>NW_026623122.1:0-9387882 GCF_028827405.1 Penicillium crustosum
CTTGAGTACTCTATAGTAGGCCGAGTAATAACTAGCGCGAAGATAGATCATAAGATAGTAAGACCTTCTATTTACAGCTCCCCGATTGGTTAAGCAAGCTTTATAATAGTGGGGGTCCCACGGGTGTCCCATAGGAGTCCCGCGGGAGTCCCGTGGGAGTCCCATGGGAGTCCCATCAAGTCAGGGGTATAGTCAGTTTTGAGGGTCAACCCGATCCCCTAGCATTTTGATGGAATTTCTTGTATAAAGGCTTCCAAAGCTCAATTTTCTGACCCCAGTCAAAAAACTGACAGTCGTATCAAATCATTGTATCTTCTACTGCCATTTTTCTGACCTCGGTCAGAAAATTGATAGTCGTATCAAGTCATTGTATAAAGGCTTCTAAAGCTCATTTTTCTGACCTCGGTCAGAAAATTGGCAGTAGTGTCAAATCATTATACTTCTAAACCTACTATATGCTAATGCTACTACTATGTACATATAATTAAATTACTTAAAAATATAAAGAAAAAATATACAAATAATGTAGGTCACGAGGTCAAGGAATTCTACTTAGTTACTAAAAAGGCCTTAAGGCCCGTGGGCAGTGCCCACCCGCCCGTCCATAGGCGATGTCGCAGTCCAGACATTGATTTCTATACCAATAATATGATATTAAGAGTAGTTTTGAAATAAAAGGATGAAATAAAGACCTATCTATAGTATCTAATGCTGTAAAAAAAAAGGATTTATTATATTTTGGTATAATTTTTAATATGTGTAGAGCTTAGTTGAAACTGGAGAGTATAGCATGTATGTGAATATATATATCTCTACTGACTGACCATGATACTAAGTCAACAACTTCTTCTTGATCTCCTACACCTAATTTTACATATTTGAGCTTACTTTTGCTTGAATATAATATTTAAATATATGGCTGAGATATTCATCTTCTATTTTTAATAGTATGCCATATAAAAAAGTTAGATTGCTACAAACTTGAAGTGAGAATGTTGATACACCTGTAAAAAACAGTATTTTATCTGCTGAGTTAGCATTTTTGTGCAACCAAAATAGGAAATGCTTGGCAAAAATATGTATGCCATGGGACCATATGGGAGTCCCATCACTCCCATGGGACTCCCATGGGACCACTATGGTAATGGGACCAAAATTTTGGCTAGTCCCATGGGAGTGATGGGACCAGGATATGGGACCAAAATTTTTCTAGTCCCATGGGAGTTGGCAAGGTCTAATATTTGGTCGAGCCGGGTCTGGTTTGAGCTGATAGAACTAGCTCGCCGCTAGCTACTCGAGCTAGATTGACGAGTGGATGGCTTAGAGAGGCTCCTTAGACGACCCTTCCCTTTATCTTGTGTACTTAGGGAAGTCTACTCGGGACTCTCGGAGCTAGTAAGGGATTATAGAAGAATAATAGCTATTTAGATTAAGAGTAAGATAGTGATTAAGAGGAAGTAGTAAATAACTATCGAATAAATATTAGATTCGACTCTAACTTAAAGCGGTCTATAGTAAACTTGAGTTAGATAATAGATCTAAGGGAAATGTAACCCTCTACGCCCGTATTTCGAATATAGCCTAGTAAATCGGGTGAAATCGGTAAATATCTTATTTATAGCTATACCTTTCTAATATATCGAATCCTAAGCTATAAGAAGGTAAGAATTAGAGGGCTTAGGGGGTTTAGGGGGTTTCGGGGGTTTCGGGGATTTAGGCTGTACGTTTTTAGGGTTAGATAGCCTCCCTACTAGATATAGATATAATTGACTAGATATAGCTCGACTATTATTAGTTTACGGATACTTAATCTCTATATCTTTAAGATGTCTATCTGATCTACTCCTATTCTAGCTAATATATCCTACCTATTTCTAACTATCTCGGCTTCCTCTAAATTGAACGCTTAGGCTATAGGGTTAAGAAGATCACGTACTACGATTATGGTTAGCCGCCTATAAAAGTATCCGAATCGAGCTATAGCGCTTATAGCCCGGCGCTAGCGGTATTCCTAGCGATAGTAGGCGAATACGATCTCTTAGGCGGAGCTAATCCCGTATAACGCTACTAGACAGCCGTTTTAGTAGACTGCGACATCGCCCATGGACGGGCGGGTGGGCAGTGCCCACAGGCCTTATGTAAGCGGGCGATGGGCACTATCCATACGCCCATGGACGGGCCCTACCCTTAGGGCCCATTGTCCATGGACACCGTGGGCGCCCATGGGCCTTTTTAGTAAGCAGAATTTCTTGACCTCGTGACCTGCATTATTTGTGCATTTTTTTCTCTGTATTTTTGAGTAATTCGATTACATGTACAATGACTTGATACTACTGTCAATTTTCTGACCGAGGTCAGAAATGAGCTTTAGAAGCCTTTATACAACAACTTGACACATTGTCACTTTTTTGACCGGGGTCAGAAATAAGCCTTGGAAGCCTTTGCATAATGACTTAGGCATTCATTATATTCATATATTTACACTAATACGATACAAATTGATCATTATTAGGTTTGCCACGCTTCCTTGCTTCTCTTAAACCAGGGCGCTTTTGAGTGCTACCCTTATCTCCATAATGAGGGAGATGAGGACTGCTCTTATCTTCGCTGTCGACTAGCTCACTTCTCTGTCGCTTCCGCGTACTTAGCACTATAGAAGGACGAGGAAGCTGACTCTCCATCATAAACTCATACTCGATCAGTCCAACAGGATCATTATCCTCGGAATCCTCACTATCGCTGATTGGTTCAGGCATGTCAGTGGTAAGCTTAGCCTCTCTCTGTTCGTCTGCTTCTTGCATTGAATCCAAGGACGTATCCTCATCGGGTAGTTCTTCTATTTCAATGTCGAACTGGGTTTTATACCGGAACATTATGATATCCTGGACTGTCTTCGTACTCAGCCGCCCACGTCGGTAGTGGCAGACATCCCGTGCTAAATTGAAAAGACGTTCAACTCTAGCGCCTGTTGCAGGAATAGAGAGAATGTCGCGAGCAACACTGGAAAGAATTGGGAATTCATTACCTGGTCGAAGTTCTCCCAGACATCTAATATGTGTTTTGCATCCTATCGTAGCCTTTGTTGTGTCTCAGTACTGCTGCCGCGTACTGTGGTACGCCACCACTCGATAAACTTTACTTTGGACGCGTTGTTCATCGCGTCGTAGAGGATAAACTGCTTTCTCCGATCGGGGCCGACGCGTTTGAGAGAGCAATCAAGAATAGCCGGTTGAGTGAACTCGGACTCTATCAGTGAGATAGAAGTCTGTTGGCTGTTGAAGAGACTGGGATCAATATTTGGATTAAGGTTAGGATCAAATATATCGGCGACGTAGGAGAGGTCTGGTTGGGAGCTCGGAGGAAGTGAAGAAGGCCCTGCGGTATAGGCACTAGGTTGGGACATGGTTAATGTGATGTAAGGGATAATATAACGACTATAGGAGAGTGAGTGATCTGAACTTACAATAGGTAACTTGCGACCGTGTGAAACGAGGATTACTAGTAAAAGGGGTGCTTTGTATAGATCTGATAGATCGTAAATTGAGTGTAGACCCACTATATATTATAAGCTGATTGGCTATAAGTGTCTTTGTCCATGGGCATGCCCGTGGGCACGCCCGTGGGCACGCCCATGGGAACATACCTAAACGCCCATCTTGAGTTACAATCGAAGGATTTAAAACTCCCAGAATAATAACACAAGTCTTTGAGTGATATAATTGACAGAATTTAGTGATATAAGCTTATAAAATAAGAATTATACTAATTATCTTTCGATCTACCTATGAGAAATATACTAGAGTGAGAGATAAAGTAGAATCCATAAGTAGTATTTTACTTATAGAAAATGCCAGGCATGTACCACTGACTTAAATATATATCTTCAAGCTGTTACAGTATGATTTGATAAGTTAATAAAAATACCACACAATATGATGTATTTCGATTAAAATTTTATTCCAATTCGTATCATATATATACTAGTTTCTCATATACATAGATATTTCAGTAAAATTTATAGATGTTGTAGATTAAAACTGCCATTTTACATGGAGTTGGCAAAACAGGTGTAAATAACAGTTATTTATTATGCAAAGTCAGCGAGTTATACGTCCATTTTGGGTGACTTTATGCAATGGTGGGCATCGTGGGCATGCCCGCCGTGGGCATGCCCGTGGGCCTTGGGCGTTATGGACGGGCACTCGAAAATCCAAATAGCCCAAGGCCCACCGTGGACGGGCCTTGGGCACCTCCTAGGTGCCCATGGACGGGCGATGTCGCAGTCTACGTTTTAGTAGCCGCTATAGCAGATTACCTACTTCTAATATACCTCGCTCCTACCGTTAGAGGCGAATATAAGTAAGATTACGCCGCTTACCTCGACTGTCCCGGATATATTTACCGCGCTTTAGGCCGAGATCGACTATAAGCGATTCGGAGTAAGCGACGGGAACCACTTCGATCTTAATATAATAGCGGGCGAGTAGATAGTCAGTACCGACGAGATTTCAGAGGAATTGATCCCCCTTTAGACTGAGAATACCCCTACGCTAGGTCTTGAGTAGCCCTATACGGTATAGTCGACAGAGGGTTAAGTAGTATTACCTTAGGTCTAGTAACTCGCCTATAGAATCGCGTAATAGCTCCTCCGGTACTATAGGTGCCCGGCTAACAGCTATATAGAGCCGGAGGCGACTGTGGCGTCGGGATAGCGGATTATCAGCCTCCGGGAGGCGATCTAGTAGACTATCGTACTAAGTATACTAGATAACCCGACCTTCTAGCAATATCCTGTCTCCTAGGCTGATAAATTCGCGCTAATAGTCCGTCGGCAGCTGCTCTGCGGCCTAGGTCCTAATATAATAGCGTCCCTAGGTAGCCCGGGGCTATTAGCGGTAGATCTAGGCCTCGCGAACGCAGCGGTACCTCGAACGCTACTAGTATTATTTGATATCGATAGTAGTGGTAGATAGGCGACGAGCCTTACTGTCGCGTGATAGGGACTCTATTAGCTAGCGACCCGACTAGCTATAAGTACCCTTACTAGCTCTTTTTATCTCGACCCGCTTCTCGTTAAGTAGACTGATACCGATATCTAGCGGCTATACCACCGGTATATCCCTATATACCATATTCTATACCTCCTACTCGGGCGGCTACGCGGCTTTAAGGCTATAGAGATCTTTATTATCTTTTCTCGGCTTTACTAGCTATCCCGGAAGGCCTTTATATTAACTAATAAGGAGTACTCGGAGTAGATAGATTATATTATACTCCTAGCTCTAGTCTAGACGCTATCCTAAGAGACTATTAGCCGGCTATTAGGGAGTAAGGAGGAGGCGATTAAACGGGGAATAGTAGCTGTAACTGAGGGTACTATAGCCTCAGCTTACTAGTAAGCGCGGATCTAGCTCCTAACGTACTTTATCGGCCCTATAGCTCTTAGTACTATATAGACGGCGATTTAGGATCGCCTCTCCCCTATAGCTTATATAGCTAACGAGTACGGCTAGGTAAGGCTGCTTCTTATATTAAAGAACCTTAAGGGCGAGACGCGGCGGGATACCTAGTTATAGATAGTCTAGGGGTAGGGGAATATATAGCGTGGTACAATAGATAATCGGTTTATAATAGGCTCCTTTTTCGATATAGTAAAGGAGGTAAGCCTTCCCAATTAGATCCTAGGCTAGGAAGCGACCGGATTACAGTATACCTTAGAGCTTATATAGCGCCGCTATTGCCTTAGTTAGTTCGAGGAATGGCTGGTATAGACCGAGATAACGCTTTAGAATTAGACTAAGCTAGTAACTATACCTTCTTTATTGCCCTCTCTATCGCCTACTAAGCTAGTTTCCCCTATATAGAGTCCTACGTAGAGTCCTATATATAGTTCTATACTATCTCTAGCTCTAACTCAGTCGACTACGCTATTACCGAAGCCGGTACGGTTATAGTTCTAGCCCTAGACGCTCCTCCGAGATACCGGGAGCCTAATCGTAGAGACGAAATATCGATTGACCCTCTAGTAGGCCGGCCTCCTATACGTATAACTATATAATACCTCTAAAGAGATCTTCGCGGTAGGAAAGCAGTATCTATTTAGGAATAAGGCGCTAGATACTCTCGTACTCCCGGTAGCGCTCGTCTAGATATTATAGTATATAGGCGGAGGCCGTACTTACTCTTGTACTATATTACTCTATAGGTACCTCTATACTAAGGCGCGGTGTTACCTAGCTTTATAGGGGGCCCGGGGCTAATCGTATGGAACCCGCGAGGAGTATTAGGTAACAGCGACGCTGCTATCCGCGCTTAACGGGGAGATAGAGGTATAAAGAGGAAACGGGGTACTCTATATCCCCCCCGAGAGATATTATACTACCGCCGTTCTACTATTATATAACTAACGATATAGTCTAATAGCTTAGATAGAATCTTAACCGTCTTTGCCTTATAGTAGAGCTTATTTATAGTATTAGTCCGGTAAGATAGCTCTACTAGGAATATTCGAGGGTAGCGATAGCCTTTCTCTATATATTATACTATAGGCTAGGGGGATAAGAGGCCTCCCCCTCCTACTGCCGGGAGCTTTAGATTAGTAAGCGGACCTAGCCGCCGGGGGAGGGCGAGGATACCGGTATAATCATTAAGGGCCTCGGCTAGGGGGAGACTATATAGTGATATAGGTTCGCCTAGTTCCTAGATAAGTTTGACTAGGGACCGATATTATTCTGGGAGCCGTACCGGGCTAGACTCGCTATCCGGCTACCCTCGCTTCTAGGAAGTTATCTCCTATACTATAGGGTAGTACGGTAGCTGCTTAACGATTAGGTATTCCTCTACGACGTATTCCGCTAGCTAGAGGTCTATTAGGGATACCGCCCCCGGGCGCGGAAGATCCTCGTCCTTTTAGCCGATCTCTATCTTATAGCGTTTCGACGAGAGGTCTTCTAGTAGCTATCGAGCGTCGGGTATCTCCGGGGGCCTTATACCGCCGCGGCGCTCGAGGGCCGCTAGCCGCTAACTATAGAGGCGCTCTATAATATCCTACCGGGCGGGCGGCTAGCCGACTATATATACCCGCTAGGCGTTAAGGGGATCTAGATTAAGTATATCGATACTATATTCGCGTTCCTCTAGAGATAGGACGGTAACGGGAGATAGGGAGAGCTCGTCTAGTGATAGTATTAGGCGTCTAAGCTATACCTAGACTGCGACAACGCCCGTTTTTGTGGAGACATTTTTAGCGTCGCCAAGACATATGCGGGCACTCTTGGCACGGTGGGTACTGCCAAGAACTAGTTATGTACATAAAATCGCCGAATAGGGTAATTTTTGCATTATTTTTGCATAAGGATGGGCGATGGGCGTCGAATTTCAAAAGGCCCACGGGCCGTGGACACTTTCTAGTGCCCATGGACGGGCGATGTCGCAGTCTAGCTATACCGCGAGCTATTTTGTCGGAGCTTTGATACGATTATAGCGACGTACTCCTATAAGACGGTATAGGAGTAGCGGGGGCTAGTTTATACTATCTTTATCCGTACCTATTAGGTACTACTGAACTTAAGTTAACGCGAATTCTAGCCTAAGGGGAGAGGGGGCCGGTTTCTGTTATAGTATAGTATCTACCCGAGCCTTATCTAGTATATATACTAGGAGATAGCGGGGTAGCTCTACCACGAACCAGTAGTATTCTACTAGATACTGATAGACCTACCGACGTTACCTCGTACGGGGTAGGAGAGGAGTATAAAGGCCTTTAGGATAATATTATTAGTCGGCTACCGGGTCGAGGTAGTCCTGCCCTCACTACCGACTGATAATATTAAGGACTAGATATACGAGGACACTTTAGCTACGACGGCTAATAGGGGACCGCTGATACCGCCGCTAGATAAGGAGGGGGATATTATACGCTAGATCTAAGCGCGGTACCCGCCGCGGTATACGCTACAGAAGCTGACCTAGTAGGCGAGGTAGAGTCTAGAGAACCTAATTAGGTAGCTATAACTAGTAACAAGCTATAGCGACGATATCTTTATCTAGATTCGGGCGGTAGACTAAGCCCGCTACGAGGCTGTTAGGCTGTAAAAGTTCCTAAGATTAAAGTAAGTAGACGCCGAGGAGCTAGACAAGCTTATAGATCTAAACTCGATCCGAAGGGAAGAACAGCGCGCTATCGAGTAGTCTACCCGGCACTACAAACTAGTAGTAAGAGTAAAGACAGCGCTCCGGAAGGTCTAGAAGTATAATATATAAATAAAGGATATAAAGAAAGGTAAGATCGTTTAGGGTACTAGGGTAATTAGCCGATAGGAATATACGAGAATTGTTAAAAAGAGAGCGTTAGCGCGGGAGGAATTTTTAAGGCTGATCGAGGAGATTTTTACTAAATTAGATCCGGAGCGATTTTCTATAGAACTGTTTGTAGCCTTAAGAAGGGAGCGTATAGCGGAGACGGGGGGGAGATAGGTAAAAGTCTCGAGAAAAAGAGATAGATATTATAGATACTAAAGAAACAAAGCTAGGAGATTATTTAGCGTTAAGGGGGAAAAGAGAGAGGGGTAGGGTTATCTAACTGAGCTAAGCCTAATTAATATATATCAATCTAAGCTAAAGATTACTTCTAGAATAAGATACGCCTATAGTTTATATAACGGTTTCTGATTGTGGTTAGAGATCGTACTAGGCTAAGGAACTTAAAATATATTAGGCTATATAGCATAATACGGGGAGATAATTATATTTCTATCTATAGCTATCCTAGTATAGGAGATAGAGATAGTAATACGCGTAATATAAACGAGCGCGAGTAAATTGGAGAGAACTATCTATCATATATTGTTAAGGATAGTATATATAATATAAACGAGCGCGACTATATCAGCCTCGAAAACCGACTAAATACTATATAGGCTATATAGGATCTCCCCCGGTATCTAAGTTAAGAAAGGACCTTAGGAGAATCGCAAATCAATTACTACCTATAAGTTGCGGCGTAGATAAGGGACAATATAGATTCCTTCTGAATTTTGTAGTCAGAGAGGTTGTAGGCAAAGGACGATATAGACTCCTTCTGGATATTATCAAGGTCTACCTCGTCCTTCTGAATGTTATAGTTAGAGAGGTTGTAGGCGAAGGACGATATAGACTCCTTCTAGATATTGTCGAGGTCTACCTCGTCCTTCTGAATATTATAGTCAGAGAGGTTGTAGGCGAAGGACGATATAGACTCCTTCTGGATATTGTCAAGGTCTACCTCGTCTTTCTGAATGTTGTAGTCAGAGAGGTTGTAGGCGAAGGACGATATAGACTCCTTTTGGATATTATCGAGGTCTACCTCGTCCTTCTGAATGTTATAGTTAGAGAGGTTATAGGAGAAGGACGATAGGGACTCCTTCTGAATGTTGTAGTCGGAATATATACGGCTATCTTCTAGCCGCTTACCGGCGAAGATCAAAAAGTATTAGTTAGGAGGAATCTTTATATCTATAGATCTTAAATAATTACGAGGTATATAATAGTAGAGGACGCGATATATATATAATCTCTCCCCTCTTACCTATCTCTTACTTTAGTTATCTCTTACCTATCTCTCACTTTAGTTATCTTCTTTCTCACCTATCTCTTACTTCTTAGTACTTACCTAGCCTAATACGTATCGTTTTCTAACCTAGATTAGAAACTACTAGAAAGCAACTCTAGTATCTACCCCTATCGCTAATTATAGTAATATTAAATAGTTATAACCGCTTATTTCTTCTTCTAATTTTATTATAGACGTATTACCCTCTAGCTGTAGTATGATTTTCTAACCGCGGTTAGAAAGGGGAGCCTACCTAGCTTTCGCCTCTAGAGATTTCGCGATTACACGAATACTAAACTCTATATTATATCCTACGATATACTGATGATATGGGATAACCTTATTCTATAGGCTAATACGTACTTTTTTTAAAATTCGACTATTATAGGGCTGATAGATAACCTATTATATAAATAAAGAATAAAGATATAACTAACTTAAGGGATCCGCTAAAGATTAAAAGATTAACCTATACTGAGTAAGAGAATAAGTAAAGATATACCGCCGGGAGATAAATCATAAAATCTATATTAGGCAGGAGAGACGGAGAGATATAGATACAGCCCCTCTAACTAGTCATATAACCCTTATCGTCTACGCTATCCCCGCCGAACTTAGCGATCCGCTTAGGCGTAGGGGGTGGTTAGGACCGCCCGCTAGGCGCTTAAAGGAGCTGTATAAGGAGTACTATCGCCCGCTTTTACTCTTGCCTTTTAGCCTAAGGTCCTGGTAGTCTTCTATCGACAGCCGATCTATATAGTCTAGGCCGATACTAAGTATATGGCTAAGTAGTTAGTTAGCTAGTTGCTTAATAGTCGCGTTACAGTCTTCGGTAGACTCGGGGACCTATCGCTCGAGGAAGGAGCGGTATTAGGCTGTAATCTGTGGAAGTACCTTAGTTATATTGTTGAACTCTATATACCGCTGGATGGTATGGTCTATAAATAGTAGCTACGTCCGTTACTCCTCCCGCTAGCCGAGGCGGTAGATACGCCCGATTGTCTAGAATAGGGAGTTATAGTTAAAAGCTAACTTTATTAGGACGATACGGCTATATTGTAAGTGTATATTAAGGCCGGTAGCCCTATAGTTGTAGGTAGTGACGAGGACCTATATAGACGAGCTAGGGTCGTTAAAGCGGGTAATAGCGTTTAAGCGTAGACTGTTAGGTATACCGGCCCGGACTATTATAAAGTCAAGGGGGAGGGTACCGAGAAATATTTAGACTAGCTATATAGTAAGAGGCTAGTAGTAGAAGATTAGGAACCGGGGCTGCGAGCTCCCTAAGTTAAAGACGCCTTACTGTACTAGAATATAGAGAAGGTAATAGAGACGGGGGCTCTAATACGCGAGGTAGCGGGCTACGGTAATAAGGTTAGTGGGTACTGATACCGACAAATCCTCGGTGGTTCGGGACTAGAATAAGCTAAACCCCTGATCGTCCCCGCGCTCTATAAATCGAGAGATCTCTATAGAGAAGATACTAGAGGGCGAGCGTTATAAAAACCGATTAAGCTTAGGCGATACTAAGAGGTAGCAGAGTATCCGGAAAGTAGCCTAGTTTATAGTAGTAGGGCTGTCTACTGATATAATAGAGTCCGCGGTAGGAGTATCGCTAGAGGGCCTGTAAAGGCTTTCACTAAGGATATTGAATATACGGTTATAGATGTCCTAGGTGTACCGGGTATACCGAAGCTCGACGGTCGAGATATAAAGGTATAGGATATCGTCGCCGATAACGATCGTAGTACTGTGGGGCCTAATTATCTAGTTGCCGGCCTTATAGGTTAGGCTGCTTAGATATAGGACGATAGGGAGGGCTAGGAACCTATTTATAGTAGAGAGTTTACTATGCTAGGCTAGGACCACTAGACTATAGGGATCTAGTAAGTAGTATAGCTTATCTTTAAGGGGAAGCTGCTTAACCGCGGACTATTAGGTATATAGCTCTAGGGGGTCGCTTACAGCAGCCGGGGAGGATATGATACTAGAAAGGAACTTTTATAGACTATCAGCTGGGATAGTAAACTCCGCCTTCTATAGTAACGCTAGATAGCTATAATAGTCTAACACCCGGTTCTATATAAGGGTCGCGGTTAGATACTAGGTATACTACCGGTTAAGGAGGGCGACCGACTAGTACTAGCGTAAGGAGATAGTCTTTAGGCGGTAGCCCTTATTATAGATCACGCGGTAGAAAGAGGTAGTAAGGTCGGAGCGGAACCGGCGGGGCTAGTATATAGTAGCCTTACCTACCGAGGACGGGCTAGCCGCCTACTCCTAAAGCTCGCTTAGTTTAGTAACGGCGGCGTCGACGCCTAGGGGATAAGAGGTACCGATACTATCGGTAGGCGGGGTATATATACTACCGGGGGAACCTAGCTCGTCTAAGACCGACGGGGTTATAATATTGTCGGGGTCGGGTATATCCTTATCTATATCGGCTTCGGTAGTAGTAAGATTAAGGGCTATAAGGTCGGTCTCCTTCCGCGTGGCCTTCCGGGCGCGGTATATCGGCGCGCTATTCTCGTCGATCTCGGTAGTAGTATATATAGCCTAGGTATTATATAATAAGAGGATTACGGTACGCGCTAAGGAGGTTTAATAGAGAGGATAGTAGCCGAGAAAGGCTTAGACCTCGCCGAGTAACTCGAGCAGTATTAGCTTACGCTCGGAATCGCTAGTATAGGTTTTAGTACTATAGAAGAGCCGGACTGTTAAGGCGTCTCTAAAGTAGCGCTCGATCTCTAGGAGCTATATATCAATTAGGGCCGAGGGCACTAGGATCAGGGTAGGCCGGTATAGGGGCTAGGGTTAGATAAGGGCCGCCTAATAGATAAGTATAAATATAGTTAGGGTCTTCTTAAGGCTATATACGTCAGCGAGGATCCCGCTATAGAACGGGCTAGCCTCCTACTAGAGTATCTAGGATATACCTATAACCTATTACGGCTTAAGGATCGTAAAGAAGACCGGGTATAAGGAGGGTAGGGTAAGTACCGGCTACCTATCGCTATTAACTAGAATTTACGTATAACGGGTTATAAGATTAAAGGGATATATAAGACGATCGAGGGATATATCCTAGATATAAGTAAGCGCGGCTAGATTAGCTAGTAGAATTGGCTTATCGTCGGTAGTCTTATCGGTATAGCTAGTAGAGAGGCTAAGAGATATATCGGGGACAGAGAGAGCGACTAACACCGAGCTCGACGAGATCGCGGTCTATAGATAGGAATTGGGCTATAGGCTAGGAGGGACCTTATCGGGAGTAGCGCGAAGGACCGAATTGTTAAAGAACTCGGGGCTATAGAGGTAGCGGTAGAGCTTATAGACGTTAGTAAGTATAAGAGGCGCGCGGTTTAACCGAGCGGTAGTAGGCTTAAGGAGCTAAATAGTAAGTCTAATAACTAGATCTCGGTACTTAGGCTCTAAAGGGACGGTATCTATAGAGCTAGTAAGCAGCTCCTCGTCAGTATCGTTAGGAAGGTCCGAGGGGTATAGCTTAAAGAGGTCTAGGAGGGCTTACGTCTTATCGCGGGACTAGGTAGATATACTATAGCTAAGGGTAAGAGTAGAGGTTAGACTAGCGGGACTAGACCGCGAGCTCGTAAGCTTAGATAGGACGGCGGGGCGGATATAAGAAGTAGCGGTAAGGTAGGCTTCGAGACTACGAGTCTTTAAGATTTAGCGGGAGAAGTAGATCAGGATCTTCTAGTAGACTAAAGTCTCCTTAACGTTAAAGTAAAAGGGGGTCTTAAGAAGTTAGCTCCGTCGGCTAAGATCCTACGAGCGGGAGAGGAGAAGGCGGCGGATATACCACAGCGTACAGAGGTTAAAGAGATTAGTAGGCTCTATATAGGGGGTAGATAGATCCGGGGGAGATAGAGACAGTAGGATATTACCGTATTTACCGGTATGGTTAACTGTAAGGAGAATAAGGGAGTTACAGATAAAGCAGAGGCCTAGAGCGATCTAGGTCGAGTTAGTAAACCCAAATTTATTATTACAATCTCGGTAGAAGGTAATAATAATATCCTAGGTCGCACTATACTCGGCACTAATCAGATAGTAGAGGTTTTAGGTATTAGAATAGCCGATAACGCCTACAATAGCGGGAGCAGAGTCATCTATATAGCGGATAGCGGTAGTAGAGATATTAATAGTACCGACGTTCTCTAAGAACGCCTTCTTAGCCCGAGACTACGCTATAGTTAGATATAGTAGATATAGTACGATAGGAAAAGTGTATAAACTAAAACTTAGTTAGTAACTAGAGAGAAAATAGATAGGCGAGGGGAAGATAGGGATACGTAAAACTAGAAGGGAACTAAAAGGAGTAAGATAAGATAAGCTATAATACGAGCTACAAAAGCTAGCTTTCTAACCTTAGTCAAAGAGACGCGATCAGTCCTATAATTATAGGCGGTAGGGTCTCTCGGACGATAGGGAAAATAGAGGAGAAGATTTATAGGGGGTCGATAAGGGTTTAAATACCTAGCAGATATAAAGTTATTTATCTAATAGTCGATAGCCGAAAGTAGGATAGTCTAGGGAAAATATAGAGGAAGGTTTACTAGGGAGGGGCAGCAGCTTAAATAGATCTATAGCCGGGAGTTACTTATATAAGGAAAGAGAGAGAACAACTAAAATTAGGATATAGTTTCTAACTAAGGTCAGAAAATAGGTATAGGAAGGCGGATATATAATCGTAACAACTATAATAGATATATATATATAGGATATTAAACTGTATAATATAAAATATTAGAATACTATAGGCACCACTTATCCCCCTAAGGCCTAATTTCTAACCGAGGTCAGAAACTATAGTTGTATAGTATAATTTAATACCTAGGAGTACTAAGCAGTAATAAGGATATATCAAAATATAGAAGGTTAATATAGTCCGATATATAGGACGACTATATGGTTCAGTATACGGGACGACCACGTGGTCCGGGATACAGGACCACTATATTTTAGTCTAATAGGGAGGACTACTATATTTTAGGTTATATTATACTACTTTAAGTAGTACTAGAGCTTCTAGCTATAATTTCTAACCGCGGTTAGAAATTAGACTAGTTTAGGGAAAATTAATAACTGCGTACGTATAGTAGAAATATAGCAATTTAACGTGGTCGGAAATATAGGAGTTTAATATGGTTTAAAATATAGGAGATAGAGATAGTCGGAAATACAGAAGTTCGAGGTAGTCCAAAATACAGAAGCTTAACGTAGTTCAAAATATAGAAGTTTAATATAGTCCAAAATATAGAAGAAGGGGATAGTCGGAAATACAGAAGTTTAACGTGGTCCAAAATACAGAAGTTAAATATGGTCTAAAATACAGAAGAAGGGGATAGTTAGAAATACAGAAGTTGAACGTAGTCCAAAATACAGAAGAAGGGGATAGTCGGAAATACAGAAGTTGAACGTAGTCCAAAATATAGAAGTTGAACGTAGTCCAAAATACAGAAGTTGAACGTGGTCCAAAATACAGAAGAAGGGGATGGTCGGAAATACAGAAGTTGAATGTAGTCCAAAATGCAGAAGAAGGGGATAGTCGGAAATACAGAAGTTGAACGTAGTCCAAAATATAGAAGTTGAACGTAGTCCAAAATATAGAAGTTAAACGTGGTCTAAAATGCAGAAGAAGGGGATGGTCGGAAATACAGAAGTTTAACGTGGTCCAAAATATAGAAGTTAAACGTGGTCCAAAATACAGAAGAAAGGGATAGTCGGAAATACAGAAGTTAAATATAGTCTAAAATGCAGAAGTTTAGTTTAGATGACTTCTTCTGCATTTTGGACTAAGCCGAACTTCTGTATTTTGGACCAAGCCGAACTTCTGTATTTTGGACTAAGCCGAACTTCTATATTTTAGACCAAGCCGAACTTCTGCATTTTCGACTAAGCCGAACTTCTGCATTTTCGACTACAGCCAACTTCTATACTTCGGACTATATTATACTACTATAGGTACTACTAGACCTTCTAGCCAGATTTTCTGACCGCGGTTAGAAATTATACTTGTATAGTAGTAATTAACTATTAGAAGCACCAACTAGTATCTAAAGTTGATTTAAATAGAAATTAGACGTAGTCTAAATCTAGGAGTAGGCGATGGTCGGAAATATAGAAGTTTAGTTTAGTCCAAAATACAGAAGTTCGGGATAGTCGAAAATGTAGAAGTTTAATTTAAACGACTTCTTCTGCATTTTAGACTAACCCGAACTTCTATATTTTCGACTATCGGATTATAATCCATTTTTAACTATACCTAACTACTATATTTTAGACTATATTCTCCCTTAATAAGTAGAAGCACTAACTAGTATCTACAGTATTTTAAAATAGATATATAGCGTGGTTAAATTTCTAGGAGTAGGTAATAGTCCAAAATACAGAAGTTCAGTTTAGTCTAAAATACAGAAGTTCGGGATAGTCTAAAATACAGAAGTTTAGGTTAGACGACTTCTGCATTTTAAACCAACCCGAACTTCTGCATTTTCGACCATCGGATTATAATCCATTTTAACTATACCCAACTACTATATTTCAGACTATATTCTCCCTTAATAAGTAGAAATTATACTTATATAGTAGTAATTAACTATTAGAAGGACCAATTAGTATCTTTTTTATCTTAAAACAGATATATAGCGTGGTCAAATTTGTGGGAGTAGGCGATGGTCGGAAATGTAGAAGTTCGGTTTAGTCCAAAATGCAGAAGTTCAGTTCAGATAATAACTTCTACATTTTAGACCAAAGCTTCCCTTTTGGGAATTTTCGACCAAACGCTAACCCGATTCGGAATTTTGAACCAAAGCTACCGATCCAGTTGACAAACTTCAACCCCTTCCAAAGAATTAAATAAAATAGATAAAATTATACAGGCTTCACATATAGGTTTATATATACTATGAGTTTGTCTAAAAAATATAAAAGATATAAATATCATAGAATAGAGGCTTTAATATGTGCCTGTATTCGGCTAATAGACAGATCATTCTATACGTTACCAATTACCAGTGATTCCGTTCAGTCAACAACGTCCCTAAAGAGAACGCAAGCGACGAAGAGATAATGATTTGTATACTTATACATAATAGAGATAGATTAGTATAGAATTTTTAACAGCTGTTAAAATATCAAATTCTACTGTCTATCAGAAATTGCGCTCTAGATATAGCACTGCAAATCTACTATTTTTGTCCTAATACCAAGCCCAAAGTATTATTATCTCTATTCTTTGAGTAATTAAAATACCCAAAAAAACAGTGGCATTCTTCATAAGTTATGCAGGTCACATTTTTCTATATGTTTGCACTGTTTACAGTCCCATGGGAGTCCCATCAAAGTCCCATGGGAGCGGACTGGACTGCTTAGTCCCATTCTTGGCACTCCCATGGGACCACTCCCATGGGAGTTGGCAAGGTCTACCGTGGACCCACTTTTTTTTCCCCATACAAAAATCTCAAGCCCTAATTGAACTCACCGTAAGTTCTCCCACCCCCATGGGATAGAATTAAATAAAATAGATAAAATTAAACGGGCTTCACATATAAGTTTATATATACTATGAGTTTGTCTAAAAAATATAAAATATATAAATATCATAGAAAGGAGGTTTTAATATGTGCCTGTATTCGGCTAATAGAATAGATAATAGACTAAGCCAGGTTCTGACGGTACCAATCCTGCACAACTGCTTCAATATATGTGCGGAATTTTTCCTGTTCCTTGGGGGGTGCAAATGATTCCACAACAATTTTCACAATGCTCTCAGCATCAACCAAGCGGATCCCATCCTGCCGAATTTCTTGCAATTCTTCATTTGTGGGAAAAGTATAATATCGGCTTGCTTCAGTCTTCTGGGTTGTTCTTGATAGCTTCTTTCCTCTGGCAATAGTATCGAATGCATCCATCGCCACGGCCACTCCCATCTCACAAACATCTCCCATGAACGCGAGCATCGACTTCGAATAGTCTATAGGATGCTTGCGGATTTCAATTACATCCCCCGAGTCCCAGTTCTCGTCGATGGCATGAAGGGAATATCCGAAGTAAATTTCCTTGTTTTTCATAGCCCGGACAGTCGTCATAACTCCGCGGTAAGCAGGAAGCACCCCAGGGTGGAGGTTGAGTAAAAGTCGGGACTTTGAGAAGTAGCGAATGATGTCCGATTTGAAGCGCTGGTAGCACCGGATTGATAAACCAATGCTGATGTGGTGTCTGGCAAGTGTCCGAATGAAGGACATCTTGTTGACGTTTGGTACCTCTTCAACAAGAACTCCGTATGTGGTCCGGATTTGGTCCACTGTTTCTTTTGTGGTACCTTCGACGGTCCTATCTTTGAAGTAAGGCCGAACGTACTGCTGTAGCAATTCTCGTTCAAAAAAGGCCAGCTCTCGGAGATCAAATGAAGTAGTGCTGTTGTTACTCTTGTGTGTGGGCAGGTAGACGAAAGGGACATGGCCGGCAGCGAGAATTTGTGGGACTAGACTGCTAACCATGAGGTGCGAGAAAAGATCGGACCCACAGAAGATTGCCACATGCAATGATTTCACACTAGGGTTAGCCGTCAAACTGTAAGAGATCCGAGCAGCATGGGCCGCAATCCGGTCGATGGCGCTCACGTATAAATGTGTGCCACTAGTGAGGGCCCCGATTGCGTAAAGCCCCGGTGAAGCCCTCAAGCCATCAAATTCGACGGCTATTCCACCATTAGGATGGGCCGTGATAAGGTTGCTCTTTAGTGCGGACTGGAGAAGGGGCGAGTGGATGCGCTCTAGTCTGCATTCTTGGCCAGTGGCCTCAATTACGTACGGGGCCTCGACAATGCCAGCGGAAGTCTGTGCTTTGAACGTGCCGTCCCATTTCACCGAATCTCCTTGGAGGACTTGTAGCTGGGAGTTTTCCAGCATCCTGAGTACCTTCTGTGCATTTTGCACGGGCATTCCATGACGGAACCTCATCCAGAAACTATGGTATCTCTCCAGGAATAGCTGTTGACTCGTTGGAGACAAACAATTCCAGTATCGCTCGATGACTGGAGCTGTTCCCCGTAGGACTGCCTGCCACTGGACTTGACCTGTGAGAGCAGCCTTGATATCATGTCGTATCTGCTTCACTGGGCATAAATCATCTAGAATCCAGCTCCAGTCACCGTTTGTGGCTTGTGACAGCTCATCCATTAAGCCACTCATTACCTGAAGAAGGCTATCATGAGGATCAAATTCAATCTGCTTTGCGATCTCATGTAATGTATAACGACGTGGATAGGTAGTCTGGTCTCCTTGGACTTTAGGCAGACGACCGCTGCGTGAAATCAAAGTAATAGTGCCTTGGTGGCCGTTTTCGGAGAGATATATGGCAGCATCCACTGCAGACAATCGTGAGCCCACGATAATGACAGAAGATTCAGGTGGGATGGCTTTTAGCTGGGGCAGGGGCCATGGGCTCTGAAAGAATCCGGGTAGGTTGATGAGATGGGAATTAAAAACCGAGGTGAAATTCCCCAGAGCTAACACAACGACCGGCGAAATGAGGCGTGTTCCATTTCCAAGCGCCAAGGAAAAGGTGCCATCATCCCCTTTGTCGATCTCTTTGGCCTCATCATGAACAACAGTAACCACCAATCCAGTATGCTGAGCTGCGTCCATTGCTTGGGCCCAGGTAGCTTGAAGGTAATCCCCGTAGTTTTGTCGCGAGGGAAAGTCGCCTTCTTCAAAAGATGTTCGCCACTGTGAAAAATGGCGCGGCTGGTCGGGGTACAGGCCCATTGTATCGGTATGCATGTTCAATATCGTACCAATACAGGCATCGGAGTAGGCCAGACCCGGACCAAGGATTTTGTTCTTTTCCAGCACGGTAACTCTTCCAAACTGGCTGCCGCTTTTAGCCCTCTCAATTAATTGAAGGAGTACTGCAAGTCCGCTCGCACCACCTCCCACCACAACTATGTTGGGTGGGGAACCAGACGAAGAGGCAGGGCTTTGAGATAATATTTGAACCATTGTGAATGAAGTGGGCAAAGAAATTGTGATAGACTGTTCCTCAGGAAATGAGACTCGGGCATATCCACCATTTTTATATCTCAACCCTACTCAATTACGAAGGATGAAAAGAAAAAGAACACGGACGGAAGCCGCAATACGGAGTACCTTTTTTGGCTTATACAAATTCCGCAATGGAGCACTTGCAGGGCCAAGATGATGTGATCGTCTTGACAAGAGTTGAGAGAATTATAAATAGTCCACTCATTTATGCAGTCAGTCATCAATACTACCCTTCATGTGAGATCCCGTACGGGGAGTATGAGGATATGAGTAGCTTCAAGGAGGACGATTGGAAGACGAAAAAAGAAGCCTAAATTAATTGGTATTAAGCTTTTTCCACCAATAATGGGCAATAACTGGCACAAAAGAGTAGACCCGTTCTATAGGGCTTATGCAGGTTAGCGGGGGAAACGGAGTGGGGCCATACTATTTTCGTGATACTATTTGCAGCAGCCTAGATTCCCTTGTAACGACGAGTTTCTCTTACTCAATGCTGAACGCATGGAATTGTAAGTGGCAATCCATAATTTTCCGACAATAGATATTCTCCTCAGATCACAGGGCTTAGTGTCAAGGATAGCACGCAGTTGAGACAGCAGAAGAATTTCTTACCCAAATTGGATTCAAGGACCAGTACTTAGGATTGTTCTTATAAATATATACATGAATACAAATCCAGCCGTGTCCCTTTGCTTGACTGATACCTCTCTTCCAATATATTGCTACCCAATTGTCTATTGCTGTTGTTCGTTGTTGAGGATACTTGACAAAGACATTGCCAGACTTGCGTATCATTATGCCTACTCCTCTTGGTGAAACAGTCCTCCCGGAAAGGCTAGCCAGGAGTATGTATGATCAGCTTTCTGACAGAATTCGAAAATTCTCGAAACGTCTCTGTCTCGCGGGCGTCTTAGCTAGCGACGACGCTGGCTCGCACCAATACGCAGAATGGACCCGAGAAACCTGTCAAACTGTGTAAGTGATCTAAATTGAGGAATCCAAAATCAGAATTTTCTCCGACTTACTAATTCTTAGTGGCGTGGACTTTTGTCTCGTACGTTTGTCGCCTAGAAATGTGGCAACGTACATCAAGGCGCTCAACGCGAACCCCTGTATCCACGGCATCATCGTGTATTATCCGATATTTGGAGACTCGAGAGATGAGGCGCTGAAAAATATCGTCAATCATGCGAAGGACGTTGAAGCTCTCAACCGCGAGCCCTCACTCCAATTCCTCGAAGTCACAGAGGGTCCAGAGCAGGCCCGTTTGGCGCCCACACTAGTGCCATGCACGGCAAAGGCCGTCGAGTTTATTCTACATCATATTGGAATCTACGATCAGAGACTCCCCGCTACGCAACAACTAAGGGAGTGGGAGATCTGTATCATTAACCGATCTGATGTCGTGGGGCTTCCCCTTGCCCGTTTGCTAGCGGGCCAGGGAGCCCGTATCTACAGTGTCGACATCACAGGAGTTCAGCTCTTTCATCTAGATAGTGATCCATACAGAGTGGATAAGGTGCAAAGTGTGGCCACCCAATGGACGCTGCAAGACGCCGTGAGAATGTCTGGCGTGATCATCTCGGGGGTCCCACACTCTACGTTTAAGGTGGACACGAAATGGCTTCGACGCGGGGTAATATGCGTCAACCTTTCTTCATGCAAGGTATGCAAGGCTCATGAAACACTCCTTAATATGTGGTCTGAAGATCCTAATCAATGGTGCAGAATTTTAAGCCAGACGTCCTTGAAATTGCCTCCAAATTCGTGCCGCGTGTTGGAAACCTGACTATTGCTGCTTTGCTAAATAATCTCCTTGATTGTGTAAATTGATATTGAAGCAAGACAATATAGTGCGTACTTGCTATAAACCGATGCGCTGGAATGGTTTATTATCATGACTTATCACGTACTATCGGAACTCCGACGGCTTCATTTAATACCAAGTAGATCAAATCTTCGCCTTCATAGTCGTCCCGGTTTTCAACAACCGAGCGGTCACGAGGATCACAGCACCTAGAAGAAACGACAATCCACCCCAAATCTGGGCACCGATGTAACCATGCGCCCTTGCAATAAGAGCCCCGCCAAGAGGTGGACCCGTCAAGCAGGCGAAGCTGACAACGGTGAATCCCATGCCGATGCGGGTCCCGGTCTTGTTTAGATCAGGTGTCAGGCTGGAGAGTGTCGATGGCCAGAGGCCTTGCACACCATTGGAAAATATACCATATAAGACAGCAAAAACATAGAGCCCTGCGGTTGAGTCCACTGCAGCCCAACAAAACATCATCAGACTAGCTCCAATACTTAGAGGGATAATGACATTTAGAGGCCCAAAATAGCGATCCGCTAGGTAAGCAGGGATTAGCCGACCGAGAATCCCTGCACCGTTGGTCACGATGATCAGTGTGGTTGAGTCGGAGTAGGTCAAGCCTAGAACGGTGCGACCAAAGGCCCCGACATAGTAGAAGGCGAAATAAAGCCCCCAGAAGTTTAAGAACATGCCGAGGATAAACAGAACATAGGTAGGTTCCTTAAAAGAGACCCAATCGACCAATGGACCCGATCTTCGCGGGGGCAGTCGCGGCTGGAGTAGCAGCGTGGTAGGTAAACTTGTCGCTACCATCACAAAACCTAGCACTCGTACCGTCCACCCAAATCCAATCATAGGCATAAGAGTCCTCACTAAACCCGGGAAAAGCATGCCACCGCTCCCGCTCCCGACGAGACCAAATGCCAAGGCAAATACTCTGCGACTAGAGAAGTACGTGGCCACAAGGCCCATCACGGGGCAAAATTGAAGACCACTACCAAGGCCAGTGCAGACCCCTTGAGCGAGAAAAAGCTGCCAATACTGGGTGGCGAGGGAAGTCATAAAGACCCCGAGCAACTGTAAGACTACCCCGACGTAGTACACTTGGTAGAAGAAACCGGCGTCCAAGGCACGGCCGGAGAAAGTCCCGACGAAGAAAATGAGAAAAACTTGCACAGATCCCACCCACGAGATGGACGATGGGGAAACGCCGAGTTCAGATTGGTAGTATGCTTGGAATACGCCAAAGCTGGCGATATAGCCCCAAGTATTGAACGCTACCAGATGGCCCATCACGGCCTGCGTCCAGGCTTTCACGCCCCCATCTGGCGGTGGAGGGACCACCGGCGACAGTGATAGACTCTCTAGCATTCTTGATTCCGTATTATTTCCGTTCATCGGGAATGCCAAGAACGCTGGGATAGTGTCAAAGTTGACGCAGATTGATCGAGGGAAAAGGGGCATAAAAGAAAATAAGGAATGGTCTGCACGCTGCATTGGCGGGTGCTCATTTGTTAGGCTGGTATGTTTGTTAAGTGCATTAGGCAGCACACTTGGGCCTTGGCAGAGGGTCTCGACACAATCCCGGGCTCCCTCCAGGGCTTGACTTATCGCTTACAATCGTTCTGAGAGATCATCTCCAACTCTACTCTTTTGTACGAATTGGATTCAATCAAAGCAATGATACGGAGTAGTTCCGAGTCGGATTGAAGCCCCGCCTCATTCTGCATACCCGGGCATCCCTTAGTTATTTCCATCAATACTAAGCAACGGCTGATCGTCACGCTGAATGGGGGCAGTTGCAGGATTTGAAACCTTGAGAGAAAGTACCTAGGTACTTTTGTAAGACCCCGACCAATCAGGAACCTCACTCATCCCTTGACTAATGACCCTTGATCGCTTCCAAGGTTTTTCTCCGGTGGGACTCTGCGCGGGTGGGAACTAGAAAAATGCTGGGGCATAGGGCTGGAGACCCCTCAGCTTTTTTCTAGTTCCCCTCAGCTAGAACCCGTCCTACGGAGCGTTATAGAGGCCAGGTTTCAAACCTCCTTTTACTGGGAGACTTGTTGGAATAAAGCGTATTGCAACCAAGGGCCCAATCAGTGGAGTTCAACTCTCTGTATTTCTGTATCGGCTCCGCTGGCAATTTAACTAGTTAACGTATTTCACAAGCGAGCCGCCACCTAGACCGCGACATCGCCCGTCCACGGTGGGCGGTGGGCTATTTGGATTTTCGAGTGCCCGTCCATAACGCCCACCGCATGCCCATCGCGGGCATGCCCACTACGCCCACCATTATATAAAGTTGTCTTAAATATATATAAAAATTAGATATATAGTAAATTATACTATATATATTTATATATATCTTATTAGAAATCCGGAATTATGATTGTAAATATGTAAAAAATACAAATTTAGTTAAAATATTTTGAAATCTGCCAATAGAAATCACGTGTTACGCTAATTTTGCTTACTAAAAAGGCCCACGGGCGCCCACGGTGTCCATGGACAATGGGCCCTACCCTTAGGGCCCGTCCATGGGCGTATCCATAGTGCCCATCGCCCGCTTACATAAGGCCCGTGGGCAATGCCCACCCGCCCGTCCATGGGCGATGTCGCAGTCTAACTGTAAGATAGCTGTTCCTTTCTCCTCTTTTCCTCCGAGTCAGTCAAATCAGTTAGTACAATATAACGTATTACTGTCTATCTTCAAAGCTTCCTCTCCAAGAAAAAGAGGTTCTAATATGTGCCTGTATTCGGCTAATAGAATCTAAGTTCTGATGAGATGAAGTTCCTTCATGCTCATTGACTGTTTCTCCGCTCTTTTAAGATAGTCCTGTTTCATCATATATCCAAGCAAAGGAGTATAATCAAAGAGCCAGTCACGAACTTTAGCGATTGGCCAAGGCAGCGAGTGAAATAATTTGCCACTGAAGCGTGCGACTTCCATGTTGTGATTGACATATTCAACCCGCTGTTTCTCGTACAACTCAAAGCCGACAGTGACTGCGGCAAGGTTGCGTAGGTCGACACCATCAAGGAACTTAGCAAGAAAGTAGCCATCCTTGATAGCCATACCTAAGCCATAGCCAGCGTAAGGTGATACCGGGTGTACGGCATCACCAACACATACAACGCGTCTAGTGGACCATTTCTTCACCGATGCACGGTTATAAATTTCCCATTGATAGACTCGTGTATCGAAGTCCGTAATCTCTAAGAAGCGAGGCATCGGCCCTGACCAATCCTCAAGAACACCCGATAAGTATGCCTTCGGATCTTCTGGTACCGGTTTGCCCTCCCAAGATGGCTCCACAACCCACCACTCGAAGCAGGGCTTGCCTTCGTGCAGTAAAGGAAAGTAGCTAGCTTGATATTGCCAGTCGTGGGATATAACAGCGTAGTTCTCGGGAATATCTGGAATTTGATCGCACCAAGCAAGCCAGACGCGGATTCCGGCGTGAAAAAGGTTCAGGTCGCCAAAGGCTTGTCGTGAAACAGCTGAGTGAATGCCGTCAGCTCCAATGAGAATGTCTGCTGTAATTTTGTGCCCATCCTTGAATTCGAGCTCAATACCGTCCTCGCCTGGGAGGTCGGTGTAGGCGATAAGTTCGTGACGGGTGTGTACAACACCCAGCGGGAGAAGGTCGAGCATTTTCTTCATGAGAGATGAGCGAAGGACACCGTATTGCCAGCCCTTAATTCCCATACGCCTCTCGATTTCCTCGTTGAAGGGGAGTTCAACTCGCTCTACTCCATACTTATTTTGAAGGGAAGTAGTGGTGTATGAGCCCAGGTTCTCAATGCTCAATCCATACGATCGCAGGACTGCCATGACGGGAATATTGAGCAGTACCGCGCCGCCGATGGGCTTGCACTCGGATTGCCGCTCAAATATACGGACATCAAAACCCCGTTGGATGAAGGCAAGAGCTGTTGACACGCCTCCAGGCCCACCCCCGGTGATAGCAACCCTTTACCAGGGCGCCAATTTTGATGCGACATGTTCGCATATAAAGAGGAAAATGAGGGCGAATCGAAATATATACACCACAAGGAAGATATGAAAGGGAGCCGAGTGTGGATGGAAATAAAAAATAACGAAGGTTATTTACGAGAACTCTACGAAAGGAAGAGACAGCGAGTTTTAAATGTACTCTACAAAAGTGTGGTCTTGCTTGTCTGGGAAGTTGGTGAGTTGATATTTGACTAAGCGGAAACGGCCACCTGGCGGATCTAAGTGTCTTGGGAGGTTATGTGATCTCCCGGCTTGCTCGCAGCTCTAGTAATCCTTGATACTATAGGTAGCTTCTTTTCCTCACCAAATATTCAGAGATTTTGCAGAGCAGTTTATCTTCATAGTAGTTCTTCTATTTCACTCAAAGATGCTCATTCCATATGTAAAGCCCGCAGACTCTAATATCGGGGCCACCAGCTTATCGGACGTAATGACTAAGCGCTATGCTCCACCTGGGCATCTATTCGATCCTTGTTATGGAGTTCATTCCTAGGTTAACGTGGATCCCGGTTACTCCGGCCACCCGGTCACAGCCACTTTCTCGGAACTTTCAAAAAATCAAAATTTAACATAAATTGATGTCAGCCGGAACGACCCTATCCTGTACTAGACCCTGCCATGACCTACAAAGACTCGGAACCGGACCTACTCGCAAACAGCATTCTGCGGGTTGCTAGCCCCTATCTTAGATTCGGCGGGTGATCTTAGGTGGGTGTAGACTTCTGCAGAACCCACCCAAAATGGGTTCTGCCAAAGTCTAAGTTTGAAGTTAAGAGGATCGTATGTCGAAACAGTCTGGGCAGTTCAAGACGGTGTAGCTTGGTGTGATATGTACTTTGTAAAAAGGGGCCATGTGTGATAACCCATACATCATTATACCGGTAATGCCTAGGGTCTGAGGTTTTCAAAACTTTACAATATCGTGGGATACTCTGTGTTCCTGTTCCAAAACAAACACAACCCACGGATGCCAATAATAGCTAGGAACAACCTTGTCCACCTCCCGGTCTGAGCCATATGCAAATCCCCGAAAACCACTCATCGGCAGGATCTATGGATATATTTGTTCCGCTTACAAGTAAGCTTCCCAACCCCAAATCGGTATCAAACCCGCGGTGTGGGTCAGTTTCCAAAATCCGGTCATATTACACTCAATATACGAAATCCTTCATCTCTAAGACTATCTACATGTAGCTATTGTAGAGAATCTAGTCTGTTGAAGGGTCTTGCTTATTTTGCGTTTTAATGCCCACTCCTCGCCACTTTACTACCGATTCTAAACTGACCGCTGATACTTACTTCTAAAAGCAGCGGCCCAAGCGGTAAGAAAACCCACGTGGTATAGTCAGGTCTTGGGAATCGGTTGGTGGATACTCAAGGTCCGACTTGATCGACACCTCAGTGAGACATTATTATGCGAAAGGACCTGCAGTATTTTGGACATCTTTCGGACTCGGGCCGGAATTCGATCAGGAGGTAGCCAAGAACGAACGGTACACATAGACAACCTTCTAACCTGAACAAAGTATAAACCCTTCATCCTTTTGAACGAAGTCTCGATAAATCAAGACCTGGGAGATTCTGTTTTAGTGAAGCGGCTTGCGAAGGGGCATAAATGGCCAAAAGTCGCATGCGTGAATTTCAAGGTATAACTATATCCTACGTACTTATCTAATTATTATACAACTATAAGGCTATCTGACTATATTTCAGATTCTAACTTAACCTTCGCTATCGCTTCTACTATCGCTATAGTTATAGGTGGTAAACTCTTGGCCGATTCCTAAGATCCACTAACGAAAAAGCTTCTTTCTAGGGCCCTTTATTATCGCCTCAGCGAGATAAAACTTATCTATTATTAATGGGATAAAATCGTTAGTCCTAGGTAACCTAGATAGAAGCTTATTATCCCTTATAATCTGATCACAGAAAGAAGAACCGTTGATGGATTTGCTGACGAAGACCGACCCGACCCGTGGGCGTGGTATGGCGAGGTCTACCCACAATGTTGCGGTCCCATCCTGGCCCTCAATCAGTACGGGTTCGTAAACAGTACACAAATATTATCAGAATGGAATTAGAACCCCTTTTTCGCTTTAAAGACCCCGGAGGACTAGAAAGGTGCAATTTTACATAGAGTATTGTAGCCACCTTCTTTCCCTTGCACGGCTCCTCCCGGCACATTCGCAATAATAGGAAATAAGCCTTGTATTCCTTTCATATTTTTGTGCGTGTCTCGTTTCAAAAACGAGCCAATTCTTCTTATACTTCCAGCCCTGGCGATAATTCGGCAGCCTAGGAACTTCGTGAATACTAGCGGCAGCTTTAAGACATTTACCTCCAGGAAGTGTGCCTGCGCTCTGTTTTCTTCAGCAATCTCTCCATTCAAGTAACAGCTCTTAAGATATTTAAAATTAAGTAGAAAAAGCACAAACTCAAATAGATTGCAATGTCTTGGTTCAATAAACCGAAAGGGGTATTGAGATTGCCAGTAGCACACTCGAGCTAAGAAGCGTGGAAAGAAATTTCCCGCCAATGGATTGAAAGAAAGAAAAGATAAATATATAAGACTTCATTCCGATCTACTAAAAAGCATCCAGTATCTTCATCGCCAGTTTTTATTCAACTCAAAGTATTTCGTCTCCGTCGATATGTTAATATTGACACGCAGTGTTGTTCTGGGATTGCTAGGCTCAAGGTCTTTGGCCCTCGCCTCTCCCGCTGCCGAACTGGCTGAAGGGGACAGACTCTCCCCTCGCGGATCTGCGTGCAGTTATTCAGGAGTCAATGGTGCTGCAGCAGCGATAGCTGGAAAGGCAGGTTGCGTCAGTATTACTCTCAATAATGTTGTGGTGCCTGCCGGGACTACGCTGGATTTGACTGGTCTGGCCACAGGGACCAAGGTAAAAACTCTCCACAAACCCGTGACTCTCTTGCTCCACTGACAGCGAATTTACTGAAATTTTTGTAGGTGATATTTGAGGGAACTACTACTTTCGGCCATAAGCAGTGGGCAGGCCCTCTGATATCGATCTCTGGGACCGACATCGAAGTTTCTGGGGCTTCCGGTCACGTCATCGATGGCCAAGGTTCCCGCTGGTGGGATGGAGAGGGTTCCAACAGCAAGACCAATCTTAAACCTAAGTTCTTCTTCGCCCACAATCTCAAGGGTGCCTCCACTATAACCGGATTGAACATCAAGGATTCTCCCGTTCAGGTCTTCAGCATCTCTGGCTCGTCGGGTCTGACAATCAGTGGTGCCACAATTGACAACAGAAATGGCGATAAGGATTCTCTCGGTCACAATACCGACGGGTTCGATATAGGAGACAGTGATCACATTACCATCACTGGTGCTACAGTTTGGAACCAAGACGACTGCCTTGCTATCAATTCTGGGACGGTAGGTGCTCGAAGATTGTCGCCCTGCCTAGCTGCAGGGAATGATTACCACGGTTCTTGCTGACCATCAATACCCAGAACATTATTTTTTCCGGGGGTTACTGCTCTGGTGGGCACGGATTATCTATCGGCTCAGTTGGTGGCCGTTCCAATAATGTGGTAGACACCGTCCATATCAGTAGCACCCAGGTCATCAACTCTCAGAATGGTAAGCCCAAGCCGGATAATGGCTATAAGTTTTTCCGTTTCTTGAACTGATATTTCTGTCAGGTGTCCGTGTCAAAGCTGTCGCTGGCGCCACCGGTAGTATCAAAGGCGTGACTTTCCAGGATATTACCCTCTCCGGCATTACGAGCCAGGGAGTCACCATCCGCCAAGACTACACCAATTCTGGCTACACTGGAAATCCCACGACCCAGGTTCCAATCACTGGTCTCACCTTGAATAATGTGCACGGCACAGTCACATCCAGTGGCACCGATATCACCATCGAGTGTGGAAGTTCTGCCAGTTGTTCAGGCTGGGCTTGGACTAAAGTTGCAGTGAGTGGCGGCAAGGCGGATTTGTGCAAGAATGCACCTGCCAACACTTGCTAAGCCTTCAATTTTTGCTACTTTGGTGCCGACATGTTTCTGCGCTGTTCGTCCGTTGTCTTTGTATCGGCGAATATCTACAACATGGTGGTAGAGACTTTTTTGTATTCATAAAGAAAGGCATTGCGAGAAAGAATCGACTTGAATAGCTAGGCAACAAAGGTCTTTGTACCCATTCGGAGCCCGGTTCTGCTTTTCTAAATTTCTCCTCCGATATTGACATTAGGTCGGGTTTTCTGCCGGAATCGCTATACATTTTTTTCAAGTCTTTCTTTTTCAGGTCATCTCTCCTCGTAACCCTTCAGCATTTGTTCTTTGGGTATGAGGTTATACATCGACCTCAATCTCTTGGCGACTTATTTCGTACGAATTCCAATGGTAGGTGATATTCTGTCTCTTCCCGTTTGGGTGCACATTGATAGAGCCTCGACAATTCTATCCATACTGCCTCACGACGTATCAAAACCAGCCCGTCTATATTAATCGCCAAAAATTGTTAATTTGACTCTAGTAATAAACATATTAATACTGGAAACACCAAAATCAATTCTAGGAGCTGTTTATGCCCTGGGAACTCCTCTCTAGCTCTTGGGGCCATTCCTGTTTCTAGGAATCTGAGATCCACCCCTGGGATCTTCACTCTACGATCCTGGCTGGTTAAGAACTGGCTCTGGGAATACAATGGCTAGATCTGGGAGATACTACGCTCCTGGGTCCCTAACTTTGGATCCTGGGCTCATTATTCTGCTTTCTGAGGTGGCGGAAAGCCCTCACAAGATAACTTTACCAGACCTGCGCACAGATATGAGTCATTCAACGACTCCTGGAAAGGCAAATTATAGCCCCAAGAACCGTACTGGAGGTTCCAGGATTTGATAAGACTGTCAACGGGAACATGACGTTGGAAGTACAAGACCCCATAAGCTACTTTGAGCTTCCTGGGTGGGGCTACTTGCTGATTCTAAGAAGTTGAAGCGGTTAGAGACAAAACAAGCCAAGGGTTTGGAAGTTGAATGTCAAGCTCAGTTAGCAAGGGATTTAGCTGAAGCTGGATACGAAGCTTCAATGGTGGCAAGAGATAGTGGAACCGGAAATTGCTATCCGATGTAAATTTGCTATCCGGTGCAGCCCACCAATACTAGGTAGGTGTTGGTGGGCTTGGCACGGTTACCATACAAAAGTACATATTACAGTTAGTCATCTATGTCCGCACAGATTGTTGAAAACGCGAGTTTTGTCATTTTACTTAGAGATTCCAATATATCTGTTTTGACCATACGTTGTCATACCGACAGATTTCTGTCAGGTTCCTCAAACCAGGGATGAACTCTTTACATAAAGAACTAGCCTGTTCGTACCCTGCTCTGACACCACAGTAGGCATCAGCTCACGATCTGTCCCGGCATTATGTCGTTTCCTGATCAACATTTTCCCAGCTGTAAAGCTGGTGAGTCTGCCACGACAGTCTTGATAATTCACAGACAGTTGAGTACCAAACAACCAGAGAATACATCGCCGGACAATGTCATGAAGACCTTTGCCACAACAATCATTACCGTGCTCGCTTGTCGTTGCTGCTGAAGGAGTCTACGCGCTTCCAAGCACTGGTACCACACTACTGAAGAACGAGGCAAGCAAACAGCATATTGTTATTGGGTCTTGAGCGATCAATCCGATGTATCTCAATGATCCGGAGTTTGCAACTGCTCTTACCAATCAATTCAACAGCCTCTTTCCCGAAAATGAGATGAAATGGTCGTTCATCAACCCGACCACCTCGTAAAATTCGCAGAAGACAACAATATAGTGGCCTAGAGGCACAGGCTTATCTCGAGCTGCTATAACCCCGACTTCCGGCTACATTGCAGATAACTTACATATCGCCCGAGTAGCAGCCCCAGACGCCAAGCTATTCATCAACGAAAATCATGTCGAGTCATTTCCTAGCAAGCGCAAGAAGCTCTATAACCTAGTCTCTAGATTTGTAGAAATGGATATCCCAATTGATAAAATCGCTTTGCAGATATATATCATTGAAATAGCTCCGAAAGCGGGCGCAATAACGGAGATCGCAACTCCTACGAGGCGCTCGGATTGGAGGTAGCAATCGCTAAGCTAGATGATCACACGCTCGACAACGCGGTCGAGCCTGATATCTACGGCGCCGTCTCCAGCGAGGCTCTTAACGCAGGAATCACCAATATTAACTTCTGAGGCTTTACGGATAAGCACGCTTACACCGTAGTGCAGGGCCCAAAGCCATTGATATTCGACCAGTGCTACAAACCCAAGAGTGAGTTTTACGCCACTCACGCTGCTCTCACCAATTTCGTCAACCGTTCCTAAGGAGCTTGAGCACCACCTAGCCGCCAGAGATTGCGCTTTACAAACCTGTAGTCACAACCCTGCGAGATTAACCGTAAACATATTTGAAAAAAAAGACCTTCTCGACGAAAAAAAGGTCAGGATCTTACTAACACATCCAAGGAATTCTCAACATTCCTGGATGCCTGATTTACACGATGTTCATAAGGATGTTGGATTTTCCGCACCTTACAGCCTTATTACATTAAGCCCGACTCTCCTATATCTTGTGTTCTATATAGTATTCCATGATTCACACTTAAGTATCCAATTGGGCTAAGCCCATACTACTTTGTATTGTATTGACCCTATTCCGACAGTTATGAGCCCAGTTTTTTAGCCCAGAGTAATGGCTATACCCCCCCCCGGCAGGTACAACTGGACACTCCGCCCGACCCTCCAAGGTCAATTAATCAATCAACCAAGTTTCTGTTAAACCTTTGGAGCCTAGGTTAAATCACAATGGATATTCAGGTGCTTTTTTACTAAATGAAACAAGAGCCCGTAATCCGTGCCTTTGGTCATACTCACATCGTACAGAATCACAGGCTGATGTGCAACGAGAGCATCAAGATTTCAAAGGTCAATACAATATAGCAAATACAAATGCCCATATGTCTAAGCAATGACCCTCAGTACAAATGGAATGCGGATAATGTCTGGCATACGCCATCTACCTCTCTGTCTCTCTCTTCCTTTCTCTTCCAGATACCCTCCTCACTTCTCATTATAATGAGGTCAAGACTCGGTTACAAGGCCGGCTTCAACTTCAATTGTGGCTCGCTTTCTTCCCAAGAACCTTCCCACAAGCAATAGCTGCTTAGTTCTAGTATATATCGTACCAGTAATAAACGTCGGTCTGCAAAGAAAGCAACTCCGATATATTAGAAAAATACGATGCCAAAAACGTATTTGGCGGCCCTTGCAGACTCTACATACGGCGATTATCATGGTCTCGAGACCACCACTATAATCCTACAATCGATTGTTAGGGAGAGTTTCAGTTAGAGAACTTAAAGGCAGATTAGGATACTCACTCGGGTCTTCTATAACCTATAAAAATCTAGGAGTTATTAGATATCGTTATAGGTGGTAACATAAGGTAGAACGCTCTAATCTAACTATTTAAATTTCGCCCTAAGCCCTTAGTACCGTTCTAGATAATAGCTTTAACTATAAATTACTTACGCCGTACCTAGATTCCGATCTTAATATTTAGAGGATACGTAGATCGTAGGGTTATATATCGTCTAGCTAAGTTTTATAAAAATCGAACGAAAGCTACGGAGTGAACCCAATCTTATTATCTCGTATAAATAGAAGAGTGTCTATATTTGCGGGAACCAACCAGATCTCCTAAAAACCGGGAAGTAATGCATTGAAACCAGCACTCAGGCTCGGTCGTCTATCCCCCCATAGGATAGAAGCGGCCCAAAATTGACCCAGGATTACAGATTACAAGCAGCTGAGGGAGAAGGGGGTCTGCATAGTAGATATTGTAGTAAACCTTGAATGATGAATTGAAAACTGATAATACCACTGAACCAATCGACTTAACCTTGCCCAAAGCTAGAAGCCGAAGATCAATCTAGCCGGCGTCTGCAATCAAAAATCCGCCTGAGGCACTATATTGATGAACTCCGGGTACAGATAGAAGAACTCAGGGCTCATTTTCCAATTTAATAAATCTGCAGCATGTTGAACAAAGAGATCGCTTGGGATGTACCCGGAGTCACCATCGGAACAATAACTCTCCTCGAATGAGTACGGCCAATGGAAGCGAAAGCATTGCTGTACGGCCGAAAGAAAGGTGCAGGTCTCCAAATATACGCGATAATGGGTGATCAGGCGATCACGAACACTTGGCCAAGGGAAAAAGTCAATAGCACATGCATGTGGCTCTTCTAATTGCTTCTCTGTTGGAAGTTCCCACGGCGGTATCTCCAACCGCGTCTCTGGGCCCGGATGAAAGATGTATCGCATTAGCTGATAGCTTTTGTATGCAATGGCAATCCTGAAGATCTTTGGCATTGGTGACCAAATGTACTCATCCATGCGTTGGAGAATACATAAACCTGGGTTTATTCTTTCTTCCGGCGATAAACTCCCCCACCCTTTATCAACGGCCTGAAACAGGAGCCCCATGTTATCAATCTTGGGAAACATTTTAGCAGCATGACAAGGGTAAGCTTGACTGAGTAACTTATTCACAGTGTACCAAGCAGAACATGAGCTTCGGTATGACAAGGCCGCCTGGGGGGTTTCATTCGGGTCTCGGTTGTGTGATGCAGTGGCAGGCATTGGCAAAAGATAAAGCGCACTGCGCAATTGGACTTGTCGGTGAAAACACGGATGTTGTATATGTGCATTCTCTTGTAGCCCTTCACAATGTTCCATAGGAGAACAAGCTACGTGCACGCGTGAGGCTTCTGTAAGCCCTGAGATCGAGTAAGATCGTTCACAAGAGGGTGTCATTGCATCCGTCCCATAATCATTCAGAGGTGGGTCCCGGGAAAGAAACGCTGGGGTCACGACATGTTCCGCCGTTGGTATCTTGGTGTGGCCCGCCTCTTCCGAAAGGACTGAAAAGGCACTTTGGATAAGCTTCTTCAGACGGGTGATCTCTGCTTCAAGTTCTTCATTCTTTTCTAGTAACCTGAGAATTGTATCTTCTGAAGCCCGATTTTGGAGGGATTGGATTGTCTCCTCCAAGTGCATTATCCGGGCCTTTGTCTTTTGCCGGCTTGTGCGCTGGGCAGCTCGATCCCACGCGCGTTTCTTCTCTCTGCGTATTTCAACGCCCATTGAATTGATTTTACTCATTGGTCAATGATGTGTTGGAAGTATGAGATACAGTCCGGGGATGACATTCAAGACTGGGGGATTGTGTTAACCGCCAAGGCTGAGGAGACCGCCACGGATAGGACGGCATATTGGCTCCACCGTCGCATTACACTCGGACAAGTCCGATCGCCTGGTTAAAACAACGTATTCTATGATGATGGCATTACTGAAGGGGGTATGGTCTTATTTTTAAACTGACGTGATGATTAGCTGGGCTGCAATATGGAACAAAATCACATATTTTTTAACCACGCGTAGGATATAATTCGAAGATATATATCAGGGAAGCCACCTAGATTATCCATCCTCAATATTCTTTTCACCAGAAAGCTATCTTTAGGATTATGTGTTAGGATAGAGATCTTTGATTCAAATGATGAATTCTCCAAAAGGCCATACCGTACACAGTTTCAATGGGCGACATTCTATGAATCAAGTCTTTCTCGGTGCTAACACAAAACCAACAGCACGGAGATCATACCCCACATACTCAGACAACGACTTCCACCGTAAGATCCTCCGGCCACCTGGGTTGGTCAACACCATTAGTCCGAGTTCCCACATTATATTTAAGCTGAACAGGGCCCTGGGGGAATTGAAGCACGGGCTTGGGAACCCTGACCGGAACACCCAATTGAGGACTTTGAAGGTCCTGGAAGTTACGCGGGTGAAACACGCGGTCACCGCTATTTTTCTTCAGCAATTCCACGTGTGCTGGGATCGTTTCAAACATGGTGTGGTAGTGACGGAAAATAGGGCGGCCATTGTCCGACCAAAGCTTCTGCCACACATTCTCGGGATAGGTTCCGACAGAGCGGACTAGCCATTGAGAGTAGTAATTAAGGGCAATATCAACGGTATACGATCCACCGTCAGTCGCACGTCGCATAAGAGCATCCAGAACTCCAGCAGAGCCACAGACACCTGTGCAGTAATCCGAGTTGGGGAAAACGGGTATAACCGGCTCATCAAGACCCATCCCGCGGCCATATTCCATCGCGACGCCACAGTTGGCATCACTGATTTGCTGCCATCCACTGCGCTTCGCCCATGGGCCATACCACCCATAGCTGTTTTCGCGAGCATAGATGATACCACGCCCGCGGTCACTACCAATTTTCAGAATGTCTTTTTCGGAAAATCCATACTTATCAAGTACGCCTGGGCGATAGCCTGTTACAACAACATCGGCATCCTCAATCAAAGCTTTCAGACTATCTCGGTCCCGTGCCAATCGTAGGTCCAGTAAGCTGTTCCACTTTCCCCAGTTCATATCACAGTGCACAAAGGAAAAGTCGCACAGATGAGGTGCAGCAACTCTCATAACGCTGGCGCCCATCTCGGCGAGACCCCGACTTATGGCTGGGCCGGCAATGACTCGAGTTAAGTCGACGACTTTCAGTCCCGCCAAAGGTCTGCTAGCACTGGTTTCTGGGGAAGATGGCCACCAGCAAGGTTCTTGCTTCGGATTTCCGTGATGATGAATCTCGTATAACCCAACTTTTCCATTTTCTTGCCCATGTTCGCTGGCAAAATACTCCTCGGGAGTCCAGCAGATAGTTCCAGCTTGTTTATGGACCTCTGAGGCGAGATGCTCGAGGTCAGCGGAGTCGAATTCCTCCACGCGCTCCTGATAAAACTTAACAACGTCCTCACGGGGACTATGATCGAGTTCTGGCATCCAAGCTGGAAGGCCCACACTCGCGAGGGTTGGCTCGGGGTTCATACTTCCTGTGGTGATAGATTCGTTAGCTTGGGTGGTAAATGCCAACAGATAGAAATATATGATACCGTGCAAATGGAAGTAACGGTCATCCTTCGTCTTATACACATTAGTGCAGAGAGATCGATAGATAGTGGCTTGTGCCTTGTTGGTGTCCCAACTAGGGAAATAGTTCAAGAAGCGTCCGCCGTCGCGAGCGAGGGTGAATGAAGATTCGATAGGTTCACCCTCAGGATCAAGCGTCCAGATCATTGCGGACATGACAAAGAGCTGACTATGATCACTGTGTATAAAATTAGTTGGACATTCATGCTTTGGGTGCACAGAACCAAAGAATTTGCAAGAAAGGTAGAGAGAGGGAGGTGGATTGTTTCTGGTGACGTACGTATCAATCACAATCTCCGGTGCCTTTACTCCATATTTGCGTTGTAAGAGAACACTCAGTAATGCTCCTTCAAATGCTTTCAGGCTAGCAATGCTCTCTGCGAACCTCCAGTTGATCGCAATGCTGGGATCATGCGACCCAACAAACTTGATGGTAGCTGCGGCGTCGTGAATTTCGGCAGGCAGGCCTTTCATCAGCGAATTCTGAAGGATTCCGTCCAGAAATACCTTTTGAGCCTCTGCTGGCACAGAGTACGCTTCATTGCGCTGAGCATCAAGTATAGTGGCCATGGCGGGCGATGGTTGAGTTTGACTCGAAATTCGGACCTAACGATCTGAGTTTGATCTTTCCGTGATGCAGGACTCGGTCCATTTAATTATATATTTGAACTTTACATCATGCTACTTGTGCTGTCTCCGGACTATGAGTCGTACCCACTCGAGTCAGTGTTCTACCTAGGTATACTCTAGCAAGAGTTCGGGATCTCGGCACAGGGTGCGCCATGAACGACGGACCAATACAAATTGTCTAACCTTGTTTAGTGGAGAATATCAACCCCACTCTGACTCGCATAAAGTCGAGTCAGACTGGGGCATGTTGTGAAATTGAGGCTTCCTACTAATAAGCTCGATATCCAGGGTAGACCATGGAGATTAACATCCGGTCGACCGGGGTATACCATATAAAAACTGTTGGACAAGATGGTCTTCCTTACTCCATTTTGTCTTATATCCTTGCGATTGTATTGCCTGACAACTGACCAAATACAAACTACGACATGTCATCTCTGCAGACCAAACGACCGCTTCGCATCCTAGGTCAGTGCTTGGCCAATAGAAAGACGGTTATGGACGCTGATATCTTATATTTTAGGATCGTCTGGATCCGCCCAGGACCGCCGAAGGCTTCTTGCTGCAGCTGTGAAAAACCATAAGAACGACCCATTTGATGTTCTTGTTGGAGACTGGATGTCTGAAGCTAACATGACCTTCAATGCTACAAAGCACTACAAAGGTATATTGTTTATATATCATACATGCACCGATATCTGTCTTCCAGTATTTAATCCAAAGCAGGAGAAGGAATTGCCTACGAGAAAACCTTCATTTCCGCCCTCGAAGACGTGCTACCAGAGGTCGCTGGGCATGGCATTAAGATTGCGGCAAACGCCGGGTCATCAGATACCAAGGGGCTTTATGATGCCCTGCTTGCCCTTGTGAAGGAGAAGAATGTATCTCTAAACATTGCTTGGGTCGAAGGGGATCAGGTTTTACCAGCTGTACTGAAAGCAGAAGCCGAGAACGCCTTTGATTTTCGCCATCTTTGCACAGACCAACCTTTCAGCGAATGGAGACATGAACCGATTTCCGCCCAGGCGTATTTAGGCGGCCTTGGAATCGCCGAAGCTTTCAAGCAAGGTGCCGATATTGTTGTTTGCGGTCGAGTTTCAGATGCTTCTCCCGTCATTGGAGCTGCATTATGGTGGCACGGCTGGGACCGGGAGGACTATGATCAACTTGCCAACTCCCTCGTGGCTGGACATTTGGTCGAATGTTCTTCCTATGTCACTGGCGGCAATTTTACCGGATTCAAAGACCTGGAGCATCGTGGCTGGCAAAACCTCGGCCTGCCCATTGCTGAAATTGACTATTCTGGCCAGGTTATAATCACCAAAACCCGTGGAAGTAATGGCTTGGTCTCGGCCAATACCTGCAAGTCGCAACTACTATATGAGATCCAAGGTCCACGATACTATAACTCCGATGTCACAGCGTATCTAGAAGGAGTCAAGTTCGAAGAGCGTGGGCCTGATCGAGTCCTTCTATCCGGAATTTACGGTGGCCCACCCCCTGCCACTACGAAAGTCGGAATCACAGCCAAAGAAGCGTATCATGCCGAGCTATTATTCTGGCTGGTAGGGCTTGATATTGATGCGAAAGCGAGGATGCTGGAGGCACAAATTCGGGAGGAATTGGGTCACCGCGTGAAGAATCTGAGCCTGCTTGAATTTAGTTTGAATGGGATGGCAGCGGAAGACGCCCATAATCAAGCATCTGCCACTGTAGGGTTCCGAGTCGTTGCTCAAGCACTCGAAAAGAAACATCTCTCGTCGGCCAATTTCTTGGAACCCATCCTGGAGACTACCATGGAGCTGTACCCTGGTGGAACATTCCATATGGACGTGCGGACTGCTCTCCCTAGGGAGATCCATGAGTACTTTGTGACCAAGTTCCCCCAATCCCTTATCAATCACCGTATCCATCTCCACGATGGACGAACAATTGGCATCACGCCGCCATCAACGTTTGAGAACAGAATTCCAGCCCCTGCACAACCATCTGCTTATGTTGATGTCGGTAGTTTTGGTCCAACAAAACGAGGACCTTTAGGCTGGATAGTCCATTCTCGCTCCGGAGACAAGGGCTCTAATGCAAATGTCGGGTTCTATATCCGTCATGATGATGAATATAAGTGGCTCCGTGCGCTTCTTACAGTCGAGAAAATCCAGCAACTTCTGGCAAGGGAATACAAGGGTGGAAGAATCGTGAGTGACTTCTTCTGTAGAAAGCTTTGTATCCTATGGCTAAAACTTCATTTTCAGGAGCGATTTGAATTGCCGAATATTGGAGCGGTGCACTTCTTGCTTTACGATCATCTTGACCGTGGAGTTAGCTGTACTACAACGCTCGACTTCCTCGGGAAGAATGTTGGGGAGTATTTGCGATCAAAATTTGTTGATATTCCAGTCGCCTTCTTGGAGCGTGGGAAGATCTAAGACACTCCATAGATAGGCGAAGCTTTACTCAAATTTATTGTACTTTGGCAGCGTTTCCACCTCCCTCCGGAAAGGTCTCTTGCACATCACTCTCGTTTGACTTTTGGCAGTGCGAAATTAATATCACTACCAAGCGACAATGTTTAAACATCAATTGAAGGTTTGGAGTTTGACTTGGTTGGTTTGGTGAGCTTGAGTCGTTCAATTTCTATCTCTTTAATATACTTAGTATTTTTAGGTTTATTATAGAGCTAAGGCCGTGACTTTAATATATCAGCCTTTAATAACACCTAGAGGTTCTCAATTAGGTTTAAATCGGGTGAATATAGAGCCTAGATAGCCATACCTAGGTATAGTTACGCTTAAAAGTTACAAGCTTTCTTGCCGAGTGGGTCCTTACCAAGCCCCGTCCCCGCCTTTGTTCAATATCCCAATCTTTCCCCTCCAATTTCCTTCTTTTCCTCACCCATATGCGTTGTCGCAGCTTTTCCCTCTCCGACCCAAGACATTGAATATCAAAGGCTTTAAGTTCATCCGCCGGAGATGTCTTCTTTACCACCCGGATGGACCGAAGAGCGACTTCAAACCATAACCGAGGATGACTCGCGTCAAATACCGAAGGTAAGCTATGACCACCTTCGAACTTCCATGGAACCCTTCATTAATTCGTACTATCTCTCACCAACTCAGCAAATCCGCCAAATTAATTTAGATTTGATCCCCCTCGACAAGATCATGGATAAATGCTTAATGCCTCGCTTTGAGGATCCGGAATTACAAGGTGCTACTCATCAGCAGATTCAACAGTAAGATCATCGTTGGAATTTCAATGTTTTCAATGCAGATCACTGATACGAACCAGATCATACCATGGGTACCTAGGAACTGAGGGCGTGGCTCCGGGATTAGATATGGGCCTGTGTCTACTTGCTGATACTGCCGCTGTGGAGTCCATGAACAGTGACCTGCCATGGGTGTACGCGTTGGATATGAACTTCGATCATTCGAGCGAAGTGGAAGAGGGAGAATATCCAGGATATTTCCGAGTTGCTGTGGACTCGGTGATCACGGAGCTTTATCCCATGCTTACAGCTATGCCACCCGCGGAGCTTTGGGCCGAGGGGGATGAGATATGGCAGTCAGCCGTTTAGTCAGAAACTCTTGGTATTGTAAATTAAAACGGGCTATTTGATCAATATATCTATTAGCCGAATGCAGGCTTATACCGGAACCTCTATCCCATAGAGGGTTGTCTATATAGGCTGAGTGGGCGATACCGTACGATGTGGTGGAAAGCTTCATTCAGTCTTTCGAGGCTGAAATTCAAAGCGAGTTAGCAAACCTCAAAGTTGGTGGCTCTTTTCATTACAAGAACTAATCCGATAAGAGACAGCCAGTATTTGAGAGCTATCCAGCTGGCAATCTCGCGCGCCTGGATAATATTCGTCACAAGTATGATCCCAGTAGGGTCTTTACTGACTTGATGCCAGGAGGATTCAAGATGGAGCCTACACACTCTTGAAGAAGTCTCCTTTTCATTTTGGCCTGCATACTTAGCATCGGTTCCGTCTTAAAACCCTAAGCTCAGATGGGATCTTTCTTATCGCCGGCAAATCCTCCATTTGCCTTGAAAAAGGTTCCTTGAGATATCTACCTGATGACTTCAAACCATGTCTCTTTCTCGGATGTATGTATCATATTATATAGATTTCTTGTTCACACACTCTCTCTTGTTCAATCAAAACACCAAGTTATGTTTTCAGAGGGTTTTCATTTTCGACTTAGTGAGATCACCATCTGATCAGATCTGTCTGTATTTTATTTCATGAGCTCCGATATACAATGTGTGAGGCATGAGAGTACTTACTAGTATGTGTAATACAGCGTCGCCTTAATTGTAAAATCCCTCAGTGGAATTGCTTGAACTTTTTAAAAACTACTTCTCTGTCTCCTAAGGCCCTCAAGCGACCCGTGATTATCGATTACATTTACCCATAACTCCTAAGACAAGCATGACAGTACCAAGTGAGTCAATAGCATCGCCTGCCTAGGTACATCTAGAACTGGAAATAAAGCTACACAGTGCTCCACAGGTAAAGCCATAGACTCTTGTATTAGTAGCCAATAAAACTAAACGTAGAGAAAGGTATGGTAGGTTTATCACCATCACATATCAGCAGCGACCCACCTAGTCCTCAACCCCCTTCTTAGTCTGTATGATCTTCCTCTTGGAATCAATAGTTATTTCCGGTGCAGCTAGATCTATGTTGAATTATGGTAACGGCTCTCGGGGCAAAGTCCCTACTTATTTAGAAAGGCTTCACAGCGTGCAATTTCCGTTGGTGTGCCACTCGGACCGCCGAGAGGTATACGATTCTGCTGGCTAAATAGTAGTATTACTGCCTCGTCCACTTTATATGCAAACGGCTTTGTTTTTTTTTCCGTTATTTCTTTTTCTGTATCCGGTAGAACTTGGCTGAATAAATCGCAATAGTGGCATTGCGAATGGTGGCCCTAACTGCCGTCCTAGCACACCAGTTCTAGAAGGGTAGTTCATCTATATTGTATGTAGATTGACGTTTAATTTTGGATAGAAACATAATAGACGTATACGTAGAAAAGTAAAACCAAAGATTTTGACACGAGGTCAATTTGTTTTAGTAACAAGTTGAGAACAAGACTTTGGGGAAGGAGCTAACTACGGCAACCTTCCCACTGTTCAGATGCCACATTTGGATTATCAGATCTTACCGAATTATTTAAATACCTGTATTTATGTAGTAGGTTGTGGTACAAAGTAAGTTGGGAAAGGTTCTAGGTAGAGTTCTAATCTAGAATGGAGTAAGTTTATAAATCCTCGATTGATCCTTAGATATTTAGTTAATTTTTGTAGAGGTACTGTTAATTTCATAAATATTCTACCAGATCCTCTGGGATTCATTGCTTTATCTACAAGTGTTGAATAAAGTCTGTAAGGTTAGAAAGGGGATGGTATGAGTCAGTCTCATCGGCATCCAATCACTGTCTAAGACGAATGTCCCCGGCACCGGTGCATTCCTCGATGTCTGGTAAAAGATCAACGGCATATCCGATGGCAACAGTAGCTAAATAGTAGCCAATTAAAGCAAGTCTATATAGCGGAAGAAGACTTCTATTTTAATAGACAGAGATCTCGTGGCTGGATACATTGAATAGGGGTGCGGTTAACATACAAGCTCTTGGCGTCAGAGCCACAGCGCAGACTTCCGCCCTTCAACTGCTTGCTCTCTTGTACAGATTTCCGTGTCAGCATTGAGCTCGGCATTAAAACATATCCTGATTAAAACATATCCTGATATATGTTGATTGATTCTCGTTTTCATTGGTATGTCACTCTGATAAAGTTCAAGTATTTCTTGACACATCCGTCAGTCACATCTATCCCTGACTTCCATGCATAACGTGTGTAGATATTTATTGATATATTAATATTGGATTTGGGAATTTCGGAACGCATCCCGAGTTCGCGAGCGGATTCCAATCCGAACCTCGGGTCCGGGACGTAGAGTCGGCAGTCTCACAAGGGTATTTTCCATGGGCGGTATAATCGCTAAGCGTAGATGGTATGTGGATGGATTTATGTGATTAATAAGCTTGAAATTTTTGAACAGATCTACTATATGCTTGTTACGTATGGAGTAGAATCTGGGTATTCGAATCTTGGCACGGAATTATTCCCGTCCTGAAGTATTCCCCATGGGGCCCCGCAAGCTTTAGAACAAGTCCCTTGGGCGGTTTTCACAAGGCCTCAAGGTTTTTTGTGCTTTCCTTCTGAGCACTTTCTATTTTACGTCAATTGGGTCTCGTTCTTTAATCATCACTCCCGCTGTTACTAGGCCCATCGACCTAAGACTATTAATCGACCTCGTTTAAGCTTCATTGTCACAATTTTACAATTTCCGCATAAGATGAGCGAGAACGTCTCCCCGGCGGCGGCTGTTCGATCAGACGATATGGCCCTCAGCAACATAAGAAAGGATCGATTTGAAGACTCAACCCACCTGGAGGACGTCTCCGTTGCGACTTCGGATACCCAAGCACCAGAGGCTCCGATCAACTGGCCCGCTTGGAAACGAAATGCCCAAATCCTGATGGTGGCTACCCACTCGATGGTATCCGTTTTCATGGCCGCCGGGATCATTCCTGGATATGAAGCAATGGCGGAAGAGTATAACATCACGGTGCCTCAGGCCAGCTATCTAACATCCGTCCAGGTGTGTATATTTTCTATCATTTCACCTTGGTATAAGCTGACAACATATATTTATCCTGCCTAGATTTTAATCTTGGGAATTGCCCCATTCTTCTGGATTCCGATCACAATGCGCTATGGCCGTTACCACATCTTCATGTTTTCGGTGCTCGGCACCATGGTGTGTAATATCGGAGGTGTGTTCTGCAGAACTTTCGGCTCGCAGATGGCTACTCGTGCTATTGCGGCTTGGCTCATTTCGCCTCCACTTGGAATTGGCAGTGGTGTGGTGACGGAACTGTGCTACCCTGAAGAGCGTGCCCGGAAGTTGGGATGGTGGACCCTGCTGATCACTATCGGGATACCCGGCGGTGCATTCATAAACGGCTTCGTCGTGCAACACCTAGGGGTGTCCTGGATATTTTGGATATTTGCAATTATTAATGGCGTTCAATTCATTGCCTACGTCCTGCTTGGTGACGAAACCTTATACATCAAGGATATCTCCATCCATCCGAAACCCAATGGCTGGAGCCGGCTCTTCCCTTGTCGACTCGACCCTCGCCCCTTCGAGATGCAAAACTTCATCGCCCCCATTTTTCTAGGCAGTTTCCCTCGCATTTTGATCCCAGGGGTTGCATATGGCGTCGAATTTGCCTACGCTAATATCGCTATCATCGTTGAGACGCCACTAATCTTCGGCGAGAAATTTCACTTCAATGCCCAGCAAGTAGGCTACCAGTTCATTTCAATCATCATCGGCTCCGTTATTGGTGAACAAGTTAGTGGGCCAATGTCAGATTGGTTCCTGGGTGTTCTCCGGCGCCGGAAGGGCCACACCATCCCTGCGGATCGTTTGTGGCTGTCATATATCGGATATGGCACTGTCTTCGCGGGCCTACTAGTCTGGGGCTTTCAATTAGAAAAGGCAACCACTTGGAACGTTACACCATGCATCGGAATGGCTATCGCTGCCTTTGGAAACCAGGTACTCACTACCACCCTCATATCCTTCGCAGTCGATAGCCACAAGGAACACTCTGCCAGCATTGGCGTTTTTATCAACCTCTGTCGACAGATCTATGGATTTGTGAGTCCTCAACAAAGTTTTTGACCTTAATCCAACATAGATACTAACTGAAATATCTCTTTAGTGCGGTCCATTCTACTTCCCTGATATGTATGCCAACCTCGGGCTAAGCGGCGCTGCTGGTGTTATGTGTGGGATTATGGCAATTGTGTCTCTCACTCCGGTTTTTTTGATTCAGTTAATCGACACAAGGAGACAGCCCCAGCAATATTGATGAGAATCAACTCCTGTGGCCAGATTTACGACCACGTGATTGGATTTCGTCTTGAGATATTTCCGGAACTTTGCATCTGTATGGAGTGCATAGGTGGTTTCATATCAATTCTGTGACGTGTTTAGGCATTATAGACTTGTTGCTTCACAGCACATTAATGTACAGCAACCCAGTCAAAGAGATGAACATACTACAGCTTCGTAGAGGAATCCCGAGTTTTCCATCGCATTGGGAGGTCGGTGTATCCTCTCTGGTCCCCCATAGTCCAAGATGTGAAATCAGTCTCACTGGTCCCAATGTCTTCGCTTTTTCTAAATTATGGGCACTATCATGTATAGCTATTCCCTTTGTTCAAAATACCCACTTCCGCATTCAAGTCTCACGGGCATGAATTGTGCGATTGCGGCGCGTACCTAGGTGTATAGCGTCTAGAGTTCGTTTCACTAGATTAATGCCTAAAAGCCTGATTTTGGCCTGGTCAAAAAATAACAATATTTGAAATACTATTATATTATAGATCCCTTATTAAGCAATGTACCCACCCGGGTTCTACCGGCCTTGCGCAGGAAAGTAAATTGAAGCTTTTGATCCCATGCAAAATTCAAATATCTGGATAGTGCGATTTTAAGCACCCAAGAAATGGAGATATATGACTTTTGCATGGCATCAAAAGCTTCATTTTTCTATATACCGGTTATGATAGTTATTCTATGCGGAATGGTTCACAGCACAGTGTATATTGTGAGGCCTAAAAGCGGTCTAATATCAGGCATGATTAAGGCACGATTAAGGCGTAAATCAGGCAAAAATTAAGCTTTCAGGCATTGATCTAGTGAAACGAACCCTGGACGCTATACACCTAGGTAAGCGTGTTTAGCAAAGGCGGTTGGTTATAAAATCCAGTGTTCCACGTCGTTTACCACAATTGGGAGCTTCTTGTATTGCAATTTAGTCTTGAGGCCTCAAGTCTAGGAATTGCGATGAGCATTTCAACAAGTATCCAGCATCTCGACAAGAGCAGCCTTCTCGTCCGAAGTGATGGTAAGATCATAGACTGATTTCACCTTCACCCACATCTTGGCGTAAGTGCAGTAATATGAAGCTATTTCGATGTCAACGATTTATAGATCACACAATACACACGGTTTCTGACGTACCCAGCGGGGGCCTCCAAGATTCTGGGCCTTTGTCGCCCTTTGCGGAGTTCACGTTGTCGGTGACTGCTAAGAGCTGGGGGTTCTTGAGGTCATTGGCGAAAGCTTGACGATCTGCTTTAGTCCAGCTGGAGGCGCCGGACTATCCAGATTCATTAATATCTTGAGTCGTCTATTTTGTCAGATAAGCCGATCTCACCTTCCATGCGTTTGATAATGGGACGACGTGATCGATGTCAACATCACTTGCAGCTGTCCAGGTCTGGCCATCGTACGGAGAAACCCAGGATCCACTGGTAGCACCGCAACTGGAGCTTTGGACCACGTCGGTTCCATCCCGTTTGAGGATCGTTTCGCGTGTGTTGCAATTTCTGTGGACAGAAAATTTGAGTTGCCAATACTTTAGAATCATGGTGATCTTATCTACTCACCCGCTGATAGTAATCCAGTGTGGGAATTCGTCACGGCTATATCCATCCTGCGATCCCTGTGCAGCAACGGTCAATCCTGCAAGCTCACTCGTTGCAGTAGAGGTAGACGGAATTCCGGGTGGTGATGGGGCAGGCAAGGCTCCGCCTAAGAAAGGCTGGAAGGCGAAGGCCAGAACCCAGGCAGCGCGAGATATGCCCATTATGGTTTTTCTTCTAGCAAATATCGATTGTTTTCGATTGAACTGTGAATACCAACTGGAATGCGTTGAGTAATTAAGGCTCAAGAATTTAGGGTAAATACAGTACACCTCCAAGTTGGAACTATGATTTTATACTCCTGCTTTATCTGTTCGGTCGAGTCAAGCCCCTCACATAAACAATGCTAATCCAATACCGACTCCTCTCCAAATGCATTGTAACATCGGCTCCCGAGTCTTGGCCCGGGGCTTGGCGTTGCACGTTGATCAATCATTGGCTTGCGACTAGACAGGGCGGGAAGTGCGGGAGCTGTGCAAGAGTTGTGACTGATAACAAGCACATCATTCGCCGTAGATTCATATAACAACAAGTCACCTGGGCCGTAAAGGGACCAGATGAGGGTACTCGTGTAGAAGGTTGAAACAGAAGTCTACCTGAGAGGGACAGCAAAATTCCAATATGGAAATGATCGTCTAAGATCTTCCCCCTTTCTAAGTCTTGCGTTGCACAGTATTACGGCTACGTTGTTCTCGGCACTACAGTCCGTACTAAGACAAGGGTTGCAATCAAAAAGACATTAATCTATGGAGAATGTGTGTCCACTTTACAGTAAGCCTCTGGTAAACTGCCATGGGAGAGATACCTTCACATCTAGTTTCTTGGCAGCCGTGAGCACCCATTCAGGCTCACGCAAAAATTGACGGGCCATTAACACGGCATCGGCCTTAGGCTTGTGGCCAGACAAAATTGCCTCGGTCGCCTGTGCCTCTTCTTCTGCACCCTGAACAATATCGCGAGCGGACTCAGCCTCTGTAATGAAGCCAACCGCTCCAACCAGCGTCGTATGCTTAGCAGCGTGGATTTCTTGACGAATTTGGCCAGCGAGATCAATCTGATAGTTCGTATGAGGCTCGATACGTTGGCTTTTGTGATTACCGCCTGAACTGACATCCAGGAAGTCAATCCCCAGGTCTGGTAACAATTTTGTCAATTGAATTGAGGATGGCATGTCCCAACTTCCAGTTCTTGCTGCGACAGCTTGATTCTCGAGCCAATCCGTCGCACTAATACGAAGAAACAAGGGCATTCCACTTGGCACGACGGCACGGATTGCAGTAGCCACCTCGGATAAGAGCCGAGTTCGGTTCTCAAAACTGCCACCATACTTGTCCGTTCGTCGATTGGTAATGGGGCTGAGGAATTGATGGATCAGGTACCCGTGGGCCCCATGGATCTCAATTACATCCACTCCTGCTTGTGCAGCAAGCTCTGCACTTCTCGCAAACGCCCGGACAAGTTCTTCAACCTCGACAGTTTCAAGCTCGCGAGGGGCCCAAAATTGATCACCAGGGGCCCAAATTTGCTCTTCCCCGCCAGATGGGCCAACCACATTTGATGGCCAACCACCAACACTTTCGTCGGCTTTGATGCCGCGTTGCTTGGCTTGGGCTGCGAGCCAGGGTGCGACCGTGCTAGCCTTCCGACCAGCGTGAGCAAGCTGAATGCCGATTCTGGCCCCTTGACTATGAACGAAATCCACCACGCGGCGAAGTCCTTTGAACTGTTCGGAGTCTGTCCCATCTTGCCAAAGGCCAGAATCATTGGGCGAAATCCGACCATTGGGCTGAATGGATGTGGCTTCAATAAAAATTAGGCCGGCTCCCTTCGTGGCCAAATGACCGAGATGCGCGATGTGAAAATCTGTGAGAGCGCCTACAGCTGGAGAAGTTGGGTCTGATTCAGTGGAGTAGGTGCACATCGGCGCCACAATCACACGATTCTTCAGTGTAACATCTCGAATCTGTAAAGGGCGGAACAGCGTCGGGGTGTTGGGGTCCTGTTGGTTTACAGCTGCTCCAGCATTGTTGGCGGGGGTAAAATAAGGCAGACCCTCGGCCCGGTGGATTGTCGGGGAAGTAAACGGAGTAGATCCCATTTTCATTTATTGCCTAAAAGATTAAGAATTGATTTAGACAGATTTATAGGTGGAGGGACGCAGAAATGCTTCCCTTTATATATACACACTTCCAAGGTTGAGAACAATCCATCTGCTGACAAATTGGAAGTTTCCATCGGAGACAATGCCGAACAGCCGGTGTTAGGAATTCCAACCATCACAATAGATATACGGAGTAGTATAGTATATATTGGTGGTTGGCCAAAAAAGCCCAACCATAGAAGAACTAGTTCACCATGCGAAAAATAAGCTTATACAGGAATCCAATAAAGATCCTCCCAACCACCTGTTCCATCTCGGCATCATTTGGAACGACTTGGAATCTTAGCATACCCTGGTCCAAAATAATTGATATATTTCCGCCATTCTTTGGAGTGAGGAGAAATTATTTCTTCAATGGATGAATACAACCTGAAAACTCTCCCAGACACTGAGCCGTAAAGCATCGGTCGAGGTCGAGAATCCAAAAATGACCACAACCATAACGAGCTGTATGATCAAGGACTTCTAGCAGGGACATCTAGATACCAGGTTCAGAAAAATGAGACAATCTTCCAAATAGTTTCACTTGCCTCGAGGTTGTATTTGTCCTTGATTGCATTCAAACCCCCGCGACTTTGAGCCCGAGATACTATAATCTCAAGACCTGCCTGTTGCAATAGTATTGTTGCGAGAAATAATTATAGCAAGGCAAATACCTAAGAAGAATATTATGCTATCGCTGTCATTCTATTATAGACTACCTAGGTAACTACACTAGCTACACTACTTGGACATTCCGACTGTGACGAAGAAAGTTGACTATATATCTTGGCCTGAAACATCCATGTTATATTATTTTCAACTAGAGATAGATGTGGAAAGGGCGCTGGAAATCTCACCATTATTTCCATTCTTTGAGACACAAGTCATTATCCTAAAAGACAAGTCGCAACATGAAATGGTGGGGTGTCTAGCTTCTATGAAGATCAACAACGCCATCCAAAACACCAAAAGAGGACAAAAGACAAGTGGTAGGAGAGATACAAAAGAATTCTTGAATAAATATTCAATTCTTCTACATGTTACACCATTTCACTGTCTCATATGGTTACCCAGGGACATATGTATCAAATAAAAACAGCCAATAGCATCAAATGTGCACGTTGCTTATCCACCTGCACACATCAGCTGCACCTCCCAAACTTCAACTTCAACTTTGACATCTCTCTCACTTTCAGGCAAGTCTCTACTCTCGCTACCTTTTCACCTTTCTCTATCTCACCCTTCTGAAAGTTAACTTTTTGAATACATCAGCTCTCCCAACCTCAACTTCAACGAGTCAACTACCCTGGCTATCTTTGCTTTGCCTCCACGTCGATAATACATCACCATGGTTACAACAGTCTTCACCAATGGCCGTGTCCTCTTTCCCGGCTTATGGGGTAATTTTGTCCCCACCCTGGTAGTCGAGGACGACCATATCACGCACGTCGGCTGGGAGCATGACCAGGCAGTTGTTCGGGTTCAAGCGACAGCATTAACAGTGGATTTGAAGAATCGAATCGTCCTCCCGGGGTTCATTGATGGCCACGTGCATATCCTCAATTTCGGTATGTCGCTGCAGAAACTTGACCTTCTGCCTTGCAAGAGCCTCGCAGATATCCGAAATGCCATCACTTTATATGCCGCGACTCATCCATCCGATCCACGCATTCTATGCCGAGGCTGGGTCCAATCGGTTACGGATGGCAACGCTCTTGCAACAGCCTTGGATGACCTAGATCCGCGACCGATCTATATCGAGGCATTGGACCTCCACTCGACGTGGTGCAATAATGCAGCTCTCACAGAGCTAGAGGCTCACTCGAAACCCGACCCTCCAGGGGGAAGATTCATCGCTGCCAGAATGGGATACCGTCTGGCTTACTCGAGGAGGCTGCGCAGTTCGACATTGTCTGGCCGTTTTTGGACCGAGTCACGTCCATGGAGAAGAAGGTAGCCGCAATTGACGCTGCGATCAGTGCCCATCAACGTGCTGGGTATACCGGACTCGTGGATATGGCTATGGGAGAGAGTGAGTGGGCGGCATTGAATACCTACAGAAACCAACGTGGTGGGCTTCCAATGCATGTGGCAGCACACTGGTTGGTGCCCTACTCAAAATGTGACTCCGATATTTGCGGTCATATTGACCGTGCCATTGAGCTTCGACAAATCTTCAACCGCAAAACCTCCCCAGAGTTTTGTATCAATGGCATTAAGCTCCTCTGTGATGGCACTGTGGATGGGTGTACAGCGGGACTACACCAGCCGTATGGCGGATCTTCCAATATCGTCGATCCCATCTGGCCTGCTGGTGCCCTTGCAGCAGCTATTCGCCGCGCTACTGATGCCGACCTGCAGTGCGCCATTCATGCAATCGGGGATCGAACAGTGCAGCAGGCTATTGACTGTTTATCGCAGGTTCAGAACCTGTCAGCTTGTCGTCATCGTATTGAACATTTAGAGATAACAACTCCCAAAGATGCGAGAAGGCTTGGCCAACTGGGAATAGTGGCCTCAGTCCAGCCTGTCCACCTAGACCCAGCGACCTTTGGGGGATGGCCAGAGATGCTTGGGAATCAGCGTTGCAGGCGGGCTTTCGCGTACCAAGACTTCGTCGATGCCGGTGCTCATTTGGCCTTTGGGACCGATGCCCCCACTGCGGAGCATCACGCACTATCAAATCTTTACATTGCTACCACTCGGCGGTCGTCTATGGATCCCTCCTTGCAAGATACTGTCAATCCCGAGTTCGCGGTTTCCCTCGCGGCCGCTGTCTCAGCAGCTACTGCGGGGGCTGCGTATGCGTCCTTTTCAGACTCGTGGACGGGGAGTCTACGTCCGGGATTCAGTGCCAACTTCGTTGTGCTGGATATGGTCTGGGCCCCGGGGTCTCTGCTAGAAGCTCGGGTGTGCCAAACCTGGTACAAGGGAAAGAAGGTGTTTGATGAAGAGGCGGGTGGCCTGTGATTTGAGGATTCTCTCCTTTCGAAGAACCACATTAAGACAGCACTGAAGAAACAATAAAACAACATCCCCTGTGGGATAATTACCTTTTTAAAACTCCCCTATTTAAAACTACTCTACTTCCGCCAACTCAAACGCCAACACTCTCTCGATTGATTGTACAACACTTCCAACTCAGACACTTACATCCTCAGTATGAATGACTGTGCTCATTCCTTTTCCACTCTCCCCAATCTTTGCCATCTCCAGATTCGTAGCTCTGGCAATGTCCTCTCCGTCGAAAATCTTGGTTATCTCTTCCAGCGGCATGTAACGTGTCTCAACGTAAAGGAAATAGATGACGATCACTTCCACCGCCAAGAAACAGCAGTAGAAAATGTAATAGCGCCAGTGTATATTGTCAAGAGCGATTGGATTGACATATTGATTGAAGAATAACGCGATATACATCGCGAACTCCATGATTGTATATCCTTTGGCCCGCATTGAATACGGAAGAATCTCCGTAGTATAACTTGCGATCAAACCTGACCTACTCCACGTCAGCGGTAACAGGAGTCTATCCATCAGGATAAACTCACTTTAGGTTGTAGAATAGATAGTAGATAAAGATCATACCCAGCACTCCTGACCCAAGTGCCGAGTTTGCATGGTCATAATACTTTGCGGACAGGATTGTCCACACCATGAAAGCGACCATCATGCCAGCAGAGCTGATAATCATGATTGGTCGACGCCCCCATTTATCGACAAAGAAGCTGAAAGCAATATTGGTGGCGAGATTGAAAGAGGTCAAGGCTCCATTGATCAACAACTGTTGGTTCGGGTCTTTGATTCCGATACTATCCATGATGAGGTTCAAATAGTACGATACCAAGCCATTGCCTGACCACTGGGCAAAGAGTCCGAAAGAGATGATGATGAGAAGTCTTTTGCGATTACCAGGAGTTCGCAGAAAATCGACATAAGATCCCGAATTCTCTCCATTCTTCTCCATCGCAATCGCAGTTGTAATTTCGGTGAACTCCACCTGAACTACCTCATCGCTCTCATCTCCCTGAGCATGGTAATAAGCCAGCATTTTCAAGGCTTTTTCGGGTTGGTCTTTGGAGACATAATAGCGCGGACTCTCCGGAATCCACCACACAACTGCCAGCATAATCAATGTGAATATCCCTTGGATTAAGCTCGGTGCTCTCCAAGACCAATCGTTCTATTATTGTTACTGAAACGCCGGTAGACCGTGATTCCCACTACTTACTTTGATTTTCAAGGTTCCATATGTCGTCCATGCGGCGATAAAAGCCCCCGAGTGATAGGTGGCGCCAGATATAGTAACCAGAATTGCTCTGTCTTGAGCCGGGGCAATCTCTGTAATAAGCAGTGGAGCAGTGCAAATCACGATGATGTCTCCAAACCCGAGAATAAATCGAGCTCCGACGAACATGGAGAAGTTAATCGAACCTGACTGCAGAGCCACGCCAAGTAACATAAAAGAAGAGCCAAAGACCAAACAAACCCTACGGCCTAGACGATCAAGCATGTAGGGCAAAATGACTAAACCGGCTAATGCACCAACACTCATAACGCAGTTGAACAAACCCAGTGTCGGACCTTTTGGGTGGTTGAAATACTCCTGCCAATAGGACAATGCTTGCAACCCATTCCTAATCTCAATGAGAATAAAACTCTTAGAAGGGTGAGATAGGATGCTCAAGAAAACTCACATCATCGAGTTATCAAATCCATTAGCCGTGTTGGTCGCAATCAAAACTAAAATGTAGAAGTACAGGACTCGCATATTGCGTTGTTTCCACCATTTCACGCGACAAAACAGTCGTCCTGCTAAGTAGAAATGACCTTTGGGGGGTTTAACCGTCTCATATGCTTCACTCATTTTGGGTTGGCCTCTCAATTTAAAATTAAAATAGAAGTTATGTGTCCCAGGAAGAGGTAGGGGTCGAGGCGGTCCACCATATTTATATAGTCCAACATACCACACGTATACTGCCTCAACGCATATAGCCGGTCGAATGGGTTTATTCATTTAGAAAGACGAACTGGAAAAAAAGGCAACTGGTCATGTCGTTATCGGGCTTGTCTTTCATCGTTCATTCAGCCTAATAGGAAGATCAAATGCGGGGTGATCGTGGAACATTTCTCGTTGATGCCGGTGACATGCCGTGTCCAAAACGGTTAACTTCTGGCGCCACATAAATACAACTGATGATGGCAACCCCTTCTCTCAAACCCCCCCCAAACGAACAAAGATATCACTCAACATGGCTGTTGCTCACCATAATCCGATTATCCCCGGATTTGCTCCTGACCCTTCCATCTGCCTAATCGATGGCGTATTCTATCTGGTGAACTCGAGCTTTCATCTCTATCCCGGACTACCCATTTATATGTCAAATGACCTGATCTCATGGAAACATATTGGTAAGACATTTCTATCTAAGTCCACCTATTGGAAGCCTAACATGTTTTAGGAAATGCTATAAACAGACCATCCCAACTGTCCCTGTCCCGAGCAACTACATTTATTGCCCCATGGGACGATGGTACAGCAATGGTTGGGACTGGGGGCCTTTACGCGCCCACAATCCGACATCACAACGGCATAACCTACATCATATGCACCAACGTCATCCATGGTCCATCCAATGTACTGGGCGATGAACGAAATGAACAATTCATCATTCACACAACCGATATTTGCTCGGGGAGTTGGTCGGACCCAATAGTCTTCGGATTTCCTGGAATTGACCCGTCTCTGTTGTTCGATGATGACCGAGTATACGTCCAACTATGCAAAACGGGACCCGAGTTCCACATTTACAACGGCGAAATAGATATCACAACCGGGGGTATGATTGTAGAGCCCACTCTCATCTGGAAGGGATGCAAGAAAGGATATACAGAGGGCCCACATATATACAAGAAGGACGGCTGGTACTACCTTTTATGTGCCGAGGGGGGCACATTTCGATACCACATGCTAAGCATGGCGCGATCAAGAAACATATGGGGCCCGTATGAGTCCTATGATATGAACCCTTTGTACACAGCTAGCGGCACTACTCAATATGTGCAAAACACTGGACATGGCGATCTTTTCCAAGATCAAAACAAGCAATGGTGGGTAGTCATGCTGGGGATTCGCATCAAGGAGGGACGATCTATCTTGGGACGGGAGACATTCCTGACAGCGGTTAATTGGCCTTGTGACGAGTGGCCGATGATTGAATCAATCACAAGTGACGGAGATTTGGGGACAAATTTCAAGGAGTGTCAAGACTCACTTGCTGTTACCCCCTGGGTTCATTTGAGAGATGCTAAACTAGACCGGTACCATATTCACGACAAGTGCATCACACTACAAGCAGACCCGGTGGAGTTTACTAGCCCGGATGAGTCAATTACTTTTGTTGGCCAACGGCAACGAAGACTGGAAGGCACTGCTACGGTCACTTTGTACAGGCCGCGGCATTCCACATCAGTTCGAGCAGGGATGGCTCTCTACAAAGACGAGCACCGATTCTTGACAATTGGATATGACTTCCACTCCCAACACGTCATTTTCAACGGATTGAATCAAGCGAAGTCATTCTTGCAAAAAGAGACACAACGTGTGGAATTCCATGATTTCATCTCTTTCAAAATTAGCTACACCGAGGCTTCTCTGCAATTCTTCTTTAGGGTGGATGAGGCGGACTGGCATGATTTGGCGACTGTTGACACCGCCATCATGACGGATTACGATTTCACTGGTCCGGTCATTGGGATTTTTGCCATTGGGGATGATGTTACGGTGGAATTTGGAGACTTCCAAATTGATGCTGTGTAGGGTCCACTAAAGGATTGATCCGACAAATATAATCAAGTTTATAAGCTCAGAGTGGGGATTTGTGCTGATTTCCGTTTTCCTTTTCTAAATGCTTCCAGGCTTGAGTTTCTGCAAATCTTCTGCTGTCCAATCGGTTACTAGCATGTGGCCAGGCTCGTGGGCAAAGACTAGGCCTTCAATTTTGTCACTTGCTGCTTCGACGGCAATTTGAGGTGTCACTCCACAGGCCTAGAATGAAGTCAGATCAATACATCCAGGTGGTCATATGACTATGTAGAACTCACCCAAAACACAGGAACTTCCCCCTCCTCGAATGTCTGTGGTTCTCCAAAGTCTGGATTTGCCACATCAAGGATTCCGAGTTGTTTTGCACCATCCCATCCCCAGGCGACAGGCTCTCCGTGTGTTGAAAGATAGGCCCGAGTGATCTCCCTCACTCTCTCTATATGCTCTGGGCGATACGGTCGCATGGATACAATATAGTGGCCGCCAGTGAATATTCCAGCGGGTAGCAAAGGAATGTTTGATCGGTACATTGCAACTATCGTGCCAGTCTTTTGGTGGCGCGGTGGCAACCCTGCCGCCGTTAGGGCATTCTCAAATGAGAACGAGCACCCAATCAAAAAGCCCACATGATCCTTGGTCCATACATCAGACAAGTCACGGCGAGTCTCAATGCACTTCCCACCCGAGTATACTCGATATTTGGGGAAATCTGTCCGAATATCAAAATCTTCGGACCGAATACACTCTGTCGGTCGAACGGCACTTGGGTTCCCAGGAACAGCGCTCATTCCCAGCAGGGGACAAGGAACTGGGTTGCGCAAACACAAATCATGGAAATCTGCAGCATATTTTGACGGAAGTACCAGAAGATTTGCTTGTAAATATCCCGGTGCAACACCCGCGGTATTGGTGAGTTGATTGTAACGACAGCGCAGTCGTGCCTCTTGGGAGATGATATTGTTCATATTGTCCTGCTCTGATCTTTTTGACCAGGTAATAAACTACATATCCTATTAATATTCTCGCGTGTTTTCCTATCGTATAAATATATTAACTTCATATCATAACATAGTATCTACCCCCTATGATCTTCCAAGGTTGGAAGATAGGTAACCTCGGTTATCAATCGGGATCCACATACCGATGGGGTCTGGGGAAAAGGTTGGGGAAAACCCCACGACCCAAACAAATAACAACCTTGGAACCTTGGAACCAGATAAGCCACCAAGGTGATAAGCACAGAATGGTCCTTTCGACTTGCCTCTTCAGGTTAGGATCGGTACGGATCAATGGATTGGCTTGCATTAGTAGTGGATATCCCCCGTATCTCTCTTTCTCATTGGCTAATATAAGCCATTTCTCATCTGCTTTGACCCTTTCAAGGTTTCTTTTTGCTCGTCAGCTTTTTCAACTTCCGGCTCTTATCACCATCATCGGCCCGATGGATCCACTCACACTTAACTTGTATCGCTGTGGAAGATACGGAGATAGGCCATGTCACTATATGATCCACCTTGTATGAAAACATTCTGTAGGTCAATCAGTTCTTTCAACAATCTCGAAATTTTTGCTGCAACCTCATAGCAGCCATGTCACACGATACCGTTCACGATACCCCTTTGGAGCTTAAGGATTCCCTCAAAAAGGAGGATGCCGAAGAAGCAAACTATGCCGTCGCGGGCGAGTCTTTAGATGTGGTGCTGGATCCAACCAAAGAGGCAAAATTGCTCGCCAAGTTGGATGCTGCCTTTGTACCCATCATCATGTTGACCTATCTCACTTGCTTCCTGGACAGATCGAGCATCGGTGAGTTTTATTGAACCCCCTGAAAAGGAGCACAAACTCACAATGTTCAGGAAATGTCAAGGTTGCCAATATGCCCGAGGATATCAATGCTTCACCAGACGAGTTTTCAACCGCTGTCTCCATCTTCTATGTGACGTATGTTCTTTTCGAAGCACCATGGGCCGTCATGATGAAGAAATTGACACCTCGCAACATCCTGACGGGGCTCTGTATCGTTTGGTCTCTGACCACCATCTTCACTGGATTTATCCAGTCGGTAGGCTCTCTCTATGCCACTCGTCTTATATTGGGTGCTTGCGAAGCCGGACTGTTCCCTTGTCTCAATCTCTACCTGACCATGGTCTATCGTCGAGAGGAGCAAGCAAAGCGTGTCTCCTACCTGATGAGTTGTGCTGCCATATCGGGGGCTGTAGGTGGTCTCTTGGCCTACGGGCTCTTGCAGATGGACGGGATTGGTGGCAAAGCAGGATGGAGGTACGTTTTTCTTTATCCTTAAAATAGCCATTATTACTTACAGCATATCTTTCCAGGTGGGTTTATATCATTGAAGGCCTGTTCAGCATCATCTGTGCCCTTCTCATTTGGTTCGGCTTGCCAAATAACCCGGCCGAGGCCTACTTCCTCACCGAGGAAGAGAAATGGATGATGCGGGTACGCAACGAACAGCGTCGCAAGTACATGGGAAGTGAAGAGTTTAGCTGGGAAGAGATGCGGATCGCAATCAGAGATCCCAAGTTGATGTTCAGCAGTATCATCCAGTTCTGTCAGGATATTCTTTTGTATGGGTTCAGCACGTTCCTGCCCACTATCTTGGGTGGCATGGGCTATGACTCCCTGATGAGCAACGTCTTGACTGTCCCAGTTTACGTCTGGGCTGCGATGATCTTTGTCGTAATTGCTTGGTGCTCAGACAGATACTCCACATTTGCATCGGTATGTGTAACCAATTCCGCTATCCAATGAATCAATCGTTCCTCACTAACCGTTTCACAGTACATATTCGCGGCCAATATCTTCGGAGTTGTTGGTTACATCATACTTCTCACTGTAGACAATACTGCCGTCCTATACTTTGCCACTTTCCTCATCGGCATCACCACCTACACGTCCGTCGGTCTCAATATCGCTTGGCTGAACGTGAATATCGCTCCACAATACCGTCGTGCACTCGCGATTGGCCTCCAGCAGACAATCGGAAACTGTGCTGGTATCGTTGCCGGCCAGGTATATCGCACATCACCCTATGTGTTGGGTAACTCATTTTCCTTGGGGTCCCTAGTGATTGCCCAACTCACGGTAACTGGTTATGGTCTCTACTTGCGGCGGGAGAACAAGGTGAAGGAGCAAATTATCAGTGGAGAGAGAGAAGAGACTCGACGAGTCCAGACGGGGGATGGAGAACTGGAATTCAAATATATCTACTAGGTCAACTTTGATGTAACCGGGACGAAATATAATCTCCGGAGGAATTTACGCTATCGCAAACCCAAATACAGCCTTGGATGTTCTCAATTTCGATCTCTGCCACCTATGATGATCAAAGTCGCATATATAATTGCTCAGTAGATGTTACACGTAATCAGAAGAAATCCTTCATCACGCTGGACAATTCTTCACCATAGTCAAATACAAACCCCCCCGTTGGGCATCTGCTGGTAAGGTCCTCCATCTGCCATAGGGCCCGTTCCCATCCCCATGATTTGATCCTCCAGGTTTCCCACGGCTTCAAACCACTCCATCAACTCCTGTGTCATTTGTTCCCCGTCCTGCGGTGTCCGACTCTGGGTGCTGGCAGAGTGGGGCAATGCGGGAGAGCCGTGGACCTTCAAAGGTTCGCCTTCATCTCCCGCTTCGGTATCCAGGCGCTGTTTCTGGACCCCGAGGCCCAATTGAGGACTAAGCTTGCGGAGGCTTCGAATAGATTTCCATAATCGGCGAGAGATATAAGACTGGGATGATACTCCTTTGACTAGCTCCAGAGCCCGGTAAAACTCATCCTTACATGACCCACTGAATTGTGTCGGAGCCTGGGCTACTGCCAGGAACAAAGCCGCAAGGGCCGAGACGAGAAACCAATTAAATGCCACCTGCTGTAAATGGTAGATGTCTGATGTATCGTTCAAGCGGGTAATGAAGCGAATTGTATCTTTGGCAATTTCCACCACGATCTCGGACTCGCCGGGATATCGCATGACATGTGCTGAAGTATGAAGAACGGGACGGTGAATGAGCATACGCAGCTGATTGGCACGAAGATAAAGTAAGGCACGCAGTCTGCGCAGGCTCCGTGAGCCTTCCGTGGCAGTCTCAGACTCTGCAGAACTCGGATGATCGAGCCGCAACGAGTTTGGAATGGCATGCACCCAACGCAGTACCTGCCAATCCAAATAGTTCATCTCCTCCTTTTTGATTTCATTCGTGTTGTTAAATGCTGATATAAACTTCCATACCCTCGCTGCGATCCGGCTGTACTGAATCATCGCGCGCAGATAGGGTGTATTTTCGGCAGGCTCTGGCAGGCAAGGATCAATATCCGTATCTTCCAGGGCAAATGGCATGCCAGTCCCAAAGCTCCAGCGCATATCCAGAATGTATATAGACCAGAAGAGTCGCAGAACGCGATCCTTCCCCACAGCTAAGATGGCCGGTTGACTCAGGGTTTCCCGTCGATGAAGACCTTTTTCGAGGCACATGCGCTCAACAATACCAACGGTACGCCACGCCAAAATTTCCTCGTCCATTTGAAAATAGAACATTGACTATCGATAGAATTAGCATGTCGAGCATTCATGTTTGATCAGGCATGACGAACCACGAGAGTCAAAAATATGATGTTCTTGATTCTGGGCGGACCCCAGACACAATTGTCCTGAACCTCTCGTACACTGTCAAAAAGAGCAATAGCCTGTTCACTCCGACCACTGGCTTCGGCTGTCAATGCACACGCAAACACTACACGTAGAATGTGGACGTCTTCGCGAGGTAGTCCATTGTGTCCATCGGGCCGGCGGGCCGGACCAAGGGCGCGGTCCAGTGGGCCATAGAGAAGATGAACCTGGTCCAAAATCTCGGTAAGCTCTAGAACTGGGTACATAATGCCCATTTCCTCCTCATAGACTTGGCAAAGGCGAAGTGCCTCGGCTTTGGGTAGAATCCAAAGTGGATCGAGGGTCTGGTGCGTTTCAATTTTCTCATTTGGAGCCGACGGCGATGCCAGCGGTGAAGGTTCTTGGGTCATATCGCCCTCGTCGCCAGCTTCGGCACGTTCCACAATCCCCCGTTGCTGCAGACTGGATTTCGCGAGGTCGAAGCTAAAGGCGGACGTCGTGGGGCCTTGGAATGACGTCTCTCTAGCTGTTGACGGGCGCCTCGGTGAACGTTGGGCAGGGACCTGTCCACAAGTGCCGGTAGTGGAAGCACCTCCAGGAGAATGTTCGCTGCTGGCCATTGACCGAATGCTAGCAGAGAGCTGGGCAATCTGGTCCTGCATTGCCCTCATTTGGTCAAAAAGCCGCTTGAAGTTGCTTTAAATGTAAAATTAGTTTATTTCCAAACGCACCGAGCTGGCGTGGACATTACTCTTGTTCGGCGGGACTGTCTCGAGAATTCTCGACGTAAATGCACTCAATATGCTGTCGTCCGCACCGCTGACAGGGTGACTGGCCATTGCATTTGATTTTGCGACGTTTACATCCATTGCTTCACGATTTTGTTAGCACTCGATCTCGAAGAACTTTTCTTTTTCTTTCTTTCTCTTTCTTTTCAAACTGACCAGGCTTTGGCGATGTATTTGCGGCGTTTCTTTGGGCGATCATCATTTGTATCGTTTACTGTGGGATTATCCCAGCTATCTGGAACAGGATACATCTGCAGAGCATTCATCATCCAAAATGTTGTAATTTTAGTGCGATCAAATATTAGTTCCAGTCGATGAAACTGGGCGAAGGATGAAGGATGAAAAAGAATGTGGAGTCGAGAGAAAATGCGGGGCGATTCCGTCCCTCGGAGTACTCGGGGAGTTGTACGGAGTACTCTGGGGTACCTTTGGGCATATAAAAGGACATGATTGAGAAAATATCCAAGGAATCAACAGATAACTATTTCTAAATTTAATATCTCTAGGTCAAAGTCGACCATTATAAAGGTTCATCTGGTCTATATCTATCTATTTATATATATATTTATGTATATATTTATGTATATATGTCCATACTTCATCTTTTCATTTTCACTTATTTACTTATTTTAGTAGATACAAGACATGACCTCGAATGAATAGAGGAAATCACATGAAATAAAACTTTAAAAAAATCCAAAATACTCTCCTCTTAGAGATCCTTGGTGCGTTCATCGCTCTCGGCGATCCACTGCTCAAGCTTCTTAGGGTCGCGTGCGCTAAAGCCGACCTTGAATGGCTTTGGCTCGGTTGTCAAGGCTGTCGGAATCAAATTGCACTCAATTGCATTCAAAATGGGTCGGTCTGCCACGTCCTTCGCTGTGTGCATATGGAAAGCAGTTATGAGGCGGATAAAAGCAGTAAACAGCTCACGATTGGCGAGATGTGAGCCTGCACACATCCGTGATCCCGCTCCATATGCATAATGTGGGGTGCCTGCGCCCTCATTGACCTCCAAATAACGCTCCGGGATGAATTTATTGGCATCCTTGAAGTGATCTTCGTCATAATCGGCAGCCCAGGCATTCTAGAGGTTTCTGTTAGCAAACTCCAAATAGGACAGAAGCAAGGAGCAACATACCATGAAGAAAGTGGTGCCAGCAGGGATTGTGGCTCCATTCCACTGGATATCCTTGGTGCTCTCGCGTGGCAGACAAATAGGAATGACCGTCCAGAACCGCAAGATCTCCTTGACCAACGCAGTCACATAGGGGACCTTCTCCTCCACCAAGCATTTCTCCCAAGCATCCCCGTTCGGGTAAACCTCCATGATCGCATCATAGGCCTTTTTCTGAATTTTTTGGCCGTCTTCGGATGCCAGGTAGGCAATTCCCATAATCAAGTTACCCGGGACAGTGTCAAGACCAGCCGATACCATGGTCAAACAAATCGATTTCACCTCGGCTAGATGATAGATGAGTACTCACTTCCACGTGTACAGGGATCATTTGGAACTCACCATCGTTCAGCTTAGCCTCGGGATCCTTCAAGATATTACCAGTGATGCAAGGCTTATCGGTTCCTTTGGCGATCCGATCCTTGAGCATATCGAGCAAGTAGGTCAGATATTTATCACGGCGACTCCGGAAGTCTACAGCCTCATTGTTCATCTTGGGGAAGATGCGCAATAGGGGAATGTAATCCTGCCAGTTGTTCGAAGTGCTGCGGAAGTTGGACACGCCACGTTCTACATCCACAATTTCGTGCAGCAGTGTATCATCCACGTTGCCCTCGATGCGGAACCCATAGTTCAGAGTCAAACTGGTGTTCAGGGCGAAGCGCTGGAAATATGCGGTGGGATTCACGTCACGTTTGCCATTCTGGCTGTCCCGATACAGCTCTTTAATGCTGGAATTGGATTCAAGATCGATGATAGGCATATACGATTGCACTGCCGGTCGATTCAGCGCAGTGGCAGCGGCCTTGCGACGTTTCTTGCAGGAATCATCCCACGGGGAAGTTCCGATCGTGAACCCTTGTGAGCTGGAGACGACGCTGTGGAAGGTGTGGAAAGTTGGGCGGGAGATCAGAGCGGACGAGTCCTTAATCCATAATTGACGGACGGATTCAAAGCTGTTGGCAAACACGATGCGCTATGAGGGTATTAAATTCTAAATTCTGTATATATGCCTAGGTGGACATCTCCGGTTCTAAAGCGAAACACTTACCTTGTTTCCCATGCGCACTTGGAAAACAGGGCCAAATTTCTTTGCCCATTTCCCTGTGACTGTTGCATGCTGATCCCCTAACTGCAAGAGGTTGCCAAATATGGGGATGCCAGGAATCTCCGGGATGCCTTTAATCTTAGGGATATCGGTGCGGTTGAAATAACGAATGATGAAATAAACCACCGTGATAACGGCGACTGCAAGTGTTTGGATTGCCATGATCAAGTAAAAATTGACAAGAATTGCAGACTTTTGTGACTGGGAGACGGCGCATGCACCTCTTATAACCCCTCTACCTAGGTACATCCCAGGGTTCTTCTGTTTGGCTCGGCTACGGCATATTTCCGAGTGTAGAGACTCGCATGGGGAAAGAAAGCTGTTGTTGGTGACATAACATCACATTTAGCCAGTCAGAAGTGACAGAATTACCGCAAAGGCATTTTCTCATAGGTCAAACTACCTAGGTGTTCATCAAGTCTGGCGAGATGGTCTCCACTGCGCATTGACGGAATGATCATTCCGCCCCCTTGTTACTTTCCCGCGGAACAATGACACTTCAATTCCCGTTAATGTAATAGGATAATAGGATAATAGGGTAATAAGAAATACATTCGATTTCATTTCCACAATATATATATACATATAAATATATATATCTACCTTCTCTATCCCAAAGTCGAATATCATATGAACAATTTTGAAGGGCAAGCATGAGAGAGTTAGGTATATACGATGTACGAGTTATAACTAACTAGGTACATATGTATATTATGTAACACACTGTCGAAGATTGAAATTATTCTCAAAAGAGACAGAGTCAAAGAGACAGAGTCGGGGAAGATGAGAAGATGAAAGGAGGCTGAAGTATAGTCTCAAGACACTACTATGCTACTTTGGGCAAGTCCAACTTTTGAGCCTCATAGTTAACTATGTAGTGATAACTATGCAATGTGTACATGGATACATACACCATGGATAGGCAGTGTACCTATGACTCTATTATAGTTGACATCTCAATACTACATGTACATGTGTATGCAGTTAGAAGAAGTATACAATGGATATCTATCTCGACACCTAATCACCAAGGCATTAATCAGGTGACCATACGCGTCTTACATACTGGACAATAGAATCTAACGATCTACGAATAGCTTCACTTCTTCACTTCGGTGTACACCGGGTTGATGTCTTCCCAACCATTTCTCCCGCTATCCTCCTCTCCCGCATCCCTTTCACCCACTCTACGTCCGCGACGCCCAAGTCTAGAACCGGAACGTGAAATCCTTTCCACTAGAGGCCAACGCTTAGTGAACCTTTTACCCTCTCGTACATCTAGCCTTGCCTTGCATGATCTCGATGATGATATATCAGAAAGGCGACTTATTCTTCGACGCGGATCGTTATTGATTGGACGCAGTAATCCTCGATATGAATGGTACTGTCTCTCTCCCCTCTGACGCAATTCCAGTCCTAACCCGGGTCGCAGGCAACGCTACTACAAATCACCCGAGTCACTAAAAGATCTCCCAAAGGCAATGTTAGTCTAATGCTCATCTCAATCAACTAGGGACTGACTCCCAAAATAGTCGGAAATATCATGAACGAAACAATGGACTGATCTCCCAATATCTTTACATTGACCGACTACTGGACTCTTCACTGCCCCATAACCTGATCGAGGATTACAATGGATGCAATAACCAGAATTCGGGAACCAGAATTCTTCAACCGCCTGCGCTGGAAGATAATCAGGCCGAGACACCAGAACCCAACCCCAAGATTGGAAGGATCAAACGCACCCCGCATAATCTCTATCGGATTCCCGATGAGACAACACCCTTGGTCCAATCACCCGAGGCAGAAGACGGCCCATTAAATCCCTTCCCCGATCTTGAATCGCATGGCAGGATGGCGCCAGATGATGAGGAGCGCGTCATCAACCTGGCCATTCGCATCAATTTTGTCGCCAACATTGCTCTCCTAGCTTCCAAGATCGCTATCATGGCAATGACCAGCTCTATGTCTATGCTAGCAGGTCTAGTTGATGGGGTTTTGGACTTTCTTAGCACAGTGATTGTCTGGGTGACCACCATTATGATCCGCCGACAGGATCGCAACCGGTATCCTATCAGCCGACGGCGGTTAGAGCCCATCAGTGTGTTAATCTTCTCGGTGATCATGGTGACTTCCTTTTTCCAGGTAGCACTGTCGTCTCTCAAACAATTGATTGGGGATGACCGCACGGTTGTTGAGCTATCGATACCATCTATCGCATTGATGGGTGGTACTGTTTTGGTTAAGCTGCTCTGCTGGATCTGGTGCCGGTTGATTCCTAGCCCTAGCGTTCAAGTCTTGGCCCAGGATGCCATGACTGACGTTGTTTTCAACTCATTTAGCATCATCTTCCCACTAAGTAAGTCTTATTCCTGTTTCATATTCCTGCTCGCTACTAAGGACACCAACTAACTGGTAACAATCGCAGTTGGTACTGTTGCAAATCTCTGGTACCTAGATCCCTTGGGTGGCCTGCTCCTCTCCTTTTACATCATGTGGAACTGGGGTCAGACGGCTACAGAATACATCCAGCGGTTGACAGGTGCAGCTGCCTCTCCCGACGATCATAGCATTTTGCTGTATATGACCATGCGGTTCTCCAGAGTGATTCACAAGATTCAGGACTTGAAAGCCTATTACGCAAGTGACAAGCTGAACGTTGAGGTTGACCTTGTTGTGGATGAAAAGATCAGTTTACGAGACAGTCATGACGTTGGCGAGAGTTTGCAGTACATCATCGAAAGTGTGCCTACCGTCGACCGTGCTTTTGTGCATTTGGATTATGACGAGTGGAACCTGCCCAGCCATATGAACCAGATGGACCGGTAACACATGTCGGATGAGGGCACCAAGCCAATTTTTCACTTGGCATTATACATATTAAGTGTTAGATTTAACACTACAAACTTGTATAGATTCATTACATCAAGGTTTGACACATAAAAATCATTCATTTAATTATACATATAGACCATGATCAAATGAATATCCTCGCTGGCAAAGACGCCAGGACGCTAAACAAGAGAAAGAAACAGACGACAAATTAATGTACAACCGAACCCATTAGGGTCTTACACTCCACATGAATTTCATTCAAATCAATCGAGCCCGGGACCCTAGCGAGGAGGTTGCGAAGGCGGCGGTAGCCCGCCTTGCGCCGACCCATGGCTGTAGACACGGTGATGTGTCGGGGTGGAGACAGTGTCACCAAGCGATCCTGGGGGTCGTTGGTGGAGCGGTGGCATCGATCCGGGCGCGGTTGACTGGGGAGCATAGCCGCCGATGGTGCCTCCGCTCATAGAGGGGTGCAGAGCCGATGGAGGAGTGTATGAACGACCGAGGCTCGCCAGCGATGCCATTGACCGACCAGCTTGGGACTGGGGAGGAGGAGTGTTGTGCCCGTACTGGGAAGAAGCATTGGGTAGGTTGACCGGTGTTGAGCGGTGGGATTGCGGCTGATGTGACCCACTGACCATTGTTTGCACATGTTGTTGATAGCTGTGTTGCTGGACTGGATTTGGCGTTGCGGACTGACGCGGGTGCATACCATACAGGCTAGCCGAAGACTGTGCTGGCGTTGGTGGGTCTTGTCGCGATCCATATGCCATACTAGAACGCGGGCCAGGTGACGCTTGTCGATAGGAAGCCGGCTGTGAGGCCATATCTCGGGAGCCAGAGGCCATGGGTGGTTGAGCAGAGGCTTGGGAGAAGACGTTGGGATAGGCCGATCGTTGAGAGGCATTTGTTGGCGGGGGAGTCGGCGCTGGGGATGGCGCGGGAAGATTTGTCAAGGAAGATTGGCTCGGGGTTGCCGCGTAAGATGAATAAGAACCCTGGCGCCCGCGTTGCTGCTGCTGTGGTGGCAGGGATTGGGCTTGAGGCTGCGGTGGAGTTTGTTGCGCTCGTGGATCAAACCGTGCCATCCAGTCATTATTGGCTGACGTGCCCGAGCCACCATGAGGGGGCCCATAGCCAGGATACTCTGGGTAGCGAGACGATGGCTGATATTGGGTTTGCTGAGCGTAACTAGAAGGCTTTTGTGGCATACCTGACATAATAGTGTCTTCATGGCGAGGGGGTCCACTGGCCTGGTATACGGGCCTTGGATTTATGCCTGTGGTTGCGCCAGTGGAAGACAGAGTCTGCTCGCCGGCAAATCTTTTTCGCGGCTGGGGCTCTTCAGGTTCATCATTGAGGATGCTCATGATGTTAGATCGTTTGGCAGGTACTTGACGAGTTGCGTCTGGGGCAGGAGTAGCACTTGGGCGAGGGACATCCTTCACTGGGGACAACCCAGGGCGAGGCGACTGGGCTAGCCCCATAGGTTGGCCTGCGAGCGAGTAATAGGGTCTTTGGGCAAAGGGATCGCGGTGAACAGACGCAATGTCGAGTTCCGGTCTAAGCTGCTGGGTTGGCGAGCCGGGGGGCTGTGTTAAGCTGGGGTGACGTGAGTGGGTCGATGAAAGGAGAGAAGTTGGCTGCTGCGTGGGCATGTAGGTCTGTGCGGACAAAGGTTCCATTCGTGTCATATCCGATGGCATGGAGCCAGGATGGCGCGAGGAAATCGGTAGTTCTTGCGAGCGAGAAGTGGCATGGGGCAGTGTCGAAGAGTCTCGTCTTTCCTCTGTAAAATACCCAAGGCGTGGGCCCCCTTGGATGCGGTGGGATGGACCTCCCTGCGCGCGAATCGCGCGAGTCGACTCTTCAATTAGAGTTGCGGTAGAGGGCACTGGTGAAGCAGCGGAAGCCTGTGCCAGTGGCTGGTAGCGACCGGCATTCCGGTCCTTGTCGGACGGAGGTCGTCCATGCAGGGACATAGGCTGCGGTGAGACACCAACGGGCTTGCCTTTAGGGAATCGTATTTCATCGATCTCAGTCATAGGATCCCCATGGGGGGCAAGTGGACGAGGAATAATAGAAGACGGAGTGGCCTCGTATCGTCGCTTTGGCGCAACACTTGGAACAGGAAGCGGTCCTGTGGCTTCACCGCGAGCCTTTTTCTCCTCTGCGTCCGTTGCAATCAACTCAAAGTCTTTCTGGCCCGAGTCGAGGCGGCGCTGATAGAAGTTTTTGACCTGTATCATGCACGTTAGCCGGCTAGTCGCCAAACGAAAACAAGGGACATTGGGAAAGGCGGGGGAAGTAAGAGAAAACTTGGGACAAAAAAACCCAATACATACCATCACCGTTGTCTTGGTCTTCATCCAGGCCGAGATACCCTCGAAATCGCGACCAAAATGTCCCAGCAAGGCTGGGAAATCGCGCTGCTCCGGTACAGACCAGTAACTCGTTGGTTGCAAGGAGCCATACCCCGTCTCGAGCTGTTTAGCCGCCAGAGGCGGTTCAACTTCAGTAGACTCAAAGACATAAACCCCTTCTTTCGCTCGCCCGCGTCCCACCCTGCCTCGTGGCATTGGCGGTAAGGATTCTTTTTCGGAACGCTCTCGTTCCCTGGCCTCATACCCTTCCAAGATATGATCTGGGGCTAATTCCATTTCGCTTCCAGGATGAAGTGATGCTGGCGGTACAATCGGAGGCGGATCACCCTGTGGCACTGCAACCTGGGCCTTCGGATCCGGTTGAGCAGTGGTCTTCGCGCGCCGTCCACCGCGAGTACCTCCGCCCCGTCCGCCACGCCGAGTCGACGATCTTTCCACTGGTTCGCTGTCCTTGCCAAGTTGGCCCCGACGGCCAACTGGCGCGCTCTCTGCCTCGGCGGAATCCCCGAAAGTGGGCGCGGCTGCGCGTCGTGGACGACCGGTGTCTGTGACAGCTGGAGGCTCCTCCTCCCCAACAAAATCAGGTTTTACCACACCCAAGTCTGCGATGAGGGCGTTGGACTTCGGTCGTGGACCCTTTCGAGTCCCCTTGCCCCGCTTACTCCAGCGCTGGTTGAGCTTGGCCTTGTACTTAATCTCCTCCTTGGTGAGGTAATAGTGTACGATACACTGCTGGAAATTTCGACCAGGCAAAGATTCGGCAATTTTGCCCCACCGTTTTGGATGGGCCATGAAAGCGTCTGTAAAGATGATATGCTCCTCTGGGGTGAAGTCATTAGGGGGCGGCACAAAGCCGAAAACATCCAGAGCCCTGTCACACTCAATGGTGTTGTTCACATCTTTGTAGATGCGAGCCTTTACCTCCCGCGGTTCGAGCATATTCGGAATGATTGCTTCACGGCCCAAGTCGGGCCGAGCAGTAGCCATCTTGATTCGTCGACGTTCAAGCTCTTCTTGGGCGGAGATTTCGGAGGCCTTCAAAGCATTGAGAAAATCGAGCTCACTGTTTCCCTTGTATCGACGACCTTCACGGCCTTCTGGCATGGGCGCCGGAGTAGTTGGAGCCGTGGACGCTGGGAGAGAAGTTGGACCGGGGGTCATGGACTTTTTGTCCTTCATACGATCGAGCTCCCAAATAGCCATTCGCCAGAGCTTGTAGTGAGACACATACTCATCCCTAAGAAGTGTGTTTTTCCTGAAAGCCTCCGCTTGGACCTTTGAAAGTTCTGTGCTGAACGTGTCTCTGAGATGATTTTGGGTTGCAATGTTCTCATGGTATACATCCAAATCTGAGATGGGCGTTGGGGGACCCGACCGCAAGAATGGAAGACCTTCGACAGTAACCTCAGCAGGGGGTACCACGGGGGGGATGATAGTTTCCACGATTGGCTCTGGTTCGCGCCCAGGAAGTGTGGAAGCAAAAGAGACCACTCGTTCAGTGCTTGGATGATTGGTTACCTCATCGTCCTCTACTGAAGGCAAAGGATCCACTGGTCGATCTAACACTTGTTCGGCGCGAGGTTTGGGAGGGTGCTCAACCGTCTGTTCGTTGGCTACCATTCCAAGTAGCTGGATTTTAATCAAAAGAGCAACGATAGCCGAATCTTCCAAAGGTGATGGAGGCAATTCTGCTCGGAGTGACTCCATATCCTTTTCAAAGATCCGCTTTCTTTCATCAAGATACTCTTGCGTGAAAACAATGTTCTCCCCATCTTCCTCGTCACTTGAACCTTCAAAGTCTGGTATCAAGGCAGGTTTATCAGTGCCGCCCTGCTCGGAGGGTTCATTGACATCGGCTGTTTGAATGTCGGCGGCCGATGAACTGCGCCGGAGTGGGAGGGTCAATGATGGGGAAACAGGTGAGGGCTCTGTCGCAGGCTCATGGGGGAGAATTTCGCCACTCTCAGGCTCGTCTGTCTCAGGTGGTAATAAAGAGCGCGTGACTTCATTGGAAGGGGAAACGCCTTCGCTCTCGTCAATAGGCTCTTGTTTGGGCAGTGCATTAGGAAGAGAAGGTGTGCGGCCGTAGCCAGGTCGCACCCATTGTTTACTACCTTTACGGCCACGAGGGGAGGGAGCCTTCCATTGCAATGCTCGAGGGCCAGTTGGAATGTTGGACGATTTCATTCGAGGCGACATCGAGGGCTCACGGGATAATGCGCGTGGAGCAGGAGGTGGAATTCGTGCGAAAGTGGGGGAAGAGGTGAGTGAGTTCGACCTCCCGGCCCCAAATCCTTCGTTCGGTCCTATCCCAGAGTCTGGTCGAGTCATTGCAGCTGGAGCAGTGGGTGGTGAGCCATCAGGGAAATTGATAGACGGTTTAGAGAGGCGAGGAGGCGCAACTTGCTGTTTTCCAGCCTCCCGGGGTCCTTCAAGGCGGCTGCGAGGCTCAAAAGGCTGTGTGATCTCAGTCCTTTCCGCCTTGGGCCCTGTAGGAGGTTGGGCTGGCTGGTGTTGCGGAACTTCATAGCGGTCTCTCTCTGTGTGGAATGAAGAGATAGGCTCCGTGCGTGGATCTGAAGAATCTTTATTTACGGATGCATTCGTGATGGGGGCAGTCACCGAGCCAAAGGCAGGTACCTGGGGGGCGGCTGGAGGTGGTGAGTTCCGAGTGATAGGCCCAGGGCTCTTCATGGCGTCAGGGCGGACGGCGTCCGGTCGGGGAGCATCCGGTCGAGTATCAGGGTGAGGAGCATCCAGGCGAGGAGAATCCTGTCGAGCATCGGGGCGAACAGAATCCAGTCGAGTAGGTTCAGGTCGAGTAGGTTCAGGTCGAGTAGGTTCAGGTCGAGTAGGTTCAGGTCGAGTAGGTTCAGGTCGAGTAGGTTCAGGTCGAGTAGGTTCAGGTCGAGTAGGTTCAGATCGAGTAGGTTCAGGTCGAGTAGGTTCAGGTCGAACGGCATCGGGCCGAGTAAGATCAGGTCGAGCATCAGGGCGAACAGAGTCCAGTCGGTTAGGATCAGGTCGAACGGCATCAGGTCGAGCGGGATCAGGTCGAGCGGGATCAGGTCGAGCGGGATCAGGCCGAACAGCATCAGGCCGACTAGGATCAGGCCGACTAGGATCAGGCCGACTAGGATCAGGCCGACTAGGATCAGGCCGACTAGGATCAGGTCGACTAGGATCAGGTCGAATAGCACTACTTCGAACACCGACTGGGTCGTTTCGCTCGGAATCTCGCGTAGGTTCCAGAGCCGCAGTGCTGGGAATGGTTGAAGGTTTCCGACCATGATCCACTTGGGGATGGTCAGACAGGCGATCTCCTAGGGCGGGTGCAGGTCCAGGGCCGGGAGCTGTAGGAGGATGTGAGGAAGTGGTTGAACCGCTGGCTGCGCGGCTATCTGCTCGACTTGGGGGGCGGTCTCGTTTCCAAAAGTCCACTGGGCGATCACGGTCCTCGCGATCGGGTCGTCGGTTGTCCCAATCTTCGCGGCGGTCAAAGCGATCTCGACGGTCCAAGTCGCGATCTAATTCTCGATCTCGATCTCTCGGGCGTGGAAGGTCTCTGTCACGATCTCGGTCCATCATCCGATCACGATCTAATACACGATCCCGGTCCATGTCTCGATCTCTATCGCGATCCACCATCCGATCACGTCCACGCCACGGTTCGCGGGATCGACTGCGGCGACGGAAAAGATCACGATCATCGAGGAAGGGTGGACGACCACGACCGCGGCCTCCATCCCAATCACCGCGACCGCGTCCTCGCATGCCTCCACGGTGTATATGGCCACCATTAGGCGGGGGACCTTCTGGGCCTCCCGAAGATGCGGATATGATACTATCCCTCGAGTTACGTCGCATCCGAACCAGATCAAAATCGCGGCCTGGGAGCTCCCTTATATCCCGAAAGTCGCGTGTCGGGGATCTTGAGCGGCCTCGGCCAAAACCAATCCGATTGTCTCGGGGATCGAAATCACGATCGCGGCGAACCCAGTCCCGGTCCAGATCTCGGCGAAAGGGTGGTCCATCACGGTTATCTCGAAAGTCACGATCTCGGTCGCGGTCTCGTGGGTCTCGGTCACGAAAGTCACCACGACCATAACCCCTACCACGACCACCAAAATGGCCTCCACGAGGGGAATCAACAAGAGCCCGAGGACCACGCGGTGGATCTCTACCAAATGGTGTAGGTCCGTCGTCAGGACCACGAGGACCAACCGGGGGGCGACGGTCTCCAAATCGCTGCGGAGAACGGTCACGGGAATTGAACCCGGACGATGGGGGGAATCGGGAGGACATTATCGCGTCATGCTATCATGAAGCTATAGACTGGTTAGCGCTCCAGCACGTTCAATGTACAGTGCAAATGAGCCCAAGGCAGTTGGTATGCAGAATCCATCACATACTCAAAGATGGAGAACGGACACTCGGGAGGGTCTGCACGTGACAAGAAATGCACGGACCATATGAAGAATTGAAGAGCACGGATACCCGATCGGGTAAGGCGTAGTCTTGTTCAAGTTGGGAAGGAAAAAGATCCAGTATCACCTGGGCACGTTCTTTTTTTTTTTTTTTTCTTTTCAGGATTGCTAGGTTTGAGTCTTGTTAGATCAGACCAAAATGGATCATTCAAGTTGACAGACTGACAGATTCGAAGATAAGGAGATTGAACGTGGAAAACAGGAACCACTAGCACGTTGACAAGATCGGCGAAATCATGCGAGCTCCTTGCGCCGGATATTATGCAACACAAGAGTGATATGGGGGATGGAGAAATCGAGGTGGAGACCAAGCAGGAATATGAAGGAATATGTAGAAATAAGTTAGGAATATGTTTTGGAAGATGCGTTCGTGAGACTTCAAGGGGCTCGGCACTAACCCAGTTGAACTTTAGTGTGGTGGGGATGTGCCTCCTAAACTCTATCCACATTGAATGTCCAGGTGTTGTAGAAGAAAATATGTACATACATATATATATGTAGAAGTATAGATAATTATCGAGAAATAGAGAAATCCGTAGGAAGGATTAGAGTAGTAGAAATAGAACATTGAATATATGAGACTCTTTCATCATATAGACATATAGGCCAATGGTACAAAGGTACAGTGGTACTATGTATACAAGTAGTTAAATAGAGAAATATGCCTTAGGCAAAAAGGCACCAAGGCATTAAGGCACCAAGGCCCAGACTGATGCGGTTCCCCGCCGAATCCAAAAAAAAAAAAAAGATCAACTGCCCCTCTCTTTGGACTCCATACAAACTGATATTTTTTTGTTTATTTTCTTGTCTTCTCATCTCGCTAGACCATTTTGAACAGATTTATCTAGACTTTCTACCATTCTTCCTCTCTTTCTTCTCTTTCCTTCCCTCCCAATCCCATCGCAAATATGAGCGCCAAGCAGCTTTCGGCAGTCCCCTCCTCGGTGACCGACTCCGTCCTCCAGAGCTCGCAACCGGTCCCAGAGGGATCTCACGTAGTGAGCGGGGTGGATTTTGATAAGTTTCAAGGACGGGATATCACCGTCGCAGAGATGGTGGACAACTTGGCCCATACCGGTTTCCAGGGCAGTGCAGTCGCAGAGGCTGCTAAAATCATTAATGAAATGGTACGCCTGAGCATAACTGTCAATCTTTGAATCCTGGAATCCTTAGGGGCTGATGATCTGTTTCCGTTAGCGCGCTTTCCGTGATCCCGAAACGGGAAACAAAACTACCATCTTCCTCGGCTATACATCGAACTTGATCTCGTCCGGTCTTCGAGATACCCTACGTTATTTGGTGAAGCATAACCATGTATCCGCCATTGTGACCACTGCTGGAGGTGTGGAGGAGGATTTGATCAAATGTTTGGCCCCTACATATCTCGGATCATTCTCGACTCCCGGTGCTGGACTTCGTGCCAAGGGCCTCAACCGTATTGGCAACCTTCTCGTGCCCAACAATAACTATTGTGCTTTCGAGGACTGGGTGGTGCCCATTTTGGACAAAATGTTGGAGGAGCAGGAGGCTGCAAAGATTAAGGCTCGGGAAACGGGAGATGAGGAAGACGAGCTTCACTGGACGCCAAGCCGCATCACCGAACGACTGGGTCGTGAGATCGACCACGAGGATTCAGTTCTGTACTGGGCGGCCCGGAATGGAATCCCGGTATTCTGTCCCGCCCTGACAGATGGATCTCTGGGTGACATGCTTTACTTCCACACCTACAAGTCTTCCCCGCAACGACTCCGGGTGGATATTGTGGATGATGTGCGCCGCATCAACACCATGGCTGTCCGGGCAACCCGTGCCGGCATGATCATCTTGGGCGGTGGGGTCGTCAAGCACCATATCGCCAATGCATGCCTGATGCGCAATGGGGCCGAGCATGCGGTGTATGTGAATACTGCGCAGGAGTTCGATGGCAGTGATGCGGGTGCGCGGCCGGATGAAGCGGTGAGCTGGGGCAAGATCAAGACGGATGCCAAGTCTGTCAAGGTGAGTTGATCTATTGTTCTCTTTCCTATTTCGTTATTCGTTGGGCCCAAGCTAACTTTTATATTTTCTTTTTTAGGTCTATGCTGAGGCCACGGCGGTATTCCCTATGATTGTGGCTGCTTCATTTGCTCGTGCCGAATCGACCTAAAATTGATTTCGCTTTTATATCTCGAGTCTCGGTAAGACGGGACTGATTGCCAAGCAATGCGAGAACCCGCGGTCTAGAAATGGTTTCTTTTTCAAAGAGCCAATCAGTATCGCCCACCGCCCAAAAGTGATCCATTTTGAGTCAATCAAGGGTCTTTGATTGCGCAATTGTTTCAAGATAGGATTGGCTCCCGTACATTGTACCATCCGGTCGGTCTCTGTACAGGCGGTATAGGTACGTTGATCGGCCTGATACGCTTATATGCCTAATGTGCCTGATATGCCTGAAAACACAACAGTTTTCCGAGGCTCCCCGATAACCAGGGATAGAAATTCCCAGTGGCAAATGGGGAGAAATTGAGCCGAGTCGCCACCCAATGTTCCAAAATTGGCATTTCCAAGGTTAAGAATATTCCCCCTGAGTGGGTATCAGGATCGGCACACCGCTAGACTTCAGTCCGGTATATAGCACTGTACAGGGTGTAGAAGTTGAATGTTAGAATACAGATCCCTGATATAAAGGGCTCCAAGCCTATATCGTAGGTAGTCAGTAGTATATGTATGGATGCATATACCTAGGTCCTCTTGGGTCCTCTATAGTTTATAGGCCCTAGACCATCGTATGTTGTATACAAAGACCCACTCGGCAACTTCCCCCGGACTCGTTCTCTTTTTTCTTATCTTTTTTCGTTTTTTCTTTTTCGTCTTTTTCGTTCTTTTCGTCTTTTTCAATTTCTTTTTTTTTTTTTTCCCTATCCCCGACTTTTCTTCTTCTCTTCTCTTCTCTTTCTTCTTCTTCTTCCCCCTTATTCTGTAATTCATTCGTTTTCTTTTCTTTCTCAACCTAGATATCTCCCGGACCCCTTCTCCCCACATCTCCAGGGCTCCGCAACCTTCTTCTTATCCGATAAGCCCTTATCAATACTTACACCCGGGGACAGTTGGGAAGATACAACTTGCTTGCGCTTTATATATTGCTGAAGGACATTCGTCGGAATTGTTTGGGGGGGGTTCCAAATTCGCAGGCCATGGATCCCTTACCAAATTCAGTAGTCTCTGGGAATGAAGAGGGGGATACAACGAGAACGGCAAATACAGAGACCGAGTCATTAAACCAATCCTCCGAATCGTCACCTCCAACTCCCCACCCAGTGACAATCTTGCCCTCGGAAGAACTGGAACATGCATATTGGGCAGAGTACGAGGAGGATACAACCATCCCAGATGAAGACGAGATGAAAGAGATCGACGGCGGCGATTCGGATTACAGTGCCAGTGATCGTAGGTTAATTGTATAAACAAATCCACAGAACATACAGTATTTACTAACCCCATAACAGACAAATATTGGGAAACCAACTTCTTTCGGGATTTGGAAGATCCCGAGTACATTCCCACTGAAAAGGCCCGCCTTACGTGGACGTTCAAGGGCGTTCGGGGCACCCCTGATAACCCCAATCGTGAAAAAGTCATTCGCTCCCCACCAGCATTTGTTGGGGGATATTGGTGGCGAATCAAGTTCTACCCTCGAGGAAACAATGTCAATGCATTGAGTGTCTACCTCGAATGCTCCACCATAATGCCTGCTCCAGAGGGCAAGCTTCCTGAGACGGAATTTACGGTCCGTCGGGGCGCAGCCGATGCCTCACTGGATGATAGCGCCCCGGAGATTCAAATACAGACGGGAGCCACGGACGACTCGATGGCGTGGTTTGAAAATTACAAGTCTCAATATCCTGCGACCAGGAACAACACCCAATCCGATCATGGAGCGTTGGACTCTTGGCGTGTTCCCGCACAAGTTGGTGTCATTGTATACAACCCACAAGAGCCACGCACTGGGTGGATGCAGTCTTCCTGCCATCAATTCAACGCTCATAACCTGGATTGGGGGTGGACATATTTTCACGGTCCATGGGACCAAATCCATTCACGCCGGCGAGGTCAACACCGTGCCCTCCTGAACGACGATACTCTCTCGTTTGACGCATACATTCGTGTAGTGAACGACCCCACCAAGTCCCTCTGGTGGCACCCGAGTGATTCCGAGCCAACTTGGGACAGCATGGCCTTGACCGGATACCGGCCTCTGGGTGACTCAATCATCAATCACAGCCCAGAGGTAGCCGGGCTAGCCTCGTGGCTACACATTGCTCCATTTTGCAAGATCATTCAAAGTATTGACGTACTTGAACATCTTACTACTCCCGATGCTAGGCCGAAGCCTCTATGTGATGCTCTTCAACGGCTTCTGTGGCAGCTTCGCTGCCAGACACTCTCCCCGAGCTATGTTGATACTGACGGCGTGACGAGCACTTTGCGCAATCTGCATGAGTTTTCGAGCGATGTGTCCGAATTTTGGGAGCGCCTGCGTCGCAACTTGGAGCTAGAGCTAAAGGGAACGGATGCCGGCAAACAATTCGCCCATCTCTTCGACAGTCCCGTTGTATATGCTCCTTCTGATGGTGAAGCCACCGTCAACCTGCTGCCCACTGACTTTAACTCGCGACTTTACATACCAGTCGATCAAGCCAAGTCTACCTCTGAAGCCGTTGGTGAATATTTGAGCGCTAAGCCCGGTCGTTGGTCGCTTCCGTCACTTCTCCATGTGGAGTTTGGCCGCCATACTCTGGACAAGGCCAAACGTTGGCAGCTGCGGTATGACAAAGTGGAGCTGAACGAGGAACTAAACCTAGCTCCGTGGGTGGTTGATGGCCAGGATAGCAAATATGTCCTTTATGGCTATATCGTTCATCGTGGGCGTCGCACGTCGGGCAAGTTCTTTAGCATCCTTCGCCCGGCAGGTCCGGGTACCACATGGCTAGCCTTTGACGATGGTAGTGATAACCGCGTGGAGTGCTTGACCCAGAAAACAGCCATGGGTCCACACCTTGGTCTGGATCCTTCCCAGGCTGTGGATCACAAGAAGGGCCATGACGTACCTGTCGTGGCAATGTATATCCGCAAAGATATGATATCGGAGCTGTTGCCTGGTCCCCAGGGGCCTTGGGAAGTTTCTGAGACCTTGAAACAATATTTTGAAACAGGCGTGTACCACACTGGTGACAAGCCTGCAGATGATGTCCAAGTTGAGGTTTATTCGCTTCCCCAATATGACCAGCTGCCCAGCCTGTTTGACTCCTACGATCTCATGGCACAGGCCAAAGCGGCAAACAGTGTCATGTACATCACTTTGCCCCGCTCATCACGTTTGGCAGAACTACGCAAAAGAATTGCTATTTGGAAGTCCTCAGGCTCTGACCCCATTGGTCCCGAGCGGGTTCGTTTCTGGCAAATCGGGAACTCCTTTGCTCAACCTGGATCATCGTTGGCGTTTGATCGCACTATGGATTTGAATGTTCCACTGGATCCTTCATTGGGCACCATACGGTTCTGGATGGAAACCATATCAGAGGGTACGTGATTGCATTTACATTTATTTATAACCATCACCCCGCTAATCTCCAGCAGAGGACGCTCAATTTTTCGCCATTCCAGACCTCCCTGCGGTTACCGCTTCAGAGGATAAGCCGGATGACCTGGTCATCGACAACCCGATACACGAAGCTTCTGAAAATGCCTCATCTGTGGCCGAAGGAGATGCCGTGGCTAGCTCGTCGGGAAATTCTCACCATGAGGATCCTAATGCGTCGGATACCGTCAACTCTATCATTGATGATATATCACTGCCTCCATTAACCACATTGTCTTTAGAGAATGATGCCACTGCTACTGAAAGGACAGACCAGGAAGTGGTGTTCGCTGCTGTCGCTACCCATGAGCAACAAGACATGGCTGCTGTTACGGCAACTCCGTCGACAGAAGCCACAAGCTCCGCTCCTATATCACCTTCCGAGGATGAATCTTCTACACGAGAAGTGGTAGCTCAAACACAGACTGAACCTGAGCTCAAGTTGCCTGTTGGCCATACATACTACTTCATTCAAATCTTCGATGCGGACAATCAAGTGCTTCGTACCGTGGGGTCATTTTTCTCCAAGCTTGATGCCAATGTCAAAGTGTCCATCCGACGACACTTACGGCGGCCTCTTCGTCAAGACTTCCTCATGTGGAAACGAGTCGATGGTGCTGCTGTTACCGCTGTGTCGCCTGCTGACAGCTTCGATGATGTGGTAGCTCCGCACGGAGCATGTTTCATCGTCGGGGATAAGTTGACCAAGGACAAGTAAGTACATACATATCTGGTTTTTCAATGTTTAGTTCTTTGGTTCTAACAGAAGACAGGCGTAATCAACTTGCTTCATCGGGATTGTTCACCAGTCCGGACCGTCTGGTTCAGTACCTGTGGGCCGATTCCCGTGGTCATCCAATCCAAGGTTTTACTGGCACTAAGACCATTGAAGCCACTTTCACAAATGACTACTACAGTGGTCAATTCTTGAAGGGTTATCACCACGGTAGAGGCAAGCACATCTCTAGCACAGGCATGATATACGAAGGCGACTTCGTCTTTGGCCGACGCCACGGCCAAGGCAAGCTAATTTACCCTACCGGTGACTCATATGACGGTGATTGGTTTGAAGATGTATGCCATGGACAGGGTACTTACATTGAGAAGACGACAGGCAACAGATATGTCGGCGGTTTCAAGGATGGCAAACGCCACGGCAAGGGCATTAGCTACTGGGAGGTGGCCGACGCAGAGTTGGATCTGTGCCAAATCTGTTACACTGAAGAAATGGATGCAGTCTTTGCCGAGTGTGGTCACCTTTGTTCCTGCGTGACTTGTGCGAACCTCGTGAGCCTGTGTCCGATGTGCCGCAAAGAGGTCAAGAAGGTGATCAAGATTTATCGGGCATAGAGTATTGGAGTATAGACGGGATGTTCCCAACTTGGTTTTACTTGGTTTTTCAGCACTTACATTGATTGGTTTTAGCGAACGGTGATTTAGGATATGTGGGGGAGTGATGCGATTGATTTTATATATACTCCCGAGCTCTCATTTTTTGGGGTTTATATATGTACACATACTACTGATATATTTAGATTGTTGAATACATATTACAGAAGAACCAATTCTTATATATGTAACTACAGAGTTCATGTATAACTACATAGTTAATTATGGTCTCTATACTTGACAATGTAGGACTCGGATAATATGAATATCTTTGATTTAACACAATCACCTTACATCAAATTGTTTTGTTTTTACTCTTTTTTTGTTATTTTATTTTAAACACAGTTTGATCTTAATTGAACAAAAGGTATATCCAATGCGCCGGGTCCCGGACCTAATACATGATGCTTTTGACTTGCCCGAAGAACGAAAAACGAAGAATTATACACAAGCGATACATGATCAAGGCATTGATCATTTGCTAGCCTTCTTGGCCGACTTCTTATCCTTCTTCTCAACCTTGCCCTTGGTCGCAGTCTTCTTCTCCTCCTTGGCCTTGCTGGCAGGCTTCTTATCTTCCTTAACCACAGTCTTCTTTGAGCCAACGGTCTTGGTCTCTTCTTCCTGGCTTGGCGTCACCGTTTCGGTTGTCTTCTCTGACACCTCTACCTTGCTCTTCTTGGGCTTGTTCAGAACACCCTTAGGGTTGAGACCCTTGCGACGCAGACGGTTGCGCTCGGCACGAGCGATACGCTCAACGTCCTCGGGATCCTCGAATGAGCTGAAAGCGCCACCCTCGAAATCAGCGGCGTGTCCATTCTCATCAACAATTGGGGTCTTGTCAATGGACTCGTCGTCCGTGGAGGCAGCTGAAGAAACACTACGAGACTTCTTGGGACCCTTGGAACGGGGTTCGGTATCATCCGACTTGGCCACAGGGGTCACGGCAGTCTTCTTGAGCTTGCAGACATAGAAACCGTCAACGTTCTCGCGGTGAGGGAAGTAACGGCGGGTGAGTGCCATCTTGGGATCGAAAGTCTTGCCCATATAGCTGAGGAATCCAGGGCTACCGAAGCTACCAAGACCGGTGTCCACGATCTTGACATTGGGACGCTTGCGAAGCACATATTGCACAACAGCCTCGTTCTCTTCCACCGTCACACTGCAAGTAGAGTAGACAACATATCCACCGGTCTTGGAGGCATGGTCAACGGAATCAATTGCAGCCAAAAGAAGCTGGCGCTGCATGTGGGGAATAGCGAGGAAATCACGCTCGTTCTTGGAGGTCTTAACACCGGGATCCTTCGAGATGACACCAGTACCGGTGCAAGGAGCATCAAGCAGAACACGATCGAAGCCACCCATGGCCTTGGGGAAAGCAGTGCGGGCATCCATGTTCGTCACAATGGTGTTCTTGCAGCCGAGACGGTGAATGTTACCAATCAAACCCTTGGCACGGGGCTTGCTGGCATCGTTTGCGACGACACAGCCAGTGTTGCGCATCAGGGCAGACATGTATGTTGTCTTACCACCGGGGGCAGAGGCCATATCGAGGACACGCTCATTAGGCTGGGGTGCGAGAGCCATGACGGGAAGGAAAGAAGAGGCAGCCTGGAGAATATAGTGACCGGCGAGGTACTCGGGGGTGGCACCCAGGGGAACCGGAGACTCGAAAACTTGCAGGCCAACCTTGGACCATTTGCCAACGGGCTCGAGGACAACACCACGGTTGATGAGGGCCTGGGCGAGGGAGCGGCGGTTGGTTCGTAGAGTGTTGGTACGGATTACGACAGGTCGAGGAGTCTCGTTAGCTTCGAAGAAGGCAAAGGCCTCCCTGGGGGTGAACAGGTTGAACAGCTTCTCGGCCAGGAATCGAGTGTAGCCGTAGTATGTGCAGATGTCGTCGAGCAGGAGATCGATATAGTCGGTACGCGACTTACCGGGCAGGCCGAGGGTCTTCAGGTCACCCAGGATTCGAATGGTGTCTGTGATGCGTTGGCGAAGCAGCTGCAGATCGGGAGCGAGTCCCTGCTGGGTTTGGTCGGCAAACACATCGGGTGCAGCGATGTTGGTCTGCAGAGCAGCTTCCCTGCATTTCCTGCTCAGCGGCTTCCTCCTCCTCTTGTTGTTCAGCATCCAACTTCCGCGACAGACCCTCGATGTTTGCGGCGGTCAATCTCTCTTCGGCATCGGAGTCCTCGTCGTCGGAGAACATGGCTCCACGGGTGTGGCCCTCCTCGTCAGAATCGACAACTGAGTTGTCATCCTCTAGGTCTGACAGTCCTTCAACCTCATCGTCGCTATCCATTGAGCCTTCACTGATTCCATCAAGATCACCGAACTCATCATCATCTTCCATATCCTCATCATCATCAGACATAGGCACAGGCACAGGCACGGCCTTCTTTGTGGCCGACGGTTGCTTCTTAGATTCCTTGGAATCGGCCTTGGGAGTAGCACCATTGACCTTCTTCTTCTTTGGGACTTCCTTTTTCGAGGCAGCCTCATCGGCGTCAGATCTGCGACGCTTTGCTGGTGCAGGCTTCGGAGGCGCCTCAGCCCCGCCAGCCTTGCGTTTCTTAAGCATTGTAATTTTTGACTCGTCGAGCGGGGCCGGAGGGCCCTGCTTCTTCATACGGCGACCGACACCCATTGTGAAAAAGTGGTGTGTATGGGGACGTTAATGGTGTTTGCTTTCTGGGGGGAGCTTGTAGATTCTTTCCGTCTTTTTTTTTTTTTTCTTCGGGCGGTGACATTCGGCAATACAGAAGTTATGAAAAGCGGTGTACTAACTATTTCCAATTCATGCCTTATAGTTCAGGTGTCTATTGTCCCAGCGGCATCAAGTGAACACCCAGGTCCAGGCCTCCACTACTCCAGACTCCAACAACCATCGCCTTGGGTTTGCTTTCTCTTTCTCTCTCTTTCGCCTCAAGAATCCATACCAGCTAGTCTAAATTGCTCACCATGTCGGAGCTGAGCTTCACTAAATCATTCTTGTCCACGCTGGACTCGCGGCCTATCAAGCTTCGTGCTGATCATGTCTTCGACCCAGAACAAATTGGACTACGAGTACCCGTGAGTGTTGATGCGAACAAACCCTACCTTAAATTACCGTTGAGGATCATTCTAATATGCCTTCCAAAAACGACAGTACACGCTCCCCCGCCTTTCAGCCCCTCACCCTCCGATGCCAAAAAAAGTGAGGTCAACACAGGCACCAGGCTCATCCAAATCAACCACTGTTCGCGTCAAGTCTGCCCGTAACCCTGCTCTGGAATTCCTAATCTCCAATGCCCCTCTCTCAACCACCTCAGTCCAGGATATCCGGGATGCTGTGCAAGTACGTGTCACCGATGCGCAGGGTGGTCAAGTTCCGCTAGACAAGATCAAGATCCTATACAAACGGAAGCCAGTGACTGGTACCGGGAAGACATTGGCCGAGATATTGGCAGATGAACCCATAATTCTGGCGGGAGGCAAAGAAGTCGAGATCGGAGTGATGATCATCGGTGGCGCCCAGGTGGTTGAATCTGCTGTGGCTCAACCGGAGATTGCAGAGAAGCGGGATGAATCACCTCCTAAGGCTGCTATAGGTCCGAGTGGTGAGGAAGTGTTGCATACGGAGGCTTTCTGGGATGATCTGCAAGGCTATCTCGAGCAGCGATTGAAGGACGAGGAAGAAGCAAAGCGATTGAGAGTTGTGTTCAAAGAGGCGTGGAGCTCAGCGAAGTAGAGTATATCTCCACGACATCGCAGCGAAATAATGTCAACATCAAATGATACCTGTATTTGTTCCGGTCATTTCACATATGTCCCGAGTCTATGATAGTCTAACAAGGCAGAGTCTGCTCGATGAATGGTATGGATTCAAATGTTATACACACAACATGAGCTATCAGTGTCTAAGGCACAAGCTACATAGGCACATTCAAGCAGAACGGAAAAGAAAGAAACCATCCACACCAAGGAACCGATACATCAAATATCGGGATCAATCCAAGGCCTATCAGGCACTCCTTGAAACCCAGTGAAGGCCTCATGGCAAGAGCTAATAGCACAATATTCGAACAAGATATGCTCAATTTCCCATAGAAAGTAGAGCATGTACCGAAACAGTTGAAGGGAAGAAAACATCCACGCACGCCAGGGAATCTTTGTCGAACATGTTATGAGCGAAGTAAAAAGTACACATGTTGAAAAAAGAAATGGGCAAAAAGCAAATCACGTAGGAGAGTATCATAGGCCACACAGCGTCGGTGAACACGGTTGCAAATGCTCAAAAGAACTGGTCCGGCCAATCGCTCATCCAGTTCATGGGATCATACAGAAAACGACGAGCAGACGCGAAGAGACACACACACACACAGGTATAACGCAAGAAGAATCATACACGGGTTTTCATTCCGTCGTTTCAATCATCGGGAGCAGACCTTGACCACGCCGTCTCCACCACCGCCAGCGACCCAGTGGCCATCACTGCTCCATACCACGGCACAGACTCCTTCGCCACGCATCAGCCGGTAGCCTGTCAGCTCCTGGGTACAGCTGCGCTTTTCAAGATTCCAGAATCGCAAGCTTGCATCATGGCCAGCTGAAACGAGCTCACGTCCATCTGGAGATAATGACAGTGAGGCTATCGCAGCAGGATGAGCAAGCATTGTGTATGTACATTGTCCTGTATCAAACATTAGCGTATTGTGGGGGGGAAGCAAGGTCCTTTGCATGCCACTTACCACTATTGGCATCAAAGAAGCGGATGTATCGGTCCTCGTAGCCACTGATGATTACGCCTTCTACGCTGCTTGATCCAGTAGCCCCGTGGACCACTTCTTCTTCTTCGGCCATCGCGCGGTTAGGATCAAGATTAACTGTTCCATCAAAGCCAACAGTCGTAGCGACGACTGAGTTCACCCCAGTAGCTGGCGTGCCATCATACGTCTCGAGACTGGCCATCCCCGCAATTTCTTCGCCGGTCCGCGTGTCGTAGACAATGATAGAGGCATCCGAATAGGAGACGACAAAGTTGACGCCGGCAAGAGACAGGGGGCTAATGCATGTTGGAGAGGGAGAATCGGGACGGTGAATGCGATGAAGAATGGTGTAATGGAAAGCCGGAGGCGGAATGGCACTGGTTTGAGGCAAGGTTGGGTAGTTCGAACCGGAGGGCATTGAGTTAGAGTTCGCCCGCTGACGGCGATTCCCAGTCGGTGGTGAAGGAATTGGAGGAGCGGCGCTGATAGCCCAAATAAAGACATAGCCATCCGCTGCGCCGGAGGCCAGAAGGATTCGATCAGGACCACCATACTGGCCGCTTGAGTCACCAAAGACAGAGCCCATGGTCCCGGGAAGAATGCAGAGTCCCCAGACTGCATCTTTATGCTCGTGGAAGGTGGCCTTAGGGTCAATCCGGTTACGTTCCCATAAGCGCACGCTGGCATCTTGACCACCAGAAAACACCAAGCCATTACCCCCAAGGGTGATGTTCTGAGACGATGAGCAGGCGGCAAGAGAAGTCACAGCGCCTTCATGTCCGCGATGAGTAAATTTGCTCGTAACATCCGAGCCATGGCTAGAACCAGCTCTGAGGCCACCAGAAACACCTGGGATGCTCCATCGCTTGATCGTTCCATCGTCGCTGCAAGTACAAATCTCGGGCTCGTCTAGGCTATCATCACCGGTGAAGGTGACAGATCGAATCACATCCAAGTGGCCACGAAGCGAAAACTGGACTCTAAAGAGGGAATCTTGCTTCGGTGCTAGGGTCGCGCCCGCTTCCCGGGCTTCAATTGCACCTTCGCTCTTGCGCCTTGATCCCGAGTTATTCCTTCCGTGAGAGAGAGGCCCGCCCTTAGTCGATTCGGGGCGTGTAAAGTTGGCATTTGGAAAAGCATCGGTATCCGGGCGATGAGGCGGGATGGGTTCAGTGACCACGAGTTCCTGCTCCGCCGGTTCGTCGAAATTCCACCCATCTACATCCTCTGTTCTTTCCTCGTTCAAGCTTTGCAGGTTCACATCTTCCTTGACAACCACTCGGGGGCCCTGGGCCGTGTATGCCCGGTTTGGACGATCATCCGCTGTGCCCTGTTCGTATGCTTGGGTTCGATTTTCCATTGCTGCGACGGGGGCTTGCTGTTGGTCCATGGACCGTCGATCCATGGAATCCCGAGAAAGATACTGGTTTTGAGCACGAGCCATGGCATTGTCGGAGTAATGGTTAGATATCGGCTGATGGTTTTGCAAGGCCAATTCACGTGCCATAGCATGATTCGCCTTCTGCCGTTGCTGTTGAAGATAAGCCTCCTCCAGGTTCTGTTGCGACAGCTGTGAATTGCCATAAAGCTGGCCGGACATGTCGGAGTCGTTCAAGTCAGGTGGCGGGTGGGAGGCGGGTATAACGTGGTACGCGATTTCATGAGAAGCTTTGGACAGGTATCCTCGGACTTTGTCTATATCCTCAATTTGACCCTCGTGCTGGTTGTCGTTGTCGGGTTCTTCGTCATTCTCATGGTCCGTGCTCGGCTTGGGCCGTTGCGCTGGCGAATAACATAGCTCAGTCAGTATTTCCACGTCGCGTGCTTATAATTACGAGTGACATACCTTTCAGGAAGTTGACACTTTCACGTGCAGCATCTTTGGGATCCTTAGAGTCTTCAGGCTTTTCGTTGTTCGAAAGCTTCTTGACCTTCTCCCTCTCCCTCTTCAGGGCGGTCTCCATCAGGCGAACATGCTTCCCAAGGGACTCATGCAAGCGTTTGCTTGTGCGCAGATCACCTTCCAATCGACCAATGCGAGACTTCATCTCTGCGCGTTCAATCTCCCATGCGTTGCGGTCGCGCTCGTGTCGGTGCCATTCTGTCTGTAGGAAGCGCATTACACCTGGAGACGGTTATCAGTCAATGGCATTCAAGAAATCAAGTAGATTTATGCTCACCCTGTAATGTGTATTCCGTGCCCTGTGGACCATTCGAACCATCCATGCCGCCGGGCATTCCTCCGATCCCAGCCATGGCTGATGGAGATTGCCAGGACATGAACAGACACAGGACAGGTCGAGGTTTGGAAGGGTCAAAGCACTGCGGGAGGTATCAAAAGCAAAATCAGGCCGGTAGTAAATCAAGTGACGTGTAAGGTGCGAGCTTCGGTTTCTCCTGACCCGGTAAATCGTATCCGCAGTAAGCGAACCAAGTCCCCTAATGGCGACGGCAAGGAACCACGTTCCACGCCGAGTCAGCCTGTGAATGAGGTGTCCTGGGGAGGAGGATGGAAAGGAGAGGAGCAAGGTCGGACAATGATAGTAATGTTATGAGGATGAGAGTGTACCTTCACTGATCTTTTGTTATGGTGAAGATGGCTTGCCCTCGGGGGGCTGCTGACCGCCTTCTAGATGGAGAAGATTAGCCTACACATTACCTCCAACCCTGGAGGTACATCATAATCTTGGTAAGCAATTGGATGAATTAGGGAGGGTCTTGTATTAAAGATACACATGAGAGAAGCTTATATGTGATAGAAGATTCAATAGGTTTCATAGGAACAAGCAATCAAAAGCGTAACAACGTGTAAGTATGTATAAGTCTAACTAGTTAGGTGTAACTATATTACATTGTATACATCTCCGACAGTAGAATAGAACAAAATTAAAGTATTGTTCAACAAAGATCTCTCACAAAAGTCCCATTTAAAAATTGTTTTCTACGTACCGAAGAGTAATGTTTAATAGGCTCAAACGCTACATTAGCTCGTGGTCTCGTATGCTAATCAATTATGCTATGGTACATTCTACTCGTCTAGAACTCGAGCTCTTCCACCTCCATCCCACATTCTACACACGTCTTGATACCAATTCCAGTTTCTGGATTCTCAATGGATCGGCCCCATTGATGAACATGCTTCCGCCCAGAATCGAGATCATCGCCAAACTCTCCGCCCGAAGCACCTTGTCGATTACGTCGGTAGGCCTCCACACGTGTGCGTTTCTTTAGCTCCTGTAGCTTCGTTTTAAATTTGGCCTCCCGTCGCCGCTTCTTATCGCTTTCTCGTCGTTCAAATTCGGCATCCAGTGCCTCCGTTGAGCCCCATTTCTTGTCAGAAAACGCATATTCTTCGACTTGGTATCGTAGATACAACATCATGCTGTTCCACGTAGATTTGTGTGGATTCGGACGTTCAAGGCGTGGAAGGAGCTCTTCGTCTCGGAGTTCCGCTGTGCACAGTCTGATTAGCACATCTCTCTTCTTACAGCCGACAGTTAGGTACTCACGATCTGTCAAGAGATAATCTTCCTTGGCTTCCGTCTTGGTCAACAAACTGTATTTCTCTGGATGCTTCTCCTTGCAAGCATGACAGATGCAACACTTCAGTTCTTCCTCCCATTTCCAATCAATCTCGAGACTGCCACATTCACGACATGTCTTCTGCTTGCTTTTATCATCCAGGACACTTAGACCTGGTTCAAAGGGTCCCTCCCGGTTACGCTTTAATGACTGGAGTATTTGATGGCGTTCCCATTCCTTCTGCGTCATGTGTGCTGGCTTTTGTACTTCTTTCTCGTCCGGCACGTGTAGTTGTTTATTGAATGGGTCATCCTCTTGTGTCAAAAATCCACCCTTCGTGTCGGTCATCTTGCTAAAATCATAGTCGACATAGCGTGTGAAGTTTCGGGCTGGCTTGATCGAGTCTAGTGGGCGATTTGAAGAAGATGCGTCGCGCATATTAGCAGGTTGATCAGATGCCGCCATCGAGGTGAACGAGCGCTTGGTGCCTGTTGCGGGCTGGGAGGTATTTGGAACGGCTTGGGATAGTTCGGCTTCACGTTTGTCACGAAGAGCTTTAGCTTTCATGCGGCTAATTTCCTATCACCAAGACTAGTTAATTTTGGCTGATATTGTCGCAACCTTGGAAGGAACTTACCATCCTCCGTTGTTGTTCTGGGGTGATAGGACCGCGGGGAAGCTGTCCTACCCCCGAGCTCTTGGTCTGCGAAGGTGGGGTTGAAGGCCGTTTTGCTGACATTATGAAATTATTCTCTCAATAGTAATGGCCGTTGTTACCAGTTTGAATGATATGAGCAGCGAGGTAGAAGACGGAAGGCGGAAGGCGGCCAGACCGCCGATCTGCCAATCACGTGATATTTGGGTTTATCAAGCGACGTCATTGGTCCCGGGGCATATGCCAGAAGTAAACAAGAACACTGAAACACTAATATCAATATTTCCGAGTTATCAGCCTGAATTGGCAAGAAAATCAATTGAACCGAGAAGCTATGAGTCTGCAGCCGGATAATCAAAATCTTCCTCTCGGTCTTGACCATACAAAACCTCACACACGCCCCCTACCGGCACATCCATGACGGCGTCGGTTCCCTCACTCCAAATTTCTCGCCAATTGACCTTGCGATTTTGGGGGCCCATGATCTGATAGGAGGTGGCACCGGGTTTCATTTTGGTAGCACCACCGGGACGTCTCCGCGCCTTTCCGTCAATCACCGATACATTCGCGACCTCGTCAACAATGTTCTCGATGCTGTGCATGGGCAAGGTAAGGTAGCCTGTATTATATGTGGCAAGCGCAGCATAAATGTAGATCAGTAACATCACCAACCATGCGGGGATCGCCAGCGACCACCAACGGTTGGGATAATAGTAAATGCCTAGCTGATGGAGGAATGGCGATGGGAGATAGGACCATAGGAGATAAAACACTTAGTCTGGTCAGTATGCGGAAGATTACAAGAGACTGTATCGTTAATTTTCCATGAGACTTACAAAAAGCCAATGATGAAGCTAGGTATAACACGAAGCCATAGTATTCATAGGTAGGAACCTTGGGACTGGCGCGCGGAACGGTGGTTGCGCGACGAGCTGACTTGGCGACTGCTGCCTCGGTATCGTTGGGGGTCTCTACATCAGAGCTGTCTGGAGTAGTTGGGCGTGATGTAGTAGTCGAGAAGGGCGGCCGAAGAAGAGAAGTGAGTGATGGCGAGGGCGGTAGAGGGGTGGGTGGACGATTGTAGAACGGAGGTGCAAATGCATTGGGGCCATGGAGAGAGCCGGAGGACTGGCGAAATGGATGATTCCGGTCAATATTAGAGGAATCGTCGGAGTCTGTATCGGAGAATGATTGATGCTCTAGCGAGTAATGCGACTGGAAATCCGCATCGTCCTCCACCTCGATCTCCTCATAGCCGGGGGACGTGATACTCTCGTCTTCATAACTCTCTTGCGGTTCTGACGGGGATATAGGGTCTTCGGCCAACAGTGGAGGGAAGGGCTGCTTGGCCTCTAAGGACGAATTGAACGTCCTTGCTGAGGTTTCCATTCTGCGAAATGAAGGAGAGTTGGTGTTGTTGGTATCTCCCCTTTTTCTGCAACCATCACCAGATTCACCGCCCATCTCCATTTCCACCTCATCTACACTTGGACTTGGACTTTTGAAGATTCATATATGATGATATTTGATGCATTCTTTTATATATGACCATGTCATAAACAGCAACGTATAAGAATGAATTCCGTGAATTACTTTCTTGTTATAGAATTGGACTTTTGGGTATAGCGTCCACGGGTAGGCAACATATGTTATATTTCTCCAATTGACGCAGGTCGATATCCCATGTGAGCATCTCATCCAAGTTACATATAGGGACAAACCAAGACGAAAGCAATACACACACTAGTAAGATATTCTAGCGAGATATGCATCCCCCAACTTCCCCAGTTCCTTTTCGGATCGACTCCGTTGCAAAGGCGGCACATGCCGCTCTCGGCCCCTCCGACTCGGACTTCAACAAAAATATCCAATCCCCCCCCACCTCCTCCACCCTTTCCCCTACATTTTTGAATCTTGTGTTTTTGGGGGGCCATATACCCATTTCCCCAACTCCTTTGCCCGAAGTGACTACCGACTATGAATGTCACCGAATTGGAGCATGTCCGCGGGGTTTGGGAGCGAACCAAAAATGACAGCCCTATCTATCGTCTTCTTCTATCCGATGTTGATATTATTAGCGCAACTCGGGGCCAGATGCAGGCCCGACTTAAGCTCACAGCGGAACATGTCAATTCCCGGGGAACCATTCATGGGGCTGTCTCTGCAGCTATCATCGATTGGGCAGGGGGCATGTCGATAGCCACACATGGATACGAGAGAACAGGTGCAAGCATTGACATCCACGTTTCATATTTATCAACTGCTACCGTTGGAGATACCCTCGATATCTCTGCCGTGGCCGATCGGGTGGGGAAGTCAATGGCCTTCACGACTGTCAAAATTTCCCGAGTTGTCGACGATGCAGTGGGCCCCTTGGTTTCGAAGGGTTCACACACAAAGTTCCTGCCTGTCTCCAAAGAAAATCGTGAAATTAGGAGCTGAAACTGTATTTCAACGATGTTGCATATAGACATGAATACTGTTCCGATTTCTTCAAATATCTCCGCGCAGTTCTACTAGTTATGCCCTCCCCGTCGAAGATGTTATGCCACCATCCACAACGAGTTCCTGGCCAGTGATATACCGCGCCTCATCACTAACTAGGAAAAGCGTAGCATTGGCAACATCCCACGCATCGCCCATTTTCCCCATCGGGACTTGCGCGTCGCGCATCTCCATGTATCTTTCCGCTTGGCCACCTGCATATCTGGATACCATACATTTTGTGTAGGGGGTGTCCATGAGCCCAGGAACAACTGTGTTCAAACGTACACCTTTGGGTGCGTAGATGACAGCCGTTGTTTTCATCAACTGAATGATGGCAGCCTTCGTCGCGGAGTATGCAACTTGAGGCTTTCCGATGTATCTCAAGCCGGCGATGCTGGCAACGCTCACCACTGCACCACCACCTTGCTGCTCCATTATCGGTAGCACATGTTGACACATCAAAAACACGCTCTTGAGATTGAGGTCCACCTGGGAATCCCAGACTTCCTCCAGCATTGTAGCGGGACAACCCGGCTCTGACCTCCCGACGTTGTTTATGAGGATGTCAATCCGTCCATGTTTAGCCATACAGGCTTCCACGAGAGCTTTCGTTGATGTAGCTGATGTCACGTCTGTTTCCACAACATGGCAAGTTCCACCCTCAGTCTCAATGGCCTCTTTGGTGGAAAGAGTCGAAGCTAGTGTGCGATTGCCACCGAAGATCTTCGCACCTTGTCGCGCTAGGAGAACAGCGATGGCAGCACCAATTCCCCAGCCCTCGGATTGACTTTGACCGAGGCCCGTGATGAGGGCGACTTTCCCGTGGAGAGACAACATGAGGCAGAGTCGATATGTAAACAAAATGGAAGATAGAAGAAGATTTGGGTTGATGAGTGACAATACATAGATGTAGGCACCTGTTTCACATATATATATATATATATATAAGAAATGTTCTGGCCAGATATCGAGGCCACTATATGTACATATGTATATAAAGTAACAACGGGATTATCCCGACGGGGTTCCCGCCCCCAGCGGCACACTCCCGATACCCAACCCCATAGGCCCTCCAGGGTTGATATATGCACTATTACCTATCTTTGCCGAAGAAATTAGTTGAGATTTCTGTTTCAAGATTATTCAGAGTGAACAGCGTACTTAAGTCATGTGCTTTAACGAGTTGCAAACCCAGGGTATAGTGTAACGTTTCGAAGGTTGGACATACACATGGATATATTAGATCAAGCAAGGGCCTTAGACAAAGATTTGGAAAGACCGAGAACGTCAAGAGAGGTTACACATGCCAAGGTCTGCACGTCCAGTTTGTATACAGTCGAGGGTACTCGAAGGTATTCTGTACAACATATGTTGTACTCCCTACACCCTGCATATGTAGGTGGTACAACGCATGCTACCTTTCTCAAGTCTTATAATCTACCATCTATGATCCAGAAGCCCGTGTCCCATATGAGATACATCAGATATGAACAGTTCCACGTGAGAACTACCGGTTTATCTGCATGTATGACAGTTCATAGGGCTCCAAGCTCAACATTATTATTAGAAAGTAGAACATTCATGTGCTGTAACCCCAAGGCTCCCGCCTCCACCGCTATATGACCTCCTTGCATTGTTGCAAATTATAGAGGGGAAAAGAGCCGAGGTATTGATAAGGTTCTGTCCTGTTCTGTCTTGTTCAGCCTTGAAAGTGTACAATGATCCTTGTACTCCGTACTCCGTACCATATTCATGCGACAAGATCATTATAGAGGGATACTGAGCACACCACATCATATTCTAATTTATCAAAATTCTTACATTACAAGATATATGAGATATATATGAGATCCAAGATATTCAGGGGGTGTAATTTCTCAGCGGAGATCGGCCAAATCTATTTTTTTGATTGGACCCGCACCATCTGGGCCTATGGCACTTCTTCTCTTCACCTCTTTTCTTCTATTTTTCTATTTTTCTATTTTTTTTTTTTTTGGATCTGCAATTGTGTGTACAAAAGTACTGGCTATAGTTTCCATTCTGCAATGCCTGCAATATCTACAATCCCTACAATCCATACAATCCCCACCAGATTGGCGTACACTCGTAGGTTCGTACATTCGTACATATCGCCAAGGCCCAACAAAAGACCCACAAACTATCGGATCGACAAAACCCTAGGCCTTTGAATTAATTTCCAGAGCCTATCAGCTCTTACATGCACGAATTTGTCTAATCTCCAGTGTGAATGACAAGTCGCAAAGGACCAAAAAGCATTGCTTTTTCTTTGCTTCTTCTCCCCGCCAAATTACTCCATATAGCCACCCCCTCCCTGTCATTTCTGTCATTTCCTTGGCTTTTGGTATATCTTGTTTTTTGTGTTTTTTTTTCTTTCTTTCTTCTTCTTCTAGGATTTGGAGAGTATACTCACCATGTCGAGTATAACGGTATAATTACCCTCAAATCATAGAGAAACATTCTTGCTAATACGATACAGGATAATGACACAAATATTGGATCGTCGCGAGGTGACGCGTCGACCACCTCTGGTGATATTGCCAGTAGTCTCACCGGCGGAGGGGGTTCATCAGGCTCGGCGCTGATGATGACTCTATTACCTGCACTCGTATACGCTTTATTTTGGATCAGTCTCTTTCTGATATTTCGGCGAACTCAGCGCCGATGGTACGCTCCGAGATCCTACTTGCCCGATATACATGAACATCAACGGAGCCCCGAGTTGCCTTCTGGCTGGGTGAACTGGCTCGGGACATTTTTAAAAATTGAAGATAATCATGTACTCCACCATTCATCGCTAGACGGTTATCTTTTCCTGCGGTTTTTGCGCGTCTTGGCTGCGACATGCCTGACAGGCTGTGTGATTACATGGCCCATTCTGCTGCCTCTTCATGCCACCGGGGGCAATGGAAATACCGAGCTCGATATCTTGAGTTTCAGTAATGTCAAGAACCCCGACAGATACTATGCCAATGTGATAGTGGCATGTGTTTACTTCAGTGAGTTTCTCGCCATTTCACTTGCAAAACCAGCTTACTCACCAGTATAGCGTTCGTGTTTTATGTCGTGGTCAGAGAAAGCCTGTATTATGCAAACCTCCGACAGGCCTACCTCAACTCGCCTGCCTACGCATCTCGAATGTCGTCCCGTACACTCCTCTTCATGTCAGTCCCGGACGCTTACAAAAACGAGAACAAACTACGACAAGTATTTGGAGAGTCGATCCGCCGTACCTGGATTACCTCGGACTGCTCAAAGTTGGAAAAGATGGTTAATCGACGAGATCGACTAGCCGAGAAGTTGGAAACCGCAGAGACCAAGCTCATTCGACGAGCAAATAAAATCCGCACTGAAGCAATCAAAACAGGCGAATTGAATGTCGATATGTGCTTGGACTGTGAGTCAAGCAACCCAGCATGGTCTCACAAAGTCAAACGTCCCACGCATCGACTGAAACTTTTTGGCGAAAAGGTCGACTCTATCCACTGGTATCGGGCTGAGCTCGCAAAGAAAACTGAAGAAGTATCAAATCTGCAAGCCAAACACCAAAATGGTGAAGTGAAACAGCTCAGTGCAATCTTTGTCGAATTCAACAGCCAGGCCGATGCACAAGTCGCCCTGCAAACCCTGTCGCATCACCAACCGTTTCATATGACGCCCCGCTTTATTGGAGTCTCACCTCGCGAGGTTGTATGGTCGGCATTGAATCTTAGCTGGTGGCAAAGAATTGTCAGGAGATTTGCAATCCAGGGATTCTTGGCGGCCATGGTCATCTTTTGGTCCTTCCCTGCGGCAATTGTTGGTGCAATTTCAAACATCACATATATCTGCACGCTGATTCCCTTCCTTGGTTTCATTCTTGAATTGCCCGATGTTATAAAAGGAGCAATCGAGGGTCTTCTGCCTGCCGCAGCCCTAGCAGCGTTGATGTCACTAGTACCGATCATATGTCGCAGTACGCTCTCCAAGTTCGCCTTGTTCTTTGAACCCCCCTGGCTGACTTTTGTTTTGTATAGTATGCGCTAGACAAGCTGGGGTCCCATCAAAGGCACGAGTTGAGTTGTTCACACAAAGCGCTCACTTTGTCTTTCAAGTGGTACAAGTGTTTTTGGTCACGACCTTGACATCGGCTGCATCAGCTGCCACTGCACAAATTGTCAAGGATCCGCTCTCAGTCAAAGATCTGCTGGCGCAGAACCTACCCAAGGCCACCAATTTCTACATCTCTTACTTCATGCTGCAGGGATTGAGCATGAGTTCCATGGCCCTTGTTCAAATTGTCAGCGCCTTGGTGTTCAAATTTGTCACCACGTTCTTTGCCTATTCCCCTCGTCGTCTGTTTCAAGGATGGGCCGAACTTGCCAGTCTCAGCTGGGGCAATGTCTTCCCCGTCTTCACTAATATGGCTGTAATTGGTAAGCGATGCTCTACGCATGTTTTAACAAGGATGAACTGACTCGATTCCTTAGCGCTGACCTATTCATGCATCGCACCTTTGATTCTGGGATTTGCCTTCCTCGGACTTTATCTTGTATACCAAGCCTACCGATACAACTTCCTCTTCGTATATGACATCGAAGTCGACACAAAGGGACTCGTCTATCCACGAGCCCTGCAACATTTGTTAACAGGTCTCTACCTAGCTGAGATTTGCTTGATAGGACTTTGCGCTATCAAGGGCGCCATCGGCCCGGTCATCATCATGGCCCTATTCTTGGTCGGCAACATCCTGGCACACATGTCGCTCAACGATGCACTCACCCCATTGAATACCTTCTTACCACGATCTCTTGATGCGGAAGAGGAAATGCTTCAAGAGAAAGAAGATGCAGTGGCAGCGATCAACGAAGAGCGCCGCCCACGCGCAATGGCCTTTTGGAGATGGTTCCACCCGAACGTATACAAAGATTACGCGGCATTACGTCAAAAGGTTCGCCGCAATGTCGAGGCGGTCTCCTACACACCCGAAGAGATGCGTACAGCATATTGGGAGCCATGTGTAGCATCGCCACCACCGACTTTGTGGATCCCACGCGACAAGTGGGGTTTCAGTAGCCATGAGGTTATGGAGACAGATTCGATAATCAACATCACGGATGAGGGTGCGCACTTGAATGAGAAGAACAAGATCGTGTGGGATAAATATGACCCTCATCTTCCTCTACGGGAATTGAAAACCCTGTACTGATCTTGGATATCTGCCATGGAATTTAATGACTTGATGATAGCGATGGATTTTGGGGGCCCCCCTTTTGTACATAAAGGCTGATATTTAATACCGAGGCTGCTAAGGATCAAGCACTCTCAAATGCTTATAATATTTTCGAACCATTTCTTTAGTACTACTAGCATCATTGAGATAAACCTTCATTAGACAGTCAAGGTAAAGTTGACAGCATTTACAGCGCCATTATCCCGCGGGAAAAACTCGAAAGTGAACACGGTCGACTGACCAGCGGAGATCACAGAGCTAATTGCAGATGAAGTGAGGATTACATGTGAGTCGTCCCAGTTATACTGGCTGCTGTAGGTCTAGATCGATACATTAGTATGTAGTATTGGCAAAAGGTACCCAAAAAGGAGGATAGAATGCAGCTTACGGCTCTCGCTTGCTGGATAGGACCTAGTGATACCGTCCAGTCATCGACCAGGTATGTTCCACTCTTGGTCAAAGCCTTTACTGCAGCGACAGTTGGTAGCCCACCCCAGGTGATTGGAATTGATAGGTCAGAGCCAGAAACAGACGAGGCCACTGCCGATGTGGACGACAGAGTTGGAACCTTCCATTGAACAATCTGGATGACAGGGGACGAGTCACCTCCCGAGAATTTCAAGGTTAGAGTGGCAATGATACCCGGTGTTGTCGTGGACGAAAGATGCTTGGATAAGTACGAAGCTGTGAAGATTATGTTCGCCCCCGAAACAGAATAGTCTGTTCCCGACGCTAATGACGAGCCAGTAGAGTCACTGATGGACGAGAGGGTGTTACCGTTGAAGATAAATGGAAGAGTCTGTGCTGTCACAGCTGTTCCATACTGATGGAAAATATAAGCCGAAGATGACTGAGTGGTTGCAGAAGCGTCCTCAGTACTATCTGGCAAGCTATTTGCAGTAGACTCGGTGGATTTTGCGATGATAGAGAGCGAGTTAGGGTCACGCCACACTCCGGTGGTTCGATCCAAGTGGTCCAATCCATTATCCCACAGAACGCAGGAGATGTCGAGACTGGCTGCAGTTTTGATCAAGAAGTCAACATACTTCCATCGAGCAGCGGGCTCGGTGTTAGTGGGTGAAGCATCATATTCACCCAAAAGAAGAGGTACATTGGGGAAAGCGTTGCGCAGCTGCTGGAAGTCAGATTGTACAGTACTCTTGTCACTGTCAGAGCCCCAAATAGTCTTTCCCCTGTTTGGACTCAGTACATAATATCAACATACTGGGTCTATACTCTTACCAAGCGCTGAAGATAAAGTCGTCTAGAAGCCAGCCACTTAGTCAGTTCAACTCAACCCCTTATATGCACTCACGTATGACTCACAGGGACTGTAGTAGTGGAACTGAATAGCATATGGATTTGAAAACCCGGAAGGTGCAACAAACCAGTCTGCAGTCTTGACGCTATCCTCACCACCCCCGACTAGAGTAACAACTCTTTGCGGGTTGAACCCACCAGCATCATTGATAGCCTGGAGGAAGATCTTGTTCAGTTTGTTGAGTTCGGTACCGTCGGCCGCAGTATTGCACGGAGGCTCGTTGATAGGCTCAAAAGCAACAAGGTTGGATTTGCAGGCCAACTTGGTTCCAATTTGATACCAGAGGCTGTAGAATTTCTCTTCAATCATGGTCAGATTGGCTCCAGACTGGGTAACATCTGCCCAAACCCATGAGTCTATTTTATGTCAGCTAAGGCCAATCTTGGATATAAGTTCATATAGCATACCATGATGCACATCAACGATGGCATAGAGTCCACGGGCCACAATCATATCAACCACATCAGAAACTCGCTGCAACCAGGTTGGATCAACAGTCCAATCAGGTGAGCTTCCGATAAAGTGATAAGCCCAGGTAACTGGGAGTCGAACACTTTTAAAGCCGGCATCCTTCACCGTATCAAATGTCGATGCCACAACGGGGACATTATTCCAAGATCCCTCGTCGGGGACAGCGTCAAGGGTATTTCCCAGATTCCAACCGGGATGCAGATTCGACACAAAATCAGAAGCCGAGATTGCACTAAATGTTCCAGTACAAACAGCTCCTGCCGAAGTAGTAGCAGCTACCTGCGCTGTGGACTTGGTCGTTGTTGTCAGAGTGGTAGTGGCAGCCTGGGCTATCCCGATGAGAGCCACGAGGGCACCAGAAAGGAGAATCTGCATGGCAAGATTTACTATCAGGGGGAATCTACAGATCTTGATTCGTAAAGCTGCACAAAACCAACGAAACCCCAAGGATATTTATGGCCAATTTGATCATAGCAACATTCTTTATACTAAGCCCTAATCCCAGCCAAACGTGCGGGCCGGCGGGCCGGGGTTGTGTTCTTCACGACATTACGGAGTAGAGCGTGCCAAAACGCCACCATTGACTTAGGCTAAAGGACCTGTAGATGAGTTTGGCGTATGCTTGGCATAAATTGGAATAGATTGCATACTTTACTCTTTCACGGAGGAAGACTAGCTGGGAAAAGGCGCCATAATAACCCCTCCAATCAAGAAGCCTATTCCCCACAAATACAAGGTGAGTCCTTTAATTTCCCCAACCTTAGGGTCAATTACATGTAACCAATGCGGACATGTCCGAAAAGAGGTAGGCATTTCACATGTCACATGTTACCTGGCTTATATCTGTTTATTAGGCGCGGAGAAGCTCCGTGTTGGCTTTTGTAACCCCGTGGAGAATGAGGAGAATGAATAAGAAACTAGTATGTTTCATATGGAATCATACAGATTAATCAAAGACATATTATTTCTCTACAATATATACAAAGTATGTACGGGAGTAGGTAGTTGTGTCATATTCATTCCGTCATCAAGTGTATTGGCGTAAAAAAAGAAAAAGAAAAAGAGGTATCAGGGCCTCTCATCATTTGCAGGTGTTGCATTGTTCACATAACTATGCAATCTTTGTTCCGTTCTGTCTCCGCTACATTGTGATCCCCCGCACGCCCGGACGGGCGCGGCCGGTGAGAATACTGCGAGGTTCGATTCCGCGAATTCCGGTTGCCAGGGTACTGATTTCCTGCAGCACCGCCGTATGATCTTCTGTCAGGGGGCGAATAGCGCGGCCCACTAGCAGCCTGTTCATAGGGAGGAGGAGGGGCGTTTGGATCCTCAGGCCCAGGCCCATGTTGTGGTTGGGGTCTAGGCTGAGGATTAACCGTATTGGCAACGCTCGAAGATCGGTTAGGTACATTGCTCATGCGAGGTGAAGGTGATGGTCGAGGTGAAGGAGAGGGTCGATTGGAAGAATTACTCAGGACAGACGTGCGACGATCGCGAGCCTGCTCATTCCTAGCATTTTCACGTTGCTCTTCTTCTTGGAATTGAAGTGAGAGAGCATATGCATAGTCCGCATCACTCTGTTCTTGAGTCGGCTCGGGGGAATTCGATGCTTCGTTGGCATTTGGAGAATGAGTGACTGGCTCACTCGATATTCGGGGGCGGCCCGGATCGGGACCAGATGGGGCCGAAGAACCAGCGCCCACGGGGCGAAAGTCGCCAGAGTAATATTCCGTGTTAAACCCTGTCACATCGACTAGAGATTCCCAAACTACTTCGGCATGGCCCGCATAGCCAGCATCGGTAACCAAAGTGTAGAGTTGGTGGGATTGTGGGTGTTTGTATAGAGTCGAGAAATGGTCGTTGCGGAAAAGAATTGAGACAGATCCGGGCGTAAGCTTAGTCGAAAGCTGTGTCAAGCCAAATGGGCTTAATTGTGTCGCATTCTCAATTTCCACGAATTGTTGAATGGTTTGGATGTCCGCCATGGCATTCTCTTCCTCGGGTTTAAGTGTCTCGCCTTGCGCCACCCGTTCCTCAAACGCTTGTCTGCGAAAGGGCAGCATTTGAATATCCTCATAATATTGAGCAGTGCGGGACATGGCGGCATGAGTGGGACTGGACCAAGAGGCTAGCCAGCCATGGATCAATGGTATACCAAATGTGCTGTACAGTCGAAGATCGCCGGTTTCGAGGAAAGTGCCAAATCCTTCAGTAGAATCCTAACACTACGTTAGTATAAGTGACCCCTTGACGGATACATCACATGAACTCACCATTGTCAAACGTGGGTTAACATTCATGCCCGTATGCAGCATTGTCAGGAATTGGGTGAGTGCTTCGATGTCCGGAAACTCCTCGTCAGGACCCAGGCATGTTGTTAACTCTTCAAACATCGCCTCGATTAGCAGACCCAGAGAAATTTGCTCGCGGGTTGACAGAGCTCTAACGATTGGTGGGTGAACGTTGGGGTTCGCTCGCAGCACCAATGCATTTATAAGAGCCAGAAGTGGACAGGGTCCGTTTTGATTTTGGACCAAAATTGGGGACTCGAGCAGTTGACCACTTTGATCGGTCCATCGGATGTGTCGAATGGTGTAAGTTTCTGATCTCTGCTCCTTTTGTCGTGCAGCTTCTGCAGCAGACAATATCGGGATTACTTGGGGTTGCTGTGGCTGTTGCACCACGGAAGCTGCGAGATCTTGTTTTTCTGGCAATGATCTTGCCCCGTTCGCCACTGGTTCTGAGTACAACGAAGACGCAGCATGAGACCCGGTCTCAACCCCCAAATTGCTAGTGGCGCCCGGCAGACCCAAATCGATTAGTTCATGAGATGTGGCAGAGGTTTGACTAGAGAGAGCAACAGATGGAGTATTGATTCCAGCATCCGATCCGAGCCTCCCAGCGTTGAATGAAGGTTTATATTGCGCATGGGGGTTGTATTCCCCATCAGATAGACCAGACGGCTGCACAGCAACCGCTGGGACATATGGATTAGACTGCACTTCCTTTAAGTAGATCTCTTGGGGGGCTGAGACCTTGATGGACTGTTGAGACCCCCACGGTGAGTTATCATCGAAGTGATGGCCGTCTAACACAGGGCGTTGCTGGGAATGAGAATGAGGGCCAGGGGGCTCGGCCCATGGTGATTCTTGTTGAGGCTCATCTAAAAGAGAGAGCCGTGCAGTCATTGGAATATACCCTTCGGCTGTAACTTGTTAGCAACAAATATGATCTTGAGAGAACTTTCACAATGTCATACATTGGCTCAATGCATCACTGTTTGAAGTCGCATGTGAATCACGCGCCCATTCATTGCGATCCAAAAGATCTTGAGTATGCTCTGCCGACCTAGGCTTCAAGAATGGGTTATTCGACTGTAGTTGTACTGGTAGCTCTCCAGTTGAAGCTTGACCGGCATCGGATGTTGGCTGCCAGACATTCTCCACTACTCCTGGTTGTTGACTTGCCACCAGTGTAGGTTGAATCCAGTGCCCGTTGGTATTTACATGTTCCTTGTATGCTCCCTCATACTGATTATACTGACCGGAGCGGCCATCATCCGGCCTTCCGTTACTGTCTGGCCATGAGTTCGGTGGCTGGCTGGCGGGAGACCCCACTGGCGACCGCTGTGCCTCCTCAAGTGGCATCAGGTCAAACGCAGGTGAAGTGTTGAGGTCGGGGGAGTAGATAGAGTCCTCAGAAGGAAATCGGTTCAAACGAGTCGGCCGGTGGGAGGATGCAGAGTTGGGCGATTTGGGAGAGCGTGCGCCCGATCGAAGATTTGACTTGCTAATGTTTTCCAGACGCGGTGGGGGCTGTTTGCGCAGGCCCATGAAGACGTCCGTTGACCTTGTTGGGGGGGCGGAGGGGGCGAAGGTTTGAGTTCACGTATAGTTCTATAGCCCTGGAAAAATGGGAAGGCTTATAAAGCACTCAACGTCAATGAAGAATGCACTCAGCAGAGTTTGTATTGTTGATCTGAGAGTGAATTTAGGATGTGACCTCGAAATAATAACAATAAACCATGAGGTATAAGGAAAACGCCTTGCGCCGGGGCGGTAGGGGCTGAAATGCCCGTATACGCGTATACGTCAGTGATAGGCAACAGCCTAGCCTTTAGCTTGAGCTCGGAAACAATATCATGCCCCAAATGGAGAGAAAGCTATGTTGAAGAAGGCAATGACGGAGGTGGATGATGATCTCAGAGTCTCTATGGAGTACTCTCGCTCGCAAGGCACCCGGATTCTGCAGATCCACTACGATCGCGGGTTGACCTGGGGGAAGCTCCGACGCCAGTATTGGTATTTACTGTATTATTCACTTACATTAGTGGGCCTAGGGTGGAGCTGTGGTTTGAGTACGGTATGGAGCGGTATTATGAAGACTTATGACGAAAAGGCCTGGAGCCAGTAATCTAAGGCATATAATTCAGGCATCAACATCACGGACTATCTATCCACCCGGCTGTGAGTATCCTCATCCTCTGATTGGCTGTAATTCTATCGACCATAAAAGTCCCCAGAATAATTTTGTGGAAGAGCTCGAGGCACAGCTGTTCCATCGCCATCATGCATTCCTATATTCGCCCGGGCCAGTTCGTGGCTATCCGGCTCCAGTCGGATCAGTTAAGACTCATCCAGATCATTCCCGATACGTAAGTACTCTCTGATCTATGCGGGGAAAGATTCCATCGCAAGAACTAACATTGGACTAGAATCGTCAATTTGGGTAGATTCGGTAACTTTGCCGCCAATCAGATTATTGGACGACCGTTCTATTTCACCTTTGAAATCCTCGATGCATGCGACGACGCTGGCCACCAACTACGTGTCGTCTCAGCAACTGAGTTACATGCGGAGACCCTTCTCGCGGACGGGGAGGGAGATGGGGAGGGTGACGACGTGGATACTGGCGAAAATGGAATGCCGATGCGAACAAATCGTCAAATCAATGACGAAAACTCGTCCCAGAAATTGACTCTGCAAGAAATTGAAGAATTGAAGAGAGAGGCCGGTGGCGCGGGGAAAGACATTGTCGCAAAGCTCCTGGAATCGCACAGCGCAATAGACCAGAAGACTGCATTTTCTCTTGCCAAATACACGCTGCGGAAACGCAAGAAGTATTTGAAACGATTTACCATTCTCCCTCTGGACGTTGGCCTTCTTGCCAATTACTTGATCGAGGAACGCGATGCGCAAAAGTCCATGGAGCTACGGGACGAACACATTGGTCTCATCGGGTGCTGGGGCAATGTGCATCACAGCGGAAATGTTGAGGTGGGTGAGGGGATGAAACCACATGGACGTTATGCCATCGTTGATGAGACTGGCGGACTTGTTGTTGCCGCGATGGCTGAGCGCATGGGGATCTTATATCCTCACGATGCCGACGAAGACCCGGTAGAGGAGCAAAGTGCCCCAACCCCCAATGTCACAGAATCCGAACAGACTACTGGCCCCTCAAAACCCCGGCGCATACGTCCCCAGCTAATGTCCGCTACTACTAACACCATCACCGTTTTTCACCCATACTCACAACCGAACTTGTCACTCTTGAAATTCTTTGGCTATGACACCAATAACCCCGATGAAACCCACCCACTTCACACCCATCTCAAATCAATTTCCTGGATGCAGTTGGCTGACCCCAACTCCGATCCACTCTACGCCAACGAACCACCCGTCATACCGGCAGAAGAATTGGCAGAGCTTAAACAAAGCAAGCGCACTGCGTATTACCACAAGCGCAATCGATGGGGGCGAGTTAAAGCAGTTGTGGATGAGGCCCGGGCCGGCAACTTTGACGGTCTGATCGTGTCCACCTTGCTGGAGCCAGCAAGCGTCCTGAAGACAATGGTCCCGCTCCTTGCGGGGTCTGCCCCTGTCGTCGTGTATTCTCCGACGGTTGAGTCTCTGGTTGAATTGACAGACATGTACTCCACTGCTCGGAGGACCGCATTTATCAACAAGAAGCGGGAATTAGAATCGCAGAGTTCCGAAGGAGAGGCCGTTGATTTGTCCTCACTTTATGAAGAATTTGTGGTTGATCCGACAATTCTCCTACCACCTACCTTGCAAACGTCGCGTGTGCGCCCTTGGCAAGTTCTGCCTGGTCGAACCCACCCCCTCATGACTGGACGTGGTGGCGCAGAGGGATATCTCTTCCATGGCATTCGCGTGTTTCCCACCACACAAAATATCCAGGCAGCTGGCAACGTGCGCAAGAGACGGAAGGTGGAAACGACATCTACCCCGATCAGTGATCGAGATGTGGAGATGACGTCCTAGGTTTCACGAATAAATGACCTCAAAAAATAGATCGAATAGCATTTCAATGTACAATTACAACAACTTGCTTCTTATTTTTCGTAGGATCCGACTTACTCTAGCTGCCCAGTGGCTACCCCTTGTTTGGGTATACCGGGCATCTATTTAGGGCTAGGTGAGCACGAGTTTAACTCCCAGATATGCAAGTATACACAACCAAGCCTCTCTGGTCGTTACGCAAAACGCTTAGTGTGGTTTTGAATCAAGTATCAAATTCATTCATGCGCTGAATTTCATCAAACAATATACAGCAACGCTCGTCGTCTAGAGACTCTTTCCCATGAACTTTCTCTTCGTGAAACTCAGCCAGAACTACAATTGATCAGTATTTGGGATAGATCAAGTGCTTATTCTTTGTTCCATCTTACCTTTGACGGTCCGACTCCACCGGGGTATAATCTAGCATGTAGGCGGATGGCGATCTCCTGTCGCACCTGCGAGATGAACCTAGAATCGCAAAAGCTCGTTAGCTAAAATTGTCCTGCAATGTATAGCAGCGATAATCTCACTGGCGAAGAGTTTCGGCATCCTGGCGGTCGCGCGGGGGCTCAAAGGCCTGGTTAAGCGGGAACGACACATCACCGGGAATAGCAAAGCTGTCGAGGGCAGCGTTGGTCAGGGCCTGGAAATACGATTGTCAATGATAGTTCTGCTATATCGGGCTTTCGGTATATCATGTCAAAATTTACCTTCTCCGCATCACGGGCATTCATAGTTGGCTTGACCTTTCCAAGGCAGTCGCTAATAAATAGAGTTCCATAAATGAGCATGCGGTCAGCGGGGCCGTTGATCTCGAAGTTGCGGAACAAGACATTGGCACGGAAGAGCGAGAGGATTTCATCGACACAGTCATATGATTCACTCTCTGGCGACACATCGAGGTCGTCGGTGTTGGGAAGCGGGGGCAATGTGTATGCGGGGCCACGAGTACGGGTGCGGAGGGGAAGAATCGGGAAGTTTCCTAGTCAGAAGACATTCTATGGTCAATTTTGGTCCCTGAAACGTCTGTTTATAGCTCAAAAAGTGCTGCGCTAGATTTGATAGGAGTCGCCTACCTATCACGGGGACATCGCGGTCCTCCAAGAAGATGGAGTGGTATGCCTGCATTGAGGGTTAATAAGGGGCTTTAGGATAGATCTGAAGGTATCAAAACACACAGGCATTCTGAATGCGTCAAAAAAATTAAATTGTAGGAAATTCAATCAAAGAGATCGTGGAGGGGACAAGTTGACCTCGTTGGAGGTTAGGCAGTTGCGGGATGTCATCTGTGGAGTCTCCCCCAAGCTCCATGATTTTCCGCCCCGAGCCTCTTTACGCGCTCCACGCGTCAAACCAATTTGGGCACTTTTCACGGTTACTTGCTCTTTTTGGTACAGCTGTTGATCTTGATTATTTGCCTCGATTCAAGAAACCTTCGTCATGTCAGACTACGAGGATGCAATGGACGTGGATGCGCCCAAGGACGTCCAATTTAGCTCTGACAACGCGAGTGGAAAAAAGAGAACTGTCGCCGATCTACCAGTCGAGGCTCAAGATAATTTGCCATGGTGAGTTTGAGAATGATATCAATTGTGTTCTCTATACTAAAGAAACCTGTCAGGGTCGAGAAATACCGACCAAGCAGCCTAGATGATGTCTCTGGCCATCAAGACATTCTCGCGACTATCAACCGATTCGTGGAGACAAATGTAATAAATCCCTACGATGATAGATGTACGATCGGCCCTGGTTAACATGTTCATACAGCGACTTCCCCATCTCCTCCTCTACGGACCTCCAGGAACCGGAAAGACCTCCACTATCCTGGCCCTGGCGCGGCGGATCTACGGCACCAAAAACATGCGGCAGATGGTGTTGGAGCTGAATGCAAGTGATGACCGTGGTATTGATGTTGTTCGAGAACAAATCAAGACTTTTGCAAGTTCGTGACCTTGAATTTTCTCGGTTTGGACTACAAGCTTACCGTGAACACCAACAGGCACCAAACAGATTTTCAATATGGCCCCCAAGGCACTGCCGGCTCCCCTCTGGCAGGCTTCAAGCTTATCATTCTGGACGAAGCCGATGCGATGACTTCAACCGCACAAATGGCCCTCCGCCGTATCATGGAGCGCTACACGGCCAATACCCGATTCTGCGTTATTGCCAACTACACACATAAGCTGTCTCCGGCACTCCTGTCCCGGTGTACACGATTCCGGTTTAGTCCATTGAAGGAAGTTGATATTCGGACTTTGGTTGACAAGGTCATTGAGAACGAGGGTGTTCGGATACAGCCTGATGCGGTTGATAGTTTAGTGACACTAAGCAAAGGTGATATGCGACGAGCCCTCAACGTGCTTCAGGCATGCTTTGCCAGCAGTGAGTTCATTTCCTTTCTCCCTCACATCCGGCCCAATTGACGATTGTTCTCTCTTTTTTTTAGGTATCCCGCTGCCGATGAGAGACGCCCCTAAAGCCCCTCGTCCCGAGCCTGAGACTGTCACTAATGCGACGATCTATGACTGCATTGCCGCCCCGCACCCGTCCGATATTCAAGAAATCATGACCACTATCCTCTCCACCAGCGATGTCACTTCCTGTCTGAACACCGTGCAAACTCTCAAGACCACCAAGGGTTTGGCTTTGGCGGACATCCTCTCGGCACTAGCCGACCAACTCCAACAGCTTGAAGTTCCCGCTCAAACACGTATCACATGGCTTGAGGGACTGGCCGAGATTGAATGGCGACTTGCCGGAGGTGGTTCGGAAGCTATTCAGACTGGAGGGCTGGTCGGGGTGGTGCGAAATGGATGTGAGCTAATGAGTGACAAGGGTGTTACGGTGGCATAAAGGACAAACGATACGATTCCAACATTCTCTGGGTTTTGTTCCTGTTTTTCCTTTTTTTTCTTCATATCACGATATAAATGTAGTAATGTAGGTTGGAGTCTAGAGGCGAAAAGGAAAGAGAATCTTATTTTTGAATACCTTCCCGATGATCACCCGAGTATCACCCGATTATCAGTAAACACAGCACTTATATTAATTGCCAAGATCGTTCTAAGTCAATTTCGTCCCAAGGTCTCGACTGGGCCGCTCTCCGCTATCGCAACTCCGTGGGCTACCGCGGAGATGCCTTCAATTAGTCAATTAGCTAATTAGTTGACTTTGTCAAACATCCCTGAACTTGATATTGACCAATCATTTGACTATGTATCTATGGAAAATCTATGGATAATCCATGGATAACCCACTTATCCGGGTTTCCCCGCCAAGCTGACAAGCTTATTATTGTCTGGAGGGGTTGAAGACCCTGAGGGGAAGAGTCAATGGGTCTTGCCCGCAACCTTGGAATTTCCGACATTTTGTCAGATAAAAAGAGCCTTGCACCCGGAGATTTTGCTTGTCTTTTTTTTTTGGTTTGTTTTTTTCCCCCGAGGTCTGTTTACTTACTTCTTTATTTCACAATGCGGTACTCTATTCAGTCGGGCCTTTTGCTGGCTGCATCTTTGTCTCCGGTTGTTGATGCTGAGCGTGTGCTTGGTGCGTATATCTTCGCCCGTCATGGAGATCGCACGGCAAAGATCTTTGGTAATACTCAACTGACCGACCTGGGCTACCGGGAGGTCTTTGATTCGGGATCTTTTTACAACGACCGATACATCTCGTCAAACTCTTCCAAGCAGATCGAGGGCATTAGTGCCGATGTGGTCAAGCCAAAGCAGATCAGTGCCTCCGCTCCCTCGGATACCGTTTTGCAAAATTCCGCCACTGGCTTCCTGCAGGGCGTATATCCCCCCGTGGGAAAAGTGGCTTCCCAGACCCTAGGCAATGGAACCTCGGTCGAGGCACCATTGAATGGCTATCAGCTCATTCAGCTGGTACCGGCCACTACAAGCAAGAACGCCGAGGATTCTACCTGGTTGCAGGGCTCCAGTGGATGTCAGAAAGCCACCGTGAGCAGCAACAATTACTTTTCCTCCGAAATGTACACCTCGCTGCTATCCTCAACCAAAGAATTCTACCAATCGCTTTCGCCCATGCTAGACGGTGCATTTGCCTCGTCCGATATGACTTTCAAAAACGCCTATACTATCTTCGACTACTTGAACGTCGGCAAAATCCATAACTCTACCAGTCAATTCCCTCACAAGTCAGACCTGACTGACGAGGTTTACCACCAGCTGATTTCTCTAGCTGGAAGCCATGAATTCAATCTGGCTTACAACTCCTCCGATAAAGTGCGCGCCATCGACGGTGCCGTTCTGGCAGGCGAAATCCTAGCCGGACTCAACGAGACCATCGCCACCAAGGGCAATACCAAGCTGAACGTTGGATTCGGCTCCTATGGCACCATCTTCGCTCTCTTTGGTCTTTTGCAGATGCCTGCTGCATCCGTGAACTTCACCGGAATCCCGGATTACGCCTCGTCTATGGTCTTCGAACTGGTGACGAACGCCAGTGGCACCGACTTCCCAACTGACAAGTCCGACCTCAGCGTGCGCTTCATGTTCCACAATGGGACCATCACGGGCTCCTCTGAGCCTACTGCATACCCGCTGTACGGCCAGTCGAGCGAGCTTCTCTCCTGGGACGACTTTTCTTCAAAGACCAAAGCTATCGCCGTTACTTCCGATGACGAGTGGTGCACCATGTGCGGCAACACGGACGGCAAGTGTGCCAGTTCGGCCAGCGCCAGCAGCGACTCCGGATCTGCTAGCACTTCTAGCACTAGTGGCTCGGGGATGTCACTCGCTGTGGCAGGTGTCATCGGTGCCATGGTTACCCTCGCAGTAATTCTTGGTCTACAGGCTATTTTCTTCCTACTGGGTGGATTCCGCATTGCGAAGCGGAACAAGGCTAGCCCTGAAATAACGAGCGCGGCTGCTGCTGTGGAGGCGGAGAAAAAGGTTTAGACTGTTTGTTTTCTCCAAATGGATCAGACAAACGGGTGAATCCCAAGTAGTCTGTGATTTGCTTGGTATGTTGCTTGGTATAATTCACCATGCATAATGAATGTATGAAGATGCAATAATAACTTGAATCTGATTTTTGGAAGATGGTATCTGGGAGATTTAATTAGCATCTTGCATGTAACTGTATCGGGATCTTTGCGTCCTATCAACATAGTATTTAATAATATCCATCTCTTCATCCAAGGAAAACCCCGTGGACATCACGACATCCCATATCAAAACAAAACAACCTCGGAAGTGACCATCCCGCAGATTCACCGCCTTGAGCCAACAATACCTCGAAGCTCCTCAACTCTCTTCTCTTCTCTTCTCTATGTAGTACTCAACCCCAAAATGCCTCGCCAACAAATCAATTTAGAACCCTACCGGGATGATATCATCACTCTCTACCACCACGGCATCACCAGCGATGCTATCAGCCGCACCCTCGAAACTTGTCATAATATCCAGGTCAAGGAACGAACCATTCAGTCCCGCCTTCGCAAGTGGGGCATCCGCAAGCGACATCGGACAACGACAGGCGATGAGGCTTTACATGCACGCATTAAAATGCTTTTCATACAGGATAAGCTGACCGATAAGGCTATGCTGAACATGTTGCAACAAGAAGGCTATGGTATCTCTGAACGCACTTTGCGCCGTCTGCGGTTTAAGTTAGGACTCCATGTCAGGGCTTCGGAGCAGGAGAAGCACCAGGAACAGGGCCAGATGCAGGAGCAGATGATTGTTCCACAGCCTTGACCAGAGGAGCAACCGGTGTGAATCTGGCTTGCTGGAACTGAAGCTTCATCTTCCGCTGGGTTCCATCCAGCAATACCCCATGTGCGACACATAATGACGATTATCAGTAATCTTACCCTACGCGACAACACTGGACTACTTCCCATGCGACTCACCGGCGACTGCGCATATCTACTCCGGCAGTGATGACCTCAAGACTCCATTTTCTTGGATCGTCTCCAGCCAACATGTGCTTCCAGGGTTGCCCCCTCAATGGCTGACTCAAGTCTCGAATCTGCAACCGACAAAATCTTTGTCGATGCCAAATATCTCACAAAACAAGGTCTCGCAGTGACGATTCGGCGGGCCGAGGGAGTTGATCTTCCTTGAATCATCCAACCATCTCCCAGCATTCACTGCCACCAAACACCAAGCCCGATGAGAAATCTCAGAATATGCTCAACGCACCCACCAGAAAATTTCTTGGCTCTCACTGCTATTGATCATCCCCAAATGCAACAAAATTCCACGCCCGGCGCTCAACCTCCTATCTCACGTTACCAGGCTAGTCACAGATGCTTTGGTTCTCATTCCGATACTGCAGGAAATGTGCAAAATGTGTCATGTAGTGCTGAATTCAAAAGAAATGATGCACATTTTTGTTTTCAATTAATTTTATTTTCCTAAACAATCTCCTTAGGGACACCAAGTAAATAAGGGCTAGACCGAAGTCACGTGACATGACGTTTCTTTCGAGCTTTGATCGGAGAAAACCAACCCATTGAATCGTAACTCTCAAGAGGGGTGTCCATATCCCCGAATACACTCCAGCTCCTCGCTCTACCCTCGCTTGTGGCACGCGCCGTAAGCCGGTAGCTTACTTGTCCATTATGTCCTCCCAATACGCCAGTGAGCCCAATCCCACTGCTTCGGCCACGCTCAACACGACGGTTGGCCCTATCCAGATCGCGCTCTTCGCAAGCCAGGCCCCTCTCACCTGCAAGAACTTCCTCCAACACTGCAAGGACAACTACTATGCCGACACAATCTTCCATCGGGTGGCCCCCGATTTTGTGATCCAGGGTGGTGATCCCACCGGGACTGGCTCCGGCGGAACTTCTATTTACGAATACCCGGAATTCGAGTTTGACCCTGAAGCTCGGGATCCGAACGAGCGCGTGGTCCTACGCGATGAGCTACACAGTCGGCTACGATTCAATCGACGCGGCTTGCTAGGAATGGCCAAGAGCGAGGACGGGACATACGGCAGTCAATTTTTTATCACGCTAGCGAACACGGAGCGTGAGTTGAACGGACAATGTACAATTTTCGGGAGACTGGAAGGGGACAGCATCTATAATGTGTTAAAAATTGCAGACGCGGAGCGCATTCCCGGCACTGAGCGCCCTGTTTATCCCATCAAGGTGACATCCTGCGAAGTAGGAGAACTGGGGCCATTGGAGGGCAAGTTAAAGGACAGAAAGACAGTTTCAACTGCAGAGAAGGCAGAGAAGGGTGCACCCAAGAAAAAGAAGAAGGCCCCTAAAGGCGGGAAGACGCTTCTAAGCTTTGGAGATGACGGAGACGAAGAAATTCCCATGCGCCCAGCGAAGCCAAAATTCAACACCAATTTGGTTGTGGATGCGCCAGGTGCAAAGCCCGAAATATCAAAACCTAAACCCCGAGCAGAAGCCCCATCACAGCCGCGCAAACGGCCCCGATCACCATCTCTAGATCGATCACCGTCTACAGAGCGTAAAAAGCGCCCAAAGTCACCAGAGCCAGAAGCACAGCTCCCCCTACCTGACCCTGAGTCGCCTACTCGGTCTCCTACACCAGATGCCCCACCCGCAAAAGAGTCTAAGCTGTCACGGACAAACGCTCAGATTGCGGCTCTGATGGAATCGATGCGCCGCAACGTCGATGTCGGTCCTAAGGACACAGGTCGAAAGAAGTCCGCCCTCGAAGCCATGATCCCCGAGACCTCAATCCGAGGACGGAAACGGCCACCTCCAGGGACCGCAAATGGCTCGAGTCGCAACGGTACAGGGCCCAGTAGTGCCGCTGAGCGAGAAGCATTGCAGCTCTTCAACGCCTTTAAGGCCAAGCTCGAAGGTGCTAAACCCGAACCAACTACCACAGCATCACATAGCAAAAACAACACCGACAAAGATACCGAAAATCAAAACGACGAAGAAGACGAAGAGGCCAAACTCTGCGATCTGCACTTCATTGCAAACTGCCAATCCTGCCAGGCATGGGACGACCCGAAGGCAGAGGCGGAAGATCCCGAACAACAAGACGCAGGTTGGCTCTCCCACGAACTCCGCTTTGGGAAAGATACCCTAGGCAAAGACTTGAATTGGAAGCGCGAGCACGGAGGCGAGGCAGACTCACTTATGGTGATTGATCCTCGTGAGCGAGAGAAGGAGGTGGTTGGACGCAAGCGAGGATTCCAGCGCGATAGAGAGCGCGAGCGTAAACGGGAGCGAGTGGGTGACTTGGAATGGGATAAAGGGCGCTAAAGGGCGCTGGATATTCATATTCTTCTAATGTCATTTGTTCAAATACATGTAACCCTCCTAGCCCATCAATATTTTGACCCCATAAATATGTATACCGGACTCTCACTGGTCGGATATTTTTAGCCAGGCGCTACCTATAGGTACATGTGTCTTGAGAGGTAAGCGCCGGCATCTTCCAGAGTTACAAAAGCACCTGGGCAGTTTTAGGACAGGCGCATCTCCAGAGATTCCTAGGATTGGTTATTCTGCTCGCCTTGTTCTTTTGTGCCAGCCTCATTGCATCCCAATATCCAATGATGATCGAAAGCAACACACCATAAACGACGGAGTACGCGGGGATTCCTTGGAAGCTTCCTGTCTATTAAATATCATCTCGAGTCTATTTTTCAATGTGATCTTCCAACCCTCCAGAACCCCTCTCTTCAGCGAAAAACGGACGCGAGGCTGAAATCATGACTGAGCGAAAAAGGTTTCTCGATTCAAAGGATCTCGAAGAGGGTAGGATGCCCTCAAAATGTATACTACGCAGAAGCTGCCTTTGGCGCTAATTATACCAAAAAAGGTCTTCTAGCACTTGATCGTGAAATGGGTCGCGACGACTGGCTCATTGCATTCGCACCCATCCGACTTATCAGTGCAGGTGGGTTCCTTGCGGTGTCGTACCTCAAGAATCGCGAGAGCACAGGCGATGTCGACTATCTGATTGATCCGGAGTTTGCCGAGGACAAGGAGATACAAACTGCTTTCCATGAGGCTGTTATTTCCGTGGCAGATAAACTGCACTTTACCAATGACTGGATCAATGAAGCCATGGGTATCTTCGTGACGAAGAAAACTCGACAGACCTTGTTTGAACTAGCCGAGAAACAGAACATTACGTTGTTTAGAGGAGAGAACCTCGAGATCCTGGCCGCTCCGATCGAATGGGCGCTGGAGCGTAAATTGAGGCGGATCTATGCTACGCAGCGGGATCGAAAGGCGGATCTAGACCTGGCCGATGCAGTTGCTCTTCTGAAGCAATTAAGAACCCGAAATGATGGCCCGCTGGATTTGGAGACCATTCGGACAATGAATGTGAACGGGTTCGACGTGATTCCTGATCATCGGACAATGCATCAGGTGGCTGACGCCTATCGTCGCGAATACAATGAGGATATCTTCAAGTAGGTTGTCACTGTTTCGAGAGCTAGCTGACCCAATTGGATTTGGCCAATGAAGTTGATGGTTGATAGGACAATTGTCCACGTGCATCGCTCTTAGATCGTATAGAGCCAACCCGTGTTGGTGATGATATTGCGCCGAGCAAAATTACGGCTTTTCCCATTCTTCTCCAGCACCAGGTTCCCCTCGGTATCCAGTGACTCGGGTGGCACTGAGCGTCTCAATAGATCTTTATCCATAGGCGCCACATTTTTCGTCCAGTCTGGCAGTTCTTCCGGGTCGAAAGGAGGCCACGGGTCTCCATCCTCCTCACGATAGACGTGCTCCCGATTTCTCCGCAGACCGAGGCTCAATCTCCAGTTAACTGCCTCGTGTAGTTCTTCCGTGATAGAAGCAACGATCGCATAACGGAGCGGATCAGAATCTCTCGGGTCTGGTATATCTCCGAGGTTCCAGTTTTGCTGGAAAAAGAAATACTCCGTTTCATAGCCCATCAGCTCATAACGATCCGCGAGGTGGAGCTCGTAGAGGCGGTAAATAGACCGCAGTGGCGTGTCCCGCATTCGCCAGATCGGAACGCAGCGAAGATTATGTATAGCGCCAAAATGGGATCGGATTATCCCTGTCCCGTTTTTCTCATCTTCAATCAATTCGCGGAGAGAAAATTGTTCTGGGATCGGGAAGTACCAAGACGGATAGGGAATGAACAAGCGAAGGAGCGTCAGTATGGGATAGTTGTGTTCGTGTTTGAGTCGAATGAGACTGCCACGTAACCGGAGAGGTGAGCTCCAGTAGCGAAGCCACCTGCGAAAACGGACCCAAAGAGACAACTTCGGTCGAGGGCGACGTGGAGGCATTGTCAGCAAGTCGGTGTTGGAGATTTGGAGATTTGGAGAGTTGGAGAGTTGGATGACAAGGGAGGGGCGGTGATGCCTTGGATGCCTCAGGCCTACATTTTACAACCACGCCTGCAATATAACAAAATGGAAAACCGCCTTAGCCTTGAGGCTTAGTGCTAGTAGAACATTTTGCGTCTCCATTGTCTCCCTGCTTCTCCATTTACCTTCCCTTTGTTGTGTTTCAGTCAACCAGACAACCCAAGCAGGTCTAAGTAGCAGAAATGAACAATCTTGATTTTTTTTTTCCCCGATCGATATTTTGCTTGCAATTACAGATACGTCAAATACAAGTCTCTTTCAGACAATACACTGTATACGGCTCGTAGACAGCCTTGGAAAGGGTTGGGAATGCCGGGCCGTAGATCTCGGATCTCGGGTGATCTGCGGGTAACCGTGGACTCCAGTATCCACTTATCCCGAGACATTTGACATCAGTTTCGATATTAAGAGAAGGTAAAGCAAAAGGTATCTCATTAAAGTTCCAGTAATTGGATCATTCATGGATCATAATAGGTTTTTACAGCCTAGTCAACTTTCCCCAGGCTCGTGAATAACCCCCATATAAACAGGAAAACGCCGAATTGTACGCCGAGAAGTTTTGTTTCCATCCAAGCCCTAACCCGTCCTTGCCAATCTTCTCCGTCTGGTATTCCTTGCGCCGTCGACAGAATCACGCCTTTCTGCGCCGTTTCGTCGCACTGCCGCCATCATTTACACCTTCACCTGTATTCTCCGTTGCTGCAGGACTGGTGGTTTCACTATCCGTCAGCTGTTCGATGACACGCCCAGATTCATCGTAGCCGACACCGTCGAAACCATAGTTGTAGGCGGAATCGCTCTGCCCATTATTGGGGGTTTCAAAGAGGTCAGGCTCGGCAGGGATGTGATCAAAATCGAACAGGTCGTTGGTGTCTCCGTCATCGCCTTGGGTGGCCCCCACAGGATCATGAGTATTTTGGCCTGTCCCCAGGTGGCTCATTGGATTCTCGGCCTGTTTCTTGATATCGGACCCTGCATCTCCAATATCGGTGAAATAGTCGTTGTTGAAGATTTGATCGAGATCAAGCGGCGGGGGAGGTACATTCCCCTCACTGTCAATACCGGGGATGGTACCATTCGGGCTCAGCGGCTGGAGAAGACTAGTCAGATTCTGGACGGAACGGTCCTGCTCGGCTTGCATCTTGACTAGGTTGTCGATTTCTTGTCGTGTACTGGCTAGCCTACCCGAGTAGGTGTGCGGCATGGGTGGTGGATTCGGCGAGATGAGCGCATTATTGGGCGATACGCCAGCATTGGGTTCTGATGAATTTGTTTCGTTGGCCATGAGTCGAAGCATATCGGCGCGTTGATTTGCGGTGAGGGGAACATTACCACCATGGTTTTCGAGGGAGGAGAGCACATTGGGGAACTCGGAGAAGTTTGTCGAGAGCCCATTGCGTGCATTGGAGTTTTGAATTACAGACATAATGTCCTGCTGAGGGGAATTCTCGTCTGCCGGCTGTCCCGGAGAAACATTTGGAGCACTTGGGCGAGGACTGTGGTCAAAGACCTCCTCCACATGGCCATGCTGGTTGGCGCTGGGTTGTCGAGCATGACCACGAGACCGGGTGTCATAGGAACCACTGGCTGATGGTGAAATTGTGGAGGATCGAGTATTATACGCATCCGCTGCGGGCGGGGCCTTCAAAAGTAGTGGCGGCTTCTTCATTGTTCTCTGGGCACTCGGGCTAGTCATTGATCCTAGAGCATTGGTAAGGTAGTCATCATCAACATCCACAATGTTTCCTTGGTCTTGCGAAATGGCTCCCGCAAAAGAATTTGCGAGGTTTTGCGGGCCGCCCTCTCCCTGCAAACTGCGGTTGTATACAGTTGCAAGGAATGTGAGAATGGCATTGATAGAGTTCTCATGGCGGGTGTGTTGCTCCTGGAAGTTGGCTGCCTGGGCATAGAGCTGCTCGTGTTCTTTCCGCAGCCTGGTGATTGTGGTTGAAATGATCGACTGCTGTTGACGAATCGCCTGAAGTTCGCGATATACCCCAGAAAGTTGATCACTGGGTACCGAGCTATCCGTGACTAATGACAATTGCTGTGGTCGGGGGGCACGGTTATCACGAGGTGCCGGTGCACCCTCTTCGGCATACTCGTCCATGTCATTATCATCGATATCCTCCGTCTTCACGCGCGTGCCGCCCTTGCTGGGTTTGCTCGCATGTCCGCCACCTCCGGCGTTCTTTGGCTTCTGAATGAGCCATAGCAAATCTGGGTGACCTCGTTTGAAGTAAGGGTTCGCGTATTCACTGGGACTCTTGTTTTTCCGTTCGCTGGCGCGCATTGAATTATCGGAAAGTCCGACCTTCTTGTGAAAGCCGTACATGTTCAGTTGTCGAACGAATGAGGCGTAGTTATTGTGTTTGAAGAGCTCGGGGATCAATGTTCTCGCAAACTCATCTTCGTCTAGGACGACGAAAGAATTGCCATCGTCAGACCATCGAATCAATTCCGTATTCTTAGATTCATCCAAAAAGCTGTGGTTCTCAGTTAGTTCTATAATTAATCACAAAATGATGGATGTATCATACCTGCTCAGTTTCTGTACAAATGGCGGAATTTGCTTTCGTTTTGCCTGTGAATCTCTCTTCGCAGTCAAGGCTCGCCGGTAGAGCTCCTCTAGAGACTCCCCCCATGCGCCACTCTCTCCATTCCCAGTGTTTCCTCCGTTTTCCACATATGAAGCAGGAGGTTGCTCGTAACCACGGTTTCGGCTGACTACCTGGTTCGCTTGTCGGCGGGCGAGCTGGTTAGATGCTGTCGCAGCCGGTGCAGACACATCTTGGGGTGGCGCAAAGCCTACGGTGTTATAGGAGGGATCGGAGAAGGCAGCGGTATTGATGGCATTGACGGGGGGGGTTCTGGCCCCATTGTAAGAATTGATCGTTCGAAAGTTGAGAGCCGGGGTTCGCAGTGGTCGGAAAGTTCGGTACAGGGTTCATCTGAGGATGGACAGGCGGTACTGTCCCCGGTGCAGGTCTCTTGCGAGTCATTCCTTGCGAGCTCATTGTGAATAAGCTGGCGTAGAGGCGTTGAGTTGAATCTTATCGCGGTGGGGTTTGATATAGAATTGTATCCCGATTTTCTTTGGTCTCTGGATAGGAGACTGAGTTGACCGCAGGAATTTTGCCTAGGAGACAAAGGAACCAGATGCGAACTCAGTATGTGGGAAGTTGTTCATTCAAGTCGCTTTCTAATTTTGAGTCAAGAAGGCTTTGACCACTGAACCGAGAGAGAGGGAAAAAATGGGGATGACGCTGATCTGGGCGTGAAGTCTAGTGTATCAACACCGAAGCAGACGAATGATTACCGAAATCGACAACAGGCGGCAAATCAAGGACTAGCAGTTGATCAATACTAGGCAGATGACGCTCAATGGGGCGCGTGAATTGTCCAACATCCAGATTAAGGCGGGAGGCTGCAGCAGAAAGCGCCCACTGGGCGGTGAATGAGTTTTGAGTTGATATGCCAAGTATTATATCTAGACCAGCGTCGGAAGACCTGGAGCTAAATCAAAATGTGTTATTCTGTCAATAAGATGAATATGAAACATGCTACTCAGCGGCGAGACCCAGTTGCCCCGGTTCCGGGGGAGGCGTTGACTGAGTCAGCAGTGGTGACGAGTATGAGTACCTCATATTGCCATGTGATCACGCATGCTTATCAGGTATCAATAATATACCTACACGGGTGATCTTACAATTCTCAATCCTTCTCTTTTCTTTTTTCTTTCTTTTCTTTTTCAGTAACTACTACCCTTAAAGCAAGACGCGACTGTCTCTCATAGAAGCATTAACACAGCTCACTCAACATTTCATGTGGAACTAGATTCTAGATTCCCCTATCAAACCCCGGAAGTCCGTCAGAATCTGTTGCCATAACTCAGGTTCCTTCTGCGTAAAATTCTCGACCTGTTTAGGAGCAGACAAGTCTTCCTTCATGCGGGACTCATCCTTGGTCCCATTCAGCACCACCACATCCTTCAAGCCCATAACTAAAGTATAAAAAGCAGCAGCCGGGGTGATGTTAACATGGCGAGCAAGCTGCTGCACCGGCTCGGAGCGCATGAGGTCTGGATTCGCTGTCAAAGTCCAGAAGCTTTGATATATGATCTGATTTTCGCGGCAGAACGCGCGCAGGGGGACATCAAAAAGAGTGTCCTCGTAGAATCTATTCTGGACCACCGATGGTTTCACATTTGTTTGGGACGATGTACACAATTCTCGGAGTATAGGCAATGTACAATTGGAGATACCTAAATTCCGAATGTGGCGGGGGACATAAGTTTCAAGGGCATGCCAGGCCTCCAGGGTATGGGCCAAAGTTGACAGTGGTGAATGAATGATCACTGTGTCAATGTAGGACTCATCCACGGAGTCGGGGTCAACTGTTGAGCGAAGATTGTGCAGTGATGATTTGATAGATGCATGGACCTGATCCGTCACCGTCGCTGAAGGATCATAGGGCATGTTGGCCAGATCCTGTGCTGAAAGAGGACTATATTTGGTTTGCACCTAGTTATAGTTAGCTAGAAACCCCCAAAATACATATAAGTTAAAAATAACAACTGCCCACTCACGTATAAGTCTGCTCGGCCGACGATCCCATCGGCAATTGCTCTGCGGATGCCATCACCAACGAGATGCTCTTGGTAATGGCGGGGCTGGGCCGCTGTGTCCACAGCCCGGAAACCAGCTTTGATTGCATTATAAACCAGATCAGCACTGCGTTCTTTCTTCCAGGCTGTGCCGTAGACGAAAACTGGGATGGTGGTGGAGACAGTGCCCTGAGTTGGACGCAGGCAGTACTTTTCCCACATCTTGCCAACAGTTCGAATCGTCTCTATTTTTTAGGGATCAACGGGATAAAAGGTTCGTGATTGACTAGCTTCGGTTAAATGTACCTAGGTAGAGAGCAGAGCAGAGGTACGGTCAAGGTGGGAATGTTCTAGATGATGTTATGATTGCGGGGTCCACTTCAACGCTTTCTTACTAAGTACTAGAAGCCCTAGGCGATGGAAGTAATACTTATTCGAGTACGGAGTATAACATACTGACCAGACTAGAATGAATCCACTACTCCCTAGCTTTACTCAAAATTGGGCAAATTTATCGATAGTCTCGTTAGTCTGGACTAGCGGTCAACAAAGTCACTTTGGGCAATTTCAGATGGTATACCATATAAAATCATGAAATTCGAAAGTTGTTCATAGATTAACGAGCAATACCCCAAAATTTCAAGAATGCTGAAGCCTGGAGATTAACTCACATAACATTTAGGGTCGGTTGTACGGAGTATACACCAGGGCTATCTATATATAGCAGAATGATGTGCTCGGCTATCGGCAACCCGCATAGCTTCTTTCACTTGATAATTATAGATTCAAACATGATTTTTTATATTCGAGAGTTGTGTATGGAGTAGAGAGTACTTCCCATAGCTACAAAGAAAGTCAATTAGCCTATGGCCTTGAAGGCTGCAGAATTTCCCTGACTGATATGCACCGATTGGCCCCATAGCGTGGCTTAGACCCTGGACTTGTATAGGATCTCCGGGGTTGAATAGGACCCTTGCTTGGCAAACGAAGAGGAGTATGGAGTAACTCAAGAATGTATGTCCAAAGGTAACCCATACACAGCTCGGGGATACAGCATAGCCACAGTGCTTGCATATTGATAGAAAAATATGTAGAACACAAAAGCCAAATGCACGATATTATTAGCACCCTCATATGGGTACTGCCATTCAAACGCTTGGCATAGTCTTGGCTGGTGACATAAACCAGGCAGCTACTTTTGCACAATCAACATTGGCGGTTCTGCGCTGATCGGTGCATCCAAATTGCATACTTCCAAGTTGATCTTGTTGTTGACAAGGGTGGACACACTTGGGGGCTCAGTTCACTTCCTAATTCAGAACCCACTATACACGGGGAGTGCCGACAAAGAAGAACATATCCTATGGATTGCATGTAAAGCCAAAAAAAACCAGCAAATACCGGGTTGCTTGGAATGGGCTTAGCGAACAGAGTTATACCAATTTCAACATAAATATGTCTTGAATCCCCGCCATTCACTTGGATCAGAAACAGAAAAAAAACCAAATCGATCTACACTCTACAATCATCAAGATCAATAACCATGCGTATCCAGCAATTCCTCCCTCTTTGTGGCCTCCTACTTGCCAGCGTTGCTATCGCATCCAAATTGGACCACGATGACGTCCCCACCCGCTGCTGGCCTGCCTGTGGCTCCGTTGTCGGTATCGCCAAGAGTTGTGATGCCCAGCACGAACGGGATTCGGCTGAGATCCAATGCATTTGCGATTGGGACGCTGCCAGAACTCAGATTCCGCTCTGCTCCGCCTGCATCACCCAGTATCAAGCCGACAGGCGCAACCACAACATCACCCATAACGACCATGACGACGATGACGATGATGACGATGACGACGACGACGACGATAACGGTATGTATAATGTGAATACATCAATAAGATACAAAACGAATCTAATGTATTGATCAGAGGCCCTTGACCTGGTCCACTCTTGCTCGCTCACCACGACTACCTACAACTCTGCCGCCACTACTGTGACTGGCACATCTACCACCACTGCTGGTTCAAATACAGCAACCGTCACAGACACTTCTAGTACCAGCGGAACCAACAGCCAGGATTCGACTACGTCTGTCTCCTCGGGATCCTCTGGTTCCGCTGATGCCTCCTCAGGCTCTGCGTCCTCTCCCACACCTACTCCTGATACTGCAGCTGGTATTTCTGCTCCCAGCGCTGCATACATGGCAGGTGTCATGGGACTGATGGCTTTTGCTTGGCTGTGAGGAGTGTGCCAAAACCGAGCAAGTGAAGAGATATACGATGGTTTGATGAATATATCCAATGTCTTCCTTTATATTTGCAGATGATATCGATGAGTTATGTCTAGTTTGAGATAGTCTATAGTATATGCAATTGGCGATTTCGGATTCTTTTGGAAAAGACACGAGTATAGTTATGGTCGAGTTTATTTGGCCAAGATCTGTCGGTGACTAGCTAACCTCGGGAGTAGACATAAAGTAGAGACAATATACAGCAACAGAATTAAGAAGCAATCACATTGAACATTAAGGCAAGTCCAGGTATGGATACATCCCAGAAGCTTTATATAAGTTAGGTAAATACAATCATGTCTCGTTCACAGGTGTTGCGTGCACAGGCGTTTCCTTCACGAGCATCCCCTTCGCAGGTGTCGCATGCACAGGTGGTTCATACACAGGTGGTTCATCTACAGGCGTTTCATCGTCCCAATTGCCCCAGAAGTCATCATCAAAGAAATCATCAGCCGGTTCCACGTAATCCATGGCATATACATTCTTGTAACACTGTGCCTTTGCAGGACAACTATTCACGCTCGAGGGTTAGCATCAATTCCCTAGACATCTTTTTGTGTTATAACTTACAATACGGGATCCTGCCCGAAAATAATGTGCCATATGTATTCAAAGACGCGACCGCTCGTCTCGTCATCCAATTCGGTTGTCATGAGCCAATCATGGTATGACTCATAGGCGCTTCGTGGGCGTTGGAGGACCTGCTCCCTGGTTACAGCAAACTGAGCACAGCAAGGTGTCGCAACCATCTCAGGCACATCCGTGTTATTAAAGATACGGATCCAAGCACCCGCAAAGGCAAGCTCGGTAGTGCGACCAGCCATTTGCCGGAATGGCTGGACCTCGTCGGGACATCCAGGATTCCAGTCACAGCGTAGGTTGAGATATCCAACTTGTCGAAGGTAGTCGAGTTGTAGTCTTTGGACGGTCAACACATTGTCCTGCTCCCAGAATTCGACGTGGCCGCTATGTCGATGAGCGTGGAGGAAGACCATGTACTCAGGTAATTTGTCGTAGTTGTCGAGAATGTATTGCAGGTAGGCACTGCTTTCTTTGCCTTTATTTTGTTCAACTTGCAAATCTGCTTCGGGGTCATCGACAAGGTAGACTGCGTGTTGCCATCTAGAAATCGAGTTCTGGATTAGTTTTTGCGTACATAGTTTGTGATCGATTAGTGATTGGTCTATAGAGACATACTCTGGTAGCTCATCCTCAAGCCAATCAGTGTTTTCGTACGACATCTTCCCCAGAACAATGACGCGATCCGATTTCGGAGTGACCTTTGGGCGAGGGGGAGCAGTAGACGAAGGTGCCACCGCATCATTATGCTCTGCTGGAGCAATTATTTGAGCGTCGTCGAATATGCTGTCAAAATCATAGAATTTGGGCGCCCCTCTAGATCCGAAGAATAATTCTCCCGCCCATTCAGCGCCGGGGACATCAACGGGGATGCGCTTCGGTTCCGGATTCGCTATCAATGGACGAGGCGTTGGTCGGGCCGTAGGGATCCATTTCCTTCGGGTTTGGGTCTGTGAAGCTGGCGTCGCAGTTTGCGAGACCAGCTCAATATATGAATCGCCATTCAAGACATAGCGGTCGGAAGTGATTCCATCAGTTTGCCATTGCAAGATGGAATCGAGGTGAAATTTGACCAAAAACAGGGTTGTAATTAGGCCAATGGCTATCACCACTCGCAATGGGGTTCGCATTGTCCAGCATGCGAGTTGAGGCGAAATCGAAATCAAATAAATCGAAATCTAATCGAGATCCCAAGAAGCGAAAAGCCCGCACTTTTAAACGTACGTTAGTCTCCACTTCAACGGCTTGGCCTTCAGCCCGTCAGCTTGGCCGCGTGGTTGCTGCACAAAATATACGTACGTTGTCTGGACAATATATACCCGTGGACTATCTGCCTTTTTTTTCCCCTCTTTCTTTCTTTTAAAAAGAAAAACATGTTCAGATTTAGTTTATTACTAGTTTCCGAGCACATTTTTATTCGCCTCAAGTGAAATAATCATCACTGTCCACGGAGGCAAGTCGCAAATCTGGCGAGTGCAACCTCTTTCCATGTGGGTCTGGCACTCGTCACTCATTCGTGTCGAATAATCCGATCTTGTCATGAAACTGTCGATCTCTTGATTTTTAGAATTATTTCATGTACTCCGTACAGTTTATGGATTATCCATAACTACACATTTTGTACGGAGTATGGAGTATGTTGTGTTGAAATATAAAATATATAGGTAGAAAAATTGTATATATATATATATATATTTATGTAGCTTAAAGCCGATTTAAAGACTGCATAAACTACATACAATTAACCGAGTAGTTTAGGATGTAACCTTAGAGCGTTTCAAACGGGTCAAACGGGTCAAACGGGCCAGACCTTATGCATTAATCCTATATGTAGAATAACTAGGTTAACTATATGTATGTTGTATATACAATGTACGTCAGACTTCGAGGTCCAACCCTGCAAGGTTGGTTCATTGCCTGATTTCTCAGGCCTACACACACATTGCCCAGGCTTGTCCATTTAGGCTGGTCTGGTTTCTTGAAACTGACGGCCTGTCGTTTCAAGTATATCTCTTAGTCCCTCTGGTTATCTCTTATTAACCTTGTAACTCCAGTGACTCCGGCTTATGTCAGATAATTTATGGCTGATTCAGAATGGCCTATACTTTGTACTCAGTACTCCGTACTTCGTATGAAGATCAAATATGGGTCTATTGGTAGAAATATGTCTCATTTTCCAGGGGGGGAGCGGGAGTCTCGTTTGATCAGCCGTGATATGTCAATATTGCTTTTCCCTGGCGCAGCGGTCTCTGTGCGGGTAGATCCTAGGAGACTTTCTTTTTCCTTTTTTGTGTGAGTGATATTTCAGAGTACAAAATCCACGGAGTAGGACTACTCTGTATGGTGGATACGCATTGCTTGTTCCCTTCACCTCAGGGGGTAATGGCCTCTTTGGGGTGTACCCATGGACGACTACTCGTTAGGATTACTGAGACAATCCTTCCGTCCATCCATGGATGAATAATCCGTAGAACTACCCGTGGACGGAGTAGTTAGGGAGTCCCTGGATGTCCAAATCACAAATTTCTCCTGAAACGTGGATGTGCTTGCGACCCGACCCGACGCTCTGTAGATCAATCCACTACCATAAATTCTTCCCCTGGTTTGGGGTTGATCGCAAATTCTCATCTTAGTACAACCATATATGGAGTAGGTAGCGCAGGTTAAGTAGAGTGCAAGATTAAAAGTGCACCTGGGAAATGTCATGTGCCAGAGCTACTCCGTACATAATTCCTCTTGCTAGCGACACCTCCTAATCCAGACTACGGGGCCTATTACGGGAACGACACCCGAAGCGAATTAGGCTAAGTCAGAGAAGGGGGAAAAAAAGTTCCGTCTTTTCTAGCGTCAATCTGAATCCAGCGACCATACTCCGGAATACGGAGGAGTCAATGCCGAGTACGATTATCGTAATAACGAGCCGGAGAGCTCCAGAGCTCCACCCGGGATCTGACACTGCCACTAAATGTTCTAACCAGCGTCTAGCGGGTTCTAGCTGGACCACATGAGCCTCTGAGGAGCTTCGGCGCATGCGCTAGAAACGGGGGATGCGCGGATCGTGGAGACCAGGCGAAAGGTCCAATTTCGTGGAGTGGGACTGACGCCAATATACTAGCTTGCATGTACTCCGTGCTCCGTACTCCGTACTGCATACTCCGTAGTGTCAGCTGCGATAACCGATGGGAATAAGGTAGCGTATCCGACTGGGCCGAACCATTATGGCAAAGTGTTAAAATAACTTGGTGGCTTCATAAGGTGGCGAGTCACGAATTCGCCTTGAGTGGAAGGATGGGGCGAAGTGAAATTAGGGGGTGGAACTAACTTCAGGAGTAATAATAGTATCCCGGAATAAAATAGTAATAAGAAGTAATTATAGAAAAAAAACCCCCCTGAAGCAGATGAAATATGGAATATCCAAAAGAATTCAGTAATTAAAATGGAGCGGAGTCCATGATAAATACTCCATATATGCATGTTCAAGTTGTGTCAAATATAGAGAAATCACATACAACATACGGAATACTCCGTACAGTGTGCAGGAATGAACCCCCCCTCCTTGCAACGCACGAGGCAGGGCGCGAACCCGTCTATACGTCAGACAACCCGTGGGACTCGTCCACGGGTGCATGCAAATACATAATTTTAAGACGGAGTAATACTCCGTACGCCGTGAAATTGGAAATAATACTCCAAATCCGTTCAGGGATGAGAAACTCCCAGCGTGTCCACTACGGGGTCCTCTCAATCGCCTAGTGACGAGTCTAACGAGGCACCGGCGTCTTGGTAAAAAGGCTAAGGAGTATCAGGAACTGACAGGAGAGAGACAGGGGAGCCGAGAGACTGGAGTTGTTGATCTCTGCCTAGGCACCTCTGAGTTGGTGAGTGGTAGGGGGTACCTTCCAAGGTTCCCAATTCCGAGGAAAAGGGGAATATACATGGTGTAGATGTATGTAACGTTCTAGTTAGTTTATAATATACAGAGTACATATAATATAGCCAAAGTTCAAGGGAAACCTTCCTAGGCTGGAAGTGTATACCGTTACAAATGATACAGTTATACAAATATACAAATATACAAATTAAAAGAACCAAGCAATTCTCTTGTACTAGGGCTGTGCTGGGTGTACTCTGTCATGCAGTCACAGATTAAATAGTATAATCTTATTGGTATATGGGGAGTCCACCTTCAGATCCAGGGGGAGGAATAAAAGTTGAAGATCTAATATAAACTCGAAGTAGTACTATCAGGGTATGCTCTATATTAGTGCTATAAGTATGGCTTTGCCTCCTTTTGATCCTTTTTTCTTACTGGTTTAATTTCTGATTTCCTGCATATCTAACTGATCACCTGCTTTTCGACCTAAACTACGTTTCATCTTCTCATCTCATTCTCTCTTTTTTTTTTCTCTCCCTATTCATCTCTCTTCAACTTAATCACCTCCTTACTCCCTCCGTTCTTGGCGGATTTGTGGACCGCTTTTCCTGTTGAATTCCTCTTCTTTTTTAAAAAATTTCTCTTTGCTCTCTTTTTTTCCCCCCGCTCTCTGGTCATTTTCAATATTTGATCTTGAAAGAGATCTGTCAACTTTTGGTTGGGTTTATAGTTCTCTGATATACCTGGGAAAACTCCAGTTCCACCCAGTTCCAAGGGAAATCCCCGGACCACAATAACCACAACACATCCAACTTCGCGGGCAAAAAAAGGAAAAGAAAAAAAGAAAAGCCAAAAGAGAACTTGAATGAAAAAGAATCTTTGATCTTTGGTGATATTTGGCCTTTTCTATTCTGCTTCTCTCTTATTTTTCTTATTCTTCCTTATTTTTTTCTATTTTTCCTTTTTTTTTTTCCTTCTCCGCCCCAGAATCTCCCTCCGATCGGCTTTTAGTCCAAAGTTTTCCTCCTCCCCCAAAACATCCGCACAATCCCGTCCCTCGACGGTTTCTTTACTTCCAAACCTTGCGTCGCTCTCATGGTGGAGTAGTGACAATTATTACTTAAACCGGTTTGGATTTTCACATTCCTTGTGGAATTCTCGATGAGTTATCAAGACATGTATCACGATCATTCTGCGCGTTCCCCTGGGTCTCAGAGACATCAACAACCCCTACACCGTCAACCTTCTCGACAGTTTGACGCATACGGTCCTATGCCGACCAACATGTACGAACAGGATCAGATGCGTTACGAGTCCGCTCGCCTCGAACGCCTGAACCCATCCCTGCAGAACAATTACGGATATGATATCTCCGGCTCGCAGACTTGGAACCCCAACGGTTTTGCTAATGCACAAACACTCGGAGGAATTCGCTCAGCTTCCGCCAGTTTGAAGCCGAATGCCCGTGGACGTGCAGGCCTTCCCACGGTATGTTTCATCCCATTTAACGATGACTCCCCCTATCTTCATGAGGGGGAGAAGAAGAAAAAGAAGAAAAAGAGAGGACAATACTAACAGGCTTCTTAAGACGTGGTTGGATCAGCAGCCGAATATTCCCCAAGCATTCTCGAACCTGGGCCCTGGTCCCATTCAGAGCAGCGCCATGCGACCGGAAGCCTCCGCTTCATCTGCCGACGACGACGAATTGATCCCAACCGCGATTGTCATCAAGAATATCCCTTTTGCCGTAAAGAAGGAGCAGTTGGTGCAGTTGATGACAGAGCTCAACCTTCCCCTTCCCTACGCATTTAACTATCACTTTGACAATGGTGTCTTCCGTGGTTTGGCATTTGCCAACTTCACTTCCGCCGAGGAGACAGCAACTGTGATCGAGGTGCTCAACCACTTTGAGCTACAGGGTCGGAAATTGCGAGTCGAGTACAAGAAGATGCTTCCCCTGCAGGAACGAGAACGGATCGAACGCGAGAAGCGGGAGCGCCGTGGCCAGCTGGAAGAACAGCATCGCCCGATGGGAGGAGGCCCTCAGCTCCAGACCCAGAGCTCCATGTCTTCACTCACCTCGCACATCCCGGCAACCTCCCCATCGCCCGTGTCCCAGCGTGGCCAAAAGATTGGTAGGTGACACATCCTTGAAGTTGTCGGAAATTTTGACCTGTCGCTAACCAAATTTTTTTCCACGTGTACAGATGTGGACTTGAACGACACCCAGACCCTTTCTTACTACTCCCAACTACTCCTGTTCAAGGAAGATACTGTTCGCGATTCTGTGATCTTCCCCCACAACCTCACTCCATCCCAACGCCGTACAGTCCACACCCTGGCCCACAACATGGGCTTGGGTCATGCTTCACGTGGCAGCGGCGAACAGCGCCAGGTGCAAGTCTTCAAGATCGCCGCCGGTGCCAATGTCAGCCCCCCCCGACCTCCTCAATCCCCCCTCTGGCCAGTCGGACAGTGGTCGCCGTGGCCTTAACCGGGCGGCAACCATCGACTTCAGTGAGGCTCGCCAAGAGGGGCCAGGGGCTTTTAACACCTTGCGTGGACAGAACTCGGGCTTTCTGGGCGTGATGGACTCTCCTGGCAACTTTGCCAATGGCCAGAACCTGCGGGCTGCCAAGTCCTTTGCCGACCTGCGATCTTACACCCCGTCGCCCGTGCCTTCCTCCGCTAGCTTCCCCGCCGCATTGCAGTCCAACGGTGCCCGCCTCCAGTATGAGGGCGCGCCCACTGCTACTTCCAACACCCCGACCCTCACCCCTGTGCAGTCTGGTTCCTCTCTTGGCATGCAGCGTGACGACAACCTGCTGGTCAACAGCCTGGGTGGTCTGTCCCTCGGCACCGGTATTGGTGGCCCCAACTCGAGCCCCCGTCGGCTGAGAGGCATGTTCTCTTGGGAACAGGACAGCCAACAATCTAACGCTGGCGCCATTGGTAGCAACCGTGGCATGGGCATGGGATATGACGGCCAGCAGGAGCGCATGCCCGTCCGCCAACCCCGTGGCCCGACCCCTGATAAGGGCACCGGATTTCGCCGGCAGAACGGCCACCAAGCCCGCGGAAGCGATGAGCTCCGCACCAACTCCGGAGTAGAGATCATCGTGGAGTAGAACATTGGACGAATTTATTGAAGATGGCGACTCCCTTTTTTATTGCCAGCATCCGACTGATTTGCCGCGAGACGAATACGACTTGTATTACGAGTCCCTGTTCTGCGAATTACCGGCTTACGATTCGATGAGGGATGACGAGATGACAACAACACAAAAAAAAAAGACCAGAAAATCCTTTGTTTCGCTGATCTAGCCAAGTTTTAGACGTTTCCTTTTTTCTTTGGGGCAGCCCAACACGCGGTTTGGATGAATGCTTTTGAAATTTCCCCGACTCACAGTTTCATGAAGACTCTGGACTTGGTTCTGGACTGATACTTTTTTTTATTTCCAACACTTTCTGATAATTGCGGGCGCCTTGCAAATCCATGGATTTCTATTTATGCTGTGTCGGAACGAACTCCACGACCCCGAACGCCTCCTGGTGATATGGGACGCATACGAAGAATGACACAAAAGACCTTCTGCCCACGGCAGAAGAAACGACAATACCAGCATTTTGCATATTCTTGTCTGTTTTAGTTTGTACATGGGGTGACTCGCATCTGTTTTAATGTTTCTGGCCCGTCTTATCCCGACAACTGCTTTCTCTCCTACACGGTGGAAATTCATGTTCGGTTTGTCCGGGTAAGATGGTTGTGACATGCCTGTTTCTTCTTTTTAACTTCTTTTTGCTTTCTTTTCCCGCGTGCTTTGACTGCTTTCCCCGTTGACTGGACGTCGTTCGTCTCGCAAAATGGTGATCAGGGTGAATCCACAACTCTGTTCTGTTTTTTTTTCCCCTTCCAAAAATGAAACAGTTATATTGATTGTGATTCTGCAACCTTTGATTGTACCCATTCTACAGATCTACCTTCCACAGTGCGAATGCATCTTTTGCATTCCTGTGTCAGTGATGTTGATATATTTCCCAACTTCCCCTTCTGGAGGGTTCTATTCCTCTTCATGCTTGGTACCTTGCAGTCTAGGGATCCTTTTTTTTTTTTTTCTTTCTCTTGCCTTTGCCTTTGTACTCAGATTCTCACAGTTCAATCCATGTACCTTCTACCTTACTTCTATCCTACTAGTAAGTGAGCCGAGATTATAGTTGTAAATATTCCGAGGGAATCTCCACTCTGTCCTTCTAACCTGAATTTTTGGGTCTCACCACTATAAGGATTTCCAACAGTAAAAACGAACCTCATTTTACCTTCATCCAATCTCAGGGATGAACCCAAAATCTAGATGCCAAGAACAAATGACGCGGTCCCATATTGTTTATCTCTCGGAGTTATGCAGGTTTGTCCCTGTCGATCCCCCGTGGAGCTAGTAAAGTTCCTGATTTTGTATGCAAGGTCTTGTAAAATATTCATACAATATCAATGTTTGACCCCTCAGGAATGTGATGTGGATAATCAGTCCAATCACGGAAGCACAACCTTGGAAGTCCCAGGATTCTATACTCAAGAGACTTCGACAGGTAAAAGCCTACAAAATAGATAATCGTACAATTAATACATATACATAATAAAATGAATCGTGAAGCACATCGAATCAGTAAAATTCCCACTACCAGGATATCCCCATTTTCCCATTACAGCGCCCTATGAACTCGAAATGAAAAGAAACACGATTGAAAGCAAAGACCGGGGAATATCAGAAAAAAAAATACATCAAAGTAGAGCGCCGTGAAGAACAAAGACGAGAGGACTGAAAAAAAAGGGCCACCGAGGTTAGTCGTAGGTTTAGGAGTCAAGGTATTGAGGTCTCGACGGTACCTCCCGCAGTGGCAGCCCAAATTTTCAGAACTTTTTTCAGATGTTGATTTAGAGCTCGATCTTGCCACCCTTCTTCTTTTGCTCGACCTTCAGGAGCAGTGCACGGTTGATGCGGGGCAGAACACCACCGAAGGCGATAGTTGCGCGGATAAGGGTGTCCAATTCTTCATCACCACGGATGGCGAGCTGGAGGTGGCGAGGCGTGATACGCTTGACCTTAAGATCCTTGGCGGCGTTACCGGCCAGTTCGAGAACTTCAGCAGTGAGGTACTCAAGGACAGCAGTCACGTAGACGGCAGCTATAGGAAGAAAAGTGTCAGCGACGGGTTTGGGGAATCAGTCGAAGCGGCACAGCATACCCTTAGCACCGACACGCATCTTGTTCTGAGTGTTGTTCTTCAAGAAACGCTTGACACGACCACAGGGGAACTGGAGAGTGAATTTGTGTTAGCAGTCGCGTCATAATAGCCAGCTGGTGATTAGAGGAAAACATGGTCGAGAGAGAGAATATGCGACGGCATGGTATGAGTTCCATAGATATCGAAAGAAAATGCCCCTTATCGAGCAGCAACGAGGGACCGAGTCGACGCGTCTTCGAGGGGCAGTTTTCATCGAGTAACTCATCGCTCGTATCGCATGACCACTCTCGCACGAGATGATTTCTAAGCCAGCAATGAGAGGAGTCATAATCCCACTAACCTGCAGACCAGCCTTTGCGCTGTGAGACTTTTGCGCCTTCCCCGCAGCATCACCCTTTCCGCCCTTTCCACCGATAGACTTTCCCTTTCCGCCAGGCATTGCGAAATAAATGTGCGAAGACGGTCGCAGAAGTAGATATAGCAGATAGAAACAGAAACCAAGACGATTTGGTAGTGGTGTGGATGTGGAGACGATTCAGGGTGCGGAAGATACGCGTGTTGTTGATGGATGGAGAAGTCAGAATGTGCCTGGCGCCGGGTGTGCCAAAAAGACACTTGGCGCTAGTCCCAAAATGGAAGCGTCCTTTCTCACAGCGTTGGGGGTTCTTGGCTGTATATACGGCCACCCGCAGGACCATTGGGATCATCTAGAAATTAGTTGCTGCAGAGGTTATCAATTTATTTCGTTTCTTTCTCTTTCGTTCTCTTCCTGAAAAAAAATAGAGAAGACATGGTTAGTTGTGGCATGCGAGGAGACCATGACGGAAGCCAGTGCGCCTTCAGCTGGCTGGAGGGAATGGATGCCTCCGGCATCTATGGCTAGGATTCATATATGAAGCTCCTGTAGTTGCCATAATACACACCATTGTGCAGCTTCAAGTTAAAATGCAAGTCCACTGATGTGGTGGTTGCTGACCTTTTGCACAATAAGCTGGTCTGGTTTGAAGCTGGACCATCACAGTTCCCAGCTATGACCAACGGGGAGGTCACATGATCTGTTGCCTCAAAGGTCAGGCGACAAACCCTAACGCCTCAGACGACCAGATGGCGAATAGATAGCGCCGGAATATCATTTTATCCGGATCCCTGACCTTCCAGAAATGCCAGGTGGCCCGCGACTTTCAAGTTTCGTTCGCGTTGTACTCCCCCATACTCAACGATTTCTCCATATCGAATAGTATCCGGCAAAATGGTGTCTCCTCAAATGTATGCTTGATGGAAAAATTTTCTGATTTCAAATACAAACTCTATCGTTTACGGAAACTGACAATGGTCGCACAGTACCAACCTCGCCATCATCTTGGTGATGATGCAGCTGGCCAAGAAGGTTCCTTTTGAGGATCCTCAGGTCCTGATGTTGGTGCGCGGATGCTACATCTTGTCCAATGTCCTCATCCTGGCTGTCCACCTATACACCCAGTTTAAGATCAACCAAAAGAAGGGTATGTCGATCGCGTGCTCTCTCCCCACAATAGCCAAAAACTAACTGCGATACCCTCTAGACATGACAACCCTCAAGTACGTTGAGCCCGCCGCGATGGGTAGCACCGAGGAGCCCAAGCCCGTGACCACCACCAACATGGACTACGACAAGGCTCAGCTGCGCCAGCTGCTCCGCAGCCAGCTTATGGGTGTCGGCATGATGGGTGTGATGCACCTGTACTTCCAGTACACCAACCCCCTCCTCATCCAGTCGATCATCCCCCTCAAGGGCGCCTTCGAGTCCAACCTGGCCAAGATCCACGTCTTCGGAAAGCCCGCTACTGGTGATCTCGCTCGTCCCTTCAAGGCCGCTGGTGGCTTCATGTCCCAGGGTGGACCCAAGAGCGACAAGGCCTCCATTGAGGCTGCCGAGAAGAACTGGCGTGGTGGTGTTAAGGAGGAATAAATGCAAATGCTGGGTTGCTCTAGGCCATCAATTGATATTTCCCCTCATGGGTCATCGATGGCCGATTTGAATGATAGCACGCTGTTCATTTCTCCCCTTTGTACCATAATCCATAATTCATCCTATCAAGTCCAGACCGTCCATCCTTTCTGGGTAAGGTCTGAACTATATTGTTAATCTGTGTGAAATCCCTCTGGTCATGCCATTTCCCCTATATTGTATGATCTAACTCCTGTACAAAAGGACGTTCAGTCATGGCACCTCTCTGGAGATTGCGCCACTGATATGTCGGCTCCGAGATGCATGCTGATATGGCCTGATGAGAGGTCTCATAGATAACCTAGCTCAGGGATTATCCATGAGGTTCATGTAGGGGGTGTTCGTGATTCGTCCATGAGTGCCGTTGAGGCAAAACAAAGGATTGATAATCCAGTCCTCGAGCCCTGGTAGGGCTTCCAAGGTTAGAATATTGGGGACCCCAGTAGTTTAAACCCCTCAAAAGCACGACTAATTCGAATAATTCCCAAACAGAAAAATCCAATAAAACCCCCCCAAAAAAGTCTGCCAGATCCCGTGGTCCCATGTTGAGATACCGGTGACTCCTTTGAGGGCGGGAGCCACCAAGCTATATCACCCATACTCAATCCGTCCACCGCAGGGGTTTGAACAACACGGTTGGCCCGCATAAGTGGAGGAATACAACATGTTATGTACAAAGTAGTTAGAAGGTTAATAAATCAAATGGTTTATATTAATTCTATCATTTTTAACTGGATGATTTTTTTGCCTGCACCTGCTCCATAATACCCAAGGTACATAGCCCTCCAGAGCTGGTATGTCTTGCCCCTCCATATTGCCCCTCCAAAACTACATCATAGTTCTTTTAGTCAACCACCTCGGGAATCATTTCAATTCCGTACCTCAGATTATCGTGATCATCTCCGTTGTACCCGAGTAGACACCGAATAGGCAAAATATTCAAGAGAAAGCTCCGAAGAAGAGTAACAACCCGAGCAGTTGGAGTTTAGTGGATTCCTATTGGTAGACGGGAGCTACCGAGGGGCAGAGGAAGGCCCCAATATCGTGACTCTTCCTGATTTCCCCGGTGTATGAAACCGGAAATGCGTTGCTGGGCAGATGTACGAGCGGCAACAGTCGGGAAATCTAGTTCGGTCTGTGTGCTGTAGAGTGCACGAAAGAGAGAATATGAGAGTCCCCGTCCGTCTCTTCGGTGAGGGGTGATCTGTCCATTGCGTCAGTCATCCATTCATTAATCCTCCCCCTCCCCCAGATCTTCTTTTTTTTTCTTCTCTTCTTTCTCCATCCCAATTCTCCCCTTTCATCAATTACTTCACTATTACAGTAAGTTGATCATCCTCTTATCATCCATCACTTTTTAACACAAGCTAACAGCTTCCAGTAAACCGCAATCATGGTTGTCCAAGTCGGTATCAACGGTTTCGGTCGTATTGGCCGCATTGTAAGTGATTCTCTTCACTGTCACCCCTTCACCTTCACATACTAACAACATCACAGGTCTTCCGCAATGCGTAAGTTGCACACTGAAAGAAGAAAAAAAAAAAAAATCCCGAGAAGCATTCTAACCTATACTTCTAGTATCAACAACCCCGATGTTGAGGTTGTCGCTGTCAACGACCCCTTCATTGAGACTCACTACGCTGTATGTTTCTCCCAAGTTATCTGCTTCCTGATAGCCTGATATTAACCTCCCATCGGTGACATAGGCCTACATGCTCAAGTATGACTCCACCCACGGCCAGTTCAAGGGTGAGATCGAGCACGTTGAGGACGGTCTCATCGTCAACGGCAAGAAGGTTACCTTCTTCGCTGAGCGTGACCCCGCTGCCATCCCCTGGGGCAAGGCCGGTGCCGCCTACATTGTCGAGTCCACCGGTGTCTTCACCACTCAGGAGAAGGCCTCTGCTCACTTGAAGGGTGGTGCTAAGAAGGTCATCATCTCCGCTCCCTCCGCCGATGCCCCCATGTTCGTCATGGGTGTCAACAACAAGTCTTACACCAAGGATGTCAACGTTCTCTCCAACGCCTCTTGCACCACCAACTGCTTGGCTCCTCTCGCCAAGGTCATCAACGACAACTTCGGTATCGTTGAGGGTCTCATGACCACCGTCCACTCCTACACCGCCACCCAGAAGACCGTCGATGCTCCTTCCTCCAAGGACTGGCGTGGTGGCCGTACTGCGGCCCAGAACATTATCCCCTCCTCCACCGGTGCCGCCAAGGCTGTCGGCAAGGTTATCCCCGAGCTCAACGGCAAGCTCACCGGTATGGCCATGCGTGTCCCCACCGCCAACGTCTCCGTTGTCGACCTTACCTGCCGCATCGAGAAGGGTGCTTCCTACGAGGAGATCAAGGCCGTCGTCAAGGCCGCTTCCGAGAACGGCGAGCTCAAGGGTGAGTTACCTTTTTTTCCCCAACAATGTTCACTACAACAACATACTGACAACCCATTTTAGGTATCCTTGGCTACACCGAGGACCAGGTTGTCTCCACCGACCTTAACGGTGATGAGCGCTCCTCCATCTTCGATGCCGCCGCCGGTATCGCCCTTAACTCCAACTTCATCAAGCTTGTCTCCTGGTACGACAACGAGTGGGGTTACTCCCGCCGTGTTGTTGACCTCATCTCCTACATTGCCGGTGTCGATGCCCAGTAGGAATCAGGACAGCGTCCTGGGGTCAGAAGTGTTCTTTAAGGTGCTGGGTACCTTGTCGCACAACCTACGAATATGGGTGCATAAGGGCTCCGCCTTGTAGACAAAAGCAAGATGATAACGTCATTTAATGAAACAAACCATTTCCAATTCATCCTTTCCACAAATTCGCCGTAGGCCATATATATATGTCCCGAGTAGAATGACTCGACATCTATCTCCATATACCGTCAATGTATCAATTCTCAAGGTATTTTCATACTCGTCAAAACTAAGATTTTGCATGCTGCTGATTGAGAGGCCATTGAGGGTGTGTACTGCGTACTGTATGTTTCCAAAGGAGCTACATACATCCACCTGCATATGTAGGTACACCACATGTCATACATGTGGTGCTTTTCACCGGATTCCACAGTCTGTAGTCTATCATTATCCTTATGGCTATATAACAAGAAAAAATAAATTGTCCAAACATATAGAAATGACATATAAAAGCATCGTAGCATGTAGTATGTAGCATATCTCATGATATCATTCATCTAGAGCCAACTGTATGTAAATATCTATGATCGTCAAGTATAGAGGCCGCATGCGGCAGACTTTTTATATATATATATTATTAAAATTAATCTGACAATGTCTATCGATAAGACTTTTATCCATAAGTTACTTCAGTCTGAGAATTCAACAGTTCATCCTACTTTGTACATTGGAAACCTTTCAAGATAGAAACGATAAGCCCTCTAAACTGCGGACGTCGATCAAGTCAACACATGTCAAATGCTCTCACCGCCAATTAATGCATCACGCCAATCCATTCTGAGCGGCGGTCGGGTTGGCGGTGAGCATCAGAATGTCTGGCAATAAGAAAGACTGGCCCAAAAGGGATCCAACATGCACATTGATCCATTCCCATTGTCACTCAGTGCACTTGGCTATTCTGTTTTTCATTTCTACCCACTACATAAAAGTCTGGATTGAATTTCTCTCTGGAAATTATTCATTTGAAGATCACTTTTGTTTCATTACACTCCAGGTGAATTACAGTGTCAGTCCAATCTACGGCAGGAGACGATTGTATACCACCGTATGCTTGGACAAACCACATCACACCTTGGGACATCTTGCAATCTTTGGTGAACATCAAATCATTGGCCAATAACTGGAACATTTGACCGATTGCTCTATTTCACACTTTGCCATCCAAGGTGCATTCGACGGCGTGGACCAGAAGCATTAACCGAATCACCATTAGTCCGATATTAAGCTCTAAGATTGCCACACAAGTTCAAAACCTCTGCTGTGGTAGTACTTGGTAATGAACCAATAAGAGCCAGGTTTGAATTAAATCATAGGGCTTCCCAGGGCTTCCCGTGGCTTCCCTTTCGTGATGGAGGAGGACGGGGATACCGTTATGGGTGATTCCCATACCCTTTCCACCTTGACTGCAAATCCATCTCTCACTGAAGTCCCGCTTCCCACACATATCAGCAACCACCCCACCCCCAATCTTGCTCCTTCCCTCCCCCAATCAGTTCCCACGTCACTATCACCCGGCTCTGAGCTGTCTCAACCTCGGGAGACCATCGCCTCTACTGGAATGGCTCCTCCTGAACGTTTGACTAAGACGAGTGACGGTGATAGTTCTGCTGCTGAACAGTTAAAACGGGATAGCCTAGTCGAACCTGACTCTGATTGGTCTGACGACGAAGTCATGGCTAAATCGGGCCTCCCCCTGGCATCGCTTGCCACAGGTCTTTGCTATGATCATCGCATGCGCTACCACTGTGAGGTTCGTCCACAAAGTGACGTCCACCCAGAGGATCCCAGACGCATCTACTACATTTACAAGGAGCTATGTCGCGCCGGTCTCGTTGACGACCCAGAATCGTCTCGACCTTTGGCGCCCCATACCTTGCAACGGATCCACGCCCGTGATGCAACCGAGGAGGAAGTTACCCTCATCCATAAAGATGCCCACTATGCATTTGTTCGAAGCACGACAGGTATGTCATTGCCACCACCAGAAAAGCCGACCTTGACAGATTTGCTGACTCAATGAATAGATATGCCCAACGAGGTGCTTATTCAGTTGGAGAAAGATCGCGACTCCATCTATTTTAATAATCTGACCTTCGCATCAGCCATTTTGTCTACTGGTGGCGCAATCGAGACGTGCTTGGCCGTCGCCCAGCGTCAGGTGAGAAATGCCATAGCCGTCATTCGTCCACCCGGTCACCATGCTGAGGATGATGCCGCGATGGGATTCTGTCTATTTAACAATGTGTGTGTTGCAGCACGCGTTTGTCAAAATAGACTAGGAGACGCGTGCCGGAAGATTATGATTCTTGACTGGTCAGTATCACACATCACCATTTGGCCACTGCAGCAATACTGACTTGTACTAGGGATGTGCACCATGGTACGCTTAACCCTCAACACGGCATTTGGAAATAATTCCAACTCACATATCATAGGCAACGGTATCCAGAAAGCATTTTACGACGACCCTAATGTTCTTTACATTTCCCTGCATGTCTACCAAGACGGTGGCTTCTACCCTGGAGGCCCTGCAGGAGACTGGGATCACTGTGGCTCAGGCGCCGGAGTCGGAAAGTAAGTTTGTCTTCAAGCACACGAAATGACTAAATTCTCACCCTACTTAGAAATGTCAACATTCCATGGCCCACTCAGGGTATGGGCGATGGTGACTACATGTTCGCCTTCCAGGAAGTGGTTATGCCCATCGCCCAAGAATTCGATCCCGACTTGGTGATTGGTGAGAATGCCCCCATCTCTTTATTTGGTATAAATTTACTGACCATAACAGTCGCTGCTGGGTTTGATGCTGCTGCTGGTGATGTACTGGGTGGCTGCTTTGTCTCGCCAGCTTGCTATGCCCAAATGACCCACTTGCTCATGACTTTGGCCAATGGAAAGGTTGCTGTTTGCTTGGAGGTATGTTGATTGTCTCTTTAAATTGTTGCTTCCTTGATCTGACCTTGAAACAGGGTGGATACAACTTCAAGTCTATCTCGAAGTCGGCTCTGGCTGTGACCAAGACCCTTATGGGAGAACCCCCGGACCGTTTGCTCAGCAGCTCTCCGACTGACTCTGCGGTCGCAGCGGTCCGTCGGGTGAGGAGCATCCAATCCAATTATTGGAGTCGCCTGTACCCCAAGACAACTACTCATCCGGTCTACGGGAATCGTCTTCACGGTAATAATGATAGATTACTCCTACTCGACAGAGCTGATGAATTATCTAGATATCCTCCGCATTCACCAGTCGAACCAGCTGTATGAAAGCTGCAAGCTCACCCCGCTGCACATTTACCGCACCGCCATTTCTAAGTCATTTGACAAGCAAGTTCTTGCAAGGTAAGTTGCACCACTGGATCTCAGTATTCCAAGCTACGACTCACCATCTAGCAGCAAGAACTATCATGAACGTGTGCCGCTTATTGTCATCTTCCACGATCCGTAAGTGTTTCGATACTACGCCTTGAAATGTATGGCTGATAATATGTAGACCTGAGATTGTGGGACAGCCTCATCCCGTGACCAATAAGTTGGAAGCGCATAATGTTTGGATGGTACGTGATCCGAGACAATTGATTGAGATTATCTGCTAACATAACGTAAGGCTGATTCGCTTACGGAGTATGTCAAATGGATTGTGGGTAAGGGCTACGCGGTGATCGATGTCAACGTCCCTAAGCACGTATCTCGGGAAGGAGTAAGTCTTGATGTACACTTCCTCATATGGTCCATCGACTAATTTGGATGGTTTTAGGCCGCGGGTCGATACGAGGGAGATGACGAGGACCGCCCGTCTGCCACCGAAGAGCTTGCTGGGTACTTATGGGACAACTACATCGAGTAAGCTATGGTCAGCCAGGGACATTTGTTATTATTGAGCTGACAAGTTATCAAAAGTGCGAACCAGGCAACCGACATCTTCCTGCTCGGTGTTGGCAACGCTTTTCTCGGCGTGGCGAACTTATTGATAAATAGGGGTACGTTCAGGCCAACCGGGTATCAGGCTGGGTAACTTTGCTAATAGCCGAGTAGAAAACCTTTACAAGCGTGTCAACGGCGTGGTCTCCTTCGTGTCTGAGAACCCAGTCCGCGCGATCGCATCTCACACGCAGACCTGGCTATCGAAGTGGTACCGCGAGGTAAGCCACCCGCAAATTATTTGTTAATGGTATCCTTTTACTCACCCTATTCCTCTTACTCTAGAACTCGATCGTGTTTGTTTCAAACTCACACGGCATTTGGGATATCCAAGACCGACGGCCTTCTAAGCGCTACGGAAAGCTGGTTCATTCCCCGAAATTCGATCTGAACGAGATGCTTGATGAACATAAGGAGGAAGTGTACAAGTGGATCTCCGAGCGCGCTGACCGTGTGGAGGAGGAATCGGATGAAGATTCTTGATCTCTTTGCTGATTCCTGATTGAGGGCCGGCGAATCCGTCGAATTCCCAAGGTTGTGCATGGAGTTATGCGGTCTATTCTTGAAGAATTTCTCCTTTTCATACCCTAGTAATAACATGAAATTATCTTGCCAGTTACTATTTTGGTTATATTAGCTTAAACCGCGAGGGAAATTCCCCAAGTCCCCCGCAGATAAAAATAGGTCAAAAGTATTATAGTAACATGTCTCTCTTCGATCGTTGTTCCAATACCTTCTCGTCCACCGCCACTCGAGAAAGGAAGATGTTAAGATGTCAGATGCAAGCCCCCCACCTCTCGAGGAGTGTGATATCAGCACAGTTTTTGGATTTAGGATTTGAGACATTTGTGACTTCACTGCTGTGACACATCACCAACCATAACTCGGGGTATTAGCGGTCTACATGACAAAGAAATGAGTATGACCTGATTTGAGGCGACTCTCTACATACATACATCGTATAATTAATTTCCTAGTGTGGCGTTGATCTGCATACCGTCCCTGGGATGTAACGATGTCTCACTTTTTACCCCAGAAACCCCAAGCACGGCACCACACGGCTTTAGCCACTTCCATAGTTATGCAAGAAGAACCTTGGAACCCTTGGTTGTTCTATTTCTCTCCACACTTGGCATGCATAATCGGAGAGATCATGTTAATCCGCCATGGTTGGCTTTCGCCTATGAGTGAATACATCCAATGATCGGGTTGGAGCGCTCTGAGACATCGTATCCTTTCCCTACACCCATGGATTCTTTTCATTTCTCGTATCTCCACTAACATCAACCCTAGAAAACTCTTTGACCGTGCAAAATCGGGATTTTGTAAGATTCTACGAACCATATCCTATTTTTGGTCCTGTGATGGATGGCCTGACCGCTGCCTCAGTGGAGAGGGCTTCAATAGGTTAGGTTGGGATGAGATGTCTTGGATTTGATGAGTGAAATCGTCATACTTTCCATTGCCAACACTGCTTTTGGAATCAAATCTATACTCGGATCAAAATGGAATTAGGTATAGGGTGGAAATTCATTATTCAACCCACCAGCAGAGAAACTATATAAGAGGCCTCAAATCCTACCCAAGAGAGACATTCTCATCATTTCAAACGGACTCCATTACTTGATACCAAACCAACTCAATCTACCTCCGAAATGCACTTCTCTACTGCAGTTATTGCCTCTGTTGCCGCTCTGGCACCTCTTGCCAGCGCCGTTGGCAACGCTATCGTGACCAACCAGTGCGACTTCCCAGTCTACCTGTGGTCAGTTGGTGGTAGCGTTGGCCCCAAGCAAACCATCCCAGCAGGTGGCAGCTACACCGAAGCACTGCACCACGACAGTGCCTCCGGTGGCATCTCGCTGAAGATCACCACCGTCGACGACGGTTTGTACAATGGCAGCCCTCAGACCAACTTTGCCTACACTCTGGACCCAGGCACAGTGTGGTACGACCTGTCAGATGTCTTCGGTGACCCATTCTCTGGCAAGTCGATTGTCGTGAAGCCCACAGACACGACTTGCTCGAACATCTGCTGGGCGCAGGGTGTTAACCCCGGTGGCAGCCAGACTAAGAACTGCAACTCGGACACTAGTATCGACCTGAACCTCTGTGCAGCTCAGTGTTAAGCGCCTGGCTCTATATTTATGTGCTAGTTCGATGTAATGGTGGGGGCAGTGTCCACTAGCACGTGTGAATTGACCAGCGGAGCTGCGGGGAAGAGGAAGAGCTTCGACGTGGGACCAGTTAGGACCCTGACATGTTATGTAGCTAGTATGATAATTTTGAAAGAATCTTATATTTGGTATATATATATATATATATTTTTAAAAAAAAGTTCAATGATAGACATGAATAGACACGAGTCTACCTTGTAAGAAATACGCCACTGGTAGTAAGGCGCTTATTAGGGCTACATCACCGCCTCGGTAGAGCAGCTGGGCAGTATTTCCACCAGGCCCAGCTTGATCAACATCGCCGTGTCCCTCAGTTGACTTTACAACATCCTCAACCCCCACCTCCATTTGTTGTATAATCTTACAAATATATCGAAACATATATAAGCGCGTCTCATTTTTGGCATCCCTGGAATTCCCAAGTGCATTGACCTTATCAGTCACGTCATTGGCCTCTCTCCCCTTGGCAACTGAATGCTTCCAAGGTCCTCCTCTACAACACGTCTGTGTCACAAGGGTCTCATTCGCAGCTCAACCCGCCCTTATCCCGATTTGTTGTCACGCATCACTGCGACCAGTCCTCGTTCAGTACGGCCCGTACTTTTACCGATTCTTTCTTCCGTGCATTGGACCCGCCGTTCATCCTCCCATTCAACCATTAACATCACCGCCACACCCCCGATCATGGCTCAAATCGAGCGTATTACAGAGAACTTGGAAAAGCCGGAGCTCGATGATCGTTCTTACCGGGTGATTCGCTTGCCAAACAAGCTTGAGGCCCTCCTAGTCCATGACCCGGACACCGATAAGGCCAGTGCGGCCGTGAATGTCAATGTGGGCAATTTCTCCGATGAAGATGATATGCCAGGAATGGCTCATGCAGTAGAGCATTTGTTGTTCATGGGCACAAAAAAGGTAAATGAACAACCCTACCACCGTCTTCCTAGCCGAGGTCAAATGCTAACCGGGTCTGTGTTGTTTAGTACCCGAAGGAAAATGCATACAATCAGTATCTAGCGTCCCACTCCGGTTCGTCAAATGCCTACACAGCCGCCACCGAAACGAACTACTTCTTTGAAGTGTCCGCCACAGGTGACCCCAGTGCCCCGAAATCCAGTGGAAACAGCACCCCTGCCGAGACAAATGATAACAATGGCGTCGTGGCAAATGGGAATGGCTCAGATGGAAAGTCGCCCCTCTATGGTGCATTGGATCGGTTTGCCCAGTTCTTTGTCGCTCCGCTTTTCCTAGAGTCAACCCTAGAACGGGAGCTGCAGGCGGTGGATTCGGAAAATAAAAAGAACCTTCAAAGTGACCTGTGGCGTTTGATGCAACTGAACAAGTCGCTCTCGAACCCTAAACATCCTTACAGCCACTTCTCGACCGGTAATCTGCAAACTTTGAAAGAAGATCCGCAGAAACGGGGTCTGGAAGTCCGCAGTGAATTCATCCGGTTTTACGAGAAGCATTACTCAGCCAATCGGGCGAAGCTGGTTGTTCTGGGACGGGAGTCTCTGGACACGCTGGAGCAGTGGGTCTCCGAGCTTTTTTCTGATGTCGAGAACAAAAACCTTGCTCAGAACCGCTGGGACGATGTTCAACCCTTCACTGAGAAGGACATGTGCACCCAGGTGTTCGTGAAGCCGGTCATGGATACTCGATCCATGGATATGTACTTCCCCTTCATTGATGAGGAGGATTTGCATGACACCCAGCCTAGCCGGTATATCAGCCATCTCATTGGCCATGAGGGCCCCGGCAGTGTTCTTTCTTACCTCAAGGCCAAGGGGTGGGCCAATGGCCTATCTGCAGGCGCCATGCCTGTCTGCGCTGGGTCAGCCTTTTTCACTATCTCGGTGCGCCTGACCCCCGAGGGTCTAAAGCAATACCAGGAAGTCGCAAACGTTGTCTTCGAGTATATCGCTATGATCAAGCAACGCGAGCCTGAGCAATGGATCTTCGACGAGATGAAGAATCTTGCCGAGGTCGATTTCCGGTTCAAGCAGAAGACTCCGGCTAGTCGGTTCACCAGCCGTTTGAGCAGCGTTATGCAGAAGTCACTGCCTAGTGAATGGCTTCTGAGCGGGTCTTTGTTGAGACGATTTGACTCTGACCTGATCAAGAAGGCGCTGAGCTATCTGCGGGCCGACAACTTCCGCCTGGTCATTGTGTCCCAGGAGTTCCCGGGTACATGGGACCAGAAGGAGAAGTGGTACGGTACCGAATACAAAGTCGAGAAGATCCCACAGGAGTTCTTGGGCGGTCTTCAGAAGGCTCTGGAGTCGACTGAGGCTACCCGTACTTCCAACGTGCACATGCCTCACAAGAACGAGTTTGTGCCGACCAGACTCTCGGTGGAAAAGAAGGAGGTTGCCGCGCCAGCCAATACCCCGAAACTGATTCGCCATGACGACCGGGTGCGCCTGTGGTTCAAGAAGGATGACCGCTTCTGGGTGCCCAAGGCCACGGTCGAAGTAACGCTCCGTAATCCTTTGGTGTGGGCTACACCTGCCAATCTCATCAAAACAAAGCTGTACAGCGAGCTGGTGCGAGATTCGCTAGATGAATACTCCTACGACGCCGAACTTGCCGGCTTGGACTACCATCTCTCGGCGAACATTTTGGGCTTGGATATTTCCGTTAGCGGTTACAACGACAAGATGTCCGTTCTTTTGGATAAAGTACTCAATACCATGCGGGGACTAGTTATCAACCAGGATCGCTTCCACATTATCAAAGAACGCTTGACGCGGGCCTTCCGCAACGCCGAGTACCAGCAGCCTTACTACCAGGTCGGTGATTACACTCGCTATCTCCTTGCCGAGCGCAGCTGGGTCAACGAGCAGTATCTTGAGGAGCTAGAGCATGTTGAGTGTGATGACGTGGTCAACTTCTTCCCCCAATTGCTGGAGCAGACCCACATCGAAGTCCTGGCCCATGGAAACCTGTACAAGGAGGATGCCCTGCGTATGACGGACTCTATTGAAAAGACCTTGGGAGGCCGTCCTCTGCCTCCGTCGCAATGGTACTTGCGCCGCAACATGACCTTGCCGCCCGGTGCCAACTATGTCTACCCCCGATCTCTCAAGGATCCAGCTAACGTCAACCACTGCATTGAGTATTACCTCTATATTGGACTCTTCTCCGATGACGTTTTGCGGTCGAAGCTTCAGTTGTTTGCACAGCTGACCGACGAACCTGCATTCGACCAGTTGCGCAGCAAGGAACAGCTCGGATATGTAGTGTGGAGTGGCGCACGTTACAACGCCACCACCCTGGGCTATCGGGTCATTATCCAAAGTGAGCGCACGGCCCAGTACCTCGAATCGCGCATTGAGACCTTCCTCCGCGAGTTCGGCCCTATCCTTGAGAAGATGCCCGAGGAAGAATTCGAGGGTCACAAGCGCAGTGTCGTGAACAAGCGCCTGGAGAAACTCAAGAACTTAAGCTCTGAGACTGGCCGGTACTGGTCGCATGTCGGGTCGGAGTACTTTGATTTCCTGCAGCACGAGACCGACGCGGCCAATGTGCGCACCTTGACCAAGGCGGATCTTGTTGCATTCTACCGGCAATACATCGACCCCTCTTCGGCAACACGTGCCAAGCTCGCCATCCACATGAACGCCCAGTCCGGCACGCAGGTTGAGGCACCCAAAGCGGCCGAACAGAGAACACGCCTTGTCGAAGTGGTTACTAAGCACCTCGCAGCTGCTGACTTAACCGTGGATTCTCCCCGCCTCGCAACAGCCTTCGATGAGGTTGACGCGACAACGGCAGACAAGTCCCAGGTTATCTTTGCTGTGAAGAACTTCCTGGCGAGTGAGAACGGCCTGTCAGAGCAGAAGATCGAGCCTGTCATTGAGACACTGGAGGAGAAGCTCAGTTCTCAGTTGAAGGAGCTAGGTCTTGGCTCTAACAGTGACACTAAAGGTGCGGCTAATGGCAATGGCGAGGCCCCCAAAGCTGTCGTTATCACCGATGTGCCGACCTTCAAGGCACGTTTGCCTGTTAGCACTGGCCCTGTTCCCGTCACGGATTTGAGCGAGTATGAGGATTTTGATGCCAAGCTATAAATGGTTTAGTATACATGTGGAGCGGGTCTGGTGTTGGGCTGGATGGTTGCATGAATCCGAGAGTTGAGGTGTTTGTCAATTGGATGATATAGTGAAGTTCCAGAGATGGACAATAATCAAACAAATTACACTCAGACAAGTTTTGATATAGTGTTCCCAGCTCGGGAAGACTCGAAAGAAAAATGATGTTCCCCCATCAGGAAGAAGACACCTGCTCGATGCTGGCAAGACCTTATTAGGATTAGGGTTTCTAGTATCTATATTTATATGCAATGATGCTGATTTGCTGGCCATGTAACGTTATATTAAACGTTATAGTAGAAGATTGCCCAAATATATATACCAAAGTGTTCGGACCATTATTATCGTCCTCCATACATACCCGTCCACGGGTAGACAGCCCGCATACGTTAGAAGGCGGTCAACACCGATAAGCGATAAGCGATATAGGAGCTTGGAGCTGCCGTCCTCGGATTCCTGGTCACAATAACAACTAACGCCCTGTCAACATGACTACTACTACGCAGGATATCCCTGTCAGTGGGCTTCCGTAAGTATTGATCTAAAATACTTGATTTGGCAATTCGATTTTCGAAGAGAGCGACCTGACTCGATGACTTCTAGGCCCATTGTCCCGAAGGACTTCACGGCACAGCAGCCGGAGACTATCCGCCTGTACCCCCTGTCGAACTACACCTTTGGCACCAAGGAGACACAACCCGAAGAAGATCCTTCGGTTCTGGCACGACTAAAGCGCCTCGAAGAACACTATGGGCTGCATGGAATGCGACGCACTTGCGAGGGAATCCTGGTGTGCCATGAGCACAACCATCCCCATGTGCTGATGCTGCAGATTGCTAATGCATTCTTTAAGCTGTAAGTTCTCTATAGTTTATTTGCGCCGATTCACAAATCCACGGCTAACAGGTTTTCAGGCCCGGTGATTATCTGCACCACGAGGACGATGAAATTGAAGGTTTCAAGAAACGACTGAATGAGCGCCTCGCACCTGTGGGATCTCAGTTCTCCGGCGAAGGTGTTAACGATGACTGGGAAATCAGCGACACACTTGCGCAATGGTGGCGACCTAACTTTGAGACTTTTATGTACCCGTTCCTTCCTGGGCATGTCACGCGCCCCAAGGAGTGCAAGAAGTTGTACTTCATTCGCCTCCCAAAGAAGAGTGAGCTCTACCCCAACTATGAGGTCTTTCCTATTAACATTGCTGACATGTCCGATTTTTATAGAGGTTCTCTCGGTCCCCAAGAACATGAAACTTCTCGCCGTGCCGCTATTCGAGCTGTATGATAACACTGCTCGCTATGGCCCTCAACTTTCTGCCATCCCGCATCTTCTATCTCGATACAACTTTGAGATGGTCGATGAGAACGACAACATTGTTGCTGTGACTCCTGGCACCCCGCTGCCGCCTGGTTACACTATCCCTACCCGGGTTCTTGTTAATGGTGGTGCAGATGATGGACAGGACACCGGTATGACTGGCGTCGAGGAGGGAATGAAGATCGAATCTCATCAGTAGTGGGGAGTGATTCCAAGAACAATGAAACGCTGACCAGGGTTACTTTGAGCCTGAGCACCGAGTGTCCCCGGGTCAAGGTTCCTTACTGGCAGCGATGATGAACAAGATACGGTTTCTGACTGGCATTGAGGACGGGATTCACCAATAATGGGATTCTTTTCGAGACCCCGAGAGAGAGAGAGAAAAAAAAAAGGAAAAAAAAGCCACAAAAAAAAAATCTCCTCATTGAAAATGCAATGGATCCAGCCAGTCAAATCAATTTTACGCTTCTAATGATCACATATTTTTAATAATGTCGTAGTTCGGCCCATATTGCTTATATTGCTTATATTGCTTATATTGCCTATATTGCTTATATTGCCCCCCTCCTGAAACATTCATATACAAAGTACAAAGTACGGAGTAGATAGGTTCACGAGGGAAAGTGAGTGGCTGGGGTTTCTTCGGACAATCAGGGGCATGAGATGAGATAAGATCATTGACTGACCTCGGGACCATGCAATGTGCTAACTCAAAGCCAATCAACAACATCGACAACATCAACAATCGTTACAATTTACTTTGGTACCTTTTCTCAACATGCAATGAGCCCACAATAGTCCTCTTCACGGAAACTTACATCGCATAGGGAAACGATCACCGTGGAACTAACTTTACAAGGTGCGGAGTATAAATTAAGCGCTCCTACTTATGGCACTAACTCTGGCACTAACACTGGCACTAACACTGGCACTAACCCCTAGAATACTCTACTGTCTTACTGTGCAGATTAACTATCCTCCAATGTGTTACCCAGGGGCTGCGTTCCCGGTGAGGAACGAACCAAACTATTACACGAATTCCATGCCGATCCCACCGGAATTCCACCGGGTCACGCGTGGCACATGCGCCATGAAACCGGAGATATAGCTGAGTCCGGAAAAGATTGAATTTTAGCAGAGAATGGGCACTATACCCCGCTCCTTGAAGATGCCACTATCTGTGAAAGGTTTTGATCTATACGAATTGGTATGGATTCGCCGAGCATACATAAGGAAGCCGTGTCTGCCTGGCTCCCAATGTGTTCGCAGATGTGTGTGCACCATCGTTGAGACAGCCCTATTCCAAAGACCTCTCCACAATGCTCCGTCTCGGTCGGCTTTGGGGTATCGCTGCTCTTGCGGCAGTGGCAGTTGCTGCTCCTTCTCGTTCCGTCCCTCGAGGTATGAATACGCGTTCCGGTGTTTTTTTTTTTTTTTTTTTTTTTTTTCTTCAGAATAATAACTGACCAACGCAACGAGCAGATGTGTCAAGTAGTGTGCTTGATCAATTGACCCTATTTTCTCAATGGTCTGCGGCATCATACTGCACAAACAATGACAACTCAACCGGCGATGCGGTGTCTTGCGAGGCCGGCAACTGTCCATTGGTGGAGTCCGCTGACACAACCACTCTATACGAGTTTAATGAGTATGAGACCAACTTCCAGGGTCAAGTCACAGACTGTTCGCTAACACAGTGACACCTATCAGATCATGCAGCTATGGCGATGTCGCCGGCTTCTTCGCAGTCGACAAAACAAACAAGCTACTCATCGTCTCATTCCGAGGTACCCGCACACTAAAGACTTGGATCGCGAACATCAATTTTGGCTTCACCGATGCCAGTAGTATCTGCAGTGGTTGCGAGGCCCACAGCGGGTTTTTGGAATCCTGGGAGGTTGTCGCGGATGGTCTGACATCCAAGATCGAGGCCGCACAGACAACATACCCGGGCTACACTCTTGTCATCACAGGCCACAGCTTTGGCGGAGCTCTTGCCGCCTTGGGAGGCACCGTCCTTCGAAATGCGGGATATGAACCGAACGTGGTAAGTACCATTTACCATTATTATCGCAATCCGTGATATAATACTCCATAGTACATGCTCACAAATTATAGTACACCTATGGCCAGCCCCGGGTGGGCAATGAGGCTCTGGCTGAATATATCACCAACCAAGGCAGTTTCTGGCGAGTGACGCATGAATCTGATTTGGTGCCTAAGGTGCCACCTTCACACATTGGTTTTAGCCACTCCAGTCCCGAGTACTGGATTACTGCTGGTAACGATGTGACAGTGACCTCGTCTGATATTGATGTCATTGAAGGCGTAGGATCGAAAGCTGGAAATGCGGGGACATTGGATCCCAGCATTGATGAACATAGATGGTATTTGGGATATATTAGTCAATGTCAATAGGCAGTATGTCTGGACATCTACATCTATGTAGTAGATGTATATATAGTTATATATATTGGTCATACTAATGCAATTTATATATCTCATATTATTATATTAACTTACCTACTCTTGATTACTTTGATAAAATGTATTTTATATATTTATAGCTTTTCTAATTGTTATAATTGTGAGATGAAGCCATGAAGCTACAAAGCTGTGTATTAAGCTATAAGGTGCACGGAGTACGGAGGACCAAAACATAAAGCTTGGCCGTTGTGGAGAACTTCAACTTGCGACACGTCAACCTCCAGATGTCTCTGACAAGTGCAGGATTTATTACGGTTACCTACACAGATACTACATGAATTGGTATCTGAGTACTATTCTAAGTATATTCTACTTGTTCCCGGATTTCTCGAGCTTCTCCCGGGGCCTTGATTTCCCGTTGATTGTGAACCTCTCTCCCCCCTCAATGACTTGACCACTCGGGCAGAGTGCCCTCCCATCCAACATGTTGTTCGCTCCTAGTGGGCCTCAAGGTCCCCGACGTCGCAGTCGAATGAAGGCTATCTTCCTTACCATTTTCATCGTTCTCGCCTTGTACCTTTTATTCTTTTCCACAACGGACTCTCCCGTGAAGACCGAAACAAGCAGTTATGCCGAGAAACATGGATCAACAAAAAAACCAGACGAGCTGGCTCGTCCTGCTGTACCGAGACACAAGGATATGGTCGTGGCTAGCATGAAGAGTGATGACACGTCATGGCTGCTAGAATACTTTCCCGACTGGACGAAAAGTATCTACGTGGTGGATGACAAGGATGCGCCGTTGACGGTGACACGGAACAAAGGTCGGGAGTCGATGGTGTATTTGACGTGAGTCCAGGTCCAACGTGCAAAGTGTGTTACCTCTCGTACCTCATACTGACTCGAGCTGTTGAACTAGATACATAATCGACAATTACGATAATCTACCAGATACAATGCTCTTCATCCACTCGAAACGCTACCAGTGGCACAACGACGACCCATACTACGACGGCATCCCACCACTCCGAAACATCCAGATTCCATACATACAAGAGCAAGGATACGTCAACCTCCGATGTGTTTGGACCCTCGGATGCCCGATTGAAATCCGTCCTCACACCGACACACATCGCAGCAACGTACACGCCGGTGAATACTTCAAGAATGGATTTATGGAGCTATTCCCTGGGATCCCAGTCCCGGAAGAGGTAGGTGTGTCATGCTGCGCGCAATTTGGTGTGTCCCGCGCCAAGGTGCTGGAACGGCCGCGCAGTGACTACGAGCGCTTCCGCACCTGGCTAGCGGACACGCCGCTAGAGGATGATTTGAGTGGACGAATTATGGAATATTCATGGCATAGTATGTGTTTTTCTTGAAACCCTGAGTTCCGATCGAAAGCTAACATATTCCCCCCCCAGTGATATTTGGAAAGGACCCTGTGCATTGCCCCAATGCGAAGGAATGCTATTGCAAGTTGTTTGGACTATGCGATCTGACCTGCCCATGGGAAGGTGGCTGTGATGACCGTTATTCCCTGCCACCATTCTCTTCGTTGCCCAAGGGATGGCCGGAGATTGGATGGAAGGGCCAAGCACAGGACACCTCACATGGATTGCCGGAAACTTGAATTGATGGATTGAAAAAATCAGCTACATAGGCCGACCTCCCTTTTGACTGCCTTGAGTTAGGCATCTTTCTCTGCATATATGCGCTCCCCAATTGGAGTGCTAATAGGATGCATCTATAAGTGCACGAGGGATATCCATCCGTCGCTACTGGGATTGCAAGGATTTCCTCCCAAAATGATATAATCGAATATATAGCAAATTAGTTAGCGAAAGCAGCTTGATTGGAATTTGGAGAATCTATAATTTTCCTACTTGCATACATGTACAGTATGTATGTACCTAGTTAACTATGTACCTAACTACGTGACGTACATAAAAGACGTGCTTAATGCGGAGCCGAGGCTAATTTTATCTCCCCGCATTCGTAACTTCAACTTCTTGACATCTTTGCTCTCTCTCTCTCTTCTCTCTTTAAAGCCAAAATGTTGATCATCGGACTCACCGGCTCAATAGCAACGGGCAAGTCAACTGTCTCATCCATCCTCTCCACACCACCCTACTCCCTCCCGATAATCGACGCCGATCTCCTCGCCCGTAAAGTAGTCGAACCCGGCACCGCAGGCTACAAAGCAATCGTCAACTACTTCGGCCCCAGCACACCGGACTTATTATTGGAAGATGCGCCCGCAAATGCAAACGGGAAACCACTGAATCGGCCAGCGTTGGGGCGGCGCGTCTTCGGTAGCACAGAAGAGCGCAAACGCGACCGACAAGTCCTCAACGGCATCGTCCACCCCGCCGTCCGGTGGGAAGTCTACAAAGCCCTAATTTACCACTACCTACGTGGCCAATGGGCAGTTGTCCTGGATGTACCTCTCCTCTTCGAGAGCGGGATGGATCTTATCTGCGGAACGGTGATTGTGGTCGGTGTTCATGACCCTGAGATCCAAACCGCGCGGTTGCGCGCCCGTGATGCGCATCTTACAGCCGAGGATGCAGAGAACCGGGTCCGGAGTCAGGGGGATGTGCGGACAAAAGCGACGCAGGCGGAGTTCCGGGGGACGACGACCGGGCGCGGGGTTGTGGTTTGGAATGATGCTGATAAGGCCGAACTGGAGGTTGCTGTTAAGGGAGCTATGACTAGTATTGCGGCGTCAAGTCCGAGATGGTGGGCGTGGACGTTGCTGGTTGTACCACCGGTTGGGTTTGGGGTTGCTGCTTGGAATTTGATTGTGAATTTTGCAACGCAGAAGGGGTGGGAGAAGAAGAAGCAGGAGGAGAAGGCGAAGCTTTGAGGGCGGTTTCTTGTTTCTTTTCGAGAAGGTCTAGTCGCTACTTAGGTATCTCTACGTAGTGCCTTTTTGCTGTGTCTTTATATCTTTAGTCTTTATCAGGGCAGTGTCACTTTAGACTCAGTGAGGTCCTTAGCAGAGCCCAGGGCCTAGTATATATACAATGTACATCGATTATTATTATGAGAACAAGTTCAAATTTTCACACATGGCCCAAGAACAAACAATGCCATCAAAGACACGTTCCACGAACCTTTGTTCATTGGACAGCGAGGTTATGCCAGACCAGTACAGGGAGCTGTGAACGGCTTCTGCATAGTGCGTACCACTTTCTTGGTGCACATTAGAGCTCTACTTACAGACTCGGTGTATACGAGAGGGAAATATTGTCGTCCAAACATCTAACTCCACCGAACTGAAGATCAATGATATATTAGAGGTTCGGAGGAAGAGCCGGCACTTATTACCAGGTGACAGTGAAAAGGAATCAATTAATGGAACCCTAATACGCCATACATGCTATGCTAAAACGCCAATCAAAAAGATCTGAGTTGGATATGTCGTGGGAGATCATCCATCCGTTTAGTAGCTCTTGCGCTTCTTCTTCTTCTTCTTCTTGTCAGAGGATGGGGCTCCCAACAAAGACCCCCGGCCAGAACCAGATATACTAGTGAGTTCAGACAGTTTGGTTTGGCGTGTGTTTGCTCTGGCTTTGGCTTCTGCCTTGAGTCTGGCTTTTTCCATCATTTTACTGACTTCTTGTGGATTGGACGGGTTGATTATGTCTTCATCTTCATCGTAGTCGTCCTCCTCATCATCATCACCTTCCTTTCGGGGTGTAGTTTGTGGCTAAGAATAATGAGCATAAAATGTGGAGTGTGAGAGATGAAAGAAAACTGACCTTGCGCTCTTTGCGCTTGAAATTGCCATACGCACGCCGACCACCGGAGTAGGTATCGTCATCTGCATCCAGCGAGTCTGCCGCCAATACCATAGGCTGCTGAGTGGACTGGGGTGTAGCAGGAACGTCCAAAACCCAGTGTGTCTCACCGGCCTCGGCAGCTGCTCGTGCAACAGCTTGCTGTCGCTTTTCTTCTTCAGCGGCAAGTGCAGCGGCAATCGCTTCCATATCTGAGGTGCGAGGGCTCTCAGCCTCGGTAGAGAGACGGGGACGCTTTGAATTGTGCGGGCTGGCATCGGAAGATGGGCTTTGAGTTTCTTTTGCAGCTGCAGCGCGTTGCATAAACTGGGATATAATGTTAGTTTACATGGGTTGTTAATCAGAAAACCGTCATTCATACCTTCATGGTCAATAGATTTGACGACATGGTCTTCTCAGGCTTTCCAGCCGGGGAGGAAGAGCCAGCCATGATGGGTTGAAAGTAAAACCTCAATGGATATGAAGGCTAATTTCAAAATAAGAGGTAGGAAGATGTCGAACCACTTTGGACTGAGGCACAAAATAAAATGATGCGGCAGAAAATCCAAAGTGTAGGGTGGAGCTATCTCAAACCAGCAAGCGGTGAAAATCCACCAAACCACACCTCGCGGATTATTCAGTGCCGACTTGCACCTGGTCCCTTGCCAAACGCTCTTTTTGTCCTCTGTCCATAACCAACCACCCTCGGGGAAATCTTGCCCAATATGATGTCCTGTGGCCGCAGACTTGTGACCTTTGCGTCGGTTCGCCCGCGCTTCGTTGTCCGCGCATACTCCTCGACCGTGCCCCGTCTGAACGAGAACCCTATCCAAGTCAATGACCCGACCCCGCGGAAGCCCGCCCCGAACGTCTCCGCAACCAATGCCGTGCCTACCGAGGAGTTTGGACGTCAGCGTAACGACGGTACTCTCCAGGAGGCCCCCGAGGTTGGCGAGCGCATCCGGAGCATGCAGGCCCCCAACCGCGCTACCACCTGGGCCGCCAGCCAGCAGCCGCGCGAGAAGGCTATGGTCGGACCTCGCTTTGAGCAGACAATTATGGAGACCCAGGTACGAACCCATTGAAAAATAGCAGTGGTGATGCAATTACTGTTGGCAATGTATATACCAAGGATTGAGAACTAACTTGCTACTCTTTAGCCGCAACCATATGCCGCTATCGAGCTCATTCACAGACAGCCCGTCCGCTGGACAAAGTCCAGGGTTGTCAGCTGTGACGGTGGCGGTGGTCCTCTCGGCCACCCCAAGGTCTTCATTAACACTGACAAGCCCGAGATCGCTACCTGCGGATACTGCGGTGTTCCCTTCGTATGTGCACTTATATCTGCCGTCTTTCCACCGGCTACCATTGGATCATTGCTAATATCTCTCTCTAGGCCCACGAACAGCACCGCGCTTACTTGAAGTCCCTGCCCGCCACCAGCTACCCCCTCGAGCCCACCGGTGATGCCGCCGAGGTCAACGAGTCTCAGCGTGTGACAGAGGGTAGCTTGGAGCAGCGATAGACGGCTAGCATGAGATTTCCTTTTATCGGCGTTGCACAATATTTGCGTTTTTCAGTTTTGTTTTGGGCCTGAGGCCGTGTACAGAATATCGATGAATGGATGTACTGCCCTTCGATCGTGTGTGATGATGGTATTGTCCTCAAAATGTTTGTACTACTTCGACTACCATATGATGATCTCATATAATCTGGGTCATTTGTCGACTCTCTCGCCAACCTAAATCCCTGTTTTCCTTTTATCTTGCATCACTCGTAGCCGGGACTTCCTAGATAAATCACAATTGCCCGCGCTCAGCCCCATCCAGTCAAGCCTTCTGGCCTTGGATCGTCGCGACAACCTTGCGACTGTGCCGACTGGTCCGGAATTCCAGGTACCAGATGCCCTGCCAAGTTCCTGTTGCCAATCGACCGTTTGTGATGGGGACATTGACCGAAGCGCCAATGAGCGCAGATTTGATGTGAGCCTGCAGTGCATTAGTGGCTGATTTCGAAAAGAGAGGGTAAAAAGAATCGCGGAAGCTAGTTAGAGCTGGACTCTTCAAGCGAGAGTATCCCGATCCAACCAAAAAGACCCCTTGATTCTCTGCTATTCCCAAAGACATACAGGCATATCATCCTCGCCCTCGGCAGAATGACGATACAGATTTCCCTTCTTATCCATAGGCGCAATGCGGTCTAGCGCATCGCTCATATCGGCGCGAACATCGTCATCCCAGTTCTCGTTCAGCGAAAGCGCACAGCTGGTGTGTTGCACGAACAAATTCAGCATGCCGACTTTGTAGTCGCGGATCTCGGGGACCTCCTGGAGGACATGGTCGGTGATAAGGTAGGAACCGCGGCTGCGAGCGGGGAGAGTAAAAGTCTTTTGGGACCAAGACATGGTATATAGAAATTGAAAGGGAGATGTGCTGAGAGTAAGAATATGTGAGCTCTGAAGAATATCGAGGGGCAGAAAATAAGAGTTGTTGTGATTGGGTGGGTTCTGTGATGTCATTGGATCTACTACCTCTCTTACTCTTTCTCTCTCTACATATGTACTTTGTATATACATTGGGCAGGAATATCTTTACTTCATTGCTTATATGACTATCTTCAAGGTACAACAATGTTAAATGAACCTTGGAAGGGTTGGGCACAGTAATCAAGAACGTGATATTGGCTTGGGTTGCGAGGTCACTCATTGTCCCTGGGCACCACCAAAAATGGTCCACATGGCAATACGGGTACAAAGAGCCTTGGCCTCTGGGTCTTGGACAACATCGAGGGTTTTCTTCCAATAGAATGCAGTGAACGGCACTCGGGTTATCTCGGATGCAAATGGTGCATCTCTCAGCCAGCCTACGCACGGAGTGATAATCAAGTCACTATGAACTAAATAGGAGATTATTTCTTCTAGGCGTTGTACTGCTGCGATATAGTTGTATGGGCTGTTCTAGATGATCGGGCAAATGAGTATGGTATCTTTTTGGACTGGTGTGACAGCTAAGAATAGGAGTCTGAGCTGATATAGCTAGTTTGCCTTTGCCGCCGATCATAGGACAATTCCTCACTACAGTATCTACAGTATAGAATTTATATCTCAAACATCACCCGCAATCGAGTCATTATACCGTTTATGCCCTGCATTTATTATTAAAAAGAGGAAAGTATAAGTTAGCGCTAGAAAGAGGAGAATATGTCGCTTCTTTGGTAGCAATCTGGCTCCCTAAACACTATGCATCCTCATTATAAGGTGGCAAATATTGCTCATCCGCAAGCAACTCCACTAGATGGTATCGATGATGTGCCGTGAAGAGCATAATCATTCCCTGGGTGAAATTCTTAACTAAAGCGAGCAGCGATGGACTATTCCGAAGCTGTTCATAAGCTGACTTTGTCACCTACAGTCAATTGTTAGCAGTCCAGGCCTTTACAAGGCCAAGAGTTTGAAACTTACAGCAGGGGTATAGCTCGTGAGGTACCGCAAGACATCCAAATGCTGGACATGATGCGCGTCGGCAAAATTCTCCACGAAATTGCCTGTTTCATCGTTGAGACAGAACTCCTTGTAATATGACAAGATATCGTTGGTAAAGTCAATGAAGAGCACAAGTTCCAGAGTGACGGGGAAATACTGCATAACATATTCGTCTTCGGGAAAGACACAGTTGGGATAAAGAAAATGGATCATGATCTCTGCACCCCCGACCTTAGTTCTCAAGAACATAGGCATGAGACGGGACTCGCTGGAGAACTTGAAATTGGACTGTTTGATCTTATACTCGACGACACGTCCATTGATGTAATCAAGCATGCCTTTAATCATCACCGAGTGGCAGTATGGGCCGTAATAGCTCGATAGATTGCGAAGGTGAGAATCCAACCCAGTCAGGATGGGATGCTTGTGGTGTTGGTTGAGAACAAAGCTAAGTAGATCAGCATACGCATACAGTTGAATACTAGCATGATGAAGTCAAGTTGAAGACTTACTTTTGACCAAATGCTTGAAGTTCTTCTATGAACTCCTCCGCCACGTCATCCACCAGAAACATATATAGGAATTGAATGGCACCAAGCACCCTCACCTGGAAGGGAAGAGACGTGTACCCGTGATATGCAAAGTTTACCGAAGGGTTGAGGGTTTGTTGGACCGATTTCTCGTTCTTCTCTCCCAGACCCAAATTTTGGAAATATTGCCAAACAGCGATTTTCATCTCATGGTCTTTGACGACGTGGATGCTGCGATCAAAGCCAATATCCCCAAGAAAGGTCCTGATCAGGGATTTGATTTCATCAGTTTGAGCCCTTCCTGTATCAACACCTGTCCCATTGGTATTAGTTGATGTCATTTGGAGTCCATGATAGGCGAGCTTGCTTTCTGCAAGAATAGGGTCCATATTGTCAACTCAATCAATTCAACGGTAAAGGGTAACAAAGATACCAGAGACTGCGACCAAATGGTGGGATAGAGTGAAGTCGGGAAGGCAAAGACTCTCCCAGCTTCGGTCGTTTGTCGCCGTTACACACAAACGGCATAGATATACTACGTCGTACGAAGGTGTGACCGGAATAGAGGAAAATGATATATACCACAGGTGTCTCTTTATCTCAAGTTTTATATTGCCATGGATATAGGGTTAGGTGGTAGTTCATATGTAATTATGTCCGCACAGCTAACCTTGCCGTTGCATACATGTAGTTTATGGAAGTAAAGTCCTGGCTTACTTTCTTTACATTTCATGCCGAATACCTCCTAGTATCATCTTTATAACATATTACCTCATCCGTTGTATGCTATATAGTTCGACTTATACTAATTTAACATTATCAAATGTGAGAAGCTGATCTACTTGAACTGTAGGAATTCGCTCTCAGTCCAGATCTTCCACACCAATCTCTCGCCACTAACCTGTCCACTTCTCAGAGTATCCAATGAAAAAGTGAACACAAGGGATTTTTAAATACCGCTTCAAAGGCGTAGCTTACAATGCCGTGAGTTTCCACTCCGGTCATCCAAGATGCTTCTCCGGCCACATCAAGCAAAACTTGCACACCACCTTTCTCAGAAGGAGAGCAAAACACCACCGGAAGAACAGCAGCAACAATCGATCTCGGTAGAGTCGCAATTTTGGCGACGTGCTGCAGAGAACCGAAATTCGAATCCACACAGTCAAACATGTAAAGGGGAATGGAAGGACTCTCCGTGCTCAAGATATTGAGAATGGAAGTTACGGCATCTCTGGATCTGAGCTAAATGCTCGATACTCAATCCAATGGCTCTACAGCATCTCCATTGTTCTTTCCTTCGTCGGTTCTGCCGTCTATGGTGCTGCGCCCACTCTCCAACCCTGCCAACCCTGATTGTGGGTCGTGCGATTGCTGGCCTGGGATGTGCGAGCCTGCTGGTCGGTGCCTTTTCCCTCGTTCCATTCATCGCTCTGCCAGCAAAGCGCCCTATCATGATTGGCCTCATCTCAGCCTCCCGTGGACTTTCCACAACGTTTGGTCTTTTGATTGGAGAGGCTCTGACTGAGAGAGTCTCCTGGCGTTGGAACGTCTATATCGAACTGCCGCTTGGTGTCGCTATTCAAGTCGCATTTGTTTTTTTTTGCTTCCGTTCGCCCACCGAAGCGTGAGAGCGAATCGTTCACCTCCTGGACAGACCTGGTGCAGAACCTTGATCTTTTTGGCCTGGCATCGTTGCTTCCGTCGGTTGTTTGCCTTCTTGCACTGCAGTGGGGTGGGATCACATATCCGTGGACCGTGGTCAGATTCATGGGTGTTAAAGGACTTTATAGGTGCTTAAAACTACGTATATATGTCTGTTGATATTTCTTAACCTATATTTCAAAGACCTAAGCAGTTTCCACAATGGAACTGCTATAAAGTCACCGGACATCTCTCCGAACATCTCTCCCCGAACATAAGTAGACCCTGATAAATCCGGAGAATTCTAAATCCGAGGTATGTTATTCAGTGCGATTGATTGGCTACGTAGGATTGAGCTTATATAGTTTTTATAGTTTGTATAGCTGTAGATTGTACTTAAAACGCTGAGTAGAACCGGTTAAGAAGACAACAATAAACAGGGATACTATCAGATAGACTAGAAATGCCCTCATTAATATTGCCGAGTTCCCGATGGTCGTCAATGCCAAGTCGATTATTGTTCCGATCTCCATGTCTCCCGAGATCATTATTCGTCAATCCCCTCTTTTTCCCCTTGGGGAATTTGTGGATATGACCTGGGGAGAGAAACCTTGGGAGTCTTCACCCCAACACACAGAGTAAACGGACTTGGAATTCCTAACCTGGAGTGTCCTGTGCATATATATAGATCTTATCATCTCTTAAAACTAGAGATCTTTTGCAAAACCATGACTGAAAACCCCATAATTAGTACTTCTGTCATACAAGATACATCCAAGGGGTCAGCATTGCACTAATCGGTCCCTCTCGGTACCCAACATGCGGGGAAGACCCTGTTATGACTTCATCGGCTCTTCCGGAATACCCTCGGTGATGAAAATCGCATTTTTAAATCATTTCCTCCATTGAATGTCTCTCATCTGAAACATGAGTTCCTCCGATCCCGCCTCTCTACTGGTATCTGCCGCGGTCCCGGCATTCAAGTGTCCCGCTGGGACCAAGATGCACATTCTGAACCTGGGCACCCTCCAAGCAGATGAATCATGGTTTGTGTTTGCCAATGGAGACCAAGTAGTAAACTTCGTACTAACTTGAATAGGATCTTCCGAGGCGGCAATACAAGCTCCTTGAGCAACCTTAATCCGGTAAACAAACGCCGAGATTTAGTTCTCCTGTCCGCTCTCATTGAGTATCCGGGAGTTGGCCTCATTCTTTACGAGACGGGCTGTGCTGAGGATCTAGACGTGGTTTGTTCAGATTGTATGGCAATGTTGGTTATGTATGAACTAACAAAATACAGAAATGGCCAGCACCAGTCACGGATGTCTTTCCGCGAGTTGAGTACTCAGAGAACCATAAACTCCCGAATGCTATCAAAGCCACTGGGAACGACATCAAAGATGTGAAAGCGGTCATCATTGGCCACCTGCACCTTGATCATGCTGGAGGACTTGAACATTTTGCGAACACAGATGTCCCAATCTATGTTCACGAAGAAGAGTTCAAGCACGCGTGCTGGGCGGTAGCAACCGGGGCAGACCTGGGTGTCTATCTAGGACATTATATGCTACTGGAAGAGCTGAAGTGGAATACCTTCAACGAGTCACAACTTGATCTCTTCCAAGGCATAACCCTCCACCATTCACCTGGTCACACACCTGGACTATGCATTATGCAAATCAATCTTGCCAATGATGGACCATTTATTTGGACCACGGACCAGTTTCATGTCGCAGAAAATTATGAGCTGGGTCATCCCCACGGAGGATTGGCTAGGGATCATAATGCGTGGTATCGCAGTCTCAACATGATCCGTAGACTCCAAAGACTGTATAATGCGACGTTAATTTTCGGTCATGACAAGGAGGTTGCCTTCAAACTCATTGATGCGAAGCCATATTATGAGTGAAAGTCTGTACTTCAAGCTTGCTGTTAGACTGCCACTTAATCAAATGAAGACTTCTTTTCTTTCTGAGCTGATCTTGTTGGACGCCAGCTTGTAACTTTAGTTTGACCTGGATTGTTGGAGAAGCGGATGAGAGGGGGAAATTAACCCGAGTATGTTAGGGCAGGTATTTTGTTGAGCTTCTCAGGTTCTTGATGAGAAGAAGTTGAGAAGTGAGTCGTCCTGAATAGGAAGGTGAGTCTAATTAACAGCTTTGACCGCAATAGAGCAATTTAGAGATACCCGACTCGACTCTGCTTCGGTCTTATTGAAGAAAAGATATTTTGTTTAGATAATTCTTGTTAGTTGCATATAGTTCGTCAAAACTATATAGACAGATTATTAATCTCTTCCTCCTTGCTTCCTCTCCAAGACGAGAGTTTATCGGTGTCAGAGTATTGTGGAGCAGCAGACTTCCTGTATGTCTTGCAATCGAGTTACCCCAAGTAAGGACGGTCAAGTTCGGACTTCTAATGTAATCAAAGTGAAAATTGCCGGAGTTGCTCGGATGCTAAAAATCCCTCATTTGATTTCACTTCATTTGCTGTCAGCGATACCTTTTACTTTGTAGTCCCTTCGTGACATCACATCTTACCTTCGGGACCGCACACGCCCCTGCGATATGTGCGGGGTGAGAAGTCTACGGCCCGAATACGTCGTATATATGTATATGTAGTATGTCTTAAGCTCCGAGCTTACTTCCCGAGTTTCAGCGACTTAGCTCCGGGCATGCCGATTGCTCAAGCGTTCTTCCAAGAATGTGGGGTGAGAGTTTGTATTTCCCCGAAGATTTGCAGAATGGGATGTCCAAAGAGGCATGCCAAGAAGTACCAAATGTGGGATGATAGATTTTCCCAGCTATAAATCTTGTATGAATTCCTTCCTAATAGAATAAAATAGCTTTTCTTTGCATAGAGGGTTTCAAATTCCAAGATGGGCAATTTCCTCATGGCCATGGGTCTTCTCGCCGGGACGGTAACCGGATTGAACTATACCGAACCATACCGTCCTCAATATCATTTCTCTCCTGCTGAAAACTGGATGAACGATCCTGCCGGACTGGTATATTACAATGAGACCTACCATCTCTTCTTCCAATATAACCCCGCTGGTATTGAATGGGGGAATATGTCATGGGGTCATGCAACGAGTAAAGATTTGACCCACTGGGAAGAGCGCCCCGTTGCTCTACTTGCTCGTGGATACCCTGAGAATGTCACCGAGATGTACTTCACGGGAAGTGCGGTAGCAGATGTGAATAACACGAGTGGCTTCGGGGTTGATGGAAAGATTCCTTTGGTCGCCATGTATACTTCCATGGTAAGATCACATAACTATTTCACTTGATTACTCCTGGAGACTGACAGCCTTTCCCCCCATAAAGTATCCCGTTTCACAAGAGCTTCCAAGTGGAAAGCACGTTCTGGCAGAGCAGCAATCTCAGTCAATCGCTTATAGTCTCGACGAGGGCGAGACTTGGACAACATATGATGCTGAGAACCCGGTGATTCACAATCCACCCTCTCCTTATGGAGCAGAATTCGAAAACTTCCGAGATCCCTTCGTGTTTTGGCATGAAGATACCCAGAAATGGGTCGCCGTCACAGTTCTGGCATCACTCCACAAAGTTGTAATATGGAGTTCGGACAACCTCAAAGAGTGGTCTTTGGCCAGCGAATTCGGACCCTACAATGCCGTCGGCGGCGTATGGGAATGTCCCAATCTGTTCCAAATGCCCATAAAGGGACACCCATCAATCAAGAAATGGGTATTGGTTTTGGGACTCAACCCTGGTGGGCCGCCTGGCACCGTCGGATCAGGCACGCAATACTTTATTGGCGACTTCAACGGAACGGATTTCAAAGCTGATCCTGCTAGCATCCATCCGGACAACAAGTCTGCCAACTGGATGGACTGGGGTCCAGACTTTTATGCTGCGGCCAGTTATAACGGACTTCCTGCTGGAGATGACGTGATCCAAATCGCGTGGATGAATAACTGGCAGTATGGTGCGACGATCCCGACAAGCCCTTGGCGAAGCGCCATGTCTGTTCCCCGTCAGTTGTCTTTGAAGAATGTTAATGGGAAGGTCACCCTCCTTCAACAACCGCAATACGGCTGGCGGAGTGTTGCTAATCACCACACCTTGAAGCATTCCTGGAAATCTGTATCGAAAGGATCAACCAGCCTAGACTCCCCAGGCAAGGCATTCAAGATCGACATGAGATTTGCTGATCATGACTCCGACGAGTCTCTGGCATCGACGTTTGCGATAGCTGTCCGTGCTAGCTCTGACTTCAAGCAAGAAACACTCATCGGATACAACTTTACCAGCAAAGAGGTCTTCGTGGATCGGAGAAATTCAGGAGATGGATCTTTCGACAAGACTTTTGCAAGCTTGTATCACGCACCACTATCAGCGAATGCGGATAAACGTATCAACTTGCAAGTCTTCGTGGATTGGTCCAGCGTTGAGGTCTTGGGTGGTCAAGGAGAGGTATCTTTGACGGCTCAGATATTCCCAGAGGGAAATTCAACTGAAGCACGGCTTGTGTCGACTGATGGAGCGACCCAGGATGTCAGGCTTCGGATTAACGGAATGGATTCAGCGTGGCACTAAAATAGTGAGAGACAACAAGAAACTAGAAACTAGAAACGAGATGAAATGAGACCAGTGATATTTTGCAAGCCGACGTACACGATATGATCGACTTCAACCATCGGCGTAGTGACAAATTTGGCTTTGAGAGGGTGAGATAGGTGACATGAGAAGTAGCGAGGAGGTGACACTAAAGTGAGAGAGATATCAGAGAGATGTCAGAGTCGAAGTGACAAGTAATGTGGGGACGATGCTGTCTGGCCATCAAAAACCTTGCTCTTCCCAGACTTCTATGGCAATGCTATCAATAATAGCGTTGCCAATGCTGATATTTGTTTCTTTCGGAATGGTCGGTGGGCGAAGAAAGAGCTTGTCGAACCGGATGACCAGTGGCTGGCCATTGACGTAAGACAGAATTGTTCTCGCCTTTGTTGATCATGACAACTTGCTGACATTCGACCCTATCGTTCACCAGTTTCCATAAGTCGAGCACAACATTTGGTGAGCTGCGACTGATCTCAATTGTCATGACAATTTGCACATCGCCGTTCAATTTGGAAAGCCAAAACCGAGCATCAGATATCAATTTCGAAGGGGTCCCCGAAAAGCCAGTTCTACAACAAGGGAAGGCCATTTGGTGGTTCGGCCGTGAGGAAGTATCCTCGGTAAAAATTGGCAGTCTGGCTGTTTAACAGAGCCATTTTTTGCCTCGCAAGTGGCGGATTCAAAGGTTCGAAGATAGTTGATGAGGCCCATAGGTGTAAGACACAAAGATAGATATTTTTCGAATCCTCGTGCCACAGTTTCCTGAGCACGCGAGACTGTCATTTTGACGAGCAAAAAGTGTTAAGAAGAGTCGTAAGAATTCCAGTAATGTTGAAGGATACCATCGTCGGAGTTGAGGATGTCGCAACCAAAGACATGCTTATTAACCTGAGTGAAGAGCACTTATTCACTGGCCTCAAATTCCTCTTGCTGGCGACTTCGTTCCATCTTTATAGTTTCTAGAAACTATTTAGGTCCCTTGTACAGACACCTTCGGATCGGAAGTCCTAGGTCACCGAGAAAGCTGCTGCTAGAGGTCTCGATGTCTAGCTCCGAATTTGTGTTCGAGGACATGATGGCGGTAATTCCACTTGTGCTAGTGTGAAAGAAGTTAACATGAAAGAAACATTCTCATATTAATTCTATTAAGAATCATCGACAATCACCTGTCAATTTGACGTAGCCTTATTTCGATCTTCGGCGCAATGGACATCTACGTGGCCAATAAAACCATGCTTTACCAAAGCCAACTGGTCGAAGTCTTAAAGAACAAGTTTTAACCCGATAAAGAGTAATTATTAAGAATTTGCCGCTCACATGAGACAGTCACATTGTACTTAGATATTACCCGAGCCGACCTGTCCTCCAGGTCTGGAATGCAGGGCACGGGTGCCGGTATTTGAGCTTAGAGGGCACAAAGCTCGTGGCATGAACTTGGCCGGTGTCATCTGCACTATCATCCTGCGGCAACTGTTGGAGTCTGCCATAGGTCTGCTTGACGTTTTCAAATATTGATCCCATCATTGAGAATAGGTCTCCATTCTCCAGTGCGGCATGATCACAACGCGATACACCGTCGAAGCGACTGCACAACGCACCTAGAATAGAATCAAAGTCAACGGTTGTTCGCGCAACACGAACATCCCAGTCACGAAGCTGGGGAATCCCAACTGTCAGTCTATAAATGATGGAGATAGCATATATGATGCAAGACCACTGCATATAAGAGAGGCTGCTGTATTCGGATATTGGGATTGAGAGGAAATTCTGCGCAAGCTGCCCCGCCGATTTCAAGCAGAGAAAGAGAACCTCTAGGGGAATTCGAGAGGTAGAAGATGGGCTTGTTGAATGTTTGAGAGAATTCGTCGTTCGTCGCGTTTTCGACGTAAAGACATTGACGAGATCCATCTCGTACACATGCATCACAGCAATCTCACAAGCCAGGTCCATCCAGTCTACGGCACATTAGCATCGATTCTATTGGGGCTTTCGATCGTTCGAACTTACTCGCTTGCTGAGATACAAGTGGAAACGAGTGCTTCCACTGCGCAAGTTCGGCTTGAAAGAATTGAACCTTCATTTCAAGATCTAAGCCATTCATATGGTCAACAGTTGAAAGACTGCGGTGATTCACCTCGGCCATGTTTTGAAGCTGGACTAGTGGTAAAAGCAATGTGTCCGTTGGATATTCCAATTCTTGACCCAACGATGTCGCACATTCAATCATATAACTTTGGAATTGAATACCATTTGGCTTCATTTTAACCCAGCCGGTGCTACCAACAATTTTAATTAGTCATACACTCTGGTTTTGAGCGATGATGATACGTTCATCAGGAAATATCCATCAGTCAAAGGGCGTTTTTTTGGGGAAAATACTTACAGAGTAGAAAGATAAAAGCATCCTAAGTATGCTCGACGGGCTTCTCGGCTAAAGAATTCATCGTGATCCGCTGAAGGTGTAGAGACTTTGCGATAATGTGTCAATCGAAGTCCTACCTTCCTGCTCATTGCCTCGGCAGGTGTGAGGTTCAAGCCTATGTCACCAACCATGCCAATCGCGATATGGAGTAGTTGGTTGAACTGTTCTTTCTTGGGAATGTAATAAAAGTGATACCTAAAGTAAGCGTTGGTTATCAGAGTTGAACCAAAGAGTGATATGGAAGCACAGTCTACCCACCAGGCCAAGTATACTAGCATTCCATTTAGGAGATCTAGACTCCTTTCATTGTGAACCATAATAGTGTGGAGAGCGCCAGTTCTAAATTTCTCACCGAGATTGTTTTGTAATTTCCTGTCCGAAGAGGTCGCCGCCGCCAATGCCGCCACAAGGACGAAAGGCCGTTCTTTACACATCGTCAAAACATTGGCATGAGTGGGAACCACGAAAAATGGAAAGTAAGAGGTCATGGTGCGAAACTGGTTGAGGAATCCATCAGCAGCACCAATAGACAGGCCACACTCAAGTAGTAGTTCAGGGCAGGATATGCCATTGATTTTAGGATAGCCAGCCCACTTATCAAGAGGACAATCGAGGTGTGTTGAACTTGTGCTGCTGTTATGGCTGCTGCTGGAGGTGGAATCTCGTTCCCCGCTAGAAGATGAACTATAGGTAGACAAGCCATTTTCCAGAAACCCCGCCTCTTGCTGTGAAGGTCCTTTCCCGTGACTCAGTTTGGACTGATTAGCGATAGCAAGCAGATTATCAACCTTCGACTCCAGCGCACGAATTCGGGCCTTTGAGCTATGCTTCGGCTGGCGTTGCCGCGGTTGCCGTGGCTGTCGCTCCAAAAATACACAGGTTTTTTTGGAATTCACACACTTTAGACATGTATCAGGTTGGGAGCTAGGCAGACAGCGGACCTTCAGCGAGCGGCATATTTCGCACGCTTGGGAGGCCTTGTTCTTGGGTCCTTCACCCATTGAGTTCTAGTTCCTAATTGGTCTTGAGAAAAGCAGGGAATCCCAAGGTTGTACGGGAGCTGACCTTAGCTCGGAGAAAAAAATACCCAGGTGACACGACTGAAAATAAGGTACGGAGTACGAGAAAAGAGACAAAAAAAAAATTGTATACTCATCTGTTGGGAGATGAAGGACGGAACGGAATGTTCAGTTTCTGTCTCCGATCCGCGATTTCGGTGACTAAGCGATAATTAACCCCGTGGGAAGGCAGCTGTAGACCCGGCCCGGGGGCTCTCCAGGGCTAATCCGTGGACCTGTGGGCCTGTGGATCCATGGATTTCCACAAATGGATCCATGGATCGGAACAAAAACAACACAACTCATACTTCCGTCCCGCGATATGGGGGACATCAAAGACTCCTGTCACAGAGGTTGGACCAGTGAGGGATGTTTTGTTGATCGTTTCGATGCATACAAATAGTTGGCATGGCCCTTTCCCTGGGTCTCATTCATCTCTACCGCCATCCTCTTGTCTCTACTACCATACTACCATCCTCTATAAATCCACCAGCCATGGCTCCCATCCAGTTCGGTATTATCATGATACCATTTCAAATGTTGGACGTCGCAGGACCCGTTGATGTCCTATCCAGCTCCTCGATTCCTTACCTGAGGGGATTCAACAATCCCGACATAGCTGACCGCGGTATTGATATTGAATTCCACTATATCGGCGATGGACTGCACCCTGTAACCCTTCCCGGAAGTTTCGAATTACAGCCTACGATCACCCTGTCTGCTTGTCCCAAGCTTGACTATCTCCTAATCGGCGGGCCTTCGCCAGATTATACCAAAAACATCCCGCCAGCGATAGCAAACTTTGTGCGTGAACGTGCCAACGAAGTCAAGACCGTATTCACCACTTGCACCGGTGGGTTGTTTACGTCCATGCTGGGTCTCCTGGATGGCCTGAACGCCACGACAAACCACGAAGCCATCGCAATTGCAAGGGAATTTGCTCCCAATGTGAAGTGGACGGCCGAGAAGAATTGGATCGTTGACGGCAAATTTTGGACTGCTGGTGGTGCTTGCGCTGGCATGGACATGATGGCTCATTGGGTCATGGAGAATTACGACAAGGACATTGCCGAAGCCGGATTTGCAGCGCTTGCTTACGAGCCGCGTGATGTGAATGGAAAGCAGGTTGTCTTGACAAAACATACTTCGAAGTGATCGAGGGGCAATTATCTGGAGAGTAAGCAACACTAGAGTGATGACAAACACATTGGGGGTTCATAATGCCAAGAAATATGTACCTACTGCACAAATTTCACCAAACTGTATTAGGCGGAAGCGAGACGAGCCACAGTAGTCATACTCCGTACATTAAGTAAATTACTTTAATTGTGTTCCAAATTTGTGCCATAGCATCTGAGTCCTGGAATAAAACAACCTGCATGGCTTCTGTGCAGCGTAGCGACTGGCACATTCTGCAGCACACACGTGCGGGATATCTCGGGGTACTCCGAGGCTAATGCGGGCCTGCATGCCGCGATGTGACCCTTAGCAGCTCATAACCCCATTCGGAAATAGGTGGTCTGGTGAGATTCCCGGCTATAGTGTCTCCAAGTCTATATTTAATGAGTGAGATATTCCACTTCAAATGCTGAAACACTGTCGCAATATCATAACACAAGTCCAACCATGCACTTGAAACTAGGAGCTAGCTTGGTAGTCCTGGTTGCTAGCCATGTGGTAGCCCTATCCCAAATAACAGACGATGAGATGGGCTCACTGCTCGATGCAGGTGGCGTAGATCTAGCACACCGATACGCGCCCATGTGGTTCTTTGGCCAAGCCCTGAATCAGCCGCCCTGCTATCCAACCTGGACGTATGGCGGCTCACCAAACACACCAGATGTTTATGATGACGCCCACAGGACACCGGGCGCGCCACAGTGTGATTACCCAGACGTCGGGTGCAATTGCCGCAACCCTGGCGTTGGCATCGGGAATCCGGGCCCTGAATTTCCCGTTTATTATACATATCAGAGATGCAGCGATACCGAAGTGCGCGTTGTCTATAATCTCTTTTATGAGAAAGATGGCGCAGAATTTATCGGCATCGACACTGGACATGACTAGTAGGTAGCCCATTCTGCGCCATAGTGAAATACAATGCCGCCTGTCCGGCCTACCTCTAACGTCTGTTCTAGCGACTGGGAGCGAGTAGTAATAATCCACTCTCGAGATGACAGCAACATGTGGGCGCCATCGCGCGCCCTGCTCTCTGCGCATAGCGGGTACCACAACCTGGCCTGGGGCGACATCCAAAACACCCTAACGACGGAGGAGGTCAACGCGGGAAGCGCCAAAACCCCGAACGGCGTAAAGAACAATGACCATCCGAAGGTGTATGTGTCATGGTCGAAGCATGCGCACTTCGATACTCGCAATACCGGGTGGAATGACCCGGCAAGCCAGTCACTGGATAATGCATTCCGGAGCGATGATTGGTGGTACTTTGTCGAGCCACAGTACTATGTAAGTTTCTTAATTTGCAAGCGGAGTAAATACTTATAGCTTTTTAGATCCGAGCCGATGATAGTACAGAGGCGGGTAAGGTTATCGGGGCTGCTGATTGGGGTAGCGCAACCAGTGACCCGGTGTCGGTGCAGTCTGGCGTGTGCCAGGCCTCATAGTGGTGACTACGAGGTTGGATGGAACAACGTACATATGTTCGGCGTCTGTACCTATGTCCAATTGTTACCTATTTATACAATCATCTAATCCTTTGGGTCCATTTGGCCATTCCCATTTGCTTCCGTAGCCCATACATACCTGTTGCGCATTGGATTATCTCGCAATCATTTCTCGATTCCGATCCGGTTACCGTGGTCGTCCACTCGTTCACTGGAGTTCTCCATTCCGCTCCACTTGGGGAGACCATCGGGGAGGTCTAGCACGCGTGACTTATAGAAAATATGACATCTAGCGGGATCATTAGTTTGCACTTATGGTATAGTAGGACATGCACATACGTCGGCTTGAAGATCCCCCTCTTCTCTCTTTGCTGCTGGCTAGATCCCTCGAGCTCAATCAATTCAGGGAAGATCAAACACATATTCCGGCCTTCATCCATGATAAGTGTCCGGCAATTGCCACAGGACAGTTTGGTAGGCAACACATGATCCTGACTTTCATGTGTAGAAGAATAAAATACTAGACCGCTCGTGCCACTGGTAAATGATATGTCGTCCTTATGGAAAATAGCCGCCCATTGAAGAGGAGCTCCGTGGGTAACCTGGCACACCCGACAATGGCAGTATTTGGCATTGAGTGGTTTCTCTCGCTTTAAGAGATAAGTGATATTTCCACAGAGACATTTTCCACGCCACTTGATTGGGCCAAACTGTTCAACAGGTTGTACTTCATACGGTGGAAGGTGCTTCCAGTGTCCCTCGGGCGTGGATTCTGGGAGTGTGTTGGTATGCGCCGGCCAGGGAAGAGGATCGATGAAGTTGCGACTTATTTCCGCCATGATGGGTGTGGTTTTGGGATGTGAATTGAGTGTGTAAGGTAGTTGAAAGTGTGTGTTTTGCTTTTCCCAGTCTTTGCTGAGGTTCGAATATATGGACAACAACCATGATGATGTCAACCAATGGCCAATGGTACATGGTATATGGGTCCAATATCCAGAATGAGCAGGATGAATTAATTCAATTGAATTGAATTTCAGGAATTTCCTAAAAATGACGCTGTTCAGTGATGTCATGTGAATTCTCCTTGGAATCTCTGTGGGAGGTCCCTTGAATCGTCTTTCTCCATAATATTTGGCCAATGAGAAATCATTCCATGTCACTTGTCATCAAAGCCTTTCATATGGAGGATCTTCAGGATCTAATAGATGTGATGAAACCCCGTTAGACTGAAACGCCCGTGTTTCATGTTCCGGGGGGGCTGAAAGGGGGAACATGGTTGACGGACCCTGCATTAACGCGTTTTGTTCCTGTCATCTCCCCTCTTTTAATATTCACATTCTTCCACCTCCCAGTCAGAATGGGCTTTTTTGACAAGCTGCGGCGAAGCTCACGACGAAACTCACGGCGAAGTGATCGGGAAACGACCGACCCGCCATCGCCCCGCCTTAATGTGCCCGCCCGAGATTATACCAAACAGTTACCTCGGCCAGTATTGACACGCATTTTCTCCTTTGTTTGTCCTCACGCCGTTGACAACACATATGGCACCTCCGAGGAATCTGCCAGCGATGGCTGTATGTTATGCGACATGCGCGATTTGGCACACTGCACCCTCGTGAGCAAGAGATGGTTTTTGGATGCGCGGGCGCTTCTGTAGGAGATCCTTGGGCCTTTTGACAAGTGCGAAACTAATACCGGTCTTGCCACTAGTTATACCAACGTCCGAATCGACCCCGTCCATTACTGCGAACTTGAAATCGAATTAGCCGCCAAGCGAAAACGCCGCTCGTTCTTTGACCGCAATGGCGATCCTATCGATGCCCCGCAAGTCCGTCTGGAAATGTTCATGCGAACGGTGCGAGAGTCCCAGGGGCTAGGGAATATGGTGTTGTCGCTCCGAATGCCATACATGACCCGCGAGGCCAACAAAGCCAACGTGGCTCGGACTGTCTCGGTCCTTCCTAATCTCCGCTTTGTGGATCTGCCGGTGGGTTTGTACAGCGACGAGGCATCATGTCTACCCTTGAAACAGGAGTTGATGGCCCGATGCCCCGAGTTGCGTCGGATGGCCTATCGCCAAGGTGCCGAGGGCAGTTTTGCACGTCTGCCTGGATCTCAGCTATGGATGAATTTGGAGGTGCTGGAGCTGTCTGGAGTTCACATGGAAGCTAGTACTTTACGCGCTGGACTGGGTTCATTCCCCCATCTTCGTGAACTCACCCTCGAAGATCTTGATTGGCTTGATGATTCTGCATTTGCAGTGAACGTGCCTCTTCCGCCATTCCCGTCGGTTCAGTCTCTTACACTTCGCAATACCCCTAATGTCACGGCAAGCGGGCTTGCCGCGTTCCTTTCCTTGCCAGCGAACCGAGCGACTTTGGGATCTTTGATATTATCTTCTACCGGGGTTGCTCCGTCGCAACTACATTATATTCTTTCCGCCGCTCCACGACTCCAGAGTCTTTCTGTCATCCAGGAGGTCTCTCGCTCGTTCCCCATGGAGCAGATTCCTCCCATGGCATCGAGGTCGCTGAATCTCCTGCACTACGAACTCACATCCGAAACCGATAACCATGGAATGCCACCAGTGGTATCCTCATACTATACCTATCTTATTTCGTCGTTGGTGTCCCGAGCCTTACCAGCCCTTCAAGACTTATATGTCCGTGATTCCTCATTCCCAGATACATTGTTGCTCATGCCCCCACCACGACTCTTCGGTGGTGGTGAAAACGGCCCGCAGATGCGGGGTGGTCTTTCGCAGCCCCTGAATGTGTACAGCAAGGGTCTGGATGAGTTTGAGTGGAACTTTACACCGTACGACCCCAGCCCGGCGCCTGGACGCCGCGACTCAAGCACGCGCCCCGTGAGCTTCCACGAGGCCCAGCTAAACCGGTCTTGGGGTGGCGATGCTCGCAAGAGTGTGCTTGTCGGGAACGGGTTTGGTGGGTTCCTGGCTGTTCCGGCTGATGAAGAGCGACCAATGAGTAGTCATGGACACCAAGTGCGGTTAAGCAAACAGGACATATGGCGATGAAGTTCTTATATATGGATGGATTCCACTGTGTGGAATGTTCAGTATTTTAAGATATTTGGCTCAAGGGCAAAAGTGCGTCTAGCAGGATGAGGATCGCGCTTCATGAAATGATGATTTGAGTACATAGGTCAGGTCTCTAATGGAAATGTTCAGTTTCATTCAAGCATAATTGGGCGATATACATGCGTGGCTATTCCGCGGATTCGCTCTGTTCTGGCCATCCTTCTGGCAGCTGTAAACCGCGCCATACCCACTGGTTCTGGATATCGCTGTCTGTCATATTACAATAACCGTATGTCCGGCAATAACATTCACGTTGGTCGAGACAATACTGAGCCGGTTTTCCGAAGATCACTGTAAACGGCAGAGGTTAGCAAGAGATGATCAAGAGATCAGTGCGAACGAGAGAGACCCACTGTGCCATGAATACTCCAGAATACGCCCACTGATGCCCGCGTCCAACTCCGTGTCCATCAACCACTGCTGCAAACGAACATAATGCTCAAGACTCTGCTCGTGAATCTTCGTCTTGGACAATGCGAACTGACTACAACACGGCGTCCCGACAACCTCTGGGACCTCCGCGCGCGGAAACAATTCCATAAACCGATCAGGATACTCGACCGCGGTGGGGTGTCCTTTATCGTCTGGTCTCTCACGGAGATAGCGAGCGGGTTCAAGCTCCCTGGGACAGCCGACGCTCCAAGCGCAGCGCAGATTCACATAACCAGCCTCCTGGACGAAGTCGAGGTTGAGATGGGAGATAGAGATGACCGAGTCATAGAGCGGGTTATCGACATGCCATTGGTAGCGGCCGCCATGCAGGAAGACCGATACTTCGGGCAGGGACCAATAACGATCAATAATATAGCTGTTATGAAAAAGGGCAATTAGTATGACACCAAGCTTGGGATTGAAGAAGTCGAAATGTCAAACACATACGTCAGATATACCATAGCCTCATTGCCCTTATTTACGGGAACGGTCAGGCCAACATCGTCGTGTTTCGCATCAGCACGATAGATATTCACCTGCCAGTCTGACAGATGCTCCTCGACCCAGGACATATTGCTAGCCTGCATAGCGGCGAGAACCAACTCCTTCTCCGCTGGTTGTACATAGTCGGGAACGAAACGGTCCTCATCGCCGGCCACAATGATACCCTGAATGGCCGTCCAACTTGTACCTATACCCGGTCCTCGGTCGAGAATGAGTTGATATGATAGCAGGAGTAAAGTCACAGCCAGACCGAGGTAGATGAAGACCCGCGACCGTGAAACACTAGGATCGCGGGGGGACGCGCAATCCCGAAGCGGGGAAGAGAACCACCTCATTGCATTGTATTTATATTTATATCAAGGGACAGGAGAGGTACAAGGGGTAGACAAAATAGACAATGGACGATAGACAATTTTCAGGACAGAAAGACGATTATAACAGGGCAGGCATTCTGACGTAGTGGACTGGGTGGATGTTCCATGGTTACATGTATCGACTTGGGGAAGTAACTAACTAGCAGATGCATCTTACAAAAGTACGAATATCTTATGAATATCACGAATATCACGAATGACAATGGTTTAATCTTGTATCCACAGCTATTTAAAGGGTTGCAAATCCAAAGCTGAGGGGGAACCAAGACCGCAAACGGATATGGCGGGGGTCGTTGATAGTGCATCGATGTATACATCAGTACTACATATATGCATACTGTAGTACTGAGTGTATCACACCCAGTAATTGGTTTATCTCGGGGTAGTAGATACATATGTGTGTATTTCAACCCCGTCAATTGGATCAACTCACACCTTATCGATGAGCTCAAGGGCTAATTGGCGATAAATCGCCGAAAATGGCAGCCTTCCGATTTGGGCTCTCAGGGCATCGGAATATTAGTCAGCATGATTTCACATGCGCGGAATATACACCCGTGGACCCGCTTTTAGGGCAGAACATCCATGTACATAGTACATGTTTTACCATAGTACATGTTTTACCATAGTACATATGTTTTACCATAGTTAATTATATTGTCGTACCCTTCAATTTCTGTTAGGGGGTTTACCTAGCATCTTATAATCGCTGTATTCTAACCTTCTACTTTTTAATGTAGAGTCTAAATTTGTTGGAATTTATGATACTAATAGCTATATAAGTATACATTTCAAATTCAAATATAATGCGACCGCGAAAAAGGTTAATATTAGTTTGGACAAGATATATATTTATATGGTCTTAGGAGATTATTCAATATTTAGTTGACTGTTTCCCCTGAAGACCCAGCGTCGACCTTGTCCTGTTGAGCCATTTACCTTACCAGTCTAAATTCCTTCCGGTTGTATTTTCCTCTTATTCTGTACTATGTATCCATTTTATCTACTATCTATGACTTCTTTGCCAACCTGCTGTTTTTTCAATTTTGCATCACATTGACGGGACCACAATGATTATTCAGATTATCAATTTGTTCTAAACTTCGTTACGTTAGATTTGGATCAATTTCATGTTGAGCTTATGGTCTCAGAAAACAATAATCTGAAGCACAAAATTTCCAACTTAACTGCTGAGTACTTTCTTGTTGAGCTGCGATATGGGTCAGTGAAGGAAAGTTGTACTACAATTGTGTATATAGTTCCACAGCTTGAACATAACAGATCTTCATACATCACATTTACAACCAGAGCACTTTCGATGTTGGATCTGATCGGGCAGTCGCTGAATGCATATGCGGCTTTACTAGATGAGCATCCTGAAAGCTCTCATTAGTCAACCTAGTTATAAAATAAATATTTCACATTCTAATACAATTAGATAATTAGTAAGACTTAGAAATAGACTAATACAAACAAAAATAAAGAGATGGATGATGATGATGTGATTGCTGTGATTTGATTCTTCCTGGTTTATATATCTCTTTTTCATTTTTTAATACAATCTTATCTTTATTTTGAAGCAACACTTTAAATGATAGTTCTATATGCATAGAAATACAGACAGAATAAAAAGGAATAAAGAGAACGAGTAAGGCTCAAAAGCAATGTTCGTAGATGGCTCACCTGAGTTCCTCATTTCCATGGTCATCTCTAAAGTTCCTCCATCACATGAACCATGCTCGGACGAGTCCTCAAATTGTACCGGGTTTGGGTAGACGAAACTGATGCACGGGATTTGTCTCCAGCAGAAAGGAACGTGGACTGGGCTGCCTGTTGTTGATCTAGGGTCTGTGCAGAAAGGGCCGCTCTCAGGGTGGAAGCAGTAGAGTCTATAGCCCACTCTGAATTTAATGGCTCTGGAAGAAAACTAATCTCCTGAGGAACAGTCACATAGTTATCCATTCCGGGGAAGATTGAGTCCATGCACTGGGGTTGAATCAAGAATTCACTGTCCATAGAATCCTGTGGAGTGAGTCCAGAGAAGTCGATATCGGGTAGGCCCGCCATGTCAAAAGAGTTGAAGTCTGTTAGATCTAAATCCATATCCACAGGTAGGTCCAGGAAGGATGGATCGAAAGACTCCAAGTCCAAAGTGTCATCATTCAAAAGCCGAGTGAAGTCCACATTAGCCAGGTCCTCTCCTGCCCAGTTCATTACCTGTGTCAAGTCCAATGCATTCGCAACTGGCTCACCCATAGAATCGTCATTCAAAAGCGCACTGAAGTCAATATCGGGTACATCCGCTCCGCTCCAGTCCATCGTATTTGTCCAGTCAATATCAATCAAATCGACAGGGCCTGTGGAATATTCCTCTGGTAGTTGCGCAGCCATCTGATCTGTAGTGTTATCAAGTAAAGCCTCACTAAGGAAGTTAAACTCCTCTATCTGTTCTAGGGTCAACTGGGGGATGACTGGAGCCTGTTGTACTGAAACCTGACTGCTCGAGTTGAACGAGGAGCGTGCCTGGCTGCATCGCGATGAGGTTTGCGGAGTAGCAAAAGGCCCAGTGGACGTACGCTGGGGGGATGGGGTCCAAGTAGGGGTATTAGAAGGTTGCTGGTCATTGAAATCCTTGAAGGGCAAGGGCTGCAAGTAAGTAACATATTGATAGTTTGAGCGTTTGGGGTCTACCACCTGTGGAGCGAGTGGAGTCTGCATATAAGGATGAAGGGACCTCATGGGCTCTGAGTTACCTGGGAACTGAATAGTCGGAACTGTGATATCAATAGTGTCCAGCCACAGTCCCAGGGCAAGATCCCCACCAAACTTTGGGCTTTTTCGGCATAGTTCAGCAAACTCCGACTCGCCAAAAACCCTCACCTTCTTCCCGTTTCTTGTGATCTGCTGAGGATTCAGGCGGTAATATCCACAATACCTAAGAACTGCAGGAAGCACCAGCTCAGGGCGGTAGTCCTTGACAGATTTCAAACCAGTAATCTGGAAGTTGTTGCTCCCGTCAGGAATAGGTTCCCTACTATACACTGCTTGAACAGCATACTGCAAAACGAAAGCCGGAGCAGTGTCCGTAAGATCACGGAATCTGCGGAAGGAAAGGGCCTGAAGGTCAGTAATTCTAAGAAGAAGGGCAGTTTGGAACATGGCCAAGTGAATGCGCAAGAGCTGACAGATCTGAGGACAAGTGACACAGCCACCAGGGCAGGGCCAAATCGAGTAATTTCTCAGGTCGGCTTCTTCAACCGAATAGTCACCAGTATAAAAGAAATTAAGAAGGCTGTCAATCTGCTCAGCACGTACCAAATCAGGAAGAACAAGCTTCTGTTTATCTCCAGTCTTGTGAATTCGCCAGTCAATCCAACGGGTTGACTTGCGAATGACATCCAAGTGCACATTCCAACTGCGTCGGCCGGTGTTTGGGTGTCGCAGCTTGAAATCGGGCTTGTGGGTCTCGAAGTAGCTATGAAAATGTTAGTATATATGCTTTTTCTTATTTTTTTTGTTGGGAGGGATGTTCTTTGTCACTTACTCCTGCTGCTCTTCTTGGAGTTGAGCCTTGCGGTTGCCCAACTCACCCCAACCCAGCCAAACGCGGGGCAGACCGGAATGAGCGTTGCAATGGTGATGAGCAGGCATTGTTACGGTAAGATATTCCCTGAATTAACCGTGTCAGTTGGTTTGAATGAGTTTGGTAGTAAATACTGAGAATGCGATTGTAGATGTGAAGTGTGATGAAGAATAAGGATTGTGCCGGGACAACGAGGCTCTTAAATACTTGAGAGAGCACTTTTCTTATTACAAAGGTATTGATTCTTTGGAATCTGAACAATGCCAACAAAGTCATCAAAGCCAATAAAGAGTCTATAAATACTCGAGTGAATATTAAATGCCAACGTTCTTTGTTCCTCGAATATCCTGCAACACACCACCCTTGGACTAGGATTAATAAACAACCATAAACAATACTCTTTGTGCTCTTTATTCTGAGTGCGTGATGAGTTTCAGAATTTGGAATCACTGTAATACCTAACAACCCAGGACATAGATATTGTTCCTTGGCAATCTCTGTCTAACATCGTCCCTTGACCACCAACACAGCTGCATCATGACTCTTCAAGGAAGCCTTGTACGTATTCTTCACGCAGCCCAAATCCTTGCCAGTCCAAGCATCAATAACCTGATATGCATTATGACTCTCAAGCTCTGGGATTTCGCTCCATCTCGCAGTGCGAGTAGAAGTAGCATTCTCAGAGTTCAGCATCAGAACCAAAGTGCCCTCTAATGTAGAGGATGCACCAGACCAATACTCTGCAGGATGGGCCGGGTCAAAAGTCCAGTCTGGGTTGTATCCCCACTTATAAGGATGAGCAGGACTTCCAACAACAGGGTCTTGGTTGAAGTCAAGAAGGTACTTATTCTTCAGAATTGCCAAGTGGTCGTCGTTAATAGAATCGAGCTTTATAGTTGTCAGTATATCTTGCCATAAGAGCTGGACCTTGAAATATATCGCATACCGCCGTGCCAATGATCAGAGGGGATTTCATGACAGCCCAAAGTGCAAAGTGCGCCCTGTTCTCCTCGATGGTAAGGTCCCCATTACCAATCTCCAACATGTCCGGGTCTGGGTAACTCCAGAAATTGGCGTAGTCCATCAAGAAGCTGTTCTCGTTGGCAATTTGCGCAATACGGGCCCAATCCGCTGAAGACAGAGTTAGCCACTAATCCTCCCACTCCAATATCAGGTAAAGAACTTACCGGTGATATCGCCAGACATGCGCCACGAGTTCGCAGTTTCATTGCCCCAGGTCTTGACATCAGCCTGGCCCCATTCAGAAAGTGAATAGAGGATTGTGCGGTCAATTTTGAGCAAGGCATCGCGCATTGCACTAAACCGCTGATAAGTCTTGGACGTTTTCCAGTCATATCCTTCTGGAGCGGGATTGGTGATGTCAGGACAGGTGCCATTAGGGTGGTCGCCGTCACCATCAGGAACACAGTATGCATATGTGTCTGTCCAGTTACTGGAGACATCGCAATTGTCATATTTGAGGTCTGCAGGGGTTCAGTATCGTAGAGACAGATGAACCAGAATAGAAATAACATACAGTCAATCCCCCACTCAGCAAAAGACTGTGCATCGACTGTCTCGTATCCCAGACTGGCGGGATATCCAGCGCAGGTAACCTCGCTAGCACCTAGCCACATGTCAGATATGGGATTCTATCAGCACATGGGAGGGTATGGGATACTAACTGCTGTAGATCCCAATTTTGAGTCCCAAATCATGAACTTGCTCTGCAACACCAGAGATACCATCGGGGAACTTGGATGGGTCTGGAATGAGGCGATTTGTGTTCTTGTCGCGGGTGTTCTTGACGCTCCAGCAGTCATCAACTTGGAAGGGTTAGTGATTCGCGCCATTTTCATATGATAGTTCGGTTCCTACTATTTATATATTCATAACCCAGATCCTTCAGTCCAAGATTAACGACCTCATTAGCTGCGGTGATGACCTTGGTAGAATTGATATCACATTGGAATGCATTCCAGGAGTTCCATCCTAGAGCAGGCAATCTGCCCTATTTTGAGTTAGTACTTCTGTTCGGAATCATTTAAAAAAAAGAGATAGCATACAACATCATTTTTCCTAACCAGAGCATTTGCCGCTGGCAGCATAGGCAATGCAACAGCAAAAGTAAGAGTCAATGGCCCTAGCATGTCTTTGAGTTGTGTTTAGTTTCTTTTTCGATACTAACTAAATCTTCTAAACCTGCAGCCCTTTATAGTCCCTGTCTTGTGCGGGGGAAAGTTAATGTCGCCCTGGTTAAATTGACAATATACTAGCAGTGTCGATCACTACTCACTCGACGGTAGTCTAACTTACATGCATAAATAGAGAGGATTGTTAATATGCACTGCAATGCCTGTGGATAAACGTACCTTTGAGATAGTTTCCCCGAGGTTACAGTGCCGCCTTCCGATGTTCCTAATTGGGGTCGACGGGGACGGGGACGGAGGCGGGGTTCGGGGAAAAGGAATAGAAGTCAAACAAACAGGAAAGGTGCAGTAAGACAATAGTTCGATCCTTACATGCTATGACATCAGGTCACTTCGCCTCTTCGATATAGATCAATGCTAGGAAAGGGGGTATACCTTAAAGGATTACTGCAACACCATATAAGAAAAGCAATGATACATATCAATTTCAAATCTGTTGTTAGTTCCATCTGAAAATGCTTTTGATCTCCTCCCATTCCGTGGTCACGACATTGAAGAATGTATCTTTATCAACGGATCCACTGTGCTGTGGTAGTGCATTGACACTGTGTGAATATTCAGACCAAGCTCTCGGCAATTGAATACGGTGAAAATGTAATCCCAAAACATTGCGATTGGGGCGAATACCCGAGGCTATTGGAGCATTTTGCACTTGGAGGTGGGCATCTTCAATTCTTGGTCTTCGGCTGCCTCCAGTGCAGCATCCAGTTTCCACTTTTGGGAGGATATCTCTTGTTTCGAAACCAGATAACAGTGACATCAACTGGACGGCACTTTTGATGGGCTGGGTCATATGGCAATTGCTTTTTCACCTCTTCTTTGGGAGCTTGCATCCATGATGGCAGACTACGGTCATTGACCAGAGGAGCCTTCAGGATACCTCCACTATCTCAACACAAGCCCATCTCATTAACGTGGCCAAAGGTTATTGATCTTGGAGGAATTTGAGACTTTTTGTGCTCGCCATTTATGTCCACGCTCTTTGGTTTTCAGCCATATTAGACGCTGTAGAATTGGTGTTGTACGGCTCAAGGAGGACCAGGCGAAGGCAACACCATTCCGCGTCGCACATAGCTGCCTCCTTTCTTTTGCGATTTCGTTACTGCCGTCGGTGGGAGTAGTCTGGTATGAAAGATTAATGCGTTTACGGATCTCACTGTAGCCACGGGTGCCTTCGCGGAAGGTTTTCTTTTTGAAATAGAGCTCTATATGAACAGAGGGCAAATTCAAGGATATGGCAAGAGATGAAATATAGAGAACCAATGGCTCAAGTGAGAGCAGCGTAAGACCCTAAGTGAGGGCAGTACCAGCATTGTCACTACGTATAGCAACTTACATATTGAAGGGCATTAATTCTATTAAGGCACTGGGACTTGATATATGCCCGCTCAACCTTTGTTAAGTGTATGCCAGTTATCACTAAAGGAGTAAAAGGTATATATATAGAAAGGTCTCTTGCATACAGTACGTTATCTTTACTCCTTTCGTATACACCTACAAAGACACCTAAAAAGATATCCAAAAAGACGTCGAAAAGAATATCTACGGAGACATGACAAAGACAACTATTCTTGTCATATATGAAAAAGAGCCTTTTTATTTCTAACAGCCATCATGATACATGTCTATCGTAAAATCATTAGTCGTACAATATACACCGCCATGCTTCCACCCAAATGCATATTAAAAAAAAAGTACGCTTGACTTGGAAAGAAGAAAGAGAGGGAGGGACGACCATGCAAGCGGCTATTGCTTTCCCAAGATCAAGGAACGGGCCTGACGGGGATCTGTTCCGAGGACAGTAATGAGATACTCGATGCTAGCTTCAGAAGCCAACCGACGCTTCTCATCCTGGAACTCCTTGTTGCACGCATCCCACGTCGCCTTCCGTTCTTGACTTAGGACTGTCTTAGCACGAATTTTAAATGCCGCACTGACCGGCCGGTGGTCGGAGGCGCGGACCTCGTGTCGCCGATAATCGAGCTGCTTGATGCGGCCCAGACCACGGTAAAGAATGCGGTCGCACCAGGCAGGAGAGCGTTTCTTGTCGCTGGTATCGTACTCATCCGTGCCAACGTCGTACTTGTAGGTCGGAGCGAAGGTGATGGGTGACTCAGTGAAGGAGCGTAGGCGGAAGCCGGGGTTCTTCCTCCGAGAAGCAAGTAACTGGTCTCGATCCAGGAGTTTTGGTAGGTTATTCTGGCGAACTGCGTCGATGATCACATTGCGAGGAATTGCGTCGATTCGGTAGTTCAGATCTCCGTTCAGAATGCACACTTCATGGTCCATGATCATGGAGCCATCACCACCACTGGCAAACTGATCGGTCCGCAGGGTCATGCTATTTTCCGCAGGCAGGGACTCAGCTTCTAAGATCGCAGCAATATCGTTGTTTCGGTTCGCGGTCTGGGTTTGGCCGGCCGCCAAATGGCAGTTCACAAAGCACATCGAGCTGTCATCCAGGACGAAGCGCAAAACAAGGGCACCCTAGTACAATTAGATAAAAGTCATAGAAAAAGCCGGGGACATCACAAACCTTGTTCCCATGTAAACCGCCCATCCCGCGCTTAATCTCCGAAGCACTAATGTTTTTGATATTGTGGCGTTCCTTATGTTTGACAAAAACGCAAGTAAACAGCCCCACCATATTCGCAGTGTGCAAAAGAACGTAGGATTCTTCGAGAGGCATGCATTCGTGAAGAGTACGAGTAAGATGCTCAATCCACACTCGATACTGACGACTCATGTGTTCCTTCTCGCCGTTCTCTTTCTTCTTACTGCCAAGCAGCAAGCTCTCTGTGGCGATGTTAGTAGGCAGTCACGTAGAAGAAGAAGAAGGGAAAAAAAGAGTATATGACTTACTAGCTGTGATCTTCTTATTCTCAAGATCAACCAACTCCTGGAACCCGAATATCACGATATCAGGCGGGTCTTCGGGGGTAACCGCATCACGAATGAAATCCGACGTTCGCACACTGCCGGGGGTAGAAGCTCCCGCATTCCAAGTCAAGACGACGGCCTTGATTTCTCGGAAGTTACAGAACTCCACATCTCTGGCCTGCATCCGCGCATCTACTAGTATATTAGTGGAAGCCATCAACAGATGAAAACAATATTTCACTTACCCAACCAATCGTCCTCGAGCATTCCGTCCCAGAGACGAATGCAATTATCAGTGCCGAGCGAGGTCACCTGCAGGCGGTTCATGGTCCATACGCTGCTCATGTCTAACACGAAGCTGGATACGGGACTGTCGTGGGCACGCCAGTCTTTCTTCACGGTCCAGGGGTTGGTGGACACATCGTAGACGTAAATCATACCGGTCTTATACGCAGCCCAAAGATAGTCTCCGACGAATCCAAGGCAGTTGATTTTGTACACACTGACATTGACCACCGCCAAGCAACTAAAATCAGTTGAGGAATACACAGTAACCTTGCCGTCTGCGTGTCCCAAATACACCCGACCTCCATCTCGCGTGGTATAGGATCCAGAAGTCACATCGCCAGAGTGCTGAAGACCGAGAGGTCGCTTGAAGACCTTGAATGGAACGTCATCCCGCGCGTTAGGGCGATATACATGGACGTCTTTCCCTGTTGCTAGCCACAGCTTGTCATCAACTACCATGGAGAATGTGTGGCCTCGGGCTACACGTTCGGAAGGGCTATGGTAGCTGTATTGCAAGTTGGGTGCACCTGTTTCGTCTGGCAACCAAACAAGCAGCCGGCCTTCGTCATCAAACGTCCACATTTCTTTCTTGTGTCGCAGGATTTGAATGACTTCTCGGCGGGAGGGGTATGCGCGAGTAGCGACGATGGACTGACTCGGGATATCAACTTCGTGGAGATCTCCAGCGCTGGTACCGAGCCAGATACGCTCGCCCTCGTCTTCAAGACCTTTCCCTGGCTTGAAAGCAAGAGATAAACTTTTCACGGTCTCGCCATGACTAAGACTCATCACTTGGTCACCAGTTGTAAGATCCCACACCCGGGTCAAATACCCAGTCGTGCACACATACTTGCCGCACACAGCGAGCAGACGGGTATCATACTTCGTCAGAATATCTTGCGGTCCAGATTTAAAACGTGGGGGTCGACGGTTAGCTTTTGATGCATCGGGATAGTCGGTCCGCGAGATAGCTGGCTCTTCGGCTGGTTCTTCTTCTTCCGTGTCTGTACGCACAACGCGCCTCTCGGGGAGAGAAGAAGACAGGTGAGATTCACGGGGTAGGGAGGGTTGCCGCTGGATTGGTTTGGGGGCTGAGGATTCGCTAGCACGCGGGAAAGAAGGTGCAGATCTAGCAATCGGTGCCGGCTGCGCAGATCCGCTTATTTTTCTGGGGGACTCTCGTACTGGGGATACTCCAGACCGACGGGGAGCCCCAGAAGGTCGAGGAGGAAGCCCTGGGCGGTCGTAGGGAATATCACTGGCTCGGAATCTCTGCGCTGAAAGAGGGGGAGCAGTGGCCGCAGACATCGGAGCATCTACAGGAGCAGATGGAATCTGCACCATCAACGGCTTGGAGGACCGTGAGGGCTCTGGACCGGGACGAATCCTTGAGAATCCCATCTCTCTGGCGTCATGTCTGGCTGTCGCAGACGGAACTGGTGATCGTTCGTCAAATGAACGCCGAGTCGGTGGCTCCGTCGTTGGCCGAGCTGGTGCTGGCCTAGCACTGCTCTTCCCAGTAGATTGCGGCTTGACCATATGCTTCTCTGGGCTACCAGGAGGGGTGCTAAAGGGTGAAATACTTCGATCGGGTGACGCTCGTCCTGGTTTAGGAGCCAACGAGGTCGTGTCCGGATGAGAAAACATAGCCGGTTTCGCCGGGATTTTGGGCTTTGATGCGCGATTAGCTGGGGGTGGTAACGAAGCGCTTTTTGATTTCCGGTCCGCCGGGCTCCCAGTGAGATGGACGCGGAGAGACCCAGGCGACGCCCGAGGCATTGTATCCCCTGCATTGGCGGACGGTCCAAACTTCGGTATCGGAGAGAGCGGGCGAGGTGGTGCCGGCGAGACGGACATGGATTCTCGCGGGCGATGGCCTGGACTCCGAGCCTTGCGGCTGTCACCAGACGGAGTCCAAACTTCATCACGATGCTGTCCGCGAGGCGGCGATTGGGGCGAATGTACTGTCAAGGTTGGCGGTAGCTGTGGCGATGAACGGTGGAAGTTCATAGAGATGGGCCGGCCATATCTTCTGCCGGAAAATCCACGATCCCGGGGGCTCTCACCATTCGACTGTTGAAGCGGGTTTGGCCTATCCTCAGCTGGGGTCCATGGGGAGCGTGGCCGGGGCAAGTCGAGCGAGGTACGGCTGGAGGATCGGAGGTCATCGCCAGGCTCTGGGGTTGCCAGTAAATGGGTTGTGGAAGTGCGCGGGCTGGCAGCTACAGCAGCAGAGGGAGATCTGCGGTGAGAAAGATTCTCAAAGTGAGACAGCAAGGAGGACACCGGTCTCTGTGGCTGCGGTTCATGTTAGTTTGTTGTGTGCAACAAAACAGTTACGTATGCATACAGTGGGAGGAGCATCATCATTGTTGTCCGGCTGTTTTCCTGTGCCCGCCATGGCCATTTTCACGGATCCGTCGCCGAGTCCAGCTGGATGAATGGATCATAGACTTAGAGATATCTCTTGGGGGGTCGAGTAGTGGTGCGGAAGCAGTAGAGTAGGTGTTCGTGGGTACGTAACTAAGGCTACAGGGATATCGTGGGGCTCGGAGTATGGAAAGAGGCGACGACGTAAGCGGCGCAAAGGCCCAGTAAGAGAAGACGGAGCTTGGCCGTCAAGAGTTCGAGGAATTCCGAGAGATATCCAGGGGGTAAAAGGGGGTGAAAGGTGAAAGTCGATGAAATGGAGTGGCGGGGAGGAAAGTGGAGGGAATCACGGGAGTTGGCGATCACTTTGTGTCTGCATTTCTTCGGACTTGAGCATCGACATCTCGCACTTGGCCCTCACTTTTCTTTTGCCTTTGATAGCCATGTGGTAAGTCTGCTCCTTGTGGTATTCTGGAGCATGTTCATGCTCAAAATCCCCCATCAATCCCCTTCGTCCAAAATTCTGATAGCTAATACAATCTCCCCGCTTTGCAGTAAACACATTTTGAACGCCCAAGTGGCCATCCGCTCGCACTGCTGTACGCTCGAATCGACCTCGCATTTGATCACAGGGGATTGACCGAAGAGATCTAGGCCGAAAATGGTTTGATTGCGCCGAATGCCACCAAGAAACCGAGTCACACAATCTCGAGAAGAGCGCCGAGATGGTACGCCCCTATTCTCCGGTTAGCGCAAGTCTAGCGGGCTGACATTCCATGGGGTAGATCTTTGCATGCAAGAAGTGCAAGAAGTGTTTCCGCAAGGACGCAGCTGAGTTCGATGAGACGTATGCAAGGAACGGTTCAAAATCCAAGTGGCAGCGGGCTAATTTATTAATTACAGCGACGAATACTGCCCTCACTGCGATAATCACTTTGTCATTGAGGCACGCGAGCCCGAGGCACGACTCCACGTGGAGGGTGAGGATGCTCGTATGGACAACCGGTATGTTGAGCACAGAAGATCCTCTTATTGGCAGAGTGCTGACCATATCAAGTATGCTCAAGGACGAGCGGGTTGCGCGCGACAAGGAGCGCTCCCTCTTCAATATCAGAGATGTGTCGGACCGTTTGGGCTAAGCTGTGCACTTTGGGGGAGGAAAAAGACAATTGGCAGGCGCACTTTCATGATGTTGACGATTTGATGGTTACTATTTCTGGCAATAGTTCAAGGCAGATGGAGATTCCCTTTGCATCAATACCCTTTTCTGCGTTGGTGTACAATATACAATACGAAAGAAACCGGGAGATGTGTTTTAAACTTCATGATTTTGGATTCTCGTCCAGGAAGAGACCCAACGCTACTGTAAATTGAAACACATCAACGATTCAGTCACCTCTCAGGCTCTGAATCTTTCGTCTAGCATTTATTCGGTCGACTCGCCGCCACCCGGCCGGGTGAGGATAGCTGCCGTGGTGGTCCCTGTCCGGGTCTTCTTCTTGGCCGCTTCCTCCTGCTTCTCGGCCTCGATGCTCTTCACATACGACTCAATCTGGTCATCTGGGAGCATCTCAAGAGTCTTACCGGGCGCCATGATGGCGACCTCGATGTTCTTGGCACCCGTCTGCACGACCTCAAGCAGAGACTTGATGGTCAGCTGGATTGTCTGCTCACGGTCCATGTCCTCCTGGTGGTTGCGCTCAAGGAATTCGCGGACGGTCTTGCTGGAACGACCGATAGCGTTGGCTTTCCTGTAGCGAGAGAGAAAAAAACATTAGTAGACATCCAATATGAAAACATAAGCTCGGAAAATACCTACCAGGCTGAGTAGATTCCAGATGGCTCGGTCTGGTAAAGTCGCGGGGTGGAGTCGTTCTTGTCAAATCCAACCACCAGCGTACTGATACCAAATGGACGCACACCACCACTCTGTGTGTATCTCTGCTGAACACCAGCAATATATTTCGTAATATACTCGATGCTGGAGGGGTCCTCGACGGTCAGACGGTGGGACTGAGCCTCTAAGCGGGCCTTGTCGATAAGAATGCGGGCATCGGCGTTCAATCCGGCGAAGGCAAGACAAACGTGGTCATCCACCAGGGCGATCTTGGAGGGAGTAATGCGGGTATCTTGGAGCTTGAGGGCGGAACGCTTTTCGCAACCGAGGACGACGATATCCTTGCCTTTGACACCAACAGCGCAAGTTCCTAGAAATCACCTACCATCAGCAAAGGTGTCTTTTGATGCATGAAATGGGAGCAACGGCCAAAAAATAGACCAGAGAAAGCTGCTTGGAAAGCAAATAACGGCGATCTTACCTCGCTTCACAGCCTCCATGGCATATTCAACCTGGAAGACGTGTCCATCGGGACTTGGGAGAGGGTTAGAAAACAAACGCTGGAGCTGAAGTGTAGCTTGAAGTCCTCATACCTGAATACTGCGATAGGTTAGCATGATACAGCTTTCGTCCTGGTCAGGAGCAAAGGGAGCTGGAGACGTGGGGAGCTAGCTTACCTGAAAGAGCTCGGTCGTATCCGGACATTGTGAATCAAGGGCGAGCGGATGAGTGGTTATTAAAGGTTGCTGTAAATAACAAGTTTAAATGAAGCAATGAGGTAGAAAAAGGGCAATGCAGAGTGTCAAGTAGCTGAGGTCAATTGGGTTGGAGCAATGACGGGTTCCGGGCGGTGGACGCGAAAGCCTACGGCTGCCTCAAACGCCCTCACGGTACTTGTGTTAAGTATGGACGCACCATATTAATTTCTTGTACCTAGCTCTTGACCTATTTTTCCAACAGTCTTCTACTTGAAAGCGAATTATATACTCAATAGTATATCCTTGGAAGAAAAATACTCAAATCAGCCTTAAATTCATTAGAACAGTACTTGGTTGTACAGTCCAATAGTCCTGTAGTACACCTATATACACCTATATACACCTATAGGATCCATGTATATATATAAGAACGAATCCCCTAGAATTTTATATAGTCAAACCACCTAAATAACGAGACAGAAAATATAGACACAATGATTTTTTTTGCATTCACAGTGCTTTGACCCCGAAGAGATCCTCGCGATGCCCAAGCTTCAAAGTAAATCCCCAACACCCCAAACGGAGTCCCAGTATATCCCCACCCAGATCAAGACCGTGAATTCTCCGACGCTTCCCATGACCAAAGAGTGCAGAAAGGGAGCCCACAAAATATCTAAAATGCAATGCCAAAAGCAGGGCAAACCCAACGCAAATGTGTCCATGCCTGCAGACAATAAAGAGATGGCCGGAACATTCAAAAATACATGCACCACACACCCCTAGGGGGCTTATTCCCCCTCGAGAAAGATAACAAAACCATATAGCGCAAGATGGAAATCACAAATATGGAGTAAAAAAAAAAGACAGATCCCACAACCAGAAGTGAGAACAAATGACAAAAAACACAAACACAAAAAAACAAAAACAGACCAAAACCCAACGATAAAAAAGCATCACGCAAAAAAGCACAGGGCGGCGAAGGCGAGAGAAAGAAATCCGAAATCTTCGACAACGCTAACCCGCCTGCTCCTTCCAACCCGATGCACCAAAACCGCAGAATCCCTTATACAAATGCGTATCAACGAATATCAACCAACGCAGAAACCCGCCACAATGCAGGGTTGCAATATGGACAACATAAGTGTGAGCGCCCAGTTCGTGAGTGGGGCGTGAAGTAGGTATAACCAGACCCATATTTAAGCGGGCGACTTGTTGGCACTGGAGCCGTTGCGACGAGAGTGGGGGTCATCAGACACCGTCAGACCACCGAGACCACTCGACAAGAAGGCGAAGGGGTCACTGGCACCATCGGTGCCGTAGAAGGCACCGTTGGAAGCACTGGTGGAGGGCGCACCATGGTCCGCACCAGTGAAAGCGGCCTGGGTAGCCGGGTTGGCGAAGGAGGCAGCCGAGTGCGAGGCGGTGGAAGAACCGTAGCCCGAGTTCATCTGACCCATGGGAGGGTACGCACCGGGGGTGTTGTTACCCAGACCAGCGGACGGCAGAGCGTAGTTGTTGGGCGGGCCACCGAACTGCTGGCTGAAACCACCGAATCCGCCGGCGGTAGAGGGGAACGGAGCGGGGGCAGGTGTGCTAGTCATCGAGTTGGGCCCCATATTGAATTGCGACGGCGGATCCATCGGTGACGGGAATGCCGAGTCTGCCACGACGGCAGCGCCCGAACGAGGGGCACCACATCGCAGGCAGTTGATGTTCTTCGCAAAGTTGTGGTAGCCACAACCCTCTGAACCACACTTCCAGTCACCAGCACGGAAGGGGACAACACCACCGTTGCCACCCATACCACGCGAGTGACCACCACCCATACCGTGACCGCCGCCGTGGCCCATGTGAGGGGGCATCATTGATGGCGGACCATAGCCGTAGTTTCCGTAGTTCATTGGGTCGGGTGCGGCCGCCATGGCGGGGAACGAGCAGCGGAAGCATGCTGTGCGGCGCTGGAAGTTAGAGAAGCCGCAAGATGGGCAAGTCCAGTCACCAGGACGGGGACGGTTCTTGGAGGGCGGGAATGGAGTGAGGATCTCGGCGGCCCGGTCCAGAACCCGGCTGGAAGAGGGAGAGACCTCGATCGCCTTTTCGTTGAGCGCACGGCCGTTCATGCACAGGCTCTCAGCAGCCTGGTAAACAGTTAGCAGGCGGAAAATGATGATAAAATACAGAAAGTTCTATATAATAGAACAATAAGACGAATAACTCACCTCCTCGTGAGAAGAGAAGACAGCAAAGCCAGTGCCAGTGGGCTTGTGCTGGTCTGGCGTCCGCAAAGTCCAGAAGGCGATGGGACGACCGCCGAACTGAGTGAACCAGCTTTCCAACTCAGACTGAGTGGTATCGTGGGGCAAGCCACTGAGATGGAGGACCTTGCTCCGTTCCGCCAAAAAGGCCCGAACATCGGCATGAGCATCCATGGGACGAGTGAGGATCTCAGGGTGTTCCTGGGGCGGCTGCGACTTGCGAATCAAGCCACGAAGCACACGGGCAAGCGTAACAGACTCCTCCATAGCACGGCGGGGTGAAGCGGGTGCCAAAGCTTGCAAGTGGAAAGGAAGGTTGTGCTTAATCGGGGCAGACGACTGAACGGGCTCGACCTCGAGGGCAGCGCAGATGTTGGAAAGCGAGCTGGGACCGAAAGGCAGCGACTCAGGGTGATGGGTCTGCCAGCGTTGATATTCAGTTCGCAGGTCGAAAGTGCGGGAATGCTGCAGGTATGCGGGCAGCACGACGGCCTTGTCGCGGGCCTCGCGGGGCAGCTGCACCCGCAGATCCCACGAGTCCAACGTCACAAAAGCAAACTCGAGGTGTTTGCTAGTGAGGTGTTCCTGGGCGAAGGCGTCGAATCGAGAGATGGCGTCCCGGAAAGTACCTGCGGAGCGAACGTGTTCCCATGTCAAAGTGGTCAAGCTCGCTTTAAAAAAGAATTGTCAGCCACAAATTGAATCCTGGCAAACCCCAATGTAATCCAAGGCTGGTTTCAAGGCGATCTTACTGCAAAGCGGGGTGATTGGGGTATTGACGGGCTTGACGAGAACGCTTTCACGGTGCAACTAAACAATTGGGGAAAAAGGTGTCAGCTTTCGGGTTGGCCTCGGGAGTAAATTATGTTGGGTAGAAGGACGTTGGGAGGGAACGTACTTCCTCGCAGGTCTTAGTGTCCAACAGAATCCATCCTAACTCAATGACCTCAGCCGAGTCCTTAGTGACATATACGCCATGTTCGTCGCAGGTGGTTGCAACGTGGATGACGATGTATCGATCCAGCTTGGGGGTTGGTGCTGAAACGGCCGCCATCGCTGACTTGTCCGGTGCCAACGGAGCGGCAAGGGAATCCCGGGGGAAGATGGGGAGAAGATGCCTCTGCGGGAAAAGCAGAAGACAAAGACAAGGCCGGAGAAGAGGGTGGTAAGAATAGAAGAGAAAGCCCGGGGGAGGAGAGAAGGGAAAGGGGGGGGAAGAAGAAGAAAAGAGCCAACTCGGTGGAGTTTTGAGAGAAAATGAAAAGTTTCGGGGCTCACGGGGAGAGACGGAGATTATACAATTACAAAATGAATTATATAGATGTTATTCTTAAGAGATTAAGAAATTTAATCCTTCTTTATTCTCTGTCACTTTCATCGAATCTTCTATCCTGCGAATTCCCCTGGAAATTGTGTGTTCGGACTGGTCTTGACCGTGCAACCCCAACCGGGCCCAGATCCCTGTCTTAATACGGCTTTTCGGATTTAGGGGAACGAGTTAAGGATAAATATAGTAGATAAATATAGATATAGAGAGATATATTAACAGACGTGTCGTCTTTCGAATGGTTAATACTGTTGTTGATTGGAGACTTCCAGAACTATCAGATAAATTATGTAGGAGATCATGAGTACACAAAAAGGCCAAAGCAAGTACTAGGTAGGACACATATAGCGGAGTATACAGTGAAACATAGCTATCACTAAGACAAATGTTGACCAGATGAACAAATATAAACAAGATGGACAAAATTGATATTCCAAATATCAACCTTGGAAGCCACTCTGCCGCTGTCAAAAATATATCACGTGGCGCATCACGTGGATATATATATATATATATATATATATATGTTGGAACATGACTATATGAATGTATGAAGAACTCGAATAATGGCATTCATGCAAAAGGTATTTGAAGAAAAATCAGACACTGAAAGTATGTACAGAAACCTAACCCTAAACCCCTAACTTCAACCAACGCCAACCAAACTTCGGAACTTCGGAACAATCATCACTCGTCACCCGTCTCTTCCTTGATTATTGTCCCCCGACTAGTATCATGGTCATCTTCATCTTCTTCCATAATACTGGGCTCAATGGAGACAATGGGCCGATTAGCAGTGGCAGAACTAAGACGGCTATCACCCTCACCCTCGTCTTCCTCCATGATACTTGGCTCAACAGAGAAATGACGACGGCTGTAACCACCGGTAGGGTCCACAGAGCGACGAACACTACCAGAGCGTACACTGGCTCCATCGTTGTCAGGGTCTTCAGTGCCTTCACGAGGACGAGCACTGGCAGCGCGACCATCTTGTGCAACGGCAAGGATCTTGAGGATCGCGTTCTTGGCCTTGACGAGAGCGTTTCGGCTAGAGGCTTCGGCGGCGAGACCCTCTTCAATGGTTTGATCCAATAGCTCCTTGACCTCGGTCGCGAGGGCAGTGTTTTCGGGATCAATCTCGACACCCGTAGCACTGCGAATGCTACTCCGGAATTGATCATCGCCTTCGGGGGCTCGAGAGCTAGCTCGTGCGGGTACTGTAGGAGCGGCAAAGTAAAGCTTGCTGAGGAGGGAGAAGAGAAGCTTGCGTTCCTCACGTGAGCAGCGATTGGTAGCAGCGCTGACACCGAGAACACGCTCGAGGATCTCCTTAACTAGGGCGAGGTGAACCCATCCACAAACATTGGAGCTTGCAGCACCGCCAGCCAGAATTCGTTCACCACCAAGGCCAACGACCCGGCGTTCATCAGTCCACTCAGAAAGCATACCAACAACACCAGTCATAAGAGCCTTGACCTCGCGCTCGCCGACGCTTGGATCGATTTCTCCATCACTGTCTTCCTCGGCTTCAAGTGAGTAGTGCTCCTCTGCGGCATTCATTACAGCACGGATCACGGGTACGGCCACGCGACGCATGCGTTGTGTATTTTCCACACGGGAGTGGCAGTATACGGGGAAGAAATAAGCCAATGACTGTCGTAGTGCTGGATTTTCACGAGTGCGTGGGTGGTAGAAGGAGACCACGAGGGACAACAACAGAGACTCTACGGCATTCTGATTGTGTTCCTGGATCGCGGGTGGGACATTTGACCCAGAGGGAGTGAAGGTGTTGGTGAGTAGCAGCTTGCAGAGAGCAGCGGCTGCTCCGGACTGCACGCTGTTGGGAGAGTTGGCACGCAAGGCGCGAGCGAAAACCTTGAGCAGAGGCTTCTGCATGGGGGGTGGCGTCACAGTCTCACCATCAGCCTGGGTAACGGGAGCAAGCAGGGATGGGTGAGTCGTGATCATATCACAGAGGATTTGTAAAGCAGTGACCTGCAATGCCTCGTGACCCTTGCTATAGCAGTGAATGAAGAGGGTCATGTTCTCTTCCGCCAAATTCTGTAGAAACCAGTCATTAGCGAACCTCATATTCGATCAAAAGGAGAAGATACTAACCTTGTCAAGGAGACAGCAGAGACCCAAGCACAAAAGACCACGCTCTCTAATTGGAGCTTCGTGGCTGCGGACAGCGGGTACCACAAGGTTATTCAGCATAGTAACCAAGTTCATGTTTTGCTGCAGGTGGCCCTGGACATTTTGCAACATGCACTGAGCAATATATAGACACTTCATATTAACAACAATCTCGCGGACGATCTTAGCCTTAGCTTCTTCCTTATTAAAGGGTTTAACCTCCTCATCACCTGGGGTTTCGGATCGTCTGCTAGTATCGTCACTGATCTCAGACCTAGCAGAAACAAAGCTATCCTCGGTGGTAATGGTGTCGTGAACTTCGGCAATAGCCTCGAGAACAACGCTGCAAAATTCGGCCTCAGCTGCAGTATCAGGCCCGCAGACACAGCGGAGTGTTTCAACGACGAGTTTTGTACTCTCTTCCGGGAGTTCTGGTACAGCCAAAGTTTCTCGCAGGAGCGAGAACATCTTTCGTCGACCGACCTCGTCGCTGTAATCTAGAGTGATGGCGATGTGGAGCAATTGTTCCACAACAAATTCGTGCTCGACTGCGTCATCATCGTTCGCTTCACCAGACTCTTTAGAAATCTTCTTCCGCTCCAAAAGATTAGTGATGTATTTGCCCAGGAAGTAGGCCATCGCAGTGACCTCAGGCATCTTGTCGTCTGCTAGATTGTCGTATTTTCCTTCGTTCTCCACGCGGCAGAAGTCGTTGAATGACCGGAGCAAGAATGCAGATTCACCAGTAAGATTCTCCCAGAAAGGCTCATCAAAGACAACAGCTTCACGATAGTCCGCACGGCCCTCCCAGAACCCGCGCATTGCCTCATGTGCAATCCCGCTTTCCATTCCAGAGTTTACAACATCAATTCTCTCCAAAAGTTCAAGTAGCGCGTTGATGTCGGGTGCAGACCGCTGGCCAGTCGGTCCCAGATTCGGGTCATTGTTTGTGCCAGCACAGTCCTCGACCCATCTGTCGTAGAACAATTTCGCTGTAGCCTTGCGGACACTTTCATCACGATCACGTAGACCCCATCGGAGGAGCTTTTCTCTCATTGAGAGAGACAAATGGCGGAAGTCACCCAAGGTAGGCAGAAGACGCGAGTACAGTGCGCGTCTGGTAGGGGCATCCAAATCACGGGCACGTTCAAGAAGGTAAGGAAGCGTCATTGGGGCGAGGGGGAGATTTGTGAGTAGCGTTTTGCGAACGTCGGAACTTGTATCGTTTTGCATAATTTCGATCAGCTTTTCAAGGAGCGCAGAGTTGTCGTCGCCCTCTTCTCCATCGTCTCCCGCCAGACGTCCTAATCCTAGAACGGCCTGTACACGGATAGAGGCCTCCTTATCACGCAGACGCCTCAGGAGACCCTGTCTAATTGTATGGTATAGCTCATCGTCGATCGATTCCAGCGAGTTCACAATGTGGGCGGTAATTTGGGTTGCGCGGAATCGTACCACCTTATCCTTAGCACTCATGACGGGTCCCATCAGCGCAATGAGACTAGATGTGAGGCGGGCGGTTGGTGTCTCGGGATTGTGGTCCTCATCTTCGTCCGATGCAAAAATCTCATTATCCTTCTCTGCGGCATGACTGAGGAAAGTACCCAAGAAGCGCAAAATCCGGTCTCCAACAGGCTCACTCTTCTTAATTGTGAGAATACGGAGCATGCAGCGGCCGACTTCCACGTTGAACTCCCTCTCGGCATCCGTTTCCTCACCAGGAATCAATGCCTCTTCAGGCTCTTGGTCCTTTCCCTTGTTATTCTTCTTTGGTGAGATACCACAGCAAAACTCTTGGAGCTTGCGCAAGCGCACAACGAGCTTTCGGTGACCGGTGGTCGAGCGCTGAGCATCCGCAAAGAGCAAGCACACATCTCGACGCAAAGTGGGGGATGATGCTGGTTCTGTTGGTTCTTCGGGGATCGCAAACGATGGGGTAACGGAGCCAGCACGCCCAGACGCAGAGGGCTGTGCTGATGACCTGCGTGTCGTCGCAGATGTCGAACGGGCGGCGACTCTGCCAGGCATTGTTGCGTTGTTGTTAAGCGTTGATTATTCAGAGGCGAAAAGCATCGCAGACTGCGGGACCGATCAAAGGAGTGGAGGCCTTGGCGGTAAACAAACAGCCCAAAACGGGTGACTGATAGCCGATAAGGGTAGTAGATGCACGTGAGCTGACTAATCCCGACCATCGGAGGTGCGGGAGCTCGTCATTCCCCGAAGGTCGATAGGATCATTTGTTCCTGCATTGCAAGTCAATTTAGAATGTTTCGTCAAAGTGTCCGGCGATTCGCCACTACGGCGGCTCGTGCTGCTGGCGAGGGGTCCACTGCCTACTGCACCCGGGTGTCAACTGCCCAGGGCGTTGTCAATGGATTGACCGAGGGTATGTCTAGCTCCGAGCACCCTTGCATACACTTTTAAGCTGACTTGGATCCTGCAGCGATTGGAAATACCCCGCTTATCCGATTGAAGAAGCTCTCTGAGCAGACCGGCTGCAATGTTCTTGGAAAGGCAGAATTCCAAAACCCCGGAGGTAGCGTGAAGGACCGAGCAGCACTCTTCGTTGTTAAAGATGCAGAGGAGAAGGGACTCCTGAAACCCGGTGGTACTGTGGTTGAGGGAACGGCCGGAAATACTGGCATTGGATTGGCGCATGTGTGCCGGTCAAAGGGCTACAAGCTAGTGATCTACATGCCCAACACCCAGTCGCAGGGCAAGATTGATTTGCTCCGTCTGCTCGGCGCCGAGGTATACCCTGTCCCCGCAGTGGCCTTCGACAACCCCCAAAACTACAACCACCAGGCACGCCGACATGCCGAGTCATTGGACAATGCAGTCTGGACCAACCAGTTCGATAACATTGCCAACCGTCAAGCACACATCGACACTACCGGACCTGAGATCTGGGCGCAGACCGAGGGCAAGATCGATGCCTTCACCTGCGCTACCGGAACCGGAGGTACCCTGGCTGGTACCACCCGCTATCTGAAGACTGCCAGTGACGGACGTGTCAAGAGTTTCCTCGCCGATCCTCCAGGCAGTGTTCTCCACAGCTACATCCAAAGTGGTGGTACTCTGATCGACCGATCTGGCAGCAGTATCACTGAAGGTATCGGCCAGGGCCGTGTGACAGACAATCTTCAGCCCGATATCGACTTGCTGGATGGCTCGGTGAGCATCAGTGATGAGAAGACCATCGAGATGGTGTACCGCTGTCTGGATGAGGAGGGTCTGTACCTTGGTGCCAGTTCCGCGATGAACGTGGTCGCTGCCAAGGAGGTTGCCGAGAAGTTGGGCAAGGGTAACACCGTTGTGACCATTCTTTGTGACGGTGCTTACCGTTACGCGGATCGTTTGTTCTCCAGCACCTGGCTTGAGAGCAAGAACCTGCGTTCTTCCATTCCCAAGCACCTCGAGAAGTATATTGTGTTGCCTTAAACTATGTACTTATAAATTGAACAAACTATTCTCGTCCGGTTTTCGGAACTTCAAAGGAGTATATTGAGCGTGTATAGTAATTGAGTGCTCACCCTGTTCAGGTTTGCATTTGGGATGGACATAGTATATCATCTACTAGAGAAGGGAGCGCGGATTCGACACAAGTCGGTTATTTGAATATTAGCGGCGGTGGATATTAGCGGAAGGATTTAACGGAGGTTCCTCAAAAGTTGGCTGATAATATATATATGAGCATAAAATAAGTTGGTATCAATTGTGAGAGGTGAGTCTCAAAAAGCCAGTGGTGTATGTATGTCCACGCTTGGTATTGTACAAAGAGTAAAGAGTCAGACCCAAAATGATCTAATATGGAGTAAACCACCATGCCGAGGCCATTCAATGCAGGCATCAAGCAAGACATGCAACGCAAGGGAAACAGGCCAGAAGAACCATGCTCCCAGCAAAATAGACAAGAACAACCGAAACGCCCGCAATGCTTCCGTTCTATTCCAGAACGCCAGATGAAGTAGAAATGTACAGGTCGAAAAGCGTAACAAGTTACCACCGCCGGCAATAGAAGAGCCAAACGACGGAACAGGCTTATGCTTTCAAGTCGGATCCGAATGGAACGTTTACTCATCACCGGGCATTCTCATGTAGGCATCAATAGCCGCACTGAACGCTGCGAAACCAGCGCAACCAAAGGCAGCAGCCTGGGGACCCGCCTTTGCACCGAGAATACCACCAGTGACACAACCAGCAGCAACGCTGTTGGTAAGATCGTTCTTCGCGCGGAGACCTTCGATACAGCACTCGGTGCCGGAGTAGAGCGCACCGACGATACCGAAGTTCTTAGCAGAGGACCAGGATCGGGCGCCCATGTCCTTGAAACCGCGGCGGACTTGTTCGCGCCAGGGGAGGTCGGCGATGGCGCGGCCCTGGGGTGTGAAGGTTGAGTCGTAGGACATCTAGAGTGGGTAGATGTTAGATATGGAATTTTGGATGTCAAGTATTCAATTGCCAACTTACACTGGCCATAAAGAGACCGAAAGCACCACCAAGACCGAAACCCATGGTACCTGAAATGACTGTCTTGATAGGGCAGGACTCCATACCACGTTGCATCTATACCGAGGTCTATTAGAATTGGACAAATGTATGTCATAATGGAGGACGAACCATCTTCACCATAGCCTGTTCTTGTTCATTCATTCCCTGGGTGGCCGGGTTACCTCCCAGGGAGGTCATGGGAATCGCGGTCCCTGTGGTACCTGGAAAGGCCATTTTGAAAGTTGGCGTGGGTAAGGGTTGACTTTTATAGGGTAGTAGATCGTACTCGCTGGATTAGATCCAAGCTGGCCTGAATGATCAATCCACTGGACCTCAGCGAGAAAAGAAATCGCGTGATCAGGTAAAATATAGAACGCGGAGATCTTGCGGAGGCGAGTAACTGAACCGCAAATTTATTTTACGGGAAACCAGAAAAGCCCAAAATGCAGTCTTGCACGTGATATCCCGGCTCCGCGAAATCATCGTGGCGTTATCGGTACAACGGTCTGTGTACATATGTATCCATGGATACATTGTTATTGAACCTATCAAGAACTGTTGTGTACGTTAAATTCCAAAGAAAAAAAAAAAAACACAAAAACATAATGGAAATTCGTTGTATTCGTGAAGCTAAAAAACCAAAAATCGCATTTATCGTGATCAAGTCAAACTGGTATTTCAACAAATCTTGATGGAAGCCTGCGCAAACTTCAAACTCAAAAAGTAGCAAAGGGAAGGCAATGTATTGACAAGAGAAGAAGCAACGCTCTCGTATGGTATAGTTCGAAGGTCGTAGCCCTACGTAATCCCGTAGATAGGGTCGAAGAAAAGGTAGCAAGTATATACATGAAAAGGAAAGAAAGAACCCCATTAGTCCTTCTTGCTGTCCTTGCGAGCGAGCGAAGGAGAAGCAGTTCGCTCAGGGGTAGGTGACAGCGAGCGCTCCCATTCTGCCATCAAATTTGATGCAGTACGTTGAAGCTTCGAGGGAGCCAGCTTGGTAATTGCAGGCCAGGGAATACTTTCAGAGGCACTAGGATCAAGTGCAGAGGGAGCCGGGTTCAAATCCCCAAAGCTAGGAGCGTGGTCAGCGCATAACGAGGTTGTCATAGATGAAATCAGAAAAGGTCGAACGGTACCTAGCGCTGGTTCGAGGGCTGCTACCCTGTGTGGTGGGTGATTGATCATGTTTGGATGCAACTGTTGATCGGCTCGACGAGGGCGTATGCGTCTTCTGCGCGGATAGGGGCGTGTCCCAGCTATCCCAGTTGTCGAGATCTTCATCCTGCGCATCGATTGAATTACTGGAGCGGTGGTCGCGGTGTTCGGCTTCGGTCGCCGCGTTTCGGTTGGCGGCTTTGTTGTCGGAGGGGGTGCGCGGAGCGTTCGGAGACTTCTGAGCGGGTGTATCAATGCCGAATTCGTTCCAGAAAGACGTGGAAATTTCCGCCGGCTTGGTGGCTTTACCAGTTTTTGTCTCGGCCGCTGGCCCCCTCCCCCGCGAAGATGATGACGACGATGATCGTGATAGCTTGCCGTCCGCCAACAACCGTTCCCGACTCCGGGATCCTGCCAACGAGTCCCGCTTGCGACCATTTGGTGGTGCCAATGAGTTGGATGGTGAGGTTCGTGTCTGTGTGCCGCTGATTCCTTCCTCGCCCACCGTAGCTTGTCGGATATCTTCCAAAAATGTCCACAGACCCTCGCGGAGATCAGACGCCATTTGCTTGCCTGTGCGTACCAAGGCCTCCCGCGAAGGGGGAGGAAGGGTATTCTGCCATTGGGCGAGTAGATGTTCTGGTACCTGACTCTCGTCGAGTTGTGCACTCATCAGAGCTGCATTATTGCGGTCGACAGATGGCAACGTCGCAGACCGCGGAGTACGACCCACGCGCTCACTGGCAGGATCCGAGAATCCTGGTTCTCCGCGGGAAGAACTGCTGGGACCTGAGACTGGCGACAAGAGAGACAAAGTCCGTGTATGTGTGCCATGAAACACTCGCCGACCATTACTCCCAATTTTGGTTCCTGGCGCGGCAGCGACAGCGGCAGCACGCACGCTAGACCGTCGGCCTAGTTCCCGGCTCATCCGTTCCTGTGACACTGTGGAGCTCGTCACTGAGCTCATACTCTGCTCCCGGGCATGTGAACTCGGAACCTCTGGTGTTGAGAAATCGGGCGATCGGAGGGGTACAAGTGGCTCGACGTGGTTGATCTCCGCCCGCTTCCTAGACTTCTCAGACAGTGCCCATTGTTTCTTGATTGTCACTAGGTCTGCTTCGGCCCGAGTAAGCTCCTCGCGAAGCTCCATGACCTTCCGCTCCTGCGAGGCAATCGCCCGCAGAAAGTCATAGCCGTCGTCCGGGACGTCAAATGCCATGGGTGTTCCCGGAGGTTGAGCGGGGGAGGGGCGGGTTGAGGGCTGTGTGACTGGGGTTATGGGGCTGGGTGAGGTGACGTTATCGAGTGTCCCAGTTTCGTTCAGATTGATGGGGAAATTCAAGGTGAGTCGTTTGGCATGACGGGCCGTCTTCACACGAGGTAGTGAAGATATTCTTTTCTGAGCGAGAGAGGATGAGCGTGAGAGACTGGAGAACTCGGAAGCAGAGTCCGGTTGTGGCACAGTGGAATTCGTGGAATTCTGGTTATCCGGAAATGGACCTTGGAGCAGGTTCTCCGCTCCCGGAAGACTCTCCATTATGGGCCAGCCAGTAGGAGAGATCACAATATTTCAAAAATTCATAGAAACAACAAAACAAAAAACAAGAACAATAACAGAGGAGAGTTGGGAAAGGGAGAAAATAATAGCTTCGAGTCTCCTGAGTCCAGCCCACAGCGGGTCCCACACGAGTCCACGGGCTGTGTTTCAGGGGGAATTTAATATTAGTGTATTAGTTATTACTCCGTGGTGTCTTCATCTTGGCATCCGTTGGTATAGTTTGGGTATAGATCTACATCGGAACATTTTGTATGTACAATGAACACCATTTCAACCGAATGAGGGCCGTGCTTCAAATAGTGGTTTAAACACAGAGTACATATATATAACAGTAATTCCACGGTAAAGTGCGAGTTCATGAATGAGCTGGCTACGAGACTAATATTGAGTTATACTGAAGTTATATTGCGGCCATATCGAGGTTACATCCATCGTACTATGCTATGTACTATATATATATATATATATGTACATATAAAGAAGTTCATAAAATTGGAAAGAACAACAGAGCCCCTTGGTATTTAATTTAAGGAAGGTGCAATCGAGTCACGAGATGGACACATTAGGAAAGTACTAGTAAGCCCCCATTCTAGGAAGGTACGTATTGTTGAGGTCATAAAAAGGCATTCTTCTTCTTCTTCTTCTTCTTCTTCTTCCCCTCAACCCTCTCCACCACTATCTCCCCATAATGAGACAGCGCAGGTGGAGTGTCTCGTACCAACCCGGGGTGCCTATACATGAGACATCAACATTGTTGAGGCTCATGTAGGTCCACACCCAAATCAAACCAGGCTTTCTTGTGTGTGTTATTTGACAAGTGCCTAGGAATTTGGGCACCATAGCCACCTACAAGTCCCACGGAATACATTGGGGATGTTTAATCGTATCCTCTTTCATTGTACATCCAGTAACCAAAATATATTCCAACTCCTAACTAGGTAGTTCCATGACTAGATTACTATCCAGCTGGTGATTTTATGTGGTAGATCGAGCCTGAGTTCAGCCTATGGAGGCACGTCGCTGTGAGATCTCGGATGTTGTGGGGTTTTCAGGCAGAAGGCGACCTCGGGAGGCAGGCCCTGGTAGCCAATGTCGTTTAAGCTTAATTTTAGCGGCTGCACACTAAGAATTGGCGCGACGATTGTTTATTTCTCTGGTTACTGCAAAGATGGTCCTCTTTGCTTCGAAAAAGTGATGTCAATACCCAACTAGTGTTAAGGAAGTAATTAAAAGAGAGAGAAAACAATGACCGAGATATAAATAGATCTCAGGAATATGCAGGGGTGACCCGCCATCCGTTATTCAACCGCACCTACTCCGCCAAGCGCGCATTCGCCAACAACTGCGTCCTCGTCATGAACTGGAGAGTGGGTGCTCTACGTATTCGCTCCAATGCCGGGGTTATTCAAAGATGCGGGGTTTTTTCCCAACTGCCTATTTCCACGTACCGACTGATCTCCCCCATTGACCGAAAAACAGCCTGGTTGCGTCGATGCTCATCACAATGGACGTCCAACCCAAGAGTCTTCCCAGTCTTTGACCTCGGGTTGCTAGATTCATCTACCAAGATTGAGGAAGAGCTTGCGGTGGGATATGAGCCTAACGAGACATACACGTATCCCGCCGAGGAGGAAGAAGCCCTGAACGATAGGTACCGAATTATGCACAAAATCGGATATGGGCCCACAGCAACTGTTTGGTATGCCGTTGATCTACTGTGAGTATTTAATTAGAACCGGAATGATACTGTGCTAATTCTTAATCAACAACAGGGAGCCCAGAATGGTTGTTTTGAAGATCTATGTTGTGGACCATATGCTCAAGACTTATGGGCGGTTCCACCCACCAAAAGTATACCAGCAAAGTGAATGCCCTCTCCACGAAGTTAGCGATCGTTTTACCATCAAGGGTCCTCGTGGTACTCATATTTGTGTTGTTCACGAGGCACCCTCACTAGACACAGAACAGATGCATGCGGGAGACAAGATGGATCTCGAGTCGATGAGGTCTACAATGAAACAAATGCTGATCATGATGGATTTCCTACATACTGATTGTTATCTAACTGCCCGTATCCTCCCCTGCAACTCATCATTTTTGAATGATGAATGACTGATTCTAGAGTAGGCATAATGCCAAACGAAACGTTCAACGTTGATTCCAGCGACAGACGAGTTGCTGGACCCAGCAGCGCCGAGATTATCACCCCGATGATACTCCCAGGGGACGGTGTTCCCCTTCGTCTGAACTTCCCAGACGATGACATGTCCGGTATCGAGGAAAAACATTGCAGGCCTCCTGAACAGGTCCTGAAATCGAAATCGGACCATAGGGCAGATATTTGGGCTACTGCTGTAGTTGTTGGTACTTTCTTCCGAGTCAGCCGAACTATGCTTACACAATATATCTAGGCATGGAATTACACCAGTTCCCAAGGGCTCATCGACGGACGAAACTCGGACGGGGCCTTTGATGACCGGGTCCATATCGCAGAGCTGGTTTCTCTACTTGGCCCGCCTCCGCCAGAGTTTCGCGAGAAGATGCGACTAGGCTCCATGTTTTGGGACGAAGACGGGAATTGGACAGGCCAAGCTCCTGTGCCGGATCGAAGCTTCGAGAGCCTAGCAGCTGGCAATGTCAACGGGGAGGATGTGGAAGGCTTCTTGCAGTGGATGCGAAAAGCGCTACAATGGGATCCTGATCATCGGCCCACGGCTCTAGGTCTCTTGCGTCATGAGTGGATGTCCCGGAAGACGAGGCCTGTGGAGGGAGAGGGTAAGGATGTGTCCGATGAGGGTATCCCAGTCTAGGTATAGTTTCCATCTTGTATGCCATCTGTGGCCCTGTATAAGTACATGTACATATTATAGAAGCTCCACTCAGTCAAACTCCACTCAGACGCCTGTTGGACTAAAAGTTGAAAATTAAAAAAGGTATTTGTTAGAATCCCATTTTCAACACCAGAAACTAGCTTTCTAAATAATTCATTACTTTAAAACATGCACTTCGGCGTATCCCACTCAGTAAACCTCTATTGACAGTACTCCCAGGAACAAAATGACCCTTTTGTTGTAAAGCTGGGGAGCAGCAAGCCAATCTCGCTTCTTCAGAGCCAAGGTCGCACCCATCTTTCCAGCAGACTTGGTTCTTCGATATCCTCGTTAGCTCCCTCCGCCAACAAATTCCTGACTCTGACAATGAAAATTTCCTTTGTTATGGCCTCGCATTCTAGCCCATACCGGCTTTTTTGTACCTTCTCCAGTCTCTTGTTATACAACCTCAGCTCGCCCGGCTTCTTGTCTAGGAGTTCTCTCGGCTCTTTCTGGTTGAAACCTTGACGATCTGTTCTTCCCATTTTTCGACACCCACCCTTTGCTGAAGCTGAAAGCAAGGGAACATGGTCGATCCGAAGAACCCATTTGAACAAGCATATGAAGACCACATAGGATCCGAATCCTCGGACCACGCAACGAGCTTGGAAACTTCTTTCTGAGATGCTGGTAGCTTCCCCCTCTTCGTCCAAGACGCGCTTGAACATTTCAAAATGTCTGAAATAACGCTTTGCCATCTTTGGGGGCTCTCCGTCTATAATATCCCAATTGTCATTGATCGGACGATTGAAAAGCAGCTACCAAGGCGCCGAAGCGAATAACTGAGCTGGGCCCGCATAACCCCATTCAAGGTCCACTACTCCCACGATCGTGAGATCATCTTGACTTCTGACAATCGTATTTGATGGGCACAAGTCGTCACAGATAATTTAGTAGGCCCTTAATCGTAGTCTTTGTTCACCATCTTGGGTATCATGGATTCCAGAATCTCCACCGAGCCGAAATTTATTCCCCCTCTTCCTCCTCAGGAACCGAATTAAGCTGATCTTGAAGCTGTTGTTTCTCTTGGTTGATGGTATGGTAAAAGTACTCACTAGTCGTCAAACCCCCTTGGGTTCGGTCACTTAAGATCGTTGCATTAGTAGGAGTTGTAATCACCAATGATAAATCTCATACCAACTACGTAGACATGGGCTGTTGTTCTCTTGTTTCTTTCAAAAGCCATGTACCAGGTTGATGCCGCCCAAAGTATAAAATCCTATACCCTACGTAGATATGCGCTAGTATTCTTTCATGAGCTATTATCCTTTTGTTTCTTTCAAAATCTATGACCAAAGTGAAACACATATACGTACTACGATATGACGGACAGTGCAAGATATATCATTTTGTCGAACATGGTAAGGAGATCGCCTAGAGGGAGTAGCAAAAGAAAATTACTCAATGAGCAGAAGGTGATAAGGGATGAGCATTAAAGTGGAAAGAGAAAGCCATATCGCACGGCCTGGAATCAGATGTATATGTACACAAAGCCAGTATGTTTATTGTGATAGGATATGCCAAGGGAAGCCGTTTGATTTCGAGGTTTCCACCGTTGGCTAACACAGGACCTTTGAAGTCTTTCAGCTAGATTATAGATAGATGGGTTTACATCGATCTTAGAGTATCCTCGACGTGCATGTAGTGTATAGATCCAGAAACAGCGGAACACCAAGTTGTAGGCTGGTATGGCCTGTTAATCTTATATCGTCCTCCCAAACATAACCAACGAATCAGCTTTCAGATCCACTTGGTTTCTCAGCATCATTGGTCTAGTGGTAGAATTCGTCGTTGCCATCGACGAGGCCCGTGTTCGATTCACGGATGATGCACATCTTTTTTTTTTTGGTTTTTGTGTTCTCTACTTTAGCCCGTGACTAGCTCGTGGTCTGCATATAATGGAGCTTGACTCATGTTAGTTTCTCAAATACAGATATATTGAATACGAAGTACGAAGCGATGCAAAAATCAAGACATTTATCACATTTCAGACATAGTATGTTCTAGTACTCCTGGAAAATACCTAGAAAAAAAATCACACAAAAGACCAAGGGCCAATAGACAAAGACAGAAGCACAGGCAGCTTTCTATCGAAAAAAAAAGAGAGTACAGAAGAAAGCGCAAAAAGATTACACCAGATCATTAGTAACTCCGGGACCAGTCCCACCAGAGTAAGTGACAGTAAACAGAACGAACGAACGGACACCAATGATGCAGCCAATGGCAAAGAGTTGTACAAGAGTCAGAACGCCAAATTGGATCTATACAGCGAATGGAAGAAAGAGTAGCAGGATGTGTGGAGGTTGACGTTGGGAGCGTGAGGAGGGTTGACGGGGGAGACTAGATGCCGCCCCAGCGGTTGCGGAGACCCTCTGACCATCGCTGGTAGAGGACGTCGGAGAGTTGTTTGGTATGTTCCATGCCAGGCGCAGCTTGAGCGGGGATGGATGGGGGTGACTGAGGCTGGGGCTCGGGGACGTAGGATTGGCGACGGCGGTGGCTTTTGAGGTGTGGGTTGTTTTGGGCCAGCACGAGGCGTGGTCGCGAGGGGGAGTCGGGTTGTGTGGACGGGAGAAGAGTGGAGAGGCGGGAGTCTGCTTGAAGCTTCTCGTTCATGATCCTGACGATGTGGTAGAGACCTTCCGGGTCGACCATTTCCAGGTCGCTCCAGGCTTCGGCAAGTCTAGAGATTGCCTCCCGTTTATCGCCATCTCCTGTTGTTGATAGGACTTCCTGGCAGGACATTCCCACTGCCTTGCTATATGCACGGCGTCCAATTTGAGCCTCCTTGCTTGAAGTGTCGGTGGATACCGTCTTCGGGCTTTGATTTTCATCAAATCCCTGCTTGACTGGGTTGAGGTCGGTGGGGACCTTGTCCGACACCCGGCGGAACTGTCGGACTGTGGACGGGCTGTTGCCATAACTCAAATCCAGACCAAGGGGTTGTTTGACGCCACTCGAACGACGCTTGGTGTTAGCCCGTCTGACAGACGGAGATCGATCGGTAGGGATTCGGCGGACGGTGGAGTTTGCCTGGTGCTTAGGCGGTGGTGGTGGTGCGCTTATATGCATGTCTTCGAGCATCTGAGCGGGATCAGGCGTGTTGTTTTCGTCCTCCTCGTCGAATGTCATCCAATCCGTGCCCTTTGGCTTCCACATTGGAGGAGCCTTGACTGTGTCAAAGACCCAATCGTCATCATCGAGATCTTCAGGCCGAGTCATGGTGTTGAGAGACTCGGCATAGTATTTCACGTCTCTCCCTTCACCACGGCCACAATCCCAGTCCTGCTTGCGCAGAATCAGTTCTTGAAGTGACTCAACCTTGCCCGCATTCCGGATGAACTTGTGTCTCAGGAGCTCCTTTGCGCTCGGCCGCAGATCCGGATCCTTTGTCAGACACTGTGCGATGAAGTCCTTGAATGTGTTGCTGTACTCGTTGCCTTCGAGGCGAGGGGCGGGGTTCTTCGGGATCAGGAACAGCACTTTCATCGGGTGTGTGCTGGCATGTGGGGGTTCTCCGTTGATCATCTCGATTGCCGTGATACCCAAGGACCAGATGTCTGCCTTGAAGTCGTATCCAGCCTGCTGGATAACCTCCGGTGCCATCCAGAATGGAGTTCCGACGAATGTATTGCGCTGCGACTTGATATTGACCAGCTGTGCGGCGACACCAAAGTCTGCCAGCTTCACCTTTCCACTCTGAGAAAGGAGAACATTGGCGGCCTTGACATCACGGTGGATTTTGCCTTCGTTGTGCAAGTAATCCAAGCCTAGGAGGAGTTCTCTGCAGACGATGGCCACATGGGCTTCGTTAAAACATCCAGGTTTTAACTGGGATGATTAGCGATGGACCTCATGATAAAGATAGCAGTAAGGGACGTACCAAATCCAAACAGGAGCCACCTCCGAGGTATTCCATGACAATCCATAGTTTGTGCCCCTTAAGGAAACTGGCCTTGTATTGTGTAACGTAGGGGCTAGCGCAGGTAGCCAAAACAGAAATTTCCTGCTGGATTTCTTGAATATCGTCCTCGCTGGACTCGAGATCGATCTGAAAAGGGTGTCAACAAAATCGAACGAAAGGCGGGAAATTGAAACTCGAAGATCGAATATCATGAAAGCGTACGTGTTTAATGGCAACGATCTCGCCGTCAGTCCTGTCAATGGCTTTGTAAACCACTCCGAAACTACCACCTGCAAACGGAGAATACAGTTAGTCGACGGAAATGCAGGGAAAAAAAACAAACAGCGCTTTGGTCAACTCACTCCCTAGCTCCTCCATCACCTGGTAATGACTTGCCATGTCGTCCATTGTGCAATAATTCAGCCCAGCTAGCTACTCCGGTCAGACAGGGAATGTCGACAGGGCTCATCCAAGTAATGAATGAATAGCTTGGGACTTTCGAGGGGTCAAGACGAGAGTAAAGAGGCCATCGGGGTTGGCGGGCAAGGGGTGGAGCATAAATCCCCAAACAAGCTCCGTCTCACATGGCAACGGATGGCCTCAGGCACCAACTGGGGTATATCTGCAAGGGGTCCACTCAGGTGATCGGATTTGCCTCGAATATAGCTATTTAGTTCTGAAAGGATTATCATTTACTTCTTTTACTTGAAGATTCTGCGTTATACATGCTTGTACATGCTTGTGCATAATGTGATTATTACTCGATCTCGGTAAACGGCTTTTGTTATGCTCCAACGATCCATATACAACACGCATGCAACATGCTCTAAATATACTTGTACGGGTTCATGATCCCATTCTAAGAATTAAAACGTTAGCAATTGCTCACACATAGCAGTGATACTCCACTTACCGGGTCATAGAGGTTCTTCAGCTGCTTCATCAGCTTCACCATCGTCTCGTTCTGGCTGTAACCAATGAACTCGCGCTTAGCAACGCCAAGCCCATGCTCAGCACTGATGCTGCCCTGGCGCTTCTGAATCCACTCATACACCCATGGCTCGATCGCCTTCTCCACTTCCTTGCTGTACTGTCGCACGGCAACGTTCAAGTGCAGGTTGGAGTCACCCATGTGACCGTAACCAACCACAGCACGAACAGGGAAGGAGTCATCGTCACCGACCAGACCCTTCTCCGTGAGGCGGGCCTTGCAGTCCTCCACAAGCAGGTATAGATCCGCCAATGGGATCGACACATCGTACTTGTAGGTGCCACCCAAGTGGCTCAGGGACTCGGTGATACCCTCACGCCAGCGCCACAGGGCCTGGAACTGGGTCTCGTCCTGGGCCAGTACACCGTCGGCGACAATACCGTCGCCCATAACGTTCTCCAAGAACGACTCCAGCTTGGCCATGTCGTGCTCGGCGTTGGAACCGCTGGTCTCCACCAGGCAGTAGAAAGGATACTCACCCTCGAGAGGGTGCTTGTTACCCGTAGATTCAATGACCAATTTCTGGCTGCGACCGTCCATCAGCTCGAACGCGGAGAGAATCTCCGAGAGCTGGCCCTTGGCAGCGAGGTAAGCCTGCTGGACCTGCTCAAAGCTCTCAAGACCAAAGTAAGCCACATTAACGGCCTTGGGGCGCGGGGGACACTGGATAGAGACAGCGGTTACGAGGCCAATGGTACCCTCAGAGCCGATGAACAGCTGCTTGAGATCGTAACCAGTGTTGTTCTTGCGTAGAGTTGACAGCGCATCCACGATAGTCCCGTCCGGCAGGACCGCCTCGAGGCCGAGCACGCTACCGTGGAGACTACCATAGCGGAGGAGACGCAGGCCACCGGCATTGGTGGAGACATTTCCACCGATGTGGCAGGAACCCTTGGCACCCAGGTCCAGAGGGAAGAGGTGCTCTCGCTCAGCGAGATACTGGTCAGCGGTCTCAAGGATGACACCGGCATCGGCGACTAGGACACCGGAGGCAGCATCAAAAGAGCGGATCTGATTCATGCGCGAAGTGTTGATGACGATCTCATCGAAGACCGGCACCGAGCCACCGACAAGACCAGTGTTTCCACCCTGCGGCACAACAGCCAATTTGCGCTCGTTGCAGTATTTCAGCACCTTGCTAACCTCCTGTGCATTCTGGGGCTTCAGAACAAGCCGGGTGTGGCCACGGTACTTGCGCATCCAGTCGCTGTTGAAGGGTTCGATATCGTCTGTCGCGTCGGTGGTCACGCCATCGATGACGGCCGACTGAGAGCCCAGGAGTTCCTTGAAGTGTGCAACATCTTCAGCGGAGATCTCGGCGAAGTTGGGGTTGCGCTTGAGGTTGGGGTAGGCGTCGCTGGTGAACTTGATCTGACGGGAATCGGAGTTGCGGGTGGAGCTAGCGCTGAAAGTGCGCGTAGTCAAGGGTGTGATGGATTGGACGGTGCGAATGGCAAAACGAGGACGAGGCACTCGGGCCCGCCGCAAAGCAGCTGTGATATTCCTGGCACCAGACATGGCTGAGGAATTACAAAGAACAATTTTTAGAAATGTCAAGTGGAGATGCTCCGATGCTCCGATCTGCCTCCGAGAGCTACCAGGTCCTCGCCGATTCTGATTCGACCTCGGGGATTTTCGGCTTTTTCTATTCAACGCTGAAATGGTCTTTAATAACGGTTTATATTATTTAGTAAGGTAGTTTAAATTGATAGTTAGTTTTATACTGATATAGTAAATATTTTATAGAGATCAAAGTTACACATACACACATATATATATATATATATATATGTATAATATCTTGTACCTCATTGCGCCAATAAACCTTCAAGTGCACGCCGATCATGATATCGTTAAGTATATCTTAACACCATGCACAAAACACAAAAACGGGTGCAATTGATCGAATTGATCCAATTCATAAGGGCTTAAAGGCTTAGATATGTGGGTTCTAGGTGTGTCTCAACTGTTATATCCACTGGGGAGAAGTCAGTTACGTCACAGTTGGCCCCGCGTCATTAAAAAAAAAAGAAGAGCACCCGACCATCTTCCTAACTTAACCCCATAACTACACTCATCGAAAATGACATCGACAGTTCTAGTTACTGGAGCCAGTGGCTTCCTTGGCCGTGCGGTTTTCAACACTTTCCAGCACTCGGGCGTGTTGGTTGTTGGCCAGGGATTCTCCCGTCCTGCCCCGCCTACTATCTTGAAGGCTGATTTGGAGAAGGAGGAAGACATTCGCATGCTCTTCGATGAAGTCAAGTATGTATTTTCCATCTAGATCCTGAGTATAGACATTAATCAGCTTTGAACAATCACCAGGCCTCAGATTGTCATCCATTGTAAGCTAATTAGCCGACTCGATCATCCTTCCCAATTTATAGACTAACAGCTCACAGGTGCCGCAAACAAGTCCCCAGACCTCTGTGATAAGAACCCGGAACAAGCCCGCAAGGTCAATGTCGACGCCACTCGCACACTGGCCAGAGAATGCCAAGCTCGTGGTGCCTTCCTCATCTACATCTCGACCGACTACGTCTTCCCCGGCACCGAAGGCGACGCACCTTACGAGGCCGATGCCGAGACCAAGCCACCGAACCTGTACGGGCAATTGAAGCGTGATGGCGAGGTGGCCGTACTAGAAGCAACCAAGGAGTCAGGCATGGGAATTGTGCTGCGCGTGCCGGTGCTGTACGGCAACGCCAAGGAGAACTCTGAAAGTGCGGTCAACACTCTCGTCGACGCTGTCCAGAAGGCCACCGATGAAAATGCCGGCGTGAAGATGGACGATTGGGCTATACGGTACCCAACCAACACCGAGGACGTTGCGCGCGTGTGTCGAGACATTGTCATCAAGTATCTGCGTGAGAAGGAGAAGCGCAAAGACTTCCCTCGTATCCTGCAATTCTCATCCGAGGACCGTATGACCAAGTATGAGATTTGCCAGAAGTTGGCTGAGGTGTTGGGTGTTGCTATTCCCGGAATGATCCCCAATAAGCAGGGCAATGATCCCAATGGGGGTGTTATACGGCCTTATGATACACATCTCTCTACCAAGGCACTGACTGAGCTTGGGATTGATGTGCGGACAGTGGATTTCATCGCGTGGTGGTAAGTTCTCTTCATGGGGGTACTATATACCTTATTTTTAGGTCCGTGCTAACGACTCGCAGGCGCCGGGAATTGGGTGCTTATAGGAAATAGGTTCTGACCTATTCAAGTTGTAAGAATGATTCAAATATAGAAGGATAAAGCTCCAATTGAAAAACCAGAAAGAAGGAGGTTTAAGCCTATCAAGGAGATCAGCTAGGCCGAATCAGTAATAACCCTGGAACTATATAAATCCGCAGAAATCGTATATTCTGTGTACTTCTCGTGCACAGAACAAAATAAGAAGGACTTCCACGAGACTTGAAGCTTCATTATATCCCAGTTACGAAGAATCCCAACCTTGGAAGTATACATTTGGAGTGAGACACTCAGATCTGATCGCCTTGTGGACCCTTGGAGATCCTCCAATAATACTCCGTAGCCACGCCTTTTTTCATTGAACAATCTAATAGTGCGATTCAAGTCAATAGTACCTGTCGATCATATATCACTTTGTCAGGTCAACCACATAAATAATGTTGTATACACATCGTTGCCCCAGCGTCGCGTGAAACCGCATGCGGCGCAGCCGATCCGGAAATGTTTAGCCGCCAGGAAATTGCCAGGGCACTTGGGAAATTGCGTTTCATCTTTTTGTTTTTTTCTCTTCCAATTTCACGTTTGATTATTTGTTATGCCAAGTACTTCGGTGAGTTCAATCCATAACATCTATCCAATATGGTCTATCCAACCCAGCAAACCCCATCCCCAGCCTAGGCCGGCCCAATTGACGATCGGTGCGGGTCGCTTTTTTGCCCAGGCGCGAATGGTCGATTGAAAACAGGCCGGTTTGATCGTGAGGACTAGGTGGGATTCTATTTAGTCTCCCACACCTTTTTCCCACATTTCTGTATTTCTCACTGCACCGAACTCTGTTAAGAGGCTGAGTCGCAGAGTCGCAGAGTCGCAGCACTGCCCGATCTGAACGGGAAATTGCTGTCAAGGCGACGCTAACCTTATTGCGATAGAACTCGACGCAGATTACGAAACTTACGCGCCTCGGCCTCCCGGGGGCGAACGTCAAGTGAAAAAAAAACCTCTAGCATGAGTGAGAACAGTGCGACAGCGCAGGCTGTACCCCAAAAGTTGTCTCGATATCGTAGCATGCGAGGTGGGACAACCGACGTCGAAATGGCCGCACCACCTGCGCGTGTCAATAAAGTCGAGGAGAACCCCTCGCTCGCTCGAAGCAGATCCCGATATCGTCGCAATCGGCCATCGTCAAATGGACATATCGTACCTCCTCCTCCCGCGATCCCGGGCCACGCGCGAATTCCGCCGGTACGAGAAAGTGAACGGCCCGCAACCAGTCACCCTTTGGCAACACAAAATGAGGAGGAAGCGCGCATGCGCGAGCTACACCGACAAGGTGCGATGGAACAATTGACTGGAGGGGACAATTCTGCGCAACACACTGGGCGGCCTCGTGTGTCCGCCTCGCCAAAACAAGCTGCGCAACAATCTCGATCGCAACCTGCGCCGGCGCATCCCCCAAGCAGTTACAACCCAGGAAACGATGGGAACCGCAAATCTTTCTTTCAGAAGGTCAAACTTGCAAGGTCCGCCAAGAAAAACGAGCCCCTCCCGAACTACATTGGAGTGGGCGGAACCGGAGTGGTCCCAGGAGTTGATGCTCCTGTCAGCGCTGTCAACGCCGGAGAGCGACATGCGCTTGTCAAATATGGAGATGCTACTGCGAATCTCACTGTCACCCCGTCAACTCAGGTCCAGGATATATTGGTAGATGCCACCAAGCACTTATCGCGGGATATTGATGCGGAGAGATTCATTCTCATGGAGTCTTACTCTCAAGTGGGTCTAGAGCGCCCTCTGCGCCGCTATGAACATGTCCGGGAAGTCATGAATTCCTGGTCACATGATGCGGACAACCAGTTCATTGTTATTCCTCCCTCCAGTGTGGAAGCCCTAACCCAGCTCGATGCTGGACATGCCCCCAGTGGACAACCACCCCCAGTGACAGTCCATATTTACCATTCCCAGCAGCGCCGCAAGTGGGATAAGCGATATGTCACCTTGCGTGCGGACGGACAAGTGACAATCTCAAAAAAAGAGAACGCTGAGGAACAGACCAATATCTGCCATATATCCGACTATGACATCTACTTTCCCAGCGCTCGAGCGCTAAGCAAGGATATCAAGCCGCCTAAGAAGCTATGCTTCGCAATTAAGAGCCAGCAGAAGTCGTCCATGTTTTTGTCCACCGAAAACTTCTTGCACTTTTTCTCGACCAGCGACAAGTCTATTGCAGATACATGGTATCGGGCGGTACAGAAGTGGAGAAGTTGGTATCTGGTCAATAAGAAGGGCGCAGGCCCGAAACTAGAGACCGAGGCACTCCCCAAGCGTGCTGGGACGAAGAAGTCGACTAACCAGCCGAGAAATGTGCACAACGAAGCCCCACTCCTAGAACGGGAGACTTCGACCGAAAGCTCTGATCAACAGAGGCCCGCAAGCTCCAAAGACGTTTTTGCGCGGAAGAAAAACCTTCGTGGACACGTGCCCCCTCCGCCGTCATATCCCCATACCCTCACGCTCGATACCGATACAGAAGGGCCTTTCTCCGACAACCAGGCATTACTCTCGGGCATTTCATCCGAAGAAGGAGATACTGCTACGTTTGCACCATCCGGACTCTTAGGTCGAACTTACACCCAACGACAAACCGCTATGCGGGAACGGGATGATCGCGACAAGAAAGCTAAACAGGAAGCCTTTTCAGGCACTGGCTTTATGAGTGGAGGATCCATACACAGCCACGACTCAAATCCCAACAGCCGGAGCAACACAATGACCCGTGCTCCCGATACATCTGCTTTCACCCGAACCCTATCTCTTAAACAGAAGCCTCTGGTTGACCTCACTCCAGTCTATGCCGAGCCTCCACAGCATAGCCGCAAGGGCAAGGGTCGCGGCGTCAAAGTCCAACCCGGCATGCAACTGATCGACGGCGCTACTGGTCCAGATCAGACGGCAGGAGGAATCTCCATCCCACCAGCGACTTCGTGGCGACGACCGGCCGCAGAAACCACACCTCAGCGGCGAAACACCACCCGCAGCGTGCGCCATCACCCAAACAAATATGCGGCCCCGGTTTCTGCTGAAGCAAGCCCGGCACCCCCGGCTAGCCAGTTCACCGCGAATAGCCTATTGGCACATTCAGCCAGCACCGCTAGCCATCGGAAACCGCGCATCGGACATGGTGTCGCAACGGGTGATCGCAATGCCACACGGCCGTTGCTGGACATGTCCCCGGAGAATCCCTTTGCAGATGGCAGTCTGCTCCGACAGCTATAGTTGTCTTTCATTTATTTTTTTTATGTTTGTTGTTACGACGATTATGATTGTTATTTCGTGAGATTCTCTTTTGGTATACCTAGGGTTTATTTACTTGGGCCACTGGCTCCCCATACTATGACACTGCAAGGTTGAGTCCACTCTCGTCAGTATTGATGCATTCTGTGTCTTTTGATCTGGAGATGAATTACCGATAGCCGATTGTGCTTGACGGACGATTCATCTTTGTTAGAGATACCCATTCTATGTTTATTTAGCAATGAATTGAAACCGAAAATTTATCCCTGACATTTATTTGACATTATATCTAAACTTGTTTCTCACTGCGATCCAACACTCTTTTAATCTCTCTCTTATCTTCTACTGAAGTCTCGAAGAAGGGATAATCACACCATCTGACTTATTGTGATATTGCCGCACCGAGAACTAGGTATCCATCCAATTCACCCGCTTCATCGTCCAACATATAAGACTCTTGGACTGATAAACTCCACAGATCATTCTACCATTCTATCACATCGACTTCCCTGGGTATATCGCAGTACCAAACTCCCTTGCAAAAGCCCATCAAACAACCAAAAAGGGACTTCCTCGTGCTTCAGAGCAATCCAATCATATCACGTAGCAAAATAGCAAAAGAAACAAAAAGGAAACATCCCACCCTTAAACCATCTCTTCAAGCTCAAGAAGCACGATAAACCTTGAAATTCTTAAACTCCCAATAAGCATCAACAAAACTGCTAGGATTGCCAGCAACAAAGCCCGAACAAGTCGCCGGACAATGGTACAAAGTATCATAATATTGCTTCTGCCCAGCAAGCTCACCACAGAGATCAATATTAACAATGATACTCAAATTCTTAAAATGCGACGCAATGTTACAATTCGTACTCGGGAAATCCGCCAGCGCAAAGCCCCAGCTACTCGGATCCGGATTCTCCACCGTGATATCAGCAGGGATAGTTCCACTGGGGAAGAACCAAGCGCGAATACCAGCGCTACGGAGTTCAAGTGCATAAACACCTCCACCACGGTTATTCATCGCCTCTCCGTAACTATTCTCATCACCGATGACAGCACAGCCAGAGTTTCCATCCGTGGCGTTATTACAATTGTTAAAGATACCATGACCGGTTTGTTTGCGCTTGACATCCATATGACAGCCCTGGGTAGTATGAATTGAGATTTCATTTCCATGACTTCCAACATTGGTGGTTTCAAGAACATCGATCTCGCCATTCATCGGCCAGTTATATCCATCTGTTAACCACAACGCTGGCCAGGTTGCACAGCCGAAGGGTGTATGAATGATATCGAAGACGAAGAGGCCTGAGTCATATGTATTTCTCGACTCGACGCGGACGGAGTTCCGACCGGAACTGGCGTTTGGTGTTGAAGCGTCGACGCGCAGGATGGCTGATGACTCGGATGCATAGGTGAGGTTTAGATGTCTGGCGGTTGATTTGTTGACGTAGACGACGAAGCCCTTTGTTGGATCTTCGTCTGTGAAATAGGTGAATCGGTCAAAGAAGGTTGGGCCGGAGTATTCGTCTGCGAGGGTGTAGTTCAAAGGTGTGTAGTTTGGGTATTGGTTTTTGATTATTTCGACGGGGATCAGGATTGTAGCCAATATAATCACTATGGCTGTAGCGCTGGCGATGAGTTTCGTGCGCAGGGGCCAGCCTTGTGGGTTATACCAGGGTTCTTGGGCTGGGGTATCTATGTCTCCTTCTGGTTGGGTGGAGGTTGTGATTGGGGATTTGGTTTCGAGGGTGGGGAGACTCGGGTTGGTCCCACTGTATTGATTTAGATATGGGAGTTGTCGGTTGGCCATGGTTATAGTTGAGATGTTTGAGATACAAGATCAGTGTAACTGGATTTGGAGATGAATTTTGTTCTATGTTCTACGTAATTGCAGTGTTGTGATGTTAAAAAACAGCTATGTAGTTTATCGTCATGGAAATCTACTCTGCCCTACAATGGGAAAGCGCCGATCCTTCCTGCTTGCGGACCCATGGATTACTTCGCTATAAATAACCCAGTCTATTTTGTCGTCGCCGTATATAGACTAGTACTACCATGCAAGGTTCAGGGACATATCAATAAATATCTATTTTCCCCTACTTATTATATCATGACGATGTACGGAGTACTCCGTAGAGTAGTTGCATTGGTTAAAAGACAAAATGTTGTCCCTACAATCAGTGAAGACATGCAAGACAAGAACCCTCGAAGTGGACGTATATTACTAAATGGATGGTAGGATACAAGTCCAATGTGTCTATAATTATGTGTGGTGAAATTAAAATGGAACCGCCAGGGCACGTATGTAGAACGCCAAGCCTCTATAGGTATAAACAAAAAGAAATAGGGTTCCGCCCATTTTCTACCGATTGGATCGGACAGTCGAGGAACGATGCACCAGAGAGTCCGCATTGGGAGCAGGCTGGGTCTGCCAGTCGTGGGTTTCCATACCCGAAGACAGACCAGCATCGTTCCTTGCTTGAGATAAGGTACGCGATTGCGCTGGGGCGAAAGACCCACCACCACTGAGGTTGGATGCACGGCGGCGCATGCGGCGCTCTCCCTCTTCGGCTTCGTGTCGATTGAGGGCGTCGGAGGGGAGAAGGACGGCGCGATCAAGCGCGTAAGGTAGGCCACGGTGGCGGCCACGGAGTTGCATGGCAATGATTACCAACTTGGAGACCACATTGAACTGTCCCGAGAAGGAGGTGTTGACATCTGTGTATCCGAACGAAAGACCCACAGTGCCGTATGCTGAGACAACTTCGAACAAAACAGTGAACAGCTGGAAGGAGTTGTCGTTCACATTCTGCAATTTGGATCCTTCCGCAATGGCAATGATAAACAGACCTAAAAAGACGTACCACAAATCGAAACTCAGTTGGCGTCGCAAGTGAGCTCCGATATAGGTGGGAGCATTTGAGTCTTCATCGTCATCCTCGTCTGCGGCATCGTAAATTCCCAAACTCTTCTCTTCGTAGACGTTGGTTCGACGCATAGAGATAGCGATGGGGAATACTGAGATATACATCATGATCAGATAAGAAACTTGGATGGCGGGGTGAAGCTCTGAAAGACTGATGATTCCAAAACCAGCTGTTCGCGTCGCGGCAGCTTGAAAGAAGCCATCCACAACTCGAATTCCGGGTGGCAGCGCAGTGACGGCAGAGTCGTTGAGCTACACAGCCATGGTCAGTGAAAATTGCATAGAAGAGATATATAAAGTTGACAAACTCACATCCAGGATGACAAAGAAGATCAAATCAATGCCATTCAATAAGACGAGAATCGCAAACAGCCACCAAGTGGCATTGCGAGGGAACAATAGAGTGAAGCATCGACGGGGGTGATCCAGAAGAAACTTTAACTCTTCCCATAGCGCAGTGCCCTGGCGGGTGAATTTCGAAAGAACCCAGATCATCAAACGAAGCATGCACGGGAAGGCGGTATTGCCAATAATAATTAAAAACGCTAGCATCAGCAAAGGGAAAACGGCCCTTTGGAAGGAGTACATCGAGTCAGGTGTCAAGGTGAAACCCAAATCGTTGAAGGCGGAGGCAGCGGTAAAGATTCCCCACCACGGCCGCCCAACCCCATCAGCCCGGACAACATCACCCCATCTGTTCTCGGTCATGATCCAGCCGATCATACTGACCATGCCGATGAGATGAAAACCGACGTAGTAAGTGATGAGAACGACGGCCAGCGTCTTAAGCGCACGGTATTCGATACCGCCCAACTCATCACGCTGTTCCTCCGTCAAGTCAACGAAATTGGAGTTACGAGCCACTGTCGCATTCCAACTGAGGTATGGCTGAGTATTCAGGTCGCGCTCTTGCGTCAGAGATCGGAACAGCCCCCTGAAGGTGTTCCTCGTGTTAGAAGGGGCAAGAGTGGTAGTCTCGTTCCCATCTTTAGTCTCCCGGAAAGTAGGTCGAGTATCCAGACGAGGGAACGTATTTCCGCGTGGACGAGTTCGTGAAATGTCTGGCTCGTTGATGGTGATATGTGGTCCTTCAAGTGGACCGAGCTGATCAAGCTCCTCGGGGTGTGCACCGGGGCTCTGTTGTTCGTCTTGGTCATCGTGGTCACTGGAGTGGTGAGCCTGCTCACCATCCTGGTCCACGTCTTCTTCCAAGGCCTCCGGCGCACCACCACGGTCATATTCCCGTGGACTTGGAATCCGCAAAGCTCCTTTATCCTTCCGCTGCTTTTCCAAGAAGGCAATGTGATGTTCGGGGTTCAAATGGGTTGGCACCTTCAAGCTACCGAGGCCAAAACGAGGTTCGTTGCTCGTGTCTGTTCCCCCGGAGCTGGAGTCCACACTGCTATCCCGAGCTTCTGGTGTGTTGATGCCCGAATTGATGTTCTTGCTTGCCGGATCCGTCAATCGACCATCCCGGGCGTCCCCTGAATCGTCCCGGATCACCACAATGGGTCGACCGCTGACTCCAAGCTCCGCGCGGTTTATATTGATATCCCCGCTGTCCCCATCATCGGTCACGGTTTCCATGCGGGATCGAGTCCGTCGCATCGCACGAGCGTCACGGACCACATGTTGGAAGCGCTTCTCGAACCAGTATAGCCGAATAAATACCAGGGCGCTGTGGATGAAGATCGGGGTGCACAGACATGTAATCAGGTATAGGACTATTTGTTGATATAGCCAGAGACTATTCAGATCGACCGTGTTTAACCCGCTCTGTGTGGCGGCGCCGGCGGATTGGAAAAGCGCATCAATGTAGTCGATGTTGCCACCGGGATAAAGGATGATGGAGCCGATGATCGCCCAGGATATGATATAGGCATAGTGGAGGAAGATGAAATTAAGGTGCAGTTCGTTTAAAAACGGGACCTTTTCCTTGTAGGACGTCACCCGACGAAGAAAGGTCGAGAACATATTGAACGGACTACGGCCAGAAGACCGTTGCCGAGCGGAGACCACTGGCACTGGCCGCGGAGGGGAAGATGTCGAGATGGGTTGCTCTCGAAAGGAGGGGAATTTTTCAAACCTATTGCATTATTAGTTTGTTACATCTCGACTTTTGTTTTTTTTTTTTTTCGCGCGGCATACATGTGGTCCCGTCGATCGCTACCGAGCGGAGAGTTTTGACTCGTGCAGGAAGAGACCACGGGGGACACCGCTCTTAGCCGCGTGGCATTGAGCCACAATTGTTCGTAGAGGAGATCGAGGGCATAACGGAGGGAAGACAAGAAGAAAGGAAATGGAGACAAAAGGTCGAAAATCTCAGTCAGAAAAAAGGAAAAACGTGGTAATAGCTGCGATAGGAAAATCACGCATGCGGGAAGATTACATTACGGTATGGTATTGTCAACTGCCACAGAAAACGTGGTCTGTCGATCCCTTTTGGTCCGTTTCATTGGGTTTTGTGGCGAAGCAAAGTGTATTCCTGGTTTAAGTTTTGATGTAAATTCGCTTGAAAGTGTGATATTGAGGTAATATCTACATTTATACCTACCTAGGTAGGTAGGTATGTACATATGTACATATATCTATGTAATGGAATAGAACGGATGATAATAATACATAAACAGCTTCGGTGGATTCCAGTCGATAAGGTTTTTGCTGGAAAGGATTCAAATCGGGTTTCACGACTCGGCCTTGCTGCATGTACGGAGTACTCCGTACGATCTAGGCACATCCCTGAGTTGCATATGCACCTAGACACTCTAGGGTTGGCATGTGAAAATGAGGTACTCTATCTTCGCATCTTATACATCCCAAAACCTGAAACTCGCTATCTTAAAAATTAAAATTATTAAAATTATATAATTATATAGCTGCCTAACACTATTAAAGGGATGTTCCAGATCGGCCCACTTTTCATTCCGGCTATGTCGTGGCCCGTTCCTAGCAGAATTACCCTATGCTGTTAGGGCTGCCGAAATATCACTCTGTGATGCTCCCTATTGGCCCATTGTATCCTCGTGCATTCTCCATCTTCGATAGGACAGCCGCCCTATACTTGGCAGCGGAAGGGTATTGCGTTGTATCCAATTATTTATCGACGTGTCTCACGCCTTTTTACTTGCATTCTTACCAAAACCTGTTGACAGGAGATTCAAGAAATCTAAGAGATCCACGAAATGCGAGGGGTCCCAAATATATCTAGGTAATGGGAGAAATTAGGCGGCACCGGCCGGCCCGGCATTCTTTACTTGAAGGGATGATCTTTTCTAGATACTGAAGCATGTCCAGAGTATCTCTAGGCCATTCCTTACTCCATAGTGGAATATGGCACAATTAGCTGCCAAGATAACAGCATAACATTCTCTTTCATAAGGATCGGAACTTCTAATCTCCTAGGGCCAGCATTCTTGCCATGGCTATTCCAGAATTGTGCGAAGATCTCGCGGATCAGCAGAATGCCAGATCTAGTCGGATTTCAAATTCAACTGCACTCGAAACAAACTTATTTGTTTTGTGATTTTCGACTATTGAAAGGTGTTTACTTTCTACAGAGTACGCTGTGTGGTATTTACAGTGTCTCTTGGGTAGACCTACCTACATACCTGGGTGGTACGACGGACACTTCTCTCTTCACTCTAAATATGTACGTATACATCTTCTTTACCCACCAATGTTATCTCGCTTGACAGAGCTTATTTCACCTACATAAATATGAGAAAGCCTAGTGTTGTTTTGTCTAGGGTAAACGTTCAACAAATCAAAAGTGCTCTGATTTCCAAGCCTGGGAACTATTCTCTTCAACGCCCTTGGACTGATAGTAATGATAGTAATGTCGTATGAGCGGCTAAAAGATGCAGGCGGCGCAAGGGAGCCAGCCTCCACTAGTCTCTGACGCCCCACAGAAATTAGTGTCGCAAACAAGCTTTGAGGTGAAGATAGGCTTTGAGCTGGTCAACCCGATATAATTCCGATATAGATAGCGTGATGCTAAGGCACTATGTTTCATGACCTATCGAACTCGCGTTAAAGATGTGTATAGAAAAATCTCTTGCACAGAATATGCTTTTTTACCGCCTTCGTATACACCTAAAAAAGAAATTTAAAAGAACATTTAAAAAGACCACTAGAAAGACATGACAAGGTCGTATAAGCGGCCGACTATTCTTGTAAGAAAGCAAACGGAAGACCTATTTATGTCAGACCCCGTAAACCTCTCGGGATCACTGACGGCTTATTCCCCCACGGCCCATTTCCCCACGGCATTGGGGGTTTGGCCCGCGGCCCGTGGAAGCAGCCCAGCACTATCCCGGGGGCCGCCAATCAGGTGAGGCGACATCATTAGGTACCTGTATACTAGGTAGTATGCCGTATGATACCTGAATCTGGACGGAGTTAAGGTGAGCCCCTGACTATAAATTATGGGGTTAATCCTTAGCCCTGGCAGGCATTTCAATCACTCTTTCTTCTGTACAATTTACCGAATATATTTACACCATGTCCGCAAGGTATATAGCATGATAAGTGTACTTAATGATCCTTGAACATTGCACTTACCTTCTTGTTCTAGCGCCCCCAAGGATCAGTTTGCTGCGCTAGTTGTCAAGGGTGGCAAGTTGAATGAAGCCGACATCGAGGCTGTTTATAACAAGCTTCCAGCTCTTCCTATCGATTTCCTCCGTGAAGAATGGAAGGGTGGAAGCTTCGACACCGGTCACCCTGGCCACACCCAGCTCTTGTCTATGAACTGGCTTGGAAAGACCTTCCACTCCACCGAAAGTGTGGATCCTATTGTTGTATCAAAGGATGGAAAGCGTGTATGCGATGAGAACTGGGGCCATGCTGTCGTAAGTAACCTAATGTCGTTCTGACATGGAGTGAGTTCTCACACAGTGCAGCTCCGTGAGGTTCGTTTCCGCGAACTTGTATCAACCGCTATGATATATGATAAACATCCTATCATTGACCACTTTCGCTATGTCAACGACAACCTCATTGCTGGCGCCATGGACACTAGCAGCTTTGGCGACGCCGGAACCTACTACTTCTACCTATACAAATAGGCTGCCCGAACTAAGGATTGGCCACATAATCTTCAGGGGCTCACCTTGCCCCCATTTATAGAAAATATATTCCGCAACAGGGTTTGTAGAAACCACTGCGACAATATTTCATGTGAAGAATTCAATGAACTTGAGGGTTAGAAAGCCTGACTATTTCCACCTATCGGGGTTAGCTCCTTCTGGGAGGAATGAATGCACAGCATCATTCTCTTTATGATATAGTCGTAGATATAGACAAATAGCAGGACATTCCACCCTAGCCCTAAGTTCAATCCACCATATACTGCGACTTGTTTTGCGGTACCATAGGTAGAGCAACAATAGCGCTACAGGGGTCCCTTTTACGGAGCAAGTCTTCGAAAGGACCATGAATACTCCGCATGAATAGTTGAGTTTGACCTGTTCCGACTTCGATATCCGGGAGGTCTAGGATCTGGGATACTGCATGGGCAGCATGGAAATACGGATTAGTTTCCGCCGTAGATGAGTCTTTGAGGTCACACACGGCAGCCAACGCCCTTGGCATGCCATCTATACCTCTTTCAGGCAATGGTGCACGCATCTGAGCAAAGGTAGCTGCCATGACGCGGAAAAGGCTGTCTGGTCGTAGGGGGTTGACTGTATTCCACAACGACATTTTACCCTTGCTCATACGCACCCAATCTAAGTCGGAGGAGCCAGAAGACCTTAGAGGCCACGCTTGTTCCGGTGTGCACGAATCCGGGGACGAGAATATTAAGATAACCAGAGCAGCCGCAGTACCCCAGATTGGATCCTTATCTTTGTCTTCGATCGGTTCCCTGAGCCGTTTGTTCAAGAGGACTGTGCTTTGAGACCAGTGATAACACTCTTCTATAGTGCGACGACAGCCTAAGGAGCCATTGAGATGGCGGTCATATGTAAGCGCGACAGCTAGAGAGGCGTGCATTAAAAAAGGGCACTGTAAATATATTAGCCGAGACCAGAGACATGATGGATAATGCGGCTTCCATACTGTGATCAGACAGAATTGATATAATAAAACTTACAGTAAAGGCTAGTTTCAGGAGCTTGCGATTAACTTGTATCATATTGGGATCGTTTGGAGTAATGAGACTTCGTCCAAGATACCGGTTTATGAAATCTTGAGACCTTGCATTTAATTGATAGGATGCCGATGCGTCATATGTCCAGGTAGCATTTGTGAGAGGGGGCTGAAGCTCTACCTTTCCTCGAACCACCAATGGCCGCACCGCGTCAGCGGAGATGGGTTGAAGGTCGGGGATATGAGACATGAAGTTGCATAATACCCCGAACGAACTACATCTCTTGCATTGTGGTTTGCCTTCGTCACACTAGAAGGTCAAGGACATTCGGTCAGCCAAGCACTAGATGATTGAACGCCTAGGGCGACCCACCTTGAGTTTTCGAAGCTTGCAATTTCGGCAACCAAATCTCGATCTCCGCTGAGTCTTACCCTCCCGCACCTCTCCTTGACTATTCATGCCTTGCGCAGCTTGGGTATGAGGGATTATCTCGAGTTCGGAAGCAATTCAACGCAGGTGGAGGGGTCATGTTCCCCAAATGACACTAAGTAGGTACCCGATAAGCTAAGCCTCTTTCGGATATTCCACATCTCACGCTAGCTGTTCTTCGGATGCAGGAGTCTCTCATTGGCTGCTTCATCTATAATCAACACAACCTTGACCTTGTTGGACGGGTGCGTCACTAGAAGAATAATAAATCTGTAATAATAGCTTAACGTATAAGAAGAGGGGTATACCTCGATATTTCACGAAGAAGACTTGAAAATCAGACTCGGCCAGTATCAAATTCCACACCTCGAAAGCCTTTCATTACAAAGAGTCCAGAATGGCCACCCACCTTGCCGCCGTCTCTATCGCAAAAGGTGAGCCCTTCGAGGTTCAAACCCGCCATACGCCAAAACCAGGCCCGGACGAGCTCCTCATCGAAGTCAAATCCGTAGCCCTCAATCCAGCCGACGGCCATATGCGTGACCAAGGTCTTTTCATACCTACCTACCCCACAGTCATCGGCTTCGACCTCTCGGGGCTAGTACTCGAAGTCGGCGACAATGTTCCCGTCGGCGTCACCGATGAGGGTCTTGGGCCCTTTTTCCGACCGGGAATCACCCGCGTCGCCGCATATGCCGCCTCCTTCTGGAAGTCCTACGACCCTGACTACGGTGTCTTTCAGGAGCGGTGTCTCATTCCCTGGCAGCACGCCCTGCCTCTTCCAGATGAGGGTATTTCTTGGAACCAAGCGGCAACCTTGCCCGTTGCTGTTCAGGTGCCCCTTAGTGCGTGGGATGCTATGGGGATTCCACGGGTGGGAGAAGCTACTGCTTCTTCTTCTGTCTCCGTTGCCCCAGCTGGCGCCAGAACTCAGGAAAATAGGAAACAAAAGAGAGAGGCCCTATTAATCTGGGGCGCTTCTTCTAGCGTGGGCACAATGGGCGTGCAAAGCGCCCGGCTGCTGCGGGAAGATCGCGATTCATTTTTCGTTGCCGTGTACGCCACGGCTGGTGCGGCGAATCAAAAGTACGTAGGCTCCCTAGGCGCGGATCGCGTCTTCGATTACAATGAGCCACAGGTTGTGGATGCGATCATTTCCGCGGCCAAAGAAGATGGCTTAGTGATTCGGCACTGCTTTCTTGCCACGGGGCAACTGGCGCCGTGTCAGGCCGTGCTTAAGGCTTTCTTTGGTGACGATCAAGGCGGAGAGAACCATAGGGCGAAGATAGGATCGGCCCCGATTATTCCTCCAGATGCGGAAGAGGTAAATGGAGTGGAAACCATCTTTTTGATGCCGTCGATGGACGAAGGGGAGAGGTTGGCTCACTTCCGATATTGGATGGGGATGTGGCTTAGGGAGAACCTGGCCAACGGGGCTATTAGGCCGAGCCCGGAGCTGAGAATCGTGGGAAAGGGTTTGGGGGCTATCAATGCTGGGTTGGATGTACTACTCCAGGGGGTGAGTTGTACGAAGTTGGTTGTTGAGGTTGCCGAGTGAAAATTTCGAGGGGGTTGACATTAGGTGCTTGATCCAAAGGATTGGCACAGGTGTTTGCCATTGTACAAAATCTCTCATATCAAAAATATTCTTTTCTTAAGTTGTACTAGATATGTTGAATTCCTCGGATAGGCGATTTGGTCGGAGTCGGGTTGGGGTCATATGGTTGAAGTCATTGACCCCAATTTCTCCAACTTCATGTTGGGGTAACTGGTAGATAACCATTGATAGCAATTAATTCCTGGTGTTTCTTTCTTACCTTCTTCATATCCAGCTACTCGCACATTTACAATTGACATATCATGGCCTCTACGCATCGCATCGCCGTCATTCAATGGCAGATCAAGGTGGGTGCCCGTGCCCAAGCTTTGGACCATTGATGACGTGTAGTCCCATTCCAATCATTCTTACATTAATTTTAGGAGCTTGACATTGAATACAATCATAAGACAGCATGCGCCTACATCAGTGAGGCCGCTGCTCAAGGTGCTGAGCTAGCTGTTCTTCCAGAGTAAGAAGCGTATCCAACGACACTCGATAACTCTCAAAATGAATCAACACTTGCTAATTCAAGACAACCAGATACCACCTTAGTGGCATGGTCCCCACGGACCCCCTTTGGGCAATCCAAGCCGGCGAATCCGCCAAGTACCTAGCAAACTACCAAATCCTGGCCAAAGAACTGCAAATCTGCATCGTACCGGGTACAATCATCGAAAAACACACAGAGTCCGATCAACCAACCTTGTTCCATAACACAGCCTACTTTATCTCAAACGATGGCACTGTGCTTGGCTCTTACCGCAAAAAGAACATCTGGCACCCGGAACGACCCCACCTCACCTCCTCAGGCCCAGAGCCTCATGTGGCAATCGACACCCCGATCGGTCGCGTGGGAATGCTGATCTGCTGGGATCTGGCATTCCCCGAGGCATTCCGGGAACTGATCGCCGACGGCGCGCAGATTGTGATTGCGCCTACCTACTGTATGTTGGACTCTTCCACGCCTCGACCTGTGATATCTGATCTAACTGAAACTTCTACTAGGGACTCCCCACGATGCCTCCCCCGAAGCCCGTGCGTATAACCCGGATTCTGAAGCCCTGTTCCTCGAGTCGACGATTACATCCCGCTGCTTTGAGAATACCTGTGGTGTTGTCTTTGCCAATGCTGCCGGGCCGTCGGAGGATTTCTTAGGCCTGTCGCAGATTACACTCCCTCTTGTCGGGCCAATTGCTAAGATGGGAACCGAGGAGGGATTTATCGTTGCTGATGTGGATATGGGGATTGTTGAAACTGCGGAGAGGAATTACAAGGTGCGGCAGGACCTGAAGAAGGAGGATTGGCACTATGTTTATCGGCATACCAGTCGAAAGTAGACAATACCCTATTCTAATGGCTATTCCTTGCCTCTTACAAGCATCAAAACTATGTGGATTTGAGCCACACTATATCTTTTGATGAACCTTTCGCTGCTCAATCTCGTCTCTTGCTTTGTATCTGTTCCCCTCGCCCTGTTGGTCAGGAAATGAAAGGGGTAGAGAACGCATAATCAATAGTACCCCATAAACTCCACATAAAAAGATGTCTTGACAATGTCAACACCAAGGATACTAGATACGTACATGTACCTATGATACTGGTGAGACCTTGGGAGGCTAGCCGCATGATGGGCGGATGCGCTATTCCAGACACAGTCTAGCGTCAAAGCTTATCTCTAACCCTATGGCAGCTTTATAGATCTCGGAATACATTTACTTTAACATGATCTGTCCCTTAGTTCGAAGTTCACACAGCTTTGTTCTGGCGTAGTCTTATTCTGTTTGGCCGGTAGACATGATCATGTCTCCTGTATCTTAATCAGTAGCTTCAGCACTTTTTCAAATCTTAGGAGTCTCAATGGTTTATGTAGATGATACGAGGTCCTGGAGACACCATAACCAAGGGTCTGGGATATTAGATATAGCTACATAACAGCCATAGTACACGATTATAGTGATGGCTTCATTTCTGACTAACGATCACTTTTACTTTGGTTCATTCTGAGCGCTGCTTTACAAGCTACGGTTGTTCATTCTCCTACAAGGGTGTTCACTATATGATGGTTTCGCATGTAACTGAGAGCATACGCGTGATTTCCCTGTGTTATCTACGTAATATGCAGACAGCCCACTGGAGGGGGTATCACCTGACTTAACAATGAACAATAGGTCCCATTGCCTCCCATTGTTCCTTCCCAAACGGGAAGGAGGGCACCTTCCTCAATAGTAGATTTCCTACCTATATAAACCCTCCTCCCCCCACTTCTTCCTCTTTTTTCCCTTCCTTCTTCATCTCCCCATCTTTCTCACCTCTCATTTCATCAAACCCCCATCTTCCATCTGGGGTTTCATCACACCCAAGTACACTCCATCATCAGCTTGGGTCTCATCAATACCTTGTCCATCCCACCACACCTTCCATCAAGATTCATTGGAAGTGGACCCTGTCACCATATCTGACTGTGAGCAACACGTTGTGAGATGTCATGTCTGTCACGTCAACACCCCACACCCACGTGGTCCATCATGTCCACCCGGGTAAGTCTACCTACTATCTGTCACCACCCACCACCACCTGTCACCTGTCAACCGTGGACCACCCATCACCATCTGTCACCACCCTTCAGTCACTAACATGTACTTGCCTCATAGACCCCACACCATGTGGGCTTCACCACTCTGACTTTTCATCTTACGTCTCTGCTGTACACTGTGAGTATCATCTTTCATCCCCATCCCCCATCCACTTCAACAATCCACTGCCTCTTCAATATACTGTCACCTCCTTGCCCTTTCATCATTTGTTCCATCACCAATGATCATTCATCATGATCACATCATCTCTTTCATACCTTCAGCCCTTCGTGGTACAGAGCTGACTATATCAGACATGTGAAAAGATCACTCATCTGTTCCATCCTTTGGACATACTTTTTCCTCAGACCTCGCACCATACACAAGGATATGACAAAACTTCTTATTCCGCGTTCTGTGAGTTTCTAATTCTTTTTGTCTCCTTTCCCATCAACCTTCCTCCACCCTGACACCTCTGGCCTATCTAAGAGCTCGGGTGCTTCTATCATTGTTTGGTACTAACTGCAACAGATATGGAATGAAAACAACACCCTGCTTGACATAGTCTTTTCAATGGTATTTCTGTTTCTGCTTCTAGTCCAGCCCAATGAGCAGCAACCTGGGTTGCAGTCTGCAGCTATCCAGGTAAGAGCTCCAGCACCAGAACCCTCCCACCTCTCTGTTCCTTCTGCTCTGCGATGACGGGTGGAAGATCTTACCAACCGGTTCTGTGGCTGACGCAGGTTCACCTTGGTGTCTTCTGTCACAGGAATCCCATCTCTCTTCGGTTTCAGTCTGCCTACCTCGCAGCATCTTGCCTGCTACAACCACGACTTTCCGTGCATGGTCCCCACACTTTACATCAATGGTATTTAAATCGCATGATTCTGCTTCCAGTCCAGCACAGCGAACAACAACCCGGATTGCAGTTTACAGTTATCCAGGTAAGAACTCCAGCACCAGAATCCTCCCACCTCTCTGTTCCTTCTGCTCTGCGATGACGGGTGGAAGATCTTACCAACCGGTTCCGTGGCTGACGCAGGTTCACCTTGGTGTCTTCTGTCACAGGAATCCCATCTCTCCTCAGTTTCAATCTGCCTGCCTCACAGCCCCTTGCCTGCTACCACCACGGCTTTCTGTGCATGGCTGCCCTACTTTACATCAAATAGAAACACCTTCACATCTTTGAACAGCCACAGCATTCTTGAGAAGCCACCCCGCTCATGGATGTGACATATGAGCACGGTATATCCTTTCCACGCCAACTTCATTATTTGAGTTGCTAAAGGAAACATTCTTATCAGTCATCCACGCTAGCTTCTAAGAGTTTGGCTTCTGCTGTCATTTCTACAACAACCGAACTGGGATCCCCCCACACCTCCATCGGAAAATGCCTCCTAGCTGGCACCGCAACATCTCCAGCTCCAGGCCACGCCACCCGTTGGTCCCGCTATCATTGACAACATACCTCTGCGCACCAAACCACCTTTGCTTACGAATAATGAAACCATCCTCTGGCAACTGCCTGAAACTCAACCCAAAACAAAAACAAAAAAACATCAACACCACATCAACACCACGCAACAGCCCACAAAAAAAAGGAAATAAAATGAAGGAGAAGGAACAAACAAAAAAATGAAGGACGAGTCTGGATTGGATGGAGGAACGAGAAGGAAATCGGGAGAAGGAGAAGGAGGAAGGAGAAGGGATGGAGAATTGGTTGCTTTGGACGATGGCAAGAAAACGAGATTTGGTGAGATCACTCATAAACATTACCTCCGAGGCTTCAAAGCTGACTTCCAAAAGCACAGTTCCCTGATGACTCTCCACTGGAGTCTTTCGACCCCTTCCAATTACACCATGGACCAGCCAGCAGAGCTCATGACTCACCTTGAATCAAGAGGGATGCAATGACACGATGGTTTGTTCCTCAACTTGTGTTTCTCTTTTGCCAGAGCTAACAGTCCTAGTCACCACCATCAACCTACAAGATCCTTGAAAATTCGAACAACTTTCTGCTCAATTCGGTCTACTCTTTCGAAGAAATCCCGTATCTCACACGGTCATTGCATCCCGCCACCCAGTCCATTGCGGAAACCCGCCAACCTGCTGCAATGTTGCAGACCACCTTCTGCCGGCCCCTCACTACCTTACTCGACAGTAGCCAAGTGAGCCAGGAATACATCCTCTGACACCATGCTTCTTAGCACCAACAGGCGGTGTGCTGGGTTGTATGCTCAGGCAGTCCCTGTTTCTGGTACTTGGCACTGCGGAAGCATGAAGAACCATTATCCTCGACAGTCACCACGAGACCGCTAGGAATACATCCTCTGACACCATACTTCTCGACACCAACAGGCGGTGTGTCTGAGATGTATGATCAGGCGGTCCCTGTTTCTAGTACCTGGGACTGTGGCAGCATGAAGAACCATTACCCTCGACGGCCACCAAGTGCGCTAGAAATACATCCTTTTGACACCATATTTCTCAACACCAACAGGCGGTGTGTTGGGTTTTATGATCAGGGGATCCATGTTTCTAGTACTTGGGACCGTGACTGCACTGAATAACCATCGTCCTCGACAGTCACCACGAGACCGCTAGAAATACATCTTCTGACACCATATTTCTCGGCACCAACAGGGGGTGTGTCTGAGGTTTATGATCAGTAGATCCATGTTTCTAGTACCTGGGACTGTGACAGCAATGAAGAACCATTATCCTCGATGGTCACGAGTGGATGAGGAACATCATTCTCTGACACCCTACTTCGCAACACCAACAGGCGGTGTGTTGGGTTGTATGCTCAGGGAGTGCACTGTTCCTACTTCACTTGGGACTGTGAGTTGATTCTGGTATATCAGGGCCGTCCACTGCGAGTGACTTTCGTATATCAGTGCCGTCCACTGCGAGTTGATCCTGGTATATCAATGCTGCCCACTGCGAGTGGACTCTGGTATATCAATGCTGCCCACGTGAGTTACATGGTGGTGAAGGCTGACAAGAGTGACCTCTCATGATTGCAGTATGGAAATTTCAGCGCACACCTCCCAGTCATTTCCCAGAATTCGACAGCCACCAATTTCTCAGCACCCCCGGCTTTGGGTCATATCAAATCCCAACACTCAAGACCACATCAACTTTTTACGAAACGGTACCAGCTGTCACACTCGCGAAACACAAACCCTGAACACTAGTCACTCTCGTCAATATGACAACAATCAAAATTGACTTGTACTTTTGACTGCTAAGCACTTCCCACTGGACTGGGTTGACACACTGAAACATGGGGCACCAATCATTGAGCTCTTCTGCCCAAGCTACTCATGACCAACAACAAACTTTTTGACAACCTTGAGGCCCCACCAATGCATCAAATGCAATGTCTCTCTCTCTCTCTCTCTCACACACACTTCATATCTTTTCTCATGCAGATGAGAAGGTTGTTTCAACACAAATTCGTCATGACAAGACTCATGAGTATGGTATGACTTCAAAACAGTTCCCCTGACAAAGACAATGAGACTGACAATTCCAATCTCAAGGCACAGATCACAACAATGAAACAAATCCTCTGACAAGAACATTCTTCACCACTGGGGACTTGCAACTTCGCTCAACAAACATGCAACCAGACTGCCACCACCCACAAACGCCAAAAAAGCAAAACAAAACGCACAAACACAAAAAGAAACAACATAAACATAAGGCGAAAAGGCAACAAGTCCAAGCAAGCATCATCCACACCCCTGAAGAGACCACTGGCAGACGGCCATGGAACCATTGAATGGAAGCATATCACCTCAGAAGTCAGCCCGATCCAGCATGGACTTGACCTCACAACTGTCGCATCTCACGGCGCCACATTGGGCTTGGAAGGATGGATATGGAGAATATGGGAGGGGGATGGACAGGGGGGGTGGACATGTGAATGTATGAATGAACTTTGTTTTGATATCTTTGGGAGGATTTGGGATTTCTTTTGCATTATCCAACACTTACACCTCGCACCGACTCTGCTGAGTCTTCAAATCCCAGCTCGAGCTTTGCTTCCATGGACATCATCAATGTCCGTGTGACCGTCGACATTTGCTTGGGAGGTTGGTTCAATTTGTTTTGTATTCACTGGAAGCACAAAGGTACTTTGCAGTTTTATGTATTTAGAGCACTTCTGCCACATCAAACCTGCAGAAGTAAAATATGAAGGGTATCATCATCTTCATAATAATCTGTTCATCTTGCTTAAATATAAAAAGTAGTCCATCGTCTTGCTCTTGTAAGACTTTAATTTTCTTTTTTTTTTAAAAAAAAAATATGTATTCAGATTAAAGTCCTATGTGGTCAAAGGAACGACGCATTGGTACTATATATTCTTGTTAATTATAGCTAACACCTCAAATTAATGTCATCATCTCTCTCCAAATCCGTCCCCTACATATATTACAACCACCATCTGAGTTTACACTGGAAATGACGGGGAAAGAAATTGAAAAGTCAAATGTGAATTCTAAGCTAAGTCATAAAGCAGAGACAAAATCATTAATTGATACAATCATCCGGGCGTCCAAGGCAGGAAGTCCGTGAACACAGACAACAGACCAAGCAATGAGAGAAAGGAAAACGGTATAGAGCTCTCAAATTGGGGGAAAAACAAAAGAAAACACGTAGCAGGACGAAGTAAAGAACTCCCCCTCTTATCGAAACCAAAGACGATCACCAAGGACGCAAATCCGAAATTTGAACCCCGAACCGAAACCCGAACCACCCAGATCAAAATCTAAATAAGGGACCAACGGAACAAGTCGCTAACCAACGGATGGTACGAACAGTAAAGCAAGTACGGAGTATAGTCAAGATATTCGGAGCGTGTTGCAAAAATCACAAAGAGATGCGAGGAGCCCAACTCCGCCAACGCAGTGGTCAATGGGATGGGTTTTTCCTCTGTGGATAAATCGCCTGGTGACCAAGTCCACTATTTCATCACTGGACTTGGCTGACGATCTCACTGGCGCGACCCAGGCTCTCGACCATCTGTTGGCATTCCTTTCGTCGGCGGGTCGTGTAATCGCTCTCCTTAAGGAGTTCGTCGAGTTCGTTGGTGCGGTACATGTTCTCCAGGAGTTCACGTTGCATCTCATCTTTGGTGAATCTAGGGAAATTATTTGTTAGTATACACAAGTATTGGGGTGGGTGTTTGAGTTGAAGGGACATACTGGACAAGGGTGTACATAACCGCCTTGGGGACCATGTCGATCATTGTGCGCTTGACAATGTTGAAGTAGGAGGTAATCAGGAGTTCTGCGCGAGTGTTAGTGAAGTGTTACGAGGAATTTGCATGATCTGGTCAACTCACTGATAACCTCGACTTCGGTGGCTTCACGCTCAGACAAGCTGGCTGAAGCCTTGAGAGTTGGGGGAGGAGCCTCCATGAGAGCCATCTTCTTCTTGTTCTTGGAAGCCCAGAAGCTACCAAAGAACCCACTGTTGTTGGTAGCCTCACCGGTGGTGTCGAGCGAGGGGCTCTGGGCGCGGGCAGGGAGGAGAGGCTTGCCAGTCTTGGGGTCGACCTGTGTAGGCTTAGCGGCTGCTTGGCGCTCGTTGACAAGAGTCATGGCGCGGTGTCCGTTCAGGAAATCGGGGTGGCCAGTGTTCACGTAGGTGGATTCCATGTTGATCAAGTCCTTGACCAGCTTGTTGGTGGGCTCAAGGCACTTCTTGAAGAAGGAGATGACGACAGCATGGAACTTCTCCTTGAGCATAGGGTAGCGGCGGAACAACTGCTTGGTCAAGAGCTGGCTCAGGATGCGGACCAGCTCGTCGTAAACCAGCGAGATACACTTCAAGCTGGGCTCTTCCAGGCGTCTGATCTGTTGCTTGACAATCAACTCGAAGGCGGTGGTGCCAACGAATAGCGCGGGTGAGGAACCGGACGAGTTGTAAAGGATAGTTCTGATGTCAATGTCCTTCACAATGTCGAAGGGATCGACAGCCTTAACACCGTTCGAGTAGAGCTCGTGGAACACAAAGGAAATACGAGCACCACCGGACAATTCGATGCTGGACAACTCCTGGTTATTTCCCTCCAAGACTGTACGGTACTCGTTGCTGAATTCGGTGATGATGTTCAGGATGATGTTGGCGCTGTTGCCGAGCATAGAGTCACCTAGTTGGCTTAGCTCTGCGGTGTATTTCTGGAGGGAGGAGGAAATGCGGGCCTTGATATCGGGTAGGGTTTGCTTGATGTGCATCATAAGGATCTAAAAAGAGGAAGTCCATTAGTTCAAAGGTCTCCGGGACAAGTTGGGATCAATTCGTACCAAGTTCAACTTCCGAGCCAGATATGGCGTACCGCAGTAGGAAGCCTTATTCCGGTATGCCTTGTGGTTCTCGAAGAAGTTCTTCTCGTTCTCTAGGGCTTGGGCAATGAGTTTCTTGTTCTCAATGTCACGCTGGCCACGGTTGACCACTGGAACGTAACCCAGGCGCAGGGGGATAATTCGTCCAGCGAGAATATCCACCACATCGGTTCCATCGTCCATCAGGTCGACCTTACTCAACACACCAATGGTGCGCTGACCTTCGGGGTCCACCTCACGCGCTAGCTTCAGACCATCAGAGTTGGCAAGATCCTGGTTGGCCGAAGTGACCGCCAGGATGATTGCGTTGGGCTTGCTGATATACTTGAGGACCATATCACGGATCTGCCTCTCAATATCCTTCGGTTGGTCTCCGACAGGGACCTTGGTCAAACCGGGCAGATCGACAAGGGTCAAGGTCAAGACGTTGGGGGAGTAAATGCGCAGGTTGATCGGGGAGGGCGAGATTCCGGCGTTCTTTCCGACCTTGGTTTCCGTTTCGCGCACGATTTCATCCCGAATCTTGTTGAAGTCAAAGAACTTCTCCCCGGGGAGGTGCAGGAATTCACCATACTCGTTCACGTTGGACTCGCTGTCCGTTGTCTCCAGCTTGGTCTCACCATTCGTGGTGGCGGATTTGTTAATCAGTTGCAGAATAAGAGGTCTCCGAGTGACGATTCCAGAGCCACGAGGCAAGCTGCAAGGCAAAAACTCAGTTAGCAATTATTGTTGACATTGTGTCGCATGCCCCGCCACCGGAAGTGTGGACGGGGCCGCGCAAGCTCCTATAAACAACCAACATACAAATCTCGGCCGACGATATTCTCTAGCACTGAACTCTTTCCACTGGATTGCGATCCAACGACGGCGATTTGGGGCAGATCGATCGGGTTTTGTACCTAAAGCGAGCAGACGGTGTTAGCACACGTGGTGCCCCTGGACTCACAATTGAGCTGTGACATCTGAGCAGGTATACATACACCGACTGTGGAGAAGACATCTTGAAGCTTGTTAACCAGCGAAATCAAACTGGGGTCATTGACATTTATGCTGCACGGAGATTAGCCAGACCGCATCGGAAAGGGACAGGGGGTTTGCGCACGAGTAGCCGGACGTAGGGCTTGCCATGGCTGGCGATTTAAGATATGAAAAGTGCTTCTAGCAAGAAAGATTGAAAAAGCAAGAAAAATGAGGCAACAGAGAAGTTGAAATTAGGTAGAACTGGAGGTGCACGATGCAAGTGGAGGGATTGTTTGGTTGATCTCGAAGGCGGTGATGTAGTGGCGTCCAGAGCGGTCTCTGAGTCTCTCTCTCTCTGTTTAGGCTGCAATCAAAGTAGGCCCTGATGGACGATGTTATAGTTGTATTATAGGATATTTTGAAGAAATATAAAAATAATTCTACCTGTCAGGTAACCTAATAGCTTTGGTCTCCGGTCATGTGCGCAAGTCTTGTGCTGCCTGACGCGTACGGGCCACATGTACATCTGGAAGTTATACAAACGGATTAAGGTCTATTAAGGTCACTAAAATAGAAAAAAGCAAGTTGATTTGGACACAATAACTACAGGGGAATGTGCTTGAACAAACATCTAAAGGAAAATACATGCTAAGTCAAGATGTCACTTTCACTCGTCCGAGACCGAGGCGAATCGCTCAGTCATAGACTGGAGGATCTTCTCGTACTTGGCCGAGACCGCCGCCTCATCCTCAGGAACCTCGAACTTCATGTTGCGAAGAGCACTCTGGAGATCAGCAGTAGCTTCACGGACCTTATTCCAGTTCTGACCCTGAGCAATAGCCTTTTGGGCCTCGTTGTGGTAGCCCATGAAGGCCTTCATCATGTACTCAGTCTTCCACAGGGGGCAGAACTGATCGTAGTCACTGTATCCGTTCTGCTGGAGGAAGTCATCCTTGAGCAAGCTGGCCACATCAAGTGTGATCTTATCCGAATCACCCAGCGCGGCCTTACCGACCAGCTGGACGACCTGGTCCAGTTCCTCGGACTTGGCCAAAAGCTCACGAATCTGATCGCGCAGACGAGGGAACTCGGGGTGATCCTTCTCGTAGTATTTATCCAAAATTGCGTTGTACTTGCTGTAGGAGATGGAGGTGTTGACCGAAGGGAAGTGCTTGCGCTGCGCCAGCTTCTTGTCAAGACCCCAGAAGACCTGGACAATACCCAGGGTACTGCTAGTGACGGGATCGGAGAAATCACCACCGGGTGGGCTAACAGCACCGACGATGCTGACACTACCCACACGCTCGGGGCTGCCAAGAGCACTGCTCTTTCCAGCACGCTCGTAGAAAGAGGCAAGCTTGGCTCCCAGGTACGCAGGGAAACCTTGGTCAGCAGGCATTTCACCCAGACGACCAGAGATCTCACGCAGGGCCTCAGCCCAACGGGAACTGGAGTCTGCCATCATAGCCACATCCTTGCCCTGATCACGGAAGTATTCGGCGATAGTGATACCGGTATAGATAGAGGCCTCACGGGCAGCGACGGGCATGTTGGAGGTGTTGGCGATCAGGCAGGTACGCTTCATGATAGGCTCCTTGCGGCCGTCGACGTTAATAGAGAGCTGGGAAAGAAAAGGCAGTCAGTAAAATGTCATCGTAGTAATTTTGGGGAGGAAACGTACTTCGGGGAAATCCATCAACACTTCAGCCATCTCGTTACCACGCTCACCGCAGCCAACGTAGACGATGATATCACTGTTCGAGAACTTGGACACACTCTGGGAAATGACAGTCTTTCCACATCCGAAAGCACCAGGAATACAGACAGTACCACCCTGGACACTGGGGAAAAGAGCATCCAACACTCTCTGGCCGACAATGAAGGGCGCATCGGCGGACAGCCTGTCGCTAACCGGGCGGGGAACACGAACGGGCCAGGTCTGCATCATACCAAACTCGGTCTTCTTACCATCGAACTCCACCTCGAGCAGCTTCTCTTCGACGGTGTAGCTGCCAGCGGGAGCAATGCGAGTAATGGTACCCCGTGCACGAGGAGGCAGCAGGATCTTGTGGTCGTTCACCAGACTGTTCTCGAACACGCTACCCCAGATGTCACCACCAGTGATGTGGTCGCCAACCTTGAAGCTAGTAGGCTTGTATTCCCACTTGCGCTCGCGGTCCAAGGCATTCACCGAAATACCACGGGGAATGTAGATACCCTTCGATTGGTCGGCGATGGTTTTGAGGGGTCGCTGAATACCGTCGTAGATCGTCTCCATCAGACCGGGGCCAAGCTCGACGGAAAGGGGCTTGCCTGTTCTCGTCACCGGGTCGCCGACAGTCAAGCCGTCTGTTATTGAATGGTCACAATGATCAGCATAGCTCTTTGCGAGGGGGATGATGAAACCATGCGGGTTTGGGGGGCTGCGGAGCTCTACCTGTTTCCTCGTAAACCTGAATCGTGGCCTTGTCTTGTTCGATACGAATGACCTCACCAACAAGCAGGTCATGACCGACACGACACTATGCGGTCAGTATCTGGGGTTCTCCACGATCTTGGAGCTGGGGCTGCCTACCAACTCGTACATGGCACAACCGATCATGTTCTCGGCCACGACGACAGGGCCGGAGACCGAAAAGACCGAGCCATGTTTCTCAGAATCGTCTGAACTCATAATGGAAGAAGCCTGTGTGGAATGGGGGGACACGGAGTGGGTGAAGGTAGTTGAGGAGGGCGAGTCTGGAAGCGGTGGCAGCTCGGCGGGCGGTGATGGCTGTGTCAACGTATGCTTTGCGGTTACCAGATCCAACAACGATGCCCGCGCTTTCAATCGAGGACGTCCCAAGCCTAGCATTCGCTTTGGATTGCAGGTTACAGGTGTTGGAAACTGAATCTCGACTGATTCTCGATTTGTCGGTCGTGGAGTTCCCCTGACCTACTCGTCCAATCCTCGGTCTCTTCCCCGCGCACCGAATTGTGGCCATGCAAGCCGATCTTTCAGCTTGGCTTGTACTACTGGTGGCTTTTTTTTTTAATTATCATATGGTCTTACGATGGTGTTCTAATTGGGTTTGCCCCCCTGCAGCTTTTGCGAACCACTCAATTCGCTAGAATTACTCGAATCACTGAGCATCTAGTTCATCGTACAAGTTCGATGCGCCCTACCGCATCTACTCCACAATGGCCTCCATGATCAATCCACTAATGCTTGCATTGCAGAAAAGCCATTTGACTAAGAAAACTGACGATCTAGAATAGCCGATGATATCTCGTCCCGAGGGCTGGCGATGATGATCTCTCTCGGTCGCCAAAAAAGGTCAATAACTGTCTTCAAGTTCCTTGATGGCCCCATAAACCATTTGGAAAAGATTTCGAAACTCGACCGCTAGATGCTGAGCATGTTGATTAATCAATGACCAGGGCGAAGCAGAGGGGGAAAAAGGCCCGCAGCTTGATCTTGCAACCACTCTCGGTATCCATGAATTCGTTCATGACATAAAAGAACCTGCTTCCACTTTCGAGTTTCGCGACCAAGTACTCCACCATTTCATACTCCTCCTCTCGCTGATCCGACATCCACTTCGGAATCTCGCCATCCATGATATCAACAAATTGAATCTTGGCCATGTGGTCCCCGATGACCTCCACCCCGCAGTCCGGCCCATTTTCGGCCGGAGCTCCTGTTGAATGCATCACGACATAGTTTTCCGGGTGCGTTGGGAATATAAACGTCCGCGCCATCTCATCGATGGGCTGAGAGAGCTGCCAGCGGTGGCAGATTGTTCTCATCTCTGTCGCGGAGACTCTGGTTGCTTTCATATAAGTTCTGCATTCTCTGAATTCCCCTTGAGAGGCTCGAATCAGTGATTCAAAGTAGTGGTTTCCTTCCTCGATTTGGTCTTTCAGAAGATCCAGCATCGGTGCTTGGAACAATAAGCTTCGCAGGTTATCGAGAGCACGATAGCAAGCTTGGAGTTCCAAGTTATCGATATCAGCCTCGGATGTGGATACCCCATTCAGCTTGAACTTGATGGTTGGTCTTGGCTCCATGGCAAATGGTATTCCGACTGGTATTCTTAGGGTTTGAAGATTTTGTGGAAAACGTTGTCTACGGGTGAAAGCCGCAAGGATTTATATTCTGGCCCAAAGAGCAACCCTGTCCTCACCAAGCCATTATTCAAAACCATCTTCTTGTGGAGTACTAGGAGTACTAATGAAACGTGAAAAAAAAAAAAAAAAAAAAAAAAACCAAAGGCATTGAGCGTAGAATGCGAAAGACAAAGGGACGATCAAAGGTAGCATACAAGTCCATTAGCACAAGTCTCTGAAGAAGGAGTGACAAAGTTTCAATTCAGAACTTGGAAGACAGTATGTATCACCTAGTCTAAAGGCATATGTAGAAATTTGAAACCACCATGTTGCATTCCAGACCCTGCAGAGTAATTAAGCAACAGAATAGTAAGGACTGCACAGCATGGGTTGGATAATGTCTCAAAGCGTCAAAGATGCCAAAGAGTTAACATGTGAGCACTTACCTATAAGTACTGTCCAATCAAAATTTAACACCCAGAACGAATATCTTCAAAATTGACGCTGGAGATGACTGCTTTCGAGGAAATAGACTGCCCTTCCACCCGAAACTTTGCATATCGATGGCCAAGGTGATGATTCTATGAAGTGCCGTAATAGGAAAAGATTCGTAAGTAAATTGTTATCATCTACATTTCTTTGTTTGATTTTGTCTTCTTTCTTTCCGTTAGACTATAAATACATGAGACGCCAGGACCCAGTCCTAGGAAGCTCTAAGTTTCATGATGGAAGTGACATAACTCAATAGATAGACTGTATTAAAAGGTAAGGTCTCTCAGATCCTTATGCCGAGGGAGGCTATATTCTTGCCTGCTTCTTGTCTCAGTAAATCTTGCACTATGTCTTATCTTCGGCTTTGTCTCCGTTTAACTTCGTATCAATCTGAGCTGCTGTAGCATAGTCAAAAGGTCACTGGTTTTACTACTGAAGTTTTATGGACTGTTTGTGGTATTGTCATGCTCTAGCAGATTCCTTTGGGGTTTCTACGGAAAGAGTCACCGAAGAGCTCTGAATCTGGCGACGAATACATCCAGCGCACTGAAATTGCTGGGAATGGCCGGTACCCTCATGTCTGTACCTTAGCATGCACGAAGGCACCCGTGGATTCAGCCTACCACAAAGCAAAGAACAGTCACAAAGTCATATCCATCTGTTGGGAACCATTCCCGCCAAGCGACTGCTCGGCCTCATCATTCAGGGTTGCTGTGACTATGGGCCATACCATTCGTTCCATTGTAGATGTAGATCCCAGGTCCATACCGGGTACGTCATATTTCGATGTGAAGTCTGAGTGATCGTTAGTGACTCATTTCACTTAGCCCAAACCACCAAGGAATACTCGCCCGGAAAGTAAGAGACAGCCGTGGTTGGAACAGTAGAGGGCAATGCGTCCTCGGATGTTTGGGGCTCAGCGCTTGCACGAGATCCACCTAGAACATAACTAATAGCCACGACGGCCTTTCGAAACTCTCTCGAGTTAGCAGATTGCCGATTCCAGGCGACCTGGGGTGTTCTTAGGAGATCTCCTATCCGGTCCATCTCCACCAGCTCAACTTCAGAATCTCTGGAATTTCCAGGGGCTGTGTTCCCTTCATTATTATGAGTAGAACATAGAAGCAAAGTACCCTTGTGGCAAGAAGGAAACCGTTTATGAATGCAGAAGAAACTCTCCAGTGGCTCTGGGACAACAGACCATCTACTTGAGTCTCTCTTCGACAAGACGCCGAAGTTCTAAAATATGCGTCGCATAATGCAAGCATGCTGACCGGGAGTGGTCATACTGCCGATGAAGGCTAGAGGGCTCAAGAAACTTCCTGTGCAAGACAATCTTCAATTAATGGATGACGACCTCCAGCCAGATCCTTTGAATCATGATTGGAGATGGGACATTCAGGAATGATGCAAGACCAGTCAGTCCGCTTCAAACTCGATGGGATCGTATTCCCAGCCTCATCAATCTGTTGATCAAGCTTCAGAATCAGGGAATATGCATGTGGTTGGGGGTCTGTGACCACATCGGCGACCTTTGCTCCCGAGGCAGCCGCATCTGCCCTTGCCACGAACACCGTTTAGCGCAGTTTATTCAGTGCATCATTACCACTTGCAGGACCGCCCATGTATGAGTCTGGCATTGGGGGCAAGGTTACGTGACGGGTATCAAACCCAAAATGGTAAAGCTAACCAGATGTGGAAATCCGGGGTCGATGATCTTAGTGGTTGAAGTGACTTCACATGTCATGATGCCTAACCCCTCTTCCCCGGACCGTGGGAAGATCACAGGAACACTTTTCATACTGGCTTAAGCAAATATATAGAAGCACTATGCTCAACTTGAATGGAAATTTATACACAATATTCGATATATTCCTACTCTGATTCACTAAAATCATGGCTTTGAAGAGCCCCAAGAGCGGAAATAGTACCGAGTGCCACTACTGGGGTTACTCCTTCCATTGGACGGACCTCCACTCCTCTGCCGATGACCTTAAATCGTTGATATACAGCTGTGACTCCCTAGCTGATGAATGCGTGGAGCGTTTAAGCAAAATTGCATCCGGTGATGACGGTGCCGATAAACGACCTTTTAAGAGGGACCTATATGGCTTATTGAGGGAGCATGCGAACGAGGATCCGAAGCTCAGTAAGCTCTGGACTGGGATCAACACAGTTCCGGAGTGGGTTGACTGGGATCAAATCGAGCGGGGCCAGGATGTCTTTTTTCGCTATGGTCTTCCGATTCTCAATGTTGTGAGTGGTTGCAGGAAGTATGATTTGAGATGCGAACTGACCTCACCGACAGCTCAGCTTTGAAAGTTTACTTGGTGGAATGTAAGAGCATCTTTGTATCTCTTGCTAATGAATGTCAACCAGAAGCTAACCCTTATCCAGGGGAGCAATGCGAGTTGTCGAAACCCTTTCACGGACTGGCGGTTTCGGGGCAAAGGTAGTACGCCGACGGTTACTAGAGACACTTCAGCATGTACTTCAGGTTAACAATTCAGCGGAAGGCATGAAGCCAGGAGGTGATGGTCACATCTCATGTGTTCGTGTCCGACTGCTTCATTCATCCGTCCGTAAGAGGATCCTAAGCCTGGTTGAGCAAAACCCTGAATACTACGATCTCGACAAGTACGGAACACCGGTAAATGACCTCGACTGCATTGGAACAATCAACACATTTTGCAGCGCGGTAGTATGGCTCGGTCTTCCTCGACAGGGCATCTATCCCAGCCAGCAAGAAACGGATGACTACATCGCACTATGGAGGTTGGTTGCGTACTATATGGGTACACCAACGGATCCCTTTGAGAGCACAGCAAAGGCTCGTGCAATGATGGAGTCGCTTCTGATTTCCGAGATCGATCCTACTGAGACTGGAAAGGTCCTGGCGAAGAATATCATCATTGGCTTGGAGAATACGGCCCCGGCGTTCGCATCCAAGGAATTTATGGAGGCCATGACTAGACTCCTTAATGGAAACCAACTTGCCGATGAGCTTGATATCCCTCGGTCTAATCTATACTATCGCATGTTGATTTGGGGATATTGTTTTTGGGTCATGGTTGTTTCATACATTGTGCCAAAGATATATTTCATCGACAGGATTCTAATTTCGGTACGTGAAATAATCCACACTCAGGAAATTTCTAACAAAGAACTCTACTAGCTCCGTCGAAGGTACTACTACAAACTCATTCTCGATGACAAGATGGGTCTCGGGGAGGAGACGCGTTTCGAGTTCAAATACGTGCCTAGTCTCACTCGCACCACTCGCCTGGGCGAGCGAAGAAATACGAAATTTGAGAGACCCGGCATTGAAAGCTTAGCACGCCTGGGTCTTCTCGCAGCCTTTACTGCAGTAGCAACTTTGGGCATAGGATTTGTCTTTGCCGTTAGGATGATCCCTTCCCAGTTTTTTATGGTTTGTACATGATTCTACAAATATCATTTTATATACCTTGGTCTGATAACCCTTGTAAACATTTGGAAATGTGAGGGTGCAAAGGATTAGCGGAAAGTGGTTATGTATCAGGAACCTGCGGCAACGTGCAAGATTTTGTATTTATACCTAGGCCACCGATCTGAATCTTTCGACAACATCTTCTATTTTCCCCAACAGAACTCCCTTTCTTTCATCGGCAATCCAACTTCCACACACTGCTGAAATCGCGATAGTCTTCCAATCATCAATACTGAAATCGAACGCTTCTTGAACTGCACAATAATTATTGAGTATACCTCCCCCAAAGTAAGCTGGGTCATCGCTGTTTATGGAAAATTGCACCCCGAGATCCAGGAATTTGCGAAGTGGTAGGGAGCCGACGGACTTCGCAGTGCGCAAGTATACGTTTGACAGTGGGCAGATAGTGAGCAATGTACCTTTTGCAGCGATTTCTCTCAGAAGTACCTGGTCTTCAATCAGGCGAATACCATGATCAATTCGCTCAGCATGTAAATGGTCAATCGCTCCTTTGATGTAAGTAACATCGCCCTCCTCGCCTCCATGGGCCGTACGTCGCAGGCCCATTTCCTTGGCTTTCCCAAAGACGTTCGTAAATAACTCCGGAGGGAACCCAACTTCAGAGGAGTCTAACCCAACGCCATGGATAGAACCATCTTGTACAAAGTCGGCCGCAGAAGCAAAGGTAGCCTCGGCAGAAGGGACGGGCAGATGACGGAGAAAGCACATGACGAGCCAAGATGTGACTCCCAACTCGGATTCGGCTCGGTCTAAAGCACGCTTATAGCCTCGGATAACGGAGGCTATAGGGATACCACGTGGAGTGTGTGATTGTGGATCAAAGAACACTTCTGCATGGTGAACACCATCAGCATGGGCTGCAAGGATATAGGACCATGCTAATTCGAAGAAATCATCCTCGGTGATCAAGACAGACATATTGGCGTAGTGGATGTTGAGAAAGTCGTCGAGGTTGTCAAACTTCTCATATCTGGCTGCCAGCACCTCAGGATTTTGGTAGTGCGGCAAATCAGGAAGAGCAATATTGTTCTTCGCTGCAAGCAAAAAGACCAGCTCAGGGGTCAAAGCACCCTCGAGATGGATATGATGCTCGCATTTTGGGAGATTTAAAAGGAATGAATGAAGCGGTGATTTGCACATGATGTTAGGGTTTCTTTTCGTGCCGGAGGTGGAAAAAGGTAGTCACCTTTTGACTTTGCGTTACCCCTGCCCGTCTCTTGGATCTATTTTATACATCCTGCGATAGCGTTGCTATAGTTGCTAGTTATCTAGTGTGTAACATTCCAAGGTTATGGCAATCGAGAGCAACGTGCGGACTTTCCTGTCTGACTCGCCCGCATATAGAGTGAACGATACGAAATTCCGTGTCCAAGCTGGCACATGGAGATAACCCCACAATCCCGGATCTAGACCTAGATAAGAACTGAGACGGAGTCACTGAAAGGGGGCAATTGGGATCTGGCTACCGATGAATGTACTATCTCGGAAACCTGAGTACGAAATAATACTGGATTTTAATAGTTTGGACATAAGTGAAATAATAATTTTGGGTCTATATGTATGCTTCTTATTCTTGATACTGTCTACCTAAATAGCCAAGTTGCGACGGTATGCTCGCAAGACAAGATGGTAAACGCTAATATTATAAGTCAGTATCCTTCTTGAGAATTGGTTGATAGTGTAGAAAGAACATATTACTTACTCCGGACTAAGAACTCTTGGACCAATATAGTGCAGCATCTTTCACTACCTTCTTCTCCCATCCATCAGTCGTTAAAGGCCCTATCACCTCCACGGGCGTTTGGCCTGCTTCAAAGACTGTTCTGCATGGCATATCGAGAGTCAGGTTCTCAGCATTTCCGGGCCCTGTGAGCTCTAACAATGCTTTCTCCGATGCCAGATAGATAACCCGTCCAATATGAGCCCAGTAGATGGAGCCGGCACACATAGCACATGGCTCCCACGTTGATATCATCGTACATTCTGCCAGGTAGCTCCAGTCGTAGTTATCCGCAGCATTACGTGCCAATTCGCATTCGGCATGTCGAACATGAGAGAGCGAGAGCGACGTCATCAACACCGTCTCATTATCAGGACTCAACAGAAGAGCTGCGAACGGTCGCTTAGAGTGAATAGTTCGCCCAGACTTTTGGAGATCGAGGCATTTGGATGCACCAGAGGCAAGTTGCTGTGCCGTAAAGGGTGAAGCGGCAGCATTGTTGGGGCTGTCTTCAACCGTCATAGTGGGATGAAAACTGTCTGTCGAAAGGGATATTCGATACCGATACGGTAAAGTGGAACACTTTTAGATGGGTCGGACTTTGTACAACGAGCACTTTTGAATGCTGCTGCCAGACGCTTGAAAACCGAATATCCGAAATTCCGAAGAATAGCAGCGGCGACATCCGCCCGATACGAGGCAATCCCAGATAAACTTCAACAAACAAAGGATTGTGTAAGAGATCGCTTTGCTTATCAACCCCGCTTGAATCAATTCAAACAATTCATAGGACGATGGAGAGGATTGTAGACCTCATTTGGGTGTCGCCCAGGAAGCCCCTATCTAATGCTCATTATCTCTCCCGCTTTTTTCTTATTGGCAAAGACTGTCCCAATTATGGCGATAACAGGGTCTGGTTTTCAGTCGAAACATAATCTTCCTTATAAAGCGTGAGCCTAATCAGGGGGAAGGATTTAGTTATGCAGACAAGTTGCTCGAAACATCAACCATGAAGATTTCCGCCCTTCTTCACTGGCCGCGGCTCCAGTTGCAGGGGGAGTCACGATGGACGAATAAGGATCTAGACCCTGTGCCACAAGATCAACGACAATGGACAGTCCTCAGTTTCATTGGATACTGGATTTCGGATTGCTTTTCGGTTGCGAATTGGCAGCTAGCGAGCAGCATCATTGCTATTGGACTATCATGGAAAGATTCGTTGGGGATGGTTGCTCTGGGATTCTTCATCCTATCAATTGTGATATCCCTGAACGGAGCCATCGGAGCTATATACCATATCCCGTTTCCGGTCATTGCACGTGCAAGCTGGGGATTCTGGGGCTCCTATATTCCTATCATTTCAAGATTGATTCTTGCTGTGTTTTGGTTCGCCACTCAGGTTGTGAATGGGGGGAATTCGATGGCTGCCATGATTGGAGCTATCTGGCCAAGTTTCCTTGATATCCCAAATGCGCTTCCAGAGGGTGAAGGCATTACCACCCAGGGTATTATCGGATTTTTCATCTTTTGGCTTCTTCAGATCCCATTTCTCCTTGTCCATCCAAACAAGCTGCGTTGGCTATTCCTAGCGAAGGCTATCGTCGTGCCAGCTGCATGGATCGCTATGCTCGTCTGGGCTTTTGTCAGTACGTCAAATTCAGACAAGCTCTTTTCACAAAAGAGTCAATTGTCTGGCTCCTCCTACTCCTGGGCCATGATGTCTGCCTTAACATCAGTCATCGGAAATTATGCGAATTTGAGCGTCAGCCAAGCAGACTTTTCGCGATATTCCAGCGTCAACCCTCGGTGGCATACACTCTATGTTGTTCTACTCCCAGGAATGTTCACGCTCATCGCATTCATCGGCATCGCAGTCTCCTCGGCTGGACAGGTCAAATATAATACCGAATCAATCCCTTGGGATCCAAACGTTCTTGTTTCATTATGGAACAATCGAGCTTGTCAATTCTTCGGGGCATTTTCCTTTGCCCTCGCCGCACTTGGGTCCAACATCTCTGCAAACTCGATTGCAGCGGCAAATGACTTATCTGCTCTAGCACCTCGATTTATTAATATTCGCCGTGGTCAACTCCTTTGCGCTTTATTCGCCTGGCCACTGGTTCCCTGGAAGATACTCGCATCGGCCGGCAATTTTCTGAATTTCATGGTCGCCTATGCGATTTTCCTCGGACCTATCGCTGCTATTATGGTTTGCGATTACTGGATCATTAAATGCCGAAAATACGACTCTGTCGCCTTATATCAGCCTATGGGCATCTACCGGTACTTCCACGGGTTCAATTGCCATGCTCTGGTGGCTTTTATCGTCGGGACAGTACCCAGCCTCCCTGGCTTGATGAATTCAGTAAATGCAAGCATTAAAATTGGAGTTGGAGTTCATCCATATGAATTTGGCTGGCTGTTAGGGTTCGTCATCAGCACGATGGTGTATGTCGGTTTGAGCATTGTCTTCCCTTACATCGATTCGCAAATAGATGCCGCGATTCTTCCAGACGACATTTTGCAAGACGTTGAAATGGATGGGAAGGGTCTAGACATTGCGGCTAAAGAGTAACAAAGTCATACTCATTTGATCAATATTTACTTCTACAGGCTAGTTTCGTATCTAAAGTGGTAAATAACATTACAAATGCAACAAAATAGCTGCTATTAGATTTACACCTTCATATCCAGTTTCTAGTTCAGATAAATTACTTCGTCATACGAACAATAAGAGTAACCAACATTTTGTCAGCAATATCATAACTTGCTACTTACTAGGTCTCGACCCTAATAGTTAGGTTTATCGTAGAGGACGTATTCTCTCCTGACTTTTCTCATGTCGATAATTATATGTTGTTCGTTTGTTAAATTGCTAAACAATTAAGTTATAGATGAGGTCACCACGTGCATCTAATTAATGACACAATGCAGTAAACCTTCAGTTAATCTTCGCTGTTTAGTACTTGGACCCGTATTCGTCCACAATCCACTTGCAGAAGTCCTCCCAGTCCTTGTTCCAAGCTTGAATGTGCTTAGCCTTGGTACCAGTTCCGTCCTCGCCGCGGTCAATATCTTGGACCCAATCACTGTCAGACTGGTCTTCGAAGTTTGCCCAGCGTAGACTGTTTTGTGCCAGCGCACCCTGTTCTCCAGTGTAAGCAAGCAGCGTAAATCTTCAAAAGAAGGGTAACTTACCAATCCGGCGAGGCCAACATTATCAAAGGCTTGGATGGTTTCATAGAAATCATAACTCAAACCTGCCACGTCCTGTCCAAGGATGGCTGGATCATCGTTGCTGATGGCAGTCGGAATACCATGGGCAATCATTGCTGGCAACGGATGGTGGAGAACATCCTCGTTCAGACGAAGGACTTCGTTCGAAATGGGGCATACTTCGATCATAACGTTTTGCTCAATTACTTGACGGATCAAGTTGGGGTGCTTATATAAGGAGAAGCCGTGACCGATTCGTCGCGTGTTGAATAGGACTGCATCGAACAGGTTTGAGTCTGTCGAGTTGCCGTCTCCCAGAGTTTCTCCAGCATGGAAGAAATAAGGAATGGTGAGGTTCAAGGCATCGGTCTGTTGACGGAACCACACCAGTTCCGGCGCCAGATCAGAAAGAGGACGACCGAGATCTTCTTGGGCAACCAGGTCGTAGCCACTGAATAGCTCGGGGAAGTTTTGCTTCCTCTGGAGAGCGAGTTTCATGCCTATTGAGGTCAGCAATCTTGCTTTTATGTAATGCGTTGCTTTTCATACTCCTGGTAATTGCAGCGCGGTTCTTTATGCGCGCATCTGACCAAATAACTCTTGCACCCAAGAATTTCTTGCCCTTCTCGGTGGCCTGGAACTTCTTAATCTCATCAACCAAAAGATGCCACCACGTATCAAGGTCGGGGTCAATGTCTTCATCCCCTTCGTGGACTAGCTTCCCACTGGATCCGCCGCTTCGGATCTCCACCCAGTTAATACCGTCGCTTGCCAGATCCTCAAAGAGTGTCTGGTAAAACTTCCTAACGACAGGTTCATACTGGATCATGGTATCGGCCGGACCAAAGCAGGCCTGGAACTTTCTCCAAACCTCGTCGACACCTAACTCGTGACGGATCGAGTCCTCCGGCTCAATGGTTGTCTTACTTCTGATAAAGTCAAGGAAACCTGCTTCACCACCGTTAAAGTTGGTTGCGGCAGTTTTGACGGGGATCTCAGTGTTAGGAACATAATCAGCAGTGTCAATCCTGGACTGGTTGCTCGCAAGAGTGCCGTTGTTATGCCCGAAGGTGATGGTGGCATTCTGCTGAGCTTCCTCGGTATCAAGAGGCTGCGACGCCGAAATCACCATTCCTTCGGTCTGGATGATGATCTCCACGATCTTTTCGAACGGCAGCATGGCCGATAGATGAGCATGCAAAAGCGCACCCTTGGGCATACGCTTGATCACCTTCCAAAGGGTCGTGTTGGAGATATACGGGCGGGCAAGAGGGAACACCTCCCCTGCGAACCGTTCCTCTGTCGTACCGTCCGGAGTGCCAGCTACTCGCCAGTAATGGTCAATCTCATCCTGTCGAATTGCTTGGACAATCTCATCAGCCCGCTTGGCAGTTGCCGAGAGACCCTGTCGGAAGATATGATCTGGGTGACTAGTTAGGTTCTATTTGCTATAAAAAAAATGTCTGAAACGAACCCTGTCGATGTGTCTTTTCCAATGCGATCAGCTTCTGGCGGTCTTTAAGATGCTGCAGTACAAGAGTGTCATTGACATTTGGCTCTCCCTGAATTGCCAATGCCGCCGAGACCCCCGAAATGGAAAGACTGGCTATCCCAAGTATAGAAAGCAAACGCATGATGCCGGGCTAGTTGAGGTTACTAGTAGAGGAATAATCTTCAAATTTACGCTACTGTAGGAAAAAGCTACATATATACTCCATACATAGTTAAGAAAATGGTGGAGCTGAGGAAGGGTTCAGCTCGAAGCCCCTTGGCAGGTCGGGTCGCGTTGGTCCTGCATTGTGTCTTGCATAGTCACACAAACATACTGCATACTCTAATGAAAGTTCTCGTTCCTGCAGATGATTATTGGTGCGAGTACATTAGTACTGTATGCCTGCCCTTTTTTTTTTTTTTTACAAATCCATGCCGCCATGTCTATCTAGCCTACGGGGTACGGGGTACGGAGGACGGAGTACTGTATAATTCCATGTAAAAACCAGTGGTGATCAGAGTATGCAGTGTAGATTAGGATAGTGAGTGCATGCAATGATCTCTTAGCTACTGCACGTTTCCGAGAGGTCAATCTATCGATCTCTTGTCTATTGGGCATCGGCGCATAATTTCAGCTTATTGATGGGAATGCATAATAGGAACAATACCCCGAGGCCCCTGGCAATATCTCCATATCCTTTGGTTACATTAGCAACATTTTGTGGATATCGGAAACATTTTTTGTGGGTTACGGACTCACATATGCATGCTCTGTGTTACATATTTGGTCTCATTCTCGCATATTTTTATTGATCGTCGAGCCGTATTGTCCGCAGATAAAAATTCCACGCCCTCTGGAGTAGAGCACAAAACGCGAGAATCGATTTCAATGGTTGTTTAAAGAGACAAGAATGGAGTAGCCCATATATCCCCAGTTACTTCTGGCTAGTCCTAGAAAGATTCATCAAGAAGTGTTGAAACCCAGCTGGCTTCATTTCCGTCTATTCCAAATTGGTCGTGCATGTTCAATAGTTGGTCTTGGCAATATTGGCATCGTTAGTGTCCCGGTGCTCCCGGGGACTGTGATTGGACAGGTTTCGAGGGTCAGGGGGAAAAAAAAACAAATTAACGTACAATATGCGGAGTACTCCATACGAAGTTCTCCATACCCCCCCCGTAGCTTGTTTAGCATTGGGCAGCTTGGCAAGTCAAATTGGAGCGCCGATCGCCGAGGCCGCTGAACTTGAGAGCTGTACGGAGTAGCTCGTGCACGTTAGACCAGTTAAGTCAAGGTAACCTGCTGCACAACTCACTCTACATGACTTTGCATCACGAAATTTCCACAGAGGAAGTGCTACATACTGAGCTAGCGAGTTCAACTTGGCTCCTAGCCAGTTATTTCGTACACGCAGTACCCAATACCCAATACCTAGGCACCTGTGGGTAGACAGGAAAAAAAGAAAGCAGATCGCGCTCAGTGAGCCGCTTTACTCTGTCCTAGTTAGTAACACGTGATAATCCACACAGTGCGAAGTAAATTAATCCAAATACCCCATCTTCGACAGGTCAAATGTGAGGAGAATCGACACCAAAGCAATGGCAAAAGATATGGTATGAGAAAGCAGGATGCGTACATAACTAAGAGCTTGTACGATCATTATCAGACAAGTATCGATGGAACCTTACAGACGAGGTATTGACGGTCATTCTTGAGGGGGGGTTACAGAAAGTATAAAACGTGAAGTCTAAAGCAATTTCATAATTTGGATCGAGCTTGCTCTCCATATAGAGAATACAAGAACTGTTTTATGCTGCAATGTATTCCGTACAGACCTGTGAATCAGGTTGATTTTACAACTTAAGGTATAGTGCTCTCAATATACTGTCACGTAACCTCTCCTTCAGCTGGCGACGACCGAAAATCAAGGAAGGCAATCTTAGTGAAGTACCATTCGCAGTCCCTGGACAGCATGCTCCAGCTCGACCCCACGGAGATAAACGTTGACATGCCCGTGGTTGATAATGGATGTTAGGATCTACAGGCTAGTGGATGAGACATCACAATGTGATGTATGGAGTCCCGTGGTAAACAGTAGTTATGGTGATTTACAAAGTACTAGAGGCAAGGAGAGAACTAAGATACTACTATGCAGGGACAGATCATGTGAAAAGTTGTATGTACCATATAACTGTTTTATATTGGAATATTAAACGTTCCCTCATTGCTCGATTCTCTGCACTTTGCACTGAACTGCAGGTGGTCCAAGAGCTTATATAATAATATCAATGTTCCCACTGCGCAAGATATGAACATAGCCGTTTCAAGCACCGCCACCACTGGGTTTCTTCGCGTTAACATTGATCCTTTTATTGCACAAGCTGAAGGGGAAACCGAGGCCGCAGGTCGCGATAGTAATTGCAAAAACAACCCTGATAGCCCATGCGTACGCTTGGAGAACACTGTCCAACTCGGCCCCGGAAAATAGCCGGTGCACGTCAATGGCACCGGTACCCGCGACTATAGCGGGATCGACGTTCGGTACGGTGTTGGCAAGTTTTTGCACGATCTGGTTCACGATGCCGGATTGCACGGCTCAGAGCAATTTTGACCGGCCGACAGATCAACCCATTTGCCTGTCGAGGTCCCAATGTGCATTCTGTGTAGTTAGTGTGGGGTAGCAACTTACCTTTCGTTGTGGATCTTTTTTAGTGGAGATGTACGGAGTACTCTATAATCTTTCTGGGGTTAGAGTCGACCCCTGAGGACCCCGTTTTCACACCATTCTCCACGGCCAGGCCTGCATGTCTCGTCCGTTCGTCCCCTGTACCATTTCGAGGACGCGGAACCATCCAGTTCCCCCACCAGTAAGGCCATCCTCCAAGACAGTAAAAAAAAGGGAGCGGGACGATTCCAAAAGAGATCGGTTAAAATGTCACTGTCGTTGTGGCGTCGTTGTGGTCACGCGAACTAATCTATATGTAACTTGAATTATTGAGTGGCAGCATATCTCACAATTTGTAGGGTCTGGAAATCAAGCTGGCGATCTCCCCAGCCCTCAGTGGCATTCATGAAATTTCGCGCACGATCCAGCACACATTGTACCACATGTACTGGGTTGGATAATTCTGCAATCTCCGAAGTTCCCCATGTAGAATCTCGCTTTTTACCCGCGTTGTTCGTAATAAAGACTGGACAAAAAGTGACAATGGACATTAAACGGCGGTCGATCTCAGGTTTAGCCAGGAAATCATATATGTAGATGACCAGTGGATATATACAAATCACAAGGAAATATTTCCAAAGCTCAAGCTACTATGAAACAAGACTAATGTGATGCGCTGCGATATCTGTGACATCTAATTATCTAGCTTAAAGCTTAAGACAATGATAACGGTAGCTATGCTTGTAATATAGTCAACCTCTTGTCGTCCAAAATGCGCTGGAGATGAATGTTAACTATCCGCTGAGCTTCTGAGCGTACCGTGGGTGAGCACAGATCGGAACAATAACAAAAAATCAAGGCCAGAGTCCGCATCCCTCGCATCACCTTGATGGCTTCAAATGTTTCTTGTAGTGACGTTTATGTGGTAACCTGAAACTGTTGCCCACAAAATACCACGTCACCCATCGTCGTCATGCAATTCCAAGGCAATGGTACAGTGGATCACTAGTAAAGCTTCGCATCCTACACTGGACATTGAAGTTCGGATAAGATGATCGTCGATAGTTAATTCTAAGTCTAATTTCCTTTCCTTTTAGTCGGCCACTCATCAAACCTGTACATTCTAGGTCTGGCAAGATCGGCATTATGACGGCACGGCATTGCGTGGCCAAGACATTAAACGGCAGATCTCCAATTAGACGTATTCCTCCATGCGAAGATATTTTGGTTAAAGAGAGCTTGCTTGGCAGCAAAATACCCCATCTAAAGTGGTGTGATCTTGACTTCATTTAATCCCAAAATACCATGCGTTCCGCTTTGATCACGTTCGTCCTGATCCAGCTCGCTAGAAGCGTTGCTGGTGAAAATCATCATTTTTTCACTGGCGCGTTCTCTGGCGGTGATGTCTTTCTCATGGAATTCGACGACTTGTCAGATACATTGACCCTGCTTGCAAATGAATCTACCGTTGGGGATACCACCAAGTGGATCTCGTTCGATGTATGTGCGCTGCCGTGGATCGGGTGGTATTGGTGTACTGACCTTTGCAGGCACAAAAGAAGAACCTCTATGTAGCCCAGGATTCGTTTTATGGCAGCTACGCCATTGGAAGCAACCTGACTCTGACGTATAAGTCACAAATTAACCTCACAGAAGACTGTCCGTCACCCCATAATCCCCTGTTTTTAGCAAGAAGTGCTAATGTGTCATAAAGGTCAAAACCCCAACTTCATCGTCGGATCACTCCAAGCACCATACTCTGTTTTCGGTGTACCATTCAGCAGCGGCTGTTCAGGTCAGGCAATTCAAGTCGATAGTGAAGGAAGCCTCAAGGCAGTCACTGCCAATATCACATACAACACAAATGCCGGTGTTCACGGCTTAGCCATTAGTCCTAAGGGCAACTTTATCTATTCCGCAGATGACTCCGGCGATGCTGTCTGGGTCCACTCGTACGATAGTACAACTCAAACGTTGACCAAAGTCCAGCGAATTAGCGCTCCTACTGGTGCAAACCCTCGACATCTAACTGTGCATCCCAAAGGTCTGTACGTGTATACCGTGTTTGAGGAGACTACTGCGCTCGGCATTTACAAGAGAAACCCCACAACTGGAAGATTGACCTACACCAACCAAACTTACTCTTTGATTCCATCACGTTAGTATCCACGTTTAAGATTTCCTCTCTCTCAATGTTGAAGAGGCTCACGACATTGACTTCTCCATCCACAGAATTCACCAATACCTCCTCATACTGGGCGGATGAAGTTGCATTCTCAACTTTTGAAGGAAACAGCGGCGTGCCAAAATACTTGCTTGCCAGTACACGTTCCAGAAACACGACTGAAAAGGGGTATGTTACCGTGTTTACATTGGACCCAGAGAGTGGATCGATCGAAGAGAAGTTATTGCAACTCCCCACGACAGGCAGCGGAGGTAATGCCAACTCGGTATCGCCCGCATCCTTTAGCGAGGACTACTTCGCAATCACCGATAGCGGAAGTGATTTCGTCGAGATATGGAAGATCAAAAACCGGACTGCTGAGGCTGTCGCTCACTTGGATTTATCAGTTGGTCCGGCAAACATTGTCTGGTACAGTTAGAATTTGTCAGAGCGCTAGGATTATGTGTGAAGACTTTGCGTTATTTTGATTATAGACTGGTTGACGCCATGTGAGTCTGGATAGAATAGAGGTCCCGTCCTTTCGTTCCAGAGAATGTTATGCCACATAGATAGATACCATCATCGTCCCGGTCTCTTTGTGCCCCCACAACCTAGCCGACGGGCTTACCAGCCCGGCTGACCAGGTGGCTTTCCATGCTTGTGGAAGGGCATAGTTCTCAGGGTCCCATGTTGTAATTGGTGCCTGAATTTCAGGCTCAAGCCTTAATTTATACCGCTTCAGGACGCAGTTCATCTGACCCCTATACCCCCCGAGCTGAGCTTACCGTGTGATCCCAAGGGGTTTGCAGGGTTTGCATATGAATAATCAAATTTCTAGGGCCCATCATGAATGTTATCAGTGTCAAAGGCCCTATGTAGCATAAAGTCGATAAATCTCAAGTTGATTCTGGTCTTAAGAGTAGCCGAACCCAGTGAGAATTGAAGAGACGACCGATATCCTTCTTAAATTTATTTATACACCGAAATTATAAAATATGGAATAATCTCAACGCCAGACACTGCGTCACATTGCCTCAGCCTACGAACGGGATTTTTATATAGTGTTTATCATCTGGTGCTGAAAGGCCCGACTAGGCCTAGCCCCGCGAACATGTTAAGCGGCTAGGTGGCGAGAAATACGCATATCACACGATCGAGCCCAAAACCAGAGCATTCCAATGCGATTGATGATGGCATGCATGTATATACCCCGGGCCTAGAGGCCAGTATTGGAATATATTAGGTGTAACACTAGATCAATCTTCCCCCATTCTTTGCCTTTTAATTGACTATCATGATACCCAAACCTAGAACAATACGTCTAAAACATGAGAACACGAAAAAATATACAATTTTGACACAAACTAGAATAGTAAAATGAACATGGACACGCAAGTTATGTATTATAGAACTATATTGTACTGTCGCTATCGGACCGGTCCAAGCTGCTAAGATCAAGGGGCGAAATACAGGAATGACTGTACCCGCAGCCAGCTGTGTAATCCAATTTTTACCTGGATTAAGACTCTTACACATGCCCACGTCATCTACTGCTTGATTTCCTCTCACTTTTAAAGAGATTATTAATAGCCAGACCATAATATCTAACCATATCTACCAGTAAGCCCTATATTTACTAGTCAGCCATTTTCGTATCCTCTGCCTAAGTTCCAGCAACCCCGCTCAGATCAAGACATCAGCAAGTACATATGGTACTGTAGCTCTATCAACATCTCGCCAGGTTGCACCGACTTGGGCCGCCACAATTTTACTACCTGGATCTACCATCACCGTACGTATCTTGAATAAATCGATGCCCAATTCTGCCACGCGCTGAGGGTGCTGCGTCTGCGGAGTGGCTTCCAAATTTGACCACGAAATGGGCCGAGTGTTTTCTGCAAAAGCGACAACAGTCGCTACCTGTTAGGATGGTGTACCACACATGAATGCCCCCTGCGAAATGAGAAATGAAAAATTGAAACGATGGAGTCTGTCTCGAAATCGAGAAACGACGACTGATATAATTATCTTGAGGCTACGATTTCGGTTGAAAAATACTTGCAGCCTCCTTTACACACGTATCACTCCATCTGGTGAGGTCTCAACATAACCTTCTAGATGATAACCCCAGAACCTCTTGCATTATCCTAAGATCCTTGCTCAATTCGATTGCTGTGGTGGACAAAAAAAGCTGGTATATTCATGCAAAGAAAAATCCCATCAAAAAAAAAAAAAAAAGAATACGGAGATTTGACAGTCAATATATGATTGAATAAGAAATGTGCCACCATTCAGTTATGACATGAACCCGAGTGGAGTCCTAACTCTTGTGTAAGTGGATTACATAGCTGGATGGGGCTAGAATCCTTGATATGGTCATTATCGAGTCGTTGCTACCGTTCGCCCGATGACGACAGCATAAATAAAGGTGCCACCTGACATTGTCAACACACCACATTGAAACTGTCACTTCTGTATTGTATAATTTCACCTGCTGAGGCCAGGATTTCTTGGGGAGGGGTCAGTTTTGCCCCCTACGTCATTCCAGAATTATACGATATATCTAACTCTCGCGCAACAAAATTAGCAAGCAGTTCGGTCCACTATAAGTCAAATTGTGGTCATGCCCTTCTTACCATTATCTACTATTTTGAGCTTAAGGAAGGAACTGGAAGGAACTGCTGCCGAAATTTTGACGTGGGGAAGTGACGGGTACGGTGATAGCATTAAACAATGGAGTGACTCTTGTGATGAACAAGTTGTGAGTGCTGTTTACCGAAATTGATACCGAAATGCAATCACTGATCAATTTTTAGGGTGCCGTAGTTCGGGTCACATCAGCCGGCGAAGCAGCAGCAGTCGTCCGCTTTGCCGCATGCCATGAAATTCCTTTCGCGGTCAAAGGCGGGGGATACTCCACCAGCAGAGCCTCCACAGCCCGCGGTGGTATTGTCTTGGATCTTTTGTATCTTCGAAGGGTCAACGTGGATCCCGTATCTCAAGTTCTCACTGCTCAAGGCGGGGTCTTGTGGGAGGATATCGATGTTGCAGCAGCTCAGTATGGGCTAGCAGTCGTTGGAAGTACACTAAACCATATTGGCGTAGCAGGAGCAACATTAGGAGGAGGTTATGGATGGTTGACCGGCCAGTATGGCCTGGCGATCGACAATTTGCTCTGGGCAAAGATGATCCTAGCTGATGGCAGCGTGGTTACCGCTTCCGAAGACCAAAACCAGGACCTCTTTTGGGCTATTAGAGGTGCCGGTCAAAGTTTTGGAGTAGCCATTGAGATGAGTTTCCGAGCTCATAAACAGAATCACCCAGTATTTGCCGGGACTCTTCTTTTCTCGGCGGACAAACTTCCTAGAATTGTCGATTTTGTGAACCGATTTGAGACCATCACCAATGGTAAGCAGGGGTTCTGGTTTGGGTTCACCGCGTCACCTTCAATGGCCGAATGTGCCATCTTGGTGGTTGTCTTCTATAACGGAAACCAAACAGATGCAGAGGAATTCTTTTCCCCAGTACTTTCACTGGACCCAGTGGTGAACGAGACACAAATGCTTCCTTACGATAGTCTCAACGGAATGTTGAATGCGATGGATACAATGTCTCGCCGCAGAAGTCATGAGGGATTTGATATCATGTTCCCTGTCGATGAAATCGTGGGTCCTCGAAAAAGCCTGCGGGGATCAAATATCACTCTCCCTCTAGATCCTAAGCTTGCAATATCGATATATCACGAGTTCGGCGGCATCTTGAGAAATTTTTCAACGGCCAGGGACAGCATATTACTTTTTGAACTCCTGCCAAACACACAGGTTGCCAAGGTTCATAACGATGCCACTGCTTTTGCCAGTCGAGGCCCTTACTATAATGCCAGTTCTCTATTCCGATGGCATGACCCTCGTCTGGATGAAGAAATACACTCACTACAGACGGGTCTGATGGACCGCATCGGGACATGTGCAGGCATTCGTGTCCGATCCGATTATAACGTAACCATGCACGGAACAGGAATATATGCGAACTATGCGGGTATTTTGACGGGTGTGGCACCTCAGATGTATAACAACTAACAGGATCTCAGGGAATGATCAATCCAACGAGGAAATATTCGGACACAACCTTGCACGACTTCGGGAGCTGAAGAAAAAGTATGATCCTCATAATATGTTCAGAAAGTGGCACAACCTCGAAACGCCTACCGCCACTTCAGGATAGTATTTGGACTCTATGGATGGGGTTTGGTTAAGTAGGTGTGTACTGGTAGTTATCGGTGTTAATGCGTTGGAAACGGAAACTTCCATTTGATTGTCCGATTTTGATATGATTCTCTACGCCAAAATGAGAGAATGAAACGGGGGCTTCCTCTTTTATATCTCGTTCCCTCCAAGAGAAGCTAAGCTGTCTTTCACAGTATTATCAGTGTGCAAGGTAGGTGAATTGAAGCTTAATAACGAAGTCAAAAGTCTGAAAGTCACCATGGTGGAGTATATGTAGGAGCTGAGCTGACTGGTGGAGATAAGATAAGGTTGGTCACGTGATTATGGGTCACACCGGTCAGCTCAGCTCGGGGTACAGGGGTCAGATGAACTGCGTCCTGTCAGATGAACTGTCGTCTCATACCGCTCCAGGATTAGGCATCAAGGCGCCAATTACACATTTGACCCCTAAGGTATAAATGCCAAGAAAATGAGCGCCGCATGCTACCTGATTGGGTTTAGCGTCCCCATGCAGTGCGATGTCAGTGGCTTTGGCGAAGCATGAACGTTCGTATTGCTGAAGAACATATCCATTGAAATCCATGCCCCCATAGATCAACAAGATTAATACGATCCACAACAACACCGCCTCAACGATCATCAAACAGAACTCTAGAAATGGCTCAACGCAGCGAACTGGGGCGGCGCATCGTGCCACTGCCCCCAAGAGCTACCCTGAAAAGATCTACAGAGCGGTACATCAGATCAAATCGAGGTTTCCCACGCTGAATTTAACGTACCAATCGTTGTTACTTTGCCACCGTCTGCCCGTTGGGTGGACATGGACGCACCAATAGATCGGGATGCTGATGGCGCCCAAGTATTCCAGCACAGGATTAACTGTGACGCAGCCCTGTTGCGCGGAGAGTAAATCTCATGCTAAATTTATGGCAGTTTGAAAAATATATAAGACTACGCCGGCATGCAGCATCCGTTGAAGTTTTAGTCTCCATAGAGCTTTACTTTGAATTGAAAAATTGAGCCATTCTTTTCAAAGGCATCATGCAGCTACCAAATTATGTGCTCGCTAGCTTGGTTTGGTTCCCGGCAGCTTTTGCCAACCTTCTAGGACCGTCATATCCTCCCCCCAGGGACTTGTCTAGCAGTCACAGCCGGGTCGCTGCCAGTTGGAAGAACCTGACATCCCAACTGAACACCGTCCTCGCCGATAAGGGAACCAACAAAACGAGCGGGATTTATGAACTAAAGAACCTCACATTCTCCGCTGGGTTGTTTTCCACGCTTGACCCGAACGCCAAAGATCTTCAATTCCACCACACTGCCAACGAAGTCGCAAAATCCCCGGTGGGGGTGAAGAAAGTGGATGGGAATAGCATCTACAAGGTCGCCAGTGTGTCAAAGCTCTTTACAGTTCTTGCTGGGCTTATAGAGCTGAAGCCTGGGGACTGGGACCTTCCACTCACAGAGATATTCCCATTCTTGGCCGACCATGTTCGCAAGCAACACAACAATTTTCGGCTAGTCTACGATGTTCAGTGGGACAAAGTCACTCTCAGGTCCCTTGCGGGCCAGATGGGCGGCATACCACATGGTGCTACAGAGGAGTTCCTACAAACATTTCTCCTATATAAGTACCTGGAAGGCTCTCGCAATCCCGCGTTGACTGATCCAAATTTCTACGGTCTACCTCCTCTGAACCAGAGCGACTTGACACTATGGCCATCATGCTTGGGTGAACAGACCCAGGGCTGTAACCCAGTCTCCTGGGACGTGGCATACGCCCCAAGACCTCCTGTTTACCTTCCCTGGACAAGCCCCGAGTACGCAAACGGCGGTTATATTTTCCTCGGTCTCGCGATTTCAAATCTGACTGGAAAGACAATGGATGAATGGTATAATGATTCTATTTTTGAACCCCTGGGATTGAAGTCAACGTACTCCTCACCCCCTGACAACTCTACCCGCCCTCATTCCGTCACATCAGAGGCTCTTGATCAGCAGTTCGTCCCCAATGGCGGCGCTACAATCCCCTCTGGTGGATTATTCTCCACAACAAACGATCTTTCCAAACTCGGCGTCGCCCTCCTGAATTCCACCCTGCTCCCCTCTGAAAAGACACGGGAATGGATGAAACCTATCACTCATACGTCAAGTCTACGCTATTCTGTCGGCTCGCCATGGGAGATCCACCGATTCGTCCACGCGGGATCAGGCGTTGTCACCGATCTATACACAAAGCTGGGAGACTCGGGGTTCTATGGTGGGATCGTGGTCGTGATACCGGACTTCAACGCCGGCTTTACCCTCCTCTCAGCCAGCACGCAAGCCAGCCGCAGCAGCGAGGCGCTGTTAGCAATCGACCTTATCGTCGATGCTATCCTACCAGCCCTCATGGAGCAAGCCGCCGCGGAGGCAGCGCAGAAGTTTGCCGGTACATACAAAGCCGAGGACTTGAATTCGTCGTTGACACTCGCTGTTGTCCCACCTAACCAGCCAGCACCTGGTTTGAATATTACTTCGTGGGTTAGCAATGGCACGGATATCACGGCGTTAGTGTCTACACTCCTCGGTGGTCCCGGGTCACGACTTGTGCCATCAATTATCAACGAGCAGGTTACTGGGGAAATTGCTTTCCGGGCATATACTGCTACCCAAAGCCGAGGTCCTGGAGTGGGTTCCTCGTCGAGTCTCTTCTCTTCTTTCTATGATCTCGGCGACTGGACTATGCTTGACCAGTTGACCTGGGGCGGTATTGCTACCTCGCTCTTCGTTTTCGATGTTGAGGGAAATGGAACCGTCAAGTCAGTGACACCAGGTGCCTACAGAGTGAAAATGGCGAGAAAGTGATTCAGCCAATATTCAACGGGGGGAGGGGGTTTGAATCGGATAGAAGGCTTATATTAAGTACTCGCGGATAATAGAATTGAATTCATTGCTGGCTTCTATATACAATATAATTGCTAGATTCTAATAACCGTCCCGCTTTCCTTGGACCTTAGAGCTACCCTTGGCCTTCTCTAATTCATTGAGCATACCGTCACCAAACACAGCAACGTCAGTGGTGATAGAGACCATATCAAAGCCCTGTTGTGTCCGGCGAAGAGCGTCATCTCCATCGGAACCTATAAGATATAGTGTTAGACACAGGCACAGAACCAGCAAAGAGAAGACTTACAGAAGATGGCAGCCTTCTTTCCTGCAGATCTAGCAGCATTCAAGACACGTTGGATAGCAGCCTCGTGCTCCTCACCACCGCGGGTAACGCGCATCTGCTTAGCAAGGTCAAAGGGTCCTGCAAGAAGAAGCGTTAGCGAGTTCCACCAATCCAATAGAGAGATATCCAATCGCACCAATAAACAAAACATCAAGTCCCTCAACCTTAGCAATCTCCTCCACATTTTCAACGCCGGGCCGCGATTCAATCTGCACAATAACCAAAACCTCGCCATGGGTCTTCTCATCGTACTCGGCGGGTTTGACACCGGGGAATGAATGAGGCGTAAACATGGGCCCATATCCACGGACTCCGACTGGCGGGTACTTGCAGTAGCTGACGACCTTGGCAGCGTCCTCCTATTAGAGATAGAAACAGACATTAGCAACTAGGTATGGTTATGTGCAAGATCCGAGGTTACACATACTGCAGAGTGACACATGGGAGTCATAACTCCATGGGCACCAGCATCAAGAGCGCGCTTGATCATCCACTCTTCAGGCCAGGGCACACGGATAATAGGGCTAGCGCCCTCGTGGCCAACAGCATTGGTGAGCTGGGTAGAAGTGTTAATAATTTTATTCTCGAAATCAATTCAATGATTGAGGGACAAACCTCGTAATAGTGGCTGTCATTAATCAATCCATGTTCGGCGTCAACTAGGACCCAGCTGAATCCACCCTCTGTGTATTCAGGGCTGCGGCGGAGGATTGTCTTTGCGACGGGAGCGCTGGGGAGGCTGTAAAAGGTGGTCAGTTGGTTTTTTCCGTTTTGGATAAAGAACTTTTGAGGTTCAATTGAAGAACCGGGGGGAGCTGATGTTGCCCCTCTCCAAATGTGGGGGATAAACATACGTCAACCAGAAGCCGTATGCCACTGGGGTGGTTTGTAGGGCGGAGCGGAGGGCGATGGAAGACATTATTTAAGACGGAGAAGAATTTGAGTAATATTTATGAAGAGTAAAAGGAGATTTTGTTCTTTTCAATGTTTCTTCATGTTCTTCATGAGGGGACAACTCGGTCTTACTCCGACCGATTACCCGAGGCCCCCCACATTTTGAACATAGACTGTGGGGGGAGCATGGATATTCCAAACATTCTGGTTTATATGAGATTCACTTCTACACGAAATGAAATTAAATGAAATTCTATTGTTTACTTCATCTTCGATTGACAATATACATTCCTAGATACTGGACACTGGACAATGGTAGCAGACAAAAGGTCTGAAGGCCAACTCAAACCCGGACATGCTCTTCAGCAAATTCTCTGAGAGTAGTTGTCTCCAAAGGAGCATGAGGTACCCAAAGATCCTTGGGATCAAAAAGGAAACCCTTCCCTTGTGCGAAAACAGTACGGCAGATGTTTCCCACGGTGAGATTCTCCCGCAAACCATCCTGGGCTTCCTTCTGGGTGAAGAGCTTCCGCGTGAACTTCTCTCCAGTAACCTCCTCCATGGCATTAGCCACATCGCGATAGGAAACCGTGTCCCCGGCAACATAGACCGGCCCGTTCACAAAGACAGCATCTCGTTCCGGCCCTAGCACAATCTCCGCCGTGAACTTCCCAATATCCTTCGTGGTGGTGATCACAAACTGGTTATCCCAGTCCTCACTGCCGTAGACAACCTTGTTTTCCACATCCACCAAACCCCCAACTGGAGGAAAGATAACACTGGTAAAAAACCCCGTCGCGAGTGCCAACCACCGGGTCGTCTTCTGGGACCGAAGCAACTCTTTCGCATCCAACTGCTCGTCGAACATTCCCGATTCTCGTCCGATGGCCTCATAATCCATGCCGAACTGCCATGGGATATAGTACGGCACTTGGGCAGCAAGAACGGCTTTGGAGATTTTGATTTGAAGCCCGCTTTGGGCCATGTACCCGGTGCAACAAATGACGACTTCGAATTCCTTGAAGATTGAGGCGAGTTTCTCTTCGGAGTCCAGGGTGAGGTCACTAGCTGTGAACGTGATTCCGAGTTCGCGGAAGCTCTCGGTACGCTTTGCTTTGCTCGCCTCTTTGGCATTGATGGAGCTCTCCCGGAGTAGGACTGAGATGGTTGTATCGGGCTGTCTTTCAGGATGGTGGGCTAGGGCTTGCAGAACATAGGTGCCTAGCTCACCGGCTCCGATGACGAGGATGCTGCGAGGGGTGCTCATGTTGGAGGGATTCAGAGTGAAGAAAGGTGCAATACTATGAATGAGGTTATAAGGTAGCTCTTGTCGAGTGCGAAGATGGTTTTATACTGATGTTAATTGTCAATCAACCTATAGATTTCTAATCAATCTTGTATACATTGTTAATCAGTCTTGAATGCATTGTTAATCAAGCTCTTATACATTGTGAATCAGCATAAGTATAACTAGATTGTGAATCAATCTCCTATAACCCTAATACCAAGATGTCAGGATATAGTTACGCGGATAGATATTACCCCGACTCGGAGACATAATTGTGTCTCAAATATGAAACCCTAGATGGTCTACTCCAATGGTACCGAACAAAGTTCAATCTGTAAATACTTTTTATTTTCTTTTTATTGCATAATTACTAGAGGTGAATTATGCCATGTGCTTAACTCGGAGTGCGTGTACCTCGGAAAGGAGACCAGGGTGATAGTCTAGTGTTTGAATTCTTTGATTATAGCACATAGGCAATAATATGGCTGCCTGCTAAGGGTTATAACCCATGTAAACTTCTTCGTAAGTTGCTTTTATAAAGAAAACCAACTATTAGTTTATTATACTGTTGTAGTGTGTCGTCCATCTCTATTTCCCGATTCTGGGTTGAAATAATACGTTCAGCTTTTAAAAATACAAACAAAAACGAACTGAAAAACGAAGTCATTCCATTTTGTATATTAGTAACGCGACTTATTTATTTTCGCAATGCGGGATACATAGGTGACCACTATTCCCGCTTCATACCTTACCCCTGTGCTCTGTAGTTTTATAATTATTTAGACATCTATGGCATTTATGGCATGAATGTACAGTATTGAGTTGTTATAGGAACTTGAAATTTAGTGTGAAGCAATTGAAGCTACTGGAGAAGAGAGCCAATTAGGGCTACTCTTCCCTTTATAGCACCCCACAGGGAATTCCCGTGCTCGGTAGTGAATTCCCCCGAAGACCCGAATATTGTCTGGTGAGAATGATATACATATGACAAGAACAGTTGTTTATAGGGCTTGTATACTGCAGTGTAAAAGGGCAAAACCACACTATTTGTAGGTTTAACATGGTCACTATGACGGCACGGCCATTAGAATTAGAACTTTTTTTTTTCACAAGAGAGGTAGCTAAACGCGTCAGCTATCTAGAACAAAATGCCCAGCGGGGGTTTGGTGACACCCTTCCTGGGTGCACTACAAGCCTGTGTTTCGGTGTTGCTGACAATGTGCTACGGTTTTGCTGCTCGTCGACTCAATTTGATCCATGAGACTACCATCAATGACATGCTGGGATTAGGCGTGAAACTCCTCCTACCGGCGCTACTTATCGTGCATCTGGGTGAACAGCTTCATCTTGGGACAGCGATGAACTATATTCCAGTTATAAGTATATCATGTCGACCCCTGATGGACTCAACATGACTGACTTATCACGTCTATCTGCCATTACTAGTCTGGTCAGTCATCTACACAACTACATCGATCGGCCTTGTGCATTTCTTATCGCGTCTCCTTGGCCTGCCGCAATGGGTTACACCAACTTGCGCGTTCAATAACACTACATCTCTACCCTTGTTACTCCTCCACTCCCTAAAGAGCGTAGGCAGTCTGAAACTGATCCTGCGAGATGACGAAACCACATCATCAGCAATCGACCGTGCTCAGAGTTATTTCCTTGTCTGTGGTGTGGTAAGCAAGACTATCGCGTATATCGTTGGACCCAAGATGTTACAAGATTGTGGGAATAGTCTTAGTACCCCAGAGGAGCGATATCGTACCCCAAGTATGCTGGCAGAGGACGAGCAACTCACCGAAGAAACCTCACTACTTCCGCAGCGGGCTCAAGAAGTCCGAACATCAGCCGGGAACCTGATTCGGCGATCAACGCACTGGCTAGGCTCATTATTCGCCCATCGAGTCAAGCAGGAACTCCTCGCACCCTTCGAATCACCATTCGCGGACGTGGCGATACTCTGTACTATTTTGGGCACGGTGCTAGGGCTGGTCCCCTCATTGCACCGAGCATTCTTCTTCGACGAGGAAGACGGCGGGATATTCAATGCATGGCTGACTGCAAGTATCAGGAACATCGGCGGGCTGTTCACAACGCTGCAGATCTTCATGGTTGGGTGTAAGCTTGGAATCACGTTTGAGCGGATGGTTGCAGAAGGGCACTCGGCACGAATCCCTGTCAAGGCTATCACGACCATCTTTGTCATTCGGTTGGTGGTCTGGCCGGCGTTGAGTGTTGCGCTGATTTATGGATTGGCTAAGAGGACCCAGCTCCTTGGTGATGATCCAATTCTCTGGTTTAGTATGATGTTAATGCCAGCTGGTCCACCGGCGTTGGTTATTTCCGGGTTAGCGGAATTGGCGCAGGCGTCTGAGATGGAAAAGATGGTTATTGCGAAGACGTTGACGGTATGTAGCGATGACTTATGGGGAAAACAGACATTTCGCTAACTGTATCTATAGATCATGTATGCATTGTCCCCATTTATATGTTTTAGTATTACGGGGGCGCTTAAAGCTTCCGAGGCAGTGTTGAGAGTGAAACAGTGAGGTCTACATGTCATGGAAAGACTTTAAAAAAATTATTATTGATTCGAGAGATGAAAATTTGGTTCTCGAAATATTGGTTGCATTTGTTTTTGATGCTCAAAAGCTTCATTGATTTCATCAAATCGTCACCATATCCATCATCCACCTCGAAAAAAGAGTGTTGTTATATTGGGAGTTAGGAGTCGAGGGGCGTGAAGAAACAGGTTACTTCTAAAGTTAGACATGCTCAGTTAGCCTTTGGCGTCTGAAACATCATGGGGATATCACATACTCCGCATCCCGTGCAGTCACACTTGTCGCCACATGAGCAGCTCTGGGCACCGCCAGTACAGTTGCAAGTAGATCCACAGCCACAACCCATAATGAAAAATTGGCAAATGGTAATAGTATGTGTAGGAGTGTTTGATATTATTGGTGATGAAATGAAGAGGACATTGGAGACTGAAGAACAAGCGGATTATATACCCGTATGACTGGCATCATCATCATGGCGTCAGTGGAGAAACCATGAAGTGTACAAGATAACAATCACGTGGTTTATCCATCTGGCTAGAATTTATGTAATAGAGTGGTAATAAATAGATACCTAGGGTTTCTCTGCGTGGCAATGTATGTGGAGCAGGATGTAGGTATCATTGACATGCTACTGAATATATATATGACCAGAAATAATGCTTGCGAAAAGATAACATGAAAAAGACGCAAGCAACAAAAGACAAACATAGTTAGAAAAAAACAGGGAAACAGAAAAGATAAAGTAATACATAATAGACAAATGAAAAAGGTGGAAAAAGAGAAAAGATTGTAACCCGCATGTAGATAGTGGCGATGAAGGAACATTGTTCCCCCGAGGCTCGGATGCCACATCTTGGCTAACATCGTCATACAACAACAAAGTCCATGCAAACGATGTCATATACCTCCATGATATTACAAAAACAAATTGTACAGCTCGTCACTCAAAACCACGCAAAAGTTCAAGCAGCTCAGTGGCGAAGACGCCATGGGAAAGGCTATCCTGCCAACAACCCACCGGGAGATTGTCCACCCGGAAACTTTAGCCCAATGTAAGACCAGAGAAGCAGCTAATGGACACCAAGGGTTTTTATAGTTCGATTATCGCAAAAGGAAGCCGTGTCAAATGTCATATCAACACAAAAAAATCAGCGGAGGGATTAATTCATTCTATCGCTGGCAGTCTCAAGTAATTCTGGCGGTGCAGTCGCAAATGGTTGACGAGCATCTCAAGCTATCTGAGACCAGTACTGGAAAGGCTTTTGGTATGAACATAGCCAAGAATATGGAGGACAACTACCGGCAACAATTAGAGTGATAATGTGATCCCCCCATGAACTGGCATGAAATGTTCTCCGTATCGTTCTTAATCTGGCAACTCCCCTTCACTGGTACGATCATTGGTGTCTTGAATCTGAAGGGCAACGATTTAGTGAATCAGGAGCAATATTCCTACTTCTATTTGTCATAGAATATAAGCAGGGGAATACCGGCCCATAATCAAGTAAAACAAGCGTATGATTCCGATTGCTCCACCCATGATTTCACCGCGTCGCTGGCCTCGCGTAGTCTGGAGGAGTGTCTGCTAGGTGGTGATCTCGATCTCCTTACTAGCTACTTTTCTACTTGACAGCTTTTAGTCTAAGAGGGGAGAACATCTGGGACATCAAATAAACAATTATCCGTGAGCTACGCAGAGTGCAAAAGGAAGAACGGCGTGGATCATCCTTTTCTACGATTGCTAACACCAGACTGTGTTGTGGAAAATCACCAGGTTAAACAGCTCAGAATGGATAAGAAACAGAGCGACACAGTATAGAGGAAGGTGCAAATAAAACATCGAGCAGAGATTGCTCAGATGCGACGTCAGCTCGAAGTAACTAGTCGCGAAATAAATGAATCGGATGGAACTCGAGCTTGCAGCGAAGGAAAACAAACTTCGACATTAACTCGATCAGCATCGACGTGAACAGGCGGAGCTATACGCCCAGCGGGAGCGTCGTGAAAAAGCTTTAATCTCTCTAAACTTTTAGACTTATGCTGGTATTGAAAGGAAGTATTTCACGTGAAATCACATAGACATATTCCAATGTCGCCCTATTAATCATGTACACTACCTACCTATGTAGGTAGAAAAGGTAGAAGTCGGAGGTGGGGCTGACACGGAGGTGGGGGCTAATAAGGTTTTCTCCGGTCTGGGGCCGGCTCGGACCGATCACCGATCACCGACCACCGACTGTGACGCCAACCTTGGAAGTCTCCGGCTTTACAGGTGGTCTTTCGGGTGCCGACCTACCTAGTTAACCGATTAACATTGCAAGCGCTTTTCCATACAAAGCTTGGCCTACGGTCATGCCTTCAGGGGCGAGCCCCCCGGGGTGCCCCAGGAGGCCTCTACACCAGCAGACTAGAGGGTGAAGATCCCATGTGCCTCCCCTATGTCAATGAAGACAGTAAGTCTCCAGATCATGACCGAGATAATCCCAGCTTTTGAGCACCTTAGCATACCCTTTGAGAGCCGTATCTCTGTCCAAACCTGCTATAGAAGTCTGTCGTGGAGCATCCTAAACCATGTCGAATATATATTCCCCCCACGCCAGTTCCGATGGTTACGCCCGAGTTAGACGTGTCATGTCCAGAGGGCCAGCGCAAGTGCTATGGGCTCATGAAGTATCCGAGGGAGATTCACTGATAATATCATTTTAAATAAGCATCTGGACTTTTTGAAGCGGAGTTTAGACCTAAGGGGCTTGAGTGATGAGTGTTATTCACCCAGTCCACTGAGTAGAATAAATATATTATAGTGTGCAAGTTCCAATATGCACTAGATTTAAGGCGGCCGCAATGTTCCCGATCGGGGTGTCCACAAGCTCAGGGAGGTCACTCCACCGCAGGGGCTAATGTGCGCACGGACAGATGATAACTTTTCGGCCTCATAAACAGCAAAACTATCTCCGAGTCATTCCGCTAACCCCGGCTACCCCCCACCCCTATTGCTCTCAGATCTGTCATTTCTCTATCCTGCATTGGCTTTTATAGGCCTACATTCTATTTGATCAGTTGTACAATCATAGGTCTGTAAAGTCAAAACATCAAAGAATCACAGATCGCGCATTGCTCACAGATCAAATAGTTCTTACGAACACCATCACCCTCGCTGCCAACCAAGCGATCATTCATTATACATCGACGATGGATCAGTTTTTGCTTATTCTAAATGCGTTTGCCTCATTTTCTTCCGCAACAGCCGCAATAATTTCCACTGCAAACCCTGCATCCCTATCTGGCTCACCTGTTGTTACCACTGGCGAGCGTTTCTATCAACGCATGTATGCTGTTCGTGCTTTGCCATTGGAATTACTTGCTGGGATTCTCCCACTCTATCTCAGTGGTCCGGCGGTAGTTTCTGTCGTCGGTGCCGCTGTATTTGTTCAAGCAGCGGATGTAATCATTGGTATTGGCAGAAATGATGGAGGGATGGCTTTAGGGGCTTCATTTGCTACAACAGCCCATGTTCTATATTTATTTTCCATTCCCTCAGCCAAAGTTCAGAGATAGTCTGAAAATAGGACTATAAATATATCTGAAAAATTAAAAAGGATCTGTGCTCTCGCGAAATCAGTGATCCAGGCCCGGGTAAAGCAAGGCGCTGAGGACTCTATTTTGTATTTATTGGCCAGCTAGTATGTCATAAATGGAAGGCAATATTGTGTTTCATAGAACTCCACCAAACACGCATACTTCCCGGAGAATTCCCGTGTACTATAAAACCTGCCATCTGTGAAAGATGGCCACCTAATCGTGGGTGGGCCTTCATTGACGTCCTACCTTTGCACTGAGCAAAGGGTTCGAATCCATTATGATCACTTGTCATGAGCACATAGCCGCAATGGAGCAATACCAGGCGAGCGAGAAACATCATCGGTAGGAGGGAGTTGTTATTTTACCGGCTCTCCAGGGCTGTTTGTAATATTTCGGCTAATTATCTACAAATTGTCATGAAATACATCCTCCGATCTGATCAAGACCTCTGCCGCTTCGAATTCGAGGTTGACCCCCAAAACGAGTTTACGTGTGCCTTTGGTTCCCAGTTGTTTCTAGGAGGGAAGAAACCATCCAATTCAGCTCCTATTCCCGAGAAAGTCAAATGGCCTGATTACATGTGAGGAACTGTTAACTTGCCTCCAGACTATTCATCAAAAAAAACGTCATCGCCGCTAGGAACAACGTGGGCGACATTACTTATGCCCGCATCATGGCTAGTAGTGTTGAACGCCACCACATTAGCCGGAATGACTAGATATCTATTTCTAGCTCTTTTATCTCATCATTCCCGGTGTGACTAGGCCATAGTTTCCCGTCTCCGACATCTTTCTCAGTGTTGCTCCCAACGTGAGTTGTATGCGAAGCCAGCCGAGTCTACCTAGATCAGGATTCTAGCGCTGCCTTTATGTTAAGTGTTTTCCGAAGAAAGTAGACTACATGTATTGGGTTATATTAGGAGATATTTTGTCAATCTCTACCTCCTTAGAACCGATCTAGTCAGTGAAGTCAGGAACCACCCCGATATAGAGGCGTCGTCCGACCGAGAAGGAGCCCTGGTGAAGGTAAATATTCATTAGCGACCGAACTAAAATACTCCATCACTTGGTAAATAGGTGAATCGATTCTGGTAATTTTATATCGAGCAGTGTGGCGGATTTCAGCGAGCACATATATGGCTTCGCTACTGGGATGTCTAGGGAGCTCTCAAATGAAGCTTTCCCACGGTATTAATACCGGGTTTGGCCATCTGATGTCGATCGTCATCCACTAGACTCGACCAAAATATCATCACATGTTGGGGATAGCTCCGTTATAGTGAATGATATCGTTGGCGAAAAACGAGGAATATATAACTAATTTACTCGCGCTTCTCGCACTTATCCCGCACTTATCCCGCACTTTTCTCTCAATTAATTATGAAACGGTATATACTAAATGGTAAAGGCTTCCCCAGAAGTGTAGGAAGAGAGTACATAGTAGAGGTGTTACGGTCTGAATAGGTTGATTGTGGGGTCCTTCCTTTTCCATGTAGGCGACCGACCTCCAGGCCTACATATATAACGCTACCCAACAACACAACCCAATCCTCTTTTTTTTTTTTTATTTTCTTGTCTTTCGATATTTTAAATTCGAAATTTGACGCTTGACGTTCGATATTTGGGAAGTTTCATTGCCTTCCCGTGAACTGGTAGTTCTCCATCTCTTTATCGCTTTCTCCCTCCTCTCCCCCGATAAGCCACTACTCGTTCCCAACTCAAAGCGGAGAACGTTACGACCGCGTGATTTCTGACGATCTACAGCTTGATCATTTGTTACATCTGTGACTTTAGCACAAACCAGTGACCATCAATTTGACCCTGTGACAACTGCGCCCCTCTTGTACGGAGATCCCGGGCGATTACTTATCGGACACCCGCCACCGCTTGAGGTCTGCTCACCTGGTTCTTCCAAAGAGCCAGGGGATTGGGCAGATCTAGAGATATTGTCGAACTGGCTCACAATCCACCACCGCATCACCCCCTTATCGCCTCCGACCACCCTGATCCTTCTTTACCCGTCAATACAGCTCCCGCCTCGGTAGGCAATCCCGGCTCCCAAACGTCAGAGTTCCTGTCCGCCGCATCTCAACCGCCCAGCTCATCTACCCCTCGGCCCAACCGTCGCCGCCGCCTTTCGAGCAGTCCGGATATCCTTGGTCCCTCCTCGGCGGGGACCGGACACCTTCCACGAATAGCACGTGAGACCGCATCTCAGAATTACCCCAGCCGAGTTCTTGGCCGACCAGACGGCCGACCTCCTTCCCCCAAGCGCAGGCGCCTGGTAATCATGCGTCCCGACGGAACATCAACAGAAAATGGCTTCTTAGATGCCTCTAACGAATCCCTTGCATCCACATCGAGGAAGACTGCTCCGAATGGGCAAGCAGCAACGAACGGGAGCTCTCATGCAAATGGCTCTAAAGGGCCATCTCAGTCATCTACCTACTACGGCCACGACCGGGAGGAGGTGACGCGGATTTTGATACAGAGTCTGTATGAGCTGGGTTATAATGAGTCGGCATCCCTGTTGAGCTCGGAGAGCGGCTATGAACTGGAAACGTCAGGGGTTGCAACGTTCCGGAGTGCGGTGTTAGGTGGAAAATGGCCAGAAGCGGAGAGAATCTTGATTCAATCGTTTCGAAATGCAGGGTCACAGCAGGTGGATAGGAAATCTCCCCAAGAGGAGACCCTGGTATTAGCCGAGGAGGCCGACAGGAACGAGATGCTATTTTATTTGCGACAACAGAAATTCCTCGAGTTGCTAGAAACGCGTGATCTACCTGCAGCTCTCAACGTTCTTCGTCAAGAACTGACGCCCTTGAATTTTGACGTCGAGCGTCTACACGCCCTATCAAGGTATTGCCGATCTATAGACATTTCTAGAACATGATTTGCTTACCGGTTATTGTTGTTAGTCTGCTTATGTGCCCGACCGAGGTCTTACACGCCCAGCCGGGATGGGATGGCTCCATCAGCTCATCTCGTGAACGCCTGCTTGGCGAGCTGTCAAGTAAGCCCGATCTGGCCAATGGCGGTGGTGTAACCGGCTTGCTAATTCAGCCGCAGAATCCATTTCTCCCTCCGTGATGATCCCGCAACATCGCCTGGCCCTCTTACTAGATCACGTCAAGCACACTCAAATCAACAACTGCGTTTATCATAATACCGCCGACCCTCCGTCGCTCTACTCTGACCACATGTGCGACCGAAACGACTTCCCGTTGGACGTCATTGTGGACTTGACCCAGCACTCCGATGAAGTATGGTATTGCGAGTTTTCTCACGACGGCTCCAAACTGGTTACTGCTGGTAAGGATCATAATGTACTCATATATAACACAACAGATTTCAGCATCATCCACAAACTTACGGAACATGAGGATGGAGTTGCGTTCGCGAGTTGGAGTCCAGATGACTCCAAACTAATTACTTGCTCGCAAGATAAGAAGGCGCGTGTATGGAGCGTTGAGGTAATGATTTCTACAATCCCCGGTGAATCTAGAACCATATGCTAACCCGGGCTTGTGCATGGTTTAGAGTGGTCGTTGTCTGCTAACTATCAACCACCACCGTCAACCTGTAACTGCAGCTGCCTGGGCAGCAGATGGGGAGTCTTTTGTGACAGCCTCTCTTGATGCTGAATCACAACTCCGTCACTGGAGCATGCGCGGTCAGTCTCTATACACGTGGAAAGGCGGGTTCCGTGTACAGGACTGCGCCATTAGCGCGGACGGACGACGCCTTGTTGCTGCCGACACAGAAGCAAAGGTCCATGTGTACAATATGATTACATACGAAGAGGACTACTGTCTCCCACTGCCGAGCAAACCGACATCTGTTGCTATCAGCAAAGATTCGCGGCATATGCTTATAAACTTGGCTGAGGGTGAGATCCAACTAGTTGACATGGAAACCACCGCTGTTGTCCGTCAGTTCAAGGGACAAAAGCAAGGCGAGTTCGTGATTCGCAGTACGTTCGGAGGAGCAGCTGAGAACTTTGTCGTCAGCGGAAGTGAAGGTGAATATCTCAACATCTCATTTATGTATTGTTACTAACTGTCTTGATTATCCCCAGACTCCAAAGTCTACATCTGGCACAAAGAAAATGGAAACATTGTAGAGACTCTGGAAGGACATATCTCCGGATGTGTGAACTCAATATCATGGAACCCGGCAGACCCGGGAATGTTCGCATCGGCAGGCGATGACCATGCAGTAAGGATGTAAGAATCATTCTTATCCTCGTCTTACATTGAAAAAACTGCTAACTCGAACTTCTAGCTGGTCCCGTGAGGGCAATCGATCCCGTTCGGTAGGGCCAGTTCAACGCAGCGGGATACCCTCAAATGGAGTTACGCGAACAAGCGCATTGAGAACGACATCCGCTTTCTGATATTTGTGTACTACACACCGACGATGACTACCCCAACACCGGCTTTGTTCACGCTCGTTGCCTGTCTTTATTTGGTTTCCCCACGATACCATATCCGACTGAGGGAACATACCTGGAGCTTTGGATTGAACGACGATAAACCTGCTGTTCGCAATGTTTTTTTCTTGTTCTTCTTGAATTCTCTTCTGTGTTGTTCACTCCCCCCATCAATTCCCATATCATCATCATGCTGTCTTGCGCATATACATCGTTCGAGTCCCCCTTCCACTCCTTACGCTGTTTACTCTCTGCAGCTAGCATCTATTTCTTTCAATACAGGAAGCTGGCGTTGATCCATATCTTCTTTCTGGTTCTGAGGAGTATATATGTTCTGTCGTTCCTTTTTTTGGTGCAGTCCTGAGTTGGGTTTTACTTTTGGGGGGCTTTCTTGGTCATTCTTGATTCAACCGTGTTTTGTTGTGAGTCTCTTTAATTGAATCAATTTCATTATCTATATTCCTCGTTCCTACGTAGACCTTCGATATACTAGTAGGGATTAAGTGGGGCAGCCATAGAGCAATAGCCTTATTGACGTGCAGTGGAAATATTGCATCTCCCCAACCTCCTTACAAGGTTGTAATTATCTCTCCATCTCCATCCGTCATCTCTTTTCTTACTATCGAACTGATTCAAATTTATGTCGCCAGACTAGACCCAGAAGCAGGGCCAAGAAGCAGAGCCGCATTATACAAGAGTAAACTGATTCCATCATTCATGATTCCTAGTGTCAAAAAGTAAAGTAAAAGAAGAAACTCCAAACATAAAGACAAAGTCCCTGCTACTTAGGCCAGAGGCCCGAAATTTTGGAAATAAACAAAATCGTAAACACCTCCTGGGGTGCGCAAATCGGTTGACATTCTTGAAAACTACCTCGGAGTATTAGCGATGGATGTTAATAGAGTGGCAGTAAGTTGACTCACTGAAGTATGTTATTATCCCTTTCCTCCACGCTAGAGCTGGCCTTGCATTTCCGTCAAACCCATCGTGCCGGATTCGAGTCATATTCAATCAACAATGCGAGCGCACTCCACTTGCAGAAGACCCAGAAGGAATGAAGCCAAATCGCTTTTGGCGTGAGAACAGATGTTACAATCACAATAACAGTGGAGATTATGAAAGCAAGTCCGCAACTGGAATATCATCATTAGTATAGGAAAAGAAAGATTATAGCTGGTTGGCTTACCGTTCATGGGCATCTCATCAATTTGGGTCGAGTAGTACAACTCGATGTCGCGAAGGATGCGGACATCATCGCTGGTGACAAAGTTGATGGCCACACCCTTGCGGCCGAATCGTCCAGAACGACCAATACGATGAATGTAGTTCTCACGGTTGGTAGGCAAATCGTAGTTGATAACAAGAGAGACTTGTTGGACATCGATACCACGGGCCCAGACATCAGTGGAAATGAGGACACGGGAATTTCCCTGACGGAAGTCTTGCATAATACTATCACGCTCCTTCTGAGGCATCTCGCCGTGCATGCTGGAGACGGTGAAGTTGGCCTCACGCATCTTGTCGGCAAGCCAGTCGACCTTTCGGCGGGTGTTGCAGAAGATAACGGCCTGGGTGATAGTCAAGGTGTCGTACAGATCGCAGAGTGTGTCGAACTTCCATTCCTCCTTCTCAACAGCAATGAAGTATTGCTTGATACCCTCCAGCGTCAACTCGTCACGCTTCACCAGGACACGGACGGGGTCAGTCATGAACTTTGTGGTCATGTCCAAGACGTCATATGGGAGGGTGGCAGAGACCACGACGACCTGCGTCGCGGGGGGCAGGTAGCGGTAAACGTCGTAAATCTGCTCACGGAAACCGCGGTTAAGGAGCTCATCGGCCTCATCGAGAACGAGCATCTTGATATGACGTGTGCGCAGGTTTCGGCGACGGATCATATCGGCCACACGACCAGGAGTTCCAGAGACAACGTGTTGGCCGTAGTCGAGTTTGCGGATATCTTCGCCAACGTTGGTTCCTCCAATGCAGGCGTGGCACTGGACGTTCATGTAATCACCAAGAGCCATAACGACGGATTGAATTTGGGTTGCGAGTTCACGAGTCGGGGAGAGGACCAGGGCTGTTACAAAGCAGATTATGGTCAGGACTAGATCTGATCAGACTAGGCAGGGGAATGCGTACCTTGGGTCTCGCGCACAACAGTATCGATAACTTGCAAGGTACTAATCGCGAATGTGGCAGTTTTACCAGTACCGGACTGGGCCTGGGCAATGGTGTCGCGACCTTTGCAGATTTGAACAATCGCGCGGGATTGCACAGCCGAAGGCGATTCGTATCCATAAGCGTAGATTCCGCGAAGCAGGCTTTCCTTCAAGTGCATGTCCTCGAAGGTCGGCGCGACCGTCACCTCCTTGGAGGTGTTGAACTCCATGCGCTCTAGTTGCTGTTAGCATGCTTCATGTTGACCTAAGGTTGGAGCCACATACCCTCGGCGCGTCTGTCGATTCCGTCCGCCATGGTGTAAATTTGAGTATTTCAACGGCAGATAATAGATGATTATGGGATTCACGAAGAGTGAAGCCTTAGGAAGTAAGTGAGGTCAACCGGCCAACTTTTCGCGGTGGAAAGGTTTGGGTCACATGACCTTCCCGCAAGTTGGAGCTGCCAATTGCAACGTCTTTTGCGATCGCCACGAGACTTTGACAACACTCTTTGCGCGCCAATAAAAAGAAGCTCTTACGTGGCAGTCATATTGAAAATATGTTGCTCGAAGATCAAAGGTTCATCCATGAGGATCTAGAGCGCCTGGAACAGGCTATCGCTGATCGCGTAGCGGAGGAGCCCCGAAATGTGAGTATAGCGCCGAAGAATCTCGGTTACGTTTTCTAATATGGCAATTCGTTAGGCCCGAGGTCGCTTGGCTCGCGACCATGAAGTCGCCCAGTTCCTAGAGAGAATTGAGAGCCAGTCCAAACGCCTCTTGGAGATCTACCAGGATGCCGATGGACTGCGGGAGAAGGAAGTGCAGACTATTTCAACAGGCGATCAATTCGAGGAGTTCTACAAGCAGCTGGGGGAAATCAAAGAACATCACAAGCGTTACCCGAACGAACCAATTGAGAACCTCGAGCAAGCATACAACCGCCGTCAGACCGCTGAAGGAGAGACTCCCCGCACCGCAATCGATAATATGTTCACTGGCGAAGAAGGCTTTGGACAGTACCTGGATCTCACAAGCCTTCACGAAGATTACATGAACCTCCCTGGGGTTAAGCGCCCATCTTACGTCCAATACCTCGACATTTTCGACTCCTTCACGCCACCGACCATGCCAATCAAGCGCAAAGACAAGATCTCCGATCGTTACTTCAGCTATGTTGGCGAGCTTGCTAGCTATCTGGAAAGTTTTATCAAGAGGGTTCAACCACTGCAACCGTTGAACGAGCTTTTTGCTAGCTTTGACGAGGAATTCGAAAAGCAATGGGCTGCGAAGGAGGTTCCGGGCTGGACAGAAGAAAAGTCCGAGAATGGTACATCTGGTCCAGCAACCCAAGGGACCGGCGAAGGCATTTGGTGCGCAGATTGTGAGAAGGAATTCAAGAACGAAAACGTGCACCGGAGTCACTTGACCGGCAAGAAACACATCCGAGCAGCAGAAGCCCGCAAAGCAGCAGGCACATCCGACGAGAAGCCATCTACATCCCAGGGCACATATTCGGCCCACAGCCTCAAGGAGCGCGAGGTTGCACGACGTGAACATCAAATTCGATCCCTGGCGAATGTCCTGCGTGAGGAGCGACAAGCGACAAAAATCAATGTTGAGCGCCGACAGGGTATGACCGAACGTGAACGCCAAATGGAATGGGAAGCCGTGCAGGCTGGACTTGATCACACAGGTCCCGAGCCTCGTGCCGGCGAAGAATCGGAGGAAGAGGACGAGGAGATTGTTTACAACCCATTGAAATTGCCGCTGGCATGGGATGGCAAGCCTATTCCATTCTGGCTTTACAAGCTCCATGGACTCGGTGTCGAATACCAGTGCGAGATTTGCGGAAACTACACCTACATGGGTCGACGAGCATTTGACAAACATTTCTCTGAAAACCTCCACATCCACGGATTGAAGTGTCTTGGAATCACATCCAACACCAATCTCTTCCGTGAAATCACCAGTATCAATGAAGCCATGGCGCTTTGGGAGCAGCTTGAGAAGGATCGGAAGAAGGAGAGGGAATCACGGGATAATGTCGTTCAGATGGAGGATGCAGAGGGTAACGTGATGCCCGAAAGGATCTACTTGGATCTGCAAAAGCAGGGCATTCTCTAAAGGGGGAGGAAATCATATTGTCTCTTTTTTCCCCACCTGGCGTCCTTACTTTTACACAAATGGGTCGGTGTTTGGCGAATACATAGTCTTCAAAGTCCTTTTTCAGGTTTAAACTAGCCTATGGGCTCAAATGTGTTATCTTGACTTCTATCACAAACTTACTGTTACGAATAAAACACTCCATTGTCCGATTTACAACGAGTTCATACTACCTACGATGAGCCTTCAGCCGCTAGTACCATAGTCAACATTGACCGCCTGGGTGCCGTTTTTCATTGGCCACCTCGTATAATCCTTCTGAATTTCATGCGCTATGATCATCAATACCACTAGCCTACAGGATAGTCGTTTTGAAAATTCTGTATGTTCTACGTTTGTTTTTATGAAAACGTTGGATCTTAAACCGTTTTATACTTGCTCTACTATTCTTAATTGGGTATTAAATTAACTATCACGGCAGTTTTATTACCTGTGTATGACTAACAACCTTATATGCGCACTGGAGGTGCCCATGCGGACAAGCCCACTAAACATAATGTCCGCCCCCACCAGGGCTTTTATATGGAGCACGCTATTATTATAGGGGTCCGAGTAGTTTACGGGTTTCAATGCCGTAAATTCAAATGTTTCCACTGTGTATGACAACCCTAATATTGGTATTTGACATTTTATCTTGGATTTAAGCCGCACGCCAGGATATTAAATTAGGAGTTGAGACTGGTTCTTCTCACCCAACTCCTTGCCAACACATTTGGAACCCCACGTAGGGCTATTACTCCAGAATGAGAGCGGGGCAGGGGGAGAAGAACAAGAAGAACAAGAAGAACAAGAAGATGAAAAAGAAGAAAAAGAAAAGGCTGTCGCCCTTCCACTCATTTGACTGTTTCTTTCTTTTTAGGGAAAAGCTCATATACCAAGCCTCCCATCATATGTTGTTCACTTGGAACGGTACTTGTTTGATTGACCACAAATGATAAGGGCCGCTGCAGCCAAAGGCACATTCTCCTGAGAACCCCAATCGCCCCGTTGCTTACTAGCATCCATGGCTTCGTCCATGAATGATAGTTTGATATTGAGGTACGTACACGGTGCACGTAGAGGTTCTATTCGAAGAAGCTGAAGTCCCTCACATCACTCTTGCATCAGGTGGCTGAATGAACCAAACATATTTTAACCCACGCATTCGACCATGCGAACAAAATATTACACTGGCAAGAAATCATCATCGCTCATTTATATATCACTTATGAACACCTTCATCGGATGTAGTCTCAAGTAGTTGACTAGAGGCCGCTGGTTCTCGGTGAGGATGACCCAGAGGAGTTGCAGATGACATTTTAGCGGGATAGTCTTCGTTATAGCCGGTTGTCATTTGCGCATTCGCAATGTGGTCCGGAAGTGGGTCAAGGCCACTGTAATCTTTCTTGCTGAGGTCTATAGAGACCATCGCGCCCTGGGTGACCCTGAATATCGTCGAGAATTTGCTGGTGTACGAGCCATCGGCTGAGAGGTACAAGAGGATGCCTGCAATAACACAAAGCACAGTGACACCAAGTGCAGTGCCGTAGGCGGCCCAAAGAATCGATCGGGTGTAGACATAGATGTTGCGGTACGAGGTGATGGTCACATTCGTGTTTGGCACCGCCTGTACTGTGTAGTTTGGCCTATTATATATGGTTAGTGCGCTGGGTAGGCTGAGCATACAGACTGAAAGTACATACTGGAACATTTTGGAGCTCATGAGCGAAAACGTGATGTTCTGGAAAAGTTCTTCGAGAGTGTTTGATAATCGAGAAGAATGCCTTGGGAGACTGATAGATCTCTCCTCCCAATACTCCGTAAATGGATTAGACTCCGAGCCTGCGATAGATGGAAAGATGCTCATCTCCTCTGTATCCATCAATGTTGTTGATAGGATATTGGTGTCCTGTGTCATTGAATTCACGACGTTCCCTTTGGGACCGTCTCCCTGGTAGTTGTAATGGGTCATATTGGTACGAATCGATCCAAATAAAAGTTTCCCAAATGCGTCCATTATGGACTGATAAGACAGAGACTCCATGACCCGAGGGTTGTGCATAAACGAAGTATTTGAAGACCAAATAGGCCCGTCGTGGTTGGTCACTCCGTGCAGGTAGGAAATTCCGTTGAGAACTGTTTTGTCTGTCACATGGATAGTCTGGTCTCCATTGATGTAGGTAAGATTGGCCTGGTACGACGCATTGTGGAGCGCACAGTGTAAAATAGTTGAATTTTGTACAGCTGCGGCCACGTTTTCCGGGATATCATTATATTTGGGAGTCTCCATAGAATGGGGAAAGATAGCAACAAACAGAGATAGAGGTCTCCAGTTAATCATAGGCTGTTTTGGAGTGGAGTATATCCTACTGCCATTCTCTGGATCACTGGGAATAGGACCGAGACTGCTCAACCGTTGGGTGAAGGTACCACTCCCATTTTGAACGAAAGGAGTAGAATCAATCAGATTATCTGCCTCAGGTGCCCAAGAAAGATATCCGTACCTGGTCAAGGAGTAGTAGGCGAAGGTTACATTTTCTGGCGAATGCTCCTGAGATCCGTTGATGGCTTGGGCAACATTTTGAGTGATATAAGCGGTGACGGACTGGTTCACTTTGTCACAAACCATGGCAGGACCATGAAACTCCACTGACCAGGACGAGTTGACAGCTGGGGGCTCTATTGGCAAGATTGTACCTTGTGTCGCGACACTATTAACAACCCTTTGAGTTTCTGGCGCAGGATCCCTATACGCGCTAATCCACAGCTTCTGCGTACTTTGGTTTGTAGTTGAGATGGCGCCAGAAACAAACGTAGCAAACCTCGCGCTCGTAAAATCGACACGAGGGATTCTTTTTAATGCATACTCATCGAAAGAAGCCAAATTCACGCTTAGCGTAGCAGGCGATATCATCGACACCACAGGAAGAAGCCAACAAATTAAAGCAAGAGTCATGCTGATCGGGGAGCGTTTCCATAATTGTAGATTGAGAACTGTAAAGCCATTCTTAAGAACCAAGAGTAGATCGTCGATGACACCGATTCGAGTTCTTTGGGTTTGAATGGACTTCCAAACAAATTGATCGAAGACCGTTGAGACCGCCACTCCTAGGGAAATTTTCACTAAGAAGGCAAATAATGTACCGAGAGACAGATACACTTGCTGGTCGGATACATTTAAAGAGGAACTCAACGCGATCGGCTGGGCGTTTAGGACGGGTTTTCCATGCAAACTCTGATAAAAGGCGTCATGACCAATAGCAAAGGCGACAGCGACCAGAAGTGCTGACACCATTATAATCACAGCGGAGCATTTCAGGTTCAACGGAAACATCGCCATATTTAGGGGCGAGTTTGGACCGGTCGAATGGCGAAAAGGGGGAAACAGAGAAAAAAAGGATCGATTCTCCAAAGGGTACTCCGTACGGAGTAGACTGAGTTTAGTTGTGGCTGGTGTGCCCTGGCTAACATGACTTAACTATTAATAAATACATAAATTTGAATATGCGCAACTGATAATTATCATAGGCTTAGCATTGGGCCACACTAATAACAACCACAGCCCCGTGGAATAAGCAGAGCCAAGAATCCTGGAGCTCTTTAGGGCTAGAGGGTCCAATATGCACTTTCCTCTCCCCACCAATCAAAGTTCAGTCTTCTCGTATTCCCGTCTTTTTGGCGGTGATCGTGACCTATCCTGCCATGGCTGGTGCAGATGCCAAGAGACTAACTGCTCCAGATGGGGGCCATCTAGGTAGTGGCCCAATGGAATTCCATTCTAGCGCAGCTGAAGGTTAGTGCGGCTTTTGAGTCGGATTCTCACTTCTCTGGCCTTTGCTCTTTAATCCCATATTCTTCCAGATCACTTAATCGACACCCTGGACGTCAGTTGACAAGAGTGGGAACCTTTCCAACGATCATAAGGATTTGCTCATATCATTCTTCTCAGTAAAAGGTGATATTTTATTCACGAGAAAGTCAATGAGTACCATAGCCGAAAGTCAATGATCACACTATTCAGTGCACCGGTGGGAGAGGCAATACAGGCATAACTAAGGAGTACATGATAGGAAATCATCGCGCCCTAGAACCAACAGCGATACACAATTCCAAACCCTTGAATCAGCCTAACCTTATGCACTATTCAGCTAGCCTGCCGGAGGGAACCCCCTCGCAGACACCAAGATGTATATCATCGACTTCGTCGGCTTTTTAGTTTTGCAGTATACCACGGAGCTACTCCTAGACACTATGCTGGTCTTCCCAGGGTTCACCACAAATCCCGCCTACTCGCCCGGTATCCAGTCTGATCTCGTTCTCTGTCGTAGTAACAGTCTCACCGAATCCAACACGAGTACAGCTACGGTCATGAGCGATGCCATTCAGCCCAGTCTCAAGCCAACCCGTGTAGATAGCACAGCATATCTCGCAACACGTTCGTCCATGTACGCTAGGGGTAGGTCACCTTCCCCATAGCACTTGTTCTCTTATCGGTTAGTCTTCTCTATGTCACGACGTTATCAAGTGCGAAACTACCAGCAGTCCCATGTAATAATCCGTGCTGCTGCTGCTTTGGGACAACTTGAGATAGAACCATGCCAAGGCGAAGATCATAAAACCGGCGCTCAAAATACAATGAGAAAAAGCTCGAAGAAAATTAGGGTTATGATGGATGCACGAAATCCGTGACTTATGCACAAGGGTGCCAAAGCCCCTGTATTTTCAATACAGGGGCTCGTTATCAACTGAGTTTATTGCAATTCAAAAATACGGCTTCACGGGTCAGCGCTAGGCTAAGTCGGGGAAGGTATACACATCTATGTAGCATCCGAGATATGGAACCCCCCCAAACCTATGTCTCACTTATCTCCCAGTTATATATCCCATATTTGCCATATTGTATTTTCAAATTTCGTTGCTACTTCGTTGCTCGTTCTGAAAAATGTCACTACCGGTCATCTCAGTTGCAGGAAGCGGATCATTGAGCGGTGGCGATCGATTTCAGATCAAAGGCAACAAATATCCTATAAACAACTGTGCGGTTGATACAAAGCTAACATGTCTGAAACAGGTGTCGCTTATGCCGAAAGGACCACTGCAGGTCTTGACTTTGCGAATGTCAAAGCAGTGGGTGTCAGTGATACTGCGCATGGCACTAGGCCGCTGAAGAGTCGAAGCACCCCTAGCAGTAACCACAAAAGCAAGCATGACGTTGGTGTTATGGCTGGGATTGGTGTTGGTGCTGGGGTAGGCGTGGTGCTCATTTTCGCTGCCTTGGTGACCTTCTTTGTACGGCGTCATCGGAAAAGGGATCGGGCAAGAAAGACATCATCCTCGGTGGCAGAGGCGTCAGACACACTCGGTGCAGGAGATCATGGTCACAGTCCTCCCCTGACTGAAATATCTCCCACTGCCCTGCCGGCTGACCTAGCCCATGCTGATCCACCGAGGGGCCTACCAGGTTCGGATCCCAGGGCCCAAGAGCTTGACTATGCTGTAGCTCACAAGGCTGGCAAGGAAGAGGTATAATGAGTCTGATGGAAGATGGAGGGACAAGCTCTGGCACAATTTAGTGTCAAATTGGTGAGAAACTCTGGGTTGACCTCCGGTGTCTTTCTGGTTTCCTATACTGTTATGTAGCCTCTAACTCTATTGGCTCGCCAGTAAGTGTGAGGTGAATATACCTACCACTTTCGGGATTCTGAACCAGCAAGCCCTAGGCTGATGACTTTATACCCAAACCACAAATTGAACTAAGTGAATTAGGATAATAATGGGCTACTCATGGGGTTTCATGGGCTTAACATGATTATTCGCAAACGGCATACGCTAAAAGCCCTCCATCCATGTTGGTACATATGCGAGGTCGACAAGGAAAACCTCAAAGTATATGCTAGTACTATGTGTGTCCCGTCGTAGACCTATCGCAGGTCTGTATCCGAACCAAAATTAACAAACGCAAGAATGCGCAGACGTGCACACAAGTAGGCCATATGTGGCGTAGCGATATGGATCTATACCCAGGCGACGGGAGTGTATACCCCGGCAACATAACGCGCGGAGAAAGCAAGCGAGAAAATACTTATTACTTTGGCCCACTCTACCTATCATTCTTCCTCTTCCCATCTACATATATTTGCTGCATTGTGTGACAACTCTCTTCTGTGCTACTTTCTACCCCCGAACTAGCCTACAACTATATCTTCGCGGGGAAGCGGATGACGACGAGGACGAGGACGGTGGAGAGGAAGAGAAGGAGGAGGAGGTTGTTCTGGAACATACAGAATGTGAATTAGTTCATCAGTACCGGAGATATCCTTGCCACAATCCAACAGAATGAGATGGAAAGTCCAGAATCTGACCAAGGTCCTCGAATCACAAACAGCCAAAATCTAAAATCCTACAATTAGCTTGGCGTGGCACAAGTATGATAAAATGAATTGTCTAGTTACTCTGCGTTACACTATTCTCTTGGCACTATCAAAAGATATCTACAATGAAACCCCTTTTTAACGCGGCTTCTCTGGCTGGTCTCATCACCATATCAACCCAGATTGCAGGTATCATCCACACCATATACACTCTAAGAACAACCAAAAGCTGGATTTGCTCTCCAGGGGGTCCGCGCTGTGAAGGTAATATTATTCGAAAAGAGAATCACTGGAGATATTGGCCTTATGTCACAGTACTATCACTATATCCTTACTGCTGGAAGGAATAGTGGAAAATAGCAAAAGAGATACTGAAGATGCAGAGAAGAACTCGAAAACGCTTGGTTGGGAATTAGTCTTGTTGATAGATCTCAATATATTTATATTTATCTCTCTACCACTTAACTCCCACTAGAGTCTCTAAAGAAGGCTTGAATGGCTAAGCGAAAGCCAGGGGAGTTGGTGGTTTATGCCGGTAATTCAAAATCGGGCTCGGTATTCGAGATCACTACTGTGAAGGAACCAAGCTTCTAAAACCAGTCATATCTATATAAAAACGAAGATCTGATACCATGCCAATTGAGTTGTTCAGCGTGGGTGGTCGCTTTTTTCCAGACGCGGGGGCTGGTCCATTCAGCTTGACGGAGCAGCTACAGGCCTGGTACAACCGGCGACATAAAATCACACAGCACTTTCATCAAGCATCACCTGATGCCCTACCATTTGTTTTCAACAAATATACCATCACAAACTAAGATATCAGACCTCGTAACTTGATCCTAGATTCTGATAGCAAAGTCTGGCTCATTGACTGGGGAGATGCTGGGATATATCCAGAAGGGTTTGACTTTGCGGCACTGAATGCACGTGAATGGCAGTCACCAGAGTTCACCGAAATGCTGTTTCAAATGATTCCGAGATACAAAGGCTTGTCGCATAAAATGCTGGTGATCGCATATGGCTTGACCACTGCACAATGGATCGTTTCAAATGGTTGAAGGAATAGGTTCTATATGGTTAATATCAAACATACAAGCCTTGTAATTCTTAAACGTGTATCCACTGCAAGATTTAATTTAGTGTAAAAACCCCCAAAACGACAATGATTTGCCTGTCTTTCCATTGTCACCTGAATTTATATTCGAATTTATATTCTGTATAGTTCTCCATCCAAATCGGGATAAATAGGTCACGTGCTCACGTGTAATCGCTCATTCCTCTTTTCGCGTTCGGACGGGAAAGTCTCGACCTCGGGACTCTCGAGTTTTGACCGACGTGACTATTCCTCAGATTATTCTCCGATTTTGAGCCGGGTTACTATGTGGCTCGGTTGAAGATGGGCCATGGGCTTCAAGTTCACCCTTTTGTGTGATCTGCTGTCCAAGTTGGATGATTGCAAGACGGCCAAGGCATCTACGGCAGCCAGGAACCAGAATCCGGACATTAGAACAGTTGCCCAGTGGTTTTCTCGACATGAACGGACTATTCATCATGCCGAAACAGACAAGGTCGCGTTACTTTCGTGTATGTTCCCCGAAAAACGAACGGACCGAGTATACTGGCTGCAAGCTATGCAGTTATCAAGAGTCATTGGGCGGTGCTTGGGTTTGGGATCGTCGCGACTTTCCGAACTCAATCGATGGCAAACTCCCTGTGGTTTTGATCTTGGAGGGTGTGTCGAAATCGTCATGAGGCAAGCCGAGAATTACATTCCAGCAGGCCAGGAGTTGTCAGTAGAAGAAATCGATCGCGCCATGGCTATGATTGCATCACGGTGCCGCTTCTCTGGCCCTCTGGCCCGCCAGAATCGTACAGCTGTGGACATTGAAGAGACTCTATCGAAATTGTACCGTCGATTAAGTAGCCGCGACGCCAAATGGCTCACTCGCATGATCCTCAAAAGCTACTCTCCCATCGTTTTTCCAGAACAGTATACACTGAAGAAATTTCACTTTCTTCTGCCGCAACTTCTCCAGCTTCAGAACTCTTTTGAAGGAGCGTTAGAGATGCTCGCTTCCGACCCAATAAACCACTTCCCTCCAAACCCGGATCCCCAATCAGCCAGAAGTCTTAGCATGATTGCCCTGCAACATATGCGCCCTCGTCCTGGTATTAAGGTGGGACGACCTGATTATTACAAAGCCCGGAGTATCAAACATTGTCACCAAATGGCGAACGGTCGACGAATGAGCATAGAACGGAAATACGATGGTGAATATTGTCAGATCCACGTCGATCTCTCTAACAAGTATAGCCCCATTCAGATCTTCTCCAAAAGTGGCAAGGACTCGACTGCAGATAAAAATCAGATCATACCTGTGATAAAAGAATCGCTCCGCACTGGATTACCTGGCTGCAAGTTTGCGCACCGCTGTATCGTTGAGGGAGAGCTGCTTGTATGGAATGACCAGGATGGTGACCTGATGGACTTTAACAAAATTCGAAGGTTTATTCCACGATCTGGCGCCATGATTGGTGTTGATAATGATTCTCCGTAAATGATGATTCCTTTCAAAAGATAGGTTTTTTGCTGATTGATACAGGCCACAACCGTATGAGCACTTGATGATCATGTTCTATGACATTCTTCTTCTCGACACCGACGTATGCCTTGCCAAGCCTCACCGAGAAAGACGACTACTCTTACAGAAAGTGGCGAAGACCATCCCAGGTCGCGCAGAGCTCGCCTATCAAGAAGTTCTGGACTTCAACCGACCTGATAGCTATCATCGGCTCGAAAAGAGTTTCGAGAAAGCAATTACTAAACGATGGGAGGGATATGTTTTGAAGGCTTCCGACGAGCCTTATTTCCCGATATACTCCACTGCTGTGGATCATATGTTTGGCCGGTGGATCAAACTCAAGAAAGATTATATACCTGGTCTTGGAGACACATTAGACCTTGCGCTGATCGGAGCTAGCTACAACGTGCGGGACGCTCCTGATCTGGGACGTATAAAAGGGTTGAAATGGACTCAATTTTTTGTAGGCTGCCTTCTGAATCCAGAGCATGTCAAAGAGGGCAACGCGTTGCCGCGTTTCCGAATTGTTGATGTGGTTGGCCGACACTGCATGAGCATTCAGACTATGCAAACCCTCAACCAAGATGGAGAGTTTTATGCACGTCAACCTGAAACGTTTGAAGGTTTTCACATTGATTACGGGCACAACGCCCTTCCCACTGCGACCACCTTGTTCAAGCACCCATTCATCGTTGAGATGTTGGGTAGTGGATTTGAAAAGCCGTCTGGTGCGAGATACTTTACACTTCGATTCCCTCGGATTTTGAAGATACACTCAGACCGAACCCTAGAAGAGTGTACCTCTTTCAATGAACTGCTGGTTGCAGCAGAGAAAGCCCGGGCTGTGCCTGCGGATGAACTGGAAGAACGCGAAAAATGGTCAAAATGCCTCAAGGTTGGGAGTGGACTTGACAAATATATTGTGCGATCACCAAGCCCAGAAGCAACTTGTTCAGACACCGACGAGGAGACAAATTCTACGTCATTCCAGATCCCCCAAGCCACCACTGCTTCTGGAGAGAGTTTCATGGATGTATGTCCATTGATAGAAGGGTTGCATGAAGATTCAATAGGGAAAGATAGTCACGATCGATCATGCATTGGCCGTCCACTGTCCCCTTTAGTCTACACCAATGAGACAATACTTCCCACGGAAGATAAGAATCCTGTCCTTGGGGTCAGTGTATTCGTGGACAATGACAATCTACCGTCTCGTCAGCACTCCAGCCAAAATGATGGAATGATCGCATCCCAGGAATCTTTGGGCTTTTCCTGTCCCATGCGGACAACCAGCTTCATCTCCATGCATGAAGAGCATCGGCAGGAATTACAAGAGACACAGGAACGGCTTTTGGAAAGGCTATTGGTTCCTGCATCATCCAAACAGAAACGCAAGATATTGCCCCAATCTCCTTTGACAACAATCCCCATATGGACGCCTAAAACCTCCCTGGGGAGTTTTACACTTCCCCGAATTGATGATAAGTCTAGCAACGAGCGCGAATCTTGTGATTTGGTTGAATTCGTTCGATGTCTCTGCTCTGGTGAATCTGCTTGTTCTCTCCAACAATCAAACCCACATGCCGCATCACAGGGGACAGTATTTGGCATTGTACTGTTTGATCCGAAAGCAACTCGGCTAGGCAAAGAAATGCACCGTCTCGCCACAACCCTTTCTAGCTTCGTCCATGCTGGAAAAAGTCAACTCTTTTCCATGGGAAGCATATTCTTTTTGGGCTCGAGCATGTTGGAACGTGATCTACGTCCCGGTGACCTTCGTTTCTGCCTGCGTGATACGTGGATAGGCATTGGACGTGATCATTTTTATGGATGTCTTTCGTGGAATCTCAGCAAGCGATGTGGTGATATATCTATCAGACAAGAGGGGCTCCAGTCTGAATCGACTCGCTGTGGTCATGGCATGACATCAGAGCCTGCGCGCTCTGTACTAAGGACCCCATGGATTGAGATGACCTTTGATGAAACAGCCATTGCTGTATTGGGCGAGTATATCTCGATCGAACCTCTAGCTCATGTTTTGTATAACTGATACCCCCTTGCTTTTTTATAAATGACAATTATACTGCACGTGGACATTCTTCATACAGAAATAGCCACCTTCTAATGCTAGTCTCGCTTCCGCGAGGTGAAACTGAGCGCTCCAGTCGTACCTATTATTCATGGAGACCAGTAAAACCCATGGATGGTTTGCTGTCATGATAGTCCATACATATCTCATTTAATCGCTGTAATTAAGTTGCACCCTCCCTTCTCGCCCGTACGTCCCTCATCAACGCCTTGGCCTCCTCCACTTCAATTCCATCCTGGCACAACTCGCTCGCTAGCTGGTCCGCACGGTCCAGATCACCGTTCCGTGATGCATATTGTGCCAACCACAACCGTGCCTTGGATGTAGTTGCTGTCACACCAGTGCCGTTCCACGTCTCACTAACAATGGAGTCATCGTTCTGCATAGCGAATGATTCAGCCTTTGCGCGAGGTGTGCGATTACGACGATGTCGTTGCGACAAATCAGTGTCTTCGTCCCCTGAATGCTCAATCTCGGCATCGCTTTGAAGGCCATTGTCCGAGGCAGAGGAGTTGTCGTCATCTGGGTTTTCATTGGCAGGGGCACCGGATTCTTGTTGGAGAGTGAGCTCCATGTATGCAGCGGCCTCCTCTTCATCGCCGAGACGCTCGTACAGTGTCGCAATTTGATGCAGGGTTTCCGGGTCAAGGATCTTGCGACTCCCAGAGCCGGGGCTTGCGCCGGTGGCCGATTGCCCGCCATCATCTGGCTGTAAGGATCCAGCCACCAATGCGCGCTTCAGAGCTTGAATACTCTGTTCCACTCGGCCCATCTTTGCGTAGCATGATCCAACTGCCTGCCACATCTTTGGGTCGTACGGACGTAATGCTGCAGCGCGCTGGTAGTAGAACAGGGCGTAGAAAGACATATCCAAGACTTCGTAGGCCTGTCCGAGACCGTACCAGGCGCGGTAGTCCTTGCGATTGACATCGACTGCTCGGCGGTATGATTCGATGGCCGTGTGGGTATTCTTCATCTCAATGTATTCATGGCCCATCAGGGTCCATGCAGATAAGAAGTTGCGGTCGAGGGTGAGTGCACGTCGGAAATACATTACCGCCTTCTCATGCTCAGATTTCAATGAGTAGTAATTCCCCACGACACAGCAGGTTTCTGGGCGGAATTTATCGGTGGCGGTTGCGACCTGAGCGATGAACGCAAGTTGAGGTCGTTGGTCCATCACATAAAGGATGTTCGAATAGTGGTCTAGACTGTCTAAGCGGTGGGGTGATGTGGCTAGAATGCCTTCGAAAATATGGGATGCTTCTTCGAAGTCTGAATGATATTAGTTCACGCACCAACTACGCATTCCGCTGGAGCCGGGGAGGTTTTACCTTTCGAGTGATATAATAACAACGCGTGTTGTGTTTTGAGGAATGCACTTTCTGGGAACATCGACTGTAGCTCGGAGAGTGATCTGTATGTGTCCTCTGTGGCCTGGTACAGTTCCTGGCTGCAATAAACGTAGAATATTAAGCTCATGACGTTTTGCGGCAGGAGTTCGAGTATTTGTTTCAACTGGTAAAATTAGTACCGACGGAATGAAATGTTGATGGGAATAACTTACGTCTTCTGTGCTTCCCAAGAGGTCGTTCAGCTCCTGCCAGGCACCCCAATGGTATGGGTTTTGATGCACACAGCGGATCAGCCATTTCTTCGCCAACTCCTCATTCCGTCCTTTTAACAAGACCACGGCGTAGAGATACTCCAACCATCCCTGCCCTCGATCATCCAACCCCTGTGCGGTTCGTTCTGATAGCCATCCATCTAAACCTCTAGCGAGGCCGGGCAACTCTCGATTGACTGCCATCCCACCATCTGCTGGACCCAACACCATTTCCGTTTCCTCTTCCTTGCGCTTCTCTCCGGCTAGATATTTTGCGTACAGGGCGAGGAAGAGCGATTTCTGGCTGAGCTTTGGATATGGATTTTGCTGTATTTGGGTCTTGGGGGTCTTTGAGCTTTGAAACGGCGAAGCTTTCTCCTTGCCTTTTTGTGAAGTCCGTGATGGTCTCGGCTTGGAGTTTGGCGAGGTAATCGATAAAGGAACGGGTGGTGTTGTTGGAGGCAGGAATACGGCGGCACATCGGTCATATTCGCGGGTATCGAAGTATGATTTGGCGAGCAGGTATTTGTAGGACTCTTGTGTTTCAAGGGCAGCTTCTACTGGGTCACGCACTTGGAGATAAGGATTTGTTGCTGGCGGTGGAGGATCGGAAATCTCCATCGGAGACTCTAGATCAGTATCTTCGTGATCTAAAGGCCGCAGAGAATCAAGCATTTCAGCGGCCCTGAGTTCATCAACATCATTAGCACGTCAGGCCTGTTTGAATCAAGCTTATTGGTCGTACCATTTTGATGATTGGTAAAGGCATCGCTCAGAGCATTTGATTGCAGCATTTTCCAGCTGGTACATGAGCTCCCGGATTCCATCATCTGTAGGTTCTTCCATGACAGGCGTCTTTGTCGCAACTAAGCGGAACTGTTCTAGGGTAGAACGTTCAAACACAACTTTGTGGCGCCGGTAAAGCTCTAGGTGTATCAAGACGTTTTGTGACAATTCGATCTCATGCTTATTTGGGTTGAAAGAAGTTCACCACACAGCTGTTCAACCTCGAGTTGCAAAGGTTCGGTGGTGTAAATAAATGGTCTTGGCCCTCGTCGCGTTGATGATCTGGATGAGACAGCAACCCGCGTAACTGTAAAGAACGCGAATAACGGCAGCGAAGGTTCCCAGCAAGGTATTAACACTCACAGAACCTAAAACAAAGTGAAGATCGTTCAATGGCCTTGAAGAATCCACGTCGTCCTCGGGTTGCGCCTGGAGAAACAGCAACACAAGACCAAACAAGACAAACAGGTCAAACATGACAAACGGTCCCTCCGCGGGGAAGTGGCTCATTTCTAAATAGTTGCGCGTTTTCGATCTTCAGATCATTGAAGTCTTTACCATAAACTTTGTCATCATGGCTTCTACTACCAAGCGCGCCGATTTCGAGGCCATTTTCCCTGCATTGGCCCAAGATCTCCTCGCCCATGCCAAGCGCTACAACCTCCCTGACAATGCGCTTGCGTGGTTCGAGAAGGTAAGAAACCCCCTGTTGATTGATTGCTCCAAAGGAAAAATCATGAATCATAACTGACGCCATTAATTATGCTCTATAGTCCCTCAATGTCAATGTTCCCGGCGGTAAGCTCAACCGTGGCCTCTCGGTCCCTGACACCGGCCTTGCTCTCCTGAAGCAGCCCCTGACCGAGGAGCAATTCGAGCACCTCAGCATCCTTGGTTGGATGACTGAGTTGCTCCAGGCCTTCTTCCTGGTCAGCGATGACATGATGGATTCCTCAATCACCCGTCGTGGCCAGCCCTGCTGGTACCGCCACGAGGGTGTCGGCCACATCGCGATCAACGACGCCTTCATGCTGGAGGCCGGTATCTACCTCATCCTGAAGCAGCGCTTCCGCTCACACCCCGCCTACATTGATATTGTCGAGCTCTTCCACGAGACCACCTGGCAGACTGAGCTGGGTCAGCTTTGTGACCTCATCACTGCCCCCGAGGACAACGTCAACCTCGACAACTTCTCCATGGAGAAGTACATGTTCATTGTCACCTACAAGACAGCCTACTACAGCTTCTACCTACCTGTCGCTTTGGCTCTTATGTACCTGCAGCTGGCTACCGAGGAAAACCTCAAGCAGGCCCACGACATCCTCATTCCTCTGGGTCAGTACTTCCAGATCCAGGATGATTACCTCGACAACTTCGGTGACCCATCTGTCATTGGCAAGATTGGTACCGATATTCAGGACAACAAGTGCTCTTGGCTCGTTAACCAGGCCATCCAGCGCTGCACTCCCGAGCAGCGTCAGCTCCTGGATGCTTCCTACGGCCGCAAGGACGCTGCTGAGGAGGCCAAGGTCAAGGCCCTTTTCAACGAGCTTCAGCTGGAGAAGGTGTACAAGGAGTACGAGGACAAGGTTGTTGGCGAGCTGCGCGATAAGATTGCGGCCGTCGATGAGTCTAAGGGTCTGAAGAAGGAAGTGTTCGAGGCTTTCCTTGGCAAGATCTACAAGCGCACTAAATAGAGGATCATACTCTCTTGTGTGTTTAGAAGGATACCCGTCGTTCGACTGGATCGTGACGATTTAAAACTCCATAACGCCTACGCACAAAGCTGAACATGTCCGGCGATAAATGGCCATTTCTTCCTCGGATATATTTTAGTTTTTTATATTTCTAGGCTTACTTTCTCAGCCTTAATAATAACTTAGAATGAGATAGATCTTTATTTCAAGAACTTTTGTTCGGGTCCCAAAAAAAGCTAACAACTCCAGGAACCAATATATCTATTTACAAATGAGGAGCATTCAACGCCATCAAACAAATCAGTCCCGAAACCAATCCCGCACAAGGCAAAGTCAAGACCCAGCCACCGAAGATAAAGCCGAGCTGCTTCCAATTGACGGCGCCAAGATCATAGTTCATGAGAGCGACGCCCATAGAGGCACCAGTCAAGCATTGCGTTGTGGAAACGGGCAAGCCAAGTCTTGAAGCCAACATCACGGTGATAGCTGCTCCAAGCTCAACACTGAAGCCACGCGTCGGGGACATCTGCGTGATCTTGTTTCCGAGAGCACGAACGATATGGTATCCGTAGAACCAGAATCCAAGACCGAGCAGCAAACCAGCAATAACCAAGAACCAGACCGGAGTGGGTGCGTCGGTCTCGACCCTGCCAGCATGGAACGTGCTGTACACAGCAGCCCAGGGTCCAACAGCATTAGCTACATCATTCGAGCCGTGCGCGATGGACATCATCATCGCCGACACAACTTGGCAGTATGTCCAAAGATGTTCGACGCGGTCGTCATAGCGGTGGGCACGCGCGTGGATTGCCCGCAGCTCAGGCGAGTCGTGGGTGACAACATCACGTGTGACACCCTGAAGGAAAAGCCATTTGAGATATCCGTAGGCCTTCTGGGGGTTCGCCCAAGATAGCTCTCGGACAGGGTCGATGAAACGTTCAGTTGGCTCGATATGCCTCTTCCGTGGCGGGGCTGCCGGTGCGGTTTTCTCCTCGTCATTTCCTATTTGTGGCGGGTTGGGCTTTGCTTTGATCTCCGGCGTGGCTGTGACAGACTCTGCATTCGATATGACATTTTCTTTGTCTTTGTCGTTTTGGCCAGCTCGCACTTCGCCGTAAGAATCTTCATAGTAGCTGACCACAGCCTGGTTGGCCTTTCCTGGGAAGTATAGCGGTGGGTTTTCCCTCATGAGCAAGGGGCCGAGGGGGATGTGATAAAATCTGAGGCGGGTATCGTTCATGATGAGACGGCGTTTGAAATATGGGATGAAGAAAATGTAGGCAATGATGAGACAGCCGACGAACACACCCACAATGATGCCGGCTGCCTTGCCGGCGCCAAACGCTTCCAACGAGGGTGCGGTGGGAGCTTCGATGACGATGAAGAGGGCGAGGATGGCTCCCGTTATGGCAAGGTAGTATGGAATCATGAACATACCCCACTTGAGGGAATCTCCACGTTCAAGGACACTGTACTTGACAGTACCGAAGATTATAGCTGAGAATCCACCTGCCACGAAAGGGGCAATACCCCAAGATGCAGCGACCTGGGAGACACTGCCATCTGACCAGCCCCAGTTGATAGAAGACTGGGACGCAAAACCAACACCAATGAGGGCACCGACGATAGTCTGCGTCGTCGAGACGGGCCAGCCCATTCGAGTGGCAAACATCAACCACGAGGCGCTGCCAATCTCGGCACAACCCATGGCCAGCATGAGTGCACCGGGCTTACCCTCGAAGCGGTCGATGCCGATGATGCCATTCTTGATTGTATCGGTGACTCGTGCGCCCATGGCTACTGCGCCAATGAACTCTGTGAATACAGCCAGGACACCGGCCGTGGCCATGTTGAGCGTCCGGGCCGCGACGGAGGTGGCATACGCGTTGGCGACATCGTTGGCGCCGTTGCCGAACGCACTGACGACGAAAGCGATTGAGGTAATGGCTAGAATCCAGTCATACTTCGCGGTTGCTGCCGGAATCATGGTGGCGAAGGGCTTTTTTCAACCACGCAACAAGCGTAATATGGGCTCGAGAAAAAAGAATTGATTCTGAGAGTCTATCAATGCCCAGGATTTATGGTGCACTTATACGAAGTGCGAACTTCTCGCCACGACCATTGCCAAGTGCGGCCTATGATAAAACCTTGTGCTGAACTTGGCTTGATCCATATTGAGTTCGATTCCGATTTCAATCCTAGCCCATAATACAGAAATCATGGCCAGCGTGCACCTGCAATCCAGCGATCATTGGTTGAGCCGAAGGCGACTTTGTCTGTTGATCGAATAGAGGCGGTGGTTGGCGCCAAGTCTTGGGAGCGGACGCCAAGGGCGGATATACCACGTCTTCCGGTGATGATACACTCTCTATGGATCACCCAGACCAGTCATATTGGGTATGCTGGCACGTTCCTGGGTGCTGAGCTACGATTGAACGTTTAATAGAGCTTGACGTGGGTTCAGTGTGCGCGCCCAGAAATCTGGAAGTCTGGTTTTCTCGGCGGACGCACAGCCTACTCTTGGCATCATGTCACTACTGGTTGCAAATGTCTGGGCAAGTGTGAGGTCGTGTGCTCACCCAGAAGACTTTTCACTGCAAGATATTGGCGCTGTGAATTGGGATCTAGAATAGCCCAAAAGGAAGCAGCAAAACCCCATGTTAGAGTACCACATAAGAGACGTTGGGTGTCCAGATACCTGGATAGGCCTCTCTATATTGTACCTTTGACTTTGGTTAAAAGTCACTCTCGCCTTGGCTCTGTGGGCCATCACCTACCTCGGGAAGAGGGGCACGTGAGCAAGCCGGCTTTTGATGGTAGCCTCGCTTCTTGTGAGGAAGTGAGCGGGTATATCGAGCTTGGCGATTTGGGACTCGGGGGGTTCAGGGGGGTCAGGGGATATCGCATTTCTTCCCAAAAGATTACTTCCCGATGAAAGAAGAAAATAATACAAGCTCGAGGTGTAGACTGAATCATCAATTGTATGATTTGACATTCAAAAATTGTCCGACACCTTCTATGACGCAATGCAATAAAAGCAGGAAAAATGGATGTCGCTATAAAACAATCAAACAGACCACTTTTTCACCATGAATGAGGCTACACGGCAGTCGAGACCTCAATGCTGCTTATAAGGGTTTGAGCAAATCCTTCAAATCGAGGATAAGACCAGGTATCCCGGTATCGTTCAACTAGTGGCCGATCATCAGGTTCAGCGGGGGTATCTTGGGGTTGACTGTTTGGACTGTCCTCCTCATCGTCTTCCTCATCACTATCACCAGCCTCCATCTTTCCTTCAACCAATTCTCCAAACTTCACATCAATAGGCACACTGCCCATAAATGGAAGGCTTAGTTCCTGGGCCATCACCTGTCCTCCACCACTGGAGAACAAATTGCTAACCTCGCCGCAGCACGGGCAAGCATACCCGGACATATTCTCGATAACACCAAGCACCGGAATATTAGTCTTAACACAGAAATTCGCCTCTTTTCGCACGTCCGATGTCGCCACAGCCTGCGGCGTTGTAACAAGGACCGCACCGGCAAGTCGAGGCAAGCCTACTTGCGCAGCCGCTGCTGCATCGGTGGTAGAGAGCGTGAGCAGCTGCTCAGCCAGCGCAATGTGTTCGTCACTTGTTCCGGGAGGTGTATCGATGAGCAGGTAATCAGTCGGGCCCCAGAAAACATCTGATAGAAATTGCCGGATCATAGCCGTTTTCTTCGGTCCGCGCCAGATGACTGCGTCGCCGCGATCGCGGAGGAGGAAACCCAGGGACATGCAGCGGAGGGAACCGCGTTGGGGTTGTGTTGAGGGCGCTGAGGCGTCGACTTCAGCTGCAGATTCAGCACCGTGAACTGGTACTGGCATCCATCCGCCTGGCGCTTGTGTGATCTTTGCATCTTCGAGTCCGACTAGGCGTGGCATTGATGGTCCTGTCAGGTCGATATCGAGGATTCCGACCGATTTTCCTTGAAGCGAGAGCGCAAGGGCGAGTTGGAGTGTGACAGAGGATTTGCCCACACCTCCTTTGCCGGATAGAACCTAATATTCACGATTACCCTGTTAGTCTTGTCCAATAAATTGCGCTTAAATGTTCTAGCTCATGGCTTCTAGCAGTGTGCTCGTTATCGATAAGCTATGAGGGGCATAGCTTTCTTTTTGCTTTCGTTTTTTTTTTCGCGCCGAGGACTTGTAAGGGATTGAGGGCGAACGTACCAGCACAACATTCTTCACTCCAGTGAGAGGCATATTTGTATAGTGTATACTTAATTTGGAAGAAAGAAAGGTTCCAACTGAAATCGCAATGACGGATTTCAAAGAGTGGGGAGGCCGATATTCGGGCGCTTATCAATCGCCTTCTGACTAACCTTCGGTCTACAACAACACGGGTATGACAACTGTGGAATAGAAAAGGTCTGATTGGCCACTTATTTTGAATTTGGAGCTTGTGAGACAAAATGCCATTGCTCTACGTAGCAAATATGAAGGTTTCTCCTTCGTTATCAGATATGTCATGTAACGTTCACCCATACAAACCCACTGCCCTGCTGGTATTCGCTTTTGGAACCACTCTGAGGAAACTCTCAAGACAAGAAGAATATTAGTAGTGTATTTTACTGCCACTTCTGGACAACAACACCTCCACGTTTGAAATCCGGCATATCGCCAAGAACAACGTTCCAGTCCTTGAGCTCCGTGCTGGGGAAAGTCGTCATCAAGACCCATGCGCGGTTTGCACCGTCCGGGGTAGCAGCAGCAACGAACGCATAGACATCGCCAATGGTGGCGGTGGTGTTAAACCGAGACGTTAACCGCGTACCATCTCCGAGGCGGATTTGTAGGGTAACCGTAGGTTGCGACTCGTCCACGTTGGGCTTCGCTGGCTCTTGGGCAGATGGTGCAGGAGTGGAGGACGAAGGTGTGGGGGGCTGGCTCCGTACGCTGGGTGTCGGGCTACCGAGGCGTTGTCCAGAACCCGAGAAGGGCTTGTACTTGGGTTTGGGCTTGGTGTACTTCTCCTCATGCTGCTTGAGTTCCACATCGACCTCCTGCCCAGGTTGAACATTCATGATGGAAAGAGGAGCGCGGCCCTGGCGGATACCGTCCAGGATCTCTGCATTTCGGGGATCATCTGATCGAAACAGTTCACCGTCATCCACGGAAAATCCATCAGCCCAGAAATGAAGAGTCCGTTGCACACGCTGGGCACGTTGTTGAGTGGGCGCCGAGGGGCTTTCAATCAGCTGGCTTGGTGTATCGTCACCACCGAGTGTGCGGGCAGTGCCGGTGAAATGTGATTCCCTTGGCTCAGGAGCGTCGGAAGGAGGAGGCTGCGCCCTGTTGACGTTTGAATGTTAGCTAGGTTCAGTATTCCCAGCAATCTCTATATAACGTACCTGCGGGCCTTTTCGAGGATCTTCTTTTTCAAATCGTCGGGGTTCTGCACAGCAAGTCCGGACTTTTCACCACCTGCAAAGAAATCATGGTCATCGGTGTCATCGCCATCGGACGAATCACCAGCTCCGCCACCTCCTCCTGAAGCAAAGTCTCCCAGTGTCGCAAACTTCTTCTTGGGCGGAGCTCTTCGGGTGGACGATGAGGATGAAGCTGCGGCAGAGGATGAAGCCGGTACGGCACTTCCCCGAGAGTTCTGCCCCCTGTAGTAGCTCCAGAACTACCCTCTGTGCCTAGTTGTCGCTCGCCACCAGTGGTGGTATCCTGCAAGGCTTCGTCCTGCTCCGCAAAGAACTCTGTGACAGCAGCTTCGATGTCCCACCCATTGGCAGCAAGATATTCTTGAGCCTAAACAATCACGCACTCGGATTTAGCAACCATATTATGTATAAGTCAAGCAATAATCGTACCTCTGAAGCCTGAGTTCCTGTCATAGCACAGAATTGAGACACGGCCTCATCGTGCTCCGCGGGGTTACCCTCCATAGTTGAGCTTGGTGGCGGGTTTTGGAGATAAAAGCGAAAAGAGGAGACCAAGGGAGAAATTAATGGAAGGTCTAATAGCGTAAACGAGGGTTTGTCTTGGGTAGGAGGTAAAATAATGTGAACGTCAAAGAAGCTGCGTTGGATGACAGACCTAAACAACTGGCAGCTGCCCGGTACGTCACTCTCAATTGGTCAGCCGGAGCTCGGAATATTCCGTCCCGCGCAAGCCTCAGGCCCCCACTTCGTGTAGACCTAAGGCCACAAGATATTGTCGGCGCATGAAGACCGGCATACTATAATCGAGGCTCCATATAAATTATTAGCAGAGCCGATACAGAAATACAGAGACTTGAACTCCATTGAATGGACCCCCTATTTTACGATACGACTTCATTCGACAGATATATTGTTCCATTCTAAAACTGATTGCAGGGACATCAACCGTCGAGTTCGACGCAATCGTGCATTTCTCCTCGCCTGTGGGCGTGGAATATACATTCACCTTCAGCCCCCTTGACTCGCTCGTTAGCCGGGTGAGACATCTGGGGAGATGATGGTCTGGATGATCATATACGAAGCTTCTTACGGTTTAAGGCATAATGATCACAATTACCCCCGTAAGAGCAAGATACGGATGACCAAAGACCAAGGAAGACCTCGATCCATGAACTCTATGCCAAGCGAACGAAAAATGGTATCAAAAGGATCGGATCATTCAAGCAAGCCGCATCTCCTTGTCGAAATGTTTCTCGAAGAGAGCTACCCTAAGATTCAAAGTGAAGAAACCAGACCCATAAGCCTGCCGAATCAATGATCATATTCCTTTGTTGCGAAAGCCGAATTTTTTTCGACTAGCTAGAGCTCCAAATATTTTCTTTCATATGCCCCAACCTGCGAAATCCCCTGAAGGCAAACCAGGAAATGAAAGAAATCGCCCTTTTAATGCTACTATATGCATATTTCTTTGTATGGTCCTCGGCCCCTAACACGAAGACTCGCCAAACTCTTTCTTTATTCTTACATGTTCATCGTGCTCCAATTGGGCTATAAAAAGCACCCTCGTTCGCCGAATCTTCGCTATTTCTCAAACTCCTAATTAATCTTTTCCATATCATTACCAAATACTACCCATGATCTGGCTGTATCAAGCTCTCCACATTCAATATGGGGTCTACTACCACTACGACAGAGACTAGCACAAAGAGAAGGGGCCGTGTAGTTGCAGAAGCGCCTACCAGGATTATGCCAGCCAGAAAGGCAAAATCACAATCAAAATCACCGACAAAACTCACGTCGCAGGGGTCGGGATCACAGGGAAGGAAACGCCGAAAGACATCGGACGACACAGCAAATTCAAAGCAACGCCGAACCGCACGGGCCAGCCAAGTAGAAGCCGAGTATGTGCCGTCTGTAAATGATCTGATCAGCGACATCCCAAGAGATGAAAATTTTACAATTGACACATTGCTGCCGGAACTTGCTACGTCATACGTCGGTCGATTCAAATCACCGGCCGCACCAGCACGGGCGAAAAGGAAGCCATGGCCACGACAATCCAGTCCCCTGATAGATCCCGAGAAATTGCCTCCTGGTTGGAGTATGGCTGAACCGGACCTTGACCGACAGTATGTTGACAACGCCAGTATATCTGTGTATGTCCGCTTTGACCACATACTAATGGATGTGGTGCAGTGATATCGACGCACAGATTGAAAGATGCCACGTGAGAATCAAAGAGAATATCATGCCGCACGTCTTTTCACACCGGCTAAAGGGATTGGAAATTTCTCAAGCCAAGCAAATGTAAGCTGAACTTATGCTCACAACGTAGGAGTTACTGATCGAATGTCCCACAGTGCATTAGCCGAATCGGAACCTGGAAACCATAGCTTGGATGTCCTCAAACGCTTGGAAGTTTTGAGGAACATTGAATATCAGCTACAAAGCTCGGACAAATTCAATCAGCTCCCTAATGTCATAGCATTGCTGCAGGCCTATCGTGGAGGATTGCTTCATTGGAACATAGGATTGGTCACTTATTGGTTTGAAGGTGTGCAACTGTGTGAGCCACGGCCGTTCAGTTGGGACGAATTCGAGATGCTCAATACCCACCACTCCGGTAAACGTGGATTTTGGATGGAAGGAGTGAGTTGCCCCTGAAGTCCGTTCATAGACAGCCATAATGATACAAAACGTTCGCAAATAGCTGGTTGGGCCCGGACCTTCACACTCATTAGTGGTCGCTGCTTTAGCTGGACAACCCCCCGCCTATGGGGTTCTTTTCTCGCACTGTATGTCCTCCAAAGATCCCCTTTTGCTCAATCCTGAATCTTTTTTTAGTATATGGTCGCCATTCGTGTCCCTGGTTTGAGGTGGTACGCAGAGCTTGAATTTCTATATGACACCGGGGCTTGTATGATGTCATTATTTGAGGGTGATCTTCAAAATATCATGGGAAGATCGACCGAGGAACCCAATGTCATGGGGCTAAATGCATCAACTATAGCTGATGGTAGCACGATGGTTGCCCCAGTGATTGAACTGCAAGTTACCATACTGGATAATCAAAGAAGGCGAATGACGCAATGGGTCAGAGTCCAATGTCAGGTATATCGAGGTTGGTGTAACGACACAGATCACAGACTGGACGGCCCCTGGCTACGGCAAATGCTATACACAGGGTCAGCTCCGCGCAACAATGACTTGATGTGGCTTGCGAATACTCATGCTGAAATCGTCGGCGCTATACCAGATACAGGTCATTCTCGAAGACTTCCAGCTATAGTTCCCGCGAAAATGCCCCTTGATCCAGGCGGGCGGGCCTCTCTGATGCCTCGTGGACATCCTAGAGCCAATGTAGTTCCTCCAGCTTTGTTACATCGAAAGATGCCCCGGGTGGCACCATGGTAGTAGAACAAAAGATCATTGTTATCTCATCGTTCTCAATGCCCTTGAATTATTCCTTTGTTTTTAGTTTCAACCAGCTACTATAATTAGAATGGCCTCTTGTTTACTCGAAAAAATTCGCTTTTGACATCATGATCTCTCCGGATATCCCCCAATATCAATTCCGGTTTTCCCATGCGATTTGATGAAATAAATCCATAGCTTGAGTCTGTAAAAAAACGTCAAAAAACCAACGCATCTGCGGTTTTGTTCGAAACATCGTCAACGCAATAAAGATGCGTTGGACACCTGGCACGGGTAAGCGTTCAAAATAGTTGAGATCATCTACGATAGCTGTCTAACAGACCTATAAATCCGCTGAAGAGGGCTCCATACTATGGATTGCTCCGTACAACCTTCAACCACCCCCCAAATATTACACGATTTATAGATTGAGTCACAATCGTGACTAGCACAAGTTAACGGCAATCGATATAGTAGAAATTTTCGCTAGCATGACTCCAAGATCAATATGTTGAAGCGTACTCGGGTACGCTTACTCCAGTCTCGCCAATCATTGATGAGGTTTCATTCTATGGCCATTATTGACATAAATAATAAAATCTCGGTGAATTATGCTCAGACCATTCACGATATTGCGTGTCGACGATAAATGGAGAATGTCTGAGTATTGTGGGGTAGCTATATATGTTGGAATTAGTGGCCTTATGCGTCAGACATGTAGTTTAAACACTAACTTCGTAGTTATTAAAAGTAATTCGTTTCCCTAGCAACCTTCTATATGTAATACGCGATCAACAACCCAATACTCATGCCTTTTCAATGTATACAATATGTATACAATACTGACGTAGGGCTTGATTCCGCATTTGGACACCCCACATCACGTGCCGTTGTAGCATTGTCCCGGTGCTTAATCCCAGCTTTCCTCGAACAAATTGCGCGCAATTTCAAATCGAGCCTCCATTGCCTAACATGCCGCTCTGGTTTAACTAATAAATTTATGGGACTGTACCTGTCGCTAATGTCTTGAAAATATTGTCCAACTCCCAAATCGCTTCCGTTCCTCCACCTCCATGCTGCCAATGACCGAACGAAACACCGCTGTATAGGCCGATACACGATAAATCCAAGACCGACTAAGGGTATATTGTACCAAAAATTTTTTTTTTTCTTGAGCCAGAATGACGTCCCCTTACCCAACATCAAATTCATTCTCGCCCTCCGTTGCCTCCGACATGGCTGGAGCACCCAACAGAGCAGTCTCCGATTTGCCGCAGGCTCAGGTCGACGCGATCATCCGCACGAAACGCAAGGCTCGTGAGCCCAAAGCCTGCTATCCATGCCACGCGCGCAAGGTTAAATGCGATCGCAACCTGCCGTGTGATGGGTGCGTTAAGCGCGACCATGCAGACCTTTGCTCTTACGAACGCCCCTCCAAGAAACGATCGCAAGCCTTCAACGAGAGCGCCGCCCCTAGTGCGTCAACGGCACCCGTGCCTGAGTATTCAACAACATATACGTATGATGAAACCCCGGCGGAAGTGAAACATGAGCCAACTCTGAACCGACCGAGCGTCCCTGCTACAGGTGGTGGCCGTATTTCAATCGCCCGCGAGGAATGGGATAATGTGCGCAATAGATTGCAAGAAATGGAGTCTACGATTTCTTCACTTCGAGTTGGGCTGGAGAGGGCAGAAGACGGTGCACCAACCACCATGGACACCGGAAGCGTGCAGAGTGCCGATGCGAGTTCCCGATCCAAGTGTGCCTCGCCGGAACGCGAGGGCATCCATGCTGCGAATACTCTTGGCAAAGGCACTGTTCATTTGGGATCGCGTTCTGTTCTGGCTTATATTCTGAACAATCAGTCCGGGTCTGATCAACTGCAAGCACTTTTGGAAGGAGGAATACTACCCAAGCTCGGTTTGGATAATGAGTCTGCAACCTATCCATTTGTTGATCTATGGTCGTCCGATATGTCGACGTTTGATATCACTGCCGTCTGCAGCGCCCTTCCCACTGATCAACACTGCAGAGAGTGTGTAGTCCTTTCAAATCGAAAATCGAACTTTTGATTGAGATTGTTTGTGCTAACTTTCCTTCCTCTCCATAGGTTATTCTATTACTACAAGGACATTTCGGGGGCCATCTATCCTGTTTTAGAAGACATCTATGAGTTTGAGAACACCCTCGAGCTTCTACTGGGGACAAGAGCCTCTACCGGTGGCGAGTACCTGGCTGATGCAGACCAGGCACAAAAGCCTTTCGGGGTGAGCATTGCGTACCTAGGACTACTATTCGCTATCCTTGCTTCTGGATGCCAGTCATCCGATTATGGGAGCAAGGAAAGGGAATTGACCTCGCAAGTTTATGGTATGTGATCCACATCAAAGATTTGAGTCCTTGGCTAACATTTCAAATAGTGTGCTGCTCCTACCAGTGCCTCCGCATGACAAATTTCCTATCCCAACCCACTATTGAGGCAATTCAAACTCTCCTGGTGATAGGAAACGTTTTGTCATACAACATGAATCCTGGAATTTCTTATGTCTTGCTTGGCATGACTCTTCGCATGGGCTTGGCGCTTGGTCTCCATGTGGAGTCAAGCCGATTCTCGCCAGCTGAACGATACCGCAGACGACATGTTTGGTAAGATAATTTCTCTTCCATAACCCTCAAGTATGTGGCCCTGACATCAGTAGGTGGTCCATGGCGTGGCAAGATAGCCATTTTTCGCTCTCCTACGATCGGCCCTCCACCACTGCAGTGAGCCAGCCAGATATCGCTTATAGGGATGGCTCTAAACCTGGTGACATATCTTATTTTGAAACTCTTTCTCGAGTCATTTCTCTTGCACTAGAGGTTGTCCGCATTCGCATGCTGAGCCCACACGCGCAAATAAGTCTGGAGAGCATACAGACTTATAAGGGCCGCATCCAGAAGATCATGATTGAGGCAAAGCCATACCTGCGAGATGCAATTAACTGTTCCACACCTACGCAACATCTGGAGCGAGTTGTGTTGAAATTGCATTCTTCTTATTTCGCCTCTGAGCTCTGCAGGCCAGCGCTCAAACCCATGGCTGATTTAAGTGACGCCAGCGCAGCCAGCATGCGCGAAAATTGCGTGGTGAATCTGATGACGACTGTTGAAGCTTATATTGAAATGCACAACATCAGCTCCCACGCGGCTCGTTCCTGGATCTTATTACAGCGGGCGATTAGCTCCGCATTCCTGCTTGCCGTCATTGACGAGGCGAAAGCGGACCCGAATGTGTGGAATCTCCTGCATTCACTCGAAGGTATTATCGCTCAAAAAGCAAGTACGGAACGTGCCTATGACTCCAATGAGGCCCCCCGCTGTGGCCAGTATGACCTCGCCGCCCCAACCTCTCGGCACTTACGACCCAATCACAGGGGCCACGAACCTCCCAGGCCCCAGCGCCCCGGCGGTGGATGCGAATTCTCCGGTTGGGTTACCCCCTGACACCCAAACGCAATGGGCCAAGTCGCTAGCGAAAACACATCGTGCTTTGCAAAAACTCCTTGCCGCAGTTGGGAATCCGTCTACGCGTCCTCCAACGGGACGCAATGGTACGCCTATGTACTCCAGTAGTACTCCTAACCTCAACCCGGCCTCCGCTTCCATGGGTACACTTGCCCCTGGGCAGGCAAACATGACCCCCAGCGTTGGTTCTCTTCCACCTCCGACGCCAGAAAGTTCTGCTAGTGGTGAATGGACAATGCCCAATATAATGGATCGTGCAGCAGAATATATTCATCCACCCCTGTGGGGCTAGTGATTTGAAGTGACTTGTCCCTCGAAACGCGTTTACTTTTCAATTGTCTTTCTTCAGCGCGGCGCCGGCGTTTTTTTCCGGTTCATCTCATGATTGTTGTTATTTTCGCAAATTTATTTAAATTTGTTAAGAGAAGGGGGGGGATATTCTTATGAATTGAATATGTTCTTCCGTGTGATATGCGCCATTGAACGTTTAGTATCTGTATAATCTCTTTTACGAAATCCTATATCGCTATACGTTCAATCACCCTTCCCCCCCTGAATACGATCTATGCATACTGTCTACGTCAATGTCTTCAATGCTTTTCGACGGGAGTGTCTGCCAAAGCAGCCTCGAAACTAGTCTCTCTTTGACCGGGGCCCTCGGAATGGGATGTCCGCTAGTGAAAGTTGGCCAACATTGCTACAGCGATATTCAAGATTCACCTTGTAAGAAGGGGCACCCTTTCTCTTTTCACCTCCAGATCGGCATTCTGCTCCATCATTCCCCACAATCTGAATAGTGGAGAGCGGTTAGAGTGAGTCCACATCCCCGGAGCCCCGTCCGGTCTCCGGGGAAATTACATCATGACTACTAATATTAGCCCTAACTTCTAAGGTTGACTACATCGGCACTTTGTTTTTAACTATGAAGTAGACCAACTATAGATGACTCTGACACGCTTGCATAGTAGTTTCATGATTGTGCTTGCTAGACCATGGTAGTTGCAATACACCTTAAATTAGCTTCGTTCTGCAGTGACTGATATGACTCAAGTTTCACATCTCTGCTCATCTGATTTCCGGGAGTATCACTCTTCTACTTTCCTTGCTAGTCATAGATCCATGAAAATTTTCAAGGATGACAAAGTATCTCTCAAATCGTTGCATCTCGCAGGGGGGTGCTGGCGTCCCGGGATCTAAGTATATAGCAAGACCGGTTGAAGATATGACTAGAAGACTAGAAGACTAGGATCTATCAATTATCACTTGAAATTAAGGATACATCACATCAAGAAGAGTACTGACGCTCAGAAGGCACGAAATGGAGCGTATCCAAACGTACTGTAATCGGCCTCAGGCACTCCAACCTCCTCCCGACATGTAGATATTTATCTCCTCACATCTTCATATATAATTCATGACTGTATCCTAATGGGGTTAAACTCCTATCATTTTACCTAATCTTATCTCCTTGAGCAATCCCACGAGATCATTTAATGTGAGACATTTACATCCCCGGGCGCCCTACTACTGATATCCGAGACAGCTTAATTTCCAAGCGCACTACGAAGGGCCGATATTATTGGACACCGTGTGGGAACCCCAACTGTCGAATCGGTGAATGCGGAGACCAGCGTAGTACAAATTCGGGCAGTTATTTACGCCGGAGTCAGCAGAGTCAGAAACGCTCCGAGGTAAAATGCACCTCAGCCTTTCTACTCTCTTTTAAGCGAAACCCAGAATCAGCTCCAGCAATCTCACTACAGCTATTATTTATTCTTCCCACATTTCCACCAAAAGACATCTACCTCGGTACGTCTTGCAAGACCAGATCGCAATCTCTCGTCGCAATTATGTCTTCTGAATCCCCCAACAAGTACCTCAAAGTCGGGGTCCTCCTGTTTCCCGGCGCAGACATCCTCGACTTTGCAGGTCCAATCGAAGTCTTATCCCATGTCTCGCACAACCGAAACCCAGATAGTCCGGACAGAATGTTCGAAATCAAAACTGTCGCTTGCAGCCCCGCCATTCGTGCTGCAAGTTCGCTTACAGTTCATGCAGACCTGCTCTTGCCTGATGCGGTTGATCAGATTTCGGATTTTCATATCCTTGTCGTCCCCGGTGGGCCCCCGGCGGTGCTACAGCCACTGATCAAAGGCAACGCACTGGAGCTTGATTTGATTCGCAAATTTGCAGCCCTACCTGCAGATAAGTCACTGGGCACCCGGACTTTGCTGTCTGTTTGTACCGGTGCCTTTCTGCTCGGGGCCGCAGGTGTACTCGGCGGAATGACTGTGACAACCCACCACCATGCTCTTGACAGACTTCGAGATATTTGTGCTCGTTTTAATGCTCAGGGCGAGCCTGCTACGACTGTACTGCACAAGCGATATCTTGACGGGGGTCTATTGAAGGGAGGCGGTGTTCAACTCCTAACGGCGGGTGGGATAAGCTCAGGCTTAGACGCAACATGCTACCTTGTTAGTCAATTGGCAACACATGACATGACAGCATTTATCGTTCGGGTTATGGAGTATGATTGGCGTGAGCTCGAAGAGTGAGCTGCATGTTTAGCAGTAATGAATGTTATAATGCTGATAAAGCACCGGGGTGGAATCAAATTTGAACACAGAAATAAGAGGTATCACACCAGGTGTGCTTGGCTCCATCCAATTTAACCAATTAGACAATATATACTTCTCTGGTTTTACTATTTTCTGATCTTGCTATGTCAATCCAACGTATATATGTCACAGGGTATAAGTCTGACGGCTATTTTTAATTACTCCAAAATAAACATTCATTGATGGCTCAGCCCTGGGGAGAGTCCATGTTACCGTTGCGCTGAGTATTTTGTATAATGTCATAGTTAATCAACAAACCAAAATCCGGGGTGGGTCGAACTAACGTTGCCGCTTTCTAGCGGTCTAAGTCACAATATGTTACATGTGTCTTGAATTTGCATAGGCTTACCTAGAATGAGATTTTTTGTCGCTTTCTAGCATTTACAGCGGGTTGCCGGGGATCCCGAGACCCCCTTGGAAGACTCATTGACACATATAGGCACAACCATTTCGATTGTCCAATAGATCTGAAACTTTCATGCACCCCTAGTCATCCGACACAATGGATAATTGAGGCTTTTCTCATTTACTCTGGGAATATCCCTCAAGCCACCTCGCTCTTCGGTTCTACGCGAGCATTGCTGACACTACTGAAAAGGGTAACTGAAGCTTTCGAGTTTTAAGCTTCTCAGACTCAGCACCCAACCTACTGAGAATTCAACTTCAAGCCATTTACTAAGTTGGCCATAGCTGTTTAGTGAGTTTTCTCTATTATGACCTCATTCATGGGGTCAAGTATAGTAGGAAAGCATGGCGGCAAGTTGTACAGGGTGATGGCCACTCGTCCCATTCGTGCCTGGGATGCCCTAGGTTGAACCTAAGACTTGACTTCTTAGTCCGCATCAGGAGTTACAGTCATCGGAACGGAGGGTTGAACTTCCCAGATTTTCTGTCGCGAGGTCAGTGTTCTGGCTGATGCTGGTTATATAGCACCATCTGGTTCTGGATAAAACAACACATCTCTATTTCCTCAGGACTCAAGTGAGACCAATATAGTAACTTCTCATCCAGGCTTTTTCCTCATACCTTTTTTGGGTAGAATAGTACCTGACTCAGAGTATCTCCCTTTGGCAACATACATTCCAGATCGAGTCACGATGATCGCCTTGGCACCGGGTGCGGACATTGTCCCCACTACATACCACCCCAAGCATGCCGAGAATGGAATTTCCCCTTTCGACAGGGGAATATCCAATCAAAAAGTCACTCTGAAGGCTGTGGGAATCACGCCTCCTGAATCTGACAGCGCGGATCCGGTGGTGATTACCTCAAACGGCAATGGTACCAACCAACGCGAACAAAATGTGCTCAACAGCCTCGCATCTGAGATCTCGAAAACCCCATCGGGAGATGAATTGATGGCCATGGATGTATTGAAGATTATCGAAAGTTATGGTGTTGACTTTGAGAAGTCGGGTATTTCGTGGAAGGGCTTTGAGTCGTTTGTTCCAGTTGTCCTGGAGCAAATCGCCAGACAAGAGCCAATCCGCATGATCTTGCCCGCATTTCCTTTCAAATCACCCAATGCGCGCAGTAAAGTGCTGGGCACCATGCCAGACTTTGGTGAAGAATTGGCCTTGGCCCATTTGAATGGACTATGCCAAAACATCGGCGAAGTATACGCTCCCGGTGCCGATGTCTACATCAGTTCTGATGGACTTGTATACAATGGTAAGGAAATGACCAAGATGGATGTTTATAGCTATTCAATACTGACGTGAGGTAGATATCCTTGGCGTCCCTGACGAAACCGTTTGGGACTATGGAGAAACCCTGCGAAAAATGGCCATCGAAAAAGAGCTCCACCATGTGAAATTCATTCGTCTTTTCGAGCTTCTCGAGCATCCATGGTTCCCATCCTCAACCCCAGAAGCCGCTAAGGCATTCTATCTGGCTCATGCCAGTTGCCTCCGCCGAGAACTGATGTACAAATTTGCTGACCCGAGCTTCGACGCGACGGAGGCTATCAAAACCGACAATGATACATGTCTGACATACCGCGGCTACATCAAGTTCTTGACTAAGGATCTAGCCCATCTTGAGGAAAGGGATAAATCCATGTCAAAACGCGCCCGACAAGCGCAAATTGCCGACACAGCACGACAGATGATCATTCGGGGGAAAATGTTCGCGGCGGCCATCAAAGCCAACCGAAAGGACTACGTGCGACTATCTATCCACGAGTCCGCGGGCGAGAAAAAGCTCTCCGTCTCGCTTATTCCACAGATTCGGGGCACACTGGGGTACACACCTTGGCACTCTTCTGTGGCTGTTGGACTGGACGGTTCATATCGCACGGTCCACGCCGAGGACGTTCGCGACACCCACGACCTCATCTATAAGAACGGACAACCATATTTCTTCCGCGAAAGATCAAGTCTCTTTGACTGGACCGAGGACGGTCTATCCGTCAAGTTCGAGCATCTTTATCCCTGCGGACTCATCATCCGCCCCGCTGATATCGACAATGTCAATCCGCCGCCGTCGATCCGCTCCATCCCCATGAAGAAAGTGCGCCAGCTGTCGAACGGTATGTCGCCCATTATTATTCGCGGGTTTTCCGAGACTCTTGAGGAAGATCTCTATGTCAAGAAGGGAGAAGAGCTTGGCACTATTCTCCCATGGAGCTTCGGCATAATTCAAAAGGTACGGGACAACGGCCGCTCTGACAAGATGGGCAACAACGTGACCTCGAACGAGGCTATGCCGATGCATTTTGATGGAATGTTCAAATTCGATGAGATCACCGACCCAGAGACAGGCGAGAAGAAAAAAGTCCAACATCCACCGGGCTATCAGTTCTTCACTTGTCCCGCCACCGCGCCGAAGGGCAATGGGTACACTTTGTTTGCAAGCTCCCGACTGTTCTTCCGGTACCTGCCTATTCCATGGTCTGCTGAGCGCCTTGAGAAAGTTACTTGGGCTATGGATAACGATGGGTTCTGGGATGCAAAACTTAAGAACCTGCCTTTGATTGTGAAACATCCTATCTCTGGACTTCCTTGTCTGCGCTGGCATCAACCTTGGGACTCAACCAAGACCAAATTCTCGACTTGTGATGTTTCAATTGAGAATGACGACAATAGTCTGGTCAATGTTGTGGATCGTATTATATATGACTATAGAGTCTGTCTTCGCTTTGGTTGGGAGAGGGGTGATCTGTTAATCAGTGATAATACTGCCATGCTGCATACTCGCACTGGATATATCAGTAATTGTGATCGGGAGCTGTGGCGAATTCACTGTGATTGAGATGTTCATGCGTCTTGGATTTTGATCTTGTGTTCTTTGTTTTTTGTCATTCTTTTCTGTCTCCATTTGGTCACTCGTTTTCTCACATATTTGGCTTATGTTTGGTGCGAAGTTGCTAAGTATCCTGAAGCAATTACACACGTCTTCAATGCAATATCCAATAGATTTCGAGTTTGGTGTCTTTGAATATCTTCCATGCTAAGTCTCTGTAAGATGAATATAAAACGGCTCTCTCCCTTTGGTACTATTTAACTCGTCTAAACAATAAGCACCATCCTAATGACTAGCATTCTACCAATCCCTAACTATCGGATTTCATGTTCGTTCCAGAGGGTGATACCCCAAAATTCGTTGTCTATACTCAGTTTCGGTAAAAAGTAGATTGCTCTCTAGAAAAAACCATGATATATTCACAATTCGTCCATGCCCGCTCTTTGTGTATATCCCACTCTCAACCCCTGCTCTGCCACCTCTATCATTATACAAGACCACAACCGACTCACATCATCCTAACAGGAAATCCCCCCTTGGTGGGCTTGTATTTACCGTCTTATGCAAAGGACACACATGCGGATATGAAACCCCGCCCATCCAGGGCCTTGAAGTGGAGTGCGCAGAATGCCCAGAATGGACATTATGAGGATAACATATACAACCCATAGTCTGGGAGTTAGCCTGCTTTGATGGAGCGCTCTGTTCCGAACCATTCTGACTAGTACCATAGGGGGAGGTTGGTGAAGGGAATGAAGCCATAGAGGCCGATGCCAGAGACTCTGGAGGAACCAGAACAATCACTTTGTATTGAGGAGACATGGTGTTGATGACCTCGATGATTTGCGGCAATGCCTCCTCTGCCTTTTGTTAGTTGCTTGGTCCAAATAATAACTTCTATACCATGTAGTTGGAGTACTGACCAGTCGCGACGTAGTACAGCGGCTGATTGAGCGCTGATGTAGACAAGGAGTCTGGTACCAAGGTCTCCGTGGTACCTATCATTTCCCGGTATGTATCGCCGTTGAGACTAGAGCTGGGTGGTGACATGCCGTGGATTGACTGTGTTGGGGGGCTTGTTATAGGGGATATTAGACTTGCTTCACTGAGTCCGGTAAATTGGGAAAGATCGCCGGGATGCACATGTTGTGTAAATGTGTTGAAGTCGTTTGGCCAGGACTGCGAGAACTGGGGATATGACGGCATGAATGAAGTACATTGGTCTGGGGTTAAAGGGGACACATCTCGCGAGGTGAACCCGAGCTCATTCTCGGAAGATGAGTGAGACCGTTGGAATAGCGATGAGTTATATGCCTGATCCCATCCGTTGAGAGCAGCAGCAGCTCTGAGTTCGTTGGCGATGACGCGCTCTTGAAGTTTTGCGATACGCTCTCTGATCTTGCGGCCTAGGTTTCGTCAGTTACAAACTTGTCTTCTCTGTTTATGGCAATATCTTACGGTGGTTTCTTTGCGAAAGGCGGTTCTGCAATCTCCTTCTTTCCAGTGGATCTTGTGTTTGGCTGAGGATATCCTCATCCTTAGGACTTGTAGACTGCTCTTCCATCTTCATCTTGTGGGGTGTTGTTATGTTGGGTTACAGGCTTGACGGATACTATCGTGCTCGTGGATGTTGCATATCCCATATAAGTTCTTTCAGCAGAAATTGCGAGTCTCCAGGTGTTCAGTGTGGAAACTCAGAAGCAAAAGGCCCATCGCCGTCAGCCTCCCTTTGCTTTATACAGGCCGTGCGCCCACGAGGGAAAAATCGCGCCTGATCTCACTGTGTGACGCAGTCTGTACAACGGATCTTCGGTGATCAATGATTCGGTCTGAAAGCCACTGGTTCATCCTCCGCCTCTTCAGCCGCGTGATGGTATTTGGTCTGGCCAGGCCAAACCACCTGCCGTTCTCAGCTTGCCGACTCCTTGTAGACAAAGCTCTTGTGCAGAATTGTGTATTCTGGGAGAAGGTTTCAGGATGGTCGCACGAGTTAGTGTAATCAGAGGCTATCCCCGGCCTGGACATGTGTATGGACATGATGCTGCCCTGGATCCTTCCATTCCTTTGTTCCAGCAATCTGGGATTCAGCAAAAATCATGAAACTCTCAGCTTGGGTCCGCCTTCGATGGCTCAAAGACTCGCATCTCGGAGCCGAACAACCTGTTTTGACTCCTTGACGTGGCAAGACCGTGCTACCTTGCCCTTAGTGTTAACCTACTTACCCCCGGTACTTTTGGATGATTATCCCCGCCTACTTATACTTCATATCACATGTAGGTGTCAAGGTATCTTGTTGTAGACTCAGACACCTCCGAATTCAGCCTTTATACTACCTAATTACACGGACCCACGTGGCAAGGGCAATTGCCATGATCTTGTGTTCGAGCTGAGAATAAACCAGGCAGACGATCTCCTATTGGGCTTTATCTGTCTCCAGGCTACACTCATCAACAGTTCATAGAAGTTCATATAAGGACAGGGAGACCAAGGCTATGGTGACAGGCCACCAGTTGCGAGGCTATTACCGCTAGTACAACCTTCAATATGAAGTCTAAAAATAAGACATGTTGGGCCATGGCCCCTTCCTACAAGAACAATGAGCTCACACTGGATATACTCCGGGTTTGACCCAAACTGGTTGTCTTATACCTTCTTTTACTCTAGGTTTTGGGGAGGTCACATTACTTTCTCAATTATTCTCAATTATTCTTGGCTCAATAGCTCGAAACTATCCCACTGAGCACCTCCCAAAAGGGTCATTATGCAGTTGCGTCATGATGGGCTAATTTCCCACCTTCGGTCCAACAGCTTAGAATGTGAATGAACTTCTGTTATGAGCCTAGCTAACTGTTAGGTGGTGCTACTTTGACAGCTCTTCTATCCCCCGGGATATATATGCATGTGAGATCCAGCCGTAGGGACTGGCGGAAGATCCGGTTTGGTTTGTCGCTGGATTGTATTCTGGAACGCAAATCTCTTTGTGTAACGGAGAGATGCTTTATTTCGCAAGTGATTTGTAATTATTCTCTACATTGCACGGCTCTTGGTGTAGAAAGTGATTTGCCGCACAACTATGAGTGTAAGATGAATCTGTTTAGTATATAGTACTCATGTTATAGTAGAATGTAAGTGAAATAAGCCAATATCCACATAATAGGATTACAACCAATCAATTTGCACATTTTAGGCATCAACATCTAAGTAAAGACAATAAAACCAACACTCACCAGCCTTGATTTTGTTGGTTGACATCGCAGCCAGTAAGCCGCCAAGGATTCCGTAAACAGCCGGGGCCCTCAAACAGTACCACCACTCTCCAACTCATCTTCCCCTCTCCCAGTCACAACACGCTTCATCCTGTTATCGCAGCTTGACAGAATGGTAGCTTTTCTCAACATAGTGGGAAATCTTCTCCCATATCATCTTCTCTCCTATGGCGCTCTCCTCGGAACAGAGCTCTACCAGGTGCATCTCTTGTCTCTCAAACAAGCAAGCTATCTCATGACTAACCACATAAAGAGCTTCGTCAACACAAAAATCTGCTACCAAGCCTTGCCAATGAAGGAGTTCATCCTCCTTCAAAAGCGCCTTTTCCCCATCTACTTCGGAACGCAAGTCGGACTCACAGCGTTGACGGCAGCAACACACCCACCGTACAGTATTTTGTCACTGGTCCAAGACCCATGGAGCGTAACTCCTCTTGCTATTGCTGGATTGACCGGATGCCTGAATTGGTTCATCTACGGGCCTCGAACGACAACTGCAACGTTGGTCAGGAGAGCACTACAAGGTGGGATTGCGTTTACCTGGATACGCCTCATTTTCCTTCAAACGATACAGCTAACGTTCCATTTCGCCTACAGAAAGCGATAACACCGATGCTGCCGCCGATGGGTCAAAGGTACATCGAGCTAACCGCAATTTCGCGCGAAATCACGCAATGGCCATCCATTTGAATGCTATTGCCATGATAGCTACTGTGTTTTATGGGTTCTCGCTTTCTGCCACACTTGTAGCAGGGATTTAGGCAAAGCCGCCATATCACAAAACTTTGATGCATGTGTGACTGCAGTAACAGAGTTTTGAATGACATGTTCATATCATTTCCTTTCTCAACTGCTGATATCATTTGGCTCCTAAAATAAATCTCAACTCTGTCTCTGATGCTGTTCCACCTACGTAACAAGGGAGATAACTTCTCACTTAACAGCATCAACTAAACATCGAGGTTCTCATTCTATGTTGTAGATGACCCCAATGGATATGCCAATCAGTGTTGCACATTTCGAGTTCCACCTACATTGGGACTATCTTGAAGAATGGCATATAGAGAAATAACTAAATACCTGTTCGTTATTTTGGAGAATATTGCGCTCCCTGGGTCTTTATGATAAAAATGACATCTGGGGACAAGATTATAACACATTTTACCGTCAGGACTTTAACAGTATATATATCTCTTACCAAACAGGCCCTGAGTTCAAGACAACCATTTTCGGAACTCAAGATATCAAACGCTATCCCAGAATCAAAGCCACCTAGCAGTAAAACCCAACAAAAACTTAGCCAAAGATAGCCACCGTGGACAGTGTGACATCAGGGCAAGTGTGTTGACTTCCGCTGACAGCAGGTGCATTAGGGCACGGAGCTCCAAGTAGAAACCCAACCCTCTATATAGCACTAGCAAAAGAGTAGCAATATCCATTCTCTAATCTTCTTAATTCTTGTTCCTACGAAATCTGCCAAACCTATCTCCACCATGTCGTTACTTTCTATACTCCTCTCCACCCTCCTAACCCTCCTCCTCCCACCCATCCTCTTCCTAATATGGTACCTCCACATCCCCCCGAAACCTCCCAAACCTCCCCAAAATCCCAATCTACGTCTCCATCCTCGGCCTCTGGTCCTCAATGGGCCAAGATGAGATCTACGAACGCTGGTTCAGGGCCCCATTAGAGAAACACGGCGCCGTGTTAGTCTGGTTCGCAGGACGATGGAGTGTTCTCGTCTCACGACCAGATTGGTTAACCGATATGTTCCGCAATGAACAAATATATGCAAAAGCAGGGAGTCAGATTAAGATCCCGCATGCTGTTATTGCGACGCTTGTCGGTGATAATATCATCAATGCCCACGGTGAGAATTGGAGACTTTACACTGGTATCATGAAGGCCGGATTGCAGAAGAAGGTTTTTGAGACGACTTCTTTATTGAAACAGTCGAGGAAATTGGTTGATGTTTTGATTGATCTGCAGAAAGAGACTGGAGCCAACAAAGGTATTCTAGTTATGGCAGATGTACAGAAATGGGCCGTTGATGTGATGGGCGAGAATTTCTTAGACTTGGATTTGAAGGTATCAACCGCCAACCTGCAATGAACATCCAATCTCCAATGCTACATCTTAATAAGTACTAACCAACCCTCTGACAGAGTCTGGGCCAACCCAACGGCGCCGTCCGAATCGAAGCCCTCCAATCCATAATCAAAGCAACCCTTTTCAAACCAATGTACTTTAGCTTCCCAGATCTCGACCACTTCCCCTGGCTGCTACCCTCACGCAAACACGCGTATCAAATAATGCAAGAATTCGACAGTCGACTATACACGATGATAATGAACATGCTCCACAAGCGCACACAAGAAAAACCCACACAATCCGAAGAAATCGTCTCGCACATGCTGGGGGCAGCATACACGTCTGGTCGAATAACCGAGAAACAATTCCGTGATAATCTAAAGATCACCTTCCTAACGGCCCATGAAAACGCCCAGCAACTCGTCACATCGATGTTCTGGCAGCTGGGGACACGAGTCGATATCCAGGATCGATTGCGGGAGGAGATCCTGACTACAGCGAAGATTCATCCGGATCCATCACAGGAAGTCATCAATAATCTCCCGTACCTCACGGCTGTGGTGTTGGAACTACTTCGTCTCTTCCCGCCTGTGTGTCAGCTCATTAACCGGGTCGCGTTACAGCCCGCACTGCTGGGTGGCGAGCTTCCTATCCCGAAGGGTGCGTTTGTGGGATGGAATGCGTGGGCGGTGCATAGTAACCCCGATGTATGGGGTTCTGATGCGCGGGAGTTCCGGGCTGAGAGGTGGGGGGAGACCGTTGAAGAGATGCAAGGGCGCTTCCGGAGGGAGACGGTCCGGGGTACGTATATTCCGTTTAATGCGCATAAGCGGAAGTGTCTTGGGCAGGGGTTTGCGTTATTGCAGGTGAAGGTTTTGTTGTTTGTTTTGTTGGGGAGGGTTAAGTGGGTTGTTGATCCTGAGTATCGGTTGAAGATGACGCCGGTATGTTGTTTCTTCCCTGGCGGGATTTGATGATGTATGCTGATTTGAATAGGGTGGGATTCTGGCGCCGCTGGGTTGTCGGGTTATCTTGACGGACTTGGATTCTTCGTCGTGAAGAGACCGAGTTGTACTGGTCGATGGATGATTGGTATCAGATGTGTTGGTGATCGATGTGGAATAAAGCGTTAGAATGAGTGGCAATGGACTAGAATGCGGCAAGAAAGCACTCCATACTCCAAGAAACGTGGGATTAACATCCAAATATGATCAAATGACCGCTAAATTGTCCAATTGTCTAATATAATCGCTCTCGTGGTATCACATGTAGCATGGGGGGAAAAGTTCAACCCCCAAAACGCCTTTAAAAAAATAACCAGACACATCTATCCTCGCTTCATAGATGTCACATTATTGTAAGTTGCTGGATTCTGCCGAAACCTGCTTGCATATCGTTACAAGATAGCTTGCCATTGCGCAGTTCTGGTAGCCTCGAATTCGTACATCTTCACGCTTTCTAGAAGTACAAACGATTCGTATCGAAGTCCTCGTTCGCGGTCTTTGGTTTGGGACCATTGTTCGACGGTCCCGTTCCAGACATTGGCGTAGCCATCGAATAGTGACCGCCAGTAGCAGGCTTCGGCGGCAGGTGTGAGATATCGCTCACGGAAAGTCTTCACACTGTTGTTGGCGATGCGCTGTGCAACTTCAGTGTTGGTAACTAGGGGCTCCATCTTGTCAGGTAAGTCGCTGAAATCGCGCTCGACCTCGACATAATTTTGGTTGGGACCATCTGCCACTAATAGATAATGGTGATGTTGAATGAATTGGAGTTTGTGTGCGACAATAACAGAATTGCAAGCCTGTCGATATTTTAATGAAGCCGAATAAGAGCGACCTAAAAATAATGGCGTATGGTTAGTGGCAAGTTCGCAATAGAGGAATAAAAATACAACTCACCTTCAACATGCGCAATAAACATATAATGGCAATGATCTTCCATCCTAAGGACATTGGAACCCGTGTTCCAATCAACCTGTTTAACATCGCCCCACGATTTGTCCCTAGCGGCCTCCATCAACGCGCGTCGTAATTTGGGTGCGAAACTGGGCTTGCCCCGCCAGACCAACTGTGGCGTTTTCTCTGACCAGGGGATATCCATCCTCTCGATTCGCTCAACCACCTGGTCATATGGCCCCATATAATTGTCGCGATTATCCCAAGCCCAAAAGCTAAAATCCGGCATAAGCCACACGCCTTCTTCCGTGGACGTGCGCGAAAACACCCAAACCGGCCATTCGGAATTGGTCACATCCTCAACCTTATCCTCCACCGAGAAGACAAATTCCAAGTCCCGTCGAGACAGTCGTTCCGGGTCGGCGGCCAGCGCACGATGGATTGAGCTCAACGTCCCCAGAATTTTCCGTCGATGATCCTCGCCTTTGGATCGCGCCGTCACCACATATAATTGTCCATTGGAGATAAATGCGCGCGCCATACCATGTTGGATTGGGATGGCGTCCAGTTCTACAGCCGACAAGCGATCGTGCGAAGACCAGAATTTGACACCGCGCGCGATGTCCTCGAATAACCCGGGAAAGGCGGATTTGCACTGGCTGTTGCTGAGGGCCTCGTTGCGACCATCCCGGGTATATTCAAAGGACCAAGCGCGGGTGGTGTCTGCCTGGAGACCGGGTTCGGGACAGGTGAGACATGTCGAGCATTGGAAGGTAGTGGAGGATTCGCAAGCGCAGTGTCCGGCGGGAATTAACTGGGTGAGGACGGGATGGATGTATTCTCTGTCGGAGTTCATGCCAAACCAAATGACGATGATGGCGCTGAAGCTAAATGCGGTTATGACGCAGAGAAGCGACAAGCCGCGTCGCGGGCGAATTGGAAATGAGGCTGTCATGGTGATCGTCTGGACTTGCACGGCATGATCTGGGAATTGCCGGTTTGTCTTGGTATGTGAGGATAGTATAGTTTAAAGAGTGTTTAGAATGGGAAGAAAACATAATAACAAAAGAGAAGGGGGGGAAGAATCAAGCCCTGAAACGATCCCTATAAAGGGCAGTGATGCGCAAGTATGGATGATCGCCCCCCTCAAATACCAGCATTGGTGAGCCCCAGCCCGACCCCAGTGGGGGGAGCGGCGTCATCGTTCTCTTTTTGGTCTTTTTTTTTGGTTTTGTTTCGTCTTTCCTTTTTAACTTCATATAGGTACTTTTGATTGGTTTGATATAATTAGATTTGTTGGATAGGAATAATCCTCCGATAGAGAGAGAAACAGTACAAGAGCAAAGGGGTAAAATGAAGGGAGAAGGAATTGCAAGGAATTGCCAAGGCTCAACGCCAACTGGACCCTGTTTATGTCCTGGGGCCATGGGGAGCTTGTTGATCGTTGCCTATGAAGTTAATATATTGGGATATAGTAATATAGTAATATAGTATGAACTGACATCTTTTCAAGGTTGATCTACACTACTTTGCCTCTAGCTGCTAATAAGCGAGACGCTATAGGAATTTAGCCTTGGGGGCTGAAGGTTACAGTCAAAGTGAAAAGGACTCTGTTTGAACTACGGAGTACTATTCCCCACTTCAAACTACATAGATACAACTATAACCAATGCCTTTTAACAATGCTAGCTTGATCATCTAGTATGAGAATGCAGTACACAAGGAAGAAAAAAGAAAAAAAAAAAAAAAAAAAAAAAAAAAAACACCAATTGTCCTAACCCCCTAGCCCATTTTCCTTGGTAGAAACGCCCGCAATGCATGGAAAATAACGCAAAAATGGCACCTAGAGAGGATTCAAAAAGCGTGGTTATTGGCCAGAGTGACTTCGCCCATGTCGTATTCCCCGACTGCGACTGGATGGTGCAGGCGTCTGACTGGCATCCATATCCGGGGTAGCAGGTACTGTGGGTCGACGTTGTCGGCTGTGTCGTACACGCCCGAGAGCTCGGCGCAAAAGTCCGTCAGCTTCGTCGTCAAGATCCATTTCCACTTTTTCATCTTCGGCTGGAGGCGTCGCGACATGAGCTGCCTCCGCCGTCCACTCTTCCACAAACGGCTCTTGACGTCCACGTCGTCGAGACATCTCTTCTGGGGCCACTCGCTCTTTCCCCTTATGCTCACGAGACCGAGTAGATCCCCGACGCTTGGAGGAGGCTGCACTGGCTTCTCGCATGCTCTCCTCAAAAGCCGTGCGGTCCTTCTGTCGCCCCTCCAAGGCCCAGAGCTCGAGTGCACGAGAAAGTAATGTACCCGCCACACCCGCACCCCCGGCTGCATCACCGCCGCCACTCGCCCCAAGTACACGTACGGCCTCATGTAAGGCAGTCACCGCGTCAGTGGTGCGTCCCAACTCCAGTAATACAAGGCCCCGAGACGTATGAAGAGAACCCGTCAGCCCGCGATCTTCGTAGCCCCCAACCCCAGATGCGGTAGCGATCGCCGCTGAGCCACCCGTTCCACCACCCAAAAATGGCGAGTAGCCCATGCTGCTCCCTCCCGCACCCACACGGAGACATTCATCAAATTCACCAAGGGATTCGGACAGGCGGCCCATGCGACGTAAGGCATGACCTAGGTTTGCACGTGTAGCCACCCAGGCACTGGGTTCGCAGTGGAGAGAAGTGGCCAGTGCTAGTGCTTGCCCGAACAATTCAACGGCGCCGCTAAGATGATTCTGATGGTAGAAGACAACTCCAAGCTCGTTGAGAACTAGGGGGTCTCCGCCTACAGCTGAGACAATTCCGGAGGGATTAGGTGCGAGGGAAGGGACAGAGCCCGGGGCAGCTCCGGTCGACATGGCATGAGCGGCACATAGATACTCGTGCGCGAGAGACATGTTATTGAGGGCAAGATGTTGCATTCCCAAGAAGAGTTGGGGAAGATGGCTGCCTTGGAAAAGGCGAGCGGCAGTGCTATACGCTGCAATGGCTTGGTCGTGTTCACCCTCTGCGGCAAAGGTGTGCGCAAATCCAATCCAAGCCGGAGCTGAATGTGGATCTAGCAGTGAGGCCTTCGAGAAGAAGCGTCGCGCCTCAGCCACCTTTGATACCGACAAATAGTACACTCCGATTGCCAAGTATGTGTAAGGCTCCTCGGGGGAGTGATCCGCGAGCATGTGAGAGAGTAAGAATAGGGCATTCGTGGCACCGGTCTCGTAAAGGCACGCCAAGTGGAGCGGATAAATAGCTGGAGCATGGCCAAGGTTGTTTTGTGCGGGAATGCTGGGATTTGTGGAGGCTAGATCGGTGGATTGAGAGGTGGAGAGGATAGAGGACGTCAATTCCAAAGCTTCTGCAAATCGGCATTGCGTGTACAGAGCTTCCGCGCGGGACAAAAGGATATCGGGGTTCTCTGCAAGATTATAATGTGTGGAAAGGGTTTCGGTTGCGTCGGAGAGGATGGTAGGGGAGGAGTATTTCGATAGACGGGTCGTGTACAGCATCTTGGTAAAGTGGGCCGCCTCTTGTGCCATCATGGGATCCGGGGAGGAGACGGAATCGAAGTCTAGTGATTCAAGGAATTCCAATTCTTCCGTGGGAGACATTAAAGAGTTCTTCATCAGCTGGTCAAATGCTTCAAAACACTGCACATCAATCCGCACAGCATCCTTGTAACAGTCCCGCGCACGATCAAATGCATTCTGCTTGGCAAAGCAGAGTCCCCGTAAATAACACATGGCGGCTTCAAATCGTACATTATTTGCATCTTCACGTTCTCGCTCCTCGGCTCGATCACTCCGCGGTGTCGCGCTCTTCCCATTACGTAGGGTGACATGGCTTTGGTGTTGGATCTTGCGGCGGGTGTGGTTATTGCGGATGAGATCGGTGGGGTTGTGTTCGCCAAGGATAGAGAGGGCTTGTTCAAATTGGTTCTGTTTTATGTAGCAGTGGGCAGCGAGGTAACGACAGGCGGTGCTTCGAGAAACGAGATCCTTGCGGGACAGAAGGGCCAAGGCGCGCGTGAAGTTGTTATTCGAGAAGTGTACTTGAGCCAGCCAAAACGCGTCAGAGTCACTGTCTTCGCCAGTAAGTCAGTATCGCCTGGTATGGTTGTTTTCTTGGTTGGATGTCCACGATGCTTGTATTCCTTACTGGTAAGCGCCAGGACTTTGTCCCCAATGTAGATTGCGGAATCATGCTGGCCACGGTTTAACGCGTCCTGCCGCCATGAGCGCAGGAACCTTTCCATATCGACAGATGGGGCGCGTCAAGGAATGGCTTTGCAGAGAGAAGAGACATAGAGCGATTTCTGTTCGAAGCTGGAGATATCCAAGCAATGCAAGTAGCAACTTTCGCATGAGCGGGTCCTTGCCCTATTTTGAACCAAACAATGGTCCGTGCGTACTTGTGATGTTGGAAAGGTTACCAATATTGATTGTATGTTGTATGTAGGGAGTACGGAGTAAAGTGTTGGTATATACATTGATCAGGTGAATAAAAGAGTCCATTTGACCCAAAGCCACAATATGACATGCAACACTAATATGCAAGTTACAACACACTTAATGTACTTACCTCTAGCCCAAGTGAAGAGAGCCCACGTGACTGTCTCAGTACTCCTTCAACACGTAGATAGCTTCTAGTTACACTCATCCACTTAGTTAACTACCCCATACATCCATACATAACTAACTAGGTATTTTGATTTCGAATTAGTCACACATATATAGTATCGGAACTGTTTAATTGTACTACATATTATGTAGTAGTAATTGTATTTGTATTATAGCTTATAGCTACATAGGTAGTTCGAATGGCATGTAATCGAAGTTTCGATGTTGCCCCACGTGTATCACCGCCGTAGCTTCCCTTTCATCGTTGGGGCGCACCTTCCTATTCTGGAGAGGCCGGGGAGCCTGGAGGGTGACGAGACTTACGTAGTTCCCTTGTCGCTGTCTCGTGACTTTTGACCTCGGTACTCTTCCGAGGTTTTAAGCGCTTCGGAAGTCCGTTATCGTTATCGCTCCCGTCTTATCGTTATCGCGACACGATGACTGGTTCTGGTCGCTCCCTTGCCGCTATCTTAGCGCGCGCGCATGAAAATGATTGGGATGATACCCACGTGACCAGCGACGATGTCGTCGCCGCGCGGGTCCCGCGGGGCCCAAAGAATAAACAGGTTTGTCGATCTTCCGCTTCCACTTCCCCAACATCTTCTACTTCTTGCAATTCCCTTTGCGATCAAAGCACCATGGCTGAACGAAAGGTTCTTTCAAAGTATTACCCGCCGGACTTCGATCCCTCTGCGATCGAGAAGAGAAAGCGCCCTCGCAAGGATGGAAAGCCTGAGCCCAAGGTGATCACCATCCGTCTGATGACACCTTTTTCGATGAAATGCACTCACTGTGGCGAGTACATTCCGAAGGGTCGCAAGTTCAATGCGCGCAAGGAGATACTTGATGCGAACTACCTGTCGATTGTGATCCACCGTCTCTACATCCGTTGCTCTCGATGCAGCGGCGAGATAACTTTCCGCACCGACCCCAAGAGTGAGTTCTAAACCCTGCTTGCACTCACTCCACCATATCAAAGCTAACGTGTTTTACTAGACACCGACTACGAGATCGAGCGTGGCGCAAAGCGCAACTTCGAAGTCTGGCGCGACGCCACGGCCGAGAAATACAATGACGAGACTGAGGAGCAGACCCTCGACCGCCTCGAGAAGGAACACGGTGCTGCGGAGGAACAGCTCGAGCGAGACAAGATGGCCGAACTCGAAGACAAGATGCTCGACTCCAAGCGCGAGATGCAAATCGCCGATGCCCTCGATGAGATCCGCACCCGCAACGCCCGCATCGAGCGCACCGAGGCCCGCGGCAACGAGACTGCTATGGCTACTGTTCAGAAGGATATCGATGAGGAGGCCCTTCGCCGCGCCAAGGCCGAAGAAGAGGACCGAGAGGCTATTCGCGAGGAATTCTTCCGAAAGAAGCGTGCCGCAGAGCAGGATGCCAGGACCGCAGAAATCGACGCATTGTACTCGGAGGAGGCTAAGGCTCGCCGTGCTGCATTCTGGGCCGAGGGCCGCGAGATGCGCCGTCGTAACGCTGCCAACATGCGCGCTCGCAAGGCCAAGGGTTTGATCAGGCCCAAGGGTACCACCAGCGCCAAGGCTACTGCCAGTGTCAATGCTACCACCACCGGCAACGCTACCGCCAGCTCCAGTACCACTCCTAGCGCCAATGCTACCACCACCGACAACGCTACCGCCACCGCCAGCGCTTCTCCTAGCGTCAATGATACCCCCAGCGCCAACGCTACTACCAGCGAAAAGTAAACTTCTCTCAAATTAACGCCTCTTTTTTGTTTACGGCGCACGGAGTTTCAGCGGGCATCTACTTGATCGGAATTCAAGCACTAGCTACATAGGCATAGCAGGTTTCAAATGATAATCGAAAATTTCAACTATTAATAACTATCAGAGCTAGGTAATATTCCTTGGTATCAAATTCATTGTAGAAGGTAGTAAAACAACTGGGCGGAGGGAACAAGGCCAGGATGCGCGCTCGCAAGGCTACCCCCAGCCTATGTCACGATCAACATCCGTCACATGCTTCGTCATATGTTTGCACTGTTTGCGTCTTACTCAAATTGCTACTAAGCCTAATCGGTAGGGATGGAGATATTTGCATTGTTTGCATGTGGAGAGCCTCACCTGAGCAAGTATAAGAGCCTCCAGGATCTATCTCTCTTGCTCTCTCTTTCCTTCTTCCCCACCTTTACTTTTTCAGTTGGAATGGACTCTTACTGCCTTGATTAACCTAGCACGTAACAAAGAGCCGCCGGCAAGGAACAATATCCTCTACAATCAACGCCTTTTTTTTTTGTCATGGCGTATGAAGTTCAAGCGGGTGTTAACGGCAGATTGATTCGACTACTAGCTCGGCATACCTGTAGGTTACAAATGATAATCGAAAAATTTAACTATTAATAACTATCAGAGCTAGTAATATTCCGTAGTATCAAAGACATTGTAGAAGGTATTAAACAAGAGGGAAAAAAATCGGTATCACAATCATAGTAACATGAAGAAAAGCCGCGTACCTCGCCGAAGCCGAAGCGCCCACGCTCAGAAAAACAGACCCAGAGACGAAACCCACCGCTTCAGAAAGCACAATAGCCATACAAGAAGTTCCCACCGCCAAGTGGCAGGACAGAAACACGCAAATCGACAACAAGCATTGCTCACAGATACGGCATCCACAACGCATCGCACGACGCCAAGTGCTGAGGGTTGACTGCCTTGGAGATCAGATCGATGGTGGTCTGATTGGCAGGCAAGTTGCCCTCCGGCGGGCTGGCAAGACTGACAGCACGGTTGACGATGATCTCGCTGTTGTTGTAGACCAGGTCGCGGAGTTGTCCAGGGGGCAGGACACCGCGGTGATGAGCTGTAGCCCAGAACATCATCTCGTCGCGCACGAAGACGCTGAGCTGTTGCTCCAGTTCGTGTCGAGGCTCCGTCAGGCAGCGGGCGATTGCCATCATTGCACAGGCGAACACACCCTCCGTCGCAATGGGACCCAGAAGTGTCTGGATGTTGGGTGTGAACCGGAAGGGGACTTGCTCCGGGTTGTAGAAGAACGCCTTGGCTGGGTTGATGGTGGGGATCAATTCGGCACCCCAGATATCGCCTGTTGAACGAGATATCATAATTTTATTCGGGTAACGGTTGCCAATGTGCATAACGTAGGTCATGAAAGCAATTGCTGCGTACTGGTAGGCAAATTGACGTCGGAAGAGCCAGAAGTCGGAGAAGTTGGGGTATGTCTGCTGGCAGTATTCCAACACGACGGTACTGGGGACCCATTTGTCTTGAATCGCGGTTAGGATTTCTGTGCGAAGGACCTGTTGCTGATCGGGCGTGCGCTGGGAATTGTTAGCATTTGTTATGTGCAAAGTGGAGGGCACACTTACGTTCTGCTTCGTTTCTGCCAACGACCGCATCTTGTCCATTGTGAAGAGGACAGGGTCGTCCTTGTTGATGCCCTTGCGGCGGCAGTAATCCTCATAAATTCCTTGCATTGAGATGTACGAAGAATCGTCGCGCACCAACCGAATGTGAGGCGCTAGAGGAACCATCAATGGTAGGTGGAAGTACAAATTGCGGCGGCGACTCTCCTTTCGCTTCGCAAGCAGACCATTGAAGATGCGGAACAGCTGAAGAATACGCTCTTCGCGCCTGCAGTGGCGGGCAGCGGGATGTTGAACAGCAAATGCTTGCATACTACCGTCGTGTCCGCGGATCTTCAAGCGACGGTGACAGACACCAATGCCTCGGATGAGGTCCACATCGGGAAGGAAGCGGTCGATGCGGACAAAGTCTTGGTTCTTATCCTTGTGGAGTAGGTACTGGCCGGGAACCTCGACTTCATCAAACTTAAGGAAGCGGAACTCACTCAGATGAGGTGAAGAGTTCTCGAGGAATGTGTGCTGTGATCTGCGATCAAGCTTTTCCTCGAACTTGTCACGCCAGCGCCGCAACTTGTGGATGTACTCGTTCATGGTCGGCTTCTTGGTCACAAAGTCCGCCTCGAATGACTTGCGAATGTGAGCTGGGAGAATGGTCTCCGCGAATCGAGTGATGTTGGCTTCTGTTGCGGCAGGCAACTTGAAATCTTGCGCATAAGACCCAGGCATGCGACCCACATAGGCCAATCCATCGTTCAAGAGAGCAACGATGAGTCGGTAAGCATCCTCGTCGGGAGGACACTTGAAGTTCTTGTGGATCTGGTCAACCATTGTTTCCATAGATAGAGCAAGCAAGGGGAATGCCGTCTTGAGTCCAGACATGATTTCATCTGAGTACTCCCAGGGTTTCTTCAGAGGTTCCTTCTCGCCATCCAAAGGTGCAGTCTGGTTCTGTTGGGGTGTTCCCGTCTGACCAGGGACTTGCAGGTGAGTTTGCTGCGCTTGGGCAGGAGTTTGGCCAGCTTGTGGAGATGCCTGCATGGGGTTTTGTGGCTGTGCGGGAGACTGAGTTTGCGCTTGAGCTGGATTCTGTATGGCGGGCGAGTTTGCAGGCGGAACCGACGGAGATGCAGCTGCAGCCTGGGCTTTCTGTGCAGGAGAGCTATCGGCACCGGCAACAGGATTTGGCTTCGTACTGGGTGAGGATCCTTGCTGCTGCTGCTGCTGCTGTCTAGCTCGGTTCAACTTCTCCTGCTTCTGGTCATGCTGCTTCTTGATGCTCAGCATGTCCTCTCTGTTCGTACGAAGCAAGAAGAAGAGCGCCTGTGGGTACAACTTGGCGATCTTTACCAGGACAGCTTTGCACAGGCGCGCCTCCCGGTGGGACAAGCTGGTAAGAAGTTGAGGAATGAAAGTGATCCAGTACCACACCGGGGTGTCTCCCTTGAAGTTTTCGAATGCACTTGCGATCTTTCCTTCGTCGTTGTCCAAGCTCAGGAGCCAGAGGATTCGGCTGAGTAGTTTCCGGGATTTCGCACTCTTGTAGAGACCAGCCGCTTCTAGATAGCAACTAACAGCGTTGCTAGCCAGCTCGTAGTCAGTTGGATCAGCCTTGAAGCGCTGATCACTGTATTGTCCCCATTCAGACCAAGCCTTAGCAAGGCGGAGATCATAGTAAAGAGCAACTCCAAAGGCCTCATTAGCCTCATTGACATGATCAAGCTTGGCGAGGAACATGCCCTTGAGTGTGTAGAACTCGGCCTTCTGCTGCGGCCCGAAGTAGTTGAGGTTAGTGTTGTTGATCACATCCAACCCGCTGTTCAGCTCCTTCGGATTCTGGTAGTGGCACTTTGCTTGCTCCCGAAGCTTGAGGAAGGCTTCTTGAATTTCAATGTTCGGGAGGGTATAGATACGGCTGAGTTGGTTAATGCAGACCTCTGGCATCTGGTGCTTTCGAGCTACATGGGCGAATCGGTTGATGATCCAAGCTGTTTCATGGTATCCGCGGTAGGCGTAAGAGTTACTGGCCACATTATTCGTCTGAGGGGGCAAGAGACTGAGGTAAGTGCCGTTGATGAGCTGGAAAATGTGCTGACGCCAGGTGACGAGATCTTGCCATGTGTTGATGTCATCCCAGAGATTGGGCAAACGGTCTCTCCAAGTTCCGAGAAGTAGCTTGAGCTCAGCAGACTTAGTATCCAAGTTCCTTTCGTTAGTCTGAGCCAAGCTGCTACAGATGTGGCTAGCATCATGCAGCTCAACCAAGAGTTGGAAATGCTGCAGGATGGGAATGTGCGCATTGGTGATACGCTTAGGCAATTGAAGCCACTTGCGAATGGAAAGCTGGATAGACTCGTCGCAAACGCTGTTGAAGTCTTGGATATTGTCCTTCTTCGTGTGGTATTGGAGAAGAGCCATGAAGGCCTGGAAGAAGGTGCGTCTAGGAGTTGGAGCGTCGGATACAGACTTGATTAATGACTCAAGCTGCTCGCGGTTACCTTCACTCTGCCAGTTCTCGATGTTCCTCCAAGCAGCCTCCAACAAGAGATCGTTGAGGTTCTCATGCTTGGCGAAGTCACTCAGAATCTCCCACTGCTGGAGCTTCTGGGCGCAGATCAGCCAATGATCCTCCCAGACAAAGTATTCGCCCTGGGAGAACGGCATGGCACCAGAACGGGCCTTGATTTGGGCATTCTCGTAGAGTTGTTGAGACTTGTCCCACATTCCTTGTTGCTCATACGAAAGCGCGGCATTAGTTTCAACAAACTTGCAACGACGGCGCCAGGTTCCGTAGAAGAAGTCGTCCTCTTGGAGACCTGCGTAAACCTCAACGAGGGCATCGAGGTTGCTTTCGCGTACAGTAGGCGTGTCAATGATGGGATTAATGGCGGTTTGTTCAAGATAGGTAGCAGCAGTGTACCACGCATCGTAGGTGCGGCTGAGATACTTGACAACATGGGGAGGAATTTTAAACCGAGGACTAGCACGTACAGTACCCTCAAGGAGGGCTTGCACGACGTTGGGCCGCTTGTCTAGCTGTCTGTGGTGGTACTCACGGGTGAGCAATGTGACCATATCCTTCTCCAGATCAATGCAGTCTTTGTTGGACAGTGTGGACCAGAAGAGAGGGAAGATAGTAGTCCACAGCTGGTAGGCAACATTCGAATCAGTATGTTGAAGCTGACATAAAGGCTCGATCAGATCGCGAACTCTGACGTCGCCAATATCGGACATGAATCGCCTTCGCTCTGAGACGAAAGTCTCCAGCTGGTTATCAACCATGATATCGGCTTTCCTAGGATCTTTCTCGCCGCTACCAAAAAGGAATGACACGGGGAACAGGGTGAAGTCCTCGGGGTGCAAGCGGGCAGTGGTGGTCATGTCCACACATCCAAGCACTAAATGCGATGCTTGGGCGAGCCAGAAGGAATCAGCAAGGGTATCCCAGTTCTGGCATGTCAGAACATAGCTGAGACGCGAGCTCGCAAGACGAGTCAAACTCTTGTCGAAGATTTGCATGAAGCGGTTCCGCATTTCAACGTCTTGGGCTCTAGCTCCAATCAGGAAAGCATGCTCCAGACGGACTGTCAATTCAGTCCGAGTGATTTTCGAGTCTTCATAAATTCGAATGACAAGATCGAGGAACTTCTTCAACATTGTCTGGTCAGAACGGGATTCGAAAAGCAGCATCTTATGCAGAACAGCCGTCTTCTCCTTTAGGGTGGGCCATGACTCGGTGGAGTGGAAGATCCACGACTCTGCCATGCCCAAGATCTTGCTGCACAGCTCAATATTTTGTGAGCGCTCCACAATCTGTGCAAGAACGCTCAAGAATGGACGACGTTGATCACCGAGGTGAGACATTCTGACAGAAATAAGCTCAATGGTCTTGAGGATGAGATCAACCCCAATCTCAAACTCTTGCTGATCGGTGGTTGGAGCCCCTTCGGCGGGCTTAGTACCGTTCGCCAGCTGAGCGCCATTCTGAGTTGACGCAGCTACATGTTCCTTAGCGAGCTTTGTAGAGAAAGCCTTCATCACCGCGGGAATGTGTGCGTCAATCTCGGCGGGCTTGATCTTTGAAAGGGTCCACAGGATGTTCAAGCTTGAAACGTAGTTGCTGGCAGAAAGTGTTTCAGTGGCAATGGCAGACAAATACGAGCCGAACTCCGAAGGCGTCCCCTCTGTGTCCATTGCATCTTCCTCGTCAGGCTGCTCATCCGGAATAGCCTCAAGAACACGGCGAACAGGAGGCGGCAGTTTGTGCAAAACATCCATGCTGTCTTCTAGACCATGTAGACAGTCCTGAATCTCTGGGTTGTCCGATTTCAAGGGCTTCTCGAGAAGCTTTTGAATAGCGGGAAGACGAGCCGCAATCCACTCATTTGGTTTGGCCGCGATAAGCACCCTGACGACCTGCAGTGTGTTGACCATGTAGGTGATTTTGTCCTCGACTTTATCACCCTTCTCACCAACTAGGATTGGCTCAGTTACCTTTTGGTAGAGATCAATATCTAGATCGCCCCAGTACTCAGGAGAAAGGAGGCTGCGAAGCAGGTTGATAGCCTTATTGATCATGTCACCAGTGGGGACGGGGTTCTGCTGTTTTGTTGTGGGGATTTGGCGAATATGAGCTGCTGGAACCAGGAAGCGTTCGGGGATTGTAGTGATGAAGGTAATGAGGTACTTGATCAATGACGCACGCAGATCGTTGGGCACAGTGTACTCCGACCGCTCGCGGCTACTGGGAGGACCAAGAGCGGGGGACGGCGATGGCTCTTGGGCTTCGTCCAGCTTGCGTTTCCTGGCAACTGGAGACTCAGATGTGCCATTGGCCAAGTGGCTAGCCTCGGCGTTCTGGGCCCGTTTTTCCTCCCAGTGCCAAATCAAGCTAATCAAGTTCAGTGCGAGCTTCTTGCTGTCATTGGAGGTGTTCGGTGGACCCGTGATTTTGACTAGGGACGGAACAATGAGAGGCACAAAGTGCTCCCGTGACTCGTAGAAAAGATCAGGCTGGCGAACCAAGAACTGGAAGATGCTCATAACCTGCTGAAGGTTGGCAGTTTCCTCGGCTAGGATACGACGGGGCCATTTAGCCCATAACGGGTACCGTGCCTCTGCTCCGGAGCTGTTGGCTGTTCGTGTGGGGAGTACAGGAGCTAGGACATCAAGAGCTTGCGTGACAAGCGCTCTGCCTTCATTCTGGTGAGCCCTGAGCAATGCGACATACACCTGAATCACAATCTTGAATGGAGTCTCGTAGTGCGCAATGAAGTAACTAATCAAAACATAGGCACCGTATTTGTTGATGATATCCTCGAGTCGGATGTAGTTCCACGCAAACTTAATAATGTCCTTGCGAGAATCCTGCACAGTTTGTGAATGGTACTTGATCAACAAAGCAGACAGCTGTAGCAACTCCATTCGTGAGTGGTCCACACCAGCTTGATTGGACTCCTCGCTCAGATCAGCCAGCTGGGGCTTCCACAAACGACTCTGGATAGACTCGGTCATGCTCTTGTCCATCAACTTAGGAGTGTTTGGAGGGCTATTCCAGGTAACCTGGACGTCCATAGCAAAGATTGGGTTGACCAGGTGGCGGAAGGCATAAGTCTTAGTCTTCTGCGGGCAGCTCTTCTGGCCATAGAGGTCGAGACAGCGCATGATAACAGATCGCCGGTAATCAATGGACTCATTTGAGATGATGCTCTTGTAGATGAACTTGGGAAGCGCAAGCGTGCGTTTCAACTCGTCAGCAGAGAGTCCATCAATCACTTCAAATAGGAAGTCTAGATCGTGGGTGGCCTCCGTCAAGTACATGGTGAAGATATCCATCAGCTGGTCTTCGGCTTGCTCCACTCGAAGTCGCTCATCAGCCGGCAGACTGTCACCACGGAGCTTCCTCTCCAGGTCTCTGCCAGAAGTCAGGAGCTTGTTTCTCATCTCTGCGTGCGAGACCAACCAGCGCTTGGTTGAACTGTAGGAACACAGGGAGTGTGCAACATAGACTCCATTGATAGCAGCAGTATTCTTGCCGTCACCAGCATCCTGACCAAAGGCGGCGGCGGAGAAGCCATCTGTATCGGCGACGATGGCGTTCCGAAGTGCTTCACTCTCGGGATCCGCCAGGATCTGTCCAAAGAATCGTCCGAATCGCTCATCCTTGAAGCGCGCAAAGAAAAATGCGAGACTCTCTTTGGGATAGCGATTGAGATACTTCACAAGTGGTTTTCTGAATGGACTGTGTGACGTTCTTCGAAGCTTTAATTCGAGATCCAATACCTTGTTGACAAGATGCTCCATGAAAGAAGTAGCGGCCGGTGGGAGGAGATGGAAGATATTGAATATGGCAGCGACTATCTTCATGGCCGGGTTTTGCTCAACGAGGCTGAACGACACCTTCTGCAGTACGGCATCATCCGCGATGACTTTCATATGATCAAGCAGACGGGCGCCGATTTCGACTTTGAAGTAGTTGGTAAGCAGTGTCAATAGACGAGCAAGACCATCTAAACCAGCAACACTAAGGCGCTTGGGATCCTGAAGGTTCATGAGAATAGGGCGCAGTCCATTCTGTAACAGATCCTTAGGGAGCTTGTTGGTCTGGGTGAGAACATCACGGAGACCCGCATTCGCAGCTTCAATGACCTCCTGTGACTTTGAGTAGAGCGACTTGAAGAACACAGAAATTATGCGAGCCCTGCTCGTGTTCTGTGGCGTGTTGGCGAACTCGGAGAAGCTCATTGCCATAGATAAGAGACGAAGACAAGCAACACGGAGGTTCACAATCATGTCTGCAGTCTTGAACTCATTTGGCTTAGAAGCAAGAGACTCATCATCAGCGTCAGCGAGGGCAAGAGATTCCAGCATCAAACGGTTGAGTGGTTCATTGAAGGTGACGATATCGTTGTGAAGGCCGAGGCAGTATGTGATAGCATCGATGAAACCTATCTGTGTTGGGAAAGGCAGAGCACGCAAAGGCTTGTTGAAGATCGACTGCAAGAGACGATCTCTAACAGGAAGAATAAGTTCATGCACCTCGCAGCCAAGAACATCCTTCAAGGTGGTGAAGCAACGACGAGCAGTTTCCCGAACGTGTTTATTCATGTGCGCAAGCTCGAAGACGAAGAAGCCAGACAGCGCATACAAGCGGCTCTTCTCGTTCTTCAAATCATCTTTTGGGATGAGCTTGCCACATCGCTGCAGCATCAAGGTCATTGTCTCTTGTGACTGGAGCCTTGTAGCCGCAGGGAGATCTGCAGGTGTGTCCTTGATAACATACATCAAAGCCCGACAAAACTCGACATGTCGCTCATATAGCCATGTATCTCCCAAGTCCAGCTTGGTTGAAAGCAGGCTGATTCCCAGGCTGCCACCAGCTTTGGTGAACCACTCTTCGCTGTAGCAGCTGTGGCAGAAGACGCGGCCCAGATGCACGAAGAATGGGAGCTTGGCTGCTTTCTCCGGTGATCCAAAGATGACGCCCGCGGCATCCTTCACAACCACCATGGCCTGCTCAGCCGCTTCTCGGACGTGGACCTCATCCGATGACAAGCACTCGACTAAAGCCTCAGCGAGAATCCTGGAGTCGAGGTATACCGGGCCTTCCCCGTTTGCAACGTCAAAGGCTTTGCGACCGTGTCGGACTTGGGCCAGGGCACGACCGACTTCTACAAGAGCAAAGTGTTTGCAAACATCCGCCACAAACGCCGTAGCAGTTTGCTCTAGCTCAGGGATAGTAGTAGCAAAGATACAAGCCTTGATAAGCTTCTTCACTGTGGCTTCCTGCGCAAGCTTCTTCGGAATAGAGGCCGATCTTTCAGACTTATCAAGGATGTCTGCCATAGCACCCGGCTTATTCTCGAAGAGATCGTTGGCATGCAGTCTAATCAAGGTTGCCAAATCTTCGGGGATGTTGTCATAACCAATTTGAAGCTTGAGATGGGAGCTGAGCATGCGGTATGCTTGCTGCTTGTAGTAAATGTCCGAGGCTTTCCCAGAATCCGTCTTGGGGACCTCCATGAGTTTGCCCGCTGCGAGATCTATGCCGATATCTATAGGGAAAGGCCGCTTCTCGTTCGGGCCGATCAGTCTAATATCGAAGCTTGGGTTGTCATCAGAAAACTGCTGGAACGACAATTCTGGCGGGTGGTTGAGGAACTTCCGATTCCGTCCGCCAAGCTTTCCCAGGATGCGCATAGTGGTGTGTGCGTGGAAGTGGTTGTAAGGAGATGGGCGCAGGTGATCCCAGAGTGCAGTCATTAGCTCGTCCATTATTGGGCCCATGATTGGATCGAGGTAGTCCGCCGTGAGATTGTCGACGCAGAGTTCGAGAGTGCGCAAACCTTGGCCTACAAGATCAGAGTCGGCACGCAAGGCGACCACGATTGGGCGCATCAAATAGCTAAGATGAGGGAGGAGATGGCTGAGTCGGGCAGGAACGGTGAGGGTGAGTTCCACGTAGAGATCCCGTTCTTGTGGCTTCCGAGCTGCAAGTAACAGATTGTTGAATGTTTCGAGGAGCATCTCTAGAAGCGGCAGGATCTCTTTGTAGAGGAGCTCGAATCGTCCCCCACCAATGCTTCGGAAGAGAGACCTCAGAAGAAGGAAGTAGTTCATAGGCTCCTCGGCTGTGACTGAAAGCTCAATGCACTTGGTTACGATCTTCGTCACATGCGGGTGAAGCACCTGCTCGTTTTGCACAGAGAACAGGGTCACGGCCATGAAGGAAAGTTTAAACATCCTTAGAAGTATCTTTGCCTTAGTCATGTCTGAGGTACCGACCTCATCAATACGTTCCATAAGATACTGCAGAACCATACCAGAGAACGCGGGAGAAGTGGCCTCACTGGCCAGGAAGAACTGGGGCAGGTGAAGGAGAGCCCCATGTTCAAACATGAGCTCGTGTAGGTACGGGATTTCAGAATGGAAGACTTCGTGGAAGGTTGCGGTATCGATGCAGTGGAAAACAGTGCCGAAACTTTCCAACAGCTCCTTTTCTTCGCGTGACATTGGAGCAGTGTACTGGCTTGCGAGGAAGTCAAATGGAGATGCGTAATTCATCTCCGGGGGAGATTGATCGACCCCATAGTAGCGGAACACCCGAGCTCCCTCATGGAAGAGCTTCTTGATCACGCTAACTTCCTCTGCATTGTATCCATACGAAACTTCCGACCAGTTGATGGGAACGCTGTTCGGGTCAATTTGAATATCGTCTGGGTTGCAGTTCTTCAATTGGCGGAAGATGTTCTTCAGCCCATTGATCAAGTTTCGGAATAGGAAGATGTTATCCATAACAGGGTCACCTCCACGGTCACGCGGACTAGACGTCTTGATGGGAGAGGCCGAGAAAATGTCAATTTCATCCCAGTCCGGTGGCTGGTCCTTCTCGGCAAGATAGTTCTCGGCGCACGGCTCGGTGTCCTGTCGGAAAATTTTGTACGCCTTGGAAACCTTGACAGCGTTCTTGAACTGGTGGTTCATCGATGCGAACTTGTCACCGATAGCATCCAAAATCATGATTAAGAAATACCGCGCCTCACGCTTGTCTTCTAGTTTGGAGATATTCTCTGCCATGTTCAAGAGAAGCTTTGCACTCATTGTCTGGAAGCTGGTGCCAGGGAAATCGTCGTGAAGGTTTTTAGTGTAGACTTCAACCGTTCGTCGTATCTGGTCGCGACTCAGATGGTCACGAACATGGTGTATTAAATCGGCCAACATGCTGTAAGCCAATGGTCTCATGGTCTCATAGACAGTGAGGCCATCTCCGATGAGAGTCCGCTCATCCAAAAGCTCATCAATCTTCTCAAGGAAGATCTTGCGATAGTTGAAGTTGATTATGTGGCGAATGGCTACCAGCAACTCCTTCCTTGCGCCCGACTTCTCTCGTGGGCAATCTTGAAGGAGGCGAACGACCACAGAAGGAAGTGTAGGAAGGAAGTCCTGCAGTTGATGGGCATAGAGACGCAATAAATATGCCAAGAAGCTCATAGTTTTAACCTGAGCGGTGATAAACTCTCCAAATGCAGCGCGATTTTTAATTTCCTTGCACACACCCGTAAATATTGTCCCTTGAGCTGCTGCTTCTGCGTGTGCCTTTTCCTGCGGCTTCGCCTGAAGCAGTAAGATCGTTTTGATGAGCGGCACGAACAGTTTAACGTTGGCCGGTACCGATGCGCGGTGCGTCTGGAAGATTGAAACGACGATAATCGGGCACTCTGCGAGGACCTTGAACGACTGCATGCCCTTGAGGAGAACATTGCTCGATTGCTGATCAGGTCCGAGATCCGACACCGAGGTTGCAGGCGAGCTCGGTCGCGGAGACTGGAAATTCTGTGCTGTTGCGTTGGGTGTTGATGGCATTCCCGAAGGCGTAGCCTGGTTGGGAGTGTCGAAAGTATCCCGAACCACTTGCTCCATAGTCTGGAACATTTCCTGGATAAGCTCCAAGAAAGCCTGCACCCGGTGTGCAGTAGCCTTGGCTTGGTTTCTCTCCAAATCCATTATGGTCTTCATGCATAGCACCGCATTGTCTTCGTTCTCGATCCGTGCGAGTTCCATCAACAGATCGACCATCTCGACGGCATACGGCTCGACGTCGGGGGATCCCATCGGTAATCGGTGTAGTGTCTCAAGGATGCAGTTTCGTAATTTCTAATGGATGGCCAAAGTTGTTAGCCCATTATGTGCAACATTCACCAAGGCCAAGCTTGTGCCAAAGAATCTTACCTGATCGTAAGACATGCTGAAGAAGACCGGGTCTCCCTTTAGAATAGTTTTGAATACCGGCCATAGCTTCGATAGGAATATGGGGTAGCTTGCACCCGAGCATAGAGGCTCAATAGTGTCTCGTAATTCGGTAGCGACATTGGCTCGGAGTTTGACATCTATTGAGATAACGGAGTGGTTAGCACAGAAATGGACGACGATTCTCATCATTATGGATCTGGCCAACATACCCAGCTTCTCGTCGCCGAGCTTGCTGGCGTAGATATCTATGTTTCGCTCCATCGCTGTGATCTGACCCTTCTCAAGGGCTGCGACTAAATGAAAAGAAACAGCAATTACGGCCGGGCCAAGAGGCCGGCTGAGGAGGGCGGAGTGTGCGCAGTCTTCCCAGGGGGGATTGGGGTCTCATATGTTGTGTTGTGGTGTCACGGAAGCTCTGTGGACTCGGTTGATATGCGAAAAGATCGGAGACGGTAGAACTTAAAACGAGGGAAATCATCAAGTCATTGGCTTTTCCGGGTTGAGAAACTGCTTAGTCCATTTAAAGAAATCAAGTCCGGACAGCAAATGAGTGAATCGAATTACCCCGCGGGGGGAGGAGAGGCTGAGGGAGATGGGGAGAAAGTTGGGGTTTGTATGCGGCGCGATATTCACGAGAGCAGAACAGAGGACGCGGGCTATCGCAGAGACCCCGAAAGAAACACTAGTCCGCATTTGGTAATTATGTCGGTTGTGGTTGTTCCGTTCCGAGAACCTTCAAGGTACAGCCTGGCAGGACTATATGGCTTCTACTTTTTGAATTGAATATCATTTTTGCTTTACTTGATTTGTGGGCTATTCAGATACTCACTGTTCTAAATGTTTTATTTTCCACGGCTATTTCATAGAAATGAACCGAAACATACTATCTAGGCACCGCTCCACGGGTACCTAGGGTACTTTGGGGTCGGTACGCACAGGCTGCAGAAGGAATATCGCACCTATTAAGTCTATAATCTGTCTTTGTATATTCTAGGGATCCAAGATAAACCGCATCTGCCTGTAAGCCATAGGTTTAGAATCATGGGCTATCACGAGCGTATAGAACAAAGTATGAAAGGGCCGAACTTGGATATATACATATGCTAGCCATGTAACTTGGGGTCACTCAACCTATTCATGCATGCTGAGCTACTTTTTTGTCCTTGGAAGAGTCTTGTGTGTGGAGAATATAGTGTTCAAGTTCAAATTTGGATTCCGAGAATTGGGAGGGGAGGCCCACATATCGTCCCTAGATATATATATACTTGCATTAGAGGTTATCATTGCATCACGACAACCTATACCACTGATAAATCTTCAGAAATTTCCTTCACTTTGGGTCTATGAATAGTTTAAATGTAGATTAAAAGACTTATTACGATTATTTATTGAGTGAAGTATGTTGTATACAAAAACGTCACCAAAAGATTCGCAGCAACACCCCTGAAGGACGGTGATTAGACTTTCCCCTGTGTAAGAACATCAACATAGCACTATGAAATGTAGGATTGTTAAATAAGGCTTTGCTTGAGAAAGGACCCGATTATATTCATGGCGATGGCCCCCTCGTGATCATCGTACCCACTTTCCACATGGTGTCAGCCCCCGCATTCGGGCAGCCGTGATTATTGTCCCCCCGTGTTGAGATTGTATCAAGGTCTCGGAGACTCTGTTCAATATGGTGGACCCCATTTCCATCATTTCGGCGGTAGATCTCTGCTTCAAGCGAGTTAGAGACCAGAACCGGGTATTCTAAACTGAACGTAAGTCAGATATGCACGAAACTGGTTCACTTGTGCAGCGCAGTTGCACACGCCAAAGTGGACATTAAAGAGAGATCGCTCCGTGTGGAAACATACTGGATGAGGACGGCGGTTCAGCTGAGTGTGGTGCGAGGCATTGCTTCCGAGCTCAGTGAGAAGTATCGGATGATTCAGCATGCGACGATTGCAATGCTCGGCACTAGGTTGAAGATTCATGAAGGAAAAGATTGACCGGACCATCGAGGATCTGAAAGAATGGCAGTCGCTATTTGACCCATCGTGGTATCTGATCATGAGGCTCACATATAGCCAAATTGATGATGGCCTAAGAAAGAACCGAAGATCTTCTGCTATGAAATTTCAAGACCAGATACCTCCTGCCCAGTCTCTCAGGGCAGCGTTGCATCCGACAGACGGGTACGCTCCATCGGTTCGCCTCTCATCGGATTCTCTCATTTCTATTAACCCACAGGAGATATCATTCTGCTCAGCGCAGGTGGGCCGGAGCCCAGATAATGGCCAATCGCTCATCGTGGAACGAATTGAACCTCTTCCAGGCGCTAATGTCGGGGACATGAAGAAATATATCCGAGATCTTGCCAGACGGTTGGCTGGATCTGATGCGGGCGAGTTCGGTCTCCTTAGCTGTAAAGAATATATCCACCACAGCAAGGACGACTGTTCTCAATCTACGCCAGATGCATTCACCATTATCTTACGAATGCCAACACAACATCTTCCACCTCGCTCTCTCTGAGGTTGTTTTCAGGATATGAACCATAGCCACTCCCTCTCTGACCGGTTCAAGTTAGCAAACGAGCTTGCAAAAGCAGTGCATTCTGTTCACTTGTTTCGATTTGTTCACAAGAACATATGACCAAAGACAATCTTGCTTCTGGGAAGTGATGAATCCTCGATTGGGTCTGACTTCTTGATTGGATTTGACAGCTTCCGAATGGCCTCTGGCAGAACTTTGCGCAAAGGCGAAGCGTCCTGGGAACGGTGCCTCTACCAACATCCAGACCGCATAGGAACCATTCCCAAAGATTATATTATGCAGCATGATATCTACAGCCTTGGTGTTTGCTTGTTGGAGCTGGGGTTGTGGGAGTCATTCGTGTCGTACGACGAGTTGACGGTGGCAAGCAATGACAATGCGCCGACCCCTGCTCGGGCTCCTATTCTTGGAACGGGTGGAGGGGTATATTTCCAAAGACATCTCCTCCTCTTGGCGCAGGGTGAACTACGGAAGCGAATGGGGACCAGATACTCCGACGTTGTTGTCACTTGTTTGACATGCTTGGACGCCAAAAATGTCGACTTCGGGGAGAAGGCCGATTTAGAAGATGCCGATGGCATTGAAGTGGGTGTGAGGTATATTGAGAAGGTATGTTTCCTCAGCCCAAGTACCATGGAAGACCGATCTCTAACACATTATTGGTAAAGGTAATGATGCGACTGAATAGTATGTGCGTCTGAGTCAATAGTTGCAATTTGATAGAACATCCTGGTAGCACAGTGACATAGAACTGAAACAAGAGCGTGTCCAAGCTGGGAAGCAAAGATAAATTTATTCACATCACCACACTAATCGTTCGGGTATCTTTTCCTGTATCAGCTCCCCAGACCCTAACGTCGTCATCGTTCATGGAAGAGCATGCCAATAAGTTTCCATCGAGAGAAAACATCAAGTGATGACCATCTGGATGGTCACAAGGGTATTCACCAATGCCCCGAAGCTCTTTGAGGTTGAATCTCCCCTTACTGTATACAACATCCTAGAAAATAACTGCCTATTAAGTTACATGGAATGCAGCTTGGACTTACAATAGTCAAGGATCATTTTGTGAATCTTGTTTGCCAGAGCCCAGCCTGGCATGGAATCGGTTATTTTCAGAGTGTGATGGGTGCACCGGATATCGAAGATATCCATCACTTGACCCATAGTGATTGCATCCTTTTCTGCACCAGTATTGTCATTGCCCCATCTAACGAAAATTGCTACTCTTTGCGTGTGGATATTGCCACGATCAGCGGCAACCCGTTTTAGGTCTAGGTCTGAATCACCCGGGGAATTCACAATCTCTCCCACCCGACATCCTGTTACTGCCTAGAGGACCCCTGGGTGGCGTGGTTTTGGTTCATGCTCAATGCAACAGCTGCAACGAAATCAAGAACGCTGTCACCAGTTCGGGGATTCGGGATCCCCCCTCTCCAAATTGGCCAGTCAATCCACAAACCTTGAATCCGACTCCGGTGTTTGATGGTGTCAGGGGTTTCTGACTAAAGGACTAGGTCTTTGACTTCTTGTTGAATAGTTACCGCGAGCTTCTGGAAGTCCGCGACTCCTTCGAACTCTGCACCCTGGGGTCGTTCTGGTCGTGCTGGTACCTTCAAAGCTGGGAGCTGGTGAACGATAGGCGCCTCCTAAGGAAGCGAAGAGAGAGTTGATGCAACTAAATCCGGACCAGAGTGATGAGACGTAGTAGCTGAGACTGGGTGAGACTGGGTCAGATATCTCTGACATTGTGCCAAACAATATTAGTCTAGAGTACGGATTGCTTTACGGTTAATACTCATGGTGGTTAATATGGAAAGAACCTTGGAAATAATAGTATGGGATTTGGTATGTCTCAGAGACGATAGTGAAAAGCGGACAAAGACAAGTTTCAAATCTGAAGTCGGGAGAGAAGAGATAAAAAGTGTGAAAAGTGTGAAAAGTGCGAAAAGTGACTTGGAAGTTGTGGTAAAGAAGAAACACGCAATGAGCAACTACTGCCGATGATTACCTCGTCAGCCTTGAATCATGACATGGGACACGCTTCAACAGATTTGGACACTGAGGTATACCTATAGGTAGGTACATAGGTATTTGTCGACCTTGGCTGGGTTCTCGTATCCCAGCATTGTTTCTCGTAATTCTGCGGGTCACCTATTTAAGACCCAGAATTGAACCATATCTACGTATACTGGCGTAAGGCATTAATTAGGCCCCTCAAGACTCCAGAGGTCTGCTGAGACCCTACATACACGATAGTTACATTTTGAGCCCCGGGGCCCCAACTTTGAATTACCAACCAACTCATCCCATACACCCCTTTGGGGTGGTAAAAAATAGTCACCATTTTCAGGCCCTCACCGGTAACTTAGGCTTTCTGTTAGTGTGATTAGAGCCAAGCCATGGAGGTGGTTTTTATTGTGGAGCGCGCAGGGTTGATCTGCCAGCAAGGTAACTTGATGTACGCATTTTTGCTCCCCCACAAACCAACCACTAGCTGCCTCAAGGGCGCATGGACTTTCCTTGGAATATCTTGGCTTTGACTCGGCAGCTACCCGAAAAGTAAAACAGAAGTATTGGCATTTACTCAAATGAGCCGAGTCATGCGGCAACAAATGGAACCCTGTGGAGTACGTCGAAGTCCCTTGCATAATATGACCTGTTTACTCGGTACATGCCAACGTAGCACCCCATGTGTACAGCACGAGGTCACGGAAACTATTCAGCTCAGCACATACCAAGCGGAACTTTTACTGCTGCTGCATGAGACATGTTCTCTGGCCCTGGTGGGACGTGGAAATATGAGCTATTGGCATTCATGTGGAATATAGGGTACCCACCCTTATACCTTGCAGTTGGGGTGATCTTTAAACAATACGACATCTCCGACACAATTTCTAGACAAACACTCATACCACCATACCAAAATGACTGTATCTTCCACTGTTCAGGCTCTGAAGGCCTCTGTGCCAGCGGTTGCCGAAGAGGCAGATATGCCCCATCGCACGCTCAGCAAGTCGATGACCTTTGCGAATCTGGACCAATACCAATACTGGCATGCCGTCGGCCCAATGTTGGGAAGAATGCTCTCCAGCGGGAACTACAGCATCCATCAGCAATATGAATATCTGTGTCTCTTCGCGCATGTCATAATCCCAAAGCTGGGGCCCTTCCCTGGCGGCAGAGATATATACAAATGTCTGCTCGGAGGCACCGGCTCCGTGGAGCTCAGTCAGAATGTCCAGAAACTGGGCCTGACTGCGCGGGTTGCGTTCGAGCCTACAAGCTATATTGCTAGCACAGGAGTCGACCCGCTCAATCGACACACAGTACACGCTACCCTCGCCGAGTTAAGGGCTATCGGGTCTGCCACTGTTGACATGGAGCTTCATCAGATGCTTGTCAATGAGCTGACTTTGACTGACCGCGAGGAAAGGCTCATGTCCCCGGAAGCTATCTCGGGAACCGCGTGGAAGACTCAAATTCTGCTTGCTTTGGATTTGGGCCAGACCGGCATCACAGTCAAGGAGTATTTCTACCCTGGACTTAAAGCTTCTGTTACTGGGCAAAACGTGGCCAAACTGTGCTTTTCTGCTATTCGCAAAGTAGACAAGCAAGGAGTTTTCGAGCCCTCGACCAAAGTCATTGAGACCTATATGCAAACCCAGAGCCAGACAGACCTCTACTTTTTGTCCTGTGATTTGGTCGATCCAGCGGAAACTCGGATCAAGCTGTACCTGATGGAGCTAGACATGAGGTTGGCAAAAGTTGAGGAGCACTGGACAATGGGCGGCAAGCTCAATGACGAAGAGACCTTGCTCGGCCTAAAAATGCTGCGGGAGCTGTGGGTGGAGTTCGGTATTATCGAAGGCATGCGGGATGAGCCGGAGCGGCCCTCGCTGCCTGGAGATCCAGACACTATTGTCCCCTTCATCATGAACTACGAGATGAATCCCGGCCAGGCATTGCCTAAGCCAAAATTCTACTTCCCCTTGGTCGGCATTTCGGAGCTGAAAATTGCCAACGTGCTCACGGCATTCTTTGAGCGCTATGACATGCCTGAGCAGGCTGCAGTCTATCGCGATAATCTGCAGACATACTAGTAAGTTCCTTCTCTATAGAAACATGACCCCAATATTTGTTGCTAACGTGAGTTGTGTTATATTAGCCCCAGCAAGGACTTGGCTGTCGCAACAGATCATCAGGCATGGCTATCCTTCTCATACACCAAGAAGAAGGGGCCATACCTGACCATGTACTATCACTAGTAGCTTAGCACACATTAGTTCGGCCTCAATAGTATTTATGAGAGACGAATGGATAGGAGAACAGCTTACTTGTACGTAATTTGGGACATTGGGGTTGACCAGAATGCAGAAAGTCTAATGTTTTGCGGATATGATTCGTGAGAGCGGCAGCCAAATCACAAATCGATGCCCGGGCACTTGACATGCTCGTATACTACATGGCCCAATGTTCCACGGGGAATGATCATGCAGCAAGATGTTGCCATTGTATCAACTTTGAGAATATTTGCTGCATTGCTTCCCAAAGCTATTCTTCTCCTACTCTAGTTAGTAAACAACGCATGGGCGTTCAAGGGTATCGCAAAGCGTACCTAGTACTCTACTCTCCGGGCTTCTATCAAGGCGAACTATCACATGTCGCTTTTAATGGAACTGAATCGCCGCAACAAGACCGGCAATCCCGAGCCCGACAATAATTACATGGATTCCACTAGAGCCGGGCACAGCAACTGCATTGGGGCCAACCCCGTGTATGACATTCATCTTAATGCGCTTGATTGCAGTGTACCTTCCTGGCCTGAGACCAGTGACTACAGCAAAAATAAGGCAACCTCTCTTTATGGCGACTTGGTCGCCGATCCCTATTACAGAGGAGGGTAGAGCCGTACGACATACTACCTGGCGATAGTGGGGTAGATGGAGAGCTGAATCTACATCTTTCTACATGCGCTTGCCGGAAAATTGCTTGCCTCATTCATTGACCAGTACATTCCGATCGCACTACGCGGTGTGTCGATGCGCTGTTCTTTGTGGGTACTATTGAACTTAATCTCTCGGACGCCAACACATTGCTGAAGGATGAGGTCAAATGTTCTATGTATGACAATCCCCAACTAAAAATTGTCACCTGTAATGCACATATGACTGCCAAGCAAGGGGGCCTGAAAATGCAGCATGAGTCCGGCGATGACTTTCAGCTGGGATTTCACTAGGCCTATTTAGGTAAAAGCCTCAAGCCAAGAATGGTTTGAGATTACTTGCCTCTGATGACAAGAATCATGTATTATGCATGGTTGTATACAATGCACATTATGATGTGAGTTAGGAATGCGTGAGAGCATTATAGTTTCAATGCAGCCAAGCCTATGGAGCCCAAGATGGGATCGAGACTAATACGGGTGATCCGCACGGCAATTATGGATCGGGCCTGATGTAAGGGAATTGAGTTCCCCACCGTAAAAATGTTCCTGGAAATGATCTGAAGCCACCTCGTATCTGACACATGTCTTCCTGCTAGCGCATTTCCTTGCCTCGAGAGCATACCTATCCATGAATGTGGGTCTGCCAAAACTCTCCTGGGCTGTGAGAGCCGATTGGCTCAAAATAACTTTAGGTCAACATCGGTCTCCACTCATAGTCAGAAGGATCGGATCATGCAGAATTAATGCGTGGAAGGGAATAATAAATAGCATATGAACCATCGATTACCTATCGATCGCTAGTGATCTTCGATGATTAGGGACCTTGATCCGGGCTGTAAATTTCGATTTAATTACGCTTTGCAGCGATTGTCCCCATTCTTGGACCTGTAGGATCACCCATACATACATGAGCGGGACCGAGATTTAGTTAGACGTGGCAGATGATGTAGGCACGGAGTACCATTTAGTCATAGGTGGTATATATTAATAAGTTCGCAATATTGAGATAGAGAAGGCTTGCAAGATATACATTTAATTGGGATCACGAAATTTGATATGCCTGTGCTAAACCTTAGGTGGAAATTCCATTGCCTACAAGCGTACATTATCAGCGAAATACAGTGACAGTACTCCTAGTTGGTACGTAGAAGCCTCGAATAAATGAGCCCAAATGATCAATTCATGCATTTTGAGTATAACGTGGCTAGATCGGATTATAGCCAGAGAAGAACGTATACTATAGAGCCTCCAAGATAATCTCCTGCTCAGCAACCTTGAACCATGCTTCACCTCGTTTCTGGGCATCCTCCTCATTTACAGCGGACTTTCCAGGGGATCTCAACTGATAATTCTCGACAGTGTAAGCAACCAGCACCTTGAGGATCGTGTCTGCCAACGCCTGTGCAATACACTGACGGGGCCCGAAGCCAAACCGCCAAAAGCGATACCGAAAGTTGGACCTAGATTCCTCCAGGAACCTCCGTGGGCGAAAGGTCATTTTATCAGAGCCCCAAGCATCATCCCAAATATTCAACGCATTGGTGTCAACTACCATGAAGATCCCATGGGGAATACGGTATCCACCAACGTCACGGTCAGTGGGCATTGACTGTGCATAGGTGTAGTTGGTCACTGGCTTCAACCTTGCAGATTCATTGATACAACTCGCCAGCAGAGTCGAGTTGCTGGCAATGTATTTAACCCAGGAATCTGGAGTTGGGTCAGATCGCGTCTGTGAGATCTCGTTTCTTAGCTCAGTCTGTATGCCGGCATTTTCAGCCAGAAATTGTGGGATCCAAGAGAAGCTGCCAATAGTCACGTCGATGTTGGCAAACAGTGCTTCGTCCAATGTGTGCATCAGCTCAGTTGGTGTAAGCTGACCTTGTTCGACAGCCCTATACAAGGGAACAATAGCACAAGCAGAGGCATCGACACGGTTCACTGCAACTTTATACGCCTTCCGGTTGAAATTTGCCCAACGAGTGTGGAAAACCTGCAGCTTGTTCCTTATGGTCGGGTAAAATATCTTGCTGATGGAGAAGAGTGACAAACCTCCCTTGAAGGCATATTGGAACACATCGGTGCGCAGATCGGTAATGAGCAAGAGCTCCTCTGTCATTTCTGTGGACAAGTCCCCGTATAGGAGGTCGCTGATAACCCAGAACGGCAGAAGCTTGAGATCCTCGGCGGGCTTGATTCGCAGCGCTTTCCCGCCTTCATACTCCTTGTATAACTCGGAGAAATGGCGTGAGATGCGGGACTGGACGAAGGGAACATAGGTGGTGGGCTTCTGGGTAAATGGTGGTGAAACTACGGCATGGACCTTCTTCCAATGTCCTTGGCTGATGAGTCCGACACCATCTCCGACTAGGTCGCCCATTACCCATCCACCATTCAGGTTTGAAGCCTTGTGGTGGTTGCCGGAGTCTTTAAACACCGTCTTGATCTCATCCGCACGTGTTAAAATACTATTCTTTCGTTTAGTGTGGGTAGTAAATCTTAGGATAGGTAGGTAACTTACATTTCTGGCGTGAGGCCAACCCAAATGCGATACACCGGGCCATATCGCTCGGCCCACTGACGAGAGACGTTCTCTCCCTCCAGGAACTTAAGGCTACCCCCGCCATCTGGAAATCGGTAGGGGACAGTTGGGATGGGTGTCGAGCCATCTGTCGAGTAGATTGGGTACCACCAGAGCAAAATTCTCTACATTGATACAAGAATAAACGTCAGCAGTATTCCGTCTGTGACTTCGGAGTATTACCGACATGAAGTATGTAGGAGACTACTCGATTCGACCAAGTATCAGGCCGGAAGGCGTGCCACAAGGTGACTAGAAGCGATATGACTCCTAACTGCAGTGCAAGAAAAATGTAACCTGGCATTATGCGGAGCTGACGTTAGAAAGAAACGGAAGTAACGAATAGAGGATTTTGCCTCGTAAATGACGAGTTTGGATTCAATTTGTAATGGAGAGCCTTACTGTAATTATCTAAATGGGTACGTCCGGTGATAGAGACGATCTTATCCCAATTCCTAGGCTGACAACCCAGGGTGACATCACTGAATGGCCACAATATTATGTGTACAAAGTACATGTGGGTGTAATGTCGATCAGCAAGGACCAACATGCATGCATGGTCGCATTGCGCTGATCTAGGTGAGCGCATGGCGTTGATATATGCAAGGACTTGCGGGCATGGTTTCAGCTGTGGCCACGCACTGAGAACTATTGGTGGCTAGGTTCGGCTTGGCAACTATAGCAACATTCTTGCTGCTGACAACCCATTCTTGGCGTTTTGAAGAGGTATATCGGGAGAAGCCATTTGGGCTCGATTACAAAGATTCCATGTATTGATTACTATGAAGGAACCCTCATATCTCGGGAGCAACCTTAACCTTTGGAGTACTTGTCCACCATCGCCATGGATACTTATGATGGTTACCATACTATTTCCCTTCCTTTGCGCAAGGAATTGGAAGCAGAATGGACGGAAAATGGCCAAGCGCTGCTCCAGCCTCATCTTCTCAAGGCATCCTGGGCCTTGTTACATGGTCGGCTCTCGGAAACACAAACGGCAACATTTGCAGTGTTGGAACAACTGGTAGCTCCGCTGAGGGATGCATGTTCGATGTTGGTGGTGTCACCTGCGCATTTGGAAACCTGGGAAATATCAGACAGTCCGGATAGTCTCTTGGTGGATGCGGCGAAGGAAACACAAAGAGAGCCTCTTGCGGGGACACAGGCCTCAACGGCTGTGGTCATCCGGTGGCATAATGAACCGAAGGGTCCGACATCTGTGAGTAGGAGTGGATAATGCGCTCTTCATACAACGTACTAATAAAGCTTTAGTTGCCCTGTGCGTTCAATACTATGATTATTTTGGATTGTAGTATATCACCAGTCCAGGTATCCATGAAGTACTCCAGCACATCTCTCACAGTAAACCAAGCCTGGTCACAATTAACGGCTCTGGTTCACATTCTGGAGCAAATAGTTATGAGTCCAGGGTTATCACTCCGAGAGGCGGATTTCCTGGGATCCTATAGCTCCAGATTGATCCGGCAATGGAACAACCCGTACTCACTCGCACGACCACAAGTGTGCATTCATACCTTGATCCTAGAGCATTGCCGGAGCCAACCAGATGCCGAGGCGCTGTGCGCTTGGGATGGTTCCATCACTTATGCGGAGCTTGATCAATTTTCACAGGCAGTTGCACTGCAGCTGCTGTTACTTGGTGTTGGCCCAGAGTCGGTGGTTCCGCTCTTCTTCGAAAAGTCGCGCTGGACGGTGGTCGCCATGCTGGGAGTCCTGAGAGCGGGAGGTGCTTTCGTTCTCCTCGATCACTCTCACCCTATGGCTCGTCTGGCTGAGATCTGTTCGGAGGTGCAGGCAACAGTTGCCATCGCGTCGGAGGCATTGCAGGAACTGGGTCAGCAGCTGGGTCCTGGAGTAATCACGGTTCTCGACACAATCAAGAGCCAAGTCAATAAAGGCAACAGTGCCTTGAACACATCTGTCAAGCCTTCAAACGCCGCATACGTCGCCTTTACTTCTGGGTCCACCGGAAAGCCCAAAGGAATTGTGGTTGGACATGAGAATTTCGTTGCAAATACTCTGTCTCAGAGCGCAGTCCAGAATATCAATAACGAGACGCGGGCGCTTCAGTTTGCTTCATATGGATTTGACAGCAGTATTCTCGAAGCACTGATGCCTTTGGTGGCAGGTGGTTGCGTCTGTATACCCTCGGAACGGCAGCGGCTCAACGGTCTCGCAGATGCTATCCGGGTGCTGCGAGCCAACTGGCTGGAACTGACTCCATCTGTTGCACGTTTTATCAACCCCGAAGAGGTGCCGGACGTGAAATCCGTCTTGCTTGTGGGTGAACCCATGTCTCAAGACCACATCACACAATGGTCGGGGTCGGGGAAGATTCAACTCCTCAACGCATACGGCCCCGCCGAGTGCAGCGTGGTATCCACTATACAGGCGCATGTACAACTAGATGATCCCAATAATATCGGTCGTTCTTACAGCAGTCACTGTTGGATCGTCAACCCTCATGATCATGACCAGCTTGAGCCCCTGGGTGCGGTGGGAGAGCTACTCGTCAGTGGACCAATCGTAGCCCGAGGATATCTCAACCAACCCCACCAGAAGTCTTTCATCTCCAACCCTCGTTGGGCCAAGCGATTCGGCATTCCGTCAGGTGAACGTGTTTACAAAACTGGAGATCTTGTGCGATATAACCTTGAGGATGGCTCGTTGCGATATGTCGGGCGCAAAGACCGGGAGGTGAAAATCCACGGGCAACGCGTTGACCTGCAGGAAATTGAGCATCATGCCTCCAAGGTTCGGAAGGGAATACTTGCGGTGGCCGATGTAATTCAAGTCAACAGTAGCAGTGCAGGGAAATCACTTGCATTATTCATTGCCGCTGATAATTATGAGAGTCATACAATGAAGGAAAGCTTCGTTGTCCCCATGAATGACACACTCCTGGATTTGGTGACCGACATCAAACACTGGCTTCGTGACTGTCTACCGCCATATATGATCCCAACCAAGTTCACTTTTGTCAATCGCTTTCCTCTAACGAGAACTGGCAAACTCGATCGACGAGCCTTGATCGACCTTGGAACAACATCGAGTCACTCGCCATCTGGAGAACACCCATCAAATCAGCGTGACAAACAAAATGTCGACCTGGACCCAGAGCTTTTCGCCAAGGAGATTACCCTGTGTTCAGTCTTTGCTGAGGTATTGGGCTGTCTGGAAGCGAGCATCGGCGCAGAAGATGGTTTCTACGACTTGGGAGGGAATTCATTAGCTGCTATCGAACTAGTAGCCTGTGCACGCAAGCGTGGTCTGGAGATCACGGTGGCAGATGTCATCAGTCTTCAGAATCCACGACAGATCGCGCGCTGCACTGTGGAAAGCAAAGAACTTCACGAGATCCCGCCATTCTCTCTTCTTGAGAATACCGAGGAGAGTCTATCTACCGCGACCGCCCAATGTGGTGTTAAAAGAGAAATGATTGAAGACATTTACCCTTGCACCCCTCTGCAGGAAGGTCTCATGCATCTGTCCATTAGGAATCCAGGAGCTTTCTTGGGAACATATCAATTCTCATTAGCTCCTTCTACCAACCTTCATCGGATCTGGGATGCATGGGAACAGCTTTGGCTCGTACATCCCATCCTCCGAACACGCATAATCCAACTTCAAGATGGTCAAAAGCTTCAAGTAGTCATCAAGAACAACCCATCATGCAAGAATATCTCAACCATGGATGCTTGTCAGCCCATGAACTTGGGAGCCCCCTTGCGCGTGTGACATTCCATCCTGGACGAACTTCGGGCGGATTGGACTCTGGCATATTCGTACTGACTATGCACCACGCTCTTTTTGATGGATGGTCATATATGCAGCTGCTCAAGGACCTCCAGATGATTTATAATGGGGACATCCTGCCACCACGCCCTGCCTTCAACCATGTCATTGACTACATCTCCAAGTTGAGCATTGAGGAAGGTCGCTCTTTTTGGAGTGAAGAGTTCAATGATTTCGGAGCAACAACGTTCCCTGTCTCTCCCCGGCGGTCATCAGCCGAGCCACACTGGCAAATCAGAAGCCAGCAAATCACTCTGGCCAAGTCAGATACGAACTGGACGCTCGCCAATAAAATCAAATTAGCGTGGTCTCTTGTGATCTCTTCCCAAACTCACTCGAATGATGTGGTTTGCGGATTGACAGTCTCGGGCCGGAACGCTCCAGTTCCAGAGATCGATCGTATTGCTGGGCCAACTTTTGCAACATTCCCCTTCCGCACACAGCTTGATGACGATATATCGGTGGAAGGTATGCTGATTCAAATGCGACAGCACGACGTCTCTATAATGCCATTTGAGCATATTGGACTCAGGCATATTGCGGAATCAAGCTCAGACGCGGCCCTGGCTTGTGGATTCCAGAATCTTCTCACCATCAGGTTGCAATCCCTTCAGATTGCTCCCGGTGCCTTGATTGCTTTACCCGAAAACGAAGACTATGACCTAAAGTTTGCGTCGTATCCCCTATCAATCGTGGCTCAACAGGAAGGTGAACTGCTAGAGGTCAAGGCCGTCTTTAACAGCTACGTCATAGGCCCTAATAGGGTTGAGGCACTCTTAGAACAATTTCATACTTTGTTGCAACGAATCCTCCTCGAGCCCAGAGCAACAATGGGGGACCTGAAAAGCCAGCTTGCTCCCGAGTGGCAGCAATTGGCAGCGATAAACAAAAAGAGCCACCCCGAGCTACATTGCGTACACGATATCATCCAAGGCTTCGCTGTCACCCAGCCCAACTCAGAGGCCATCTGCGCATGGGATGGCTCGCTCACCTATGAAGAACTTGTCGCCTCCGCGCGGACATTGGCAGGTCATCTCCAATCTTTTAAAGCAGGATCGGGGCCCGGTGCGGTGATCGGGATTTGTGTCGAAAGATCGAAATGGTTCCCCGTTTCCATCCTGGGTGTGTTGATTTCTGGAGCCGCCATGGTTTTGTTAGAACCCAATTTCCCCAAGCAACGTTTGCAGCATATCTTGCGAGACGCCGGAGTGCGAACGATGATATGCTCTCCGGTATTCCAAGAGAAGTGTACTGGCTTGGTCGACGCTACGTTGGTTCTGACCCCCGATATCGTGACCCAGGCGGACTGCGATGCTTGGACTCCATCGGCAGTGTCATACCAAGATCCCATGTATGTTGCCTTTACATCCGGATCAACTGGTGCCCCCAAGGGTATTGTGATCGAACATGGCATGGTATATTCGATGCTTAAGGCACATAAGGACGTCATCGGCGCATCAATTGCATCCCGCGGCTTACTTTTCGCCTCGCCAGCTTTTGACATCTGCCTCGCCGAGATTATACTTCTTCTCGGTGTGGGAGGATGTGTCTGTGTGCCTTCAGAATCTCAACGTATGAACAGCCTAGCGAAGGCGATGACAGCCATGCAGGTTAATATGGCCATGCTGACCCCGTCGGTGGCACGAACCCTCTCGCCAGCCGCAGTCCCTTGTCTCCAGACCCTGATTCTTGGAGGGGAGCCACCATCAGCCTCCGATCTGGCAACCTGGGCTTCGCGGGTCCAGTTGCATCAATCCTATGGGCCTGCTGAGTGTGCCATGTACACGACCACCACCGCACCATTGACCCCCAGCTCGGATTTGGGCAACGTCGGATCCTCCCCAAACGCGTCCTGCTGGATCGTTGACCCGGAAAACCATGATGAACTTCAGCCTGTGGGCTCGGTGGGAGAATTACTAATCGGTGGGCCCATTGTTGGGAGAGGGTACATCAACCGAGCCCAGGAGTCTGCAGCGGCCTTCATTCGTGATCCTGCTTGGAGCGAGAAATTCCCGTTATTGCAAGGAGGCCGACTTTACAAGACCGGAGATCTCGCTGTCTTGAACGCAGACGGGTCTTTAACTTTGGTTGGCCGAAAGGACACACAGGTCAAACTCAATGGGCAGCGGATTGAGCTACACGAGATTGAACATTGTGCCGAGAGATACCAACATGGTACCGCGGTCATTGTGGAGTTGATACGACCTGCCGGCATCCAGAGACCCAGACTTATCATGTTCGTCTATGACCCTACGACAGTCGAGATGACGGTGGGCATCAACCCTGCTTGCCATAGCTACCAGGAACTGTTTTTCTCACCATCAACACAAAATCAAACTTATCTTGAGGGCATGAAACATCATCTCGCCCAACACCTTCCACCGTATATGATACCTTCCTTCGTCCTGCCGCTCTCTCGTCTTCCCCTTAGCCCAAGTGGCAAGGTCGACCGTAAGACACTACGCCAGATTGCATCGGAAATGGATAGAGAGTCACTGGAAATGTATCTGGACAATGCGATGGCAGAGAAAAGAGAGCCAACCACAGAGCAGGAGCGATTCGTCCGTGCAAGCTTCGCCACAGCCTTGTCATTAAATGAGGAGGCCATTGGTATGGATGATAGCTTCTTCGCTCTGGGAGGTGATTCCATCACTGCCATGCGGGTTCTCACTTTGTGTCGAAGAAAAAACATCACCATCTCGATGCAGGATTTCCTCTCAAAGAACACTGTATCCTTGTTTTGCACGCATGCTGTTGTGGTTCAGGACCAGATCTTCAATTCCAAGCGCCAGAAACTTTTGAATTCACTTGACTCAACTGGACGTGAAGATCAACTTTTCCAGCTTGAGGACATCGATAACCAGCTAGATATGATTCGATCTCAGTTGAATTTGTTGAAATCAGATTCCATTGAAGAGATCTACCCATGCTCTGCAGCCCACAGTGGTGTATTGGAGCTCTATACGTCCAATTACACGAGCACTGCAATTTTTGAAATTTCTCATCCGGGATCAGTTACTGCTATGCAGGTTAGGAACGCTTGGAGTCAACTAGTGCACCGCCATGTCGCCTTGCGGACGGTTCTCATGAAAAATCCAAAGGTTCACGCAGATTATCTCCATGTAGTACTCGATAAGGGACCATCTCAAATTGTTGCTCTTCCTCACAGCAAGAATGCCCTTTCGGAACTGAAAAACTTCGAACCAGTCAAATCCTGGGGCTTGTCACCACCACACCGGTTAATTATCGGTCAAGGCGATTCTGGGGCAGTTTTCATGAGGCTGGAAATGGGTTGTGCCTTGATTGACGCATTTTCTATGAACATCCTACTAGAAGAGCTTTCTCTCATCCTCCAGGGTCAGCCCTTGCCAGAGAAGGGAGTCTCGTATCGTCAATACCTGTCCCATCTGTCCAGCCAGTCACCTGCAGAAACACTGCGATACTGGTCAAAGGCGCTTTATGGAATTTACCCTTCCCACCTGCCCAGAGTACCTTCCAAGCAGTTCCCTGTGTCTGAACCTCGCTTGCAGAGCCGGGCCCTCCCACTTGCGCAATCAAAGCGTCTAGATTCCTTCTGGCGCTCCAATCATCTCACTATCACCAACGTTTTCCAACTTGCATGGGCCTTAACACTCGCCCACTATACCAACTCCCGCGATGTGTGCTTCGGAACTATCACTTCAGGGCGTGATACACCCGAACTTGAAGTATGGAACATCGTTGGATCTTTATTCAACGTCCTTCCGTGTCGAATTGCGATCGATCCCATGCGGACGGTGCTAGATACCCTACGACAGAACCAGGAGGATATTCAGGGTCGAAATGACCACCAAAACTGCTCTATACCAGATATGATCCGCAAATGTGGAATAAGGGGCTGGGACAAAGATCAGCATTTGTTTAATACAGTTCTGACGGTGCAGAACCCATTTTCAACACAAGCATCCCCTGCGAAGGATGGGAGCAACGAGATCGATATTAAACTCATCGATTTGGAGGATGCAACAGAGGTGAGTGTTTTTAGAACTGGAGTCAGGATCAGACTAACTAATGACAACTCCTCTAGTATGACCTTTGTGTGGCTATCCTTCCCTCCCCTTCCCACTTCAAGGTGGAGCTGCGCTACTGGTCAACGACCGTATCTGAGGAATACGCTTCGGATATCATGGATCGCCTTTTCGATCAGCTGGAACAGATTGTGCATCATGCGACCAAGCCATTGACCGTCATCACCAGCATTGGATGACAATCATATCTCTCTCGATTACAAACCTCTCATGATCGCTCCTTTGATGAAAATACATGCGTCGAGGTCAATTATAACGTTCTCTTTTGTTATCTAGTTTTCGACACCGGTCTTTTGATATTTTTACGTTTTGTAATTTCTTATACTGCCGTGTCCCGGTTTAAATTGTTATTTAAGACAACCTACAATGATCTAAAGCTTCACATGGGAGATAAACTTGGTTTCCAGTACACATCCAAGCAAGTCTACTAGCACTCCAAACATCAGATTCCAAGGCAATATCATATCCTAGAACTGGTCTAAAATAATAGAAGAGAAACAACAAAAGAACACATAGACAGCCACCGACATTGTGGTCAATGGATGAAACGCCATTCGCACCCGTTTTCCATACCCGAACACGGTTCTAAGACTGGTTCCAACTCAAATTTTGAGGGAGCCCGTCGCGGAAGGGAAAATATCTCGAGAAAAAAAAGGAAATCCATGTACACAAAAGAAAAGGGGAAGAAAATGAGAAGACAAATAAAAAAGGGCAGGGGGCACAGGTTGAGGGCATCAGTCCGGGCGAGTACCGCCGAAAATCAAAAGACAAAAATATCATTGCCCCATAGTTCGCTATGCCATCGCAGGAGAAAATAAACGGGAAAATCACATGTCCATCAACGGTCCATCTCCTCCAAGACATTATTTGGTCGAATTGCTTCGATGCATGATCTGTACATTGGTTGCACTGGTACCACTGCCGACTGATCGTCGTCGCGGGCGAATCTCACTGCCGCTTCCGCTCCGTCGCCGCCGGCCAGTGTTGCGAATCGAGCCTCGGCGTCGTGTCTGGAGCAAACGGACGTTTTCACGTTAGAATCACGCTGGCTGTACATGGGCGGACGTGGTCTCTTAGCAAAAGACAATGACGAGGGCGATAGGGCCAAACAAAAACGAAGTAGTTCGCATAGGAATGCACGTATCTGGGCAGCAACGCAGATCAGAGATGCACTGGGCTTACCGAATTAGGTGTGCCTTCCCGGCTGGGCCGATCCTTGGAAATATCGGGATCCTCTTGTAACTTCAGGGAGTTCAACCGCTTTTGGCTCTCGTGGGTCATGGCCTCCACCTCGTCGATCGGCTCGGGCACATCAAGAGCGGGAGGTGGTGGTGGGGGAATGCCATTCTTCCGATCTTTGGCCTGTTGTTCAATCACATCCCACCGGTCTGTGCGAGACTTTTCGCGTTGGTCTGCGTTGTTCTGGTGCTCGGTGTAATCGTGAGAGCATTCGTCGAAGAGTTGCGGGTTGATTTCCATGAACATCTTCATGGCATTGTACACCATGCTGTGGATTGTTCTGAATGGTGCGTTAGCTCATGTTAAAGTTAGTAGCATATGCAGATCAAACTCACCGGTTCCAGTGCCCCTTTGAGTTCTCATAAAGTGGAGCAAACATAAGTGGGAGAATTGTCTCCACATTGTCGCTGACAAGGTTACAGAAGTACTCGTTGTTCCAGAAGTACAAAGCACGCTCAGCGACCTGGAAATGGGGGCTGGCAACAGACTTGGCCAACTGATTGAACAGAGGCTCTTGGACTTTGGCAAACTCGCCCGGATCCATCACCTCGAAGATGTCTTCCACCTCATTCAGGTACATAACTTCCTTGGTGCTGTTTGTCTTAGGCCAGAAGCGCAGTAGGCCAAGAACAACCTAAACAGTGGTTAATATTAGAGGGATACTGGAGAAAGATAGATGAGGCCTTACATCTTCAGTCAATGAAGAGTCCTTCTCCAAAAATTGCACGATGCAGTAGGCCAATTGCGGGTGGTACATGCTCAGACTCTTCACCTTGTGCATGGGAAGGAGCACTCTAGTCAAGAAGAGCTTGTGTTCCTCCTTCAGCGGCAAGGCGAACCCGTTGATGATGGAGCCCAGAATCTCGAGCAATTCAGCGATTCCGTTATGGCGCTCTGTCTCGTACATGAACTGGAAGAACACGTTGTTGATGGATCGGCGGATATATGAGCGCAAGTTCAAGAACTTTCCATAGATGCGATGCAGGGTTGTCTTCAGGAAATCACGTTCCCGGGGGTCTTCCGAGTCAAAAAGGTCCAACAGCTAGATGGAGCATTAGCTTGCATTAAACACGAAAATCAAGCATCAGAAGACATACCGAAAGCACAAACTGATGGTCGATATAACCCTTCGCGATATTCGTGTTGAAATCCTGGCTTTCGATGAATCTCAAGAAGAATTCATATACGACCTGGATATGGGGCCAAGCGACTTCCAAGACGGGCTCGTCCTCCTCCGGGTCAAATGCTTCGCCCTGGGGCGTCATAGGCGGAGGAATAGGACGGAACAGGTTCTTGGCGAACATCTCCACCACGCGGGGGTACATGGGCTCTGTAATGACCGACCGGTTGTTGGCAACGTAATCTAAGAGCTCGTGTAGTGCCAGCCTCTTGATCTCCTTGGACTTCATATCAGCCGTCGGGTCGTTGAAATCGAAGATGATGTTGCACTGGTCGATCTTTTGCATGAACAAATCTTGGCGCCGGTTGGGAGGCACTTCGTGGAATCCCGGCAACTTTTCCAATTCTCTCTGACGCTGATCGGAGATGTCGAATCGCGATGAATGTTGGCGCTTGGGAGTCCGGATACCTTCCGACATGTCCTTAGGAGTCGTCTGTAGGCGGTCGAAGACATGAGACTTCCTAGGAGGTGCGAGATCTCCGGGCATTGTTTCGGCGGCGCCAGGAGGGGGGACATGCTATAGAATCCAGTTGTTAGCAAAAGCAAATAGTCTCCAAACTGTGAAGCAATTCAACTTACCGGTGCGCTTGGGCTAATGATGACGCTGGGAGCTGCCGGCTGGCCTTGCCTATTCGGTGTTCCCGGTCCATTGCTTACAGGCTGTCCTGCGGCGCCCGGTTGGGGTATATAGTGTTGAACCGGGGTGCCAGGGTGAGGTGCGCCCGCGGAAGGGGTACCGGCGGGGGAGCGTTGTCCGGCGATTTGTTTCGCGAGTCGTTGAGAGACGTTGTGGAGGATGTGGGTGTCCCTTGGTTGGGGGAAGTAGACTGCTGTGTGTTGGAAATGCCGAGGGACTGATTCTGTGAGGTGGAGTTGGCGTCTTTCTTTTTCGAGGATTTGTTGTCCTTCGCCCGCGACAACTGGTCGTGCTAGAAGCAAGGCACAAAATGTTAGATGATTTGCGAAATGAATAAAATAGCTCTACCTGCAGGGTGAAGAAGAGAATAAATGGGCAGAAGTGATGGTGCGGTGAGGTGCACTTGGGCAGGATAGGCGGGTAACTCACCACTCTCTGTCTGAAACCCTTCATTTTGACGACTGTGTAGATAGCCACATGTACTCGGCTAGGTTTCTTGGTGCTAGTGCAGCCAGGCGGCGCACTCTAGCCGGAGTGAATCGAGGGGAGCCAACGGAGATAACCGCTCAGGAAAGCCACGAGGGGGGGAGTGTTTGGATCGACCTAATAGGAGAATCTTATAAGCGGTCCGAGTCACACAGCATGTAAGACGGGTATTGTGAAGGGAAACAGTGCTGAAATGCCGATATCAAGCCCCGGCAATGTATGGGGGAGAAACTGGGGTTCAATTGCAACAGCGTCAGGCGCTCCAAACAATGTGCAGTCGCAGCACGCGCACGGAGCTAGACGATGATGCTAGGAAGAAAGGGCCAATACAGGCAATAGGAAACAGGTGTCCGATCAAACGTACTTCCGGAGTTTGGGGTTGGGCAATTGACAGATCGAGTGGGAAACTGCTTGGGGAGAGGTGTTATAGGACAAGCTTGGCCGGCGCTGGAGGATCTCCGTGTCGCTTAGTGGCAGGCTGGGAGCGGGGGGGTTTGGGAGTACCAGAGGGACGGGCACTCAAGTCGCAGCCCACTGCAAAATCACAAGACTCACGATTTAACTAGAAAGAGGCAAAGTCGCCGATGTACAAGGGACCAAATAAAGATGATGGCGTTGGGTTGTGGAGAGGAGGGAGGGAAGTGGATTGTTGTTGAGGTGTAGGGAAAGGCGGGCTGGTTCTCCTGGCTGCGATGGTGATGGGAGGGGGGGACCACGTCCAAGTACTATGTGAGGGACACTACGTTTTTTTTTAATTTAAAAGTGATGTGAATCTCTTGATGCTTCAGTTTGAGAAAATGAATTTACTCGGCAGTTTCAATTATTTTCGCCTCCTCTTGTCCTAACACAACTTTTGTATGCTTTTTCCCCGTTTGTTTCAAATTATGCTTATGTCATTGAACACGTGACCACCAGGGGACTCGACTCGAATTTCAGGCACAAAAACCATCGGCATGAAACAGTGAAATCACTGAAATGGCAGCATCGTCGAGGCTCCGTACAAGAGTGAAATATGGGTTTTAGCAGGTAACCAGTAAATTCAATAGCATTCCCTTCAATCTAGCCAACTATACCACGTTCATTCATCGTTATCTGCCGCCTCGTTATCATACGCCGTCTCCACCTCCTCGCCTCCTGGCGATGGGAAAGAACTATACCACTCAGGACACTTCTCGTGAAGAACCTGGTAGGTCATCATCTTGTTCCAATATCTAGAAGTTCACCACTATATTAGTTTTCGATAACAGACTTTGGGCAGTCAATCCAAACACTTGGCCTTAGTTTTAGAAATTCAGACTATTCAGATCAATATTTCCAATTGTCTGACGAATGTCGTCCTTAAAGGAGGTTCATTCATAGAATAATCTGACCGGAATAATTGTCTCAGAAATTGATGTGTGGTGAGTCCCATTCTCTTGAGTGCGTGTGGGTAATGGCCGTGGCAGCAAATCACTCGCCGTTTCCATGCCAGAATTCTGGTGGTGAGAAGCAGCCTGGGTGACAACAGGGCTTGTAGATGGAAGTTGCACTTTCGTGTGTCTTTTTTAGATGTCTTTCTAGATGTCCTTTTAGGTCTACATGAAGGTGTATACGAGGGTGGTAACCTTTATTTGTGTGAAGAATATTCCATATATATAACCAGGGATCTCATCATAGTCATTCTTATGTTGCCTTTTTTTTTCTCAAGTCGTCTATAGCCTCTACTCAATTTAATCTACAATATCTATTCCAACGTATTCAAAGCGGTAACTTCACAAGATCAGAGCACATAGTCTCATTAGAAAACTGCACTAAGGCATGAAGAGCTACATTGTGAGTATAAATAGATCATTTGTATAGTGATCGTTGTTCGCTTCTTCACACCACCACGACCAAAACAGATGAACAGAATTCCAAAGAAGTATCATTCATAACAAGCCTAATCAGTCATCCTCACTCGCCATCTTTCCCTATACCCCAGATTTCATTATCAATTGACTCTTACTTAAATACTGACCGTTCATTCATCACTAGCTCTTACTTCCCTCCTTCCTTCATGTACACCACTCTCTGAAATATTATTCTCACGGTCTCAACTTCCATCATGGCGGATTTCATCATGCCACAGATCACTTGTCAGGAGTCAGACACACTATCTTCGAACGAATTGACCAAGCCCCCGCGCAAGTCATTCGACGGAGTCCTTCAACTGAATACCCTTTGGTGTCTGCCGTGTCTTCGCGATGCAGTCCGCGAATGGGAGATCGATAAGCCCCTGGAGATTAAGTGCTATTTGACGAATGGTTTGTCCAAGGCGTGTTTTTTTGCCAAGGAGATGGCAGAAAACGTGATCTGGTACAGCTTAGTTGCCCCCGAGTCCCTTCTAGTAAAACACACTAACAGCAATTGGTACCTTTTACAGATCTCCCAGGGTATTAGGGGTCATGTTTTTCGAACTGATGGCCTTGATTGAATTCGTGAAAGAATTCTGGATCAACTGCGGTGATCAATGGCAGGCAAGTGGTTACTCAGTGACCGAGTGGCCTGAAAAGTTCATCGAGAAACTTTCCGCCGCTGTCAAGAACCTCTGTGTTGCCTTCTATGACCTAGTTGAGACACATAGCAAGGCTCATATCTTGACAATCCATGTCTCTGATGTGAGTATTTTTCAATTTCTACACATGTGGGTATTTTTTAACCATTAGATAGGAAGCTAAGGCTGGCTATTCTGCTTGGTGCAATGCTAGGGAGCATACGATCCGTCCCAACACTCACCATAGCGACAAGCTACATCTTCAATATGCCTTCCGAGCCACGGAGCACTTACGCCTCCGGATGGGCGAAGAAGGATCAGTCTACTGGGCCATGGAAGTTTGGTGCTTCTATCAGACTGCCAAAACCTCGGTTGAAGACTATGTCAAGACGAACAATACCTATTTCAGTCCCACGGACCCCTGCTACATTGAGGAAGAGTTTCCTCTGGAGCTTCCTGGGCTTTAAATCAATCGAGTTGCTTTGCCGAACCCTTTGAGGTGGGCGGGGTTTCGTGATTGTATCACCTAGGGTATACTCATGCTTTGTTTTTCTTCACAAATTTTTTTCTTTGCGAGGTTTCCTGTTAGTGGCGTGGTGAGGCGTCTATTGACCAGGACCTCTTTGATGTTTTCCCGCCTGGTTCTGCAGTTGTTTCAGAGCCATTACATAGCATTATTTTTTAGCGGGTTTATCTGTTACCGTATAGTTTAGAGTTGTCAAGTCTATCAAGCACAAATGATCTTCATCTTTACCAGGCAAAGACGTGATGTTCACAGTAAAACAATGTCGACAGTATAGACAGAAGCAACACCCCCAGGTCAGGATGAAAATATTATGGATGACCAGTGGGACCTCATAAGAGCCTGCCTGTATATAGTACTATTCAAGGGAAAGACCCACGACAACAGGGTGGACGATAGAAACCTAAAACATAGAGAGAACAGACAATAGACTTAGAGCCAAATAGCGATCCCAGAGCAGGGTAGTGAGATATGGCAACTGCATGAATAGGTAGGGAGGCAGCTGATAGAATATTGTACACGGCCAAATCTCCCACCCTCAATAGAGATACGGGATATTTTGACTTTAACTTTTGTTCAATAGTTATATAGTTGCTTTGCGATGTGGACTACCTCACTGCCCAGACATGTGAAACCCCGTTTAGCAAAAAGACAGAAATTTGTGGAAGAGAGCAGCGAGCTAGTGTTACAATTGATGATTTCTTCATTTCACACCAGTCCTTGAAATACCGTCGTAGGACATCGTGCTAGGACTTATGTCCACCCTAGCTGATAAGCCGAATAGATTTAACAATCTATAATTACATATATACATAGTTATTCACTGGGTTTCATCCAAATTCATACAACCTCATTGGGATAACATCAGAACGAGTGGCAGTGCAGCCACTAAAGCTCTCTTCAAGCTCATGCGTGTGGTTGCCACAGCACTGTTTTTCTCGCTTGAGCCACTACCACTGGTACCTGTGCTTTCTGCAGCGTAGGTGTAGTAAAGACTAGCCGCTGTCTGTGTGCCTAGGCTGTCAACAGCCGTAGTACTAGGCAAACTGGCCGCTGAGCTAGTCGACCATGCATTTGCGAAAGGGTAGAACCCTGTCGTTTGGGGATTGGCGCCACAGTAGGCGCTCGAGACTCCCTTCACATAACTCTCAGGGAACCAGTGGTAGCCTCAGTGGAAGTTAGCTTTTCTGATTAAACCAAGAGAACAGCATAGAGACAAGACATGCTGTGGGAAAGACTCACCCTCAATGCCTCCATGTTTTCTAAAACATTCTTGACAACCAGTTGCCGAGTCAAAGAAGGGATATATGTCACAATAGCATTGCTGCTGGACATCCCAATCACCAGAATACAACTGAAGGCCTGAAAATGACCCGTTTGTATTTTGGAAGTAGCAATTAGAATTAATCGCCGCTTGTCGTTTACACGGAGCCTCGTTGATCAGATAGGTTGGCTTGGGGGAGATGGTTTCAGTCGTGTCATCCCTCCGGAAATTGTGGTGTGACAACGGGTTATACGGTAGGTAGCATTCATTGTAGAGATCAATGTCAAGGTCGGTGAGACCAGACTCCTGGGATGAGACAACATAAAATCTGGAGATATAGGCGCCGTTTGGGAACACGGGATAGTCGGAGCCGGTCTCCGAAGCAGCCGCGCTAGAGGACGTGCTACTACCCAAAATGGAGTCGTACTGGTAGGTTGAAGTGGGTTCCAGCGAGCTGGTTGTTATTGAGGTAGAGACACTCATAGGCATAGTGACGGGCGAAAGGGGTGATCTGTTGAAATGACTTCCAATTTTGGAAAGGGGACCTCGGGGAGAATGCTTGGCAAGGCCCGACCAATCACAACCTAATATTGGCAGGGGTCTTCCCGAAAAGGAAGTGAGGTGATCTTATTTTTGGCTACTATGATATGTTCACAATAACATATTGCCTTTGTATGAATCGAGGACATATGATATTCTTGGGAGTCGAGGCTGATAGTGAGGCTGATTCTTTATTAACTGTATTTGAAAGCAAATACTATTTGGAAAGCTAAATGAGGGACATGCAACAGAATATACACTGAGATATATACAAGGGAGACACAGACTTCATTGAGTAGCATAAACTGTCATTGACCGCTTTTTTAGTGCCTGGAAATATAGGATATCTGATTAAACTGCTTTGAGCATCTCAAATGTCAACTCAATGAATTATCTTGAAAGGTTTTTTTTTTTTTTTAAAATGTTCCTAGACGGTATACCTTGGCTGGTGCGGGTATGGGATGATGAGTCAGCGAGACTTCAGCCCGCACTAACCGCTTGTGGAATGTAGACTCGATTCTTTCCCTAACCTCAAAGGATATCTCTGGGAGCGTTTAATTGTGGTGAAGGTGAAGAAAAATACAGAATCCTATACAAACAGGTGTATTGAGTGAGGAGTACCCGAGAAAAGTGGTAGTGTTGCCTTTGGTCGCATTTGCGCGATCTCACCCGATAGCAAACCAGAAACAGCGGCAACCAACCTCAATTGAGATTCAAAGCTAGTGCAAATGATACTGCAACCACAGCATCCACAAGTCTGAATAATATCAATCAGAATGGATGACCAACGGGGGGCCAGAACTGCTCCCTTCTACGCGGTGCCATCCCGTCGGCTTGTCAGCGTTGAACACCCGGCTGTGGTCCGCAATGTCGACAAGGCGATCGAGACCTTACAAGGAGACTCTGGAATAAAAATAGTGAGAATACTTCTTCCTTTGAGACAATATTGAATATAGGCTGATATACTGCAGATCCTGGACCCGGCCAAAGATGGTACACCAGCTAATCTGGTGTTGCGACCAGAAGATGCCATGGCTCGATCGGTCCAGTCAACGAGCATTCAATCGAACAATGTTCAGCTCAAAGTAACTGTTCCCAAGCGGACAGGACGGAAGCGCAAGAGAGGCTCGAACGAGCCCTTCACAGACGCGCCAGATTCAGAGGCACCCGGGCCGGCCCCGCGACGGACCGCGAAGGATCTCTTGCGTAGCATGAGTGATAACCCTTCGAAGTACCAGATTGAACCAGTTGGAAGGGTTGAACGCACACATGTGTTCCGAGGTAAGTTCACTACTTAGATGATGTATTACCAGTTTGCTAACACTTGAGGGTAGGAATCCCTGATTTCGTCTACTCGACTACAGCGAGTTCATTTACGAACCGATTCCGAGAGCAAATTCTTCCATTTGACTGTAAGTCGGCCTGACATGCATCTCACTAGAAAAACACTAACAATCGACAGTCGACAAAATGAAGCAATTTGATATCGACATGGCCAAAGGTGCTGCCGAGAACGCAGATCTCATCCCACCGCCATCATTCAGCCATGGAGACGTCCCATTCCACTACATGTAAGAGCTCCTATACTAAAAACACCAAACCAAGACCACTAGACGACTAACCTATTCCTCCTAGCTACCGTCAAAACCCAACAGTGAAACAAGCCATCGGCCGCTCCGGCAAACTAGAAACCGTGAACACCCAAACGGCCAACAAGATCCTAACCCACCTAGTCCCCTACGACATACCCAAAGTCCCATCAGAGCCACGCGCAAACATGCTCCCAATAAGCGCACTGGACGCAGGTATGCTCCGGACAATCGCAACACTAAACGCCCTCTACGAAAAACAACCGGCCTGGACACGTCGCGGACTCCGCAACAACCTAACAACCGACGAGGACCGCCTGAACCTACGGCACGCAATTCCGTATGTGGGCTACATCTTCCGATCCGGCCCATGGCGCGATGCAATCATCAAGCTGGGCGTCGACCCACGCACCTCACCCGAGTACCGCCACTACCAAACCTTCATGTTCCGCCTCCTGGCACGAGAAGCCGAGCTCGCACGCGATGGCGGCGGCGGCCGACGCCACAACGTTCCCCGACCAAGCGACCAGCGTGTAATCGAAGACGAAAATGCCAGCGAGCCGTCAACGGGCCATATCTTCACCGGCAAGCAGCCGTTCGCGCAAGACGGACGCATCTGGATGGTTGGCGAGATTCAAGACGCACAGCTGCGGGCAGATCTGTATCCTCCCGATGCGGGACCTGGGTTCCTGCGCAGCGAGTGTGATATCGTTACCGATGGGTGGTTCGGGAACGGCACGCTTGCGAAGGCGAAGACGATTATGCGACATAAGATCCAGGCATTGATGGAAGGAAGGGAACCTGTTGATGAGGATTATACGAAGATTCTGCAGCTTCCTGCGCATGCGCGGTCTGAGGCTGATTTTCCGCTTTTCACGCTTGATCCTGATGTTGCGACGCAGAAGGAGATTAGTCTTGCTACGGAGGTTCGGGCGATTATCCGGAGTTCGCCGATTTGGAGGAATTTGTCGGCTAATGCTGGGTTGGTGAGGAGGGATGTTGGGGAGGGGAGAAAAGGGAAGGGGAAGCGGGCTCTGAAGGGGAAGAGTGTTGAGCCGGAGCCGGAGCCTGAACCTGAGCCCGAGAAAGCGGATGAGGAGAGTGAGGGTGAAGAGGAGGAGATTCAACGGAGGGAGATGTTGGCTGCTCAGGTTGCGGATGCTGCTGCGGCGAGGGATGCCGACGAAGCTGCTGATGAAGCCGGTGATGATGATGAGGATGGTGATGATAGTGATGACATGGACGAAGACGAGGACGAGTAACGGAGTCTCCTAGATTACTTGAGAATTGGCTACATCTACTCCGTAAAGAAATAGTAGCTACTTTGTGCTCAAGATATTCATCAAAAGAATCCATTTTAATTTTAATCGCTAAAGCCATGGGAAGACTTGGAATACATCGTGAAGCATCAGACATGGAAAAGACAATAACTCATCAATTAGACGGAATAGAGAAAGCCAATCCGAGTGGTCACAATAGTGAAGCAGAAAGATACATAATTCGTAGCCAACGTTATACCAAAACACCTAATAGACTGGACACCAGTGCCCAAAAAGAGACGAACACCAGGCAACAGAAAGATAAACACCAAAGAATGAAGCAAATAGGTATAGGTATTGGGGCCAACCCTAGGCCAAAGAACAGCGCCACTGAGCCAGATGCAGATGCAGATGAAAAGAATGACGAGAAGACAGATCAAAGACCAGACTTGGTGCTATCAATCGAGTCCCCAAGATTGTGCTGCTGGGTTTCAGCAGGCGCGGGAGTAACAGCATCCAAAACAGCAGCAATGGAGGTAGTGACAGAGGCCTCCTGGCTCTGCGAAAGAGGCGAAGAAGGCTTTTTGAACTCGGGTGTGTGCTCTTCATCATCATAGACAATTGCGTATGAGAAGGCATTGCAGTCCTCGGCATAGTATTCAGCAGCATTGAGCTCACCGAGGGGAGAACGGGGCTCATCCATCTTTGGTGACTTGCGAGCGGCAGCAGGAATAGTGGCAGTGGACTGGCGTGCACTGGGGAGTTCAATACCGAGCTCGTGAGGGGGGACGTTCTCCTTTCCACGGGCGGAGGTGTCAGACTTTCCCTCGTCGTCGCTGATATCCAGGACAGTGGTCGAGTGTTGCATGAGGTTGGTCATTTCTTCCTGCTCGGTGTCGACGTGGATATCGAATGACCACGAGGCGGGGGCCTTGGGAGCAGGAGCAGGCTTGGGAGTTGTGGATTTGGCAAGGACGGAGGCAAGAGAGAAGGGGCGAGAGACGCCGCGCTTGCTATATTGCTCTGAGCGGGGTTTGGCGATGAGCGAACGGCGAGTAGCTGACTTGCTCGACTTGGGTGGTGGGGAGCGACCAGCGGGCTTGAGAATGGGAGCTGATTTGGGAGTTGTAATTGAGGGGATCTTCGAAGGGGTGGATAGACGAGGGGAGATGTTGATGCGGGTGGAAAGAGCCATGCGGGATGTTTTGATGGGCTTAGACGCGCTCTTGTCCTCGTCATCCTCGAATGTACGCTTGCGTTTTGTTGAGTAGCTGGCCGGGTTGACATTCTCGGAATCGGCATCAATGAAGATCGAGCTCTTCATTGGGGTTGACTTCATAGACATGGCACCTGGTTGGAATTGTAAGCTAAGCCATCTTGGGAAGATCAAAACATGGGTCATCACGTACCATTTTGCTGGTTCTGACGATTAAGTTTCGATCGCATCAATGGCATGTCCAAACAGCCCAAAGGCTGACGAGTAGGAGTCATAGTGAGAGTGGCCATGGTGAAGGAAGAAGGGAGAGAGAGGGATGTTTTGTTTTGGTCAGCGCCAAGTGGGGGGAGCCTTGGAGGATTGGCGGTCTACAATAGGCACTAGACAGGCCGATCGCACGATGCAAAGAGAAAGAGAGTAATTGTGTAAGACAGATGAATCCCAAAAGAAATAAAATGATTGAATGATTGAATGATAGGAATTGGTCGGATGAAATTGAGATAAATGAAGGAATGAGTAGATATGGTCGATACCGCTGAGAGAGAGAAGGGATGGATGATTCGGGGTAAAAGACGTGCAGCGATGAGGTAGATATAATAATTCGTGAACGTTAAAAGCGCTTAGGATTCGAGAGTTTAGAGGCAAGGAGCAATGGACATGAGGAGTCACAAATGGAGGGCGAAGGGAAGTATTTCAAGGCCTGCATACTCCGTAAAAGCGCGTCGCGTTCACGTTGTGCCAATTCGAAAAAGTGGCGTTTATGCAATTCCCAGCACAATCCAATTGATTTTCATTCCTCGTGTCTCGTGTGGGAACAATGGTGAGATGCAGATCAATTACGCGCTTTTCCGTATACTATAGATAGTACTATAGATATAGCACAGTGCCATTGTCCTACAACATACGGAGTAATATACAATTAATTATTCCTAATTTCCCTAGAATTGCCCATAGAAGTAAAATCATCCCCAAAATCAGGGCAAAAGGTCCAAAGTTCAATTTCCCCGAGTCCTGCATGTCGCGTATCCCTTGGACGCGTCGGTCAGCATAACGTAAGTACCCGGTACTTGGCATCCCGCTACTAGCGCATATATCGCGTAAGTACCAAATACCTCCACGTCCATCACGTCCTCCACGTCTTGCACGTTCCCTCGCGCGCGACTTCGCGTTCACGTCTCTTCCTTGCGCACTGTGCGCTCATTCGCGACCAACATCGTTTGCCATTGCACTAAAAGTATGTCGCATGAAATGTCTAATGAAACTCTGCCAACGCATCGGTCTCCATTGGCTATGCCCCATCCGGATTCAGGTTACCGGATGAAACCATGCATGCAGAGGCCGACCGGGGCTGCTGGGGTTTGAGGTGAATGTGGAACATTTTGCGGAGTTCTGTCTCAGGGGAAGGGTTGAGGGTGTCGGGTACCCAGGGCTGGGGAATGTTCGCTGGGCTGGCTGTCCAGGTGGTTCAAAGTAGGAATTCGCCCCTGAAGGCTGTTTCAAGGCGTAGAATGATGGAGGGTTATTAATAGGGATATTACACCCATGGATGGATAGGGTTCCCAAGGTTTGATGGCACCTGCGCCCCCTGTTCCTCGTGGGCTCGGATTATTTTCCTCGGCGTATTGATCCTTGTTGCATTCCTCGCGAAAGCCGAGAGCCTGTCTATTGTGCCATCGATGTACAATGGCGTCGACATTCCACTACAGGCGGGAAATGCCGACCGGGATAGTCCATATACTCCACAAGTCTCTAGTGATATAATAATGTACATGATCGCAGACTTACCATTGTCAATTACCTCAGATCTCATCCTCAAAAGGAATGCTGTCCATGGCACCCTGACGTTCCACAGCCCGAGCCGAGGCGAGCGCAGCCAAACGCATCGCCTCGTCCATGACAGTCTTGTACCGGTATGCCTTCTCATCATCCGCAACATCCTGCCCAGCCTTGCCCTCCCCGCGACGCTGCTCGCGCCATCGTGCCACTCTGACCGCGTAGGCACCAACAAATGTATCACCCGCCGCAGTAGTATCCAAGACCCGGGAGACAGGGGCAGCTGGAATCTCGTTAGTGAAGCGCTGTACTCCATCACTGGGTCCAGACGAGCCGCCATCCGCGGCACTGTACCAGACGCCCTTTGCCCCGTACGTGATAAGGATGTAGCTAACACCCAATTTGTGGAAATATCGAGCGACCTTCTCCTTGCCATCCAAACCATCTGCTTCCGGCACCGTGCGAAGCAGTTGTTCTGTAGGGGGGTCATCAGCTCGGCCTCTGTCTCATTCAGGATCAAATGGTCGACAGCAGCGTATACATCCTCGGGCAAACCACCAGGCGGTGCAGGTGCCGGATTAAGCATAACATCCGGACCGCACTCAATGCCACATTTCCCAGCAGCGCGAGACTTGGCCTTGTATGCTGCTATGTCACGTAGTATGCCGATAACCGTGTCGACCGGGATCTCGCCTTGCATAACAATGACGTCGGGTACGGGCGCCGCTAGCGCCATGCCCAGCACTTCCGGGGTAGGCTGCATGCCATCGTAATTTGCACCTGGCGAAAAGAGAATCCGGTTCTCGCCACCGGCTGACGAGTCCACAATGATCACTGCCACACCCGTGTATGCGTTGTCGATGACTTTCACTCGGGAAGGGTCGACTCCAGATCTCTCGAGGGTCGGCTTGAGTAAGGAGGAGAAGTGGCCGTCCATGGCTCCTACTGCACCTATCATCTCGACATTGACGTCGCTTGTGGAGTTTGTGGTACCTGTTGGCTTGGCTCGGGACATGCGTCCGCATGCCACAGCTTGGTTTGCGCCCTTGCCGCCCGCGCTGGTGAAGTAGGATGAGGAGGTGATTGTCTCGCCTGGGTCTGGGAATCGGGGTGCTACTGAGACCATGTCAGCGTTGAGGGATCCAATGACTCGGATGAGAGGTGTCATGGTGGAGAAGGTGGCTCGGTCGGTTTCTGGATCGTAGGTCGGGGGCTGGGTGTGTCTTTGGGTCGGGCTGGGAAGATGGGGAGAGTGTTGCAGTAGTGCAATTTGGAGGTAACGTAAATCCAGTAGATTGTAGAATTGCCAATGTAAGGGAGGAGGGACACTCTGAAGCTTTCGGTCGGGTAATTGACAGAAAAGGTTCGAAGTGGAAAAAGAATTGGAATGACGTCTGGGTGGGGCAGATCGGAGGTGCAATATATGGGTCCGTCAGCAACGGTTCCGTGGATCCTATTTACAGTATAGCCACGTCTATTTCGACAACATAGACAACGGGAAAATCGAACATTGATCTCTTGGGTTTCAAAAGAACAAAAAAATCTTCTTTCTAATCCAGCAAAATTCTAGTACTAGTCATAATATATTATTTGTGCTACAAGGGAGAATAAAAGAAAGAGTAGGGGCTGGAGGGACCGAACCCCAACCTGTAAGACAAATACATGCAACTAGTTCCTCACACATTTCTGGTCATAAAAATAACAAGGAAAGTGAGAAATTATGAATTGCAAAATACCATGAGATGCAGCAACAAAGAAAAAAAAATTGAACCCCCCTGGGTAAAGCCCATCCCTGGAGTCGACCGCAGGTAATTTGCCGCCCAATTGGCCTCCCTATCACTACACCGGTCAACCATAAACGTCAGGGCTTGAGATCCCAAAGGACACGTCACTGAACTATAAGGGGTCTTCTTTGACCGACCCTCTCATTTCGTTAAATTTAACAAACACTTAGTCCCCACACATTAGTTTAATAATCTTTACTCTTCACAGAGTGCTATCAGCGTTCATATGCCTATTGAAGTAAAGGTGAGGGTAATTTCAGGTGTGTTTAACATGAAAGATCTCAAGCTTCCTTTAGCTGATGCACTCTTGGAGTTGAACTAGGTAGATGACCCACCCGATGACCGTTGCATTAGACTGGATCAATCAGAGCTAGCCGGGCTTATACTATGGAATAAATCAATACCAGCATGAATCTTTATATCTTACTGACGTTTTCTTTGTCTGCGGATGCGGACCGGAGAGGAATGAACCGTTGTGCATTGCCTACCGAGCCGTGATAGGGAGAAATGGTGGGGGGTAGTTTGCCTGGTTCAACCCCAGGATTCTGCAACCAGGGGGGTTTTCATTTCGCACACCTTTTTCATATTTTTTTCTGCTTGAACCTAGCGATATGATTCTTTTATTCCAGCCTTACGTTGCGACATTCGAAATTTTAGTCTCACAGGCGTCACATATTTATTAGAAATTGGCAAGAGAGAAAAATGTTCTACCTTGTGGGAAGCTTAGCCAGATGTTTGTTAAGATTAACTGAAAGGTAAGACTTTCTAGGGAAACCCCTATTATAGCGCATGGGCTATATCCCCGGACGCGAAACTGGAAGGGAATGAACTTTGTGCATTACCTATCTCCGGTTGCCTTGAGAGATGGGATTAGGGGCGTGTACTACCTGCTTTCCACCCCAGGAGTCAATACAAACCAGGGGGATTCCATTTCGCATCTTTATTTTTCTTTCTTTCTTATGTTTTGCTTTCATCTACTCCGATTCTTTTTTTTCCCCTTCAACTGCTCTATTGCTTCATTCTCTCTTTCAATTTTCTCAGTACCGAAAATTTGATAGAATTTGGTGAGAGAAATGATGATATAACATGAAGGTTGCATTGGCTCCTTGAAGAACTAGCGTGTATCATAATTAACTGGCTATGAGTACTTAATTACCGTTTCACATCTTATATGATCATGGCCATCTCACATGCGAGGGTGATACCAAGACCGTTACCGATTGACTCAATGCTATTCTAACACCTAAATCAAAGAATTACATAGGTTAGGTAATATTATTGGACGGCTACTGGAATACTCGACAGCATTGGGGTGGAGGGATGAGCTGCACCTACAGCTCGACGATCCGCAATTCCTTCGCCATGGTACCTCAATGGGAAGTTAAAGTTGAGCTACATTGGAGCCTGAACCGCCTAAAATAACCTAACGGAGTTCATGCCCCATACCGTTGTTCCACCCAGCCATGTAGAGGCCCCGAGCCAGACTGCGAACGTCCTAAGCACTTGTACCTGCAAGCTGAGCGAATCTGTGACCCACTCAAAAAGTTCGATCCCTAGGCTGAGAATGAGTCGCTCACTAGTCTGAGGAAATGGCCAACTGGCCCTAACAAATTCAGGCGGCGGATGATGAGACCCGTGAATGAAATAAGTAAATCAACATAATCCAAGTTGCTCGCGATATGATCGAAGCATATCAGCGCATTTTAGCGGTTGAATACTCTCTGTTCAATGCATCCCTATGATGCATCCGCGTAGTATTTCTTGGCCGGCTAGCCCCCCTTTTGTTCATTTCTGCAATAGGATTGTAACTCATAGTATGCGGGTACTCGGTACATAGCGGTGGGAATAAGGTCATGTACTAGTCCGTATATGGTCTAGCGTAGCCGGGTATGCCCCGCGGTCTACCCGACCCACCGCCCGTGCATCCTTCCACGCAGTAGGGAACCAGGTCCTTATTACGTAGTATCCTTGCCTTGCCTGTTTATTGTTTCTCTTACGGTTTATTATATAACGGTTAATAAGATAGAAGCCGTTGAAAATCAAAGTTAATTTGTCATAATTAATATGTCCTTGGAGTTGTTCAACTCTAAACCCTGATTGATTTCATGCACACGTTGCTTCTTTTGCAACATGTCAATTTCGCATGACAATTTTTGCCCCAGGTATTCAGGACTTCTGCGGAATTGAGACTAGTGGTATTGATGTAGTTTCACGCTTCTATCACTAACTTAAACCTACTTCTCCCCGCATATATTTCGGTTCATATTAATCTGACATCCCAGTTATAATCAAACAATACACCGTGTTATATTCGGCGCGTTACTATTTTCGAATCATCTTAGGCTACCGAAAGCCAACAAACCTATCGACCTAGGCCATTGTTAGCCTAGACTTGGTGGCTTGCCTGTCATCCCCTCCTCTTGACAGAGACTGAGAACAATCCAAACTTTCTGACGAGATTCAAAATCGTAGCGTAGGTGCCAACATTATTCGCTATTCATCCTGTCCGTGATGCTGTTCCCTAATTGCTTGTTTTGGGTTGCGACGTTTTGATAGACTGTGGCAGTTGAAGGGAACTTTCGCAGCTGCTTTGGTATGCTTCTCTAGATGGTCAGCTGATGAGGAGCGAATTCGTGGATTGTAGTGAGTGGTCTGTCATCCAAAGAAATGGTAGTGTCCGAGATAGCTCGGGGGACTGAGTTTGCAGGCTGCACAGAGATGGATGACGAGTGAGGCATTGTAGATAGCCTGAGATGTACCACATGACCGTGAGAACAAAGGAGGCAAGGCAGGTTCGAAATCTGCATGAACAAGAACAAGCTAGTTAAAGAAGTAGTTCAGTCCTACCACCAAAATATCCACTAGGTGATACGTCTTAACACAGGCCTTGAGGCTGGAATTAGCCTTGAAATTTGTTCTTACAAGTGTAATCATCAAGGGATATAGTAATCGGACTCGCACCCCTTATGAATCGATCTGTTGCACAACTGTACTCAACATGATGGTGGTGATGCACCCAGTGATCTGAATTCGGCTTGAATATCTGCAAGGTTCGTTTTACCTGGGCAGAGTAGGTGCTGAAAAGTCGGGAAATCTAGAAATGCTTGGTTTGAAAGGCGTCTTACCTTCAATAAATTATTTGGGTTTGTAAAGGATACTCCGTTGATTCGCTTGCGGTAGGCGCTGCTGGAATTTTCCATTTGACTAAAAAGCCTGCAATCGCAGTAGTTGATGACCTTTCTAGCACTTTCAACAGGCGCCATGTTCTATATCAATGGCCCGTGAGGCGAGTTAATGGACATGGACGAAGGGGAATCTGTAAAATAATCTTTTTCGTAGGTATTTGTGGCAAGTAGTATCCGACAGTGTGGGGATTCATCGCCTTTATGGCAAGGAAAAGGTGGAGAAAGAGAGGCTGGACCTAAGAGGATCGGACCAACCAGAATGGTGCATAAAAGGCTGAATGGTCACACGTCTGGAGATTAATAAAGAGGTGATGGCAGAATGAACTAAGGAGTGAGTAAAGTGAAATACAGGAGAAAAAAGGTGTATATCGGAATCTCCTTTAGGTATTGACACTCCTGGGGTCGAACCAGGTAGCTCGCAACCCAATTCGACCTCCCTATCACGACCTGGTCAACCACTACTGCAGGACTTATTCTACATAACGTAGACTTAAACCACTGAGCTGTAAGGGCGTATCCACGGTAACTATGACGTTTTCCTCAACCATAACTGACCTATTCCTTCCTTTTGGGAAAGTACCACCCATCTTTTGAGCCATATGAATTACCTCTACCTCCTAGCCCCTCTTTGTAGAAATTATTTTATTTTTCTTTGGTTGGACATTTCTTCCACTCCTGGTATATGATACCCGAACCCCCACAACCTTTTTGTTTTCTTTATTTTCATATTACGGTGCTGCCATCACGACCCCGTCAAGATCATCCCTTACCCAGATTGAAACAAGCTCTACCACAAGCCGTCGTTGAACCATACTCGTGATCCACCAATACCCACGTCGGATCCATGGAACCGAGTTCCCCGCCCCACATCAGCGTGGGCCTTAGCTCGACGACGATTGTTTGACTCTACCCTCTCTAACGAAGATCCCGCATGCAGTCTACAATAAACGACGCCCGTTCAAAGATCCGGCACATAAGAGACAACTCTTGAGATATTTATGGGCTTTATCTGAAGCGACTAGTGCAGGTGTCCTGAAACCTAAACATGCGAGCAAGATGGCTGATAGGGGGCATTGAGAGTCTTGCCGTCGCACAGAAAGATCTTGTGTATCGATCGAGTCACACATCGTATAACTCGCAAGGTCTATCTAGTCTTCATTTTCTTATATCAATTGACTACGTTGTCCTCTAGTTACCAGCGTGTCGTCCAGGTTTGCACACCATACATCATCCAAACCACAACCACTACTCCACCTAAAGGATGGCCCTGAAAATCAGACGGTCAACTATGAAAGGAATCTGTGTGTCGCTTTATAACCTCTCACTATTCTAATATTTTACAAACCCGTAGCGCACATTCATTCAGGTCATACAACAATAATTGGCCGCCCATCCGACCGATACCCTCGCGGATTGAAGATTTCGATAATCCGATCTATTCTGTCCGACATGATATTTGGGATGCTATGCAGAAGGCCATCCAAGTGCCTTTTGTCGATACGCAGGAATACACTAAGAGACCAATTCATTTACACAACTATATGATATGCGTTCTTTTCATCACTTACTAGATAAACAAATCCCTTTTGAATTAGTCAATCCTGATTGGCCACCTAGTCTAAGCTGCGTACTTTTTCATAATGCATTTGAAGGCCGAGAGCCCAACACGGTGGAGATCCCCTTGCAGGTCTTTCGACCTCTTCAATCCGTCTATTTCTGATCACACTTGCCTTGCCGTTTGCTGTCAGAATTTCGAACCTCCCGTATGCTCCGGAGCTTACCGACGAGAAGACCATAGAGACCCGCCATCTGAACATGTCAGGAGACTGAGAATCAAATGAGGGTTTCTACCCTTATTAGAGGTCAGAAAAGGTGCGGTTATCTGCCATAATTGTGAAGCATCTGGCGCCCCTAGCTCCTTTCCTTCCAGAGAAGAGGTTTCACCTTGACTCAATGGCTCGGCGAAACAATCTATCGGGGGATCTTGATTTGTGTCCGTGGCCTCCCTTACACCTAGAGGTTCATGCGCAATTGGGTGGAGACGATATTTCTCAGCCAAAAGGTTTTCAAGGGTGCGTGGAGTATTGAATATTCAGGTCATTTGACCCACCATAAAGCGATGCTTTTTAACACATCGCGGTTTACTTTTTATTGAGGACTAGATAAGCCTATACCTCATGCCCCTTAAAGCATTTATGCTATGCCTCGCGCTGCTGGGTTATGTGCTAGGAGTCGAAAATACAGTACTCAATTGATACCTGTTTTATTTTGTTCTATGTGGACAAATCAGTTAGGTTTGTGTCGCACCCATTACACTACAGTTATGAAATGCCTTGGAACATCATAATACTCTACCAGATCTACCTAGTATGGCCTACGCTCCAATTTCGGTTTCGGGAATATCCACTAGACCAAACATAACGTACAACCTATCGTCCCATTCCTGCGGATCTTTGATCTGTATGGTCTCTCAAAAGCCTGTAAGATACCCGACGATAATGAGCTTAATATTTGTCGGTAAGTATAAATCATATAGCCTAGATTATATGATGGGTAAAACATACTTGGTGCCGGTTTCAAACCCATAGATAATTTGAGCTGGTATTGGAGAGAGGACGTCTATGCCAATCGCTAGAATCTCACTTCCGCCACGGGTCAGCTGAATCTTTTACCAATGTGAACACATAGCTATTTCCCTGTAAATGGCCTTCAACTTCACATGAACATCAGTGTGAAGGTTCCGAGGATTCTGTGGGAATGCCCAAGACTTCTTAATATCCATGCCTTCCCCGGACACCCCTCTCTCACACTAGAAACAATTCTAATCGACTTGTTATTGAAGTTAGTTGACTTCTAGACGCATTTATAAGAAAGGGGACGATGCTAGCTTGAACTTTTGCTCCATTTCATACGTCAAGTGTAAATTAGTCGAACATCCTACTTATATATGGAGGAAAGAGCTCATGCCAAAAAGGGGGACTCAGGCGGTGCTAACTGTGCCTTTTGAATCCCCTTGGCTATCAGGATTGTTGGAATCGTTCACCAGTGGATGCCAGCCTTGCTGACCAAGGCCAAATGGGAGGGAGGACGTTGGCTTCGACGAGTGCAGCGTGGAGCTGTCTGAACTACGTGTTAAGTTGACAGGCATCAGAAACGACGAACTTCTCGTGGTGGCCTCACCCAGCCTTATGGGTAGGCGGAAAGCACTGCCTTTTAAGGAGCTACTTGAACACTAAGCGGAAGCGAGGAACACCATTCAACTAGGAACTTTAACGAGTCTTCTGCGGCTTGAACACGGGAATCAATGGACTCGCTAATCACGAGTTGTATTACCTCGGAAGTTAGCCCTGCTTCATCCCACTCCTCAAAGGTCAGGATTCGAGTGCCTTGGCCACCTAGTTCAAACTTTGTTTAACAGTTTTAGGTGGGTTGACAAGTTGACCGCTGTTGACTTGTGGAGCATCTTGCGACCAGAGATGAATTTGAACTTGACTCGTTGCCCGGGCTAGGTCAACTTCCGTGGGCCAGTCTCGTGGACGTAAGATCTGTACAATTCGTGTGATTCATAGTAATTCAGCCAGGATATTCCAATTTACTCATCTTACTTGGTTGATGAATAGGGTATAACTTCCGCTCCTTGAGGTTCCAAGGGGCTTCTTTAAGCATACCCTTGGGTGGAATGCCACGCGCGTTTGCTCGAGGGATCGTAGGTTGATGGGATCTCTGGGTCGCCAGTAGCTCATCGATGAGGCCAAAATCATTGGCTGAATCTTGTGACACTAGATTCCCTCAGGATCTGACAGTTTGGCTCGATGTAGTAGGATCTAACAACGTACTAGGATTCAACTCCCATGTCTCAAGGGAGGCAAAACATGTTAGCCAGCAAGGATGACAATAACAATTACAGCATCGCCGACAAAGCCAACGAGCCATTCCATGCCTTTTGGAGTAGTCGACCAAGGGATTCCAATTCGCCGCTCTGCACGGCAATGGTTTAGTTTAATCAAGCGTTGAGGTGAGGTTTGGTATAACTATTCAAAAGCTGCCTCTTTAGCCACCATGTCTTTTCGCTGCGTCTCGTTTTCTGTGGATTCCTTGCACATATCACAGAAGGAGGACTAAGACGTCAGAATATGGCTTGACAAGATGACTCGGAGAAGCCTACTTCTAAGGCGCTAGACACCTTATGATGCCAAAAGTCCCAACGGTCTGCCACCAGCTAATAAATATATAGTCCTCCTTGATGAGCCTGATATGATGTCTATGGGTAGTCTTTCAGTCAGTTAGCTTCATAATCTATCGCAAAAATGATGCTATATTGCGTACTTACCCATAGTTTGAGGTTTGTCACAAGCGGACCGGGTTCTGGTCCTGGCATTTGGCTTGAATGACACTAACGCTTGACAGGTCATCATCTGGACTCAGACGTCTCTCGGATATTCATTTCTTGCACTTCCAATTCACAAGGCCCTGCACTCATGTGTGCTCGCCTGGAGTGGTAGGACGGATTGAGGAGGGTGGGATAAGGTTGTGATGTCATGGGCAAGCCAGAGGTGGTTGTGGAGGGCCCACCGAGTATTTGGCCCACTCGACGGGCGATATCCGAGGCCGCAAGAAAGAGCGGTGAAAGGCCTGACCGTTGGCAGACGATGAAACTGGAAGAAAATGGGATCGAATGTCAGCAATATGTTGTTTAGAGGGCTTGGATTAGGACGTAGAGCGACCACAAAACAAAACACGAGTCAAGGGTCAACCAGGTGACGAACCTAGAGAACTGTGGATTTAGGCAGCCAAAGATGCGAGATCATTTTTTTGCTTCAAACTAAACGGGGGAAAAGAATGAGCGGGCAGTAGCAAACAATGAAGGAGGCTGGCTAGCAAGGAAGGAACGAGGGAATTTATTGGAGAAATGTTATTTGGAAGTACAGACATTGGAAGTTTGCAGGAATATGGAAAAACAAAAGACATATCAAACGACATTCGACAACACTTTGCAGTATGTCATTAACACAAATTAGAAGGATGAAGATCAAATATAATAATGGAATTGATACCACAGAAACCAAATAATCTATCATAAATCATCATCCAAGCAACAACAGTATAGACTCATTGGAGGTATGCCATGTGTGTGTAATTGTACCGGACAACAGCAACAATGGCAAGACTATTCCCCAGGGTTGAGAGTCATCTAAGCCTCCTAGTTGAAGACCAAGTGTCCATTATCATTCCCAATGCGCTCGGCCAGGTTGATATCCGCATCGTGTCCCTCGCCATCGACATCGCGCAAGGTAGCACGCAGAACAGGGACGCCATCGTCTCCTTCGCGATCAAATCGGACATCGTCCGCGGAGGAGTGGAAGTCACCGCCATCCCAGTGGAATTGACCTAAGAAAATGAGTTAGAATACCTGGTATCACGGCATTGATGCAGGGTGAACATCAAGGAAAGACTAAGAAACACACCATTGTCGTTCCCGATGTGATCATTGAGATCGATGGTGGACTCCTCCTCATCACCATCCTCGTTGCGAAGAACAGCCTTGAGGATGTGACCATCCTCAAGCTCGATGTGGGTAGCAGATTCGTGGAAGCTCATATTGTCGATTTGGGAGAGAAGAATGCAAAGTAGAGTGTAGAGGCTATGTATCATAAACTTCGTGGATGACGAAAGTCAACGGAGGGGGAGGGTAGTCTCTTTATATACCCCATCTGGCGAGACCAATACTCCCCGAGTCGCAATCTGGACTAACACAAGGAATCGTGCAGCAGCCCCCAGTTCTTGTCCGACAGATGTCCCCGACTAATTTGTCTCACTGCATCTCGATTGCGCCATGGCAACTGGCTAGGGTGGGGAATTCATTGGAAGGAGCGACATTGGCAAAGCGGGGATGCTGTACTCCATATAAACGGGGATGCCTTCAAAGACAAAGAAACCTAGCGAGTTAGTCTTTAGACAGCTGTGGAGAGGACGGAATGGCAGCATCCACAATGCCCGTACACGTCAGTAGGTGGATCAGACCGATCAGGCCCAAGTGAACATCCGAGGCTGTCATCTTGGCGGAATATCCGGCACGACGGACTTCAGAGCACATCGAGTTGATATCCAGTTATCGTGGCGCATGGCGACATCCCCCACTGTCCCCAGCCACAGGATTCGCAGGGACATATCCTGACGTTGCACTGTGCATGCGCACCAAGAATGCATGATTCCGTGACAGCCTTAGAGAACAGCCACAGGACGTGGGCCACACATGGCCAATGGGTATCGAACCGACCGAAGAGAAATGCTGGTGCCTAATGAGGACAATGCAGTTGACCGGGGCTGATACTGTGCCAAGCCAGTTTGGGGATGCAGCCTCATGTTGTCAGTCCTTGGCAGTCGAGATATTGGAGAGGGGTTATTCACAACCAGTGGCTTTGAGGGGACCTGTGGCTGAATAAGGCTAGCCCTGTGACTTGGAGGGGTTTTGGAGGGGCAGGGATTGAGGTGGAGCATCGTCCAAGGTGGACAACACATCGTCACAAATGTTTCTCTATGATTCCAGGAAAAACGAAATACGGTGAGATTTGAACTACGAAGGGTCATCATGACACATATTCTAAGTGTTTACGGTTGAATCATCAAGTCAAGAGGTTGTGTATTGTCGATTTATACATACAAGGTTGAAGCAACAAAGTGGAGACAAAGCAACCACAGGATCAAGCATAAAGCCCACAAGACTGGCATACACCAGGACCACGAAGAACAACAATCGTCAAATATACCTTCGGTAATATGAAACCCCCCCCTCCAAAAAAAAAACATCCTCAGAAAATTGTTCAGAGAGCTATCTCTGTGGGAAGTACAAAGAATTAGTTCAAATAGTACGTAGAGGAGATGAGAACAGAGCCCCTTGGTCCGGCTCCTGACGGACAACGGGAGCACTTGGACACGTACAGTCTGTATCCGCAGAGGTCATTGCTAGACACCTCAGGTATCCGAAGACCGCCAGTCGGTACCCGCGTGTACATGCTTCGTGCCATTCGCAGCCTAGCCCAGGCCGCCTACAGAGACCCGCCAGAGTTATTAAGATAAACCGATCACTTGACAACAGCATCTATGTGTTGAATGAGGACCTGAAGCTGAGAAAATTCAAAAAATTGTTGGGTGCCTAGGGAACCACAGAGTGTAATGTGGGCCTGGAGGGTCGAGGAACGAAGTAAGAAGAGAGAGAAGTCTGAGGGGGAGGGGGTATTCATACCTTCCCAGTGACTTAATGTGACGACTTAAAAGGGAAGCTGCGACGCGCGACAGGGAAGGTACTACGTCTTACATTGGGTTCATGGAACAGGAAGGAATATGCAATTCATCTTGAAAATACCCTCAAAACCTCAATATTAAACACGCCCAACACCGCTTGCAAACTCCCATGCCTTGCAAGATCGACAGATGCACAGAATCGATAACCCATCCCATAGCACACATACCAGGTGTATCAACAGAAACACATTAGAATCATAATAAGTCACAGATCAAACTCCATTGCGGTAGATTTGAGATCCACCAGAACGGATCTGGATGGTGTCACGTCGCTGCAAGACCACCAGGGCACGGTTAAGGGCTTGCTCGGTATAGTTCTTGCCATCAACAAAGTCGCGGCGCAGAGTGGCCAAGCTTGTGCTCCAGCCAATGGGGAGACGACGCTTCAACTCATCTTCAATCTTGCTGCTCTGCTCCATAAGCTCCTTGCTACCTTGGCCCTCACCCTGGGTAATAGCGTCCATAGTGGATGCCAGGAACAGGCGGATCGCCTCATCCACGTGGGCTTCCGTGGCGATAGGAGAGAGGGAAAGTTTGGCAAGGGACTCGGAGATACGGACAATAGCCTCGAGTTGACGGACGGTGATGGGGATTGATGATCGAGAGTTGGACTCCATCTCGGCACGGTGGACTTGCTTTCGGATGGAAACGAAGTGAGACGAGAGTTTTTCCGCCGCTTCGGGCGAGAGACGGGGCGCACAACGGCTAGACGGGATGTTAGTATAAATATAGCAGGGGAAATCAGTAAGGAGTCTCAACATACCTGCGGCAGTAGCTGATGTAGCGCTTCATCTGCTCAACGGGAATCTCAGCTTCCACCTGCTCTTCCACACCGCGACCACCCATGTGCACGCCCATGACGTGGCGAGCAATCTTCTCATCGCGGCCACGCTCATGTTCATCGCGGACGATGAAGATCATATCGAAACGGGACAGGATAGTGGTCTGGAAATCAATATTCTCGCCGGGGGTCTTGAGATCATCGTATCGACCGAAGATAGGGTTTGCTGCGGCCAATACGGACGTTCTTGAGTTGAGGATTGTGGTGATGCCGGCCTTGGCAATAGAAATGGTCTGCTGTTCCATGGCTTCGTGAATGGCCACTCGGTCCTCGTCGCGCATCTTATCGAACTCATCAATACACACAACACCGCCATCAGCAAGCACCATAGCACCACCTTCGAGATAGAACTCGCGCGTAGTGTGATCTCGCTGCACGGAGGCTGTCAAACCAGCGGCAGATGAACCCTTTCCAGAGGTGTAGATGGCGATGGGAGCAGCCTTTTCGACGAACTTCAAGAGCTGAGACTTGGCAGTACCGGGGTCACCGAGCATAAGCACGTTAATATCACCACGAAGCTTCATTCCATCGGGAAGAATCTTCTTTGAGCCACCCATGAGCAGACACACAATGGCTTTCTTCATATCCGCATTTCCATAGATAGATGGGGCAATGCTGCGAGCAAGGGCATCGTACAGGTCGGGCCTCCGGCTAAGCTCCAGGAATTCTTGTTCTTCCTCCTCGGAGAAGACTGAGGCGCCCTTCGCTGTCTGGTCGACGTCGGACGTAATTCCCACTGCACGGAGATAGGGGTTGCGGATAGCCACCGCAGCCTCTTTCTTGACACCCTTCGCTTGGTAGATAGAGAAAATTCCCATAACTGTGCAACGGGAGCCAGGAACAACTCGGTTGGCAAGGTAGCGATCGGCAGAAATAAGGACGTGTCGCGGCATCTCACCGACTGGCACCTGGTCAGGGGCTTCTTGAAGCTTGAGGACTTGCTGGTCCACGAATTGACATCTCTCGTGGTGAACGACGTAGGGATCCAAGGGACATTGCTCATTGGGCTGATCATTTTCGTTCCTGGGCCGACCGCAGCGGCGTGGCAGCGATAGGCCAGAGAAGCCACCATCGACCTGGATGTTTTCGCTGTGATCGCACCCCTTACAACGAACGTGAATAATTGTTGATTTGGAAGATATTGTTGAAGCTCCAATTACAATTCCAGGGATTCGAACGAGGTGGGAGATATTGGTGGCATTGAGATCACGGATTGAGATATGCGATGCCGAAGAGTGTAGGAGCAGTTGGTGGGAGGGTAGTGTGATATCGCGCTGCCCTGGGTAGACAATCCGCGCAGTACATTGTTTCAGGGCCAGCTCGAACTACTTCAAGTTAGCGACCGCCAATATCAGCGGGATAAGAAACTTACAAGAGGGATGATATCGCCGGGCTCGGTGGTGAGTTTGTGGGCCAATTCTTCGTTGTAAGAAATTAGATGGGCAATGTCAATATCACAGTAATATTGTTTCACAAGGGCATTTTGCCGTAGTTGATCGCTATGTAATCATAAATTAGTCTCCATTCGACCATCATGGCAGTGGGATGCGTACCGGTAGACGAATGCATTATCCAGCTGAAATTCTAGCACGAAATCCCGGAGACGATTTTGAATAGTCGTGCGATCTTCATCAGCGCCATTGGTGCTAGGCGCAAGTACGCTCAAAGTATAGGGGGTGCGTCTATCCATGGTGTAGAGGACCGCAAATATGGCAGGTTGGGGGGGTTGATGATTTGGCGGAAGGGAGGCTTCAAGAACTTTTGGTTAGTGTGGCACCAACGCGACGCGTCGAGGGTTCACGCGTTAAGTGGTTTCTGAGTCAGCTGTCGCCTGAGGCATTAAGTTTAAAGCCTAAGGCCGCAAATATCTGAGTCAGCACGGGGAAGCGCCCGGCGTTAGCGCATTGACCGATTGGGGAGCCATGACCAGCTTCATGGAAACAAAGCCACATCACAGGCATTCCGCAACCAATCTCGGACCAAAATCGCGAATCGCAGAATCTGACTTGACCCGCATTGGACCCCGTATCTGAGCCTGCCACAGCTCTACAGTCAGGAGTATATCCACTGTCATGATCAGATAACACGGAACATCACAACGATCGACCCTCCCCCGGTGGCTGTCCGATCCGGCTCGTGGCAGCCATGTCGTCAACCAGTCCACGAAAGTCAATTGATAGCTTGGCGTCTGGGGTCTCGTCGCCTTCGATCCCTTATTCAACAAGCCAGTTGGAATCTCCACGTGTGGCCCCTCAGCGGTTCCCCCTGAGGAGGGGATCAACCGCGAGCTCGATCATGAGCATCGGAGGTGTCCTGGAGTCTTCTCACTACCATGGCTCGATCTCAGAGTCTGTCGCAGAGTCTGGACAGAATGGTTTGTGACCTCGAAATCCTCAATTGCTCGATGATTGACCTATTAACGCCAATATAGCCATTTCCACCCTCCTCCAGCCCCCAATCATCCGCACCGGTATGACGACCGGTAGTGTCACATCATCCGCGGGATTCAAGCCCCCGTCCTCCCGCGATATCCCGCCAGTGACTCTGACAAACATCAAACACGTGGATGCAAAGGTCTTTCAGCCATATCTATCGCAAGTGGGCGGTTTATACGATGTGTTTCAGCAATCGAAAGAAGGCGCTGGGGAGGAAGCCTTACCGGCGCAGGCTTCCAAGTCCCCCAAGCCAGATTCCGATCGCGATTCGTTAATGCCATGGTCCCCTGAGCGAAGGTCTTCCGTCATGTCGACCGGTTCAAGATCATCTTCACCATATGATACTCGCGGTCGACGCCCCTCCAGTGCACGTGGTCGTGCCCCGGCTGTTACCCCTCTCTCCACCATCCCTCCGGTTTATTTCGAAGAGGGTTTCCATCTAGAGAATCCTCGAACGTTTGACGTGATATCGGAGAAATCAGAGGTGGTTCGGCCGCCTCGCCCGCCGTCCAAAGACGACAAACACGCCAATGGATTGGTTCCGGAGCCAGTACAAACTGGAAGAAAAGCACTAGCAACAAATGCAATTCTCCAAGAAAAGCTTTCATGGTACATGGATACTGTGGAGATCCACCTTATTTCCTCTATCTCAACGGCATCGAAATCATTCTTCACTGCTCTTGGATCCCTCCGAGAATTGCACGCAGAAGCCGCGGACTCAGTCAACCGGATACAAGTACTGAGAAAAGACCTGCAGAAAATCGACAAAGAAATGGCCCTAGGTGGTCTCAAAATTGTCAATTTGAGACGGCGAAGAGAAAATGTACGAATGTTGGGAGCTGCCGTGGCTCAGCTTCGCGATGTGGTCGAATCTGTGTCTCGGTGCGAAGAATTGGTAGAGCAGGGCGACATTGAGGAAGCTGCTGATGGCCTGGAGGAAGTCGAAAAGCTGATGGCCGGTGAAAAGCTCCCTGCCCGTGCCGCTTCGGAGGACGACGAGGGTGCCCCCAGACGCATTATCGACCTGCGAGGCATCAAGGCCCTTGAGGGATCATCTGACGACCTGGCACAGCTCCGCCAACGCATCGGTATGGGCTATGAGACCCGGTTCTTGAATGACCTTTTGGGAGATTTACGAGAGCATGTTCAAACTGTGCCATCGAATGTGACCCTGCAGCGCTGGGGAAACTCATTCCAACGGCAGCGAGGTGGTCAACGGTCTGGAGTATCGGTATCACCTGCCTACATGAATTTCAATAACGATTTGCGATCCAAATTGAATACCCAGCTCAACGGACTTGCGCGTGCACACTATACGATGTCAGCTGCAACTTCTTTCAAAACCGCTGTTTTACGAGAAATGAAGGGCCTTATTCGCAAACACCTGCCCAGTTCTAGTGATGATGATAATGAATCTATGGTATCGCTATCAACACATGGCGGTCATCAGCTGAGCCAACAAGAGAAGTCATCAATCCTTGCTCGTAATCTTCGCGCTCTCGACTCAGATGATGCTTATACGATGTTGATGAATGTCTACACTGGGATCAGTGAATCGCTCAGGCGACTCAGCGTCCAAGTCAAAGTTCTTCTGGATATTGCTAGCGGCTTGGGGAATTCGCCCACTTCCGGCGTCAAGTCACCACCACGAAGCCCCAACCCGCAGAGCATGGATCAAGCTATAAACTCTTCACAGATCGGGCCCACGGCCTCTGACCTGGCCCAGGATGAGATTCTTCAGGTTTTGGATATGTCGAGTCTGCTTGGTCAGGCAGTTGACATCGCCCAATCCCAGATAACAAAGGTGTTGAAAGTGCGATCCGAACAAACCGCCCAGCTTTCCAAGGAGGAATTCCTTAGGTACTTCACCCTCAATCGCCTGTTTGCCGATGAATGCGAGGCTATTTCAGGACGCAGTGGCACTGCCCTGAAAACAATAGTTGGAAATCAAATCCGCGATTTCATTACCCGTTTCGGTGATGGCCAACGGCATCAAATTGTCAATGTCATGGATGCCGATCGATGGGATGCACGCGATTTCGGAGATGCCGAGAACACCATTCTTACTAGAATTCTCGATGCAAGCACCAAGGACATTGACGCCTGGGTCGAAGTTTCCAAGATCTGGATTGAACGTCCTGGAAACGAGCTAGCCAAACCTGCTGATATTGCTGCTGAGAATGGGACAGACAAGTCCAAGGTTCGCAGTGCCGTCATCGACGAGCAGAAATACATTCTGCCTGACTCGGCTGTTGCCATGATGCGCAGTATTGAGGAGTTCGATTTCCTCATGTCGAATATCCCCACCATGATCCAGGACATTGCTCCGCACCTACTAGATATCCTAAAACTGTTCAACTCGCGGTCATCGCAATTGATTCTTGGAGCCGGTGCCACACGTAGTGCGGGCCTGAAGAATATCACAACTAAGCATCTCGCGCTGTCATCACAGGCATTGAGCTTTGTTATTGCTCTGGTCCCGTACGTACGAGAATTTGTCCGTCGCCATGGACAGGCAAACCCCTTGATGGCCGAGTTTGACAAAGTGAAGCGACTCTGCCAGGAGCATCAGAGCGGTATCCACGAGAAACTGGTTGATATCATGAGCTCGCGCTCTTCGGTCCACGTGAACTCGATGAAGAAGATCGACTGGAATTCCAAGGGAGCGACTCCTGCCGTCAATCCCTACATGGAAACCCTGGCCAAGGAGACGGGTACTCTCCACCGCGTCCTGAGCAAGCATCTTCCCGACATGACAGTTAGCATGATCATGGTACCTGTATTCAACAGCTATCGTGATCAATGGACGAAGGCCTTCCAGGAGGCTGACGTGCAGACGGAGGATGGAAAGAAGAGGTTAGTTTGAACCACTCAACCCCACCGATATTTAATACTAACCATACACAGAATGCAAGCCGATGTCGAGTATTTCCGAACCAAACTCAGCAAGATTGAAGGCGCCAGCGAGGTTGGTGACAAGCTCCTCGAAGTTGTGCAAGCGAAGCCCATTACCATCACCAACGAACCTGCCAAGTCCGAAACAAGTGAAAAGCAACCGGAGCAGGACGATGGCTCTGATTCCACCAAATCCTGATCTGCATTGCCATGGGCGGTTTACCCTTATACATATAATTTTGTTTCTCCATGTTCCTTTCTTACCTGCGCGCTCATTCCCGAGCTGTACACTTCCTGTTATTTGCCGCTACCACATATCTGTCTACCAGTTGCATTTAGAGCTAGCCCGGCGTTTGTGGATATGAATAAGAGCAGATGTGATTTTCCTTCTAATATATCTCTAGCATTACACGTTAGACCGTCACTGAACCTGGGATTGGCCCTCATTTACTCTTCCTACTAACCCAAGAATATTAACTAAACCAAATTTAGAGTTCATGACTTGAGAATATCGTGTATCATTCATAATATATGCAAATCATCAACACCAAAGACCATATCATACAGGATCATCACCATCCAAACATATCATATCACATAACAGCACTTATTTCCCAGCAGTGTTCTTCTCATCAAGAGAAACAGGCTTCGCAGCACCACCGTTGGGATGATCCGATCCAGCAGTAGGCAAACCAGGGTGAACGTCACGGCCAGAGCCAGTCTGCTCTGGTAGGGGTGCAGCCTTGTGTGATCGGCTCAGGTCTGCGGGCTATGGAATGCATTAGCAACTACCCAAATAAAAAGTGCTCCCTTGAATAGAATTTAGTGGAACATACCTCATTGCCGACGCCGTGTGCCTTGTTAGGACCGTTCTCAATAGGGTTGTCGCTCTGGGGGACACCGTTGTCGTATTCTGCGCCGCGGACCATTTTGGTTGGTTTTTGTAGGAGGGGGAGGAGAAAGGTAGAATGTAGATTTGAGGTAGAATTGGTTTTCTTTCTTGTTGGATGTAGCAATGGGAAAAAGGAGTATTTGATACTTCTATTTATATTTGGTTTTCGTTGATTCATGTTGTTAGTTCTGTGACAACATCCTGAAATCATAGTGGGGAGTATGACTTCATGCGCGTTGGAGGATCAAGATCTTTGCTCGATTGCCTTGGAAATGGGTCTAGAAATTTCATGGAATGGCAGATATCGTGATATCAATTAATAAATGGTTTTATTGGACCATTCCAAGGTTTTAGTCGGGAAAATATTTGAATATTTTAGGTTGCATGTTAATGACTGAAATATATAACTCAAAACGGGCCCGATTTTGGCCAACTTTGGTTCTACACATCCCCATTTTCTACTGTCTATAATGTATGCACTTTTTACATGGTGAAATCCATCAATTTCCAAGATTTTATTTCTCATGTATCAATAAATTAAATTAACATGGTATTAAACAACCCCGCCGGGTGGGGATTCAGCATATTGTGGTAGTGTCGCCATGCTAAGGTCATACGCTCCGTTGCCCTTGTCTGGTAGGGACGTCCAAGGATGACAAGTGAATGGGCGCACTTGATATGAAAAGGTCAATGATTGTTCATTAAAGATACTTCTTCAGCTCGGACATTTCAACCCTAACTCCAACATGAGTCCAACAAAAGATTGACACATACCCATAGGAAATAAATGAAGATCAATGAAGGGAAACATGACACAAGATATCGGACATTTCTGGTCGACTCTGACTCAATGTCAGCACTAACTTGCTCTCTTAACGGTATCTCCGGCGTTGAGCCCTCGATCCTGCAATTAGGCACATTTCCAAACCAGACGAATCAATACTCTCATCGATGTGACCAGATTCGCCATGCGAATGCACGTTATCTTTAGACATAGCATAGAACTCTGTGGGACCTATAGGACCAGCCCCAGGCGAGTTAGGGAAAGAGTCCAAGAAAGAGGCAGAAGCACGATTCAACACCTGAGCACGATGTCGAGGACTAACTAACACTGGCGGAGATACGGCCCCGGATTGACGAGTCGGACAGTGCCGGCACTGTAGGCAGGCCCCGAGAGAAGCTGGTAAATTGTCAACGCGAGGTGGTAAGCGGGTTGGTTCTTGGGGGCTGAGTGGGTATGGGAGTGGAGGATTTCCAAATTGCGGGCTATTATCGCCATGGCGATGGGATGGATGGCTGTGGAGGGACCGATGTCGCCTTGCTAGGCAGCCATCGCACATTGAGGTTGGCCGGTCAGGGTACTGTGGGAGATCCACGGGTGGTGCTGATGCAGAGACAGAGGGAGTGATGGATGAGATGTCTGGCGGTCGAGAGCTGGGTCCTGCTGGCCCAAATAAAAAGGAGTGAGTGGATGAGGTACTGGATGTCGAAGGAGGTAGGGGAGGTAAGGGGCCGTGTTGGATCTTACAGCGGAGACTGTATGATGGGCTGTGCACTGGTACTGTCACATCGTGGGATGGCTCTGCAGGAAAGGGCGACGGGGCATCATTCTGTGTGTTGGTGGAGGTGGCATTAGAGGCTTTTCGAATCTGGAGTGGTCGCGGCTGTAATGGAACATATGGGGAGATATGCGCATTGTTCAAGATGGTACTTGGCCTTCTCTGTGTTTGGCGGATGAGGAATTCCATGGTGTTTCTTGGAGGCTTGACCCTCCTGACGGATGATCGTGATACATCCGATAGAGGCAGATGTGAAATCAGAGATTGAGTACCGTGTGAGGAGTGATCACATAAACAAAGACCATTCTCAAAAAGAACTGGTGAGCTGGAGTCGTGCAGAGCTGAAGTGATGAGACAGCATAACGGTGCATCGAAATACAAATTTGGGAGTTGGGGAGCTATCTGAACATCAGATTCGACTACCAAGGAAGAACGTGACTTCCCAGATTGGCCTTCTTCACTCAACTCGGCAGGTAAGTCTGGGCTCTTTCCCTCAAGTGCAGAAAGCTCGTACACATTCGTATCAACCTCAATTACAGACATGGAGCCTGACTCTTCAGACTTCTCATCCTCACTATCCAACCAAGACACATCCGGATTCATGATTCTCAACACATAACGTTCATCCCCTCGCCAGCTCCCACGAGGATCATGGGGAGACTTAGCCCGGGCAGTTGCCACAGCAAGTTCTTCTCTGCCAACTAGAGAGCCGTTGGCCACGCACGCATCAAGTCTGGAAGACTGCTGTCGCGCGCTCTCCGACTGAGCAGACATAGAAATAAACAGATCTACCAGAGATTCGAACTCATTTTCAAGCAGGGACCTCCTGACTGGGGCCGATCCCGGCTCATTGCGATCCCGAAAGAAGCGACACGGATATCGATCGGTGAGGGCTCCGAAAACGATATGATTGAGCTCACAGTCCGCGATACTTCGACCCCTCCGCTCGACCTTGCTGATCAACTTGATCTTCACGTTGCCCAGCGGAGTGAAAACCCAACTTCTCAACCACCGTTTGATCTTGGACCGCTTGCGCGTCTTCTTCTTTTCGGACATGCTTGATGCGATGGGCGATCGAAGCTCCGGGCTCGGATTGATTAGAAGAGATAAATGCTGGAGGACGGGAGAGTGCAGAGGATCTCTTTCTTCGGGCTTCATGGTTGCTCGGGTTTTTATATATGCCTGGGCTGGTATACTGGTACCTCCGAAATCGACATCAATGAGCCTTTCAGTTGATGCATTTCAAATAAGTGACACAACATTGTCTACAAGTATTTGAACTGGACTCCATCTCAGTCACAATGAGGATGGGAACAAACACGGATTTGAGACTTTTGAGGTTCTTTGTTGTGGATATCAACAACGATGGCTCTTTGTTCCCCAACTGCCCAGGCGTGTCTCTGGTTTCATGAGTCAGCTGCGGTGGTACTCTATCCATGTAGGTAGCTAGAAACAGATAGCAACATAGGGTAAAAAGAGAGAAGATCGGTTTCACCATCCTGGAATCCTGCCCGGAATTTATTTGTGGCCATCTTGGATATAGGTTGTATAGTATTGGCAAGGTGGACATCTTTGACTTGGGTCAGACATTGTAGAAGTTCGGAGATATTCCTCTCTGACCTGGAACAGAGCTACTCAGGTAGAAACAAGGAACGCAATGTTGTACAAAAAAAAGTAGTTTGCATCTGGCGTGTTGTATAGGGATATTTCGAGACCAATAAGGAAATCGGATGCCAAGATGATCCTCCCCTCTTACATGGTCCGCGCATCCTTACCACCAATAATTTGGGTTGGGTGAAGCCATTCCAAGCCATTGATGGGCAGATTCGTAGTCCTTGGTTGTCCTTGACTGTCATTTGTCATTTGGAGCGATGAGCAAGCTCTGGCGGGTCCGTTCAGTGGAGCAGATTGTCAGATGACATCATTGGCTCCAGCTTTCCCCAGATCCCACGAGAAACTGCAATTGGATTGGCCCTGAGCTTGGTAGATTGGTGTGGAAGGCAAATAAATGTAGATCAGGTGCCTTATAATCGGAGAAACCGGAGAAACCAGGTAAAAGGAGAGAAATATGGGAGGCAAGAGAGGAGAGGAAGAGAAAGCCACAGCGTGGGGCGATCCCACCTTACTCCTGTTACTTACTATACTACTGTTACATATACCAGGCACAGAATACACAAAGTACCATGGATAGTCTTACAGAGACAGATGTAATAGTTGAAATGAAATAAAATCTCTCTTAAAAATAATTTAATACGTACTTTTCTCAACAGTCTCGGGTGGAATTTCCCTCGCAGAGACTTTTTGGTCTAAGCGCACGGGGAAAAAGCCTGGGAGGGTCACACCCGTCGACTAGATCGACCAGTCCGGAGAAAAACTCTTGACCGGAGGGAGGAAACGGGAAGTCGGGTCTGCTTTTCTCGTGACATGATCTCTTTGACCTCAACTTCATCTTCAATTTGATCCACATCAACCCCCCCAACTTCTCCAGCCACCCCAGAAGCTCAAGTCGCAAGGTCCACTTCTCCCCCGCACAGACCGAGTCCGACAGCTCTTCCAAGGTCGTTGCGCTCATCCCCCCCCTCCTCCTCGCGTTTCATTTCTCTTTTGCTTTTCTACAAAATACATACATTTGAGAATCATGGAGGAAACCGGCGAACCCATCAAGCGTGATGTGCGCAACCACATGCTCTTCGAGGTGGCCACTGAAGTGGCCAACCGAGTAGGCGGCATCTACTCGGTCCTCAAGTCCAAAGCTCCGGTGACCACCGCTGAATATGGTGAGCGGTACACTCTAATCGGCCCACTGAACAGGGCTTCAGCTGCGGTGGAGGTTGAGGAGCTATCCCCATCCAACCCGGCCATGCGGGAGACGATCCAGTCTATGAAGGAGCGCGGCATTGACATTGTCTACGGTCGCTGGCTTATTGAGGGTGCCCCTCGGGTTCTGCTGATTGACACGGGGACTGGCTATCGGTGGTTGGACGAGTGGAAGGGCGATCTTTGGACTACTTCGGCCATCCCCTCCCCCGCTGGTGATAATGAGACCAATGAGGCCATTGTTTTTGGATACTTGGTTGCTTGGTTCTTGGGAGAGGTACGTTACGGTTATTATTCTGCACGCCCGAGATGGCAAAAGTATGTTACTGACCTTATTCCTGCTGCTAGTACATTGCTCATGACCGTCGCCGGGCGGTCATTGCCCATTTCCACGAATGGTTGGCTGGTGTCGCCCTGCCACTGACCAAGAAGCGGCACATGGACCTCACAACCGTCTTCACCACCCACGCGACATTATTGGGTCGTTACCTCTGTGCTGGATCGGTTGATTTCTATAATAACCTTCAGTACTTTGATGTGGATGCGGAGGCCGGGAAGAGAGGAATCTACCACCGTTACTGCATCGAGCGGGCTGCTACTCATTCCTGCGATGTCTTTACCACTGTATCGCACATCACCGCATTTGAGAGCGAGCACCTCCTGAAGCGGAAACCCGATGGCGTGCTGCCTAACGGTCTGAATGTCAAGAAGTTCTCTGCCATGCACGAGTTTCAAAACTTGCACTCCCAGGCCAAGGAGAAGATCAACGATTTCGTTCGTGGCCACTTCTACGGCCACAACGACTTTGATCTGGATAATACTCTATATCTCTTTACCGCAGGTCGCTACGAATACCGCAATAAGGGTGTCGATATGTTCATTGAGGGGCTGGCCCGCCTCAATCATCGGCTGAAGGCCGCTGGGTCGGCCATGACCGTGGTCGCTTTCATTATTATGCCAGCACAAACCTCTTCATTGACTGTGGAATCGCTCAAGGGACAGGCCGTCGTCAAGTCTCTGCGCGATACCATCGAGAACATCGAGAAAGGGATTGGTAAGCGCATGTATGAGCGCTGTCTTTCATGGAAGGAAGGCGACAACATGCCCGACGAAAAGGATCTCATCACCAGTCAAGATCGCGTTATGCTCCGTCGTCGCCTGTTCGGCATGAAGCGTCACGGCCTTCCCCCAATTGTCACCCACAACATGCAAAATGACCACGAAGACCCCATCCTTAACCAGCTGCGTCGCGTCCAGCTGTTCAATCATTCCTCTGACCGGGTGAAGGTTGTCTTCCATCCTGAATTCCTCAACTCTGCCAACCCTGTATTGCCGCTTGACTACGACGACTTCGTTCGCGGAACCCATTTGGGTGTCTTCCCCTCCTACTACGAGCCGTGGGGATATACTCCAGCCGAATGTACAGTGATGGGTGTGCCTAGCATCACCACGAATCTGTCTGGATTCGGTTGCTATATGGAGGAATTGATTGAAAACTCCTCCGATTATGGAATTTACATCGTGGATCGTCGGGCCAAGGGCGTTGACGACTCGGTCAACCAACTGACCGAGTTTATGTTCAATTTCACGGAGAAGAGTCGTCGTCAGCGCATCAACCAGCGTAACCGTACGGAGCGTCTGAGCGACCTACTCGACTGGAAAAGAATGGGCTTGGAATATGTCAAGGCTCGCCAGCTGGCATTGAGAAGAGGTATGTTACCATCCCATTGTTTTTATTTTCTAGGTGGTTTATGATCTAATTCTTTTATACAGCTTACCCGTCCTCCTTCGAGGGCCAAGAGGATTACTTCGATATCATTGGAGGAACGGAACAGAAGCTCTCCCGCCCGCTTTCCGTTCCTGGATCCCCTCGGGATCGCTCCGGAATGATGACCCCGGGTGACTTTGCCTCTTTGCAGGAAGGTCATGAGGGATTGAGTACCGAGGATTATATTGCTTGGAGATTGCCGTGAGTTCTATATCATTTATCAATATTGATAGTATTTGTTAAATACTAATACATTCAACAGTGAAGAGGAAGAGCCCGAAGAGCACTTCCCCCTCACACTGCGAACTCGCAAGATGACGGAACGTGCTGCATCCCCACTGGACAGCATATCGATCAATGGCCGAGAAGAGGCCGAAACAGAAGCCAGGAAAGAATAACCGAGGGTATTGAGGGTATTGGACCCTTGTTTTTAGTTATTTTCACCATTGGCCCAGTTGGAGTGGGCTGCCCATTGACGTCATGTGTACTTGTTTAATCACTCTGCTTTTTATGATCTTTTTTTCCCGAGCAGTGCATTTGAAGCCTATGTTTGTTTTTTAATTAAATGAAATCGAAATTCATATATGTTTGCAAGGATATTCAATGTAATGTTATCCATGTTGTAACTCTCCGCGGAGGGATGAGCTCCGACAATATCCACTCGAACACCTGCGTAGGTAACACCGGAGCTGCATCGGAGCTTTCAGGATATAGAGTTACAAAGTTGAGCAATCATAGCCGGTTATTCTCGCCCCGGTGAGCATTTAGCGAACTATGATTCATCGTACGTTGTACTTCTGCGTGTACTACTTGGCTATTTCTACCCCTCCTACCCCTCCATCTTCCCTCTTCCCAACCATCACTCTTCCAACTATCCAACCCTGGACCTTTCGATTTACGTCTACCATCGGTACGACTCTCCAATGGAGCCGCGCACGTCCAGGACCCCGCGGGGTTGCAGGACACAGTCCTCGCTACGATGAAGAGATGGATCAAGGTATTTGTTCGTATAACAGTCGTTGCCACCGCATGACAGGTGTTCGGTCCAGTCAGTTGATTGGGGAGAAGTTATAACCCTATTTCAGATCTCCAGGATATCTTCCGGAGTCTGTATGGGGTCCTTCTCATATCAACTGATTGGCCGTTCTGAGATTATACTGTCAAAACTTGATCTAGACAATACTAGCGAAAGGACATGCGTGACTTTTGATTGTTCCCCTGTTTTGTGTTTTGTGTCTGGCTCTGCTCATGTTGTACTATGCTGTTGACTGTTCAATTGAATACATAGATTGAATGGAAGACAGCATGGTCCGAGTAGAGCTGGATACTTTCTCTCTTGGCATGCTGACCCAATTGAAGTATTCAAATAGCTTGAGCTTTTTGCCATCATGTCTACCGACAAGATTACTTTTTTGACAAACTGGTATGCTGACATTGTCCCAGAACCTGAGCTTCTAAGCCCTCTTGTGCTTGATGCTCCATCTTGTAGACTTGGCTAAGTTATTTCTTTTAAGGCACGCCACCCCGTACCACGCCCCCCTCTACCTCGCCCAGGCCAGAGGCTACTTCAAGGATGAAGGTCTCAAGGTCGCTCTCCTCGAGCCCAATGACCCCTCCGACGTCACCGAGATTGTCGGAAGCGGCAAGGTCGACATGGGCTTCAAGGCCATGATTCACACCCTGGCGGTTCGTACTCCTTACGCAGAAATAACAAACATATCATACTGATACCAAATCCAGGCCAAGGCCCGCGACTTCCCCGTGACCTCCATCGGCTCCCTCCTCGACGAGCCCTTCACTGGAGTCGTGTACCTGAAGTCCAGCGGAATCACCGAGGACTTCCGCTCGCTGAAAGGCAAGCGCATCGGCTACGTCGGCGAGTTCGGCAAGGTATGATTTTCCTCCTCACCAGCTTTTGATCCAGCAAACAAACCCTAACAAACCCCAGATCCAAATCGACGAACTCACCAAGTACTACGGCATGACCGCCGATGACTACACCGCCGTCCGCTGCGGAATGAACATAACCAAAGCCATCATCAACGGCACCATCGACGCCGGAATCGGTCTCGAGAACGTGCAAATGGTCGAGCTCGAAGAATGGCTCGCAGGCCAAAACCGACCTCGCACCGACGTGCAAATGCTCCGCATCGACCAGCTCGCCGAACTCGGCTGCTGCTGCTTCTGCTCGATCCTTTACATCGCGAACGACGCCTTTATCGCCGCGAACCCAGAGAAGGTTTCTGCCTTCATGCGTGCCGTGAAGCGCGCCACCGACGATGTCCTCGCTGACCCTGCGGCCGCGTATGCGGAGTACATTGACGTCAAGCCGATCATGGGCACTGATGTTAACCGTAAGATCTTTGAGAGATCTTTTGCGTACTTCTCGCGCGATTTGAAGAATGTTCAGCGTGATTGGACTAAGGTTACCAACTATGGAAAGAGATTGGGGATTTTGAAGGAGGATTTCGTGGCTAATTATACCAACGAGTTCCTTTCTTGGGGTCTTGATGCTGATTCTACTGATCCTATTGGTGATCAGAAGCGTATGGCCGCGCTGCAGCAGGAGGTTGCTGCCGATGGTGGCTTTAAGCGTCTTGAGGTTAAGGCTTCCGCTTAGGTTGCACTTGGCCTTTAGTTGCTGCATGGCTCTATTTTGAGATGATGTTTGTTCATAGGCTTCACTCTTTAGCCTCTGTTGCTTGAGTCAAATTGGATCAATTACCATATTGGTATATCATTTGTGCTGTAAACGATGTAGTGAAGGTCTAGTTGTCCTGGGTTTTCTAAAACCAGGTAAAACGATAGAAGTCTAAGATGGCATTTCTAAAAGACCAATCGGAAGTAACATCATGTTTAAAGAAAAGCAATGCGCTCATAGCATGGAGGATATTTGCAAGGTCATTAACATTAAACTCATTATCATGTCTCATAGCGAGGCACCGTGTTAAAGGCCCCAGCCAGTCATCATCAACCCACAGTTGAGGGCACAGCCTCATTCCCCGAACGATCAAGCATAGCTCGTAGCCGACCCTCCGCAGACTCCAAAGCAGGACTAGATTCCGGCCCAGCGATACTTGCAGTCCACTTCAGCCAGCCAAGGAGGGATTGTATAATTTCCAGACCCGAGCTTCCGGCTTCAGGTAACCCATCACCTGCCAGAGAAGGCTGTGGGAAGATATTGGGTTCAGTGGAGGACCCATCATTTGCAATCACTTGTAGATGAACCTCCGACACTACAGCTGGAGTGGCCATTTGAAATGAATTCTGTTTGCCACTGCCAGCAGTAGCATTCTTTGCAAGCAGATCACGACCGCTATGCTTGGGTCTCGATGTGAATTCGCGTGTGAAAGGCGTGGAAGCTATGTTCTCCGGCGCAATGGCCAAGACAGTTTCCACCTCGGAGGCCATGGCAGGGGACAGTGGAGAGTGGGGTTGTCTCTGAGTTGCCTGGCCGGATGCACCATTCTGTTCTAACATAGACGCCGTATGCCTCAGATTTTCTAGATACCGATGAAACGAGAACGGATGCATATCACGGGCCAGATCAATCGGGCTAGCTTCATCCTCAATGATGACCGCATTACTGTCATCGACACGTCGTTCCTCGTTAGGCCCGGCCTCCTCGACAGATCCTAGCGCACCTGACGGAGCACAAATCTCACCCAACGGCGCGATGTGACTTCCATACTCATTGGAGAGACTCAGCTTGCTCCGCCCACAGATCTCAGCAATGGAGTCTAGAGTTCCTCGGATATCAGGCTCGATGGCCTGGAGTATACTCTCGATACTGAAATCCTTATCTGTAGGGAACATGACATTGGACTGTGACGGACGAGAAGGCGCCGAGGTCCTCGAGCTAGAGAATGAGAGGAACCGACGTGCGGACATAGTAGACGGTCGGGTAGAGGTAGATCTATCCTGCGCATCTCCCGAATACGCCCTGACAAGCACGGGGCGCGTAGCCAGTGTCGACGAGCGCCTTCCAGAGGTATTGTCACGGACAGGACGGGGTGCAGATCTCGGGGAACCGTTGATCTGGCGCATAGCGGTGGTACGATATGCTGCGGCGGTGTCTTCAGCGACGGACTCGCGGCGCCGATTAGGCTGATGTGAGGTGCCTGTAGTGGACACGGCTGGAGACGCGTTTGGGGAAAATAGTCGGGACCATCCTTGTTGAGGCAGAGAAGATGACGGCCGTGTACTAGGCAGTGTATCCGATTCCATCTTCCGTGCTGGTTTCAGTAGCGCAGAGCTACGTGTAATGCAGGAGACAGCGCAGACAACGACCCCGCTCTCAGAGGGCACAGGACTCCGAGAGGATTAGGTTTGGCTCACACGAGGGATTTATCCACGTCGCATATGCAACGCATATTTTCCGACGTGCGTGTTTAGTGTTTGTTTTGGATGTAAATCATCCGGACGGGTAGTGGGGGGAATTGGGGAAGCTTCCAGGGCTCTTGGATGCCCGGACCACGTAAGTTGTCAATGTGGTTCAGGTACCTCCAGGTACACTACTCCGTACTTGTACACTATTGACCTCGGAAGATTAACATATTTCTTTTTTTTTTTTTTGACAGATGATACTAAAGCCAAAAAGGCAGACCAACAAAAAATTGCTGGCTCTGCCGCGAGTCGAACGCGGGACCCCCCGTTTGCACAAATTAGTACGAGCGGGATGCCTTAACCACTGGGCCACAAAGCCAACTCAACGCCGGAATTCTCAAAAAGTGATTCCTTCTATATCAAAGACGCAATCTATATCGAGACATACAAGGCACACGGCACCATCACCACGTTTCCCTCAGTGCTCCCTTATCCATTGCCCACGCTATTCCCAGACGCACCATGAATCGGTTCCAAGTATGAACCCATATGACCCGAATCAGTACCCCGTCTAATCTCCTCTAGTTCGGCGACTCCGACGGGTCTGTCTCCGACTCTGATGAAGACCCATCCGGCCTCCCCTTCCCGGAACCGCTATCCCGCACCTCATTCCTCGCGCCTGACTTCGATCCAGCCACTTTCCTCTCGTCATTGACGAACCGACACCAGAGCCTTGAAGATCTCCGACAGGAATTGCGGGGACTGGAGCAATTATTGAACAAGGAGCTGTTGGATCTTGTGAATGAGAACTACCAGGACTTTCTCTCGTTAGGCAGTGCGCTTCGCGGGGGAGAGGAGAAAGTTGAAGGTGTGAAAGTCGGTGTGCTTTCTTTCCAGCGCGATGTCAAAGCTATACGTGACAAGGTCGAGGCGCGACGTCAGGAAGTGGAAGAGCTGTTGAATGAGAAGCGGCGGCTACGGATGAATGCCGACGTTGGCAAAGATCTGCTGGACTATGCGGACCGGGTGGAGGAATTGGAACACCGTTTGATGATTGAGGACAAGTCATTGCAAGAACATGCCGCATCAGATGAATCAGACACAGAGTCTGATTTGTACAGCGGGGAGAGCGAAGATAGCGACGACGATGAGTTAGCAGATGGCACACCTGCGATTTCGTTGAAGAGGTTGGAACGCCATGCGCAGAAGTTTGTCTATTTGACGTCGATAGCTGCTCGGGTTGGCGAGAAGCATCCTTTCCTGCTTGCGCAGCAACCACGAGTCGCAAAAATCAAGTCTACAGTACTCCTAGATCTGAAGACTGCTTTGGAGCAGGCCACCGCAGCGGGTGAGAAACAGGGCAAACGCGACGCTAGGACAATGGCAGTTCTGCGCCTCTACGAGCTTATGGGTGAGGATGTCAGTGCCGTAGCTGCGCTGAAGAACCTCAAGCTGTAAAAACAACGTCCTTCGTCCTGAAAATTGACAATGTGCACTGGTTTGCATACATAGCGTCGGCGTTTGGTCTTATAAAGTTCTAATTCAACAATGATACCATGATACACCATTTCCTTTCCTAATAAAACAATAAATTTGTACACGCCAAAGGATATAGAGAAAATTGAGTATGTTACATGCCCTTCAGGGCGGAGGTTGGAGGGGAGGCGTCGGAGCGGAACTCGCCGTTGAGAGAGAATCCGGGTCCGTTGGTCGAGCTCAGTACCTGATGGTGTTGTTAGAGACTGATTGCCACAAAAAAAGACCAATTAAAGTACTCACCACCTCGTAGACTTCCTTGTTGACACGGTCGGTCAGCGCGGAAGCATCCTTCTTAATCTGGTCAAGGGTCACACGCATGTTATCGCGCAATTGCTCCGGAGAGAAGCCCAATTGTCCGACAGGCAGACGGATAACGGCATCACGCTCACGGTACACAGTACCACCACGGAGCATTTCTACTCGCGCAGCCACATCTTCCACAACGGTACCAGTCTTCGCACTGGGCATCAAACCGCGAGGACCGAGGATACGACCTAGTGCGGCCTTGTTCAGGGCCGGCAAACTGTCCGGGTGGGCAAGACAGCGATCGAACTCAATAGTGCCCGCCTTGACAGCATCGAACACTTCTTGTTCACCGACAAGAACGGCACCAGCGGCAAGCGCTTCCTTGGCTGCTTTCGAACCGGGAGGACAGATGACACAGATGCGGGATTCGGTCTGAACGGCGTGGGGGAATCGGAGCATGTTACGGATGACGGGACCGTCGCGCTTTGTCCGCAGTCGGATGTGAAGTTCGTATTTTTGGACGGAGGGTTCGCGACCGACTTCGATGGCCCGGATATATCTGCAGAAAGGAAGGTGTCAATTGATGACCCGGCCATTGACTTGACGTCTCCATGTCAGATGCTAAGTACATACCGCATAGCATCACACAGGGAATACTGCGGCATATCCTTCAAATTGATTTGCCGGAACTCCTGGGGACCTTTTCGGCTCTTGGTAGGCTGGTCTTTCCCCTTCTTTGGCTTGTTCTTGAGACCTCGGACCTGCTGGAAAATCGAAAGAGAGGAAGCGATTGAGGTATTGCGCAGCGGATTCCGGCATGATGAGAGGATTCCGCGTGCCGCAGTGGGCAGTACCGAGCCGGAGGACGACATGTTGACAGGCGTTGATTCGGGCTGATCGACTGGATGAAGCAATTGTTTTCTGCCGGGAAGCTGTCGGGCTCGGGAAAACGTTGCTCCGGACGGACTGTAGATAATGACTCTGCCCCTCCAAAAATTCACATTGCTTCTCACACTACACTTCTGCGCAATGTCTGAGTACGAGTTGAAAGTGGCCACTCGCGGCAACCACGCGGCACTTCTGCCGGTGGTTCTCATCGTCACCTCCATCAATGAGGCCCGCCCCACCCCCGTCGTCAAGATCACCTACGAGGACACTGCTCTTCTCCAGGATGGCGACAAGGCCATTGTCCAGCTTACCAGTGGCTCCAACTCTGTCTTCGGTACTGCCAATGTCATTCAGGAGCTGACTACCCACTTCCCTTTCCTGGCTGGCAAGGATTCCAAGCAGGTGAGTTCATACTACTACCCCGCGGTCGAGTCATTCTAACACCACGCAATAGGAGGCCGAGTGGATCTCTCAGTTGGATTCCCTTACCACCCTCGACTTTAAGGCCCTCGACCCCGTCCTCCAGCGTCTTGACGCCCACCTCCTTATGCGCTCGTTCGTTGTCGGATACTCTCTGTCTACCCCGGACATTGCCCTTTGGGGTGCTCTCCGTGGTAACCGTGTCGCCGTTGCGGCCCTGAAGAAGGGATCCCTTGTCAACCTTACCCGGTGGTATCGGTTCTTGGAGGAGCTCTGCCCCTGGACTTCCGCTGCTGTCGAGTCTATGAACGCAGTTGCCAAGGAGAAGAAGGTGGCCAAGTCCAAGGAGGGTGCCAGTTACGACATTGCACTCAAGAACACCGAGAACGGCGTTGTTACCCGCTTCCCCCCCGAGCCTTCGTAAGTTGTGACCGCATGGTTTTCGCTGTTCTTAGACTAACGTGGTTCGTTCTAGTGGATACCTCCACATTGGTCACGCCAAGGCCGCTCTTCTCAATGACTACTTTGCGCACGAGAAGTACAACGGTACTATGCTTCTCCGATTCGACGACACCAACCCTTCCAACGAGAAGCAAGAGTTCGAGGATGCCATCGTGGAAGACCTTGCGCTTATGGGCATCAAGCCTAATAAGATGACCTACACTAGTGACTACTTCGACGAGTTGTACGATCACTGTATCCAGATCATCAAGCAGGGCGACGCCTACGCAGATGATACTGATAAGGAAACCATGGCCGCTCAGAGATGGGACGGCTTGCCCAGCAAGCGTCGCGATCTTTCCCCCGAGGAGAGCTTGGCCCACTTGGAGGAGATGAAGAACGGCACCCCCGAGGGTCTCCGTTGGTGCATCCGTGCTAAGATCTCTTTCGACTGCCCTAACAAGGCTATGCGTGACCCCGTCATCTACCGCTGCAACCCAGCGGTCCACCACCGCACCGGTAGCAAGTGGAAGATCTACCCCACCTACGACTTTGCCTGCCCTATTGTCGACTCGATGGAGGGTGTCACCCACGCTCTGCGTACCATCGAGTACCGCGACCGCAACCCCCAGTACCAGTGGATGCTGGACACTATGAAGATGCGCAACGTGCAGGTGTGGGACTTCGCCCGTATGAACTTCGTTCGCACTCTCCTGTCCAAGCGTAAGCTCACCAAGCTGGTTGAGACTGGTCTTGTTTGGGGTTGGGATGATCCTCGCTTCCCTACCATCCGTGGTATTCGTCGCCGCGGTATGACCATTCCTGCTCTCCGGGAGTTCATCCTTAAGCAGGGTCCCTCCAAGGCTGTGACCAACTTCGACTGGGGTCTTATCTGGGCTACCAACAAGAAGTACATTGATCCTATTGCCCCTCGTCACACCACCATCTACAACAAGAATGTTGTCAAGACCACTGTTACCGGTGGCCCTGCTACCCCTTACTCTGAGGAGAAGCCCCGACACATCAAGAACGCCGCCGTCGGCATGAAGAAGGTTGTCTACAGCAGCTCGATCATCCTCGAGCAGGAGGATGTGAAGCTGTTCAAGCCTGACGAGGAGATCACCCTTATGAACTGGGGTAACGCCATCGTCCGCAAGGTCACCACCAATGCTGAGACCGGTATCATCACTGATCTTGAGCTTGAGCTGCACATGGCTGGTGATGTCAAGAAGACCGAGAAGAAGGTTACTTGGCTTGCCACCGAGGGACAGGACCTTGTCCCCGTCGAGCTGGTCGACTTCGACCACCTTCTGACCAAGGACTCCCTCGGTGAGGATGACGTTCTGGAGGACTACCTCAACATGCACACCGAGTTCCGTGAGGAGGGTCTGGCTGATTGCAACGTCGCTGATCTCAAGGAGAGCGACATCATTCAGTTCGACCGCAAGGGCTACTACCGTGTCGACCGTGCTTACTCTCCTGGCAAGCCTGCGGTCTTCTTCAACATTCCTTCTGGCAAGTCCAAATAGATCCTGCGTTATGATGTGAATCATGTTTTATGAGTGATCTACGAAAAAAAATAAAAGATACCTAGGTATATATATATATGCTTCCACTTCGCGTTCAGTAGAATCAAGATGGGTAGAAAAGAAGGAAAACTTCAAAGTGCGAGTAAAGTCTGGGTATATATAGCCTCTTTCCTTCGTCCCAACTTAATTGTCTGCCCCTGCAGTTTTATGATGGCTTCTGCCCGGATCCTAGGCCTTCTAATCACTAGTTAACTAAGTACACCGGACAAATATCTCATCCTGCGATCCATGTTTCCACCGTCATACCCACTGTGCCGGCTATCTATCTACCAATGTCATACAAAGGCTGCGTTGGATGGATGCAAGGGCAAATCCGTGGCATTATCTACCGGGGCGCATGGGGCTGCCAGGGGGCATCTTTTCTCTAGACATTCGGGTGGGATTTTACTACCGGTAGGGAAAGTGTCCGATACAATGGTCGCTTTGGAAGTGCTATTTGGAGTTGTCGAGACCACGTTACAATGGCTCATGTAGGGCTGAATACAGTCACGTGTGGTCGAAATCGATTGCAACGATCTCTCTAGGTAGGTTGTTCATTACCAGGCTTCTTATACTTTCCATCTCCCAGTCTACCTGGTTCAATTCCTGACCATTCGATTTCTCGAGACGAATCATGAAACTGGGGTGTAATGGATGTAACTTCCGCCGGCCGGCTGTCAGCGGAATGGGCGACCATGACGTCGAGGACTACCTGCATGCATTCAATTGACATCCGGACAGCCGCTCTCTCTCTATAGCAGAAATGGGCCTAGCCCATCCGTTCATTCACTTTGGGGTGGCATGATCGGTTGCTTCGGGTTCATGGCTTGCGGGCGGCTACGATATGCAACGCCGAATGATTGTCCCGCAATAGCTGGGTGCACTGGTTGACGGTGATCTCCAAATGATACATTTTATATCTGTAATACATTTCAGTGCAGCACAATATCCTGCACTCACAGACACACCCAGTCACGTTGTTCTGGCCCTTGCCGAGGGCAGACCTTCCATTATCCATGGGTGAATGCGTTATTGGCTCGAAGACAATTCGGGTACCTGCCTCCATCACTGGCATCTTTCGACCTTTGGCCAAGTAAAGTCCTCTAAGGTGTCTCTGGATTGGCCGAACCAATTTCGCATACATCAAAACCCAGCGGGAGTTCTTCGGGTTGTCCGCGGCTCGTCCCTGTTGAGACCTGGTTTCATCATCCTCGAAGTACCGCAGGGGAGACCAAAACAACAACAAAAATACATATGTGGACGTGATATGCCTCTCCCGAATGCTTCCTGGTTCGACGTCAGTATGATTTACTTTAGAAACGAAGATTTCGTTAAGCTAGCAGCTCTTTTCCTCCACATAATGTTGCGATCATCTCCGATTCCTGTCATACTGCAGGTACCGACACGCGAATAGAACATTGGAAATTTCATTTTCTTTAGTATCATTATTTCTTCATTTCTATATCCCTTTTGCTTCGTGCATTCGTTCCTAGTCATAATCAATATCTTGTCTCCTTCGACAGGTATGCGTCTATCTGTGTTTTCCATTTTTTTATCCCGAAGAGACTGTTAACTGACTTGGAAAGCCCAACATGGCCGGCGAGGCCAAAGCTGAGCGTGCCGACACCCGCCGCCGCAGCTCACGTATCTCTCGGGCGTCTCTAAGCGGGGACTGGAACAGTCTGGACGAGTATGGCAAGCTTGTCAAGTACGTGTCGACGTTCCGTGATGCCAGTGCAGCGGATGAACAGGAAGGCGAACTAGTTGAGAAACGAGACTGGTACGCCCCGTGGAAGAAGCGAAAGGTCCGCGTCAAAAGGGTTGAAGGAGAAACTGGCAAGTTCCCTGATGAGTGGACCATGACGGATATCCGAGAGGGCCTTTCTAGCCATGAAGTTCCACTGCGTCGTCGTCGGGCTGGGTGGAATGAGTTGACATCCGAGAAGGAGAATCCTATTGCTAAGATCCTTTCTTACTTCCAGGGTCCAATTCTCTACGGTAGGTCACTATCGCGCCTTCCGTCATTACCGCACTGACTTGAGCGTAGTCATGGAGTTGGCGGTTTTGCTTGCTGCTGGTCTAGAGGACTGGGTTGACTTTGGGGTCATCATTGGTATCCTGTGTCTGAACGCAGCAGTGGGCTGGTATCAAGAGAAGCAGGCTGCCGATGTGGTTGCCAGTCTCAAGGGTGACATTGCTCTGCGTGCGCAGGTTATTCGTGATAGCACTCAGCAAGAATGTCTTGCTCGAGAGTTGGTTCCAGGTGATGTCGTAAGTATATCTTCGAAGGCCCCAGCATTAGTATATACCAGAGTCTAATGAATAATGTAGGTCGTTATCGGTGAAGGTCAAGTCGTCCCTGCGGACTGCAGGGTTATTTGTGATGTCAAGGATGAACATGGCTGGGAAGAATTCAACCAGCTTCAAGAGCAGGGAATGCTCGGTGGAGGGTCCGAGTCTGAGGAAGAGGAAGACCCAACCAAGACCGACAAGAAGAAGGACGAAGACGATGGCAAGGCTAAGGAGCACGACGAACACCAGGCCAAGAAGGCTCGCAGACGTGGTTATCCCATTTTGGCCTGTGACCACTCTGCCATCACAGGCGAGTCGCTAGCAGTGGATCGTTATATGGGAGATATGATCTTTTACACGACTGGCTGCAAGCGTGGCAAGGCCTACGCGGTCGTCCAATCGGGTGCGAGGACTTCATTTGTTGGCCGCACTGCAAGTATGGTGCAATCTGCTAAAGGCGCTGGTCACTTCGAACTTGTCATGGACAATATCGGAACATCGCTCTTGATTCTTGTTATGGCCTGGATCCTCGCTGCGTGGATTGGTGGATTCTTCCGTCATATTCCTATCGCTTCGCCTGGTCAGCAGACTTTGCTTCACTACACTCTGTCTTTGTTGATCATTGGTGTACCTGTCGGTCTACCTGTTGTCACCACTACCACTATGGCTGTTGGCGCTGCCTATCTGGCAAAAAAGAAAGCCATTGTGCAAAAGCTGACTGCAATTGAATCACTCGCCGTAAGTCTGTGTCAGCTTGGACTGTCGGCAAATACTAACAGCGGAATAGGGTGTTGACATTTTGTGTTCCGATAAGACCGGTACTCTGACGGCAAACAAACTGAGTATTCGGGATCCTTATGTGGCTGAAGGCGTTGATGTTGACTGGATGTTCGCCGTTGCTGCTCTCGCCTCCTCTCACAATATTGAATCTCTCGATCCCATTGACAAAGTGACAATCTTGACGCTTCGCCAATACCCCAGAGCACGAGAAATCTTGCGACGGGGTTGGTCAACTGAAACCTTCACACCGTTTGATCCGGTTTCAAAGCGCATTGTCACTATTGCCACCTGTGATGGCATTCGGTACACCTGCACCAAAGGCGCTCCGAAAGCCGTGCTTCAATTGACGAGCTGCTCCAAGGAGACTGCAGACTTGTACAAGGCCAAAGCCCAAGAATTTGCGCATCGAGGCTTCCGCTCTCTCGGTGTTGCCGTTCAAAAAGATGGCGAAGATTGGGCTTTGCTTGGAATGCTGCCTATGTTTGATCCGCCCCGAGAAGACACCGCTCAAACAATCAGCGAAGCACAGAATCTAGGAATCAGCGTCAAGATGCTTACCGGTGATGCTATTGCTATTGCGAAAGAAACATGCAAGATGTTGGCCTTGGGTACCAAGGTGTATAACTCCGATAAGCTAATTCACGGCGGGCTAAGTGGTGCTATGGCTAGCGATCTTGTTGAAAAAGCGGACGGCTTTGCCGAGGTGTTCCCAGAACACAAATACCAAGTCGTACAAATGCTACAAGAACGAGGCCACCTGACCGCGATGACCGGTGATGGTGTAAATGACGCACCATCTCTGAAAAAGGCCGATTGTGGCATTGCCGTTGAAGGCGCTTCGGAAGCCGCTCAATCTGCATCAGACATCGTGTTCCTGGAACCTGGACTGTCGACTATTATCGATTCTATCAAGGTCGCACGTCAAATCTTCCATCGGATGAAATCATACATCCAGTATCGCATTGCACTGTGCTTACACCTTGAGATCTACCTCGTGACTTCGATGATCATCCTCAATGAGAGCATCCGTGTCGAGCTTATTGTCTTCCTGGCATTGTTCGCCGATCTTGCGACCGTTGCGGTGGCCTATGACCATGCATCATTTGAGTTGCGACCTGTTGAATGGCAACTTCCCAAAATCTGGTTCATTTCCTCTGTTCTTGGTATTCTTCTGGCGTTGGGTACGTGGGTTATTCGAGGGAGCATGTTCCTGAAATCCGGAGGTATTATCCAAAACTGGGGTTCTATTCAAGAAGTCCTCTTTTTGGAGGTGGCGCTCACGGAGAATTGGCTTATTTTTGTCACTCGCGGTATCGATACATGGCCATCTATACATCTAGTGACCGCTATCCTCGGCGTCGACATTTTGGCTACTATATTCTGTCTGTTTGGTTGGTTCACCAACGAAAACATGAAGACCAAGCCCACAGACCAGTTTGTCGAGACTAGGAATGGCTGGACTGATATTGTCACTGTTGTACGAATCTGGGGCTATTCACTTGGTGTGTCGATTGTTATCGCTCTGGTATACTTCATCTTGAACAAGATCCAGTGGCTCGATAATTTAGGTCGTGTCCAGCATGACAAGGGGGAGGTCAAGATCGAGAACATGCTTGCTCACTTCTCCCGTCTTACAGTTGAGTACGAGGAAGGGGGTGCTCCCAAGGGTAGGTTCTCTTTAGCTACAAGCAAGGAGGAAGAGGAGGCTGAGTAAAGGGGTTGGATATCAATTGGAAGGTATGAAGTCCAAACTTAATCATGATTGGAAGTTGAAAGGCTTTTGCTGTTCTGTTTCTGGCCTAATTAGGTATTGTCGATGGTGATGACCGTTATTATGATGGCGTATTCTCGGGGGGCAACTTACAAGAGCACGAGGGTGTCTATGTTAATCTCTAATGTGTTGAATCTGCTTGCAAGTATCCTAATAGCGCTAAAATACCTCTAGTTCTCATGTGTTTGAATTTAATCATTAATTAAAGATTGGAACCATTTGACAATATGTTCATTGGTAGATAAAATGAGCTATACTCCTCATTCCACTGGTGCCCATCTGCTTTCATCGGATGGTAGAATGAATTCAGAGAGATTTCATTTAGAAAATGCACAAAGCACCACATATACTGTGATCTTCCAAGGATTGAAAGGACAAAATTAAATATTGGGTATCATATAAAGGAGGGTAAGCCCTGAAGTTAGGTGTGTGTAAACGAATGAAGTCGAAGGGTATAAAAGATGATCGAACGTGCGAAAGAAAAAAAAAAGAAACTGCAGCGGGTCCGAAATCACATCAAATTCATCATAGGGTTCTTCGTATGCACTCCATAGTCCAATCATGGACATGCATGGTAGCCGTTCAAATCTACAAAGGGAATGAGACTAGCCGTGACAATGTCGGTCGTGATGTCGGTCGTGACGAACAAGTTACATAGCTCACGTACGGTTGCGTTGAGCACGGCGGAGATTCTTGGTCAGACCATGGGTGATGCCGTTAGTAATCTCGTTCGCCTTGCGGAGGCCACCCAGCAAGCCTAGCAGGTCGTTGCCGAGGATAGAAGTGAGAGTATTGCTATTCGAATCATCATTTGATTCGTCGTCCGAAGTATCCTCGCTCGAGTTGCTCTCGTTCTGTGGGCTGGAAGTCGAGGTTGGAACCGCAGTTGTCTGAGCAGATGTGGTTGCGGCAGGGGTCGGCGTTGCCTCAGTATTGTCGGGCTCGTGGTCTGTGCTTGTATTGGCTGGAGTAGTTGATGTCGTAGCGGTGGGTTTCTGTTCTGTAGTGGTGGTAGTGGTTTCTTCAGCTCCCTTGGGCGAAGCAGTAGCAGATGAGGAGGAGGAAGCCGAGGGTGAGGAGTCGGGTGCATTGGAAGATGAAGACGTCGTCGTCGTCGTCGTCGTTGTCGTCGTCGTCGGCTTTGTGGTGGTCGTTGGTTTTGTTGGCTTCGTTGAGTCAGTGGACGTAGAGGCAGGTGCCGAGGTTGACACCGGATCGGGCGACGACGAACCGGAATCATGCGCAGGGCCCAGGCTTTTTCGAACGTCCTTGATAAACCCTTCGTTGCCGTAAGCCTGTGTGGCATCCCACATCATTACACCCCCAAAGCTCTCAAACTTCTTCGTATATTCAATCACTTTGGCCAACTCGGACGCCGGGATGTACCCTGTGCTCGCCGCAGTAGTGAAGGCCGGCACCCCGACAATGACCTTTACATCTTTGTTCTTAGACACAGTCTTGGCCCAGTTGTCCCACTCGTCGAAATTATATTTGCTGCTTGAGGGGTCGGTGTTGAAGTTGTTGACACCGCAATAGTTGTTGTAGAACTGTACCCAAATAGCATCGATGTAGACAGGACCGTTGAGGATCTCTTTGTCTGCCTGATCTGGGTAGGGGCATTGCGGTGCTGCTGTCAAGTAGAACTTCTGCTTGCTTTTATCAGCTTCCATTAATGAGCGCAGCTCATTCGCGAATGGGGCCATGTGCTGGACATTGGCCTCAAAGTCGAAGTCGAACCCATCCAAGGCGACATCACCGAAGGGACGAAGGGATTTGGAGCCATCTTGCTTAGGGCCAAAGGTCTCCCACATCAGCTTCGCGCCATCCTTGGCATCCTGTTCAGACTTGAAGCCGCCCTCGCTGTACGTGGCTCCGCCGATCGAAAGAAGAATTGTTTTGTTCTTCTTTTGGCATGCCGCGATGTCCTTGCTAGATAAAGTTAGCTGTCTGGCGAATTGCCAGCCCACTGGATCTAGTAACTTACGCAACTGAAGGACAGTTCTTCAATTGGGTGCCCTCGAAGACATCACAGTCCTTGCTGGTAACAGAGAAATCAATCTCTGGAGCACCTCCGGGGCCATTGACCATCATGTTGAAGGCCATCGGTATCACCTATATTATTTTGTTAGCCTAGCAAATTCAAAGAGGCTCCTTCGCGATGCTTCTCTTACGTCAATGTCATCATCTAGAGGTTCTTGTTAGCTTCAAAACCACATGGGAAATATAGGGTTCACTCACTGTCGCAGTAGTGTGCCAGAGGCTGCTGTTCCTTATCCCCCTTTCCATTAAATGAATTCTGGCCTTCAGTGTATCCTATGTTAGTATTCACTCGACCAAATGATCAATGACCACATACCCCAGTAAACAACGATGTTGCTGGTCGAGTTCAAGTCCAGCTTCGCCTGTGCTCCTCCAATTGAAGCCAACAAAATAGACAAATGGAGGACACCCTGATAGCGACGCATGGTGACAAGCGCAGTACACTATGCGGTCGACTTGTATTATTAGGGATTAAGGAATGAATTAATATATGGGATTAGAGAATGTATAGGGACGGACAAGGAAACTCCAGAACACCGAGCCTCATCATGAATGAGCATAGCGCATCATTAAATAGTATACGTTGTATTTTTGTCTTCGTCATTCTCGAGAAACAATGGCCGCGTTGCCCATTCAGGTGCCTCACACCCGGTGCCCTCAGCGCATGGTATGATCCACATGTCCACGCCAGCGATCTGAAAAGAAAGGGCTTGGAGCCATTCTTCGGCTCCAATTGGGTCAAAATTGTAAGCGATATTACCAGATGATAATTCCAACAAGATTGTGGAGTGTGAGCCGGTGCCCAGTTCTACATTCCAGTGTTGTTGTCAGGGGACCGGGGTAGATCCAAGAATGCACCGAGGGATGAGCATGTTGTGGGTGTAAAATCAAATTCTAGGCCATGAGCATTTGACTATTTGGTAGAAATTTTACTTTATGCCCGGCCATCGCGCGGTCAGAAGCCGCATCCCTTGTCATCTGGGCGGTCATCTTGGGGGTCATCTGGGCGGAGGCACACCATTCAGTTAAAAACTATACTTTACCACTTTACTTGCCCTGATTCGACAAACTATTGACAATTAGGTTATAGCTTCTTTGATACTTGTTTAATTTGGTAGTTCAGTTGACTATTTAAGTTTTGTTTGAAATATCAAGGCCGAAGTTATTGAAAAAGTAATACTTTTAGGTGTTGAGGAATATCCATGTAAACCGTGAAGCGTACTAGGGCTTCGAGATATATATTAGCGGACTCAACGCCACAAGTCATTGGCCCCCAGTACCCAAATACATAATCACCCTAGATTTAGCTTATTCAATGTTATTCGACCCTCGACTTATCATAAATCCAACGCTATGCCCTTGCAGAATGCAAGCCACCATCACATCTAGATCTATACCGAACGGAATTACCCAATTGGGTTAGCGTCGAATGCTGAATTGAGGGCATTCCCAACAACCGCGGAAATTATTTCGATCGCAAAAAGCACGCAGCAAAGATAGCCAGGATAATATGTATAACACCCCCCTGCCAATTTCAACCAAAAAGAAATTGACACACCATCTCCCCCGGAATGCAACGGATCACTTACCGAAAACCCAATTCATAGAGGTGTAGCCAAACTTGTCCTGGGGGAATCCAGCCATAGATGGGCCAATGGTCATCCCGCTAATTGCAGCTATATCAGTCGTAGCATAAACACGAGATAGACCCCCGCGAGGCCCAAGACGCCCAGAGTTGCGTTCTCATAAGCTCCAACAGAATCTAGGAGTGTGTCAAATCAAACCTATCATACTTCAAGTGAAAAATCGACTAGGAGTTACCGGTAACTTCCACGGGCCCCGCAAAATGCTGGAAACCATGAGCCTGCTCATTATACCAGCGCTGGCAGAAGATATAATTAGTGCGACATTGATCGCTTTGCCTCTGTCGCTTTCATGCACGGTGTCTGCTATAATGACGAGGTCGACAATCCAACGGTAGAGCCAGTAATACGCCGAAGGACTTTATCGAGGAGAATTACAATACATGAAGGTGACTATCCAATTAAAATTGTCCCAACGACATATCCCGCAAGCGATAAAAGTAGTGGTTTCCTCCAGATAGCCATCTTGTCCGTGGAATATGGAATTAGGGGACACGAAATATCACAGACGAGGGCATGAAGGGTGGGAAATTTAGAGGTCAAACGTTGGGTTTGAGAATGATCTTTGTAGAGGCGATTGTACCACTTGTTTCTCGATATCGACCCTGGTGGCCTTTTTGAGAAAGGGGAAATATCGGAGATGAAGCTCCTTGGTCAAAGCTACCTGACGACCCTTCTGGACACTAAGTTATCTACCCATTAAGCCAAAAGAGACTCAAGGGATGGATGAGTGTTCCTACATTCAGCTGTCAGTCGTACTTGCCATGTATATGCATGACTGACAATTATCACCTCCGAAGATTCAAATGTTGTCTTCTCACTTCCAACAATCATCTCCCTGATACCATCGTGGGCTTTATGAGCCCAACCTTCTCCATATAGTTCTTCTCGATATCTTCTATCCTTGAATCCTGTTTCTCTTTCCACCCTTTTTCATCTGTTTTCGGTGTCCACCCTAAGGTAGGTTGGGCAGCTGGGTCGCAGATATTCAAGGCGACCCACCAACAGCGGTTCAAACAATGCTGTCATGACCTTAATGCATGATATCGGAAACTAGTATGATCGAGTGGATTCGTGGAAGGGGTCGTGGATGACGCGTCAGAATCATACCAAGGTGAGATTCCGTACTTTCCCATTTCTGATATATTTAGGTTGGAGAAGAGAAAGCTGATTCATCCCTGCAGCCTCATACGACCACCACCAGCAGACGTTCAGGTGAACCAAACCACTGCCGGCGGTGTCTTATGGTCCATACAACGCCCTAGCGAGCTTTAGGGATCAGCAAAAAACCCTCACAGGGTTTGAATGGCTCTACCCAGACAAATATTCGCCGGTGGTTGCAGAATCATCGCTTTCAATAGCTACATAGTCAACAGAGCCAACCGCCTTATTTCCGGGGACAATTTGAGGCCGAACCATGATCTTCATCGGACTTCACAACACCATCAAAACGGCTTCCTTACACAGCTCTAGACGAGTCGAACACCCGGACATCGGTCAGCTCGTAATCACGTCCGTATGTGATGCGCTCTCATCTTGCAGTCAGCCCTCCACGATAGGACGTCTAACGAGTATCACTGAAAATGTTTTGGAAGGGAGGCTGATTTGATCTCTCCCCTACGTCCAAGTCAATAGAGCCCCAAGGGACATACAAAGCACATGGACATTACAATACAAATGATTCAATGAACCATGACCCAGATGACTACCCGATTGCTTTCTGAGGGGCACCTGTCATGGCGATGAAGATGGAAGAGAACAATCCTCGCTCGAGTGGCATTGGGATATATGGGATACCTCCCACCTCGCCGTCCTAAGGCCACCATCTTACTTTAGCCTCTTTGCTCATCAAACGCCTCGCAATGACGTTGATGGCATATAACTTATGGATAACTTGCCATGACCCTCCCAAACCTTATCATGTGCTTCCTTTCATATATCTTCCCTGTCCCCAAGCTTCATAGTGAATCTCAGCTTGATTCTTATTGATCATGGAAAACCCCTGCACCCTTCTGGTGAGATGCCTCCCCACTCTGACATACCTTGGAGGGACGATAGAGTCTTCGGTCTCCACTGAAAGGCTATGCGCAGATGATAGAAGTGTCCGGCTATATTTACAATGTGAGGCACTAGAACCTTGAAACTCCATAACTTTTACCACAGACATAGCCTGCGACTTCCGTTCGCATCCCTGGCTATACGGAGGTTAGCTGATGACCTCTGCGGGCCGTGGCGGCGTCGCGGAACACCATACTGTGCATTTCCGAGAGGGTAACGGCAAATCACAGCAAGTCAGAACTGAGACTGAAAACGCTCGATGGACGTCCCCTATCTCGTCCCATCCGCATATCGTGGAGATAATACTACGATGTCTTGCTGTCTGTCTTTCTCATGCCCTTTGTATGTTCTTTTTCCGACTACAACACTGAATTTTATCACTAGAAAGTTGAAATTAAATTAGCTATAAGGTAGAGAACACCCACCCATCACTAAGCAGAACAATTCTTACAAAATCAACGTTTCTGATATAACCAAGGATATATGTGTAATGGGCGGCTGGATGCGTGTCGCCTGGCGCAGAAAGAGATATCCCCATGCAATACTAGTCTCGATAAGCTCTTGAGTATGTATAATGAGGCCGTCTGCTCCGTTTGATTCCTCATATACCAAGTGCCGAGGTAGAATAATTTCCGAACACGCTAACTATCTAGGAGCATAACATTGTACAGGTCGATGTGACATGTCCAGAATCCAGTCCTAGAGGGTATTACCGCTCCGCATATTGTTTATATTATGACTTCTCTATGTTCAATCAGTAAGAAATCTACCTCTTAATCCCAATGACACGCTGGATAGCTTCGTCATTGGTCATAGCCGAGTCAATAACACCAGCCACCTTGAGCACATCGACAACACCACCAATAATCTTATCGTCAACGCCACGGGTAGCATTGGTGAACTTGACATCCTTAAGCCACTCCGTCGCATCCTCCTCAATATAATTGCAACCAAGCTCGCCAGTACCTAGAAGCTTCACGACATTTGCTGTATCAGCCTCGAATTCCTTGATTCCTTGATCCAGAGCCTGGAAGAGGCTCTCCAAGCGCTGGTCTTGCTCAGGGTTAGGGAATAGTGCCGTAGAAGCGACAATCATCCATGAAGGCCACGGCGTGAAGATCTCGCCAATCTTCTTAAGTGGCGGGTTCGGCTTCTCAGATGTGGGGTGGAAGTAAGGCTTCGTGGTAAATTCTTCCCACATGAAGAACTCAGCAGAGGGGTTTGCAGCCTGGTCGGGCTTTGAGGCGTCGAGACCGGATACGCCATCCCGCGCAAGGGTCCGAACGGTCCCAGAGGAACCGTGGTCAAGGAGTTTGCTTTCCAGCCTTGTTGCTGGGCCAGAACAAAGGACATGATATGAGAACCACTAAAGGTCGATATGTTAGTCTCCAAGCTATACTGCGCCATCACCCAATGTTGAGAGCTTACCTTCCCAGTCGGCTGACTCCAACCCTCTTGTCCTTCAGATCCGACACTCCATTAATCTCGTCCCGATTGCGGCCGGTGACGATGGCCCAGCGCAGAGGGTTGTCTACCCAGTGCCCGATGACCTTGTATCCTCCATCTGAATCTGCGGAGGTCTGGCTTGCTTGCTGCTTTCCGGCTAAGCCTGCGACCCACCCCTCTGTCAAACCGATGGCGATGTCAATTTCATCGCCGCGGAGGGATGTGATCATATGCCCCGTTCCGGAGGGGAAGGGAGTTGCGACGATTTTGAATGGGAGGGAGGCAACAGCCGGGGAACGGAGGGCGAGATGGAGTGGGGTTAGGTAGTGCTCTAGGGGGGCGGAAAAAGCTTATCGTTAGCTATATTCCGTCTGATAAAAAGTGGAAATGACCCGCAGGCGTTGTTGAAACGAAGCAACTAGCTTGGATATGGCAATATTATTTTGCTACAGATGCCGAAGCTCTGGGAAGGAGGGGCTGACGTACCGGGCACATAGCCAATGCGGATTGTGGGCAAGTCAGACATTGTGTAAATCTTAACTGCGGTACTGATTCGGATAATAAACAGAAACAGTAGACCTGGGGGTGCGTTGGGAAGATGCTGGCGCAGATGTCGGAGCAGAGCGGCATTCCGAGTGACGCGGGGCAAGCCCCTCACTCGACGCGCGCAATCCGCGCAATCAGCGCAATCAGAGAAAGACAGGCCAACAATTTTTTTTTGATAAAACATCAGTATTGACATTATCTCATTCAAATTACAGATCTATAATGCTGTTTGCCAATGCTAGCTATCTACATAAATATTGAGTCTAGTCCAAGTTCATCGTAGGTATTTTAGTCCATGCGGATATCCTTCTCGTGGTGACCCCAGCGGCCGGTCTGCTCCATAGACTCGCCTGCGGTCTGGGAGGTGGAACGGGAATGAGAAGTTGAAAGAGGGAAACCGTGGGAGAGGGAGTTGGAGTGTGAGTGTGGGTTGTTGAATGAGTCGGAGAGCGAGCTGGAGTGGGAGTGGGAAGGGGTTTGGATGGGGGTGTTTCGAGTGAAGTAATAAAACTGGAAGCCCAGGTAGAAGTCGCAAATGCACTGGAAGATACCACAGAGCTTGAACGCCCAGGGGATGGTCTCTGTGCTGTTGAAGAAGTAGCTCATCTTCATGGTATCACCGAGAATCCATGCCGCGACGACGGAGACTCGGAAGCCCTTGCACGAGCCGGATCGGTGGTTGGCAACGATTTGGGGGATCGGGAGGGTAGCTTCGACGGCGAGTCCGCTGTAGCCAATGAGGCTGATATAGAATTGCGATTGGGCGACCGGGGTCAGGTGGATGACGGTCAAGATTCCGACGAAGTAAGCCAAAAACATCCAATATCTTTGAAATGGGTAATTAGCTTGAATCGCCGTAGCCGGAGGGGCCGGAACTTACGGCTTGGTGGCCTTCCACTGCCAAAACTCATAGGGTCTCGAGGATGAACCGTCAGAGTTACCACCGCTGAAGGGTGTGTGTTCAATTCCATTCCGCACGCCGGCGGAGGGCCGATTATCGAGCGCAACCTTGAGCATCGTAATCTGAACCACGATCATGACAATTGCTTGCGTCAACAAAGTTCCTGAGTAGTGCTCGCCAAACCAAAAAAAAACCCTAACAATGTCAACATTTTGCGCCCAACGCGCCGTTTATCGGGATCTTACTTCAGGATCGACGAAATCAGCATAATCAAAGGAATATCCAATGAGAAGCCCGCCGAGCTTCTTGTGCGATGAATGCTGAGGATCTGGTCGGCATAGGACGTAACAGGGGAGCTTATAAGGCTGTATATTAAGTGTGGTTAGCACTGGGAACCTGTAGATCAATTGGGAGCTCGTTCCCGTCCACATACAAGAAAGGCGCGGCATAGTCAAAAGCGATCTGGAAAAGAGACATGGCGGTGATGGGGTATGCACGGTCGCTCTAACTGAATAAAAAAAGACAAAAGTCGGGTCGACGCGATTGCGTGGGAAGTTGCGTCTTGTAAGTATTCCCGACAAAGGAAAGGCGACAATCAAGAACGGGAGTCAAAAGAGGGAAAAAAGGAACAAGCTTCGGGACACACGACTCAATGCGGCTTTTTCGCGGGTGCCCTGGATTATGTCAGCGTGCCGATCTCCACTTGCGGCAGGGCCCTGGGGCTGATGGGGTCAACGTGGCGAAGTTAGACCAATCAGATTAATCATCGTTATTAAATTCGTCATTTACCTATCTTGGAGATACCCTTGGAAATATAGATGGCTCAGAATGAGGTAATGAGAAAGGTATTGCCCGATCTGGACACAGTATACGGTACTGCATCAAGTATCCTGACATCACGATGAACAGTGCATAGACATATTCGAAAAGGATGACTTGCCAATTCTCCCAGCCCACTTTCTGAAACAATCCAAGTTCGCCTTGCCATCTAATTTCGCCAATCCTTAGTGTTTCAGCAACAGTCTTTCACGAACATCCAAAATGAGCAATCCCAGCAATCCTAGCGATCAAACCGCAAAGGAGATTGAACTCCAAGACCGCGAGCGTCAACTTCGAAGGCGTGAATTGGACCTTGACCTCGAAAAGCACGAGCTTAGAATTGAACACGGCAAAGCCGAGCTCGAAAAGCATGAGCTTGTACTCCAACAACGCAGAATGGAGTTTGAAAAGCAGGAGCTTGGAATTGAACAGGACAAAGCTAAGCTCGAAAAGAATGAATCCAAACTCAAAGAAACCATTAAAAAGCTCGAAGATATTGAAACTGAGTTTAACTCGGATGGACCCGATATAATCAGGCTGGCGATATCCAAGAATTTTAAGCGTGGTATGACAGGTACGAAAGAACACGAACTCAAACAGGGTAAAGATAAAAACGCCCTTCAGCGATGCCGATATGAGCGGTACGTCTATGAACAAGACCTAGATGGGAAAGAAGATCGCTTGGCAGATTTTCTCGACCTGGAAACTGGACTCCGAGAGATCGCTCAACGGGAAATATGCCTGAGAGAACAATATGGCCAAGATCCAACCAAAGTCAAGGAAGAGTTCAAGACCACAAAGAAGGAATATAAACGACTTGAGCACGAGTGGTGGATGATCCGGGATTCCTTCGATGCACCTTTGGAGCGAGCTTTCCAGTACTGGCGGTCAAATCCTATATGGTATATGCATCGTGTTCTTCGAGAGGATTGTGCCCGGAGGGGAGGCTGCTGTGGGCGTGACTGTGGATGTTGCCTTCATCGCAAACTTGACGAGACTCGCACCCATGCAGCTAGGCATTTCACCGTCGAATGTGGTTGTTGTAAGAAGGCTCGGGGATTTGAGCTTTCCGAGGACGACAAGAAGTACTTTGCGATACGCTATGCGGTCTCTGATGATGGTAAGAAAGGCCTCGATCTGAAGGACATTCAGCTGAAAAGCCTCGAAATGCAAAATCTACACCTGCAACAATTACTTACTGAAGGGGCAATGAAAGAGAATTTGATGCGATATCAGTTCTCTGATGGCGCAGTTCAAGAATTTGAACACTACATACATGAAGCTGACATCGCTGAGGATGAAGCCGAATTCACCGACGATGAGTGCCCTATGGATGAGGAGGAGGATCCGTACTATCGTCGGATCTCCCAAGCTTCGATCTGGGGCTTAGTGGACGGTAACTTTGAGAACCCGTTTGACTTGATCGATGCGGAATCGACCTGTGATTCAACATGGCAGTTTGACGGTAGCAACCTGTTGGGCCAAGAGGAAAACGATTCCATGATTACGGAAATAGATTGGTAGATGCCACAATTGCTTTAAATGGGTAGAGTTTCTTTTGGGGTATTGATAAGCTTACTTGCTAACACCAATGCATAGCTGGGAGTAATGATGAAGCTTGAACTTGCTAGCTTTGAAAGGGTAATTTTCTTTCGTTTGCTAAACCCCCGTTGCCTTAAATACAAGTGCACTACGCGATATACTACGTAGCTATAATACTATACGGTAGGACAAACGATGGCAAACATCTTCTTGTGGTCATTAGAAAGATCTCGCTGGCTACTGGATATCATAGGAAGTTGACAGAGAAGCACTGGAGATCTATATATATTGCCTAAGCGACCATGTAAAGACAAAATTTCGGGTAGTCCACTACCGACCCAGGATACATGCGACAAATGCCCGAGTATTGTGCGGTATAAATTGTAGTGGAGTGAAACATGATCGACATCCTATATCCCAAACGGAAGGTGTGGGTTCCAATGGACTCAAAAGGGGCCAAAATCTTAGAGAGACCATTAGACTGGTTTCTCACCTAGAAGCGCAAAGCTCCCTTCCTTATCAACCTTGGCGTAGCAATGGGCATCGTGTCCAGCTTGTCTGCTAGTTTCAACAGCTTCTTTAGCACGCGGACGCATCTGCTTCTCATAAGCCCTGATGGCATCACTAAATGACACGTGTCCATCGCTAGCTGACTTGATAGCATCCGCCAGTTGACAGGCGTCCACAATGGCATGGTTGACTCCCTCGCCGCGATCTGCTCAAGTTAGTTGGAGTCCGTATACTAGCAAGAGAATAGGCAGTATACTTACAGATAACCATACAATGGGCCGCGTCACCGATTAAAGTGCAGGTACCGTTCCAGTCATTCCACTCAACAAGGGGCCAGTCAACCAGGTTGACCTTGGTGACAACAGTGTCCTCAGGCAGTGCCTCTACCATCTCCCGCATACGAGGGAAAAATGGTCTGCCCTTTTGTTTGAACACATCAAGTAAGGGCTGTTTCAACAGCTCCTCATCCGCATCAGATGCAAGCCAGGAGAAGTACACTTGGGCACGATAGGGTTGCCCGGAGGCTGTGGGGGTGTCCAACAATGACCAGAAGACAAAGGTATCTGTTTCTGGGTGCGTTCCCATGAAATAGAGTGGATCGACGTGGTCTTTGAAGTAGCTGACGTCTTCCTCACTCATAGCCAGGGCACATCCGACAGCATTGATAGGAAGGCGGTGCAACCCGTAGGTTGTCGGTGCAAGGAACTTGCGAACAATCGAAGTCGAACCATCTGCACCCACAAGGGCGTCTCCTAAAATAGTTGAGCCATCTGTGAACTCAGCTCGGACACCACCATCAACCTTGACGATGTTTATGAGGCGCTTCCCCCACTGCAATAATGAGGTTAACTGAATTTATCGAGGATAGTGCCAAAGAAATGAAACATTAACCAACCTTGATATCTAGACCTTCCATAAGAGCCTTCCGGATTCCATCTCGTCTGAGCCTGAGTCTCTTACTCTTCGGAACAGACTGCTTAACCTTGCCAGTCGCACCATTGATCCACGGCACCCCGCGGACTTCCTCCCGGCCGATAGCGGGATTCACCTGTGCCTCACAAACATCGTCATATACCTCTGGCAGAATATGCGCTTCCCACGTGGTCAGGGTCGAGTGTATAGAAACACCCCATCCCTGATTGCGTACCTCCGCAGACTCATCGCGCTCAAATACTGTACAAGGAATTCCATGACGACGTAGGGCCTGGGCCAGCGTCAAACCAGCAATGCCTGCTCCGATATATACTTTGTCAGAACGCGATTCCAATCGACTTCTTTGAGCTGGTAGCATACGATGAGAATACCTCCGTTGGAGTCTTTTACTGCACCGTTGGAAGACATATTAGCTCGATAGTGGCTTGGAGATAGTGAATTGTAGATTGATGTTGGGCGCTGCGGCGGTCTTTATATGTGGTTCCCTTTGACTATGCGTCATTTTCCGGCGGAATAAATAGGGAGGCGGCATTGCAGTTCCGTTGAGAATCAAGGTATGGGATTTTTTTAACAAGCTGGGCGATATTTTAGTTTATATACTGGCTGGTGGATTGGCCCACCTAGAGTGTAGATCCTCTCGCATACTTTCCTAATTCGGCGATTTCAGACGCCGAGCCTTCCTGCTATCGAATTTCCCGAGGGCGCTTCCGCTGACAAAGCGGCAAGTGAACCGGTCTCAACCAGTTAATTGACAGGATATCCCAGAAATAGTTTAGTTCTTGACCTAATAGGGGTTGGAAATGAATGATATATCAGTCGGCAATCGTGGCGAATGAAAATTGCGCCGAGGCTTTCTTTGTATCCCCTTTTCGGAGCACGTCGCGAGTTTGAAATCAAGGAATGACAAAGTCCAAAAACCAGAACAAAGGAGATGCTGAAGACAAAATATGCTATGTAGAATGGCCCCACGATCACAAAATGGCATCAACGGTATCGGGCCAGCAATCGGAAATCTTCCCGTCGTCTTGGAAAGAAGCGACAACAGAACCCTCCCCTCTCAGGGGATCACCTTCCCACACCACAAAGTCCCCAGTCAATGCTCCCTCTTCGACCTTCTTCGATTGACCCCCAAGGATGATATCAAAATTGGTTGAAACAAGAGCAATGGCCTGCTGATCACTTAGACCAGCATACTTGCCAGCCCACCAAGCTTCCTGCGCCAGACCATGAATGTTTGAATCACTTCTTACAGCTAGACCAAGCAAAACACCGGCGTCAGATAAGATCTTAGCAGGGCTCTCTGTAAGTGGGGGTCCTGTGGGTGCGTTCTTCTTCTCCCAAGCATCAGGGGCACCCCGGTTACCGGTGAGGATGACAGGAATTCCTGCTTCGGCGAGATGCTTGGCAACCTATTGACCATTCAAGTAAGCATAAATGCCACTACCCAGGCCAATTGAGACGAGGGTATCTTACCAATGGAGCGCTGTGGCCGCCGTGTATGATCAGGTTGACTGATTGGAACTCACGCTTTACCAAGATCAATTGCGCAATGTCATCCTGACAATATTGAGTTAATTATTGCGAAGAGCGGTTCCAGGGGCGCAGAAGTATAACCACAGCTTACCTCATTGAATGCCTGTACAACAACAGGGAGGGAGCCGTTCGCAGCCTGAGAATAAACGTCGAGGATGCCGGGTGCGGCATCTTCCCCCGCCTGAAGCAACTGACGGAGTCTCTCAATGCCAGAAGAGACGGTTGGTGTCTCATCACCTGAAAGAAACCAGATTAGCTTGATCCCGAATGTTCCAAATCAAGAAAATTTCTTACTTTTAGCAGCCTGGCCTATCACGAGGTGGAGTGCTACATCATCCTTCCAGATACCACTATCAAGAATCGTGGCATTCTCGCTCGTGCGCAATCCAACACTCACACCTTGAACAACGCCACCACCATGTAGAGGCGCAGTGATGGCTCGCGTCACGCCTCCAATCCTGGCCCTCGCGAGTCCTCTGCCATCAAGATGCACGCCGTACTTGGCGAAGTGAAGTGACTTCTTTTCGTTGAGTGCATCCGCGTTTTTCGAACCCGCACCATCCCCAGTTGAGGGTTCAGATGGGATGGACTGGATTCCGAGTTTGTTGCCGAAGGCTACAAGCCCAGGCAGAACGTGACCGTTCTTCAAAGCGATATGGGCGGTATTTTCCTGAATGTCACTGGGGAGACATGAGGATCTCTTATCAAGGCACTTGACTTGACCATCATCAACCAGCATAACGAGGTCGTTAGTGGCACTAGTAGAGGGACCGTGTGTATTAACCAAGACTTTCTGAATTCCAGTAAACAAAATCCGGGAACCAACCTGCCGAACTTTGGTGCATGTATCTTCCTTCTGACCTATTTCAAGAGATGGTCGGATTTGGGGAGCTTCCGGTTTTCCAGAGCCAGAGTTTCGAGTTGTCCATTCTGGAGAATTATCATCATTTTTCAGAACAGGCCGACCATCAATGAATACCTGGGTTGGAGTTGCACCAACTTGGAGCGGGTGATCATCCCAAATGACTATGTCTGCATCGTATCCTGGACGGACATATCCAATTCTATGATCCTGTTGGATTGATCTAGCAGGGACAGATGTCACGGCTTGAAGAGACTTTTCTTCAGACAAACCAAACGAGTGAGAAACTGCGGCCTGGTAACTGTAGGACATCAGGTTAGATGATGGTGTCATTAAATGTAGTGTTTTTTATATACTCACACAAGATACTTGGCATAGTTTCCCTCGCCAGTATGATCCTGTTTTCTGTTAGATGGACGAAATATCGTTTTACGAAAGGAACGATTTCGTACCGACTTCAGTGCAACTTGGACACCATGATCAGCCAAAATTTTAGGCCCCCGTAAATTGGCCACGTATGCCTCTGCTTTGTAAAGCGCATTCTCTGCAAAAGTAGCAATAGTGATGTTTCTGAGGTCCGTCAGCAAATGAAACCCAAAGGAAAAAGGTCACATACTCCTCGAGAGACTTTAAGAATTCAGGCACTTCCCAAGCTTCCAGCGCATGGTGGAAAGCTCTGGGATGGATGCCAAATTCATGAAGCACTGACAACATGCGCTCAAGATCCTCCGGCTCGTAGCAGTGGACATTGACATTGAGCTCGCCTCGGAGAAGTGCAAGAGAAGTTTCAAGTTCAAAGGACTCCGGTCGTCTCCCTTCATCTTTCAAGAACTGCGAAATTTGTCGAGACTGTGCAAAGCTAGACTTATCAATATTAGCAGCCGCCCGGCACCAGGCAGATTGACGCTCTTCTAGCTCTCGTGCCTCCGCGAGATGCTTGCGCAAAAGCCACACTAGACCCATCCGGGTGTTCTTATAGTTGCCCTTGGGGTTCTCTCCACAAGCCATTTTCAAGTATCTCTTTCGGCTTTTCTCTGGAGTGCCATAATCAAGCAGTAATTCATCGACTACCGGCTCGGCATTTGGGCCTGGGGTTGCCAAGTTCTTTACTAGATATGCCTCGCCGCCGACAATATTTGCCGATCCTGGGAGAACCAAGGAGGAAGTGACACCACCCGATGCGATGATCAGGATCGCTGGGTCATATGGCTTCAATCCATCCAATGAGCGAACAAACGGAGTGATGGGTCCTAGCACTGGGCGCTCGTTGACATCGCTGGTAGATGGAAGGTGGGGGAAGGGAAGTAACAAATGATGAGAATGCATATCCACCAAGCCAGGCGTGACGAATCGTCCATGGGCGTTGATGATTTGAGAATGCTTAGGAGCTTGGTGGTTCAACGCTGCAGCTGATACAGAACGAATCACGCCTGCCTCGAATGTGATATCCACCGCTTCTGCGAGGACGGACTCGCCATCGAAAAGCGTTGCATTCTGGATCAGAATAGGTCTCTGTTGGCCAGAGATCGAGTTCCACCGTGGGTTTTCCCGATCCTCTGTTGACTGAGGTGCCTTGTACTGATACCTAGCTTCATAGCATTTGTCCAGCCCTTCGTAAAAGGTCTCTTGACTAGTACTATTGGATGTAGTGATATTGGCGAGATATTTGATTTGAATCAGCATCACTAGGCCTGCTGCCAATAAGAGGGTTCCGAGTAGGAGTTTTCCATGACGAAGACAACGAATGATGGAGGATTGGGCAAAATCACGAGGCGTCTCCAACGGCAGGAAGCCGTTTTTGGTCGCCATGAGTTTCTCTGGGATAGCACTGAAAGCCTTGAGGCGTCGATACCGAACAAAAGAAATGAAAGTGCGTGTTATCGGAAAGTCCACACTGGCGTGAACGTGGATACAAATCGCGTCACTCGGTTACTATCCACTTTCAGACACTTCCGATATATTTCTTATAATTCCGAGTACCACGCAATCCAAGTTTGAGTTATATACATGACTCCATCAGAACTCTCGCCCGAATTTATATATGAGAATGGAGCTCCCGACGGCCTTGGAGGTGGAGCAGCCCAAATAGGTAAAGCTACTTGTGCGCTGCGGGGTCATCCCATATTATGTGATAACCACCGTTTAGGCGAAATTCCAAGCCTCCTTTCCTTTTCGATAATTATTCTCTTATAAACTAGTCTACATATTAGATAGCAGCACTGGGCGAAAATAAAACTCCATTTCTACAAGCACAAGGGATCTTCAAGGCGAAGTGCCAAGAACACGTTCCTTGGGACTAATCGTGTTGAGCTGCAGGTATGTAATGAAAGTAATGAAGGCATTATACAATCTTGGACTGAGAGAGAAATATAATGGTCCGGAGGTCCAGCGTTGTGTGATCTGAAGGTCTCGGTTGTGATCCAGGACCGACAAGCATTTGGAACAATATACTAAAACCCTAATAATTTCTTACAGCATGTTCTCCCTTTGGCTGATCTGTTGGAAAATTTGCGTAATGGTATTTTGCCCTCGGAAGGTCGCAATCTGTGCTGCTGTCCACCTTTTATTGCCTGACGTGAGGGAGACATCTGCGCCTGCATCGAGCAACATCTGGACAATCTCATAATGGCCGGATTCTGCCGCTGCCGAAAGCGCCGTATATCCGTTATAATGCGAGCCTTCAGCATTCACATCGGCTCCTGCATCTAATAGTCGACGGACAATTTCGCGGTGACCGCTAAAAGCCGCACCTTGAAGGGCCGTAAAGCCTTTATACCTTACGGCTGGGGTATTCACGCAGGCCTTGTGATGTAGGAGAATTTCCACGATATCGGCGTGGCCCTGTAATGCAGCAGCTTGAAGTGCGGTGCGACCTGCATTCTTCGCTGTAGGGGTATTAATTTCTGCACCTTGCTGAATGAGCCATTCGAGAAGCTCAATATGGCCACCCTCGGCGGCGGCCTGTAGGGCGGTTCGGCCCATATAGGGATGGGGTGGACAGTTGATATCTGCACCCACAGAGACTAAGTGGCTGACGATGTTGAGATAGCCCGCTCCAGAGGCCAGTACTACTGCTGATCTGCCACCGTTGTTTCCCCCAGGAGCGTTAACGTGTGCCCCTGCCGCTAATAATGTCTCAACAACGGCAAGATGTCCATTATTTGAGGCGGCCTGAAGGGCTGTCTGCCCATAGTAGCCTTTAGGGGGCTCATTGGGGTCCACTTGCTCGCTTAAGAGCCGCTGTACCTGGGACAAGTTCCCTTGTGCAGCGGCAAGCTGCATTGGAGACCATGTCTCATCGTCCCGTTCATCTAGTTGAGATTGCCGGGTTGATACAAGTCGACTTTCCTGCATCTTGAGACTTCTGTTGACGTCTTTCGTGCCATTCGGTGATCATATGTATTGTTGTTTTTGACTTGTTCAACAAATGAATGTATGACTCGAGTGAAGATGGTTATCCAGTTAAACTGGTCTTGTGGATGCTTGGTGTGAGATCAAATTGAGCCCAAAGTAAACCAATGAGAGGCTAGATAACCTGGATACCCCACCTAGCAAAAACAGTCGAAACTGATTCATAAGCGAAGGACCTAGCTAGGTAGCGATTTTTTGGGGAAGCTGATACAGTAGTCGTGACTCTGTGACCGACGGAGTTCCGAACGCAAATCGTAAGATAAGCACTAGGTCTAAGCACTACCGCCAAAACGGGTAATATTCCTTGGCACGGACCTTCTTGTTATGAATCTTTCGTGAGCGTACTCCGTATATTTAGCTGGTAAACCTGGCAGTAATCCTCCGATGATCGGGTGCATCATGGACCACCTGGAGGGGTACTGCCAGGTTTACCAGCTTAATATACGGTGTACGCTTTTATAACGTTAGGCGTTATAAATATCTTCATTTTTGGCACCTGTAAGCCGCCACAAAACATGGAGATATGCATTTGTATGCTCGATTTTAATGCAGACCGCCAGGACAAAGCTAGGGATCAAGGCATCAATATTTACCAGAAACAAGGTTTTAGCAGCTGACCTCTACCGCTGCGTATAGTGCTCTCTTTCCTCCATCTTTACATCTTTATATTCATACACAGATCAACATACATTGTAGCTTCATATACTTGCATGTACACTTCAACAATAACCAAGCAAGATATTCAACAATTGCCATCGGTGCTTCTTTGTCAAAATTAGGTTCCGACAACCTGGCCGTTCATTATGCCCTCAATCTGCTACCACTGGGTAGCCATGTGCAAAATTAGTCAATGGCTTCATTGCCCCTCAAAGGTTCAGATGAAGTGATCCAGAAACGCCCATCAAGACCATGTCCACTTCAACGCAATAGTATACCGAGCAAGAGTATCAAAAGAGTTAAAGTAGTACAGCGCCTGTTCCAGCCTAGCTACCCGTCAAGGCATATTTATTACACCCTTCATCCTCTGTTGCTTCCATTCTCCATTATTTATCAACTCTGTTCAACGGGCTACTTCTTGTTGGGGAGCTGCCTTCTTGACAGAAGGCTTTCCTGAATTAACTCTGAATGCTCTACAGTATACGGGTATCTTGCAAGGTTTTACTGTAATGAAGCATCGAAGAATTGATGATTACATTGTAAATCTAGAAATGCGTGGAGAGAGGAAGAGGGGAGCTACATAAGGGAAGATGGGCGAGTAAAGGAGGATGACAGCTATTCAACTTGTTAAATAAGACAGGAGTACCGCTGTAGTGCTAAGCCTATTATATTAATAAATGGCCACTGGGAATTTCCACGGAAGAACCGCGCCCAAAGACGTAGAACAGCAACACTCATATCCAATGGGTTCGTAATTGGCAGCCTTTTCTCGTCCTCCACGTCCATCGAATCATTTGCTTCCTGCAAGATATCTCTAATCCAAGTCAAGATACGGGACTCGAAGTCTGTTAAGTGCTTATTAATTGATTTTGTAACCCAAAGACCCAGGTCAAGCATAACATGAGACGTGGGCACGTACCGGTGAGTTGTCCCGTTGAGGGTATAAGAGTGAGCAGCCACTTGCTGAGGAAGACACCACATTCCATACTTGCTAAACAGTATCGCACACTGAGAAAGAATGCTTGACTTCGTGCAAGAAAATCAACACCGAGCCGTACTGGGATGGTCATAGCATGGACAGCGTAGATGAGTGCAGGTGTCAATCGAGGACCTCTCTCAGGTAAAGGGCATTGGAACAAACAATCGGCAATAATTGTGGGATCCCGCGTCTCTAATTGGCGAAATGGCCCTATGTTGAGAAAAAGTCGAATATATGCAAGTCCAAGTAGCGAACTTGAGGTGAAGGCGATCGGTCCATTTACATTTAGCGGGTCGAGGCTTGACTCAGGGGCTTGTTGCCATATAAAAGTCCACGATCGAAGAGCGCCTCTGGGACACATTAATTCTGTGCAGCGAGTAGAAAAAGAACAAGAAACCTAGAATACTCACTCCAGCCTATTTGATTCTTCTAAGGGAAGATGAGAAGGCTCATTTGGGAGCCCCAAGGCTAGGTCACGCGCGAGGTGACACCGCTGTATAAGAGCCTGCAGAATGACATAGCTCCCAAGTGGGGAAGGAATAGGACGAAGTGTAACAACATTGTCGGAAAGTTGTAGCATACGATCTAATGCAACTGGAAGTTTGAGCTGCTCTGCCTCGATCCCACGGCGTGCATCTTCCCATTCCTGGGCCGAGGTCGCATTCCACTCTCTTGTGGAACATGGGAGACGAAGAAACATCTCGCTACTCCTGATCGCGATTGTTGCATTGTAGGCCACGCTATATATGTTGATGAAACAAAAAGAAACAAGTTTAGTTCGACGAACAGTTTCGTGTCTGATCCACTCGCTCCATGACTGCTGTCCGCTAGCAGGTGCTTCTCGCGTGCCACATATGCGAAGACATTGTGTTAGTAAGCTGCGGAGACGGAAGGCCTCTTTGAGAAAGCTACACTCTCCCCAGGTACCATAACCCATCAGAATTAGCAAGCATTGCATGGTGTGCATGCGGTCATCATCGATTTGGACTTGAGGCTTGATGGTGTGGGCTGTCCGTGGAATGTCAGTACTAAGTGAGCTCTCGATATCCTCGCAACTGTCATAGGCGATGCGACGTGTAACAATAGATCGCGAAGCGTGAAAAAGTTGATTCGCATTATTATGCTCAAAGCGGTACTGAGCACCGGCAGCCATTATGGCCAGAACACACTCAACTGGTTGCTTTAATAGGTCAAAAGTTGGAATATGAATAAACAAAAGATGCTTATGAAATCCCTCAAAAAAGGAGACCAAATATCGAGTCAGGGCATGTCGGGGGGGAAGAGAGAAGCCTGGTATTTCAGAATGGAAGCTTTCCAGATTCTGGACGATTTTTTGACGTTGGTCTTCCGTTACTGTGAATTTTGAAAGTTTGATCGTAGTTTGTGATGGCTCTATTGACTATTAGCACTGGGTTTGGAGATAATATTTTAATCCCGACTGGTGTATGGGGTGTTAGGCATACCAAAGCTTGGGAATGTGGTCAGGTTTTGAACAACTTGTGAGTTCGACGGTAGCCATGGATGGAAAGTCTGATTATCGAGATCACTTGCGGGAGTTTGCATTCGATCTTCCAAGACTAAGTCATCAGGCGATCGCAAAGTATCGCGTCCAATAAGATCTATTGGTGCCCATTCGGATGGTATTCCCACCGAATTGAGAAACTGAGAAAACTCTGTAAATTGACCTAGTTCCTCTACAGTGATCTCTGATTCTTGTTTACAATTAGTGAAGGCTTCTTCGCAAAATCCGAAGCCCGAAAGAAGGGGTACATACCAGGGTTACGTCCCGCTAACGGAGCATGAGAGAATATAAGATCCGTCAAATGAGGATCCATTTCACCATCAACGCCTGAAACTTGCGCGAGGGAAGATATCGATGGAGATAGAATGTGACCATTTTGAGTGAACGCGGTCGTGGGTTTGGTGGACGAGGAACAAGAAGAGATATGTTGCTCTTGATGAACAATCCGTTCATGACGCCTCAGAAGATCACGGCGGGCAAATGCGGCATTACAGTGGCATTTGAATGGCTTCTCTTTGGTATCTATCGAGACGGGGATAAGCATTTATCTTCATCTGGGGTCGAGGATGCTGACGAGTACGTAGGTGTCGCTGTAAGTGCTCTTCGCGCCGAAAGTGACGACTGCAGTATACACAAGCCCGTTTGGGTTTCCGTGTTGTGTCAATCAGTTGAGAATGAGAGTTCATGGCCGAACGCTCAGAGCACTCACTCATTGGGATTGGGGGCGACGCATATGGTTGTTTATCAGTTATCACAGAAGGTTAGGGGCCAACATACTCTATGCGAGAGAAACCATCAAACTGCTTATCGAAGTCGTTTACATAATAATACTTGATACACCATCGATTCATTTCTTTATCTTCCCTGGACTTGGGGTAAGATGAGTGGTTCCCCACACTTAAGTATTGGAGAGCATGGATATCTCCTATTCCGATTGGCTAGATACCATACTTTGCCAGGCCACCATCCTTGGAGAATACCAAGATGATAACCTGCTCCGAGTTAAAGAATTCGGCTATTAACGAAATCGGCTATTCGATGCTTGATTCATAGCCAATTTATTATTTTTAATAGCTTCCCTGGGCTTGGGGTAAGTTAGGTCCCCGCTTTTAGCAATTGGAGAACATATCCCGATCCTATTCTGATTGGTCAGATATCATGCTTTCTAAGACCAGCGTTGGAGTATACCTAGGTGACAATGACTCTCCAAGTTAAAGAAAGCCCTTGTTTGGAACACAATGGCTTGTCCTCCCAGCCTGCATTAAATCGAACGGCACATAAACTCACCCGCCGTGGAATGTTTTCGACTAAGCAAAAATTTTTTTTTTTTTAAATTTCAACTTCTTCAATCTTCTTGATTCCCCATCAAAATGTCCTACAGCTTTGACGGAAAGGTAGCATTAATCACTGGGGCTGGCAGTGGTATAGGGTATGAACTACTCACTCACTGAGTCAGAACCTATACAGTCAAAATGAGCTAACACGAGACGAAACAGGAAGGCCACTTCTTTCAAACTGAATGCCCTAGGTGCTTCATTGATACTCTGCGATTTGAATAAGGAGTCACTGAATAACCTCAAGACCGAACTTGAGGCAACACGTGCTGATGTTGTGCACGTGTACATACCATTGAATGTAGCGTCCAGCACCGAGTGTGCCTTAGCAATCAATTCAATCCCGAGCCGCACGGGTACAAACAGGCTTGACTACCTGTTCAACTGCGCTGGAATAAATCCCACTGATATTCCAATGACCAACACAACTGACGAGTATTTCAATCATTTGGTTGACGTGAACCTTCGTGGGACCTTCAATATGTGTCGTGTATGCGTGCCACTGCTGGAAGAAGGCTCGGTTATTGTCAATGTTTCGAGCATGTGTGGGCTCAAGGGATATCCAGGATACTCGGTTTATTGTGCCACTAAATTTGCAATTGTTGGATTCACAAAGGCCTTAGCACTTGAACTTGGTCCCAAAGGGATTCGAGTCAATGCTGTTGCGCCAGGTCCAATTGATACGCCAACGATGGTGGGAAACACATCTGGAAAAGAGGAGGACAATGAAAGATTGAAGGGGGGCGTGGCACTCGGACGATTGGGTGATGCCTCTGAGGTGGCGGACGTGGTGGTGTTCCTGTTCAGTCCCCATAGCACATTCATGACTGGAAGTATAGTTGATGTAACCGGGGGTCTCCGATGAGCAGTTGAGCACCCATCCGATGACACTTCAAATGAATTAGAAGTCATAGACCACGACTGAAATGAAATCCAATTGCGAATCTTGTTTCCTTCCTTTCGCTATCAATGGAAGTAGCTAGCGAGGAAAGGAGCGTTCCTAGGCACGACATTCTCACAGACACGAGTCAATTGAGCAGGATCTATGATGAACTACACTCAAACATCATACAAAATGGGTGAAAACGGACTCATTAGGGATTTTGGGGGTTGGAAGTGGGATGAATTCAAAATCTGCAATAATCTTCGATACATCGGGATATATATGGCATGGATGGTCTAGGTAATACGAGTAGTAGTAGCAGCAGTAGTAGGACCATTACTTCCCATTACACCAGTTATAAGAAAACTAGCAGTAACACACGTCAGAGTATTATATAATCGGTGATGGTGCGTGAAAGCTTGTCCAGATACCGATTTCGATGATATGATCTTCTTTTAGATCTTCTTTGTCTATCACCGATGAGATCAGGTCTTATCAAAGCCCTTGACCAGTGGATGAATCTTCCAGCCAATGTATGCTTTACCAATAGGGTGAGAAAGTCCTATCAAAAATTCCCGTTTTTAATAATGGACCGCATAGATAACGCCAGAACAAGCTACCAAAAACATGCTGGGGCTGTTCTACCCCACGAAGCCTCCCCAAGGCTGCGATCCGCAGTGAGGGGTTACCCCGAATCTCCACGTCCTAGTATCTTTCAGCAAGCAAAGGTAAATTCTATATCAACCATCAAGTTGCTGTGTCGATCTACATAAATCTTTTCAAGAATTTTTCTACGTGATAAACTCTGACAGCCATTCAAGCATGCCTCCCAAGCGAGTACTCGTCAGCTATGGTGTAGATGTCGATGCAGTTGCCGGGTGGATTGGATCATATGGAGGCGAAGACTCTCCCAATGATATCAGTCGTGGTTGGTTATAAATACACCATACACGATGTACATTCAGAAATTCGATCTAATTGTCTACTAGGCATCTGGGCTGGTACTATCGGTACTCAGCGTCTTCTTAAGATGTTCGCAAAGTACGACATCAAGTGCACGTGGTTTATTCCTGGCCATTCACTTGACACTTTCCCAGAAGAGATGGCAGCTGTCAGAGATGCCGGACATGAAATCGGCTTGCATGGGTATCTCCATGAAAATCCAGTCGATATGTCACTTGAACAACAGGAGGCAGTGTTGGATAAAACATATAGACAGTTAACGGAGTTTGCTGGGAAGCCCCCGCGTGGAAGCGTTGCCCCTTGGTGAGAGCATCCGGATATGCATGACTAAGGATATTTACTTACTTCACGCCTTTGAATGAACAGGTGGGAGACTAGTGCAGAGGGTACAAAACTACTCCTGAAATATGGGATTGAATATGATCACAGTCTCCAGCATCATGATTGTCAACCGTACTATCCCCGGATTGGAGACAGCTGGACAAAGATTGACTATTCTAAGAAGGCTGAGGAATGGATGAAGCCATTGGTGAAGGGGGGACCATCTGGGCTTGTCGAAATCCCTGGCAATTGGTATATCGACGATCTCCCTCCCATGATGTTCATTAAAAGTGCTCCTAACAGCCATGGTTTTATGAACGCCCGTGACGTGGAATCTATTTGGAAGGATCATTTTGACTACTTCTATCGAGAGTATGATGAGTTCGTCTTCACTTTCTCAATTCATCCCGATGTGTCTGGGCGCCCGCATGTTCTTTTAATGCATGAGAGGTAAGTTTTGACAACCAAGCTACGGATATTTTTGCTGATATTTTTTAAGACTCATTGAATATTTCAAGCAGCACGAAGGTGTTGAGTTTGTCACGATGGAATATATTTGCGACGACTTTAAAAACAAAAATCCCCCAGAGCCTGGCGCTATCTTGCCCGCTGAGAGGGGCGCCGTTTTGCAGTAATGTGGATAGTGTACTTTGTACTGCAGACTTTAATGCCATTCTGAAATCAAAATTAAATCTTGAAATCCACCTTATGCTAGCACTAAACGACATGTATGAAATATGAGATCTTCTATTTAGGTAGAGAGTAACCATAATGAATATTATTATTCGAGTTTAAAAAATATATACATATGAGCTTTTGACATCCCAAACATTTTTCATAGTATATTGAAAGTTAAAATTCTGTTATTTGCTTCGCTTCGCTCAGCAAAATCACTTTGAAATTTCTATGCATAGGGGTTTACGCCCTTTCCATCCAACACTTCACTCAAGAAATCACCGAAAGTGACAGGCTTGAAATCCGGGTAAAGTTCTCGAGCATTGAGATACCCCAGGGACTTTGCACTTTCGGGAGAATTATCGCCTCTGACATACTTGCTGTAGTTGTATTGTGACATATACAGCATGAAAGGACTGCCCATACTTTTGGGGTTGTCATTGTACGCCTTTTTGGCCATGCTTACAGTGGCTTCTATTTCCTGTGCAGTCATCTTTATGATATATCTCATTAGCCACACAATAAATATGGGCATGGGGACGATCTCCCTTCGGAACTTTAATGATGCTCTGAACTTACGTGCTTTCTGTCGATCCTTTCAGCGGAACGTTCTTCCATCATACTGAAGATTTGGTTTTCCGAGAGAACATCGCCGTACGTGTACACGTATTGATTCAATGTTCGATCGTCAGTGGCAATGCGAGCAACAAATCGACCAATATCACGAAGGTCTGTAAGAAAGTTCGGCGCCTCCCCGTCGTGGTGAATGGTGACGTTTGGTGTGATGGGAGTGGCATAGTCAACCCGGCCAGATGGTATCGTTGGAAAGGAAATTTGATACCAGAAGCCGACGTCAATGACGGTAAATGGCAGAGAAAGGTTCTTTAAGTGTTGATAGACCTTTTCTTTCTGTGTGGTACAGTTTCGTTAGACCGTGGTAATGGAGAACAACTAAATTCAATACGGGAATGGTGGATCTTACATCGTCACGAATCAACATCACATCTCCGGGAGGACAGACAGTGGTGAAGCCGCAAGGAATGAACCTTGCGACGCGTGCTTCTTTGGCGGCTGTGGCGAGGGTGATTTGCGCCAACTGTGATCCCGCATCGATGGCACTGATGACTAAATCGAACCCTGAAAGCAAGGAGACAAGGTCCTCAAATGGCCCGTCAAGGTCTCCAACACGGATCGGGAGACCTTTCTGGGCCAGTTCTTTGGCTGTGGGCTTGTCTGCCGAAGATGGACGTATAAATAGCTCTATGGACTTATAGCCTCTATCAGTTTGACGTATGCGGCCTTCGAAGGAAGCTTAACCCACATAATTACCATGTTCGATAAGACCCTCCAAAATCGACTGGCCAGTGTGTCAGTTGCACCAAGAAGAAGCACCTTTTGCAACATTTTTCCGTTGTGTTCTGCTGTGTTCTGTTTGCTGGATAGGTCCAAGTGAACAAGGTCTCTCTTAAATGGAAACCACGACCTCTTCAACTGTTACGGATACATACATATCCGGTTGGATCGTCTCGGAAGTGGAGGATCCGACATCCGGGCTGGATGGCAAAGACTAACCCGAGTACGAAGACTAAAAACAACTTCGTTTAACTTATACCAAAAGGAATCGACTACACTATTTCTCATCTAATCTACATTGTAGTAACCCCCCCCCAAGTATAGGACCTGGCGGTGGTCACCGTAGCCAAATTTATTGTGGGTACCCATGCTTGGCGGACTGGGTGCCCGCCAGAAATATGGAGGTGCATTGATTTGTGTGGTGTACAAAAGCTTCATGTACACTATCTAACATCGATGGGAGAAGCCAGGTACTTTGATTATTGAGGCATGTGTAATAGTAATTCAGGTGTTTATATTTTTCTGCCGTTCCAAAATAAGGCATTATGGCATCAAGATCCTCTAGAATTGGGTTTTGAAGCCTGACCCCTATACCGCTTCGTATACAGTATGTATTTTGAACTTGTGTAAATTATTTAATTGTTCCTACTACTGTTACTCCTACAATATTTGTTCGTTGGCTGCAAGGGCATTTTAGCGAATGTGAAAGAAGTATCGTGATTTAAATATATATATCCAAGGTCGGTACATCGTGCACCTTTCCATCTAATAGTTGTAATGAACGTAGCCACGCCTTCACTATGACTACAGGAGAATTTAAAATGACCCTTGATGGGTGGCCAAGTAAGCTCGAGTCTAAAAGGTTATAGACTTGAAAAATACTATCTAACCCTAAACACGGTGGGGCCTTATCAACTTCCCCAATCAACTTGTTGATCACCATAACTATAACTATAATCAAACAGACTTGGAAAGCTGTCAAATTCTAGTCGAAATCTAACTTTGTCAATTGCCTGTTGTGGTGATCGTGAAACTGAGTACATAGTCACCTGCTCCTGCATAGCCTATAAGAGGCACCAAGGATTGATGGAACCGTAATGCCCAGATTCTTGACATCTTCCCGTCGACTAGATGGTTCTCTCAAACAGGTCGCCAGTCCAGGAAAAAGAAGAAGATCAGCAGCCCAGTGAATTGCCGATTCCTCCACGATTGAGAGTCACTTAATATGCGTTTCCGCCACTACTTCCCCAAGGCAAAACTTCACATGGTTAGCTTTCTACAATAGTTCGGGGTTGTATGACACCCCGCTCGTGCTATTTACACTTGACGCTCACCCGACGTAATAGAGGCTCGGGTAGGTACGTGACTGTCTATACGTTTTAAAATCCTCGGTAAAAAAAGTCAAACTAAGCAAGAGAAATAGATTCCGTGTAACTATCTATCATGTTTGATGACATAAAGAGACATATCTCATCCAAAAGATATATCTACAAATCAAGAGCTTCACTGCGAGACACACCCTTAGGGTCTAGTGCAGGTGCCTCACCGACAGCAACCACACGAAGGCAAACCCGAGGCTCATCGTAATCGTAAGTAGCAGTGTGGTAGACAGCACGGTTATCGAACACGGCCAGATCATCGACCTCCCACTTGACACGGGCCTAAAGAGAATGACGTCAGATATGGTTACATGAAGTATGTTCGAGTTCTGGGAATGCTTACCTGAAGATCATGATTGTCGGTAATCAGTTTCATCAAGTAACTCTTGATGTGCTCGCTTTCATCTGGAGCCAGTCCATTGACAGATTGCAGATGGTGACCAACACCAAAGATGGATTTCCATCCGGTAACCGGGTTGGTTCTCACAATGGGATGCTCAGCAGTCAGCGACTGGTCAACATTCCTGGGGTGGCCTCTGGCGACCTGGTAGAGGTGGGTGTGGTCAGGGTTAGGACTGTAACCAACAGGGGAGAAAGTGCCAGTAAGAGTTTCCAGGAAAGCTCTCCAGGGGGGACTGATACGGTCGTAGACCTCATAGGCGCTGGCGAAAACAGTATCACCACCGGTTGAAGGGCGAACTTTGTTCACTAGAGTGGTGTAGTCGGATGTGACGCGCTCAAAGGCGATATCCGAGTGCCAGCCATCGGCAACGCTTTGTTTCTTCAACGTCTTCTTGCCGGCCACCACACCACTCTGCTTGGAAAGCATGTTTGCTGGGTTGCGGGCAATTGTAGACATTTCCAGATCGGGCTTCTCGCCCTCCTTGTGGACGGTGTGGTTGCTGTGGTTGTTAATTTGTGATACCATGACATGAGTGGTGGGTACATACATGGGATGGATATGAACACCAGACTCCTCAGGCTTGCCAGTCAATTGTCCAAGCCGATGGGTAAAAAACTTTTGCTGGTCTGCAGTGAGGTTCTTCTGATTGCGGAAGACGACAAGGCCACGGTGGGAGACTGGGAGTAGTGAGCTTTCATTCTAACTTGGAGCTAGAGTTGGTGGGTACTCACTGGTAATAGCTAGATCACGAAGGAGCTCGTCCGCATTGGGAGCGTTAAGGACTTCGGTCAAATCAATGTCATGATACACTCTGCCGAGGATTCGAGTGAGGTCCTCGTACTTCCAGTGGTCAATGGAAGTACCCAACGTAAGTGGAGCAGGGAAAGAAGTGATGAAGTCTTCGATAGGCATTTTGAAATAGAATGAAGTATCGAACACTGTAGATTCAACCGAAAGATGATGTGTAGAAGATAGAGAATATGATGAGATTGTCTGGGAGTTTGGTGGGTTATCTGGGTGCCTTTTATATCTTTCCCCTCGCCCTGTAAATCACTAAGCAGTCTTCTTGAAACCCCCGAGGGAGGAAAGAAAAGGAAATCAAGCGTCAGCTCGAGTTTACCCCACCCCTGGTCATCGGAGGATGGCGATAGAGAGGGGGAGTATGTTTGGATATCGCTGGAAGTAGACATTGATGTTTCCTGGCCGAGGGCCAGAAGCCTGACCGATATCCCTGCCTGCCTAGTGGACGGGATGTGACATTCTGCACAAAATCTTAGTGTCTGCATGTCTGCAGGGGTTGGAATACCACTTGAAATATCCACATTTAATGCATACTCTATATTTGGTTAGCGTTGAAAATGCAATGTATGTCTCATCACAATACCAATACTGTAATAACGACATTACTGGCGATGTGCTCTAATATCCGGTATCGGCAGATTACAGACGACACCGAGATAAATTGCTAGTACGGAGTACTCTCGTCAACCATCACCAGTGGGTTCCACAGCAGATCATATAAGACTATTCACCGTGGAGCTACTAAATTGGATGAAGATTGTACCTTTATATTCTCTTCTAACAATTGACTCCAACACTTTCTTCCATTTACGCGGGCCTTGAGTTGTTTTCTTTGAGCATGGCCACCAGCACCGCCAAAGGGCCAGTCGTTGTCCATGATCAAACTAACCTGCTGCCACGCACGCAGCTCCTGGTGGTGTTTGGTACTCTCGCCATCGCGTTTCTTATCGCTTATGCAGATCAGAACGGAGTGGGTGTGGCATTACCCATTATCGCGCGGGAGCTGAATGCGCGAGATACAATCAGCTGGGCAGGTACTTCCTCTATGATCGCGAATACAGTGTTTCAGGTGCTTTACGGGCGCCTGTCTGATATATTTGGCCGCAAGAAAGTGTATCTCTCTGCGGTACTGCTGCTTGCCATTGCGGACATCCTCTGCGCAACTGCGCAAACTTCATGGGCCTTCTACCTGTTTCGCGGCCTAGCAGGTATTGCCACTGGCGGAATCAACTCATTAACAATGATGATTGTATCCGATATCGTTACTTTACAGGAACGTGGTCGATACCAGGGCATCCTGGGCAGTTGCATCGGGCTTGGGAATACGATTGGTCCCTTCCTGTCAGCTGCATTTGCGCAGCACTCCACTTGGCGCGGATTCTTTTATCTGATCAGCCCTCTAATGCTGGTTTGCGCTGTGGCTTCGTTCTTTTTGCTACCATCCTCCATGCCAAAAGGGAATGGCCTCGCGAGAGCGAAATTGATCGACATTTGGGGTTTAATATCTGGATCTGTCGCAATCATCTGTATATTGATCCCTATTTCCGGCGGTGGGTCTTACTTTGCCTGGAACTCTAGTCTCGTTATCGCCATGCTTGCCGTCGGTGGCGTGGCCACGATTGCATTCATCCTGGTGGAGTGGAAGGTTGCTAAGCTGCCAATGGTACCGTGTGAGTTTGACGCTATTCCTGCTGCATAAACCTTTTCGGGCACCGTCGGAGAGCTAATTATATGTTTAGTATCCATGTTTCGCACCCCTGCCGTGACTGTCATTTTGGTGCAGAACCTCCTCTTCGGCTACTGTTACTATGCCGAGCTATATTTTCTACCCTTGTATTTTGAGAACGTGCGCGGGGTGACTCCACTGGTATCTGCAGCTCTCCTCGTGCCATTGGTGGTCGCACAGATGATATTCTCTGTTGGCTCCGGGTTCTACATCTCGCATTACTCACGTTACGGGGAAGTGATCTGGTTTGGTTTCATCTGTTGGACAGTGTATGTGGCCCCAATTTCCTTATCTCTTTTTCTCCTCTGCTTACATGTGATGTGGCATACAGTGGAGCTAGTGTACTTTGCAACCTGAAGCAAGACACGTCTCTAGGAGTGATCATCGTGGCCCTGATCATCCTTGGTGTTGGCGTTGGCAATGTGTTCCAACCCTGCCTAATTGCCATCCAAGCACACTCACCGAAGGATCTGCGCGCTGTGATCATCTCCAATCGCAACTTCTTCCGTGCACTTGGCGGTGCCGTTGGCTTGGCATGTTCCAGCCTTGTGCTTCAGACGTCCTTTGGCAAGGCACTCCCAGACGATCTTAGCTACCTCAGTAGGAACAGTTATGTGTTGCCCTCGCTCAGTAACTTCTCTACAGCGGATCAGAATTCTATCCGGGCCGCGTATGCCAAGGCCAGTCGCACTGTGTTTATCTCTATGGCGCCTATCATGGGATTCTGTCTGGTCATCTGTGTATTCATTCGAGACCAGGGATTACAGCGGAAGGAGGAGACTGCGCCCCCGCAGCCAAAGGAAGAGACTGCACCCCCGCAGCCAATACCGATTACAGAAGATACCACATCGAGTGCCGAAAAGGGTATCCTGAAGAATTGACCGAGGCTGGATAGATGGATACACGAGGGAACAAATGAGGAAATCTCGGAAATGGCCGTATTCCCAAGCGGGTTATCACCATAAGCCGGTAAATTTGATGAATTACTACTGTTATCTTACCAAAAATAGATCATCGAGAAGAATGTATTTAACTATATCTCGTATTATATTTAATGCAAATTTTAGGCCAAACAATTCATAAGGATGGGATTGGACATTGCAATCAGGTGCATAAAACTTCGGCTTCATGTGGGGGGAAAAAGTACGATTATTCTTGCCACTCGACCAGATCAAAAGAGATAATCTCTAATTCTGGCCGGGGACTATTTCTTAGTGCTGACCCTTTAACCCCCCGGGGCCCCGGGCTGTTTCTTAGTGCTGACAGCTTATTCCCCCGATGAAACCTCATGTACAGGCGGCCCGCCACCCATGAGCACCGAAGTTAATATCATATTTTCCAATGTAATATTTCCACCCCGAAGGATTGTCGTATCGGGATCGGCGAGCTGATCGGCAAACTGATCGGCGCATATTTTTGAGTAATATATGTAATTAGTCATGTAAATAATCATTTACTCTTTATCTTAGCAAAGCTATTCTATTCCTTGAATGAAGAAACACTATCCTACCAAAAAGTGAAGTCTGGCCAACTTCTCATTATTCATATAGAGTAACCTAAAAAGGTGCATTTAGTTTGTTATATCTAGGTTTCACTGTTGCCTGTTTGTCTTGAACCTGTGGAAATGGCTGTAAAGATTGGAAACAGAGCAAAAAATAAGCCAAAACACAATAAAGATAGGCAGATAGATAGATAGACAAAGGCCGCTCATTTGAAGGATACAGCCTATGCCCGTTTGCGGGCTAGGACCAAAGCACTGCCCCATTCCACATCAACCTCAATGGCTTTCCAATTCACGCTATTTTGGGATCCCTCTCCCCGTAATGCAGGCTCAGCTTCCCGAATAGCATCCATCATCCGGTCGATCACATCGCCATCACCACTTCCATCCTCTGCACGACGCTTCTGGTCCGGGAAGTGCTGCTGCCACTTGTGGAAGGAGCTCCACGTGCGCATGTACTCCTCCATTGCGCCTAGAGTCATACGGGCACTCATGAAGCGTGTGCCCTTGCCACTGCCGATACCCTGCGTACTAGGTTCGTATTCCACGCGCGTGATATCATGCCATTCAGCAGCGGGGGGGCACCACAGCTCGCAGCTTCTCCTGCACAATGCGTCGTCCAGGCTGCTGCCAGTAGCTTCCCAGAAGTGTTGGATCTTTCTGGTAGGCAAAGTGCTCGATGATCTCACTCGCTTTGGGATGCGACACCAAAACGTGGTCCTTGTACCCCCAAAATGCCAACGTACCCCCGGGCTGCATAATGCGCGCTAGCTCAGGCCATAGCTTCGGGTAGTTGAACCAATGAGACGCCTGCGCGGCAGTCACGAGGTTAACTCGTCGGTCAAACACAAATGGGGAAGACTCTGCTGCAGCTTGATGGAAGCTGACGTTGGGATACTTGGCAGCGGGACCCGTTGACAATTCACGGGCTTGGGCGATCATCCCCGCTGAAGGATCGGTGCCGATCACACGGCTAAAGTGAGGGGACAACTCGCGGGCTACCAGACCGTGGCCGGTGCCAAGGTCTAGAGCCAGCGTGCGCTCGGCATCTGGAGAGGCGTTGTGGAAGGATAGGACTGCTTTGTACAGTTCGGCAGGGTAGGTGGGTCGAAAAGCTGCGTAGCCTTTGTGGCCAAAGGACTTGCTCCTATTCGAAAATGGTTAGAACTTATAGAGATACTTTCTCAAAGAACCCAAAGAATTCAACCAGGAGATAAACAGGTCAAGCCAAGAATGGCAGACTCACAAGAAAGACGCCATGATTCTTCTGCAATCGTTGGTGTTTGTTTTTGTTTTTTGTTTTTTGGTAGTAAAGAGGGGCCAATGGATGTGACAGGGAATTATTTAATGAGGGGAGAGCAGATGGGTGAGAAATTCAAAACGGAATAAGATGAGGGAAAACACCAATGAATACGGGGTGCTAGTCTCCGAATTCTCCTCACGGCGACTCCGATCCTGATCCTTCGCGCCGTCTGCACGGATACTTCCAAGGTTGAACTAGGTCGGCGCCCGAAGCTAGTCCAGGGGGTATCGAGATCGACAGGCTGACTTGTCACAAAAACTTTCCCTGGCGCAATTGCATTCAACAACGGGGGACCATGTGGGTGCAGTGGACATAACGTTACGTTGAGAGGAGCCCTGAACAGTATTTATGTATTGCCAATTTTCGCGGGATGTACCGTTCCGTCCCGTCCAGCCCTGCGCCGGACATATCAATAGCTCCGAGTACCGAGCCGATGGGCAATTAAGCACGTGGAAACCGAGAGTCTGTCAAATATCCGGTAACGGAATGTATGTAAAGAAACGTATGGTCCGAAATCCAGAATACTCAAATGTTATGATACGAGGCCTGTCAGATCAGGGATACAATCCCACCATTGAGAAGAATTTCCGTGATTTTTAAACCAAAAATCAAGTTAGTTGGGAATCTAGTTGATCTTCTCGCTATATATAGCCTCACATATTGTCTCGATGATACAACAAACTTTTGATCTACTGCAATCTATCGGAATCGAATTGCTGACCATTTTATTCCAAGGTTAGCTGAGTATACGACCCCTATATAATCTTGTGTATACTAATCCGGTTGAATAAAAGGTATTTGCTTGCACCAGGGGATCTTTACTGTTTGAAATGCAAGTAGTATTTCCTCTTTTATCAAAAAAACTCCTCGCTCATTCTGTAAAGTGCTTCGCCAGCAGCACTCGATCATAAAAAGAATCCAAAATGGCTACGATGAAACAACCTGTGGCTGGCAAGACCATATCAGCGGCACCTGGAACCACGGCCATCTACGGTATGAATCCAAAAATTGACATATAGCGAATCATGCTAAAGTCTACCTTCCACCCACAGGCGCATTGGCAGGCATGATGGAGGCGTTGGTCTGTCACCCACTGGGTAATTCAGTCTCCTCGACAAAATAATGTGCTCTGTACCAATTAATGTTGACCATGATCAGATACTATCAAAGTCAACATGCAAACCAAAAACACGACAGCAACCCTACTTCCACCGAAACCCGGAGGTATGAGATGACACCTTTTGCATATTTCTAGCGCAGGTGACTCTAACGAGAAATGGGCGGCGTTTTAGACCAAACACTCGTGAGAACAATGCAATCAATCTATCATCAGAGCCCAACGGCGTTCTACCGCGGTCTTGGGGCTGTTCTTATAGGAATCGTGCCGAAAATGGCCATCCGATTCACCAGTTTCGAAACATACAAGGCTATCCTCAAAAGACCTGACGAGGAAGCTCTCACCTCAGGAAGGTTAATCCTTGGTAGGTTGAACCCAAGATCTTAAAATAAGGAAATAGTATCCTGATACCTTTTGTCAATTCAGCCGGTTTAGCTTCAGGAATTACAGAAGCAGTTCTTGTTGTAACTCCAACAGAGGTTCTCAAAATTCGCTTACAGACTACAAAGGCACGAGATGGTGTCCCTGGGGCCGTGGCTGTGGGATACAGAAATACGCCAGAGGCGCTGTACACCATTGTACGGACAGAGGGTGTCAAGGTCTTATGGTCGGGCATAGGATTAACAGCGGCTCGCCAAGGGACAAATCAAGCTGGTAAGTGTCACAGTTTGCTTTCCAAGTCACGTTGTTATAAAAGCTTTTATTCTGATATTTCTTCATCTAGTGAATTTCTTCGCCTACACGAGAATACGTCAGGCTCTAGTGGACAACCAGCCGCAGTACCAATCTTCTGGTCTACCATCCTGGCAGACTTGCTTGAATGGATTTCTAGCCGGATCGCTTGGGCCTTTAGCCAATGCTCCAATTGACACATTAAGTATGTTACATCTACAATACACAAAACCCTTGGCTGATGATGATTTTAGAAACCCGGATTCAGAAAAGTGGCAACGTAGGAAATGAATCGGGACTGTCTCGTCTCCTTCACACGTTCCAGGATATCGTGCGTCATGATGGTTATAGGGCTCTATACAAAGGGATTGTACCTCGTGTTTTGCGAGTGGGGGTTGGTCAGGCTGTTACCTTTAGCACGTATGAGGCGTTGCGACGATGGTTGTAATAGATAAGGTCGTTGAACCCAAATTATCACACAAGTATCCGATAACGTCTTGGCTCTAGGAAATAAGATAGAAGAATTCAGTTGATCCATAAATTATCTTAATTCCACCAATACAATTCGCCCATAAAGAACCATTCGGACAGTCTAAGGCGCGCTCAAACAAGCCGTGCTAACGAAAGTATGTATTTGAAGACAAATTTAATCCTGGGATTGCGAATAGTGATCTCATCGGACTTTGCCTATATGGGAGATACCAGCAGCCACTAAAACCAGCGGGAATGGTGATAAGAAATGGCCGAGTGAAACTGGCTTACAGAAAAAAGTACGACGATTGGGCCGACTGGGCTTGGCAGGAGGGGGCCACGTCGTGGTGGATACTGATGAAACTAGCGGAATCTTGGCACTGTACGAAGTAAGCAGGGTCCCGCTCTCAGAGGGGACCCGGTTCGGCCCGTTTGTAGATCCCTTCCGATCTGGCCTGAAGCTTAGGATAAGCAAACTGGAGCCTCTCCTATAGGTCACAACCTTGGAAGTTGTTGTCGCTACTCCCTACCGTTTTAGTGTGTGGATACGATACCCTGGTATTTTATTTTCAAATTTTTCAACTTGATACCGAGTTCATCAGTACAAACATACTACATTCCCATATTTGAGTGAGCGGTAATCGGCACCTGTAATATCCGAGATCGGCAATATCACTTTCAACTGTAATGCATGCATGCTGAAGGTGTTCTGAATAAATATAAGTACTGTGACATGACGCTTCGCATCTGACGCTCAGCTCAAGCTCGCGTTATCAGGGGTACTCATTTTCAGAAACACACAAGAACCGGGTCCCACTTTATCATGGATTTTACATTGCAGCCTGGCGAAAGCTTCCCAGACAATGTCGTATTCCAGCAAGACCCCCATCTCCCTACTTCTCATAGTAATGCTCAAATTTATTCTAACACCCGCTCCTCGATGGCAGATACATACCCTGGGCAGAAGAAACAAGCTCTATAAGCTCGTGTGGGATTGCAATCCCTTACAATGCTTCGAAAGAATGGTCTGACAAAAAGGTCATTTTGGTTTCTGTTCCTGGTATAGTCTTCGCTTACTTATAGTTGTTCCTACGTTACATGCGTGCAACAAATTAATTGACCCATCTTCAATAGGCGCCTTTACCAGGACATGCTCCGGTCTTCACCTCCCCAATTACATTGACAATCTTCCTGCACTTAAGGGAAAAAGGTGTCGATTTGGTCGCGGTTATTTCCTTCAATGATCCAAATGTCATGAGTGGCTGGGGGAAAGCAAATAATGTTACGAATAACGATATTGTATGACTTACGAGACTGGCAAATAGTACGGCGCTAACGCACTTGACATCAGATATTCCTCTCTGATCCAAATGTCGGGTTCTCAAAGAGTATTAATTGGGCCGAACCATCGGGCCTTCGGGGACTTCGTTATGCCATTGTCATCGACCATGGAAAGGTTGTCTATGCACAGAAAGAGACCGAACGAGGCAAAATCCAGGTAATATTTTCCGTGTGATTTCTGGCACTACTTCCGGTATTGAGTATAGAGCTAATCCAAGATGTCCTTTGTTTGCGCAGAACTCGGGGGTCGAAGCCGTTCTTCCGTATTTATAGATTTTGTGGTTGTCTAGTTTGTTAGCCCGGATTGATCTAAGGGGAAGCCTGATTTGTGACTCCATTCATCATCCCTGAGAGTTGACTTGAATTATCTACCTATACAGAGAATCTCCAAAGCTTTTGGCATACAAAGTCCATCTTTCCATTCCCATTATTACAAAATAACCATTTGGCCAAAAAGAGATAAAAATATACGGCAGCAAGGATATATCATTGCCTTTTAAACAATTATTCCTCTGGCACCTGGGTAGCGTAGTAAAGCGAATGGGACGTCTGACCGGAATTCGCTCCTTGACTTGCCAAATAGCTTCAAAACAAGACGGCTCACCTCACTTCGAAAGTGAGCTTGATACGATTTCTCCGGAAGGCATTCGCGTCTTTCGTTTCCCAAATGATCTAACGTCTGAGGTTTGGCCAGATGGAGTTCCTTACTCGCAGGGATTTGGGGGGCTTGACGTTGAAACCTTTGTAGTAAATGTCTCATACAGAGACACTACCAGAGTACGATTCATGTCTGTGCCCCTGCTGGAAATACAAACATCGCCTCTATCATGACTCATATTGGTAACTATCTCTGGAATCCAAGGGCGTGACGTGACGTGAATGAAAAAGTCGTCTCGCTCAATAAAATAGTTGCGATTCATAATTCAGCAATTTGATATGACCCAAGACTGTTTTCCGGCAGTTCCCTGTCACAGATAGACTCTATGCCTTCCATTTATACGTCATCATGGCTAAGTGCATTATTTTTGTGGAAAGGACATCATGCATGTGCAGAAAGAACATGAGCATGGTGAGAATTATTAGATGAACAACAAATTACTACTTCTATACCTAATTGCTTATTATTAACAACTATAGGATTATTATTTAAAATATCAGCTGCACCATTCCATTTTTGATCACCTGATGTTTATGATGGAATAGTTACTACTTTTGTAGCTATTATAGCTAAATTTTCTATATTAACTTTATTATTACAATTAGTCCATTATACAAATAGTATATATATTACTACACAATATACTTGAACTACTAGTTTATTAATAAGTTCATTATTATCTTTAATAATTGGTACTGTATTAGGTTTAACTCAATTTAGAATTAAAAGATTATTTGCTTATAGGATATTTCCATATTAATAGTTTCTTAGCTTTAAGTTTAACTATTACTTTATTCTCATTTGCTGGTATTCCACCTTTAATGGGATTCTTTGCTAAACAGATGGTATTTTCTGCAGTTTTACAAGAAGGATTTATCTTTTTAACTCTTACAGGTGTATTAACTAGTGTTATAAGTGCTGTATATTATTTATTTATAGTAAAAACCATGTTCTTTGATGGACATTCTTATACATATTTTAGTAGCTTAAAAGATTTAAGAATACCTGCTCTTATTTTATAAAAAAATAAAAGGTCTGTCAAAAAGTAGTCGCAGAGTAATTAGTATTGTGGGGCAAAGGGTTTCTTGTGGTTTTTTGTATGCAGACTGGGTGCTTAGTAGAGATATATATCACATAGGATAAAAAACTTCATTTTCCAAAATACGGTTCTAACCACCGTGCAAAATAGAGACATGACAGTATATGCTATAAATATATAGCTTCATCTTTATGGATGCCCAGGTATAGTTCTACGCTAGCTAACTAAGCAAGCACGGGTGAAATTCAGGTATGGATAAGGCCAAAATCAGGCATTAAGGCAGAAAATTAATGCTTGGTACCCCGCGAAATGCCCCTCAAGCTTTTGCGCATCCATGGTTCAGACCCGAGGATCTGGAGCGGGCTCAATTCCGACCAACAGTACTCTGCAATGGGATTAAGAAAACTGTTGAGGGTCCTACATCCCTCCGACAGAAAAGAGCGTTCGACCTCACCGTCGCTGTCACCGTCGCCGTCGCTCGCAGCAGCGGGCACCACTAACAGCGATGCTATAACGCCTGCGACTAGCACTCATAGTAGCCCTGATGCCAATGTTACTACCGGGGACAGCACGCCCAGGGATTTATGGGATGAAGCCTACATTATTCTTAGCAGAGAAGACCCGAAGCTGAAGCAGCGATACGAAGAGATTTTGTTGACTCAGGACGAACTAAATGGCGAACCAAGCCAGAATCATTTAGGTGCGTTCATATCCACCCTATCACTAAATCCGAGGTCTGACGCGACCGTAATTTAGCGCCTGCTGGTTCGTATCAACGAGAAGAGCAGCTACGACAAATAGCGAAGAGCAAAGTCGAAGAAATCGATTTGGCCAAATGGCAACCCAAGATTGGTAGCCACTCTGTGGATATCGGTGGCGGGTTTGACCAAGCTATCAAGATCGTGGTTGCAGCCAAGGAATTTGTATCGTCGGCTGTTAGCTCTGAGCCTCATGCCGCATTGGCGTGGGCTGGAGTGTGTATTTTCTTGCCGGTATGTTCTAAAGCTGGCAGGTACGTTGTGATGGGTCTAATATTGTATCCCTAGCTTCTTTTAAGCCCGTCAGAGCAGAATTCGGCTGCCCATGATGGCCTTGAGGCTATTCCCCTTGCTGTGCGCAGATTGAGGGTCATGGAGAGACTTGTCAGGCGAGGAAAATCTGAACTGACTCGGAGTAGCTATCACTCTGATAGCTTGGAACTTGTCAAAGACTTTGAAGATACAGCTGTCGACCTGTATAAGACAATCCTTGAATTCCAGATCCGACTAGGGAGGCAGTATTCAGATAATTGGGCAAGACGCTATGGACGAGATGTTTTCAAAGCCGATGACTGGACGGGTCTGACTAGTCGGATCAAGAGTCTTGAGGTAAGGTGCACCGAGATCGCTCAGGATTTGAGTCGCGAGCGGATTGAGAGTGCTCTACAAATCAGTGAGAACAACATGCAACGCGGTCTGCAGGAGGTCCAGCAAGAGTTGAAGAAAACGACGCGTGGCATTGAGCAACAGACTATGATGCAGTCTGCTTGGCGTCAGACTGACGAGGAGCGCAAGTGTGTACAACTGTTTCGACAATCAAATTCATACGAGAATCAGAAAGGCAGAACGGCAAAACGGGTTTTGGAAACGGGGAAATGGTTTCTGGAGAACGACAAATTCATCGATTGGCGAGAGAACGAAGGGCCTGATCTTCTTTGGTTGTCTGCTAAGCCTGGTTCAGGCAAATCTGTTTTAGCAAAGACAATCATTGATGAAGGTTTAGCTACCTTGAGCCATCAGAAACAGTCTGCTGTCTGTTATTTCTTTTTCAAAGATATCTCCCCGTACCAGAGAAGTGCAGTAAGCGCCATATCTGCGATCTTGCACCAACTTTTCTCGGCGTTCCCATCTCTCGTGAAACATGCTCTCATGCCCTATCATTTAAATGGAAAGGAACTACTCGGCTTGTTTGACGAGATGTTTCGTATCCTCTGTCAAGCAGCTACTGATCCCACCGTCGGACAAGTTGTGTGCATACTGGATGCCCTCGACGAATGCAGTGACGAGGATCGATTCCCTCTGATTGGGGCGATCACCAATTTCTACCATGAAGCAACCGATTCTTTGAGCGATGACGATCAGCCCAAGTTGAAATTTCTCCTAACTAGCCGTCCTTATTCCCACATCCATGCCCAATTCCATGATCTGATGAAGGAGGCCCCTACAATACACTTGTCCGGGGATCATGAATCCGAAAGGATCAAAGACGAGATCGATCTGGTCATTGATGTCAGCATTCCAAAACTTGCTGCCGAAAGGGGATTCGACGAAAGGGCAACAAAATACCTTCTTGAAGAGTTGCACACAGTCGACAACAGAACGTATCTATGGCTGAGCCTGATTATGGACGAGATTCGCCTTAGCGAGCGACCTGCCAATAAGCGAGAACTGAAAAAGATTATCTCAGGCTTGCCGCGAAGTTTGATCGAAGCTTACGATAAAATCCTAAAGAGATGCCGCCACCCAGACCTCGCAAGACAGCTCCTGCATATTATCCTGGCTGCCCGGGAGCCTTTGACAGTCGATGACATGAAAATAGCCACTGCTCTTGCGAGTGACTTTGAATATCGCTCATATGACGAAATTGGGATCGAACGGTCAGACGCTTTCGAAATGAGAATAAAAAATGCTTGTGGTCTTATGGTGACCATTGACGATGGCTCTGTATTTCTCATCCACCAAACGGCCAAAGAGTTTTTGATTGAGGATGACGATGCGACTCAACATAGTGAAACTTGGAAACACAGTTTTAGTCCGCTGGATTCGGAAATCTTACTTGCAAAAATCTGCATGACTCTGCTTTCCTTCACTTATTTTTCCGAAACCCCACTCACAATAGATGACGACGATGATGAACCTCGCAAGGGAGTTACTGAATATACCGAGAATAATGCATTCCTAAAATATGCATCAATGAATTGGATGGAACACTCTGACAAAGGCGAACTTGATAACAATCCAAAATGGATGTCGTTGATGTTGTCTCTGTGCAGCGTGGATAAACCGGCATTCAGGACATGGTACACAATTTACCGACAATTGGGCGAAAACCATTTCCCTTCAAAGACGACAAGCTTGAATATTGCCGCTCATTTTAATTTTTCGAATGTGCTTGCTTCTCTTCTGGCCAGTGGCGAGAACCCAAACGAGCCTGATGGATACGGGGCAACACCCCTTGCACGCTCCGTGCGGCAATCTAAAAGGGCCGTGGAGCTTCTTCTAGATGCCAACGCAGACATCAATGCCTACGGATGGGAGGAGCCGTGGCACGATGAGGTCAACGACTCAGGCAGCGAAATTGAAGTCAAGCCGTTTGCAGGTACCCCTCTGGTCATGTCTGTATTTGGCGGTGATCCCGATATGGTCGAATTTCTGATCCAACGTGGAGCGGAGATAAACTTTCCTCCGCATAATTCCCTAACGCCACTATTTGCAGCATATATCGTGTCCATTGTCAATGATGAATCAAATGCAACAGAGGTTCTCCACCTCCTGCTTCGCTCTGGGGCGAATGTTTGTTTCGAGATGAAGCCTGAACATACCTCGACAGGGATGACAGTTCTTCACTATGCAGCAATGCAGAATGATCTAACGACATTATCAATACTTCTTGGCTCGGAAACTGCAGATGTCAACTTCCAGCTTCAGGAATTACCAAGCAATAAGCCAACCGAAGGCCAGTCGAGCGTTGATGGGCGAAAGATTTCAAGCAACAAGCGCACTTTATCACAGGACAGCTCTGGTTCCGACAGTAGAAGAGGCACCAGTGTGTCCAGTTGGGATGAGAATTTAGAAGTAGGTAGTGAAGCTGACGACAACGCTCTTGTACCCGACAATGATTCAAGCGCTGGCTTCAATAGTGATGACCACCAATCTGACTCATCTACGTCAACCCACTCGTCACTGGGTGAAAGGTACATGATAGGGGCCACTCCCCTACACCTCGCAGCGAGAGGTGAATTTGTGAAGAATGTCAAGCTTCTTCTCGAGCATGGAGCCGATCCGCATATCAAGAATGCTGATGGGTATACGGCCATGGATTTAGTTCTTGAACTGGTCGAGGACAGTGATGATGAGGCAGCATGCACTTCTAAGAAAACGGAAATCACAGAACTGTTGGAAAGATATAGTCACGTTTCCTCTGATGGTGAAGAGTCCCTCCCAGGAGTTAGTTCGATTGATGGCTAATAGACTATCCTCTTAGGGTTATCAGGCACTGCTGAGACCGCAGCCCTAACTTCAACCAGCACGGCCGAATGATCTCCCGACATTATGGGTAGAGGAGGACTACGGGTACATGGTTTTGGTGCGGGACACTATTCCACTAAGCAATGCCAGGTGTGTCCATCGCTAGCGGTACTTCTGCACTAGCTCATATAGTATTATAAACATATATCCCATGATTTATCATATTATACCAAACTAGCAATAGGCCCCCTGGGGCCTTAAACAGGACCCGAGCTTCATATTATTTCCCCCATATTACTATAACACGAAGTAAACATTCTTAGAGGGGAAACTTCTGCTATATCATAGACCAGCATCGGAAGCATACGGTGTTAATTCGTGATTATAAATCATCGGATAATAACGACGGACTATCTATCAGCATCTCCAGTTTCTTCTTCGTTTACGACCCCACTCAACTCGATACCCCGAATGTCGGGGTAAAAACCCCAACACTATGAAGACAGAAGAATATGCCACGGAATAACCGAGCACTGTTTATACTTCCTTCGTGTATTACAAATACATAGATCAATGCGTTTAGCTCGTGATTTGTTCATCTTATACCAGACTGTTAATGGTTTAATAAAGCGTTATTGACTACTCCTACCACAAGTATAACATAATCCCCAAACCCCAGGGCATATTACTGGAGAGGAAGTGGTGATCGAAATTGATCGGTTTGTATTCTGATTCCTGGTCCGCTTTCATTCATATTTCTAACCCCAAGGGGTCCCAAAAGGACAGAAATGCGAAACCAAGCCGAATCAACGCTACCCAGCGTTTCCGGGTCACCCAGCAGCCGGAAGATCAACATCCTCCTGGTAAACCCTAACTCTACCGAGTATATGACGAATGCGTGCTTGCAAGCCATTGCGCCAAATCTCCCCTCGGACGTCATCGTGTATGGATTCACAGCTCCTCGCCCGGGGCCTACGGCGATTGAATCACAGACCGATGCAGTGCTATCCACCGAGGCCTGCATTAGAGCCATAGCACCAATTGCGGGAAATTACGACGCCTTTCTGGTTGCTTGCTTTCGAGCGCATCCTCTTATTGGCGTGTTGAAAGAAGAATTCTCCCAGCCCGCCCTTGGAATCATGGAGGCGGCATTATATTCTTCGCGCATGTTAGGTGATAGACTAGGCATTATCTGCACATCCGCACGCTCTTTGGTGGCGCATAGACATGCTGTTTCAGCCTATGGATTCTCGGAATACTTTGCTGGATGTGAATCAGCCCAACTAGGAGTTTTGGAACTCGATTCGAAACCAAAGGAAGAGGTCCATGCAATCATCTCCCAGAAGGTCGACCGGCTTGTGAAAGAGAGAGGTGCGGATTGTGTTCTGTTAGGCTGTGCGGGGATGACAGAGATGCGGACTATTTGTGAGGCTGTGGTTGAAGGAACTGGGGTAAGGGTGCTAGATGGAGTGGGGCTAGGTATTCAACTCCTGGTGGGCTTAGTTAGAGAGAACATGAAGACTGCTAAAAGCGGGCTGTACAAAGACTCTTCAGCCGATAGATCCAAGCGCGGGCAGAGTTGGCTTTGAATGGGAGGGCAGACCATAAGCATGTGTAGATGCTGTAAAAATCGAGTAACCTATATATCAGACCCAATGCCCATGGAATATTTGTTCCCACGATTTTTGCGACTAGATGACCAAAATCGATACATACAATCACTCTTGCGTGCTGCTATCGATATTGCTTTCCAGTAGATCAGCATATATTCTTAACGCCCCAGCAAATATGCCCATCATCTCAAAGACATGTGTGCCTTTTAATATATTAGAGAGTAATCGAACCAGTATCACTCCTATCCGGCGTAGTTCTTCGCTTCCAATGTCCCCCGAATCGTCGGCCGCCGGGGCCAAATCAGCTTCCCGTAACACACTTCGTATTATCCTCAAAAGCCGCCTCTCATCCCGACGCAGATCTGTAGGGTCCGTAGCAAGAGTCTCCAGCCACTTGCATAAGAACAAAGCGCATTCCACATTGCAAAGCGAATGGATTGTGCTCCATGTCAAAGCCTGCGTCTTGGCTACATATTCTACCCCAAGCCGTACCGGAATGGAAAGAGCGTGTATAGATTGAAGGACCGCATGATAGATCTGCGGTGTCTGTACAGGGCGCGGTGCATTGAGAAAAGCATATCCAATGGTTTCCGAGTCCCAGGTTCCAAAGCTGCGGTGGGGGCCGAGATTCACATGTAGTCGAAGGCAAGCTATGCGAAAGATTGCGGTCGCGTTAAACCCCAACGGCCCACCTGGTGATGATGGTGTTATTGAAGGGTCAGAGCTAATCTGCCAACTTTTTTGCCACCTGTGAAGTGCGGCGTGAAATCTTGTAAGAGTCTCGTGCGGTAAGGAAGCTCCCTTTTCCTCGGACAGTGAAAGACAGGTTGCCGACTCCCAAGCTAAATATATTTGTTGGAAAACAGCATGGACAAGGATCAAGTTGCCAAATGAAGACAGGCTAAAATGATGCTTGTGAACGGACTGTGATCGAAACAGTTGGGCATAGCCATCACCGAATGAGGGACAGGATGGCCATCTTTGGAGAAGGGTCTTCCATTCGGCAGAGCTGGAAGCCCTCCAGAGTTCCTCGGGCCATGGGAGATAGAGCGAGGTGATTTCACTATTTAAAATTTTTGGGGGTGTATTGTAAAGAATGGTTTGGACGTTGGAAAGCATAAATGCAATAAACTTGGTACGTCGCCGCCCTTCTAGCTGCACCCAAGAACTCCATGTTCCATCGTGGGTGGGAGTATCATCCAAGAGAAGTCCGCTGTCCCGAAGATAAAGTGACATTTGACTAGCCATCGCAAGTGAATCGTGGAGCAGCTCGGGATCAGCCCAGATACCCAGGGTTGTGAGAATGACCTGAGCTTGTAACACTTCAATATCTGCCGAAAAGGCAGATTTTGCGTCGTCATTCTGGCCTCTCGGAGTGCCGAGAAATTTCCCTTGTAAGTTCACTCTGATGTGATAGTCGATCAGAGATTTTGAAGCCCTGTAGAATGTCACGGCACGAGCTCGTTCAAATCGATATTGCGCGCCCATAGCAATTATGGCTAGTGTCAGATGCGGCGACAGATATGCCACTGAAACAGTGGGAAAATGTAGAAATGGTAAATGTTCATGGCTTCCTGTGAAAAACCCCTCGACGTATCTGCAAAATACGTACTTGGACGGAAGGCTAAATGACTCCGGGAGAATATGGCGAACATTCGCAACATGGGATACAACTGCCTGGTAATCATCCTTGGAGATATGCCAAGGGTAATTCGCGCTGAGAACTCTCGGGTGTTCTGCGGAAGAACCGCATGGACGCTGTGAGGGATTATCTGGGAGTGACAAAGCGGCGTGGTCATCTTTTTGTAACGGTGGAAGCTGATCGTTGCATAATGAGGTGTCATCATCCGAATAGGGGCTATCTGATCGCCTTGAGCCAGAATTTGGACCTGTAGGCAGTTCCGAGAATCCAGAACGTGTCGGCTCCGGGATATCGAACTCAGGCAGGGAAATCAGTTCATTGGGAATACCCGAGTCTACTGGAAATGGCCCTCCCCAGGAAAGGTTTGCTTCCATGCTGCCCCATAAAATTTGAAGATCGTGCAGATTTTCGTCAAAAGATTGTTGTGGAGCGTTTGAGGGAAGCCTGGTCGTAGTTGATAGTTGTATTTCTTCCGCCGATGGCATTTCACCTAGCAAATTAGTTGGCAAATCGTATGCGACAATTGGATTTTGGTCCTCGGCATCCTGGTGCCTTGGTGGCTGGACCGGTCTAGAAACCGCCAACGGGGCGTCTTGATGATCATCTAGCCATAAATCCAGTGCTCGACCTTGAACTGTCTCGGATCCAACGAGATGCGAAGCATCGCCATTCACGGAGACATCGGATAACTCAACCTCACCGTGGCAAGAAGGGTCATTCTTGATTCTAAGGTGCCTAGATAGAAGGTCACTGTCGTTTGTTATTTCAACTGCTGCGAACTCACAGGGCCAGTTTTCTTCTTACCGTCTGGCAAACCTTTTGCTACAGCGGCAAGGAAAGGGCTTTTCAAGTGTATCTAGACTATATCAGCCAAATCAGCTTCAAGATATGAGTAGAGTGAGGACCACATACGTGTCCGCTCATGACGGAGTAAATGCTCTCTCCGGGAAAACCGTCTGCGACAAAATTTACATGGCGCAACTTCAACTCGCGGCCGCATATTGTAACAGGAATGAGCAATTTACAGTTTTTTGTGCGCTTTCTTCTCTCAATTGTGACTGCATAATCTTAGAAGCTGAGGCGCGTTTGGACAGGTTCACCAAGGAGTTAACGGGAACTGATAACAACCTTGGTTGCCCCCCCGGGGCCGGACTGCAGGCGGGGGCGACGGCGGGAGATAAGCCGTGAGTCAGCTGACTCCTTATCTCCAGGCCCGGCCGGGATTGGGTCTTCCAGGGCTGTTCAGGGGGTGTGGAAGCCAACTGATAGACTTGAAACATATCCGTAAATTAGGTGTTCAATTTAACATTTAATATCATAACGGTCAAACTGTATCTAGTTAAGCCATTCTAATCATTGAACAACAGTTTTAGGACGCCATAAATCACACTCCCCTTCGATCATACCGGCTGGTTGCCGACCCAACTTTCCAACTAAAACACGGCCATTACCCCTTTTGAGATATTTGCCAAATCCCTTGACGCCCGTGACACGGTTCTCATCTGCGTTCCAAACGACCTCACCACGAAGGATAGTAAACCGGGGCCAATTCCTCACCCGCATCCCTTCGAAAGGGGTGTAGTCAACATCATGGTGAAGATTCTCCTGAGAGATAATTCTTTCTCCTTGGTTTTGTGGATGCCAAATCACCAGATCCGCATCTAGGCCTGGCATAATTGCACCCTTCGACGTCAACCCATACAATCTTGCTGGATTGCCGGATGTGAGTTGGACAAATCGCTCGAGGCTTAATCTTGCTTGACTTGTGGGGAGACAGCCTTCTGACTCGCTGAACAAAAGAGACAACCGGGTTTCAATGCCAGGAATACCCTTGGGAATTTTACTGAACTTCGGAATGCCATTGATTATACCAGCCTTCTTTCCTTGAGGGTGATCATATTTGGTTGGGGCATGATCTGAGGAGAAAACTGTGAATGTATCATTTGCAATGCCATTCCAAAGCGCCTCAAGATCCTCCACATGGTGACGAAGAGGAGGGGAGCATACACCTTTCGCGCCGTGAAAGGCGTCATGCTCGTGTGCCCTTAGTCTTTCAGATAAGAGGAAGAGGTAATGAGGACATGTTTCAGCGTGGATAGGTAGGAGCCTCGTCTGTGCATCTCTTATATGCTTCATTGCTCCATCAGAAGAGACATGAACAAGTAGGACTGGCGCGCCCACCAGTTCCGCAAGTCTAATAGCACGATACGAGGCCTCATCCTCTGCAATCTTGGGGCCTGCGACGGCGTGGAAGAAGGGATCCGTGTGTCCGTTTCTTTCCAAGCCCTGGATCAAAAATTCTATGATTTCACTATTCTCGGCATGGATCATCGTGGTCAATCCCAATGACTGACAAGCTAGCATTGTTTCAAGCAGTTGGCGATCAGACAGCTTGTACAATTCATAGGTCATATACAATTTGACACTTGTAATCCCTTTTTGCTTTGCAATAACGGTGAGTTCTTCGTTGAGAATCTTTTCAGTCGGGTTTGTGAGGATGAAGTGGAACCCATAATCGCAATAGGACTGTTCTCGAGATTTGTTGTGGTAGTCTTCGAGAACCGGGAACAGAGACTCCATCTCCTTTGTCTGTGATGCGAATGCAAGAACGGTTGTGGTTCCTCCAGCAACTGCGCTGCGTGTCCCTGTCTCCCAGTTATCTCCAGTCGGTGCGTTCCTTTGCGCGAGATGGACATGCGAGTCTACCCCTCCGGGGGTGATATATGCTCCCTGGGCATCTATTACTCTGGTCTCAGGCCCTTCAGGGATGTCATATCCAATGACGGATATCTTCCCATCGCAAATTCCAATGCTTTGCCCTGCTGGAAGCACCCCGCTTTCCGTGGCCTAGCCAATACTGTTAACAATCTATACCATGATCGTATCTAATTCTCGTCTGCGAACTGATGCATAATCGTGCAAACAAAGTAGCAATGGCGACCAAACGGAATAAACAGGAAGAGGATAGTTTAACTCACGATTAGGCCGTTTTTAATAATCGTGTCCAACATGACGGGGGTGATTGGTTGAATAATGGCAGATAGATAGTCGGATCAAGTAGATAGGATTTTGGTTCCTATGCTGTACATGGTCGAGTCTTGGAATTTACAGGATACTTAAACATCCATATACGCATACATGCAAATCTTAATGTTTTTCCTTGCATGTCATGTATCTCGCTTGGGGTAGTTAGTGGTGGACTCCAAAAGTATCTACCCCAATTCCCAACGACATGGATCTTATCTCCCCCTCATTTGCCTATTGAAGAGGGAAACTAACTAGGCTTTGAAGCCCAACTGTAGTCATGGGCATTAGATCGGTCTACTTGGATATCACCAACATGTCCTGGCACCGCCGCTAGCGCAGATGATCGTCAAAATGCGGAAAAAGACAACCTCTTCTTTCCGATAAGCGCATGCACCCGGCTAATATAGACATTGTGAAAATAGAGAGTGATAGAAAGATCTGTGATATTCATATGATGACTGAGTGAATTCGAGAGAGGCGAAATTAAGGTCCTTCCATTGGGTGCAGAAACCCCCAGCGAAGCTTGGAAGTGACCTCGGGATGGAACAACATCAGGGGTAATCATGTCATATTCGAGGACCAACTCAACCTTCGCTTCCGCCCTCTGTGTTGAATATAATTTTCAGGTACGAGTTTCTCCATAATTGCCCGTCCTTCACATTCCAACAGCCCGACCAGTCGATCTATCACAAAGACGTCTCGACGGAAGTCTGAAGCCCTCTCAGCAAGTATAGTGAAGACCCTCTTTGGCCCATGCTGGGCGGCCAAGCCCAAGACCTCCATAAGAGCCTTTTGTTCTTCTTTCACATGACTCAGCTGTACCAGCTCCTTCAAATTTGCATTGGCACCCATGCCGATCAGGGTGTCACGAACTGCTTCATCTCCTTGATCGATCACCCAACTTAAGAGCTTGTCAAACGCGTCGCACGTCTCTTCAGTGGCCCCCAGTAGCAATGTCCATTCCGGGTTACTTTGCTGGTGATCGGCGCCTCTCGCAAGCAGCAAGTTAACATTATTATCACGTCTTTCTCGGACGCACCTTTTAGGTATCATTTTTGTACTATAATTGCACATAAATGGTTGGGCTTTCGTGCCCCATCCATGGATACAATACTTGGTGCTGCTGAAATAACTGTACTATCGACGCCAAATCGAAGGTGCAAATATTGCCACACTTCCAATCAAAACGGTGAGAGAAATAAATGGGCGTTGATGGACGAAGTTTTGAAGGGAATGCACAACGGAGACGATTGTCATGGTTTTGGGGGGACGACTATCGGATATGGGGGAGTGAACGTTGACAATATCGAGATCCCTGACATTGCCGCAGTTGCCATCCGGCAAAGGCAAAGGGGGCACCGGGGGGCCCGGGACTGGCCTTTTCTCATCCTGGGTTATCAGGTCTTCCACGGTTGGGCTGGGACTATCGAATTTTTAACGAAGAATAATGGTAGATAACGAGGAGTGAAAACATACAAATAGTACTTTTGGGTATTATACCACACCCGGCATATCTGCGGCTGCTGAACACTTTCATGAGGTGGAAGCGGCGTCATTGACTGCAGGAGCTGAGACTTGAATAGCCCTTCCATCCCTTCGATGTTCCATTGGGCCCAAAATTCAAATATCCTGGGATAAAAGCCTGCAGAAGCCCAGTCCAGCAGACAAATTCTACCATCTGGTAGCCAAATAATATTTCTTGGTGCAGTATCCAAATGGCAAAGCACTAGGTCGCAATCACGGAATGAAACATTTCCCTCGCCTGGAAATAATTTGCTATAAAACCATGACTCCATCTGACCTTTATCATCGAATCCCAAGTCTTCGCCATCAGGCCAGAGAAGTCCTCGATATAGCCCGCCGCCCATACTTCCCACACGATTCGCAGTGAGAGTGCTAAAATAATCGAGCACTTTTGCTATTTTGGCTATCAGATGAGGATCGTGGAGAGGGTCTATCACGTGGCCTTCAACGTATTCCATGAGGATATAACCACGTCCAAGTTCGTCAGTGAAGAAACGATAGAAAAGTGGGACGTGTACTTTATCATGATCAAGATGTTCATATGCCTTCCGTTGATTATTGGCCTCATCTTCGGTGACTCCTACTCCAAATTTGATAACAGTATCATTTGAAGTCTTGACGACAAGATTGCCTCCTTGGCGTCCGCCAACGGATCCGATCAGGGGTGGCTTCCAAGCAAAGACTTATTAATTCATGGTCCGATAAGGTAGCAAGGTCCATTTATCATAGAAGAAGGATGAAAAGATCGTGTAAGGTGCAAAGGGGAACTTCTAGCTGAAAGGGCGTCAGGGTTCCAAGGTTCTATAACTCGGCCCGGTCCGAGTGGGTTTTCTACCTAAGAGGCCCAGCCGATGTATTATGTAATAGCCCCATATGCACCCTTAGGCACGAAAGCGTAGCAAAGATCTTCTTACCTACTACATATTTTTGAGATCTGTATGGAAATCGAAGCATAAGAAAGGATAAATCGAAATCGGTTGATCTTAAATAGAGACGGATTGGATAAATAAGGAAGAAGAGATTTTCGTAGGATCCTAGCCTAACGAAGACGGAATATATATCTTTGAGGCTCATTCATATAACTAATCCCAACCTCAATCTCCCATAATTTCACAACAATTCTGGCTCAATGACACCAGTACGTTCCAAGATTGAATGGTAATGCTCAGGTCTCCGATGCTTTTCAAAAGCAAATACTGTAGTTTTAAGGCGACGGCAATCAGCCAAGTCAATAGTGGCGATAACGACCTCGTCTTCCTTTGTCTTTGCCTCCTTGATAATATGGCCAAGAGGATGCACGATCATCGTTCCTCCAACTAGTGGGTGTCCATCCTCCGCACCCGTTTTCGCCACATTGATACTGAAGCAGCCGTTCATATAACTATTTCCCTGGCAAGAAAGCTTATGATGCAACAAAACTTCTTCCTCGGCTGCCTCTGGACTCAGATCCACCATATGCCCCTCGGAAGTTGTGGCAAATGCAGTAGTATTGTAACCACAACACATGATCTCCATGCCTTGGAGGCCATATACTCGCCATGCTTCGGGCCATCGTCGATCGTTGCAAATCAGCATACCAATGATCGGATCGCCTTTTCCAGCAGTCTTCACGGGATCATCAGTACTGCTAGACTTCTTTAGAGCACCCTCGACAAGGCCCGGGGCTCGGAATGCCGGAAATCCAAGGTCTCCGTTGCGGAAGTAGCGCTTTTCCAGCTGTTGAAATGCACCTGGCGCAGTGCGTGGCTCAACAGTTCCCGGAAGGTGTACTTTGCGGTACTTTCCAACAACCTCGTTTGTTTGGGCCGAGTAGTACGCGCTAGAGTTGTAGTCGATGTGAGAGCCATCTTTTTGCACACTCCGTTCCGCATAGCCTACATAAACGTCGATGCCAAGAGAGCGAGCGTGGTCGAAAAGAGGCTTGACATTTGGAGATTGCTCAATTCCGCCCTTGTTTGAGTCCTCAATATCGAAGTATTGACCCAGGTCTTCCCCCTCGATTAGGTATCTAGGGAAGAATGTGGTGAAGGCTAGCTCGGGGAAAACAGCGAGTTTTGCACCTTCCTTCGCAGCATGATTTAAAAGGGCAAACATGCGCTTCAAGACATCTTCACGTGAGTCTGCAAGATGCACTGGACCAAGTTGGCAAGCAGCAACGGTCAATAGTCGTGGAGATTCGGCATTATTAGAACCCATCGTTGAAGTGTGGATGTTGATCCAATGAGTTGTATATGGCTCTAGAAAGTCGTGGATAAATGATTGTAATAAAAAATGCAATTTGGCAATAACATGAAATTGTAAATGAAACCTCCGCACTCCATATGTGTAGGGCCATGCAGCGACGTATTTACCCCAACTAACACCGCATATCAAAGCTCATCCACCCGCTAAAGGGAGGGGTATTTTGGGGTATTTTGGGTGGCTTATCTACATAGACTATCAAGTTATCTTAACGTCGGGATTACCGTGATAATCTAATCTCAAGATATCGGCTACTTCATTGACTTGCCGAGATCTCGGCAAGTGCTAATCCAAGGATCCTCGAGAAACATACATCTACAACATAGTTTGACGAAACTATCCTTTTTCTTATTATTAATATCGGTGGTCCTCTCGTCAATCCTCCGATTCTTGATATTGATATATCATTATTATTATTGCTATGTTCCCCACATTCTTACTCCCCATGAACGGTTTGGAGACACATAGATAGTGATCTTTGGGGGAAAACCCAATATCCAAAGTGAAAATGCGGAGAAATTATCGACCAATCAGCCGTTTAACTCCATGTTTCGTACATATCGTTATCTCTGGGGAAGTAGGGTATAGGTAGTATGCTCAGGTATAAAACAGTGAGAAGGCAGCTTGTTTTTAGTTTAAGGGTAGAAGTATTTATCGGTTTCTCCGGAGAAGAAGTTATCTACCTATTTCTTATTCTGATAATAGTCCAAATGAGTTTCGATTCCAGTCCTCAGCAGCCAGACGAACGGCAACCGATCAAAAGCTACGCCTATCAACATCACGAAAATGCCCTGGAGAAGCGCCCCTCAATTCGAAATTATGCAGTCACTAGAGTCACTTCACTCAAACCTCCTATGGAAAACATCAAAAATCCGTTTAAATTACTGGCCATGCTGAACGCCCAGCAATGGGCCTTTTTGGCAGTCTCCTTTGCTGGATGGTCATGGGACTCGTTTGATTTCTTCACCGTATCCCTCACTGTCTCTGACTTGGCCGAGACATTCAACAAATCAACCACAGATATCACATGGGGAATTACTTTGGTGCTTCTACTGCGACCATTCGGCTCGATAGTATTTGGAATTGCGGCAGACCGCTATGGACGAAAGTGGTAGGTCTTGACAGGACCAGACATTTGAATTTGAACCATCCACTCATAATCGCTATAGGCCTTTTATCGTGGCAAATGTTATTTTCGTCATCCTTGAACTTGCTACTGGGTTTACTCAGACATATGGACAGTTCCTTGCAGTTCGCTCTTTATTTGGAATTGCCATGGGAGGACTATACGGAATTGCAGCCGTTACGGCCCTCGAAGACTGCCCCGAGGATGCGCGCGGTCTAGTGTCAGGATTAATGCAGCAAGGTTACGCATTTGGTTATCTTCTGGCCACGGCATTTGCACGGGCATTGGTCAACACTACGAACCACGGCTGGAGACCCTTATTCTGGTTTGGTGCATGTCCACCAGTTCTCATCATTGCATTCCGCTTCTGCCTTCCTGAAACAAAAACATTTCAGGCCCGGCAAGCGATTCGCGAAGAGCAAGGAAGTTTGGCTCAGACATTTATTGCAGAGGGACGAGTTGCTCTAAAACGGCACTGGTTATTACTCGTCTATCTCATTCTCCTAACATCCGGGCTTAACTTCATGGCACATGGTACCCAGGACTTGTATCCTACGATGTTAAGCAACAACTTGAACTTTTCAGCCGATGCAATTACAGTAACTCAGGTTGTTGCTAATCTAGGTGCAATCACTGGAGGAACAACTGTGGGTTACTGTTCGCAATTTCTTGGTCGACGACTCAGTATGATCATTGTTTGCATTATTGGAGGGGCTCTTTTGTATCCTTATACTATGGTGCAATCAAAGGGCGTAATTGCTGCAGCTTTCTTTGTGCAATTCTGTGTCCAGGGCGCTTGGAGTGTGATACCCATTTACATTATGGAGCTTTCTCCTAGTTCCTTCCAGACTTTTGTCCTTGGAACAGCATATCAGATGGGAAATCTTGCTTCAGCTGCCTCATCCACGATTGAAGCAACCCTTGGCGAGCGATATCCACTCCCACCGATCACACGGGCAGATGGCACAGTTGTCAAGCGCTTTAACTATGGGAAGGTTATATGCATCTTTATGGGAGCGGTTTATGCTTATAGTATTTTGATGATCTTTATTGGACCAGAAAAGCGAATCTGTGTCTTGAGTGCTGAGCATGACACAGAGGCTGATGATGTGATCGATGAATCAAAATCACACATCACTAAGGTCTAAGTCTACATGGGTTCAGAGTGGTCTCATCTCTAGACTATCTGGCGGTTGCCTGCTTGCAAAGGATTATCTGTTATATACATCAAGTGTCCAGCCGAAAGAAACTTAATTATGCCATGTGGTGCGCTCGAATTTGCTCCATCTCCAATCAGATACCCTGAAAGGAGTTTTGTCGCCTGGCACCTATACTACTACGTAGCTGAAATATAGTTGGAAAAAGGAGCCAACTCAAATATGAAGGCTTCATGCATCCAAAATTGCACAAGCGGGAGTGCAAGAGCGGCTATAATCACCAATAATGCTGGGTCTTTGCGGGGTAGTTTCGTCTGATTAAAATGCTAATTCAGCACGGTGCAGACATAAGAACGCAAAGACTAGCCTTAATAACAGCTTAGCAACATGAAAAAAAGGGCTGCAGAATTTTGGTGCCTGGTAGAGTATGGGGCAAATTTGCACGCGAATTCCACCCTTCAGCGAGAGGCGGGCAGTGGATATCAACCTGAGTGGACCCAAACTCAAACGCGAGCTAAACGCGAACTTCTGCCCCCCTTCTTATAAACAAACGCCACGTTCTATTCCAACTCCTTAAGAGACTGGACTTCCAATCGTCTGCAAACAAAAACCACCCAATTCACCTAATTCAACTACCCGGAAACCCGCAAAGATGCGCTCAGTCCCAGACTTCCCACAAAATCTGCTAGACAGAGTCAACGCAGCCGAGCACAGTCCCTCGCGCGATTCCAACGTCAAATACGTCTTTCACGTCATCCACAGTGGAGCCGAAGATCTATCCGCGTTTGAGGAGGTAGATTCAGAGGATGAGGGGGTGGAGTCTGATGATGGTGATCGCCAAAGGCAGCACAGATTTGACACCCTCGTGGAGGCCAACAAGGCTGCTCTGGATCTTTTCAGGAGCGAGTATGAGGACTTCTTTGATCAAGAAAAGGATATGTCCAACTGGTACGAAGAGGGTACTAGCGAGATTATGATGAATGACGTGATATGGCAAGTTGTCGACGGGATGGTTTCGTTGCAAGCTCACCACGCTGAGGAGGGGATTATCGGTGAGATTTATGTTTCTGCCTCGAGAGTCTAAGCTTGAGGAGAAGAGAAGAAAAAGCGGGAGGGGAAAAGCATAAGTAAATGGTGATCACGAAGTTTGGTTCTGTGTACAAAGCAGAGCCTCTTCTTGGTGTGAGAAATTGTATGTTGAAAATCAATAGGCTAGGAAATGAATGACATACAGCACACCGAAGCTTGTCATCTTCATGGCTTACTAGAAAAATTAATAAGATTAGAAGCAGGCAGTTTGAGTTGAACAAGGGTAACTCATGGCGTGCGGGGCTTCGTCACTCTACCCGGGGTAACAGACAACCCAAGGAAGTCCTGCGGCTTTTTCTTCTAATAGATATCAGCATACCGCAAGTTGTCCATGCCTGATAGTCTCACCAGATGGTCACGTTTGATATGAGCACGGAGCTTGACTACCTGAGGGCTGGTAGTCTCGAAGTTATCGAACTTTGGGCAGTAGGGACACTTGTAGGCGCAGGGAGGAATCGTCTAAGGACAGCAAAGATTAGTATTGGCTTGAATAGAAGATTAGGGTACTTCTACTCACAATGATCGCGTGTTCCATCGGCCATTGGCTTGCCTGGTGTTCATCACAAGCGCAGAGCTTCTTGTTCTCCTGGCTGATAGAATCGGTCAGCCATATTCAACAGTCCAATTCAAATCAATGCTTACAGCCATTTGGTGGGTGGCATGTCCCTGTTTGACTTCCAGTAGTGACCATGCATCCCATAGTATGGACTCCCAGGGAGAGCCTCAACAGGCTGGGACTCGGCCGGGGTTGTTGATGTACCTTTGGTCATGGTGGTAGTTGGGTGATTCTTTTTTCTGAATGAGATCTTGAAGAGATTTGATATCGACAAAGGTAAAGTGCTGATTTGATTGCTCAAATGTGGGAGATTGGGAAGCAGAACTAAAACGGAAGGAACCCAAACAGGAAAGTGAAATCAACAAAACCCATCTGATGTGGTTTAGCACGTGGGGTTATATCTGGGACTGAATACATCCGGAATTCATCTTAATACAAAAAGCATTGTCATAAATTCATTCCCACAAAGTATTTACAAAACATATTTGAACAGCGGCGACTTATCTCCCATATCGAACAGCTGTTCCTCGGTGTAGTTAACTCTTGCGTCATCAGCAATCCTTTCCTTCTTCGCATTACCCAGCTTGTAGGTCCATTCGAGGAACAAAGCAACAAAGAATCCAACCCCACCAAGTGCCAAACTGAGGCCGAATCCAGTTGTGTACTTCGGGCTCTCTTTCTCAATATACATGAAGCTGCCCAATATGCCACCAACATTGCCAACACAGTTCACCAATGCAATACCCATAGCACGGCGGGATGCCGGGGCAATGTTGTTTGCATTCCAAGACGCAGCTCCGGGTTGAATGGGGTAAATACCGATGACAGACAAAACGACTGCAAAATAAGCCACTCCTTTCTTTTCTTCGAGGGCTCCATTAAGAGACATGATGATAGAATAAGCCACCACGACGATTATCATGGGGATGCAGACAAATGGCATTCGCCAATAGAAGCGATCGGAGAACCGCGCAAACACGATAGCAGATATCGCACCGGCAATATATGGAGGGGCAGAGGTGAGTTGGGCATTTGTGGAGCTGAAGCCCATGGCTTTGGTGATGGTTGGGAGGGTGAATTTGGTACCTTGATGCAAAATGAATTAGCACAGTGTGTCGTATAGGGTTTGAAGGGCTGTTACCATAAGACAAGGCAGACTGGCAAAACAAAAGGTATCCTTGCACGTATATCCTCCAGTTCAACAGGACCACTTTGAGATCTCTCCACTTGAAACCTCCTTCCCCGGTACTAGTTCCTCCTTGCTTGATGAACATTGAAAGTTCAAGATAGCGTATTTCTTCAGGGGTTAACCAGCGCTTGGATAAAGCCGGGGTGTCGATTAGGAGGAAGAAACAGGCAATACCTAGTACCACACTAGCAAGGCCTTCAAGAATGAAGATCCAGCGCCATCCCTCAAGCCCACCAATACCGTCCATCTTGGCAATAGCGGCAGCCAATAGGCCAGAGAATGCACCAGAGAGCGCACTGGCACAGTAGAAATATGAGATACGAAGCGCTAATTCTTTAGGCATGTACCAGTAGGAGCAAAGGTAGATAGCACCAGGGAAGAATCCAGCCCTATAAAGCAAAACATTAGTGTGAAAGTAAAATATGGCTGATTAATGTTCCTCACTCAAAAACACCGAGTAGGACTCGAGTGGTCATCAGACCAGCAAAATTTTTAACCAGACCTGTGCATGTCATGATAATACCCCAGCTCAAGACCAGAAGGCCAAGGTACATTGAAGGGCGCTTGAACTTCTTGAGAACAATGTTGCTGGGAACTTCGAACAGGACGTAGGGAATAAAGACTATAGTATATATCACGAGTCAGTACACTTTGAGCTCACAGCCGAAAAAAACACTAAGCCGGCTGAGTGTGCTGCAGGAACCGAACTCACATATAGAAAGAACTGTGTTATACTGCAATCCCGTCATATTGAGATCTTGGACCATGCCTTCGATTTTAGCATTGCCGATGTTCGCACGATCGATGTGACAAATCAAGTACAGCACTGCGAGCATGGGGATTAAACGCTTATCGATCTGTATCAAGAGTTAGCTAGTTAGGTATTATCTGTGAGAGGAGTGTTGAGCATTTTCACACCTTATGAAAGACCTTTTTCCGCCTCTCTTCCGAATAGTTATTATAGAAATCTGCATCATCGGCGGTTAAACCAACGACACGGAAATCTCCAACCTGCGTCACCAGAGATGGTTTGGTAATTTGTTCGACATGAGAAGATTGATCGACAATCTCGACATCATCCTTTCCAATAGAACCGCGGTTCATAGCTGCGGATTATAAGTAGCACACAGCCTTTGGCTACTTCGAGAGATGTCCTGTAGATATAGGGTCTCAGAAGATCGGCATAAGCAAGTCGACGAAACGTACTTTATATATGGTGTATACCTAGTTACATCATGTAAGCTATCCTTCATAGATTGGTGGAATGATTTCAGCTTTCATTGTTTACCCCAGTCTTGGCAACTACGTTCTAGCAGCCAAGAAATGCGGGGAAGCTTGGCCATTGAAGGGCCATGATCCAATGATTTCCAAAATTATGCTTGACGATCTATAAGTGACCCGGTAGTTGGCCTGTGCCAAGGTGAGCTTGTTGACAGGCATCCAGTCAGAACCCGACCTGCTGCGGAAAGCACTGACAATCACCACGAGTAGCCATGCGGGGTGTATGTTTTCCCCAACAGAGAAATGATGGACCTTTCTCCGGGCTTTGGTCCCGGCCTTTCTCCGAGGCTTTATCCAGGCTCTTCTCCGGACCTTTCTCCGGGACTATCCGCTCCGACCTTGTTTGGACATACGGGAAACCGCTATCTCTCATTTCCGCCGCAATAGAAGAGATCGATATCCGGCCTCTGCAAGTTCATGACAGTCTATTGGTGGGGAATGTGATTGTGCATGAACCGCAGTATCATCAAGACCATCACGGATTTCGCGCACGGCTTAGGATGCTCATTTGGTGGCTTGACTCATCTAGCCGACTTGGGAAAAGCTGCTAGGACCCTTGGGAGATCAAAAGCCTCGTGGTGTACGACAAAAAGGCATCCCGCAAACTCTAAACTAACCCGATGGGATGTAAAAACACACCACATCTAGTCTTCCCCCTTAGATTTGCAAGTCTCAGTTCTACGACAGGCTGCGGGTCTCTTGGTGAGCAACTCGCTCAGTAGATAAGTGAGAATCTAGGGAATACCCCCGCATATTTTTTCTATGACTAGGCCGGAAAACCTCCAGCCACACAAGAAATATAACGCAGTGCCAAATCCAGGTGGGGTAGGGAAGGCAGCCAAGAAGCATGTCGGCAAATATAGTCAAAGCTTTATTTGATCCTAAGGGCGATATTGACTCTCGCCTGTATAGTTAGAAGGTTGAGGCCATAAAGGCGATGCTTCATGAGGAGATTGGGGGATGAAAGAAAACAACTAGGTACCCGGGGCTACACAGCGGTATAGGTCCCATGGGGCAAACCTCCATCTTCGGGGTATTATTGATGACGGAATGCTTCATACCTTGTACTCCCTAGGACTTAGACTGCTGCGCGGGGGTTGACTTAAATATATTGCTTAGATTTTGTGAAGGCGATGGTTCCTTCCCCTGGAAAACAATTTTATACGAACCAAAAGAGGTGTTCATGACATGCAGGCCTATCAACGTCTAATAATGTGAACATTGCATACATGTATCGTGCAAGAAATGAAACATATCGCTCCTAGAACTCAATCCGCCATGCCTTTCCAATGTTAACATTCGGATTCTTCACCACAACATATGACGCCTTGCCGCCCTCCTGCTCGTAGAACTCCAACGAGGCAGTAGAGGCCGACTTAGCTCCATCTTCAATGACAGTCACGGCGTTCTTAGTCTTCCATTCGGCAGGAGGGTCGACGATGACCACTCGCTCGACCGTCACGCCAGCCATGGTCTTGAGGTACTCAGCAGTCTTGGGTCCCTTGGTTCCAATGTCATCCGACGACAACACCGACTCGCGGTAGTTGAAGCGGCGGTGAATGTAGGCGCCATGCTCGTAGTCGAATGTCTCACCGTCATCTACATACAGAGTGCCTTCGGCTTCACTGTTCTTGTCTAGCGTAATGACCAGTGTATACGGGTCCCATCGCATAAGACCGGTGCTGCGACGGGGACGGTCCTTACGGGGGATGATGTGACCACCCTGGATCAACACAGGCACCTTCTCCTCCGGTGCAGGGACGGTGTGCTTCTTGCCCGCGCCCTGGTAGACGGTGAAATCGAAGTAGTCGTAGTACTTCTCGTCGTCGGAGATATACACATCTGCGGTGTAAGTGTTCTCCTGCACAACAGGCTTCACGAGAAGACCCGTGGAACCAAGGTACAGCTGATCATCGATGGCAAAGCCTTGCTCGTCCTCTGGGAACATGTAGTACTGAGGCCGCACAATGGGCGTACCATTAACTGAGGCTTCATGGAAGGCCGTGTACCAAGCAGGCATAAGTTGGTACCTGAGGCGGATTGCCTGAGCGATGTAGGACCGTTGTGGTTCGCTGATCAGGTACGGCTCACGACGGCGGGTATCGATGTGAGCATGTGCGCGGAAGAAGGGATACCAGATACCTGTCTGGTACCACCGGGTCAAAAGGTCCTTATCGGGGTTGTGGAAGAATCCTCCGACATCTGCGCCGGCAAAAGGGAAGCCGGCGATACCGTTGGTTAGGACCATGGGGAGAGAGGCCCCGAGGTGCTCCCAGGTGGCCTGGTTGTCTCCAGTCCACATAGCAGACACACGCTGGGCCCCAGAGTAGTACGAACGCGTCAAGATAAATGGCCGGCGCACCTCGCCCTTCTTGCGCTCCAGCATTGCTTTGTAGGTGGCGTTCAAAAGAGTCAGGCCATTAAGGTTGTGAATATCACGATGTTCCCAGTTTCCATGGTGCAAGTTGTCCTTAGGCATGGTCATGTCAGGCCCGTTGAAAACGGAGGGTTCATTCATATCATTCCAGATGAAAAGATTCTGAAGCGATCCCTTAAATTTGTCGAACTTGTGGAGGGTCGCCCACCAGGCCTGTGCAGCAGGGTTGAAGCAGTCGACCCAGTTCGAGGAACCTGGCCAGCACCATCCATCGTAAATCTCGCCATCCTTATTCAGTACAGCAAGCTTCTTGCTTCTAAGCTCCTCGGAAACAAAGTACTTGTCCGTATTCTTAATATGCGGATCAATCAAGACCACCAACTTTCGCTCGGTTTCATCGAGTTTTTGCTGCATACCCTTAGGGTCGGGGAAGGTAAGGGAGTCCCAGGTGAAGTATTTCCGGTCATCGGTGTATTCAAGATCAAGCCAAATCACATCGTACGGAATCTGGTACTTGTCGAACTTGGCGTTGACTTCCTTGACATCCTCGTCCGTAACATAGTTCCAACGGCATTGATGATATCCAATGGCAAACTGTTGGGGCAGTTGTGTATATCCCGTGAGTTCACCATATGTCTTACTGATATCATTAGGCGAGGGGCCCAGGAAGACGAACAGGTCAATCTGACCGGATTCGGAGATCCAATGTGTGTGTGTGTCTGTTTTGGAGCGGGCGCCCAAGGCAAGGGGGTTAGAAGAGGCAGTCGACTTGACAATATCGATCCACGTTTCCGCTGCATTGAGCCAGAAGACTCCAACAGTAGAGTTCTTGCGGTGGGCTTGCATCAGCGGAATGGCTCCATACAAGGTCATCGGGCTTTCGAGTTCATACTCGAAGACATCCGAGTTGTACAGACGGTAAGGGTCCTCATGGTTGCCAGATCCACCTCTGGTCTCTTTGAGCGAGAGCGAGTCTGCGTGCTCTGGGATACCAAATACATGATTATAACCCGGGAAGGTGATATCAAGGGCAACACTCTCGGGACCACGCGGCTTAGAGTCGGTGTTTCCCCCAAACGTCTCCTCCCACCAGCTGCCCTCGTCCTCACTGGATTCGCCGTCTTTGCCGTCTACCTTCGGTCGCCAGTGCTCCAGGTTCAAGAAACCTTGGTGGTTCAATTGAACGTGGGTCTCTCCGTCCCGCTGAAATTCAACTCCAAATGGCGCGTGGCGAACGATTGCCTGGAATTTGTCGCCTGGGCCGTATAAAATGTTGGTGAATCCAGTCTCGGTCTGAGCGTTCAACGTGGCCGACTTGCTGACTTCCAAACCACCCACGATAGCCCATTTCTCAGCTTCATCGTATCGCTTCTTGTTCGCTTGGCTGCCATGTCGCATTTCAATGTCGCCCTTCATCCGCTTCTCTTCATCCACCACAATGCGGGCGGCTCCCGATTCCAAGAAAGAGACTGTGAGAGGTAGCCGGACCTTCTCGTTGGCAGTTGTTGTTTTAGAAATGACTCCAGTAAGGATGCCATCTTTAAAATGTACGGTGGCGGGGTCGAGCTCGTAGGGTGAGCTCCATGAAGTGCCTTGGGAGGAGGCGTTATCGGCGTAGGCACGGTTTCGTTTGCAGAATCCGGACTGGTCGCAAGTTTTGAAATCTTTGTGTTTCACAGCCACTGTTCGTACCATGAGCGTTAGCTTTTTGTAATCTTGCGTTTTGGCAAAAAGCAGCCTTACAACCGGGGACGACAATGCATCCGAGAAGGATAATTAAAGAGAGCAACATTGCCCAACGGGGCGCAGGTAGACTCCTGGCCATGGTGAAATAAATAATATGATCAATCAGAGACCCTCAATCTCCGACAGAATGGCGTTGGTTATCACGGAGTGACCTGCATTTAGAGGTGGAGATGCCATCAACAGAAGCTACAAGCTGGCCTGAGCTGGGGTAAGACACCTAAGGCAATAAGGCATCACAATAGCTCCAATTTGCCTTTGAGCCAATCGGTGTCCACGATATGAAACCCTTACTGATGTGCTTTGTACGGAGTACCTTGGACGCATGTACAAGTACTGCTTCTATATTTTAACATCACGAATTAAGGACATTAATTTGCAATGCTAACCAAGTCTCAATTACAATCTCTATCTTCCCCCTAGCCTCTGCCTTGACAACCCGCTGTTTGCACAGTGCTAGATATCACAAATAGTCATCCCTTCTAGCAACCACTGAGCATTTGAAAGCTTCGAAGAGGCTGGGTGACCTTCCGGGCCGTAATTCAGTGTCTCCCGTAAAAACTAACAGAAGTACTCCAAGATTTATTATTAAACTTCCGCTCCCTATCTATTTATGTGCACAGGATAGTACATGTAGTATAGTGGGTACAGACTCATTCCCCAAACTGCAGCGGAAAACCGAGTACCCAAAAATAGAAATAAGGAGCCAGTGTGAGAGATTAGAGGTGCACATGGTGCTGCAGCTGAACTTCAGGGGCAACGACAGGGGACCGGGCTAGATGCGAGTTGTTATCCCATATGTTAGAACTTGGGATAGAGTTGAATTATTTTCATTGGGCTGTTAGTTTTAACATGATAGATATGTGGATCTTTGTATTTGAACAGCAAAAGAGTGAAGCAACCGAGTTGTACGGAGTATACAAGATTGAACTTTCCAACGGCAAGGTCCCACCAGTTTTGGCCTTAGCATTCTGGCATCAACACCCCTCCTTGTGGCCACCAATCACCGGCTCAAGTGGGAAGGCCCGAATTTTTTAAAAGGCCTCTATTTAATCCTCCCCTCTTCCTGCTCTCTTTTCCTACTTCATATCTGAATTATTATTCTCATACATTCAAAATGTCCGCCAACGAGGAACAGACGTATGTCACACTCAATCTTCTCCCCCAATCCCCTTTCCCTTTCGATTCTCATTACCCCTCAATGCCGGTCAAGCTAACCAAATGCTCTAGTTTCATTGCCATCAAGCCCGATGGTGTCCAGGTACGAACACAGCATCATTCGATCCGAATCCATCACGGACCGGGAAAAGTTTCGCAATTGAACAACACTTACTGACAATGTCAACCAGCGTGGACTCATTGGCCCCATCATCTCTCGCTTCGAGAACCGTGGCTTCAAGCTCGTTGCCATGAAGCTCACCTCCCCTAGCCAGGACCACCTCGAGAAGCACTACGCTGATCTCGCCACCAAGCCCTTCTTCAAGGGTCTCGTCGCCTGTTAGTTGCCTCTCCCGAACCGTTCCGCACATCGCAATACACTAACACAGCTCTAGACATGCTGAGCGGCCCCATCTGCGCTATGGTCTGGGAGGGTAAGGACGCCGTCAAGACCGGCCGTGTCCTCCTCGGTGCCACCAACCCCTTGGCTTCCGCCCCCGGTACCATCCGTGGTGACTACGCCATCGTAAGAGACCCCTGATGCTCTCTGATTTCGCGTGTTTTTTTTTTTTTTCTCTTCTCATACTAACAACACTAGGATGTCGGCCGCAACGTCTGCCACGGTTCCGACTCCGTCGAGAACGCCAAGAAGGAGATTGCTCTCTGGTTCGGTGCCTCCGAGGTCCTCAAGTACACCTCCGCCCAGTCCGCTTGGGTTTACGAGTAAATTCCTCGTCTTTAACTAGACTGGTCGGATGGATTTCTTCTTTGGATACTTCTAGCATAAAATAAAGCAGCGGTTCTGAGGAAGAAGCCCAATGGCTTTGGAAAATACACAATATACAAATTCATATTATTGATGAATATAGTTCTCTCTAGTATCACAGTAATGCACGACTAGCTTATCCTCTGCTGAAGAGCCGCCTAGCTAGGTTTGCTGTCGGTGTAAAGACCGACCTTGCAAACCACGGTGTAGCCCAAACACTCGCTGCCAACCGCACTGGCAACAAAGCTTTCGTGATTGCATAGGCCGTAGCAAATTCCAGAACCAATCGAACCCCTGCTCGATCGACCGGCTTCTCTGCGGTGGTTTCATGCTCCGCAACAGTATTCACATCGGCCTCATCCACCCAACCTTTCTTTTTCAGCCAGCGGCCAAAACGCGCAGCTCCCTCGTCAAAGGCATTGGTCTCGCCTGTCTGCGATGCAAGGTCCGGCATCCAGGCACCATAGTGAAATGCGCCAACCAACCCAAATAGCGGAAGAATAGCGGTGATTTCGTGAAGTATTAGGAATGATGTGATATGGGTGACCGGCGCACCGAATAAGGGTGTAGTATATGTGCGGAGAAACCGAGGGAGGCGGTCATTGAACCGGCGCAGGCGAGAGCGAGAGTCATTAGGGATAGAATGTGACGCTTTCGGTGGCTGTGGGGAAGAGGGAGTGGAAATAGTTCGTTGCGACGCATGCGATCTAGTATTTCGAGCTGTTTGCAGACGGAGATAGCGGAGAAAGTTGGGTGGTCGGGAAGCCATGTTGTTGTGGAGGGATTGGCTAACTTGAGGGGTTCACAAAGAGAGATTATATATGTTCAAAAGAAAATCGTTCTCTGGCGGCCAATATACAGTAATGCAAAACAGTTGAGTGCTCGTGTTAAGCTCGTCGATCCCGATCTGAGAAATGACGATTATCTCGCTGAGTCATCTAAAGCGCTGGCACTTTTTTTTTTTGCTCTAGCTCTTCGGGATCAAGATAGAGTCGCTCCTGGCATAGAAACAGTATTTAAGACTTTAGATCCACATAGAATATTTGCAGTAGACCTTTAATGCGCGATGGCCACTAAGATCGGCAGCTGTAGACATCATCGTTCCCGATACGACTGGCGCAAATGGTGACATGGTCCACTTTTGCCCGAATCCTCTCTTCTTCATCCAACCCCTCCCATTGCCGACCCATACCCTCAAAGGACGCAATGGAGAAGAAGATCACAGAGAAGATCGCGGTTCTGCCGCCAGATGCCAACTACTTTTCCTTGGAGTTCTTCCCTCCAAAGACCCGGATGGTGGGGGTTACCCCGCGTGCTGAACGCATCGTGAACATTTGCTAATATGGTCTACTACAGGGTTTCGCCAACCTGTCCGCGCGTCTGGAGCGTATGGCACAAGCACTCCGTCCTCTCTTTGTTACGGTTACTTGGGGCGCTGGCGGTAGCACTGCGGCACGATCGCTCGAGCTGGCGGAAGTATGCCAGCGCCAACTGCAGTTAACGACCGTTTTGCATCTGACATGCACGAACATGAGCCGCAAGCTGGTAGATATGGCTCTAGATGAGGCCAAGGCTCTCGGAATTCGCAACATCCTTGCCCTACGAGGAGATCCGCCCCGCAGTGAGGAATACAACATGCACGGAGAGGATGATAGTAACAAGGATTTCACTTTCGCCGTTGATCTGGTACGATATATTCGCCAGACGCATGGCGACTACTTCTGTGTCGGTGTTGCTGCATACCCCGAGGGCCATCCTGCCGACACCTTCCAAGATGTCCAGGATCCCATCAGAGATATTCCTTACCTGGTGGAGAAGACACTGGCTGGAGCAGATTTCATCATGACCCAACTAACCTACGACATCGACGCTTACCAGAAGTTCGAGAACGCGCTTCGCAACCATGAATCTGGTGCTTTCAAGACCATCCCCATCATTCCGGGCTTGATGCCCATCCACAGCTATAAGATTCTGACCCGAGTGACTAAGCTCAGCCATGTCACGATTCCACCTCCCATTGCCAGACGCATGGAAGAATTGAAGCACGACGATGATGCCGTCAAGCGCGCGGGTGTGGATATTGTTAGCGAGATTGTGGGTGGTATAAGGGACATTCCCTCCCCGGGCCCGCGAGGATTCCATTTCTACACGTTGAACTTGGAAAAGACGGTATCATTCATTCTCGAACAATGCGACCTGATTCCATCATACTCGGATGCTGGAGAGCTTGCTATCGAGGATGATCCCGCATCGATTCCTCTCGATTTCCCTGGACGTGCGCTGCGACGACGCCGTGCTTCCTCTATCAACTCGCAACCCCACAACCGCGTCATTGTGGACAAGCTGTCAGTCCACGAGTCATCGCAGGACTCCGTCCATGAGGCCCTTGCAGACAGCGCAGGCGTGCCCGCGCCTCCGCCAAACCGCAGCACTACTCTTCTCATCTCCGAGGGTCTTGGTGCCCTTGGTAGAGAAGCAACATGGGATGACTTCCCCAACGGACGATGGGGTGATGCTCGCTCGCCTGCCTTCGGTGAGATTGACGGCTATGGTCCCTCGCTCCATGTCACTGCCAACTCCGCACGTAGGCTGTGGGGAAACCCGGTGTCCTCCAAGGACATGAGCACACTCTTCCGGCGCCACGTCTCGGGCGAGCTACACATGGTTCCGTGGTCTGAGGGTGGTGCCGAAGAAGATGGCGACGGTTTGAATGCAGAGACTGAACTGATTCGACCGGAGTTGTTGAAGCTCATAGATGGCCGCGGCTGGTGGACACTTGCCTCGCAGCCCGCAGTGAACGGTGTACACAATGACCACCCCATCTTCGGCTGGGGTCCCCAAAGAGAAGGATTCGTCTTCCAAAAGCCATTTGTGGAGTTCTTCTGCTCTAGCAACGACTACACCAACATCCTGAAGCCAATGTTTGCCAAGCACGGCCACGACAAGCTCACCTGGTTCGCGACAAACATCAAGGGCGATTTCGAGTCATCGCTTCCAACCCAACCTGCCGATGTCGAGCTTGATGACCTTGGCTCCAACCCCGAGAGTGTCAACGCTGTTACCTGGGGTGTATTCCGCGGCAAGGAGATCGTCACCCCGACCATCATCGAGGAAGTGAGTTTCCGTGCGTGGGGCGAGGAGGCTTTCCGAATCTGGGACGAATGGCGTCGTATCTACCCCCGCGGATCGCCCAGCGAAACCTACCTAGACACAACTAAGAACGACTCTTGGCTTGTGTGTGTTGTCGGACAGCAGTTCGGTGCCGGTACTAAGCAGGGCTCCAAGGAGGAGGAAGACGAGGTTAAGTGGATGTGGCGGGTCTTGGCGGGCGAGGAGGCTTAAGAATGCGTCTTTCTCCAAATTGGGATAAAGATATACACTTTATCAACGAGAGTTCTTACGGTTGGCGGTTTAATGAGGGCAAGCCTGGACATATGAACTATGAATGCCACAAAATCTGGATTTATGTATACTAGTCTTGACCCTATCTCATCGAGATGAATATTACGATTATGCGTGCACGTCCTTCTTTTATATATATTTTAAACTGATTGATAGGTTTCATACGCCAATTGCTAAGCAAATGCTTCTATAAATACGTACCGTTTCTCATGCAAGCGTTTGCCAGAGGCGATCCTCACGGATGCGAGCTTATCGCAACTTCTCGGCAAACCCGTGTTCCTCGAGTCCACTAGCGTCGGTGTCCGGGGTAGCGATTTCAGACTGGGCCTCAGCGAATTTCTGTCTAGCATCGTCAAGTAGGCCCCATGCCTTGGGCTTGCGGCGGGGTTGATCAGAGCCGTTGGCCGGGAGTTGATATCCACGCAATCTGGGATGATTGTTAGCGATTCGAACCAAAATAACGCGTTTGGAATTGACATACCTAGGACCTTTTCCACTACTCTCCGGCATCGAAGAGGCATAAAAACGAGCAAAGGCCTCAACGTCCTGCTCGAAAGACCCACGTTGGATACTCTCCCGCACTCCTGCGAAGAATGTATCCATGACGTGGAAATTGTGGACTTGTAGGAGCGCCCAAGCGGTCATTTCCTTGGCAAGCAGGAGATGGTGAATATAAGCACGATGATAATTCTTGCAGGTATAGCATTCACATCCCTCGCCCAGCGGGGATGTATCTGTAGTGTAGTCTCCGGTCCACAGATCGATTCCCAAAGGCCGAGGCTCGGACTTGCCCTCTTGCAGGGCAGCAGGAGCGGGGAAGACGAATTCCATCGCGATGCCGCCGTCTGACGCCGCGCCCTGCAGAGGCGTGGTCAGAAGGTCTGCTCCAAGCGATACATCTCGCAGGATAGTGTGGGGTGTCTCGGGCTCACTGAAGAGCAATCGAGGAAGGTTCGCCAACGATTCTGGGACGAATCCCAATGACGCAGACTGATATAGTGCGAGGCCGGATATATCCCATCGGAACTCGCTCTCCAAATCATCCAAATAGAGGGACTGCTGCGCATTATCAAGAGGCAAGACAGGTGCAAAATATGCGCTCTTTGACTTCTCTTGCTCTGGTACGGCGTCTCCATAGAGCTGCTCCAATGCATCTCGAGTCCAGGCATGCGTCCGGTCAACCATCTTCCCCCGCCTCTTGGATCCGGGCTGCTTGTTAGCAAGGTCCACCATCCCGATTGCAATATCCGGTCTCAATTTTTGAACTGCCTTCACATAATCATGCGCGGATAATTGAGTGAATCCGACTGAGGTCAGCAGCGCAATGGAACTCGTTGTATTCGCGGGTGGACATGAGATTGGAGGGAATCGCCGCGGACCTAGGATCAAGGGCATATCCTCGGCTACGCAAATGAATTTCTTCAATGGCGACTCATGATCGGCGGCGGGTGTCTTGTAAACGGGGGCCTGCTTTTTCGCGATGACTTGTTATAGCACGTGCTGTCAGTTATGTCCAGATGAGAATTGATTGTGGTCATAGTGCAGTATTCCGCTTACAATCTTCCAATCCAGCATACAAACTGTTGATCTCAGTGTGATCGCGCATCACATCGTGCGCAACATGTGGGACTGTGCCCCGCGAAGTGAGCGGGACATGGTGCGGTGTCGCGAGGACCTTTCGGCCTGGAATGGCCAATTTGCCTACTCGAGGCGCAAGGACTGGAGCAGTGGAGGCCAGGACACTGAAGGTCATCGCTGAGGACGCGGACGTCGCTTGGTCCATGGCGTTCGTGGTTATTGAAAGACCATGTTGCGGGCGGCCTGGATCTTGTTCTTATCGGCCAGGAGAAATCGGATTTCCCGATAAACATCACCGGGGCCTCATTATCTTTCGGACACTTCGTTGGACTATTTTGCATACGTTCAGCAGGAACTGAGGATCTTGATTTATAATTTTCAAACATTTACACCTAATCACAGCCGTTCACCCGAATCAATCATGACAGGCACATCAGCCCCGCCGACGCGACGCGGAGCTCTCATTGTTGTCGAGGGACTCGACCGCGCGGGCAAATCGAGTCAATGTGAGATGCTACGGGATTCGCTCTCGCAGCAAGGGCACGTGGTTAAATACATTCGATTCCCAGGTACCTAGTTACACATTAATTATGGGTACCATTGGTCTAATAATGTCCTCTAGACAGAACGACACCCATTGGGCAATTGATTGATAGCTATCTACGCGGCACGTCGCACCAAGACGACCATTCCATTCACCTCCTTTTCTCGGCGAACCGGTGGGAGATTGCAAAGAGCATCGAAGAAGATATCACGAACGGAACAACAGTTATTGTAGACCGATACTCATATTCCGGTGTTGTCTACTCCGCCGCGAAAGCGAATCCCACACTATCACTGGAGTGGGCATGGCAGCCAGAAATCGGTCTGCCGCGCCCGGATATCTGCCTATTCCTTAGTATTTCACCAGAGGAAGCAGCGAAGCGCGGTGGGTTCGGTGCCGAGCGATATGAAAACGAGGCAATGCAGACCCGTGTGCGAGAGCTCTTCCGGACGATCTTCGAGAAGCAGGAGGATGTTTCCATTATCGATGCGGGTAAATCCATCGATGAGGTGTCACAAGAGATACAGGGTGCTGTAGCTGGTTGCATTGCGCGTTTGGACGTGACCGGCGCGTTGAGGAAATTGGAGCCTCTTGCGAATTAGCGAATTAGAAATAAGATCGGGCGCGCTTCTACTTGGGTCTCATTCAACGAGTTCTGCGTCATCCCAGTCGCTGTCTTCAATCACGATCTCGAGCTTTGATGGAGGTCGGGTCGGGCGGTAGTTCTGTCGGCCCTCGAAATCAGAGTCGGATTCTATCTCGACTTCCTCGAACCAATTTGGGCCTAGGTCATCTTGAGTCGGTTCTTCTAGCATTGACCTTGGCTCAATAGATGAAGATCGAGTGCCTGATGATGCATCCACAGCGGCAGACTCTTTGCGAACACGCTTCTCTTTCTTTCTGAGAATTGCACGCGCTTCTTTCTCTCCTCTATTGCGGAAGCTTAGCTCACGCATCATTGCCACCCACTGTACGGTGTTTCCACACGACGGGCAGGTCCCTTGGATAGGCACTAGGAGATCTGGTTTGTTGGTCGCATCAAGGAATGTGGTAGATAGACATAATAAATGACTCGTGCCGCGGCAATTCGGGTGTGGACACACTACTATTTGTTGTTCGTCCGGAGAGATCGACTCTTTACAGACCGTGCACTGCAGATCACCCGGGTCTTCCAACATAAACATTGACTTTTCGAGATGATCTTCAAGCTTGGTGTAGTCAACTGATAGGTTGTTAATGTTTCCAGTGGGTGCGAGCTCATCGCCTTGCTTGGGGTCTGGCGGCGTTGCAAGGTTGTCCCCATCTATAATAACTTTGACGTTGTCGGGTAAGCGACTATCCACACGGTCATTCCAGGCCCGCCACACACGGTAGACATCGGCACAAAAGAAGCGGACTCGTAATGGCCAAGAAGAGAAATAGGTTGAGCGAAGTAGGCAATGCAAATCCTCCAAATGCGCCATCAGAGATCTCCGAGTCCTCGCTCTGGGTTTCGGTTTCGGCTTGCCCGTCTTCCCATTGCCGTTAGCACTAGCCGTAGCTCGAGGCTTAGGGTCTAAATCATCTTCGGAATCAAGGTGCCGCGACCTTTCCGGGTGTTGCCAAGCCCATCTACGCGAAATGAGAAATTAAGACGCGATGTATATAAACAATTCATATGCGACTTACTCGAATTGCAAGGCGCCGACTCTGCTCGTGAAACCCTCTACGACAAGGGTCATTTCCCAGGGGCGTAATTTATCTCTGGCGGTTCGTTTGGCCCCACCTTTAGCGACACCGTTGTGCTGAGGGAGTCGTCTGATCGGGTTTGGCGTCGAGCCGATGTACAGTGAGGCGTGTCGAACGGTCGAGCGGAGGAGATAACAACAATAATATGCCGGGATTGGTTTTGGTTTTTCGGATTCCTCCATGATGTTTGAATTGAAGAAATTTTATATGCTTTTTTTTCACATTGAGATGTTTAATTCAACGTTGTACCTAGGTAGGCTTGTCAAGTCCTTGAAATTAGCTCTGCCTATTGAATACGGGCGGGTCCTAAGCGGTACCTTGATATACACCGGATCACATGATAGTGTATTTTCTTTTTACCATCTCAAGGGGAAAGGGAAGTGCAGTCTAGGGATATTATTAGAAATTTAATAGAAGTTACTACATGTTTAGCCAAGGGATAGATATGCAATGACTTTCACTAGACAGCCTCTATAAATATGTTATACCTCATCTAATATATGTGCCGTTGAACATATCAGAAAGACCAACAAACAACAATAAAATACATATTTAGACCATTGAAATCTAACAAAATATAGAAACAAGGTCTATACGCAGGTAATTATCACGCTAAAGAGTATCCGAGGCTCATCCTTTATCAATTTGATGTGTCACAAGACACTATATATCCACCAGATATACAGTCTCGTAATATTGGGCTCCCAAATACACCAGAAATCATTTAGGGACACCGTATGATGTTCCCCCCGTTTGCAGCATTGCAGTATAATTACTAAACTTTCAGGTGAAACTCAGGGCCTAAGCGGTACCTGAGCTCAGATTAGCTCATTCTTACAGTAAATCGTATACCGTACTGATCGGTACCGTCGCGGCTGGGTTGAAGGTTCCCCCATAGTCACTCATTGGTTCCTTTCTTACTGGTTGACCACACAAAAGGGACCTGGCAGTACTTCTGGAGTACCACCCCAGTCGATCTTTACTGCACATAATCTCATTCCTCCACTCTTAAGGTTTCTATCCCATCTATCCTTCTTTCCTCTCTGCGACTTGGGCCTCTCTTTTCTTGATTCTATCGCCTTTGGCCCCAAGTCAACCTTGTCTTTTATTTTTCCTTACACTCTATTCACTCATATACTTGGGTTCGTCAACCATTCTTCACCCTTCGGTCACATTGACAGCACGCCGGCAGCCGCCTTTCCTGATATCTATCATCATACCCTGCCTTTGCCGCATTACAGTCATTGTTAATCGAATTCGCTCAAATAGACGCGCTTAATCAAACATCTTCCCTAGTCGTCTGTCCTATTTGGAACAATGGGAGCTCCGGCCTCTGCCGGGGCGACCTCGACGGCCGCGGCAGCCCAGCCGACTCGATCCTCAAGCACCCATCCGTCGCACTCCCACAACGTGCCCCTGAGCGCTCGCAGGTCTGCACCTCTCGACTTGTCCACCGTGGAACGACGTGGGCAGCCCAACAACCCCAGAGAACCATCCAAGCGCATTCGTCCTCATGGTATCCCAGAAGCCCCGACTTTCCGTCCAACGGAGGAGGAATTCAAAGACCCGGTGGCCTACATTCAGAAGATCGCTCCAGAGGGAAGAAAGTATGGAATTTGCCGAGTGGTTCCACCAGAGGGCTGGCAACCGACTTTCGCAATCGATACAGAGGTAGGATCCCTCCTTCCACCTATGCATTTACCATCGCTTTCCGCGCATGGTCACGTCTGACAATGCTGACAATGGATACAGCGATTTCACTTTAAGACCCGTCGACAAGAGCTCAATTCGGTCGAAGGAGGTAAGGGCTCACATCCAGCACATCAGGCTGTCCCGGCTTGCAGGATCACCGCAGTGCGGTTCTGACCCTCATTCAAACATAGGAAACCGCGCGAACATGAACTATGTCGATGGCCTCGCTATGTTTCACAAACAACATGGCACTAACTACAGCCGGCTACCCAGCGTCGACAAGCGACCATTAGATCTCTACAAACTCAAAAAGGCAGTAGAGAGTCGTGGAGGCTTCGAATCCGTATGCAAGACAAAAAAATGGGCAGAAATTGGTCGCGATCTTGGATACAGCGGCAAGATAATGTCTTCTTTGTCCACTTCGCTCAAGAACTCCTACCAGCGCTACTTGCAGCCGTATGAGGAATACTTGGCCCGAGCCAAGCCTGGTGTGCAACAACAGCTTGAACTTGAGCACGGTGGTCCCTACACCCCTTCGCCTCTGCAATCCCCCATGACTCACAAGCCCATGTTTGATGAAAATGGCACGCCCTCTAAAGTCCGCGACGAAACTCCTAGCCTGCCTCGAATGGCCGCTTCACATACCCCAATGGCGTACACACCAGTGGCACATACCCCGATGGCACATACTCCAATGGAAAAGTCTCCGGAGAAGCCAACTCCACCTGTCGAGCCCACTCCTCCCCCTCCTTCACGCCCAGCGGCCGCAGGCTTTACTCCTGTTAACTCCGGCCTCGGTGGCTTTACCGCTGTCAACCACTCCCCTTTCACCCCCGCGAGCAACACCCCTGCGAACAACGGCCCACCAATCAAGCGTGAGGGAGAGAACGGCGCGTCAACACCCAAAGTTGTTTCCGAGCATGCTTCCGTCTCGACACCTATAAACAGTCAAGATGAGGAATCTCTGAAGCGTGCGATTAGCCGTGAGGACAGTTCTCAATGCGAAAACGGCGATGACGATGATGGAAGTGGTCGACGTAGCAAGCGTCTGAAGAAAGGTACACTTTGTAACTCTTTCAATTCTCGAAGGAAGCCTTGTCTAACGCCCTTTCCAGATTCATTCCCAACGATTGCGGGTTCTCACATGTCACTTCTTCGCCCAGCGCCGGTTAGATCGCGTAAGGATGGCTCCCAGCCAGCTGGAGAGGTAGGCGGAGGTTCGTGTCAGCGTTCTAATGATATACTGATTCGTGAACAGAAATGCGAGACTTGTGGCAAATCGGATGACCAAGGGTCTATTCTTGTATGCGACGGTTGCGAACTAGGGTATCACAAAGCGTGTCTCGATCCATCCACCACCACACCATCGGAACACGACTGGCACTGTCCTAAGTGTTTGGTCGGCACAGGAGAATTCGGATTTGAAGACGGCGGTGTTTACTCACTCAAACAGTTCCAGGAGAAGGCCAACGAGTTCAAGAAGAAGTACTTCGCTGCTAAGATGCCCTTCGACCCAGTTCTCAACACGCATCGACGCGAAACCGAGGATGATGTGGAGGCCGAATTCTGGAAGCTTGTCGTTGATTTACATGAGACCGTTGAAGTCGAATACGGCGCGGATATCCACTCGACCACGCATGGAAGTGGATTCCCAACTATCGAGCGGAATCCCCTTGATCCATTTTCGTCAGACCCTTGGAACTTGAATGTCCTTCCATTCTATGGAGACTCGCTCTTCCGTTACATCAAGTCCGACATCTCTGGCATGACGGTTCCCTGGGTCTATGTGGGGATGTGTTTCTCCACTTTCTGCTGGCATAATGAGGATCACTACGCTTATTCCGCGAATTACCAACATTTTGGTGCTACCAAGACCTGGTACGGAATTCCAGGTGCCGATGCGGAGGCCTTCGAGGCGGCCATGCGGGATGCAGTTCCGGAACTTTTCGAAGGCCAACCCGATCTTCTTTTCCAGCTTGTCACCTTGATGCCACCAGACAAGCTTCGCAAGGCCGGCGTTAATGTTTACGCGGTGGATCAGCGAGCTGGTCAATTTGTGCTTACATTCCCTCAAGCATACCATGCCGGCTTCAACCACGGATTTAATTTCAATGAAGCAGTCAACTTCGCGCCTACGGACTGGGAGCCATACGGTGCAGCAGGTGTTGAGCGTCTTCAGAACTTCCGCCGACACCCATGCTTCTCCCACGATGAATTGCTTCTTACCGCTGCTGCACGTGATACCTCTATTGCCACTGCCAAGTGGCTTGCGCCTGCACTAGCAAGGACATGCACTCGTGAACTGGGTGAACGGGCTGCTTTCCTATACAGGCAAAAGGAGGTGTCTGCTCGTACCCCAGGCTTTGGTCCCGACTCCATGACAGATGATGCACAGCCGAAATTCGTAGTTGAGAATGAAGACCTTCCCGAGGATGATTATCAGTGCCAACATTGCAAGGCCTACGCTTACCTCACTCAGTTCCGTTGTCACAAATCAGGCAAGACTGTCTGTTTGTCGCACGTTGACACCTATGACTGCTGTGGCGAAACATTTGCTCAAAAGCTGTGCGGCCCGGGACACACCCTCCGCTATCGCATGAGTGATGATGAATTGCAGGCCCTTGTGCAGAAAGTCCAAGAACGGGCCAGAATCCCTGAAGCATGGTCCGAAAAGCTCGACAAGACCCTGGAGGATGAACCGAAGCCTCAGCTTAAGGCCCTTCATAACTTGCTCAATGAAGGTGAGAAAATCCCATACCACTTGCCAGGCCTTCAAGATCTTGCGGCCTTCGTCCAGCGTTGCGATAAATGGGTTGAAGAAGCCAACAACTACATTACCCGGAAGCAGCAGAACCGGAGAAAAAACGAGAAGGCTTGGCGCAGAGCCAGTACCAAGGCAGCGCAGCTGGACGATCGCGATCGCGAAGTCCGCAGAATTGAACATATCTACGCCCTTCAGGCAGAGGCTGATAAACTTTCGTTCGACTGTCCACAGATGGCGGCGTTGGAAGAGAAAACCCGCGAAATCGAGAAATTCCAACAGGATATCAATAACGCTCTCATGCATCCGCATACCCGCCCTCTCCAGGAGATTGAAGAACTTATCGAACGCGGCAAAAATTTCAACGTGGAAGTCCCGGAACTGGAACACCTAGAGCAAGTCTCCCACCAAATCAAATGGATCGAACAAGCTGTGCGCAAACGAGACCAGTACATGACTCTTACCGATTGCCGGGAACTTGTCGCTGGTGCGGAGAAGCTCGGCCTTTCCGATACCAATGAACACTTAGTTCATTTCAAGGAGCTTGCTCGTCATGGAGATGCGTGGGAGATGAAGGCCAAGGAATTAATGTCCGTTGAAGCCGTTCACTATCAGCAATTAGAAGCTCTCTCTGCGCAGGCCTCCCGTTTTCCAGTTTCACCAGATACTCTCGCGGCCGTCGATGCTATATTGACCAAGCAGCGTGAGGCGCAGAAACGGATCCAGACTCTGTATGAAAAGAGCAAGGATGCGGAGATGAAGAATCGGCCCAAGTACAAGGACATCCGTGACCTCATGGAATCTCTTGAGCATTTGACTAGTCGACCTATCGGGGCGATCGACCTGGAACGTGAACAAAAGCGCCATGAGGACTGGATGAGGAAAGGGAAAAAACTCTTTGGCAAAGCGAATGCCCCTCTTCATATTTTGAGATCCCATATGGAATACGTCGAAAAGCGGAACTCGTACTGTTTCGACCTAGAGGACAGTTACCGACCACCTGTGGAGCCTTCGTCTCGAGACAATTCGCCTGAAGGTTTGCTTGAGAATCCTGGCAATCCTACCAATATGTGGGGCCCAAAGTCAAGAAAGCGAGATGTGTTCTGTATTTGCAGGCACTCTGAAGCAGGAATGATGATTGAATGCGAAGTCTGTCACGAATGGTAAGTTAACAAACAAGCTTTCGGCTTCTGGTGTAGGTTACTGACTTATATAGGTACCATGGCAAATGTTTGAAGATTGCTCGGGGTAAAGTAAAGGAATTTGACAAGTATACCTGCCCAATATGCGATTGGCGTCAGAAGATTCCGCGCGATGCTGCTCGTCCTAAACTTGAGGATCTGCAAGATTGGCACGCCGAAATCGCAACTTTGCCTTTCCAGCCCGAGGAAGAAGAGGTTCTTGAGAGTATCATTAATCAAGCGACAGCCTTCCGCGATTTCCTGCATGGTTTCACTAATGCTGCCTGCACAACCACCGAGGAAGTGCCTACTTTGATATTCTACCTCCGCAAGATCGAGGGCGCTGAGGTTCTTCTTACCTTCGAGACGAATTTCTTCCGACAGGAGATACACAAGTGGGCGCCCGTCGCACCGGAACCACCTCCAATCTTAGAGCAATCTCTGTCAACACGAAAGCCCCGACCGACGAAGCAACAAAAAATCATGGCTCAGCTTGGGGTGAATCGTCCAGAAGATCTTCCGGAGCATCTACGCCCCAAGCACATTGGCGCAACCAAGCGGAAATCTGTTGATGCTCAACCCCAGCCGGGTTCTGGTCAACCTGCCTCCATGAAACCAGCACCGCCGACTTCTAGTAGTGGACAACCTCCTAGCACAGGTCCAACGTTGGCTCAGATGACAGATCCGAACGCTGCGCCATATCCATTCTCTGCAAACTATTCTTTGCCCGCGAGCGATTCCACACCTGCCTTTGCACCTACTTCATCCTCAGCTTTCCTCCCCCACGCAGCCGCTTCTCAGTCCCCTTCATTCCTACCTCGCTCTCCCCCTCCCCAGCCAGATCTGGAAACCTCCCTTTTCAGCCCTCCACGCTTCGGCCATGATCCCCAGTTCGCGAGCAGCAGCCCTCGTCAGAACCTGGATGATGTATTTGCAGACTTGACCAACCAAGAGATTGACCCTGAAGCTGATAACCAGCCCATGGAGAATACCCACGCTAATGAGGCCTTGGAGGCCCTCGTCGTCAGCAATGGCAGTAGTCGTGCTGCCTCTGTTCAAGATGAATCAGTCCAAAATGGTGATCATGGTGAACCGCAGGATGAGCCCAAACTCGACGGCAGTAATGGGGACCTTGGAGACGAGGAACTTTGACTGAGTCTTGTTTTTTTTTCTCGAGATGAATGTTTTGTTTTTATTGAAAACTTGACCTTTTTCAGTCTTTGTTTACTATTTTCTGATTGTTTTCTTGCCTCACTTTCAGTATTTGTTTACTCGCCTTTCCTATGCTTTTATCGTTCTGTTCGGATCAATTCTCAAAAAAAGGGTGTACAAGAGAATGGACTGGCGAGTCCGGGGGTGTTTTCTAGCGATTCTACGCTTTTCTGTTTTTCCATACCACAAGACTATGTCTGTCATGACTGCTTTTCTTTGCTGCTGCCGACACCATGTAATATTAGTTGAATTCAGCCATTTTTATTCATGTCTCCAACTATAAACATCCCATTGATCTGGTCTATTGGACATCCGCATAAGCTCCTAGAGCAGCCTGTCCACCAGTATGAATGAACAATACATTGACCTGATCCAAGGATTCAGCAGAGTCCGCGACTTCTCCTTCGTTCACCCAATGCATCATGCCTCTCGCAACCTTGGCTGTATAAACCGGATCTAGCACCATACCCTCCGTCCGCGCCATAGTCTCAAGAGCCTCTTTACTCTCGCCATCAAGCACACCGTATGCAGTCCCAACAAACCGATCATCAAGCCGCACATCGTCCACCCCAATATCCCGCTCCCCATCAAGTCCGATCAACTCACCCGCCCTCCGCGCAAAAGTAAGAACCCGCTTTTCATGATATGCCCGTGGTTTAGTCGGCGAATTCAGAATCCCAATAATCTTCCGCTCCCCAATCGTCTTTGACACATCCAACTTCTCCAACAGCTTAAACCCAGCCACCAATCCACCGACCGTACTCCCACTTCCACAAGCAACAAAGATGTAATCAAACCTCCCCGAACCCCCAAGCCCCATCTCCCCCTCCTGTGCAGCAATCTCAAACGCCGCGCGCGCATACCCTAGCCCACCAAGCGCATGCAAGCTCGCGCCACCGGGAATCCAATATGGGTTCTGTCCGGACGCCTTCAATTCATCAAGAAGTGGTGTCGCATCCTCCGCTAGCGGATCACCTTCTTTGCAGACGCGAACCTCCGCACCGAGAAGATGGTTGATTTGCACATTTCCGCTGCGTTGGAAGGCTTCCTTATCACTGGCTGCTGCGAGTCCACCGCCTGTGCCGCGGTGTAGAAGAATTAAAGCTTTTAGCCCAAGTTTCCTTGCGAGAGCAGCGACTTGCACAGTGTGGTTGCTTTGGATTGCGCCCTCGGTTACGAGGGTTGTTGCTGCGCCTTGTAGCGGGCCTGGAGGTGTTGGGTTGTTTTCATGGCTGTGGTACAGGGGTGTTTGAGATAGGATATCTGGGACTATGTATTCTAGTTTGCGATATTTGTTGCCTGCGCAGGCTAGTGGGGAGGAGTGGTCTTCTCGTTTGGCGTAGATGGAGATGAGGGGTCGGTGCGGGGAGACTCTTGGGGGTATAATCGAGTCTAAGGGGTGGATGGGAGAGGGATTGGAGTATAGGATGTTATAGCGGGGGATTTGGGCGAATGTTTCTGGCAGTTGTATCGGAAGAGACATTATTTTATGCATGACTTTTGGTGAGATCAAGTTTGGATGTCGTGATGGCGCATTTATATTGTTTGGCCTCATCTTCAAGGCATCAAAGACACCAATCCATCTAATCTATGATGTGTCAGCAATTGCATGACTAAATTGCATGACGTCGGCCCGAGAGCATATAACTAGAGCTCTTGACTGCGATCAAATCCATTCAGCAAAAATGACTCTCCTCCAATTTTTACGACAAGCCCGCCAGTTGCACCTCCGGTTCCTGTCGGGCGCTCTCTCTGAGCCTCCAATCTATGTAATCGGTAATCCCTCTGCCGATCTTGACTCCATCGTCTCGGCGATTATCTACTCCTACTGCGCGAACAACCGGCTTCCTATCAAAAGCCCACGACCACATATCCCACTCTTAAACCTGCCCAATTTCCCCGCTGGGACAGAGCTGTATCGACTAAGACCGGAATTTTCAGCTGCGCTATGGTCATCAACTAATTGTCCCGCTCTGAAGAGTGAAGAGCAATTCGAGAACACCCTACAGTCTGCAGGGAATTTCCTACGCGAGCATGTCATGACTGTTGCGGACTTTGCGCAGTCTCTTGAAGACAAGCATGTGTGGAAACAGACACTCGCCGATGCAACGCTGGTAGACTGGAACGCGTTCCCGTTCCCCTCGACCGATAAGGGCTCCGGATCCCTAACCGGGTTGCCGAGCGTCTCCTTCCGGACTGTTGGATGTATCGACCACCACGTTGACGAGGACTCCATGCCAAGCATCGACGAATTACCAGAAGGCCAGCCGATGATTATTCAGCCGGGACCTGGGTCATGTGCGTCGCTCATTACGTGCGAATTGCAACAGCGGAAACTCTGGGACGCAACCCCAGAGATGGTGCAGGTTGCGAAGCTTGCTCTTTCCGCGGTGTTGATCGATACCTCGAACCTCACTGCAGAAGGCAAAGTGACCGATGTCGATCGTATGGCTGTTGAATTCCTGAAATCTCAAATCGAGGGGGAAACACAAGCTGCAATGGATGCAAAGGGCGATTGGGATTTGGAGGCGTTCTACAAGAGCATTCTTTATGCTAAGCAGAATAGCCTCGATCTTCTTACTATGGACGAAATATTGGACCGCGATTATAAAGACTGGACTGAGACGTCACAGTCCTCGGGGAAGACCGTGAAAATGGGCTTCTGCTCTGCCGTCAAGCCCATGCGATGGATTGTACAGAAGGCGGGTGGTCCAGAGAAGTTTATGGAAGCTGTGCGCTCGTTCGCGGCTTCTACTAAGAAAAACTTGGATGTGCTTGTTATTATGACGGCGTTTACTGGCACTAACGACAAATTTTGTCGCGAGCTGTTTGTCAGTGTGATGAGTGACAATGAAGCAGCTGACAAGGGTGTCAAGAGATTCGCTGAGCATTCCTCTCACCACCTTGGGCTCATAGAATGGTCCCCGCTGGATGAGGAGGATATCCCTGAGTTGACTGGAGATTGTCTTTCTACATTGAATAAAGACTCACCCCTCTGGAGGAGGCTGTGGGTTCAAACCTATGCGGCTGGGAGTAGGAAACAGGTTGCGCCGTTGTTCCGGGCAGCAGTGGCTAAATTATAGAAGAAATTCATAGAAGATGTCTTAGATATTAAATGTACCTGTTGTTATTTGGCTTATTGGCCGATTCCCTTCACTATATATTATTCGACTGCTACTCATAGCCTTTTGGGCTAGTTTATATGGTGACTCTTGTGGAATTGAGTTTCTCAAATTCCTATTAATTCATACATACTCTTTAACACTGAAATCCAGGTATGTGGAGTAGAACACAAACAAATAGAACGCAGTATATGCAATGCTCCAAGCTAACCTCATGCAAATGCTAGTATGCCAGGAGGACAATATGACAAAAAAAAAGGATATGCAACTCGCAATAAGACAAACCAAAATAAGAAGAAAAAAACACACATAGCCACCTCCTCCCGAATTTGGTGTATCTGAAGGCTTCAAGTTAAAACGCCGATAATAGGTAAAAAAAAAAAAAATCAAACACATTCCCACTCGCAAAATACACACCAGCGCGCAGCTCGGTCAGCTAGCACAAGACCGCGCCACATACCACGCTCACCAATCTTAATAACAGTCTCCCAAACACTACCCTCAGCAACGGCATCAGTGACAGATTCAGTACCGGTATCACTGCCGATCATGTGCTCAGCTTTACGGGTGAGACGAAGAATCTTGCCAGACGGGGACTGGATCGCTAATTTCGCAGCCTTATCCCGTCCAGAAGTAGATCTGCCCGACGAAATGACCGAGGTCGACGCCGAGAACTCATTGGAAGCACCCGATACAGTCGAGCCGCCTGCTGTACTGGACACCATGCTCAATGCACTGGATGGACGAGTGAAGACGGACGAAGGCGAGCCGCGGCCATTAGAGGCCTCGTCCTTGCCTGACCCAGGAGCAGCAGGATGTTGCCGGACAGCGAACACAAATGTATTGTTGACTGCCAGACGAGAGCACTGTGGCTGCATGATGTACAAGTCATGTCGCTGAGCATGGGGTGTAGGATGACGCAGGACAAAGTCGTAAGATGGATTTTCGCCGGTGTGGAGTATTGGTAGGGCCAAGGCTAGGGGATGGGGAATATCTCGACTTGAGTGCATGAGTCCCTTCTTGCCTGCATAAATCTTCAGCACACCTTGGCCTTCGTCGCCTGGCAGGACAGCCTTGATTGTGATGCGTTTTTGGCCGCGGATCCAGTCCGGCTGGACCAAGGCGCGCTTGCGCACAATGTCTCCGCTTTCGAAGCAATCGCCATCTGCGTCGCGGGCGAACCCCGGGGCTTCGACTTCCGCGGCACATTCAACATCCGTAGGGACTAGCATGCGTAGTTGCATGACCTCCAATCCGTCGATACGGAGGAAGCTTGTGTCGTAATCCGGCATCTGGACGTTAAGCTTGAAGTATGGCGGGCACACAGTAGGCAGGGAGAGGAGAACATCTGGCGAAATTGGCGGGCAGATGTGCTGTTCTTCCGGATAGAGCGGGACATGAGTGTAGCAGAGATCAAGCGGGCGCGTAAGGAAGTACCAGCTCTCCGCTACGGAAGAGTTGTTGGAAACGAATTTACTGCGTTGAGGGTTCGTGGGATTTGCAAGTGCGCAATCCATAAAGCGCCATTCACCATCCACGAGAACAGAGTTCCACCAGTGATTGGGACGGGAGAGACTTTCTAGATCGAGCGCATCACCGGGGCTCTTAAGGAAACCTCGGATAATTTCTGTATGCAGGCCAACGGCTGCGCACATCTCGTGTACCAATAGTGCAATTTCCTCTGGGGTACCTCGTTTGGCCTGTAGGAGTCTCTTCATATCAACTTCGAGGCCGTCGACAGGTTCCTCCCACGAGATTTTCTCGCTAACCCAGGTAAAGATGGCCCGAAGACGCTGAACGTCACTCTTGTAGGGTCGGCAGATATAGGCTTGCGCGAGGCTCATGGGGTTCGTCATAGGGGGTAGACTGCTGATGAATCGTGCACTCTTATCAACGAGGTTAAGATTAGCTCCATGGAAGTTCGTTGGCTCGGTGATCGGTTGCCCATCGATGCTCTCATCGCCCTCCGCGGTATCGTACAGTTCTTCCACGGAGTAGATAACAGGGTGATCCATCATTTGACATCGTTCTGCCCTGTCGATCCTCTCGTTTCGACTAGGAGATGACGCCCGGTTAACGTCTCGGCGCACCTGAACCCAGTCAATGGCGCCAGCTCCGAGTCCCATATCACGGCCACTATCACGATTTGAGTGAGATGCAAGAGCCGGTGACACAACGTCTATCCCTCTGATACTCTTGGTTGGAGAACCTGATCTCTCGCCGTGGCCAACCGAAATGCTACTCCTCGCGCTGGCCGCACCAGTCTTGGCTGTTTCAAATATCTTTTTGAAAAACCCTTGCTTTTTGCTCTTTGGCGTAGAGAGGCCACCAAAGACTCCGCTATGATCCGTCGAGTCAAGACCGGTGGACGACCACGGAATAGCTGACGATGCACCCTGGCGAGACGAGTTATGACTTGAGTGATATGAAACACCAGTGAAAGGAGTCTCCGGGCGTACGTCACTAAACCCTCGAGAGCGCACAGTGTCCATAGCAGTATTTGGCCTCTCATGCCCGCCTCGCCTAGCAAAGCTTCCCGCGCTCGTCGCACTAAATCCTCCCGCAGAGAAACCACTCATAACACTTTGACTGGTCTTGTCTGTGCTCGTCGTCATGGATGTGCCATTACTTTGCACCCCACTAGATGAATTGGTGGCACTAGACTTATTGGTAAAAGACCGGTTGAGAATGTCACCCCGGAGATCATGGCCGGAACGCCGGGCCTTGAGGGGCGCATATTGTCCTGGTATGGAGTTATTTCGTGGGTGGTAGGTGGCATGTTTCGGAGGAGGGGGAGGAGGTCCGTTGTCGTCGTCCTGGGCGCTTCTTCGATCCTCAGGCGATCGATTCTGATCTTCCAACTGACGTAGGCGGCTCTCCATTCTTTGGACATAGTTGTTTAGTTGAGGCGGACCATCCATATGGTCATGGCTATAAACGCTGTTGCGGTGGACAAGTCCGCCCTGTGGTTGCTCTTTCTCGCCATCAAAGCCCATTGACGTCAAAGGCCGGCGTCTGTTTCCTTGGGGGGTTCTTTCGTGCGAGGTGTCAAATTCTTCAGGCGACCAGGGATTGTTGAACATTGGAGATGGAGAAGGTGACTGGGCCTCACGAGGTAGACCCATATCTTCCAATGAAGTCATAACATCTTCCATGGCATCTCGCAACGGAGATGGTGTGTTTCCGTGAATATCTGACTGTGCCGAGGTTTCAGAGACAGCGGAGTGCATTGAGGCTGCAGATGGTGATGGGGTACGATCGAATATCGTGTAACGGTCATTCATAACTAATGGCGTGGGGGATCGTGATGGGCGGGGGGAGTGCGAAGGAGGCTGAGGAGAGTGCGCATGATGCTGAGATGAGTGCATTGGTGGCAACGGTGAATGACTTCGTGTTGGAGAATGCATGGGCGGCTGAGGAGAGCGGGATTCCGTACGAGGAATGATGACTCGGTGTGGCGGCGGCGGAGGGGGGGAGGAGAGTCTTCTCGCTCTTCGTACATTTGCACTGGGGATGGTTCACGAGACGGAACACGGTAAGATGACATACTGCCGTGAGAGACTAGCGCAGATGGATGTTCCTGCATTGGTAATGGCGATTGAGCCCGGTAGGAGGACATACTTCCATGTGGCATGTGCGCAGGTGGATGATCCTGCATGTACAATGGAGATGGCCCGCGGGATGGAGCCTGGTACATACTACCGTGTGGAACCATCGCAGAATGGTCCTGCATTGGCAGCGGAGATGGGCCCCCGTGATGGAGCCCGGTAAGATGAAATACGCCCGTGTGGCACCATCGCAGATGAATGATCTTGCATTGGTAATGGCGATGGAGCACGATAAGATGACATACCGCCGTGAGAGACCGTCGCAGATGGATGTTCCTGCATTGGTAGTGGCGATTGAGCCTGGTAGGAGGACATACTACCATGTGGTATGGTTGCAGGTGGATGATCATCCATATACATTGGAGATGGCTCACGCGATGATGCCTGATAGGATGACATGCTCCCTTGGGAGATAGTAGGTGGCGGATATTCTTGCATTTGCAATGGGGAGGGCTCGCGCGAAGAGCCCCGGTAAGATGAAATACTGCCATGTGGCAGAGTCGGGGGCGGGTAATCCTGCATTTGCAACGGAGATGGCTCACGAGACGAAGCCCGATAAGATGACATGCTGCCTTGTGGAACCATGGCAGATGAATGCTCGTGTACTGGCAAGGGGGACGGATTGCGGGACAGAGGACGGGTGGATGAAATGCTCCCCTTCGGCGTCACTGCATATGAACGTTCCTGCGTTTGTAATGGAGATTGCTCACGGGATGAAGGTCGAGAGGATGAGACACTTCCCCTCGGCAGCATCGATGGTGCCCGTTCAGGCTCCGCAGACGAACGAGGAGAGACACCGCGTGAAGAAGACCGCGAGCCAGACGATTGGGGTCGAGATAGTGAGCCTTGGTTCTTGACAGCTGACGCATGCGTGCGCAAAGGCTTCGTACTTCGTGGAATGGCGCCATCCCGAGGTGGTGTTTGGGGAATTGCGGGTGCCGCTGGGTTAGATTGGGTTGCGCGCCGAGCGACGGAAGCTGGTGATACGGCTTCCTTATGCGCCTGGAAGGGTTTCCGCCAGACAGTCTTCTGTTTCTTGGGAGCTGATGTGGGGTTGTTGATCGGAGAAGATCCTGCTAGCACCATTGGACTAGTAGTGTCGCGGCTCACGGGCACGAAGTCTTCACTCAGAAGCTCGACAAAATTGGACGGGAACAGTCCAACTGCGCGCCTGTCACGGCGCAACCGACCCATCCACCATTGTCCATCGCCTGCATTCAAGCATTCAATCAAGTCACCCTCCACAAATCCCAGATCTCGTGTAGTCTCTCCGCCCCAGGAATACACTGCTCGGCACCAGCATGGAAACCGCATTGGCAGCTGAGCCATCGTGGTCACTTGAACACGGTTTCGTCGGGCGCAACACACGGGATCGACTTAATAAGTCGTTTCAAAACCTGGCGCACTTATGAAAAGTCCACATCCAGGTAAAGGTAGGAAAGTGATATATCAATCGACGAGTTTGTGTTGTTGATTCGAACCCAATACAACACAGCTTGGTCAGATGGGTGACAAGGTCCGCACGGCCGCAGGGATAGCAACGATCGCTCAATCAATCAGCATTGTCGAGAGAATAAGGAGGTTTCGATTGGGTGGTTCAAAATAAAAAAGATTGGCGAATGGAGATTCAATTTCACCGAATGGGGCCAACAAAGCTGGTTACGAAGACGTGGGGGAAGGCAGAGCGGTTCAGATCGGTGAGGCCTAAGACGACACTTGGGGCGTAAACTGGGACTGGGGTTGTTTGTTTGTGGCCCAATCAGGACTAGCGGCGGAGGGTCGCCTTATCGATAAGCTTATATCATATTATGTAATATCTCCTGTCCCCCGAGTCTTGAAAGAGACCATGATCGTTCCAAGGTTATTCCTCTTAGCAGTCATGAGCCTATATATTGGGCATGCATATGCATGTCTTGAAATCAAGCCCCGGGGTATCGTAGTAGTCAAATACCGGGCGATGTTTCCACCTTTGTTCCAACTATAGAAAAGCTGGAGCCGACACCGAACCATGGATCGGTGTCGAACAACCCTGGTACTCTCGACAACAGAGGGTCTCTGGCGAACTAGAAATATCTTTATTTTCACTTGCTTGAATTACATTATATTGACGATTAATCTTGAGGGCTGCCCCTTTCAAGAGTGGAATAACTGGGGGCGTTGGATTTAAACCTCTGGGAGAAAGCCTTGAAAAAGTACTAATAACCAACCCCTACCGTTATAGATATCTGCAACTGGTTCTTGTCTGAAAATAAGAAGTCTAATTATACTACTCGGTAGAGATTTTATCTAGTATCTAAGTATAGTATAGAGGTCGATGACTCGCTGAATATGTAGAATTTCGTACAGTGGGTAAAATATATATATATAATGTAGGTAAGCACAGTAGTCCTTAAATATTTCCACAGTTTGCTCTATTTAACATTCTTCATTTCCGCCTTAATATTATACATCCCCTCATATATTATTACCATTGTGGCTTCAGTACATAGTTACATAGCATGTAGATTAATTTGTTCAAAGAAACTTCGCTAAACCCCCTTATAGATATGGTTTTTGTTGACGACCCTAAAGCCCCTGAAACCCGCAGATAACCAGCTAGCATTCCTCACCCACTTATGTGAGTTATCCAGTTAATTAACTTAACTATGTGATTACGAACACCCTAACTTTGCTTGGTATCTGATCCTAAACTTACAGAGCTACCCCCTTCGCGATCCATGCACACTGCCCTTAGCCTCGCTTTCGGCAACCAAATCAAAACAGAACCGTTTTCAAAGCAATATAAGCTACCATATCACAGGTTATATAGAGAAAAGCCTTCTACACAGTTTATGCTATTTCACCGCCTTGACATCTAATATCACTACTAATCAGACTACAAGAAAGGCCGCCAAAAAGACGTGGCAAGGCTGCAAACCCGGCCGACTATCATTGCTATAAATTATTTACACTATACGTTGTACAATTTAAAAATCTGGGAAGTCGGATAGCCAATGCCAAGATTGGAGAATTTTCACATTCTCGGAGTGGCCATGGAATCTTCAGCTACCATAAACAGTTTACTGTTTTCGGATCACCCAACTCAACGACACCCCTTTACGAAGACGTACGGGAGCCAAGGTTCAAAACCCCATTCTAGCGGGATTTTTGCCTGAATCCCTTAATTTAAAACGGCAGAATATTAAAATACCTGAAATGGTCTGATAGGCAAAGGGAGCTATACGAATGTGGTGAGTCTGAATCGGGGTATTTGTCGTGCTTACTCGGAGAGCTTTTGATTGATGCTTTCATTTCCATGAGAACTTGGGGATATATTCGGCCAAGTTGATCTCTGGATTTTTCGTGACTGCGGCTTGAGCCCACCCCGCCGAGACACCGTTAAGACAGGCGAGCTTGCCGTCGCACCGAAATCGCATACGAATCAACCAATATCATGCTCTGGGTGGGTATGATCATCGGTCGGTTTGCCAATACCCACCAGGCACCCCCAGTGCACGTATTGGCTGCTATTGAACTGTGCATGTGGGTCCTTCTACACGAGATGGCCAACCTGGACATGGAGGAGGTTAATGAGAGCGCTTTAGGAGGATAAATCTTTAACCAGCTTGGCCGATTGGCCATGCGAGGAGTCCTCCGTGGATTTGGGATTTGGGGGAGTAACTCAGTTTTCAAAACGAGCAGTGTGCAGGAACCTTCGGACTGAGGTCTCTAAAAGACAATATACATACATATGGTAGCCTACGTAGGTACCTGGTATAAGGTACCCACAATATCCTTCATCCCAGCATACTAGTCTTGCATTAGTAGACTGCTGGAAAAATAACCCTGTACATTAACCCAAGGCAGAGCCTATCGCCCTTCTGTTTTACCCAGCTTCCGGCTTTGACGTTTAGACATAACCTGTGTACTGGTGTTGGTTTTGTACTAATATTCCGCACTTTTTTTTATCCGGCCGTACATAGAAACAGCTACCATAATATCTAGGGTATCATTCAGTTTTGTTCTATTTGTTCTTATCACTGCTTCCTTTCGCAAAATACAGTCTGTTTGCAGTCAGTTATCGCAGGGGCCCGGTCCGTTGCCATAGAATGACCTGGGTCCACTCGATCGATCGATGGCTTGAGAACATTTGGGTCGATCGTCCGATGAACCACGTGTATAATTGATGGCATATTCCATATTCTAACAATTGTGTGATGGCGTTGAATAATTTCATTTGAATATCTTATTGATGGCATTGACGGCACAGAAAGTCACCGGAAGAATGAGAATGAGACCTTCCAGGCTACGACCATCTGAAACGAGACTTGATGTCTCAGAATTTGGAGTTGGAGTCATGACGTACTGGAACCCCTACGATGATGCCTTTAGGCGACTACACTTCCTTACTGACTTGCAAGTCATTTGTAGAAACTGTTCATAATCGGTTTCCTGCATTCTAATAATGTATTCTATGTCTTGACGAGCGTATGTTGTGGAAGGGGAGAATTTTGAACTCAGGAAGCTGTCCCTATGGTTTCTAAAATTAAAGATAAATAAGCCTCTTTAATCTTTAAGCTCTTCTATCGGTGCATTCTTCGAAAATTCCTTGCCAATGTACATAGGGCAAATCACATCACGTGATGATGGAAGCAGCGGCTGTAACCTTCCGAATGCAGCGACTCCATCTCTTTTATTGCAACTTCATTGTAATGTTTCTTCGGAACGAGTCTATTGTCTATGATTTATGCCAGGTTTTTCCGCGGGTAGCTCGGCTCATGTACCTATTTTAAATCTTGATTTCTGGAGTCATTGCTAGTTTTATCCGCAAACAGCACTTTGGCATCCGTGAACTAGCATCGCTTAGACGTTAGCCTTAGTAATTCAAAACCCATGACTCAGGATCCAATCAGGTTATCAAAGGAACCAAGCTTTCAGTTCGGTCCAGCCCAGTTCCACTTACGATCTACTCAGGCAGCCATACCAAGTTCTTCGAGGGATTATTAAACTCGGCAGTAACGGTGCCATTGAACCATTTTAGGAAGTATACTTATCAATACCAGAACTGCGAAAATATACGAATTTTTGTTGAATATTGAGGAACAAGCCGTGGGATCATACGTTTCCCAATGGTTCCAGCTGGGTTACCATACCATAAAATCCTGTTTTACAAGAATGAATCTGGGACCCAAGCCCTTCTGCTTCCTATTTGGTTACTACTAAGACAATTGAAAAAGAATAGTCGTTTGTAATATGCTGCTGACCCACTAAATGGAAAATGCCCCCGTCACACCCTCTATAAAGTATGATATCCGTCGATTTGCGCTTGATCTAAACCTTTCTTCTTTCTCCATACATCAAACTGTGTATTTGCTACAGGGGAGATTATGGAAGGCCCCAGTCATATATATCTCTTCGGAGACCAGACTGCGGATTTCGACTCGGGCCTTCGTCGTCTGCTGCATGCGAAGAATGACTCGCTACTGGCGGCATTCTTCCAAAAGTCTTACTATGCGTTGCGCAAGGAGATTACATCGCTTCCACCATCGGAGCGTCAGCAGTTCCCGCGCTTTACCAGTATCGTTGATCTTCTCGCGAGGTTCAAAGAGTCAGGCCCGAACCCAGCGCTGGAGAGCGCATTGACGACAATTTACCAACTAGGATGTTTCATCCAGTAAGCATATTTCAGCCTTTGATAGAGAGGCTATATTTGGAATCAAACTCGCTAACAACGTCTGCTAGCTATTATGGCGATTTGGGTCATGCCTATCCATCGGGCGATGAGAGCTGCATTATAGGTCTTTGCACAGGTCAGCTCGCATCTGCCGCTGTGAGCTCTTCGAAAACAATTGGAGAGCTCATTGCAGCTGGAATTGAGACCGTTGTTCTTGCTTTGCGGCTCGGAATGTGTGTCTTGAGGGTACAGGAGCTCATCGAACCAAGCAAATCGGCAACGTCAAGCTGGTCTGTACTAATCTCTGGCATCCGCGAGCCCGAGGCTCGGGATTTGATCCAACAGTACGCAAAGAAGAATGTGAGTCTCTTTCTCAAAACCAACTTAGAATAAAAAAGGATTGTTGTTAATATCTTCAAGGCTTTGCCCCGGGTTTCTCAGCCTTATATCAGCGCAGTCAGCCCCAATGGACTCACGATCAGTGGCCCTCCGACTTTCCTGAGCCGTTTCATTGAGGATAGCCTGTCGAAGGAGCACAAGCCCACACGAGTTCCAATTCACGGCCCGTACCATGCCTCGCATCTGTATGATGACAGGGATATTAACCGCATTCTGGAATCTTGGCCTACCGAACAGTTCGTGACCTACGTGCCTCAGATCCCTGTTCTGTCGAGTGAGACGGGCGAGGAATTTCAAGCTGAAAGCCTTGAGCAGCTGTTGAGATTTTCCCTTGAGGAGATCCTGCAAAGACAGCTCTGCTGGGATAAGGTCATCGAATCTTGCCAGTCAATCTTGGAATCCGCCACAACATGCACTCTGTTCCCAATTTCCAGTACTGCGACCCAGAGTCTATTCAATTCATTGAAAAAGGCTGGAGCCTCCAACCTCGAGGTTGACAGCAAAATTGGCGATATTCAGAAGGATTCTGAGGGAGATAATCGAACCGGCCGTGCTGAGCAATCCAAAATTGCAATCATCGGTCTCTCAGGAAGATTCCCAGAGTCACCCGACACCGAGGCATTCTGGGACCTTTTGAAAAAAGGACTGGACGTTCACCGCGAGGTGGTCCCCCAGAGCGATGGGATGTCAAGGCTCACGTCGATATGGACGGAAAGACAAGAAACACCAGCCAAGTTCAGTATGGATGCTGGTATAACGACGCCGGAATGTTCGACCCTCGATTCTTCAATATGTCTCCCCGTGAAGCACTTCAAGCAGACCCCGCTCAACGTCTGGCACTTCTTACTGCTTACGAGGCGTTGGAAATGGCAGGATTCATCCCTGACAGCACTCCATCTACGCAGAAGAACCGCGTCGGTGTCTTCTATGGAATGACCAGTGATGACTACCGTGAGATCAACAGTGGTCAGGACATTGATACCTACTTCATCCCCGGTGGTAACCGTGCTTTTACTCCTGGTCGCATCAACTATTATTTCAAGTTTAGCGGCCCTAGTGTCAGCGTGGATACAGCTTGCTCCTCAAGTCTTGCGGCAATTCATGTCGCTTGTAACTCCTTGTGGAGGAATGAATGCGACTCGGCCGTGGCCGGTGGAGTCAACATTCTGACAAATCCTGACAACCATGCGGGTCTCGACCGTGGCCACTTCCTCTCAAGGACCGGAAACTGCACCACCTTTGACGATGGTGCTGATGGTTATTGCAGAGCTGACGGAATTGGCTCCATTGTCATCAAGAGACTCGAGGATGCTCAGGCAGACAATGATCCTATCTACGGTATCATTGGAGGGGCTTATACCAACCACTCAGCTGAGGCTGTTTCGATTACTCGGCCTCATGTGGGAGCACAGTCCTTCATCTTTGACAAGCTGCTCAATGAGTCCAACAGCGATCCAAAAGAGATTAGCTATATCGAAATGCACGGAACTGGTACCCAGGCAGGTGATGCAGTGGAGATGCAGTCGGTTCTCGATGTCTTCGCTCCTGACTACCGTCGTGGTCCAACTCAATCTCTTCACCTCGGTTCAGCAAAGTCAAACGTTGGCCACGGAGAGTCTGCTTCTGGTGTCACAGCTTTGATCAAAGTCTTGATGATGATGCGGAAGAACATGATCCCGCCTCACTGTGGCATTAAGACCAAGATTAACCACAACTTCCCGACAGACTTCCCTCAGCGCAACGTCCATATTGCCACTGAACCTACCCCCTGGAACAGACCAAATGGTGGCAAGCGAAAGACCTTTGTTAACAATTTCTCGGCCGCCGGTGGTAATACTGCTCTGATGGTCGAGGACGGCCCCCTCGCCGAGGAGAATGTAGTAGACTCCCGGTCTGCCCATCCTGTGCTTGTCTCTGCTCGGTCTCAATCTTCTTTGAAGAACAACATCTCCGCTCTCGTGCAGTACATCGACACAAACAAGAACTCTTTCAGTTCCAACGATGCTAGTCTCCTTGCCAATCTGTCTTACACAACTACAGCAAGGCGTATTCATCATCCCTTCAGGGTGGCCGTTACTGGATCGACTCTGGATGAAGTCAGGAGTGGATTGGCTCCTATCGTCAACCGAGACAGCATTAGCCCAGCTCCAGTCAATGCACCTGGAATTGGCTTTATCTTCACCGGCCAGGGTGCTCAGTACGCAGGCATGGGACGCGAATTGTTTGAGAGTTGCTCGCAATTCCGCACCCACATTGAGCACTTGAACTGTATTGGCCAGAGCCAGGGCTTCCCGTCTATTCTGTCCCTAGTCGATGGCAGCGTTCCAATTGAAGAGCATAGTCCGGTCGTTACCCAGCTCGGAACCACCTGTGTGCAGATGGCATTGACCAAGTACTGGGTGTCTCTGGGCATTTCCCCTGCCTTTGTCATTGGTCACAGCCTCGGCGAGTTTGCCGCTCTGAATGCGTCCGGTGTCTTGACAACCAGTGACACGATCTACCTCGCTGGGCGACGTGCCCAACTTCTCACTGAACAAATCAAGGTTGGAACCCACGCTATGCTTGCTGTCAAGTCTTCAGTAGCACAGGTCAAGCAGTTCCTTAACGAGGCTACCGAGGTTGCTTGTATCAATGCGCCCAGCGAAACTGTTATCAGTGGCGCCAGGGAGAAGATTGATGAGCTTGCACAAACCCTTACCAACGAAGGTTTCAAGGCTACCAAGCTGAATGTACCATTTGCTTTCCACTCGGCTCAGGTTGAACCCATTCTTGAGAGCCTTGCTGAAATTGGAAAGGGGGTCAACTTCAATGCGCCGTCTATTCCATTCGTATCTGCCCTTCTTGGAGATGTCATCAATGAGACCAACAGCGAGTTGCTTGGTCCCAACTACCTCACCCGCCACTGCAGGGAGACTGTCAATTTCTTGGGCGCTCTGGAAGCTACCCGGCACACCAACCTGATGAACGACAAGACAATCTGGGTTGAGATTGGCTCTCACCCAGTCTGCTCTGGGATGGTCAAGGCAACTTTTGGACCTCAGACAACTACTGTGGCATCTCTCCGTCGCCAGGAAGACACGTGGAAGGTTCTTTCAACTAGTGTTTCGGCTCTTTATATGGCTGGAATTGAGCTTGGATGGAAGGAATATCACCAAGACTTTACCGCCGGCCACAAAGTTCTCCCACTTCCTTCCTACAAGTGGGATCTCAAGAACTACTGGATTCCTTACACCAATAACTTCTGTCTGCTCAAGGGTGCACCTGCGGGACCAGTGGCCGAGGCTGCACCAGTCGCTGTGTTCTTGTCGTCAGCAGCCCAGAAAGTTTTGGAGACGAGTGGTGACAATTCGTCGGCATCTATCGTCATCGAGAATGACATTGCTGATCCCGAGCTCAATCGTGTCATTGCAGGTCACAAGGTGAACGGTGCCTGCCTTACTCCATCGGTATGCATATATCAATTTCTGCACCTGAACGATCTGTTTGCTAATTGAACTTTTAGTCCTTGTACGCCGATATTGCACAAACACTCGGTGAATATCTAGTTCAGAACTACAAGCCCGAGTGGAAGGATCGCGGCTTTGATATTTGCAACATGATGGTACCTAAACCGCTTATTGCCAAGGGAGGCAAGCAACTCTTCCGCGTCTCAGCCACCGCAAACTGGGCCGAAGAAAATGCCAATGTGCAGGTGTGGTCTGTGACCCCAGAGGGGAAGAAGATACTTGATCACGCCAGCTGCAACATCAAGTTCTTTGATCCCAGTCCTTACGAGCTCGAGTGGAAGCGCAGCTCTTACCTCATCAAGCGAAGCATTGAGCATCTTCAAGAGAGCACGATATCTGGCCAGGCTCACCGTATGAAGCGAGGAATGGTCTACAAGCTCTTTGCTTCTCTGGTTGACTATGATGAGAACTACAAATCCATTCGCGAAGTCATCCTCGACAGTGATCAACACGAGGCTACCGCTCTGGTCAAGTTTGAGGCCCCACCGGGCAATTTCCATCGCAATCCATTCTGGATTGATAGCATCGGTCACTTGTCTGGCTTTATCATGAACGCTAGTGATAACACCGATTCTAAGAACCAAGTGTTCGTCAATCATGGATGGGACTCGATGCGATGCTTGAAGAAGTTCGACTCCAGTGTCACTTACCGCACCTACGTGAGGATGCAACCCTGGAAAGACTCTATCTGGGCTGGAGATGTCTATATGTTTGAGGGAGATGATATCGTCGCTGTCTATGGTGGTGTTAAGGTATGCTGAACAGTCATCTGAGCTCTTGAATGAAATACTAACAGAATACAATATAGTTCCAAGCTCTGGCACGGAAGATCCTCGACATGGCTCTTCCTCCCGGTGGAGCTCCGGCACCCAAGCCAGCTGCTGCCAAGCGTGTTCCCGCTCCCATTGATGTTCAGAAGGCAAAGCCTACCGCCACCAAGAAGGTTTCCCCTTCACCAAAATCTGGACTTCCAAGTCTGGCTACACGCGCTCTTGCAATCCTGTGCGAAGAGGTTGGACTTTCGGCATCTGAGATGACTGATGATCTCAACTTCGCCGATTATGGAGTCGACTCTCTGCTCTCGCTGACTGTCACCGGGCGATACCGCGAGGATATGGGCCTCGATCTTGACTCCACTATCTTCGTGGATCACCCAACTGTTAAAGACTTCAAACGTCTCCTAGCTCAGATGGATCCTGGTGAAAGCAGTGATGGCTCAAGCAGCGAAGGCGACATGTCCTCAGCCGCATCCTCGACCGACCTGTCGTCTCCAAACACCAGTGGCATGCCAACGCCCGCAAATGAGAAGTCAATGACACATGGATTGCAGCAGCAAAATGACAGCATGGACGTAATTGCCTCTATCTTGGCCGAGGAGATCGGTGTTGTGCCCGAGGACCTCAAAGGCGATGTAAACCTTGCTGAGATGGGTCTAGACTCCTTGATGTCACTCACAGTTCTCGGTAAGATCCGTGAAGATCTCGATCTCGATCTCCCTGGAGAGTTCTTTATTGAGAACCAAACTCTCGATGATATCGAGACTACTCTGGACTTGAAGCCTAAGCTCGCTCCCGCGGAGCCAATCAGACTTCCCCAACAAATCCCTGTCCAAGCCCCGGTGGTCGCTCCCAGCACTGCTCCTCAGCACCCACCAGCCACTTCGATCCTTCTGCAAGGAAACCCCAAGACAGCGACTCAGAGTCTGTTCTTGTTCCCTGATGGCTCTGGTTCTGCTACCTCATATTCTACCATCCCTGGAATTTCTCCCGACGTGTGCGTCTATGGATTGAACTGCCCATACATGCGCACCCCCGAGAACCTCAAGTTCAGCCTGGACGAGCTCACAGCTCCTTACGTTGCTGAGATTCGGCGCCGCCAGCCCACTGGCCCTTACAACTTCGGTGGCTGGTCCGCTGGTGGTATCTGTGCCTACGACGCCGCTCGCCAATTGATCTTCGAGGAAGGCGAGCGAGTGGAGCGCCTGCTTCTCTTAGACTCACCCTTCCCCATTGGACTGGAGAAGCTACCTCCGCGTCTTTACAGCTTCTTCGATACGATCGGACTGTTTGGAGAAGGCAAGGCGCCTCCACCCAAGTGGCTACTTCCTCACTTCCTGGCCTTCATCGACTCCTTGGACGCTTACAAGGCGGTTCCATTCCCCTATGAGGACCCCAAGCTAGCCGAAAAACTCCCCAAGACCTTCATGGTTTGGGCCAAGGATGGTGTCTGCTCTAAGCCAGGTGATGCCCGCCCTGCACCAGCTGCGGATGGTAGCGCCGATCCTCGTGAGATGCTCTGGTTGTTGAATAACCGTACTGACCTCGGTCCGAATGGTTGGGATACCCTTGTCGGACCGAAGCATGTCGGTGGCATTACCGTTATGGAGGATGCCAATCATTTCACTATGACTCGTGGCGAAAAGGCCAAGGAGCTAGCTACATTCATTGCTAACTCTATGGCTTCGGTGTAAACACATTGCATCGTTGCGCTGCGACATGTCTATTTCCTGGAGATTTGTACATGGAACCCTTTCTTTTCTTTTTATCTGTCCATTCTGTATGCTGTTGCCCAGGACAAAGTTCTTTCTTTCCTCCCCTGTCTTATTATCTTAGTGTATACATAATCCGTCACCCTACGATACGTGTGGGTTGCATTTTAATAATAATTATCGAATATGAAATTCAGTTTGCTTTTTTACAATTGGAAGTGTTGGTTTGATTTTGAAGACATCGATTAAACAGCTAGCTGAAATCTAACATTGAACACCTCCCAGCCCTGGAAGCCTGAAAAGAGGTGCCCGAAAAGAGGTGCAGCCTAGAATTCGAACAAAAACACTAAGATATCTGTCATTGGAGCTGTGGCGAAAAGAACTACCACAAAAATCGAATGAAGCAGCAGGACTTGCTTGGAGATGACACAAGACTCAGATACTGTTGCATTCGAGATCCGCTTTACTCTCGCGAAAGAAAAATCGCTCATGGGTACATGGGAAAGTCGCAATGGATGGATGGAACGCCAGAAAGATGCAATGTCGTAATGAGCGGATGAAAGGAATAAAGATCTAGCTAATGTGATTGTAAAATGTTTCGCAAAGGACAGATGGCCCGTCTATGTATCGTGCCTAGACGTCATAGATTGGCCGGGGTGAGAGAAACGCGCGCCAAGAACATGATCAATAAGAGGAGGTATGGGAAGAATGGGGGAGATTGAGTAATGTTCTTAGAAAGGCATCTCTGAACTGTATCGTAGCGCACTGCCCCTACCTCCAAGGCCGCCATTGCCGTTGCCATTATGACCAACCCCGGGGCTGGTCGGACGGCTGCCGCCCCACTTGGGGCTTCGTGGTTGAGTGCTAGTTGACCGAGTTGATGGACGATTCTTCCGGATTTCACGAAGCTCATCTTCCTTCCTGCGTAGGAATTCGTCACGCGTAGCGAGAGTTAATTCTAGCTCTTCAATCCGAGCTAGATGACGGGCCGACTCATCCTTCATGTGCAGCTCACGAAGTTGGACGGCATTGCTTTCAGCCTTGCGCTTTAGTTTCTCATTCTCGGCGGCCAAAAGGCGGCTTTCTGTGCCGGACTGAGCGGCCGCTGTAGACGCAGTTTGATATTGCTCTCGCATGTACTCGGATTGGTTTTTCTCGAACTCAGCCTTACGCTCAAGGTTCGAGTTTTCTTTGACCAGGCGGCGGATTTCCTCACGTGCTGTCTCCAGTTCAGCAGAACTACCACCGCCATTTTTGAGTGCCTGTCTGGCTTCGTCGAGCTCTCGCTTTAGCTCTGTTCGTTCTTCCTTCAGACTAGAGATAGTCTCCTTTTGTTTCTCTACGCGCTGTTCCAGAGACGGCTTGCTTTCAGTGACGCGATCACGCTCTTGGCGAGTGGCGTGGAGTTGCTTTGTCCGAGTCTCGTAACGGTGTTGTAGAATACCCAGTGACTTCTCCATTTCTTGGAATCGAGAATTTGCCCTAGCAAGCTCAGCCTGCAACTGGGCCTTTTCACTCGCGTGAATTTGTTTCATCTGAATAAGATTCTTTTCTAGTGATTGCAAATCACGGTCCAGTGTTTGACTGGGAGGCTTGGTTGATTCGGTCAACTGGCTGTTCTCTTGGGTACCGACTCGTGCGCGCTTCGACGAGTGTTCCTCAGGTTCTTCGTCCTGTTCCGAAGAGTCAGTTGAACTCAGATACATCAAAATGTGGGATCCTTACCAGTGTGCGTTTCTGAGCCGGCGGCATCGCATCGTCAGAGGAAGAGCTGTAGCACTCTAACTCCTCTAGAGACACAAGATTCAAAGGCTCAATAGTAGGCAGTGGCCAGCCAGCAACGCTATCTAAGAGGTATCCAAGAATCTCTTCCGCGTCTTCATGAACGCCGAGGGCATCATCCTGGAGATCACCGACCTCATCATGGAGACGGGCAATGTAGTGCACAAGTAAACGCAATCGATCGGGCTCTGGTGAGTCGGGCAAACAACGCTCGATATGTTCACTCGTGTTGGCGACAAGAAACCAGATGACGGGAAGCAAGTTCCCGTTCCGGGCATAAGTCGTTCGGAGGTGCTGCACGGACGGACTTTTGGGTCTAAAATACGAATCCAACGCGAAAATAGCAGACGGAGGTTTGTAGAGTTCACGGGCGGTCTCACTGGAATGAATTCCAAAGCTGAGCAACCCCTTGGCCAGGGAAACTTCCAGGGTGCTGCCCATCTCCCCACGGGGTCGGGTATATGCAAAACCCTTCCCTTGAAGATAACGCTCAAGAACTGCCTGTTTCTTCTCGTCTTGAACAGCAAGAATAATGTGGAGCTCATTCGTACCTACTATCTCTATGAGATGACCGAGTAGGAGAAACTTTGCACTGGAGTATTCAGCCCAGGATGCCTCTTTCGCGAGGTCGGGATCAGCGTCTTTCAAATGGTCGGAGATGTTCAAGTCCGGATGGGTCGAAACATTGCTCAACCGCGCTATGACCTCTCGCATCTGTGAGTGTAAACCCTCTCGCTGTGCGCATGATGTTAGAAATATGAATTATAATGAAGAGAGATTCCCCACCTACCTCAGGCTGAGAAATTTGAGTATTCGACTGAAAGCTTTCGAAAAACTGGCGTATACTTGCAGCTGCATCTGATAGCACTCGTTCGTAGTCGTCCTTCACACGAGAATCCATCGGAAGGGTGACAGCAAATTCAGATGGCCCAAGGTGGACTGACCCGGGCGCAACCACATCATCCATGCCACCGACGGTCAACGCGCTGGGGTGGATAGTTTGCAGTGAAGGTTGACTCATATGGCCTCCGTGAGCTAGTTCTGATGGTGGTAGTAAAGGTTCAGAATGGCCATGGTGGACTGCGGTATGTGAATGGGAAAAGGAGTCTGTGTCGGGTCTGACACTAAGTGGTGCGGTTGTCTCGGGGACAGATACAGGGATCGAAGCCTCGATATCCCCCACGGAAGATGGAGTTTCGACGGCGTTGGCTGTTTGCGATAGTTCAGATGGATTCTCTTCGCTGAGTCGGGCCCAGGCGTTCCGCATCTTTTCCGCTGGAGTTGACCCTGGCAGTTGATTGTATCGGTCCAAAGGGGCATCGGAGAGAGAAGGATCCGATGGCTTGGGCTCTTTGTCTGCCATGATTTCGGCAGATGGTCCTTCTTCCGCAAGATTTGACAATGAAAGCGTCGGTTGAGTAAAACGTTCAGTGCTGAGATGTTCTGGATGTTGTGACAAGTGTTGAAAAACTGTCTCTGGGATTGAGCTTAGATAAGTTGACTGGAAAAGGTCGCGGCCTGTGAAAATGTGAGCAAAATATCAAATTTGATGCTTATGTTACACTACCTCCGACGATGCGGCCAGGCGGGCCAAGAGGTTGTGAAATGAAATGGCTGCGAGATGGAGTATTGTCAAGAGGGAAAGAGCCGGGGCACGAGAAATCAGCTCCCGAGCCAGTTGGATGAGTAGGTGTCTCAGTTATTTCGGAGATCTTGGAGCTCAGTCCAAGACCCGGCGTATTTGGGTGTGGGAATGCAAGCACGTTGCTAATTTCCACAGAGTACTGTCGATGCGATGAGCAGCTATCAACCGCACCGCCCGTTGAGTCACAAGTCGGATTAGGCTGCTGCGTACTAGTGTCGTTACACTCACCTGGTTGCAGGTATTCAGGCGGAGTAGATGACTCGGGGATGTATTCAAAAAGCGTGGCGTGCGCCTGCGAGCGAGAGATTGTCGATCTAGCGACTAGGGGTAGAGAAGAATCGGAGAGAGATTGGGGTGGAGATTCGGTCCCGTGGAAGCAGCCTGAGGCTTCGATGTACTGGGATTGAAGAGAGTCTGCTATCTCTGAAAGGCCCTCTTGTCGCACAAACAATGATGAGGAAGCTCTTGAGTAATTACCAGAGTCAGCGTCACTCTGCTCAGTCTCGTTGTCGAAGGGCGTGCCGTTGCGGTCCTCTGGGCCTATGCTTGCTTCTGATGACGAAGAAATCTCGATGACACTTGGCGATTGAGTGATCCTCTCCCGTGTCGATTTCTTATTAAGCTCGCTTTGTCGCCGAGCTTTCCGCTTGTTCCAGACCTGTATAGCAAGCTCGCTCGCGTTCTCTTTGGGTTCCTAAACAAGCAAAGCAAGCGCATATATTAGCACAAGCTCGCAAAACATTTCTTTCGTGCCTTTTATGTCCAGAAATTCCAAAGACACTCACCCAAGTTGGATCGTATGGACCCTCCCAATCAATAAGATACTCGGTGTCTGTTTCACGGAGGATACACTTTATAGGCCACTCCTGGTCGTCCGAATCACTACCGTCGCTGCTTTCACTGCTATCGCTAATAACCACAGTTGTAGCTGGAGGCCTGTCAGTATTCTTTCTGTGCTGACTATCGAGTTTCGGCGGGTAAGGCTGCTCCCGAAACATCATGTGCGGGCGATTGGTCTCGGGGAGATGTTGGACAACATGACGGGGGTGAAATGAGAGTGTAGGTTCAATACTCAAGTTTAAGCTCACACGAGCTGCATTGATCCACGACACATACAATTTTCAATTCTGGGAAACATCTAACACTTCCCAAAACAAAGCGAAGGTATATGAAAGAGGGTAAATGCCCGGCGCGGCGCGACGGACGGACGGATAGTGAGCCCGCTTCACGTGATAACGCTTATCGGCTGTAATCGACAAGATTTGGGGATAGTGACATGTTGGTCTACGTTCTAGGCTTATTTGTCTATATAATAATTCAAAGGTGTACAACTATTGTATTTCTAATTGATATAGATTACTTTGACATTGTAGGTACAGGTTGAGCAACAATAAATCAATGATCATCTTGTTGTCTCTTCCACTCTTCAAAGTCGAAACCAAGCTCTGCTAGATTCTTGATCTCGCCTCGCTCGTCACCTCGCTGTATAAAAGCACGCCTAATATCTGGGAAATTGGCTCGCATCCATCTTTCCCGCTCACCCCACCGAGTACCAAGTTTACCTTGTCCATTGTTAGACAGTCCAGGTCGTGCCTCGGCCTTTTCCGCCCAGTCGTAGAGAAAGTTAAGGTAGTCAGCATCCATGGGGAATGGAAGCAGGTGAAACCCCTTTCCATCTCCTTTGGCATCAATCTCAGAAGCCTCCCATGCCTTCATCTCATCTTTTGGTGGAAGTGTAAGCCGTGCGGACCACACACGAGAGAAAACAGCAGCGTGGTTCTCAGCCATAGGGAATGGAATAACCCGCTGGGAAAGCACTGGGAAGACGAGAGTCGGGTGGTCTATGTAAAACAACTGCTGGTAGACATTCATTGTTCGCCAGCCGTGGGTCACAGCTGGTGGGTTGAGTGAAGACAGGAAAGGATATGAATAGAAATAACCGGTGCAGAAAACAATGGCATCAACATGTTCCTCAACGCGGCCATCCGCAAACTTTATACCTCTTTCATGGGTTGTCGAAGGAAGAAACTCGACTATCTCCGGACAGATGATTTTATCGCCATTTGGGGGTGCAGCCAAGTAGGATTCAGATAGTTGTGAGAGTAAAAGTTTGCCTTGGCTTACTTCATTGATTTGCGCACCAATGTCAAGCCCGGAAGCAGAATTTCCTACCACAACTACTTTCTTCCCTTGGAAAGGTTCTGGGCAGTTGTAAAACTTGGAATGAGAGATGACACCGGGGTATGATGCATCCCAGGCTTGTATTCCCGAGATGTCGGGTATATAAGGGACCGTGAAATGACCGCTTGCAACCACCACAGCATCGTACGTGTGAGTTGTGTCAATGCCGGTTGGAAGGCTCTTTGTTGTTAAACTCCAGGTACTTAGAGTTTCATCCTTGAGTTTCACTTCTAAGACCTGTGTCTCAAATTGAATGAGGCCTTTGATATCTTCGGCATAATCTTCCAGGTATTGTCTCACTGTCCGGTGCTTGGGGAAGAGCTGGGATTCCAATGGGAAGGCTTGATCCGAGTAACGCATTAACTCCTTAGGGATGTTGGTTTCCAGTCGATCGTATAGCGGGGACACGAATGTTGCTTCACGCCCCTCAGCAGAATCAACCCATACTGGCCTCTCAACTGGCTCGTGAGGGGTTAAATGTGGGACAGTTATTGAAATCCCCTTCTTAGAGGAACTCGGAGTATAGTTCCAAACTCCTCCCACGGAGCTTCTTTGCTCAAAGACCGCGATTTGATCGAAACTTTTTTCGGCGAGCAGGTATCTGAGCGAGTCAGCATTGCCATGTTGAGGGCGAGTATGTAACAACCCCGCTTACTTAACTGCAGCAAGGCCAGACGGCCCTGCGCCGATGACAGCTACTCGACGAATGGGGTTTGTGATTGCCATGCTTTCAACGAGCTCTTGATAGTTACGAGTAACCTATGTAATTTGAAATTCGAGTTCAGTTGCGAGATACAACTTAGAAGTGGCCTGATGTTTAGTGCTTTCACCATAGTGGAGCTACGTTAGTGTATTCCGTACTACTACCTCATTTAGCTGGTTATGTACCCGTTTTACGATAACCCCACTTTATCGGAGAAAGCACCGATTCAATTTACACAGTAAAACCCTCCGCTCTCACGATATCGTTTCTCTCTTGTTAAAGATCGGGTAAGTGCAATAGGCCTATTATAATGTTTGATTATGATGGCAGTATCGTACTAAATTAGCCCCCCATGTAGTCCTAGTTGTCAAATATATCCATTTTACTACCCCAATTCATAACCTGCTGAGCGCAGCTATATGGAGCACTTTCATCTGGACGGGTAAATATAAAGAGTAAGTTTGTCTTTATACGAAAGCCCCAACATCAAGTTTATATATTCCTCTTCCTGTAACACTACGTGATATATCACCTAAGTGTTATGGAATCCCGAGGTCTCCAAAAAATTCCGTCTCGTTGTCCTCCCAGGTAACATTCAAGATCCCCGGGTAGAGTCTACTTCAGATCGATGATATATGGTCTAAGCATTATTTCGTCTGAACACCCCAACAAGATTAGCTGGCATTCCTATACCGCCATCCACACGCGCAATGCAAATAGTGCTAACAATCATACTTCTCCGCCATTCTCGATCTCCAATCCTTCTCTCTTGCTGATTTCTATGCACTTGATCTTTGCTTAGACTCTCAGATGAGAGATCTTCATCTCCCTGGAAGCCAACTTTTCAGCCCCCACCCCTTTTCATAAGACAGCATCGCTCCATACTCGCAAAACTAGAGAACCACATTCTCGACAAAATGTGACAGCTCCACAGATGCCATTGACCAATATATCCGTATTTTTCAAGAAACGCTTTTAGAATCATTAACAGGCATGTAGGTCACATTTTCCAAAATTTAGTAAAATACAAGGGTGGAGATTGCAGATATGTGAGGATGCGAATCCATAGATCCTGGGAAGTTCAAATATTTCCCAGGCTCGGATTTAAGGGTCTTATAACGACCAAATAATCGGAAATCCTCAATCGATCATATACTGCCTCTTGGCCTTCTGATGACGATGGAAGTCTAGGTCCCACATAATTATGATACATAGTTGTCATATCTAACCCCGTAACGGTGAAATATCAGAATCTCATAGATGGAGTGACATACGAGAGGCGGAGTTGGAATTACCTAAATAGGAAACCTAGATGATCTCAATTTCCGTTTTGGGATATTCAGCCATCCCGCACAAACTATTCTTATACCACATAGTATATTCCAACTTGCCATCCACATGATCTCGCCTGGGGATTGAAGGATAGCCCCCCGCGACTTTGTTATTGCCGATCAGTTTGTGAGAAATATCCCAGCCAGGCACGTGTCAAATATATAGAGGCAAAGGCGAGTCTACATAAACCCTGTTCAACAAGCCTTAAATAAATAGAGCCTAGCTCGTCACTACCAGCTCCTACGAGTCATTTGATCCTAATTGATATATTAATAATATAATAATGTCTCCGCAAGCTCAGCTGAAATTAAGAAATACAGGAGTCGTACTAACCCATGGATGTATCACCGACCAACCAACAATCCAAGGGGGGTAATTTTGGGTTTCACAATACGTAAATTACACCCTTCCCCTCATGATTTTACTGTACCATTACCTGACGGAGCTTCAGCTTGTCAACTCTTTGTTGCACCAAATATTCCCTTACATGTTCCTTTCAGCCCACGCTCTTCTTTAGTCGCAATTTTTTTTTGATCCTCTTTATATTATCTCAACTATTCTTCTTGTTTGATATGTGGACAATTTGACAAAGCAACAGTCGGGCTTGGGAAAACCGGCGCAATGAATGCGATCGAGCAGTCCCCCGAGCAGCTTCCCGCGCCGAATGCGCTGGCGCATTTGACTAGAGTTCCGATCGCTCAGCTCTCTCCCGACATTGAGCAAGTGGCCGAAAAGTCTTTTCTTGCAGCTGTGGCACTTGTGTGGCCATACTCCTCTTCAACCAAGTCTGTGAGCCTTCTGTTAGCGGAGCCGGATTTCCGCCTGAGGGGCGCCAAAGGACAAATCAAGGCCACGTTCCATGGGCGGGTCGCAGAAAAGGTCGCAGAATCGCATATCGGAATTGGGGATACTGTTTGTCTGGCCTTGAAAGATGTCAAGTTTGTCAGCAATGACAGCGTCCAGCAAACTCCGGGAAGGTCAGTCGCGTGGGATGCGCACTGGGAGAATGGCGTGTTTCTCGAGGTATGTTACTCCCAAACTGGATATGTGTTTCACAGCGACTGACTCCTGTCCATCTAGATCTACCGATCTTCCCAGCCTCCGTTGATAATATCAGTTGAGCCGCAAGTGACAGCACCGCATGAAACCGAACTCGCACCGCCTACAACTCCTAGTGGGAAATCTATCAACCCCGAACTCAACCTGCCTTCTAGTGCACGCCTCTGGGGATCACCGGTATTCCTTGAGTCTGCCCGAACCTCATTCGGAGGAACAATCCGTCCCACCTTCCATGCTTTTGCGGAGGAAGATGGATTTGTTCCCGGGAAAGGTAGAAAAAGGCCGAGGTATAGCCTTCACAGGGAAGATTGGCGTGTTATCAATGAGCCAGAAAGCCCCCATGGGCAAGAAGCCCCTGTGGATTGGGAACAGGCTTTGATACAATCTATCGACCAAGAGCTCGACGAGGCAGATTTGGCGAGTGAGCCTTCAGATGAGCCGATGCCGGATACTGCACAAGCTCCAACATTCACAGCGGATGCACCACAAAATCCGCTTCCGGTGTTCGTGAAACCTTCCCTTGAATTGACCGGGGGTATCCTTGAAAGGCCTTCCGGCGAGTCAAGTGCTTTGACCCATGAACAATTTGATAAAGATGGAACACCCTTTCATCTGCCAACGGATACACCGCAGATTCGACCCATCCCTTCTCCGGGGCTCCCGATCCCTTCGCCCCTTGTATCTAATCATGTTGGCTCGTCTGGCTATCCCCTGCCATGGACTGCTGCGCCCACGCAGTCCCAGGAGAATCGATCTGTTCCTGTGGAAATGGGCACCATAGCAACACCCGAAACATCATCTATCGAGACCCCTCAAACCAGCGCCATTGATCCCATTCATACGGAGACAGTGGAACGAGTTGATCCGGATGTTGAAGCCATCCAGCAAGAACATGTCTTGGACGCCGGCTTTGGCTTCCGCGATGATTCGGCATCATATCCAAACGTAGAAGGTCTACCAGAAAAACAAGGAGTTGGGATCATTCACTCCGAAGTTATTGAGGAGTCAGATGTTGATGCTAATGTGATCATCAACACTACTGGCGACGAAAATCAAACGTCAAATGAAGCAGAGCAGAAGCATACCGTCGATATTAACCACGACCATCCAGCACCACTTTCGGGCTCGGCAGTTGAATCGGATGACTCCCATGATGTCAGCGGTGAATCTACTGTCGCTCAAGTTGATATGGGCACCGAAAACCCCGCCGACGAAGCTCAAGCATCAGATGAAACAAATGACGAACGTCTCATCGATGTCAGTGGCCTATGGCGCGATGCTTCAGCATCACCTTCGCGCTTGGGGGAGGGCCTGGAAGATGAATCACTTGAATCCTCGCAAGGGATCGATGGCTCAGATATTGCCGAAGCTGATCTTGGCATTGAAAATGTTCGCCATAATGTTGGATCTCACGAGGAACATTCTGAGCCAGAGCCTCAGTCCATCAACTATCCACAATCACCCACCACCTTCGACCAGGATGCAATTGATGCCCTTGAGAGAATGATAACCGCTCGAGATGAGGAAGTTGAAAGGAAGAGAGACATAGAAGATGAAAAAGAAATGGATTACGGCATCGATCGTTCACCCAGTCAAGGATACAGTGAAGAAAATCATGGAATGGCCAAGGATGAAGAAGCGTACTATGCGGAGTCAGTGGATAATTATGATTCACAAGATGAATATGAAAACGAGGATTACCCTTGTGATCCTCGATTGGAATCGCGATTGGACCAAGACGACTTCAGTGGTGAAGAGTCTGAGCAGGAACAGAACCTGCCTTCGCAGACCGGAACCCAAGAAGTAATCGTGCTCGACAGTGACAGTGACGATGAGCCTGCTTCCAATTATCCGGTAGCCTCAACTTCGCAGTCAACAGAACGAGAGGACCATTCACACCGCTTCGAATCCGGATATCCTGATGTCTCTCCAGCTACAGCTGAGTTTGCAACGGGTGTACAGCAATATCCAGAGCCGTGGTATGTCGGTGGAGAGGATGGCTATGACAGAGCTGAGGAAGAAGATTCAGACATCGATGAGCGCCAAGAGAGCGAGGAAGATGACGGGAGCGGAGACGGCGAAGAGCGTCAATACAACCAACAGGATGATCGAGTTCACGAGAGTGACATGGAGGACGACGAGCCGACCCCAGACCACTATGAAACGGCCCATCCATCTGAAGTGGCATCACCCAACCTTGAACAGGATGAAGACAAAGAAATGGACGACGCGGAACTCATCGAAGAAGCTGACAACGACGAGCATCATTCTGCGGCCACAGTTGGCGCAGAGAAAAGTGAAGAGCGCGAATACGATGAACAAGACGACCGAGTTCACGAGAGTGACATGGACGACGACGAGTCGACCCCAGACCACTATGAAACACCTCATCCATCTGAAGTGGTATTGCCCAGCCCTGCGCAAAATGAAGATAAAGAAACAGAAGAGGCGGAGCTCATCGAAGAAGCCGATCACGACAAATCTTACACTGCGGTCAACCTTGACGCAGAGCAACGTGAAGAGAGCGAGTACAATGAAGAAGATGATCGAGCTCATGAGAGTGACATAGATGATGACGAGTCGACCCGAGACCACTATGAAACAGACCATCCATCTGAAGTGGTATCACCCAACCCGCCCAACCCTGAGCAGGACGAAGATAGAGAAATGGAAGATGCGGGGCTCGCTGAAGAAGCCGACGACGAGGAATATCATGATGCAGCCATAACTGACGTAGAGATGGATGTGCCAATTGATCAGAACTCTGATGAGGGGCAACCAGGCAATGTTGATCCAAATTTGCTTGAGATGCCTGAATCTCATCATGAAGCCTCATTCTCGGAAGTCGAAAGTCATGCTGGGCAGTATCTCCCTGTGGACGGACAATCTGATTTGCTTATCCCTTCATCTGCTGGAGATGCCATGGCCGATTTTTTGTTGAAACATGAACATGAACCGACTGTCGAAGGACCCGAAGGACCTGAGGCCCTTGGTGGTCGAGTCTCGCCATCCATTGGGCCTTCATTTGAGCACCAACTCTTGACCCCAGACCTCACCCAGGAAAATGCATCCACACGTGAGCTCGTTCGTGATATTGAACTTGAAACTTCATTCACGATCGAAGAAAATGACGCCACTGCTGGTCTGGATAGAATATCGCATCTTGTTGGCTCGTCAGAGTCCAACCAAGATGATGGTCTTGAAGCAGAACCTATAAAGGATATCCAACGAGAGATGCACGTTGATGGACATGATGATTCCATGCCTCCTTCAAAACTCGCTGAAGCCGCAGAACCCCCAGCAACGCCCGAACCTAGCCGCTCTCTGGAGGTTGTGATCGGCGCCGAATCCCCAAAAACACCGGCAGCTCCCGCTGAACAGCCCCCGGGACCCGATCGTAATGCCTCTGGACTGCGCAGCAAGCTTTCCTACTTCGCCCCGCTTGCTACACTCATTGATCACTACAATGCATTGGTCGATACCATCTCAATCGTGCACGAGGCTTCACCGATAACCCGAGCCAAATCCGGTTCGAAAGACTGGTTCGTGACTATCCAGCTTACCGACCCCTCTATGGCTGGCACGACTCTTCGTGCTCAGATTTTCCGGCGCCACAAGGCCTCAATGCCATCATTGGCAGAAGGCAGCGCCATACTCTTACGCGACTTTAAGGTTCGGAGCCTCGATCATACCGTGATGCTTGTCAGCGTCGACTCCAGCGCATGGGCAGTATTCGACGGTTCGGGTCCCGATGCCGAGACGAACGGACCCCCTGTCGAATATGACGCGCAGGAGCGTGCCTACGCCTCTGGCCTACGTCGATGGTACTATGAGGTTGGCTCAGATAGGGTCGCAGACCATATGCTCCAGGCAGCTATTGAGAGCGACAGCCAGGAGCGCGATATGACACCAAGCAGTCAAGTGCCGAGTGAGTCAGGGAGTCCGGATTCCAGGCGTGGCTCTCAGCGCAAGCGCAAAAGCAACCGAAGAGTCACCATTCATGAACTGCGGGATGGCACTCGTTACACCGAGGTCGGTTCTCCAAACAGTGGAAGCAGCAGTGTCCACGAGCTACGGGATGGCACGTTGTATGCTAATATTTGAAATGGCTGTGTTAATATCTTGATACTTGGCGTGGCATCTGTCGCAATTCCCATGTACCTACGAATTGAAATAAAACAATTCACATGAACAAATCAAAAATTTTCGCGAGTACTGTGTACTCTCTCATATATACATATCGGCATCTCTATTCTTCAGGAACAAATGCAGCACACACACCTGTCCGTATCCTTAACAACTAACCAGACAGCACCATTTTGCCTTCACTTTGATATAACATCACCATCTCGTTCTTCATCACTTGATCACTCTCTGGCTTCTCATTCTGACCATTCCTATATAAAGATAAGAGCGGCATCGTCTCATTCTTCCAAGTGGGAATCCTAGCTGTGCGGGTCTTCCAAACAGTGCCTATCAACGTGACAAGGCCTAACAGCCACACCAACACCAGAAGAATGATCCCCTGCCAATGAATGGAAATGTGTGTCCTGGCGGACATTGCCTGTCCAGCAGTAGTGACGTTTGAAGGCGAGGCATTATCCCGAATAGCCTTTGACATAGCCTGAGCAACATTATCCATAGCACAGTGCATTTTATTGATAGTTCCAACGGCGCAACCCGTCATGTTCGCAAGTGTGATGAACTGCATCAAATCTGCCGTCGCGTATTTATATTGCTTGCTGTCAGGAGTGAAAGTAAAACCGAAAAGATCGAGCCGCGCTCGACCAGCGAAGAAGTTTTGGAAAAAGTATCGGATCGCTGCGAGCGAATTCCTCTGTATCACAAAGTCTTTGTTTGGCTCAACGCCCATCTCTGGTCCCAAGGGGGATGCATGTGGTAGTTCTTGTGGATCGAGTTGTCGAAAGATCCATTCTTCGAAATGCCCAGTGTTTCTTGGTGATAAACGCCCTTGGTGACGTTCGCGCGGAAGCTGTGCACAACAGGTTCAATGCTGCATTCTATGGCCTCCCATTTGAAACCCTTCGAAAAGGTGTTTTTCCATGTCACTTGGCCTTCTGGTAGGTCATGTGGGGCGATAAGTTGGATAGCAGGGATGAGGCTTTTTGTGTAGATGAAACTGTCTGTCGATCCTATCACGATCGGGGTGCCCTTGTATGTATTCAACTGGAAAGCCGCGGAGATATTATTGGTGTTACTAGTGCCGCCTTGAATCGAAACAGAGCACATCGGCTCGATTGAAGCAGGTCTTTTGACGTCTTGGTCACTGCATTCGGTTTTCAATCAGTCTGTTATGTTCGTGCAACTCGCCCTCATTTCCAGTGTAGCTATTGGATCCCAGGTACAGTTTCCTGAGCTACAGGTGTGCCGCGGGATGGACCATGGTTTTGACGTGTCGCTGTTGAATATCGAGTTGTAAATATTGGCTTTCATTTCCGCATCAAGGTAAAAGGTTCCTATACACTTGGGTTAGGGACATTCAGATCAAAAGAACACCACTCAACGTCTTATCAGTTTCCAATATAGGACCTATAGCATCGTATTTAACGTTGCTCGACACGATTGCAGTCCCCGAGGAATCGGCAATGAGTTTAGGGTAGTAGTGGATCAAATTTTGGATGAAAGGGTCAAAGGCAATGGCGAGGATAACGACTAGACTGCCCAGGGCTGCAAAATGTCTATATAGTATCATAAGTCCCTAGTCAAGACGTGACCGCAAGAATACGCAGATACATACCTTGCCCGTAGTTTCCAAACTAAGCCCGCACAACCATATATCCCGCGGCTAGCCCCATCGAAGGCACCCAGATCAACTAAGGGTCGACTCTTTCGTGTGAACCATACCCACTTCAGCTGTCCTATTCCCTCGCTGATAGCGGATAAGACACACCCTTTCGAGACAGTACTTAACCAGGAGATTACCGAGTTCAGTGACATTAACCTCCAGGCCGGTTGAGGATGACCATCATATTGTGTCAAGATCACAACGATCGCGACTAGAACACCCGAGGATAAGACCATAGCTAGTACCTCCCAGATGAATATGTTCGAGATAAGCTGCCATATGGACGGATTTTCTCTGTCCTTTAGTTTGGTTTTCTGGTCTGCCGTGCCGTGCACTAGAGGTTCATTTACTAGTTCGGGATGAGGCTCAACAGGAAGGATCCTAGGCGATTGTGTGGGTGTGTTCGCCTCTTGTGCATTTTGTGCAATTTCATTTGAATGTACAGGAGACACAGGTGACTCTTCTGGTTCTTGATTCCGGACCATTTCGAAGAGATACTGGACGGATCACAATGGCAACAAGGGAAAGATGGTCAGTCCTAGGGCTTGGGATGTGGCTCAACAGTGGCACATCGATGTACGGAGTCGATATGGACTGTACCAAAGAGGATTGTAAGGAGCAGACCGGATGCCATTAATATTAAGCAATGCTGTGCCGCCATTTCATCTCTTGGAATTTGGCCCCGTTTGGCCCCCATATTGATAAACAGCCTACATGAGGCAAGCTACATGAGGCTATGCGGGGCTATGCTTGAGAAAGTGAGGATCGTCAGTCCAAGGCGCTTCGAGGGTCTTCTCTTCAGGGATATTTCGGACATTAAATCGAATTGATGAGAATAGATCGAGCATGGTATGCATCATATTGGATTCCCAACGTAGAAGATTGCGAAGAGAGACAGAACTGGAGGATTGATGTTGCAGTGCTGGACCCTTGCCAAGGAGTCGATCCACCGTAATTTCCCACAATTTTCTTTTTGTAAACAACTTGAACTTTAGAAACTATGAAACTCGACGATATCAAGCCGACATATATCAATTCTAGGAAAAAGATTTTTGTATCTACCTACTCATTCATATTTCTTTTGATATCCGCCAACAGATATATATTATAAAGGTAGTAACTAAGTCAAAGAAGTCATATATACCTAGATAACTAGATACCCACCTAATGCTCTATTTCTCGAGTACATCCCCGGCCTAGAAACGATCACCTTGGAAAATCTCACGCCACAGTGGGTAAAAAATTTCCAAGAGGGGATTCGCCAGATACATAAAGCGCTAATGCGGCATAGAGATCCAAAACCGCGGAATATGATGATTGTCGCGGATGGTTCAGACAGCTGTTTGGCTAGACTTTGATCGAGCGCACACATACGACAAAGATCGAATCACCATGGCGGAAGACCTCATTAAGGGGGAGAAAGCAATTGTCATGGAATTCAAAGATGCCATAGTGAGTAAGCTGGCTATATGCACATAGTTAGTGAACGTTTTTCTAATGCTTATCAATAGGCTGCAGGTGTCGTCAAGGGGGAGCTTGATGAAACATACTTGTTTTACTGCGGCTCGTGATACATAGTCATAGTCCTTTTCCAAATACGATGTGAGAGAGACAAGGATCTAACCCTTGCAACTGAAGGTGGCCATACCCATGTAGACATTTGAACAGACAATTGAGTACCGAAAATGGGGGTCTATATACATAATGCCAGTGTTGAGAGATAGATAGTGAAGGTCTAAATTCATCAATGGTATATATAGTGATGCGTTATCATAAGAATCATGATTTTATATCTTAGACTGCTTCTCTGCCGCAAAATATTCCGCGCTCACAGCAGCCTGAATCAACTGATTGGCAATGGCCGTAGGAGGCGGCAACCGCAACCCGCCCTTGTATTCCGGACCAGCCTCAGAACCCAAGTCACTTACGCCAATACGCAGCGCCTCCTCCACCTCCTCAATCTCAAACCACCGCGCATCCTCCAACTCAGGATCGTGCTGTAAACAGATTGTTTCATGCTCGGGGTCACTGACCTGGGCAATAGCACCAATCATCAAATTAGCCGGATACGGCCAAGGCTGCGAGGAGTGAATAACAACGCGGGATAAAGTGACACCCGATTCCTCCCATACCTCTCTCCGCACAGCATCCTCAATCGACTCGGCTGGCTCAATGAATCCAGCCAAGGTGGAATACCACCCTGGCGGGAATCGCTTGGAGCGCCCGAGCAGGATCCGCTTGCCGTCAGCGGAAACCACCGCCACAATGATAGTCGGATCGGTACGGGGGAAGCAAAGGTTTGACAGCGTAGTACGGGTATTGCACTCCGGCCGTTGTTCCGTATTGCCCTCAGTTGCTCGTGCAATATCCGTTGGCGGACAAGCGCGCTTGGTTCCTGCATTCACGGGCAGAGTGCGGTGGCCGCATGTCCCACAGAAGGTGTTGCGAGTATTCCAGTCCGTCAGTGCACGTGCCTGTGCGTAGATAGCAGCTATTCCGAATTGGTTAGTTCCCTTTTATCAATCTAGAAATTAATATCGCATCTTCGTACCTTCATCTGCCGAGAAGGACATAACAACTCGCGCCTGGAAGAAAGACAGTCCCTTCGCCTCCATGACGCTGATCACATCCTTTGCTGCAGTCTGCTGTTCTTCAGGACCCTTGGGGGTCACATCGACTGCAAAATACGGTGTGCCCGAGTAAATCTTCCACGCCATACCTTCTTCCTTACGGCTCTCGTCCAATCCGAGGAATATAAGGGTCGGGTGTGTCTTGCGCGAATCATAGTTCTTGATCATGTCTTCCTCAGATGTATCGAAAGTATCCCGGGGCACAAGATTCCGCACATCGTCATACTTGGCATAGTGTAGCTGTGCTGGCGACGGAGTCAAGGGGGCTAGGTTGTTCAACAGTACAAATCGGGCCGAAGGGTGCTTCAGAGCCGCAGACAGGAACGGATGGTCAGAGCGTAAGAACGATAAACGGTTGATTGGAGAGCCTGCAAATGCTTTAGATCTATTTGCACCGAATATATGTGACTTCAAGAAAATCTTACTGGAGAAGTAATTCACCGTCTCTTTGCCGAAGTGTCGGGACAACATGGAATCCGCAAGCATATGAGCTGGGCTAGGGATTTGAGTGGTCGTGCTCATTCTGTAAGAGCTGGATTGCCAACAATAACTGTCTAGAGTAGAATATTAACAAGAGAAAAAAATCACTTCATGAGTCTATATTCAAGGTATTAAGAAAGTGGAATCCCAGGAACAGCCCTGAAGGGCTTGGGCAGGGCTGCCCAGCCGTGAGGAATCACATTAATCAGCGGCCTCGGGACATTTATCCATCAATACAAGATGATTACACGTTTTGATCGGATTTAACCCGATGGTTCCAATTGGAGGATAAATTACAATAACTTACAGTCACACTATTACCAGTGAAGCGGGGGAATTTAAGCTCCCCACACACGTGACCACATTCTTTTGACTCTTATCGCCGACGAGCCTCTTTGCGAAGCACAAGATACGGACGTCACAGTCATACTAGGCATCATGGGGCACCTAGTCACTTTAGCAACATGGTAAAGCTAACACACTTACTATCCGGATACTAGAGAACCCCGCGCTGACGCTTTCTAGCTCTCTTAACCAGTGGGCTCTCGACTTTGAGGGTAACGCGGAGCGCATCATTGAAAGTATTCGGCAAGCTAAGGCTGCCGGTGCCACTTTGCGCGTTGGTCCGGAGCTCGAGATTACCGGCTATGGAGTTTTAGACGGTTTCCTTGAGGGCGACACCTTCTTGCACTCATGGGAAATGTTCGCCCGCATCATCGACCACCCCGATTGCCAGGATATTGTGGTTGACGTGGGATTGCCGGTTCGCCATCGCAATGTGCGCTATAACTGTCGGTAAGTATCGCCGATGCAACTGGTATCGCATTAGCTGATATATCGTCTCACAAGTGTGATCTTCTACAACCGGAAGATCGTTCTGATCAGGCCGAAGATGTGGCTTGCCAATGGTTTGTTCAATTGCTCTTTATACTTCGGAAAAGAGTTGCTAATATCATTTTTTTATTCTAGATGGCAACTACCGTGAGCACCGACACTTTACGCCATGGCAGCGTCCGCAGGAGGTGGAAGACTACTATTTGGAATCAATTGTTGGAAAGGTTACTGGCCAGTACAAGGTTCCATTCGGCGATGCCGTTATCAGCACGAGAGATACATGCCTTGGCCTTGAGACATGTGAGGAGCTTTTCACCCCTAATGGGTAAGTTTTGAGCTCTCTGTATGACTTTGGATGCTAATAGCTATTTCAGCCCCCATGTTCCATATGGCCTAGCTGGTGAGTCACAATGTCCAGACTACCGCGCTCATTGTCTAACATGAATTAGGTGTTGAGATCATCTCCAATTCTTCGGGCAGCCACCACGAACTGAAGAAGCTCGACACTCGAATCAATTTGATCACCCAGGCTACCAAATTAGTGAGTGGAAAATAAAGCTACAAATGATAGCACTTTTCTCACACTTCACAGAGCGGTGGAATCTATCTTTATGCCAATCAGCAAGGCTGTGATGGTGATCGTCTGTACTACGACGGATGTGCTATGATTGTCGTCAACGGAGACATTGTGGCCCAAGGCTCGCAGTTCTCCCTGAACGACGTGGAAGTCATCACTGCAACAGTCGACATCGAAGAAGTCCGCACATATCGGTGCAGCGCAAGCCGTGGAATGCAAGCGAGCAAGCAGTCGCCCTATGTCCGCCTTGATCTTGACATCAGACTTTCTCGTCGGGACGAAGATGCCGAGCCTAGCCTCGCCACTGCTCAGCCTATCAAGCCGCGGTACCATCCTCCCGAGGAGGAGATTTCTCTGGGGCCCGCCTGCTGGCTATGGGATTACCTTCGGAGATGTGGAGCCGCCGGTTTCTTCCTTCCTCTGAGCGGTGGTATTGACAGCTGTGCCACGGCAATCATTGTGCACTCCATGTGTCGTGAAGTTCTCAAGGCAGTCCGCGAGGGGAACGAGCAGGTCATCAAGGATGTCCGACGATTGTGTGCGAAGCCAGAAGATTCAGAGTGGCTTCCTACCACCACCCAGGAAATTTGCAAGTAAGTCTTCCATTTGTTGGGCCTGTGTCAGGTCAACCTTTTCTATCGTCTTAGTCTGGGTCAAAATTGACCCATTCTTCTAGATCTATCTTCCACACTAGCTACATGGGCACTCAAAACTCAGGCCAGGAGACACGCGACAGAGCAACTCGACTGGCCAGTGATATTGGTTCTTACCACATCGACTTCAATTTCGATACTGTGGTCACTTCTATCATGAATCTCTTTACTGTTCTTACTAACTTCCAGCCTCGTTTCAAAATGCACGGTGGATCTCCAGCAGAGAATGCTGCACTTCAGAATGTGCAGGCTCGCCTCAGAATGGTTCTCTCATATCTGTTTGCCTCTCTATTGCCAACTGTGCGTCAACGCCCTGGTGGTGGCGGCTTGCTCGTTCTAGCATCATCTAATGTTGATGGTAAGTCTCTTAAGTACACCCCGTACCTCGTTGGACATCTTCACTAACCATTATTACAGAATGGTACGCTAAAACTGAATCCACATTTCCTTCCTGATAACTGACTCAACTCATCTAGTTTGCGAGGCTACCTCACCAAGTACGATGCCAGCTCCGCCGATGTAAGCATAATTCCGCAAATTCAACCACAACTTCTCTTCCAAACTAACCAAACAAACTAGCTCAACCCAATCGGCTCAGTGAGCAAGGTCGACCTCAAGAAATTCATTTCCTGGTCGGGCCGAAGCTTCGGCCTCCCAATCCTCGAAGAATTCATCCACGCAACACCGACCGCCGAACTGGAACCTATCACACACGACTACGTCCAATCCGACGAAGCCGACATGGGCGTTACGTACGCGCAGCTAGGCGTTTTCGGGTACTTGAGGAAAGTCTCCAAGCTCGGCCCGTACTCTATGTACGAGAAGCTTCTCCACCTGTGGGGTAACGAGTACAGTCCGCGCGAGATTTACGAGAAGACTCGCCATTTCTTCTACTACTACTCTATCAACAGACATAAGATGACTGTTCTTACGCCTAGCTACCATGCTGAGCAGTACTCGCCTGAAGATAATCGTCATGATCTGAGGCAGTTCCTTTGTATGCTTTTCTCGTTTTTGGATTTGTGGGGATGTGCTAACTTTGGTTTGTGTAGACCCGCCGTTTACCTGGGCTTACAAGAAGATGGAAGATAATGTCAAGTACTGGGAATCTAAGGGGTGGACTACTGGTAAGGGAGCGAAGAAGAGTGTTAAGGCTGATTAGATGTACATCGTGTGGGTTTTAGAATTTTCAAGATGTTTGTGTACCTGGCTTAAATCTTGCTTGATACTAAAGGCTCCTTGGCAATTAAGGTTGAGTAATATGTGGATGCTTGAATTATTTCCTATGAGATATCAAACTAGCTGGGATTTACTTTTCCACCCGGCGTGAGAAAGTCAATAATCGAATGTACAGAGCCGGGTGACTCAAACCAGGCTGGGAAGAAAATTGCGAAGAGATAGAGGGAACATCCGGAAAGCAGTGGAATATACAAATCATAAATTGAGGGAAAGCGCTGAAAACGGGGTCATGTTAAAGGTCATAGCCAGGGAAGATTGGCGTTCGTCGTAGAAATTGTCCAAACAGAGTCCTAGTCTTTCCAAAACCAACCGTTCTTCGGTTTGTCGGACGTAGGCCTAGAATCCAAACCTTCCTGGGGACGAGACACCTCAACAGACTCATCACTTTCCTCTCGGCCATCTGCAAAACGTCTTGTGTTGACAATCTTGCTCTCAACCGAGCCATCAGGAAGCCGCACGCGTTCTGTTCGAGTCATAGTGGAGATAACACGAGGCTGTGCTGGTTCCGAGGTAGCTCCGGCTGGTTTAGTGTCGATTTCGGTCGGCGAATCCCTGGGTGTTTCAGGGACAGATTTCTTGCTCCCTCCGGATACAAGATCGATCCAATTCTCGTTATCGTCATGGCTGTGTTGGTCTTCGGCCGTCGGAGGACTGCGCCTGTATTTCTCAAGTTCTTCCTGTTGCTCACGTCGTTCCTCGAGGAGGAGACGCAGAAGAGGGCTTTCGGAGACACCGCGGAAGAATTCACGTTCGCGGTTTTCGATATCATTCAAGAAGCGCTCGTACAAATCTAGTTCGCTCTCAGCCTCCTTCGTATCTGTAGACTCTTTCTCTTCCTCGGGCAGAGATCGAGACCATGACCGGTCCTGCTCTGGGCCTGCACGACCAGATAATGTAACGCCAGACCAAGGCTGGCCATCTATGTCAGACACAAACTTCCACCTATCTCCCAAGCTGCCTCTTTTAACAAGCCCTTGTAGCCAGTCTTTTCCGGACTCGGATCTCGCGACGGAGGCATTGAGATCAAGCATCGGCTTATTGTTCTCGAGTCGAAGTAAATCCTCAAATGCTTCTCTCCACTGCGGTTCGGAAGGGTCACGCTCAGAGTTGAGATGCAAAGATGACATGAGAGATGAGAAAACGCCCTTTTCCTGTTGCGCTTGGAATTGTGCTTGGCGTTCTAGGTGGAGAGGCGAGTATGGGCTGAACAGGATATACCCGATCGGCCAGGTTGGTGATTCGGTGTCCTCAAACATATCCCGGAGAAGAAGGTTGTGGCCGGAGTGTAGGAGTTGGGACGCAAAGGGAAGAACCGATCCTCGAAGAACCGGTCGAAGAAGGAATCGAGGCCGAAGAAGTCGGATGGTCCATTGCACCACTTTCTCCACGAATCGTCATTCTCAGGCCAGCGTGGTCGTGAATTATTTCCATAGATGCGGGGATCATCTCCATCTCGGTTGCCCGGATAACCACTTCCACTGTCTCGGTCTGTTGGATAGCTGCTGTTGTCCGTATTATCACTGGTTCTTTGACGAGACATTCGATTCTGGTAGCCGTGGTTATCTGCCAATATATCCCAGTGGCCGTTGTGAGGCTGAGTTACCATCGAAGGGAGGCCCGTGATAGACTGAAGCATGGTGGAGACCTGCTCATCGGCGTAGCGCCGGAAGGCGACGAACGGGTTGTTCTCATCATCAGGCCAGTCTTTCTGAGTCGAAAGATCCTTGCGGTTGATGTCTTCGTTGCCCATGGTTATGATAAAATCAGAGAATAACAATAGATACTACCTTGGTAGGCTGATGGAAGGAAAAGTGAAGAGATGCAGAGTTGAATACATGTTGGGGAGCCCCACTCGGTCCCACGTGATTCCCAATGTATTTTCGTTTTTGCATTGTTTTTTTCAATGTTTCCTTTTCTTCATGTGCCCTATTCCCCAGTGTGACTTTAGAATGTATGAAACTCTGTTCTTCTTTCATCTTAATTCAATTCAATTCAAAAACTGTCTAACAACTATACTACATATTCACTCTTCACAAACACAACTGCGTTGAGCCGCTGGCGTCATTGCAAGGCTAAAGCCCCACAGCAGCTAAAGCGGGAACCATAGTTCAACCTCCGAAGTATGGGGATAGGAGTCGAAAAAATACATTTTTGGAGAAAGATAGGAGAGCTCCTGGGTTCTGTATCCTTTAGCAAACCATCTTAAAAGAAATGGACAGACCTTTAAATGGCTCTAAACCAGGAGCATCAATGTTGACTTGGAGTAGATCCGCAATAGTTGGGTGGCTTCATGTTCAGGCGTTGAAGACGAAAGACTCGAAGCGCCCATGATCCTAGCATCAGTGATAATTTCATCGCCAATGTAACCGAAGTTGAAGAAGCAGTGGCAGAACCTAAATTACCTAACATTCCTATTAATATTATTCATTTCCTATTATCTATCATTCGCCTTAACTTCTTAGCCACGCCTGAAACCAAAACAAAACGCAGCATTGCCCTCCACTAACCCAAAGTCTCATCTCAAAGCCGCTTATGGTGAACTCTACTCAACTGCTCCGTCATGTTATCCTTCCGACTGAAAAACCTGCCACACACAGGACAATCGGTTGAGCGTGGGAAGACATGCTGTGTCTCAATGTGACGCATTAGCACTCCCTTTCCAGAGAAGACGCGGCCGTATTTGCAGTCTTTCCAGGGGCAATGGAAAGATCTATGGACTTCTCTGAAAAGGAAATAATATCGTTAGCGCAGCAATGATATGGTATAGCCTGGCTCTTAACTTGGATTGTAGATTGCTCACTCCTTTTTTGGTTTGTGCGTTTGGACGCAATCAGAGGACATCATACCCTGAGGGTGCCTCTTGGTATTGGTGTTTATCTGAGATGGTTCGTATTCTGTGGGAGGTACAATATAGGAGTGGAAATGGGATTGTGTATAGGACTGGTTGACTCTTTTGCCGAGCAATTCATAATGCCAGTGTCTTCGACTGGGAAATTAACAGTATGCTAGTCCAATTCGTGCAAATTCAGATGAGTTGGAGCGTGAGGCATAACAAAGTTAGGACGTTGCGGTATGAAAGGGTGTTGCGCTATACCATTACATAGAAGATGGTTTCCAGCTAACATAGATGTTTCTGCAGTCATTGAAGGATGTAACTGATGAGCGAAATGATTTTCAGGATGATTCAAAACAACACGCCAGTCAAGTTCCTCGGGTACATTTGGGATGTCCGTGGGGAGGTTGAACGAAGAGTAGGCCATTGGATTATAATATCTATCACAAGTCAAGGATAATGGGCCTGTATTGGAAGGCTTTGAATTGTTTGAACTGAACTTCAAGAATTCTCGAGGTGAAAGGAAGAGAAGCTTTATATGTTGTATGCTCGAATTGACCCAGGCAAAATTAGATTGACTACACGCTAATCGATACATATGCAGTCATAAGATAGATGGCGTGTACCACTGCGTAGTAGGATATTTAAGTAGCCAGTGAGATGTCGTGTAGCCCATTTCAAGCCATCTTGTCAGGCACAGGGTTGGAATATAACAGCTTGGCATGCCCAGTTTCTCAACGCCACAATTTGGTAATAATCACAGACTGTTCTTATTGGATAAAATGGGTTAAAACTGTCACCGCTTGTTTATCTTATTTTCATTTTCGAGGCTGTAACCCCGGCTAGTTCTGCTTCATTACTGACTAAAAACTTTAAGGCAGAGGGGCTGATCTAGCTGAGGGGAGTATGGTTTTTTTTTTTTTTTTTTTTTTTTTTTTTTTTTTTTTTTCATGTTTGGTCCTAAATGATAACATTCTGGGATGTCCAAAAAAAGAACATAAAAATACCTATGGAGGTGACGTGTCTCCCATCTTACATATGCGCTCGTGCTTGAGGCTCCCATGCTTCATCAAATCCTGTAGAGCGAACCCACATCGGTCTATCTCCCTCCTCAACCGTCGAGTCAACGGCTGCCGAGCTGTTAGTTAGGTAAAAGGAAATTACACTCTCAGGTCTTGCTGCTTACCTATATTGCCAATCCTAAGCCACATATCTCCCTTGATCGGCATCTCGGGGTGTTTGCTCTCATATACCTGGCAGACTTCCTGACCATGCGCCAAAGCCCGAGCTAGCTTGGCTAGATGTCCATCATCACCGGGATGGGCGATGCTTCGTGCGAAGATCTGTGACCAGTCCTCCTTTATGGGATAATTGGCCACCTCATCCAGCAGAAGGTCCGGTGTTCCACGTGAAGTATACATCAAAAGATCGATACGTCCCTTCCATTCCAGCATGCGCAGCTTGGATCGCTGATTCAAGAAGGGGAGGTTGATAATTTTAGAAAAGAAGATGGACGAATTGACACAATGGATGAAGAAGAAATCAAGTCTCATCTCTCTGGTCGGACGCTGCGCGGCACTGGTATAGTAGACTGAGATAAATTCAGCAATATGTCCTCACCCACATCCCTCAAACAATACCATCCAGTACTTCCAAGGCTAGACTTACCGACTGTATTGATCATATCCGCCAACCGCTCCTCCATCTGATCCTCAGACACAGTGAATTGCGAGGCATACTTCAGCATCTGCTCCGGTGCTCTATGAAGCACTCCATCCATGATCTTATTACTGTCGGACCACTGCACACTCTTAACAAGAGCCTTGTCTGCCCGCATCTCATTTATGAGCTGGAGCGTCGACTTCTGTCCCGACTTTCCAATACCACCAGCCATCTTCTCCGCGGGTAGGAAGAACGCACGACCCAGCCAGTCATCATGCACTGCTGTCTGGGCAAGGCCTTGTGCTACGATGGCAGGTTGGTTGAACTCTATACCGAAACCGAGCTGGATGAGCGGATGGATAAGGCCTGGATTACTTAGCCCGAGGAACATAAAACTTCAATATAACTCAGTATAGCTAGAAAATATACTTACCGCCAAACATCCGACACATCATACTCTCAGCTCGCTCATCTCCAGCGAAGACATACTGCCCCAGAACCTCACCAACACCCTTTGTATCGATCTCGTGCTGGAAGAAAGTTAGGTAATTAGGGTAATGTTCTTCCTTCCCAAAATACTCTTGGAATTTAGCGACGTCGTGCATAGATTGGATGACATCTTGGTTCGCTGGAAGGGCGGGTCTCTGGTAAGTCTTATTCCGGTCATAGCCAGCCTTGATATCCTCTGGTGCTGCGCCAAGAGCATAGATACTAAGCAGCTGATGAGTTATGTGATCTGTCTCTATATTAGAGATAGTTTTTGGTGAGAATTTAGCCTGAAAATGACATACTGTGGAAATGTTGGTCGTTAAAGAAGACATGGTGGATAGTCAAGTCTTCCTGCAAGATCTCACTCACTGTCCGCGCAGTATCTTCCCTTGCCCTTGAGCTGTAAATGCCCGAATCTGTCACCGGCGACAGGTCAATCTTAGTAGCGGTGGCCATTTTGGATGAAGTCACCCGGGAAAAGTTCTCGGTGTTGGAACTATACGAGCTGTATTGCGCGGCTAGTCGCGGAAGGGGTAGAACAGGTGGAAATATTGAAGCCGAAGAAACAACTGTTTGAAACGGTAGACATAGACTGGAATAGCAGCGAGTACTATTCAGCAAGAGAAGGCGAGAAGTGTTTGTAGTAGGTTTCAATCTGAACAAATGATGTTTGTGACACTGAAGAACGCGGGAAAGCATGTCCTTTATATAGATCAAGTCATCCGATCCATGTATTTAGTAATATAATTGGAGCTGTACAACTGTCAGAGTAGCCAGACGGTTCTACAGGAAATCCAATCCAGCAATGGAGCCTATCAAAGTCGTACAATTATTAAATCTGAGTAATGGAGCTCTGAACATGAAAAGCGGAGAAATCGGTCATTCGGCTTTCCGTTGCGATCAACACGTCATAGGAATTGGTTTCAATCAGTCAGCATATGGGCTAGCCCTGGAGCTCGTATCTGCCAAAAAGTCTTGGCATCTCATCCCTTCGGAGGCAAAAAAAAAGAATTCAACTGAGCACCGAGCGTGGATCGAACACGCGACAACCTGATTTGCAATCAGGCATTCTACCACTAAATTACCGATGCAACAGACCCTAAACCGTTAGGTTGTCGGGGCTGGTTTGTTTTTATTTGCCGATTTAGTGAATTATAGTACAACCAGAGCTAGCCCTAAATTGGAGTTGTGGTTTAGAACCACCACCCTAGACCCTAATCTATATTAGTAATTCGGCGCAGTGCGAGAGAAAGGGTTTTCCTTACCGTCTATTGCTTTAATATTTATAATATGTTGATATCTTAAAGTTCATATGGATGGGTTCCCTGATCATGGTTCCGGGACCAACAGCTTTCATTTTACGGGCTTCTATTAACCTGCTTTTATAGCTGATCTTATTTTCCAGGGTTGGTGAGGTCCAACTAGAAGCTTACGGGAACTTTGGCTCGTGGGGTTGAACCCGGCGGTTATAGCTTCCATGGATACCATGGTAGATCCCAACGGATCCGGAAAGTTACTATATTACATTTGCTACTATCCGTCTCCAGTACATAGCCAGTGTTCGCGAATATAACTAATATTCCGAGTCTATCTATTGGTTGGTCCCTTGGCACGGCTATAGCGAGTCCAATCTCTCAATGTCAAAGAACAGTCCAGGTAAGAGCTCAACCTTTCCTTCCTTCAATCCATTAAACACCAGTCGAATAGACGCATCCCCTCCAGACAGGGAAACTTCATGTTTGCCGGTCGTCGTACCAGAAGGAACTTCATACTTCCAGGGTCCACCAAATATCGCATCATATGCACCCTTAAAATTTGAAATCTCTCCATCGGAGACTTGCACCGACACAGAAGAAATGCCCTGCACACCATTCGGGTGTTGAGCGAGATGTGGCTCAACCTCATAAGGGACACGGTTTGCGCGAGGTGTTCTGTCCAGACACCAGAAGGGTAGAGGTCCGGGAACGACCTTTCCTTGGCCATCCTTAGGGACGCAAACTGCCCATTTCAACACGGTGCCATCTGGCTTAGTACGACCACCAGCGATAGGGTCTGTATAGGAAGCATTGGTATCCGCGCCCTGGAATCGCTGTTGGACGGCGCTGAAGTCGTTTTCCGATCGTAAAGTGAAGGCCCAGTCGACGATGGTGTCTTCTTTCTCGTTTCCCCAGCGATGGTTGCGGCGTTTTTCGGGGTCGATGTCGTCGAAGAAGGCAATTATTTCAAGGTAAACGCCATCCGGGAGGAGAATCAGTTTGTTCGTGGTGAGTCCATCGGCATGGGTTCCACCTGGTGCTAGGGTGAATTGTCCCTCAATATGTTCGGAGATTCCGAGGAGTGTTTTGTGAGAAACGAGGAGCACTATATGGTCGAGGATGGGGGTTTGTTGTTCAGACATTATACGATATAGTTATTCCTTTTGGACGGAACGTAATCAGACAATGTTCCAAGGTTGTGAAGGCAGAATGTAGGATCAAACGTTCCCCGCATCATATTATTTATATTTGGAGAGGAACCCCTCACTTTTCGCCAAGAGAAAGTAGTTCTGTGTTCAACTGATGAATTTATATTGCACAGCTTGATGGCGTTCTAAAAGTTGTCTATTGCTCATCATACCCTAGCCTAATTGATCCGAAATGGTGCAATAATGGAGCATCGGAGAATCAACTTCATTAAAATCAAAATGGATCATACTCATAGTTTAGTTCAATTATGTGTGCTGTTTAGTAAATCTTAGTGTCAAATTGATGGATGGTACACCTGTGTATATGATGTCTATGTCATTTCGAGCCATCCTTGAGGTATTCGCCCTTTGCGGGAACATCGACTATTCCCCGTTGCTCCTTCAACCTCCATTGCATGGCCTTCAGGGTGTGATACAAGACTGACAATACTGGCATTGACACCCCGCGTGATAACCCTTCTCTTAACGGCTCCCCGACGAGGGTCTCAAATTCAACAAGATTGCCCTAGAATCACGAGTTTTTAGTAAGATACCTTGTAAGATGCAATGAAACTATATCATACCTTTTGGACATCCTCCAGCATGCTTGGCCGGAGATACATGGTCAGAGGATCTATATTGATCATTCGATCCTCAATGCCCGAAGGAAGAATGACCCCTACAGCATTTGCAGCAGCCACAACCTCTTGCATTGCAGGTCGCACCAAAGTAGAAACAGTGTCTTCCGCAAGCCGAATGCGCCCTGTGTCTAATCCTGTTATTGCGCAAATCGGATTCAGACATGCATTGTAAACCAGCTTTTGCCATCGATGGAATGGAACATCAGAGGTGAAGGTACAATCTGTTTTCCCACCTCCAGAATACATCTTGACAAAGTGATGAGCTATACCATCCTCCGTTTCTTTATGCAAACATGGATTTCGGAATGCACCGATAATAAGCCGATCGGGGTCTTCATGCTCAATGACAGCTGGTGCTGTTTCATGGGATCCGATCAAGCTTACACCAGAGAGACATATATTGTCGGGGTACTTCTCCAGGAATGGCTTTTCGATATTCAACCCATTCTGAATGAGAACAATGACTGTTTTCCCAGGAACAATAGCAGGCTCGATCAAATCTGCCATGGTTGGTGGATGATCTGGGGTGTTTTTGGTCGTGATAACCACATAATCAAAGCACATCTCAACCTGCGTGGGGATTGTGTTTACCACTGTGAATTGGTTAGAACTGGATCATAAAGTTGAATTGATGGTTCCAACCTTTGCTAGGTTTCCAATTGGGAATATCTCCATGGTCACAAGATTTGACGTTGAATCCGTCCGAAATGACTCTTGAATAATTTGACCGAAGGACCGCTGTTACAACAGCGTGGCCACCAGTTTCTAGGTTTAGCGCTGCGATAGTTCCCACACCACCGCAGCCGACAAGCAGGACTTGGGATTTTTCTGACATTTTGGTTCAAAATGAACAAAAGAGAAAATCGGGGCTCATTACATACTTATTGATGCTACTGAGTTACTCTCGGCGATACCTTCCTCAACCGATTATCGGCCTTCAAGCCCTACTTTAGATGCAGCCTTTGAAGTCCAATCTTATCGATTTGCGTATCGTCCACTATCTACATATGTACCTCGGTATCTATGTATCAATCTCCCCCTCTATCAGGATGTCTTCTCTTGTGAGGGGTCAAAATCACCGAATGCGTCAACATCTGCTCCCCGAAGGTACTGCATCGGCGTCTTAAACTCCACGAACCCGATATTCGGGCTTGATAACTCATACCCCAAGGCCTTTTGAGCCTCTGGTGACCAGCTCAGAACTTCCTCAGCCGAGTTGGCTAGATAAATATTCTCCTCCTGTCGATAGAATCCGCGAGTGAAAAACATCCCATGTAAGGTCCTCCGCTCATCCGGGGTGATATTTGCTCCTCCAGCATGATACAACCCGCCCAACATGACCCAGCAGTCGGTTAAATCCATGAGAGCAGGTCCCGCCTCGTGTAGTTTTGGGGCACGATCAGAGCCCCAAAGATGGCTACCGGGAATGGCTATAGTAGCGCCGTTCTCCACGGTAGTCTTGACTCCAGGGATCATAAATGCCATCATCACATCCGAGCCTACACGATAACCCGTAGAAGATTGATCTTCGTGATCAACATGGAAGTTCTTGTCGTCTCGATGTAGTCGCTGTGCTTTAGCACCGGGTCCGACGTCAAATGTCATGGCGATCGAGCAGATTGCCTCGCTTGTATAGGTGTGTTTGGTTTCTCCGTAGAAGTTTGACGTTGTCTTGTCCACAAATTTGGCGGTCAATGTGCGAATGAGTGGATCGACTAGCCATTGTTCTCTGGCTGTCTTGCTTCGTCCCATCAGATTGGCACATCGCCGAGTTTCCGGTGGGAAAAGATCGCCCTTTGTTTTTATTTAGTATGGGTAAATGGCTGTTTCGATTGGTGTTTGAATATAACTTACCTTCCATGGTTTGTCCGCATCGAGGTAAGGTTGAGCCTCTGCATTAACATTATTTATTGTTTCCACGCTTGTAAAGTTCTTGATCACACAGCAGCCATCGTCGATAATGGCTTGAATGATATCGGCCACATTGGCTCGGTCGATGCGTTGCACTGCTTGAGGTTGCTTCACGGTCATGATTGCGAGAGTATTGCTTGAGATACAGCCATGGCTTTAATCTCTTAAATATTGATAGCTTTCATAAATAATCCTATCCGAGTATATTGATCCTGTAATTTCGAGTTTCTGGAAGGTGGAGCCGATGTAGCCAATCGCCCCCGATATCGGTAATTTCTCCGCATTTCTGATAATCAAGATAATCAAGATAGGACAATGGGGCCAATAACATCAGGTACAATTATCACCTTGACCTTCGTCTTCCCCGCTTTTATCAGCTTGCGCATCAGGCTACTGATGCCGCACCATGTCATCTAGCACTCAGGGTGAAAGCTCTTGTTTGAGCTGTCGCGCCAGGAAGGTGAAGTGCGACCGAGTATCACCACAATGCTCGCCATGCAAGAAACGGAAGCTCAACTGCGAGATTCCAGTAGCCCCGCCAAGGGTACGTTGGCTACGCCCGCGCCTGAATGAAGTTTCCGAGGACGATGTGGAGGATTTGCATGCGAGGCGACGGCCTTTGTTCACTGGTAAGTCAATGTCGAGAAACAAAACAGAAACAAACCTACATTGGATAGAAGACTCAAAATTCAATAGCCCATGATCTAGCCCACAATGCTGCTCAATTGGTATTTATCACGGGTGATAACCCAGTTGTGTCAATTCTAGATGAATTAGACCAGCAAACTGATGGTATTGGAAACGATCAGACCTTGTGCAATGGTCCATTCCATGTATTCCAAGCTACAGAAATGCCATCAACTACTCAATTCGAAACCCTTTCGGATATTTTTGACCCAGACCTCTGGAATTCAAGGGTAACGAATCTTGACGAGATGATGGAAGAGGAGAACGGGTACAGTCCCGATCAGCTTGCAAAATCTCCAGAGTTCCTGAGTCTGGAAGATCCCTTAGAATCCGAGACATTCATCTTGGACAATATTGACTTTATGTGTCAACCAACTCCTCGGGCTCCGCAATCTGTTATTTCCCTTCCATCATCTCCGTCTCGCTCATCTGCATCAGACTTGGAGGATTTCACCATGCCACTCGCCAAAATGCTCCTTGACCACTATCGTCATACAATGGTGACATTCTTCACTCCTGCTCGGGTTGAGGCTAAGTCGCCATGGGAATCCATCTATATCCCCAGCTTGCTTAGCACGGTAGGCGAAATCGGCTTAGCAGGGGACAGCAGTAATGCAAAGGTCTCCCTGCTATTTGCCGTATTTGCAATTAGTGCTTTTAGTCAAAGCCAAAGCTCTTCCCCGGAAGAACAAGGATACCAAGATTGGAATGCTCTTGGCGAACTGTATCGCGAAAGAGCTTCTAGACGATTAAAACAATCGCTCTTCAACCTATCTCACGGCAACGACAAGAAGGAGAAATATAAGGATATTTTGATGGCACTTCTAAGCATGGTCACTATCTGTGTGAGCTTTAGTAATGTCTTTCTTTTTACGGACAGTTTGTGCTAACCCCAACGCAGGTGGTTAGTGGGAAGATGGAAAATGCGGCTCATTACCTACGAGACATTGAAGAGATCATCAACCTCCACGGCGTCCAAAAGGTTTCCCAATCATCGAAAGTGCGCATGCTCCACAGTATCTATCTTTATCTTCGGGTTGTGACTGAGCGAACTTGTATTGAGAGCCGGTCTCAGCCGAATATTTTCGAAAACTCTTTAACTCTCTCCATTTCCTCATCCCAAGACATCTCTACTTGGGACCGTCTAATCGGGTTCTCTTCACCCTTCACTGAAGGCACTTTGAATATCGATACACCTTCAAAATCTACGTTTGAGGAAATTTACTCTGTCCCTCAATCTTTGTTTAAATTGATCCTTCAGACCACCCACTTGTCGGTATTGATCAATAAAATGCAAACACCCGGGATATCCCACAACATCGACCATGGCCCATTATTAGAACAAGTGAAAGATCTGGAGAGCAGAATTTGCACTTGGGAATACGAGCCTCCAGGCAACTGGGAGTCCGCTCACACCCCTTTGCCCCAGAGAGAGATTTTCCCATATCATTTCGTCCAGGCAATGTATAAAGCGCTGATCGTTTATTTTTACCGCAGCGTCAGAGACGTCAACGCTACGATATTGCAATTTTACGTTCAGCAGATAATTGATCATCTTTTTGAATATGACAAAAAGAAACAGAAACACATGGATCAATCTGCTAATACCTGCTGGCCTGGGTTTATCGCAGGATGCGAGGCACTTGATCCTAAACTCAGAGAGCAGATTTCCGATTGGCTTGAACGGTCTGGTCGATCTACTGGAATTCGCATGTTTATTGTGGCTCTGGAAGCTTTGCAGAAAGTTTGGCAGACGAGAAGTCTACCGGGGATGCAGAATGCCCCTTGGAACCGAGTCTTGGATGGGTTTAGTGAGCTAAGAGTACTTGTATTGAGTTGACCGATATTTGATTGGAATTTTTCACAATGCATCTATTGCTTTCTTTATCTCAACATCCCATGGCCTTGTATCCATCGTGTGATACAGCTGATTCCCATTGCAAATAGCCCTGGAACTCCGCGAATAGGCTCTCCTGTTTGATCGTCAGCCATCCACATGTTGAACCCAGGATTGATAGCTTATGTACTTACTGGGTCACTAGTATTCTCATAAGTAAATCGCGCAGCTTCGTCATCGATGTATAATTTTTCCCGGCCAGATGCCGCGGCCGCATCAGCGGCTAGTTGGATCATGCAACTTTTTTCCATCAGGAGAAAGAGATAGGCGGCTTCATCCACAGTCTGGCCAACAGTTAGGAGACCATGATTCCGTAATATCATGGCTTTCCCTTGACCAAGACTCTCAGCTAATGCCGTCGATTCTTCCTCCTTAAGAACAACGCCGCCGAACTCTTTATACACACTTTGTGCGCCGTAGAAGATGGCAACATCTTGATTTAGCATTTCCAGGGGCTGTGCAAATGTCGACCAAGCCTTGCCGTACGTAGAATGGAAGTGACATGCGGCATTCACATCCGGTCTAGCTCGATGGATTGCGCTATGAATCAGGAACCCGGCAGCATTTGCTGGTCGAGACATATTCCCGCCGACAGCGACTCCGTCTTCGTTGACTAGAATCATGTCGGATGGATTAATAAGTCCAAAGTGAATCCCTAGACTTTGCAACAAATCAGTATGCCTTTTCCAAATATTTCATTTGCAAGTTCTACTTACGGGTTTGTCCAGAAAAGGTCCGGATTTTCGGGGTCGCGCATACTGATATGGCCTGCCATTCCTTCGACGAAACCGTGTCGAGCAAATACTCTGAAAGCACCCGCCATGTGATTTAGCATATATTCCCTTTGCGTCTCAAAGTTTTTAAATTTGGGCACGCCAGGGAGTGGAGTGCCTTGTGACAACGCAGCAAGGCCTGTAAGTTTGGCGCCATCGTCGATAGAGGGTGCCATTGTGGTATACAAACAAGATAGAAGGAAAATGCAAAAACTCTCGAATAAAATGAGAAAGGGTTTTCTAGTTTGGTCAGACCCCCTCACTTCGCCCTCTTCGCCCTTATCGTGGGGGGGAAGTTGTATTCGGAAGGTGAGGCCGAAGTTGAGATCCAAGCTCAATCGAAACACTAATACTCTTTTTTTATAAAATTCCCTTCCATTCATCTTTCCCGGATTTACAATTTTTGTATTCCACTTGAAGAAACTTCATTATGGACAAATCTAAAAGCGTTGATAGTGGACATATGGGTGAGAAGCATGGCGAGAAGCAAATCAACTTGAACCCCATCATTTCTATTGGAGAAGGTCAAGTGGAGGCAGATGTGGAGAAGTATGGTACTCTCCATCGGACATTGACTCCACGTATGATTCATGTACGTTTAGAATGCAGTATGCAATACATTTTGAACGCTAACGCATAACAGGTCATCTCCCTTGGCTCAAATGTGGGTAGTGGTCTATTCATTGCTACAGGAAAGGCATTGGCTGAGGGTGGCCCTGGAAATATGTTCTTGGGTTACCTCGTGGTATGTATTGGTGTCTGGGCCAATCTTCAGAACCTAACGGAGATGACCATTGCCTTTCCAACGTCGGGAAACTACATCGACTATGCAGATCGATGGGTTGATCCTGCATTGGCGTTTGGAGCTGGTGTGGCTGAATGGCTAGGTTGGACATCTGTTTTCGCTTCAGAGGCGACGTTTTTTGTCATTTTGGTCAACTACTGGGCTGGAGGTGCTGTTCCAGATGCTGCGTTGCGTAAGTCCTTACTCTTTACAGCTTTTTCTATACTACTACGCTAACGCATTTCAACAGTCAGTATTTTCTTGGTCATATGCCTCATTGTATTCTTCATGCCTAATAAATTTTTCGGATGGCTCGAATACTTTGGCTCGCTTGTCAAGGTGTTTCTATTCATCTTCATTACTCTTATTTCCCTCGCAATTATTGGAGGAGCTGGGTCAAAGGGCTACGTGCGTGACGGAAGCACCTGGACCGATTTACCATTCAAAAATGGCTTTGGGGTAGGTTTTGGTTTGGAATGACAAATTAATCTCCAATCTAATATTTCAATCTAGGGATTTGCTAATGCTGCACTTCTCGCAATTTGGGCCATCGGTGACCAGGTTTTTATCGGTGTCATGGGTGGTGAGGCCGAGTCACCTCGCTACTCCATGGCACACTCAGCAAACTTGATCCCCTGGCGAGTGGCGGTATTCTACCTAGTCTCGACCGTTCTCGTTTCGATCATTGTTCCTTCAGATGATCCGCGTCTCTTAGGTGGCTCAGGTGTTGCCGCCTCTCCGTTCGTGATCGCCGTGCAAGATGCGGGCATTAAAGGCGTCCCTGACTTGATCAATATTTGCATGATCATTGGAGTCTTGGCCATTGCTCTGGAATGTATATTCCTGCCATCGAGAATCTTACGAACAATGGCCCTACAAAAACTTCTACCGGATTTCATTGCTAAAGTTGACGAACGAGGTCGGCCAAGATGGGCACTTACCATCACGGCACTCGCAGCTGTGCTTTTAACATACATGAGTTTGAGCGGTATGTTTACTATCCCCTATTTTGGCACTCTCTTTCACAAATACCTGGCGCTAATAAAAGAATAAAGCCGGGGGACTTGAAGTTTTGAACTGGCTTATCGCCATCACCAGTGCATCCTTCTTCACCAACTGGGCAATTATCGGCTTCACATCTTTCCGATTTCGAGCTGCAGTCAAAGCACAGAGAAGTCCTATTTTCGATCACCAGTACGGCTGGAATTCGAACTTCTGGCCTGTTGCTCCGGTATTAGTCCTTGTCATATCAACTTTACTGTTGATATGTATTCTTTATTCGAGTATAAAGCCGTTGGTATGTGAACCCGACATGCTTTAAGCTTGTTACCTCTCCTGTTTTTTCAGTTCTCTAACAATATCCAATTATAGGCTGGTGGATTTACAGTTTATAACTTCTTTTCTTATACTATCGGCTTGTTTCTGATTATATTCTCAACCATCGCATACAAGGTCATCTTTCGAACGCCTTGGCGTGATCCAGCAACAGCCGATTTGGTTACTGGTCATCGAGTATTGACAACTGAGGAGATTCGACAGCTAGATGCTTATTATGAGCGTCCGTTCTGGCGACGAATTGGGACGTATATTAGGCTGTGGTAACTGTTTCGGTATATGCCGTGTGAGAAATTGTTCTATCTTGATTGTTAGAAGAGACAGCTGAGAGGATGTAAATAAATTTTATTTTACTTTTATTTTATTTGCTGTCGATTCATTAGTTTATTATTAACAAGAATAGTTGACCGCTTATGCGGCCTTGTCATGTCTTTTGGATGCTCTTTTTGGATGCTCTTTTTAACGCTTCTTTTAGATGCCATTTTAGCTGTATACAAAGGCAAAAAAAAGCATATTCTACTCAAAAGACTTTTCTATCTATAACCTTTCAATTTTCTACCTCGCAAAACCCCAGTTGGCGCGATGACCTAGATGGATGTACCAAGGCCATTAAAAAAAACCATGCTTTGTGCAAGGGACTTTTCTACTAGGGACCAGAGATATATATATATATATAGTCTTTTTAATATACCTTCCGATTATTAAGCTAATCTATTTCCTGTATATAGTATTAACAATAGAATATTAGAACATATTATCGTACATTACATGGTCAAAACAGCGGATAGTCCCCGAAGTGTATGTAGACTTCTATCGACTTCTAGTATTTACAACTTTGGCCTTTTCTCCAAAAGCTTTAACACTTCCTTCGCACCTTCTTCGCCCGAGCTGACTGCTCCTTCCATATATCCCTTCCACTCCTTGGCAAACTCCGTTCCAACAAAATGAATATTCCCAACAGAAGTCATAACTCCAGGCCCACTAATCGGACATACAGCACCCTGACTCCATTCTTCATTCATCCACTGCCTCTCCAAAGCATCAATCGGTTCCAAAGCCTTCGCATCTCCAGTAATCTGAAAGAGATGCTGCAAAACCGCAGCTTGCCTTTTGAACGGAGCCATCTCACTCCACTTTCGACCGATAGACCCATTCACAAAGCAAGTCAATGAAAATTGACCGTCTGCGGCGCTGCTAGTATCCCGAGTTACAACAATAGGTCCGTCATAGCTAAGAATGAGTCCGCAGAGATTCTTCTCGACCCACCATGGCTCCTTGTAGATAAGAATTGATTTGGTATAAGTGCCCAGCTTAGTACTGGTGCTAGCGGTCCACTTGCGCTCTGGAAGTGCGGGAGAGAAAGTGATATCTTTGTAGAGCGGAGTGGGGATTGAGATAATCAGTTTTCGAGCAGTAAAGACTTTCTCGGTTGAGAGAGGTGATGCCACCGTCACTTGAACTTTGGTTCCATGGTCAGCCACGGCTTTTACTGGCGATGAAAGATGGATGGATCCCCGTGGGAGTAATTTGGCCAGATTATTGGCAACTGATTGGGTGCCTATTTATCACATTAGTTCCTTGGACTCTGTTTGGTAGTTCGAATACTTGAAAAATGTAGCCTACCTTTGCGAAAACGCAGATACTGTCCTCCGTGCTTGCTATCAGAGCGCATTTGCATTAAGCCACCTCCCTTCGCGCAATAATCCACAAAGCACCCAGCACTGATTTCGTTGGAGTCCACACCGAGCATGACTTGAGTCCAGAGATTGACCATCTTCAAGGTTCTTTCACTTCCCCGCTGACGTTGAACATATTCATTCAAGGTGATCTGATCAAGCTGTAGAACCTGTTCATTCGTCGAGCCTGCAACTAGAGATTCTCGAGCCTGAATAGAAAGCTCGTGAATTGCATCTCTAATTTGTTCAAGATTCTCAACATCAGATGCATTTGCAAACTAGTTTCTTTTTCTTAGTTCCGTCTTTGTGTGGGCTTTCGGGTGGTGTGCATGTACATACCGGTGGTGTAGTCCCATACGCGAATGGAATAATTGTTCCATCTAGGTCTTGCATCAACCCATTTCCCTCTGTATTCTGCTTGATGAGCTCGAGTCCAAAGCGCTGTGCATAGCCATGCATGCGGTACTGGTTTGTGTCATTGATCCAGGCAGCACCAAGATCAACACATCCGCCTGTTTCGAGCGAAGCTGTGCATGTTTTTCCGCCGACCCTGTCACGGGCTTCTAGAACAAGGACTGAGTGACCAGCTTCGTGGATGTTGAGTGCGGCTTGGAGACCGCTGAGTCCTGCGCCGATTATGATAGTGTCGTACATTGTAAACAAGTGGAGTTATTAATGATCTTGCACACAGAAGACTTTCGGGGCATGGGATTATTTATGATATGAGGGGTATTGGGATCTTCTACCCGTGGACATGTATTCGACATTAAACTGATAGATGCAGCCGTTATCTTTCTGAAATAGGAAGGCAGGTCCGAAGGGTTGGGGAAACTCCCAATTATTTCCCTCTCATATTTTTTATTTGAGAATACAGGAAATACATCTGATTTATCCATATGAAATGAGTAAGGTTCAAAATAGAAGTACAATTACTAGCCGTCGAATAACAACAGTCGGTAACTGTCGTTACACACCGCCAGGTTGAACGACGACAGACTCAGGTGGTGGACCGATCGCCAAAGAAGATGTACTTTCTGCATCATACCTATCATCGAATCTCACATCCTCAAGCGAAACTTCGGTAGCCTCTTCCCCGGTGGCTCTAGTAGGCGATCTCCGGTGTGCTCTAGATTTGACGATAGAAGCCCACTGGGCTTTGAATATTGGGAGTGCAGTTGATGTGTAGATAATTGCATTCCAAAGCCCTTGAAGAGATAGAACGAGTGCCCCGGCCAAGTTCAACCCGAAATTCGGTTTGCTGGGATTGACCAACCCGTGAATTCGATTCACAAATGATGGTAACTAAGATCCTTGTCAGTGACAGTTTATGAGAGGACCCAATAGAAAGGAACATATCCATACCCAGGTAGCAACCATAGCTATGAAGAACAGAAACGAGTATCTCAAATAGCTCCGCATTGCATTGTGCTTGTTAGCTTGGATGTCTAACCCACTTCTAGTGCGTGAATGTTGGGATTCGATGGAGGTTGAATATAACATGGCTGGGCCACTACCTGAGCCTTTGGCTGCAGTAGCGGTCACATCGAAAGAAACCGATCGGGTAACGCCCATTGCTCTGTTGGCGGGTGGTTCATCTTTGGCAGGTTTTAGGGCCCCATACTGTCGCCAGATCCGGACGCCGGCTGTGGCGTAGATCGCAAAGGTTACAATACTGACTACCCTGTGGAACAAATTAGATGGAAAATTGGTAAAGAATATTGTATGACCTACCAAACTGGACCATAGAAACACACCAAACGTAGAAATTGCCACGGTTCGGAGATTGAGCACCATATCTAACGAGGAGTCAGTTCTATGCTGGGCATAGTCCGCAGGGCATAGTCTGCAGCAGGTACTTACCAAGGCTGGACCATAGATCCTGCCTCTTCCAGCGGTCTTGATGAGGCTCAGTGTCGTCGCGAGGATAAGGGGTAATCCATAACAGAACAGAAAGTACCACTTCTCAAGCTTCTTGAGGTCTTCTGCCGAGTATCTCCGGTAAAAAGTGAGATATATGTTAACCGCCATGCAAAAGGACCACAGCGAGTCCGTTGGCATCCAACTTTGATTGGGATGTTAGTTTCCAATTTCTTTCATGGATAATGACCAACATACTATTGGATAAAAAATGCTTGGGCGAGACATAGAGCAGAATGCGGTCCTGCTATCACTCCATCTCTGCTCATCAAAGATGCAACGGCGGCGAAAGCATTCCCAAAAGACGCATAGAAGATCAGCCTATTGACTGGTTTGCGAAAAGCGCTTGAAGCACAATACGTTGTCACAATGAACGCACATCCTAGCAGCGAAGCGCTCCCTCCTACTCTTTCTGCTATTGCGATAGCCCGAAGTTGCTCGTCGGTCAAGGACATTGGTGTATATCTAAATGCGACTCGACCTTGAGCCTTATACACTATTGTATGTTAAAAGAGGCTCCATGGCCATGTGGATGAGAAGAGCACGTGGTGGCGATATAGGTGAACCTTGGGAGTACGATCATTCGTCCGACATTGATGGACAAAGGAAAACGCTTGGCTGAATTATAAATGTACGGTCGACAACCTTGGAAAGACCCTCGTTTAATTCCCCGCATAAAGAACCTTGGAAGGTTCGAAATATGTAAGCGTCATGCACCCCACTAGAAGTTAAGGAAAAATAGCGAATTACTTTGATAGGGAACATGTGTTCGAGTTTCTAGGTATCTTGTAGTTGTTCAGTGCCAACTTACTTATTTTTTTAAAACTTACTATTTGTTTTTATAACACATAAGGTGATTATTCGGGGGTATCTGTCATTCTGGGGTGCAAAAGAAAAGGTCAAAGACTAACGCGCCCAAGGAAAGCAAAAACAGCAAACGCATTTCAGCTTTTATTCCTCTGTCTCCCTCTCCTTCTTGCGGCGTTGTCGGTCTCTTTCCATCTTCTTGAACAGCGGGTGATGTCCAGCCTTATCCTTGAGCTGTTTGTTCCGGCTCTTGTTGTACTCGATATAGGCCATATCATCGCCACCAGCCAAACCACTAAGAGTGGCAGCACTGCGTTTAGCACCTCCTTTCTTAGCCGTCACTCTCTTTCCAGAGCGCATTGAGAACAAATCATCATTGACCTGTTCGACATCGGCGGATGACTCATTCTGCAGCATGACTTCTTGCAGAAGTTCGCGACGTTCTGCTGGAGTCGCATACGAAAGTCCTTCGTAATTGTCTATGCCTTGCAGATGAGTGATTACCTTGAAAGCATAACCCTGATCAATCAGGAATGCCTGGCGTTTGGCGGAGTAGACCATCTCATTAGTGTCCTTAGACACGAGTGAGTAGAAGAAAGCATTGAAGCCCTCGTCGTTACGACGCTTGGCTCGCAGGATTCGTCCCAGGCGCTGAGCCTCCTGACGACGCGAACCGTAGTGAGACGAGATCTGGATCAGACAAGTGGCCTCGGGTAGATCGAGTGAGGTATCACCAATCTTGGACAGGAAGATAGTGTTGACCTGCTCGTTGTGTTGGAAATTTTCCAGGATACGCATGCGCTCATTTTGAGGAGTTCCACCGTAAATGTAAGCCTTGTTCAGCTTGAGCGCATATCGCTCGAGGGCATAGACATTGTCCGAGAACACGATGATCTTATCGCCGCGCTTCTCGTGGAAATCGATCAGGAACTGACACGCTTGGAACTTGCGAGGGTTCATGATGTATAGCAGGGCTTGTTTCCTGGAGCTCTCCCGCAGATACTCAGAGTAGAACTCAGTTGTCATTGGACACCATACCTCGGCACATTGGACCTTGGCAATGTGACCCTGTGCAGCCAGTTCCATCCAGTTTGCTTCGTAGAGCTTCGGTCCGATCAAGAAGTTCAAATCTTTGATCTTGTCATCCTCACGTAGCAATGTTGCAGTGAGACCCAGCTTGCTCTGTGCGGCGATTGCAGATGTGACCTTTCGGAACATCGATGCTGGCACGACGTGCACCTCGTCAAGAATCATCATACCCCATTCTCTCGATTGAAGCCAGTCCATCATCTTCTGGGCATCGTAAGACCGGGCACGGGTCTGTGACACCATTGAGTATGTGGACACAATAATACCAGTTGACCGCTTGAATTTTTCTTTGTGATCCGACGTAAAAATAGCGATATCACCTGGGTCGATGGTTGTCCACCGCAAGAACTCGTTTCGCCACTGAACCACGGACATAGAACTGGTGCAGAGGACGATTGTGCCTTTCTTGATGGTCGCCGCGGCAGTGATACCCACAAGGGTTTTACCGGCGCCACAAGGAAGCACAATGATACCACTCTTGGCACGTCCGTTACCGAACATTTTACTTAAACTCTTCTCCTGGTAGGACCGAATCCGCGCCGCGGGTTTCAAATCCATATCCAGATTTGGATTGACTGTGTCTCCTTGGAAATCGTACTCTTCCAGGGCAGGACATCCGATCGATTGACAGCGGGCCTTGACCACCTCGACACCAGCAGCGGGAATTTCGAAACTGTACGTGATTGCTTCTTCAGTCTCATCCTCGCCAATGTCGTCGATGCCATAGTTCACGGCCCCTCCCTCTTCGGTCTCATCTCTAGCCACGGCAGCGGCAGCCTCCTGTTGAGTGGTCTCTCGTACACCAGCTGCGTCTTTCGTTCCAGGAATGACAAGACCACCCATTTTTGGAGCAGCCCGTTCAATAATTCCTTCAGTACTCTCCATTCGCTGGGGGCCAATCACTTCATCTTTCAGTAACCGCTGAAGCATTTCAGGATCTGTCGTTTCCACATAGTATCGATTATGCCTCAACACCATCTTGATTTTTCCATAAGACTTTGTGAACTCGATGATGAACGTCCGAATGCTTTCAGGGAGCGGTGTTTTTGACAGACGGTCCAAGAACTCAACGATATCCTGCGGTTTGAGACCGACCGAGACCGCCGCATATAAACTGTGTCCAGTCAAACGATATTCGTGGAGATGGGTCGGACGGGAGAGCGGTTCCGCGATGGTGGTCAGGAAATCTTGGGCCTGGGGTGCCAGCGGGGAGAAACTCTCGAGGGTGATTGTGCCTTTCAAGGGCTCGATCCATAACGGCCGGTTGTAGTGGTCGCGCTTCAGTGGGAGCGAAGAGAGATCTTTGTATCCAAATCTGGGGTCCGTCTTCTCCACTTGGTTCTTCTTGCTGAAAGCCTCGAGAGAGAACTTATTGACAACCGCTTTATGCTCCAATTTTAGTCTCTGGTTCGCTTTAGGTGAGCAGACTGCCACACTGTACCTTTCAAGTTGGATTCCTCCGGCAGCTCTTCCTGGTCCGAGTATTCATCGCCGCTAGAAATGTCGATATCGGGGACTGGTGTGGCCCGCTTTGAAGCACCGCTAGACCGACCGGCTGGATAAAATTAGTTACTTGTCGTTTGGAAATATGTACTAGAGGCTTACTGTCGGCCGCTTTGCGTTTGGGGGCATGTTTGCACTGTGTTCAGCAAGACAAACGAAACAGCGCGGAAAGTCAGATCAAATGGTATCTCAGTGAGTGAGTCACCGGTGAGGCGGAGCAACGCCCCCGTTTAAAGTATCTCACGCCAGCATGGAACCAAGATGCTGCGCCGGATGAACAGGCGGCGAAAAAAGATCGAGAGTTTATTGCGAAACGACGGGATAGGTGTCGGTGGGCGGTAGTCGTCAGAGAGGGAGGGAAAGCCTTCGGTGGAGGTTGGGACGTCGACTAGAGCGACAGTATGTATGAGAGAGGAAGATGATCGAGGCAACGGTCGTCCTTAATTCCCAGGCTCTAAAGATGATGCGCTGGTTGATAATCAGTGGCCTGAGGCACCAATTACAATCGTTGGCCCGTGCGCACCCGGTCGGGTCCGACCTCGGGACTCTCTCGGACTGACGTAGAGCATCCTTTTCTATTCTGTTTTACTTCACACATCTCACAACTACCACATTGTTCGCGATGAATACGGTAATTTCCTCTATCCAATGCCTCCTTAATGTTACTAATTGTGTCATCTCCTAGATTCGATCTACCTGGTGAGCGAAGATGTCTCTATATGAAAGATAAAATAGAAACAGAACATCAGTACTGATATGGCTTTCAATTAAACAGGATGGGCTGGGGCACCCTTTGCCTGGGTATGTGACCTATCGGTTGATTGCTGGCCAAGTACCAGTGACAAATCCAGCAATTCACAAGTGAAGAAGCGAACTAACCACACCCCCTATAGCCGGCGGCGGAGCTTACTATTTCGCGAAGCAATCGATCAACGCCGACCGACAAGCCCGATTCGAAGCTGAAGTCAAGCGCAAGGCGCAAATGAAGCAAATGGAGAACGAGCACAAGCGCCAAGCGCAATCAGCCTCCGCGCCAACCCCGGGCAACGATACTAGCTCGAAACGAGCGAGCATGGCCCGATTCCAGAACGCCTCCGATGATGCCGCCTCGCCAAGTGCCGAAGCTTCCCACGACCCGGCCCCTACCCGGCACGAACCCTTGACCGAGACTGACCGTGTGGTGGAGAAGGGGAAATATGAAACGGCACAGCCGTACCGACCTCCTAGTGGGAACCGGTTTAGTTGATCGGCTGGCGCGCCTTGTATACTATTTTGATACGGGATACTCCGTGTTCAAACTGAAAAATAGAGGATTGTGGAACAAGGTGGATAATCTGGAAGTGGGGAATTTCTCGCACTCGATCTACTTTGTACCACATTTAGTTCGTTGCACTCGAGCTCCAAGTCAGTTCAGTAATGGATTAATTCGCACAAATTTGGCTGTCTATCGATCCCTGCCATTCATAGCGATGAGGTCCAACATGTCTCCACTCCCTCCTTGTCACCATGTTCAATAGTAATAATGTATGTACTAGCACGATCCCATAGTGCTAGTATTAAAAAAGAGAGAACCAGAACGCCAATTCCAAACTCCTTGATCATAATGCATCATATCGCAATCCTGGCAACTGAGTCTTGTTCAGCGCCTGCACCGCCAGTCCCGCCAAAATTGCGTGTAGTCAAAGGTTGCGGCGACTAGCGCGCATGGAAGCAAAGTGGGGGGTTCCTGTATATCAGGTTAGTTTCTCCACACCAGCTCGCATTGACTGCAGACGCAAAACGCGGTAGATTTTTTAATACTTACTTGGCGCTAGTAGAGATGCCGGAGCTCCGTTGTCGCGAACTCTCCAGGGCAGGTGGGACAAACGGGAGTACCACGCCGGATACGATGCAACCCATGGCGACGGCGCGGGCAGCGCGAGAGTCTGGACGAGGACGGTGGGCTGAGAAGTGACGGATGGAAGGACGGGCGATTTGAGAAGCGAGGATGGAAGCCATAGTGGTAAGAATCCTTGAGGGTATGGTTTGATGATGATTTTGACTGTGATTTCAGAGTAGAGTTGCAAAGCAGGATAGGGTAGTGTAGAGCAGGGTATGAAGATAAAACTAAGATTTAAATTACCAGAGAGACTTTATAATAAAGAGAGGTTAGTAGCAGTCAGGCCATGCAATCGCGCAAGTGGCCCGGACATTGCGGGGCATCTGGTATATGGCCTGATCCTCGATGGGAATCCTCATCCGTGATCAGATGGTATATGGATCGGCACCGTTCCTTTCCCTTACGCCATGGCGGGGTTTCAAGTCACAAAATATGGGGATTTTTTTAGTGTTTACTCCGTATGTACCTGCCGAAAGGTGGGCTTGGACTTCACCGCGTCAACTGCGGGAATATGATATGGGTATAGACCGGGAACTCACTTCCGAACACTTTCACTTCTCTGTATTCAATGTTCCAAGGTTGGTAAACATAGGTACATAAATCGGTTCATAAAACACGTTCACGGGTAGTTAACTTTACGGGTACATGTATGTCTACGGCTATGCTACGGATATTGAACCACATACCCGATCCTGATAAGGCTTCTAGATCTGGACATCTTGTGGATGGATGTCAACACGTATGGGTTGGCTGCTACCTAGTTAACTAACTAGTTAACAGTATATACCCTACAATCTACCTAATAATTGCCTACATAACATATTAAAGAGGGGAACCCTCCAGGCTGTATGCTCTCTGGTATGCGGGTCACTATAGGAATCGGTTAGATTGAACCGAATGCGTTACTATATATAATCTTAATATATGAGTATCCTTTTTATCTCTACGGAGTTGATTACCAATTTCCCTTCACTCCACGATTTCACAATATCCATTTCAATGACGTGATCGACTCTTCTTTCAGTCCTTCGGCTTGTCTCGTCGACTGGACTAAAACAATAAATATATAAAAAAAAGATTATACCTAGGCATGGTTAAAACGTAAATCAGGCCAAAATCAGGCTTTCGGCATTAATCTAGTGAAACGAACCCTGGACTCTATACGGCCCCGGGGTACATAAATGATGACCTAAACACGTAGTAAATGCGCTAAATTACAACTTCATATCTTAATAACGGTAGCCAGTAACTATAAAGATTTGCCTATAGCTTAACGCTTCTTTGGGCAATATATTGTCTGTTTACAGGGGTTTAGGAATATATGTAACTGGGTGATTGAGAGATATATACGTAACTTTAAGGGTTTTCTAATGCAATTATCGGTAATATTTGACCAAGTTCTTGGAGGACCGCTACGGAGGGAAGGAGGGAAGAAAGAAAAGTATCTATACCCTGAATTTGACAAACAAGCGCCCAGTCTGCAGGCAAACAACGGGAGATGGGACCATCCCAACACATCCCCCCGACGAAGCATCAAAAGCACCAAGTTCAAGCCATCTAGCTTGCAAAAATTAAGTGATTTATAGTCAATCTAACTGCTCAAGTGATAAAATTGTTCGTCTTGCCTCGGCACTAGCAATGGCTTTCTGTCATACTGATAAGGTATCCCAGTCACTGAATCCAAAAGAACAAAGGAGCTTCGTCAGTCATAGTTTATAGTAGGGTATGTAGGTAGCAATGGATGTATAAAATTGCACGTTGCGGAGGGTAGTTGTAGTCCACGGATATTATGGAGATGCCTGCACTGCACTCTGCATAGTAAATTACATATTTAATACCCCTGTTCCTTGGCACTTGGTACACGAATGTCGACGGTGCACGGACCCTTTACGGAATAATTGTGGATCCAATATCGGATTATAATATATCCGGGGTGCTCACGTGCGATAAAAGCTTCGATAAGGAACATGCATGAGCCCGGGGAGACAGGCTGAGGAACTCTCTCTTTCTCTCTCTCAAAATATCGTGAGATCTTGAGATTGTGAGGCTAACCACAATGGCGACCAATGTGGTTATTTTAAAGGCTACGTTTGAAGCTTGCCTTCTATGTCCAGATCCTACTTCGGTTCCAAAGGATGAGATAAGCGCCTTCCACACTTTGCTCGAGCGCGCTTTGTCGCACTGCTCCCAAGCCAACATACAGGTTTGAGCCGCTGTCACCTCTGTTTACTCTCACATGCCACCTTACTAACTAGCTCTTTCCCCCTATAGACCTGTAAAGCCTGGTTGGTTCGCTTTGTTGCATTTTCATCTAGTCGGGTACGGGGTCTGGCCAATTATCTGGATGCTCTTGCGGCGTCCTCCCCACCACCCCAGCCCGCTGGATCCAAAATATCAGCAAAACGCCAACGCCTCCATATCCTCTACTTGATCAATGATCTGTTACATCATTGCAAGTACCACATGGACGCCCCGGCAACCTTCTCCGCAGTGACCGGGTCCCTGCAGCTGCATATCGTGCAGTTGGTCAGCCACGCAGCAAACTGTGATCGCCAGAAGAACCCACGGCATCATCGACGGCTAGATGATCTCCTAGATATTTGGGCTGAGCACGAATACTTCCACCCCGAGTTGGTCGCCAAGCTTCGACAAGTCGTGACTATAGGGGTCCCCGTGGATTTCAACAATGCGACCAACGAGCTCAACTCAGCCAAGAAGTCAGGCAAAAATGTGCCCTATATCATGCCATTTACACATGGACACCCATCAAGGATATGGGGGGATGTTCGTGCGGGCAACATTTATCCTCACCTTATGCCCGACTCGACTAGTCCAATCCGAGGTGGTACTACCATGAAACCGATACAATTACTAGCAGGTCCTGCCGACGCAAAGTTAGTGGAACACCTCAAAGCTTTTTTCAGTGATGTGGGCAAGAACTTCGACCCGGAAGTCTCTGGGCATGATAAACATGCAGACGTCGATCGGCTGGGCCAGGAAGTGATCCGGGGTGAGAATACTGGCGATATCCTCGACGGCGAACACTATTACGGAGGGTCCCTTGAATTCTGCCAACCCGCCGACACAGACATCGAGAGCTTCCGTGACCGAAGTCGCAGTAGCAGTGTATCACGAACCAATAACAAGCGCCAACGCTACAGCGACAGCTCCATCAGTCAATCCGAGTCACGATCTCCAAGTGAATCACGACCATACCGACCTGGCTTCCGTCATGGGAATGACGCACGAGCAAGAAACCGTTCTCCACAGCACTCACACAGCCAGGAAAGCTCATCCACACCTCACGAATCATCCACTTCACACTTCCCGCCCCCTCACCAACCTCAACACCCCGCCGCACCCTACAGCTCCTTCCCCACTATCCATCCTTCCAATGGACAATATGCCCATCCTCCCATGGGTCCCAGCAATGGCTATCCCCAGGTACCTGCACCCAACTATGGTTCTTGGCCTCCCCCTCCCCCGCATATGCCAGCAATGCCCTTCCCCGTACCCGGACCCGGATCCTCCTCAGCCTTCCCTCCTCCGTACCACCACCACCCTTCTATGCCCCAGGGACAGGGACAGCGACAGGGGTACGGGATGCCACAGGGTCAACATCACTTCCCCCCTCCTTATTCCGGGGGTCGGGGTGGTGCGCCGCGGGGACCTCCCCAGGGCGGGCGCGGGTGGTAATCAAAATGTGCACACGAAATTATGTAAGAGTTACGCTTGAATGCTTGAAATACGATCGACTCAAATCGAGTCAATGGAAAGGCAGCCTTCCAATGCTGCGGTTGTATGATTACGGCCCCACCGCAGCGGGGCATTCATTGTTGATTTAAAGCACAATATGAAAGAGTACATTTGATTGTTGTTGCATTCGAGTAAGCACTTCACTGTTGATACTATCAACAGTAAGTATGAGAATAGGTACAACCCAGGAAACTTCGATAGGCTTTTTATTAATGGACTAGCAGAAGCAATCTACAAACATTTACAGCAGAGCCTAGCGAGGATGGAAAACAATATAGAAAATAACCGCGTATAGAAGCATGGCGTACGCAATTACACACCGTAATTTTCATGAGCCAAACTACCACAGGTCAAGTGTGCATATAATATCAAGTAGAAAAGAAAAATGAAACCAAGACTCGAGCACACAACCCTCAATTTGCACGTATACAACCCCAAAAAGTACATGCGGCACCCATCCCATGTCACATTGTTGCAGACCAGCTAGGCCGTTGAATTTAAGTGAGAACGTCCATGATCAAATCAGCCTGCGTCTCCGGCATATCCTTCATTTGGTTCGTATAGTAAGTCTTCTTAACCTCCGCGAAAGGTTTGCAGGAGTTGAAGCCGGGATCCTAGAAGAAAATAACAAGTCAGATACACTCTCTTCTCGGAAACATAAAAAAAGAAAAGAAAAGCAAGAGAAGATGCAACACATACATCATTTTTGCTATTGCAGCACATGGGAGAATAACCCTTCGCGTTGCATGTATCAGGAGCCTCTTTCTCTGCCATGTCCTTGCCTGTAAAGGTACATTGAATTAGTATACAATAATCAAGGCTCCCGATGTTATATTGAAGAAAGAATGGAGAAACATACACTTGAAAGATACAGCCGAGCTAACCTGCAGTCCGCTGATGACTGGGACTAACTCGCCGAGCCCCTTGACGATATCACCGCCCGCTTGCTGCACAGACATGCAGCAGGACTTGAACTTACCCTTGGGGCATGTGTAAGCCTCGTAGGGGTTGGGCGAGGGGGTAGCCGAAGCTGAGGCAGAGGCAGAGCTCGAGGGCGAGACGAGAGGCTTGGATACGGAGGATGTGGGAGTTGGGTTATCGTTTCCCACTGGGATGGCGGTAGTGACAGACAAGAGGGAGACAAGCCCCGTGAGGAAGGTTGTGACGTGCATTGTTGCTGAATTTTGTTGTTCGTATGTTGTGTAGGTGTAAAAATTACTGAGTGGATGTATAACCGCGGATGGCTATGAGACTTAGATATCCGAAATGAAGGTCAATGTTAAAGACGGTAAATTAAAGGAGTGTGTAATGGACTCTGGGATCGAGATCCAATTGAATGGCTGGAGCTGGGCCGGGTTGGTTGTCGCGAGGTTGTCGATGGGCGTGTCGGAGGGGAGGAAACAGGAACACGATGTTGACCTTCAATGTATGCGGTGTTCGGATTGTTTGGGGGGCCAACGGGCCTCAACAGGCCTATCGAAATTTCTTCTGCCTTCCTCCCTTGGGGGCTTTTGGTTGGCTAGTGGTCGAGTCCCAGAATTCCAAGGGTTTCACCCCTCTGTTTGGAAAGGTACGGTATGGTCTTGATTCGCTGCTGAGTTGAACCATGTGGAATGTGTACTCTCGGTAATAGTTTCTACTGGCCCCTCTGGACCCTTTCGGTCTGGTATGTGGGCTTCGGTGCTGATCTTGTCTGTTGTTTATCTATGCTCGAATTTGGATATGTATGTATTTTGGGCGATATAAAGTAGAGTCAATTGGAACATACAACAATGTAATAGTTATAGTCACATTAATAATCTCATGCTCCTTTAAACCACCTCATGCTCAATAAATTATATAACTCGTTGGGAAGACAAGTTCTCTACGAGTGTATTGGATTCCCCTTCGGAGGTATGCAAGGGATGCCTCAAGCACGCAGCTCTTCACTAGACCGCGGCAAGATTCCAAGTTAAGACTAATGCGTTCTTCGTGAAAGCCAGCGACTTAAGAAGCAATTATTCAAAGAGTTCTATCTATGAACCAGGACAGCAAAATAGTTGATTGTATACATATGTTGAAGATGTCCTTTTGAACAAAAAAGAGGACTTTGCTCCTAATTAGTAAGACTGAACATATATCCTAGTTAGTTTCAAACACGAAAATCCTCATAAGTCTGGGGTTAAAAAAAAATAAGCTTGAATTCGATCATCAAGTTTTGCCTACCAAAGATATATAACTACACAAACTCAAACAAATTTCATTTTATTCGCTTCTCTAATCGCCATACCAACAGAAATTCCCATTTGAGTCAGACAATCACATTGCGCACACGTCTTTTTTAGTCTCATTCTCACCTAAACAAATACATATCTGAAACATCGGCATCGCCGATCAAAGCGGCCCCGGGCCGCCGGGAGGACTGATCGACCCGGCCTATCTGACCATTTGCGCTTACAACGGACCTAGATAGAGCTAGCTAATCTAAGCTTTCTAGCTCTATGCAGTCGATCTATGCAGTCGATACTCGAGAGAAACCTCCAAAACATACTCGAAACACTACTTCAGAGACAATCCTAAAGCCGACACCAACTCCCAACTCCAATATCAACCTTTGGTCGCCGTCCCGGAGGCTACTCAAGTCTACTCTCTACAGGGTTTACACCGGATTATCTATCCTAATGGTTAATCATCCGATGCCCGTGTTGTCCTAGCGTTCCGGTCAGAGCGCCACTAACATCGTGACGGCTGACTAGTCCTTCGACGCCACTGATGTATGAGAACGAGAAATATTACCATATTAGGTAGGAGATCTTCCACTTCGATCTTAGCTCTTGCTATTTGTTTAGATTTCGTATTTGGTTTTTTTCTTACAGCTTTAGTATATTATATATACTATTCACAGATTTATTTTGCCTGGTCTCCACCGCCAACAGTACAAGCACCGAATATATATTTAACAAAAAGTTGGAAAATATACCGAAAAAATCCCGAAGAAAGTTGAAAAATTAAGCTAAGAAGCCGCCAGGGCCATATATTTTAGTACAAACCACAATGATTTGCTACGCTGACGTCAATTTGTCTCAGAGTAGCATAAGCCTTGTTTCAGCCACTAACTCAATATCGAGGCACATTTCATAAAGGGGATAAACGTACCGATGAAGCCATCTCTACTACGTAACTAACAGCCATTAAGGAAATAAGAAAATAAACATATATAAGTAGAAGATTGCTCCGGGTTGATTGTGCATAGTTGTATTGGTCATCAATGGCCAACAGGGCGATGTGGTATCGTAACAGGGTATAGTTCTCTGAGGGACAGTCCAGTGTCCTCGACTCGAAGAAGAGTTGGTTCATCACATAGGAGAAGAATGAAAAGAAGAGTAAAAGCACAAATCGCTGGAAAGAAGTACAAACACAGATAATATACAGGCCAGTATTCCTTCACAGAAGGAATACCAAGCAGAACAGACGAGTCGATCGCTTACCCCAGACCCCGGGAAGAGTGGATAGTGTTCAAGAAATGTTCGAAATGGAAATGAACTATCGTTTGTAAACTGCCCTCCAGTCCCACGAACACCCCCAAACGGTCATAGACGACAATGATGAAAAGCAAAAGTCATGTATTTCCTGACAAGGGATGCAGAAGGATGGAAGCGGCGATTCACGACCAAGAGGTCTGGAGTGGCGGAATACGCGATGCATAATCCAGCACTGAACGGGGAAAGGATGCCGAGGATCCATTGATATCCCAAAAATGCTATGCAAAAGTAAAAAGTGGGTAGAAAAGGGGCTGGGGAAAGTAAAGGACCATATTGTAGTTGACCCCAGGCCATATAGAAATCAAACTCCAAAAAAAAAAACATTCAATATATCGCTTGAAAGGCAGGCACGCTCTCCTGCGCGAATCTCATAAAACTCCGCAGAAATTCTGCATCTGGGTAGGCATTGACGGAAAGTGTACGTGGCTGTTGATGATCCCATGGGACCATCAACGGCTCGCCAATGCTAGGTATCGTTAGGATGCTAGATCACCGCATTGGTGGAACAGAATCGCTGAAAGTACTTTCGTTAGCTTCCTTATACATTGAAACTATCAAATGAAAGAAAATGCATACCTTGATACAGGGCACAGCCTCAATATCCAGCAAACTCAGCCTCAAGCCATATCGCGGCCACTGACCTTAGTCTCGGCAAGTTGAGGGGTATTGCTGACAGGTGTGAAGGATTCAGTGGTCTGCCGGGATATATTGCTGCCACTGGAAGCGATGCTACGACCACTCTTCCCGCTGCTCTGGCTATCACGACGGGAGTCGTCTGTATCCACGAAGGAAGACATTTGGCGCTGGGTGTATTGTAGCATGGAGCGATTGTAGTCTTCCAGCGAGGCGCGAGAGGGATCCAGCGACCGGTAAGAATTGACCAGGGCCTCATTGGACATGGTATCCACGTTATCAGAGCCTGTGAACATGGTGTGGATATTTTCGGTTGCTTGCTGTATTTGGGTGGGTTGACTCATGGTGGAAGGAAATGTGTCTTCAAGGTGAAACGGTCAGTTTAAGTTTCAGGGCAAGGTAGGTATCAGACAGCTGCAGAAGTGTGGAAAAAAAAAGTTGAGCAATAGTATTGTTGTGGGTGGTTGTGACAGGGATGAGGCTGACATCAGTACGACGATCACCGTGGGGTGGAGGTTGGGCTGTGGGTGCCGTGGGGAAACAAGATGGTACTGGTTTCCCAGTCAATTCAACAGTTAACTCACCTGTGATATTGAAATATTTCAAGATCTAACCAATTAGGCCCGTTATGTTGGATAGTAAAGGTACTGAGAGTCGTGGGTAGACAAGACGATGTGTAAATCAGTGGAAATCCAAGTGTATGTATATTTCGGGCTAAGGATATAAAATGGGCAGAGGAAAGTGTTATGGGGCAGGATTCAGGAGTTAGGGCACATATACGAAGAACTGGATCCAATTTGGGAGCAAGGTTAATATATAAGACACGCGTGGCTCCACATGAGGACTGAAATCACATCGGGTGGTCGAAGATGGCAAACGCACCCGCCTCTGATAGGTCAATAAGTTGCCTAATTTCTCTTCCGCCCATGGTAAATACAAGAGATCTCTACCGATTACACCGAGGGGAGTACGGTGACATAATTGGCCGAAAGGGGGGCGGGAGGAGGGGGGAGGGTATTTTCTCCTAGGCGACATCATAAGAAGCATCATAAACCCCAGCCTTTAGTATTTGTACAAAGTAGGTAAGTGAATACCGTCGACCTATTGGGTATGTCGTATAGCATAATGTGGGGTCAAATCATCATCACAGGACGTTATGAACTAACTAATATCCACATGTGCACGGAGACTGGTGAACTTCCGGGAGCGATATCATCAGTCGTTCCACCCATGGATTGGTCACAGTGCTTCGATGAGGTCACTGGGGAATGTGAATGACCATTGAGAGCCGAAGGCGTTTTGAGATCGGCACAATTACAGTCCGGTCCCCTGCAGATCTTTACCTGACGTTTACAGGACGAATCATAATTGAATTATCATGGCCTTTGAGGGGCGAGGCCCATGTCGCATTCTGTATCGATACGAGATAGGGTGTCCTTTGGAAGGAAAATGTGGGCATCACTAGTGGAGCCCCGGTAAAGGAGTGAGAAACATGCTGTTACAAAGCCGCAGATTGGGGTGTGGTTCTACTCCGTAGTGGGTAGTAAGATGCTTGGATACATCGATTGATTCACACTAAACCAATAGTCGGCTTGGCATGCCCATCAGAATCAATGTAATCCGTGTGGCCGAAAGCAGTAAATGCGCCTGCACAAGAAATTGGTAGTGCAGTAGCTGAGGCTCATGTTGGAGCTATGCCGTCATACCCCGAGGCACCGGGGCGATCCGAGCAATCGATTTGATTTTGGGCTTCGGCCGGCCATCAGATACCGATAATCGCCGGTCATAGAAATGGCAAACGAAATTAGAGTATCAGAGTCACCCGAGACAGACTTGGTTATCAAAAGTGGAACGTTCTTCTGCGGAAGGTGAGCTTGAAGCCGAAACAGTTTGGTACATCGTATCAAAGGCATGGAGGTTTTCAGCCACAGTGGAGACACAGTTTGCAGCAGATGAAGGTTTAATTGAAATTTTGACTGCTTTCATTCGCCGAATTATCAGAAATGAACGCAATAGGAAGAAATGGAGACGCTGTGGAGATGAACTAGTGATTTCCTTGGGGGAATGTACCAATCTTGGCATTGATGCCTGAGGCAGAACGACACCTGACGTCAGTGAGCCCTCATCTTTAGATGTTACTTAGGTAGTTAACTAAGTTAGGTATGTAGTGACTACATTGTATATTAACCTCACGCTATTCTATATTGGAAATAGTGATAAATACATCGGGTTCCCCACAGAAGAATCCCAGATACGGTACCAGAATCAGGAAATCCTATTGTCTATAGACTCTGACGCTCTCCAATGGTCGTAACCAAACTTGTGTTACGATATGGAATATTGGGGTAGTTCCACCATATTGGAGCCCATACTTGTTCCTATAAGAAAACTAAATCGACCAGAACGATCGATAAGATACATGGGCCAGTGACAGGGGTGTTCGCATCGAAGGAAGCATAGAGGTGGGACGGAGTTATGTATTTGCCATCCATGAACCCTGGACGAAACTTGATGCCAGTGGGGAGAGGCAAATTGTTGCAGGATCGGCACGGCACCGAACATATCAGAGTCATTATCACAACTTGCCTCTTCGATACTGTAGTTGTACATTTTGCTCAATTTGAAGAGGCCAACAGGATTGGGTGGCATACCAGCGCAAGCCGGAGTTTATATCCAGCATATAGGATCCCCTTTGCCCCGAGGGATGTTTCATGTAGGGGCCACCCAGCAACGCCAGAGCGGTTTGGATTACTCTCTATATTGTCATTTACAGACATGATCAGCCATCTAACTTTTCAGGCCCGGCGACCTAATTTTGAAGAGGAACCAGTCTAATCCAGCTGGCACCGGTCTAGACCAAAGTCGGTGATATGGTGGGCTTATAATACCACAAATATGCAGACTAGAAAGATATCTTCTCATCAAGTTAGCGGAGGGAGAATAATACTCATGTGATATCAAAGTTGACTGGAACTCTACGCGATGTCGTCAGTAGAAAGAAACTTGTGGAGTACAGTACATGTTTTAGCCCCCTTTACAACATAGTCTGATAGAGTCCGAACCATACCACTGCTCCACCTCAAGGGCCCGATCCCAGACATGACAGCATACAAGTTGTGTCAACATCCGAACATGTCAAAAACAAGCGTGTAAGACATGCTCCGTAATCCGTACATATTACCGAAATGTCAACTTGCGGGTCTTTCTCTGCCTATTAAGTGTCAATGAATGAGTATTCACGGTCCACTTTCTTCATTATCCCATTCCATGTCGTGCCTGGTCTGAAGGCCTGAGCCACATACGAACCCACAAGTCACTAGACTGCCCAAATCAAATACAGTACTTTATACATACTTTTCATGTTGTATGTCTTAGTGCACGCCGATCAATTGAAACAGTAGATACCCGAGATTGACAATTCCTAGCGCGTATCAAATGATATCACACCGCAGCCTCTGACGGCGATCCTTACGATGTATTGTAAGCCAAAGGAGCACGAAGGCATACTATGTATGTACCTATGTTGCACATCGTAGTGAGCATATGATATCACTGGAAGCAATTTAACTGCACGGAGCCGATTGTTACCGGCATCGCTTCACGTCATAGGTCTTTGCCCTGGATGTCCATCGGCAGCCTATCTCCACACATTCGTTATTGCATGTTTATGATTTGGCTGCACGCTCTTGTATATTGCGGGCCAGGATGAGAAGCCCAAAAACTTGTTTTGGATAGGGTATCGGCCTCGATAGTATTATGTACAACCTTGCCCCTTAGCTGGACAGCACTCAACGCGCTAGCATTCATGAATGCATCTGGACTTGTGTTTACCATATTTCCTAACATCATATATGGAGAAGATAACGTCTAACTGACGTACGAAACCGGTTCGAAGCCAATCAGTATGATCTGTATGTGAGCTTTCGCCTCTGCTCTGCGCTCTGGTCGCAAATATATGCCGTAAGTCATTCCACATACTCTATTTCACATACTAACTGGAGGATTTCCTTCACTCAAAAACAGGTTCCATCACTCCGAGCATTCAGTACCCGGTTCCCCGGCTGCACGGTCATCCCGGATGGTAGGTGCCGGGAGGCGCGAAGCATGAGAACGGGCCCAGCGGACTTTTTCAGCGGTCTCGACTCATCAACAGCCCATCTAGGCTCCCCGATGGAAACCTTCGTTCGAACATAAACCGGTTCTACCTCTGCGAATATACAACATGCAGCAACGATTGCCCTCGTCTCCCCAGCTGCGCTATGGTTCAGTGCTTATTGATGATCAGCGACAGCGGACCTGATCTCCTATTTGCAGACCTTCCTTCGACGGAATCCGGTTATACCCCTGTGGCCATGGAGTAGAGAGCTCGAGGCGTACAGCATATACTATTGAGTATCTCGAACATGGAGCACAGAGCTGGGGGGGGTACATCATACACCATCGGACATCTCAAGCATGCAGTTCCTCGGTGTGTTTTGATCCTGCTGTGTCAATCGATCTTCCCTTGGTGAGTTGTAAGCCTCCTACCTAGTACAATGCCGTAGAAGCTCAGCCTGAGCCCAAGTTGCTTTAAATACCAAATATTCACTTCAACTGCTCATCTTTGGAATGCCATACGATCAACAGCGACTTCGACTCAAGGCCAACTACTATACCGAATACATTTCCCAATTAGTCCAGACAGATAAGAACATCATAGATTTTGAACAGAAATAACTAGGCCAACACGCCAATATGGAAGGTAGTAAAATGCATCATATTATTGTTCATGCTCATGCTCACATCACACGTAACCTGTTTCAAAAGAATGTTATTAAACATCCACCAAATATGATAGACAACAGCGGCAAAATAGTCCAGACATGACCATGCCTTGCGCCTATATCCAACCTTCAAACGCGGGGGCAAAAATGAACATACCTTTCCGGGCACCTTGGAAGAAGAAGCGCACAACAAAGACCTGCAACGCAGCCATGGAAACCATCATCAAAGACTCGATCACACTGAAGTTGAAAATCCGACGCTCGGTACTCCGCACGGTACTGAAGTTACGGTTCTCACGTGTACGGAAGTACTTCTGGTTGCGGGAGACGGTGGAGAGTTGTGCAGAGAGCTTGTAGATGGACTCCTCCAGACTGGAGGTTTGTTCGGGGCTAGCGCCCTGGCGGGAGGGAAGCTGGGCGCGCTGTTCGTTCTCGACCTGTATGTTACAATGGCTCAATTAGCGTTTGTTCACTGCTTCTTTGAGTCGACGGATATGGAACGGATATGTGAAACGTACGGCGATCTCGAAGTCGACCATCTTCTCGGCGAAGGTGGACATCTCATTGTTGAAGCAGAAGGTGTACTCGCCGACGCTCTGGGCAGTGAAGACAAAGTCACCCTGGCGCTCCTTTGTGCCGTCTAGAACGATCTTGCCGCCCGGTGCGGTGACGGAGTAGTCGACATCAAACGAACCGCCGGATTGGACCTGCATCGTACAACATCAGTATTTGGCACCACACCGTATATACATAGCTCCACAACCAAAACATTTATCATATAATGAATGTGTTATAGCTGGATAATCAATTGGACGTACCGCGAAGTAGAAGGCCACTTTGGCGTTGTTCTGATCAACATTCGTGAAGAAGCATGCTTTCTCGTTCGCCTCGAGTCTGTAGGTGAGGGCGGTTGCGGTCACGGATGAGACCAGGGAGGCCAGGCCGGCGAAAAGAGCGAACCGCATTGTGAGAAAGATGTACCGAGAGGGGACCGTTGAACTGGGGGATGATATCCGCGTCAGGAGATGGCGTTCTGGCCAACTTTGTGTTCCGCTGTTTGATTTGTTTGCATCCACCCAAACAAACTTCCGTATATATCGACTAAGTCGATTCTTGACTACTTCATGAGTCTATTTTGTAAACGAAATGCACGACACATGAGAAAATAGACAATCTGCACTCATGATATAGACGGAATGTCTTCTACTGCGGCTGGTTACATAAAATACTACGGAAAAAAAAGACAAAGGCATGATCATCGCATCAGGGTGTCGCTGCTCATGTACCGGATTGCAGCATACAGCCCTCCATCAACTCGTAACCCCCAGCGCCATGACTTAACAATTGTTTAGCGAATCGAGAATCCATCACTCTTGCCCCAGAAGCTGCGGTTCTTGTTGGGATGATCAAGACCCAGGAAGTCGTCTGCACCAGCCGCTACATCTGACAAGATATCACCTGAGAGGGGGTAAGTCAGTCCGAGAGAATATTTTGTAATGGGATCGAAGGAAAAAGACTCACCATCTTCGAGATACTTGGCGTTAGAGAATGATGCCCGGGGAACCACGGCGAACTTGATCTTCTCAAAGTTCTTGCCCTTGATCTGTGTGCGGGCGGAAAGACGTTTCTTTGTCTCCGCGAAAAGTTCTCCAGGCTTCACAACAAACTTGAAGGGGATTCCGTGAGTGCGGTTGGGTTCGCGATCGAAGCTGAATACGCCAATGGTGCGGTCTTCAGCGTCCAACTTCAATTCCTCCGATGGGATCTTTTCGGCGTAGAGCGTGGCGTACTCGTTAATGGCAGCCACATTTTGTTCTTCCCGAAGCTCTTTGTAGACCTTTCCACTGTGTGTTTCGGCAATCCGGATGGGTTCATCGCCCAGCTCCAACTTCTGTTGCAACGCAGACAGAAGATCTGCCACAGTGCCACTGCGGGGAACTAAGAGCTCAACAATCTCCTACTTAAATGTTAGCCAAATCCCAGCGTCATCGATAGGGAATCCTTAACACGAACCTCCTTGGTAACGCCATCGGGGAGCCATGTCACTTTGAAGCACTTCTTACTCTCATAGTCACTCAAACTCATGTCCAGTACCTCGTAGTACAAAGCGTCTGCCCGGTGCATAGTGTACCCGTATGCACCATATTGACCGTTGAGTATTTGTGAGAGATTCTGATTGATGTTGCGCTTCAGGAAAGGCTTGGCCTTGCCAGTACTGGCCATCACAGGTGCGAATCGAAGATGAGTCTCGTCCACCTTGAGATGCTCACCAACCTTCTTGGCGAACTGGTCATAGGTCATCTTGCGGCTGAGAGTCAAGTAGAAAGTATCTCCTTCATTGGTCTTGATCGGGGCGAATTGAACTTCCATGCGGTTCAAAAGGTAATCGTAGAATTGCCGAGCGTCTGTGTAAAGTGCTGAGGGTGGCAGTTCGGACTCCTTGACTGCGCGCTGGAAGGTAATGATGTCGCCGTCCTGAATTTCAGATTGCTGGAAAGTCTGCTTCGGTTTCATAACATCGATCATGGTGTGTTTGATCTCTTCGAACAGCAAGAAGTCTGTACCGGCAGGCCAATCCATCTTGGAAAGAATTGTCGGGGCCAGCTCGCTCACCTTCTGGTTCTTTTGAACGTAGACGGAGCAAACACCAGTCAATGTCTGGGCCGTGATGTCGAAGTTCTTGAGGAAAATGAGAATCGAATCATTATCGGGCCACGAAATAGGCTTTCCGTCCGCGCCGGTGGGTGCCACCTCCATCCACAAGCGGAAGAGCTGGCCTTTAGTGCCGTATTTGTTGTATGCCTCCTCAACAGTCATCTCTGGATCGCGGATGACCTGATCGGGTCGGGTTGTCTTGTTCTGACGGTTTACCATGACCCAGAATCGAATGGATTCTGGTTTAAGGCCTCGTTCTTCGGCGATTTCCTGTGCGAATTCGCTCACTTTCTTTGCCCGAAGAATCTTGTATGGCGTGGGAAGGGCCGGATCGTCCGCAGGCAGGTCATTGCTAGTCAGATCGAAGCCGTGGTGGTTTCGGAATCCATCCTCATTGAGGAGGCCGACATTCATGTAAAGATGGGCTTCTTCTCTCTCTTTCTTCCGACGCAGCATCTCCACCCGGTCCTCAGACATACGCTTCTCTATTTCACAGTTAGCCAACCGGTCAACTCTCCCAAAGAACTAGAATCTCTGGACATACCAATGTGAGAGGGCACATCATCCTTTGTGACTGGTAATAATACATTATCCTGTCTCGTCTTCCGGATGTACACCAACATGTAGGCGTTGTTTGTGCGAATAGCCGATCGCCCTCCAGTCGCTCCGTTCGTGCGCTGCTGGGAGTCTCCGTAGTTCTCATCGAGGACTTCTTTGTCAGTAGCTCGGTTGACTCGGTCATCATCAAAGCGGTACCAGTGTCCATCCTTGGTGGGCTTCAGGAAGGCATAGTAATGTCCAGCATCGAGGTTACCGCTGTGGACGAGAACACCATGCAATTGGTAAACCCAGGACTCCGACTTGTCAGCGCTCTCAGAAAGATACGGAGCCGCATCGAACTCCATAGGGAATGTGTGATAATCATTGACCTTGGCCATCATGTCAAGGTTGAGGTCGTACTCGAAACGTTTGAGGTGAAGATGCAGAACGGGAGGGAAGCTTTCGAAGATGACACCCTTCTTGGCGTCCTGCAGACCGTATGGCTGCCCAGCTTCGTACTTGTTCTCGCCCTCCAATGTCTCGACCTGAATGTAATCTCTGAAGCTGTCGTCTAAGGTCTTGTTGCCTCGAACATTGAGTTGAATATCCCAGAAGTCTTCCACGCGGGAAGACTCGTAATCGACATTGATGCAAGAAATATACGTTTTTGTTTTTCCGACGAACAGATCAGGTAGAACTTTTTCTGCAACGGTACCTTTCATCTTGTGCTCTAATCTTTCCATGAGCTTTCGTGAGAGCTCCTGTACATCTTGCTGTTCAAAGATCTGGCTGGATTGCCAGCCAAAAGACGCGGTAAGCTCGGTTGTGGAAACTGCAACGTCGTTGGTCTGCAGGTTGTAAAATAGTCTCTGGAGGGCCCACGCGCTGTTTTCACGGGAAGCTTCCTGGTCAGTTGGTATTTGGTAGACGGCCTAAGGATGTCCATTAGTCTCAGTAGTTAAGGGGGCAATCGAAGTTTTCTTTTCGTACCTTGCGGAAAGCATTTGTGAAATAGAGCGACTGCAAAAGTGAGTTCAAGTAGCATGTAGCTCCCTGGTTCCTCAATCCCACCATTCCAGTCTCCTTCTTCGAGTCGTAACTAAAAAGAAGTTAGTTTCGCTCGGTCAAACTTCCCGGAGAGAACGCACTTTTGGAAACTGTGCCATAAGACACCCGTGGGATCCTTCACTACACGAACATAGGCCGTGACAAGTGCCTCATCGTCTTGCACCAACGGGACTGATTTTCCCTCCCACGCGTGGCTGAACAGACCTTTGAGGTCGGAAAATCGAGTGAAACCCCAGTCTCCTTCCTCGGCGGTAAAACGGTGGGTTGCAACTAAAATCCAACTCAGCATTCTAACCAAACAATCCCTTAGGAATTGAATATCTTACCGTGGTGTGTATAAATGGAAGGATCGTTCACATTCGACAACACCAGCGCGAACTGCACACAAGCATACCAGTTCTCCGGTGGTCCACCTTCCCACGCATGTTCGAGGTAAAACGAGGCGAATTCGGTCTGGTTTCCGTAGGGGAAAAAGAGGATGCGCCTATTCTCGAGTCAGATCCATTGCCGGCACAAAGCCATAAGAGCCAAATCCCGGCAAAGAGATTTCAGGCACTCACCACGGGGAGTCACCACATCGGAAGATGGGTCCGTGTGACTTGCGCTCCATCTTCCGCCATTCTGACAAGTGCCATGTGTTGTGGACTTCGTCTAGGGTTTCGAGGTCGGGGTTTTTGGGGAGGACCTTTGCCATCATCGCCGCGTCTGTGTCCACCATCTTGATTAGCAACCACTCAACACAGACAAGCAAACAGGGTGTATATTTCTCGAGGGCGATCTCATCTAGGTGCCATGCTTTGTCCAGTTCACCCGTCAAACCGCCCTCCTGCTTGTGGTTTAGGGAAAGGAAAAAAAGCAACAAAGAACATACGATCATCTGCGGTCGGTGCGGACTCAGGCTCATCGGATCCCGACCGGGAAACGACGACGACATCGGTCTTTTCGGCAGGGTATTGGTCATAATCATCGACAAGCATGTCGTTCTCCGCGAGCTGGTAGAACAGGGTTAGGTCCAATGACGACACTAGCGAGGGGCACGGTCGGGGGATCTCTCACGTTTTCCATCGCGGAAAGCGCCTTCCCGTCCCGGAAGGCGTCAGAGTTTGTATTTTAAGGAAGTTTTGTGAATAAAAAGACAGAATGTTGGAAAGAAATACACTGTAGAGCCTGGTGGTGGAGGAAATTCGTCTGAACCCGCAAAATAATAAGGGCCGGAGCTAGCGGTGGCGGAGCCTCGAGGGCTCGGCAGTGATATTGAAAGGATGTTGTTTATGTTGTATGAGATCTGTCTTTGATTAGATGCTTATTTATAGAGTTCATATAGCTTTTTTTTCAATGAGCTCTGAATTCTCGCTCTCTCTCTATCGGATTGAAGTCAATAGTTTGTTTAATTGGTAGTGTGCAATAATATATGCAGAAGTACTGAGGTGCGGAGTATACGGTGAAAAAAGCCCTATTTTGTACCAGTCTGATTTATCGATATGTACGGGAGTAGATAGCATAGATACAAAGATACATATGTATGTTTTAGTTCTGCATGCCAATCGATATGTGTATCTCTTTGCATGCTCTCAATCATCCAAATTTCCCCAGTTCACCCTCAGATGATCCAAATCCATGAGCTGATGATGCGTTAGCCCCAAGTCCGTGCGAGTTGCCTCAGATCCGAGGTAACTTGGGATGAGAACTCAAATCGTATGACATTGGCATCTGTAGATTTTGAAACACACATATATAGACCCCAGGATATATATGGAGATATATATTTATGTATATAAAGACGAGCAAAACAAAACTGAAAGCATACAAGTCTGTTGGTGTCACATGCTTCTAAGGTTGACTCACCGCCCGGCAACCCCAAACTCTGGAAGTCTCAACTACGCGCGTGCACAAGATAGTGAACCCTTATATGGTCTCGGTACTTATTGAATGAGTGCATGGAGCACAATGAGGTTGACTTATCCAGCTAGAAGCTGGCAGCTCCTCCGATCTCCCTTGAAACGCTGCTATTCTGGAGCTCACAGCCCGCCACCATGGCGGCCAGTTTCTGCAGTAGATGAGTATGCATGACTCACCTTGATAAAGCTTAAAATGGTACATAATACTGACTGGGATGTGCTGGCAGATGGGTGGAACGAGCTATCCGACCTATCAGTCTTCGTCAGTTGACATTTTTTGGTCGTACGTTGACCGAACCTCGACTCATCAGTTCTGCTAACTATGTGCGGACTGAGCTACCTACTCGGTAAGTTGGGAGACAATCTGCAGAAGTCCTTCCAAAATAGCAAAAAATCTGACCATGGTCTATTGAATAGTCTTGCGCATCGTCTGCGGGACATCCAGCAGCTACCATATGTGGTAGTTGCCAATCCGCATCTCACCCTTGTATACGAACTGTACTACAAAGCATTCGAGCGAGCTCGGGTGGTTCCTGAGATCCGGACCCTTGAAGATAATGACCGTTTCTGTGATATCCTGAAAGAAATGCTACGAGAGCATCTGATTGCGATTCCCAACCTGGCGATGGGAGTGCTGGAATGCCGCAATCTCGCTCCAGCGGACGAAATGGACCGGTTAATGAACACACTTTTGCGAGCGGTATGTAAGGTCGACCTCCTATCTACCTCCTAGCTGACAATTATCTCCTCGGTAGCGAATCTCTCGCCGAGTCATCGCAGAGCAACACCTAGCTCTAACCGAAACCTTCAACTCGCCATGGCATTTCCCCGATTCCCACGACCGAACCGACATGAACGCAGACTTTGTGGGTGAAGTGTTCCTAAAGTGCAAGGCGAAGGAGGTAGTCGAGAGATGTGGGAAGGTCGCACAGGATCTGATGCGGAACATATCAGGGTCGACTCAGATCCCCGCGATCACCGTCAAGGGCCATGTCGACGCCACCTTTCCTTATATATTGAGCCACTTGGAATATATCATCGGAGAACTTCTCCGCAACTCAGTGCAAGCAGTGATGGAGAAATACCAAGATTCGACCGAACCCCCACCACCCATCGAAGTGCTCGTGTGCGAGACCCCGCAGCATGTGATAATGCGCATATCGGATCAAGGAGGAGGAATCCCTCGTGAGATTTTGCCATACCTGTGGTCCTTCAGCAAGGGTCCTCGCACGCAATCGCGGCTGGAAAATCTTGGACAGGTCCCAGCAATGGCGGCGACGATGCAAGAACTGCAAGTGTCACACGACCTGAAACACACCGGCCGAGATTCGTACCATGAAGGATCTCTGGACACGTTGACATCACGACCACCCAATCTCCGCCTGGGGATGGGTCTCCCCATGAGCCGAGTCTATGCTGAATATTGGGCAGGCAGTTTGGAACTGCACAGTCTCGAAGGGTATGGAGTCGACGCATTTTTGCAGATCTCAAAGCTTGGAAACAAGAACGAGCAAGTTACAACCCGGGCGGCGATTGATGCGGTGTAAGAACTTGATACTGGGGATCTTACAGGAAATGTATTCCCAGTACTTCTACATCTGTTCCAAGTCCGTCCAACGTACCTGCCTGGTCAATTGTACTTGCAATGTACGGGCCAGACACCAGCCACATATATTGGATGTGGCATGTGGCGGTGACAGTTCGGGATGACGTCATTATCCGTTCCAGCAAATCAGTTTCACGGCTGCCTCAGCCCTACCTGCACAGGCGGTGCCCTTTCAAATCCCAGTCATGACGTCGTGGTTAAGACTAACATGAAACACCTTAACTCCCCTGCGGGTGACTACACACCTATTTATATCTTCATCCTCCTCTTTGCAATCCTCCTCCTCAGTTTTCTGGCCACTACCGATTTCAGACCTCGATCAGCCAAGCCTGAACAATAACACCACATACATCAAACACCAAACACCACCACAATCATGGCCGGCGCTTGCTCGACGCTTTGTTTGATCATCATCACCTTATTCAGTAAGTCAAAACTTTCTGTTACCTGAAAAACCTCCAAAAAACACCACCCCACGTAGTGGTCCCTGATCGCTCTACATGTATCAACCCATCCCCACCAGAATGACCCGCTAACAAAATCAACAGTTCCCCCTCTTGGTGTCTTTATGATTGCAGGCTGCGGAGTTGACTTCTGGATCAACGTTCTGCTCACAATTCTCGGGTGAGTGTTATACAAGATATCCAGACTCCCATTGTATTCGAAAACTAACCGTATCTCCCAGCTACTTCCCCGGACACATCCACGCCTTCTATTTGGAATATGTCTATTATGATCGTCGCGATAGTGACCCACTGACTCGTGCCTCTCAACGGCCCGCACCGGGCGTCTACTCCGACCGCATCCAGAATGGAGGCCATCGTCATACACCCGCAGACCTTAATTACGGTACCGTGTGATTTTCTTTCGATACCTCCGAACTCTTGTTCGACATGCTTGACCCCGTCTGTCGACGGTCGGCATTCTCTAAGACTGTGAACCTAAGCGTGTCTCTACCTCTTCTGTATCTATAGCGTCGATCCTTGTTCTTCATTCGAGTGTAACTGGATCCCTCTGAAACAATAAATAAAACAAGGATTGGTTCCCACTCCAATGAGGATGCGTTTCATATGTATCATTTTTCAAAATGCAACTGTAGGAGGTGAGCATTCTAGAAGCTCCCAAAAATAAAAATAAAAACACAGGTAGATCCCAACTCCGAATCTCAACAGACCTAACCAAAGCTTATACATTGGCCTTCTCCACCTTCTCCGCCTCCTTAGCCCTCTTCTCCGCAGCAGCCTTCCTATTGTCCTTCACCGCGGGGAAATCAAAAGGCTCGCTACTAACAATAGTCCCCTCAGTCCTGGGCGCAGCACCAGTACCAGGCGCCCACAACAGAGCCCCAACCCAAGGCTGAACATTCCATCCAACATGAAGAGTAACATTCTGGCGCTCCGCCAGACGACCAGAAATATCACTGATCTGATACTTACCCTTCTGACCACGCAGTCTCAGAACACCGGGCGCAAGAGCCTCCTTCTTACTCTTAGCCGCCTTAGCCGACTTAGCATGGCGCTTCGCATTCCTCTTCGCCGCAGACACAGCCTCAGATGTAACAGACGAGGGAAGAAGTGCGAGGACCTGGTCTTTGAGGATATCCCATGAATACGGCGACGGGGTCGCGGGGATGATAGTGTCCCAGATGATGGACTCCGAGAGACGGACTTGCGAGCCGGGGATATCGGAGGAGGAGTAGGTAGCGTAGACGTAGACGAAGAGCTGTTTTGTGTTCCAGTTGAAGAGGGGGCTTAGGTCGGCGTCTAGGTCGAAGCGGAGCTGGGCGTATTCTTCGCGTTTGGTTGAGTAATAGTTTGGTCGGCCTCTGGCACTGGAAATGGGTATTAGTATATGGGGGTTTGTTTGTTTTTGTATGCTTTTTTGTCCCGAGACAGTATAGGGTTGGAGGGAGAATGGGAAATCGCGTATTCAACTTACACCTGGACGTTCTTCAGTTGCACTGAGGCAGTGGCCTCGTCTGCTGGGAAGAAGATGACCGAGACGGCTGCCAGTGCGCTGACGACCAGCGCGACTGTAGTGAAGAAGCCGAATACGGCCTGGATGCGGTTCAAGGAGGAATGCATGGTGTGTTTGGGGTCGAATTGAGAAGATGAAGCCAGCTGGGCCTGTTTGGATGTTTGGGTCTTATCGATAAGCGGAATCTATAGACCGGCCCCAAGGCTGTCATCTCCGCATAGATAACCCATTGGCTTCGGTCCTCTCTCTTTTATGACTCTTTGTACACTGAGCTTGAGCTGGATTTGGAAATCCATATATTACCTCAATTCCATAAAATCTGCTATCTCAGAGTCTCACTCAACCCTCACGCAAAAACCAACAAACCCACGAAGCCCAACCCCACACCAAACACAATAATGGGCGACCACGTCCTCTTCTTCTATGGTACGTCCATCTCGGATCAAGATAAAGCAAAGAGCTAAAAACCTTCTAGGAACCCTGATGGTTCCGCAAATCCTGTTTAAAGTAATCTACGGCCAGGCAAACCCAGAACCCTGGCAAGAAGCCATGCTCCGCTTCCAACCCGCCATTCTACACGGGTACCGACGGCACCGGGTGCAGGATGCCGATTTCCCAGGCATCGCGGCAGTGCCAAAGTCAGCAGTTGAGACGGAGAAGTCATCTGATCCGAAAACCAACGCTGGGACATCTGTTATAGGAACCCTCGTGTCGGGACTTACAGACGGCGACCTTTACCGACTGGATAGGTTCGAGGGGTCTGATTATGACAAGAGACTGGTCGTTGTGCGCCCGCTGCAGGAGTCGCATGGTGATAACGGCCAGTCTGGCGAGGGGAGTGCTCCTGAGAGCCAGCTGCGCGAAATGCTGAATGCGGCAGGTGTTGAGGTTACTGATAAGGGGAAGGAGGAGGAGATTTCGGCTGTGACTTATGTGTGGACAGCTGGGAAGGATATGCTCGAGGATACGGAATGGGATTTTGAGTCGTTTAGGAGGGATAAGATGGCGTGGTGGGTTGGGGTTGGGGCGAATGAGAGTGAGTGGTAGCTCATTCACGTGCCTAATCATATGTAGTTATTGTTGGTACGTTGCTGAAAAATAACGATTAAATTCGCATTGCGATGCGGACGGTGGTATCTGATGCTATGGTTGTAAAGACATGAAGGAAAAAAACACCATCCTTCTCTCATCGAACGCCGAAGCAGGGCTATGCGATGGACATGCCATGACGCACACGGGTTAAACGCTAAAACAACAGTGAACATATTTGATTCATGAAGTAGACGGTCAGTTCCGGTCCAGCCGGTACCATGTTCGGATGTCGAGATTATCTTAGACAATAGGGTAGTATCACTTGGATGAACAGACTCATCTCTTTCGCGAAGGGCCTCGTGGGCTGTGTTTCCTTCGTTCTTTTCGTGTAGGGGGCGGTGTGTCTCGTACTCCAGGCTCTTCTTGGCTACCGGGTACTTGGATAATGGGTTCCTCCCTTGGTGGAGCAACATGGCGATTCTGCGACTTTGTGTCTGCAGGTGGGTTGGAGGATGACTTTTGTGGTTTTGAGTGTTTTTCGGTAGGTAAGAGATGCATCTGGTCCGCGGTTGAATCTTCACTCGAGTCTTCGGACTTTGAATGCACAGTCTTCACAGCGTCCTTTACAGGATCTGTATCATGCTGAGACTCAGGTACCACATCGACATCTGCAAGTTCTTCTTGACAAGGAAGGGGCGGGCCAAGTAGGAATGAAACGGGTCGTCTGGCTGCCATGACTGGTTCATCGGCTTCCCGCTGTTCCTCGTACAGCTCGTCCAGGAACTTGCCAAAACGGTATCTCAGGAGACCAGAGGCTAGTGGAGGCCAATCATCGTTAGAACTCATACTCCGCTGGAGCACCTTCGTGATGAACCAGTCAGGGCTTTGAACGAACTTCTCCAAGTAAGCCAGCAGATAAAGACCGCAGTCCCAGAAATTGGGCTGAAGGGGGATATCGCGTGCTCGCATGCCCTTGATTTCGGTCGGGTCGAGTTCCACGCCGCGTTTAGACACCGCTTCGCGGCAGAGGTACTCGCGGAGGATTTTGATGGTGGGGGAGCGAGACATATCGAGGGAGTCAAATGTGATGATTGTTGTTTGGTTGGGATCCAGCTTTAACCCAGATCTCTTCTTCTTGGATTTGTGTGTCGGTTGCGACGCCGCAGCCTGGTCTTGGGCGAGCTTTTGGGCGGCGAATTTGGAGAGATTTGGGGGTGGAAGTGGTTGCTGGTCAAGTGTATCCCGGATCGCATGCTTGTCCCGTTCAATCTGAAGGGAAGCAAGGTCCCCACTGGTCTGAGATCCCTTTCCAATCTTCCGGGATTGACTGGCCTTGTCAGAAGCGTTGGGCTCTGACTTTAACCTCTGTTCCGGCTCAGGGGTCTCCTCAATTTCCTGGATCTCACTCTCAGACGCATTGGATGATTCTTTCTGTAGAGTCGGTGTTTGAACCGGCTCTACGCCGTCGGCAGAACCAAGAGACAAACTTGGCAAGTTGCAAATAATTGCGACATACCAATGCGCACTCTCATTGATGGGAACGACGATATAATCATAACTGAAGAGATCGACGTTCCGAGTCCACTTCTCAACACCACCGTAGTTGATCCCACGGTCCCCCCGTGGGGTGTTCGTGAGAGTCGCAAAGAGGTAGGTATTGAAGAAGTAGATTCGTCTCGCAGCCTCTTTGTTAGTGCGTTCAAGATGGTCCTGAAGGAAACGCATGTATAGGGCGATCAGGTTATCGTTCAGGAAGTCATCCCGAAGTAGCCGTTCACGATCGCCGAGGGTGACCTCGGCCTTCTTCTTTCCATTTCGCGGATACACCAACGGTTTTTTCCACTTGTACCTGAAAGAATCATCTCTGAGAAGTGAGCTCGAGTGTGCTTCGGATGTAACGTCTCCATTCAACACGCCGGGCTTGTTAGCGACACGGCGGGTAGACGACCGGGTTTCGCGTTCCGGTGGGTTGATGGTAGATCGAACATCGACTTCGGTGTCGTTATCAAGAGGGAGGGAATTATGTTGCTCTGTGGCATACGCTTGAGAATCAACGCCATTTCCATATTTCCCCTTTTCCTGAGCAGAGCGTTTGATCTCAAGTAGATTCACATTGTTGACTTCACCATGGTCATCTCTCAAGGACTTTGAAAGTTTGGGTCGTCGCGAGGGAGGAGAGTGCGCAGGATCGGGATCTTCCACCAAGTCATCAAGAAGCCGCTTCTTGGGCAGCTTGTTCTCCAGTGGGAATTGCTTTTCGTATTTCAAAAAAGCCTTGTCCATCCATTTCCTTTTCTAATGTTAGTAAAATGCGAACTCATCTAAAAGATTGCCAATAAAACCTACATCTCTTTGATAGGACGCTGGACCTTGGCGTTGACTTGTTCCAACACTTCCAGGAACATGAGTTTTTCGTCGGCGGTCCAAAACTCAACGTCGAGCTGGTCGTCTGCTGGGACGGAACTCTGTAGCATTTTGATTCTCACTTTCCGGCTGGGGGGCTCGCCGATGAAGATTTGACGAATTTGGTGAAAAGGTATTGATATTGTGTTACCCTGGCCGAGGGCATTCTCACGAAGTTCAAGACCTTCCTTAGTTGAATAAATTGAGACGAATTCCTTCATGTCGCAAGTTTTGCCGAAGGAGCCGGTTCGGAAGTAGCGCAATGGGTGTTTCTTATCAGAGTTCTTTTGAGATACCTTGGCCTTTTTTGTGATTGGTGATGGCGGCGAAATTCGGGTGTCGGACGGGGAGCGTTTTCGAGTCGGTGGTGATATGTGCATTCCGGGGTTGGATGGGCGAGTGGTTTGAATTTGTATTCCTGAGAAGGATCTAGGTACCGGATGTGTGGTGGTGTCGCCCTGAAGTTCATCTGGACTTTCCCGGCCGTTGACAGGATGATGGATGTTTGTCGAAGGAACTGCAGTGCGATTCCGTCCAGCTCTCTTTGGTCCATCTTCAATGCTCCCAATAACAACGGCCTCGTTAGTCTGGTCAGATTTGTCATTGGCCCGAGACAGATGGGGATCCGCAGATCTCGCCTGACGGCGTTGCTGTGCTGCTGTTTCAGTGAACCTTTCATCCGGAGAGTTCACAGACGAGAATTGGCCACGCTGAGGACGAATAGAGCTTTGCGCTAGCCTGAAGTCATTCTCCAGGTCTCTGGAACCTTCATGTCGGTTGCGACGAGTTGCATTTAGGCGGGAGAGAGAGGGCTGTTCCAATTGATCCATGGCTGGGTTCACCGAGGCTGTGAGGTCGACGGTTTCACTAGTTTCACTCTGGCGTCGCATTTTCGTAGGCCGACTCGACTCTTCGAACTCATCTGCAGAGTGGCGCGAGTTCATCCGTGAAGTTTGTTGATTTGATCCTCCGTAAGAACGGACCGGCCCGCTGCTTCGGGCATTCTGTGAAAGTTTGTCCACGGGGGACGGCGCGAAGCTAGACTGTAACCGAGGATCAGATGGGATGTCATAGTCATCAATATAAATGCGGGAGTTTACCCCTGGCTTCTTGTTCCTCGCATGAAATGCCCCGGGCTTTATCTTGACAGCGTTGGAGTCACTATCAAGCACACAAAAAAAGCTGGTTAGCCACAATATCTCGAACGACTCCACACACTCGTAGAACATACGGATATCTGGCTCCGAGCAAACGAGCCTCATCTTGCCGATTCTGGGAATCTTTCTGCTGGTCCTTGTTCAACATCGGCGACAAATCACCCTGCCTGGGAATGGGTGGAGGTATCAGCTTTTGCCTGCCGGAGGGGAAAGGCGGTGGGTTCCGATGGGACATGGCTAACCGGGTAATGGGACTTAGAAAAGGGTGGAAGGGACGTGTGCGCAATGGTTCGTCTGCGGTTGTAGATCCAGTTGGGGACGAAAAAGTATCGACATAACTATGAACAACCTAATAAAATCAATTAGTCCCAAGTTGAATAAGTGAGGATAGCTTGTAACAAGAAAACAGGCAGAGCCAAGAGATAAATGCGCAAGACGAGGAGATTGCATAGGGTCGACTTATCAAAAAGCAATATGCACGGCCAAAGAGCAAATATTGGCGGGATGCGCATGGGGATATGGGAGCATACACACCGTTGGAAGAGGAGCGATCCCAGCGTTTTTGGGAGAGGTGGTTTCGGTCAGGTTGATTTCGTCAGATAACAGAGCAAAGGGATTGCGACCAGATCCAGCTGGTCGAGAACGAGGAGGGGTCGAGGGCGGTGGTCGAGCCTGCTGAGCAGCAGATCGTTGATCTTCGGTCTCGCGTTGGCGTTGGCGTCGCGGTGACAAGTTAGAGAAGAGGTCGACTAGGTTTTTAAACACAGGCATGAAGGCTGCCACAGGGTCATGATAATCTGAAGTGCATAGATCCCATTCCAATTGATTGATTGTCTCTTGTCTCTCTCTCTTTTTTTTTTTTTTTTCTCATTCATGGGACGCAAGTACGCCGCATCGTCATCTGAGCCCTAGGGCGGTCAGCATTGATTGGCGCCTGAGGATTCAGGCATTACATAGACAATTCACTGCTTGATATCTTGGAATATTGGAATAGACAAATTGGTTCAATATGTTCCAAGGGGTTGGTTGCATTGTCTGGGTGATTTACTTTATGCATACCGTTCTACCTTATTGACATTATTCACAACAAAAGCTCGATGCCCCAATGGCCCGATAGCGTGAACAATAAAACAACCCGACGTAGTTGCCAGGGTGTCTGGCTTGCATATAGCTTATTGTGCCCATATTTCCGGGACCATACACCAATACCTTTGCTTACCTTGTGCATACATAGTTGTAGTTAGGATATTTAGCAGAGCCCTAACGTCGAATAGACCAAGCTTAGGTGAAAGGGTTCTACTTCACAGAAGAAACCAATTCGTCACGCAAAGGATAGACAATACTCCCAGGCGAGAAAACCAATAGCAGCTGGTGCTGCATTCATGTTGGGTACGTAAAGGAAAAACATCACGCATGAGCTCGGTAGACACAAAAAAAAAGAAACACATAGCACAGATGAGTTCACTCAAGACATAAATCAAATCAAACCGCTTAGTTCGCCTCGATGCCCCACCGCCCCTAAGACCCAAACGCGTCCCAATGATTCGTGATTGAAGGTTTTTTTTTTCGGGTTTACTATACAGGGCCCAAGGCCAGGCTGGGATCATGGATCCGTTCATAGGGCCACAGCCGGTTTAGCCTTGTCCGAGTCATCTTGGCCTGTACGCCGCCGTTCTTGATGACCGGTGCCAGTAGCAGTCTTGTCGTGGCGAGCCTGGTCAATAGCAGAACGCTGTGCAATACTGTCGTCGTGGCTCTTCCAGATGATGTTGGTGTCTGCCGGGAAAGAAAGCAGGCGCTTGATCGTTTCTCTGAAATCAAGTTAGATATACCGTGAATGAAGTAGGGGGGCTTTTTGGTACATACCTGATCTTGATGTTGCGCCCCCCCGTCGATCCTCGTCCAAACACTCAGAACATCCTCACCACCCCGCACGCTCAGCACAGCGCCGCAGACTTCATCTCCGGCCTCCGCAAACTGATCCCCAACCATAGCCAAGAGGAGATCCTCCCAGTATCGATCGGAAACCCCCTTCTTGAAACGTACGATCCACTTACCTCCCCGCTTGTTCGCCTCATCTTCCCAGACGGGGCGAATCCCCTTCTTGAAGATATGGTAGTCGGAAACCGTAGGAAGAAGAGAGGGACGTTTAAGATGAGAGTACACCGCCCAGAAGCTCTCGACCGAAGATATCGAAGCGAGCGGCACGGTGGACTTTTCATAGTCGGAGTATTTGGGTGTCGGGGGCGGTACCAGACGATCCACGTAGACTTCAACGGGTGCTCACCAGGAGCAGCGACGGATTGGTTCTCAAAGGCCTTGCGGGTAGCCTCATCGTGTTCCAAAGGTACCTCCCGTCCGGGTGTTTTCAACTCGGAGCCACCGGGAGTCTTCGGCGCACCGAAAGAGGCGAATGCGCCGGACCCTAGGCCGAAGGCGGAGGAGGCATTAGTGGATGGGGAGGAAACGCCGCCGGATAATGGGGATATTGCGTTAAATGGATTCGAGCGGCCATGCGAGCTGTCGGGTCCGAACCGCTTCGATGGGCGGGGCAGTTCGACACGGGCACTGTCTTTCGCGTCCGCTCCGGACGTAGACAGGGACAACTTGGACGAGCTAATCAAATGGGAAAGAAAACACCAATATAAGTTACAATGGTCAACCTGGGTGAGGAGGGGCACACGACTAACTTTGTCCGGCGGGTCCACAGGTTTGCATTATCCATCGCGGCGGGTGAGAAGACTGCCCGAGACACGAGCGGTCATCAGGGGGAAAAGAAAGGATCCGTAAGAAGCGTTACACAGAGAGATGAGACGCCGGCGCTATTATCTCAGTGACGTAGTATAGTGGCAGATGGCGGGAAATTCTTGAGGAATAAGAAATTCGGGGGAGGGAAATCCAGGGAGAGTAAGTGAGTTCGAACGAAGGTAATAAGGAGGATATTGGTAATGCTGGATTTTAAAAAAGATATATCGGAATAGAGAAACAAATGTATAGAGGGGGAATCAGGTTGAAGGGGAAAAGTGTCGATATGAATCGGAGACTCGACTGCAGTTTGGAGGAGCAGCTGTCCTAACCAATCAGAGTCAGGTGAGCCCCATTTTCGCCTGCAGCCCGCACCGTCTTTTTTCCAGTTTTCCCTTTTTCTTTCATTTTTTTCTTCGGTTCTTCTTTTTCTTCTTCTTCTTTTTTTTATATCAAGACCACCAAACTCAAATCAACGCTGGCGACTCATTACTTTTTACAGCACTGGCGTTTCCGATGTGTGTGTCGAGATTAAATTGATCGCATCTAAAACCATCATCACGAGGGCTTACGAGCAACCCATGAAACGTTGATGACCTGATTGACGACACATCCATACTTTTTCTTTGTCTTCTTTGTTTTCTTTGTTTTGTTTTATGTAGTATAGGGTACTTAGGTACGTCCTATTCAATAGCAATCCATCTTGATTTCCATTTTTCCTTCCATATTTCAACGCAGTGAAGAAACTCTTTTGAGCTCTCTGGTAATCCGAGGTCTCAACCGCCCTACTACTTTGGCCTTCGGGCTCATGGGCTGGATGAGCATGCGGTCAACAGGCAAAGTCTGAGCCTTGAAATATATTTTGAAGATGCTATATATAGTTCTGTCTCTTGCAGTGACCAATGGACTGATATCTAGTAACTTACCTACATATGTACCACTAATGTGCCGCCGCATTATGAGGGTGGTTATGGTCCTGCTCATTAACGTTGTAGGGCCCGTATAGCTAGATAGATATAAAGCCAGCGAAGCAGCCCTACGCTAAGGGGGAGGTCATGTGCTTAGTAATCAAATAACAAGCTTCAACTAAGAGGCCTGCTACGACTAGGCCTTGACAAGTCCCGTGGTACCTAAGAAATTTTGGTGCTACCGCATGTATTGGTCCTAGGCATGTCAGAGCTCGAAATTGAACATAATGGTTTTTGGCCGAGCAGAAGAGTACACACCCAGGCCAACCCTTTACAAGTATCGGGAGAATATTCCGTATGAGAGCTACAATAGCCAAAAAGCGGTATTATTTCTCTCTCTAGAAACTTAAAAGCCTAATCATGCTGACCTTGTTGCAACACCCCATACGGAATGAGGTACTGTATGCGTCGGTTAGCATACCAGGCATCTGCACAAGGTGCAGTCCCAGTGGTGTTAACGCTGAGGTGGATATGGTTGATAGCCACAATCGCCAAGGTTGAGAAGATGGAACCAAAGATCAAGCCCACCGGGGAACTGACAAGAATGGACAGGAGGAGACCGTTCCTCTTCTAGGGCTTGGAGGTTTACGGTCCCCTCCCATGCTTGGGGTCATCGGGCCCTCCACCGCTTGAGGATACTCGAGAGTAGTTGGTCTCTCTTTCTCCAAACATAGTTCTTGGAGATTGCGCTTTCAAGATGGGATATTGGCAAAAATGGAGTATAAGGTAAGTATATACTCCGTACGGAGTACTGTGTTGATATTAAGGAAAAAGAAAGTGGGGCTACCCGGGTGGCCCGTCGGAGGTCCCGAGGAGACACGAGTTGGTCATAGTATGCACATACATACAGTCATGTTGCATGAGTATTTGCACCCCAGTACTTCCGTCACTTCACCGCTATTCTATACCGCCTACCTATTCCTACTAGTATACTACGCGACTACGCGCAGCGCGCAGTATACTAGTATTATACAGGCTATTACCCCCTCTTCTTCCTATTTTTTTTTACCTTTCTAACTCTTTCTCTATACTCTACTACTATGGCCCGTGGCCCAGAGCTTCCACCGCACGTTCGCGAGCGTATATGTGAGCTAAAACGCTCAGCAAAATGGGGTGCTAAACGTATTCAAAAGCACGCGTACCCTCATATCCCTCTTTCAACTATTCATTACACCTTACGCCAGGAAACAAAGCGCTCCCATGGTATCTCAATGCCTCGCCTTGGTGGTCCAAGGAAGCTTACTGAAGAGGACCGAGATCGTGTGTATGATGCTATTCAGTCCCGTCCTGATATTACGCGTGAGGATCTACTTGCTGAGGTCGATTATAAGGTTAAAGCGCACTCAATCTGGCGTTTAACCCACGAAATGGGCCTTCGAAAATGGCGGAAGATGAATCGACCCTATCTTACGCCTATTCACGCTGCAAAACGTCTTAATTGGGCCCTTACCTATCGCCACTTTACACCTGAGGACTGGAAAAGGGTCTTTTGGTCGGATGAGACTACAGTTGAACGTGGACAAGGTGCTCGGAAGGAGTGGACTTTTATTCCTCCTAAAGATCAGCTTCAAAATCGGAATTCCGGTATTCAAATGACACTCTCGAAAGGGAAGCAGTCAAAACAGATGTTTTGGGCCTGTTTCTCAGGTGCTCCACGGAAAACTGGCCTTATTCCTCTATACGGAGATCCAAATGCAGAGCGGAAGGGTATTACAAAAGAGGTTATTTATAGTCTCTACCGTGGTATCCTTCCTACCTTACTTGCAAATGAAGATGCTATCTTCCAACATGATAACGCACCTACACACACTGCTAGACTGCGACATCGCCCGTCCATGGGCACCTAGGAGGTGCCCAAGGCCCGTCCACGGTGGGCCTTGGGCTATTTGGATTTTCTAGTGCCCGTCCATAACGCCCAAGGCCCACGGGCATGCCCACGGCGGGCATGCCCACGATGCCCACCATTGCATAAAGTCACCCAAAATGGACGTATAACTCGCTGACTTTGCATAATAAATAACTGTTATTTACACCTGTTTTGCCAACTCCATGTAAAATGGCAGTTTTAATCTACAACATCTATAAATTTTACTGAAATATCTATGTATATGAGAAACTAGTATATATATGATACGAATTGGACTAAAATTTTAATCGAAATACATCATGTTGTGTGGTATTTTTATTAACTTATCAAATCATACTGTAACAGCTTGAAGATATATATTCAAGTCAGTGGTACATGCCTGGCATTTTCTATAAGTAAAATACTACTTATGGATTCTACTTTATCTCTCACTCTGGTATATTTCTTATAGGTAGATCGAAAGATAATTAGTATAATTCTTATTTTATAAGCTTATATCACTGAATTCTGTCAATTATATCACTCAAAGACTTATGTTATTATTCTAGGAGTTTTAAATCCTTCGATTGTAACTCAAGATGGGCGTTTAGGTATGTTCCCATGGGCGTGCCCACGGGCGTGCCCACGGGCATGCCCATGGACAAAGACACTTATAGCCAATCAGCTTATAATATATAGTGGGTCTACACTCAATTTACGATCTATCAGATCTATACAAAGCACCCCTTTTACTAGTAATCCTCGTTTCACACGGTCGCAAGTTACCTATTGTAAGTTCAGATCACTCACTCTCCTATAGTCGTTATATTATCCCTTACATCACATTAACCATGTCCCAACCTAGTGCCTATACCGCAGGGCCTTCTTCACTTCCTCCGAGCTCCCAACCAGACCTCTCCTACGTCGCCGATATATTTGATCCTAACCTTGATCCAAATATTGATCCCAGTCTCTTCAACAGCCAACAGACTTCTATCTCACTGATAGAGTCCGAGTTCACTCAACCGGCTATTCTTGATTGCTCTCTCAAACGCGTCGGCCCCGATCGGAGAAAGCAGTTTATCCTCTACGACGCGATGAACAACGCGTCCAAAGTAAAGTTTATCGAGTGGTGGCGTACCACAGTACGCGGCAGCAGTACTGAGACACAACAAAGGCTACGATGGGATGCAAAACACATATCAGATGTCTGGGAGAACTTCGACCAGGTAGCACATCATATTACAGGCGAACCTTTGGTCATGTGTCGGACGTGTGGGGTTACATTGCCTCATCCAAGTACAAAGCAAAGCGGCACCAATACACTCAAGCGGCATCTAGCCTCAGGCAAATGCCAAAAGGGTGGTAAAAGCAAGGCTACACAACAGTCGATTAAGGAGACCATGCAGCATATACCGGTAAGTCTTATATTATTATACCCTTCAAGATAACTAACATATTACATATTAGGCACTGGAGTTATCTTATAACTCAAAATTCTCGAATGATGAATGGGAAAGAGAGCAGATTGAATGTCTTACCAGTCTGAACCTCCCTTTCCGGATACTTGAGAGGAAGCAATTTGCTTCCTTGATTCGAATGGCACAAAAGGCTCCAGCTGAACCCACTTTACTCCATCCTCGCACTGCTCAACGCCGGCTCAAGAAATTGGTCGACGAGGAGCAACATTCAATTCTCGCTACCTTACCACAAGATGCGAAGCTCTCAATTGCCCTCGACTGCTGGACATCGCCTTTTCAGCAGGCATTCATGGCAATCACAGGGTACTTTATCGACCGAGACTGGAATTACCGTGAGCTCCTACTTGGTTTCGAACCACTTGATGGGGCGCATTCTGGTGTGAATCTAAGTGAAGTACTTATGGAGATCTTTAAGAAGCTTGATATTACTGATCGTGTGTTAGCGATTACATCAGATAACGCGTCAAATAACACAACTTTAGTACAGGCAGTTCAAGACTCTATTGACTCCCTTGAACTACCGAATAGCCCGGTGGTTGTTCGAATCCCTTGTCTTGCACATGTTATCCAGCTAAGCCTTCGCGAGCTACTTGGATCGGTGAAGGCCGATCCCCAGAACGATACCACAGATCGGAATGTTTCAGATGTCCAAGCCCAAGCCCAAGCTCGATCGCTCCGTGCTTCACAGAGTGAACAAGTCATTGTACAAACCCTTGTCAAGGTAAGTGTATCACTTTGTTTATCACTTAATATATCTAATAACTATCTAGATTCGAGGGCTTGCTGTGTTCATTAATGCAAGCCCCCAACGTCGCGATGATTTCTTCCGTCTCCAGACCAATGGAGCAAAACTTGCGCCTATCCAAGATGTCCGCACCCGCTGGAATTCTACCTTCTTGATGCTTCGTCGTGCGAAACGCCTCAGCAAGCCCTGCGATGAATACTGTGATAATATTGGGACTCAGAAATACAAACTCAGTAAGGCAGAATGGCGGCAGGTCGACTACCTCCTGTATATCACAGAGCCGTTCTATCGCTTTACCACAGTGCTTTCAAAGACCAAAGAGATAACAGTACATCATGTTTTTGGTATTTATAACGCCCTCTTTGAGCACTTCGAGGAATCGATTGCACGACTCACTCCGAAAACCATACCTTGGAAGAAGGCGATGCTACAAGCCCTCAATGCTGGGATGGCAAAGCTTACCTCTTACTACACAAAGACGAAAGAGATCCATGGTAGTCTCTACGCGATTGGAACAATTCTTGCACCCCAGCATAAGCTTCACTTCTTCTCAAGTAAGGCGTGGGGTACATCGGAGAACGACACAAACTGGAGTGATCAGTATAAGGAAACGCTTCGCCAGTTCATAGCTCCTTACGCCCAAAGACACACTCAGACACGGTCCCTACGAGAAGAGCAACCCCCTAAGCGTCACTCAGCCAGTACAAGTGACCTAGACGCCCTCCTTGACCTTCTGCCTCACATCCACTCTGATCCATCAACGTCGGAGCACGAACTTGCTAGATACCTTGAAAAGCGTACGTTATATTCACTGTTATTACGAGCAGGAATACTAATACCTATGATAGCAAGGAGAAAGGTCGATCCTTTACAATTCTGGAAGGAATATGAGAATGAATTCCCAATTCTTTCCAGTGTTGCTCGCGACATTCTCTCTATTCCTGCAACAGGCGCTGGAGTTGAACGTCTTTTCAATTCAGCACGGGATGTCTGCCACTACCGACGTGGGCGGCTGAGTGCGAAGACAGTCCAGGATATCATGATGTTCCGGTGTAAAACCCAGTTCGACATTGAAATAGAAGAACTACCCGATGAGGATACGTCCTTGGATTCAATGCAAGAAGCAGACGAACAGAGAGAGGCTGAGCTTACCACTGACATGCCTGAACCAATCAGCGATGGTGAGGATTCCGAGGATAATGATCCTGTTGGACTGATCGAGTATGAGTTTATAATGGAGAGTCAGCTTCCTCGTCCTTCTATAGTGCTAAGTACGCGGAAGCGACAGAGAAGTGAGCTAGTCGACAGCGAAGATGAGAGCAGTCCTCATCTCCCTCATTATGGAGATAAGGGTAGCACTCAAAAGCGCCCTGGTTTAAGAGAAGCAAGGAAGCGTGGCAAACCCAATGATGATCAATTTGTATCGTATTAGTGTGAATGTATGAATATAATGAATGCCTAAGTCATTATGCAAAGGCTTCCAAGGCTCATTTCTGACCCCGGTCAAAAAAGTGACAATGTGTCAAGTTGTTGTATAAAGGCTTCTAAAGCTCATTTCTGACCTCGGTCAGAAAATTGACAGTAGTATCAAGTCATTGTTATCAAGTCATTGTACATGTAATCGAATTACTCAAAAATACAGAGAAAAAATGCACAAATAATGCAGGTCACGAGGTCAAGAAATTCTGCTTACTAAAAAGGCCCATGGGCGCCCACGGTGTCCATGGACAATGGGCCCTAAGGGTAGGGCCCGTCCATGGGCGTATGGATAGTGCCCATCGCCCGCTTACATAAGGCCCGTGGGCACTGCCCACCCGCCCGTCCATGGGCGATGTCGCAGTCTACACACTGCGTATATAGTTCAAGAACTACTACGCGAGATAGGTGTAAATGTTATGGATTGGCCTCCTTATTCACCTGATTTAAACCCGATTGAGAACCTCTGGGCGTTATTAAAGGCAGATATCTTAAGGCTAAGGCCTTGGTTACGAGAGATGCCTAATAATCAGGAGACCTGGGCCGAGCTAGTAGATGCAGCGCAGTATGCATGGGAGAATCTGACAGTGCACCACTTTGTAAATTTAGCAGAGACTATGCCGCACCGGGTGGAAGAGGTTATTAAATACGAAGGTTGGCATACTAGTTACTAGCTAGTTAGTTAGGTGTTTCTAAATGAGAAGTTTTAAACGGCAGAAAATAAGTGGGGCCTAAGCCTTCCGAGGTACTGGGGTGCAAATACTCATGCAACGCCACTGTATGTCCTAGTACTTCTCCCTCCACTCCATTCTAAAAATCCTCTTCTGGCCAGTACAAATATTTTTCCAGTCTACATATGTACACTTGAAAAAAAAAAAAGGAATGCCTCATTACGAAACGATAGAACAGCCCCAGAATCCCTTGGTCAACCAGTCCATAATAGACTCAAGTCAAGATGAACACAACGATGTTAGCACCGTCTACTGGCGTCCTGCTATATTATGTACTCTTATATACCTTCTGATGGGAATTGGATATTTCATAAGCGCTGCACCGCAACTACGTCTCTTGGAGTCAATCATATGCCGGCAGTACTATGAAGGTTCCGAGTTCTGGGCGTCAGAAGCAAGGATTCCTGAACATCGCTGTAAGGAAGGTCCTGTTCAGGCCGCCCTGGCCCAACTCCTTGGATGGCAATCATTCTTCGACAATATTCCCGGACTTCTTCTTGCACTACCATACAGAATTTTAGCAGACAAATACGGAAGGCGGTTGATAATGACGCTGAGTTTCGTAGGCCAATTTGTTGGAATCCTAACCCTACAGGCACCCTATCGGAACAGCGGATCATCACTGCTATTGAAAAAGTAGGCCTGTGGGAATCGATCTGCAGAAAGGGTGGACTGGATGCCACCTTTAACTCGCTGGACTGGTCATATGACGAGAGGCAACTTTTAGCACTGGCACGGGCCTTGGCCACTCCTAGCCCGCTACTTATCTTGGATGAAGCGACTAGCGGCGTGGACTGGGAAACCGAATCCCGGATACTGGAGATAATTGAGCAGGAGTGTGCGGGGCAGACGGTCATTGCTGTTATGCATCGGTTGCGGCATATCGAGCGCTTTGATAAAGTGGCGCTTCTGCAGCATGTGGAACTGGTGGAGTTTGATGCTCCTAGGGCATTGCTAGGTCGCGAGTCGGAGTTTCGGAAGCTTCACACTGCGTCGCACAAACGAGGGGGTTTATATGCAGAATGTGGGCACTTATTTGACACTTAATATGGAGGTCTTCATTGATGGTTTTTTCGAATACCAAGGTTGAATACTGCGGTGAAACATGTCCGCGTAGATTGGAGAAAGAGCGGGTTCGGGTCATTTAGTATATAAAGGCGTACAGCGGTCCCGATTAGCAGTTATTAAGTTAGGTTATTAGGATGAGCACATAATTCGTCATGTGGATAGTCCTGATTTCTTCGATCACGACGGAATTTCGAAATGGATTCTATACAATATACTAGTTTGCCCTAGAAAATGCCTCAGTCTTAAGAGGATCAATGAATTATACCGCTTCTAGATACCACGGAGCGAAATATAAAAGGGCTAAAAGAAAAGACAAATCAGAGAGGGGTCTGAGAGTTCGAAAACCTGAATATCAAGACTTGGCCCGATGGACAGGAAATGACGAGATGGTTTCCTGCATCAGCCCGCTCAACCGCCCATGACCATGGGCTAAATGGGCGATACTCTACAGGCAACCAAAGAACCTTCTCCCCTTCATAGGTGATCCATTCTCCGCTGTATGTAATACCATAGTGAACTCTTGAACCGGGACCAAGGCGTTCCGATACTTTTTCGATGCCACACTCGTCTTGTTTGACTCTTAGGAGGCATTCGTAACTTGTAGTGTCCCAAATAATGCAATCAGATATGTCTTTCATCATTAAACATGAGCCATCATGAGAGAAGCGCAAAAGCATAGGCAAGATGATGGCTTTAAGGGCTTTCAATGGTACACCATTTGTCTGGCAGAGGTTGATGTCTTCGGTACCGGCACTCCAGGATGCAATGATGCCACAAGCTGAGACAGAAATGTACCCGACTGGTGCTTGGTGAACTTTAAACCTAGTGACGCAGATGCCATTCATGGAATTCAAAATCTGGATCTCTCCGCTGGATAGGCCGCACACGATGTTGTTTCCATCGGGGGAGAAAGCAATTGATTCCACCTGACCATGAGCTTGGAATTTATCGAGGCATTTGCCATTTTCCGGATCCCAGATCCTGATCATACCATCTTCTGAACCCGATGCAAGAATACCGTGAGGCGAGAATGCCAGTGAGTGTGCAAATGCCGTGTTGTCGTTGACCAATCGCTGGAGGCAGAGTCCGGTATTAGGGTCCCAAATACTCACACTGTAATCTTCATGTAGAGATGCAATTCTGACGGCGGAAGTTGGGGAAAATACAAAGTATATAGCCCTATAGGGACTACTATCACGGTGATTGTAATGGGTACCTGTAGGATCCCAAAGCCTGACGGTTTCATCATCCCCACAAGATACAATATCACCATCAGTGGTCGAGGCCACTGACAGGACAGGACCAGCATGGCCTGTCATCTTTCTAGGCGGGTTTCCACTCTTGAGATCCCAGATATAGACCAAGTTCCTAGAGCCAGATATAATGTTCCCATTAGAAGCCATGGCTACCCCTGTAACTGGGCGATGATGATCAAGTGTTTGAAGACAAGCGTTGTCTGATCCCCATAATTTGACAGTACCATCTTCTGAGCTTGATATTATATGTCCATCAATCGTAGTGGAAATGCTGGTGACCCAACCTGTATGGCCTGAAAGAACCCGGACGCATGTTCCAATAACTACGTCCAGAATTCTGATCTGCTTAGAAATAGCAACAGCGACATGGTCGCTAGAGATAAAAGAAAGCACCGCCCTCGTTCGACAAGGAAACTCAATGGTATTCAGACATTGACCATTTTCAGAATCCCATATCTTGATAGTCATATCAGTTGACGCTGAAGCAATCAGACCAACGGGAGAGAAGCTAACAGATGTGACAGAGCTCGTGTGATCAGAAAGAATATTCAGACATTCTCCACGATTAACGTCCCAAATTCTGATTTTCTCATCCGATGATCCAGATGCAATACGTGTGCCATCCGGCGAAAAGCTGACTGAATGGACTTCCATTCTATGACCCACCAGGGTCTTGAGGCTGTCACCACTTTCTTTTTCCCAGATCCTAATGGTACTATCCCTTGATCCAGATGCTATGAGTGTCCCATCAGGAGAGCAAGCAACTGAGTTGATCTGATTGGAGTGGCCGTAAAGAGTCTGTATGCATTGATTCCAACTTGGGTCTACAAGAGGCCTAGTTACAAGCCAGTCTGGCTCTTCATACTCAAAAGTCTTTCGTATCAGACTATCCGTTGGGGCGAACACAAGTGCGGAGGCATATGTTTGCAGAGGGTAGCTTTCGATAGCACCTCTGGCCCACGAGATGAACCGATGAGAGTCTAGGACAAAGAGTAGAAATTGAGATTCAGGGAAGAGAGTCTAGTTTCGTCAGTTGTATTCTAATAGATATTTTCATATCAGCATTTATATTCACCGAGAGCAATTTGATGAGTTTCCTCGAAGTGTAACCTGCAACTGAGTATTTCCTCATCAGACTGAGAGCTTCAATCCAATAGAGAAGACGTTCTGTCCAAAACTTGTTGATTGGACCATCATCCCGTAGACTGTCGAACTGATACTTGGGTTCAGAATCCGAAAGATGATCGGCCCAATAGACACAAGAATACCGGGGGAGCCCAAGTGCATCTCCATGCTTTTTAGAGTCTTCGATCTCGTCGATGGACAATCCAGGGTGTTTCAGTCCATAGATATCTCGTTTCAATTTCTTCATACACTCAAGCGATTGAGCCATTATCATGTGATGTCCCTCGATATGGCCATGTGGAAAAATGCTGGATAGCATCTCTGGTCCTTGGGCTTGAACAAGGTAATCTTTCGCAGATTGATGCACGAAATAAACAGTCTGGTCATAATCCCCTAAAATGAGGAGGCCGCATTGTTTCACAACCGGGGGGGAAACAGCCCATGTTGTTAAGTTGGCCAATTCGCGCAATTCGCGTAAATGGAGAGGACGATATGCACTTGTCATAATCAAGAGCAATTTCTTGCACGTTGCTACGCACTTGGAACTATTCATCTTTTCCAACATGGTAGTGTACATTTCATCAAGGCCTGATGGAATTTGCTCGATTCTCTGGAGTAGTTCATCGGGGCTGACGTCTTGTAATTCCTTCATAACCAACCACACCCACAAGAAAGTGCCGTCTGCTTTTTCTTTGAGCTTGCATTTCAACTGATCTAATACTTGAGAAAGGTATACTTCAAGCTGTTGAGCACATTCGAGTTCGTACTGTGATTGAGAATCAGGGGCCAAATCCGCTTCGTAATCAGTTCGATATTTCTCGCCAAGATCCGAGACCTTGCGGTCAATATAGGCGTTGACGGCATTCCCAACGGCCACTGAATTCACTTCCAGACTGAGTTGAACATTTGTCATACCCTTGCCAAGGAAGGTTTTGATTTCAGGTTCATTCCGACTTGATAGTAGCCATTTCACCTTGTCGTTTTTGGCCGTTTCGGTGATCAGGTTCAAAAGTTGTGCTAAACCAGGTTCCCCCCTTTTGCATTCATCGAGGGCATCAATCACAAAGAAGACTCTTCCCAAGGAGTTGTCTTGGATAATTTCAAGGAAGACTTTCTTCAATTGGAAGAATGCCGAGCCATCATTGAATGCGTTTAACTGATTTCCTTTGAATGTATCAAGGTGATGGATCAGGGATTTTTCTTGGCGCAAAAGCATCCATATCAAGCCTCTCAGAACCGACGTTGCTGTGTTGACTTTGTCGTTGGTACCACGACAGAAGAAGTAAGATAGGCAACATTCATCAAAGCGAGTCTGCAATCGGGCCTTGAGATCTTCAACAATACCCATGAGTAGCATTGTTTTCCCCTTTCCAGCATCTCCTCTCATCCACAGGAGCTTATTGGAATTTCCGTCGTCCCAATTGGTAAAACTTTGGTATTCCTGAGTCCGGAGAGCCCATTCATAGGATTCAGGAAGCAACTTGTCTTTTAGTCCCTGAAGAAGTTCGATGTCCGCGTCCATATCCGAGACCCAACATTTTTCCATTAGGGCGTCTTCTGCTTGAGACCGACGCATATTGACAAGGAGTTCGAGATATGAGCTGGTTTGTTGAACCCCAATAACTTTAGCAGCCGCTTTTACGCCCGCCTCAGCTTCTTCAACACCACTCAGTTTCCCATCCCAGTCATCCAATTTGACCAAATCTCTCAGATACCTTACACCTTGGTTGCGATAGTGGGAGCAGATACTTTCGATAATGTATTGGAGAATTTCTTTGTATAAATCGAGAATGCGCTCGGCCAGTTGCTCACGTAGCTCGGTCAAGTGGTCATTTGCCATGGAACTCTTTTGGTCGAAGAGTTTTGAGAGACTAGAATACCATTTCATCTTGAGAATGACCTTCGTGATGCCCTCGCGGTTTTTCTTTGCCTCATTTTCTGCGTTTGCGAGAAACTAGAGGATTTTAGAGGTGAAAGCACCAGAAAGAAAGGAAAAGTGCGTGGATCGGAGCTCGAGACAAACTCACCTCTATAGCAACACAGATACCAGCCCAAGCAGCTGCAGCTGCCGGAACAGCGCTTAGGCCAGCACCAACTGGTTTACTAACAGACCGAACAACATCGATGGCCTCGCCAAACTTTCCTTCTATCTTGCTGATCTTGGCTGTCTTGTCCAAAGCGGCCTCCAAAAGGAGATTCATTTGAGATAATTTGTTCTGCTGGCTCTGCTCATTGACCTTGTTTGTTTGATCCAAAGGCAGCTTAGTTGAGAGTAGTATTTCATAGCCCTCCAACAGCTTTGGTTCTTTAATTTTGAGATCATCGTAGGCTTGATGCCAGAGTTTATCTGGTGAGATGTCGATGGCTTTCCTCTTTGGCTTGTGTGTTATTTCTTGGCTTCCAGAATCAACTAATACTGTTGAAGAAGGGTGGGTGGTAGCGGAGTGAACTGAGTTGGCGGGAGAAGTATTGTCTCCATTCTCTAAACCGGTCGGTTTATGTTTGGAAGACTGAATGCGCAAAACTTCTTTCCAAGACCTATGTGGTTTTTCCATTGTAGTTGGGATATCGATGAAAGAGATACTAAGTGTGAGATGTGGGGGGGTGGGAAAGCCATTTATCTGAGGGGCTCTCTCGTGTGGGGGCTGAGCCGATATAGCCGCCAGTTAAATAGATGAATCCACATTCAAACTACACAAGATACTTTTGTCAACGTTAGAGCATTCTACTATGGTCTTTTACCATGGTCAGTGGTGCCAAAAAGCTGTGACTGGGTGCGAGAGTATATAGTTCGGATTGGACAAGGAGGTAAAGACAAGCTAATAACACAATTTAAATACATATATACGTATGACGGACATTATGGAGACAAGCTATTACAGCTCCTCCTCCTCAACCTCGCCATTCTGCTGACCGAGATTAATAGACCAGGTGAAGGTCTTCAGATCCAATGTGTCTTCAGCACTGGCAGCCTTGCCAGACCCAAAGTTCTTCGGGTTCCACTCCTCAACACCACTGACACCCTTCAACTCATCGCCGAACTCAGCAAAGAGACCAGCGCTGAGAGCCTGATATTCGCTGTAATCCTTGGGCCAGTCACCTAGGCGTTGCACGGAGAGCTTGAGCAGGTTGAGGTGGGCGCGAATGTGCTCGCCGCTAGCCAACGAGTATCCGCTGTCGGAGCCCTGCTCTTGAATGTTCAAGTCATAGGCGGAGCCGTCCATGCTGAAGCTAGCATCGAGGGTACCTTCGAACTCCGCAAGCGAGGGGTCGACTAAGACGCGGAGGAGGCTCTCGTGCACCGCGGCGCTCTTCTTGTAGTACTTATTAGCCATGTGCTGGCCGTTCTTATCGGACTGGTAGCGTTGCGCGATCGCGGTGTACAGCTGCGAAAGCAAGGTGGACATCTCGAGAGTGTTGGTATGGCGAGCACCGTTAACGCGGCGGCAGTTGTATACGATGTCTTCAGCCAGACGAGAGGCCTTGACGGCATCGCCAACCAGGAAACGAGCCAGGATGTACCGGCGGGCCAGGTCGAGGGTGACGGAAGGGCTCCAGTCTGGTTGCTTGTTGCGGCTATTCCAGAGATCGCTGAGGAGCCAGACGAGGTTCTTGTAGTCCTGCTGCTCGCCAAGAATGCCGATGAGGGCGTTCAGGTAGTCCAAGTTGATCTGGGCCAGGTTGATCTTCAGATCAACGATAACGCGGAGGACTTCCTGAATGATGATCGCGGACACACTGTGCAGTTTCTTCTGAACAGAACGCTCTGGCTGAGGGAGGGTATGGCCAGAGATTAACAGACCCAAGCTGAACACAAACTTGACAATCTCAGGGGTTCGGTAGACATCGTGAGCTGAAATGTAGCGGAAGGCAGCGATGGCAAGGTTGGTGGCACCATCATAGTTTTTAGCCTCAAGCAGCTCGAGAACCTTGGCATTGGAGGCAATACCGACCGAGCGGACGAAGTTCGAGGTCTGGTGTTGAGTGAGATATCCGATCATGGTCTGGAGGAAGATGGTCACCTGAGCAGTCTCAGTCAACTTGATGCGCGCCCCTTCGGTGGAAACGAAGTAAGCAACAAAGTCATTGAAGACACGGTTAGCAGCCACCTGACGCTTGTTGGCGACGAGGAAGTTGTAAAGGCGGGTAGCAGAAACCGCGACTGTGCAGAAAGAGCTGCTCTTGGACTTGGTGTGGCTTCTGAACTCCTCGAAGTAGACATACTCCGTGGTCAAAGAAGCGAGGATTTCAGTGACGCTGGAGGTACCCTGGTGCATGCTGTGCTCGAGCTGGGCCAAGAAGACAAGGCTTTGGCGACCCTTGGAGGAGACATCGAGCTGGGTCTCCTTGGAGTTGGAGGTATCCTTCATGACGATCTGGCGATAGAGCTCCTGGGACAGCTCAACGACCTTGTGGGCCTGGTTGCTGGTAATGTAGCCGGTAGCAATAGTGGTGGCTGCGGCCACAAGGCGCTCCGAAGAAGTCTCAGAAGATAGGATCTGCTTCGTTGACTCGTGCAGCTCCTGGGACACACGCTGGGTGTCATTGTGACTGGAGTGGAATGAAATTACCTCCTGAAGTTTGGAAAGGGTCTCTTCGTGAGCCCAGCCGTAAGTCTCACGAGCGGATTCAATGCGCTTCCGCATGATCTTAGTGACGCGCTTCATCTGCTCGGAGGAAACGGACTGAGACTTGGAGGTAGCACTGGCGGTCTGCTCCTCGAAAATACCGTCAAGGATGGCCTCAATCTCCCCAAGGTTAACACTAGTAGGCTTGAGCTTGAGCAGCTGTTCGTAGAGTGCAATGGCTTCACTCTCATAGGTCTTTGTCTCCTGACACACCTTAGCAAGGGTCAAGGTAGCCTGGATGGTGATCGTAGCGGTGGCTCCGAAGACTGTTTTGACTTTGTTGTAGAACTCGGTGGTAATCTTGTGAACGAAGGCAAACTCAGTGCGATTATTGCGCAAGCAGTGAGTGTAGCGATCGAATACTGATTGCACAAAGCCCTCGTCCTGGAACTTGGGGCTCTGCTTGGGCTGGTCCAAGAAAGTGGCGAAGAGCAGGGTAAAGTATGGAACGGCGTCAGTGTAGCGAGCTTGGGCCCAAAGCTCAGTTGCAACAATTATGACGGGCTCCAATGCCTCGGGCTTGATGACCGACGAGTGCTTGTTCAAGGCGAGCACAATGCGTTGGTAATACTCCACGAAGATGGGACGAGGACGGGTAAGCTCAGCCAAAGTGAATAGGGTCTTGATCACATTGGGGTGTTCAGGGCCGTAGTGCTTGGTGTAGTCCTCCAAAAGCTCTTGATAGGTGTCGATGATCTTGTCGGGCTGGGAAGACCCCTCGAAGAAGCTGATCAGCTGATCCTTGATGGTCTCCCTCAACTTGTCACCCGCTGGCCGAGCGGCACGGACCGCGCGGTACACGCGGACGCGAATGCCTTCCTCGCGGGGGAAACGACGGCGGTAGTGGTAGCACTGGCTCAAACGCTCGGCAAGGTCCACGGCCTTGTCAGTGTGCTCCTTTGGGAGCACAACATCTTGGATGGAAGGAGCGAACAGGGAAGGCCAAATACCATGGAGAACCTTCTTGAGGAGACGGGTGGCATCCTTCCAGCGGTGCTCCTTGGTGTATAAGGTCAGCAAAGTACTGGTAGCAGTGAGCGAGCTTTGGTCGAGCTTAGAGGAACTAGAAGCCTCATAGACGATCTCCTCCAAGGTAGTCTCGGAGAAGTGCGATGACGACGAGCTAGCCTGTTTCTTGACGTGTTGCGAGGTAGATTCTATGTGCTTTTGCATCTCCGAGTATGAGGAGGTACGGTTGGTACGCTGGTAGAACGAGGCACAGTGCTTGAAGACGCCCAAGGCAGCTACAGTAAGGCCAACAGTAGTCATCACCTTAGCGATCTGCTCGAAGTGCGAGATCGAGCTCTCAGAAAGAGAGTGAGCGCTGCTCTTTTGCTCTTCCCAAACGCTGGATAGGATGGAAGAAGCCTCATGCTCTCTCTTCTGGGAGGTCAAAAACTTCGAGTAAGCAAGAACAGACTGCAGCTTGTGTTCTTGGGTCTTAGCCTGCTGCCAGAGCTCAATGTACAGACGTTCGGCCAGGTCAAGGTGGCCATTGGCTCTGTACTTCTCGGCCTTGGTGATCTGGCCCTCGAACGACTCGGACTTTTCGTGGACCTCGTCGTGCTCGGCATCCAGCAGGAAGCGAATACCAGTTTCACCTACTTCCTGCTTATGGCCCTTCAGGCGAACACTGAGATCACGGGTATCATCGCCGTCGTAGTTGGTGGCGGTAAGACTCTGGATCTTGAGAGTCCAAGTCTGAATCTTTGCCTCCTCCTTGGTCGCGCGATAATGCTCAATCAGAGTCTTCATGATGCCGACTGTCTTCTCAGACTTCTCGCCGTAGTGAGCCTGGTAGCACTCGACAATGATGATGAGAAGCTCCTCACGTCTAGTCATGATATCTGACTTGGTAAAAGTGACCATGTCTACAGTCAGATCAAGGAACAACAGAGCCATCTGCATCGTGATGGTGTGAGTTGTACCGAGCAAAGTGCGACTGATGGTGGTGATCTCATAGATGAGAGGGATTGCCTCGGGGGTTTGGTCCACATCACGGTACAGCAGTGCCAACGAGATTATGGACTGGAGTGTCACAGGGTGGTTGGTCCCCAAAACCGTGCGGTACATGTTGGTAATAGTGGTGTGGTACGACAGCAGTGTGGGTGTGGATAATTTGTTCCAGAGAGTGCTCTGTAGCAGCAAAAGGGTAACGCTGGCTGGCAATACCTTGCCAAACTCTTTAGCAGTAGGAGCATTGCCACCAGTAGTGAAGGTCGTGGTCTGCTTCAAGTGACGAGGCCAGTAGCGAATGGCAAAGTCAAGAAGAGGGTTGGTTTTCACACGAGGAGCGACATCACGATCATCAAGGGGAGTGAGGGAAGGCTCATGCTGCTCGGGAACAGTGTACTTGAGGTAGACCAAGAGGCGGGTGACGAGGTCGGTGTGGCGGTCCTTGACCGTGGGAATCAGCTTGCCCTTAGAGAACACATCCAAGACAGCAGTCCTAATCAGACCATGACGAAGGTACACCTGACCATCTTGCATGAAGACGATGGAGTTCAAGGGCTTCAAGACTTGACGAATGTTGATCTTGCGATCATTCACAATCTGCTTGTCCAGCTCGATCGAAGCCAAGGTAGTGAGTTCCTTTGCCAGCAGAGGACGGTCAGCTGTAGCAAGCCAAAGCAGCATGAGTTTTGCTTCTTCCGTGACTTCGGGGCCCTGGACACTGTGGAGAACAAAGTCGGCAATGGTGGGCTTGCTCTTGACCAGAGTGTCAACGACCTTGCGGAGGGCATCCGGGGTATGCTCAAGGCGAGCACGCTTGGTGCACAGCTTAGCCCACAAGAAGGAACCGCGAGAGGCCTCGCTGATCTGGTCGACGAGGGTCTCCTGCTCCATCTCATCCATAGATAAGAAGACCTTGGTGCCAGGCAACTTGGCGCCGGTGAAGTTGCTTCGGACAACAGTGGAAATGTCATCAGCAATGCGGTCACCACCAATAGGGACATGCGACAGACCGACAGAAGTCTTAGGCTTCTCGGCACCAAGGGTGATAAGCTTGACGTTGGTTCCATTGGAGGTAGCAGCAATCAGCTTCTGGAGCAAAGATGCCTCGCCGCAAGAAGCCTCATCAACGCCGTCAATGACGATAACGAGGTCTTTAGCGCGGGCAAGAGCTGCGCTCAAAGCATTCTCCAGAGCATTCCAGAGAATGTTCTCGTATTCCTCCTGGTTGGTGGTCTTTTTGCTTGCATCATAGGCATCATGCAGAATCTGCAGCAGCTGGATGTTACCAATTCGCTTCTCAAAGAGCTGCAAGAGAATTGTCTTCACAATTGCAATTGGGGTAGTCTCTGCTGGGATTCTGGAATTGATCGGAATAAACAATGACTTGTATGTAACACCGCCGATGTGGTCCTGCAGACGGTCCACAATGACGGAGGCGAGGACAGTCTTCCCAGATCCAAGGGCACCAGTAAAGGCGAGAACGTGATTGTCGCTCTTAAGGAAATGGGTCAAGTATGGGTTCATCCAGAGACAGGTCATCTCCTCGCGTTCGTGGGCAAGGTGGGAGGTGTTCTCGGCGAGGTGGCTGAGGGTGCGGTCATCGGGAGACAGCCAGCTTCGGACGGACTTGACAACGGCCACTAAACATAACCAAATATAATTAGTATCATTTGAATATTTCCAAGACTCAAAGGATGCAAATCCTTCTTACCGTTCTCGGGGTCTTTGCTCTCCTGCACGAGCTGATGTCTCCACATGGAGTCTGAAATCTTGGCGCAGCGTTCACGGAAAGACTCGATCTGACCAGTGAAGGTCTCATAGATGTTGATTGAGATCGAGCCCTCAGAGAGTGCATAGATAGACTGGTGGAAGTGAGTGGAAACACCGGCGACCAAAGAAACCAGGTCTGCCAAGGCCTCAACCAGCTGGTTCTTGATAGTCTGGGAGACAGCGAAGAGCTCAGTGCGCTCGAGCAGATCCACCAGAGTGGAAGAAGTACTGTAAAAGAATCCGAAGGAAGCCATCAGAGCTGGCGCATTCTCTTTTCCAAGCTACGGTGGAATCAGTATTGAAGAAGCATGAGATTTGAAAGGAATAGGTTCGGTACATACCTCAAGCAGCATTGCACAGTATCCGTAAGAGAGCTGAGCAGCGAGCCAGCTACTTCCCTCAAAGTCGCGAATAGCCAGGTCAAAGGAGTGCAAACGCTCAACAAAGAGCTGGGCCCAAGCGAGCACCTTATCATAGCTGCTTCCCTCGGGGGGCAGATGGCTCATGCGCTCGGTTGCAATCCAATCCAAGATGGTAGCGTGGTCGGTATTGCATAGCGTAGAGGACACATTTGCGCCCAACTCAGCGCCACTCTGGCGCTGAAGGCCTTGGACCACACCAGAGAGCTTTGAGCTGCCGGTGGAGTGGAACTTCCGAGGCATGAAGGACTCACGGCGGGACGTACCAGAGAGAGATATGCCACCATTGGAGTGGCTATCATTATCCAACATACTAGACATAGCAGAAACCTTTCTAGAACTACCAGGCCGGTTGCTATAAAAAGGGGATGTGGGATTGCCCGGGACGGGAGCCAAGATACCTGGGGCCATTGTGCTTGGTATAGATTCAGTTGGGTTTAAAAAGAGTCTTTTCTCGATAGTTAAACCGGCAGGGACAGTAACTCTTTCAGTATACTCTTCGGTGATCGGTTTTGTAACAAGGGTGTGTCGGGGAGGAGGGTTGGAGTCCGATGTATCTTCTTTGGGGCAACGGCCCTTCAAGCAACAAAATAATCGAGACAGCCCGGCGAGGATGAAAACAGCAAAGGAATTATGTATGATATCACCACGACAAGCTCACGGGGATTAAAGCAGAAAAAGAAAGGTCATGCAGCTTCGTGGAGAAAGCCATGCTTTTGTAGCAGTTCTTAAGGTGGGCACCAGCACCTGCCTCAATTCCACTTTTCCTCTTGGGTAAAAGCTCTGCGCACAGCGCTGACATCAGTCCTGCTATGCCCTCCTAGGCTATAGTGTAGGAAGTGGACTTATTCAGTAAGGAATGTAACGAACGGTACGAAGTATAGTTTCTCAAAAACGAGATTGCCTCCAGGTGTTCTGCTTTCGGGGCAATAGAAAGTTTGACCTCGCATATAATGGGTCGGAGCTGAATGGTGATAACGCATAATGATCCAATGACAGGGAACAACACCAGGGGTGGACGGCATTTGTGGGCTGCCAATGTCATCCCGTGCTCCAATTCAGTCAATGGGAGTGTGACCCCATGCCTCAGCTGAGTCAATGCAAATGTGGATCATTGTAGCACCTGCAGAACGATGGAGATGGCCGAAATATGTTCTCTCTACTCTTCCCATGAAAGACCCGGTTTTCTTCAGCACGGTATACACCCAGATCGACTCCAGCTGGTAGCGAACCTTATCCTTCTGTATATATGAGAGCTAAATTTTTGAAGCCACCGCTACCATACAGAATAGTTGTCTCTGGTTGTAGGATTGGTTTCACCCTAGATCGGCCAAGAGGTACTTTTGTATATCTGATTTGTTCCGTGCACTGGATGTGGCGGGCTGACAATCAGATCATTTCCCGCCGTCACCCTATAATGTGGGCCCTGGATGGGTCCTGGATGGGTCCTCCGCCCGCTGTGTTGGTAACCAATGGACACAAATCCACAGCTAGAGGCTGTTCGTGCGGTTCGGACCCATTCGGACGAACTGTCGATCGATCTCGGTATCTGAACCCAGCCATGTCGAGTCCCACCCCTTTCTCGCACGGGGTTGCCAAGTTTCTGCCTGTGCGTGCTGATCGTCATCAACTCATGCATAATTATTGACGTAAGTGGGTTAGGTCCGCGGAAGAAAATGTTGTATCAACTCAGCTACCACCAAATACCTTCCGGAGAAGTCCGTGGGACAAGGAGGAAACGGAAAAAGGAGAGGCCTCAAGGGCTATTTCCCATAATTATTAACCATTTGATGTTTGATGTGCCCGGGTACTGCGAACAGCAATCATTATATAACCTATATTATTGGGGAAGTTTGTAACAGGCTATTGGACTTCAAGCAAATGGCATGACCCATCACACCTGGGCATGTCCACTAATTTACATAATTGAATTTAAAGTCCACGGGTCCACATGGACATCCGGGAGCTTCCTACACGATATCAATATTGGACTGTCATGAAGATTTGACTTGCAAGTGCGATCTGCATTCCCCCTCACACTGAGCAAGCTAGCGGCTAGCGGCTATACCCACAATGTTCCTTCAGCACTCCAGGTCCAACCATTTTGAAACTCAACTTCTGCACCGTCTCACCAATCGGAGAATTCTCTCGCAAATGGCCCCATCCACAATACACGTCGCCCAATCTCTAAATTACTGATCACACAAAACATGCTAGTTGAAACAAAGTCACGCTAAAATACAGACCTTGAGATGCATGTTACGTACAAAAGCGGCACATCATAAAACCTTGCATTTGCGGGACCTGCATTTATCCCGTGGGAAACATCCCGGGTTGAAAGAGAAAAAGCACCATATTGTATATATATACTATGATGAAAATCCAGATGAGACCATTAAATACAATTATGAGTCTTCCAAGCGTAACACAGCCCATTGTCTCCCGGCCATTCGCGTCCATCCTGGATCTAGATTCTAACCCTAAGCCAAATACCTAAAATAATTTGTCAGACCCATGTAAGATGCAACACACTAGTACGACGCAGGTACGACGCACTCGAGCCAATACGGCGGGGCTATACATACCATCACGGTAATACCCAAATCTAAAATGAGATATGGATGATTATAGCAGTCCGATTACAATGTCACCGTAGATCTGGGCGTCCAGCTCGAGCTTGATCTTAGCGTGCAGGTTGAGGTGAATCTTGATCTGGAGGCTCCCTTTGTCATCCTCGCCATCCTTCTTTCCAGTATCGGTGATGCCGGGAATTGTCAGACCGCCGGTGCTCGGCAGAGCGTCCTGGGCGGTCTCGCCGATGGCACCGACGGGGTCGTCAGTTGGGTTGCCCTTGCGGCCGCCCAGCGCGGGGACAGATTCGGTGGTAGGGCTATTTGGTAGCGGAGGAAAGTCAGTCTCACTTGAGCTGTTGGGAGTAATGTTGTGGCTTGATTTTGGGCCTGTGGGTGGTTTTTCGTCCGTTTTGTCCTTTTGGGACTTGTTTTTCTTTGCCATTGTCGGTGATAATATGAAGGGGGGTAATGGGAAGGAATTGAATGTTATGAGGGCGAGCCAAGTAAAGGAATGATCATTTAGGACGGGGGAGCAGTGTTGGAAGGAGATGGTTTAGGTATACCTGAGTGACATTCTTGTTTAATAAAGGTTAGGGCTGAGATGAGGTTATGAGGGTTTGAGCAGAGAGCAACGGACAGAATAGGGGATAAGTATGTCTACGATGCATAGGCGAGAGGTAATAAAAATATATATGTGTCGCAGGCCGCTTCCGTTGGGAAGGATTCTTTATTCGACGGAAAGATCTATTGGAGTTCCACTTGGCTCTGATATTGAAGCTGAATCCCTTGGAGATCTGCACATCACCTTGGTCCATCTCTGCGTTCGCACTCGGAAACTATCTGGATTATCCATTTTAGTTGCATAAATGGTGACGTAGCTCATGGAGACAAAGTAGATTGATTTATCCCCATTGGATATATCCCTACTGGGATCGGTGTCAATGTTCCACATTGGGAAGAGCTGAAAAGCTCTGTATTTAGCTGTTATACGCCTAGAGGTCTTTCCACGTCTTATATACCCACGCACACACACGCACAAGACTTGAGATTTTCACGAACTCCCTACGCTGTGCTAACTCCTCAACAATGGTCCTGGGGATAGTCATGATGACGGCCATGGTGCCGACCATTATGGGACTAAATGAGGCCTCTAAAGGCACGCGTGATCAGGAGAACAGCCGGAAGAATACAGCACGCAAGCAGAGATGCCACCTAGTGGCTATGTGTGAAGTCAACAAGGGGACTCAGACCCAACGCGAACAGGTTCACAATGCCCGTGTATATGTGGGGCGAGACGGCAATGTAAGTATCGTCAAGCAGCTAAAAGCCAAAAAAAAAAGGAAAAGAAAATGAGTGTAAAAACCCAAAAAAATTCTGACCATTTAACTTTTTGTCTCAGCTTTATATCACCAAAAAACCCAGCTCTACTATGTCTCTTTTTAATGGCGGCTTCTACACACACCCGGATTTCCCTCCTGACAATACCTCCGGCGTCGTGACCATCACTGGCGAACAACCACCCACCTTGCGTTGGGTGTTCCTGGATTCCAACACGCATCAAATGCGATGGGGTGGGCGTCCCGACAGTGCGGGCCACATATGTGGACCCTTTGACTGGACGAAAGATGAACAGTGCATCACGCTTGAGGGGTGGGAGGGGTGGCTGGCAGTCCGGTTACCGGAAGACCACACGAGGGAACAAGCGGAGGCAGACCTCGAGATCGGCGATGGTAGCGGGATTTGGCGCCTGTATTTTGATCAAAATGATGATGGGGCCGATCTGCCGCCCGGTTCCCAAGGTATAGAAATTCGTCTCAAGCGAGCTACGTCGGAATCGTGATGATTTCGCGTAAAATTATATCCACTTTTCTTTCTGTTTTCTTTTACATATATATCAACGCAAAACTCCATTAATTTAAGTAAATTAAAATCATCATTTACCTAGACATGCATCTCTCCTATGACCCTTGTCCCTTCTCACTTTACAGTAAAAGGCCCAATACCAGAAATATCAGGTTTTGTCGTAGTATTCTCATCCACTCCTATAACATACCTCGTTTCGTTCATGCTTCGATTTGAACCCCAATTTACTATAGTTTGTTGAATAATAACTATAATACAGAACAAGTAATATACTAAACAGCATGTAGTAATGGATTTTGTATCTTTCACAAAGGCGTAAAAATGAATTGTAAGAATGTCTAATCTCTTCATATATGGAAAGGAAGCCATATTTATGCCTTTCCTTTCCTATGGAATTGTCTATCTTTTCTCATAGAAAACTTGCTTTTTGTGATAAAGACTAGAAGGAATTGTAGGCAATGAGCGGTGTCATTCCTAAGCGCTGTGTTCTTCATAGTTCGCACATAGATTGATGAAAGCGAAGATGCATTGAGTTAGTTTGAATTGAAATCTCGAGTCATGGTTTCAGTATCCTCGAATTCGTGTGGTGGAATAGTTGATAGAGGCGTCAAACTGCATTAACGACGCTAGTCTCGATTCCGTAGCAGTCCTGAATTCTTTGGTAGACTGGAAATGTAGAAGTGACACGTTGCAGGAGAAGCAACGTATGCATGAAATCAATTAGGATTTAGCGTTGAACCTCGAAATACATGTTAATTATAACAAATTAACTTGGATTTTCAACATAGTTATCTGGCGACATGGAACACTTCGCGGGCGGCTATATATTTTGCCATGAGAGCCGTCGTGACCTAAAAGGATTACATGATTTAGTGCATTATATATAACCCTGTACTTGAGCCAAGTGACGAGACCTTTGAATTTCCAGAGCTAGATGATCTCGGAGGGTCATCATAGGCTCATTCCTGAACCGAACGATGCAACTACACAGCTAGGTACTACTTTAAAAAGACCCAATACTCGTTTAGTAACAAATGTGCTATAAATGACATTTTTAGTGCATATCTTGGCTGCCAAACATAAAGACGACGCATCGGTATAAAGCATTACGAGCTACTTGATCATGTACTTACTAGTATGTGTCATTCCTACGTGGGGGAAGCTTTTTTTTATACCCAAATTGCTTAATTTACCCGAGAGGTTGAGCACATTGAGGATTCCGAGGACGTTTAGCGCGACACTATATGGTACTTGAAGTAGTGTAGCCTGTGCCTCTTCCACACCCTGGTGATTTCGATGTCTGGTCTTGCCTGCATCGCATCTCACCCTCATTGGATCTTATTTCATCTTACTCCGTACTGCTAGCTGCATCCGTTTGCTCCACCGGGCTTAGCTCCTAATGTTCAGAAGTACCGTGCAAATTCGCGAGGACAATCAAAGGTATTCCAAAGCACTATTTGGGTGATTTTTTTTTATTTTTTGTTATACACTGATAGCCCCAGATGATACAAGCTCGGGGTTTGGGCAGCTAACTGGGATCTGTGTGTACCGGCTTCTCCGTCTTAACTGAATACTATATTTCCTAAAGAGTAATGGCATAGGGACCTATAATATTGACCGATATGCATCAGTCCATACATCAGTCCATTATACTTGACTATGCAATAATAACTTTGATCTAAATTTTCCTTGATCAATGGGCAATATGTGACACAAAAAAAAAAAAAGACAAGCCCGGAAGAACCCCAAATACCTAGGGTAGTGTGAATCTCGTGAAAAGTAAATGCAAACCATTCCTCCAACCATGTCCGATGCAATAAGACAGCGAAAAAAAAAATAATAAATTAATTTGCCAACCAAGAGTCATCACTGTGCAGAGGCACGATCACTTGAATCTTGCTTGGTACGTTTGGAATCCCGATCGCTGCTGGGAACCGATGCGTCAGCCTTACGCTTGTCGCGGTCCTTTTGGTTTTGGTACTCGACGCGTCGAGCTTCCTTGCGAAGCGCCTTGGATTCAAACTCGTGCCAGTCTCCTTCAACGTGTTCCAATCTGCAGATAAATGTTAGAAGGGATAATAATATACAGAAGGGAGTTGGGGGAACGTACTCAATGGGCGGGCGAGGAGCTGGTTCTTCGGATACGAAGTATGGATGTTTGAGAATGTCCTCGGCGCTCGGCCGCTGGGAGGGATCATAGCGGAAGATCGAGGATATAAGATCCATCGCACTGGACGTGAGCACATCACGGTATACGTCCTCGAAAACACGCTTCCTTCGTTCCGTTGGTCGCATCAGGTGGAACCAGGGCATCTCCACGAGGTCCGGCCATTCAGACTTGGTAGGAGTACCCAAAGCATTGTAGATCTTGTCCATCTGGCTCAATTCACCACCTTCACCGGGGAAAACGGCCTTTTTGGTGAACATCTCCATGCAAACGCAGGCAGCGCTCCATACGTCGACCGCAGGGCCATATCGGGTCTCACCCAAAAGGAGTTCCGGAGGTCGGTACCAGATGGTGATGACTCGGTTGGTGTAGTCAAGTTGGCGGCTTTTGGAGAAGAACCGGGCTAGGCCAAAGTCGGCAAACTTCAACAATCCACGATTGCTGATCAATATATTGGCTGCTTTGATGTCGCGATGTAGAACCCCTCGATGGTGAAGATAATTGAGACCCTCGAACATTTGCTTCGCCAGATCCTTCTTGTGAGAAAGTGTGAGAGAGAAAGTAGGATGATTGATCAGACCGGTCAGATCGTGTGAGAGGTATTCAAAGACCATGAAACATTCGTTCTTTTCGACCATGACCTCCAGGAGGCTGACGACATTATGGTTTCGGAGGTGCTGAAGCAGCTTGATCTCTCGGACAGCCGTCACAGGGAAGCCATCCTTCTCGCCTTCCATTCGGATCTTCTTGAGTGCAACTTTACGCTGGGTATAAACGTGGATTCCCTTGAACACTTTTCCATATGTTCCAGCACCGATCACAGACTCATTGCCCGGCTTTCGAAAGTACACAGAGTCGGCATTAGCGAACTCCTCAGGAAGCGTAGGGCGTGGTTTAGGCCGAGTAAGAATCCGCTTCTCTTTAGGTGGTGATGGCTCTCTCGGAGGTTCCGGAGAAGGTTCACGGCGGCGGTCTTGCCAGTCCAAGGGCCTATCCGGGGGCCGTTCTCCTTGTCGTCGATCACGACGTTGATCGAAACGACGGTCATCTCTGCGATCCCGTGGATCACGGAATTCTCGTGGCTCGCGGAAATCTCTGCGGTCTCGATCCCGATTTCGTCCACCACGATCACGGCGATCACCCCTCGGATCTGGCTTGAATTTGGGCAATGGCCCATTGGTAAACCGATTGCGAGGTTGTTGGGGTGGCTCTGGTGCACGAGGAGCCGGCTCGCGGACCTGCTGCATCCTCTGGGCAAGGTCAGGTACCGGCTTTGGAGCGGGGGAAGGCGCAGCCTTTGACTTGAAAGCAAAGCTGAATTTCCCGCCCTTGTTTGCGGGCGTGGCTTCATTGGACTGGTGGGCCGGGGGCGGCATGGACTGGGCATTTCCGGCTGGGGGTTGGGGTTCTGTCTTGTTCTCCTCTTCATCCCTACTGGGGGCCGGGCATAGTGATCATTTTCGCCAGCTCGGGGGATTGCAGGTCATTGTGAGAGGAGTGTGGACGATTGGGAGTTTCGGACCCATGGCTGTGTGCCGGGCGAGGGCTATGTTGTCCCCCGCGGCCTCGTGGTCCCGATGCGGTCCATTGTAGGTTGTTGAAATGTCCCCTCGCGCCGCGTTGTGAAGATGCATTGTGATATGAATGAGGACCAGAGCCAGAAAATCGCCGATCGGGGCCCTGGTTTGAAAAGTTTCCTCGATGACCGCCACCAGAGTGGCCACCCCGGTGAGGAGGCCCACCGTACGGAGACTGAGGGTGATGATTGTTAGGGCCGTTAAATTGACCTTGGTTGTGATAGTAGTTTCCATTTTGCGATGAATAGTCATCGTTTCGGTAAGGAGAGGCGTGGCTAAAAAGGAGTGTTAGTTTGATTCAATATGTAACATGTAAAGTGAAAGCGATAGAAGACTCACCCGGTTCCAGAATACGGAGGTGGGCCAGACCATCCTCCTCGTCCTGCAGAATAAGGTGATGGCGGTTGCGGCGAACCGTGGTATGAGCCTGTTGATGTTGCGTTTTGAGGGTTTGCATAGGGTCGGGTATCAAGATGTGGTCGGGAGGACCGACGGCGAGGTTGGTGGTCAGAGCGCATGGCATGCATTGAAAACTCATCCCGCGCGGGATTGGAGTGTTCTCCGGAAGAACCGAAATTATCACAGTCAAAACTGGGAATCGGGCGCGGTGGAGATGGAGACCGAGCAGTGCTGTCCACAACAGACTGGACTGGTCGAGCTGTGTTCATAGCCGAATCACGCCTTGACCTGCGAGACGATGCTGAGTATCTCGAGGTTGCAGACCGCACAGAGTGCCGTGAGTTCGAGCGATAGTGAGATCCGTGGTCGCTATAATTATCATCGCCAGGGGTACGAGACCGTCGGTCTGGCGAAGGATGAAACCCTCGTTCATGAACCGGTGATCTGGATCTTCCTGGACGTGGGATATCTGGACGGCGACGGTCTTTTCCACGACGGTCCCGGCCCCGTCGTGGTGATCTTCGTCTCGGAGCACCACGACCTTGGTTACGGCCTCCTCGTTTCTTGAATGAAGGGCTTCGATCCCGGATATCCCAGTTATCGGAGTAATTTGGACGCTGGGGAGGGAGAGGGCCACGACCACCACGCGGTGAGGGGCTGCGAGTCCTTTGTCGTTTCTGTGGAGGTCCGGTTGATAGCTCGTCTCTTCGAAGACCGGGGGCTTCTCTGTCGAAAGGTCCGGAGTTGTGGGTGTTCCAGTCACCGGCTGGTGGCCCCGGTTGGGCTGAATCTAGTCGACGGCTGTTGTGAAAGTTTCGAGGGGGAGGGGAACCTCGAGGAGGAGATCGATCCGGAGCGAAATCGCCTAGGTCGTGAGAAGATTCAGGGCCAAAGCGGGACGCGCGTGGTGGCGACCGCCCCGGGCGATCGAAATTGCGGTTATTGGGCCGATATGGACGGCCTCGGTCACGTCCTCTGTTTCTCCCTCGATCGCGGCCTGACCCTCGGCCCCTCCGTCTCTCCCTGTCACGGGGATCACGGTCTGGGTCGGCGCTCCACTGGTCTCTCAACACCGGACTCGTACGGGACGCAGCCATGTAAGCGTCGCCAACGGCATCTGGTTCAATCAAGAGAAGTAGAAAATGTCAGCGAGGCCGGTCCTTGGAAGAGGCCTTGAACTAAAGATAATGATGAGAAAGCACAGTGAGCGATGGCATCCAAGCGTGTCGGCGATCGCAGGCGGAAGTCTTTCGGGTTTGAGGACCCGGAACGATGGTTCTTCCAGATTCCGAACTGTTCACACTATCAAGCGTTGGTGAACAACAAGGACATAAGCAAGGGGAAAGTTGAATGGGGCATACGCACCAATTCAGATTTATCAAATACGGCGTGTCACCATTCCACGTAAAGAAAGAACACTACTTGGCCGTGGAAGGTGGGCTTTCCTAGGTAAGGTTGGAGACCTCGGGGTTGCTGACTGATCCGCGGTGCGGCTCTACAACTTGATTCGACGCTTGGATGCTGGAAGATTGGCGCGCAGCTGTCGAAGACAAGTGCAACCTGTACTTCTGCTTGGCTCCTCCGAGTTTCTTTTTGAATACCGAATGTGTCGAGTCTGTGTCTGTTCAGCACATGACGAGCTGATCAGGTGGTGCCCAGGTGTGGGAGAAACTGACATGTTAGGCTTGCTAACATTTTGTCTCCTTTGTGCTCGCCTTGCCCTGCCTTTTTGTACAGCAGTTGCCTGTTTTTGGCAAAGCCACATTGAGACTGTGTTGGCTTGTCCCACGAATGAAACTATCTACGTATTGCACAAGGCCAGATGGGCCAACATTTCCGAGGCACCATTGTGAACATAACAATCCCCGTTGGATTATCAGGTCACATCATAAAATCAATGGCTGGAGTCTCCTATCATCCTTTCCCCCAGGGTCATGGAGCTGTTGGTCAATTCAGAGGGCCGATTCGACACGCTGTGATTCTTTGTTGAAGACAGCTTTGATGGTCTGTATCACACCCAGCCAGTCAGTTTTTCGATGTCTCGTATGCCAGTTGTCGAGGTTCGTGTCATCCACCAGGAAAATAGTGTGCGATGAAATGAAGCTTCGTCGTGATTTACAACAGACAGACTGATGGTTGACTATCTGGGGGACAAATACCACCGGGGCAGAGATGAAACATGGGCGGAAATCCTGGTTGCGACGTCGTTTTAACCTGACATTTGCGAATCCTGTATCCTTATGGCTGTACCCCCTAGGTTGCGAATTCATGTTGCTGATATCCAAGTGCCCAGGTCGATTGACCAGACAAAGGGATAGCGATAATGGTGGGGAGCATACCGAGTGAGAGGTCAATGTACGAGTCGGTCAAGGCAAGAAGAGCCTAAAAACAATCTTGGTTCCACCCCAGTCCAGTACAACCCAGTAGAATGAGCAAGTTCCTCCCAAAGGTGTGGCTTGCAGGTGAAATGCTAGAGACTAGGCCCTGCACTCAGCCAACCCCGCCTCCCATATTAAATAGCGAGATCAATTCCAGGACCAGAAATTGACAGTTTGTAATCTAACAGAAAGCAACATCTCATGATGTGGATGTGGTCGCAGGGAACTCAGGGCCGTGGCTGAAAGTCAGCCCGAGATTGAGCGGGATGTGCTGGAACACAAACCCCCGTCCATTTTCACCCGACCCAAAAAAGGGACATTCCCCAGAAAATCCAGGGGTTTAGATTCAACAAAAGATATTATCGCAGTACGATCAGAAGAGCAAACGCCATGCCGAATCGGCGAGAAACTAAGAAAGCAAAGAGGTAGGTTGATGTCATGAGCAGGTCGAGGTTGTGCCGGAATTGGGCGTGGGGTCACATGCGGGTCACGTGATGTCATATTGTTTATGTACTTTCTTCACCTTTTTTCAAAAGGAGATTTTGCTTACTGAGTATACTGACAATACCCCCAGGCCCTATATATAATTGCTGGTTATATTAAATATGCGCTGAGTGTTTGACACGTTGTCATACGACTCATTCCCTTTGTCGTTTGGTCTGACCTCATGAAGCCAAGCATCACACCTAAGACTCCTTTGATAAAGAAACACTAGCGACAGGCGTGCGTGCATAGCTGTGACCTATCGTGGTACATTTACCAGGCGACGACTATTATTGCATTACATGGGTGAGCAAGTCAGAGTCTGAGACCCCATGTATACCCATCAATACATGCACATTACACACAAATATATTTCTACATGCTATATAGTGGTAAGTCTAGGACATAAAACAACTGATACTTATACAAGTTTATTCAGTAATACTCTACAATACACTCCATCTTCTCTTTTGAGGATTGACAACCTCACCACTCGCACAAGTATTTTAAGATCGCCCACAAGTCACTTCGTGCTTACGTAGTAAGCAATGTTCCTTCAGTAAATACTCATACAGACGTTGATGTATCCTTAAATCAACCCTCTGAAGGAGGATTGATCACTGGCAGCCTTAACCTCCCCAGAAAGGTGGCTCACCACGAGTGTATCATCCGCTCCGTCGATGGCAAAACGACGGAGACGTGGCGTAGCGGGCTCGTCAGGATCCTCGGGTTCCGAGAGGGTGATCGCATGATGCATAACCCCATTGCCATTGGGGGCATGGGGAGGAGGAACATGACCGGTCTCGGTCCCTTCGTTCGACAGAGGAGAGACAGTTGAAGAATCTCGGTCCTGTGAATGGGCGGGAGACACCCCAACCCCATGGACTTCTTGAGAACTGATCGAATCAGCATCAGTACGATTTTGCACGCTCAGGGGCATGGTGGCCTGCGACTGCGCTTGGAGGGCAGCGGCGGAAATTTGGCTGTTCTCGTTGGGGCTGGGCTCAGATGTGGTTGGTCTTTCTGGAGAAGAATCTGGTACAGAAGCTGAGGCTGAATTAGCAGGTTGATGTAGCCTAAGAGGTTGGAAAAAGGCCACCATACGTGGATCCGGGTTCTGACTTTCTGCAACATCTTGACTTAGATCTCTCGAACTTTGTTCTGGTAAATAAGTCGGGTCCGAAACAACAGTGGAGTCTGTTAAAGCTGGAGCAGCTGGCAGGTGTGAAGTAACTGGCAGGTTTGTGGTAGCCAACATATTTGGGGTAGCCGACAAGTTGGGAGGGCTCGCTGAGCTTGTATCCACCGGGGGCGGTTGAGGAGCCGACGGGTTTGTGGCAGCCGACGAATTTGAAGCAACCGAGGAGTTTAGAGTATTAACGGGGCTTGAATCAGCCATGAAGGCTGGAGGATCTGGCGGGTTTAGAGCAGCTAGCGGTGTTGCAGCAGCTGACAGATCAGAAGCAACTGGCTGGTTTGTGGCGGGATTCGGGGCAACCGACGAGTTTAGAATACTCGCTGAGTTTGGAGCAGTCGCAGTATCTAGACCAGTGGGTAGACCCGAAGCATCGGGTGTATTAGATAAAACAGGCGCAGTGGATGAGTTGGGATTTGGGCGCCGCGGCAGCCAAGGAAGGACGGGCAGAGGAAGCATGGTACCCTCGAAGGCGGCAGGCTCAATTCTTACGATATGGGCACCGGTTTCATTCAAAATCATGTAGGGAGGAGTTCGGTGACGCCTGCCGCGTGGGATCGCCATGGGCTCGATGTCCTCAGGACGAACGCCGGCAATTAGCTGCTGCCGGATAAGCCATGCTTGCATAATGCGTTCTGGCGCATAAGGGGTGGCACCCTCAGGGAACGGAGCAGGGTCAAATGGAAATCTGTAAGGGTTTCCCCAGTCGGTATACCGGCGTGGCTCACGTGCTGGTATAGGAGGAGGTGGCATGGAGTTTGAAGCAGCAGAGGATTCGCCCTGAGTTGCTGTCGGGTAGGGGGAAGGGGCTCTATGGTGACGAGAATGGTCCCTAGCGGCAGTGCCCATGGGATCAGGTGTCTCAAAACGGACATGTGGAATCGGCCCGGATGATTCGGCTGTAGTGGGATCTTGGGTTCCATGTTGCTCACGCATGCCCATCGCGGGCGGCTGTAACCCATGCTCGGCACCGGCGTGGTACAAGGGTTGGTTGAATTCGTTGGTAAATTGCGAAGTTCCTTGATAGGACTCATCAAGTATCCGAGCAGCTTCATCCTGGGGTTCATCAATCATAGGAGAATCTTCGTCGTGGGACTCATTGAGAATGAGAGAAGCATGGTGTTGGTGTTGAGAATCAACCGTCTGAGAAGCTTGATTCTGGGACTGGTTTGACCCAAACATAGCTTGGTGCCAGGCTTCAACTTCCCTGCGCGCATTTACGCGAGTGGTTTCATTGAGCCTTCGCAGTCTCTCGAGATAGACGAAGAAGTCGGGGTGCACACGTGGTTCAGAAGCTTCTGAAGCGTCAGAGTCGGGGTCAACTGCCAGATGCGCTTGGAGAATATCAATGGTTGTCTGAGAGGGAACCCATGGAGATCCTGACCCGGCAGTATTGTTGGCATTGGTGGGCTCGTTGGAAAAGTCGAGGTTATCGTCATCAGAAGAGAGACTCGGGGAGCGGCGAGAGGCTGAAGGTCGAGTGTGGTCCCCCATTTTGTTCAAGTGTATCCAGGTTCCTTCCACTCCATGTTAGCAAGTCGAATGCTTGATTTGATCAGACACCTTCAGCATACTTGCAGTGATCACTGTTGTCTGGGTGAACCCTTCAGGTGCAGGGTATTTGACAGGTTTGAGTGCGAGAACCCTTTTGTTTTGCAAACAGATTAGTGTCACGTCTCATGGCACCAAATAAGTATTCGTAGATCAGATCAGAGGAATGTCATATCATGTTTCTGGTGTTGTACATAGCACACACAAAGGAACCGAATCAACCCGCGCGAGACTTACAGAGATAGATGAAACCGATGCCACTCTTTAGTGCCCGTGGGGTGGTGCGTGGTAAGAGATAACAAGAGGTAAAGAGAGACGTGGACGTGAGTAGACGTGACTGAGATTCACAGGCACGTCAAATGTAACAGAAGAAGCGCAAATAAGCACAAGCAGAGGCAATCAATGGATTGCAAGAAGAACTGAAAATTAATAGAATAAGATTCCAAATTATGGAGAGTTTGAGAGTTGGATAGAGAGTCGGGTGATAGAGGAAAGGAATAAAGAGTTTGTTTGAGGGCAGAATTAAAAGAAAACAATGTCAGATTTGTGTACGTGTAGGAGGACATTGTCACATGGAACGATTAGTCGTCAGATGGGTGGTTGGCCAGATCCACGGGTGCTCAGATGTCGTTCACACCTGATGAGGTCCTCACTGATGCGAGAAGTTTGAACGCCTCTCACAATACCTACCTTCAACCGCACCAAGCCCTCAGAGATCAAAGTACTCTATATGCCCACACCTGGACGGATAGCGGGGATCACTCAGCCACCCTTCATCAAACCTTCTAAGACTTGAGGAGTCTTATAAAAAGCCCTAAGACAGCCCAAATAGTTTTATAGAAGTCAGCTGCAGGCCTTGTACTGAACGTCAGTCGACACACTACTAACAGAGCTTTGCTTTGCTAGACGAGGGAACATGAATCTGAACGAGCTTGTACATTGGTTCTAATGCATACATCGTATCTAAGTGGATAGCTTCCGGAAATCCTACTAGGATGCTGGTAAGCGGCATGAGATTAAGTGTTGAAACAGCCTTGCTGGTGCTATCTAGTGAGAGTAAGATCTCAATAGACTGCACAGCAAAGGCCTCTTGTGCGGTTGTGTTAGTATGACATAGGGCATATGGGATAGGGAATGACGGGGGGTTATTTTCTTCCTCGGGCCCATCATAGCTCGAGGAAGGGGATTTTCACCATTTCCCGCAAAGCCACCAGCTCTACAACCAGGGTATGAACTTCATGGACAAGGGGAGCATAGCAAGACACCAGGGCAAAGATTTGCCTGAGTATATGCAGGAAAACCCAGATGAAAGACAGGAGAAACACCAATCCACGCTTAACATGTAAAGTAAAAAGCAAGACCACCCAAAACCTGTTGAAAGGTACCCAAAACTCCAAAAAAATCCAAAAAAACTCAACAACCTATGTTCAGGTTGGGCAGATGGGGAAATGTGGCATTATCTCCGGTTCAACAAAGTCAAGAACTCTTCGCGAGTCTTTGCACTGGACCGCATACATCCCAGCATACAGCTGGTTGTGGTGGTGCTGCTAACCTTCTGAACACCGCGCATAACCATGCAGAGGTGGGAAGATTCCATGACGACACCAACACCACGAGGCTGGAGGACCTCTGAAATGGCTAACGCAACTTGCTTGGTCAGACGCTCCTGGACCTGGAGTCTGCGAGAGAACATCTCTGCCAGGCGAGCCAGTTTTGACAGACCAAGGACACGGCGGTCAGGAATGTATCCGATATGCATCTGCAGGCTGTTAGATTGATTACCACCGCAGTAGCTCTATATGTAGCGATTCTTACCTTTCCGGTGAATGGCACCATGTGGTGCTCGCACATCGAGAAGACATCGATGTCCTTGACAATAACCAACTCATCGTGGTCCTCGTGGAAGACAGCGTTGTTGACCAAGTCCCGAACATTCTCTTCATAGCCCTTAGTGAAATAGAGCATGGCCTTGGCATATCGCATGGGGGTCTCGCGAAGTCCCTCTCTTTCCGGGTCCTCGCCGATACATTCCAGGATTGTGCGGATAGCTCCGGACATCTTTTCAAGTCGTTGTTCGGTCTCCTCGGGTGTCGACTCCTTCCGCTGTCTGGTTCCCGGGCCTAGCAATCGTGGTTAGAGAAATACACCAATATAGCGGTGCCACCGATGGAGTTGGTATCACTAACAAGGCCAGCTGAGACCGTCAAAGTCGATGGGTGGGGTCAATGTGTAGGGGCTGGCAGGGCGGCTGACAGTCGTTGGAGGCGTGAATGGGGCGGCCGCATCCCGGGGATCGCGGGGAGGGTCATTCAAGGTAGGACTACATCCCAGATATTAGTAATGAAATTTTAAGTGTCATATTCACCCATATTGATATCGTTGTATACATACCGCACTGGCGCCACACTGCGGATTGGCACAGAAGCACTGGAAACCGCCTGGGTGGGGGCGGCTCCAGTTTCCTCAGTTTCAGCCTGGGTCTCGGTCTTGGTGTCGGTCTTGGTCTCAGGAGATTCAAATTCGATGGGAATTCGGGGTTCAAAAGAGGAGCGAATGGATGTACTCAGACTCTCGCGCTCACGAGAATCACGGCTGCCCGTTGAACGTTGCAGCGGGGAGCTACCGTTCAGCATGTGGGACGGAATGGCTGAGGCCCTGGGGCTTGTAGGGGAATCGGAACCCATGATGGAGATTCTGTCAATAGTGAAGTTAATAAAAAGCAGAATATGTCACCTTCCAAGATGATATATAAATAATAAATGAGGTGAACATCTAAACTAAAGTCAAACACATTTTTTTTTAGCAAAACGACACTAACTTTCTTCTGTCCCCCTCATCGCCCCCCACCAATCGCCACCAATCACATCTCACCGGAATGATGACATGCTCCCCGCGGTCAGATAACGGACTACCGGCCCGAATAGCACATGCATAGATCTCCAGAGCTACATATATATGTTGTACTATATGAATCCTGGACTATATCAGAGTGTGGTACAGAACATATTCCTTGCTCAATTCATCACAAACCTCATATACTCTCGGCGTTAGCTTTATGTAGTGGAACGTGCGGGAATGCACTCTAAACCCTATAGTGAGAAACATCTTGAAACAAAGCAACTAGTTATGTATCAAGTAAGTACTGACTTCACCAAACGGTCCTGATTTTTATAAGAATTATAGGTGCTGTGCAACTTGGTTAACACATCATGGCTTGGCTAGGCTGATAATCATGGGTAATGATATATGTACCTTTCTATATACAAATTTAGAGATATTAGGGTTAGTGGACAATATGACAACCATGCCACTCGCAGGCAGCAGGGGTTATAGATGAAATGGTGTTTTTTAATGATTACTCGCTATGGTCTTAATTCACCTATACCAAAGAAGCACCCATATGAAAAACTGACTGGACTGCAAGTCCAGTAGAAATAAAATCATGCCTCAATTTCTTCTGTTGGGACATCCTCCAGATCCTTGCCCACAATTGCATCTGCTACCTTCCATACCTGCAGTAGATTGTCCTCGGCCGCGGAACAGAGAACCCATGGGTCACTTAGGTTCCAGCTAAAGTCTGAGATACGGTTTGTGTGTCCACCGTGCATAAATAGACTAAATATTAGGTTAGCCAACGATTCCACCTGGGTAACGCATTAAATGAAGTGGGGGAAATGTCACTTACAGCTCTGGTGGCCCATCTTGAGCATCCTCAGGGGTTTGCTCCTCGCCTGCCCGGCTGAGGTCCCAGAACATAATCTTGCGGTCGTAACTGGAACTTGCCAGCACCGACTCCTCAAATGGATGCCACGAGATAGATTGCACCGAATCAGTGTGGCCCTCCAGTGAGTGGAGCTTCGCTTTCAGGTTGCGAAGATCCCAGATACCGATAGTCTTGTCGGCAGAACCCGTGGCCAGAATCGTCTCGGAGGCCGGGTTGAAGGAAATTGAGTTGATGGCATCGCGGTGCTGACCTTCAGCCGAAGCAGCCGCGCGAGTGGAATCATCCTGGCGGGTATCGAGGATTTGAAGCGTGATGTCATCGGAGACGGTTCCGATAAGAGAGGAGTGGAGAGGATGGTGTTGAACGTCGTTGACGATCGAGGAGTGGTGCGTGAAAGTGCGGCTTGGTCGGACTGCCTTGTTACCCTTGGTGTATGTAGTAATGTCCCTGGTAAGCTTTATTAGATGCTAGTCACAGCAAATCTTGTGTTTTCATGTTGCGTTCGCTTACCAAAGTCGAACAGTCTTGTCTTCACTGCCCGTTGCGAGGTGACCTGCCACATGGGGGTTCCAGCTAAGTCCGAAGCCTTCAGCTTCATGACCTAGGAGCTCCATTTGAGGGTTCACTGTGCCGGTTGGCAAGCTGGGGTGCTTAGAGCGATCCCAGATCATGACCCGACCATCTGTGCACATTGTCGCAATGATATTCGGGTTCTGTGGCTGATACCGGGCCTTGTTGACCTCGCCCTTGTGGTCGATCTTTTGCACAATATTGAACTTGATTTCCATTTGTGCCTTCTTTGAACCCCCGCCATAACCTCCAATCTCTCCTTTCTCTTCGTCGTAGTCTTCCGGGTTTGGGGCATTAGGATTTGGGAGTTGCACCTGGGCAATCTGAAGGTAATTCTGCGCATCACCAGTGGTATGTGTGCCGATGAGGAGACGGTGGGTTGAGTAGGGCTTGTCTGGGACTCTGAAGATAGACTTGGTTAGGTTGATGATCGGAGTATGGGAGTTCGGGGCGTACTCTTGCTTATCTGGAAGCCACTGGGTTGTAAGAGTTGGCCATTCTAACGCTGTGCTCAGAATCATATCATAGAGGAAGGGCGCATTCTTCTTCCATGTTTTGTACTCTGTTCTCAATGAATGTGATTAGATATAACCGTAATTGGTACAACTTGAGAGGTTGAGAAAAGCTACCTTCATTGATCGCCTTCTCATCAGCATGTTCATGATCCTGATCCTGATCCTGATCTTTCTCGTGCTCGTCACCAATACCTAGACGTTGATTAGATTGAGATTTCAAGTAGTGCGCAACGACGTAAATGCTTACCAGCATCGTCTTCGTAGGGATCCATGGCTTTGGAATGGTGTAGACCGAGCAGTATGTTGAGATCACTACACAATGGAACTCGAACCACTGAGAAAGAGGGTGTGAAGCAGATAGGTAGGCGGAGGAAAGCTACGCGCAACAGCGCGTTAATGAGTGCCGGGAGACCTGTAATGGTACTAGTCCTAATTAGTAGGCGGTGAGCAAGCTCCGTTGACTCTTCAATGTTCACATCGTGGGGACACCTGCTTTCTTGCATCATAGACAACTGAAAAGCGTCAGTTTGGCGTTACTATATTTTTCTTTTGCTTGTTTTCTCTACCCCTATATCTTTCTTTGGGTACCACTTGGCTGGCGCAGTATCTTGTCCAAGATTTCTTCATTGGATGATTTCACCTTTCGTCGCAAGTCTACTTCAATCCTTTACGAGAACCCCTCATACGATCTCTCAACTCTTACAATAAATTACCTCTCACTTCCTTCCTTGACAATCCTGTCTTCGATTTAACCCAACCTTCAATATGGGTGTCCCGAAATTCTTCCGCTGGCTGAGTGAGCGGTATCCGTCAATCTCGATGCTGATCGCAGAGAGCCGGATACCCGAATTCGATAGCCTATACCTCGACATGAACGGCATTATTCACAACTGTACACATAGTGACAGCGATTCCCCGACATTTCGCATGACGGAGGATCAAATGTTCATTGCCATCTTCAATTACATTGAACATCTATTTGGCAAGATCAAGCCCAAGAAACTGTTCTATATGGCGGTAGACGGTGTTGCGCCTCGCGCTAAAATGAATCAACAACGCGCTCGTCGATTCCGAACGGCTCTGGATGCAGAAAATGCGAAGGAGAAGGCCATCCAGCAGGGTCTGGAGATGCCAAAGGAAGATGCCTTTGACAGCAACTGCATCACCCCAGGTACCGAATTCATGCAAAAATTGACGAAACAACTCAAATACTTCATCAACAAGAAGATCTCGGAGGACACTGATTGGCAAGGTGTGGAAATTGTGCTTTCTGGGCATGAGGTTCCAGGAGAAGGTGAGCACAAGATTATGGAATACATTCGCTGCTCGAAAGCGCAGCCTGACTATGAATCCAACGTTCGCCACTGTCTTTACGGTCTGGATGCCGATCTGATCATGCTGGGTCTTCTCAGCCATGACCCTCACTTCTGCCTTCTTCGAGAAGAGGTGACATTTGGTCGCCAAGTATCCAAGAAGCCCAAGGAACTGGAACATCAAAACTTTTATTTGTTGCATCTGAGCGTGGTTCGGGAATATTTGGAATTAGAATTCCAAGAGCTAGAACAAGAAGGTGTTCTGGATTTCCCATTCGATATGGAGCGTGTTATTGATGATTTCATTCTCATGGCCTTTTTCGTTGGCAACGATTTCTTGCCCAACCTTCCAAACTTACATATCAACGAGGGTGCCCTTGCCCTTATGTTCAAGCTCTACAAGGAGGTGCTGCCAAAGATGGGCGGCTACATCAATGAGCAGGGTGTTATCAATGTGCAACGGTTGGGTATGCTCGTGACCGCACTCAGTGCTGTGGAATACCGATTCTTTGAGGCAGAGAACTCTGATGCACAATGGATCAAGTCAAAGAAAGACTCAAACATTGATTATTCAACCTCGCAACAGAAGAAAGAGCTTACGCTCACTCCTTCTCAAAAGGAGATCCTCAAGACGGTCAAGAAGTACGTTCTGAACCGGTCTGACAAGGCCTCTGAACCTCTTGATCTTCCCCCTACACTTCCAGCCCGTGACCGCACTTTCGTTGAACGGCTTGCGGATGAGCTCCGGTTGTCTTGGTCCTCCCTCGACAATGAGAACGGTGATCGGTTCATGAGGCTCTCCTTGCCTCCGACTCAGGGCGATAGTGATGACGACGAAGAGGATGAGGAGGCATCAATGGCTGTTCAGCGTATTATTCGGAAGTACGAGAAGGCCAAGGTTCAGGAGATGACGGCCGAGGAAGCGCAGAAGGCTGCCCAGGAGAAATATGACACCAAGTTCCTTGAATGGAAAGATAAATATTATCGGACCAAGTTCGGTTGGGGTCTCGACAACAAGGAAGAGATGAAGAAGCTGGCACAAAACTATGTGCAAGGATTGCAGTGGGTCTTGTTCTACTATTACCGTGGCATTGCATCGTGGCCCTGGTTCTTCCAGTACCACTATGCCCCTATGATCTCTGGTTAGTAACACTAAATCTCCCCTTCTTTGGGTCGCTTTGATTGCTTACGGTGGGACAGATGTGAATGATGGCCTTGGTGCAGACATGGACTTCAAGTTGGGACAGCCTTTCCGGCCGTTCGACCAACTTATGGGTGTCTTGCCCGACCGCAGTAAGAAGATCGTGCCTACTGCGTATTGGGACCTGATGACCTCGCCTGATTCCCCCATCTACGACTTCTACCCTCGTGATTTCGATCTTGATATGAACGGGAAAAAGATGGAATGGGAAGCTGTTGTCAAGATCCCATTCATCGACGAAAAGCGGCTGTTGGACGCCCTTAAAACGAAAGAAAACCTTCTTTCCGCGGACGAAAAAGCAAGAAACGACTTTGGGGCCTGTCTCAAATTCACCTATTCCCCAGAGGTGAATTTCGTCTACCCCTCCTCAATGCCTGGTGTATTCCCGGATCTTCCTAGCTGCCGTTGCATTGAGAACCTCTTCGATCTCCCTGTCATGGATGGTTTGGTGCCCTACGCTGGCTTAATGGACGGCGTGCACCTAGGCAAGGCAGCGCTTGCTGGCTTCCCTAGCATCAAGACACTTCCGCACCATGGCCAATTGGGTTTCCACGGTGTTTGCGTGTTCAATCAAGACAGCCGCAATGAGAGTCAGGTTATTACACTCCTCGATCCGGGAAGCCGGTCGAGCATTGAACTAGCTAAGACGAAGCTCGGGAAGCGTGTCCACGTTGGTTATCCATTCTTGCAAGAAGCTCTTGTGGTTCGCGTCTCAGACGAATTATTTGATTATATTCTTCCTGTCGGAGAAGAACACCCTGTCTCTATTCCCCATACCCCTCAGCAAATTGAGCAGTGGAAGAGGAAGGCCAACAAGATCGAGGGCACCTACAGCAAGCGTCTAGCAATTATCATTGGCGATGTCGAATCTCTGGTCCACATTCAACTTCTGAAGGGCATGAGCAAGACTGATGATGGAGCCACGGTCAAGGAATTCGCTGATATACCCGGCCAAGAGACAGACTATGCTCTTCAGGTTATTGTTGATGATGTGATCAATCCTGATGAACGTTTCATTGAGCGGGAAGCCCTCTCTATCCAAGAAGAATTCCCTGAGGGTTCTCGTGCCTTCTTCTTGGGTGACTTCAACTACGGAAGGCCTGTGTATGTTAGCGGACACGAGGATGGAAAGGTGAATGGACTGGTCGCGGCTGTGAAAGGTCGTGAGCCAGAATTCGGTCGAGAGCGTGTTAAGGTATCCGAGCAACTTTGCCCGTACATGCCTTCGTACGCTGTTGCCCGTAGTCTTCGCCTCAATCCTTTGGTACTGGCTAAGATCACATCTTCCTTTACTGTTGACATCGAAGGCCAACGTGCGAACCTCGGTCTTAACCTGAAGTTCCAGGCAAAGCAACAGAAGGTTCTTGGATACTCCCGTCGGGGAGAATCCGGCTGGGAATTCAGCCAGAAGGCAGTAGAACTGATTCAACAGTACATGATCAATTTCCCCGAATTCATTGCTGGCATCCAGCGCAACCCTCAAAGCGACCGTTATTCTCCCACTGATTTCTATCCCGAGGAAATTGCCGCCCTCAAGATGAAGGAGATCAAGGATTGGCTCAAATCTATAGAAGCTAAGAACTTCGAGAGAGTGCCCCTCGATGCTGAGCAGCTTGACTCGGATATTGTGATGTTAATTGAGCAAGATGCCGACAATCTCAATGCATCCCTGCCAGAAATGCAACCGAAGAAGGTTCGGGGTGTACCCCGCAGTGCTCTCCTTCGGCCTGCCGATGTCGAGCACCGTCTCGGAAACCAAAGTTTCAAGCTCGGCGATCGGGTTGTGTATGCCCAGGATTCTGGTAAGGTGCCGATCGCTACTCGTGGCACAGTTGTCGGTCTCACCAGAACCTCGCGAGCTCTTCTGCTTGATGTTGTCTTTGATGTGTCGTTTATGAGCGGCACTACACTAGGTGGCCGATGCTCACCATTCCGTGGTCAAACTGTTTTGGCATCTTCCCTCCTCAACATCTCCAACCGGCAACTTATTACCAGTTCCCGTGCTACAGCTAGCCAGCAGACCCAGCAAACAAAGACTCCTTTGACAGTTGCTGGGTACGGCGCCCCTATTGGCCCCAACGGACAGGGACAACTGAGAAACGCAACTGCCCCTCCACCCCTAAGAGGTTCTTTCCGAGGAGCTGTCACCGGACAGGGCAATGGCGGTGGGCGTGGAGGTCGCGGGGGTCTTGGTCTCAACAACGGACAGCAGACCACTCTCCCCTTCCGTCCCCACGCCAATGGTGGTGGTGTTCCCCGTGGTCCTCGTGGTGGCGGTCGCGGAGGTGCCCGGGGTGGATATGTCGCAATGGATAACAGCGACCCCAACGAGGGTGTTATCCAAAACAACCCCAACTTCCGTCCGCAGGACTACTCTCGCGTCCCGCCGCCGCAAGGATTGGATCGAGGACGTGGCCGTGGTCGCGGTCGTGGTAATGGGTTCCGTGGCAGAGGAGGTCGTGGACGAGGTGCGCCCCAGGCCACCCCCCAGTGAATGATGGACGTGGCTCTCAAGAGAGAAGATATGATGAAATGATTGGATTTGAACCCTGTATGTATATGGACACTTTAGATATCTGCACGTAGTTTAGACGTGTACGTCGAGGCAGTGCTTTTATCTATTGAAGATGAATGTACGATGGAATTGAAACCAAATTCGATGCTCGTATTTCCCAATCTGAGATCTTTTAGACATAAAGAACTGCAACATGTAGATAAAATGAGTAACTAGCTAACTATGGCATTGCGCATCGACCTCTGTTAACCCTAACCACCAACATTCTCTAAAAACCTCCAAGTCTCCCCCTCTACTCAAAGCCCAATAGGCCTTTTCCGGAACAGCATCTCAGTGGTCATATTCGGAAGAATATGCTCCCCAACTACAAGGTTGCGGGGTCTCTTCCCATCCAGATCGTGAAGAAACTTGAACTCGTAGTCAAGGATGATGCGACTCAAGATCGCCTTCAGAGTATTTGCCGCGAAGAACCGACCAGGACATGCCTGGAGGCCGTACCCGAAATGCATGTTAGTATTGGTGATAGAAACGAAATGGGCGCCCGGCATGAGCTTCTGGACGTGCATATCCTCGCCAGCACCGTTCGCCATCGCATCTGACCTTGCGGGTTCAGGAGTGAGAACAAATCGGTCCCGGGGGTCATGACACCAGCGGAACCCGTCGAAGACCATTGGGTTTTTGATGAAGGCGGCGTCTTTGCTAATCGGACCGGCAGGGAAACAGACATGTGTTTCTACCGGAAGAACGAGGCCGTCATGGAGTGTGATGGGTTCTTTGACGATACGGTGGAAGTTCACTAGACGACGCGGTTAGTTAGAGAATCACATACAATCACAGCCCTACCTCCAACTCATTATACTGCGCAGCCATAAGGAGATGTTCGCAATACTCACATTCACCAGGCGGAGCAAACCGTTGAGATTCGCGCAGGAAGCTGTCCAAACGAGACTGGTCCTTAAGCGCTGCCTGAGTCGCATTGTACCAGCCATCAGGTAGAGTTCGGCACATTTCTTCGCGCAGAGGCTCAACGTATTCGGGTCTAGTAACTAAATCAAAGAGACAGTGACACAAAGCCATCGTGCTTGTGTGCGTAACTGCCAGTGTAACCAAAAGCAGCATGTGATGCGCCAGTGTTTCCGGTTCGAGTTCCTCGTCCCTTTCTCCACCCAGATCCATCATCCACTGCAAGAAGTCGTCTGGCTTTATGTAGTTAGGATCTTTAGCCTGTTCTGCCAGCCTGCGCTCATGAACCATCGGAATGAAGATGTCTTTCGCATAGCGCAACTGCTTCCTCATTGTCCGGACGCTGGGGAGGAAAGGCGCTACGATGGGACGGAGGTATTTGGGAACTGGACGGAGGAGGAGAATGGTGATTCCCACATTCACGGCGTAGTTGCTTGCGACGTTCAGCCATTCTTTGTTTCTGCGGAGGACGTCGCCGGCCATCATGCGGGATGTCGAGAGGGCGATTAGTCGGGTGAACATCTCGCATGGGTTGATTCGAATCCAGGCGTCTGTGTTCGGTACGTCTCTGTCAGTATCTGAGTATTCGCCTGCGTGGTCTCACAAAATAGCGTTCGCATATCACACCTTCACATCCTGGGAGGGCAGTGTCGAATGCTGCTCGTAGCTCGTCGATGATACCGGGAACAACACGGCCTGTTCGATTTGATATATGTTAATTTCTCTGGTCTTGCATGAGGTTGAAAATAAGAAAAAGCAAAGGATGTCAGCACTTAGACTTGGTGTCAACTTTTTCCGCACAGTCATAGAAGGTAAAAGAGTATTGATGATGATGTTGGTATATTGACCCAATGCGTTCTGTGAAGTAGTTGCATCAGCTCCAACCTCTCAACGTAACGTAGCACAGATAAACTCATGAGCTTACTTCATATTGGGCATGTAGAGAACTGAGTTTCGAAGGAGGAAGATGCCTCAGTTCATCCTGATATTTCACTGGCAAGACGATTACTTCCCCGTCACCGGTGAGCAGGCGAAATGGAGTATCCTTGTACTAAAGATTGCAGATGTCACTAAGGTAAACGACTGGTTTCAGGTATACTGCGTACCTTTTCATATCCTTCACTAATCATCGAGGCAGCTTTGGGGTAGTAGATGAATCGATTGATGAAATCCGGTAAATAGGCATTGTACCTGACAGTTGGGACATGTCTCAAACTGGAAGCCGGTGGTCGTCGAAGGAGATAGAGCACTACAACCAACACCCCAACGAGGGGCCAGAAGGGTAGGCCGGTCATCTTCAGGCTTGCTGATGGAATCTTGCTTTTTACAGCAGATGGGGAAAGGTACTTAGATAAATGATTCTCCGGAGCCTTGGATTGTCCGGGATATTGGAACCGGGGAGATTAGGGAAGTTGTTGGGTGGTAGGAAAGAGTAAGAAAAGTAATGAGAGGGTGGCACAGGAGACAGTCGGATAGTATTAGGAAGTAAGACTTTCTTATTTTAAAAAAGGGCGTTTGCTAAAGGCGAAAAGAGGGACAAAGAGTCCGTTTGAGGTCTCAGAGAGCGGAACTTGGAGTATATTATTCACACAAGGCCGGCAAAGACCTCTCTGTCTATTTTCCCTTTTTTGGTCTTTGCTATATACAAAACGCCTGGCTCAGATGCAAGTAGACATACACGAAGAAAACCCCATAGAAATCATTCAAAGCCAACCCAGTCACCATCTCCCTCGTCGGCATCGACCATCTGATCATCAGGAACCTCAGCATCCTCGGTTTCCATGGCCAACAAAGCACTGCTAGTTTTCTTGTTTCCAAGAACAGGCTTCGAGAGCAGGTAGTTGAGATCGTAAAGGTTCTTTTCCGTCAAACGTTTCAGGTTTTCACGGATTTCATCGACAGCACGCTGGACGGCGCGAAGCTCGGTTGCGAATGTACCTGTGTTATCCTTGAAGTAGCGACCATGGCTGCTGAATAAAGACTCGATCCACATGAGGTTGAACTCAAGATGGGGAGTTTCTTCGGCGGCATGTGCAACGAATCGGAGAAGGCGAGGTAAATAGACGGAGGGCACGGACCGAACCACATGGGGAATATCTGACGGAGGGATCGCTTCATATACGACACGAAGTAGCTTTTGTTCGTTCAATCGGAAGGCCATAATAAGAGCTTTGAGGAAGGTATTCTCCTCGTCCACAGTGTCGGATGTGGCGGCTGCCTTGGCAGCATCTAGTGTGGCCATAATGCTGGATGGTGTGATTGTGATATCCAGATCATAGGGATCAAAGATGAAGTCAGTATCCAAGCTGTAAACAAGGAGACCTTCGGTAGAGGCGGCACAGAATGCTCGTCCAGTCGGTGCGAAATCCACAGATGTCACGCGGACTTCTGGGCGTGTGGTGCGCGCACCAGCGTCACCGCGTCTTGCGCCAGGAAGAGTGCTATCAACACGATCATCGTGATCAGAAGCTTCGCCGGTCTCGTCGATAAGAGCACGGGGACCAGCTTCAGTCATGTCACGACTGTTCAGGAACTCCTGGGTACCATCGATCGAGGTGTTGACGGAGACGGTGAACTTCTTGATCAATGACCCGGTTCCGACATCATATAAGCAGATATACTTGCTGTTTCCACCAGCCAGAATGCAGCTACCATCTGCGCTGTATGTGATTCGGTTGAAAGACTTGGTGCCTGCGGCATTGGCAGCAGTACGGCGGTCGCCCACTCGGCGTCCTCCAGATACGTCACGGCGACCGTCAACACCTCCTTGTTGCACAGCATCTTCAACGGACCAGAAGGAAAGCTGACCGTCTAGGGTAGATGCGGCGACTTGTTGCCCATCTGGGCGGAAAGCCACACTGAGAATGTCTGACATGAGCTGGAGAGGTTCACTGGTCTGTGACCGGCCGAAGATGCTCCAGATGCGAACTGTGTGATCCCAACTTCCACTGACAAGGTGGTTGCCATCGGCAGCAAAAGCAAGACTGGAAACCGGACCCTCGTGGCCGGAGAGCTGGTCAAGCAATTGACCAGTTTGCACGGACCAAACGTGAATGTCGAAGGAGTCTGGTGAACCGGCACAGATCACTTCTCCACTGGGGTCCACGGCCAACGAAGAGAATGACAGACGGGATGGCGCTGTGAAGGTTCGGAAGTTACGGTAGCGAATAAGATCCCATGCACGGATAGAACCGTCCAAAGATGCTGTGAACAACACACTTCCCTTCTTCGCAAATTGACATGCGGTCACTCCACTGGTATGTTCCGTAAAAGTGACAATGCAGAAGCCTGATTTGACATCCCAAACCTTGATTTTACCGTCATCAGCAGCCGTGACAATTTTCTGACCATCCGGTGAATATGCGAGGGCGTTCATAGAATCAAGGTGACCTTGTTGCTTGAGGATATATGACTCGGACTGCCATTCCCACACAAGCAACTGACCGTGCTTAGACGATCCGAATGCTAGCCACTCGCCTGATTTGTTGATTGTCACAACATCGATATTGCTCTGGGAGACACTAGAGGAAGGGAGATGTTAGCCACTGTGGAAGGGAGGGTGTCACAAACTAACGTACCTCAATTGATGGATCATATTGAACTCTGGCAGGTCGTAGAGTCCGAATAGACCGTTTGAAAACCCTACCACCAGAAGGTTTGTTGGCGCATGGAACGCCGCACAGTTGACCTTGGCGTCATTCTGCATGAAGAAATCCTTTTTTACGATCCTCCATCGGGCATCGGAAATGTCCTCCATAGTTTCCTCGTCTTTTTTCGTGACATACTCCCAGCGGAAGAGTGCGCCATCTTGGCTGACAGTGTAAATCTATGGATAAAAATTAGTATGATATTTCCAGAACTAATTTCCAGGAAGTACCCACCACTTCTTGTGTCGCATTGAAATAGGCAGCCACCACGCCCTGTCTGTGTCCCGCCAAAGTGGTCGGCTCGAAACCTTCTTCCGGGTCCATGCTCCATACTCGCGCGGTCAAATCCTTGGCGGCAGTGAGCAAGAAGCGCGAATCGCTGGACCATTCGACACTTTCGATGTTGTCAAAGTGGGCAGCAAGATCCCGGTGTAGAACGAAGGGTGCAAATTCAATCTCGCCATTGGTTTCGGTGCCGGGGGTAGAGGGTGTCTGCCAGATTTGCAGGCGTCTTCCGACGCCGACAGCGAAATGTCGGCCGGACGGGGAGAACTTGAGTGCGGACACTCGTCCTTTGAAGGAAAAGTGGTGGATGGCGATGCGCCGTTGGAAATTGGTCAAAATTGCGCGACCATTTTCATCCACGGTCAACAGAAGATTGCCCTTGGGCGAAAGATCGAGACGGTCGATGTTTGTACGGTGCGAAAAAGGCAGGGTATAAGAAGTATTTCTATACAACCAATTGTGAGCGGACTGGTTTCCAAACCACCAAACAAAAAAGCACCAAGCGACACATACTGTACTAGATCAAAAACCGAGACTCGATTGCCTACTGGCGAAAGCAAGCATGTGCCATCGGGAGTAAAGAGAAGATTTCCTTTGCGATATACCGTCCCCAAAAGGTTGGAGAACTAAAATTGAGTGGTGTTAGTATGAAAACTAATTGTCAAGGCTTGATGTAAATTGCATGCGATCAACCATCCAAGCGTAGTACATACCTTGAAGTCTGTCTTCATTTTGGCTGTCGGCGATCTCAAAGATCAAAAAATTAGAGATAATTCCACCAGCTACCGTGATAAGAGCCTTCGGATCATCCATGCCCCGATCCCGCTCTCAATTAGTACTAGCCTTCCGCGCTAAACCCAGATAGGCAAGGCGAGTGTATACTCCAGAAAACGAAAGGAGATTCAGGGGGAAGCAGCGACGGGCAGTTCGAGAGACATCCGATTTCACATTCGTTCCTCCTTCTCCCTTTTTTTTCTCCTCAGGAGTCGACTTATTCTCTCTTCTAAATTCTGGTATTTTACACCAGGGACCTCTTCTTCATCTTCTTTTTTTGTGTTGATTCCCAATTGTTTTTAATTCCCCCCTCCTCCCCTATAACCCACCATGTCGACCTCAGAGACCGCCTCGCCGATTGGCATTGCCAACGTAAGCTATTCGGAACGCCAACATTCCCCTTATGATATCTCGAAGCTAACCTGCGATTTTTGATATAGCTCCCCAACCAGCGGTGTGTACCTTCGAATGATTACGGTGGATATGAGGAAAGATTCTAATCAAGCTTGTATAGTCACAAGATTGTCGCGAAGCGGGGTGCAGCCTTCACTATTATGGTGCGTTTCACAGGAGGAAAATACCCCGCGCATGCTGACGCTAATGGTGCTTCAATCAGGTTGCCGGAGAGTCGGGATTAGGAAAGACGACCTTCATCAACACCCTCTTCTCCACCACCATTAAGAACTATGCCGATCACAAGCGCCGCCACCAGAAGCAGGTTGACCGAACCGTGGAGATTGAGATTACCAAGGCTGAGCTCGAGGAGAAGTTCTTCAAAGGTGCGACCCAGATACTCTAGTGTCGGGGGAGAGGTTTCGACTTCCGCGTTTCGACAGCTAATGAGTGGTCGATTTTCTAGTCCGCCTCACCGTCATTGATACCCCTGGCTTCGGAGACTACGTGAACAACCGTGATTCATGGCAACCCATTATCGAGTTCCTGGATGACCAGCACGAGTCGTACATGCTCCAGGAGCAGCAGCCCCGCCGAACCGACAAGATCGACATGCGTGTGCACGCCTGTTTGTACTTCATCCGCCCCACCGGACACACCCTGAAGCCTCTCGATATCGAGGTGATGAAGCGCCTGAGCTCCCGTGTCAACCTGATCCCCGTGGTTGCCAAGGCTGATACCCTGAGCCACGCGGATCTGGTGCGCTACAAGGATAGAGTGAGTGGAACGAGTGCACGAGGAGAGTTCGAGAATCCGGACTAACAGGCGATTAGATCCGCGCTGTGATTGAGGCCCAGGGCATCAAGATTTACACCCCGCCCATTGAGGAGGACGACGAGCACGCCGCTACCCACGCCCGCAGCCTTATGGCTGCCATGCCTTTTGCTGTCATCGGTTCCGAGAAGGATGTCAAGGCCAACGATGGTCGTGTTGTCAAGGGCCGTCAGTACGCTTGGGGTGTCGCCGAGGTGGAGAACGAGGACCACTGCGACTTCAAGAAGCTCCGCTCGATTCTGATCCGCACCCACATGCTCGACCTTATTCATACCACGGAAGAATCGCACTACGAGGCCTACCGTGCCCAGCAGATGGAGACCCGCAAGTTTGGCGAGGCCCGGCCACGCAAACTCGACAACCCCAAGTTCAAGGAGGAAGAAGAAACTCTGCGCAAGCGCTTCACCGAGCAGGTCAAGGTCGAGGAGCAGCGTTTCCGCCAATGGGAGCAGAAGCTCATCTCAGAGCGCGACCGCCTCAACAAGGATCTGGAGGCTACCCATGCAGCGTATGTTCCGGACTATTGTTTAGGTAGATACATTGCTAACCGATCACAGCATCAAATCCCTCGAGCAGGAGATCGAGGGTCTGCAGGGTTCCAGCACCCGCAGCCACGGACGTCGTTAGGATGTTGCAATTTTACCGGGAGTCGACCCGGATCGTTCAAAAGGGGAGTAGTCGAACCATGCTCTTGTTTTTTCTTCTCTTTTGAGTACCCTCTGTCTTGCCCTTCGCGCTTGGAAGCACCTTTGTCTGAGTGCTTGGTTCGTTTTGTTTGTTATATCCATTTACCGCTGGTAGCTAGCGATGGTGTGTCTACAACCTTGATAATAACTTCTTCTGTATTCCGTATGAAATACAGAATTAATTCTTGTGAATTCATAGATTCGAAGTAAAGTAGTAATTTCTAGCTTTTTTTTCTTCTCACTCTTAGAGAGTTCTCTAAGTGGGACTTGGGAAGTTGAAGCTCCGAGCTCCATCCCGCATTCTCTAAACTCCGCCAATTCCTTCTTCTCTCCACCAACTCAACGGCCATGCCCCGGAAAATATTCCCAACCAGGCATATCCACACTCTTAAAACACACAATGGTAAGCGTGGGAGCGTGGGATATACCCAGACGACTTTCAACCCCAAACCCCTCCAAACACCCAAGCGCTAACGCCTTCCAGGACCCGTCAACGCGGTAACCTTCTCAAGCTCCGGCGGCACCTACGTCCTCACAGGTTCCTCAGACCGAGCAGTCCACCTTTCGCGCGCAGCTCCAAACAACTCCAATAGCCAGACAGCAGTCGAGACCACAACCCCTATCCAAAAATACGAAGCGCATGGCTACTCGGTCCTGGACATAGCCGTCGCAGCCGACAACGCGCGCTTCGCCAGCGTAGGAGGCGATCGCCAAGTCTTCCTCTGGGATGTCGAGCAAGGCATCACAACCAAACGATGGTCCGGCCATAATAGCCGAGTGGAAGCCGTACAATTTGCCGGCGATGGCGACTCCGTCGTAGTAACCGGTAACCCCTCCACTCTTCGTTTCCCTTCCTACCCAGTATCCAAAACTAACATCCTCCTCTTTCCCCTCTTCTAGGCAGCGCAGACACAACAATAAACCTCTGGGACACCCGCTCCTCGAGCTACAAACCTATCCAAACACTCACCGAAGCAACCGACACAGTCTCAACACTACACGTACACATGGGGTCCTATTCAATAGCAAGCGGTAGCTACGACGGTCACGCACGGATCTATGACGTGCGAACTGGAAAAACGACCGTCGACGTCCTCGCGCATCCCGTGACGAGCGTGCGCTGCTCGAGCGACGGGAATGCCCTACTCGCTTCGACGCTGGATGGACATATCCGCTTGCTGGACCGGATGGATGGGAAGGTTCTTAATGCGTTTTCGGGGGAGAAGACGGTTGCGGGCGGTATTGGGAAACCGCGGTATTCGTACCGGAATTCAGAGCTGCGGGTGCGTTCCGTTTTTGCAATGGGAGATGCGATTGTGCTGAGTGGGAGTGAGGAGGGGACGGCCGGAGCGGCGGCGTTTGCTTGGGACGTTGTTAAAGGGGAGGTTATTGCTGCTGTGCCTGTTGGGGAGAAGGTTAAGGCTGTCAGTTGTGTGGCGTGGAATGAAAGTGTTGGGGATTGGGCTGCTGGGTGTTCTGATGGTGAGTACTATGATGTGTTTTGGGGAGCTCTGGGGTATTTGTGCTGACTGCTGTTTCAAGGTACTGTCAGGGTCTACGGATGAACTTTGGTCATATGGTCTAGATGTCTCGGACAAGGTCTCGGACAAGGCTAATCATGATGGGGTGATGTCCTCGCCTCGTATCGATGTCCAATATCGCGGTGCTTCAACTACTACACGCCACATTATACCACCTGCTGAAACAAGGACGGAGTACGGAATCTGGTATGGATTACCCAGGTCTGTGGCGGTCTTGATGCCCTCTCACGATTTCCGTTCAACCTGACACTTTAATGGGGTTGACGATGGGTACCTCTTACTTGCAATCCGGGGAATGTGGCCATTTGGGGCAAGTCAGGGGTCAAGGAGAAATCCAGACCAGCGGATATCCACGTCGGTCCAGTTTTCGCCCTGGAGCCAGGAACATTGGATCTGTACATACTACGCTCAGCGCTGCTATATCAATAATGAGATACGAAATTAATTATATAATCATCTTGCTTTCTGCTATTTGGAGTGTTTTGTATCTTCTTCCTAAAAAAATGTTAAATTGGATGTGTGGATAGTGGTGTTACTCCGGATATATATATCGATGGACTCCATTGATATTTCATCACAAAATCTCAGATTGACATAAATAATATGCCCATAGTAATAGAAAACTCAACCAATTCATGACCCATAGAGTAATATTATTCATACAAATATTAAAAACAAACGAACTTTTGATTCCCCAGACGCCACATCAACACATGCACACATCAAAACATAAGTCATATCACAGGGCCAGTCACTACAAAATCACCACAAAAACCAACCAACTCAACCCCGCTGCTGCGGACTATCGGGCGGAGTCCGCGATTCAAACACAATCCCATCAAGCCTGGGCGACTGCATCTTCTCCTCTTCAAGGGCATCGATAGCCCTCTTAAGCTCATCCTCACCCACAATAATGGTACCTGCACGCGCGGTACTCAAAAAGCTAATCTCCACCGCATCGGCCACATCCACATCAGGTTGTAGATGATGCGTCGAGTGCGGCAAGGGCTGCAATCCATGAGAGGGCGCAGAGGTAGACGATTTATCAATGGAGAGTGCAGCAAGACGAGCTCCGAAAGAATCAAACAGTCCAGGTACGGAGCCGACGACGCTGCTATCACCACTGTTGATGGAGCCCGCGTGCGAGGAGAGCGGGTGTGTAGCTGCTGCTGCGAGACGACCTGCGACGCCGCAGACGATGCCTGATGCTTCGAGGGGCAGGTCGCGGAGGTCTAGGGTGATTGGGATTAGATGGTCCTCCTTTGAGCCGAGGAGGAGACCGGAGCCATCTTCGTAGAGGCGTGTTCCTCTTGAAGAAACGGATTGGCGGGCGAAGCGGGGGAGGAGACGCTTCTCCAGAAGGAGGGAGGCTGCTGGGTCCAGGGCTGCGAGGGTTAGGGATAGGAAGCGGGGTTCGTCGACGAGGAGGACTGTTGTCAGGGCGTCGCGGAGGATGGACATTGAAGATTCTTGGCTATGGTATTCGTGGTGGGCTGCGCACTGGACTAGACGGAGGGAGTTGTCTACGGAAGGGGTGATTTGGTGTTTTCGGAGGTTGTTGAAGGTGCGAGTTTGGAGTTCGCCTAGGGTTGAGGGTGGGGGTGTTCCTGGCGGGATGAGGTCGCTGAGTCTTCTTTCGATTGTTGGGCTTAGCGGGTTTGTGATGAAGGCTGCCGAGGCGTTGTTGAATTGGAAGCCTCTTTTTTCTAGCGCGGAGATCACACTTGCTTTGCTTTGTTTGGGGACTACGATGTAGTCGGAGAAGTAGGTTGAGATGAAGAAGATGGAGCTTTGGGGAGGTTAGTATGTATGTTTTTGTATAGGTATTGGGAGTTCACATACATGCCTGCCAGGGCAAGTGGACTGGTTAATTCCAAGACTCGTTTGCCGGCCTCGAGGCCTTCGCCGAGGACTTGCATGGCGATGTAGTCATTTTCACTCACGATCAGACGGGATCGGAGTGACTCATCCAATTGGTCGAGTTGGTCCATGACCGGGACGAAGTATTTATCGACCAGACGTCTAGGACACATGACGGAGACTTCGACTGGAGTGATAGAGACGTTCATGAATGCAGGTGCTTTATACGAGTCATACTCAGAAGCGTTTTCGAAATCATCAAATGAGGCATCGTCATCTTTCTCATCTTCCAGTGGTGGAATTTCATCAAAAATGAGTCTCAGAACAGACTTCAAGAAGTAGGGGTACAGCTCCAATGGGATGTGTACCAGTACCACACATTCCTCCTAGTTAATGGATTAGTAGGTGTTGTAGGCAAGTAGCATGGATGACTCACTAGGAAGTGCACTTGTGCATCGATGAGAGTCATTGATTGATCCATATGAGTTATATAGTCTTGGAACACGAGAGAAGATGTATGTGTAGATGTGCCTCGAGGATTTGATGAATCAAGGTTCACCCTATTACGCCATTGAGGCTCGATGATGCTATTTGAAGTGAGGAAGCGCCATCAACAGATGTCGTCAGTGGCAGTGAAGATTTGCATGGATGTTCTTAAAATATATTGTCGAGATTCTTGCCAACGGGGTAAAATTAAAAAAAGAAGATGAAGTTGAAAGAGAAGGAAGTCCAAGTGGGCAACCCCTCTCTTCTTTTCCCAGCTTTCCCCTCTCCCTCATATTTTTTTTTCCCACTTATCTTCAACTGAAAATGACTTGACTAAACTAAATCTCTTCATTTTTCTTGGACTCCACAGCTTATCAGACACACTGCCTCTTTTAATTAGCTCGCACGGACACGCACCTTGTTCCTGGGCCTTTTTGTGGGGGGCCTTAGCTCTCTTTTTACGCCGACGCTTTCCGAACCTCGGACTCTGCTATCACATATTATCACATTATCACATCGCATAGACTACCTGCAGATCTCATGGCATCATATATACATATAAGGGAAAGGCTAAGAATATTTATGCTGACATACAGGGGGTCTGATTTGTCTGATTTTAGGAAATCATCTCCCGATTGCAAATCTCCCGCTTTTTCCGGGGATAATTGCCTAAGTGGCTTGTTATTTAAGATAACAGTCCTGGACCCTGTGGCCTGATGCACTGGCCTCCTACAAACAATATACGAGTGTTGTCCTTTTTTTTTTCTTTTGCCGCTGTAGCAGCCCTGGAATAGCCCTGGAACAGCCCTGGAGAGGGGACGAAAGAGATTTCAGTGCAACGTCAGCCCGGCCCGATTGGGAATGTCCGTGTCTAAGCCTTATCGGGTTGCATCAATCGGGAAATTTTATATCAACGGGGAAATTAGCGATGATTTATGTGGCCTTGTTGATCCTGTAGATTTTATCCACATTCACATGCACTTTGGATACTGTATGTCTCTTTATATCTTTATCTGTCTTTATATATATACCTACATAAGTAGGTAGCAAATGATGTTGGACTTAGGGCTGTTGAGCTCCCCCTTAGATAATCGCAGACTGGGAAACTATTTCCGCTAACCTAAACCGACAAACTGTATACAAGTTATGTTAGAAGTTGAAGATAGAAATTTAAGATCTCTTTACTGAGCCCTTCGAGTTTATATAACTCACCACAGAAGCTTATATGGTCGATCATCCTGGTACTCCACAATCTATTAGTCCTGTCAAAGAGGTCAAAGATGTCAATGCTGTACAATAGTTCTATTCAATAGTGGAACTGAAGTCCAGTCCATACTCTGTTTACTCCAAATTACGCCGGTCGACTCGAATTAGGCCCGAGTATGTACCCCTTGCGTGCCAGTTTAGGAACCACCCAGCTAGGTGAATTATCTACATTCCACCCTTCCAAGTTCACTTCCAAGTCCGCTTGGAGCAGCATTCCTGAACAGACAAAACAAAGGCAGCTCAAAGGTCGAGCCCGATATAGCTCTACTATGCGCTTTATTATCCCAGTCCTTGATTTCGTGAATGAAGGCACGGCCAATGACACTTCCGCGAGCGTGGAAATGGGATCCGACCGGAGCAGCATACCCAGGCCCCTTCAGATCGACATGGCTGTTTTTTTCGTGCTTATATCGACATTAAAGAGGCCTGATTCCATGCTTCTTTCTTTCGACTTTCGACATCCAACACAGCGGCCGACCTGCGCCCATTTCGACAACCGCGTTTTTACATTCGTTTTTTTTCTTCCTTTTTTTTGCTTTCTAGTTAATCCGACCTCAAATACACTCGTTTGAAAGATTCAACTATCGTTTTTTTTTATTCGGTTGTTTTACGCTCTTTCAATATTGCCAATATGGCGAAATTTAGTTTGTTTGCGCTGGCCACTTGGGTTGGCCTAGCCGCAGCCAAGGACGTCTACTTCAATTGGAACATCACTTGGGTTAATGCAGCCCCTGATGGGTTTGAGCGCCCAGTAATTGGTATCAATGGCCAATGGCCCTGCCCACAGATTGACGTGGACGTGGGCGACCAACTGATCGTCGATGTCTACAACGGTCTTGGGAACGAGTCCACAGCTATCCACTGGCATGGAATGCGCCAGGAGGGCAGTGGTGTTATGGATGGCGCAGTGGGAGTCACCCAGTGCGCACTTCCTCCCGGCTCACACATGCAATATCACTTTGATGTAGGTAAACCCCGAGGGCGAGAAAGATGACAATATTCTAACCGCAGCATAGGTCACCGAACCCGGCACATACTGGTATCACTCACACAACGCGGGCCAGTATCCCGATGGATTGCGTGGTGTTTTGATTGTCCACGATCCCAATCCTCCTTTCGAATATGATGATGAGTTCACGCTCACCCTGAGCGACTGGAATCATCAGCAGATGCCGGACTTGCTCAGTGGGCCCGTGGTGCGTGGAGGCAAAGAGCCCTTCCCCGACTCGGCATTGATCAACGATTCAAGCAACACGAAGATCAAGGTGCTGCCGAACAAAACGTATCTTGTTCACATTGTCTGCATTGGAAACTGGCCCGGCCACTTCTGGGTGATCGATGGCCACGAGATGACTGTGGTGGAGGTTGACGGCGTCTATACCGACCCCTACCCTGCTGGTGACAAGTTCCTGCGCGTTGCAACGGGCCAGCGTATGAGCGTGTTGATTAAGACCAAAGAGGATGCCAGTAAGAACTTTGCAATCTGGGATACTATGGATGTCAACATGATGTTTTTCTTCGAGAACCGTACCATGCCCGAAAACTACAACCCCAATGCCACCGCCTGGTTGGTGTACGACGAGGCCAAGCCCTTGCCCGAGCCTCCCGTCTTCAACAGCATCGACTTCAATGATGACTTTGTGGATGATGTCACCTTGGTCCCAGCAGACCACCAGCCCTTGCTCGAGCCCGTGGACCACCAGATCATTCTAGATACCGGCGGCGCTTTGGTGGACGGTGTTCCTCGCTTCACTGTCAACAACAAGACCTATATCGGGCCGAAGGTGCCATCTCTATACACTGCCAACACCGTCGGTGCCGAATTTGCTTCGAACCCCGAAGTATACGGCCAAGTAAACCCCTTCATCCTGAAGCACAACGAGATCGTCGAAATCGTGATCAACAACCACCACAACAACCTGCACCCGTGGCACTTGCACGGTCACCAGTTCCAGGTTCTGCAGCGCACCCCAGTCGATGGCGGCTTCTACACTGGCCTATCCAGCAACGTCTCCGCGACCCCGATCAGACGCGACACTATCATGGTACAGAACAACGGTCATGTCGTCATCCGCTTCAAGGCCGATAACCCAGGTGTCTGGATGTTGCACTGCCACGTCGAGTGGCACGTCGAAGCTGGTCTAATGGCCACCATCATCGAAGCCCCCGAGACCTTCCCGAACACCGTGCACGCTCCCCCGAAGAGCCACTACGACGCCTGCGCAGCTTACCCCCAACTAGTTAGTGGCAATGCCGCCGGCAACGAGGGCCTTGACTTGACCGGGCTTAACACTACAGCTACCATTGGCGGCCACGGTGCTGTGTATACCAACGAGAAGGGGACCAAGACTCCCGCTTCTGCGCACTCCTCTTCCCCCGTTGCGCACCCCTCTCAGCAATCGTCACAAGCACCAGTGGCCAAGCCCTCCACCAAGCCTTCTGCACCTGAGCCTGACTCCCCGCACTACTATCATGAGCAGCCGCCGGCGGCACCCAACCCAAACGACGAATTCGCTGACGGTGAGGGTTTCTGGCCAGCTCCTCACACGGACGAGACGACTGTCTCTATCGACAGTCCTAATGAGACGCACGATCACCATGTCACTATCCACGAAGAGTCGACCAAGGGTCTGTGGCCGAACCAGAATACCCACAGCGGCTATGTTATCGACGGTGACAACAAATATCCCATCAGAGACTCTAAGTAAGCATACAAAAAAATAAGCTCAAATGTGCTCATCGGCTAACCTCTTCTTCTAGTCGTGGTGATATCTTAGACGAGCTCAAGGATTGGGAGTAGTACGGGCATCTGTGACATGATATTGCGATTTTATGGAGGTTATAGAATGCTTGTATATTCGTTTTCTTTGATTGCCCATGTTTCATTGACATCACGGCAATTGGCAATACTAATTAATTCAATAAGACCGTTTGTTTACTTTTCTTTTTTTCTCGTCCATATGAATGACGTGCATAACATACTATGTAGATATATCTTCAACTTCCAAGGTTCCTAATCATGGGTGCCATAAGTCTTTTGACAAACCTTGCAATATCTTGAACTCAACCTTAACTACAATATGACATGTAGTTATCGAATTTCCCTATAATTCCCGTAAAGTGAGTCCTGGTACACCACGTACCTGGGAATAACTGCTCCGTTGCCTAATCGGGTAAGAGTCGAATTATCACATCCTGACGACCTCATCTACCAGCCACACACACACACAGTTACTCACAACGAGATATACCCCCTACTACCTACTCCCACCTAACATTTCCTCATACAACCTATTCAAACCAAAACCGCCAAAATGGCAATCCATCTATTCTGCTGTATCACCATCCAACCCACCAAACTCCCAAATCCAGAACACGAGCAAACCTTCACCGAATTCACTAAATGGGCCCTCACTACAATCGGCAATCTAACAGGATCCACCGATCCCTCCGAGGCAAGCGTCTGCATCCAGCTCGTGCGCCAAGTCACCAACGGACCGGTAGAGTCTATTCGATACTTCGTCGCAAGTGACAAGCACGGGAGTTTCGAAGAAGTCTCCGAGGACGGGATTGTGGATGCGAATTTCGTGAAGATTAATGAGTGAGTTGTTACATAAACCTACATGTTCATACCTCGGATACATTCATCGTTCCCACCCCCAGAGTTCTTCATATCCTTATCCTTATTGATCATGTAACAGGACAAAAACCTTCCAATGCACCCAACACAACCGAGTCTTCGACATCAACATCTACGAACCAAGCACGGGGAGCTCACGTCATTGGCGAGCCAGTATCGCGAAACCGCTTAAGCAGCTAGAGAATGCAATCAAGCATAAGATATCAGGACCTGGACCTGGGTCTGCGTCAAGGTCAGTGTCAGGATCAAGACCAGTGATGGCACCAACGGGGTCTGGAGTTGGGTATAGAGCCGGCTCGGGTTATGGATACGGATCCGGGATGGGATACGGCTCTGCATGGGGAGCTAGTCTGGGATCTGGTTGTGGGCTGGACTGGGGAACTGGGAGTTCGACAGCTTTCGATAAGCATGTGCCGTCTTCGACGACTGTTGAGACTGGGTCTAATTATTCTGACTCTGATTCTGATGGAGAAGACCAAGGCGAGGTCCAAGTCCAAGTACGAATGCAAGATCAGAACCAAGAGGCTGGGTTATCTCAGCCTATTGATGAGACTGAATATACCAACCAGGATGGCAATGAATACCAACGTTTTTCGTCTTCGCTTACGTTCGACACCCAGGTATCTCAAGATGATGACACGAAGTCATATTCGCCTCCGGAGAGCCAGGTCACTTCACATGAAGATTGTGTAAGTCAGAGTTACTTGGATACTGAGACCTACGGCTGTTATTATTCTGGCGGGCCTTCTGATGACTATGGTAGCTATGACTGTGATGGAGGGAACAATGATTCGACGTATGATCAGGATTATGGAGGTTGTGGAGGTTGCGAAGATTGAATAACTATGTCTTGATCTGCTGATGTTTTGCTATACTGCTTCTCTTTAGCTTTTCATATAACGAAATTTCTCTTGTCTTTGTCGGAGATCGAGAATGAGAAACCTGCCATGGAATGAATGCTTAGAGAGTTGGCACACTCAGTAGGTATTCTTGGCTTGTTGAAGTCATATTAGTATGCTTCCAAGGCTATTTCTTTTTGGTGCTAAGCACCGGATTCTAGATACAATGAAATCGGTCTAAACACCACCCCCCCCCAAGTTCTCTGGATCTGCCTCATCGCCGCTCCCCTTGAATACTTTTCGTTTAGTGTGCCTGCAATGTTTTCTTCGAATGCTTACCCCCTGTAGATTGTCGTCGTTCACTAATTTTGTTCCTAATATCGTCTCAGGCCCCACACCCTCTTCTACCCACCTCACTAGCGCCATCAGCAAATTTCGATTGGGATCGAGATCCGTATTTCCCGCTGAATTTTGCCCGATCATCCAGGCCCCTGGACCGTAGCAACAACGGCCCATCCCCGAAATCTGGAAGTAACGGTAGAATTCATCAAGGACTGATGTCCTGAGGCCCATTATGCGAGAAACGTCATCGTAATATCGTTCTGAATTGGAGGACGGAATGAGCCCGTCCTGTAAACCGTGAAAAATTTACAGGTTCGTACATTACAAAGAGAATATACAGAAAGAATACATAGAAACAATAAAATAAAATGATTTCTCCTTCTAACTAATCCCCAATGACATACAAAAAGGTTGGTTCATACAGGCAAACCCATCTTGGCGACCTTGGAGAATGATGAGACATCGGAAAGCGTTCGATGGTGGGTGTCAAAATAAGCTTGTGGGTGAAGATAAATTGATTAACGGAAAAAACTGCTTGGTCCAGAAGCTTTGCACAACTATTTTGAGTTGTTGGTTTGGCCACAAGAGGTTGACCTGTACTGGACATTTGTTTGACTGAGAAATTGCCCAAGGCCAGGTCTTTTGCAAGTTTCATCATGAGACTTTGTGAGATGAAGAGCTGATAGGAAAGGCGTGGAAATTTTTGTGTCTTTGCGACAGCCTGCGAGCCAATAGTCATGGGTGTTATCGTAGATGAGTCTCATAGTGGATTGTGGCCGTAATGCATGTTCAAGATGAAAGATCATGGTGGATAATGACCGTGCTAGGGCATGGCCTTAGTAGATGGTAAGACCCAAGGTGGGTGGTGGCCATTGTAGATGGTGGCCGCGAGGGATGGTAAGACCCACAAGGTGGGTGGTGGCTGTGGTGGATGGCCAAGATAGGATGTCTCGTGGCGACCATAGTGAATGGCTGTCAAACTGGACTTTTTTCAAGGATGTTTTCAAGGTCGTTGTCAAGGTAGTTTGTCACCATAGTTGTCAAAGTGGATTGTTTTCAAGATGGTTTTCAGGATTGTTTTCAAGGTGGATTTGGATTGTTTTTGAGGTGGATTTTTCATGGTTGTTCAAGGTGGATAATTCTCATAGTTGTCAAGGTGGTTGTCACCATGGTTGTCGAAGTGGATTGTTTCCAAGGATGTCTTCAAGGTTGTTCAAGGTGGGTGCTCAAGGTAATTGTTCAAGGTGGATTGTTTCCAAGGTGGATTGTTTCCAAGGTGGATTGTTCATAGTTGTTTAAGATCGTTCAAGGTGGGTGTCGCCATGGTTGTCAAGATGGTTGTCAAGATGGTTGTCAAGATGGTTGTCAAGATGGTTGTCAAGATGGTTGTCAAGATGGTTGTCAAGATGGTTGTCAAGATGGTTGTCAAGATGGTTGTCAAGATGGTTGTCAAGATGGTTGTCAAGATGGTTGTCAAGATGGTTGTCAAGATGGTTGTCAAGATGGTTGTCAAGATGGTTGTCAAGATGGTTGTCAAGATGGTAAGATGGTTGCCAAGGTGGGTGTCACCCTGGCTGTCGAAGTGGAAGGTTATAAAGATGAATGATCATCATTGGTGGACGGTGGTTGTCACGGATTGTTGCAACAGGTCGTTATCAAAATGTATGGTGAAGATTAAGGGAACTTTTTGATAAATGCAAGGCTAGATAAAAGGCCAAGATGGTTGTTGTTGTGGTGGTGGTTCATGATTGGTGGTTGATGGTGGGCACGGTGGAAGGTCGCCGGTGTCAATGTTCAAAGTCATGGTTGATGACAGTCAAGAAGGACAATGATCATGATAAACAGTGGCCAAGCTCATGATGGATGATGAGGATCATGGATGGTTGAGGCCATGATTGACAGCAGTTATTGAGGATGACGATCATGATAGACAATGGGAAATCTCATGATGAATGATGATTATTGTGGATGTCCAAATGGAAGGCCCGGAGTGGATAGTTATCACCGTAGATGGTTGCCACCGTGGATTGCCCCACCATCAAGATTGTTTCTGCAAACAAGTTAGCATGTCCATTATGCGGGGGAATAGAGGGATGTTATTGTAGATTGTTCATAGTGGCCGTGACTTTGGGAAGACCCATGATGGATGATGGTTACGGTAGATGGTTGTGGTTAAGACGGAAGGTTGGTCAAGACAGATGATCGTCAAGACAGGCAAAAATTAAAATGCAATGTCCAAGAGTGGATTTTGTCGTCACCGTGGGTGGTACCACCATCGCATCAGGGCTCCAAGATTGTTTCTAGAAACCGGTCAGTATATATTGGATTGGGGGAAAGGGAGGTGTAATGTTATCGTGGTTTGTTGTCACAATGAATGATGGCCAAGATGAAAGGCCAAGATGGTTGATGTGGTGATGGTGGGCATGGCTGAAGCACAGTGAACTGTTGTAGTGGGTAATCATTATGAGTGACCATAATGGATGACCATGATGGATGGTTGTGATGGGTGACCATGGTGAGAGGTCAAGGTCAAGGCGGATGTTCAAGATAAAAAGGCCCGGAGTGCAGAGTCAACGCCATGGATGGTCCCACCATCAGTGTGTCTAGAAACAAGTCAGTGTGGCTAAGATCTCCGGAGAAAAGGGATACTATTGTAGATGTTTTATATTTGTGAGGGGAGGTTCTATAAAAAAAAAGGTTAGCGTGCATGTATTCATTGAATGGGGGTAATGGGATATTATGGTAGATGGGTCATGGTGACTAGGGACCATGGTGAGAGCTAAGAAACAACAGAGAGATGTGAAGGAGGAAGAAAAAAAAAGAGAGAGAAATGGGGGGGAGGGAGTATTTATACCTTCCCAGTGGCTTAAGAAAATGGGACGAGTTCTGACCAAATAGGAAAGAAGAACCCCAGGGTGCACGTAAGGCAGGTGCTTCCTTCCAACCTTGGAAGGTGTGCTTCTGTCTCCCCTCTATCAACACGAACGACCATCTACACATCACCTGTATCGCTGCTTTTGACTCTGTACAGTAGGTTGCAAATTGATATATAGAAGGCTAAGTGTACCTTGGATCCTTCTCCCACCAAACTGGTAGATTAGGTTTCCTAAAATTATGTATACAGCGAGTAATGAGACTATTTTGATCAGCTCAATGGATCAAGGGTACCTGGACCGCCAATATCATTCTCCACATTTCTCCCACTCCCGAGATCGTCAGGTCCACTCTCATCTCCACTATAACAATGGCCCCACAGGCATTTTGCTGCGATCAGATCAGATCTTTAATTTTCGAAAACGAGTACCGACTCGGAATATTCATCTGCTGGGCAAAAGCAGGAAATAAGAGACCACCAACCAAAGATGAAACCCCAGAACTGAATGTCCCGTTTTGCGTCCAAGTGTTTCAAAAACCCAAGTCACTCCGGCTCTTTCTGCCAACCGTCTGGGGCAAATTCACTGAGATCAATCGGAAACTGCTAGCAACTCCATGGGTATCATATGGGTATGTCCCCGGAGAACTTGGTGCAGATTCGAGGCTAATTATACCCAAAGACCATCACATTATAAGTGCAGGGTTCATCGCAAGGCCTATCAGGCTACAGTTTACGAAAGACGGGCTAACTCGTTGACTCTGTCTCCGAGAACACCTACAAGTTCCAATACCAAAGTTCTGGATAAAAATGACTATGGAGACCCTTCCTCTTCGACAGCAATTAAAGAACCAACCTACATAGCGGGAGAACCGTACGCTTCAACAAATCCACCAGCAGCAAATGATCATACAGAAACCCTAGTTGGTATGGATACCAAGTGTAATTCGGAGAATATCTCTTCATTGGCTAATATGCCTGCGGGTTAATATGTCCTTGGCTTGATTAACTGGGCAAGAAATACGGTGCCACTTACTAAGGTCTCCCTTCCCACCGAAGCCGAGATTCTGAAAACGTATTTGTTTCACGATCTACGCAAGTTGACGGAGTCAGTCGAAGAAAATATCTTCCTCTGGATGCTGTTGTCCGCATCATATCCAGCTGTTAAATTCTTGATGGGCTGCAGCCCTTCGAACGTCTATACCAAAGAGGAGAGAGCGAAGATACTCGAAGCCACTGCAGCCGCTGTTAATGCTGTGTATTGCCTTGCCATTGGTCAGCATGAGAGCCAAGACAGCAATCCAGACTTTATCGATGTTTTTAAAGAGATTTGTCGACAACATCCGGATGATGGATATCTGACTTCACTGGTGAATCGTACGATTGAGCGACTGCGGCAGGTTATTGAAGCAGAAGAGGAAGAGCAGAATAAGGCAGGACTCCCTGTGAGGGATGTGCATTCACTAGCCAACGAAGATGATACCTATGATCACCGTGATTTGTCTATTTCGGACCAGGAAGCTGAGTGACAGTGATGGCGTTGCTGTCATTGCTGACCCTGAGATCTTGCGGTAGCTAAATATGGCCCATGGAACTCTTGCTATACCATGTCGTAGTACAAATTCCGCAGAAAATCGAAAGCAAACAAAATAAATTCTGATACTATTAAGAACCACACGAATCCCTCTCTACAAAAGGCCCATATTATCGCCTAGTCAAGACCCTTGAAAACCTCATCATAGCGCAGCTCATTCCAGCGCACAGTTGGCTTCAACCCAGCAAATTTCCAGACGCCATTGACCTTACGGTAGTAGTGCTCATTCGTAGCATGGCCGTGACCACGCAGCTTGACTGTCTTCAATTCTTCAGTCTCGTAGACCTGGTGGGCCGCGCGCAGTTGATGGTGACCGATAACCTCAGTGTCGGATATCTTCTCCCACCATGTCTGACCAAGCAGATGCTGGGTCTTGACGGTTTTATCACCCAAGAAACCGGGGTGAGTAATCATAGCCATGTACTCATCAGCGGCCATGCTGTCCCACTTTGTCAGACCGACCTCGGTGTAGTCGACCTTCAGGGTTGGGGCAATGATGCTGCGCAGGCGGTCCCAGTCCTGAAGCACCATTAGTACTGATGTTGAATTCACCTTTCATGGGATTGCAAGTGTACCTTGGAATCATAGCTGTCTGCCCAGTCGAAAACGAGCTTCGAGAGGATGAGGTAGTCTATTGATATTAGCAGATGCAAGTGAATGACGGTGCATTGAAACACACCTTGGAAGCTGATGTCCAAGTTGGGCTCAGTGGTGTTGTTCTTTACAGCAGGAGACATGTTTATCCAGCGATGTTTGCTTTCTGTAGATAGTTTGAGGTCTGGTTACTACTGCGAGGGGCGTCGTGTGGGTAAATCCAAAGACATTTCTAGCAAACTCCTCGAAACTCCTCCAAACCCCTTGAAACTCTAAAGCCAACATTCCTCGGATCTTGCCAGCGATTTTCCGGTCCACGGGAACACAACAATGTAACCGGAAGTGTCTGGTGTGACAGATGGTGGAGAAATCCCCCCATGGCCTTCCGCATGCGGTAGAAGGTAAAGCCAAGATAATTTGGAATCCCCATTCGCAAGAAGCTACCCTGTTTTAGGTCCTGATGTCGACTGTGGACTACCGTTATCCGACAGATTCGGAAACAAAGCCCAGCCTCTGCAATAGGGATGAACGATGAAACCAAGCCATTTAGCTGAGTCCAGCCAGGGCCCTGGTATTACTATTAAAAATACCAGATCCAATATCAGATTACAACTCCCACTCCCAGTGTGATTCTACCCCCACCCGTTTAGAACCCTTCACTCTTCATTCCATCTACACCAACATCAAAATAACCACCAAAATGGTCGTCGAACACCCCAACGCTGCCCAGCCCGAGCTCGCCGGCAAAGTCGCCTTAGTGACCGGTGGTGGCCGAGGCATCGGAGCCGGCATTGCTCTAGAGCTAGCGAAGAAGGGAGCAAGCGTCGCGATCAACTACGCCAGCAGCTCCAAGACCGCCGATGGGGTGGTCCAAGAGATCCAAGCACAAGGTGTGCACGGTGCCGCCTTCCAAGCCGACCTGACAAACGTCGACTCAATCGCCAACCTCTTCCGCCAAGTCGTTGCCCACTTCGGACAGCTTGACATTGTCGTGTCGAACGCTGGAACGGAGAAGTTTGTCCCGCTGTCCGAGACAACGCTGGAGGACTTCAACGCAGTGTTCGACCTCAACACACGGGCGCAGTTCTTCGTCGCAAAGAACGCCTATGATCACATCCAGCCCGGTGGACGTGTTGTGCTTATGTCGTCCATTGCAGCTGGCCTGGGTGTTCCAGGCCACTCACTGTATGCGGGCAGCAAGAGTGCTGTGGAGGGTTTTACTCGCTGCTTTGCTGCTGACTTTGGCAAGAAGAGGGCTACGGTTAATGCGATTGCTCCTGCTGGTGTCAAGAGTGATATGTGGTTGAGCAACGCGTGGCGCTATGCGCCTGGCTGTGACCAGAGCTCTTCTATTGAGGAGATTGAGCAGGCGCTTGCTAATGGAAGTCCCCTTGGGCGCTGTGGTGTGCCTGCGGATATTGGCCGCATTGTGGCATTCTTGGCTAGTCCCGGTGGAGAATGGATCAACGGTGAGTTCTGGAATGTTAAATTTACCCCTTGGAATAATTCTAATTTTCTCGCAGGTCAAATTTTGCCCTGTAATGGTGGAGCTAATATCTAGTGCATTGGATATTTGGGATCCTTGTTTTGTATTGAGGCCGTTGGAGGAGACCCTGGAAGCTATGTATAGGATCAAGCCATTTGAATCACGCGTTGTCCTTGTTCAAATATTGGTTTTGTTGTTCTCCATAGAATCAGAATGAAGGACATTTTGTCAACATTATTCTACCATTTGAGTGACCATTCAAGTACTAAAGTTCATTTCGGGCCTCTACCTAAGACTAGAGACGAAGCCATACTAAAACGGTTACGTGAAGTTGCGAAGCTGCGAAGAGAACCCTTAGAATTGAGACTATCAAAGGTTATACATAGAAAAGTCTCCTGCACTAAGTATGCGTTTTCTTATCGCCTTCGTATACAACCGAAGAAGACATCTCTAAAAAGATATTTACACCCCCAAAAAAACACCTAGAAAGACGTGATCAGGCTGCATAAGCAGCCGACTATTCTTGTGATTGAGTAATGAGACATCTAAAAATCCGGTCTACGTCCCTTATCCTTATTCGTCGTAATCTTGGTTGTCACCCCCCGCATCCGGAAATCGTCGAAGTAACCCCATACCTTGGCAAGATGGCCATCGGCGGTAGCCGATCCTGTCTCGTTTAGGGCTTCCGGCTACCACCTACTGTTTTCATCTCAGACAACATCATTATGACTTGGCTATGCTCTCGTAGTAGCTATGATCAGCAAATACAGGTGGTGGCAAGCTAATTAATATAACGCAAGATGCCTCAAATTTGTAGCTCGTTTGAGAAAAGCCAATAGCAAACCCATCAATCCATTCCATCTACAATCCTCTCAATATGGTGAATTGGATTCTCGGAGACAAGTTCGACACTGTCTACCCTCACCAGGGGTCTATCAAGGTCCTGTGGGAGTCCAAATGGAAATTCTGCGTACGTCCCTTCCCAACAATAAGAAAAGACCTAGCAACCTAACAGAGATAATTTCCCAGTGCTCCAAATCCATCTATCCATTCCACGATGGATCCCTGGAAGACTTCGAGCCTATTTTCCAAAAGCTAATTGCTGTAAGCGTCCCCAAACACAATCCATACATTCCAATCCACGACTGACAACACCAGGAAAACATCAACGACGCAAACACACCAGCCTACACCGAAGCCTTCCTCCCAACCGCTACAGCGTTAGAGAACGAAGCCGCAACAGCCCTCAACAAGGGTGACCTCTCCCACGCCGCGGACCTCTACCGTCGCGCAGCAGTCATCCTCCGCATCTCACGCTTCCCCTACGTAAGCCCATCAACCCGTCCAGAGACATCCATCAAGCGGGTGGCCTTCAATCGCCAGAAGCAAGTGTACCTGAAAGCGGCTTCTCTATGGAACCCCATCATCACCGAGGAAGTGATTCCACACACCCACCGCGCCGGCCGCGACGGCGCTGAAATCCCGCTGTACATCCGAGTGCCGGAGGAAGCGAGTGCCGCCAACCGTGTCCCTGTCGTGCTTCTCATGACTGGGCTTGACGGCTACAGGCCTGACAACAGCCAGCGTACCCACGAGATTATCAACCGTGGCTGGGCGGCTGTTATCGTTGAGATTCCCGGTACCGCGGACTCGCCTGCGGATCCAGCTGACCCTGAGTCGCCTGATCGACTCTGGAACAGCGTTCTGGACTACATGGATCGCCGGCCGGAGTTTGACATGTCGCGCGTCGCAGCTTGGGGACTCAGTGCTGGTGGCTTCTATGCTATTCGGGCGTCTTGTACGCACCGTCAGCGTCTTGCTGGTTCTGTTGCTCATGGACCTGGATCGCACTTTGTTTTTAGTCCTGAGTGGTTGGCTAAGGCGAATGACCATGAGTATCCATTTAAGTGAGTTGTGACTGGGTTTTTGCTTTTGCCTGGTGGAGGACTAACCATGATGATAGTCTTACTTCCGCTATGGCGGAGAAGTATGGATATGACAGTGAGGAGGAGTTTGTGAAGAACGCTCAGAAGAAGTTCTCGCTCGTGGAGACTGGTGTTCTTGACCAGGATAACTGCCGGTTGCTTATGCTCAACGTATGTATTCCTGTCTCGGTCTTGTCGCGGGAAGAAAACAAAGCTGATTGTTGATAGGGTGTTGATGACGGTGTTGTCCCAATTGAAGACTGCATTGAGCCTCTCAAGCACGGCGGTCCTAAGGAGAATCGGTTTTTCGAGAACCGGGTGCACATGGGATACCCTGACAGTCTGCCTGTGGCCTACAAGTGGTTGGAGAGTGTACTATCTCCTAACAAGAAGGAGCTGAAGAACTGAGTGGGTGCTAAGGTGCCGATGTAGCCGGCTTTAAACAATCAGTCATTCAAATTGAATTTTAATGCTTGCGTGAATTTGATTCCATCTGAAATGGACTACATACCCTCTAAGACGTAAAACTTTGGCACATCTCTATTATGGAGGCGAGGAAATAAAAGCCAAGCAACCATAGCTAACTAGTTAGTGATGTCTATGTATTAAAAGACGGGGTGATATTTTATAGTATCAAGCAAGCCTGAAGCAACCAGGCCAACATCATGCCCGTCCATTTTGGGAAGGTACGTGGGACGTGACAATATAAAAGGCCTCCCACCCCCCTCCCCCCTTCCTCTCTCCAACCCTCTTGGCCACCATCTCCCCATAGCCCCGATGAGACAGCGCAGGTGGAGGGTCTCGTAGCAACCTAGGTGCATATGCATGAGACATCAACATTGTTGAGGCCTATGCAGGTCCACACCCAAATCAAACGGGGCTTTCTCGTGTGTTCTTTGACAAGTGGCTAGGCATTTGGGCATCATAGCCACTTACAAGTCCCACGGAATACATTGGGGGTGTTCACTATTGTGGTATCGTCTTTTCTCAGTACCAGTATGTAGCTACTAAACTAGTAACCGGGGCCAAATACATCCATTCCCTCAGACGTGTATCTCTTGCATCGGTGTACATACGCGAAGGCTGTCTCAATCCTGTACACATCCATTGGAAACGTAACAAACGACTAATGATTTGAAGACATAGATCAACATAGTTTTTATTGGTAGCTGTAGATGAAATAGCATATCCCATCTCACGCAAGCGAGCCCAATTAACTCGCTTCGATTTCGATTTCCCTTTGTGAACAAGATAGTGGTAGGAATCACACTGCCAGAAACGCCCGCAATGCATTGAGGATATTTTTTCCGATACCCCGTGAAAATATCACGAGAGAACATAGAGACACATATGGAAGAAAAATTAACAAAAGCGGATTCATTCGTCGTCAACCCTAGGGCGTTTCGACTTGCGGTCATCATCACCTTCCGCCTCTTGAATTCCATAACGCTTTTGGCCTGAAGTCACATCGGCAATCATGTTGTCAATGCCAAAAGGATCAGCAGTGTCCTTCTCGAATTGAACAGGACCTTGGCGCTCCTATAAAAATAACTTATTAGTGATGAAAAGAAAATGTAGACTAGACGGAAACTTACCTCGGCGTCAGCAGCGCCACGGAATCCCTCCTTGGCGCGACCCAAGACCTCGAATCGCTTGGTCTTCTCAAGCTTGCTCATCTCGCCTTCGCCTGCATCTTCGTCATCGGCATCAGCTTGGGCACGTGGACGATAAATGCTGTTGATGGCGTCCTGCGCGGCGAACAGCGGCTTGTCGTATGGATTATCTTCATTGAAACCAGATTGCATGCCACTGGTCTGGTTGAACAAACGTGAATCCCACATAGATTCAGAGCTCTGTGTAGGCTTGGCCAGGCCAAGCGCGACCTTCTCGGAGATATCACGGTTCTGTTCTCGGGCCATGGCTTGAATGCGACGCTCCGTGCCCATGCGAGACTGGCGCAGCTGTCGCTCATCTTCGCGTCGTCGCTCGCGGCGCTGCTCTGCGCGGTCTCGGGCGGCTTCGTCATCTTCGCTGGGGGTAGCAGATCTGGAGGAGTAAACAGATACACTGCGGCTGGCACTTCGGGAGCGGGAACGAGCCCGTGCCACGCGAGAGCTGGGACCAGCGCGGTCTTCGCGAGCCTTCTGTGCCAACATCCGAAGATGCTCCTCCTTCTGAGCCTTCTCCTTCTCTGCCAACTTCTGCTGCATCTGAGCTCGGAGCTGCACCTCTTCACGTGCATGTCGATCAGCCGTGAACAAAGCCTCGGCGAACTGGGCGAATTTGTCGTTGATGGAGACATCCTGCAGTCCACGACCATCTGCAGCCAAACGCTTGTCCAACGGCACGGTGTAACCCTTGGGGTTCTTCCAGTTCGAAACAGGTGGGGGAATCTTCCAAGCTTCTTGATCCTCCGCAGTAAGCTTCCTAGGCGGCGAGTGCATAACAGGAGGAGGCGGAGAGGGTGGGCCACGGGGAATCTTCTTGTGCTTGAACTTGGGCGGCTCCATAGGATCCAGCTGCCTCTCGACGATCTTCATAATGCGGTCATTCTGGCGTCCATTATTACCCATCTGGTTAGCCGGTGTGTATCGAACAAAAGTCGGCTCAGCTCTTTGTCCGCCCTTGACGTTCTTTGGCTTCTGGGCCGAGGCAGCTCCCTCGACCAAGGTTGCAAGCGCGGCTTTGGTCTTTTCCATCTGAGCCTGGATCTCCTCCTCAGACGGCTTATCCAGGGAAATTTCTCCCATATCCACCCGCTGGCGGAGCGGGATCAAATCTTTGAATGAGGCATGGACGGTGCGGTTGTCGGCGTGTCCGCGGCGGGCGATCGCATCGTACTTGACCTTACCCTCGGCATCAACCTGAAGAGCAAGCGCATTTGACTTGGACGATTTCCCCTTTCGACCCATGTCGAGGGGGTACTGTGCAACTAGGATCTCGGGGAACGCGCCGCCGTCCCCGAAATCTTCGGGGGCGCGAGGTCGCCATCCTGCACGGTTTCCGTAGGGAGGGGGTCCGGTCCTCTGAAAGACAGGATCAATTAGTTCTCGTACTAGTATATTGATAAAACGATCCTCAACTCACCCGTAGGACAACCTGTGTTTCATCAATCTGGTCGGCGCCCACCACGCGCGGACCACGGGGTTGCGCATGCTGTGGCAACTCCTCCTCTTCGCCGGTGTATTTGGGTTTGGGGAGGGACTTGAAAAGTCCAGAAGCGATAGAGGTCGACATTTCGAGAGTGAGCAACTCAAGAGCTGTGCACTCGTGGTTGAAGAGAAGTGATCATGGAGTGACGCTTCATTTGGCTTTTCGGGACAAACTGCACTGTTGGTCTTTATGTAGTGCCGTACCTTATCACGCCAAGACTTTCCGATGTTGTCTCACGATTAATTGAGCTACCTCGTTCTACAGGAGAATGGGATTATTTTAATACGAAAGAGGTTTCAACTTCTAAACCCCTTATGTTTATAGCACCCGAGAAGAATGATTATTCAGATTCACAAATATGAGGGGAAGTAAAAGCAACAGAATGGAGGTTGAAATAGTAAGTCGCTAATGAACGACTAGATGTTATAATTACATGGAAAAGGTTCTTCAACCTTTTTATGAGTCTAGATATACTCATGTTGATACAAAGTGTGTACGCATGGGACATGCGACGTCTTCTTTATCACCTGCCTCGACAAAATGATCGCGCCCCTGGAATCTATACCAGATCTTCAACCGTTTGGGCAGCAATGGCGCAGGGTCGTGGAATCCCAAAATTTGGAACTAGATACATCCAAATTAGTATTCTGCCCCAGAAAAAGAAACCAATCCAAGGCCTATCGCTTGACTTACCTTGATAGATTTGCCGGGAATCACCAATTGACCCCGGTTAACTAGCGCAGCCACAGGGATCGTGACATCAATCACCCGAGGCTCCGCGAACCCATTTTTGGGTTTCTTGTTTACTGGGGGTATATAGCCATACTCGGCCTTCAAGATGACCAAACCATCTTGTGCTTCCTCTCGCGCTTGCCGCCTTTGCACTTGATCCGTCATGAGCTCGATGGCCTGAAGGCTCTCTTCGCGTTTCTTAGGGATCAACTTCTTGAGCTCACGGTGGCGTCGAGCAGCCGCCTGTCGACGAAGTTTTCTATCGCGGGGACGAATATATCCAAATTCAATCGCGCAGTAGGCCAGCCAAGGGAATATAGCAGTCAGCGCTGCAGCGCCGTTTGTTGACTCATTAGCCGGGCAAACATTGATCGGAAGATTAATGTTTTGGCCGAGTCGACTCCATGAAACGGTCATCATGATGCCCTTGTCTGCGATGCCAATACCGAGACCAACACGTGTGTGCTCGCCAACCCGGCGAACGCCCTTGATAGTCCAATTGAGAGACATGTCTAACCCAACAACACTCGAGATTTCGAGTCGCACAGCACGCGCTTGGTCCATGCTCGGCATGGGGAAGTACCCTTCAGAACTCCATTCCGTCTTGACAGGGTCGTCGGCGGGTTTTCCGGAGAAGAGGTTCCGGGAATAATTCAAGACAAAAGCGCCACCGGCGGGAGTAGCCTGGAGATAGGTCTGCCATGACTCGGCGGATTGATCGATTTGGCGTTTTTTCTTGAGGAGATGGCGGACGTCCTCGTCCATATCTCCACTCTCCTCCTCGTCATCATCGTCGAAATCGATTGCAGCTTGGCCCTCCTTGGGAAGCGATATGAGACCAATTTGTAGATTACTGACCTCATTAGCAGATGCAATGGCACTCTGGGCTCCCATTCCAAGTGTTGGGAACCAGTTAAGAAGAAATTCGGGCCATTCAACAACGCCACTGGACCATGTAATGACTCCGATCTTCTTTTTGGCAATTTCCCTCGAGATTTGAACCTCGAAAGAAGGCGCCGTTTCATCCAAAGAGCGCTTATGTATACTGGTCACGCTAACCTGGAATGGCCTGGTGCCGGGGATCGGCTGGAAGGCTCGAGCAATATTCGCTTTCAAAGTCGGAACAGGGAGAAGAAGAGCATCGAAGCTGACTTGGGAATCCCTGAGGATCGAGAAAGGATGTTTGGCCCAGATTCCCTTTGTCCCCACCAGGGTTTTTGAAATTTGGAGTCACAGTGGCCCCAAATTGGAAGTTCTGAGCTGCCAGGATCGGTGGCATTTGAAACTAAAAAGCGTTTAGTGGGATTTTGAGATGCAAACCTGCAGCACATCATACCTTTTCTTCTCCTTCTGTTCCATCCTCGTACTCAACTATGACTTTCTTGACCGGCCGAGCCAAACCTCCAGTTATACCCGCATTCCAAGTCACCTGCATGTTCTCTACTTCCTCCTCTTGCACATCTTCTCCTGCATCCGTTTCGACGCTCGATGTTTCTTCTTCTTTATCTGCCGTACCCCAAAGCTGTGGTAATGACACTGGCGTCTTGAAATTATACGAAACGCCATATGTGGACACTTGCGGCGAAGGTATATGGAACTGCACATCATCGTCCTCGTCGACCGTGATCATGGATGCCGCGTTAATTCCGAGGGTAATACCGCCCTGAGGTCAAACCCGATTCAATGTCAGCAACAGCCCATTCGCACCTTCCCATAAACGGAAACTCAATATAGAAAACACATACCTTGCTGGAAACAAGACTCTCCACCGCTTTCCTCTCCCGTTTCTTCATTGTCTTCAAAAACCATCGCCGGAACTGATCCGGCGACATCGCCTTAACACCAACATCCTGCCGTTGTGCCTCCCCACCAACTCCCATGGCCCCAAGCTGACCCCATTCCTGCCGCACGCCTTCAGCACCCGATATATCGTATACAATGCGCTTATTTGGATCGATGAGTGTCTCATACGCCTCCTGGATATGTCTGAACTGACTCTCGGCCGCATGGCGAAGATGCGGTGGCTGTTTGTCGGGATGGAAGCTGAGAGTCAGATTTCGGTAGGCGGAGCGGATCTCAGCGTCTGTTGGGGGAGGATTGCGCGCAAGACCCAGCAGGAGGTAATAGTCGGGTTCCTCTGGGTAGTCGCCGACGATGGTGTAATCCCCGTCGAGTCCGTCATCTTCCACCGTTGCGCGGAACTCCTGCGCCCCGGGGAACTCGGTCCCGGACTGGTTGAAGGAGGACATGAGAGCTTTTTGCGCACTCGTTTTTCAATATCTATATATATAGCCCCATTTTGGGGTGGTTGGATGAAATGCGACAGGGCAATGAAGCAAGGTAAAATGGAGGGAGATGGAAATTCCGGAGAAACTTTCCGCGTCTCCGTTGGAATCCCCGCTCAGATGTGTTATAGTGGAGCATTGACTGGGGGAATGTATCTATAGAGCTATTTCTGCTTATTATCAAGCCGTTAATACATACTAATCTCCAATTAAGCCGAGTCTATAAGATCAATATGAAACATTTACCCGTCGAGCGTTTGGACACAATGCCTTTGTTCGCGGGTGACAACCCGTGACTCGATTTCTATTGGCTTAGGGCAATTGGAAATGTGACCAACACATTGGCATATTAGCATGTAGATATCTGGAATCTCAGTTCATACTATACATATCGATGGGTGGACATCTTTTTTCTAACTTTTAACTGCAAAAATAGGTAATACATTGAAGGATGATATGTGCCAGCAAGTCTACTCCGTACTGTAATAAAAAATAATCTACAGCATACATATACGTATCACCACTTAACAAAATAAAAACGCCCAATGGGGCTGAGCAAGATATAGAGTATGTTCATCAAAAGCTATGCAGATCAGCTGGACTGTTCCCAAGCTAGGTGCAGTGGTGATCATCCGGCTGTTCTTGTATATGAAGTATATGTAAACTTGCCCTGAATCTCCTCTGTACCCAATGAATTTTAATCTGACGCATTGAATTTCATCTTTAGCCTAGTTTAATATGCCCTAGATTTGGGATTGTCAACAATACATAAAGCATAGAGCCGATGCAATCGATAGCAAGGAGAGGAGCAAAGCCCACGAATACATGCATGCCAAGAGTCCACTCGGCAGTTAGAAATAAACACCAAAAAGAGGGCATTGGAAAGTACTCCATAGATCAGTCAAAATACCCAATTGAAGCTAAACATGCCCCGTTGGGTACCTGGGGTAGCAAGCGCAAGTGGATCGGCATAGAATCTCTTGGCAAAATGAGCCACGTCGAGCGCTAGACCTCTTCTTCAATATATGTCAGCCTAAAAGAGTCATACAGGTTGGTCGAACTCTTAAAAAAGTGAACGTTGAGTGTCGATCTATATTAGTGCTGCACGCGCGTATATAAGGCAACAGTTCTTTCGGTGAAGAGCGTGTAACCCAATATAAGCACGGAACTCCTCCAGTATACACCAAATCTCTCAATTCTTACAAAACTTCAGATCAAGATACTTATACACTTATCAACTTACCGACCACCCTATCTGATAACAAACGCCACTCCTCACTCAGCCTCACATCTCCCACCCCTCTCCAACCTCGAATGAAATATCAACCATCAAAACAACCCATCAAAAATGACAACCCGCCTAAAGGAACTAGGTTCCCAACAACCCCCAATCTTCAGAATAAACCTCTCCAATCCCCCAGAAGAGCGCTACAAAGCCCTAGCCCACATCTACAAAGACCGAATGCGCTCAGTAACCAGCATATTCGACGACGTGATCCACAATCTCTCCCCAAACATCCCAACAAAACCAATCCACTGGCTCGCGCGTCTCTTCCTCCGCAGACTCTACACAGACGAAGAAACTGCCGAGATCAGCGGCATCAGCCACGTAACGGGAATCTCCCTATACCTCCTAATCTGTCTAAACGTGGTCCTGGATCTATTAATGGGCTGCACAAGTGGGGGCGTTCGAATGCTCGACGGGCTCTGGACACGAATGGTCCATTTCCGAACCTTAGACTGGGGAATGGATCCACTGCGCGACCTGATCGTGCAACTTGAATTCGTGCGCGACGACGCACCGGATAAAGTGCTCGCGACGTGCATCACGTACGTTGGATTCGTGGGGGTTCTCACGGGCGTACGGAAAGATCTGAGCATTTCGCTCAATTTCCGGGCTGTGCATGATTCCCGGCGGAATGTGGGGTTTTATTTTAATTATTTGCTTGTTTTGCTTGGGTTGCGACAATCTATCACGTCGTTGCTGAGGCAGTGTGTTCTTCCCAGTGTGGAGGGGGGAGGGGTCTACGAGGCTTTCGAATACTTCGACTTTGGAGGATATCCTGGAGGAAGTACCTTGTTTGCGCACGACGGCTGCGTATTTGATCTTCTGTGATGGGAGTAGTATTGTTGCGATGGAGAAGGATTATCAGACTGCGTTTTGGCGCAGGTCGAGTTCTTTCCTTATCAAAACTAATCATGACGAGGATACTGCGTCGGTTATGGATGAGGCTATCGCGAATGATAGGGGGTATACGGGTCTGCGTGTGGTGGATGGTATGCAGAGTATGGCTGAGATTATTGAGGAGAGTAAAGAGCGGCAGGCATCGATGCAGGAGAAATGGGATCGCAGGGTGAAGGATCATGGGGTTTTCCAACAACAACTTAAGAGGCGGAGAGTTAAGAATGATTCTCTTCCCCGTTCACAGGCAATGCATTTGAAGTGGAAACGGAATACGAAGATAAGAGAAGAGGAGTCGGAGGTGTCTGTTACTCTTGGGACAGTACTGGGATGGCTTTTCTCGGACCCGATTGTCAATGAAGATACTCATTACGCGGTGTTGATGGATCCCATCCAAGGCAGGTTTCTTTATTCGGGACAGTTCCCAGCTAAGGCATGATAGCGGCATGTCATTCTACGAGATTCTGTATAAAATAGCGAGACCTCAGTCAATTTCCCTTTCGTTCATCTCATCGGTTTCAAATTAAGCTTGTCTTATCCTCCAAGTCTGATATATAAGTATATGAGGACCAGATAGTAGTAGCAAAGTGCTCGCTCAAAGTCATTAAAAAAAAAGCAGAAATAAATGACATGCTATAATTAATATACAATGTAGAAGATATGGAACTCTGCAGCTCAGAAAGAGGCAAAGTCAAGTCATGTAGGTCACGGTCCCATATATACATGGCAACGATACTTTCGAATCAATCAGCCAAGTCACCATCATTATTGAAAATGTATCCATCACATCATAACAGGATAAAAGAAAAACAAGATTCCATCATCACTGTAAGAACATCAACATTGCCAGGAGATCAATCACGTCGTCACGCCAATTTGAAATTCGAGAGAAGAACCCCCTCTCATGGGTCTCTAATCCAAGCGATACCACTCTCCGAGATGAGTGTCTCATCAAGTCGTAGAGCATTCAAAAGCACCTCTCTAGGCATCGAACCCGTAAACAGATCCTCACCCATAGTTGCAGGCGGATGAGAATGCAAAGCGCCAGCATGGACCTTCGTCTCAAGCGGCGGGCCATCGAGCGCAAAGCCCTGTTTCTCCGTCAAGACGCTGCGCTCATTCAGGCAGCTAATCATCAGACCCAGGCGTCTGTGAAGCACATTGACCAGTTGCAAAGAGCTATCCCAATAGCGACCGAGTTCTTGAACGGTGTCTAATGCACCTCTAATATAAGAGATGCATTCGTGCAACTGGGACGCCAGACCAGCGGAGCTGAGGACATCCACGGCTGATAGAATCACGTAACCGAGGAATGGATTCAGAAGGGTTAATTGAGAAATGGAAGTCTCTGTGTTGTGCCGAGAAGGGACGATCTTTTTGGCGTATTGGTCGAAGGTAAGGGAGATGCGAAGGATCTCAACGGCGTGATATCGAGCGCGGTGAATGTACTGGCCTAGTATTTCGGGTCGGAGGCTCTGGTAGCGGGCGTGTCTGTACAGTTTCATCAAACTGGCGTGGTAGAACAAATGGGTTGAAATGAAGGTATCTGCTTTTCTTTGCCGGATGCTTCGTTCTAGATTTATATGTGAGAATGACAGGTACTCGGGAAGTCGGGTCATCCATTGATTGGACTTTTGGATGATGGTGGTGTGGAATTCTTCGGCGATTCGGTTGTATGCTTCGGGGGGATGTGTGGTAACCGGGTTATATGCAGGGAAATATCCCCCCAAATAGCCATGATCTCGATTAAAAAGGCCATTGGGCTTAAGGTGGAGCGATCGTCACCAGGAGAAGCTGGGATGTGGTTGAGGAATGATTGGAAATAGGGAACTGTTGCGTACTGCTGAGTCTCGTAGATTTCTTCTCGGCACGGGAGCCTCAGCAGGGCTGCATCTGACGAGATGAAAGTCGACGAAGAGGAATAGAGGCTTGAGAATCGCTGGTCTTTTGTCAGTAACTAAGGTTCGATGTTTAGTAGGAGGATGTGCGTATTCTTACATCAAGCACGAAAGCAATCCAAAACGTTCGCCGTCTGCACTCAATCAAGGCCTGCGGATGCAACCCGTAGTCACATATCTGGCTTTGATCCACAACAACACCGCCAGATTCCACGTTGTAACGAAGTCCAAAGACGGCTCTTCCTGCTGCGCCTATCGAGTCCCAAGACCCGACCAGCGACCCTGTAGCATAGTACCAAAGACTCATTATGATATGGCTCTGAGCAAGTTGCAAAGAGAGAGTATGCTGGCTTCTGTTAATGGCAAAGCGCGCTATACGAGAGTATCGTTTCATAGCTGCCATTTTGTCCGGTCTATCCGAGAACACAGATCCAAGAGCCATCATTGAATAAAGAAGCATCTTGTCGTCTGCAGACTTGGTAGGGTAGGTCTTCAACCACGAGCCGAATCGTCCATGCGGGAACATGTGGTACAGACCGTCATTTACGTGCAAGAAATAACACTCGGTGTAATGAACCGCCGCTTCTGGGTCGTTTTCATACGGGTCCACCTGCCACGAGGCCGCAAGGGGGTCGGTCGAGTTGTTGTCCTTGAGTTCCCCTAGAATGTCGGAGTACTCGGGCGAACGAGTAGACTCGATATGTGCCGACGGTCGTCCGATGGTATCATCTGTGCCGGGTAAAGACGGTGGGAATCGGTAAGGTCGGGACGTTAAAGCTTTGTCCGCGTCGGCCATGGTTTCATAGGTGGCTTCTTGGGCAGACGGCGTCAACCTCGAGCCCTCTGAGATTGGTGAGTGGCCGGTGGTCCCTGGAAGGGAGGTCGCACTGTCCGAGGCTCGAGCGATGTCGTAAGGTGAAGTAGAAATATCCAAAGCGCCGTGGCTAGTAGGGGCGTAATGGTCGGGTCTGCCAGACGGCCCTGCTGATCCTCTCAACGGAGGACGATTCCCCCGCGGGCTGGAAGGAGATTAGCAATGGCTCAACAGGGCAAGTCCGTGGACGCAAATTCTTCGGAGGTCACGATCACACTTACGCACTTTCGAACCTGCATTCCCGTCCAGATTTCCGGCATTGATCACAGACGGCCTTAGGAGTTGGGTTAGGATTACACTTGATCTTCTTCTCACGGCAGGTCAAGCAGGCAAGTCCAAGGCGCTTTCTCGGCCGGCCGGCCTTCGTTACACCCCAATTCGCGTTAACGGGTGTGCCGTCGATGAATTTGGGACAGAAGGACCCGTCTGCATATACGAAGCAGAGCTCCCCGTCAATTACTCGCTCATCTACCACATGAGGGCGGAGGGGCTGGTTCCGTGACCGATTCGAACTTTCCGGAGATGACAACTCCCCACTTGGTGCTTGATCATGTGAGGATGTGCTGTGAAGGGGTATCTGGCCGTGTGGAAAGGATGTAGCGGATGGATCACTTCTTGTCGGTGTGTGATTTCGTATCCCTCCATGGCCATGCAGAGCCACTTGTGACAATGAAGGCAGGCCAGTATGCAGCTGTGGGAGAGATTCAGAGCGGCCTCTATCATGTACAGAGGTTGGCGAAACCTGGAGATTCGGGTCGTGATAAAGAGGCGGATATGCAGATTCACGACGCCCCATGTTTGGTGTTGAACTCGCAAATGGTTTAGGGTATTGCGCTGAATTGGTACCCGGTGTTGGAGTGAGTATTTGACTCACGGAGGGAAGTTGTTCTGGCTTATGGTGATTTAATCGACTGTCTTTCCCCTGGGGACTATCTTGCTGCCGAGTAAAGGGATCAGAACCGAATTGTAGGCTAGCATGTGCGCGCGGGGGTGGAAGCTGGTATGGAAGGTCCGCGGATTCTTGTAAATTAGCTGAAAGCTCGGGTTGCTGCTCCGAGGATGGGCCATCTGTGGGTAACATACGACCGAAGGGTCCAACATAGTAGTGTGGGCCTATGCCAGAGCCGGAGCCAGGTCCAGATCCTTGGGGTGTTGACATGGCGGTTGGATGATATATGGGGTCAGAGTGCTTCACACGATTTGACTGTCTACATAACAGACTTAGACAACAAACAGTGTAACAGTGCGTTCAGTGATTTCGGGCCCTTGAATGGGTATAGTATCAAGGAAAGGACTTGGTGATAGTGAGCTTTGGCTGATTCTCGACTTCTTGTTGGATTTCTCAGGTTCAGAAAAATAGTGCACAAAAAGGACCTATCAAAAGGAGGCAGCCTACTTAGCAATGAGCTCGTTTCTCTGATTCCCCTCTGCCGGGACATATGCGCTTTTCACATACCAATTTAATTTCTCGGTCTTCAAGGGACAGTGATAGAATTGAATGAAAAGTCGAACAAATTTGGGTCAAGCGGCAGCAAGTGAAATAGATCGTATACGTTCCAAGCTCAGAAGGGAATGACGAGCAGAGATGATAAGGGAGAGGAATTTGCACACCGGTTGACAGCGAGTTTTTGATGAAAAGATTGGCGCTCGAAATAGTCAACTTGCAGCAATTTGCGTATGCCGGTTCAACCGAAAAGGGGGAAAGGAATTGAAGCTAGCTTAGAAGGCCACCATCTCGCATTAGTCCCGAGAAGTCACGGTCTCAGCTGCATGGTTTCCGTGCCAGGGCGTCTGCGGTATCCCAGTAGCTTGTGCCAACGTCCAGGGATTTGCCAGGCTTGAGACGAGGGCTTATGAAGTTGCAGGCTCACGCAGAGTCGAGCGAAAGAAAGTATTGACAACGATGAAATCCCCGCACTTGAGACCCAGCAGATTACTGCTGAATATTGAGATGCTCAAGCAAGTGACAGAGCGGGGAGATCAGACGTCAGCGAGATATCGGCTACAGATTCTCGAAGAGCTAGTGGCGGCAATGTGTGGTAGACCACCAAGGATATTGGAGAGAAGAATGCCGAGGGGCGTTTTTCGATATCCGAATTTCCGACTGGATGTGTCAAAGACAAAAAAAAAAGACCCAAGATGACACCGATAGGGTTGATAAAGACAATCGGAATGATCGATGTAGGCCGATGGTGGCACACAGCTTATGAACAAAATATCCTCGAGGGAAGTGCCGCCTACCACTGGTCAGTGGTGCCCAGGAAGGGGAGGGGGAAAACCACTAGAAATAGCCCCTTGTAGATTCGAGAGACTAAGAATGAAATGATTTTTTGACGTTCTCACCCAGTCGCAACTTGGCTGGCGTCAAGACTCAGCTTTCCCCTCTCTCCTGCAGGGTAAGGCAGGGTTTTCTTCAGGGGAGTATAGCCTACGATCGCCAAAAAAAAATAGATGAAAAATAACTTAAAGAAACCGAGGCTCAAAACAGGCCGAAAGTGTCAGAAGAAAGATGAGAAAGGAGGGGAATTCAGGTATGGAACTCGAAAAGAAAGTCCTAAGCAGTGAGAGCAGTGCTAAGTATTCCCAGTATTCCGAGTACACATCAAAATTACCACCGTTCAGCTTTTTTAGACTTAATATAAATTAGATTTAGCTAGAATAAAATCGATTTCTCCACGTCAACACAGAAAAAAATGAAATGAGACAGTTCGAACCCTTTTGGTTTAGGCGGCTCCAAAGGCGCCATATTAGGAATAGGGTGTGTCCGATGGTCTCTATACTAGATGGTTAGTTCAGAAAAGGAAATTAAGTATATTAAGTTAATTAAGTAAATTAAAGAATTTAATTTTTATTGTTTTTTTTTAAAAAAAAAAAACTGTATATTATTTAGAGTGGATACATGACATCGGCATTGAGTCTTCAAACTTGGATTACAGAGAAATGGCGTCGGGAATCGTTGTCCTAACGGCAATTATAGACGTGCTCCCCAGTGGGGGGAGTACTCCGTACATACTCCGTCTCTTGGAAAATATACGAAAAACATAGGGGAAAAATGTGGAAATCTCCCCGAATATTCCCCCGGTTCATCCGCTCTACTACCGCATCCTTATATTAAATGGCGAATCCTTCACAGGGATCAAGGATACCACATTAGTACTCCGTACTCCGTACATCCTCCGTACATATTCGTGATAACCTTTTAGATGCAAAGGTCTATACCCACTCTGCAATACGTCTTCTACAGAATGACCAATCTCATGCCCTAGACATTCAAGCGAGACGTGCACCAATAGAGGACTTTCGGGGTTTGCTAGGATTAACGAACATGTGCAATATACATTTAACTAGTTACATACGAAGTACATTTACGTGGTTACGGATACGACCTCTACGGAGTACTCCGGACAAAGTAAGCAGAGGAGTTCTTTTACCACTCCATATGAATATATAGCTCTGCAAGATTTATATAGTTCTAAAGCTAAAAATTCGCAGGATTAAGCAGAGAAAAAGGAAAAAAATCCAGTGAGCTTAGAAAATACTATCCTGCACAGTGGGTCTTTTAGGCTTCGGCCGGATGGTGGCGTAGGTGATTCGATGCCTAGACGGGAAAATCCTCCTTCCCAGCGTCGGGGCCGCAGGGCTTATCTATCTTACTTTTGGATAGCCTGGTGAGGATCGACCTGATGGTCCGCAAGTGGAGTGGGCTACTGGTTTTGCACCGGGTTAAATATCTCCCACATTCGAACTACTATACTCTATAAAGAGCTAAAGCCGAGACCGTCTGAGGTTATCTTACTCCGTACTCCGTACCGATCGGAGAAAATACATAGATGCCAAAAAAAAAGAACTTTCTATCAGGTTATGGGGAATTCCCCAAGGTTGCGGACCACGGAGTGGAAAAATTACCATATATATTCTTTATTCAAGGAACCCTAGTCTTTCAAGGCCCACTTGAAATCCTGGTTCAACGGCGATGCAACTCTGGAATTGACCACGTACTTACGAAGGATGTATGTCTCAATTTCTGGCGATCTGATCTGCAAGCCTCCGGGATCGTCGTCTGGTTTGGACTCAGCCCCTGGAGTGTGCGTTTTCTCTTCTAGGAAAGGCCCGAGATAAAATGACGCGGGTTACCCGGAGTTCGGGATTTCGCCGTTTATCAACCTCCAAACTCGGCACTTTAGAGAAGTCAATTCCTCCATTGAATCTCCTTTTCACGGGATTTGAGTTTCTCCGAATAAATACCGAAGACTCCCAAAAAAATGGGATGAGCGGAGGATTAATCCGTCGGAAAGCCCAATTAGATCACTTATATATAAGGGCTTGAGACAATCCGTAACTATATTGATCCACATTAGGTAATTGACATTATTCAGTTCATTCAGTTTATTCGGCTGTTTATACGTAAAACGGACGAGGTACGAAGTACATGTATATCATCGCGTAATACGCGTGGGGGAAAAAAGAAAACACTTCCCAATTCTATGCGTAAGAAAAAGATATCATCCCATAAAGCCACCGTGTTCTATTCCCTCTTGGAAACTAATGTATTACAACATTACTACTGCAATATGTTTTGCAGCGGCATTAGTGTCGGATTGACTCCCGATAGCACCAACATGCGTTGCACCCCTGAACCGATTCGTATTAGGTGTTCAAGTGAGACATGACTATACTTAGACATCCGCTCTGTGATCTACGAATAGAGTCCAGCACGAGACCCGGGCGTTTATGTACCCATGTACAAGGTTCCATTTGGGGGGGAGGGGGGGTTTTCTCCTTACTCGTGCAGCTTATCTGTTCGGTTGATCTTGCCGAGACCGCTCTTTGGACGTTTTGCTTTTCATTTCATTTTTTTTATTTTTTTTATCTTTGCTTCTTCGCGGCGTCGGAGATTTTACCCTCCGATCGTACCGCTTGAACCTTTTTATTTCTCGGCTAATATGTATGTTCCTGATCGATGTTGCATAAGAGTCTAACTTTACGGAGTACTAGAGGGAATACATACAATCACCTTGAAATACTTGATAGAACACTAGTACATCTATACCTGGGCAAACCCTAGCACTTTTATGTAATACCTACTATGTATCCATGGATCCAGTCCTAAATGCAGATAGACTTTACGTGTACAACGTGAGACCTCAAACAGAACGTTGTTGAAGATGAAATACCCTCTAACTATCAACACACAGCCAAAATACAGTCCTAGTGAAGCTAGTGGCCTCCCAATCAATCTAATTAATAACATCAACATGCAGAAGTGAAAAAAAGCTCTTCAACTGACGTAAGATCACGGACTCCCAAGTGCCTCCGAGTATCAGCCGCGGACCCTAGCGGTGTTCTTGGCAATCCGCCATTGCACGTCCCTGATCTCCGGTGCCTGGCGGCCAAAACGGTATTTCGGTTAAAAGATCATCGGTTTTGGGATCGGAGTCTCCGGGCCACTTGTCTTATACTCCGTGATATTATACATAGCCCTGGAGGGCTCAACTTCCAGGGCTGATATGTTGTATGTTGTACACGAGTTCGCATGCAGGGTGCATACATTAAACTTAAAACGAAAGGACACCGGGTAAACTTTATTTTCTACTCCGTATACTCCGTGTCATTGTTGACTTTCTAACGCCATACGGAGTTTCTAACGCCCTGCGGAGTGCCTATGTCTAGGAAGCTACGGATTTCCGAGGAACGAATGGGGCACACGAAAAGTCAATTATATTGCAGACAGTGACATGTGAAGCTGCGGAACAAGACATGTTCAAATGCTTCTTTATCTAATTACTCCGTACAATATCCCGTGTTTCATCTCAGCTTGCGTAATGCTTCAATCGCCTTTTTCTTTTCGAATTGCTATTCCTCTTTGAATACCGAGCCGCAATAGCCAATAATCGTAGACCTCTCTAAATGCCGAGTATCAATGACCAATGCCCGCAGGCGCTAATCAATATATTATGGCGTGGCTGTCATGTCAGGAACCGCTCGCGCTAGTTGAACAAGCCATGATGTATGTTTCACTCGACCTTGCCCGGCGTACCTAGGATCATGCATGAATTAATTAGAATGGCTTCCAGGTGCCTGCATTGGGTTTATAGTTTATGCCTAGGTACTAGCTCGGGTTGTGGGGAGGCTTGTGGCATGTGATATTTCAGCTGACCTTTCGTCACATATGCTCCAATATTTTGTCCAGGATCGATGGAGGTTTATAGATCGAGCTATCTAGGTAGCGTACAGGTTTGACTATACCAGACAGACTTCAAACCTTCAGTGAGAGCCGCATCTCTATCCATGGTTTTTGGACAAAATTGACTTTTTATATGCATCTGCCCGGTCCTTCCCAGGTTGGGTAGAACTTCGTGCACACTGCTGATCATCATGGAATCAACCATCTAGTACATATATACTCGAATATTCGAAATAATTCATTTTAAAATGAAATAATTAACATATTTTTTACCGATGGTGGGGTAAAATATTTACCAGATAGGAGATTATCATATCTATATGTAAATATATATTTTTTAAACTTTCTTTCATTTAGTCCAGGATAACTATCATTCCAGATTATAACTAGCTTCTGATAAGGACAACAGTGTAAATGATATAGAAGTTAATTGGTTTTACGAAAGAAAAAAGACGAGGTTCTCTCTTATTCTGTTGTAAAGAGTCAGGCGCGTGATTTTGCGGCGAGTACACCCCGCAACCACGAAGTATAACCGGGCGAGTTGCCAGCAACGAGATAGAGATGCCGGGTCGGCAACCGGTACACTACAATAGATAAGTATTCGATTCCGATAGAAATACCCTGGTGGCGATCGAAGCGAGGAGTGAGGGAAGGGTCTTAATAGGAAAACCACCCATCCTCACACTCTTAGCCTGCAAGCCTAAAATGGCCATGGAAAAGAACTGGATCTAGTTCTTCGTATTAAGCTTTGGAAAAACGCAGTTATAATACTCGATTCGAAACAGATATGATCAGCGGAAGCATTGACACATCCACGTCCACATCCATCCATGTAAAAATGATCTTGCAAAGATAGCAAAGTCTGACAGACCAAACAGCTATCTACAAAGACCAAACCCCTTGACCCATCTACATCTACACAACTTACCATGCAAGATACAAAGAATTCGAGGGTCAATTAGATAAACACGGAAACCGATCACATTACTACTCCAAATAGACCCATGGGTATTGCAAAAAAGGCATTGATTCATTTTTGCTGACTACCATTTTGCCAACGGAAACACAGTTAACAAAGAAATAGCAGAGGGGCAAAGAAAGACCCGCTTAGTTCTCGTAGAGAGTGTTGATGAAGGACTCGGCAGGAGCAGTAGGCTTGCCACCCTCGACGGACTGCTGTCCAAGCTTCTGCTTGGAGTAGGCAGCGGCGTAGGGGTTGAGGCGGAGCATGACCTGCTTGTTGCGGAGGGGGTTCTTCTTCTGGACGTTGACGCGCTTGGTGCGAGCCTCACCCTTGGGAGCCTGGAGGACGGACTGGATTTCGGAAGAGTTGATGAGACGGGTGAGGTCAGCGTTGGCAACCAGGTTGGAGGGCAGGAGGTAATCCCGCTTGAGAGCCGAGGGGCTGGTGGTGGTGCCGTAGACCTGGTCGAGGGCCTGGAAGGCGGAGGAGGTCCAGATGACGAAGCGACCGAGGTGGCCACCGGGGGCGAGCTGGAGGAGGTTGAGGGAGAAGACGGGCGAGGTCTCGACACCGGGGATGTTGCGGAAGGCCTTGACGAGGTCCTTGCCGTCGGTCTCGGGGTTGTAGACAACCAGGGGTCCGCGGCGCTGGCGGAAGCGGCGGTTACGGAGCTTACCCTTACCAGCGCGCATCTTGCGGGACTTCTGGACCTTGACGAGATCGGGACCGGCACCGACAGCCTGGAGGAGGGCAACGGCAGCCTTGGTCTTGTTCAGGGACTCAACGGCCTTGGACTCAACGACGAGGGGAACCTCGGGGACGTTGGCGACACGGTGACCGCGGGCGAAGAGCAGAGCGGGGGAGGCAGAAGCAGCCAGAGCGGAGGCGGTAGCGAAACGACTGTAGACGGGCGATTTATTAGTTCCTCTGCATTCTCTAGTTCAATTCGTTCAATCGGATTCAACATACCGCTGGCCAACGTTGACCTTCTGGTGCCACTTGCGCCAGACCTTGGTAGGGGCGAACATACGACCGGAACGACACTGGTTACCGAAGGCAGCCTGACCGGCACGGTGAGTACCACCACCGGAGACACGGGGGATACGGGCGACAGCACGACCTATTCAATGGGAAACAGTCTAGTTAGTTATTGTTCTCCATGGTGAAAAATTCGATAATCGCAAATTTTTCGCAAATTCGGATCCGATTCTTCCAATCTCGAAAAAAATGTGCCAATTAACGTACCGGTACCCCAGGACTCAGCGGAGGTCTGTTCACCAGCCTTCTCGCTCACGGCGTAGGGCTGGCGCTTGTTCTTGGCCATACCAGTGTGAACATGCCTGTAGAGCGACGGTCAGCACTTCCCCTCCATCGATTTATGAATCCTTCAAGGTTTTTGGCGAGTCATACTGGACAATATCCGGGCGGATAGGAGCAGAGAACACAGTGGGAAGGGGGTGGGAGGCCCCGGAGGGCTTGCCCGCAGCCGTGGCGATCGAGACAGTCGGGCGGGAGGCCATTGTTGCTGGTCGGTGTCGAGGTGAGGTTGAAGATCCAATCTCTCTGAGTCGGGGGGCTTCACAACTGGGTGTGGATTTTTTCGCTTAGTGAGAAAATGCGGTGGGGCGGCGAACCCTAAGCCCTTCCTGCCATATGTGGACTAGCGTATACACGCATATAACCATTATCTAATCGGAGCTATCACGTGTGGTCCACAAGTGGGTCTGTCTCTGGCAGGCGCGATTTACATAGTAAACATCTCATTGAACAAGTTCATCTGGGCAACATAAACCAAGATGCAACCAAAAGGCTCAAGGAAACCATGCTGGAGGTGGTGTTAACTCTTTACCTCTGCAGCTCCCCTGAGTGGGATATCCTCCATCGGGGACAAGGAATTCATGAAGACCCATTGAAGCTATGATGGTTGAGAAGTGCCCAAATGGTTATTCTTACAGCTCACACCCTTTCCCTTACTAGGTCTCTGTTATTGGGAAACAAACAACAGTGTTGTTTGAATAACACTAATCTACAGACTACTGACATACAACATCGAGCCACGCGGTATGCAAAAAGGATATCTTTATATCGAAACCTTGAGATGTCCTATTTTCCTAGTCTCATCTCCTAAATATACAGGAAGAAAGGGAAATATAATGCACCGAAGAGCAAAAGGGCCAGCCTAGCAGAAAAGAAAGAACAAGAGAAAAAAAGAAAACCATAAAACCATTCAGAGATGGAAAAAGGTGCACAACATCCGAAGCTAGCGGATCACGTTGCGTATCTAGCTAAGCGCATGGGCGTGGTGAGCACCGAATGCACGGTTGCGGAAGCGCATACTTGAGACATGACGTGCCTTTCTGCTGGCAGTGACAACAAGCTCCGCGCTCTGACCAGCATTGCACTGCGTGCCGGTCGACATCTGCTGGACGACGGACCAAGTGCCAGAAGAACAGCGCTGGAAAGAAGTGCCTGAAATGCAGTTCCACTGGCCCTCGGTATTGCAGCTACCCGTCAAAGCACCGGAGCTGGAGCTGGAGGCGGATCCAGAGCCGGAGGACAAAGAGGTTGTCACTGGAGCTGGGGCGGTTGCTGAAGAAGATGTGGGCTCAGGCTCGGTCTCGGCGGGTGAGCTCGATGGAGTAGCTTCTGGGACTGGAGTCACGGATACTGAGGCGGGTGCGGTGGAGGCGCTCTCTGCGGGGACAGAGGAAGAGGCAGGGGAAGCCGAACCAGATGAGCTGGAGCCAGAGTCTGAGCCAGAGCTAGAAGAGCTCGAGGCAGTATCACCGGAGCCGCCGAAGGTGGCGGTACCGGTGCAAGCCTCAGAGCCCTCCTTTGCGAGGTTGGCAGGTTCACCGTCATACTCGACAATATCACCTGGCTGAGGGAAGCGGATATCGACACTTTCCGGGGTAGTGCAGCCATTGATATTTGCGACGAACATGGGAGGGAAGCTAGCAGCGCGTCTCTCGAGTTCCTCAGGGGAGCGCTTGGAGGAGCCACCCGACACAGTGATGGGAGCGCAGTTCATGTACATCTCGCGGTTGCCGATGCGGTTGAACCAGGTCCAGGCGAGGGTGTATTTGCCAGCGGAGATGCCGTCGGGGATGGTAAAGTTGAAAGAGTAAGGGTCGGTGACGTCGGGACCGCCGGACATGTTGCCGTCGACATTGGCGGGGCAGCCGCCCTCGAAGGACTTGATGACCTTCCACTCGGAGGATTTGGAGGGCTTTAGGTCGGTGGTCAGACTGATCTGGCAGGAACCACCGCCGTGGGTGGCGCTGCCGACAAAGGACAGAGGGTGGGACTCGCCGATGGCGATGATTGTCTCGGTGGAGGGGGCCTCGAAGGCGTTGTCGCGAAGCTTGCAGGGGAAGTCACTGCCGTCTGCTGCCAGAGGCGAGTTGTTGAGACTGTCCTTGCTGTAAGGAGTGGGGCTGCTCATGATCATGTGGGCGTTAACCATGGAGGCACCCATCAGGGCAGCGATCACTTTGGAGGTGATGAACATCTTGGATGATTGAACTTTTGGGGTTGTTGGAGATGTTGTTCGACAGATAAATGTTGCAAATGGACTCGATTCGTGCCAGACGAATGGAATCAGATGTCAAAAGGAATGGATCTTGTAGTGGAATGTTAGCGTTGCTGATGAGAGACTTGGAAATGTGAGAGACAAGATGAGATGTTTAGGAGTATATATATATCGGACAGTCTCATTGAGGGGTCTATTGTAGGCAAGGCAGATAGCGTCTCAACAATAGACCATACATCTCCCACAATAGACCAGACGGATATAGATCGGACGCAACGACAAAACAAAGGCAACAAGACAATACCTTTGTGTCAGAGTGAATGAAACAAACTGATTCAAATTTTGTCGGATGCTATTTTCAATATCTCTTTGTTGATGAACAATAGCGATAGCCGCTTTGTTTTATATTCGTATCAAAACGTGGGTTTCAAAAAAGGAATGTATGATATTTTGCCACAGGCAAAAAGATCAAGCAAAAAAGGAAAGTGACACAGGTCTAGCCTGAATGCCGAATCGATAGAAGTAAGAAAAGAAGAGAAGGGAATGTACTAAAGAAGAAAAGAAAGAAAAAGCCATGCAACATTGGCCTCAGGGATTATATATACAGACATGGGGTTACTCTCGGGCCCTTCAGGCATCTCGAAAATTCCGAGTCTCAGCCTCTGAATGGCCCGATGCTACGTGCATGGCAATTAACCAGACACACTTGGTGTGATCTCCGAAAATGCAGAGACATCCGCTTGGTCGATCGATTGTGTGTATATCCACAGACCTGGAGGGTGGGGAAGGCCAAGGAGGAGAGGGGATGTTTCAGAAGTCATTTTTTTCCATTTTGTCCACTGAGGTTCGGATGTTTAGACGGTGAAAAGCTGAACAGTTCAAAACGAAAAGATGACCAGTAGGAAGACCCGAGAGACAGCTCGATACCCGCTGAACTGGGGCGATGGGCGGCTGGAGAAGAGCCAACCACACCGCACAGACTGCAAGGTACAAGACTTTCCCACCCCCTGGATTGTCGCACCATCAACCGCTGGCACTCAAACTTTCGATGGATTGGCTGTCGTTGTAGCCGCCCTGGTTTTTTTTTCCCTCTTGCTTCCAAGGTTACTAATTACGAACGTCGACAGGCGTGTTTCATGTTCACCTCCGTACTACCTATAACATTGTGTTCATCGTTAGCTCTGGCGACTTGTACCCAAACCTATGACGCAGTGAAACCAGAACATGTCATCCGAAGTGGACATCCTCGGTCCAGTCTTCATCCAATCTATCTCACACCGGCACTTATGTGTGGGGTACTCGGTACAAAAGTCTTTCCCCCTTTGCCAAGTCTCGAGGTTTAGAAAGCGAGTTCAACCAGGTACATATGAAACCAGGTACATATGATTAAAGTGTGACATCTCCGAATGGAATGTGTCAAATTTGATTTCCAATATCTCTATAGCGATGTCAAGCATACTACATTGTAATTTTAAAGGCGTGGCCCAGGATCATCTCGGTTAGGCCACAGCTCCACCAAATGTACTTGGCGGATTCTATCTCCGCTAGAAACTATATGGAAGCGACTAAAATATACTTTGTATGGAGCACAAAAGCCTATTTTCTAGTTTCCCTAAAGAAGCATCTACACCCCAAAGCTCGTAAATGAGAATCACCGAGTTAACTCCCTGTAATTTCGAACAGACCGCAATACTCGGCTGGCCTAGCCTAGAACTAGGATGGGAACCTGTGTTTGCGATTTCGAAAATGAAATCTGAGAGATGCAACCTCAAGGTTTGTACCTGGCGTCGCTGTGACTCGTCCGTTAGTCCGTCGTATATGAGGGTAGTATCTGGTGGGTTTGCCTTGACAAATCGAACTATATATATAACTATATATATATATATATATCGGCTTAGTATATTACAAACTCCCCCCTGTGCACCATTCTTCCAATGCTACTCCTTATTACTTGATGGAAATTAAACATATGGCCTATTATTGTAATAAAATCATCGACGTAGCACTCTCCGTTCTTTGTCCGTGTATGAATGACTGTTTTGCCCTAAGCGCCCACAGTACGTATATCCTTAGAATTGGGCATGAGATGCTCCAATAACAGTTCGCATGACAGTTCGCATGACAGTTCGCATGACAGTTCGCATGACAGTTCGCATGACAGTTCGCATGACAGTTCGCATGAGAGCGGCCATATAGCACACATGTTTTCATCTTCTACATACGTCAGTCGTTACTCGAGACCTCATATTCTATAATAGATACCGCCAAACCTTAGGACCAGCCAATGGAGATGAAACGAGACAAGTCATCATAATAATAATACCGCAGCCTAATATACAAATAAAGTTAGCGGGTTTCAGTGAAATGACATCCAGGTCCAATATAATGTGTAATTACAGATCTAAAGCATGTTGTTTATAAGAACACCTGGGCACCCTGCAGTGAGCTGTGTTGACTAAGCATATATGTAGTCAATGTGCCCTGGAAAACTACATGTAGTACATGGCAAGTGCCTGATTTGGATTTGTTCGATAGCGTGAATTATCAACTCTTTCTATCCAACACATTTAAGGTAGATTTGCCAAAACATCGATTTTCTGTCGCTTGCTGCGGTTCCAAGTTGCCTACTTAGACCGGTGTGCTACACACATATCACATTAACCAAGTCGTGAGCGCTAAAGCAGACTCGACAGCCCTGCATGTGAGCCGTGAAACTGCCCAATGATGCCGCTGTGGCTCCCAGCTCGCAGGATTCAGGTGGGGATTTTTCTGTGTTCGATGAAATTCAAGCATTGCTTGTCGACAGTAGTCTGCAGCCAGCGCTTTAATGGGTAACACCATTTTCCCAGTGCGGTAACTCGTAGGATAGGCATAAAGTCCCCGACACTTTCCAAGAAGGAAGGTTGTATCCGCAGTTTTAGCGCGATTGATGCCTGCTTGGGGTTCCATCAAGCACCCTGGTCATACAAGCTCGGGTGTTTCATGCTATCCATCTCGCACGGGCCAAAATTCTCCATGTGAATGAATTCATGTCCAGGGACTTTCCAGCATCCAAAGTCATCAGAGAGATCACTATTCCCTTCATTTCTTCCCCTTCTTCTTCCCTTTCTCTGCACCCGCAGCCTCCTCCTTCTCCTTCGTAAACCCGCCCTTAACCAAAGCATCCCGACCAACATCATTAATGATCCGGAACCGCGCCGGACCAAGTTGAATGCCGCCATACCATCGCGTAACAACAACCACAACATTCCACACATCCATTAACTGCATAACATGCAGCAACCGACCTCCAGCAGCAGTCTCCCCATCATCATCATAATCCTGAACAACAGTCTCACCCTCCCCATCCCCAGCCTTCTTCTGCCGAATGCGCCAAGCACTAATATTATGCGTCGCGGCCGCAACCTTCCGATCCGTAGCCGTAAGATGATCAATAAAAGCCTGCGCCTGCGCAAGACAAGTAACACGGGCAACACGGCCCACGAAAACCGATTTTTTCTCGGAGACCACGTCTGAGAGGATCCATTCGGGCGGGGCGTCGAGGCCGAACGCGTCGCGCAGGGACAGAGCTTCAAAGGCGTCTGTGGCAGTCGACGCATCGACAGTCGGTGTCTGAGTAGACGAGTCCCCGGCATCGTCTTGCCCGATACTCAATTCTGGAAATACGACGACCGCTTCGCTGATTATATCGAATAGACACACGGCGCCGGCCTGCCAGGTCCGTTGTACGATATCCTCCAACACATCGATGGCGATCTTGCCTTCCCCGCGTGCGGCGGTTGATGCTGTTCCCAGTACGGTGGGTCGGGAGTCTGGGTATGAGGCTTCGAAGCCGATAATGAAGGATAGATGTTGTTGTTCTGGGATTTGGAGGGTGACCACTGTGGTATGAGTGTTGCTGTTGGAGTGCGCGGGACTTCCTAGGTCGATTGTGTTTTTGGTTGTCGCGTTTGCTGGGGTTGTGCGGGTTACGGTTATTGTGTCTGGCTCGTAGATAGCATTTACGGCTTCGATTTCTTCGGCAAGGTCTTGGTTCTCGGGGATTAGAGGCATTGTGCCGGTTGGAGACCTCAATGCTCGTGCGGGGTGAGGGTTTAATTATTTGTGAGCAAGGGTTGACCCCACAGTTTATTCAGGCATCCAGGCACCAAGGCACCGATTTTGTGTCGGATTGGTCTGTATTGTAAATGTAGGGGTCCAATCAGTGGTATTCAACTCTCTGTATTTCTGTATCGGCTCTTGGTACAATTTATATGGAGCCATGATTACATAACATTAATTACAAAAATGTGTAGGATTAATAAATAAATCCCCCGGTATGCCGGACGTCATGCTCCGACATTTTGATGTGGTAAGTATAATGTAACTGATGTACATGTTCGTACCTGATGATATCGAGAATTGTTGGAGATGAGCACTCAATGTGGCCTTGCTTATTATTTGGCAGGGGTATATATTAGGATAGGGAATCAATCCCTACATGAGATAGGATCAGCCAAGGATTTCACAACTGCGCTACACAGAAGAATTGGTCAACAGTTTTGCAAAGTCAACATCCGGAGAAGTGGGGTGGGTTATTATCTTCGAAGCGAGGAGACTGGGCCTGTTGGGTTTTGCTTGCTTGCCCTCAATGTATACCTGTATATGCTATGAGCTCCAACGCGTCTATTTGCTTGCAAAGGGTCTGTTAGGGTCGTACTATATGGATGAGCTTAACAGACACCTATTTATACTAAACAAGAAGTTATTTACACCCAAGTGAGCCATTTCAGATATCATCCTTAGTATCATTTTTTTTCAAGTATAATCGGAAAGTCTCTTTTTGGATCTCTTTTCAATATCCTTTTTCATGTCTGCGTTGCCTTAATCTCTAGCCGGGATGGCCAAAATGGTTGACTGCCCCAGGCCATTTGGAATTAATTTAACCAAGAAGCATGGCCTGCCTCTATTGGGAGTATACCTAGGTGGAAAATTTATAGGTAGATTCGGGTAGCTTGTGTTCCCATGGACGCTGATATGGTGGTGCTCTTCACCCGTACGTAGATCGGACAAGGGCTCCTCGTCATTTTGGCAACAGCAACATTAGAATGACGACAACGAGGTCGATACTACGACCAAGGCATAAGAGTCTAGGGAACGGCTGTTAGTATAGTAATTTGCAAGTGTAGGGATGGAAATGGGGTCTTCAATTTCAGAAAGCCCCTAGGAACGCCACCAATCATGTCTTTTCCGTCGTCATTCAGTGCCAGGACTGTAATCCCTGGCCTTATTGTCACACAGCGTAGGACGAACACCGCGGATGGAACGACGATATAGTTTGAAAAGCTCAGATCACATCCGAAGATTTTCCCTGCATTAGTGCAATCCTTGTAGAATTTCCCGAATTGAAGATCATTCAAGATAGATTGTTGGCGGAGGGCGGAGAGATCGTGTTGCCACCCCGTGGACCCGTCACGCGTTGTTCTGATTGGGTGCCTGGCTGCCTTGGCTGCCTGACGGATCCGCTTTCGCTGTCTCTTCCCCAGATCTCATCTCGTACCTCGTCTCTCTTTTCTTCCCATACTTTTGCCTTTTTGTATTTATATCTCTATCTCTTCATGATTTAAGCCTAGTACGGTTAAATCTCTCTGTATTCGTTTCAGGGTCGCGTTCCTGGTGATCTTCCGTCTTGCATACCAATCAACGGAGATCCCCACGGCCCATCACAACGCTAGCGCCCATCAGCCACCGACCGCCGTCATACCTTATACCCCATCGTTCGCTACGTTCACTTTAGTTCCTCCAACTACACCACCCTTTCCCTCCAAGCCAACACTTCGCCATGTTTGGAGAGGGCCGAGAGGAGGCCGACAGGCTGTATGTTCCACCACTCCTTGAAGATGATGATCGTCTCAACGATCCCGAGGCTTCCGAAGACCTCCCGCCGCCGGATGTCGAGGCTGGCAGCACTCTTCCCGTCTGGCTGCGGGAGTCATCCAAGTCATTTCGCTGGGGATGGGTGCCGCTACCGCTCCGAAAGGTCGGTCGCGCCACCGCCAATTGGGTTAAGGGTCCTGATCCACCGCATATGCTTCTATTGAAACCACTGTTTCCGCGAGTCCAAGAGCTTCCAGTTCAATACTTCGACCGTCTTTTTCCCAAGCGCAAATTTAAGACTGCACTCTTATTACTGCTCTATATATCTTGGTTCTTGCCTTGGTTTTTGATTTTATTACACTCGCGTTCTTCCGGTTATATCGAAGGGTACGGTCAGCCTCAGACGTTGTCATGCTCGACGAACTTCTGGTACGTGCTGAAATACAACCCCACATAGATATAAAACTAACATGCAATTGATTTAGGGAGTTCGGAAATGGGTGTGGTGTTAACGGAAACGACTGCCGTCCATTTTCTTCTTCGACTATTCCCTTCCGGTGTCCTGCGAATTGCCGTGATACCAAATTGCTGGAGCCTTACATTGTGGGAAATCATACATACAACTACCAAGGCTTAGTGATTGGAGGGTCTAAGCCGGATTCCTCAGATGCGGCACTTTACCGTGCGGATAGCTTTATTTGCCAGGCAGCAATCCATGTCGGTGCAATTTCGAACGATGGCGGCTGCGGTGTTGTCAAGCTGGAAGGTGCGGCGCACTCTTTCCCATCAGTCAAGCAGCACGGCATTCTCTCCGCCGGGTTCCCGTCGACCTTCCCGAAGGCTTTCAGCTTTCTACAGCTATCCTCGCCGCAAGCTAGCTGCCCGGCAGATCCACGCTGGACACTTCTCGGAATCACCGCTGCTGCCGTTGGCGTTTTGTGGCTCTTCTGTACATCGCCGCCCGTGCTATTTTTCAGTACATTCTTCATGGTATTCTGCCATACTGGACTTGTTGGAGACCCACCCTCGTATCCTTTCTTGGCCGACCTTGTCTCTAGTCTTCTATCACGGCTGCTACCAGCGTCGTTTGTCGTCTACGTCCTTTACAAGTTCTGTGCAGCGCCGCTTTTGCAGCCAATCTCCTCGCCTATCTACCAGCTTTCTAAGTTGTTCCTTTTCCTACCCCCACTTTTCATTGGAGCTCTGAACAACTACACCTTTGCACGGTTGATTCCACTGCAGCGTCTCACCCCGATGGATATCCAGAAACAACCCGGGGCAAAGTTGGCATTGGCTCTTGTTATCCCAATTGTGATCTCGATTGTCCTGAGTCAGGCGTGGCAAATTCGTCAGGGAGGTCTGCTCCCACGGTATTTGAAGATATACTGTACCATGGGCCTCATCATCTTGATTTTGCTTCCTCTCCCTGGTCTTCGCCTTCGAATTCATCATTACATCCTCGCCATTCTCCTCATGCCGGGAACAGCCTTTCCCACTCGGCCCTCGCTCATCTACCAGGGTCTGCTGCTGGGTCTTTTCATCAACGGAGTTGCGCGGTGGGGCTTCGCCTCGATCATTGAGACTCCGGCAGCTTTAGGAGAGCAAGCGCCGCTTGGAGATGGAATCCATGGCTGGTGGGGGGCTACTTATCCCAATATAACGGCAGCATCCGTCAATATCTCCCTGCCAGAGGTGGGATCGAACATCACTTGGCGCGGTAATGGCAACATCACATTCGCTCTGTGGGAACATGAGCGCATGGCAGATCTAGCGGTGGACGGCGTCTCGGTTCTTCTCAACGATGTAGAGCGCTGGCGTGGTTATCTTGATGAAGACAAGCGCGGAGAATTTACCTGGCACCGCCATGGTCATGATGGCCTGGAGCTGCAGACAAATCCTCGTCTGGTCAATCGTGACTTGGACACCAAAATCGACTCCAACTCGGTTCTTTTGGCTGATAGTGATCCTGAAGACAAACCCGAAGACCTATTCTTCCGATTCGCATTTTTGAGAGGCTCCGAGGCTGGCATTTATAGCCCGACAGGAGTGTGGTTGAGCGATGGCGCGTGGTGGCCCCCTGCACCTCCCAAGAAATAGATCCACGTTCCTTCTGTGTTGGAAACTGAGGTTGTTTTTATGTTTATATTCTACCGCACCTTGCAAGTTAGATTGATTATACACTTTTGGTTCAAGTGTGCTGGACGCGCTGTGCCCATTGGAGTAATAGAACAGGCACTGCGTTTGCTGGATCACTCTCGTTCATGACTGGTCACGTTAAATGAAGATATCATATATTATGATTGCCCATGTCTGGTCCTGATCTATATTAGCCATGTAGATTCAATATATCACCACCAATGTATATATCTGTCTCTGCTGTCGTATTTTTACAGAAAATGCATACCACGTGATCGGTGACGGCACGAGCCAAGGCAACACCCAAACCTGAGCTCACAATTCGAAGCTTCATTCGTACCTAATTTTAGCAATTCCTATGTTACACTAGGTACGCGGTATCTTGAAATCCATGGAGCACGAGGGATCTGATCATGAGGGACGCGAGGTGCCAAGCGCGCTGGTCCGACGTGCAGTAAGTGTCGCTCCACAACCAAAAAAAAAAGTGCAAGCTTAGAAAAGGCAATCTTGGAAGAATCCTTCGAAGATACAACTTGGACTAATCAAATATTAATTATGGATGCATCCAGTGTGATCAATGCCGCCTCCGAAAGGTATGCAGCTCCGAGTAGCACGGATGTCATGACTGGATTCTCACCTTGTCACAGATTCGATGCGATAAGCGCACCCCATGTTCAAACTGCCGAAGCTCCAGCATCGCATGCCGATCTACTGGCGAAGGCCAGAAGCCATCAGAGCCCCGGCGGCGGGTTTTAATCTCAAATCAATAGTATGAGCATCTTGCCCCTATCACAGGACACCATTGACTTGAGCATAGTGAGAAAAAGATTGATTTGATCGAGGAACGCCTGGCAAGCATTGAAGGTACTCTTCAACAGCTAGCAAAAAACACATCTCAACCACAAGGCTTCACAGCACCAAACCGGAGCGAGTCTCATTTCGCCCCTTCGCCTCAGAAGTCAACTCCTTCGCAGCCGTCATCTACTACACCAAACTCCGTAAAGCCCAAGGGCCCTTTGTATCTAGCAAATCGTACTATCGAGGAGCACGATTCTAGCGCTGGCTTCGAGGGCAGCTCATCTCTTACTGCCCATGGGGCCTACGCGAGCGCGTTCCTTGAATCTGCTGTGTCCAAAAGCTCGCCGCAGGTTGTGTCAAGTCCGAAGATCACCGCGGCTCTCTCGTCGCTAAAGCAGCTTGTCGGGATCCAGAACCAGCGGCGAGAAGCGGATTTGCAGGGGAGTCAACCTCGCACCAAGAGTGCAAGGTTGGGCGTGAGACGCGACATTCGCGATCTGGAGATGCCGCCTCTGCCAGTGGTTCTGGATATGCTGAGAAATATTCAAGGTACGGTTCATTCCAAACAGACGTTTACAGTTTGTGCTTACTTACCTAGAAAATCCACCTGCTTTCTTTGGTGGCTATGTCCCCTTCCTCAGTGTGAAATATTTCACTGAAAAATGCCGTGAAGTTTACTTCTGCATACAGGATTACTCCGATGCGGCATTTATTATAACCACCTTTACTATGTACGGCCTTTTCTACGAGTATGGTGGCATGGAGAAAGACGTAACTATGCGAGAAGAGCACCATCACTACATTGAGATGTGTCGCGACAACCTGGAGACAGCACTTGCCAATTTGAATATCTTGATGCCTGCAAACCATGACTCGATCATGGCGTTATCTCTAGGAGTCAGTCCCCCATTTTCTTTTTGTCTTTTGTTCAGATATACTCTATCTGGAATCCTTATTTCCTTACTTACAAACACAGGCTATGCATGCACTCGAGATTTCCAAACCATCCGTTGCCTGGACACTAGCATCAACGGCCATGAATCTCTGCCAGACACTGGGATATCATCGCCTTACTTCAATGGAGCATGACCCCGTACCAGTTCAACGCAAAAAGCAGATTCTATTCTGGACTGTCTACTCAATTTTGAATATGATGTCCCTGCGTCTAGGACGTGCTTCATCCATCCAGAATTACGATATCAGCCTACCGATGCTAGATGAAAACCCAGAAGAGATCCCCCACCCATGGGGACCCGTCTGCAATTGGTGGACTAGATCGGCAATTATCCAGAGTGAAGTTTATCAATATTTGTATAGCCCAGAGGCCCTGCAGAAACCAGAGAGTGAACGAATCACACATGCGTACAGACTAGCCGCCGAGATGCAGTCGAAGGTTATGGAGCCGTTTGAGGTACCGCCCCTACCGTTGTTTGGGATAGGATCGAGTGAAAGAGTTGCTAATGTGAAACACGTAGAAATTCATGTCATCGGATCTTAAAGTATCCGACATAGACCTTATGTACCTTGCAACTGACAAGATCAGTCGGCTGGCTATCATGACCTTGATCTACCGAGCAATTCCAGCATCAGCAGACTCAGGCCATGGCGCTACCTTCATACCCAAATGCATTGAGACAGCCCGGGAAGCCCTGGAAGTCCACCGCAACTGCGTTGTAGCACTCAACGAGACAGACAATTTCACGAAAACATCCTACATGCACTGGTTAGCATACCTAAAGGGTCCCGCCATCGTTGATGAAATGACCATACCCCCTCATACCGAGATATTCTGACCAAAGAACTATAGGGGCATCCTCCTATCCCCCTTCGTCCCCTTCATCGTACTATTCTGCAACATAATAACAACCTCCAACGGCGACGACCTCGCCCTACTCGAAGAGTTCATCGCCTCCCTCCAACCGCTAACTACCTTCTCTCAATCTATCGAGCGATTGCACACCCTTTGCTCTGTGCTCGGCACCGTCGCCCGCCTTTACTTCGAAGCCAACACCCGGCCCCAAGCAGCCGCAGCCCAAGAAAATCTGATTGAGGTCGGTCAGGAATTCGATGTTTATCTCAGTGCACTCGGGCTGGCGCCTCCAACCCATATAAATCCTCTAAACAACGATAATTCCAAGGTGGTAAACCCTCAAGGTTATCCCCCGACAGATAATCCTGCCATGCATGTTAGTTCAGCGGATTTGTCACAGCAGCATGTGAGTGGTTTCTCGGCGCCGGTCGATTCATCTCAAGCACCGGGGCAGGATTTGGGGACGGCTGCGCAATTGGGAAATTGGTTCTGGGGGAATCAGTACATGATGGGGCTTTTGGAGGAAGATTTGTCGCAGTTCAATCCGGGAAGGCCGTGAAGAGACTAACGGGTGATCATTAGACTGGATCATGCTCACTATTAGTCTTACTTCTTATCAAAATAACCAGCTGCCATAGTTGTAACATGAATCTCAACTTCTACACCTCGTTGATGTCTAATCTACATATCACCCTTTCAGTCCAGCAAAACCTTACATCCCTCTGCACTCATAACCACGATTGTCAAAGCTTGCTTCTCCTCGCCAGGTGGGACACTAGGTGTTTCAGGTGGTAATCTGAGCTCAGGGAAAGACTGAATGATCCGTATAATTGCGTGCGAAGCTTCTGTCAGTGCAAATTCCTCTGTCAATTTAGTTAGTTCCAAGTGCTCTACGAACTACACTCATAACCTAAATCACTTACTGCCTAGACATATCCTCGGCCCTCCGTGGAAAGGCATAAATCCCCAACCAACGCCATCTAGCTCTGTACCCAGCCATCGCTCGGGACGGAAACTGTTTGCGTCTTCACCGTAAACGCTCTTTAGTCTGTGCATGTGGTAGACTGAATAGCCAACCCCTGTGTTCTTGGGTATTAGTACCGGGGATTTGCCATCGGGGCCTCCTCCGCTCGGAAGGAATGTTGTTTTAGCGGCTACGCGGACGTTCACTGGGAGTTGCGGGTATAATCGTTGAGCTGGGGGTAGCGGTTATCGTTAGCATATATCTCAATTTGGGAGATTAGATTGCTGATAGACTAGACTCACATTCATTAATCACACAACGGAGATAGGCCATCTTGCTGATTTTCGCCCGGGTCAATTCATGTGATCCTCCGGTGACAAGTTGTATCTCGCTGCGAAGTTTTGCAAGAGCCTCGGGATGTCGCACGAGAAGGGAAAAAAGCCCACGACATTAAACATGCCGTCGTGTCCCTCCCAGCAATAAGAACATGGACCAATTGATCTCTCACAAGAACCTTGTCCTGCATCTCCTTGTAAAGTTCGAGAATAAACGCATGTCTCTCCGATGCAGCTTCCTCACCATTCTTCTCCATATCGTCGAGGGCAAGCTGCACAAAGTGAGATGCATATTCCTTGACGACATCACACGCTGCCCTGAATTTGGCAGGTTTCCATAACCATTCCAAATCAGCAAGACGCAGTCTGATCGCGCTGATGTAGCTGGCATAGTCAAAGGCCTTCTCGAAAGTATCCGTCTCTGCTCCCGGCAAGGCAAAGACGGGTTCTCCGAAGATGAGGGCTGTTGTAGTGGCTAGAGTAAAGCGGAAAAGATGAGGTTGTAGATCTACCACGCCACTTCCAGTTGCAGAGCGGAGATTGGAAATCAAGTTTTCCACGTGTTCATCGAAAATCTTAGAATCTTGTCGGTGGATTCGTACGAATTGGCGGCGGAGCAACTCTCGAGAATGCTTCCATGGACGACCATCTTGAGTGAAAATGCCTTCGCCTAGCATAGGCATGAGACCAGGTCGTCGGGAGCCAAGGCACCAATCTTCTGAGTGTGAGACAATACTTTATGAATATGAGGATTGGGTAAATACCTTCGAAATTCGTAGAGAGTATAGATTCCACGTTCTTTGGGTCGGCAGTGAGATAACCTTGATTTCCAAACAGTTTAAATGTCATGTTAGGTCCGATCTTGTCGAAATACTGGGATTGAAACAATAGTAGTCGCTGGTCTGGCAATGCATCATATTGCCGCTTGAGGATATCAAGTGCTAATGGCCATTTGTATGGAATCCACGTCTCCATCGGCAAGCAGCCATGCTTATCACCGAATTCTTTGTCACGCTAACGCTGTTAATATCTCTTGAATAGGACACAGAACTAAAAGACCCACGAGGTATCTACGCCAGCTTTGTATAGCAAGATATATAACGTAGTTGAGAAGTATTAATATAAAAGAAGCGCCCAATAAATTTATCGAGATGGGGTTGCTCCCACGAGAGCTTTGAAACCACTGCAATATGCTCATGCCGAAGGTGACAACTGAAGCAACGAATTATGTGGGAGGTAAATGAATGAAAACAGACATGATTACAGGAAAAGGAAGGATTTGGAAGTAAAGACGTGAGTCGGAATTTCAGCCATCGGTCACGCTAGGCTATCTCAGCTGGGGGGCACGGTTCACTCCTGGCCATTTTAAGACTACTTGTCTCCACAAATAGTATTTTTAGGCAGGTGACTGGTTCAAACGAAATCACAGGCCTTGGCAGCGGTGGGAGTAAGAAATACAACCCTCCTACTGGCTGATCAGCTTCGGTCACTGCCAGATGAGGGGCGATTTACATAGTTGTATACTTGAGTTGGCTGAATGTAGAAGTAGGTACTGAAAGCCTATCAAACCCTATTATTTGATGATGCCTACAGCATACGGGTATCTTACCGAGGAACTTATCAATCAATTCGAATCAGTTGACTGCGAGGCTTAAGCCTCTGAGGGTCTAATAATCAGGTCAGCGATTTTAAAACATTAACTACTGATCATCCATGGGAATTAATAGAAGTAGATACAACTATCTCTACGGAGTATTCCATAGACTCTCAATTACACGTGTGACAAAGTCTTGAGTGGACACAACAAAACCATGGAACCGGCCAACGGGCCGGGCCTATTTTTCAAAAAGGATCCACATGGTAATATTGGAGCAATCTGATTGGCTTCACGTCCGTGCAATGTTTCCGCTAGAGTAAATTAGCATCTGTTCGTGTATGCTATCAAGTGCTTTGTGTTTCTTGCGCTGTTATCGTACCTTTGCATTTCCAAGCTAAAGCGCCACACTCGTATTTTCTGACCTTGTCATTGGCTCTATAATTCTCAAACTCGAACTACTCCGTACCCTTCGTCAGTGAGAACACCGCGTGTCCATATGGCGATCAGCGGAGATTGCATCTAATTTTTTATGGGGGCCTGCATATGTGACATGTATGTTATAGTGCGCGGCTCCCTACTCCTTAACTTAGCCGTCTTCTATAATTACTCCCCCAAAAAAGTGTCCGCGAAGAGTCATGGTCAAATAATTATCATGACCTCAGATCAAGTCTGAATGGATCTAACTACTCTCGATAACCATAGAGTAATGCTACATCTCGACAGGCACATTTATAGAACCACTAGGGACAATAGTATTGCCGCCAGAAAGTTGGGGGCTGAAATAAAGCAATGATTGAACCTCAGCTCTGTATGGAGTAATTTATTGTCATATATCGCCTCTGTTTCATTGGTTGTCGTGTTGCTGCCGGGTGACTAGAAGCCTGTTGAGCAGTTGGCTTACCTCGGCCATGAAACAGGACTAGCGTCGCCGATGTGATTTTAGTGCAGATGTTCAAGACGAGACACTAAATATGGCAAGCCCCCTCATTTCCATGTCGGCAGCTCTCATCCCACGGGGTAGATTCCGCCTCCATTTTATTGTCTCTATGTTTCCTTGACTGGAGTTCTCACTTAAAATAATATGGACCCCTTTTCCATTATAGTTGGAACTGTTGGCCTGGCAGACGTCTCCATCCGTATCATCTCTTATCTCGGCTCTCTTAAAAGCGCAACATCCAAAATCCAGGATGAAATCACAATTCTAGGGCAAGAAATCGAAGCTCTCGTTGCTGTAAATGACTCAGTCGAGGACTTTTGGCATTCACGGCATGACTTAAATGGCTTCGACCTGCCAGTCAACGATGGATCTCACGCAAGTAATGTTTGGAAGAACTTGGCATCGCTCTTGCAGCAAAGCAAGGCAACCATTGAGCAGCTCGAGGTATTGCTCAAGGAGGTTGTTGGCAAGAAACACGCACTTGTAGGGGGTAAGCTCGACGGCCTTAGGAAGACGATCCGGAGACAAGATCGAGACGGTGAATATATGCAAATACGCCAGCGCCTCGCCAATAACCAAGCCGGTATCCAAATGTTGTTGAGTGCGCTTAACCTGTATGTCCAAGAACCTGCTTATCGTATATGTCTATGAAGAAAACGACTGACGAAGGACAGTTCCTATACGCTCAAATCACAGTCAGTAGCGGACCGTACTGTGGACTCGCTACCGGAGAACTTGCAGCACCAAAACAATAAGCTGGCAATAAGAATTAAAAACCTTCGCCGGATTCTCCAAAGCTCAACTGACCCAGAAAATGTGAGTTATTCGCAAACTATGGATGTAGTATAAAAGCTCACTTCTGCAAGCTCCAAGATTCCCTCATTTCCGCGGATGCGGTGGCGTCGCTCATTAGGTTCAACAAGCATTTTGACATGCCTCAAACTGTCAGCAGTTATTATACTGGCCGACAGAAGCAGTTGAATCAGCTTAAATCCACGCTCGACCTGGTCAATTCTCGCGAACCTCAAGATCACCAAAAGCGCTTCGTCATTTATGGTCTTGGAGGGTCTGGGAAAACACAATTCTGTTGCAAATTTGCTCAAGACAATAGGGAACAGTGAGTTTGACTCATATTTCAAGAGTAGATGAAAGAAATCTAACGACTATGTCTAGTTTCTGGGGTGTATTTTGGATCGACGGAAGTTCATACGAAAACGCGAAACACTCCTTCGCAGGAATTGCCAAAATCGGTGGCGTCGAACCCAACGAAAACGCGGCAAAGAACTGGCTTTCTAGTTTACAACAACCTTGGCTACTTCTAATAGACAATGCCGATGACCCCGAGATTGATGTGATGCGCTACTTTCCGGGAGGGGAAAGGGGTGTCATTCTTATCACTACTCGCAACCCTGCCAATAAGGGATACGGAACGGACGGCTCTCGCTTCTTCCATTTTGATAAGTTGGAAACTGAAGAAGCCAGTGACCTCCTTTTGGAGGCTGCCGCTTTCCCGCGTCCCTGGGCAGTACCAACAAGATCCTACGCTGCCCGAGCAGCCCGAATCCTAGGATATTTGCCTCTTGCGCTCATCCATGCGGGAAAGGCTATCTTGGAAAAGCTGTGTTCTCTAAGTGACTATCCCGAGTACTACGAACGGACGTGGAATAAAATTCGCCGTTTTCGAAGTCGGAGCTCATCTCGTGGTCACGAGGATAAGTACTTGTCGAATATGAGCGTGTATTCTTCATATGAGATGATATATCTTGGCCTTGAAAGCAAAAGCGACGATCAATCTAGGGACGCCCTTGAACTGTTGAAGACTTTTTCATTCTTCTATTGGGAGAACATCGAGTTTGATCTCCTAACAAATGCGGCTTCGAACCCTCGGCGAGAACGAGAAGATGCACGAGCCAAGAAACGCGTGGCAAAACCAGTACCGATCAATCCAAGGCCTAAGACATGGACGAGGACATTTCAAGACTGGGCCGCCACAGTGATAGAACCGCTCACGAGACCAAGTATAATCCTTCCTGCTGTCCTGCGTGACGAGGACGACGACCCATTTGATGAAGACCGGCTACGCAGCGCGTTGTCTCTTCTAGTCCGTCTTGGCATGCTGACACTTCATGACGATAACAATAGTTATTGGATGCATCCACTAGTGCATACCTGGGTGCGACAGAGACCCGAAACCAGCACGGCAGAGCAAGCCGTCTGGTGTCAAGCAGCGGCCACGATATTAGCACAATCGATATTCTTCCAGGCTCCACGGGCATATGCAGCTCAGGATGAGAAGTCGAAGAGGGAAATTTACCCACACGTGGAAAATGTGCGCAAATTACAGGCAGATATCAAGAAACGATTTGAAGAAAACCAAAGGGCTCCCCATTGGCTTTGGCCATTGAGATTTCTAGCGCCTCAATCGGGCTTTGGGAGGTTGCAGGCGACTGAATATGCGAAATTCAGTCTGGTCTACCTTCATTGCGGGTACTGGTCCCAGGCAGAAGAGCTTCAGCTTCAAGTGAAGGACTATTTATTCGCAAAGCTAGGCCCCGAGTCCGAGTACAGTATCGCCATTGCGTTCTTATTGTCCAAGAACTATGTTTGGCAGACACGGAACAACGAGGCGAGAGTGCTCCAATATCAAGTCCTGGAGTCTGCCAAACAGCTATATGGCCCAAAGCATCCTACAACCTTGCAGATCATGGATACCCTTGGTGCCACATGTATTTTAGGCAGTAGGTACCGCGAGGCCTATCGGCTGCACCAAGAAGTTATCGAAAGTTTGTCTAAGTTGGAAGGGTTTGGCCCCGAACACGAAGATACGTGGACTGCCGTGGATAATCTTTCCAAGGTCAAGCTTCGCTATTTCGAACATGAAGCAGCGGTTGACCTGCAACGACAAGCATATGAGGGACTACAAAAAGCTTTGGGTCCTACGCACGAGAAAACGTTAGAGGCGAAAGACAATCTTGCGGGGATCTGGGGGTTTATGGGCGAGGAGCATCTTCCACTAGCTCTTGAGATGAGTGAAGAGGTTACCCTGATCCGGAAAGAAACACTGGGACGTGAACATCCTCTTACACTTAAATCTACATTGACCGTTGCAAAGATCAAAACAGCTATGAATCAGTTTGAAGAAGCTGAACAAATCTTTCTGGAAGGGTTGCCCATTGCGAAGAGAAACCTGGGTGAAAACCACCTGGGAACTCTCACGGCTCGTACCTGGCTTGGACATCTTTACTGGCGACAAGAACGGTATTCTGAGGCACAGGAAATCTGGGAAGATATTATTACGAAGCAAACATTCGAACAGACAAAACGTGCAGACGGGGGACATGGGGATCGGGGTAAGTGGCATTCTTGTTATCTGACAATTAATCGTCGACACTTGTGTTACAAGGCAGTCTTTACTGATAGCAATATTTTATATCTAGTTCAAGCAATGTGGTTCTTGGTCCACTGCTATGAGGATCAAGGAAAATTCGCAGATGCCCTGAATATGTGCAACGATCTGATTGAGATTGTTAGCAACTTTGGCGGAGAAGGACTAGGACAGCAGCACAAACTCTGGCAATCTTTGAACGAAAAGAAACAAGAGCTATTGAAGCTCAAGGAACGAGATCATAATGATGATGTTGCTGATGGCGCAGGTGTCTCATCCAGTCGCTTGCCAACATCTTCCCCAATACCCAAGAAAGTGGTTAAAGATTTTACTTTCTAACATCTATATTAATACTATTTCTACTATCTCTACTTATCACAACAACGCTATTGTTTGATTCCATGATAATTCTATAATAGATAAGACTTTGATCTCGATCCGCGGGGTGTTTTAACTTGAACGACTGTACAAGACTCACAAATTGCCATGTCACTCCAGACACCGATATCCAATGGGTTTTGCAGGGATGCAATTCTTAGTCATATCAAATAACCTACTTGGGTACGGGGAAGACCTGGGCAGACACACATACGTAACCCCATTGGTACATCCTAGTAGGCTCATTTTCCTGCTAGGCTGCTTCTTCCAGAGTATCTTCTGCATGGCCTGTGGCCTCTCCGAGAATGGCACACAGCTCGTCGTGTTCCGTGTCTTCTCGGGCCTGGCAACCGCCATGTGTCTCCCGTCCGCAGTGAGCATCATTTCCGAGAATTTCTCCCCGGGAAAGCTCCGCAACCTCTTCTTCTCCTTTATTGGAGGTGGCCAGCTTATCGGATTCGGACTAGGCATGCTGATGGTTGGTGTCTGCGCCGACACCATCGGCTGGCGCTGGAGAGAGATTTCATAGTGCCGCCATCGCCAAAACAATCGCCTTTCTTCTGTCATGGTGGCAGCTGCCACAAAATAAAGAAACCAACATTAACTGGGCCCTCTTCTTCGCCATCGACTGGCTCGGTGCTATTGTTATCAGCGCCAGCTTGATCCTTCTTTCTTTGGCATTAGCGTGCATCCCCCTCCCTCGACCTACTCCAGACAACCCCAGCTAACTGTTTCCTAAGCATCATAATCTCCGATGTATATATGACCTGAAACGCCCGTAAACCCTCGATAATTGCCTATTTTGCCGTCTCCGGTGTTTTACTCCTGTGCTTTGTCATTTGGCAAGAATACCAGACGCGGTAAACCGACACTCATCCCCAACTCACTGTGGAGAAACAAGTCCTTCTCCTCAATCTGTATTAACGATTTTATCATCTGGGGTACCTTCAACGGCTTCGGACAGATCATCAATTTTTTCTTCCAGAACGTGCAAGAACTCTCTGTCTTAGACGCCGCTCTTTGCTTCATTCCAACCCCTATCACAGGTCTCCTCAGCACCCTCGTTAGGGGTTTAGTACTACACCGCATCCGCGCCGACGCCATCATAAACATCACGATTCTGGTCTCATGTATCTCCCCGCTTATGATGGCCCCCGTCAACCCCTCCTGGGTCTACTGACGCTCCCCCTTCATCACCATCTGCCTTAACTCCGTCGCTGCCGACTCTCTCTTCACAGTGTCCAAAATCCTGATTGCTGATATGTTCCCGCCGGAGACGCAGAGCCTGGCGGGGGATGTCTTTAACACGTTTTCGCAAATTGGAAAGAGTTTCGGACTGACCGTTGTCGAGTTGATCGCCAATGTCGTCAGCGATAATAACGCTGCCCGGCAGAGGGATTCGAACCCGGTGGGTACATGGTCGGGTATCGGATTTCGTTCTGGTTCTTGTTCGCGGCGAATATTATCTGCCTGGTGGTTGGGGCCGTCGGGCTCCGGGAGGTGGGTAATATCGGGAAGAAGCGTGAGTAGTAGAGATGTGCTGGGAAGTTGCTTCTTGTCGCAGAGTCGAACAGTTTGATAAACGGTTTGATAGAAGGGCCATACTGCAACATCTAATGATATAATTGCGCTTTTCTCAATGTACAGCTCAATTCTTGGAGAAAAAGAATCCCCCTATCTATCACCGCGTCCTTATACCTAATAGAGGAAGGAGTATACATTCTGATCTAAATACGTAGGTAATAAGAGGTAGGCATCCATGAAACCGATTTTAGGTCGAATATCCCGACCTTCCAATAGATTCTGACAGGACCACCAGCAGGAAATGAATATTTACATATCGATGCGCTGTGCGTGGAAGATTGCCCGATAGTTCATAGTGATCCATTTGTTCAAAGGGAGACAGCTCATGTCTTCGTAATTTCAAATGCGCTTTAGCGTTACTTGCATTTATATGCTGCAGGATAACCTCTATAGCTCCAATAGTTGTCTTCACCCCTCCCACCTAACAAGGATCTATTGTTTATAATGCTAGATTCCAATTCTCTTGGTGATTTCAAACCGTGGTTCTTCTGTGATGCACCGTGTACTGTAGAAAAAGGCTGACCACCCGTGGAATATATCCTTACTTCTTATTCTAGATACGTTCAGGCGTTATTTAAATTATACATGTTCTGGCAACAGATCGCGCACTCCCTTGCTAAGTAACATGTTCGCGACTGAGATACCGAGTTGCTCTGCGTCATCGTCGGATTGAACAGTGCTCACATTTTCGGAAGATATCTCTGACGTTCCTTCTATATGGATAACGGTAGCCCGCAGGCGGAGGGTGCCGCTATCAATGGCTGTGTCTACCGGATCGTTTCCTTTCAGAGGCTCAAAGGAAGATGAAACGCCAATTGACGACGAACATCCTCCTTGAAGGCTTCGAAGCATCGCCCTCTCTGCCATGCCGCGCCATCTCGACGGCTTATGGTCGACATGTTGGACAAGCTCAAGGATGTCTTCACGATCTGCACCGAGCTCGATACCGAGTGCGCCCTGACCAACCGCATAAGGGAATACGGTAGGCTCAAGTCGCTGCGTGATGCGATGGCCGAGCCCTAGGCGTAGTAGGCCTGCGGTCGCCAAGAGAATGCACGAAAATGGTGAATCAGGTGCATCGAGCTTAGCAAGGCGAGTATCCCTGATATATCCTTATTAGATCGTGTTCAAAAATGTATAGATGTAGTGAGCAACAGCAAAGGGGGAATAAGTTAATCAGCACTTACAAGTTCCCGCGACACTCTTGTATTTTCAAATGAGGCCAGTTTCGCCGAACTAGAGCTCTTCTCCTTGAAGAGCTTGATCCCACTACGGAACCAGGTGGTAATTGGTCGATAGATTTGAAAACCGAGTTGGACTTCATTACAACAGCATCTGAACAGTCTTCACGCTCAGGGATAGCTCCAAGGAGAAAATTTGGTGGCAGTGTAGTCGGCATGTCCTTTAAACAATGGACAAGAAATTGGACTTTGCCAGCTGCTAGATCCTCTTCAAGGCCATTGGTCCATAGGCTTTTGCCAATGTCTGATCCACCGGTCTGCTTAGAGAGGAGGATAAAGGGCGACTGCTTATCTGCATCGCCAACGACACTGCTTGTGGCAATTTCAAATGTCGGGGAGGGGTCGAGCTTTTGTTTCAACTCTGATATGATAGTCCGAGCTTGGGTGAGTGCGAGCTCTGATTTACGACAACCAACAACAAGTTGGGAAGAACCACGAGATGGGATTTCTTCTGTTTCACGATGCGGCTGAGAGCCGTTCGGGTTAAGGCTCATGGTGACGAGATACGAGCTGCTGCTTTTTTCATGTTGGAAATTGCGAGATTTGTGTCTTAATATCGAGATACACGTGACTTGAGACATCCCTGCCACTCGTCCTAATCATTTAGCGCTTAGCGCAGGAAAGGAAACATTACAGGTGAAGGTAGAACCTCCTTCGTATTCCAAAAGGTTCCAAGGTAGTAGTGGCGGTTTAGGCAACCACCAAGCCTGGAGATTAATGCACGCAGTATAGCAGATATTCTAATGCATTTGGTAGTGACAGTCGTCCGGCGCAGTCACTATCATCAATTGTCCCCGGGACAGTGACTAGCATAGCATACGCCAATTAAGTCACCGCACATCAACATGCCCGAAATATTCGTCCGGCGCTAGTCGAGGACGAAAACGCGCGCGCGGAGATATTTAAAAAAAGTACATAATCCCCAGGCATCCTCAGGCATCCTCAGGCGGGGGAGGGGGATGCAAGCATCCAATGTGGGAAAGTGGGGGTTGTAAGCATCCATAGGGGGGAGGGTGGCTATAACAATTCCCTATATTTATATTTCTCCCCATTCACCCCGTTCTTCGCAGCAGTTGCTTCTCACATGCCCATTGGCTGAATGGAAAAAGTCTCTGTGGAGATAATGGCGTCCACAATATCGTTTGGATGTTCAAGTTCGGGGCTACAGATGGGTCTGAACCACGGCTCTGTCGTCAACCATTTCCACAAGCACATTGAACAAAGAAAGGAAATCAATAAGCATGACGCATGTCTTGCAGATTTGTTCATCACGGAGCCCGAAGAAGATCTGAATATGCGGAGGCGGACAAAAGGACCTCGTACCCCAGGGACCTTCAACTGGTTCTTGGAATCATACGAGCTCAAATCTTGGTTTCGACAAGCAAAGACCGCAAGCGATATAGAACAAAATGTTTTATGGCTACACGGCAATCCAGGAATCGGAAAATCTACAATGGCTATGATGCTTGCTGAAGAACTACCAAATAAAGATTATTTTTCCAACAGTGACAGCATCCTCTCATTTTTTTTCTGCGATTCCGACTCTGAATATCATAGAACGGCAACCTCTCTACTGCGAGGTTTTCTGTACCAAATCGTCAAAAAATATCCATGTTTTATGGAGCAAATGATGCCAAGATACAAAGTTCAGGGAAAGCGTCTTTTCATGTCGTTTGACGGACTTTGGGCAGTATTGATGGATATAGGCCGAGCGTCTCACGGCATCGAGATTTATTGCATTGCCGACGCTCTCGACGAATGCGATACCGAATCACAAGATATGTTCCTCCGGCAAATCCACCAATCGTTCAAACAAGCTAACGAGAACATTGCGGTCCCATGCAGCGTGCATTTTTTGATTATCAGTCGTCCGTATCCCAAAATCCATAGTCTTCTATCCATATTTCGATGTGTCGATCTCGGCTCGTGCAAGGAGATAGCCGATGACTTAAGAGCCATGATTCAAGACAAAGTACAGGACCTTGCAAAGCGAAACACATATCCTGTATCTGTCAGACAAAAAGTATCAAAGATACTTGAAGAAAAAGCGGATGGAACATTCCTATGGGTTGGAATTGTCTGTCGGAAATTGGATGATGTACGATCAAAAGATGTGGTCGAGAAACTGCGGGCTCAACCTCAAGGGCTTTATCGCTTATATCGAGCCCTGTTGAATGCAGCGTTTGAAGATAACGACCCACATAATGACTCAAAATTGAAGATGTTGTTGATGTTTGTCACATTTGCGTTACGGCGCCTGACGGTGGCTGAAATAGCCGAGGCATGTCGATTATACTTGGACGAGGATATTGAAACTCGCCTCCGGTTCACTCAAGATATCATTGACTCTTTTCACTCGCTGATTTTTACTGATAAAACCCACCGTGCGACTGTTACATAGGTCTGTCAAGGACTTTTTAATGACAGAGATGGATGGTTTCACGGCTGTCAAATCCAATCATGTCCTGTCAAATCGTTCTATTGAGGTCATTTCTCAATATTGTCGGCCCAGTCTGGACAGGTCAATGCTGGAATCAACTTACGGATTTCTTGGTTATTCAGTACTGTATTGGCCGAAGCACGCAAGCTTAGCCAAAGGGAGTTTACCATTCAGAAAGAGCATGAAAACTTCTTTCAAAACACCTTCGGGACATGGGGGTGCTGGCTGGATAATTATAACCATGCACAAAGACATCCGTGGGATTTCCTAGGACCAGATATATCCGTAATTCATGTTGCAGCCCGATGGGGAATTGTTCCGCTCATCTCTACCGCCCACCAAAAAGCATTGGAGGCCAAAGATGACCGCGGACAATCGCCACTATTTATCGCGACCAAGAACACTCAAGTTGAAGCCTTGCGCGTTTTGGGCGAGTATGACGTGCGTTTTGATTCTCTGGACAACAAGCATCAAAATGTACTTCATGTTGCATGCAACAACCCTCGCTTCAATGACTGTACGATGATAAAGTACTTTCTTGACAAGGGGGCCTGCCCATATACCTGCGATGAGGAGAATATGACACCCTTCCTTTATGCGCTTGGAGACAGACGAAAAGGAATTGTTCAAACTTTCATCCAACATGCTTTCAATCTAGAATCCACAGTTGAAAGGCGATCGTGGCCTGGGAGACCAATTTCTAAGCCCCAGAAACTGAATATAGAATCAGGACTGACAGCGCTCCACTTCTCCGCTTTGAATGCATGTACAGAGATGGCCGCGTACTTACTTGAATGTGGGGCCAATCCCAATGCTCGCTCTGATTTTGGCGATACTGCGCTACATCTTGGGATTAGGGGCCGGCTTCTCGGCCGCGAAAATGACGATATATGGCAGGGTGGTCAGTATGCCGTTGAGTCATTGGCTGACTTGATCGACGATCATGAGGGCTCAGAAGCTTCTGATATCTATCGAACCATCAGCGATACTAGGGTACTCATTGTTGAGACACTCCTGGAGAGCAAGTCTATTAACGTCAACATGGCTAACAATCATGGGGATTACCCCCAACATGTGATCGACTTCCGCCAACCTCAGGCATTGTCCATTTTGGAAAAGCTTATAGAAAAAGGAGCCGATGCATCACAACCGAACCACGCTCGTCAGACGTGTCTTCACCTCGCTAGCCAGGCGGGAAACCTAGAAGTAATTCGCAAGCTCGTGGAAGAAGGTTATGATATCATGCTAGAGGACTCCAATGGGCGGAGCCCATTCAATTACGCAGTCTCCAGTGGCCATCTGGATACCCTATACTTCATGTCAAGAGCCTGCGATAGTGTGCTTTCAGTGACTTGGAATTCCCTTGACCACTTTGGCAAAAGTCCATTACATCATCATGTTGCCTCTGATATTTGCTCTGTTGAATTTGTGGAATTCCTAATACAGCTTGGTTGCGATGTCAATCTGCCTGACAGGGACGGCAAATCGGCCTTAAGTCTTTATATGAGCTCATTTCACTTATCAATCCAAAGTAAGATATTTCATTTTCTTGTCAAGAATGGGGCTGATCCGCTCTGGATCAATGAACAAGGACAAACACTGGCACATCTCACCATGCATTATCAGGGAGAAAAGACCGATGTCCTTAGCTATCTGTTTGATGTGGGTGTGGATCCAGCGACCAGAGATATTGATGGGAAAACATTGATGCATCACGGAGCGATTCATGGTATTTTTACCGAAAATCTGGTGGACTTTCTTGCTCGCGAAGGTGTCTTGGACGTTTGTGCGACGACCACAGACTTGGTCGGCAAGACTCCGCTCGATTATGCGGAAGAACTAGCGCATCGAAATTTAACAAGAGAGGTGTATGATGATGATGATGATGATGAAGGATGGGAGGACTTGTATCGTAATGAAAGATGGGGAGAGTCGTTGAAAAATCTGAATGCAGCACTTGTATCACGGTATGATTACTTTTCCGGCGTTTATCAGGAGTCAACAGCTAACCTAAGGCAGTCCTGGAGAAGCTTCGAGGTGATAAGCTTTGCATTCGGGCCATCAATCCCCAACTTTTGTTCCGGGCCATTTGATCTTCATTCTGGTTCGTCATCTCCCAGGGATATTTCAATGTAGAGGTTTTGTCTCGAGGCTGGGAAACCGTAGGAGGACTGGAAAAACAAGAGACAGGATCTTACAGTTGCCAGCATTCTTCTCTGGTGAAATTTGTTTCTGTGGTCGCTTGCGCTGCCTGTCGACCGTAACAAGAGAGGTGGACACAGTGGGCTTGAATGAGCCCAGTTATCGTGGCGGGATGAGCTGTAGGGGGGTCTGGATCTAAACTTACGTCAATCTGATAACTTGAAGGTGACATTTCTTGGGTACTGAATTTCAATATAATGAAGCTTCTCTCAAAATCAATCTATTGTGACAGAAATAGACGGATACGACAATGTATGGTAAATCTGACATATGTAAATTCTCTAACTAACTAAAATGACAAGATCCGCTCTTTTCCAATCTCGGCGGACATAGCTGATTAAGCAATGTATGTATTTTTGTATGGTACCGTTATCATGACGGTCCATTGATTTTCCGGTTTGTAAAGACCTGGTAATTTCAGCATGCATAAATGCATAGTACTTGACACACCCCCCCAGTTCTTGAAGCTATTCAAAGCTCTCAAGGACTGCCTTTCTTCCAACTGTTTCGCAGCTGCTTCGCAACCGCTTCGCAAATGATTCGCAAGTGATTCCAACTTACCTCACCTGTCTCCTCACTGATCTCGGCTCAAATCGTCGATTTATGCAGTTTCCGCAAAACAGCCTCTGTTCTCAGAGGTCATGTGACGAATCATGTGACCTACGTCCCTCATTCCAACCAACTCTCTGAAGTGTCCCTGCTTCTGCTTCGTCAGAGCTTTGGTGAGCCCATCTGCTGGCATCGCAGCAGTTGGTACCCAGTCCACATATACTCGACCTGCGCTAACTTCTTGCTTCATCCAGCATCGATTGATGTCAACATGCCGGAGCTTCGTATGCATCGCGGCCCCTTCCTTCGTCAATAAATCGACAGTTTGCTGGTTGTCACACATGATGGATAGTGGGTGATCTGGTTCGAAGCCTAGTGCATTAAGCACTCGTCGCCACCACTGTACGGTTTTTCCTGCCTCTGCTAAAGCTAGTAGTTCGGCCTCGGTAGTCGATGTGGTGACAGTCTTCTGCTTAGTGGCCTTCCAATCGATTGGGCCACCATATAACTTGCAGATATACCCTTCGGAGCTCTTTCGATCTTTATGGTCTCCGAACGACGCATCGCTTGCAAATTCAACTGATTTCGCCGCCATCGTCAGGGTCGTATCTCGATTTCTAGGTTGTTTGTTTGGTGTTCTGATGCCGTATTCAATGGCCCAAAAGCGTGTCTCATAGAGATACTGTATGATGCGATCGACTGCATCTATATGCTTTGGTCCTGGATTTGTAAGGAATTCAGCCACTTTGGAGGTTGCTTTTGCAGCATCTACCCGGGTAATGGTGGTGGCATACTGCGCAGATCCAACCTTGGCCTGGAAACCATGAATCTGTTGCGGTGATGCCACCCCATCATAGGGTACTAGAGGCTCAATGCTCAGTGGGGACCCTATTTTTCTCTCTGTGACGAGATTGTATTTGTGTGCCATGCTCTCGATGTAGCTATCTTGGCATAACCAGAGCTTCTTCTGCTCTCTATCACGTATAATACGTATATTCAAGAACCAGCTTGCATCCAGTTCTCGAAGCTCCCATTGCTTCTTTAGATTTTGATCTAGTAAAGCGGCTTCTTTAGCCTGTTTGGGGTGATTGACGATGATGATATCGTCCACGTAGAAAAAGACAATAATGCCTTTGGTTGTAAAGATGCATGGATCTTCTTCCACTGGGGTAAGGCCTAGTTTTACTAGCACCTTTGTAGCTTCTTGCTGCCAAAGCCTTGGTGACATGCGCAATCCGTAGAGGGCTCTATGCAGGAGCCAGCACTGATTTAGTGCTTCGAAGCCTGGTGGACACTTGGTATAAACCTCGCTTTCTAGCATTGAATTCAGGAATGCGGTAACCACATCTCTCTGAATCATATCTAGATCAAAGGCGGCAACTAGTGCGAATACTGCTCTCGCTGTTTTGACAGCTAGTGTAGCAGCTCTCTTTTCTTCAGTTGACATCCACTGTAGATCTCCTCTCACGCAGATTCTTGCTTTGAACTTCTCGAGCATACCATCTGCATCAAATTTGTATGTAAATACCCACTTCAATGGCAAGATCTGGGTGCTCTTTTTGTTCGGTAATGCAACCTGAGAGAAGGTCTCTTTAGCCTTTAAGGTCTCAATTTCAAACTCCGCAGCTGCCTTCAATTGCGTGGCAAAGGGATGGATTTTTAGCCGCTTCCAGTTCTCTGGTGGTGGAGGCATCTGATCTCTATGCAGTCTGTTTTGCATATTGAGCTTCTTCGTAATACCTGTTGTAAAGGCATATAGAAGGCTTGGTGGCTCGGCTAGCTGTTTCTCGTCTAGCGATAGATATGCAGTGTAGTCTGGATCTGCCTTTGGCTTCCGTATTCTGGGGCCTGAGATGATGTTAGATTCATCAATTGACGCAGAGATCTCTCTAGTAGGCCGATCTTCTGGCTCTGGAGTAGGCGTATACTGCATCTCTTGTTGCAATTGACGCTCTATCTCTGCTTCATCTTCATCATATTGATCTCCCTCTCCCCCTTCAGCTTCGATCGACTGTATGACATTGATCGGATCTGGCGAAGATAGCGAGGTAGGAGATCTCTCATGTGGCGTACTCTCAATCGTAGCAATCGACGATAGTGCTCTTTGTGGTGAGGCTCTCTGTGGTGACATAGGGAAGCTCCCAGGGATCTGTTCTTGATCCCTTACCTCTATCATTGAGATATGTTCTACCACTGAAGCAGGGCCTGCCATTGAAGCCGGTGTTAAAGGTAAAACAGGTGTTTCCTTTAAAGGGGGGACCCTTGGTGTCTCCTCCCTACTATCTAGAGTTTGAGCTTGCTCCACAACTCTAGATTCCTGGATTTCTTCATTTACCGCCTCTGGTGCAGTACCTTGTTCTCGGTTTTCGACGTCATCATTGAGAGTTATGCGAGCAATTGACATCGGCATACGCATCTCTATGCTCAATTCTGACTGCGCTTCTTCCATTGAGAGCACTTGGGGCCAGTTCTTAGCGCTTAGTCCATTTGTCATAGTACTAATTGCATCTTCTTCTTGCGGTAAAGGCTTCGTTTTAGAGTACTGTCTCGATTCATCGAATACAGCATCTCTTACAACTTCAACTCTGCCTATGCCTGCTCGCCCTTTGTATGGAAACCAGATCTTGTATAGGCTCTTTGAAACATAGCCTACAAGATAGCCGATCTCTGCTCTCGGAGCCATCTTGTTAGATTGTACTCTCTTCAGAAGCCTTGAGTACGTTAAGCACCCATATAGCCTCATATTCGACAGGTTGACAATTTGATCTTTTAAGCCATCTGGAGCCGCATAGCGCATCAATTCCTTCCATGGTATGATCCACTTACCATCCATCTTTGTAGGGGTACGATTCATCATATATGCAGATGCATACATCGTCTCTGGCCATAGATTGTGGGGTAGGTTCGTACCATTGAGCAATGCTCTGCCGTTCCTTACTATCATGCCTCCAGATCTCTCTGCTGGTCCATTCATCTCTGGCAAGCCAGGTGGTGCATGCTCAATGGTACACCCTTCGTCTTCAATCATAGATTCAACCTCATTGCCGGCGCTTCTCTCATTATCATAATGAAATACCCTGATCTCGATTTTCAACCAGTTTCGGATCAATACTAAGAATTTACGAACTGCCATCTGACACTCGCTCTTCTTTATATAGGTAAATACGAAGTGACACCTTATTCCATCGAGATAGAAGTGCGTCATCCATATATGACCGTTGTAGGCAGGCTGGTTTTGTACTAGATCGAAGTGTACTCTCCCTAATATACCATATACCTGGCCTATCTTCCGGCGAGAGATTTGCCTAGGTGCATCTGCCAATTGACAAGCTTCACATACCTGCATTTCTTTGCCTGGGTTGCTTGCAATAGTGATTCCTTCAGTCATCTCTGCCAGTTTGACAATTCGCGCCTTGCCAATGTGGCCTAATCGACGATGCCAGAGCTCAATTGAAGCCTCAGATTTTGGCTCCTGATTGGATTTCTTAGTGGCAAACGTCATTTCAGGCTTCAAATCTGATGCCTTTTGGGTTATAAAACCCCTTGTCTGGGTGAGCCATGATAGCTTCTGATCGTGGTAGATCTTATAGATCTGACGATGGCCATCAATTGTCTCAATGCAGTTTGCTCTGAGATTCATTAATAGGCCCCCCTTCATCATCAATCCATGAGATATCAGATTACTATGGAAGTTTGGCGAGTACCTAGTTTGAAATAGGTTCATCTTAACGGCGCTTCCAGTGGTAGGGTTTACACCATAGATGACCACAGTGCCTATACCGGCCACCTTCGTCTCTGTATCTCCCACTTTGACGTTGCTCTGTACGCTTTCAAAGGTGCTAAACAAGCTCCGATTGTTGCATACGTGGATTTGAGCACCTGTATCAACTACCCATCTGTCTTCTGTAGGTGTAGTTGTGGCTTCAAAATCCTTGATTTTTGTTGACATAACGGTGTCAATTTTGACTGCGTTGGTTGTCAAGAAGCCAAAGGCTTCATCGTCGAGGGTTGTATTCGCTTGCTCTTTAGCAAGGGTCCCCCTTGGCCTTCTGCATATGCAGCTCGCTTCTTGTCGACAATTGCCTTCCATCTAGGATTAGCCTTCATGGCCTTCTCCCACTTCTGTTTCAATGCCGGTGAGGGCTGGTAATTAGCAGGCCTTCTATCTTCATAGATTTCCCAGCAGGCCCAAGGCATGTGAACTCTCGATTTTACCCTGCCACATGGACATAGCCTTCTTTCTAGGCCATCATTCCTTGCCTCTATAGGCTTTGCTTCTTCATTGCCTTGCCATGTCGAGAAAGCAGCCTTTGAGATGCCTCTTTGCGCAGCCGGCCTGCCATGGGTAATCTTCCAGTGGGCTTTGTACCGAGTCATGATTTCGAAGAAAGGGATGTCCTGATTATCCTGTACTCTGAGAGCCCATGTTTCATAGAATCCAGGCGACATTATAGAGATTGCTTCAAGGAATTGATTCGTGGCATCCTCTGCTTCTGGCATCCTTGCCTTCTTACACGATTGGTAAAGCGATTCCCAGTTTAGAAGCCATTTCTCGATGTCGGTGTTCCGATCTAGGCCTCTATCTAGGTTCCGCCACTGTTGACGGAGCTTAGTTTTGTATGTAGGATCGCTCTCTGGTGCAAATCGTTTGTGGAGATTGAGCATCAGCTCCAAAGGTGATAGTATATCAATGATAAAGGGCTGGTAGGGAGTATCAACTGACTGCCTAATTGCCACCGCCACTAGATCTAATGCCTGTAGTTTCGACTGATAGGCTCTGTTCTCTGCATCCCAATCTGCTTTTAGGGATAGCCTCACATTGAACCAGTGTTCTGGGTATTCTTTTATGGCATCTTTGACAGAGATGATCTCTTCAGGTGGTTCCAATTTAGGACGTTCTTCCTCCTTAAGAGACGGATTGCATTGATCCCATACTTTATATGCAACTGCAATTGCTTTAATATATGAGAGCCATGCATCCCATGATTCTGTATCCTTCAAAATGACGCGGGAGGAGGCCGCGGAGAGGCTTGACATGATATTCATTATTGTCGATTTTCGTCGATGAATCTGATCTTCTTCGAAGGAGATAGGGGTGCTTCGACGATTCAGGGGTTGACCGTTGTCAAAACCACTGTGAATCGGCGACAGCTAGGTAAAAGATGGTCTATATGTTGTAGACAGATCTTAATTGGAACGAAGCCGGGCTCATAACTGACAGAAATAGACGGATACGACAATGTATGGTAAATCTGACATATGTAAATTCTCTAACTAACTAAAATGACAAGATCCGCTCTTTTCCAATCTCGGCGGACATAGCTGATTAAGCAATGTATGTATTTTTGTATGGTACCGTTATCATGACGGTCCATTGATTTTCCGGTTTGTAAAGACCTGGTAATTTCAGCATGCATAAATGCATAGTACTTGACATATTGTCCAATGCCTATTCTTTCGGTGTCTACGTCTGTAGTCTTATACTAGCAGCAAGGGGCAAAATGTTGTCAATTGGATTCATAGTGCGGTGTGCTGGTCATATTAATTCAACCCACTCTAGCGCTAGTGCTCAATATCTTCAATCAGTACAAATATATTGTGTCCCTGTATACATCCAAGCGGCATCACATATCACGTGGGGTGTGGCATATCACGTGGGACACTTTCGCCAATCCTCCGAGATCGCTGAGGGTGGAGTCAAAGTCTTAAATTGGCATTGACCAATGGTAATGGCTGTACGTAATTCGATTTGGGGGTCAGTTGGGGTAATTCTCTTCTTCGGCCAAAAGAGTCAATCATTGACGATCTACGCTATTGAGCGATTTTAACGTTTTAACGTTTTTATTTGACGTCGTTTCCGATCGACAATATTCTTTTCTTGAACATTTCCCCAAACAGCCCACATTATCCTCGTGGCTCACCCAAGACCGTGAATGAATTGACGAATTAATGTCTTGATCCGATCTCAATTGACCCTATTGGATTTATCGACCATTGAAATTACGACCGCAATCGCAAGTCACGGGCCAAACGATACAAACCACCCGACAGCAATCGGAAATCACCATATCACCATGCTCTCCAACGGCCTGAAACCTCATCTCAGTGCAGGAAACACCAAAATGGCCTCCACCCCAGTGCTGGACGCAGCCAAAGCCGAAGCCGAAGAAACGACCCAAGAGTCGCGCGTCCTGATCATCATGACCGGCGGCACAATCTGCATGCAGCCCTCACCAGCCGGCTTCATCCCTGCGCGGGGGTTCCAAGAAAACTGCATGGCGCGAGTCCCCACCTTCAATGACGGCTCGGCCAGCGCAACAATGGACGTGGTCACCAACGCTGCGGGCGAAATAAAAGAACACCCAAGCCTACGCACACCGATGACAGCCTATGGACGACAGGTGCGGTACACAGTTTTCGAGTTCGAAGAACTGCTTGACAGCAGCTCTATTGACGCGAAGGGCTGGGCTCAAATCGCCGAGGCCATCGAGCGGAATTACACCCGCTTCGATGGGTTCGTTATTCTGCATGGAACGGACAGTCTGGCGTACACGTGCTCGGCGCTCAGCTTTATGTTGCAGAATCTTGGGAAGCCGGTTGTTCTTACTGGGTCGCAGGCGCCTATGCTTGAGCTCCAAAATGACGCTACGGATAACCTGCTCGGGTCGTTGGTTGTTGCGGGCCATTTTATGATTCCTGAGGTGTGTTTGTACTTTAATAATCGATTGTTCCGCGGGAATCGGACGACGAAGGTTGCGGCGAGTGATTTTGCCGCGTTCGATGCGCCGAATTGTGCTCCCTTGGCGATTACGACTTCTATGCGCACTAATGTTAATTGGGATATGGTGCATCGGCCTACGAGCTTGGAGCCGTTTAGTATTCAGACGAATCTGGATACTACCCATGTTGCTTGTCTGCGTATCTTCCCTGGTATCAAGCCGGAGATGGTGGATGCGGTTCTGAAGCTGGAGGGCTTGCGCGGGTTGATTCTGGAGACTTTTGGTGCAGGCAATGCGCCCTCTGGTCAGGATAATGCTATGATCAACGTCTTGGCCAGCGCTATCCAGCGGGGTATTGTTATTGTGAACATTACGCAATGTGAGTTATGCCCCGCGGCTTGGCATACCGATAAAGGGTATCCAACTGACATATCTTGTAGGCCTCACGGGCAGCGTTAGTCCAGTCTATGCCACAGGCATGAGTCTCTCCCGAGCAGGTGTCGTAGCCGGTCTCGACATGACAACCGAGGGAGCATTGACGAAACTCGCCTATCTCCTCGCCTTACCAGAATCCACCCCGGAATCCATCGCCAAACGGATGTCAGTATCTATCCGAGGCGAACTCACCGAGTCATCCCTACCTATCTTCCGACACCCGGACGGCGCACTCCCCGAGCGTATTCAGACACTCACCTCGATGGGGTATGCCATTGCCGTAGGCGACCTGGAGAAGGTCCAAGCCATCACCAAGACCGAACACCACTGGCTCCTGAACGACGCCGATTATTCCGGCAACACGCCCATCGTAAGCATCATCCCACCTCTCCCGTCCCCTGTCACCAATCCCCTATCTCCCCCTCAAACCCTTATCTCAAACACACCATTAACCCAACCCAGCACCTAGCAGCAACATCCCCGTCAATCGACATCCTCCACTTCCTCCTATCTCAAGGCGGCTCCGTGCACCTCCGCAATCGCGCCGGCCGCACCCCGCTCTTCCTGGCCGCGAACGCGGGTCTCTCCGAGCACACGCTCCTCCTCCGCAAATCCGGCGCTCACCTGCATTCGGGTGAGCGACCCGCCGCCGAACTCCTGGCGCGTCATCGCCCCTTCGTCTGGGGTATGGCTGGAGTTGGGCCGAAAGAGATAAGCCAGCGGGAGATGGAGGAGTTGGAACAGGTTGGTGGTAAGAACCGAATGATTCCTGGATCTGCGCCTTCTTAGACTGGGGGTCCTCCCCTTTTTCGTAGGTATCGTATTGGGTTGGGTTTAGGATTAGGCTCAATCGGCCCGGATTGGATTTGAGCGGGGCATTGTGTGTGTCGTATGCTTGCTTGCTTTATGTAGGATGGGAGCTTTTTCTTATTTTTTTTATATTTTTTTTATGGCTTACCTATAGCTTGGTGCGATATGAATGTCCCTCCTCTCTTTTTTTTTTTTTTTTTTACAGGGCATTGACCTCGTCCCCCGGGTAAGCAATGCGGGTGACTTCTTTTGGGATAGAAGTTTTCCCTGTTTTCTTCAAGAGATGTAGCTGGGTGGGCTGAAAACACTTTGCGTCTGTTATGGTGACATCGTGCAGAATAGAATTATTAGATTAGAAAAAAAAATATACAATATCGAGTACCCCTCGGGCTTATTCTGACACCATATTTTGCACCATTTTGTTAATGTCGCACATTATCTGAATCTCGTGCTCCAAATTCGTTTTTGGATCACGCCAGAATCTGAGTGGAACGCACAAATAATGGCTTCTACTTCCATTGCCTTCTTTTAGCTGTGGCACCATCACCAGGCTGAAATACGGAATTTCATCCGCGGAGATCGGCCCCAGCCGTAGCCGGGATACAGGCACTAAGTGGGGAAGATAAGGGCGCTTTTTGCTCCTTTTTTGCTCCCTTTTTTTCGGGTTGATTTTTCTTTTTTGTTCTTTTTCTGGGGAATTGATGGTTGTATCTTGTGCAGGTGACTTCCCAAGGTAGAAATGATATTGTTGGGGTTCCAGATTGTTGTAAGAGTGAAAAGGGGGTAACTCCAACTATAATTGTTTTTTTTATGGTGGGGTTATATCTCTGCATGTTTTTTGCTTTTTTTTTCCTCCTTTGCTTTTTTCTATACCCACATCGTACAACCTACAGATAATAAGTACAACATATAGACTATGGAATACTAGTATATTTATATAATTATTATATGTTGCAGTATCCCAAGCACATCATGATTGCCTCATGGATCTAGCAAATAGTCTCATTTGTGGCTGATGCAGCAGGGAATGATGTGATGGTCAACGTTCAGGCCCTTGTCAGAATTGCGGGGTTCAGGCACAGATAGAACTACGGAGGTAGCATGTTGTCATTTCACACGGAGTAATTTCCCAACCTATCTAACTAGAAAGGTACCTATAGGTACCTTGTTACCCTGACCAATGGACGTATCGGGTGAAATGGCAAGTCGGACATGGCCAGTGTAGCACGTCAACCTGTGCCAAGGCCCCAACACTGCTATTGGACAAGCACTAACCCACATCCTAGAGCAGATATACGATATACACCACGTGAGGCTGTCCCTGGCAGACAGTTGGTGGAACAGGAAGGCCTTTACGATAGTATGAAGTCACCTGCGCGATTTTAGTATTAACTCGTTTGGGTAGTATTTTCCTCGGATGGGGTTCCGCTATGGGTTCGATTTCAATGCTTGGCATGGATGTATAGATGTGTATAGATCGTGGTATATAGGTGTGTAGTGATGTGTTTGACTATGTTTGACTATGTATAGGATGAAATAGAAATGGATAAATGTACTACCATGACACCATCGTTCAGATGAAGTAAAATCTAAGCCTCTCAGCTCCCGAATCACAGGATCTTCCCGTTGCTGCCGAAAATATCCTGGTGTGGTGCCGATTTACGTAAAATCGATGGACGAGACCGCACTGTGGATTTTTCTTTTTTTTTTCTTTTCTCGGGGGTTTAGATTTGGTTATGAGTTTGGATATTTAGGGGATATATCACTCATATTAGAAAGAGAAAAAAAAGGGATATTACAACATACGTTGCATTGAAATATAGTAGAATAAAGTAATATAGTATATAGGCAAGGATGTATAAAGGATTTCTTATCTTATCCTTTTTTTTGTCTCTCCGCGTTTTTCGGGATTTCAATGGATTTTTTTATTTTTTTTTTGAAAGAATTTTTTTTAAATTTTTGATTTTTGATTTTAAAATTGCAGATCAGAAGGACAAAAAGACCAAAAAGACCAAAAAGGACAGCCATTTGGAGTAAACTCCTGACTGTTCCAATCGCATAATTTAGGTCTGATCACGATTCTTGTTACATACAACTTTCCAACCTCTACCCCACCATCGCAAAGCCCTTCTCGCCAAGGCTTACTCCGGATTTCTCTTCTTTTATCTGTCTTTCCTGCCCTTTTTGATAGACTCACTTCTTCCTTACTCTATACTTCCCCCTTTATACCCCCTCCCTCCCCCGGCCCCTCCCCGATCAACCCGAATGACACAACCCCAGAAGACCATTGCCGTGGTCAACGCGACAGGCCGGCAAGCGGCTTCACTGATCCGCGTCGCATCCGCCGTGGGGTACTCAGTGCGCGCGCAAATCCATTCCCTGAAAGGCGTCATTGCACCAGAACTCCAACAACTTCCCAATGTAACCCTCCTGCAAGGCCCGCTTCTCGGCAATATCGCCCTGATGGACGAGCTTTTCAAAGGCGCCCAGCTTGCCTTCATCAATACCACCTCCCAGTCCGGCGATGAGGTCGCCATCGGCCGTGATCTAGCAGATGCCGCCAAACGTTCCGGCTCAATCCAGCACTACATCTATAGCAGTATGCCGGATCATTCTGTTCATGGTCCTTGGCCCGCGGTCCCGCAGTGGGCGCCGAAGTTCACAGTCGAGAATTACGTCCGTCAGCTCGGAATGCCGTCTACTTTCGTCTACGCCGGTATCTACAATAACAACTTCACGAGTTTGCCATACCCACTCTTCCAGATGGAGCTACTGGAAGACGGGAGCTTTGAGTGGCGAGCGCCATTCGATCCTGAAATTCCGTTGCCGTGGCTGGATGCTGAGCACGATGTTGGTCCGACTCTGCTGCAGATTTTCAAGGACGGTCCAAAGAAATGGAATGGTCATCGGTGAGTGCAGGAAAACACAATGCTCAAAAATCGGGTCTTCTTCCGGGGGCTACGGACTCTCATCCGGAGTCCGTGGCACAGAAAGATTGACCACGAGAGAAAGAACGAGAAAAAAAAAGAAAAACACAGATCAGCTAACACACCGCTTCTTACTTAGTATTGCTCTCACCTTCGAAACACTCTCCCCATTACAGGTGTGCGCGGCATTCTCGCGAGCCCTGGATCGTCCATGCCAGTACGTTCGCGTGCCCAAGATCGAGATCAAGGTCAACATCCCGCCTGGATATCGAGAACAGCTTGAAGCGCTCGAGGAGCTATTCGGCAGATGCGATGCCCCCTACTTCCCACAGCCGGAGTTCTCACAGCCAGCCGCGGGCTCACCAAAGGGTCTTGGACCGGCGGGTGGAAAGGGCGCTGGTGCAGGTATGATGCAAGGGCCTGGTGGTGTTATCTCGCTTCGTGTGACAGACGAGTCTCGACATCTCTGGCAGGGCTGGCGCGATATGGAAGAGTATGCGCGTGAGGTGTTCCCCGTGGAAGAAGAGGCTAATGGCCTGGACTGGATGGTTTGATATCTTTGATATCTTTGTTTTGTTTTTTTGTCTTTGCGGCTCTTGCCGTTTGGCCTATTGACGACATTGTTTTGCTTTTGCTTTTCTTTTACGACAGTTCGATCTGGGCGGAGACGTGCATGGTGATGTGTTCTGTGCATGTGAAGCTTCCCTTGCTATTTTCGTTCTGTTCTTTTTTCTTTTTTTTTTTTTTTTTTTTTTTTTTTAATCATTGCATTCTTGGCGAACGGGCATGGGATATATGGACTTTCATGACTTAACCTCGGTTCTTAATCGGAAGATGCTTGGGGTAGCATTGGACGAGGTTCATTTTGCTTTGTGGTTTGGTTTGATTTTATATCTGATCTAAATCACCGAAAAAAAGTTGCTTGTTTGTTTGTTTTTGCTTTGATTTCTCTTTTTTGCTTTCCAATATTGCTGTTTCTTTCTGCTTGGTTCAATGAACCTCATCCTCCCCCAAGCCTCGAAAAGGAAAAAGAAACAAAATATGGAATAAGATATCCCGACTCCGGTTACTGGCCCATGAGATCTATGCGCTCGAATCTACGATCAGGAATATGCCCAATTATTTCTACTTTTCGCTTCGCTTCCACTTCCCAGCAATTTACCCCCCTCGTTCTAAGAACCCGAGATCAAATCCCGGAATTCATCCCCCGACTCTTTTTCGTCTCCTTTAATTCGTACCATCACAAAACGTGCCTCGTGCCAGCTGGTCCCAATTGACCAGTCCTGCAGGTCCCGTGCGTCCACGTTGAGGGTTTACACGCTGAACGTGCAGACCGCTTCCTCTTATCTAACTGGGTCATGCACGAACAAATCATATGAGGGGAGGTTCGGACTCGGACTCCGGAGAGCAGAAGGAGTTGAGCTGAAAGAGGGGGATTTGGAAAAAAATAAATACATAATATACTTGCTAAGGTGAAAAATCTCTGAATATAATAATGCAGTCTGTACCTTCTATGGTTAGACTCTACTCAAGGTCCTAAGAGTATGAATTGCCGTTGAAATAAAGTATTCCTTATTTTTTTTAGTTTATCTTATATGCTTGCTTTTTTTCCCCTTCTTTTTCTTCAGTCCCCGCTTCTTTTGATCTAATCGGAGGGGGTTGAGATAGGAGGTTGGATCTGATAATTGTGGCTATGTAGGTGGCGGTGCATGTTCATAGGATTTTCAGCGATGAGGTATCAAGTTTAGGGAGTCAAGAAGATAGGGTAAGAGTTTTTTATTCTTTTTTTTTGGCTTAGATATAGACTAAGGGCTATTTACCTAAAACATATTGGTGATTGGTGAAAATGTATGCATTGGGGCTCCATTTGAAAGTTCTAATAGACATACGGTGAGGTTTTGCATATTTCCTACATCTGTCAAATTAGATTCAACACATCGAAGCAAGATATGGAATGAATATCTCTTACGGTCACACAGCCTAAACATTTATGAACCTGCAAACATTGAACTATGTGCATTTCGTACCACCTAGCATTGAATCTCTCCCTACCCTCCTGTTTCCTCCTTTATCTCCTTTACCCCTCTACAATATCCAATTCCAAGCCCAACTAGTGCCCACCAGAACGTTCTATTATTGAAAAAGTACAGACATTGGACACGTTGAGCTCCACAAAAACAAGATCAGCGTCAGAGTTTTCTCTTCATGTTTTTAGCCTATGATGTAGTACTCGACACCTCAGGCTTTCCATCCCTCCAACCCCCACCATTGTCCGTTGCCCGGTGGACACTGCGGTACATTGAGATACTTTGGTTCTCCGCTGTAGTACCATGGAAATAGAAGTACCAGCAAGTATCATCATGTAGCTGTCCTAGCTCCTCTCCTCCTGATGCGCGCATAGCTTTTTTTTTTTTTTTTTTTTCTTCTGCCGTCCCTTAATTGTTTTCTTCCCTCTTCTTGATCTTTCCCTCCTCCATTTCTTCTCTCTTTATAAAATTGAACACTCAAGTCCGCGTGTTTCTTTTCTTTTATTTACTTTACGACCTCATTTTCACGAATACACATTATGTCTAACGATCAGTCCCTCCTCGACCGCGTCGAGATGCCTAGCATCCCCGAGGCCGCTATGAAGAAGATTGCTATCTTGGAAGAGCAGTTCTCTCGTGCTGAGGTTGAGCAGTGTATGTTTCTGATTCCTAGTTCTCTCTCTCTCTGTCTATTTTGTTATGGTGGGGCAAGTAAAACAGCTTGCAGAGTCTACTCTACCACGGGAACAAGACAATGGCATTAAGAATCGTGTAGAGAGTTATTGATGAACCAATTGCTAATATACACACTATAGTGCGCCACTCTGTCAAGCTCATGGCCCCCCTGATCCAGAAGCGCAGCGAGATCATCAGCATCCCCGATGTCCAGGCTGAGTTCTGGATGCGCGTGTTCGCCAGTGCTCCCCCGAGATCGACGAGTACATTCTCTCCAGCGATGCCCAAGTTCTCGGCGAGTGCCTCAAGAACATGACCGTTGAGCGATTCGAGCTTGATGCCCAAGGCAACGGCGAGCCCCGCAGCTTGCGCTTCACCTTTGAGTTCAAGACTGGTGAGGAGAACCCCTTCTTCACCAACGATAAGCTCGTCAAGGAGTTCTACTGGCGCCAGGAGGTCTCCAAGAACGCCGCTGGTAAGAGCCGCACCTGGGAGGGTCTCGTCTCCGAGCCCGTCCGCATCAACTGGAAGAAGGATATGGATTTGACCAAGGGCATGCTCGATGCTGCTTGTGACCTTGCTGAGGCTGAGAAGAAGAAGGGTGGTGACCGTAAGAAGTTGCCCGAGTTCGCTGCTCTTGTTAAGAAGGTCGAGGAGGCCGAGGCTGAGATTGCCAACGCCGAGGATGATGAGGATGATGAGAACCCCAGCCCCGTTGGCATGAGCTTCTTCGGATTCTTTGGATACCGTGGCCGTGACGTCTCTGCTGCTCAGTCCAAGGAGGCTGCCAAGGAGATCGAGGCTCGCTGGGCCAAGATCCAGAAGGGCGAGGAGATTGAGGAGGCCGGTGACTCTGACTCCGAGGACGAGGAGGATGACGAGGCCAGTCTTGAGGAAATCGATATCTTCCCCGACGGAGATGACCTTGCTGTTGCCATTGCCGAGGACCTCTGGCCCGATGCGCTTAGCTACTACGGTATGTAGATCCCCGAGTATCGAGTGTGATGTTTCCCTCCCCGCTAACTTTGACCGCAGTTCAATCCTTCCAGATCGGCGAGGAGCTCGAAGATATGGACCTCGATATGGAGGAGATGGACGGAGATGACTCCGATGAAGAAAGTGAGTCGCGCCCGCGCAAGAAGGCTCGCAACTAAAACGCCATGACCCCCCCTTTTTGATGATTTTTGCTTTTACCTAACCCCTTGATTTTTGTATTATCACAGTGCAATGAGGAGGATTAATAATAAGACGAGGACGAATATGAGTGCCGCGATACAAAACGAGGACCATGTATCTAGTCGGAAAAGTTAGTTTGAACTTGAGATTCCCATACCACACAAGACCATCCATCCCAGTAGAGATCCAACATAGACAGAGTAAACGGGAAACGGGACGAAAAAAGGAGGCAGACTTACCCTCATTCTTGCGCACAATATGCTTGATACGCGACATCCCATTCGCCAACTTCCCCCCAACCCGGTCGGCCAGCGTATCAACCTCATCAATCATGACAGCCTGATCCTCCAACTCACGACCCATATCATCAGCCTGCTGACGGAGATTCCCAACAGTGCGAAAAACACCATCAAGCTGCTCATCCTGCTCATGCATAAGCTCAGACTGGCGCTGCTGTTCCATGGAAGCATAGTAATCATCCCCGCCACGGCCGCGCTCCTCCTCCTCAAGCGCAGCGTCAAACTCCGTAGGATTGGGCAGGGTATCAACAGCAGAATTGGAAACAGCCTGCTGTAGTTCCTGGTGCATTTTCTCGACCTCGTCACCGACATCGTCGACAAGCTTGCGCCGTCGCTGCACCTCCTCTAGCTCCAACCCATAGCGGTAGGGGTCTTGTTCGATTGCGCGCACACTTTCGACCAGATCGTTCAGGTCGGCTGTTAGCTCTGTTAATGTGCTTTCAAGCTCCGAGCGTGCTTGCTTGAGTTCTGGGTTGTTTGGGCTTTTGGCTAACGACCGGATGCGGAGGTATGAGGAGAAGAGTGGTCGGCTGGTTTGTAGGGTTGAGACGACGTCGCTGGGATCTTGGTGGTTAGTTAAGGACTTGTGCTTTGGGGTTAAGGTGGAGCTCACGCTTGGACTTGTAGGAAAGGGTCTGCGTGCTCCATGGTTGTGGTATAGGGTATTGGGTGTGTTGTTGATAGTTCTCTCTCGGCCCCGGGTTGGTCCACGGGTGAGTCTGGAGCGGAGGCGGGTATTGATGACTAATGTTTAGGGTGGTCTGGTGGGGACAACTGCGCAGTTTTGGCCTGGAAAGACAGGTTTGCCAGGAAATCAACTCAATCTTCACTTGGCAATACAGCACTTCAAAGACTTGTATACGTTAATGGTGAGGATGCTAGTATCATTATCTCTATATTTGAAGACAGACACGAATATTTAGTTACAATATCACGTTTATCTTCTTCTACGGGTGTTCTATGTCTTTTCCCCCTCTGGAATGCCAAAGACCTATATGCAGAAGAGGGATTATAATCTTGGGAGCCTTCCTTCCCCATGGGGTGCCTACACAGGTGAGCACCTGCTATTATGCCTTATTATATAACCAGTAACCTTGATCACAAAAAGGCAAGAGCAAACGGCCGTCCATTTTAGGAAGGTACGCATGTTCCCTGGGGTACAAAAGGCCACCTCCCACCCTTCCTCCTCTTCTCTTCTTCCTTTCTCCTTCATCCTCTCGACCGCCATCTCTCCGTAGCCCATATGAGACGTGCAGGCGGAGGGTCCCCAAACACATGGTGCGTGCACACTTATGGAGGGACATCAGCATTACTCAGTTGCTGTAAGTTGTACCATATACTCGATGCCCATCAAGATTGAATACCAGTTCTCGTGCGAGTCCTTGATAAAGTCATGACTGAGCATTTGGGCTCCATAGTCACTGGCGGAACCCACGGAATACACCCCTCTACCTAGATAGTTACTCAATATATTCCAAGATTTAGATGTGTAGCTTTAAGATTGTTGTCTACACTCGCATCAAGTCCTCCCTATTCATGGTGTTATTGTAGATCCCTTGGTCACTATCCATTATAGTAGTTTTGTAGACCTGATATGCCCATTTAACCCTGTAGAAACACGGTGCAATGCAGTGTTCTCGTCGACGTCCTGTACATTTATATCGATGTCTATGTCACCAAGCATAGTAACAGGTATCTGGTGCCGATGGGTTTATGAGTCGGCTTGTGTTTGGCTTAGTAGTGTAACTATGTGTTTTCTTTGGTCTATATTACACTAGGTGGTGAATGCGGGAACTAGATTGAATCTAGAGTGCAGGCGCAACCGATACCCGGATGGAATCCAGATTGTTGTATGTATTGGTCATAGAGGTCAATGAGAGCGAGAAAATGTGAAGCGTTATATGTCCTAAAGCGGTCGTTCCTGCGCTGGAAAGAGACAAGGAAACGACATCTGTGTTATGACCAACTACAGTGAAACTTTATTTGGGCTTGACATGATATATACGCGTGTCTAAGCGTGATCAACTCTCGTACTCCTCTTAATCTCCCTTTCCAACCTCCTCTGGGACGCATTCTTCTCTTCGGCCGTGATTTCCTCGTCATCTTCCTCCTCACATTCAAACCGCCGATTCGCCCGTGAAGCTAGAGACCTCCCAACACCAAGTCCCAATCTCCCGAGCGGCTCCTTCTCCTCTGATATATCACCAACCCACCCGGGAATCTCATCCAGGGATTTGATTGTATTCTTATTCTGACCAACAGTCAAAGGCAGCTTCTCGGGAATGGCGGCTCCGATCCTCATCATGGCAAACGAGTCCAACTGTGCAGTCCAACGAGGTGTCCAGGCAGCATAGACGGCAAGCGGAATGAGCATCAAAATATACCATCCAAGAAGAATTGAAACAAAAATTATGCCACCTCTGGATATGACTGGAATTTGTGTATCGGCACCAAGGTCAAAATTAACTTGCAATGACTTCTCTGTTGGGCTGACGCTATTCTGCATCCAGACCTTGGTTGCCAAAAACGCCGCAGCATCAAAGGCATTCTTAACACGTTCTTGGTCGTAGTTGAAATTGGAGAGCCACTGGGCGATTTCAGTGTTAACACCGGTGCCGTTCACACCTCCGTCGGTATTGGTAATGCAATAATTGAGGCTATTGGTACTGTTGTCTTCGCCGCTGGCTCCGGCGAGGAGAATACCTAGGGGAGCTAGGTCCACACAAGACCCTGCATAGGTAGGAACTTGCTCCACGGGTACATTGGAATCAATGATGGAAGCATAAGCTTGGGGATGTGCTTGGCGACTTTGAATGAAGGACGTGTCACCGAATAGCGCCATAGCTATTGTCAGTAGAGGACCTTTGTTGGCGACCACTTCAAGCGGCATAGTTCCATCCTTTGCAGTGTTGAGATCACGGCGCTTATCTCCGATTTTGTGTTCCACGCTGTGCTCGATGTGTCAGTAGCGTAAATGAAAATAAGAAGGAGGTAAAGTAAAAATTAAGAAACTTACTCGCCGTTAATCGTCTCTGGCTCACAATGTTCACCGCAAAGACTATTGGGATCGTTTTCCAGCAAGGGCCCAGCAACCTCGCCATTCATATAGTTCGGTAGCTCAAAATAACCGGCAGTTGTATCCAGCGTCACTTTATAGAACGTGCTGTTTTGCTGATCCTGGTTCAATTTGTTGACGTTATAATGAATCAATGTCACATTCAGATAAAGCTCCTCGGTGAAATCTTGTCGGTTCCGGGTCGATTTCCATGGCGACGTGGTCAGGTCCTGAGGCATACACGCCTGGATTCCCCAGGTATACACGATACCGTTGGGGTCGGTAGTGACGTTCGTATAGTCGACATAGAAGGCACCATCAATCTTGTCACATCCGGTTGGGAATTCAGTTTGAGCAATCTTATCATACTGGGCACTTGAATTAAACCGAGGAATAAATTGCTGATAAAGTCCAGTGTTATAGCCACTCGGAAGCTCCGCCAGAAATGGCTCCGCTAGTTGGGACATATCTGCCAAAGTACTACCGCCGTAACCGCAGGACTGAGGTAATTTTTTAGCCCCATATTTCAACACGCAAGTGACATTGTCGCCTTGCCATAGCTGGGACTGGACCTCTGAAATAGTCGTCGAGGTTAAAGCGCTACGTGTCATAGCCACAACAAGATTCGAATCATCACCAGTGTCAGCTTTAAATTGATCTGGGATATCCAGTTGACCATTGATCCAAGAAGGGTAAGTTGGTATCTTGATAGCGCGGGTCGAGAGGAACAGTTGCTGTAGCGGCGATATAACCGAACCAAGGAGATTCAGAAGTATAGCCAGTAGAAGGAATGAACTTCCAAACCGTTTCCATCCATCCGAGGCGAGGAATGGAAAGATTTTAGCGTAGGTTACGAGATCGGCCCAGCCTTTATCTGCCAGTGTCATCACTTGCCGGACGGTGATACCCTTGTTCACTCTTTGTTGAATGAAAATAACCGCTGCGCTGGAGCAGACCGCGGACGTCAGGGGAATAGTAAGAACACTGACAATGGACTGGATAATTCGAGCGGCGCGGTACCATCGTTCATTGCGACCGAAGAGAGGATTTTCATAGTTCCGGTCAGGCTCTGCCCAGTTGCTGTTATCAAGGGCCCGCAGATCGTAATGCTTGGTGGTGATGGGACGGAATGATAGATAGCAGGTCACTACCCATGCGAAAATTGCCAAGCCGATGTATAAAAACACAACGAGCAGGATATATCCTGAGCGATGTAGTTTTGCCGACGGAGTTGAAAGAGTTGGTTTTCGTGTCTCTTGGTCACTTTCATCTGGGTTTTGTGGGGTCTCAGTCTCACTTTTGTCAGTGTCGGATATTTCATCTTGAATTGGGTTGACTGCGGTGTAGGAATGTCGCGATCCGAGAGAGAGAGACCCTGACGAGATTGAATCTCGCCTTGGCGCCATGGCCCTAGCAGGAGTCTTGGATCTCAAGTGGGAGAGAAATCCCCTAGGGTTTTTCCTCCTCTTTAATTAACCTACCCCGGGGTGGTTTAGCTCAAATGAGAGAAAATGGGGGCTAAAACATGTTTTAGTAGGGATCTTCGCGCTGTGCCGCAAATCATGTGGCTATGAACCGTCTTTACCAATGACAAGCTACAGAGGTGAGTTTGGGCGTATTTGTAGTTTTGAAACAAATATAGACGCCATTCTACCCGTAATTTCCGGCAAGCCGCCACTAGGCCACTCACTGCCTTACAACAACACTGTAATAGCCTTCGCCAGAGGGAAATGTTGGACCTATACAAAAGCTAAGTGCCCAAGGCCCAAAATAATCTGCGCAGTGCAAGAAATTATCTAACAAAAATCCAGCCCCTCAAACCAGCCATAGGAAGGTAAAGAATCGGGGCCACTCGGAACTCTTTGGCTTGCGTCTGTCAATTACTACCCGAGTCATTTAGCGCCCTGGTTTGCTTCTTTGGCTGTAAATGATACAGCTTCAGAAGTTCAGTTACTGCCGGTTGGGAGCACCGTGGACAGCACCGTTTGTAACCAAGGTAAACAAAGGAGCAGGCCACATGTGTATACTCAAGAACGATCCGTCAATTCAAGGGTTTTGCTCTGAAGTGCATCAATATGTGGAGTAAACATTCAATATCACTGCTACCATGATATAATAAGGCCAGTCGTAGAGCACTTTCAAAATAATCAAGCTTTTGTTCCATTTACAAGGCCCCAGGTCCAGAAGTACTCACATTGTCCACCCTGACACAGATCTTCGCTCCGGGCCTATTTTGCCTCTTATAATGTTTGACTTCCACCATCGTTGGCAATTGGACACCTGAAGGCTTTGATTGGGATGGGGCTTTCGTCAACAGCTCAATTCCCAGCGGCATTCATATGAGGATGCCATACATGGAATGTGGACCGGTAAGATAGGTATGAGTTAGGAGGAACCAGCTAGAAAATTGATTAGTGCTTAAAGCTCCAATAGTCTTAAAAACTACCGGTTATATCGAATACTATAGAAATTGTTTTATACAAAGGTATATATTATTGTTAGTCCGCTATATCCGTATCGATCAGAAAAAGAGCAGATCTTTGTCATTTTAGTTAGAGATATATATGTATTTATCATACCATGATAAATACAATACTTTACACCATTTACCTAGTAAGTATTCATGATTATAACTCTATATTAGGCAAGATTTCTTTCTATGGAGATGCGTGCTCGCGGCACAAAGCTTAATTTTGTTTTTATTTCATTCAGTTACTCCGTACCTACTACGGAGTAGTAATTTCGATGTTTTATTCTTTTCATTTCGATACAAGATGCATTAGATATATCTAGTTCTTCTCCGAACATACCCCTCCATGGAGAATGATTTGATTTCCCATGTGAACGCACAGTATGACTGCATGAAGAGTCGATTCAGCTGCTCCACTGTCATCCCAATGACTGGACTACCAGGACAAGCTTTCGGAGGTCATTTGGGGTCAGATCTCGCCAATATCCAATCACCGCCAACAGCGACGAAATCTTTCAATACGCTAGCGCGCGAGCAACACGGCACAGGGTCTTAGCTCATGGACAGTGATCAGCCCTGTAAAAGAGCGAAAAGACTTGCCGTACAAAGAAATTTAGGCCATATAGCCTTTTGAGTTTTAAAATGCTTGTCTCCCCTTCTGACGCTGAAAATATATTTCTTGTCTTTCTTTCAATGCTATGCGATGGCCACCAACCACACTCTTTCGCTGTGTGTTGATCCGAAATATGTCTTCGAATCTTTTGATAATCTCGGCAACTGCTACAATACAGTCGGGGATACATTAAGCTCCAACTTTACCAATGTTGTGGAAACGTGCCTGAACGATTATTGCAAGAACCCATACCCTGATCTAGGTGGGTGTGGGGATTGGCATGGTACGATATCCCTTCCATTCGTTATAAATACCACGCAGGGCAGCCAATACTTTTGGAACAATGCCACCTGCACCGGGGTCAGTGATGGAGTCAATGCGGACATTGGAGGACCTGGTGTGCGTTATTCCGACTCTGTGCGCACAAAATATCTGTGTTAAATTTACATCAACAGGTCTTCGTCTCCTACTTGCTGCAACTAGGAATAATCTTCTATTTCTGGATCCTCCTTCGCTCATTTCGCGTCTTCCCAATCCTAACCTCCTTCTGCACCAGAAGAAAGAAAACTCACGACCGGGCATCTTCCACAAACAAAACCAAAGGGAACGTCATCACCAAAACACAACATTTCTTCAACCAGCACGACCGCATCACAAAGGTAATCCTCGTCGAATTCCAAGAAGCCCAATGCTTCTTCATGCTCGCTTCACAATCCGCGATTCTGCTTGCGAAGAAGTCAACTACTATTTTCGAATCAAACACCATGCCCTCCCTCTGGGCAAATAACGGTATTGCAGGGGTTGTTTCCAGTGCTGGTGTATTGCCGATTGTCATGGGGATGTGGAGTCTCCAGAAAATGCATCTGACAGAACCCTGGATCTTTCTTTTGTCTGTTACCACCATCATTGTATCTGAGTTTGCGCTGTACTGGACGCACGAGACTCCATCGGTTGGTCAAATTAGTCCATTTGACTATAATGGATGGCCGGAAAGTTGTGGTGGGTATGCGCCGCCGTTGATTTACTGTGTGGATCCGGCCGTGGAATCATCCCTAAGGGTCCCCCTCCTCTTATTCTGGGAGGTGCTTAATCCGTACTGTTTGACCGTATTTGGATTGGATGTCATATTCTGGTTTTGGCCATATGTTGTTAGGATGGTGGATGTTGAGGGCGTTTATCAATGGACTTGCGCTCGTCTCGGGCTCCGCAATTTCCCGTCCAAAGTTCGACGACTGCTTGATTCGACTTGGGGAGAATGGGTCAAGAGGCTACCCAGTCTCCTCACATTCTGCGTCGAAGCGCTCTTTCTCGCAGCTGTATTTCTGGAATGTATGTGTTTTGCCGAGTTTGGGCACCTCAGAGTGATCGACTTTTCGGGTTGGGGTTTTGGCCAAATTGTTGCGTTGGCCATATGGTTCCCCGTGGCTAGCAAATATGCATATCTGGTTTTATGTGAGTCGTACAACCTGTCTGATATTCAGATAGAAATATCTGACGGCTATGATAGTTGGCACCGAATCTTACTCGCAAGCTCGCATGCCCAAGTCTGATCACACCGATAAGGATAAAGATATAACGAACAAAGGCGCCGATGATGTTGAATTGGCACCTCTGCGGTCCACCGATATCATCCAACACAAAGCCCAGGATAGACATGAGGCTGGTCAATGATGAAGCAAACCGGTAACCTGCTTCCCTTTTTAAGCCCTATTTTGGATGTGACTGTAGAAGAACATACGCGATTTGGCATAAATAATGGATAATGAATTCGTATGATGTTGTACAAAGGAAACGAAAGAATAATTTACTGATCCTCTTTCCATACCATATTTAGAACTACAATCAAGTATTCCTATCCCATGACCACCTTGTCCAGGATGCAGGCGGCATAAGTCAACTCATTTTGTATGAGGTAAGGAAAAGGTAGGTGTTAGCAACAGAGGTGATCGCAATAATTGCAAAGAGCAACGCTGCGCAATGCTTCTCCAAAGTCTCATAAATATAGTGGAATACCTAATATTTATTGCATTGCCACTGATGCGGCGAGCCTTATGCATAATCCTGAAGACCTACTATTCTTGATGTGTGCGCCGCATTTGTTCCTCTATCCAGGATCTCGGTGTTGTATGTTCTCAGTTTGTAACTTCTCCTATCAAATCCATATGTACTATCATCCTCCATAAGTAGGCTATGCGCCGATACCCACAATACTCGCTAATGGTAAGGGCCGCACAAGTATGATATCTAGGTTAAGGGACTTCCCCAAGACTCTTTAGACGAAGGAACCCTTTCTTCGCCCGATAAGAAATATCATAACTCGCCTCATGCCCACGCAACCCTTCTGGTACATCCTTCAACTCAAATTTGAGTGTCATCAATGTAGTCATAATTCTCATCTCTACCATGGCAAGTCTACGTCCCCAACAAGATCGAATCCCCAACCCGAACGCCAACTGTGGATAACTTGACCCGTCAAACTCAAGATCTCCCTTCTCATTTCGCACAAGCCATCGCTCTGGGTCAAATACCTCCAGGTCTAGATTTCCTTTGCCAGGATACACTCTTGACGCTTTGACATCACTCCAGTATTTCGATGGAGGTGACGGCTTGTAGTCCGGTCCTTGGCAAACAAGTAGAACAACCGTACCCTTCGGAATTCGACGACCAAGCAACTCTGTATCTTTTGTTGCGTCCCGTGGGACTAGCATCGCGGCGCGTAGTCTAAGAGTTTCCTCCAGCACGGCATCCAAGTACGGAAGCTTCGACGTTATGATTTCAGCTGCTGTAGGCAGTCGATTCTCTTGCATCGCACCAACAAAGATTCCCTGCAGCTCCTCGCGGAGCTTCTCCTGGACGCTGGGATAATCGGCTAACAACTTCAAGATCCATACGAGAGCCGCACTCGTGGTATGTTGCCCTGCGATGAGGTTACCGTACGCCTTTGATTGTTAGTATAAGAATTAAACAAAATGACAGGAAAATAAAGTGGAGATAGAATGAAATGAGGAAAAGCAAGAATCTGAGGAGACTTTCATACCTCGTCAATCATTATCTGCTTATCAAACATCGGCTGGCGATAGGCCTTTCGGGCTGCCTTTTCTTCTCGGTACACCATGTAATCGATCCCCGTTGAAGGCTCTTCATCGTTTCGGTAGCGCCGCACGGCAAGGTTGATGTGCTTGCGAATAAATCGATCCTTTGCCTGGAAGAAAGGTCTATAGTAAGGAGAAATGTAGCGCACCCACCAAGCCACGATCAGCGGTGGCCATTTTGTAGTGTAAATAGCCGCCATCTTATCACCCACGTCTGTGAGAGCCTGCTGAAACTCGTGCAATGGGGCTTTAGAAAATTCGACCTCGTTGTGCTCCCCACAGGGCAATTTTGACCCATCAAGCTTCCCAACGTGATCAACCTGTCTATCCAGAGCCGAGTCTTGAAAGTCGGAACCGAAGTGAAAGGCTACAATAACATCCAAAGCAAGAGTTTTCAGATCCGACACCATACTGAAAGCTCTACTGTCGCCCACGCAGGATTTATGTTCCCATAACTTGATGAGTTTAAGAACGGAGGAGTGAATAGCAGGACCAGCAACATTGTGAAGGTACTGTGGAGCAAGGAGATCCTTCAACCAGTTCCGAGACTGCCTCCAGTTATCTCCCGTTTTCATGTTCAGATGAAATTCCCCAAAGAGCGGGAATCGATCGATGATATATGCGGATCGGTCAAAATCACTTCGTCCCATCAGCATTTCTCGGGCATTTCCAACGTCTGCAACCAGTACCACCGGCTTCGACAGGGGGCCCATCAACGCCTGACAAATTGGCGAGCCGTGATTCTCAAGCTGCTTGCTGCACCATTTCGCCAACCCCGAAGGATCGTCTCGGAGTTCCACGACATCACCCCAAATTGACTGGGCAGACTTCTGGTTGAAGGGAATACCCGGAAGCGGCTTGGGGAGGAGCCATCGGTAGAGTGCGTAAAGAGATGTGAGAAATACAGTTCCGAGAAAGATGTGTTTGAGGAGATGATCAAGTGTGGAAGAAAGGGCTATCTCAAGCCTCGACATTCTCAAATGTGGTTTAATTTTGTGTTTTGGGGTTCGCCTTAAGTTGAGATTGTGTAAGATATCGAGCGAATTCAAGAGGCTTGTGGAATTCGAATGTACAATAAATACCCTGTCAACTAATAACTGGATAGTGATTGCTAGTGTCATGTTGATGCAGCTCGTCGGACTGGCTTACAACTAGGACACGCTAAATATGGGGGCCAGAGAAACATCTTTGGAGGGGCCAACGCTGTGGTTGGTCCATGATTATGTGACAGGATCACGCCCATGGTCTTTCATCCGATATATCTCGGCCGATGGGATGGGGCGTAGTGTCGGGTAAGATACACGATGGTTGCCCCCGGACAATGACATGGCCTCGGCTATAATGACACATATAGACGCTAGTAGGATACGAGAATATGGTGGGTGCATTGACAACCTTGCATCCTTGCATCTCACCATCGGGATTAGCGGAGACACCGGATGTGGCGCTTTCTCTATAATTCTCGAGGGTAGATCATTAGCAAATGTGAGGAACTGGTTGCTAGATGGTTTCTATTTCGACATTGTGTTGGGTGGCCTTAGCCGCATATATCCTCCATAAGTACATAAACACAAGACTTTCGGGCCCCCAGGTTCGCACCTCGGGGTATCCTCGAATATTCTGACGATGCTGTGCTTTGAAATAGATGTCTTAGTCTAAAAAGATATATAAACATGGACTAACGTAGAGGAATTCTCGGTTGACCGGGAGCCACAGTCATATAGTCATAAGCTCCGAGGATATAATATCGCTGAAATGACGAAAGATTGGGCTTAATATACTAAATAATAGGTTTGATCAAGATATGCGAGATACTTTATGGCAGTTGATAATAAAGCCCAATGGATACGGATACATACGTACATATGTATATGCATGTAAGAAGGATAGGTATCCTTCCTCCGCTCTGCTTCATCCGCGACCTCGCTCCCGTGCAGGGCCCACCTGATTTGGTACTCCCTATTTATAGCGGGTAGTACTAATAATCCTCTTTATAACATAGAGAAATAGATGGGGTACGGCTGGAAGTCGCTTTTTGCTGCCGTAGAGTTGGGCTTTTCTTTCGTATTTATGGTTGCTATGTATCAAATTTTCCAACCTATTTAACGACCAGAATATATAACCAACAGCAAATATTTATGGCTCGTTAAAGACAACACTAGAAGAATGCTTCCCCCAGAGAGTGGGGAATTCCAACGAGGAAAGCTGGGGACTCGGAAAAGAGTGTTCTTGCGCCATTGAAGAAAAGTTATCAGGCATTAAATAATGATCCACTGCTTCCAACGACGGCCATTTTTCCTGTTCGCCATACCTTTCGATCGGAGTCGGGACCTGGGTTGACCCCAAAGAGCCAGAGCCAGACGATGTGAGCGCGAGTGGACTAGGTGATTGCTTGGGTTGCACACATCTAGCAAAAAGCAGAGTAGCCACGCGGGCTCCAGACGCAGCCATGTCACTTAGGTCAGCTAACATTTGAAGACGACGAATAGCCTGCTCTACCGCCTGCATTGCTATTCGGTATGTCATTCTGACTTTGATTCCCATAAGATCTGTACTATGATCGTCTTGATCAAATGGGAAATCTGCATTGGAACAAAGATTAAGCAGGAGAATGGCAGGCTCAAAAGAGTTGAAGATAATCGCAGAAAAGCGCGTATACGACCCCCCAAACATTGCATGAAGGGTTGCAACAGCTTCGAGCACTTTCAGTGCAGCCATACCAAGCCTCTGTTTCTGCGACCGGAGAAGAACCCTTTTGTAAGGGGCTAAGCTTGCGACTTGGTTTGGCTTGAGCAGCAGGAGAGGCCGAAAGTTCCAACAAATTGAGTCGAAGATCGCGATATGTAGAAGTTGTCTTTGCATAGGTAGCTTTGGAATAGCCTTATCCAAAGTCGTGTCTGGGTGGGCTATAGCGAAGGCCGGGTGTAAGTTGGCGAGATACTCGGAGTTGAGCTTCTCATATCTCCGCTCACTTTCGGTCGGGTCAAACTCGGAGGTACGCTGTAAGCCAAGGCCCCGCCAAAACAACCCAAGCCGAACTTGCATGAGACGTTCGGTGAAGATGTCGGGCGCGGTGGTAGCCGTTTCTGTCGGTATATTGCTAATGTCTGGGATCAAACGTAGCCGAGGTAGTGTTTCCTCGACCAAGTGATCTGGTAGGAAGGGGATCCGATCTAGTTGTCTGGACAAATGACTGTCATCCAGATTCGTCAGTAAGATATTAGGATCAGGAAGATACCAATCGTACCTGTCCAAAACATAGAGGCTGCAGAATGTCCTCCGCTGAATATCTCTATTTAACTCCTGGGCACTATCTTTGGGAAGCTGAGATCCCATCAAACTGGTAGTATCCGTGTGGATGCCAGCCTTTTGAGCTGCTCGACATGCAGAGCCTATGCCCTCCCAAAATTGGCTAGTCCTCCCTTCACATGAGACTTTCAATGCAGCAAAAATGATGTGCTGAACACGTACTAAAGTGCCTTTCCAGTCAAGAATTTCACATGCTGTAGCAAGGTTGTTTCCAATATTACTGCACGTATCACGAATATCGGCTAGTGACCGACCACGAATTTGATCAACGGTGTGAGATGGGGAAGGTAGAAATTGTGTCGCATAAGAACAAATGCGAGTAATTAGAGCTGCAAACTCGACGTCGGCAACCTCTGTTATTTTATTCTTTGCCCACCACAGCTGATAACTCGCCAAGAAGCTGGGGGCATGGATGACTTGCTTCATCCTGAGCCAATGATAAAAGTTAAAACAAGAGAGCTAAGCAATATTGCCAAGAAAAGCTGATAGATAGGCTTACCAATTCAATTCATAGACGAAATATTGGACAAGAAAGTCGACAATTTGGCGGTCAGGCATGAGATCAAGCTCACATTGAATAGTGTCCCAAGTAGAGGGTGAGGCATTGTTTAGCTGTGTATCAGTTTGATCAGGCAATTCCAGCTGTGAGGTTGAATAAGCCGAAATAATACCATAAGCAAAGAAATACCAAGAGACCCACCTGTCGGAGCAAAGCCATTGTGTTGGAGTTGCTATCCTCGAAATAACCAAATGATCGAGCCAGGGCAGAATGCTCTCTAGACCAGTGAGCTTCAGAGTCATCCTCGGCTGTTTCCCGCATGGGCCGTGCACTCTCTACTGGTCGAGGTGGTTGGGTCTCCGGCTGATCTGCAGGGAGTGACGGACAGGAGGGTCCATTCACCGGTGGAGAACCGTAGACACACTCTTCAGGTCGGCGACGGCGGGTACAGTGGTTGCATGGATATTGGCGGTCGCACTACAACTTCCAAATTAGCGTTACATCACAATCGAGTCCGATCGCACGCGCTTTTTGTTTACGTATATAGCAAGAATGACACGTTCTGACACGACGTTTTCGGCCCTGCATGGTGAAGATGCGAATGGTTGTAAGGAAGAGAATCGGCCGACGCAAGTCGGAGCAGGCCCTGAAGGTACTGGGAGAGATTATCTATAGTTAGGCGTCCACGGGTCGACGGGTCGACGGGTATTCCGCCCCCAAGATGACTTGGCTTGGCACTAACCCCCTCATTGTCTGTCTCATAGTTAGTTCTGCAGCTAGTTGATGACGGCGTTGCGACAATTTATGTTATTATTAACTAAATGATATGTATAGCTTTAGATTAAAAATGGGAAAAATCTACGATTTCAATCTGTGCGGGCATCGACGAACGTATTCTGCACTTTTGTATCTCCATGGATCATGATGGATACTTCCAACTTCTAAGCTTTCTGTGGCCACGGTCACGTGGTTTTCATGATATACCCCGTAAATCTACGTAGTCAACCTTGAGCTTTGACAGATTACTCCGATTCGTCGTATATTGTTTCAATGCAACGTGGCAATGGGGAAAGCTCATCCATGGTTAGAGGGTAAGCTATGCAGGTATAGCGTCGAAGCAGGTTGTCGAGACTTTTCAAGTATGGACCCATCTAGAGCCAGATCTTACATCCCCCGCCATTAATCCCCAGCGGGTTAACGCACGGAGATATGAGTGACATGGATTACAGCCGGGAACAGCCGAAACTTGACGGGGAACTTGTAAGAATCGACATGTGCATACTGAATGAGGACCCGGCAGTTCCTCTGCGGCTCTGCTGAACAAAGACTACGGGTTGACAACCTTGCGGATTCTGGTGGGCCTGATTCAAATGGCACAACTGACATGGATATTATGGCTTTCTTCGGCCGGAGAGCCATCTTTCTAAAAGCCGTGCTGTCTTCTTTCGGCCGCAGAGCCACGTTTTTAAAAGCCAGAGAAGACGACAACTTTCAGATGCAATTATTCACTGTCATCGTGAGGTTCTATATTCCTTTAATTACTAGCTAGATCCATACTATTAGTTTCAACTACTGAAGCACCTTTGACAAATTGGCAACATGACTGCACCATTGCCCCCCCGGACCCGATCCCATTGCCCTTGTTGGCATCGGTGAGTTTTCATAGCGAGCAATACAGATAGGTCTCGGATTGACAGAACTAGGTTGCCATATGCCTGGTGGTGTTAGAGACCTTCCCGCACTCTGGGAGTTCCTGAAGGAGCAGAAAGATGTACACAGGGAGTTCGATGAGCCACGGTTCTCAGCCAAAGGGTTCTCTCACCCCAACCCAGATCGTCCTGGTACTGCGGTGGCCAGAAGTGGGTTCCTGTTGGACGAGGACCCACGACTATTCGATGCAGCTTTCTTCGGAATCACGGACAACGAAGTAGAGACAATGGATGCGTCCCAACGGAAACTTCTTGAGGTTACATATGAGGCCTTCGAGAATGCTGGCGAAACTTGGGAAGGTGTATCTGGCTCTCGCGTTGGCGTGTTTGTGGGTGACATCTCTTTCGACAACTATCTGTCCCAAACTAGAGATTGGGACTACAGTGGAAAGTATTCGGCCACTGGTTCATTCCCCAATATGCTGGCCAATCGCATTCACTACGTTTTCAACCTCAAAGGGCCTAGCCTGTTAGTCAACAGCGCGTGCACTTCTGCTATGTACGCCCTTCATCTAGCTATGAATTCAATCCGCAATGGAGATTGTGAATCCGCCATTGTGGCGGGGTCCAACTGGATCATGGACCCTAATTGCCACATAGCAATGGGGAAACTCGGTGCTCTTTCTGCCACTTCTCGAAGTCATACTTTCGACGCATCGGCTGATGGCTATGCACGTGGTGAGGGATTCGCTGCTCTTTACCTGAAGAAAACTTCACTGGCCATTGAAGATGGATCACCAATTCGAGCCTTGATTATGGGCTCTGCGATCAATGCAAACGGCCGTACCAACGGAATTACCAATCCCAGTGGTCCTGCCCAAGAGATCGTCATTCGAGAAGCGTAAGTGATGTATATTGTGTTTCTTTTGACAATCAAGGTTATTAACAAAGCAACCTTTCCAGATATAAGAATGCAGGAGACCTTGATCCTTCTCAAACTACACTCCTCGAGTGCCACGGAACTGGCACCCGAGTTGGTGACCCAACCGAGATCAAAGCGGCTGGAAATGTTTTCGGTCCTTCACGGTCCTCTGAACGAAATGATCATCTGGTGGTGGGTTCTGTTAAGACAAACCTCGGTCACTTGGAGGGAGCTTGTGCCCTTCCAGGAATATTGAAAGTGGTCGCAGCTCTTGAACAGGGAGAAATCCCGCCGACTCTCGGATTTCAGACTCCAAACCCGCGCATTGATTTCGAGGAGGCGAAAGCCCGGGTGTCCACCCAGGTTGAGCCGTGGCCCAAAGATAAACTCAAGCGAGCAAGTATCACGTCTGCTGGTTTTGGTGGTACCAACGGACACTGCATCATTGATGATGTCCACAACCTCCTTCCATCCTATATCAAGCCCGGTATTGTTGGTCAGCATGTCGAGCGACTGAATGGACAAAACGACATCAATGGCAAAAGCGGCACCAACGGAGCCAACGGAGCCAACCGAGTCAACGGGGTCAACGGAGTTAACGGAGTCAATGGAGTCAATGGAGTCAACGGAGCCAACGGAGCCAACGGACATTCGAATGCCAGTTTGCTGTCAAATGGTTCTAGCAACCCATTAGATCAAAGAAAGCATCATCATCCAAAGACTGATGCACTGAAATTGGTCCGAAAGGCTGACGCTGGCACTCGGAAACTGGTAGTACTTCCTTTCTCGGCGCATAACCAAACCTCACTTGTAGCGAACATCGACTCATTGGGTCAAGTCATCCACCAGCACTCGCTGGCCGATGTTGCCTATACCCTTAGTGCTCGGCGCTCGCGCTTCATGCATCGATCTTACTGCATTGTCGATAAGGACCAGGTGCCAGAGATGGGACTGAAGCAGGAAAAAGAGCTTGAAATTGTTAGCTCGCCCCAGCATGTTTCGGTTGGGTTCATCTTTACAGGACAGGGTGCACAATGGCACGCCATGGGCGCCGGGCTTTTCCAATACTCTGTTTTCCAGAACGTCATCTTGTACCTGGACAGCATCCTTGCCATGTTGCCTGAGCCCGCCCCGTGGAAGATCGCCGATTTTATTGCTGGAAATTGCGGGACGGATGACATCCAGACTCCTGCAGTATCACAGGCCGTTTGCACGGCTGTCCAAATTGGTCTCGTTGACCTCCTTGCTTCATGGTCCGTTCGGCCCGCGGGTGTAGCGGGCCATTCTTCCGGTGAAATTGCAGCAGCGTATGCGTCGGGACGAATTACTGCTGCCGAAGCTATTGTAGCTGCTTATTACCGTGGCTATATGGTTTCCTTCAACAATAAGAGGGGCGCGATGCTGGCAGTCGGCTTCGGCCCTGAGAAAGCAATGGAGTATATCAGGGAGGCTGATGTAGAAGACCGAGTCACGGTTGCTGCAATCAACTCCTTTGATAGTGTTACACTCTCCGGTGATGCTGATTGCGTGGAAGATCTGAGCGCAAGACTGTCCAAGGAGTCTATCTTTAATAGACTGCTCCGCACGGGTGGTCTCGCATACCACTCCCACCACATGTTACCATTTGGCTCGGCATATGAAGAGCATGTCAATGATGGTCTAAGTCATATAAGGAGCCTTGGTGTTGATACCACAAGTTCAAAGTATCCTTTTATTCCTTGGGCTTCTTCGGTTACTCCAGACAAGAGTACCACTGAAGTGACTGCATCTTACTGGAGGGCTAATCTTGAGTCCCCAGTACGTTTCACTGATGCCGTATCAAATCTTCTGAGCCTTCCGGACCTGAATATTGGTGCCCTAGTCGAGATAGGTCCGCATCCTGCCCTTAAAGGCCCCTTGGGACAGATTACAAAAAGCCTGGGAAAGGTCATTCCGCATATCGCGTCTTTGAAAAGAAATCAAGATGCCCAAAGATCACTCCTAGAATGCACTGGAACCTTGTTCGTGCACAATGTTTCTGTCAGCCTGGTGGCTGTCAATGCGATCGATGGACAGGGGCCAAAAGGAGAGCACTATTTGGAGTACGGCTGCACTGCAATCGACCTACCACGGTACAAGTATACCTATGGACCTATCAAATACCACGAGAGCAGATTGAGTAAAGAATACCGGTTACGTCCTACTCTTCGCCACGACCTTCTGGGATCTAAAGTGCCAGGAACAACAAAGCTTCGGCCCCAATGGCGGAATATGCTTCGCCTGAAGGATCTGGGATGGCTAAATGATCACCGTGTGCCCCCTCACGTTTTACACCCTGGTGCCGCTCACATTGTCATGGCCATGGTCGCTGCAGAGCATAAATACAACGAATTCCCCGATGCTCTGCCAATAATTGGGCTAATCATGCGCAACGTTTCGATCAAGAAGACACTGGTAGTTCCAGAGGATGATCACGGCATCGAGATTGTGCTGAGCATGGAGCTTGAAGATGGTGCTACCGCCAAATCGCCAGGCTGGGCCAGCTTCTCCATTGCCTCGATAGTCCGTGACTCAGACCAATGGACCGAGCACTGCTCGGGTCAGATTAAGGTGGAGGTGGCTAAGTTTGAACAAGCCATGCCAATCGACACCACTATGGACGGACGACTAGTGGATGCTCAAACCTGGTACAAACGCTTTGCTGACATGGGCCTCCAATTTGGACCGTCGTTCCAAGGCTACTCGGACATCCGTGCTGATCCAGCCAAAAACATTGCGTCTGCCAAGTTGGCATTGAATACCACAGCCGGTATGTTCCCTGGTGGTGAGTCGACTTATCCCATTCACCCGGCTTCTTTGGACCTGGTGATTCGCCTGGGTCTCATGGCGTGCAACGGCGGCCAAGCAGAAACGGCCAGTGTCCAGCTTCCGATTCATTTCAACCAGATGAAATTTAATTACGGTCACCTGGAAGGCCGGGATTGGGCAACTGGTGTGTCCCGGGGCGAGCTGCGCGGCCTCCGTGGGGCGTACGCCCAGCTACAGATGTTGGACGAGGAAGGCAAAGTGATGTTGGATATAGACAACATGCGTTTCACAAGTCTTAACAACGAACAAGAATCTCCATCCACCGGAGACCGCGTCGGCAAGGCATATGTTAGCCCTTTTGCGCGCCTCGTATGGAGACCCGATATTCGTACCCTATCCAAGGATCAGTTCAACGAGGCTCTGACATCTTACCAAGACAACTTTGGAGAATTCCCACAGCTTTGCAGGATTTTTGACCTGGCTGGACATGCTAATCCAGACTTGCGAGTTCTGGAATTGGGCGTTAGCAGTAATGCGGGCGCAACTCAAGCGATCTTAAAAGTACTCATGGGCTCGAATAGTATCAAGCGCTATCGGGAGTATGTTGCTACCGACATCACGGAAGAACGGCTCGAATCGGTTCGAGAAAGCACAACTGAGTTCCGTGATGTGAAATATTCTGTTTTGGATATCAACAAAGATCCGTCAGAGCAAGGCTTCCAGTCAGGTTTATATGACATTATCGTTTGCTCGAATGGCCTGCAAACTCCCCAAGCAATGCAACACTTGAAGAGGCTTGTCACTCCCACCGGGCGCTTGATTCAAGTGAACGGCACAGGAAGTGAAATCGTCCCCGAGAGCCTTCAAAATGTGGATTTTGAACTTGTCGGTGAAGTGACTGAGCCAGTCAATCATTCTATCATCACCGTTCATGCTCTTCGTTCCATAGAACAACATCAAATTGACTCTAACAGGCTCGTGCACTTCCTTCACGGAGATCAAGGACCCCCAGAATTATTGAATCAACTTGCCCAGGTACTTGGGGAGCTTGGACTTGCCATCAAAATCTCTTTGATTGATGATGCACAGACCGTCGTGTCGCCCAACTCCCACGTGGTTGCGTTCTTAGACGGCGACAACCTCTTATTCGCAGCAAATCAGCATCGAATTGGATTGTTTCAACACCTGGCAGCGAATACTAACAGCATGATATGGCTCACATCGTGCGGTTTGGTTAAGGGTCGCAACCCTGACGGATCCTTTGTCTCTGGACTGCTGCGCACATTAGCAGCTGAGAATCCTGCCGGTCAGTTCCTGTCAGTCGACATCGATGCAGAAGATTTCCGAGTCCGAGATACCGAGATGGATAGACTAGTCAGGTCCTTGGTCGAGGTTGTTCTCCCATTGCAGCAAAACCCAGAGCACAATCGCGAAATTGTTGTGAATCACGACTTGGCCTGGCAAGACGGGAACATGTGGGTGAGCCGGCTTGTTCCTGACACTGAGCTTCAGGGATATGACGAGACTGCTGCGGACGATCAAAATATCAAGGCAATCCCACTTTCCACTCTTGGTCCCGTCCGTGCAGCTTTCAAAATCCCTGGTCTTCTCACATCCCTCTATTTCAAGCCATACACCGAGCTCTGGAACGCCTTGCCGCAAGACTGGATTGAGATCAAGCTAGAGGCCGTCGGTCTGAACTGGAAAGATCTGGGTCTATGCTCTGGTCGATTTGATCAAAACAATCTGTCGAATGAGTATGTCGGTGTCATCTCCGATATAGGGTCCTCTGTACATGGCTTTAGCATCGGTGACCGGGTTTATGGTATGGGCAAGGGCCACTTTGGAAACTATACACGTGTACCCGCGGTGCTTGCACAGAAGTTGGAAGCTAGCGTTGCCTCATTGGATGCTGCAACGATGCCCTTGGTCTACATGACAGCGGTGTATGCTTTCGAGCATATCACTCGCGTGAAGGGGGGCTCAAAGGTTCTCATTCAATCGGGCTCGGGTGGTCTTGGACTGGCAGCTATTCAACTGGCCCTGTCCAAGGGTGCTGATGTCTATGTCACGGTGGGGACCGCAGACAAGGCTCAATTCCTGACCGATGTCATGGGAATTTCCTCCGACCACATCTTCTCCTCTCGAAAGCTAACAGATGTACCTCGCATGATCCGCGCAACTAAAAATGGAGGATTTGATGTTATTCTCAGCACATCGCAAGGAGACATGCTCCATGAATCGATTGAAGCATTGGCACCGCTTGGTCATCTGATAGATGTCGGCCGGATGGATGTCACGGGCGCAAAGACAGTTGCTCTTGAGCTTTTCCAGAAGAGCGCAAGCTTTACTTCGTTTGATCTAGGCCTGGTGATCGAACGCGATCCTGAACTTGGCGGAGATCTCATGTCCACAGTCAATCAGCATTTCCGCGCCGGCCGCATTGGCCCTATCCGTCCATACCATGTGTCGGATATCTCTCAGCTTGATCAAGCATTGTTGAAGCTGTCCAAAGGAACACATATCGGCAAAATGGTGATCTCCTATCAAAATCCTAGTTCTCTTTTAAACGTACACCAGTCTGTCACTCATGCCCGGTTTTTATCAGAGGCTAGCTACATTCTTGTTGGCGGATTGAGTCCTCTTGGACGATGTATCATCCGATGGATGGTTAGTCGAGGAGCTCAGCACTTATCCGTTTGGTCAAGAAGGGGTGCAGATAATCTCTCCCCTGAAGCTGCAGCCTTGATTAACGAAATGGCGTCCCAGGGTGTCCATATACAGATTGTGACGTGCGATGTCAGCAATCGCGAGCAGGTCCTCCGTAGTATGCAAGATGCTAACTCTGAGCGCGCCGTGCGAGGAGTTTTCAATTATGCAGTTTCCTACCAGGACATCTCGTTCGATAAAATGACCGCGGACATGTTTTACCAAGGCATGGCGGCCAAAGTGTTTGGTACAAAGAACCTACACGAAGCGACAGCCAACCTGCCTTTGGACTTTTTCACGATGACCTCTTCTCTGGGAACTGTCTATGCGTTCCCAACGCAGAGCACGTACCTCGCTGCCAACAACTTCCTCGATTATTTCGCACGTTACCGGCGGCAATCTGGTCTACCGGCAACTACAGTGTCACTCGGGTTCATCAAAGACTTGGGAGCTCTCACCCAGGATGAGGTCACCGTTAATTTGTTCGCGCGCACGAAAGGCCAAACAGTCACTGGTAATCAGGTTCTGCGTGCTCTGGAGCCCGCATTCGTGAAAGACTTGAACACGAAAGACCAATGGCTTGGTCGCTCGGAGGATCCTCTATCCGCGGCCAATATTTTTACCGGCATCGACCCAGCCGTTTTGGCGAACATGAAGCGAGCGGAACCTAAGGGGTCTGCTTCAAGCACTGTGCCCCGATGGTACCACGATCCCCGCGTGTCTTTGATGCTGCGTGCCATGGACGATGCTTGGCGTTTTGGGAATGAAGGGGGTAGCGACAAAGCGACATTCGGGTTTGATGATGCTGACGCGTCACCTGCTGTACAACTTCGTCGGCACTTTGAGGCATCAATGAAGAGAATTAGAAATGGCCAGGATGAAAAAGAGGTCGCAGAGACTGTGAAGCTCGTCAGCGATGCTATCAGGACCACAGTAGCGGGCATGTTGTTCATCGACCCTTCTGTGGTGAAGGAAAGTCACACAGTAGTTGACCATGGAATCGACAGCTTGCTGGCTGCAGAGTTCAGGACATGGCTAAATTCATCCTTTGGGAAGAACATTAGCATGTTGCAACTTATGGATGCGCGATCAAATATTGGTTCCATCGCGCGGGTCATTGTGGAGGAGGCTATCGGGGCTTAGTTTGTGTACAAGGGGTTCAGGCTGGGCATGTGTTCATTCTGTTTGGAGCTTCAGTTATATACTTACATAGTACATAGTAACTAGAAACCAATTTTCACTATAACACATTTACCAGGGTAAACTCTGAAAATACTTAGCTTGATGGACACCGCGATGCCCATGGGAGATATACAATGACATCTACTACTTTTGTACTCCCTTAAATGCACGGTGTAGGTAAGACCTCTACATATTTTCATATTTTTGACTAAAAGGTACTTTTATGAGGTCGCATTGAGGCGCAAATAATTCTACCTGGCTACAAGCCCTCGGGGATACCAAATGGTTATGCTACAATGATCTATAATCCGAGCTAAGACCGACTATATCCGATACACCCTGGCCCTACATATGTAGCATGATTAATCAAAATAAACTAAGGACCCTGGGTTTCAAATTGATCGGCAACTAGGGTGTACCAATCGAATTGAAGCCTTTCGGGTTTTCGAGAGGGTCCTGATAACTTCGGCCGACAACCATCGGCTTTGTTGATATTAACGTATACCAACACCTCAAATTCATCGGCGTTAATATCATGCAATTCCTTAACTCCTATTCCCGTGAAATTGTCCTTTCTTTTCCTTTCTTTCTTTGATGTAGTATTAATGCTGCTACATTCTTCATTGTGTGTGCTGAGATATAACTACACGGTCACCCAACCTAGCATCTTATAGCTCGGCACGCTATTAGTTTTACAGCATGGCCACAATACCGTCTACTCCTGCCTCGAACATTGTCGGAGAAACAGTACAGAACACGACATATTTACCTCCCCAAAACCAAGATGTCAGCCAAGCAAGCGAAGAATACCTCCGTCAACCCAACGAAAAGCATCTCTCGAGTGATCCGGGTGCCAGTGACGACGACGATGAGGATGACGTACGCAAAATCACGGGCTATCGATGGTTTCTGATTTGTGCTGCTCTTTACCTCTCAGCATTGATGTATGGACTGGATACAACGATTGCGGCGGACGTTCAAGGGGCGGTAATTCAGAGGTTTGGCCAAGTCGACCAACTCGCCTGGATTGGGGCCGGGTTCCCTCTTGGATCAGTCGCTGTTATTCTGCCATATGGCTTTCTTTTCACCACTTTCAACATGAAATGGCTCTACGTTGCTGGGATCATCTGTTTCCAGGGCGGATCTGCTCTCTGCGGTGGAGCTCCGAATATGGGCGCCCTAATTGTCGGACGCGTGATTGCCGGTGCAGGAGGAACTGGTATCTATCTAGGAGGATTAAACCATTTCTCTGCCATGACGACTCGAAATGAGCGTGGGGCGTATCTCGCTGGCACTGGGTTTGTCTGGGGCTTGGGAGCGATCCTGGGCCCTGTGGTTGGTGGTGGATTTTCGGATTCATCTGCTACTTGGCGATGGGGATTTTACATCAATCTTATCATCGGTGCGATTACAGCTCCTGTCTACCTGTTCTACCTTCCAGCCATTCATCCAGCTCCTGGAAGACCACTCAAAGATCGACTTCTTAGTTTGGACTATGTTGGATTCGTGCTCAGCGCAGCGATGTGGGCAACCTTTGCAATCGGCTTCATCTTTGCCGGTGGTATCTGGCCGTGGAATGATGGTCGCACTATTGCAATGCTTGTGGTATGGGGAGTTATGCTGGCTCTTTACGCATTACAGCAGACCTTTTGCATCTTTACCACTCCCGAGCATAGATCATTCCCCGGACATCTGCTCAAATCTCGAACTCAAATCTTGTTCTACATCACCACCACCTGCGCCAACACCTGCATGTTCTTCACCACATTCTACATACCGATTTACTTCCAGTTCACTCGGAACGACTCATCCCTCATGGCCGCAGTCCGACTTCTTCCTTATCTCCTATTCACCATCGCATTCAACCTTGCCTCCGGCTCAGCTCTTCCCAAAATAAAGTACTACATGTCTATGTGTCTGGTGTCTGGTATCTTTATGACGATAGCTGGTGCGTTGTTTGTGGGATATCTTTCTCCTTCGACACCAACGGGCCATATCTACGGCTTCAGCATCTTGATGGGAGTCGGAACAGGAATCACCATGCAACTGGGATACTCTGTGGGTAGTTTAAAAGTCAAACCAACCGATGCCCTCAGTGCCATCAACCTACAGAATGTTGCACAGATTGGAGCCACAGTCATCTGTCTTGTCATTGCCAGTCAAGCATTCCAATCAAACGCCATCAGCAATTTGAATCATGTTTTGGCAGGCCAGGGATTCAGTCAATCGGAAATTCGAAGTGCTGTTGCTGGATCACAGAGCACGCTGTTTGAGCAGCTCAGCAGTGACTTACGGACTGCAGCTATTGAAGCAATCACCTCTGCGATGGCAAGGGCCTTTATCATTCCGCTTGTAGCTGGAGCATTGGGACTTGTGTGCTCTCTGCTGATGAGGCGGGAGAGACTGTTTGGATAAATGGTGGCCTAATATTCAAGCCAAACAATATTGTATGGCCGTGTTGAAGTATGATGGCTGTCTAATAATATAGTCTTTGGATCAAATAACTTCCTGGATTTCTTCTAAAGGGGTGAAAATCCCTCCATAAAGGGGCTCATCTCTTTCTTTTGCTTCTTTTCTTCCACCACTATCATTCTACACCACCTTCTTTTTGTCGTTATAGGCTTTAATTTCATCTATTTCAGTATGGTTTTAGACGTTAGAGATAGCTACAACCCGTATATTGTTACTTTTTCGGCACATTTAGGCTGGTTCTTAGATAGCTATGAACTTTTATTGATTCAGTATTAGTGCAGTGCTAAGCTAGTGATAGTCCAGATAATCCACTCCATGTCTGTATAGAAGAACAGCTATAAGCTGCATGAGACTTGGTTTGATAATATCAAGGCAACCATAGATGAGTTATGAAAGATGCACTGGCCCCATTTCATTGTCTTTTATTCCATACTTTTATATCTACAAAAATGATTGAATTAACCAAAGTTATACACCTTTATACTGGAGAATTGTGGACGATAATTCCTTAGGGCTACCCCTGTGGATCGACCCCAAATGTGACTAAGCAGCCTTGGGCGGCGCGGGCGCGGGGAGATAAAAAAAAATGCGATAACATTCCCCACAGCCCACAGTATATCGAACGTCCCTCACTTCACGAATTGACGACTTGTTTTGTCCTTTTCATGATACCTATCCTAGCATGACTATCTGCAATCCTCTTCCACTCTCCGATGAGTGGAAGGATCCCGACGAATATGTCCAAGCCCTTCTCTCCTTCGCAACCGAATCGGTCATGTTCATGAACCTTTGCGGCGGCGTCCATATCCTCGATTTCTTGACGCGCGATCCTGATCTGTACGAGTCACTACTTCCACAGGGCTGGCGATCATTCTTTGAGCATCACGATATCCACAGCATCTTGCAACTGCTATTACGAGAGGACATCGGCCCACTATGCGAACTCGCCGAAACAAACACATGCCCCGGGAATAGCAGGACTTGGAACGGAGGGGTATTCCCGCCAGCAAGCCTCCTCGAATATATTCGCGACATTCGACGATTTAGCCTCCGCCGCGAGTTCACCACACCCAAGAACAGCCAACCTCTCCCTAGTCACATCGCTATGGGCATGAACAAGAAAAAGAAGCATGAGGTGGAGCAATTCTCTCGCTATGTCGCGTCCTTGTCGGAGACGGTCAACGAGAGTCGCGGGGAGCCATTATCTCACATTGTCGATTTTGGGTCGGGACAAAATTACCTAGGGCGCATGCTGGCCAGCTCGCCCTATCATAAACATATCATTGCCATTGAGCGAAAACACCAATACATCAGCGGGGCCGGCCGTATGGATGTTCATGCTCGATTGGCTAAGCAAGAAAAGAAAAAGACAATGCATAATGCAAAGCTAAACAAATCGAAGAAGCAATGCATCGACTGTACCGACACCCCAGAACTAGCTCCAGAGGTAGCCACCTCGGAAAAGCCCGAAGTTCCTGGCTTGGGTGTGGGAGTACAACTGGAAGTGAGCGATGCAGTGCCAGAAGAGCCTGCTGCTCAGGATGAAGATGATACGACCTTTAACATGTTGGGCGACATGACCCTGGAAGCTGATGATGTGCTCGGGTCGATGTACGAAAAGCCACATGTACTACACGTACCAAAGCCACGACCAGAGGTTGATACTAGAGGCACTGTCAGCTACATCGAACATAATATCCAAGATGGTTACCTAGAACCGATCATCGAGCACGTTGTCGACCCAAAGACATCAGTCGAGACCCGGACCAGCACAGAAGAGGTCATAATTCAACCTCAAGATAAGAAACAAAGTGACGCCCGGGTTATGGTTGTTTCTCTGCATTCATGCGGAAACCTCGTCCACCACGGACTTCGCTCACTAGTGCTCAACCCTTCTGTTGTAGCAATCGCCATGATCGGCTGCTGCTACAACATGGTGACAGAACGATTGGGGCCAGCAACATACAAGATCCCCATCCTTCGATCCGCCCACCCCCGCCTTAGAACGACTGGGTCGTCATGGGACCCTCACGGATTCCCAATGTCCAAGCTCTATGAAAACTACCAAGCAAAGACCACAACAGGCTTCAAGCTCAACATCACAGCCCGTTCAATGGCCCTACAGGCACCCTACAATTGGGGCCGTGCCGACAGCGAGGATTTCTTCACGCGCCATTTCTACCGTGCTTTGCTGCAGCGCGTTCTTCTAGACCGTGACATCATCCCTAAACCCGACGTCCCTGATGATCTCTACAAAGACCATACAGACAACCCCAATGCCGGGGGTATAGCGCTGATCGTGGGATCACTGCGCAAGTCTGCGTTCCTATCTTTCTCCGCGTACGTGGGTGCTGCAACGGTCAAATTGAGCCAGGATCCCACCCGGGGCGAGTTGGTTAAGGAGCGCGTCTGCACCATGTCTGATGAGGAGCTGCAGCGCTATGAGGCTGAGTACTTGCATACACGCAAGAATCTCAGTATTGTGTGGAGTCTGATGGCGTTCAGTTCTCAGGTTGTTGAGGCTGCTATTGTGGTTGATCGCTGGCAGTTCTTGCGCGAGCATGATTCTGTTAAGGAGTGCTGGGTTGAGCCGGTGTTTGAGTACGGTCAAAGTCCTCGCAATCTGGCTATTATTGGGATCAAGAAATGATTTCCGGTGTAGTTTGGGTTGCCGGTTGCATTTAAAAACGGTTGGGAGTTTATGCTTTAAGGGCTTGGGGCATTATACGGGTTCTTCGGTGTCTCAGTACATATCTGGCGGTTTACAGTTGAACATGATTGCATAGAATATATCCCTTGGGCTCTAGAGAGGCCTAGCCTAACAAGGCGAATGGCAATTAGGCCACGACATACCCTGACACGGCGCTGAGCCCACTTCAAGTTTTACATCGCGATTCAAATCCGCATCTAGCACGCGCAACTGCTTTATTTCTCACCCACTCGCAATTTTCGCTATCTTGATTCTTGATACCTACTTGTCATCAACTGGGGCAGTAGTTGTTAGGCCTGGCACAATTCCACCAAGAACTTCCTTGCAGAACACCGCAAGTGGTTTTTCTTTGGGGAATTCGGGAAACAATTTGCATTGCCATCTCCGACAATACGATGGTCCGACTGCACTCATGTCCCCGAGTTGATCCGACGTTATCTGACCCATGTCTGCTGTGGAGCTTCTTTGGCCCTAAGACCACGACGACCCAAACTTGCGCAAATTGCCGCATAAGGATCTTTCTCGGTGCACAGACGTGCTGTACTACAGTTGCTTTCATTTGTAAAATTTGGATCCTTTGGCCTGCCTAATGTATGGAGGCATGCAGGGCTCGGTAATGACCGCTTTATGTGGGTACCTCGTGGGCAGCTAGTGCCACAATATGATGCAACCCCGATGTTGTGACATGCTCTATGGGCGGGAGCTCTCTCACATGAGTGCTTCCTTCGACCTAAAGAAAACTTCTTTCCGTACAATACCACTCTAAATCCCAATCTAGAGCAAAGGGCTGCCTCCTTTTGAGGGGCTAGGTACTCTATTACCCGATATTGTTCTCGGTTGCATGTGGAACCTGTTTTGAGAAGGAATGAGCACATATAAGACGACGGCGGTTAAGGCGCGATGGAGACCCTTCGAAACTAAATCATCCAACCAATCTCAAATTACGAGATTGTACATATTTTCACAGCAATGAATCGTCGATATAGGTAGATTATGTTGTCTCAAATTGTTTCATGGTTTCTTTCGGTTGTATTGAGGTAATATTTGCCTGAATCTTTAGCGCGTTGCTTCGAACAGAAAGTCCTTGGCTACAATATCCCCCGCATAGCAGTCAGCATACACAATACATGACCTCTGAAATCAATGCAAGGCATTAAAAAGAACCTTGTGTAAGCTCAGGCACTTCTCCAATTTATCAACACGGAGTATTTTCTTGCCTCTTGCCTTCTTTCCCACAGCTTTCAAGGGGACCACTTTTCCTTCGTCATCTTATATTGGAAAGTAATATCGTCAAATTTGTGGCTATCACCTTCGTGATCATGACAGCAATCGATTTTGGCAGTGATCCTAAGGGGCCAGTCAACATCGAAACAACAACGAGGGAAAACCAGGCGAGTGAGAATACCCAAAGCCTAGAAGAAAGGAATGAGAGGGAATTGCTTGAGCACCCCGATAAGGTTACTCAGGAAGCGCAAGTTGGAGTCCAAAAAGCGGAAGCTACGGCTTTGGTGTGGTCCAAACCCGCCTTGTATGCCACATACGCCTGGTAAGTCTATTCGAAGCCTTGAGCCCTTCCATTAAACAGACCAATACAATATCCCCACCCGCATCATTCGTCAAAGCAATATGAGACAGTGACTGATCCGAGACTCATTGCCAGGATCTGGTTATGCTTCTTCGTTCTATCTATGCAATCATCTATTAGCAGCAACGTGATATACTACGCGTATGCAAACTTCGCTTCAGCTCCTCAAATATCCCAGGCATTCATTGTCTCGACAATCGTTGGTGGAGTTCTTCAACTTCCCATTGCAAAGACTCTCAATATCTGGGGCCGTGCCGAAGGCTTCCTGGCTTTACTGCTGGTATTCATCCTAGGACTCATCGTGATAGCCTCATGCAATGGTCCCAATGGGTTTGCAGCTGGCTACACTCTATACTGGATTGGTTATACTGCCCTGAATTTCATCCTGACAGTCTTCGTTGCCGACGCGTCCGGGCTGCGAAACCGAGCCTTCGTCTACGCATTTATCGGTACGCCCACGATCTGTACGGCCTTTGTGGGACCTCTTGTTGCTCAGGCATTTCTGGTCCATTCTAGTTGGCGTTGGGCTTACGGCTGTTTCGCTATCATCACCTTTTTACTCTTTGTGCCTCTCGCTCTTGTGTTCAAGTTCTACCAACGCAAAGCCGAGAAGTTGAAACTTTTTATTCGGGTCCCGAGTGGTCGAACAGCAGCGCAGTCATTCGTTCATTACTTTCACGAATTTGATGTTGTTGGCGCTTTCATCCTTATGGCGGCCTTCATCCTATTCCTTCTGCCGTTCAGCCTTGAGACTTATGGCTTTAGCGGATACTCCTCGGCGACTTTTATCGCCATGGTTGTCATTGGAATATTGTTATTCCCAGTTTTTGCTATTTGGGAGCGGTCCTTTGCTAAAACCCCTTTCATCAAATGGGAGTTATTCAAAAAGCGCACCGTTCTTGGAGCGTGCATCTTGTCAGCTGTGATTTTCTTCAACTACTACACGTGGGATCAATATTTTTACTACTACGTGCAAGTCGTCTACAACCTCGACACCTCGAAGACGGGATACATGACACAGATATATGGCGTTGGATCAACCATCTGGGCGGTTCTGTTCGGCATCTGGATCCGCAAGACCAAACACTTCAAGAATGTCTGTCTTTACTTCGGTGCACCACTCATGCTACTTGGTGCGGGCCTCATGATTCACTTCCGAGGCTCCCAAGGTAACATCGGATATCTGGTTATGTGTCAAATTTTCATCGCGTTTGGCGGTGGCACCCTTGTAATCGGTGATGAGATGGCTGTCATGGCTGCCGCGGACCGTGATGGCGTCCCATTGATGATTGCTATGATCAGTTTGTCCTCCAGTTTCGGCGGGGCTATTGGCTACGCTGTTGCAGTCGCCATTTATTCCAATACATTCCCACAGGCTCTGCTCAGCGCCCTTCCTGATTCAGCCAAGGCTGACTATGCAACCATCTATGCCGGTGGCTCGGCAGCTCAGCTCGTCTATCCCCCTGGTAGTGAGACAAGGAACGCAATCAACTACGCGTGGGCATACAGCCAGAAGTACGAGTGTATCACAGCAGCTGTTCTTCTCGTTCTTGCTTTCCCGGCAATTGCTATGTGGAAAAATTACAATGTTGACAAAAAGCAAGTGAAAGGCACTGTCATCTAATTCAGAAGGTGTATTTCGAGCATGTGACGAGTGCGGATCTGGGATGGAGATACTAAATAGTAGTGTGTATAGATCATCAATTAAATTACGACAATATGACCACTAAACACAATACAGATGTATTATCTGTTGCTCTCTTTGATTTTCCGAAGTTTCCCCGCTTATATATAAAAATGTGCTCAATTCCACTCATATTGTCTTAATCTCACTATTGTATACTTCTCAATTTTTATCGTTGTTATTATTATTGGATTAAACCTTAGAAACTGGCTCAGGAAACTTCCCAAGCTCTACCTAGTCAGCAAGTTGTGGCTGCCCAAACCAAGTGAATTTCCGATTGTTCATTAGATCAGTCCTAATTCAGTGTCTCCAATCTTAGCCCATGTACTCTGGGCTCGCTACTTCCACAGCCATCAGCCTCTATATTTCTCTATCGAAAACAGGTCCAGCCCCCAGGTAGTATAATGCGCACACAGAGTGACATACGAGGCTTACACCATGTTATCAGAAATACCTAGGAAGGTATCCTCGCAAATGCATATAGAAATCCACCCCTAAACCATGTTCACTCGATCATGAAAGAATGAAGCCGATAATGGCATAAACACAAAAGTTCCGTTCTATCGACCCGTGGCAACGACTTCATCAAGAATGGAGTGTTGTATCAGCGTCCATACTTTCTTCCCTCTTCTTTACACTCTTCCACTCAACAAAACAAGCTGCCACAAATGCTGCGACCATCAAAGCCAGACTAACACGATAGGTATCCCGCAGTCCGTTCATATAAGCTCGGATCACATTATCAAGCTGATCAAGCTGGTCCAAAGTAATCAACACATGCCTCATCTCAGTAGCCCCTGCGCTTATGATCGCACCTGGGTCAACACCAGGGGCATATGTGCGAATGCCTTCTATCAGACCATTCTGGAACACTGACTGACCGACCGCAATGAAGATGGCTCCACCCAGTGTCTGGAAGAACGTGATGGCGGCTGTTCCCACGGGGATGTCCTCTGGCTGCAATACCGTCTGGACGGCTGTCATTGGGATTTGAAGACCAGCACCGATTCCCGCACCGACAACAATCTGGTAACCAATCCATTTCCCTGTCGAAATATCAACGTCGTATAGGGTAATGAGGCCTGTACCAATAGCAGCAATGGCGGTACTTGAAATCAGGAATGGCGTGTAATAACCGACTGTAGTGACCAGAGCGCCTACCATAATAGATGAAACCACAGTGGCAAGCATGAATGGTAGCACCTGAAGTCCTGCAGTCATTGCGGAGGATCCTTTGACGCTCTGAAAGTAGATAGGAACATAGTAGACCAGGAGGAAGAAGCCGCCGCTGAAGAAAAATGCAAACAATCCGGCAGACCAAATGGTGCGCTGCTTGAGGATTGAGGGTGGTAAGGTTGCCCTTCCAGCATTTTGGCCTGTCGCGTTTTTCTCGTCTTGTTTGCTCACGTAGATTTGAGATGCGGCAAAAAGGATAGTCAACAGACTAAACCCCACAAATAGTCCGATGATTTGAGAGCTTTTCCAGGTATAGGTATTTCCACCCCACTGCAGGGCGAGAATCAAGCATATGATAGCAGGTATGAGCAGACTTGCGCCTATCAAGTCAAGCTCCTTGATAAGCTGCGAGATAGGGAGCCCCGATACCTTGGTGTTACTTGGTAAGCGGAGAACCAGGACAACGACCGCGATGGAAACCCCACCAACAGGGAGATTGATATAGAAACACCATCTCCAAGAAGGACCATCAGTGAATGCTCCTCCAAGTAGTGGCCCTACAATAGAAGCGATTCCCCAGACCATGCCGTATACACCAAAAACGATCGGCCTCTTTGTCAAGGGAACTGTCATGGAGATGATCACCAGAGCACCGGAGAAGATGCCTGCAACGCCAATTCCTGCAATTGCACGACCGACGATCAGGACTGTGCTGGAGGGCGCTACACCACAAATCAGCGATCCAATCTCGAAGATGCTAACCGCAGCCAAGAAGGACCATTTCACCTAAAGAGTGTCAGAAGGTTTTGTGGATGTGAGTAAGAGAAATGTTATGGTAAAATGCTTACACTCAGGATCTTATAGATCCGGCCGTATGACGGCTGTAGCGCTGTAGACGTCAAGAAGTAGGCACTTCCATACCAGGCAATATCGGGGATGCTCTTGAACTGATCTGTGATCTTTGGAATGGCTACTCCGATGATGGTTTGATCAAGTGCTACCAAAAAGGCTGCCAGGTAGATCGCCAAAATAATTACGATCACTTGGCTTGTTGGGGGATATTCAGTCTCTTTGCCGGTGTCTGAATCTTGTGTGCTGGACTCTTCATAGCTTAACTGCTGAGCTTTCTTCTCGTGATCAGACTCAAGGTCTTGGACGGTGAGCGCTTCACTCATAACGATAGGAGACTAGTAATCGTATGAAAACTATGTACATAAATGTATGTAGTCAAGACACAGTTATATTGTAGATTTTGCCTTGCAGGGTAGGGCAGCGAGCCGGAAGGAGCAGACCACTAGAGACGGAGCCTGTCTTTGATTGCACCCACTCGACATCTTTAGTTTTCGTCAAGGAATCGCTTGATGCTTGATCGGGCTTAAACCCCCGCTACTTCCTATGACTTATGTTCCCAGTTCACAAGAAAGGGTCCAAGAGAGACTAAAATATTACAATTACCTCAAATTTGCGCTCGTCGGTGGGAGGCTGGAGCTTTGTCACTTCTAGACGACCTCGTCTTACTCCATAGTCTCAGAATCATCCAAAGGATTACTTATGTACCTGTTTCACAAGAGTGGAACCGCCCATGCCAAGGTGCTTATCTTCTGGATTTTGCTCATAATCAACTCACTCGACTTGTACTCCGTATGTATATCTGTATCCACCTAAGCATGTTCACCTTTTAATATTACTAACTCAGCTCCACAGTAGACACCGCACCAGACACGAGCTAGGTCGATCTAACTTCTTGAATTACTATACCTCGGACCCTTCCCACTGAGTGTACTTCGTATAGTGCCAGTATTGCCGGCATGATCTTAGGTCTTTGACCATCGGAGGCCTTGCCGCAACTAAAAATTCCCTCAAATATGCTCGGAAGTTCATTAAATAAATCTTTCAACGTCATATCGAGCACTTGATATTGAGATTTTTGAATGGAATACGAGTGTTCCTCGGTGGCATGTGTCATGAATCCAAGGAAGTTGATATGACTGGGTTCTTGTTGGCTGGGCCGATTTCCAACTGCAGATGTGGAGTCCGAATCCCTGTATCGCACTCGAGTCACAATAAATGATATTGCCTTCCATCTATAATGGAAATGATTGTTGCTCTCATTTTCCGTCACTTGAGTTCACTCACCCATCTCCAGTACACCTCGCCATATTTCGTACCTTTTCCGGTGATCTAGTGCGCAGATATAGTGCCGGGGTGACCTTGCTATATTGAAATCAATATGCTATCGCTGGACACTCACCTTCCTGAATCCAACGAGAGGCCAATCTCTTCAACAGTTGAATCTGATGACAGCACTTTGGCCAGATCCTTGCAGTCTGCTAGTCAGATCAAGGAGATCTCGCAGCTCATCTTGGATATCTTTCTGGAGTATGCTCTCAACAAGTTCGATTATTCAGAAGGTCGTCTCGAGGGCTATGGAGATGGCTTTCTTTCTGTTATTGGCCGATTTGTCTCCGAAGGTGCGCGTGTGCAAGCGTGTCTACCTGCCTTTCCCTTCAAGTCGGCAAACAAAGTGTACAAGGTGCTCGGCAGCCTGCCAGACAAGGCAGAGGAGCTCGCCCTAGAGCGGTTGAATACCCTATGCAAGCGCGTTCAGGATATTTACCCTCCGGGTGCTAGTATTGTCATTATCTCGGATGGCATTACCTACAATGGTACGTGGGCGAATTCACCAATGGTGTGACCCGATTTGAATAACTAACGTGTTTGTGGTGCGTGATTCTAGACTTGCTTTGTATCCCTGACCAAGAAACCTGGAAATATGGCGAAGCCTTACGTGAGATGGTTGTCGAGAACAGTTTCGACAACATTTCGTTCTCAAGGATTCGAGACCTTCTCGAGTTTCCCCTGCCAGAGAAAATGAGTGAGATTATCTATGTGGCAAACTGTACTACCTTCCGTCGCTTGCTTTTGAATAAATATGGCAATCCTAACCTCAACATTGACCATGAAATTGCCACTAATCCAGATATCAAGTTGACATATCTGGGATATAAGCGATTCCTAGAGTCCGATCTTCAGTACATTTTTCCTCGAGGGGAGAATCGTTCAGCCCACAGTTACAAGCGAGATTGCAAGTATGTGGCCAAACAGATGCTCACAAGAGGATATGTAAGCAGAGAGTATCCCCCATGGACACACTAGCTTGTTATACTAATCTCGGGTGATAGGCATTTACAGGAGCAATCAAGGACGCCTACCCCAACCATCTGCGACTTTCAATCCACGAATCCATTTGCGGTACCAAGCTACCCATCAGCTTGCTAAACACCAAGACGGGCTTTACTACTCCATGGCACTGTTGTGTTGCTAAATTAGCAGATGGAGTGTGGGTTAGTGCACCTATGGGCGAGTTCAGCCAAGATAGCCGCCTGGAACTTGTCCACGTCAACGGAAAGCCCAGTCACTATCAAGAAAAACCGCACCACGGCGAATATATCGCTATTAACGAGACCACGGCAAGCTATCTTCAGTCGGCCAAGTCTATCGATGTCAATGCGTATGTCAACAGTACATCGAAGAATCCATCGCCATTGCCATCGTCCTCTAGCGAGGTTTCCCTCTCTTCATCTGAGGGCAAATCACCAGGCAGCAGGTCCACTACACCGGATGTGCAATCAGTGCAAAAATCCTCCCCTGCGCAATCTGGTCTGCGTATGACGTTCAATGAGGCGTCCAACCTTACACCAATACAACCAGAGATGAAACCCACGGTGCCAACGCCATACGGTAGAAGGCTGATCCCTCAAATAATGGATAGTCTTGCTGCCATCGACCCTGGGCGAACCGTCTTCTCTCTTGCATCACTCTCGAACGGATTCCTCAAACTCAGCCCTGTCTCTGCTCGACAGTTTACCAGAGCAGTTGACAAGACTGCCTGGTGGCTTCGAGATCAGGTTGGCACCCCCGACTCAGTTCAACCTGTAGCTTACATTGGACCGCGTATGTTCAGCCGATATGTAAAATCTCGAAGTCGATTCACTAACTCGACTGGTTGATTTAGACGATCTCCGACATATTCTGCTGACATATGCCTGCGTCAAGGCGGGCTACGCGGTATGTTTCATAAGGACTATGATCTAAAATCGCCGACTCTGACTTCTTCTTCTTCTTCCCGGTAGGCTTTGTTCTTGTCGCCCAAGAACAACACAGATGGAGTCCTCGCAGTTCTCACGGCAACAAACTGCAATATCTGGGTCAATGCGGTCGACGCCTCTCCGGTACCTTTAGCAAAAGACGTTCTTGAGAACCGACCTATGACGTCTTTGCAGCTTCCCATGCTCCACGAGCTTCTTGACAACGAGTTCACCGAAGCCTTCCCGTACACCAAAAGTTTCGAAGAGGCCAAAGATGATCCATTCTGCTTCTTGCATACGTCTGGAAGTACTGGGCTGCCCAAGCCCATTCCCTGGTCCCATGGACTGATTGGCACTATGGATGCAGTACGACTGCTCCCACCCGTGGGTGAAAATGCCGACTTGGTTCCTTGGACTTCAGGCTGGGATGAGGGGGACAGGATATACTCATCATTTCCAATGAGCCACGTGAGTAAACTCCTGATTTTGCTCTATCTTTCGGGGCTCGATATGGTGTGGGAGATTCTTTGGCTGACTGAAATACCAAAGGGCGCTGGCATTATCATGGATATTTTGATGCCTGCACTTTTCAATCTCCACTGTGTCTTGGGACCAGTCGGTATTTTGCCAAATCTCAATCTTGTGGAAAGGTTAGCCGTGGAAGCTAAGATTGGCATATGGAGTATGGTCCCATCTCTTGTCGATGAACTGGGTGAAACCCCCGAAGTTTTGGCTAAGCTCCAGTCGAGTAAATTCATCTGTGCATCTGGAGGCCCAGTTAGTCCTGTCAGTGCTGGCAAGGTGAATGAGGTGGTCAGGGTGCTCAACTTGACCGGTACAACAGAAGGCCTCTTCATTGGAAATCTGAAGACAGAGCGAGAAGACTGGTTCTGGTTCTGCTTCCACCCATACTCTGGTTTCGAGTTCAAGGAGCTCGAAGCGGATACCTATGAGCACTGGGTGCATCGCAATGAACATTGGCCTCTCTTTCAGGGTATCTTCCATACGTTTCCAGAAAAAGATTCGATCAACTTCAAGGACCTGTATATGAAACACCCTACCAAGCCTAACCTGTGGGCTTTTAAGGGAAGAAGCGATGATCTTGTTGTCTTGTCAAACGGGTACAAGATATCGCCGCTCGAGACGGAGGCATTTGTCACTACCCACCCTGCCATTAGTGGGTGCCTTGTTTTTGGAACTGGAAAACCCCAAGCGGCTCTACTTATTGAGCTAAAGGATCCGTTGAATAAAACGCCTGATCTTATTGACAGTATTTGGCAAACGATTCAGATAGCCAATTCTATGTCCAGACACAAGAACCAGTTACTGAAAGACTTCGTTACTTTCGCACAACCAGACAAGCCCTTCTTACGAACAGACAAGGGAACAGTGAAAAGGTCAGCCACGCTGGCGTGTTATTCCGAGTACATCGAGCGTTTCTACAGCTCACGCAGTGATGATTCCGACAACGCTATCAGTCTAGATTTGAGCTCTGCCAATTCGATCGAGGACTCCATCCGCAAGATTGTCGGCTCTTCACTTTCTGAGCCCCAGGATGTCCTTCCTGACGCAGATTTATTTGTACTTGGGCTTGACTCTCTAGGCGTCTTTGCGGCTGTGAAAGCAATTCGAGTAGCTTCGGGTTTGGGTGACAAAATTGCCCCTCGACACGTTTACGCTAATCCAACTATTGCGAGCCTTGCCGCGACAGTCTCCAGGCTGATAGATGAGGCACAAATTGTTAAAGATGATATTCCTCTGGATCAAATCTGGAATGATGCCTCTAAGCTAAATGATATGATCGCCCAGCACGGGGCGCGGCAATCTTTCCGCTTGAACGCTTTCGACTATGTCAACCCCAACCACGGCATGGGAATTGTTCTTTACTTCTCTATCCACGAGGAGACATCTTTTGAGCAAGCCTTTATCAATCTTCAGGAAGGACTCAATCGTACATTTGATATGATACCAGCTCTCAGTGGCAGGATGATGCACTGCTCGGAGCAAGAAATTGGCTACGGCAAAGGAGACCTCTGCGTGACAATTCCGCCACTGTCCATGGCGGCTTCTGCACGAGATCGCCTCGTGTACAAGGATCTCTCAGATGTTCTTCCGTCCTTTGGGAAGTTACGCGAAGCGGGTTTCCCGCCGTCTGCGTTCAAGGATGGCCTCGTTCTGCGAGACGATCCCTTCCCCAAATTTCCCGCAGACATTTTCTCTGGCCAAGTAAACTTCATTTCTGGTGGTTGTTTAGTTGCAGTTGATCTGAACCACTGCTGCCTCGACGGTGTCGGAGCTATGGTCATTCTCAAGGCCTGGGCGGAGAACTGCAGATATCTACAAGGTGATCACACGGCAACTTGCAACTGGTATAACCCTGAGAGCTTCAATCACGCCTTGCCAGAGATCATTCACGACCAAGAAGGATGGGCTCGACCAGTCGAAGAGATTGATCCCGGCACATGGGGTTTCTTACCTTTCTTCCCACCTGACGACAACAAAAGCAAAGAAACTCCCATTGACCTCAATGACCATGAATTACCTCCTGCGCCTAATTTCAAGTTGCATGATGTTTGGCCACTTCCCCGGGCCGAACGGTGTCCTAATACGACCCTCTTCCTGATTAAGCCGGACAAGCTTGAGAAGATGAAGCAAGATGTTATTTCCGATCCCGAAGCGAAGGGGGTCATCAAATCAATCAGTGACATTGTCCAAGCCTTCCTGTGGCGAGCTGCTATCAGAGTGCGATACAAGGTAGCCACGGAGATCCGTAAGCAGACCTTCAGGCCAGACGAGGTGTCCATTCTTGAGCTGCCCACGGATGGCCGTCCATACTTCTCTTCACTATTGCCCTCGACATACATGGGCAGTCTACTCATTCTCAACCGATCAACTATGCCGATCGAGATACTGTGCTCCAATGAGACGAGCATTGGCCGTGTCGCTTATCTCCTCCGCCAATCCGCCGCGCGCATCACCCCTTCAGTCGTCCACGACGCGTTTTCAATTCTGCAGTCACTACCAGGCCATGATCGATTTTCGACGGCGAACATGGGTCTTGAACATATGAATGCTATGATTTCCAACATGATGCTATTCCCAACCAACGAGATTTGTTTTGGAGATGCCTTCTTTGCCAATGGTGGGTTACCTGAGTCTTTAAGACCACAGCTTGAGCGTGGGAATGGACGATTCCGATTCCTCGTTATTTTCCCAATTAGGGAAGACGGGGGAATCGAGATTGCTTTTGGTACGCATCCGGAGGAGTTGGAGATGTTCCAGGCAGATGAAGAGTTTACGAAGTACGCTGAACTTGTAGATACGTGCTGGTGAATTCATTCTGGTTTACAATATATAGTGTATAACATAATCCGACATCAATTGATCCAATTTTCTCTCATCTGATGTACTAAAATAAATGACCTTGCAATCTAGAATATACACCCTTAAAAAAGTTAGTTTGTAAAGAATTTTATTAGATTTGTGAGATGATTAGTTACAGATACTATCATTTTCTCTTCGCCAACATTCCAAATGGTCACATCCTATGCCCTCATCTAGGTCATCAAAACATAACACGTAACGTATATATCAAGCAAAAGCAGTCCACTGCGTCCCACAAGCGGCTGCAACTTCTCGTGCCGGCCTACCAATCATCCCCTTCCAGAACGCAGAAGTACCGGAAGGAACGAGTTCTTCAATCTCCAGAGCCAGCAAAGCATCAAAAATCCAATCCTGACACCGTCCAATTGAATTTTTAGGAGCAGGCTCCTTCTCAATAACCTTGATCGCGTCGTGTCGTTGTTGAGAGGTCAGATCGGCAATTTTGCACATGCCCACAGCCGCCTTGTCGACGATCTTGGTGGCGTACCGAGGCGCAAATCCGTACCATAACCTGCCTGCATCGATGATCTCGACTTGGAGGAGATCGCCGAATTCCAGGTTCCCGGGTTTGTTGATCATAAACCCCCAGTGGGATCGATGTGTGGGACTATCGCCAGGTCCGAAGACTTCTATTGAGAGGTTGTAGGCCATTTCGTACTATGCGGTCAGTCTAAATTTCATACATTATGCAGTGGGGAATGTGATGGGAATGTGATAGTGATGGTTATGTACCTTTGGGTGGTTTTTTGTATCAAAAGTTCCCCTGGGAATAATTTCTTGCGAGATGTGGTATCATAGCTTGGGCAATGAACCTATACTAAAGCGTATTGGGATCAGATGACTTGGATGCGATCGAAATTGACGAATGTGAGAACCCGGCCAATTGTGCGTTGTCGATTCGCGCCATAACCCCTCTTTGACAGGTCGAATATGCCACTACTTTGAACTACAAGACATTATCCTACGGATTGTCGCTAGATATCACCCAAAGTTGATATATCTATTTCACTACCACAATCGAGGTCATTAATAGTCATTTTCCAGGTGCTGGGACACACCAATTACGTGCTCTAGCTCTCCTACGCCCCCATGTCTCACCCCATGTCTCACCCCCAGATGTACAGCACAGCAAAGCCAAATCGTGAACTAGTTAATCTTCAATTTTATACATGTGATGCTTTATGTTCAACTAATCTCCACACTTCCCTCGGGAACACCCTGCCTACTCCTTAACCTGCGCGCAAAGAACTGCATAACAGGCAACATCTCCTCACGATTTGACGGCATCCCATCCCCCTTCCTAGCATACCGGCTCACCTCGACAAATTCAAAAACCTGCTTCGTCCTACGCACCGCCTCGTCCGAAACAGCCACCGAATCCCTCCCAGCCACGAGCAGCACCGGCGACCGATTCTTATCCCCAACCCTAGATCCCGACAAAGGATATGGCGCCCCGATAGAGATAACCCCAGAAAGAGCACCGACCTCACCACTATCAGTATTACCACTTCCCTTCAGCCCAAGTTCCCGCGCAATAGCCAGCGCAGCCATCCCACCCTGCCCGAAGCCTAGCACCATAATCTCGCGCAGCGCGTACCCGCATTTCTGTACAAGCGTGCCACGTACGACGTCTGACACGAGGATTCTTGTGCTACGCGTTAGGCCGGCGTCCATGTCTAGTGCGCCGGTCGCGGAGTCGAAGGAGACATCGTCGCCCCAGTGGAAGCCGCCCAGGTCGAAGGGGAGTGGGGCTGTGCCTTGGACTGTGACGATGGTTGTTTCGGGGGAGGCGAATGGCTTCGGCGAATTTTGTGAATGAGGCGGCTGTGTCGCCGAGACCGTGGAGTAGGAGGAGGATATTTGGGGCTGGGGATGTGGACTGGGAGGGGGGGGGGGTGCGGGTGTGACGGTGACGGTGAGTTCAGACGGGAAGTCGGATGGGGTGGGGGTTTTGGTGGGCATGCTGAATTGAGTAGAGTAGAGTCAAGTTGAGCTGGGCTGAGTTCAGTTAGAGCTTGCGGAGCTTGGAGCTTGGAGCTCGGAGAATAGCGTAGAGTGTGGCTGTGTCAGTAGATGTGGCGTAGTTCTCAGCCCCAAGTTGTTACTAGCCCCAGTACAAAGTACGTAGTTGTAGGGACACACGGTACGGAGTACTCCGGACAATGTATAATGCCAAGTCTTTTATAATGCTCAAGGATATGTTTATGGAGCTAGGGTCTCACATTGATTGGGAGACGAGTTGAAGTTCGGTCGGTGTAGGTGACGGTATTGCGGTTGCCTGGCGCTGATCAACAATGATATCAACGTTGACATTATTGAGATAGTCAATGGTTAGATGAGGTACCTTGGTTATTGCCTTCACATTGTGCGTTATGTTCTACTTGGAGAGTGTAATTGACCTGACATATGTTTCGTTGTAAAGAACTCGGCTAGCACCCACTCATAGATAGCAAACAGCCAAAGGTTATATACATAGAAAAAAAGTCTCTTGCACAACATGTGGTTTTTTGACTGCCTTGGTATACACCTAAAAAAGACATATTAAGAACATCTAAAAGGACCACCAGAAAGAGATGACAAGGGCGCATAAGCGGCCGACTATTCTTGTGTGATATATTGTCTGAAATAGTATATCTCTACGCATATACCGGGATACATATAGGCACTCATGTGCCGACTGATATCACGACAATTATGCATCTATGCTGATCTGCGCAGACAGAACATAAAGGGTTGTGCTATTTTAGTCCAAGTGTGGCTTGAGGTCCGATACTCTAGTACGTAATTGGTTTGGGGTGAGCCCACCGGTATTTTATTAGAAGAAAGATTTAACTCCGAGTTTACTCAATACAACGCACTTCTTCATTCAACCTCTATGGACTCACTGCTTATTAGGAGGCAATGTAATTGCAATATTGGGACTTATACCCGACATTCCATGTTCACCGCCACTTTTCTCGTGGCTAGTGTTGCCGAGACTTATAAGGCGACGACAAGCCTTAGAGACAGGCTTGGCTCGGCAAAACCAGGGTGATCAGTTTCTAACTGCGTAATGAGTACCGTATAATTGATCTGAAATGGAGCTAGTATTGTCTGTGTCATCTTTTTATTCGTCCATTCATAGCGGAGTAGGGCTGAGATGACCCATTTTGGGTCCATCAGATCGGCGCGCTATTGGACATCCGCGGGACACGTACTCGTAACGCCGAGCGCAAGGGTAGAGAGTTGTACTGTATGCTTAAGGCGTTGGCAAGTACCCCGCGGAAAGCAGGGTTAAAAGTAAAGCATACACAGTGTAGTACGGTGCTACTTGGTGTGTTGCCGAGTTGGACAGTTGGACATGCACGTAAAATGTTCCTCAGGGCCCTGGACCAAACATCGGTGCTGGGAACCAAAAGGTGGTTCAGCTAGAATTTGGGAAAAGCTAAAACAACTCCTAGCGGGGATCGTGGTACAAAGTCCTCCGTATCCGTCACTACCGGTGGTCCTCCAATGAAGTCGTAGACTAGCGACACGGTAATGCCGATGATTCCACCGCACCTCCCAATGAAGTCGCCTCCTCGTCGCCCGAGGTACCCGACAATAACAACAACAATGCGAGCATCTGCTATCTTCACCAGCCACAGGCTAATACTCTGGTAGTTTTTTCTGATTCGTATGCTGGAGGGGCGTTTTTGGCTCCATCCCCCGACATATCTACGTACAACGTACGGAGTATATATGCACATATGTTGTCGGAATCAACTCAGCCACTATTCTCGCAGATCGGATGGTGGGGCAACTCGAGCTGAAACAGAGGGGAGAAAGCTACTTCCGACCCTTAGTACAACGTAGACTACGTAGCCCTTCCAGAGTATTCCTCCTCTTCCCTGGGTATAAGATCCCCTCACCCCCCCGCTACGTTGTACTATTCTTTTCTTCCATCACTCAACAACCTATCTCTCACTTCCCTCCTTTTTATCTATACACATTCACAATGGCTTGGGGCTGGAGTAAGTTCAACCTTCCCTCATAAGACATCTAGACCTTATTTGCTCGCATGCACTAGGGCCCGACCCGACCTGCATAGCCGGCGATATCCCAATACCTCTCCATTGGTTCACCAGAGCGACAAGCCATGCTAACGCCAAGTTAGACGAATCCGAGAGGGCACACCAGGAGGTGTACAACGGTGAGCAGCACCACGAGGGCAAGTTCTCTCACGAGTTCGCTGCCGGTGCCGCTTCCTTTGCCGGCATGAAGGCCTACGAGGACCACCAGCGCAAGGAGGGTACGTAAAACACCGCATTTCAATCTCAACCTACTCTATATTGGATGACATTCTAACTTGAATTTGAACATATAGGCAAGCCCGTCAGCCACGCCTTCGCCAAGGAGCTCCTCGCCGGTATCGTCGGCGGCGAGGTCGACAAGCTCGTCGAGAGCAAGGGTATGGACTGGGTTGACCGCGAGAAGGCCCAGCACCACGCCAAGAAGAACGCCGAGCACATGTACGAGGAGCGTTACGAGCGTGGCAACTACTAAGCCACTCGTTCCCACGATAGCAATGGATGAATGATGATACTTGTTTTATGAACACCCTGTGATCGTATGTAGTAAGAGACAAAGATATGATCTATCATACAATTTGAACATATCAACCTCGTACCTGGAAAGAGCGGTGAAGTACAACGTCCAATGTAACACAAGACCGATATCGATATCCACATCCCGAGGTCGTACCTATGTAGGTTTGTATGTACGATGCACGCGCTTGCATGACATAGTTCCGACAGACATACGTAGGGCTACGTACGTTTACCTACGTCTTGAGACACTCGGTTCGACAGTAAATATGCGCCAAGCTTTAACAGGGATACCGGGGCTTTGTTTGAACCAGTCATCACCATGAGAACCCGCCGACCGCATTCCGGCCACATTCCAATGCTGTCGGAGCTTAGATAGGAGACTTGTCGTTGGGTCAATTGCCCGTGAATTGCGTCCGACTTGGATATTTTCTTTTTCTTTCTGGGTAGAAATCGAATGACCGTTGCGAGATTTAATAGTGAATAAACCCTAGAGTATGGAAGACGTGAGGATATTCGCAGTTCTTGGATTCCCCAATCTTCAGGAATCTGGCCTTGTGGGTCTGAGGGTCCCATGATAACCAATCAGAGTACAAGGCTGACCAATAGTGGACTTGTGGCCTAACAGTTCAGGCGCCAAAATCTGATGAGCTCATACACGTGCAAAAAGTATAGGTTCAGCTACAGAGTTTGCGCTATTGCAGATTTTCTGGGGAGATTCTCGAGCTGTGAGTATATCGGCTTGGAATTTCTACTTATTTTCCTTCGAGATTTTTCTTTCCGATACTATTCGTCTACCCCTATCTCTTCTCCAGAGTGGCGGCGCTAGGCTTTGGTCTACCTTTCGCCCAAGCTTTCGACCCCTCACACTTGTGTGAGATTCGATGATCGGATCAGAGCAGGCACCCCCAGGTCTAAAACCGTATGCAATGACGGTGGTTTGTTGGTGAGGATGAAATTTGCCAAGTTTGTATTTCCCGTGACATTGTGCGACATTCCAGTGGCTGACTCAAATCCGCAGAGAGCTGGAACAAGAACTTGTTCCTGAGTGGCGGGCAAAGTATCTCGACTACAAGGTTGGTTGTTGTGACCACAATTGATGTATCAGAGCCATACTTACCTGGATTGACTTTTTAGACCGGCAAGAAGAAAGTCAAGGCCATCACTCGAGCCCTCCAAAAGGCAAACCGCAGCCCCCATGTCCCGTCCAATCGATATCCCACTTCCACCCCGCAAGGTCGCGGCGCAGCCTCCTCTGCTCTCACCCCGTCCAATACCGATAAAGAGCTCGATGCAGGAGAACACAATAGCCCATCGACGCCACAGCGAGGCGCTGCCAACCCGCCATCAACAGCACGCTCCACGCCGGTGCCCAAAACCGAGCGACAACCGCTTCGCACGTCAGGATCGCGGTTCTCTGAAAATGTTGGTAGTTATGGAAGCATACTCGCAACGCCGCCACAGCAACACCATACTGCAGGTTCGGACATAGCCTCCTTTGAACTTCCGGACCCGGCACTTGATCCAGATGAGGAATATCTGCCACACGAGGATACTGCAGACAGACATAGGAATCTCCGGACACCTTCGCCAGTCATAGATCGCCGTAGCATGGCGAACATTTCTCCCTCTCACCCTATCCCAGAACCTGTGCCCGCCCAGAGGCCCCAATTGGACCAACGCACGAGTTATCAAAGTCAGATTGGGGACGCCCTAGCAAAGGTGCCATCTGGCCACCGGACATCACAGCTTCTGCGGCGCGTGTTCACGGCGGAGGGAGAGCCTGGCGGGAGGCGATCGCATTTTGATTCTGGCGCTGGCGCCGAGCTTGATAAACGACAGGACGAGTTCTTCGAGTTCTTGGATAGCGAGTTGAATAAGATCGATGCGTTTTATGTGATGAAAGAACAAGAGGCCACGGAAAAACTGCGGGTCCTTCGTCAGCAGTTACATATTATGCGAGACCAGCGCATCCAAGAGGTCCTGGCTTCTAAGAAAGGCACCAGATCTGATGACTCGGATACACAGCAACGGCAAAATGGATTCGCAAAAATGAAAGGTGTTCGAATCAAGGACACATTAGCAGGAAAGAATCGCTTCGGCAAGAACACGGAAGCATTGGCGCAGATGGCGACTCCTGGCATACAACCCCAAGAACGGGATTTCATCGCCAACCGGAGAGACTTTATGCGGCGGCAGGATCCGCAAAGTCAAGAAGTGCCGTATCGATCTGCTAAGCGCAAGCTCAAACATGCGTTGCAGGAGTTCTACCGCGGAGTCGAGCTTCTCAAGGGATATGCTTATTTGAACCGAACCGCCTTCCGGAAGATCAACAAGAAATACGACAAAGCGGTCAACGCCCGCCCACCGCTCCGGTACATGTCTGAAAAGGTCAACAAAGCGTCCTTTGTACAGAGTGAAGTGATTGACAGCTTGATGGTCGCTGTTGAAGACTTGTATTCCCGTTACTTTGAGCGCGGCAATCGCAAAATCGCCGTCTCCAAACTCCGTCACACACTCAAAAAATCCGGCGATTACTCACCGAATACTTTCCGTTCCGGTCTCTTGTTGATGGGTGGAACTTTGTTTTCTATTAAGGCCTTGGTTGATGCTAGGTCAAATCTCCGCTCGGCGGAGGTCGCTGAACAAGTTCGGACCAGTTATCTCCTCCAGGTAGGTTTCTCGCCTTTTCATCTATTCTATGACCTCATTGACCAATCGAGCAGATATATGGTGGGTATTTCCTCATTGTGTTTCATTTCTTGCTCTTCTGCTTGGATTGTATGATCTGGACAAAGTCGAAGATCAACCATGCATTTGTTTTTGAATACGATAGCAGACACACCTTGGAGTGGCGTCAGTTGCTGGAGGTATGTCCTATTTCGCGCGCTATGATGATTCATCCTAACAAGTATAGATCCCTTCTTTCTTCCTTTTCTTGATGGGTTTATTCATGTGGCTCAACTTCTCATGGTACAACCACATGTATATCTACTGGCCTGTCGTCCTTATTGGCTTGACGACCATTATCATTTTCTTGCCGGCCCGTGTTCTTTATCACAGGAGCCGCAAATGGTTCGCTTTTTCCAATGTGAGTCCATATAACATAATATCACTATCGAGTAGCGTATCTAACCGATTTAGTGGCGCCTCTTGCTTGCTGGAATCTACCCCGTCGAGTTTCGTGATTTCTTCCTCGGCGACATGTACTGCTCTCAGACATATGCCATGGGGAACATTGAGCTCTTCTTCTGTTTATATGCCTCGTACTGGGACTACCCTCCCAAGTGCAACTCCTCCCACTCTCGACTCTTGGGCTTCTTCCAATGCCTTCCCTCTGTCTGGCGAGCTTTCCAATGTATTCGCCGATACCTGGACACAAAGAACGCATTCCCCCATCTCCTGAACTTGGGAAAGTACATATTCGGCGTCCTCTACTATGCCACTCTCAGCATGTACCGCATCGACCTCCAAACGCGATTCCAAGCCGCGTTCATCACATTCGCCCTCCTGAACGCCGTCTACACCTCAGTATGGGACCTAATTATGGACTGGAGTTTGGGTAACCCGTACGCAAAGAACCCAATGCTCCGTGAAGTCCTCGCCTTCCGTCGCGTATGGGTATACTACGCCGCAATGCTGCTGGACGTCGTTGTCCGTTTCAACTGGATCTTCTACGCAGTATTTATCAGGAACATACAGCAGTCCGCCCTGCTCAGCTTCATGGTCGCCTTTTCAGAAGTCTGCCGCCGCGGCGTCTGGTCCATCTTCCGCGTCGAAAACGAGCACTGCACAAACGTCCTCCTCTTCCGAGCTTCCCGTGATGTCCCTCTCCCCTACGACGTCCCCTCACCAGCTGCACCCCCTCTCGATGGCTCAGCAGAAGACGTCCAACTCCAAGACCAGCAGCACGCCTCAACACCCTTCATGTCACCCGGCGACGTCGAGCACGGCACCCCCTCGATGTCCAGCATGCGCGCCCGCCACCGCCGCCCTTCGGTTGGTATTAGCCGAGTCGGCACAATCGTGGCCTCAGCTCATGCACAGGATTTCGAGCGAAGACGTCTGCCAAATTTCATGTCCAGCGCGAGTGTAGGACAGGATTTGGCGAATGGCGCGGACGACAGCACGGACGAAGACGACGAGGGGGATCTGACCTCAGATGAGGATTCGGGATCGAGACCGATTTCAGAGCGCAGGGATACGATGGGTCGGATTGTTGAGTAGGTTTCACAGTGGTAGGCTGCGCCATTTTGCCTATCAGTGCCAATGACCAGGGGGCATATTGTCTATCGGCCCCGTGCGGAGGCGTCGCCCCGTTTGATGTGATGTGAAATTATAGATATCTCCAGTATTTTGCATATACTTCTTATCTTGCTATGGATAAATATTAATAATTGGGTTTCGAGTCAGCTCTTCTCTTCGTCGCAATCATGTAAGATACGACTACGGTTTCCTGGCCCGAGTCTGGTCTGAGGCAGTTGTCTCCTCGGAATGTTATTCCGCTTGGTACGTGCTCCTGCCCGTTCTGTGCACATCACCGAGCTGCGGAGATATGTCCTCATACGATAATCGGGTAGGTGTCCGCGAAGAAAGTGTTGGGATCAGACATGGCCACCCTGGCCCTGTTGTTCGCCAGGGCTTCCGAGTAGCTAGGGAGCTGTTTGCTCCTCTTCCTCCCTCTTCTTCTTTTCCCCAGTTAGTGCAATGAAGATCACCGGGTAGGTGTCCGCGAAGATAGTGCAGGGATCAGAGATATGGCGTTGTTTGTTTGCCAGCACTACCGAGTAGCTAGGGAAAAGTTTGATCCCCTTATTTCCTCTCCCTCCTCTTCTTTTTCTCCCCAGTCACTGCAGTTCATACACTCGCATTTCGCTTTCTCTCTCCTCTCCCAGAATGCTATCGCATAGCATGAGCAAGGTGTGTACGGTTTTTGCGTGAGGGGAACTGCAGTTGTCTGCATCTGTCCCTGGACATAGAGTTCTGAACTCTGAAGTTCCCAGCCTTGGGGGCTTGTCTCCAAAGTGAAAGTGGTTCCGAGCTAGATCCTGCGCAGTGAACCTAAATGTCTCGCATGGGCTAGGCTTGGGGGTGTCTAGATCATGAGTGGCGAGCTTTTTCTCTTCGTGGGCCAACATTGAGTCTGAATTGGCCTAGCGGTGTATGTCCGCGGCCTATGTACTATCGTATGCCCCTTGCCTGTACTGCAACAATCACGCCAGCAGCGCTGCCAAAATGTCATCTTGATAAAATAGTAGAGTATCGTAGCGACGGCCATGATTGGTATATGATAAAAGTCGACCGATTCGATATTATCCTGATATGTGAGGGATGAGTTGCCAAAAAGAATCACGAAGTCAGCGGTTCTGCAAATGAGGAAGAGAGAGGAAGTCAAATCAACCCAGAAAGGGCTCAGAGTTTCCCGTCAGCCTGATCATCAACTAGCCCCAACGATATATTTTTGCCACTGATAACGTCCTATCTATTGGGGTCAATCTTACTTTGTTGGTGTAAGCGTAGGACATCCACGTTAGGGCTATTCGTGGCATTATTTCTGGCAGGTATAACCCCATGCATGGGTCGTGCATTTCACGGACTCATTCTAGAACATTTGTTTCAGAGAGAAAAATCACGCAGGAACCGGCAAGGGCTGGATACGGTTGAAAGTCATTGATAAGGGTGGATCATACTGCATATGTACATAACAAACTAGTGTTGGGATCCTATCTACTCCGTACTCCATACCATGATCGACGTTTCAGCTCCAGGGCCACATCATACGCTAATCTAAGCAAAGATGAAGATCTCCCCTAGAGTGCCCAGGTGGATAGGGCTCGTATTGCCAAGTTTGCCCCCCGGAGTACTTCCGTACAGCGTAGAAAATTTTCAATGGGGCGCACGTAGGATGAAGTCGCCATGATCCTTTGCCTATACAGCCACAGCACGGCTTACAGTTGAGACATATGCAGATTCCTATTTTGGTATTTTGGTGTACCGGGCACCGACGATCATCCCTATCACGGGTCGGACGGGGTCAAACTACAGACTATACATTATATTAATGGACCAATGCCAATGAAGAGAAAGAGATATGAGACACAATAGGAAAGTCATGACATCTACGGGGTACATTGGTACATAGGTACAATATATCATGTGAGCAGGTGACCGGGCACGCTTGCCGGTCTCGGGAGTAGATGCCTTACGGGCGGGAATGGAGCCGGCTCCCGGGTGCTTGACCGACGAAAGCCACCTAAGCCCCCTGTTTTGCCTTCCCCCTTTTTAAACCCCTCACGATGTTGTGTTACACTGACGTCGGTGTTGGCCTAAGCTTGTTCAGCTTATCTGAATCTTGTGGGTTTTGTGGATTTTGTGGATTTGATAATATCAATTCGAGTTTACTTATCTTAAAATGCAAGTTAAACTTTGTAATTGGAGAGATAAGAGATCTGATAACATCGATAAATGTTGTTTGTTCTTCAGGCATGCATATAGCATCAAAGTGATATTCTCGTTCTATTTTTTTTTACGCAGGGATATGGTAGACATGCAGTGGGCGCTTTTTCCAAGGTTTTGGCGGCGTAACGTACATGTAGTTTAGTTAAGGTTACTGGGTACAATTCAAAAACTTCTCCGCGTCTCCCCCATGGGGTAGTTCGGGGGGATCCAACCAACTTCACTTTTTGTACTCCACATATAGTCTCCACGTACTTGTCATTGTACTAACTAGCCAGTCAGAAGTGCAAGGATATGTAAAATGTAAATTTTCAAGAATAATTTATTAATATTCCCGGTCTCTGGTGGATCTAGACATCTGAAACTGGCCTAGCGTATAATTCTTAGAAAAGTGAGCGATTATACTGAGTATCCACAGTTCGGGTGTAAACGAGTTACCGTTAACTGCATTGACTCCAATTAACTAACGCTTATCTGTTTCTCTGGGCCATCTATCAGCCGATGGTCTGAGGGACAGAGTTATAAACGGTGCAACATCCCATATACTTCCGAGACCCAGTTTTTGTATCCGCCGTACATTTCCCCATTCCCCATTCTCCATTCTCCAATATGATAGATATGAAAAAGAAAAGGACCTGGAAGGTCTTGCTCTGTCTCAGAGCAATGATATCCAGCCTAGTGCTATTCACAACCACGACGATGTCTTTGGAGAGATCACCGAATCCGGTCCCAACTACCGAAACGTATGTTTATTCTTTTCTTCTGCTCTCTTCCTTTTATCGTTTATCATTTTTCTTTTCATCCTCCTTGTAAAATGTCAAACTGGGTCAAGACTAACCCCTCTTTAGGTAGGATGGGCAGGAACAGCAATCCTCATGATGAAGAGTCAGATTGGCCTCGGTGTCCTTTCCATCCCAGCTGCGTTTGATACATTAGGCCTCGTACCAGGCGTCATCTGCCTGCTTGCCGTTGGCATCATTACAACGTGGTCCGACTACATGGTCGGTGTATTCAAGCTTAACCATCGTTCAGTCTATGGTATCGACGATGCAGGTTTCTTGATGTTCGGTTCCATCGGTCGTGAGGTTTTTGGCGCTGTATTCTGCCTATGTAAGTCCATAAAATTATACTCATTATAGACTCACTTCTAACCTGCTGCTCCAGATTGGATTTTCGTCGCCGGCTCAGGAATGCTCGGTCTTTCAATTGCCTTCAATGCCGTCTCGACTCATGCCACATGCACAGCCGTCTATGTTGCTGTTGCAGCCATCGCAGGAATCGGCTTCGGCAGTATTCGCACTCTTGGAAAAATTAGTTGGCTCGCCTGGGTTGGACTGACTTGCATCCTGCTCGCAAGTAAGATATCTCCCCTGCTGACCTCACATATATAACATAACCCTAACCGATTCGTACCATAGTCTTCATTGTCACTATCGCTGTCGGCGTTCAGGACCGTCCAGCCTTAGCCCCGCAAGAGGGAACCTGGGTGTCTGACTACAAAATCGTCGCCAATCCCTCATTTAGTGAGGCCATCAGTGCCGTGGCCTCGATTGTCTTCGCCTACGCCGGTACACCGGCTTTCTTCTCTATCGTGTCTGAGATGCGCGACCCCATATACTATACTCGCGCCTTGGTAATCTGCCAAAGTGTCGTGACGGCTGTCTACATTACTATCGGTGTGGTAGTCTACTACTACTGCGGTTCTTATGTTGCCTCGCCTGCACTTGGTTCCGCTGGTCCCACTATGAAGAAGATCAGTTATGGCTTTGCCATTCCCGGTCTTCTGGTCAGTGTCATGCTGTTCGTTCACGTAAGTGTTCCTTCTCTCATATCTCAGAATCTCTGTGTCCATGGATTACGAACTAACACAACACTGCTAGCTCCCCGCGAAATTCATCTTCGTTCGCGTTCTCAGAGGCTCCCAGCACCTCGCCTCTAACAGCATGATCCACTGGGGCTCCTGGATTGGCTGTACCGTAGGAGTTGGTCTTATTTCCTACATCATCGCAAGCGCCATTCCAGTCTTCGACAGTCTCGTCTCGCTTATCGGTGCTTTGCTTGGCACATTCATGTGTTTCCAACCCATGGGCTGCATGTGGCTGTACGATAACTGGAGCAAGGGCAAGGTCGACCGATCCCCAAGATGGACGGCCATGGTTTGCTGGAGTGTCTTCGTTGTTGTTATTGGTACTTTCATGATGGTTGCTGGTACATATGGTTCCATTGTCAGCATTATCGCAAGCTACAATGCGACGGGCGGTTCAGCTGCTTGGTCGTGCGCGGATAACTCAAATTCTTCATAGATCGATGGGATCTAGAGTTTATTTGCAGTTCTTTTCTGCTATGTTTTATACCTGTGAATCAGAAATGCTTATATATATTGGAAGCGTTCTAGCAATGTCATATATTTCAAAGACGTTTCTATATTAATTGTAAGATCAGTGCTGAAGTGACTTTTCCTTTGTATACACACTCTAGGCGTTTGCTACCCATCGACTCCCAAACAAACATCCAGTGCATAATCATGGAATATATCCCCAGCCAAGCCCTGGAAACGTTACTTCCACCCTTTAAATTTACTGAAAAGACAAAAGTCTGCAAATTGTTTCAAGATGTCTTCACAAAGCTACACACAATACCCTCACAGGGATACTTCGCAGTCCGAAACCGATAATCATATCGAAACGGTATTTTCGCGGCAGATTATCAAGACCCCGGAATGTCCAGCCCATTCAGAACCAACCAGGTCGTGCATGTCACAATTCTCAGGGTCCTCTTTTACTTTGCGAGACCTGTGTATATTCGATTCATACGCGAGATCATTGACCGTGCCTTCGTCGGCTGTCAAATGTTGTTTGCCCATGGACAACTGGAATCGACACATGTCATCGAGGAACGAATCGGAGATTTGCGAAGATGATGGTCTGGACTTTAAGATCTCAATCATCGAGTGAGAAGCTGTCGGCTGGTATCCTCAGTAATGGGAGTTATAGAACAATGATTGATTACCTATGAGCTAGAGTCCGACTGGTTTAGGGTGGCTTTTCTTAGTTATCCCATGAACTTTTGTAGTTGCTTTCTGTACAATGTTCTTAATTCTCAAATATTTACATCATCGTTAACCATTATATATTCACGAACCTTAGAATAGTCGGCCGATTACTCAGCTTTGCCATGTATTTTCTTGGTAGTCTTTTTTTTAAACAACCCATATCTCACCCTAATTAGTATCAGAGTTAGAACAGTCAGAAGAATTAGCCATAAGAGAGAGTATATAGTGAAAGAGATGTAAAGTGTGATCTACATCTATACCCCGTCTCCCTGAGGCCCCGGCCCACCGAAGTGTATACGTAAGCAGCCGCGGCCCCATATTTGGCTTATCACACGTGACCCGTCACATCATACAGGATCCACCTCCAGGCTTCACTCTCTCTCTCTTTGTCGGTGATCATCCAACATTCTACACCAGCGCTGAGAGACTAAAGGTATCTCAACTTACCACTATGGCTGCAAACACCAGATATGAGCCCGCTCCTCAGCGGGACTCCTTAGACGACCCGCCTTACTCCCAAGCCCCTCCCTCCTACCAGGCTACAGCGGTTCCAGAGCCAGCGCCTCGCAGCGAGGGCGACAACCTCCCAGATGATTTCAAGGTATGCATGCACCATGCGTTTTGGGGGACTTGTGCCTAGATGGAAGGATGGAGACTGACAAAATCACATAGTTTGGAGGTACCGTGGCTGAAGGAACGATTGACATCCGTATGCAATTCGTTCGCAAAGTGTACTCTATCCTGTAAGTTCAACCCGATTTACAAACTCAGACCCAAGCGCATGGGTTCGACGAATTCCCTACTAACACCCCTCACCCAGAACGGCCCAACTCCTCCTCACAACGATCCTCAGCTCAATCTCCTTCTTCAACGACTCCTACCGCGTCTGGATCCAGTCCAACTTCTGGTTGATGATAATCTCCGTCTTCGGCGCTCTGGGCTTCATGCTCGCAACGTTCTGGAAGCGAAAGTCCTACCCAGCAAACCTCCTCTTCCTATCAGGTTTCACAATTCTCGAAGCGTACGCAATCAGCGTGGCGACATCGTTCTACGACGCGAGGGTAGTTGTGCAAGCGCTCGCACTAACACTTGGAATCTTCGTCGCCTTGACCCTCTTCGCATGCCAGACCAAATATGACTTCACTGACTGGATGCCATACCTGTTCGGCGCGTTGTGGTTCATGATCCTGTTCGGGTTCGTAGCTATGTTCATCCCGTTCAATAGCACCATGGAGATCATCTATGGTGTGCTAGGCGCACTTGTCTTCTCGGGTTATATTCTCGTCGATACGCAGCTGGTTATGCGACACTATCATGTTGAGGAGGAGATCGCTGCTTCGATCTCGCTCTATCTCGACGTGCTTAACTTGTTCATGTCCATCCTCCGGATTCTGAACGGTGCTAACAACAATAATTAATTGCGCTTTGGAATATCTGAAGGGCGAGAAGGGATACATGCAATTCCTGCCTTAATTGCCTGCCTTTAGCAGGTTCTGGTCCAGATGGCAATTGCCATACAAACAAGCTTGCGTTTTGGTGCTTCTCAGAACTGGTTTCGGATAAGGGTATTCGTGCTTTACACTGGGCTTTGCTTGAATCGCTTTCTATTGTACACTTCTCTTCATTCATATCTTGAGATTTTACAGGTCTGTTGTAAGTCTGCTTGGAATCCTATCGTGTCTTTTATTTTCTTACCGAAGCAAAGCAAGTAGCCATAATATACCCGCATAACAATTAGCAGCCAACCAATCAATATAAATTAAGCAACCAAGTCAAATAGGTACAATTCTCCCAACGCCCGGCACGGACAACCCAATCAAATGAAATTTAAACTATGCAAAAAGCAATACCCTATAGGGTAGACAAAGCAGCGAACATCTAGAGCAACGCGCAAAGGGACAAGAATATGCAAAAAGAAATGAGCCCGATGAACGGGAAAGAAAATCCAAGGAGGGAGGTTCCTCAGACTGTATATGGTAGGGTCAAAGATCATGACAAAACCAAGCCCAGACCAACAAGAGGGGGCACACGGAGTTTCATGCAGGAAGAAACGGGCTTATTAATGCGAAATCTTAAAAAAGGTGTTCGTAACCAGGCACACAATCATAACAAGCAAGCCGTAGAGCGCCAACGCAAGGCTGAGTGGGCGAAGCAGTGCCTTGCGCCAGTGACGGGTGCCACGGGGCAGAAGGCCACTTTCGGTCAATGAGCGAGCGAGCGAACCCTCGCCCTCATCGTCCTCGTCATCTTCCGAGAGGTAGTCCTCCGCCTCATCGTCCTCTTTCATTAAGCCCCGGTGGGTGGGCGAGTCGGGCGAAGAGATCTTGTAGTAGAACAAGCCCGGGAGAATGAAGCTGATGCTTGTGCTACCAGTGCTCCCGACATATGCCAGCACGGATTCAAGGGAGGATACAGTCATGGCGACTAGGTAGCTCAGTACCAAGATTGTGGTTGTGATAATAGAGAAGCGAAGATCGCTCATTGGCTCTGGCATGCGGTTTCCCCGCGGGCCTAGCAGTGGGTGTCGGTTTGGAGAGCGCTCTGCGCCACCGACTTGTGGACTGGGGCGCCATTTAAGGACAGCATCGACTGAGGCTCGGCATGGGTGGCATTGTAGTGGATAAGAGAAGACTACTAGCATGACGATTGCGGCGCGGCCGATCGTTGCGTACACGCCGGGTGGGTACATGCCGACGATATTGCCGCCTACGCTGTTGCCAAAGGACAAGTATCCGGTGATGGCAACGAGGATATAGGTTGCAGCTGCACTACCGGCGCTCGCGAAAACAACGGCCGTTGTACGGAAATGGCTGTTGTTGCCGATTTCGTTGAGGATGGAGAACATCTGGAATGGTTGTTAGAAAAGAACACACGGGTCACAATGTCACGAGTTGGAAACGTACGTTTTGATGGCAAGTAAATGCAAAGACAATAACTGGCAGACTGCTGAGAGTTGGAACTGCGCCCTCCCAATGGCCCACACGAATCGGGCCTCGGTCCTCCATTGTGTCTCCTTGGACAAACTTATACACAACCAAGACAACCAAATAGGCCATGGACATCAAGGCCGCAATACTGGTATATTTCAAAGAATCTAAACGGCGCAGGTAGGAAATAGGAATCACGATCAACCTAAAGTCAAATGGTCAGCACTTCCCCTAGATTTGGCACAATGCACAAGGCGACGTACATAAAGGCTGTAACCCAAAAGTGGCGGTCCACCAGGAAATCGTATCCTGCCTCGCTGCCGACGAAGCCCTGTACCACCCCCGGCATGAGATCTCCTATAATAATGAGATAGCTCACGCCGACTCCGAAACATTTGATCGCAATCGCACAATCGAAGACCACGGCCGCATTAGGGTATGTCAACTGCGATAACGCAAAGAATGACGCACTTCCACGGTCCAGATATTGTGCGCATAGCGATTGGAGATAGAGGCCGAATCCTGCAGTGGCTGCAGACCACAGAATCACGCAGACACCGAGGACGATTCCCATACGGGAGATGGCTAGCGGCATCGCAAGAACACCGGCACCGATGACTATAGCGAGATATTGTATCAAAATCCGGAAACTCCCTATGTATTGTGCGATTCCTTGCACTTACTGGTATTGACCAGGTTGATCACACTGCTGGCCCAACTGGCCTCACCCACCACATCTCCAGGTCTTCCGCGGGCTGCACGCCTAATGGAGTCCAAATTAGCCCTTGTTGACATCAAGACTTTGTGTTTTAGCCTACCTCCGCATCGCATTCTGGTGTCCCCCAGATGAACCAACTCCGAGCGCGGCCTCCTCCATCTTGATATTTGTTATCTGTTGCGGAAATGGTGTTATCGGGCAAAGATAGGCGCGCAAAACATAATTAACGGCCGCTACCAGCGGGGCCGAGATCAAATGACCAAAAGAGAGAGATAGAGTAGTTTTAAAAGAGAAAAGCCCTGGAAATTGGAAAAAGGTAGAGGAATAAAGGAGGGAAAGATCTGTGGCCAGTTGAAAGCTTCCTAGCCTCCCAAGACTTATCGGGATGACACATCCTCGGGGGGCCAACCCTTTTTTACATAAAACTGAGACCACTTTGCATTCCTATAGATTACTACATTTCTACACTCCATTTAATGCGCCTCGAACTATTTGAAATATTGTCTGGATTGTATATCCAATCATACAGAAAAAGTGATAACTAATTATGGCTTCGACAATCCCCATCCTTTCTGCGACAGGAGTTCATAACTCTCTTCCTCAACCATATGATAATCCGATGCCGTGGCTCCAGGCCGAGCACCAGGACCTGGATCATTGAACTGACCGACAGCTCGCACTGTCTTTGACACCTCCAGAATCGTACCTCCCTCCACTTTAAACTGCGGCTCACGACCCGACCGGTCCCCGATAATCTCGCCCACCTGTTCCTGTTGCACAAGGGCCAACATTACCTCTGCCACTTCTTCGGGTGTCACCCACTCATCAGTACTATCAGCAACCATCTTCATTTTCTCTGGGTGCTCAGTCCAGAGCGGGGTCTTGATAACACCCGGAGCCACGGCCGTGACTCGGATCCCAAGCTTCTTGTCGAGGTTGGCGAGCGACCGCACGAAGCCGTTAATGGCGTGTTTCGTGGCGCAGTAAATCGGAGCTGCGAGGGTCGTATTCTGGCCTGCAATGCTGGAAATATGGACTATATGCTTCGGGCGACCGCTGGTACGGTTGTTCAGGAAATGAGCAATTGCGAGTTGTGTCGTGCGGATCGGGTGGGTGATGTTGATATCGATCAAAGCGTATCGGCCGCCAGAAGCCGGGTCCTTACTTTCGGCTGAGTGAGGCGGGCGCCAGAAGTTGCTCCAATGCTATATGCATCACAGTTATATTCCTAGACTTGTAGATTTGTTGGGGTTGTTTTTATCTTACCGGTTCGTAGACACCCGCGCCCGGGCAAACAATATCAATCTCGCCGAACTCTTTCTCCGCAACCTCGAACATCCGCTCGAGCTGGACCCAGTCAATCACGTTAGTCTCTTGGAAGACCACTCGTGCGGCCCCGGTCTTGTGCTTATCGGCTAGCGCTTGCGCCTCGGGACGTAAGGCTAGGTCTGCGATTAGGACATTGCAGCCGTTTTCCACTAGCAATTTGGCGAAACTGAAGTTGATACCTGGCTACAATGTAAGCTGTCTGTCTGACACTGTAATATACAGAAGACATACCGGAGCCAGCTCCAGTTATAATGGCAGATCTTCCTTTCACTGAGAGAGACATGTTTAGAGCATTAACGTTTAATGGGTTACGGCTTCCAGTAGGGGATTCTGCCCTCTTTTATGTAGGAATTGAACCCCGTGGAACCTGCTCGGGGTCTTTTGCAGCGCATTCCGTGCCCGCTTTTAGGTCTCGCGGGGTAGAATGCACTTTAACCGTCGAGGCGAGAGAAAGTGGACCGAGGCCGGCGTGATGGCCGATGTTCCTGTACATCGTGGGCGCCCAATGGTAGTCTATTTCCCCGTTTTTCTTGGATATGAGGTCGTCTGACATCAGTTCCCCTCTTGTTTGCATTGTGTTGCTCTATTTATGGATGTACTTATGTTCCTTGTTCGATGTAAAACTATATGTACGCTACCTATCTAGGTATATGCCGTGGTTCCGTATCAGCAAGTGGGCACAGTAGGGCTCGGCACGCCTTCTTTTGGTGTATTAACTCGAAAAAATGTGGAAACTAGGTAGATTGCTCTCAAACGATTGCTTGAAAGACTGCTTGTCAAGCATAGGAACGATCTACGAGATATCTAGACGTTCGGTAGACCTGCTCTGTCCGAACAGTGAACAGCAGCGCGTATAGGATTTGACTGATCACATGCTTCAGTAACACCGTGCAGCTTCACTTCAATGCTGTAGCTGGGGTCGTGGTATGGCCGGGAATATTTCAATTCGTACATGTCTGTATGTACCTATACCGGTAGTACTTGGGCTTCGTCACAATGCAGATCTTCTATCCCGTAAACCTTCTCGACAAATGCCGGCTTGCCGTATTCCCGAATGATGTTCTCGAACGGCTAAATCTTCGAGAAAAAATATCTCCACCATTGCCATCTTTAGCCTCATGAATGATTCTTTGCGGACTGACTGATGTCATGGCGAACAGCGGGAGTCGGGTAGATATCCCAATTAGGTAATTTCTTGGCACTTTACTCTTTCCGACAGCGGCTCGACTACTGTTTATGGGATAATTCCGCCTCAACTAAGGCATGCTGTGTTCCCCACGAAACACATATAAAGCACCGGTGAAGATCCCCGCAAAGTTAGAATACACATTTGTGAATTCATTTCAGCCATGTCGATGTCAAAGTTTATTTCAAAGTCTGCTGCCCGAGCAGCATCCACCTCGGCCCAGACCACCAAGGCCGCCGGTGATATCTCATCGGTTTTCCCCAGCTTGAGGCCCGACTATAAGCCGGAACCTCTCCCCGCACGGTTTCAGGAGCTCAAGGCGAAGATCTTTGAGAAGAACAAAGATGCAATCACAAAAAGTTGGGAGCGATTGCTTCCTAGCTTGGATGAGGAAGTGCAAAAGATCAAGGCAAAAGGCAGCGATGTATGTGCCTATGTGACCCGAATTACTGAACAAGAGACTGACCTAAAAATACTAGATCATCCCATCAATTGAATACTCTGATGTGATCTCTGGAAAGGTGTCCGAAGCGGCATTAAAAGAGATCCGCCACCGAGGCAGCGTGGTCGTTCGCAATGTAATCCCTCGGGACCAAGCCCTAGAGTATAAGCAACGTATCCGCGACTATGTGGCTGCCAACAAGGAGCGAGTCAAGGCCTTCCCAGCTGACTCCCCAGCCGTGTACGAGCTGTACTGGACTCCATCGCAGGCCGAAGCCCGCGGCCACGAAAACATGCTCAAGACCCAGCGCTTCATGCAGCAGCTTTGGCATTCATCTGACCCTAAAAGCAAGCTCTCAACCACCCACCCGCTGACATATGGAGACCGTCTTCGTATCCGCGATCCAGGGGACTCAAAATTCACTCTCGGTCCGCACATTGATGGCGGGTCCCTCGAGCGCTGGGAAGACCCCGAGTACTCTCGAGTCTACACCAAGATTCTAGAAGGGAACTGGGAGAAGTATGACGCATGGGATGCGAGACACCGTCTCAAGGCCAACATGGACCTATACAATGGTGCCGGTGCATGCTCAATGCTGCGGTTCTTCCAGGCCTGGCTATCTATGTCGGATACCAAGCCCGGCGAGGGCTCGCTGCACGTCTGCCCCATGATCAATCACAGCACAGCATACACCATTCTGCGCCCTTTCTTCGACACCGAGAGCTCAAAACCAGCCCTGGATGCTACATTCCCGGGCTCCGTGCCTGGAGCTTGCCAGGAGTACAACCCAGTCACGCACCCACATCTCGACCTCCAGTCGACTATGGTTTCAGTACCTCAGGTTGCGCCTGGTGATTTTGTCGCATGGCACTGCGATTCTCTTCACTCTGTGGATAAGGAGCACCGTGGTACCCAGGACTCCAGTGTTCTGTACATTCCAGCTACCCCACTCTGCGATATGAATGTTGAATACCTTATCAAGCAGCGCCAGGCTGCGCAGAGCTATTCGCCTCCGTGGGATTTCCCCGGTGCTGGTGGACCCGGTGAGTCGGGATTCAAGGGTGCTATGGATTGGTCCACGCTGAGCCCAGAGGGTCAGCGTGCTATGGGTCTAGGTAACACTCCTTGGGAGATCACGGATGCCATGAGTGAGGGTGAGAAGGAAGCTGTCCGGTCTGCCAATAAGGCCTGTTTCGGTGTTTAAGATTTGTTTGGTTTGGATGGCATTTTTACGGAGTTTCTATTTGAAAAGTTCTTTCAAAGCTGTATCATAACAACCTGTATGAAAACAAGTCTCGATTATTACTTTTAGCATAACAATATTTGGAAATCACGGCATATATTAAGGTTTCTTATCCTCGAATCCGACCCAGCAAATGGCAATTCACTAGTGCCGCAGCGAGTCGCCACTAAAAAGGCAACCTTGGCAGAAGAGGGGCAGCTTTTGCCTACTTGGACGGACTCCCCGACAGAAGTCTTTTTCTTCTTCTTCCCCCTCTCTACCCACGATATTTCTGTTAAGTTCGCAAGTACCTTATACACTCATCATCATGGATTTCATCAAGAAGGCTGTTTCCAGCGCTGGCGGCAACAAGGAGGACAAGCCTGCCGAGAACAACACCCAGCAGAACGACGACTACGTTGACAAGGGTGAGTGACATCGTTCTTTGCGTCGCATGAATTTTTGACTGACAAGCCTTTATCACAGCCTTCGCCGCCGGTGTCAAGAAGACTGGCTACAACCTCGACCGCAGCACACAGGAGAAGATCACCGATGGTGCCCGCGAGGCCTACGAGAAGGCCACTGGGTAAGTGACATTGCAAATTTCTTGGGCTTGAATATCTGCTAATATTTGATTCTCAATACAGCAAGCAGGTCAGCGACAAGATCTCCAACTAGACGAATCATTGGATGGGAGGGATAATCATATTTGGGGGGCGGGGAATGAGTGCATGAATACCCAGACAGAATCTGCGCATATAGGATAGGCAGGTCATAATCAAACTTGTCTACATAATATACACCGATTGATATGACTCCTGTGTACTGCATAGTTCATCTCATCACCGAACCCATAAAATCATGGGATCGAGGACCAGAGTAGATTCGCCACGGTCAATGCGCCCGAGGCTATCGGACAAGCTATAAGAGGGGTAGGTACGGAGCACGGAGTACCTTGGAAGGGTTTCTGCCCACGTACTCCGTACAAATTCCTTGAATAAGAAGGGATCGCCATTTGTACCATGGACCTTGTCAACATCAACCAAAGACACGGGCGGATCTCGGAGATAAATGCATCACGTTACCACACCTATGGTAGAAATCAATAGCGCGGATCTCGATAGATCTTGCCTAAGTGGGTCCGGAAAAGGTCAGATCTTCAGTTATGATTGGCCCACCGCAGTGGATTATCGCCCCAAAAAAAGGGAAAATAAAGGAAAATAAGGGCCCCTCCGCTTAGATAGCTAGGTACTTGCACGTGTCCCTTCAGAAGATAAACATCCCACCTGGGTCTTCTGAACTGCTCTCATGTTGAAGAGTCTAGACCCTGGCTGCATAAAAGCACACAAGCACACACGTACATAAGTACGTACACAATGCTCTAGCCAAGTAATGAGGGGTAATGAAGCCTATCTTCTTCCAGGGCCCCGGCTAAGTCCGGCTCCGAGAAGGGACTACATAATTCGACCGGCAAATCAGAGTCCTGCATGGCTTTCTCCATGGCGTGATCCCCTGTTCGTAGATTGGATGATATCACAACATCAGAGTCAAATATGGGTCAACTATGGGGTTAATTCCGCATTAGGCGACACAAGCTGAAAAGTGGCTCCCAAGGTTCGAGCAATCACTCGCAAACAAGCACGAAACTAGTGAGCTCTAGAGATGCTAGCCTCTCCGTGCCACGACCATTGGCCCCTGCTCGTCTCGGTTGTCCACATGTTGTCATTGAGGGGTTTATGGAGGGGAGAGGGGTGATTCTCTTGGATTCCATACGTTCCTGGTGGGAGATAAATAAAGTGCTGCCTTCTGTTGGGGTAAACATCGTACCCCTATAAATCATCATTGTATCCTCTTGCTTCCGAGATCAATTCATCTTCTCAATCCAAACATAAACTAAATTCCCCTTAAACAACTCCTCTAAAATGTCTTACCGCAACGATTCCGACAGCTACGGCAGTGGCAACCAGAGCTCCGGCTACGGTGGCAATGACTCCTCTAGCTACGGCAACAACAACGATTCCTCCAGCTACGGCGGCAACAGGTCTAGCTCTGGTCGTGACCAGGATAGCTACGGCAGCAACAACGACTCCTCCAGCTACGGCGGCAACAACGACTCTTCCAGCTATGGCAGCGGAAACAAGTCCAGCTCTGGTCGCGACCAGGATAGCTACGGCAGCAACAACAACTCTTCCAGCTACGGTAACGACAACGACTCTTCCAGCTACGGTGGCAACTCTAGCTCCAAGAAGGACAGCTACGGTAGCAACAACAACTCCTCCAGCTACGGCAATGACAACGACTCTTCCAGCTACGGTAACAACTCCAGCTCTAAGAAGGACAGCTACGGTAGCAACAACGACTCTTCCAGCTACGGTGGCAACAAGTCCAGCTCTGGTCGCGACCAGGACAGCTACGGCAGCAGCAACAACAACTCTTCCAGCTACGGTAACGACAACGACTCTTCCAGCTACGGTGGCAACTCTAGCTCCAAGAAGGACAGCTACGGTAGCAACAACAACTCTTCCAGCTACGGCAACGACAACGACTCTTCTAGCTACGGTGGCAACTCTGGCTCCAAGAAGGACAGCTACGGTAGCAACAACAACTCTTCCAGCTACGGCAACGACAACGACTCTTCTAGCTACGGTGGCAACTCTGGCTCCAAGAAGGACAGCTACGGTAGCAACAACAACTCCTCCAGCTACGGCAACGACAACGACTCTTCCAGCTACGGTGGCAACTCTAGCTCCAAGAAGGACAGCTATGGTAGCAACAACAACTCCTCCAGCTACGGTAACGACAACGATTCCTCCAGCTACGGCAGCGGAAACAAGTCCAGCTCTGGTCGCAACCAGGATAGCTACGGCAGCAACAACAACTCCTCCAGCTACGGTAACGACAACAACTCCTCCAGCTACGGCAACGACAACGATTCCTCCAGCTACGGCAGCGGAAACAAGTCTAGCTCTGGTCGCAACCAGGATAGCTACGGCAGCAGCAACAATGACTCCTCCAGCGGTAGCCTTGGTAGCAAGATCCTGGACAAGGCTCAAGGTTTGTGATTCTGAGTTGTGTTGAAAGGCTTTGAGAATCATATGCTAACCTAGGTATCACTTTAGATTACCTGAACAAGGACAACTACTAAACTCGTTCTTCGCTGTCAAATAAAGCAACTAGTGTAATGGGGGATTTTCCTGGGATGTGTTGCTTGGAAACTAGTACATACTGAGGCACAATACACAATTTTTCTATACGTTTTATGGATCGAGAGTACAAGCGTAGTCGGCTGTTTCTGCGGCCTTGTCATGTCTTTTTAGATGTATATGATGGCGGTAAAAGAAAGCTTGCGTTTTTGCAAGAGGCCTTTGATCTATTACTAGCGCTAGACTATCGTTGGGGATTTCTTTTTCATAGTATGTATTACTGCTAATTGATTTAATACAGATTGACATTAATGTCGATACAGCTAACTCGGACATTGTGGTCGTGCTTGAAGGCCATGGAATGGATTCTACTTTGGAGGAAGGAGGTAAGGCTGTCGAAGTCAATCTGCAGAACGAGAAGAAGAAGAATTGCTAGGATTTGGATTAAAATCTTGCCATAATTTCTGCAAAACAACATTGACTATTATCGAAAAGTCAGATCACAATACACCCAAGATAGCCTATAATGGCCTATACCAGAAGACCCCAATCATTCTTAAGATATTCTATCGCCCTTGTGTATCATGTGGAGTGGATATCTCACCAACCTCTTGCTTTTTTAAGTGCGTCAGTCCTTATTCTATGAATTTGCTGTTGGTTGGAAGTACTCGCTAAATTACTGCTTAGTTCATTTAAATGCAAGGTACGGCGTTCAGCTGACGGACATTTCTGGGCGCACAAAGGCCACGAATATGAGGAAAGATGGGACGAGGTTGCCAAATTATTAGAGAGGACCTCCCCACAAAATGCGCCAAATGGGTTTTTGATTCATAAGTGTTGTTGGGTGCTTCTCTCGAAACAGTTCAAAAGTGGCGACTGGTTTACCGTTGTACTCACAACTCTGCTAAACTACACCCTGAGGTCCGCCTCAGAAGACAGCATTGGCGGCATAGCCGATGGCTAAGAGATGTTTGTATAATTACCAGAGAACAGAATCCTCTATTGCCCGCTCAAGTTGACATACAAAGTCTTTACAATGGCAAAAGGCTACTGGGAAGATGAGTTGCTACAGACGAACTCCGGGGTTGCTGAATGGAGCCAACCGCACATTCTGCTCAAGTTGTTTTACCAAGCATGAAATATGGATTCAATCGGTTCCCTTCTCCAGGGCTGCTGTGGGACTCGCTATCTCTGTTCTTTCAGACCCACGCTCAGATCCAGACTCACCACACACTTTTGTCACTGTCTTGGAACTTAATTATCGTAGTGATATGGCGAATACTGTCCTTGGCTATCGCCTTCCGGGAAATCAAATAGTGATTAATCTTCAAGCAAGGCCGCTTAGGGTATTCGAGGTGATGATTAGAGACGGAGGTGTGCGAGCAATACTTCCGATTTTCAATCCGATGAACGATTGGATTGGTAAGCCCGTTGATGGAATGGAGGATTTCTGCGGGCCTGTGCGAATTTCAACAGACAATGAGATACTAGGCCTTTCGGTGAAATTTGATGTAAGTCGCACTAATTGCCAGCCTACTCCGGTTCTTGCGAATGTCATTCTAATAGTAATGCCTACAGAATTACAAACTCATAGGACTAACAATAGGAACTGAAGCCTCCCATTCCTAGCTAGCTTCAAATCCTGCTAATTAAAACTTCGGTGTTAATAGAAACTGGCTGATGTGGTCGCCCTTTGCAACCTCGTGTCTTTCATCCTTCCCTTAAGCCATAAGCACTTTTAGAGCTTTGTCGTCCTGGTGTGTCTTTAGCTAATTAGGGGGCGATATATAGGTGGTATCAACGCATTGCACGAATACAATTACTTTAGGAAGAAACCTACAAGCAAAGAACCTGAGGCGAATACTCTGAATATGGATTATTTTTAGACTAAACCTGCCTATAGGGAACGTTGTATTCAATATCCCTTTATACATGTGTGCTCAGGTGCCTGTTCAAGTGCCTGTTCAAGTATCTTTTCAAATATCATTCTTAAATGTCTAGTATTGGTGCTTATCAGCCCAAGGCAGATGTATGCCAGTGGCATATGCGAGGTTAGATATATATATTACCGAGGAAAAACTGCGTAGGAAGCAATAATAACGTGATGGTCAACTTGGGCTGTGAGTGGGAGGTTGGACGTCGATGGATGTAGACAGAAGGAAGTTATGGGGAGGATCTGGGATCTGGGGGGTTACCGCCCGGGCTCCGCCAAGTTTATTGACAACATCCATTCTACATCACCTCCCACCTCCCCTCTTCAATGCTTCAATAAGAGCCATTCGTCAAAATGCGGCTCCAGGCGGCGCTCTTTTTCGCCGCGTGCCTATCGCCCGCGGCAGCCATCTACTCTGACGAGGTCAACCACATCGACTTCCACCATGCTCTCCTCGGCACCCCATCACCCGATTCCACCTTCTTCCTCAAGCCATCCACATCTTCGAATGCTTCACTCCTCTATACCCTGTCCGACAAGCTCCTTGTAGGTGCCGTGAATCCCCGCGACGGTGCGCTGGTATGGCGCCAGAACATCTCGCGGTCGGCGGACTCTCCCGCACATGGGGCGGGTCTCTTGCGCGGATTAGATGGAAACGATGCCGTCGTAGCTGCGGTAGGTAACTACATCGCGTCTTGGAGTGCCCAGGATGGCAAGGTGGGATGGGAAAATCGGGTTTCAGAAGGTGTGGTTGCCGATCTCGAGCTGTTGGAGCTTGAGGATGCTACCGCGACCTCCGGGGTGAGAGATACGATTGCCGTGGTTGCTAGCGAGGGCACCGGAATTGTGAGACGTCTCAATGGAAACACTGGAAAGCCAGTGTGGGAATTCAAGGATGCAAGGTTGGTTTTGTCTTTGACCTTTTTTTTTTCTTTTGACAAGTCGCAAGCTAATGAGTTGTTCTTCTAGCGGTGACGTTCCGTTCCAAGTGTCGTCTTCTTCCACCGAGGTCTTCTATATTTCACTCCAGTCGGCTATATTGAAGGGCTTTAAGATCAAGGTCACTGTTCTGGACCCAGTGACTGGACAACAGATTCGTCAACAGATTCTGAACTCTGAGGCTGATGTGACTACCCCGGAGTCCGTCCTCTATGTGGGCGCCAATTCCGCCTCGCCTATCATCGTCTGGGCCGACAAATCGCAAAAGTTCCTGAAGGTCAATGTTATTGGTACCAAGGAGATCACCTCTATTGCCGTTGACAATACCCCTGGCGCCGAAATTCGACAGATCACAGTCCACGCTCCCCACAAGCTTAACGCTCTGCCCCATTTCTTGGTCCACTTTGAAACTAAGGCCGGGGCTTGGGCTGAGGTCTACCATGTGGACTTGATGTCTGCTAAGGTTACCAAGGCTTACCGGTTGCCCTATCTACCCGGCCAGTCGGCGGTCGCGGCCAGTGTCATTGACGCTAATGTCTTCTTCACTCGAATCACGGACCAGGAAGCCACTGTTGTATCATCCGCCTCTCATGGAATTCTGGGACGATGGGATCTGCAAAAGCCTTCTTCTGACATTGCCCTTCACTCAGTATCCGAGGTTGTTGCTAAAGGAAAATCTGTGGCTGTTAGGTCAGCGCTTTTCCGGAAGCACGGAGATTGGCAACTTATCCGTAATGGCCAGATTGAGTGGACTCGGCACGAGGGTCTTATTGATGCTGTCGCAGCTACCTGGGCAGAAACTGATGCCCAAGAGGATCTAGCTCATGAACTGGAGGTCGAGGGCCACGAGACTTTGTACGGCGCGTACCTACACAGGGTGAAGCGTCATGCTCGGGACTTGGAACATCTGCCAGACTGGCTGAAGGATCTTCCTAAGCGCATTTTGAGCAGCATCTTGACTGACGAGGTGTCTAACCTGGATAGCTTTGGTGTTGCCAAATCAGTTATTGTCGCCACCAAAAACGGCCGTGTGTACGCCTTGGATACTGGAAACCACGGTGCCGTTTCGTGGGGTATCCAGGCAGTGGAGACATCGGAGTGGAATGTGAAGGCGATTTTGGCCTCACCAGGAGTTGCGACTATCTACTCCGACGATGGAAGCTCTGTGACTGTGGATGTGTCGACTGGAGAGATCGTTTCACGTGTCGAGTCATCTGGCAACAAACTCCACTCGATTGCTGTCTTCGGGGCGCAGGATGGAAGTTCGCTGGCCACCGTCGGTGTCCGTGAAGATGGTACCCCAATCACTACATTTGCCAACGAAGATGGCTTCTTGGTAACCACCAGCGTTGATGGTCGAGTCCTCGGCTGGGTTGCAAAGGATAACAAGACCCCTGTGTGGGAGTTTGTTCCTCCCTCCGGACAGAAGGTCGTCGAAGCGACCGCTCGCCCTGCCCATGATCCTGTTGCATCTATCGGCAGAGTCCTTGGAAACCGCTCGGTCCTTTACAAGTACCTCAACCCCAACCTCGCCCTGGTGACTGCAGTGAACGAGCAGGCCCACACCGCCAGTTTCTACCTTCTGGATGGAGTCTCAGGAAAGGTCCTTCACGCAGTTACCCAAGCCGGCGTGGACTCCAAGCAGCCCATCGCATCCGTGATGTCCGAGAACTGGTTCGCCTACTCGTTCTGGGGCGACGTTGACGGCCGTGAGTCCTCTGCCAAGGGCTACCAACTAGTCATCTCGGAGCTCTACGAATCTCCCTTCCCCAACGACCGCGGTGTGCTTGACTCTACCACCAACTACTCCAGCACCGCCACCCTCCCGTTGCCCCACGTCATCTCCCAGGCCTTCATGATCCCCGAACCCATCTCCCACATGGCCGTCACTCAAACGCGCCAGGGAATTACCACCCGCCAGCTTCTTTGCACTCTCCCCTCCTCCAACTCCATCGTTGGCATTCCTCGACCCGTCCTTGATCCCCGCCGCCCTGTCGACCGTGACCCCACCACGGCCGAGGCCGAAGAAGGCCTGTTCCGCTACGCGCCTTACCTTGACTTCGATGGCAAATGGTACCTCTCGCACACACGCGATGTCGCCGGCATCAAGGCCGTGCTCTCTCGCCCTACCCTATTGGAAAGTACCAGTCTTATCTTCGCTTACGGAAGCGATATTTACGGTACCCGAGCCACGCCCAGCCAGGCATTTGATATCCTTGGCAAGAGCTTCTCCAAGCTGCAGCTCGTTCTCACTGTCGTGGCACTCGGAGCGGGTGTCACTGTTTTGGCTCCGATGGTAAGTTTTCTGTCTAGTTCGTTTCTCCGAGTACATTTGCTAATTTTCTTCTTATCTAGGCTCGGAATAAGCAAGTTAATGCCCTGTGGAGGGCTTAGGCCTTCTAGGCTCATATACCAGATATCCTTTTGTGCTTTAGACTGTAATACATACATTGCTTGTCAAATTTTCCACTTGTAGCAAACATCTTAAATACCCATATACCACTGTGAGCAGTGATCGCCACACTGTACTCAAGCCAAGTTGCACTGCTCAAAAGAAACTGCAGTCAGATATCCAGAAAGTCATTTGTCATGGGAAACATTTCATTCATTCGTAGACATGATATCCGAAGGATTCAACGTCGTATCAACAGGATAATAAAAGAAAACAAGAACCACCAATATCAGCAATCCTCCGCAACTGCCCAAGCCTGATATGTACTGAATTTCCAACTCAAAAGAAATCAAATCATCAATATGTCAATATCAATACAACGGCATAGGCGACGAATTGACATAATCAATATTGTGCTCAACGGACTCAATGCGATCAGTACAAGTCCCAAAAATCCGATCCCAAAGCCTCGTCTGCTTCCCATAATTATGACTCTTCCTCCAGCCCTTCCGATGATGCAAATCATGATCCTCAATAACAAGCTCCGCATCAAACCAACGCAAAGCCCAACTCAACGTCGACGGAGGCGTAGCATGAACCCGCAACCCACTATGTCCCGCCAACTCCGCAAACACCACATACTGATGACAAACCCACCATTCATAGAAGCCCATCGGCATCCCCATAAACCGCATACTGAAATACGTCATAAGTGGGATACCGAGGATATCAAAGAACTCCTGCTCCGTGTCCGCGTATAGCGTCAGCAACGGGTTCGGGTGCTTAGTGAGGTGGTGGGTACGGTGGTATTTCCACAACGCGCCGACATCGTGCATCACCCGGTGGTACCAGTAGAACCAGAAATCGAGGATGATCCCGTATAACCCTGCTTCGAGGGGTAGCCAGACGAAGCTCATAGTTGAGGGCGGGTGTGTTGCGTGGTATGCGATGAAGACGGTGAACATTGGGCGGAAGGTACTTGTCGACATGAGCGAGCGGACGACCTTTGCAACGCCAACGTCGGGGACTCCATCTCGAGCGTGCTTATCGCCATCAAGGAAACCGTGCTGGTGGCCTAGTCGTCGGAGGACGTGGAGTTCGTGGATGGCGATGGCTTTAAATGCGACTCCGTATAGGAAGAAGGCGCCCCAGGCGCTGAGGTTGTGGCCGGTGAACTCGACGTAGGCGTGGTGTATTATGAGTGGGATGGCGGCGTGTGTGAGCACCCAGCGGTGCATGGACCAGTCGGGCACGTAGGGTACGGCGTCTTCCTTTAGATGAACGGGGACGTTCTTGTCGAGATGTTCTGGGTGGATGCCGAGTAGTTCGTAGAACCAGTGGAAGAGAGTCCATTCTGAGCGGGCTTGTTGCCGCCAGGTGGACTTCATCGAGTCCTTTTCATTACGATTCATGGCTGATTCGTAAATCGTAAATAGTACAAGGGTGTCGAAATGCACACTTCAATCTAACCCCCCAGGTACGGGGGGTGGATTGGTGGGTTTTAAGTGCTTGGGCTTATTGTCGATCCCTCCCCAGTCGTTTGGGCATTGGCGATGACACTCGGCACATGTGAAGAAAGCCCACTTCTTTCATGCTCCCCGCAAAAATGAGCCTCGGGCGTTTGGCTGGATTGGAACATGGCGTCGATCATATCTTGTCTTGGACTCTTTCCCAACAACATGGCCGGTTTAGCGCGTTTGCTAGTGCTTAGGCTCAACATGGTTGCCTCATATCCTTGTTTCGGGCTCATTCGGGGGATGATATCATGGTATGAGGATATTCATAAGTTCTGTTTCTTTGCTTTAATCAGGATCTGATGCTAGATATCCAACGTATTCGGTCGTATAGATTTGATGTGGAGACGTTGCCCTGCATGAACTGCCGAGTCATGTGGTCAACCAAAACCCTTATTCCTAATTGGTCAACTAACATACATCCGACTGAAGTTTCTAGATATTTAATAATCTTCTGTAGAGATCTATTATCTGATGCCCAAGGATAATCCGTTCTCTCTTGTAATATCTTTTATAGAGGCTCGGCTACAATATAGAGCTAGACGCAGGTCATGTTCTATTCTTCTATTCTTTTGAATATAACATCGAGGAAGGACATCTAAAAAGACAATATACTGTCTCTTGAATGATATAACATTCCCAATATTCACCTTAAACCAGATATATTAGACTATCAGAGTCAGAGATCACGTAAGCGGCCAGCTACTCTTTTTAACTATGTATCAATCTGGTAGCCGTTTTTCTGATATCTATAGACGTTATGGATGAGAGAGCATGGACCGATGGGGTGAGTGGTAAATGATGAACCCTACCTAATAGATATCTCGTTCAAATGATTCCTAAAGTGTCTACTTGGCTATAGTCCAAGACAATATGCCAAAATCCTCCCTGGGTGGCCGAGTGGGTGAGAGACATGAGGTCATCTGATTGCTAGGTGGAATAATGACCACGGGTGATACCGCATTAGGAAGCCTATGCAATGGCGAAACTGGACAGGGTTTCGACCCTCACCAGGAGTAGTTGGGCTGGATTATCTTTTTTGCCCCTACCCTATATCAGCCCTTCACTGCTAGCTCTTCCCTTGGTTTGTCTCGAAGCATAGTGGTGGAGTAGCTCTATCTAACACGATATTCTAGTATCATGGAATGGTCGTATTTCTTTGTTTTCTCTTATACTGAACTCGTATTGGGGTGATCCAATACACTCATAAGATTCTCGGACTGGACACTGGGGTTACAACCGCCCCGATCAAATCTCGAGCATGAATCAAGGCCTATGAACAGCTCCAAGATTCCAAATATTGAGAAAAAGCTAGACAGAACTGACTGAAGAGACAAGTATATAAATGTTGAGAAGATAAAACCAAAAAAACACATACCCAAACATGTCATTGACATGAGGCAATATCAGTGTATACAACCACATGCAATTTCCTACATTCTTTATAATAATAAACCAGGTAGACAGATATCCACGAACAAAACCCATAGAAAAAAGTATGCGTCGGTATTGAGATCTGCCTATCTTGTGCTATGTCACATCGCTAATGGTATGTCCAAACACAAACCCCAACACGATTATTCCTGCTGCCTTTCTGTCTATGTGTTCTATGCGGCAACAGTGTTCTTTGTCTCATCCACAGATAACTGATTGACCTCAACCGCCACATTGTCAATAGTCTTCTCAGTATCGTCTACATTAGTCCCTGCGCCATTAGACGCCTCCTTTTCCGCGGAATCAGCGGGGTTAGCCTTTGACTCAACCGAAGCTTGTGTCTTCGGAATGGGAACGATTTCCCTCCGCTCCTTTCCATCCACAGTGCCCAGCACCTGGAGGTGATCACCGTTGAACAAAACAGGGCCCTTGAGAATATTCTTCCGTGTCTGACCGTCAGCGAGCGGCTGCTCAATGCCGTGGAGCAGTTCACGGCTGGGATCATCCAGGTTGGGCATATCGCCCCACGACCAGTCCAGCTCGCCGCCGTATGACTTGGGGATGCTGGATGGTTCCATGAAGGAAGTGAGAGTGGGCTCGACCTCTGCGGCGGAGAGAATGAAGATCTTCGAGGTGGTGCCTGGGTCGAACCAGCGCTTGATCCAGCCCCAGACGGTTGGGAAGAAGGAGGGTGCTCCGATAATCTAACAATGGGTTAGTTCCACAATCCATCTATCTTCAATGGCAAAGGCCCCTCCGGACGGAGTAGACAGGGGATTGGACAACATACAAAGATTCGATCTAATGTCTCGGGGTAATGCGCCGTGGCCAAAACACTGGCATCCTGCATATGACTCTTCAAGTTCCAGAACTGTTTCAGTCCGACACCGCTGACATCAACGATATTGGTCGACGTCACGATAGGCGTCTCCGGGTTCGGACGTGGCAGTGCGGAAGCAAGCGGCATCACGAACCGGAGGAGATTCTCATACAAAGCGAAGAGGTTCAACAAGCGCGCGGGGACAGTGGATGATTTGTGGGTTTCGGGTGTACCGCTAGTCATGGTGGAGTTGTAAGCGGCGACAGCCTTGTTATCCAGGTGGCGGATCTGGAAGACGTAGATAGGGATTCCGCGACGATCGCGACGGCCTGTCCATTGGGGATACTGTAGAAACAGTAGACGTCAGCACGAGATCTGTTTGTTCGCTCGGAAGCGATTATACGCACCATCCGTCGAGCGGCCTCGTATGAGTCCACGCTGATATTCTCATATAGCTTCTCGATGGCGTTGTCTTTGCGCCAGTCTTCGGTGTCTTTGAATTGAGCCCATGCACCCTCGACGTCAAACTTGCGAGCTCGGAGGAATCGCCTGCGCAAATAATTAGAATTGGCACTCGATCATCCCTGTTTCATTCGTCCATTGCTAGCTTTGTTGAGGTCTAGCATGGTACGCACCACTTACAGTAAAGTCGCATCGTCCTGGCTAGCGGGCTTCGCCTCGACGCCGTCTGCTTGTTCCACGGCAGGGGTGTAGTATTTACGCTCAGCGCATAATGCCTTAAATTCCTGCAGCTTCTCCTCCTGCTCCGGGGTAAGGTGGTGCAAATGTCCGGCGAGCCATTCGGTGCCAGACGCTTGTGAGGCGGAAGCGGCGGGATCGTTCTTCGAGGAATCGGTGCGCGCCAGGTCCGGCTCGGAGTCCTGCGGAGTTTTGTTGCCCCAAAACATGGTGGACTCTTATTTCATAAGTTTGTTTACTTTTTTGAAGGAGAGACCGATCTTCTTAAAACAGATCTCGGAGGTGGCGGAGGGATAGAGGCGGTGAAATAACCCTGACGGTGGTTGGTCCCGGGGTCGGTCCTTTTCTGGGGGTTGGGGGTTGATTCTATTTTGTGATACATCTCACTGCTTATCACATTTCTGGGGGTGAGATTTAGGGTCTATTTTTGAGAATGTTGAATGTCGTTGAGATATCATTCTGCCAAAGCACATCTGCCGAAGTACATCACAGATCCATCGATCAATAAAGCTAATCGGCAGGATCAACCAAGGTAGCCAGCCCTGGTAATAGACAGGTGAGTTTTGGGGGGGATGTGATGAAAAACACACAAAAAAATGCAATAAAATTCCGGCCAAAATTACCCATATCTCAGTGTACACGGCACAGATGCTAATCATAGGGCCAACCCCCAACAATATCTGTACAGATCGCCCTCATACAGCTCAAAAATTCAAATAAATACAAGAAATTAGTCCTCGGTCAGATCACCGTACTCCCACATACCGCGGCGCTCAGACTTAGCCTCATCCTCGAGCGTGCGCAGGTTGGCGAGGGTATCGACGGAGGCACGCTCCCACGCCTTCAGCTTGCGGGGTACCATAGCCATACCCTCGTGAACGATGTCGGCGTTGATGCTGTTGTCCAAGTTCTTGGAAGCAGTGGGGTCGAGGAGTGTGACGTGCAGGGTACCGTCCTGGTCGACGTGGTCAACGTTCGCGACGAGCTGGCGGTCGAATGTCTGGTCGCCGACGAAGCCGACGGCGTCCTCGAGGTAATCCTCGGAGGTGGGGAACTGCAGGAGAGAGAGGACTGCATCAACGGCCTGAGGGCGGAGGGTCTGGCCAGAGAATTGGGGTTGGGTGAGAGGGCGGAGCGATGCCCATGGTAGAACCTCGGAGTTGCCGTAGTCGATGTAGACCACCTCAGCCTGCTCCTTCTCGCGGTCGTTGCGGCGCACCTTGGCGCGGTACCAGTCACCATCTTCGGTGAATTGGGCGGCAACCCAGTCGCCGGCCTTGGGAGGGCCAGGCAGCGGGGTGTCGTTGGCCTTGTTAATGTGGAATTTGCGGAAAGCGCTCATCAACTCGGTGAGCGCGTTCGTACCGGCACCAATCTGTTGCAGCTTGAGCTTCGCAGAGGTAGGGTCGATGTAGGTAACCATAACATCGCGGTAGTCCTTGCGACGCTGAGCGGGAGCGGCATCGCTCTCAGTGCCAGTTGCAGCGCCGTTAGCGGCCTCAGCCTCTTCAGCCTCAGCAGCCTCCTTAGCGGGGTCCCAGTCGTGCCACAAACCCTTGCGAGCATCCTTCGCCCGCTGTTCAGCAGCGAAATACTCGTTGGCGTGACCAGACTGCTCAGCAGAGTATGCATGAACGGTGGCGAAACCCTCCTCCAGCAGAACGGTTGTGAAGTTCTCCTTGTTGATGTAAAGGCTTCCGATGAATCCACCAACCTTGTCAATGGTCTCAACGTCAATCTCAACGTCGCGCTGCATGCAGCGGCGGTTGGCAAGGTCGTGGGCCTCCTGACCGAAAGGCTCGCCGGCGTCGCTGGGCCCGCGGGAAGAACGAGGGGCACGGATACCGGAAAGGACGAGAGTCAATTTAGCATTGTCGCGGGGAACTAGAACAGTGAAGCGGGAGCCAGACTTGACAAAGTCGACGACAGCCGGGACACGCTTTTGACGCTGCAAGATACCAAGCTCCAGCTTGGCCTTTTGTACGCTCTCTGAGTAATCCACCACCTGCTTCGCCTTGGGGGCCTTAGAAGACCACATTCCACGGCCTTCCGCCTGGGCATCAGCCTCAGCAGCGAGGAGCGCATCGTAGTCGGGAGACCGGTCAGCGTCGTCCATACGGTGGCGAATTACAGAGGAGTAACCAGCCTCCACAAGAGCAAGACCAACATTGGTGTTGCCCTGCACAACAGTAGCCACCTCGCGCTCCTCGTAGCCCTCATTTGCAGGCTTCTTGCCGTTCACGGTGACCATGACGTGCTTGGCGATCACCCGCTTGCGCAGGTACTCCTTCGCCTCAGCAGCATAGGGAGCCTGTTTGGGGTCGGAGGGCTTGGGCTGACGGATACTGGCGAGACTGATCTTCTTCTCCTGACCAGCCTTGTTGCGGATGAAGAGGGTATCCGCATTCAAAACACGGGTGACAACGTAGTCCACAGCCGCTGCACCAGCAGTGGTGGGGCCCGTGTGGCTAACCCACAATCCCTTGCGGCCAGCCTTCGCTGTAAGTTCTGCCTGGCGGAGAAGAGCCATGTCAGGACCCAAAAGCGTGGAGTGGTGGTCCTGGCAGCGGGCCAAACCAGCCTCAAGAAGGAAACGAGAGATGTTTCCGTTGGGGTGAAGGAGGGTGGCAACAATTTGTCCCTGCGGCGTAACACCAACAAGAGAAACCTTGACCTTGCGCTGCAATAATCGCTCCTCGACAAACTGCTGTGCCTCATCACCGAACGGCTCAGCCGCGGTCTCTTTGCCATCAGCAGTCGTGCGCTTGGCGGATGGTGCCCGGACACCAGCAATAGCAATGACAGTCTGAACGTGCTCCTGTGGCTTGAGGAACAAACGCAGCACAACACGGTCACCGTTCAGGACCTTCTCAATAATACCCTCCAGCTGCTGGCCCAAGTTACGCTTAACCAAATCGCGAGCGCCAGTCAACTCGTAGCTAGTCTCGATTTGGGCATCGCTATCGCTGGCCCAGGTTCCCTTTCCTTCGTCCTGGGCGAGGGATTCCAATGCCCGCAAGCGCGCCAAGAGTGCCACGGTCTCCTCGGATTCATCTGCGCGCTTGCCGGCTTCTTCGCGGACACGTGTCCAGCCCTCCTGCACACTGATATCGGGCAATGAGGCGTCGAAACCGGGGAGCTTGATGGTACCGTAGTCGCGCTTGGCACCGGTGGGGATGGTGTATTCAACGTGGAACTGGACCACTTTGCCGACAAGGAGCTCACGGAGGAATTCGCGGGATTGGAAGGCGTATGCCTATAATTGATTCTCCAGATTAGCCTCATCTCTTTTTCTCTCCTCCCCTTCAATCATCGCCATTTTATCCAATGCCATGCGTAGCTCGTAGGGCTCAGAAAGACTAATTGGAGATCCCAGAAAGCAACAATCTGGCCTTCCAATGGTGCAATCAACAGGCAATGAATCTCAACAATGCACCTACCTCGTCGCCCTCTCTCCTTAATCTCGGAGCAGAGACATAAGCCAAACTCAGGATACGTTCTTGTGAAGGGTTGGTGATATGCGACAGCACGACCGTGTCACCGGACAGGACGGACTTGACCCGGGCTTCGAAAGGCATACTGAATGAAACAGTCTCCACTACCACATGCACAATTGGGATGAGATTGAAGACAGAACCAGAATAAAAGTAAACACAAGGAAGAGAAAAAGAAGTTGAGAGCAAGGGGAATGTCCTGAGGGGAAACGTGGCCGGTGTTTGGACTTGTGGGGGAAAGCGGTCAGCCGATCCGAGCTTCTACGGGAAGTCTACAAAGCAATCGAAGCTATACAATCCATCGATCATGACAGATATCCAAAATATACACACGTCAATTTGGCATTCATTCATGTATCCTAGACGGAGTATCCTGCATTTTTTATCCACCAATTACGGGGATATCAAAACCCAGTGCTTAAAAAGGGATAGAGCTGCACATTTATGCGGCAATACCAATGACGCCTAAAATATGTTATTAGCATTCATCTCCACTACAGCACGCCTTCATCAACTTACCGCAAGCGGGGCGGGGACCGGCGTTACCGGTCTTCTTGGACTCCTCGTTACCACCCTTGCCAAGGTCATCAGTACCGGCGTGGACGACCAGAGTGCGCTATACAGGTAGGTTAGCAATCTGTTTCAGCAATGCTAAATATCAATTATAAACTCACGCCCAGGACGGACTCGGCACCAATCAGCTTGACAAGGCTGTCCTGCTTGGAGCCGTTGGCGTTACCCTCAGCATCGGTCTGGAAGTTACCGAGATCACCGACGTGACGGTCGGAGTCAGTAGGAGCACCGTGGTTCTTGCCGAAGGGGTTGACTGAAAGCACATCAGTATTCAATCCTTCCTCTTCATCATTTAGCTCATCAGGAATGACATACAGTGAGGGCCAGCGGAGGTGCAGCCGTTGGTGTTGTCACCGAACTGGTGAACGTGGAAAGCACGCTCGGCGTTGGCGTCGTGGCCGGTGATGTTCCAGGTGATGGTGGTAGGGGCACTCTCGGAAGCCTGCTCGAAGGTGACGGTGCCGGCGACCTTAGCGTCACCACGGAGGACAGCAACTGCAAGGAAACAAAAATGGTCAACGAATTGTTCTAGAAGGCTCATCGAAGGCTCTCCGGCATGCCGGTGACTGGATCTCCAAGGCCCTGGGGTCTGGTCTCAGCCTCAGCAACGGGTGGTGCCGCACTGGCCCAGGATCAGAATGCCACTCTAGCAAATGAGCAGTGATAATCCCCAGTTTTATCCCAGGGGCATTGGCAGACATCCAGACATCAGTGGAGAGCTAGGGGAGAGGATGCAAGCCGATAGGCTCGGATTTGGCATCTGGGTCACAAGGTGCTCAAATCTGCTCACACCCAAGGTCCCCTTGCCACAGATCGTGGGGAACTTGGGAGCTGAAGATCTTATGTATGGCCCAGAGAGAACCAATAATGGAAATCACTTACCAGCCTTAACCATTTTGATTATCTTAAGAGTTTTTTAGATTGAAGATTGAAGAAAAAGGGTATTGTGAAGGAAGAGGAGAGGAAGTGGGCGGGCGAAGATAATAAGGCGGATGATGTTGACGTGACTCTACACTTGTATCAATAAGGTACCAGGTACATGTATTTCAGTGTAAAAAGGGCTCAGAACGCCAGTACTTGGTACCTAATACCACAACAAAACATCCCCCACCTTCCCAAGTGGGGAGTCGGAGCTCGGAAAATGACATAATTATTAATAAACACCTGGGCATCGTGAACACCTCCCACCTGGCCCTGGAGGACTCAATTGTCATTTTGGATATTCTTACTCCAAATTGTACACCCTTCTTGATTGCTTCTTCTCCGTACATCTGTGGTGAGTACTAAAATGGAAGGGCAAAGGTCTCGAGTGCCAGCATGTGTACTGTTGTACAACTGTCTCAAATTCCAAGCTGTAAATCATCTTATCAGCAACTTGAAATTGATCCAGCCTCGGGTAATATAAAATATATACTCGGTATCAATACATAGTTACATTGTAGCCATGCTACTATGCACAAATATGCTACTAAGTGAAATGACACCATAGCTGCAAAACACTAGTGCGGGGGTCTGAATAAGCCGACCCGGCCAGATTCCGCAGCTTACTAGTTTACCCCTCAAGTTCTAATTTTCTAATTTTCTACACCGACACCGGAGAATAATAATAGCACTGGGGACAAATTCATCAATTCGTATCTACCGATTCCAATTTTTGTGGGAGATCGCCAATTTACAATTAAACAATTAAAAGAATATCAGAACCCAATTTAAGCCTGGATCTTCTGGGCAAGAAGCTGCTTGAGGGTAACGGCATCAGCCGCGAACTTGGAGATACCCTCACGGAGCTTCTCAACACCCATAGCCTCCTCGTTGAAGTCGAAGCGGAAGTCAGCCTCGTTGTTGAGGTACTCGCGCTTCTTGATGTCAAGGGTGGCGGCACCAGCGGGGTTGAGCTTCTGGGGAACGGCCTCGGTGGAGTTGTAGAGGTCCTCGAGGAGGTTGGGGGAGATGGTCAGGTAATCACAACCGGCCAGCTCGGTGATCTCGCCAACGTTACGGAAAGAGGCACCCATGACAATGGTCTTGTAGCCGAACTTCTTGTAGTAGTTGTAGATGTCCTGGACGGACTTGACACCGGGGTCCTCCTGAGGGGTGTAGTCGCGCTTGTGGGCAGCCTTGTACCAGTCAAGAATGCGACCAACGAAGGGAGAGATGAGGTAGGCACCGGCCTCGGCAGCGGCAATGGCCTGAACCAGAGAGAACATGAGGGTCAGGTTGCAGTTGATGCCGTGCTGGGACTGGAGGATGTGAGCGGCCTTGATGCCCTCGTAGGTGGAGGCAATCTTGATCAGGACACGGTCCTTGGAGATACCGTTGTCGGCGTACAGCTGGGTGGCAAGGGTCAGCTGTGGATTTCTCGGGGAAAGGTCATTGCGTGGCAACTTGTGAACATACCTTGATGATCTGAAGAGCCTTGTCGACGGAAGCCTGGGTATCGAAGGAGAGCTTGGCGTCAACCTCGGTGGAGACCTTGCCGGGGATGATGTTAAGAATCTCCTTTCCGAACTGAACAAGGAGACGGTCGAGAGTGGCCTCAACTTGCTCATCGAGGGTCTTTCCGTTCTGCTTGCCGTAGGCAACGGCAGTGTCGATAAGAGCGGCGTACTCGGGCTTCTTGGAAGCAGCGAGAATCAAAGAGGGGTTGGTGGTGGCATCCTGGGGCTTGTACTTGCCAATAGCTGCGGTTGATGTTAGCTTGCCATTCAATGCTGGAACGAATGCCATCTCAGGCAAATCAGGAATACATACTGGCGAAGTCACCTAGAAGTTGAGTGTTAGCATGTTTTGTTTTCGATGCAAGCTAGATAAAATTGATAGCTTACCAGAGTCGCAAACGACGACGGTGCCGGAGGCCTTGAGCTGTTCGAGAGAAGAAGACATTTTTTTATGTATTGAAGGTGAGATAGAGAGAGTATGAAGAAAGAAGAAGAGTGGCGGGCGGCGCAGTGTTTAAGAAGGAGGGGTGGTGTCATGGACCAGAACCAGATCAATTGCCGGGTACTTAAGTTTAGTATGTGATTGCCATAGTAAATGGAAGTACCAGAAGTTGCCCCGTTTTTCAGGTGGGATGGTGGGGCAAATGACGCTGCACAATGAAATCAGAGTTGTCCTTCACATGTGTATCCCAACTATTTTCTGTTTGCCATTGCTTCTTAGGTTCTCTACTCTTCTTTTTCAATCTTGGTGGTCTCTCTATGAGTAGGCTAATGGATCAATCCCAATATGACTTCCTATATATTCTGATTGACCTATTTGACCAGGTGTGCTACAATCCCAAAATCCGGCGCAGAGTGCTCCGCCTTCCCCCAACCGGAGGATGGTAGACCGGACAACCCGAACGGCCCACTAGGTACTGCATCGGTTTTTGTAATGTTCACCGGGGGCCCGGATAAATACACGTCGACGGCTAGTTATGGGGAAATGTGATTTCCGAACACCTTGGCTATGGACCCTACAGAGTAATAATCTTTGAATGGAGGTGGCCTGAAAAGGGATTCACAAAAACCACAGCTTATAACAGGGGTTTCCATATATACATCGCTTTTCCTATAGATTCGGTACTCGGGAGACGGAACAACCACTCTAACGTCTAACTATAATATATGTCTTACTAAAGGGGGTTTTCTACATTGTATTTCGTGTCGTGTCATCAATCGAACATCTTCCGTTAGTGCGGTTGCCCATGTGTTGTGCGGAATCGCGCTTTAGCCTATGGGCTCAACCGCCGGGCCACTAGTTATACTTTATTGATTGTTGACATGGACTCAAGGATATTCATGCTCGAGAAGTCAGCGTACTACAGTTTGTACCTCTCCCGAAGAAGCACCATATAGGGGAATTCATAGGCCCAAGGTTGGTTTTTACTACCACAACCGCAAAAGTATGCCGGAAAGGGAAAGAGGTTGGGTTGCCAGAAATTATCTGGTAAATATGCTTTTTTTTTTGGCTATGAACACGAGATCAAGGAGAAGTGGAGGGTATCGGAGTAACACCGAGATAATTAGCGGCGCTGGATGCAGTTCCATTCATACTACCATCATGTTAGCTTCGTCAATGAAACATGAAACGGCGTAATAAAACTCACCACTCGGCCAGCCTCATCCCCCGTATAGACCACGTGGGGGAGAGCCAGGATACAACTGATACCGGCGCTGATATTGGCACCATTGTCGCGATTGCTGTCAGTATGATGCAACTGTCGAATCAACTCCAGCTCAAAGCGGCCACCGCGGATATTCTTGCTCCAGATGTTCACCACGCCACGAGTATGGCCGGTCAACACTAATTCACGCTCCAGCCATTCATTCTGCACCCCCTCGTAGAAGACGCAGGACAAGACGCGATCATCGGCCGTCTCGCAGACTGGTTGGTCAATCAACACTACGCCATTGAGGGTAAATAATGTCAAGCGATTGCCGCGACAAACCATGATGTCTCCAGAGACATCGTTGATCCGAGCACACTAATTTGTCAGTAAAGGACAGCACGCAATAGAGAAAGGGGAACATACATCGACCGCACCGTCGCCGGGAAGGGCTCGCACGAAGGACCGTCGATTGAGATCCCATAGCATAACCCGCCCGTCATTAGAGGCAGACAATAAAGTACTGAAGGAGCGCGAAACGGCGAGAACGGTGACTGGGGCTCGATGACCAAAGAGCGACCCAATGGGCTGCAAATCTACGGACTTGGAGGTTGCAGTGACCGTCCATAATGAGATGGTACAGTCTGTACCGCAGGTAACCAGGGTGCGGGAATCCGCAAAGCTGGCATGGGACAATTGGCCTACATGAAGATGCTCAAAGTGGCCCAGGAGCTTGCGAGTATCGGCGGCGTAGAAACGAACACTGCCATCGAAGAATCCCCACTCCATGTAGTAGTCATAGGCTGGCGGCACGTTGAGCCTCAGGGCCGCCGTACACAATAAACGGTCTTGTTTCACTGATAGGGTGGCTACTCGTTCCTCAATATCAACAAGAGACAAAGGCATTTGGGTCAGAGATTCTGCGAGAGTGTCCAGCCGGGGTATGCGGTGCCGTTGATCTTCCCTCTGGGCGTGAGGTCGTTGGAAGATTTGGTGAGGAGTTTGTCCGAAGTTGTGAATAATGCCGATGGTGGCCAACCGTTCCATTGGGTCATCAATGGCATCTAAATCTTTGGCACCTTTGTATGAGAGGTGATGGAAAACGTTGACGGACTCGACAGCTGCCTCGCCCTTTTGCTTGCTGCCGAAAACGAGATCAATCCAGCGATGCAGGTTCTCGGACACATAGGGACTCTCAAGTGCTTCTCGGTGCTTCGCAATGAAGATCTTGGGATCGCCCTTTGCCCAAGGTGGCAACTCAACCGAGTCAATGGCTGTGGTCATGTTTTGGAGAAGGCCAAAGTCATAATGGTTGGAGTTCACTAGGAATTCCGGGAGATAGAAGAACTCAGGGGTAAGTTCTCGAACGTCAGTCATGTTTCCTCGCGATGCTGACTCCCATGCCTTACGGATTGAATAGAAGAGGCGGTCGGCATGGTCGAAGGAGCCGCCCTGAAGTAAAAGATATGACTTGACGAATGGTTGCAGCCGGATGAGGTAGGAACTGACAATCATGGCAGAAGAGTAATGCGTTCCATAATGGAAAGGCGGGGAATTATCGTCGCCCATCTCAGCAAAAGCATTGTATCGCTCACGGAAGCCCATTTCACGTTCCGGTGTTTGACAACCCATAGGCTTAGATAGGTCGCGGAATGTGGCTGGGTTTTCAAGATCAAGTTCCTCACTTGTATAGTCCGCTAGTACCCATGGGAAAACGGGATATTGGGTTAAATCATTGAACGTACGCCCAGCAAAGGTGTTGATCAACATCAGATAATGGAAGTTGGAAATTTCACCCTTAACCCACTTGCGCGTTGCTGGGTTTGCCGGAAGATGACCGAAGACACTGGCAAATTTAGATCCAAGGGATTGTGGTGCATCATCTTGACTGCGAAGGGTTTCAAATCGCCAGATGTCTTCTGGTCGCGATTGTCCGGTGCTTCCCGTGACCTGTGGTGCCTTGATAGCCAGCTGGTTGCACAGATCGTCTCGAGCTCGTGCCGAGAGCAATGTTAACAAATAGCTGGTACCATCCGTAAAGAATATCTCAAGAGCAACATCGCGGAACAGGAAGCGACGCTTGGAAACGCTGACCAAATCAGACCATTTCCAGCTCCTTGTCTCATGCTCCTGTGAGCGGGGGTCATTTGATTCGCGGCCAGAAATCATGCGCACATAGGGATCTCGTTCCTCATTGGGGGCTTGCCAGACGTTCACAATCTCGCCATCTGCTCTCTGGAAGAAATTGTCCAGAATATAAATGCAATCCTTGCCGAGAATCGAAATACCCTCCACTGCCTCTAGACCAATGATTCGAGACAGGTTACACACACTTTGAACTTGATCGCCACGTTGAAGAGATCGCATCACCTTCCGGTTTCTATCTTCATAGTCTTCGAGCTCGATTTTAGGGTCATCAATCATCTCGAAGTTATCTTCCATAAGGCTCCGGTTGTCGGTATCGCCATTCAGCGAGTCGCCTCCCCCATTCTCAGGGTCCTCTGGGAGAGGATGGGGCGCCGTCAGAGTCTCACCCTCCGAGAGTGCACGTATGCGGGTGTCAATTTTGATTGCTGGGGGCTCGGAGGCCTTACGCTTAGGCTGATAGTCCTGTCGATCACCCGACTCATCTGGAACTAGACGTAGTCGCATACGGCTGCGACCTTCCGTCTGGTCTAGCCACCATCTCCTCTCCCTCTCTTCTGCGAGAAGGCCACCAGGTCGTCGCAAGTCAAGTAGTAAGTCAGAGAAAGCTGACCACATGAAAGTAGAGCTATCCTGAAGATCTTGCAAGAATCGTTGAGACTTCAAAAACTCCGATGCTGCAATGTTTGAGATCCAATGTGGCAAAGTAGCCTCGTGCTTTCGCGTCATGTCTTGGTCGAATTTCTCAATCTGGGCCCATTGTCTGAGTTTGTCTTTACGTTTCGATACTCTAGACCTGATGGACTCTTCGGTGCTTGTATTCTCCTCGTAGACGAAGGCGTCCCACGATCGAGAAAATACACCGAAGAACAAGGCATCCAGATCGTCACGCTGGTCATCGATCCATTGTAGGAAAGATTCGTCATCCATTCCCGAAAGAGCGTCGAAGCCGTCAGCCAACCGGCGCTGGAGAGATACAGATCCATGGCTGAGAAGTGTTGTTATCTCATCCGGAGCCTGTACCAATATGATTCTCCACAAGCGGGTAGCAGCTGAGCGGACATCACTATTCGTGCTGATTAGTTTAGTATACAGCAGGTAGCATAGCAGGTGTAAGTGTTTTGATTGGGTTTCAGCCGCCGATAGAAGGACCACCTGCCAGTAGTTCAATCGGTTTAGCAATGTCACGGTTTCGGTGTCATCTGCCTCTGACAACTGAAATAAGATAACTTTGTACAGAGTCGAGCGAATCGTTGCAGTAGCCTGGCTACACAAACGAATGCTTTTCAACTGAGATATGTCCGGGCGTTGGAGATACTCCAAAATTGTACCAATGAATTCGAGTGTGGATGATGCCCCGTTAATGAACCAGCCTTCAGATACTGCCTCCGTCAAATGTGTCGCAAAGCGCCCCAGATTCGTAAGTGTCCGTGTTTCATGAAGTAGACCTGGTCGAACTAAAGGGAGGTCTTGCAATGTGGAAAGCACACAACCAAAAACCCAAGAATTGAAGTATGCCTGGTGTTCCAAGAAGCCGGGCGGGGTCTTCAGATAGAGACCAAGACCCGAAAAGTCTTTGCGCCCTAAAAGCTGGTCATCGAAGACAGCCAGCACAAGCCTGAAGACTGCCTTGACGATGGGATGATCAGTGCCAGCTTTATTTCCGGTAAAGGTTGGGTTCACGAGCCGTCGTATCCGTGCAGAAGAGGGCTGGTGCTTAGATTTATCAGGAGATACCAAAATAAAGGATGAGCCACGTCTCAAAGAACCAGTGCTCTCATCGGGACTGCCCAATGAGTCAACCATGGTGGTTTGTAAAGCTGTCGATGCATTAATGGTACTCGCGCGTGGTCGTATTACCAGGTTGCTGTCATCGAAGCTGAGTCCGCTGTGTCGGAAATTCAGTTCTGCGTTAGGGCTGACGGCATCAGCACCGACAACGACGGGATACACCACAGAAAGGAGCTCCTGCACGTAAGTGGAGTGTGCAGTGAAATCTTGGAAGCTTGGTGACTTGGCGCGTGCTTCTTCTAAGAATTGGACAACCGAATTGATAAGAGCAAATCCATGGATATACCGGTCTGAGGGAGAAGCATCTGATAGTAAATATGGGTGTCAGTCAGAGAACTGCTAGGCCATAGTCATGAGTGGTGAGAACCTACCAGGAAGCTTGAGAGAGTTCATTTTTAGTTTATCGTTTTGTGAGACATGCTCTTCGAAGGATCCTTGAGCGTCTTCTGGCGCATCACTTGCCATGGTCAGATTGCGCACCCCATTTTTCAACATGTTCACAATAACCGGCAGCATATCTGGGAAGACAACCTTTACATCGCCTTCGGCCAAGAATGCTCTAAGCAGCTCGGACGGGTCGAGGGGTTTGTCGAGGTTCAGCAAAGCATGGTCAACACCGAAAAAGATTGAAAGGCATATAGGCCACAACGCGGGAACGTCCCACCATCTCTTAAGACGATGTTCTAAAATGATGTATCCACCACTTTTCTCCGCAAACTTCTTGCTGTATCCACTGCCAATGACCACGACTAAGCGGGCCAAAATCTTTGTTGCAAGTGTCACAACCTCGGGCTCATCTTCGCACATGAGATAAAGAAGCCACTGCACAGATGATTAAACAAAACTCTTTTCAAGGCAAATGATCATCCACATACCTTGTTTGTGACGGCCTTGGCGAATTTCCTCAATGGCGTAGGGTCATGTGGGTTACACAAGACGGAAGAGTATAGCCGTAACATTTCAATACCCAAAGTCACGCTAGGGAGAAACTTGCTTTCTGACTTCGCCGACGAAGGTCGAGGAGATGTAGCCACATATCGAAGGCTCTTCTTTCTCTGAAGGTTTGTCTGAGTCTTTGGCTTATGGAGTGCATATGTGATGGATAAAGCTAGCGATCGAAGGAGGTCGGGAGAAGGACTGCTTTCCATCAACGAGCGGAATGCCGATAAGCAAGGTTGGAGAGACTCTTCGGTCAGCTCGCCACCCTTCAAGGTTTCCAGTAGCTTTTTGTTGACACCTGGTTTGGTCAGCTTAAATAATAAGAATGTCAGTGTCATGAGGAAGCACACTTACGCATACGACCAAGACGCCTGGCGTTAAATCGGCGATAATTGCTATCGGCCGCAAATGTCCGGAATTGAGAGTAATACAACCCAATCACCTGGGATTCGCCGAGACGCCAGACGTCCATATCTACGAGCAGAACACGGTAGGCGAGCGGGTTCGTGATGATGGAGTGATTAGGGGTTTCGAAGTCATAGCCAACAAATGCCAGAGTCAAACGTAGCAGATCAAGCATCAAGGAAGCCAGCTCCCCAGGGTCAGAGCTAACCACAGGGATTTTGAATGCGGTCGGGGAATTGCCCATGTAGAATCCAAGCTTCTCCCGCAATAATGCTGCAAGAATACCATAGCCATTCTCTCTTTCCATGGCCTCGCTGTTTCTCCAGTTGTCCTGCACTGCTTCATAGAGAGCCTCCACAGCCATGCGAGTGCTTTCCGCGGTCTTAGCCGCCTTGACCAAACTTAGATGGACCGCAGCGCAACCACCTAGGCACCAACTAGCATCATCCATCGCCCTGGGTACGGCAACGACAGGATCACCTGTCAGGATGCCGACACCCTGAGGCTGTGTTAAGCCGTCATTGATAGCCGGAGTGGCACCGTTAACAGCAACGGCATTGCCGCCCGACTTTGTTAGCTGTTGGAGACTCTTTGCTGCCTGCCGTGAGAGACACTTTATCAACTGTGATTCGTCGATATTATTGCTATCATCATCGTCAAGAACGGCGACGGATGAGACATTGATCAGAATCGAGCTTTCACGAATCAATGTACTCGCCCGTTTGCGGATGGCAGTGACAATATCCGAGGCTTCCTCTTTGCCCGGGTGAAGATGCTCATTCCGCAGGTTGAGAGTCGCAGAGGCCTTGTATGTCTGGAAGGAGCCTAAGCAATCCTGGAAATTGCCATAATACCGAGGCCCAAGGTTGTAAAAAACAGCTACCATGTCGTCGCTATAAGCCTCATCGAAAAGCATTCCATTGGCAAGGGACCATCGGGAAGTGGATACGCCTTTTCCGAGGCGCATTGCCAGGTCTTGAGGGGTGCCAAAGAATGCCTGCACGCGGGATGGCTTGCTTGGATGATGGCTTATAGGAACGGATGGGTATTCGATCTTCAATTGTTCAACAAACTCGCCGTCTATAAAAAGAGATGCGCGGGAAGAAGACATTGGCTTCGGTCTCTTTTGAACAACACAAATATGGTACCAGCGATTTGGCTCAAATTTTGCCGACTTGAACCGAACACTAGGGCGGGAACCTCGAATCGAAGTTTGGAGAATAAAGTTCCGAGTATCCTTTTCAAGGTAGGCAAGAATGAAACATGTTTGGCTTGTATCAAATGCTCCAAAGATAGTAGTATGCGTGTTGGAATCGAACTCGTCGAAACGGGCCCAGGCTGCAAGAGTGTAGCCGGAAGAATTGATAGGAGGGAATGGTCGACCGAGCGTTGCAAACTCAACTGAGCAGTATCCATGACGGGACATATCAAACTGTATTGATGGAGGCTCCTTAGAAGATTTTAGGGCAGACAATAGGACTTTTAGAACTTGCGGGTTTTCATGCGCTCCACGGTATAAGGCGACAGCATCATCCAAGCTACTCATGCCCTGGACACTGAGAAATTGGGCGAGATCTTGGTAAATTGCTTTTTCTTTGTCTGACCGTGCACCATCGAATAAGAGGGGTAGAATTGAGGAGAGCATATCAGTGGCATGCAGGGCTACGACGTTCCTTCGGGACTGCGAGGCCAATTGGCAGAGACATGCGGGCAAGGCCAGGCGTAACATGTCATATCCAGATGACAAAGAGGAGTGCATCAACCACACACGAAGGAATGGTCCAAGTAGTTCCGGTACTTCCACCGTCTCAGCTGATCCAATGCAGTGATCCACGGCATCCTGGACATCTTTCGGAGATGAAGAGTCCTTATTCTGGGGAAACTTGGTGCTCAGTGTTACAAAAATACCCGACACTGTCTCCTGGCATAGAGCTGCGGCCAAAATGGCGCCGTAGAGATGTTGCGCGTCGCCCTCAGTTGTGTCTATCTTTTTGACCAGCACAGTCAAAGTTCGCTCCAGTGCAGAAATGCCACCCCCTACTATCTTCCGAGCAAAATATCGCTTGTTGCCAAAATGATCCTTTAGGCCCTCTGCCAATACACCGAGGACATCTTTGAAGATACCCAATAGGCCTTTTCGCTCCTCCTTGGATTTGTGTACCGGGTCGTAGAGCTCAGCTACCTGGTCCGCCAATGCCAGGAGCGTTTGAAATCCTTGGAGATGTCGGAATGCATCTTTTGCGGTGCGTGGACGTGCATCATCTATGAAGGTATGGCGGAGGCGGAGAAGGGATTCGATCGTCGACTGAGCTTGGGACAGAGTAATCGCGGTGCCTGCACCGACGCTCTTGAGCTGATCAATGGTTGGGCCTAGCTCTTCGGCCAATCGTTCGGTCGATCCGGAGGAGGGGAGGGAGGGTGGAGGGGAGCCGGCGGAGCCATTGCCAAATCTTATCCACGTCCGCTCCGATGGCGTATGACCATCAGAGACCGTGAATGTTCAATAACGGGTACAACGGTCTGCATTGGTGTGTGACAGTGCTAGTGCCAAGATATGAAGCCTAGCGGTTAGGAGAATTCGCAGCACTTGTCATCCGCAGAACCCCATGTCAAATATTCAGCCACCTCTATAATTCGCTATCGGGGAGGGAGGGGAAAGTTGGATATCAGGTGACTCAGTTGGGTCTTTGGGGGCTGGACACATTTACACAGCCCTGTTGTTGTATTGTAAGAACGGTAAACTTCAAAATTACACGCGATAACTGATAGGACATGATAAGCGCGATAAGACGCAGCTCTTAGCAATGTGGAGAAGCTTGGAAGTGATCCTATGATGTGATGGGCTTCTCCGCAGATTGGCACAAGTTGTGCCCAATAATGGCACTCTCATGCAAGACAAGGGGGGGATTGGACTAAGATTTGAGTCACCCGAACACAAAGCACGCGACTTCGGAGGATGAGTTGCCTTGGAGAATATGGGCCGTGCGAGGGGGGTTGCCTATAGCCTATAGCAAGGTGAGACTGCCAGGTACCCGGGGGAAGGTGACCACCTGCACCACCTTGCTATAGGTACTTTGTTTTTTTAACTTATTACTCGTGTCCGGGAGATATTCAAACAACAATCATACTTCATATGATGATAAGTCTAATTTAGATATACTACCTAGTCATGATAAGTCAAGTGGATGCTCCAGATGTCTTAATGGGTTCCCGAGACCTAGGTGACCATACCATACGGTATCGGGTACCCCCATTCTCAACCAGTTCTCCACTGGATCGACATCGACAGGTCATCCGCCGGCGTAACCGTATGTAATGCCCGCTTGCATCATCGATCCCCCGTCTCCTCCCTAGATAAGCTGCCCTTCTCCTCATCTTCCCCCTTCTCCTCTTCATCCAACCTATCCTTCACTCATCCTTTCCAACCTACAATTATCGTTTACTCTATCGTTTCTTCTGTCGTGTTTACTTATTCACTCTGCCCAGCATGAAAGGCTTCCTCAGCCTAACCGTGCTCCCGTTGTTGGCAGTTGCCTCGCCTGTGGCAGTAGGCTCCATCCACAACGATGCCGCTCCTATCCTCTCCTCCATGACCTCCCGAGATATTCCGGATTCCTACATCATTGTATTCAAGAAGCATGTTGACCAGAGCTCTGCCTTGGCTCACCAGAGCTGGTTGCAGGAGGTGCACACCGCTCATACCGGTCGGATGGAGTTGAAGAAGCGCTCCCTGTTTGACTTTGACTTTGAGGCTTTCATGGGCTTGAAGCACACTTTCCAAATTGCTGGATCTCTCACAGGATATGCTGGTCATTTCCACGAGGATGTCATCGAGCAGATCCGCCGTCATCCCGATGTTAGTATCCCCATTCCCTCCTTGCGAAAGTTCCCGAGGTCGGCGGCTAATATGACTCAAAATAGGTTGACTACATTGAGAAGGACTCTGAGGTCCGTACCATGACCGATGGTACTATTGAGAAGAACGCCCCTTGGGGTCTTGCCCGTATCTCTCACCGGGAAAGCCTCTCCTTCGGTAACTTCAACAAGTATTTGTATGCCGAGGAGGGTGGTGAGGGTGTCGATGCCTACGTTATTGATACTGGCACCAACACCAAGCACGTTGACTTCGAGGGCCGTGCTACCTGGGGCAAGACCATCCCCCAGGGTGATGCCGATGAGGATGGAAACGGTCACGGAACTCACTGCTCTGGTACTATTGCCGGCAAGAAGTTCGGTGTTGCCAAGAAGGCCAACGTTTACGCTGTCAAGGTTCTTCGCTCTAACGGCTCGGGTACTATGTCCGATGTCGTCAAGGGTGTTGAATGGGCGGCCGAGGCTCACATCAAGAAGTCCAAGAAGGGCGACAAGAAGTTCAAGGGTAGCGTTGCCAACATGTCCCTCGGTGGTGGTAGCTCCCGCACCCTGGATCTCGCTGTGAATGCCGCTGTTGACGCTGGTATCCACTTCGCTGTTGCTGCCGGTAATGACAACGCTGACGCCTGCAACTACTCCCCCGCTGCTGCCGAGAAGGCTGTCACTGTTGGCGCCTCCACCCTGGCTGATGAGCGTGCTTACTTCTCCAACTACGGCAAGTGCACTGACATCTTCGCCCCTGGTCTGAACATCCTCTCCACCTGGGTTGGTAGCGAGCATGCCACCAACACCATTTCCGGTACCTCCATGGCCTCTCCTCACATCGCCGGTTTGCTGGCCTACTACGTCTCCCTGGCACCCGCCAAGGACTCCGCCTATGCCGTCGCCGATGTCACCCCTAAGCAGCTCAAGGCCACTCTTATTAACGTCGCCACTGAGGGCACCCTCACTGACATTCCCTCCGACACCCCCAACGTAAGTTTTCCTCCTTATGTAGATGACATGGATTAGGCTGACTTTTATCTTAGCTTCTCGCCTGGAACGGTGGTGGTTCCGCCAACTACACCCAGATTGTTGCCGAAGGTGGTTACAAGGCTGGTGTCAAGACTAAGGAGCCCACTGTCGATGAGCGCATTGGCAGCATCATCGACAGCGCCGAGAAGGCCTTCCACAAGGAGCTTGGCGCTATCTACAGCGAGATCAAGGATGCTGTCTCTGCATAGATTATAAGGTTGTTAGGGTTCTGTCTGCGACAAACCCCACAACCCGGGCATACGGATGGATGGATTAACACAGGCGCACATCATATTTTCTTTGGTTTTATCTCGGTTTTCTTTTTTTTTGGATTCTCCAACACGAATCCGCGGGTTTATCCCGCCACTACACTCCTATACACAGATTGTTTTTGCTATTTCGCTATTTCGTCACTTCGCGTAGCATACTTGTCTACAACCATAAGGTCGGATTGATTTAGAATACGTTTTGATTTATCAAAGAAAGATTTCTCCGGCATTTGACCCCACGAAATAGGTTAAATTAGGCCTGTAGCAAGTACATGTAGTCATATTCAACATCCATGGATATGCTCTACAAGACGTCATTAATTCGACCCACGTCAGCCTGTTCTTCCAAACCCCAACACCACCGACTCGCTCTGTCAGTCCGCTCTTCTCCCAGAATCCCAACACACTGATCAACGAACTTTGCCGTTAACTGTTCATTTGTCATGGGGCGCTCCAAACTACCCACAGCATAGTCGATATGCTTCACAATACTAGCCCCTCCCCTCACCTTCACAACAAGATGACACTCATCCGCCCTTAAATTCTCATCAGGAACCGCCCTAAACAGAGCCCTTAATGCCACAACCCGCCCATCAAGTACCACATCATCCTCATACTGCGCCGGTGCAGCCTTCCCCAACAATAAACCAACTGCACCACCATGATAAACACTAAACTTAGCCTCCAGTCCATCCTTCGGCGTCGTCTTCCCCGTCAACTCCAGAACAAGCGGATGCACATCCGCAACAACCTCTTCAACATCCGCAACATTAACCCCAATCCTCTCCAACTCCCTATGCAACCAAACACATCCATCAATAACAGGATGAACAACAATCCCACAAGGAAACGGCTTAAACGCATTCCTCACAATCTCCCACCGTCCAGCATCCCCAAGTGCCCCAATCTCCTCTTCGAGCTTATTCCCCCCAGCACAAACAACATTAGCCCACCCCCTCTTCGCCTCAAGCGCCTCAACCGAACTTGTAAACCCCTCCCGTGCAAGCAAAGCAGCAAGCAACCCATTCTGTGCCGCCCTTCCAGGATGAAAAGACTTCGCATGTGACCCGAACATTTCCCGAAGCCCAGTAACCTGGGTAGCGGCAAGACCAATCGCATGAGCGACCTTCTCAGCCGACAAGGAAAGCAACTTCGCCACCGCCACAGCAGCGCCGATTGACCCCGTTGTAGAAGTAATATGCCAGCCAACATCGTAATGCGCGGGCCAGACGGCCAGGCCGACTTTACACTCGGCTTCAATACCAGCGACTAGCGCGGTTATGAACTCGGTCCCGGAAACGGGGTGTGAGAGAGTCGGGATTATGGCGAGGAGGGCACATGCCACTGGGCCTGTTGGGTGGATGATTGTGTCTAGGTGGGTGTCGTCATAGTCGTGGACGTGGGAGGCGATTCCGTTGAAGAGTGCGGCGTGCATGGCGTCGGTGGAGGTGCTTGTGCCGAGGAGGTGGGAGGTCGGTGGTCCTGAGAAAGGGGATAGGGCGTTACGGGCGATTATTGTTGCTGGGTGTTGGCTCCCACCGATTATACATCCGGCTATGTTATAAAAGCTTCGTACGGCGGCGTGGGTTACTTCTTCCGGGAGGTCGGAGTAGGATAGAGAGACTGTCCAGTCGGCGAGGGTTTGTGTTGCCATCTTAGATTGGTGGTTGGTTTCTGTTTTTTTCAACGTAGAGTTGGGGCAGTTGGTGTTTGATTTTAGCGAGTAGGCGCATATGATATTGGGATCGATTAGAGGGCCCATAACTAGTGATAGGAGCCACGCATACGTAAGTACATAAGTACATTGGGTTTAAAGTGGGGATGGTGCGGGGGAGAGGAGAGTCCACTTTTGCTCGGCAATGCAGATTCATCTGGCTTAAGTGAACTCAATGATATGGTATGCAGATAGGGCTGATATAGTTGAAAGTTTGATCGAGATTTAGAAAAGGATTAAAATTTGAACTCATTCCGCTAAAATATCTGTGCTACATTAGGGTATTGCATGTTATCATAAACCATAAAACCCATAATGTTGAAAAAAGAAATGACCCGCTAAACGCCTGTCGTATGAAAGATCAAAGGTACGCCGAGAATGCTTAATATGCTCAGAGAAGCAGACATGAAAACGATTGATCATGCAGCAACTCTCCAGACGAAAGACACCAAAAAGTTGTTCTTACACCTTCTTCGTCTCCGTGGAATCCTCGTTTGCCGATTCATCCTCGTCCTCCTCCATATCACTGCCGCTAGACTGTTCCATATCGAGATCGTCATCAGAGTCACTGCCACCAAACACATCGCTGTCGACATCACTATCGGCCCAGAAGTCGTGGTCTTCCTTCTCCACGGGCTCATGGACGGGAGTATGGTGTGTGGGCATCTCAAAGCCAGCGGGAATATCGAGCTTAGACTTCTCGACATCATCCTTAGCACGCTGGCGGTAGACTTCCGGTTGGTTTCGAAGCAAGACGGCAGCATCGACATTCGCGGGGGAGGAAGGCTCGGCATCGTCAAGCAGAGAGAGAATGGAGATCAAGACCGACTCGACACGCTGGGCAGGGGACCAACGCTCCGAGGCAAGCTCACCGGACATTTCATCCTCGCCGGGCGCATGAAGGATGGAAATGCATAGCTTGCCGCTGGTGTAAATGTTCGGGTGGTGGAGAGGTTTGAGGAAACGGAACTCTAATAGTGATAAAAATCTCGTCAGTCACATTGAATACGAGAAGGGGGCGAGGAAGGTATCATACTTGGTGGAGCATAAGGGTAGTTGGACGGGAATGTCATCGAGGCTTTGAAATAGCCACCGAAGTACAATGAATCCGGGTTCATTACGATCAGAGCGACATCCCAGTTAAAGATGTCGTCATTGTGCAACTGTGCAAGATGTGTCAGTAACCTGCAAGTGTAAAAGTGTCAAGGACGCTCAATAGTGACGTGATGAACATACCTGGACGTGAACCCACTTCTCCTTGAGAAGGGTCTTGAATTCGTTCATCAAGATGCGTTCCGCCATCGCGATTAGAGACGGGAATTTGAAGATGATGCACTTGGAAAGATGATAACGCGTGGCGCAATCTATTCTTATATAGGTAAAATGTCACAAGGCAGCACTGGTTGCCTATGCAAGTTGAAGCAAAGTGGGTGTGGTATTAATCAAGAACCCCGTCACAATTTAGGCAATGTCGGGATCACGAGGGCCGAGGGGCGAGACCTACTATGCCTATTGAGATCAACAAATGCCTGAAATTTCGGTGACTCTGACTAAGACCGGGTACCCGGCAGTCCTCGGCGCCACCTCGGATTCTGCTTATCCATTTTACACCTTTTAACTCAACCTTAGGTTCTAGTTGTAGTAGATATAATATCTAGGCTTTTGCTTTACTGACTGTGGTAATATCCCCATCTACATCAGAAAGGTTTAATTATTATGTTGTATCTTACTGGTCATCAGGTTATGAAAATATATATTTTACAGAATACTACAGACGACTTACCCAAACGAATCGAGGTCTCGAATCAACCTATTGGAAAATATGTAATGCCTAAAACAGAATGAAAATAGCGAGAATTAAGTAAGCTTCGTATTTGTGAGAACTGTATAGAGTAGATTCTTTAGATTGTAGTCGTTCCGAATACGACTAAATATATACCACTAACGTCCTTATTTAAATATTCTAATATTATCACGTGTTATAAAGTCTTGGCGCTGTGAGGTTGATTCTTGGTAACCGTACAACCTTGGAACACTTCATCCACTATACACAAATATAAAACTAAGCTGCTTTACCCATGAACTTCCAGTTTGTCAGTTACACTGTAAAGGACCTGGAATCTTCATCGATTGGCGATAACAATGGAGAGAGAGGCCCCCTATTACAGCGTGCTCGTAACCAAAGTCCATGCCAGCCATGTAAATCGGCTAAGCGGAGGGTAATATACCTCCTTTAGCACCGGGTATAGACAATTCTATTCACCAAGTCACAGTGCGACCTTGCAATGCCAAAATGTGCGAGATGCAACCGTCAAAATTTGGAGTGCCGCGTCACAAAAGCTACATTAAGAAACCAACATCCCCATAGATCATCTCCCAAGCCTCTAGGTGCCCCTCCCCCATCTAGTTCAGGCGAGGGAGAAGATCTCTATGGTAGTGGTACGTTCATCATTCTGTCATTGTATGCATCACCACAACAGCCAATGACTAATTTTGAATCCAGAACTCTTGGGGCATAATTATCAAGATCTTCCCCCTCCAGAGCCTGTCCCCTCATCTGAAAGGAGCAGAATATCCTCTTTTTTGGTGCAGGAGTCGGACTTCTGGGAGCTCTGCAAGACCCTATGATATCGAACTTTTCGCAATGGGACCACGAAGGTTCCAATGATCCCCTGGGTGGTCTATATAATCCCCCGAGGAGTTTGTTGGGCCCCATTATTGTAGGCATACCGCCACTTCCATCCTTAGAGCCACCTATGTCCCAGGACTTCATGGAAGGGATACAGCCACGCCAGTAGCAAGGCGATGGCTCGACTACCAGAGCCAGAGATGATGAGCGAAGACAGCTATGGCATATCTACACATCAAAACTGGTAAACACGCTCATGGCCCATAAGTCGGATTTTCGCAACCCACTTATCGATTACCTCCTCCCACGCGCATTGGAAAGACCGACGTTCCCATCTGCCATTCTGTATCTTGCATTTGTAATGAAGTCCAGATCAAATTATGCGCCGACTTCACGTAACACAACGCTCGAGCACGACATTGTTACAGACCCGGAACTTGGCTTGCATCTAGAGAAGGAAGCGTTGTCTGATGCCGAAAACAGCTTGGTGCAAGCGGCCGATTCAAGCTTGTCTCTCAACACCCTTGCTACCCTGCTAATTGTCTGCAATGCTTACATTGCATCGAGCAACTCTCAATCCTTTTTATCTGCTTAGAGCAAGCTTTCATCCTTGCAGAAAGTTGTCTAGGGAGTTATTTTTGAATAAGGAGTTTATCTTCTTTGTACAATGTCTTGGCTGCATGCATACTACCGCGATGCTAAGTCCTGGAAATTACAAGCTCAAAGCCCCTGACTTCCTGAGTATCTGTTACAGAGAAGGCCAGGGACTAGTAAGTACGCTGGTAAAATCACTGTATTGCGCTAGAGAGAGAGAAAGAGAAGAAGCTATCTACAGATGCTAAGACTAATGTACTGGGAGCAAACAGCGGTGGTCACGTGACCTTCCAACACCCCCCACGACTAGTGCAATAGTCGTCACAACATAGTTTAAACAACTCAATCCTCCAGTGTAAAAAACCAGGTTTTGACTTTGAAATAACCCCCCATTTTTTGTATGTAAACCAGAAATCATGCAGTTTTATAGGGCACTAGACCCATCTGCAAGATCCATCTCCGGAACATGATCTTTCCAAGGGGCTTTGTCAATCCATCTGCTGCCATGTCGGCAGTGGGAATCTTGACGAATTTCACTGAACCAGCTGCCACTTCTTCTCGTAGGCGATGATACCTAATGGCAATGTGCTTAGTATTGACATGAAACTCTGGATTTGAAGCTAAAGCAATGGCTCCGTTGTTATCGGCATAAATGCAAATCGGCTTTTGTAGAAACCCAGTAATCCCAATCTCCGTCAATAATTGAGTGAGCTAAATAGCTTCCTGCGTAGCAAGCGCTTCAGTAATGTACTCGGACTCGGTAGTAGACAGAGCAATATAAGATTGCTTCTTTGAAGTCCACGAAATTGCTCTACCGGCTATTATAAAAATGAAGCCAGACGTAGAGAGGCCTTTTTCACTATAGGGGCCAGCCCAATCTGTATCGCAGTACCCACATAAAGCATCATTTCTATGAAACGAAATAGATAGATACTTCGTGCCAGCAAGGTAACGAAACACTCGCTTCAATACCTAGAAGTGTAATGGGCCTGGATTCTTGGTATGCTTCGCCAATTTAATGACGACAAACGAGATGTCAGGACGGGTCGAAACTATTAACTAGATCAGTGTTCCGATTTTGGTTTGAAACTCTTTGATCTCTGCTTTTGAAGCGGTGCCGTCAAATACTATCAAAGATTGCTTCTTATCTATTAGAGTAGCAACTGCCTTACAGTTTTTAAGACCGAAGCGAGTAAGGATTTTGTCAACGTAGTTGTATTGAGAGAGGTAAATCACCTCTTTATTGTAGTAGATATTGATGGTAAGGTATCGTTTAAGGATACTTTTGTCAGACGTATCAAAGTACTTAGCGATTGCGATCTTAAACCGTTGAATTTCTTGCTCAGAGGGTAATAGAATAAGCAGATTATCGATATAGATTATGATAAATAACGGAGCCTTCCTAGAGGCACACTTAATGAAGATTGAATGATCTGACTGGGTACGGATAAATCCTATAGAGATTAAGATATCGTATAGCAGTCTATACTACTCTCTGGGACTTTGTTTTAACCTATAAATCGTCTGTATAAGGAGACCAATATTATCGGGATATAGCTCTCTTTGTCCTTTAGGAAGCTTAATTTCAATTGGTTCTTTAAGCTCGGTATAAAGAAAGGCCGTTATAATATCGATATAATAAATTGGCTAGCCTTTAGTAGCGGCTAGACTGCGACATCGCCCATGGACGGGCGGGTGGGCAGTGCCCACGGGCCTTATGTAAGCGGGCGATGGGCACTATCAATACGCCCATGGACGGGCCCTACCCTTAGGGCCCATTGTCCATGGACACCGTGGGCGCCCGTGGGCCTTTTTAGTAAGCAAAATTAGCGCAACACGTGATTTTAATTGACAGATTTCAAAATATTTCAACTAAATTTATATTTTTTATATATTTACAATCATAATTCCGGATTTTTAATAAGATATATATAAATATATATACTATAATTTACTATATATCTAATTTTTATATATATTTAAGACAACTTTATATAATGGTGGGCATCGTGGGCATGCCCGCCGTGGGCATGCCCGTGGGCCTTGGGCGTTATGGACGGGCACTCGAAAATCCAAATAGCCCAAGGCCCACCGTGGACGGGCGATGGGCACCTCCTAGGTGCCCATGGACGGGCGATGTCGCAGTCTAGTAGCGGCAATAGCTACGAAGATCTTAAAAGATATCGGCTTAGCAACGACAGTATAGACCTTATAAAAGTTAAGATCCTTAATCTGACAAAATCTACGGGCGATAAGCCTTGCTTTGTAGGTTCTATTATGCTTAATTTTAAAGACCTATCGAAGAGAAAGGGGCTTCCGGCGGTTCTTTGTAGAGGAGCGAGGAATCCTTCGCTAGGTACCGTTCTTAATCTGTCGAGTAAGTTCCTTATAAGCAGTAGTTAGCTATTTGTCTTTCTCGACATAGGTTATTGCTTCTTTCTAGTTATTGGGTTCGAAGCCAATATTATTGACTGTCAATTTAGAAGATGTATACTGTGGCTCTTTTGACGTAGCTGCAGAAAAAAGATTAATTAGTACCTCTAGGGTATTAGCTAGAAGCTAAAGGACATTGCTGTCAAAGAAAGATCGGCTAGCTAAGCTTTTAATATATGCCTGGCTGGGTTTTTTAGACCTTATCGATCGACGTACTGTCCTATCCGATAGATACTGAGTGATAGTAGTAATATAGTCAGTGTTAGGTGAATCATCTAGAATTGGATCTAGATATATAAAGTCAATTTAAATACCCTGGGGTAAATCCTCATTAACAACCTACCGGGAAGTAAGTTGTGGTTCTACGAGAACCCCTACCCTACCTATATTAAGGTAGGGACTATCATCCTCCTATTATACCTCTATAAACCTACCTAAACTACCCGCTATTTCAACTTTATCGTTATTATCGGGTAAATCGAAGGTATCGGGATCGGGGAGGGGAACGTCGATTATTAGAAGTAAAACACTTTCAATTTCTGGAATACGGTATTCTAGAATTAAAGGGTTCGAAGGATCGAGCGGAGGGTTTACCGGAGCAAGAATTGTATCATCAATATTATCTTCAACAGATAGAGAGGGTAGAGAACTATATAGAACTCCGAATAGATTGTTAAGATACGGCCGTATAAAATCAATTGGAACGTAACGATCTGAAGGAGACGAAGATAAAGATTGTAGATCGATCTGATCTCCCTAAGATAGAAGATTAAGATTATATAAAGGATTCGGAAGTGCTTCTAGAGAAGGGTTCTCGTTGAAAATAACATTTCGAGAACGTTCAATCTTCTTAGTACGCATATTGTACAATATATAGTTGTCACCTTTATCGTAAGCGATCAACCTAGCTTCTTCTATATATAGATCAAGCTTTATAGGACGCTTTTCCTTTAGAATTAAGAACTAATATTGATAACCGAGAGTACGAAGGTTAGATAGGTCAGGTTTCCTGCTATACAGAGCTTCGTAAGGTAATATCTCGATTTTTGAAGCGTATAAACGATTTATCGTATAGTTGATTCTATTAAGTAAATAACCCTAAAGGTATTTCGGGAGTTGGTACTCCGTTATAACCGCAATAAGGGGTTCAACTAGGTGACGATTTTTGATCTCGGCGACACTATTCAGTTGCTTAGTATAGAGAGGGGTAGGGTCCTAAACTGTACCCTTCGAAGCAAGATAGGTAGCTAGTAGCTTATACTCTATTGTATCGTTACTATGTACCTTCTTGATCGTGAACCTAAACTAGGTTTTTAAATGATTCTCCAGTTGAATATAGGTTTTAGTAACCTACAATCTAGATTGAAGAAGAAATAGCTATATAAACCGGCTAGCATCGTCAGTGAAGGTAATAAAATATCTCTCTCCACTATATAAAGCAATTGAAATTAGTCCCTATACGTTAAGATAAATGAGATTACTAGGTTTTAATCTGATCGATCTCTCTTTGCCGAAGGGGAGGGTATGACCCTTGCCTTTAATATATAGTATATATAGAAAGGTGATACCGGTACCTTTCTTTAATTTAATTCTATCACTATAAACTTCTATCTTCCGTACCCTATTCTCGCTAGCGTAATAAGCTCGACGGTAAGCTAGATTAACTGAGATAGGCGTAGGAGAAGAACCTTTCTTTATAGTAAAGACAGAATTAGGGGAACCCGAGACCAGATTGCAATCTAGTATAGTATTAACCTTATTAATACTAGAGCAGTTTAGCTAGTAGTGCTCTCCTTCGTAGATAGCAAAACCGACAACTGATTCTGAGGATGTATATTAATCCTGTAACTTGAACGTCATTAGGCCGTTCTTAACTTATATACCAATGTCTTCTTTGTCAAGAGCGGACATTGAGATTAAGCTAGCTTTGAGATCTGGAGTAAGCTATACCTTATAAAGGGTAAGCGAGCTAATGAGATTATCTGATTGTTTATTTGTCATTCGAAGAATAATATCTCTATATCCTTCTATATAGAAAACATTACCTATCGCTATCGATATAGGTAATACACATTAACGGAAATTAATGAAGACAGATTTATATAGGGTTATATAGGTACTAGTGCCTAAATCGACCATCTATCGAGAGACGTCGTCGTCACTAATATAAAGTGCCTCGGTAGAGACTGTGTATACCCTATATTCTTGAAACAATATATTGGTAAACAATGTGTTGTACTTAGCAATTGGATCGCTAGAAGGAGGTCCTTACTGAGGTAGTAGGTACGATACCGGAGTATACACTGTATTGGTAGTACGAGGTTGTTAATGAACCGGGATAATCCGTCCTTAGTTGTCAACCTAACCGATGATCTGGCCGGGTTGTAGGACAGTTACCTACTATACTTATTATTAAGGAGGTTGTATGATTATATTGGCAGAGCTAGTATTGTTCTTCAATAAACAGTTCCTCGAGTAATAATTATCTAGAGTATTATAGAACTTGCAATAGATAACATTCTCTTTATATTCGAAGGGCTTCTTCTTTTGCTTTTTGTCCTTATTATCTTTACCCTTTGGATAGGAATTAGACTTATTATTGTCACTACCTCCCTTCTTATCGTCCTTCTTCTTATTATTGAAGTTGGAATTGTCCTTATTAGACGACGAGGAGGTAGTGTTTGCTGAGGAGTGAAATAAGGTGTTATTAAATAAACGGTTGTTAGTCTCTGTCTCAATAAATTCGACGTAAACCTTATCTATAAAATTGGGTTCTTTCTTATTAACCCTAAGGTTTTGAAGAAAGGCGTAACACCGAGTATTCTCCGTAATAGATTTCTTAAACTGATATAGTTCAAGCATTGGTGTAGGAGATCTACTTATTGATAAGACGTTACAGAGTCCCTCTTGAAATCTCCGAACAAAGTCAGATAGAGACCTATTTTTGTAACGTTGGTTAACCCACTTCGTGAAGTAGGTATATACTTGTTAGTATGACGAGGTGGCGTATATCTTTCGAAGCTTCTTAAAAGCTTCACGTACATCTGTGACCTGCGAGACAATTGACAGAGGTTCAACCGAGAGGGTCTTTCGAACATAAATAAGGGCTCTAGTGTTACAGGATTGCCAGTTATTACACTGTATGTCATACTTCTTTCGAAGTGCTAGGTTGCCATCTTCAAGCTCCTTTGTACGTATACGAATTTGACTGGGAGTGATAATAATATCCTGTTCAGTTGTCATATCCTGCGCGTCACTAAGCAAAAGTTGCTTAACTTCCTCCCGTGAGGTATTAGCGTACTCAGGAGGTGATGGAATAGGAATTCTATAGGAAAGCATCCGAACGTAGTATCGGTTGTTAGCTGTGAGAGCTAGGAAAAGTGCTGTTTCCCAGTCCCGGAAGTTGGATTGTCCCTTCAGTTTTGGGACTGAATCCGTACAGTCAATCTCATGTCGACTGACCTCGAAGTCCTCAATGTTATAGGACTCCGTTATGATGAAGGTCTTCTTCTGCACCGGGGTGCTTTGGTATGTGATTGGTGGAACGGCGGTCGACGAGATCGAACGGCCAATGAGAGACGGCGGTCGACAGGGTCGAACGGCCAATGAGGGGTAGCGGTCGACGGGGTCAAACGGCCAGTGGGTGGGTGGGGTGGTCGAGGAATTCGACCAGTGAAAACTCTGATCGAGGTCCCACAGTGGGGTGGTGCGACGCAAAGCACCGAGGATTGGAGGAAAGATGAGGCGTGAAGCATACAGTTATGTAGGGGCTTCAACGGCAAGGTGCTCATAACCTGTTACAGAGAAGGCCAGGGACTAGTAAGTACGCTGGTAAAATCACTGTATTGCGCTAGAGAGAGAGAAAGAGAAGAAGCTATCTACAGATGCTAAGACTAATGTACTGGGAGCAAACAGCGGTGGTCACGTGACCTTCCAACAGTATCATTTCAAACAACGATGGGTCAAAAGGAAATGCACAAGAAAGCCCCGACTTGGCAGCATCCCGGCCCAATTTAATGAGTGATACAGATGCCGAGGTGTGCAGCCAGCATCTGGAGGCGCTAGCCATCAAACGGTTGCGGCGAGAATTTCGGTCATCTTGTTTTGGTGACATCATCTCCACTACAGGGATTTCGAGATCCATCGCCGGGCTTCTGTATAATATTGGTCGACTGGGCCAACTGAGATCTGCAGCTCTTGAGTTTGGAGACCAAAACCACTGGTTCTGGGAAGCTTCCGAAGCTGATTTGGACGGCCTCGAGCTCCAGCTAGATCAAATACTACTTGGTCGAAATAATCTAGAAAAAGCCTTTGAAACCTCTGTCAATAGGTTAAACCACATTGAAGGCCAGTACAACGATGATGAACTACAGCACACCATTGACCTCAATCGATATAATGATGCATTGGTGCATTGTGCTCGCATCGCTCTCCTGGAACGGGTCAAATGTGTTAATGCCGAGGACGAACGAATATCGGCTTCTACACAAAGGGTGTTCAATCTCTGTTCATTGATTCACGATTCTTCCCACACAGCAAAGCTCTTGGTTCTTCCCCTTTACATGGTAGGTATGCGGGACAAAACTCCTGAAACCAGATCTTTCGTCCGGTCTAGACTTCAGTCACTTGATGATATTATCGTAACGGATACCCGAGCGCTTCTTGGAATTCTCGAAGAGAGATGGGCAATCTCGATGGGCCCAGAGATCTCACCGCCGAATAAAGGTATGTAAAGTTTCCCTAGGCTGGATGTCTTTTTTTGAACGATTGACCCACTATTATATCTACAGACCTCTTCGTATTGTACTAGGTATTTCATACTACGTAGCTCAACCTGAAGAATAAAACAAGAAGGAAGCTGGGCACATCTGACATACTATAAATTATACACACAAAGAATAAGGAAAGTCAATTATACAGGCTTCCTTCCACCCGTCTCAGGTTTACAAACTTCAACACTACCCAGCAGTTGGCTATGGCTGTATCTCCAATGCCAGAGATCGAGAAATACTACATATAGTTGGCTATCTATTCGCATCTACGACAAAGCTAGGGGCATTCCGAAGACATAGATACCGGAATTTAAGGCATTAATCATACAATAGCTTACATATGTAGCTTTTATTTACCCAAGTACCTATATTACTGAGTGGAGCATTAAACCTGGGAAACGGTGGATGCGGTGCCCGTTTGGTTGCCGCAACGCTATTTACGTTTTGGGGTTGCGCCGCATCTTGCGGCAAACACATCCCTATGCATGCATACTTTGTCCTTACGTCAATCGACTTCAGTGTATGTACTAACTTATATTGCCGCAATTACCGCTAATCGCTGAGGCCTGCCGCAGCAGAGACATTGAGTGTTGAACAACCTCGAATGTACGATTATGAACTATGTAGGTTTATAAGTCCAACTTTCTTCCTCAGTCCAATGCCTAATTATCCACCAAGCCGGCCACATCAAAAATTGGAGACATTCTTTTAATATTATACTGATTTATTCCACAACCATGGACGATCTTCCTGCCACTGCAAAGACACATTGTGCCTGCCGCCCAAGGCTACGCATTCGAGGTTACGAAAGGCGAGCGGTTCCGCATTGTCGACATCCACGGTCTCCAGATTGCTGGCTTCATGGCTTGGGTCAACGAGCCAGGCCTGAGGGAACATGTTCGGATGTCTTACACTCGGTTCCGATTGCAAGGTGTCAGTCCCGATATTGGGGAACATCTCCGCACCAACCACGATACTCCTGCTTTGACTATCACCGCCGACACCTGCAAAGTCCACGATATGACATTCATGCCCTGTTTCCCGGAGATCTATGCCGAATGCGGGCTGGAAGGCCATCGATCCTGCACGATGAATATCACCGAAGCCATGGAGCCATATGGTATTACCTCACGGCTCAAGCTTCCTGATCCGTTCAACATTTTCATGAACTCATTATTTGTGCATACCAAAAGGTGATTAAATGACCTTGTTCAGAGATGTCAAACTCACTTTCTGTCCTATAAGGAACCGGTATTCCAAAGTCGTTGATTCTTTTCCGTGAGCATACTTCTCGCTTCTCTTTACAACCTGCGCATGCCATGTCACTTGATAGTATGAGTCAAGATAAGTCATTAAGAGAACAAGAATCCATTGCTAATATGTAGAAAAGACCTCAACAGCATTTTAACTCGATTTTATCTCGAATTTGGGCGGACTTTCAATCCTGACGCTTGGCTTGAGAGGAATCCCTACCATGCTGCATTTTCTGACGATGAGGAAGAGTGGATGGACTGTTAATATGCAGTGCTATAGGAGAATATCAAGATTGACCATATCCTTTTATTGTCTATACATATTGTAGTGAGTGCTAGTCGCAACTTCAACCTCTTCAAAAAGACGATGAAGAGGTTCTAAGACCTTTTAAGGCGTTTTTGAGGCGTTGTTTTTAGTGGGGAATCGGAATAAGCCGATTGAGATAGGTCATCTGAATCATTTTGACTGCATCTGAAACATTTGGAGTAATTTCCTACCCTTCGGGCTCCCAAAGGAGTTTAAGTCAATGACATTGTGATAACTAGGTCGTTGTTAGAAAATATTAGCCACCATTATTAATATGGCAAGTATGTGGTACCTCACTCCACCACCAAAGTTCAGTGGTGGCCAATGTCACCCTTTACCCGGAGTCCGTCCACCGCCGGTTTTGGAACATTTGCCATTTTCTCTTTTCGAAGTCTTTCCCCCGCCCTACCTTTTCAACACACTCTGGAAAAGATCTTGGATCCTTGCTTTGCACATTCTGAGTAGACTTCTTCCTACTCTTGTGCCTCTACGGCCCTCGACCCGGAACCCTCATCCTAGCGTCACAGTTCAATCTTGACCTTGCGATGCCAGCCTTGTCCGGCAATCTAGTAAACTATTGTCGCTAAAGGGTTGGTTCACAATAATCAAATCCCGGTCGCATCACTCATTCATTACTATCGCCAGCTGAAGAGCTGTGTGATCGAGTCGCGTGAGCTCCGAGAGACTCAGTTTTCTGCGAGCTTTGCGGTCAAACATGCTGCCGCAATGTCAAGGCCCCGTCTGGGCCATCGATGACCTGTCTCGTTGCTTCCAGCGCAAGTAGGTCTACACCAATGGCAATCCCGACCGTTGAAATTTTATGCTGATCATATGATACATCTTAATAGCATTCTTCAGGTCATACTTCCCCTAACAGTCTGCGGCGCTTCGCTGCTGCTGATCCTAATTCGCCTCGCTCATCGATATGTCCTCGCCCGAAAAGATGTCGCTTACAAGGTCCTCCCGAACAATGACTCCGAAGAGGAGGTCCCCAGTGCGACGCAGGAAAACGAGTCCGATACGATACTATCCCAAGCTGTACAACATGAACAATCTCAGGTTGAGGTCAATCGCCCGCGTGGGGAAATAACCGTTGTACTACTCGAAATCGCAGCTTTGATTGGACAAGTTGCGCTCTACATCGTCATTTTGTCCACTCACGCCTGGGGCCGACATGGAACCCTTCCCGCCGTAGCTGGGCTTGTATCGTGGGGTTATATCCTTTTCTTGGTGTTGGTCCGGTTCCTCTTATCAACCCTGGATCTTTCTTCTGCGCCGAGACTATGGACCCATACGGCAATTTTATACGGCTTCCAGTGGTTGTTCAACGTCATGGTCTTCCGATCCGCCATTATCCACCCCTTGTCCCAGAACGCCCTGATTCTCAGTAGTGTTCAGTTCGCTCTGAGCACGGTACTGCTACTCATTGCACTCACCACTCGCCGAGGCAACAAGCCGGTTCTGGTTGAGCGCGAAGATGGATTGGAGCCTCCGACACATCCCATGGCCAGTTTGTTGTCTCTTGCGACATTTTCCTGGCTCGACCCTTTGGTCATGAAGGGCTATCGTCAACCCCTGGAGCTTGCGGATGTTTGGAACCTGACTCCGTCTCAGAAGGCTTCGCGCGTGCTTACAGACTTCCGCAAGAGACAAATGAAAGGCTCTTTGGCATGGAAGCTGATTCGGTTCTTCATGGGCACACTTCTAAAGCAGGGTGCCTGGACAATCTTCGCCAATCTATTCGTTTTCATGCCTAGTCTGCTCCTCAAGGCTATCCTTGAGTATGTGGAAGATCCCCGGTCGACCACGCCCAATGCGGCTTGGTTGTTCGCTATTTTGCTTTTCTGTTGCGCCGCGGTTCAAGGTGTGGCAGACGGACAAGCCTTATACATTGGTCGTAAGATGGGCCTAAAAGTCCGTGCGATCATTATTGGTGAAATCTATGCCAAAGCTCTTCGCCGCAAGGCTGGCGCTTCATTGGAGGCTGTCAAGAAAGAAGATCCGATCTTGCCCCAGGACAAGAAAAGAAAGCTCTTTTCCTTCGGTCGCAAGAAGAAGGCCACGAATGGAAATGATGCCGAGGCTGGCAAAAAGCCAGAGGCAGAGGCCGAGGAACCTACACAAGCCAATGTTGGCACAATTATCAACTTGATGGCGATCGATTCCTTCAAGGTAAGCGAGGTTGGTGCCTATCTTCACTTCTTGTGGGCTAGTGTGCCAGTGCAAATCATAATGGCGATTACTTTGCTCTACCACATCATGGGTTTCAGTTCATTTGCCGGTATCGCTCTGATGGCTCTCATGTTGCCTGTCAACCTTTTCATTGCCCGCCAGTTCAACAAGGTCCAGAACCAGATTTTGAAGGGCACCGATGCCCGTATTCACGCCACCAATGAAGTCCTGCAAAACATCCGCATCATCAAGTACTTTGCCTGGGAGCAGCGATTCCAGGATATTGTCGGCGAGAAGCGCAGAACCGAACTAAAAGCCCTCCGCAGGCGTTACATCCTCTGGTCCTCCGCCGCAACCGTCTGGTACGGCACACCCATTCTAATCACGTTCATGTCCTTCTTCTTGTACACCGTGGTCGAGAAGAAACAATTGACCCCCTCAATCGCTTTCCCTGCCTTGTCCATGTTCTCTTTGCTGCGTGTGCCCTTGGACCAGCTCGCCGATATGGTGGCCCACGTCCAGGAATGTAAAGTTTCCTTAGACCGTGTGGACAAGTACCTGAACGAGGAGGAAACAGGCAAATACGATCAACTACGTGATAGTACTACCGCAGGAACACCTGCCAAGATTGGTCTTGAAAAAGCAACGCTATCCTGGAACAGCTCCACCGCTGAGTCTCCAGATACCGAAGCTGATGCCGACTTGGACGCTTTCCGTTTGATCAATGTCGACGTTGAATTCCTTGTCGGCAAGCTTAACATCATTGTTGGACCTACTGGATCTGGAAAGACGTCCCTGCTCATGGCTTTGCTCGGAGAAATGAAACTTCTCGAGGGTCGTGTTCATCTTCCCGGTGGAATGTCCAACAGGGCAGACCTCCCAGTGGACCCTGAAACTGGTCTGGTTGACAGTGTTGCCTACTGTGCCCAGGAAGCGTGGTTGGTCAACGACACCGTAAAGGAAAACATCATCTTCGCCTCTCCCTATAACGAGCGTCGCTATCGTGCAGTCCTCAAAGCCTGCGCTCTGGAACGTGACCTTGCCATTCTTGATGCTGGTGATCAGACTCTTGTTGGCGAGAAGGGTATCAGTTTATCTGGTGGCCAGAAGCAGCGAATCTCCCTTGCCCGCGCCGTCTACAGCAGTGGCCGCCACTTGCTGCTAGATGACTGCCTCTCTGCTGTCGACTCCCACACAGCCAAGCACATCTTCCGTGAAGCTCTTACCGGTCCTCTGATGTTGAACCGTACATGTATTTTGGTAACACATAACGTCGCTTTGACTGTTCCCGAATCGGATCATGTTGTGGTACTTGAGAACGGCAGAATTTCCGCCCAGGGTCGTCCCAACGATGTCGCCGCTACTGGTGCATTGGGCGATGAGTTCCTCAAGTCTCGACCTGGTTCCCGGTCCGGCTCCCGTGGACACTCCCGTGTCCCATCGGACCATGAAACCGAGGATGAAGATTCGAACGGCACTCCGAATGGAAAGCAGGAAGACAAAGCCAAGCTCTCTGAATCCAAGGCTACTGGTAGTATCAAGTGGTCGACCGTCAGCATGTACCTCCGCGCCATGGGCCCGTGGTACTATTGGATTGGTGCTGTTTTTGTATTTTGTCTGCAGCAACTGGGTTCTGTTTCTACCAACCTCTGGATTAGACAGTGGGCAAACTCTTACCATACTTCCAAGGATGGGACTGAGGATGCTGGACAGTACGCCGCTGCAGCCCACCTCAAGCCCCCTACTTTCAACGTTGGAAGTGTCGGGCGGGTGAGCAGCTGGAGTCTGCCCCAACTTGGCGCAAGCTCTGCTAGCGAGGCTGATGGTGAGGTGAACGTGGCTTATTACTTGGGTGTGTATGCACTCCTGGGATTCCTCTACATCGCAATCTCTTTGTCTCGGGAAGCTGTTTTGTTCTGGGGTTCGCTCCATGCATCGTGGAAGATTCATGATCGTCTTCTCAGGGCGGTCATGCACGCCAAGTTCCGATTCTTTGACTCCACGCCTCTTGGACAACTGATGAACCGGTTCTCCAAGGATGTTGAGTCTGTTGATCAGGAAGTTGCTCCTGTTGCTATCGGCATGTTACACAGTCTGGCATCTGTGGTTATGATTGTCATTCTGATCTCGTGGATCACACCGGGATTCTTAATTGCCGGTGTGTTCATCACCCTGGTGTACACTGCTCTTGGTGCAGTGTATCTGAACTCTTCCCGAGACCTCAAACGTCTGGAGTCTGTGCAGCGTAGTCCGCTGTACCAGCAGTTCGGTGAAACCCTGAACGGTATCGTCACCATTCGTGCCTACGGTGATGGTCCTCGCTTCGTGGTCGACAACCACCGCCGCATCAATGCCTACAACCGGCCGCACATCTACCTCTGGGCTAGCAACCGCTGGCTCGCTCTCCGTGTCGACTGGACTGGTGCTCTGGTCTCTTTCTTCTCGGCTACCTTTGTGTTGCTGAACGTTGGAACGATCGATGCAGGTGCCGCGGGTCTTTCACTGACCTACGCCGTTACATTCACAGAGAACGTCCTCTGGCTTGTGCGTCTGTACTCCGAGGTCCAGCAAAACATGAACTCTGTCGAGCGTGTAAGAGAATATCTTGATGTAGACCAGGAAGCAGCTCCTATCATCGAGGAATCACGACCTGGGTCTGATTGGCCCAGCCAAGGTGCGGTCGAGTTCAAGAACTACACCACTCGGTACCGGCCCGATTTGGACCCAGTTCTGAAGGAGGTTTCATTCTCCGTAAAGGCTGGCGAAAAAGTCGGCATTGTGGGTCGCACAGGTGCTGGCAAGAGTTCTCTCGCGCTGGCTCTCTTCCGCGGTCTCGAAGCCGAGAAGGGTCAGATCATCATCGACGGTGTTGACATCGGGTCAATTGGCCTACGGGACCTGCGCGAGTCAATCACCATTGTTCCTCAGGATCCGACCCTGTTCACAGGAACCCTCCGCAGCAACCTCGATCCATTCGGTCTCTTCAGCGACGAGCAGATCTTCACAGCCCTCCGTCGCGTGCACCTAATCGGATCTAGCGTCTCAGGCACCGCCACCCCTACAACCGCTAGCAGTCTCACCGCGACTGAAAGTAACGCCAACGGTAACGGCGTGAGCAGCACCGCAGTGACAGTAATCGACAACAAAAACGTCTTCAATAACCTTGACAGCCAGGTATCTGAGTCCGGTTCCAACCTCTCTCAAGGCCAGCGCCAGCTCCTGTGTCTCGCCCGCGCCTTGCTCAAGAACCCCCGCGTTTTGATGATGGACGAAGCAACCGCATCCATCGATTATGCCACCGACGCCAAGATCCAAGAGACTCTCCGCGAACTGAGCAACAGCACAATCATCACAATTGCACACCGTCTGCAGACCATCATCGATTACGACAAAGTTCTTGTCCTCGACCACGGCCGCGTCATCGAGTACGATCACCCCTGGAACCTCATCAACAAAGAAGGCGGCCTGTTCCGTAGCATGTGCGACAACAGCGGGAACATGGATGTTCTTCTAGATGGGGCTCAACGTGCTTGGACGCAGAAGCGTCTTGTTGATGATTCTTAATCAACGACGCCTGTTGTTGTTCCCCTTTCCATTTATTTTCCCCTTATCTTATAGAATCTCTCGCGTACATATCCATTGTTACCTTTGTCTATTACCTGTTATTGGTTTCCCCCGCTTATTCCTCGGGGCGGGGATGCAAAAAAGAGAGAGAGCGACAGAGAGACATCAATGTAATCATTATCATTTATTCCAATGTTACTATGGTTCTGTTTATAGCTTATTTTACTCTAGCACTGGTGTGACATCTTTGTTTTTTTGCCCTTTTTTCTGCTCCATTGCGCATGCACGATCCCTTTTTCCAAATATAATATTAGCTCGACGAGCTATTCATAGTTTTGTATGAGGTACATTACGCAGGTCCACGGCGCTTCCTTTTTAGTATAGCAATTCTCGGCGTATTTGTATTCAGACCAAATAAACCTACAGTGGCATTGTTAACACTGGAAAATATTCTCACCCGATAACATCCATTTGGAGATGATCCCAGAGAACAGAATGAGGTATCTTTAACCTGAACATGTCTGTCCATTTTCAATGCCCAAGCTGTTTCTTCGGCCAGCAAGTCCCATGAAGTGCCCGGCATTCCATTCCGCCCGTATAGCTCTCTTCTTCGATATCTCCTCCATTCAATTGACATTCTCATTGCTTGTCGCAAGTCAGAGTGGGAAGGTGATGGTGTGATTCCAGTTGAATCACGACATTTAGACGAGCCGTCACGGACGAGTGACCGAGCCACTCAGGATATACCCCCGAGCCCTGATTCCAGAGCTATTATTCCCCCATCTATGTCGATGTCCATAAAATCGTCGAAGAAATCCCATATCGAGGATGGGATCGATTCAATGGAGCGGGACTGCTAGGTCCAAGTCCCACAATAATGAACCAAATCTCCGACCGAGTGGAGAAAGGGTAGAGCTCCCAAGGCTGGGATATCCCATGGTAGTAGAATCCCTAGCTTCTCTTCATAGAAAAGCGCATTCCGAGAGCAGGAAAAAAAGGTAATGTGAGATGAATGTTTCAACGGAAAAATTAATCCAACAATCACATGTCGCATTCTCACTTCTTAGCGCGGATCCCCCTCAAAACGGTAAAGAAACACACGATCGCAGCTGAAACAACGAAGAATCCAAACGGCGGCCAGTAAATCGGGTAGTTGTCTGATGCAAACGCGGCCACGATAGATTCTTTCAGACAGGGCCGAGACTGAGACTGGGACTGGGACTGCCTCAGCTTTGTGTTCTGAGTTGTGTGCCAATCCGGCTGTGGTTGTCCCGATTCATCCGTGCCGATCGCTGTATCCGTATCCGTAACCGGTGATCTGCGAAGCTCCGTCTCCGTCTCCATTTTATGATCCCTTGATTTCGGCTTCGGGTTTGGTGGTGAGCCGTTTGATGAGGGTACGAATCCTGCTTCGCGCATGGCTGTTTCTTTCAACATTGCTGCGAGTTCATCTTGATCAGGTAGGGTTTCCGGGAAGTAGTATCGGTTGTTGTAGGTATTTGTTGACACCAGTGATTTGAATGCGATTGAGTTTTCGTAGGGAGTTGGTAGTGCGAGGATTTGGAGTGAGTGCATTAATATGAAGAGCAGGGCCAGTTTGCGGGCCATCTTCGCAAATGATGTGATGATAGGATATGGTGATGGCTGCGGGTGGGGAGGTGATAAGATTGACAGGCTTTCCCAGTTTCCCAGGGGTTTAAGCTCTGGGGTGGAGGATATGGATATGTATACGGAGTACGAATAAGAATAAGAATAAGAATAAGAATAAGAGAGTAAAGGAGAGAAGGAAAAGGGAACCGAAATAAGAGCGAGATACTATCAAAAGAGAAAGAGCACGTGGAGTCGCATTCGGATTCGGAAACGGAGGTCCCTCGCATAAGACATGAGACACTTTGTGATTCAAGTAGTCGGACTAGGATAGTAGACTATAATAGTAGACTATAATAGTATTAGTTGAATGTTAATTTAGTATAAAAGTTTAGGCCCTTATCTTCCTCTTTTTAAAAAGGCATCCTCTAGTCTTATATCTCTTAAGAATGGACCAATAGATCATGGCCTTATGCACCCGTGTTACCCCATGGACCCTTTTCCCCTCAGTTATACCTACAAAATAGATAATTCTGCGATTTTTGCCGAGACTAGATGAACTTCTTCGCATTCCCCCTCCAATCATCCTGAATATACTCCGTACGGAATTACATCCCTGCAAACTCAGGCACCGGCGCAAAACCACAAGCTCTCCCCCGGGGCCCACCTGCGCCAAGATAAGGAAACACGCCAAGCCAAGATCCCCATCGCGATAGCCAACTCGCACAGCAGCCAACCGCTAGCACTCGATTTGGGGTAGGTATATAGGTATACTTATGAATATAGTTGGGGTATGAGGGATGTAGTTCGTAGCTATCTGTGTTGGGGTTGAGGTTGGGGTAGATATATCCCGATTTTCAAATCAGTCTAATTAGTAGATTCAACCTCATTGAGTTCCACTTAAGTATCTGACTGAATAATCAGCTTTGTGGGCTAGTACAAAAATCGCGATATATATCCTGAAAACTGAGCTCTAGATTACATATGAATATCCCACTAGCTGCACACACCGGAAGCACAGGCCTGGATCTAGTGACCTGTGATTTATGTGTTTTGAGAGAGAGAAGATCCCGTAGAAGTGCTGCTGCAGTCTGCTGACCCATATCCTAGTCCGCGTTCTTACAGTATCCTTGCAATCCCTTCAAGCCGCAGTAGTAATCGAACTCATCCCCACCCATATGGAAGCCGAAAGAGAAGCAAGAAGGAGTGCCAGACCATCCATCCATAGCGTATGTATCCATTTTACCTGCAGGTGAATCTCATGTTAGAAGAGTACATTATTAGTTGCTCGGGAATGGATTCCTCACAGTCAGGGCATTGATCCCATTTTTTCGTGCCTGTATTGCGGTTCCGGTATCGGGTGCATGCATAAGTCGAGGCATCGGTGTCGAAGTCCCACTAGTATAAGTTAGCTTCTGTAACCTTGCAATTTCCTAGTCATACTAGTACTCACATATGCGTCTTGGACAGAGTTCCTACCATGACGCTTGCCACAGGCACAGAAGTTGTGCAGATCAGCAAGAACGCCGCCGAAGCTGGAGGGATTGTTAGGACACAATTTGATAACCTAGGAACCTAGGATCTAACTTAAGCCCGACTTACAAAAGCGAACTAGAGATAAGAATTGATAGCTTCATGTCTTCGGGCAAAGGATAGTAAAGCAAGGGTAGGTAGTAATAATAATGTGCTAGTGAGAGTCGAAATAAGTCGGTAGTCAAAAGGTCTTATGGTTAGGTAGGACGACAAGTGACGGGAGGAAGGAAGCAGCTCTACTATATAGCATTCTCGGAGAAGAAATGGGGGGTGGGGGATGAAATGAGTATGGTGAATCTTTGCACGGGGTACACGGAAGACAGAGTTCCCAGTGCCTAAATGAGGCCTTTCCTACAACAAGCGTCCAGGGTCCTATGTTAATAACTTTACTGGAAATGGTTGAGGCATAACGACGCCTAATAGGATAAGTTTCGCAACGCGATCCATGAGTGAGACACCTCAGAACACCATCGCGAACCCGAGAATTGTCAGGAAATCCTTCTAGAAGGTAGAGAGAGAAATTATTTTCCAAAGGATTTGCACTATAGTGTGTCTCACTCGCTGGCTTGGTGAGGCCCTAGGATTCCCCACTTTACGCTCAATTTAACTATGGAGCTAACACGTGAACTAGGCAACGTTGATATTGGCCCATACCAATCAATTATGCGACTTTATTTGCCCATTGCCATACATGAAGGATTCCACGAAGTTACTCCGCCCCTTTTGAGGATGTGAATGTTTGCATGCTCTTCCGGGGATCCGGGAAGAGCTTACAAAGTTCGGTATTGCATGCCTGGAGTCGACAGGAAGAAATGGTGCATAAATACCGGCCTCGCAGCCTAAGAAGCAGACTACAAAGCTTTTCCTTACCTTACAATCACTCTTATTATCGAACTTGGCAAGATGCGTCTGAGCCAGGTCGTTTTCCTTTCTCTGCTTGGCTTCGCCGCAGCTGCTCCTGCTCCCGATGGACTTGAAAGCGGGCCTGCTGTTGTGGATGATGACTTCAAGCCCGACTGGAACGCCTTTGAGAGCGACTTCAAACTGGCTTTGGAGGAGTTCAATGCGGATCCAACTTTGACTAAGCGCCTGAACACTCAAAGCTCTGGCAATGTCGCATACGGGAAGGCAATCTATGCCGCCGGTGCTGCCGCTGTCAGTCAGGTGAAGGGTCTTAAGAATTGGAATAAGGTATCAAATATGCTCTCTTTTTTCTCCCTCTGCGTTTTTGTTGTTGCTTCGGCCTTGATATGACGGGAAACTGACTGTCTCAACTAGTCCAGGGAACAGTTCGTCCAGCTAGGTAAGAAGAAAGAGAGCCATTTCTCCCTCTAGACATCCAGTGCTAACAAGTCATTTTCAGTCACCCAGGGGATGATGGACCATAACCCTGACCCCAAGACCGCTGTGGCTGCAATCTGCTACAACAAGGGCTATGGAATCAAGGACCCAGAAGGCATTTATGGCCTGCACAGCGAAAAGCTTTCTGTTTGGCCGGCATCAACCGAGTAGGTTTGGAGTATGCCTGAACGTACGATTAAATACTAACTAGTTCCAGCTACGACTGTTTCTACATGGGCAGAAACAACGCCTTCTGGTCTTACGGCGATGGTGGCACCATCAACGTAAGTTTGAAACCACCACTACAGAAGTTCCTAGAGCTAACAAACCTAGTTGTACACCCGCTGGCAACACGGAGCTTGTCGTTTTGACGACAAGTCGGATCTCTACTGCTAAATGGTAGAACTCTTCACAAAAGAGCCGGAAGGGGCAGTCGATATGACTAGTTTTATCCTTAACGATGGTCCCTAAGTGGAAGGAGCTCAACCATAGATTACCACGTGGCTGAGGTGAGGGCTGGATTAATTCTATAAGCAAGTTAGCCAAGATTTGCGTTGAGCCTCGCTCGTATTGGCCTGCTTGCCCCTCCTATGTTTGCCCTCTACACTCCTTCCAAGTCTACCTTGGGCTTTTTACCTAGTTTATCCTAATCCATTGCTCCATATATGTACTTGTCCATTCGCTATATTGCTTGTGTTTCCCTATTGCTTCCTCACTCTTTGATTGCCTTTTATTGTGGACTCATCTATGCCTAGGGCGTGGATCTACCATGCTCGACAGCTCCTTAGAAGTATGTCTGTTTAATCTAGAATATATATTCAAGAGTAACTCGAAGCTAAAGATAACCTCTTAATATTTTTAACTTTCATCTAAAAAGTAGCCTATTGCTACTATAAACACTTACTAAAATACTAATGTCTAGTAATCTAGCTGGTGGCATATCCACCTGGGCATTTAGGTGGTGATTATTAAGAAATGTCAAGCTCCCGAAAATCAAGTGGGGAATAACCTAGGTAGGTATTTTTAAGGTTCTCTAACTGACTAAAAATGACAAACTCCGCTATTTTAACAATCTATCTAGGTATGAGGACACAGCTGACTAACGATACTATGCACTTTTATATGGAGCAGGCCATTATGGCGGTCTTAGATTGAAGCATCCACAAGATATATAACTTCTGGGTAGTTCGTTGGATACGATGCCGCTAACCACCTATGATGGTCAAGACCTCAAACTAGTTCGATCGTATGCGAATTTCTTGCGTGTCAATGTTGGCTTGAATCTAATCAACTTGTCCTACGCGACTCTTTCCAACAGCCACCCATGCACGTCACCGTTACTGATATTCTTTTGCTATATTCTCTCTTGGCTGAATTCCTTGTTCCGCTTTGCCGGAAGCTATGTCGTGTCAGTTACAAGAATCGGTAAAAAGCCAAAACTGTGATGAAACGGGCCATCTCGATGCGTGGGCTCCATTCTAGTTTTCCCGAGAGAAAAAGCATTCAATTTATATCACCCAATCAATATTATCTTCCTAGTATGGCAGGCTCTATTAGTATTGAGTATTTGTCCAATCTGTACTAATATATTCTACTTATACCTTATATATTATATCACTATATATAATCTTAATTTTTATATTTCTCTAAATAGGATGGGTAATTACTGGTTAATTAGACACCTAGTAGGATTGTAGTTATTCCTAGCTATTACTAGTAGTATATAGTAATACTGACCTACTACTATAAGTTACTAGGAGCCACTAGTGAGTTACAACCTGAGAAGTTGACGACTATTGCGCTGGATTGTTATACCTCAAATTAGATTTCACTTCTCTAACATCAAACCAGCCTTTGCGGGCATCAAGGCCCCAGGTGGGGGAGCATTCTTATTCTTGAATTCATCACAAACCTGTTCCATCGTCACAAATTCAACACCCTCGTGCTTCTTGAAATGTTCAATAAGCCTATGGAAGGTCAGTCATATTCCGCACAAAGTTATCATCACAACGCACCTTTCATGCATCAATAGCACATGAGGCCTTCCCGAAACATCTGGATGGATAGTAATCGGGAAGATAAACTCATCATACTCGCGGTAGAAGTAATCGAAATGGTCGCGCCAGATATCCTCCACGTCCCGCGGGTTGACAAAGCCATGGCTATTAGGCGCGTTCTTGATGAACATCATCGGCGGTAGATCATCAATGTACCAGTTGGAAGGGATTTCAACAAGCCCTGTCTGAGATCCATGCTCAAGGGGCTTCATCCAAGTTTCAGCTTTCTGCTTGTAATCGATCTTAGTCCAGCTGTCGCCGGTTCGGAGGTAGTAAGCCTGACAGTCCTCGTGGCTCATGCTGTGATCGTACTCGATACCGTAGTCGAGGAGAAGCTGGGCGCCTTCTTTGCTTGTTTCCCACCTATTTGTATTCGATTAGCACCCTTCGATGAATCCCAAATCAAAGATAGTCGTACCATGGTGCCACGCTTCCTCGTGGGGGCTTTCCAGCGAACTCGGTCAACATCCGATACGTTTTGTCGAGCACATCGCGCTGCTGCTCTATAGACATATCTGTCGGGTTCTCGTGGGAATATCCGTGTAGGCCGATCTCGTGGCCTGCGTCCCGGACTGCGGCCATGTCCTCCGGGAAGGTCTCGAGGGAGTGGCCGGGGATGAACCATGTTGTTTTAATGTCATATTTCTTAAACAGCTTCAACAATCGCTGGGTTCCGATTGTTCCTGCCCAGTATCCTATGTCATAGTTAGAGAGGATAATTCCAGAGAGAAGACACTGGACCTTACCCCTGCTGATATCATTTGTGGAATCCTCTCCACCATACGAGCCTAGCCAGCCGGCTACAGCATCAACATCCACACCATATGTAATAAGAACTCGCTTTGGTGCCATTGTGAATGATCAATTGTTACAATTCTAACTCTGTTGATTACCGGGAGACGTTCGGCTTTTAAACCAATGAATGCGGGGAAGGTGAACCCCTCACCTGTTGATCACCCACCAACAATTTCGCTTTACTGATATACTGATTGACTGATACACTGATTTACACGATGATTTACATTTCTTAATTTACAACATTCGTTATCTCTCCCCTTAGTGAACTCCATCCACAATTCCGAGATGTCTCCAACACAGTTGGGGTTATGTTGGGGTAGGCAGTCATTGTCTCCAGTGAGACAACGAGACCCAGTTTAATGGACTCCAAGATTATATAGCGTTGGAGAAAATCACGATGAACTCGGAAAGGATTACGACAACAATAGGGGACCGACCACTCATAAACTGCGACATCCCCCAAAGATACTATCCAGAGAAAGATACTATCCAGAGGATATCCAACGGCGTCAAAGAGTGACCATGTCAGTTCTTTTCACAAGTATTTCAGAGTAAGTGTTACCTTATATGGTGATTTTTTCGTATACTGACAGTTGTTATAGGAGCAACCCCGTCAAACCGGGCGATGCGGAAGCCCTCCTTAAACCATACGGTCTGACCATCGACCCAGCCGAGGCACAAGATTTCCACACCCTTCTAGCAGCAGTCCATGACTGCGCCGAAAGCGTAGCTGCATTGCCGGACTATCAACCAGTCCCCGATCAGACTAAGTATCCACGCGAGGATGTGCGCCGACCAAGCGAAAAAGAACAAGTTTTCGGGCAAGCATGGGCACACCGATTTCTTATCCGGGGTAATCCCCAGGGAGGGCCTCTGGCAGGTAAATCCATCAGTTTGAAAGATGTCATTGCAGTTGCCGGCGTGCCACAGCTTCTGGGAAGTGATATCATTCCTTCTTGGACACCGAGTACGGATGCGACAGTCGTAACGCGATTGCTTGAGGCGGGCGCCGATATTCATGGGACGTCGACTTGTGAAAATATGTGTCACTCTACGTCTTCGTATACCAGTGCCCAGGGTACAGTGGAGAATCCAAATGCCCAGGGTTATTCAGCGGGCGGGAGTACCTCTGGCGGTGCCGCACTGGTTGCCGCCGGCATAGTGGACATCACTATTGGTGGTGACCAGGGTGGCAGTATACGCGTGCCCGCGTCATTTTGTGGATGTAAGATGTCTTTCTTACTTGAGGATAAATGTGCCACAAGCTAACTTGCTTCTAGGCGTTGGGCTTAAACCCACTCATGGCCGCGTTCCCTTCACTGGGATTGCTAGCGGCGATTCCATGAATGACCACGCTGGCCCACTATCCCGAACAACACTCGAGGCTGCAGCATGCTTAGATGTTATCAGTGGGTATGACGGCATTGATGATCGGGCTGTCGGTAGCCCGAAGCCAGGCTCTACCAAATTCGCGGAGACTCTTCAGCAGGATCCGAACACGCTCGACGGCTTCAAGGTCGGCATTCTTGTGGAAGGATTTGAGCACAGCGCAGTAGACCCACATGTCAAGGACGCAGTATTGATTGCTACCCAGAAATTCAAAGATCTGGGTGCGACAATTGAGGAAATATCTCTGCCAGAGCATTTGCACGGACCCGCGATCTGGACTATCCAGCAGCGAATTGCCGGGGCGCAGACTCTTTTGGGCCAGAACACAGGCCGAAGAGGGCTTTACATGACTGACATGGAGCGCGCACGGCTTCCATGGACTGATGGTGGTTTCCAGAGAGCGTTCCCATCCACAAAGAACGTTATCATTAACGGTCTATATCTAACGCAACAATTCCCTGATCTCTACGGAAAGACTGCCAATATCGGACGACTGATCAGTGACAAGTACGAAAAGCTGTTTGAGAAGTATGATATCTTGGTAATGCCTACAACGCCGGTTGTTGCTCCTCGACATGGAAAGCGAGAACTCCCGCTGGATTCCCTCAAGCCTAGCATGGGTCTTACAATCAACACTGCTATATTCAACGTGACGGGCCACCCGGCACTATCAATACCCATCGGGTTTGCTCCAGCAAAGGAAGATAACCAGATTATGCTGCCAGTTGGGATGCAGATCGTTGGTGGATTGTGGCAGGAGGAGAAGGTTTTGCGGGCTGGACATTCCTGGGATACTCATTTTGACTGGAAGAAGATGCATTACTCTACAGATAAGAACTAGATACTAATTTGCATCTGTCGCATTCAAATATTAGAATTGTGTTATCAATATCCTGTCATCTCAACGTATAGTGTAGCTAGACAGTTATATATCCACCATCAACCACCATGGCATGGCCCTGAACAAACGATGCCTGTGTTGAACACAAGAAAAGAATAGCATCAGCGACTTCTGCCGGCTGACCCATTCTCTTCATTGGTGCAGTCTCCACTGCTGGCATGATGGCCTCACGGACCTCAGGCTTTTCCATTACTAGTGGCGTTTCAATAACGCCAGGGCAAACACAGTTGACTCGAATCCCATCTCTGGAATAATCGATGGCATCCGCACGTGTCATTCCAATGACAGCAGCCTTCGAGGCACAGTATGCAGCTATCACAAACTCAATAATGCGTTTCATGGGTAGAGAAAAAAGCACTTACGAGCACCCGGGCGACTGACAATGCCAAGTTGACTGGAAACATTTACCACAGCACCGCGTTGAGGTGGGCGATTCGAATCATGGCTAGGGAGTCCACTTTGTGTGACCATCTGCCTAAGCTCTGCCCGAGATGAGAGCCAGCAGCCTCGGTAATTGATGTTATTGACGCGGTCGAATTCCTCAAGCGACATCTCTGCCGAGCGCATAGGCTTGCCAAGGACTCCTGCACAGTTTACGGCATAATCCACTCGTCCAAATTCTTGTACAACCGCATTGATAAATGCATCCGCGAATTGGTTATCTGCCACGTCCCCGGCCATTACTAGCAGCCGTACTTCTGGGTATGTTGAGGTGATGACCTTTGCCGTTTGTTGCAGGGATTCTTCATTAAGGTCTGTGATAGCGATTCGCGCACAGCCAGCTGCAGCGAAGGCTTTTGTAGTTGCGGCGCCGATTCCTGTTTGTTATGTGAGTGACGGATATCAATATTGCGGGTGCTTGGTTTACCAGTTCCACCTGCACCAGTGACTACTGCAACACCAGGAAACATATTGAGAGCTAATTGGGCCATCTTGACAAGATCAAATAATCATAAACCACCAGAATAAATGTGAATATATCTGAATGTGAACGATGTAAGCTCTACCTAGGTATACCTCCTGCCTCTCTCCAAATGGGCCCACCCTTATCGCTTATCGCGGGCCGACAATCCCGGCGGGCCCCGATTTGGAGCAGTTGGGGTCGAATCTCTCACGTCGACATCCACTTGTTCAACCCCCAGGCCTTTTCTTCTCCAAACCAGTTCTCCATATCCCCCCAATGTTTCAATGTCCCCATCACCCCAGCCGCACAGGGGTGCTCGTGGAGCAAGGGCACGTATCTGTATACACTGCGGTCGGAGTTTCCGACGGACTGAACATTTGGAGCGACACATTCGCACCCGTAAGCAATTTCCGGGGAGATCCCCGCAGCTAATGCTAACCCGGTAAACTAGACACCAAGGAGAAGCCGTTTATTTGCTTCTGTGGGGCGGCCTTTACTAGAAGGGATCTATTGAAGCGTCACACACGCATCTCACATCAAGATGGGCTGACCTCACCGACGCCGCCCGAGCCAACGACGAAGTCGGATTTCCAGCCGACGCATCATCCTGCACCCATCCCGCCGCAATATGATACACCAACTAGGCCCTTACCCGTGGAAACCCTTGCAGGATCATCGGCTGTGCACCAATGGGCTGGGGCACAAAACACGCCATATTTAGATCCAAATCACAATGCCGGCATGCTTCCTGCCCCTACTGCAGGGGCTCCAAACCCAGCCATTGATCCCCATACGGGTATGGTGCACGATCCGGATATGCTTCAAGCTGCCCAGCTGCTTCTTCCAGGCGATTACAGACCTACAGGTATGTTTTTGATGATAGTTGTTCAAGTATATACTTCCTAATGCCCTGTGCAACATGCAATACCCTTCTCTTTCGTAAACGATCTTTCGCATTGACTCCTATTCTTGGAAATCTATTGATCTGACACAAAAATAGGACAACCGATGCCCTACTTACCCGAAGATCTGAATCATTTCCAGGAATTCACCCATTTCTTGGATTCGATTGGCTTGCCAGGGGAATGGGTCCCCAGCGAAGGCGAAACATCTCAGACACAGGAGGTTAACCTGGAAGAAGTAAGAGAGACAGGTCGACACACCCAAGAGCACAATGAGCGGCCACGACGAAGCGGAGAAGGTTCTCGAGGAGACTCACCATTTAGATCATGGCTTCCCTCTGTGCCAAGGGGCGACCAAAGCCTCGGCACTCTCTCTGATTCTGGTAACTAGCACCTTATATTGCCACAATTCTCTAGATTACTGATATTGTTCCAGAACCGCCCCAAAGCGCAAAGAAGACATCACGATTCAATGTCACCGAAGACCAGCGGTTTCGGCTTGCGGCATCTCTCGAAGAATTTCGCCATGTCATTCCGGACTTCGTATTGCCATCTCGTCACACATTGACTCGATACCTCACTTCCTATTTTGAAGGATTCCACCCACATCTTCCCTTTATGCATATCCCAACTTTTCATATCAATGAACGCGCCCCCGAAGTGGTTCTTGCCATCATGACGATCGGAGCCCAGTACAGATTTGAGCACCGCAACGCAGAAAGAATATTTCACGTTTCCAAGGCAGTTCTATTTGAACGGATGTCTAGAGAGCCCCGTTTCCCGGCTAAGCCAAACTACAATCCAGGCTCTCAAATACCGCTAGGGATATCTCCTTATTCTAACTTTGGTGATCAATCCCTCACGCAACCACAGGTAACAGCGGAAAGAACTGCCGTTTGGAAGCAGATCGAAATAACTCGCTGTCTCCTTATTCTGATGGGCTACTCCACGTGGGAAAACGCGAGACTGGTGCAAGAAGCATTCCATCTTCAGGGCTTGTTGGTCCGGCACCTCCGCGAGGCTGGGTTGACGGAAGATACAACACGCTCTGATCCACGTGCACCACTCGACTGGTACGAATGGGCGGACCAAGAATCCGGCCGACGCACAAAGTTGATTGCGTTCTGCTTTATCCATGTTCACAGCATCGCATACAATGCTTATCCATCTTTGCGCAGCAATGAGATACACTTGCGTCTCCCGTGTTCTACCGTCGAATGGACCGCTAGCACCGCTGCGGAGTGGGAAGCAGCTCAGCGAGAACGAGGTCCCCAGCAGTTGTTCTTCCAGGACGCATTGACCCTCCTCTTACAAAAGTCCCGATCGGCCAAACCACTAGACCCCATCCCGGCTCCACTGGGTAATTACATCCTCTTGCACGGACTCCTGCAACGGATCCACCTCGTGAGCGAGCTATCGTTACCGAACGGCAACCACTCCACAACCCTCCCAACAGAGGAACTGAATAAACTAGAGTAAGTCCCCTACACACAAGTCTTCAGTAGATCCACCTCTAACTATTTAATTCACAGACGAGCCCTCCGCTCCTGGACCTCCGTGTGGCAACAAGCCCCAGAATCCAGTCTAGACCCACACAACGCAAATGGGCCAATCCCATTCACCTCCAGCGCCTTCTTAGGACTCGCCTACGTCCGTCTATCTCTAAATCTCGGTCCTCATCGCCGCCTAGAAACCCGCGATCCGACAATAATAGCCAGCGCACTTCGCCGCTCCCCACGCCCAGAAAGAAGCTACCGTCTCATTCCGGCACTTATCTACGCCGCTCATGCTCTCAGTATCCCCGTCCGTCTAGGAATAGACCACATTGCTCGCAGCCAAGCTTTCTTCTGGAGCGTGCGGCACTCGCTGGCTAGTATTGAATGTGCAGTGTTACTAAGCAAATGGCTGTTTACCATTGCAGAGGCGGGACCGGACCAGTCGTTGAGTGGTATGTCGATGCTATGTCTGCCCTATGTGTGTTACTAGCTAACAATCATGATACAGAAAACGAAACTCGCATTCTACGGTGGACCCGCTGTATTATTGAAGAGGCTTATTCGTCTATTGATACGGATGACGGTGAGGCGCCGCCAGATCTGGAACCGGCCTCTTTGGGATTGGCCGTTCTCAAGCTTTGGGCTAGGTTGTTTGGAACAAATACTCAGTGGCCATTTATTAATGTCCTGGGACAGAGCTTGGAACAGTATATAACTATGATTTGATGTTGATATTATGTCTTTGGCGTTTGTATATATTGAGGCTTGTTGGAATATAATGTGTTCATGATCTCATGATCCTAAGTGACTTTTCTAAACATCTACAACTAATTCAAGAGCCGAATATCACAGACTACATTGAATTACAGCTAGTAATGATTCGAAGGCATTGTGTTGTCGATCTATGCCTTTGACTGTGGCGCATCGCCATCTTTTTGTGCTTTTCTATTTTCCATTTTTGTAAATTCAGCTCTCACCCACGAATGCCTTTTGACCGTCTTTCTCCTGTTTTCATTATTCCTCCTAAGTCATCAATTCCACCACTGAGCTCACCATCACCCTCACCCGTAGGCCCAGTAAAGGAAAAGAGCGCAGCAAAGTGACATCTGCCACCGATCTAGGAGAGCTCGATCAGCCGCCCTTCCATGGGAGGGATTACGTCTTGCTCAACCGTAGGAGTGAGTAAGACGTCGACTGGGCTCGGACTTGTGGTCAAATTATCGTTATTCCGAACCATGACAGTAAGTTGATCTTCCCCTGGACTCGCACCCCCAGCCCGAGAGTCATCATGCTCTTCAAAGGTCAACAGGTCCTTTCCAAGCAGAGTGGGAAGGGTATCTTGTAATTCATTCATAGCCTCGCCCAGACCATCATCAGCTCCATCATATGTAAGCAGGTCTTCAATGGGCAGGGCAGCAGGCCGAATTTCTTCCGTAACCGGAACTTCCTGACGGTCTTCGTCATCATCGTCAAAGTTGATTAATTGTCCTTCGATCGGAGCGGCGACGCTCTGTTCGACTGGTGTAGCATCTTGTCCAAGACGTTTCTCTCCAACTACGAGCCCAGCCCGACGATAATCATCCAGCACGGCGCCACCCCGTGCAAATGCCTGCCACCGGCGCACACCCTCGACATGCCGCTTTGCTTCTTCGTCTGCGGTAGAGGTTGCGGCGCGGGTTGGGGCTCGGCGTCGTGTTATGGGACCGACCTTTTCGTCGCGATCATCATCATCGTGGTCAAAGTCATCCCAGTCTGATCCGGCGTCAAAGATCTGGGTTTTGCTCTCCTTGCCCATACCACAGTAGCAATCATGAGTGTGCGGTGGAGAGCACACACAAATACAGGGCGTGTTGCAGCACTCGCGAACTTGAAGGCAGCGCTGTTTACATGATACCCAGTCATGTTCAGAACTAATGACGAACTGTATTAGTATTTTGGTGCATATAAACCGTGAATAGCTTCAAATCTTACCCATGACATTTGCGGGGACATGGATGTCCACATGGCAAATTCTTGCCACAAGGCTTGTTGCAGCCGTCAGTAATAGCGTTCCAGTCCTTGAGAGCTATAAGAAGTAATTAGATTTTCTCTTTTTCCATTAGCATTTTCAAACATGATAGGGACTCACTTTGGATGAGGGTTTCTTGGTTGTGTCTCGTGCAATACAGAGGCAGAGCGGGGCCAATACGGGATTCTTGTTGATTCTCGGACATCACGTTTGTAACTGAGTGCCAGAAATGGCTGTGTTTGCTAACACACTGTGCATTGCCGAATATGTAAAGACCGTATTTGGCGCGGGACAAGGCAACACAGGCTCTGTTGTCCTGTGCGAGAAAGCCAATCCCTCGATGATCATTCGATCGAACAAGCGAGAGAAGGATAATATCATTCTCTTCTCCTTGATATGAGTCGACAGTCAGTATGTTAACGTAGTGCTGGGAGACGTTTTGATTCTGTGACTTCTTTCGCATGATCAACTTCCGTTGACCATTGTAGAATGTCAGGACAGTAATACTAGCTGCTGGGACTTTGTTCATCACAAGGTAGGCAAGGAGATTAACCACCATTGATGCCTCAAAGTCATTCACCTTGGACGACAGACTGTCGTTGCTTTCGTGTGCGGTGTGGTCGAAAAAGAAGGATCGTTTATCTCCCATACCAGGAACCAAAGGATGATCCTCAACTGACGGATGGTCACGAAGAATATCCCCATATATGGGAGCCACGAGCTTTCTGATTTCTGGCACCATTCGTCTTTGTTCTTGAAGCATAGAGTACGGCATTTTGTTTAATATCAGACGTTCAAACATAGAGACATCGAGGTGAAAAGGATCACCGGTGAGATCATAGTCAGCACATTGACCCTTGAGCTGCTGGTGATCACCAACTAGAATAAGATGCTGAAGTGATGGAAGGCAAGCGACTGCAACTGGGGCCTCGAGTACTTCCGCTGCCTCCTCAATCAAGATGACCCGGGGATTCAAACTCGAAACTAGCCCTCTGTATTTGCTTAGACCAGTGGTAGTCATCCCGATAATCTTTGCCTCTTGGAGAATACAGTAGTCACGTTCAAATCTACCGATTTGAAAATTGGTAGCGCAGCCTTGGTAAGTTCGAGCGAGGCGCTGCACATGTTCTCCCAGGATAGTTATTAGCTTCCCACGCAAGTAGTCGTAAACGGCACCGCGATATCTCTTGGGAACCTTGTAGAAGTCCCTCTCTTTTAGCAGGTTTTCAACAGTTGCCCGAGAGATTTTGGCGCTGCTGGAGCTGCAAAGACCAGGCGATAATGGGAAAAAACGTGTCTTGAAAGACGACCAGTCATCTTCATATTTTCCATGTTCCACTTCGATCTCCTTCAGCTGCTCATACTCCAGATCAATATCATCGTCAGCGAACCCAAAGTCACCGGCGTATTCAGAGTCGAACCCCCTCACGCAGTCTGCAAGCCAAGCCGCCAGGGGATCGGTACTTGCACGAGTGTTGGCTTGCTGCCATTTATTTGCTGTTTCTTGCAGGGAATCAACCTGGTCTTGGCTCAAAAGATCATGGTCCAAAAATAACGATGCCGCAAAAGGCTTGCTGTTGTTTGATGGTGCAAGTGGTGTTAGAAGTTTATCAAGCTCAGCCGCGAGTTTGTTCTGTTTCTTTCTCATTGGAGTCATCAAACCTCCTTCAATTGTCAATAGACCCTGGTTTTGTCTGATCTCATAAGGGGTGCGCTTCCGGATTTCAGGATGGGAAGTTCTTCCGCCCAGCCGGACGTAGTTTTTCTCAAACACCGAGATATGCTTTATCAGTTGATCAAGAGCATGGTTAGTTTGAGCAGCAATAATGATAGGTGGCTCCTTTGGATCTTTGTTTGAGAGCATCATTCTTAAAGCAGCTATGGAGGTAAATGTCTTGCCTGTTCCAGGGGGGCCCTGAATTATGGCCAGCCTTTTAGTCAACATTTGATTCAACGCTGACCATTGTGATTTATCTAACTGTCCCATTGGCTGGGAGGGCCATCGCTCGAGGATGTCGTATTTTTTGGTGACATCAAGTGCAGAGGATTCAGACAATGGCGTGAAGTCCATGGATGGCGCGGTGTTAATGTATTCTGGTGCATTAATGTCTTTTTCCAGGCTGCAGATTTGTTCGTTCAATGGAAAACTAGATAATGTTAGATTATCCTTTCAATAACAGTAAGACTGGTTTGTTCCCCGACCTTTCTTTTGACAACTTTTGCAACGCTGTTAGGGTGTGCCGATTTGCCTCAAAATATCCTGCTCGAGCCTCAACCATGATCCATTCTTGTCTAGTGAGATATAATAGTCAGTATCATCATATTTTACACAACCACACGGCCATGTTATTACTTACTGTGGATCAACCTCGATATCTCCAGCCGAGGCCAAAAAGAGGTCGACCTCGGGGGGTCTTTCTCAACCGCTTCCAGCAACCGACAGGCCACGACGGCGACAACACATTTGCTCGAGAAGGCATTGCGCTTAGGGGTCAGGGCGACAATTGTTCCAGGATTAAGCCGGTTGGAGTATGTCCAGGAAATGTTCTTGCCCGCGCGGCGAGTAGAGAATTGAATATGTAACGCCAAGCCCGCGCGGGCTAGGGTAACACCGACAACGAAGACCTTTGAGGAGAAAGAGTATAAGAATCATAATCTATAAAGTCTAAAGAGAAAGGATTCACTCACCTTCTCATAGATGGAAACATCAGGGGTATCTATCATAGAAGGATCAGCGCGAACCCTGGCTACAGCATTTCGAAGTGGTGCCACCGAATCTTCTCGGATCAATGAATAATGGGCCTCTAGGTATTTCTCCTTGGAAGTCCAGGGTTCCAAAATGCAATTGGGGGTGAGAGCAACAACTTTTCCCGGTATATCTGTTCCGAGGATTTCTTCAGTCGAGGGAAGTTCTGGCTTGGTTTGCCAAAGTCTCCAAGGCCCATAGATTGGTAGATCTGGGTCGAAGTACTGGCGGATTTCTGGATTAACTGGCTTGATCTGCTCCTTAAGCCGATGTCCATATTGAAAGCGAAAGTGAGACATGATCGTCTAAAGAATGCGTGGGGTTAGCACGTATATATTTTAGGGACCATCTTCGATCGTCCTTACCAAGACTCTTTTCTGCAATCGATGCTCCCGCCGCCCAGACAGATTTTATCCTTTGAGAAGTCAGCTGTAATATTTTACCTTTTTCACTGTGAATCTTTATGAAGATATGAAGATATGGAGAGTGGAGAGTGGAGCGTGGAAAGTGGAAAGTGTGGAAAAGAAAGAGATCAAGGGTCGAAGTCAAATCTCGTGCTGAATTTGTGTCAGGTGGATGAGGTCGGACGAGTTCAGACGAAAGGTGATAATCCGTGTATGAAAATAGATGAGGTGCCAATGAGCAGCGGCAGAAGTCACCTAAAAGGAAGGATGTCGAAGAAGAATAGAACAAAGCAAATCAAAGTTGAGAGAAAGGTTGTTATATCAGATATCTTGTTGATTATGTACATATTCTACTACCTAGGTACATATATATACCTAATATTTACCGCATATGTATACATAAAGTATCTGATAGTGTTACATTCTGAGAGATGAATTTATTCTATCTACGTGCCTAATGAGGTTCAACATTCCGTACCAGACCACGTCGGCCACAGATATAGTCCAACCTTCAAGGATAGTTAGGGATGTTGTACTTTGAAAAGCGTGTGAGCACTACCATAATTTACTCTTACTAGTATGCATAGTTACATCCAATGGATGTATATGTATGTATAAAACCCTCTTAGCAAGTCGGTCGATGCTTTCTACTTTTAAGTACTGGTAAAGGTAGGTCTTGAAGGTCACCCTTGCTATTTATTAAATGAATTTAATGTTACTCTATTAGGTAGACAATAGATTGTAACAATTGAGGTGACATGTATATATCCCTAGCTATTGTACCTATTGTAGTTCAATAGGGAGTGAGTATACAGCTTAAGAGCCCTTGATGCTGATTGGTCCGCCAAGCATCGGATCCATTCCCAGATTGGTGTCCATTTTAAGCCGCGACGTCGCGACTATCTCCTTTGTGTGCTCCGGAGCTGGAGCATATATCCGATCTCACCGTCATTTACCTTATTCCTGGTTTCATCGGAGTTCTTCGTTTGTTTGAAAATCCCCGATCCCCTACTCCAATTGCGGCGCGCAAACGGTAGCTACCCCACAAGTCGGACTGCCACAAGAGCCCCGGTAATCATGGCTTCATTGGAGGAAGAAGAGGACCGTGACATGGGAGGTATGGCAATTGTTTGTTCCAATGGCCCACTGGCCGACCTCATCGATCCCAACGTTGCTAATCATCCCCGCCATTCCCTAGGCTCCCAGGACGGAAGCTCCGATAACGAGAACGACAATGACATGGACGACACAATGCGCGACGTCGATGATGGCGAGGGGGACAATGAAAATGAAAATGAAAATGAAAATGAAAATGAAAACGAAAATGATCAGGACGGGGATGGCGATCAAGATCCGGATAGCCCTTCGAATGCGAGTCAGGCGTCGGACGGCCCTGGCATGCAACAGAACACGAATAGCAATGCCGACAACATCGTGTTTGAACCGTTCTCCATTTACCACCCAAGTGTGCGCCCCGAATGCCTCACAGCCCGGACCTACGATGTAGTCCCAACCACCGCCGCGCCACATGCCACCTCGATCAATGCCATCACAGCGACAGCGGATATGCGTTGGGTTTTCACCGGTGGATCGGATGGTTTCGTGCGAAAGTTCAACTGGGCGGATTCAATAAACAGCAAGCTCATGTTGACCGTGGCGCAAAGACATCCCTTCGTGGATAGTGTGGTCAAAGCTGGAGTTCTGATGACATACTGGGAGAATATGGATGGTAGTCACCTGTCCCCGGTGTACTCTTTGGCCAGTCATAGCGAAGGATTGTGGCTACTTTCTGGGTTAGAATCTGGGGCGATTCGTCTGCAAACTCTCCGCCACGAAGAGGGCAAGGAAATTGCCCTTCTGCGACAACATACCTCGGCAGTGTCCACCTTGAACCTCACATCAGACGAGGAATCATTGCTCTCTGGGGGCTGGGATAAGCGGGTCTTTGACTGGGACTTGAATACCGGTCAAGCTAGACGAGCTTTCGGTGGCAGCGGTGGACAAATATCTGCTGTGCAGATTCGGCCCGAGTCCAGTCTTCCGGTCCCCAAGGACACAATCGAACCACAGCAGACCAATGGCACATATGCATCAAACTATGCGGCCCCCGGCACAGACAGCTTCAACTTCATGGATACATCCCACGACAATGGAGATACTGGCCCAGCCGAGAACCCGCAGGCGGGCTCTCCGGCAGACTCACTCTTTGGCGGAGCGGATTCATTATTCGGCGACGCGGATGGTGGAGTGGCTGATGGCAATGAGCCATCTGGTGGGGTATTTGGGGTAGACGAGGACGACGAGTTTGGCCGTGCTGTAGCCAATGGTGCTATGGCAGATGCCGACGCACCCGGAGAAGTTGATGATGAAATGCCTACTCAACCAGACGTCGAGCACGCACAAAGCACACAAAATTCGTTGTCGAAGCAAACAAATACTCATACAGACGAAATGCCCCAGCAAATGGAAATGAGCGATGCGGATATCCCGAACGGTCCAGTGCAGCCGGCTGTCAATGGACTCCCTAAAGCAGAAGATCTCGAGACACCTCCACCAGCCCCAGACTTCTCACAAAATCCGCAACAAGAGCAAGGTGTGACGAGCGATAATACGTTCTTGGCTGCCTCAATGGATGGGACAATCCGAGTTTGGGACCGGCGACAGCTTGATCCCGTCGCTCGCATCGCCCCCTATAATTCTCCTCCATGGTGTATGAATGCTTGCTGGTCACCCGATGGAAATTTCATATACGCCGGACGCCGAAATGGTACTGTCGAAGAATACAGTCTACACAAGGGTTTGAGAAATGCCGAACGAACATTCAAATTCCCACAGGGCAGTGGGCCAGTGACAGCACTCAAAGCCATGCCGAATGGGCGTCATCTTGTCTGGTGAGTAAAAGACCACTAGGTAACATAGAACCACTTTCCTAACATTTCTTCCAGTGCCTCCCATGATATCCTCCGTCTTTATGATCTGCAAAATGACCAAGGCGGCCAGACTTCTCGCCATCCGCCAGTTCCCTTCCTGATCATTCCTGGCCACCGAACCGGAACTATCTCTCAGCTGTACATCGACAATGCATGCCGTTATATGATCTCCACCAGCGGGAACCGGGGCTGGGAAGGAAATACCACTGAAGTCCTCCTTGGTTACGAGATCGGTGTGCCGCAGTAGGGAAACTTATACATCATGGACACATAAAAATATAATGGACCATAGTGACTCATAATAAACGAATACCACGACTTGACATCCCAAACCACGAGAAACCCACACAGTTGGATTGAAACCAATCATCACCAACAGTAATGGCCAAAGGCACAAGTTCTGAAATTGAAACGATAGCCATGTAAATCTATCATACATGGATGCATATCACAAAAACCAACGCCAGTACCCCTCCATATTTACAACATGTACAAGACCACATAAACAACCAAAAGATCTTTACTCATCATGAATGATTTCGTCCAAGTCCAACCCCTCACAAACTTCAGCTTGTTGTGATCGCCAGGTCCCAAAATGAGGATTGTTAGCCCACTTGACATGTCCATCACGATCGCTATCGAAATAGACATAGCCAGGCTGGTCGGCATCTGCCAATTTCGCTGCTCTGGCAGCTCCTCGAGGCCCAACAACAAGACTACCAAAACCAGGCAACGCAACATTGGGAACATGAGTTCTTGCCTCAACATTCCCATTCTCGATATTATTGACAGTAATGAGATAGACAGGCGGAAGATCTGCCTCACGGTTTGCACGAAGCGGCATAGGAATCCATGCCTCATTGTTATACGACTCTGGGCGGTCTTTATCGTGGCGGAGGGGCAGGGGCCGATCCAACAGCATATTATCCAGTTTGCCCGTGTCTAACAGTATACCAGGTGTTTGAACATATAGCACGCTGTCATACTGCATGAATTGGATCTGGCCCAGGTGGAGCAGCTTGCTATTTGTTGTTGAGTAACCCGCAGCTGTGGCTGCGGACATGTCGATGGGGAGGAGCCATATATTATATTTGGCGCTGGCGGCGCGTAATATCGATAACGCTTTGGTGGCAGATGGACCTAATTTTTTGGCAGACATCCTATCCCATTGCTCTGGGTACATGAAGAGACGGTCCTGGACGGCTGTTCCGTTTGTGGAGAGTTGTTTGAAGAAGAGGATTGCGGAGCAGATGTCTGATGGATCGGGTTCCGATAACATTTGAAGATAGGCATAGTTTCCAGCTGAGTTGTAGTTGGGTTGACTCCCGATAATTGGTATATCTTCGTCGGCTCCATACCCCGTGTCCGATAGACCTCGTTTTAGTGGCTTTTGGAATGCGGGGCCCGACCTGTGTCTGGCCTTTTGCGCGGCTTCTTGGGGTTTCAAAGCATGCTGAATGTTCTTGACGGATTGCTGCTGCAAGACATATCCAGAGATAAATAACAATGCGGTAAATATGCAGATCACTCCCATCGACACAATGGCCGAAACGGTAGAGGACGTTAGAAGAACCATGGCCACAAGGGAAGCTGCATGGATTGGATAGAGAGAATGTGATGAGACAAATTAAAATTTCAGACACGCATGGTCCCCTGGCTGTCATTCAAGATATAACAACCTTGGACTATTAATCTCCAAGGATGTCTTCCTGTTAGGCTTGTTTCATGACATCAGGTTGTTTACGTTGTCCACGCGACTATCGATAAGCGGTCTTGGCAGTGTCACTTTGCAGCATTTTGTTGGTCAAGAGGGTTATTTTTAGTCGGAAATTGATCATCCCCAGTCGAGATCAATAACATATGGAGACCATTCCAGCTGGAAATTAGCACATGGAAATGAATGGCAGAGCAATGTATAATTAAAGGAAGAGCCTATATACCTTTTTTTGTAAACACTGTGGAACCGCGGCGGCGATAAAGGCGGTGATAAAAGCGGTATCCCCCAAAATCCGCATTATCGCGATGGCCTCAAAAAAGCTGCCGTAGTCCTTTTTCGCTTCTCTTCGATGCCTTGGCACTTCCGTATCCGCCCTCACCTCCAAAATGGCAGCTCATCGCGCCGATGCCAGCTCGTTCCTCGATAATCGCGGTTACAAGGGCCCCCTGGTCCGTGGCGTGAACCCCGCCACGCTCTTCGAGAAAGCCGTGCGCGACCGCATCACCGACTCATATTATTGGAAGGAACAGTGCTTTGGTTTGAATGCAGCGACTCTGTGTGATCGTGCAGTCGAATTGACCTCCATCGGTGGAACATACGGTGTCTCTGAGAAACCAACTCCCTTCCTTTGCCTCGCATTCAAGCTCCTCCAGCTCGGGCCTGACCGAGACGTCATCCTCGAACTACTCAATTACACCGACCCTGGCAGTGGCGACGAGGCCGAAAATTCGGATGATGCTCTTGTCAAGGAGCGAGGCGACTTCAAATACCTCCGCGCGCTTGCGGCATTCTACGTGCGACTGACCTTCGAACCGGTCGATGTCTACAAAACCCTGGAACCACTACTTCTGGACTACCGGAAACTGAAGCGACGGGTGCGCGACACTTTCACCCTCACATATATGGATCAGTTTGTGGACGACCTTCTTACCAAGGACCGTGTCTGTGGTACTAGTCTCTGGAAGCTGCCGCCGCGATCACAATTGGAGGACTTGGATTTGCTTGATGAGCGTATCAGTCCTTGTGAGCCAGAAGACTGATCAGTCCTACATTATTTTCAGCGTACAAAAACACAATCCCGCAGAAGGGGTAGAGGCTACCAGAAAAGACAAGACTAACACGTCGGGTTATAGTGAGTTTTGTCTAAGTGGCCAGTGCTGCGCACTGTCCACGGGTGCTTCCCCCATAATCAAACAGTCATCTGCCGCCAAGCCTCGGGACATTTTTACCCTTTTGGGTAACAGAAGGGCTTCCACTTCGGTATACTTGTTCCCAGTTCTTATCTCTTCTTGTTTGACTGCAGAATCAATTCATTCAAGACAATGGTTCTCGCATTCTGTCCATATTGAACAGTGTAGTGACTGAGTTGACAGCTAAACCATCACCTCCGAACAATAGCAAACCACATGTCTCTAGTATGTACTGACAACGTCGTAAACCTGACAAACCGGGGTAACTGATATACATGCACCTTGTCTACTTTCGTACCCCTATGTGCATGGTAGAACAAATGATAAGGGGATCTGGAAAGAGTAACATGATACGCATACCCCGGCTCTCCATAAACTGCTTGTGACGTCGACACCACAGAAACCAGCATAAACAAACGGTATTTCCACTCCCAACACGGCAAATCCAATCGAGCGAGATGACCAAAGAAGCTATCCGACGCGCACCTCTTGTCACTGTGAATGGATGCGAATTTCACCCCGCTTCGGACATCTCTCATCTAAGTGCAACGATATCCGAACATGCTTTGCGCACTCTTAGTCCGGAGAGTACTTATTCGCCTTGGCCCCCGTCCATCCATAGATCTGTACTCACTTTTTCGAAGCCTGCCCTCTGCGACTGTTGTGATATAAATTTCGTATATCGAGTCTCCATCCACCTCCGGTCTGCCCTAACTCGTATGGATTGAGCCGCTATGGATTTTTTATCGACAACAGAGAATCTCTGGCGAGTTGGACTCATCCTACTAGCTGCCACTGGAGTCTGTGCCGTCATAAATCGGACATTTCGCAGCTCTCTGTTGGCTAGTGTTAAGCTGCGTGGTCGAAAACACTCGACTGCCCGAACACCACCACGGTCTTTCTCACCGGAGAAGAAAGCTACAACAAGCCCAACTGCCCCATCTAGCTATGACAATGTTCTCCCGCCCCAACGCAGACATACCCTTGCAGACCTTAATTGTGATACCGTGCCTGAACGCGAAGTGAACGAAGACGAAGTGCGTCGGCATATTCTACCCATGAGCGCCGACTATAGAACCAGCCCGCGCGACAAGTATACACCGATGGGATTCTCGGTGGCAGAGATAAAAGGACTTGGAGACTTTCCAGACTATGCGACTCTAAGTGGAGTTCCCCTTCCTAGCCCATATCCCGAATTCAACATCGAAAAGGCACTGCCTCGGCCATACCGTCCCTTCCGCTGGGCGTATCACCAAACTATGTGTACGTTTCATAGAAAGTTTAACATACATGATTTGAAGTTAACTCTCTCCTTTATCCAAAAATAGCCTTGACCAAGCTCGAGACAGACTGGTGGATCGAGCTTGAAAGTACATACAAGAGCCGCATCGCCCAGCGCAAAGAACTCTACGCCAAAAATGGCAAGGAAGTCCTCGATGCCATGCCAGGCTCCGAGCTTGCATGCAAAGAGTTAATGGAAATGGTCTTGCAATTCATCTGCACCCGATACCCACAGTATTTCACACTGGTTGACAAACGCGTATTGCAGAACAAGATCCTCGGCACTGAGCAGGACGTTACCGCTATGCCCCCTCTCGAAGTACTTCTGGACAATGTCCCGGAGGACTTTGCAATTATGCTTCGTGACGAAAAGACGGGATTTTATTTCCTGCGTGCGGCGGTGATCTGCTCCGCGCTGGGGTGGAATGTCGCATCGAAGGTTGGGAAGCAGCTGCATGAGATCCATGAGCCGATTCCGGACTATAAAGAGAAGATGCAGTTCTCGATGGATCGGTATGTTAATGTTGTTTCAAGTGGAGATACCGTACTATGAAAATACTAACGCGAGAGCTTGGTTTAGATTTTTCACCAAGATGCCCACCGAGAAACCAATCCAGCGAGGCTCGTGGGGTCTGGAAATTGGACAGCCATTGTACATGCCACCAGGTGACCCTCACGAACTCGAACGACTATCTCAGCGGGATAACTTGACCATTGATGAGTGTCATCTGCGGGTGGACTGGCAAACTCTCAGGCGTCTACCTTTGTCCGGTGCAGTCATTTTCAATTTCAAGGGGCTTTTTACTCCAGTCACTGAATTCCGTGATGAGCCCGGCGTACCGGGCTTGGTGATGAAGATTGTTATGGAGGGAAAGAAAAACCTCATGGATTACAAGGGTGTTTGGCATGTGCAACATGTTGTGCTTCCTAAGTTGAAGGAATGGGCCGAGGAGCAGAAGGAGAATGGAATAGTCCCGAAAGATTGGGAAATATCCACTTTGGATGATAGTCCATGGTTTAAGGGTTGGCAGGAGAAGTGGCATCGGCAGCAGGGATTCTAGGCGGTTGATATGTGATTGTTCGCTGTTTTTTATTTCTTTAATTGGATGGTTTCATGATTCCCAAGGTGGCAGGTATCGTTTGATCCATCATGTCTGCTTCTATGTCTCTCATCGCCACTTAACGGGGCTCAAAGCCAAGACACATCCTACAAAATTTCAGCAGACAATAAACAGGTTCATTGTTTGTATTCTTCGTTGCCTCGTAATATCCACATATCATTTGTGTACAAACTCATGCCAAAGGTTTACCATGTGTAGGTCTTTAATAAGCACAAGAAGCAAACGAATCGCAATATAATGTGTGACAGATACATATGTAGCTACCATTCTAACCCTTGAAACAACTCATTGTTGGCACACGCAATTCCACCCAATTCGGTTAGTGTTTGGGTTAGGTAAAAGTGAAAACTCAGAACATGCCTCAACAAAGTACTATACAGAACCAAGGCCACTATCAGAAATTCAGGCAACTGCAGGGAATACCGAGGGACAGCTGGCAACATTGGAACCGTAACATTCTGCAATGGGCTACTGCGTACTATGGCGAGGGCGCAAGAGCAACCGGACGCGCAATAAACGGACGGCGAGTCATTTCCCACGGATACCGACCGCTTCGAGGTAGAATTTGTTCCAGACTATACAGTGCAGCGCGTAGGGTGCCACATAGCCCCTTGAACCGACTACCTGATCCAACGGTAGATGGGAATTCTGCTCCCTCGAGCTCGTTCGGACTGGATGGCGATTCATTCTATCCGATTGTGGAAGCTGGGTGATTGGGCAATTTCGAACATTGTTTGATTCATATAAGCTTAGAGGTGCGAATCCCCTGTGATGTAGCCAGGGTGGTGAAGCCCAATTCAAGCTTCTGCCAGAACTTGGTGGAATAGGCTTAGGGCCAAAGGGAAGAGAAGTAGTTGTGAGTGAGACCCTGGTGGGCAAAGGCATTTTTAGATCGATGGTTGTAGAAGAAAGGGGGTTGGCAGAGTGTTAGGTAGTACCTCTAGCCGAGGTATTTGCTCTGCAGCGTGCTCACGGCTGTGTCCATATTAGAGGCTGCCGAGTCGCTTGCGAGGGTGATGAGTGCAGAAGAAGTCGTTCAGACCTGTGGTTGACTACTAGCTCAGATTAAATGACAGCTCTGGTAGGCCGGTGGTTAAGCTGCTTGGGAGGTGGTTTCGTGGTTTTCCCGTTAAAGATAGGTATTCTTGAATCGCCCATCTTTAGATTCAATGAATTCTTCAGGATGATTCGTTTTGCCCTTCCCTAGTCATTCAATGAAGTGCATAAGAGGTTGGATGCATATAGCAACAAGTGCGGAGAGAGGTATGAGGATCAAGGCTCGCAACTCGTAGTTATGAATATTCACACCTTTTAATGTTGACTCGGCGAGCAGTCACTCCATTACTATTATACAGGATTTGGCACCACCAGCGATTGCCGTGGCCAATGAAGCCATTCTTCCCACTGGGGTCCAAGATACTGAGTGATTGAGTCAACCAGATACTTGCCGCCATCACAGAATACCCATGAGTGTTTGTGGGTATCAACGAGGGCGCCGAAATGCGCCAAGATGACCAAAGCCTCACATTTCCTCTGTGAAACTAGATCGATGTATTCGCGAGGGACAAGTATCGGCCATGCAATGAGAACATCTACACTGTTGTCCTCTGGAACTGGTCTATTCAGCACAGTGATGACGGACTGCAAGGCCTGGATAGCCTGTTCATATGTTTTTGTGGTAGTGTCATTGTGACCAAGGCTTTTGATGCGGTCCAAAAGCACATGGCAAACGGGGCCTAGACTTTCATTCTCCGAAGGAATCCTTGCTCCGAGATTCAAGATCGGTTTCAATGCTGTTTGTTTTAAAAGTTGCCATCTCCCCCCGCCTGCGACAGTGCGTACCCCATAGTGTAACACGACATACTGAACGAATTGGTCAAGAAACTCCTCAAAATCATTGCCGCGATAGACTAGTGTCTCACACAACATGTGAAGCCCGAGAATGCCAGCGAATAGGAAAATTGCAACGTAGTTTTCGTCATTGATTTGCGATGATGAGCTGTTGAATGAGCTCAGTGCGTAACTCTGCAGTTGGGTAGAGTGGTGCCGGTAGAAATCCCGTTGTTCCGGTCTAATTATGCTGAGATGCAAAGAACTCAGAGATAAAAGCTCGTTCATAAGATATGGCGCACCAATGCCATACCCCAGGATATCTTGAAACGGGATATTCGAAAGATGGAATGACCTCATAGCCTCTGAACAGAGATTGTGAACAAGCTCCACATGAAGCATATTAACGGGAGCATCTTCGGGATTATTGCTAGGTTCTTGCGCGGACGAAGAAGTCACGGCGGGTGATACAACAGCGGGTGATGCAGTAGCAGTTTCACTTCTAACACTGCGAGACTTCTCAGTAGGCACAGGCTCCAAAAACTCGCAGTGTCGCTGTGAACTAATACAGTTGGAACATATTGGTCTTTTCTCATCACACTGAGCGGGGTCAGCAGCTGCATGTAGGTGTTGTGGGATGACAAACCTTCATGTGGCGGCGCTTGCATTCAATGCAGCCATTTCGAGATTTTTTATGTGTTCTTCGGACCATTTTTGCCACGTTGTGATATAGAAAAGATACGGCTAGGGCCGGGAGTCTTGGTTCCGATACGAGAGTAGTATATTTCAGACCCTTGGGCCCATAGCGGAGGTAAATGGTGCAGCCTAGATAGCCTCAGACAGTTTGCAGCAAGGCTAATCTCTGGGCCCACATAAACTATATCCCAAATCCCCTTGAAATGTCTTGAATGATTTTCAAAGTCGAGGTGAGGTTGAAAAATTGTGAGAATACGCGTATGCACAGACCATGTATCCACTTTCATTAAGGTTAAAAGTCTTGGCGCTCAGCAGCTCCGCCGTTTTTGGTATGGACCATATAAAATGCATTGAACGTGACTACATATTCAAACATCTAATTATATAATATTAGACTCCTTCGCGTAAAAATGTATACCCTTGGGTCCAGATAATGAACCCACCTTTCTAAAATCTGCTATATTTAACTCTCATCCAGGCACCCATCACTTTCATTTTACTACTTTCAACCTTGTGAATCACAACCAATAAAAATCCAAACTTCAATCATTTCCCCTTTTTGTGAGAAACGGACTTCTTACCATACACAACATGGGCGAGCTCAAGCCTTACAGAGGGGGTTACTATCTTTGGAAATACGTTCCCTCGCTCCCAGCAGCAATCATCTTTTTGGTACTGTTTGTTGCTGCCACAACATTCCACTTTTGGAAGCTCCACCGGACAAAGGCTTGGTTTTGCCTTGCATTCTCTATTGGAGGACTATGTATGTATACTGGGAATCTCGACTTGTTGAACATTGCTAACTGGCTTCCTCTTAAAGTTGAAGTTATCGGTTATGTCGGTCGAGCCGCTGCGAACAACAGCACAGATTCTGTGATCGTTTTCGCGATTCAAAATGTCTTCCTCCTTCTCGGACCTACCCTTTTTGCAGCCTCTGTATACATGACTCTCGGGCGAATCATCCGCAGCGTCCACGCCGAGAAACACTCTCTTGTTCGGATCAACTGGTTGACCAAGATATTCGTGATGGGCGATGTCGTATCATTCCTTGTGCAAGGCGGTGCATCTGGCCTGATGGCTACGGGGAATAACGTCAAAATGGCTTCAAACATTGTGGTCGCTGGTCTCGTTATCCAGGTCGTTATGTTCGGTCTGTTCATCGTCACATCGGTTGTCTTCGAGGTTCGCATGCGTCGATCACCCACGACTGAAGCTTTTGATGAGCGGATTAACTGGATGACTCAGGTGCGCACACTCTATGCTGTTAGTGCGCTCATCCTGATTCGGAGCATTTTCCGGGTTGTGGAGTACGCAGCTGGGGATGATGGATATCCACTTACTCATGAGTGGATGCTCTATGTGTTCGACTCTGTTTTGATGATAATCTCTATGCTCATCTGGGCTATTTGGTATCCCGGAAATATGCCCAAACTTACAGTGGCAGACCTGGAGACAGTCACAGAAGTAGTGGCCGATCTAGAATTAAAGGAGGACCGAGGTGCATAGGCATCTGTCTACTTCAGTCGATCTTATCTTTATCTTGCTTGCTTCCAATTCTCTTCTAAATAGTGAATCTATAAGTTCCAAGTTACATCATGTGAACAATAGACTAAATCCTCAAATTACATGCTGATTTTCTTTGAACTAGACTTAGCCAATCGAAGGTTTGAAGCTACGTACGTGTAAACTTGTCCTATTCATTTGAACTTGCACAGAATTATGTGTGTGCACCAACAAACCAACTTTGGGAAATATCAGAGATAAGAAAGACCAACCTGATACCAGTGCCATTAACAGCAGGTGGCCTAATGGTAACAGGTTGCATCTGTATACTATGAGGGAAGTGCCGAAGATCTTCCACTACTTGGACTGTTCAGATTCGTATCCCCTCTTTTTTCACTTCCCATGTATCTTGTTTACTTTGATAACCAGAAGATATATCTTGAGATTAATGCTTAAAGCATTTGTAGGTGACACCTGAGGATTTGGAGGATAAATAACTTCCTCTCCCTTTCCCTCTAATTCGCTGTACTCTCCTTGCATATACACGGGTAAGAATGAGGAGCCAACACAGAAGCACCACCATCGATAAGGCTGTCGTGAATGTGGCCATACCTCACATTGTTGACAACATTGGGTTTGGGGATGATCTTTTGCAGATCAACGGTCTTAAGATTGACCAATTATACTCTCCGTTGCGCATCCACCACGGCTCGGGTTGTATGCATACGGTGAATCTCCAGACCTTTAACAGATGCTAAAAGCATATGTAGGAAAAGAAGGGGGAATAAAATATTGCTTGCGAAGAATACATCCAGTCTGATGTCCTTTATTGTCGAAAAGAGAATGCCAAGATAACCCTGAATACTTGGATATTCTTCCTCGTGGGAACGGTTTGGTGCAAGGCCTCTGCATAACGTTATTACAACGTATGTTGACTAGCAGTCATATATGGCAGGTATGCCTCTGCGGTCGTTTCTGGGTGGCTAGAAACAAGGGAAAAGCCACCTCTTCGCCCATATTAACACTGACTACTCGGGTATGCTTGAAATTATCACAGTGCCTACTCTATAATATCAAGGATTACGAAGGTGCACGCAGCGACGACCCTGTGTCTTGAGTTTCGATATGGCAGCAACACCACATTACACATACCCAAAGCGCAGTGGTTCTTCTAGGGACGACGTCCTAAATGAGCCGGATTGGGCTATAACTCACAGCCACCGGATCGGGTTTCGCGATCGCGATGATCGCCATCTAGCTCACACACATACTGGGGATGACTGGGATCCGGAGCAGGAGCGGGAATTTCTAGCTCAGGCAAAGCAAGAAGCCGAGGAGCTTAGCAAGAAGCTGAGAGAACACGGTTTGATCAATGTCCGCGATTACAGGAACAAACAAGAGGTACGCACTAGCGTCTCTCAAACATCGCTATTGTCCCTTATCTCTGGCTGTTCCTTTTCTAGGACTACCATTTGAGGTTACCTCAAAAATACCCGCAGGGCTGGCGTTACGTGCTTCACACTACGGAAGACTTTATAAAGTACCAGCAGAACTGGCCTGTCAACGTGAAGAGATAACAGCAGTCGGAAGAATACGAAAAAGATCAGAAGGAGAATGAAAGAGTCAAACAGACACCACAACAGGAATACGAGTGGAGACGGAGTCGCGGCGAAAATGACACGCACAACGAATCACATGCTAGATACCAACAATACCACGATGACCGAAGCGAGCGCAGGGGGAAATATCAGGAAAGCGGTCTTCAGGACAAGTATTCACCACAAGAGCTATCTTTGCTGCACCTATTACAGTCGGAGAGCGTTTACATGGAGACGCTGAAAGAGAATGATGGCAACGTCAAGCCACCCGGTAATTTACCGAATTAGCAGGAGATCTCTATTAACGAGGATGACCAATTCACTCCCACAACTGGATCCCCCGATCTCCCAATCTGATTCGCCTAACTGGTAAGCATCCGCTTAATGGCGAGCCACAACTTCAAGTCCTCTACGGAGCAGGTCTCATCACCCCAAATTCAGTACATTATGTTCGCAACCATGGTCCTGTGTCTCATCTTCTGTGGGAAACCCACCAACTTGACGTAGAGGGCAGAAATCTGGTCTTATCGATGGACGATCTCGCAAGCAACTATGAAACTATCAACATTGCGGTGGCAATGGCATGCGACGGCAACTGGAGGAAGGAGCTAGATATGATAAGACGCTCCAAAGGTTTTGATTGGGGTGCTGGAGCCATTAGCTGTGCGTTCTGGAAAGGCCCTCTGCTGCGCGATGTGCTTCTAGCCGCTGGTATCCAGTGCCCTAATCCTCTCCATGAAAAGCGTCTACGTTGGGTCCATTTTGAAGGCGCTGACAACCTCAGAGAAGCCAAGTATGCAACATCCATTCCATTGGCATATGTCATGGACTCCGCAAACGACGTGATTATGGCATACGAAATGAATAATGTGCGACTACCACCAGACCACGGTTATCCAGTGCGCCTGGCAGTCCCCGGCTACATCGGTGGTCGTTGGGTCAAATGGCTCCAGAGGATCTGGGTCTCTGACAAGGAGAACAATAGCCATTTTCATATTTGGGACAACAGGGTTCTGCCTAGTTTCATTCGGGATAAAGACTCGGAGTTCTCACACATCATGTTCCATCATCCAAGTACGGCTTGCAACAAACAGAATCTCAACTCAATTATCGTAAGACCTGGACATGGTGAGGTCATTCCTTTGTCTGATATGAATAGTAATCGGACATATCGTATAGCAGGAATTGCATATGATGTTGGCGGCCACGAAGTTCAGAGGATGGAAGTCAGTCTCGACGGTGGGAAAACCTGGTTATACTGTGTTTGCAAGGTGAGCCTGTTCATTGGCCGTTGCCAGGAACGCACCAGTTGTTAAACTGCACGTTCAGTTCCCCGAGTACCCCGTCCGCCATGGACACAAATTTTGGACATGGCTCCATTGGTACGTGGATGTCGCAATGCCGCACCTTGTTCGAGCCGAGAGTATCATCGTCCGGTGCTTCAATTTTTTTCAAGAATACGCACCCGGAGGCGCCCACATGGAATATTATGGGGCAAGTCTACGCGACTACTCTTTGTGTGGCTATTAGCTGATTCTGCATAGAATGATGAACAATTGTTGGTACATCGTTCTCCCGGAGATTTTAGACAGTGAAGGAAACTACTCTATGCTATTCTTCAGGCATCCCTGTCAGCCTGGTACAGGTGCGGGAGGTTGGATGCAACCCTCGACGGAGAATCGCATCGAGAGTATCAAGCACGAGGCATCATCACCGCAAAAGCAATTCACACGTGAGGAGATTGAAAAGCACAACAAGGAGAACGACTGCTGGATTTTCATTAATGGCAAAGTCTACGATGCGACAAGTGTGCTAGATTGGCATCCTGGTGGCAAGGCGCCTATCATGACACACGCAGGTAGGGCACATCCCGATACCACAAATGACTTCGAGAGCATTCATGACGACTATGCGGAGCAAAGGCTGAGCGGTACTGTATAACCATTCCTCCATTTGTTGAAAAGTGTTGACTGACTGGATACATAATGCGTCCTCGGTGTTGTGACCGAGAAAACAATTGAGTTCATCAAGAAGCAGGCCCAAGACGCGGCCAACGAGAAAGCCAACCATTCTAATAGGAACCTACAGACTGCATTTGACTGTCATCGGTGGAATGTCGTTCGTTTTGGGGAAAAGGAGCAGCTTTCTGAGGACACTCGTCGATCTACTTTCGTGCTACCAGCGTCTACGAAGAAACTCGGTCTTGGCACCAGCCAGCATCTTCAGCTGGGCTTCCATTTCAGTGATCGGCTTGTCGTCAGGCCATACACGCCCACGATGCCAGTTTTTGAGACGGAGGAAGATGGCACATTTGACCTTGTCGTCAAGACATACGTCCCGGATCAATCCCAGCCAGGTTGAACGATGAGCAATATCCTAGACTGTCTGCGCCCTGGTGAGGAGGTTTAAGTTAAGGGGCCTTCAGGCGAAATCAGGTACATCGGCCAAGGCAAACTCATAATCGACGACAAAGCATATCAATTCCACAACGTCAGTCTTGTTTTGGGAGGATCCGGTATCCCCCCCAAGTACCAGCTTATCTCACGTATCCTACGTGCCAAGAATCAAGGCTGAGAAGAGGACAAGACCAATCTCAAGGTCATCAATGCGAATAAGTCTGAAGACGATATACTATTGAGGGATGAATTGGATAGATTTGCTGAGGAGGATCCGGATCAATTCAAGATCACCCATATTCTTTCGAACCCAAATAATAATTGGAGAGTAGAGAATGGTCATGTGTCCAAGGAAATTCTACAGAAGTATCAATCAATCGATCAATCAATCAATCAATCAATCAAAGTTCAATTAACCTGTTGCAGTCTAACTAGTTGCGTATGACTATGCAGGCACTTCATCCAGCTGAAGCAAGAACTCGAAGCCAAACGCCGAGTGGGATCCTCCCAGAGTATACAGATGCTAATTGTAGAGAGTGGAATCAGCCCATTCCTATACCCCGTAGTCCCGTAAATCCAAAACCATCCGAACCCATACATAAGAAATCAACCCATAATGATTGTCATGGGGTTCAGCCCCCCCTTCCATCTTCCACTTCCTTCCTTCTCTCTCTCTCTCTCTCTCTCTCTCTCTCTCTCTCTCTCTCTCTCTCTGTCTCTCTCCCCTGCCTCGGTTGCAATTGATACTGACGTTGTCGTGGCCAGTTGACTGGCATGTTTGTCGACTTTGGCTGAGTTCTCGTGTCACAGCATCATCTGTCGTCATTGGCTAATACCCATCGTCTTCCACACCTAGATCCATTACCGCGAGGCCTGTCGGTTCGTCGTCGTCCTCCACCGTCACATGTTGAAACTGCTGAAGGAGACCTGTTCGGTGCATAAAGTTGACCATGTAGCGGATGGCACTCTACAGAAGTACGCATTTGGACATGAGAAAGGAAATCTGGCGCTGCTTTGTGGTCCTCCAGCTATGATTCAGAAGGCTGTGCTTCCAGCGCTTCGGGAGATTGGATACAAGGAGGACGAAAATTTGTTTGGATTTTAGCTCTGTTGCCCTCAATTTCCGATACTCTGGCATACCAATTGTATATAATGCGCTTAGGCTGTACTTAATCTCCGGTAATCGCTATCCCGGCGAAGTAAGGCCCTGCCTCAACAGCTAAAGGTTGATGTTGACAAAACATCCCATTTATACATCCTAGAGTCAGGATCGCTTAAAATACTGAGGTATCAGTTCCAAACTTGGTAAGTAGCTCCGAAGGGCCTTCACAAGTATGACTCCTTTCTCAGTTTCCCTGGTTTCTACTATCTCATGAAATACCGCACGAGTATTTAAATGACCACTTGGAAGATCATATCCTAAGGAACACAAACTTCGATGAGACATATGATGTTGTACACTTCCTTGGTGGTCTCTTGACGCATCCCAGTAATGCTGAAATAAATTAATTATCGCAATAATAGAACGATTGCTATTCAACTTCGTCCAGTCTAATTATATTGCTATAAACAACACATGACTGTCCCTCCCAACTTCCATACACATCGTCACGTAGGCACTCAAGCCTTGGCAGACTCGACCTCAACGTGATCAGTGTCAATTTGCTTCTCACCCTTGAGATCCTCCAATATCTCAACGCCAGCAAGACCAAGACTCTCATTGATCCGCATCATGCGCAAACGATCAGCCTCGGCAATACTATTATTATCGCCACCAAAGAAGACATCCAACTCCTCAAGCGTCTTGTCCTTGGTCTCAGGGGCGAACTTCCAAATGAACAGACCACCTAAAGCACTAAAGACGGCGAAGAAGATATAGGTACCATACTTCATCGAGCCCAGCATATCCTTGGTGGTAAGACCGATAATGAAGTTGAACATCCAGTTGGTAGACGCGACGATTGAGACACCGCGCGAGCGCTGACTGTTGGGGAAGATTTCCTGGGCCAATACCCATGCTACCGGTCCTGTTCAATAAGGTGTTAATAGGATGAGGCAGATGAGCTGGTATCATTGTAACGTACCCCAAGAGTAAGCAAAGTTAACAGCGAAGAGCCAGATGAAAGCAATGGCAACCCAGCCTTGTGGTCTGGCAAGTCCCTCGTTCAGATTCCACTGAGGCTCGTATATTCCCTCCACGATGGCGACAACAATGTGACAAAGGAACATGCCGATAGCACCGACAATTAAGAAGGTCTTGCGGCCGAACTTGTCGAGGTAAAGGACGGTAGGTAAAGTGAAGATAATCTGCAGGATACCAGTCACACCAGTGGCGAGAAGGGTTGTCTTCGTGGAGGAGAAACCGAACTAAGAAAAAGGAAGAAAGTCAGAACCTGATTTGCCAAGAAAAATCAAATGGGCATTTGAACAAGCTGGAATACTTACCGAAGAGAAAATCTGGGGCGCATAGTAGAGCACAGCGTTGATACCAGTGAACTGCTGGAAAACCATCATACCGCAACCGAGAATCAGACGCTTGAACATGTTGGGGGCAAACAGAGCTTTCCAAGGAGCTAGTATACCCCCAGCTCCAACAACTTCACTCTCCGTCTCTTCATCGAACATGACAGCAGCCTTGATCTCAAGGTACTCCGCACGAACAAGTGGATCAGTCACAGGCAGGCGACGCAGCTTAGAGATGGACTCCTTAGCCTCCTCATCGCGGTGCTTCATCATCAACCAACGTGGCGAGAAGGGGAAGAAGAAGAGACCGAAGAACAGAATCCAAGCCGGGATAATCTGCAAAGCCAAAGGAAGTCTCCACGCGATGGTCTTCTGGCCTAAGCAGGTGTGGCCGTGGTTCTGCGCGGCATTGTATGTGCCACTACTCAGATAGGGATTCGAGATACCCTCCGGGTTACAGGTGTTGCCTCCGACAAACTGCATACCATAGTCGAGCCAGAAGGAAATGGCCGTACCGATAGTGATGGACAGCTGTTGCAGGGAAACAAGCGATCCACGCAGCTCAGGGGGAGCGATCTCGGCTTGGTACAGTGGAATAACCATACTGAACATACCGATGCCAACACCGCCGATGATTCTACCAGCGAAGAAGTATGCAGGGTTCTGTGCACCAGCCTGAAGACCAGTACCCAAGGTGAAGATGACGACCGCAACCATCATGGCATACTTACGCGAAATACGGTCTGCGAGAACACCGTTGATCAAAGCACCAGCCCAGGCACCAAGCTCGAGGGCCGACACCAACCAACCCTGGATCGTGGATCCCATGAACGTGGGGAAGTGGTTTTCGAAGTTCTCCATGACCAGAACAGGACCCATCACACCCTGATCGTATCCATACATGATACAACCCAGTGATGCAAACAGACAAGTGAAGAAGACATATGGATTGGAAATAAAACCTTTCAGACCATGAGGTTTCTCTGCGTTGGCACGGCCAACCACAGACTGACTGACTGCCATCTTGAAGACGTAGCTAGGGCACGAGATAGACAAGAAAATGGAATCTAACCAAAGGAGAAAAGCGGGCTAACCAGGGGGATTATATAGTACAGGCCGCGTTTTTAGCCTCTAATTTCTTTTTCCTTCGTCTCCTCATTCTGGGGTTAGACCCCACGAGTGAAGGACATTTCCCCGGAAATAAAGACAAAACGCACAGCGAGAACCGAGCATCCCACATTCGGGACCCTCGATCATTCGATGACATGCACCGGTTTAAGGGGCCAATAGCACGCTAGGCTCGAATTTGAATACTAGACCGACAATCGGAGATGCCATTATCCGGGCATACGAGAACTCATATGAAATTGTTGGATGCCAAGGTACGCCACAAACCAAAAGAAGCATCACGCCAGCAGGCTCGGCATTGACTGGGCACCTTGGACCCGAAGTTCTCAGAAAACAAGCCTCCAGGTCTGAGAGCGTTGTGGCTTGGCAGAATTTGGTTTTGATTCGTTAACCAAGTGTCAGCTTGAATCCTTTCCGTATATCCATGTCATCCAACCGCATGAGGAGATATTTAGTGCTTACCGCACTGACACTTTGGGTGCAGTTAGATACTACATAACCCCCTAAAATCCGACAATTGACCGATGCCAGTTATTAAGATGAATGGGGGTATACAAGTCACATTGTGGGGTCTGTTCATGTCCTATATCTACTAGCAGTAGAATATTTTCTGATTACCAAGCATCAACCATTTGGCTACATTCTACGAATGTCAAAGAAAATCATCACATCCTACTTTAGAAATAGAAATCATTTCCTCGATTTAATCCGTTTCGAGCGCCCGGTTGAACAAATGAGATGCAAATGGAGAAAAGCAGGGAGAAAGGGGGAGTACAGGGGCCGGTAAATCTTCGGGTTTGCTATAAGCCCTAGTCGATTGATGAGTTCTGATGTTACAATGCCACAGCTATAATTCCAAAAATTGGCTGACTTCCAACTTTTAGCCTCGGATTATAAATAACAATAAAATACTAATAAATTAACAGCCCAATTTCGGGCTAGTGGACTCTGTTTCGGCATTGTCTTGGCTCGGGATTGGCCAAAAATTTCGGGGAACCGAGCGGACGCGTGGACTTCCGGGGCTTTCCCATGGGGTTTTCTAACTTTGCCAGTTCCAGTTGCTCGGTGAGTTGAGTCCGGGGTTGAAATCTGGGGATTGTATGGATTTAGACACTTACATTTTTCTTCCATTTGTGACTCATAACCTGGTGGCTGTTCTATTTGAACTGGCTTTTCTCAGAGTCCCGAGCCCAGCTTCCGGTTCTTCCGGTATGGTATACAACGTCGGGCCATAACTCACCTCCCGTGATGCCCCATGGGATCTCGCCTATCTCAGGGACCAATGGGTATCGCCGGTTTCGAATTGTCGCCAAGTCGGGTCTAGCCGAAATGCAATGCTCTTTTCGTTTTGTTTATGAGAAAAGAAAAGAAAAAAAGAAAATTTAGGACATACTAAACTAGTCATATCTCTTGCTGGTGGCGATTTTTCCAAGGATTCGTCTGAACTTGATTTAGCCCTTTCAATTTGACTAAGAACTTGCGTCCATATTGCTCTCAGGTGTGTCACACAATTTCATCTAACATATAGTAGTCATACATCAACTCTCTATTAGCTACCGTGGTAAGGACCACATCTAATGACAGAAATATTCTCACAGTTCAATTTTCACTGCACCTTGAAGTGCCTTCATCGATCGTTGTCGGGGAGCATGGACATTTCTTTCTTCATCCTGAGCCACAAGCACACCGCGATAACTCTGAAAAATAATACCACTCCGCGCCCGAAAAAGCACAAACAAGATATACAATCCTCAAATCCAAGTTAATAATGAATTATACAAAAGACCCTTGTTATTTTGACCGATTTACAAATTTTATAATCTGAGACACACCTACTAACAAGGGCTGCTAACGAAGGGACAAAGATTCACCAACAATGTACACTATGCCTAGATGTTTCAATTCCACTCTTAAATGAAGACAAAGGCACCTTCCAACAAGTTCTTTGATGCTGAATACAATCTCAAACATCCAGTATTGATGCCTGAATCTCCAAAAACCATATAAAACCCCCGTTCCTCCGAGGAGGGGATATGCAACAGGTTCTCCACCACCCCTCCACTATCCCAGTCTTCTGGCTCGAGGTTTCCCGATCCCCTTAACATAGTGGTCAAGTATAACTCACACGTCTACCTTTCCCCCTTGGTACTAAGAGTCCTTTCAAGCGCCATGTCAGCTAACTACAACTGGCAGGCAGTCCACCCGGTCTACGGAGTCCCCATTTTCGTCGTGCAAGCCACCGAGCATCCCCCAATCCGCTGCGACGTTCGTCAGAGACACAATCTCCCATCTAGATCATGGGCAGTACGTATTTCTACATGGGTCAATACTAACTATTTCCTATGGTCTTTGTGCGCTGGTCTCGCCGGCTATCGTTCGGACGAGGAGTGGACGAATACCTTCGAGATACACTATCGGAAGACCTGGGATGAGATCCAAGCTAGAGTCCAGGAGATCGATGGGCCTTATAGGTTTGGTATACCTATTCCGATCCCCCCGGTCATGAAGGCCGTAGTCATTCACCACCCCGAGAGTGGCCCTGCGGAAACATTCACGATTTATCCGGAAGCTCGTCCGTCCTATCTTGTCCCTCAGGTAACTAGAATGTCTTCGGATGCTGTATGGGGACTTTTACGGTTTGCAACTGAGCGTCAGTCCGTTGTGCCTGATATATTTGACGTAGTGCTCGATATTTCGTCGCTAGCATCTTCGTGCTCTGTAGATTCACAGATGGACCATAGTGTAGCTATGAAGAGAGTATCTCAAAGCGACTCGAAGGATGATGTGGTGGATACATTCTTTCGGTTCGGAAAGTGAGGTCAATTGTGAGGTAAGTACTTTGTTCCTTTGATATATAGATAGCTAGTGCTTTTCTCAAGAAAAAAAAGAAGAAAAAGAAATCACTATTTATTTCGATCATCAGCTCTCCGGGCGTGATATAGCAGTCTTAGAAATCGCCGAATACCTACACAACCTTTCAAGCACTCTTATATTTATCTGGTAAACCGTAAAAGTAAACAAAGGGTAAACAGTACAAAGTATTCTTTAGACGTATGACGAAAATGTACAGTTTACTTAGAGCGGCGGCTTGGAGACTTTCATATCGTCCATGTACCACGCCAAATCACCTGCTCCATGCTGATCACGCACACTTTCACCATTGCCTAGGAACCGGAAGCGGTTCCTAGAGCGGTAATCAATATGGAAGTGCTCCCCACCAATGTTTTCAAGACAGTCTTTAAAGTGCAAAACCGAGCCAGGATATACCCCGGTGACATGGCCTGAACTCTTTCCATTCTTGTACCAGCTCCGACATTCATCCGACCAGACCGTGCGCTTGAGGAACTCCTGGCAGTAAACATTGTAGTCATCCATGGCCTCCCTTTTGACATCAATTGACCTTTGTGAAATATGTTAGTCAAACGCCACTCATGGAGACCGTAATAACTCACTTGATATCCTCCGAAGAAATCTTCTTCGCCCAGCGGAGAATGTAATTACATGTCCAAGAGATCTGCGTTAGAACTGAGCCATGGGAGATAGGACAATTGGGCCCGTTGAAAATGAAATAGTTCGGCATGGTGTCCACTTGGACAGCAAAGAAAGCCTCGGGGTTACCTTTCCATCGCTCTTCTAGCGTGGCTCCACCGCGACCGATCATCTTCCAAGAAGGAATAAAGGAAGTGTCGAATCCTGTGGCACAGACTATCATGTCGAATTGCTGCTCATCACCTGTGACCGTTTTGATGCCCTGTTCTGTGATACGCTCAATCGGATCGAAGGTGAGAGTTGCATTATCATTGGAAAAAGCCTCCAGATATCCATCTCCTGGTGTCAATCGACGGCAGCCAGGACGGAAATCATGACAAAGCAGCTTTGACAGAATTTCTGGGTCGGAGATTCCTTTCATTCGCTCCTCCATTTGTTGCTGGCAAGCTTGTGTCAACCCCAATTGCATCGGGTGGTCTCTATACATGCCATAGAAGAACGCATTTACACTTTATTCAAAGCTGAGTTAGTTCTGGCAATTTGTTTATTGAGGGTGGTTGTGTGTAATCTGAACTTGCCTGGCCTCTAACTCTCTTCGATACTTAAAATGGGCCTCGGTATCTTCTGCGAAATGCGCTTTCTCCTCTTCTGTGTAGCGGAAATTGCCTCCATTTTGTGTTTTCTCCGCACAGAAGTTAACAGAAACCCAGGTCGGGTTGCGCACAAAGTTGACAAGCTGGGCGACCTTCGGCTGCATCGCAGCCACACATTGAATTCCGGAAGACCCATTACCAATGACCGCAACACGTTTGTTTGACCAGTCGTAGGTGTTATCCCTAAGTATGATTCTTACTATATGTTCGACAGTTCATAAACAACATTTGCTCACCAGATAGAAGTGTGAAGCAACTTTCCCTTAAAGCTCGATAGGCCCTCAATGTCCGGCCAGCTGGTTTTGCTAACCAGAATATCACCGTTAGTAAGAGAAACGATGCCAAGGACAAATAATTCTCACTTCAAAAACCCGGACGCATTGACCAGAATATCAGCCTCGTCATGCATGATTGTGCCACCCTGGTTTACCTCCACCTTCCACTTCCCCGCCTCATCATCCCACACCGTCTTCGTAACACGGCTGTTAAACTGGATGTCTTTGTCCAGGTTCCATTTCCTTGTTGTTTGTTGGATGTACTCCTCGATCTCGGGGCCGGGTGCATAGAAGTGGGACCAGTTTGGATTAGGCTCGAATAAGAACGTGTATGCATCTAAGTGGATGTCAATCTTGGTTGCCAAAAAGCCACTGAAGTATTTATCTTACGGGCAGGGATATCGCTAGATAGGTCAGTTAATGCAGTCATGTGTATTATGAGTATAGATAGAATACTCACCAGGCGACACCAGGATAGGTATTCTCAAACCATGTTCCACCAACCTCAGGATTCTTTTCGTAGGTCTTCAGTTCCACGAAATCGCCGAGTTTCAGTTCATGGTCAATCTTGTGGGCAAGCGTTAAACCCGAGTAACCCGCGCCGATGCAGATTATCTTTAGTTTCCGTCGCGCATATGCAGGTTGCTCGGCGCAGGGAACCCAGTTGGGAGGGGTCTCGCCGTTTGCAACGCGAGTAGCAGATGTTGGGAGAGAGTCGGAACCACTCTTTAGCTCATTTGGAATTAGTTGGTAACGCATCTTGAAGGGATTGGGGGCGGGATATGAGGGGTCAATTATCGGTGAGCTCCTCTTATGATGCTAATATATCTCCTGTAGAAACTGCATACATATATATTATAGGATATAGGGGGAAAAACAAACAAACTCAGGGGCATATGAGCTTTTCTTACACAAGGTGAAAGGATTTAGGGCTTAGACCCTCGTTATTCCGTACCCTGCACAGGCTTCTTATTGAGGGATAGTCCATAGCAGCAATATGAACAGAAGTACCTGATACAATATAGTTGGCTGATACAAATCCCACTGGCACCTTGTCTCCACACTGGCCCCAGCCCTAGGGTCTAGGGCCCCCGGGACGGCTAACCCGTCCCGCGGTTGGATCTACTAGCTTTCGCCACATTTCTGACTCCTGTCAACTGGCATGGAAAGTCATAGCGGCACGTAGCGCCTCCAAATGCGATGTTAAATACACACAAAGTACAGAGTACGGAGTACCTACTTTGTATTACATCCACATCTTGTTGGACTGTAATACTACCGGAATGTCCTTGCTCCACGTCTTGGTGGTCACTCACAGCCCCGTCCCTCGATGACCGAGTGACAGTTATATCGCTCATTAATTGGACTTCATCTATACATTCAAAGTCATTGATGCTGAAGAATGAGTCCTTGGGTGGCGTTTTTGCTAGGGGTTTCCGAAGCCAGGTCTTTGTAGCAGATGAATTTCCATCGCTTGGATCGGTGCTGCGACTATTTGATGAACGCCCTGTCCAGACCTTGGCCCACCATGGTGCCATGGCCCATGTAGCATCTGTTCTGTGGGTGTTTTTCTGAAGTGCGATGATTCGGCAAATACTTGCCACACAAACGCTGAATGCAACTAGCCAGAATGAAGTAGCAGCAGGAGGTGAAAACATACAAGCTTCCCAAGAGCAAGATGCCCATAAACGCTATCTTCTGCGACAATTGCATCTGCAACTTGTAGATTGTTGGCAGTGGCATACACAATATTATCACATCAACCAACATGGCACCAATGCCATTGCCAAAAAAGAATGTGGGCACATCAATGCATACACCAGTGGCTGTTGGATCAGTATAGGCTAGCCAGAAACATGGTAGTGGTCGACAGGCCACTGCAACTGTGACCATAATGGTGACCCAATACCCAAGAACCACGAACATGCACCAGCCTAGTGACCAGCGAAAGTTAAAGATGCGGCCGTAAAAGAAGACGATTGAAGACTTTGTGAAGGTGACGGATGTGGCGTAAATCATAACATAGGTAAAAAGTATCTGGATGTTTTGTCAGAGTCTTTCCCTTACTTTCCAAACAGTAATAAACTCCACTTTGGTCAAAGACTGCAGATGATATCCATTGCCAAACGGAATGCCTAGGGAGTCTCGCGTAAGTGCTGTGCCCATTCATTTAGTATTCTAGAAATAAATTTCTACTCACTTATAAAGCAGAATATTACTGTGCCCCAAGAAAATAATAGTGCTGCAATTATTAGGTAGTCATCAACAGCTAATTTCCTAACTCTTTGGTCTTCATCGGCGAAGCCAAACGCAATATAACTGCAGTGGTCCCGAGTGCCGCTATAGGAATGACTGCTCCCAACAGATTGTCTGTCTGGTTCTATGCCAGATCTACCCTAGGCGGTGCTGGGCCAAAACCACCTGTAGCAGTGGCACTAGGCATTTTGGCAGTCTAGCGGCAGATGAAAGGGAGACACAATGAAATACCACAGATCCGCAAATATGAATATGTCTAACCTAGCTGCTCGAGTGGACCACTCCATATGTATTCTTATTTTCAAATGTCAAGGCGGTTATTTAGCGAACAAGGCTCTATTAGGTCAGGGATTTTAGTTCCTATCCAAGATGCCAGAGCTCGTAATGATCCGCGGACACGAGAATGGAATTGAGAGATCCCATTTAATTATGTCAATATATGTCGGTGTACGTAGTATAGGGGTGTGAGTATCAGAGCTAGTACGGAGCACCTAGGACATAGATATTCAAATGAAAAAAAAAAAAAAAAAAATACAAAAGTACATCCTATGGCCTAGACTCGGATAATGGCCAGATAGCGTGTGATCAATGCGCCGGGGCCCCACAACCCGTCCTTCTGACGGCGGATGGGCCACTTGCTTCCAAGCCTTAGAAGTTCACGAGGTCCATACTCCGTACGTGTCCTTTGTCGGGATTATGATTAATGTTATTAGCCATATTAGAGAGGACTAGAAACAAGATATTAAATACGCGGTAACAGCGGTAAACACTAGATTCCTCTTAATCACATAGGTAAGACATGTGAAGGCGTATCCCAGTCAGGAATCGGAAACCAATTATTAGTAATATTGGTGCCTAACCTTGGAAAGGTGCCCAGGTGCTTAATGATGCCTCGTTATATACCGCCTTTGGCACCGCTCTACAAAGTATACCGGGTAATGTAAAGGAAGCTCCCATATTGAAGCTATTCCCACCTTACAAATATCTGGAATATCCCGTTTCTAGCCGTTGAAGCCTCTCATGCCTCATACCATATATCCATTCTTATTGTCATACGGCGACCAGAGTAAGCGTACGGGGTAGTAGAAGGAGAGAGGGGGACGAGTATACAGTAGGAACACTTCAACGCCTAGAAATAAGGGAATCCCAGGATTTGTATAGGTGCGAATAACGTCACATTTGTCTTTTCTAAGGTATCAATGTTGTCCTTAAAGAAATTCAAGAATTCAACCTCGGAAGTACTTTATTTACTCCGTACTAAGTGCTCTTTTAAGGTAATTCGGGTATTCATATTTTCCGCCAGCAAAGATTCAGGCATCTTTAGGCACTAATATTATGTCGCATGAAGGTGTCAACAACGGTGGTTTGTATTAAGGGGTAAAAAAACAGGTTTAAATACATGTGGGGCTCAAGCCCTACTAGTTATGCGCTGACATATTACTAATAACTAGTTATATCGCAAAGGTAACCTTACCTTTGAACTATATATTAAAAGCAGTCCGAATTGAAATGCTATCTTACGATGCTGAACGCTCGAATGTGTATAGTATTTTGGGGGTTTTGGACTATGAATCCGATAAATACATGAGCACACAAGCTCAGCTCGAAGTGCGAATGACCATACAGATGTTATGGGTGAACTGCATGATGAATGACCCAACAATTCCTCCCTTTGAATCAACTACCAATCAATGATGAGTCACCCCACCTCCTCCAGTCCCAGCTTTGCTTCATACCATTATCGTGCTTCTCCCAGCTCGATTGGACAATACTTCTGGAACGTGCGATGCTGCCATGTTCAGTGTAACTCTCAACTCGCTGATACTGCTCATTGACCAGATCTCTGTCGACACGTTGAATAGCTGCCAACCCGCTGAAAAATAGCGGAATAATGACAAGTGGCATCAGATCAGGGTCCTCAACTTCCGATATATTGGATATGGCATGGTGTAAAGCGTCCTGGACCTTTTCTCCGCCAACTTCGGCTGGGTGTACAATGATATAGGTCCAGATAAACAATGCAAACTTGTAGGACTCATACAAGTTGTCATCCTCATTGATGAGCTCCGTTTCTGCCGGATCCCAGTCATCAAGGTCCTGCCATATATGAACTGCATCCGAAATGCTAAGTGGGCTTAGGTGACGTTTCCCATCTCTATCGCAGTGCAGAGAATGGATTCTCTGCATCAGATCAAATAAATCGTTATCCGGTGCCAACACAACGGCTTGGACGCATCGAGCCCTATGTTTCATTGCATTAGAATGGCTCAGTGCATGGCTTGCAGAGGAAGTAAGTACACCGACATACCTGGTATTGAGAATGAAGTCGAAAAAGAAATCAAGCAGAACTACATCCATAGCTCGATAGACGTCTTTAAGTTCGTTTGTTCGTTTTATGATTGTTCAAACGGAAACGAAAGGGAAAAAGGAAGTTGGAAAAGGTGAAAATAGAAAAAACTTCGAAATCTTCAAGCTCTTGCCAATGATTGAGAGCTGCGTTTGAATATAAAAGTCTTTCATTTTTAACAATTGGTTTTGTTGGACGACAGTTATAGGAAAGCACTTGCAACATCTAGATGGTGGCCATGGAAAGGACACAATTTGTTCGATCTATCATCTAGTATATGAGCGCTTGCCGCGGTTAGCTTTAATCTGCGTGCAATTATCTATTAGGTAACTTAGTGGGTCAGCCCCAGTGGTCGATTACATTAACCAATCTTGGTGCGCCGGTTTTGGACGGCTTTAGGTATTCAGCCATCCTGATACGCCCCCGCTGTGTATGCATATGCATGCACTACATACTCATACATTACGATCCACACCTCCCCACAATAATACCGACCTACGCATGCCACAAGAGCACACGACTTGACTACTTCAATAGACTTAATAACGCCAAACGTCACCAGACATAAACACAGTGTCCTTTAGCGTTCAATTTCCTGGAATTAAATCAGAGCACAACATTCGGAACAGGAATATAATTGGAATACAAACTGCCTGGAAACAATATAAGAGAAGAACGTTCTCAACGCTCAGAGACTCAGTCCGATCTCAAAGGATGAAATGTCAAACCGCTTGGTAGATTGTCTTGATGCAAGGGTCTGATTGTCGACCCCACGGGTGTTCGGCGTTTCGGCGTTCGTCCAGCTTGGGCTCGAGCTTGGGCTCGAGCTTCACTTTTCTTAGAGTGGGGAAACTGTAAATAGATCACACCGAAGTCGGGCTAATCTGCAGGGTCTGCCTGTGCATAAGTGAATTAGGTATTTTGATGACGATATATAAAACGATGACCATCATGATTGGAAATGTCTGAAGGCCAAAGACCAAAGACCAAAGCCTGCCCATTCAACTTAGATCCATAATTGTCACGGATAGCCAGTTTTTATTATATTATGAATGACATAGAAGCATCTGTTAGAGATCAAAGAAGGTCTCCGAACAAGAGTATAATAGGGTCAAGGTACCAATATATAGTAAAACGGCAGATATCTTCAGAACGGCCTGTGCGATGAGGTGGGTAATTGGCATCATCCACTTTACAGACACCGCTGAAGTACAAGAAGGGTGTGAATCTACTCATTCATGACATGCATCGTACTCTGACTGCTTATAAGCTGTAAATCAATGGGCAAAGTTAACTACTTCGTTGAACACTGGATGACGCATATCCAAGCAGTGATCATCTTGCTCGGCTTTTGGAGTTTATGCAGAACCCGTCTAGATCCACCAGCCTCACTTACAACATAATCAGGACATTGATATGAATTCTTTGATTCGTTGAATAAAATACAACTAAAGCAACCATTGTGGCGTCTTAGCCTTATCATTGGATAGTCCCCGCATTTTTAAATTGAGGTTGTTCTACTTATAATCGGTGGATTAATATTAATTTAGATGTAGTAATAGGGTCATCCTCTAAGCTCGAAAATGTCGCGTTATATTTCTCCTAAGTGGGTCGAATTCTTCCGGGAGACGATAATACTCGGCTATTATACACCTTTATGATAGATACTCTTTCTAAAGCCCACTCCAAAGACTACAATCAAGACAAGGAGAGACTCGAGGTTGGTGTGAGAGGACTGGTCAGAAACATGCTATGACCCTTGATTACAGAGACCAGATACCGATACCAACAGTTCCTCAACTCTATTAAGAATCATGCCGTCCCCAACTAGGGGTGCAGGAATACTGTGGAGCAGCACTTGCTCTTGGACTGTGAAAACTCTGCTACCCACTCTTCAGCTTTATGCGATGCCACTATCATGGGATTTCCTATACTGAAGCAAGCGAGGGCCACTTGTATTTAAGTCTAGTCTTTCTATATATTATTAATTCTTCTGAATCATACCTATCGTCGGAGGGTTTTACACATTTACATTGTGTAACATTGCTTTCTTCTCGTTATATATAGTATTCCGTATTTCTTCACCCTCTAGTGCTCAAACAGACAAAATACTGAACGGGGATCCCTTATTTCAGGAATCCGACATATTAGCGATCAAATTAGCTACGACAATAGGTATCGTTTAGAGAAATTAATAATATACTTATTAGTGCTATTTAGTATGAGGTTCAAAGGTTGATCTCGCAGCCTCACTTAGACTAGAGCATTAAAGCAGGAGCCGACTTACTGGCTCTTTAATAGGGTGGAAACTAAGGCACTCCTAGTCCTTTCAAATGCACGAAAAGGTCTATTTATAAGAACAACCTTGTGGCTAAATGCTTAGTATTACCCCGTATCGGGTGATATTAGCCACTTCCGTAGGCTTACTTAGCGTAATTCCGGTGCCTTGAAGCTGCTGAGTGAATAGCGGAAGTGACCACTAGCTACTTCGGATGCCCCTATAATAATCTAACCATTTTCCTCCGATGCGCCTCCAGCCTCCTGCTGGATCATCCCAAGTCTGTGAGAATTTTTCTTGCAGACTAAGTGCTTTGTTTGTCTGTCTTTATCCGTTTAACAATTTTTTTGCCAGGGTTTCATGGTATGAGTATACTGCTTTTTTTTTATAGATCTAGGAACCAAGATTTCGTGCTTCTCTCTCCCTGCTTTAGAGATCTACCAGCTGGAGTAGCTGTAACACCTTCTACAACCTCTATTGTTACCTGCTCGTTCTTTAAACAGAGTGTTCATCCAAGGAATTAAGCATAAAGAGGGGAAGCGGAAAGGGAAAAAATGATTAGTTGAGTAAGAATCCCGGTGTCAAGTATTTCCCAGGTATTAACGCGCTCTCTCCTTTGTTTCCATTGGGATGGTCCTCGGTAAGGGTGACCTTTATTTCCTTTATAAAACAAGCCATTGTTAGCTACACAACAAAGGCAACGAAGTGAATCCCTAAATAGTCGGAAGACATGTTTTGTGAGGTCTTTGTCGTATCTTTTAGAGCCCAGTAGGAACCATCAAAATAGAGAACCCTGGCATAATTTTAAATCACCTATATAAGCGCGCTCTGCTCTCGTTGAAACTATATTTCATATTCAAAGATTTCTATATTGTATCACAGAGCCCTCAAATTCTACATTCCAAGTCTAACAATAACCCTTTGTCACCATGTCTCAGCAGTCAAATTCTCCTCACCCCCTAGGCAGTCGAGGTCTGGGCGATTTGCCTGTCGAGATATTTTTATGCATTGCAAAGTCGTTGTCTTTCCGGGACCAATCCAAGCTACATCAGACCTGCAAGTCTATATACTCGCTACTCGGGAACGGTATCATAGAGGAGAGGGCTCGTCTTATTGTCCACGCCCTGCCTCCCAAGCAAGAATACGAACAACTTCGCTGGCAATGGGATGAACCTGATGCTATTGCTGGAAGGCACATACCGACACATTCCATCTGGAATGATCCCCCAGAGTTTTTGGATAGACCACGGGAAATTGAGAGCTTTGCTTGCGCTATTGTGCGTGGAGATATCGAGACCGTGCAGGATTACTTGTGCGCAGGCGTCAACCCTAACACATAATCGGGTCGTCGAACGCGGCCACCAGGCGGTGTCCGGGTTCCCGGGCGTAATCTCAACCCGGGCGTAATCTCACTTTTCTCCATTCCACCAAATAATTCATTGAATTTAAATAGCATCGCCTTCTAAATCAATACAATAAAGATCATCAATCCATTCCCGAGGCCTCTCTTCATCATGATCTGACCCAATTTGCCCTATATCCTCGATTTCTCCGTCGGCAATTGCTTTTAAAATAGCTGCATCCCGCCAGGCTTTCTTCGAACGATTGAATGATTGTAGCCTTTCCTTATCAACCCGATCATTTATGTGCTTTTTACAATCCTTAACCAAACGAGGGCCCATTTCCGGAAGCCTTCGTTTAGTCTTAGCTGTATTAGACCGCTTCTTGCGCCGTAGAATTCGCACGTTGTCTTCCGCAAACTGAGCCCCGACCTCAGCGAGAACGAGGCCACCCGCTAGTATCTGAGAGAGGCTTTGTCGCACCTTCGGGGAGATTGTCGAGTCATTTTGAATATGCTTTATGACCTTAGTGCTTGCCTTTCTCAATTTTTGTACTGTCTCGGGCGGGGTATTAGGCAGTGAGCTTGATAATGGTGGTGGTGTAGTTCCGGAAGTAATATTATGAATAATAAAACCGGGCATTATAGGTAGATCATTATCCTCAGTCGAAATACCAAGTTTGGTAAGGCCTTTATTAGAATCTATAGGCTAAATACCAGTTTCGCGGAATCTATGTCGAATAGTACGCGTTATAAGTGCCGACGTCCGGACATCGTGGATTCCCGCGAAGAAATTTGCCTTTGACCGCGTATTACTACCCCAAAAGGCTTCCTCATTATTATACTTCTTATAATAATACTTAAGCACTTGAAATAGTGTATTATCGAGCGGTTGGCAGCTATGTGTTGTATATAGGATAAAACAATAGGGGATAATTCGTTTTCTCTAACAAAATTCAATAAAATCATAGGTTAAGTGTGAACTATGATTATCTATTAAAAGAAGACGATATTCCCCTTTTTTAACACGGAAAGATGTGAATTCGTCGAAGACCTGAATCTAGGCAAAACTAATAATCTTATCGGTCCAGCCGTTTGGGGTTGGCTATATAGTATAGTCGTCGGGTAAGTTAGTGTTGATAAACCAACTCTCTATATAGAATTGACCCTTAACTAAAAACCACGGTGGCATAACCTAACTATCGGCCGAGACGCATTCGATACCAGTAAGGGATTCAGCTTGTCCGCCGGTATTATTTTTGGAATTTCCCCGGGCTGAAACAACGTTCTAGGCCTTGCCTTCGCCAATTCGAAACCCAGTTTCGTCGAAATTGTATAGATTCTTCTGTGCAATTCCGTAGGTTTTGAGCGTAATTTGTAGGCGATCGTACCAAGAAACAATATAACCAGGTTCACAGACTTCATATCGTGCCTTTTCCATCGGCTTTTGCTTAATAGTCTCAAAGCGTGAAGGTAGACGGGCGATAAAGTCGTACGCCCTGTTTTTTCCGAGCGTGCGGGCGGGTTCATGACGTCGAACAATTTGTAGAGCAGCAGCCTGAATTTGCCCTGCGGTCGGGGGAGAATAGGCCTGGTCCAAGGTATCAATCCATAGAATTAATGCCTTCTCTTGCTCGGGGTCTAATGCTTTGTTGGTTGGGATACGATCGTTTCTAGACTTATGACCTTTGAGGCGGCCCCTCAGTATGCTAGACGTAATGCCAAATTCTCGGGCGATCGCTGAAACGTTAGGTTTCTGGGTAGCAGAGCATGCTGATAAGGCATTAGAGATGCGGGCTTCTAATTCTTGAGACATAATATAGAGAATTGGGGGTGTAGTGAATTAATGAAGAAGGTGGAATGGAGAAAAGTGAGATTACGCCCGGGTTGAGATTACGCCCGGGAACCCGGACACCGCCTGGTGGCCGCGTTCCACGACCCGATTATAGCCTTACGGGCGAATTCATGTTGCATATAGCGACTAGCTCCAATCATCCTGAGATAGTCACTTTGCTTCTGAAACACGGTGCTGATCCTTCCCATCCAGACTTCCGCTTCGGCAGCTTACCATATGAGAAAGCTACCGCCGGCAATACTGCCCTGATTCTTGCGTTCGCCCGCAGCCATAACCATACTGAGATACACGGCTTCGTCCATTATGTTATTGGTCATTACGACTTGGAGACTATCCAGGCTTGTATAGATTTAGGCGTAGACTTCAACCGAGCAGATTGGTTGGGGGAGACCGCGGCGCATGCCCTAGCCGAGCGCAATTGGCCGGAGATGTTCGACCTGGTGGCACCTCACCTGACAATAGAGACTATAACAATGGTCTCAAAGAAGAATGAGACGCCGCTATATATCGCACTATGTAACCCAGACGCGGATCTCGCCATGAGATTGATCGATGCTGGTGCCGATTTCGACCCCATCGATAAATCGAGCGATACTGCTCTATGGACTGCCATCAAAAGATTCCATTTTGGAATTGCATACTTAATTCTTGATAGAAATGCCTTCGCTCCCCTAGAAAGTTATATAGGAGGGCGTGAGCTTCAGGCAGCAATCTTAGCCCGCGAATATAGAATTATACAAACGCTTATTAACCGTGGCGTGAGTAAAGAGCAACATGAGAGGGACATTATGTCGCCGCTTATCTGCGCCATTAGGACCGAAAGCTTGACGATCCTAGAATTATTCTACGAAGAAGGGCGGAAGCCCTCCCTGGTACATAACCCCGAGACACTGTATTCGCCTTCAGCATATGCCACGGCTCTTACCCTTGGGAGACGAGAGATTGTGCATTACCTGGAGGCTTGTATAGACCGCGACGGCGGCAGCAGCCCCCAAATACCGGAGAGTGATTCATATGCTAACATGGCACGTAAGATCATGGAGATTATGTGCAATATCTATTACCGGTATGGACCTAGTTCAAGTGTTCCACAAATTGAGGTCCAGTGCAAACTCGTCAATCAAATTGCACTGCATATTCTTCCCTTAGCGGGCGCAAATTTTGATTCGGATCGAACCCGCGAGTTGGTAGAAGAAGCTCAACATATTTGCCCAGCCATACATGCTGAATCTGGAGAAGAAGAAGGCAGGGCAAGTCTATTAGAGAAGGCCTTGCCACGCCTTGTTCGCACGATCAGGGAAGAGGCTGATCCTAAAAAGAGGGCCCTTTTCTTGGAGACCTCAAAGGCCGTCATTAACTCTCACATAGTGAGTCAGCTAAGGGTAGACTGGATCGCTTACATGAATAAACTTACAGAGGTACAGGTACTATTGCCTCCCGGAATGAATGATCGGACACACGAACTCTGTAGGGCTTTAGGCCGTCTTTGGGACCTGGCAAGGGAAAACACCGATGATGAGATGGACCGAGTCATGATGGTCATCTTGCGGCTTCTTCGATTCTAGCTTTTTCTTTCACGTATTAACATTGTTCTGTGGTGGTTTCAGATTTTTCAAACTAGCATTTGTTTTCGATTTTGTGATTTGTGTCGGGTCTTCTCTAAACCAAAAATACGAGGACGGGGATCTGTCATTAGTCTATATATGTACCTAGCAATGAGGACTTGAGAGAAATAAAGCCCTTCTAACAGTTCTCATTCCAAGACAATCAATGCGAGCCTAGAAAGAGTGTAGACTATACGTATTCGTGCGTTAACCATGGAAATGTATACCAATAGTATTTAGCCAACAATAAGACCAGGAGAAAATATGTAGTTTCAAACACTACATGCAGATAATGGTTCGACCAGAAGTAGCGAAGATGCAGCGTGTTTGGCTTTGTGCAGTCATAGATGCACCCAAGTTCAACAAGATTGGCTAGTTCATCAATTGGCAATTGTTTGTATGGTTCAGTGAACACTGCTTTCCTACACCCCGAGTTGTATTTTCTAAGCTTACAATAGATCCAATGAATGATGCGCTCTGTCCTTTGTTTCCCTTAGAATCACCCTTAGTACGGCTTATATTAATGTTTAGAAACTCCCCTTTGTCCAACTTATGAAACAAATAACGGACGAAAGAGCCAATTAATGGATCCATTCATTGATATCATGACAAAAACAACCAAGGGAAGCCCCAAATACTGAGAACACATGCAAGGTCTTCGTAGCATCTCTTAGAGCCCATTAAATATCATCGGAATAAAGATCCAAAACATATTTAGATATAACCCCGGGAAGCTGTTTACACCATCGCTATACGCCACAGCTCTTACTCTCGGAAACCCCGAGATCACGGAGTATGCGGAAGATTGCATCAACCGTGATGGCAATGGCTCACAAATACCATGTATACTGGAGAGTGATACCCATGCTGACCTAGCACGAAAGATCATGGAAATCATGTCAAATCTTCATCGTTGGGATGAGTGTATCTTTGATGAGCCAGTCAAGTCCAACCCCAACCTCATCCATGAAATCGCGCCACATATTCTTCCATTGGCCGCTGCGAATTTCGATTCTGGTCCAATCTGCGATCTTGTTCAAAAGACTCAACATATCTGTCCGAACAGGCTAGCTATCTTTCGATGTACGCTCTTGTCAAGGCTATAAAAGGTCTCGAGTGGTCAGAGGAAGAAGAAGAGACAGGAGAAGGAGAGGGTACTGGTACTGATCCTGAAAACGCAGGCCTGTTAGGGAGGGCCTTGCCACGTCTTTTGCGTGTGGTCAGGAAAGAGGTTGATCCTGAAAGGAGAGTCCTGTTCTTGGAGACCTTGAAAGATGTTTGTATAAATCATATAACGACACAGGCAACAGCAGAGATGCACGCTGATACAAGGATGCTTGAAATGCCAATATTGCCCCCTGGAATGAATGATAGGGTACGTCAGGTCAAGGAGATCGTGACACGTCTTTGTAGCCTGGCGAGGGAAAACGTAGATGATGATGAGATGGATCGGCTCCTTTTTGCGTGTTCTTCGATGCTAAATTTAACTGCTATGTTGATTGCGTGGGTTTTATTCCTTTGTTTGTTTTATATATTGTTATTAGCAAAGAAATGAGGGAATTAGATCGTTATAGAATTTGCAATTCCAATGTATGACTAGGAAGATTGTAGACTGCCAGGCTTGAAGCCCGTAGGTATTTATGCCTATGTTGCACTGGCAATAGAACGAAGAAACATAGTGATATACCTCTGCGAGAGGAGGAAATAAGAAATGATGGACGAATATCAATCATGGAGAACACCATCTATACCATGAAACCATCTATATAGCTCCGTGGTGACCAAAAAAGTCGCCAAATGCGAACAGCCAATAAGACATACTACCAGACCAATTTACAATAATATGACTCTATTCAACGGGACGAAGTGGTGAGTGAATCTTTATCCCAAGAGTAGAATAGAATAGTTCCATTGAATCAGGCAGTCTAAGCACAGCGCCGGGGACGTATCCCCTCAGATCAAAGTTATAGCAAATGTACGAACAATTAAGACGGGTAGCAGCGACAGAAGAGGCTGAGTAGTACATGACAAATGAAGAGAAAACAAGCAAAGCTAATAAGCATATTCAGACAAATAAGAGCAAGAGAATGATAAAAATGCCAAGAAAGCGACGAGCCCAGAGGCTAGTGATGTCAGATGCACCGAAAGATGGCAATGTATGTGTACTTTCAGATCATGGCGGCATGGGCTAGCATCGTCATCGATATGGCGGGTATGTATGCAGGATAATGTATGTGTTGCTCGTGAAGGCGTCTCAACTGGCCGGGGGATTAACCATAGATTTCAATTCTGGGCTTGGGCTCTTATTTTCTGTTATCCTCTAGTGTGTTCTGACGGGCCAATGCCAATGCATGCACCCTCAGAACTGTTCCTTGGTGGTGGGGAAAAGGGCGCTCGGCTTCATGTGCCGCTATTTCTAGTTTCTCCGCAGCTGCACCCATAAGAATAGAAGGGAGGACGGAGAAACAAATCGAGCGACAACTGGGTATCATAACGGGGCTATTTTGGGATGGCGTGATATTAATGGAGATTGAAAGGTGCCGACGACGACAGGATAGAAAGGAAAGGCGATCAAATAAAATTGTTATTCCAAATTTAATCAGGGTTGGTAAGCTAGAAATCACGCAGTTAGCAAAAGTGTTTGGCCAAATTCCGAAGTTCGATATTGAACTTACGCGAAGAACAGGACGCGAGTAGTCTTCGTTGTCTTGCAGCGAAACACTGCTATCCCGAGCACCGTTCGGGTAGAGAACAGTGCTGGTCTTCATTCGCCGATCGGTGAATGTTGTGCCCGAACGTGCGGGAATAGATCCACCAGCAGCACCTTCTCCATTGCTCCGTGGGAACAACCCTCCCATGAAGCTCGATCCCCTGCTGGTTCTGTCGTCGGCCATTTCCTGGCTTGGGATAGGGCTGACGGCACGAGCGCGTTTGCGGTAGAAGAAGATCAAGAAGATGAGGGCACCAATCAGGGCTAGTCCTCCAAGAACACCAATCACAATTCCTGCGATGGAACCTCCACTCAATTTCGAGCTGGTAGCGGCAGTCGTAGTCGATCCGGAATCGGCGCCAGCAGTCGCACTTGACCCAGAAACAGTGATTGTCTTGACTTGGCCTCCAGCGTTGGTTTGGACTGAGACAGTAGATGAGGTACTGGTTGTTTCATCCGACGTAGTTGACTAGGATCAAAAGTTAGCCAAAAGTGCCATTCAATCAAACCGGTGATGCTGAAGATACAGTTTGTGAGGATGAAGTGGAAGGATTCGAGGCAGTCACAGTGACAGTTTCAGGCTGAACGCTCGTACTCTCCTATCCCGGATATTAGAGCCACAAGCTAAGAAAGAGTTGAACACCCAATCATGCTACATAGGCTGACAGGAAGGTTTATCGGTCCAAAAATAGAAAACGAAAAGAAACCAAGAAAAATGATATCCAAAAGCAAAAAAGGAGGGATTGCTTACCGAAGTTGAGGTTGAGCTTGATGTTGAGGTTGAGGATGACGACGAAGTGGTTTTTGAGGTTGTTGAACCACCGGCTGTGCTAGTCACATCGTTGCCTGTAATTTCTATATAGGCGAACACTCCTTTGGATGCACTTCCACAACTGTCTGCGGGATAACCGGGGCATGCACCATCACAGTCTGAGGTGTCAGAAGTTTGCGACGATTTAGAAGGAGCAACATTTGAGCACCAGCATTTCTTCCCTTGTAGGATACCCAGGGCATAATTGGCGCAAGTTGCTAGGCATGCTCCATTTGATTGATATGTGTCGGAAACTGTGGGATGTCAGCGATAGTCAAATCTTCAAATTTTTGCGATCGCTTACCTGCGCTAAAGGAAGACCCCGTGTTGACTGAAGCACAGTATGCGAGGCTAGATGCAGCCGACGCGAATGGCCGAGCCAGGAGAGCAAAAACCGAGACCACCTCCGCGACCTTCATGGTGGGTGTGCTCGATCGATAATTTCTTATTAAACCGGGTCGCCCTTCCTTGGTATTTGTGGTTTTCTTTTATTTTTCCACCCAGATCCCGACAAGCGTAAGGGTAGCGACGGTAAGCAGTTTGCGCAGAGTGAAGATCGAAATTGGCTGTATGTGGGCCGACCGACGAGAATTGTCGATCACCTATGGACCAGAGTCCGATAGTGTCTGAAGGCAGAATCTAATATATCGATGGCAGTCGATCGAAAACGTCCCAATTGTTGTTGATCCCCCCACTAAGCACTGAAAAAAGTCGTAGGTGATCCCGGATCAAAGGCACATTGTCTCGATGACTCGGAGGGCTGAAGGGCTAGGCAACAAAATAACAAGAAAAGAAAGAAACAAAATGAAATGAAGGGGGAGGAGAAGATGAAGTTGAGTGCACACAGGAAAGAGAGAGGGAAAGAGAGAGAAGAGGAGAAGGGGGATCTCCACAGTCACGGGCCTCAGGTGCTATCCTGCTCTGTTATCCTCCACTTAACTATCCTCGTCGGAGTATGTCGAGGCCTCCCGACATACCCGGTGGATACTGATTTTCCTATTTTACTGTGGGATTTAGAATAATTAATTGAGATCTCCAAAAAACATTGTAGTTTATTTACGAAGTACAGATCTATTGTTTTCACTCTATAGACATTCGGCCCTTTATAGGATATCTTCCAATGTTGTTATCTCTGTAAGGTCCGTGGATGTATCTATGTACAAAGTGCGAGCCTATAACAAGCCATCTTTTAATCTTTATATTTCCCAGTGTATAACAAGGTATAACAGATATAACACCGTCTCACACAGTCGTAGTCTAACACATCATAACAGTCGAACAAGTATTTTATTGACTTTTTTCCTAATGCGCTTTTTCTCCACTGCAATGGCCTGACTGGTAGAACCAAAGATCCTTGGACCAAGGAAACATTCCACCCTTCATACCTTTTTTTTTCTTTTTCGATCTGCTCCGTATATTTGTGTATTTGTGTATTGTGTATTGTGTATGTTGAAACTCCGTAATCAACTCCCGAATATCAGGGAATAACGTACTTCTATTTGTGTATCATTTTCTTCATTATATCCGAAACAGTTGCCGGAGAGATCACCAATGCATTACCAGGATTAGAAAGTACATAGCGTAATTGTGGACATACGTAATTGGGTGGAGAGAAAACTCCTCACACTACTCCGTATGTATTCCGTACTCCGTAAGAATGTTCCAACTTTGGCTTGGCCTGTGTGTATTAATTTGGAAATTATTTATATAAAGAAAAGCTCTCTAGGAGATTTTGAGACTAGCTCCATCGTGGCAATAAAAGTCTTTCCTCCACTCTACGATCAATCCAGCAACTTACGTATGGGACCTGGACCAAGTGGTTATGAACCAGGGCTTTCCAAGGCTACTCCGTATATCATGATGAAATAGACACCTGTCAACTTGCGAATTCCCTGGTACAATGTGTCTAGACCGTGAGGTAACACAGGGAATTCTACGGAGTATCACCCCGGGAATTGAATAATATTGTACGGAGTCACCGAATGCTCTCGACCCCCTCCCAATGCCCAGCCGCCAGAAACGACGATCGACTCGAGAGATCGCTGTGATTTGTCGGATGGAAGCGAGTCGGTTGCGATGAAACAAATGGGATCAATCGGCTATTAAATACAATTCCCGTTTCTCTCTAGACTGTGTTTGCGGACTAATGATTTGCGCATCTTAATCTAGTCTGGCACAACATCCAACATAACTAGACTAACTAACCAACAGAGTGTTGTACAACATTGTACAACATACACAGAGTCATGATTTCCCCTTTTTCCAAGATTTATTTCCTTTCTCGACTCATCCAATATGAATCATCCCACTCATCTCCCAAGTGGAGCATCTCCACTTGGCGTAAAAACGTAAAAATGATACAATCATGCGTAGGTGCCTATGTGCCTATCTTGAAATTTCAAATTGCATACAATTTGTCTTATAAGCGAAGGATTTAAGACTCCTTGTTACACATATACAATATAACTGCATGTGGTTCAATGGCGTTTAAACTGTACCTAGGTACTCCGTCCTCCGTACCTGGTCACTTCCAAGGTTGTTTTCCGAGTGCAGAACTTTAATACGCGGACCAATAGTCCATTAATAAATACCGAGAATCATTGAAATCCATTTTGCAATCCAATACTTCTCCGTACTAAATATCCAATACAAATCGGTTTACCGAACCTTACTCCATACACATCTGGACAATGCCAAGGCAAGCCTTAGAGTCATGATGTGTTGTGGCTCATATGGCTGAGACAAATCCACCACAACGCGCGAGTGGAAGGACAGCTAGCCCAGTACGACGTAATCTCCCGCAGGGGGCGCCGCGTAGTTAGGGTTACTCGATCTGGGCTCTCCATTTCGGGCCTGGTCTTTTTGCATGCTGATTCAACATGTGGCGAAGTTAAGGACATGCTGAATCTCCGTACAATTATTTGTTATTGTGCCTGGTGGCTTGCAGGTGGCGTTCTAGGTCTGAAACAAGCCTACAGTGCTGATCTCTTGGTGCAGCCTGCATGAGGCATCCGCGAACCATATCTCGAAGTTGAAAGTTTACATTTGTCGGTACAACGTTCATTTCAAAGGTCATGTACGGAGTAAGTTTTGCGACCATTCAATATTCAAATCAACAGGTTCAATTAAAAAGGTGTTTCGAGATACATCATACACCTGCCACATAATAAAAATATGAGCAGGAAAAAGTGGTCTGTGTGCTTTGGTACATGAAATGTTTTTGGATCTGAACCTATGATTTAACTATCACGTTGCAAGCCGATGGATAGATTCCCAGTTCTGGAGATCATCTCAATCACGCTGCTTGAACTTTCCACACTTGCTGAATCCGCCGGACACAACTTTGCTGTCTTCTCTGAACTCTTCGAACTCTGGCTAACACTGCGCGAACGGTTGGTGCCGGACCCTGGCAGAGGGCCAATCGTCAATTCATTGATATCCTCCACGAATTCTGAACCGGGAGGGGAATCGTAATCGGAATCGACCGACACAGATTCAACCCAGGCCAGAACGTCCTCGTTTGACGGAGTGACCAGGTTTGGCGGGGTGGACGGCCGCTCTGGTTGGGTAGTAATGTGGGCAGTAATGTCGGATTTGGCATCACATCCATCCTCGCTATCCTCATCGAAGAAAGTGCCCACAGCGCACAAGCCGACCATTCGAGTGAAATGCCACTGCATGTCCAGCAAGTCGAAACTCGGAAGCGGTCGCTCAGCGGGGTTGTCGGTTGTCATTTTGAATCTGTGGCCGGATTCAATAGCATGATATGATGGTTCCCCACGCTCTCCTACCATCACGACCAGTCGATCCACGCTGGAGATGTTCTTGTTAGACATGGGCTGCTTGGATAAATCAACCATGTCGTAAAGCTTGTGGTCTGGCCTCGGCTGCCAGTAGAACTCAATTTCCATTTCGGTCTCATCATCAGAGACCGAGACGGGACGCAGGGCAAACAAACCACTTGACCATGCAGACCGAAGGTCTCTCCGAAGGCAGATCAGATTAGTACAATCACTAACAGGTTTTTCGGGCTGCGTTGGGTCGTTAAAAACGGCCTGTCTCCATCTTTCGGTTCTAACCTTTCCCCAGAAAACATCGGCGAATCTCCAAATGTTAGGAGCCTGTGGATCATTCTTCAAGTTGGAGGCCAATGCGCTAGCTGGGAAGATCGGAGTCGTTTGGTAAATCTTGCGGGTGCCTGTGATGACACACTTGTATCCATCCCGTTGTCTGGCAGCGTAAATTGCAACGGGGGGAGCACGTGGCCGTGGGCTGGAACTAGCAGGTGGGCTGAAACTAGCAGGGGAATTGAAACTAGCAGGCAAGTATGGTTGTTCCGATTCCGATTGGGAGGTAGGTGGTAGCACCGTCCATTTGAATGAAATAGTACAGATAACCTGAGCAATGCTCTCGATGATTTTCAGTGAGAGGCGGGCGAGCTGTAGAATCCATTGAAGGCTCTCGAGATCGCATACATGGAGAACCGCCCATAGTGGGGAGGGGACTGGTTGCTCTAACAGAGCTTTCCTGAGCTGGCGTAGGATGATCTCCCGCTGAGGACACGGGATATTGAAATTCTCATCATTCACACGAACGACCGTGGAGGAGCGACTCAATTGCGAGGAATTCCCGGGGCCGGGGGGAGTGTACTACCTGATGCGGATGCGTTTGACATATTCATCACGTGAAGGTAGGTCTGGATCGGGAAAAAAGACGGTGAGGGCTTGCGCGTGGGTGTCTGAATGAGAGAACATCGTTTGTTCTGGTCTCCAGCTACTTATATACTCAAATGCAGCCCGCGCGTTGTATTCATCGCGCGATGCATTCACCGTCGGGGAAGGACCTGATGGGCGATATTAGGGGGTATTGATATACTGACTGAACGTCGAGGGCACTTCGCAGGAAACAAGACTATCATAAATTCATGGTTCATAAACATCAGATTAATAGGTAGCATTAGCGCCGAAATTGCCATTCTCGATCTCGAATATCTTGCATGCGTTTTTCTATCATCCGGGCTCGCGGAGGCATTCCCATACGAGGTCTCATATGGGGTACGATGTCAGGAACAGAGGCCCGCTCCCGCTGTATGTCACGAATGCGTCTGCGACGAGCACTTCGAATCTCATCGGACAACTCGACAAGCTCATCTATGTCATCCTGTCGCCAAACAGGTCAGAATCCAACAAAGCTGTCCGCTCAGATGATACATACCGACTTAAGGTACGAGAAGATGTAATAGCATGTCCTCGTCTCTTCGTACTCAAATCCCATCTGCTCAATAGCTTCCCTCACTACCAATCTCTTCGCAATTTCCGTCCACCGATCGTTTCGTGTCTCCTCCGAGTCCGTGACCTGCTGAGCAACTCGTCCCACTTCTGTTTCGTCCACCGGCGAATGTCGGGGTTTGACCTCAACAACGTCCAGAGCTCCGGTCATCTCGATGGCTTCGTCAGGAGATGGAGCATGCACCACTGACCACTCATCCGCGCCTCTGGGGCCCTTGTTCACTACGCGGGTGCTCTCAATCATTATATCCCTTTCCACTTCGCGCATGGAAGGAGCATCGCTTATTCCGGAGCTGTAATCTGACTCGCTCTCGTCTTCCAGTGACTTGGGCCGACGACGTGTTGCGGATATTGTTTCTCGCTCCCATGGGTCCTTGAAATCAACAGTTGGGCCGCTAGTGGGAGATATTGAGTCTTCTGGAGTCAGAGACTCTTCACTATCACTGTGTTTGAGGACTATATTTTCCTCTGACACTCGTCCACCTCGCATTTTTCTATGCCGAATATTAGCGTGCGGCAAAAAGGAGAAACCATCTATCTACTTACCGATGTTTAATATCAATCTCATCAAAACTATCTCTCCGGGACCGCGGTTGCGGACTACGCACACGAGGTGTATGAACGTCTTTATAGCCTGGGTTCGGTTAGAAGAATATTCTTGCTGGGCTACCAAAATCGGTCTTACCATGGTCAATGTGCGTATGGTGGGTGAACACGTCCTGGTGGATTGGGGGTACATGTATCGAATCCAGAGAAGGTGACGGCTGGCGAGATGAAAGCTTGTCCTTTGACTTCCGAATCATGATCTCTTCCTTAACCTCTTCAGTATCTCTGGTGCCTGACTTGGAGTCAAACTGCGAGCTCGCGCTAAGCTCTTCGTCCAGTGGAATCCGGCCCCTACCTTCTCGCCGAAGACCTCTTAATTCGCGTTCGAGATCCTCCGAAGGTACACTGCGCCGTTTTTCTCGCCCGCGTATAACCATTTCCTCTTCATCAACACGGTCGACTGGTCGTGGTCCCTTCTCCTTCTGCCGGACGACCACGTCATCTTCCACTTCTAGATCTGGAAAATCGACTGGGCCTCGGCGTCGCTCGGGAGGCGCATTGTCAAGCAGGACCTCTTCCACCTCGACCCTTTGGGGTGGAGGCCGTGGCCGTGGTCGGTGGTAGGGCTCTTCCTCGAACTCCAATCTTCTTTCACGCGATCGAATGTCGAGTTCACTGTCCCATCCGCGACGTAAAGGAGGCTCTTCTCTTTCTTTCCGCCGAATGAACATTTCCTCTTCCTCTAATTCCCGCTCTGGGCGGTGTCTTCTTCCTCCATGTTTTCCCCGCTCTTCAACCAAGGGGTTGTCTTCAAATTCCCTTTCTGCACGTCGCCTGCGGTGGCGCTTTTCTCTCTCTTCATAGAGAAGATCGTCTTCAGACCTTCGTTCCGGGTGACGCCTGCTCCCTCTGTGTATTTCTCTGTCTTCAATGATCAAATCATCCTCTTCAAATTCCCGCGGGTGGCGCCTACTTCCTCGGCGTCTTTCCCGTTCGACAAGAAGTTCCTCGTCCTCCTCATATGCTGGCTCCGAACGACGCATCCTACCACTCCCTCTTTCCCTTGGTCTTTCCTCAGACAGAAAATCCTCTTCGGATGCTATCTCCGGGCGGCGCCTTCTATCTCTGCGCCTTTCTCTTTCCTCGATGAAGACACTGCCTTCGACTTCTCGCTCTCGTTCAGGACGAGGCTTCCTTAGTCCACGCATTTTACTTTCATCGGGGAAAATATCACTATCGAGTTCTCGCTCTCGTGCAGGGCGATGCCTCCTGTCCCCGCGTCTTTCTCTCTCCTCGAAAATCGAATCCTCGTCAATATCTCGCGGATGACGTCGGCTACCCCGGCGTATCTCCCGTTCCTCAAATATCATGTCTTCCTCGTCCACTTCACGAGGACGAGGTCTATGCCGGGACCCAGCCGGCCGCATGTAGGGATCATCGCGCTCTAGAGGCATATATCGCTCAGGCGAGACCATATCTACCTCCTCTCTTGGTCGCATGTGAACCATATCATCCCTTCCTCGCGGCGGCGCAAAGCGCTCTTCCATAAATTCTCGCCTGGGACGTTCTCGGATGTGTATACGCTCCATATCCTCCACCAGAGGCTCGGACCTCCGGCGACGATATTCAACATCTTCCTCATAGTTGCGATCTCGTCGGCGCGGTCTGTGGTCTCGTTCGCGCTCTCGTTCTATCTCGTAGAATTCATCTTCCTCGTCGTAGTCGCGGGGTGGTGCTCGGCGGGACATCGTGGGATTGTGCAAGTGATCACCGCATTGGATCTTGTGATCGATCGGCGGTGTCTACGGTCGGAAATATATGTCGACCACGAAAGAGAAGACCCTTAGGTTCAAGGCTTTGGCGCGGAAGCCTGTCAAAGGGGCTTAGCTCAAGGCAACAGTCGAATTTGGTAGTTAGTGACTGGTGGGGCTTGCGAAAAGGAAGGTGGGCTGTGTTCTAGTCAGGATCACCGCGCGGCTACCGATAATACAACGAGCAAGATAAGTATGTAGGTATAGCGAGAAGGTAGATCGAGAATCGGCTGAGTACACATACAATACAGGGGATAGATTACAGGGAAATGAAATCGTGGACCGTGTGACTCGAAGGGCTGACGAAAAGCAAAGTGATCGACCCCGCGGCTGATGTCACTACTCTTCGCAGCTCTAGGTGAAACAATCAATTTCGTTCAAGCCAAGATATTCGCTCTTGTTTACTCCTCGAGTTCTTCCAAATCTATAGTTCTCCATTACCCCAGAATCTTAGCTAATCCTGTTGGAACCTTGGTTCTCTTCTCGAAAACCACCGTTCTGACTGCCCAGGTGTATCTAGGTGGGGTTGTATAATGCTTGGCGTTATCCATGTTCAACATATTCTTATAGAGCAGCCCAAAGCCGCATATCCGAACTGTTTTGTTGGGCATCGAACCTAACCTACATTTCCGGGGTTTTGTGTGTTTTTAACAATTAACAATATAGAATTATGAAACAATCGATATTAGTTGGCCCAGTCAGTCAGGCGATAGTGTGATTTTGGTCCAGGATGTTGGGTATATCGTAGCTATAATAAGCCAAGTGAAAACACATCAGAATACATCAGAGAACAGAATATTATAAGGATCATAGGTCACTGGAAAGCAAGTCGCATCTGCCCCTTTTCCGGCTTGCCCCGACTCCCTCCACCTCGCCCACCTCTCCCACGAGCAGTTGTCCCGCGTGCACTACTTTTCGTGGGCAGTGACGGCAGTGAACTCTTTGCCTCCTCTCTGTCCCGGCTTGCGAGGTCCTTGGCAAAGTGCCAATCATCATGTTCTTCCTTTTCATACTCGATTATTGACTTCGAGCACCGTGGACATACGAACCGGGGAATTCCGCCCAGTTCGGAATCCATTTCAGCGGGTTCTTGGAGGCTGTCTGGCTCACCTGCGGCGGTATCTTCAAGATGTGACTGATTCCCAAAGAAATTTTTTATCTTATCCCCGTCTCCGTCAAGCTTTCGTCTTTTCTCAGTTGAAGCTTGTTCACTGGGGGAATTATCGGCATCTCTGGGTCTTGAAGAATGACTCAAAGCTTTTGCTTGATCACCGCGAATCAAGAAGCCCTCAATAGCCTTGTTGTTGCTCACGCCATCTTCGAAGCTTGACACGCTCAGCGACAGGTTAGAACAGGGCCATGCCTGTCCGTCTGCCACAACCTGGCGAAGTAAAGTATTGGCCAAATCGTAGAGCAGGTTCTCGTCGATTGCGCAAGAGCCTGGAATTGGGATTTGACGAGAACGAGATTGCGCAGTTCGATAGTGCATCGTAATCACTTTCGGACGACGTCTATTTTCAAGCACGCCGTCTTCCACAAGCCGGCCATATATATCGGCTGCGAAGATACGAAGCCATTTCTCAGCTTGATCAAGTGAGTTAATGCTCGGTCTGAAAGACTTGGCAGATAGCATGGATTTAATTTGGGTTCGAGGGTTGACCTCGCTGCGGTCCTCACCGCGGATGATCCCGTAAAGCCAGGTTGCAGTATGGTCAGCCAGCCTAGTGCGTAATTGCTCAAGCGGTACATTAAGAAGCTCGCTGACTTTCTCGGTCCCAAAGGCGGCAGTTATTTGGTCGCCGAGTTTACCACCGAGCATTCTGATCTGAGTAAATTTATAACCATTTAGGAAATTTTGCACTGCTCGATTCCGCACAACGGTTTGTAGGTTAGGTTTGTTGCAGGCACTTCCTAGTTTTGCAATCATTTTATTGCGGCCAATCCCAGCCGAACAGGTGTAGCTGAGCTTCTCCCAAACTGCCTTCCGCACTGATCGTACAATTTCGGATCCTATCAGCATGACAATGTCATCCCAGTCTGGATCGTCTTCTTCCGTTTCATGTTGATCCAGATCCACCAAGCAGTCGGTGTCCCACTGCAAGGCCGTAGTCGACGGTATAGGCAGTTCCGTATCCCGGTTCTCGTCTTGTGTGCCAATCCGAAGTTCTGGGTACCTCTGAAGAAGCGCCATGTATATCAATGGAGACAAATCAATGAATACTTCGTCAATACTAGCTTTCTCTAACACAGCAGAGAGCTCTTGCTTCGGGTTCTGGGTTTCGACTTCTGTGTCGTTGGCAGCCCATGTGGCCAAAGCCTCCTTCATCGTCTGGAGGATCTTTCTCGATTGTGCTCGGTACGGATCCAGCGACACTTTGTCCGTGCTTATATTTCTGAATGAATCATCCCGATATGCCCACCGTCCTCCCTCTCCCTCTCGAAAAGTCGCGACATGCTGTAAGATGAGGTCTGGACAAAGTTTCCTGGCCTCCGCAACGTTGATCAATCGATTGATTCCGAATGGTCGCGCCGCATAATTGATGGCAATCAAAGAGTCCCATTGTCGTACTGCCAACGGTATATCCCGCGGGGTCCTCAGGCGGACCATCTCACATTGCGCATAGAAGGCATCCAGGTCGATATGCGCAACCACACGCAGAGGGGTTGCCGTGGATGCCTGTCGCAGCCCTTGCAATTGTCGATAGGTAAATCGTGAGACCTTCAAGGGATCGGATGACTCGGTAGGCTCAGACATGCTTGCACATGCGTCATGACGGTGAAGATCAAACCATTGTTGGGGTTGTCGGTCAGAGCTTGGAATCTGATGCTTTCAACCTTGGGACAAGAACCGAAAATGGACTAGCGCCGGCACGTGTTAGCTTCAACACTGAGTTGTGTTTGTTGGCTCAGGTCGTCACTTCAATTCAACCCTGGAATTTCCATTACATCTTACATATCACAAGAGTTCAATGTTATTTCAATGTTCTTCTACAATGACTAGACCAGTCTAAAGACAGCCATAATCTATTTTTCTATCTTCCCCAGAGTTATAGACCGAAGATACCCAAATGACACATCACTTAGTGCCTGCTTATTTTTCTTCAACCACCCCTGCACAGTCAGATGTCGTGTTCTCGTGCAGGATTTTCCGATGTTGTAACTCGTCCACTGCAGAGGTCTCGAACATGAAAAAAAAGAAACGAGACAGGATGATCTCCGATCTGTGCGATCCAGCTGACACAGACGGGCTGTGAGTGGACCAGAGGCTCGGAGCCTTCGCGCAGGTGCCCAAAGCCACGCATTCCTGCCCAACGGTCATCTCGTGTGGACATCGGCCACCAACTTTCCAGGTGGCAAGTTCGCAGCTCGCCACCGGTCTTTTCTGTCAACAGATTGGTCCTTTATTGTCATGCTCGTTTTCCAGATGGTGTGTGAGGGATCAATCACAATGAGTCCTATGATCTACCCCCTCGACACTACCCTCTCCCACCACACATACGAACATCTGACAGTTCTTGATGATCCCATTTACTATCAACAGCCCTGCTTGACCGCTGCTGAAGATCCACTGGTGGAGTCCTGTAAAGTTTCGATATTAACCTGGTCCAGGGGCACAGACTGAGGAGCAATCCAAGCTGGTTGAGTATGGGGGATCGGCCCTTATTTTTTTCGTCCCAACTAAAATCTAGTGGGAAACAAAAGCAACCCTTTTAAGGTCTAGTTTTAGGGTACAAGGTACATCTCCATGTATCCACTCCGTACAGCTGTCTACTTTTGCTTACTTTTGCTTACTTTTTCCAACATTGGAAGTGTGATTTGATTTAGGGGGGGGAGTGTATATCCATAGTTATATTGATATATGAATACCTAATTGTACAAAATGAAAACTTTTTCAAGCGGCTACAAGCATAGGGTTACACATTAGTCTAATCCACATTTGACCATGCATGCTTTTGCCTTGATCTCAGTGGGGAGTCGTGGCACCAGCCCAAGACGGCCCAACCGCCCTGGCCCTTTGATGTCCACTTTACCTCCCCCCCTCTTCCTTCTTCCCTTCTCTCTCTCTCTGTCTTTCTTTTCTTTCTCCCCATATTCTCTCTGGCTTCTCTTGCCAGCATTTCAAACTACTCTTTTTACCCCCTGGCAAATATCTAGTTCGTTCCCGAACAGATTACAGACAGCCCGCAGGACCCCGCCAGCCCGTGTTTCTCTTTCCCCTAATTGATCCTGACAACTCATCCTCTCCTGAACACCTGTCAACCTCTTTGTCGCTATTCAATCACCATTGTTTTTGAGGCCTTCTCAATTTCCCAGGATAATTGCCCCAGTGGACAACCAGCGAGAATTTCTTCCCAGGATTAACCGGACTTTTTCCCAAGGACTTTTACTATTCGCGACCAGGAACAATTTTCTTCTGGCCACTTCCCACGGATCGTATCTTGTTTTCTGCTTGCCCTGGAATCAAGGAAACAAACCATTCAAGTCGTTGATTGTCGGCTTTGGAACCTGTTCGTCGCCTGATAGAATCTGTACATCCTACAATATAAACGGACTCATCACCATCCTTCAACTTTCCCCAGGACTCTCTCAGACTATCTACCACACTCCGGGATTTCTGTTGGACTTCCTCTTTCTGGCCCTTTGGATCCGAGGACTTTAAATTTTAAACCGGATATTTTCCCCCTCGGAATACATTATGACAGGCCGCTATGAAGGACGCCCGGAGCGTCAGAATGAATATTTCATCCCCGGTGAAGGAATCAGCCGAGAAGTTATTCAAGCAGATATTTGTCGCTACCTTGGAAATGATGCTCTCGTCAGACCTGGCAACCACAATGTTCGTCTTCCACTCTTAGTCCGATGACTAAAAAAAGGTCGTTTTGACTAACCATGAACAGGGCCGCCCAGGATTCTTCATCCGTGCCTATCGGAATCTCACATCTGTAAGTGACTATGGACATGCGACAACAAGCGGGATAAGTCAAGATGACATTCTAACCACACGTCGAATACAGGAGATGATTACTGATCTGAAGGCTGACTCCGCTCGTTGGGAGGCGGACGTCTCACGCCGGGCTGACCTAGGTTACCCGCGTGGGAATTACATTCAAGACACGAATGTTTCTCATGCACCTAACACCTCTCCAGCGAACTATGCCCCTGCGCCCGTTCACGAGGTTCGCCAGTCACAGGGCCCTTCCCCTACGCCCTTTACTGCAGCACCCGCTCAGTCATACATGGATCCCTACTCCCAGGGCTCCTACAGTGGATCTCAGAATGCCCCCTACACAAATCCTCCATCATACACGTCTGCCACTCACTCGCCATATGCATCAGGTACAGCCCCGTATCCTCCACCCCAGGTTTCCTACTCTGGTTCCAGCCAACCCGTTGTGACGGCTGCGGACATGCAACACCCCCAATCGTACACATATGCCCCCACGGGCTATGGTTACGACAATGGCCGAAGCAATGCTCCCCGATACCCGGGACCTGGATATGATGCTGAACCGGAGTACTCTACCGTAACTTCCGGGATGTCCTATCCTACCACTACTGCCCCGGATCCCCGGATAGGAATGGAGCCCAGATACACTCCAGAGTATGAGCGCAGGCCACAAGCAACCAGAGACAACCCCCATCGTCGGCGGTAGACAAGAATGACGGCCCCAAGGGTTTTCCTGCATTCATGATTTCTCTCTCTCTCTCTCTCTCTCTCTCTCCATCCATATTGTGGCCCACTTGATGCTTTATTCCTGGAATATTTCCAAAATACTCCTCGGAATAATGTTGATGTCTGTGATAATCTCCTGGACAATCTTTACGCCTTCTTTCCTCTCTCGGCCACAATTCTCAGATTCCCAATTTGCCTCCAGTCCAGGAACTCCCGACTAAGCCAGAGATGTTCTATTTTTCACATCCCACTTCAAATGGCCCAGTCAGGGGGACTTTCCACTTCCCATTGGACATGAATCCCACTTCTTTTTTACCCTTGGACTTCCATTGGAATTGAACCCAATTGCTCTGTGGCAAGAGCTTGGACTTCCCGTGGACATGCGTCTTTATTTTGATTTCTCTCCCATGCTTTTGTGCAACTGGCCAGCCAGGAGTATGAGTGATGTGCTTGATTGAGTTTACGAAAAGGTGGTCCGGACTTGAGCGTTTTGTTTGTTTCTCTGATCTCACGGATTCCGGGAATACTCACCCCACAATAATGCGATTTCTTCGTTGGTTTTTAACGGTGTACAGGATTTATGTGTTCTTAGCAACTTCTTCTTCTTCTTTTTGTTTCATTTTTCCCTTGACAGGAGGGGAGTCATCGTGTTCTTTTTTTTTTTTTTTTTTTTTTTGCTTTGGTTTGCGAGAGCGTTATGCTTCGATAAACTAAGGCTGGTGACCTACATGTAGATATGAGCATTTGCGGCGTTGGTCCGTCTTTTGTGATTGACGTTTTGATGTGCAAGATCATGGATTGACTCCATGGTCCTAATGAATCTCTTACTCTGCATAATTTCTTACCTTGGATGAATCAAGATATCATTTCTAAATTGCTTACTTTTCTTGACCCGAGGCTAGCTTCGGAGTATGATGCAAATTCTGTAATTGATCGGGTGTTACAAGTAGTACTGCTAGTACTGCTAGTAATGTTAGTTAATATGGCGAGCAGGCTGACTCCACCGTGGGAAGCCCATCTCGCAAGAATGCAATTATTCCTGACATAGCCAAGATACTTGAAACATAGAAAAGCGACTTGATGTCGATTATATGATTGCACAAAACATAGTACATGCACTGTAGCGCCGGTCTTGACATTCGGCGTATGCGCAACAAACATTGGTATCAAAGCATTTTGATGGCCAGGAGAAGTTGCCCCAAAACAAGTCTTTTCGATTGCCCACACTGATGCGATGAGACTTGTTCATCAGTCCAGTGGCACAGCCAACTCATCTCCTGCCATCCGCTGAATTTATTCCTCCCAGGCTCGGACAATACACGAAATCCTCTCTAACTTCCGATCACTTGACATTTTCGTGGTTCGGAACCCGTTTATTCGTCATCGTAGCCCTTGGGAACAACCCGCGGACCCTGCGGAACTGTACGTAGTGAAGATTTTGGTCAGACTGAGATTACTTGGAAATAGACTTGATGCTTATGCACCGATTTGTAGGAATTGGATGGGTTCATACTAGGATATGTGAGAGGAATGGGCTCGGGGTCGACGTCACCGAGGGCGCGGCGGATGGGGGGGATAGTGGCCAGCGAAACGGGACCCATGAAGCCGATGGCAATAGCAGCAAGGATAGCTGGCTTCTCGTGCGCAGCCCAGCGGATGTAGCGGAGGGGGGTCGACCAGAACTGAGGGGTAGACATGGCTGTAGGAAGAGGTCGTTGACGACCGGGGTTTTTTTGGGATAAAGGTGGGAGGTCAATGCCTGAGTAATAGAATAAAACTGTTCAAGCGCGTGCGAATGAACAGATACACTAGTCCCACTTAGTGGTTGTTGAGTGGCAGGAGAACAAGAGAAGCAAAATTGAAGCCGGGACGAGGTGAAGTCGAAGTTCGGAGATGCGGACCCAGCGCTCCCAGGTCTTGGCACTCGCCCATTAAACACGTCGCCCTTTCTGGCTATCTATACAACTTGGATCTTCAACCACCTTCCTTTTACTTACTTCTTTTTGATACCTTCCGCTCCGCTGTGCGGAATTTGTTCAAAATGAGGTGGTGTCTTGCGTTGCTTATTTGTTGCTTCTTGGCTGTGGTAAATGCGCTGAGTAGCTCCGGCAGTCGCCTGTTGGCCATTCTGGAAGACACAGAACAGAAGGACCTGTACTCCACGCTGTGGGCAGATCTAGAGGGTAATTTGCTCTACCTCCATTTAAAGATAACTTGCTAATTTTGGGATTTCAGCACGAGGATACGATGTCTCAATCGAATCTCCCAAGAGTGAACAGCTTGCCCTGTTCAAGCATGGCGAAAGAGCTTACGACCACCTTCTGATCCTCCCTCCCAAGTCCAAAGGTGGGCAACTCCGGTTTAATTGGTACAATGTCTAGTCAATTGACCCAAGAATACAGGCCTCGGCCCCTCCTTGACCCCCAAACACATCCTCGACTTTATGAACAAGGATGGCAACATCCTCCTCGCCCTTTCTGGCAAGGCTGCCACCTCCAGCGCCATCAGCTCCCTTCTCCTTGAACTCGATATTCACCTCTCCACCGATCGCTCACAAGTTGTTGTCGACCACTTCAACTACGACACCATCTCGGCCGCTGAGAAGCATGACGTCCTTGTCCTCCAGCGCCCTGCGCCCCTCCGTCCTGACGTCAAGGCCTTCTTTGACGGTGAAGGTGTTCTTGCCCTCCCCCGAGTTGCTCCCCAGACTCTCGGTGGTGACAGCGCTCTCCTCTCTCCGATTCTCAAGGCCCCTGCCACTGCCTACAGCTACAACCCCAAGGAGGGCATGCCCGCGGCGGAGGATATCCTGGCTACCGGGTCGCAGCTGAACATCGTTTCCGCTATGCAGGCACGCAACTCTGCCCGCTTCACTGTTCTCGGATCAGTGGAGTCGTTGGAGGACAAGTGGTTCTCAGCCTCTGTCAAGACGCCCAGCGGCAAGAAGACCTCCACCGTGAACCGCGAGTTCGCTAAGCAGTTGACTGCTTGGACTTTCAAGGAGACCGGTGTCCTGAAGGTCGACAAGGTCGAGCATCGTCTTGCCACTGAGGGCGCAGAGTTGAACCCCTCGATCTACCGGATCAAGAACGAGACTGTATGTGAAACAACGATATATTATCATTTTCTTCCAAACTAACCATAAACCTTTATTTGCAGATCTACAGCATTGAGGTTTCTGAGTATGTCTACGACAAGTGGGTTCCCTTCGAAGTTCCCGCCGGCGATGCTCTCCAGCTCGAGTTCACCATGCTCTCGCCTTTCCACCGCCTGAACCTCGAGCCCACCAGCCGTACCGATACCAGCACTGTGTTCAGCACCCAGTTCGTGACCCCCGATCAGCACGGTATCTTCTCCTTCCGCGTCAACTACAAGCGTCCCTTCTTCACCAACATCGAGGAGAAGCACGAGGTGACTAACCGCCACTTCGCCCACGACGAGTACCCGCGCAGCTGGGCTATTACTGGCGGCTGGGTATGGATTGCCGGTCTTTGGTCGGTGATTGGAGGATTTTTGGCTTTCGTCATTGTCTGGCTCTACTCTGCCCCTGTGGCTGATAAGCTTAAGAAGACTCAGTAGATTTAGATTTATGTTTATCTCTGTATGAATTGTGCTATCCGTCCATGATTTTCAATTTTCTTGCATGATCTTGATCTCCCGAATGAACACATTAGGTCCTGAAGATGACCAATTCTCAATGATATGATACAAGAATAGTCGGCTCGTTTATGCGGCGTCTATTTTGGTGGTCTTCTCAGGTGCTCTTTTTAGATGTTCCCCTTATTGGTGGAAACTACTTAAAACGTATAATCCAGCTTTTCCATGTATATGGCATTTGATTCTACCGTGCACTTGGGTCGATTATACCCTGGAGAAACCCGAATAATGGCTCAGCCCGCCAACACTCTTGGGTGACTTGCCCCGGGTTCGATGAACTGAAACTGGAAATGGGGAACGTAGGATTATCCGCATTGGTATTGGCTGTTGATTTCCCACTAGGCGAACATGGACATTATTTGATTTCAGGATGATATGTTTGATCGATAGTTGGGAGCCTACAGCTGTCCAGCTCTGCGTGTAGAGTCTGGGCTATATCAACCCCAGTGGTGATGAAAACGAGACTGAAGCGGCAGATGTTCGGGACAACAACGCTACATTAAAGGCAATTGTCTTGGCGTAAAAGAGGACAGGAGTCTGCTAAGACATGAATCAACTGGTGAAATTTATTACAGTGGGTTTCGCATTCCTCAATTGAAGCCGGAGATGACTGCCGTTGGTCCCAACATCCCCACTGTGGGACATTTAGTCCATCCTAGATTGGTCTAACAATGGATACTAGCACCTCTCGGACTGCGCAAAGCGGCAGCAGTGCACCTCGCTCCTGAGTGTGGCTTTAATGGTAGGGGAGAACTAGGCATTCATTACTCCGTGTTCTCAATTCTCATATCTTCGGTTCCTTCGAATGGTTGCCCTCCTGTATATACTCAGTAATGCAATTTGATCCCCTGGAAATGGATAAACCAACTTTCGTCTTCTCGCTCGGTGCTTGGATTACTCCCGTCGTTTTCGATGCCGTGCGTGGCCGTCTGAATACCCTCGGTTATCCTTCCGAGTGCCCTGCGCACCCCTCCATCGGCGCGGAGCCCCCTTCCCTAACATTGGATGACGATGTTTCCTCTCTGCGTGGAGTATTGACAACTCTAGCAGACGAGGGAAAGGACATTGTTCTTGTGGCACACTCGTACGGGGGGTGTCGTAGCCTCCACAGCTAGCGAGGGGCTGGCGAAGCATGTTCGCCCGGAGAGCGGGAAGCTTGGAGGCATTGTGAAGGTGGTCTATATGGCTGCCTTTGCGCTAGACAAAGGACAGAGCTTGCTGGGAATGCTGGGAGGAGTCTATTTACCCTGGATGAAGGTCGAGGTTGGTCCATCCAGCATCATATGATCGGTATCATATGATCGGTATCATTGTCCAAGATCAAGCTGACCAAGAGAAAGGGCGACTACGTTCACGCAGACGGTACCGGCAACGTTGGCTGGCAGGACCTGGCCGTGGAGGAGCAAGAAAAATGGAATCAGACGACAATGCACACCTCACGCGCGGTCTTCTCAGGTGAAACCACATACGAGCCGTGGCGCGATATCCCTTGCTCCTACATCATCTGCGAGCAGGACCAGGCTCTACCGCCAGCTATCCAGGAGTTCTTTGCCTCGAAAATGGGCGGGCCTGATACTACCCACCGCTTGCCGAGCTCGCATTCGCCGTTCTTGAGTATGCCCGATCGTCTGGTAGATGTTCTGGAAGAAATAGTGAAGGTGTAATATGTATAATCAGATTGGGGTATGAAGGATCTCAGTCGATCTTGGGAGAAGTGAGTATCAGAGAAGAAATGTATGTTTTAAGCGTAACCGAACTCCGGGCCATGCCAGCATGTAAACAGCGAATCCAAATACCCTTTTTACAGGCCTCGGGTCTTCTCTGGATCCATCTGCACTTCGTTTCCACTGATTTCCTTGACCGACTGGTATGCTGGTTGTCCAGCATATAGCTGTCCCCCAGACGAGTTACTGGGTTTCCCTCCATCCATCTCCTTGGATACCGAGATGGGTTGATTGCCACGGAAGCGCTTGCGCATATCGATCATACCACGCCTGTGCCGAGAGAAATTCCAATAATTAGCAAGGATGTTCCTTTTGTCCATAATGGTCGACCTATAGGCTTCAAGCTCGGTTCCCGACTCACTTGCACTCGCTGAATCCTTTCCGCAGCTGCTGGCATTTCATGGGCAACTCTTCGGCAAGAGGAGAACTGAGACATTCACGGGGCGAATGACGTTGGACCATTATGCAGTCCGACTCCTGGAGGCATTGAGCCAAAGCCTTCCCTAGATAAGCAATTTGTGGTCAGTCTGCGTTATGGCAATAGAGGGTTGCGGTAGAAGGTCCAGTTGGGTCAAGAACCTGACCCTCCCTCAAACGGTTGTGCGACTGGGGAGGTGTAACATACGGATATCATTGCATGAACTGGGCATGTTGACGCGACCTTGTGGACAAATGCGCAACCACAAGCAGCAAGAAAGCAAAAGAACGAGGCCGTGGTCCCACGGCAAACTCGGGCTGTCAGTCATCTCGATGCTGATTGGTGGATGTGGATAATCCCCGGATGAGATAAGCATCACTATCACATGTCGGTAATGACGTCGGGGGACTTTCATGGGCTTGTTTTTGCTTTTGAACGTCTGCAGCATCTCTGTATCTTGCATAAATCTTCAATTGTACCTGCACATATGCATAGAAATTGCTGTTAATTATGGCGCGAGTTCCGTTCATCGGGAGACTGTTCTGGTAAGGAGCTCCAAGCCTCAGACAAACAACATAGCAACTGACCTTCATGTCTCTAGGTTTGAGTACCTAGCTCTCTTCGGGTCTTTGATTCTTGTTCTACTTGAGACAACCATTCACTTGATTACTTGGTGCCTTCGTCAGTGAAAATCACCGAACAAGGGATAATACCAATACTAACCCCTAACCAGCAAGCCCTATCATTAAGTTTTGTTATAGCCAATCCAAGGCACTTTTCAACCTTTTGATCCCTAATGAATCCCGCTCAAAACGCACAAAAGAGGAGATATTTGCCAGCTCTGTTGCAGACGCGTCCGATTTCACCGAGATATGTGCCCTATTCGGGTATCAAGCCGAGGAGCACATTGTACAAACCAACGATGGCTACCTTCTTGGACTTCACCGGCTGGCATATAGAAAAGGAGAAGAAAACATGAATGTGAATCAGGGTCCCAATGGGCTTCGGAAAAAGGTCGTCTACCTCCACCATGGTCTGCTCATGTCAAGTGAGGTGTGGGTAGCCTTAACAGACGAGCAGCGGTGCTTACCCTTCCAGCTGGTGGAAAGGGGATACGATGTATGGCTGGGAAATAACCGTGGAAATAAATACTCCAAGAAGTCGATCCGATTCTCGCCTGGTTCCAATGAATTTTGGGATTTCTCTATCGATCAGTTCGCCTTCTCCGATATCCCGAACAGCATCGAGTATATCCTCGAGGTAACAAACCAGCCGTCATTGTCTTACATTGGATTCTCCCAGGGGACAGCGCAGGCATTCGCTACACTCGCTATTCATCCATTGCTCAACCAGAAGATTGATGTGTTTGTGGCACTTGCACCAGCCATGGCTCCTTCGGGTCTTCGCAACCGCATTGTTGATTCACTGATGAAGGCCTCCCCGGACTTTTTGTTCCTGTTGTTTGGTCGACGCAGCATCCTCTCGTCGACCACCATGTGGCAAACAATACTTTACCCGCCAATCTTTGTACGCATCATTGACACAGCCCTACAAGCCCTCTTCAACTGGAAGTGTCGCAACATCAAACAAACACAAAAGCTTGCTGCCTATTTGCATCTCTATTCCTTCACCAGCACCAAGTCTGTCGTGCATTGGTTCCAAATTATCCGGAATAAAAACTTCCAGTTCTACGATGATGAAATATATGCCCCCTTCAGCGTAGCTGCCAGCGAGCGCTTTTACAAGCCGGTCAAATACCCTACTCGCAACATCAAGACTCCCATTGTCCTCCTGTACGGCGACAGTGACAGTCTCGTCGATATCGGAGTGATGCTGAAAGGGTTGCCACATGACACTGTCGCCCAGGCGATTCCCACCTACGAGCATCTAGACTTTTTGTGGGCCTCCGACGTTGACCGCCAAGTCTTCGGTTATGTGTTTAATGCGCTGGAGGCTTATAGCCGGGGTGACCCGCTGGCTGCCAGCGGTACAGGGTCTGGGAAACACAGATTTTTAACCGACGGTCGTGTTTCCAATACATCGGCTGCCCGAAAAACCTACGTCTTCCCCAATGATGTCGCTTACGGGGCCACTCCCTGAACGTTACTATGTGTATCTTTACATGTACAACATCCAACATGCAAATTTTCCTGTGGATTTGTGAGCGGGGTTATGGCTTGGCGGATCAATCGCCACATCCGTCCACGGGTGTACGGAGTTGAAGGGATTATAGGGTATGTACATACATTTTTATGGTACCGATTCATGAAAATATGTGTCTAGTGTGGACAGATTGCACCTATCAGAGCTTGGCACGATGGATGCCGGCAGAGTTTTCTAAGTACCCCGTTGTCGAAGTAAATCCACCGATGTGGCGCCAAGAGGGGGAAAAGTCCCGAAGAGGTCTGTGCCTGATTTATGGAGGTACCTACGTACTACAACTCCGTAGAGTACCTGACTAGAGAAGCACAATCAAACTATGTTGTATGTAACCCAAATCTCGTATCCACAGTCTAGACATGCTGGGCACCCAAACAAAGTATGGCACTAGGGCAAAAGTGATAATCTGTCCTCCTTCCCAACTTGTTTCGGCCTAAGAGATAAGCTTTGATTAAATCAAATTAAGTCGATCTTGCTGGAGAACTCGAGGAGATCTTTTATATTGATCTTATATTGTCAAAAAGGTACAAAAGATGATATTCAGGGGCATGGTGCGGGATGTCAAACAGGTGGCGTAATTCATAAGCCCAATTAAAAAATAAAGAAAAAGAACCAAAGGCGCAGTTCAAAACTTTTTGTCCGAGTTCTCTGTGGGTTATGATTCGATCTAGACCAGGCGCCCATCTCCACAGTAGAGGCTAGTGTTGGCGAACAAGTCACAACGAACAGCTAAGAATTGAAAAAAACGGAAACCAAAAAACAAAAACTTAAATTCGTGGTTCAGGAACGACGCCACCCATGGAAACACGTTGGCAAGTCCCATTTGGGTTGGTCGAACCAGATCTCTGTTCCTGACCCTAATGGTAGTCACCAATGGGATTATTAGGATTGTCCCCGTCTAGTCAGGCACCGACCACATGGATACACATGGTCAACCCAATTTTATGGTTCAATGGGTTCAATGTGTTCGACGGCCTATCAAACGCCTGCCACACCAAAATCTGACACGCCCAATGCCCTATGCCTACGTACTCCACCCCAAAGAATAAAATGGCGCTATACCCTCCTCCTTCTCCTCTTTCTTTCTCTCCTTTGACATCACGATCCTTCGAATCACACTCATTTAGATTCAGTCCTTGGGGCAGCGCCTCATACCAACACTCTCTTTAACAGTCTGTAGATCAGACTAAAGTCCCTCTTTCAAAGGAAATCACAGTCATCCACACACTTTCCCTTCAATATCGGATTTCAATTCAGCCAACATGCGCTTCAACGTTATCGGCCTCTCGGCCCTTCTGGCAATGACTGCCTCCGCCCTCCCCGTCGCCGTTCCCGATGTTCAATACGTCAAGGAGATCGTCTGGGAGACTGTCTATGAAACCGTCTACCAGACCCCCGCTGCTATCAGTGCTCCTACCAACCTCGTCGAGGCGGTCGCCATTCCTTCCACCACTTCTGTCCCTTCCTCGACCTGGACCCCTGTTGTCCCTAGCTCGACCGTCGTCCCGACTCTGAGCGTCCCCACCGTCCTGCCAACCACTACCAGCGCTCCTTCAACCTTCTCCAGCGCCGCATCCAGCACCACTGTCACCCCGTCCAGCACCAGCAGCAGTGCCACCGCCACCGGCAGCGGTATCTCCATTGTCAACAACCTCTCCCAAACCGTCTACCTGTGGGTCGTGACCGAGACCGCCGGTGAAATGCAGACCCTCTCATCCGGCGAGACCTTCCACGACACCTGGCTCACCAACACCAACGGCGGCGGTATCTCCATCAAGATGTCCACCACCGAGGTCTGCGACGACGTTCTCCAGTTCGAGTACACCCAGTCCGGTGACGTCCTCTACTGGGATATGTCTTCCATCAACCTGCTCAAGACCTCTGCCTTCGTCTCCGCCGGATTCGGCGTCACTATCAGCGACGAGTCCTGCACCACCTCCACCTGTGCTCCTGGTGATGCCGACTGCGTCGAGTCCTACCAGCAACCTGATGATGTCAACACCTTGGCTTGCGCTCTCGATGCCGCTTACACTCTGACTCTCGGTTAGAGTGCTGCTTGGGTCTTGATTCTAGGTGTTTAGTTGGATATACCTTTTGGTTATGGGGGGAGTTTCATGCTGAACAAATTGCAAAGTACAAATTACGAAGCACAAATTCAGATTTCTTTTTAGATACCGTTTTTTTATAGATTTAGAATGAAAATTAGAAAATTCTCAAAACTTATTCGGGGTACACAAGTTGAGCATTTTGTAGACTGACCTTACCAAATGCCTTTCATGGCCCAATTCGATACATTCACATGTCATCACATGCGAACGAGCATTAGACCTACAATGTTGTACAATAAATGAGGTCGAACAACAATTCATCCAAAAGCCTTGGCCCCCAACTGAGGGGCAATTGGCCCCCGAACACGCACATGCTTGCTACACAGGGAGTATCCAACACTTTTCAAAGTGATCAAGGCCACATTAACCTTCTAAGATAAAGCAGACAATAGACATGGGTATTAAACAAAAATTGAATTAGAATAGAATATCAACATGATACAAATCCAGACCCCTTTAGGGCTGAACTAGGGCTGATCAGCAATCTAATCTCCAGTCTTCAATCCAAAAATTACCCAAACGAGAGACATATCCATAGCATGCTCAGAGCGACTATATACATGAAATACAATCTAGTACACAGGCACCTTGAAAGCAGGGAAAGAGTAAGTCCAGCTCTCAATGGAAGCCCTATCATCAACACACTGGAAGGTGCTGTTACTCTTCCAGAGGGGACGAGTAGGCCACTGGCAAAGCATCTGCGTCTCACCCTCATAAGTACCAGACGAGACAGTCGCATTCAAACGAGAAGGCTTGATATCCTTCTCAACCCAGTTGATCATAGTCTGCATATTGTCCTCCGGGTACGGGCCAGGCTGAAGGGAGTTTGTGCCGCAGTGCGCAGCACCGGGGATGAGGTAGAACTGGTACCAATCGGCGAGTTCCTTGAGACTATCCTGCGAGGACAGATGCGGGTACATGATCGAGCGGACGGATTGCCAGTAATGCACCGAAGACGCAGCGGGGATACTTGGGTCGGATTCACCGTGGTAGTGCAACAGCTTTCCGCCGGAGGATTGGAATGGGGTCAGGTCGGGCAGGGTAGTTTGCAGACTGTCCATGTAGCGAACCATTCCGGTGTTCATCCAGTCGACGAGGGTATCGTAGGTGACGTTGTTGAGATCGGAGAGGTTGGAGAGATCGAGGAGCTGGACGAACTTGGTCACATACTCGCCACCGGTCGAGGGGATGTTGAGCTCCCACTTGCTGGTCTCGTTGTTCCATGTCGTGTCGCCATCGCTGAGCTCAGAGCCGATTTGCCAGGATAGGTAAGCGCGCTCGCCCTTCGAGTTGTGGAGGCCGTCGTAGATGGCTTGCGCGACTTTCACGCCCTCGGCGGTGACCTTGCCGCTCTGTTCGGGGGTGGTGGAAGTGCTGCTACCGTCGGCGCGCTTGCTGAAGCCGAAACCTAGGGAGGTGCTAGTTGCTGCTGCGCAGTAGTATTTCTCGCCGATGATGGAGCTCAGGTTGAAGTTGATCTTGCAGAGGTCGGTGCGGGAGATGACACCGTCGGTTCGGCCATCGAGGGGATCACAGGCGGCGATGGTGGCGTTGACAATCTTAGCTAGCTCGCAGGGAGGGGGGTAGTAGTCAAGGGTTTGTTCGGCTGTGGCTGGGAAAACGTGGTGGACTTGCTGTTGGGCGAAACGGAAGGCTGGGGCTCCGGTGATCGCTCCGTCATACTCCTCTCCGTAGCGCTGGATTTGGCTCATACCCTCACGGCCACCGTCAGAGCAGCCTTCGTAGTAGGTGTAGACCTTGGCGGAGGAAGACATTCCGTAGAAACCCCTAGTGAGAACCTTTCCAATCTTGGTCATTTCACCTAGAGCTTGGTATCCGAACATGTAGGTTGCATCCCAGTTGATGGTTCCGTTGCCGTAGAGGACCACATCGTCGTAGCTGTAGTTGAAGGCATCATAGCCTGCGCTGGTGGCACCACTGACAGCACCATACTCGAGACCACCCGTTGCATCGCTGGACAGAGAGAAGCCACCACCACCGGCGACATAGAAGCGCTTCTTGAAGTCAGAAGGCTTAGGGAAGGCATACTTGATGACGACAGAGTCTCCCTTTCCAGTGTGCTCGTAGGTGACGGTCACATTGCAGTAGGTGTATGTCTCGGTGCTCCCCATACCAGCGCTGGCATTGTAGACAGCACTGGCAGTCACGGCAGAGGGGATCATGTTGATACCCAGCAGAGTGCCATTGGAGGGCAAGGCAGACCGCACATTCGAGACGGTACAGACATCAGCAAGCGAAGCAGCGCTTGCCGATGCTGCCAGGGTTGCAACAGATGCACCCCAGGAGAGACGCATGTTGAAGTATAATAGATAAATATAAAATGGAACGAATGAGTGTCAAGAAGAGAATATGAAAAATGTGAAGACCTAGAGCCTACAAGATTGATAGGAACGGTAGGGGCAAGGCTGTACTTAAGAGATCTTTATGTACGTAGTATTTCATATTATGAGGGCTCCAGTTTCTGGCAACTAAAGTGCAGATCATGCGTTGTCCCGCTGCGTTGCCTGCAATTAAACCATGAAACCACATCGGGAATCGGGGATCACAGTGTCGGCGTGGATACTTAGTCGTCGTCATCCAACGCCTACTGCAAGGCACAGTTCAGAACGTGAAGGGAAACGGGTCCTGCGTAGCCTAACCTGTATTAAGTTCAATTCAACCTTCCAAATTAAGGGTTACGGAGTAAATTATTTCCTCAGGGAGACTGGTTGACCAATAATCTGGCCAGGAGGTCCCTAGCTTATTTTAAGTTTGATATGGCCGGGTAAAGTTTACTCCCTTATACTCAAAATCTAACCCTAAAACCCATCCACAGTCTGACGATCGCGTCATTCCCAGATACATACCTAGGTAGGTACGCGTGGCACGACCTTGGGATCCGGGAAGTTTCAGCCTCATGGTGGATAAACTTTGGTGATAAAGCTATAATTGACTTGCTGAATATGAATATTCCATCAAAGGCTGGACTGCAAGATTGTCCGCTTCAATCTTTTTCCACTACCTTGGTTTTGCCACTTATTCGGAAACATTAACATCCAGCCCATTTTATTTAGTGGCCTTTCATAATACGCGGACTGTGTTGAATATCTGCTCCTCCTCCTCCTCCTCCCGTCGGATAGCCATCGGGGCAATCCAGCACACCGAATATTCCGTCGGAGCAAGAAGTAGGAGTTACACCACGCTACTATCTGAGTCAAGGGGATAAAGCTTTGTAGTGACCCCATATCAAATAACATCCAAGACACCAAACGTTATCAAATCAAGAGTTCTCAAAGCAAACTGTCTGCTATCAATGTGGGTTATTTCAGGAAACTATATGGCTCCATAAATGAAACTACCTCGAATCGACCTAGTTGCTTGGCAAGTATGAGAAATGAAAGTATAGCTCTTTAGGATTTGGGAGAAGAAAATACCAAACAAACAAACTTGCATTTTCGCACGTATAGACGTAAATACACCATGAGCTATTATATCATTTGACCTTAACCACCATCTTTCTATGTCCCTCTTTATTCTCCATCAAACGGTGAGCCTGTTGGATCTCCTCAAAACGGAAGACTTCCCAAGGATCCGCATTAAATTTCTTTCGCGCCACCATAGCGACTATCTCGGAAGGGGAACATCCGACAAAGGAAACTCAGGGGTTCCAAAGACAAAGCTCCCGAAGAAGCTAAAGTGGACACCGCTTGCCATCTGCAGAAGAGGATTAAAGTCCAGAATGGGCGCAAGTCCACCCAAGAATCCAGCCAGACAGACCCGTCCTCCTCTGCGTGCCATCCAAAGTAAATCAACAACAGTGATGTTACCAATAAGTTCTAGAATATCATCAAACTTATCAGAAATACGTTCGGAGAGCTGTGGTCCTTCTATCAATACCTCCCAAACCCGAAGAGCCTCGAGCTGGGATATACGCTTCTCCGTTCGGGTTGTTGCGGTAACATAAACTCCAGCTTGAACAGCTAGACTAATCGCAGCTCTCCCCAAAGAAGAAGTACCACCACGAACCAGAAGCCGTTGACCAGCTGATATCTTCAGGCTTCAAAAGAGACAGGCCCACGCCATACCATATGATTCTGGGATGGTAGCCAGCTAGTCCCACCGTAGTTCTTCTGCAGCTGGTCCAAGTGCAACGACATTCGAGGCCTTGGCTCGGGTATACTAAGCGTAGCTACCGTCAATTTTACGTCCAAGGCCGCCCATGAGACTTGCGACAGGAGTCCCTTCTTTAAATTCTCCTCCTGGACAGCTAGATACTGTGCCCACACACTCAATGTCGCTGATTGGCATCTATTCGGCCCATTCTGCTTTTCGCATGTGCATTTCCGCATGGTTGATATCAAAGGCTTTGATGTGTATTACGACCTCTTATTGCTTTGGCTCCGGGGTAGCGCATCTTTGATGACTAGGGACTCGAATCCGCAAAACTTTTCGATGACAATTGCCTTCATGGTGGATTGTGGCAGGCACTTATTAATTCTAAAGAATTGGATTTGAGATCCTACAACAGATAAGGGTTGACTCTGGGTGTTCCAAGATAGAATCAGTATGACGTTATTGTTTGTTCGCTCTAGTATCGACTGTTTATCTTCGTCTAACCCTTGTGCTCCTATGCTTCTATGTTTTTACGATTAGAAATAGGCACACTCCCCTCCATAGATGTTGCCAGAAGTTCCACTTGTACGGCTATCACTCATACCCATACCACCCTCCTCACATCAAAGCCCCCCCTTCTCAGTTCTCCAAGAAAGCACATATCCCCGCTGATTACTCAGAACCCTAATCCCCTTCTCTTTAAATTCAGTCGTATAATGTGTATGCCCAAATACCCAAACCTTAACTCCATCCCAAGACTGCTCCAAAAGATCCGTTCCAAAAGCACAACTCTATAAATTCTTAGCGTGCTGCGGACTCGAAGTGCGCTGCAGGAATGGTGCATGATGCGTCACCACCAGGACAGACCGCTTTTCCTGGGAAGTCTCCCGAAGAGTTTGGATCTCACCCCTTAACCAGGTCAGGTCGGACTCGTGAGTTTTATTGTGTTGTTCCACAGACCACCCTTTGATCTTTTGGAAATAGGAGATTTTGGAATGGACTATATCTGTTGATTCTTGGGGGATTTGGGACCAAAGTGTGCAACCTAGGAGTGTCACGCCTGAGTCCGGGATGTCTCGTATCGTTGGTGGAGTATTACAAGTCGACCATTCATACAAGGTTCTTTTTCGACTTGTTTTACTTTTTCAAGGCCTGAATTGAAGGTTGTCTCGTAAAATTCGTGGTTTCCAAGGGCCAAAAACACGATCTCAAATTTGGATGTTTGGTTTTGTAGGAAGTCACGGTAGTGGTTGTAATCTTCTAGACGGCCAATGTCGCCTGCCAGGATAAGGTATTTAGAGCAAACAGGGGTTCCAAAGGAATATTGTTGATTGATTTCCGGGTGTAGGTCAGATAGAACCTAGAATGAGCTAGAGAAGGGCCCTTTAAAAAGGGACCGAATCGTCTGTAGTGCCATTTTGAGTAATATTAAGACGAACCCCCAAGTAACCCAAGCTGATACATACACTAGCATTCGTGGCTATCGGGAGATCAGAAACAAAGCTCAGACCGATCATGTGATATCCTGGCCATATGTATTCAAGAGATTGGATTAGTCCCATCCTCAACCCCCCATCTACGCCATATAAGCACCACCAGAGACCTGCCAAGTCTGTCCAGTCAACCACTGCGAATCAGGACTAGCAATCAAAGCCGCAACCCCAGCAACATCCTCAACCTCCCCAGGCCGACCCAACGGAGACCACTTGCTCAACGCCTCATCGATCTGCTGAGGACTCATCTTATCACCACCGGGGATATACTTAGCCGACATCTCAGTATACATATCAGTCTTGACACCACCAGCAGCAATGCAGTTGACCGTGATGTTTCGCGGACCGAAATCCATTGCAAGACACTTGGTCATACCCTGTACAGCGGCTTTGGAAGCAGCATAGACAGCATGACGAGGGACGCCCTAAATCATATCAGAAGTTGTCAGTTCCGGTGTAGAAAAACAACCCCAACAAACCACTCAAACCCCCAGAGCCGAAGTTCTTACCTTCACAGCCGAAATCGACGAAGTCAACATAACCCGCCCATAATCCTCCATGAAACGATAAGCCTGTTGAGCAACGAAATATTGTCCCTTGACATTAACCGCAAAGATGGCATCGATATCGCTACCCTTGACCTCAGAGAGAGCCCCGAAATGCTCGATGCCCGAGTTACTGACTGCGATGTCGAGACGGCCGAATTCACGATGCACAGTCTCGAACATTGTTTTTACCTCTTCTTCCTGTGAGACATCGGCTTTGATGGCGAGGGCGCGCACGCCTAGAGCTCGGATCTGCTCGACGACGGACTCGGCCGCTGTGGCATTGGAGACATAGTTTATGGCTACGTCTGCTCCACGGTGGGCGAATTTGAGGGCTATGGCGGCGCCGATGCCACGACTGGAGCCTGTGACTGTTGTTTTCTATTAGTGTGTTGGCTTGGAAGGGTGGTGTGTGAACTTTACTTATTGCAACTTTGCCGGTTAGTTCTTTGTTTGTAGACATAGTTGTAGGGTGAGGATTAGGTGGGGAAGTGGTCTCTACATCTACATACCAACAGGGAGTGCTGTCTCTTATACCTTGCGTTGTTCTATAATCTCAAAGATCGGTGAGCATCTGCATGCATATTAGGTGTCCAGGGGTCCACGCGTACAAACCGAATTTGAATTGACAACAGATGTCTTCGAATTGTAAAAGTGTTGGGAGAGATAATTTTTTGAAACAAAGTACAGGGTTCAAATCGATTCGAATTGTTCCTAACTTGCAGGTACATACTCATCAAATACAAGGGGTGGTCTTTGCACAAAACGGAATCTTGTCGCAGTCAAGACAACGCACCCAGGGAAATCAATCGCTTGGAACAATACAGCGCCATCCTCCCCAAGTCCATCCGCGATTTAAAAAAAAACAAAACATTCACGGGAAACAAACGCCTTTCCTAGATGGCACAGAAGTTGGAGGGGGGGGAAGAACTATTTTCGGATTACACATGACAAGAAGAAAGCACGAGCAACATGAAAAGAAGTTGCAGGCGCAATATGAAGCGTGGGGTGCTTTAATTAGGTTATCAGGCCCCACAATGTTGAACAATTCATTCTCCCATGCCGTACTCAGCGCCGTTTGAAGCGCTAGGGCTATCCCGGTTGGGATTGTTGAAAGTGAGCTTTAGCTTTGGCTGACCTGGCGTGCCAGCAGTAAGCGGAGTGTCAGCACCCGAGGCAAACTCGGTCGAGCCATCACCGCCTTGATCCTCAAAGTTGGCAAGCTCAGGGTGGTCCTCGGTCAGTCGTCGCAATTCCACCAAGCATTTAGTCTATTATTATCATTAGTATATAATAATTAATAATCAATCATAATTCAAAACTTACCTCGATGTCATTGGCATCCTGGAATAGCACACTACCATCCTCGTTGTAAGTGCGGGCATTCTGACAAAGCAAGTGGATGTCGTTGCGGAATTCTCTCAGGCTCTGGTAATCGGCCCGTTTGACCTTCTTCTGGATCGCATCCATAGCAATGGGATTTTGAATGATCATGTAGTAGTCGGGATAATAAGAACGTGGCGGGGGCTTCATGAATGGCTCGATAATTGAACGGACCATGGGGCCCTCTTCACTATCAGAGCCCTCCGGTTGCACCTCAGCCTCCATGTCCATCAATGACTGGATCACGGTGTCGAGAATGCGAGTCAAGTTGGCACGGTCAGTGGGGTTCAGAGTATCTGGAACCTTGGGCTGACGGCCTCTCTTGCGCTTAGGCTGTGGGGTTTCTTCCACAACTTCCTCGGCCTTGCGCTTGGGGGGAGGACCCCGGCGGCGCTTCTGCTTTTGAGGAGTCTCGTCATCATCAATAATCGATGGCTCGGGCTCGGGTGAAGAGTCATCTGCTTCACGTCCAGCCTTGTTAGACTTGCGACGCTCAACGCGAGCTTCCTTGCGTGCAATCGCATCTTCGATAGTGTCGTCATCGGCGTCCACTGCCATCAGCCACTGCTCTTCGGTAAGACCATCATCGTACTTGGTCACCTTACGCTCACGAGCACCACGGCCAGTGACCTCAATCTCGACTTCTTCGGTGACAGGGTTATCCTCCTGCATATAAATTTCGGGCAGTTCTTGTTCGGACATCAGTCGAGGGTAGCGGTGGCCAGGACCATATTGGTCGTTGGCGATTCGCTGCCTGTCTATCTCCTGGAAGATAGGGATTTCTTCTTCGGATCGTGCCATAATTTCGTTGAGTTCGTCATCATCCATTTCGTCGTGATCACCGATCTGTTCCGCAGCCTCTGCCGTGTCCAGGAGGGTTCGGAGAAGTGCATCTCGCTCTTCATTGGTAGACTTGTTATCGAACTTTCCGGCCTGGATAACCTTGCCATCCATGTCCAACTTGAACTGTGCACGCTCAAGAATCTTCTCTTCGACCGAGTTGGAACTGATAAGCCGCAAAATGCGGACCTCGTTCTTCTGACCAATACGATGGGCACGATCCTGGGCTTGCAAATCTTGGTGGGGGTTCCAATCCGAATCATAGATAATAACGGTGTCTGCAGTCTGCAAGTTGAGACCAAGACCACCTGCACGGGTGGAAAGCAGGAAGCAGAAGTATTCAGACCCAGGAGCATTGAACTGCCTCAGGAGGTCCGATCGGTCGTCGGACTTGGTAGATCCGTCCAGACGGAGGTACTTCATCCCGCGAAGGCGAAGGAAATCCTCCATGATGTTCATGATCTGAGTCATCTGGAAGAACATCAAGACTCTGTGGCCCGTGGCACGGAACTTGGGGAGAACACGATCAAGCAGCTCAAACTTTCCAGCCGTACGCCAAAGGAGGTCATTGGACATGCGAGTGGGGTTCATTTGGTCTTCAACAGGCTCAAAGACAAAAGGATGGTTGCAGAGCTTTCGCAACTGCATAAGCATGTTGCTGAGACCACGCATTCCAGTCTTGCCGCCCTTGCCATCTGTGACAGCCATCTTGTTGTGGGTAACAAGTTGCTTGTACAACTTGGCCTGCAAGGCAGAGAATCGGCACTTGATGACACGCTCCTGCTTGTCGGGCAAATCTTTCTCGACATCCTTCTTCAAACGTCTGAGAAGGAATGGCCGAAGAACCTTGTGAAGACGACGAATAACGAGAAGTTGCTCTTCTTCGCTCAAATCCATACGGTCCTGGCCACCGGTATTTGCGAAAGGTGTGTTGAACCATTCGTCAAAGGACTTGACGGACTTGAAAATGTTGGGAAGGACGAAGTTGAGAAGGGCCCATAGTTCGGGCAAGTTGTTTTGCAGGGGAGTACCGGTCAAAATGAGACGGTATCGACTGGTGTAGTAGGTGGAAAGGGTGCTGCTAAGCTTGGACTGGGTGTTCTTCATGCGGTGACCTTCGTCGACAATCATGTGTGTCCACTTGATCTTACTGAGAACCGGACGGTCCTTGATGATGTACTCGTAGGTGGTAAGGAGAACCTGGAAGTTGCCCCAGCGGATCTGCTGCTGTTGCTGCTTTCGTGCATTAGGCGGGCCCTTGTAGACTACCTTGCTCACACTGGGCGCCCACTTATCGAACTCGTTGTTCCAATTAGTGAGCGTGGAAAGTGGAACAATGACCAAGAAAGGCCCATTGTTCTTCTTCTTTTCAATGATGTGGGTAATCAAACTGATGGTCTGGATGGTTTTTCCAAGACCCATCTCGTCAGCCAAAATACCGTTCAGGTTATTGTTGTACAGTGAAATCATCCATTGCAGGCCCTTGATCTGATACTCCTTGAGAGTACCTCCCACGAGTATGTCAGGCTGGCTGGTGACTTCTTCGTTGATGCGATGAGCGACGGCGTAGTAGTCGACCTTCTTCTTTCCAGTGGCGGTGTTGCTGCCTTCTTCGTCTTCGCTATCAGCGAGCTCTTGGTCAGATTCCTCGTCGTAATCATGCGCCTCGCCATAACGATTCGCCAGGTTGCGCTGTTGTTCCTTGACGGATGCGGCAAGCTGCTTAAGGAAATTATCGGTCTGCTTGAGCAGATGAGAGATACGCGAATCCTTGGCCTGTCCCAAAAGTTTCAGGTATGTCTCCTCATCGTTGGCCTTCAAAGCCTGCAGACGTTGCTTGGCGGTTCGCTCCACGCGCCTCTGCTCTTCGCGTTCCATGTGCTGGTGGTGTGAAATCATCATGCGACCCAGCTTCTGCGAGCGCGTACGTTGCTGGACAGAAGCATTGGCGAGATCGGCGCTGTGGTTGAGAATGGCTTGCAGCTGATCGTACTGCTTCTTCTTCTCTCGAGATTCGCGAGCATCACGTTGTTGCTTCTCGAGCTTCTCGGTGATACGAGCCTCACGCAGTGACTGCTTCTTCATGCGACGGTGACTTGAGCGATTTGCCGTCATTCCCAGGTTACTGTAGTGGAACATCTCGCTCTGGAGCTGCTTGCGATACTGTCGCTGTTTGGGTAAAAGATTAAGTGATTTATACTCAATCAGGGCCTTGAGCTTGAGGGAGTCATCATAAGTTGGTGCGTCAGTCTTGCTGGTATCCCATACACCAAGGTTGGCGGGAAGTTGGGCAAGCTCTGCTTTTCGGGCGGTGATTTTATTATACAGGATGATCTCACGATCCTCGCGCATCTGCTCCAAGTCGATACCAGGTGGCAAGAGAGCGGGGATGCGCACACGATTGGCGCGGTTGGCGTGATCAGTGTAGCTGATAGTCTTGGACAGCGAGTCGTATGGGGACTGGAAGTTGTCATACCACTCCCTAGTCATGACTTCGGCATCTGAGCTTTCTGAGGGCTGGGTAGCAGCGCTGTCATTAGCAGCTTCAATCACCTTTTCAGCTGCGGTAACATTGTCTGTGGGGGTAGGTGGTTGCGACTTCCTCTGGTTTTGGAAAAGCTGTTCTTGAACACGCGGGGGAATAGCGAGGTTCTTGGATAGCATCTTGAAAGCCAAGATTTGGTTTCGAAGGGTAGCCAATTGCTCTGGCGAAAAGCTACCACTTCCAACCGTCGCAGTCTTCTGGTTCAGAGCAACGGCCGATGCATTAATGGCAGCAGGTGCGGCAGTTGAGGAAGCCGAGGGTGTGCGACCTGTGAGAGTTTGGGTTAGCCCTGTAGAAGACCTTTAGAGGGAACCAGGAGAGTCAAGGATAAGGCTTACCATGAGAGCCATTGGCAGCTTCAGGAGTAGCGCCGTTCATCTGTTGCTGTTGGCGCTGCTGTTGTGCCTGCTGTTGTGCCTGCTGTTGTGCTTGCTGTTGAGCCATGCGTTGTTGTTTTTGAAAAGCCTGTTGCCGTTGAATAGCAGCAAGTAGGTTGTGGGCCTTGAGGAACTCCGGGTCATCAGGGCGAACACCTTGTTCTTGCATCTGCTTGTATTTCTGCGACAAAGTTAGAGCCGACGATAAAGACGAGCAAGACATAGGAAGGCGCGTTAAAGGATTGAAGAATTAATAGTAAGGCAATTTGTGCTGTTGTAATGCGACAAACTTACCTGGAGTATCTCTTGGACATTTTGCTGTGTGAGGTTAGCCGGCAAGCTCACGTTGCCAGGCGCCATGTTGGGCGCTGGGTGTAAGGAAGCCATTATGACGCGTAATTTTTTTTAATTCATGAGCAAGCCAGGTAGGTTGGGGTGGGCAATGTCAAGGTCGATGCGGAGTTGTGGAAAGTCACGGTCTCCACCTGGGTTCAATTGCCAAGTCGCGCGGGCAAGAGAAGGGGCGGTCGCGGTCGAAATAAATAGGCAGCGAGGGTGTGGGGTGAGCCTAGTTATCGCGAATGCGATCAGTGGGCGACTGTACGGGATGCTTGGCGATGGAAAGCGTGATGTTTGGGGTTGTGGTCGGAGCTTCCGATGCGATGGGGGAGAGCGGGTACTTTCAGGGACAAGGGAGTCAAAGAAAGCGAGTAAAGAGGCGAGTTCCCAGGGTAAAGCAAGGTGGGAGGGGAACTCAAAAGTTGAAGGCGCGTTGGGATGGCGCGTTCAAAAAGTGGATGGATGAAAATGGAGATGGGGAGGGAACGGAGTTGCGCGACAGGCTCGGGGAAATCTGGGTGCTCAGAGCAAAGGACTGACAACAGCCTGGCAAGGAGTTTTTTGCAAAGCACGTTAGTCAGCAGGCACGTGAGTGGCCCGTGCTGGATTGTGGCCTGGGGCAGCGCAGTTCTGGTACCGTACCGGTTTGGGATAAGGCTATTATCAAAGTATAGTACCTAGGTAGCTGGTGAGAGAAGAGTGATTTTGATTTAGGGGCAGTTATATCCTTGATTGGATTGGTTCTATTCAAATTCATTCAGCTTATTGAATCCATTGAATTAAGTTCCTTGCAATAACAATACAAATTGACAATACATTGTAAAACTAAGACTGACCTGGGTCCACCCTTTCTGTTAACGAGTATCTATCTATGTACTTTGTACATGATTAAAGATCACACCTCATTACACTCTGAATTCAAATAAAGACTTGAATGGATTTACCTATTCTTTAGACTTGCGTATCTATGTTTCTCATCATCCTAATAACTCTGCATTGAGACTAATAGTACCCGGGGAATCTTCCAGGCCTCCAAGGGAATCAACCCAACATGGAAAAGCAAAGTTAAAGCAGAAAGAACAATCAAGGAAAGGACAGAACAGCCCCATCTAAGTCCCAGGGGATTGGTGACGGATCGATAAGAATAGATGCCACCGCCATGACCGATAACAAGCTCCCAAACTCCAAAACCCCATGCTCAAGATCAAGAACACACGTAAGATGCACGTTCAGAACGTTCTCTCACGCATTCGGTGCCGCAAGAAGGGACCGCTTCACGGGTGGGGGTGGAGGAGGCTTCTTCGCACGAGATGGTGGAGGTGGAGGAGGAGCCTTCTTCAATCCCATAGTGTTCAAGTTGGTTGCGCTGGGTCTCCGGGATGGCACGCTGCCGTGAGATGTTGCTGGGGATATAGACCTGCCCCCGCCAAACATCCGCTCGGGGCTAGAACGACCATATGAGCTGACCTCTTCAGAGTCGGCGTAAGGATCAGCGGAGAGTCGACCACTTCCAACTTGGGCGCTGCTTCGACGTCCAAACCCGCCCAGATTCTCGCTGGTAGTCCGCTGCTGGATCCACTGTGATGCAACTGGCGATTGCTCTTGTCGTAGTTGAGCTGGGCCTTCAAAGGTGGGAACTCTGCTGAGAACGGGACGTGTAACCCCACCGGTATTTCCATAGGTCTCTCGCGGAGGTGACTCGGCGTATGGCGCCATAGATCTGTTTGATCGGATGGGAGGGCGAGTGTCGGCGGCATTCATCAACTCTTCCTGCAATGGCTCGTAACGTTCCTGGAACGAGTGGGCGGTGTTGGCACGAGGACGGGTCGGACGACGTGGAGGGGCCTGTACTTGGCTGTACCTATTTCAGTGTTAATATCACCACACGAGATGCGGCCAGGATCGATGCTTACCCTGCCCATTCATTCTTGAGCTGCACAAGGGCCTCACGGGACCGTTCATGGTATTCAAGTTGGGCGTCCAAAAATGCCCCCATGTCCATAACATTGTCGGTTTCGGCTTCTTTGATGTCCTGCATACGACGCAGCACGTCGTCGCTGGCTTCCTCGTACTTCACTTTCTGAGAGCGTAGTTCTTCCTCTACGCGGAAGTCCTCCTTCTTAGCCTTCTCCATCTTAGAGAGCGAAGTGTCGTATGCCAGCCGTCGGCTGTCGAGCTTCTTCCGAGCTTGCTATGAGGCAGGTTAATACATGACCTTCAACCTTCAGCTGATCGCGCGGAGTGGCATACCTGCAACTCTTTCATCTGAGTCAGGGATCTCTCCAGGGACTCAAGCCAGCTTGAAGTCGCCTGCGCGATGTAACTTTCTTGAATGCGCGCAATGCGCTCCTCGGTGCGACCAAATGCTGATCGAATTGTTAGCAATGCGATTCCTACCCCGCCTTCCTAATATGATGCTCGGGACTTACTGATCAGACACTGTCCGTATTCCGAGTTCCCATCGAAGTCTTCGCCGTGGGCCACCATGCTACTTCCCAAATGGCCAATCGGGAGGGTCTTCTCTTTGTCGTCTCCCTCATTACGCTTCGAGATAGCTTTGACATAAGAGGTCATGGATTTATGAATGCGGTCAACGCCTGGAGAGAGTGCATGGGTCAGTATGGATAAACTGCAGGTGCGCAAAGTGGTCACATCTTACCTTCATGTCGCACGCCCATCTCCGTCTCCATTGCCTTGAAATCATCAGAGAGACAGGTCTTGGCCTCTCCGCCCATGCGTTCTCCAGCCCATTGTTTGAATCGGCCAATTCTCTTGTTCACGTGCATGTTGTGAGGTTGGGATGCTAATGGTATGTGGAAGGATAATCGAAACCAGCGATTGTGTAGAGTTGGAAGATGAATTAAAAGGGAATGTTCAACTAGAATACTCTAGGATAAGAGAAAAGAGAAAAGACTGGGGGGAAGGGGGGAGGGAAAGGAGGTTGGGAACGGTTAGATTAAATCATGGGGGGGGGCACGCAATTATGATAAAATAGGTAAAATAGGTAAAATAGGGAACTCAGGGTAAATACAACATGGGCTAGGCATCTCACAAAGTTACAAACAAGAAAATACAATGCGTTTTATGCATGCAGTGTCGCCGATCTTGGTCAATCAGTGGGGAAGCCATTGTATTCTCAATTGTGTATTATTACCAGTCAGAAAAAGAAAAGTGAAAAAAAATATATATTAAAATATTAAAATACTACAAATTAATGTACTTCGTATACCGAGTATGTATAGCACAACAGTAGGCTCTTAATGGAATTGACTAAAATAGCCTGAGACCAGGAACACCCCAGGCGGTTAAAGCTGTGACACGCGTTAGTGGGACCTGGTGGGGAGCCACTAAATCCCATTGGAAGCTTCAATTAAATTCGGTTGATCAGTACTATAATTATCTTCTTGCCACCCTGGTCCAGTCTAGAATACATATGTACATAAATTTATGAGTTCATATCAATCATGCATTATCCTTTCTACCATACAAATAATACACAAAATAACGTGTTCGTAATCGCTTAGAAAAATGGGGTTTCAGATGTGTTTCAGTTGATCCGTGGCCACTCCAGACTCTAGACTCTTGGCCATTTACATACGAGTACGGTGTAGATTAAGATCCAAGACCAGTGGGTTGCATCGCCGCAATGCCAATGCCAATCAAATCTAAAGCGGTACAAACCCCTGTAATTCCCATTTCAATTCATATGAGACTGTATTATTATTGGTAGAAAATATATATACTTGTTCTCTTTGTACGGAGTAGTCCAAAAAAATATGGAGTATCCATATCGTAAATCATGTGCTCCCATCAATAACATCACCCCAAAATCATTCGAGGGTCTATAGATAAGCCAGGCACCCACGTTTGTTCCGATTCAGAAGCCAATTCAGAAGCCAGCAGCGCATCGAACTCATTCCAGCCACTCATAAAGGGAATTTCACCCCCCGCCGCCGACAGACCACCCCCTTTCTCGCCATTCAAATCTAGATCCAAGATCTGACCACCCCTATCCCCAGAGGCTGAGCGCAATGTTTCAACTCCAGAAACCCCATCGGATAGCGATGATTCCGGCGAGTGCAGGTTGCTCTGCATGAGACTCTCTGCATATTGACCGGGCGTAACGCCCACATGTTTCTTAAACACACGGTGAAAATGACTGGGTGTCAAGCCAGCTTCCGCCGCCAGATCTCTTAGTTTTGGTTTCAGCCCTGTCGTCAGAATGTTCCTAATTGACTCGCAGGCTTTGTCAATCGTGGCGGTTTGAGGGTTGCTTTGAGCCGCCGTCTGACCTGAATGCGGCCGACAGCGCTTGCAGGATCGGAAGCCTGCTTTTTCTGCTTGCAGAGGGGTGTCGTAAAATTGAACATTGGCACGGCGGGCTAGTCGTGCTGGACATGAGGGACGGCAGTAGATTTTTGTGGTAAGAACGGCGTAGACGAAGCTGTTGGCTGTTACGTCGCGGGTGGCGATGGCTTGCCACCGTTCTGTGTTGGTGAAGTTCCGGCTGAGTCGGGGGATCTCTTGAGGCTTAGATGAGTCTGTCATATTCATGGGGTGTCCGAATTGTAGATATCTTCAAAGTATTACATTCATTCATTGTGGCATCGAACTCCAGGTAGAGGGGAGCTTCGGCAAATCTGACGGTTGATCCCAAACTGACCAATCAGCATCCAGGCTGGCTCCCCAATGCCTCAGATGAAGTATGTTGTACATCAGAGTCATCACCTACATGTACAGTATCTACATGCAGGATTAAATAATTTCTTTCGTATACTTAAATTTATCGCTAGGTTTCATACGTCTTTCAAGGTTATATTACTTATCTAATTTCTTTTCGGTACCTCCCAATGTTGATCTATATATATATAGTACAACCCTAGCCTCATCATACATCCACCCCCAGCAAGTGAGATAACCATAGATTTATAAGAATATTCATTTATTCGTAAGCTAGTAAGCTAAAATATCCCCAGGAGAGTACGATATACTGAAGGCATTGAGAGCCTGTTTTCCTTCTGGGAGCTCGAGCTCTTCATTAAGAGAGTAGACATTCCGTATAAACTGCAAACAATGCAAACATATTGGGACCTGGCAAGCATCAGACTATCACCGGGTAAACTCAACTGCTTATGAAGAAAATCGAGAAGTTAATATTGTCGACCAGAGAAGCCTATATCAATATCGCACATATACCCATCTTAGACATGGTGATCCTACAGTCTGCGCGGCCCGTTTCCTGCATTTTCCAACAATTTCTCATTATCTTCAACACCGTCCCACAATTACCAAATCTCGCAGAGTCGCGCACCACGTCGGCTATTAGATTCTCGAACAAAAGCTGATTATGTGGTTGTGCCATACATCCCAATACACACAGTGCCCACACCAAGCCAGTGAGAGAGTAAGCTCTTGGTCTATTCTGGAGCACAATAATGCTTCTAGAAACCGCGCTTTGAATCTCGGGTAGTGCGGGAAGTGGTCCGGAAACAGTCGTGTGCAGTAGAACCAGACAAGCAAGGGCGAACACGAGTGTGACCCAGCCAGTTTGTGATTCGTGGTTTTCTTGTTTCTGGCACCCAACGTTAATACATGTCGAGATGTGGTAGTTAGTGGTTGATACTTACATCTCTGGTTAGATCAAGCTTCTCAATGCCCCTGGTCAAACGGTCTTTGATCTCTGCTCCTTTCCTGGCTAGTTCACTAATGCTGAGTATACCCTCTTTTTCTTGCACTTCCTTCCATTCACCAAAGCAGGCTAGATCTCCGATGATGATCATAACCCAGTTTTCGCAACTCAATAGATCTGCGATTTGTATCTCAGGGGTACAGAGCCATTGCTGATATGGAAGTTGTGGTATACGTCCTGTCGAGAGACAGGCGAAAAGATCAAGTGAAACCATTGTAGCGAGAAGGAACTCAAGGCCCCGCCGTGGAGGATCTTGAGATGAAATAGGAGACACTGTTTGAGAGGTGTAGCGAGCATCAAATATAGTGTTGGGAGATAGTGAGTGCATGACACATATGACAGCATCCAGATGCAGTAGCCAGTCGTGCTCAGCGCCTCTAAAAACCTGGATTCTTCAATTAGATGTAAGATAAGTCGAAAGATGATCTGGTCCCTACCTACCTCACAGCTAATCAAAATCAAACTACATGCCAGGAACTCGGCCAGCCGAGCATTATCATCCAGCAATTTTCCACGTTCCTCGCCCATGAATTTGCAGAACTCACGGAGTGCCCTGGAATGATGCTCTAGCGCCCTTTCCTTCTGTTGATATTCCTCCTCACTCCCAAGAATTGCACTCTGGTGAAGCGATGAAAGGCTCAAGACGGCATGGTAGAGAGGTCCCCGCTTCATAAGAAGATATAAGAGCCACCCCCGATTTCCTAGCCGGGATGTAGAGCGGAAATAAGGAAATTGCCATGCGAAGACCTGATCGAAGTAATGCATTAATAAGGACGCGGCTTGGGGATCGAAAATGCCATCTTGGCTAGAAGGCCGATCTAGAATTTCCAATGAAGCACTTGACAAAACATTCGAGTCATCTTCTGTATCACAAGCAGGCGAAGCATTAACATCCGAATTTGAGGAAGGTTGCGGTTCTTTATCTGCTTGAGGCAGCGAGGCTATCTTGGTGCGATTCTGCATTTTTCGAACTCGCCGGACATGTTGGTTGATCGCGGCTTTAATCCGGGCTCTTTCTTTCTTTTCCTCTGATGCTCCATCCATCCATGTTGGTTTTGGTCCATACCCATGACAATGGACATTTCGGTCACTGCATTCCCTGCAGAACGGTATTGTTATGTCGCATTTTTTGTGCCGTATACGACAAGTCCAACAACCAATCGATATAGCGCTCATTTGGACAAGTAGTTATCGTAGAGGGTTCTCGTGTGGATTGGAAGAGATCAGTGAAATATCCGAGGGTGATTAGCGCCCCTCCTGACTGTGGGCCTCATGTCAGCCAAGTTATCCGTTGACTCGGGCCGCGGAGATTGTTTCATTTTGAACCATGAGGTACGAACCATAGCTAGGTAGGATGGTTGAATTTACTGTCTAGATTTTTGGAAGGTTCCCGACTCTAATGTCAAGGTGATGCTTTATCTGAGGGGCTTCACGGTCTACATCGGAAACGAATATAAGAACGAGGCTGTAGGTGTTTACAAGATTATAGGAAATAGCTTAGATATGGCCTCAATGCGAAACTCCCACTGTGAAATACACCGATGCGAAACATCAGAAGATAATATTGCTTTATGAATTTGGCGTTCTAGCAGCCTCAAACTCACAGGTGGTAGCTGCGAGTATGGAATTGACTCCCGATTTCCGCATACCCCATTACCGAATAACTTCACCTAAGAAGCGTTTGTAATAAGATATACATGTTACTATCTATGAAGATAAAATCATCTCGATCTTTTGATATACATAGGCTGGGATAGGGCAGGTCGAGCCGGGACCTACACTGAGGGCAGGTCGAGCCGACTCAATATGCCAAGAGCGCCGGCCCGGAGAGGGGACTATAGTCGAACCATACTGATAGTCGTTGGATATTAGCTATATAATATGTCTGCTCGAAATATTCAATATAACCTATACTGTATACCTTCTGGGCATATGATTATTATTTGCTTTGGGATATTTCTTGCTTCTTCAGTATTGTTAAACAAGCCCGCATAACTCGGAATCTCAAAAATATGGATAAAGACACCATCTTCTTTAATGGTCGTATCCTCACCCAAGCTGGCTCTGGTATGCATGGAGAGCCAGTGTTTGCAGACAGCATGCTAGTGAAGAATGGAATCATCGCAGCAATTGGACCATTCCAGCAAGTCCTCTCTGAATGTTCATTCGATGTGCAAAAGCGAGACCTCGACCAGCAGACCGTTCTTCCGAGCTTTATCGATGGCCACATGCACCTTCTCCTTCTTGGCCAATCGCTACGCAAACTCGACCTCCGAATCTGCAAGTCTCTGGAGGACATTCGTTCCACCATAAAACAGTACGCGGCCGCAAACCCCAGTATCCCGACTATTCTTTGCAAAAACTGGATGCATTCCATGACACCAAATGGTGTGACCGCTACGATGTTGGACGAAATTGATCCGAGACCCATCTTCATCGATGCAAGCTCGCAGCACTCATGCTGGATGAACACCGCCGCCCTGAAGGTTCTCGGTGCTGAAACTATGTCCGATCCGCCTGGGGGTAGCATACATCGGGATGCCGAGGGAAAGCCTTCAGGTGTCATGGATGAAGGAGCTATGATGTCAGTTATCTGGCCATTCCAAGCAGTGTCATCATCCAAAGAAGAGCGCATGCAGTCGATCCTTCAGGCAATTCACGAATATAACGCGGCAGGATATACCGGTGTTATAGAGATGGCCATGGATGAAGAAGCATGGGATAGCCTTGTTACTCTCCGCTCAACGCAAACAGACCTCCCCATACGCATTGCCGCATACTGGCTCATCAAACCGACAGCAGACCATGAAGCCAATTCAAAACAAGTACAGCGTGCGATTGAAATGAGTGAACTGTACAATTCCAACACCAGCCCCGATCTTCGGATCGTCGGTATTAAGGTTATCTGTGATGGAATTATCGACGCGTGCACTGCTTTCTTGTCCGAGCCATATGCGCCCATTGGTTCGCCTCCACCCATCTGGGAACCAGAGCATTTGGTTCCCGTTGTCAAAGAGGCGGACAGTGCAGGCCTCCAAATTGCCCTCCATGCAATCGGGGATGGAGCAATCAAAATGGCTATTGATGCAATTGAGAAGCACGCTACTCCAGGGAGACGCCACCGCATAGAACATATTGAACTTGCATCTCCCGAGGATGCGAAGAGGCTAGGAGAGCTCGGTCTGACAGCCTCCATCCAGCCTGTGCATGCTGATCCCTCTGTTCTGACTGAGTGGCCACGTCTAATTGGGGAGGAACGTTGTGAGAGGGCGTTTGCATACCGTGAATTCGCAGATGCTGGGGCTCTTATGGCGATTGGGACTGATAGTCCTACCGCGCCTTGGGCGCCGATGAATAATCTTTACGTGGCTACCACGCGAAAGTCGTCTAGAAACCTTGAATATACCAAGGTTGTTAATGAGAATTTCCGTCTGGGGATGTGTGAATCCATTGTTGCTGCAAGTGGTGGTGCAGCACGTAGTGTTTTTGCAGAAGAGCGGACAGGAAGCCTGGAAGTCGGGAAATTGGCGGATTTCATTATTGTTGATATGGAATGGGAGGCAAATGCATTGTTGCAGGCGAAGGTTAAAGAGACTTGGTTCGAGGGAAGGAGGGTCTGGGGTTAATTGGATATTTGGAACGACTTGTACATAGAAAAGACGTATAGGCCTCAGAATAGAATGACATGAAGTTGACGAAGGGGTCATGGACAGAATGACTATAGATAGAAGAAATAGTGCTGATTTCTTCACAAAGGTAGCTCCAAATATCTAGATGTTGCCCAACCTCCCTGGTAGCAACAACCAAAGATAGTTTAGAGTAGCCACAATGTATATATCTTGGTATATAAAAGCCAAGTAATAGTCCCGATGACCCAAATGACTAAACTGAGACAGCCAGATGCATACATCCAGTGTCTTTACGGAATTTTACGTGATCTTGGAGCTGATCTTCAAACTATTCGCAGTACGAAGAAAGCTTTCGGTATCACTGCCGCATGGCATCGACAACAGGCCATGGCGACAACAATAATGCAGCACAATATCTGTGTTGATGAATTACGGCAGACTGTAATATCTACTAGGGTGATGGACAGGAACGAGTAAAAATTTAAAGGTGTATCATTCCACAGCCCGAAGGACTTTTTGATTTCGTTTCTGCCCTGTAGAGGCCAACCCCGGACCTCTTTCCATCACCCTTTAGTTTGTTCGACAAGAAAAAGGATGGTGTCCACAACCTTAATTCGCTAAGGGCGCATGAGACGCTCATCCGCAGGCGCCTAAGTACATTTGTCTCATAGCAGAATTCCATTTTCAACCCGTCACAAGAATAACTCCAAGAAAAAGCACCCTTAATCCTTGGTCTTCTGGGTACCGCGGAGCAGACCAGTTCTGCGGGCGGCAATGAGACCAGCCTTTTGACCCTGGGTAGCGTAGCGGGAGATGGTCGAGGCCTTACCGATGTGCTGGTGGTTACCACCACCGTGGGGCTGTAGAGAGAGTTGTTAGGGATTGCGGTCCTGGATGTCATCGGGTCTGTATATAGACTGAAACTTACGTGATCGACGGGGTTCATGGCAACACCACGAGTCTTGGGCCAAGAGTTGCGCTTGACGGCGAACTTGTGCTTGGCACGACCGGCCTTGAGCAAAGGCTTGTCGGTACGGCCACCACCGGCAACGATACCAACCATACCGCGGGCGGTGTTCTTGATGACCTTCTTGGCACCGGAGGGGAGCTTGACACGGGTCTTGCCATCCTCGGGGTTGTGGCCAATAACGGTAACGTAGTTACCGGAGGTACGGCCAAGCGCACCACGGTCACCAGCCTTCTCCTCGACGTTGGTGATGACGGTACCCTCGGGCATAGAGGCGAGAGGAAGGACGTTGCCGACGGTCAGGGCAGCGTTCTTACCGGCGTAGATGAACTGGCCGGTGTACATGCCCTCGTTGGCGATGAAGGTCTCGGTGATCATCTTGAACTTGTAGGGGTGGCGGAACTGGACCTTGGCCAGGGGAGCACCACGGCCGGCATCGTGGATGATCTCCTTGACGACACCACGGGTGTAACCGTGAGCCTCAGCGAAATCGAGGGTCCGGAATTGGGCAGGGGCCTTGTTCAGGCGGGTGTTGGCCGCTGTAAAGTAGAGAAAAATTCGATATCAGCACTCCAATCTCCTTGCGAATCTGTGTGGTTTTTCCAATGATCTCCTTGGGTTTCCTCCTCGCTGCTCGGGGTGCGCAGCCTCGAAATTTCGTGTTGGAATGATTTGCGATCGCACTCACTGAAAATGGAGCCACGGCCCTTCCTCTGGTTGCGGATGACACGACCCATGGCGACTGTCTAGACGAGGATCCTGTGTTAGTATGGAAGCCGGGACAGAAGTGTCGTGGGAAAGTGGTAAGCGTACCTCGAAGTGAAATAGGCTTGTCGTTGACGAGTTGAGAAATCATCGGACACGGGGACTTGTGTGGGCTTTAGGGTGCGGTCGCTAATCTAACCCAATTGGGTATAGCGCATGGTCGCTTACTTGAATTGGCTTGAACTACAGCAACACAGGCATTTCCAGAATGGGCCTTTACTTCTTGATTTTATATGGTGTTTATAGATAATGATGGTTTTACTAAATTGAATGAAGTATTTGAAAATATTAACGACTCAAAAATATCCATACCATCTTAATTTTATGCCTGAAGAGCCTCTTTCAGTGCAAGCCCTGTAGATTTTGGGAGGGCAAGTTATGTCATCAATACACACGTGATGGCCAAGACCTGATATCGCCAAGACTTCTCGTTTTGGAGTGTTACTCTCTTCCGAAGACCTCGAAACAGCTGTGTCTGTATACTCCATGCTTTTGTCTATGGGTTTGATGTGATGAAACTGTCAATGAAAGGAGACCTAAACTGGCCTGGGCCATCGTTACCTCTCAAACATTACAGATGTCAATATTAAACGCGTCGACAGAGCTCATCGCGTACATCCAGTATGAAAGCAAGAGATATGTAAAGCCGTCTCAACCAGTCGCATCCATATCTCCCTAGGCTATTGCATCTCTTTAGCTAAATTCCTTTCTTGAAAATATCAAATAGAGCTTCATAAGTCCTCATCGGCTCTCTTGAGCTCTATCTCTATACAGAAATTTGCAAATTCCAAGCCGCTTTCATGCCAATATCTCATTTGTTTGAATCATGCTCTTCTAGAAAACTGCAAGAAGCCCCAGTAAAAAAAGTACGAACAAAGGGAGCAGTTGTGTCTGGAATACTTTAGATAAGTGCCCTTCGGGAGCAAGCTCGGTGCAGACGTGACGCTCAAATGCGCGCAACTTACTTCTTCCTTCACCACCTACCCCATCACCTCCACCATGCCTTCAGATTCAGAACTTTCATCGTTATCATCGGCACCTCCGACAGATGACGAAGCTACTATGGCGATTGACCACCCGACTGGTATCGCAAAGTACTTCAAGAAGGAATCTGAGACGCCGCCACCGAAGCGGGAACCGTCACCTCCGCATGAATACGTCCTGGCCGACAACCCCGATATTGCGGTAAGTTCACCTCGCAGGAACATTTTGTGCATTGCTTTATATACGGACATGTATACGACGCGTTTGGCCAACAATAGGACATCTTTGCTGAGTTATCGCAATCTTTAGTTCATCGTCGCGTTCCGCGCGCGTTTCCATGAAGTGTTCCCCAAAGGAGTGCCACACTACGGCCCGCAGGATATCGAGAAGGGGATTGAGGAGTCTCCCCCGGGGAATACATTGAAAGACTTCTATGCGCATTGCTTGGGCTTGTTCTAAATCGCAAGAAGGAAGTCGAGTATGGTCGCCACCCGTCGCCCGATACCATGCGGAGTGCTTGAAGACGCGCGCTTTCCACCCCCACGCTATCGGCTGTGAAGTTTAGCGCTAATATAATTTCTGAAATATGCAGACGAAACCACTTCACCCGTCCCCTCGAAGAAGCAATCCATACACACCAGTCGCAGTGGCCGAAAGAATGGGAAGGTAAAAACCCCCTTCATGGGGGTGGCAGTTTTGCAACCATGTCCCCCGTGGAACGTGTATGTTCTCAAGATCTTCCACGGCACCCGATTTGCGATTCTGACATGTGTCATCTTAGTTGCGTTTATTGAAGGCCTTAATACTGTGGTCACTTTCGTCGTCCGAAGCGGTCCAGGCGAAGATTAAGGAATCCTACAAACAGGCGCGTCACGATGATGATCTGAATCAACCATTGTCTGTCCAACCCTGGGGGCGGGATAGCTTGAAACGTCGTTATTGGCTTATCGAAGGGCACGATGATACAAATTTCCGTCTCTACCGCGAAAGTAACCCGGCCCTCAAGCACAACACTTGGTGGAGCATCGCGGGGAGTATTCCCGAGCTGGAGGCCGTCGTGGAGAAACTTGAGGGTGAAAAAGGCACAAACTCCAAGAAGCTTAGCGAGAGAATTCGCGCCTCGATCCCTCGATTTGAGGCGTCAGAGGAGGTGATTATCTACCTCGAGAGTATATCGGATTTCGCTAATAAATTCCCAGAAACGGAGACGCCGCGAATATCGTCTCGCACGAAAGGCTGCCTTCGTTCGCCCGGATCCTGGGTTCTCCATGTATGAAGGTCGTACACGCGGCAAGAAACTGAAATACACGTACTCGGAGGACGAAGGCATCTTTTCTGACGATGAACCCTCCGCCCGCCGTTCTACTAGAAATGCGGCTCCCACAGAAGCTTCCATGGAGTCTAGACGCCCTCGATTCACGGCAAGCGGGAGGCAGATTCGATCTCGCGCCGGTGGCCTCTATGGCGAGGCTCTCTTGACTGGTCAACGCGATGGAGTCGATGACGAAGAGTTCTATGAAGATGAGGAAGAAGAAGTGAGCAGACCGCAGAGGGCTCGGACTTCGACTCACCCTAACGGATACTCTGGCTACGACGCCGATGATTTGGAGGATGCATCTGAAGTCCATTCAAGCGCGAATGAAAGCGGCAACGAATGGCGAGGCGCTGAAGACGATTTGGAGAACGATTTTGAAGGTGACGACGAAGAGGAAGAAGCAAGCGCAGACGAGTCAACTGGCAATGAGGAGCCAGAAAGCCTTGTCGTGCAACTTCGATATGGCAAGGGAGATGCATCTAGCAATCCGGAGGTCGAGATTGGAAAATCACCACCTGCGGAAGACGTTGAAATGAAGGATGCGGGAGAAGCAGCAGCAGCTTCCTCCGCCAAACCATCACCGACGACCCTCCCCCTGCAGTCAGACTTGGGTGCGCAGCAGGGCCCGACCATGATTGCACCTTCACACCCTTCTGCTCCGATACCCGAAGTTCCGATCAATCCTGCAGCACCCGTACCTGCGCCACCTGTTTCTTCAAACGGCGTGAATCAAATTTGAACCGTTTGACTCTAAATTCGGATTCGCCTCAGCTTTGGCGCTTTCGCTTCAGCCAGGCTAGAAAGAGACGGGGAATGTACATTCTACGAAATGTTGCTAGATAGATCTTTTTGGATTGCAATTGTACTTCTATGAAGCCGTGGGTACTGGCACTAACGGAATATGAAGTAATGGAATGGAGGTACCAAAACATCGTCTTTCTCGTAAGCAACAAGTCCAATACACAATAGATAACACTACATACAACTGGCATGTACTCGAAATCTATACGGAGTTGTGCGAACTGACAACGCAAATGTATTCTGACGCGGCACCCCGTGAGGTCTGCCCGGTACGCCAGGTATATCGCTAGAAATAAGATAATCTACTACAAAGTAGAGTTGAGGGATATAAGAAATTCAAATGGGAATCAACAACAGCACGCGCTTCCAATAGCGCAAACGCCAAAAATGCAAGCAATACAGTGTACACAGAAGCCAGTCACCAGACCTCTGGATTAAACTACTAACAGGTCGCATCAAGTGCAGAGATGGCCTCAGTCAGAGCCTGCGTTGGAGAACTGGGCTGTGTAAAACTGCAAAAACTCCTCGAGCGTCAGCGTCTCCACTTCTGGTCGAGATCAGATGGGGAAATCAATGATTGGGGAAGCAGGTACTCACATCTTCAACCTGTGACGCCAGTTTAGGATCCCTGGCCGAGCCAATTTGGGGTAGATGCCAGTTGTTCACTTCGTACCACCATCTGCGAACACGACTGCCGAGGGTGTGCCCGCTGACTGAGGCATTGCGGTTCCAGAAGCGCCAACCCGAGAGCGCGAGTGTCCAGAGGGTTCCTTGGATCAGAGGGAGAAGTACCTAGAAGGGAAAAGATTGGTGTGTTAGTCAGGTACTGCCAAAGGTATTATTCTTGATACCCCAAGGGGATCAAATGAATCGCGGGCAAGCATACCTGATCCCTAGTAGTAATCCATGCCACTCGTCCCCAGGTGTCAGCATCCTTAATGCTGGCCAGATAGCTCTGCTCGAAGCGCAAATCTGGAAGAGGAGGAAGATTCTGTCGCCGATGAACCGGTCGAATTACTCGGCTTGGGTGAACAATGTCGGAGGCAATGCTGTTTGTTTCGGAGTCTGGGCCTACAACGGCAGGTTGTTTCTCTGAAGCTGCAGTGGCTGGGTTGATGTCATGAACTGGATCAGGATTTTGATTGATGCTCGCAGATTGGATAATCTGGGGGATATCCATAGCATGGTCGGCCATTTTGGTGGATTGTATATGATCAAAGAGTCTGGCGTGAATAGAAGTAGCACTTGAGCTCCCAAGGTTGTTCGGCTGTTACCGGTGGACCGGGGATTCGCAGTCCGCTCTTTTCTGCCAACCCCTCCATATCCTCCATATCCTCCCACTTCTCCCACCTTTTTTACTTCAATTCCATTCTCATTCTCATTAATCATATCACAATGGCTGCTCCTCAAGGTTACCCTCTTCTCTGTCTGGAGAACCCTCTCCTCGGTATGTGAAGTATCATCTGGACATGTTTATAAATTACTAACGTGCTTGCAATAGACATCCAGGCTCGTGGGTATGGATGAACCTGAAGTAAAATAATGTTAAGTTCTACATGCTGATAATATTCCTTAGTGATGCCGCTCTCCTGGAGAAGTATGGGCTGAAGGCCAATGATGCTATCCTCGCTGAGGACAAGCACATGGGTATCTACGAGGACCTGCTTGCCCGCGATGCCAAGCTGATCCCCGGTGGTGCCGCCCAGAACACCGCTCGTGGTGCTCAGGTATGCATTAAAATACTCAAGTGATCTGCAATATTGATATTAACAATACTATTAGTACTTGCTCCCTGAGCAGTCCGTTGTCTACATCGGCTGTATCGGTAAGGACAAGTTCGGTGATGTCCTCAAGAAGACTTGCGAGGAGGCCGGTGTCCACACTGAGTACCGTGTCGACGAGACCCAGCCCACTGGTAAGTGTGGTGTTGTCATCACTGGCCACGACCGCAGCATGTGCACCCACCTCGCTGCTGCCAACGAGTACAAGCTTGAGCACCTCAAGCAGCCCGAGGTCTGGTCTCTGGTCGAGAAGGCCCAGGTCTACTACGTCGGTGGTTACCACCTGACTGTCTGCGTGCCCGCCATCCTCGCCCTTGGTGAGGAGGCTGCCGCTAAGAACAAGGTATGTCATTTGCATTCTAATACATTGGACCTCTTTTCTAATTTCTTCGTTTTCATCAGACCTTCATGCTCTCTATCTCTGCTCCTTTCATTGCCCAGTTCTTCAAGGACCAGTTGGATAGCGTCCTGCCCTACACCGACTACACCTTCTGTAACGAGACTGAGGCTATTGCCTACGCCGAGGGCCACCAGTGGGGCACCGAGGATATCACCGAGATCGCCAAGAAGCTCGCTCAGCTCCCCAAGAAGAACACCCAACGTCCCCGTGTTGCCATTGTCACCCAGGGCACTCTCCCCACCATTGTCGCCATCGGCTCCGCTACCGGTGACGTCGAGGTGAAGGAGTTCAAGGTCCACGAGATCTCCAAGGACTCCATCAACGACACTAACGGTGCTGGGTGAGTGCTATTGATCTGAACAACTCCGCATTCATTTTTGCTAACCTCTGCCCTATATAGTGATGCCTTCGCCGGTGGTTTCTGTGCTGGTATCGTCTCCGGCAAGTCCCTCGATGACAGCATCGACATGGGCCAGTGGCTCGCCAGCAAGAGCATCCAAGAGCTTGGACCTTCGTGAGTTTTCCCGCAAGCAATACATTGCAGGAATACCAGCTAACAACTTTCAACCCGCAGTTACCCCTTCCCCAAGCAGACCTACTCTCGCTCTTAAGCGTTTCTAATGTAGGCTACGAAAAAAAAGCATAGACTACCAAAACACCTTCAACACATCTACCAACCTAATTTTGGAAGGTTTTGTGCGATAATCCAGTTCAACAACCGGATGAGCACCACTTGACTTTGGATGATTCAACCCTCTATACCCAATTTTTCCTTTTCTTAAAGCTTGATGACTTCAACGTACTGTCTGACCTCAAAAATCGAACAAAACCCATACTTTCTTGAGAATCTTGTCCTTTAGATTATTTATGGCTATTCTTGTTACGGCCACTTGATGAATGAGCTTATTCGGGCAATCTACCTTTCTATTGATTCACATGAAAGAGCCCATCTCGTAAACTACTATGAAAAGAAACAGTAAAATGAAAAGAAATTGAATTTCAACGTCCTAACCGGCACGACGGTGTCAAGAGGGTAACGGGCCCAAAGCAATCTACAAGGTCATACTCATTTTTGGATATCACCGAAGGTTCGTGCCACATAATTCTTCAAGGAAAGAAAAGACGACAAGGCTAAGGTTGATGGGGATAACGCGCGGTTCCAGGCCATGTTGCATGAAAAGAAGAAAAGGCAGAAAACAGAACAAAACAAGCGTCTTCTCCGATGGCAGATTGCCCATGTTCATATCCTCGTATTGATCATGTCGCGTGTTGAACGCACGTATCCGTTCAGACAAATAGCGGGGAGAGCGAGGACCGAGGCAGTTCCTGCATTCTGGAAAATAAAATAAAACCCATATCCTCGCCACTAGAGGACTAGTGCGGGATCTGTCACTTGTGAACTGGCTAGCAGTAATACAATCTCGTCTGGTCGTTGTAAAGGTGCATACTGTCAGAGTAGAACTGAATGTGTAGACTCAACGCAAACAAAGTCGCATCGCAGTACACAGGCGGTCACGCTCATAGACAAACACAGTACACGCCAGGATAGTTGGAGGTCGAGTTGCACTGTTAATTCTGACAGGTTGCCCGGCTGGTAGTGTGATATGCATATGCACATAGAAGAACTAAAAAATGAGAGCTTGGATATTTGAATCAGCCTCCTTGGCCACAGGGCGGGGTTTGACCGACTGCTCCAAGCTGGGTTGTAGGCTTGCGCCCTCCGATTCCGGAGTTGTAGGGGGTTGCTCCAGCGAGGCTGCTCGCAATGAAAGCGTCATTAGCCCATGAGGGATGACCCAGGCTGCTGGACGTCATCTGGGTCGGGATTTCAAATGCACCGAAGGTCGCTCGGCCATGATCCCAGCCGCTGGCTGTGGGACGAGCATGAGACATGTTGGATGATACCCACGGCGTGGGCATTGATCCTACATCCATCGAGTTTGAAAACTGGGTCTGGGCCATCAGGTGCTGTCGGAGCATGAGCTCATTTGCTAGCTGATCTTGCGACGGTGAGCGCTCAGAGGGCATGGCATTCCCAGCAGCCATGGGGTGCAGTGGAGCTCGCTGGCCAGGCTGTGGGCCAAGGCCAGGGGGTGTTCGTGGAGGGGCGGTGTCTCTCAACGGCGTCCAAATGCTGGGGAGGCTGGGGATGGCAGGCCGCGGGGTGTATGACTGAGCCGATGGCACTCTGAGAGGCTCGGCTGCGTTTATGACTGGTAGACCAAGCCCAGGTGGAGGGGCGATTGGGGTATTGAGTGGTGGGGAGTTTTCCTCGTGGAACGGATAAGCATTGACATTGGGTGAGACATGCGTAGGTGTCGATATCTCCCCCGAACTCATGAAAGCAAATTTGTCGTTGGGCGGGGTTTCATACGTGTCTGAGTCAACAAGTCGCTCAACACCCTCAACGATCTGATGCATGTTGGCGGACATGGATGCCGATGCAGACTGGGAACCACCGAACAGACTTTGGGCTTCTGCGGCAGAGTATGGATGTTGAACGACTGGTGGGATATCCTCGCGCTCGATGCTTGCGGCCGAAAGTGCATGCTGGCGGCCATGAGGACTGGAATAAAATTGCGGAGGCAGATCCTCTTCTTGGTAGATAAAAGTCTTCTTATCTTCACTATCCACAAGAGCCACCGGAATTTTCTATAAGAGGTTAGCAATCTGCTTGTTTGTTTATAGTGTCTAAAGTTTTCACATACCCCTCTCACAACCAAATCGAGTCCATCAATCACGAATTCACGAATCCGATATAGCATTTCCATGTTGGGATGACTTCTTTCAATCCCAAGATCGTGCATCCGGGGCTTTGGCCGATCACCGCCCCCAACGTATCGACGAGAAGTGGCATCCTGATCCAGAGGTGCAAAGCCAAGACTTTCTTCGTCTTCTTCCAATAGATAATCGACCTCGGGAAGGCTGACTACATCGAACGAGGATGCGAGCAGACTCAGCGTACCGGCATAAATTTTCCAGAACTCTTTGATTTGAATCGAGAGCGCCGAATCCTTTTCCTCTTTCTGCTCAACAAGTGACTGGCTATTTGTAAGTAGCCAGGAGCTGTAATGGCGAAGCGCGGGCAGGATCCGGCGAGCAACCACAGACACCTTGTCTGGGATCGGCATTGCGTCTTTGCTGTTGGGGTCTTCAAAAGAAGCAGTCCGTTCGAGTTCGACTAGAAGTATTTGTAGTAAGGTGAAAAATGTCTTCACATTGATGCGTTGGAAAAAGACGCGTGCTTCCAAGACAGACTCGTCTGAGAAATAAGTAAGCAGGTGCATGAGCAATTATATTGTTCGAATCCTTACCAATGGACCGGGCCTTAGCAAAATCCTCGGCCGCGATATTGATGAGACAGAACTTTTGCAGTGTCCCTTCTAGTGACCGTTCTCTAATTTCAACTGCTAGTTGACTAAGAACTTCACTCTCTAACTCATCATGCTCTGGGAAGTCGGTTCCCTTGTAACATTTGGCGTGCAGATAGAGAAACCACGGAGTCAAAGCCCTTCCAGGAATACCAGCATCTTCGGGGCGGATCAGCTCTCGTTTGGCCCAGGCGCTCATGATTTTTCGGAGTTCAATCTCCAGATTACCCTTCGCAGTAGGATGAGGTTCTTGAGCTGAAAGTGCTCTGTAGAGGTGGTAGGTAGCACGAAGATGATTTCCATCCGCGAGAGCAATAATTGCTAATTGGTTCTGAGATGCACCCGATGCAGGGTTGATCACCGATGCCAGATCATAATAACCGATGGCAGGGCCCCAGTTGCGATCCTTGTTGACGAGTTCCGATTCACGATAGCGAGAAAGATCTCCCAGCCGGATAAGGGTCGCATGGCATGACTGGAGAATGAGTCTGCGCAGATCATTGGAGGGCTTGATAGGAGGTTGGCCGGAAAGATCTAGAAACAACAACCGCGGGTCAGCGTGTCTAGCAAGCGGGTGCGCGACTTTTGTGCCTGCCTTACTTTCAAAATTGAACTTGCGCGCAACTCTCTCCAACTCAACAATCCCCCCAAAGCGCGATGACAAATGCTGGATGTATCCTCGGTAAAACCGCTGGCTTGACTTGATGAAATCGAGGTAATGGCGTTCGAGTTTCCGCCTCTCCACTGGTTTTTTCTTGCCGTGTTCTTCGCGAAACTAATTGACACATAGACACAGTCAGTAAATCCACCCTGGCGAAAAGCTTCGGTGGGGTACTCACGCGAAGCAGCTGCTTGCGAAACCGATTGTTCACTTTCAAGTGCGCATCCCAAAGACGACTCTCCACGTCGACCTCGCGAGCAGCATTGAAGTCGAGGAGGATTGCATTTTGAGAAGAGGTCCGGAACCTATGTGCAAAGATGTCAGCCTTGATTCGGCGTGCGCGCGGGGCTCGTCACTGACTCGGAGAGGAAATGTTCGAATTCATCGAATGTGCGCCGTTCTTGCGAGAAGCATTGCAGAAGCTCCTTCTCAGCTTCTATGGCAGTCCTGTATCACACCACTGGTCAATGTTCACAATCCAGCCGAAATCGAGGGGAAAGCACTAACTTCCAGGCATCCGTGAACGAGGGCGCCATCAGGAAGTTAGCCCGGGGATCCCGAGCGTCAACCTCGCCGGTCAGATGGCTATGGCTTGGAATATGAGCGGCGGAGGAGCCATCAGTATGTGAAAGACATGGAAGCGCACGCTGATGGGGATGAGAGCCGAGAGTATGAAAATGCATAAATGCGGTTTCGGTCTACTATCCGCTATCCGCGATGATTGGTGTTGCCAAGGCGGGAGGTATCGTGTTCCGTATGTGGATTACGGGTTTTATTTCAAACCCAACAGAATCACAAAGGGACCGGTTGATAACACAGGCGCAAGTCAAAGGAAGATGAAGGTGAAGACAAATACGCCGAGGGTCCAATAAAAGGAATCATTGGAAGGTTATAGCCCGCGCGGGCAACCCCTTATGCGGAGGGTTGTAGACTTGATAGTGTATTATTGCCGTCTATCAATGTTTTCAGACTAACCTCCAAGGTCGGTTTAATTAGAAATTATTTCAAAGGTTATAGTAAGTTCAGATTTGGTGAACTTTTTGTACGGGATGTTGATATAATAGTGCTGCTACATACACAGTTAAGGTTGCCCGAGCCCTAATGTGAATGACATCTAAAGCAAGAGACTAGGAAAAGAAATCTAACCTGAATGGAAAGTAAAAGAAACATATTGTTGAACATTACAACATGACAGAAATAGACGGATACGACAATGTATGGTAAATCTGACATATGTAAATTCTCTAACTAACTAAAATGACAAGATCCGCTCTTTTCCAATCTCGGCGGACATAGCTGATTAAGCAATGTATGTATTTTTGTATGGTACCGTTATCATGACGGTCCATTGATTTTCCGGTTTGTAAAGACCTGGTAATTTCAGCATGCATAAATGCATAGTACTTGACACACCCCCCAGTTCTTGAAGCTATTCAAAGCTCTCAAGGACTGCCTTTCTTCCAACTGTTTCGCAGCTGCTTCGCAACCGCTTCGCAAATGATTCGCAAGTGATTCCAACTTACCTCACCTGTCTCCTCACTGATCTCGGCTCAAATCGTCGATTTATGCAGTTTCCGCAAAACAGCCTCTGTTCTCAGAGGTCATGTGACGAATCATGTGACCTACGTCCCTCATTCCAACCAACTCTCTGAAGTGTCCCTGCTTCTGCTTCGTCAGAGCTTTGGTGAGCCCATCTGCTGGCATCGCAGCAGTTGGTACCCAGTCCACATATACTCGACCTGCGCTAACTTCTTGCTTCATCCAGCATCGATTGATGTCAACATGCCGGAGCTTCGTATGCATCGCGGCCCCTTCCTTCGTCAATAAATCGACAGTTTGCTGGTTGTCACACATGATGGATAGTGGGTGATCTGGTTCGAAGCCTAGTGCATTAAGCACTCGTCGCCACCACTGTACGGTTTTTCCTGCCTCTGCTAAAGCTAGTAGTTCGGCCTCGGTAGTCGATGTGGTGACAGTCTTCTGCTTAGTGGCCTTCCAATCGATTGGGCCACCATATAACTTGCAGATATACCCTTCGGAGCTCTTTCGATCTTTATGGTCTCCGAACGACGCATCGCTTGCAAATTCAACTGATTTCGCCGCCATCGTCAGGGTCGTATCTCGATTTCTAGGTTGTTTGTTTGGTGTTCTGATGCCGTATTCAATGGCCCAAAAGCGTGTCTCATAGAGATACTGTATGATGCGATCGACTGCATCTATATGCTTTGGTCCTGGATTTGTAAGGAATTCAGCCACTTTGGAGGTTGCTTTTGCAGCATCTACCCGGGTAATGGTGGTGGCATACTGCGCAGATCCAACCTTGGCCTGGAAACCATGAATCTGTTGCGGTGATGCCACCCCATCATAGGGTACTAGAGGCTCAATGCTCAGTGGGGACCCTATTTTTCTCTCTGTGACGAGATTGTATTTGTGTGCCATGCTCTCGATGTAGCTATCTTGGCATAACCAGAGCTTCTTCTGCTCTCTATCACGTATAATACGTATATTCAAGAACCAGCTTGCATCCAGTTCTCGAAGCTCCCATTGCTTCTTTAGATTTTGATCTAGTAAAGCGGCTTCTTTAGCCTGTTTGGGGTGATTGACGATGATGATATCGTCCACGTAGAAAAAGACAATAATGCCTTTGGTTGTAAAGATGCATGGATCTTCTTCCACTGGGGTAAGGCCTAGTTTTACTAGCACCTTTGTAGCTTCTTGCTGCCAAAGCCTTGGTGACATGCGCAATCCGTAGAGGGCTCTATGCAGGAGCCAGCACTGATTTAGTGCTTCGAAGCCTGGTGGACACTTGGTATAAACCTCGCTTTCTAGCATTGAATTCAGGAATGCGGTAACCACATCTCTCTGAATCATATCTAGATCAAAGGCGGCAACTAGTGCGAATACTGCTCTCGCTGTTTTGACAGCTAGTGTAGCAGCTCTCTTTTCTTCAGTTGACATCCACTGTAGATCTCCTCTCACGCAGATTCTTGCTTTGAACTTCTCGAGCATACCATCTGCATCAAATTTGTATGTAAATACCCACTTCAATGGCAAGATCTGGGTGCTCTTTTTGTTCGGTAATGCAACCTGAGAGAAGGTCTCTTTAGCCTTTAAGGTCTCAATTTCAAACTCCGCAGCTGCCTTCAATTGCGTGGCAAAGGGATGGATTTTTAGCCGCTTCCAGTTCTCTGGTGGTAGAGGCATCTGATCTCTATGCAGTCTGTTTTGCATATTGAGCTTCTTCGTAATACCTGTTGTAAAGGCATATAGAAGGCTTGGTGGCTCGGCTAGCTGTTTCTCGTCTAGCGATAGATATACAGTGTAGTCTGGATCTGCCTTTGGCTTCCGTATTCTGGGGCCTGAGATGATGTTAGATTCATCAATTGACGCAGAGATCTCTCTAGTAGGCCGATCTTCTGGCTCTGGAGTAGGCGTATACTGCATCTCTTGTTGCAATTGACGCTCTATCTCTGCTTCATCTTCATCATATTGATCTCCCTCTCCCCCTTCAGCTTCGATCGACTGTATGACATTGATCGGATCTGGCGAAGATAGCGAGGTAGGAGATCTCTCATGTGGCGTACTCTCAATCGTAGCAATCGACGATAGTGCTCTTTGTGGTGAGGCTCTCTGTGGTGACATAGGGAAGCTCCCAGGGATCTGTTCTTGATCCCTTACCTCTATCATTGAGATATGTTCTACCACTGAAGCAGGGCCTGCCATTGAAGCCGGTGTTAAAGGTAAAACAGGTGTTTCCTTTAAAGGGGGGACCCTTGGTGTCTCCTCCCTACTATCTAGAGTTTGAGCTTGCTCCACAACTCTAGATTCCTGGATTTCTTCATTTACCGCCTCTGGTGCAGTACCTTGTTCTCGGTTTTCGACGTCATCATTGAGAGTTATGCGAGCAATTGACATCGGCATACGCATCTCTATGCTCAATTCTGACTGCGCTTCTTCCATTGAGAGCACTTGGGGCCAGTTCTTAGCGCTTAGTCCATTTGTCATAGTACTAATTGCATCTTCTTCTTGCGGTAAAGGCTTCGTTTTAGAGTACTGTCTCGATTCATCGAATACAGCATCTCTTACAACTTCAACTCTGCCTATGCCTGCTCGCCCTTTGTATGGAAACCAGATCTTGTATAGGCTCTTTGAAACATAGCCTACAAGATAGCCGATCTCTGCTCTCGGAGCCATCTTGTTAGATTGTACTCTCTTCAGAAGCCTTGAGTACGTTAAGCACCCATATAGCCTCATATTCGACAGGTTGACAATTTGATCTTTTAAGCCATCTGGAGCCGCATAGCGCATCAATTCCTTCCATGGTATGATCCACTTACCATCCATCTTTGTAGGGGTACGATTCATCATATATGCAGATGCATACATCGTCTCTGGCCATAGATTGTGGGGTAGGTTCGTACCATTGAGCAATGCTCTGCCGTTCCTTACTATCATGCCTCCAGATCTCTCTGCTGGTCCATTCATCTCTGGCAAGCCAGGTGGTGCATGCTCAATGGTACACCCTTCGTCTTCAATCATAGATTCAACCTCATTGCCGGCGCTTCTCTCATTATCATAATGAAATACCCTGATCTCGATTTTCAACCAGTTTCGGATCAATACTAAGAATTTACGAACTGCCATCTGACACTCGCTCTTCTTTATATAGGTAAATACGAAGTGACACCTTATTCCATCGAGATAGAAGTGCGTCATCCATATATGACCGTTGTAGGCAGGCTGGTTTTGTACTAGATCGAAGTGTACTCTCCCTAATATACCATATACCTGGCCTATCTTCCGGCGAGAGATTTGCCTAGGTGCATCTGCCAATTGACAAGCTTCACATACCTGCATTTCTTTGCCTGGGTTGCTTGCAATAGTGATTCCTTCAGTCATCTCTGCCAGTTTGACAATTCGCGCCTTGCCAATGTGGCCTAATCGACGATGCCAGAGCTCAATTGAAGCCTCAGATTTTGGCTCCTGATTGGATTTCTTAGTGGCAAACGTCATTTCAGGCTTCAAATCTGATGCCTTTTGGGTTATAAAACCCCTTGTCTGGGTGAGCCATGATAGCTTCTGATCGTGGTAGATCTTATAGATCTGACGATGGCCATCAATTGTCTCAATGCAGTTTGCTCTGAGATTCATTAATAGGCCCCCCTTCATCATCAATCCATGAGATATCAGATTACTATGGAAGTTTGGCGAGTACCTAGTTTGAAATAGGTTCATCTTAACGGCGCTTCCAGTGGTAGGGTTTACACCATAGATGACCACAGTGCCTATACCGGCCACCTTCGTCTCTGTATCTCCCACTTTGACGTTGCTCTGTACGCTTTCAAAGGTGCTAAACAAGCTCCGATTGTTGCATACGTGGATTTGAGCACCTGTATCAACTACCCATCTGTCTTCTGTAGGTGTAGTTGTGGCTTCAAAATCCTTGATTTTTGTTGACATAACGGTGTCAATTTTGACTGCGTTGGTTGTCAAGAAGCCAAAGGCTTCATCGTCGAGGGTTGTATTCGCTTGCTCTTTAGCAAGGGTCCCCCTTGGCCTTCTGCATATGCAGCTCGCTTCTTGTCGACAATTGCCTTCCATCTAGGATTAGCCTTCATGGCCTTCTCCCACTTCTGTTTCAATGCCGGTGAGGGCTGGTAATTAGCAGGCCTTCTATCTTCATAGATTTCCCAGCAGGCCCAAGGCATGTGAACTCTCGATTTTACCCTGCCACATGGACATAGCCTTCTTTCTAGGCCATCATTCCTTGCCTCTATAGGCTTTGCTTCTTCATTGCCTTGCCATGTCGAGAAAGCAGCCTTTGAGATGCCTCTTTGCGCAGCCGGCCTGCCATGGGTAATCTTCCAGTGGGCTTTGTACCGAGTCATGATTTCGAAGAAAGGGATGTCCTGATTATCCTGTACTCTGAGAGCCCATGTTTCATAGAATCCAGGCGACATTATAGAGATTGCTTCAAGGAATTGATTCGTGGCATCCTCTGCTTCTGGCATCCTTGCCTTCTTACACGATTGGTAAAGCGATTCCCAGTTTAGAAGCCATTTCTCGATGTCGGTGTTCCGATCTAGGCCTCTATCTAGGTTCCGCCACTGTTGACGGAGCTTAGTTTTGTATGTAGGATCGCTCTCTGGTGCAAATCGTTTGTGGAGATTGAGCATCAGCTCCAAAGGTGATAGTATATCAATGATAAAGGGCTGGTAGGGAGTATCAACTGACTGCCTAATTGCCACCGCCACTAGATCTAATGCCTGTAGTTTCGACTGATAGGCTCTGTTCTCTGCATCCCAATCTGCTTTTAGGGATAGCCTCACATTGAACCAGTGTTCTGGGTATTCTTTTATGGCATCTTTGACAGAGATGATCTCTTCAGGTGGTTCCAATTTAGGACGTTCTTCCTCCTTAAGAGACGGATTGCATTGATCCCATACTTTATATGCAACTGCAATTGCTTTAATATATGAGAGCCATGCATCCCATGATTCTGTATCCTTCAAAATGACGCGGGAGGAGGCCGCGGAGAGGCTTGACATAATATTCATTATTGTCGATTTTCGTCGATGAATCTGATCTTCTTCGAAGGAGATAGGGGTGCTTCGACGATTCAGGGGTTGACCGTTGTCAAAACCACTGTGAATCGGCGACAGCTAGGTAAAAGATGGTCTATATGTTGTAGACAGATCTTAATTGGAACGAAGCCGGGCTCATAACTGACAGAAATAGACGGATACGACAATGTATGGTAAATCTGACATATGTAAATTCTCTAACTAACTAAAATGACAAGATCCGCTCTTTTCCAATCTCGGCGGACATAGCTGATTAAGCAATGTATGTATTTTTGTATGGTACCGTTATCATGACGGTCCATTGATTTTCCGGTTTGTAAAGACCTGGTAATTTCAGCATGCATAAATGCATAGTACTTGACACAACATTTGTTTGAAACCTACCTAAGCTACATTATGAGCCTATGTATAAATAGCTAACTAACTAACCGCTAACCTCGGAAATCTACTGTCTACCCCCAAAAAATTATAAATATACGGAGTATAAAACCTCATGTATTCTATACCGAGAAGGCGGAGAGTGGAAGAAATTAAATCTCGCATGGTCGCTGTCCTCCTCCGTACTCCTGTACTCTCGCCAAGGTGACCTATCAATTAACTATATGCAAGGTGAATTAGACCATGTCTAAACGACCCCGAAGTCGCTCGAGATCTTCATCTCTCGATCATGACACAATATCAGTATCATCAATTGCAGTGAATACTACGACTCCTCCTCCTGAGCGCAACAAGCTCATCGACAGTGGTACCAACATTCTCCCCGAAGTGATGCATTGCTCCTTACCGCCTCACCGCGAGACGCTCTCGTTCACGTCCTACGAAGATTACGAAGTCCATTATCTTCAGTCTCATGTCAACCGCTGTTCAGAATGCAGCAAGAACTTCCCCACTGGTCATTTGCTCAACTTACACATCGAGGAGAACCATGACCCGCTAGCTGCTGCGCGGCGAGCCCGGGGGGATAAGACTGTAAGCTCTAACCCGTTTCCTATCAAATCGGTTACTAAATAAAAGCAAAAGTACGGATGTTTCATCGAAGACTGCGAGCGGAAATGCTCAACCCCACAGAAACGACGACTACATCTTATCGACAAGCACATGTTTCCCCGGGTATGAAGCCAGCTCCAAATAGCGCCCTTATGTCACTAATATTTTCTACAGAGCTACAACTTTTACATTGTCAATGATGGTATCGATGCACAAACATCTATGCTGCGACCCATGAACAGTCACAGACGACGTATCTCAACGTCATCTGCTCTGGAGGGCAGGTTGCGGCGCCGAAGCTCTGCGTCTCAATCGAACCCACCGGCAACACCAGTCCCCGAGAGGAAATCACCAAATGACATGGACATTGATGAGCTGGAAAAATCTATGTCTGCTTTGAAGTTCGTCCCTACAAGCGTCACTAGAAATCGCAACAAGGTGCCTGGTAAATAGACTTCGAGATAAACGTTGTGGCTCGTTTGGGATATCAAACCACAACCCTTATATGAGAGATGATATAATGACCAAAATGGATAAATACAGACGAGTATACTTTCACTGTCCTTTTTTTGTCTATATAGGGGTTATTCCATCCATGTTGTACCACTCAAACTAAAATAGGTAAAAAGAACAAGCTCAAGAATGGAAAACAGAGTTACTTTTGAGATCATCACTGTATGCAAGTTCTAATAGAAACAAAAGGAGGGCCAAATGAAACAAGATAAGAAGTTGCTATTGTCCACAACAAACACCAGTAGGGTATAGACAGCACTAAGCAAGTGACGAAGTCATAATACATATAGATCAAACAAACATTGAACGCAAATAACCTCATGTCCCAGTCCCCCATATACAAAAACTCCCTGAGACAACCTCCAAAAGAGAAAACATAGGATCATTAGTATGGCCATTCCAGAGACGCCATTAAAAAAATTTTTCTTGGCAGAGACGTTAACTTGCATCTTTGCACCAGAATTGTGTGGGCCAAGCATCAAGCTCAATCCCCGTGCGCCATGGTGACACACCGACATTTGCCACACCTGGAGGTTCTTCACTCAATAGAACAAAGACCAACCTCCCCAAATGACAGATCCCCCAAACCCTTAAATTAGAATTCCAGAAGATCTGCATACGCATCCAAGCTTGAGCCGACCAAATCAACAATTGCCCAGCTAGTATTGCCCTTGAAAGTCCGCGCCCAGACACGGACAATCGCAACACTAAGCTGTCGCACCTTGTAAGGATTCGCCATGAACTCCATATCAGGTGCACCAGGGGGATCAACAGCCATTTCGGTTTCATCCATCATGCTCTTGATCCACAATAGCAACTTCCGCTCATGCTCCGACAATCTTTGCTCAGACTGCGTTGTGGGAATGGCAAGCAGCCAACGACTGAGAAGGAAAGCGCATTCCAGACTGCAGAGCGAATGCTGAATGCTCCAAAAGAACGAATGTGTCCTTGCCACAAAGTCAATTCCCAGTCGTACTGGGATTGAAAGAGCATGGGCTGAGTGAAGCAGCGCCATGATCAGCCGCGGGCTACGTGCAATGGCAGGGGACTCGGTCAGAGCTGCTGCGATTTGGGCTGGGTCTTGTGTGATGAGATGACGGCAGGGACCCAAGTCAACATGCAAACGGATGTAGGCGAGCCCCAACAGTGCTGTGGAAGTGAATGCAATTGGACCGGCTGGATTCTGAGGATCGATGCTGGATTCGGGTGTGCGCTTCCATAAAGCCTTCCACGCACTCAATGAATTGTCCAGTACATTCAAATCGTCAGGTCTTAAGCTAGTGCCCTGCATATGAGGTGCGGAAAGACAGAGCTGTCGAGCAAAGAAAATCTGCTGGATGATGGCGTGGATGAGGATATAGTTTCCAAGGGGAGAGATGGGTGCCGACGGAATTGACATGGATGATTTCAAGAAGAGTCTGGCAAAAGCATCTTGAAAAGGCACGTCTGATCCATGCCTGGTGCGATGAACGCGGCGCCACTGTGGGGCATTGCTTGCTTTCCAGAGCTCGTGAGAACACGGCATGTTTAACTTTAACTCCCCATTCAAAATCAAAGGAGGGATGTTATACATGATCGAGTGGAGGTTGAAGAAACAATACACAATAAGCTTTGTGCGTCTGTTGCCTTCTCTCCGTACCCACTCCTCCCAGCTGATAGGATCTGGGGTGGGAGGTGGTTCAGACAGGCCATGTTCACGTACAAGCCTCGCCAAAGTACTCTGAAGCGAGAGAATCTCCCGCAGTAGCTCTGGGTGTCGTTCCCAGGACGCGAAGACAGTCAGCAGCAAAAATGTTCGAATCACCTCCATATGAGCATCTGAGTCATCAAGCGTGTATATTGATGCGCTGAGCGGTGCGTTTGGCATTTGTTGATGATGTTGGAAGGGGCTACTCGCCGTGTTAGAAATCATCGACGAACCACGAGAGTTAGGAAACCCAGATGGTGGAGATATATAGTTCCATGACGGCTGAGGCACCTGCTTGCTGTCTCGCCGACGAAGTCGCTCTAATAGAATTGCTTTGGCTGCATGGAAAAGGTCAATGCCCCGGCTGTTTTCAAACCGATAGTGTGAACCAGCAGCTGCCAGCGCTAGCGTAAGTTCAGGAGAAGTTTTAGCAACCGATAGCGTAGGGACATGTATAAACGGAAGATGTTCGTTCAATCCGTTGATATATCCGGCGAAGAACCGAGATAGGGCATGGCGCGATGGCGGAATAAATCCTTTCGGAAGAACATACGAAAACTCTTCCAGTTTCGAAATGAACGCTTGGCGATCTGCATTAGAGATGTCCCACGCGGGTCGCGTACTCTCATCGGCAAGACCGATACGATCGTCCATTTCGTGCGACTCCGGTTGCAGTGATGGCAGCCGGGATCCAAAATTCGAGAAGGATGGGTGGTCTTCCGCAGGGCCCCGCGGGTCATTCATGATATCACCGCCAAGTCGTGTTGATATCGTCTCACGGGGCGGTTTTGAATCGATCGTCATACCTGGCGGTAGCATGGGCTCCTCGACCGACGAGAACACGCCAGAGTCCCAGTCAGACGACAGACCCACACTTTCCAAAAAAACCGTGAAATCCTGGACAGGGTCCCCAAGATCAGTGAGATCGAGAATCGAAGGCTCTACACCATAATTATCGGCAATTGCTCTCTCCTGAACTTGGGGAAGTGGTTGTGATATAGGAGCAGCTGTGTGTGGTGGTTTTCTCATGGACTCTAGGCTCTCCTGTTGACCCTCCAAAGCAACATGGCTGGCGGCATGAGATAGAAGATTTAAATCATATCCCCATGAGGGATTAAAGTGAGGTGTATCTATAATCGATGGGGTCTGAATCTGGACTTCAGCTGGTGTTGGTGGCACTTGGGTGTGGACTGGGATGGCATCTGCAAGCTCTAGCATGCGCGACTCATGATGGGCGGGTTGGGTGAGGTTGGACTGGATTGGTATTTCATGGTTGTTTTCGTGACCATTCTGAACCCGATGTTCTCGACTGGCTGCACTTTCGGCAGGGTGGACTAATCGCTCATGTCGCACTAGAAGGTCACTGCAAAATTATATTGATAAGCGATTGGGATTCTATTCCGGGAATTAAGCGCCATAAGAGCCTACCTCCGAGCAAATGACTTGGAGCAAATGTCACATGAAAAAGGTTTCTCCTTTGTATCTGTTGTCCTACATTAGACGAATTCCAAGGAGCCGGGAGCAAGAGGGGGTTACTCAACGGGTGCGGAGATGGCGTTGGAGATGCTCTAAGCGAGCAAAAGATCGACTGCAATATTCACACGACAGAGACTTTCGGTGAGTAGCACCTTTCTTTTTAGATTTGGCTGACTTTTCGTCCTCCATCGTTTTTGGGGTTTTGGGGATGGAATGGGGGAGCGCACTAGAGAGGGGAAGAATTTGAGGCTGCGGGCTGTTTGAGCGGGGAAATTGGCCTAAAACCCCCACAGTGAGGGGACGGTCACGTGTTGTATAGAGCTACATGGCTCGACAAGTATGCAAGCACATGGGATTCTTATTTTTTCCATTCTACGTATGTAAAATGGTCTGATCCCCTTACTATATGGCCTGAGACGTGTTGGAGATGAGCCTAGTGCTTGATGCTGATGCCCAGGCCGGGTATGCATGCGCTCGGGTCTCCACTGGTGCGGAGAGTGTTATTCGGTTGCAAATTGTCCGGTGTAGATAGAATTGGTTGAGAAGTACATATAAAGCATTGATGGGATAGATGTTATGTCCATGGCAACCTTGGTATTGTGGAAGGCTCCAGGTAAGGGTTGTAGTGCTCCCGTTTAAATGCCCTATTGTTTTATTCATATATAGTAGAAAGAAACTACATGTACTTTATAAACCCCGTGTTTCCTTTTCTACTGGGTATAGAGTAGTAGATAAAAAAAAAAACAGAAGAAGTTGGTAGTTCTTGGTGTTTTATGGCAGCTACTATGAAGTAGAGAGGGTACCTAGGTAGATATATATACTCCGTATACATACTGTCCTTCTTTCTACTCCAGTGAGACAATATGGCTTTTAATTGGGCTCAATAGATCCCTACTAGCAACCAAATGCACACCAACTCCTCCGTGCAAAGTAAATTGATCGATATAAGACAAGCCTATAATTTAGTTGAGCAGTTTCACCCGATAGAGCCAGTGTTTCACTGGTGGGGGCTGGTATCACCTTTCCGTTTTGGTGGTTTATCGCCATAGTCGGGTTTAAATGGGATTGAAAAGTGAATTCGATATAGAACTGGTCTAACAAATAGCCATCCCTATCTGAAACCGTCCCTGAGTCGAGAAGAACCATAGTAGCCGAAAAGATGGTGGTGCCAGCCCTAGCTTTTCTCCAGTGTGGATACCACTGGATATAAGGATAGTATATGGCAAACTGCGGCTAGTTTGTGCGGCTGGTCCACTAAAGGATGCTACATAGGTATGTCCTAAACCAGAAGCTGATGAGACCCATATCAAAGAATAGCACACTAGCGTTGTGTCAGAGTAGAAAACTTGCAACTCTCCATCTTCAGACCATGAAAGACATAAAAGCCCTTGATCAACATTTATAAGCAGATTTCACTCTTTTTTTTAGTTTATTACTATCATTTTATTCATTCCAAAGGTTGTTCTGTATATTTTCTCAGATAGCGTCTCATTCTCAAACGGAAACCCTAAAAGCGTGCTAGCTAACTATATTGTACGGGAGTACTCTGTAGGTGGATACCCACATACAACATATGGAGACATCGGCAAAAACAACCTTGAGACACCGTCGATCTATATTATCAGGCAAGGGGGTGGCAAGCTATAATCTACAGCCCATAACCTTATCAAAGTTGTCTGAGTACAGACATTGTACTCTGCACGTAGCCTTGAAAGTAGAGAATGTGACAGTAGGATAGACCAACTCATATGGTTAAACCTTGGAATGCACCAATTAATATATAAGCAGAGCCCCAAATTTTTTTTTAAGTGCTACTTGCTTCAAGGCTACAAGCGTAAGTGAACTCATACGAGCTATTATAAGAAAGCCCCGCCTTTAAATAGCTCTGAGCCACAATAACTCACTATTTGAATATTTAGAACCAAAGTGGGGGTTTTAGATGAAACGAGTACAACATACTCCGTACACCGAAATGGTACTAGTTAGTACATGAGACAGCTCAGAGATAAAACGCGTGGAGGAAATATCGGGCTTAGCCCCCCCTGGATACGCCTAGGCCTCCAGGGCTGCATGTACCACCTTAGTCAGAGAACTCCCGATGTTCCAAGGTTCCAGATTTCGCATCTTGAACTTCAAACTTCTTCTTTTGAACCTTTGGCCTTGTTCCGATTTTTCATCTCTGTCAATCTCCTTCCCATTCCCAAGTGGGGAGCGGTGATCTCGATAGCCAGATCCAAACCACACTAAGTGGCCCCGATCTCACCCAAAAAAAAGCTCAGACGGTAAGTTGCATCGTTGAGGTCACCCATTTTGATTTTGCCCGCTCTGCTGGAATCACCCATTGTTTTATCCTGGTCGGTGTCTTCCAATATTCATTGTGGTCGTCTTTACTGCCTCGTTCCCTCTACCGACCCCTCACAACTCCCCCGCCGGGGCCGAGTGAGACCCAAACCCACCTGGGACATGCGGCTGACTGAATATTAGGGAACCGAGGTTATGTGTTGACTGCTGCCGCATCTTTCTTCGGATTCCCGGTTCAACTTGACACGAAGGACCCCCGAGAGTGTGGGAAGAACGCCGTGCCGATCAATCGCAAAGCGACCAGCACGTGTACCCGACGAGTCATTCGCTTGACCTGATTTAGCCATGTTGGCTCCTAAGCAATATTCCGCACCTACTGGTGTATCTGCATCCCAACAACCGAGCGCATACCATCCCAATTCGTCCCAAAGACCCGCGACGGCCACAAGAGCTCAGGATGGGATGGGGTTTGCCAGCCCAACAAAGTCGGAGCTCTCTGAGGGGCAGGATGAGCTTGCATCGATTCGGTAAGGCTTCTTAAAAAAAATTCCCCGAGATTCTGCAGTGATTCTGACCATCGACAGGGCCTGGGATGAGAGACGAGTGGTCGCCTGGCTTCACAGCATCAAATGTGGGGAATATGAGTCGATATTCAAAGGTACGCATGCGCACAGCCATCCTGACTTGCACCTAGGATATCATTAATGATTTATAGCCAATAATTTCAATGGAGATAATTTACTTGAGTGCGACCAAAAGATCCTGCAAGAGATGGGCATCAAGAAAGTTGGCGACCGAGTGCGCATCTTCATCGCTATCAAGCAACTTAGAAACAAATCCGGAACAACGTCACGACAGAAAAACATGGTGGGTTGTGTGACATATACCCGTATCTTCTACTTTATGCTAATTCTCGACACAGAATACCTTAGCTGCGCTTGAAGCCACAGCACTTTCAAATTCCTCCCGCCATACTCACTCCCGCCTACCATACCGACGCACATCTCAGCTGGCTGATGATGGTTATCTAAACAGCAAATCTCTGTCTCAGCCCACGTCGCCACCAGCCGGGGACTCCGAACGAGGTCCATGGCGCAAGGACTACCTTAATCATCCATCTTCAGGTGGCTCAAGTTCTGGTCGAAATCCCGGTACTCCGAATGAAGGTCGACCGAGCTCCCATCCTCGAAATCCTAGTCTCGATGGTCTCACGATGGGGCCTCTCCCGTCAAACTCCCCAGTCATCCGTGTTATCCACACCGGTGGACAAACCAAGGTGTTGGATATCCGGAACTGCAGAACAACGGATGAAGTTATTTTGTGTGTCTTGAAGAAACTGCAGCTTCCTGAACACCAATACAGAAATTATTGTTTTTATGTTTTGGATGGATTGGACCCAGAACAAGCAAATTGCCGGAAGCTCACCGAGTCGGAGCTCATGGACATCTGCGATGGCTTCAACAAGTCTGAGCGAGGTCGGTTGATTCTTCGGAAGATTCATGCTGGGGAGCCCGATGAAGACGAGCTTCGTCGTGCATCTCAGCTTGCATATGATGAAAGCCAGGCCACCCACCAGCACGCTCTGAGTAATTCCAACCAACGCCAGAAACACAAGATCCAGCAACTTACCGGCGAATCTTGGCATAATATTAAACAGCCGCTTTCTCCGCTAGGCCCTAGACATCGCCCATCCAACTCTAGTGTTGACGAATCGCAAGGACCGAACAACGAACGAAATCCGGTGGCTAAGCTCCGTTCGTTCTTCGGACAGAGACCTCCAAGTGAGATGATTATTCACGAACTACAATCATTCTTCCCCAGCCATGATCGAGAAAATATCGAGAAGACCATGCGCAGATCTCAACGTTTGAGTCGTGCCGCAAGTCGTATGAGTGTCGTGAGCAACTACAGCGTTGCGTCAAGTATGAAGGATGCCCCTCCCCTGCCGCCATTGCCTCAATTACCTCCAATTCCCAGCATTGCCGATGCATGGCTCCATGGCCCTGGAGTGGCACAGGCAGTACGAGCCCCACGACCTATCTCAGTTTCCAAGTTCAACCTACCTCAAGCCTCGTATCGGGATTCTATTGCGTCTAGTTCCCTTCAGCCACTTCAGGAAGAGTCACCCACTGAACCTAACCGAAAGTCATATGTCTCCTTTGAGAGTGGCTCGGACGAACCAAACCCATTGCGCGAGTCACGACAGAGCTTTGAGAGTCTCAGTGTTGCGGCCACAGATGGCGGTTCCTTTAACGATCGGATGAGCATGATTGTAGCCGAGGATGGCGAAGAAGAGGATGATGGCCTTGTAGACTTCCTGGCTGGAAATAACTTTGCACCAAAGAACTGGATGAAGGGATCATTAATCGGAGAGGGTTCTTTCGGAAGCGTTTACCTGGCCCTTCATGCTATTACTGGAGAGCTTATGGCTGTCAAGCAGGTTGAAATCCCATCTGCTACCAAGGGAACAGAGTTCGACCAGCGGAAGAACCTCATGGTCAATGCTCTTAAGCACGAGATCGAACTGCTGCAAGGCATGTCCCACCCGAACATTGTGCAATATCTTGGCACCGTCGCCGACGACCAATATCTTAACATTTTCCTGGAGTACGTGCCTGGTGGATCTATTGCTACAATGCTGAAGCAATACAACACCTTCCAAGAACCACTTGTCAAGAACTTCGTTCGACAAATTTTGGCCGGTCTATCATACCTTCACGGCCGGGATATCATCCACCGTGATATCAAGGGTGCCAACATTCTAGTTGACAACAAGGGTGGTGTTAAGATCTCCGATTTTGGTATCTCTAAGCGTGTCGAAGCATCTCACCTCCTCGGCGCCCGCGCCAGTGGCGGTGGCGCTGGCGCTCATATCCACCGCACCTCCCTCCAAGGAAGTGTGTACTGGATGGCACCCGAAGTCGTGCGACAGACCGCACACACCAAGAAGGCTGATATTTGGAGTTTGGGCTGTCTCGTCGTCGAGATGTTTATTGGTGCCCACCCCTTCCCGGACTGCAGCCAGTTGCAAGCCATTTTCGCTATTGGCAGCAACAAGGCTCGCCCCCTGCGCCAGACCATGTGAGCCAGGAGGCTGTGGATTTCCTCGACATGACTTTCCACTTGGAGTACGAGCAACGGCCTAGTGCTGATGAACTGCTCCAGTGCGAGTTCCTGGCTGCACCTATCGTATAATCAGCGGTAATTATATTTTGCTTGCCCTTTCTTCTTTCCTGTGTCGCCTCGATACATGTATGTATGATTTTACGTATGATGGTGAAATTCCCGTCTATTGAACAATTATTTTGGGCATAGGCTCTTTTTTTTAGTAGTATACTACAACTGAGCAAAAAGGTTCCTGTTGTCGCTTTCTAAGCATCCTGTGTACTGTTGTCCGCTGTAAATGTAGATTGAATTTAAGCCAAAGATAGTACACGATTCCGAATAATCACAACGACCATTATGCAGGTCTTCTCTAAAGTTACATGCTGGATATCATAAGACTATCCAAAAGGAGATATAATAAAAAGACCAAGAGTAATCACCAGGTAAACCCGATTTAGTTCACAATCTTGCCGTAGAAAGGAATACCCATGGCACTCAGGAGGAGTCGTGCATCCTTATCAGTTCTGGCGGTAGTGTGGAGAGTGATGTGGCAACCGGGGATCATCTTGGGAGGATACCTATTGAAGTAAGGTTAGCCTTTTGACACAACTGTATAAACGCAGAGCACACTTACATATCGTAGTTGACCTCAAGCTCCGGGAACAGAGCAACATTTTCCGGAATCAGACCGAAAGTAATGTTACCACTGCTATCACCACTGGAACCCTTGACACCCTCCCAATCCTTGATACGGGGCAAGACGACATCAACCAACTTGCCAAGGAAGTGGTACATATTCTCGCCGTACAGCTCAGCCTTAACAGCGACAGAGTCGCGGCCGGACGCAATACCCCAAGGAGCAACGTTAGACTTGGACTTGAAAGTCTCAACGCGAACATTGGAGATAGCCTGAACGGCAATACCAGCAACGTGCAACCAAGAAGAGTTCCTCTCAGCCGCGGCATTCTTGACATAACTATGGATTGTGATGCGCTCGATTTCCGGGATGTTGTTGAACTTGATCGGCTTGCGGAGAAGACGCAGGACGTCGCCGCCACGGGGTCCGCGGAGGACACGGTTCTTGTGGTATGGCGAGCTGTCGTCCCACTCGCGGAGACGGGCAGACTTCGGGGGAGGCTTGAAGCCTGGAGGTGTGTGCACGTAGCACAGGGTCATGATGTCAGGGGAGACGGTTGAGTCGAAGGTTTGCTCTGCTCGGGGCGCGGAGAAGGGGCCTGGGACGAACAGCCGGGAGGAGGGGTGGGATGGTGGCGGCGGTTGGTGAGGGTGGAGGGGACCACGGTTGTATTTTGGGGAGCGGAATTGGTATCTGTAATGAAGGGGTTGGGGTTAGGTATTGTTCATTGGATGCGTTTCCATGTTGTTTTTATGTCTGCGGATGCGCATGACTGGACATGTAGTCGGAGTGCTCTTACCGGCCTCGGGGAAGCTGGTTCTTGCGAGCGGCTGCCCGTGCAAGCGGGTCAAACGATGCTGCTGCGCTGTCTGGGACAGCCGTTGACAGAGACGACGCCGATTCCAGCTCGGTCAGGTGGTCCGACAGACGCCTCACCGGGGCTTCATCGGAGACATTGCGGCGTGATAAAAAGCCTTGAGGGCGAATTGATGGCACTGAGGCCCGGGGAAATGCCCTTGTTAGGTACCTGGATGGCTCTCTGGCAGCCATTCTGTGAAAAATGGGGTGTGATGGGTTGGTGATCATCCCGGACCCTTCCCAAAAATTGTTCGCGCAGATACTCTAGTCACGTGGGTAGATACTAACGCCTTAGAAAACAGGCATGATATCCATGGATAACTACTTGGCCAATTATTGCTCGGCCTATGTGTTTTTCTTCTTGATTCATAGCCCATCGACCCACTCCATAGTGGTATACTATCTAATTTATCTTTAAAACAGAGGCTATCTATATCTGCGAAGGCTCGACTGATTTCCGATGACCAAACACCGAGCTTGGTCTTGAGGTCATATACAACACTTGCCATTACAAAAAAAGACAATTTTTTGTAGGATATATTCCTGGGGTATAGGTGTGTGAAGTTACTCGACCCAAAACCTTTGCTTAATCCTCAAACTTGGTCTTTAGGTGGTTAGCAAGCACTCTTTGCTCAACTAGAATACATCACTTAGGAGAACCCTCGCTGGGCCGTTATTCAAAGGAGGAGGCTTGGCGGTATGGACGATAATGCATTATTTATCTATGCAAGTATAGATATGGATGGTCTAATTAATTATAAAGCGAGGGACTGTATTATAAGTAGATGTTACCGGGAGCTTATACGGTCTATAAGATCATAGCCCTATACCTTTGAACGTCGATATCCTGTCTTCGGGGATAAAAAAAGCTATAGACTCTGTTTTCGAAGCCAAAATATTTTTTATAGAGATAAATATGTACGATCTAGCCACTTAAATAGTTGTAGTGGTCCGATTCTAGAAAAGTCTAGAGGATACAAATGAGGATTAGTCTGGATCTGATGTCGACTCCAGGGTTGGACAAGGGTTTTACCAATCAAGATCATCCGCCTGGGGGTTGGTTTGTGGAGTGAAGTGATATCTAACCATGCCCTGTGAGTTACAGTGAACATTTACTCTACTACCTACTATGTAACTATAGTTATATTCATGTGCTTGTCACCGCCCTCAATCTTCCAAGGCTCACCGCCAAGATTAGGGCAAGATGACCTGAGAAGGTCAAGCTCCTGCCTTAGGTGTCTGCTCCCGCTCTGCCCCGCAGATCAGCGGGAGGTTCAACTTCATATCACCTGTCTCAGGTGGTTTCTTTTCGACGCGTGTTCATATCAGAAGAGTTCTGCTTATGATGTATCCTACATGCACTTCTCAGAAATCCTGCAGCCTTAACTAAGCTCCGAGCTAGTTTACAGGTCTCCTGACCCCCCGCACGTCTCCAATGATTGGGATTTTCCGTTTTAATCTAGAAGGCCTGCTCTTGAGAGTGTTTTCTTATTCCCCCATCCGCAATAATGAGTGGAATCCATCGGTTTCTGACGCGTCGCGATCGGCACAATAAGTTGAACAAGCAAAGCAAAGAAGAGGTATGCGTGTACAGAACACCTGGATGATACTCCAAACAAGATCTTACACTAGCTAACGGTTTTCCACTTCTTAGGCATCTAATATACTTTCGCGTCCTCTATTCCATGGAATCTTCAAGTCAGAGACGACTCTGGCTGATAGTGACGAGCATGAGAAGAAGGTATGGTCTAGGCGCATTACGGTCAGCTTGCACCTCTCTAATATTCCAAATTCACACATAGGTCAAAGCCATTGCTCAGCGGATTAAACAACTTGGAATCACCGCGTTAGATGAAGAGCACATGAAATATGCATTGCGAACCGCACAAGGCGACACAGAGAAGGCATTTAGCCTGCTACTTCTGCTAGAGGACTCGATCGAAGGAATCATCAGGAATTACACACCCAATACCAAGCTCCTAGGCGCAGAGAATCGCCAGGGAGTCACATGCTATTTGGACGCGCTGTTGTTCGCCATGTTTGCGCGCCTCGATTGCTTTGAGGCCATTCTTTACAAATCATTTAATGATGAGCCTCGTCGAAAGCTTGCAATCCTTCTGAGACTATGGGTAAATCTGCTGCGATCGGGAAAACTCATCACCACAGACATGGTTAGTTATAACACTTATGGTTGTCGTCATCTTTCGTATTGTTATTGACCGGTTGGCTTCAGACGAAACACCTGCAGGATGCCCTGGCAGAATGTGGTTGGGAAGATGCGGCCAAACTTCAGCAACAGGATGCCTCCGAAGCATTCACCTTCATCACTGAAAAGTTGGAGCTGCCACTGTTGACTTTGAAGATGGACATCTATCATACTGGAAAAGAGGATGAAAGTGATGACCATAAATTTATCAACGAGAGGCTTCTCGAGGTTGCGATACCACCTGAGCCAACTGATGGACACTCACTCACACTGGAAGATTGCCTGGAAGCTTACTTCAATAACATGATTGAAGTTAAACGACACATGCAACGACGCAACACCACTAGCTCAATCAGATCAATGGATTCACTCTCTATGTCCAAGGGGTCCACATCACATGTCGAAGCAGTGGAGATCGAGACCACACCCACCATGTCCCGCGCTCAAACAAATTCACCCCGGGCTGAAAAAAAAACCCCCTGGTCATCGTTCACCGAGTTCACTGAAGCCCTTGAGGCATCTCGGACACCTGGCCGACGTGGTAGTATTGTTCGACAGCGGTTCTTTCCCGACTCGGGTGGCGATACAAACACCAGAGATACCAATCCAGAGAAGGATCCCGGTGCAGATCAGGATACCAGTGGAAATACCCAACAACGAAAGGGTTCATACAAGAAAGAAGTCATGATGCCTGCGTGGCAATTTTTCAGCTTAATACGTATGCCCTCTCCTCTCATCCTGTTCTTTGAGTTTCGTGTGAACTGACCTAATCTTGCTTAGCGTGGTATACCGATAATACGCCAACAAACGATGCGCAAGTTGCAGCCCATTTTTCCTCAAAACGGCCGATTCTTGGGATGTGTTTGAAACGTTATTCCTTTTTGCCAGACGGAAGGGCAGTCAGACTCAATACACACATTGATATACCAACCGAGATCGGCCTGCCTCACTTCATCCAAGATGATAACTTGGATGCGGATGCTCCTCTCTTTGGAAGTTTTAAACTCTCCTTGCAAGCTCTTGTTTGTCATCGGGGTAACTCAGTTGACTCGGGGCATTACATTTCCATTGTTCGAGGTACCAATTGCCCCAACACCGGCACTCCTGTCACTACCGGCCCAGAAGTCCCGGAGACAACAAAACACTGGATGCGATTCGACGATCTCGCAGCAGAACGAGTGACACTGGTCGACATTGACCACGCATTGAAAACCGAATCTCCTTATCTTCTGTTCTATCAAATTCTTCCTATCGGTGAAGATCCATCTGCGCCCAACATTCCGAATGCACCATCATCTCGAGCGTCAGACGGCAGTACACTAGCCGACCAAGCAGATTTTAGTGTTGAAGACCTTTCCGCTGACCGACCCAGTGTTGAGGTCACGGGGCCATGTGAGAGTAATGCGCAAACTTTAGCTAGTATCGCAAGGCGATCCAGCATTGCATTCTCAGAAACCAGCAACCCGGTCGGTCTTCACCCGCGCTCTATTCCATCTTCGTCACCTAGGCTGGCACCGATGGAAGAAGGAAGCACAAAAGGGACATCGTTCTCGCGCCGTGGGTCTCGCTCGGCCAAGAGCAATCCCGGAAGCCGTGCCGGTAGCCAAACGGGTGAAAATAGAATCAGTGCCACTTTTTCACGCTTTGCTGAACGGCTTAGCCGGGATAGAATTAGCAATGATGGATTTGCCGAGGAGAATGAAGGGAATGAGTCTGCATTGGAAATTGATGACACTGTGGACGATATGAAACTTGGGCCGGCCGCCTTTGAGAACAAGGAGAAGCGTGGAAGAGGCCGAACGAAGGATCGTGAGAGGAATAAAGGGAAGGCAAAGGAGAAATCCAAGGAGAAGACCAGGAAATTGGATCGGGAATGTGTAGTGATGTGAGCCAGGCTGGTGATGCCAGGATTTCTTTTTCGCTTTGAGATACCCAGTCCAGCTGTTGCATGTTTCACAAACGATGATACCCCATGCATGAGCGGAGTAACTTGTTTGTAATTTAGCTTGGAATCAACAGGTGCCTATAAACAATTATGTTTCTTTTGTTATGTTATAGATCTAGATGAGTTACTTGTATGAATGTATGTAGTTCTCATTTTGGTGATCCACGGTCGTGGCCTCAGGTGTCAAGACACTAGGGCCTCCGCATTCCTTGGGACCCCAAGAGCCCATCCGTCCTCCATCAACTCGCAAGACCTTCGACTTGCCTCAACTCTTGTATGAGCGGCATGACATAGCGCCCCTACAGCTAGCGCACCATGGCGCTGGACGGATCCAGCAGTTATGTTGCTCCGAGCAACTTAATGGACTCACCGAGCTCTTCTCTACCTATGTTCGACGTTGAACGAGTGCAATTGGCCTTCTCCGTCGCTGCAGACTTCGTTGCAGCGCAAGTCGCAAACAATGTGCTTGTGCTAGCCTTATCAACCAATCGCATTCTCCGAATCGATCTTGATTCCCCTGAAGATGTCGAAGGTAGGCTTCCGAACCTTCCCCGCAGCAAATGTCAGCCACAACAAGTCGACCTAACCGTGCTCACGAACAACAGATATCGATCTCCCCAAGAAATCTTCAGAAGTCGGAGTGATTCGGCGCATGTTCCTCGACCCGTCGGCATCTCATTTGATTATCACCACGACCCTCGGCGAAAACTACTATCTCCATTCCCAGTCACCATCGCGACAACCGAAACCCTTGTCACGATTAAAAGGCGTGTCAATTGAAAGCGTTGCTTGGAATCCCTCCTTACCCACCGCCTCTACTCGCGAGATCCTCATTGGTGCCACTGATGGCAATGTCTACGAGACGTATATTGAACCCTCCAGCTACCGGCAGGAGAAGTATACCACCCCGGTCTACCAGGTGCCGGGCGCTTCTCCAGTGGTTGGGATTTCGGCGGAACCAGTGCCTTCTAAGCCCGATCAAAGAAGGGTACTTGTGGCAACCTATGGGAAGCTACTGCATTTTATTGGCCGGGCAGGGGCCTCGAAGCATGGGAGAGAAAGCGGCGTGTATTCGGAGCTTTTCCAGCGCGAGATGCCAGTGATCCACGAGAGTCCGAACTCGTCTAGCTCTGCGCCATCCTCGCTGGTAATTTCGCCCACAATTTCAGAGAGCTACCAGGCCGAGGGGTATACCGAAAAGCAGTTTGCGTGGCTCAGTTCCGAGGGGATATACCATGGTCAACTTGCGTCGGAGTCTCCATTCAAGACCGCAAATATGCTTGCGCGCTCGGTATTCCCGGCTTCGGAATCACCACGAGGAGGGCGGAAGTTGATACAAGACCCCATTTCTGCCATGACTCTGTCACAGTGGCATGTCCTAGCACTTGTTGGGGGCAGGGTGGTCGCAGTCAACCGTCTCAGCCAGGAAGTTGTCCACGATCAACCCGTTTTGGAACCTGGGCAAAGCGCGCTAGGCCTCCTGACTGACCTCACCAAAAACACATACTGGCTCTTCACCAGCCAGGCCATCTTTGAAGTTGTAGCAGGCGATGAGGACAGAGATGTTTGGAAAATATTCTTGAAAGAGCAGAAATTCGATGAGGCGCTTCAGTATGCCCGAGGTGCTGCCCAGCGAGACGCTGTTATGACTGCTTCAGGTGATTTCCTGGCAGGCAAGGGAAACTTCCTCGAGGCAGCCAAAGTATGGGGCAAGAGCAGCAAAGGGTTTGAGGAGGTCTGCCTTACCATGATTGATCATAAAGAGCATGATGCTTTGCGGAACTACCTCCTTTCCCAGCTGGCAACATACAAGAAGGCTTCGCTTATGCAAAGAATAATGGTCGCAAGCTGGCTTGTGGAACTGTTCATGTCAAAGTTGAATTCCCTCGATGACAATATCGCCACCAAAGCCGAATTGGCAGAGGGCACAAGCCCTGGAGAAATCAAGGATCAGCTTGGCAGCATTCGAGCTGATTTCCAAGAGTTTGTGAACAGCTACAAAGCAGACTTGGACAAGAAGACAGTATACGATATCATCAGCAGCCATGGGCGGGAGGAAGAATTGTTGTTTTTTGCAACCGCTACGAACGATTACAACTATGTTCTATCCTACTGGATTCAGCGCGAGAAATGGCTGGAAGCCTTGAAGGTTCTGCAGCGACAAAGCGAAGCCGATGTGTTCTACAAATATAGCAGTGTGCTGATGACACATAAGCCGACAGATCTGGTTGATATCCTGATGCGACAGACGAACCTTGATCCTGAGAGACTGATCCCCGCGTTGTTGAACTACAACAAATCTGCCAGCGTCTCCTCCCTCAACCAGAACCAAGCCGTCCGGTATCTCAACTTCATCATTGTCAACCACCCAAATCCATCCGCAGCAGTCCACAACACCCTTATCTCAATACATGCCTCCAGCCCTTCACCGTCTGAGGCTGGACTGCTTACTTATCTCCAATCGCAACCATCATCCCCTCCTCCATACGATGCAGACTTTGCACTTCGCCTGTGCATTCAAAACCAACGAATCCAGTCTTGCATTCACATATACAGCACAATGGGACAGTATCTACAGGCTGTGGAGCTAGCCCTGGAGCATAAAGACATAGAACTCGCCGCGATCGTCGCAGACCGCCCGGAGGGCAACGACAAGCTCCGCAAGAAGCTATGGCTCCTCGTCGCTGAGAAGAAGATTCGCCAACCAGGCACGGGCATCAAAGACGCAATTGAATTCCTACGCCGTTGCGAGCTGCTCCGCATCGAGGACTTGATCCCATTCTTCCCGGATTTCGTCGTCATCGACGACTTCAAAGATGAGATTTGTACTGCTTTGGAGGACTACTCGCGCCACATCGACTCGCTCCGCCAGGAAATGGACAACTCAGCCCTGACAGCCCGCCAAATCCGCGGTGAAATTTCCGGTCTGGATACCCGCTACGCCATTGTTGAGCCGGGTGAGAGGTGCTGGATCTGCTCGCTACCCGTCCTCAGCCGTCAGTTCTTTGTCTTCCCCTGCCAGCATGCCTTCCACAGTGACTGTCTGGGTAGGGAGGTCTTGGATGGCGCTGGTGGCAAGAAGAAATATATTCGGGATCTGCAAGCGCAGCTCAGCAGTGGCGATGTCTCTGCCTCGCGACGTGAGGAGATTGTTAAGGAATTAGATGGGCTAGTCGCTGAAGCTTGGTACGTGTCTTTCCTATTAACTCATCAATGGTACATATCACTAACCACATTTCTTTGCAGTATCCTCTGCGGTGACCATGCCATCAAACAAATTGACAAACCCTTCATCGCAAGCTCGGAGTCGGCCGAGGATTGGGCTCTCTGACATGCTCTCCCATACTCATTATAGCATGGGATGCCGTCTAATAACTTTCCCGTGTGGTCCTACTGGACACTTTTTTTTTATTTCGCTTTTGATTTTTCGCAATACCCTTCCTTGTCTTAAGCAGGTGCTACATGATACATGAGGCACAGTCCTCGTATATAGACATAGCTATACTGAATGTGATTCGGATCCAAACATTATCTTGTACTTGAAAGAGAATGATATATGTTAAATATAGCAAATACACTGTGAATAATCTACCCAACTCCATGCGCAAATAAACAAATTCCCAGAATGGTAGTTCCAAAGGAGATAGAGATGAACAACAGAAGGCTATGTATCTCACATAATATACCTACCCCAAAAGCGCAGGGTACCTAGTTCTCAGGCCATAGATACCGCAGCAGTTCCAAATCTTGCGACACGGCCGGACTGTGCGGTGCACAGTCCTCCAAAAATCCTAACATCTCCTCGTTCCAGCGTTCCCAGCCATCCGGCAATGTCTCGCGGACACGCGAACTTGGCGAATGGGCTATGCAATAGAAGAGCAGGATTTGGCCAAAGAATCTTGTGGAGAAAAGTTAGTAAGACTCGTCCAAACACATAGACATAGTTGTATGCAAAGGGAAACGTAGAAGGGATAACTCACTGCGAGCAAAAAGCAAACTTGATCGGAATACAGCTCTTCATTTTCCGGAAGATACCCTGAGTAATCGGCCAGTCCATTGCATTCTGGAGACCGCTTCGCACTTGCACGAAGTCTTCATCTGTTAGAAGATGCGGGATTCGGAGAGCTTTGTATAGATACGGCCGACCGATGTGGAAGCGCGCGATCATGTGTCGGCCTTTGAGCATGGCGTCTGTTACTGCTATTGCTGGGGAGAGGGGGTGGTTCGGATCTGTCTGTCTTGGTCTTGGGGAAGAGAGGTGCACTGGGGATGCTATTGAGGCGGATGGGGAGGGGTGGATGGAGGGGGTTGCTGGGGTTGGGTGGGATGAGTAGGGGGCGTTGTTGAATTGGATTGTCGTTGGGAGATTGGTGCGCCATTGTTCTAGTTGGTGGTGCAGCTCGGTATTTATTGCCGGGAGGGGGAATGTTCCTGAGTCCGCTAGACGGAGGATGGTGTGTTAGAGGATGGATTTTGGCTTTTATGTTAACTGTCTAGGTGAAATGGCAGGATAACTCACAGTAGAAGTAGAGGGAATGGCGGATCCGCGTGAGGATGATGCGGTGGGCTACCTGGGCCAGGAAATGATATTGGAAGTATGAGTCGTCAACTACGCCTGATGAGTTGAAACGGCCTGAGGCGTAGCCGGTTGTTTCGAAGCCGATGAATTTGGGAATTGGGACTTGTTCTTCGAGACGAGAGAGGCCGCTTGATGGGAGGTGCAGCTCTTGTACGAGAATGGTCTCGTTCATTAAACAGTTCCAGTATACACGGGATTTCATATCGCCTTCCCACTCGTCGAAATTCACATTATGGCTGCATACGAGTCAGTATGATTCAGGTGTTTGAGATGTATAAGGCAGGACTCACTTCGTCAACATTGATAGACAGCAAGTCGCAGCGCGAGAAATCATTGTCCAGGAGTCCATCGGACGGGGAATCTGGCTATAATATACACTAGAAAAGATGAGTATCAATCTGCATATATAGAAGTCAGCTTGGGGGCATGGATACGTACGAGGAAAGAAGGTAAAATTGACAACTTTGAATATCGTTGTCGCACATCAAAAAACCTATACGCCGTCGGGCCTCATTGAAAAATCGCAGTCCAGGCTGCTCTTCGTAAACCACGTTGATCCATTCTGGGGGTTCAAATCGATGGCCCTGAGTACCTGGCAAAGGATAATTTCCTTCTTGGTAGGCCATAACAGCGAGACAGCCCAATGCTAGTACGTTAAGTACTATACAGCTCTCTAGATTAAATCCAAAGCCACTCTCGATGGCTGAGCCAAGAGTGAAGGAAAAGAAGAACCCCTTATCCATGATCGGCGTAGACGGGTTAAAAACACTGAAGAATGCATCCGCCAGACCCCTGATCATTGCCAATGGAAGTACCTCTAGCCAGTGATCTCCCGCCTGTAACGGATAGGGACTGGCAAACATCGGCAGTGGAGGGCGTGCTGATTCCAGTTCAATGACATAGTTTTTCCCGAGCATTTCATAGGCAGCTAGTAACTGCTTCGGGAGGATCTGTCTTGCTCCAGGCCACACGATGACACCGTGCTGACTGAAAGAAATCGAGACCCGGCCTGCAGAGTCTGACTTTGGTTGATTCTCTTCAAATTCAAAGTCATCTCCATCCCCAGCTGCCGCAGGTGTGAAGTTATCCCCCATGGGGGGCAGCATTGATAGGGGCTGGTTGCCATCGCCACCAAAGGCAGGCGATAACTGCGTCTGCGCTTCCTGGGCAGGAGGACGAATCTGGCTCCGAAGAGACTGCAGATCACTTAAAATAGACGTTGGTATGTTTTCCAATTTTGTCTCCAGTCGATGGAGAGTGCTCATGATCATCGTGAGAGATTGATCGCGTCTGCAATCGTATAAGCAATTGAAAATAATATCCATCGATGGTGACTTACTTTGAAGATTTACGCTCATTATAGACACACTCTAGGCCAAGCGACTTACATAGTCCGCACCTGGGCCGCGATTCGTCGCATCTCGTCTTTTTCAAGCGACAAGTCTCACACGCCTATTACTAGGGGTTAGCGGCCTCCGGACGACTCGGTCGCGTCGTAGAATAGAATAGGCGAGGCAACGGGAGCACTTACGACAGTGGCAATGAAGTTCCTGGGCTTCTTAGAGGGTCCGGATGATTGACCGTGCTCTTCCTCGCCAGGAGAGAGCAGGTCCTGAATGGGAAGCAAACCATTATTATCAGGATCGGGTGACATATGCGCGCCTGCCCTGGACTCCTCGAGCGACCGCTTGCTCATTTTGCATCATCGAGAATGGACTTTTTCTCACGGCGTCGGGGTTTGATATTGAGTTGGTCGCTTTTTTTATCGCGGAGCGCTGGGGATTATCGGCCAATCAGAGGCCATCCTGCTATGAATCATCGCCTCCGTCGCGACTTCAATGGGCGAAATAGATCAATCTACGATGTATGTGGGTTAGGATATATAAGCTCTTGGTCTATGTATATGTTTTGGTAGTTCATGAATGCTAGGAATATGTTAAAGAGATGAGTTGGTTATCAAAGATATATTATCATCCAATGTAGATCTTCCAGGTACCAACCTTGGAAGTCAACATAAAACCACTTAAGGGTCTTTCTTTTTCGGCATAGGTACTAGAAACAAATAGAATAGAGAATGACTCAGGGATCAAGTAAAATAGCGAACGCAATTTACCTCAGGTACGAAGATTGAAGACAAACAACCAACCTATGTGATCCGCCTACGTGGCCATGTGTATAACCAGATCCACATCATATCAACAGTTGGGTACCTTGGACGGAGTACTCCGGATATCCGTTTTCAATGTTAATTATTACATATTTACTGTTGAACTAGACCCAACTCCAAGGGACAGATTGTGAATTCGTTTGCCGATTCCCAACACGACCATTGCATTACGATTCCACTCGCCACAGACTCGAACTACAATACGCATCGCCATGATCAAATAAACACAGAGTCTAGATGCAAGCGGAGCTCAATGGGTACCAATCCAATCCCAAGTACCCCAAACTCTGTAAATAGAAGCAAGAAGTGACTCCTAAATGTTCATTTGGCCCTGCCTAGGTGGTCTCCACCCTATTACTCATTTTACGTCTCAGATGGGTCTCTCAACGTCACTCAATTATGAGGTCTTAGTTTTTTTTATTACAGTCTGTATTTCTGAGTTATTAATTTAAGTGTAACAATGATCCACCATGAGCGGAAAGGGGGATGTCAGGGTGGAATGACGTTGACAGGACCCTGTGGAATGTGGCATGGGATTAAGAGGCCGAGGACGGTTTGTTGATGACTTCTATATCGATATTTTGCCACCCATATTACCGGAGAATATATGGTAAACAACATAGCTTAATCGTTACAAGCGAGAGTGATATGCTCGGATGATAACTATAGTGTTATAAAGGGAACTCCGAACAGAGTAGAGTATACAAGGCGCAATAAAGACATAGGATAAAATAATTAATGATGAACTCCAACAACGGGGCTGGCAGGAGCCGATATGCTGCACATGGTAGCAGTCAATTCATCATCACAATTTCCCCCGCTGAAAAGGCGACAGACTCCAATCTGTAAGGCAAAAAAGGAGGGGAGACATGCCCATGTTGACTCGGCAACGGGCACGAAGAACTCGACCTGTAAAGCGTAAATATATTATTGACACAGCATGAAAGTTCTTTCGCGCGTTGCGCCCGAAAAAAAAAAAAAAACCTCAGACAATATCGACCCTTGCATTGACCTTGAAAATTCCAATCTTTGTTTTCTTTTCTTGCAGCAGCGCGGAGTCGTACACGGAGAAAAAGAGACCTACAGGAGGCTGGGATCGCCCTACGATTCCGTACATCGTGCAATGCAAATGTATGTTGATGTCCTGGAGATGTGCATATAGCATACTCCGTACAGTACTCCATAGTTGCACAGGCCATATGCAGTGCGCCGGCTCAACGTATCCTAATCTGAAGTCATATTGGGCTTACACGCTCGGACTAAAAAAAAAAAATATATAGAATGTAATAAAGCTTTGGCTCCGGTTTGTACATTTAGGGAGGAACAAAGAATGAATATGCAGAGGACATGTTTAATATGAGGTATTGGATTAATAAAATATACAACATACGAGGTTAGTCCAATTGAGGAGAATCAGCTGAGACCAAAATCCGGGGAAGTGGTCCCATAGCAATCGGCTATCTCACCCCCCCCTTTTTTTTTACTTGGCATGTCCATTCTCTTATTCTCTTCTTATTCTCTCTTATTCTCTCGTATTCTCCTATATTGTATTCTATGCGATGATAAGCATGATTTATCGTTATCTCTATGTACATTTAGTTTAATGCTACCACCACACCATTATCGGACTTAGATAGCACATCGACTATCATGACCCTTCAAATACCGATATGGTTTCAAAATTCAGCATTCGTCCGGATATGATCATGGAATGACGATCGTGCGGGGTATGATATGATAGTCCATTGATAGTCTACTCATTATGATAATGATGATAATGATGATTCTAAGGTTCGAATTGAACCATGGACATCTTATCTACTCATTTATATGTTGTTCTTCCGACCTCGGGAGGTTGAGGATGGGCTCTCTTATCGTCCCTATCGGAGGAAGTATCCTCCACTCAAATCACTACCCCAAAACGTCAACACTCGGGAGTGTGCCCCGTTGACTTGATAAGCCAATTCGTATCTCATATCTCATATCATATCATAAATGCCGGATTCGGAAGATAACTCCAGCCTCCGGTATCATGTTTATCAGTGTATGTTAGTATGTTACGGAGGACATTGTGTAGTCATGTACGCAAAACCACGCAAGCGTACCCCTAACGTAAACCTAGAGAAGAGACACGTTTCAACCCATATCTAGGGTCAGGGTTGATAGGGCGGTTGTATGGGATTTATCATTGGGGTCGGTTTTTAGACGCTGATCGCTTCCTGCTGATGCATGAGCAACGTTAGATGACGAATGCTTTTTAGGGAGGGTTTAATGTAGACTAGATTACGCATAGGTCTTGAATATAATATATAATATATAAATATATGTATTATCATATACTATATATGCAGCATATCTTGTACGGACATTATTATTGACGTTATACGTTGTACTCGGCGAGGAGACTGCATGAAAGGGACCGGGAATGATAATCATAGAGCCAGCTGCAGTGGCTGATGGATGATGGAGGGGGAGATCAGGACCAGAAACTGAGCCGTGCACATCGCCTTTCTGCAGATCTCCCTGCAATACTCCGACATACAACAGTAGTACAACAAAGATTATCTTGTGTACACTGTATTGCGTGCGAATATATGATAATGTTAGGTACGATGCACCCAGGGAACACAGTACCGAAAGGGGATGTCTCCATATATAACGTAAAGCCGAAGAGTTCGATTGGGAGGGTTGAGATATCCGGCAGGAATGGGAATAGAAATGGGGTGATGATAGACGTAAAATGGATGGGACGTCGCGTGATGCACATAAGTTGCCGGAGACCGAAGTCGTGCCACATATCCACACCAACTCTATCGTTTCAAGAGTTCGGGTACTATGTACTCCGTACTTCTGAGCATGCTTTGAATGGAACAGTGTACATAATGTGTACCTATCAACTTGAGACCTGCAAGGTTTGACCTTGCAGGCCGCAGGAGGCGGTCAAACCTGATCTAAGGTTAGGCCAGCGAGGGCTTTTCCCTTCACCGCTTGACAATGACTGCGTGGGTGTCTGAAAGGTGGTTGGGGACTCATGACAAGTTGGCAGCACGCTCCACTCAAAGTACAACATACGTGTTCTCGTCGTTGGAGTGAGATGGTTCTCCAATGTGATTTTAATACTAGAGACACATCAGTAACTGGGTCCGATCCATATACACGATACTATGTACTGAGTGATGATCATATATTGTTTCCCGCTGATAAAGAAGATAGTCGCATCTGCATCAAAACCCCGCAATGCATATATTGCTTCGATCATATGGGTCAGACAAGTCTTGTCTCATAAATCCCGCGCGGCAAAGAATAACGTTAATAGTGCAGCAGGTGGTGTAACTGGGAAAGAGTAAGAAAAAAAAAAAACAAAAAACAAAACCCTTGAAGGCTAGTCTAAGGTACTCCGTCTAGGATGGTCCACACCATCCGAAACGAGTTCCGTTGTGCATGAGTACCTGCGGAAAGGGTACCTTCCCATAGGCACAGCACATAACATAAAGTACACAACTCGAGAACGGACAAAGTAAATCCGACCGTAGGTATCCGGGGTGAACCAATCAAAAGAGATCACGCCATCCCACTCCATCGCGTCATGCAGCCTGTAAATAGTGGCTGAATAATCTATTCTGATTGGCTAGTCCCCCCAGAATTGGCTGCGCAATTATACGCATTGGGATTAGTGCGCCACCCTGATCCGCCCTCGGCCGACGAAACTCCAGAAAGGGCCTGCCCCTGCTGGTGTCAACCGTCATTGTGACTGGCCTGTCTCTGAACCAGAATCTCGAAAGTTTGGGATGTTCGAAAGTCTGAAGTCTGAAGTCTGAAAACTGAAAGATAGGACTCTTGGGTAAATGATGTGATGGGCCCAACCTTTTAGGAAATGGCAATAATTTAACGTTATCGCGTTATCGTAGACACTGATTTCAACATTGGAACAATGATAATCGAGATCACGTAGACGGTTGACGTCTTTTACCCAAGGATAAGGAATGCCTGGAAGGTTCATGAAACTTGGAGAGCCTAGACGATGACCCATCGTCATTACTGGTATTCATTCCATACGTTACCAGTTTCCCCGGGAGACGAAAACGGGCCAAGGACCCTCGGGTGCTAGTCAAATTGGGTCAAATTAGGTAAAATTGGGTGCAATTGAGTGGACAATGTAGATCACACGGATGAACCGCCCACGAGGGAAGACCAGTATCTTACCGTATCTTACCGTATGGCCAATCATTTTGCCTCTCCAATTCCCCTCACGCCTTTACAACACCTCTCTCCCTGGCTCCTTCTCTCTCTCCCCTTATACCATCAACATCCATCTTCCCTCGTTCCTATCATCTTCTCTTTCGCTCTCCCCATATTCCATCTCTCTTTCCCGCCTTCCTACTTTCCGAATCCTCTCTCACCCCGTCACCTACCCGTCACTTTCCTATTACTTCCAACGCTTCCAAGGTTACCAACATCCCCGTGTCTGCTTGCCATTATATCAAGACACCACCAACCCTGGACGGCCTGTACTCTTCTATCGACAACTTCAAAGTCGAAGGTCTGATCCTGGTCTACCTTTGACAGAAGAGTATTTCTCTCGGCTCTCCGTCCCAAACCCCTTTTCCTCGGTCTTCCGGGTCCACCCTGAGCTCGGGTGACTCACTTCCATCAACTTGATAAAAGGGTCCCAATTCCGGTCTGTTGGATTGCCATTTTGCTATCCATACCTCCAGCTTTCGTCACTTCAATCCACACGAAGGTGTTCCCTGCGTTGTGGGCAATCATACGTTTCTTCGGTCGAGCCTTGTCGTGAGAGCACTTCCAGAGTTTCATACCTCAGGGGCAACCTGGCATCGAGTACCTCTGCTTTTCCAACTTGGATTAGAAGGGTGCTCTACCGGATCCCTCAATTCGCCCAACCAATTTGCCCAACAATACAATCTGGCCTCATGACTCACTAATCCCAATTATCTTCAACTTGAGTCACGGCCTTCCAACCTTGAACCCGGTGTTCATAGGATTCTTTCCTGTTTTTTCTCCTATACATCTTTGATCTTTTCCAATTACGATATTACGCAGCGCTTTATCTCAACTCTCTTCGATTCATCCGGTATCAGGCCGACTTTCAAACACTTGTCCATCACCTTTTGACACATTCGTGTCGTCCACCTGGGACCCCTTCCCGTTAACCAACGAAAAACGATATACAAATGAGCACATAACGGTCTTTACCCATTTCCTTAGCGTCAACAACCCCAACTACGCTGTTGCGGCATCATTCTCTCCTCTTTTCATCTGTCCATCAACTTTCATCAGTACATTTTTTTTTATATGACATTTCGACCCAGTCAGGACTCCCTTCATCTCAATATCCTGACTTCCCCCGGTTCCTTTTTTCGCCCATCTCCATTTACCTTGAGATCCCGCGCCTGATACTTCTCTTCGTTGTTCGTTTAATATTCATTAGCCTGGTTGCTTTTTGATTGTCATACTTCGACGCATTCTTGATACGCTTAAGTGTTCTTTTGAGCGGCTCATAGACCTGTTTTCACTTCATCTCTTTGTTGGAGCATTACATCAGCCCGTTCCCCCATTTCACCTCATCTCTGCATTCGCCCTTTTCCAGATCATCAAGCCAACATGTCGACCATGGAATGCTTGAAGGAGGAATTCGTTGAGGGCCAACTTTTGGATGGTCGTTTTCGAACTGTCGCCCCTCTTAACCATGGGTCTTTTGGAATGGTATTCCTTGCTACAGATACCAAGACCGGTGAAGATGTTGCTATCAAACGTCTAATCAAGGCCTCAACGAATTCATCTGAAGATCGCTCCGAAGAACTCGAGTGTCACCGACGCTTCGGTTTTCATTCGAACCTGGTCAACCTGATTCACACATTCGACACCGAGACCCATAAATATCTTGTTTTGGAGTACTGTGCCAATGGCGATCTATACGAGGCCATCCGCCTCAACCGTGGTCCGCTGGAGACCGAACACGTTAGGGATTTCATGCTACAGCTGATTAGTGCCGTCGAGTTCATGCATGCCAAAGGCTTGTATCACCGTGACATCAAGCCGGAGAATATCTTCCTGACACAGGATGGCTCCATGAAGCTAGGCGACTTTGGTCTCGCTACGCAAGAGTCATGGTGTTACGAGGCGTGTGTTGGCAGCGACCGCTACATGGCCCCCGAGCAATATGATCCGACCACGACTGGATACTCCCCCGCCAAGGCCGACATCTGGTCTGTGGGTATCTGTCTGTTGAACATTTTGTTTGCTCGTAACCCCTTTGTCACCCCCACCGAGTCTGATGTACTCTTTGCGGATTATGTGCGTGATCGCCAGTCGCTCTTCGACATCTTCCCCAACATGTCCCAGGACACTTACGAGATCCTGACCCATGCCTTGACCATTGATCCATCCAAGAGATCTTTGTCGGAGGTGCGTGAGTGCATCATCCGCGCGATCTCTTTCACTACCGATGACGAATCTCTCGATGAGTTTTGCACCGAAGACCGCGAGGTGGTTGCTGCCAGCGCCAACCGCGAACCCCTTCGCACCCCGTCCCTCCAGAGCCCCTATGTCAACCAGGGAGATTCTTTCCCATGGGCAAAGGCGCTCCAGTCGAGCCCTCCTCAGGCTATCCGACAACTATCTGCCATTCCGGACAACGAGAGCTACACCGAGGACCTGTTCCCGGCTTCCGAAGCTGCTGGAACCTCGTGGTTCTCATCCCGCATGGAAACTCCATCAGTGGCTTCTGTTTTGGACTCTCAGCTAAGTGAGTCCTTCGTCTTGCTCAACCTTCGCAAGCGTCAGGTGCCGTCTCTTCCTCGCTCTGATCCTGTTTCCATCACCGGATCTCTCCCGTCTCATGCAACAAAGCCCCTCCCTTCTTTGTCGATGGTCTTTGGTAACAAAGGCGCCGACAAGATCTCAAAGAGTTGGTGCGACATGTGGGATGAAGAGGAGGAGGAGTCTGAGAATGAAGATCTCGCCGTGGCCCAACGACGGGAGCAGAACTCTCGCAGCTGGAGCCAAGAGAGCCAGGGAGCCGCCCTCCCAAGATTGCGCGAGCCGGACTCCGCTTCACTCAACAAACGCTCTCCAGTTCCAGATGAAGATCTGAAGATGGAACCCAACGTTCTTGGTGATCTTTCCCTGGACGAAGACAGCGACTCTAGTGCGTCAAGTAGCACGCCTCGCCCCTTCCGGAGCTCCGTAGAAGAGCCTTCTAGTGCTGATAAGTGGTCGATGCTTGGTGATGTGCGGCGCAAGTACAAACCCGAGGACGAACCCCGCAAGTACAAGCCCCGCAAGTCGCGTGAGGTGTTTGGCCCTAAGAGCGTTGCTGCCAATGCTCGACGACATGATTGGGGTCGAGGCACTTGCGGATACCAGACCAAATCCAAGCCCGCATCGCCTGTGGACACTCGACGCCGTCATTTGCTCGAACAGCAGGATTGGCGTAGCAATGTCTCTCACAGCTTCCTTCCTCATGACAATGGAAGCATTGACGATGATCTGGATCTCGTGGGTGGGTGGCATGATGCTCACTTCTAGGGTGCTCGGTATTCGCTCGCACTTCATTCTACCCTTACCCTTTACTCTCCCCTCATATTGATGTCTGCTTGCATGTTTCGATTCAGTTGGGAAAAAAAAGTTCAAAATTACCCACGATAAATTAATGTTCCGCTTTGTCTTTTGTCTCTTTGTTCTCGGATTGAGTGTTTCATCCGTTTCCGTCTGTCGTCAACGGTGCATTGCCACGTGCATTGCATCACGCTCCCTCGTCCAAACTGTTTTTTTTTTCCTTCTTCCTGTACAATATCAGACTAAGGGTCGCGGACGCTGACGGAGACGGGAAATACGAAAAACCACAAAAAGGTTAGAAGGCTGGTTCGGAATGCGCTGGTGGATTTTTGATTCTGACGGGAGGCTTTCGCAAAGCATACGATCTACACGGTTGGCGTGGATTCTTCAGGGAAAAGGTGGAATGAGTTGCGGTGAAGTCGATCCTGGTAGGATGACTCGATGAAACAATCGCGGCCGTTTTCTCTCGCTTGAGTTATACTGTAACTAGTTATATGAGACAGTCCAAAGGGAAAATTGATTATCATCCGCGAAGAATTGGGTTTTGTGTAAATCTTTGAGTAATCTGTACTTTCGTAGTTGTAGTCTGATATTGAATCATGAATGTACTTTGTGGTGTAGCCTGTTTGAAAGGCGGTCAGCGCCAACCCGGTGCCGAGATGCCACCGGTCCACTTGGACCTGCCATTTGTTCCACTTTGATCCATTTCTTGCTGGAGACCGCCATTTGTCGCCAAGCTCGGCTTTGCTTAATCGCTATCTCTCGCACTAAGAGTGAAATACAAATCCCCCGCGTTGATTGCTCTTATTCCCAGCCACAATGTGCATGGCACGCAGGTCGACCTGATAGCTTGAACTCACCGAGGAAGCTATACAAGTGCGACTATCTGATCATCAAACCGACAGCATGTTGACCGCGGGCCGGTCACTGACTTCCTGGATACAATGCGCCTCGATCCTTTTGGCTCTCTGCCACAACGCGCTCTCCAATGCGACTGCCGAGCCACCCCATAGCGGCGCGCAGCGTGCGCTCCCTACGACACCAGTAACAAGATGTCCGGCGAAGAGTACCTGGCAGACGGAGGCGGAGCTCTTCCACCTCCCACCGTGTCTGGAGACGCGCTGGGGACCGGGTCGCGATATGTACCTTGCTTCGGCAGCACCCGATCCGGCCGTTAATCCACCTGCTGTCTCAAGCAGGACGCCAGAAGAGACGGTGAGAACGATTCCAGAGCAAAACGCAGAACAAGACCAAGATACAGACTCGCTATTAGATAGTGGCAGTTTCCTGTCATTTGAGGACTGGAAGAAGCAGAACCTAGCGAAGGTCGGACAATCAGCCGAGAATGTTGGAGGGAGCAGACGTGTCGCGGCAGCTGGAAAGGAAGACCGTCGGCAGCCGACAGGAATCAATAATGCCCTAGATTCGCTGGGCGATGATTCCGAGATCGAGTTGGACTTTGGTGGGTTCGGCGCTGAGACGCCCGAAGCCAGCCCTACCGCTTGGGGCTCACATATCCCGTCGCGCGAGGCTGGGCAGGCGGCAAACGCGGATGGAAGAGGCAAAGTGGATGTACACGGGCAGGGTGCGCTCCAAAGAGACGCGTCACGCCGTAAGGATGCTGGCACTACTTGCAAGGAGCGGTTCAACTATGCTTCCTTTGACTGCGCGGCTACGGTGCTGAAGACGAATCCTGAGTGCAAAGGTTCCTCTTCTGTATTGATTGAGAATAAGGATAGCTATATGCTCAATGAGTGTCGCGCTCAGAACAAATTTCTTATCTTGGAACTATGCGATGATATTCTGGTCGATACCGTTGTCCTTGCAAACTATGAGTTCTTCAGCTCTATCTTCCACACATTCCGGGTTAGTGTTTCGGATCGGTATCCCGCGAAACCGGATCAGTGGAAAGAACTTGGTGTCTATGAGGCACGCAATACTCGCGAGGTGCAAGCTTTTGCAGTAGAGAACTCGCTTATTTGGGCTCGATACCTTCGAGTTGAATTCCTCACGCACTATGGACATGAGTTCTTTTGCCCTATCAGCTTAATTCGGGTGCATGGTACCACCATGATGGAAGAGTACAAGCATGGCGAGAGCTCTGACCGCGCTGAGGTTGAGGAGTTGGAGGCCAGTGAAGCTAATCAGCTCCTCGAAGATCTGGATAACAAACCAGTCGAGGTGCCAGTCGAGGTGCCAGTCGAGGTGCCAGTCGAGGTGCCGGTCGAGGAATTGATTCCTGAGGTGGAACCTAGCCTTACAGTGGGTGAGATTTGCCCGAACCCTGTATCAGAGGCCGTGTCACCTTTTGCGAAACAACACGATGGAGATATATGCGGCATTAATGATGGGCCGCCTGTTGCGACTCCGTCAACGTCAGCCACAACGGATCAGACCAATCCACCACGAAACACGAAACAGAACTCTACTGCTGCAGTTGGAGGCAGTCCCTCCGCGACCAATGCCGGATCACCTGCCCCCAAAAAGGTGAGGATACCCGAAAGCAGGGCGAGCCTGCCAAAAATGTCATGACCGCTCCGGATGTCTCTAGCGTATCTTCGGAGCCTACTCAGGAGAACGCTACACCCGAGACCATAGGGAAAGTCAATACCAATACCAAAGAGGAGCAGAGCATTCCTTCCCCAGAGTCGACAAGACCTACAAACACTCAACCGCCATCTGCAAACCCCACGACCCAGGAATCCTTCTTTAAATCTGTCCACAAGCGGCTCCAGATGCTTGAGTCGAACTCTACCCTGTCTCTTCTCTACATTGAGGAGCAGTCTCGCATCTTGCGCGATGCGTTCAACAAGGTTGAGAAACGGCAGCTAGCAAAGACATCTACCTTCCTTGAAAACCTCAACGTAACTGTTCTCAATGAATTAAGAGAATTCCGTGAGCAGTACGATCATGTGTGGAAATCTGTTGCCCTTGAATTTGAGCACCAGCGCATGCAGTACCACCAAGAAGTCCAGTCCCTCAGCGGTCAGCTTGGTGTACTTGCAGACGAACTAGTTTTCCAAAAGAGAGTTACCGTGATCCAGAGCATCATGGTCCTCTGCTGCTTTGCCCTCGCCCTGTTCTCACGGGGGTCAGGAAACAACTATATGGAGTTCCCCGCCGTTCAAAGAATGGTCGCTCGGTCTTATAGTCTGCGGTCTTCATCTCCGATTTTTGCCTCCCCGTCGGCTAGCCCGGGATCGACGCGCCCGACTTCATCCTCATACCATGAGAACAGTGGTCATCGCAGAAATCTCTCTGACTCGTCCGACCAAGATAGCCCTGCTAGTCCGACCACTGCCTATTCCCCGCCGACTCCTACATCCTCTTCTCCAACAGAACGAGATGTTGAGGAGACGGACAAGGTCGAAGAACCTGCCTCTCCTGAGTCTATATCTGTGCCTACTCTGGCAACACCACAACCCCGTTCCCAGAGCACACCGCCCGTATTGAATGGGCGCCCTGTTGGCCTGGATATGACTACACAGGCTGATGATGAGCTGGGTACGGATAATCCACGGTCGCTTGAGCTGTGATCTCCCCCTTAACGGCTATAATGGCTTTAGCCATATTTTACGACGCACCTTGCATTCTGATCTTTCTAGCGCTTTGCATCTATACACTGTACTATGTACTCAATTGCGTGTACACTCGACACCATGATTCCCACTAGTTTAATTCTGTGTTTATTATTTTGTTTACTATGATTACTGTGATTAGAGTTATTTACATTCCTTAAAAACCAAACTCAGATATCCATAATTCAAAGCCTGTAATAAGTGCCAACTTGAATATCCAAGGTCGTTGAGGGAATATGTGGCGTCATACTCGGTTGCCCAGCCAACAATCTCAGCCCCAACACACACGTTTTTCATCTTATCCGATTTGTTTTTGTAAACCCTCTTCCCTCTCAATCCTCCGATATTACACACTACACGCTACACACTACTACACTACTACACATCTCTCTTCAAATCCTTACATATCCACAAAATGGACGCAACCACACAAGCCCAGCCTCTGGCTGACCGCTCAACCAACACCCACTTGACCAGCGCCAGCGACAAGACCGACCTGAAGGGTTCAGACATTTCATCAATGGAGTACCACCGCCAGGTATTACAGGGAAAAGTGACCAGCGAGGAGTGAGTATTGTCAAATCTTCTATCTTGTTTGTTATAATACAACTAACCTATTATAACAGACAACCAACCTCCTACGTCTCCCCTTCAGACGAACTCATGAGCCCCTGCACAAAGAAGTTGAGCGACATCAAGGGCAAGCGGTTCAAGAAGTATGTGATTTCCCTTGGACTTGATACAATTCGGATCTCCAAACTAACCAACTGCAGTGCCGGCAAGCCTCAGTCGCTGTTCGCTAAGCTCGGCAAGAAGAGCTACGAGCAATCCTCCGCCGAGCAGGGCCGGACTGAAAACTAGAAACATCCAGGCCCTCTGGGAGATGTTTTTGGTCTTTTACCTTCAATTCTTTCTTTCTTTTTACCCCCTCTCGGACTCTGGTTCTATGGTCTTTCCTTCAATCTCTTTTACTCGGCGCCGGTCGCTGTGTCGGATGCATTGAGGAAAGGCAGATTTGAGATCTTGGATATGATCAGGTCTTGAGTTGGGATTCTTCTTCGATATGTTTTTTCCCCCTTCTTTTTTTGTGATGACCTGCAATGCCTTTGCTTTTTTTTGTGTGTACGGGGTATGGGATGGATGGAACTGTAATTGGGATATCTCATGGAGTACATTGGAATCCATGCAATCAAACCTTTTCTTTGGTTAGGGCTTTTGAATTTTGGGATAGCTATATGTAGGGTATTATTCTTTCAGGCTATTGATCATGTCATGGCTCCTCGGTCAACTCCTTATATACAGACCTCGGTATGTCTGAATGACTGCCATTTACGACAAGAACTTGATGTAGGACTTGGAGAGATACATATATATCTTTCTGGCTTCTTTGATTACCCCCCTTTTGATTTTTCCAGCTGAAATGACTGCAACTGCTTTTGCTTTTTCTTGTAATACCTTGGCATGATTGGTTTTTAACTGGATCTAGTTGCCAGTCATACAAAGTAAGATCGAACAATGATGGAGTGTGAGCAATAATGTGAGTCCTACATATAATTCCCATAACTGTAAAAGTATCGGAGATCTGACCGAGTTAATTGAAATGTGTCGTGAAAGAAGCCTGCCATCTCTAAGTTCTCCGGTTAGTCGTTGACCTCGGGAGCCGAGGCACCTGGCCAAAATCCGTCGGCTTCTCCACCTTCTCCGCAATTCTGCGATGGGCTGACCTCCTCTCTTTATATTTGGTGCTATTCCCCGTATATTCTAATCTTCGGGTTATTCTTATATTTTACAATCATTCTTCACATCCAAAATGTCCGCCTCTTCCCGTATTCCACCCATTGCCCAGCCGTTCGTTAGCGAACACGCCAAGCGGACCCTTGACTTGGTAATCCATCCCCACTACCTTACCCCGGAACAGGAACCAAGGACCTCTTCATTAGGTTATTTTTATATTCAGTGCTGACGTGCCTCCAGGTCGAGGAATTCGTTGAAAAAGACTGCATCCCCGCCGATACCGTCTTCTCAGCTCAGCTTGGCGAAGGCGAGAAGCGATGGACCACCACCCCCGCCGTCTTGGAGGGCCTGAAGGAGAAGGCCAAGAAGCTCGGTCTGTGGAACATGTTCCTGCCTAAGAACCACTTCACTCAGGGCGCTGGATTCTCAAACTTGGAATATGGATTGATGGCCGAGTTGCTCGGCAAGAGCAAGGTTGCCTCAGAGGTGGGTTACTCTATTCTTCATCTGGCGCATTGCTTTACTCGCTGGCGAGGCCTTGCAAATTGACGTGATTGATCGCTGACCACCGCTTTTATTACCAGGCTACCAACAATGCCGCCCCGGATACTGGCAACATGGAGGTGTTCGCCAAGTATGGTAACGACGCACAAAAGAAGCAGTGGCTTGCACCCCTACTGGAGGGCAAGATCCGCTCTGCTTTCCTGATGACCGAGCCAGACGTCGCATCTAGCGATGCCACAAATATTGAGCTTAACATCCGCCGCGAGGGTAACGAATACGTCCTAAATGGCTCGGTACGTACCTCTCCCATCCCTACAAACCCACTTATCCTAAACAACCCCTAACAAACCAATCTACAGAAATGGTGGTCCTCCGGCGCTGGCGATCCCCGCTGCGCAGTTTACCTGGTCATGGGCAAGACCGACCCCAAAAACCCAGACACCTACAAGCAGCAATCCGTCATCCTCGTCCCAGCCGGACTCCCCGGCATCACAGTGCACCGCATGTTGACAGTATACGGGTACGACGATGCCCCCCACGGCCACGGCCACATCACATTCAAGGACGTGCGCGTCCCCGCAGCAAACATGGTCCTCGGCGAGGGCCGCGGCTTCGAGATCATCCAGGGCCGTCTCGGACCTGGTCGCATCCACCACGCCATGCGTGCGATTGGAGCGGCCGAGCGCGCTCTCGAGTGGTTGATTGCTCGCGTCAACGATGAGCGTAAGATGACCTTCGGAAAGCCTTTGGTTGCACACGGCGTTATCCTCGAGTGGATTGCCAAGTCGCGGATTGAGGTCGATGCCGCTCGTCTCATTGTCTTGAATGCTGCTATCAAGATCGATCAGGGTGATGCTAAGGGCGCGCTGAAGGAGATCGCTCAGGCTAAGGTTCTCGTTCCTCAGACTGCACTTACTATCATTGATCGTGCTGTTCAGGCTTATGGTGCTGCTGGTGTTTGTCAGGATACCCCGCTTGCGTATTTGTGGGCTGGTATTCGTACTCTGCGTATTGCGGATGGTCCTGATGAGGTTCACTTGCAGCAGTTGGGTAAGCGCGAGAACAAGTCTCGCAAGGATGCGGTTACGGCTAAGTTGAACTGGCAGCGTGAGGAGGCTGATCGCTTGCTTGCTGCTTCTGGGTTCAAGCCTAAGAGCCATCTTTGAAAGAATTTAGAGATGTAGTTTATTTACGATATTGTCTGCTGCTTGGTTCGGCTAAATAAGAATGCATGAAACATTGCTCCGTTTTTACTTGGTCTTCGGTATTAAAGTCTCTTTGTGTTGAAATTAATGGTCACACAGTAGAAGAGAAATGATGTAGAATCAAGTGAATGAATGACTGGTATAAATCGTTATTCAACTCGTAAAAACCTAACGCCAAAAAGATGATTCCTCAACAAAACATGAGCATGAACATGGACATAAACATTCAATCCCGACATGACATGAAAATCCCGTATGCAGGACCATTTATCAATTCATTCACCCCAAGACCCATGAGCCCAAGAATGATACCTCGTAGAGCAGAGGGAGAGAGGTATGATCTCCCCCGACTCGCCCGCGAGCGCAGGCAACAATGCAACAAAGGAAAATATAAAGAAAATCACTTTTTTAGTAGTCGTCATCCTCAGGGTTGTTACGCTTGCCCTTGGCCAGACGCTTGTTTGCCTTGAAGTGCTTCTTCGAGTTTCCCTTCACCTCAGAGACATCAACGCCACGCTCAAGAGCAACCATCATGCGCTCCTTGCGGCCTGTTGGCGCCTTGCGCATCTCCTGGCCCTGTTGGGTGTATCGAGACTGGAAGGGGAGGGTGAGACGGCCGGCAGAAGGGCCGGTTTCTGAACCGAAAAAGCCTGTATCGAGGTTGCGGGAAGTGCGACCAAGCTCCGGCTCGACAGAGATCTTGGCTGCCTCAGAGGGGTTCTCCAAGTCGATGTCGCCGGTGGACTCTGCAGGGGCCTCTGCTACTGCGGAGTGCTTTCCGATCTTGGCTTGTGTGAGCTGAAGTCGGCGTCTCTCGGGAAGATGGGCGAGATCGTATAGGTCGCTGTTGAACTCGACGCTGTCGATTGGAGTTTCGTCCTCGGAAACTGGGGGAGGGTTGACCCAGAGAAGCTTGCCGTTGACATAATCCTTCAGAACGTATCGCGCAGCACGAGACTCGTCGGGCTGACCGATACCCTGAGTGGAGAAACCACGGGCGCGAGCATAGGCACGCAGAATCTCGCTGGCGGTGGGGACGCCAGTGCCGCCCTCTTCAATGGGACGCATTCTGAGCTTCACACCGTACACTTGCTCAATGAAGTGCTTGGGGATACGCTTGGCGACAATACCGGCGGGGCCGGTGAACTCACGCTGCTGATCGATGGGCAGCACACCGTTGACGACCAATTCGGCCTTGGTGGTGGCGAAGTTGGGGAACACGAGACCGGGACAATCGCAAAGCATAATCTCGGGGGAGAGGTAGAGAGTCTGGAAATGCTTGGTCTTACCGGGTGTGGCAGAGACAGACACCTTCTTCGCGCCGAGAAGGGCGTTGATGGTACTAGACTTACCCACGTTGGGGTAACCGACCAGACCGATTGTAGTCTTACGCTTGGTCTGGCCAGACTCGTCATCTTGTGGTAGTGATTCTGGGGAGTTGGCCAGGAAAAGCTCTTCCAGTTCTTCAGTGTCCAGAATGTGTGGCCCAAGCGAGCGCGCGGGATCGACAAGCTTAGCCCTCTCTTCATCCGCAATCTCTGCCTTCTTGTGTTCATCATCTTCTGTGGTGATCTTTTGTGTTGACTGAGCAAGTTCAGCATCGGAGTCATTTTCTTCTTCCTCCTGCAAAGCGAGGGCCTCGTTCTTCTCCTTGGCGAGGTGAGCAGAGAAGAAACGGAAGTTGATGTTGTTCTTCTCGAAGTATGCAGCCCAGGCTTCTCTTTGCTTCAGACTCAACATATCGGCCTTGTTGACCAACAGCAAGTTCTGCTTTCGTGGATCAATCTCCTTGACGTAACTCTCCAGATCCTCTGAACGGAACTGCAACGGGTTTCGCGCATCGACAATCTGCACAATAAGATCGGACCGCTCAATAACACGCCACAACTGGCGCCAGACCTCCAAGTTGCGCTCGAATGGTGTCATCAGCAGATCGTGGTTCTCAATCAGCTCGGCCAGTCCTCGTCGCCAGTCCAACAGGCTTTGTTTCTCCATCGTTTCTAGTTCATTTCGGGTTGTGGACTGGTCCCACTTGGGTCGTCGGGGAACAGTGAGGCGGTCCTTGTTCTTCTGGTGCTTAATGTAAGCCTTCTTCTCTTCGGTGGGAGTAAGAAGGAAAGGGTTCTTTTGGTCGGAGTGGATGATCTTGACGTTGTTGATTTTTTCAGCAGTAAAATCAGTTCCGGCCAGTTCGGCGGTACTCAGGAATTCGTCGAGTGCTGCCTGCTCAGTGATACTGCGCATCTTGACCCATGATGCCTCCTTGGCCTCGTTGGTGACATAGGTTTCACCATTGACACCCGTACGCTGGATGGCATTGTTGTGAGAGATCTTCTTCTGAGCGGATGCCTTGCCCTTTCCGAACCGATCGTTCATGAGACTGGCACCCAGTCCCACGGATTTCTTGGATTTAGCCAAAACCATGATGGCGATGACTTTCGATTCCCTAAAATTGAAAAAAGTTGTAGGAAGTAAAAAATCAAGTCGAGAGGCACAACCCCCACCTGAAAAAGGGAATTTTGGATTATTCAGACGGATAAGATAACGCTGACTCAGCCCCCTCTATCCGCCAGGCCCGCTGCCTAGAGCCCTTCAGGTAAGTATATATGGCTATGGTTGTGTACTTTTAACAGGGTTTTGTCGTTTTATTCATGTTATATGGGTGTAAATTATAGACATGTACAAGATTTAATGCCATATATGGATCGCAATACGATCTATAACTAGGGTTTATGGTCTAATATGTGACTAAGTAGTACTGTTGATGCGGGCCTTCTCAAAGCGCCGAGCCCAATGAATACCCAAGTCTCCAAGCGAAGTTGCACAATGAGTCAAATCAAAATTACACAGAATAGAGTGGAACTTGAATAGAGACCCCCCATTACAAATCGTACATCGTCTACTCCGTACAGTTCGAAGATTTTGAGGACCCCGGAGAACGAGGGGCGATAAGCTACACGTGATCCTATCAATCCCACTTTTTCCTTTTTTTCCTGCGATACCAAAAACTTTGACCAAAACCAAAGATGCCGCCCAAACAGTGGATGTACGTATTGCGTGAGGATAATTATGGCGCCAAAGCTGACATGTTCATAGTGACAAGAAGAACGCGAGCAAGTTCCAGCTCTTTCACCGGTCTCAAAATGACCCGTTGATCCACGATACCAGTGCGGATGACCGTTTCCTGTACCAGGTCGGAGGTCCCGCACCTGCGCCCGCATCGACCACATCGAAGAAGTTGCCAAATTTGTCTGATCTCCGAACCGAATACGGTGACAGTGCTCGCGCAAATGAAGGCGAGGCTGCCAACTACGGCGTCTACTACGATGACTCCAGCTACGATTACATGCAACATCTTCGCGAGCTGGGAAGCGGCACCGGAGATGCGTACTTCGTCGAAGCCAAGAACGAGAAGGCGAAGGGCAGGGCTGGTCGAGGAATGAAGCTGGAAGATGCGCTGCGACAGGTCTCCCTCGTGGACAAAGATACCTACAGTCAGGGTGCCTCAACCGGTCCCAGTCTTTATGGCTCCCAATATGGCGATATGCGCTCAACTACTTCGTCCTTTGTCCGCAAGCCAACCTATCAAGACCAGCAGAACGTCCCTGACGCAATTGCTGGATTCAAGCCTGACATGGACCCGCGCCTGCGAGAGGCATTGGAGGCGCTGGAGGACGAAGCCTTCGTAGAGGAGGGTGATGCTGACGGAATATTTGGCGAATTGACAGCCAATGCGGAGGAATTAGACGAGGGTGACTGGGAGGATACTCTGTTCGACCACGATGTCGAAGATGATGGATGGGAGTCGGATGCTACGGAGAAAGCGCCCGTACAGCCGGACAGCACTGAGGCTCATCGCTCAATGGATACAGAGGGGCCTGCAAAGCCACCAATGGACCTCGGCGATTTGCCTGAACACGATGAGCCGGCTCCCGATATGGAGCCCACTGACCAGAGTTGGATGAACGAGTTCGCCAAGTTCAAGAAAGATGCTAAGGCCGGTAATGCTCCCGCACCGGCTCCACCCACAATCGCAGCATCACAGACGATGGCATCGACCGTCTTCACTGCTGGTGGAACGCCAATTCGCCGAAAGAAGCGCAAGGGTGCTCTGACCAACCCGTCTGCGTACTCGATGACGTCGTCCGCTCTGGCTCGTACTGCGGGCCACCGTCTCCTCGATGACCGATTTGACAAAGTTGAGCAGCTTTACTCTCTTGACGAGGAAGATGAATACGACGACAGTATGTCAATGATCAGTGGAATGACAGGCGCAACTGGCATGACGGACATGTCCACCGCATCATCCCAGGCCCCCAGTCTGATCGATGGTAACGGTGAAGCCGTGCACAGCCGCAGCACCTTCAACAACGTCATGGACGACTTCCTCTCCAGCTGGGACCCCAACACCAGTGGACAGGCCAAGCGACACGGCGCCAAGCACAAGCGTGGTCGGAACGGTAACGAGGCCATTGGCATCAGAATGCTCGACGAGGTGCGATCCGGTCTCGGCCCAGCTCGAATCCGACCCGAGAAGACCAAAGTGCCCGGAAGAGCTTAGATGAAGATTTGCACAGCATATGAGACGACGGGAATCCCCAGTCATGACATGGCGTTTGGCTTTTTATTACTTATTTTATTACGGCATTCCTGTGCGTTAGGGTTGATATCTCTTGATGGCTAGACCAAAAGTTATGTTTATGTCTCGATGCTCTATTTTATATCCTTACTCTCCATGGACGAGTACCTTTTCTATAACAGCCCACGAATTTACTCGTAATCCACTGGCATCATGCAACTGAGGCTGCTCTTTTTCATCATAAAGAACAGCCAGGATCCCCTCCCCCCGTGCAGCTTGAACATCGCGAATCCCATTATCACCGAAGTATACAATATCTTCAGCAGCGATACCATATTTCTCCAGCACAACACCAAACAGCCCATCTACCTTAGACTTCCCGACCTCGTTTGTCGTCACAAGAATATCGATGTAAGACTTTATCCCGAGTTCCTGGACCGTCCACTCCTGCGCATCTGCCGGGCCCTCAGTAATGACAATAACTTTCTTCCCCAGCCCTTGCAAAGTCTGCAAAAGATGCAATGCGCCCACCTTGAGAGCCAAGTTCTCGCGTAGAGACTCTCGATATACCTCTAACAGACGATCCAACAGAGACTCATCAGTGAGCCCATGCGATTGGAGAAGACGCCCGAACCGTTCGCGCCGGTAGTCGCTTGATGTCCTGCCATCTGTGAAGGCATTTGCGGTTGCACTGCGTAGGATATCTTGGTATGTGTTTCTGAGGATCTCTATGCTGATCTTGTTGTTTGATGCGTGAATTGTTTCAAAGACGCGGACTGAGGCATTGGTCGAGGCTCGTCGGAATTCGTGGAGCGTGTCATCTAGATCGAACCCGAACCAGGGTTTTGAGACAATTTCTTGGATAGACATGGAAGAACTTCAGGCCGTGGTTATTCTTGATTTTGGTATAATCGAAATAGGAGAGATGGACTCAAAGTGTATGACTCATGATATTCTCGGATGGTGTGATAGTCTCAGCCACCACATCAATCTATATCTCGGTATATTACAGGTTCTATTATTTCCAAAGTGATATTTACACAAAAGACCAAGAAGAGAATTAGAAGGCGCCGCCAACCTTCTCTACAATCCACATGGAAAGTCTCACATTCCATCCGACTCGTCTTTCCGTTCGCATCAGGTCATCTCTCGAGATAGGGCTGGAGTCTTTCTGAAGCCGCTCCGTCTCTTCACCCAGCTTCTGCTTGAGGTCAGGATCGTTCGTCACGACCACCGCACCAGACTCAAGGTCTAGACTGTAGCTGCGCTTTGTGTAGTTACTGCTACCAACGAAGGTGAGGCTGGGGTGCTCCTCGCGCGGCAGGGTAATCCACAGACCCTTGGCATGGTAGGTCCATCCGCCTGGCGTACCAACAGTCCCCTTACGCCACTCCTTCAGTTGAATAGATTCCGTGGCGTGTGCGTCGGCGACACGATCAAGGAAGCGGGCAGAGAGATGCGTGTATGCGGCTGGTAGCATCCCCGAGATTCCAGAGGAGCCAAAGAATCCATTTGCCCATGGTGAGGCCGTCAGAACGGTACCTTTCGTGGTGGTAGGAGTCCCTGAGGCGGTGGTTGTACTGGAAATTAGGAGAGAGGAAAAGACAGGGTGCATGTTGAAGTAACCTGCTGTGAAGAGCCAACGGGCACCGGCAAAGACCGATGAGCTTGACAAGAGATGGAGAATGGTTGTCACAGCAGGGTATTCGGTAGATGTGTCATTAGGTTGCATGAGAGAAGTAAACTGCGACACAGGATAGACATAGGTTTGACTTGATGAGGATGGAAGTGCAGGTTTGTTGTTAGAAGCCTGAATGATCGGGCTCAGGAACGTCGAAGAATATGCGATAAACTTTTGAGGATCTTCAAGAGGCGAAGGGGCTTTATTTGTGGAAGGCCAGTTCAAAATATAGCTGGATTTGTTTTGGGGGTCCGGCAGAACCTGGAAGCTTAGACTGCAGATTGCATGGTGAATTCCAGCGTAATATTCGGTCAGTACCTTGGAGTCGAACACATGGTATCGGTCTAGGCGGCTGGTGAAGTATTCCTCGGATAGGTTTGCTCTGCGAATATGTTAATATCCCATATTTGTACCAGTCCGCAGATAACATACCCCGATAGAATAATCTCGTCGTCTATCCCGTACAGCTTCATATGCTGCAAGCCCCAGCCCTCGTTGATGCGCGCAGGGATCCACTTCTTTCTTAGACCCGTCAAATTGGGAGTATGGAACATCCGAATCTCAACTCGTTCAGGTCCGAACTCTTCAACCAACGAACAAAGGAGCGATGCGCATGAAGGATTCGGCGTCTCTCGTGTACCGCGCAGAGCATCCGTGAGAATGGAGACTTTGAGATCCGGGTTATCGCGGAGAGCCTGGCTCAAGGTGTCGACAAGGTCGTGTTCTGTCTTGCCGATGTACAATGTAGAGAGGTAAATGCGCCGCCGGGCATTGCGGATTTTATTCTGCGGAACTGGGAGTTAATTCCAAACTATTTGGAGAAGACCAACAGGACAGAGCACACCTTCAATGTAGAGTAGAAATTGGCCGGAGAGTCAATAATATGAATCTGAGACGCAGGCACCTCGAATCGGGGAGCAATGCGGTCTAGCTCCGCGGTGATTCCTGCTAGAGGTGAAGGAGCGGATGCTGCAGTCGTAGCTCCTGTACCTGTGTGCGCAGAAAATTGGCGAGCACACAGTCTCCGACGCGCGACTGGGCGACGCCCAGCGCAACGAAGCGTTTGCCCTCTAATGCGACCGAACATGTTTGAATATCCGAGGTCGAGGGTTTTCTGAATCGGGATATCCATGGTAGAGCAGAGTGCAAACAATGCAAACACACCGCCCTCCTGCAACCTCAAATCGCCAATCTCTCGCATCCCATTCGCTCTAGCACAATATACCAGCAAAGATGTCGACTATTGTGAGGACGCTGCGCAACCTTCGCCGGGTCGGCTTCAAGGTTCGTATAACTGCGATCTATTATCTATACAAACTCAGGTGCTAATACGCTTGTACAGGATGCCGCCCACCAGATGCAGGTACGGTTACGGATGCCTCTCCCGGAACAGCAGGTCAATTGAATGAGCTTGAGACTAACCTAAGTCCCTATTCGCTGTGATATAGAACATTGGTACAGTGCCCACTCCATCGATGTCTGCCCAGCAGTTGACTAACAATACACTCTCTTACAGGTGATACCAAGGCCGGAACTCTGATCGGAACCGACCGCTTCGGCAACAAATACTTCGAGAACCTGGAGGAATTGCCTCGTAAGAAGACTCTTCAGCTCATATTATCGCATTGAGACATGAAGTTCTAACCATACCTCCCCGTTTAGTCCGAACACGATGGGTCGACTACAAGGAGGCCGAATACGACGCATCCCACATTGAGCCTGGCTGGTAAGAGCTTCTCTCGAAACATTGGGCTGACAATGCACCTGAGATGACGTGGAACTAACTTTATTTAAGGCACGCCTGGATCTCCTACCTCGTTGACGGGCCCCCAACCGCCGACAAGGTCATGCAGTCCGGTTTCCGTCCCTGGGAGCTGTCTGACCACCGCGCCAACCCAACTCTGAGCCGCGCTGCATTCAAGACTTACTCCACGTACGTGCAATGTTTCTGCGTGCGACATTTCACTCTTTCCCATGTATCGACTAACGTTACTCTAGCACCCGGCCCAAGATCACTGCCTGGACTCCCACCGCCGCTCCGCGGTAGATTTATTTGCAGTAGCAGAATCAATCCACTTGTCTTGCTGTTTAAATGATCCCGTTCTCCCTTTTCAGCCCATTGGCAACTTATTTGCCGATTTGGGAAATGTATATAAAGTCGTTTTGCCAGTAGTGCTTATTTTTTTACGAAGAAAGTCCGTTTTCAAGATTGCGCTTCAATGAGAATTGTAGTGATAGCCTTCATCGTATAAAAAAGGTATCTCATTGAAAAAAAAAATCCGTTGCTAGAGGGCGGCAAATGAAGTAGATACAAGAGGATACATGATTTCTTTTGCCTTAATTACAGGACATAGACACCAGAGCCGATATTAGACCAGTGCCGGATTGGCCGTCGATCCTCCAGTTCAATGCACCACCAAAGCACTTCTTTCAGCCTCTCGACTTGCTCGCCAGCCTCATACGCTCTCGACAAAGCATACCATGCCTCTGAGTTGTCCCAGGAGCTCCCGAGTTTTGTCAACGCTGAAAGAAGCCCATAGGCGCGATCTCGGGCCGCGAGACGGTGCAGTTGCTTTGGCTCGACATCTTGTGCAGATAGAGGGCCATCTTCGGGGCCCGCATTTTCGGCCTTGTTTGATACCTTGAGATCGTCGGTTGAGATAGCCTTTGCGGACTGGGGGTTGGGGGTCTCTGATAGTAATGACAGACGGGAGACGTTAAGATCCACGTCGGCATTCAATGGCTCTGGGGTCAATTTCTGATCCCAAATGTCCAAGAGAAGATTGGCGAGTCCAATGGTCGCCGTTGGGTGATCTTGGTAGCGCAGCAGCGCTTCCTCGAAGTGCCTGATGGCCTGGTGGGGGTTCGACCGAGCCTGGGACAAGAGACCCTGTTCCGCGTAGACATCAGCCCAGAGCTCCTCGGAGCTCTTTGAAGCACCCCAGCCACGCTTGCTAAAAGAACGAGCCGAGGATTCCTGTGATGCAACAAGTGCTTCTACTCGCGCGGCTTGTTTCGAAGCTTCTTCGCAAGCTTCACGGGCATCGTCGAATAGAGACGCTCGGCGATAAAGACCAGCTATAACAAGCCATATCTTAACAAGAAGACCTAAGGCGTGCTTCTGTGATTGAACTAGAGAGAACTTCGTGACGGCGCTTGTGGGAGAGTCGAAACGTTGACCGATTGGGAGCCGGATATCCTGCTTAGGGGGTTGTTCCTCATGGCCGGCAGGGGGGGCTTGTTCTTTATAATTCATGTTGTGTGCCATGGCCGGCAACGGCTGTTTGCCTTTGTTAGGGAGGATGGCGGACTCTGGTGATTTGTTGCCAGAAAATGCAACGCCGACCATTTCTGCGGATGTTTCACCCCCATTAGGAAGCGGGGGCTCTTCAACACGCGGCCTCTCGTTTTTATGGAAGCTTGGACTTCGCTTTTTCAGTTTCTTGGAGTCTGCCCTCCCGATCGTGGGCGGTCTTCCCTGGCGGCCGTGGGGGTCTTCGTCCGTGACTTGGATTGACGGAGCATCTGGCAGATGACCATTGGGAATAGCCGGGGTGGGTGGGATGATGGCATCAGAACCATTACTCTGATCAGCACGGCGATCTGGTAATTGTGTCGTTCTGTTTCGGGCGAAAATACTTCCACGGAAGCTCTTGATAGTTCCGGCAGAGCTCTTCGGTGGTACTAGGTTGTCTGCCTTGGATTTGGTCTGCCCAGACTCGAGGTTCAAATCATGGAAAAGAGTGCCAAAAAGACTCAGTAATTGTGTGCTGTGATTGACAGCAGCTTCGGGCCCTTCGAGGAGCTCGATGAACGCAAGCTGTGTAATGCGCGTTTGGACGATGCGTTCTTTTTCTCTACTTTGCAGTCTGCTGACAAGCGGGCGCTGGCTGAGGTTTTGCGAATGCCTCGGTGAGCGCCGTTCCCGATGACTCTTCGAGAATAATTCTCGGGGAAACTGCTCGAATGCAGCCTCACATGAACGTCCGGCAATCTCAAACTCTTGCTTTGCACTCAGCAGCAGCGCAAGCAGATGCCACAGAGATACCAAGTCACGTTCTTTGGAAAGATCATCAGATACCGCAGTAGACGAACTGCTTGGCGTCAGAGCTGATTTGACATAGTCAATTGCAGTGTCCAAATCTCTGTTCTCGGCCAAGACGAGGCCCAAGGTGTAAAGGGAGGAGTAGCTTGAGCTACTTCCCAATTCTGGAGCAAGACTCTTTTCGAGGTATTCAATCGCATCAGCTCTGATTTCATCGCGCGATTCATTCACCGGAGTCCAGCTTGCCCAGCACGCAAGTCCAACGCCGACAGCTCGGTAGGAGGAGGCCAGAACGGAGGGAGGGATGTTTGGCAAGTTAGTAGAATTGCCGTTGACCTGACCGTTTGTGAGAGGCGTATTGTGCTTGTCGATATACTCTCGTATCATTTCAGTAAGATCCCGGGCCTTCTCTGCCTCTTCCAACGAGCCAACACAGCTCAACAATGTAACTCCTTCGGAGAGCGTCTGCAGCAACACTTCATCCTTTTCCAGCTCCCCGGACTCGGCAGACTTCTCTGCCCTTTCTTTGGCTGCAGTGACAATCTCAATATAGGAATCGAGCGCTTTCACGGCGAGGTCAAAGTCTGCTAAAGCAGAATGAACATGGAAGAGACGTCGGAGTACCAAGTGAGAATGGTAGGTCTTTGTCGCTGCCCGGTATAGAATCTAGGATAACCCGCATTAGTAAATGTGATTTGATGGGACCTGTTATTGGACTCACCTCTAAAACACCCCGACCAACCGCATCCTGGCCTCCTTCGCCGACGTCCGAATCCTGCCACTCAGGGCCACACAAGACTTGCCAGTTCCTGATCACCTGCTCCACCCATTCCTCGACTTGAGAGTTCTGCGAGCTGGCTGTAGGAAACATGACTTCAGAGAGAAGATTGCGTTCGTAGATAGTTTCTACGCGGCGCAATTCACTGCAGAGTTGCGGGCGGTCCGGTCCATCATTGGAGCCTGTGTATGTAAGCCCGTTCTGTAGGACTGCCGTGAGAAACCTGTAATAAGCAGCCCATACTGGTGCTCGCGGAGCCAGACTGAAGGAATCTACACTCGATGAGTTGCTAGCAGAGCCCCCCTGTTTCACAGCAGGATGAGCCGCCCACAGCCTGAGCAATTGAAGGGCAATATCTGCATGCCTAGGATCCGAATAGGTTGTGTGTTTGGTCACTTCAATGCTGGCCAAAAGAGCACCATTGCCCAGAAGTGACTCGGACCATTTCAGGAATTGCGGGGTTGTGATTGAGGCTAATTTACCGCCGCTTAGCCACGGAGTTAGAGATGCAAATGTCTCCAGTGTCTCATTAATGTCTCCAGCGGTAGATTGTGCGGTTGCTGTCTTGCTGTCAGATCCAGAACTAGCTACATCCGGAAGTAAACAAATAAACATACCCTTGATGTAGCACCCCTTCACTAAACAGACTTCGGTCCACGAAGTAGGCTGCTCTCCTCCACTGGCCAAGCTATCAAGTGTTGCCGCGAAATCCTTAGGGAGACGCGCTGCCGAAAGTCCAGGTTCATTCAAAGCCCAATGTATCCACCCCAAACAGACCTGCGCCTGCAACAATTCTTGAGGTGATCCGTCATTGTTATCAATTGTCATCAACAGTGCTGGGATTAACTCGGCGAGGTTTGGGGGGGAGAAGATGGGTCGTCGGAGGACTTTTGTTGAAGATACGCAATCACACGCAATTCCGCTGTTGCGGTCTGTATTAAGCCTAGAAACAACTGGGTTAGGCTGAGATCGAGAAACTAAGGGCCGGTGGCGTACAAGTCCTTTGTGGTGCGTGTTTTGTGACCTTTCGAATCAATTCGGGGAGCTCATCCCATTTGCCCTGACTCCGCGCCTGGTCCAAGGCCGCGATGTAGGCCTGCCCCTTCTCGGCATTGCCTCCCTGGTTCGCACGTGTCAACATAAATACTGGGTGGTATCAATGATTTAGAAGAGATATAAACTAGCACATGTTGAAGGAGGTACAAGGCGGACACTTACAGCCATGATTCAGGAGAGTTGTGAGAGTAAGAAGGGAAGAGCAATCAATCAAGCTTCATCAGCATCCCGAGGTGTCAGGCTGAAGCCCGATGATCGTCTAGGGGTGGAGAGCCATTACATACGTGACAGTAATTTAACACTGACCGTTGTTGGTCCGAGCTTTTTGATGAAAAAAAAAGTTATCGATAAGACTCTCACCTGTTGTCCGCACTCATTTTTCTATCAATTGGACGGATTTTCGAGTCGAGACCTATTATTATAGGTCTGTTCCAATCGCTATGTCCTCCACTACTTTGCGTGCCGTCACGCATCGCCTGATAACCACTCCGGTCGAGCAACTACCCTCGATAGCTTCGTTCCTTGCGACTTCATTGAACGATTGCGCTGAGCTGCTCTCTACCCCTCAAACCCAGAAATCTGGCAAATCGGACTCCGATAATGCTGTCCAGATCCATAAATTGAAGACTAGATTGGCGAGTCTGTTGCAGGATCGCAGTGTTGAGGGAAGATGGACCGCCGTTGTTCTGGTGAAAGCTACAGTTGAAGCCGGTCAATGGGAAATCCTGCGCGGCTATGAGCCTATTGTTCGCAGTTTGATCAGCATTCTCGCAGTATGAACTAATTTAACCCTCGTTGTCTATGCTGGCTCCATTGACTTATGCTTTTCTAGAAACCCGATCCAATCTCCACGAGAAAAATGTGTATTATCACACTAACTCGCATTTTCCACCTCACATACCAGTACCCAACCCTTGTCCGTGAGATCACAACCCCGCACCTTCCGGGGTTCATTACCGCCGCCTTAAACTTGGTCTCTACTATCACGAAGACGCCCTCGGGCTCAATCCGACAGCCGAAGCCCAACACTCCATTCATGGAAATTGTGCTGCACGCCTTGCTGGAATTGATCCCAAGACATATCACCATCTTCCGTCCGTTTGGTGCCCAGCTCCGAACTCTTCTCGCCGAAGTAATTGGCTCTTCTTCGCCTGCGTATTTCCCGGGGCATGTGATCGATGCGGCAGAGCAGCTGCTTGTTTCTCTCCACAAGTGTGCACCCAAGGACCAGGCGGGTTCTGGATGGAAAGATGATTGCAAGTCCACGATTTTGTCCATCCACCGAACCACAGACCACGTTTTCCGGGCCGTTGTAGAGCAGTGGGAGTCTGTTGATGCGGCTCTGGTGCACACACGGCCAAACTATAGCCAAGAAATGGGTGACGGGGGCGCGGATGGTCTTGGACTTCCAGGCTGGAGCGGATTGCACTCGGGTGTGGATAGATTGGTTGCACTTCTGCAGATTCTCTCTGATTTCATCTCGATGCCATCCGCAGCTGCAGTTGCCCTTCCCGTGGGCTCTATCCTCGATCTGACCTCCCGACTTACTTCTGTCACTGTTCCACCCAATGGCGCCGCATCTTCTCAATCTGGCATTCAGTTCAACCAGGAAATTAGCCGTGACGAGCGAGAGGCACTTTGGATGGAGCTGCCTCGCATTCACATTGCATGCATGGGCTTGCTTTCCAACGTTGTCGGTATCTTGGCGACCAGCGCAACCTCAGTAACGCAGACTATCCTAGAGCAGGCCCTCTGGACTTTCAAGGGCGAAAGCTTCAATAGAGACCTGCGCTCGGCAGTCTATGGTTTGCTTCGTTCTCTGGTACCGGTGAACGGGCCTGCGATGACGAAACAGAGCGTGGTGTCTTTGACCAATGTCCTACGCTCTTGCTGCAATGATCTATTGCCGCCGACTGGGGATTCCAGCTCTATGGGCAATTCTGGCTCTGACTCTAAAGCAAAGTCAAAGGGCGGACAAGGGACAGCCAATGCGGACGCCTTTTTGAACCCTGATCTTCAGAAATCCCGCCAGGCACAGGCGGTCTCTCCGTTTTTGGATGTCCAGCAAAATGCATCCGGACTTTTGCGGGCCGTTTTCCTTTCTATCCCCGCTGAGCTTGTTCCGCCCTCCATCAGGACTGAAATGGATCGCTCCATTATTTTGACATCCGACAAGGATGCGATGTTTGCTAGCGTGCTCAACCCTGTTCCGGCAGTCAAGGGCCGTGGAGCAGGCTCGAGCATCATCCCATTCTTGACTAGACCTTACGCTGATCAGATGGAGGTGGAGGCTCTAGTCCGTCCCAGGATGCCAGTCCTGATGACCGCGCCCGAGCTTGACGCCTATATCGATGAAGACGAAGAGGCAGAAGATGAGGACATGGCCGATGATTCATACAAAGCCGCCCCAAAGACCGCCGAATTTCTGAAGCAACCCGTGTCGGCGCCCCTGCAAGTACCGAAGGCAGACCCTCCGAAGGCCGCAACTCCGGTGCCTACTTTCCACAAGCGGACCTACACTGAGGAACCCACAGCTGAGGAGCCAGCACCCCAGAAGCAGGATGTTCAGACCAAGAAGGCACGATTCGACGAAATTATTCCAACCACCACGAGCCAACAGCCTTTCTCTCAGCCAGCTCCTGCAATCACCAAGACTGAGGCCCCGAAGCTTTCAACCCAGGTGTCCACCACATCTACGATCTTGACCTCGCAAGCTCCCGAGGAGGCTGCCGATGATAGTGATGATGAATTGCCTACTTTGAATATGGATTCTGACACCGATGAAGAGGATGACGATGTCACAATGGAAGGCTAGACGATGTAATTATAGGTCTTATACATAGTCTATCATGTAATTTAGTTCATGCACATGCAATGACTCCAAGAATCTTGAAAGTAACAACGTGAAATTCCGGATCTATTAACTCTACAACACCCGTATGCCACTCCCCCAGTATGTACCGTCACTCCAGTACCGGAACCAGGGCTGATTCCAGCACCACCAACCTTGGCCCTGTAGCCCAAATCCCAATGCGCGAAGTGGACTAATTGGAACGGGTTCCATCAACCATAGGCCACCCTTCGCAAAGTCATCCGCGACGAGGCCACCCGAGGCCATCAACCAACAGAATACAAACACAAAATTCGCCGTTCGTCTCAGCCATCTCGGAGTACCAGCCAAAGGTGATTTTGGAAGGATCGACGTCTTGAAAACCTGCTCTGCCATGATTGCAACACCCTGCAAAGCGAAAAACAGGAATGTCCCGGACACGGGGGATGTATCTGCAATCTGGGTATGGCTTCCACAGGCATGCACAAAGCCGCTGAGACAAAATGCCACCATCACATAAGTGACACGACGGACTTGCAGATGGGAACCTAAGCCGGCTGGAAGTATGGATAAGACCCAGCGTGCTGAAGCTACAAATCCGTAGCGGAAAATTTGGTGCCACCAACGACCCCAGCAGCCCGCCAATCCTTCATCAAGGACCGGGATGAAGAAAGGCCCGAATGAATCGGAATATAGCCACGGAGCACCCAACGGTGCCGCGGTCAGCTTCTTAGCCCCGTTGGGAAATGCGAGAGATAGCCCCAGGAAGAAGATTGGGTTCAGTGAGGTCACAAACTCGAGAGCAAAATACACGCTTATGGCGCTGTATAAACGTTGACAAAGCTGGGCCATGACAGGATGCAATGTGAGATTTGTGAAGTAGAAGAAAGGAAATGGAGCCAGTGAATCGGCTGAGCTGAGGCCTCGGAAGTAGGGATCTGGCATCAGGATTATGACTTTCAAGATGTCAAGCACAAGGTAAGATATGAAAAACTTCCGAAAGGCAGCTTGTAGGCGGTGTTTGCCGCTGGGATATGTGGAGGGTTCATGGGCGTTGATTCTATCCATGAATCCTGAATGCAATTGGTCGTGAATTGGTCGTGGAAGAGGACCCAGATGGGAAGCTCGCCAGTTCCATTCTGGTCCCCTCAGGTTGAAGAGTAGTCCAGCAGACCATTCAAGGCGATGCCAGAATCTTTCGGGATATGACCGCCAAATAAAAAGGTTGCTATCCCGCTGCGTGCATGTTGGATTGCTCAAGTCGGGCGACTTTGTGACAGTACTAGGTTCAATATTTGCGTCGTTTTGAGACTTCATATCGACAGGTTTTCGTTCAATACGCTTGAAATCATGTTCAAGATCTGTAAACACAAACAACGTAGTATTCCATATTAGCCACCACGCGGTAATTAGGCCAAGCATATAGCCATTTCCGCCGATGATTGCCCGTCGGTTTTGTAAGATTTCAATTGCAATCGCAATACAGAGAACGAAAAGGCCCTTTCGAACATATTGACCGCCCCTGCGACGAGGAATGACCAGACCTATCAAAGGTAAAATGTGAAGGATGACAACATGATATAGGAAAATCGGCTTGAAGATCCCCTGTTCCAGTAGCGTATCCAATTGCTTCTCATAGTTCTTGGCTAGATCCATGTAGGAGCCATAGCGGGGATCGGCCATGTGGGACACGGGGGCGCCACCGTAATGCCTCAGTAGTACGGACAGTAGTACGGAGTACTTGGTGATGCGCTAAAAATCACCGACTCGATACTTGAGGAATCCAGGGGTTTTATAGGCAAATACCCTTGAGCAATCTTCGGTGATGAGCTGAATATTTGATCGAATTTACGTCGGACAATATATAGCATGAACATATAGGTGACGTTTTGTCACCAAAAAAGATATATATCATCACGTGCCTGAAAGCAAGGACGGTTGATGCCTCAGGCCACAATCCAACCGCGTTCTCTTTATTACAACCACCATGGACACGACTATCTTTGCAAAAGAGAAAATATTAGAGAATCAATGCAAGATCCAAGATTAACACGTCAGACAGATAACGAGGTTGACTTTGGATAGCGTCGTCACTATCTATCTTTAGGGCTGTTGATCTATCTTTGTCGTTGAAACCGTTGGGAGGAGCTCCTTCATCGATGAACCCACCCTACCCACTTTTTTTATTCCATGGAATATACTCCGTCCACGGGTACTATGCGTGGCAATCGAGGACCTGCAGCCTGATAGTCAGGGACGGCAACGGGGAGTATTCCAAGCCTGCGGGGTAATATTGGGGTCCCACAATATTCAATATCTTCTTCCATGTCGTCTTCAATGTCCTTGTCGGATCAGTATATTTCCACTTCTCACATTCGCAAAAATGGCATTTAACGACATTCGGGGTAAATTGGCCGTAATCACCGGCGCATCGGGAGGGTAAGCATGATGCCGACGATTTGTACAAGGACATGAGGCTAATTATTCGACCTTAGAATTGGTGCAGCTTGCGCACACCAACTTGCACAACATGGAGTTCATCTCGCCTTGACCTACTCGACCAATTTAACATCCTTGAACAACATTGTCGCAGATATACACTCCAAGAATCCTACACAGAAGCTTCGCATTTCAATCCACCAAGTTGATGTTGGGTCTAGCGATCAAATCCAGGCTATGTTTCAACAAATTGATGTTGAGCACGGCCAACGACCAGACATTCTTATATCAAACGCCGGATATGGCAAGCGAATCCCCGACGTGTCGGATATCTCCCTCGAGGAGTTTGATTACACTATGAACATCAACCTCCGCGCTGCCTTCATTCTTGTGAAAGGTGTGGTAGAGCACATGAAGGCTCAGAAGTGGGGGCGGATCATCTTCATGTCCTCCATCGCCGCTCAAGGTGGAGGGATTAACGGCTGTCGTAAGTCAATCTACTATCCTCGATCCATTAGCCTTTCATTCCTTGGAGGCAATTGCTGATTCAATTCCCCGTTCTAGACTATGCAGCCTCCAAGGGCGGTCTTACCGGCATGATGAAGAACCTATCAACACGACTGGCAGAGTACAACATTAGTGTCAACGACGTGGCCCCGGCTATGATCGGCGATACAGGCATGCTTTCCTCTGCCGCGGCATTCCCCGAAGTGGTGGCGAGTATTCCTCTGAAGCGGCTAGGAACTCCAGAAGAAACAGCGAACGTTGTTACTATGCTAGTGAAGACTGGGTACATGACAGGCCAAAGTCTCCTCCTAGCTGGAGGGTTGAAATAGGTTCTAGAATTAGGGACAATTTTATTTATACATTTTTCAACCTACACATCGCTGCTTCTTTCTGTGCGCCGCGAATAATAATAATAATAATAATATATATATATATATATAAGATTTATGCAGTCCTTTTGCGGTGGTCGATAATCCCGGAGATTGAAGATTTTGTTTCACAAAAGCAAGAATTGTCGACCGTTTATGCGGCCCTGTCATGTCTTTTTGGTGGTCTTTTAGATGGTCGTTTATATGATCGTTTTTGGTAGTCTTGTTTAGTGTTCCTTTTTAGTGTTCTTTTTTAGATGTATACGAAACTGGGATGTATAATCTTTGAAATGTGAGTACCTGGGATGTACATGCCCTCCTGCGGGATCAGGCGCCTTCCCTTTTGGGTATAAATACCCTTTCCCCTCTTCTTCTTTCTTCCTTCTCCTATCCCACTCCTAGGACCTATTGCACATGTGAGGGGTGGGGTCATTACGGAAGATTTCTCGGATGCAGGATGAAGCATGTGCTCACGGCGAAAGGGAACATGAAAGATTCCTACGACTACAAGCGGCAAGAACAGACGATCCACCAAATTTGCGGGACTGTCAAAGCGAGCAGGATGAAAGAAGGAACGAAAAGGGGAAGGGTAGTGTAAGGGATGGGAGTGGGGGTGAATCAGAAGATGTCTAATAAGAGTTCTTTGGGGGAAGAGGGTGAATCGGATGGAGTTAGATTAGAGGACACTTCCATGGGAGATGACGAGGCTAGCGAGGAGTCAGATGTTGGGCCGTCGCTGTAATCCCGTCGCTCGGTTCCACTTAATGATGATCGCCAAGAGAAGGTGGAGATGGGAATAACGGGTGGAACACGACAGGAAGGTTCCCCAGGCAGTTCAACTGAGCTGCCTGACAGAGACTATCCTCCTGAATCACCACAGCGTACCAAATCCCGTCGAACCACTAGGCAACGTGGGGGTTCGATTACAGCTGAGGCAGCTGGAAAACGACATAGGACCACCGGGGAGCATCGCGAGCCCTAGTCAAAGGATCAGGCTGGAATTACGCCAGAAAGTCAAGACCATAAAAAGCAAATGGGTTCGACCAGAAAAAGCAGAAGGGCCGCTATCGAAGATGTACTCTAACCCCGAGAAGAAGTCCCGATGTAGAAGGATAGGGCCCAGAGAAATCCACCAGCAAAGAATACAACAGAATTTCGTGATGACGATAATGGAGTACGTGCAAGCCCAGCTCTCGCACACCGTTCAAAGTACCTCCCAGATCCAGATGAGGGCCCCAAAATATAGGCGAGAATTTACAAACTCGATTTCTATACTAAATTCCCAATAGAACTAGGATGACTAGGACGATCTAGGAGTTTAGGAATTCATTGCAGCCGTGGTATTCATCACGAACCAAAGTCACGCCGCTCGGATGTCCTCTTAAAATCAACGGTCTTGTCTCTCCACAACTATATACTTCAAATTTTGAGGTTCACTGTCCCTGGGTTCCACTATACGCAGTGGAACTTTGCCCGCTTCTACGAGTAGTTAAATCAATAATTAAAACAAACCACTACCATGAATGGTAATGGGTCGGATTTCAAATCCTAAAAGATATATCTATCATGGCGCTTTGAAAGGTATGGCAATCGATGGATTTGACTGCCTTCCACGGTGTGATCATCTAGGTAGCGACAGGATTCCCTATAGGAGAGATTGTGAGGCCGCCGGGTTATTCAGGCTCAGAGTTTCTAGCTTGGGGCGATATGACTATCTACCTATGTGGAGGGAAGAACCAAACTATGGACGACATTGAGTGTATTATCAACGTGCGCTACAACAAAGGGACCAAGGAAACTCCAACGAACTTCCCATTGAAGAGGATTGGTACGCTACCTCGGCCTGAATGGAACCTACTTTGCGTTGTCAAACTTATCATTATTGCCGCGTTTCGATACATAGGGGTCAAAAGTTTCTTGGTACTTTTTTAAAACATCTGATGAATATCTAAATCCTCCTACTCCACCACTATATGCTCATTTGGTACTAAAATAAGCAGTAACCGAAGAAGGAAATATATGTATGCACGTAGAATGTATAAATAAAACAAGTATCAAATTGAAACGCTACATATATCTAGATTTGCATACAATCTGTTGGCATAAATCATCCAGAAAAACAAGGGGTAATTAAGTCAAAACAACAAACACTTCCAATCATTGCCTGCATTATACCTTCAAACTGGCAGGACCACCTTGACACCCATGTACTCTCGTTGGTGCATAATCTTGCCATCAATGAGAACCTGGTCAGCACCAACTCTGTTGCGCTCTTGATCGGTGGGATCCGTAGCAGTAGCGATCTGGATTTCGCGCCATTGACGGTTGGTAGGCACAAGCTTTCCTTGGGATGTGAGACTCTTGAACTCCTTGTAGACACCCTGTTCCTCAACGCAGCCCACTCGCTGAATAAGAGGAGATTCTATAAAAGACGTCATTAGCGCGGTTCTTGTGATTAACCAATGTGCATGATCTCAATCCACTAACCTGTTGCGGGACCCATGCGCAAATCACCAACAGAACTGTTGAAGAGAACCAGAGAGAGACGCTCCTCCTTCAACTGATCGACAGGAGGCTTGTAAACACGGTGACGAGTAGCCTTGAAATGGCCACCAGAAACAATCTCCAGGGTATCACCGATGTTAATAACAAGCGCGCCGGGCTTGTAGGGTACGTAGTACCACTTTTCATCACGGCCCCAGATCTGGAGACACGAGATGGGGACAGAGAAGAGCAATGTTGTCAGACCGAAGTCAGTGTGTCCGTGCATGCGCAAACCCTTGGATGCCTCTTCGGTCTTCTTCTGGACGGGGCGGAAAAGCGCATGGCGGAAGTAACCCTCACCAGTTGGGCAACCGTGTGACTGGACGTTATCCCAGAGATAGTCATCGGGCAACTCGAGGACGCGAGAGAAGAGGGTAAGGAGGCGACGGTTGACGGACTTGGTCAGATAGTTGGCGAACTCTTCGATTTCGTCCATAAAGGGGTGTAGGCATTTAGGCACACGGTTGATGTCGTTCCAGTCGGGCTTGTACCAGTTGAATTGCTCAATGCCATCTTCGGGCCCACGTTCGCGCTAATCACAGAAAGGAAGAGTAAGTAGAGGGTTGGTTGATGTATGAGGGAGATCCTCTTACCTTAAATCCGTAAGGGTGCTTGTAACCAGACCAAACACCAGTTTCAGGATCGAACAAAAGGCGCTGCTTGTCCTCTTCGCTAATGTTGTTGTATAGATACTGTGCGAGAGAGAACTGACGGTGGAGCTATTGGAAAAGATACGTTGTTAGCGACGCTGGGTTTGGAATGTGGCTTGATAACCAAGGCTTACCTGCTCGAGGGAAACTCCGTAGTTTTCGAGGAAAAGGAATCCATCATCACGAATGGCGCCCTTAACCTGTTGGACAAGTTTGTCAACAACAGCAGGGTCATCCGAGTCCAACAAAGAAAGATCAATGGAGCTAAGCTCGGCAAAGTTCTCCTTCTGCTGAGTGACCGGTGGGGGAACCCATGTCGGGACAAAAGGCTTGCCAGGCAGGTCAGCTGCAGGAGGATTGAAGGGGGCAGAAATTGGCATGGTGATGTATATGCAAAGAATGTTCAGTTCTGTGATTGATGCTGAAGACAATACAAGGAAGATTATCTGATCGAGTTCTATATCTTTATATACCAATCCAATGATGAGACATGAACCCTATCGGTATATCCGATATCCGGGGAGGGAAGTATGGCATGCTTCGTTCCGTAAGATTAGACGCGATGAGAGCAGGAGGATTATCGACGACTGCTAGTGCGCCACTAAGATTTTGGCGTGATAATCGTGATGTTGGATGCTCCCTGTTACACTTCCCCACATTTTCCCGATGGTTCAGCTCACCTCTCATGTTTTGTTATCATAAACGGGGCCTCGGGGGGCTCCTCTGCCTTAGTCGTATCTATGGACGTTGAACCTAAGCATAAACGATAAGGTTGGCGCTAGACCCGGATTGGAAGAGTACCTTACGGCCGGGCATTGCCGGGGAGGAGTGCCCAGGTGGAGATATATACAGGTCATGATTGCGGCCACATGATCAATTCTGATTGCAACGCATGACTTTACACACTGATAAGCCTTTTGCGAGAAATGGCCGCAATAATGAATCTAACACAATGTGCTCCTCCCATTTCACTCCTCCCACTCCTCCCTCCCACTCCGCCCGCCATATTCCCTGGAAGAGTGATACCAAATAAACTAATACCAAAAAGAAACTGCTCCTCCATTGCGATAGTGAGAATTGCCCCGCCTCTTGATTGGCAAGATGCCTCCTCGGATAGAGAGGTATGAGGGGTAGCTTGAGCAATTTAAACAAGCTCAATTTCTAGTACTTCTGAATTTCAAACTTCTTGACACACTCTTGAAACTACACTATCACAAACTCCCAACACTCTTCAAAATCACCAATCAAGATGTCTCGTCAACTCATCTCCAGCGAGAAGTTCCCTACCAAGCCTCACAACTGTGAGTATCTGCATGCAAAACACCTTGCATTCTCTTGAAGAATGAACAAGAAAGAAAAGAAAGTTACTAACCAAGTTATTCAGGCCCTGCCGTCAAGGTCCCCGGGCTCGTCTTTTGCGCAGGCCAGACTGCCACAGGAGAGATTAAGCAGGCTACTGTAAGTTCAATTGCACAAACAGTCATCGGATAATAAGGCATTGGCTGACTCTTTGTTACTATTACACAGAGAACCGTTCTGCAGAACCTGAAGGAGGTCCTCGAGCTTTCCGGATCTTCCCTTGAGCAGGTTGTCAAGTACAATGTCTACCTCGCCGATATGAAGGATTTCGCCGCTATGAACGAAGCCTACATCGATTTCCTCCCACAGCCCATGCCTTCGCGCTCATGTCTTCAAGCGGTTGCACCCGGAAATGGCACCGTCATTGAGATCGAGTGTATTGCGCAAGCTTAAATTATGATATTATGAAAATGGCTAGAATATAGACGAAAATTAAAATGTTTTAAATACAGTATCAAGTTGCCATATTATGTAGAGTAGAGTAAGCAATGTACTACATAATTGTTAACTGGTATTTAAACGAAGTAGCTAGGTATTACCAATATGGCCTTGATTAAGCGCATGTGTACTAGTAAAGCTGAAACACTTCCGTATCATGTGTATGTGTTCTTTAAGCAACGAATAACTAGTTATGTACAAATTAATAATTTGCTTTTTCTTTTCCTCAATTTTTGGCTAACCCGATTAGGCAGGAAGGGAATATGTTGAAGATGAAAAGGACTAGTAGACTTTAATTTCCTATGTCTCAGCCAAGCTAGATCGGAGATTCTCCGAACTCGATTTTAGATTTAATTGATGTAGAGAGGAGTACGGGCGATTATGCAAGTATGTCACCCGTTCATAAATCTCTCATTGGATATTACCTCACCGAGTCTTTCATCGCCGGAGACATACACAACAAGAATCGTTAGGTTCTTTTTAGATATCTTTTGGCTGTCTTTTTAGATATACACGAGGGCGGTAAAAAAAAGGGCCTATTCTATATGAGAGACTTTTCTACATATAACCTTTGACTATAAAATTAGTTTCCGATCCCTGGCCGGGATATACCTTCGCATACTTGTAAAGTAGGAGTGGATCTAAATCAATGCCTGGCAATATGAATCAATGAGCGTGTTATGAACCTAGTGGCATACTTAGTTGCCCATAGAGGTAAAGAAGTATAGAAACTTAGTTTATCTATTTAAAATTTTATATACAAAACTCTATCATAATATGCCATAAAATCATCTGCCCTCTCATGAACGAGCAATATCAAACTCTGCCATGTACCAGTTCTGAATCGCCTTGGTGTCACCAGTGATGGCGACGGTATCATACTTCTCCCGAGCCTCCTTAGCCGCAGTACCATTGTTGACCATGCGGCCAGCCCACTTTCCGTGTTTGCGGGCAGCAGCAATGATCTTATCAATAGCAGCAACAAACTCAGGCTCATCGCCGCGAGCAGGTGTGTATCCAAGCAGGGACTGAGCAAGATCGTTGGGACCAATGAAGACAAGGTCCACACCGGGCACAGCGCAGATAGCATCGACGTTTTCGACACCGGCGCGGGTCTCTATTTGAATCATGGTGATGATGGTCTCGTTGGCGGACTTCATGTATTCAGGAGTTGTGAGGCCGTGGCCGATTGCGGGGAAGGCTGAGCCCTGGCCTCGCACACCCTGGGGAGGGAACTTGGAAGAAGCGACAATTTGCTCTGCCTCTTCGGCGTTGTTGATCTGGGGAACCATGATGCCATGGGCACCGGTATCAAGGGCGCGCTTGAGGATATCGTGGGCGGGGCCACGGATGCGGATGACCGGGGAAACGCCGAGGGCGGAGATGGCAGAGACAGAGTTATGCATGGCATCGTCGCCAATGTGTCCGTGCTCGCAGTCAATGATGATACCATCGACACCGGTCAGGGCAACGATCTGGGCTTGGCGGATGGAGGGAATGGCCATAAAGGTCATGAGCGGGAACTCGCCAGCCTTAATCTTGTTGAGGAGTCTCAATCGAGAGTTCTCGATTGAGGTTGTAAGGGGGGTAGGGTAAGCCATTGTGATGGTAGAGTTATTAGACGGTGGAGGTGGTTTTTGGAGTTGTCTGTTGAGGGTTTGAGAGTGAGATGAAGACGAAAGAGGTCGATAAGATGCTAGTTTAAGTATCATTTATTAATTTACGTATCCATAACCCCCTCATTCATCTGGAGTGAAGATAGAAAACATGGACCAAAAATGAGGAGCTTAGACATGGTCAACATGAGCTCTTGGATGTAGTTAGGGCAGACTAGTGGCAAATCTCGGGGTGGCTTATCGCCTAGTTACAGTTCTGATTAGGGGCCCACCTGAAAGTGTCGGATTCTATGCGGGACTTGCCTCCGAGATTGTGGATTTTGTCAGGATGGCCACTAACATTTACCGTCCTCCGAAAGAAAAGCCCACCTGCTCCTCCCAAAAACTTCTTATCAACCTCGGGGATATGCGAGAGCTCCTCCCAAGCCTAGCTTAATGCACCCCAGATTTCAACCAAACTCTGCATCTGGGGTAATAGATTCCAATTGGACAGATAACCATTGGGCGCTCATGCGTACTGCTATCTCCAAAGCCTATCTACTCGTCTCACTTATCAACTACGAATGACCGGATCTTAACCAATCTCGACCAATGAATGCCTCGAGATTCCTTGAAAAGGAGTTCTGGTCATTAGTTGACTCCCGAGGTCGGATATTGGTAATGACTCTCCGCTAAGTCGGCAAATGCAGAGACTGGGTTGAACTATATAGAGGGGAGCTCAAGTATCGTCTCGAAGATCCAACCTGCAACCTGCAACACTCTCTGTTGCAACACAGTCTCCATTGTTTATTATCGTTTCGAAGATCGAGCCTGCAGCCTGCAACCTGCAATACTCTCTGTTGCAACGCAGTCTCCATTGTTTATACTCGCTGTGGTCTTGGCAAGCACCACAAGCACTACTCCTTCCTCATGTCTTTCCCTATGGACAAGAAAGAGTCTGTCCTAGCTGAAGACAATGTCTCGTCGGCAGAAGGACAAGTCGATGCCTACAACCGCATGCCAGAATCACTTCGTGCACTCGGCGACGATGAGTTCGATGCTCTCAAGAAGAAGATCGTCCACAAGATCGACCTCTTCGTCCTTCCAACCATTGGAATCCTCTATATTTTGAATTATATAGATCGTCAAAACCTCAGCTCGGCAAAACTTCAGGGCATCATGGAAGATCTGAACATGTCTACTGAGCAATTTGCCACGGCTGTTTCCATTCTATTTGTCGGTTACCTACCATTCCAAATTCCCAGCAACCTCATCATTACAAAGATATCCCGACCAGGCATGTACATATGTGGTGCCGTGACAATCTGGGGTGCTATATCGGCTTGTACAGCGGCGGTCACAACATATGGTCAACTCCTCGCTGTTCGAGCCATCCTCGGAGCCGCCGAAGCCGTTTTCTTCCCCGGAGCCATCTATTACCTTTCTGCCTGGTACACAAAGAGGGAGCTAGGAAAGCGTATTGCCGGGCTATACATTGCCCAGCAAGTTGGAAATGCCTTTGGTGGTCTCTTCGCCGCAGCCATCCTTCAACTTGATGGGCACCACGGCATCCGCGGCTGGAGATGGCTATTCATCATCGAGGGCAGTGCCACTGTCGGTATTGGCATCATCTGCGCCTGCATCATGCCAGAATTCCCCCACAACAGCCGCATCCTTTCCCAGATTGAGCGCGACTGCGCTGTATGGCGTATCGAGTCCGAGGCTGGTGCGGCAGAGGGCACAGAAGACGAGAGCGTGTTGAAAGGGTTTGCCAAAGCCCTCCGAGACCCCAAGCTGGTCCTGCTCATCTTTTGCAACATGCTATCCCAAACACAAGGCTCCATCGCCAACTACTTCCCCACCCTTGTGGCCTCGCTCAACTTCTCCAGCACGATCAGCTTGCTTCTCACGGCACCCCCCTATATCCTCGCCGGTCTCGTCTACTACGTCCTCATGTTCTACTCCGATCGAAAGAATACCGTATACCCTATCATCATCCTTTGTATCTCCATCTCGATCCCGATGTATATCATCCCGATGGCCAGTACCAACGTCGGTGCTCGCTACTTCTCGATGATGATCCTGCCCTTCGCCTCTGTCGGTCCTCAGCTACTCCTATACAAGACCATCAACTTGCATCTTGCACGCCCCATCTCGAAGCGAGCGGCTGCCTCTGCTTTGGTTAATGCTATCGGTGGTACGTCCAACATCTGGGCCTCATACCTATACTTTGGAGAGCCCCATTTCTATGCTGCCTTCGGCACGCTTATGGGTGCTGCTGTCTTGTTCGGGTTCACTATCACTGCATACCGCTGGCTCGTCTTGCGCGAGAACAAACGTTTGGATTCTGGCGATCCCGTGGAAATCGCCAAGGTGATCAAGGGTGGCGTCACAGAGGAAATGGTACAGCTCAACTGGCGCTACGAGATGTACTAATCAATAGCTATGTTGTTTTTTATTTTGTTTATTGCTAATGTATTGCTGGGATCAAGATATGGGTTCGTGTCACATGGTTATAGTTATGGTATAGTTTAGCTTAGGGAAATGGATATAACAATGGAATATAGTTGAGAATGATTGGATTGTTCAAACCTGCGACAAAATACTAACACAAGACAAATATTCGTAAATAGTAAGAGCATAAGAAGACCGTTATTCATTTGTCTAACTCATCCAAACACGACAAGATGAGTTTCCCAATCTGCCATTTCTGTCTTCGCTGGAAGACCTTTCTCGCCCACATCAGAGCCCCTTCCGTATCACCATCATGGACGCCCACAGCATCCATTGCACCGGGTAGTCCACCATGTATTAGTTGCCATGCAATCAAAAAGGCTTTATACGCATACAAGGTCACCCACGGCGCTTCAGAGCCCAGTATGACCGTTTCATTCAAATATCGTAGGAACCAGTTGACATGCGGTTGTATAGCTTTGGCCGTGTTTGGATCGCACAAAAACTGTGACGGTCCTAGGTATGTTGACTGACTAAGAACGGCGTCTATGCTTCCTTCCACAATGCCGCCAGTATGAGATGGTGACCACATCTGCAGCTCGATCATGGCAGTCTCCCAAGTAGCAGCGCATGACGTCGCATGCTTTGTTTGCGCTGTGTTATTTCCAGGGCAAATAAATGGACTAAGTGCGACCAGGGACGATCTTAATGCCCCGAATCGTTCCATACTCAGCATCCCCGTCATTGTAGACCAACCTGAGATTTCCCGGGCGCTAGAGATCAGAAATTGCGCAATGTTTATAGCACCGTATGGGTCGAATGTTGGAATGGAGGTGATTTCGTCATCGGAAGAAAGGAAGCGTCGAACAGCATCAGTGTATGTGACCGAGGGGCCGGAATTTCTTGCAACAAGCTGTCGATGAGCCCATTCGGCAGCAGACGATGATGACCATTGGTCTTCTGGACATGGCATTTCATGCTTGATTTCCAGATGTGAGATTGAGCGGGGAATAGAAAGGAATTGGTACCAAAGCGCGTCGATTTGATGCACTGCAAAAAGGGTCCGTTTGTGTGACTCAGCTTTGACAAATTCCCGCCATAATGACTCCAAATCTGCGGTCGTACCCAACTCAACAGTCATTGGCTGTGTCATTCGTCCAGTGCGAACCAGAGAGATGATATGCGAATGCATCTTGAGGCCGCATGCTGAGTTGTCGCCACAAAGGTACATCATGGCACAGATTTGAAGGAGCAAGTATGATTGAACCAGTGTGGTAATCATTGTTGAAGCATCGGGTCTTTCTTCATCAGAAGCAAGGAGAGCTCGAGCTTTATGGAAGCAACGTATAGAAAAGCTTTCGCCTGAGCCTTCTTGGTCCCCGCATTCTGGGTCTTCGCCATATTGATAGGCGAGGCAAAGCATACTGAGGACTAAATGAGGAGGAACTTGTGTCGGATCAAAAGTCGAGGAATGGAGGAAGGGGAGGAAGTGGGAGACTGAGGCGAAAAATAAATTGCAGCCTCGTGAGATTTGCAAGGAAGTCGGGGCCCAATCGTCTTGGAGTCGAGGGATGTCATTCGGTGACAATCTATCCAAAATCGGGTGACTAAAACTGTACTCGGCTAGGCTTGTATCGAGTGGCTCGGCTTCCGAGGTGGACATCGGATGTAGTTGGTTGTCAAGGTGATTGGTGGGCTTCAGGAAGGATGTCCCTAATAGTAAGCTCCGTTCCAGATCTGTAGCATCCTGGACAATCTGATCGATAAGAGCAGAGTCGCTCGTCGTTGATTGGTGTTGTAACATGTCTCTTGTCAGTTGTGTCTTGGTTATCCCGGTCCTTGGCGTAGCAATATTTGGATTTTCCCTGGGGTGGCCACGGTCAAATTGCTGCTGCTGCTGCTGCTGATACCGCACCACCGGGCGCCAGACCGCATCACTATCGAACCTCGTCTCCTCTCCTGGGCTCGAGTGCACGGATCCGGGAGATGGCAAGCCACCATTGCTTCCATTGCTTCCTGTAGGCGACACCGCTGTCGGCGATACAGAAGAATTCAGCCTGTCTTGTCTGGGAGCTGGTTGGCGCTGTGTTCTCTTCGTGACTCGGTGCTGCTCATGCTCTGGATGTTTCCTCTTCATGTGGCGATTGCGCAAGTCGGGACGGGAGAAGGTAGCGTGGCAAAAGTCACAAGGAAGCGACGCTTCAGCCTGAGAGCGGTTGTGTAGTGTTGCATGTCGCTTGAGGTTCTCATGTCGAGTAAATCGACTTTGACAGACGAGACATTGGAATGGTTGATAGGACGGCATAACTTTGATCTGCGAAACTGACATGATTCGTAACGAAAGGGGGTAAATATGGCTGCCAATGCATCAGTGGGAACCTCTCAACAACCTTGGAGCGGATAAAATCCGGGGGACGGGACATACCCCACGCCGGCGTCGGGGTTTCTCCGCACGACAAAGGATTACCTCCGGACTACTGACAACAGTATAGACGAGAGTATAGATGGGACGGTACAGTGCAGGAGCATTCATAAATTATTTTTTGATAAACTCTCGTCTCAGTCATCAGCTTGTTATCGTACTCGCATATCACCTAACCTTGTCCAGACCCCCCCGTGGGGCTTGCCCTATACCGAGCGTCCACTCAGCGGGCGGCGAGTTATCAGCATATCTTTTCACGTGATGCATGCCACGTGATTAGCCCCGCTTTCATATCAGTCACGTGTAGTCGTGCCTTGACGCGTCGGGCGCTAAACCCAATTGGTGAATTATATGGCGTAATGTGATAGCTCTGGAGTGAACAATCCATATGATCTATTCATCGGTGGTCCTTTGCTGCTAAAAATTGACACTCGAGAGACTATTTTTGAGAAATAGCATAGGGCCCCGGATATATTTGCACTTCCCTGACCATCCACGGTCGTCTCCCCATCTTCATCATTGCCAAAGCTTGTATCAACTGCGTTGAAGGCAGAGAAAAATGGCAGGAAAACGCAAGTCTGATATATCTTCTACCGAAGATCAGCCTGGTCGTGCGCCAAAACTCACTCGTGTAGCTCCAACTTTGAACGCCGAAAAAGCCAGCTCAGGCCAGAGATTCGGCGAGACCGTCGACTACATTCCGTTGAACCAGGATACTAGCACAGGCGAGAGATTTGGCGAGTCTGCCGACTTCATTCCACTGAATCAACTCTCGCAAGTAGTTGGTGCCGATGAAGAGGACGAAGAAGCGCTCGATGTGATCCAAGGATCTCAGGAAGAGGATGAAGCCTCTCTAACAACCTCCATCCTCTATGGTATGCTCCTTTTTAAATAATATCGGTTCCCCCTCATCTATTCTAAAAACTATACTAAACCACACCAAATAGGTATTGTTTCCACAAAGATCGTTGGTGTGCGTTTTTATAGGGGCCGTGCCAACCCAGGTGAACGTGTCATCATAAATCGGGAGGCCAATAATCAATATGATCGCAATGCTATTAGAGTTGACAATGTCATGGGTGCCCAAGTTGGCCACATTCCACGACAGATGGCAGCGAAGCTGGCATCCTACATGGTAACGTTCCAATAATATTGCTTTCGGGGCATTGCTAACGTTTGCTATCAAAGGATGCTCGCGATCTCATTATTGAAGGCACATTGACTGGTGCGATTGGAGATTTCTGGTGCCCGGTTGATTTGAAACTTTTCGGGACTCGCGATCCTACCAGACGATCCAATCTGAAGCAACGAATGCAGAATGACAAGCTTCCTGTTCGCCAACTGAACGAGTTGGAACGCGAGGAACGCAAGGCAGAGAAAGCAACCGAGAAACAGCTGAAGGAGGCCGCAAAGAAAGCTCGCGCTATGGCTCTTGGCAAAGCTGCAACACAATGGCAAGCCAACCAGAACTCAGAGTATGCGAACCTCTCGACCCCGACGGGACTTGGTGGCGAGCAAAATGAGAGCTTGGAAGAACTCCTTAACCAGAGCTCCACCTTCAATCCCCGAGATATTGGTCAAGTTGTAGAAACTTTCGGACAGAAGGAGTCTGACCTGGTAAATATGCCGATGGTCGATACTCCACCCGGCCTTTCCACCCAGTTGCTTCCATATCAGCGCCAGGGGCTAGCTTGGATGATCAAGCAAGAATCGCCAAGCCTTCCTACAAAGGGCTCCGATGATATCGTGCAGTTGTGGAAACGGACAAATACCGAATTTCTCAATGTCGCAACAAATTATGCCACGGCCACGGAGCCAGTCCTCGCCAGCGGTGGCATTCTTGCTGATGATATGGGCTTGGGCAAGACAATTCAGATCATTTCTTTGATTCTTGCCAATGTAAAGCCTCTCACTGCAGGCTCCTCTAAGACCACTTTGATCATTGCCCCTGTCGGTGTCATGAGCAACTGGAGGAATCAGATCCAGGATCATGCGCACAAGGAGACCGCCCCGAGTGTCTTGATCTACCACGGCTCTGGAAAGAAGGAAGCTGCGAACTTGGCAAAGTATGATGTTGTAATCACCAGCTATGGAGCCCTGGCCCTGGACTTCAATCCGAATGCCAATAAGCCACCTATTAAGGGCATCTTTTCGCTGCATTGGCGTCGTGTCGTACTTGACGAAGGCCATACCATCCGAAACCCTAGTTCCAAGGCCTCCCTTGCGGCCTGTGGCTTGCGTGCCGACTCCCGCTGGACCCTGACCGGAACCCCCATTATCAACACTCTGAAGGACTTGTATGCGCAAATACGTTTCCTTAAGTTTTCCGGTGGCTTGGAAGATTTGAGGATCTTCAACAGTGTCTTGATCCGGCCCTTGACTGCAGGGGAGCCCGAGGCTCGACTGCTTCTTGAGGCTCTCATGGGCACCATCTGCCTGCGACGTAGGAAGGATATGGGCTTCATCAATTTAAAGCTGCCTGAGATGACATCTCGGATCATTCGAATCAAGTTCAATGCCCATGAACAGGAGAAGTACAACGCTTTCCAGTATGTATCGAGTCACTACCAGTGAAAACACATTTGCTAACAACAATCATAGAACGGAGGCCAAAGGTGCTCTTCTCGACTTCAAGGATAAAGATGGTACGACCAAATATTCTCACCTCCTCGAGGTTCTTCTCCGTCTTCGTCAAGTCTGCAATCACTGGGCGCTTTGCAAGAACCGCGTTGACAAACTAATGAGCATGCTGGAGGAACACAAAGTCGTGCCTTTAACGCCTGAGAACGTCCACGCACTGCAAGAGATGCTGCAGCTCCAGATAGAAAGCCAGGAAATGTGTGCCATCTGCCTTGACAACCTTGAACAACCCGTCATAACCGCCTGTGCCCATTCCTATTGCCGGGGCTGCATCGAGCAGGTTATTGAACGTCAGCACAAGTGTCCGCTCTGCCGCGCAGATATCAACGAGAACAACACACTCGTCTCACCAGCTGTGGAACTGGGTGAAGACACAGATACTATTGAAGCCGACCCCGACAGTCCAAGCAGTAAGATCGAGACCCTGGTCAAGATCCTAACTGCTCAGGGCCAGACACCAGGCACAAAGACCGTGGTTTTTAGCCAATGGACCTCATTCCTGGATCTAATCGAGCCGCAACTTGAGCAGCGCGGGGTCAAGTTCGCCCGCGTAGATGGCAAGATGCAGTCTGTGAAACGCGACAACTCCATCAACTCATTCTCTAACGACCCTGAGTGTACTGTCCTCCTCGCTAGTCTAAGCGTGTGCAGTGTTGGCCTCAACCTTGTTGCAGCAAACCAGGTCATCTTGTGTGACAGTTGGTGGGCGCCAGCTATCGAGGATCAAGCTGTCGATCGTGTGTATCGGCTTGGGCAGAAGCGAGAGACAACAGTCTGGAGACTAGTTATGGAAGATAGTATTGAGGAGCGGGTATTGGCGATCCAAGAGCGTAAGAGAAGCCTTATGCTTGCTGCTTTCCGGGAGACGAAGAAGAAAGCTGAGGATCGAGGAACTCGCGTTGCAGACCTGGAGGCTCTTTTGCAATAAAGGCGTGACAGGGTGCTAGAGGTCAGATGACGGCTATATCTCTTTGCTAGTTAGTGGTCGACATAGCTAACATGAAAATTGTCTGATCTTCCTTTGTCCCATCTCCCTGTTTCTAGATTGCATGTGCTTCATCCCATCACAATATCTTTCCACTAAGCTACTGGGAAGGTATAAATACTCCCTCTCCATCTTCCCCTTCCCCTTCCCCTTCCCCTTCCCCTCCACCTTTACCTTCCACTTTTACCTTCACCTTCACCTTGCCCTTCCCTTTGACCTTCACCTCGACATTGGGAGCTCAGCTTCTGCCTCTTCCTTGCCCTTTCTTCCCCTTCCCCTAATCCAGCTGCACGGGTCCTGTGTGCGGCACCTGAGCAAGACTTGCACCTTTACGCGGTGTTCAGGATGAGTAGCCTTCATGGTGAAACTAAGCAAGTCCTGATTATCTAAAACTGAAATAGAATTTGGTATTGAAGTATTCATACACTGTCTACAGTAACCTATAGACTAGTAATCATAATAGCCCCATCCGCTTTTCAGTCTCATCGCTCGGGTCTGTGTTCGAGTTTCAATCGCATTTGTCTTGAGGATCATATCCAGTCTCTTCCACCTCACCCTCCGGATGTATTTTCGAGCTTTGACCAACTTCGACTCGAGGTCCATAACCTTTCGACGCAAACGCAGCCAGATGTCAACCCGACTACCTACCAGTACATGTATCCTGGAGACAACGGCCCTTCCAAGTGGACAGTTCTCGAGGTCGTTGCGTTCCTTTGTCGAAATGAACCGGTTCCATGGGCCTATGGCCTCGTCCCTCCCGATTTTGTGGCGCTAGAGGCAAGCATTCGCAACAACCTCATCGATGACAATTATTTGTTCTATCGCATCTGCGAGCGTAACATTCAAAGCCCCCCCGGGCTACGTATTATTCCTCATCGCCTATACGTGCTGTGTGGCATCGCGTGGCTGCAGCTACGATCCCCACGATTCACTCTGAGCCCGGTACATCCTCCAAGTCCAGCTCTTGGATATAAATAATCGTTAGGTCATTCTTCTTCTTCTTCTTCTTCTTCTTCTTCTTCTTCCAATCATGCTCCCGTAACCAACCACTGGTACCTGTATCCTATCTCATCATTCTTTGCTGATCTAACATTGCGTTAGGCTGGTGCCTACCAAATCGAACAGAGGAGGCCGGTATTTGTATACCGGATGATTGCGGGGAGCACCTTTGAGGAGAAGCTTTAAGGGGAAATGCTTTTAAAAGTCAGCTCGCATGTCGAGTGGGTTGACCAAAGCAACCTTGTGGGCATGTGGTCCAAGTCATAGGACCCATATCTTGCCCATTACACGACTAGTTCTCAAAAACGCGGCATTGACAAGTTCGTCCTCGATAAAGACCAAGGATGGTAAACGGGCTTCTATCGTCTGAGTATGCTGCGTGAATCATTGTGATCAAGCTCTCGGGTCACCGGGAGATAGACTAACAGCTACGGAACGGTAGTCGTGGAGACGCACTGCGCTTGCGACTCTTGCGCATTGATTCTCTGTAAGTACTCGTCGGGTTTGCTTTTTTGAGGTCTATTCTTTCTCTCGGTGTTATCTTTATTGCTATATTCACGTTTATTATATTCACATTGATAATTGCAGCTATCTTTCAATTATCTGACACTTTTAGATCAACTTGGATTTATCACTTAACACAACTCTTGTAAGATATAGTCGTACTTATTAAAGGCTATGCATAGAGAAGTCTTTGTGTAAAGTATTCTTTTTACTGCCTTGGTATGCATCTCAGAAGACATCCAAAAAGACGTAAGGCCGTATAAGACGCTGACTATTGTTATTCTTGTAATTGAACTAGCCTACCTAGGTAGAGGATCGGACAAGAACGTCGAATAGAGCACAATATGGGATTTTCAGTGGAGCACCATCGACTGTAGTTCTAGTCACATCCACTTCAGTACACGGATATGACTGCTGCATAATCGAACGGCTGTTGGAGGGGTGGCACGTTGCCGGGATTTTGGCGGAGGCTGTCAATGTAGGCTCTGGTCAAGGGTCGAGGGGCATTAGGTGGAGCAAGCTGCCATTGTTCAAAATGTACAGCGGTCTTCTTAGTAGATATAATGATCACTATACGTACTTCTCCATTGGAGGCTCCGAACCACCGTCTAGCATCTTGACGTAGTCTTGGCAGGCTCTCAGATACACCTGTTTCAACAACCACGGTGGGCCATAGCAAACTAGTACTAGACGGCCAGCGTGCAGAGGGGCTGAAGACTCGGTATCCCTATTTGTTCCGCGATGGGGATTTATATCGTGTCGCTCCGCCCCAACGATATTACTCACTGAGTCCCATACTATCCAGTTGCAGATTGACTTTCTGCAAGAGTTCCGTAGTGGTGTATTCATGGCGATACCCTGGGATGACGTGCAAAAGACCTGTACCACCTTCAAACTCAAACCGGTAGTTCATGTGAACCAATTGAGATGGGGCCCCCAGATGTCAAGGTGAAGAAATTCACCTGGTCTAGATTTAATAGATCTCTCTTTGCCAAAGGGGAGTACATGACATTGACCCTTAACGCAAGGCGTACATGTATTGAGCAACGTTCCATGCTTTACGGAGTGAGATAAATCTCAGTGATGACGAGAAGCACCTCAGATAGGAGTTGGGGTAGTAGTATAATTCGAAGTGAGGATGTTGTGAAAGATGAGTGATCAAGATGTAAGTAAAAGAAGATACATCAAAATTTATATATAGAATATGTTTTGTAACGGCCTTCGTATACATATAAAAAGGACATATAGAAAGATCATTAAAAATATGCACAACAGGCATGCAAGATGTTGTGTTTGATGGTAATGTCCGTTCAGGGGCAAACGCACCATCTGTACCACAACTTTGTGTGGTACATTTACATGAAACCCCTCAATCAGATCCATTGTTTTGCAAAGGAGAGCGAATGAATAGGTAAGTGATAAGTATGGCCTAAGAGTACGAAATGTGGCAATGATATAGATACATCAACTCATCTCGGAGCAGCTGTTTCGATTTCATTCTACTCCGTACACGGGAACTAATCTCAGGATGGGTGTTACCGACCAAACTGACGTGACGTGACTTTATGCCATGATCGCTTGCCCATGTAGCTAACACGGCATAGTTAGAATCCATCATCTTCTCCATCATGCCTTCGCTTGCGAATGGGGTACGGATTACAACTTTATATATTACTTCGTTAATTCTAACTGTTACTAGTGAGCCGGTCTCGCCTGCATGACAGCTTGAAGCTTTATTTGTGGCCGACGGTGGGTCCCACACTGATTATACTACTAAAAGGTCCATGCTATAGAATTTCTCATTGAGAAACTTGTAAGATGAACACCCCGAAATAAAGAGGAAAAGGAGATAGGAAATAATGGTCAATAGTGGTGAATAGAATTATCCAGTATCATATAAACCAATTATTCTTTCTTATCATGCGTAGTCTCGGCCCGTTTACTTCCAATGCCTGAAGACCAAGCAACACGAGCAAGTCGCCAAAGCACCCACATGAACCCAAGAGAGATAGCCGCACAAGTGCCAAGCTCAATATATTTACCCTGGAAGTAGCTATCCCCGCCCTCGAGTCGTAGAACCGGCACATCGATGTCCTCAACAAGACGACCACCCGTAGGCTGAAGCTGGTAGAATAGGGTTCGTGGACCGAACAAGCCGTCCCAACCGAGATTTGTGCGGTCGAACGGGTTCACGCTCATCTTCGTGTCGTCCTCAGTAGTACAGGCCCAGAATACGACGGGCCAGGGAATGTGGGCAGTGCGATGTCCTGTTTCGGAGGGTGGCAGGTAGCGCAGATGTAGAGGAATAGTGGCAGTCCAATTTGAGGAATCTGGTGTGCTGGTCCCGTCTTCGGCTTCTGGGGGGGTTGCTAGTTCAAGGAGCCAGTTTGAGCCCCAGCGCTGAACAACCCAGTCTGGGGCTTCAAGATCCATTTCGCCTGCTAGGGCGCGTAGGGCTACGAGGTTGTGTGAATCGAGGAAGAGTGGGTCTGTTGTTGCGAGCTGGTATTGATCTCCGAAGATGGTGGAGGGGAGTGTGAGATATGTGTGTAGAGCACAGGTTGCGTCGCTGGGTGCTGGTGGTCGTTTGAGGGATGATCGAGGCATGGATATGGACATTGTGGGGTGGAGGCCAGTTGGGGGAGCAAATGAAACGGTGTAGCTCGATGGTTCAGTTAGATGTTGGTGTCGGGAGGGGAATGAGAACATGGTTGGTTCTGTATAGGGAGTTAGTCGAGCCATTTCGGAGGACCAGCGATAGACAAAAGGGAAGTGATATGAGAAACGCCGAGGGCACATACTTAGCTTCTTATCCTGCCCAACAACTGCTAGCAGCCCACCCATCTTGATCTCCTCTGGCTCAAGCCCTGCGTCGGCACCCAGGAGACCGAACTCGATTTGATCGGCAGCGGATGTTGGCTTCTGAAACTGATCCGTCCAACCGCCCGTAGGTGGACTGTTCCAGAGCCCAGACACAGTTAAGGCGTGCGAATTGCTGTCATAGTCGATATCAACCGAGTCTGCAGAGAGCAGAGCATCGGCTTGGGTGTGACACTCACGGCCACCTGTACTGCTCTGGTTACAGACAGTATTCTGAATATATTCCACTAGAGATTGGACGGAAGGGAGGTGGGTGTAATATTGTAGGGAGGTCGAGGAAGCGAATCGTGTCGAGAGAAGCGGGGGTGTAATGAACGACTCCTGTATAGCAGATTCCGGGTCAGATCCAACACATGAAAAAAAAAGTATGGCTAGACAATGCCCCCGAAGTAAAATGAAGGGTTGCAAAATACCTCCTGCTTCGAACAGCCCTTAAACTGAGCGTCTTTGTTGGGCGCGACTATCGTGCGGAGCAGCGTGCACAGTGCTTCCCTATCGATAACCAAATCAGTCAACCGCAGTTTCCCAAACCCAATGTGTATAAGCGAGCTTACGAAGATGATTCCGAATTGAGTGGAGTATAATGCACATGCAGTCCAGGTGAAACCCGGCTGCTGAATGGCACGGCAGCATCGAAGGGTCTCTCGGAGGCCCAGCGGAGGTGGAGCTCATGGGATTGCTCGAGGACAACACGCAACTGAACACGACAAAATAAATCGGTTAGCATTTCTCAATTCTCAATAGGCTCTGCAATCGATAATCCTTCTCACCTCCTCCGGGAGCTCGTCCAGTCCGACCGTAATACGATCCTCCCGCGCGGCGTCCAGACCGCGGACGGAGAGGGATGACGCAGTTAACACAGCTTGCTGCGGGTCGAAGCCGGCATCGACGCGCTGGATGAAGGTGATTCTTCGTTTCATAATGTGTGTAGACAAATCGAGGGATATCAAGTGAAACGAAAGTAAACAGAAGTGACGACTTCCAAAGTTGATTTCTCCAAGGCGTCACCGGTTTCTCCGCATTCGCTCAATTGGGTTAGACTACAACATATGTTATATTACGTTATGTGGTCACGACTCATTCACATGCCCAGGTGGGCATCCTTGTATTCATACATATAAAGACTATCCTGTCAAATTAAAAGAGATTATTGAAAAACCTCATACAAAGGCTCGTTCATGTCATTGTCATTAAATACTCCCAGTTCACCCCAAACGCCAGGTATATGCAATCAAATTAAGTCCTTTTAAGGCAGCACATCCCGGAGAATGTCTTTTTGGGAGCTAGTCAAGCTAGTAGGGAAACTGACATTGGCACGGATGACCATGTCGCCGCGGTTGCTGGGGTTCTTGGAGCTCACCATGCCCAGACCGGGATAACGCTCTTCGTGGCCGGGTTGAGTTGGACCGGGCTTGGACACGCGGATGGACTTCCCGTCGATAGTGCGGACAATGCGCTCCCAGCCTGTCAGTGCTTCCTTCAGGCTGAGATCCACGGATGTGATAAGATTGTCACCAGAACGCTTGAAAGTAGGATGATCGATCTGTAAACGGTTGTTAGTAATGGTTCGTCAAGTGTATTTGTCACAGCCAGGGGCGGTCTCATACCTCTTTCACAATCAGATGAACATCCTGCCGTCCCCCTTCTTCCTGATCTCCGATATTTCTGTACTTGATCTTCGAGCCAGCACGCAGTCCAGGCTTGATATTGGCTTCCAAGGTCACCTCCTTGGTGGTGAGTTTGCCCATGCTGTCAAAGGCCTTGCTCTTCGTCTTGACCTTTTTAGTGGTACCGTTGTAGATTTCCTCCAAAGTGAGTGGCAGGTCTTTCTCGATGATAGTTGGTTCGGGTGTAGGTGCGCGTTTCGGTTTGGCGTATCCCGGACGGCTGCTACGGAAGCCAGCGCCTCCACCGCCGCCACCCAGTCCTCCTGCGAGCATCGAGATAATATCTTCTTCATCCATGCCGCCCATACCACCCATACCGCCGCCGCCGTCCTTGGCAAAGGTGCGGAAGGTATCGTTGGCATCGCTGAAACTGAACCCACCGCCGCCGTGACCGGTCGAGAAGTGGAATTTCCGCCCTCCTCCACCGCCGGGCATGCCGCCGAAGTTGAATCCTCCAGGCATGCCACCTTCAAAGCCACCTCCGCCGGCTCCGCCTGCCCCTGGCGGAGGCGGTGCGGGGCCACCTCGCATCAGATATTCAAGGCCGAACTGGTCGTATATCTTGCGTTTTTCGGGATCGGATAGGACTTCGTAGGCTTGCGAGACCTCTGTTAAGAAAATGTTAGTCATATCTGGGAAACCGAAAGTGTGCGGGGTAACGTACCTTTGAATTTATCCGCAGACTGAGGGTTGTCTTTGTTCTTGTCTGGGTGGTGCTTCAATGCTGCCTTGCGGTATGCTTTCTTAATCTCATCTTGAGTGGCATCAGGCTTGACGCTCAAGGCGTCGTAGAGCTTACTCTCGGCAACCATAGTGCGGGGTAAGATTGGGTTTATGGGAAAAAGTAAAAGGTAGGTCGAAAACCGTGGGCGTCAAACCAAAGGTGCACACTTATGAACCAACGGGAATTTCTAACAGGAAAAAGAGTCCTGTGTGGGAAGTGCGAGAGAGTGCGGTGCACTTCGTGAATGAGGTAGAAGGTTCGAAGCGGAAAGGCGGATAGAGTGTAATGGAGGGAATTGAGAGTTGAAGGAATAGGGAAAATCAAAGTTCAAGGTCATGAGATTGAAAGAAGAAATAAAGCACAAAAAAACCTGCAGCAAAGAATATGAATGTACTTTGTACTTTGTACGTGTATGCCATGTCAGTGATCAAGGTGTCTGGTGAGTGACGTCACCCATCTAGTCTTGACGTGTGTGACTTGGGCACAATCGAAGTTTCGAGAAGTTTCGATTTAACAGCAACTCGACCGATTCGACTAAAACATATCAGAACTAGTATCTATACATTCTGTTTCAAGATTCGTATTCGTTTTGATCATTTTGGTTTTTTATATTTTCCATTTCAAGTTGAAGTAGACTTTTTGGATGCGATCTACAATTCCACGGCTTGTGGAGTATAGCAACTAATGTGGAGATACTCATGTCACTCCATCGATTCTCACCAATTCATCCATTCCTGTCCCCGACCCACAGTGCTATCCGGGATAAAAAAAGGAGAAAGGAGCGAAAACCGAAGAGGTATAGAAAAGAAGGAGGGTGTTTATAGTCCTTGGTACTTCCCGATGCCAAGGGCGACTGGATATTGTGTAGGCAACTCCGATGGAACCATGTCAAATTCCCATCTCAGGTAAAGGCCATGGGACATCCGTCATTAAAAATTGGTCTAGATCAAAGTTCTGTAGACTTGGCATATCGATCATCAAATCCCCTAGCCATGAGAACTCCGCATCTGATACCAGCACATCTGGCGCAGTCTGCTCCTGGTCCTGCTTTTGGCTTTGGTCGGTGAACGTCGTCCGTGCAACCGGCTTATCATTCTGATCGTCCGCAGGGGCCGCGGCAGCAGCATTGACCCGCAACACTTCAGCGAGGGCACGTGTATCATCCTCCTTTCGCCGCTGATGCAACGCAATAAGCAAATACGCCGTAGAATACGCCTCACGCATAGAAGGTGTATCATAGGCAGCGAGAACTTCACGCAGAGTCCGCATCGCATCAGCGAGCAGCGCCAACGCAGCCCGATTGTCAATCGCTAGAAGTGAGCAGACGACCTGAAAGGGGACATTGGCAACTTGGTGCCAAGGACAGGTGGAGGCAACCATTCCTCGCGCGGCACGGAGCCCGCGACCTGCCAGTGCAAGGACGCGGTCAAGGAGATTAGCGGATAATGGGCCGTGTGGGTTTAGAGCGCGGAGTCGGCGATAGATGCATAGCATTAGGTTGCATTGGACTAAGATTAGTGAGGGTTCGGAGTAGAGAAGATCCAAGACGGATGTGAGGGCGGTTTCAAGTTCTGGGAGATCTTGTGGTGATGGCCCTGTTGGGTCGAGGTTTTCGGAGAGTGGGAGAAGGTGGAAGAGCTCTGCGTGTGGGACTCGGGGTGGTGCTTGTTGTGCTGGCTTACGGGATGGGGGTGTGGTTGTAGGCGAGAGAGCTGTGGCGCCGTGGAGAACAACGCGGGAGCGGCCGAGGTCAAAGGAAATCCATGTGTTGAGGTGGCGAGCCATGCCAAAAAGTCTTCGCCGGGTTTCGGGGTCACTGGTGCTCTGGTGTCCTATATCGCCATCTTGGCTACCACCTGTCTCGGGCGGAGATGCTTGGAGAAGGTTTGCTGCTTCAGGATCTGAGGTTTCAAGGTGCAATCCTGCAGCTTCGATGAGATGCATTAGTGTACAACTGGCCATCCATGCAGCATGTGGTGACGCTGTCATACGTAGATACGCAGCACGCAACACCCACCCTGTCACTATGTCGATCGAGGGCGTTTCCGCTGCGAGGACACTCTTATCCAGTAAAATGCGCGCGGTATCAATGAGTCGAACTTCCATTGGTATGATCTCGCGCCGCGAAAATAGATACCCGAAGGCAGCTACACCGCATAGTACAGCATCATATGGCTGTTCCGCAGAATCAATGGGAGACGACGAAGATTCCCAGCGCTGTATAATTCGAGTAAATATCATCTTACGGTCCAGAAATGTATAGCATAAATCGACCTTCTCGAAGTAAATCGCTGCTAGCCGCCGCATCTCTTCCTGGGATATGATTTTGGTAATAGTCGTCGGTGTCGGCGCCGTGGCAGACATTAATGGAAGCGCCGACGATAGTGTTGGCGATAACTGCCTCTCACCGACGTTCCAGGCAAACAATTGCAATCGTGGTGCATGCGCCGGGTCAATTTTGAGCCCAAGTTTGCGAACAAACGCGGCGCCAGAGTTGGCCTGTAGGGAATGGGTAACGCCCTCTGAACCGCTTGCACGGCGGGGAGAAGCCTGTGCCGTAGCATTGGCTGCGGCACTGATAGTATTTGGAACTGCATTGGACCAGCCACCTGTAGGTCGTTCACTGGGAAGACTCGCTTGGTACAGACTATGGGATCTGGCGCGTTTTTTGCGTGCATTGTATTGGCATTCCGCTCCAGTTTGAGCGCAGGTGCTACAAGGTTGCCCACCTGAACATTTACGCTTTCGCGACTGACACAAAGTGCAAGCTAAACGCGAGCGCCGACGAGGCGTTGATTCGGACATATTTGGACATATTTGGAAAACGAAAACTACGGGGAACATTGCGGGGAGTTAGCTAAGTTGATGCCAAGCAAATTAGACATCTTCCCCTTTTCAAATTGAACTACACTTCGATTATATTTTTTTCTCTCTCCCTTTTCTTCGCCATTCATATTTCGGCTTAATCCTTGTATTTGCTTCCATTTGGATATCCCATCAACCCCTCAACTTCCTTCAGGTCCGGCATTCCCGCTGGTCCTGGCATGTACTGAAGATTGTCCCGGAGGGTCGTGCCATTCCACCATATTTCGTTCTTGTGCAGCGCATCCATAATCATCGGCGCATCGATGTAGGTGCGGATCTCGACCATCTGGCCATTATTCCAGCGTGTGAACCAGACATTGATGATATCGAACTTATCGCCTATAATAGGTCAGCAAGTCCGCAATAGCAATGGATGCTGAAGATGGAAGGATCTGCTTGCTCACCGGAATTCATCACGCCTTTAAACTGAATCTCCTCCACTGACCATTCAGTGTTACATCCGCCATATATGCCCTGGGGGTGAATCTCAAACAGATCTGCATGGTCAAAAAACAACATGCTGACTCGACGTAGTGCATTGACATAGAAATGCATTAGATCGTGGTAGCGGCCGGCGATCGGGTGATGTCCAACAACAGTGAAACTGACATTTTTGTGGATAAGCGTGAATAGTTTGCTCATATCTTTCTCGAGGTCTTTAAATGCGTCCCAAATGTGCATTTGAGACACATATTTGCAATCTGTGGATGGGTTCTCGAACTTGAACCCTTCTCGGCCATGGGGGATTGGGTCGTCCACAACTCCAGTGCCATTGCATTTGCCATCTGGGTCAACAATCCCAGTGCCATCGTCACATCCTGGGTTGAGAAGTGGACTCTGGGTGCTGTCTCCAAGGATTGAGGGATTGGAGCGTCCAAAAGTCGCCAAAGGCAGGAGGAATGCCAACAGGGCATAGGATATATATTGAGATAAAATCATTGTTTAATTTTTGTGATGAGAACACCAAAGGCTACTTGTCTTGCTCATTTTGCCTCATATTCAACGTGGTTCTTATAGCTGGTGCTACCTTCATTTCAATAATATGCCGTGATGGGGCTCTTGGTCGCCAACGTTGCTTTCCCTTGAGCACTACGTTGTTACTCGGAGCCTAAAGGAACCCTGTCTGTGACACAACCAAACCTACCGAGATTTTGCAATTGAATGGGAAGTTTCCCACACAAAAGACTGATAATGGAGCACCTCCTAGTGGCAAATAATGGCGCGGGCAAGGTGCACTGCTGCAATGTGCCATTGGGTGGGGCAATAGTGGTGTACGGTGTAGGGTGCACAGTCAACAGAATGCAGATCATCAAACTGTCTCAGTGATTTAATATTGCCTATATTTTCTTTAAATTTATATAAAAAAATGATGCCATTGAAAAAATGTGACCAATTCTCTGTGCCTGATATGCCTGATAACCGTGAAGATATCATTGTCCAGGCCGAACCCGGCGGTCCAAGGATTGGATGAGTCAGACCCCCTAAACCGATAACAGAAATTTGACACCCTCCGATTGGCCGACACCGGCAAAGTCGGTGAGTGCACGTGCCCACGGAGTCGGGGGTTGAAAAACCTCTTGTTTCCCTTCTTTTCCGTTCTCTTCCCCATTTTCTACTCCAAAGTCTCAACCAAAAAAAACCTGCATGCTGTGCTAAATAGCGAACCCCCCCCAACCTCTCTCTACCATACCCTGACTGCCACCTGCTCAGTCGCGCTTATGTGTTTGGCACCCTCGATTTTCACCTCCCAGGACTATATCTCGGACCACCTTTGGAAAGCCAACATCAACTGAATAGCACAAAGCTTTCTACTGATTTACAATTGTTACTTATAAAATAAAAATGATCTCCAACCTCTTCAAGGCAATGCCTTCTCGGGCCTCTGCCTTCGCCTCCATGAACCGCCCTGTTCAGGCTCGCTTCATGGCTACTGTGCGTCAGCGTGCCGCTATGGAGCCTGCTACCTTCACTATCCGTGATGGCCCCATGTTCTCCGGCAAGTCTTTCGGTGCCCGCTCCAACATCTCCGGCGAGGCCGTCTTCACCACCTCTCTGGTTGGATACCCCGAGTCCTTGACCGATCCTTCATACCGTGGTCAGATCCTGGTTTTCACCCAGCCTTTGATTGGCAACTACGGTGTTCCTTCTGCCGAGAAGGATACCAATGGACTTTTGAAGTACTTCGAGTCCCCCAACCTCCAAGCAGCTGGTGTTGTTGTTGCCGATGTCGCCGAGCAATACAGTCACTGGACTGCTGTCCAGAGTCTGGGCGAGTGGTGTGCCCGTGAAGGTGTCCCTGCCATCTCCGGTGTCGATACTCGTGCCATTGTCACCTACCTGCGTGAGCAAGGCTCCTCTCTGGCCCGTATTACCGTCGGCGAAGAGTACGATGCCAACGAGGATGAGGCTTTCACTGACCCTGAGCAAATCCACCTGGTGCGCCAGGTCAGCACCAAGCAGCCTTTCCACGTCGCCGCTGCTGATCCTCACTCCCACGTTGCTGTCATCGACTGTGGTGTCAAGGAGAACATTCTCCGCAGCTTGGTTGGCCGTGGCTCCAGCGTCACTGTGCTCCCCTTCGACTACCCCATCCACAAGGTGGCCCACCACTTCGATGGTGTCTTCATCTCCAACGGCCCCGGTGACCCAACTCACTGCCAGGACACCGTCTACCACCTCAAGCGTCTGATGGAGACCTCCCAGGTCCCCATCTTCGGTATCTGCCTGGGCCACCAGCTTCTGGCTCTTGCCACTGGTGCCAGCACCATCAAGCTGAAGTACGGAAACCGGGCTCACAACATTCCCGCTCTTGACCTCAGCACTGGTCGCTGCCACATCACCAGCCAGAACCACGGTTACGCCGTTGATGCTTCGACTCTGCCCTCCGACTGGAAGCCGTACTTCGTCAACCTGAACGATCAGAGTAACGAAGGCATGATCCACAAGTCTCGTCCCATCTTCAGCACCCAGTTCCACCCCGAGGCGAAGGGCGGTCCTCTCGACTCATCCTACCTCTTCGATATCTACCTGGACTCTGTGCTGAAGTACAAGAACAACCAGGCTGGCCTCTACCCCCAGCGTGACAGCCGTCCCAGCCCTCTGCTGGTCGACCTTCTCGCTAAGGAGCGTGTGGGTGTCCAACCCACTATTGGCCAGCAGAATGTGGTGGCCGCCGCTGCTGCTGCTGCCATTGCCGCTTCTGCCTAAGCATGTCAAACGTATGTGCGGTAGGAGTTCTGGTTTTCGGAGGTTTAATTGGTTTTTTTGGGTGAATATCATTTTGTGTATTTTGTTCATAGGGTTCATGCATGGTATATGAAATCAACAGCATTAAAAACATACTTTCATCCCAAGTCTCTTTGTAGTCGTGTCAATAGTTTCATCATCGTTCTCAACCCCTAAGTTCTATTTGGCCACTATGGATACCACATCCTCATCAGCAACCAAATGTGCCAATCCTACCCGCTGCGGAACATGTCTCGCGCTCGCTCCCCACACCATCGCATACTTGAATGTGTCCTTAATTGTGCGATGAATCTGGTCACAGACATCCTCAATGGTGGAGTCCTGGCGTACGATGAGCGCCTCATCGAACTTGGGGTCCTCTCCCTTTCTATAGATACGATACTCGTCAGACAGGTTAATGAAACTAAAAGTTATGGATATATCATACCGTTTTGTGTAAAGCCGCATTAGTCTCAGTTCCTTCCAGATGCGTTCGACAACGTCTTGCACGCCGAGGTCAAGTTCACAACTCATGACGGCTGTGTAAGGCTCACGGGCAAGGGCATCGAGGAATTCGAGGCCGATGCTGTCGACCTTGTTGTAGACGTAAAGGCTGACAGAAAAGGACAAAATTTAGTATTTTGCTAGTTGAATATCAATGATCATCAGTGTCAATCTTACCAGCGAATGTACTTCCGGTGGTCTTTCATAATCACATCGATAAAGTCGTCGATCGTAGCTACAACGGTATCTCAATCAGTAATTTCGTCTGGTTGTTGTATCAAAGCACCACATACCATTCTCGTCTCGCACAAGTACCTCGCAGTTAAGAATTTTGTAATCCCGGAGCACGTTGTAAACCATTTTTTCATCCAAGTTCTTTGGGGGAGTGGCAAAAGAGATCTTCATGCCACCAGCCTTCTTGATTTTGAGGTAGATATTGCTATGATTGTATCAGTATCTGAGTCTGCGCAAAACATCGGATAAGTTATGACATACGGTGGCTCCTTATTCAACCGAATGCCTACAGCATCCAGCTCGGCCTCGAGCAAGGCTCGCTGTTCGGCACGCTTTGTGGCGTCCAGAACCATCAAAATCAAATCACTTGTCTAGAAGCAAAAGTTTTGTCAGTGTTTCTGCGCCGTTTCACATCAAAAAAAGTTAGTCCTCTGACCTTTGCGGCGGAAATGACCTGCCGACCACGGCCTTTGCCTTCAGAGGCACCTTCGATAATACCTGGCAAATCCAAGATCTGAATCTCGGCACCACCATACTCCAGCACTCCGGGAATAGCCGTCAGTGTGGTGAAAGAGTAGGCTGCAGCTTCACTCTTGGTCTTGGTGATTTTAGACAGAAAAGTAGACTTTCCAACAGAGGGAAAGCCAACAAGAGCCACTCGGGCATCGCCGCTCTTGCTGACATCAAATCCCGCGCCGCCGCCAGAGCCAGCACCTCCCACTGGCTCCAACAGCTGGGCTCGTAGTCGGGCAAGTTTTCTGAAAATGTTGTTAGTGTATATTTTTAAAATTTCAGTCAAAGGAATCAGACTATACCCTTTCAATAGACCCAAATGGTATTCTGATTTGAAAATTCGATAATTAGATCAAATCCTCCTTCGGTCAAGAGGGCATCTTACCTGTAGCCTTGTTCTCTGTGGATCATTAGCGGGGTGATATATGTTTGAAGATAAGAACACTTACTCTGCGTTCGGCGCATCTCATCCTCGATCCTGTAAAAGATCAGCAAATTGCCATATTCGACAATTAACAAGAAACATACTCCTTAATCTTTTCCGTTATGTTCACCATCTTGTCGGTTGCTGAGGCTTGTCGCCTGCGAAATCACTAAATCTTTTTCTTTGCTTCGTTGTGCCTCAGAGAGGGAAATACCAAATCCGCCCAATGTGCCCGCCGCACCTGCCAAGCCTTATGTAAGCGCCTCAGATGGAACCGCAGGACGTCAACCTTTTTTTTGAAAGCTCAAGCTTAACCTTCCAACTCAACCTCTCCAACACAAACACGACCATGGCAGATACATCGGTTGCTGAGCCACCGGCTCCCATTTCCACCACTGCCCCCGAAACCCTCGAACCCAATGCCGAACAGACTGTGGCGACGACCGGTGCCGCGGACGACACTCCGCAAGGAGATCAGCAGCTTCAGTCGGTCAAAAAAACCAAAATTATTCGCAGGAAGAAGCGCCCAGCGAGAATACAAGTCGATCCATCAACCATCAAAGCTGAGCCCGCCCAGCAGCCCGGACTCGACTATAACATTTGGTACAACAAGAGCGGCGACAACGACGACAAATATGGTCTCAGCCATCCCGCGCCTAGTCGCTGCAATATTGCGCGTGACTCGGGATACACTCGCGCTGATCGCATCCCGGGCTCGTTCTTCTGGTACGAAACTTTGTCCTTCATGACTTTCAAGGTTATATTGCGTCTCAGCAGACATTTGCTAATCCTTTTCCTGTTTTATCTAGCATACATTTTGCGCGAGGTGTTTGCGTGAAAGGTCAGGACTGCGAATACCTCCATCGTCTACCGACGATTCATGATATGTTAGTGTGATTCCCATGCCTTACACGATTCGAGGGTTCCTTCACTTTGTTAAGACTCGTCAGATATAAAACAACCAGGCTAATCAAGTCATTTTTATAGGTTCAATCCGAACATGGACTGCTTTGGTTAGTATTATTTCCAATCTTGCTATTGATACTTGAAAACGGGCGACTAACTCCAGACTATAGGGAGAGACAAGCACAGCGATTACAAGGAAGTGCGTATCATGCCTTTGTGTGATTGGGAGATGTTGCTTCCGCTTGAGCATATCGCTAATGCTACTTGAAATAGGATATGTCCGGAGTGGGCTCGTTCACGCGCCAAAATAGGACAATCTACGTGGGCCGGATTACGGTTTCGTGAGTATCTCAAAAGGTTATACTTCATACTCTTGCTAATCAATATATAGAGATGACATCGAAGAAGTTTGCTCAAGGCATTTTGCGGAATGGGGTCAAATCGAGAGAACAAGAGTACTTACCGGACGGGGCGTGGCTTTCGTGACCTATTCGTCAGAAAGTAATGCGCAGTTTGCGTGAGATTTCCCTCCCCGAGCTCTTTGTTTATACCGAACTAACACATGAGTAAAGTCTAGTTGCGATGCAAAACCAAAGCTTAGACCACGAAGTGAGTACAACGTTTCAACCTGCGAGATACGACATATGATACAACAGTTACTAACAACAAGTAGGAAATTCTTAACGTACGGTGGGCAACAGTTGACCCGAACCCAATGGCACAGAAGCGCGAGGCACGCCGGTTAGAAGAGCAAGCTGCCGAGGCTGTTCGCCGGGCTCTTCCCGCAGCCTTTGTAGCAGAAATCGAAGGCCGAGACCCAGAGGCTAAAAAGCGGAAGAAGATCGAGGGTACTTTCGGACTACAGGGCTATGATGTTCCAGATGATGTGTGGCATGCCAGAACCCGTCAATTGGAGGATGCGAGCCAGGCCGCTCAGCTAGAGGCACCCGAACAACCGATGATGATCGAGTCTGCTCCAGCTTCGGTACAGGAGCAGCAGCAGCAGCAGCAGCCACGGAGTAATGGCATCTTCTCCAGCTCTGCTGTTGCAGCCCTACACGGTCTTAACGGTGGAAGGGTGACAACCCAGGCACCCAAAGCTACTGCTGGACCGTTAGTCACCTACGGCAGCGACGATGAGAGTGACTGATTTTACGTGCACTTTTATCCATCATGATTGCGAATTTTTTCATGTACAACAGCAACGATACCTCTGTCAAAATGTTTATTTTCTCTGCCTGCATCTCCATACAAGATATCCGTAACTATTATTTCTGGGCGTCATTCATCACTACATGTATGGTATCATCCCGAGCACTCGCTAAAAGACAGCATTGAGAGTGTCAAACAAAATGAGATACATCCACCCATAAACCAAATGCAAACACCATGAGTCCCATTGACCCGAGACTTATGCTTAACTTAACTCCACCTTGTCACTCTTCCACCCATGAGATCAATCAGTCGTAAATTCATTTATCGCTAGGGTCCCAGGTCGTAGTACACGCAGGAGCCTGTACGGTAGTTGTAGATGAAAGCATTCGTGTAGCTTTCTGTGTCATTTGTGCGATTCTCCACAGCCAAATCAGTGAGTAGCTCGTGTACTTGACTGAGATACTTCCGCTCTGTCAGCGGTGCGTTCTGGATCACGCTGCGCCAGCTCTCTGCGTCAGAAAGACGCGTGTCCCGAATAGCGTCGAGGACTTCGTCGCGGGTATCGATAGCAGCGACAGGGCCGTTGCGGGCGTTTTCGGCTACTTCGCGAGCGGAAAGTAGGGCTAGAACACAATGTATCAGTCAGTATATTGAACTAATAGGGTTTCACTTGAAACATCAACATACCTGACTCAACAATATTCCTTCTGTTGGTCTTCTTGCTTCGATGTTGGGGGACGAGGATGCGAACATCATTTGCCCGTTCCTGGGACGCGAGAGCCTCCTGCTGGCTCAATTGACGGGATTGGCGGGGATCAGCAGTTCCCTCGCGATGGTGGCGCGCCTGCACTTCTGATCGAAGCCACAGCACAAGTTCAGGGGTGCGGATATCAAATTCCTCCTTGCGCATCAGGTTCCGAACTTTGAATCCACGCTCCTTGCTATCTTGCTTGGCAATCACAATGCACCGGTGATTGGAGTCTTTGTATTTTACCAGAAGCTCTTCAAGGGACGAGGCATCGACTGCAAGCTCTGCGCTTATGTCGTTTGACCAGAGTTCTTCGATGAGTTTGACTCCTGTTGTGCGAAGGACGGTTGGGTCAAAGCTGGCAACAAGTACATCACACTGTGTTGAAGATCAGCAAAGACTACACTCAACGAGTTGAGATGGGAGGTCACTTACCCGACGGGCCGCCCAGTACGACTCAGAACTCGCCTCGGAGTCTTTCGAGAGAGCCTTGGCCTTCAGATAATCGATCATTGATGAGCGCAATCGATCCGAACCGAGGTTGAAACCCACAGCATGCGCTTGTGGTCGGTTTGATAGGACATTAGGTGAGAATTCCTGGATCAACCGGTCATATCTGCCACCTGCAGCAAACACATCGCGTCGCTTGCTATCAAAGATACACTGGAACAGAATGCTACCGCGGTAGAACTTGTCATGAACACTGCTGAGTGGCTTGATGTAGACTTTTCGTTTCACGCCAAAAGTCTGCAAATAGGTCATGAGCACGTTCAAGCGCGCGAATATTGGGGAAATCCGCTCTGCGTATTCCGTTCCTTCCATGATGTTCTGCAGCCTGCGTTTTGTCTCCTTCAACGAGTCTGTATCATATTCATTAGCGTATTGTCCTCGATCTGAGAAAGTAAGATTCAGTACCTCTAAAATCGAAACGGGCAAGGTCGTCCAACGAAGTCGAAGCAACACCAATTGCCGGGGCTCGGAGTTCACTTCGAATCGTTTGCATGGTATATTTTCCAACATTCAGCTTACTGAGAACCTCCTTTACCTTTGGGATTTGCGTAGGCGTGATGCGGCAGAATTCCATGATAAGTTGGAGCAGGTCGGAGTGATTGACAAGGAAACACATCGGGGTAGACCGCAAAGGTGGGAATTCCTCGATGATTTCATCCAAAACCTTGATCACTTCTGCCTCCTTTAAGGCTAGATCCAGGGTGTTGTGGGACACAATATCAAAGTCAACTTCACGGTGGGTTCGTGGTTCGCTCCCATGGGGTGAATCTCTGTAAACTGTGCCAAATGCAAATGTCTTTTCCAATGAGCGATCTTGTCTTGGAATTGCTCGTGCGTTTGGAAGTGTGAGATCATATGGCAGCTGTAAAAGATTGCCAGATGCATCCAGCACACGTACAGCACCGCTATTGTAATGCTGGGATCTGGGAAATAGCATTTGCCTTGTTGACTCAACAGCACCGTGTCTTCGAAATATCGAGGTTAGCTTCTTTTTGACCAGGCCCTGGACAAGTAGCTCGTTGGCGGCCGGTACCGCATGCGAGTCTATGTCCCACGCAATATCTTCAAATTTCTTAGGCGACTGAGAAAAGATGGCTGATAGAATCTTTTTGTAGTCGGGTGAATTTGGATCCGAGAGTAGATGCACAATAGCCCGTCTGAATGTCTCTTCCTCGACCTGAAGAGGGATCTTTCCACTGGATAAAAGGTCGGAGGCTGTGGGACGCTCGCTTGGGGTATGGCTCAGAAGAGATTCAATGATCTGGCCTTGAAGTAACTTGTCAGATTGCTGGAAAGTGGGTGGAAGAGTATGGTTCTTTTCTCGGATTTGTCGGAGAGTTTGATCTCGTTCCATGCCAGTTGGCAATGGATGACACATCTCAAAGAAAATAACACCGAGCGAATACATCTAGAATGCGTAAGCATATACTTGTGGTGCCAATTGTATATCCACTACTCACATCGACCTTCTCATTGTAGTGCCCCAAAACAACCGACTTCATCTCCGGTGCCACATAGTAGGTTGTACCCAAACTGCGAGTGAAATCCCCTTCAAAGTCTGCGGCTGCGGACGAACGCACGGCCGTGGTGAATTGACCACTTGTTGCAAGGCCGAAGTCACCAATGCGGGGATTGTTTGCAACGTCAATGAAAATGTTGTCAGGCTTCAAGTCACGGTGTATGATGCCGTGACTATGAATATGGCTCAATCCATCGAGGATTTGGCGAAAGAGACGCCATGAACGCTCGGTATCATCGCACAGATCATCCCTTATTAGATCGCGCAAAGTCTTGGGCAAAATTAGTCTATAAAAGCGAGCGGGGCGGGATTAAAATACTTACATGCTTCTCACAGTACTCCATCTGGATGTAGAGTGTGGTTAAAATAGGCCTGGCATAAGAGCCAGATCTCGCTCGGCTAAGCTCTTCTTCTGTGCTTCTGGAATCAACGCCAGTATCGTTTACCCTCTCTGGCGTCTCTGGGTGAGCAGGGTCGGATAACGTTCCTTCGTTTTCATCATCGCTGTCTGATGCGGCAAACTCTATTTTGGGATACCCGCTGGAACTGATGAAATCGAGGCCTCCTGTACTGAATCCGTGGTGATCCTGGCTAGCAAACGGGTCTCCTTCGGTGGAGGACATAGCCTCTTCTTCGATTTGATTGAAGTCCTCTTCGAGCCAAGCAGTGTAGTATCGAACAACATAGGAGTGGTTCAGCCGAGATAGCAACATGGTCTCGGAAAGCGTGTCTTTCAACGCTGCGGCCGATGTTTGTGAGATCTTCTTGATTGCATACAATCGACCATCGAGCTTGTTCCGGGCTTTGACTACCTGTCCAAATCCACCACGGCCTAGTTGACCTGCCTCGTCGAAGTCTTGGTGGTATCGTGAGAAAGCCGGCATGGCCCCAAAAGAGTCTAGGCGTGGCCGTCTCTGCAATGACACAGATCCCGACGCTCTTTCTCGCATCTTTAACGGCGCATCCACCCGGAAGAACTCAGAGGGTTGGAGTTGGAAAGCAGTCGGACGCTTCCTGGGATCTGGGCGGAAGAATTCACAAAGCAAATCTTGCAAGGGCGGCGAGAGCCCCATAGACACCATCAACTGATTGGCGGAGGTATACCTAAGGAGGACATCCTTTCCAAAGCCCATCTGAAGCAGCACAATTCCAAGATCCCAGACATCGGTCTTCATGGAAGGAGAAGAACTGTCCTGGGTCAGCTCCGGGGGTGCCCAAAGTGGTGATTTTGACGCCGCGAAAGAGGGCTTTCCACAGGGAGCGTCGGGCAAAGCTTCCTCGACGTTAGACTGCAGTTTAACGATAGTTTCACCAGAAGGAGTCCTGAACAAAAAGACTCGACCACAATGAATGTTCCCATGGACAAAACCGCTGCGGTGGTAGAACTCTAGGGCCTCAAGTAACTGAATCATCCAGCCGCGAAGCATGTCAACAGCTACGGTCCCCACGATATCTAGGAGCTCGGAAAGGGAACCCTTGTTTGCATACTCCCAAAGTGTAAAGACAGTCCAAGAATTATCAGGAGAATCGAGGTTGCCAACTGGGCGATTGATTTTGAACCCCACGAATTCAACCAGATTGGGGTGTCGTAACCGCTTGATGCCCTCTAACTTATCCTCGCTGGTGCGCATCTGCTCGCGGAATGTCAATCCCTCGGAATTATTTTCGCTGAGACAAAGCTCTTTCAAAACAAGCAGCGGGACGTGGCATCGGTTCTCAGACACAACAGGCCTGACAGTGAAGGTCTTTTTGCACTGTTTGCTTTGCAGCAGGGTCTTGCCATGAACGGCGCGGAAGACCAGCGGCTGCTCATCGGTGTCGTTGACGGCTAACGGAGGATCAAAGCAGATGGCGCCAGGGGTATTTTCCACAAGCTCATCAACGTAACTCATATCCGCGCCGCCAGTTCGACTCTTTCGTCTCAAAATGCGAGCCTTGTTCCGCTGTCGCATCTTGTCTTGAAGCATTTCTTGTAATGCGCGCTCTTCCTCGACCGCTGCAGCCTTTTGTTTGCGAAGTTCCTCCTGTTTTTCTAGGTCTGCACGTTGAAGAGCAGCCGCCTCTTGCTCCATACGCTCCTCTTCAAGGCTGGGTAGGTCTTTGTCCTGTGCCTGTGCCTGAGCAACATCCTCCAGAACATCTTGGATGGACACTGCCAGCTCGTAGATCATCTCACTTCCGAGCAGAGATTTTGGTTTGTTGCGTAGAATATCTTGAATTCGGGAACGCGCTCCATCGCGAAAGCCGTCGAGGTTTCCCGGTGAGAGATTGGGGATTGTTTTAGGATATGTAGCTGGCAGTTCGACCAGCAAAATGAGAAGTATGTCGGGATTCGAAGAAGATCGCAAATGGAGCTTGAAAGTCACATCGGAGGATTGCTAAAGTGTACGGGTTAGTGACCACGGGCCCAACAGCTCAAAGAGTGCACCCACCTGCCAGGCCGACCGCCTATTTTCTACTTCTTCAAAGTCATCGCCATAGATGGAACGCAGAGCTTCCACCTCTGTCTGGTGGATTTCACGGTAATTGGTTGTAAATATGGGGGACGTCACGGAGGAATCGGAGGCTTGGTTTTTTTGGCGGGAGGGCTTCTTCCTCTGTTTGGGAGACATCGCGGGGCGTGGCGAGAGCTCGCCCTACATGCGACCCTGAGCGTCGTACGACATGGGGGCTGGTGATGAGATATGAAAGGGTTATGGGAGGTGGAAAGAGAATTGGGCAGTCTTTTTTTTTCCTTTCCCCTCTGAGGCTAGAATAAACAGGCGGTCAGATCATACGCCCTTCCATTTATAGAGTGGAGATGCTCAGTATAAATGACCCCGTTGGCTTTAACTGTGGATTTATAGATTGATGGATTTATTGCTTTAATTATACTTTGAATGAGTTGCATTTCATGATTCTTTGCATGTTATATTTACTTGAAGATTCTTCACAAGATATCCCATGTGTCTATTGACTTGAGATTAAGTGTATCATTATCATCATGAAACCAAAGAACCATTTGTCCCTGCCCAATAGTGGACCCAGATATCATGAAATAGTGAGGTGGTGAGCTGGCATACGGTGGCAATTGTTGTCATCACAATAGTCGATCATTTCTGCTCGTATTGGCTTTGTTCCAGCTGTGACTATCACACACCATCGAATGCACCCAGCAACACGCTGCCAGCCACAGCAATCATTGGTGCATATCCCCAGTGATTCCACTGCCCCTGGCCATGGGTCCAACAAACATACCCATCTGCAAATGCAACGCTGCTAGCGGCAATCAAGATCCAGCCCAGGGTTGAACGGGTGCCGAAATACGAGGCCGCATATATGGCAGCTCCCATGAAGACATCCCGGATTCCATAGATTACCATTAGACTGTCAACAACCTGTTTGTCCACGAGAGAGGTAGGTGGTTGGAACTCGAAGAAAGTGAGAGCATGGTCAGGACGAAGGATGGCATTGATGCCGAATCCGACGAATGTGGTTGCAAAGGCGCTGGCAGCCAAGCGGAGAACAACCGAATGAGAAAGAGGCATGTTGCTGTGCCAAGCCAGTCCGATGTTTGATGTTTGCGTAGTATTAGTATTTGTGGTGGCTTGAAGGTTTCAAGGATTTTAAGCGCTGTGAGAGATTACAACAGTTGAAGTTTATGGGAAAGACGAGGAGGGGCTTGTTATCCAGGACTAGAAAGCATGTTGGTAAGATTCTGGAAGCAGTCAGAACCCAAAGAATTGACCTGCAAGGCTGAGAGGGAGTTGTAGACCGACTCCAGAATGGATATGTCAAGTACGAAGTACGGGGTAGATCCTTTGGTACACGCACGTGTGTACTCCGTACACACACACCAATTATGGGACTGTCAACAGCACTCTTCTATCCTACGATTCCGATACCTTTCAAGGTAAATAAATTGAAAGAAAAGAAAAAACCCCCAATCCCAATTCAGTGCCAAGGGTAAAGTACGTTGTAAACAAAAGACAAGAGCCCGAACACGAGCTTATCGATAAAGTGATCGGCGCTTCTGCTTTTTCCGACCGCGCGGACCATACAACATAAACATTGGACTTCAACTTTGGGAAGATTTCGTTTCTTCCCTGGCAGTCAAAATGCTGGACTGGATCAAGGGGAACGAGCAAATTGCACAGGCTACAGGTGTGGTGATTACTTTGACCTTGGAACCTCCCACTCTAACCTGATGATGCTACAGATGACTCTAAGCTGCTAGAACCCCCCTGAGACCCCAGGCCATGTCTTTGCGATTCGTGCTTTCAAGAGTGCTATATTTGGCACTCCGGGAGCAGAGGAAGATGAAAACAACGCGTCCCAGAACCAGTCCGGTCACCAACGAAGCAAGAGTGACACGATAAAACTAGCACCAACAGAGATCAAGACTGACGCGAAATCAACCGACGCGACTTACAACCCCACGGGATCCCCCACGAAAAGCATACTTGTTACACCCGGGACCGCGTTGCGTCGTAAGACGGTATCCTTTGGTGAAAGTGTCATCGACAATGAGGGGAAACGCCCTGGCTCGGCCAGTAAGCCAGCCAAGACTCCGCCAAATCCGACCGGATCCCTCAGTACCCAGTGGATGTCCGGATCATCTGATGGAAGTGGCAAACCAAGGAGCAAACTCACACAGACACTCATGAATGCACGCGATAACGCATCCAAGAACTCCGAACCGGCAAAGTCTGATGAGAGCACAGGAGAAACAAAATCGGCCATAGTCCCTGGGACAAAGGAGGCCCTCGACAATGAAGACATCACTCTCAATCTGGAGGACCCCCACTCAGAGTCGGGCAAGTACTGGAAAACCGAATTCGATAATTACCGTGTGAGGACCAATCGAGAGATCAAGAAATTGATCCAATACCGGTCGATTGCCAAATCCTACGCTCGAAAGAAGGATACGGAAGCTATGCGGCTGGCCGACAAGCTGAAGGAAGAAGAAGAGAAGGTCGCCGAGATGGAAAGGCAGGTGTCACGGCTTGCCTCTTCGATGGTCGGGGATGGATCCACGGGCGATAAGGAGCACTTGCTTCAAGGTTTGACCAAGCAAACGGCTCTTGCGTTACAATACAAGCAGCAAGTTACCTCGCTGCGCAACACCTTGGAACGGCATGATGTCGTAAGTGATGCAGCAAATATCACACAAAAGAAAAAGGAAGAACTGCCTTCAAACGCCCAAACGGATGAGCTTCGTAAAACAAAGCAAGAATTGGAACAGGCCAATGCCAAGATTGAGGAGATGAAAACACAGCAGTCCGAACTCAGCACACTTCAGGACCTCGCGCAGAGCTCAGAAAAGAAAGCCCAGGCACTCGAGAAAGAGAACACCACTCTGAAACAAACGCTGGCCCGTGTGAAACAGGAAATGTCTCGATATGAAGGTCGGCGAAAGGACAAGGAAACAAGACTGAAGCAGAGAGAGGCCAGACTGGAGCAGCGGATCCAAGAATACAGGGAAAAACTCAAAACGGTCTCCCAAGAGCACCGTGCCTCGGAGGAGAACCTGAGAAATACCTCCGATGCAGAGCGTCGCCACTTGCAAAAACAGATCGACCTTCTAAAGCTGCGACTTGGTTCTACTGAGCGCTTCCCGGTGCTGCCATCCACAGAACGGCAATTCCTAAGTCCTCGTAAAGACCACACAGGCGTGCAGGTGTTTGACTTTGCTGGCCAGGATTTCACGGCTCAGGATCTTGAGAAACCTGAAGAAGAACCCACCGAAGATCTCGACCTTCCCCCAAGCCCGAGTCCACGCTCTAAAGTACGCGATTCGCGACCTAGTTTGCGCAGTGCCACATTGAGTACGCTTAGTACGAGGCCGAATGCCCGGGATATGGCCGCAAACGACGACGAGGTCACACATTATCTGAACGAAATTCTACTGAAACCGCGACACGAATCCAATAACAATGCTGTGTTGGATGGAATTCCTCCGTCCTCGCCTCCCGATATCTCAGCCCTGAAGTCGCTGAATCGCACGTTCTCAAGACGCCGACTCGGTGAAGGCCAGCGGAGCTATCGGAATCTGAACCTCCCTGCTGACGATGACACTCGACTCAGCAACCGACAGACACAACGTGAACGTACCCACATCAAATCTACCCTCGATTCAATCTCAGGCCTCCCGTCTCGCAGCCGTTATTCCGGGTACACCGTTTCAGCGGGCGAACGCGTGGGCAAGCGGTACGGGTTGACTGATATCCAGCGTGAAGCTCTCTCTCCTGAACGAATTGCCGCTGCCAAGTCACGACTCAGGCAGAAGGACAGTCGTAAAATCAAAGCACTTGGAAAGGAGAATGTTTGAGATCTTTGTTCACATTGTTTGAATTCGCTTTCGGACTTGGAAATAAGGAGTAACTTTTGGAGCATAATAGGACGGTGTTTGGGTTCATAAGCGTTACTCTTTTCATCCCGCTATTGCCATCTATGTTTTTAGCGAACATCAATTGTTGAATTATTGCTCAATCGGTGGCTGTTCTCTATTCCCTCAACCTAGACCGCTCGTAGGCGCTGTTCCCAAACTCGCCAAGCCAATCGCTGAAGCAATAGTATCTCTTATGGCAAGCCTCTTCGCTTCGTTGATTGTGAGCGAGACTAGTACATGGCTATTGCATCATTGTAGCACGCATATTTATTCACAATCTAGATTAGGTATTAACTTGTCTACTTCCAGCTGTGATCTTTTACTACTCTAGTTCATCTACAAACGTTCCGTATTGGCATATCCACCCAGTGTGCAGCAGAATTCAAAGTCTGCCATAAAGCACTGTCAGTCCTGCCTAGTGTGCTCTCAGGCCTTGCCATCAGAAAGCGATACGACAGCCCATTTCCCGCCCCAGGCCCACTTGCGAGACTCAGAGCCGCCACCTCCAGGCAATGCGCGGAGCTTCTCGTCCTCGCCAGCGGGGAGACCAACGACGGGGTCGGCCTTGCAAGTACGGAAGGCTAAAACACGGATCCCGGATTTGGGGCCAAGCGGGCCGATAGCTTCTGTGAAAGGAGTGGTGGGATCCCATTGAGCCTAGACATTGTTAGCAAGAATTCCAAAGCAAAAGAAACGCAAAGAACACCGGACTCACATCATTAACCAACTTCCGGTAGTTCAAGTCGCCCTTGAACAACACAAGCTCACTCTCCTTCAAATCTTCGAACAACTCCGGTGCCACATGTGGCATGCGCCAGAAACCACCTGGAGTAGTCCAGAAAGCGTGTGGGCGCAGAATCAGCTTCCCATCCTGGTGGAACTGGCTCCACTGCTCAAAGAGGAATTGCACATTCGAAACTTCCGTCTCGGAAAGAGGGGGGAATGTCTTGCCCGAGTCATCGGCTGCTGTGTAAAAGGCCTGCGGGTCGACCATGCAGTTGAGCAGATCGGAGAAATCCTTCGGCGTGACATCTGACACAAACCACGGCATGCGCTTGGGGTGGAGCACGACGCTAGTCGCCAGTCCGACAGACAGCAAGTATCCAGCGAGAATTAGGTCAACGAATAACTCAAATCCGGAGTTATCTAGAACGATATCGACGCGACGTTCGCCGTCCTTCTTCTCTCTACGTGCCTTTTGCATAGCCTCGAAAGCAGCGTCGAGATCGTTGACAATGATATTCTTCTGCGATGCCTTGCGCGCCTCGGAGCCCTGTAGTTTCTGGATATCCTCGTAGGTGAGAGATGTCAGGAGTGACAGATCGGTGGCATTGCCCCACAAGCAGATCTCGCACATCTCGGAGAAGAGAAGCCTCTCTGCCTCCTCGTTCTCTTCGGGTGACTTTTTCTCTCTTGCTTTTCCCGACTCTGCCTCTATCGCTAATTCACGATATCTCGCAGCGAGCTCTAGTACAGCGGGACGGGACGACTTGAATGTATCCATCTTCTGGCGGGCAAATACGTCATAGCCCTTCCAGTGCTTGGACAGCGCAAAGAGGGCTTCCATGCGGCGGTCTATGATCATCGTATGGTCAGTATTGCCGTGGTTTATCACATTTCCTGTTGGATTGAGGCTTCGTGCTTACAGAGGTAACACTCTGCATAGAGCCAAGCCACATCGTGCCAGTTGGGGTTTCCGCGCTCCTCAAGCTCTTTGTTATACAAGGCGATATCTGGGTGTCCGTCATCATCCAGGGGACTAGCCACAATAGACATGTTAGGTGAAGCTCTTGTAGTTCTGGCATAGACGATGAAAGGACTCACGTGAGTTGTCGATTATGTTGAAGCTCATACTTCAACTTGGCCAAGTTGGCAATAATGCTCTTGCCTTCATTTGCCTTCTCGTCATCATTGACGCCTACAACGGTGCGGTGAAGGTCATCAATGGATCCAGTCTAGAGTCGTCACACATATTCAGCAATTGATCCCCGGGCTATCGATTGTCTGCTGCAAGCTCACGATGATGACAGGCCACCGCTCATTGGCCGAGATCGAGGCGAAGCTCGAGTTGTCGGAGGTTAGGTATTGGGCTGCTCAGGTTAGCCCATTGTATTTGATGGCCGAGCAATAATACCTACGGGTCTTAGGATCGAATTCCATGACTGCTATGCAAGATGTATCTAGACCGAGGGCAAAAAGAAGTCAAGGTGGCAGAATCGAGGGGGACGGCGCGGGGCAAAAGCGGTGTGAAGTATACAGCATACACAATTGGCGACGTCAGAGCTACTCAGAGCTACTCGGAATACATCACTCATGCACATAAATACATTGAAAAAATCAATTCTAGATAGATCTCTTAGGCAACGCCGCGCTTGAAAATCAAATATGCACTCACATTCCCGAAAGAATAGAGTTATTCGCGTATGCCTGGGACAGTTAGCTGGGGGAACTTGATTATGTAGATGATTGAAGGTCATAAATCTTACCATCGGCTTGATATCGGGGTGTGGCACTGCCTCAAAGACCTCATATGCAAGCTTAAGTTCAGGGCCGATGTTGATATAAGCACCCTTATTTTCAGTCGAGTCGCAGTACCTGGGAGCGGAAAAGACGGTGATGCAACGACCATCGTGTTCGACCTCGTAACCGCCCATCCGCACCTCGTGGGAGCGAATGATAGCCTCCAGGCCGTTGTTTTCACAGAAGCGCTTGGTCACATCAGGGCCAAATTGAAGACCCACACCGCGCTTGCTGGGACCGCGACCAGCCTCAGTCTGCGGGTCTGTCCAGAGCATCTCCATCATCAGGCCCGCTTGGCCAGGCTGCCGTTGGTTGTGGCGGTTGAGCTTGCGGATATCATCCAAGTTGATCTTGTCGTCGGAGAAGAGACCACCGTGCAGGACAAGGTACTTGTCACCAATCAAGGTGGCCAATGGCAGGGCCGAGAAGGATTCGGAGAACACCTTGAAGACCCGCTCGTTATATTTAGCCTTGCACTCGCCTTCGAAGCCATAAACCTTATTCATATCATCCGTCTCGTGGTTTCCACGGTTAAGGAAAAGACCGTTGGGACGCAACCACTTGTATGCATATAGCAGCAATGCAATTTCGCAAGACCAGGAGCCACGGTCAACAAAGTCGCCGTTGAAGAGGTAGGCGTGGGTATCGGAGGGAGCACCGTTTCGTCGGAAAATCTCGAGCAAATCGAAGTATTGGCCTATTCAATCAATCAGCAACTATTCCACTCACCCACTACGGGCAATACATACCGTGCGTATCACCGCAGACTGTCAGCTTCTTGCCCGATTCCACGCCAATTTCTACCATAGTAGGCTCGTTGTATACCAGATCCTTGACAGCCTTGATGATCTGGAAGACATATTTGCGGTGAATCTTCTTTCCATCCTTAAAACGCTCAATCATATCATCGATGAACTCCTGCGACATTTCTTCGCCAAGGCGCACACCGTCATAACTGTCCTCAACATTGATAGCATCAATGTCCAAATCCGCAAATGCAGAAGGCGGGTCTGCAATCTCAATGGCCCGCTCGAAATCTTTGCGGCGCACGAGCTTCTCACACTCGGCGGCCTTCAATTTGGCATTTTGGTTGCCCGGTTCGCGTCTAACCACGGCCCTGAAGTCCTTCAAGGCCTCCCTGTAGCTTAGAATGGCGGTGTTGGCGAGGGCACGTCTCCAGTAAGCCTGTGATAAGAATCGATTTAGCATTTATCCCCACTACTCCTCGATCTGGAGGCACAATTTGTGTCTCTTGCCGGGTAAGAATACCGACTAACCTTCACATAGTTGGGATCTAATTCGATTGCCTTGGTGGCATCCGCAATAGCAAAGCCGAAGGCTTCAAGCTTAATTTGAGCCTGTGACGCGAAGCAAAAGAAGACCGTTAGCTATGCCGATCGTAATGAACGTGCACGCGACTCTTGAGAATGTGCCACCATGATCGTCGGGAACGCACCTGGGCCCGGTTGGAGAAAAAGGAAGGATCCTTGTCAAATTTGGCAATAGCCTGGGTATAAAAATCGACTGCGACAGGCCAGTCGTGCTGAGCGAAGGCCTTGTTGCCCTGCACCTTAAGCGCGGTGGCCACTTCTTGGTCGGTAGCCATTTGGGCGGAGAGAAAATGCGAGGGGCACGAGACAGCGATTATCGGTGCGAAACAAGGGCGCGGAGGAAAAGGTGACGATTATACAGTTCGGGGGAGAAAGACACAAAAGTCGAACAAGAATAAAACTCCTCCAAATCCACTATAGACTAAGAGAGAAGAAAAAAAAAAGAAGAAAGCGTGGTAAAAAAAAAAGAAGAGAGAAAGAGAGAGAGAGTCTTGTTCCTGCTTCTCCCATGTTCTTTTTCCCCAATCGCAACGGGTCTTGGCATCGATCCAGACTTGACGGCTAACTCCCATTCATAGCTTTCCTTCTCTCTTCACATCACTCAAATATCCTCAACATGTCTTTCTACACCCCGCCAAATCAGCAGCGCGCGCTGCGCGCCTGCATGGTCTGCTCTGTCGTCCAAATTCATAATGTAAGAGCGACTCCCCATCTCCGTTCCGCGGGCGACTCTAACGACCCCGATTTCTCCAGAAATTCATGCGTGAAGGCTGCCCAAATTGCGAGAGCACCCTCCAACTCCGTGGAAACAATGATGCTATTCAAGAATGCACGTCACAGGTCTTCGAGGGCCTGATTGCTGTTCGGGATCCCGCTGCGAGCTGGGTCGCTCGTTGGCAGCGGTTGGATAACTACGTGCCGGGTACATATGCGACCAAGGTCACAGGGACAGTGAGTGCATACTTAATTACTGGAGAGATGGGACTTTCACCAAGCACAGAATGGCTAATTGTGTCTTTCCCATTGACAGCTTCCGGAATACATTATCAACAGTCTAGAGGATTCAGGCATTAAATATGTCCCGTACGTGTTCCTCAATCTCATTCCACTGTTTTTGAAATATCTCCCTCGTCATACTAACGGTTGCTTATTCTAGACGAGACGGAAGCACTGGCGAGGAAGATGCGTGAAGCAGCTACTCTCAAGTCTTTATAACGCTACACGAACCCACCCTTGCCCACACAGTCTTAGTTCTGGATACCCCTGCGGCGCACACACCATTGATTCGATCAAGACATGCAATATGAGGGTGGTTTCGACAATTTTGCTGGTCGTTCGGAGTTTCGGATTGGAAGCATTACCTACTTTTCTTCATATTATTTATTGGACTACAAGGTCATACAGAGCATGTTTAGATTACGTATTAGGAGTTTATGGCTCCAGTTTCTTCAGCTGGGGACATGAAGATAAGGAAACAGCTGGCAGAGTAAATGTCTCTACTCAGGTCCAATGATTCGGTTTGAGTCATAAGCACAATATCCGGGGATATGCATAGCATTTTGTATTGACATAAGGTCGTTGCAGAAAGTGGGAAAAAGTTAACCCTCCAGAAGGAAAATAAAAGGGGAACAAAAGAGAAAAGAGAAAAAACGCTAATAGTCCAATTTGAAAACGCCCGGGTCCTTTTAAATGTCATTGCCGGCATTTTTTTATAGGACCTGCACGATCTGCTCGATCTTCTCGAGGAGGATATCGGCTGTAGAGGATACGTTAATAAATAGCTCTTGTGCATAAGGGAGAAGTTTAACATACCGTGGTGCTTCTGGAAGACCAGCATAGGACGCAGACGGATAGCGGAAGCGCCACTGCCACCGATGTTGACACCGAAGGACTTGGCCTTGGCGATGAACTGGTCACGCTTGGGGGTGTCCCAGGCAATGAAAGTACCCTGGTTCTTACCACGGAGGTTCTGGAAGTGCTCGGGGTACTTCTCGGCGAGACGGGCGAGGCCACCGAAGAGGTAGTCACCAGTGATACGGGTGTTCTCGACTAGGCCGAGACGCTCGATCTCCTCGATGATTCCGCGGTAGACCAAGGCGCGGGCTGGGTCACCCATCCAGGTGTTGAACTGGCGGTAAGGCTTGTTGGGGCGGAGAGCGGGGTTGCCGAAGTAGTAACCGGCAGTCTGGGCCTTCTTGGAGAAGGTAACCATGTCGGGGGGAGAAGACAGGTTCCAGTGATCGTGGGCCCAGAACTTACCGGTGGCACCGACACCGGTCTGCACCTCGTCGACGATGAAGAGAACGTTGGTGCGCTTGGTGATATCGCGGAGACCCTGGAAGAAGGCAGGGGAGGCGTGGTTGTCACCACCCTCGGACTGGATGGGCTCGACCATCACGGCAGCCACGGGGTTGTGGAACTCCTTAATGAGGCGCTCAACCTCATCCAAGCAGCGCTTCTCCTCAGCGGCGTTCTCCTGGACGTGGTCCTCCAGAGGGTACTTCAGCTGGGGGAAAGAGGCCTGGGGCCAGTCAAAGGCGGGGATATCCAGCTTGTGGATGGCCTTGGAGCGGGTGGTGGACAGGGAGCCGAAGAGACGGCCGTGGAAGGCAGACTTGAAGGAGAGAATAGACAGCTGGGGCGATCCGGGACTCTGGTTGTTCATGGTGGAGAGCAGCTCCTCCTCACTGAACTCGACCTCAGGGCCACCACGCTGCAGCTGGCGGTAGTACATGAAGGCCGCCTTGTAGGCAGTCTCGTTGGCATCGGAGCCAGCCATGGCGGTGAAAACCTGGTCCAAGCCCTTCGGGGCAGCACGGAGGGCACCAGTCTTGAGGATGTGAGCCCAGTCCGACGAGGGGAAGTTACCAAGGGCTGGACGGTTAATCAGGGCGCATTGCATCTCGGGGGAGGCGGCAACCTTCTGGAGGTGGGGGTTGTTGTATCCAACGGGAATGGAAGCAATCTGAGCATACCTACTGGGGTCAGCTTATTTATTTCCAATTGACTTGTGGCTGATGACTTACACATCAAGAAGCTTGTTTCCATCGAGATCAGCGATGCTAGAGACGGGGTTAGTCGAGTCTTAATGGTGGATTGAGATATGCCATACTAGTTTCCGACGGACTGGTTGTAGTCGGTCAGCATGTTCAAGCTGCGGACATCGAAGACCTCATCGAGCTCGGTGGCAGCGGCCTGGTTCTTGGGTCCGGGGATTGTCCCCGAGACGGAGGGTGCGGTAGGCTCATTGGGGAAGTAAGGCTTCTCCGCTGCACGCAGACCAGCAGTGGTAGAGAGAGCGCGAGCTGCTGGGAGGCGAGCTGCAGAGCGCAACCGTGTGCTAGCACGGAAGACCGAGGACATTTTGATTTTAATGTGAAGGGATGGAGGGGACAAGATAAGCGATGCGGGGATAGAATAGCGGGTCTAATGAGCTATCCGGTGTAAGAGAAAGAGACCTTGATCAATCAATATGGTCAGGTAGAGGAGAGCAACAGACGTGGGACAGATGAAAGAGAGATGAAATAGAATGGAGGACCAACAGGCGCAGGGGGACTTTATACCAGGTGCAGTTGAGTATGTTATCGGCCTTATCCTGGAGCTCCATAGCTTCCCCCCGCGTATATTTCTTTTTGTGTCGGTGATATTGACCAATCGGGGGCTGTTCTCGAAAGCGAAACGCCGAGCACCCGATGGAGTATCTAGACGAATTGAGTAAGTCTACGCTGGTGGATTCTTGGTCAAATCTATATGGTAACAATTTCCGTTCGGACGTCCACGGTGGGCTTTTTTCATTTGTCTCAATTAGGGTTGAGTTACGCGCAGAGAGTGAAAAGTGACTCTGGGGTCAGGGTTGTCATGTCCCTGTTGTAGATCAATCCGGTGCGATAAGCTAATCTGAGTCTTGGCATCGTTTCTTATCTGCTACCATGTCCCTCCGTATGATGTCTTGACTATGTCAAGCAAGGTGCGGAGTTCAATAATGGGGGCTTTCACCGCAATTTATGGTGCATATATATGAGGTCCTTTCACTTTCATTTGACAATAAATTGGGTCAATTGATCATAGTTTGTTCGAAAAACTGAAACTTCCTCTGGTCTTGTCTTGATATATATATCGATAAACGATCCTAGTAAACACGCAATCTAAGGTTATACCCACATATTTTTACTATGAAAATTGAGAGAATATAATATCAGGGAAATCAATAGCAACAATAATAATCTAGACTACCTATTTTCTGTATGCTGTCCTGAATAGAATTTGGTCGGTGGCCTTGACGCACCATCAAAAGCTGTTTGGCTATTAATGCACTATTCTGATCCACCAATCAATCAATTGGGCTTGTGGTTTAGTGGTATAATACTCCCTTAGCATGGGAGTGGTCCGGGGTTCGATTCCCCGCGAGTCCATATTTTTGCCTCCTTAATAATTTGAGAGGAATCCTTTTTTCTTTTTTTCTTTTTGTATGTCGAATAAAGCTGGCCAGATGTCTCGCTGATATAAGTTCCTTTTTGGTTCCATGGTAAAGATCAGCATTGGAATATCAATAAAATGCCAATGTTTTCATGGGTTCCATAACTAGTTGGTGAGAGTGTGGTGACGCCAAAGTTGAGGGTTAATTTTTCAGTTCAATGACAATATCTTTTTTTTTCTTTCTGTCTGGGATGAAAACTTTTTGTTGCATCTGAATATCGCCAACAACGCCTGAGGTGTATGTTAGTACCTAGTTATATGGCCTTGAAGGTATCTATCCGTGTACACCAACATGCTAGTTCCGCGACTATGTATGTACCTTTCCATCCAATTAACCCGCAATGGCAAGAGCACAGCATCTTGAATCTACACCGCCCCAATGTTAAATCCTGGGGTTGATTGAGGCTGATAACTACCTGGAAAATGACACTCGAGATCGTGGTTTATCTACATCGACTGTATCTATATTGTATTAGACAGACCACCTTCTACACGCTATAACTAGGAGGCAAGTGGCTTCATGTTGAAATTCTTGTGGCGAGTTATTGTTCCCCTGTTAAACAAGTCATAATTAGAGTCATGGTAGTGTCAAGGTGTATCGTTGTTTGTGTGAAGTATCCGTTCTAGCACAATAAAATCATCCAGGCTAAAGTGACATAAATGTTCATAAAAAAAGAAAAGAAATAAATGTACCGAGACAGTGCGGTTAACGGGACTGCCGATCGTCGAAATGAGAATGCTTGTCGTTTGGCCCAGATGCAGAGGAGCTAGAACTCGTAGGAGAGGCATAAACCATGCCCATCTTCATATCAATGCTATCCTCAGGGTTGAGGGCACGACCGTGGTTATCAAATGTGATATCATAACCGTGGCCCATCTTATCATGGCCCGCGGGTCGTGACTCAGTCCAGCTCTCCATCTCGACGGTGCGCATAATCTCAACTCGATCGCTGGTGTAGCCGGAAGGGTGTGAGTCATCGGCAACAAGACGGGATGTCCGAGAGCGACCAGTTGAATACCAGTGCCTGTGGGTGCGAGTCCGTTGGCTGTAGGAGGAGCCAATGTTGCGGGTTGAGCCGAGAAGGCGAGGTAGGAAGGCTGCAATGAGGGGTCGGAGGGCTGGTGCTGAAGAACAGATCTGTTGGTTATTAGCATCGACCGTCACTAGTAGTGAGAGTGTTGGGTCTCTTACCAATCCCAGGCTGAGTTCCACTGCGGCAGTGATCAGCCCCGGCCATCCATCCCAGGTCCCATCATAGCCGGTCACCATACTCTTCCACACGTATACGGTTCGTACACAGCCGGCTACGTTCACCACAACACCGAGGCCGAAGATGGAGATAACGGCAAGTCGTTGACGAGCGGGGAGGTTCAGACTCCAGATTAATGGCATTGGCAGAGCTGTGACCAGTATATCGGTAAATATATTGATAACACTGGCGGAGAAGACAATCGCGCCATCATCCATGCAGTGGTATGACTCAGTGTTAACTTGCCAGTATGCGTGGATAGGTCTATAGGGGTACATTAGCAACAAATCGAGATCATTACACAAGATGACCAACTCACGAGCACTGAAAGATGCTGATGACAGCGAACAGCAAACTAGAACCCGCAACGAAAATGATGGACAGAATAAACGCCCAGTTATACAGCGCAAAGTTGACCTTCCCGATGAGTCGTCGACAGAAGCACAGCAGAGAGATCTTGATGAAGCAGGACGATACCAAGAACAATAGTTGGAAGCAGAGGTTCAGCTTCCGGACAGCGACGAATCGATCCGTTTCAATATCCCAGATATGGCGGTTCATGCCCCAGTCTTCAGTGGCGATTGAGGTGACGACTGCCATTGCGATGGCAAAGACCAGACCGACGACAATAAGCACATCGTCGACACCGGCGCTGCATGTGATCCAAATCCTGGTGTATAGACGGAGGGAGACGATTAGGAAGGCCAAGGCTAGACAGACGACGTTCACAATGAGGACGCCGTGCCCGCGCGTGGGAGGGTCGATATAGTTTGGGGTTGGCCATGTCTCCGCGATGGCTGGTGGAGGGAATCTCATAATCTTATCTGTGCAAGGATGAAGAAAATATTATATTTTGGGGGTATCGATGTGCAAATGAAAGCAGAATAGGTAAGCGGGTCTAGGCAAGTGGAATCGCCATAACCCAAGCCAGCAATGGGGAAAGTTGAAGATCAAGGAATGAAGAGAGTGAAGAGAGCCAAATTAGACGAATATATTGTGTACATACGTAGATCAAGGAAAGATAAAACACCCCGCTAGACATATGCAGGAGATATAATGTACAGGGATGGTCGAGACCTCTTATTCCCATTATAGAACCATAAGTAGTAGATCAAAGGAACATTTGAAGTTTCGGGAACAAACAGAGTTTAATGCATACGAAGGTAAACCTTGGAAAGAACAAACGGCCTTACACAAGATGAGCTCTAAAACCAAGCCCACGAGTCGAGGCTCCACGCCATATCAAAAATGGTAACACGGCCGAGGGTTTTGGTGAGGAGATGGACAGTGATAGGGTATATCCAGAGCCCCCCTAGTTCCATCTTCGGCCCCACTGTGTCTTTGGATCTGTGATCTGCCCAGGCGAGGCTTATGAGAGGTTAAAGAGAGGGGGCGACCCCTGGCTCGTTTTCGATACGCAAGACTGCAGGTTAGTGGAAAGTTAAACAAATTGATCCCGTGTATACGGAGTACTCGACGGAGACCGATGCCAGGTGATCACGGGGAGCCCGAGGGGTGAGCCGAGGCATGAGCGGAGGCTTACATTACTGAGATTTGGACTTTCAATCTTCCATGGATAGAGCGATAATAACTCAAGACTAATAGTAATTCCGAAGGAACAAAATGATATCAAATAGTATGTAACTAATCACTACTTTAATGTGGAAATACAATCCCACCGATTCCCACGAGGATGTGGGGTCACAGCCTTGGAAGGCTTTTTTTTGTCCTTCCGTTCTCCACTTTGCTTTCGCACTATTCATGCACTTGCGATTTAACTCCGACTCATTTGTAGTGACAACGAATACGGAGTATTGGAATCGTATATACGGAGTAAAGTCAAACCCCGTTAGAATGTACTCCACTTCTTTGTAAACCCGATCACTTTGGAAGAATTTACGTCGGGATATTTCACCATAGTAAAGGGTGCCAAGGCTGGCTCCTAATTAGGCATAGCGCATCTCGATGCTGCGAACCTTGGAACTTGCTTTGCAAAGTTCCAAGGTTGTTTCCAATTTAGGCCTACCGCCCACGTGCTGTATTAATCTCATTGGCTTAACTCGGTATCCCGCCCTTTTCCCGCTGCTTTCCAAGGTTTACCTAAAACACACCTCAAACGAGATTACATAATACAAAAAAAGGGAATATTCCAAACATAACTTAACAATGCTGCCCACCTGGGCACCTGCCAGGTGGGCAGGACCTTCACTTCTTTACCCCCCGTCAATTCCCAAGGACTTACTCTCCGACGATCCTTACCATGTATGTAGGTACTTTTTAACGGGTTTGATTGTACGGAGTACGCCTGGCACATGTGAATTGATGGACCGAAGAACCCCGATCTAAAGATTCAGCCCCACAGCAAAAATTGTGCTTTGCCCGCTAATTTTCCGTTTGGTTATTTGCCCTTTTACAATTGCACCCAAAATCCAGACTTGTAGAATGTAATTCTGATATAAATGGATATCTTCAGCAGTGCATGCTGTCATTTCTTGAAGAATATCAAATATATCTAGACAGCCCTTCGGGTAGTTTGTTGATGCCCCGGATTCATTATCAGGAGAAAGTGGAGTTTCCTGAGCGAGCACCAGACGCATTTATAACATGTGACACAAGCTCACGACTCTGTTTCGAATACCAGGCTCATGTATCCGGTTGATCTGAGATTCTTGATAGATATAATGGTTGTCATTGCCAAACATTGCGACCAAAATGGAAATGATAAAAGAATACCGAAGAGTATAAACCTGGACATGATCTTTAATGCCCGCGGAGCACATGTATACTCCATTCCCTAATACTTGAAATATTAGTTTGGGTTACTTTTTTGACATTTTGACATGAATACCTGACATATGTGCTAGTCTTACTGTCCCGCTTGATACCTACCTAGGTATGTCTGGGCGAAGTTGGATTACTACTAATACTGAGTCTCCAGAGCAACAGCCTCTGGTAGCAAAAGAGTACGTGCACCAAATGAGGGCCTAGAAGTAATGATGGGGAGGTACCTAGTATAAACCCAAAGCAAGGAGTGTAGGAACTGCTGTGGAACAATGCACCACAGCCTTGGGTTCAGTCCACGGTGTAGCACAACCTAGGTATGGTCTTAATAGGTCATTTGAGACAAAGTGACATAGATTTACAGCTGTCCGGGAATTAAATGGCGGCTGAATATGCATGCTGACCTGCCCGTTATTGGACAAAGATATGCCAATACAACCATGCATTCTCCCGGCCAACCATATACTCAGCAGGACCCTGAACCCTTGCAGATACTGTCTCTCACCATTAGAAGGATGCAACAGTATACCTTTTAGCACAGAAGCAATGCACTAAGTGGGCCATATGATAGCCTTGGAAATTGCGGGGACTCTTGCCTAGGGATATGCTTTTATACCACGCTCCTCTAAAGTGGTGCAACGTTCTCATACCTTGAGTAATCCTCCAGATACCTTTTGTGTTTCTCTGCTGACTGTATATGCTGAAACCCTTTACCTCGAAGTCATCGACAGTGCTCGCACCCAAAAACTCCATCCTCAAGGCTGTATTCAGATAAGCTTTGGTGCTCTGTCCAAAGGTGTTGTATCCCCGCACCGATCCGAGAAACAACCCTAAGTGTGCTCCGAATATAGGCCCAGTGGTAAATGGGAGCCAGGCGCTGGGGATGATGGATTCTTATATCTGTAGCACCTGCACACTCACACAATGGGCCAACATGGCTGCCAATCGACAGGTTTTTGGTTGTCTGACAAATTTCTCCAATCACTTACCTAGGTACTAGCATACGTAAAATCACATAAGCGCATACATAATCCCAAACGTGTTTTTTTCCTGTTTTGACTGCCATCTTATTTTGTTTTTAAAGCTCTTTCCGTTTGCTTCTCATCCATCGTAACTTTCTCTCCTTCACCTTCTCAACCTCTGAGCCATATTTAGAGTTTGACTACATTCCATCAACTTTCACAAGAACATTCAACCACAGTCTTTCTGCTTCACTTTTCTTCATCAAAGGAAAGCTGCCAAGCATAAAAATGCCCGATCCAATCGGAAATGACGCGGTTGGGGGGTATGTAACCACACAATGACCATCATTTCATTCCAAGCTCTGATACTGACTCGTCCACTAGAATGACTGAGAATGTCACTGGGGAGTAAGTAACGCACACGACTCTGTGCTAGTTGAGGTGACTTGTCTTTGACTTCAGGTCAAACTGACACGCAATAGAATCAAAAATCCCCTGGCCGGAATCCCCAACGGTCAGCTTATGGCGAATGTGACCGCGTATGCTACCGAATACGACCTTGAGGATATCTTACCCCTCTTGAAGAAAGGTGCTATGGTAGCTCAGTCCCCAGCGGGAATTGAAGGAATCTCTGAACTCGATGATGATGACCGCCGTGTTCTCTACGAGGAGCACACTCGGCGCTGGAAACAACCATTTGCGTTGTATTACACCGTCGTTCTAAACTCGATTTCGGCAGCTATTCAGGGCTGGGATCAGACTGGTCAGAATGATACTCGTTCAAGCATTCAGGTCTCGTCTTGACTAACGATTCTCATAGGTTCGAACGGTGCTAATCTGACCTTTGATGTCCAATTTGGCATTCCGAATAACTCGCCTCAATGTCCTGATCCGGAGACTTGCAAGCGTAACCAGTGGATTGTCGGTTTTATCAATGCCACCCCATACATCACGATCTGTCTACTGTGAGTAATATACTTGTTCTACATTCAAGCACTCTTCTCACGCATCTAACACCATACAGTGTTGCTTGGCTTTCTGATCCCCTGAATCATATTCTCGGCCGTCGTGGCACAATCTTCCTGGCCGCAATCTTCAGTCTCCTATCCCCCTGGGCTCCAGTCTCACTCAGCATTGGGGTCAGCTCGTTGCCTGTCGTATTCTCCTTGGAATTGGCATGGGTCTCAAGGAAGTCACCGTCCCGGTTTACTCGGCTGGTATGTGCTTTTGATCTATATATCCCACATAGTTACGAGTATCATAAAACTAATGATTCAATAGAAAACGCACCTACAAATATCCGTGGTGGCCTAGTCATGTCATGGCAGCTTTGGACGGCCTTTGGAATCTTCCTCGGAACGTGCGCGAACCTCATTGTGGCTAACACCGGTCATATTTCTTGGCGACTACAGCTAGGCTCTGCCTTTATTCCAGCTGTGCCATTGCTTCTTGGCATCTGGTTTTGCCCCGAGTCTCCACGATGGCTGATGACCAAAAAAAACCACAAGAAAGCCTTTGCGTCTCTTCTCAAACTGCGCAATAGCCCTCTACAGGCTGCCAGGGACCTGTATCGGATTCATGCCCAGCTGGAGATGGAGAAGCATTTGATTACAGAGTCGGGTTTCTCGAAGAGTGACAACATGTTCGTTCGTTTTGTGGAATTGTTTACGGTTCCCCGTCTGCGTCGTGCCGTTCAAGCATCGGGCATTGTGATGATCGCCCAGCAGATGTGCGGAAGTAAGTACAAAACTTGAGACATGGGAAGAATTGAACTAACAATATACTTGATTTCTAGTCAATATCATCTCGTTCTACTCCTCAACTATCTTTCAACTGGCCGGCGCTTCCAACATCGAAGCACTTCTTGCATCATTCGGGTTCGGTCTCATCAATTTTGTGTTCGCCTGGCCCGCCGTGTGGACGATTGATACCTTTGGCAGACGAGGGTTGCTACTTTTCACCTTCCCACAGATGTGTTGGACACTTCTCGCAGCCGGGTTCTGTTTCTGGATCCCCACAAGCAGTAACGCGCACATTGGCTTGATCGCATTCTTCGTCTACCTCTTCGATGCATTCTATTCCCCCGGTGAAGGACCTGTTCCGTTCACCTACTCTGCCGAGGTGTTTCCGTTGTCTCACCGTGAAGTTGGAATGGCTTGGGCGGTTGCAACCAACAACTTCTGGGCTTCTGTTATCTCGCTGACTTTCCCATGGATGTTGCGAGCATTTACCCCGCAGGGTGCCTTTGGATTCTATGCCGGATTAAATCTCATTGCATTTGCTATGATATTCTTCTTCATGCCAGAAACCATGCAGCGCTCGCTCGAGGAGTTGGACTATGTGTTTGGCGTCCCGACCCGAACTCATGCCAAATACCAGCTCACTAAGGTTCTCCCGTGGTGGATTAAGAGGTATATCCTCATGCGCAAAGATGCGATCTGCCCCGAGCTTTACCAGGTCACCCAAGATTATGTCGCAGCCCCCGGAACCGTTGGTGTTTCAGAGAAGCACGCGATGGCTGATGAGAATGAGCGTCACGCTGAACACGTTTAATCGGAGCTCAAGATGCAACTCATGATCTACAAGATCATATTTCTGCTGCTTTCATTTTTCGTTTTTTGATTTCGTATGGGATGTTGTTTCCCGTGGATTTCCGAGAGGGATGTTCGCCCATTTTAGGGCTAAACTATGATCGTCTTGGCCGCTTTTATCAATTACTTTTTAGTTTACTTCAATCGATTTTACTCAAATATCTCTACATTCCACTTCCACAATTATACGTAATATTGACTTGACCGCAACTAGAAATGTCCTGCTCATATTCTTTTCTTCGCCTCGTTGCAAGCAAAGCCCCGGGTTCGCGCAAAATGTTCAACCTCCACATCCCTTGTTACGTGAAGCCCAACTCCTCTGCTCGCCGTACAGGTATTATAAACGTGGGAATTGATAAAGTCGAGATTTCCGTGGCTGCTGTTCCACGCGATGGGGCAGCTAATATTGCAGTGTCACTTGTCGTCGCAGAGGTTAGAATTACCCTGGATATGCTTTCTTACTCCCCGTCTTGTCTATGGAATAAAGTCCCAACTTTTTGTCTAACCATTTATTAGATCTTCAAAGTTCCAAAATCGAGCGTTCAGGTTATTCGTGGGGCGAAATCACGAGAGAAAACGTTGTGTGTTGCCGATCTGGAGATCGGAGACAACGGCGAAGAAGCATACTTGCAGCATGCGATACAAATATTAAAGGCCGCTGTGGAGACACGAAACTCATAGTATGAAATTCGAGTCTAGAGCCTGTTTGTTCCCACTCGCTGGCTCATGTTTTTGACACATCTCGATTATTCTTTGATCCCGTGACGCAAAATCCCGTCACTTTTTTTTTTGGGCGGAGCTCCGGCCGAACACCAACCTCCGACCACCCCGAACAGTCCAGAAAATCAGCAAGAATGACAGAGAATACACACGGCGATATGGAAATTGACACGAATTCTCCTTTAACGGAACCTACGAAGCGCAAGGCGCCAGAGCCAAAGCCAAAAGCTCTCCATTTCACGTCGCGCAACCCGCCCTGGACATACCTCAAGCTCAAGCTGTAAGCTATCCATGGACTTTTCTTCGTTCGCTCTCAGAGAGGAACTTCCTCTCGAAAATCAAACTAACCCTTGATACCTTAGTATCCCCCAACCAGGAAGTGCACCACAACCCCTCGATCCTCTCTCCGCACGAACCTACCTCTCCTCCGCATTATCGCAATTCCTCGGCCTGACAGGAACAGCCATTCCGATCGACATCCTGAAAATTGAGAATGAATCCTCACCAACCACGAAGCGTGATATTGTGTGGATTCGCGTTCCTCGCGAGGATTCCTCGGTCGTCGTGAGCGCACTGAGCTCATGGATTGGCGGCGGAAATAATTCGTCGAACTCTGGTGATGTTGCATGGAGGGTTTGCGCCAAGGGAAACTTTCTAGGTGCTCTGGTTGCCGGATCTGGGGCCGATTTGTTCGTCCCCTAGGCTTGGGGGTTGTACTCCTGCTTCAAAGCAAGTACTACAGGAAACGATTTTGAACTATGGCTAGTCTATATATTTGACTCATTGTCAAATGATTGCCCTCGGGTCATGGCGTGGCCCATGCGACTTTCCTCGCAATCCACGCGTGCGTTCGTGCATACTGCGTGGGACCAGTGGCGTGACATGGTATGGGTGTGGCTGGAGGACTGCTGCAGTAACCCCCCCCACGATACATGCGACGACGATGCCAGCTCCAAATGGGGCGAGATCGACTTGGTCTGATACCGAGAATCTGGCAACAATTGAGTATCCTGAGGTTGAAATTGTGTCGCTCCCTGGGACGGAATAAGACACAGACACTTGGCCTACATCGGCGAGCTGAGGACCTATAGCACTTTCGGAAAGTTCGTATGTAATAAAGAAGAAGAGGAATCGATTTTGGAGCCACTACCAATCTATTTACGGAACTCCAAGACAAGCAAGGAGTCCCTTTTTTTGTGGTTCGATTCAGAGTCAACTTGACTCAGATGAAAACGCCATAACTCACACGCTGGTCAAATATCACAAACAATCTGATGCCGCTTATTTAAATGCATAATTAATTCTCATCTTCTGCCAAGAAGATTACCTTTTGTATTCCCTTGGTGACGAATTTGCAAGGAAGATCAGACTGATGATGCAGTGGTCTTGGGGCGAGTGCTTTCCACAATTGTAGATCCCTCTGACGTTGCAGATGCAGATGATGGGCTGACGACCATCTTGGTTCGAAGTGCGCCACGGATATCCTCGACGCTCCGCTCTTTCCAGTCAGGGTATCCCAACTGGCTAAGAGGGAATAGAACAAGGTTGTCGGGGCGCGACATGAAGTCATCAACATTTGGTCGGGGAGTGGCAGTCATGATATCTATTTCCACGGCGATCTGTCGACAGTAGGTGTCCAGTGGAAGATCATTAACATCTTGACCGAAGGGGTTCTCAATTTCACTACCGATTGTAGCCAAGCCGAGGATGATATAGGCAGCCACTGTAGGGGATTGTTAGGATTGTTCTCGTACTTGTGTAAGAGAGATGATCCAGTGGGTTCTTACCGATTGATGCTGGGATGGTGATCCACTCCAAGGCATTGTAGAGCTGGAATGGAAGCACTAGGATGTAGATCCATGAAATCTGGGCGATGGCAATGCTGTATGCAGTAGGCAAGGGGGTGTCCAGGACACGTTCTGTGCCGGTCAAGACCTCATTCAAGGTGGAGAGCATGGTGACTATTATTAGGTTAGAGTTGGAGCACCACGAGATACCCGGTTGAAGACTTACTAGCTTGTCCCTGGTGCAGAGTTGAAACCAGAGTACCGTTGGCTACACACGAATCGATATACGCGGACAGATGGTTCAGGATCTCCAGGGGCAAATGTCCAAGAGGCTTCTTGGAGCGCTTGATGTACTTCCGAGGGTTTGACTCGGCGAAGGATACACCAAGGTACTCTCCTGCGGATTTCCAAATCGATTTAGGCGGAGGGTTGACAACCATGCGGTCGTGAGCATCACGGGCAAAAGTGTCAAGATGTCCAGCTAGGCCAGCCAGATCTTCATATGCGATATCGGGCTCGAAGCGGAGTTTGTGCTTGAGGGAGACGGCAAAGGCCAAAATGAGGTTCATGGCGGAGCTAGATTGAGCCAGTTAGAATCAATAAAGGCAAGATATACTCCCTTAAGGGTATCGCGTACAGTTTTCTCAAAACATCATCTTTTCCTTCTTCACCCTCTCTTTCGCCGGTATTGATCCAAATTGTACGTGAGAGGTTGCGAGACGTTTGAATGAGCTGGGCCCAGTATTTGCGCCCATCTGCCCATCTGTAGCACAAACTGCGTTAATATTTGGCTCGAGTTAAACCTAAGAATGAGGCAATAGTATACCTCTCATATGCAGTTGAGCTGCGGAATGATAAAGCCAAACCCACCACGAAACCCAGCACGGTGAGTAGAATATTGTTGATACCAACTTGTTAGAGTTAGTATGTAATTATGATCTGTTTCTTGATCCATCACTTGGGGACTACTCACGGTTATGGACCAGGCGCGAAAAGACAGTAATAGCGGTCGACCAGGCAGCGACAGTCAAAAGCGGCATGATCATTTTTGGCATGACACTGCCGTGCATTCGCATCATGATAGGCCACTTGGAATGCTTTTCCATGTTTCGGGGGCCATGCTAGACCAAGAAGATGTATGTTAGCCTCCCAATCTATTACCCTATTCCCTGGTTCTACCCATCTGTCCATCTCCTATCTAGATTCTCTCGCAATAACATTGACTTACAAAGTACCGGTCCAATTCGCTCGAATCGCGTCGATCAAGCTGGAATTGCGAGTCTCGCGAGGTAGCCAGATGTTCCAAGAATGTTGGCCTAGGGGTTATGCGGCCCATGGAGGAGACCTGCTCCTTCTCATGGGTCGGTGCCGCCTGCTGATGGTGGGCGTGCGAGCGTACATCTGCGGGAACTGGCGCAGGAGTGCAGTCTGCTGCCGCTGCCGGAGCCGGCGCATCAGCTGGAGGGGCACTGTGGCCGTCGGTCATTGCGAGACAATCAAAGTTAGAAATGAAAGAGAGAAAAAAAAAAGAAGAAAAGAAGGTGAATGAAGCCGGAACTTGGCCGGTTCTGATCTCAACAGATTTGGCAAGAAAGAAAAAAAGGTACAAGCGAACGTAGTATATAGAAGAAGAGTAACAACCGAAAGGAAAAAAAAGGTAGAAAAAAGAAGGGGAAGTAAAGGTGAAACAGTGAAACACGGGCCATTGGGCCTGACAGGGGCCGTTTTAACGGCATCTAGACTGGGGTGGGGTCGACGGACACGTCCGCATGTTTAATTTTAGCCCTTCAGGGGGAAAATTTGGTTGGCCTTTTTATTGGTGTCGATTTCATGGGGAATTACTCGCGAATCGTCCAGATCGCGATTGGGCTAGGGCTAGTGTTACGGATTCTAGATTCAAGCCCCATGTAGCAGACCTGTATAAAAGAAGAAAAAATCTGGAGAAAAAGAGAAAAAAAGGAGAAGACTTGAAACAGCATGTGCATGCCCAGGTGTCCATGCACATGTGTATTCATCCAGATGTCGTCATCTACAGAGTAACTGGCTATTCCAATTGCTGAGGCCAAGAATTCAGAAGGTTAGAATTGAACTCAAGTATTTGGTCTCATCTTGCTGTATAGAATAACTATTCCAAGGCCATTACCCCAAAGCCTCCAAATCTATATTAATATCAATATCAATATTAATATAAACGGAGTCCTCCATAGTCGGTAGTATACGGAATCCCTCGTATATTAAATTCCTAATTGGGCGTTGACGGCTTGGACGCTAATCCCGATCAGGAAAAAGGATCCGGCTGTGCACCCCTGTCTTCCTACTCAGCCTCTCGGCCTTTTTCCCACTTTTGACTCAGAAGGAAATAGGAAACATGAGTGAACACAAGTCAGTTGAGACATTGCTCAATTTGGATGAGATTGAAGATGCCGCCACTAGAATAGTGAATAAAAAGGCGTGGGCCTATTATTACTCGGCATCCGACGACAAGATCAGCAAGCACAAGAACACCGAGGCCTTTCGCTCCATCCAATTGAGACCAAAGGTCTTTGTCGATTGCAAGGAATGCGATCTAAACACTAAATTGTTAGACAACCCTGTCTCGATCCCAATTTATGTTTCCCCAGCAGCTATGGCCCGGCTAGGGCACCCTTCTGGGGAAGCTGGAATCGCAGAAGCATGTCGCAGCTTCGGTGCTTTGCAGATCATTTCCAATAGTGCGTCAATGACGCCCGAACAGATTGTTGCGGGTGCCGCCCCAGGCCAAGCATTTGGCTGGCAACTGTATGTGCAGCACGATCGCACCAAGAGTGAGCGGATGCTGGCTCGAATCAACAAATTGAGTGCCATTAAATTTATTGCTCTGACACTGGATTCCCCCGTGACCGGGAAAAGAGAGGATGACGAACGCAGCGGCAACGTCATCGGTTCTGAGGCTCCATTCCAGGGTGATAGCAATGACACGATGCCAACTGTCCCGGTTGAAGACCCAGTATTCAAGGGAATGGATCCTACTCTCACCTGGAAAGAGACCCTCGCATGGCTGGCAAAACACACCGATCTTCCAGTTGTCCTGAAGGGCATTCAAACCCACGAGGATGCGTACATTGCCACACAATATACGCCCCAAGTCAGAGGAATCATTCTTTCAAACCACGGTGGTCGATCTCTCGACACGGCCCCTCCTGCTGTCCACACCCTGCTCGAAATCCGGAAATACTGCCCCGAGGTCTTCGACAAGATTGAGATATGGGTCGACGGCGGGATCAAGAGAGGAACCGATGTGGTGAAGGCTCTTTGTCTGGGTGCACGAGGCGTTGGAATAGGAAGAGCTGCGCTCTGGGGCTTGGGCGCTGGAGGAGTAGACGGAGTGAAGAGAACATTGCAAAGTATGATCAGCGAAACCCGGGGTCATCTGTGAAGTGATTTACTGACAGAGCATAGTTTTGACCGACGAGACCAAAACATGCATGCGACTTCTGGGGGTGAAGAACGTTGATGAACTTGGAAAACAACACGTACGTCTGCATATGTGCCCCAGCTTTTCAGTTGGAAGTCTTCGACTGCAAGTGAACTGACTAATATGTTTGTCCAGATAAACACTCGACTGGTAGAGACAGAGATCTACGACGGGCCATCTGGTCTCGAAGGCTGCCGGGCAAAACTGTAGTGGAGGTATGGTAATTAAGTTGAGAAAGAAAGATACATTAGATTACCATTGGGTGATTTGACCTATATCTCCGTAGACTTTTCTCTGCATTTAGCCTGGGCCCGTGGGAGAGGCCACTCTGCAGTTGTGCGTCTTCTTGAGGATGAATAACCGCTTTGTGCCCCGTGGATATTACTTTGCAATGCAATACAAAACATGTATGGTCATAACATGGTAGAATTATTCAGAGCTCTTGCAATTGTTATCAATTTGGAACATCCGTCTATGTATATAATATGAATGAATCGTGGATATTGTAAATGTCAGATGCGTTCCCTAGAACAAAAGAGCACTGTCCAAACTGGAAAATCCTGCGGCAACGCCACCTTCATTTACCTCTTTCCCTTTAGTTCTCAACAGATACCCGCCTTGTTCATTGTGTAAAATCTTCCCAGTATTCTCCCAAAGAATTGTACCATAAACACCAAGTTCAGAGATGACATCTCCTCGAATGACCTCGCCATCATTCCGTAAGGCAACATTCTGGGCATTGGCTGCAGGGTTGATGAGTTCCATAAGCACCCAGCCTCTCCAATCAGATTCTGGAATGGACCGCAAAAAGTCTGGAATATCGGATTTGTAGACATTGTTGCCACCCCCTTCACGCTGTGGTTTGAGCACATGGTTCAGGGCAGTATCTGGATTGAGGGCTAGATCGCGACCTTGACTGTTGATCGACAGGTCATATTGCGGAGCGAAGGTATCCCGAACTCTTTCAATAAGCTTAGTCTCAATGCCCTTCAAGAAGCTTGAAAGATGATCGGGTCCTGCCGGCTCTGCTAAGACCTGCTGGACTTTCTTGCAGCCAGACAGCTGATTGAGAACCGTGGGACACTTGATCGCTGCAGAGCGCTCCAAATGAGTTCGGGCCTCCCAGTCACGGCTGGATTTGTACTCGTCCGGTGCATAGTAAGCCCGAAGATAAACAGTTGTTACTTCGAAGGTTGAGCCGGGAGAGTGAGGGGGCTGGTACAACAACGGACGCGAGGAGTTTGAGCTGGGGATGGATGTTTGATCCAAGACATCAACGCTGGCCACACGGAAGACTGGAATGTTGTGAACTTTCTTGAGCTGTGTCGAGAGCGCATGCTGATCAAAAACATTCCGCTCTGTCTCCTGGACTATAAAGAGAACACACAGAGGGAGGGCCGGGGTAGACTTGGACACTCCGTAGGCCTCATGGGCTGCTGCCAAACCCGCCGAGAGAGTTTCCACTGCGGTGTTCTCAGGAGGAACCCCAGATTGTAGCAGAGGATGAGGTGGGTAATTGATTGATGAACCCGGCGGCGAGGAAAGAAGCTCGGTGTGCATTTGTCGTACAAGAGCTGAAAGTCCTCCAAACGAGGACGAGATCGTGTTGAATTCAACCTGCTTTAGAGCCGGGAGACCTGTGGGTAGAACATGGGCCATATAATCGGATCGGAAGAGGCCCAGTGACAGGTTTTGAACATATCCCTCCTTTCGCACGTCTAGATGAACCTTCCACAAGTTCGAGACAAAGTCATCAACTTCAATGAGCCTGTAAATAGCCAATTATTAGCAATGAACCGTACCAGAGCAGACATGTCCCTACCCTTCCACGATCTTTCCTAGCCATTCTTCATTGCATGTGATCATGGCATAAAGTTCGTTGTAGATCTCTTGGAGAGCAGTCGCTTCCTCGAAGCAAGCTTTCGGGAACGGACTGGGAAACAATGTCACTGGCGCATTTGTAGCCAACACCCCATTTGTATCTGCCCCAGTTGGGACAATTGCCGGGGATGGTCGAACAGTAAGGCCATTTTGAATAGCCCAGTCTTTCACAGATGTGACCAGAAACTTTTGTTGAGCTGGGGACAGGTCTGGCGGATAGTTTGAATAGATTGATTCTGCCATATTGCTAGTGAACAGGAATTGATTTACTAGAATACTTAATGACCCAAGTTGTGTAGACTTTGCAAAGATTCCAACCTCACCGAGGCTCCGGGGGCAACCTGAGGAATTCTGGGGATTTGTAATTGGCGGGGCATTTATCGACACCTGAGGCATAAATACGAGCACGAGCGTGAGACCGTGAGACCGCCTGGATCTCCCGCCTTCCATTTTGAGCATAATTGGCCCTGTTCTGGCCTAAAATAGCTTACCGCCCATCGAAAGACTGGCACAAAAAAAGAGCTTCACATAGAACACAGATTGGGAAGGAGGAGGGTTATGGACGTGTTTTCTTATAGTTGAGGCCTCCCCCTCTTTTCTTTTCTTTTCTTTCTTCTATTCTCTCTTCTACTCTCACCCAAACCATTTCTTTCAACCCCCCTTCCTCGTTCAGTCTGTTTTGACATATCACTAGCTCATCATTTATTGTCATTTCTAATTGAACCCGCACTTGATTCCGCCTGGCCTCGCCTCTCAGTTGCATTGGGGGCCTTGAAACGGTAAGTTAAACCTGTGTTTATTCAAAGCTTGTCTCTTGCCCAGTCACATCAGACAAGCTAATTTAGTACAGGCCCCCAAGCAAATATGTCTTCAAGTGAAGACCCTCAGGACTGGACGGTCGATCAGCTTGTCACGTTTCTCTGCCGTGACGAACCAGGACAATGGTCCTGTAATTTGCCTTGCCCAGATCTTATGGCCCTGGAAAGCTCCCTTCGGGAAAACATGGTCTCAGGGCCAGCTTTTCTTCGTTTCGATGACCATTATGTGAAAGAGTTGGGAATCAAAGCCATTGCTCATCGCCAATATCTCATGCAAGCCATAGAATGGCTACGGCGATCGTCGCCGAAGTTCCAGGCGCAACAGCAAAAGGGACAGCAGGGTCCCAAAGCACTTTCCAGCGAAGATGAACTTTCATCAGAACTCCTTCTCGACATCATTGATCGTAACACCTCTCTTGACAATCCTCTCAAACCCACTACTCCTAACGATGCCACCAATCCCAACCTTCTTCATAACGCCCTTTCACCGGCCCAAACAGAGGGAAAGAAACCTCGCCGGATGGAGACCACAATCACCCAACGACCTCCCCTATCTTCTCTCCTGGAGCCACCTTCAACTCATCAAAAACCTGCTCCTAATCCCACCTTTGGCAACGAAGCTTTTTTTGACCATCTCATGGAAACCTATCCCCCAAACGATGCGGATGTTCTCTCACTTCTCGGAGAATCCAGCTCCGAGGGTGAATACGATACAGAAACTCGTGAGGAAATGGAAGAAGATGAGAGGCAATTCCGCCTGGACACTTCCCCGGATACGTCGGGGACCCTGGGAGATGCTGAATTCAATGAAATCGTCGATGAATACATTAATTCGCGAAAAAGCCAGTTCGTCGAAATTCGATTGCCGAAAGAGCAACCTAATGGGTTTCAAATTTGGGCCAGAGGCCAAAAGTTTCCAAGCATGAAAAGCCAAATTTCGACACGGCTCGTCCACCTGGAGAAACGGTTTCAAGCCCTCCGCAAAGCACTCGCCGAGGCACAACACTCCTCGCGTTCGTCCTTACTTCAAGCATGTGCATGCTTAGACCCCACTGTCATTGATATTTGCTTGGATCGATGGAGGCTTTCCGTTCTTGAGAAAGCTAGCCCACCGGCAAAAATTGCTCGTCCTCCACGCAACCCACGACCAAAAAAGCCCAATGTGAATTCAGACGGCGAAGAGACTCTGAGTTCGGATTCAGATTGCATTCATGACACCGAAGACGAGAATATGAGTTCAGATTTGGATTCTGTGCGTGACACGGGAGAAATGGAGGATAACGAATCACTGAAAACATCTGAAGACGACTTTGAAGAGGGCGAGATTGCGCAGGACGAGAAGAAGCCACACCCTCGCGCAGCGTATCGCAGTGGACCTTTCCATGACTACTCTTCAGACGAGGACCTCAGCCATCTTTTCTACAAAGAAGAAAATTACGAGCCCCCAGCCGCTAAGAGGCGCCGCTTGGAGAAAGATAGCGTCCACCAAGATAGTCCTACTTCGCCGCTGATGACAATGACAATTCTGCCGTTTGACCGGGACGTGGCGCTGCCCGCGAATGAGCGTGAAGCAGACAGCCATATGGAGACAAAGACCCATCTTATCGACCCAATGCGCCCTAAGATACACGAGTCTGTGGACTCGGCGAGTGATGACGGCAGTGAAACTGATGTGCATGTTTTTGACGATGTCTCTTCCATGACGTGGGATACTATTGAAGAGGGTGGAAATCGAATTTATGTGATAGCGAAAGCCCTCACAGGTTTGCCGAACAGTCGGATCAACCAACTTTCGAAATTTCTCGGAACTTACATGCTCCCTGTTTATCAAGAACTAACGCGAGAGGGGCTGAAAAATATGTCTGATGATTCATCGGTGATGGAGGGCAGGGACCCCGAGGAGAGTCATTCCATAATGCTAATGACTACCTTGTTTGTGTCATGGGCCAATGTCATCCGAGTCCCTTCTGGTGGATTTGAACCAAAACAAGTCAAGGTTACACTCTCGGCAGTCCATGAAGACAATGATGAAGATGGCTTCCCTTTTTTCCTGGATTGCTTGAATGACCTTGTGAAGGAATACGAGGAATCGTCGATTTCACCGTCGCGTATCCAATCTGACAAAACAAACATACGTATTCGACGCCAGCGCCGCCGGCGGAAAAGGGCAGTTGCGAGAATGACGATGAACCCGGCTCAAAAGGAAGGCCAGGAACGACAAAAAAAACAGGCATTACTTGAGTCTCGCCTTGGCCAAGGACATGTTCATAAGGAAATTACGGCGGTGCCGGTTTCTTTCCAGGAGCCCATAATCTACCTGGACTCACACATTGCACAACATGTCAAACCCCACCAGATCTCTGGCATACAGTTCATGTTCCGAGAAATTGTCGAGAACAAGAGAGAGGAAGGGTGTTTGCTTGCCCACACCATGGGGTTGGGAAAGTCGATGCAAGTGTAAGTCATAATCATGGTGATATTGGCCGATTTATCAGGACTAAGCTAACTCCTAGATAGGATATCCCTTCTCACTACAATTTCCGCTGCTGCGGCATCACAAGACCCGACTGTTCGGAACCAGATTCCGGACCAATTCCGAAAATCCAAAACTCTGCTGCTGTGCCCAGCAGCGCTGATTCAAAATTGGTGCAATGAGTTTGCGATGTGGTCTCCCGAAAACAACAAACTCGGCCAGATCCGCCCCGTATTGGCAAAACACTCGGGCTCTCGCCGAAATAAAGAGATTGGTGCATGGAATGATGCGGGTGGTGTACTGATCATCAGCTACCAAATCTTCCGCAAACTTGTTCAGAACAACACGGAACAAAATGAGGACCAGGAACAACAATCGATCAATGAGAATATCAAGTTTTGGTTGCTGAACAGCCCAAATATTGTTGTGGCCGACGAAGCCCAGAATTTACGCAACCAAAAGAGTCGAATTGCTGAAGCAACATCCCGTTTTCGCACCAGGAAAAGGATTGCCCTTTCAGGAACTCCGTTATCCAATGGTGTGGAAGATTACTATTGGTTGGTTGAGTGGGTAGCGCACCACTACCTGGGTCCCTTTGCTGATTTCAATGATCTATTCATAAAACCGATCGAAAATGGCTCGCATATTGAAAGCACCAGAGCGGAACAAAGAGAGGCACTCCAGCGCCAGGCGCTGTTTCTCAGAATCATCGAGCCGAAGGTGCAGCGAGTGGACATGTCCACTTTGACAGACGAATTGCCACCGAAACACGAATTCTGTATTTACTTAGAGTTGACAGAGCTCCAAAAAGGCGTGTACAACCTTTTTGTTGATGACTTGAGACTTGGAAAGGTCCAGTCTGTGAGCACGAAACTCCTGTCATTCCTGAATCTCCTGCAGCTGTGTTGTATTCACCCCGCCCTGTTTAAGACACAGCTGGAAAGCCGAGATGTCAAGCGCGCTCGGGACAATCAAACATGCCTTAGCAGTGATGAAATCGGTACGTCTCTTGGTGTCGGCATCCCCGCCCAAGAGAATGCTCTTTCAGGTTTGATGTCATGTGAACTGGAGAGTCTGCTGAACCGGGTCCCAGACTTGCTGAATCCCAGCCTGTCCAGTCGAGTGACCATACTCAATGAGATTGTGAACCAGGCAATTGCACTCGGTGACAAAGTCCTGGTGTTTTCGTCCAGCATTCTAGCATTGAATTACCTGGCGGAGTTTATGGACAAGACGCAGAGGAATTATTGCCTCATTGACGGCAATGTGGGCCCGGCCAGGCGTCCTGAGCGAATTCGGATTTTCGACAACGACCCCACAACCCATGTGTGTTTTGTTTCAACTCACGCTGGTGGTATCGGCTTTAACATTCAGACAGCGAATAGGATCGTGATATTTGACTTCCTGTTCAATCCCACATGGGAGGAGCAAGCAGTCGGGCGTGCATATCGCATTGGGCAGAAAAAGCCCGTTTATGTGTATCGCATGATCGCCGGTGGTACCTTCGAAGAGAAGCTTTACCGCATGAACGTGTTTAAAAACCAGCTTGCTTACCGTATGGTCGACAAGAAGAACCCTGTGCGTATGGGGTCCAAATCACAGGACCCCTACCTTGCGCATTGCACAGCTAGTTCTGAGAAACGCAGCATTGAGAAGTCGGTCCTTGAGGCTGACGCTGGAATGATAAACGGGATTCTGTCGTCTGAGTGCGCTGCGTCGATAATAACGATCAAGCTCTCAGGCCCGCACGTGGACCCTGGCGACATATTGACAACTGTCGAACGGCAGACTGTCGAGGATGAGCTGCGCGTACAACGCTTGCGTCTGGATTCTCGCTGAGGACTTTCCCGCTGTGAGTTTTTTTCTTCTTCTTTTATTACTTTTCTGTTTTTGTTTGAGTGATACCCCTTCTGTAATTGTTGAGTTTAAGCCAATGAATGAGTATTTCGTAATCATTCTTCTGTACCCTTTGTAATATGTACATACATATGTATGCATTTAGTCGAGTATCAGGGCCATATGGTGTTGAATGTGAATATAAACATTTGTTACCAATGTGGGTAATTGGAGATTTAATGATATTACTTTCTATTTCTATTTTGTTGAATTGTTGATTAACTGAAGACATTCTCTTGTCCAGTTCTATAGCCTTGGGATATTTATACCTCACCCAGGATCATCATGTCGTGTTTAATTGCGAGTTAGATTTGTATTTCTTTTAATTTATTATCCTCTGTACATACATATGTGATTAGCGTGTTATCCCAATCATTAGTGTGGATATGTTTGTAGTAAATGGTTAGGATCATAAGTGAAAAGTGATTGTGGATGTCACATACATGTCAAACAGGAAAACGCACAAGGCTGTATGCTCAAAGGCATACAAGTCGATTCAGCACACGCAGTTCGGCTTCGTGTCCAACTTTGCATACAGAGGAACCTGGGAGTACCGCCAAAGAAGTCAACTCAGAGAGGTGTAGAAGTGCATATTGTCAAACTGTATCCTCTGTCTTTAACGATTATATAATAAAACTGTACAATAAAAAAAGGACAGACAAGGCCAATACGTGGTGGAGGATGAGGTCTCCTTCTCCATTATAATATGAATATATGAATATGTGAATCAAGAAAAATGTAATATGTTATAGGCTCCAGTTTATAACGATACTTTTAATGTCTACCATGGATCCAAGTCTCATTTGTGACTCATAAAATTATTATGAGATTGAAATTTGTATTCATTGCTAAAGTCTAAGACTTGAAAGTACATGGAGACAGCAACAAAGAGACAACAACAAAGTGGACGCAGAAACAAGACAGCAACAGAACAAAACCGTAGAAAGGAAGGAACCTTGGAGGAAAAAAGAGTGTCTGTAGAAAATTATTCGGACAACAGAGAGTTATTTTACACGGTCTTAGTCGAACTACAAGTCCATAGGTTACTGCAGAAACACATTGAATAAATATCAAGTTATATTGTAGTTGTAGATAATAAGGACTTGCTTGGTTTCACCATGAAGGCTACTCATCCTGATCACCACGTAAAGGTGCAAGTCTTGTTCAGGTACCGCACACATGACCCGTACAGCTGGGTATAAGAAGGAAAAAAGATCACAGAGAGCTATCTCCGTGGGAAGCACAAAAAATTGGCTCAAAGAGAACTTCGAGCACGTAGGAGGAGATGAGAACAGAGCCCCTCCCCTAGGGTTTAGCTCCTGACGGTCAACGGGAGCACCTGGGCACGTACAGTCTGTATCCGCAGCGGTCTATAGGTATGTGATCCCCGTGAGGGGCGCTTTTTCAGCCATCCTAAGACATGCTTCGTGCCATTAGCAGCCTAGCCCAGGCCGCCTACAGAGTTTCGCCAGAGCCATCAGGGTAAACCCATCAGGGGTAAACCGATCACTTGACAATAGCACAACCCAAGTTCAAAAAAATGTTGGGTGTCCAGGGGACCACGGAGTGCAATGTGGGCTGGAGGGGGGATGAAGGGGAAAAGGAAGGGGAAGGGGAAAGGGAAGGGGAAGGATGAAGAAGAAATAAAGAAGAAGAAGAGAGAGAAATGGGGGGAGGGGGTATTTATATTTTCCCAGTGGCTGAAGGTGATACCCCAAAAGGGAAGGTACCTGATCGGGAAGGTACGTGGGTACCTGTCTCCTCCTTATGACCCTCATGATACCAGAGCTTGTGTATGTAGTCTATATCTAATAATGTAGTTTGGTCCCGATACCTGATTGACTGCCCTGGGTAGTCACATACAGTATATCTTTGATTTCAAATTTTGATGCTCTATCTGATGCCTCAGATAAATGTTGTCGATATTTTGACTCGTAGCAAAAGCTCGATCCTCTCACATTACATGCAAAGATATTAATACTTGATAGACTTTGTCCGCCTAATCTAACGGTCCTTTCTCCAATACCCACGCCGCGATCTCGCCATGTGGACTGATTGATGAGGGAGTCCCATATCCACTCGGAGGTGCTTGCCGTCTTATACCTGATTTGTGTGGCTTTCAGCAAAACATAGGACGTGTGCGACTGCCGAGTCTATTAATTGGATCTTGAATCAAATATGCGCGCACTTCCCATGAAGAGGGCTCTCGTTCAGATCAAACCGGACTACAGGGACGATTCTGAATAACTCCCAGGGCGAAGTCACGAACCTATAATATCATTACAATGCTCCAGTCTCCACAATTCATCACAATCCTCGGCATCGGACAAGACCACAGCTTGAGGGTCGTTTGTCGCCATCCTCCATCACTATGCTTCCTCTTCTGCTAGCATCAAAAGCACTACGACCGGGTTTGGAGACGACCAGTAGGATAACACTGGGGTTGTCACATTGTATGATGACAGGCACCATGTTTGCATGATAAGTATTCAGACACCGAGGAGCATGTCCGAAGCTCATGCTAACTCACAACGAAGTCACTAGGTGACCATATTTACTTGGCGGAGACAGGGATCCGGTTTTTTGAGCCACCCCTGTCCAATCGGGAGACACAACGGTTCGGGCCGAACCCACACGACGCGAGCCTCCATGCGATTCAAACCTTGGAAGGTACCTACCTACCTACGGGGCTGTCACGGCTTGTGAAACCCCCGGGTTCACCTGTCGTGCTCAGAATATGAGATACCTAATTCCGTACTACCCACAACCTTCTTGAATAGGCCGAGCCTTCACCGAGATATCAGACCAGGTATGATTTGAGATATGTGCCTTAACTGTAGGAGGGGACCGTCATGGATACCGAACATGCGAGTATATGATCACACAAGAGCTCATTTGTAGAAGAATATAAGTTTCTATTTGTGGCTTGATGAATGTGCTAGTAAGATACATAAAGATTGCATGAAGTCTACTTCAACTCTCCATCCACATCCACGTCCACATCCACATCCGCATCCACATCCACATCCACAACTACATAGTCACGAATAACAGCTGTGCCATTGATCACACTTGCAATCTGGTCTTCAGTGCATGTCGACTCCAAAGCAAGGATATAGCAAACCGGATCCGGACTCTCTGCGACCTTGTTCTTGATATGCCAAGTAGACGCAGGCCCCTCTGTGGTATATGAACTATTACGTGCAGTATTGATCTTGCCTGTGGCCAGATCATGGTTGAAGAGTGAACGGTAGAAGATCTCATATGCAGTCTGGGGCTGGTAGGCAGGGACTTCATGGCCAGCATCGTAGACACGGGCGAAAGAAAAGTTACCATGCTGCCTGACCTGGCCCCCAATATACGTGGAATTCGTGCGTAGAGGCGTGTATCCAGCAGACCGGAAACCAGAAGCACCAGTATGGTTGACCAGCAAGCTGGCGTCTTCACCTCCAATCCAATTGCAAGCGTAGTCACTGTCACCGTAGACGAGAGCGACCTTGATGCCAGAGTCGAGCACGTAGGCCAGGTCTTCGAGGTAGCCATGCACGTCAGAACGCGGGTAGTCCCCGACAGATTTGAAAGCGTTGTAAGCACCGTTGCTTGATTCGGTGAAGTTAATCGGGACGCCCAGTGCACCTTGTACCCAATGTTGGTTCAACCAACCCAAGAAGTAGGACGGTGGGAAAGGGTCTGGGTTTTTGTGGGTGATGTCGTAGTAGCCGCGGTCTCCATACTCTATGTACGCACCTTCGACATTGTTGCTGCAGAACCTGTCGGCTTTGTGACATGCTTTGTTGACGGTTTCATTGTTGCCGTACATTTTTGGGTCACCCTCTGCGGCCAGCGCGCGACATTTTGTGATCAGATCTTTGCATCCACCAGGGCGGCTCCACGCATCCATGGCGTGATCATATACGGTCTTGTTGATAGCCTGGATGTCGTAGGTATTGTTGTATGCCATTACTGGGTATGTAGGTTCCTGTACTAGGAGATCGATGCAGCCGTTGATGATGCCCAATGTATCCAGGTGAATGTAGTGTGATCCCTCCGAGGTATCGATGCTTCCGTTTTGTATCTTTTCGTTTTGTTCCTGGAAGAAGGCAGTAAAAGATGGGCCATAGCGACCGCCGTATGACTCAGTCCAGATGCTAACCCGGTCATCATGGGGCTTGTAGTGTGGAAACTCGGTGAACCAGGTCTGAGCAAAGTGCCATAGTGACCGTGCAGAGTTTTGAGTACTATTAGCCACCGTCGACTTGTCTTGGCTAGCTGTCGTACCGACGTAGAAGGTGTTATTCTGCTTAGGCACCCCGGCCCACTCCGATAAGTTCCAGGCTCCTTGAACTTGATCAAAGGTACCGTTGGTTGGGACATCATAACTGAAGCCGACCTGATTTGGCTGGTCAATGTACAGCATATTGACATAGTTATTCCAGGACCATGGATTGAGCTCCGTGGAATTTGAATCCTTGTTGACTATACAGGGTCCATTTTCCTGCATGAGGCCAATCATAGAAGAACTTCCTGGGCCTCCGTTCATCCATATGGACAGTGGTGCATTCTTTGGGTTATGGCGAGATTCAAAGAACCAGAAGAAAGTATTGATCGGGTAGTCTTGATCAACATTTACATCGTCCAGAGAGCCTGGGGGTAGATGAACGTAACCCGAATATGATCTCACTCCTGGAGTTGTTTCACAGATCCCAGGCTGTGCAATTCATCAGTATGAGATTTTTCTTTTGACCTCAATGACCATATCATATTTAAATTGAAACTTTGGAAGAAATCGCACCTGTTTGTATGAAATCTTTACTCCCTTTTGATGCTTTGATTCAACTACCTTCAAACCATCTGGTATGGGCGGAAAGTACTGCGCCGCGGCAGTTACTACCAAAGCGGCCGCCCACAAAAGAATCATGACGTAAAATAAACTGTGGCAGCAAAGGGCTTGAGAGAAGAGTTACAAGGAAATGTGCGTATAAAGGAACAAAGCACGTCCCTGAGTACCTTGAGTGGCTGGCAGGTAGCGGGGGCAGGGAAGCCCTGGAGATCACCTGTCCTTACATAATCAAAATGCACCGACCTCGGGATGGATCGTGCTTCGTGCCTTTGGTGTAACCTTCGCACTTTGAGGACACACTTCATGTCGTCTACCCATGGAGAGTAACTCAGTGTTCTTTGTGCCCGAGGCCCACATCTCTCTATGTTACAATCCCCGAGATTGTGTAGCATATCCGATAATGTCATATATGCGACATCCTGCTGCCGGCTGAACAATCACCATAAGGAAACCAACTTGCACCAAGTATGATTTTTGTTACCGTCTTCGTATCCACCTAAAAAGACATCTAAAAAGAGTATCTGAAAGAGCATCCAAAAGAACATGAAAGCGGCCGACAACATATTCTTGTGGTGTTAATTAAAAACCAGTGGGTTTCGCGTTATTCTACATAATAGATATTTCATACCTACTACCTAGGTATTATCAAGTTAATGTACACTTATAACACTGTGGCTGGAAGGAGAGGAATGAAGTACGGAGTACATCCAAAGATACCTAGCTAGGCACATCCTATGGAAAAACCCAGTCTAACCAAATCGGGTTGCGATACCCGCGGGATCATATATGATCTTCGCTTTATGACGTTATTTCCAAGTTACCTAGATATCGTGTATCTGTTTCGTTCGTTCTGCCTTCGGCAATCTCCATCTTTCATTCAAACTTCCAATTGCCGGCGGAACAAATGGTAATGCCACTCCCATTCCAAGACACATCCAAATAACCGTTATCTCGCTCACAGTGGGAGTTTGCCGAGGTTGATCACAGTAGAACCGAAGTTGCCGTGAATTTCTGGCCGAACGAGCAAATGAGATTCTCATTGTCTAAAAGAGATGGAAATTTTGGTTAGATAATTTCGATGGCAGTATATTGATGGCTCTTACATAGAGGACTGGTTTATTTGTGAAAATAGAATTTGTTTCAATTGTAGAGATACTTCAACTGAAGTTGCAGTCTTCGCTCCGTTGAATCAGCAAGTGGGAACTCTTGATTAGGGGTAGCTGGGAGTTACTGAATTATTAAAATGCTTGATCTTAACACGGTTGGAACGATGAATCAAAGATATCCCAAGTTACCGATTGATGTTTCAATCTAGAGACCTCAGGTATAAGTCCGTAGGCTATCACATCCTGAAAGGGCTAATATTACCTACTGCCGGTATCTGTGTATAAATTTGGTATATTATACTCTATGCGATTTAGTCACATACTTGACTGTTGTTCTTGTCCCCCTTTTCTGCTGCTTCTTTACACCTCGCTTCTGACCAACATCGCTAAGGTAAACAAATATGTTTTCTCGAAGTATCATGCTTAATAGTGGATATGAGATGCCTCTGACGGGGTATGGTCTCTGGGATGTGAGCAAAGCCGTTTGTGCTGATCAAGTTTATGCTGCTATTAAAGAGGGTTACCGATCATTTGACGGCGCATGTGGTAAGTGTGACCTCTCCTGAAACCAAACTTAGGAAAATCTGCCGTTGTATAGTGCCAATCAGGTCATGGGCTCATCCAAAGAAATTCGAATAGATTACGGGAACGAAGTCGAAGCCGGACAGGGAATCGCGCGTGCCATTCATGATGGAGTTGTTCGACGCAGCGAGCTCTTTATCGTGTCCAAACTCTGGTGTACCTTTCACGATCCCAAACATGTCCAAATGATTGCACGCAAGCAGCTCTCTGATTGGGGATTGGATTACTTTGACTTATATCTGGTTCACTTTCCAGTTTCGTTGAAATATGTTGATCCATCTGAACACTACCCTCCGGGATGGACAGCTACCCCACTTACAAATAGCAAGAATGTTGAACTTGACCACGTCCCAATGCACGAAACCTGGGGAGCCATGGAATCCCTAGTCAAAGCCAAGCTCACAAGAAGCATCGGGATCAGCAACTTCCACATACAGCTGATCAGTGACCTACTGTGCTACGCGTGTATAAGGCCCGCCGTGTTGCAGATTGAGCACCATCCATATCTCACCCAGACACGTTTGGTGGACTACTCTCAAGGGCAAGGAATAGTGGTAACAGCATACTGTTCCTTTGGCCCCCAGAGCACCGTGGCAGCTAAATTGGAAAATGTCGACGAAATTGATTCACTACTGGATCATCACTTGATCAAAACCATTGCGCAAAAACAAGGCAGGGCATCATCCCAGGTTCTACTGCGCTGGGCAACTCAACGTGGAATTGCCGTCATTCCCAAAAGTAGACGTCCAGAGCATATGCGTCAGAATTTGGATATGGAGTGGAACCTGAGTGAAGTTGAAATTGAGGCTATTAGTGCTTTGAACCGAGGGCTAAGGCTCAATGACCCAATCCTAGTAAGTGATATAACCTGACCATTGTATGAAGGGTTATGACTGATTAGCACCGCAGCATGGATACAATGTCCCAATATTTGTATGAAAATTTTGATTTCTATTGATAGGTTGGAATTGACTCGGAGCTATTGAAAAATTACAAAAATAATGTTGCATACTTCATAGAACAGCACCCACACAACCTAGAATGTATGCCGAGAATTCAGAAGTTGAACCCTCTGTTAGGGTTTTTTTAAATTACCCTTCGTTTTACCCCCGTTTCTAGGAATTATTCTAAAGGCAATATTTTATTAGTTTAAATGGGTTTAGAATAAATTACTAGTTATCTCCCCTATATCACGTTTAAAAACGCGAGAAAGCGCGTTCTTTAGATAATATAAGTTAATTCAGAAGGTAATAATACTCCTATCTAGACCCTAAATATATATTAAGCAGTAAAACAATCCTTTTTGTAGTATCTCGACCTCTACTAGTCGGATTTTCTTTAAAATAAATATATACTCTTGTACAGCGATTATAAGATACCGGCCGAACCCCTTTTAATGGGCTTTGATGGGGGCCTTATGGGCCCCTATTAATAGGCTGCAGGTTGGGCTCTGGGCCTGGGGTTCGGGACCATTTATGGGCTTTGCGGAACGCTACTTGAGATATCAAACGGCGACGAGAAAATTCTCCTCTGTCAATAATTTGCAAATATCAAAATAATCAAAGAGAATGAATTTGTGAATGGATATTTTATCCATCAGTTGCGTGTTCTCTATAAACGAGCTGCAAGTATCTCCGAGTCAAAGCATCTTCTGGTCCTTGTTTCGAGAGCCATCAACAACTATTTGGACAGTACAGTTGCTGTCAGATGGCTCCTGGCTATCCAGAATGTAGACCTCTGGGTCCTTACTGGGCGGTTGGAAGTCCTTTCTACCCACAAGAATCCAAGTCAAGGCCATTATTATCAAGAACACACCCACAATGAGGACCGTGTAGTTCATGTTAAGGCTGGTCACGGGGGAGGATTGTGGAATCTGTTTTCATCAAATTAGCAAATTGGACAGAAAATTCAGATGACGTATGCCATACAAATGCAATAGAGAGTACAAGAAGAGTGTAGCCGACAGCAACCACGCATATGGGGTAGGCGGAGCGACCAAGATCCCACCGAGGGCTATGTGGGAGAAGTCTTCGACTCGTCAGAAGCATGATCAGGGCAGGAGACCCTGAAGAATGGTCAGTTGTAATCCGAATCAATTGAAAAGAAAGTACCGTTTACCGCAACTGGAAATCATGAATACCGCCTGGCTGCCAACGATGGCATTGAAAGCGGCACTGGAAAACAAGTAGCTACCAGAATTAGTACTCATAGTCTCATTTTATCGTACAAATTAACCATAACCATAGTTTAAAAGACTTACACTAGGCCGATAAGGACGGTCAATAAATAAGGGAGGTGGATTGACCATAGCGGGAGCTGAAACTTGGGAGAAATTTCACAAAGTCTATCATTATCATTAGTTACTGTTGATTTCGGATTTTGGGAGTAAGTGGAAGGCCCCGAATGGGAGACTTACTTTTTGTTCCAAAACAAGCCTCCATCTCGAGCAAAGGCATAACCCTGGCGACTCACAGTAGTCGCACTAGCCACTGCCGAGGTACCATTGTTGATGATCAGTATCAAACAGAAAATGATAGCTGCTGCATCGTTTCTTGTAGCCTGTCTCACAAGTTCTATCACGGGCACACTAGTTGAACTGTTAGTTTAAGGAAGTTATTCTCATAACTTGTTGTGTTCTCACCCCGTGGAAGTATGGATAATGGACTGAAGATCCCCTATTGAGAACCCCAGCACTATAATCCATGCAACTCCCAAGACAGCCTGAGAAACAATTGTAATAATCAGGATCCGTGGCATGATTATTTTGGGAGAAGGCAATTCTTCCGCTAAATGTGTCGGTCCATCAAGGGCCATAAGCGTAGTCATGCTGTTATATAGTCCGAGAAACACAGCGAATGAATTGGACGAGTACCTGCTTAGCATTAGTCTCGAATTAATAAGTTGGTAGTCTTTGTAGCATAGTATACCCCGTATCATTGTTAATAGTTTTGAAAACACTCTCTGTCGATGCCTTGGGTGAGATGACAAGTAATGCAACAGTAAATGCAATAAACCCAAGAGCAGTTGAGAGACCTACCCAGAATGTCAGCTAATGATTCAGAGAGATTAAATCCGTGATACTAACTTCCAAGCAGCTCAAGCCCTGGAATTAGTTTGACGCCAAATATGTTAATGAGCCAGGCCCAGGTGGCAAATGCAACATAGATCAAGAAGTTCTGCCATCGTGAATATACGTCGAAATCTGGAGCGCAAAGATTGATCAGAGCCAAAGTTAGCGTTGAGACGAATAAGCAACACCCAGCATGGGTCATTATCCATCCAAGATAATTGAACCATCCCAAAATATATGCGCCCCCTCGCCTATATTCATCGGGAATGAGAAAGGATCCGAAATGGTAAGCACCCCCTGTTCCCAAGTCAGCTTGCTAGAAACCAGATACACTGAAATAAATCGGACCTATCTTACCTGCAGTAGAATATCTGGCGGAGCACTCTGCAAACACCAGCATCATACATAAAGCACCTATGCTGCACCCAATACTATACGAAAGAACTAGTCAGCTTAGGACACTTCTTCTGGAATAGTATTGATGTACAATCCGTATAGTACTGTAGGCATACCACCTGCAGAAAGGCCAACAACAAGGATGAAGGACATTCCACCAAATACATTGATGGTATTCCACCCGATACTGAGCCCACTCCACAGGCCGAATGTCTTGGGAAGTTCATCTGCGACTTCGCTTGCCATTTTGCAAGTCTGACCGGTGCTCTTTTTCGGGCTTCGAAAACAGACGTAGGGAGATAGAAAATTAATCTCTTTTGTGCGATTCAACCAAAATCCTTTGAATATGATATTCGGTTCTTCTGATCACCGCAACGAAGGTTCATGATTTTATATTATACCTTGTCAAGACTTTAGATTCAATGTACCTTATCTCCATAGTTGACCTACACCATGTCCACCATACCAACCATTCTAGCTCCGGTACTCCTCGAAGATTTCGATACTGGCTGGGTTACAAAAGATAGTGGTTTACCTTTTCAGGTTTTTGCCGGGCTGGCCCTTAGATCGGCTACCCTCACCGTTTTAGGCATGGACTAATTTCATTCCAGGGTTAATAAGCTACATGTGTATCTATCGATAAGAGATCTGAGATAGGCCACTAGAAGGGGTAAGCGTGGTGGGGCCTTATATTCCGCAACTGAAGGTTAGATAAGAGTCTAACGTGATACACGTATGTAGGGTGCAACTATTAGTGACTATATATCTTGAATTATAGGAAGCGAGTATCTAAGATATCAAAAATATTAGGCTAATATAATTTGGTGCATGGGGGAAAGAGAGAGAGACCAAATCTAGTTGGGGTATGGGTCACATCCCGAACATCTATGTGAATAGCTAAACCACCCGAATTAAGCTGTAAAGAGTCGAGAAAACATAGGTTACACTTCTTAATACAAAATTATAGTTAGCGCTAGCATGTACATATAGAGGCTAGTTCCCCTGGGCGAGTCATAGGGAAGGAATTCCCAAGAACTAATATGAAGGGTGCCTGAAGGCATTAACATTTCCTTTCTGGAATGTACTGGTGTGGGAATATTTTAATATTAGCTCCCTACCGCGAGGTACTTAATTATTCATTCCAAACAATCCAATTCCGGCATCCAATTTTTATATTCTCACGCAATTTTCGTTGGACATTCATCTTATCGTCTAACTTCCGTAGCCTCAGGATCCAAAGGTCGAGGCGAGTCCCAGTCTTCACGGTCCACATGGCGCAGCCTCACAAATGTTAGATCAAGAGCCAGTGCAGCCACAGCTAATGCAGCCCCAAACCACAGTGCAGCACGGAACCCTGCTACTTCATTGTTTGTTCTTTTAGAAACCTGGCCTTCAATTGTACCAGCAAAGCCAAGGCCTAGACTGTTACCGTAAAGATTCAAAGTTCCAATCAGACTGCCAGCCACGCCCTGCTCGTGCTTTTCAACACAGTTGCTGGCAATTATCTGCGCTGCAACGTAGACAAAGTCAGGGCAGAGACTGCCTAATATTGTAGCCGGAAATACCTGCATCCAATAGAGTTGCTGCTCTGGCATTGTTGCCAGCAATACACTGGCAGCAAACGAAGTCAAACATCCCAATGCGAGGACGTATTGCGCTTCTAGGAGTGTAATCAGCCATGCGGCTGTGATTACTGCAACTGAAGCCCCAATTCCATAAGGGATCCAGCCGACTGCAATGTGCAGCACTGTCCAGTCCCGGATTAACTGTTCCCATGCAACCATATACCACAGTAAAATTCCAACAGACATGTAAATAAACAGAACGACGAAGACCAGGGCATTGAAGCTCGGTGCTTTGAAGGCTGTCAAAGGCATTATCGGCTCAATTGCAAACCGACTTTCCCATACAAAAAAGGATGCAATTAAGAGCACCGATAAAATTATTATGACAATAACCGCAGGTTTTTGCCACCCAACTGAAGGCGCTTGACTATAAACAAGGTAGTCAGCGAAAGAAAAATGTCATTGATCGAGGATAGGAAACTTACTTCCAGGCAACACTGAACAGCAAAAGCCCACTAAGCCCCAAAAGTGCTCCTATGACATCAATTTTTCCATTTTTATCAACTGGGTCCTCAGGAGGGAAGGTAAAAAATAGACTTCCAAAGAAAACTGCTCCGAGACATGATCTACAGGAAAGGAACTCAGTACGTTTCTCACAGCCAATACCACCCCACTCTAAGTCACTCACAAGATGATAAAGTGCCACTTCCACTCCGTGTATTTTAACACAGCACCAGCAATCAACGCTCCTATCATCGCACCAACTGGTGGTGATGCAGCAAAGGTAGCCAAAGTGAAGTTCCGAGCCTTGCCAGGTGGTACCATGATTGTGAGAGTCGCGACAGCATTTGGCATCAGAATGCCACCGCCAACTCCAGTCAAAGCCCGCATAACAATGAAAGAAACATATGTGTTGCAGAAAGCATTGCAAAGTGAGAAGACGACCAGGATGGCGCCTCCCAATATCAATAGTCTTTGGTGGCCATACACGGCTCCTAGTCGACCGCTAATCAAAACGAAGGAACCCTGGGTGAGTCTAGACAATGTAATCTCAGTTGGACGAGTTCAGATATCGACTTAAAAAAAGCAATGAAGCGACGTGAAACAGAGACCTACCCGTATGCCGCAGCCATCCAATTAGCTTTGCCTGGTCCGACTTCCACGCCGAGTCTCGCGCTGAACTCATACCCACCAGCTACCGTTGAGAACTGAGAAGCATACTGTACATCCAGTCAATATTGTTCATATAAAAAGCCACTTTAGTGCATGGGAAGAAGTACCTGGATCAAATTGCACAGAAGAACTAGAAAAATGATTGAAAACTGTCTCAGTCGGCTTAGACCAGGAGGTACTTCAGTTTCGAATGTCTCCTGCCGATGAGAGTCTGCGGTAATTACTCGATTGACAACGTATGAGAGATCAGCATGGTGCAATTCCGATGCTATTGCGGGATCTGTGGTCGTGCTTTTCGGAGAGTGGTTTATCGCCATGGGTGTTCGTGATAAACAAAGATCTCGACCTCGACCCGTAGATCCAGTGATACACTGCTGATTTATTTCAATCTTCCTGATTTTAAGGTCTGCCTGTCAAACACTAGAGGAGTAGGTATAGGTACCTCCCTGGGCTATACATGCGGCTAACCGAGCCTAAAACGGTTAGACCAAATGACCAAATGTTATCTTGATGACGGCAGGTTAATTAGATTGGGCTGAATCATGGTGTTCATTTTCTTGGAAAATGTGCCCCCTAAAATCATCGGCTAGAATGCTGAGGCAACCTCATGCCCAAGGTACTATGTTTTTCCGGATATTCAGTCATCGGCCATGGATTTTGCCCATGTAATTATTATGCCCCCGCAATTGTAGCTAGGTAGCATACACAGATAGCCCGAATCCTCACTAACATAGGTACATGTTCCAATGTCTCATCTACTCATTCGAGTCATTTGAGGAACTGTGGTTCTAAAAATCGTGACAAATGCCCCCATATCTGTACAGGAGTTTCTATTTTGAGGAACAGAATTGATGTATTCATGTATCTAACTGAATCAAGATTGTTGAACCCTGCATTTGCAGTACGGTATCATATCATTTCCAGTAACAGCCATATCCTCACTATGGACCAGGATAATCGCATGTGTAGAGAGTACATGGCTATTGAGACGTATTTTTCAGGATTAGGAGACTATATGAAAGTTTAGAAAAGGATTTCTCAACGTCTTTTTCCATAAAAATAAGTATCTCAAAATCGTACGATGACTTCATTCTTTAGTACGGCATCAAGTTATAACATTGATCCATTGTATAATCCAGACCATTCAGATAGCGGAGGCCGGCAATGCAGCTTGCCCCTGGAAGCTTCCATATCCAAATGGATCCTCCTTGCTCCCCAGTAGGGTAATGGGATCTTTCATGTCAACATGGCCACAGTTTGGATGGCTAACAGAATATCCCAACAAAGCCTGAACCTCAGGCTCATATTCCTTGATGACATCCGCATCGATAGCTAGATACTGGTTCTCGTCGGCGCGCATTGAGCCGCGAGTCATATGACAGGAGTATACAATGCGGCGCTCTGGGGGGTTTGTCTTGTTTTCACCAGCTCCATGCCAAATGCTCCCAATGATAAACACCGCATCCCCTTTCTTCATTTCGCATGTCGAGCAGAGGGATCGGTCTGCAGGGCCGGAGATAGAGGCTTCGGGCCACTTATGGGAGCCAACAATGACCTGCGTCGCGCCGTTGTCGAAGTTGGTATCCTGAATTTAGATGTCAGGTTAGCATAAATTTTTATTAAAGATTTCCTCTATATCCTGTAGTTACTCACCACACCCGCGACCAACAGACCCAACAAGGAGCTCTCTCCGCTGCCCTCAAGATGATCGAAATGTTGTGCCATATCGTCGCGATGAAGCTGTTGAGCGGTAGAGGGCGACCCGCGGTTAAACGCCTCGGAGACAGCTAAAACTGGATATGAGACTGTATTGTATCTCTGTCCATCGCGATACACGTTCCTTCAACTACTAATCAGTACTATGTAGTGCTGAGGGCCGTCAATCGGGATACTCACGATTCCTCCTTCAGGAGAGCTTTGGAAACCTCCCGATAAGTCGGATGGTTGATTGCCTTGTGGGCAAAGGTCGAAGACTTGCCAGCAAAGCCACTGAGAGGAGGGTCTGCTGCGTCGAACAGCTTACCGACGTATTTTCCAAGCTTACCCCAGTAAGGTTGGGCTTCGGCATGAATCTGGTCGATGATTTCAGTGCTTAGGAAGTTTTTGATGATGATACCTCCGTCGCGTTGAATCACTTTAACAATCTCTTCGATAGGAGCGGAGGCATCCAACTCCACCACTTCTGGGTTGTTAGCTTGGTGAGGGGGTTGGGCATTTTGTATCGGTATAACTTTGATGGACAAGTATGGGAAAATGAAATTGAGCAACAGTAACTGATTTGTTAAGTGTTCAAAACTAATATATACATATGGCGGTATATATGAGAGACTTGTCCCAAAGAGGAAATGGTAGCCTCGCGTCGGATATCTCAACTCTTTGATCTCCACATTTCCTGATTGCACCTGGGCATCACTTCCTCGTGTACGACATAGGCTCGGTTATCGCTTCTCAAAGGATCAAAGCAAAGTGAGCCAGGTTTCCATCGGAAAATTCCGCGGTGTTTCCCTAAATGACATATATTTGTGTGCCATCATGGGTTCTGCCATCCTACACTTCTTCTTTTGTTCACCTTTATTACACCCTTTATTCCCCATCACACAAGATTAAAATCCATTAACCTTCATTTGATACCATGCCTGCTATTGTCAAGCACTTTTCCGCGGTCGCTGACCCGCACGTGGTCCATCAGTACCTCATGGCAGATGGCGTAGTGGTCATCGAGGGTGCCTCCACGCGCGAAACTATTGACGAGGCCCTCAAAGATATTGGGATGGTGAAAGAGGGCCAGACATTTGCCCTAGCCTCGAAGAGCACAACCTTTGCCACCGGCCTGCTGATGAATCCGCTTTACATCGACCTAACGAACCGCATCCTCACCGACACCTGTATCATTTACTACGAAAAAGAGCGAACAGTGTCAATCTCCGATCCTCAGGTCTCTCAGACCTCCATAATGTCGGCAGAACCTGGAGCAGCCCCTTGGGGCCTGCGGCGCCAGGACGAATGCCACCACATTTCGCATCCTGCTAAGCGTGAAGCAGACTTCGGAATCATGTACGCAGCAAACGATATTACAAAGGACAACGGTGCAATTCGGGTCGTGATTGGGTCAAACAAATGGATGGATAATCGAGATCCAACCTCGGAGGAGGAATGCCTGGTTGAGCTACGCAAAGGTGATGCTTTACTATGGTTAGTTCTAAACACCCTGTCTTCCTTCTCCATTTTATCGTCCAAAAGCTTATGCAGAAAATCTATTCATGACAGTCTCGGTTCTACATACTACGGTCGCGCAGCGAATACGACCGACCAACCGAGCGTTCTCCTGACTGCCACCTCCACCCCCGGTTATCGTCGCCAGGAAGAAACTCAATACCTTGCTGTCCCCTGGGAAGTTGCAGAGAAATACCCTACCGCAGTTCAGCGCTTTCTCGGTTATTATGTGAGCCGGCCCTACGGTGGTGCGGTCGAGCATATGGAGCCTTTGGACTTCTTGAAGGTGAAGGGCGACTGGTCCAAGTACCACCCTGTGGATCTTATTTAGCATACCGGGGCGCAATGAATGTAGTTATGTGTTTGGCTATCATGATGGCTTGATTGATGATAGTCCTATTTGCAGTCAATACTCTCGTCATCTATTATTTGTCAACTTGAGTGCTTTTGCTGTCGATCCGGATAAACAGAAAAGCAATGCCAATGCAATGCCTCTAAATGCAATAGGTCATTCCACCACATTGCAGGATGTTCTTAATCCCAGCCCCATTTTGTAGGCTTTATATAATGTAGCAGTATCCCCTGTCAAATGGTGACAACGAAAGGTCATTCCTTTCTGTTATCCTCGATATATTGGACTCGCTTATGGTTTTTACCATTCAGTTTAAGGTATCCAAGACCCAAGAAAACAAAAACGCCATTGAATTTGTCAGTTGTAATCACTAGGCTTCATAAAATAATATTCAATTCCATGCGAAGATCTTTAATGACCTCTTTCCATTTGAACTTCCCCGCCACAGTGGCATCAGAACGTTCCCATATGCTCTTGAGAACAGAAGCCACAGACAATGGGGCCTGGAAGCCTAGCACGTTATGCATCTCCTTCAACTTGGAATTGAAGACTGTGCGTGCTTCCTCCGTCTGCGCATGCACCGCGATCATAAACATGGGGAACAGACAAGCCTGGAGCCAGGTGAGCTTTCGAAGGGGCTCGAGGGAAGCCTCGACGTAGGTCTGGACAAGGTCATCACTAGCTTCCAAGCAGTATATCTCACCGTGAACGAAACATATCATACCCAGTCTCCAAATCTCGTTGAAGTGGTGGATCGACTCCATGTACTCGGGTTGGACCGCTACGACATTCGGCTGCCAGGCTTGGATTTTGTTGACAAGCTGAGCAACATGTGGCATAAGCTGCAGCAGTTCGTCTGTACCGTTCGGAGTAAACTTTAGGCGCTCCACAGTGAGAGAGTATTCAGTTGCCTGGCGTAAGAAGATATGCATTTGATAATCGGGTAGGTTGTCCCACCATTGCGATTGATGATGGGCCATCTCAATATCCTCGGCTACTCCATGAAGGGCTGAGGCTAGACAGAAAGAAGGGGTCTCGTTAGCAGAGGAACCCATGCGCTGAGAAGCTGTACGAAATTTCTCACTTTCATCGATGCATTTCAATTCGTTGAATGTGGCAGCGGGCAAGACTCCTCTGAGGAGTGTTTTCCCCATTGTAACAGCCCAATTGTACTGCAAAAGCATACATCGGAGCCCCGAGTCCATTTTAAGGTTTCGGTTTGAAAGTGTTCTCTCTAATAATTGACGGCAACCGATGAGCTTTGAGCTCCAGGTATCCATACCAGTGCCGATGACCTACTGATGTTAGTCCTATGGTTGGAAACAAAAGTTCTCAGGAAGGCATACATCGAAGACAATGGAAAGAAAAACGGTCGCCCCAAGGGCCCATTCGTCGTTTTGTGTCTTCAAAGCATCCCGGAACGAGCGTTGCATTGCCATCCGGTAAGGCTTGACGGCGAAGGCTGGTAACTTTCCCAACTTTGAGAGGTGAAAAGCAGAGGCGAGCATGATCGCTTTTAGTACCGGCTCTGACTCGGTAGCCAAAGATCCATATACGTTACGGTAAGGGTTGCTGTCTAGTTTGACTGGGTATAGTCGTAATGACAGGGTATCCATGTCTGCCAAGGGCCGTAGTTAGCTTGGAGCCTTTATTTCGTTTATCTATGAAGAGCCCAGAAACTCACAGTGAGTAAAAAGATATTGATCGAAAGGATCCTGCGGTGTTTGGTACAAAATTGGATCGCAAAACGATCCGAGAAGCGAGCTGTCCAGGATGTCTGTACTGTCTTCGACAAGTTGGTTACCAGCCGACCAGGTATCTGCGGACCAATCATGTACCATATCTAGGCCCGTCGAGGATATTGATATATCGTACTCCTCGATAGGATCAGGACCCAAACTTTCTGCAGTGAGTGCTTCGAGGAATGACATGTCAGGTTCGGCTTCATCCGTGGGCCTCAAAGGGGACGCCAAATCCCGAGGATCAGTCTCCGATGGCATGCCCGAGGGATTCTCAACAGGTATATATTGCCCGTTAACAACTTCCGGACCGCCCCTCCTCATTTTTGACACCATTTGGCCTTTTTGGCCACTCTGAGCTCTAAAGTCGGTCAGTGTGATTCCATACCCTCCACATTGGACCCCGCGCAAGTGACAGTTCAAGCATGATGGTTTACTCTCATCGCATTTTTGATGTCGTTGACGGCATGTGTGGCATCCTAAATAACAAATAAGATTCAGTGGTTAGGATAGGTGGGTGGGGAGTGGGAAGGGGGTGCTGAAGATAAGGAAGCCAGAGATAGGCAAAGCATACCGCTTCGGGACCTCCTCTTAAGCATAGCAGACTCAGTTGGGGGCATATTAGGATATACCTGGAGGATATGAATGGATTAGGTACTGAGCACAATGCGTCGCATAATAAGCTGATTGTGGGTCTCAGCTAGACTGCGACATCGCCCATGACCTTGGGCCTCTTAGGTGCTGACGATCGGAAGGATCTGGCCTCTGGTTGGTGCAAGCCTTAATCCAACTGATCCACCACGGAGTGTCGTATTCTCGTTTCCCGATTTTCTAAATCTTTTACCGAGATATCACAGCCTCCATAGTGAAGGGTATAACCCGACCCAACCTATCCCGCAAATAAGCTAGGCTTTGGGGCCGGGTAAGAGCCTATTAGGCCCAATCGGCACCAAAGAGTGCCAACATTTTGGATAATTGTTCCAGGCTTCGACTCCATATATTTCTAATGTATTCAATCATGGTATCCGACATATGCCACTAAATGTTACCATAAAATAATCGTACTATATTTCTGTCATTATACAACACACATACTTATACGCTACACGATGTAATGGGGAACATCCAGCATTGTATTGTACCAACATAAATTTCAACGCATTGCGATAGGAAAAGTTCATCATTCTGTAGTTCCCAAATCAAACCCCTTCAAACCTCTTCACCCGAAAGTCCTGAAAGTCCTTGACATTTCAAACAATCTTGACATGGAACAAATATCGTTGACGAATCTGTGCGGGGCTCTTTGCCACATACTCAGAGTGGTAAAGACCGGAGTAGTTGTTTAAAGTCGCTGTTCCGGCATCAACGTCTGGCACCTGGGTCCCTTTGAAATCCGGGTGAATATATCCAGCATCGCGCCACCTTTTATGAAAAGTTCTGCCACCATGGCGATCTGAAACAGCCGAGGCTTTACCTAGCTCGACTTCACATAGCAACATCAGGGCCTCCCCTTTCTGTCGGCAATACCCTGCCGACTTGGTGGATATGTCGGCAAAGAATACCCCAGGAACGAAGTTCTTCCCATCGGTACTGACAATTCCATCGCCACGGAGCCCTTGACTCAAGATCCCTGCAAAGTTGCTAGACATTGAGCCATGCCACAGTAATCGCCGGTCGCCAATACTAGAAAGGTTTTCCTTTTCCCACTGGGAAAAACGCTCTGCTTCCCCGGGAAGTTCGAGACGGAATATGCCCATTACCTCCTAGAGATGTGAAAGCGTTAGACCGGCCTTGGCCTTTATCAATATAATTCGAACGTGACTTGCCTTGAATTGAGACGGGTGGTTTGGACTAGACGATTTTTCAATATACTCCTGGAGCATCTTGAATTCTGTCGACTTTCCCTTCACTGTTAATAAGGGACAAGGGTTAGCTACAGGTCTTGGTGTTTCGCAAAGCACCCAAGGATTGACAACGGGGAGGCACCAAAGAAATATATACCTGGGGTCATTGTTGCGAGACCGAGTACTTGGGAAATTTGGCTCATGGCCAATGAGGATGACTGGGAGTTTTTTTTCCAGAATCTTGCTGGCATCATGCAATTTGAGTAAGAGATCAAGGGATTCCAGTTCCTGTCTGATGGTATCATTGGCGGCTGAAATGCTCATATTTGTGAGGATCAAGCTTTCGTAGATCTTGCACAATCTATTCTTCACGTTGGAATGGCCCCCAAGTGCCACCTGAGGGTTGGTGAGCTCCATCAGTTTGTCCAAAACTGCAATCCCAACCAGAAGCTTTTTCTTGTCCACCGTGGTTCCAAGCAAAACACTGCGCCCGTAACGGGTTAGAAACTGGACGTAGTTCTTCAAGTTTCCTGATGTGAAGATGATTTTCAAAACATTTTCAACGCTTGCGGGTAACGGGCTGATTTCGCTGGTGAAGATGGGAGCCTCCCTGTGATGCATTTCAAGGAAGAACCAGCCTTTAGAACGGGGGGGTATCATGTCTATCTTCCCAGGCTAGATGACTGAACATCTTGAACTTCGCCTTAAATCTACGCTTGGCAGAGTCGAGGCTTCCGGAATTTCGAATTACATCTGATTCCTCAGATGATCCAAATCGGTATTGCAAGTCCCATGTGTGGAACAATTGTGACTTGCCATGAACCTGCAGAAGTTGAATTCGCAAAACATCGACTTGTTCTTCCCCATCAGCGTTGACCAACGTGGCATCCCATATCAATCCCGCGTCGTCCTGGTAAACGGAAACTGTGTCGCCTAAGAACAAAGTGTGTTAGATATTCAAGTCTTGGAATGAAAATACTATATGGCATCACTGACTCGATTTTGGGTATTTATCGTCGACCAAATCAATTAGCCTCTTGAGGTTGATCTGCTCTTCATCCTTCGTTTTCTTTGAAAGGTTTCCTTCGTTATCCTCAGAAGAATCTCGCTCACGCTTTTTGTCTTTGGGTCTAACGCCTTCATTTCCCTCACGCTTAAGTATTTCTTTCTGATCAACCTCTGGGATGTGCTTTTTGATCTTCTTGAGCAGCCAATCAATGTTCACAATTTCACAGCCTTTCAGTTCGCGAGCCCGATTGACTGAAACGAAATCACCCTGTTAGTCGACGCCTATACTAGGGGATACGAAACTTGACGCTGACTCTTTTTCAACTTTTTCTTGGCGTTTTCCTCGGTTGTCACTAGATGAGTACACTCACTGATATTCATCGACGCAAACTTCGCACCACATTTTTCGACCATCCGCTTGATTTCTCCTAGATAACGGGGTGTCATTCATCAAATGATGTCTAGAAGATGTCTCTCTCCCTATCCCTGTGTGTGACCTCTCTTTGATTTGAGGAACAACATACCATGTTGATATCCAGGAATTGTGCCACTGGCGCCGATGACCAACCCCTTCAAATTATCGGCTAGCTTGTCTACCGGCTTGTTGGAAGTCATATTCCCCGATGAAAAGGAACTCGCATCAATTCTGACTCTATGAGAGCATTCAAAAGAGAGCCAAAGATGAAGAATCTACGAAATTGAACCCAGAACATCGTTGTGGGAGAAGCTGATTGCCCTTTTAAACTGCAGATGGCACTGCAACAATGGCATAATCAGTCAAACAATCAACAAAGACATTATCTAATGCCCCTTTGAATCTGGCCTTCTCCTTTGATGCCTGAGGCTGAACGCTGTAAACACATACCTGAAAACATCTAGGGAATTTCTATCGGTGAAGTGGTTTATGGGGAAGCCATTTGGGAGTCTATTACAGTCAAGAGAACACACATGTGTGTACCCTTGAATATATACAGTATGGCACCTTGTTGAGAACTTGGGAAGTTGAGAGTTATTGATTAATTCTACCAAACCAAAGCAGCATCCATTAGCTGGCAGTTATTGAGACTAGGTTATTCCCTTGGACTTGAGAATGGAAACCACCATAAGAAACGCCATATCCTCCCCTTTGAACTTCATCAAACCACAAATCCGATTAATTTTGACAAAGAACCTGCTAGTTGGAGGTGAAATAGTTGAAAGCCACAAGAGGACCAAGCTTGATCTCCTCCGCCCAAGCATCAAGATCGTACCGCATGCGATTCGAATTGCTAAGCTTCTTGCCATCGACAGGCGCATAGGCCGTGAGATCAAAGTCTGCAGGCTGTTCGTATAGGAAAAGATGTACCGATGAGGTGCACTCACGGGGGGAGGAGCAGGGCCGATGTAATTGGCAACGAAAGGCGCGTCAGATACAAGTACACCCTCACTGTTGAGCTTGATATCGGACTGGATCCAGTGAAGGATGGGTCCCAGGATTCCGAAGGAAGGGAAAGGAGCGTCAATATCCAAGCCCACGACCAGGTAGGTGCTGGTGGGGTTGGCCCCGGCGAAGGTGAGCTTTGGGGGCTCTTGGGCTGCTGTGGTTTTTGTCAGTCCATGTCTCGATCGCCTATCGCACGACTTGGGGAGGGGTGACACCAGTGAATGAACTGGTCCTTACCTTTGCGGGGTAGCCATGTGCCTGGCTGGACGTTCTCATGGCTGCCAATGGTCAAGCCAAGGATCTTGGACTTGTCCTCGATGAGAGCCAAGCCCGCTTTGACGTGGTTATCCGAAGGCATGTTGGATGTCTTGAACGTGGATGCGATGGAAGGATGAGAGATGAGATCTCGGGAGTGTTATGCTGGAACCAGAATACCCAGGCGCCCGATTCAGGCCCCCAGGTGGCGCCTTCCAAAATAAAGTTGGACAAGCATTCGGATTTAACACGGAGATAACGTTGTTCTGACTTGTCTTTCCCTTTTAGGTATCTTCCATATTTTTATATGGGGGTTATTATTTAACGTCTATGATTGGTCTAACATATCCCGAGGTCGGCTATCACGGCACCGGTTCTTCCAACAATCATTCAGTGAGTCATAACATAGTTCATATTTCCAACTTTAAGGACACTTATGCAATTTGAATGTCACATTGAATTTCAGTGGAAGATTCACTCATCAATCACCTTTGTGACCATAACTCGCACGCGGGGATTCCCCTCGTCGGGATATGGGGTTCCAAAATCACGCGCAAAAGCAATATCCTTTGCGCTCGTCTCAAACAGTTCCATGTCAAAACGACGGACAAAGCCCGCCAGTACAAGAAACATCTCCGCATAGGCCAAGCTGGAATATCACGTAGATTAGATATTGGTAAAGAAGGAGAGGAGTTCAAGCAACTTACTTCATCCCTAAACATATCCGACTGCCTTTGGAAAAGTTGACCATATACTTATCCAGATGCTCCCCTTTCGCAGCGGCACGTAACCATCGGTCTGGGTCGAAGGTGTGTGGATCGGGGAAGATCTGGGGGTCTGTGAGAACGAAATAGTGGATCTCACTGACGGGAGTCTAGATTTCGATCATGTCAATGCATATTCTGCGAAACCAGTAACAATGCCTACACATACTCCAGCAGGGATGACGTGATTCTTGTAGACCAATGCTTCAGTAGGTGCAACACGAGGCGATCGACTTGCAATCCCAGTAGACACACGTAATGTCTCCCACACTACTGCAGACTATGAAAAGAAATAATTCAGTCATTGAGCATAGATAAAGACCCATTATCATGCTATGTAACAGAGTACTTACCAGATATGGCAACTGTTCAAGCTGTCTCCATGTTGGTCGAGACTCAGGAGTGGGCATCACCGTCCGCAGTTCCTCTCGCAGCCTGGTTTTGATTGACTCATTGTCCAATATGTGAAATGCCGCAATAACTAGCGATCGAGCAGTTGTCTCAGTACCACCGATAATCAAGGAAAATCCTTCATTGCTGAGACGAGTAGCGCCGCGCATATCCTCCGGCATACTGTGACCACACATAACCTCCATAACGGTGGGAGTTTCTGAGTTTGACGACTTATTATTTTGTAGAAGTTCTTTTGTCCGACGAAGAAGGTCCAACTTCTGGCTCACTAGTGCATACACGAATGGGTCAAGCTTTTCGAGCAACCACAATGGAAGCGAGTTCATGATAGTTTGAAGGACCGGGAAAAAGAATAATATGTGAGAGAATTTGAAAAGTCCGTTGACTCCATCTCTCACACTCGTGTTGAAGTCATCGTCATCAAGATTCCCACTGTTGAAACCATAGAGATATTTATGAATAACATCAGAGGTCAGCCCAGCAAAGCCAGCATCGAGACTGATGACTTTATGGAATTCAAAAGCGCGTTTGAAATGATTCTCGAGTTTGTCAATATTCTCATATATCAAATGCTCTATGTTGGAGACCGCCTGCTTTGAAAAGTGTTTCTCAATATGTGAGCGCCGCTTCCGGTGATCTTCTGGGGAGATACTAGCAAATGCCGTATCCTTGAGATCGAATCGAGCCACCAACACAGCGGCCTTTTCTCGGATGCGTTTGCTAGAGGTGTATATCTCATCGTAATAGTTTGAGTCCTTGATATGTACCTCAAGAGGGGTAATGCGGATAATGGGCCCTAACGAAAAATCAGACTGGTGATACTGCATATGACTGGTAGAACTGACCGTATATCTCATGTAGCCGCTCGATCTCCCAGACGAACATCCCGCCCTTGATTACATTGAAATAAAATTCATAGCCGCTTGTGATAGCAGCAAGTTTTGGTCCGGGAATTTTGCTGAGAGGGTGGAAATATAGCCGATAGATGCTTTTGACGGTGATGTATATCACCAACCCACATATTCCCAGTGCTAATAGACCAGCCATGTTCCAGAGTTGCTCAGCAAAGATAAAATTTTTGAAAGGAAAAAATTGCAAAAGAAAGCATGTCAGATTCCCCAAGAATTAGTGCTGTTATTGTAGCGAGAAATACGGAGTAATGATACGCCATATGGACTATAATTTCCGGTTTCGCCGCAAACAGTGACAAAATAAATATCAACTCGGTCGATTTAGAATCTTCGAAGGGCTATTGGCTGAATTGAACTTGTTTTGAATGGCCCGTCCCTGACGAAAATACGAAGCTGACAAAAAAAAACTAGCGCACTGACACAGTGGCAGCGGCACGCTAGATAGAAGATGGGGTGCTTGGCAACGCCAATAGGAAGATGGTTAGCATACACCAGTGGCTACGGTACATGGCCCTAATCCATATTTGATGTTTGACCGCAACAGTATCGGACTAGACACCGATATTGTGATAGTCCATGTCCAAGTGCCGCTTTTTTTCGGCTTCTTAGTTTTGGAGCATACGGAGACTAACTAACCCAAGTCTGTACTACCGAACATTTTAGCGTGGCGGGGTTGGCCGGCAATCTAAACCAAACTACCTAGGACCATAATTGTAATTACGGAGTACTGAGTAGGAGTTTCTGGGTGTAAGCCCTGGAGCCTGATCTAACCAGCCATTATCAAAAAATATTCTTGAGATAATTTCTATCTGGCTACTAAACTCCATCCTCAAGGGGAAATCGCTCGAAGGTCGGTTACACACTCAGCTCTCCACATGCAGACCCAGAAGTATGATAGATACCTGTGACCCTGAAAGCAGATCTAAGCAGAGCTCGTTCATAACAAAGTTGGAAGATGGGGGAATTGAGGGAAGCCCGGCGGAGATTGGTAACATTCTCGCACTCGAGTAGCTACAGAGAGGCCTGGGTAAGGCTCTCTCAATTGCTCGAGGGTTTCACATGATACTTGGATGCTTTGATTGGGTTACAAGAGGAGACTCTTTTCTTTTTCTTCATGAGACCTTCAGCAACCAAATAAAGAAATTCCTTTGGAAGTTCACCATGGAGCCAGTTGGGAACCGCAGTGTCCACATACATATCTACGAACAGTCTGCGAATTGCGGCAGACTTGGTCGTATTGTGGTATACATGCTTGACCGCTTCTTCACCGGGATAGTAGCGCTGTCCATCTGCATTGGCTATGGTGGACTTTTCGATAATTGCGTCGATAACCGAATTCTGAAAGTTTGTATTGAGCAACTTATCACCAATCACATATGCCTTAACGAGATCATTGTACTCCCGGGCAGAGTTCTCTGGCAATTTCATTCTTTGCTACACGTTCAACGAGCACGGGGATTTTGAAAAAGTAGAGCCAGTGTGAATAGAGAGCGAACACCTGGGGGTCATCTTCCGGGAGATCAATAGTATGCTTCTTCGATTCCTTCCACGACCCTGACATTGCCTTTTTGAAAAAGAGGGAATAATTGCAGATTATTGATTCGTGGACGTGAAAGGGCTCCTTTGAGGCCCCAACGATGATCGTTAGTATTGGTCCCTAAATTCCGGGTCAAATTAGCAGTAGCAAACAGACAATATCAGCCATGATACTTACTTCTTGGTATCGTCTTGCAGGCATCGCACGGAAATTTGAACCTTTTTGCCTTTTTGTTTCAGGTATTTTCAAGAGACCAGGAACACTAGCTCGGTAAGACCGAATTGGTAAAGATGAAGTGAGGGAGTGCTCGAGATTCTCTTGGGCTGTGATGCCGTATAAAAGGGTTGTGAAGGTTACGTAGACGGGGGATCGAATACAGAGGCAGGATCTCTGGTGCTGATGGTGAGAGGAGGTAGATACTGAGAGGGACAGTCACAAAGAGGAAAGAAAAGTAGAGCACTACTATGTGTAGTAGGAACCTAATTCTGTCACATATTACCAAACCCTTCAGTATTTATCTTCTTGGGAAATGGTGCCACACACTGACTTAATTTTGCCATTGCTTCTAGCCGTTTTCTCCTATAAGCTCAGACTTATATTTCATTCTCTAATTAAATATTAGTTATCTAAAAAATGTATATGTTTCGGTTTCTTTGGAATTTCTTTCACTTATAAAAGACTTTCCTATAATAACCGAAGAATTCACAACCGAAAACAGCTTTAGCAATGCAGTCAGCTATACATATGTACCACTCAAAATCTGATGTCACTTCTCTGCTTGCTGAGCCCTCCTGTCCATGTCTGTTGAGAACAGATGATCCAATACCTGAACTCCAGTAGTACCAACACCGCAAACCAAGCCATATCAGGAACTAGGACATAAGAAGGTAGCTTTGCCTTATAGGCTAGCTAAAGGCAAAAAAACGTTAAAATTCATGGTGAACTCGATTCTTAAGTAAGGTGTTCGGAATTCAATCACACACTCAGCTGTCCATGTGTAGCTCCATGGGTCTGATAAAAATGTCTGTCCTAGAAAGCAAATATATCTGCTACAGATTTCTAAAGAATAAAACGAATAAAACTTGACCATCAGGTATCTCATTCCCATGCTAAAATAGTGGTCTTTCCTAACAAAACTGGAAGAGGACTGCTGTTAGGAAAGACGGTAGAGATCGGGCACATTGCCACAACTGGAATAACCCTAAAGACACTGCGACTAGGCTTCGGTGCCTACGTACTCAAGACTCTCTTAGTCAGAGAGCTTTCGCTTCAAACTTTGCCTCACCGCTTCCGAATTCACATAATATCCGTATCTTATGAGTGACTTGACGCTACGGAGTTTTCTTCTCTCCGCAAAACCTTCCGCAATTGAGAAAAGAAATTCCTTCGGATGTTCTTCGGATAACCATCGGGCTTCTGCAGAGTGCAGATATAGTTCGACAAGAATCTCGCGGATTTTAGAGGACTTGGTCGTATTGTTGTATGCATGACTGACAGCATTTGCGTCAGGAAAGTACACCTTTCCATCCTTCGAATCAGCTTTAGAGCATGTATCGAGGATTGCATCGATGACCGAATTTTGAAACTGGGTGTCGAGCAACTTGTCACCGAGCACATATGCACTCACGAGATCATAGTACTCCTGGGCAGACCTTTTTGCCGATTCCCCCTTTTTTGCCGCATGAAGGATTCCTGGGATTTTCGCAAAGTAAAGCCAGTGCGAATAGATAGAAAATGCCGCGGGGTCATCTTCGGGGAGTTCAATGGTGTACTCCTTGGATTCCTTCCACGAGCCTGACATGGCGGCATTGAAAAAGCGAGAAGAAGTACAGAGTACTGATTCGTGGACGTGGAAAGGTTCCTTTGAGGCCCCGACTGTGATTTTCACTGCTGGCCCTTGAATTCTAAAGCAAATTATTATTAGTAAAAGTAGCCAAATAATTTCAGCCTTAATTCTTACTTTGTGACATTGTCTTCCGAGTTCCCGTAATTTGGTGCCATTTCGGTTCTTTTTTGACGCATCTCCAAGCGAACAACCTGGAATATTCGCTTGGGGTCGTAATCGGTAAGGCTGAAGCAAGAAAGTGGTCGAGGATCTCTCAGAATGATATCGCATAGAAGGTTTGCAAAGGTAACGAAGTAAGAGAGTTAAGCAGCGAGGTGTAATTTCTGGGATAGATGAGAAGGGATGAATGAGGAGAGGGATGGTTAAGAAGAGAAGCAAAGAAAAGTAAAGCAAACAACCTATATACCACTTCATATAAATACATGTAGGAACGCAAGCCGGTCACCTCACCTTTTCCCAGGAGGAGAATTTTATGTTTTTCTGAATTCTCGCAAATTGTCTGCAACAATGACGAGGTGAGTCGTCAATGAAGTCAATACTAAATCACAAGGGATCTTAGGTTACTCCAAGAGCTATATGTAGAAGAACTACGTCCTATTTTCCTTTCTCGGTAGAAAAGGATAGTAGATTCGCAAAGTTATAGGTGATGAGAGGTCTATTACTTAGGGGTATTTTCCCATCTCATGACAACAATGCCTCAATGGCAACAGTATGCCAACAACAGGTCGGACTAGAAAGCTTGAAGTAACATTATGTTATAAGACTCTCAATAGACCTAGTTCCCCAACGCACAAAGCGAAAACGAGAGAGTTGTCGAACTCGTCCCAGACATATTTGATTAGTACCCGTTAGAATATCTCATGATGCAAGCCGTCTACTAGTTGGTCTTTTACTGACGATACCGGTGGGCGTTATTTCGATAACGATAAATTGGCGTACCAAGATACAACGAGTCAATTGGGATCATGGTGCATCAACTGCTCTATAGTACTGCGCCTTGAATCTGCAAATCTGCCTCTACAGTGGTTCCGATTTTTCTCTCCCTAAGTAGGATATTAGAGCAAGAGAGTCGCACATAAAAAGCAAAGTTGTATAGCTTAGCTTACCGGTAGTTGTTGTTACGTGCTGATCGCATTACCCCAGCCAAATAATATGCCCAGGTGCAAGAGTACCTACTTAGGAAACGACCTATAATTTCATTATCTCGTTTCCTATCTTATAGGATATTGTAAAAAGAAAAGGGGAAAAAGAAGAAGAGGAGGATTCCCAGCAGTACATCGCCAAGATGACCATCAGACCGCGAACTTTGGTTCCAAGGGGAATCGAACCCAGGCTTTGCTTCATTAAGATGACAACCTTGCAAGTTTGACATCGCTCTTAACTACTGCACTACCCGGGTTACTGCCTGGCATAACCTTAACTTTATATAAATCCCCACTATGAGACCAGCCCTAGTAGCGTGATATCGCCATTTGCATGTACATCAAGAGGCTTTTCTCTCTTTTAACATATCTGTAATTAGATCTGAAAGGCTAAAATACATCATGCTAAAGTTCTACATATGTGTGTACTCCCAAGAACTGTGAGGCTCGAAAGAGGGACGTGAATCATCGTTGCGGCCTAAAGCTGCAGGCACCAAGGCACCAAGGCAGCGCATGTACCTTGGGATAATCTTCAGGTGAGACATACTACTAGAACCATTTGATAGACTTGCATGGGGTAATTATTGGTGTATATGAAATTTAATTGACTAAAGCCGAAGATAAAAGCCAAAAGAACAATCCATGGATATATGAACGAGTGTGTTCCAAGACCGGGAAACAGGATATAATGCAACTCGAGCGAAAGCTCTCCCAATAAAGAGCAAAGAACCCAAAAAACTTCCCCATTGACCTGATCCAGGAAAAAAATACAGATACCCCCAACTCGCTAAGATGCAGACGCTAAAATCAATGACAGCAGACCAACAACATGAAACCCTTTTTCTGGAGGGGAGAGATGGGGATAGAAGACAGATAAAAAGAAGGCGGAGCCTGGATGACAGAACTCCAAATGAGTCGGATGTGTATAAAACGCGAATGAGGTATCGTGACAAGGTGTGTTTCGAGAAAAATGTGGAAACGAAAAAGCCGAGGCAAGCGCAAAGAGGAAGCAGAAAAAAACATTTGTAAATCAAAGACAGATCACTCAGCCCTGGCATGGGGCAAGGTGGTATCGGCGGTATCGATTTTAGTCCCACCGGGGGACTCTTCGTGTTCTTCGCCATCAGCAAGGATGTGTGAATATGACTTTCCAGACTTCTGCCCTTCGGGTTGCTCGATATCAGCTTCGAGCTTAGCTTCGATCTTGTCGAGGGTCTCTTCGACCTCCGGGGTATCCTCGATGTTAGGTGCAAGCTTGGGGACATCGGGAGACTTTTCGAGTCGAGGAGATTGCTCGGGCTCAACTTCCTTCTCGTCTTCTTTGCCCGCCTTCATCTCCTGCTCGGCGGCATCGGCGGTCTCGGTGGCAGTGTGGTCTTCGAGGGTAATGACGTTATCCTCAATCTCCGACTTGGTGTCAACAAACTCTTCATCGTCGCTCATGGCGGGAACACCAGGAGAGGACTTGGCCTTCTCCTGGGATGGAAGTGTGTGTGGGGATTCATCCAACTGCTCGAGATTCTCCGCCGCCTCAGTGACGTCCGTGGGTGAGGTGTTAATGCTTGAATACGAGAGCGCGGTAGGAGATGTTGAGGCACGGCTTGAACCAGAGGTTGGGATGTGACGTGGGTGTCGCGGAGGCAAGGCGGGTGGGGTGCGCGCGGGGATTGTGACCAGGCGAGCCCGGGTGAAGCTCGGCGAGGTAGGCTTGGTGTCACGGTTTGTCGTCTGGCCCTCCACCTTTGTGGGCGAGGGCGGGATACTATCCCTTGGTGTGACAGTGGCATTGCCAACCTCGTGGACCTCATAGTGCTCGTCGTCATCCTCAAACTCGGGGTCCTCGTGTGCATCTTCGCAGGCATTCGCTTTCGCTCTCCTATCCTCGGCTTCATCGCCCTCCAGCTGGCGGACCTTCACATGCTCTTCGTTGCCATGGATAGCAATCGTATCCCAGTGAGGGTCATCATTTTCAATCCAGGTATTCATCGGTGGACGGCCAATAGACGACCCCTTTGTGCTGCGAGAAGATGCACGGCTCACTGATGTGTGCTCAGTTAGCGAGGCGTCATCGGTTTGCGTGCCACGATCAACACTAGCATAGCTCTTGGTGCTCTGCACACTCGCGCGCCAACTATTGCGCGGCGAGCTATCCATGCTGCGCCGAGAGAAAGTGCTATAAATAGGACTGTCCAGGTTCGGCCGGAATTCAAATGTCTCATAGCTTGGTCTCACCTTTGTGCCGGCCTCGCGGATGAAAAGCCCCTCCGCCTCCAGCGCCTTCACTCCATACGGATCGGGATCGTCCACAGCCGGCACGCCGAAATGTTGTCCCTCTTCCGCCAACTCCACATCGCCAGGTGTTTCGCCTGGAGGCGGAACAAGACTTTCGTCGACGTCAGAGTCGCCCTGTGCGGCCTTTAGGGTTTGCATGAGGGTTTGCAGCTCGTGGGGTGGATGCCGGACTTTGCCGGATAGAATCTCGTCGACAGATATCCGCTCGCCGTAGAAGCGCTCGTTCTCGTCAGTTCGCTCGATAATGATTGTGCCATCGACGGCAACACCTGCGTACAGGCCTTTGCTCTTCATATATGTCCAAATTGGTGCTTGGCGTTTGTGCACTTCGGATTCGAGGACTCCACCGATACCTACGGGTCCCGCGGCTGCGCTGACCTCGCCGCCGAGCGTGCAACGGAATTTCTTGAATGCTTCCAGCGCCTCATAGGTGTTGATGACTACCACGCAATCATAGATGTCGACTCCGGCGAGAAATCCTATCCCGGCTGTGTGTAGCATAATACCAGATGGCGGGCTCCACGCGCCAGTCTCGGGAAGGCGACCGATCAGCACGCCACTACCGCCAGAGCCACTCATCCATAGACCTGTGCGCATGGTCGTGAATATCGCGACTCCCTTGGCATTTTTGAGGACTTTTGTTGGGATTTTCTGGATAACGCGTTGCTTGCCCTTGGGGCGATTGATCTTCCCATTCTCGTCGACGCCGGTTGTGGAATCGGGGGCATAGAAGCCGTCTTTGCAGAAGCTGCGTAGGATGCGCGCGGCTTTGTCGGCTTCCTTGTCGAGTGTCATGGGCCAGAAGGCTTCGGCGCCCAGCTTGTGCGATAGGCGATTAACAGGGCCGCCGAGTTTGTCGACGGTATCCCATGCTTTGTCGAAGCCTTTTTTTGAAATGCTTTTGGTCTTCTCCCACCGATTTGGAGGCATGGTGGCTGCCAGACAGAAGAGATAGCTGCCAGGTAGAAGAGACTTTAAAAGTTATTGTAGGGTAATTGAAGAAGGATCAAGAAGTTGGATGCGCTTTGCGCCGCGAAAGGCTGATCAAGACGGTTTCTATACACCACTGAAACACGACTTGCGCCGCGAACAGCAGAATCGCGACAGATTCTTAGATCGGGAATGTATGGAGGGATTTGGTAAGATCTGCGTAACCCAGGAATGCGGGGAGGAATGTGGAAACTTTATACGAAATATGGAAAGAAATAAGAGATTAGAGATTATAGAAGGAAATGAAGAGAAGAAATAGAAAACGATTTCCAATCCGGGTCAGACGGAAAGGGATTTGAATATTTAACCTTGGAAGGTCTGGACCAAAACAGCGTTAAATGGCTTCCCATGGTTCCAAGGTTCGGAGAGGCAATGTCATCATCCATGGATCAGCTGGTTTTTTTTCGGTTTTTTTTAATTTGTCGGTTTTTTTTTCTCTTTATGCTATTACTGTGTATGTATGGATGTATATACATAATCTATCCGGTGTACTCCGTACTATTGTATATAGTATATAGACATTTGAACCTATTGATATTATTGCCTATGTCATTTGGAATAATATCTGAGCTCTTGTACCAACTCTCAGAAATGACCAGTCCAGATAATCACATACCTCGCAACCCCACCTGGAAAATTTAAAAAGCCCTCCAGGGCTAGAACGCGTGTCCAGGTATTTCTTTAGACTTTTCCTTTTTTACATATTTACTTAGTATTCCGTGCTTAGAAAAAAAAATATAAACATGAAACGAAACACATTGCTATTGTTAATTTAACTATTCCTTTGATCTTGGTGCATCTTCAAGCCCCAGTGGGTCCCTCAGATGACAGCTCAACCTAGGCTGAACAGATCGACCACGCTATAGGCAATGTACGCATCCGTCGGCTCGGTTTTCCCTCTACTCCGCACGGAAGAGTAATTTGACATTGAATATCTTTTCAGCTGATTGCCAGCGCATAATCCGGTGTATCCCAGGCTGCGGAATATAATAATGCAAGATCGTTTTCTATACTGCTCTCAGAACACATCTACACTAATGTACTTGGCCCGATGGGGAAATTCAACAATTATGCACCATATTTTTATGTACCTACTAGGTGCTTTTGCAGTGCTAATCAATCATTAAAAAAAAAAAAGGTCTTCTACCTGTGAGGCTCTCGGAACATTTCATCACCAATCGGGGAGAGTTGGGTCCTGTGGCTGAGAATGGAAGTATTGTCTCGGGCTGAGATGCAACTTGGGCGCTGTAGAGTTCCGATTGGTTAGTTTTGCCAGCTTTCAATAAATAACCCTTCCAAGGTTAGGTCGGGAAGAACGATACATATGGCCATCCCTATACGGGGTGGCTATTACTTCGTACATACTTCCTCAACCACAGACGAGATCTAGCCACTCTAGCGCCGCTGTGGCGGATTATGACCCACGATGTTGCAGTAGTGTGGCCTTCTGCGGACTATGACTACGTGCTTACAGAAAAGGGTCCCTAATCGAACATGCCAACCGGTTGGAACTAGTGGACCTAGTACACACTATCAATTATAAAGGATATGTTTTTCGTTTATATAAAGATCTAGCATCCAATACATGCACACATGCCTCGCCACATAGCATGGCCATCAGAAAATGTGGGAGAAATGCACAAGACGAATCCAAACCTAGTGGGTAACATTTCAAATGCGGTGGTATAGAAAATCAGGGTAATCAAGAACAGGCTTAGCGCATTTACAGCGCACCCAGCTCCTTAAGCTTGGAGACAAGGCCATCGACATCCTCGACCTTGCCACCACCCTTTCGTGGCGCGGGTTCTACAGAACATTAGCACAATCCCACGAACGAAATAGCAGAACCACAAGAAGCACATACCTGTAACCTTCAGAGTCTTCAACCGCCGTGTATCTTCGACACCGAGATCGGCAAGAGTCTTCTTCTCAAGGGGCTTCTTCTTGGCCTTCATAATGTTGGGCAAGCTAGCGTACCGCGGCTCGTTCAACCGCAGATCCGTAGTAATAACCATAGGCAACTTGGCGCGGAGAGTCTCAACACCACCGTCGACCTCGTGGGTAATCTCAACGGTACCAGCCTCATCCTTAATGTCAACTTTGCTGGCCTGCGTAGCCTGGGGCCACCCAAGGAGACCAGCAAGCATCTGACCAGTCTGACCCTGGTCACCGTCAATAGCCTGCTTGCCGAGCAACACGAGGTTCACATTCTGCTCCTTAACAACGGCCTGCAGCATCTTGGCGATGGTCAGTGGCTCCGGGCCACCGTCACCCTTTTCCGGTACGTCGATGTGGAAGGCTCGATCAGCGCCCATGGCCATGGCGGTGCGGAGGACGTCAGGGCATTTCGGGCCACCGGCGGAAAGTGCGAGGATATCTTCGACCTTAATGGGGCCCTTGCGCTCGCGAAGGCGGACGGCCTCTTCGATTGAGAGCTCGTCAAATGGGTTCAGAGAGTGCTTGACACCGGCGGTTTCGACACCGGTCTGGGCTTTGTTGATGCGGGGCTTGATCTATTAGATTCAAAGGTTTGCGTCAGTCGTGATATCCCAATTCCAGGGTGAGTGGTGGGGGTCATGGAGACCCTGTTGGTTGAAAGGTACAGCTCCGAGCATCGGTCGCCCGAAGCTGCACTTGGAGGGGCCATAGTTGAATTGGCATTTGACTTACCGCATAGTCGATCACGCGCTTGACGGGTACCAATATCCTTAGGCCACTCATTTTGTGTAATTCAGTAGTCGAGCAACGGCCAATTCCTGAGTTGATGTAAGGAAGTTTGGAGGCTCGGAGGAAGAAAGCGTGCGGTGACGGAGTGCCAAGAAATTGAAAACGCCGACGCGGCCCGAGTTTAACCCTCGTCGCACCACGGACTCCTCACGGTACCGTCAACTTTTGCGGCCATCATGATAACAAGCGCTTGGGGTCGGAGCAAGTACATTTTACATGCATCAAGGATCCCTTTGGGATTTGTGTTGCTGAAGCCTGATTTTGTTTAAGTGCAGCTCCAAGTTGTCTACCCTACCAGCAGTTGCTTGAAACCGTATGTACATTGTGTCTATACATAACTTATGTACTAGTTAGAAGGAGTGGAACTGTACCCGAAGATACAAGAGGGAAATAAAGCAAGCAAATAACAGGGGTTCAAAGTCACAAGCAAGTTGTCTAAAGAATGAGAAGAAAACAACAGGACGGTAATTAGCTCTGGAAGTGATATTGGGTTGCTGATGGCCGCAATTTTTAGCCGTATTCACACCACCGAACCTGCCGAGGTTAACCATACAGCCTACATATTGTGATAATGAATATTGTTTTGCATTTGACAAGACTAACCAGGCTAGAACAGTGGCCTGCTTTAATTGGATGGCAAGGTCATAAAATGTATAGCTGTATCAAAGCCTAGCTCTAATACATGTCTTTCCTGTTGTTTTTAGTGAGCTACCGGGCATGTTGATTCATTCCCCCCCAGACTGTTATTCTCTCCATTATATATTCAAAAACAAGAGATCATTCTCCAGCTATTCCTGAACTCATAGAGAAAAATTAGGATGATCTGAAAACAGCCAGAAAAGAAAGAGAAAAGAAAGAAAACGGCGGCTGCATGTTGAGCCTGCGAAGGGAATTGGGTTCTAGTTAATCGCACTAGAACACTCGCCCAACCGTGCTACGTCTTATATATAAAAAAGATCCAATCTTTGGCGCTGGGTTGTTGTTAACTATAGGTAAGACCACCGAAATTAACAGATTGCATAGAGAAATTAATTAGATAAACTAGAGGAGAAAAGCACAAACGCAGGGCTAGCTACTGCTAATTTATAGGCACATATGATATCCCAAGTATCAAAATGGGTCTAATATGGCTTCACTCCGGCAAGTTTCAGTAACCGGTCACTGATTTGGGGAGGCTCAAGGGGCTCCTTGCGATCCCTCGGGTCTCTAGTTCCATCAGGAAGCATGGCACAAGTTTTGCGAACAACGACGTTATCATGAGGCCAATGCGTAGTACCTCCATACTTAGAGAATACCTCTGATTTGCACTGCAAAGTTTCCGGGGATGCAAACTTTGCAGGAGAATAGGCAGCATATATAATAGTACGGATGGTTTGGCTGGTCTCAGCTGGCTCGCTGCCATAATGGATAGTGCGGCTATCCCACACAATCAAATCTCCAATATCCGCGCAGACCTTGATTGGCGAACATCCTCTTGCTTTGAACCAGTCGAGCTTTGTCTGGTCAAGCCAGTACAGATCTTTGGTTGACCATGTCGCAGGGTCCGTTTCAGTATCAAAGAACTCATCCACCAGACGGTGGGACCCAGGGTAGACTACAAGTCCTCCATCATCTGGACCAGCTATAGAGAGATTTATAATTCCTTGGACACAATGCATACCGCGTCGGAAGGGACTCTGGTCCACATGTTCCCAGGCACCCTTCCGTGGGACATCCTTGCGGTTTGGGAAAGTGACATTCAGACTGTCAAAGCTAACCAGTAGTTCTTCAGTACCCCAGATTTTGGAAAAGGCTTCAATTACCCCTGTCTCCATGCGTGCATCCCACATGAACTTTTCATGGGCGACTGCATAGGCACTGAAGGTGTTGATTGTGCTCTGGACAGGGAGGTTCTTGGCCAACCAAGTGTCTGGGTTTTCATAGTCCAGCTCATCGTTCCCGAATGACTTCAACCACTCACGAGCTTTTTGTTGGTAGGCGATGGCCCGATCCTGTGGGATTGCGTTTTTGATCACTGCGAACCCATTATCACGAAGTTCGGCGAGCCAGTCACCAGTTTTTGCACCAGCACTGCAAACCCAATCAAAGTCAGCAAACATCCTTGAAGGAGAAGAATGCAGAGAAACTTACAGTGCATTTTGAGGCTCCGGTAGGGTTTGATTGAGAGAGGACAAGGTCGTAGTAGTAGACATGGTTTTGATACTGTCCTTTTTCGACAGTGGTCAGGAATGTAATGATTCTGCCCTCGTATTCTCGCGGAGGAAAGGTTTTACTTCTTGCGACTAATATAAATTACTTTTATCCGAACGCCATTTTTCTCGAAGCGAGTAGATGCAGTCTTTCCTGAACGGCTTCGGCATTCGGCCCTACCGAAGCCGAATGGAGATAAGAAAAGTGGAAGATAGGAAGTGTAAAATGCCAAGGTGCGGTTTCCGAACCAAATAACCTCTGGACTCTGGATGGGCATGGTCATGAGATGCCAATGGTCTTTATGGGGTATAAAGCCGTGGGGTATGCGCTCACGTAGGCCCAGACTATAAACAAATCTGCCGCCTTTCTTGATAACATACAGTTAGGGAACTCGAAATTCTATTTTGCCTCTCATAATGACTCGTTTTGATGAGCCAGTCCCGGGTGTCACTTCCAATGATACAAAGGATATCTCCAAAGTCAACATCGAGGATGCCGATGACACCCTTCAGGCACTGGAGAACTACCAGTCTCAACTGGGCACGCCTTTGTCTCCCGAAGATGACCGTCGCATTCTTCGCAGAATTGACATCTGGTATCTACATTTCCTATATTATCCTCCACAAGAATCTCGGACTCTTACCAATTTATGACCAGCTTAATTCCCGTGCTTTTCCTCTCGTACCTGTTGCAGTATCTCGACAAACAGGCTATGGGATATAGCGCCATTCTGGGCCTCCGAACAGACATGCACCTCGTAGGCCAAGACTATTCTTGGGCTTCTAGTCTGTTTTATTTCGGATATATGGTCGCCTCAGGGATTGTGGCTTTATTGATCATTCGTTTGCCTGTTGGCCGCTTCATGTCGGCAGCTATGTAAGTGTATTGATTCCTCAAACCAAAGCATGAGACTGATATATTCATGAAAAAAACAGGGGAGTCTGGGCGGCTATTCTTATGTTGACTGTCCTGTGCAAAAATGCCAATGGGTTGTGGGCCGCGCGCTTCTTCCTGGGGTTCGTTGAGTCAACTATCGCTCCTTCTATGAGTGTTATTATATCTATGTGGTATAAGAGATCCGAGCAGCCCATTCGGCAGTCCGCATGGTTTATGGGAAATGTTATTGGAGGTCTAGTTGGTGGTCTGCTGGGATATGGTGTCGGGCACATAGATGGCATTGCACCATGGAAGGTAAGAAATGTCGCAATCGTCTACTTCAAAGGTCAAGACACTAATAGCATTATCCTTTGTAGGCACTCTTTATACTTTTTGGAGGCATTACCTTGCTTTGGTCGGTGATTTGCTGGTTCGCAATTCCCGACAGCCCTATGGGCGCATGGTTTCTTCCAATTGAAGACCAAGTCAAGGCCGTGGAGCGTGTCAAGGATAACCTAACTGGAATCAAAAGTCATAATATCAAGCGTTATCAAGTTATCGAAGCTCTGCTTGATCCAAAGACTTGGCTTCTTGCGTTGTTTCAATTTACGCAAAATGTGCCCAACGGCGGTGTTGGTTCGGTATGCTTTCTTTTATTTTCTTTTTTCCTTCCACGAAGCTCATTTGCATGGTGGAATCATCTCTAACCTGACCTTTCATTAGTTCGCATCGATTGTTGTCGAAGGATTCGGTTTCACCACACTTGATACTCTTCTTGTCCAAATGATTGGCACCGGATTCCAAATCGTTTTCGTCATAATTTCGGCCATCGGCAGCACCTATCTGAAAAACACCCGTACATATTGGATGACATTCAACACTATAATGGCCCTGATTGGCACAGTCATGATTCGACAGATCAATCCCGACTATATTTGGTCTCGCTTCATGGGGTACTGTCTTATCATTGCTTTCTCGGCCAATTTTCCTCTTACGTTGGCAATGATCACAAGTAACACAGCTGGATTTACCAAAAAGTCCACTGTCACAGCAATCGTGAGTCTCTTCACTTTGTTCAACTTGAGGGCCTCTTTTTGACATCTCATTTTTCTAGGTTTTCATCGCATACTGCGCCGGCAACATTGTCGGGCCCCAGATCATGTTCGCTCGAGAAGCACCCAGTTATTCCTCTGGATTTGCGGGAATGGTCGTTTGCTTCGCTTGCTCTGCAATTCTTAGTATGTTGCTACGATTCTACTGCATCTGGGAGAATAAGAAGCGAGACAACATTCATATTCCCTCGGACGATTTCGAGGAAGACATTGACCCTGCAGTCTTGGCTTCCCTAAACCTGACGGATAAGACGGACAGGGAAATGCATCAATTCAGATATGTATACTAGCTGTTTGATTGAAGCCGGTCATTTTTATATAGGCTATTGCTGTGACTAATCAATGAGCTAAATTTTGAACACGAATGAAGATCTTCTATGTAATATAGTAGGCTTGACTCTGGATGTAAACGTGGCAAAACACCATAAACAAAGAAGTTATCACCTGGTACACACATTACGTGCCAGTAGTGATGAAGTGATTAGTCCAACTTCGATGAGACAACGACTCGGATATGTACCCTCATGATCATGGAAAATCCCTTTATTCGGCGGAACCGGGCAAGTAATCCGGGGTATGTGGGGGACGTCGTTATATCTGCGGGGTATACTCGGATGTTTAGTTTCGGCCCTACCGAACCCGAGTCTCATCGAGCCTGAGAGCTAACAGTGACCTTACATGGTGAAAAATGAGATAAGACATCCCAAAGCAATCTAAAAAGCTCGCGTGGTTTCTATTGCCCAGGTGATATGGACATCAAATCGATCAAGCAAATCATTGAACAATAAATTAAATGACCAGCTGAGGGGTTCCTGGATGTATAGAGTAGTAGGAGGAGGAGGAGGAGGAGGAAGAGGAAGAAGAAGAAGAAGAAGAAGAAGAAGAAGAAGAAGAAGAAGAAGAAGAAGAAGAAGAAGAAGAAGAAGAAGAAGAAGAAGAAGAAGAAGAAGAAGAAGAAGAAGAAGAAGAAGAAGAAGAAGAAGAAGAAGAAGAAGAAGAAGAAGAAGCCTATAAACATGAAATTCTTTATGTATGAAGATATTAGACATTTCTACAATTTAAATTTGACATTTTCAAGTATCATTCTTGCAAGAGATATTGATGAAAATGTACTACAGTGGAGATCCGAAACGGAGAAGCAATGCTGTATGATTCGAATGGGAGCAAAGGGACAAAGAGAAGAAGGGAGAGAACGCGGGGACAGAGCAATCTAGCTATCTACAAACGGGATTTACCCCATGTGGTGCCTGATTTGTTTTGATAGAAAAGAAATCTACCTGATGTCGTAAAGGTTGTTGATTATCTAGACTTCGGTACAACCTATTTTGGGTCGGAGTAATATACATATTTTAACTCCTACTCTCCACCCATAGATTCTCCACACATAGATAGAAATATCTCATATTCCGCTATGATGAAAACCAAACACTCACACCGATCACCACGTTTCTTGTTTGTAGCGGCCGATTTGTTCCATGCCAACGAGATAGCCCTCAGCCTGGGAACGGGTGAAAGGCTGCCCTGATGAAGGAGCTCCTCCATGCTGGAAGGCTTCAATGAGCGCCTCGCGTACAGCTTGAGGCATGCGGCCCGAGGAACCACAAATGTAAACTGACCCCTGCATATCATGCAACACGCGGAAGAAGAGCGGGAAGTTCTCGCGCACGGTGTCTTGCACGTAGACCTTGCGTTGCTGATCACGCGAAAAAGCAGTAAGTACCTGTAGCGGGATGAGCTTGCTGAGCTCCGTCCACTCTTTCTCGAAGAAGAAGTCGGACTCTCGGTTTCGGCCTCCATACAGGAGAATGGTAGGGCCAATTGGTGGATTGACGCCAGGGTTTTGTTCGCGGTAAGCCTGCACAAGTGCCGCTTTCTCCCAAATCATAGAGCGAAGGGGTGCAATTCCAGTGCCCGGTCCAATAAGCACGGTTGCTGCGGTCAGTTGCTGGACTGAAGATTTGAGGCCCCCGGGCTGCAGCTGGATTTGGAGGGTGCTACCTGGCCGGAGGATGGAGAGATATTTAGTACAGACTCCCTCGCGGATTCGCTTGATCACTGTCTGGTATTTGACAATGGCAATGAGTAGTTCGAATTGTGTGTTGCCATCAGCAGTCTGCTTGCGTTTTCCGCCACTGGCAATGCTAAACTGGCGGGCGCGCATGGCTGGGATAACAGATACTGCGTGTTGCCAAGGAATTTTGACAGTATCGAACTCATGCAGGATCTCAAGTATGCTACGCCGTGGGCGTGTCGTGTAATCCCATAGCTCGTCGAGATATTCCGGATTTGTAAATTCTAGTAACCGTTCTTTGTGCATTTCATCGCTGGTGTAGTGGGCGATTGTGGAGAAGAAGGATCGACGGGGTATCCCTTTGATATCGAGATAGTCTACGAGGAGGGCACGAAGAGTTAGATTGGGATATGAGTCGAGACCAGGGATAGGTGGTGGTGATGGAATATCTCCTGTTGGAACAAGACAGATTGGACGATCCGCCTGGTCGTTCCAACCCATTAAGTCAATAAGGGTTTGGACATCAATCACAGAGCTTTTCGGTGTGATGGCGATCATGTCTCCAGGGACGTAAGAGACAGAGTCTGGGACGGTCAGGGTGATATGGCGCACATCCTGCCAATGCTTTTGCGGAGTCACGCGCCGATTTTCAGTTAATGTCGCACATAGTGTATGTGGGATGGGTCGGCAGTCATGGTCCAGGTGGTGTAGTCCCGGATATTCATCCGCAGAAGCTTCATGTTCATTTGCAACGGCAGCTTGGGGTATTGGGACGGAATCATTCTCTCCCGTTAATTGCAATTCCCACTTTGGAGGGAGCTGCACATCGTCTGGAATCGGGTGCTGTCCATCAGGAAGAGGATGTCTATCCAGCAAATGTTTTCGAAAGTCTGTCATCCATGGTAGGAAGGTCCCCTCAAGCCTATGGGTCAAGCCATGTAAGTCGTGAACAAATATCTAGCGTGAGGATCAAAAAAGTACTGACCCTTCCGGATGTTGCTGGTCTGCTTCGCCCGTCGGATAGATCTCATTTGCACCAAGCTGTAATAGTCGTTTATATAGCTTGCGTATTGCCCAATTGAATCTATTATAATCAGCCATTGAAACACACAATAGTGGTATAGTTTACATACTTGGGATACGAGCTATCGCCCAGTCCAAAGCACGTGAAATTTATGCCATTCAAAAAGGTGGCAGGTAGCTTTTTCAACAAGAGCGATTTCCAAAAAGACCGCGCATTGGCCGGAAAATCGCCTTGTCCAGTAGTCGAGGCAACAAATATGGTGAGTGTATATAAGAAAAGGGATTCCTAAGAGTCCATGGGTATTAGGCCTCTAGAGGGTCGTTGTCGTTGTAGATAAGTACATACCGGCTTGCATTGATTCAACTCAGATACATGAGTCGCAAAACGGAGCCGCTCGGTCAAGGAGCCCAATTCCTCGGCCACCTCTTGCGCATTGCCCGTTTCGGAGCCATATAGAATGAGCACGGACCGTTCCAAGGGACGTGGACTTTGGGTGTCACTCATGCTGCGCTTTAAGGTGGAAGTGTCTGAGCAGTCCTTGCTTTGCCCCTCCGAAAATCGGCTGACGTCACGCAAAAACCAATCAATCTTATCAATTACCCCACCGCCCTATCTACCGCCTACCCGAGTTGATATCCATCCAATGTTGTTTGAAGAGTCTTGAATATATGTGCATTTGAGGAGGATTAATATATCTCTGGGATCATATAAAAAGTACGCCAAGGAGATTGACAAGGGGATGTAACCCCAGGGAGGTGATGTAGATATAAGACAACGAGATATCTCGTATTGGCCAGCTTTTACTCTTCAGCAGTTCTCATGTTAACTCAGCAGTCCCTCTAGGGCTGTCTTGCATATAGAAGCTGCAAGTTCTTACTGCTTGTTTTGCTTGGAGTATACATGTGTATGATGGTCAATACTATGCAAAGTGTTCATTTTGCTTGCTAATGGCCCGGGTTACCGTAGAGTTATCTGCGCTGAACAGACCGAATAATTCACTGTGGTATTGAATGGATACAAGGGAGATACCAAAGAGGCATGGATCAGACCGCTGAAGAGCCGTAGAAAGGCTAAATTGAAATAAAAAAGGGTATCGTGAATCTGCTTTTCAGAAGTCATCGTCGCCGCCGCCGCCCCCACCATCTTCATCACCCATATCATCTTCTCCATCGTCGAAGTACTGTTCAGCATTGTAATCGCCGCCCATTTCATCATCATCTTCGGAGAAGTCGTCATCCATGATTTCCTCTTCCTGCTCATCATCCCCTTCAAGCAATCCAGCTTCATCTTCATCTCCGTCGCCTTCATCCTCGTCTTCACCGCCCGCTGTGCGCTTCGCAGGTCCAGCTTCATCTTCTTCATCTTCGAAACCACGCTTCACTCCAGCGACTGAGCCCTGCGCCTGGTAGCCATCCAAGGATGCGTCGGGTCGGAAGTTTGGCTGGAGGGTTTGCCATAGCTCGCGGGGGAAGAATTTCAAGACTGAACAGTCCGAGCATGCGGGGTCAGTCGTCTGCAGCCATAGAAAAATCCAAGCTGGTAGTAAACTTACAATAAGACCGTCCGGTGATCTTGGGGAGTGTGCGCCGTTTCTTTTGATAACGGCCGGAATAGGTGGGCATGCCATGGAAAGCGTCAAAGTTGGCGCGCGCGGCGCTGCCTTTTTTGGCACTGGAAGATGACGCATCAAGAACGGAGTAGTAGGGACCCTCGTGAAAGCTCTCGCGCAACTCTCGGTAGTAGTCTACCCGGGTTTGTTCTGCGGGGCTCAACTTCCGAGCAAAAGGAACGGTGTATTTCTGGGGGTATGGGAAGTTAGAACCTGTAGATTTCGACATGATGGAGATTGTTGGATTAAAAGAGTGAGATTTCCCAGAGAGCCAGGCTAAAAAGCAAACATACAGGGTATAGCGGTGTTGGAGCTGTGTCTGGCTCTCCGCCTGGGTCTGCATCCCAAGTAAACTCTGTACCGGGGGGGCTTCTTGCCCTTTGGTGCCCCACGACGTGACATATTTGTGGTGATAGGACGTCAATTAATGTAGGTTAACGAGTATGGATCATTTTTCGTGATATAACTGCGGGCAGATGGTCATGACTCCGGAAAAATATATTTCTTCACCGCCCACCCGAAACAGCACTAGGGCTGGCAGAATTCCCTCAATGCTTCCCCGCGTGGACGCTAAGATAACAATACGCAGATCTTTACTTTGTACTCCGACAATAGACCATTGAACTACAAGTTGTTTTAATTGAACATGAGACTAAATAACAATAATTGAGTCGTTTCATGCGCTGTTCCAAATTCAGTGACATCATAGTCCGGCAGTCAATACCTGAGTACCGCCAGATTGCACGGGTCCCCAGGGACCCTCATTCACACGCTGTTGTAGCGTTCGCATGATATCTTCAAACCCTTCAACCTGGCCATCAGTTTCTTGCAACCGGTTGTGCAACGCTACGAGAACATCATGTTTCGCAGTGGCAACTTTCCAGACGACACTCTGGGAATCACCAGCACCACCCCCGACGAAGTCTGCGTAAGAGCGAGGTGGCTTGAAAAGATATGGGAGAAGGGTAGTCAGGGCAGGTGGAGTGAGAACTGCCCATGCTCCTGAGGTGGGGAAAAATCCATTAGTGGCTGGGGATAGCTGACCCAAACCTTCTTCGGAGGGCAATTGGAACCGTGATGCATTGGCGTTGGCGGATGCTGAAGGTGAGGGTTTCCAGTTCGCCGTGGTAATAGCTTTCATAAAGGTTATGGCAGATAAAGCAATATCTTTCATCACTAGGACGTCGGCAGCACCCACCACATTGTCCCAGAAAGTGGGGTGTTGGTTGACATAAAGGAAGTAGAGGATGCGCGCTGCAGCTGCTTCGCGGTCCCAGTCAGTTGGAGTTGAGCCGGAGGTGTTCAAATTCATTGAATCAGTAAGTCTAATTCGTAGAGGTCCGTGGAAAATTTTGGCCAGAACATCCAGAGCTTCGCCGTTTGGAGGATTTGTGGGAATTGCGAGAACCGGGTTAGCACCATGTTTGCCCGCTTCTACGAGAAGCACTCGGGGGAGTGAAGCTAAAATAGCAAGGTGGCCTGTGGGTACTTCACCATGTGCCCATTGCGCGGTAGGAATGGCGAGAGACCTGTTGATGCGGGAGATAATCCCGTCAAGTAAGGTAGAGGGGTTCTGCAACAAGTGGTTGGGATACATCTCAGCATACCGAGCCACATATGCCATGACTGGGCCGGATAGGTAGAGAAGATCTACCGCGTCCAGCTTGGACTCATCGAGATAATAAGTCAGCACTTGGGAATGCAGTTTGTGTTCGACAAGGAAGTCAAGGGCAGGGGACGAGAAAGTCGAAGTAGACTGCACAGAGCTTCGAGCGGCGAGGCCCGGCCCATCGATCTCTAACAGCTCACGGAAGAAGTTGAGCAGCGTCATATGCATCAAGACATCGCTCACTTGGACCATGTGGCAGGTAGTAAAATGCAGGAGACTACTGCTCTGGTATTTAGCCTCAATCTCCGGTACTTGGGCTGTTGAAATGATATCCCAGCGTAGTTTTCCGGCTTTCACCAGAAGTGTCATTAGCCTGCCCTGTGCGAGCGTTCTTTCGCGCTTAGAAAGGCCACCAGGGGCATCGCTCTCGAGGCTACATAGCCCGAACAATAGACCGTAGACATCCTTATCAGTGAATACCCTCCTCCACAAGAGCCCCTGGCCTGTATGACTTTCATCGCCGGTATGCTTATATTCTCCATTCTCCAGGTTATTAGCGACGTCAACCTCCAAAAGCGCCCATAATGTGTCGAGTGCAGCCTGTGCAACTTCGCCCGAAGATGTTGAAAGCCACAGCTCCACAAGTGAAGCCACCAGATCTGAATCGCCTGCAACGACGGCAGCTTCACTGTATCTCCGCCCAGCTTTAGCCAACAGTGAGAGAGCTAGGAGATTGATTGGTGGCGATGGAGCCTTGAAGCCAGCGACAAGATTGATCGGAGGATCGATAGATTGGAGATCGGTGAAGGTGAAGTAGTTGGTAGCTCTGATTCCGAGGGTTGTAATAGGTGTAGGGTCTTCCTGCAAAACGGGAAGGAGCACAGCAATTTGAGATAGAAGAGTGGCAGGGACCGCAGGGTCCGTGGATTCGACTAGTTGCAACTTCAACTTGTCGATGAGAGGAATGTCCAAGGCCGTGGCGGGGTTCTCCTGGACTTGGGCGAGGTGTGATCTCACTGCATCAAATGTTGAAGGAACTGACATTTTGACTTCTTCAAATATCTTCACTTCTTCTCAAAAACCAGTCACAGACTTAAAACTGAAATGCACGCCTTTGTGACAGGTGAAGCTCGGCCTTTGCGCCGCGGGGAAAGCTCACATGCGCCTCAGGCATCAACACCAAACCAACCAAACATGACCGCATCAACCAACCGTATCTACTACTCTGTCCCTCACCAGAAGTTCTTGTGCATGCCAGGATTACAGCCTACAATCATGGAGCCTCCACAGAGTCTAGTTTCTCAGAAGTCATCCGATTCAGGTCTCCATATTCAGCTACACCCTCTCGTTCTCCTCACTGTCTCCGACCAAATTACTCGACATGCTGCCCGACAGCAACATGGGCCGATAATTGGTGGTCTCCTAGGCCAACAGAACGGACGAGAGATAACACTTGAGCATGCATTTGAATGCCCGGTTACTTGCGGACTGAACGATGAAGTTATTTTGCCAGCAGCATGGTTTGAAGAACGTCTTCAGCAGTGTATGTGGAACCCCTCACACGACCCAGTAGGGTTGCTCCTACCCAGTATAAACTAACCATATCATAGTCAAGGATGTTCACAAAAACCCCGCTCTCGACCTTGTTGGATGGTGGTCAACTGCGCCATCAACCGGGCCGAATGACGCCCATCTCCCCCTCCACCGACAGATCCTCCAGGACTACAATGAATCTGCCGTCTTCCTCGCCTTCCACCCCTCACAGCTTCAAGGTTCAAATTCAAATGGAGGCAAACTTCCCCTGACCGTGTACGAGAGTGTCCATGAAGGCGAGCCTGCTCCCGATGCAAGCAAGGACATGCAGGTTGATGGCGAGGAGCCAGTGGTGAACATCAAATTTAGGGAGCTGCCTTACTCAGTGGAAACAGGGGAATCAGAGATGATCGGTATCGATACTATTGTTCAGGCTTCTGGCACAGCTTCTTTGAGTGCGACACAGGAGCCAACGAAGCGTGCACAGCAGACAGAACAAACAGAGTCAAATAAGCAGAGCTCGCAGGTTGAACTCTCACAAGAGGAAGAAGAATGTAAGTTCCACTGTCTTCAACACTACTACTGGATAGTTGATACTGACCGATTGAAAAGTAATCGCAAGCCTCAGCACTCGTCTCAATGCCGTTCGCACCCTCGAATCCCGCGTTTCCCTCATCAAATCCTACCTCTCCAGTCTCTCAGAAGCAGATTTCAGCTCAGACCGATCAAAGGACAATACATCCGCCACCAAGCTGTCACACCCAATCATCCGCAACGTCAACTCTCTCCTCTCACACCTGTCCATCCTCTCTCCATCAGAGCAAAGCACCTTCACCACCGAAGTACTCTCGCAAAGCAATGACGTGCTATTAATCTCGCTACTTGGCCAACTCGGTGACAACGTCAAGGCTATGCGCGAACTGGGCCGCAAATCCGCAGTCGTTCAGGCTACGCGTCACGTAGCCACCGCGCGCAAGGATCCCGCCATGCTCCAAAAGAGCTTCAATGACGAGTTCTATAGCCAAGGTGGACGTGGGTTTCCTGGCAGTGGGATGTATTCGTGATATTAGCCATTTCTCCAGTGTTTCCACGCTCAGCCCATGAAATACCCCCCATAATGGCAATATACCGGATCTTGGGCCTAGGATTTTATTTGCTTTGCTTAGATAGTATTGCTTTCTAGGCCCATTTTAAGGCCATTTAGACGAGATAACGAACTTTGATATGATTACAATTTTTTTTTTTCATTTCCCCATATTCAAAGGTGATACTACAGGTCGGGTCCAGACAATACTATACAAACAAATGTAAACCCATAGTAATGCCAGGAGCATGTGAACCGATGGGAATATGACAGATAAAAGTAAAAGAATAACACAAAAGCAAAACATGCCGCTATGAAAACAGGCGGGTATCCATACCTATCCAAACAACGGGACATAAAGAGAAGTAAAAGCGCAAAAATCTCGAAGTGCTCGTGGGTAGCGTGAGGTAAAAAGAGTAATACGTTTGCAGCTCAATCGTAGGGGAGACATGCATATCAAAGCAAGCCCTGCCAATGAGATGTATATGCCGGGTCATAATTGTATCATGGACATGGATCATAAACCATGGTTGACAGGGTACGGGGGAGGAGGGTGGTAAGGATCCGGCATGGGCATAGGGACTTGCTCGCGGAGGGGACCATCAGATGGGTAAGGATGGACCGGCGATTCTGTATGCAGATTGTCATGACTGTGAACCGAGGAATCCTCATAGGGTGACGGGCTTCGCTCGTAAAATCTAGACGTTCTAGACGGGTTGTGGACATGGTCATCGAAATCCGACGCATACGGCGAAGTGCCCGTGAGCGCGATCTCGGGATTGGGTTGTGCGTGAGCGAGAAGCACCTCGCCTTCTTCGTAGGGTGTGTCGCCATAGCGGTCCGTTCGGGCTCCGGACATGGCCGCTCCAGCGCCATGGTAAACCGTTCCGTGTTGGGTGAGTTCACTGCCCTCTTGGGGTGGCTGGAGGCCGAGTGACGCGTCTTGTGGCCGATAGCTGGGGTCCAGCATACGACTTTTGCGGCCGACGAACAGCCAGCGAGCACTTCGGCCAATGGCTTTGAAGAGGTCCAATGGGTTCATGGCGTCAATCAAGGCCCGTATGCCGTAGCGTCCACCTTGGTATGCAGACTTGCCGTTGCCGTAGAAATCAGTCACTTCACTTGACTGGTTGGTGAGGATGTAGGTCTTCCATGAGAAGGCCCAAAGATGAAGTATACCAAATATCGCCATTTCACAGTTAATCATTAGCTCCGGGAGCCCAACTTTGAGGTCATTCAGTGCGATCTTATCAGTCGCTGAGATAGCGCCCTCGGAGACCAGAAGGCTGATGAGTGTCTAAAACGTGAAAACACAAATTAATAAACCACTTTATGAGGAGACGATGCTGAAAAGAGCTTACCGACTGCCAGAATGACAGGAAAATAACGAGCTTAATCGACAAGATCTTCAAAAATGGCTGATGTTGCTTGATGTCTTGGCTGGTCTGGTGGTAGAACTGGATCAGGCAGTACATGGCGATAGATACGGAGACCGATTCAATGACGATTGTCTATCAAGAGACTGTTAGCGGACCGACTGGGGATGAAACCAACGGGTTGGTCGCCGCTTCGAACGTACCCAGATATGCCCAAATGCGGGATTCAGCGATTCCTCGCAGTACACCCCAAAGGCCTGCGTGACAACTGCAACGATGGTCATAAGAACGCGCATCACACAGTATTGGAACACCCCGACCCAAACAATCTGTATAACGATCAGTTCCCTGGAGCCCCTCAAAATCTGCCCAAGTCCTTTATCTTACATTGAACCATGTCAATCCACTGCGCGGAGTCCGCCAGATGCGCTCACCACCACAGCATTTTTGAAGCCAATTCAACGGCCAGAGCCATTTCTTTGGTTGGATTCCACGGAAGTAATCCTTCTGGCTGTGTAGATCCGGGGCGATGTAGTGGCACATGAGAGAGAAGAAGGCGGAGATACAGAAAGCTTCGTAGCAGTCGCCGAGGACCTTAAAGTAGACCGAGTCATGGTAGAAGTATATGCTGAGCCATGCGACAATGGAATAGACGGGGACCATGAATAGGATGCGGATAATACTGCGACGGAGAGGAGGACCATGTCAGCAATGCTCATATGACGCGTTAACCGGCACGGGGAAGGGGGACTCACTGTCGCTGTTCGATCGGCTTGCTGTAATGTGTGGCATGTAGCATAATTAGAGCCAAAGATACAACACAGGCGATGATGGCGCAAGCGCCGCCCACCAGGAGCGCTAGGACGTGAAATGTAACGCCGCCATCCCAGAGTGCGACCTCCTCAACTGTTTCCCATCAGTCACTGTAAAGTTATTCAAGGAGGGGTAACACACTTGTTTGGGACTCTGTGGTATTACACACTGGCCAGCCCATGATGGCTGGTAGGGTGAAAGATGGCAAAAGAGGATTGTTGATGGAGTGAACCCTGGAACCCTTTTTCCCCCTTTATCTCTTATCCGGATCGACAGGGGAAGACGCCACCGAAGATCAAGAAAATATAGAAGAAGCAACTATGTCCACACGCAAGACACGGATATGGCGTTCTCTTGGCTTATGCACAACCTGTCAGTTCTTGAAAATCTGCCGATTTCTTAGGGATCGCCGGAAGCTGAAAAGGCTTAGTCTTGGATCTATTTTTATCTGCTTGGCTCTTTGACAGCCCCTTGGAGTGGACCTTCTACGTATATCTTGGTCGAATGAGGCTGATAATATCGTATAACACTGCCCACTTTGCATACTTTGGAGTTCTTTCATGTTGATTCTTTTCATGGAATTTTGCAGTCACTAATAGTTTATTGTACATGGCCAATAACGGTGTGGCCCAACTGCAAGATATTTTTAATCGGAAGTTCAGGAACGCCATGAATCCCCACGCCGTCCGCCACGTCCGCGTCCACGAGGCCCGGCACCAGATCGAGGTCCAGGCCCAAATCGTTCAGGGCCGATGTCCACAAACTTATCATCATCTTCGAAAGTAATTCGCCGCATCTCATCACCACCACGGCGTGGGAATGTGCCCTTCCGAATCAGCTCATCGAATTGATCTAAACGTTTATCGGCGACGGGACGTGGAACGGGAAGGTAGTACAGCTTGGGCTTTGTAGTGGTAGATTCGAACAATTCATCCAGAGGCTTAAAACCCTGCCCTGGTCGTGATGGGAGTGCGGGAGCCGCGGGAGGCACGTTGGAAGGGCGACGGTCAAACTGATCAACATCGCGGCGCGGGCCCAAGGGAGGAGTACGGTTGAAACCTGATTCACGTCGTCCAGAGGGAGTAGAGCCCACCTCGGCAAGGGTAGCCGTGGTTCCATCTTCAGATGTCTCATATCTCACTTCCCAACGGGCAGCAGGGCCAGCGCGATCTCGGGATTTCTCTTCTGTCTCGATCCATTCCTTGATCTTCTCATCAGGGATAAAATCTGCTCGGAGATTCTTGCGATTGCGTTCGTTGGGCCACACAGTCCCATGAATGGCGGAACGAACCCGCGAAGCTGCTGCGAGACTGGTGAAGCTCACAAAACAGTGGGTTTTGATAGAATCGAGATAAAAGTCAATGATGGCATCGGAATCTGTGGTGTCGGTGGTGGATGCGAGGCTGGCCAGGTGCTTGCGGAGTGCAGCCGGCTGGAGTGGGCGCATGAGGCCGTCGATATAGAGGGCAGAAGTTGCAGCGTGCAACGCGGGGGTGGTGTCCGCATCCTGCATTGTGACGTCTCTCGGGGGCGAGGCAGGTTGGGTGGATGCACCAGCAGGTGGAAACAGGTTGCGGAACCGAGCGTCTTGCTTGGTGGGGGTTTTGTGCGAGTCTGTTTGCGTCTCGATAGGTTGTTTGTCTGTGTGGTCCTCCGCTGCTTTTTGATCGTCGGGCTTTAAATCACCGAGCCCCTGGCCGCGGGGAATTGACACCTCGTCGTCTTTCAGCAACGCGCGTGGGGTTGCTTCCTTCGCGCGAGCCTTCCTATTTGCAATCTCTTCTAGAGTAGGAGCCGGGCTCTGGCTGCGGCGTTTCCGTTTACGTGTATCCTCCAATGCCTCTTCCACCGGGAGAGGTGTCGATAACCCGGTGTCAACGTCAGATGTTTGGGCAGCGGAGATCGATTTTTCTTGGGTCTTCACAGGGTCTTCGTTCTTCGCATCTTGGGCTGTCTCATCCATTTGTGGCTGGGAAGGTGCAGCTGTAGGGGGTTGATTTTCGCGGGTAATTGCCTCTGTTTGTGCCTCCTCCGCAGGCTTTGCGACATCTTCAACTTTTTGCGATTTCACATCGGTTACCGAAACTGCCTCTCCTTGGGTCGACTCATCTGCTTGTGTTTGTCCATCTTCAGCTCGATCCGATACTGACACAGGGGCTGTTGTTTCCTCGGGTTGTGAGATTGGTTCTTCCTTTGGTTTTTCAAGCTCTTCATTCTCTGGTTGTTCGGGCTGAGACTTTTCATGTGAAACAGCATCTGGCGCAGATGGCTGTGATTCGGTGGATTCTTCTGCAGGGGCTGCTTCTTCGGTTGTAACCTGGTTTGTTTGTGAGTCAAGCTCAATCAATTTGTCAATGAACTGCTGCTTGAGGCGGAGGCCAGTCTGAGGGACGCCGCGCTTCTTGCACTCGGCCTTCAAATCAGCCACTTTCAATGATGAATAGTCACTCATGATGACAGACTCTCCACATCAGAGGTCGATGTAGAAAGCAAAGTTTGAATGAGATGGGATCAATTGCTTATATCAGAAAGAACAAGGCAATTGATTGTAATGCAGGGATTGAATCTGGGGACGCGATGGAAATGCGCGCCGATGATGTAGGATGCTAGCCACATGTGGACTAGCGTCACTCTTGTCTGAACAATCCATGGGATGCAACCGGAAACTACAACTACTACGGAGTATAATCATTTAAGTAAATGAAGTATAAACAAGATATAATTGAGAAAGATCTGATAATAAAAATACTTGATCTTAGTCCAAGCACATACATGTACTATAATTAGCACCGCAAGGGAGGCCAGATAAATCAGATGCGGCTGAAGTAAACCAGCATTACTACCAGTATAATATATATCAATGGCAGTTCACTGACCTTGTCTACAACTGTAGCCATGTGGTCGAGTTTATGTATTTACAAATTACTCTCATCTAGAAAAATAAAAGGGCACTGGTGAGAGGTAAGGGGGTGTTTACAAGTGAGAGGATAGCTCTCCGACCGTAACTTGGGACCAGCACTTTTTGTGGATGGGAAGTCTTCAAATATTACACATCTGGAACAGAACGTACAGTAATTTCTTTGAATTGAGTTGTGATCTTACTTTTACCGGCTTTATTACTATGACTAGTTGGTTAGAGTGAAACACCACACTTGGGAAAAACTGTTGGAGTTTCCCATTCGACCAAAAAGCCCACAATTGCAGTAGTCGAGGATATTTCTAGCATTTTCAACAGGAACAGGCAACATGGATACATTCATAGTGATCTAGTCATTTTCAAGAATGGCTCTAATCTACAATACCCGCTGGCAGCAAAGCCACATAGTCCACTGGTGCCGGCTCAGTCCCATGAGGCATACCAACAATCTTCAAAGTATCACCCTTCTGGATCTTGACACCCCGGAACTTAATACGAATCGCCGAATGCCCATCCAAATAGATAGAAGGTGTGTGGCTAAAGGTATCCTCACTATTGCCAACCCATTGGCCGATTTCCTGATTATTCACATAGACCTTCCACCGCGACTGGCCACCGTATACATCGTAGTAGTTCACTGCAAGGTCATAGGTGCCAGAGGGAAAGTCTATTTTGGTCGAAGCTGTACCAGCTGTACTGTTGGAAGTCGTAACAATTGCAACCGAACCAGAAGCTGTTTCGAAGGGGCTGACGGTGTAAGTTTTGTAGCCTTCTAACTTCATATCCTCCGCTTCGATACGCCATGGATGGTGGCCGACACGCTTAGCTTGATCGGGGATCCCGGAAAGATTGTAATAGAAGTCATTGATCGCATCTCTCCACACAATTGAGTGACCGCTCTGGTAGTCTAGGAAGTGCCGAGTATGGTTGTATCGCTCAGTATCAATTTTGCCATGAAGTGATTCCCACTGCGTAAGGAATGTCTGTGCAGTTTCCGCCCCGCTGTAGTGTTCATCATAGAAGTGTTGAATAACGGTCTTCCCCGAGTGCAGACGATGGGTGTATTTCACATGGTGGAACCATAGTAGAAGATCGTCTGGTGTGGTGTCGATGTTCTCATACATGGCAGCGATTTCATCCGGATACTGGCCTGAAAAACCTGTGCCATTTGCCACTGTCCGATCCATTCCAATGCTAGTTTGGTCTGCGCGGGTCCATTGGCCCCATCCATTGTTGTCTTGGGATGCAGGGTTGGGACCATAGTGAGTGTATAGAATATCCGTTAAAGTCTGGATGCCTAAATTCCCACTGTATTGTTCATAGGCGGGCCAAGATTCCATGGACATGCGAGTGATGGTGTCAAGTACCTCCCGGTCGAGCCCAAAGGTCAGTCTGATCCAGTCTTGCAGAATATCTTGGGCATCATCTGCTGGGTTCCAAGCTAAGCGACCATAGGCATATAGATTTGACATGGACAGGTGACTACCAAGCCAGGTGGTGTTTGTGCCAACGTTGACAACAGCTGCTGAGCCGCCTAGTTTGCGATTGAACCGTTTACCAGCCACGATATCGCGAACAAGTGATGGCTGGCCGTCGACGCGGAGGTCAGAGTCTAAGATCGTCTTCCAAAGGGGAGCAACATAGACCAAATGCGACTGTTGTCCAAGATATTCTTGCGTAACCTGCAGTTCAATGGCCATGCTGGTGTTGAACAAATTTGCAAACAATGCCGATGCTGGTTCACGGACCTGGAAATCAATAGGCCCGTACTTGATTTGGATCACCACGTTGTCGTCAAATTCGCCATCTAGGTCCTTGAAAAATTCCACAGCAGCCTTTGCACGATCATCCGTCCAGATTGATTCGTTCAGCTGGTTGTAGACAAACGCGCGATACATAACAATTCCACCGTAGGGCTGAACTTCTTTGGCGAAAAGGTTCGCGGCATCTGCGAGCGTTCTGTTATATGTCTGGGGGCCCGGCTGCCCCTCCGAGTCAGCCTTGACCAGGTAGCCAGCCATGTCAGGAACTCGATCATAGACCTGGGTTGTAATATTTGACCACCACTCAATGACAGATGCATCGAGGGGATCAAAAGTGCTGAGTCCTCCATACGTTTGAGGGGATGCGAAGTTGAGCGATAGGCCGACTTGTATACCGTATGGCCGGAAGACATCAGCGATTCGAGCCACGCCGTCGAGGTTTGTGGAATTCAAGAGGGCAGCATCCGCATTGACATTGTTGATGACGACAGCATTGATTCTGATCGAGGCTAACAACCGAGCGTATTCAGCAACACGGGTTAGGTCGTCGACGATTTGACCGTCCTTGAAGAAGATAGAGGGGCCACCATAGCCGCGTTCGATTCTTCCATCCATGTCATCCCATTGATTCACCCAGCGAATAGGCGCGGAAGGATTGGATGCATAGGCGACCTTGGAGAAGTTTCCCTGTGCAAGCATCGACAAGTATTCAAAGGTGCCATAGAGAGCACCCCTCTCATTTTGTCCAAGGATTTGAACGCTTTTTCCCTTGGTATCGAGCCAAAAGCCATCTTCTTCCAGTTCGGGTACATCTTTCACCGCGCCACAGATTTCCTGATATTGATCAACCGTGCCAACAACAACCGAGGAGGATGTCTTGCATTTGTTGTGTGTGACTTGCACACTCTTTCCATAAACACCTTTGAGACCACTTTGCAACTCCGTCCCCGCAACATATACCGGACTTGTCTCAGTCGCATTGAGGGTGACGATACTCGAAGGGAGATTGGAATGACATTGGCCTGAACAGGGTAATGATGCGTACCGCAGCCAGCCCTTGAGGCCGTTCTCAGCGGCTGCAAAGCCCAAGGAGGCGAAGAAGAGAAGTGCACGCATTGTAGCCACAGATTCTGGTCCGGGGGAACATATATCTAACCACCCACTGCAGATCAAGTCCCCCCTTTATATCGAACTGGCTGCGAACATCGGGAGACTCGCCGATGGCACATAGTTGCCGGAAAAACTTCAGGCTAAATAAGTAATACGTCAAAGCCAAGGAATACAGGCTATGTGTACTTATACTCTTTCCCCGCAAAGACTGTGGAGTCGTGTGGGGGTGGATTTGGCACGCACGTAAAGGCTGAATTTCTTCACGCCTAATGTTGACAGAGCCACCAAGTAGTAGGGTCTTAACTAGGTTCTACCTCGGAGAGACTCGAAAAAAAGGACCCAATCGGGAAAAAGACGTGTGGACACCTGTATAAGGGGGAAATCTGGGATTCACATTGGGGTTTCGGGCCTCTGTGAGCTCAGATTGTCAATATACCTGAGCTTTTTTTTTTGAGTACAATATATACCCAAGCCGCAATCCTTTTCATGATAATATATAATCCTGTTGGTCACTGGGCGTAGCTTGACACAGGTAGGTAACCAACATAAAATAGAGATCAGCGGAACCAAGCCCAATATGTACTAGACAAAGCCTAAGTTGGATAGGAACGGGCGGACTCATGATAATGGAATGCATCTTGAGTGTCACATTTTAGGCTATTCTACGAAATGCCGGACATCGCCCGAAGACGAGCGCATTTAACAAAGTGATCAAATATCTTGGCACGCTTATCTAAAATATGCCTAGTTTAGGAGATCCGTAATTCATTATTATTCGTGGAAAATTTTTGGTTCAAGAATGGTTCAAGATTCTATTTTTTGTTTATGGCTCGCAACAGGGCGATACGCTTAAGCCTCACGGCTCAGGATGTCGGAGTCACCGGCATCGAGGATGGCCATGGCGGAGCAGCGGAAGAGCTTACCGCAAGCGGTACCGAGCTCAATCTATAGGGCGAGTTAGTCCAATTCGCTCTCCGGGATGCCTTGCGGTGATCCCTTCGCTGAGCAACTTCACTCTCCGAAGTGGTAGTTTTGACCGACTTCTTCTCTGAGTAGTGTAGCTGATCTAAAGGTGCGACAGCCGGTTTTTCAGGCTGCCGACCCGAAGGAATGGGGAATGGAACGTACGTTGTTGCCGTTGAAGTGGTGAACGGGGGTCTTGGCGAGCATGGCGTAGTACTCAAGCTCGGACTTGCGCAGAGGAGGGCAGTTTCCGGAGATGAGGACGAGCTTGGCCTTGCCAGAGCGGAGAGTCTTCATGGTGGACTTGGTACCCATGGTAACTGAGAGAAGTTGTTAGCGAATTGCTCATTTGTGCGATTGAAACGACCTGCTTACCCTTGCCAGACTTCATCACAAGCGCAAGGCGCGAGGAGAGGGTGTCACCGGACTTCTTAGTCTTGACCATTTTGAATGTTTTGAGGGGTTGGCTCGTAAGAAGTTTTGTTGGATGGTTGGCTACAGAAGAAGAAAATTCGCACAGATAAAAAAAGGTCAAGTGTGGAGCGAGCCCTAGCCCCACGTGATCTTTTCACGTGATCAATTACCGCTTTATTTTTCTGCCAGCGGGACCGGAGGCCAAGTTATTCCAATGCTGCGGGGTTTTTGACTCACTCAATTTTGTTACAAGTACACCCTGTTACCCTATTTTCTATTTCAATTTCTTGTTTTTTTTTCCCCCTTCATTTTGCATATTATTGTCTGTCTTTTTTATTATTTTAACAATGGCTGAAAATAGCAGCGTCCCTGCTGCAAAATACCGTCAGTCTATCTCCCCCATTCTTACCTACTGAACGGCTACTAAATCCCGTAGAGAGAGTCGATTCGCAACCTGAGAACCCTTACGCTCAGTTGATTGAGGATCAATCAATTGCGATCATCCCTTCGTTCAAACTCGAATCCGGTGTCACCCTTTACAATGTCCCCGTCGCATACACTACGCGTGGAACACTCGCTCCCAGTGGTGATAACGTGCTGGTGATTTGTCACGCTCTTAGTGGGAGTGCCGATGTCGCTGACTGGTGGGGTCCTCTTCTTGGAGGTCCTGGCCAAGCATTTGATGTCTCTCGGTTCTTCGTGGTCTGCCTGAACAGTTTGGGTAGCCCATATGGAAGTGCAAGTGCTGTAACCTACAAGGATGGTAAGCCTGAAAATGGCTATTATGGACCCGAGTTCCCCTTAACGACTGTCCGTGATGATGTCAACATCCACAAACTTGTCCTGGATGACCTCGGCGTGAAGCAGATTGCTGCAGTGGTCGGAGGATCCATGGGTGGAATGCTCACCTTGGAATACGCATTTTTCGGCAAAGATTATGTCCGAGCTATTGTGCCAATTGCGACTTCAGCACGCCATTCCGCATGGTGCATCAGCTGGGGCGAGGCACAGCGGCAGAGCATCTACAGTGACCCGAAGTATGACGATGGCTACTATGCATTTAGCGACCCGCCCTCCACCGGCCTCGGTGCAGCTCGCATGTCGGCACTTCTCACTTACCGTAGCCGCAACTCTTTCGAGTCTCGGTTCGGTCGCAATGTACCGGATCCAACCAAGCCGCGAAACATCAACGGCACCGAGAAACTCCCCACTCCGCCGAACGAGCACTGGGCCATCCACAACGACGGACACCGTGGCGGAACAACTTCACGCTCGGGGAGCAGACAGGGATCGCCGGCTCTTGTAAACGAGGCTGAGGTCCAGTTCATGGACCCCCAATTCTCCGGCACCAAGACATTTGCCCCTGAAGTCGACACAACGCCCAAGCTGACTGCATCCGGCCGTCCTCGTCCACCGACCTACTTCTCTGCACAGTCATACCTTCGGTACCAGGGTGATAAATTCGTCAAGCGGTTCGATGCCAACTGCTACATCGCCATGACCCGCAAGCTCGATACGCACGATGTGTCCCGCCGCCGTGGCAATGCCGGCGCCGACACTGAGGACACCGTCCTCGAGGCTCTCGGACGCGTACAGCAGCCGGCTTTAGTTCTTGGCATCGAGTCGGATGGCCTGTTCACTTTTGCGGAGCAACAAGAGGTTGCCGCAGGCATCCCCGATTCTCGCCTCAAGCGCATCGATAGCCCCGAAGGCCACGACGCGTTCTTGCTTCAATTTGAGCAAGTGAACCGCCACATTGTCGAGTTCTTCCATGAAGTCCTGCCCGATATCATGGCCAAGTCCGGCGCCGATGGTGCCGCTGCTGTAGCCAGTGTCACTAAGCTGACGAAGAGCAGCACCTTTGGCGAGGCCGAGGTGGAGGATATCACCGCTTGGTAAAGCGTTGAAACCACCCACCGTTATTGCCAGGCGCAGTTCTTTCTGCAGCCCATCCCATGCTCTAGTCTGGGTCCTGAATCCCTTGGAGGGGTCCGCGACCGGATAGATGTCATGGCACATCAGGGGAAGTAGGTTGCCGTTCTTTTTTCCGTTCCGCCAGTCAGGGAGATGAGCATCCAACTGCCTCTCCCGTCTCTCACTTGGCCCTTTTGTCCTTGTCCGAGAAGGCTGTCAAAGAAGCATCCAACTGCTCTCCATCAGACCCGCCCTCTGGGTCAATTCCTTCCGGGGGATAATACTCGCTCCGCCGGAGGTGATGGGTCCGTTTTCGGTATTGATAACCATTGGTTATCTTTGCGACACGCATGTCGCATCGTTTTAAATTAAAAAAAAAAAATAGAAAAAATAACATATCTGGGTATCTGATATCTGGATATCTGGATATCTGAACACAATAGGTGTATTCTTGAAGACCTCGTCAGGAGGTCCTCCGTATGTTGTAGATACAGTTTATACTCCAATCGAAGTCCCCACAACTGAGTAGCGCCATGACCAAATAAGAAAGAAAAAAAGCCCATGGATTTGAAAGTAGAAAGCCATAAAAAGGGTTTAGCATTTTTAAAGATAAGTTGGCCCGAGCTGAATGGTCAGGAACAAGATTAGGTGGCGTGAGGCTTGAAGGTCCAGCACTATTGAAAGCATGTACTTCTGTTGATGGATAGGTATGTATGGTACTTAGGGAAATACTAGATAGCTAGATGACTACGGAGTACTCCACGGAGTACTCCGTATTTTATTCCCTTATAATAACTATAAGAAGACTTGTCTAGATGTTCCAAGGTTGGCGCCAAAGGCCAAAGCCCCCAAAAGGCCCCCAGTGGATTTGAGTCACCAAAGACACACTAATGTACACCTGTACGCTGGGTCTAACTACATATGTGGGCGCCTAGACCCTTTTGACCCTTTTGACCCTTTTTCATATACCATTAATAACCTATTTAGCTGAAGAGGATTGGATCCGAATGTCTTAGATTTGCTAAAATTCTAATTTTTATTCTACTTTTTATTCTAATTTTTTATTAATGTACTCTGTAAAAAAAAAAAAAAAAAAAGAATAGACCCTCCAAGTGGAGGTGCTGGTTATCTTCTTAGTGGACTTGATATGCCGATCTAGCCCATGTTGGTCCTGTTGGCCTTGTTGGCCCTATCGTCGTTTTTTGTTTATGCAGACTAGCTCCAGTAACATCACTATCTTTTACCCTGTTCACTCTGAATTAGTATTGTTTCAAGTAATTATCCTTTTTTTATCCTTTTTTAATTATTATTTAATTATCCTGTACTTCCCAGCCTTGAATGAGATTCTACATTCTTCTTCCCCCGCATACCAGACAGTTGTGCAGACAACCCTTTGAACTTTCCTTGATATTCACACATACTTTCACATAGTTGACGAAATTGCCCGGGATTTGAGAGTATTTGATCTGCAAGTACATTGAAGCCGGTTTGAACACACTCCACTTGAATCAGCCATTTCCTTTGTTGGTCGTTCTTTCCTTGGAGTGTCTCTTTACTCTTTTTCATCTTTCGATTCCTTCGTGAGACCATCGGAGCATAAACAAAGAACAGACCTGTTTCCGACATGGAGCGCAAGCTATCAAAAAAAGCAACCAAAATACGCCACCGTCTGACCTTCGCCAGAAGCAGCTCCGCGCGTGGCCTGGAATCAACACAGGCCTCGCCCATTGAGGCCCGTTCATCAACCACTCGTCCCCGGTCAGCCACGAATCCCGAGTCTCCCACCCATGACGAGCCAACGTGGGACAATAGGGACCCCGATTCCCTGAGGGGCTACAGTTTTACAGATGAGCCGGGCTACTTCCGCCCTGTATCGCCGTTCATTGACCGCCAAGAGATCGAAGAAGACCTCGAAGCTGATATCAAACATGCATGCGCTATGCTATCTCACACCATTGACCGTGGTATCCCACCCGGATTGTCCTATCAGAGCGCCATGCCACTCTCGACAGATGGACAAAATCCCGCTGGCCAGTCTAGTGTCGATGTAGCTCCTTCATCTTTGACACAGAACGTCACTCTTCTGTCAGCACCCAAGCCAATCAGGGCCGAAACAGAAAGCACGAAGAGATATGATTCCGGCGTTGGTATGAGTTTCAATTCTCCCAGCCAACCAGCCAGATCATACGGCAACAGCGTATCGCGCACAAATAGCTCAGCACGGTTCTACAACAAACAACCCTCCGCTTCACCACCACACAGCCCATCATCGGAATCCCGCACTCGAAGCCAGAGTCTAGCAACAACGATCGAAGAAGATAACCAACGGGAGCGGTCCTACTCGTCAAGCCCGGCTCCATTCCCATATAGTCCTCCGCAATTCAACAGCGAGTGGCCATCCAAGCCAACGACGCTCGATAGCCCCGTCAGCTCGCTCAACGAGAGCGACACCAATACGAATGCGAATGCGAACATACCTGACGCATCCTCACCAGCCATCTCCCCACAAGAAGCACCATCTCTCGGCGGAGCAGGTAACACCTGGATTCACGCTAGCAGAGACATCCAACGCCCCACCGACGAAGAAAAACCGACAGCAACCCAAGCCAAAAAGCCAAAGCCAATGGCCCGCTTCTACAGTGCCTGCAATCAAACAATAGGGAGCAACTCCCGTGAATGGCCGACGAAGGATTTCCGGGGTTATCGGAACCCGAGTATTTACAGCGAAGTCTCACTACCTTCATCACTGGGTACTAGAGGGAGCACAATGTCGAGACCCGAAACAGGCCACTCGAGATTGGGTAGTGCATCGACAAATGAGGAAAATTCGCCTGGCGGATACCCGTACCAAACGTTTGCTCGGTCCAGCCGCGGGATGTCTCACTCGGCTTCTTGTTTGGGAGATGAGTACAAGCACCAAGAACGTGTTACCTCTGTTGCTATGGCCGGTGCGCCGGTTAAAAATAACCGGCGCAAGAAGGCTTCGCTTTTATTGAGGAGGTTGACTGGGCTGGGGACAAGGAAGGAGAATGACAATGAGAATGGAGTTTACTGATTGGAGCTGGTGGGGTTGGGCGTTTGGATATGCATTACAAGGGAATATGGGGATTTGAGCAGTGGCCTTGATTCCTTTTACCCTGGGCGTATTCGTATCTTTGGCTAGTTACAGATGTCTGTTATGTTCGATGTATATACCCTTTTACTTTTTTTCTATTCTTTTACCATTTATCATATCTATGTGGTTTCTATAGACATTCATATGTTTGTGCTTGTGCTTGTGCTTGTGCTTTTTTTTTTTTTTATTTTGCGACTTCATATCAGCTACGTTCATTTCAAAGGTCCACAGTCTGGCCTGGGATGTAAGACACACCACACAGTTCAAACACCACATCTGTTTCACTAAACACAACTGTATGGAGTTCACAATAAAATTAAAAAAAAGTTCCATTCAGTGTACCAAAATCATGTTGGATCAAAAATATCCCGTATACCGAGATGCCAAGCCTACCTACCCCATCCACAGATAAAAATAACATCAATCGTGAGACATGGTCCTATATAAAGATCACAGCCTTACAGACCAAGCCAGAACCTTGTTTTGCCAACCTCAAACTCGCCACGCAGCTCTTCAGCCCCAGTACCCGTAACAAGAACCTCATACGTCCCCTTCTCCGAGATCCACTGTTCCCGCTCCTCATCCCACCAGCTCGTAGCCAACTTCTTCTCAACAACCAACTGCACAGTCTTACTCTCTCCAGGCTGCAAGAAAACCTTCTGGAAAGCCTTAAGCTCACGCACAGGACGACTAACATCAGTCTTCGGAGGCACGATCCAAAGCTGCACGACCTCAGCACCAGCCACAGATCCCGTATTGGAGACAGTCACCGACGCAGTAACAGGTTCACCAGACTCAGTATACTTCTTCTCTTCGGGAACAGTCTCGATGCGCAGATCCGAGCGCGCGAAACTCGTGTACGACAAACCATGTCCGAAAGCGAAGCCGGGCGCCACGTCGCTCTTCTCGAAGTACCGGTACCCAACGTAGATATCCTCGCCGTACAGCACGCGGCCGCGCTCAGATCGGAAGTTCAGGTACGAGGGGTTATCCTGCAGACGACGGGGGAATGTGATTGGAAGCTTGGCGGAAGGGTTGACGTCGCCGTACAGGACATCCGCGATACCATTTCCACACTCGTTTCCGCCGAACCAGGCTTGCACGAGGGCTTTGGTTTTATCTACCCAAGGCATTGTGACTGGCGTGCCGGATTGGATCACGACAACTGCGTTCGGGTTTACATCCAGCACGCGGCTGATCAGCTCGTCGCTGCCCGGGGGTAGATCCATGTGTTCGCGGTCGTGACCTTCGGTCTCCCATTCCATGGTCAGACCGGCGAAGATGACGACCTGCTCGGCGGTTTTGGCTTGTTCGACTGCGTTGGAGATGAGTTCTTCTTGGCTGACTTGTCGGCTTGCGCCGAAACGGAAGCCGCCTGGGCCGAAGGCGACAATGCCGCGTGTGTCGAGGTCTGAGGTTGGTGCGCTGCCGAATTGGAAGAGAACCTTGTATGCTTGGCCGGCTTTGAGCTCTTTGGTGCCGATTTCTTCGATGGTGGCGGTGCCGAAGAAGGCGGAGCCTTGTTTCTGGTTCTTGGTGTTGTCGACGACTACTTCGCCGTCGATGAGGAGTCGGCCTGTGCCGACGACTGTCACGCCGAAGTCGTAGACTCCGCTCTCCTCAGGTGTGAAGGTTCCTTCCATGTCGACGTAGTAGGTCATGGACTTGATCTTGGGGTTGACGTAGTCCATGAGGAATCCGGAGGATTCGAGTAGATGTAATTCGTCCACGACCTCTCGGTTCTCGCCAGAGTCGGGATGTTCATTGTACACCTTGAATGTGAAGCCGGGCTTGCCGTCTGCGGTTTTCAGCTTTGGACCTAAAAGCGGCAGATCCTTGTGGGAGTACACGCCCTGGCTGTACTTGACTTCTCCCTTGGTCTTAGCAGAGACGCCATCGAATGGAGTGACAGTGTAGTATGGATACAGAGAGGCCGAACCACCACCACAGTACGCAGCAATCTTAGCATTGGGTCCAATGACCAGCAGAGATCCGTCTTTCTTAAGGGGGAGGATATCCCCCTCGTTCTTCATAAGTACGACAGACTCGGCAGCAGCGCGGCGCATCAGAGCCTGATCTTCGGGGCGGTTGAGAGCCTTCTCAGGTGCTCCCTCGGGAATACCCAGGGGTTCAACCCAGTTTACCAGGTTGAGAATATTGCGCACGCGTTCGTCGAGCTGGTATTGTGCCACCTTGTTTGACGAGACGGCGTGTGCAAGAGCCTCACCACGCCAGCGAGTCTTACCGGGCATCTCGATATCGAGACCGGCAATGATGGCATCAGAGGTACTGTAGGTACCAAACCTACAAATAAAAAGCAAACGTAAGCTTCTGTATAAACAGATAAACATAAAAGTTAGCAGAATGAATCAGATACTCACCAGTCACTCATAACAAGACCCTCCCACCCCCACTCCTTGCGCAAGATATCATCAATGATAGCCTTGTTCTCACTAACATGAGTCCCATTAACCTTATTATAAGCAGTCATAACACACTGCGAGCGACAAATCCGCATAGCCAACTGAAACGGCATCAAGTAAATCTCCCGCAGCGCACGGTTAGTCAGAATACTATTAACAGCCAATCGCTCATGCTCCTGGTCATTGCAGACGAAATGCTTAAGCGTAGCAGCAACACCCTTATCCTGCATTGCCTTGCAGAAATGACCAGCCAGCGTACCGGAGAGCGTACCATCCTCCGAGAAGGACTCGAAGCCACGTCCGCCTAGCGGCGATCGCTGGGTGTTAATCGTTGGACCTAGTACGATGTGTGTGCCTTTTGCGATCGCTTCTTCGCCCATCAATGCGCCGACCTCCGATAGCAGCTCGGTATCCCAGGTTGCACCGAGCGCTGTTGCACAGGGGAAACATGCTGCTGGGATTCCGTTGAAGAAGCGAGTCCCACGCACGCCATTTGGGCCATCTGACATACGCAGTGCAGGGATGTTTAGGCGTGGGACTGATGCTGTGTGCCAGAAGTCATGACCTAGTGGGATGAGGTTAGCTTTTTTGGGGGCGTTGCGTATTTGGTAAATGGATATTGGGTTTACCAGCTGTGAGGGCTACCTTCTCGCCGAGGGTGAGCTCCTCGATGGTTTTCTCGACGTCAATTCGTGCCATGGTGTAATGTGGTTCTCTCTCTTTTTCTCTCTCTCTCTTTTTGGGTTTATATCAATTGCTTGTGCTCTTGTTCAATTTCTCCGAGACAAGGGTGAAGCTATTCGATATTGAGGTTGATATTGTTTCCCAAAAATGGAGAAGGATATAGTCAGTATGTGAAAAAAAGGAAGAAAGAATCGAATCAATCCTTTTATACCCTGGGCTGGAGAAGTCAGGTCTTTTCCAATATATGAAGTGTCAGATTATGAAACCAACCCGTGTAGGCGGGGAAGCTGTGGATTAATGTCCAATGACGACGGTTACACGAGATGTTGAGTTGGTTAAACAAATGATATCTCAAGATATGCAATAGATAATCCACTTGCTCTCTCAAAGGGCCACGGAGGTAATTGCGACCCCGAGGTTTAGCCGACAGGGTAAGGCGGGGCTGAGACGTCGGAGGTCGGCCCGCTGTGCCTGGAGAGTAACGGAGATATACGGAGCACGAAGTACGAAGTACCTACGTACTTCCAAGTATAAAAAGGAATTAATAATTATGAAAAATCCCTGAAATATTGCATTTCGGTTACGTTCATTTAGAAGAAGAAAGAAGAAGAAAGAAGAAGAAGAAAAAAAGTACATGTAAAGAAGTGAAGTGGTTTGTCCCCAAACACCAGGCAAAATGCAAAGACAAGATAGGAAACAGTAGACAGTCCAGTGTAAGGGGAACTTGAGGTTCGTAGCAAAGAAAACATTAAAAGAAAAAAACAAAACAAAAGCAAAGCTCCATCATTCCTTTCAATAGGGTATCATGGTGAATGGTGAAAATTACGCTCCTCGACGAGGACGCTTGTTATCATTTCCCATTCTCATGCCGCGTCCGCCATCAGTGTTGTCATCAGGACCCTGTCGGCCACGCTTACGGTGCCCAGAGCCTCCGGATCCGCTGCCACCCTCGCGCTGGTGATCCCGGTCACGTCGATCGCCACGGCGTTCACGCTCGCGGTCTCGATTGTCGGATCGACTACCCCGATCACCGGAATTGAAACGACGCTCGTTTCCTTCTGGCATGGGGGGAGGTGGAGGAGGAGGGGGTGGTGGCGGTGCATCCATGGAGGAAGGAGGTCGTAAACGGCCTTCGGTATCATGAGGCTCATTGGTACTAGGGCTTGGTCCAGTCATTTCGGATGGCCCATCTTGGCGGTCACGTCGGTCTCGACGTCGCAGCTCTTCGCGTGAGCTCTGAACCCGGCGCAGGGTCTCACGGGGCTCACCAGTGCCCTTTTCGTCGCGGCTTCCACCTCCTACATCGCTTCGACGGCTACGTTCGCGATCATTTCGACGGCCATCGCGTCGGTTGCGACCACTGCTGCTGCCATCACGGCGCTCGTGCTCTTTCTCGCGAGCAGGATCTGTTTCACGGCTGCGACCGCCAGTTGGTCCAGAGCGACCCGCCTCGGGAACGGCATCATCAATTAAGTCGCCACCTCGGTTACCGCTGGGTCGGTTGCGGGATAGATCTTCTTGGGGTCCTGCAGGGCCCATAGGGGGTCGGTTTGCAGGTTGAGACGACGGTGCCTCCATGGTGTTTGGTGGACGGTTGGCACCTCTTCCGCGAACAGGAGGAGGGTTCCCACCCCGATCACCGCCGCCACCACCACCAGATTGCTGGAGCACATTGTTGAGGCCTGCAAAACGTTTATCGCCGCGGCCACGCTCCCCACCGAAGCCCTGTCCAGGCGGTCCAGACTGGATAGACTGCGCGGAGGGTCCTCGGGGTGGCTGTTGTGGGCCTAATCCGCGAGGGCCCGAGGGAGCAGCGGCGGGGGCTGTAGGTTCATTGACCAGATTCCTAAGGCGATCTGGGTGGATCCCCGGGGCAGTGGTCGAGCCCGCAGGTTGTGCTGGAGGAGGGGGTTGCTCGGGTGCCCCACGCCCACTTTGTCGGGCAGGACCTGTGGGTGTCTGGCGTTCCGGAGCGGGTAAAGTAGCATTGCTGGAGCTGAGCATGGGAGGGGCTTGTCCAGGAGCGTTGCGTCCACCCCGTCTGCGAGGGCCGGCAGGAATCTCAGAGGGAGGTTCTGGCTGCCGAAGCCGACCATGAGTCATATCAGGACCTGATGCAGTGTCCCTCGGGTCAGCTTGTCGATCCGTGCGAGGGCCCCTAGGAAGATCATCAATACGGGATGAAGGGAATCCGGCAGGTCTGCGATCATCGGGTGGAGGGAATCGTTCGGGTCGGTTCGGCAGGTCGGCAGGTCTGGGCGGCGATAGAGGGCGTGACGGATAGGGCCTCCGATCATCTTTCTCTGGTCTGGATTGATCTCCACGTCGAGGAATGTCGACTGAGCGGTCCATGTGATCAGGCATCAGCTCTCCCCGCACAGAGGGATCGCGGCCATGGAACGAATCATTGGGTCCGGGTCCACGCATGCGGCCAGGCCTATCCATAGGCCAACCATTCTCACGAGTAGAACGAGCATCCCGGGGTGGTCCACGCATAAGATCATCGGCTGGAGGTCTCATGGGGAAGTCGCGATCACGTTCGTTGAGATGCTCGTTGAGACGTCCTCTAACATCGCCTAGAGAACCATCAAAGGAGCGATTATGATCAGGGCCACCATGACGACCGCGAGGTCCAAAGTCGGGATGTCTCTCTCGTCGATCATCCAATCCCTCAGGGCGCGGAGGTAGTCTTCCATCGCTGTGTCGTGGCGGGGGACGAACGGGAGGATGAACTTGTTGGCGAATATCAGGTCTTTTGGGAATATCAGGCTGACGGGATGAAGTGGGGGCACGAGAATGTGGCCGAGATCGCACAGGGGGGTGTTCACCGGATGTGGCGTCTTGGCTGGTGTCCGCAGTGACCACAGAAGGAGTGGTAGATCCGGCCTGAGAGGGTGTTCTAGTCGGCTTGGCTTCACCACCCTTCCCTGTACCGACATCGGTCATTTTCGCATCCTCGATTTCACCATCCTCGACATCAGCCTTGCTAGGCTGTTCCTGTTTGGCAATACCGTCGGAGCTAGTGATGGAAATATTAGTCGTTGCGAGAAAGTCAAAATAGTCAAGGTCGTCACTTACATTGAAGATCCAGTGGGGTTGAACTCTGGGGCTGATGCATTCAAGGGTGTTGTAGCAGATTTAGGGGTCCCGGGCTTTGCAGCTGCATCGGCGGATGTGTGAGAACCAGGCTGAGCTGCCACAAAATAGAAAGCCTGTGGCAGCATCCACTTCTTCTCGCGCCGGTTGAGGTCACCGATTAAAGACGCTGCAGGGATCTTCACATCGTCTCTCTCGTCGTTCTTGCTCAGGTGATCAACGCAGTTCAAGATGTCGCGACCAATCCAGTTCACAGCAGGGAAATGCTTCACAACAGCCTTGAGCACACTAATTGCGTTTCTAATGTGCATGTATTCGCCACTGTTGAGACAGCTCTTCAGCGCGCTGGAAAACAAGCGGTGCCACTTGTACAATAGACGCCGGAAGTCTTCGAACTCCAAAAACATTACTGGCACACCTTGGGAATCGACATTTTTCGCGAAGCCAGGAAGATCTCTCTTAGCGCCGAATGCTTCTTTCTCGTAAATTGCCTTGTCGGCATGCCACCTAGTAAGGTCACGCAAAACCTCGTTCAAGAAACGACCAAGATTGTCCGCTTCCTTAGATGTGCATAAGAAGATGAGAGCAGTGAGTCTCTGCTCGCGGAAAAGTTGGTCAAGGAGACCAACGGTCCGGAAATTAGGGGTCCCAGAGCTGTGTAGGAACTTCAACACCTTGAAGGAGAAAAAGGCATCAAGAGGAGACAAAAGAAGCCTAGGAATGAAGCATTGCTCCAATAAAGAAACGTTGAGAGCGTCATGCTTGAGGCGCATATCAGCGAACCACTTGTCTTTCTCTTTCTGTAACCGAGCGCGCGTGTTCCCATATGCTTTGAGATGATTCTTGTTCTCATCAAGAATGCGCTCCTGTAGCTGAGTAATCTGACGCTTCAGGTTCTCCTTTCGTGTTGTGCCTGCCACGCTAATATCAGATCGGTCACTGTTGATAGAGACGACTCGCCGCTTGAGTTTGTCGATTTCATCCTCGTAAGATTTCTGCGGGATATGAACATCGTAAAGGGAAAGCTGCCAGAAAGTTGCATAGAAATGGGCTCCCACGGTCTCCCATGTTTCGGCAGGAAGAGCAGTCTTGACATCGTCAATCAACTCCTGCATAGCGGGGTTGGCTGCCAATGGTTCGGCATTGACCACAGGAACAAGAATGGCATCGTGTCCTTCAACCGGAACCGTGATTCCTGTTTCGTCCTTATCGACATCCATGGCACTGTCTGCCGGAGTCTCCTCGGACTTTGGAGGTGCTGCTTCGTCCTCGGTAGTGTCCATCTTGTTGTCGCCGTTCGACTTTGGTGCAGAGGGTGAACGTTCTTTCTCTTGTTTTGATTCTTCAATGTCATTGATTTTCCGACCGATGCTGGGCCGACGGATCCAGAAGGCGATTTCGGGCTGAATTCCAAACTCCGTGACGAGAGACGAAAAGCCAGGAACAAAGGAATCAAAATCATCAACCGAGAGATTGCTGCGAAGTAAATCAAGGTATTGGGTGAGAATTCGGTGGATCTCGTCAAAAATATTGCCGAGCAATTTGAGCTCCGAGGAAGTTTCATTGTAGACGCAAGTCAGTCGCTCTTGGGCAATAGCCACCAACAGCTGACCGGCGAGTCTAGTGTGGGTCAACGACTTGACCAACCGTTTAGAGGTAGTCTTGGACTCGTGACGCTTATCCAGTAGTTGCAAGATGGTCTGGGATTGGAGAACCTCACCACCGGCCATGGCCTGGACTTGAGCGTCATTGAAGTCGTTGTCTGAGATGATACCAGCCATTGAGCTGATCAGTTGCTCTAACACAATGAGATCGGTCGAATTGTTGTGTCGCAGTTGCTCCACCACATACTGGAGGACTGGGGTAGGGTCCATCACCGAGTACCGTTTGTAAGTTCGGCCGGCGAATGTGGAGAGGGCGTTCAACCATCGACTAGTCAGCAGTCCACCTTCCTGGACTCGACTTCGTCCTTTCTGACCAAGCGAATTTATGAGAGACCAAGATAGGATGTCATAGCCAAGGTAAGTGAAATAGCGTGCGCATTCAACCACAACTTCGATGAGGTTTTCATACGACTCAATTTGGCTCATCGCGACGTTAATGACAATTCCGGGATTGGCGTAAGCAATCTTGGCCAATGCGCGGGCCATGGGCCGGATGTTTGTCTTGCTGAGTCGCTTGAGAGTGTCCTTGGTCTCCGCCCTCGCTTGGTCGAAGGCCTCCTTAATGTCTGGCAGCCGGGATGTCTGTCCCGAGTACCACTCTGCGTACATGTTGTATCGCACATCTCGGGGGAAGAAGCTGACGAGATCAAAAACTTCATTGACCACACCAGGATTTGCTTTTGTTAGGCTGACAGCGGGTAGAAGAAGACGCTTGCAAAGATCGCGCCAACGTGTTCTGTTCTCTTCGGAATCGTCTTGGAGCAAGCTTCCCTTTCCAATGCGTACAAGCTTCGCCAAAAGGCTCGCATCTTGTCCAATCTTGTGGCCAGAGAGGTTGAGGAAAGATGAGCAAAGCGCAAAAACATCGTCGACAGACTGACAGATGGGGATGTTATCGGCCCAATCATCCCAGTAGAATCGATAGTCGGTGCCATCATTGGTGTCTTCTTTATCCAGCTGAGCCCATCGCAAAACTCGTCTCGCAGGTGGGGGAGTAAGTCCAATCTGGCCTTTCGCACTGTTCTGATCGGAGGCCACCATGTATTGAGCTCCGGGAAAGTCACCGGTAGATGACAATGGTCGGAACTGGATATAAACCTTGTTCAAAGAATGATGGAGTATGCGGTGGATGAACTCGGGTAGCTCAGGGTAAGCCTCCATCAACCAGGGGAACTTGCTGATGATGAAAAGGGATTCGGGGATGGCGCCAATGGCCAGGAGACTCTTGAGAAGCAGAACTTTCTGATCTGATGGGTCCGGCAACTCGTTTTCCGTTTTGGGTGTGCCTTTGTCGGATTCTTGGTCTTTACTAGGGGTCGTCACTCGGGGCTCGTCACGCAAGCGGGAAGGAGGAACTGTGTCGTCCGACAAAGCGCCGGCCATCATCAAAGCGTTGATTCCGCCACCTGGTCGGCCAGCCTTTACTCTTTCAGCTTTCTCAGCCATCTTTTCGGTTTTCAAAATCTCCATAGTATCGTCAGATCGCCAGAGGTGAGCATAAAGGTCACGTAAAGAGATAAAGCCAACTTTAATGAGCAGGGCGGCAAGGTAAATGAGGTTATCAGGGAGAACATCGGCTTTGGTTCGAGCTGAAGAAGAATAGAATCGCAACTTGAAGCCAAGCAGCTGTGCTGCAACCCGGTTGCCCTTCGGGGGTAGAGTGCCAGTCTCTTCAAGCCATGACCGTGTGGCATCTTCTTCAAAGGATGAACCATTGGTTTCTGAGAGACTTCGTTGCCTTTCCTCCTCTGAGATTGGTTTGCGGCCGATCTCGAAGAAGGCTTTAAGTCCGATTTCCCTCACTCGGTCCCAGAATTGGCTATCGCGCTCCTCGTTCGCGCGCATAGTAGTTGATCGCTCCTCGTCGGTTGTGACCCACCCAGTTGATCCAGGAAGTGCCCAGTTCGGAATGCCAGTGTGGCGACGGCCTTGCTCTAGGCTGTAGAAGATGTCTTCCTTCGGCCACCAGGAGCTGACTCGTAGAAGCTTGACGAAGAAACGGTATTGCTTGACAAGAACCGCAGCAAACACATCCAGCGTGACGTCGAGCACACGGCCGACATCCATGTCGAATGCGCCAATCATAGCCTTAACTCTTTCAAATGTATCCTCAACCACTTCGCTCGACGGGGGCTCATTGTTGCTTGTGGTAAATAGCTCGGTGATGAGTTTCGAGTATCCCTCAGATTCTTCCCGGAGAAGATTGTAATTGGACTGTCGGTAGAGGAGGTTGGTCTGCTTGCGAATTCCCATTCGCGCAAAGGTTTCGCGAACCAACCCCAAGGCCTGCAACAACGGGGTGTCAAGCTGAAGGCGCATCAAAGAAGGATCAATACCTGTCGCGAATACGAGTGGCCTGAGAGCTGCGTTCGAGGTATCGGCGTCAGTCATGATAGAAAGCGTATCGAGGAACAAGGAGCGCGGGTCGATTCCCTGGATTGAAGGCTTTCCACTGTCGCTCTCCATATCCATATCCTGGGACACAGATTCCTCGCCGATAATCTCTTTGACAGCATTTCCTGCATTCGATGGTGACAGTCGACCGTAAATCGCGGAGCGAATAAGTTCCTGGTATACAGATGCAAGCCGAGCTAGATCCTGTTGCAGGCGAGCCGCAGTCCCTTCTTCCACTACTTTTTGCTTGCCTGCTGAAGCCCATTCCTCAACAGCATTGTCGGACACATATTCGTAGTCATAAGGTGGGGGCGGGAGAGAGGGAGGGCGGATGATAGTCTCCGAGCCAGCTCGAGACGGCGGGTTAGGTTGAGGCTGTGAAGCAGGAGTATTCGGCGCGGGGGAAGGGGTAGGTCTCGAAATGGCCGAGTCGCCATTATGCGGTACGGGCTCGGCAGGTTCCCTGGGCTGGTTTATTGCGGGAGGAGACATGGCGTTCGGTTCTCGATGCTGCGAATTTAGAAAATTCTGACCATCGTGGGATTCACGGCGGGAACCTGCCCGGCTGCGATGCGATTGTCGGCGAGATCTATCACGCGTGTCGTTTTGCTCTCGGGGAGTGGGAGATTGGTGTCCGGGGTTGGTAGGGTGATGTGCCATGTTGAGGGTCCCAGGGCGATGAGGTGAAGGTCGCAGGTCATTGCTCCCTGACTCACCGGACCATGAGCGATCATTGCGTTTCCGCTTGCCACCATGCCCATACCCAGGCGCCATGATAGGTAGCCTGGTTAGACGCGAGGGGTTATGACGGTGAAACGAGACGCTAAAAGGTTGCAACTCATGCAGTCGTTTCTGTAGCAAGCCGAAACAATGAATGTGAGCGCCCACAGCAAATTAAGGGGAGTAAAGAAAGAATGTAAATGACGCGCATAGGAAACATACCAGCAAGTATCGTTCGTTGAAAATAAGCGGCGGAGAAGCTAAAGGCGTGCAAGGTGAAGATAGAAGATGCTGATGGTCAAAGCTCGGTTGGACCCAATATACAAATTGGTGCCTGAGGTGTCAATAATATATTCACCTATTCACTCTCATTTACTCCGTACTGACTCAATCAATTGTAATTTCTATTGTTCTCGCTACTGATTGGGGAGCTAAGTTATTGAATGTTTTTGAAGAACCTAAAAATTGTAATGAATTGTATTCGAAAGTTCTACAAACACCATACATGCACTCACGCATATAGAACATACACATATAGAACACACCAAAACAATATGTGGCTACAATATAAGTAACTTACTACTCACCTACATATATCCTCCGAATCAAAAGCCCCAAATCATGCGCGTTTTAATAATTTCATTTCATAAGTGTGTTCTCATATACCAACAAATGACCTGAGTTTCACAGCAAGCCAAGAGCTTTAGCCTCACCCTCAACAATCTCAGGAATAAGATCAATCAGCTTAGGCTTCTGGGGTGTCCAACCAAATAGCTTGCGCGCTCGGATTGAGTTACCGCGGGAGTTAGAGCCCCAGGCATAAGTTCCAGCAGAAAGTAGCTCAGTCGTCTGGGCACCATCTAGAGACTCAACATCAGGAGAAGCAATAAGCTTTTTATCAAAAGCAGATTGCGCAACTGCGCGCTGGATATCACCCCATACAAAGGACCCATTCTCGGCGAGGTAGTAACCCTCGTTATTCCAGGTAGCCTTGCCACCTCCCACCGAGGCCGCCTCACCCAGAGCCAAGTAGACATTGCTCAGATCCTGGACATGAACCTGGTGCCAGACATTCTCGCCTTTTCCAACCAAGAAGCCATGCTTGCGCTTCAGCACTGCAGCGCTGAGCAAGTAGGCTTGGATACTCTTCGTGTTACCAGGGCCACGACCAGGACCGTAGATGGTAGGTGGGCATACAACTGCGACCTTCACACTGTCTGGGTTCTGCTGACCAGCTCCGAGGATGATCTCATCCACGTTACGGTGGAAGGCGTCTGATGGAAGGTTGACCAGCTCACTGACGCCCTCCCAGTCATTGTACTCCTTAAGACGCTCAATGCCGTATGTGCCAGCGCGCTGGTCCTCGACTGTCAAGATACCCGTGCCGGAGGTATGAATCAACCACAATGGACGCTCGGGAGTATGATGCTGAGCGCCTTTGGCAATGGCCTGGGCTGCCGCAACATGATCGCAATCGGCAAAGTCTGTGTATAGGTTATTAGTGACGTGATATACTAATACGTGAGCCTAAATAACCATACGGAAGACAATGTCTGCATTCTTGACTTCCTCTTCGATCAGCTCGGACGAGTCTAGATCACCGATCACAGTCCGAATCTGCGGGTATTTGCTAGTGACCTGGGTGGACTTTTCCTCGCTACGGACTAGGGCTGAGAATTGCCAGTCAGGATGGCTGCTAGCAATGGCAAACAGACCATCACCGCCGATGTAGCCGGTTACACCAGTCCTGTGGGAATTTATCAGATCTGATGTTCGGTTTACACCGAAATGACTTACAGGAAAACCTTGGGAGCCATATTGAAACAATGAGGAAGGAGAAGAATATTGCCCAGAAAAGTGAAAACAAGAAGCTGGAAGTATGAACTCTGAAGCGGAGGTTGAATTGCTTTGAAATCAAGAAATTTGCCCCGAGGACCAAGTGGGGAATGAGGAGGGACTACATCATATATATTTCCAATCGTCGTACAAATTCTAAATCAGCCTAGCTAATGATCAAGAGACACGTTTATCATGCCCATTTTCGTAGATATATAGATGTAGAGCTACCCCACATGATGTCAGAGCGGCATCTTCATATCACATCCCAAGCACACAATTTCCAACCTTCTGGACAATCCAACAATATTGACAATGGCCTCGGGTAGCTGCGCTTGTCATTATATCAGTTACACGGCTTCCAACCCCCCAACCTGCCTGGTAAATTGCCACTGCACAACCTGCCGCAAACAAGCCGGCGCACCCTATCAATCCTGGGCATTCTTCGCGACTGACGATATCCGATGGCACGTCAATCCCACAGAACGGCGGGTAACCAACGGTGCTACGCGTACCTTCTGTCCTCAATGTGGTTCGACTCTAGGCATGCTCCAGCATGGTGATCCGAAGGGGATCGCAATCGCTGCGGGGACACTCGATGAGGGGGAAACACATATCCCACTGCCAAGCCATCATATCTTTCTTAGTGAGAAGGCGTCTTGGTTTGAATTACCCGAGGGGGATGGGGCAAAGAGGTGGGATAAATGGGGGGATTATAACAAGTTGTAGCATTTGGTGTGACTTGATACCCATTCGAGGGGCCTCATGTTGGTGCGCGGGAAGAGATACCCACCATGGCATTTTAGAAAGTCATATAAAACAATTGCAACCATGATCCATTTAAAACCATTGAATTGGCTAGAAGAAGAGATAATGATTCTTCATTGGCTTAGATAACATAACAGCAGGACACGAAAAGGTTATAAGAGGAACAAAGGGGAATCACAAATCGTGCTGGGGCTACATGTACAGACTCGATGCATCCTAAAATACGATCAGAACGTGCTAGTGGCCAGTCGGCTGGCTGCATTGCGCGCATCAAGACGGTCATCGTCCTCTGCGATCGACCCAACCTGACTAGAAGCTCGGTTGCGCCCTTTACTAGAGCCACTCGCCTCATCGTCGTCATCAGGGAGCGAGGGGGCAGCAAAGCTGCCACTCATGCTGCGTCCAATATTGTCATTTCGGCGAGGAACACCGCTCCATGAGTCACCTTTGGGACCCTGGCTCGAAGTCATGTTTGGCCGGCGCGTCGCCGGGTGGGACTCGCGACCCAGCCGGCTCAGACCACCGGAAGCGTCAATGGCACGGATGTCCGGTCGAACACTCTCCAAGGTGGCCAGAGTACGACGCTCGGCTTCGATCTGGCGGAGAGTGTACTCACGCAGGCTAGATAGAAGATCCTGCGTGGTCCGGTCAAACCAGCGGCGCTTCTCCTGGAGAAGGTTTGACGTGACACGCTGGGTCCGCTTGGTCAAGTAATCCTCATGATTCTGAGCCTCCTCAAGAGCGTTGATCGCTTCATCTACCCTATCCGGGCGTACCGATGAGCTAACCTTCAAGCGGTCTGCCGCAGCACGTTTGCTCCGCGCATTCTGCTGGGCCTGGAGTAGCTCTCGCAGGAGAATATGGCGGTTGGTCAGGGTTTCCTTCACAATGAAGGCGTCTGAAGAGTGGTAACTCAACGGTTCACCGAGCGTGGTAGCCTCGGCGGTAGCCTGAACAGCGTGATAGTCGCCAACAGTTTGAATAATCTTGCCAAGTTTACGGTAAGCGGCGCCCAGGCCGGGATGAGTCTCCTGTACGCTCATCTGACCAAGCTTCACGCCGAAATCGGCTTCAGCCAATCCAAGCCCTAAAACAGTTAGATTCAATGGGAACAATATGAAGCGAAAACAACTCGAGACTCCAATAACATACCACGACGGGCCTTGACAACTCGATCGACCTTGTGGCTTGTATCCATTGATCCCAAGTAGAACATCTTTGCGGTTGGACGAGCAGCTTGCAACTCAGGTGTGTCGTCTGGAGGCGGTGCGAACTGCTTCAACATCTTCCGTCGCACGCCGGTTGCCGGTTGCTTCATCCGCAGCACGGGGCTATAGCCAAAGTCGCTCTCCACGAACAGCACAACCTCGTCGTCCTGGATGAGGACCTCATTGCTCAACACAACATTGAGCCATCTCTGGATTGCTGATTTGATGCGAATCTCATCCTCCTCGGTGCCTGCACCGGCCGGTGTCACTGGCGATGGCACGGCGGGGACTAGAGCTTCCGGGTTGGCGGAGACTAGGTGGTCCGCGAGCTTCACAAATTCGGAATGGGTCCGACGCACATCACGGTACTGGGTCGTGCGGAACTTGGGGATATTGGTCTAGTTTCAAAGCAAGCAGGAATTAGCTACGGCATAAGCGGAACACAGTAGAAGGGGCCGACCTACGTGGACATCGAAACGCAGGATTGGGTCTTTCTTTCCCGTCCTCTCCAGACCAGTGATTTTTGCTTGGATCTTATAGACGGGGGCCGGGGGCCGTGAGTCTTGTCGTGCTCCGGTCTGATATTGTGCGGGGGTAGCAAATTGCTGTTGGTGGGCGATTGGAGATTGGTGCACACCGAATGGGGGATGCTCGGGATAGTCCGGGTCTCCTAATTGTGCGCTCTGCAGCTGCGCAGAGAGGTCTGGAGATTGGGGTTCCCCATTGTGGCCCCTGCTAGCATCCGCTGATTGCTCCTGGCCAGGTAAAGGGGAGGACGGGATGTCATTGTTGGAAGTGGGGAATGTGCCTCGCTCAGCACGCGGTGAACCCCAGGGTGAGGCACCAGTGGGAAGATCTGGGTCGGTAGAGATGGTAGAATAGTCCATCTTGGTCGAATATTGATGTAAGGAGTATATTCGCTGACAAGGGGGAGTTGGCTGGTCATGGTAGGCGTCAGTATTAACCGGCGGAAGATCAGACCCCCACAGCAACGACCAGCTAGCTTCAAGGCACTCAAAGACATACCTCGTGCAGCTTCAAATCGAGAGAATATCCGAGACTCGTTAAATTAGCATAACAAAGAGAGCAAACAAACAGCAAGGGTATGAGCAAAACAATCTGGGTAGTTGAAGAGAGGTAGTTGTCGGAGTTAGTTACGTATGGAGGAATGCGTGCGCCAAGCCTTGCGATCACCAGTCCGCTTTGCGGTCCGATTTTCTTTGCTCTAGAGCTTGATCTTCCATTGTACCTATCAATAACAATTAACATACATCTCAATGCCAATTTCAACATAATTTCGCATCCTTTCATCCCATATTACATGAGCGCTTCCCCTTGGAATGGTCGTGGCTCCGTTGATGCGCTTTCCCCCGGGGTGCGCTGTATGAGCTCCAATCTATATAAGACTTCGAGCAATATTACATGCAAAAATACATGCTCCTCCCTCAAAGGTCTTCGGTCCAATTACAGACAGCTTCAACGCTTTTCCACGACATCTGCATGCCATGATGAAGCTCTGGACCGGACCCGGAACATCGGCATTATCGCCCACATCGATGCAGGCAAGACTACCACTACGGAGCGCATGTTATTCTACAGCGGCTTCACAAGACGCATTGGTGATGTGGACGAAGGCTCAACAGTAACCGATTTCCTTCCTGCCGAGCGCGCACGCGGTATCACTATCCAGTCAGCCGCTATTACCTTCCATTGGCCTCCTGGAGAGGTAACTGGAGCGTCAGGCCCCCAGGCGGGAACGGAGAATGAGCCCACTCCGCGGTCTGCCTACCCCCATACGATCAATCTGATTGATACCCCTGGCCACGCAGACTTTACATTCGAAGTCATGCGGTCTCTGCGCATCCTTGACGGCGCCGTGTGCATATTGGATGGTGTTGCTGGTGTCGAAGCGCAGACAGAGAAGGTTTGGAATCAGGCAAGCACATATCGCATTCCTCGAGTCATTTATGTGAATAAGCTAGATCGTGATGGAGCCGCATTTGGTAGAACAGTGCGAGAAGTCAGCACTCGCTTGGGTGTTTATCCAGCAGTTTGCCAGATACCGTGGTTCGATGGAGGCAACGGGCCCTTTATCGGAGTAGCAGACGCAATCCATCTCCAAGGACTACGTTGGAAGGAAGGCGAGGATGGCCGCACCGTGAAAGTGGCCGACCTTAAGCAATTAGAGGCAGAGGAGCCGGCCCTAGCCGCAGAGCTGCGGCGGGCACGAATTGCCTTGATCGAGCTGCTTAGTGAACATGACGAAGATATTGTTGAGAAATTCTTTGAATGTGAAGAAGATCATCTCGCGGTCTCGTCAGCCGATATCATCGAGAGCTTGCGCCGGTGCGTGTTGGACCAGACGAGTCGGATTGTCCCTCTATTTGCAGGTGCTAGTTTCCGGAACATGGGGGTTCAGCCATTGCTGGATTCTATAGTGAATCTTCTCCCCAGTCCACCTGAAGCTCCCGACCCAGAAGTAAGCATTGGCGGTGTCAAAGGAGGTCTTCGGGACCTACTGTCAGGGGACTTAATTGTGGAGCAGAGCGAGAAGGCGTCCGCGCCATCTAAAGGGAAACAACCAAAGAAAAAGAATTTGGCCTTGCAGACCAGTTCAAAGGATGCGATCAGCAAGCTTCAAAGCTGTGCACTAGCATTCAAAGTGGTTAACGACGCAAAGCGCGGAGTTCTAGTCTACGTGCGGGTATATTCCGGCTCCTTAGATCGCAACAGCCTTCTATTCAACACAAACCTGCAGTTATCCGAGCGCGCCCCGCGTCTGCTGAAGATGTACGCCAACGATGCCGTGGAAGTGGACTCAATCCCTGCCGGGCACATCGGTGTCGTAGTCGGGCTCAAACAAACCCGAACAGGAGATACCCTCGTGTCCTACGCAGGGAATAAAGCCACTCCCCCAGAGCCACTTACCAGCCTCCAACTCCGACCAATTGCTGTTCCACCACCGGTATTCTTCACCAGCGTTGAACCGCACAGTCTAAGCGAAGAGAAGCGCATGAAAGAATCACTCGCACTCCTCCTCCGTGAAGACCCCAGTCTTCACGTCAATATAGACGAAGAGTCAGGCCAGACGCTTCTAAGCGGCATGGGCGAGCTGCATCTCGAAATTGCTCGGGACCGACTAATCAACGACCTCAAAGCCAAGGCCACAATGGGCCGCATCGAGATCGGCTACCGAGAATCCGCACTTGGCATCTCTAGCCCAATAACCAAGATCTTCGACAAGGAGATCGCCGGGCGAAAGGGTAAAGCAGGCTGCACAGCAGTCGCAGAGCCACTGGATGAAGACCTCGAATCCCCAGAGGTAGACCAAGACACGCTCCTCGTTGAAACCTACGACGGCAACCAGATAATCGTCTGCGCCCCTGGTCTCCAAGTTGACCGCTCCTCCCGTAGCGAAGAAGAAACCAGCCCATTCCTCCCACCGGGCATGGACCTCGTCGCGTTCCGCACAGCGCTGCAAAACGGAGCTGTGGCAGCACTCGCCCGCGGCCCTCAATTCACATTCCCAATGCATAATACCCGCATCACACTAACTATCGACCCGGCCGCCGACCTCTTCGGCAACGAAACAACCACCTCAGCCCTCTCATCTGCCGCACGTCAAGCCACAGCCGCTGCGCTGCAGGATGTGCAGTTTGGCGCGGGGACAGTAATGATGGAGCCGGTGATGAATGTGATTATCAGCGTCGACGAGGCGAGTCTCGGCTCCGTCGTCCACGACATTTCGTCCTCACGGGGTGGACATATCATCTCACTCGACGAGGAGGTACCGCTGTCAGGTACGGATGCATCGTCAACTTCTGCATCCACACCTGAGGAAGAGGCACCGCCACCCATTGATCACAGCCGTGTTTATGCACCGCCGGACCCGTTCGAGACGCCTTCCGTTGGCGTGGAAATTCCTGTTGCTGCGACTCGGCCGCGCACAATTATCGCAAAGGTGCCGCTTAAGGAGATGGTTGGGTATCTCAAGCATTTGCGAAGCTTGACTGCTGGTCGGGGCACTTTTGTCATGAGTGTTGATCGGTTTGAGAAGATGTCTGGCCAGAGGCAAAAGGCCGTGCTTGCGGAACTGAGAGGAGGATTTTGATCGCTGACTCTTTGATCACTGACTCTTCGGTCTCAATTCGGATTCAGCTAGGAATTTTCTTGTATATCATATCTCATAGTAATCGCTGTACCAATATTCTTCTACTTTTCGGCCACCTCCTCTCCGGCCTCTCCAATTGACGCCAGGCCAAGCTATGGAGTATATGGACTATGCATCTGATCTTCCCTTTGCCAAAGAGGGGAGTTCTAACGAGGTATATGTGGAATGCAGATAGAGGGCAGAGTAGACACAAAAAGACAACACGGGACATAAAGTCATGGCACAAAAACAGCGGCCCACAAACAAACAGAGAAAATCGAGTAAAATAAGGCGCTTATATGCTACCAGTTGTCATCCCATTCATCCTTGCCCTTACCCGTCGCCGAAGCCGTTGTATTCTTACCCTCTGCGGGTTCTGCACCAGACAAACCAGGTGTGGAGTTAGCCAGAGAGGAGGCAGTAGGACCCTTGCGCATAGCAGCGGTCCCAACAACATCAGATCGTTGAGACCGTTGTGATGCAGTGCGGCGGTGGTTGGATGTATCTTGGTCCCCCATTGACGAGAAGTCATCCCAGAAGTCTCGGCGCTCAGGCTCCACGCGATTACGGCGTCCGTCACCGCGTCCATCTTCTCCTTCAACAAACTTATTGAATTGGTCAGCAGCGCCGCGAACACCTGTTTGTAGGTTCTGGCCGAGCGTTGAAGCATGGATGCGGGCCTGGGCTGCGAAGTCGGATTCGGCCAGCTAGATATCCATGTCAGTAATTGCGCCCAAAGAAACTACACATGTAGACACTATAAAATCTCCCAAGCGAGGTCATGCACATACCTGTTTAGCTGTTGGCTGTAGATAAGCATCATTAACCTGTTTTGCGCTCTTGCCAACCGTTGAAGCAAACCACCCAAATCCTTTGGTGATAGTGCCCATTGGGTCCTTCTGAAGATCTTCAAACGGCTGGCCGCCGCCGCCGCCGCCGCCACCCCAACCTCCAAATCCGCCAAAGGGCGAAGAGCGCCGCTCACTCGCAGAGGCCGCAGGCAAACCACCACCGAAACCAGTAAACTTTCCACCTTGTGAGGGCGGCAGGTTATCGGCGCGACTAGCATTCTCATTCCCCAGCTTCGCGAAGTAAGCCTCGTTCTGCTCCTTCTTGCCGGGCACACCAGCCCGCTGGCTGTCACCAGAGCGAATAGACGATGCTGCAGGTGACCCAGCCCGGGCACCAGATATAGCACCCGTGCCGGCACCAGCCAAGCTCAAGGGTGTGCTCGATCGCGAGGGATTATTCTTCTTCTCCTGGCCTTGGATGTACTCGCGGCCGTCGACTTTGCACGATAACCGCTCCTTCCATTCCTCGCCCGATTCGCTTTCATATCGTTCCTTGATAGTCGAGTCTTCGAATGTGCGACCTTCTGAGACAGTAACTGGGTGTTCATCGTAGAAGGTCTTCCAGGGATCGTTACCTCCCAGCTCCATGCGTTGGATCTCGGCGTGTTTAAAGGCGTCCATGGTGATCGAACGGACGAAGGAGATGTGAACACCTAGCCCGCGATGTGTGCCGGCGCAGTTGAGACAGATAAACGTTCCAAACTTCGGGGAGGCCTGGTTAATGTGCCCATGGCGGGCAAGGAGTTAGCAGAGTGTGTGGTTTGCGGGGTGTGTGAGTGGGTTGTTGGGGTGACAATGCTTCTCGAGAAGACAATAACCAGTGCGATGGGTTTCAGAGAGAGGGAGAGAGAGAGAGAATGCGTACCCATTGGGGCGACGGGGCACCGCAATCGCAGCACTTGTCATTTCCGTTGGTCTTGGAGATTTGGAGGAGCTGTAGCACATGTCTGTGTCAGTGACTGTGGCGCGTTGCGGTATTTGACCTGGCAGCACACCTTTGTCCTCGTTTCTGGGTCGACCTCCCACATGCGAGACATAGTGATAGTGAGTGAATATACAAAAGCGAGCAGGTGAGACTTCGGGAAACACAATCCAAATAACGGAGTGCGCTAGTATGTTGTAGGGTTGACCGACTCGGCACCGACGTTGAGTTGATTTACCCCTTTTTCTCGGATGGAGTTACGCGGAGATTGAAAGGTACTGAAGACAAAAAAGCAAATGCAATTGGCTCAATGATAGAGTAAAAATCAAATGAAAAGAAGTGAAACAATACAAGTTCTATGTTTTGCCTCTGATCGGCAAGGGTCGGACATTCGCGTCATCCCCAACCAAATCGGGTACACCCACTTTGTATAAACTGCGATGTCCATTTCCATTGTATAGGTGTGGACTACTCCGTACTCTTAAATACAATATGCCAGGTGGCAGATCGTCATCATTTAGTAAATGTGTGCTAAGGTACAATACAGAAGGCGAAGAGAAAAAAAAAAAAAGAAAGTCGTTAAGGACGGAAAGCACATCAGCTAAGATGGCTCTCCTGCATGGTCAACTGATCCATGTTGTCCGATAAAAGTCATGAATCCAACCCCTCCAGGGTTCTCCCCAATTCCCCCCCCGCAATCGTTGAGTAGCTAAGATATTCACGGTGATCTGTGGTTTGCAGAGCACTGTGATCATATCGATATGATCCTCTGTTGAGAACCCCCTCTTCTGTTTCTCAACCCCAAAGCCTATTATCAAGTACCTGATTCGGTCGAGTGGAATACGTTGGGCATTTAAGCCTTGGTGGTGACAGCAGGAGCAGCGTTCTCCTGAGCAGGAGCAGGGGCAGCATCTGAAGCAGGAGCGGCAGTCTCCTCGGTCTCGGCCACAGCGTTGATGTCGTCATCTTCCTTACCGGGGCTGTCGATAGCGACCTTCACAGCGATGACGCGACCATCAATATCCTTGCCGTTCATCTCACTAACGGCCTTGGCCTGGAGCTCCTCCGAGGCAAGGTTGACGAAACCAAAGCCACGGGTCTTGCGGCGCTCGTTGCGAGCCTGCAGCTTCTTGATCATGAAGCGGGGGATGGGACGCAGGGCAACCTTAGCAGAGACAGGCTCGTAGGCGGCGAAGATCTCCTTGAGCTAAAGGGAGGAAGTAATGTCAGTCAATGTAACCCCAAGCGGAAAAGAAACGGAAGGAAGAAAAATAGATGTAACCCACCTTGTCCTCAGTCAAGTCGTACGGCAGGTTAGCAACCATGACCTTAGTCTTAGAAGGAATGCCATCCTCGGGGGACCGCGCTGCTTCTGGGGGCGTGCTGCGCGGGTCTCACCAGCCTTGGAGGCAGTATCCTTCTCGTTTGCGGTGTCAGCAAGGGGAGTCTCGTTGACAGGGGCCTCGGTGGCTTCCTGGCCATCCTGGGCCTTGCGAATTGTCAGCATCCAGTTTAATGTGTCGATGTGCGTGGATTCAAGCAGGGAAATAGTTTGGGCACATACAGCACGGCTACGGCCGGTACGGCCACCACGACCGCGGGCACGGCCACGGCCACGGCCGCGACCACCAGCACGCTTGCGACCCTCGGCACCACTGGCACCCTCACCGCCACTGGCAGCACCTTCCTTGGCCTCGGCGGGCTCGGGCTTGCGGGCAAGCTGAACGGACACCTTGCGCTGAAGAATCTCCTTGCCAGAGAGGGCCTCGATAGCGGCAGACGCTTCAGCGGCAGTGGCGATATCCACAAACGCATAGCCAACGGGACGGTTGGTGCGGGGGTTCACCGGGATCGAGGTGGTCTCGCTAAGAGATGAAATGTGTCAGAAAGGACCAGTAGAAAGGGCCAATAAATGATGGATGTTTGTTTTGAAGGTGGGGTTATTTGGATTTGAACCACCAACCCGGGAGTTACTCACATGGTGTATGTCTTGAAGAACTCCTTGAGCTCCTCCTCGGTGGTCGCGTATGCGAGATTCCCGATGTAAAGACGACGGCCCTCATCTGCACTGGCAGCCGCAGCATCGGCAGCCTGGGTGGAGGAAGGGGTAGCACCGTTGATTTCGGGCTTATCGGTCAGGGTGGTCGCAGCCACGGAGTCAGCAAGTGCGGCGACGTCAGACATCTTGAAGGTTGGAGATGTTTGGATGATGAAAAGTGTCGGGTTGATTGTTTGCCTAAAGCTGAAAGAGACTTGACAGGAGGTGGAGCGAGGGGAAGGAGCAGGGTAGCTTCGTGCCCTAGATACCAATTGAAAGAGAAGATGAAATTGAAGTTTTTCGATGCACTAGATCTTGAAGAGAGGGAGGAGGAGGAGGATGGGAGAAGGAGATGGAAAGGGAAAGGAGAGGCGGTGTGGCACTAGCCCAGTGAGAGCTCGAAGTGATGGGGCCAGGTGCGATCGAGGTACTTTCCTTCCGTCAATTGGGCTCTAACCCCCTAACCCGACCCCTATTCCACCCCTATTCCACCCCTAACTAACCCCCCAGCTCACCCCTAATTTTAGGCTCCCAACCCCAAACACTCCCGAGGTTCCTTTTCCCCCCAGCCCCGCCTTAATTGAAAGCCTGACTCAGAACAGCTGGCCTGATGTCATTCTGGAGACCCTTTGAACCAATTGCCATCTGTTCCCTTCTTCCCTATTTATTCCTACGTTTGACCTACTTAGGTAGGTATACTCCGTATATCATACCACTCTGCTATTCATGGATTCTATAAGTGTACGGAGTATGGAGTACTTTGTTCTTAATTAACATTCCGCTCAATTATTACAAAGTACTCTGCACATCTGCAGACCATCCTAAACTCTATACATGTGCATGACACCCGTGTGACATGTCCTATAAATACTTCCATGGAATCAAAAAAAAAGGGCCGATCTTCCACCTCACCTGGGCATTTATCTCCACTTAATAATCTCCATGCCTTCAGATTCATCCTTGTATATTATTATAGGTGGCAGGGATGAATATACAATTTTCTACCCCGTACTCCGTACTAACTTAAATATTCAACCAGATCTTTTATTCAGCCTTGCATACTCCGTACAGTCCTGGAGAATCTTGGTCTAGCCTACATAGGTAGCACACAATGACAATATTTGTTCACTAACACAATATCACAGTGGTCTCACAATAAATCTCTGCCCCACGCGACCTTGGATTTAGAAACAATTTATTATTCCTTAGCCTCGTCTCGGCTAGTTAATTTTTCATCTGCTTAGTTTATGGTACTGCTTTCAAAAATATTAGCCGATTGTAGGTCAAAATGCTTCATGAGCAGCTTCTGGTTTGATGGCACAGACATTTGCTTTTTGTCCATTGCAAAGTCAACTAAGAGATCCTTGCCTCATTCTATGCATATTAGATCTAGGTTTAGGAAATATGTGCTTTGACAGGAAGCTTCACGATTGGACTAATGGGTCCCCTGTCTCTAGTCATCTAGGTAATGTACAATGTAGCGGTAACCACCCATGTCAAAATGATATATTAAACAATTCAATAGGCGATCCTGAAATGACCATGGAATGAATTAATCTATGCCTTCTATCAATCAAAAACCTGTCAATCGCTACCAGAGAGACACGTGCACATACATGTATGTAGATATAACTAGTAGTTTGTACGATATCTTGTAAAGTACGTACATGTAGATCTACATGGGTTTTCTTCCAGTGGCGTCCCATTATGGTCCACGGAGATTGCCATCGTTGCATGAGGCACCTGGACACCTTAATTATCAGGCGACATAAAAGCTTGGTACAGTCGTAGTGCACTTGAGTAGCTTCTTGGCTACAAGTCAGGACTTGCCACTGTGCGGAGTACATATATAATTGAAAATATGTAACCTATAATATTGAAAAAGAGACCCCTGAACAAAACAAATACAAATACAATATAGAGGTAGAGACCTTGGAATGCAAACCCAAGATCGACGGTTTAGTGTGATATTGAGGGACTGTGCACTCCACTAACTCGTCACTGTGGAAAAGAAGGAAAAACAAGATTCGGGAACGGATGAGTCAGCCTTGGATTTAAACACCCCAGAGATCCAGAACGTCTACGGACTGTTTTCCATGTGGACCGAAATGGGGGAGTTTCAGGTCCTTGGTTAACTTATATTTTCCTTTCAATATCTCGGGGGCTACTTGTATTGTGTGATCTTGTCCCCAACCTTCCGGAATTCGTCGCTCCAGCATTATGGATCGCATCGACCCGGTCGAGGACCCCAACGCCCCTAATGGGAACCCTCAGGGGACCCAACCCACAGGGCAACCCACAGAGTCCGGCCCCGTCAGGCCAGCAGGTCCTGCCCCGTTGCGCACTCGAGCCGACTCACGGACGCGACGACCCAGTATTCGCCTGTCTCGCTTCCCATCTATCCCTTCAATAGACACCGTTAATCACCCGTCTCAACCCGAGGGTCAAGGTCAACCACCGTCTTTCGAGCCGCAGCCCATCAGATCCCCTGCGCCCAACGAAGAGGACGAAGCATGGCTCGCAAATCGACGGCGCAGCAACTCGGAGCCAAATCCGGGACGATGGTCATCCCCCCCTCCCGAAGTCCTCTCGCGAGTGGCGACTCCCATGCGGATGATGCCTGTGACCGAGGAATCCTCACACCAAAGTCCGGTGCTCCCATCTCCAGCGGCAATATTGCCTGGTCGAGAGACTCATTCCGATTGTGAACCTGATCTAGAGCAATGCGAGACCCCTCCCCAACTAGCGCGACCGGCGGGTCGGCTCCGGCGAACTAGCCAAGCTGCGTTGAATCGCTTTACTCGAAACCGCGCATCCACGGTGACGGGAGCTGCACCGACTCTAGACACACAGGAGGAGCAACGGCAAAATGAGTATGGATCCCACGTGGTGGATGTGCTGGACGTGATCGGTAAGCATTGATACCAAGCGTGATACAGAAACCATGGATTTAACTTACCCGAATGTAGACCCCGAGGTCTCTGCGCTTTCCACCCTCACCAATGTCCAAAACTCTCTCTTTGTGCCGAACCTGGGTGGGTTCATCAATCGCATGCCCACCTATACGATTACACGACCACAATATTCCTCGGATGAAGAACAGGGAACTACAACCGACGAAAATGAACCACCCGAGGGCGACAAAACTAAACAGCGCCCGCCTTTAGAACAATTACAATCATTCACGAGTATGTCCTCGGCGTTACGGGGTCCCAAATATGCCGTTCTCCCAGAAGGACATGGACTTGATGGATGGACCAGAGAAGACTACGCCGAACTCAATGATCATGTTCGGCATATGCTTCACTCTCGACGGTCCAAGTTCAAACGGTCCATGAAAGGATTTAGGCAGTACGTACGGAAGCGTGAGTGATACTCCCCGCCAAGATATCTTTGCTTAATACTAATCTTGCCTAGCCCTCGGCTTTCTTGTAACTCTCTACGCAACCTTGATCACCCTGTTCGGTCTGGCTTGGGTTCTTTTCTTGATCGGTGGGATCTCTTTGTCCGATACTTTTGGCCAATATGCTAACAGCCACTTCAGGTTGGATCAATGTCGGCGGAAAACAAAGTTATGTTGTCAATGTCATCGATAACGTTTTGGTTGCCCTGTTCGCCATCATGGGTGATGGACTAGCTCCTTTCCGCGCTGTGGATACATATCATATGGGCTTCATTGCCCATTATACATTCTTATCGTGGAAAGTTCGTCGGAAGCGGGCCCTGCCAGGCCTCAAGGACAAAAATGATCTTCCATCGAAGCCGGAGAAGGACGTCGACATTGAATTTGGCGACATGGCCAAGGAAAACGAACACGAATTCTCTGTCCTCGATGCTCGCCAACAGTTGCGATTGATGCATCACCAGAATAAGTTCGCGAAGTCGCATACTTTCTATAAGCCGCACGAAACCATGACCCACCACGCCTTCCCTCTACGCTTGCTTATCGCTATTGTCGTCATCCTCGACTGTCATTCTATACTCCAAATGGCTCTTGGTGCCTGTACCTGGAGTATGGAGGACCCCGAAAAGCGGCCATTCGCTTTGACAACGGTTATTCTTTGCTGCTCCATCACCTGTAACATCACGGGTGGTGTGATGATCATGATTGGTGATCGACGAACCCGAAAGAAGGATGTTGTTGAACGGCTCTTCCGCCAACAGTTGACCGAAGAAGCCATGAGGAAGATGGAAAAGAAGAAGATCAAGGAAGAGCGCCGCAGTGCTCAGATTGAGCGGTCTAGTGCCCAAATCGAACGTTCGAGTGCGCAGATTGAGCGGTCGAGCGCTCAAATTGACCGCCCAGTGCCGTATGGCGGCACCTGATCGCAGCAATTTCCACGTCCTCACTTACGAATGTCATGACATGGGCATTAAGAACGTTGGTCTAGCTGTGTCAAAGCGTTTCTTTAATTTGCCCCACCTGTACAGCGTTGTTGTTTTACATATGCTAGGAACGGAGTTTCATTGGATCTCATATAGGTATAATATTTGCTTTCTGTGATTTTGTTCTCTGGCCTACAGTGGCATTTTGCTTTTAGCTGATACAATTCAATGGCTTGTGGTTTTTGGTACATAAGGTTGATCTCTGAATACGACTGGTCATCTAGATGCTTTGTGCAAAATAAATGAATCTCTTCAGCTATGTATTCGATATAGATATACGATATAACCACCATTCTTTCAAACAACGAAAGATACAAATCTCATAAGATCAAGAGAAGCCCAGTGCCTCAAGTGGTGATAGTAACCTTCTCACCAACCCATTTCCCTCCACCACCCTTAACGATCTCCTCAAAGATCCACTCGCCAACCAGAGCCCGTGAAATCGTATACCCAATAGCAGGAGCCTTCTCCGTCCCAGCCCTCACTTTCTCAAGTCCCACCCCTTCACCCCCTTTCTCCCCCTCAATCACGGGAACAAGGTGGTCCCCCGTTAAGAAGCTAGGCCTCACAACAACAACCCCAGCAGCAAGCACTCCAGCATGCCCCAACCCAACCTCCTTATCAAGCAATTTCTCCATCTGCAGCTTATCCGCATGAGGAATCGGCAGGAGCACAGAGTACATAGGTCTGAACCAGAACGGCACATCCTTATTACCAGGCAAATGTCCCGTCGTCGAAATAACGGTGACCCTTGGTGCAACAGCACGATACGCCTCGAACGAGGCAAACCGATCAGAAGCGATCTTCGCCAGTGCCTCCAGCAGCGTGCTTGTCGTCTGTTCTGTGATATGCGGGTTTGAGAGCTGAATGTGCGGCAATGCAGGCATGCGCATCTGAGTCTTTGCGCATTTTGATTCCTTGGTGAAAGCCATTGTTGGTGTGCCACCTATGCCTGAAATTATGCTTGTTACGAGAGTACAAGTGCCATTGGGTGCGTTCTTGGGGGTGGAGTTGATGATGAGGGTTTTCATGGTGCTTTCCACGTCTGTCGCATCGCCTTCGATTATCTCCAGCTGGCGAGATAGAATTTCCTCTGTTATTCCAGGCTGAGAGAGGAGGAGCGCTGTGAGTTTTGATGGAGTGCGGGCGAGGGCTCTGGCGTTGTAGCCGTTGAGGAGGGTGTAGGTCAGGCAGGCGTTGGCGCAGCCGCCGGTTGCTCCGAAAAAGGCGATTGTTGTCATTTTGAGGATGTGCTGATATGTAGAATCTAGAATTCAAATTGTAGATTGTAGATTGGGGCTTAGGGTTTGCTTGTATTGTAGAGCTTGGAATGGATTGAGATGGTGATGATTTCTAAGAACCCTGAGGATTCATGGATCCTTTATACTACTAGTCGATATACACCATACTTTCAGCGGACTCATATTGACCCTTGGATATCTTTCCGTTGCCGATTCGGTCTAACAGCAAGTGAGGCTATAATATGCCTACGATGATGGAGTGTGGCCATGTCTAAGCCGGCACAACTGGCGTACGCTAGGCTGGAAACGGTTTAGTAGCGGACGAATATCCCACCGATGCGGGTGAACTACTGCTCCATTGAAGCATTGACGCCAATCATGATCAATGATCTAGATTGCTAAAAAAAAACATATGAATAGAGATAAGTAGTGTAGTTTTTAATCCTTGTGGGCATATGATAATTAAAGAGTTGAATATGTGTGAATTAATATCTACGATTTTGGGTGTTTTGTTCAAGATATATATCCAGATCAACAGTACGGCACACTCTATATATTGGAACTACGATGATTGAGTGTATTTTCAGATTGTAGTCTATAGGCTCATATTTACATAGAATACTATTCATTAATCCCTAAAAACCAAGCAACATGTTCCCCTGACTACGAGATCTAGCTGAAATAGTTACCAAGCTCTAGATCTAAACTGAACCAGGTCAACTTCCTACGTAACTGTACATTGCAACCGTTCAAAAATTTCCATACAACATACGTTGTTACATTGTAGACAGACATGAATGGGGAATAGCTATAGTTCAGCTAGCCATAGTTCAACTAAGACAAGTATAGTTTAGGCCGCTCACTACTGCTGACCCTTTTACACTAAGTATAGCTACACTTCGGCTTCCTCCAAATACCAATTAAAAATCCGTTAGAATTCCACCCAAAATCTCATAGCCCTGATTACACCCCCTGAAGCTTTCGATCTAGACTAAACCCGACCAAGAGAACATGGAGAAGGCCCATATGTTGCAGTTTCAATGAACACTAACATCCAATCCCTGTGAAGCTTTCCTTTCGCATCGAGAAAGGAGAGTGTAGATCAGCAGTTGCCCATCGTAACATCACATGCTATGCCTGGGAGCAGGGTGAAAAATCCAAACTAATCAGGATCGACATGGGTCGGGCAATCTCGAATTCCCTGGGACTGAGAGATAGGAGGACGGTGGATCCAAGTATGGATAACAGACAGTAATTTGATATGATTTCAAACTATAATGTAGGTATGAGTGCAAAGAGACAATGAGGACCCAAGCATCGCGAGCACATGCTGCTTTAATAATGACTGGAATGAAAATAACGTGCATGGTATCGGATTATTTCTACCATGACGGCGCCTCCAAACGCCTCCAGACGCCTCCCAGGTCTGATATCCAGCGCCACAGAGATCAAGTGGTTACATTTCTGTTCAGGGGCAGGATTTGAAACTGTAGGGAATTCATTAAGGATGACGGTAGGGGCTGCCCCATGCCCTGATCACTTCTAGAAGGACCCTGAATTCGGATGTCTGACTTACAACCTAGGTATATGGTCTATGCTCGTTTAATTTGAGACCCATGTGAGGCTCGCAGGGTTAGAAAGTATGTAAGCCCAAATGTAGACCTCCCAGGACCGAACCAGGGCGTAGGGTAGCCTTGACGGATACCGTTGACAGGGCGGAATGCAGGGCCCATGCATCTCAGGAGCCAAGGGGGGAATCTCATTGATTGTTAAATTCCGGAATCGAGGAAGGGCCAATGATATCGCTAGGAGGTAGAGATCGTCGGCACAAGCTCGGGATCAAACCCTTGCGTGTTGCATTCCACAAGCAAAAATGGGAGGGTTGCTTTTGGCCCTCACTATGAAGACTGGTAGATCACCTCGTGCCCAAACACTGTGAATTCGAAGATAAAAGGCGAGGAATAAGTCGCTCTCTCTGTTCTTTTATCCATCAGCTCTCTACTTCTCTATCTCTCTCAACCTTCAATCTTCCAAACCTCCCAAAACACCTTTTATATTTTAAAGATTTTAATCTTTCAATACCCTACCTTCAAGATGCAGTTCACTCTCTCCACCGTTGTCCTCGCCTTCGCCGGCCTCGCCGCTGCCATGCCCGCTGAGAACGTCGCCAATGGTGTCCAGCACCAGAACGGCGGTGCTCCTCGCTTCCCCGTTCCCGACAACCTGACTGTCCAGCAGGCTCAGGCCAAGTGTGGTGACCAGGCTCAGCTCTCTTGCTGCAACAAGGCTACCTACGCCGGTGATACCACCGACATCGACTCTGGCATCCTCTCCGGTACCCTCTCCAACCTCATCGGCTCTGGCTCCGGTGCCTCCGGTCTCGGTGTCTTCGACCAGTGCTCCAAGCTCGGTGCTCAGGGTAGGTTTTACCAATCAATCTATTTGCCCAATTCCTTTCTAACCTTCCTATAGTCCCCATCATCGCTATCGGTGTCCAGGATCTGCTCAACCAGAACTGCAAGCAGAACATCGCTTGCTGCGCCAACTCCCCCTCCACTGCCAGCAACGACCTCGTCGGCGCCGGTCTTCCTTGTGTTGCCCTCGGCTCCATCCTCTAAGCGTATCGCTTTGGAGTCAGTCAGCTTCACACCATGGAAAAGTTACAGGAGCCGTGTGGGACACTTTGTTTCTGCACTTGTTATCTCGTTTGTTTGAGAATGTTTGCAGTGTGATTCTTTTATAGAAGTCCTATTATCTCACCTAATATATAATTCTTGGACCTTCTCTTTCTCATCATAGGCTCATTTCCTCTGTGGAATTTACTATACCCATCCACCAACCTCTCGTAGCCAAATCGATGCACACTCTCGCTATCGCAGTCCTAGTCCTCCTCATCCCGACCGCTAAGCCAAATCAGGATAGACTAGGTAGCACTAGGCACTAGCCTTGGCATCAACCAAACCTAACTCACACCTCACCCGATATAAAAGCTACCATCCTTAGACCTTGTAGAGCAATCTCTGTTTTTCAAATTATCTGGGAATTCCCAAATATCTTGGAGTTACCCCGCCCTACGCATGACATGTCTATCCAATGGATAGACCAATGGGAAGCCAAAACTCACCAAACACTCCCGAGGTTGATCAAATCTTACATCGACAAAGAAGACTTCTCACGCGCTGTCCGTGATATCCTGCGCCTAACAGAACTCCTGATCTTGTCCAGCCATTTAACTGAGGCCCATCTGATCGCTTCGGCGGTATTTAGATTGGTAAGAGATTTCAAATTCACCGACAAGGGCGAAAACCTTGACCTTGAGATACACACTCCTACCACTCTAGAGATTTTCTGGAATGTGCACAAGTCGACCTTCCCCCAACCCAGGAGGGCACCATGCTCTGATCGATCAGACCGTGAAACCTGGATAACCCAACAGCAATGGGGCAAATACCGGGAATGCACCCGTACGGGCTGGATGCTTCAGCACGTTGGACTCGCCGAGCCAGAGAACCCTTCTTCTATTTGGCGCGAGACAGACGATCCAGCCATGCTGGCGATGTGTGCGCGACTACTAGCGAAAACAACCATCCCGTGTACTTATCCGCCCGATAATTTAGCACGGGAAGCACTCGAGGTCGCGCAGAAACTCTATGCAACACCGGATACACCGAGCGAGGAGTGTGGTTGGGGACCCGACAAACCAAAAAGACATTCATATTTACTGTACCGGCGGTTGGCTGTTGAGCTCGCGATTCGCTTGGGCGAATTGCAAACAGCAGCGGATATCCTTGGGCAAGGGCTAAGACAGGATTTATTTACTAACGGGGGTGAATTGAGAGACTTTTTGATGGTGCCTGGTATCTATGATGTTTTGCCTGTATTAGCCCGTGGCGGCAAGGAGAGTAATCCTTTCTTCATCACCAAAGAAGATGCAGTGGTTATGGTGAGGGAGATAACTGCTGCGCTGGAGCTACGGGCTGAGCACGGAAGACAGTGGGAATTGCATCCATCTAAGGTTGGATGGAGGGAGTTGTTGGATCGACTAGCTGAGGGGGCATGGAAAACCCATCGCAAAGAGTATCAGTCCATGGGGATACAGAGTGCCAATGATATCTTGTACGACCCTGCCACGGAGGAAGAGATCACGGCGGCCGAAGAGAAAGTCGGTGAGCTGCCGGCTGATTTCAAAGAGATGGTTCGATTGGCGAACGGGTAAGTACTGTAAACCTAATCGTCTGCGGAAATGTAACCTATGTCATCAAGGTCATAACTGACTAGATCGTCTAGATTCATAGGCGGCTGGCACTTCTTCGCAGGTGGTATAGCCGGAATTCAATATATCACCACAGAGGGAAACGGCTATGCAGACATTGGCTATGAGCATTATGAAGATGAGCTGGGAGAACTTGATTATAAGATGATCCAACTTGAGCCCGGCACTGAATGCGATTCATTCAATCATTTTATTGTTCCTCCTAAATATTGGAAAAAGGGCAAGTTGCAGGCGGGAAAAGAAGTCAAAGACGGCGAGTATCAGTACTGGCATTGGGCGTCTTGGTCTGGGGGTGAAATCCGTCACTGGGACTCTGTACGGGACTTTGTTTGTAGCTTCGTGGAGGAGGTAGAAGAGATGATTGAGAATGGCGAAGAGGAGGACTGGGAACAAGACCCGGATGTGGATTATCTGGATGAAGTTGATGGCAACGCACTGTAGTCTCTAACTGCTAGCGTGCTACTTTGGATTTTTACAAGACATCTAGATGATATCACAAGGCCGCATAGGCGGCCGAGTATTTTTGTTTATCATGAATCTAATGACTTTTGCCTTTATTAGGAGTGAATTCCCTGGTGACGGCGCCGATTCAAAAGAGCGTAATATCTTTTCGAACTGCTAATCCAGATTCTGCTGTGATACCGAACTATGAAGGAGGATCAAAGCTCGGAAAATAACCTTTTGATTGGTTCCAAGGTTGAGGCTTGCGGCTCTTCTCGGGATCCACTTCCAGTTACAGTTTGTTGAGACGCACGAATATTTGCTTCATGTCATGAAATATTAGCCGGGGCTAGTGGAATCAAAGATAGGGCCTATTTTTTCATGGACATGGAGCAAGTTTACCGTGCGGTTGCCAAGGAAGTTGATGGAGGGCGCGGAAGATCTAGGAGAAGAAGAAAAGAGAGCCTGCCATGTTGTGACCAAAGACCTACAGGCCGGATTTGATACTATGTTATCGGACCAGGAAGAGTAGGATTAGAAGATCTGTCATGACCAGAAATGATAGACGACCCGAGTTCACAGTCTTGGTTATACAGGCGTACTATGTGTTATCATCGCATTGCAGGTGGGTGGTTGCAAATGATTACAAGTTATCTTAGCCCAGCACATAAAGAAGCTTGAGCAACCATTCACGGAAACACTGTGTAGTTTAAATTGTTGCCAAGCTAAGTATACCATCATTGCCTTTCACGGAGTTGATTGGTGGCTACATATGTAGAGATTTATGAAGACATCTGTCCGACCTGGGAATCCGACGGTTTCCCTTTGAAATGCTACATTCAACTTGATAATATCTCATGCGTTGGATGTTTTAGCCACAAGCTATTATACCATGTCTATCAGTGGTTTTGACTTGTTGGAAGCATGACCATTTCCATTGCCGTGACAATTTCCTCCGCCAAACATTTGAGATTTTTTGCTAAGCACCCATATGTGTTGTCAAATCCTTATACTATACACCAAAATCAACACCATTCAAACATCTAAATCACAGTATTCTAGAGATCAGCAGTGATCCGAGGATCTCCCTTACAGCGTCTAGCGCAAAACCTGATTGCAAATGCAGCTACAATCGAACACATCGCGCCTCTTAACGAGAACATTTACCCAATCGCGACCGCTACTGCATGTTAAGTTTTGAACTGCATACAGAAAAAGTAAACATCAAGGAGAACAGGCCCACATATCCGACTTTTCGAAGTTGAATCGCCCGCTTCAACTTCCATCCTCACACCGTCAAAAATATCAAGTCAGCTGGATAAACAGGGTCACTCATGATGACTTGGTCGAAGCCATTTTTGAAGCTTCGCGACCAGCGACCGTGGCTGTTGCCGCTGAGGTCGTCACAATCCTTCATAGTGACGACGATTTCTCTGTCAATGTTTACGGTATCCTCCCCGCCCCCTTGACATTCAAACAAAGCAAACCCCCACTAATTAAATCCCATATAGGATCTCTTTCTTTATGCTATGGTACAAATGTTCTGACTAAGACCTTTGATCCTTACCTGACCGGTGCAGATTGTCCCCGTTATGCCCCAGGCACTAGTTTCACGAGCTGGAGTAGCATTCGAAGATAGTACGACATATTTGCAAAGACAGATACTCATTTACTAATAACCATCTTCTTTTGATAGGAGAGTATTGGAACAGCGTCCTCCTCATCTCTGAAGCCGTCTCGGCACTTACATGTTGTCCTATATTTGGATACATGCTAGACATCTCCGGAACACGACAGGGCCCATATCTATCTGGACTCGTGCTGTTATTTGCATCTATGGTCATTTTGACAGCTTCACATTCAGTGACATGGTACATTATTGCCAGAGTGCTCCAAGGCGCAGCAACGGCCATGGTTTCAGTGGCTGGTCTTTCAATTGTGACAGATGCGGTAGATAGAGCGAGTCTGGGACAAATGATTGGATATCTTGGAACCGCCATGACACTGGGATTTATGTCTGGTCCACTACTCGGTGGACTGGTCTACGAAGTTGGAGGATTCTATGCCGTTTTTGGTATGGCTTTTGGAATCGTTGCTCTTGACTTATTTCTTAGACTCGCTGTTGTCGAGAAGAGGATTGCTGAACGTTGGCTATGCCTTACTGATGGTGAGCGGCCAAGCCAGGAGAACGGTTATATCCCCGAGCAGCCGCCATATGGAGCTCTGGAGACTATAAGCAGTAGTGGAGAGACTGCCACGGAAATTTCTAAGAGTACCTTTGCGCTGGGAAAGCTTTTGAAGCAGCCACGGATTCTTATTAGCCTCTGGGCAGTTATAGTCGCAGCTCTTGTTGTCTCGGCATTTGATGCAGTATGGAACTCAGTCTTTTATGTCGGAATTGCACTGACAATCCTTTATAGACACTCCCAGTCTTTGTGGAGAACACATTCAACTGGAATGTTCTAGGCGCAGGTCTGATATTCTTGCCAGGTGCTGCAGCGGCCGTTTTCCAACCATTTTTCGGTACGCCAATATATTATCATACCCTGATACATGGCCCTGACCTGCTTTTCTAGGATTTTTATCTGACCGTCTTGGAACGAGAGTCATTACATTCGCAAGCTTTATCTTTCTAGCTCCGAGTCTGATCTGTCTTCGTTTTGTTGAGGAAAACTCACCATCCCACATAGGTCTTCTTTGTGTGATTCTGGGTCTTGTTGGAATGTGCATCGACTTAAGCGAGCCAGCCTTGATAGTGGAGATGCAGCGTGTCCTGGATGACATGGAAGCTGGAGACCCTGGGGTCTTTGGGGGCAGAGGTGCCGTGGCTCAGGCTTTTAGTTTAGAGAATATGGCCCATTTTGGCGGTTTGGCCTTAGGACCTATGGTAGGTGGGTTTGTGGAGTTCCGATACGGGTGGAAGGTCATGACTCTTGGGCTGGGAATTCTTTGTGCAGTTACTGCTATGCCTATGTTATGGCTTAGTGGCCCTATGCAAGAAGTCTCCTGGACCGAGTCTGCAGATGAAGAGATGGAGCGTGAGCCCCTGCTGACGGAGCAGCATGCGTCAGGCTGTATATAGTAGCACAAAGAGTCTTATTATTGCATTTATCTGGATGTCATGACATGTCAGCTCAGGTAGATTTAATATCCTTTCGCTTCACTACAGATGAAGTTTAGCCGTCAGATTATTTGGGTTAGTATTGGAATAGAGACCTTTGGCTATATGTATTCTTCTTGAAATATCTCTCTAGGCTAGCTGCCTTTAGTGAACCTGAAAACCTGCTGTATCGTGGTATTTAATGGGGAAATAACGCTTCGTACCGAACACAACTTGGCTGTTGTGAGTAACGTTGAAGTAGTCACAGTTACACCAAGCAGATAACGTATGAGAATAACGAGGACCAAGGCAACCGGATTGCATTTTTAAAAAGGAGAGAAACTCCAGCTTGACATGAGAATGGTGATAATCCACAGGCGACTATCAACATGATGCTTTTCGAGCGATTCCGCAAATTGCTGTCGAACCTCAATACCACCACACGTACCTGGCTCCAACCATCTGATGCCAGCAGCGATCAAATCAAGGTTCAACAAGGAAGCTACATCTTCCCAGCAGAGTCAGAACCCCATGAAGCGACAATCATGGGGTTACCATCTCGATGTTCCCTGCCCTCCGATCAATATGATGCTATGTGTAATGAATTAGCTCAACTAGCGGCGGCCATAACCGAGTTTGAGCCAGTTCGGCTGTACGTGAGGCCCGAAGAAATCCAATTGGCCGAGTCCCTAGTCAAGACCTTTGTGAAAGACGCATCAAGAATATCCATTATCCCGTGTCCAATCAACCACTGCTGGGTACGCGACACAGGTCCAGTCTACGTGCGCGACAGAACAGGAGCATTCCCAAATCGACGCTTCGCAATTAATTTCCAGTTCAATGAATGGGGCGGGAAGAAACCCGAAGATGACGGAGTCAGCTGGGGTCAGCAATGGCCATTGATGGATGAGAAGGCACTACAGGAAAACAAAAATTTTGCGCGGTGGGTAATCGAGCACGACCGTGAGCCCAGCCCCGTTACACAGATTGAGAGTTCGATCCGCGCCGAGGGCGGAGGTCTTGTTACAGACGGAGAAGGAACCCTGCTCATCACGGAGAGTAGCATTATATGTGATGTGCGCAACCCAGGGATGTCCAAGCGCGAGATTGAGACAGAGTTGAAGCGGGTGCTCGGGATTGAAAAAGTGATATGGTTTCCTGGACGGCGCAATGTCGACATTACCGACGTGCATATGGATGCTGAGGCGAGATTCGTGCGCCCTGGTGTCATCGCTTACTCCAAGCCCCATGCCGTTGCGATTGACCTGTGGAAAGAGTTGTCTGCGGAGATCCGAGAGATTCTAGATTGTGAGACTGACGCTAAGGGCCGGCGCCTGCAGATCCACACTATTGAAGAACCTGATCCACGAGGCTTGGTGAAATCCGATCACGATGAACTAGCGGCCAGTTATGTGAATTTCTATTTTGTTAATGGAGGTTTGATAATCCCTAAATTTGGTGATGGAGAAAGAGATCAAAAGGCTTTGGATATGTTTCAGCGGTTGCTCCCTGAGCGGGTGGTTCGGCAGGTGTATGCCAACGCCATTCCCCTAACTGGTGGGGTGCTTCATTGCATCACTCAGCAGGTTCCTGCAACGAAGTGAGGACCAATGAGTTAAAGGACGTGGCATTGTGGGGGAGAACACTTGGCCTTTCATTGAAAAATAAGATCGGTCTTCAAAGCTTTGTCAACGTGCATACATATTTAGGTCTGAGAATAGATTCTGACTCAGACATTGCACCGCATATATGCTATTGAGGATGTATTTGAACTTTATGGATATTCCATTTCCCGGTCATTCTGACCCTGACTAGTCCGCTGAAACCAAAATCTTCTGGGGGTTGAAAAAAGCTCCTAAGTGGGGATTCCAATGTTAGATGTTATAAAGAACAATCACCTACGAAGTATAGACAGCTGGGTTCCCCAGAGGCCACAGCTCCGCAGATCTTAATTTCCTTTAAAGAAGCAAATATGCGAGTAAATCTTAGAGAATTCAAGACCTCCGAAGGTCGACATGTATTGCATGGTGCATTCGATTGTGTAACAGTATAATTGGCCGACAAAGCCGAGAAATACAGTGAAAGCACAACGATCGAGGTCCTAGTGGGAGAATCTGGGGGTGAAAGAACCGAAAACAACTCATCTGACTCCATAATATTCCAAAAGAATGGAACTTCAAATTGTGGACATTTCCTTTTTCGTACTCCGTACTTCAGCTGCGCCTCCATAGATCGGCGCATCACAGACAAGTTAAGTGGTTCCTGCATGTTGAAACTTGAATTGAATTTCTATGACATAAAAAAAAGGATTGATGCGCTCGCTATTCTGTATATTCTTTTATTTCATAGAGGATATTAGTTCAATATTTAGTTCAACATATCCTGGGGAATATCAGTCTCAGCATTTCGGCTTTGCATTCGAAGCATACTATCACCAACATCCTGGTCGCACTACTCAGATATTTAGTGTAGTGATGACCTTGATGTACCTGTGTGTACTTGTGTGATGCTACCTTATTACCTCGACTCCGTTCATGCATCCAACTCTACGCCCTCGTCGAGTCTCCACAATCCACATAAATAGTGTCGAGCTGATCACATTCGTTATATGGAGTGCTAAGTACCCAATATCGAAGCAGGATTGCCTCAATCGATCGATCTATTCACTGATTGATCGCCTTCATCCCATGCACATAATATGCAAAGCCCTAGAACACACACGTCAACTTGTTTCAATAAAAATATAATTGGCTCTCTCACAGGTTAACTGGGGAAGTGAGGTCTTTATCCCGTGCGACTTGTTGCTTATTCCTTTCCGTGAGATCCAACGTAATGCAGAGTTTCAATTGCGTGCAAAACTTGCCTTTTAATGGCGTTTTGTTTACCTGTTAGTTCAGCCCGAGCCTCTTTAAACGATCGATTCGCACGGTGTCCACCGAAGCGCACAGTACATCTTTCCAAAAGGACCTATATACTTCAGGGATTTGTATTATAGTCCGACATATTTTTTGTAAGGTTGTTTCAGTTACAGAACTCTCCATTTTCCACAGTTCTTCTCACTCGAATACTCTCCACAGTCATGGCTCTCCTCCCTGCTCCTAGTGAAGCTGTGACCACGGGCAAAATCATACATGCCACCGGATATCGAAATCTCTCACCAGATGAGCTAGTTGATCTCGCGATTGAGAGTCACATTGCCCGTGTAGTCAAACGCTCTGTTGTTGGTGGCGATGAATCATTCTTCATCGCCGATTTGGGCCAGATACTTCGACAACATCGTCGTTGGACTCAGCATATGCCCGGTATACGGCCGTATTATGGTATAGTACCCATTCTATCATGTTTCCACCTTTCAAATAGAAAGCTAACTTATTTTTCCTGCAGCGGTCAAATGCAATTGTGACCCAACCTTCCTCAAAGTTCTTGCAGAACTGGGGACAGGGTTCGACTGCGCGTCCATTGAAGAGATGCGCGCAGTTCTCAGTCTCGGCGTAGATCCAGCCCGGATTCTGTTCGCCAATCCATGCAAAGCACCCGCCGCCGTAGCTTTTGCACGGGAGGTTGGTATCTTGAGAACAACATTTGACAATATTGACGAATTGGATACCATCAAGGCACACATGCCAGAAGCTCAGCTGTTACTTCGTATCTATGCAAATGACGAGGGTGCTTTCATTTGTCTGAGCGAAAAGTTTGGTGCGCAGTTGGATACAACCGAAGAGCTCCTTTCAAGAGCTTGGGAGCTTGGGCTGAATGTGATTGGTGTCAGTTTTCATGTTGGTAAGTACTTGGGTACTTCTGGTCTTTCATAGCTGGTCATATTTATTGACCATTCGGAACTATTAGGGACGGGTGCTACCAATTCAGCATCATTTTGCAAGGCCATCAAAGATGCACGCCTGGCCTTTTCACAAGCTGAAAGTCTAGGTTTCCACCCCGAAATTCTCGATATCGGTGGCGGTTTTCAAGACGATTGCTTTGAGTCTATGGCCCCCATTATTCGAGATGCGATTCGGTCCGAGTTTCCAGCTGGTATCACAACGATCGCAGAACCAGGTCGGTTTTTTGCTCGTAGTGTGTATACTCTTGTATGTCGAGTGATTTCACGTCGTCGTCAGCTTGGGAGTGCGGCTCGATCTGGTGTTCCAGACATGCTTTATCAAAACGATGGCATATACGGAAATTTTATGAATGTGATTATGGAGAAAGAGATCATGGTTCCTTATTTGGTCAAGAGTAAGAAGGCCAGGGGGTTCTTACATAAACAAAACCCAGGGGATGCTTTGCAAGTAACAGATCATCGTTACTCGATTTGGGGACCTACATGTGATAGCACTGATTGTGTTGTGCGCGAGGTGACGCTTGATTCTGAAGTCAAGATTGGAGATTGGCTCAAATATAAGAACATGGGAGGTGGGTATCCTCGTTTTATTCTTGGGATTTCAACAAAACTGACGGAGTTCCAGCATATACAAGTACCACGGCCACTAAATTCAATGGCTTCAGCAGCACCTATGACACATTTTATGTCAACAGTGAAACGTTGCCTGGATATTAGCTGCAGAGGGTGTTTGCGGTCTTGAAGCCATCAGATCAGTATGGGAGTGGCTCAGTCCCTCGCTCAAAGACCCATGGTGGATAAGCTGCAAGTGACATGATATATGACACGGCATATCGACCGTGTCAAAGAAAGAAAAAAAAAAAAAGGTAACAGGCCAAAATAGCTGTGGCCCATGTGACTGACGGCCTTGTTGAGCATGTTGATAGGTTTGGGGCCGGTGCAACCGGAAATCATGTGTGGTTAGCAGCACTTGAGGAATTAGATCGCTTACACGATCTCCTGAAAATTTCAAGTGTAAATCGATGAATAGCCTGCATTCATTCAGCTTGAGCGCGCAGCCTCTTGCATATATCTATACCGAAAACCATAGAGTCCATAACTATAATAGTAGGATAACCGAGCCCATCCAAAAACAATAACCGCACGCTGAAACGAATAAACACCATAGTCTCCAGGGATTTTCCTATCACTCCAGACGGAATGAAGATAGCGAAAAGGATATCAATCATAAAAAAAAAAAAAAAAAAGAAAGAAAAAGGGGGAAAAATCCCACAAGAGAAAGACATAAGAGAACTGCCGAGATAAGAGGCAAGAGGTGACAGAAATTGAAAATATGTAAAGAGAGACGAGAGAAAGATCTCGGGCGACATCATACTTTCTCCATTCCGGACATCGAGACATCGTCTTGAATCGCATTCTCTGGGAGAGACTGCTTGATATCCATGCCATATGGCTGAGCGTCGGAGGAAGATTCACCCTGCTTCTCTGGCACGTCGGATGAAGCTCCGTTCTCGGGTCGTTTTCGGCCGAGCCGCTCGCACCAGTGCTCAGCACTGACCAATGTGTCATTGACGACACCGCTAACTTGCGCCATCATGTCTAGACCCTCTTGGGCCAGTACCAGGATGCGATGAGCACTGACTGTGGCATCGGAGGCAGCAGCTGGGGAGTCTGGTGGTGGCTGCGATGTGGATGCAACCTGGAAGCGGTGCGGCAGAGACGTCAAGTGTCGACGCACTAGATGGCGGGCATTTTCTGGCAGGGCACCTCCTGCATACTTGGAAACAACATCCACTACTTGTTTCAAGGTCGATAGTACATCGGCCTTGACAGCTTGGATGCGCTGGATAAGCAACGAGGCATTTTCTTGCCCACTGTCTCCTGCCTCCATATCCGACGGTGATCGCGCTTTGTGGTTTTCCCACTCGTTGACAGCACTGTGTAGTGCTACAATGGATTTGCCTAATCGACCGTTTGCCCATCGAAGCCAAGTTAGACAATATTGCAGACTGCGCAACGATTCATCGCTCATGGCCACTCCGAGTCCAGAAGTCGAAATAACTAGTCGGCTTTGCCATGTCGGCTCAGAACGTCTTCCTGGTTTCTCTTCGTAGTGAGGAGACCTCACTTCGTCGTATGGCGGGAGCGACTCTTCCATGGAAAGATCGGACGAGCTTCGTGTTCGCGGTGGGTGAGCTGAGCCGTCCGGTCCCTTCTCCCCATTCATCGTTCGCGGCGACACATTCCCATCCATCTTTCGTCGCTTATTGATGTGTTTTGAGTCTTCGCTTGTCGAATCTCGCCGCTGTAGCGCCCAACGGAGACCGCTCTCGACACCAGTCTTGCGGCCTACCGTGCCGACGGTGTTCGCGACAGGTGATCCAATATTGCGCTCGATGAACTCAGCACCAGACTTGAATCGCGGCGAGTATGATTTCGAGGTGGCGTAAGCAGAAACCGAGCCATTTATGGCAGAGGAGATAAGTGGATGGGAAGAAGTTAGCAGAGACAATAGTGGCTCTGGTTGCGGTGGGTCCGGTGAAGTGACGGGCAGGGATTGTCGCGCTGTTCGAGGAGATTGTCCGAAATCTATTGTTGAGATTAGTTGAAGGTCCGTCGCACATGAATCCTAATCCAGCGAAAACCGAAAGTTGCGACACTCTAAGTGGGCTGGTTCGGGATATCAGAGCCACGTACCGGAGCGAAGCCCCTCAAGGGCCTGCGCAGCTTCAAGATCATCCATCGATAATACACTGGCAGCTCGACGAGATCGATCTTCTGCTTTATCGACATCCATCACAGATGGATGAGCATTATGATAAGGCGGAGTCGTAAGTGATGGGGCGAGGTTACTTGTAAGCGCGGAGGGGAGCGAATTGGTCGAGCTCAGACTTGTGGCGTTTATCTTTCGGATAGGTGATTTTGGCCTAGCGGCTTTTGGAGGTTCCATGGCGGGTCATAGATCGTCCATAGAGAGAGAGAGTAGTGAACCCCAAGACGTCGGAGTTTCGCATCGTATCGTCTTTCACGTGAAAAAGTGTCACTTATCCACTAGTCTCGATTAGGAAGGAAGATGAGGTAATCACATTCCCACGGTACCTGCTCGGCCATACATTCTACTATAGCTGCCGATGTACCTTTTCTCATCACATGTCAAATCTCTCGTTGTCCCAACAAACTCGCATCTATTCGCCCTTCTTGGCACTTCGATCTTACCGAAAATGATTATTTTACCTGTGATGTGATATGAAAACTCTGAAGTCACCGACAATTGTGTCCTGCGTACACCGTACGATGTACTTTGTAGTGCCAACGCGTCTGCCTATGGAGCTTTTCACTATGTAGTCGATTCCTATTTCGCGAGTATACCCGCCACAACACATAGATAGTATGATATGGAATAAACACATCACACATCGGTCCTACGGAGAAGAATCCATGATTCCGGAAAAGGCACCACGAACCCCTCCGGAGTTCATCATTTCCCTATGTCATAGTACTTCCATTTTTACCGTTGCTAATAATGGTAACTTGACTAGTACCTCTGTATGCATGTACCCCAACATGCGCTAGGATAGGCTAGGATATGCTCGACAGGTCAAATACGAGACCGAAAACGATCGCTCTTAATCCCTGACACCTTTTCTCCACGAACTACAACGTATGTTGTAGACGTTGCAGTTCTAGTTATGCATTGTGCTTGGTTCCCTGTGTCGGTTGCACACCTTTTCCCCCCCTTACTCCATACGGAGTACGTTGTCCGCATGTACTGTACTATGTAGATTGACATTGTCCCGGAAGACGTTGCTCCGTCCTATCATGTGCCTATACATGTATGGAATATGATTTATTGGCCTTTAACCTGCGAGTCCCATTTACCGCTCTGTTGGCCGGTACGAAATGTACTTAAGAGCCTGATTTCTCTTGACGATATTAATGTATTTTAATATTGGGCACAACAGCCCAAATATGGTCTTTGTTTCAGTCTATAGGCCCAATCTTATATTTGTTGGGCGATATACTACCCGTTTCGGCTTGAGCACGGCATGTGATGTGGGGAGTGTTTTAGCATTTGACTTTTGAGGACTAGGATGAACTCTGCTTAATAGTCTTTTAGGCAAAAGTCCGATGGTATGTATGATATGTTAAAAGTACTCTATATTAGGTACAACATGTGATTGGGGCTGTCTATCAACTCTAACATATGCAAAAATAACAAGGTATCTATCTCATGCTATGTTCAACGATCACAGACATCACAAGAAAATATCGCTCAGGTTCAAAATAGGCAAAATAAAATGCAGGGTCGTTGTTGGCATCACTCTCTCACATTACATGGACAATTTGTCCTCCAATCCGATCATCGTAATATGACCAACCAGTTCCTTTCAAGAGGATAGCATGGCTTCAATGGCTTCTCCGTCTTCATACTCATCTACATAATCGGTCTCATCTACTGGGAATTCGTTGGCCGTGAGATGTGCCACCATTTTCTGATTCACTTGGTAGCAGGCGACCACCTCATTGATGACAAGGCGGGATGGGGAGGCGGACGCCTTGATCTCGCACAATGTCTCGCCGAAGGAATGGAGAATAAACCGAGAGTTTGGACATCGACGGTAGGTGTACGAAGCTACCAGCCGTTGCCACTCATTGCGGCTGTTTTGCCAAGTGTGGATGAGCGGGTGTTTGCCCGCATTGGGCGGAGGGAGCGCAGCTGCATTCTCGGCAGCTTGACGGGATATAGCAGAGAACTCATCGCCAGTAGAAGCAGAGTGCCCCTGATTCCACTGCTTGTACAGTTCGTCTATCGACCTCTTGACTTCACCAAGTGCGTCTTTCAACTCTTGACCGTGCTCAGAGTTGCTCTTCGATGCTTCATTGGCTTCACTCCACGGACGAATGAGGTCATCATCGAGCTGGTTTTGGCTATCGTTCTCGGGGAACGCCTCGTTGAGACCCGAGAGAATTCTGCGAAGCTCCGACTGTGCGACGTTAAACGTGAGGTAGTCGACAATATTCGACGGTTTGGACCTACGCTCCGGGTTCCGATATGCGGGAAGCGCACGTTGCTCAGGGCTAATGGTTTTGCGGTATTTTTTCCAGGCTTGCTCTGAAAGATGAACTCCACCTTTCCGGCCATCCACAAGGTGACCCAGAAGACAGGCTAGCTCTTTCGCTTTCGGAAAGCCGACCGACTCATCGTATGCCAGTTTCTCATGCTCGAAGGTACATCGTCCCAGGTTTGAGAGGTTGAGGTTGAAATCAAACACACTTTCCAAAAAGTCTTCCGTCGACTTCAGGGAAGCCATCGGAACGGAGTGTTTCGTGAGCCCGTAATACTCTGCGGAATATTTATCTGAGGGCATTGGAGAATTTTGGAACCCCTCGACAATCACTGGATCCCAGCAGATCCACGGCTTATCGCCATCGTAATCCCCCCCCGGAGAGCATACCGGCTAGAGGAAAAGTCCCTGTGGTGGGAAAGACAATCACATCTTTAAAATGACGTAGTTCAGTCTTCCACACGGCTTTGCGCCGTTGAATATCAGACGGTAAATGGGCTGGAACTCGGCCTACAAGAACATCTACCCCATCGAGTAGGTTGTCTTCAAACTGCCCCTGTGGATCCCGCCAGTTATTGGAGAACCCAAAGTGAACTTCCCCCGGTCCGAGAACTCCATATGGGTCTGCAATGCAGTACGCATAGGTCGAGAGCGGGACCTGGATCTTGAGTTCTTCGACATGTCGCCCAAGAAGCCATGTCAAGTATTTGCGGATCTTCATCCGGAGGGGAAAAAAGTCGCGTGGGGCAAAGCCAGCCTCCGAGAAACGGATGATGGATTCCGCATCACTAGTCACCCACTGCTCTAATCGTCGTGCTTTGCCAGTTCCATCCTCGCCGGAGAGTCTAAGCTTCTGGAGTAGGGCTCGACAAACCACAGGACTGTTTGACCGGAGAACTTCCAGGAAGTCGTCATAAAGACTCTGCATACCGTCACGCGTGAGTTTAGCAATATACTCCTTTACATTCCCTCCATATTCCAGAATTGCAAGAAGCTGGATATTGAGGTCAACAGGGTGCAATGGCTTAGCCCAGTTGACTACTTCAAACGTCAACTTCTCCTCGTCAACTGGGTCAGCCCATTCCCGTGGATGAGGGTGTATTTTCAACTGTGAGTCCGAGATCTGAATCCAGATGCCATCGTCGTTCAAGGAAGTAATACTAGACCGGTGGCAATCAACCATCCAGAGGCCCTTAGCACCTGCCATTCTGCCCTGGAAGCAACTAGGCGTGGCGGTGGTTATGCCCAATTGATCGCAAATTTGGTTCGCAAGAGTCCTCGAAATCAAAGCACATCCATCATTCATGGCAGTGCGGGTTGGATCATCTCTCAAGCGAAGCACTTGCGTTGGCTTTAACTTGACTGTCGCAAACGTCTTCGATAAGCCTAGAGATATACGCTGGAAGAGCTTACAATTGCTTTGATTCGCATTCGCAGTCTTGGGCATATGCCATTCCAGCAAAGCATCTACACTCATCGGAGTATAGCTGTCATTTTGCTGTCCAGGAGGGGCCACCACTGGGGTTATCTGATACCCGTGATCGAAGTCGTCGCCATCAATGGCGAACAGCTCAACCCGAAACCGAGACTCACCCTTGACTTTTCGCTTGGTCTTTACTTCTTCGACATAGAAAGCTCGCCATGTTCGTCCGAGGAGATAATGATCATTCCTTGTGAGCCAGGAAGCAATGCTCTCACGAAGGACTGATGGGTAAGAAGGTTGTTTCTGATGGGTTGGAGGCTGATCTGGGGCTGGAATGGTAAGAGTGAGGAATCTATCAGATCCAAATCTTCGGTGGAACCGACACGTCTGCTCTAGCTTGAGCGGGTTGAGTCTCAATTTGAAAATACCCGGCTCAGACTGATTACACCAGTTCAATTCTCCTGACAGTATCACTACCTCTGAGTGCTTATCTGATTTGAAATTACCAACAGCTGCATCCCAGGCCCGGCGTGGCGATTTCTCTGGCAAGGGATGACCATAACGTCGACCAAGTCCGCCGACCCACGACCAGAAATCATCTTGGGTGTTGAAGGTAATACGGTTGCCAACGAGTATTTGCTTGAAGGGAATTCTCCACGCGCGTCCGATGCGTTCTAGCTCATATCGGAATCGCAACGGAATTGTCGCTGAGAAGGATTCTTCTGCCGAAAATGGGCCATAGGACAGGAGTTCATCAACAAACTCCTGTTTAAGGGAATACTCCGTCTCTGCGGGGTCTCCATTTACCATCATAGAGATAGCAGCAGCATCCACACTCCTTTGCATCTCGTCGCTAGCCATATACCCGACGACGGAGTCTGCATATGTCGATTGCGTATCCATTGGCTCAGTCATGTCTGTCATGACGGTATCAAATGATTGCTCCATGCTAGTATCGCGAGACATAAACGCCGACGAAGTAATCGTGGTTGAAAATCTGGTGTTGGCTGAATGCACCATATTGTTACGCTTCGATTCATCGGATGCTGCACTAAGCTTTTCAAATAACGTAGGCTTCTTAAACCCAACATCTTCCTCAGTAGGAGAACTTTCTTTGTTGAAGCTGCTGCCAAACCCAAATGATCGAAGATCCATCTGTTTCAACGGCGATTGGGAGGGTGATTTTTTGGCCGATGTTGGGGTTTTAGATGGAGATCGGACAGATCCAGGGTTCCTCGCGGGTGATTGGGCAGCCACTAGAGTCTTTGCTGGCCACGAAGTGCTCGTTGATTTCCTCGTCGGAGTTGGAACATTGCCTTGAGGCTTGGGTTGTGATTTAGTGACCACTTCCCAAGGGAGCGAGTGGTGATTCCCTTGGCCCTGCACGGGTTGTACCTTCGCTGGCGGAGGGAAGGTCATCGAATACTTGGCCGGGGAATGGTAGTCCCTTTTGTTATGTCCAGGCAACTGAATGGGTCCATCGTTTCTTCCAGGAGACGGATGAACTAGAATTTTTGCTGGCGATGCAATTCCCACCGGTCCCCGCGCAGGAGACTGAATTGTTCGATGACTACTAACCGGCAAACTGGCAGTCCCAGAGACCCTCCAAGATGATCCTTGGAAGGCAGTTTGTACCATCTCTCCATCCCCGTTCTTCCCCAAAGGGGACTGAGCTAGCACAGATCCTTTCACGGGGGAGTTCGGTGCGGTGTGAAAGTGTTCGTCTTCATCTTCATTATCAAGCCTTTGTTTTTTTGGTGATAAGCCCTGAGCATCTGCAATAGAATTAGCCGCAAACCTTTTTTTCGTGTTTATCACACGACCATTTGCCAAAAGATATTCCTCGTCTTTCATAAGCGCTAGCAGCTGCTTCATACACATGTCCTTCTCGGGGCCAGTAAGCGAGAGCGGAAGCGCGGGTTCCTCGCTCTGGTGTCGTTGGCTTGCCCGACGATCTGCATCGGCCCGATAGTTAGGGTTCTGGGCATGGCCAGGGCCGGCCAACGGCAGGTTCCCGCGGACCCATTCTTCGAGGTTGCCAATTAGACTTCTCTTGTCAACCTTGTTATTGAAGAACAACGGGCGGATATGCTTGTAGATCTGACTGGGGAGGCTGGTATTTCTCTCTCTTGCCAAAGGGGATTCAATCCCAGGGAGGGGAATCTCGAGGCCAAATTTGACGTTCACTCTTGTGATAAAAGTGCGGAAATCCTCCTTTTGATGTTGAGGGGTAGTGGGATAAACCATGTTCGTGTGAGGAATTTAGAGTAAGGAGCTTTCATTCAACCCAAGAGAAAGCACGGATACTGTTCTGTTGGAGCGTTGGAAGAAAAATGATGACCAGGTCCGACTGCATCCGAGGGTTCTTTTGTTAGTCTCATGCGAAGGCATGGGGGGGTATAGGTAAACAAACCGCAGATGTATTGGGATTCTTATGAATAGTGTTACAATAATCGGGAATGAGGAACTGAGGGGGACGAGGATCTTAAATCAGCAGAATGTCTTACTTGACTCGTCAACCTTGGAAGTTCTACTACTCCGTATATGGAGCAAGTCCACGGGTGGTTGCTGCGCAAAAGAACTGTTTACCCGCGCCAACTTCGGGTAGCTGCTATTAGCGTCCCCCACTTGACCTGTCACCGCACCAATTATACTATTTTACATATCAAGGATTCGGGGCTCCATATGGAGTGGTGTCTTAGATGTTTCCAGGTCAATCACACAGACCCTGCTAAGAATTGAGAAGCATGGGTTATTCGGCAGGGCATACTGGATACTGGACGAAGAATGGAACTTGAAGCTAAAGTTCGTACCTAAATGTAGGCACAGAATAGACATTCAGGAGAATATAGTGAATAGTAATTGCTTTTTCCCCGTTGATCAACAACGACGATCGAGAACCTTGGACCCCAAGGACGGACCAGAATGGCCCATAGAATGATAGCTTCAATCACCGGTTTCCTTCAGCTGTGGCCCTCTCCTCTCTCATTCTCCGGCTCAATCTTGTCTGTCCATAGATCAGCCTCCTTGGGGTCAACACGTTTACTATGAACAGCGAGCTTGTAGCCAACCATCAAGATGATGTAGACAGGAATGCTGATATACGAGGCAATGAAAGATTTGACGTCGAACGTCCGAACACCTGCGTCGAAACTGAAGGAGTCGAAGACAATGGTGACAGAGATGAACAAACAGAGAATGAGAGCCAAACATGTTCCAGGCAGACCGAATCGAGCTCTAAAGGCTAGAGCTTTGTCGGGAATGCCTTGAGCTTTTCGTGCTCGCACAAAGGATATATGGGTGACGAGAATTGAAATCCACGTGAGCAACCCGAGCATTGTAACCATATCCACAAAGTATCCAAAGACAACAGTTGAGTCTTGGCGGACGTTAAGATATGCCAATGTTGCAATTGACGAGCACACAGCCAAAGCATAGATCGGGACGCCTCTAGGGGTAGTGCGTGATAGGAAACCAGGGGCACGGTGCTTCACTGCAAGATCGCACATTGCCTTGGTTGCCAAATAGAGATCGTAGTCTGCGATTGACAGGACGAACAACAGTATGCATGCATTCAACAAGTCCGGTAGCACGGATATGCCTGCCAAATATAAAGCTGCAACAAATGCTGATGCGGCAGCCTCGTGGGAGGCATCAGTAGAAAATACCACAGTAGCCGAGTCCTGAGGGACAATCATCCCGAGAAGAGTGATTGCTAGCAGGTGAAAGACCATGATTCGATAAAAGGTATTCTGGATAGCCCTCGAGGTAGCCTTTCGAACGTTCGGGAAGTGAGCCATGCCAGATCGCTCGCTTCCGATGTACGCAAACGTGGCAGATGACATCGTCGAGCAGGTTATGTAGAACTTCTCCAGCAACGCGTTATCATGATGGGGCTTAACGCCGAAAGCACCGGGGTACGACCCATATCGAAATCCTTTGATATCTTGATCTGGGCCCCCTCCCAAGGCAATGACGGTGGAAAGTATCATGAGTCCAAGCATAACGACAAGCTTGAATGAAGAGACATAGAACTCGATTCTGCTCGGGAGGCGGTGATTGATGAAGTTGAGAGTCACAATGACCGAAAGGAAAACTGTGATCCAGATACCGGGATTAACTCGCTCCGCACTGACCCAATACGAGACTACCAGCGCTGCGGCTGTGAGCTGGTTCGGTGTGACAACAGCATATTTCAGCCAAAATCTATGGGCGTGGTCAGAAATCGGAGCAAGTGAAACGCAGCTCTCGTCGCGAAGGAGGACTTACATCCAGCCCAAACTGAATCCGAGTGCAGGATGACAAAATCGAACGGCTTGATCTGCGACGGTATATGGTTTCGGTAACCATGAACCCACCTCGCCCAAGGCGGAGAGGACGAGGTAAACGGCGAATCCGACGATGGTGTAGGAGATTATTATAGCTGCCGGCTATAACAGATCAATATCTTCGACAGTGAGGCTCCTAGAGAATGACTTACGCCGCTCCTATGTTGGAGTCAACGTCGTTCAGCATCGAAGAGATTCGCAGGATATGAGGAACCAATCTTACATGGACAATGCTCTGCCAGTACCAACCATCAAGCCCGTTCCAATTGCCGATCCGATGGCTGGAAGCCCGTGTTAGAATGTAGAACCTCGTACAGGGTGGGGGATACAGACTGATGATGCTGATTTGACGGGGTGTCAATGACCCGTATATATCAGTGAAGCCCAGAGCATGCTCATTCTGATGAACTTCCGGGGTAGTTTGTGAAGTCGGTGGCTCATCGCTGATGGGCCCCAGTTCGCAGGTAGAGGTTCGCGATCCCAGTCGGCGTCGGGGAAACATTTCCTATGGTGTATTTTAAAAACAAAAGTACGAATTTCTGGCCGACGGGACTAGGTAAAGCAAAAAGTTTGGTACCAGAAACGTGAATCAACGCGAATCAAAGATTAGAGATCGAGCGAGCAGCCCAGGGATGACCCGGGGGCGGGGTGATAATAGTTGTGCAAGTGCGAGTATGGGAAAGAACGAAGCACAACTGGTTGGGATCATAGATGATTGGGATATATTTTCTATATGCAGAAATCCCATCATGGGACAATCGAAATTGAATGGCATGAACAAAAAAATAGAAGCATTTCCTATGCCAGCCCTAAGGATTGCCACCAAGCCCATCGAGGAGGCATCAAAAGTAGCCAGCGTCTATCAAAGGCCATAAAATCACAAACGCCCAAAAAAGTTGTCGACACCCCCCAAAAAAAAAGCACCAGTCGGTTGCATACTGAGTTCCATAGCCCCGTCAAATGGGGTCAGAGGGGGAGGAGAGAGATGTCATGAAAGTCTTTGTCAAATATTCCCAAATGGCAGCGGTTCGGGGCAAGGCGTTTGTCTAGAACGGTCGCTTCCTGGGTGAGGCGGAGAGGTAACGCGAGATACGTAAAAGGGGTTCCTATTCATCAATTCATCGCGACATGAGCGAATCGCTCGACTCCGTGCGGGGGAATATGCGCGTGTAGAGGGAATCGCTGGACTCGGTACGTGGGAAGTGTCGTTGGTGCTTCCGTGAGATCACGCGATCGGTGTAGACACCCTTGGCGGCACCACGAATGACCGACTCGAGATATTCGCGGAAATCTGTAGGTTGGAATTCGGGGTACAGGTCCTGTGTAGTGTGGTAGCCGAGATACTTGGCGTACTCGGGGTTGTTGTCGCCGCGGATTCCCCAAGACAGCTGATATTCGGCCAGGTATCGCGGAATGAACTTGATTGGGTCGAAGGGGTAGGTTTCACTGGCTTGTCGGGCCGCCACGACTCTGCTGCAGATGGTTTCTTCGGGAATCTGTGCTCCGGAAAAAGGAAAAACGGTTAGCTACATTGACTCATTCCGAGTCAAGAGTCCGTGCAACTTACGTAGTTGCGATCGATCTTCTCCTCGCTGAGTTCCTCCATGAGCTCATAGATCTTGTTTTGCGAGGAGACCAGGTTGTAGGCGAGGATCTTCTTGTTCAAAGTGCGGGGGTCGGAGATGATCATAGCCATGTAGCGACCGATGTCTCGCAAGTCGGTCAGTGCTGTGGGCATGTTGCCATCACCAATAATTTCATCGTTGCCAGATGTCATGGCATAGTCGACACGGCCGGAGGGGAGGCGGGGGTAGGCGAGCTGGTACCACCAGCCGACATCGACGACGGTGTAGGGAAGCCACAACTGGCGGATCTGGTTGTAGACGATTTCTTTCTGTGCGTAGCAAAAGACTGATCAGCCCACTGACTTGAAATTACCGTGCCACATTGCTCATACCTCGTCACGCAACCACATGATACCACCCGGTGGGCAGACGGTGATGAAACCACATGGAACGAATCGCTTCACGCCAGTCTTTTTGGCAGCCTTGGCGAGAGGGATCTGGTCCTGTTGTTCGGCAGGACCGACACAGCTGATAACCACATCAATACCAGCCAACGCTTCGATGAGTTGCTCCTCTGGGGCCTTCAAGTCGCATTTCCGAATCTGGCATCCCCGATCCTGGAGGCGCGTGATAGCTGGCTTTTGGGCCGAGATAGGGCGAACAAGAGCGATGACCTCCTATATAGCGAAAATCGAAGCAATTAGTCTGGGGTCAATTGGTAGGCCTGAAAGCTGGACTTACAAAGTTACCGGTATCCAACAATCCGTTGGCGATAGAACCTCCGGTTTCACCCGCTGCTCCGACGAGCAAAACCTTGGTGGACATAATAAATCAAGTTAACCAAAATCGAGGATGGGTTGGGGGTCAAGTAAGACGTAAAAGGTAGGATTTGATGATGGAGGGGGAAGATCAAAAGGAAAGAGAGAAAGAGAAGCAGGGATTGGGTAACAGGTTTAGGACCTGACGACGTTATAAATTCCCAAAGGCTCAACCCACTTTCTCATCCGCAGCAGTGGGTCGGTGGATGTTCGTTCCCCTCGTTTTGAGGGGGAGATTTTTTTTCTTTCTTTTTTTCAATCTTGTGATTATTGCTCATGACTACTGATATTTTAACAAACATATATATTACTTTTCTATTCTGGTTTATATATACATATATATATATTATAAAACTCTGTTATATATATTCTGTAACATATACAGTCCGCCTTCACATCTTTACGGGCCGGTGATTCGGGAAAACCCTAATAGGTCGGCGACGTTACGTCATATGTTACGGCTTCCCGGTCAAAGGAGAATGGAATAATAATGATGTTGGGTGGCTATAGTATACAATAGAAACAATGTTATATATATATATAATTATATACACAATATGTAAAGCATTCATTTGAACCTAAACATATGTCTTTCCCTCCGATCAGGAGATGATGGACTGCCTCATTAGTTTGATCCGAAAGTACCTCGGAGACCCGTCAATCTTGTAGCTAGCAAGGACCCCTTTATGCCCCCTTGTTCGCCGTGCAGAATCTTGAATATCAACGTCACAAATCCCGATCTGCGTGGTCACAGCTCTCAAGTCAGGTTTCATACAGTCCCGTGGACGAGAGTGACGAAATGGCAAGGATTAGTCATTTGGGTTTCATTGGTGGCGCAGCGCCTCCTAAGAAAAACGGGGGGTTTGGGGGGCTTTGGGGCACCAATCATGGAGGGTTTATGGAGAATCCCTAGGGTTCCTATATGTTGGATACTACACGGGCTAATTGCTTGTGATCTCCCAAGACTGAGTCTTGGAAACCTTGGGAGTTGGTCAACGATAACCTTGTAATGGGCTAAGGAGGGGCGCAGCCACAACCGGGAGATCTGTGCCTGGCGTGTTTCCCCCTCCTTTTCCAACGGTATCAAAAGTCCAGTTCAACTTTTTGAGCCTTGGAACACTTTACTTTCCTTGTTCGCCTGCATCAATCTCTAGGATTTGGTGGGGTAAAGTTGCTCGAGTTTGGGGATTCTTCCCAAAGAAGTAACCAAAAGGGAAGATCTCGGGTCCGTCTGGTAATTTTCGCGGGGAATGCAGCACGATGGCACGGCCTAAGCATGGTGATGTTCTGGGCCCAAAACTCTTCTAGCCAATGTCATCACGCCGAAAATTGATCGTCGTTATGGGCGGCTAGTTGAAAGAAATGGCGAAAAGACTGGGGAATTGGAGAACTAAGAACTAGGCAAGGGCCAGCAAACCAGGAGCATCCGAGCAAAATTCAATTCTCGAATTCCTTTTGACTTCCCGAGTAATATGCACTGCAGACCAATAATGCCTCATAGCAGATCGACCCCAGCTTGGCCTCGGGCTGCTTTCATTTCAGCCGTTACTAGTCCAGATTAGGGTACAAAGTACCTAGGTACATACGCCTTGACGTTTTTGATTGTGACAAATTCCATTACTGCACGTGAGCCTATACGTTACCTATGTATAGATTCACTGAGAGATGTCGGCATACCTTCTATACGTCACTCTAACAGAATGAGCAAAATGATCCTGGAAATATCTATTTTGTTATTGCTTGGTGATGAAACTCGCCATGATTTGGATGCTGGGGGCCACAGGCTTAAGGTGCAAATAGGCAAGATCAAGCCTAGGAAGAAATTGATTATTTAGGGTCAAAATTTATTCTTCAAGTTCTTCGGGATTTGGGATCTACGCTTATTCTACGCTGACCAAAACTCCCAACTGGTCTGCGGTTCTTTCTTTTCGATGGGACACCAACCGTCGGTCATTGTGGTTAATTTGGCTTCCTCTTCATAGAATGATACGCATATAATTTTAAATTATTATTAGACTACAGTCTACTAGGTATATTGTTAACTTCACTTATCTTTCGCATCATATCACAAGATTTTCACGGTTGGAGAAACATGTAGGGACAGTATTAATACCGGGAGAGGGCGAGATCGACAAGGGCTAGGTATATTTCGCTTTTCATATGGGTAGGCATAAACAGGTCTCATCCCCATCTCCCTTGCTCTCTAAATTATCTCACCTTCGCCCCAGTTTGGTTTTACCTCTCTCATACTACTCTCTCACTCTCTCACTCTCCCTCCTCGATACCTCACTCACACAGACTATCATCCTAAACCCATATACATATATACATATGTACACTTCGTTTTATTTATATGCAGTGTTGTCAGTTTTATTCAAGTGAGAGTAGATACCTTTGATGATATTTTTCTCTAATAGAACCTTTAAATGGCTATACAGTAGTACCCGGCGAAGCGTTTAAAAAGGCCTCATGGCGTGCACCTTTTTCTCTGGCAATATCCATAATCTCCTCCTCTGTCAGATGCGGTCCGCATGGCTCATACCTGCAAGTCCTAACATGCACGCCCTTGTAGAAAATTTTGACTGTCCGCATTCTCTGTTCTTGTCTCTCGTCCATGATCTCAGCCCACCGGGCTGTCACTTCCGCGAGGTGTTTCGCTCGCCTTCTTTCTCCTATCCGCCATGCTGCAATCTGGTGGCCGATAGAGTTGCTCGGATCATGCCTCCATCCCACACCCCAGTCGGGGAATTCTGCAAGTGCTGTCTCGTCTTCGGCAGCGCACCTCCACTGCCAGTGGTTTAGTGCCCTAATATCATTCTTTGAGCGGCATAGATTAAGGATACTTCGGGGAGCGAGGTAGTGTTGGCGGATGTGGAAGTCCACTTGATAGTGGGCGAAAAGAACGGTGGCTTCATCTATTGGCTTTTTTGACTCAGCCTCGGCCTTTTTTAGAATGGTATCAATCTTGTCGTAGTAGCGTTGTTGTTGGGCGGGCGTAATATCATCCCAAAATGTTGCATTGTTATTCTGGTGGACTAATATGTCTGTGTCGAAGGGGGGTATAGAATCATTATCTGGTGTGCTTTTGTTGGCAAAGAAAGGTGGGTATTCCGAGGTGATATATGATCCGGCAGCAATGTCTGCATTTAACATGTATGGAATAATGTGCAGATCTCCACATTCGGTGCATTCGAGGGCATCCTGTAGAGCGGCGTTTTGCGGTGACTTGGACTTATCAGCAAATGGATCACATAGGAGCTGGTTGCTAGTGAGTAATCGTACAATCTTTTCCTTGGCAGCCTCTGTCCAGTTTTTCCTTGGTGTTAATTTGCGCTTGGTGACGCGGTTTGTATCTGGTATAGGAATTCCCATGGTGAATGGTTGCGTGAATGCCCGCGTGGTAGGGTTAAAGAGATAATTTGAATGAGGTATATGGAGAGTTTTTTGATCTGATAGAGGGACGAGAAAGGTGTGAGTGAAGAGTGATGCTGTTTGGCATGCACTTATACAATGTGTCAAAGGCCTTTGTGTCGATGTCGTGGACAAAGGAATAGAGAAAACAATAGATTCCATAATTCTAATTTAAATCAGGATCAACAAAAGATGCTTAGTATTAGACCCATTGATTCGAGTCAAAGAAAGAAAGCAAGAGGGGGTAAACAATGAATAGTGGAATACAACGAGATAGTTGGATATCCAAGGAGCCAACGTGTATGGGAGAGCTGTAGCATCAATCTAAATATAGGAAGCATTGAGAGGGCTCTTTCCAAGGGGTTTGCTATCCATGGATGACTTGTGGGCATGAAAGGTCATCTGGGGAAGGTGCAACTGAACCCCAGCGTGACTGCCCAGGTGGACATTGTGAATGAACATCGTGACTCTAGATCATTAGGTCAATACTTGTGTCTGTAACAATTTTGCAATTTAATTTGGGTATGTGTCGATATCAGTGATCGACTATACCTAGGTAAATACTCGCTATCTTGTTGTTTATAGGCACATTGATATTGGGTTATATTGCTCTGGGGGTGAACTATAGTAATATAATGAAAACATGTTTAATATCGACAGGTCTATCAGCCTATTGTCCAAATTCACAACAACTGTAAACGCAAGTTTGTGTTCCTCTTCGCTTTACTTCTTCTTCTGGCTCCTCTCCAGATCTTCTCATCCTCGTTAACGCGCGTTCACTTCTAGAAAATCCGCAATCAACAAATTCATTATGGCGGAAGCTTCTCTCGCCTTCCCGATGATTTGCCTCACCCTCTCATTCCTTTTTGTGGTTGCCGTCTACCATCCCTCGATTATGAGGTACCTCGGCGCCTTCTGCAATCGCATTATCCTGCTCGCGTACCAGCAAATTGCGCGCAAGCTCCTCAACCGTAATGCGATCAACCAAAACCTCATGCCCGAGGTAGGGTACGAGGCACTCCACCTCGATACCGAAGATGAGGAACGAGAAAGTCCGTCACCCCTCGCGACATCATCCACCCAAACACCTGACTACTATCGACACGATGAAGACCCTGCTCCCGACACATTCGACATCCTTCCAGAAAGCGATAGCGAGACAGAAATGGGCGCTCTCAGAAGGACCATCAGCTATGCTGGAGGCCCATACCGTCCGCGACGCTGGTCAGCCTTTGCCGAGCTGGCTGCCTTCTCCTCCACCCGCAGCCATTCACACAGTCCTTCTGGATCTTTAGTGTCCTCTGACGAGTATGACTCTGAATGGTCCAACTCCGCTATCAACGAGGCTGTCTTCGAGCCACGCAACCGAACCGATGAGATCCCCATCTGGGAATTCGAACTCGAGCGTCCTGTTTATAACGTTGATAGCGAAGATGAGGATGGAGGACCGATGGTCTGGCTAGATGAGGTTGTCGAGTGGACATCACAGGGAATCTTCGCTAGGGTTTCTCCGGATATCATGGATCGACAGAGATGAGCAGCAGATCAAAGTTCTGAGGGACAGATACAAAATTCACGGGCTTGGCAGAATGTCCGAGCACATGATGAGCTGAGCTGAGCTGAGCAATGAACTACCTTCCTATGTCACTATTCAAGATGACCTTTATGAAACCAACGTCATTTCAATCTGAAAGTTTCACTCTAGGAATGTATTTATGTTTCTGGGTATCTCGTAGGTTGTAGGTGGTATGGTAGTATGATCGAAGCAATAGGTCGACTCGGTCACATCCGTCTATGAGCCCTGTCACGCGTAGATCGCATTTCAGATGTCATTGGCGGGGCTTATCAACGCCACGCAAGGGATCGAGTCATTTCTTCCGACCAGAATACCCAGGATTCGGACATAAAGGTTTGTACATGAGATGGTCTCATAGCGTCATTGGCTCGGCAATCGCGCACAAACGGAAATTTGACTGGCCGTGCTGGTAATGGGAGGTGCTTCCGTCGGGGTCTTGCATTGGTGTGTTTTGGGCACCATCTTACCTTACCGGTCATTCATGATCCCTGCGTACTGAGTGGGGAGAAATGTTGCAAATACGATATTTTGATCTAGACTTGTCCATTTGTCCATCTGGTCTGTTTTTATCATTATGTTCGTCTATCATCACGTTTTAAATCAAAATCGCTGACATCAATATCTCCGAAATTTACCCTCCAGTCCAAAAATCCTGCTTTGTCTTTTATCCCGCTGAGAGAGAACTTAGGGAGCGCAGTAGCCACCATCGATAATGAGGTCGGCCCCGGTAGTGTAGCTGGAAGCATCGGAGGCAAGGTAGAGGTAGGCACCCTTCAGCTCGTGGGCTTGGCCCTCACGGCCCATGGGGATCTTGTCGCGCCAGATATTCTTGGTATCCTCGGCCACAAAGCTGGATATCTCAGTCGCGATGTAACCGGGGGATATGGTGTTGGCGCGAGCATAGCGGACCCATTCGACAGAAAGCGACTTGCCTGGGAAGTTGTTAGCAAGGTAATAAAGCTGATGGTGTCTAAATAACAACTTACAAAGATGGATGACGCCAACCTTAGCAGCGTTGTAGGCTGCTTGCACTGGGGGAAGTTGACAATGTGACCGCTCATAGAGGCAGTAGCAACGAAGCTTCCATATGTGAAGTTGGTGAGCTTGTTACCATTGGCATCAGTGCCCTCCTCTTTCTGGCGGCGCCAGTGATCAGCAGCAGCCTTGGCGCAATAGAAGGTACCGTCGAGATCAATGGAGACGACATCGCGGTAGTGGTCGAGGGGACCGTCTACCATGGGGCCCTGAGTCCAGGGAACACCGGCGTTCGCGATAAAGACGTCGAGGCGGCCATTGAAGTCCTTGACGACGTCGTTGACGGCCTTCTCTACAGCGTTTGCGTCGGTGACCTGAACCTGATAAGCCTTGGCTGTGAGAAATCGAGTTAAAATTATGTCGAGCCAATCACATTGTGTAGGTTCGTTACACACTCTGAACGCCGTATTGTTCAGCGATCTCAGCAGCCCTCTTGATACACTTAACATTGCTATTGTACCACATGGCCACATTGGCACCAGCCTCTGCAAGACCCTGAGCAACGGCCAAACCGATACCGGCACCAGCACCGGTAACAATGGCAGTCTTCCCCTTGAGGGAGAACATGCTCATGAGGCTGGGGTGCTCAGGAGCAGTGGTGTTGTTGTGGACAAAGAGTCCATTTTTGGTAATAGGGTTAGCAGCCATTATAATAATAGAAGAGTAGGCAGAGATAAAAGAAAAGTGAAAGTGAGAGGCAGATGCAAGGTCGGGCGACCTTAAATATGAAGCTTGTGAGGGGCAACTCTAGAAATTCCAAGATGATAGACGGTGAGTGATGCGCTGGCGGGGAAATCGGACCAGACCGTGGCCTTCCCTATGTATAGGTTGTGAGGAGGTGTGTTGCATTGTGCTTTGATGACACTGGTTATTATCCATAGTGGAGAATGGCAATATGCGCCCCAGATAATAATTTCACATAGAATGAGATACATCATATTTTTGTGTGGTCAGATACACCTGTTTTAAAAAGTCAGATCTGTCAGTTGAAGAGAGGGCTATACTCATCTGGGCATCCTCCCCCTTCCACATGAGGCGGTGAAAGTGAGAACTGGCGCACCTTAGGCCGTTTAACACGAAACATACACTCTACCCTTCCCTAGAAACGTACTGTCCAAGGCTTCAATGCGGATTGAAACCTATAATTCAAGCTACAGGGGACGAGTCTACTCCAAACGAATGCTGACTTGCCCCTTCTTCTGGGGAATGGCCAAGGATGCCGAAATCGCAAGGAAACTTAACCCCAAGGGGACGAGATTCATACTAATTCCCGATCGCAGAAAGGAGTACAGATGCTTGTGCTGACTTTTAAAAAGTAGGAATGACTGGAAGCTATAGAGAGATTCAAAGCTCTGCTACTAGTAGGATCCAACTGAACTCGAGAATTATGCACGCAAGGGGTAATTATCATGGGCAATGCATTATCACTCTATACAAAATAATCCAACGCAAACCCAACTGCACATCTATTACGTATACTAATCTATATTCCAGTACTAAGAAGCAATCTAGTTGGGATCTAGTTGGGATCTAGTTGGAATCTAGTTTGAATCAAAATGGATCACTTATCCAGACAAGAATAGGGTTGGTCAAGGAGGCGCACTGATCTTGTTGATCGCCGGAGTATCATCAAAGGCGACCAGTGGAAAAGCGTCGTGTATGGTTGAATACTTTATTGGATTTGATAGCCATCCATCTAGTGATTAGAAATATGTCTAAAAAAGCGCCCTAGATTCCATCGACCCAAGCTGTCAAATTAAGACGCGGAAAGAGCACTTGACAGATCAAGTATAAACCGGGATTGATTAGGACACTCAACACCCATTCGAACCACCCAACAATGGTCCTTGAATGTGTCAATGTCCCGCTCGCATAAATCATATTCGGTGGCGTTGTCACAGTTGAAACGAGATCGAAGGGGGTAGTGTGGCCGCCAGCATTCTTTGCACCGGGTGGTGATGAATGAGCATTCCTCGGCTGGAATCAATGTTCCCATAACAAATGGTGGTCCCTTGATGGAATGCTAGGAAATCTTGTTGTTTCTTACTCTCGTGAGAATTTGTCGTGTTCCATGAGGGTGAAGTTTCCAGCTCTGTGAAGCCTCAGTGTTGCCATTTTGATACAGCGAGTAACCGCCACATCGCATGTTCGGCACCAACCCGCTACTTACGGATGAGGAATTGAGAGGACTTTCTCCGCCAATTGTGCCTATACAGCCTCGGAATCAGCCCAGTGGCACAGCAAGAAGGCGACCATGCTGGCACTGCCCGCCGTCATCGCCATAGCCGCTTGCGGCGCCGCCATCTTCATTGCCCTCTCGGTAGTCGGCATCGTTGTTTGGGTCAGGTATCGTAAAGAGCGCCATGCAATGAGGCTGATGGGCTTTACGCAGAGGCCCGGACGACGCAGTCGAGCCTTGCAATCTTACCCGGTGGATACCTTGACTGAGTTGAGCCGGGCAGAAGGGAGCATATTAAGAGCGCATGGGCAGCTTCCATATGGCAAACCATCAGAATGGGGACAATTAACGTCAAGAGAGAGTCTGGATCATCTGAAAAGCGAGTCGGTGGCATCTATTCCACTCGCTGAGAAAGCACGATCTCTCCGCCATTCCCTTTCTCGATCTCGTTCCAAGCGCTTGTCACGATCATCCCACAAACGCATGGGCTCGTTGGGTACATTGGGTACATTGAGTGAATCAAATCAACTTCCCAGTCCACCATCTAAAGCGAGAATATCAATATCAAAAGAAGACGTCCCACTTTCGGCTGTCGAGGGGGTTTTGGAATTGCCAGCAGAGAGGACTCCAACACAAACACCAGATCCCAACGAAGATGATACTGGATTCCATCTAGGTATGAAACCAGTTTCACCTGGATGGCCCTTCCCATTACGGGATCGGTCCAGCCTCTTTCCTGTTTCAGAGGACCGTAACTCGTCTGTGTTTGATTCAAATACTGAAGAGTCTCCTACTCGTCTGCGTGGAGGAAGTATTGCTAGTCAAACAGCCGGGATTATGCCCGGTCATTCGATACCTCCCCCTCCTCCCCCGGCTGCATTTCCCCCCGACAGATTTAGTTATGCTAGGAATGACTCTGTGATGAGACTTTCCTCCATGAGTCTGGATACTACCAATAGCTCAATTTTGGATGAAGGGAGGAATGGTCCTAGGTCCGCTGATACTGATATGACCTCACCCACTTTCCCCTCAGGCACCTCTGTACCTTTCAGTGCTGCCGACGTTGGGGTCAAAGATGGTCGGAGGAGTTTCATTGCCACCAACACCTCCATCCCCCCTATGCATAACTTCCCTGTCCGCTCCTATTCGACAACTGAAACTCGTCATAAATCTGCATCCTTGTCACCTCGGCGAAGTTTGACCACTCACCACTCTGGTGCTTCCATCGATCGATTTGGTGGTGCTCCACGTCGAACTGATTCCATGTCTTCAACTAATCCCCCTTCACGACATCCCTCTCGGCGATCTGGAACTCCCGTGGGGCGTTTAGGATATCAACATTCAGCCCCGTCCTGGCGATCCTCGGGCTCTCACATGCCATCTGGACCACATGGCAATCAATATCAAAACAGTACAGGCTACGAAAGTGACGAAATGGAGAATGACCCCTTCTACGTTGGCTCGCCGGGGGGTGGGACTCTATTCCACCCGGTTAGATCACCAGGAAACGCAGGCAATGCTGCTAAGCCACCAAGCCCGATGCAGCGTAGCAGTCTCTCTCAAAAAGGCAATCTTACCTCTGCACTAAAGGGTGGAAATCCCCAACGCAAGGGCCACCGACGTCAAAACTGTGTTCGTATTTCTATCCATCCACCCATGACATTTGGGTCATCGACATTCTCTCCTACCGTCGAAGAGGAACCAGAAGACTTCGACAAGATGGAGGAGCTCGATCTACGTGAGACTTCAATCAACAACCCGACTAAACTCTTGCCTTCGTGGCCACCAACTACTGCGTCTCCTCTATCCTCCTCCAGGCGCAGCAAGTATGGCAGTCGACATGGCAAGCCTGGCCTTGGATCTCTCGGGCCGCTAGTCGAGGAGCCTCTACCTCCAATGTACGATGACAGTCCTTGCAAGAAGAGAAACCGTGCTCCATCTACCGTGGGTGCCAATAAGCCCACATTCGGAAACAACCGCGCTCTTCCTGAGCTGTTCACATCTCTCCCCATGTCTCACGGCAGCTCTCTCACCCACACTCCATCCCCCGAAAGAACACCACCTGTCTGGGAAATGTCCAAAACTCCATTTGCATCCCACGAGAACTCCCCTGCCATCGGTAGCCCACGACGTTCAGCGGTAAAGGGGCCTCGCAAACAACCCGGAGTCATGCCAACTCGAAGACAGTCGACTTGCGGGCCCTTAACCTCGCAGAATGCACCAGAGAGTCCCTTGGCCTCTCCCAACCGCCTCCCTCTTGTCATGAGTATCACCGGAACAGAAGGTAGTGACTGGCGTAGATCCACAGACTCACTCCAACGTGCAAAAACCGATGCTCCAAATCCCTCATTCCGCCGTGATCGTGTTTCAATTTCCAGTCTGGACAACGGGCTAGGTCCCATTGGCGATTCTTCACTCCATGGCACCCGCCGGTCCTCAATGGTTCAAGATCATGTCACTATCTTTGAGGATTCTAACCAAACCACCTCCCCTCCTCAATCCTTAGTTCAGCCCCCAATTGGGTCATTCCGCACGCCCGAATCCTCCCCCATCCGTAGCAAGAACAATATCCCCCGTTCCATGCCAACCAACCAACAATTCCCGCCTCATATGTCGAGCCACAATGCACCCCCGACTCCTACTTCCCCCGTCGAGGGATGACTACTCCCACTAGCAAGGGACTTGGACTTGGCACTGCCACGCCTGGTAGCCTTTACGATGGCGACGGATTCCTACGGGAATAAGCTTGATTTTGCCGTGTCTTTTGTCCATTTTGAAAGCGACAGTTTTCTTTTGATTCATTTTGATTTATTGTGCGGTATTTGATACTGATGTTGGCGCAAAAGCTTCAGTGTCCCTTCCCTTCTACCTGTTTTTATTTGTTCAATTACTTCTTCTTATTTTTCTTGTTGCCTGGTGATCCATCTTTTCTCTTCTGCTTTCATGTTTGATGTGTGTTTTCTCAGGTTGATATTCATGAAACAGGAAATCGGTAGTAGAAATCCAATCAATTCTCTCCTATATTTTCTCAAAAATAGTAAACCAAAACCATCGGTAGCTTACTACGTAGCCAGTCAAGTATTTTGAACGCCGATCCTACACCGTGCATTTCATATTTCCCTTCAAATCAGTCTAATCCCAATCAATCCGTCTTCCGCCACTTAGTCTCATCGTCATCTCCATTCTCTTCAAATCCATTCTCCCCCTCCCGGGCCCTAACAGTCCCAGCTCCAGGCCCAAGCGGGAAAGAAGGCGGCTCGCCAGCAGCAATCCAATTCCCATCCGCATCAAAGAACTGATCCATGTTCTCAGCGGTGATCCACCCAGAGCTCCCATCAACAGGCGGGGGCAGATCACCATTTCCAAGCTGGAAGACTCCCTCATGCTCCCCAGCCGAAATGAACTTAGGCCCATCCTCGTCGTCATCCTCATCGCCCTGCTCGACAGGGTCGGGGTGTAAGTTCGAGCACGCCGAGACAGCATTGTAAAGCTGCTGCGTGGGTGTATCCGTCTCCGCCTCCACGGGCTCTTGTAGCGTGGCGTCGGCGGGCAGCACCACTGTCAGTGTGATGCATTCCTCTTCGTCGTCTTCCGAGGGCGCACCCGGCGTCGCGACCTGCATGTACAGACCCTGGACTTCGGCGTCGGTATCTGGGACGCGTAGCCGTTGGAGTGCGTGTAGTGAGATTGAGGGGTATGGGATTGACACGCCTGTTGAGGCGGTGGGGGAGAAAAGGAGGAACTTGCTGTTGAATGATAAATTTGGTCAGTCGGTGTCCTGGCCTTAAGATGGAAGGGGGAATTGATAGACTCACTCGGATGTCACCCAGACATCCACGCCTGAGATTGCGACCTCCTTCTCTTCATCGTCCTGGCTGGCGGCGCTGTTCACAGCATCTTGGTCGCGCAGGGCGTTCAGCGCTGGGGTGGCGAGAAGTTCGCGCTCAAGGATGACGATCTTGCAACGCTGGCTGTGGTGGTACAATACTGGGGGTCCGGAGTAGAAGGAGCTTGGGGTGCGCGACTGGTGTTCGGCCAGCGGCACGAATGAGGAAGCTTCAGGGGAGCTGCGAATAGCCTCCATGTTGTAGTATATGTGTGATTGCAAGGAGAGAGAAAATGGGTTGAATGATGCGACAGGGTGAGGTTGGGATGGAATGAAAAAGAGCTTCCGTCGCGGGGTGGAGCTTTTCCGAGAGCTTGGGAGAGCCGCAGTTCTAAGAAATATATATATTCATGTACATTTTTGTACATTTTTTTTTTGTTTAAATTTAGAAACATCAATTACGATTGTTATACTCCATAAAAATTTCAATGTTTATATACAGCATTATTTCCAAATATTGAGACCTTGGTATACTGTCTTTTAGCAATAATTACCTCCATGTAACGGTCTATAGTTAATATTGAGATACTTTGTAAACCACACGGGCAGCCAATCCAAGGAACGATTGCCAACTAATCCACCCCATTCATCTCCCAGCAGAACATAATCTTAGCGCCGAAAGTCAAAGTCCCACGGGAAAGCGAAATGTCGCAGACTCGGGGGTTATCCATTGCTTTGACAGGGGCTTAGAAGAGCCTAGCGCTGGAAGGACCCTAGAAACATAGTGCCTCCTTTAGAGACCTTATTCCGGCGATTGATTCACAGTGCCACATTGAGAATTCGGTTCCCAAGCACTCCTGTGATATAAAGAGCAATGAGGGATTAACTCTCTTGGAGGACCATCCTTCCTCATTTCACACCTAGACCACCAAACGCTCTATCCAACTCCTCTCCATCGTTATGAGGCACCATGCTTGGAAGTTGCGAAGAGCTCTGGTCAGGAGAAGAGCTATCCAGCAGGCTTGGATGGGCATCGCCCTGCGCGTCAGGGGACGTACTGATCCGGCTAGGTTGAAGGAGCTTTTCCTCGCGGTCGAGCCACCCAGGAGCCAGGCGTCTTTTTTCGGCTAATTCGCGTTGTTTAATCGATTCTTTCCATGCGTTGATGGCCTGGTCCGCGTTGGCGCGAGCCTTATTCAAATGTTGTTCGAGGGAGTTGCATGCGGCGAGGACGTCGTCTGGGTGAGCTGCGTGCCCACCGCTGGGGGAGACGACATAGCGGGATTTACCATCAGGGCTGCTTGGGTCGATTGTCACTGAGGGGGGTAGAGACGAGGGGACGGATTTGTACGTGTAGGGTAAGGTGACGGAGGTGGGGAGGTTGATGAAGGGTGAGACGGTCAGTGGGACCTGGGCGAGGAGAGGGTGTGGTCCTAAAATAGTGTTAGTTATCTAGAGATATATGCGCATGATAGAAATACTGACGATAGGAGTCGTACATGGTTGAGTTGTTGAAGATGAGGCTGATCAAGTGCGGAGTAGCGGAGTAACGGAGATGGCGTATCACGGCCCCCGGAGAGCCGTGGTAAACATTTGAAGCACAACATTCACATATTACGCATCAGTATGACGATCTACTAATGATTATATACAAAGATATACTAGCTATACACTTGGAAAATCAAAAGCTAGTAACTAAGTGGTAGATGGACTTGGTAAATGTGTTGGAATGCATACATATCAACACTAAAAAAGGAAAGAATTCGCAAGTCTAAAATTCCAACATACTTTCCTTCCCTAGGCACCGTCAAAGACCAAAAGGCTTTGGATATTGACGCCAAACCCATGCTGGTGCAACAGTTGTCGGCCACGATGAACAGGGAACTCGGCCACAACCATGATGCTGACATCAGCAATACCAACTTCACTTAAAAGCTGTAGCACTGCACAAAGTGTATTGCCCGTGGCTAGTACATCGTCCACCACTACTACAGACGCGCCTCTAGGGATCAAATCCAGTTCTATCTCAATCCTCTTCTCATTTGAATTGGATGTGTAAGAGATGTGAGATGTACTCTTGAGGACGGACATAGTGGGTGGGGGTAGCTTCCCAGCCTCGCGTATCAGCGCCCACGGGTACATCGACCTGCGAGACCAACGCGAACGCATAGATAAAGCCGCCAGCCTCACAGCACACTATCATATCAACTTTAGCCCAGTCGCCGGTGAAGTGAGTATGCGGCAGAGAAGTGCATCACGCGTACCAGTACCGCTCTTTCAGTTGCCGTTTAGCTCGAATGGAAACCGATGGATCTCAGGTGGCCTTTCAAGATAGGGTGGCGGGGACTCCACCTCTGATGTCGAGAAAAGCCATTTTTCTAATCTTGTAGAAAAAAGGTCATTGGGCTCAAATGCAGCATATCTCCGGACTTTTCTCCCAAGATGACTGGGCAGATATCCAAGTATGCTCTTCGGTCCAGGTCTCACTTCTAAACTGAGATATTGATACGCGAGTTAAATAGGGGAGCTAACATATCCAAAAGTTGAGGGATGATAAAATCTTGGTACGTCATCCACCCTGGTCCCCGTAGTAAGATATCGAATCCAGCGTCGATCTGTATGTCAAATAATTGCTGCTTCGGGCATGACCCCATCGCAGTGGCCTTTTGCCTAAGTACCCACTTGAGGGAGTTAATAGTAGCCATGTTAGTCTAGGTTGAGTAAAAATGACGAGAATGGTGGGTTTGGTCTTCATGGAAGCAATGAATTTTGACCAAGCACAAATTCGTTTATAGTTGGCGGCGGCTGGCAGCTGTGCAAAGCCACCTGTGGCTAGGCGTATATTGAGGGCAAACTACGTACATAAGTAAATTGCTACTCTCTCGGTCCATTAATTGCCAGAGATATTCCCATTTCCAACAAGCAGGCTTGCGTAGCGCAGGATTATTTCCCAGTAGACGATTACCTTGGATCCTGCAAGGTGTTGGTACCAATTAGCAGGAGTGTTCGTCATGGCAGAGCACATTGGGAATATATATACGTCATGCATTTTGCAAAAGAAAGTCCCATTTATAGCCATGCAGTTACACAAAGGTGATACAGAACAGCCCTCAACGAGCCAAGTGATGCATGTTTGTTCCTTTCCACCGACTTTGCATACTTTCCTAGTAAAGGTAGAAGGGGCCTGTCCCATCGGATAATAATGAAACCCTTGGAAAGCAAGGCTTAGTATCTTGATAGAAAAAGGGATATTTGCAGAGGAAACTGACTTTGTTGTGTTTGGCGGACATTGCAAAGTCCGGGTTTCTCTTTTGGCGGTGTTGATATAGTCCGCAAGGGGCTCAGAGCCGACAAGAATCGAAACTAACCCCTTCAGGGGATACTTGGCACGCCATGCTTGCGTAAGAACTCTAGAACGTGTCTGCTTTGTTGGCCACCTATTAATCCCCGGCTTTTGCTACCCCGGACACGACCCAGTAAAAGGCGGGGAAAATCTGGGGTTGGTGAATGGAGCCTGGAGTACATCATGCGGATTAGTTGAGCCTGAGTCTTGGTACCTTGGCAAACCTTTTTCGTTCTGTTTTCACTATGAGTTTCGGCATTTCCCTAGCCTATTCCATGAGGCGTGAGAAGGATGAACGGACTCTCTTTGTCCGCCTCGGCTGAGAAGCATTGTCTATAAATGACCCTAACTCGTGGTGTGATGCTTGAATATAATTGACACGGTTGTTTATTCTACACACCGGGTGAAGGTATCGCCACTATATCATCCTGCGTTCTTGCTATTAATACTCACTTCCTCAGCCGAGGTATCCCACCTCAGAGCTATGGCAATCTTTTCTAAAACCATGAAACCATATTCGACCCCTAACTTGGAAGACAAAGAGTCTAACAACGCTCACGTTGAAGATGTTGACTCCCTCAAAGTGGCAGACGAGAAAGCCCAAGGGGACTATTCCGGGGCTACAGCCAAGATTGACCCGGCAGAAATCAGACTTGTGCGCAAATTGGACCTTAGAATCATGCCCATTCTGTGGTCAATGTATTTTCTGAACTATGTAAGCATTACCTCGACCTAGGTATATTGCAAGCTCATAAACTAATGCAATTGAAACAAAGATCGATCGCAATGCCATCGCCAATGCACGTCTCAACGACCTCGAGAAGGATCTTGGTCTTGTCGGAACACAGTATAACACTTGTATCTCGATCTTGTTTGTCGGGTATGTTAAAGACTTCCCTGATACAGAAGAAATAAGACCTAGGCTGACTTGAAAACTAGGTATCTCCTGATGCAAATTCCGTCGAATATGCTCATGTCCTCGAAAAAGTTCCGACCTTCTTTATATATGAGCGGGTGCATGGGACTATGGGCTATTGTCTCAGCTTGTACTGCTTTGACAAAAAGTTACATCGGTCTTCTCCTCGTCCGATTCTTTCTAGGAGTCACCGAGGCTCCATTTTATCCGGGTGCGCTGTTTTTACTGTCGGTTTTCTACACGCGCAAGGAAATCGCTCTGAGAATTTCCATCCTGTATACTGGCAATATTGTTGCCACTGCTGTTGCTGGCCTGATCGCAGCTGCAACCTTCGCGACTCTGGATCAGCACATGAATCTTAAAGGATGGCAGTGGCTTTTCATCATTGAGGGTGCGGTTACATTTGGCATTGCCGGTCTCGGAGTTTTCATGTTACCAGATCATCCACTCACCACACGATGGCTAACGCCAGAAGAGCGCCAACTTGCACATGACCGCATTCGGAGAGATACGGTTGGAAGTGACGAGTCGAAGGGTGCTCTCGCCGGCTTGAAGCAAGCCATGGCCGACCCACGCGTGTACCTCTTGGCCTTTATGCAGAACATGCATCTAAGTGCATGTGGTTTCAACAACTTCTTCCCGACTGTCGTTGGTAGTCTTGGGTTCAGCAGCACAATCACCTTGGTTTTGACATGCCCTCCATATGTGTTTTCCGGCATCTGCTGTATCATCATTGGTATCACATCTGGTCGGTACAACGAGCGGACATGGCATATTACATTGTCCATGGGTGTCGCTGTTGTAGGATTTATTATATCCTGTGTGACACTTAACAAAGGTGCAAGATATGTGGCTTGCTTCCTCTTTGCTAGTGGTGCATACGCCGTCAATTCAGTCATTCTGGGATGGGTGTCTGCTACACTGGGTCAGACGCCAGAGAAGAAAGCCGCTTCGATTGGCTTTATCAACGTTGTGGCTAATGCGTCTTACATTTATACAGCCTACCTCTATCCAAAGAGTGATGGGCCTCGTTACTTGACTGGAATGTCGGCAAATACGGCTTTTGGAATTGCGACCATTGGAAGTGCTTGGGCGTTGAGGTGGTGGCTGCAGAATACGAACAAAAAGATTAGCAGGGGTGCTCTACCTGGTGCTGGTGACGTTCTTTATGCCTATTGAGAGATTGCTTGATGAATCAAATCACGTGTTTATAAGTCGGTATTGAATAAGAAGCCTGGATCTCTCCTGCACTTCTACAATGGCAGCCCCAATGAAATGGTTACCCAAGTTGATATGCCCAAGAGAGTAAAAAATAGAAGAATCATCCACGTTTGGAATATGCGATTCTCAAAAAGTCTTTGTTCAAGTTGATCAAGCTTGCCTTGCATCTCCTCTTCTGCCGTCAAAGCTTGAGCCTTGCTGCCGAGGATTCCATGAGTAGCATCCGTACGTGTTGACCCCGATAATATTCTTTGTCTTATGGTCTAATAATATAGGGTCAATGATGCGTTCATACAAATCGCAGCTGAAGACAGGTAGGCTTTTGAGCATTCACGTTCAAGGGTGAGTCAGACTTACGGGGTATGATGTTGGCGAGGGCGTTGTCCATGCTCTTGCAAGCCCACTTCGATCTAGGGCGACAGCAAGCTCATAGTGCTGTCGATTGCGACCTGAAATGGTATGGCTAGACGAAGGTCTCTGTTCAGCCCCAAGATTGCCTCTTTTAGGAGAATTTTCAGGTTCTGATCAGTGCACGAAAGGTTAGACTAGCCAATAGTATCGCCGTGGTGTGGTCAAGTTGCGAACGGAATAGTACATACTGCAAAGTTCTTCCACAAATTGGAAAAATGGGATCGCCAGCAAAAGGACAGGCATGACCTGACCGAATCCCCATTCACTCTCGTCGCCCTGCCGCCCCTGGTGGGCAGCCTCTGTTCGTTCACGGATCACACTGTGTCCAGCATACATCAATGTCGCGTATAACCTGAGCATATCAAAGGCCCCCGAGAACACAAACTCCCGACATGGAATAATCATAAAGAACATCCAGGTCCAGAATTCCTTTTTCCGGGCGGGGGTATTGGGACTCTGTGCTCGAAGCAAATGGCGAGACGGCCATGAGAATGCCCAGTACGTGAAACGATCGATTTGAGCAAAAGGGGGACAATCTGGTATGCGCGGAAATAAGGATATTGTGATGGTGTAGAAAGACCAAAACAACATCACACACTCCACTACCACCAAGAGTACACTTACACTATTCCATCCTTCAGTCATCTTGTCTAGGGCACATTGCACTGATGCTCCGTATAGATCCCCGACGAGGAAATAGGCATTCCAGTTCAGAATTCTAGTAGGGAATATAGCGCCGAACATTACCACGATCCAGAGGTAGCGCCAGAGTCGTTTGTAGAGGCTTCCTTGTAAATGGTCCCTAATTGTCATGAACGTTGCTTGAAAAGTCGCGAAAGATAAATAAGCCAGTTGCGACCCAATATGGAAGTGATATTGTGTGATGGTGCAATGGGTTGAGTATAGGATTATGAGAATGGACGCTCCTGTGATAAGTTGCACGTCGGCAAGTTGGAGGCATATGGCGTGGATACGCTCTGTTCGGATACTCAAGACTCGGTCCTGCCAAACGCCACGGCATAGAAGGCAGAATGATAAGGGGACATGACTCGATAATTTACCAAACAGAGGACTAATGCACCGGTCTGCAGTGAGTTTGACAAGAAATTGGGTTTTTGTGCGCAGGAGTGAGTCGAGGTGGTTGTAAAAGTCGTCTGGAACGATCCCTTCGGTAAGGAAGTAGGCATAAAAAGCCAGGAGGTTCGTCAAAATTGCATATACGAAGAATGAAGTAATCACCTGTTGAGATTGTCAATCCACTGCTAGAAGCTGCAGCGCGTGTGTTTTAATCATACCCCGATGCCAGCCTAGATGTACAGTATGAGTTCTGTGCACGATAGCACATTTCTGTTGTTAATTGGGTGATTTAGAGGACTGACAATATCAGGGTCACCTTCAAACTTCCATGGTGATACCTCTTCAGTATATTCGATGTCGCTGGGACAATGAGGGTACGGGGTGCACATTTTAGAATGCTTATTGCTCTTGCTTTTGGATGGTGCTAGATGTGGTTTTGTCCCAACCTAGGAGCTTGGCGAACTTATCATGTTAAATAGAGGAAGAGTTTTAAATTTGTAAGATGGCTGATGAAGCCCAAGATGTGAGAACTCACTGCCAGTGTATAGGAGAGAATATAAGTAGGCTATGCGTGGTAAGCGCCAACATGATCACCCAGGTGTTGCCAACGCCAATGATTTACGCCCACGCCGATCAATGCCATTTAAATTAACTTTCATTAAAAGAAGGCGTATACTAGCTTCTGTCCATAGGTAAGCGGCAAGGCCCCGGGGGTGTTAAGAACTTAGGGGAAAAAAAAGAAGAAACACCGGAACGACTCTACACTATGCTTCAAAAATGGACCAACTGGAGGGATAGAAAGGCGACAACACATCATTTCTGTCTGATCTACTCCGTAAACCTCTATCTGATATGCTTGACTGGCTGCAGATGCCAAGAGTTCTAGTGCTTTAAGATGAAGCAGGGCACCCAATAGCATTACTCTATAGCTCAGCTGAAAGGGTGTTTGAGTAGTGGCGCGACTGGTGGGTTATTCTCACCCTTTGAATATTTTCTGTCTGATTTGTACTGCTGAGAGATCATTCATTCAGCGCTTAGCTATCTGCTTGTGACTTGAAGTAAAAATAGAAAACCGTTGGGGGGCCGAAGAAGGAAGAACAAAATTGTTGTCACCGTCTTAACTGGAATGATCGGGCTACTTGGATGGACATCAACATGCGTAAATTTTAAAAGCTATATACGATCCCGCAATTCTTCTAACGTGAGTGAAAGTATTTCGGCAATCTCTCGTGCCATATCCGACTTTTTACCCAGTAGCCACAACCCCTTCATACAATCCTCGGCCTGCTCCATGTTTCGCTCAAAATCATGACTATTGTGCCCGAGAGTAGTCCCGGGGCAGCGCAGAGACTCATCTGCATCACTTAGAAAGACCATGCAAGCTTTGGTAAACGCCCTGATCAAAATAATCGTCCATGGCTCGGTCAAGACCGTGCCCTCGTTGACAGCGTGGTGAAAGTCTGACATCTGCGGCACACCCAAGCTGTTATAATTTGTAGTAGACGGCGTACCGACTCTTGCCAGACGTGATAGCCCCCTGGCACTGTGAATCCTCATTTCCCTCGCCACTTGGTTGGTGATACGAATATGAGTTGCACCATCCCTACCCAGGGAATTTTCGTCAATGAATTCAAACAGATCCGCAAGCATTAGAGAAGCAAGATACCAGTGAGCAGAGATACACAGAAACCAGCCCTGTATACGCTGCGGAACCGCGTGGTAGTTCTGCACCAGTTCACCAAAGAAGGCGCCGTGCGTTCTGTTCCAGTATTCATATAATAGCATCGTCATGCGGATAATGTCCTCGATCTGGCCTTGAGAGGCACCCTTGCGAACGGCATTTTGTAGGTAAGACAGGTGGCGGAAGAGAAGAACTTTGACCGGCGCTGACTTGATTACATCTTCAGCTGCAGCCTCATAAGAACAAGGCCAGTGCGTTCGATGCGTCTGCTTGAGGTTTCCTGGCAGAAAGAGATCGAGATTCCACCGACCTCCTTGAATAGATTTGTCCATATTCCCGACTTCCTCAGTCTCCTTTTGCCCTTCGTGCTCGCAGTCCTGATCCAGTACCACAACGGGTCGTTCGTTCATGGACGAGGAGAGGGTGTCACACATGATAGCCATCCAGTACAGTAGACCGACTGTCTCTCGATCTTCGGCACTCATGGCCTCAATTCCGTGGGTGCCCTTCTCGCGACCGCTGTACTGTTTGCCGAGGCCCTTATCGAGTGCGTCACAGCGATACTTCAACGCATGCATTTTCCGAGCTGCTCTCTCCAAGTATATTGGTGGCCCCTCTTTGTTTATTATACCGTTCAATTTTATCAAGACCGATTCTGTAGCAAACGTGCGGCCTTGTTCTTGCATCCTCTGTCCAGGCGGCCGATTGCCGGGACTCCATGGCCTTTGCGTCAAGCCAAAGATCATCTCCGCACATGCCACTCTATAACACTCCAAATCGGTGACTTCTTGAAGTGCACGTTGCGCCTGGTCCCAAAATTGGCGCTGAAGAATGCGGTCAAACTCTTCGGTAATACCATTTGAAACCTTGTTCTCGCCATAATAAAGAGGCCTGGTCGAATATTTCTCGCGGTGCCGACGACTGCCCTGTGCCCACTGCGTAGCGAAGGCCATGATTGCAAGGTGCAGAGCCTTGGACGCGGCCTGGTCCTCGGCGTGTGTCAGTTGAAGAAGGTTGCAAGATTGTGCGACACGATCGAGCCTGATGGTACGCTGATATATCATATTAGACCGTAAGGAGCCCCGTTCGCGTTTATTATGAGCGATATTTCCTGACCTTGCTTGGTAGGGACAAGTCATGTCGCTCAACCAACAAGATAGGCTATACTCCAACACGTCGTGGTAGATTTGGAGCAGGTTGGCTGAGGTCAGGTGGCGGGTGGATGAATTGATCATTTGTTGATCGATGGAAAATGGGGAGAGTGACCCTTGCGGGCTGTCCCAGTGGGAGGATTGCGGGTTGAGAGACATCCAGGAAGTGTCACTCGACCGCCGGGGGGCTTTGGGATTGGGCGGATCCGAGGCTACTGTATGTTTGAGAGGCCAGCCACATTTGTTCGCACATTGGATCAATTTCGAAGTCCGAGGGTGGCTGTGTAGAGGTATTTGGCGAACTAGAGACGTAAGGTGGCATGAGATTAGACACAGATCGTGTAGATGCCCATGCGCTAGGCGTCTCTGCCTGCATCCTTTCCTGTGAATTCTCGGTATCATTGAGCATGGAACTGAGCAGCATTGAATTATAATCAAGTAACGACCCGGAAAAATCCACGCTGGCTGACTCCGACTCCCAAGTCATAGGCTCCTGCATGGAATTAGGTTCGAGTAGATTGTTCCATGTTTCCAATCCAGTTGTAGCCTGGAGTTCATTGGATTTCCATGGGGAGAGAAGATCCCGATTTCCATGCCCATAAAGGGGGTTTTGGTGAGGGGATCTCAGCGTAGACCGAGCTTGTGATCGGGCCCATTCCATCGTACATCGTTTATTTGTTCTGGCACAGTACGAACAGGATGATCGTTGGCCATCGACGTTGTTAACCAATGTTCGCCTAGTCAGATCCAGGCATGGTGCATCGCATGCCCGTTTCGATTTTCTACACTGGTCGCAAGAGCCGTACTGACGCCTGGATCTGGATCCTTGTGCAAGAGCTGTGGCTCGTTTCTGGATAGGCATGTCGACCAACGTTGTTGACCTTTGTTTGTTATTCTCGTTTTCCCCCCGAGGTGGATGAATATCTGAGAAGTTCCCAAAAAGCGGGGAAACAGGCGAACCTTGGAGATCTTCTAAGGTTTATGCTTAAGGTTTGTTGAATTTCCGGGACCTCCGAAGCCCCTTGGAACTTCCCCGCATTCCCCGGATTTCCCTTAGTCCGCACATCCATGAAAGTTTAATGACCATCCTTTTTTTTACAAGTCTTGGGAACGATGTATTGTCTTGACTATAGGAGCTGTATATACAAGTAATATGGAAAGAGAAGTAGAATGTTTGTATTCTCTACAACCCAACGAGCGAAATATGAATAGGGAACAAGAAGCCCTTCCACATCAAGCCTTATCGAGGGCTTTGTATATCTCAGCCTCAACTGCTCCCCATAGCCCAAGAACCTTGGCGTCCCCAAATGGCAGGATTTGTGTGCAAACAATGCCCGCAACACCCTTCTCCCTGTCCGCCCACCACCACAAATTCGCCAGTCCAGCCCAGTGCCCTGTGCTACTCGACCGCCCAGTTGCACCGCCATTGCTTAGCATAAATGTGATGCCCCAACCTTGTGGCGGGCTCCCAGCAACTGGGTATAATTCAGGAATTGGGTTAGTTAGGTCCGGCTTTGCATCCGGGATGCTTTGACGGCTGTAATCGGGGAACCGGGGAATCTGATTAGAGAACATTTCGTCGACAGTCTCTTTTTGAAGCAATTTGCTGCCTGTTCTAGGGCACGTTCCATCATTCAATAGCACTGCAAGGACCTCTGCGGAGACAAGTCAGTGTATGGAATCTCGACAGGTTTTCGGAGCTACTCGCGACTCACTGCAATATTCCTGCGGCTTGGCAAATATACCCGCACCACCGCTGTTAAATACTCTAGCGACTTCAGCATCGTTCTCCAGGTCAACGACCAGAGGCGCTCGAAGGAGATGATCTCGTGGCCTCAGGGTGCCATCCGGGTTTCGATGATTCATGTACGCCAGCCTCTGGCGCATGTCGTCGCTCGGGAGCATGGACATTTCTTTGATTCCGAGAGGCAGGAAGACATTCTTCTGTAGGTAGTCGTTAAGCGTTAGGCCTGTCACGCGTTCCAGTGCGATCCCCGCCCAGTCGATACCAACCTATTCTCATCAGCGATACATTCATGATTCTGGATTAATGGCACTTACGCCATATTGCCAGCCTTCACCGGGCTGGAATAGCAGAGGCAGCTTCATATCCTCAATTCGTCCAGAGAACTCATCTGCTCCAATCGGGTACGACCACTGTTTCAATCTCTCATTGAAAAATGTATAGCCAAATCCGGCAGTATGGGTTAACAGCATACGCAGGGTAATTCCATGCTTCTTCTCTTCAAGGCTCCCATCTGGCAGCAAAACTTTGAGACTCTTCAATTCAGGGCAAAGACCCTCTGTCTGCTCCGCATCATCTAGCTTAAGAACGCCCTGCTCAACCAATTGCATACAGGCAACACCAACCAACATCTTCGTACAAGATGCAATCCAGAAGATGCTGTCCAAGGTCATGGGGTCATTGGATCCCGCACCTCGATTACCCGCAGAGTGGGCTAATAATTCGTTGCCATCTTTTCCAACAACCACGACCGTGGTCCCTGGAATACCTGACTTTTGGTCTTCACAGGCTTTGTCTATGATATCGCAGAGATGCGAATGCACCTGCTCATTTAGAGGCATGTTGCCGAGGCCGTTGTGGAATAGGATAGAGGATTGTTATGTTGTATCGCTAAAAGGTCGGGTCCACCAAAAAGAACAGAGGGCAACCAGGAGCATGGAAGCGTAACTTATTTAATAGTTTCAAACAGCGGAGGATACCGTGTGCACCCCCGCGTGATACCGAGGATTCCCCCACTTCTGCGGCCATGCCCAACTAACTTTGCGGAACCGCTGTGGATTGCGGAACCGGGTGCGGGGAAGTTTCAAGATTGTCGCAGCTCCGGGTCCGCAACTAGTGGCCGAAAGGGGTCCTATCACACCTGCAGGATACTTTGTGATGGGAAATTGAGGAATGCAGGCACTGATGTGACGTGTACCACAGCTTACTGTGGCATCACGAAAATGCAGCTCTGAAGCGCTTCGGTTCTTCTGGAGAATCAAGTTGTCATTATTGCTCCTCCGGATGGAAAGCTACACTATAAAAGTAGGGTTATAAGAAAAACATGAGAGTTGATTCGGATAGAAGGTCTCCAAAGCTCAGATTCCAACCCAGAATCTATCAAGTCAAGGACTGAAGCTCCGGGCAAAAAGCCACATTGTCACGATGACCACAAAAGTCCGCCCCACGTGGTGCATGGAGGAGGGGTACCCTGCGGTTAGCTGTATCATGGGCACCGAGTAGAATACTGTTCGCAGCATATACTATCATCCGCAGCAAGACATGGGCGAGGATACGTATAAGTAGGAGGAGGTGCCCGGGAAAGAAAGCTTCATGACACTCCAACAGTCAGTCTTCTTATTTAGTTACAACAACAGCAACACTTGCTCATTTCAATATTTAATCGAAGAGTCTGTCAAAATGGGTAGCATCGGAGAGATCGTCTCCAGACCAAAGAAGTATAACACTGAGCTCACCGACTACTCAGAAGTCCATGCCGATAAGACTGGGCCATATGCTGAAAATCTCGAGGTCGATGCGTTGGTAGTTGGTGCCGGTTTTGGTAAGCCCTTATTCCAGGCTTCATTCACCAACCAGCTGACGAGATAGCCGGTATCTTTATGCTCAAGACGCTTCGTGATCGCGGCCTGAAGACGGTCATTTTCGAGGCCGGTAATGACACAGGTGGCACCTGGCGATGGAATTGCTACCCCGGCGCCGGCGTTGACTCCGAAGTCCCAGAGTACGAGTTCTCTTGGCCCGAAGTATACAACACGTGGAACTGGCCCAACAACTACCCTAACTACCAAAACCTGCGTGATTACTTTGACCACGTTGACAAAGTAATTGGCGTCAAGAAGGACTGCGCCTTCAACACCGTCGTGGTTGGAGCTCAGTTTGATACGAACGAGGGAAGGTGGAGTATTAAAACTGCAGATGGCCGGACGACCAAGGCCAAATACCTCGTCCTTGGAACCGGCTTTGTAAGTAATTACACCCCTCAGTCAAATTAAGGCCTGCTAATAAACTGTTTAGGCCGCTAAACGTTACATTCCCCCGTGGCCCGGCATGGATAAATTCAAGGGTATCGTGCACCACTCATCTTTCTGGCCGGAGGAAGAAATCGACGTGAAAAGCAAGCGCTGTGGTATCATCGGCACCGGTGCCTCGGGTGTGCAGATCACGCAGGCCTGGGGCCCTGAGGCTGCCGACCTCAAGGTCTTCCAACGAACTCCTAACCTTGCCGTACCCATGCGCAAGCGGGACCTCACTGTTGAGGAACAGGAACGCATCAAGCCCTACTACCCAGAGCTGTTCCGGTACCGCGAGACTAACTTTGCCGGCTTCCTGTATGATTGGTGCGAACGCAACACCTTCGACGACACACCCGAAGAGCGCGAGGCCCTCTACGAGAGCGTCTGGAAGGAGGGTGGTTTCCGCTACTGGGTTGCCGTGTACAAGGATAACTTGATCAACCCCGATGCCAACAAAGAGTCATACAATTTCTGGGCCAAGAAGACCCGTGATCGTATCGGTGACCCCGTTACGAGGGAGTTGCTTGCACCTCGGAAAATGCCGCATTATTTCGGTATCAAGCGGCCATGTCTTGAGAGGACCTACTACGAACAGTTCAATCGGGAATCGGTACACCTGGTTGACATTAAGAATAACCCGATCAAGGAGTTTACTGAGACTGGTATCACACTCGAGGACGGAACTCACCATGAACTTGATGTTATTGCTGTCGCAACTGGATTCGTAAGTCCTGTTTAATGCACCACCGATATCACATGTGCTGATACTCACAGGATGTCGTTACCGGCGTCATGACCCAGCTCGGCCTGAGGAGCATCGACGGTGCCGAGCTCGAGAAGGAATGGATTCCAGGCGCAAAGACCTATCTCGGTACCACTGTGAGCGGCTACCCCAATATGTTCCACATCTATGGCGCACACGGCCCAACACTCCTGAGCAATGGCCCCACGTCAGTCGCAGTCCAAGGCCGCTGGATTTCCGACGCCATTGCCAAGATTGAAGCCAATAATATCAAGTACATCAATCCCAAGATTGAGGCTGCTGATAAGTGGAAGAACCATGTTGTGGAGCTCAATAATAGGACTCTCTTCCCCACGGCGCAGTCGACGTACATGGGTGGCAGCATCCCTGGCAAGGTTTCTGAGCCAGTGTGCTACTCTGGTGGTATCCCCGCTTATGCTATGGAGATTCGGGCGGCCCTGGATAACTGGGAGGAAGGATTCGATGTCGTCAGGGCTTGAGTGGGATTCGATGGACGCTTGAGTTTGTTTCTGATATTGAGTGGCAGTGGGCGTTTAGCTCCCACCCAAGGGCCCGAAGCATATCGCGTGAGGTACTTTGTTTTAACTTAGCAGAGAATTCAAAATACTTGAAAGATATTTCATATTCTGATATAATCCCAACATTCATGCTATTGTTAGCGTTGATACTACCGTTAACCGAACTCCCATTTAACGCGTCTTGGAGTGGATGAAACCATTTATTTACATTATAGCGGGGAACTATTCTCGGACAATAAGCTAGCCATCATCCATGGAGGTGACTGCTTGCCACGGGGACTAACAAACTGGCTAGTGCTCCGAAATAAGTCCTATGCGAAATGTTTATAATGGATCTCCACCTATCATTCTATGTCAGGAACATCAGCAGTGTCAAGGCTGCCCTTATTGACTCAAAAACAGCGGGCTTCCCAGTGGGCCTTCCTCAACCACAGTGTGCGAACGTTCTTTTGGGTTACGTATTTTTAGCAGATCAAAGTACACAGATGGTAGCCAGATTATGTTTGCGATAGAATTCCTCTAATTGTAGTCACACTATCGATGCGTTATATAAGCTGGGCCCAATGATAGATGACAAAGTCCGTCGGTGGGCTGTAACAAGCTCAAGCTTCATTCTTATGGTCTCTATACACAACGTGCACCATCAACCAGGATCTCAACACCACTGATAATTGAGCTTGCAGGCTCTGCCAAGAAGAGAGCGACATTTGCAACATCGGACGGTTCGACGAGGCGACCGATTGGGATCGACTCGCACTTCGCCTTAATGATCTCCGCGGGAACCGGTCCATCTGCGATACCAGCGAACTTGTTCAGGAGAGGCGTGTTTCCGGAAGTCGGACAAATAGTATTGAAGCGCAGTTGATCTCGGGCAAATTCCAAAGCCATCGACTTGGTGGCCGAAGAAACTCCCGCCTTTGTAGCGTTATACCATGTCTGCGTAGCGCCGGGACGGATAGCATTCTCGCTGGAAATCACAACGGTGGAACCCGGGCCATTCTTTTTCATTTCAGGGACGAGGACCTTTGAACCGAGATAGATACTTCTGACGTTGACGTTAAATAGGCGGTCAAACTCTTCCACGGTCACATCGAGTCCGGACTTGTTGGGGTACGACCAGCCGGCATTGTGAACGACAATTGATGGAGCTTTGCCGAACTTTGCGATAGAGGTTTCGAGCTATACGAGAAAGGTCAGCATCATAATACTAGCAAAAAAGGGTCTTGTTGAGGATAGTTGGCTTAGCTTACCGCTTTGATCCAGCTTGCTTCTTCAGCAACATTAGCCTTGATCTGGTAGGCCACGTTCTCGGGGTAGCCATCAACAGGACCATCGGTGGCCTGGAGATCCATTCCAAGTACTACTGCTCCCTCGCGGACAAAGGTCTCAAAGATTCCGCGTCCGAAGCCTTGGGTTGAGCCCGATACGAGAGCAATCTTTCCTTCAAGGCGGCCTGGCATGTTGACGTTTTCAAGGTTTGTCGTTTGAGTTTTGTTTGGAAAATACGAAGGTTCTTGACTTGATCGTAACAAGAGGCTTTTGGGTATTATTTATATGAAGCAATTCCCCATTTGACATAGGCGTTGAAGCATAATCTACACACGGACCACTGATCCGGCTGCGAAGTCGGATGGCCCTTCCGGGGTTCGGTCTAAGCTTATCTCTAGATATCAACTGCCCTCGGCCCGGCCCACTTCGCCAGGATACATACCTCCTAGATTAGTTACTTGGTCTTATCGGGCTGCAGTCCGATTGTGGGGTAATATGTCAATTTGCCCATAACATCTGCCAAGAAGGGCTAGAGGACGAGAATGATCTTCCAGTCGGTCAACTGATGTTCCAAACGAGCAGATCCCGAATTTTGCCCAGTATGCATCCGTTTTGCGAGAAAGAGATATTTTGCATCTTCGGTGGGCTCGTCATTACTGGAACTCTATATCCTCATTATTGAATCGACAACTACACATGCAATATTACACATCCCAAAAGCCCCAAATTTGTTGAAACCCCGACACATACAATTTAATTTTACTTTTGCAGGGAAAGAAATGATACGGAAAATGCCTCAGTAACCTACAAATAGCACAGGAGATAAGTATATAAGCATGAAAATTGTAGAAATTGATGCAGTGACAGTATTTATTTAGTTCGGGGTCTGGGGTAGTATTGCCTTGTGACATGTGCAAAGTTCCTGGATATGCATTCTTGCAGCAATGTCTAACCAGATAAATGCGTTGTTCACCAAGTCATCTATTCAAAATATAGCATTAAGACCAGCTTGATCTTATCCCTTCTAGAATATCACTTTTTCCTGTCACAAGGCATGGGAGTGGCTATTTGTATGTTTCCTTCTATTCTATCAACCTGAATAGACAGCCAGACTGCGATTGTGTCATCCGCGTTGGAATGTCTATTGAGGTAGCTTATATATCAACCCCGAAGGGATAAGGGTAAATAATGGGTCTATCTACCCAGAGTGTGGATGAAAACATAGGAATCAAAAGAAGGAGTTTCAGATATCGTAGCTGTCATCTTCAGAAAATGCTACAATATGATAAGATCAAATTTCACACTGCTATCTGCCCCAATACATACATAGTATACCAAATGTAAAAATTCCTTCTCGACGCCTAAGAGTTATCACCACATGAGAAGACTCCCGATACCGATCCATCATCATACGAAGCCTGTATACTCAACACAGATGAGTAAGTCCCCCCGATGATGATAAAAAGTCCCGAAACAATCAGGAAAATTGCACCTGCAAGTGCCAAGGCTTGTTTCCACCCATTCCGATATGCTTTGAAAGCAGCAGGTAACCAAACCATGGGCGAGATTGTTTTTGCAGTTTCCACCGTCTGGACTCTATCGCTTGCTATGATAGGTTTTTCTCCCAAATAAAAGAGGATCATGAGACCAGGAAAGACATTAGTGAAAACGGGATTAAAGAGTGCGCCGACCAAACTTAGAAAATCGTCGAAGAAAGGCACAACACCGACAATAATGAATCCAAAAACAACAGTCACGGTCATTGATCCAACCCAAACGGCCCAGTGGGTGACTGTGTTGGATTGAAGATGCCGTGTGCCGCGGAGAATTCTGACGAACCAATATTTGCCCGCAATGTGGCTCCATAGAATGGCCGTCACCAATAATCCGGGAAACGCAATACCGTATGATATCTTTTTGATCAAGACGCCAGCAGACCCCAGGGCTGGGCTTACAAGATATTGGCCAATCTTGCCGTACATGATGGACGAAATGGCGATGTTCGTTATAACGATAAAAGACTGGCCACAGATGAGAGCGCGCGTGAACTTTTGGGGTTCCTTCATCTCGGCCGCAACGGAGAAGAAAGTTCCTGATGCACCCAAAGCAAAGAGCTGGGTGGATACTGCTGCCATGGCTTGGGTAAAGTTTGCCTTGGGCAAAACACGAATGTCTAGGTTGAACGGCCCGGGTGGTGCCCCCGCGGGCCTATCTCTGGTAAGACAGGCGATTGCGGTTATCCAAATAGCGAAGATGATGCCAGCCACGCCGATCCAACTGATCCAGGCTACCTTTTCCAGAGAACGGAAACCGGTTCCAACAACGAAGGCACATCCACATGCGACGGCGAGGAAGACCATAGTGCAAGCACCATGATCGGAGAGTGCGTTAAGTGCCACGGACGTGGTGAGCATGCCTGCTCCGGCGACGAGAGCGAGATATATGTAGTAGATAACCCCGATGAATTCTCGCGCTCCTTTTCCAAAAAGTAGCTCCGCGGCGTCGCCAATGCTGTGCATATGGGGATAATATAGCCTGGCATTCCCACTAACGTAACCGGCCACAGTTGTAATAACAGACAGAATGACGAAACACAGTACTCCGGGGAAGAATCCCAAGACATGAAAGGTGGCTGGGAGACTGAGAGCACCTAGGCCGATTTGAAGTTTGGCGATTAGGATAGCAGCCCCTTGCCATGAGACGCTCCGGAAGTCGACATCACCCTCTTCACTGTTGAACAAGTCTTGCGGTGCCTGGAAGCGAGCTTTGTGGTCCTCGTCGTGGGCCAAATCGTGGAAAGCCCCATTGTCGATATCATGTCCGTCGTCTTGGATTCGGTCTTTCTTGGATTGATTCATGTTGTACTATGAGTATGCATAAGATGGTAAATTTCAAACGTAACCGAAAGGGAATTTGAAAGCGCAATTTAAACACCCATAGAACATTTGACTCGCAGTGGAGTCGAATGAGCTTATCAGCTCGGGCCGAGAAAAGAACTGGGGTAAATTTTGCGGGGAAGATCGTCATTTTGCTAGTATACAAACGTCCTCTACAATGGACTTGGTCACCTCGGGCTCTTTATGTAAGAGTGGTACATCCTGGCTGTTTAAAATTTCGTCGTTCAAGTCAAACTGGTCCTGTTGGTGAAGAAAACAAAAGTCATCTATGATCTTTCTCTGCCGGTGAAAATGAAATTGATAGACCTTCATGATAAGAGCGCCAATAATATGATTATCTGTTATCATCAAGCTAGAGGAGACGTAGATAAAAAAAAGTAGATAGCTAGATATCCATGGATTTCATCTTTGCTCCTCGTCTATCTATCTATCTATCTATCTATCTATCTATCACCACATACGTAGCGTATTGATAATGGTATCTCGGTCCGAGACATGCATACCACGCACTAAGCCCTTGTCGGGCCGAGATTTTAAGGCGACTATCTCTTCCCATATCTACCATCCTTATTGATAATTTCTTCTTCTTTACTTCTAGCTCAATTCCAACAGGTTTACCCTCCACAGACTGTATAATCATGTTTGTTTTCACCAGAAATCATCTACTTCACGCGGCTAGGCGACGACCACTCCGTGGGTTTGCTACGTCAGCTTCAATATCGCAAGTCATAAACGGCAAAGCCAACCGAGCCAAAACAAATTATTTCAGCTCTAAGAACATCGCATATGCTACGGGTGGAACAACTCTAGCTATCGCTGGGCTGTTGTGGTCTGGACGTGGCGAGGTTGAAGATGTGGAGGATCCACGGGATAAAATGGCACTTTCATCGGTTCCATTGTCCAAGCTTCTCTCGGGTTGGGTGTAAGTCCGAAGTATGAGGTTATTTGAAAATTGGCTAACACCATAGTTCTGCAGTGCTTTTGCGTTTTGCTCCTCGCCGGCTTGGGTCGACATAAGCGAGTCTCTGTACAACGTATTATCGGAAATTCCTATTGTCGCCTCAATCACCAATGCCGTCGTCATGGAAACCTTCTTTAATCAATTTCTGGGGGTGAAACGGTTTCGGAATGTCTGCCTAAGATTGAGGCCCTTCGTAATGAGGAAATCGGTACCCTTCTCGGCTACAACATCGAAGCTGAACTTGACGGCTCAAGCAAGCAGACCCAACTTATCCTTGAACAAACACAACATGTTCTATCTTCAATTGAGGCTCAAGGGGAGTTGGCGCGAAAGTTCTGGCCTGACACCAGCGGTACTGGGGGCGACAGCCGTTGCTGGGTTCGAATCAAGATCACGGGTCTGCTTCCCAACCCGAGTGCGCTTTACCATGGCTCTCAGGCCATTCTCAAAGCTAGAGAAGAGAATGGCCTGGATAAGGATGTTCCGTATCCGGGACTGCCTCACGATGGTGACTGGGAAGCAGCACTCAAAAGTGTAACAGACTCGGACCGGAAAGAGCTGTTGAACCTCCGTGCAGTATTGGAGAGTATTGCTACGAAGGCAAGACAGAACAACGTCCGCATCGTCATTGATGCGGAGCAGACTTGGTATCAACCTGTGATTGACTCTTTAACCGACGAACTTATGCAAAAATACAACTCGCTGGAAGGACCCCCAACTTGTATAGCCTCTTTCCAGGCTTATCTCCGCAGATATCCCCAGCTTCTCAACCAACAGATTCAGCGCGCAGATGAGAAGGGCTACAAGCTGCTCTTCAAACAGGTTAGAGGTGCTTATATGGTCACAGAAGCTGCTAGATGGAAAGAAGAAGGGAGGGAGGGTCCTGGGCCGGTTTGGGAAACCAAATCAGAAACAGATGCCTCCTACAACTATGGGGTTGAGAAGACACTCTCCACCGTAGCTGAGCAGATACAAAAGACTGGTCATTCCAGGATTAGTGTCGTGTTTGCCACTCACAACTCCATCAGCATTGACCGCGGGATCGAGCTGTTAGAGAAATATGGGATGGCCAAGCGCCAGGGCGATACAAACAAGCTTGTGGTATCCAGTGAGACCGCTGGTAGTATTGCCTTTGCGCAGCTTTACGGTCAGTTATTCCTTTTTCTTGGATTGCTTCTGGTAATGATTCTGATAAATTGCAGGTATGAAAGATGACTTGACCAACAAGATTACCGGGTCTTTGATGGCTGAGGGGGATTTCCACTAGTTGTCAAGGTACATACTTTTCTTCCCCACGAGGAGTGATGTCATTAATGCTAATTTCTACCTAAGTCAATGAGTTATGGTGACCTCAAAGAATGTCTGCCATTTTTAGCGAGACGGGCCACCGAGAACAAAGCTGTTCTAGCGGGACGAGGCGGTGCTATTGCAGAGAGAGTTCGACTGGGTCGTGAAATTCGGAGTCGGTTGCTGCCTTTCACAAATTGATGTAGGCTCGTGATATTTAAATGTAAAGATCCTGTTTCATAGTTTCTGAATGTAATCCTTGAGTTACCATACACACTTGAGAGTAGTAACTTAAGACTCCTCATTGTTATATGTCATGTGTGATGTGCCTATAGAGTGTGCTTCTGTCAAGGTACAAAGTTCATCTTCGATCCCTGAGAGACAAATGTAAGCAATATGGCAATCGGTAACTACATGCGAAATCCATTCCTACGAGTCGGCCAGGGATTGAACACCTGTACAGCCGCAGAATACAAACAGTACAGGTTCTCCAAAAGTACATGTAGCTGGGCGCAACCCGTGGACATCATAGTCGATTACATAATCAACTGTACCAGCCCTGGAGTGGACCCGGATGCCCTTGTCGGACAAGGAAGTTTGATGAATGTTGCTAGCATGTACTCTCAGATACTTGGCATGATAAACAGTCCCGGCTATGCTATCCGACTTCTTCCCCCGCAAAGCCTGCTAATCGTTGGTCAGTTTATATCGAATGATCCGGTAGTTCCACCGCAGTACGCGCCAGACTCGGGTAGGCCCTCCGTCTATTTATCTACGTGTTGACCGGACCGAGATCTCAACCGACTCGGTCCGAGTAAGACAAAACGAGTGACTGGTGCAGATTATCTGGAGAACATAGATAAATATTTGGTTTGGTCTAACTATTTGTGTTTCATTCATTTAAATTATTTCAAATTATTTTAAATTATTTCAAAGATGGGAATTAACATCAATCAGTTAACGGTTGCCATAATCGGCTGTGGTAAGTGAATCATATCCTTCCATTAGCTCAAGCATGAGACGACTGACTGTTTCGGTAATTAGGTACCCTAGGAACCGCAATTGCTGCTGGCATTCTCGATCCAAAAGATGAAGAAGGTTTCCAAATCAAGCACCTCACCTGCACTGTCGGAACCGAACCCTCTCAAACCCGCGTCGAAACCGCCCTCTCTGATCACAAATCACGACTCACAGTTTTTACGGCGGATGACAATATTCGTGCTGTCCAAGAAGCAGATGTAGTGATATTGGCATTTAAGCCCTTCAAGAGAGCCGATGTCTTTGCAGTTCCCGGGTTCAAGGAAGCTTTGCGGGATAAATTTGTCCTTAGCATCATGGCCGGCATTACCACTGCTGAATTGAACCGCCTAACCTTCGGAGAAAATCACGATGACTCAAACAGTCCAAAGTCACTTCAGTCTGTACGTGCGATGCCCAATATGGCAGCTAGGATCCGAGAGGCTGTGACATTGTACACCTCGAGTCCTGCCACCACCAAGGAGAACCTCGAGCTCGCATCTTGGGTATTTCGTCAGGTCGGTGAGGCCCATCAAATTCCTGAGAAGTCTTTTGATATATGTGCAGTCTTGGTCGGTTGTGCCGGCTCGCTGCTGCTCCTTGCCATTGATGGATTGCTAGATGCTGCTGTCGCTGAGGGTGTGAGGCGACCGGAGGTGCAGAATTTGGTGGTGAACAGTGCTATTGGTATGATGAAACTGGTACCTGCAGGAGATCATCCGAGTGTCCTACGAGAGAAAATTGCCTCTCCTGGAGGATGCTCTATTAGAGCTCTCTTGGAACTTGAAAAGCTCGGAGTTCGTTCAGCGTTCACAAGTGCAATCCTAGCAGCGGCGGAGAAGTCGAAAAAGATGTCCTCTACACGTTAAGAGATCCAATGTACTTATTCAATGAATTAAAGGTCATTATTTTGACCATATTATGATTCCAAATCTCAGCCGAGAACAAATATTTTCAGTCCGAACAATTTTACGAAAATAGAAGAACTTGGAGCCGGTTCTCTTTTTTTTTTTTTTGCAGATCCTGATTCAGTTTCTCCCCATCTTCCCTATACATATAACACAAGGATTTCGACGAGATCGACTAATACCACACTCTCCTCATGGGTTGTCAAGGACGTATGATAGTTCGCCTACTATTTCGAGCTTGAAGCCGGAATCTGCATAGATTTTCAACCTGATTGAAGTTTATCAGCGGACTGATATTGCGAGGGGTTCATTCTACAATGCCTTACAATCGTAGCCATGCAATGTGTAGCGCAAAAGACCGTTCTCGCGGAAATTCTGTGAGGGCTGTCGATACTCGACCTCCGCAAACCCAACAAAGCTCATAGCCCAACCCAACCTAACTCACAAATACGCTGGGATTTGGGCCCAGTTGGCACTGAACAATGCAAACGTCTTGAAATTTTAATTACAATATGTTCAGACCCCGTTTCTAGCCCTTATGTTAAGGTAATATTTTAATATTTTAACTGATACATGATTAAGAATTAGTTAAATTTATATATCACGTTTACACGCGCGAGAAAACGTGTAATTTAAATAAGTCTTAAATTATAGAAGTTTACTTAGAAAGTAGTGGTGTAATATATATCCCGTAGTAAAGTGTATATTAAGCTTAAATTTTTCGCAACATCTCGTCCTCTACTCGTTGAATTTTGTTTAAAATTGGAATATATACCTATATACCTATTGTAACTTTATGTCCTCAACTTACACTCTATATACTTAGCACAAGGCGAGAATATAGCAACTATAAGACGCCAGTTTATAAGCGCTAAGACCCCTTGATAGGTAGGCTATGAAGGGCTAGTATAACTCATAGTCCACTGCTCGTTGGGCCTAGGGTCCCCATTTATGGGCTTTGTGGGGGTCTGATTAACACGCTCCGTTCCAAGGTCAAAGGGTTGCTTTCCTTGAGTGGTGAACTATCAACGAACGATGAAATTACATTCACGATTAAAAGCATCCTAGGTTCTAAATGGTTATTGGCTCAACTGTTGAATCAACATATTCTACCTATCTCCATTGATCTCTAACTATTCCGGAATATGGCAGGCAGACAAAGTAGTGCTGCCTGTCACATAACTATCCTTCACACAGCGAATGCTTGAAAATCTTAGCAAAACATTTACTGAGTTTGCTTTGTCGTTTGTACCACTTGATCGAGCTCCTCCAAAAGGATGCGCACCAATAACTGCACCTGTGCTTTTGTCATTGATGCAGAACATACCGACCGAATCTCTCAACTTCTCATCTGCAGTCTTGATAGCCTGTCTATCACGAGCAAAGACAGAACCTGCTAAGGCGTACTCGGATGTGCCATCGATGAGCGCGCATACATCCTCGAAGCCATTTATGTCGGAATCATCATATGTCTGCACTGTGAAAAGAGGTCCAAAGAGCTCTTTGTTCATCAAATCGGAATCCTTGCCACCTTCTTTGGTTTTGAAGATGGTAGGTTGAACAAAATAACCCTTGCTGCCATCTGTGTTGCCGCCGTAGATCAATTCGTGACCCTCATCCTTGGCGGACTGAACAAATCTTTCAAATCGCTCGAAAGAACCCTCAGAGCATACAGGTCCGAGAGGATGGTGAAGCTGTTTGACGTCATCACCGTGTGTCATCTTGGCTGCTTCTAGAGCCAATGCTACTTTCAAAGCACCCTGATCCCACATGGACTGTGGGACATAAATTCGGGACAAGGCACTGCATTTCTGGCCCTGGAACTCATATGCTGAGCGGACTGCAGCAGAAGCAATCCAGTCAACGTCGCCTGCGCAGGAGTTGTGGATAAGATGGAAGTTTTTGCCGCCACTTTCTCCAACGATGCGGGGGAAACTTTTATAGATGTGCGCGTTGGCGCCAATCTGAGCATGAAGGGATCTCAGGACTGCCGAAGAGCCAGTATAATGAAGACCGGCGAAGTGGGGATTGGTAAGAGCTGGCTCAACAACTGTTTGCGGGTTGGCCGTGGGCAAAAATTGAATCACACCCTTCGGCAGACCTGCTTCCTCCATGATTTCGTACAGAATATAGTTGGACAACACCGCCATGGGTGAAGGTTTCCAAAGAATGACATTGCCTAGGAGGGCTGGCGTGAAGGCAATGTGCGCTCCCAAGGCTGTAAAGTTGAATGGCGAGACAGCGAGCACAAACCCTTCCAGGGCCCGATAATCCAATTTACTCGACGAGGATTCGAATTGTTTTGGTGGTTGCTGCTGGTAGAGCTGGGCGCAGAAGTGGACATGGAAATTCAATGTATCGATAACTTCAGTGATGCAATCTCCTTCGGCCTGTCCACATGTCTTCCCTTGTCCAATCATAGTCGCGGCCAGGAGCTTCCACCGGTACTTTGAAGACTGAACAAGGTGGGCCGCTCTTCTGTAGATGGCTGCTCGATGTTTGAAAGGCATATTTGCCCAGGTCTTTCTTGCTTCCAGGGCTCCCGGAATGGCTTTCGCCTTGATTGTTTCCGCGTCAACTTCGTGATATACTGCTAATGGAGCGCCATATCGATTCCAAGGATTGACTTGCTTGCTCTTCCGGTCCGTGAAAATCCGTTCCCCATTGATAACACTTGGGATTTCAGCAACTGCATTCTCCAATTCTGCAAGAGCAGTCTTCAGAAGCTTTCTTTCCTCCGATCCGGGTTCGTATGAAAGCTAATAACCAATCAGTTTCATCATCTCAATGTTTTGCAGAAGAAACATACCCCATCGGCATTGGCTGGCTCTGGATACTGCACGGTTGGCATTGTGGTGTTTATGCGAATTGTATGGTGATTCTTGAATTTCCAATCCTAATGAAGTTCAGGGAAGACTGAACCGGGGAGTGATTGAGTGGTTTCTTATTGTTTTCAGACATGAGGGGGAACTTCTCGGCCCGGCGAAGATGAGCATCGAGATACTATGAGTCGGGCACCATATCCGGGCGCAGGTACCTAGGTAGTCATATTTTACTCTGTCACACTCATTTACCTTATCATTGACCTTATCTGATGCGGAGTGGTACCGTTTCCCACATAGCTTCCGAGGTTCGGCTACCCCCTCCGACTGCCTAAGTTTTGTTATGCAGAGGGAGTTGAGACCAACCGAGCAAATTCTTAGTGATTCTTCTGCAGTGTATTATTCGGAGGGTAAATAGGTGGGCTTACAGTTCCTACTACGTCGGGATACTGGAGATACAAGACCTAAGCAAAAAAATATAAATAAATCGGATTCTTTGCAGATCATTTTTATCTGGGGAAACTCATCGGACCCCTTGTCCGAGATTTTTCTAATAGTGATACTAAAGGCTACTCCTACTTTGTCTCTGAATTTTTTGTCTTCGCGTATCCTAGAGATATCAATTTGTTCTCCACCTTTGCTCCAATATGGCTCCAACTCAACGTTCTCTTCGACTTGCTTTTCTTGGCTGCGGTAATTAACCCTGGCGAATGCTTTTTCATTACATCGTGTCTTTTTTGTTCCTTTTTTGTATTTTTGATTTTGATTTTTGATTTTCTTTTCAAAGTCCAAACGCTAACAAGTGTTAGGTCACATTGGCAGTGCCCTTCTTAGAGCCGTGCTTCCATCGGTGGCTAAGTCTCAGAGTCCAATTTCTAAAGTCATGGTTGCGTTGAACGACAATGAAGCACACACCCGACTTCAAAAATCGTTCAACGGCAGATTGGATCCCGCAGACCTTTTTTGCGGAAACAACGCTGAAGCAGTGAGGAATGCCGATGCTGTTCTTTTTGCGTTCCCTCCAGAAAAAGTCCATGAAGTCCTCGCAGAAGCTGAAATGAGAAAAGCACTGAGGCAAAAAATAATCATCAGTATCCTTGCGCGCACTCCACGAGCTGAAATAGCTCGAATCATAAATGGACAAGATACTGCTGCACCCTCTACAGCGGATGACCTCCGGATTGTTCGCGCAATGCCGACTATGGGAACGGAGGTACATGAATCAGCAACCCTTATTGGCAAGACTAGCAACCCTCTGGAGAAAGAAGCGGTGGAGCTAGCGGAGTGGATCTTCAACTCCGTTGGCAGGGTATTCCATGTCACTCATGACTACTTTGATGCTGCGACGGGTATGAGTGCGTTTTCCAACGCATTGACAACCACAGCGGTGCAGGTCATATCACAGCGGGCTGTCGCAGAAGGTATTCCAAAAGACCATGCCATTGCCATTGCATCTCAGTGTGTTCGAGGAATGGCAAGTATAATGCTGTCGGGAACAAGTCCTGAACAACTGCAGTGGTCTTTGTCTGCTCCAGGAAGCATCACAGGTCAAGCGATATTGCGATTACATGAGAGCCAACTTTCAACAATTCTTGAATCGTCTGTCTCTGCCGCAATCAATAGGGCGAAGGAGCACGAAACATAGCTTGCAACACGTTTCCCTTTCTCAGGTGAAATTCTGGAATTACAAAGTTATAGCATCATATCATCCCAGTGTTGTTCCCAAAAATTGCACATGGTATCTGGCATACTTGATATTAGAAGCACCATCGTAAAGCCAATGTCACACCCTTACATATATTCAGTAATTGAGACATACCCAACGATGGGCGGGGTATTCCTATCTGTTCTGTTTAGGAAACGCCTGCCGTTCTCGGAATTAAACATGAGTTCAAATATTTTGGTGCAGTTCCTTTTATCGAATCACTCAAATTTATCCGTATAATATCCGTATAATATTTTGATTCCAATAACTTAGCTTGGGATTTCCCATATAGACTAGCTATATTGAAGTATACTTATACAACCTTAAACCGCCTGTCACTTCAGTTGTAGAATTAATACTACGTTAAATGCCGGTGCAAGAATGAGTATTTGTAATCTGGTAAGATTAATCGAAAGGTACACTCAATGGATATCTAAAGGCGAGCCCTGGGCTCCTGGTTACTTCCATGCCACCTTTTACAGAGCCCCATCTCCTGGCTTCCAAAAACAGGATCATACTTTGGCTTCGGAACCGCCCACACCCTTTCAAAATTCCCTCCAGTTGCAATGAAGTCCCAGTCACCTCCACTATAGGCTCCCATCATTGTAAACCCATCCAGTTTGATCTCGGATAGTACTTTTTTCGGATCATCAGCCTCGATACCATGTCCTTTCCCTGGTGACAAAAGCGCGAAGTCGGCCTTGGGAAATGTATTATGTGTCTTGTGTGCCACGCCGGCTGGTATTATAAACACGTCTCCAGCTTCGGCTTCCAGCACGAGACCTCCTTCCTCCCAAGCGGAGTTATATGTGTTCTCGTGCATGTCTGCTGACGTGTCGGCGACGCCGAATCGGATGCTCGCCGTTCCTGAAAGCACAGCCATACATTCATGCGCATTTGAATGATAGTGAGACAGTTGCGTGTCACTGTAGCGAAAGAGCCAGTTCACTTTCCATTCATTCTTAGTGAACATGTGCCAAACCTCGCCTGGGTCGCAGTGTGAGGTGTCGATATTCTTAGACAAAACGTTTTTATAATGAAGTAGAGGCCGGGGAGAGTTGGGGATGAGGTTTGTGGGTAACAGATGATATTGTCTCACTTCGACGGCCATAGTGATGAAGTTCTTCGTTGTAGTTTGTGGTACTGCGGGGATCTTGATATGGCAAATAACTGTATTCTGAAACAACGTTCAAAACTTCGTTGGTGCGGGGTCATCATCAATTAAGTAGCTTCGAAGGTTTACCAGAGACCCGAGGGCTAGCCAGAACGACAAGACACCGGACGGGAAGGGTATCCGACCTGGTAAAACATCTATTTCTTATTGAATAAACTTGATCCGCGTCTCGGACTAGGTATATCTATGTTTGCATTCAATACAATGGGGCAGCCAATGGGCAACATTAGAAGTTAGGATTCTCCACTTCCTTTACAATATTCTGATATGTAACTATCTAACCCCGCTAATGCACTAATGCACTAAGACCACATGGACCCGTGAAGTAACTGGCCTTATCTCTCCAAATGTGGGGGGACCTGAAGGAAGTATCAGTCCACGTCACAGAGTCGGGGTGCCCCTCCGTTGAACTTTCGGAGAACAATAATTGACTAAAATGAAGCAGATGATCCGGGTCAGTATCTCGGATCGATCGGAATAGACGATGAAGAGGGGTTTTGCGGCGAGGGATGCGTAAATCGAACTTAACGTATAATGTCAAACCATTCACACCTAATCGGATACCCATCCGGAGAGAGTACTGATATCTTCGCATACTTGTTTGGATTTTGATATAAATTTCCCTTGGGAGCATAGGTAGATTATAGGAAATATAGGAAAGACAAGAAATCACTTGTTATATTCATCATGACTTTTTTGAGCAACATCCCCGTTTCTGCAATCCCACCAATCCCGCAGGATGTCAACGAAAAGCACCATACAACCGTCACTATTGAGGACATCTGTTCCTCAAGTGACGAAAGCATGAAATTGGAAGATAGGGAGACAAGGGTCAACCCAAAACGCGACATCTCTAAAGAAAAGCCGCAGACTTTCACTCCGCTCATCTCGGAACGAGCTGTGAACCAGCCACGCCCTCTTAAGGTTATCTACATCGGTGCCGGCATATCGGGAATTCTAGCTGCTATTAAATTCCGCGAAGCCGTGCCTGGATTGGACCTGACAATTTATGAGAAGAATCCTGAGCTAGGAGGGACTTGGTATGAAAATCAGTATCCGGGCTGTGCATGCGGTAAGTATTCATTTCTTTCGCAGTCAGAAGAATCATGCTGAGACAATATAGATGTTCCATCACACGTGTACCAGTTGAGCTTTGAGTCCTGGACAGGCTGGAGCCAATTCTTCTCCGGCGCAGATGAAATTCGAGAGTACTGGAACCGAGTATCCCAGAAGTACGATGTTCGAAAGCACATCAAGTTCCAGAATCGTTGTGTTGGAGCACGCTGGAATGACACAACGGGGAAATGGTTTGTGCAGATCTTCGACGAGAAAACCGGATCAGTGTTTGAAGATTCCGCCGATATTTTCATGACGGGAACTGGACTGTTGAATGAATGGAAGTGGCCATCTATTCCTGGCCTCCAGAGTTTTAAAGGCAAGTTACTCCACAGTGCTTGTTGGGATACCAGTTATGATATGAAGGTAAGGTTATGTCATAGAACCCTCTTGCGGACTCAGTGCCTGATCAATAATGTATAGGACAAAAACATAGCTGTTATTGGGGCTGGCAGCAGTGGTATTCAGATTGTGCCCGCTCTCCTGGACAGGGTCAAAAGTATGGACCATTATGTCCGCAGCAAGACCTGGATCTCTAACCAGCACGGCGGGGAGATCTTATCATCACGCACGAGCGGCAAGGGAGGCAATTTTGCTTATACCGACGAGGAGAAGCAGGCCTGGCAAAGCAATCCTGCCTCTTACATTGAATACCGTAAAGGGCTGGAATTGGAGCTGCAGACGCTGTATTCCAAGACGCAAACAAGTAGCGCTCTCCAGGCCTCTTCTCGAGCTCAATATCAAGCGGACATGGAGCGCAGGTTGAAGGACAAGCCGGAACTGCAGGAACATTTGATTCCCGATTTTCCCCCACTTTGCAAGCGTCTCACCCCGGGGCCAGGTTACCTGGAGGCTCTGACTTCACCCAAGGTGAACGTCATCACAACAGGTATTGATTCAATTGAAGAGACTGGCATTGTGACTTCTTGTGGCACGCATCGAGCGGTGGATGCCATTGTCTGTGCTACGGGCTTTGAGACAAACCCTGGAGGTGGATTCCCCATAATCGGTCGACACGGAGTCAATCTACGCGATAAATACAAGCACCGACCAGAAACCTATCTCGGACTTTCGACCAGTGGATTCCCGAATTTCTTCCAATCTCTGGGACCGAATTCGTTCCAAGGTGCAGGAAGTCTACTCATCACGATGGAGCAAGTTCACACCTATGTTGCAGAGATCATCTCGAGGATGGCCTATGATAACATAGGACTCGTCGAGCCGAAAGAATCTCAAGTTCAAAATTTCACAAGATTCTGTGACAAGTACTTCGAGCGGACTGTTTACAGTGCCGAATGCGCAAGTTGGTACAAATCCTCGCCACCGGGATCAACCCTCGAAGAACGAAAGAAAGGCCGAGTCACTGCATTATGGCCTGGTAGCAGCCTACACGCTCTGGAAGCTCTGAAGAAAGTCAGATGGGAGGATTACGACTTACGTTCATATGATGGGAATGATTTTGGTTGGTTTGGGAATGGGTGGGTTTCGGGGAGCAACAACACCAGGTCGATAGCGCAGCACTCATCGGCTACCTGGACCGCATGGAATTTGTAGATGATGTAGGTATTAAGGGTTCTTACGACATCTGAGAATTTTATCTTCGACGGGGAATATGATCATGGGTTTGCTTTGCCGGTCTTAATTTGTCTCTAGTAAGGTGCAAGAATGGCTTGTATATGTGAATCTAGGAATTATAAGCACCTTCTTTACTCCAATACTGTACAAAATTGTGTTATTGTAGCTAAGAACTACCTATGCCGCATCAGTTACATTGATATGGGGTAGTATACATATTGAAACATCAAAACAAAAATTCACTCCCCTCCAACAAACCCGAATAAGAAGCTACTACTGGGCAGGTCGACCCAATCCAGTAAGCTCCCACCTTCCAGCATGTTGGCAGCTTCTAGCAACCGAGAGGGTGAAATGTCGTTAGCCCACCGGTATGGATCGGTAGCTAGGTCTTCTTGTTCTTCTTCTTCACAATCTTCTCTCGGGCCCTCAGCATGGATGCTTTGTCTTAAATAGGAATTACGTCCATCACTCGATATCCTCGGTTCCAAATTGTCGTCTTGCGAATTTCGTTGTTCGAGCTGCAAAAGATCTGAGGCATTGATCAGAGATGACAATGGGGAATCTTTCAGGTTTACACAAAGACTTTCGAGCTGAAGGATTTTCCTCTTTTTATCAAGGGCTATCAAGTTTCCATGATCAATCATCTGATCTAAAACAGAGAGCAAAATGTCAAGATATGACGTTCGGTTTGCAATCAATGGAAGGTCGACTAGTGAAGCCATAGTGACAACAAGGCCGGCGGAGACGGCGCTTTCCAGATCGAACGGCAAAAAGCACTCTATAACAGATTAGAAAACCGGCTTATATTCGCACATAAATAAGAGACTCTAATTCATACCTAACAGATTTTGGTCTTGCAAAAACCCCAAGATTTGTGAGGTTTTCTTTGCTGATTCGAGACATATTTGTAGAAGTAATTGAATAGGCGTGGGAACTTCGGTCTGAGGGTCTGTCCCTTTGGCACGCATTTCAACCAGAATGAACAAAAACGGCCGAGTAGCGAGCATGATACACTGAAATAGTGTTACTAGTTAGCAGCTTTGGTACTGAATGAAAACTGACCTGGTGGTATAACAAATTCAAGTATCCGGATACTCGAGAGATGCCGCTCAGAGCTCCTTGGTCAGGTACCGGGAAGTTTTCCCGAAGCTCACAGGCCACGTCCGCAACTCTTTGTAAGACTTCCTGTGTGCTTTTCACAAATGTGGATTCCATCTCCCCAGCATCCCTATAGAGAGCTGCTTTGGAATTAGAGCTTATCTTATCTTCAACGGAGCAGCCATCTGACGTACCATTCACAATGCGGCTAAAGGCCTTCGACAACTTGACATGAATGAGGAGGGTTGTTGTTTTCAGAGGTGAATCCGCAAACAAAGGTAATGGGGTATTGATGTCATTGTCGCTAATGCTAAGAGGCGTACCCATAAGCACGGAGATCTGGCGCTCGAGGATATATACAGTCCACCAGATGTGCTGACATCGCACCAATTCTTGTTCATTAGGGAATCGGGTGGAAAGATCGGTGTGGTAACCATGAACCTGTAATATTCGCAGCGCTTGTCCAATCTGAATATTCCGGACCAGGCCAAGCAAGGTAAGCAATTGCTTAAAGCGATCATGCAAGACAAAGGCTTAACAAATACTTACCATGTTGTGTGCGGAGGTTCTCCAATCTATAGACTGCAAGTACAAAGCGAATGCACAGAGAATCTCTGCGGAGGTGGAAGGCTCCTTCCACAAAAGGCTATAGTCTGGGAGCATCATAAGAGCAGCCCTGAAATACTCACAGCCGGGTGGCACATTCCCGCGGGTTTGCGCTCCCACAAATGCCTTGCCAAGAGCAATGATGACTAGGAAGTGCGGAAGCCACAATCCCGCCGTATGCACGTTCTCCACCGGGTTCTCATAGAAGCGATATAGTTGATCCATGAATTTGGTTTCATCGAATAAATGGAATATTTCTCCAGTATGGAACTTAGTTGCGTTAATAAGAAATAGCGCATGATCGATCGCAGGAAGGCCCCGGATATCGGGAACCGCTTGACTGCGCATGCCGTTCCATTTTAAGTCATAGATCACAGAGTCAATGTGGTGAGCAGTACTGGGGAAAGGGCATTTGTAAAGAGCCTCGTGTGTCAGATTTAAGAGCCGTATAGTCAGGGACCAAGTCGAAGTATGTCCAAGATAATCTAGGGGATCGAGTTAGTACATTGTAGGTACCATGAAGAACGAACGAGCTCACAGAGCCTTCCGGTTGGATCTGTTATATATTCAGGAGGCCCGGAGGATAAAGGGTTTACCATGTTGACATTCTCATGTTCATCGTGGGTCAATATCGATTCAGGGTCTGCAGCAGCGGGAGTCGTTGAATTCATCGGCGAATCTTCTCCTGGATACTGCGGCGTTGCGATTGTTTCGATCGTGCGTGACAGACGTTGCTGCAAAGCAAGATTCTCCCTCTCCAGCTCACGGTTTCTGTGGTGCAATTCTGCCAGTCGCTTCCTGGTGATTTGAACTTTTGTGGTTTCTTTTTCAAAGTGACATGTTGCGTTACGTTGAATACAATTACTGCATGGGCTTTCCCCAGTGCATTTGATCTTGTGCTGGCGGCATCGGGAGCAGCTATTCAAATACATGTCTCAGTGATGGGGATTGGAATGAAGAGAACCTCCCCCCGATTCGGTACTTACGCGTTCACCACTCTCCTGTCTGCCTTTCGTGATGAACCCATATTATTGCTAATTTCTCAGTGTTGATGTAAAACAGTCCAAAGTGTGCATTGGCACCCCCCGCACCCTCGGGTTTTATCCGCGTTTCGGCGCCAAGAACTTGGGACCGTCCAAGGCTGTCAATGTCCCTCTTATATGTGGCCTCGAAAAACATCCAATCATTGCCAATAGCTCTCAATGTGCCGCGATAAAGTCATATATGCCATAAATAATCATTGAGTCATGACCAAAGAGCAATGATAAGACTCCTGTACTACTGTTCGTTCACGCATAAGCCGACCTCGGGGGGGTAGAGTGCCTTATCAACCGGCGGGGGTGCACCCACAACTAGTCCAAAGACGGAACCTCCATCCGGCACTTAGAAAATCTGGAGGGAATGTGACCAACCCCCAAGAATAGAGTTTGTAGAAAAATCACTATCTTCCAATAATTAACCTTGGAACCTTGGAAGCAGTAAGACTCTCTATCCTGTCACCCTTTGAGATAAGCTACACGAAGGCGGTGACATCGGTCAGAACTACCGACACGCGGGGAAGCCGGAATGCGCCTCCGTGCTTCGGCCATGGCATATCTGCAGCGTCTCGCTTATCTTTTACTCGTGACAACTTCGTGAACAACTCACCTTTATGAAAACAAATAATGGCGCCATCAACTTCTACGCCCACCAATCTGCGCCGTGCACCTATGTAAGTGCACACCCCTTTTGTTAATTGGTTGAGCCGTCAACTCGGCGCAGCGCTAACGCGATCCCTGCAGTGCTTGTCTTCAGTGTCGGGAAGCCAAAGTTCGCTGTCTACTTTCTCAACAGTCGCATATTTGTGATAGATGCAGAGCAAATGACACCGAATGCCTTTTTGCGCAGTCGAAAAGAACCCGAGTGAGGGTTCAGCCATATCCCCAACGTGGAAGACGTGGACCAGAAACTACAGAGAACCGCAATCAATCTTCCTTGGATGGAAACACCTCTGCTCGAACCCAAAGAGTCCCGCAGCAACATGTCCATAGCGATACAATTCTTCCTACAAATCGACTTCCTGATGCCCCTAGCCAGGGTGTCACCTCTGCAGACAGCATCCAGCAGGTGCCGTCGCAACACCCACAACCGGTAATCACTAACGCCACACGAGCAAGAATCATTGCCGCACTGGCTAGTATCAAAGGAAAGAGAGGGTCACCGTTCACTTTCGTCACCTCGGGAGATAGCCCCTCATTTAATGCTAGTGGGAATTCAGACACCTGTACTCCAACCAACCGCCCACATCAAGACATGTGTGAGCCAGAACGGAAGCCACTCCTATCCTTAAAGCTTTCTGGAATTCTCAAACCCTTGAAGATAAGTGTGCCCACCGCGGGTGATGAAGATGACTGGCGACCGGTTGGCTCTGTCAAAATGCCCAGCTATATCTCTTCTATGACCCTGGGTCACACTGTTGTAGATCCGATAAAGGGAGGAATTATCAGCCCTCAGGTATCTCAGGCTTTGTTTGAATTTTTTATGATACAGATGAATGCAAAATGGGAGTATCTTCTCGACCCTCACATTGATACTCACGATAGCGTTCAAATGCGGAATTCCTTCCTGTTTTCTTCAATTCTCTTTTGCTCGTCCAAATTTGCAAACTTTATCGACGGGAAGATAGTCTCCACCCCTGATCTATTTCTACAAAGCCGACTTTGTAGCTTAGCACGGAATTTGGCGATTAAAGCCATTGCTGAGGGCAGCAGATCCATCGAGACCTTGCAAGCTTTTTACCTGCTAGTCTGCTGGAAGGATGCAGATGATGACGTCTCGTACCTCCACAGCGGTTACGCCTTTCGTATCCTTCATGATCTGGACTTGGAAGATTGTGACATTGACGGGCGTCGAATGGCAAGGCAAAAAAGAACGTGGCTTGCGTTGTTTCGACAAAACAGGCAGCAGAGCCTCTTTTTTCTGCGGAGAGGCTCGCTGAATCAAGGCGATCAAGAAACACCTCCTCTTGGTGACCTTAATGTCTGGCTCAGAATGCCATACGCTTTGCCGCTTGATTTTGCTGCTTGTTGCAGTGCCGATCTACGCTGTATACAATATAGATTGCGTCACTTGGTTCAAAGGAAATCGCTAGACATGCTCCCGTGTCTGGTGGAGCTCATGGATGCAGACTTGAGATCTTGGAGATTCAAATGGTGCAATCAACTGGAAGGCGAAGGATGTCAGCGCCCAGAGGATAATCCAAACCTCAAGCGTGAATTTTTATTTCCTGGTGGCCATCATCTCACTACTCTGATCAACGTATGGGAGAATGGTGTCAGACTCAATGTGGCTTCTTCCATATTCCGCCAAGCTTTGATGGCTTCTCTATCCCCATCTGTGGATCTCAATAACCCGCCAGCTAGCTCCACAATGGAACTTGACCTGTCAAATACCCAAGAAGTATCGTTACAGAATCTGCCAGGGTTGACGAGTAGCGTGGAAGGCGCTTTTGGGACCTTGCGCCATTTGATGAACTTTCCGCTGGGCGACCTGAGACTAGCTCCTGATGCCGTTCTTTTACTCGCCCCAAACGCAGCATTGTTCTTATGCCTGCTTCTTTGTCTCCCAGGGAATGGCGTCATTGGGGAAGCTTTCCAGAAGACAGCAATCGATCTTATTCGTGCTATTTCCCGGCACATGGGGCAGTCTATACAATCACCACAGGATACAGTCGCCCTGCATTCTGCGTACCTGGAATCGCTGGTAGAGCTTTTGAACCCAACGGACCAACAAGAACTTCAAATGGAACCAGCCTTCGACAAGGCGAACGCATCTAGGGGCGCGGCTGAATTGGAATTTAATGATGCATCGTCACAACCATCTGAATTGGCTGGGGGGATCAGCATGCACACCTATAATATGGCGCAAAACGATGCCCCCTTGACTCCTAGTGACTTTAGCCAGAATTTGCATATGCAAAGTCTGTCTAATTTGCTAGATGGTCATCTCTTCTGGGAAATGGCCTCTATACCCGGTGATGTGAATTTAGGCTCGTAGATTTCACTACCTACCAGTTCCAGCTACTCCATACAGTATTGCAATTCAGGCTAACATGTCTCAGTTGGCGTACAGTACCGTATCAGTAACGCAACACAACTTTCCCATACGCTCATTTGATCTAAGTATTCGTCCAGAAAACCCTTGACGAGCGCTGGTGGGGACACTGGTTTGGGGGAACTGTTATGCACCACAATCAAGCACGACAATTAAGCAGGAGAGAAAACAGAGGACGCAGGTTTACTTGGATGCGGCTGAGACTTGGGACATAGAATTGTTGTTGTGTACAACTAACCCCAGGCGGATGGCGGACTGACCCTCGAACCCAGAACGCCCAACCAAATTATTCTCCGCGGAGGACTTTGAACCATTTTCACCAGATATAATATCTAGAAATTTTACACCTTTTGTATCACTTACTAGGGCCTGTTTTCTTTTGTCTTTTCGAAGTTTTATCTTGGAGACCTCCGACCGTGGTTAGGTAAGTAAGGTTACAGCTTATTCCATGGTTTGCTCAAGTGAATAGTGGGTCTCGTACGAAGCGGGAGGCCCCACACCCTCGGCCGAGGTGGATCCATACATACATACTTCTTAAAAGAGACACTAGGTAGGAGCATTCACCATCGATAACCAATATGTCCCTTAACAATCAAAACAGTACCCCCGAGTCTCTAGCAGCATTGAACACGATGCGATCCCCAAGAATCACAGAGGAAAACCCAGAGTGCGAGCGAACAGCCTCGCCCAAGGAACTCACCAAAGATGATACCAAGGCAGAACTCGGATCCAAGCAAGAAATTGATCCTCGTGGCTCCGAACATGTTCGCAGAGGATTTCTCCCATGGGTATGTCTTGTTCCGGCCCTGCATGATCCCGAGCATTATACACCGGGGATGAAGTGGGCTTTGACTTTCATTGTTGCGATGGGAGGATTGGTGGTCCCGCTGAGTAGTGGTGTTTTGTTCCGTAAGGTGTCCTCTTACCAATCCAGAACAAGAAGCTAATACGATGGATTCCAAATAGCCTGCCTGATAGAAATCGCTGAGGATATGCATACCACTGTGTCGGTGGTGAACTTGTCTATCGCTTTTGGCTCACTTTCTGTCGCCATCACGCCCTTGTGGTGGTCATACCTAGCCGAGCTCTATGGCCGTCGACTGGTTTATATATCATCCTTCTTTTTCCTTGGAATTTTCAACATTCTGGCTGCTATCAGCCCCAATATCGGTATATTTGTCGCCATGCGACTCCTTGGAAGTGCATCCAGTGCATCCCTTCAAGCCGTCAGTGCCGGTACCATTTCAGACATGTTCGACAAGCGAGACCGCGGCAAGGCTATGGGTGCGTTCATGCTCGGTCCCATGCTAGGGCCCATGTTTGCCCCCATCATCGGCGGGGCACTCACAATGCACTGGAGTTGGCGCAGCACGCAGTGGTTCATGGTCATCTATGGCTGGGCCGTGTTTGTGGTGATGGTTTTATTCATGCCGGAGACGGCCACCAACCTCGAAAAGAACCGTCGTGAACACCAAAACGACGCCACCAGCCCTGGCCAGAAAGCCCTCTACTTCCTCCTGAAGCCCATGGAAGCTGCCAAGCTCCTCCAATACCCCCCAATCCTTATTACAGTCTATTACACGAGCATCGTCTTCTCTACGTACTACCTCATCTGCGTTTCCATCGAAGACACCTTTGCCCTGCCACCATACTCCTGGAGCTCCATAATTGTAGGCGTGGCCTATATCCCCGGCGGCCTGGGCCTACTCTTCGGTGCCATCATTGGCGGCCGCTGGCAAGATTACATCATGGCGCGGACAGCTCGAAAGGAGGGCCGATATGATGATAAGGGGGAGTTGATCCTCCACCCGGTCGACCGTCTAGGTGAGAACTGCCTCCTTGCGGGCATTCTCTTCCCTGGGGCACTCTTGTGGTGGGGATGGACGGCCGATAAACATGAATTTTGGCCGATCCCGGTAAGTTCATTCATTTCAGCGCTCCTTTCTACCTTCTGGCTTCAAGCGAGGACTAATCTGTTGTATAATAGCTCCTAGGAAACTTCTTCTATGGCTTTGGCGGCATGGTTCTCACTAACGTCACTATCACGATGCTGACCGAGTTTACACCCAAGAACTCAACCATCGGCGTCGCAGTGAATAACCTCGTGCGAAACAGTCTGTCGTGTGTCAGTGCGGTTATTGCGCAGCCGTTATTCGATGCCATCGGCACCGGTTGGTCGTTCACGGCAGTTTGTTTATTCTGTCTACTCAGTGGTGTTCCGTTGATCCTTCTGCGGATCAAGCGAGATGAATGGAGTCGGCAGATGAAGGCTACGCTGGGCGAGTGATTAGGGGGGGTTCCCTACTGTTGAACATGCGGGCATGTATGTTTGACAGTCTGAGCAGTCTTTGGATGAAGTTTAGTGGATAGGGTATTTAATCCCTTAATTATTAGTTCTTGCAATTAACAATTCTTCTCCCTTCATCTCCCCACTGTACGGTTTCTACTACAACACCTACGTCTCCTATAAAAGATAAAGGGATAGGATCTCTATCATTGCTTGAATGACGGGTTATACTTTGCCAAACTCTTGTGACTTTTAGGTTGCAATTCTTTCTATTGAAATCAATTTATTTTCCCACTCTTGATATATGTGAAGAACTATGATAGACATTCTGATAATTGTGCCGGCCATATACATCAAGCCATCCACTACAGAAGAACACTTCAGTTGAATAGTTCCCCATTGCCATGCTAACGAGCGAGTGACACAATGGTAGGTGGTAGGTAGGTCTCCCTTTCCTGCTCATATTTCACAAAGAGGCTCCGGTATACCTAGGTATGTATGCGAAGGTATATATATCGACCAATAAAGATACCCACTTTCTCCGTAAGCCCAGTCATTAATCACTGTGGCAATCCATGAAACCACGTCGGATCCAAACTAGCAAAGTCGGCAAAATCAAAGTCCTCTAGATTCACCATGCCCATGAAATCCGGCGTGTCAATGCCCATCCCCGCTGAGCCCGGACGAGCAGCAGCAAAAGTATTCATCGACATAGGGTGATTATTCTCAGATGAACCGGCCCCAGTAGGTTGGTTGTCAGTGATACCAGAACTGAGTCCCTGCTGCCCTCGAATCCGATTCACCAACCAAATGATTGCGGGCCATGCACCCGTGGTATGCTGACCCCGAATCTCGTAGATGGCGTTCGCTAAGTGGAGGCCTCGCTGGCGGAGATCGGCCCACTCCGGGGATTGGAAGCCGGGGCTGCGGAGTTCGGAGAGTACGTAGAGAATCAGGGAGAAGCCGGCATGGGCATATATATGCCATTGGAAGGGTTCACGGGCCCTGCCGGAGGCGATGGTACACCAGTTCTCTATGGCCGTGGCGGCATCCACGAATATCCTTGACGTTTGATGCTGTCAGCAAAACATAATTACTCTCCCTTTCGGGCGAGAGGTTTTGGGGCAGGGGGTGGGACACGGATGGCTAACCTTCTTCTCATGGCGGGACTGATGACTTTTTCGCGATCTTGACGAGAGATTCGAATCCAGAACATGACCCAGAATTTGGATTTCAAGTGGTTTCTCAAATCCAAGGCCATTGATTGCATAGTAACCCTCTTATCGCAGTATCGAACAAGATCGTCCAAGTTCTTCTCAAACTCTTCAGCGAGGGTCTCAGCATTGTTTAACAGGTCCCGCAGCTCCGTTAATGCTTCAGGCTCGCCCACAGGACCGATGCTGGCACGCAATCTTTTTCGTGGAGCATGTGTCATCTGAAAAATGCGTCCGTAATACTGGACCGTGGTGATCCGCAGGAGATAGATGGTCATATCGGTGAATTTAGGAGCATCTGAGAGTCCGGGTGAGGGTACCGCCCCTTCGATCAGATCTACATCATCTACACTGAGGGGCCGACGCGTATCGAAGTCCGACTCATGAATCGAAGGCGCAAACCCATGATCCTCCGTCGTGCGGAAATCCAAGTAACAGATTTGCGCCCACAAGCGACGACGCAGCTCCACCTGTACGGCGTCCATCGTCCCCAGCGGTAGAGCTAAAGGGTCCCGGTGGAGTCCGTGGACCGTCGCCACTCGGATAGCCAACCCAGTCAACGGCCCTACCTTTCCCATATCATCTTCCCGATATTGCGCGGTCTTTGGTACAGAAACATCGTTTAGTTCGATACTATGTGCAAACTGTCTTTTCTTTCTCTTTAAAACTTACCAGTAGAATCACAAATGCTTGCAAAACCTCAAAGACTCTCGAGGTCATAAATTTATGCCGTTTCAGATGCACCTCCGTTCCTACTCGGTATCGATTCAGGAGGTAGGACTTGTCCGTGCCAAACATGGCGGACACGTCAGTATCTTTCATGCTGTTGACGGATGCGTAGAAGATGGACATGGCTAGCGGCTCGAATGAGATCATATTCTTCAGGTTAGAAATCATACTGCTTCCTGTTATGACAGGGGGTTGATCGTCCTCTAGATGGTAGTGGGTGCTGACGAATGCGTCAAAGCGACGGGCCAAACTTGGACGATGAACAATTCTGTGAATTGGGTCGACATTGGCCAGGAAAACATTCAGGAGTAAATAGCAATCCTCTCGTGTATCGGGCCAGAAGGTATCTCGGCTAGCCACAGGTGAATCGGTGTCCCAGATGACATCTTCGAGCCCCGGTTCGGGGGAGGAATTCTGAGACTCCGCGAGAACGGATTGGATGTCTTGGAGCTAGAGGAGCAGAGGACACTTGGTTAGTAACCTCTCTGCCTTGGCATGAGCGCAAGCTTCAAGGACAATGGGAAGCGCACCTCTGTTGCCATCCAGGCCCAGTGTTTGCCGGAGACAAAGTGGGGCACTCCATTATCGAGAATCAGTGCATCTTCTTGCGATCGCGGCGCATTATAGGGGGCGGGAGTCGATCGTGTGGGCGTGGACGAGTCCAGCGACGAACGAGTATGCTCCGATGCCTCATATGCTTTCGCTTGTGCCATAAAATCGCCAAGACGCTGAAGACCAGGATTGATTCGGGCTAGCGTGGATGAAGAGATCTTGGGGGCACTTTTGGGTTTGGTGATGCGGCTCTTTTCCGAGACCAGTCCCGCCGCCTGAGGCTTGGACTGAGGGTTTGAGACATAAGAACAGGCATAATCACCTCGCTCACACACCAAACATAGCGGTTGTCGGCGGTCACATTTGACCTTGCGATTACGACACGGCAGACAAGAGGTAATGGGACGAGAAAAGCTACTCAGGGTTGGGGATGGAATGGATTCCGCAGGATACTGTGTGGATGCGGAGTAAAAGGGGGATGCATACATGGCGAAAGAGACGTGGAGGGAAAATTGGAAATGTGCCGGTGCAAACTTTGGAAGTAATATTATAGCATCCCGACGCTGTTAGCGGCAGCAGCTAAAGCTGGCGGAGTGGATGGAATCGTAATCCCCAAAGGGGGTTTGATTAGAAAGAACTCCACTTTTGACGCGAACAATAGCCTTAACAAAGTACAGAGTCTGTGGAATTTACTCCATAGTAGAGACAATCATAGTGCTGTTCCATGGATGTTATCATTCGAACGCCGTGTTCACATCAAACAGGGTTAGCGTGGAACGCCAGGACTCGGTCCCAAGGGAACTATGTGATTCACCAGTTGACATATCCATTAATTTGAGTCACTGGCTTCCAAGGTTATATTCCCATGCAATAATTTAGATCCACTCTCACTTTGCAAGTACTAACAAACGTATTTCATAACTATGTACTCCGTGATCCGTCCTGAGCGGCCCATACCACCGAGTGATCCACTACAAAACACATAGTAAATGCGATAAATTACAACTCCATATCTCAACAACGGTAGTCTATATACAGATTGAATGCTTCTTTAGGTAGTTGATTGTCTTTTTACAGAGTTTGAAGAATATATATACCTTGGCGGCACCAAAAAATAGGCTCAAGCAGCCGGGGATATAAGCCACGCTGATATCGTGGGGGTCTAGTTACTTTTCTTATTAAGAAATATCTCTTAAATCAGTCGATCAAGCTTAAATAACTCGTGGGTATCGTTGCTCAATGTAGCCTTACGGTTATAGCCTAGGTGGCAATCAAATCCGCTATAGTATAAACAGGTTAATTATGAGAGGCGGCTATGCTATTAGTTAAAACTAGTGAGGAAACTAGTGCTTGTGACAAAATAGAGGCGTGTGTCTGATGATGTTCGGGACCTCCACTTGGCCACCATTTTCAATAAATACTCTGACCATAGCCTCACTTCATTGACAGAGATGTAAAGGTGTATTGTAGTTGATATTCAGGTAGTTGACTACAGCACCACGTTTGCGAAGTTCGCGAATCAAATCAATCGAATCATCAAATTTACCGTCGATAAATGCAAATAGTAGAGTCTCACTCATCGCATTTTCAAGGTTTACTTCAGCGCCATACTGCAACGGTAAGTCGATCATAGACTCGCGTTCTGGAGATTCAAAGTAACAAGCCATCTTCAATGAACTTTGCCACTCATCCAGCGCAGATCCATATCCATTTGTGTAGGCAGCATAGTGCAGTGAAGGAGACGCCCCATGTTCTAATAAAATCTTGGTAGTCTCAAGATTGCCGCATCTAGTAGCTAACATCAAAGGCGATATCCACGATGGTGAGCTAGTTGTCGCGTTGTTCGGATTGGCCCCATGGTTGAGAAGCAGCTTGATAACTGCCTGGTAATCCCGGGTATCCTCCGACCTCTCTGCTTCTCTCACATCAAACATGGTGTTATCGTTCTCAGGAAGACTTTCATCGCCTGAACTCCAATAATCTTGTATCTCCTTCGGGTGGCATAAAAAGCCGTCTTGTATCACTATCAGATAGCAAGGTAATAACAACCTTTCCCCCTTTTTTTGTGTTTCGGGTCGCTTATTTTTTCTTTTTTAAATAATAGTTTGCGATGGGCTTGTACGATACTGCTGAAATGAGTTTTCCCGGATGGAGAAGTATACATTTTGGTGCCGCGAGTAGTCATAACCAACTGATCAATGCCTCGCCAGTTTTAGACTCTTAAAGTTGAGCCTATATTTAGTACTTTGTTTATTTGACCGCCATCATAAAAGACCTAAGAATTCCTACGAAAATTGCTGTAGGGTTACGGCGAATCTATATATAAACCTGATTGATTGGAAGTAATAAAACACCTGAACAAGTCCGTTTCGCCCAACGAAACCAACTTCTGGAGATGATATGTAACTACCTATCTTTATTACGAGCCCCTAAGTATCTCAAGACAACTTCCAATCATTTTTGATGGTAATGGTGTCAGCATATGCTCCGAGAGTACCTCTGTTTTGATGGGTGCTGTTGGACTCTAGAGAAAATAAAGCCTGGAGTTGGTCTCCTTCGGGCCGCTTGATGTCAATCGGACAGGGTAGATTGTACCTAGGTAGAAAATAAAGCATGTCAACTGGGAGAGCATTGTTGAGGAATTTATAGCATTTCAGCAGGTCTGAGCTACAATTGTCGTGATATTTGGTGGGTACTAATCTCTGTATATTCATCATATCATGTGAAAATATACATTTCATAAGATTCCACATCAAATGAAGCATATTCAAGATCTATAGCTGCAGGTATGAATAATTCTCCTATGCAAATCATCAATCCTGCATACCTCAAGTCTAGCGGTCTAGGCAAATCGGGACAATCGGGACTAAACGCAATAAACGCCAAACGCAGCTTCAGATGAAAAGTCGAAGATGGAGCCAAAACTGAACCATATATTGATATTAAGGGTAAATACACACATTGTTTAGATGAAAATGTAGAAGTAATCGAAATTAGAAATCGAATGAATTTGATAGCGTGGGGTAGAAAAAGGGACCCTTGTTGCCTTAGGCACTCAAACCATCATGTTGACATGAGGCTGAACTGGATCTAATTCTTGTCTCTTCCTCGCACCATCACGATATCATTCACTTTACCCTCATACAGGAAAACCAAATAAGAAAAATCTCCGATACAGTTACGATCGAGGTTGGTGTGAGACCCACCGATCTTAGGACGGCCCAGAAGCCGCTTATCCAATTTGTTTCTCTTTTTCCCAACTTCACATTTCCCCCCGCCCAAAACACACAATCCCAGCACCTATTTTAACCCCCTGGGCTCTGTTTTCTTCGGTCCCTTGTAGAACTTTGACTTAATCAGGGTTCTATCAGCCTTATACTCTTCTTCGCCGTGGGAGTTCTATCCCGCCCGCGCTGAAACTCATCCCCGCCACACCTCCGCGATTCTCTCCCCCATCCCCCATCCCCTCTCGCCCCTTACTCCGAACTTAAAATTCAAACTACATTTCAGCTTCCGCCAAAATGGATCGGGCTATAACGCGCGCCGTGACCGACAAGCAGCCGGTCCCGGAGATCGATTTCACATTGCACACGATGGAGGACAACACGCAGGTGTCGACAATGGAGAGGGTGGTCAAAGGTAATGCCGGAATGGGCTCGGTCGCTTTCGCAATATGTGGGAACCTGATCGCTAACGGTATTTCGTGATCTTAGAGGTGCAAGCGCCCGCTCTCAGCTATCCTCCGGATGATATGTTTTGGTCGCCTGAGGATCCATCCAAACCCAATCTTCAGTACCTCAAGCAACACCTCTACCGTGAAGGTCGTCTTTCAGAAGAACAGGCACTATGGATTATCCACGCTGGTACACAGGTTTTGAAGGCTGAGCCTAATTTGCTCGAAATGGATGCGCCCATTACAGTGTGTGGCGATGTTCACGGCCAGTACTACGATTTGATGAAGCTGTTCGAGGTCGGCGGTGATCCTTCAGAAACAAGGTATCTGTTTTTGGGTGACTATGTGGACCGTGGTTATTTCAGTATTGAGGTAGGTCATCCAAGTCTCCTTAAGTATAGAAGAACTACCCTGACCATTTGTCTCTGTAGTGCGTGCTCTATCTCTGGGCATTGAAGATCTGGTATCCCGATTCACTTTGGTTGTTGCGGGGTAATCACGAATGTCGCCACTTGACGGACTACTTCACCTTCAAGTTGGAGTGCAAGCACAAGTATAGTGAACGGATCTACGAGGCATGCCTGGAATCCTTCTGTGCGCTGCCGCTGGCGGCAGTTATGAACAAACAGTTCCTTTGCATTCACGGTGGTCTCAGCCCCGAGCTGCATACCCTCGAAGACATCAAGGCTGTATGTATATGCCCTACACCCATTTTATAATATTAGCAGAAAGCTTACAAACATAGATTGATCGCTTCCGCGAACCCCCAACCCACGGACTTATGTGCGACATCCTTTGGGCCGATCCTCTGGAGGAATTCGGTCAAGAAAAGACAGGCGATTTCTTCATTCATAACAGTGTCCGTGGTTGCTCCTACTTTTTCTCTTATCCCGCGGCATGTGCGTTTTTGGAGAAGAACAATCTGCTCTCCATTATCAGAGCACACGAGGCTCAGGATGCCGGATATCGCATGTACAGAAAGACGCGAACCACCGGCTTCCCGAGTGTTATGACTATATTCAGTGCTCCTAACTACCTGGATGTTTACAACAACAAGGCGGCTGTCCTCAAATATGAGAATAACGTCATGAACATCCGCCAATTCAACTGCACCCCCCACCCATATTGGCTGCCCAACTTCATGGATGTTTTCACGTGGTCCCTGCCGTTTGTTGGTGAGAAAATCACGGATATGCTTATCGCCATTCTCAACACCTGCTCGAAGGAAGAGTTGGAGGACGAGGCCCCCACACCTGTGTCTCCCACTGAAAGCAAGGATAAAGATCCAATCTCGCCTCCGTCGATGGACCCCGAATCGAGCGAGTTCAAACGACGTGCTATCAAAAACAAAATTCTTGCCATTGGCCGCCTCTCTCGTGTCTTCCAGGTTCTTCGTGAGCAATCCGAGAGTGTCACTGAGCTTAAGACGGCGGCTGGCGGTCGTCTTCCTGCCGGAACCCTCATGCTGGGTGCGGAAGGTATCAAACAGGCTATTCACAACTTCGAAGATGCCCGTAAGGTTGATATCCAAAACGAGCACGTGCCTCCTAGCCACGAAGAAGTTCTCGCAAAGAGCGAGGAGAGTCGTCGTGTGGCCCTGGAGCGGGCTGAGCATGAGGCTGCCAACGATGCTGGACTCGCCACGGTTGCTCGACGGATCAGCATGTAAGTGTTCACTTGACAGACTTTGCGACCAGCCCATTTCACATACTAATTCCAATTGCTAGGTCTGCTGGGTCAGGTCGCCCCCGTTCTCGACAGAGGGATCCTCCCAAGGATGCCTGATCTAACTATGATGTGGCCGAGTTGATATTATGACACGATCTATGCATTTCTTCTTCCTGTCCTCCAGCGCACACGCCTTTTGTCCCGACACGATCGATACGATACCCTATCTATCTGCTTGATCCTTACCCCTCGCCTGGCGATTTAACCTGTGAATCCACAATTCTAGCGATAAATAGGACAGTTCAGTTTAACATGTGTGCTTATTACCCCACGTTTCATAGCAAAATATGCAATTATAGTAAAGAAAATGTTTTATTGATTGTAAATATTGACTTAATGACCAACCTCATTTCAACTCATTTATCCGATAGTTATGTATCATCATCGTCTGAGATGTAGAGAATATGAAGACTATAAAGCCAGTGATGGATGCCAAGCCCCGTTCCCGCGTCCACTTCCGCTCAACCAAGTTCATCCACCAAATGCCATTGCGATAACTACACCCTACAACCCTCGCTTTACCGCGCCTCAATGGCTCCAAGATTGCGCAGCGCGCTCACAAAGAGCCTGTCGCGTCCACTGGATAGTAGCGCCGTCTTTTACTGTCCCTCGTGCGCAATCTGGCGACGAACCTTGTCCACGCGCGCCAACATTAATCGCAGCATCGAGAAGCCCGACACCTCTCGACAGGTCACTAGAGCTCAAAACATTATCACAGCATCGGCTTCCCGAACATTCACCACGTCCTCCATTATCACTGCAAAGAGCGTGCCGCCGCGGTTCAAGGAGCTGCATGCCGCCCTCGAGGAAGTGAAAGATGCCGCCCTGGAACAGGTGAATCTCAGTCGGCTGCAATTTGCACTGCGGGGATTGGAGTCCGAAACGCCTCTTATTAGAGTAGCTGGTGAGTTTGTGGTTATACAGTCGGGCTATTGCTCTCTTCGGCACTGGATCCTCCCCTTCCAAGAAAGCATGGCACTGATTTCTTCTTGATTTGGACCCTAGTTCTTGGATTGAACGATGCGACCTCTGCGCGCAAACTTGTTCGACTACTATTTGCCGACCCATTGGCACCGCGAGAAGGCTGGGAAGACATTCTCGAGTCGTACGATGCCGACTCATCCCGAGGGCTGCTGATCCGGTATGAACAGGTCTTTTGTCTGCGATGTTGATCATCTGTGACCAGTACTGATTTGAAGGATTTATTCTATAGATATGGCGAAATCTCACAATCCATCCCCAATGACCTGCTACCGACAATATCAGTGCCATCGCCTATTCTGAGAGACGGCAACTTAGAGATCCTAGTCAGCACCCTAGGCTCTGAGCCGGACAACCACACCGCTACGTTCCACGCCGACACTTTCCTCGTCCCCACAGTTACCATCCAAACCTCGCACTCCGGTCGGCATAATGTTGTTCGGTATCCCGTACACCACACGATCGTATGCGGACGTGGAGTGGATGGCCTGCTGTCGTACAGCACAATGATCGGTCGATCCGACCTGAAGAACGAGGCCTCTTCAGTGCGCGGCGCCATTGAACTTGCAGTGGCAGACCAAAAATCCACAAACGAGCGACTGTCCCTGGTAGATGTCGACCGTGCTAGCACAGCACTGGATAAATTCCGTGAATCCGTCCACAACGCTTCCGACTACGAACGTGGGTGGAATGGCAGTGGCGTGCAACCTCTCATCGATTGGCTTTCAACCTTCTCCGAGACATCGACTGGAAACGCGTTGAATCCGGCATTGGTCCCTCTAGTGGAGTCCCTTATTGACGCAGCCGACGCTAGTGTAACCGTCAGAGACGCCAAGGCACTCCATGATCAAACCGCCGGTGTAGCCCCTGCAGAGATTCGGTCTAATTTGGACCGGGCCGTGACTACCTGGGCAGAGCGTGCTCACTCCGAGCTCCGCAGCTCCCTCGATGCAGGGCTAGCCAGTCCACGCTGGCGCGGTCTTGCATGGTGGAAACTCTTCTGGCGCGTTGATGATGTGAGCATGATTACATCTGAAATCTTAGAAAGGAAATTCCTTCGTCGGGCGGAGAAGGAGGTCATCTGGACCGTGGGCAAGTACCAGCAGGCCGGCCTGTTGGAAGAGCCTACGCCTTCAATCCCTGACTCCGCGAAGGACTCTGTTATGCCTCCCTGGCCAACCCAGATCCCTGACCTTCGCACTAGGCTCCTTACCAGCACAGTGCCATCCCTTCAAGCCCTCGCACAGAGTCTGGTGCTTTTCAGCGTGTCTACCACGACTCTAACTTCTGCTCTCTCCGCTCTAACCTATGTGGCTATTCCATCAGCCGGCGTGTACGAGTCATGTACCCTTGGCGCCGTGGGTTTGATATACTCTATGCGTCGCCAGCAAAAGAGGTGGGATGTCGCCCGTACTTTCTGGGAGGAGGAGGTCCGTGAGGAGGGACGCACCTCGCTCTTGGAAACTGAAGCTGCTCTTCGCGGTATCGTGCGGGATGGCGGCAAGACTGTTCAGGATCTGTCTGAAAGTCGGGCACGAAAGTCCGTTGCCAGAGCGAGACAGGCTTTGGAGGAGGTGAAGGCGTAGTCTGTGCTGTACAACATCGAACTGTGTACTGTATATGTATTGCCTTTCTCGGATAAACCTTTAGAGCTCTAATCTACTCTTATCTGTATGATATTCGTTATCAATGCCAAGATTTCTCCGAAGTTAGGATCCCATTTAGGAAACTGTTTGCCATTAGACTCATGCATCTCCACCTTTCACGCGCTTGGTTCTCTCGCGGGATACATAATATTTTCTCTTGTTACAGGACGGATTACTCGCCCAAGCACTAACCCGTAAACGAAAATAGAATATCCATGGATGGTTTCTCCAATTCCCATAGCTAGACCACGATTTAAGCACCGACCTTGGGACGAATAAATATATATTTTGTATTGTTAATATAATTTCATATCTCCACAGCACATCTAATAATATAATATAATCCATAAAAGAGTTTATTCTTAGATAGAATACCGAAATGCCGGCGAACTGTTCCGTAGATAATACTAAAAAGCTTCGCTGGTTTCACCATGTATCAAGCGAGGATCTGAGACATTGGAGAACAGGGGGTATTAGATCGGGATATTGCAGGGATGGAAATAATGTCTTAAAACTCTCCTCAAACCTCAAACGGCTATTGTCTGAGCTAGCTTGAACATAGACTCGGTACTCTGTACTGAAGTTGATATGTATATGTTGTATATATATTCGATAGGATGCAATACCACATATCCAACATTGTATACAAAAAAAAACTAGTTTCTATAGTTCATACTATATTTTATATTGCACCTCGCTCTAAGCGTAATTGCAATCTCGGCTGAACACTAAATAGGGGGTATAATTTACGGGTCGTTTCATCTTCTCTTCAGGCCAATCCCCATAGTCACCGTGGGTCACCAAGACCGGGCTAGTGGATTAGTTCAGGAACGCGCCGTTCGTTTCGGCGTCTCAGATATTGACTTGAACACACGGGAAGTCCACTTGGAAAGAATATTCTCTATCTACTCTATTTTTTCCCTCGTGTTCTGGCACCAAATTCGGGATTAGCCAAGGATTGCTCATTTTAATTCTCAGAGAAACACCCAATGGTAATAGTAGGGGTATAGAGGGGTGGCTGATGTTCTAATAGTAATGTGCCCCCCCCAGCCTACCCTAATATCCCAAATATCAAGGGATTGGCCCGCTCATTAAACTCAGGCCCCTCTTCAAGCACTAAGGGGGGGGGATTGACGCCTCATTATTGAGGGTTCACTTGCGTGTGCATTTTTTCTAACTTTTCTGCCTTGAAGTACTTGATCCCCGTGTGCTGCTCCTTAATCTATTCCTTTGCCCCCCTCTTACTTTATCCTGCGTCGCACTCTTTTGCCCTATCTCAGGGTCTGTCACTCGTTCATCCCCTTGTCGCTCATTTACTGTTTTATTCTTTATATTCTTGTTTCCAAACATCCAAGTGAGTACTTTTGGGGCGTTTTTATGAGCGTACTATTGAAAAATAGAGTTGAGGCTGATAAAATGGGCGTATCTTCAGGGATTCGCAACGGAAATCGTCCAAATCGCCTTTGTTTACTGACGTCAGGAGAAACGCGCTTGATCGGTAAGTCCGCATACCTCGTTACCTTTTTCTTTTCTTTTTCTCGATCCCCGGGAAGTGGTACGCTCAGCCCACAAGCAAGGGATCATTCTTTTACCCTTTATAGAAAGGGGAATTGATATAAGAGGGGATGACGATTGGCTTGGAATCTTTAATCTGCGACATGGAGTGCCTAATGCCTTGAATCTATGCTAACATATTGTTTAGTATATACATCTCTCGCACTCATTTCTCCACGCCTAACCGGTTGACTCGGTACTTCTGGCGAGTCTGTCGTTTACAATTGTTTCCCTGAGATCATTCATTCTTTATTTTTATCCAATCACCGAGCTCGTGGACGCGGCTCAACCACAACAACATGCAGGACATTCGACTGACAGCCATTGCGATGGCCTGCTTGGCGCTCTTCCCAAGCTATACGACTGCTTTCTGGCGTCTTCCCTGCCGTGGAAGATCTGGTCTCGCCCGTATCGACCCCATTGTGGAGCCTGGCGAGGTCTCAGGCCACGTTCACGCAGTCCATGGAGGTGGAAGTAAGCGCGCATTTTCCTAAAGCTTAGATCTTCAACCTACGGATGTGCTGACCTATGGTCAGGCTTTGGCATGAGTTCGGAACCGGCCTCGCTCCTCAACAGTGATTGCACCTCGTGCGCAGTGACCCAGGACAAGTCTGCTTACTGGGCTCCCGCTTTGTACTTCATGCACACCAACGGCAGTGCCCAGGTAGTTGAGGAGGTTGGAGGCATGCTTGCGTGAGTTTGATTTGGCTCTCGTGGTGGCGCTCTACTAACAGCGCTCGATCAGCTACTACCTTCTGTATGGGCAGAACATCACTGCCTTCCCAGAGAACTTCCGCATGCTGGCAGGCGACCCCTTCCAGCGCAATTTCACCTGGCCAGTTCCCGACCCTCCCAAGTCCGAGTGGAGCGGTGATCAGGCTTCCCAAGCCGCTTTGCGCCAGAAGGCCCTTGGTTTCAACTGCCTGAACTACCAGACAACTGCCGAGGACTCCCTCCACCGTCATTTCTTGCCCAACAAGACCTACCTTGATGAGCACTGTACCGATGGAGTCCGCTTCGAGTTGATGTTCCCATCCTGCTGGAATGGTAAGGATTCCGACTCCGACGACCACAAATCCCACGTCGCATACCCATCCCTTGTTATGGATGGTACTTGCCCCGAGGGTTTCGAAACTCGCCTGGTATCACTCTTCTACGAGACTATTTGGGACACCTACGCATTCAAGGACGTCGATGGATATTTCGCACTTGCCAACGGTGACCCTACTGGATACGGATACCACGGTGATTTCATGCAGGCCTGGGATTCGGGTGTGCTACAGGAGGCCATTGAAACTTGCACAAGCGAGACAGGTATCGTTGACGACTGCGCAATCTTCGATATCCAGTCGGAAGATGAACAGCGTCAATGTCAGTTCCCCGTCCCTTCCGTCATCAAAAACGAAAACTGTGAAATGCACGACGACGGGTTGCCTGGCGGTATGCCTATCGAGTGGGGTCCTGAGCGTGCCTCGATGAAATCCGGAGCTACCACTACATCCACCGGCAATATCATTTCGCTTCCCACCATTTCCGTTGGTGGCATCTCGATTGATCCCAACACTCTGCTTGACAACGTTTTCCACGCGACCAGCACTGCGGAACCCACTACCACTTCTTTCACTTCCACTTCGACTCCTTCGCCAACCCCGACCACCGTCACATCTACTATTGTCGATCCTCTCACCGAAGAGATCATCTATGTTCAACGCGAAGTTGTCGTCCTCTGTGATGGAAACGGTGACACTTACTCGACTAGCACTGGCGTCGCACGTACTGTCTCCTCTACCATCACCACCATCATGGAAACCTCTACCGCTGTTTCCTACGTGAAGAAGGATACTGTCCCGGAACCTGTGGAGCCGAAGGAGGCTGCTGGCCATGCCCGCAGACATCTTCACCACCGCCACGGTCACGCGCACAACTAGGCTTAAGAACCTCCGTTGTGGGCGTTAGGAACCCAATGCGCGAAGTACGCAGCGCGTCGTTCTCTTTTCTGTCGCCTTGGCCGAGAGGATACACCCCATGCTTCTACACTAAGTTAGACCTTGAACTTGCTGGACTTGTACCCTGGGAGCTTTGATTCATGTACATTTATTTTATTCTGATTGTTGGACATCCTCCAGTCAGTCAAGGAGGGTGTACATTGACCATACTGTCGTTCTCGTGTTCAAATTTTTAAATAGTCCTGGCTGGTACACAATTCAACCGCATTGGTGGACAATAACCAGGTCTATGTAAAACATACAAGCCTTACTAGTTGCCTGCATTCCATCCCCTGTTCGCCACTTTGGTTATCTCCAGCCTCAGCAATGTACTGTGAAACATAGGTCTCAGTCGAACTCCACTCGCATATTAAACCGTTCTCCAATGTTTCATTTCACCTCGACCTCTCAACAGATGTCTCATCATCTCCTGACAAAGCAAAGATCAACCTCCACCGTCCAGCAGGCAACGGCCATGCTGTACATATTCCGTGCGACAATCCTGTGGGACATAGTGAGGCCCGACAACATCGGCAAGACCATCAATTCCAAGACAGAACAACACGAATGGCCTAGAAGGTGACAATGTACGAGAAAATTTACAATTCTCATTACCACTGAGAACCATCTAGCCCCTTCAACCACAGACATGTCAACTCAGCGTTGCAACGATCCCGAATGTCTTGTGTCGGTCAGCGTATCTCCCTCGAGCCAGCTGTCTGTGTAGCACACTTAAATTGCGCAACATGGAAATGACTTCTCTCTCCAGTGCGGTCAGTTCAAGACCCTGTTTTACTTAGCCAGTAAAGTGACATCGCTAGCCACTGACCCTGTTACCACGAAAACGTTTTCTGTGTCATGGACTTCCCGAATAGGATTCCTTGCCTTGTTGACGAGGGGTAAGCTGCTATTTTTATAAGTGTATGGCCAAACACACAGCCGAAGCATTTGGAGATAGTGTTCGCGGTCCAATTACCGCTATCTATCAATGGGTTGCATGCAGTGGCGAGGTAGTATGAGCTGAACTTCGCTGTCTCTGATGCCCCAGCAAGTCTATCAGCCCACTGTTACTTTATCGTGGTAGCTTTGATCAGCCAAGCCGAGTGAGCTCCGAATCTCGAGAAGAGCCCAAATTGGGCTGTCCTGCTGGATCCACGCAAATATAAAACAAGATCCAGCACTGGGCTCCGAAGAGAAAGTTCTTCCTGGCTCAGTTACAGCAACTGCGTATTCTCCTATTACAATTTTTATATCTACTTCTTCTATGCCTGTCTAATGGACTTTGAGACTATCATGATAAAACCCCTCCATCTAGTCTGTCTCTTTTTCGCGTTCTTCTTCACAGCCGCAATGGCTATTCCTCAACAAACCACCTCGATCACCATAGCCGCAGCTCCGGCAGTGATCACCCAAAGCCCCGAGCTCTGGTGCCCCAATGGACAAACTGCCATCTACACGACAGACTGTACATTGGGAACCCCAGTTTCGTACTGCTTCAGCCAAGAGCCTCCGATCGAGTGCTCACAGGGCTTCTTCCCATCAGTTTGGCATCCTGATCATTGTATGGAAGAATCGAGTTGTTTCCCGCTTAGCGAACCCTGGATTACCACCGAGTGCTCGAATGGGGCTGTTCCGTATTCGACGTCGACTATATATGAGGGTACCTTGGCGGGAGGAGAATCAACTGTTATTAGGGGTGAGTTTCTTGCTTCTTTCATATTTTCGTTCCAATGCCATATTTTATGAGCCGAAGGTCGAGCACCGAGGCTAACTTGAATGTCCTCTCTTCTTGTAGCTGTCTCTTGCTCCTGTCCTGTATACCAATGGTATAGCATGACCCTACTCCCAGGCTCGTCGAACTATGACACCTTCTGTATGCCGCACAGCTCTTGTCCGCGGGGTATGACGACCTCGGTCTCGGTCAATGAGTACTGTGCCACTCAGCCAGTGGGCATTTGCTCGGATATACCTCTGCAAACCAACCTTTGTCAATGTGCCGATGCGGAACAGACTCCTGTCTATCCTGACTGGCCTGGTGCTAATCCAACTGGGTGCGAGTTGATATACTGAAAGTGGGGGATTGAGAGAAATAAGTAATGTGGAGTAAACACAATTCAATTGTTCAATTGTAAGGTCATTGTCACCACATATTGCATCACAATTCTTAATCAAACGCGAATTCGAGATGTTTCGAATATCATTAGCCTAAACCAGCCACTGCCCCAGTTTTCCCAGCCCACAGTAGGTCCAAGCGAGTGTTCGGCGTCCCAATCGGGTAATTACCGTCTTTTAACCCCGCATCGGCCCGTGTCTATAAAGCGATGTCTCCCCAATCTTCAAATCATTCCTCAAATTCATCTTTTAACAAAAACTCACAATGTCTGACGCTCTTCCTGAAATGCAGTACCGGTTCCTCGGTAGGACCGGATTGAAAGTCTCAGTTATTTCGCTGGGTAGCTGGCTCACATACGGCGGACACGTCGGGAATGGTATGACCATCTCCACCAATGCAATTGATCGAATCTAACAGACAACAGAAACTGCCCTTGAATGCATGAAAGTAGCCTACGATGCCGGCGTCAACTTCTTCGATACCGCCGAAGTATACTCCGGCGGACAATCAGAGATTGTTCTCGGAGAGGCAATCAAGAAATTCGGCTGGAAGCAAAACGACCTCGTCATTTCCACCAAGGTACCTAACAAGCGCAATTTCCCATCCACTTTCCAATTGCTTGTCCGTTAACCCATCTTTTAGATCTACTGGGGCCGAGCCAACAGCGCCAACCCCGATAAACCCCTCAACAACAACGGTCTCTCCCGCAAGCACATCATCGAGGGCATGAACCTCTCCCTGAAACGACTAGACCTACCATACGTAGACATCGTGTACGCACATCGCGCAGACCGTGACACACCCATGGAAGAGGTCGTCCGGGGCTTCAACTACCTCATCGACAACGGCAAAGCCTTCTACTGGGGCACGTCGGAGTGGACCGCGAGCGAGATCGCAGACGCCTGGCGCATCGCCGACAGACTCGGTCTCATCGGACCTGTCGTCGAACAGCCGCAGTATAACCTCCTCGCGCGCGAGCGAGTAGAGAAGGAGTACCGCTGGCTGTACGAGGCGCACGGGCTCGGTCTGACGGTGTTCTCGCCGTTGAAGGGTGGTGTCTTGACGGGCAAGTATAATGATGTTTCTGCGCCTCCGGCTGGGTCACGGTTGGCGGAGTCTGAGGATAGATATATACAGGGGTTGCGCAAGACGGTTGGGGATGAGAATTGGCAGCGACAGCTGGGTCAGGTTGCGGCGTTGAAGCCTGTTGCTGAGGAACTTGGGGTTTCGACGGCGCAGTTGGCGCTTGCGTGGATTTTGAAGAATCCTAATATCTCGTCTATGATTACGGGTGCGTCGAAACCGCAGCAGGTGCTTGATAATATTCGGGCTTTGGACGTGGTGGAGAAGTTGACGGATGAGGTTATTGAGAAGATTGAGGTTGCTGTTGGGAATAAGCCTGCTGTTGAGGCTAGGCGGTTTTAGATTATAGATGATAGAGGTTCTAGGATTAGAGCCGAAAAACAATCTTACTGTTTATCTTCCAAAACTCAATAGCTTGATAATGTACATAGCAAAGAGGTTGTCTGAATTATATCTGTCTTTCATCCCATGTATGTAGCTCACCGGGATCTATAGACGTTGTTCTGCGGGTTATTAAACGAAAGAAATGAACTCTGGATCTCCTTCATGAAGAATCCATTGACGGGCTGGTCTTTTGGGCCTTGTCCAAATGTAATTCATGCCTGGTGAACCGGCCAGACATATGCAAGATCTCTGCCTCACCTCTTCCTCCATTTACCATCCAACAGTGACAGAATAGCTGCCATCAGAGTGGCTGTGTGTCTCAAACTGAGATTCACCAACACAGTCACCGTACTCATAAGGCTCACTCAGAGATCCAGTGTAACCCTTGGAGATAGGCGCGCCGAAAATAACCGACTGCTTGGGCACATCAGAGCAGACATGCTCCTTCTTACCATCGTTCCATTTATACAACTCAACAAAGCCCATCTGGGAGCTCTGAATACCCTTCGAACCAGCGGGGAGAGTGTAAGAACCGATCTGAGTGCTATTTCCCTTGACAACATCAACCAGAGTACCAACCCACTTGGTTCCCTCGGTGTTCTTGATATGCAGCTGATATTGATGATCGTAGGAGCTGACAATATTAACAGCACAGCTCACACCGGGACCGCCGTCGGCACCGTCGGAGCAGTTGGGATCGTCGGAGGTGGTGCCTTCATTGAAGCTGGAGAAGACTCCGTGGATGACGGGAAGGCCGTGGTCGTTTACACTGGGCTGCAGACCGGTGTAGCCGACGTTGTCTTGGTTGACGAAGCCGAATTGCTGCGCGAAGTAGAAGCCGCCTTCGTGGGGTGCACCGGAGATGTCCATTGGGAAGAAGATCTCACTCAAGCCTGCATCGGTCACGTTCTCGACGGACCATCCGAGGCCGACCATACCGCCGCCCTGGGCTGCGGCAGATTGGAGGAATGGGAGGGCGAAGAGGAGGGATTGGGAGAACTTCATGTTGATGGTTTGAGAGGATTGATTGTGTGGAATAACATCTTCAGTCGAGTTGTTCAAGGTCCTTTATATGGACTTTACGGGGTATGTTACATTTCAAATTGATATATACAAAACACTGAAGCGTTTATTTCAAATGATGATCTGCAAACTTTGCTCGTTCCGATGTCTCCGTTCGTGGGGTACTATGTGCACGTCCAACACCGTTTGAGTGGCAATTTAATCTATTGAGCGTCTTTTCCCAGTGACCTATATAGAGCTCATAATAAATTTATCCACAATGTCAGAGCATTTCAAATCTACATGTTGTTTGCAGACCGAATATCAACTGATGTCTATCGTTAAGAATTTTGGTAAATTTTCTATACAATGGAGGCATCTGAAAGAAAAAGATTTCAATTCTAAGCAGATACACGTCATTATGGGGTATTACAAGGTTCATCACTCAATAAAACTTCTATTTAATTTAGATAGTTAATCTAAATGAGACTAGATCGCGCTAAAGGTCGTATAAAACCCCTCGGCATCGGCATTTAAATTGTGGGTACACTGTAAGGGACACCGTGCGGAGATCAAACGGCACGCCAAGATTCGCTTATATGTGTAGCGCGAACTGAAACTAGTGATATTCAGGGACTTGCCACTTTTGGACTACTCGCATGGAGATATATACGTTTCCGGCTATAAGGATATATTGTAGACATGGGGAGCTACTCCATCTGGAATTTGAAGGTGTAGATCTGGACATTCACCCCCTGCTCGTAGGTGTACCTGCATACTATATAGTTCATACAGGGGCATCGGAAGGGCTAGTACTTTGTAAAATGGCCTACCGTACATACACGCATGGGATTTATATCAGATTGAAGAATTTCCAAATTTTCTTCCCTGTGAACCATCAAGGTCCATGTAGTGACTCCGAACAATGGATTCGTCTAAACAACCTTCCAATATTGGAAGGAACCCTGTAGCATCCCCATTTGCCTCAGATGACCAGTTTTATGGAGCGGGTCTGTGGGATTTTCCTTTTGTCCGTTTCAAGGACATGGCTCTTTCCAAAATCCTGTTTCGTTTTCGCTGTCATTATTCAATTTTTTATATATGGGTTTGGATCTATGGGTTTACGGGCTATAAGAATGGACTGATTCCGCGCTCTTTATGATTAGCATCTGTATACCCTCTGGGATACATTATATTCATTTCATTACCTGTTTATCCTTTTTTTAAAAATAAAAAAAAAGGACGAGGAGGATTCCCAGCAGTACATCGCCAAGATGACCATCAGACCGCGAACTATGGTTCCAAGGGGGATCGAACTCAGGCCTGTGTCTCATTAAGATGACAACCTTGCAAGTTTGACATTGCTCTTAACTATTGCACTATCCGGGTTATTGTGTGGCATAACCTTAACTTTATATAAATCCCCCTCGGCCCCACTATACTAGGTGACTTGCGTCAATGGCCCACATCCTAGGTATCTATATCTATACTTGGCATTTCCTCTTTCCGATAGTATATTTTAATATACAAAAAAAGAGGGAGAGAAACAAGAAAAACAAAGACAGAAAGATGAGGGATTCCCAGAGAGATATCCAATGGTACATGACCCACAGCAAGCAAGCGTAAGAATTCCTCTCTGAGCTTTGTTAATTATGAATACTTCAATACTAAATTCTACTTCAGTTCTAGATAACTAGGACTTGCTTGGTTTCACCATAAGAGCTACTTATCCCGAACACCACGTAAAGGTGCAAGCCTTGTTCAGGTGCTGCACACAGGACCCGTGCAGCTGGGTAGAGAAAGGCAGGGAAGAGGACGTGGTTATGGTCCTTAGCTCCCAATGTCAATGGAGAACCCAGAGAAGTACAGTCTGTATCCACAGAGGTGAGGTGGTTAGGGCTCAATCGGTTCCCAAGGGGAGTGCCCCGAAGGGTTTCCCTGGAGCTCCATTCAGGCCCATCCGCCAGACATGCTTCGTGCCATTGAACTAGGACCGAGACCCTAGCGCAGTTTCAGCCTTAACTGGACCGCGTCAAAGATCACCAGTGCCCTTAGGTTACCCTCCGGGCAACAGGACCACGATGTGCAATGAGGGGCTGGAGACGGGGGGTGGTGGGGAAGAGGGAGGGTTAGGGAAGGAAGAAAGAAGAAGAAGAAGAAGAAGAAGAAGAAGAAGAAGAAGAAGAAGAAGAAGAAGAAGAAGAAGAGAGAGAAATGGGGGAGGAGGGGGGTATCCATATTTTCCCAATGGCTCAAGGCAGACGGGGAGACTGGGGTGGGTGACTGGGGTGGGCGACGAGTTGTCCAAAAAGGGAAGGCACCTGGTTTGGGAAGGTACCCAGATATTCAGGTGTCTAACAGACGGGGCTTGTAACAGTCACTGTACATTGTTATCATCATATCCTTTGAGCCAGATGAATGATAAGCTGGCACAAGAAGTTAAGTTACTGTACCTAGTTTAGTCCTCTTAGCGTTTCATAACGAGGAAGACCCAGGCGCCATACGTCTGGCAGCTCGGTTGCAAACTCGAACTGTTTGTTTTTATCTGCAACCCTGGCTGTTGTCTCTGAGTCTACTTGGCTGTATCCCAGAAAATTGGGGGAGTTGTGTAAAGCCACTTCTTTTTTGGCCGGATCGAGGGCAAAGAGTTTAGGCAGGGCATGCTTCAGGTCTGATATTACATTTTTTTTGGAACATCACGATTCGTGATATACAGGAACCCAATACAGGTAAGGGTGACTTGGCGAGAGGTAGGTCGATAAGCGATTCGAAGTTGGATGTCATTTTAGGTCCAGTTAGTGGCAAGTCAATGGGGTTTAGGGATTCAAGTTATGTCGGCAGATAGAGCCATGGCGTGAGACTTAGCAATTCACTTTTATATATTTCTACCCCACGTTTCTAGGGGGTAAATCATGAAAGTTGAAATTGATTTGCCTGACCTGTCTCAAATATCTAAACACACTTTCCACCATCCACCACCATCTCAGTGCCGTTGATGAAACGAGCCTCATCACTGGCCAGGTACAGGCACATGTTGGCGATATCATCCACATCGGTAAGCCGACCTAGTGGCACATTTCCAATAAATTTCGCTCGGTTTTCCGGGGTATCTTCCATACCGGTGAACGTGGAAAAGAGTCCAGTACCAGAAAGGAGAGGAGCGACAGTGTTGAATCGGATATTGTGGGGGCCATACTCCGCGGCGAGACCTTTGGTGGCCTATATTGGTAGATTGTTAGCAATTTATTATTCCTTCGCTGTCCAAGAATTCACTCACATTAGTGACTGCCCCCTTGGTGGCATTATACCAAACCAACCCAGGCCGTGGTCGACTCGCTCCCGTGGAGGAGATGTTGATCACCGATCCACCCTGGCCTTGCTCGATGAGACGCGGCGTCAAGGTCTTTGTAGCGAGATAAATGCTCTTCACGTTGACCTTGAACACGCGTTCCCACTCTTCTTCTGTAACCTCTGCTGTAGGCTGAAATAAAGGGATTAGCGAAGTCTCATAATATACAATATTTCAACCCACCTTGTTGCGATAGCTAGTACCCGCGTTATTCACTAGCACATCCACTCGCCCAAACTTGGAGAATGCCAAGTCCAACACTGTCTTCCAGTCTGCTTCTTGTGTGACATCTTGGCGCTGAAATATGAGGTTGGAAGGATTCTGCGCGGCGACTTTCTCGCCGCCATCGACGTTGACATCGGTAACGATTACTTTGGCGCCCTCTTCGCCGAATCGGCGAGCGATAGCTGCACCAAATCCATTGCCTCCTCCTATAAGGAGAGGTATTAGTCTCCGCAATGGAATGGGGTAATATAACAATCTTACCGGTGACGATGGCAACTTTGCCTTGGAGTCTTGAACCTTGGGACATCTTGACGAAGTTTAGTAAGATAGTTTGAGAGTAGAAGTCACAATAGAAAAACAAATTCCTTTATAAAGAAGTTTTAAGTAGCCGAAGAGGGGTTTCGGTAGATCGGAGTGAAATCCGTTCCCCGCATTAGTCTAAGTGCACCAGTATATCTTCTTAGAGGGGAAATACCGTATTCGACAGCCTAACCCGTTAGGGCAGGCTATCAATGAGGAAAAAGCAAGGGGGGTGATCATTGCCTAGCTATGGATTATGTATTATTCCTTTGAAATTTATTTTAGTATTTCTTATTATCTTAACTTATTATCATGATTTTACAGGTTCTCTTCGGATTCCTAGGCTTTTCGGCCATTGGTTCAGCCAATGCCAATGCCAATGCCTGCTATGGTTCCAATGTGATCTCAACACCTTCAGTGGACTATCGCCCTGTGCCATGGGGTACCCCAAGTGTCCATTTTTCGTCCCTAAATGGCACGCTGACTACGTGCTGTGACTCTCTGGACGAGATCCGCACCGCGCTCGATGTTATCGACGATCAAATAATCGATCTTCTAAACCAGCGGTTTGTACCCCGACCCCCCCAATAGATCAAGAGCCCTGGGATCTTTAGTTCTGTCATTGACATTAACACCCTCACTCATATAGAGCCGCATACGTCCGCGAGGCAACTCGTTTCAAATCTACCCGGGCTTCTGTGAACGTTCCCTCGCGCAATGAGGCCGTCATCAGACAGGCAGAGCAGCAGGCTGTGCATATTGGAGTGCCAGTGACAATTGCCCGGGCGGCCATGGGCGCTATTCTGAATTCCAGTGTGCCTTTTGAAGAGTGCATTGTAAGTGGGCTTGTATGCCCAATTAGACCCGAAACTGATCTTTTGTTGTAGTTCGATGCCTATGATCAGTAGTTCAGATACACAAATGGTCACAACGTTGGGGGTTTAGCTCCCAATAAGGAAGTTTGTTATGATATGTTGGGTTAGGGGAGGACTATGATGAATCCTTCGAGTCTCCCGAGGTTCCCCCGTTGTGCGTTAAGAACAGTCGACTTTGAAGAGCATGATCTTCAGCCCCTACACATAGCCTTGACGCTAAAGTCAAGCTAAAGGCTTTTAAGCGCCAGAACCCCGATATGCAGGGACCTACGAGGGATTAGTTTTCGTAGAAATTTTTTTAATAAAAAACCCGAGAAACCATTGGCCAAGAGATGCGTTTTGCCGTTAGCGCCCTTCCAAACCCAGAGAGCCTTGGATTCTCTTGGTAACATCCACCATGAATGGCGATTAGTCTTCATTTCAAGTGTCCATGCCTGAACACTGTTTTACTTCCGAGTTTCGCGCCCGATGGAGATACGCACGGAGGGTGCACCGTTGTCCGACACCTCAGATACAACCTCAGATACACAACCCACCGAACCCCCGAAACGAGTCCGCCGCTGGCACCACCGAGGGTTTACAGGCTGTTCGACCTGTCGCCGCCGTCATGTTCGCTGCGACGAGGCATCTCCCGCCTGCAATAACTGTGTCCGTCTTGGGCGCGAGTGCGATGGCGCGCAAGGGCGGATGACCTTCAAGGTTTACGGACTCCCTCAAACTCCGACGGATTCATCGCCCGAATCGTCCAGGGCACCGAAGAGACAGAAAAACAGTTCAATATCCAGCCCAGAGTCAAGCGACACTTCTGCGGTCTCCCCCTTGGCGGAGAAGGAAGATGTTGACACTAAGCAAACCGACAAGGCGATGATAGCCCCCGCAACGCTGCCACAATCAACAACCAAATTCCGCTTCCAGGACCCCGTTACCTCGATCAGTATCGCGAAATCGATTCAGCGCACCGAAGAACGTTATCTCGCACACTTTGCGGGTCAGGTATCAACCTTCCTGATCATTTACAACACCCCCCACAATGCCAATCCCTACCGCACACATTTCCCGGATTTCGCCCGCTCGTCTCCAACAATGGTCAATGCAATGCAGGCATTGGGCGCGTTACATCTCGCGAATACATCGGTGGGATCGCAGCGGAATAGGCATTTCCAACAGGCAATGGGCAAATACGGTGTGGTGGTGAAGGGCTTCCGCGCACGATACTCAGATCCCAGCCAGCAACTGGGGTTAACGGATTTCGCGACGTGTCTATTACTTTCCTTATTCGAGGTTTGTTTCCCACTTGCCTTGAGACCTGCTAATCATGGTCAATCAACTAACATTCCTACAGATGATGGATTCCCAACACCACAACTGGGCAGTACATCTCAAAGGAGCTCGCGAAATATACAACCTCCTCTTCTACCCGCAACCCGGAGACTCGGCACGTGAAGTACAACGCGCCGCCGAGACGAACCACCCGCTCCGCCCATTCCTCGTCTCCCTACTCTCATATCTCGATGTGGCAGGTGCATGCGCAACTCCCGGCGGTACCGTGGTCGAGGGTAATTACTGGAAGACCATGGGTGGAGGATGGGAATACAATCTCGGGACGCCAAGCTTGTTGTCGACGATCCCCGACAATCCACGTCTGAGCGAGCTACGGGAGGCATGGTCAAGCCTGATGGAAGTGCAAGCATCTATCAGTAGATTTGCATCGGACAAGAAATCGTGGATGACAATCGACCAGTCAGACGAGATGTACAAAGAAATCTTCAACCAGCTGGTTGTATGGCGTGCCCTGACCCCACCCTGTCTACAGCTTCTCGCCGATCTGGACGATGAGAGCCTTGCTCAGTATCCGTATCCTGACGTTCTTGAGTATGCGGGTTGTATTGAAGCATATGAGAAAGCGACCTTCGTTCATCTGCTTCAGGTTGCTGGGGCTGGGCGTGTCGGTTGGATCAATGATTGGACGTATATGGACATGCTTGTCAGTCGGATTCTTCTTCTGGCGTACAAATTACCAAAAGATGTCGGTCAATTGGCTTTCCTGTGGCCGCTTTTCATTGCCGGGCAGGAGACTCGGAATGAGTCTGAGCAAAAATACATTCGCCAAACCATGGAAGAGTTGAAGCGGTTTGGTTTCAGGGTATGTTGCAAGTGAACTTCATCAGGAGATCAGTCCAGATGCTAATGTCTCGCAATTTAGAACGTCGATAAAGCACTCGAGACCCTGGAAGGGGTCTGGTTCAAGCGACGCTCCTTTCCTGGAGGTTGGATCCAGACCTTGGAGGAAGTTCAGACGAATATCCTTCTTCCCTGATGTGAAGTTGGCTAGAGTCGATATCTCCAATCTGTCTCGCTTCATTTATCAGGACTCTGCTTGTGGAGGAGAGGGTCGTCAACTCACCGAGGCGCTCTCAAGCAGTCGCCGAAGTATATTTCGACCTCCACTCTCTTCCGCGGTTTATTATCCCCCCATCTCTCTACGACGCTGATATCCTTGCGATATCACCCTCACGACATCATCATCATCATACATATCTTGCCTTACTCTTTCTTTGATACCCCATGACTTGAACTCGACTTTTTCATAGCTACGGACTTGATCTGATCTGATAGCTTTCCTGCATCGCACCATGTATATGAAACAATATATAATAGACCAGGCAAATGATAATATCATCATCATTATCATCATCATCATTATCATCATCATCATCATACCGATGCGTACATATGTAGGTAACATCTGCCGTGGTCCGTGAAATAGATCACGTTGAAAACTCCTCACGCATACGATATACAAGTTACAGGGTAAGGTGCAGCCTGTAAGGTGCAGCCTGTAAGGTGATATCCACATAAAGGTGAAGCTTACATGAGCGAGAAATCTTACCTACCTACGTACCTACCTACATAGGTAGAGCAGCAAACCTTTTGTGGGAGCATGGTTCTTCGCACCTGCTGTTTGTCCCCGATCAGGCACCTTCCCTTTTGGGCCATCACCTTAGGCCACTGGGAAGGTATAAATATCCCCTCTCCCCCCATCCCTCTCTCTTCTTCTTCTTCTTCTTCCTTCATCACTCCCCCTTCACCTTCCCCTTCACCTTCCCCTTCCCCTTCCCCTTCACCTTCGCCTTCACCTTCCCCCCCTTCCCCTCTCCCCTCTCCAGCCCACATTGCACCCCGTGGACCCCTGGACACCCAACAATTTTTTTGAATTTTGGGGATGCTATTGTCAAGTGATCGGTTTACCCCTGATGGGTTTACCCTGATGACTCTGGCGAAACTCTGTAGGCGGCCTGGGCTAGGCTGCGAATGGCACGAAGCATGTCTTAGGATGGCTGCACAAGCGCCCCTCACGGGGATCACATACCTATAGACCGCTGCGGATACAGACTGTACGTGCCCAGGTGCTCCCGTTGACCGTCAGGAGCTGAACCAAGGAGCTCTGTTCTCATCTCCGCTACGTGCTCAAAGTTTTCTTTGAGCCAATTTTTTGTGTTTTTCACAGAGATAGCTCTCTGTTGTCTGAAGAACTTTTTCTGAGGACGCTCTTTTTTCAAGGTTCTTTCCTTGTCTCCTGTCTCCTCTTGTTCGTTTCTCCTACTTAGATCTATAATGCCAACCATTTACCCTTCCAATATCAACTTTTCCATCTTAATATAGCATCAGCTCCAACAGCAAGCAAGTCTCCCCCGTGATTAAAGCCAGCAGGTTATATTGGAAACCAACCCTATACCTTTATACTTCTATCCCTGCTATAGCTACATTGGATGGTTATAGCAGGGGTTTGTAGTCGTTATTTGAGATCAATAACCTAGAAAATGCAAAGTAACTACTAAGCACTTTTCGTTGAGCGCGTAAACACTAGAGCCCTGACCTCAACACTGATCCTCGGGCATATATCACCCGGGGTATCCGGTAGTGTGAATGATGTGTGGGGGGTATCTATAACACAAAATATGCATTGTTAGGATCGTATTGCTCTTGTTTCCCGTCTTCGCATATTCGAATGAATTGTGGGATAGAATATGGCATTCAGGGTTGGAATATCACTCACGTTTCACACTACCCGTTTTCGAGTCAAAACTCTTAAATAGCAGTACATCTTCGACGCCTTGTCTACTTAAATAGTACCATTTCCGAATATTCCCTGGCTCATAAAGTGGATAAATCAGCGTGCCTGTGTAGTCACCGCGGGTCATATCCGTTTCAACCAATTTAGTTGTGTCGACAGTTCTCCCATCACACACAGCAAGAGGTTGATCTTCGACAGGTCCATTAATTGGGCGCCACATGCTAAAATTTTCACGTCAGAGAAGATTGAGCAAGCTATTAAAAGCACGTATATATGGCGTTATACTTTTAATGGCTTTTGAGGGGAGTGGGGTGGGGGTTGCACTCTCCATTCTTCACTTACTTTATCATCTGTACTCGACCGGAGAGAAGATGGTGGGCTTCTTCGGGAAGATGATTGCGAATACGCTCTATCATAGAGGTTCCGGGTTCGTCTTTGGTGAGTAAAGTGTCTTGGGTGGGAGTTTAGTATTGAGATGTGGTGAATTGGTCTCATGCATTTTGGATATTCGGTTCGACTTACCTACATGCACTTGTCGCGCAAAGCTCAATAGATTATCATTTCTTTTCCGCTGCTCTTTTGCGCTTTTCTTCTTTCTTATCTATTAAACGCAGAAGGTGAAAGGTAAGCCTCAATAGATCAAGCCTCGATTTCCAAGGTGCTTCGGATACTCACTTTCCAATCGAAAATAAAGACCTGATCGACTCCCTCGATCTCATTTCTCAAGATCGCCTCACATTCGGGTAAAAAGATGTTTTGAATATGATCTGGATCGCCAAATTCCTTTGGGTTTGTGAATAAAGGCGGCGGGTACCTCGAATACACAAAGCCATTGATTTCGAGAGTAAAACTCTGGTTTTCTCCTGTCTCTGTTGTTCCTCTGATATCTCTGATGGTCTCGGCAGCGTCCCCTTCCTGGAAAACTAGATTGTGAGGCTTCTTTTGGTCATTGTTCTTCCTTTTGCGACCGAATTGGGCGATTCGATATGGTCTAGTATGATTGTAACTGGTTTGCCATTGGAGATATTTCAATTTGGTTTCAATGTCCATAGACACGCTAGCAGACTTTTCGAGCAAAAGGAATGGGGCAAAGGAAGAAGAGAAAAAGAGGCTATCACAAGATCCTTTTATAGGATTCTGTATAATGAACGACTTTTAGTTACTACTCGCAAATAGTAATAGACCAGTTCGTACGTGACTGAATTATCACGTAGTGAGTCAAAATTGTGCGCAGCCTACTCCGTAGGTTGTCGTATAGAATGACTCACTGTGTGGCTGGACCCTTCAATAATAAATATTTTATTATAACAAAGGTACCAATGGCCTTGATATATACCCCAGCTAGTTACACTAGCCCGGACGTAAAACCAGTTTAATAACGATAATCTCCCGGTTGAGGGGGAAACAGCATAGGGGATTGGATTTGCTTCTACATATCTAAGGGACAGAAAAAGAAAGTTGAATTATGATTGCCAACATTAGGTACAGTCATCTCGGAGGCCAAGCTAGTAAGTCTTGGCCAGGGGTGGAGCATCTGCCATGAACTAACAAATACCAAATTCGGCGACATTAGACTTCTGGTCCGTGTAACAGAGGCAAATTATGTACGGGAATTATAGCAAGAACTACTCCCATCTTTATTCTGTCTCTTATAAATATTCGAGGCCTGGATATTTATATACCCATAAAAGTAAAATTTACGGATCAGACAGCTCCGAGCGCACTCCGAGCTTATATTTTGGACCCTTTTCCCGAAAGTTAACTTAAAAAAAGAAAATTTCGAATCGACGTGATACTTACCGGGACAATTTATTCCTCCTTAGGGAATATCAAGAAACATCATAAGACCTTTATAAAAGTAAATTATTACAAAAAAGTCATACTATGTACGTAGTGGTAGTCAGATCACATCAAATCACATCCACTTAATTCTGTGGGGCCTAATATTCCCGGTGGATCATTTAGGGAACGTTTGGACCGCGGGACTAACCTTTACAAAGTCAATCAAATTTTCTGACTTCGCAACTTCACCATTCTTTCTTTTTTTTCTGTATGTCCGTCATGGCTTCTCACGACCCTGTCGCTGGTTCCGCCGATCTCCTCACCAATCAAGGTGAGGGTGAAGTTGATCGGGCTGAGCTCAAGAATCAGGATGATGCCGCCTTGCTGGTAAGTGGTGCAATCCAGTCTGTGTTTTTGTAAACATCAAGTCAACTAACATGATAATATTCTAGCGGACCATGGGCTATAAGCCGGTAGGTTGAATTGTATTTATTAAGATGATATGTGATCAGCAACTAAGTCACCGACCAGGTTCTTCATCGGACATACACTTTGTTCGAGAATTTCTCGACCACATTCGGTAAGCTCTTCGCTGTTTACCATTTTGGGGGCGCGTTCGTACTGACTCTTCCTCAAGCTGCTCTTTACTTCGTCGGTGGTGTTCGCGTTACTTTCAGCACTGGTATTGCCGCCGGTGGAAACCTAGCCTATTGGACTAGTTACCTCGTAACCATGGTGTTCACTTTCATTACTGCTGCTGTCATCGCTGAGGTTTGTTCGGCTTCTCCATCCGCCGGATCGATCTACCTGTGGGCTGCCGAAGCTGGTGGCCCTCGATTTGGCCGACTCCTTGGCTTTGTCGTCGCCTGGTGGAGTACAACAGCTTGGACGACCTTCTGTGCAAGTATGTTGTGTATCTAACCCCCAAGACTTATATGATGCTAATCGGATTTATAGGCAACACCCAGGCTGCGGCGAACTATATGCTTTCGGTATGCTCTCTTCTCTCTTGATTTGCCCGGGATTCTCAACTGACATGTCGCTTTTAGGAAATAACTGTGTTCAACCTCGATTTCCCGTCAGACTCAAGCAGTGTCAAGTTCCGCGCAGTCCAGTGGATCTGTACTGAAATCTTGCTTGCTCTGGCCGCCCTGTTGAACTTTTTGCCTCGTATGTACAAACGTGTAACCGGGATTGAACTACCTCTAACGGCATTTTAGCTCGCTATTTCAAATACGTCTTCTGGGGATCCTCTGCAGTCGTGATGCTCGACTTTTTCCTGAACCTTATCTGGCTCCCCATCGGCACCGCCCAAACATGGGGATTCCGTACCACTCACGAGGCCTTTATGACCACGTACAACGGTACCGGAGCCCCCGCTGGCTGGAACTGGTGTCTTTCTTATCTTGCTACCGCTGGTATTCTGATTGGATTCGATGCCTCGGGTCACGTTGCGGAAGAAACCAAGAATGCCTCTATCACTGCTGCTCGTGGTATCTTCTGGAGTACCGTTGCCAGTGGCTTCGGTGGTTTGGCTACGATTATTCTCTTCCTGTTCTGTGCGGTTCGTCTCCTTTGATCTCTGTGGATCCCGAAGTTTGAATTTCTGACCTGGTTCTTCTTTAGCCTGACGCCGACACACTTATGGGCTTCGGCTCGCCCCAACCCTTTGTGCCTCTTTACGCTGTTGTTCTGGGCAAGGGTGGCCATATCTTCATGAACATCATTTGCATTTTCGCTCTATGGCTGGTGAGTTACCATCTGTTTGTGTGCATGGATATCTCATAGCTGACTTTGTTTTCCAGAACACCGCAATTGCTATCATCGCCGCCTCTCGCCTTGTCTTCGCCGTCGCCCGTGATGGTGTACTTCCCTTCTCCGGTTGGGTTTCCCGTGTAAACAATGGTCAGCCACGGAACGCAGTGATTGTTGTTTGGGCTGTCGCCGCCCTGGTCACTTGCACCCTTCTTCCATCCGCCACGGCTTTCACTTCCCTTGTCTCGGCAGCCGGTGTCCCCAGCGCTGCTGCGTACGGTCTAATCTGTTTGGGTCGACTTCTATGCACCCCCAAGCGGTTCCCGAAACCCCAGTGGAGTCTTGGTCGCTGGAGTAAGCCGTTCCAGTTCATTGGTGTCTTCTGGAATGGCTGGGTCGTCGCTATCTTGTTCTCCCCCTACGTGTTCCCAGTCACTGGCGAGAACTTGAATTGTAAGTTGTTCATTTTCTCATAAGTTTTTCTCCTCGCTAACTTCCTGGATAGATGCCCCCATTATCATGGCTGGAGTGACCATCTTGGCATTGATCTCCTACTTCATGATGCCTGAGAGTGCCTGGCTTCCTCGCGATCGCATCACCCATTTCATTGATAGTAAGGGTGCCACTGAGACTGTGGAGGAAGTTGGCTCTACTGAACATGGTGAATCGAGCACTGGTCGATGATGTGGAGGAATGTGGATGTGTAACTGGCTACCAGCTCCTGGTTCCAGGCATAAAAATGCCTTTAGAGATTGCAATAGATGGGTTTTGGACTTAGGTCATATAATATTTTAGCTCATGCTAGCTAATTCAAATTGCTATACTACCATACTATGAATGTTTCTAAAATGTGTAAATGTGGAGAATCCACGGCTTATCAATCTTCTCCGACGCCTCCCCCGCGTTTTTATGATTATGCGGGGGGAAAGGCTATAGATTGCCTATAGTACGGAATATAGGCTATAAGCTATGTATACAGACACCCGTGGACTATTTTATATTAATTACAAATATCCGAGGGGTTTCATCACGAGGTAAGAATCGTACATAGCCGCTTCCCCTCTTTGCTTGGAAGTTGCGCCGAGATCGGTGCTTTGACTTGTATTCAATTTCCCCTCCTTTCTCTTCTTTCTCTCTCTCTTTCTACTGTGGTTTCTGATGCTCTTTGAGGCTTTTCTTTCCAAAGCTTGTTAGCGTTGCTTCTCTCCGCCTTTCAGTCCGGACTGGATGCGGTACCTCGGTCCTGCTCCCCCTTCCTGCTCCCCCTTCCTGGGCCCAATAAGCATTAGATGAGACAAAAAGACCCGAAACAACGTGCAACTTGCAGGATTACTCGTAATGAGTGCTCCAGTATCCCTGCGGTCAGCCCTACGGCCGCGTTTGGGGGCGTCCATCGCTCGCGCAGGGAAATCTTTCCTTCCGGTGACGTCGAGTAAGCTTCTCCAAATTGCGGTATCGGATGCCCAACCTAAGCTGTTTCCTAACCACTTTCCTCCATTTAGCCTCTCAAATTCGGCAACTTACTTCATTCACGTCGCGGAATAAACGCCTGTCCGTTTGCCAGCCGCGATGGCCCTCCATTTCCAAACGAACCGCTACAACCTCCCCTGAGTCACCTCCCTCCGAGCCCGTGTCTACCACCCCCCTACTCAGACTTGACCGTTGGAGTCCCTTTGGAGATATTTCCTGGTGAACGTCGCGTGGCAATCACCCCGCAGAATGTTGCCCTTTTGTTAAAAAAGGGGGTTTCTCGCGTACTCATCGAGCGTGGTGCAGGTGAACGCGCTCAGCTACTGGACCATGCCTACGAAAAGGCCGGCGCGACAATGGTCGACCGGGACGCAGTCTGGTCTCAGAGTGATATTGTGTTGAAGGTCCGCAGCCCCCAATCGGAGGGGCCATTCAATGAAATCCAGGCTTTACGCAAAGGCTCAACTGTTATCTCTTTCATCTATCCCCTCCAGAACAAGCCCCTCGTCGAGGAACTCGCGGCTCGTGGCGTGACCTCCTTTGCTATGGATCGCATTCCACGAATCTCTCGTGCGCAGACCTTCGATGCCCTTAGCTCTATGGCCAATATTGCAGGTTACAAGGCGGTGCTGGAGGCTTCTAATCACTTCGGTCGCTTCTTGACTGGTCAGGTTACTGCAGCTGGAAAGATTCCTCCGAGTAAAGTTCTCGTTATTGGTGCTGGCGTAGCTGGGTTGAGCGCTATTGCTTCTGCCCGCCGCATGGGTGCTATTGTCCGTGGCTTTGATACCCGTCCTGCTGTTCGCGAGCAAGTCCAGTCTTTAGGCGCCGAGTTCGTCGAGGTTGATTTCCAAGAAGATGGTTCTGGTCAGGGCGGATACGCCAAAGAAATGTCCAAGGAGTTTATCGAAGCTGAAATGAAACTGTTCATGGAGCAAGCTAAAGAGGTTGATATCATTATTACCACGGCCCTGATCCCAGGCAGACCTGCACCGAAACTCATTACTAAGGAAATGATTGCTGCAATGAAACCGGGCTCTGTTATTGTTGATCTTGCTGCTGAGGCAGGTGGAAACTGCGAAGCTACTATTCCCGGGGAATTGAGCAACTACAAGGATGTTACTATCATCGGCTACACGGATCTTCCTTCGCGTCTCCCTACCCAGTCCTCAACACTGTACTCGAACAATATCACCAAGTACCTTCTCTCCATGGCTCCCCAGGAGAAGTCGTTTGGGATTGACTTCAAAGATGAAGTTGTGCGCGGTTCCATCGTAACTCTAAATGGTGAAATAATCCCCCCTGCTGCTCCACCCGCTCCACCCCCAACCCCAAAGCCAGAGGCGCAAGTTATCGCGCCAAAGGAGGAAGTTGCTTTGACGCCCTGGCAAAAGGCAACACGCGATGTGACAGCAGTCACAGGTGCAATGGGCACGACCCTGGCCCTCGGAAAGGCAGCTGGACCAGTCTTTATGGGCAACATGATGACCTTCGGACTTGCTGGTCTGGTCGGCTATCGTGCTGTGTGGGGTGTAGCACCTGCGCTTCACTCGCCGCTCATGAGCGTCACGAACGCCATTTCGGGTATGGTTGGTATTGGTGGACTGTTTATCATGGGAGGAGGCTTTGTGCCGACTACTATCCCAGAATACTTCGGTGCTGCCTCCGTGCTTTTGGCTTTCGTGAATATCTCCGGTGGCTTTGTGGTCACGAAGCGCATGCTGGATATGTTCAAGCGTCCAACCGACCCTCCCGAGTACCCATGGCTTTATGCTGTCCCTGCCGTGGTATTTGGTGGTGGCTTCATTGCGGCTGCCAGCACTGGCATGTCCGGTCTGGTCCAAGCTGGATACCTCGTCAGCACAATGCTGTGCATGGGCTCAATCTCTAGTCTGGCATCCCAACTAACAGCCCGCCGCGGCAACATTTTCGGTATCCTGGGAGTAGTCTCCGGTATTCTGGCCTCACTCGCTGCAGTGGGCTTCTCTCCTGAGACGCTGACGCAGTTCACGGCTGTTGCTGGAACAGGTGCCTTGGTCGGAGGCTTGATCGGCCGTCGCATCACACCAACGGGTCTTCCCCAAACTGTCGCTGCTCTCCACTCAGTGGTTGGATTGGCTGCTGTCCTAACTAGTGCCGGAAGTGTGCTGGCCGATATTGGTGATATCACAACTCTACACCTGACAACAGCGTACTTGGGTGTTCTGATTGGTGGTATTACCTTCACCGGCTCGATCGTTGCTTTCTTGAAGCTGGCAGGGCGCATGTCTTCCAAGCCTACGATTCTGCCCGGCCGACACGTTATCAATTCGACACTATTGGGCAGTAACATGGCAACCATGGGAGCGTTCATTACACTGGCGCCAGGAAGCCCTGCAATCGCAGCTATCTGTCTAGGAACAAGCACCGTCCTCAGTTTTCTGAAGGGATACACCACGACGGCAGCTATTGGCGGCGCCGACATGCCCGTCGTCATCACGGTGTTGAACGCTTATTCCGGATTCGCTCTCGTGGCTGAAGGCCTGATGCTCGACAATCCACTTCTCACCAGTGTCGGATCTCTGATCGGTGTCAGCGGCTCCATTCTCTCGTACATTATGTGCATCAACATGAACCGGTCGCTAACAAATGTCCTCTTCGGTGGAATTGCGACTCCGGCTGCGCAAACTCAGAAGAAGATCGAAGGCGAGATCAAGCAAACCAGTATCGATGACACTGTGGAAGCTCTATCCGGCGCTGAGAATGTCATCATTGTGGTTGGTTATGGTATGGCTGTTGCCAAGGCCCAGTATGCCCTTTCGGAGATTGTTGGGCTACTGCGTTCCCGTGGTGTCAACGTTCGCTTCGCTATTCACCCTGTTGCTGGCCGAATGCCCGGTCAATGCAATGTGTTGCTTGCAGAGGCCTCCGTGCCATACGATAGTAAGATTTTAATGGTTTCTATTTGTGGATTATTCGCTGACAATCGATACAGTCGTCTTGGAGATGGAAGAGATCAACGAGGACTTCTCGGACACAGATGTCACCCTCGTCATCGGCGCTAATGATACCGTTAACCCGATCGCCATGGAGCCCGACTCCGCTATCTCCGGCATGCCTGTCCTCCATGCATGGAAGAGTAAGGAGGTTATAGTTATGAAGCGGGGGATGTCCAGCGGATATGGTAAGATTTCTTCTCCGTCATTCCTAGTAAATGAAATCCCACCTAACATTTTCCACAGCGGATGTTCCCAACCCCATGTTCTTTATGCCCGGTACTCGGATGCTATTCGGCGATGCGAAGACCTCTTGTGATGGTAAGTGTTATTTGGATATATATCTATAAACTGAGATGGTGCTAATTCATCTTCCAACAGCCATCAAAGCTGCCCTAGAGGCGCGGAAGTAGGGTTCAACTAGAACTCATAGTCATTCTATGACTATATGCTAGGTTCGAATTGCTCCTTGTTTAATGCGCAATCTTGTGCCGAAGTGGCTGGTTCATTACTCCATTCCAAGCTTACGCTGGATGCATTATTAACTCCTATTTTCTCATCGGATTACCTTTCATATCCAGTAGGCCGAATTATTTGATGCACTTCCAATCCTTCTTTTCCTATAAATTAAAATCAAAAAAGGATAGTCTCAATCCAGAAAATGCCAAACTTGGCATTTAATGAAGTTCATAGTGGAGTCCCCCAGCCGTGCCCCCTAGCGGGCTGTGGACAATAAACCTCCCAATCTCAGATCAATCGGGGGGGGCAGTGGGTCTAACACAAAATTTTCACATGGCCCGTCTATGTAGATCATACAAATCCACTCTAGATGAAGTAGACAATATCTGCTCGTATCGCTGTCCGAAGTACTCCGCAGCCAGCCACGAATTCGCTTACGTCAAGCCCATCAACCCCAATTCCAGCCGGTCCTCCTGATATATGTTGCCAAGAACCCGTCGAATACCCCCTTGCTAAGCTTCGTATACGCTGGCAATACATGCAAGGTTTATCGACGGGGTTGGATTGGGAACTGGATTGATGAGTTCAAGGTACGCGCGAACAAGTTGGAGGAAGTGTTACATGTAGTCTGGAAGAGGCGGAAAATTGCGATCCGGTAAGATCGTTCCGAGCTGAATTGTGGGGATTTCCTCGTATTGAGAGATCTTGGTTGAGGAAGCTGAAGAAACCGGCTAAATATCGGTTGTGTTTGCCGGGAGAAGGAGTGGGGGTGGAAGGATTCATGGAATCTTCAATTTATATGGTTTCAAGAAGATTGATGTCGCGATGTCTCGGATAGCTATTTAATTGTGTAATTTAAAACCAATCAGAATAATAATATGAATAAAAACCACCCTGTGGTATATAGTATTGCCCAAAAAAATTAAATACCATGCGCCAAACACTGAAGTAGACATTAACCATCCCGGAATGCGACTGATTCTGCACCTTGTCCAAGCCGAGGACATACATTAGCTGGTCAAAAACAGATGTGAGGAAAAGAGATGAAAATAAAAAAACAAATATCCGCCAAAATAAAGTAGAAAACACCAAAATGACACCAGAATAAGAACCCCAGATATCCCCCATAAAAACATTACTAGATCAATATATGTTGAGTATCAGAAAACAAAACGCAAAAGCAAACAAAGGAAAAAAAAAAAACCAAGACCCCAATCTAAGCCTTAGTATTCGATCTCTTCCCCAGCTTCAATCCCATAAATCCCCTCCCACTGGGCAAGACACTAGCATGGCGTGTATGACGACGCTTACTAGACTTGCGCACGACATGGCAGTCCGCACTAGGTAGTGGAGCGGGCTGAGTAGCAACAGAGATCTGCGACGAAGAGGGACCATTGACGCCGACCTCTGAGCGCAGACTACTCAATGAATTCACGCTGGAGGCAGAGTGTTTCCTCGTCATGCGACGCATCGTAAGTGGCGAGCGGCTGGTGAGGATATTTGATACACTGTATGTTGAGGGCACGCGCTTTGAGGAGATGTATGATGCTGGCGAGGAGATTGAGGCCGGGCTGCAGGGTCTGGTGGGTTGAGAGGGTAATGCGTCGTTGTAATTATTTGATTTGGGGTCCTCGGCGGAGAAAGGTGTTGATGGGCGGGAGGTGTAGGTTGAGACGCTGTTGCTGCTTATGCTGCGCAATGAAGGGGGTCGACGGGTACGCAGGCTTAGTGGTGGTGGCATTGCTTTATCGAAACCTGAGGTTTGGGGTCGGGTTCGGTATCCCTGGGCTGGGATGGTGCGTGGTGGTGCTGGGAAGTAGTGGACTGGGGAGATTTCGGAGACTCGGTTGATAGTTGCACTGGGTGCGAACTGTGTTTCTTCTTCTGGGGCTGGGGCTGGGGTTGGGGTTGGGGTTGGAGATGTCTTGGGCGCCTGTTTCATGGTGCTTCTTTTCTCGGATACTCGTGGTGACTTGGTGGCTGGGTCTGACAAGCGTTGCATAGTAAGTCGACGGCTGTCGGCCCTGACAAGCGCAGGGCGGTTGCGGCTGCTTTCCCGGGAGCGGGAATGGATGGGGCGGGATTTTGAGGTCTTTGACCGTGACTCCAGAGCGTTGATCAAGACCACTGTGGGACGAGCTCCGGGCTCCATGATGGTCACTTCCTTTGCAACCTGGATGTCTGCTTCCTCTACGGAAAAGACCGATGAAGGTGAAGTAGACCGAGACCTTGAGGTGGTTGGCGGTTGTTTTGGCCAGACGTATACCGATGGCTGTAGAAAGGTGTTGGAGTCCAGTTGTGGCGAATCTGAGGGTGGCAGTTCGAGGACTAGCTGCTCCTCCGGATCAAAGACATATGTATCTTCGTCAAAGGTGGCCTCGCTGTTTCTCTTGAGAGTCGCAGAAGAGACGGGCCGGGCGGCTCGTTTGACTGTTGGCGGAGCCAGAATAGTTTCCTCCCGATCAGAATCAGGGTCTGCGTGAGAATTGTCGTCGGCACTGAGATCTGAATCATAGATTCCGGCTTGTGATCCTACAGGCGAGGAAAGTAGATCCTGGGCGCCTGTATCAGATTCAGACACAGCCTCTTCGTCTGACTCGTATCGATCTTGGAGGCTATGCCTGCTCAAGCGGTGTAGGCTCAGTGAGGTAGTAGGTTCAAACATGTTCCCGGTAGTCATATAGTTATATATCGGGGATTAAAAAAAAGATAGAACAGAGTAAAAGAGTGACTGCTACAAAGTGTAGACAGTTTCAAAGTATAGGTAGTTCCAAAGCAAAAGGGAAATCCAAGAATAGGGTGAAAGTAGGAGATATAACCGCTGGCAAATATCCCAGTACCAAGGTGCAAAGGGGATCCCAAAAAGAATCCAGGCGACTAAAGGGCTCTTAAAGGAAGTGGACTGCAGTGGGACCAAGGAGCTATGGGCAGGGGATGCATATATGGAGGAAGAAAAAGGCATCCAGGGACATTCTCGATACCCTGTACACGTGTTGAAAGGCAGAAAATGGAAAGGTTCAATAATCCTGAATTTACTATTACTAGTCCTTTTTTTACTAAATTTATCGAAGCGCGTAAGTGAACCCTGACGAGGGTCGTGATTGGTGTCTCACCCTTGCATGGGGAAAAAATAGGGCGGGTTGGCCAGTTTCAGCAGGGGAGAAAAAAGCGGTACACTGGATATCGTGGGCAGACTATATTAAAACCTTGAATAAATAGATTAAAACATTAAAACTGAAAAGGAAAACAAGAAAAACAGGAGAAAATTTTAGTATTCAAGCCCAATCTGATAGATCACCATGACCTATTGGTCCAAGGCCCATGCACCTAATACTCCGCGATTTGTTCAACGTCAATGATTGGACATTTATGCATATCAGAGCCTAAAATCATGCACCAAGGGCCAAATTCAGAGTCCTTCGTATCTAGGAAAAGTATCTAGGGAAAGCATACTACATTATACTCCGAAAAAAGAGCGGGATATCCCCACGAATGAGACATCGGTCCTTGGAAGCATTCCCCCATGTGGAAAACGGAGTACTCAATATGAACCGTTTAGATTGGAATGAACCCATAGTGGCAATCGGGCGGAACAGAGACTCAACCAAAATATTCAACATGTTGTGATCAAATCACATCAAGCGTCTAGCGAGTTGCCAAGTCCGAGATCAGTGGGGCCGTGTATAGCTCAAACACACTTATGAACGTCTCCATTTAGCTTCAAACGGTGGACTCGGTGTTGTTCGGGTTCGTCCATGAAAATTCTTCCCCAAGGTTGTCAGGGGTTCGGAGGTACTAACCTTGCGAGGGTTGGAGGTTGGAAGTATATTACTCTTCAGGGAGGAATCAGGGGCTATACCACGAACTCACTCCTGAAGGACTGGAATGATCACGATTAAACAGCCAAGATGCTGGGAATATGAAAAACTCTCTACTCCGTATTCTCCTTACATCTAACATCCATCTCTCGGCGATTTTCCAATCTATCTCACCTGTCATCCATAGATATATGTCCATAGCTATCATATCATATCATCTGTGATAATAATACTACAACATATACTAGTACCGCCACCAGTAAGGACACACAATATTCCTAATTGTTTTATGCATACACTTTCTGCACGTCAAACTCTTGACATCTGCTTGAACTAACCTGCATTGACCAAGACTCCGTACTTAGTGGGTCTCTACTCCGTACACTTGAAGGATTCGGCGCCATCACTCCGTTGACACATCCACGGCGTTTCAAATCCGACCAGGGACATCATACGTTCATCTGCTGATCTTCACTATAAACGTCAACACGGCCACTACTGCATGCCTCTCCTTTTTCTTTTTTTCCCCTGTTCTTTTTTTTTTCGAATTGGCGCCGGTGCTCCGGCAGCAAAGCCCGGCCCTGCATGTCCGTCCAGTCTCCGAATATCCCACGCGCATGACATCCAAGCAAGGCGCTTGTAACTTTTCGACAAATATGGGCAATGGCTAAATAATTCATATGCTTTCCTGCCTCTGACTTTATCTCTTGTCCTGGTCTATTGAATTGCGCCCAGCCCCATTATATCAATGGCTGGGCTTGGGGTTGGGAGATGGGATGGCTGCACCGCTCTTTCAACCTGGGGGGGCTGGATATACAACATAACCTACCTACCTGCCTTACTCCACGCCTTCCTTCCGAGTCAAAGGCTTTTACGGGGGGGCTGAAGCTCTGCCCGTTTCGTCGGCACTTTGACAATGATCGCCTTTCTCGCTGGGTCAACGTCCGGGGCATATGGGATACATCACTTTCGTGGCGTTATTTGTGCCTCGTCGCACAGGCCATGATGCGCGCATCCAAGCTCCACCTGGCGTTTCCTGTTCCTGCGTTTCTGTTTGTTCTGTGCAGTTTCCAGTGTGATACTGCACATTGTGCTACAGAGGTCAGTGTATAAGCTTTATGTTACCATGTCAACATGTTATTTGTTTGGCTTCCCATTTGGGAGACGAAATCAATAGGCTTGATGGATAGCCTCGAGAGAGACGATCTGGCTGAATTGTCTCTTGAGATACAGACTGTCTCTGCATGAGCCCATGCATCCTGAGTCCCGGCTATGCGGAAGGTGCTGACAGCGTGGGCAATCAATCAACCCTGCCCAGGTGGAAAGCAAACATTCCTTGCTGATCAGATGCGAACTAACCATGTGGGATCTGGTCTCTTTACCAATCTATACGATGGGTTTCAAAAACGGACATGATTACATTTATCTTGACATAATGAGCTAACATCTATCAATGAATACTTTAATAATAATAAGGGGCGAATGGTACAATCCAATGGCCTGCCACCAAACGGGTGATAACGACAAACATGAACAGAAGAAGAAAAACATTATAAAATACAACCATGACGAGACCGCCGGGGAAATCCAACAGCATTCCCCCGGTAGGTATTTTTCGACAAAAGTTTCGGGGCATGTATTCCGACAACTCCGAGGCACATACCCCATGCCCGGGTAATCGACCTGGGCATCATGAGGTGGTCATTCATTAAACAAATATAGGGACGCATCACCCAAGAGCAGCCACTCTGCCCTTCTGCTTTGTTTGGCCACAAGCATCGGATGAATCAATGGCTCATCCCAAGAAGAGTCCACAATCAAACTCGTGGGGCAATATAATTCTTCCAAATCACACGCTGAAAACATTCAGATGCGATTGTGCTTCGGTGAATTATTTAGGCCTTGCGAGAGCGTGTCACGGGGCCGTTGGAGCGGCCAGTGGACTTGGCGCTGCCGTTCTGGGTACCGGCCGGGGAAGGAATTTCGAAGTTCTTCATGTCGATCAACGATTTTTGGCCAGTGTTGCGACGGGGACGTCCGGTCTTGGCGGTTTTGTTATAGGTGGCAATATAGAAAGAGATGAACAGGACCAAGTAGGAGCTGATGATGCCGATACCGGCCAGAGCGGCGAATTCCTCACCGGCACACTTGCCCATGTTAGGGAGCCACGGGAAGTAGGCGGAGGTGAAGTAGGTGTACGAGGCGAAGTAGATGAAGCCTTGAAACTGTCAGTATTCCATTCTTTGCAGGGTTCCGGGCCTGTGATGACTTACCGACGTCAATGACGAACTGGAGGATCTGCAACATGGTGATGTACTTCTTCCACCAGATGCGAACGCCACGGGCGCTCTGGAAGTAGTACCAGTACATCACGACGTGGACCAACAGGTTAATGGTGATGGGAACCCACTGCACGGCAGTCACACCGATGAGCTGGGTGTAGCAGAGGAGGGCGGTGGCACCGTGGTGGTAAGTGTGAAGGAAAGTCAATGGCTTCTTCTTGAGGACCAGGAAGATAGTATCAATGAACTCGACGTATTTGTTGATGTAGTTGAGCTAATCGAGATTTGTGAGTTTCCCTCCTTCCGATGGTTCAAGCGCTTCGCAACTTACGTAGTACAGAATGATCAAAGGGCGAGTCCAACCACCCTGCTGATCACAGATGGTGTAGAAGACTCCGTGTCTCCAGAGAGTGGGGACCAACTGCTCGATGAACAGGACCAGCAGGATACCGCTCACGGTGGTCAAAAGGAGGTTGTGGATCATGAACAAGGTGTTAAGCTTGAACGCAGGCAACTTCTTCATGACCTCACGGCCACCGAAAATGATAATGTAGTAGGTAACAAGCATCATTGTAGTCTCCTTCAAGGTGGACAGAGGGGTCACACCCTCGGTGAAGTTGAACTCGCTGGCGGGATACCCCATGACCTTCTCGTAGGCCTGGTCGAAGAGGGGCCACAAGTGCACACCAAAGGGATGGTCGAGAGTCGGGGTCGAGACATGTTTGAGGATTTCGGACGCCATTGTGACGGAATTGGGTTATTCTCTCGATCTAAATGGATGTGGAATTGAAGATGAAGATAGCCTTGAAAGGCAACCTGTTCTTTTCTTTGACGCAGTAATGGGACTGCAATGAACCGCCAAAACAAGAAAGGTCTGAAAGGAAAGGAAAGGAATGAAAGGAAGGATTAAGAAATGAAAGTGGGAAAGGGGGGAGAGAAGAGAGAGAAGAGCTGGAGAAATAAGAGCACAATTACTTTTTGCGTCCGGCGCGTCCGTTGAGGACCCAAAAGGGTTTAGCGTGTCATAAAAAAAAGGGGAAGATCAGGTTCCGATCGCATCGACTGGAGTATATTGTCCGAACATATGAAACCCTTAATAGATTCAATCTGTATTACTACCTACAAAATAGATATATTCTCCTAAATAACAAACCCCAGATTATAAAAATAAGTAGTGTACTCCGTACTGTGTTGCTGAATGCAATGTTGTCCTCGGTGTGAGACGATCACATGCTAGTCTATTTAATCCCAATAGCGCATTATTTATTACAAAGAAATACCCTGGCAAGGTATACACAAGATTGCCGAGGCGTTATCCAAATCAACGACTATGTATATATCTTCGACCATCTCTTTGCCCTTCCAAGGTTGATGGTTAAGGCATTAGGTGGATTCCAGTCTCCGCCTTAACTAGATCCGTACCCAAAGGGTTGCATTGAAAGTTCAGTCATTTCCTACCATTGAGTCACAACTGAACACCGTTAAAACTTGCCATTGGCAGTGGCCTAGGTAGGATTATAAAGGTAGTTTATGCCAGCTTGTGTCAATCTCCGCAGTTTGGACATGACGAGCATGGCCGGACAATAAGACATGTACATAGATCAATATAAACTTTATTTCATCTCTTGCCAATTCTCTGTTCAGGTAAAAAGGGTAGTATATTCATAGGTTTATACGATTCAAAGCTAGAAAGATCTTAATAGTGTGGTGTTGCCTACTATATAATAACCTCAATTCTTGTTCTCAACCGCGGTATAAGCTTGAAAGCCAAATCATGTATCTAGTAAAATTCTCTGGTTTTTATATACCTTCTTAGGTGTATGGGAGGATTTGCAATAGATAATCTTAACACCAGGGCTCATTGCTCTAATGATCATTTGAGTCAGCTTCTTTGTGCAACAGTTGGGTCAAAAATATATACTTGAACATCCCATTACCGTAAAAGTTGATATTCCATGTTTCAACGTGACAGTCTTTTTCAATGTCTAAGCTTATCATATATGACATAGATATAAATATAGATCCAAGAATAGCTGTGCCATATAATAAAACTTGACTGTCATGACCTTAAGACTCGGCCAATGACACGCATCTAGAAAGTGACAGCCATTCAGCCAATCAACAACCATCATTTGAGATCAAGACAACTTGGAACGGGGCCAATCGGATGATGACTCAGCACCCGTGTAGCTGCCTAAGGTGTCAACACCACACCACCCGCAAAATCCTAGAGGCACTTCACACCTCCCCTTCCCGTCCCCATCCACACTTCTCCCCTCACCATTGTCCTTGTCTGGTCCACCGTGGTCACCTTCTGAAAATGTCGTCCCTATCCATCTTCCGCGTGGCGACCCGCGCCGTTCGCCCTACCGGCTTCTTTAGAGCTCCCCAATTGACCCGGTCCCGGATGCAGTCCCCGGTGACTCTGGCCGCCGCCCGCGCTCACAACTTCGGTACCACCTCTATGCTCCGCTCCGGCCATGAGGATGAGACATACGAAGAGTTCTCTGCCAGGTACGCCCCCAATCGCAAGCCATTGAGGTCAGAGGAGTCGGACAGAAGCGCCCTGCATATTCATGTTAGGCGCTTCCCGGAACCAATATCGGCACTTGTCTGGACATGATAGGAACGTCTCATGCTGACCGTGTATCCCAATGGCAGATTCGAGAAGGAATTCGATGGTGTGCAGGACGTTTTCGAGCTCCAGGTATGACTATCTCGACTTCACCCGAGGCATAGTGATCGCCATGCGATACATGGCATCAGCCACACCCGACAATCAACATGCGGCTCCTATATCCGCACCAATTCGACAATTGACTAATGCATGTTTTTGCAAACAGCGTAACCTGAACAACTGCTTCGCTTACGATCTCGTTCCCTCCGTCGAGGTCCTCACTGCCGCCCTCAAGGCCGCCCGCCGTGTTAACGACTTCCCTACCGCTGTTCGCGTCTTCGAGGGTACGCTTCCACAACATCCTATCTTGGAGCACTAGTCTCGTTCGTCATTGAACCCAAGCTAACGTCATTTTATCATCAGGTGTCAAGGCCAAGGTCGAGAACCCCGACCAGTACAAGCAATACCTCGAGTCCCTCGAGGGTCTGCGCGTCGAGCTGGGCGTCGCTCTTCGGGAGGAGCTCTACCCCCAGGAGGCGTAAATTCCTATCATCAATTCCACTTTTACGTCAATTTTCTCTTAAACAAACAGTACCCCCTCGCACGTTGTTTATCCAGCACTGTTTGACTGGCTGAGGATTAGGTCAGGTAGAAGAGAAAACTGTATACATACTTTAGAGACCTCTTGTGTTGTTAGTGCTGCTGTTGTCTGGAAAAAGGTCTTCTGTGCCTTACTTGGTTGGTGCTTAATCTATCTTGATTCCATCTTGTTCAGTCATCCTGCATTGTTGTATTATCAACCGCTCAAGTCAGTCCTCAGTCCTCAGTCCTCGATCCTCAATCCTTAATTATCAGCTTTCCTACATTTTTATATTTACGGAGGATATTGCTTCAAAACGGTAAAAATAGCCAAACTGGTCTGAATCTCGGTTTTTGTTCCTAAATAGCGAATATATCACACAAAATGATAACTGCGACAAGCAGCCCAAGAGGCACCAGACCTAAACAAACAGGGCCTCCAACAATGACCACGCGCAATCAATATAAGTACAAGGCCCCCGTAGCTCTCTAGGAGACAGCAGCATGGCCAAAACGTATTTTTGTGACAAGGAATAAACCAAAAACAGAGAGGGAAAAAAAGGGAACACAAAATCATCAATACACACAGGTATGTGTCCGCTTAAACGCCGGGTACCAAGCCACTGATATTCAGTAATATAGTCATAGGGGTATGCAAGGTGATGCAAGGAATCGAGTCGTGAGGCACTCTCCAGAATGACAAGAGACGAGAGAACAGATCAAACGGGAGATCATGATAATTAGTGCGTTCCAACATACTTGAAGTAAGTAGGTCGGCAATCCTCCTTGGAAAGGAAGTCTGCGCCTTGGAAGAACTGGCCAGCCTTGCAGCCGGAGCATTTGGGAGAATTGGGGCAGTTGAGATACGGGATGTGGTTGTACCCAATATCGCGGAACCTAGTGAAAATAAACGTGAGCGGGGGTTCTTAGATGAGAAAAAGACTACGTGGCTTACCAGTGGACGTTGGCGGCATCGGCGAAAAGACCAATTCCGAGAGAGTGAACGGGAGCATCACCCCAGCGTTCGTAGAAGAATCCACCGGCACGATCCAGGTGCTGGAAGTACGCTTCGTACTTTTCGCCGCGGAAGAAGTCAAGATCGCCGATTTCGAAGTTGGACCAGAAGTGGCAGGTGGAGTATCCATTGGCGGCCTTGGTGTGCTCAGGACGAGCCTCGTCATCTGTAATCCACTCCCACATGTTGTTGTCACTGAGGTATGACGGGTTGGCGGCGAGGAATCGCTGAGTCTCGGGCCAAAGGGACGGGATACTCTGTGGCGCGTCGTAGAGATTGATGGTGAAGCCGTAGGTCTTGTTGCCATCCTCCATGTATCGGAACACATCGTAGTCGACGTCGCAGAAGAACTTGACATTGGGCTCGATGCGCCAGTAGTAGCGGTAGCCTGCGAGGGCAGGGTGCTTGTAGAACATGCCGCTGTTCCAGCGACACATCTGGTGGTAAGAGATCTTGGAGCTGTACTGGATGTCTTGCTCCTCCAACACCTTTGCTGACTCGTAGAAGAGTGGCATATTGATCCATTCTGGGACGTCCCAGTGTTCCTTGGGCACAAGTTCTGCATGTAAAGTTAGGTATGGTCCCTCTTGTTCTAACCGAGCTGGAATGCGTACCATATTGGCACTTGGCCTTGGTCATTGCCTGAGTCTTCTGCTTGAATTCCTCGGTGAAGGGCACATCGTTGAAGAAGATATAGGGATAGTTAAATTTGCTGTTCCATGTTCGCTCCAGATCAGTCATTGTCGAGAGTAGCTGACCCAGTTCCTCGTTGCGGACGAGGGTAATGAGCGCAGCATTGGTGCGGGCGGATTGTTCGCTATCGGGGGAGTAGTCGTGTTCGTCGGCTCGCCATAAGTTTCCTACAGGTTCTCCGGTAGCTATGCGACTCGTTAGTATGGCACTTAGAGTGCGATGGTTGTAATAGGAGGTGTGGCAAGAAACTGGGGTCACGCACGATCTACAAGAGGATCCTTTTTCATGCCATGAGCCAACTTAGACCCTTCTTCAGAGGAGCTCTGGTGTAATTGGAAGACAAGAAATAGACAAAGAAGGATACATGCTGCACCCAGCATGCGAATCGGTCGTGCGATAGCCATGATGGTGGTATTTGCTTAAAGGGGGAGATGCTCGGAGGGAGAGAGAGAGGCGCGTAATAAGAGTCGCCATCTTACCTTATCGGGACTAGCGCTATCCAAGCAAAACATCTGGGTCTTGTCTTCACTTTATGCTTCTTCCAATTTATGACGCCTAGAGATATCTCGATGTGATTTATCATCGTTTCTGGATCCGAGCTTATGTCTGAAAATGGCCCTCGCTGCTGATTTAAGTACGCTTATCGATGCCTTGATCACTTCCGTCGCCAAGATACCGCCGAACCACAAGGTATTATATCGAATTTCCATTGTTCTCATATCACTTATGGAGTACTGATATATATGTAGGGGTCTGCGCACACTCAGAGCCTGAAGCGTCGTGTACAAGGGGGTCTCCGAACTGGGTCTCATACGCGCACCGACCAATTTGCGGTCACCAAGCAACTCGAGGGACTACAGGAAAAGTTTCAAATCTTGAATAGAGATGAACTTGCCGAAGCCCTTCACAGCCGCCTTACAGAGCTGGAGAGCAATAGACACTCTTGGCTCCCAGAGATCCTGAGTCTCTTTCTGCAGCTCTCAGATCGCCCCGCTCTTCTGTCTACGGTCAAACGTCCGGAAGAAGGGGCCAAGGCACCAGAAGCAAAAGAAACTCTTTCTTGGTCGGATCTTAACGCAGAAGGTACTGCATTTAGTGACGAAGAAATTTGGGAACAGGTAGATTTTGCTGGCGACTCATCAGATGACGACTTTTCATCCGTTGCCAGTGATGTATCTCTTCCAAAGCACAGGCCTCAATCCGCCACAACGGTGGATGAAGGCTACACGATACCAGATGACGTTTTTGTTCCAACAGAGGATGGGGATCTTATTACTTCTCTAGAAAAGGCTCAATTTTGGAGAGCGGAAAACCACCCTGCGTTGCCCCAAGGAGAAGCAGCCATACGACTTATCACAGAATCCCAACTTGCTAGAGAGACTATCTTTATGCTTCAGGGCCTTCCAACGTCCATTTATGTACGTTTGGACGATGATTTTGGAGTGGATCGAAGGTACAAACTCGCACATTCATCCAGCGAAGCCCTATCATCGCTTTTGCAGTGTTTCAGCGAGATAGGTGCCAAACTCAACGATGTACGAGATTTCACCAAGCTCCCACAAATCATTCCGTACATGCAAACATTTTGCCGCGGATTAGAAGAGCGTCTTCTTGAATTTAATAGAGTCTTATCTCAAGTTCAGTGCAAATACCTTTCCGCCGGGTCAACTATCAGTCTCATCCAGCTTCTTGTTGATGTTCGTCAACACTCTCACGAGCTAGCATTGCTTGCAGATATGATCACCAAGCTAGACAAAAACTCGACCGATCAGCCAATGTGCTGCCTTGATTCATTATATGATTTAATATGCATGCTGGAAGCCCTTGGCGATGAAAGTACGTCTCAATGCCTGGCAGAGCTATTCTTTATGTGTTTCAAAACATATTCAAGCTCGATCCGACTCTGGATGGAAAAAGGTCAGGTTGATGCTTCGGACAGCACTTTCTTTGTGCGATCCAATCGTGAGAATGAGAACGGGGATCTTCGAACTCTTTGGCATGACTGGTTTGTGCTTGATACGGGCTACAGGCAGCAGAGGATCCCTCGGTTCCTCGAACCTGGTGTCCAGAAAGTCTTTACAGCAGGCAAGAGCATGGTATTTCTACGCTATCTGAATGCGCCGCCAGACATTGAGACCATGAGATTCGAGGACCTCTATTCCCAGGATTCTTCACTATTACTTCCTTTTCCCGCATTAGTAGAGTCCGCTTTTGAAAAGCTTGTGGATGTGGATCATTCACTCAGTGCTAGCCTATTACGAACCGAACTCGACCAACAATGCGGATTAAGGACCTCCCTTGATGCTCTTCAGCATGTCTACCTCGCTAAAGACATGAGCGCCATCAGCATTGTTGACGCAAAAATATTTGAACTGATCGATCGGGGTCGTTCCTGGGATGACAGGTTCTTGCTCACTGAGATATCAAGGACGGCTTTCAGTTCGGTATCTGTCATTGACACATCAAGACTCCTTGTGCGGCCAGCTAGTACTACATCATCGAGGGGATCTGAAAATAATCATCGAACTGTGGGGATTCTGGAAGCAATCTCAATTGATTATGGCCTGCCGTGGCCTATTGCGAACATAATCACCGAGGACGCAATACACACTTACCAACGGGTCTCAACCTTCCTGATGCAAATCAGACGCGCTAAATATGCCATTGTGAAACAGCGTATTCGCGACGCCCGCGTCACCGCACCTGGCGACAATGACACATTGGTGCGCGCTCTACACCATAACATGCTCTGGGTTCTCGATTTCATCTACGGCCATCTGACGTATCTCGTAATATCCACCGCAACCCAATCTCTACACAAAGATTTATCTGGCGCACAAGATGTCGATGCCATGATAGCCGCCCACCAATCCTACATGTCTTCTTTGGAAGCCCAGTGTCTCCTCTCTAAAGATTTATCACATATCCATGACGCAATCATCAATTTCCTGGACCTGTGTGTTCATTTCGCAGATCTACAAGCCGCACACTTGCTCGGCGATGACGACCAACAACATCTGGAGAATGTGAAGACACCGCGCAAAAAGAGAGATGTAGGAGACGAGTTCGACTCCGATGATGATAATGATGATGAGGACTACGATCATATGAACCACGAACACACACTCACAGTCTCATTTCGTGAATCGACATACAGCCAGCAGATGAAAACAGTCAACAACAACTTCAACCATCTAACCGCCTTTGTAACGGATGGCTTGAAAAGTCTAGCCCGTGCAGATGGTCTTCACAGTTGGGATATTCTTGCCGACAGGCTCGAATGGAGGCGGAATTGGCGTAGGCATTGATACACGATATAAATACCCCAGTTTTGGTTCTAGCGGGAGTTGGCGTTACATAGCTTAGAATTTGACACTAGGCAGTGGAAGATGTAATAATGGCTTTTTCTTGACTACATACTTGAATTTCTGTCTCACAGGAGTCTTCTATCCGATTCGGAAACTTAAACCCACCGGCCAATCCCTTTTGGCCCGGGGGCGTAGATTTCGATGGATGTCCCCGAAGCGATCACCAACCCCGTCGGATTGGAGTCTTTGAGCCCGGATAAAAGGGAAGAACGATATATTGCCAAGTACGCGGATAGTAGTCAGTCTTAGATGTCTGATGTGCGCTCTATTCTTTTGCAGAAACAATCTATTTCTCTGAAGGTTGAGCGGCCTCTTGCTCCGAAGGCTGCGCAGCCTCTTCTTGCTTGGCACCTTCTTGCTTGGCGCCAGGGAAGCGAGAGCCACGATCCTTGACCTTCTTTACCTTCTTCTGCACAACCGGAGGCGGGTAAGCCTTCAATGTAACCTCCTGCCATTCAGCCGAGGCTGTGTAGGCTGCGTGGATAGGGGCCATAAGGGCGACCATGCCGGCCGAGACAGCAGGCTTAAGCAGCTGTGGTGTCAACTATAACGTTCGTTAGTAAATGATACAAGCCCTTCAGGATAGAAACATAGGTAGACATACAATATCGGCTTTGTAAGCATCGTGTAGTTGCTTAATATCGGTGAAGACCAGAGGTTCGGCGTCCTTACGCTCGACGCGGAATTCTCCATGGCCCTTAAGGACGGCTGCGGGGAATAGAATGTGCTCAACCAATGAAATCACACCGTTGTCTTCGACGATCTTAGGGAAACACTCTGCCTTGCGGATCTTCTTTGCGATGCTCTCGGCAGAGTCGAGAAGGTCGATTTTACTATCTAGTAGGGTTTTAGCATGTTATAACTTCTATATTGATAGCCGATAAAAGGGAAGGGACATACCTGGGCTATCACTGGAGCTCATTTTGCCGGAGGATAATGAGGCCATCATAGGATTTAGAAGGTGGGCGCGCTAGACATAAATAGGTAAGCCTCTGATAATCCACAAAGTAGGATGAAACCTTACAACACGGTATCCAAGTTTGGGGAGCCACTCAGTCGCCGCGGCTGGGTTTGTGAGTTAGTTTGTGGCCTGTGGTTTGAAGATTTTGTATCGTGACTCACTGAACAACTTCCGTTGATCGATGCCTCCGAGCTGAGCATCACAGTTCAAATGCTGCTCATCGAGAACCTGGAGAACTGGGTACAGGAGCCTGATGTAGTGAATGGTTAGTATATTATGCGATCCATATAGGCTGAGAGGCATCCATACCCACTCAATGGAGCATTGCCAGTCTGCTTGACAATCTCACTGCCCGCCTTCTTGGCTTGACCTTCAGAGATCAAAGAAGACAATTTGTACACATCAAGCACATACTCAGAACTCTTCTGGTAAGAACTACCAAGAACAAATTCGAGCTTTTCAATAGGAACACCGACGGCCTGCAGGATAGCGGTGATAATGTTTCGGTAGTAAATCGAACGCTGCTCCACTAGCTCAAGTGGTGCCTTCAACTGTTTATCTCGAAAGGGTTGGTTAGATCGGGATCTGGACGAGTCTCTCCAAAATGTATGCGCTTACATTATCGAGGAATGCGTGGACGTCCGCAAGCAGAATCGTGACATCGCAGCCTGCGAGTAGCAACTGCGCAATCTTCAGGGCTGGCACGAAGTAGCCAATGTGAGGGCGACCAGTCGTCTAGGAAAGGGAGGATGTGTTAGCAGGTTGTCGCGACAAGCGTTCTGCTTTTATAGGCGCATAGTACTAACTGCCGTGCCCCAGTACACCCTGGGATTGCGTCCACTCTTCAATATCTCCTCAATGATCTCAGGGTTGAGGAATTCGGCGAGGTTCGAATTGATCTGCAAGAAATGAGTGTTTGTTTGAAGGACGGTTTGCGCGGGGTCTCACGAGATCGAATCTTGCTTGCGTCGCGGAATCCATGGTGGGCTAAAAAGCAAGGATTTAAAAGAGGAAAATAAAGAACGCAATCGAGAAAGCGAATTGGAGAAGACAAGAGAGTTGTCCAAAGGAAGAGATCTCGGCGAAAATCAAACCATGGAAAGGTGGGATGGGTGACTCAGCGCCTCCCCGCCCTCCAGGGCTATCTCCGCTAATCTCCATTCCTTCCGATAGTCCTTGAACTCGGAATGTTTCCGTTTTCACGAGAAATTCTTTAGACAAGTAGATAACATGTACAATATCAGCTAAGTCTATCGTTACCTGTTAGTTATGCTATCTATATAAAGTCAAGATATCTCTACTTTCCACTACCAACCTGCTCATACCTTCCAAGGTTGGTTCCAGAATATCAAAACGATTTCAATTGGCTCATACAACTACATGTGCTCATGATCTGTTGTGCGTTGAACAAATTTTGTATTAAAAAATATCAATATATATTAAGAGTTTGATCGATTATATATGCAATGGATATCAAAAGACGCCGTGCCAATGTCATCCAAGTTCTTTTCCACATCAGTCATAGCAGCAAACCATTTCCACAATGTTGCACAAGCTGAAAGAAATGAAAAAAATTACCTCCTCTTTTAAAACTTTTCCGAAATCAAGCTCGCAACAATTTTAAGCCTTGATGGCTTTCTCCTCGTCGTCGTGGAAAGCGAATTTCGAGAAACGACGAATAGACTCTCCCTTAAAGTAGAACACATAGGGGATGGCGCAGCAACCCAAGCCGATGAATGCAAGAAGTGAACTGGCCCACTGGTCACCTAGACGCTCATACATTTGTTCTGTGAACAAGACGGTGCAGGCACCCCAGATAGAACGGATGAAGGTCTTGGCTGCGAGAGCAGATGCTGCTTGATGCTGGTAGGTATCAACTAGAGAGATAGTTAGCAACGATGCAGATTTAAAATGGGTTCATTGGGTCGATACATACCAAGGTAATTGTTGGCAGAGTTGTAGAGCAGGATAATACCGATTCCAAGAATGAAGCCTCCCATCGCCGGTCCCATCCAGTGAAGGTGGGGGTAGGAGGTCCAGGCGAAGACGAAAAGACCAGCAGGGACACACCAGCAAGCCCACATCATGGGAATCAGACGCTTTTCGGCTGGAGGCTTGCCACCGTGTGCTGCAGAGACCTTAAGATAGTGCTTGTTGACAAAAGGAGCAAGGGATGCGCTAAAGATAACACCGATAGCCAGAGGGATAAACATGAGACCGGTGTTAGACGCGCTCCATCCTTTGCCACCCTGGTAAACAATTGGGTAGCTAGAAATATAGTTAGTCTCTAGTCTTTGTTGATAGAAAGAAGTTGATGACTTACGCAACGAAGAACATGTAAAGCAAGCCGTAAATGACCGACATGTAGAGAGAAATGAACAAGACAATGGGCTCGAGGAACAGAAGCTGGAAAGGGCGGAAGAGGAAGATGCGCAGCTTCTCACCCATGGGGCGAGCATCGAGCTCGGTTTCGGTGGTATACTTGGGGTCGTTCTCAGCCTTGCGAAGTTTCTGGGCTCGCTTCTTCAGCAAAATTGGTGCAAATGTCTCAGGGACAGTGAAAGTGATCATGAACCAGGCGACAAAGGACAAAATAAGCTGGATCCAGTAAAGCCAACGCCAACCACAGTTGTCAGCCAGGAAGCCACCAACAAGTGGACCAATAGCCGGGCCAATGAAGGGAGCAGCGCTGAATGCCGCCATCGGAACACCACGCTCCTCGTTCTTCCACAGATCAGCCAGAGTACCACCAACTAGTGTCATGGGAGCACTGAAAGCGATTCCATCGATCAGACGGCAGACGATGAGAGTTCCAATGTTCTTAGAAACGGCACATGGAATGACGAAAATAACAGCGAGTGCAAGGGTCGAGGCGTAGACAGGCCGACGTCCGAATATCTCTGAGAGTGGAGCAAATAGCATGGGTCCTAAAATAAGGTTAAAACTATAATCACATCACATCGCATCTGTAAGTTACTTACCAAGACCGAATCCAATAACGAAAACCGTGATAACAAGCAAGCTAACTTCACGACCGATACCGAATTCCTCGATGGGTCCCTCAACGTCGGCTGTAATGACACTACTGCAAAAGGCGACGACGAAGCAGGTGAAGGCAACCACCATGGTACAGTACCACTTGTAGGCCTTCGACCAGTTCTTAGGGTTCTCGGGATCATTGATGGTGAAGGTTACCATCTTCCAATCTTCGATTTTACCAGTAGCATTGGACTTGACCGGCTTGATGATTTCACCGGTCCTGGTCTCGGTGGTGTATTCGCGTAAATCAGCGCTATCGTTGACTTCGCGGACTGGTAGGTCGAGGTAATCATTGGGTTGTTCATAGTTGTGAGACTCGATGGAGGCTGTCGTGCTAGTTCCATTGGTGTGGGTCTGATCTGACCGAGGGGTCTCCATGTTGAAAGATATCAGACTCGTTATAGGGGCTGTACCCAGACAACAGTATGAAGGTTGTAGTGGTGGCAGCGTGTGTTGATACAATGTAGATTCCTTTGGACCCCCTGGGGTGGCATTCTTTTATATGTCATCTCTAATAAAATTCTGCGCCAAACTTTTGACGAGTGGGGCATAACAAAAAGAGCAAAAAGCAATAAGAACTGCCCATGGATGAAGATGCTCATACATTCTTGCTACGAGCGGAACCTTTGATATCGGCCCGCACCCAGATGGGTTACCTAATATGGACTAGTGGCAATGTCCCAATTAGGCAATATGCTACGATATAACTCTTGGCATTCTTGGCATTATCGCTTGATTCCTCTGGTTCCTCTGATGCCTCACTTTCCTCGCGAAAGCACTTGTTATATTTTTCAATTAGCAATGCAAAGCTCTCATTATCCATGCTCTAGACGTAAACTAGAACATAGCTCTACCTGTCGAGATAGTGATAAGTGGACCCTCCAGCGCTGTTCTTTCCTTCGAGTAAGGAGAGTACATAGTACTCTGTACTGTCTCACTAGAGAAAGCGCTAGATTATGTGCCGATCAAGAACGCGTCATGTGTTTGTTGTTAATGAGCGAGCAGGAATACCCGAGTGCGTTTTAGCCTGAGAATTTTCTTTTGTACACTTCTTAGCTTGTTCAAATGTACCTTTCCCGAGTTCCAGCTTGGCATCACGCAAAAGTGGATCTGCCACATGTCGTAGAAAGCTCAATCAAGGAGATAGCAATAGAAGTCGAGAAGTCGAATTTATAGACGCAAAATTACCAGATGAAAGTTGTCCTACATGTCGATATTGCAGGTTAGATCAAACAAATCAACTAGGAGATATCGAAAACGTGTGTATCCAATAGTTGGATCTGCTAGCGAAGAGACCACCTCAGAAACAACACTGAACTTGTCTAGATTAACTCAGTCCAGAGAATATTACAGTGTCACATGGATATCCATAATATAAAAAGTCTATCTCGGCGACACGGGCCTGGGCTACATACAGTTGGTCAATAAGATTATAATTTTTTTGTTTTTCCACCCACCCTTGTATAGATCGGAGCATAATACCAAATCCGGACATCAAAAATGGGATTTCCTTATTAGGAACTAAACCTCACGCAAGGCGGATTTCGACTCGCCACAACTTTTTTTTCATATTGTTCTAGAATCTTGTATCAGACTGGGCTGAACAGCCCACCAGTAGCACTTCATATTGGTTGTGGATCACGTCTGATGCATCTATGAGGTCAGGTATCTTTTGTAGGTGTTGTCCATATCAAAGATACAACGTTCAAATTCTATGCCCCTTGCCCCAGAATTAGTGGAAACATTCGGGTTTGTTTACTCCGTAGAATTCAATTATCATTAATTGGGGAATACCCCATACCTCTTGAGGTAAATCTTACCCCTATCCCCAAAATAAAATGAGCATTCAGTTCTTTGCAATCTCGTGTACTTCGCACTAGTACTAGTGCGAAGTACCCGTCTAAATTACACATGCTAGATACCATCCTTGTATTTAGTATATTTTGTTCTATTGAGCATTGTGGTCAACAAAATGAGAGCAAAAATATTTGGAAGAGCGCCGGTATATATAGCACGTATAGAACGTCTTTATAATCTAGAATATGCTCCGCTCATACATTTCCCACCTGTCACGGCCAGGGTGAGTTGAAAGTCATGGATACCATGCAAGTGTCTAAAACACAAAAGATGTCATGGTGGCAAATCGAGACCCCAGGATAAACTTGAACCTGCATAAGTTGGTATTGTTTATGCTGGCATGCTGTGTAAGCCTTTTCCCCTTGGAAGCCGAAAGCTTTGGCACTGTCTAGCTCATGACTTGAAAATTTGTGAACAAATATATCTTTTTAAGGTTCTTGTCTGAGGACGCCCCTATTGACTGTAAGGAACTTCGATATCACGGGAGATGACTGGGAGATTCAGCTTCTCGACCATTTCATAATTGAGGAGCCAGCGATTGGCGTTTGTGCATTGTAACTGCTATAGATGAAGGCGGCTTATAAAGAAAACTAAGTTGCTTCTATTGAAGTGGCCTTGACCTATTGGTGCTCAGATTGCAGGACTCTTGGGATATCTTCACGTCTTAAGTATTGGACATAGAGGCTTCGCCTTACTTAGGTGTCTGTGGGAAATATCCAACTTTGAAATAGATTGCTACACATCTAACATCCCCTCCAAGATTCTCCCATTTGACGACTGGACTCTACCTAGGCTTGTTTGAGACGACCTATCAAGTGTCAAGTAATTCGCCTAGGTTGGTACCAAATTGGGATAATTTTCTCTAATATATGGTCAGCCCTTGTGATATAATGGAACTCGAATATCACCTGCGTATAAACCAAGTCATTGTCATCGCCGTCAGAGCGGTGTTCTACCACTAGGAGCGTTATATCGGGCCTCTCACGCCTGCTTCATTCGCATAGCCCGAGATACTCTTTGGCGGTGAGCTCACATCTGCTATTAATAAGTGCGTATTTAGAAGCCTTCTATACAAGCTTTATTCGGCCCAAATATTGGGATGTGATGAGGAGTATTCCAAAGTTGATATATGAAACCATGCTGAGTTTATCTAGATTGTATTCCAATACTCATATGGGAGATTTTTTTTTAAAAAAATTCATGAATGTTTCTTTCTTCTTATCAAATAGATCAGGGGTTCCCAGAGGCCAAAAACATCCCATTGTTGTGATGAGCCCCTCATACTGATTATACTGAGGGGATCATCCGGGCCGATGTTGTTGGTTTAGTGCCCCACAACGCCTTCTATTTGATCTCTCCGCTCCCCTTTGGATGTTATCAGATGGCATGAGAAAGCCTAGTAATTGTCACATTTTATGTACTAAAAAGTTCCTATAAGATATGTGAATGAAAACACCATTATATAAGAAAATGGAAGAAAGGAAGAATTTGCGATCAAACTTTAAATCTGTTATCAGCACATGACCTAACCAGATAAGCCGCAACAGGCTTAGGGCGGGGGAAACTCATTTCTCTTACAAAAAAAAAAGCGGCGATAGAGTCATCGCCGGCCTCTTCTAGCGATCTTCTCAAGTCCACTTGAGAGAGGCACTCGAGCCACTCAATCTCCATCGATACTAGGAGAATCAAATTTTATCTCCTGTGTCATACTTGACTCATTGGGAGAATCCCCAATTTGCTTCACGATGACTTCTACCGATACTTATCTGGCCATCCCGGGCTCCGTTGCCTTTTCCCGCTCCCGTGGACATGCTATTGCTACTAGCATCGGTGTCCAGGATGTCCGGGCCCAGTGGATTCACTATGTGCATACCACCCAGCCCTTGGAGGAGCCCCAGCGTGCGGTACTCGAACAATTGCTTCAGTACGGCGACATCACAGACGTCCCTCCTACTTTCGAATCCACCGATGGTCAATTCGATACCTTCTACATTTTCCCACGGACCGGTACCATCTCGCCATGGAGCTCCCAGGCAACGGGCATCTCGCACGTCTGCGGCTTGCAGAAGTACGTCAAGCGGATCGAACGGGGTATGAAGATTTCGTGTCTTCGTAACAGTGCGGAGGACTACAAGCCAGAGTACATGGATACGCTTCATGATCGGATGACTCAGATTATTGGCAAGGATGAGCCCGAGCTGAGCCTTATGTTCTCCGAGCACGCTCCCCAGCCCCTCAAGACCATCTCCCTCCAGGGCGGTACCAAGTCCCCCAAGGAGATCCTCCAAGAGGCAAACACCGAGCTTGGCTTGGCCCTTGACGATTCAGAAATTGATTATCTTGCTGAGGCCTATGGCCCGAATGGCGCAATTGCCCGTGACCCTACTGATGTCGAGCTCTTCATGTTTGCTCAGGTCAACTCGGAGCATTGCCGACACAAGCAGTTCAACGCCTCCTGGGTGATTGATGGCAAGCCCATGCCAAACAGTCTGTTTGCCATGATCCGCAACACACACAAGAAGCACCCCGAGCACACCGTCAGTGCCTACAGTGACAATGCTGCCGTGCTGGAGGGCCCCGAGGCCGCGTTCTGGGCCCCTGATCCGACAACCGGACAGTGGATGCACACCAAGGAAGTTGTGCACTTCCTGGCCAAGGTTGAAACCCACAACCACCCCACTGCCGTCTCACCCTACCCTGGTGCGGCTACGGGATCCGGCGGTGAAATCCGTGATGAGGGTGCCGTCGGCCGTGGCTCGCGCCCTAAGGCCGGTCTCGCTGGCTACTGTGTGTCAGACCTCTTGATTCCTGGTTTGAAGCAGCCATGGGAACTCGATGTCGGTAAGCCAAACCACATTGCCAGCAGCTTGGATATCATGTTGGAGGCACCCATTGGTAGTGCTGCTTTCAACAACGAGTTCGGCCGTCCCTGCATTGGTGGATACTTCCGCACTCTGCTCACCGAGATTGACGTTGGCAACGGTGAAAAGGAAGTTCGCGGATACCACAAGCCCATTATGATCGCCGGTGGTGTTGGAACCGTTCGCCCTCAACATGCTATCAAGCACCCAGATGTTGTCAAGCCCGGTGCTTTCCTTGTCGTCCTTGGAGGCCCTGCTATGCTTATTGGTCTGGGAGGTGGTGCTGCCTCCAGTATCGCCTCCGGTGAAGGATCCGCCGAGCTCGACTTTGCCAGTGTCCAGAGAGGCAATGCTGAAGTCCAGCGGAGAGCCCAAGAGGTTATCAACGCCTGTGTAGCCATGGGAGACAACAACCCCATCAAGTTCATCCACGATGTTGGTGCCGGTGGCTTGTCCAACGCCCTTCCCGAACTGATCCACGACTCGGGCTTGGGAGCTACGTTCGAGCTTCGTGAAATTGATAACACCGACCGTAGTATGAGCCCCATGCAAATCTGGTGCTGTGAAGCCCAAGAGCGCTACGTCATGGCCGTCGGCGAGGAGAGCATGAACAAGTTCACTGCTATCGCTAACCGTGAGCGTTGTGGCTTCTCCGTTGTCGGTCGTGGCGGCGGTTCGTCCGAGGAAGAAAAGAGACTCATTCTCCTTGACCGAGAGTCCAAGGAATACCCAGCCCCCATTGACCTTCCTTTGTCTGTGCTTTTCGGCAAGACTCCTCGCATGACCCGAACTGTCGATTCGCGGAAGCTGAAGTTGCCCGCCGTGGACTCTAGCCTCAGCAAATACCTTCCCTCTCTCACCTCTAGGACGGAGGTTGTCGATGAGGCTATCAAGAGAGTGCTGTCTCTGCCTGCAGTCGGCTCCAAGTCTTTCTTGATCACTATCGGTGACCGCACTGTCGGCGGCTTGACAGCTCGTGACCAGATGGTTGGCAAGTGGCAGACACCCGTGTCGGATGTCTCGGTTACTGCCACTTCCTTGGCCCAAGGTATCAAGACCGGTGAAGCCTTTGCCATGGGCGAAAAGCCTACCCTGGCTCTCATCTCCTCGGGTTCGTCTGCTCGTATGGCTGTTGCTGAGTCTCTCATGAACTTGGCTGCTTCTGATCTTGTAGATCGTCTCAGCCAAGTGAAGCTCTCTGCCAACTGGATGTCTGCCGGTAGCCACCCTGGTGAGGGTGCTGCCATTTATGAAGCCGTGGAGGCTGTCGGTCTCGACCTGTGCCCTAAGCTTGGTATCAGCATTCCCGTCGGCAAGGACTCTATGTCCATGAAGATGAAGTGGAAGGATGAGACCTCGAATGAGGCCAAGGAGGTTACTGCCCCGATGTCCTGTGTCATCTCTGCCTTTGCGCCGGTTGGCGACTTCACCAAGACCTGGACCCCGGCTCTTCGCAGCTTCGAAGAAGTTGGAGAGACTGTCCTCATGTTTGTCGATCTTTCGTCCGGTCGCAAGACTCTTGGCGGATCGGCTCTTGCCCAGGTCTTCAATGAAGTCGGTTCCGAGTGCCCTGACATCCGCGACGTTGATCTCTTCCGGGACTTCTTCGATGCTACCCAGCAACTTCAAGAGGCCGGAATTGTCTTGGCTTACCACGATCGCTCCGATGGTGGTCTTCTGACTACTCTCGTTGAGATGATGTTCGCTGGTCGTTGCGGTGTTGAGATCATGCTCGATAACATCTGTGCCTCTTTCAACACTAAGGATGTCATTGAATCTCTTTTCACTGAAGAGCTCGGTGCTGTCTTCCAGGTCCGCAAGGAGCACGAGATCCAGTTCCGCTCATGCTTCGCCACTTGCGGTCCTCCTCCAGGTCTGATCCACAAGATTGGACGTGTGGCTCAACAGCCCAAGCAGGACCTTGCCATCTACCACAAGGCCTCTTTGGTGTACCGCAACACCCGTTCCAGCCTGCAGCAGATCTGGGCCAAGACCTCCTACCACATGCAGAAGCTTCGTGACAACGCGGACTGTGCGGAGCAGGAGTACGCCAACATTCTTGACGATGCCAACCCCGGTCTCTCTTGGAACCCCACCTTCGACCCCAAGGACAAGGGCTTGCCCATGATGACTAGCCTTTCCCAATACTCTCCCTTCGCCAACAAGCCCCGCGTTGCCATCCTTCGTGAGCAGGGTGTCAACAGCCAAGCTGAGATGGCCTTTGCCTTCAACACCGCTGGTTTCTCCGCCGTCGATGTTCACATGACCGACATTATTTCTGGCCGTGTGTCTCTCTCCACCTTCGCTGGTCTCGCTGCCTGCGGTGGTTTCTCGTACGGTGACGTCTTGGGTGCCGGCCAGGGCTGGGCCAAGTCCGTTCTGCTACACGAGAACACCCGCAAGGAATTCCAGGAGTTCTTCGAGCGCCCGGACACTTTCGCCCTGGGTGTGTGCAACGGCTGTCAGTTCCTGTCTCGTATCAAGGATTTGATTCCTGGTGCCGGTTACTGGCCCAGCTTCGAGCGCAACACCAGCGAGCAGTACGAAGGCCGTGTCTGCATGGCTCGCATCTCCGACCCCGACCCATCCCGCCCCAGCGTCTTCTTCCACGGCATGGACGGCACTTCACTCCCTATTGCCGTTGCTCACGGCGAGGGTCGTGCCTCCTTCGCCGGCTCCCAGGGCATCTCGGCTTCCGACTTCGTTCGCGAGGGTCTTGCCCCCGTCCGATTCGTCGACAACGCCTCCCTCAAACCCACCATGAAGTACCCCTTCAACCCTAACGGCAGTCCCGAGGGTATTGCCGGTGTGCGCAGCCCCGACGGTCGTGTCCTTGCTATCATGCCTCACCCTGAGCGTACTGTCATGAACGGTATTGCCAGCTGGTTGCCTCCGAACGCCGAGTCCTGGGGTGATATTGGCCCTTGGGGACGTGTCTTCTACAGCGCCAGACGCTGGGTTGGTTAGAATTCTTAGTCTATATTTACGAATCTTTTTCTTTTTCGCCCGTTTTTCCCTATTTCTGAGTTCTTGTCCATATTCTTTGTGGAGTTGAAAAAAAAGAACATGCCAAAATGATCTCTCAAATCAGTATATAACAAAATTGATCAAAACTATTTCCAGAATGTTAATCCAATACAAAATTATATCTATGAATGTCCATGGATATAGCAGAATTCATATAACGAGTGTACCTCTTTTCGGATTTTCTGGAGGAGAGGTGTTTTTAAGTTACAGCTGTGCTGCTTTATTACAATTCCCCTGGATGAAGATTGAAATTTCCTCAAGTAAACAAGACGCTATTCACAAAACCGATAGGTCCTCGGGACGGGACACTCCACCTGGGCATAGATGGAGACGATATGCTGACATAATCCGCATCCCCGGCGAGCTCATCGGGCCCATCGCATCAACGTTAGCCTCTTTTACTTCGCCGTTTTTTTTTTTCGAGATCAAGGGTTAACACCAAGTCCGACTCCGCTATTTAAAGATACAACACATCTACTCGGTCTTCTCAAATTCTAATAATGGCCTCCGACGCCGCCTCCGCCTCGCCCGCCGAGCTCTACGACTCTGCTATGACCGTCCCCTCCGACTCAGAGAACTACTCCGCGAACCATGAGATGTCCTCCTCGGTCCCATCAACTGCAAGCTCACTCGTGATGCTTTACAAGCCGCCTAGTGTTTGGGGTCTTCTGCGCGGAGCAGCCATCAACCTCTTCCTCCCCTTCGTTAATGGCCTCATGCTCGGCTTTGGAGAGCTGTTCGCACACGAGGCTGCTTTCCGACTTGGATGGTCTAACACTAAGGTATGTGGAATTTGATATGAACTTATTTCGATCCTGATGACTGATTCACTGCTTTTTATTATATAGATCTTCCCTAACCACCGCCGCTCACATGCAGTGGGCCCGGGTGTTGAGATGCGGGAGCTTCCTTCGGAGCGGAGACGTCCTGGACTGAGGGATACTGCTTCTTTGGAATAAGCGATTGATGATTCTTCTGCCTTTGGATTCGTTCAAGAATGACTGCATTTACGCGGGAGACAAAAACCGAAGCATTTGTGATTTGGGATCGATACCTGGCTTTCTGTGCACACCTGAATTTAGTGGTTGTACATAGACTTGTTGACTCAGGGGTGGGTTGGCGTTTGGCGAATTAGGATTTACATTTTGCACACTTTTGCAACCTGCTTTTGTTATATTAGAATATCCAAGTCCATGACCATCGGGAATATGATTATTTCCATATTTCCATATTCGAGTCTCCGTGCCTGACCCGTACCCGTGATCCGGGGGTAGTTACCGCCCAGGCAGAAAAAGTCGCGCCGAAAGGTAGGAGAACAACTCTTCCCGTAGTTGGTTATCTCCCCATCTTTAATTATCTCAAACCATGATGATGGGACATGTTGGCCTGAAAGGGTCCGGCGCAGCCGCTACCCTTGCGAGTCAGAGGATGACCGCCATGTCCCGCTCCTCTCGATCTGTCTGTTCCCCCGTTGACTTGGACTTTGCAAAAACATCGAAATTGACTTGGCTTTGTAGATGTCCACCTTGCGGTCACAAAGCCTGCGGTTCCCTAGCCAGCGCGGCCAATTGAAGTCAGCACTATCCGGAAGTGCTCCATGGCGCATGGCACCAGCTGCTATCGGCCCGGCCGCAGTCCGATTTAATTCCACCTCCTCCAACTCAGCACTCCCCGAATTCGCTTTCGACGGCACATTGAAGAATGGGGTAAATATACACGATATTACCACGATCCCGGAACGCATTGGATACCTTAAGGAACTTGGGTTGGACTTCGGTTGGGGCTTTTCGTCGACGATGCAATGGCTTATCGAGCACACTCACATCTGGACCGGCTTGCCATGGTGGGCTAGTATCGTGGCTGTCGGTCTTATTACCCGTGTTGCAATGCTGAAGCCTGTCATTGGCGCATCCGAGAACGCAGCAAGAATGACCAACGCCAAATCCAAGACCGACCCTCTCCGGCAAAGAATGGTCGCTGCCTCGACCGAAGGGAACCAGCAGGAAGCCCAGATTGTAAGGGCCCAGCTCAAGGAGATCAATAATGCTCACGGCATCAAGACTTGGAAGTCCTTCCTTCCCATGTTGCAAATTCCACTTGGTTTCGGATGCTTCCGAGTCGTGCGAGCCATGACTTCGTTGCCGGTGCCGGCCCTGGCCACGGAAACAGCGGGATGGGTTAAAGACCTGACTGTTGCTGACCCCACTTACATCTTGCCCATGATTGCTGCGGGCACATTGTGTCTATCTCTGAGGGTAAGTTCAGGTCTTATGTCGTCTACTATAGCCGCGATACTAACCCAAGACAACAGAGAGGTGGTGAATCCGGCCAAATGCCCGTGATGCAAACCGAAGCAGGAAAATACATCATATACGGTTTCCCCGTCATGTCTTTTGCCTTCATGGCATTCATGCCGAGTGCCCTCCAGTTCTACTTCGTGGCAACCGGTCTTTTCGGCCTGGGTCAAACTTACCTGATCAACTCGAACGCCTTCCGGACGTGGATGTCCTTGTCGATCGCTCAGAAGCCATCCAATGGACCGAAGTACTCAGCAGTCACCCAAAGCACCCAAAGCAAGGGCCTTCGCCAACTTCTTGAGCGACTTGAGAAGGAAAAGGCCGCGCTAGAGAAAGCCCGCACCGCAATCCCTGTGTCACCTGCACAGGAAGATGTGAAGATCAGCTTCATTGACCGCATCTACCAGAAGTTCGGGAAAGCCGGCTCCAGCTTGTCTAAGTCAATGTCAGAAACCCTGGGCACTGGCACAGTCGAGCAACGTATTGCCAAGGACCACAAGAAGCGCGCAGATGAATACGAACAACAGCGAAAGGACGAGGATGAGCTCATGCGGAGAGAGCGTAACGAGGCTCGTCGCAAGGAGCACATGCAAACCCTGGAGAACGAAAGAGCCAAGGCGAGCAAGTCTTTGAAGAATAGCCAAGCGGCTGCTCGCAACCCTAACGGGCGACGTGGTTCTCGCCGTGCTTGATCGGCGTGTGTTTATACAAACTGTAAAATATGGCGCAGTGGCATTTGCATTATCTTTTTGTGATTTGAAGAGTAGAATTTAGTTCGACCACAATCTCCATTTTGGCTATGTACACTTCTATAATTGAGGCTTGCATCACTCATCTTGCTATCGCATTGATTAAAGACTCAGTCAGGAAAGAGAATAACCAGAACAAGTGATATTTACATCTATAGCCATGGACCAGCCATGTCAAAGAAAAGCAAGTATTACTAGATCACACAACACCCAAAGCCTAGGTCAAACCAACCAAATCTATAGTATCAGCACGTCGCACGTGGAAAAAAAAAAAAAAAGAAAGAATATCAAGTCGTCTGCATAGGGATCGATTGCGAAGGCAACGGTGTCTTCTCGTCCTCAACAAAAACAGCCTTCTCCAGCTTCTGAGTCATAGAAGCACAGAATGTATCCACATACGCCGTCCACAGCGTCGCAAGGACATAAACAAGCCCAATCCAGATCGGAATACTAATACCAACGACCCACGGCGGCCGGATACGCAACCAGTCATCGCGCTTGTCGTCAGTCAATGGCTCAGGGCCCTTCCACGGCTGACCGCTGATGCCATATAGCATCCAGCAGAGGACAACGCGCAACATAGTTCCGTGGATGAGGTAAACAGCGAAACTCTGCTTGCCGAGCCAGAGGAGAAGTCTGCTGGAGAGGAAGTCCTTTGTCGAAGGGGGAGAAAAAGATCGCCAGGATGATCATGTCAATTGCGAGTGCGGTATAGCGTTTCCCGACATTGACGCCTGGCGGGAATATGTAATGGCTTGCTTTGAGCATCACGTTAGACCAACCGGCCCATTCGGGATGTTCACCGGGGTATGAAGCGATGAGCAATGCGAAAATTGTGAGTGGAATGGTGATCATCTTCCTTCCTCGCGGGTGTTGTTCTATCCAGTCTTTGAGAGCTGTGTGGTAGGAGAAGTCACTGAGGAGCATGCCGTAGATGGCCTGCATTTGGAAAGTTTCTATAGAATCGGCAATTAGCAACAGATTATTTTGTCTTCAAGCACTAGAACCCCTAGATTGAAGCTCATATGTTGTATCCTCTGCGAGCAAGACTCACCTATATCCTTTCCTGCATTCTGATGGAAATATAATAGCATTCCAATATAGACCACAACCCTATATCGAAACTTGACGAACATGGTCGCGGAAAGCACCAGGAAAACCAACATAGACGAACAAAGCAGTGGTAGCAGTGCCCACTGATGATCATCGTACGCCATATATCCGGTCGTCCAAGTCGACAAGAAATTCATCGGCAGACGAAGAAGTTCCTTCCAGAAGGAATCTGCCAGATCTGGTGCCGCATATCGGCACCACCAGCAATCAGACCTATTGGCAACTATAAAGCCGCCGAATTGCGCGACAATCCACGAAATGAACAGCGCAATCGTTGCCGGGAAGATGAGTCGTGGCGGTCGACGAAAGGCGCTCTTTGCTATTGTTTCGAATGCCCCTGTTGTATCACCTGCTCGCGACAGCTTGAGTGGTTTGAGCGCGCAGACATAGCCAGTTAGGAAGGCGAAGATTGTTACGCCCAGGCGGCCTTGCCAGGGGATGCGGAGGATGGGCCATTGGAGGATTCGTGGGGTGGCTTTTTCGTTGTCGCGTGGTGAGAATAGACCATAGTCCCAGGCTCGGGCGAGATGGGTGAGGACTACTAGGAATGAGGCGATTCCTCGGAGACCCTAAAAGTTGAATCAATGTTAGATTGTATCATATTGTATCATATGCACTGGCTGTTTTCCAAAAAAAACAAAAACAAAACATACATCAATCCATTTAACACTCTTTTTGGGATCTCCTTTCACTGCTGGATCGGAGGACCAAGGTAAAGGTATGGATGTGGGTATTGTGTCTATTAAACGGGTGTATAGATGAGAAGGTTGGAGGTATTGCATTATAAAAAGAAGTCCCACGATGCAAATATTCGAATAAGAACCACAGGCTATGAAATAAAAAGACAGAGCGTGGGCTAGCTCTCACTCCAAACCGAAAATAAAAGTATACAAAGAAGAAATGCTCACAGTCAAAGGAAACACAAAGAAAAGCGAAGACATCCAAGACATCCAAGATAGACACTGGGCACTAGAACCCTAACCGGCGATCACATCAAGAAAGAGGCTGCCAAGAAAGAAGGAGTTGAAGTCGACGCGGCCCTGCAAGTGGCAACCCTTATGTCCAGATCCAATCGTATACTCCCAGAGAAACAGGTGCACACTGGCCTATGTTAGTCCCACATTGCAGATGAAAACGTCAGGCCCTTGCTGCGCGGGTTTCTGCAGGGTCCAATGATCTACCTGATTCCTGTTTTTGGAAGAGATATTCCAACCATTGCCATCTAGTCCATCTTGACTCCGTTACTCCGTATCTTGTATGACGTTGAGAATAGCCCTAATTCCGAAAATGCCAATGTACCCAATCAGACCATCTAGCTATATAGGCAGCAATATGGAAGTTGCGAAAAACACCAACCTCCTACAAATAGCGTCGTCTAGGAGGAACATGGCCGTTCTTGGCATGTCTGTTACACTACCTATAGGCGCGGAGTGGACTTGGCTGGGTTGAAAACAGCGATTCGATACAAAGGGAAAATCAGATGTGAGAGACTATGGGAAGACGATAGAAAATGGAGCATATAATCATCCCTATCCCTAGACGAAGCCTTATGATATCGACCAATACGAATCATGCTTGCTCACACGGAGTACATAGATGCGTCGTAAATGATACGGACATTCTTCACCCCTGCCAAGAGGGCTTCCAGGTTCGATGTATCGAATCTGGTGGAATGTGCGATTGGATACGAGTACGAGTAGGTTCTAATTTAAGACCGGAGGCTCCATCTACGGCATACAAGGATACTAGTGAATGAAGGCCCAATGAAGGGCATCTCAACCCCGTTGATAGTACATGGTATGTTGCAGAAGAGAATTAATCATATCAAAGCCGAACCAGACCCTGTCTGTCGTAACAATTTCCCCGCAAATCCCAGATCGCCGATCATACTGTATTAGACATGAAAAGAAAGTAAAACAAAAGCCCGCCGGTATGCAATGAAAGAGACAGTTGGGTGATTATCGGAAAAGCCTTCTCCCACCTGCACTTCCCGAGTTCCACGTGAATGAGCCTCGAACTCCCAAGTTCTCCAGACTTAATCCTGAGTAACCGACTCCACCACCTTCGCCATCACGCTTTGTCCGCCGTACTGCTTCACGCAGATGTGATGGTAGAAGCTGGCCACGGTGTGGGTTTGGTGGAGGACGGAACTCGCGCTTGGGGCGGAGAGGAGTCGGAGTTGGGATAGAGGGTGTAGGCGTACGGTTAGAGTCAAGTGGTTCTTTCTTAACTCCGTTGCTGAAAGAGGCAGAAGTCGAACCAGGGACTGGTGTGCCTGCGGGGGTTGGTGTAGAGGGTTTCGAGTTTGCAGATGCTTTCGCCTGGGCGGCGGCTTCGGCAGCGGCTTCTTCGGCCTCGAACGCATCGCGCGCAGCGAGGTCGTGTGCTGCGGCCCATTGGGCTTGAACTGTTCGCGCCATTTCAATGACTTCACCGGCGAAGACCTTGGTGAAACCGTTGACAGTCGTCACCACGCTGGCTGGGACGGATTGTGAGAGGGCATGGTTAACGATGCGGCGGAGTGTTTCTTTGCGCAGCTTCGCTCGTTTGAAGAGATCGTATCGCTCTGATTGCATGGGGTTGAAAGCATCAACCAGAATCCTGCCCAAAATCAACGTTAGCTTCATCCAATGTGACCAGAATAACAGGAGAAAACGAACGCTAGGTTCTTCTTCTCAGCCTCTGTATCTGTAGCTCCTTCTTGCTGTCCAAATAGCTCTGCCTCATCGTCCTCGTCATAGTCATCCGCATCATCAGCACCTCCACCACCACCTCCACCGCCAGAAGGACCACCTCTAACCGAACCCTCGTTATCGACTGATCCGAACCGTGTAGAATCTCCCGCTCTAGCGCTGAGAGCATCTTCACGCTCCCGTTCCCGCTCTTTCTCGGCTTTACTCTTGCGTCCTCGTTTCTTTCCCCGTGCAGCAGAGAAGACTCCATCTGCGCTTGCTCCGCCCAGGCTCCCTGTGAAACTCCCTGTCACGCTCCCGGCTTCACTGGTACCCCCGAAACTGCGATCTCCAACATCGATGCCGGTCGGGAATGAAGTCTGGCGGAGTGGGTGCATGCGCTGCTTCTTTCCAAGCGGCTGTGAGGTGGAGGAGGAGATGGAGGGTCGTTTGAGGGGATTAGGTGATGATTGATATGGTGGTGGTGACGACATTTTGAGAGGTTGTAGCGGATAAACAGGGGCGGAATGTACTGTGCGTGTTATGGTTCGATAGACTCGTATTCAGTACATTCAACTGCGACGATGCCTAGTCTACTCAATAGAGTATGAGCGCAAGCTGAAGCTCTTTCGAGGGCCGAGGATTTCGCGCTGCGCTGTTGCGCCAGGCGAGGAAGGTGTATATCAACCTCGGATTGTAATGAGGAATGAGTGCTAGTTTCGATTATCCGAGGAATAGTAAGAAATCTCTCAAAGGATCATAGATGGCGATGTGATTTTGTAGTGGAGTTTCAGTCAAAGTAGCTAGTCAATCGATTGGAAGTAATTTGGAGACATGAGATAAGGACGCATCTCACCGCCTTCCATTTTAGTCACACAATAGCCCTATTCATATAGGGCGCTGTACGGAGTACATGTTTAGAAACTCTGGAATTTACACTCTACACTGAAACCAAGATGATGCCGAAAATAACGATTGTGGTTCAAGATGCTTAAATCGACCCCGCAAATGAGTCTTCGAAGCCAGGTATGATATATGATCAAAGGAGTGACAGAACGACGAAATTCCGAGAATAATCGAAGCTCGATGTACCTATGATTCGAGCTTTCTCGACTGAACCACTGTAAAGAATGCCGAAAGAATGGGTCGCTCAGCTTAATCATGCGATGCTGTGCACTATGTAAGGAAATAAAATGGACACAAGAAATGAACAAAATAAAGAGAACTGTGCAAATGTTGAATGCCAAGGTGACAAGAAACCCAAACGGATAGAAAGGTCGCACCCGCGAGGAGAGAATAGCCCAAAGGCGGATGGCTGAGAAACCAAGTCACCTCAGAATCCGTTCTCTCCAAGTCGCGGTGCCCCCCCTTTCCAGTCATTGCGTTCGTAGTAACGGAACACAAGATCGTAACCGTTCAGGTCATGGACGATGCGGTCGACACGACGGTAGCCTTCGACGTGTTCCATCTTGTTGCTGCGGCGAACAGCTTGGCGTTGAGCGTGCGCCACATCATGCTGCCCATTCGCCTCTTCGAGCTCATCCAACGCGGGCTTCGTCTCGAACAAGGTGATGCTGAAACGGCCAGGCTTGAAGATCTCAACAACCTGCTGGATGATGTCGGCAGTAGCCTTGCCGTTCTGAGAGTGCGGGACGTTGGTCTCGAAAGATGCGTACGAACACTGAGGCTCCGGTGTCACATGCACGGTGAAGTAGTGGGTCGGTGCGTTGCCATCAGGAGCCGGCACAACGCCATTGGCAGAGAAGCCACATGGAGTGAAGAGGTACGCATCGATGCGAGCATCCGGGAACTTGCTCTTGGGGTACACGTCGGACAGGCCGCATGCCTCAGAGACGACAGTACCCAGAGCGTGACCCTCGGTGGTGAGCTCGGCTGGCAGGGTGCTACCAGTCTCCTCATCCATGTCGGAGGTGTTGCTGAAGACGTCGAGGTGATCAGTACCATCGTCTTTCTCCGAGTTGCGGTGACGCTTCTCGGCCACAACAGTGGCGTTTTCGAGATAAAACTGCTTAGCGTTTTCCTCGTCAAGGTCGGTCATCAGAACCTCGAGGGTCTCATCGTGCTCGTCACAGTCAGTGCGCGGATTGGCATCAGGGAAGTTAAGGACCTTGGTTTCGGTCTCATTGAAGTTAACCTCCTCCTTAGGGCTCGCCGGTGGGGTGAGCACGGTGCCAGGCTCGGTAAGGTAGAGATACCAATGTTCTCCATTCATCTTGCCGATCATGTAGGCGCTGCCGTTGGCGAACAACCTGTCCATAGATCGCACTTCATCCCGCCAGCTGCGGTGAGGGCCACGCTGACGGTCAGGGAACAAAAAGTTCTTCCGGCTGTAGAAGACTCGGTAGGGAGCCGCAGCCACTGTGATACCCCGGGATGGAGGGGCCGTGGCGCGTGGAAACCCTGCGAACAAGGCAGCGATTTCCAAGATGCGGGGAAGTCCCGAAAGCAAGGTGGTAGTTCCGCACGTCTTGAGAATCAACTTGTGCGGCCAAACAAACATGCTGGACTCGGACAGGAGGTAGGCGTCCATCTCATCGGAGGAAATAACGGAAAGCACCTGGCAGTTGACCAGGTCTAACATATCCTTCCAGATTTCCCCGGGCACTTTCTTAAGGCCTTCGGGGCCGGCGGCGCCTAATTCAGCGGCAGAGGGTGCAAACCACACCTCGAGAAGCTTCTCAGGACCTTCGAAGGCATTGGTCGAGTCGAGATCCTGAGTGGCCTCATAGTTGATTGTCAGAGACGGCGTCCCCGCGAACGAGGACGGCGAGGCGGTGTAGTTCGTTGGAATACCGACGTAAACCATGATGACGGGTGTAGCTTGAGCTGTTGTACTTGTGTGTGTTTAACGAAGCAGAAACAGTGACGTCGGACCGCCCTATGTACTTCGATGAAGATAGGCTGTAGAAGCACTGTCTACTTGCCCAGACGAACAAGGGGGCGATGCCCGTCTGAGAAGAGAAGGCCCTGAAACAAAAACTTAACTGGTCAGACCAGGCAGATGTAATCTCCAAACAGACCGAAGGGCTGCTAAGGAGGTCGGAAGGCGAAGGACAAAAAGAAGATGCTAGGAGAAATGGTGACTAGCAGTCGGTACTCTCGTCCTGGAAGATACCGATACCCGTCAAAGTATCGGGTCTAGCAGACGAGAATGCTGCTTTAAAAAAAGGTTTGGAGGATGGGAGAGTTGGTGACGACGGGAGTCGCGTTATCGAGGCCTAGAGCAGTATAGCGATTAGAACAAGAGCTATAAGAGAAGATCGACACATGGAAATTCATTTTCTGTATTCGAAATCATGGCATTGACCATGATATCCTGATCCAATGCCTTTGATTGCTTTTGGCAATCGGCGCTTCTCCAAAGATAGAGCGAAAATCACACTTACTTCGCGGGCTTGGACAAGAATCGCAGAAGGTCAGTTGGGCTCATGGAAGGCGAAGACAAGTTCGGCTTAGATCAGCACGAGGTAGCGGAGGGCCACGATCGTGAACATCGGCGGGGTTTGTCTGTAGGACAGTCTCACCCAGAAGCCCAATGAGTGCCCGAGATCAGGAATTGATTGCTCGGCTAGAGAGAATAAGGAGTCTCTCGCTCAAAGATATTGGCGAAAGATTTTTTTTTTTGTTTTGGCCTTGGGGACCTCGAGTGGGAGGGGAAGTGCAAAATGTTTGCTAAATACCAGTTCGGTTGGTAATGAGTGATTTTCTCTGTGGGCCCGCGATAGGGTGGGGCAAACGGATCAAAATCTGTCTGACATCAGGGAAAAAGATTGTGTTAGTTGATGCGTCAATTGCAGGGAATGTATTGGAGCCTTGTGATACGTTACATACAAATTGGGCAAGTTAAAAGCTGCAGTCATATGCAGACCGTCACAGACACCTGTCAGAGGGGAAATGGCGGGAAAAAAAGAGAGCCAAACTGGGCGAGGCCCGGTTCTCACAAGAGCGGTGATAGCCAGCAGAATTAAACTTTGTCCCTGGCGCTGCATATTATGTAATGCTGACTCGGCATATAACAAGCGGGGAGTCCTGGAGCGGGGAGATCTCAAGTACTGTACTATGGTACCTATGTACATCTTTATGTCTAGAGCTGCAAGTATCAATGTACCAAGTACACACGGTAGAAAGGTCGAGGTCCAGTAGCCACTGACTCACAAATACAGAGGCAATTCACTACATAAGCAGGATCTCTATAGATGGAGTTGTTACCATATGAAACACAATGATCATTGGCTGTGTCATGCAATTAAAAAACCATATCCAGAGGCCTGAATATGTCTACCTAGGTATCCATAATCCCCGAACCAACGCCTGAGATAACGCCATGTCGCATGAACAAATGATTTCATCGCGAGCTCATTTGCAAAAAATTCCCGAGAGATATCATGCAGAAAACCGAGAAAGCTATTCATGCTTCCAAAATGATATGTGCTAACTGCACCTCACCAGCCTCCACAATCTTTGCCGCAATGATCTCACCGACCTTGTCAACCAATTTGGAGCGGAGATCGTCTGTGACAGCATGACCATTGGTCAAAAATGGTTGGCTGCCACGCAACGAAGCCAACACAGCCACAAGTGCATTCAGGACTCGCTCTGCAGCAGGACGACGGGCAGCATCATCCAATCCATCGCTGAGAAGTTTGGTATATTCATGCAGATTGGGAATGACGAGGACTCGGATTACCTCAGAGCCACCGACAGATTGCAATCCAATGATGGCACCATAGTGAGAACCGAATGGCTTTGAAGGGTCGAGGAAGGTCTTGAGACAGGAGCGCACGAGTCGAGGCTTGAGCATGTGCGATGAATGGGAGTACTTTTTAGCGATGAGGCTGAGGAGAGAAGCGGCCATATCCCGCAGAGCGAAGGACTCCACGAAATCCGCAGTTCCACCAAGCTGTCGACCGATGAGGCAGGTAAGAATGGATGGTACGAGGGATGCGATCTGGTGCGGTTAGTGTCTAGACATATTCTTCCAATGAGGGGGTCTACTCACGTAAGGGTCCACGTAAAGTGACTGGTTCTGGACCAACGCCTCGGCCATGTGCATCACCTGAGTTAGAACGAAAACATTCTTGAGGCTGTGCGTAACCTTCTCGGCGATGAATTGGACAAAATAAGGCACCAGCTGGTGCAAACCTGGGTCCTCGCGAAGGCTGGAATACCCAGAGGTGCGATAATCCTCGCTTGTTTCGTGCAAAAAGGCGCTGCAAACCTTCTCAAAGTAGAGCTGGAGTTCCCTTGAGAGCACATGCTTCACCAGTGGCTTGACAGCCACATCGCCTGTGCCACTAATTGCTGCCAGTGTGGAGTTCGCATTCGGACCCTTCGAGACCAGTTCGAGGTTACGAGAATCGGCAGCAGTTGGGTTCTGAGGGATCGAGGGTTGCACACCTTCGACGGCCAACCAGTGGGCTAGAGTAGACATTAGTGAATGGACAGCACATCTAAGTAGGGAAGGGTATTTATTATCCACTTACCAGTGAAGGAGACTTCGCGGGGAACTTTTGGCAGAGGTGCATTGATCAACTTCTCAAAGTCAACCTCCTCATCTTCGACGTAGAACAGCGGTTGACCAGGTCCTAGAGAGGCTTCGCCGAACTTCAACGGACGGGTGGAGTCGTAGCCATACAACGGCTCCACGTCCAGGTTGCGCAAGGCCAGCGCGATGTCTTGAGTAGTAAGAACCGTGCGCTTACAGTGGCGCATACACTTTAGTGCTTCCTCAAGCACCTGCGCAACGCGATATTCGACATCCCGAGCGAGATTCTCAGTCACATCGTTATTGAGGTTGAGGATACCGACGGATTCGGCGACGTCGCGGATGTTATCGGGGTTCCAGACAGACATGGTGAAAGGGCGTAGTCTGGAATGAAGTCGTGTGAGGGAAAGATCGGGTCAAAGTCGGTTCTAGATAGTTATGGCGCTATTGCGAAAAGTGAGGTGAAGCGCGAGGGACGAGGTGGCAGATGAGGTTTAGAAGGCGAGTCGCATTCTGAGGCCACCGCCAGCGGATCCACAGATTAGACAATAACAGCCCCTTTATATTGAGCCGGTATTGTGTTTAAATGATGAATGAAACGCGGCAAACCCCAACGGATAGAATGAATAAAGTGAACAGGCACCGCATAGGTGAAAGCTTGCCGATAAGAGTTGCGCGAGTGGTTCTACAGTCACCCGTATAAGCTGCCCTACTACCTGGGTACAGCCTACATCGAGATACTTTTGCTTCAATCAAACATCTATCAATCTTGACTATGGCCACAAACCGATAATAATAAAATTAGATATGACTAACAATTAGGTACTAACAATACAGTGCATCTTGAGAGAGCACACCAATAACCTGAAACCAGGTACACAAGAGCGGGGAGTGTTATTCACTGCTCCTCCGGGTATCATAACAGAAAGCACCAGCCAAGTATCGATCTACTGGGCTCCATCCTTCGCAGATTCTTCCTTCAGAGACTCAGCCTTGGGAGCATCTGCTTTGGTGGGCTCCTTAGCAGTCTCCTCCTGGGCTGCCTCCACCTTAGGAGTTTCTTCCTTCGATGGCGCCTCCTCCTGGGGTTCCTTCGCAGCCTCCGTCTTGGGGGGGTTCTTCCTTTGCAACCGCCGCCTCCTTCGTAGGCTCAGCAACAGTAGGCTGCTCGGGAGACTTGCCCTTGTCCTTAGTCTCCTGTTCCTTCTCTTCGACCAGTGGGATGAACCTAGCATTCTCCTTCAGCTCCGGGCCCTTGCCACCATAGACTTTGGGGATTTTTTCGGCAATCGAAGCAGAGAACTCTCGAGCCAGGTTGGCGCCGTTCGTGATTGGGTGGAACTTGCGTGTGGTGTTCCGGCTCAGGATAAACTTCATGGCGGTGAACATCCAGCCCATGATAGCGGGAACGTTGACGAAGAACTTCTCACTCAGGAGCTCTGGGTATGCCGTAGCGAACACTTCGATGACCTTCTTTGTTGCGGCACGGACAGATGGATCCATACGGAAGAACTTGACATTCAGGTAATCATGCACTTGGATCATCTGGTAGGGATCCTCGCCATCATACTCGATGACCTCGGTGGCATCCTTCATCTTCAGGTCCTGCACAGCGAGTTCCATGAGAGCGGCACGCCATTGGACGAATCTGCGGCTAGTTAGCATTGATTTCAATTACAATAACATTTCACGCTGGGTACTCACTCATCAGTATCCGCAAATGTCGCACTGATATCCTTCACGGCTCCGTAGATGTTCCAAGTAAACACCAAGGGCCGTCCATTCTCTTCATAGGTGGTCAGGTATCCCAAGCCTCCAAATTTGGCGGCGCTGTATTTCGCGGACTCTGCTAGTGCTAGCGGGTTCACTTCCTTGCGCCACTGAAGTGCCTTGCTGAGCTGGGTCTCGGCGGCTTTAGCATTGCCTTCGTTTGCGCGCAGGAACTTAATCAGCACGTTGACGGTGGGAATATCGTCGCTATCCTTGAGTGGCACTCCCCACATCTCAGTGTGACCAATGTTTCCGAGGATGGTTGGCAGGCGGTTGAACAACTCGCCCAACGCCGGGTTCTTGCTCAGGTAGGCTGGCTTCTCAACCTTGGGTTCTTCGGGCTTTGCCGCTTCGGGCTCTGTAGCGGCAGTGGTGGCGGCAGTAGCCCCATTTGAAGCTACGTCCTCATTGACTGGGTCACTGGCAGGTTCATCTTTGGGTGCAGTCTGTTCGGTGTTTTCGGCAGCAGTCGCGGGAGTTTCCACCGGCTTATCCACTACTTCGACGGTTTCTTTGGGCTTCTCAGGAACAACGGGCGCAACAGGCGCAACAGGCGCAACGGGCGCATTCTCAGTAGTTTCCGGCATGATTGATAGGATCAAAAGTGAGGGTGTGTTGAGGTTAGAAGAAATAGGGGGTTTTAAATTCACAGGGGGTGCAGTTGCCTTGTCAATAATCGGACCACTTATCAATCCCCCCACCTGTCAGCCCTGGAGCTATATTTCCTTGTTTCATGATATATCACATCCACCTAGAATCTATTTTTATTTGTTCTTTTCTAAGGGGTTTCCTATGTTTTTGTTTTATGATATTTTTGAAGTTTGACGTGTGAATAGCAATGTTGTACTTGGTTTGGGGATCAAGCGTTATATGTGAGCTATAAACTGGGATTTTCCATATAGAAGATTTCAATGTTCTTAGCCTATGATTCCTATCATTATGCACACCTCACATAGCTTTCAATAGCTTCAATAATCGTCATAACTACTATTTTCCTAAATGAAGTACGGAGTACACACATCACATATGCGAAATATTACTTAACCTACATAGCACCCACACTTGTTACACTACTCCGTACATGGGTTTCTATCCAACTTCGTAGCATACCTCTCGGATCTATATTCAAGACGACGGAGAAGAATAGCTTAGAGCTGTTCGCTACTTTAGTACTGGAAGTTCCAGCTTGAATTCATTCTAGGATCTACTGTAGATGACTATGTGGATTTCAAGAAAGTATTATCTGCACAATAAATACTCTGTACATTCAATTGGGATAGTCTGGGTTGACAGCTATCCCGCAAGCTCTGAGCCTTTATTTTAAAAAAATGTCAATATGTATGGAAGGTATTGTCAACTTCTGTCGCAAAAGAGTGATCATTGCGATTGTTCCAAAGTTGTATCCTATTTTCATGACAAGAAAGATTTGAAGTTCAATATAAGATTACCCCTTTCAATCCCACAAGGGCATTATCAATACTATAGGGGTTAAAATTGGAGCCACGATGAAGTGTAATGAAATATAGTACGGCTCATAAGAGCAAAAATGTAATCAGGTCTCTCCATCAGATTTCATCATGTGCAAGCCCCTCTGTTATAATCGAGAAACCTAGGAAGCATCTTTGCAACGTCCTTGGGCGACCTTCCATTGACCAAGAAGTCAAACGGAGCTTTTGCTTTCCAAACACTTAAATCTTCCTTGGCCCCCTTAGCATACCTCTCAAAATACACCTCTGCCCTTGTTTTTGCCAAAGGATTCATCTACATAAGGAGCATAGGGAGGGCTTTCCAGCATATTTACAAGCAAAACAGGATTGGAAGTCTCGCGCGCTACCATTGCATAAGGGGTACTTTCTTTCGCGCATGCGATACCTTCGTTATGGATTTTCTTACTCAGTATAGGTGGCTAGAACAATTATAAAAGAAATTAGGGGGGGTTTCGGATTTTATAGTGTCTAGCACTTAGCGTCTTCCACTTTCCAATGAAATAACCTCACACTGCAGCGTGTATCTTGACATCTCTAAACACCCCTACTAACAAAATGTATTCCTTTGGAATAATATTATATTTGAACTAGATTCCCATGCAGATCATGATACTGGTAAATCTACGGTGTACTCCGTGCACAAGGGAGTAAAACTCTATGCAGTCAGCTTCAGCCAAGCCACCTGTTCGGAAACGGACGCAGGCAGACGTGACCGAAACCTTCAACTTGCATATGTGGAAGCACATTGGCCAAAGAGGTGAAGGAGTTGGCAAGGTGCAGATGCCAGCTATATGTGGAATACGCCGTAGATCCAATTATTGCGATTTGCATCTGTTGGCATGTTTCCGGCAGTTGTCTGATCCTGTAAATGGGTTCTTGTGCATACTGAATTTGTTCGCTAAACAAGCTGAATCAAAATAATTGCCGCATATTTTGTATTCTCTTGGATATGTAGCAGTTAGAGTTCATCATTCCCGAAGTCATTATCACACTCTTTCTTTTGCGGAGTGGCTAAACTGAGGTTCAAGGCAGCGTTGACGCTAGCCAGCAAGGAAATGACCACTAGATATAATTATATCATTAGAGCGGGAAGCCAGACGGTGATATAAATAACTTACCGAGTACACACTGCAGCTCAAAATACCCAAATCTTTCAACCATAAACCCAGCCAAGATGGGTCCGACAAGTAGACCTGACATCCAGCTCATATTTGTGATAGCAACGGCCCGAGAATACCCTCCATATGGGCCGAATATGCCAGGATGCAAGTCCTCCAACTCATCAACGGTTGCTGCAAAAAGAAAAAAAACACACACACATTAGTATTCCAGCTCCCAACAATAACATCCCAAACTTACCAGTTGCTTCCATCGTCCCAACCCCCATAAGCAAGCACGTAAAACACCCAATCATAGTCGTACAGACTCCATAAATTATCTTCCCTCTAGTCCCCAAAGTAGCCCACGGAAAGCGCTCATCGCCAGCGACACCAAGAAACCAAAGAAAAGGCGCAACAGAGATAAATCCAATGGTAGTAGGAACCCTCGAACCCACCCGATCCTTCAACAACCCAACAAGAGGAGCCAAAATCATCCCGGGTCCCTGTATAGACGCGAACAAAAGCCCGACGGGGAAAACACCCCAACCAAAAGCGGACCGGACATGCATCGCAATTGTAGACTCGAAACTAGCAATAAACAGCGCAAAGACGAAATAGCAAGCAATCCCCGCTGTAAAGCAAGGTTGACGGAAAAGATAGAAGTAGAAGCGCCAGCCGCCGATTTCCTCGGTAATCGACGACCGCTCTTCATTGAGAAGTGGTTCTGTTTCAGATGAAGGTATATGTTCTTCAGCGGATAGAGATCCATTGTGACTGCGACAAGCGACATCATGGCGTTTCTGCGGTTTTTCGATCATAAGTAGTCGCATGATGATATCCACGACGAGAAATAGAGCGGCGCCAGCCCATGCTGTCCAATATCCTCCAATTCCGAAGAGAAACCCAGCAATGACAGGACCGGAACATGTTCCAGCTGCCGTGAGGGTTGAGCTTAATCCTGCTATCTTGCCTATGTGCTCTGAACCAATGTTCTCGGCCATTGTAGCCATGCTGACGATGTATAATGCGTTGCTGACAATGCATTGGAAGAAGCGACCGATGAAGAGCCAGGTTACTATGGATGAGTTAGTAAAATAGGAAGTGGTGCGATACACAGTATATAAAACAGAAACTCACGGGATGTAGTGATTGATAGACATAATACGCTGATCAGGGTTAGGACCAGCAACACGAGAAGTAGAACCTTCTTGGAGCTGGCGCGGTCGGCTATATCCCCGATAAATGGGCTCGAGATGATAGATATCAATGCTCCTTCAGCTAAAAATATAGAAGTTAATCGCTGGGTAAAGGATGTGTCTAGTTCTAAGCGGTTTTCGAAGATGTGAGGGAGCAGAGGGACCATGAAGGCGAATAGCATTTCATCTAAAGAAGCAATTTCGGTCATTATATTAAATCCAATCTCTTCAATGTAATAGTTCAATGCACAAACCTGTGAACAATGCCATAGACATGCTGCTGAGAATAAATGTATCTGACGAGCGCCAGCGATATCCCCATGTTCGCCATTGGACCTGTTTCCTAGTATCCGGCAAAGGAAACATATCGAAGGCCTAGTCTATGAATTGAACGGCGGCTCTGGGTCAATCAACAAAATAGAGTAAAAGAAAAAAAAGAAAAAAAGGAAAACAGAAAAGGTTGGGAATGAAGGAAGAATGTAGGAGAAAAATATATAAATTAAACGTAGCTGGTTTGAGGGGGAGATCGCCTATATTTGCCCCCAAGTCAAACAACTAATGAGACACCAGTACTACGTACTCCATAAACTGGCTGCAGATGCAATGCTATGATTGCTTTTCCTCACTTTCGACCAATGTGAATACTGTGTTTGATGTGCATTGATACCCAGTGGTTCTAGCGAATACCAACTGAACCCCAATTGTGATTTAGGCCATTCTTAAATTACAAATTGTGGTTGGTATGTAGTATTAAAAGACGATAGGGATTATCTAGTAACACGGGAAAGATACTTATTTTTCCCTTTATATCTGTGTAGGACAAGCCCAGGGATGGCCTTCAAATCTCCAGGAGCTTATTTAGATAAAAGAACTAACGATGTCTACATGTATGAGGTTCTGTAACGTAAATCATGTATTCATTTCCCGTGAGCTGAACAGCCACAGGGGTAGACCTGAGTCTCGAGAGAAGAAATCACCTGCCAAGTGGAAACCCAGACTAGGAAATGAACAAGAATAAAAATCCCGGTAGAGGGGGATGGCACTGGGGGAATATACACAACAGAAGAGAACATAGAATAAGAAACAGGAAAGACTGGTGCGACGGCAAGTCCGAAATCAACTAGGACCACCGTAGGGGAAATAACTAGACCCAAAGATACGAAAGCACAGGAAAAGTCCAGAAAAGGGACCAGGAAGCCAGAATATCTCTATAGTCCGTTGTTGCGGAACCGCTCAGGCATTTGAGGCATAGACGGTGGGGGGCCAGGCTCCGAACCGTCGGTATCTTCCATCTCCTCATCTAAATCTTCAGGATGGCTAGATATATAAAGTTAGCTCACAAAATCAAAGTATCAATACTAGACCAGGATCAACATACGCAAGTAGCTCCTTGATATTCCTCATCTCATAGTGCCTCTTACGCTGTTGCTCGAAATGAGCGTGCTTCGCGCGAGCCTCTTCGGGAGTCAAAAGCGGATCATGCTCAGGCGCCTCGGCGCCATTTACACCATCCACACCGACGTGAACATGCTTCTCGCTCTTGTGCGAGTCCGTGCTCATGCTACGGTCACGGAAGACACGAGGGTCATCCATAGGGATGTCCTGTATGTTTTCCTCGGGCTCACCGAGCTCCAGGTCGGGAATTTCATCCTCTGATACTCCCTTCCGGTGCTGGGTGGATTTCGTCGACTTGTCCAGCTCATCGACGACAATGCCCTGCGCATCGATTAAGCTTTCCTGTGCCTCGTCGAGCCGCATCTGCTCATCATCTTCGCTGGGGTCGTAGTGGGGCGCATAAGGGGTCTTGGGTTCGTCGATCTTCATCTTTGCCGTCTTCTCCTGCTCGGTCAGGTACAGGTTCGCTTCGTCCCACTTTAGACGAGGCTCGTTTTCGTCATGGGCGCTGGCTGAGGACTGTCGGCGCGAGTTGGAGCCGTGAGTGGTGGATGAGGATCGTCGGCGGCCTGCGTTCTGCAGGGTGTTCTGGAGGGTGAGTTCCTTGGTCTCCTCGGGCTCGGAGATAATTGGAACGGAGGGCGGGGAGATGGGTGCTATCGGAGCGGCGCCTTGGAAAGAGTTGGAGTTCTTAAGGATACCTGTTTAGTTGGTGCAAGAATATACTTGGTCAGATCCCATCGTTGCTTTTGATCACCGTTTAGTGCTGACGTAGTTTGGACTAACCTTTTGGCCGATGGTGCACATCATCGGAGCTGTGCGCCTTGGCTGGCATGTGTGGTGCGGTAGTCATGGTGGGGTGGTAGTTGGGAGAGCCTGGGTATCGCCCGATTTGCAAGTGGACGATGTAATAAGAAGTCTGATTTCCAAGGGCGGGGAAATCAGGGAAGTGAAGAGGGTGTGGCCTGTTTTATTTTGATTATAATCACAGGCCTCAAAAGTTTTGCTCAGCTGCAACCCGAGAAAATAAAAGAGGCTGAGCACCGGCTGATGTGGTTGATACGGGAACGGATAAATCCAACCTTGGAAACCTGACTCAGATGGATAAGAGTCAGCTCACCTTGAAATAGTCACGAGTTGAAGCAAAGAAAAAGAATATATGGATAAGGTCAAGTGGTGGGGTGCAAATCCACTCGATGACGTCGGCCCGATCATCTACCCGACGTCCACGGGTGAAACTCCAGCTTAGCTAACGGTTTATCAGATTGTCTAAGAGGTTGGACGTCATATTGTAAGACTGGCCAGGTGTAACCTCCTACTTGATGCTATATGCGAGCCCTGGAAGCAACTTATAAGGGCGTAACGCTTGTGCCCTGGTCTTCGAAAGAGACAATATATATAATTCTAATATGGAGGAATACAAACAGTACTTGTATGGATATGCAAGAAAATACAACATTAAACTAAGAGATCAAGACAGCAAAGCGCCCAGTCTTTCAATATATTCAAGAACGCCAGTCATGTTCCAGAGTCAAGCCCAGACAGAACCCGAGGCAAGAGTCCCAAAGTTCACGAATGCCTTTAAAAAAAAAAACACCCAACTAGATCGCCCAAACGGGGGGTATATGGATATATATGCAAGGACGTAATAATCACGATGTAGAAGACAAGAAAAGAAAAAAGTGAAAGTGAAAGTGAAAGTGAAAGTGAAAGTGAGAAAGAAAAAGGGAAATAGAAAAAAAAAGAAAGGATCGAGCCAGCGAGGAAAAGAATAATAAAAGCAAAACAACACACAGCAAGACCAGAAAAGTCTCAAGCGATGGAATCAAACTCCTCACGCTCACGAAGTCTATTCCGAGCAAGAGTATCACCACCACTGGCCGACAACTGCATCCAGTGCAGCGCCAGACACATACTCTGCGGGTCCGATTTAGAGTCCTTGTCTCGTCGATACATCATCTCCGCCTTGAAGGTATCCCGCGGGAGGGTCAGAGGGAGTGTCACGCGCGGGAGAAGCTCCGGGTGAGTCAGATAAAGGATTGCAAGTTCGCGCTGTGCGACTGGGTTACCCTCTTTAGCAGTGATGATCCACATTCCCGCTGCATCTTGGATAGCATGGCCGGGGCGGGATTGGAAGTCCGAGGCGAAGGGGGGATGGCGACGGGAGAGCTCCTGGAAGACGATTCGGTCGGCGATCTCGACCATGCTGTGGCAGATCTCTTCTTTGAGGCTTAGTGCGGCCAGACCGAATTGGAGGAATGCTGTCCCGCGGTCCGTCTTGTTTAGCTGATCCCCCGGGACGAACGCTGAGATAAATTGCAAGTCCCTGAAAAGGGTCTTCGGCTTCACTTCTAGGATCAGATCGCGCAAGGCTGCTACAATCTGTGCTTCTGAAGGAGTGGAGTAGTCAGATCGTCGGGAGCCATAGGTGACTGACTCGGGAGGAGAAGAAGACGGTAGTACTGGGTCCATCTGTGGCAGGTTGTTGGGCCGAACCTCAGAGAAACTGTGGCGGCTGGCCCGATGGAGTTGAGGACTGCTCCGCATCCTGTCACCTTCTCCCGGGGAGGAGCTGAGAGTAATCGGGGAATTGGCATCTTGTGGCGAAATGAGCGATGCAACCACCAACGAACGTAGATCCCGCAACGCGTTGAGCTTTACAAAGGGATTTCCGTGACGCGAGAACACTTCGATTAGCCGGTGGAAGACTGCCTTGTATGAAAAGGCCGACTGCCCGTCCGATTCCAAAAATGCTTGCGGTAGCTGCGACGAGGCCTCGACACGAGGAGCTTTGTGTTGAGATTCACGTAGGTTGTCCAAAGACCTGCTCCGGCGACCTTTCAATGAACCACGCTGCTGACCAAGATGCTTGGAGCGCTCTTCATAATCGACGTAGAACTTCTGAACAGCGGCCCGTCGGCGCATTTCCACCTGAATGCGTTTCTGGTCCAGCGCATTGGTAAACCAGGCGTCGGTTTCACTACCACAACTCCATACTGGGGAGCCCAGATCACTCAAAAGCAGACTAGTCAGTGTCTGTCTCAAGCCATCCATGAACACTGCCTTCCCGTGTGTCTTGCGTTCAACACGACGGGGGTGACGGGTTGCAGTCTCACTGAACATAGACGGTGGTCGCGAGTACACGCTTGACGCACTTGCGGCATACATAGGGTACCGCTGGGGCGCAGACCAGAATGTACTGTAGGTGTCACCGGTCGATATCGACGCCGCACGGCCAGGTGAACCTCCGATAGAGGACATGTCAATGGAAGGCAAGTCACGCTGAGGTCTCCATTTATCGGAGATTATACTTTGGATAGAGGGCTTGCGACCCAATGATGGGGTATCTTGAGAAAGACGAGACATAGGATCAGGCATAGGCATATTGGCACCATAGAAGTGGGACGCGGAATTTGTGTCCTCACTTGTGGTCGTCGAGGGCCGAGGCGTACTAGGCATCGACATTCCAGGGAATGTGCGAGAGCCATAACCTTCAAACTTTGAGCGCTCTGTCTGGAAAAGCTCACTTGCCCATAACACCGGCGTCTCGCTCATCGTTTCACCCACCAATTTATTGATGCTCATTCGGACCTCGTAACAGAATCGATGAATTCTTTCTTCTCCCTTGCAGAAATTGTCGATTCCGTTGTGCGACAGCCATTTCTGAGTCAGCTCAACTTGCTCGTCAGACAGCTTATTCGGTCCACCTTGGCTACTGGGTGCCTTCATCATGTTCATAACTTGCACTTCGGGTTTCTGGAACAATGAGCCACTCAAAGACCTTGCCCCGTAACGAGAACGCTGTTCTTCGGGGAACTGGTTGAAGAGCCGGGCTGAGTAGATCATCGTTTTCAAAGCCATAGCCACGTGTTTAGCCTCCTCATATCTGATAGAGTTCTTAACGTCGTTCATGTACCACATCTTGTCTCGGATCTTGCAAAATGTGGCCGTCATGTCTTTGACTTGAGTTTGGAGTCGGCGGAGACTGTGATCGAGAGACACGAAGTCACTCTCGCACCGTTCGATGACACCTCGTGATTGAATCAGTGAACGGGTGTAATTCTCATGCATCGGGCCCAGGATCCACGAATCATCCGTGGTCCTCGATGAGCTAGGCGTTCCTCGTTGTCCAAGCTGCTGTGAAGCATTCCACCAGTAGTGCGCACCAACAAAATCAGACTCATGATGGCAGCAGAACATGGCTTCGTTGAACCGCTGCTTCAAGGACATGGCAGCTGGCTGCGCAGTATTCTGTGAAAGGAACCCATAATCACCCGCGTCTTGAATGCGGTTCTCGTTGACAAGTCGAATGATCGCTGTCTGTAATGCTTCATGATTTTCCTCCAGTCCTAGCGTCGTGGAGTGTGCGTCATCTTCACTTTCAATTATCGGGCCTTTGGAGGTTTCATATCTACTATCAGGGAGGAGGCTCCAAGTTAAGCCATGGCCGTCGGCTGCAACAGAGAAGATGGTCCAATGCTCGTCTGAGGGGTGCTCTAAGCTCAACCGCTCATTAGGATGATCTAAATCAGTTAGCTCGAATCGAATGCGAGCGGCCTTTTCAGACAAGCTATTTTCCGGTGCTGGGATAGATTGAGTTTCCACTGAGAATATGGAACCATTATGTGATGTAGGTTTTGAACCTGTGTCGTGCTTTAAACGAGCGAATGCAGAATCCATCAGTGAGTCTGGCCGAAGGTTGATAGATGGTGGCGGACTGGATGGCCAAGAATGAACACCAGCAGAGGCTGGCGAGGAATGCAAAGAAGAGGGGTTCTGTTGGAAAAGAGTGTCTAGGAGTGTGAGAACATCCAAAGCAGACATCATCAGGAAAGTTGAAGGAGACTTTCGTCGATGAGGAAGTGGTGCCTGTAAAGAGGAAATAGAAGGGTCAATCGATGCCTCCGGCATCGTGTTATCGAACCGAGAAAGCATGTTTTCAACACGGGCCTTGATCATCGGACGAGGGATTGAGAAATGATGCCTTGAAGATATCAGCAACGTGTCGAAATCTGCAGAGAGTTCAATCTAGGACAACGTACATTGAACGCAAAACAGCAAATACTTGAGCGTAGGCACGATGCCCAACCTGGTTCAACAGTTTCTCGCGGGCATCCTTTCTGATATGGAAGTCTAAGAGAAGACCGTGGGTCTATTATAGCAAAAGCAGATTATAGTCAGCTTTGCGAGTTCACCAAGGGTTAGAGGCTCATATACCTCAGGATACGTTAATGCGCGATAGAGGAACTTTGGAAAGAACCACTGGAGGAATAAAAACTCCAAGAAGCGACTGCAGGTCTCGGCATTATCCAGCTTGCGCAAAACGGCCTTTGCGAACTGTAGCACGGCATGAGGGAAACCACCGTCTGGGTCATCAAGTACACGGAATAAGTCATCCACGGCAGAAGCAAAGAATTCCTCTGCAACATCCGTTCGCATGGGGTCCAGGGAATCCATGGCAAAATCCTGTCCGGGTGGTGTGGGTATAGGTTCTAGGAGAAAAGCACCGGTTTGTAAAATGTCCATTAGGTAGAGTTCAAATTTGGAACGGGCTTTCCAAGTGCTGCCGGTAGTCCAAGAAGAAAGGATCTGGCCGACCAGAGGATAGTATTTACTACTTCCGTTGGAGATTAGTTGAGCGCAGACGGATGACCACACTTCCATACGCAAGCGGGATTCAGGCGTCTCTGGGTCCAGAGGAGCGGCAAAAACGTTAAAAAGAAGTACAGATAATGGGTCAGTCCTCTCAAAGGCATATGCGTGGTCCTTGAAAGCCGCGGACTGAGACTGGCTCCTGTTTAAGAAAGACTGGACCCGAGCACGGGATGTAGACGGGAACGCGGGATCATTGGTATCCAAAGCAGTGGCAGGGGAAGTAAAAGCAGCCAATTGGGCCGGAGACAAGCTTTGTAGCCGGTCGACCAAAAACTGGGGATTAGAACGGACCAGCCGCAAAATCTCCAAAAAGTCCGTCCGGGACTGAGGGCTCAACTGATGAAGGAAATCCGGGAAATGGCCAATGTCAGTTCCCAAGGATGGCTCCCCGTCCATGGAGTCTGTTTGGCCATCGTTGGAAGCAGGCGAAGCGCATGATTCCTGGAGGTCTTGGAGTGTATGGTAAAGAGCAACGAAACTGGCCTTGTCATCATGGCGGAGAGCTTCGACAAGACCTCGCTGTGCAGTCAGCCCGACACGAACCATACGCGCAGAAACACCAATGGAGACCTTAGTGGCACGCAGGCGCTTCTCCAATCGCTTCCTTTGGGCCTGCTTGCGCTGGTTCTGGTGGTAACGAGTGGCGAAATCCTCGAATGATATTTGGGGGACATCTTTCACTGGTACAGGTACCTGTATCGACGCGGAAGCCGTCGCGGGTCCGGGATTGTGTCCATTGGAGGGAGCGGCTTCTACCTTGGGACTGGCACGGGCCGAGCCACCCAACTCACCTAGCCCCACGTTCAACGAAGATTCAAGTGCGGACATGGCTGGCGAACTCGGAGGCGAAGGAGGTAAAGGCACAGATGTGGGATCTTGCGCCCGATGCGACAAGTCACATGGTGTATTAAGCTTGGGGAAATCAGGTATTTGCTCGGCTGAAGCTGGTTAGATTGGGCGGCAATCATAATAAGGGGGTATAACGATAGGAGCACCCCTCTTTCCACGTCCCAACCCCATATCAGGGAGAAAAGCGCGAAAAATAAATATAATGACGTACTGGTTATAGAATGCAAAGAGGAATAATGATCCTCTTGGTGTTCTACCATTTTGCCATTAACAGACAGTCGCAAACCCCCCTAGCCGACGAATTCCTATCGCATTCTGAAACGAAACACAGGTTCTCAGAGTGACGATGCACTCGATCGGATGAACTGTTGGCTTCCAGGATGAATGTGTGGGAAGAAAAGGCGGGGGAAAAGAGAGGGTAAAAAAAATCAAAACAAGGAGGGGAGATGGGAGTTTTAAAATCAAAGTAAAAATAACTAATGAAACCCGGAGTATAAAACAAGAGGGATTATAATAGAGAGAGCAAAAAAGAATCCTCGAAACGGACAGTTGCAGACTACAAAAGTGCTAAAAGCCAAGTAGAAAAGACTTGGAAGAAATACGCTAAGAAGGTAAAAGGATCAGGTACCGAGTACAACGAGACGATGCGTTGGCAGTGCAGGAATGAGGTGTCCATGCGCCCCTCATGCGCCCCTCAGATTTTATAGACGTGTACATCTCTCTTACGTGTTCGACCCTATATTTTACACATATGTACAACATAAAAAGTATAGAATCCGATGGCCTATTAAATCGCCACTGGGGGCTAAGATCTGAGGAAATACGATTAACATGTCATAAGAGTGGCAACTTGCTCACCTGGGCACATGCAAGGATGTTGTCCTGGCTTATATACATCGTACTACGACACAACCGGCATTTATTTCATGCAGCTAACCCGGGATACCCCGACTCTTAAAACCAAAAAAAAGGCAAATATGTTTGATCACGATGTAGGTGAATCGTTCATAATGGCATTACAAATGCTGAGGTACACCCAAACTCCGTTCATAGGTACTCGTGTAGGGGAAATCCGTCATACTATCACCGACAAACCCATTTCTTGTCAACTTCTTTTTGTCCAACACGAGCAGCTACCTGGTCAAGGGTGGCTTTGAGTGTATCCTTGGACACCTTGGGGAATCTAGATACATCTAGATTAGCATATACTCCAAAAAAAAAAGCGGATATGGTGGGAACCAACCGTTTCTTCAAGATCTCGACCAACCCAATCTTACTGAGATCACTGCCTTCAACTGCTTCCTTAAATTCAGCAAGTTGGTCTGGTGGGAATGGCCGTTTCGCTTTCGATGTGGGAGGTAAAGCACTGCTCGCCGCCACTGCTCTAGGGACTGTAGGAACAAGGAAGCCGTCTATGGCTGTCGCGGGTCGCGCCTTCGCAAGTACTGGATCCACAGGCTTGGGTTTCTCCCAGTATACAGCCGAGAAGGGATCGATGGGGAACTTGACCGCATCGGATATGGTCTGCATCCGGTAGGACTCCATTTCAGGGTCGACTACATCGGTAGCCCACTTAATTCCAGTAGAGACAGGCTCTAAATCACCAACGATGAGACGACGTTTGCCTTCAGCAAGAGCATCATCCTCGTCATCCAGGAAACCCTCGAGATCATCTTCGCCCTCATCACTGCCTTCATCTTCTTCTTCAGAGTCCAGCTCTTCGCCTTCTTCGGGTTCCTCCCATTCCGCCTCGGAATCATAATCATAATCGGTATCCGGTAGCCCTCTGTGATAGGGATTTCGCGCAAGTCTCCTCGAGGATAACTCGGACACGGGACGGGTATAAGTTCCCTGATAGGGGGGCGGATGTCCTCGCCAAACTTGAGGGACTTCATTGTAACATTGCGAAGAAGTTCTTGTGGCCTCAAAGATTGCATTATGCTCTGGTTTTGAGGCTGAGTCGGATCGTCAGATCGTTGTAATTGCAATAGTATGTCCTTGACAGAGCTCGTTGGCTGACGCCCACGACGGAAGGGAATTATTTGAAACACTTCCGATGGACGGAACGGATGTGTCTGGGCTGGGATTTCGTTGCGTAAGCTTTTATCAATCATTTCCCGTACGTGCTTGAGGGCCTCAGAGTCACGCTCAAACTGATGGGGAGGTGCCACGACTGTATGAGATTGCAGAAAGAAAGCAGGAAACTCTCGCTCATAATCTGACTGCACGACACAAGTTTCGCGAGAGGAATCGGAGGTGGTAGACGCCTTCTTAGGCGAAGGGGCCGTGATCACCTGTCCTGATGGAGCGGAAGGTACCGGCGGTTTGGTGAAGAAGGAGTTCAGTTTCATTTGTGACTGAATCGTTAGTATATAGGCCTCTTCATGTTAGGACGATCGTGGATGTCGCTTACTCGGGTCTTCTTCTCCTTCTCCTCGTCCTTTTTACGCTTCTCTTCTTCCCTGGCGGCCTTTTCGTCTTCCTTTGCCTTCTTCTTCTCATCACGCTGCTTACGCTCCTCTTCACGTTGAGCATCCTTTTTCCGCTTTTCTTCTTCTCTGTGTCGTTTCTCCTCATCGCGCTCGGCATCGCGCTTCTTCTTTTCCTCCGCCTTGAGGCGCCTCTCTTCTTCCCTCTTAGCCTTCTCTTCCTCTTTCTTCAGCTTCTCCTCTTCCTTCTTCGCCCTCTCCTCGGCCTTCTGGCGCTCTTTGGCTTCTTTTTCTTGTTGCTTGGAATCTGTACCAGTAGAGACTACCTTGCGTTTCTTAGAGGCTGGGGTATCAGGCTCAGGATTGGAAGTAGCATTGGTGCCTGGAGGCGTCAATCCCCCGGCACCAGCTTCATTTAGTTTACGTGGTGTCCGTCTCATCACGATTTCGACCGAGGGGGGAGGTGGAAGATTACGCTTGATTTCAACAGGTGGGGAAGTAGTGTCGTCGGATTGGGAGGAGAGAGATGGATCGCGATTTTCTTGGTTTTCGCCAGCGAACTCGGTTAATGGTCGCTTCGCATTTGGTGAAGGGGGGTTGGCATCATCAATCTCGTGAATGGAGCGTTTTCGAGAACCGGACGAAGGTGATGCGGGAAATGACAGGACCGGCTGCATCGGCGATAGAGATGTACTGGGTACCATTGACTCCAGGGTGGTTTGAAAGAGCTGGTTAAGAAGTTGAAGTTGTAGGAGCGTAGGTGGTGAGGGAAGGGGGAATGGGAACAGGCTGTCGTGTGATAGATCGCGACTTCAGTTCATATGTGGTTTAGGTCGGGTCGCCCAAGGGAAAGCGGGACTCAGGGAGAGACAAAAATCAGACGTCGTTCAAATTAGACAACTGATCTTCAATAACAGGGTATTAACTTCGCTGTTTAATGAACATACGGAGTAGAGCAGTGACAGTGGGCCAAGACTGGGACGCGTTAATCGTTTCGCGCTCGCGACCGATAAGCACGTGTGTGATTATGTAAACACTCTACGTGCCCTCGGACTGCCCACCTGGGCAAGTGCCCAAGTAGACATTCCAGGACCATTTTGTCTGGGGTCTTCAGTATTATACAATTTATGGTATCATTTTGGACCCCCAAGATCAATATAGAATGAGTGTGATGTTTTGTACTTCAATATTTTCAAACCGCTCAAGTCATTTTGCTACGATAGTGGTTCAATTACCTTGCACTGCTCTATGCACCGGCAACGAACCTGCAACCAAAACCATATAGTATCACCTCACGGATCTTATCCAAAGTGCGAGACGAATTGAGATAACCTTTGGGGTGAAATTGCTATCTCTAAATTAAAAAAAAGCTAGGCCAGATAACCAACGCCAGGATGGCCCCGTATGCAGCCGCAAAAGGACAAAGTCAAGCCAGAGCCAATCTATAGAGACCAGCAGTGCCATCGAGGATATACAGCCAAAAAAAAAATATAAAAAAAGCCTGAAGAAAAACAGAGATGCAGCGCTTTGAATAAAAAGGTGTAAATCAGACAGCAAACGTGCAAAGATATAGACAAAGCAGGAGGACGCATTGGTCTAAACCATCAAGATTTGCCGAATGGGGCCAGGTGTGGAGTTGCAACGAGATAGGTATTATGTGCAATTGACGAGGCGTTAAGAGAAATCACGTAGAAATCATGTAGAAATCATAAAGGATAGAAGGAAGCGGGATATAAGAAGATGAAGGACGAAAGAGTTGGCAGACGCTGAATGAGAACAGAGCCTCAGTCACTGTCTGAATCGGGATTTGCGACGAAAAGTCGCACATTGGTCATGGTAGTAGTTCGCTCGTCCACACTGCCTCGTCGTCGCAGCTCGGCTGCCCTGTTGGCTTTCTCGGCTGCCGCAGTGGCGGCGCTCGGAGCCTGCATGTCACCAACAAAGTCGTCTTGCTCGTGCTCGCTGCTGTGTGTTGTTGCGGTATCATCTTTGTGGAGAGATGACAGTCGGCTCTTCTCTTCTTCGTGCATCTCCGCGGGCGTATTTTCAGACACTTCTGGCAGGTCAGTCTTCTCGTTCGGGGGCGTGCTGTTGCTGCCCATCGTTCCTTGTGGCCGCGAGTATCCACTCGGGTAACGGTGGGCACTTCCCAGAGAGCTGCGGCCGCTGCCGGTTCGTCTGTGAATTGCGCCACCATCACTGCTGAGAGTGTCCTCATCCCCATCGCCGACCTCGTTCGCACTCAATCGCACGGGGACCTTTGCGCCGACTAGATTTGAGGGCGAGAACTCAGCAGCTCCCTTAGGACCATGTCGGATCTTGCCACTAGCCAAGGTTCCTGACCGGCCAGCGCCATGAACTTCAAGGTACGCTCTCTTCTTGTCCCGCAGGGCTTGTTCGCGGGATCTGGCGTCCTCGGGCTGTGCCCGGTCACACCAGACGGTGGCCTTTTGCCGCCGCATGAGGGCCACATATCCAAGCTGAGAGTTGGCAGAGCGAGACGAGGCGGTTCGCCGGATGTCAGAAACACCATGCCCCGCATGTACCGTCGGGTGGTTGCCGGTGGACGAGGTCGAGGTAGTGGTGCTAGACATGCGTCGAGAGGGTGGGTGAGGAGGAAGAGTCATTTGAGGAATAGGAGGTGGCGGGGGGAGCGCCGTGGTAGTGCTGCGAGCCGCTTGAGTAGGGCAACACGTTGGAGGATGTGGTTCGAGTCCGACTGTGCGTGGTCTGGGGGCTCGCTAGATGGGGCGCAAGTTGGGGTCGTGAAGAATCGTAGGATTGATACCCGCCATACCCGTGCTGGGCACCAGAGAGGGGCTTCCGGGCAGGAGGCCCTTGGTGGAGGGGCATTCGAAAGTCCGTCATGTTGGGCGGAAGAGCACACCAGCCTTAAATTTCCTATGTGGGGGGCCGCTGTTGTAGGAGTTCGGTTTGCTCAGGAGTGCGCTGGAGGTTATTTCAGGATATGGGATGCTGATTCGTGATGATGACTTGAAGGGCTGCGTTTCTGATGCGCGCGGCTGACGGATAGGGAGATAATGCGGCCTCAGCGCCCACTGCAGTATGCAGCCGCCACAGTCCCGTTTGGGGGGTTTTAAGCGGAAGGCCGAGAATAGAGGCTTTAAATATGTAGCGACACCAAGGTGTTGTAGTTGTGCAATGGGCTGATCTTCGGGCTGATTCTCGGGGTAGTTTTGAGGCGAGGGCGATGGGGTAGGAAGGCACACGAAGTCCTATAACTCAATCGGTAGGCAATCTCGGGGACTGAAGTGAAAGCGGAAAATTACAAAGCACACAACAGTCCTGCAGTCTGCCAATAAATGTCGAATGTGGAGGAATAGTCGGGATGGGCAGGTCTTAAAGGGGAGGGCAGATCGGGGGAAACCTTGAGGACTTTGACCGGCGGTTCCTTGGTAGAGTTAAGTGATTGGATGATACGGAACACGGCGGAGGAAGTACTTTCCCACACAATTTAGCGGGTGGAGTACTTGGCTCAGCCACACATGAGGCTGGGTAACTTATTTCGTGCAAAATACGGTATATTACTCCGTACATTTCAAGGTTCAGGATTTAAGATGTTTCAAATGGTTGTCTCTCTCCAGCTCTCATTTTCAAAATTTCGTCATTACTTATTTCATAGGCCTTTTTCTCGTGGATCAATGCTACATTGACGTGCCAATACAAATTCGCCTCCCACGGAGCACGTGAATGCCTGAAAGCAATATGGTCATATTCGCGGAATCCTTGGTTATTCATTCTCACTGAAGATAACGGCGGATATACGGAGTACTTGGTGTGATAGTAGTAGGTACGAGTCGTGGACCCCCAGACTCTCCCAGCCAACGTACACCACCACCTAACAAGGGCTGCAGCCGTCAACCGGCTCCACCATCCAGCCGCCCGTAACCCCAATAAGACACGCAGGTACGCTGCCAACAATCCTAGTCCACAGTGCCCACATGTTCTCCCATATTCTAGGGCCTACAGTCAGGTAGGTCGTTGTTCCTGTTACAAGCGGCTCGTTTCCTAGGACTGTTGGGTTAAGCGAGAATTCGGAGATGGTGGCATAGCGGCTGATGTCTGAGACTCGGAGCAACTTCAAGTTGGTGGTAATTTGTTACTACTCCTGCGAAAAGTGCATAATGCTGGCGCAGATTGGATCGGACTAGATGGCCTATTACGACGTCTGTCTCGTCGGATTCACTGGCTGATATGGGGATGAACCTGGCTCGACTCCTCCACATGTCGTCCCCAGTAGAGGCGAGGAAATTCTTGCCAGCGTTCTGGAACTTCTATTATCTTCGACAAGACCTGGTCCTTTTTTTGGTTCTTCGTTTGAGGGAATATCGATGCTCGAGAGCTCTTTGATAGGCAGAACGATCATATGAGTGGGGACTGCCGCGTGTGCTATATTGCTCAAATGCTTGCCTGGACTTTAATTGCATATAAGCTACATATCCTCGGAAGATAAGGGCAACATTCCTTATTATGAGATGTGCAAGCTTCTATATACATGTTCCCAAGACCCCCAGGTTGAAACATGCATATAATAAAGAGCAGGACCGATGACAGCGGGCTAATCATTGGAGTTCGTTCCATCGCACAATGCGGGGTATACCACCCTGCGAGGGAGCGTTGGAATAGGAAGAGAACTTTTGTCATGCAGATGGAATCTCAAAATAGCCGGGGGTAATATTCCCATTGGGGGTACTCATCAGCCAATGGCTCTGATTCTTCTCGGACATTGTTGATGCATAATTGGACTAAGCCTGGAAAGGACATAAGGTGACGCTCCAACCCCTTCGGTTAAAAACGGTCAAAAACCCCCTTGAAAGTGGAACGTCAACACATATGTTCCAACAAAACAACTTAGGCCATACCATGGAGGTAGTTCAATACGCTAAAATTTCAATTGCGCGACAAAAACAACGGAGACAGCTGCGCCACACAAGTGGGCTGTATTAGCTCATTGGTGGACCTCGCAACCTTGGCTGCAATAGGAAAAAGGATATAGTCGTGACGTCAAGATGTTTCATCGTATCCGCGTTTTTAACGAAGCGACAAAGGAAAAGTGCCTGTGCCTGATGAGACATTGACATTCAGAATGAGGCACAAGCGCCGAAGACGGAAACTATTGTGATGGTGGGGAAAAATAAACAAGTTGTGACATACGACACTAGTATGAACTATGTATGAACTACCTTGTAGACAGAAAATTTATATCTGCATGTCACAAGTTGTAGTCCGAGACTAGCGGTATTAGCGGATATGTCCAGCACATATCTTCTGCTATCCCAGATTTTTATTTGCAGATACATAATATGGCCCCATAATCTCACTCGGCGAAGTCCTAGCATCCTTATATGTGTCTCAGCGCCACTATCCCCAAGCATAGGGCCCCGGCGGCTCCACCAACACTAGTCTACTTCGGTCTGGGGTATAAGATCATACAATTTGGTGTGCTTGCTAAACCATGGCGCATTCTGTGTTGTAGAAAAATACTGATGGGAATGTATATGAAAAATATTACTAGAAATAGACAATTGAATTGGCATACATCATTAGCATACATTAATTCTATCGCAAAGATAATGTATGCAGAGGAAATAGAAACCAGGTCCAGAGCGATGTGCGAAAAACAAAAGTGTAGGGTTATAGAGAGAATCACACAAATCGCCATCAAGCTTGAAGATTTCTTCATTGCCTTACTGTGTTGGTTGGGTTTCTTCTGTTGGGGAGGTGTTCCCATCATCTGTGGCCTTGCCCCAAGCCTCTTCGAAGGCTGAATCCGCCAAAGGCTCAGGCTCAGGCTCATTGAAGGCAGGCTCATTGGGCACGACACTGCGTGGTTGTGACTCAATGATCTCCTCTAAATCGGCTTCAACTTCCTTCTCAACTATCACCTGGGAAAAAGATGACGAAGTAGTTTCATTATCGACTAGATCTGTATCCCTGGTCGGTAGGGCGTTGTTCTTAGCACCAAGAAGCTCGAGGTCAAAGTTCGAGCTATATACCACGGCAGAGAAGGCCTCGAGCTCTCGCACGTTCTGGTCCATGGCGACCAGATACTCATTTGGTGGGTGGGTACCATTGCCAATCACATGTGCCTGACGAGTCATGACAGCTAGGAGGTTGGCAAGCTTTGTCTTCCGCTCGGAGTTGGCCGCCAGAGGCACAACGGTGGCAATTGAATCGAAGGATTGCAGAGCAGTCTCCGGTGCGGAGGTGGGCGCCTTGAAGGCATCGGCAGCACATCTTTGATCGATAAGGGTTGAGAATCCCTCGTTGTTAAGAAGTGTAAGGACAAGGGAGAAAGAGGGCGAGTCGATCAAATCTGCTGTCTCATCTAGGAGGTGTCGCAGCTTCGACGCTGTCTGGGAAGAGGAGGGGTCAGCTACGCCTTCCACACCCGACTCGCGTAAGACATGTTCCTCTTCCTCTGCCGGGGGAAGCAAGCAAGAAAGCCATTTTTGAGATCGTCGCTCGTCCTCGGTGTTGCCTTCCACCTTCTTTCGGATTTGCAAGGTCAACTCAGAGAGCTTGGCCAAACTGATATCCTCACGTGGGTTTAAAGGTCCAAATACTTCCTCGACTGCAGTTTGCACCCTTCCCATCACGTCCTTCCACCCGCGGTGAAGTAGCCACCAACTGAAGGCGAGGTAACGTCGGTTGGTCTCGAAGTCATCGCCCAATGTTTGAGTGAGCTCATCATCGTGGTCTTCAAGACTGATTGTCGAGGCGTTGGCAGGTGGTGTAGCAAGGGAGATCACGCTAGACAGGTAGTTCCGGCGGCCGAGTAGGTTAAGTTGGATGTGAGTGAAGACGGTGAGCAAGGAGAGAGTGTAGACCATAGTAAAAGACCGAGTGACAGCTAGAAAACGTTAGTTTCTAACAGACGAGGTTCATTTTGGTTGCAATAAAGACTCACAGGTAATCTTCACCTCATTCCACAGCTGTGTCTTGTTCCGTTTGGGCCGAGGTTGTCCGTCGGAACTCAGAGCAGAGTCCCCAATCTGACTGGCGTGCACATATCCCTCACTCTGGAAACTGGAAAGGCTTCTCCGATCATCGTCTGGCAGACTCGGGGCTACTGAGCTCAGATCTGATCCAGTTGCTTCGCCTGCATTCAGTCGAGCCAACCTCTCGGCTCGCTTTTGCTGCAGCTCCTTGGTCAACTCCTCAACCGGGAGAGCATCGATAATATTCTCGGCGGCGGTCGGCAACAAGGCAAGGACAGTATATGTGCAATCGGTTTGGTTTTGTTCGAATCGTCGGCGCAGACTATTGCCATGGTCAGTGATTCCGGTTAAGGGTATTCTGGTCGAGGTTGCACGCGCCACAAGCTCGCGTGCTTGCTAGCAGAAGGATGAGAGTCATCAAAAACAAGGGAAACTCACTTTTCGCGAGCAATCCGATCGCTGCTCATGCGCTCCCGTGCCTCGGAGATCTTGGATAGCACATATTGTCCGGCTAAGTAGCCGGCTCCTATCACCCCAGCCCCGATTGCAAGACCTTTGCGATTGCGCTGGAACCAGCGCCTCGTCGCACCGATCATAATTGTGTTTGGTGCTTCTCTAGGAAGAAGGTAAAAATAATAGGCAATTTCAAATCATGATAGATCCAGGAGATGGATGGTTCAGTACGGAGTAGATGGGGAAGAGAGGCTTCGGGCGCTGATCGCCAGTTTCAGGCCTCGGCTAGAGCTCACCGTCATGCAAGAGTGAACCGGACCTATAAAGCACCACATAGGATTAAAAGTACCTGCAAACATACTAAATGATCTAGATATTTGACCATGTACATATATATATCTTCTTATTCCTCTAAACTATCAATTATTGTGTCACATTAGAGCTCTCCCCCGGATTTGGCATGGCCATCCCGCAACAAACCGCTAATCCCTGTCTGCCTCTTTCTTGTTCTTTCTCTTCTCATTGCTCTTTTATATACTCCGCATACTCCGTACACTCCGTACTTCTTCAACATAAGCGTTCTCTTTCAAACTGGTTTCCCCCAGTTCGATGATAAGCGATAAGCTTCAGTCGGCTACGTCCGATACAGGCCCGCCCCCCTTGCCATATTAGCCTTGGAGTCATCACTCCACCTCACATCCCTCCAGCTCTATGCAGCAACCTGCTTACTGACTATTCCTCCATTCTGTATTTACGGCAATACTTTCCCCCTTCTATCAACAAAAGCCGCCTGAGTCCGCACCCAACCCCAACCGGCTTGGTTGCGAGCTGCGTCATGGCGGGGATGGAGCCCCGCAAAACCCCTCCGGAGTACTTCCTGGAGATCTTCGCCGACACCACCCATGTGCGAGATGTATTGAAGGGTTAGTCGTGAGCTGGAGACACCATAATCATGTTTTTACTGAATAGTGGTTCTTGCCAGGTGTCCTCAACCTCATCTTCTTCCACCGTTACTTCCCTTCTATCCGGCCGGTCACCTTTGACGTGCTCGATTTCACACTCCCCGCTATAAACGATGCAGATCTAGAGACACTGATTGAATCGCGTATATCGGCTCTGGTCCGGCAGCACCTATCCTCCGCAGCCGGCGGGCAGGATGGTCAAATTGTCGGAGGGGGCGGGGGCGTGCGAGGGCGGATCGCAATCGAGTTCTACGAGAAGAAACGGCGTCGCTCGGGGCACTGGTTTGGCGGATTAACAGCGAAAGGCGAGGAAGAAGTGTGCTGGGAGATTTGGACACTTGATGTGACGATCGCAACACCGCGCACTGAGTCCGGTATGTACAGTCTGCGGATCCCTTTATCCAGAGCTAATTTGGGTATAGAACGAGCCAAGGTGCGCAAGGCAATGGGAAATATGTTGCAAAAGGCAGCCTTGAAAATCTTGAGCGTGGTCAATAGAGATAAAGACCATATCCCACCCATCACTACTAGCGATTCCAACCCATTCCCCTATCGGATTGTCGTCAACCCTCGCGCTGACGGCTGGGGTAATCGCATGGGGCTCTACTGAGCTATGCGGTTTGACTAAGATCTTGGACGATACTATGATACTTGGAATCGTCAAGTCCGATACGTTCCCACTCCGATCATTGTTCAACCAACCGGACACGTTGCTTTTATTTCCTTCAATGGAACATGGCCACGGGCGATCGACCCCGATACGATTTACGAAGTCTGTCAGATATTATAAAAAGGGCTATTACTACGAGCCTACGAAACCCTCATGTGCTGTTCTTGAACTTTCAAGCGATGGCCATACGGAGTTCAGTACTTAGGTGTTTAATTTTTTTTTGGGATTCTTGAAAGGGCTGGGCTGGGTCTTTTTACAATGTGGCGTAAGTACATATGGAGCTGTTTTTTTTTTTTTTTAACTCAATTACGAAAATCAATGCAAATATCCTGCATCTATTTATCTTTCACGAGGACCAGAGAGGTGTGTGATTTCGGTGTACAACGTCTCTTCAACCAGACCATGCGGAATTTGTCATTAAGCACTCCACAAAACACATTCTATGGGAGCTACACCCTGCATGAAAGCCTGCAAGTTGTAAGCAAATTGGTACCACTGGGCCAATAATATTCCACTTGATCTCCCAACACCCGATAATTAGCCGCAGATACAACTGCCCCTCCATGCAGTGTGCCAACACCCCAATGCAGGACCAAAGAAGCATCAAATTGCTCCTAGCAGAAGCCGAAATTACGGCGAAAGCTATTTCCGACTTTTGATCAACAGGCCAGTAAGGTATATCACCATTGCCTAAGGTATCTAAAGCACAGATTATATGTGCTTCGGTCCATCTGTAGCCACGATTCTCCATCTTCTTGTAGGCGATTGGAATGATGGGCTAATAAACATATACCCAGAAACTGGCGAGACATGCTTTGCACGCGCTACTCGACCTTCGTTCCCAGGACTTCAGAATACATGGCATAATTCCTTTGTTAATTTCATGGAGAGAGCAGGAGACTTCAAACGGGCGTTTACCAAGTCCAATGTCCCCAATTTGAGAAACTTATCGTCCTCAAGTTTGCGGGCTTCGATTTGGAAATTGAATACATGGAGGGCGAGACTGCTGGCTATCGGTTGATTGACCGGTTGATTGACCGGTTGATTGAGGATGATGACATTGGGCCCCGGTTCCTGGGACATCTCACTGAAGATGGTTGTGTGATTGTACTCTTGATGGAACGTATCGCCAATGCACGACATGCTGGGCCGATGGACCTCGATATTTGCCAGCAGACTCTCACTTAGTTACATGCTTTGGGGATTAAGCATAGTGATGTGAATCGGTTCAACTTCCTGATCCGGGACTGGAGAGCTATCTTGGTAGATTTTGACATGGCCCGGAAGTATGACGATTCTAACTTGCATGCTGAAGAGCTCCGCAACCTGCAAGAAGTGCTGGAATCTTCTTCGAAGAAGGGTGGTGGGGGGTATTCTTGTTAGCACCGATTAGCTGTCACTGTCGGAACGGAACGAGGTAGGTCAATGTCGGTTTGCCGTCGGACTATTTCGAGGTCCATTAAGGTGCTTTGAGCTTTAACCCTGGAATACGCTGTTGAACATGGTAGATTTGTGCACCTGGGCGAGCCAGAGGATTCTTGATGAAGAATAGTCGTAAGATGCATATTGAGAAGAACTATCTTGCTGATCGGATTAAAGAGATGTGTGAAATTATCAGAAGTACTTACGAAGATGGCTACGCGCGATGTTTTGAGAGGGTCATAGGGTCATACAATGCCCAGTGGTGCTGTTGATGCAACATGTATGGAGTATGAAATAGTATGGGCTGCCATGCGAACCTGTAGCTTGTGTAGCTTGGCCCGGGGATCCTTACTTGTGTAACATACGCGGGGATGAACCTCGACGGCGCATAGCGCATAGCGCAGCACCCTAAATAAGATACATGTAGATCACGTAGATCTCCAACATCTGAAAATAACTGCATCCCCATTGACAATGTACGAACTAAGCAACTAAACCACTCAAGTGTAACAAAATGGCAAGAACCAAGACAAACATTCTCATATTCAGCGAATATCCAACCACGGACCCGTCGCAACATTTCTCGGGTCCTCTCTATTTCATGTTCCAGCTATTGCACTGCTCCTATTTAATCATAGCAACGAAGCTTTAAGCCAACCGCTTCACTTCGTGCTTAGTACCCACCGGGCATAGAGAATCGGATCCGCGACCCGCGCCAAAGCAGGTTCCACGGAGCTTTTATTGTCGATGCGATTCTCAGCTAAGAGGTAAGACTACACCCCTTAGGTGGAGTGGGGCTTGGCTGCAGCCTCGGCCTGAGCGCGGAGGTTGGAGGAGGTACCGTTGGTGGAGAAGAAACGGCCAACCACGGGCTGGAGGAAGGAGTGGAAGACAATTTGGGCACCGCTGTGATAGAGGTCAGCTGCTGGTCTCAATTTGGTCACGAGGTAGGGACATACCTGGTCTGGGGAAGAGCCATCCACATGATCAGGACGAACTTGAAGATGTAGTAGAAGGCTGCGATCAGTTAGTAAGATAGTGATAAGATTGGCATATTGTGGGCACATACGGAACCAGTAAGCGGCGCTGATGGCGCTCTCAATAACAGTCAGGAAAGCGAACACAACCCAGTACTATCAAGTCAGATGTTAGAATCCCCGGTCGTGTGCGAATGGGAAAGATGTCACGTGGATGGTGTGTGATAACCCCGAATCGGTGGTGATCCCATACTTCCACATGATTGCGACAACAAGGTGATAGGATCATATGAACATACCGTGAGCCACTATGAGAGTAAAGAAAGACATGGTTAGCGATTTGCGCATGGAAAGGAAAAGTTACAAAAATGTCTTACCTGAGTGTCATCCTGGGTGCTTGAGGTGAAAAGCGCCTGAAGGGAGTAGTAACCGGGGACGAGGAAACCGGCAAAGTTGACGAGGAACTCGCCAGCGATGTTGAAGAAGACAAGGAAGAAGTAGATTCCGACAAGGCCGAGGATGACATAGACCTTGGGGACATTGGTCTGACGCTCAAGATTGGCGAGGACAGGGTACTTGGAGAGCTACAAAATGACAGATATCAGCTCAAAATCACAGCGAGAAATAACATCTTGAAATGGTTATCAAAGGATGCGATTGCAGTCGCTCCTGCTGTGGTCGCTGGCGCTCAGAATCATTGCAGCCATCAGGCGAGGGCTAGACCTGAGACGCCAGCGAAACACACAACAATCGCTGGAAACGTACCTCCTTGTCAAGCTGAGCAATAGAGTGCTGAGCACGCTCCTGGAAAGAGGCCATTTTTGCTTATAAAGGGTATCGTTTGTGGGAAAACAGGTCAAAGAGCTATTAGGGTGACAATGGAGCGAGGGATGGTGAGAATGCAACCGGTAAAGCTGGCGGCAAGAAGACAGAGGCTAGCCTGTGTGTATCACGTGATATACATGACGTATCCGTCCATGTGCGAAGCGGCACCCAGTAGATTGTTATTGGTTTGAATAGATGTGTATCTCACTAGTGACTTTTGAATCTAAAGATCTAGCCCTAGAGACCAATGCAGATATGGTTACCTACATCTTTAAGCATACTATCTACTGGAGTGCCTAACTGAGGGGCTAAGGCCAACATTTTTGCCTTAGAATGTACTCCGTAGCGAGTTTTAAGCTTCAATAGTACTAGCCCTGAAGGATTAATGTACTTTGAAACAGATTTCAAATGCAACATTTGATGTTGAATGCATTACTCCGTATTCATGGATGTATCAGAATCAGTCCTCTCCACAAATTGCCCGAGATAGTCATACCTAGGTACATCCTACACATGACGTACGCGGCTTTCCTTGAAATCATCGAGGGTTGTTTGCTTTATTCGAGATAAATACATATGTACCTAGCCTGTTTGCATTTTTACGTTTCCAATGTTTTTTTTTCTTTCTTCTATCATGAAACCGGGGAGTGTTCCTTTGTGGGCCTTCCCCCCCCTGCAGCAGTTGGTCCGTTCGGGTTTATGTGATGCATCCTTGTCCTTGTCCCGAGGTCCAATAAACATTGACCAATTATGGAACATGTCTCTAATTCCACTTTCTCTCACACACGAGGTATCAAGTTGAAATATATATATATATATAAAAAATGACAGATGCTGAGTATCTTCAAACACAAGTGACCTCGGGATTCTGCTTCAACGCTTTGATACCAACCACATGATAATCACGTGACCCATACTTACAGGGATGGCAATTGAAACCGGGAAAGAAAAGATTAAAACGACCCCAAAAAGGACCCCCAAAAAGAACTCAAAAAAATTGAAAGGATTCAAACCATTGCCGGGAAGGCATACACTTACAGTTAGTGCCTGACCGCCAGAGACGATCTCGGCATATGATGTGATTGGGTCGAAGGATCAAAAAGACAGAGGGCAATTAGGCTAACTCCCGTTATCAGACGTTTCTCCCCTCTCGAAAAAAAAATCCATGCAGAAACGCCTAAATATCTTTTTCTTTATATTTGTTGATACTCTTCAGTGGATCCAATCCTTCGAATCCCTCGAATCTCCTCCCGTGCACGAAAAGGCGGGCCATGTAACCGCACCCGCGTACCGCCCTTCCAAGCTCTTCCATCTTCGAGCTACACAATACAATTGAAGCATTCAACGTGGCTTATGTGCCAATTCATCACAGTCAACTTGTTCTAAGTTTTGAGATCGTCATATATACCACGTGGGATCCACACTAAAGCCCGACCTTCGGTCCTCGAGAGAGCTATTTCGATTTCCATTCCGAATCACTAAATAATATCGATACACACTCTTCTCAATGCGGCCACAGTGAGTTTATGGATACTCCCTGAATACTGCCAGATCCAATTCTAATTGTTTGTTTGCGCCCTGTCTAGACGCGAATACCATATTGTTGTTTTGGGTGCTGGTAGGAGCCTCTACTCCTGAGATATTCCCAAGGTCACATGCTGACCACAGGCATTCCCGTGCGTCGCGATAACAGGAGGTGTTGGAAAAAGTTGCTTAACAGGTCCGTTCCCTATGCTCCTCCTCCCCTGAGTCCTCGAGCTGATCAAGAACTATCTTCCAGCCCAATTCGTTCAAAATGTCTGGATCGAAAGCTACGACCCCACGATCGAGGATTCATACCGGAAACAGATTGAGGTAGACGTAAGTGGTCTACCATGCACTGGAAATTTTCCTCTTTAACCAAGCTTGACAGGGTCGACAATGTATACTGGAGATGTGAGTACCTCGGTGGTTTGGAATATGGCATGATGCTAAATTTTCGAAGTCTTGACACTGCAGGAACAGAGCAGTTCAGTAAGTCTCCCTCCCCCCTCAAATCAGCATATCTACCCATGTGAGATCTAAGCTAACAACCCTCAAGCGGCAATGAGGTAAATCTAGCTATTCACCCAGCACCACAATTGATTCCACGGACCGACCCCCGAAAAACCACACCGTACTAACAATGCCCCCAACAGAGAGCTCTACATGAAACAAGGCCAGGGCTTCCTCCTCGTCTTCTCCATCACCAGCATGTCCTCCCTAAATGAACTCTCCGAGCTCCGCGAACAAATCATCCGAATCAAAGACGACGAGAACGTCCCAATCGTGATCGTGGGTAACAAATCCGACCTGGAAGAAGACCGCGCCGTACCACGTGCTCGCGCCTTTGGCCTATCCCAGAAATGGGGTAACGCCCCATACTACGAGACATCTGCCCGCCGCCGCGCAAACGTCAACGAAGTCTTCGTCGATCTGTGTCGCCAAATCATCCGTAAAGACTCCGAGGGGTCAAGGAATAGCAACGATCCCAACCGCAAGCGCGAGGGCCCCAATCGTCATGACCGCAAGAGAGAGAATCGCCGGCCGAAAAATCGCCGCGGTCCGTGTATCATCCTTTGATTTCAACAATTCGAGTGGTCCCTTTGACTAGGGACCCTTGTCTTGTTTCATTTTCATGCGATACGACCCTCTGCAACATATGCCCCACCCGACGCTGCTATGCATCTTGACATGTCATGTATGACTGATGTTCTTTCTATATGTCTATGCCTCTCCCCCCTTATAGAGCCCTGCTTCGCTGCTACAGATTTGTATCTTTTCTTTTCTTTTGGACTATACACAATTGGTGTCATCCTCTTTTTTATATTTGACATATTTGAGGTTTGGTTGATCTGGACTCGAAAAAGACTACTTTCACGAGATGGAGGAAAAAGTGCTTTCTTTTCTTTTGGTCCTGTTGGTATTATCCTTTGGTTGAGAGACTCGGGCTAGATCCCTTGAATGTTAGGCATGCGGTTGAACCCTTTGCCGCCAACATAGAAAGGTGTGAAAATATAGCACCGGATATCATGGACAATCTAAACCTTTTTCTACGATGAGCTTCTCGGACCGCGTACAGTCATAAAGCCCTACTAGACTAAAGAATGATACTCTAGAGAGGCCTGTAGGCTACACTACATATTTCCATTTCACTATTCCAAAATGTTACATCGAGTCAATAGCACATGAACACACTTCTTCCATTCTATGTTTTCTCGGATTATCCCGGATGAAAATTTGCATATCTCATTCCTACCATTTGGCACTCTACATCCGGAACACGCCAAACCTAGTTTGCACATCAGGCTCAGCCTTGCCACTGAGCGCAGCTGCCAGACCCAACCCCAGCATTTTTCTCGTCTGAGATGGAGGGATGATACCATCATCCCACAGACGAGCCGACGAAAAGGTCGCCTCGGATTCACGGTCAATGCGTTCTTTCAAAGCCGGATCGGCGGATCGTCCAACTGCCTCCATAACGGCAGAGAGTTGCTCAGAGCCCATAACTCCGATCTTGGCATTGGGCCACATGAAGAGAAGACGAGGCGAGTAGGCACGACCACTAAAGCAATGTCAGTTAGATATGAACCAGAAACAGCCCACGGATAAACTTACCACATCCCGTAATTACCAGCACCAGCACTGGACCCAAACACAACAGTGAACTTGGGGACATCAGCGCACGCAACAGCAGTAACAAGCTTAGCACCGTTCTTCGCGATACCTCCCTTCTCGGCATCAGCACCGACCATGAAGCCGGAGATATTCTGCAAGAAGACAAGAGGGATCCGCCGTTGGGCGCAAAGCTCAATGAAATGCGCTCCCTTGAGCGAGGACTCGGAGAACAAGATTCCATTGTTAGCAACGATACCGACACGATGGCCGTGGATGCGAGCAAAACCCGTTACCAGGGTCGAGCCATAGTCACGCTTAAACTCGGCGAATTCACTCCCATCAACAATCCGCGCTATGACTTCATGAACAGGGATCTGGCGGCGTAGATTCGTGCCAACGATCCCGTTTAGCTCATTAGGATCGTACAACGGTTCTTTCACGACAAGCGAATCTCCATTCTTGTCCTCCAGCTGGAGCGGAGTTGTCGTGGTAGGGTAGTTGAGATTCGCGACAGAACGACGAGCAAGGACAATAGCGTGTGCATCATCGACAGCCAGGTAATCTGTTACACCGGAAATGCTCGAATGCAACTGACCACCACCCAAGTCTTCGGCGGAAACCTCCTCTCCCGTCGCGGCCTTGACGAGAGGCGGACCTGCCAGGAAGATAGTACCCTGGTTCTCGACAATGATTGTCTCATCACTCATAGCAGGCACATATGCACCACCCGCTGTGCAGGGACCCATGACAACAGAGAGTTGTGGGATACCGAGGGAGCTCATGCGGGCCTGATTGAAAAAGATTCGGCCGAAGTGATCGCGGTCTGGGAATACATCTGCCTGGTGAGGCAAGTTTGCACCGCCAGAATCAACGAGATAGATACAGGGGAGGCGGTTCTCTTGCGCAATGGCTTGTGCGCGGAGGTGCTTCTTCACCGTGATGGGGTAGTAGGTGCCGCCCTTGACGGTGCTGTCGTTGGCGACGATCATGCAGTTGACACCCTCGACCATCCCAATGCCGGTGATGATTCCGCCTGCTGGAACATCTTCGCCTTCGTAAACACCGTGTCCTGCGAGTGCGGATAGTTCTAGGAAGGAGGTGCCTGGATCAACCAGGGCGGAGATCCGGTCTCTTGGGAGCATTTTACCGCGGGCGATATGCTTCTCGCGTGCTTTGTCATTTCCCCCACGTGCAATTGTTGTGTGTAGGTTGTTCATCCGGTCTAGGAGTTCTTGCATTTGTTCGCTGTTTTCGCGGTACTCCTGTGAGGAGGTGTCCACTGCTGTGGGGAGGACGGAGAGGGCTGAGGCATGGTGAGGATGTGTATAACTTGCTACCGTTCTATAGGCTGGTCGTGTAATATTTGTTGACTGGCGGAATGTGTTTAGACATTTGCGTGGTCCGAGCCGTGAGCCCCAGCTCCGAAGGACGAGCGGGGACGGGGCACGCATTGCGGGGAAGGTGGAGTGTAGCAGGTTTCCGAGAAGAGGACGGCAGAGCTCAACTCAAGTCAAAACGGAGAGAGATTTATGGGTATATTATGAGATTTTCGAAGTATTTAAACTTATAAACAGCGAACGGCAGAAGAGAAGGGAGGCACAAAGCTGGGGTTTCCCCAAATGCGGAGGTGCGGCGATTGCCGCGTATACCCGAGGGCCATCATCATTCTCATGAGAAAGACTAAAAAAGACCAAATACGACCAAATGATATTACACAATTGATGGAATAAAAAGAGTATAGAGTAGACAAATCAATTAGCTTGTAGATAAATCATGATATCGGTCAGAAATTTCAAAATGTGAAGACTTGCATGTTCCAAGGTGGGAAACTCGTTCATACATAGAGCGTAACCAGTCCTTGATTGCGCGCCGAGGACTACCGCACCCCCTGCACACATATTTAAGTGGTCCACTTCCCCAAGGACAATTCCCCCAGCTTTTACATTCCACATCGATTCTCTGATATAACCATGGCATCTCTAACCCTCCCTTCTCTCCTTCGTACATCAACGCGCGCGGTGCGGTTAAACCGCATCCCCGCACTCACCCCATGTTTCCGCTCCATCTCAACAAAACACCCTGCGGGCTTTGCACCTCCATCCGAGGATGATCTTCTAGAGCTACGAGAACGTGTGCAAGATTTCACAAGTACGTTACCTACGCTCTTGCCCAAGTCGCATTTCTAACTTTGCTGTAGGGCGAGAGATCCCAGCCGATGTTGCTGCACGGACAGATGAACAGAATGAGTTCCCAGCGGAGATGTGGAAGAAGATGGGCGATGCTGGGTATGGGTTTTCTCAAGTGGTCAACTCTCTTCTCCAAGAAGGGAGTGTGTTGTACAGCGCATACTGACATATATGAAGGTTCCTCGGTGTCACAGCCAACGAGGAGTACGGTGGCTTGGGTATGGGCTACCAGGCACATTGCGTGGTGATGGAAGAGATTAGCCGAGCATCCGGTAGGTCTTCTAGTATATGCTATTTGAAAATCGATCTGACCTCAGTTCTGTATAAAAAGGAAGCATCGGTCTGTCTTACGCCGCCCACTCCCAGCTCTGCGTGAACCAGCTCTCCCTCAATGGCTCGACAGAACAAAAAGAGCGCATCCTTCCTGGTCTCCTATCAGGCGAGAAGGTCGGTGCTCTCGCAATGTCGGAGCATTCAGCTGGCTCCGATGTAGTCAGCATGAAGACCACGGCGAAGGAAGTCGACGGAGGCTGGCTCTTGAACGGAACCAAGATGTGGATTACCAATGTAAGTCATTTTGGTGGCATAGATGGATTGGAAGTGTCGAACTCATTTCTCACAATCTATTACAGGGCCCTGATGCCGATTACATTGTCGTCTACGCCAAGACAGAGCCTGAGCTAGGATCCAAAGGTATCACAGCGTTCATAGTCGAGAAGAGCTTCAAGGGCTTCTCCTGCGCACGTAAGCTAGACAAGTTGGGTATGCGTGGCTCTAACACAGGTGAGCTTATCTTTGAGGATGTTTTCGTCCCCCGGGAGAACCTCCTCGGTGAGGTGAACCGCGGTGTCCGTGTCTTGATGGAGGGACTGGACTTGGAGCGACTCGTCCTGAGTGCAGGACCATTAGGGTGAGCCATCCCATACCACAGAACACCTCTCCCATTCTAACACTCCATAGAATCATGCAAGCGGCCCTTGACCTTGTCCTTCCTTACACACATGTGCGCAAGCAATTCGGTACCCCGATCGCCCACAATCAGTTGATCCAGGGCAAGCTTGCGGATATGTACACTAAGCTGGCTGCCTCGCGTGCATACACCTACGCTACAGCACGGCAGGTAGACAATGCCGCCGTGGCACCTGGCGAGCTGACCGTCCGCACTCAGGACTGTGCTGGTGCAATCCTCTACGCCGCTGAACGCGCGACTGAATGCACGCTTGATGCCATCCAGCTCATGGGAGGCAGCGGGTATATCAACGAGATACCTGCTGGGCGTCTTCTCAGGGACGCAAAGTTGTATGAGATTGGTGCTGGTACAAGCGAGATCCGTAGGATGGTCATCGGACGCGCATTCAACAAGGAGTATGCTTAGTCAAGAGAATTATACACAAAATTACTTCTTTTCGGACGATACTATCCCTTTGGAGAGTATATGCAAATTCATTTTAATCGTTGTATATGTCATAAATAGCCCTATATCTAGCATTACCAACACAACCGCCCTACTTCTTCTGCCTAGCAGACCTGCGCACCGGTGGTGCCGCACCACGCTTTGCAGCCTTATCACCACCGCCTTTGGGCAACGCGACTCTCTTCGGACGAGGCGAGGCCGTGTCCTCGTCGGTATCATCCTTCTGTACAACGGCCTTCCGCTTCCGCCCTCTCTTCAACGGAATCACGACCTTCGGCGGGGAAGACAGTTTCATCGAGCGGAAAGAGTCCGGATCCGGGTCCGGAGTTGTATTTGAAGCATCCCCAGTATCGACGACTGAAGTATCCGACGAGACAACATCGGACATTTCGTCCTCACTATCGGGTTCGTCGGTGCCGTCACCAGCGAGCATTTCGTCGTCAGCCAGCGACAGATCGACATGCTTGGATTCAACCACATTTCGCTTTTTCAGCCGCGACCTATCCAGCGCCGGCTGAGCAGATTTAAAGACCTCCCGCCAGTTCTCCAGAAGCGCGACTTTCTCGCCCGTGTCCGGCTCGTATAGAATGGCGACGTCCTGGTCCCGGTCCAGCGCGGGTGTTTTCCACACCACGCCCTGGAAAGAGGCGATATCCGGTACCAGGGGAGATTTTGTCGGTGGGATTCTGGCGATTTGGCTTTTTGGACGGGCAGATGCCTTCGTTCGTCGTGGTGCTGTCGCTGCGATCTCGGTTCGTTTCTTTCTCTCTGCGCTTTGCTCGACGGTTGCGTCATCGTCGTGGTAATCATCTGAATAATAGTCCCAGTCGCTGAAATAGTCTTCGACGTCAATGCCAGGGTCTTCGTATAGAGCGGCTTCGTAGTATGAGGAAGCGGCAAGGTCGTCCTGCGCAAGCAAAGTTTTGATTAGGGTCTGAATTGATGATGTTTTCTCGTGCAGATTTGATGGCACTGCTTGATTTAGGCATCGCCTTGAGAATCTGACTTACAACCAGGTCTGGGACTAAATCCTCGTACATGTAATCATCCTCAAATTCATAGTACTCATCGTCGTCGGACATCTTGGAGTGGATACCGAAAAAAAGTTGAAAGAGGATCGAGTGGTGAGGAGTTCGAGGAGGCGTTTCTTAAATGAATGACAAGACTTAAACGAAAGTAAATCAAGTAAATATATGTATAGCACGAGCAAAACGAGGATGCACGGCTTGACGTGACGGAGTGAAGATCGGACTGATCGTGCATTGAAGAAGATGGCAATCCTGCTAACATAAGCCTTGGCGTTTCTCCACTTTAAAGATCTACATCGCGTTGACCCTATGGGCTCATCTTTGTTGTGCTCTGTCTTCAATAGTCTTGGCCACGGAGAATACGATGAAAACAAAAGAAGATGGGCTCAATGGGAATAGGGGATGTATTTAGAATCTGTCATCCAAGAAAGCAGAACAATTTTAGGCCTGATAAACAAGGCACCCACACAGCTTTTCATGACTTTAAATAATTGATAGAGACATGGATTATACGCTTCTCTTTATGTTTCTGTTTCATTCTAAACATGATTTTTATGGTTTTCCTTAGGCTTTCTATGCATGAAATGATTGTCAGATCTTGTCGTTTGCATGCCTTTTTTGACTTCGCCTTCCGTTCTGTATACAACAGCGGCCAGCAGTTATATCGAAAATGCACGCAATATCCAAGATTCGGACATCAAATGACTTCGACCATTTTCTAAATATGGCATCATAAGTGTTCACGTGATAATCTTCAAATATACTAGCCCTCCAAGTGAGTTCCAAGTACTATACCTTCTACAGTATACACTTCCTTCATTCAGACCGAACATCTAAACTATACAGCCCATTCATCTCATAGAATATACGCTGATTACCTGAATAGATGTCGGAAGCTATTTAGTCTACGTCATACAAAGTTATATATACCCGTCCTCTTCCTCTCCCTTCTCCTTTTTTACTTTCCTTCTACAACCATCCCACGCGATGTACCTCCCCGGGCCCCCCATCATTTGTCCCAACTGGGACCCCCACCTGCTGAAGAGGATTCAATTTAACAAACCAACCAAAGTCTTTTGGAAGAAACTACCTGTATGCTTCGAATTTTGAATTTTGTAAACCTCATCACCTCAGTGCTTGGGTAGAGGCTAGGGCCCTGGCCTTTATTCACAGTGCTGAGCACCCGCGATTCCTATATCTGGGTTTGATGTCCTCAGTGAAGCAATTTGATGGGGGCTGATAACCTAGATTCTCACCCTCTCTCATCTTCGCCGGTGTTTAGAGAGAGACCAGGGCCCGGGTCTCTCTTCGAACACCGAGCATCCGCATTCTTAATACCTGGTTTGACGTACTGGGTGGAGACTGCGGCGCCTGTGGTCTTCACTTGGAACTGATAATTCGGGCTCTAAAACCCGCCTTGTGACTGATACCTGGTTTGAGACTGCAATGTACGAAAGACATACCTCCAGCTGGAGTTGGCATCGTGTGGGACCGGTTCAATCGACGTCTGTCAAGGTCTCTCTCATCCCCATCCAGATCCGCAGTTTTTCCCACTGGGTTTCCTGCCGACTGGACGTTCAACCTCGTTGAACCTTTCTTGGTGAACCACTTCAAGTCAGCCGGGAGCCTTTCCCACGTGGTTTTCTCCCGGTTGGACATTCACCACAGTATCTTTGATACCAACATGGTACGACACCACTCGAGGCACTCTTTCCAGCTGGGAAGCTTTCCCCACGCGGGTTTCTTTCCTAGCCGGTTTTAATGAGGCCTCAATTTCACGATAACCCAAGACAGTCTCTTGGAAACATGGACGGCTCGACACTGCCGTCTGGAGGAAAGTATTCACTGGAGGAAATCGAATCGGTCGAACATGAAGAAAAGCGCATGGCAGCTCATGGCAGCTTTCTGGAAATGGAAATAACCCGTCGGAGAATCGGTCGAACGTGAATAAGAAAAGGGCATGGCAACCCGTGCCATCCGATGAGTCCTGAAGGAGCAAGAGGACTCAACTGCCCACTGAACGCTTTGAAGAAGAAGAAAATAGGCACGGCAGCCCATTCCACCCATCAGTCCCCAAGAGACAAGAGGACACAAATGCGCATCAAACCGACTCTGAAGGGAAAAAAACAGGCATGGCAGCCCACGCCATCTGTTAAGTCCTTTTTAAAACTTACCTGCCCATTAAGCCGCCCCTGAAGAAGGAATTGGGCTTGGGCTGCCATGCCACTCGATGTGTCCTCTTGTCTCTTCGAGACTCAACTCCCTATTGAACGAGCCTCAAAGAAAACAGGCATGGGTTGCTCTGTCACCACTATCTATCGAATGGACCCGAAGAAGAAGAAGAAGAAGAAGAAGAAGAAGAAGAAGAAGAAGAAGAAGAAGAAGAAGAAGAAGAAGAAGAAGAAGAAGAAGAAGAAGAAGAAGAAGAAGAAGAAGAAGAAGAAGAAGAAAACAGACACGGCAACCCATGCCACCCATGAGTCCCGAAGAGACAAGAGGACCTAACTGCGCATCAAACCAACCCAAAGGGAAAAAAAACAGGCATGGCAGCCCAGCTATCTGTTGAATCCTAGAGAGGACTTATCTTCCCATCCAGCCGACCCAGAAGAAGAAAATGGGTATGAGCTGCCATGCTGCCCGATAAGTCCCCGAGAAACTCGACGCAACTGCTCCGGCCCTGGAACAACGACGAAAATCATAAGAAAAAAAAAAAAACCAATATTAATATCCAAAAACAACGCCAATACCAGATTGAAGATTGATGGTCAAAGTGGGTGGAGTGATGACCACCCACCGACGCCAAAAGCACCCACAACAAAAAAACACCTAAAAACAACGTCAATACTAGGTTGATGGTCAAGGTGGATGGAGTGATGACCACCCGCCGGCCCCAGAAACGCCCAAAAACGAAAAAAGAACCCAAAAACAACAAAAACAACGCCAATATCAAGATTGATGTCCAAGGTGGATGGAGTGATGACATCCACCAACCCCCCAAACACCAAAAATACCAAAAACAACAGAACAACAAGGCAACAAGGCAATGGAGGAGATTCAAGGCAAAAAGAGAAGGAAAGGGAAGGAAATTGGAGGAGATTAGATTCAAACTATGTACGAGGTACTCTTTCCAGCTGGTTGTATTTATCCCACAGGGTTTTCTTCAAGCTGGTTTTAACGAGGCCTCGAATTTATGTCGGAGATGAATATTGAGCTCTACCTTTTGTATGGAATGATGGAAACCGGGATTCAATGGATGGAAGGTATCATTGGACAGTCTGAGGGAGGGCATGGCACCTCTCTTTCGGGCTCTCTGATGAGAGGATTTTTATTTAGTCGTTGCTGGATGGTTCGAGGGAGGGCATGGCACCTCTCTTTCGGATTGTCTGGTGACCCAACACAATAAAATTTAAATTATGATTATCACTTCGATTCTTCATTTATTATAGAATGCATATCTTGTTATACTATAGTATAGTAGAAAGACAATCATCGTACAACTGGTTCTTTTTCGGCATTTTGATTGGGGATGTATCTTGGATGTGAATATATTTGTGCAATTTGAAAGCTACTCGCCGGCATAAACTTCGGATCTCATGGTAATAATTGACTCAATTTCTTCCTATCAAATGTTGCAGTAAAGTTCCCAGATACCTGAATCCCCCAACCAATCCAAGAATACTTCATTGAGTCCTTGCCGTAGAAGTTCATCCCCCATATAGTACTTTCTCGTCTTCTCCCGCACACCCGTTCCAAGAGTACTCTGAAGAGGCTTCCCTAACCGAATTGTTTCAATGGATCTCTGGAGGTCCGTCCAATAGATACTCTCCGGCTTCCAGCGTCGTTCCTCATCTGCGGTTGATGCAAGTCTGTCAAATTCTGGTAGTGATTGAACAGTCTCCCAAATTCTAGGCGCATCGTAGTATGACGGCCTGCCATACTTCTTCAAAACTTGCTGAGTATACTCAGGGTTAACCATCTGTCGAGATGTTCGTTGTAGATAATCAATCTGCTGATCGATAAGATTTTGTATGTCCCTCCTCTCTTGGACGGGGTCTTCTGTCTCCGTCTTGTCAAGATAATGGGTAAGCTCATCTCTCAACTTCCGCAGGCGGTATTGTGTCCATTCAGGGTAGAGAGAATTTGTATCTGCATAAGGGCGGACGTTGGTGATATAGCTGGAGTCATAAACGTTTGACACCGTAGAACGGTATGAAGTGATTGTTGATATCCGCTCCTTCACACCTTTCGCCCGGGCAGCAAGATGACAGACTTCGCCGCCTTGGAGCATGACAGCATGACCAATTTGGGGGCCCTCAACCTTCACAGTGTTTGGTTAGTAAGAATATCTCAGTCGCAATAAAATAAATCCCTACACACCTTCTGTACCTCGCCATCTCCCTTCTTGATATATGTCTCGCCTCCGATCATACCCTCAGTATCACTCAGCATCAATACACAAACGTAAGGATACGAGTCATAGCTTTGGTCCAATTAGTCTTGTCACTGTTACAGGCAAGGTGGCTAGGAATGAACTTACTGCCATGGAATGATAGCACTAGCATCTTTCAAAGGGTCGTAAGCTCGATCTTCGGCACTCAACTCGAGCTTTTCCACCACTGGCTCAGGTTTGAGATTGCTGGCCATCTCTGCGATTGTAGTGCCTTCAACTTGAATGTTAGTGTGCCCTATTTCCGTGGGCATCACCACCTCCAGAGGTACACCGACTGCTTCAGACACAATCCTCATTGTCTCCGGGTGCGTCCAAAAGTCATTGACAAACTTTGATTGTTTCACTGCATCACGGAGGACCAAAGTCCCTGGGAATGGGGAGCTGGCACATTGGTCTATAACATCCTTTTGAAATAGAGCCCTTCGGTAGGCTTTGACACCTTCGGTTGACAATAATGGAAATGGCACTGTTCCTGCAATGGGAGATGCAGTTGGACTTTGGCTTAGAAGCAATTCTTGCATAGAAAATTTCTTTGAAGGTGGGGTGTAGTTGAGGTGTACCTGTTGGATGAAATCTTAGAGGCGAAGTTTTGGTCAAGTGTAAGAATTTATCTAGATGTACATACTTTTGGATCGAATACCTCTTCCTTGATTGGTTTCTGGGAAGAGTCCCAGATATATTGCTTCACCAGGCTAAAGGGATTCATCATTGGTATAATATCTTGATGTCAATGTCCAACAAGGTAACTGCTGTTAGTTTTCAATTTTTAGAGCACAAGCTATGATCTAGGAGCGAGAAAGGCATAATTTCAGCCCACAAACACATTCTTTAATAGTCGGTGCAACTAAAGGTATAGTTACTCCGCTTAGATTGACTCACCTGGGTAGTTCGCTACAGCCTAGATAAGCCATTCCTATCAAGGAAGTTCTGTCCGGAGCATATCACCGGGATTACATCAGTGTTATCGGATCACATATCCACGTTTGAAAACTTTCTGTTTTTATTAAGATGTGGGCTAGCAATCGAGATTGCTCCCATGCGCAGTGAGTTTGCTATTATTCCATAACCCTGCAGGACAAGAGATAGATCTACAAGTTCTTGGTATCTCCCGAGATGTAAACCAAACGCCTATCGTAGTCTTGTTTTAGCATTATCTTACCAAGGTCTTGGCTTGGCGGATAAGTTAGAAGTCTCCAGACTTGTCAGTTGGGTATCACAGGAGCTGATATGGCAATTTACCAAACTATAACATAAAATCACGGTCCGCAGGACGACTGGTTCCCCTCTATTTGAAAAATAGAAAGAAAAAACTTGAAGCGTGATGTTGAGACTGTGAGATAGGATAGAAATCATATCGCGTTATGTATTTGCCAATATATCCAGCACAGAAACCCAGGACCGTTAAAAGATAACGGGTGTCGCCCTAAGCAATCAACCCCAGAATCCAAACCCTCCAGGTTTCCCCGTGGGGATTTTAACCATAGGGTATTCCCCACAATCGCTCTTTCACGCGATAACCAACATTTATATATTTTACCCACTTGGCCAGCCATGGAGGATTTTAACAAACATCGTCTGGGTGGAAGACCCCGTGATCAGGCATTTCCCAAAGCAGCTGCTTATGTCACCCTATACTCTCGGCTTTCCCCGCAATCTCGCTTTGCGTCGGCTCAACAAGAGCTTCTCCAAACCCTTGAACATTTCCCATTCTCTATTTTATCCCTTCGAAATACCTTGATTATGCTTGCATTGTGAACCAAATTACCCTGTAAAGACCTCGTTACAGCTGGAAAGGCTGTTCTTTCATCGTCATGACCCTCTCATCCCTTCTCCGCATTACCCCCCGCTTAACCCCGACCGCGGCCCGCAGAACATCGCGAGCTATATCATCGGCCGCTAACACATCAAATACAACCAAATCGCTGGACTCAATTCTTATCGCCAATCGAGGAGAAATTGCTTTGTATGTTGAGCACAGAATTAGGTATAATTAATGGTGCTAACTTCGATATGCTAGACGAGTTGGACGCACTGCCGCGGAGCGTGGTATCCGCGTAACAACACTCTACACCGATCCGGATAGCCGAGCTCAACATGCCTTGAGCTCCCCCTTCGCTTTTAATTTGGGGTCGGTGTCGGCGTACCTCGACGGTGATAGGATTATTGAGATTGCAAAGAAAGAAGGGTGTCAGGCAATACACCCTGGCTATGGCTTTGTAAGTTGACTGTGAATATTTAGATTCTAGGTGGGATATTAACTAAGAGCCTGATATGCAGTTGAGTGAGAACTCTGCATTTGCGCGAAAATGTACGGAGGCAGGACTGGTCTTCATTGGCCCGCCGTATAAGGCCATTGAGGATATGGGCGATAAGAGGTACGTTCATTGTGGTATTTGAATGCTTAATATGCTTACAAAATGTGTCGTACTAGTCGTTCCAAGGAGATCATGACAGCTGCCGGTGTACCATGCGTCCCAGGCTACCACGGACACAATCAAGACCCTGCCTTCCTCGAGGAGCAGGCGGACCAGATCACATACCCAGTGCTTATTAAAGCCGTCAAAGGAGGTGGTGGAAAGGGAATGCGTATCGCCAGTTCCAAAGCGGTGTTTCAAGCTCAGCTTGAATCGGCCAAGTCAGAGGCCATGAGCTCATTTGGAGATGACAATGTGCTGGTGGAGAAGTATATCACCACGCCGCGGCACATTGAAGTCCAAGTATTTGCAGACAAGCATGGCAACTCCGTCGCACTAGGAGAGCGAGACTGCAGTATTCAACGGCGACACCAGAAGGTTCTAGAGGAATCCCCGGCGCCTCATCTCCCTGATGCAACTAGAAAGGACCTCTGGGCAAAGGCACGATCCGCTGCCGAGGCCGTCGGCTATGAAGGTGCTGGTACAGTGGAGTTCATTTTTGACAATGACTCTGGAGATTTCTACTTTATGGAAATGAACACCCGTCTCCAGGTCGAGCATCCCGTGACTGAAATGGTCACAGGACAGGACCTTGTCCACTGGCAAATTCTGGTGGCCGAAGGAGCCAAGCTGCCCCTTACGCAAGAAGAAGTGGAAGAGCGTATCGCTCAGAGTGGTCATGGTATCGAGGCCCGAATCTACGCCGAAAACCCAGCGCAGGGATTCATCCCTGACTCAGGACGTCTACTCCATGTGCGAACGCCCACTACTTCAGATGATATCCGCATTGACGCTGGCTTTGTGCAAGGAGATGATGTCTCAGCCCACTATGATCCCATGATCGCGAAGCTTATCGTACGCGGTGTAGATCGTGAGGAGGCTCTCCGCAAGCTAGCTGCTGCTCTGGAGGAGTATGAAGTCGCAGGACCCGTGACCAACATAGAATTCCTAAAGGCCATCTGCAAGAGCCCGGATTTTATCGCTGGTGAGGTTGAAACTGGCTACATTGAGAAGCACCGTGAAGAGCTCTTCCCCCGAAGACCATTGAAGAGGAGGTGCTGGCGCAGGTCGCATTGGCCTGTCTTCATCGCGACGCCGTCTCAGGGGCGCGATCCTCAGTCGGAGTTGCAGGATCAACGGTCGGGTTCACTCCTAGTTACCAAGAGCGACAATTGTCATTTACTGAGAGCAGTGGCCCAGGGTCTACTGACGGCCCCACGTTCAATGTGCGGGTGCAGCAGACAGCAGATGACACATTCAATGTGGAAATCGGCGGACGAGTCTTTGAGCAGGTGGTGAGCCGCCTAGATCCAGCGTCACACATTGTCACATCGTTCTTCCCGCACACCCGATTGGATACAACAGTGGTTCGAGACGAGGACACTATTATCGCATTCCAGCGTGGGACCCAGTACCGGCTCACAGTGCCCCGGGCTAAGTGGATGGAGAAGGCATTGGGATTGAAGGATGTGACAAACAGCGTCCTAGCCCCGATGCCATGCAAGGTGCTCCGGGTAGAGGTACAGGCGGGAGATGTGGTGGAGAAAGACCAGCCCTTGGTTGTTATTGAGAGCATGAAGATGGAGACGGTGATTCGCAGCCCACAACAGGGTACCATTGCGCGGATCGTGCATAAACAAGGAGTAAGTCACACGCATTTCCCCTGACTTTGGTCTTGAATTTCCTGGACCCGCGTGACGTCTTTTGTTTCGATTTCTGCACCCCCTGTTTATCTTTCTGGGCTGCTTTTTCTTTTTTTTTACCCGGAAGTTAAAGCTGGGGAGAGGAAAAAGATCTTGCGACTCTACATGAAGATTCAAGAACAGTTTACTAACATATGCCTTGCAGGATCAATGTAAAAGTGGAACACCGCTGGTGGAATTCACCGAGTCCGAATAGAGTGGGATTTTTAGTGTCTAATTATCCATTATAAATTGTTGTATTCTCCTATGTATACGCCGTCACGTATCCTCCCTTCAATGTCCTTCGACTTAAAAAGACCTCTATTTTACATTTCGACCGTAAACTACGGCTAGGCCCTTGCTGCCTTTATAATTCACTATTAGGATCTGAATTATTCGGTCTCTTAGCGTAGGTAGCATTGTGAGGAGGTTGCACGGCTTTTAGAGTAATGCAGTACCGATTATTCGTTTATAGGGTATTCACTTAGCTTTATAGTCTACTCGTTCTTTAAATGGATTATTCTATATCTGTTCCCCTGAATTCTTCTCTCCTCGATTCGATGATTTACTACCTCGCTAATTCTTTGTCCTTGTTGTCACGATTTATATACTTGCCTATGATATGCTTCGAGATCCTTTGCTTGCTTGCTTTATTTGCTTTATTTGCTTTATTTGCTTTGCTTTATTTGCTTTGCTTTATTTGCTCTTACGTTTGCTTTTTTAATATTTATATGTTACTATTCGTATTTAGTGTACAAATCAATGCTGACGACATGAACATCTACGGTGTTTCTAGGCCCACATCAAGCCACTGGAAAGTCAAGGAGGAGTTGTGATTGCAATGGAGGGTACCGAGATCTGCGGTGGCACTTGGTGGTGTTCAGGGGCATCGCGGTGCCTCCCCTTCATAGAACCAGGCACTTCCTTATCTCTAGCCTGAGAATTCGTTGGCCCCTGAAGAGAAGGGTCATCGCCATGGTTAGAGAACTGCCAAGAGGCAACCCGGCGAATGAACCTGGGTATAGGCCGGAAGCATGCTTTGAAGCCCCTACCAAATAGCCGAAAGACCTTAATAAATGGCCACAACACGATAGACAAACCACTGACGATAGCGTTGAAGACGAAAGCAAAATTGTGGTCGGGAATCATGCGTAAAATCATACCCCACGGTATACAGCCCACGGCACAGATGAGACAGACAACCCATAAAACCCCACTAAGACGAGTCACGCGAAATGCTTGACCACCAATATAGACTATCATTATTTGTCCGCCAATAATGACAGTATTGATACCCAGGAACCAATAATTTCGAAACATCCCCTCGAAGACATTGAACCTGTTGTCAAGGCGGCGACAATTCAACTCATTGAAAATTTGCATCCAAACGAATGTGTTAAAAACAACGGTGGAAAGCTGTTTTGATCGAAGCTCTTGGTCGTTCTTTTCTAGCTGTGGGCCTAAAAGCTGGTCCCCAGAGAAGTAGAGCATAAAGATCACGGCAAGTTTGTAGACTGTCTGTCCGAGGATCATCTTCCACATATTCATAGTGAAGAGTGGAGCACTCTTAGGTACGGGTTTTCGATCTAGGATCTCAGGCGTTGGGCCGTCGGTGGCTCTATATTCCGTCATATGTTAGCAAGATATAATACTTATGCATATAAAGGCTACTACGTACAGTGCCAGCGCAGCAAAAGTATCCATGATGAGGTTCACCCAGAGCAGCTGCACGGCATTCAGCACGGGGTTGTTCGAATCGCTATAGATGGACGACACAAATGTCAGAATGACGGCCGAGATATTAACCGTGATTTGGAACTGAAGGAACTTGGCGACGGCGTCGTTTACCGTCCGTCCCCAAGCGATTGCTGTAACGATAGATCGGAAGTTGTCGTCTAGGAGGATAATTGAGCTAGCCTCTTTAGCTACCTCAGTGCCGGTAATGCCCATAGAAAATCCGACATCCGCGGTTCGTAAAGCAGGCCCGTCATTTGTGCCGTCGCCCGTCACAGCGACTGTTTCCCCAAGGTTCTTGAGCCGCTCCACTAAGATACGCTTATCTTCTGGTGAAGACCGAGCTAAAACCTGTAGTTGGGGAATCACCCGGTCTAATTCCGTATCCGACAGATTTCGGAAAACATGACCTTCCATAACTAACCCACCTTCGGTCTTAATACCACAAGACGACGCAATCGCAATAGCAGTTGAAATATTGTCCCCAGTCACCATCTTGACTTGTACTCCTGCAGAATAACACTTGCGAATTGCTGGAGGAACCTCAGGCCGAAGAGGATCCTGGATGCCCACGACTCCGACCCAAGTCATGTCTCGGAAGATATCGTCAAAATCGGCTGAATGCAGGTCATCTTCTAGCGTCCTAGCCCCTAACGGAGGCCAGGTCACATAGTCCTTATATACAATTCCAATTGTTCGAAGGGACCCTCTAGCGAATAGGTCAATGGCCTCAAGGATGTGATGCTGATCGTCTTCTGAGAGAACTTGCGTGTGGAGGCTCTCCTTAGAAGTAGTTATATCTGCGATCTGCATAGAGCACGTATCAATCATGAGCTCGGAAGCCCCCTTGACAAGGAGCCGGTAATCCCCATTAGATAGGCGGTAAACTAGACCCATGCATTTCCGCGCCGAGTCGAATGGGAAAAGCTGGACGGTCTCGGTGGATGCACGCTCTAGGGTAAGATCCATGCCCAAATAATCATGAGCTAGCTGAAGTAGTGCAACTTCAGTCTTACTTCCAATGAATTCTTTTTGGCCATTGGTCCCTTCCTCGAAAGCGGTAGAGTTCAAGGCAACACTCTTAACAATAAGATCTCGTATAGGAGCTGTGAGTTGCTGGAAGCTCTCTAGCATACCTACCGAGCTAGGTTGAGTTTCGCCCTCTGATAATCTACTGAAGCTTTGATGCGAGCCCCAGATGCCAGCAACGACGGTCATTTTGTTTTGCGTTAAGGTCCCTGTCTTGTCGGAGCATATTACCGTAGCATTTCCCATTGTCTCGCAGGCCCGTAGAACGCGAACCAAGTTATTCTGCTTAACCATACGAGTTGTAGCAAATGCCAGAGCAAGTGTGACAGCGAGAGGAAGCCCCTCTAGGGGAATATCAGTACATCTATAATAAAAGAAGTATAAAAGTTTACTAATAACTACTTACCTGGGACTGCGACAACAATAACGGTCACGGCCACAATTAAAATATCCACAAAATGTTGGCTTTTCACAGTCGCGCTCTGATCAGGATGATTTGGAAGATCTGCGACAAATTGAAATAGCAGGACGAGAAAGAGAATGACGGCAGCACTATAATATATTGTTAGCGCGCCTATTTGATATCTAGGGGGTGTAATCCTTACGCTGATCCTAAATAACCGATCCAATTAGCAAGATGACCCAATTTCACTTGGAGCGGTGTAGGATCGTTGGAAGTCTGCAACGATAGTATAAGTCGACCATATGTTGAAAAAGGTCCGACACTAGTCACGAGATAGGTGCCCACGCTTTCGAGAACTTTGCTGCCGGAGATCATAAACGGGTCAAGCTTTTTATTCACGCGGCCTTCAATAACCTGCTGCCAGACTTCATAGCCATTTGTCTTCTTTATATGATCTGACTCGCCGGTGACTGATGATTCGTCGCATCTAATACCATTACCCGAGATCAAGACCCCATCAGCGGGAATAGAGTCACCGGGCTCCAGGCAGAGTACGTCGCCCACCATGACATTGTAAATAGATATCATTGTGGGCTTGCCAGAGCGAATAGCCTTGACGTCGCGGTCATTATTCTTAAACAAGGTTAGAAAAAATAACACATATATTGGAGGAATCATATAATACTTACTCGCTTGTTAAGTTTGGCAAACTGTTTCTCCTTTTGCCAATCATTGGCTGAGGTGACGACGGTGACAATGAGAATCGCCACGCAGATAGCGACGCCTTCCACCCACTCCACGCCTGTGCCGCCATCCACCGTTTCGTATATCCCCAAAGACAACGAAATGACAGCGGCGACCGTCAACAAGATAATAATCTTATCGTTATAGGCCACCCAAAACAGCTTCAACAACCCAGGTGACTTTCGAGCCGGTAGCTTATTCTTAGAAAAAGTATGGATACGGTCCTCAAAGTTCGGACGACCGTTGGTATTTACAGCTACTGCCGGAGCCGGGTTGGCTTGTAGTCGCGATTTAGCGATAGAAGGTGTATTGTATAGGTGTGACGTCGCCTGCTGAAAATCTACAAAACCATCCAGTCGTCCCTCGTCGACGGACAGGCCTGTATCAAGGTCCGTTCGTAGGCCTTTACTCAACCCTTGCAAGCCACCGAGGGCAAAAAACGCTGCGAGGGACTTGGGGTTTTGCATTTTGTTCAACTGTCCAGGCGAGAAGGCAAACCGATTATTGTCAACGTGAAAATCGGCGTCATCGCGAGCATCCGGTACTAGTGCTTCCAACAGTGACACATCGTCATACTCAAATTTCACAGTTTGATCCGAGTATATATCTGACAGAGTCCTTGAGCGAACCACCGTAGCCTCAGTGGATGAGATCGACTGCGAACGCGGACGCAAGGTATTCTCGTCAATTGAGTGCGAATGCCAATCCGAAGCATGAGAGATCACCGGCAGTGCTGCATCTGAATCGACCCTTGCATCCTCATCAGAAGGGCTTGTCGCCTGCAATGAGGCCGGGGTTGCCGGGTGCTGATCCGAATCAATACGAGAAGAAGCCATAGGTGCGTTCTGCATAGTACTCGTCCCGTCAGTACGTTGATCGTATAGAAATGATTCTCCTCTAATGAGAGGGGACTATTTCATATTTCAGGCCATTGGATAGTTATGCTTTTTCCAAAAGGAGGCTGTGTAGTGGTGCCCAGAAAGCTTTTGAGGAATGGAAGGGTCATCATCCATGGTAATCGTTTAACAGCTCGCGGCCAGCAAGGATGCCAAGAAATATTTGAGTGAGTGTGATGCTGAACACGAGAAATCTAAGAGCTCTATCCGGGGTGTTTTCCTTGCCCGGGCCCCTGTACCGAATTACGTTGAAGTAGGACAGCTTTAGTGAACACTACATTTTACTACGTATGCCAAAAGCTAGGAGATAAAGGCAAGCTCTTGAGGGCTTGGTGCGTTTTCTCTCTGGATCTAGCTGTATCCAGAGGCCCCTTTACCTTTGTCTGTATGTCAGGTCTTGTCGACGAAGAGAAATGAAATTGCCTTCACCATGCCAACCGAAATATGATCGGTCTAGGGTTGCCACCATATAGATGGGTGGCTACAAACTTCGACTGCGCCTCGATCTAGACCTCTAATTACCTTGCGAGTTCTGAGAACCCACTAAACCTTATATTTTTATCGGTCAAAATAAAATCAATTGCACTCCGTGCCCTCCCAAGAAATGGGAGGCGAGTCGGATATGTGACAATTACGTCACGTTTACCAGCCTTTACAATATGGACTGACATATACCCGGACAGGACATTACTATATCATTTCCCATATACTGTAATAACGTTTGATACGACGTTCATTGTAATCTGAGTGCCTATGAGGACATACCACTACTCAAAATAATGCGTGTTGCGACGATGTGTAGCTCGTCTGCAGCGTTTGCAAAATCGCCCTACCCCCGGATTATTCACCCCATAAACCCAAGATCAATCTCATTGGATGTATTATTAGAGATATATCGCTTAGTGTGTTATTTAGGCTTCCCTGCTAGGTTTATTTCTAGAGAATTTGGGCTCATGAAGAGACGAAAACCCCACTTCCCTTGGCCTTGTAGCGGAGGCAAGCTGACCGCAAGTGTTGTATGTAATCCCCCTCCCATTTATGACATCAATAAAAGTCTCCAGTATATATTCAAAGCCAACATCCAAGACCTTCTCTGAGGAGTGGAAGCTTTATGTTTGAAAGACCAACCTAGCCAAACTCCCCACCTGACAATTTCTTGATATTGGTAATTTTCCTCTACTATTATCTAATTCTTGTTAGCTCCCGACCTACATTCAATAAACAGATAGATTGATACTCAATGCACGAAATTTTGACGTTATTGGCCAACAGGGCTTTTATCTATAATGCCATATACGAGGGGGGCGGCTGGACGTCCAAACTTACCGGTGGAAAGGCAGCCGTTTCTGGCCTCAAAAGTGGTTATCTTCGGCGTCAATCCCCCTGGTTCTCATATTCTAGTTGTAATATTCTATCTAAGAGGTGTGGGGGAGATCTTGCGATCTAGCTTAATCCACGCCAATCGTCCTCTCCATGCATCCTAGTCCCCACACCGACGTACTTGGGACATCCGCTCCTTATACCCCCCATCATTTGACCGATCAACATATGGATATTTTAATTCGTAACCTATAGGGCCGTCTAAATCCGAACGGGGTCTTCGCAAAGCTGAGGCTCGCCGGCAAAAGGTATATTGCAACACTTTACCGCTGCGCCACCAACCTCACGGCAGCTTTTCTTGAAATCGGAAAAATCCTTCACACTGCCATCTATTGAGTCTATGTAGGTCAGTAAGAGTGGACCCCTAAAAAGAAACGAGCTTTGTGTTGACTGAGCGTTGACGACACCTGGGCATCCATGGACCCCTGTCGGGTGGAGGGGGGTTATCTTACGATGTCGGCAGTCAAGTAGTTCTTCGGGGCCCAAAAAGGTGGTGAAGCAGCAAAGGGGAAGATAGTAGGACGCGTCAGGGCAGATGCTGTCACCGCGCTCGACGATGGAAGCAGCATGAGCCAGGGTAGCTCCAGCGGAGGCCGCAATAAGAAGAATAGAAGCCTTCATTTTGAAATGTCGGTTGTGAAGAAAGAATCAAGAAGACAATGGGTGGAAGATTGAACTATTTAAGGTGGATAAAACAAGGGTGAGAGTTAGGGAGATTTATACTGCGAAACACCTTTGGTATGGTATTTGCCCTCACCGTGGTGCCCACTCGGATCATGTCGATCAGCTAGATCCATCGGGGGCTCAATGCACAACTATTTCACTACGCCCAATAACGTTAACTAACATATTTCTCAAGCGAGCTGATCACACCAGCCAGCCACCCCATAAGACCATAGTAAATGTGATATATCCTCCATTTATATCTCAAAAACCGACCTTTCTTTGACCTTTCTTTGACCTTTCATTTGATCTCCTTACTTGTTGATGGTCATCGATATGAATTATTGACCCAATATATCAATCTTAAGGGAAGTAGGAGGCTACATTATCATCATTTCAGAGATTACCGTAAACTATGTTGCCAAAAGTTACAAAATATCAGACTGCGCAGCTTACCCAGAAAATACGTCATATTGCATATCTGCAGAATGGATCACTGTTCTAGAAAAGCTAGAGTTCGATAGTCTTGGATTATCGACCAATACTTTTCAAATCTAGCTTCACTAGAACACTAGAGTATACTCCTGATTTCCGCTCGCGCTTTGAAGACCATGAGCCCGGAAAGATTCTACCATAAGAGGCGTGAGATATTCACAGAAGATAAGATTGAAACAGAAAGAAACAAATAATTTTGGTTCATTTAATTTGACCAGTCGCAAATACCCTCATAAAACCTATAAAGGAAAGATTTAACCAGATGCTCCAGTTTAAAAGAATATATTCAATATTTGAATATAGAAAACCCAAGTCGTTGAGATAACGTTCAATAAACTAGGCGTTCTAAAAATGGGCATGCAAAATTAATATACAGCGTGGCTGAAATACAGGGCTAAAAGGATTGCCTAGCTGAGAGCTTTTACAAGGTTCCCCACATAAAAGTGTATGTTTGCGCAGGTCTCTGACAGCATTTATTAACCAGTTAGGCCAACTTAGCTACAGTGAAGCGTACAGAGCTAACTAGCTTATGGTTAGCCCATAGTTTATTTAAGCAATTTGGTCGTACATTGAATAAGCTCTAGGGCAACCACTTCTCTAAAATATAGGTATACAGAGTATAAAGATTAAGTCTACAACCTTCTTTGTGATCCGTTTTGCTTCGAATTACATTCACTCATAAATCGCAGCGTCCAAATATCAGTGGTCACATAATTTACTCAATATAAAGTACGTGGAAGAGTCTAATCGAGCTTAGGCCATATGCAGCTGTAGCTATATTACTATAACATAGCTCGCACCGCCACACTTTGACAGGTAACCCAGCAGGTATTGACCGTGTATACTATAATATGAATAACAGCATTGAAGTAAATAAAAAAAACAAAAATTCCATTTCTCTTTTTAAACGATATAATTTCTATCATTAAGTAGATACAACGTGGGAATTGTACGACGTTCTCATACGATTATGCGATAGCCTGCATAATCTGCTCAAACAGCTGATCCGAATCAGGTCCAACCGGGTTAGCCAATTCAAACGCCTCCTTAGCCTCAATCGGGGGGTAGATTAACTTCTGATTGATATAGCACTTAATCTTCTTCGCCAAATCCCCAGTAATTTTGACCTCTAGATTCCAACCCTGGGAAATCACAGTTCCCCAAGCTCCGAGATCCAGGCAGCAGTTGTATGTCGCCTGCACATACTCAGTCATCAGCTCACCGAGAAGATCAGCGGCAGCGTTGTGGCCCGACACACGGCCAAGTGAGACTGCATGCTGGCAGGACATCAAGGCGTAGTGGCCCTTGTCATCGGCAAGAGCACAAGCAGCATCGCCTGTGGCATAAACATGCTCAACCGATGGAACGCGGAGATACTTGTCGACATGAAGACGGGACAGGCCATCTTTGTCGCCTGGGATTTGCTGTGTTAGGGGCGTAGCCCGCACACCAGCGGTCCAGATGCAGGTATTTGTTTCGATGTGCTCGCCAGATGCAAGTGTTACTCCATCCGCATCGATTGCTGTGACTGCGGAACCGAGTTTAAGTTCTATCCCGAGGTCATTTAAAGCCTGCGTGATAACGGGACGAGGGCCCGGTCCCAGCGCAGGACCAACTTGGTCTTCATTCCCAACTAGAATAATCCGATGATTTGCGACATGTCCCAGGCGCTTGGGGAGTTCGGTTACAAGTTCGATTCCCGTAAACCCAGCACCGCACACCACGATGGTATCACGAGCGGGGGTTGCTGGAAGTGAAGACAAGTTCTCGAGGTGGGTCTCGAACTTGGTAGCAGAGGCTAGAGAATCGATGTCAAAAGCATGCTGCTTGATCCCTTTGATTCCATCGGGTTGTACCAGACGACTCCCAGCTGCCAAAATGAGTCGGTCGTAGTTAATGGTTGATTCCGTGCCGTCAGCAGATTGGACTTGGATGGTGTGTTTCTCGGTGTGAATGGTATTTGCACATCCCTGGACGTACTTTACTCCTGCCGCTTGGAAAAGAGTGCCAATAGCATGGGTCATGCTGGACGCTTTGGCCTCATATAGTCGTGGACGAATAACCAAGGATGGTTCCGGGGCGATGACCAAGACCTCAATAGTGTTCTCATTCTTTGTGAGGTTCGCTAGCCGTTTAGCGGAGAGTGCACTCCAGATGCCGGCAAACCCAGCGCCAATGATGACGATTCTTTTGGACATCATTTTGGTTGTTGGAAGTACACGCGATTGGCAGTGGAGTAAATTGTTAGGTGATGTAGCAAATATGTGTTTAAAACCCTGGCTGTTGATCGGAGTCCTTGGCAGTTTTATATGTTTTTGTATACCCGGAGCACGATCCGGGATTCCATACCCGGGAACATAGATAGCCTAAGAACAACATCAATAGCCTAACAATATGAATAGCCTAGGAAGTGTAAACAGGTGCACCAGGGTGTCGGTCTAATCGATTCATACTGTAAGGGCACTACATAGGGGTCGTGTGCCAAACCCTGTACAGCCTAGCAAATTCATAATGATCGGTCAACAATTCATTCACACATCTGCCAAGTCGGGAGAATTGCCTATTCAGGAAGTGTGAATAGCCTCAACATAGGGTTTACAAGATTTTCCTGTCATTGACCTCCCGGGCGACATAGTATCTCTACGCAGAGGTTTCTCCCATATATCACGGTCGCTCACAATCGGTAGTGATTGCTTCTTCGCGTAAATCTCACAGATATTGCATTCTGCATATAATGGCCTAAAGCCTATGTATATATCAATACCTGGCATTTCTTCTTTCAATATTCTATTTTAATATAGCAGAACAAAAAAAGGGGAGGGGAAAGTAAGAAAAACAAAGGCAAAAAAAGGAGAGGAGGATTCCCAGTGGTGCATGACCCAGATGACCATCCGACCACGAACTTTGGTTCCAAGAGGCATTGAACCCAGCCCTGTGTATCTTTAAGATGGCAACCTTGCAAGTTTGTCAAATGTTGCTTGCTCTTAACTACTGCACTACCCGGGATATTGCCCGGAAATAACCTTAACTGTATATAAATCTCCTATCCACGTCACCTGATATCTTAAGGTAAATAGATATGTTCAGTCATTCATCTAGACCGCGACAATGTCCATGGGCCTTTTGAAATTTACAACATAGGGTAACTACCTGCCCGTCCATAGACGATGTCGTAGTCTACATTTACCTCCTTACCGGAGGCGAAACTGCTAGGATCGACTGCCACGTTGATAACGCCAGCCTTGCATTGGACAACGATCAAGAGTGCTAGATGAACGACTGCATTGGGATGGGGCTAGCATGGTATAACCATTGATGTAGAGTAAATCGCATTGGCATTTGCAGTGGCTCTACGTTTGCATTTTTTTTCTTCTTGGTTTGAAATTACATGTATCTGCCCACTTGTAGTTATCAAATATCATAGCTTTATTCCACGGTGCATTCAATTTGATCGTTTTTTCCTGAGTGTCGAAAGACAACGTCCTAGAGCGCTAGACAGTTTGAGCCATCATTTGATAGATTTGGGCTATAACAACTTCTGGAAAGGGCTGCCTACCTTCAGACCTTTTAATCCGCCGCCCTTCTCCAAAAATCACTGTTATTGTCGATATCGTAGTCATCGTCGTAATCGCAAAGGCAAAGATACTCGTCGTCTTCAATATCATCCCACAACGTGTGAGAGTTCCACTCCACTTCTTCCACTGGCTCCTCCACCACATTGAGTATCCATCCATGGCTCTTTCATCTTCTTTCTAATGTCTGAGCTTGGTCCTTCCTCATAAACCCCAACAAAGATGTCCTGGAGAGATGAAATCTTTTTAAGACGAGCGTCAACCATAGCAAAGGCTTCGGCGTAGATGTTAGGGCTGTCAAATGAATCGAGGCGACCCCCACCTAGCCTAAGCGGTTGCAACCCATATAAATCCAAAATTATACCAAGAGACGGCCATTTAGGGCCAAAAATGGCTTCTGATCGGATCCTATCGAGAACTCATCGACGATGCGACTTTAATTTCAGGAAGAAAAAAAAACCAACAGACTACCTCCCCAAGCGCCAGGATCTGGATACAGGTTGCATTCCATCACCACCTTAGTAAGCTGCGAGCGATTCTAATTTTAGTCAACTAATTCAACCGACGAAATTTTGGTTCCTGTCAGCTCAAAAAAATATAAAATCTGAACACTGCTCCTATGAGGGTATTTGGCCAATAAGGCGAGAACTCTTAGCGCCCGTGAAGTCACCTGATAGTGAGGCTGAGGAGGGGCATCTTATAAAAAAAAATACATTTCATGTTTGTTCTACCCGGCATCAGCTGTGTATATCGTGTGTTGATTATGAATACTATAAATTTTGGTGAAAGAAATTCAGGTCCTCAGGTGGGCGTCAACAATGGGGTGATAAATCTCGGCGCGGGTAAGTCTGCCACAGCAATGGTGATGGGTCTATGTTAGATCCACTGACAGCGTTATCTTCTACTAGAGCCACTGGAATTTCGCCCTGACCCTCTATCGACTGTACCAGTTCCACACGACCCAGACTTTGTGGGTCGTGATGACCTTCTTAATCGGATTCACGAGCAATCGTCGGTCCCGGGGTCTAGAATAGTTCTCGTTGGTCTCGGTGGCGTGGGGTAAGGCATCCCAGATGTAAATGGAATGTGTTCAAGGCTAACTGTACTATAGGAAAACTCGGCTTGCCGTCGAATACTGCCACCAAGTCCGACAGCAATCGCCTCACACCTGGGTTTTCTGGGTTCATGCAAGTAATGCGGCCCGCAGCGAAGAAAGTCTCCGTAATATTGCCGAGCGTACTAAGATTCCCGGACGCAGGGACCGTGACGCTAATATATTCCAACTCTTCGGGAACTGGTTGCAAGATGGAAAGATCGGAAAGTGGATTCTTGTGCTTGATAATTTGGATGATGACGAGCTTCTTCGCAAACCATTGGCAACTAGTACGGATGATAAAGCAAATGCCCAGAACCATAACTCGACGCAGCCACCCCTCAAGTACCTTCTCGAAAGCTCGGAAGGCTCTATTATCATCACGAGCCGGAACAAAGGGGTAGCATTAGAAATCGCCGGCTATATGAAACACCTAATCGATGTGCAACCAATGGCTATAGACGAGGCGCTAGTTCTAATACAGAAGAAGTTGGGTTCTGGTATACAGAGAGCGGACTTGGTTCAGCTAGTTGAAGAGCTTGAGTTTATGCCACTCGCGATTATACAAGCGGCCAGCTACATCACCCACCGTTCACCCCGTTGCTCAGTATCGCAATACCTAGAGAAGCTTCGGCATAGTGATCATCAAGCCATTAAGCTTCTTCATCACGAGGGATATCACACGCACCGAGACTGGGAAGCAAAGAACTCCATCTTATTGACTTGGCAAATATCGTTTGACCATATCCGACGAACAAGGCAGTCTGCGGCTGATTTACTGTCTCTTATGAGCTTTTTCGACCGCCAGGGTATTCCGGAGGATCTTCTACGGGTGCAGGGTAAGGGGAAAACTAATAGAAGTTCGGGTTCTCTAGGGGAAATAGCGAACACCTCCAGTGGAGAAGATACAGACAGTTCGTCTGAAGACGACCTAGAAGATGGTTTTGAGAACGACATTGCGACTCTCAGAGACTATTCCTTCATTGCTACCTGTGAAGATAGTATGATGTTTACGATGCATCGGCTAGTGCAGCTTACTTTATGGACGTGGTTGAAAACCCATGGCCAAGACGGGGAATGGAAGGAACGATTTATCAGCAATCTAAATACTGAATTCCCGACAGGCGAATATGAAACTTGGGAGAGATGCCGGTCCCTGTTTCCACATGTTAGGTCGGCCGTTTTACATCGGCCGGAATCGCAAGACTCACTCCGAAGTTGGGCTGCGCTACTCTACAGGGGGGGCTTGGTATGCGATAAAATGTGGTAGTATTTCGGTTGCAGAGGATTTCGCAGCTATGTCAAGGAAACAAAGAATGAAGATTGGTGGCGCCGAGGATAAAGACACCCTTAATAGCACTACAATTTTAGCAGAAGCTTATCGAATAGAGGGGCGATGGGAAGAGGCGGAGCAGCTCCAGGTGCAGGTCATGGAGACTCGCAAGACGAAGCTCGGCGTGGACCATCCCGACACGCTGAGTAGCATGGCCAACCTGGCGTCGACGTATTCGAACCAGGGCCGGTGGGAAGAGGCAGAGCAGCTCCAGGTGCAGGTCATGGAGACGAGCAAGACGAAGCTCGGCGTGGACCATCCCGACACGCTGAGTAGCATAGCCAACCTGGCGTCGACGTATTGGAACCAGGGCCGATGGAAAGAGGCGGAGCAGCTCCAGGTGCAGGTCATAGAGACTCGCAAGACGAAGCTCGGCGTGGACCATCCCTCCACGCTGAGTAGCATGGCCAACCTGGCGTCGACGTATTGGAACCAGGGCCGGTGGGAAGAGGCGGAGCAACTCCAGGTGCAGGTCATGGAGACTCGCAAGACGAAGCTCGGCGTGGACCATCCCGATACGCTGAGTAGCATGGCCAACCTGGCGTCGACGTATTCGAACCAGGGCCGGTGGGAAGAGGCAGAGCAGCTCCAGGTGCAGGTCATGGAGACGAGCAAGACGAAGCTCGGCGTAGACCATCCCTCCACGCTGACTAGCATGGCCAACCTGGCGTCGACGTATTCGAACCAGGGCCGGTGGGAAGAGGCGGAGCAGCTCGAGATACAGGTTATGGAGACTCGCAAGACGAAGCTCGGCGTGGACCATCCCGACACGCTGAGTAGCATGGCCAACCTGGCGTCGACGTATTAGAACCAGGGCCGATGGAAAGAGGCGGAGCAGCACCAGGTGTAGGTCATGGAGACTCGCAAGACGAAGCTCGGCGTGGACCATCCCGACACGCTGAGTAGCATGGCCAACCTGGCGTCGACGTATTGGAACCAGGGCCGGTGGGAAGAGGCGGAGCAACTCCAGGTACAGGTCATGGAGACGAGCAAGACGAAGCTCGGCGTAGACCATCCCGACACGCTGAGTAGCATAGCCAACCTGGCGTCGACGTATTGGAACCAGGGCCGATGGGAAGAGGCGGAGCAGCTCGAGGTGCAGGTCATGGAGACTCGCAAGACGAAGCTCGGCGTGGGCCATCCCGACACGCTGACTAGTATGGCCAACCTGGCGTTGACGTATTGGAACCAGGGCCGGTGGGAAGAGGCGGAGCAACTCCAGGTGCAGGTCATGGAGACTCGCAAGACGAAGCTCGGCGTGGACCATCCCGACACGCTGAGTAGCATAGCCAACCTGGCGTCGACGTATTGGAACCAGGGCCGGTGGGAAGAGGCGGAGCAGCTCGAGGTGCAGGTCATGGAGACGAGCAAGACGAAGCTCGGCGTGGACCATCCCTCCACGCTGACTAGCATGGCCAATCTAGCTTTCACCTGGGAATCTACCGGTCAGCATACGAAAGCAATCAACTTGCTTCGAACCTGCGTGGTCAAGCAGCGACGAGTTCTAGGCCCCACTCATCCTGACACTATCTTCAATGACAACACTCTGCTTGAATGGGAAACTACGCATCTTGCTACCAAGGCATGATCCAGTTATCCTTAATATGTTTTGTCTCATGTTGAGTTCACCTCGCTATACTGTATTTGGATAATTTCATTTTGGTGATGATTCACTGGGTATCTACCTAGTAACCACGTATTTGACAATCCATTGGTTCCTATAACTACAAGTCATGTTCTTTGGCTGTATTGATGTTTTGAAATAACCGAACTCTGTTAGTATGACGTAATTGCCCCTGCATCCATACTATCTGTATTTGGCCTAGCGTGTCTTGGTCTAGGGTTCTAGAGACAATTTCCTTTTGGAAAGCATGGAAGCCGATTGGGAATGTAGCTGTATCACAAATCCATCATACAGGAGCTGCCCCGCTCCCTTACCACCGTATCAACGTAATGCCTATGCGTTTATTCATGGCCAGGACAGATTTCGGCTGGATCTCTCTGCCGAAGAAGCTGCTTGATGAAGCTCTCGAACACAGTGACATGTGTTGAGCCGTAAGAAACAGGAGAAAGCATAATATTTGACCAATCCCTTTTTGGAAGATGGGCGATTCCAAGTTTATGTAAATACGGCTTAGCGTGATTTCGGGTAGGAACCGAGGAAAAGTGTGTTTTCGACTCTCACCATATGTATACTGATCGTGTGAAGTAAAATTACTGACAAGGGCACCTTAATAGCAAATAAGTTGAGAATCATGATGGTCATCTGACTGCATGCTTAAGACCTCGGGAGGTGGCCCGGTGGAGATGTTACAAAACCGGGGCAAACGGGGTCAATCCCCACATAAGCCCGGATGGTCCACTATTTACCCCGGCCACTTTTATTTACTTCAAATATTCGACAATAGTCAAATCTTGACTGTTGTCCCCTGTACCCTAAATTATATGAGCTCTATTTATTCACCGGGTAATTCTATAAAATATTACTCGGTGGCAAAATGCAAAATCCAAACTGCATGACACAAAAATGACACAAGAAGGTCAATCCGAGCTTTCCATTGGCCTGTGGCAAATGCGGGTTGTCCCCGAAGTGCAGGGAGTGACTGATCCATTCGAAAATAGCAAAAAAAAAGTGAAAGATATGTGTAGTTCTTTCAATGTTAAGATCAAGCTTTAAATATTAGGAGCTTCGAATGAGAAAGAATAGTCTCAGATAGGTATATAAAGTGTTGTGAGAACTTGAAATCATCAACTAGTGCTCCATGCATAATATGATACCGCGAAACTGGTACCCGCCGACCTGACATTACGGTCTCGCCTCTCTATATTTTCAAGCTATGATTTAAATCAACGAATAAAAAAAACCTCCTTTAAGACCAAAGAAGATAAATTAAACTGCCTCCGTTCAATAGCCCCACGTCCGCTGTCAATTGGCTTGTTTTCACCGCAATTGTTGCATTCCCGAGCCCTTAAAAAAAAAAAGGTGAGGTCCGATGACCTGCTTTCTTTGAGACACTCAGCTTCCCCAGCTTCCCCTGGATAGACCCTTCCCTCTCCCCAATATAAATTCTCTCCAAATTTTACTCTCCGTACATAGATCATATATCGCATCTCTCTCAACGTTATACCCCCACGGCTGCAGTGCGTTTCGAATCTGTGACCTTCAAAATGTTCAAGTCTACAGTCACACGAAATGCCATCAAGGCCCTAAACACCGCCCGCCCTGCCTTTGCAGCCGCTCACCCAGCTACGGGTTTCACTCGCTCTTTCTCATATACCGCCCCACTCGGAAAGAAGAAGAGCGATGGCTCCACAAAGGATCCCATCCTCTCTGCTACAACCAAGGCTCCCGAGGGTGCTTCTGGTGAGAAGGAGGGCCAATTCGCGCGTACCGATGAAAGCGTACACATTGAGTACCCTCCCGACAGCGAGATGCCCACCCAGCCTGTGGCCCAGGGACGCGGCGGCATGCATTTCAAGCGTACTCTAGCCCAATTCTCCCTCGAGAACAAAGTCAGTGTGGTGACTGGTGGTGCTCGTGGCTTGGGACTGGTCATGGGTCAAGGTCTTGTCGCTTCCGGCTCAGATTTGGCTATCATCGATCTTAACAGTATGCTTTTACAATCACCACTAATAACCGAAACAAACAATTTATCTAACATCTATCCTAGAGGACGAAGCCGAGTCTGCGGCTGCTTCGTTGATCGAGCAGTTCCGCAAGGAGAATCCCGGTCTGGAAGAGTAAGTCTCCATTGTCATACCTTCCCATCTCGCCGCACTGGTTAATTCCAAACAGAATGCCTAATGTAACAGCCCATTACGCGGACGTCGCCAATCCCGACTCTGTGAGCAACGCCATGGCCGAAGTCCTGGCCAAGCACGGTCAGATCGATAACCTGGTCACCTCGGCTGGCTTCACCGAGAACTTCGAGGCTATCAACTACCCCTTTGATCGTATTCAGAAATTGTGGGGCGTCAATGTCGATGGCACATATCTCTTCGCCATCAATGTTGCGAAGCACCTGATCGAGCGCAAGGCACCCGGTAGCATCGTCATGATCGGCTCCATGTCCGGCGCCATTGTTAATGTTCCCCAGCCCCAGGCTCCGTATAACGCCGCAAAGGCTGCTGTGCGTCACCTTGCTGCTTCGCTCGCTGTGGAGTGGGCTGGTCATGATATCCGTGTTAACTGCATTAGCCCTGGTTATATGCTTACTGCTCTGTAAGTACCCCCTACATGGACGAAGAGATACATTTGAGTAAAGAAATCTCTGGAAAGGAATTGGTGCTAATGATGTTTTTGTCATTCAGAACCCGCAAGATCCTTGATGAGAATCCCCAGCTTCGCGACCAATGGATCTCTCTCATTCCCGCTGGCAAGATGGGTACACCGGAGGACTTGATGGGTGCCGTAACCTTCCTGCTTAGCGATGCCTCCAAGTATATCACTGGCGCGGATCTCCGCGTTGATGGTGGCTACACGGTGACCTAACCACGCTACCTGCGCGCTATTTAATATCCCTTCGTGATTTCCCTGTTGCATGGTACTAGCCTTTCTTTTGCAGATGCAAATCCGATATAGACTGGTCATATTTTACGGCATGAATTGCGGGATAATTTGGTCGCCCCTCTTGGGTTTTGCATTTTTGGAGCCTCAAATTCCCGAGAAATACTCCACCAATTCGTGTCTCTTTCTAAAAGTGACTTGGTTTAAAAGTCCATTGAGATAATGTCAAGCCGCCGGGCATGCTTGTACCAGTTGGCATTTGTTGGGCGAGTCAACACATTCGTAACGGCTTGCTCATACTCCTGATTGCTGTAAAATCGAATAGTGAGGGTTTTACACAGAAAGCGCGCAGCCGTATCGTAGAACACTCTATTGACTGTATTCAAGCCTCGTAGACTTTCGGGATACAAATCCCAAATCTACAAGGATTGTTAGTAGAGCCGGGAGTAGAGTAACTGGGGACACAAACTTCCGCAAAAATCAGAGTCAGAATTTCCGGCGGAAGCTTATTCATGATCGACTGATGTATATCTGATTGGCCCAGCCGGGCTATCTGACTTGCGCGGACGCGGGGTGAGTACGTTACAAGCCCAGCTGGGTGGGATGTGGCCCAGAAGGAACGAAAGCGATTCTTTGGCGAGATTTATACCTAAGGAGAAGAAGATATCGTCATGTAGAGGTGGGGGAAGCATCTGGAAAGATGGGTTAGGAGAGAAATAAATGCAATTTAGGGGGGACTCTTTGGCCCCCATACTGACACCCAAAGTATAAGGCACCAACAGTACCAAGAGCCTCATTCAAAAGTACGTAGTAGTGGACTTGTTTTCCGGTTATGGTCATGGAGGCACAGGGCTACAGGATATAAGGGTAATTTGGTGAATCTTAGACGCTGGAGAGCTGGCACGGTGGATGAACGACTCCTTGAAGTCTCCAGTTGGTCAACCTCGGCAAGCACAGTACCTGGTTGGAGCCTTCCTTGAGGCAACGCTTTGGGCCCAAATAATTTTAGGGTTTGCGGCTTAAAGATCGCATCCATGGATCTGTACAAACACAACCTTGGAAACTACCAAGGTCCCGAGCCATACCTAGGTCCACTAGTACCTTCTAAGGTTCTGAAATCCGAGTAGGCACTTTTAAAATATCAAATACAAGAATAGTCAGCCGCTTACACGTCCTCTATCATTTGTTCCATAGGGATTCCAATTATCCGATCTATTTGACTTCAGACGATACTAGGGATAGTATAGCGAAGGAGTTTTCTTTGGATGTCCATGCTAGTAAAACCAGCGATCCAAAGATTTTCCACTAAGCAAGTACTCCGTAGTGATGGAGAGATCGGAAGCTGTTCCGCCCGGGATTCCCAGTTCCAGGTTATCCGCATCCCGGAATGCAGGTGAGTCAGATTAGGTCTATTAATACGTTCGACTTTTGCATTCCGCAAGGAGGTGCTGGGATAGCTAATTAGCCAGACATGGAGCAGATGTTTCAGATTTCCTTTGTCTGGGTAGCACTAAGGGGTCTAGCCCAGCCATCGTGACATAGCTCTTTTTGTGGGGAGCTATGTATTCCAAGGTTATTGTGGGTTCCCCCACACTGCATGATTCAAGCCGTATTATCACTGAAAGCAAAATAAAGAAATTTGGTCAAACAGGGTTGCAGCTGAGCTCCAACTACGAGATGGCGATGGGTGACATTCCTTTTCCAGAAGACGATCCCCATTTCAACCCAGTGACAGAAAGGCTGGCGGAGGGTCATTTCTTCGCTACTCCAAAGTGGGAACTACTAGTCTCACTGCTTGGAAAGATACGGCATCTAGTGGAACTCAACTACGCGATTGCCAATACGTTTCCACGGGCCTTACTGGAAGCCCTGCATCAATACCACCCAACATGCAAGCTCAACATCCACGCTTTCTGCCTTACAAATCTTATGTCGTTGGATGCCAGCGAGATGGATCTCATCCAGTCCCCGTGTCTCCACGGAATTCGTTTCAGTCCCTGGACTAAGAGTAATGATACCAGACCGGATACTTACACTGAAACAATCTACAGGATTATGTCTATCGCACCTAATCTCAAACATTTCTATGTTGATATTAGTCAGTCGCACTATCCTCTTTCCAAAGCCACTCCCAAAGGAAAGGGGCTTGATTCGTCGGTGGCGGCTTTCAAGATGGGCAAAATAAAGTCACTATCATTACGATTCGAGCGGGAAAAAAGGAAGATACTTCACGAAGCGAGTCGACATACGGACTTTTCTGAATTACAGTCGCTCGATTTAGATTCCGTGATTGATGATGATATCCCAAGAGCACTTGCCTCGACATATTCTTTCCGCAACCTGCAGAACCTATCTGTTACCATTGACAACTCATTGAGTGAAGAAGTAGCGGAGCTGATGTTTACATCGATCAATCCCTTGTCTTATGTGAATATCAAAAGCCACCTGGGCCCCAGCATCATTGAGAAGATCCTCACGCATCACGGCCCGACATTGCAAGGCCTGGTGCTTCTTCCGGGACCATATGCTCGCTTATCAGCTTGGCCGCCGAAAGGAGGTTGCTCTACGCAGGTGTTGCGATACGCTAAACTCTGTCCTCGTCTAAGAAAGTTGCGCATTGAAACCCAGCGCACAGCCGGAGGCGAAGATGAAATACGACTTTATGAAGCGTACGGTCAGTTTCCTTCACTGGAATTCCTCGCCCTGGATATGGAATGTACTATTTCCTACCAGCAATCAAATGATCCCAAAATATTTGGGATGCCTGCGGTCGCTGAAATAGCATTCAGCCTAATACTGGATCCGGCCCTATGCCTCGCAATATGGGATAGAATTTCATCAACACAGAAATCCGGTCGGTTACGGAAGTTGGAGCTTTGTCCCCAAACACGCCGCAAGTTACCATCCAGATGCATCGATCCCCAGGCTCTCCATACTGCGTCCAGTCTGAAGCGATCATATCTTGTCCGACGAAGGATTTTTGACAAACAAGAGCTCCCTATTATTATCGAAATCGATGCGGCAAGTCATTTGCCGTTAAACTCCCCGAACAAGCCTCTCAGACGTCCTCTGTGGTTCGAAGCAATCCCCCAGCTTGACTTTGCATTTGGGACCGTTGAACGGCCTATGTACCCATTATATTCAAATTGGCGGTCCGAATGGTTGATGCGACCACTGCAAAGGCTCGCTGTTGATCTTTTGACCAAGCGGCGCAAGAGGACCTGCGAGGCTGGGGATAGTCAGCGTGAGACGAAGCAACCTCGCACAATTGTACAGTGACGAATCTTGTATATAAAGCCATGTTAGAAAGCCACTTGGAAGAGCTTTTTAAAAGCACAGCGTACTTTGTTATCCCATCAAATATGCTCATCTCATTAATATGAAACACGTTTTTCCCATAGCTCGGTGCTAATTTCCCGTTGAAGCCTCAAATTGTCCATTTGCCGTCTTGGCTACTTCGCTCTTATGTCGATCTCTTTTATCTCCGACTCGTACCACTTCCATACTCCGTGCCGAACCCCCTTAGCCCCCAAAGACTGAAGAAAGTCCCTCTACAAGCAGTGTAAATAAAACACGATAGCTTGTTTGTCAGTTGAAGTCCCATTCCTCCCACTATATTCCCCAAATCACCATGCGCTTCAATCCCTCTTTGAGCCTGGCCATGCTAGCCAGCGCCGCATCCGCTCATTTAACAACCCAATTATTCAACTTCACTGGCTCAATCAACATCGAGAACAGCGAGCTCCGTCCAAACGGCAATATCCTCCTCACAACCTTCTACAAAGCCCATCTCTACACCCTCAACCCGCAATCCCGCAATCCAAAAGCCGAGCTAGTTGCCACTCTTCCCGGCGCCACAGCTCTAACCGGCATTGCATCCGTTGGCCATGACAAGTTTGCCGTCGTAGGCGGGGTACGGGGCTCATACCACTACGACAACGAAACCATCTACACCGTCGACTTCAGCAAGAATGCCACAAACCCCACCATCCAAACCGTCGCCCACATCCCCGACGCCGACATGCTAAATGGCATGGCTTCAATGCCGTCGCAGCCGCATATCCTTTTGATTGCAGACGCGCGGCTGGGATCTATCTTCCGCGTCGATATAACCACCGGTATCTCGAAGGTCGTGTTGAAGAACAATGCCCTCGCCGCGCCTGCAAACTCGTCTATGCCTATTGGTATCAATGGACTTCAGATTGTTGGAAGTAATGTCTACTTCACCAATAGTGCGCTTAATATCTTTGCTCGGGCGTCTGTTAGCGAGGATGGAGAGACCTTCGGCCAGATTCAGGTTATTGCGCGTCTGGAGCGCGAGGCTGGTGATACTGAGTCCGATTGGGATGATTTTGCTATTGATGATAGTGGGAATGCTTATGTTGCGCAGCCGCCCTATTCCATTGTTAAGATTTCGCCGGATGGAACGCAGAGTGTTATTGGTGGTGGGGGTGATAGCTTGGCTTTTATTGGTCCTACTTCTGTGCAGATTGTGTCGGGTGGAAAATTGGCTTATGTTACTACTCGTGGAGGTGATGAGGGGGTGTTTCTTATGGTGGACAGGTTGTTGCTCTTCGGCTTCGTGAGTAGATAGTGTACATAGGTGTATGAATAGAAGCGATAGCTACTGGAACTGTGAGGGACTTGTAAAATTGATGCGGAAAATGGCTTATTTGGTGATGATTGCCAAATGAATGTACATCTAGGCTAGAGCAATGGTCTCCCGCTTTTGGTAGTCTATCTGTTATCCAAGACCTTGCTCTTGTCTTGACATCCAGCACTTCTTCTATATCTACTTTCTCGTGTCTACTTGTCGAGACACATGAAGTAGCATGTGACAGATTTGAAGAAGTGTTGTCTCTGATAGTCAATCTTTCCGAGAAGTCGGGCCACGGCCTAGTATCAGCTTGATATCTGCAAGAGTCGACTCGGGAATTGAATATTTCCGACCTCACACTTTTTCCACCTGGATCTTCTAGATCGTTTGCAGTGGATTTGCAGTGGAGCAATATGGGGAAACTACACCAGACCCAATCACAAGCTTCCCCGGGTTTTCTCCGCATACCGCATACTTGGGAGACGCTCCCTTATTGGATGTACCGAATCAAGGGGCATGTGGCTGTGAATGTCACCTCGGCAAAGCTCCTTAATTTGCTCTGAAGGGTTTTTCTTCAGGTGGTATTGGGGGTGGTGCTGTATCACATCTGGCAAGTCGGCCGCCGATAGGGCTGTCTCTGCTACATCCCTGCTTGCAAAAGGACGCGCAATTTGGAATGTAACAATGAGAAGGGTCTTTTTCGACCTATCCTTTTATGTTTTAGTCTCAATTGCAGTGTTTTCATCTTCTTTATAGTGGTTCAGTAGTAGTCCCTTCTTGCTCTTGTATACGGAGTGGTAAATATAGACTTCACCTGGGCGCTTCCATAGAAACGGTGAAGCCCAATCCCGGCCCGTCCCGGTAATCCCGAGAAGGCGAAGTTCCAGAAAGTAGATTTAGGAGGATTAAGGGAGATCAAGGTAGAGGGGAGATTTAAGGAAGATCTATTCGGTCCGGTTTTGAATCTAAGGGGGTGTTCCCCCCACCTTGACCGCTACAGGCAAGGGCGAACCCTGGGGTACTACATTCCTCAAATTCTTTGTCTCTAAACTTCCCGACTTTTCTCTTCTTTTTGATTCCTTTGTGGAGTGCGGAGTGCATAAAGCTTTTACAGTCATGATCTTCATACCTAAAAACTAGTTGAGCATCTTCAAGCGCTCTAACTAATCCGGTACATCAACTTCAAGTTCAATATTGAATATCTTGGAACTTCAAAGCCTCAACTCGCCACTACAAAGTAGCGAGGTACCCCAAAAAAATAACACGAGAGCACTTCACTCTGCGAAGCTCACCCGTTGAGCTCCTTTTTTTTCTTCTTCTTCTCTTTTCCTTCTCAGCATTCTGTTTGTGCTGAATACAAGGATGAAATCGAGCCTTGACTTTACATCAGCACGACTGGTCCACGCGCCATTCAACAGTATCACTTGAGCTGACCCCTCCTTGGTCTTGCCATTCTCACGTCACTCATCTCCTACTTCTCTCAGCACCCCGGTTTCGTCTCAAGAGTACCAAAACGGACATCCAAGATGGAGCCAAAGCTCCCCCAAGGTCTGGTGGCTATGTCAAGTGTGTCACCCAGCGAGATCTTGGAGCAGGATACATTAAGTAATGGTGTTTACAAGAACCTTTGGCAAGGTAACATAACACTCCCTACTCTTGGTCTCGTTGAGGACAGGCTGACGGGCTGACTGGCAACAAACAGCCTACTCGACCTCCTACCTAGCCAGCAAAAATGAGACCGAACATCGCCTAGAACATCTCTTCTGGAGGATATGGGGTTCCAAACGACTCTCGAGCAGCATAAATGCCCATACCCTAGATCATCTTATCATGCGCATCAAGACACCGGCAGTATTAGTCGGACAAATGGTGACCGTCCCACGGTTGCCTGAGCCGGGCGACAAAGAAGAGGAGGTAAACACAAGTTTGTTCCACATCGCACCATGTCAACCCCATATTGACGATTCATGCAAGCCCATCAATGAGAATCAGTCAGGCTGCGTTGCCGGAGCCTGTACTCCTCACCCAATATTGAAAAAGCCGCAGCCTCCACAGGTTGAAACACATAAAGCAACTCGGTTGCTCCTTGATACTCCCCTCGGCACAAAAATAACACTCGACCCCTCCAACTCTCCAACTGCGAGCATGGCTGATGAACCCGCCCCCAATTCAAGCAGCGTGGGCCTTCAGCGTCGCAAGAAGAAGATGGATGCCGGGTCTACTCTGATGCCAGAGAAGCTTGGCAACCAGGGTTCCAAGAAGACATCCATAGCTGGTGATTCCACTATTATTCCAGAGAACTCGGGCCAGCAAGGCTCCAAAAAGACATATCTTACTGCGACACGCACTGGACGAGGCCCACGCCGCCGCCCAGTCTTCAACCGCCGCAAGTCCTCGCAGACTTCCATTCCGAAAGCCGCACTTCCCATCCGCCGGCGCTCTGAGCCCACTACCAAGGCCGATGGGGCCGACACTTTCTACGAAGACAGCTATGTAGAGCTGGGTCTTTTGCAGCACCTCAGCCTCCGCGACGAGGAAGACCAGATTGCGCGCGATCTGGGCCGTGAGATTGCGCCTGAGCCTAAGCCCGCCAAACCGTCTGTTCCACTATTCGACGATGAGTTTCTCGATGAGCCTTCCGCTATCGAGGTTGCGAAAGCAGCGCAAAAGACATCTCCGGTTCCTTTTCCGAGAGCTTCCTCCCTTCGGCACCCGATGCTGAGCCCTGGGGACTGCTGCAAGATCACACCATCATTCGATGTTAAGGAGAGCCATCCCGATATGCCTGGTGGGCCGCAGCTTGCCTCACCTGATGATGTTGAGGGAGACTGGACGGATATCGATGCTCTCGATTCGACACTCCCTGTCCTGCAGCCCTTCAAGAACTTGGTCTCACACCATGAGACTGTTGACCCAACCCTCCCGGCTGTGCAGCCTACTATTGTCCCCGTTGTCAAGGAGGCTTCGTTGCTGACATCTGCCATGAAGGGGGTGAAGCTATGATCCTGATCACTGAGAGATAAAGCCTTGAACTGGAGGACCACAATTACTCTGGGCAAGGCATATCAGATTCCGCACTGATTTGCCGGCTCTTAACATACTGTACATTACCATGTCTCAGAGCATTCTAACGATTCCAGATATGCTGCCTGATGCTTGAAGAGGATAGCATCATAGTCGATGCGGGTCACTATGGAAGACAAAGAGGTTACATTCGCTCATTGTATCGAAATTGATAGCCTGAGGATTGAATACAAGAAACATTAATATGCATGATATCCAAGTGCCTGCTTAGAGCTTATTCTATGTATTATGTTTCAATGTATGCACAGTAACCTCTACGGACGAGATTACATTTAAACCAAAGCCACCGAGCTGTGTCTCAAAAATGATATTCCTTGTACTGGAAAAACTCCGTCCATGAAAAGAGGCAAAAAGCACGATACACCATGACTCCCCAGCCTAAGTGCCAAATACAAAAAGGAAAAGCCAAATGCAAATGATGTTCACCCCCCCCCCGGCAATTTTCCATACGATACCATCAAGGCATCTATCCATAACAGATTCCACCGAACAAGCCCACTATCAAAGCGAGCATTCCCCCCCAAAATCTAAATCTGTTCACCCTTCTCAGCATCAATCGCACCCCCAGAAGCAGTCGACCTGCGACTCTTCAACCAGCGCACCAAAACCCAAGAAGCAGTCATAACCCAGAACACCAAATTAATAATATCAATCCAAACAGCATGCCGCATCCGATTAATCTTCGACGCATCACCAAGCGCAGAAGTCGTAGTATCAGTTTTCGAACTCGAACTCGAGCTCGAGCTCTCCGAGGGATGAACTCCAATATACATCTTCCCAAAGATGCCAAACAGCGTCAACCACAGCACGGTAACAACAAACTCCCACGCAAACTGCGGCAGCAGCAGTGCAGGTCCAAGTCCAGCGCCGAGTTTAGCTTTACGCATGATGAACGGCAGGATGAGATGGACTGCTGCGGTTCCGGTTGCGAAGAAGCCCGTGACGAGCGCGTACACCCATTTCGAGTGCCAGGTGTGGTTCTCTGAGTGGTCGTGGTGGACGTCTCTGCCGTACAGGCCGATGACGGTTAGACCGAAGATGAATTGGAGGAAGCGGAGACCGGTGAAGAACATGAAGGTTAGCTTGTCACTTTTGCTTTGTTCTGGCGGGGGCGGCTCGAAGTGCATTGTTGTGCCGGGCGTCGCGCCCGCTGGGTAGCCGCTCATTGGGTATTGCTCTGGTTGGTAGTTTGGGGGTAGACGCCCGCGTTTTGGTATTTTTGGAGGTCTTTCTTGGCTTTGTGTTTTTTGGCTTGGTTGTAGCCGAGTTTGAGGAGGGGGACGGCGAGGAAAGACATTTGGTTTGTGGTGATGTGGTGATGGTTGGTAGGTGGTTGGAAGGTGCGGATGGAAGTGAAGCTATGTAGGTAATTCCTTCAAGGAGATGGCGCGCAGCGCAGAGATTATATCAAGAAGTAGAGGAATGTGAACTCGAAGAGAATAAGACGAGTGTTTCAAGATTCGGCAGACCAGATGCCAAATAAGAGGAACGAAGCGATTGTCGAGATTGTATAGCTGGATATGAAGACAAAGAGAAAGTTGTTTGTCGTATTCAAAGTGTGTAATAGAGAAAAAAGAGAACAAAAGAAAGAAGAATGATAATAGAATGAACGACGAGTCTGAATTTCATCAATGGCACAGCCAGGGCTATTCTTTATATACCAGCCCTATGCTTGTCCCCCGGGGGCATTCGTCAGAACCTGAAGACAACAAAGCCTAATGTTACTATTTTCTAATATCTGCAGCCCAAGATGAAACGAATCTCCTTTGAGCGCGCGGTTGTAGGGTTTCTCCGCAGGGTATCGTCATCTTTCATCCAAAGACAATGACTCGGGGACGACAAGATGAAACGTGTCGATCAAAATAGAATGCCGAACACCCCCTGGCATCAAACGCTAACACCAAGCTAGCAGGCTAGGGCTTGCAGAACTCATGATCCCTGGTATGGTGGGGTAGCTTCAGTTCGCGCGCGCCAACTCGGGATTTGAGATGGTTTCAAAGTGCGGGTTGCTTGAGGTCCAATCAAATTCCAATCAAATTCCCCTGCTCTATTTTTGGGATAAATGTATGCAACAAATGTATGCAACCTTGGAAGTATAGAAGTGTCTCTAAGAAAAGAATACACGCTACAGGAATGGACATTGGATCATTTCATATCTGATTCAGAACATACATATCATGGACATTACAATTACAAAGAATAACCAGGAACTTCAACGAAGTCCGATGAGTTGCTCGCCATACCAGCATGCTTGAGAGGGGATTTCCTTGCATGCAAAAATCCAAGAACACCCCTCAGAAAATACCCAAACACCATGTCAACCCCCGAAAAAAAAGAACAAGAAAAAAAAAGAACAAATGCAATGATGAAACGCCAAAGAACAGCCATGGGGATGCGATAGGTCAACTATGCCGGTCGACTTGCTCCGGAATCCGCAGCACCCTTAATACCTTGAACAGACGCAGCGATCTTCGGATGATTTCCAGCGGGTAGTGGAGGCCTGAGGTCGGAGGGGGACACAGAGGCGGAAGGTGGGATCGGCAAATTTTCATCATCATCATATTCATGTCCTTGGTACTCATCATCGTGAAGGCCTGACCCGCCAGCAGAGGAGTGGTCCACCGAGGCGCGGTCGTATCCCTGCTGGTAAAGGTGCTGGGAGCCATTCTTGGATGCGCTCTTGGTCGCCTTCTTGGTCTTACGACCCTTCATCTTGGCCTTCTCCAAAAGTCGCTTCTTCTCCGCCAGTCGTTTGCGCTCTTTGCGGTCTTTCATCTCATACTGCCGGATTAGGGCTTCGGGTGGATGACCAAAGATGCTCTCATATTCACAGAATTCACAAATCCAGATGTCTTCGAGACTCGGGGGATGGTGAAAGTTAGTGTACTGTTGCTGGACCTTGCGTTGACGTGCAGATAGTGCATATGTGCTGCTTGGAGAACGTTTCTTCTTGGGTCCCACGGAAGTTGGCTCCCCGCCCTGGGCGGGTGCTTGTGTACCAGGTGGGGCCTGGTTGCTGTTGACGGGGCTAGTTTGTGTCGCTTGTGTAGAGAAACCCCTCTGCTTTTGATTTGCCGGACCGAGTGGTGAAGTGGGAGATCGATAAGGGATCGAATAATTTCGCTGCATTGCCATGCCCTTAGACGAGTCGGACTCACATGTAAAAGTGAATTGTGTCTTCGTTGGAGTGGTATTTTCTTTCTCTTTCTCTTTTTCTTTCTCCAATAGGCTGACATTGCTGGGACCTCGAGGTGGGGAGGAGTGTGTGGCGGCGTTGGCGATCGCGGTTGAGATAATTCCCTGGTCCGAAGTAGATTCACCTGGTACACAAGTTAGAACAAACAGTGTGGTGGGGGAAGGAAGGAGGAAAATGCATACCAGAAGGGCCAGGGGATGATATCAACGCGTCCCGCCGATTGGGCGTTCGGGCATTCAACCATCCATGCTGGGCATTGGGCGATAACGGATTCCTGCTGCTGCTACGAACAGTAGGACGTCCCAATCGACCTCTTCCTGAACCAGATATGCCACTCCCCAAAGGTGACGCAGGGTTCCCACTCCCATAATATGTGCCAGTAGCGTCAGTCGGGGTGGGGACCCGTACGGGGGTTGAGCTAGCCAACCCCATACTGGCGAACTCCGGAGACAGAGCTGAATGGTGTCCTCCCAAGTTTCCGGGCGTAGGTATCTTTCTCTTTTTCTTGTTGTTGGTATTCTCAAACGCGTCGTAACCGTCCCCGGTTGAAGATTTTGTGTGCGGGGTGTCGTGAGGGAAGCTGTGTGGATTTCCAGACACGGGAGGTGAGAGCGAAGACCTCCGGATAACACCACTCCTCCGAACAACCATCGGACCGCCTTCATCACCGCTCTCCAACTCTATTGACGTCTCAAATTCATGGCTGTCAACCTCTAGTGACAATTCGGTCTCCACGGTCTGCTGCACATAAACTTTGGATTCGTTCACCGCTTCTTCTGAATCCGCAGAGACGCCATAGAATATCTGGGACGCCGGCGGCGTAGGAGGATAGAATAGGGTGTCGGCAGCATCGGAAGAAAGGCGTGAACGGAGGGTCCGTCTAGGTAGAGGACGGATCAGACGATCAGGATATATAGTAGAGGGTGTGTCAGGAGACGAATTGAACACCCCGTCTACATGCATCGTCAGTATTCAGTCAACTAGGTGATCGTTCTCCTGAATTGGGGAATTCCCGATCATCCGGACCAGATGTCCCTGAGCAGACATACTCAATGTAGCTGTCATCATGCAAGATATCCACGCTCGCCATCAACCGCCGACAATGCTAGAAGGATGATATTCCAGCCCTTTTGGCTCTGTCCTTTTATCCCCCGCCACCGTATATGCTTTTGAAGGTGCCAAGAATCCAAAAGTCGGGGGGGTTTGTGTTGAGTGTCGAATTGGGAGGTAATGTCTTCAATGTCTGTGGTCCACGGTCATAAGCTTTGTGCCTTTCAATAACAACATCCCGAGAAGTTTACAGGCGGTGAGGTCAACATATAACTGGGATTCGATCCAATCCCCGCGTTCCTCTGCCGTCCACAATCCCGGAGACACGAATATCAACCTACCCACAAAATAGTGCTGTTACCCAGCACCTTGTAAATTCAAGATCGATGGGATGGGATCCAAGGTCGGAAGTGAAGCAAACTTGGATCCAGATTCAGTGTTAAAGTCAAGGCAAAGGAACTAGAATAACTACTAAGAGGGGTTGAGGGATATGAAGAGAAAGAGACAAGTCACGGGAATTTAGAAATCACGCTAATCTCCTTTTGGTAATCCTCTACCCAATGACTTCGGCGAGAAGTGGCATTACCTAGGAACATCGGTCTGAAGAAACAATCTGCAGATCGGACATCTGAGAGCACATGTTTGATGTATCTTCCCGATACCATGGTCTATTATAACCATTGTACTGATGCATTCTCTACTTGAGGGGAACAAGAGTCCCGCTCTCCGATCATCTCCCAGATGGGTACTCCCGATACCTGCATTCACAGAAAACTCACTCCCTAAGGAATGGTGTGCGGGATTACTTCAATGCTGGTCACGAAGTTGCTGATTACACCAGGAGGCATAGCCCTAACTCGCGCAATGCGCAACGCGCGACGAACCTCGATCGTGAGATAGAACCCCTCCGCAAGGCTTTGCTCACAGCCTCGGTTTGCCTATCCAACCACCAATCTACCCCGGAGAACTTATCGGAATAATAAATACATCATCGAGATGTTGAGAAGAATACATTTCAACTCGCAACTTGAGCAAAGTTGTCCTGCCGACGCCAAAAATTGGTTCGGCTCGGAATGAGAGGCATACTCGGTAGGAAGGATCGTCCGGACACACAGAGCTTGAGAAGTAGGAATCATTAGATCGGTTGTTCCTACTCTTCCTACAGCGTAGGAAGGTTCAAAGTCGAGTTTTGCGGGTTAAGCCTCCCAAGGCTATTAGACCTTTTTTGGCCTCTGTCTACTCCTACTCCGTACAGTGCTCTCTACGCTATTTCACTGGGATGAGTCGCATCGGTTTTTCAAGAGGACTCCGGTGGCCCTATACAATATTTCAGGTTTTGCCTTGTTCCCTAGCCAGCTCTATTTCGCTCGCAAGCTCCCTCATTGTTTTATCCTGGTGTGGTAGGTAGTAAGGGAAAAAAAAAAAAAAAAACAAACCCCAATTAGTGGGCCCCAAAACCATTGTACACAGTAATTATTTGGCCGAAATAATAGCCAGAAAAAAAGTATATAAAAACAGTATTAAGTTCGTCCGTCAGCAATAGGAGAAAAAGAAGTGAAACACGAACGGCATAAGTGGTAAAAGATTCGCGCGTTGAGAGGCGTCGAGAGCGGGGAAACCGGCGATTGGATCTTTTGGAGTCCCGTTCCGGCGCTTTTCTCCTTCTCTTCTTCCTCCCCGCCATTACAAGGAATCATTTCTCGGACTATGTAGTCATTGGGCTCTTTATCGAGCCTTGTGATGCCCTTATACAGATATTTGATTTCCAATTGTCCTGCTCCTTTCGATTTGACACTGCACCCTTCCCAAGAGCTCTCAATCGCGCGTGAGAGCTCCCTCGCAAACGGCTTTTCTCGAGTTACTGCTGGAATCACACCAGCCAGCGGCTCGAAAATCTTTTGATTTTTCCTAATCTGGTCTTTGGAGCTTTCTTTTATACTCTCCTCCAATCCTCAGTCCTCCCCCACCATGACTCCTCGTCGTTCCTCTCGGGCTCGCACCTCCCAGCCCTCTCCTGCCCTCCGACAACACACCACCTCTTCCTCCAGCTCCTCAAATTCTCATACTCGAGAGAGAAGCACTCGATCGAATCATAAAAATCCTTCTCCTCACGAATCTACCGGCAACCGATCTCAGTCCATCGATGATGCAGAGGGTGGCTCGAAAGACCTTCCACACACGCGGCAGCGCCAGCGCGCTCACGACGATGACGATGATCCACCCCGTGAAGAAGACGAGGATGACCTAGATGACGAGGAGGAAGAAGTAACTCGGTGTCTCTGCGGTCAGCAAGAATATCCGGGCTTGCCTGCTTCTCGTCGCGAGGCCCTCGGTCGCGGCACCATCAAGCTGGAGTCGGGACAAGTCCCCTCTGATCCATCTGATCCTCTGTCGGATGATATTGGGAGCATGTTCATCCAGTGTGACTTGTGTAAAGTCTGGCAACATGGTGGTTGTGTTGGAATCATGGACGAAGCAACGAGTCCTGACGAATATTTCTGCGAGGAGTGCCGGAAGGATTTGCACAAGATCAAAGACGAACCTCATGGGTGAGTACAACCCTGTTATTCTTGGAATTTACCGGGCCCTACATGTTCCTGCATTTTCTGTCGTTCTATGTCTCGGTTGTGCTTTGTTCTTTCCTCTTGCTGCTTGGAGGGGCTGTTTTCCCGAAGCAGCTTCGAGCACAATCATTCCCACAAGCAGTTATGAGATACAAATGACTACTCTATGCTACTATATCGAACATTCCGGAGAAACATACTGACAACCCTGCAGACAACACTCCTCCACCTACCTCCCTGTTGCACCAGAGCAAGTTCCCCCGCCGCCGCCACCACCCCCTCCTCCTCCTCGAGCCCAAACCCCAGCTCCAGCTCCGCTCCCCGCCCCGGCCCCGACCCCGGCGGTACCTGAGGTACCTGAAGTGCCAGTCGGTCCAATCGTGCCCGCAGTGGCCCCCTCCCCCGGTCCGTCCTCTCGTGCCTCATCGAGAGATATATCACGGCGTTCCAGGGATCCCAAGTCCCGGAACAGCGAGAGTGCTGCCGCGCATGCCAAGCGGCGATCAACAATGAACAGCCGGGATGCTGCTTACGACGAAGAAGAATTGATCCGACGCGCAATTGAGGAGAGCAAGGCCGAGACCAAAAGTAATGCGGATGAGACAGACACACATCTGGGCAAGCGAAGTCGAAGTGACAGTGTGACGTGCGTATTTCCAAGCTGACCGGCATTTGCTCGGATCATGTGGCTGACCAGGTACCCAGGAACAGAGAACGAGCGAAACGTCCACGAACCACTTCACCCTCACCTAGCGCTGTCTCAAGGCATAGCAATATACCATCTCACCCACCTTCTGATGATGAGGTGAAACCCAAAGCCGCAGTCAATGGAGCTCGCAGACAGAGAGCTACATCTCGAGCCCAGCTGGAGAAAGAGCCTGCGAACGACGCCGATGAGGGCGAGGCAGAGGTCCCTGAAGCGGTGAATCGTCGGAAAGAACGATCAACCCGGCGCAAAGGAGATGGTAAGTGATACAGCCCCAGTGCACAATTTCCCTCTTTCTCACGCCACTATAACAGAATCCGAGCCTGAAATCGGCTCCCCGACCAAGACAGCACCGCCAGAACCTGATCCGTCCCAAGCAAGCCCTAACACCCCTACTCCACAAGAGCCCACACCTGTTCGTCCGTCAACCCGCAAGTCCGGTCGACCTCCCGCTCGTCGCGGTCGTGTTGGACGAAACCAATACACAAAAGACCGGGACACCAACGGGAATGGAGATTCAGGGTATATGGCCAACTCCCCGCGCCGCGGCCAGTCCCACGAAATCGGTGGAGACTCCCCTCGCGTTGGCTACAGCGGTGTCAACGGAGCACACCTCAATGGTGGGGAGTCAGGACGGCCAAGCAAGCCACGCCACATGCACCCACAGCGAACGACGATGAACGAGATGAAGCGCCGAGTAGCAGCCATCCTGGAGTTCATATCACGCATGCAAGTGGAGATGGCTGTTGCCGGCGAGAACTCCTCCACCCCTACAGGCAACGGCGATCGAGCCCAGGGCCTGCTCTTGAAGAGCATGGTCGACCAGATCGACAGTGCGATGCCATCCACGCGAAGCGATGGCGGCGAGTCCGGTCCCGCAACCACAGACGGCGGCTATGGCGAGTCGTCTACGACCCATGAAAAGGATTTCAAGGAGCTCAGCAGCGTCGAGATGATGGACGTGCTCACTCGCCATCTTCTCAAGTGGCAGCAAGAATATGGCAAGTTTGGAGAACGGTAGTCTCCGCCACTATCACACAGCTGGTTTCCCTCTTCTTCTTACTCCGCCTCATCTTTTGAGCTTATCCGCTGCTTTGCATCACGATACCCATCTTAATTTGCTTTTCTCGCCCTATCGATGTACACTAGACCTTGCTTCCTGTTTCTTTTCTTTTCTTTTCTTTTCTCTTCTCTTTTGTCTTCTCCATGTCATTCCATACTGGTCCGGCGTCATAATCATCCTAGAACACAAGGATGATATGTACCTAGTGGCGGCTCCTCGTCTTGCTTGGTTCCAAGGTTTCATTGCCTGTGTTATTTTTCTATATGTTCATGTGCGGTCCATGCTTTGCTATGACTATTATTATGTCTTGCTGTTTGGTATGGTCATTCTTCTAAGAAGTCCTCTTCCTGGCTGGCCTTTACTTGTGTCTTTCTTTATTTTGGTGCCTGGGTTTCATTTTTGGTGTTTGGGGGAAAAGTCAGGGCTTATATATCGCTTTTTGGCTTTTGTAAGAAATTCTTTCTCTTTCTAGTGGGAATAGTATCACTACTCTTTTGTCCATTACAGATATTCAATATATTAGAGGCAGGTGTTCTTCGTTAAGTACAGAGTATATTATACATAGATACCTTGTCTATGGAAGAAGACACTGCCAGTGTTCATAGCTTGAGAGAAGAAGCGAACCAACATCTTGAAAAAAAAGCCAATGGCACTTTCGAGGGTCTCCTTCATGGGCATCTTGCCTGACCCTGTTGATAGGCAGTACCAAATAACCCTTGGATCCATTCAAAGTTATGTCTTGGTACGTTGTATTTTGCTTCGAGCAAAAGACCGAACCGCCGACTATATTTAGAGTCAAAAAACAGCTCGGGTACCTTCCTACTGCCTTGCATATTACACTATAGGCCCGGAATTGGTTATCAAATATTTATTGTATATTTATTGTAAGAGTTTATTTCGGTTTTTGTAATTGACGAACTGGTATCGGCACTGGTAGTCCGACAATATGGTGCACAGTGCACATGTGGATATCATGGTTAGTTACCTAGATGATATACCGAGCGTAGATTGTCAAAAGTCTTTTTTTAATCTATGAGCTAATCTAATTACGGCAGCCTAGGTAGTTTTAACTGGAGCTCAAGCGGGGGATCTCGTTTTTCATGGGGATATCTGAATAGGACCTCTCGAGGTGGGCTCCAACAACCAGTCAACCTGCGGCCACCTACAAACCGGGTTGGTAATATAGCGCACACAATTCAAACATATCCCGTGTCTTCTAGTGACCAGGTGCTCTCAATATTTTGCGAGTAGCCAGAAAGCCCTGATAATATGTAGCCATGTCCAATTATGAGGCCCACTTCACTGGCTAGGTACAATGGTCCAATCGCGGCGAAAAAGATAGCGGGGTGGTTATTTCTTGATGCCCATGATGGGTGCCACGTCAGCATATGCGTCTTATTGATTATGTATAAAATATCAAAGACTTACATGCAATTGGGCATGATATATACAGCGTGTAGTCACCTTAGCTTAGATGGATAGATTGGATCGACGGTGGATTTTTATGTCAACTCGTCCTGGGGTCTAACAAAGCTGTTACTACATGAGCCATAGAAGGGAGATATCCGGATATTAATGTGGCAAAGAGTGTCGTCCAGTACCGTCGGGAACTAATTAGACGTAGTATCCAATCAAGCAATATACGTGCAGTCAGACATCTGCATAAAGCCTAAAGTCATGAATTGGCAAAATGATGGGAATCCAGAGCTATATTGTTTGGATAAACAAGATTTCTTCCAAGCCAACGCGGTCTATTCTTAGAGAGAGGCGAGATATCTTAGGTGTCGCGGGACTGCAACTCCTAAGAATATAGTTTGGGTTATACAAGTAGATTGTTGCTGGCTTCAATACTAAAAAGCAGTATGTATATTATTGTTGTGTCATAGAAATTACATGTAGAGCATACCTCGCTAGACACCTAAAACTTTTCCAATATCAAGACTTCCATTGCCACACTGCGCAGGATCAGAAATACTTCAAAGGCAAAGTCTTGTACCAGCTACGCATCGAGCGCAACAAACCAGAAACTTCATGGCTCTTGTCTCTTGGTACCGTCCATCGGATCTCATAACTTGCAAAGCAATCGACCAATACGTCGGGCACTTCTCGCAATGATGGAGCTTATACGCATTTATCATAGTGCAATGTCGGCGCCTTGTTACACTAGGCGTGTCTATGTACCAATAACAGTGAAAGCCATCGATATCCAGCTATTTCGGAGGCAACTTCTCAAAGGATATCGTTTTGTCACGTAAGAAGACAGTTACATATTCACATTAGTTGGCCCAACAATATTTCGGTGGATGATGCAGCTCCGTGAATAGTAAATGCCGAGGAAATTGGGTATAGTAGTGTTTCACAACAAATTGCAATTTTGTTACTCCGTACTCGGTGATTGCTTTACAAGAATTGTTGGATGTTTATGTGGCCTTGTCCTGTCTTTTTAGTGGTCTTTTTAGATGTCCCTTGAGGTATATACGAAAGTGGTAAAGAAAAAGCATACTTTGTGCAAGAGACTTTTCTGTATATAATATTTGACGATTTGATGATGATGACTTTCAAGGCAACATACGGAAACTTGGGTACCGATCTTCTTAAATCTCGTAACCACCAATAGAAATGATCCGATCTTAAAATAATCCCAATATGCATGTAAATAAATGTACAGCTCAATTGACCCCGGAAAGAGGTCTGCTGATCCTATACTCTATGCTCCCTGGGGATCCGAGAGAACCACAATAATACTCCGTACAAGAGGAAGAACGGTGGAGCCGCTGTAGCCCCGAAGGAAGTGGAACAATTGGAAAGACAAGCATGTTGTACGAGATTACTAGGCTTGACTGTTGAAAAAAGTGCGTGTTGTGTGTATATTTTTGTATGTATTACCTTTTGGGCATCTCAACTGATTGAATTCTACCTCCGTATATTGCAGATATCAAGGCATTCCGTAATAAGCATGGCTGTCCACTTATATTGTGGACAACTGGTTCCCGCCCCATATGGTTGTACCATGGTACCCGTGCACGGAGTACTCCGTGAAAAGGGGCTACACGGTACGGAGTATACAATCGAGATAACCTCTCCATTGGACGAAATATAATGATGTGACTCGAGTCAAAACACGGTAATCACCTTCATCAAATGTCTCATGGAGGAAACAAATGTACGAAAATTACTTCGTACTGTTAGGTGAAACACATTTCCCAGCCTCTCTGGCGGTAAGACGGTCTAGACATGAGCTGCATGCGCCGGCTGACGCCTCACAGAGGTTGGGCCGGGGCTGGGGACCCAAAAGAGGGTCAATGATCTCGATGAATCACTTTCCAGTGGAGAAGTGCATTGGTCAGTATTGGTATCGGTATCACTGCCCCGTATTCTGTAACGTGTTCAGATGTGAATACCTAGGTAGTGTCAGATATGGGCCAATGGCTGGCTAGCAAGTACCGAATGGCAGAATTAAAACAAAAGGACACTCCTTAAGCCGAGGGAATCACCATGAACGTGTCTCCGCAACCCCAATACAATTGTGCCGATGTGATGGAGCCAAACAAGATCGGCGCCAAGGGGCTCCAGATGTCCGATTCGACCCGGAGGTTGCTATGGTGATAGTGTCGGTGGCGCGGTGACGATACGCGCAGGCTGGCCAGCCCCCCATGTGAAAGGGCCCGCGGTGTATTGCAGAGTTCGGGGTATCCATCCATGGAGTTGCAATCCTGAAGAGTTTGGAGTGATTAACTCGAACAAGAAAGAAGAGAATTCAATCAAACACATTGCACAATTCTAATAGGTCAATTCAATTACCGTAGAGAGAGAGTAAGGAGAAGAGGGAGCCTCGGTGATCAGCGGAGAACCCAAACCGGCAAGGCGGCGTAAACAAAAGGTCTGGCATAAATAATCGTGATGCTCGCCAACTGCGCTGGTCTCTTTCTTCTTCTTCTTCCATTCCTACGATCTAACATTCTTCCCATCTAAGCTTATCTTTTTCCCCTCCATTCCAATCATCTATCTATCTGTAGGATAAAAAGATATTCTCTTTTTCTCCTCCCCCCACTTCGAGAAAGACTTCCCTTTCAAGTCTTTTCTTGTTTAGTCTTTCGAGTTGTTTAACGACAGTTCGAAAGGCATTCGAGAAAAGACGCTCAAAAGTCCGTCAATCTGGACTTTGACGCCCGTGTCCCAATCCCCTTCAGTGTCTTCCCGTCGTCGTACCGGAGTGACGCTGTCTCTGAAACTACTCAGACTCGAGTAGAGGGAGAAGTCAATTTCGATCGTACTTCGCGCGTCGAACGGGAAGATACTCGAGGTTCTGCTCCCCTTCCCGCTCCTGTTCACGGAAAGGAAGAAGTCGAGTTTCGCGTTCAAGAAGAGCGTCCTCGCATTCGAGAAGAACACCCTCAGTACCAGCAGCAATCGCAGCAGTACTCGGAATCGCACTCCCAGCAGTACCAGCAATTCCAGCCCTCTCACCAGCCTTCGCCCAACTACGCCCCTGAAGTTGAGCTTACTCGTGAACGGTATGTAATTGTTTTTCCCTCGGTATTTGTTTTGTTTTGTGTTTCCTGTTTTTATTTTACCCCCCAACCTCCAGCGTCTCCACTTGTGAAAGTGGAGACCTGCAGCTGAACTATCAGTTATTTGTTGTGAGATCTCCTATCTTGGTTTAGATCGATTACGGATTTGGTCGGGGACTAAAATTACGTGTCATCAAAACCTGATCCACTTCAATTAGCGGTGACTGGCTTGTTTTGTTTATATGTTTATGGTACCCGTGCATGTGGGCTGACCCTTTTCTAGCTACCCCAGTTACCAACAACCTTCTGTCGACTACGAAGACCGTACTCAAGTCTACGATAAAGTCGTCGAAAGTCAAATCGACCTCACTGAAAGAGACTACCGTCAGCGTACCTCTCCCTCTTACGACCTCGACGTCTCTTACGACCGTCGTTATCGTCAGCCCGTAGACTCCGCCTACGGTTACCAAGCCCAGTCCGTCGACGTCTCGTACGACCGGATTTCCCAACCCCAGACCGACTCTTACAAGGAAGACGACGTCTACCTTCGTGAAGTTCAGCCCCGTGCTCGTTACTCCACCCCGACCCAAGTAAACGTTTCTCAGTCCACTACCCGTGACACCGCCCCCACTCGCAAAATGGGTTACTACGACGACGAAGGCCAGTACCACTCCTTCCGCCGTGGCGTTGAGCGCGCCGCCGACCGTGTCTTGCACCCCTTCTCTCACTCTGAGCATGAGGAGTCTCACGCCGGTGAGGTCGCTGCTCCCCGTGAGAACGTTCGCGTCGTTGAGCCCCGCAACCGCGGCTCCGCTGGCGAGACTGTCCCCATCCCCTGCCACTTCATCCGTGTTGGCGACATCCTGATCCTTCAGGGCCGTCCTTGCCAGGTCATCCGCATCTCGGTCTCCCCCCAGACCGGCCAGCACCGTTACCTCGGTGTCGACCTCTTCACCCGCAAGCTGCAGGAGGAGTCCAGCTTCGTCGCCAACCCCTCTCCCTCCGTGGTTGTCCAGACCATGCTCGGTCCCGTCTTCAAGACCTACCGCATCCTGGACCTCCGTGATGACAACCGTCTCGTCGCCATGACCGAGAGCGGTGATGTCAAGCAGGGTCTCAATGTCATCACCCAGGGCCACCTCTTCAAGCGCATCAGCGATGCCTTCGCTGACGGCCGTGGTTCCGTCCGTGCCCTCGTCATCAACGACGGTGGCCGTGAGCTCGTCGTCGACTACAAGGTCATCCACGGCTCCCGTCTGTAAATTGGTTTTTTTTTTTCCTGGGTTTCTCCTAGAGGGGGGTCTGGATACGCTTGTCCCTCATCCATGGTGTGATGAAATAGTTATTTGTTCTCTTTTCCTTTTTGCTTGTGTGATTTAATTTTCCTTTGTATTACGATCTCATGTATGCAACTTTTTGTGTACTGGTAAAACTTGAATGGATTTATCTGTACTCAATTAGCCTTGACTTCCTTGTAACTAGCTCATAATGCAGAGATTAGGCCAATGTTTTCACTTAACTCCACTTCTTTCCTTTTCTGTCTCATATTGATGTTGGGCAGAAACCCATCCTGCATGTATTATTGGCTTGGCGTAGATCAGGTTTTTCACGTCTTTTGCCTTTGAATGTTCTAGATGTCTTTGAAATCAAAATGTAATTCTTTTGGCAATACTGTTGTTCTCTTTCATCATTGTTGGGGTGAAAATGTAGTTATCCCGAATCCTCGGATATATATTTCACAACCATGGTTGCCCTCGGGCTGTCTCCAGGCACCGCTTCCTATTCGCTAACTTCAATTGTCTCCAATTTTCTATAGATAGGTACACATTTATATTTCATATGCAAACCGAGGATCCATACATGTCCTTTTCAAGCCGGCTTTTCCTATCCTTCGATGAAGAGGTTGCCAAAGACCAAATCGCGTGTACCCCTCCGTGGGCTCCCGACCCAGTTTATTTCATCTAAGCATCTTGATATACATAAGTATCGATAGCTCTGGAGTCATCCATAGATAGCACATACTGACTTTTATTGAGAAGTATCCATGGATAGAGTAAAACAATTGGCCAATCCCCGATAATCGCGCGCTGGATCACCCCTGCGTTTAAGCAATCCCCCTGTTTGGCCAAGGCGAGCATTAAAGAGACTCTACACTCTAGAATCTGCATCAAAATGCTTATCACGAGGCTCGGGCTTCTCCGGGTCAGGAATTGGTATATGAGCTCAGGATTTACCTTATAATTTCTTTATCACGATTGCAAATGTGACGCGCATCGCTCGGTTATCCCGCCACCTAAACTAAGATGAACGTCATATGTGGACTCGCCTTCAGAGTGAAGTGACATGCTGCAATATGAGCGCCAAGGCAATTCTGATAATTATATGAGAAGACTCTACTTACGAACCGTTCGGATTTTGCTATTTAAGAAAGACAGGGAACAACACAAAGAACATCCGAAATAAAAACCCTTTTCCCCGAAGGACTGGTCATCTTGAAGACAGTAGATGTTCAAGAATACCTACTCAGTTATTCTCCATGGCCTGTGGCTGTGCCGGGTACTGTTGCCGTAGGTACAACTGAACAGCCCAACATACGCAACCAGATTAGTCCTTCGGTTCGCATGAGACGCGGGCGGGCTGTGCGACTGCAAGGGCGATTGATGGATATCTGAGCCTCGCTACGGCAAACCGGAGACATGCTACTGCAACAATTACAGTTGTTAATGGAGCGCTCTTGAAGCATCATAATATCATTTTCTACCTGAAAGATCCCATCACTTGGCCAAAGCTTCCCCTAGAATAAGTGCGTAGGCCACGGCCGCTAAGCTGCATGATAGATTTATCACTTAGCCAAAGCCCCCTCCACAATCAGTGCGTGCTGTATCAGCACCTCATCCTTGTGACGACGACCGATAAGCTGCACATGGCAGGGCGCGTTTTCGACTTCTTTGGGAAGATCTGAGCTCGGTCAGCATATGTGATTACCATGTATCCAGGATGGATCTTACAAGGAGGATGATGTTCCACGTCGCGCATGAAGTCGGCATCAGCGGTCTCCTGAGAAGAGCCATAGGGAATGACGCATGCGGGATACTGGATTTTGAGTTAGTGTAAATATTGACAAATGATACAGAAAAAACATACATCGACCAAATTGGCAATGACGGTGTATACTGGAACACCATAGGTATCATGGGGAACTGCCGTGCTCTGGTATCCTGGTCCGATGATCACATCTAGATGGTTGTCGACAAACACGCGGCGCATTTTAGCCGCAATTTCTGCCCGGGAGACGTTCAAGTCAAACAATCCTCGCAAAGTCGGCTCTTCTGCTTTGCCATCGAGGTCGAAGGTAACTTGAAGAGATGGGATCGCCGGTTCGCCAGAATTACGGATATACTGCAACGGTGTTTGATCCGGGTCGATGCGAAAGAAGCGGAATGCTAAGTCTGCAGCAGCACCCAAGAAATCGATCTGTTGAGATAGATCCACAATGTGATGACCAGCGTTTTCTAGCTTCTCGATGGCACTCCTGAGAGTGCACTGCATGTTGGGGTGCAATGGAGTTTGCGGATCCTCTGGTAAGACTCCGATGGTGAGCTGATTGGGCGCTTTCACGGGCTGCATCCAGGGGAATCCTAGAGCCGTATCGTCCATATCATCAGAATTTGCGTTGAAGACCACTCGGAGAAGCATATCGGCGTCGCGAATAGAGTGGCAGATTGGTCCTGCGACTGGAGCAATCCCGGGCATGCCTGGTCTGGCTGCGCTCGTTTGTCCCGCATATGGCACGCGACCAGCACTAGGCTTGAACCCTACGGTACCACAACACAGTGATGGGATGCGAATCGATCCAGCAATATCAGTACCAATTCCTAGGATGGATCCACGCATGGCCACCAGAGCTCCTTCGCCTCCGCTGCTGCCACCCGCTGTGAGGGTGTTTCGGTGTGGGTTCTTTACACGTCCAAAGACGTTGTTATGCGAGTCTGCCGTCATCATTGTCTGGGGTACGTTGATCTTCACGTACAAAACCGCCCCTGCTTCTAGAAGGATATCAACCAAGACAGAGTTCCGGGCGACGGGCTCGTAATCCAAGAAAGAGGAAAATCCGAGAGAAGTCAGCACACCCTTAATATTGAAGGTTTCCTTCAAACTGATTGGGACACCGTGAAGTGGTCCGACAGGTCTTCCAGTAGTCTTGATTTGTACGTCCAGCTCTTCCGCTCTGACGAGAGCCTCCGAGAAGATAGTCTCAGTCAAGCATGAAGTCAACTGCTGCGCAATAGCAGCACGCTTGCAGAAGGCAGTGGTCACTTTGATGGCGCTGAGCTCTTGGGTGGCGAGCTTGTCGCGAAGTGAAGTTGAATCAGGAAGCTCAGTAATCGCGAGCTCTTCCTTGGTTAGGATGCCGAACTTCGAGGGGACGTCGAGGATTTTTAGCTCATTTTTATCGACTCGCTGGAGAATCTCAGATGTGAGTCGCCATTCAATGGGGATTTTGCTGGCTACCTCGGCCTGTTTGGCAGCACACTTGTCTTGCCAGGCCATGTTGTTCAGCATTCAAAGATAAGTCAAGGTAAATGGGAGGAGAGCTATGTAGAGAGCTTGGAGTTGTACAGAGTTAAAAGTTGTTGAGAGCTGAGAGTTGAGTGAGGAGTTGAGAGTGACAAACAAAAAAGAGGGGACGCAGGAATCTGATCTTCAACTCAAATTCGTGGACGCTGGTTGTCACATTTCTACCTTATACACCGAGGAGAGTGAGGGATAGGCCAACTAAATACTTGTTGACGAAGTAGCCTTGCAGGACTCATCCGGCACACAACAGATGCATCAGGATTTAGGCTATATTTTCTTTTCATTGAAATTGTACAGGAGAGCAGAGCATGAATGACCATATGCAGTTGATCATTCAAATCCAACTGCAAGAATCGACCATGGCCATACCATCCACGAACGCAGTTCAAGCGGCCATCAACCAGATGGATAGATTGGCAGAGCTGTTACGCATGCTAAATTAAAAGTTCAATCCCCCGCTATTTATAAATGGCTTTGTTTCTCACAGTAAATCGCAGATACGCGAAACTCCGGAACTGGTGTATGAGGAACATGTTGCCCACGACTCCATCTCCAAGTTCCCCAAATCCTAGGGTATCCAAACCATGCACCACGCCTACGGCCTCAGCACTGCTTTTGGGGCGAAAGTTGGCAATGGAGATAGTTCCTGCATGAAATTTAACGCCGGGTATGATGCACTTCCCCGAATTAGACATGCGTGCGATCACAACCTTATGGTGATTTCCAGTATTACTGGGCTTTTAGCTCGGGAATTTGCCATTCGCCAAGTTGGTATTCCAGAATTTATTCCATTAAGCTCATGAAACACTTATTCTCTTGATTGAAATGAACTTTCATTATATATGCCAGCATCTACAGGGCTTGGAAATGTGTGGTTTTAGGAATGGGAAGTGGGTCACCAGTTTGGCCCCCAGAAAGTATGGAGCTCTAACAAATTTCGATCTTCATCTTGCCTATTTAGTACGGATTTAGTGTCTCTCATAGTGCTTATTAGCACATCAGATTCCCCTCCATTTTCTACGTTACAAAATCATGACTTACACCAGCCTCCCTGGGCTCCCCTTCGAGCTATGGGCGTCAATATCATTACATCTATCTATCCAATGCTGACATGAAATAATATCGCCTGGCATGTGACCAATTCAACAATGCAGCGCATCTCCGCATCGACCGGGTTTTCTTATCAGCCAACCCACTCAACATAGAAGTCTTTCGTGGCATTGGATCCCACGACAAGTTCCGCCACCGAGTAACCGAGATCATTTGGGATGACGTGCGCTTGGAGAGAGGCCCATGGCAAACATGGGATAACTTTGAAGGACATGAACTGCTCTCAGACGAGGACGAACCCGGTAACATGAGAGAGTGGGCCGAAGAGTGCCCCTTTTATGCTCGGGAGTGTCTCATTGAGCGACACAATATGAGGAGGAAGATGCGTGTCCTATATGGTTTAAGGAGGTTTGCGGGGAAAACCTCTTCTATCTTAGGCTGAGGAGGGGCAGGGACGTGGATAGGCCCGACCACGTTACATGCAGAGAACAGGTTTTGGCTCAGCTTCCACTGGGGGAGTGCTGGCAACATTATCAGCACCTACGATGTCAGCAAAAAGATGTCCTCGCCGATAATAGTGATCTACACGCATTTTTATACGGTATCAAGCAGTTTCCTGCTCTGAAGAGAGTCACCATTACACCTGCGGCCAATGGCTATCTATTCGCTCCGCTGTACCCGACCCCAATGATTCGCGCTTTCCCTAAGGGATTCAATTATTATATTCCGTGGGGATGGCTCTTTCCTAAAGTGTCAAGTGCCCCTGCGATTGCATATGAGTGGAACGAATACCCCGAGCTCGGAGAACGCTATCGTGGGTCCCGCACTACGATGCGTGTGCTCGCCAGTGAACCAAATTCTGTTAGGGAGCTTGTTATGAATTCCACTCATCTCCCGACTGGGATCAACTGTACGATCTTCGACGAGCCCTGCGAAGAGTATGATGATTTTGCCACAGTACTCAAAACCCCTGGATTCTGCCGTCTTGATATTGCTATGCTTGTTGGAGGACAATTCGATTCAGAGAGCCGCGGATCCCGGCGATCCTTCCTAAATGGACGGCTACGCCGCGCACTTGGCGAAGCTAAAGACATGGAGAATTTCAGACTACATACGACAGTAACTGCTAATCGCTACGATGATGGTTATAGATACCCAATACTAGACTACCTGATTCCATTACAGAGCGTCGTGCCTGTAGAAAAATAGACGAGGCTACGCCACTTCGAACTCTCCCGCTTCCTGGTCTCACAGTCTGATGTCACCTCTTTTCTCGCCGCATTACCGGGATCTGTTCGCTTGGTTGAACTCGGCATGCTCAAGTTCCTTATAGCCGGTGAAAACTGGCACGGGCTGCTAGAGGATATGCGCAAAATGATACGCGAGAAAACACTATGGGGGAACCGAGATGTCGCTGCAAGACCGAAGGTTATGATTGGGCTTCCGCTTGAGCATCGTGAGATTGGACGGGGCTAGTGGATTGCACAGGAAGTGCGTGATTTCATCTATGGTGAGGGGGAAAATCCATTCTCTGGTCGTGTCCATTGTAGTACTCCGCTTGGAGTTGGAACCTTGAAGGATGCATTTGAACCTAATTTTGAACGCCCAAATATGAATCAAGATGATCTGATTAAGATGGGCATTGCTAAGGAGGATATAGATTAGGTATGTCTGATTCAAGTGCGAGGTCTGCAAGCAATAATACTGATCTCTGATAAGCAGTTGTCTAAGCTTGGCCCATCACTTTCTGGACCTGAGCATGATACAATTTCGATCAAAAATCAAAGGATTAAGGCAAATTGTTGCGCATACGGACTGAACAATTAGTCGTAAGGTTTATGGTGCTGGACAATGAGTGCAACATCCCGCAACAATGTTATCTATCCCTACTATCTTCCCGCTTGCAATGCCTTGGCACTGTAACCTCAGCCTTCATATTGCCCAGTGCCGTCGGGGTTCCGCCTGCAGAACAATAGCCGGCCCTATGAGATTGCTTCCTCCTCCGCCAAGTTAAGCAGGTGAGCTTCTTGGCATACCCCTCAGGGCCCTACCAATCACGCATCATTGCACTTTATCATCGCGTGATGATCACTAACAATACGAAAATTAGGTATAAGAACACCATTCTTGCTCGTGGGTTAGAATAGCTACCTATTCGCGCATTCCTTAACAATGAAGTGGCTTTTGTTGATAACCCACCTGTCCTTGGCCCTAGCTGAAGCTGGCCGAAACAAGCCCCTAGTTTCACCGGTATGTATGCATGATCACCATACCATGTATCCCCACCTCGTTCGTTATAAGGTAGTCTGACTTATTAGGATGACTTTCCCTCTACGATTCGGTTGAAAGACCTCCTGAAGGGCACTCAGAAGCTTGAGGACTTCGCTTATGCGTATCCCGAGCGTAACCGTGTCTTTGGCAGTGCAGCACATAATGATACTGTTGACTTCCTCTATCGCGAGTTGAAGAAGACAGGCTATTATAATGTGTGGAAGCAGCCACAGGTGCACACATGGACTACTGCGAAGACCACGCTGACGCTCGATGGGGAAGCCATCGAAGCTTCCGCCATGACATACAGTCCCAGCGCTGATGTTACTGCAGAGCTGGCAGTGGTCTTGAACCTCGGATGCAAGGCATCAGACTACCCGAGTGACGTGGCTGGTGGAATTGCCCTAGTCAAGCGTGGAGAATGTACTTTCGCAGAAAAGTCGGTGCTGGCTGCAGCCGCCAAGGCAGCTGCGGTACTTGTCTATAACAATGAGGAAGGGTCTGTTAGTGGAACACTAGGTGGAGTAACCAATGAACTTGGCCCTTATTCCGCCATTGCTGGAATCTCTGATGTCGACGGCAAGGCCCTACTCAGTGCGGCAGCAAAGGGCGCCGTGACTTTGGACCTTGCGATAGACAGCAGAATCGAGAACCGCACTACATTCAACGTGATTGCAGAGACGAAAGGCGGCGATCACAACAACGTCGTCTCACTGGGAGGTCACACCGACTCTGTCGAGGCCGGCCCTGGCATCAACGATGATGGCTCTGGAATTATCAGCAACCTAGTGGTAGCAAAAGCGTTGACGCGATACTCTGTCAAGAATGCCGTGAGATTCTTCTTCTGGACAGCAGAGGAATTCGGTCTGTTGGGTAGCGAGTACTACACCTCGCACCTGAGCGCTGAGGAACTGGCGAAAATCAGACTTTACCTCAACTTCGATATGATTGCTTCTCCCAACTACGCGCTCATGATTTATGACGGTGACGGAGATGCCTTCAACCAGACTGGACCGGCGGGTTCTGCCCAGATCGAGGCTTTGTTTGAGAACTACTTCAAATCCAAGAAGCTGGCATATATTCCAACTGAGTTCGATGGCCGATCCGACTACGACGGTTTCATCTCTCGTGGAATTCCCGCCGGTGGACTTTTCACTGGTGCTGAGGGCCTCAAAACTGCAGCACAGGCAAAGCTGTTCGGAGGCCAAGCAAACGTATCATACGATGTGAATTATCATGCTGCCGGGGATGACTTCAAGAATCTCAACCACGAGGCATTCCTGATTAACTCGAAGGCCACGGCTTTCGCTGTTGCAAAATACGCCAATAGCCTTGATTCTATCCCCCGACGGAGTGCAACACCTACCAAGCGAGTGGTCAAGAAAAGAGCACCCCGGTCGCATGCGCACACTAAGAAGTCCGGATGTTTCCACTCTCTGGTTGAAATTTAGTAGCTGTGCTCACCCATTACTGGCTAGCAATGTTGATATAACCCAGTATCCAATTCAATGCATTTTTCTCTGACCAACCACGATCTTTGTCTACCACCAGTAATTTTATATTGCGTCTAACTTGGGCTTTGAGCTTTTAGTACCCAAGAGTAGCGATACATAATAGGGAGATACAATACGGAGTACTGGTTTTAAGAAAATATTTGTATATTGTCAAAGTTATATGATTCTATAGGAAGTTCCGCGGGTTCCAGGAGAGCAAGAGACTCGTGTAATATGAAGGCACCCATCTCGCTATCAATCAAGGACATCAACAATTCGACCGAAAAGTACCTTGCAATCTCGTTACTGGGACTTGAAGAATGACATTGACCAAGCTTGTGTCAATAGTCTATTCGACGATGATGCCGGCGTTAATTTTGTATGCCTTACCTCTATCCCACCTGATCTGTAAGCGCAAATGCAATGTGTTTAGATCAATCAGATCATAGTCCCATTATCTCAACTCGCATAATATCGTTCTCATATCTCTCCAAAACATTATTCCACAGTTCCGTTCCAAGTAGCAATTCAGGAAATACGAAACAACCTAGTCGTGCAGACCTCCGATCAGATCTAGAATCGCCCGTGCCACCTCCTCCGGACATTCCTGGGGCGTCCAATGCCCAACCCCATCCACAAGCCGGAAGATACGTAGGTCAGCGCATGACACCCCGTTCTTCATCTTCTCGATAGCACCAGGCTCCTGATAATTACCCCAGTCCAACTTGCCCGAGACATAAGCACAAGGGGGCTCGAGCTTCTTCCCAGCAAAAATATCAAAGTCCTTCGTATACCGGCCCCCAGCGGCGGTGCGAACACGATACCAATTCAGCCCACCATAGAAGCCTGTGCGACCATATTCGCCCGCATAAACGGCGAGCTCCTCATCCGGCAGCCACGAGTGCGAGGCCAGACCGTCAGATGGCTCATGTGCCATATCGCGCGTCACCGTTGCAGGCATAGTCTCATTCAACGGCATGATATAATACCCAGGTAGTTTAATCAAGTCTGCCGCAGACCACTTCCCCAGCGGATGCGGCTGGTTCCCCGGCCACGAACCACTCTTCAGATGAAAGTAGCCCCGCAAGAAGCGATGCATCTCCCCGGGGCCCAGATCCGACATTTCAGGCCCAGCTTGCTTAGTCGAGTAATACCACTTATAGTGCTTACGGCCGAGCTCCGCAAGCGCCTCGTGAATCCCCGCAGCAGCAGCCGACCCCTCAGCACCGCCAGCCCCACCTACTGCCGCCACATCAGATCCAGCCGGGGCATCCGCATTCGCCGTGTTGAATGGTAAATCCGGGGACCCGTTAAACGGATGGCTCATGAGCGCAACACTCTGGAAGAAATCCGGCCGCATTAAGGCGCACATGGCTGCCGATACAGCGCCGCAGTCGTGGCCCGCGACGCACCGCACGGAGCGGTAGCCTAGCGCGTGTACAAGGAGTACAATATCTCGCACTAGGCTGGATAGCGAGAAGGTTCCCAGGTCGACGTCCTCGTAGCTGCTCGTGTCCCAACCTGTGGTGCGGCCGAAGCCGCGCTGGTCTGGGGCTACGACGTGGAAGCCTGCTGCTGCTAGTTTGGGGAGGACGCGTCGCCATGAGTAGGCAATTTCGGGGAAGCCGTGGAGGAGGATTATCAATGGTTTGTTGTTTTCTGGGGTGTAGCCGGCTTCTAGGATGTGGATATTGAGGTCGGTGGTTTGGACGTAGCGGCTTGCTACGCCTGCGGGGAGGGGGAGGGGTTGGAGGGCCATTGTTGGCATTGGGATCTTGATGTAATACGTGGGATATATCGTAAAATTTAAGAACGCAATGGGAATCAATCTCTACATATAATAATGTAACATGCCGAGGTTGCCCGTTTAGGTAGAACATATACCCGTAGACGGTCGCGCGAATCAAGGCGTTCTATATCACCACCCCTAACCACTCATTTCTATTCATTTCAGTTCAATTTTCCTTTATATTTAATTTAAGAATTTAATTCCATCTTTTAATAAGATAATATAAAAATTCAGTGGCCGAGAGTGGCGTAATGGTGGTTTAAAGGGCACAGGTTATAGATTTAACATTAGGCTTTATATTTACCCGATTAGTCTTCCGCACGATCTACCTAGGTAGTAAAAACCTAGACCCAAGTCAGTGAATCACTAGTTAAATTCCTAATATTGACTACTACATGGCCAGGCTAGTATCCAACGAAAGAAAAGCCCTAACTCCAATTACTCTGGTTTCTGGCGTCAAGATGATACTCGTATATTTGATGGAACAATGACAAATACTACATGCAGACTTGAAACTACTCCTATGTACATACCATCAAACTTCATGATTGGTAGTCATCAAGCGAATCCGGAACATAGGCCAAATTCTGAATGACGGCCAGACCGTACTGGGCGATATCGTTGGTCGCAAACCAAGCAGCCTCATCCACGGGAATCAAAACGTCACTTCCGTTCACATGCGTGATATTCCAGGGGGCATCCGGCAATAGTCCATCGCTGGCATAAAAGTCCTCCCAGGCCCGCAGTGCAAGCGTTTTGTTCTGAGTCTCATATGCTGCGTACGCTGCCAGCCTTGAATGCGCTTGAAGAAGACTTATCTTGCTGAAGCTTACTCCATATCGTTCCTTCTGCTCCGATGCTGAGGCATGGTAGTAGTAGCAGTAGTCCAACCAGGCTTGTTTGAATCCTTTCGGTATATCATCCGCCAGATAGGCGATGGCCTCAGAAACGACCTCGGGAAGACCGAAGACAGCGTTTAGATGTGAAATAGACACGTTCCCCTGGTTGCCCGGATCAGACGGGGGAGGGCCCAATGTCCAGGTCACAGGGTCATACAACCCTGAGCCGGTCACGAATCCGTTAGTCAGATTTGCTATTCCTGAGATCGTGTTGGTCAACTTTGTCTTGGCCTCTTGCCATCTTGAACCTCGTCGTTCCCATTCAATCAACCATCCTGCAGCAAGACTCGACCAATCAGTTCCGAGACCAAACGAAACTGTCGAGTTTGGACTAGGTTTCCAGCCATCTGTACGAACTTTCCTCTGAGGGTCAAGCTCCCCGTAGGTCTTATCGGTGTCAAGCAATTCTTCTAGCAATTCTCCGACGCGCTCGTCTCCCCCGAAAGGTAGAAAAAGTATTTTCGGTATTGTGGCTGAGAGATACGAGCCTGTTTCGCGCTATCACTCCAGTGTTGCACACCGTGACGTGTCCCCAGTCCTTTCCAGTTACCGATATGGTACACGTCGACTTCACCTGTGTGCCTTGTTAGGGCCTCGGCAAACCGGTATGCATCTTTGCTGCCTGTGCGGAGGAAGTAAAGCCAGAAGAAGAGATCTGGAGACAGCTCCGAGTTGTCCCAGGCATAACCACCAATGTCGTATCGCCAGGTGTGTCGGTCGGGGTCATATGTGTGCATGAAATCACCGTAGTCCAAGAAGCCGTACCAGCGACGCTGCTCAATTTGACCCTTGTAGAAGTCAAAAATGAAACGAAGCCGATCTTCCAGGATGGTTGCGGCGGGACTGGTAGTTCCTGGCAAGGACCAGTACTCTCCAAGGGCTTGCGTTTCATGGATATACTTTGGCTCCGCAACCAACACTGGGGGATCATTTATATACGCAGTGAGCGATGCGAGTTTGTCACTTGTCGGCGTTTGGTCAAATGCGAACAAGTATACTTCACTAGTTCGAGCAATTCCATATGGTGTATCAAAGCCAGGTTCCCAGTCCTCGTAGGTGATCTCAAGAGCATCCAATTGATCTTCATATCCATCCTGGCCTAAACCATCGTGGAAGGGCCGCAGGTCCAACGGGTCAGCGGCGGGGCTATATAACCACAAAGTGAGTTCACCAGTATCGGAGGCAGCGTTGGAAATATCAAGCCCAACCGGGTACCGCTTCCAGAAATCTCGCAAACCGACGGCGAGACCTCCTTGTGTAGCACCTCCTAGATAAGCAAGGCCTTCAGCACGGGTTCCGCTGGGAATTTTGACCCATGACTGGCCAGGCTTGGTCCTCTTTTTGAGGCCGAAACCATCGGCTGTGAGCTGAGTAAGACTATAGTCTGCCCACGTTGGGATCCATTTCAGCCGAGTGGTGACCCGGGTATCCCAAGACTCTGGATCTGCTAGTTTCTGCCCCGCAAATTGAGCGGCTCTAATTTCTTCGCCGGGATCTCTCCGCAGTCCAGTTATTCCCTGAACCGCCTCATTAAAGATGCCGCCATCCACGCCAGCGATCCTGATGTGTCGGTCGTAGTACTCCTCGCCTTTCAATGGAACATCAAACCGAATACCGAGCCCAGTGATGAAATCCTTCTCGCCTCCATCAAAAACGATGCTATGCACCACTTTGATGGTGGCAGAGTTGGCATAGAGATAGAATCTGACAGCGAATGGCAGCCACGGATCGTGATCGGCACCATCAGTGACTGTGTGATTTCCACGAACAGTGACGAGCGTGCGAACTGATGTCTGATTTACCAATACCTCGTTGATATTGCTGTTAAAGTTGGAATATTGGATGGAGGAATTTGCTCGGTTGTCGAAATTATCCGGCACCGAATCCTGAGTTTGAAGGACAAGTCTTCCGTTCGCACCGATGATATTGCCGCCCTTTGTCTTGATATCACCAACAATGATGCTCCCTGTCTTGGGAAATGAGACGGTGATCTCACCCGTGTTGAGAGTAACCGCGTCGGAACTGTCTGTTACAACGATAGAGCTATTTGTCGCATTGGGTACTGATGACGAAGGCGAGGTGCTGGCGCAGCCCAGAGACGATGCAGTAACAGTGTATTTGTCATGAATCTGATTTGATTCGGCAATGGCATGTCCTGTCCATTTGATGGAACCGTCGGCCCAGTAGCCCGTTACCCAAGATTGCAGTTCTGATTTGTCTTCAGAATCGCCGGTCAGACTGAAGATACTCTCTCGGGGTCGATGTTTGCCTTGCGGCCATGGTAGACCGAAAGTCACACCAGCATGGTACGTTGGTTTGTCACCGAGCCAGTGGACTGTTGCGGAAGATGAGGTGCAGTTGGATGCCATGGCGTGATGGCTCAAATGCCCAACAAGAAGCAGAAATCCAACGCCGAGTTTCAACATGGTAGAGATTAAAACATTCACGTGTTCTTAAATTTTCCTAGGCGGACGACCCCTTTTAAATCCATTCTGACGCCATCTGGTAGAGGTATGAGCCTGCTAGCGGTACTCTTGGCGGGTTGGCAACCATGAGAGGACACCGCACCTTGGCATGAAATACCTTGCCATCCTGTAAGTAATTCTCATTGATTCTCATTGTGATATTTTCCGATTGAAAATGATTGGTGGTAAGGTTAAATCAATTTCACCGAGGAAAGTGACGTCGGGTCACATTGGCCCATGATCCGCAACACTAGCGATAACCCCAGAAGCCTAAGCTGGCCCCCCGCAGTAAAGGGGTCTACAGTGCGGGATATCGGCATAAGCAACCCCGAAACATTCAATTTTGGTATAGAAAATTGGGTCTTGGTTTTACCGTGTGGAAGATTAGGGATGGATGATCGATATATAATTTCTAACTCAAATGACAATTTCTGTTATTTTGACAATCTATGCGGACATGGATGACTAACTATATTATACAGCCCTGGAGCACATGGCGGTCCATTGATTTTCCGAGTATTGATACTGAGATCCGGCCACTACTCCAAGCATTTACCCATTAAGCCAAAAAGGCATACTAGCAGAGTATATATAGCCCATATGCTCTGGGGTCAGAATACTCTATATTTCCACCATACATCCAACCATGGTATTCGACACTTAATGATAACCTTGGAACTATCTGCATACTCCATGCACAGTAATACACCAAGTATAAGGCTAACATAAGCAATGCATAAAAAGTCCATAATTCAAGGCGGTAAACCAAGTTGTTGTGCCTGACCCAAAGTCATGACGCAAGTTCCTCTCGATCTCGGATCTGCCTGGATCTGCTTGATCAGTTTTGATCTTTTTTTTGAACCTGCTTTTTCACCTTTTTTTTAGCCCTCCTTACCTGGTGTTGCCTTCATATCTCCTTGTTTCTTTGACTGGCCCTGACTTGGTCGATCCCTCCCGAGTTGCTCCCCCTCAACTTCTCAATTTCCCAGTTCCCCAGTTCCCACTTCTTCTTATAGCTACCCATCGCATCATCATTTAGAGATCCACATTCCCTTCATCCACTTCAATTTTCGGATCTCGGCGCTGCACTAAGCAGTGACCGGCCATCCAGTCTTTGATCCGTTCTAGTCGCCAAAAAAAAAGCCTAAGACTGTGAACAATGGTCTTCGGTCGTCGCAAGAGAAGTGCCTCTGCCCATCACCAGGTATGTTCCGCGCATCGAATACCAAGGATAGCAGATTGCCCTATCTGTAAATGGGTCCCGTTGCAGCACTTGATGCAATCCAACGGGTACCTGCAACCTGTGCATGAAAGTGAAACTGACAGCTCCCCTTCCTTCCCGCTAGCCACTCTCCACACCCGCCGCACAATCCGCCCAGTCTGCCGCCAGCCATGCTTTCCTGAATTCCCAACCCTCCACAGCCAGCTTGTCCTCCGCGGCAGCGGCAGCTGCACTCCGCAACTGCACACCCACCCCGACCCCAATTGAAAATGTCCAGACAAAGCGCATGGTCCAGCGGCGGAGCTCGACCCAGTCGCAGGTTAACCCCGTTGGGGGTCGCCGCTCGGCCAGCGTGGGTGGGACGCTGCGCCGCTCCAGTAGCAATAGTTCGATGAGCGCACGCACCTTTCGCGACCAGTCCCCCCATCGCCCAGCTACCAGCTCTGGGCCCATCAGGCCTAGACATGAACCCATCAATGTGCCTCCATTACCCACTCTCCCAACGCAGTTTTCGCAGCGGAAGCTGCCGAACCGACGTGCGATGAGTATGGAACCGTCAATGCGTTCGCCTCCATCGTCTCCACCGCGCTCTGGGATGAAGGGCGTGGATCGGGAACATGCGCGAGGGTCTCCGATTCAGCTAGCTACACATCAACGTGTGACTAGTCTTGGGACTGTTCCAGAACTAGAACGATCGGCGAGTCGGAACTCAGTGAATTTTTCGTACCCCATGGGCTCGCGGCCTACCTCGCCGATTACAATGCCTGAGAATAATCCGATGAGCCTCCATGATGCTATTCAAGAATCGATTGCTGAGGTATCTGACAAATTTCCAAAAGGGAAACCTAGGGCACAACCATCTGCCAGCCTAGATGAAAGCCCCGTCGCAAACAAATCTGGTCTTTTGGCTGGCACTGCAGGTGCTGCGGCCCTAGCGGTTGGCGTGTCAAAGGACAGCCCAAGTGCAAATGGTCGGGCTGGGAACGTGCGAAATTCGCTTATAGAATCCGATTCCCTAGACCGATATACCGGTAACGCCATGCCTGCTGTGGCCAGCGTGGAAAGTGAACACCCATCCTCCCGAGTTCTTCCTGAGCGGTGGCCATCCATCGTTCGAGAAGAAGAGGCCGAAGGTGACGACACAATTGTCCAAGATATTCCCATACGACAAGGCAGAGACCGAACAACGAGTGCATCGCCAACTGCTGATCACGTAGAGGCAGCGCCAGTGCCCTCATCACCCTCTTCGGAACTCCAAATAGGACAGCCGCCAAATCGTCAATCGAGCAGCCCAGGTAGAACTGCCCGTTTTTCCAGATTGCTCTCTGTAGCTGGAGCCGGTGATCAAATTCACCAGCCTCCACCCAGATCGGTGTCTCCTGTCAAATCGGCCTTGAAACACCCAAGGGGAACATCTTTATCACCTGATGGGAGGCTTGGGGCGACTGGTCGAGCTGTACCATCGAATGAGCTATCAGATGGTACCTCAGTGGCCTCAGACGAAGGATCTCGAGTTGACAGTAGAAAGAAGTCTGTCAAGGTCAGCTTCGATGACGAGGCTGAAGTCGTCAATCTGGCAGCCAGCCCTCCTACCTCCCCAGAAGAATATACACCTGATTCTCCGCCCGGCGGTAAAGACAAGCCTCGTATGAGTTGGCTTGGTGCTGGCAAGAAGAAGTCACCTGTGGAGTTTGCGAGTGACGATGACTGGGATGTAGTCATCAAACCCCGACAGGTTCTTCCTTCTTTCGGAAGCATTCGGGGAAGCCGAGGCGGTGGCCTTAAGAGGTCGCCAATCCCAGATTTCAGTGACAATGAGTCAAGCTCTTCGTCTGCATCCGAGATGGCGCCGAGGCCGGATATGTCGCTCTCAAATGAATACTTCCAACCGCGCGGTTTGAACGCTCTAGAGCAGTTATCCATCAATGGCAGTCTGCACACTTCGCATCCGAATACCGTCCCTCAGGACAAACGAGAAGCTGGACTCGCCGATGATATTACTGAGAAGCAGCCGTATTCTAGCGTGGGCTCAAAATTATCTGTGCCTGCTATTGCTGTCGAACCTGCTACGCCCCCAGCAGACGGAACCAGACAAAGTTTCGACGTGAAGAGATCTAGCATGGACCAGTATAGGATTCCGGGCGGGTTCCTGCCCTCCAGCTCAGACCGCACTCTCGATTCGACTGCGAAGAAGACTAGCACCCAGGCCGTGGCGAGTGCCGTTCCAATGCTGGATGACGTGGATACAGAGGAGGAGTCTGGTGATAGCGTCTACAGCGATGCAGCGGAGGACATGGATGGGGATGGGTTTGGATCCATCAATGCTATTGTCGATAGCCGGTCAGCCCCTAGGTCCGCACCGTCTGAAGAGATTGCGAGCGGATCCCGGGACGCAACACCGAGACCTATCGGCAGAGCCGCCATGGTGGATAATCAGTCACAAAATGTGACTGATCAACCACTTGAGGAGCGCTCCATGACACCGACTCAAGGCACTGTCAACCGCCTTGTAGAGGAATCCCCTGCCTCTTCGGTTGGCCATGAGCTGGGTTCCACATACCCGCCAGTGCCAACCCGGTTGCAAACCCGCAATGCGGCTGCCCAAAACCCCAGCGTCCGGACACAGCCCACCATGCGAACCCGCCCTATGTCGGTGGATGTGAATAGCGCGTCTCGTATAGAGGATCCCCGCTGGTCGAGCAACGATGCTTCTCCGCGAAGTAGCAAAGCCAAACCCCGTCCACTGTCTCTTGGCCCAGTTTTCCACAATGTAGGAGGACAAGCAGGTATCCCTGGCACTCTTCGCCGAAAAATGTCAAATGGAAGTGATTCCTCCAGCAGTTTTAAACGCTCTTCTCCGCGTGCAGATACCCACTCCATGCGACGGACAATGAGATCTGGTGCTTCTGGTGCTAATGTTCGAGTCCAATCTCCAACAGAGCGCAACGAGTCTCCCCTTGAACATCGTCCTCTTTCATCTGGCTCCTCGAATGGCACAATGCGCAAGACTCTCCGAGGACCTACTGGGGGTGAGCGATATTCGTTCTTTTCAACAAACAAGAAGACCCCACCAAGAGCGAAGTTCACCAAGGCACCCCCTAAGTCGGCGCGCGCAACTCGGTTTGCAAATTCAGATGACGAGGATGAAGCCCGACCCCAGGTATTCACCAGTCGATTTGCAGATTCCAGCGATGAAGATGAGCCCGGAAGTAATCAGTTACGCCCTGTCCGTGGTATCCCCCGTCGCCAAGGTGCTGATGACGGTGACTCAACAGAGTTGGAAGATAGTTCAGAAGAGAGCGCCCGGCAGCAAGCACACCTGGTGTTTGCATCCAATTCAGTACTCTCTTCATCCGGGTCCCGCAAAACGCACGCACCAAATATGTCTGGAATGGCAGCTGTAGCCAAACAACGTGGCATGTCGCAGCGAGACTTGGAGGAGTTCATCATGGCGCCTCCCCAAGGTCGAAAGCAAGGACTTCTCACCCGACTTGGGATCAAAAAATCTCATGGGGTTCGCGAAGCTGACTCCCAGAGTCCCCTAGAGCGGTCACGTCTGGAACCCGATCAATTCCGCGGCGAGGGCATGGTGAATGGGAACCACGGTATCACCACAACTACAGTGTCTGCCGGGAATCCAGAGCCGACTCGTTCGTCCAAGCTGGTGAAGAGACAGTCTAAACGTCAGTCGACAGGACCAGACACTTGGCCCCTTCACCACAACGCCAAGGAACAAGAGCCTATCCAGCCAGTTGCGGAACAGCCACACAGCGCCCCGTCGTCTGCTCTCCAAGCGCAGAATCCCGCGCCGACGACACATGGTGCAGGCGCAGCACAAAATGGAAATGTCGTTGTCAATGGCAATGGCGCTCACGGTGCATCTCCGATTGTGAAGGAGCCCGAGGCGCCCCGCGGTGGACCAGATCCGAACAATGACAGCACCCCTGAAGTCACGAACCCCGATGATCATAGGCTTTCGGCGCGCGATATCGTGATTGCTGGCTCGGGACGAAAGAAAAGATTTCCTCTTCTTCGGAAGGCATTCGGACTGCGCGGTTGATCACATGTCGCGGATCTGAACTGTGTTCTTGTAACATTGCTTCTGAGTCAGACGATTGGACAGATCCCCTTGTTTCACGTTTGAGCTCGAATTCTGCTTAATACCCTCCTTAATTTTGTTTCTCCTTCGCACACCTTTCTATCAGGGAAGACATGTTGCCTACGGTGGCTACTGTTGTCTTTCCTTCAAAAATCGACTCCATCATCTACAATATCTAATATCTAATCACTGATATACGCCCCTTGGTTTGCTAATTCTGGCTCGCCCTTTTCTTTCTTTCTTTTATCTTGATTGTGGCCTGTATTCCACCTTTCGCCCTCTCACTCTTTGGTGAAAACCTGAACCCAAAACTGGGTATTACACTCTCGCTCTCACGTTTCTTCTTTCCTTCTATTTCTTTTTGATCTTCCGGTGTGGCCCATTGGAGTTGTTCGCTTCCATGATACCCTCGTTTTTCCTTCCCACCCTGTATTATTGACGTTCTTTTATATCTCACCCCGGTCCCTTCTTAGGCTGGGTGCGCTCTAACGAGATGGGTCGTTTTGGCTATTTTCAGACTTGTTTTTATCATAGATTTGGTCAACAAGAAACGCAATATGATCTACCTAATGCTTCTTTTATATTTTATATGCCAAGTCAGTGAAGGTTGCGTAGGAATAACAAGCATTTTATGCTGATCATGGTTACATTATTTTCTCTGCTTGGTGATATATATTTTAGGCATACAGGTTGGAAGTCTGGTTATATATAATCAACTACATATCCATGCCGTCTTCGTACCCCAATTTTGAATCTCTGTGATAACCAACAATGGGTTTTGCATTTGAAGCGCTATGGTAGAATATTGCTATCTACTGTTCATAATGATATCCCCACTCTCCCTGTATCAAAAAGATCTTCATTATCACGAGACGCCGAACATTCCCGTAGTTCATACTGGCCCTGTAATAGTGCATCTCGAATAGCACCCTGGTGTTTTCTGAATTGAATAGTGCCCATCTCCATTCCAGCCAGCACATCAAAGTGGAACTGGCGGTGTTCATATTTCATCTGTTCAGAGAATGATCGTTGTTTTAGAGCGGGCACATGAGCATAAAGATAGGAGATTTGGCAGGCCAAGTGAAGCAGCAGCATAGCATCATCACTAGGACAATCTAGCCAGCTTTCAATCAGCGCATCAAGGAAGCCTGGTAATGGTGGGAATGACATATTTTCGGGTGAGTCCGCTGTCAACGGCGTGTCGTCAGAAGGTGAGTCAGCTATCAGAGGGAACTTCCACTCTTTAGCCGGGAGAAGAACAGTTATTGTCTTGCTGGTTGGTGAAACAAGTCGCTTTTGTGGGAGTTTGACTTTCGCGTTGCCAATTTTACGTGGTCCTTGCGAATCAATCACCCACCCTGCCTTAACGAGTAATTCGGCCGCCTCGTCAAGGTCTGACACAAGGAGATAGAGATTGAACTTGACTGTAGGAACTCCATAATGATGGAGAGTATCTTCGAACCAGATGACGTAGGGGATCTGGTGGTCTGATAATACTTGACAAGGCTTATATCTTCTCTCGGTGTCTGACTCGTTATGAGGCATGGCGTATGTGAACACCACAACGGCAACGTGTAGAAACTAATTCAAGGGTGGTGGTTGTGATGTAGATTAGATGTTTGATGTTGTAGATTGATGATAAGACGCCATGTCGTCAACTCCCCAAAGGAAAGTCTGAGACGGTATAAATAAACCTGATCCACGTGACTTTATAAGGCATCAGCCTATTGTTTGAAGATAAGATCATTGAGTACTAATTCCATATACTGATCAGAACTATATGGTATATTTCCAATTTTGAATATGATCCTGCAATGAGCGTTAAGCAGACTATGAGTCATCAGAATGGTAATGCATGGATACCTACCTATTCTGTTAGCGGATCTCTAGACGCCATGTAGTTCTTCATAGCATAATCTATTGTCCGATTTAGATATCTGCTCCTTGCTCAGTTTACCAGCAATCTCTACTGTGTTGTTATTCCTGTTCTTGGTGATGTTTATATAGCTCATGATTGCCTTTCTGACTAGTACAACGAGAAGGGAACCACTAGCGAGAAATATATACAAGGTCATTGGAGTGAATCATATTTTAAAAGTATTACATTGTCAAGGACGGAAACCCGTCCGACTACACTTATACGTACTAAACAGTACATAGCTGAAGTAACAAATATATGTGGGATCGAGACATATGGTTCCATGATATCAGATACAAGAATAGCGTAGTAGATACTTCCAAAATACAATACGTGTGGTGCTTTATACAACTGAATGGACGCCTTGTCATGTGTCTTTTCAGACCTATTTTCAAATATCCTTCTTTGAGATGTTCTTGATATCCCTCCACATATAAACCATAGCCTAATAAGGCACCCGAAGTTTGCAGACCCGTGGATAGAGATGTAGGTCATTGTGACCCTAGATGACCACCCAGTCCATCACCTACAAACCGCATTTACAATCCAAAATTGCTTGCTATTGCTATATTGAGTATGTCTTCAGAATTACATGCCCCCGAAGCACTCCATGCGGCTCTCACAGCGCTTGGAAATACACTCGGCGACGAAAAGTACGCCCTTGTCGGTGGCAGTGCTTGTACGGCTCTAGGATCCGAACGAGCAACCCAGGATATCGACTTTGTTGTTCTTAGGGGCCAAACCCCTGCTGTGAGACAGTTACTGAGGGACTCCCCGGCCTTCGAGGTTCAAGCAAAGACATATCACACATGGTATAGGGGTGCCGAACCTGTGGAGATTGAGATCCTCGCGCCTCCTGCTTTGTTCCGGGAAAAGTTTGACGAAACAACGGAAGTAATCACAGTCGGAAACTTAAAGGTTCTAAAGCCGGCATTGCTTCTGAATGCAAAATGTGGGTCTATCATCAATCGGGCCAGTGAAGCTAAAAAGGCAACCGATGCCCAGGATATTATTTTCTTGCTTGGTTACTGCGCGGAAAACCCGGATCACCTTCCAAAAGCTTCCGAGGTCCCAAACGCAAGCAAAGACATTGTCGAAGCCTTCATCAGGAAGTACGGCAGCGAGGAATCTTGGATTAGAGCTGGTTATGACCTGCAGATGGGTTTGTTTCATCTAGTTCGGATTTAAAATCCCAGTACTAATACTAACAACTTATAGGCTGTTTCACAAGGAATTAGTTTATCTCAGCACTTCCTTTCTAATCACTGGGAGACTCTTTCAATTTTCAAGACGTGGTTGCCAATGACAGCTCTAATAACTCGTCTTCTGACGACGACTGGTCATTTTTAACCCTAATTTAGCAGAATGAACGTTAATTCTTCCATTTCCAGAATTTCTGCCACAACATGCCTCTTTATCCATGTATCAGTGTTAGGTATCTCGTAGAAAAATTGCCAAAGAATTGGGGAGAACGTTTAATTTCTCTCAATGTTGTAACTATTTTATCCCTAAACACAGGTTGAAAAGTACTACTGTGGTGTAAGATTATCTGCTTTCGGTATGTCATTATAGAGCTCGGAGCCACTTTCTATGAGAAATACTACATCTTTCTCAGCACGACATGGGGATTCCGTATGCAATATCCAGATCCATTAAACCACTCTCGCGCATATCGCTTAGAAGGCCTTCCTTGGCGAAAAGCTTGGTTCGGGCCAATAGTAAATGAGCTTTACTAGAACGAGAATACTGAATCTGCGAGTATGCCCCTGCATCGAATATTTAGATATTTACCATTCACAACGGCAAACTCAGCCCAACGATCTAGCCTTGCCATTTTATGAGGGGGGTTGTTGCTTTGAGAGATTTCGATGACCCCTACTCTATACTTATCAAATACACGAAGCGTTAAAGATGGAAAGAGATAGAGACACATTGATAGGAGTTTGGATTAACATATTAAGGTCCCTGTCTGGCTTTACTTCCTACTATTCCATTAGATATGATTGCCTTCTGCGTCGTACCTGATTTCCTTTCCTGGATTAGGACAAGACACTAATCCCAGCTGCTGCAGAGCCGTAAGGGCTTGCTCTTCGCCAATCTCGTCAACAATCTTGCCATTCTGTAGGGTGAAAATCGTAGTGCCCGAGAAATAGACCTCTTTGCCTGTATTTGGCTTATCAAGCTTGCCTACTGCCAGGTCGTCGAATGCCACGCCGGTATGCTTGCCGCCGCCGATCCAGCGACCAACCATATAGTCCCCTTCAGCAATTAGAGGAAATTTGTACGCTTGAAAGGAAATGTTCGGAAATGCCTATATATCAAACAATATTAGGTTGTTATAAAGACATGGGTTATTCACAAGTTGAACTGCTTACCTCGCGGAACTCGAGGAGCATCTTCTTTGCCGCTTCTTTACCGCGACGGGGGCCGTGCATGGGGTAATCGATGACGAAGTTATCGGCGCACACCTCATCAAAGATGTTAACATTGCCCTTTCCCCAGTACTCTTCGAATTATTTCTGGACCACCGCCTTGTTCTTTTCCTGGAGCGTGGACATGATATCGACAGTATCAAAATGAACACAATGTATAGAAAAGTGAATAGTTGGATGTGCAGGAATGAATGAGTGGTGATGAAGGCTTTAATGAGCAAAGGAGTTGCCTTTTAACCCACCTTGACCATTACAGATTCCAAATCTAACTGAGCATTGCTATCAAACTAGTCAATCATGCCTACGTAGCGTACCTATATCAGCGGGTCTGCCATCACTGGATTGGCCATATCTAGCACATTACTCTATCTGATGCTGAAATGTGACAACAACACTCCCCGATGATTGGTCAATTCGAAATAATGTTCAAATTGTTGACGCCGGGCATATGACGGATCGTGTCTTGATTGGACATAACTGCAACATGCTCGCGCCACCCCGAACCCTAGTAGTATACAAATGTTTTCGAGCAAACATTTCAACCTTACGCCTTATATTTCTTGTTGAGGTCACTTAATTCTGATTGAAAGGACTGGCAGCTACATAACTTTCTCTCCCTCTTCTTCTTTTTTTAATACTAGCAATATTTTTCCGGTATCTAACATGCTTGAGTTTACTGTTTTCCAAGGCTCTTCGAGTGGGAGGATTGTTGAAAGTCAAATCCAGCATCCCGGTCCTTCGGAGGACGAAGTACTCGTCCAGATTACTCACTCCGGTATTTGCGGAACGGATGAGCACTACAGACACGCCAATATTGTACTCGGACACGAAGGTGCAGGAACTGTGGGTGCTATAGGTACCAAAGTGACCTCGCTAAAAGTGTAAGTGTCTCAACACGGTCTATGTTTTCAGTTGCTCTATCCCTTCATGATACATCTGAACTGTTGATGCTGACGCACTATTGGGACATAGTGGCGACCGTGTGGGCTGGGGGTATGGACACGGCAGCTGTCGCAAATGCAAGTACTGTTTGCGTGGAGACGAGCTATACTGCAACCAACGCAAGATCTACGGGGAATCTAGTCTCGACCAAGGATCCTTTGCTCATGCGGCGATATGGCCCGAGGATTTCCTCTACAAGATCCCGGACGAAATTTCCAATGCCGAAGCAGCACCTTTGATGTGTGCTGGAAGTGCAGTATTTTCGCCATTGCATAAATTCCAAGTCGCCTCAACCTGTCGTGTGGGTGTTATTGGAGTTGGAGGGCTTGGGCATCTTGCCATTCAATTCGCTGCAAAGATGGGCTGTCAAGTGGTCGTGCTGTCGAGGACCCAGTCAAAAAAAGAAGAGGCGTTGGCTCTTGGAGCTAGCGAGTTCCATGTCTTTGAGGGATATCCTCCCGTCATGGACCCATTGGATCATATCCTTGTCACTTCAGCGGCACAGCCAGAGTGGGATGCTATCTTTCAAATAATGGCTCCGGGAGGCACCATTTACGCCCTTACCGTCGATATGGATGAGATGAAGTTTCCGTATCTGCCGTTGGTCATGAAAGCCCTACGGATACAAGGCAGTCTACCCACAGCCCGAGGAAATCAACGGGAAATGTTGCAGTTTACTGCTCGCCATTCTGTCAAGCCTATTGTGATGACCTTCCCGCTGAATCAAAATGGGATGGAAGAGGCGATGGAGACCCTTCGGCAAGGAAAAATGAGGTATAGGGGGGTTTTAGTCCACAATAGGGGGAAAATGAGGGGAATGCACACAACTTTCCGATCCGGCACAAAGGCATTGAGAGGGGGTGGGGGCGGTGGTTTGATCGAGCTAGTACCAGTAAATGTACGGCTTTCATTATTTTCCAAGATTGAGGGTTTGTTGGGCAATTCTAAAATGAGAGTCGAGCACAAATAAACCCTAGTTGGTTAAATAAAATACAACCATGATACAGAACTTGGTTTATACCTTATATCAGGAGTTATTCCTGCCTTTGCAACGTCAGGTCCAGTAGCAGCCAGGAAGGAACAACTGTTAAAGCAGAGCACCCCTTTTAGTAGATTCTGAATATGCCTCTACTGTCCAAGTTGATTAGAAATATTTTCATCAGCCTCTTTCCATGAAAGGTGACGACCTCATATCATCTCGTAGGTATTATACAAGGAACTAACAGAGTTACAAGCTAGCTATAGGAGGTCGCACGGTATGTGTTGCATCCCTTGGGCACATGTCTGCCCTCGTAGTTTTCCCGCAAAATTCAAGCGTTACAATAGCAAAACGGATGGATTTGAAGCCCGAATTGCTCACTGATTCGGATTCTACCTCCAGCACTTTGAAGGAAGACATATTTGAACAATTACTGTCTCAGGACTTTCCCACAGGTGGTGCTCGTGGTAGAGGATTTCGATCTAATTGTGATAGCAGCTTGATCTAGCAAAATATAAAGGCGAAAATGACATGTGCGTGCGGTTGCCATGCGCATTGTACAAAGTCAGGTACACATGTACAATTGATATGTAACGAATGTACAAATATAGATCATTAGGTTACTGCAAAGACAAAGTCTAATGGAATAAATAGCTGTTGGTGTGATCAACAGACTTGGCTGATCTATTCACTTGAAAATTTCACTAGAATTAGGGGTGTTAAAGTATAGTACTCTGTAATGGTTGTTGTGATAGGAGTAGTTAAGCGATTCGATTTGGTCGATTTAGAATTTATGTGTGCACATTGAGTGTGCCCGACAATATGGTTAATAGGAGGGGATCCACATGGACTGGCCGCTTGGCCTAATGGTTAAGGCACCCGACTCCTAGTTAATAGTGTCATCGGGAGATTGTGAGTTCGAATCTCATAGTGGTCGCTTTTTTTGCTCTCGAACCTGTTGTAACGAGTTCGGGATTGTTTTTAAAGGAGCAAAATATTGTCGAAAAAAAGGGAAGAAACAATAAGCAAATATGAAACACCTAATACACTCGGAACTGAAGAGAAATAATCTACATACGGTCGGTCCTAATCGGGAAGGTCGGACTGTCAACAAAACGCCCACAAAACTCTGTTCTATGGGAAAGCAATTGTCTTTAAAATCAAATTTAAGATTACTATTACGGCAGTATTGATATGATCAATGAAAGCAGTACATAGATAAGAAGAGGCAGGTTTCAGCGATAACCATATGCAAGAAGCCTAAGCTAGAAGATTAGTCGTTCTATAAACTCATACAATTTGATGTACAATTTAATATTTAAAGAGACCTACAATATTGATCGGAGGGAATGTTTTTAATCCTGAGGATCCTATAGGGGGAACATTAGAAGACATAGTAGACATCTGCACGCTACTTTACTGGGGCCTTGTAGGATAACATACATGTATCTAATATTCGTTAAGTTTATCCTTAAAAAGCTTATTCTTGTTGTTTAGCCAGCTTTAGTCACAGCTGCGTCTTTGCTAGTGTTATTCATTAAAACGAATTCATTTCAAATCTCATGGCATGTGGATCTTGAATAAGACCCAACGGGTCCTCCCAGCTACCATTCATCAGCCCAAGAAAAGCGGCATTCCGAATTCAAAGAGAAGCACTCCCGCCAGTGTTAAAGTCTTCCTTGATATGGAAATATCCCTTTTGGGCTAGTTTAAAGTCCCAAGCCTTCTCGCAACAGGAACATTCCACTGTGCAATAACCAACCGAAAACTTTCTTCCAATGCGATTATAACAGCATCTACAATCTCTTCCACCGCGACCTCCTCTTCCGGTACAATCATCGCAAAGCACACTGTGCATATAACACCTTGGCTGTGAGCGCCAATAGTCGATACCTCGAGTCAACAGGCCATCCATAAACGAAGCTCTGATATTCCACCAATCCCGTTCTAATACCCAATATTTCTTTGAAAGATTCAAAATCTCACTCTTCAGGTGCTGAATGCGATTCGCTATATTGTGGGTGAGGGTATCTTGAGGAGTCGCTGTATATCTTCTTTAAGGCCATCTCATGTTGGGTATTCTCTCGGAGTGCAAGTTCCGTCCGTAATAACCACATCATACTAGCAGGCTTTGACCTATGATATAATTCCACCCAGAGATGTAATAGGTAATTTGGGGGTTAATAGATATCTCCGGGTGTTTCTAGATCAACATCCTCTTGCAGTGGCTCCATGTCAAACAACGGGTCCGCGGGTTCTGTGGTGATCTTTAATACCTCGAGAAGTTGAAATCGAAAAGAAATTGTATGGATTAATATTGGGAGAGTAGTGGAATGAGGTCATCTCCGCATCCTGAAAAGGAACTGCTCACCGTTGAAAAATTCAACTCTTACGTGTTTTGGAATTGAGATACCGTCATCTGATAGAGCAATAGAACACAGCGACCCACCGGTCCAATGGTGTTGGAAGCTATATGAAAAGAGCACAAGAGCAAGACAATAAATGCATGCCGAGGTTGGGAGCTACTCCACAGGATCGTCACATTGAACAGATATATATTCGTTCAGCAGAGCTAGAGAAACAAAAGCCAAACACCAGTCAACGCCAGAAAGACCCAAAACGTCAATTATATAGTCCATTTGAGAAAGACATAGACATGCAGTATCATCAACACTGATTTTGAAGCGTCACAGATTAATGAAAACCAGGGGTATGGCGCAAAGGAAAGACAAAAGCAAGGAGCGCACACAAATGCAATCAAGACAGCTCGACATACCTACATGTACAACCCGAAGGCGACAGCCAGCAACAGCGGCACGACAGCCGCAGCAGACAGTTTCGGAGGCTGCAGCATCGCCGCACCGGAACCGATTGAACTGGTGGTGTACATGTACTCGAAAGAGATGTCCGACGAATTGAAGCAATTGTCGCGAGTGACCGTCTCCACGGACGCATCGCCATCTTCTGCGAACTCAATGTCCACGCACTAGAGCCAAGTTAGTACATGGATTCCTGGATTGGAGGTAAGGGGGCTGGGGGCATACATTGAATAGCGAAGCGCCATGCTTGGCTGTCTCAACTAGCTGAATTGTAGCATAGTCACCCGGGCTGACGGAGATATTGGCCGGCAGAGGCACCTGGGGCAGACACACGGTACCAGGGTAAGGGTTGTTGGTCGGGCCGACGATCTGGAAGGGCGAGACGACTGGGTGGCTCATGTTTTCTGGGATTTCACCGAAGCCGAGGTTGATATAGATCAGGGCAGTGGCGTGGCCTGGGAACCAGCCCGGCTGGAAAGCGACGGCACCACCGCTGACGGGCCACTTAGTTCGGTTGGTCGACCTGGGCATACCACCACCTTAAAAAATTCTAGTCAGTGATTGGTGTATAAGGACGATAGGATAAATTTTTCTCACAGGGATAAATCCACTCCATGCCGTATGGGTAGATATATGAGCCATTCTTCACATCGTAGGCAACACCAAGACCATTAGCTTGCGCGATGGTGCCGTTGGTGTGGAGGTTGTTTCCTCGATAACCGGGGTAAGTGATGACGGTGTGAGCGTGCGCCAGACCCAAACACAGCAGGAGTAGGACAGAAGCCCATCGCGATGTGGATTGCGTGAAGCTCATGGTGAGATCCCACAGCAACGGTGACAAGTTGTAAGAGCTGAGCAGGAATTATTCAGCTGTCGCTGAATGAGACTTGGACTCAATTTATCCGATCGCAGGATAAATAAAGCAAGTAGGATAGAGAGAATAACGGTATTGGCAAAATGGACACCAAAATCATAAAAACTCCAAGACCAAGACCAAGACCAAGCCATGATTTTCGAGGGCTAAATGGTCTTTTTGAGGGGTACCGGCCTTCACTAGGGCGGACGAGTCAGAACCCTGGAAAGCAGATGTGACCGAGACTGCATGGCGAGACATCTGTGACTGGCTCCGGGTAGTGATGAAGAGCAGGGGTAGCCTAGGATCATCACAGCCCGCTGCAAGTGCCATCACCTAAAGGGTGATACTGCACGATGATTTGCTGAGTGACCAGCGGTGGAAGCGCCGAGGAGGGACGCTAACGTTCGGGGAAACAACATGAGCGCTTACAGAATGTGCGAGTGTGCTCAGAGGATAAGTTCTGAATTGTTGGATTTTGTTTCCTGCAAAGCATTTCACTCTTTCACTTGAATATGTAGCTCTATCTCACCCTAACCTTGTCTTGGAATGGTATACTGTCTCCCCCCTCGGGGCCAGCCAGCTCACTTAGTAAGCCTGTTGGAGTTCCGCCAAGCATTTCCCCCGCATCTCCAAAAAAAAAAAAAAGCTTCAATAAATCCAAAGACATAGACAATATCCCAATACATCAATAATCCAACGATATTTATATAATTATATATATATATATATATATAAAATATGCCCCACACTTCCCACACTTCCCGCCGAAAACGACCAACCCAAAAACGAACCCAAGTGACCGACGACGATGGCTGGACCCATGTCGCGAGCGGCAGCAACGTGCGGCGCGTAATGCGCACACGTCCGCGAGGCGCAACTGCAACCAAGGAATCGGAGTCCGGGATATCCTCTGACCTGCCCGAAGAACCCACCCTGATCCCGGCAGAGGCACCGGGTCGACTCACGTTGTCCGACCTGCAGGCACAGTTCCAAACCCACCGTGAGAGGTGGGAGGCTTCGGAGAGTTGGACTAAGCTCACCGGCGTTTTGGATGAACGGCTGAAGAGGGCACAGGAACAGCCTTCTTCTTCTTCTGATGCTGGTGACCCTACTCCATTGCCCCCAAACCTCTGCCCCGTCGACGCTATTGTCTGCATCGGGCTTGGGAGCCCGAGCGGGTTCCTGCGTGATGGATGGGTTGATCGGCGCTCTGTGTCGCTTTATCAGCTTGCTGCGCTGGCGAGTATAAAGGATCAAGTTGCCTGTTCGTTTCCCGATCTTTTTGGATTTGGCCTTCTTGCATTAGTTTCGTTTCTGGATATATTCCTTTTTGGCTATATCTTGGATCAACTTCGATCTTCTTCTGTTTTGACCATTGGCATACTCAGTATACCCCACGCTAACAGCACACCTACCCATAGGCACCACTTCCTCCAATCTCAAAGTCTACGCCCAAGACCCTGTCTTCAACACATTAGACGAAACCCTACTCGCAGCCCTGAATATAACAGTCATCAAACACCCAGAGGCCTTCTCGCACATCACAGCGAAGACAATGCTCTTCTGTCCCGGCGCAGAGCGCAAACATCTTGAATTGTTGCTGCCGTCGAAGCCGTGGCTGTTGTTCGGTGGTCCGCTTGAGCATGCGGACTCTGGAGGTGTACTGCAAGGTTATGTGGATGGCTCTGGGTCGTATTGCTTGCCGGTGTTTGAAGCGCTTGAGCATGCTTTTTGGAATATGAGGCTATATTGGGCTGAGGAGGTCGTGGGTGCGGAGTGATATCTATATAAAAGTTCTTGGTATTCTGGAGATTTTGGGTTATATGAGATACATGGGATTATAGAGGTTATAGATTAGGTTAGGCGTGCATGGGACTGGCGTTAATGTGATCTTTCTTGAGATGGTTTGAACTTGTTAAGATTGAGTCAATATCATGATCTTTCATATAACCCCATGTGCACCTTCACCTTCACCTTCCCTTCCCCATCCCCTTCCCTTTCACCCTACCCCCCTCCTCCCTCTCCAGCCCACATTGCACTCCGTAGCCCCCTGGACACCCAACAATTTTTTGAATTTGGGGATGCTATTGTCAAGTGATCGGTTTACCCATGATGGGTTTATCCTGATCACTCTGGCGACACTCTGTAGGCGGCCTGGGCTAGGTTGCTAATGGCACGAAGCATGTCTTGGGAGGCCACATAGCTGTACAAGCGCCCCTCACGGGTAGGACACTCCCATGAACCGCTGCGGATACAAACTGTACGTGTCCAGGTGCTCCCGTTGACCGTCAGGAGCTGAACCAAGGGGAGGGGCTCTCTCTGCAGACACATTTCTCATCTCCTCCTACGTGCTCGAAGTTCTCTTCGAGCCAATTTTTGAAAGCTTTCCACAGAGATAGCTCTCTGTTGTCCGAAGATCTTTCTTAGGACGCATTTTCTTTTGTTCAATATTCCTTTCCTTTTTATGGTTCCACTTCTATTGTTATCTCTTCTTCCTATGTTTTGTACAATACATTGGAGGGCTTCCTTAAGGGTACAGAATATAACGATCAATGAACGAAGCCAGTGCATACATTTGTATCGTAGTTCTTGTAAGTATTTTCAAGTACACCGGGAGTTGATGAATCGACCCATTATATACATTGAGACAGGATAGCTAGTATATAGTATAGCTACGGAAAAAAACACACGCAAATGATCCCTGTTAATATCCCATGAAGATAAAAGACCGCCAAACAGATACTCAAGACCTCCTCATAAATGAAAAAGGAAAGGAATGAATAAAACCACAGAGGATATGCGAGGTAAAATCAAGCATAGGCCAAAGACGAGCAGCAATGTGTAAAGAGTGCACAAAGATAAAAGGACAGGAATGATGATGGACGCCAGGTAAAAGGACCCTCGGGATTTCGAATCGAAATGGAAAAGACATGAATCCGAGGAAAGATGCAAGGATGAGAGGTGAGATATCCGGGGGTTCCATCGTGATGAATGGTATTGGAAATAGAAAGACAAACGCCAGTGCAGAACAAAAAGCAAGACTATGAACACGATACATATGCACATAAAAAGAAAATTTCATGATCATGATTCCATAAAAGAGCAACAGCCGGATCCGACAGCATCTTATGAGGCCGTCTTGCCATCGCAGTCTGGGATCTTGAGACCCTTCTTGAGCTTGCGAGCTGAGTCCATAAGACCCCATTTATCCTCCCATTCTTTGCCGGGGGTGTTGAACTGGACTTTCCATGGTTCATCGAAGGCCTCGAACCTGTAGAGAGTGTTCGTGTTAGTAATCTGAATAGATCGGTTGAAGAACCCGTGGACAGCGAAAACGTACCAGAAGTAATCAGTTCCATTCTCCAGCGCGGGACAGATCCAGTCAGACATGAAGGTGTTCATGTTCTCGATACTGGCGACAGAGCCAGGAGTGTCGTCGTCACAGACCTTGCTATCACCGCAGTCCTTGCCTCCGCCACTGGGCCATCCAACCTCTGAGATGATTTGCTTCTTGCTCGTGCCCTTGGTCAAGGAGACGTCGTGGGTCTGCCAGAAATCCCATGTCCATGAAACAGCAACGTCGATATTGACACCGGCAAAGAAGGGATGGACGTTGGACATGACGACGTCCACTTCTTCCACTAATTCCGCGTTCCAGTTATCACCAAGGTCGGAGGTCGCAATCAATAGATCTAGATTGCGTTTCTTGACCTCCTTCGTGACGTCTCTGATGTACGAGATTAAAGTCGTCTCGGCAGACTGCTTGCTGTCGCCGGCGCGGTACAGGGCTTCGTTACCGACAATGATACCCTTATAAATGGATGTGTCCTTGGTATCATCGAGGAGCTTGTAGAGGTGTTTAATCTGTCGTTCGGTCGAGGTGGTATTCGAGTCAATCCATACGCCGAGCCAAAGTTTGATATCCTTTAGCTCGAGGCGATCGATGGCATGAAGAACCATTTCGGTCTGATTGCAGTCCGTTCCGTAAAGACGCACTGTGTTGGTCAACTGCGATAGGACCGCCATGTCACGGGTGACATTATTCTGCGACGGAGGCCACTTCACACAGTCCGGGTACTGCACGCCCCACGGCGTGTAGTCCATTCCAGGGAAGACCTTGTGAAGATCCGTGTTATTCATCAAGGCCTTGATCTCCGAGGAATCCTTGTTGAGGTCCCCATTGGTCGATGCATCACCCGAAGCAGTATCTGTACCGGCAGACTTCGACTTGTTCTCATTATGCCGACTACCAATTGTACCGCCTACCGCACCGCCGATGATCGCACCCAGAATTACAAACCCAAGAACAAGACCGACAATCCAGCCCATCTTCTTGCGCCCGTCTGCTCCATTATTCACGGATCTCCCCGAGCCTCCCCCGCCGCCGCCCTCCAACCCACCGGGGACTGAGTTATATGCGACATCGACATTCTTCTCGCGACCAAACAAGCTGCCCAGAAGGCCACCAGCAGCAGCGCCGCTAGTTGCGCCGGCCGCAGCAGCAGCTCGATTGCGCGGGGGAGCAAAGTCTTCATCGCCATCGTCGGCGATGTCATCGGGGTTGATATTCGACATCTCGCCATTACTGTATGCGGTCGAGTGTCGCTGATAGGGTCCACCAGTGAGACCCGCATACGGGGCGGGGTATTGGTATGTGCTGTGTGCGGGATCGCTCAGATGCACGGACGATTGACTGGGCGTCTGCAAAGCGGGCGAGGCGAGTGTGCCGCCTCTCGCCATGTTCAATGCGTGAGCGTGTTCGGGACGAAACGAGTCGCCGCTAGCATAGCCTGCTGAGGGGACGTAGGGTGTGTCTGAGCCGGTTGTGTTAAAGTCGCGCTCTGCGGGGCCGGTGTATCCGTCGTTTATGCCGTGAGATGCCTCGATGCCGCTTTGGCGACTGTGTGTATTGGCGATTCCTAGAGCGATTCCGCTGATTCCACCGCCCGGTGAGCTGGGACCGAGATTGTCCATGCCTGGTGTAATAGTGTGGCGTTCGCGGGAGCTGTGAGAGTAGAGATGGGTTGGGGTTGGTGGACTGTCCATGTCTTTGTTTTGTATTTTGAGGAAATTGAGAGTGTCCGGTGTAGACCGGACTTTGAATAATAAGAAGATCAGATGTTGAGACCCGTTGAACCCGCGAACCCGCGAACGGAGAAAAATGCAGGGAAGGTGCCAAGGCAGAAATTTAAACTGAATGCAGGAATTTACTTCTGAGACAAAGGAAAATCGAACCCTTTGCTAGAAAGAATAAATAAGAATCCACAGAAGTAAGAATCAAAAAAAGCAGCCGAGTACATTAGCGGGATAAATAAGGGCGTGACCGGGACAACGGGGAAAAGCTTGGTGAATCACAAAGTCACTACTCCGTATGGAGTACAACCCATGTATTTTATAAACCAATTCTATTATTGGCGTGAACATGGCTATACTTCAATTTCAACATTCCAGGGTCCTTTTCCAGGGTCTTCCAGGGTCCCATGTGGACCTTCAGTGGATTCGTCCATGTCTGTGTCCCTTACGTGGCTATTTTTATCTCCATGCTGTCACTGTAAACTATCAACGATCAACTATGAACTATCAAGATTTCTATATAAACATATTCATATATCTCATTCAACGTTAAAATAAAATCAAGTCATGGTATCATCTGAGGCGTATCACTAAATCATATGCTATCCCTTCAAATCCCTTCAAATCCCTTTTTTCTGTTTTTGGAATTTTCTCGTTTTCTTCCGCAACCCGTCAAAACCGTCAAAACGCCCTGACATACCTCGACCGAAAACGAAATATAATCAACCCCAACAGCCACACAAAGTAAAAAGGGAAAGGAAATATGAGGGAAAAAAGAGAAAAAAATAAAAAATAATATAATATCGCCTTCAACCTTCAACCTCCTCCGCATCCCGCTGTGCAGCATTCTCAGAACTAGACTCCAGCCGACGTCCACGCTCCAGGAACCGTCGCTTGCCACGACGAGTATCAAAATGATCAGGTATATCCCCGGCATCCTGGCCCGCAGCGAGCATACTGCTTCTCATTTTATCGCGATAGGCATCCACTATTCGCAAACGGTTAGCGGGGTCTCTCATTTGTCTCAGTCGCAGTCAGATTGTTCCATGGACACGGCACGTGTACGATGGATGATGGGTTCAGGTGAAACAGTACCGAACCCAAAAAAATATATGACGAAACCAAGAAACAAAGGAAAAAAAAAAAACAAGTAAACACTTACACGATCGCTGTAAAAATAACATCCGTCCCGCAAACACACGACTCTGACTCCAGCTCATACGATAACCGAGATCATTAAGCATCAACTCCTTACGATGTTTTCTGCGTGAGATCTTTGGTACTTCAATTTCAGTCTCGGCGTCAAGTGACGGCGCAGGCACAGTCGTGCGCCCGATAGTCGATGCCTCCGGATCATCCGCCTGCTCGGCGTCATCGCGGAAGAACCGCTTAGCGGGGATGACGCGGTTCTCGTCGCGCATCTGGATGGGGAAGTAAGTGCGCGGATAGACGGCGTTGGACTCGCGATACGAGTCTGGGATCTCGTCCATGTTGACTTTGTCGAGGACGACCTTGACGCGGACCCGACAGCCGCGCTGGGGGTCGTCGACTAGGATGAATTTGCGGCGTTTGCCATCTGGGAGTTGGCTGAAGAGGTCCTCGTTTGTTGGACCTTGCTCGTCAATGTGGTCGGTTGAGTCCATGCGGGCAGAGGTGGCGATGGTGTGGCGGCTTAGTGAGGTGAGGCTGTTGTCGCGGAGGAGGGGGGGCATGGAGGGCCCGCTGGCGCTGCCGCCTGGGGTTAGGGTTGTCGGGGCGTCATGGAAGATGTGGGCGGGACGGAGGTCGGGGATTGAGGGTTGTGGGAGGCGAGTGTCCATGCTCCGGTGGCCTGGGTATTCTGTGCCTATGGGGAGAGCGGGAATTAGCCTACGCTGTACAAATGCATGTTTGACATGTCGGGGAAAGGAGATTCAGTTCCAATGAAAGGAGAGCCAAGGCACAAGATGCGCGGTGTCAAATGATAAAAAGGCGACAAAGTAGTGAAGTTGAACAGGGTATGAAATAAGACAGATAAGAACACAGACTGCGGACCAGGTAGGGATACAAGAGAAGAGTACACATCCTCATACAACCGTTGACACATCCTCATACACACATACACACACACACAGAGAGAGAGAGAAGAGAGAGAGAGAGATAGAGAGACCGGACCTGACAAGACACAAAAACTCCCACATATACACATACACACAAGACATAGATCCGGTCCAACAAGAAAGAAAAGCTCCAAGGAGAAGAAAATACATGAGTGATCCCGCCGCTCTTTGAAAAGAAAAAAGAAGAAAAGAAAGGAGAAGAAAATATCGACGGAAGAAAGCAAAAAGCACATCACATGTGGTGAAACATACCGCTAGCTTCTTCATGAGGACTACCATCAGGCTGATGATGATGATGCATCTGCGGCGGGCCCATCGACATGGGACCCAAACTCGGACGGGGAATAGGAGCCGGCATAGCACTCATACCTGGACCAGGTGGACCAGACGGGCCAACAGGACCTTGCTGCGCCATATGAGTCGACTGGGCGGGAACCGACTGTCTTCGGTTAATCTTCGCCATACGACGGACCCGTCTGCTGCGCAGTCTCGGGTCCTGATTGCTATTGCGCCAGCTATCAACAGCACGCTGAATCAAACCACGCTTTCCTCTCAGAGCGGGATTCAGATCTGCCAGCGCCCAGCCGACGGCATTGCATTCTGTTTCGTAGACCAGTCGGTTCCCGCGATATTGGTCTTTACTGCAACAGGCGCGCGGGTACACGCAGTTTTCCGTTTTGAATTCTTGCGTGAGCGTGTCCACGATGACCGATTCCACGTCACACCGGATGGTGTATTCCATCTTCACCCGGTCTCTGGAATATTCAAAGGCGATCCACTGCACGCCGTTGCTATCCTGTCGCACCACTAGCGGGGTCGTGGCTGGGATGGGGCCTGGTGCTGCGCTGGAGGTGGTGCCACCCAGTGGTGGGCTTGCGTGGGGATTGCTGGAGGGCATTGCGTGGCTGTTGTTTGCCGTAAGAGGAGGGTTCAGCATTGTTTGCTGTGGAGTGGCGGGGTGCTGGGAGGAGTCGAGTTTCATGATCGGGCTGCTGGACATGCCGGACGTCGGAAGGTGGGGGGATTGGTGTGGTGGCCCTTGGGATGGGGCTTTCTGGGGCGGCATCATCAATGGCTGTGTTGTGATAGGATGCGGATGCTGCTGGGTAGAGTGATGGGTTCCATATGGTGAGGGCTGAACTGGGTTCATGGGCGAATATGGAGGATATCCGAACATCTGTGGTGGCATCTGTGGTGATTGCGAATACATGTTGCGGCCATGTTGCTCATGCGACTGAGAAGCTACCGAGGCGGGTGAGCTTGATTGAGGGGTGTGGTAAATAGAGGGGTAAGGTCTCTGCATTTGAGCGGTCGATGCCATGAGGTCAGGTGGCCCTAATCCTTGGGGGTTAGTTGATGGCTTTGACAAGCTTAAATTAAATGGATGGCTAAGAGCTTCAAGAAAGCCGAACACCAGTGCATCACTTCTCAACCCCAACGACTTCCCACCAACATCGAAAGAAAAGGACTGGACTTACCACTAGAAGGGTAATGCGCCGACGCTGGGATCGTTGTATAGGGAGAATGGGTGGTGTAGTAGGGGGATTCCTGAGGTGGCGGTCCGTAGGGATTATGGTGGTGCAGGACTCCGTTTAATGGATGGGATGGCGGGGGGTATGTGGTAGGAGGGAGAGAAAGAGAGGGCTGCACAGGTGAGGCGGGGCCTTGCTTCTGTGCTAGATTTGATCGCGGTTGTAATGTCTGAGACTGTTGGGAACCGGGACGCCCAGAGTTGCCGTGTCGAAGCTATAGCAGAAACAAACATCAGTGACTAGGACTTCGATAGCCAGCCCCGAAAGGTTGCTAGAAAGATACGGGCAAGATTCGAGCCAGAAAAGGCAGAGTGCTACAAGCTGACAACGTGGACGTAGGAAAGAAACAAAAAGGAACTTGGGAACACAGCCCAGAAGTGTCCAGAGTGACATCAGCATGGAACCCCTCTGGTCTGACGTGGGAATTTGAATCTTGCAGGTATGCAGAATCTCATCATAAGAGGTGAGAGGGTTGGATTGAGCCACAGATCAATGGTAATCCTCGAACAGGGATGTCCTTAGGTGAGTAACAAATGGGCCAGGGTATAACCGGGATAGTCCGTCCAGGACCAAAGAATAGCATGGATCTGTGTAGCGTTGGTGTGTCCTTGATATCGCGAGTGGAGGTTTTCCTTTTTGTTCCGAAGGGACAAAGCACTCCACAAGCTGGATCATGTAGATATCACTCCCAATCCGCTACACGGACTTTAGGCATGGGGGGCTTTTTTTTCTTGTCGCTCTCGATTGAAATCATTTTGGTCGAAGTGAGGCTCTAGTTGGAGCAAGGGCTGTGGTGGGTCCAGAATAGGTGCATACAAATGAGACAGCGCTCCGTAAGTCATGGCCAGTAGATGGCGAATCGACCAGAGTCAAGTTCAATAGCTCGGCATGCTGAGTTGGCGGCTGATTTTTGGTTGAGGGATTCACAACGCAGCTCACCCTGCACAAGATCCAGGTCGACGAAATAGAGAGTCGAGGGAAGGCCGAATCCAAAGGCGTGATAGACATCCAAGTGTTCGAGAAATGGCAACTCCAATGGAAATAGAGCTCTCCTGGCAACCACACATAGAAAGAACCAAGAAAGATAGGAATGATATTGAAGTAGGAAAGGTATCACAAAATCTATAGGGTAGACGGGGACTCGAAAGGAAAGAGATACGTATGGAAATGATACTCACGGGATCATCAATCGAATCTTCCTTGTACTTCGTCGCTGGAGGACCAAGGTCGGGCTGTACCATGCCGGTCATGAACGATCTCTCTCACAGTCCAAGACAGAATCTTGCAAAACTTCGAAAGAGTACAAGATTGAAAAAAGCGAGAACTGGGATGGGGTTCCTTTTTGGCGAAAGAAAAACAAAATTTGTTTAAAAAAAAGGGTGTAGACCACGAGGGCGATCCTGAACTGAGGCTAAACAGAAAGCTGCGCGACACACCAAGTGACTGGGGTTCAGGGGACCGTGTCAAGGTGAAGGCAAGTGGAGGGTCCAGGGTCGTTTATCTAGCTGCACCCGACTCCATTCTTATTTCCTTTCGCAAACCTCTGGGAGCTAGAATCAAAGAGTCTTGAAAAAAGAGAGAAAATATAAAGGATAATAAAAAAGAGAGAAATAATAAAAAAAAAAAAGAAATAATAAAACGAAAAGAAAGAGGAAAAATACGGAAATCTAAAAAGAAATAAAAAGCCCAATATGGATAAAAACCTGAAAAGAGAAAATAAAAAGACTTCCCAGGAGCAAAGTGTATCAGGATCTTGTAACTAGCGGGAAAGTGGTGTAATAATGGACTAGGATGGACGCAGGAGATTACCTCGAGTCCGGTAAACATCCGAGCCTCTTTAAAATTAAATGTGTCATCTAGCCGAAAGAAAAGAAATAGGCGCTTGGGGATGATGTGCAGACAAAGAGACAAGTGGGGAAAGGATGTGCTACGGCATATTCCAGTGGGGAGTAAATCTATACAGAGGTTAGGGCCAAAGGGGATTTGCCGCAACGGCTTGGACTTCTCGGATCCGGTGGAGTGATCGTGATACGTCCCTTGAGGTTGGTAATTCATATTTTATACATATGGCGTTGAAAAGTGTAAATAAATCACTTTGAGACCTAAGACTTTCAGGCGGGATTGTGATTGCACAGTTCAATGTGCCCATAGACTCTAAAATAATATAGGAAAAGAACAGAGAGGGGAAAAAAAAACACCTCGGCATATCTACGTATAGTGTATACGAGTACTCCGTAGAAACATATCCCTCTATCCTGTGCCGAGTACCTTTACGTTGTACACAGACTCAACAGGTTGCGGGTAAATCCGTTTTCTCACGTTAAGATCGAATAACATCTACTGACCCACAAAGTCTAGAATATGTTGACCCATGAAGATTAGCGTGTGGACCTCGGGATAGACATGGACTCGAGGCTAAAAAAGAAGGCTAGTTGACGTTGCCCTCGGATCGTGCAGAGGCCAGTTTCAGGTACGGCTTAAGTTGAGAAATTCTCGTCGGAGTATATCGAAGATCGGCGGAATAATACGTGAAAAGAGTAAATGAATGAAAAGGAATTAAAAAAAAGGAAATAAATCCCCTTATTTTGAAGACGCGTACTAATAAGTCTAGTAAGTTACACCGATCTCTCAGCTGCTTGTTTCCACGGCCTAATTGTCTAAAGAGAAAAAAAAAATAAAATCGAGCTCTTCAAATAAACTCGAAACAGCCTAACGGCGCCCATCACCATTTTCATTCTCGGCCGGTCTCTGCGTTCGTGGGACCCGTGCAACCCTGTCGATCTCCATGAACTAGTACTCCGTAGTAGGGTTTATCGGCCATGCTTGGTAGAACATTTGAAAAAAGACCACCGATATATATGCGTCCAATATCTCAGAACGACAGGGCACGATCGAGTCCCTCTCTCTTCTTGACGCTAACGCGAGGACAGCATCGTTCCGTCGTAATAATAGCCAATCGACATGAGATTCACCCCAAGGATGCGGGCCACTAGTCAGGTTCGCTCTATCCCGGAACTAATCTAGTGGCATCTTAGTCAATCTTGGCATTTATTTTTTATCTGTTCGAGAAAAAAAGAGAAAGAAAGGCGAGAGAAAAAGAAAAGAGAGATGCAAGCCCCAACTTTCCCCAATTTTCTCCGGTCTCTGACACCAGCCAATGCATGACACTTGAATCCTTTCAAGTGGTTTTGTCTTTGGCCCCTGTGCTTCATGTGAAATGGCTGGAACGCTAAAAGAATCGTGCCTAGGCACCCGTTTTTCCCGGTCTAAATACCGGGTCTCGATTGGATTTAATTAATTTTTATACTCCCCCTTGTCCTTTGTACCCTTCCCTTTTCTTTGTACCTCGGGGGTGGAGACACCCCGGCACGAGTGGACTCAGGACTCATGGACTATTCTCGGAGGTTATTGGACTATCCTCGGGGGTAATAACGGTAACCGTCCACGGCAACAATGTGAGTTTGATATGGAATATTTAAGTTTATATTTTCACTCGTCTTCACTCGTATAGCCATGGAGCGGGTAACCGGCTCTTGAGGCTCTCACCTGCTCCGTATGTAAGTCTACAATATCCGTTGTAATTTGATCAACAGAAAAAGGAAAGCATAGTGTCGATTGTTGCGCAGTTACTTTGCATGAAGGTGAAATTATGGGAGTACAGGAGTCCAACTTCGGAGGTTTAGACCATGCAAAATAATAATAATAAAAAAATAAAACAAAGAGAGAAAAAAAAAAGAATATTCAAACTGTCTATACTCTTTTGAGGGCGCTTCCAGAACTAGGAGGCTAGTCTCCCCTCCATTCAGCTACACAATAAAGACACGGAAAAGGTAGGGTGGGCATGCACCAATGAAGTTCTGCCCAATGGATCGTCAAGTATGGGGGTGATTTGACCTCGGGAGTGTTCGAGGCACACCCTAATCTCTCAGGAACTTAGAGAACTCAGCCCTGAAAGTTGGAGCTAAAATCAAGTGCACGGTTGCATGGCCCCCTTTTCTTTTCTTTTCTTTTTTTTTTTTCTCTCTCTCATTTATTAGGGCTAGAGAAACGGTGCCATTTCCACGGAGGACTATGATTGGCCTACTCTATGATCGATGATCCCGCGGTCTTCCGTTAAGCCGTACCCGCAGTCCCACACGGTAATTTTGGAGTCTCCAAGCTTCAGAAATTGTGATAGCGTGACCCACATGGTCTATGCGGACTACAGAATATGGCATGAGGCACTGTTTAGATATGTTGTAATGTCAAAGTACGTCTTTTTTCTTTTTCTTATTAATTTTCTCTTAACATCTCAATCCCAACTATAGCTGAGACGAAGTGGAAGAGTCCACCTGACACTAATTGTTACACACAGTATCACCGATCAAGGTGGCTGGGGCTGACCGGGGACGCTATCGGGGACGAACCAGAGGGTAAACCCCTGGGCGGATCAACCGACAATCCTGGCCCCCTTTTTCGCTCTAAATTGTGCCACTACCGCCCCGGATCGACTACTTGGAATGGTCCAGAGCCCTGGCCCATTGTTCGGTCTTTTTACATAGCAAAGCTCCCTATTTGCCGAGACGGTTAGCACTTCGCTAACGTGTGGAACTAATTTCTTTTTTGTGCCGGCCTCCGTCGGTCTCGATCTCTTGTCGATCCATAAGAGCGTACGTCATGTTCGAACAGACAAAGACCCCAGGTGGCCTGTGCGAGGGAGAGTGACATCGTTTGGATATGAGATTTTCATCTCGTATGCGGGAGACCTAAACCCTAACCCCGATCAGGTAAGAGGAAGCTGGGTTTGGAGTCACCTTTGTCATCAAGGGGCTTGAACTAAGCAGTAAAAGGACATCGAGCTACTGCCATCTGCGGATGCATATCAAGATAGTTCAAAGCACTCAGTTATTAAAAGTAGATTAAAGCAGGTACTCCGTATCCCCCGTACGGAGTAGGTTGGATTCGGGTGTTTGAAACCCCGAAGTAGAAAATACCCGGGACAAGTCCTCCGTGATCTTTTAGTTAATTCATTCTTTGTTTTCTAATCGACATAAGAAAGATGCGAACAAAAAAACCAAATTGAAGAAGCAGACTTTCCGACGTCCACGTTGGCCTAGTGTAACCCTTGCTTCTTGCAGCTTCAGCAATGCAGGCGAGCTGTCTCTCTTCCTTCACCTCCAGAACTAGCTTGAAATTCTGTGAGAAAATTTTCCTGTGGAAATAAGCCTGAACTCCGGGGAGATACATACTTGATCGGAGCTCGGCAAGATGTCAAGGCCGGTATGTCCGATTGCTCAATCTCGACGCTCGGCCCTGGGTATGAGTATATGGGTACGCCAATGGACACGGGGCAATTGAGGGGCTATGAGCCACAATCTAGTAGATCCCGGGTCGAGCTATAGTCCTAGGGAGGTCAACTTGAAGTCTTGATAGCCTTAGCCGCTTGGCAGTCTATCAGGTGGTTACGTTACGTTGGCTGCGTCCATGGATCCGTAGATCCTGCCGAGGTGAGTAGGATATTTTGATTTTCTCGACAAACAAAAATAAAAATTCATCCCTGAAAATATTTGGGATCCAACTGCCCCCAAATTAAAGTTGACATACCCTGGTCTTTCATCCATGCGGATAATGCCCCTGCTTAGTCCGCTTAGTCTGCAATGATCTGCCCCAGGGCTGTCAACGGCTTGAAACCCTTGAAAAATTAACCTATAATTAATGCTTATGTATATCACTATGATTCACTATGATTCACTCCAAAATTTTACAACCCCAGCTAATACCAATCAATTTAGGATAAAAAAAAAACTAAAAAATAACCAAAAAATAAATAAATCATTCTCCGCACTCCGGATCGCCCTAAGACAGATATGGCTCCCCCCCTTCGGACCAAGCGGGATGGCGCCGAGAAGAGGAAATGATAACCGCCCCCAAAAAGAACACACTCGAATACGTTGCATCGGCTCTCTCCGACCTCGTTCCCTATACGCCGTACTCCGTATATTGCATTTCTTGAGCATCCATAACCTAGACGCGACAGATTACCTAAGTAGGTAAACGTTGAACGGCCCCACCATCCGGATCCGAAGAACGGAGCTCAGAACGTGCGATGGAGAATTATTATTTTTACTTGGGCTCTCGCTTCTCGATTTCTCTATTTCTCTGCTCCGTACGGAATACCTAGGCAGTTACGGAGTACGGAGTACTTTGTCCCAAAATCCCGCACATATTGAAGGTTATCACACCGGTCTACTCCGTACTCCGGCCCCAGCCGCTAAAACACGTAATTGGGGAATATCGGGGAAAGATCATAACCCGGGGGCCGACTGATATTATTTGCTACAACCTTGGAAGGATTGTATCATTTACATCCAATGGAAAATGCAAACCAGAAAAAGTTGGTAGATATACGGAGTACATAAATAGATATGTACATGCAGATTTTTATTTCCAGTTGTAACTGGGATATGTGTGGTCTCAGTTAATATAATAAGTTTCAGTCCTTCCACGCGTCAACACGCTCACACACCGAATGTTCCCTCAAACTCTTTCTAAATAGTTTCTAGCCTGAACCATAAGTCAAAGTCAAAATACCCAAAAGTTAGTTCTCACCGCAAACCAAAAAAAAATAAAATAAAATGAAAAATGAAAAATGAAAACCTTGCAAGTCATCCCATGTGGAAGAATGCGTTAAAATAGGTATGCATGTGGGTGCGGTAGCCCGTCGCGTGGCCGGAGTTAGCGAATTGTTTCAGAATTTCGACAAAAAAAAGGTTTCATTTACCGAGTACTATCTATTGAAAGACACGGAAATTTTCGAGGCTGATCGCTGCAGAGATGGCAAGAATGACAATTACCATACGGAGTACTCACACCGGTCTAGATACATATGCTCAAGAATTATACCGCATGAACTGAGCTATCTGCACACTGCACCGTTTAATCGAGGATTGTAGGTAGCTATCCCATGTATCATACGTCAGAGCCCCCGGGGAATAACCGAAACCCGACCACGAAACTTGTTCCTTCCCTTGTCGTATAATAATCCTATATATTGGTGATAAGCACTGAAGCACTGCTCCGTAAGGGCCACGGAATAGATCGTAACTACTTTCCTCAGCCCTGGCCCCATTAACAATCTAATGACACAATCGGAGGTCATGGTTAGATGTGTCAAGATGTCGAGAGGTGGAGGCAGGGGGGTCAAGTGAGCGCGTTTATGTTTGCTTTTTCTTTTGGCTTTTGCCCACATGTGCCACGACGATCTTCAACGAGTTCGGGATAGTTACATCCAGTCAACCAATCTGGATTTTCGCACTCCGTGTAAGGCGTAAATGCAATATAAAAATTCCTTAACTCAAAGTAACGGGTTTGGGCTAATATCATAACCAAATTCGGAGAAACTCCATGGGGAGTTACGGAGTTTCGGAGTTTTCTAAAAGAAAATAAGCATCGGAATACATATTAGAAATCACATTGTGACGTTAAAAAGATCGTGTCAAGGATCAGCACGTTCCCTTAGGTTTCATCTCCACAACGGAGGTAAGCACTGTATATAGATAATTTAAGGGAACGAGACCAGATTGGACAATCCCTTGCCCTAGTATGTATGTACTCCGTACTCCGTACAATATAATAACTTGATTCCAATAGATCCATCCCGACAGCCAAGCACGCGGACCCAACAGCCCTGGGCCGGGAAACAAGCTCTCTCCACCTTCCTTGATTTTGAATCATATAGAGATCGATTTCCTTGATTTCCATGGTACATAGCTTTTAGCTTCTGATATTGTTGGCTATCATACGCTATTATGCTCCGTGCTCCGTGCTCCGTACTGCTTTATCCAGGTGGAGTCCCCGTTCTCACCCCTCTCTTCGCCACACCCATGACTCGCGCACATAGATTGCTACCCGGGTTTTCTCGCCATCCATTAACAGACAACCTGTGGACGGCTAGCTCCACAGAGCTTGGATCCTCAAATCGGATGTGATTTCACATCCACTGCCTCCACAGTAATCATACATCGTATATCGTATACTTCGCACAGTATGCAGTATAGTAGTGATGCCCTACAACACACGGAGTACATAGTACTCCGTACAGTGGTTTGCGGTCTTTGGTTTGGGTTTACATGAGGCATATTAAATGCCGCATACAATATACATACGTATACTCCGTAACCAGCCGTGATCTCGGCAACTTCTCAGGCCGAAGTGATGAGAATGTCGCCGAATTTATTAAATCTCCTGTTGTAACCCTACTATAACTCTTTGGGATTGGTGCTCCTAATATCCGTGTATAATACCCCGTATAAAGTATGCAATAACAAGCCTATAAAAACTTAACCAACATTGGTAACTATACCGATGCTAGTGATGTAATGCTGTCCACGTAGTAACCAGACTCTAGCTATTGGTACGTCCATCCCACCCTACAATATATCTGGCCTACTATTTCACCCGGGCAAATTACAAGCTAGGTGGGACGTGCCTCGAACAGGGGAGGGGTAGCTCATCTATTCTTGTACTAATAATCTCCACGCAAATTATTTTGGGAGGATTTACTCCGTACTCCATCCCCCGTTCCCCCGTAAGAACGTGTAGAGATCTGCAGATATAGCCTCAATTTATAATGAGTCAATTTCCACTATCACCAGAAAAGCATCGGTGAAATCCGAAATCCAACTCCAACACAGAAAACCCCCAAATGTTTGCCTGTGGCGTATTGTCTAGAACCTGCAGCCACTATGCAACTACGATAATCTGAGTGTTCCCCCCCTTTTATTTGTGCATGCTTTTAGTTCCTTTCCCCGGTGGGATTAGTAGCTTGTTTTCTTTTTCATTGAAAATTATTGAGATTTCGGCGCTGTTGAACAATTCCCGGGCAGACACTAGGTACTCCACATTGGGTGTACTCTACGAAAGTACTCCATAGAAAACAAAGCAAACATGAAAAAAAAGAAAACATTGCATCCTGACACGATTACATTTGCGGGCGTGGCAGTTCTATTTGCTTTTTTTCCCTTGATATTTCACCCTCCTGCGCTTTTAAGAAGGGCGATTGATTTGTATTTTCCTTAGCGCTCTCGTGCTCTCCATATGTTGTATGCTGTAAGTGCAGACGCACATGCCAACGAAAGAAGTAAACATCCAGAGGTGGGGAAGCCCAGCTCCAGACTCTGCTATCTTTTCTCCCTCTTCCCATTGAGACAATGCAATAAAATGACTACATATGCGGACCCCATCGTATCGACCGATCCAGAGGTAAGAGTGACACAAAAGCTGAGATAGCAACACATGCGAGTCATGAAAAAGAAAATGTCACGGCGAGTTCATCCAATGAGCCGCACGACTCGGAGTTTGACTTGTGTTCGTTGTATCTGGTCTAATATCGGATGACTGTGGATGCGGGCGCGGGTGGCCTAGCGACTGATCATCGTTGGGTTCCGCAATTAAAGCCACTGGGGCCTGATTGGGCCGGAAAGAATTCAGCGTGTTGCGCTGCATGTGCAGGCGTCGTTGATCTTCGACATCCTGTCAAACAATATGACAGGTGCGTACTCCATACGGAGTGCATACAACGCAGCCATGGATTGGTGTGGAGGCGGTGTAAGTTGGAATAAACCGGAAGAGGAAAACGAGACGACTTGAGTCTGAGATGGGTTTGTACCGAGGACCTTGGGAGGCGCGTAAATAGGACGGGTGCTTGCTTTTTGCCTGCAGGGGCCTGTCGCATGGTGTTCATCCCCAGAAGGATAGGTGCATTAGTTACATTTGTTAGAGCCAACTTGAGAACCGACGGGTTTCTCGCCCCTGCGCACTTGGCGAACGCCATTATGGTTTCAACGGGCCCGACGCTACTTCGTTCGCCCCGCCAGGCATATCCAAATCTCGAGGCGTGAAAACACCCCCCTATACCGGCGCAGCAGACGGATTGCTCATCCTAGGCCGTTCAGCCTCATGCATTGAGTTGGTCGACGCGCGTGGACGCGACGGCAAGGAGATATTCTGTGCGGGTGGTGCAGCGGCCGCTTCAAGCTGCTTCCAGGGCTCTTCCTCGCCCTCGTCCTCATCGTCGCTGGAAGATTCCTCGCCTCGGCGGCCGTGACGTTGAGTCTCATCTCTGGATTTGCGTCTCTCGCGCAGCTGCTCCTTGTGTCGGGTATCTATGCAACTCAATTGTCAGTATTCTACTTCAAATATAATTCCAGGATATACACAGCAGCGTGACTTACCTCTGATCTCCTGAGTTTTGACAGCATACTGCTGGATCTCCTCCTTGCTCAGAACCCTCAACACAATCACATAATCCGGCCGCTCCTCGAACCGCTCATTGCCCGCTTCCAATGCCTCCGGATTCACGAGCCGCCGGTCGATCTTCGTCCAGCGAGCTCCCGGCGGGATCCCCTGCTTATGGGCGTCTTTGAGGGGAGCGACCCCCTCCCTCACTGGATTCGGTTCCTCTGGGAAAGCCGGGCGCGGAGCCTTGAGGATTCCCTTGGGAGGAGCCTCGGGCTCCTTTGGAGCAGCCGGCTCGACAGCAATAGGTCTTCTGGGGTCATCTTTGCCCGTGTCGACCGGGGGCGATCGTCGCGAGTCAATGTCGTGGCCATCCTCCAGCATGCGGTGGGAGCGAGAAGATCGGTATCCACGCGAGTGCTCGCGGTATCGTCTATGATGTGAGCGGTCCCGACTGCGGTCACGGTCGTGGTCGCTCTCGGTGTCGGTGCTGCTGTGCCTGCGACGTGCGGGCTCACGTCTGTAGTTTCGCAGGTCTTCATCTGACGTGTCGGCATCATCGCTGTGCGTCCGCCGTCTAGAGTGTCGCCGCGATCGACCGTGGCGACGGGCATTGGCGGGGTCCAAGTAAGCCTGCTTGGTTCTTTCATCGGCTGGAACCGCTTCGACCAGCTCCCGCGATGGGGGCTGGACGGCATCGTGGTCATGCTCGCCGTGTGGACGTCTGGCCTTGCGACGTGACGGGCGGTGGTTATCGTAGTCCGACATGTCGGAGTATCCGCCTCCCAATGCTGCTGTTCCAAGCCCCATAGTAGCCAACGCACCGACGTCATGCGGCTTGGGGTGGTGGTCTTCTGGATAGCGGTGGTCTCGATCGTTCGCGTGACGCGCTCCGTGGGCACGGCGGCGGCGACGCTCATCACGTCGGGAGGGGTATTCAGCGTCGGAGTCCTGAGGCATGGCAACCAGGGCTTGATCATGGAATCCATCATTTGATCTATGTGGGTCCCGATGGTCATCCTGGCCATACGTTGAGCTTCGCGGCCGTTCACGCCCAAGCTTGTCAAGGCCCCAGGATGTCGGGGGTGGGCCATGAGGGCGGTCTTTTCGTGCCGTCCAGTGGGGATTTTCTTCAACGCCAGTGTTACTGAGCGGCCGATCGATAGAGTATCTCGGCCCGCGATGGCGTGGCTTGACAGGATAGTCCCGGTCGAATTGCTCACGGGCGTTGGTGTATGAATAGGCATCAAAGTCATCGATGTCATCGCCTTTCCTCAGCCCGTCGTACGCTGGATAGCGCGGTGAGCGTGGGGGCGGGTGGACACGGTGTTGATGCGCACTGTGATCAGTCCTATGTCTGGCATCATTCCGTGGGCCGATATGACCCGTGTCGCTCGCATAGTCGGTGCTATAGATTCGGCGATGGGCGGGGTGCCGAGGGGAAGCAGGGACTACATGATGGCCGGAATCCGTACGAAAAGGGCTCGGGGTACGGCGGTGAATTGAGTGGTGCACGGGCGAGAGATGTTGACGGGATGTGGAAGGTACAGCCAGACGCACTGGTGTCTCGTAATCGGCTTGTGTTGCTGTGTTGCTTCTGTGTCTGCGGGGCTGGACACTGTATTCGGTGCGTTTTTTGGCGGACGCAGTCGGATCACGGACTCGATGGGATGATATTTGGTGGGCCTCGAGTTTCGATGGTCGCCCTGAGTGGTACCCAAAAGCACTGGTGTATCCAGTATCAGACGGGTAGTCGGCATAATCGTAGCGCCTTAGTGCATCATGAGGGTCGTATGAGGAGCTTAGTTCTACCATGCCGGTTGACGCTCTCATGGGGTCAATCATGGAGTGTCGGCCTCGGCTAGGAGACAGATTTCGGTAGTAACTCGACATTTTGAGAGATGCGATGGATACAGATAATGATAGCGCCTGATCGGTTGAAACCAGGTGTAACAGTGTTCTCCGGTCGGCTTCGGGGGATGAGTATTTAACAATCGGAGTCGGGCTATGTAGAAATGCCCAACCTGGTCGGTTGGCTTGAAGGCGAGGATTCGGTCAAAAGTCGAGAAAATCGGAGCCGAAATTGACACGAAGCCTGGAGCCCAATAGTTGCCCAACTCAACAATGAAGGAGGGGATTCAGAATTGTGTTGAAATGAAAGGTGTGAATAATGACGCAAAAGTGGGTTGGGGTCCACGGGTTGGACCAAATGTTAGTAAGAAATGCCAAGGAATTTCCACTGATGATTATTCAGTCAAGGGCCTTACCCAGGTGCCCGGTGGAAGTGGACAGCTCTGAGATGAAAGAAAACAAAAATAGAAAACAAATAATAGAAATACTACAAATACTAGAAGATGTATATAAATATGATTTCCATGGATCCAGAGAATGTGAACCTTGGGAACTCAAAGCTGTCAACCGTGGATGCCATGCGTTGTTCCCGCTCTTTAACTATGAAACTCCCTTGCTTCATATGCGCAACACTCCCCCGACAGGCGGTCAAGAGTCCTTCATTTTTGTTTCGCCCGGGTAAACCTTAGAAGCCATATATGTGGGTTCCAAGGTTTGAGAGTTTGAGAATCCACAGACGTTTTGTGATATCACTTGAGCCGCATTGAAGGGGAAAACTGGAGTTGTTTGGGTGAATCCACCCTACTCGATTGTTCAGAGGCATCTATTGAGCACCCAGTTTTACGCTCAGACCATGCCCGGTGAAGCGTTTTGTTATATAAAAGAGCTTAATGTGACTTAGTATCAAGGGCTTGGTGTATAGAGCAAGTGGTAAATTTTCATCTCATTTAGATCTATCAACAAAATTGGTTACACGAGGTCCCGTATATCGCCTCAAAACATTCATACATCTATCGACCTATGCACCAGCTCACCGGTTTACAGACTTGGCAGGCAGGGCCGGCCTCAAAATCGTTCTACGCACCTACACCTACATGATCCCTAATATTGATGCTTCTAAGGGACTTCGGGCTACCTCGAACGACGATACCGACGGCTTCGCGTCAACGCAGCAAGGGTAAGCGATCGGCCCTGCTCCGTACTCGACAAGTTAATTTACATCTTCTTTAAGGTGTTAATTTAAACTAAATCCTCCAATCTATAGTTAGTGGTTTCCACACTTAAGTTTGAATGTTCTAAGTGGATAGCAAGAATAAATTGGAAGATAAAAGGTTCCCTAGACGCCCTTAAATTATCTACTATAGCTTTTTATATCCCTCCCCCGTGGCTCATGGTTTTTCTGACTTCAATTCTTGGAAAATCCTCGCAATTTTCTATCTCCTACAAACTTTAAAGTAATCGACAGAAATAGACGAGTACGACAATGTATGGTATAATATGACATGTAAATTCCCTAAAGAACTAACTAAATTGACAAATTCAGCTCTTTTTCCAATCTGTGCGGACATAGCTGGTTAAGCAATGTATATATACCCGTGGACTTTTGTATGGTACCGTTATCATGGCGGTCCATTGATTTTCCGGTTTGTAAAGACTTGGTAATTTCCATCATGAATTATGCATGGTACTCGACAGTAATCAATATTAGCTAGTGACGATAAGATCCACTCGACCAGAAATAGGATGTCATCACGGGGTTTAGGGTGGCTTATGTCCGGACTCAGTAAAGACTAGACAGACGATATGCTCGATGACATTAAATCAACTTAGGGACAGGAATTCAAGATTCTAAGCAGGCAAAAGTAGTACAATTATAATGGTATATAGGTTTAGGTAAAAAATAATGGATTTGGTTTTTTCGGATGGTTCTTAAAAATAGCCCACCTTGACCTCAGTCACTTCAGAACTCGACCATAATCCTTTTAGTTATATACCAGGTCAGCTCAAAGTGCCGTCATTTTTATATCAGACGGCCTAAGAATCCGAAAACTCTTAGGCCCATGTGAGATTTTTGTCGAAACCTTTCTATTAGGGTGTCACTATCGATTGGGGTATTCTTTCAAACCTGGTAGGCAAGGGGAAATTGCCCTAAATGTTCCCAAATTGCAGCATAATAACCTCTTTCTACATATTCAACCGCCTTCTAGACGATTGGCAGTAAGGTTGATTACGCCTTCGTATAAGTGAGAGTGCTAGATCTTCTTTGAATCTTCGATGTATTGGTTGAAGGAGTATACACGAAATCGAGAAGACCAGAAAAGGGAGCTGAATTAAGTCTCGGGGAGGATATTTTTTATTGCCTGGATTCTGCACGGCGATCGTGTGTGGTAGATTGCATCATGATTTCGGATTTTTGACTGTAGGTGCGGCCTTCGGAATCAATATACTGCCAATTATCACACTCACGACCCACTCGTACCCCTTTTCAATGGGGCAGGCAGATGCACGGGGGAAAGTTATATCCGAGCCGGAGGTCTGGAAGCCGGCCATAGTAATGTTTTCGCAGGAGGAATTCTGGGAATACACGTTATGGTTATCAAACTAACCGAGATAGAAAACTTCAATTTGCTTTCTGGCAGAGCTTATAACCATATGTGCCTACTAAGTCTGGGAGGTCAAGAAAAGAAGAAAAGAAAAAAAAAAAACACATTGGTATTGATATATGGTACAGTTTATTGGGCTTAATAAGCTTGTATCTTTCTTCCAAGACTGATACAAGGGCTAGACGGAGGAGGCTTCCGACGACCCTATTTCACTCACTCGGGCTTCCGGCCGACCATAAGGTACATTGGGGTAAACAATTTCTTCTGGGCACCCTCGACCAAGCAATTAGCACCCAAAGACAGGCTGTCGCCAGTCTTTTGTGAGCCCTTCGGGAAGAGGCCGATAGTCTCACCAGCACCGATAAAACGATGAGCAATGCCACGACCCCACCAGGTCATACGAGCGATAAGGAAAAAGTCCCAGATCGATCCCATATGCTTAAAGGAGCCCGCTAGGGGGTAATACCATGGAATAGGATCAGGACGAGCAGCCATATCCTCGTGGTGAATCAAGTTGAAACCAGCGTTACGGAACGCAGTCAGGCCCTCAGAAACTTTAACCATGTTCGAAATTCCGTCACCCTGCTCGATACCGAGACGGATACGACGGTGCTCGGGATCATCGTTGTTGTAATCGTCCGTCATAAACCATTCGTAGACCGCAAATTTACCACCAGGCTTCAGAACTCGGAAGATTTCTTTATAGACACCCTCAAGATCAGGAGCGTGGACGGTAGCCTCGATCACATACACAGCATCGAAGCTGTTATCGGGGAACTTCATCTGCATAAAGTCGCCCTTAACGAATGCCATCTTATCCGAAAGTCCTTGCTTTTGGGCATAGTAGGTAGCGCGGTCGATTTGGTAGTCGTTGTTGTTTAGACCGGTAATATGGGCACCGGTAAACTTGACAATCTCGCGTGCGGGTCCACCAACACCACAGCCGACATCTAGCACATTCATGTCTTTTGTGATACCAGCCTGTAGGGCAAGGTAGTGCTCATGGCGGGCGATGGCCTGGTGAAAAGGCTCGCCGTAGGCGAAGCGGCAAAAGTGAAATGAGGTGCTCCATCCGTACTCGTAAAAGTCGGTCGCAAGGTTATAGTAGCTAGAAGAATATCGTCAGTATCAAGAAGATATATCTAATACTAGCCCTAGTTAAGGGGTAGATATTAATGATCAAGATTTCGCAGGACATACTGTCGGGTCAGAGTTGCGTACTCCGCTTTCCGGGCCTAACAATCGCAAGGCGTTAGTGATCAGATTATTTCACTAGAGATGGGCAGTATCAAACCTCGCGAATCTCATCTGTCTCATCGGTAGCCTGGTTTTCCCAATGTTTGAAGTACTCATCTATAGCAGCCTTCTGAGCGGTGGCATCCTTTCCACGCATAGCGGCAAGACCACCTTTGGCCTTGGCCGACTTGCCGTGGAGGACCTTGTTGAAGGCAGCATCGCGTGCGACATCCTCATGTTCCAAAGTAGTGGGAGTCATGGTGCAGAGAAGGAGTGATGGTTTGTAGGAGTTTGAAGAACGAGGAGAAAGTTAAGACTCTATCCAAAAAAAAAAAAAAAAAAAGACAGAGAACGAAGACATGGTATATATAGTAAATTGAGGATACTAGAAAAGCTTTTTTTTAAAAAAAAAAAATAAAAAAAATAAGGAAATTCTGTTGCAGAATGTAAGTATAGAGAGAAGACGAATACATCCGTGGATGAACCCTGCCCAGGTGGAGCCCTGGAGTGCAAGGCCAATTACCCAATCAAATGAGAGTACATCTAATCATTTTTTTGGGGGTGGTCACACCCTGCTCTTCGACGGAACAGGCACTTTCCGAGCTATGGGACGCGATAGTCAAAATTCGGATGCTGCAGCTCCCGTGCCTCAGGTGCCTCAGGTGCTCTTGGAGTGATTAGTCATGCTTATCTTCTGTGAACGTTCCACTGTTATCGATTTCATTTCCGTGTGACAGAAATAGACGGGACGGGTACGACAATGTATGGTAAAAATGACATTGTAAAATTCTCTATCTAACTAACTAAATTGACAAATTCCGCTCTTTTTCCAATCTGTGCGGACATAGCTGATTAAGCAATGTATATACCCGTGGACTTTTACATGGTACCGTTATCGTGACGGTCCATTGATTTTCCGGTTTGTAAAGACTTGGTAATTTCCATCATGCTTAAATGCATGGTACTCGACACGGTGCTTTCGCTATTGACAATCCTTTTTGCAATTCCGCCCTTTGGAACCGGCTTGCAATTGGCATCAATTGACCGAAGTGATGCTGCCAAATAGGTTAGACCAGATACAAAATCAAATAAAAATCAAATAGAACAAAACATTGCACTATACAGAGAATTGACGTAGGTTAGGCCTTGACTGCATTTCGATGACAATACAAATTCTATGAATGGTTTACTTGTGGCCCACTCAACTATATAAGTGCTCATGGTAATCATAACTTGGAGCATTCCGCCAGGCACCGATGGAGGTTTTTGCCACCTACGCCTACAAGCGCTATTTACACTGTAAGCTACTCAGTACTCGGATAATCCAGTCCCTCAAAATATTGGTGTAACTAAGGTTAGTCCTGAGCAAATCTATATGCTTATATAATACTTGGTGGGCGCCCGGCATCCATCCATAGTTACTCGGATTTACTTAGTGAGCAAAAAGCGGCAAGGTCTAAGCACTAAAACGGAAAGGGAAGGCCAATAGGTGGCAGGGGAAATCAAACTCCGTACTCCGTACATGAGTACCTTAATACTACGCAGCCACGAAAAGGTAATCCTATAGAAAGTTCTCTCTATGAATTACGAACCTCACCTCACCCCTAACCACCACATTGCCCGCACCAAGGGTATACACAAACTGGACCACCTATAGGCGCATTTATTATTCCCACGAACAGCGGGCACTGCATGGGTACTTTCTTGGCATATGTAACCCACGACACACAAAGAAACCAACAAGAGCTACCGGGCAGGGCGACCAGAGTTACTGAACAGGTCGAGTCCCTCATCATGCCCGATTCACCCTCGCACCCGCGGGAAAGGCTTGGAGTCAGACACCCGAACCGAGGCGCAGACTCTGCAGAAGAAACCCGCTGGAACCAAAAACCCGGGCCTAGCTAATAACCCATTTGTTCAAGTACCGAATATGACCCCACCCGACCACCCAGTAATAGAAGCCCTTCATTCAATATGGATGGCCCGCCTCAGGTGGAAGGAGGGCAACGCGCCTACAACCTCCATCATGACTCGATCACCTCCGGAAGACAATATGTACCTAGTCATTAACTCCAGCGCTAATTACTAAAGCTTCTGGATCTCCAGTATGCCCGGTCCCGTCGCAGATTACCATATCCCGATGCCCAAGTCGTCGGTTACTAGGCGCAGTTCTGGCCGATCACGACCCGGGTCGCGGGTGAACATGTCGGCATCAAATAGACGGGTGCTACCACGTTGTTTCTCTCTCTCTGGCTGGTCTATTTTGCGTTCACTTCACCGCTGCTTAAGCACTGCCTGCTGCTGTTCGCTGTGACCACCTGTCCGCTGCATATCCAGCTCCCTATGTTCGGGGCTTCGACTCTGTTGTCGTTGCTTGTTGGCTGCCGGAGTCGCACCTGTTCACCTTGGGTTTCAACTGGGATTCTATACTTGGGATTTCAGTGCTGTAATGGAAGCCCTGATTACGAGCGCCTGTGTATTGGTCTTGCGATATAAAGATAGTCTCGTCCATGGCTGGTTTGAAAATATCCTCACAGTGCTTCATACAATCAGACTTTGGCCTCATATAACTACATTTACGGTTCCAGTCCTTCGGCCAACATTCAAAAGCTTCAGGATCTCCACGATCAAAATATCACAAATCAAACTATCCTCCCTACCAATCGGTTTATCCATCTGAAACTTCACGCCACTATGCCTTTCTACACCATGTCAAACTCCATGTCCAACGTCTTATCCAACAACATCTTGGATACCAAGGCCGACAGCGAAGGACAGAATTCAACTCCTCTTTTGTATGGCCGGCGCTTGCCCCAGCCCAACAATCTCTCTTATGACGATGCCATGAGCAACCCGCCGGTGTATCGTGCACGATCAACTCTGGCTCCGTTCCCGGATGCCATATCTGCTCTCGTGCCCGGGCCCGACTACCTGTCTACCGGAGCCCCAAGACAGGTGGTATTATGGGTGAGATGCTGCGGATGCAAGAATTTGGTCAATCCTCACCTAGCGCCGGAGAATAAGTGTCCAATTTGCGCGCATACTGAGTGCAGTTCCTGCGGCAAAGAGAATGTTCCCTAGTCTAGGATAGACTGTACGGGGGGCTTGTTGTGTCTGGGATTCTGAGATTTACTTTCTTTCATCTCTTGCATTTGCTTTCCTTTTCTTGGTTTTTGGATGTCATTTTCACTTTTTTCCCCCTTTCTTTTTCCCTTTGTTTTTTTATTGATCGTTCTTTTGTTTATTGTCATGGGGCATTGGTGCATCTCAGGGTCTCGAGCAGTATCTATAGACGATTTGCCTTGATCCTGGATGACGTTCGGACACAGTGCCGATGATGCGGACGATACGCCTGCCCGAACAAAAGTCACAAGCATTGAGGAGTCATATAAATGGCATAGATAGATAGTTATTTGTTTGGAATTGCGAAATACTTTGCGGGATATATATATCGTCTACCACATATGTAAAGGGTACCATATCACACCTGTAGACTTCTTAGATGTTCTCTCATTCCAAGATAGTAGAGCTCCCATATAAAAGGGCGATAGATTATTAATAGAGATATTAATTTATCTAGGAACCTGGCTAGACGTTGAAGGAATTGAAGAACCGATTCCAAATGCAGGGACAATGGATACCCCAAACAAGTATAAAGTTACGCTATGGTAGGTATAGATAGATGGTGATTAAACTGATTATGAGTATCCATAGGGATTTGTGTTTTCCTATACTGTTACACTGGCAGGCCTACCTATAAAGGATGCCGAAAGATCGAAGGTCTGTTTAGAGATATTTGCACAGTTGCCAATGCGGAAATATATTGCTAGGGTCAAATGGCAAAGGACTACATTAGCATTGGCCTTATATAGATTTTTTTTTCTAGCTACTCCTACATTCTACAACTTCTATCTCATGTCATTGGATTAGGGGCAACTTATAAATACGGGTAGTGAAGGAGTATTGAGCAAGAAATCACCGAGTTGCCCTGAACGGCTTAACGGATAGATTATAATGGGAGAGCATACGCATCTTCGCCTAAACTCTTTCTGTACCCAAAAACAAAAGTTTCTAGTATCAACTTTGGAAGAACCTTTGAAAGCCAATAAAGTGCCGACCTTGGGAGGCCTATACGTAATAACGACGACATTCAGCCCTACAGTTGCCCGACGAGGACTTTCAGTCTATCGGAATATAAATTACCTTCACGCAGCCAGATCAATAGTGTATACAGTGGGGTCATATTGCATTAATTATGAAGGTATCCAAAACACGCACGAAGCAAGTGCCCCGAACTATTGATCGCTAGGAGATTTTTCCCGGTGGCTACGCCCCGAATGTGGGGGCTGCGGAACAGCAGCCCCGTTCTCGGGCGGCGGGGCCAGTCCAGCCTCCAGCCGCAAGCGGGTCACCACGGGTCCCAGCGCAAAATTACTCTCCATGCTGCTATGGTCGGCACACGGGCTCTTCTTGATCGGCAGCAGCCAATCGAAAATGTTGTATCCCATGACCTGCTGGAGGTTTTTCAATGGGCTACCTAGGTCGAAGGGATTCTCGCCCGGCAGAGTGTGGAGGATGGCGAAGACGTGGCGTTCGCCTGAGGGGTTTGTTGTTTGCGGTTGGGTTGGAGTTGATGGTGCTTGTAATGGGTAAGAGACCATGCGGAATGTCGGAGCCCAGGGGGACTCTGCTACCCAGAGTCGCTCGAGGAGGTGTTCTGGGACACGGATGGCAAGGGTCCAGACGGCACTGCGTCGGTTTAGGTTTTCGATTGTTGTGATATTGAATATGCCCATTTGGACTGAGCTCAGGGTCATTCCGGCGGTGAAGAAGGCAAAAAGGCCGCTCCTAGTGGTTTTTATTAGACTTCATGAATCTCCCAAGTATCCTGTGTATATGAAAACTTACAGTCCGATACAGACACACCAATGGGGGTTTACTCCTCCGGTCTGGTTGAAAGGTTAGTAACGGGTTCTTGGTGAAGAATTGGTATGGTAGCTTGTGGAAGTCTCACCTGGCGTCGGATCTCCGCTGTAAAATAAGCACACACTATAAGGGCAAAGGTACAGAATATGCAAGTATAAGCAACGAATTGAATGAAGAATTTGAACGATGTCTCGGACACCACGCCTCCAACCCTGCATTCTGTCAGCTGGATACTGGTTTTGCGTAAAGTCGTTGTTATCATACCAAGGACAAAAATGATCCATTTTGCGCACACATCGACCCAACTCGCGACAGTGGTGCGCCCTGTCCGTCTTGTACTGGCAGCACGTGGTGCACCACAGGGGCCGGCCATCCGCCTGACAGACGAAGACATCTTTTGTGTAGAAGCTCTCCAGCCCAGGATCTGACTGACCTGCGGTGCCTACAGCAGTAGAGTTCGAGCCTCTCTCCACATCCGCGTCTGCCCGGATTGTCTTCTCCGGATCGGGTTTGCGCGTGCTTTTCTTCCCACGCCGGCGCTTCGATTGCTTTTCGTTCTCGTCATCCGCCAGTTTTTGTTCACCGAGGGGAAGGTACCCGGGATTCCACAGGACTTGGTAATAAAGATGCAGATATGAAACGACCATAGGGATTAAAAGGACGTAATAGATCGCGATGATCGCGGCGCCAGCGCCGACTCGGGGGCCTCGGTTATGGGAGGGTAACGGATGAATTAGATAGTCGACTAAGTTTCACATCGTTAGTTCCCTGGAAAAGAAGTCGACCACATTCAGGGAAAACTCACTGCATAATGGTTTCGTGACCGCATAAGAAGCGTACACCACAGCGCCGAGTAAAACAGGCGGAATGAGCCTGGATACTACGACGTTGGCGCGCTTCTGCGCGGGAGACGCCATATATACGGAATCAATACAGCAATATCAAATGCATAGGATTTTAATGAATGCCCTCGGGGGACCTGCAAAGGACCGGATTGAGTAGGGAAGGTCGTTGAATCAAACAGTGCAAACCTGACGTAATCGGAACTCTCTGGCCAGGTGCGGTGTCCACAGGCCCGTGTCCCTGGGGTTCGTTCCAAGGATTCCCGTTTGGATCCCAAGGATCGGGGCATCGGTAGAACCTTGAAAACACTCTGGGCTTTTACAGCTTGCCTTGCTTCAACCTCAGCTATCGTATCCACACGGTAAATTTCGGGCCTACTATTACTAATTCTATATTTCTCAGCTGCGACCGTCAGATAAGGCCTCACAAATGTCAGACCACCTCTAAACTCTTTTTAGATCTTGACGGTGTTACGGTTGTACTCAATAGAGCTCGATATGGTATCTAGGAAGGCACATGGTATGGAATTTCCGTGGATCCACGGGTGAGAATTTAAATTAGAAACCAGCCGTTGAGTTTCACAGCATCTCGTAATCTGTAATTCGTAAGCAATATCCGAAGAAAAAAGAAAAGAAAAAAGAAAAGTGCAAAACAACTATGATGAAACGAGTTTTTGATTTTTTTTCCCATCATATTCAGGTTGTCAGAAAACGAAGCCTGGGTGACTTAGGCAACACTGCTCAGGGCGCGGATTCTGGGGCACCTGATTCGAATGACTCTTCATTTTGCTTTTCGAAGCAGCCGGTGCCTGGAAAACCAGGGAAGAGTGGAGTATATCGTACCCCTTAGAAACCAATTGATCGAGTTCATTTACCAAGGCATCAATGTCAAAAGGAATTTGAGAATTTAGACCGTTATTTCGGAGCACCCGAGTGACCAGAGCCCGTTGACGCACATACATTCTCCCGGGTAAGCCAGGCCAACTGAGACGGTGTGAGCATTTGCTTAGCCCTGGAGAATAGTGGACCCGTTGACTCAATACGCCTAATCTTCAGAGATGATTCATAGATTCCTCACATTCTAGGCACAACTGGGGTGCTCTGGGCAATGACAGAGCTCCGGACTACACTAAGCCACTGCCCTGGGCAACCCATCTCGCGGGTGATGTGCAACTAAGGCCAGCTTTTACCCCATCGCCCAGATGAGTGCCCGGGTAATGAATTCGGCCAATTACAATGTGGATCTCACGTCGCAAGGCAGCCTGGGCTGTTGACTGTTCTAGGAACGCTGCCTTGCGCTTCTGCTTCTATTACATCTATTCTAGTTTCTTCACGTATATAGCTCTCGTGGATCCCCCATGCTGAAATTCAATTCCATCTCAAACTCAATCAACACATCCAACTATCGGTTCAGCAGGACCTTCCCGCTCTACAACTATAAAGACCTTTCAACTCATCTTCCACCAAATCTTCCATCCTGTCTATAATATCAATCCAATCTATCCAACTCATAACATCAATGGCGTCTCTGTGGTATTGCTGCGGTTGCCACTTCGGCCCTCACAACTCGTCTCTCTACGACGCCTGCATCCAGTGTGGAAAAGTTCGTTGCGCTCGATGCGTTGATGAGAAGGTCTCCGACAGTATGAGCATCCACTCGCACTCCCACGACAGCAACCCGGTCTCCGCGTACCCAACTGCCATCTCATTGCACTCGCCTCGCACCCCAACCTTGAAGTCCACAGCCATGCCCATGGTTGTACCAGAACTTCCCGGCCTACGGCCTCTACCACGGACCAACTGCACGGATATCTCGTCATCCTCACTATCTGGAACGAGGCAGAACGGTCCAACCTACATGTATATCTGCTGCGGATGCGGAGACGGTCCCAAGATCTACAACATTCAACCCCAGTGCGTGTCATGCAATCACATGGCTTGCAACAATTGTGAGGAAGTCAAGTGAGACTTTTTGAAACGCCGTCTCGCGGGCCGAGACAGGCTACTACCTACGAATACAATGGTAAGCGACTCCGATGCTCACTCAGCATTTCGGTGGTTCTTGAAGCTGACAGTTCGGCATAGTGTTTCCGAACTCTACTGTTACTTGTTTTTCTTTTTTTGGATCTCCTTTTCCTTATTTCTAGAATGTTTTTCTATGTTACGCAAAGCGGGTTATGGGTCATGAGCATATATGGTGTAATGCTTCTTATTTTTGTTAGACTAGAAATTTGTATACTTGCGGTTTCTTGATTGGGTTTAGCGCAAGGCCAGCGGGGCTGGATTCCCTCTGTCTGCCTTGGCCATTTTTGATTTTCCAGTTTCATTTTCATTTTGATATGTTTCTTTATATTTTTTTATTTATTTATGGAATCAATATTATGGTTATTACCATCATCACTACCACTCTGTCTCGTATATGCGCCAAGCACTAGAGTCATCGTGATCTTCAAGGTATGCAGCAAACCCTGCTCTGAGCCTCTCATGGGCCCGGGCCTCAGGTATCATGGTTGGTTGGAATAATTTGCGGCTCAGCCAAATATGGACCCCGCCATGCTGAGTGATGTACTCTGTTATGCAAGCCAAGATGAACTAGTCTGCTTCTCCTGTTCTTGTTACCGCTTTTTTGCTCTGGCATCTGTAGCAAACAGCCCTATGGCCCATACTGAAAAAAGCGGTCTTGGTACTCGGAAGCTAACACGGACGATGTCTATTAATCCTGGTACTCCGCTTCTCTTTGACCTCGATCGTTTTAACCTTTGTGACCCTTGAGACTTCACTTATTTACGGCTTATTTTCTTACTCTGACCTCGACTCAGCCCCCCTATGGCATGTTCCATGATGTTATTCCCATTTCTCCATATCCCGTCTATCCCGTCTCCTAACTATGTCATTGTAGTAGCCCCCACCTGGGCACTTCCAGTTTGGACGTTGGGGCTGTGCTGGACTGTGCGCCCCGGACGGATTATGCTTGGCTTTCCCCTCGACTTTGTACGTGCGCGCTTGTTGTCCCATCATCCTGAAACTCCCGTGTAAATTCGCGTAGACGCAAATTACTTCCATATCCACAACTCATTTTCTCTATTGGCATTTTCCTTGGCTGTTTCCTCGCGCTTTCAATATTTGCCCGGTCGCGGACTTCACCCTCGGGCGCTGGGCGCGGGATCTATCACTGGCATAGCGGTATGGCTATTATGGCTATATGAACCTAGGATATACTCTATACACAATGTCAATAGAAGACGAGGAACATATGTGACTGGAAGCGAGGAAGCCCCGGACCAATCAGTAACAATCTGTTGAATCCAAGACATCCGGTCCGCTGGTCTGCCTTGCCCTGACTCAACTCGTATAGATATGTTTCTGCGATAGGAAAAATGTCATAGTTGCATTGCATCTTTGATTAGTAGAGATAATATTAAAAAATGTCAAACTCACTGTATGCACTATATTACTTTGCTATTATTATCTCTGAATTTCTGAATCTTCTTGAAACCGTTACACCAACCCTGGCCCCCATCTCCCGGACTCTGCATCCTATACTTAGCATCCACTAGCCGCAGGAACCCACATCTTCTTTCTTCTTACTTCGTACTTTGTACAGGAATGAGTCTTTTTTCCTGTTTCGGGTCCGGACTTGTTTTTAAAATTTGACTTCTTTTCAGGCTGGATTTCTCAGCTAAGATGGTCACAGCTGAAAATATGTATCTAGCACATTTGGGGGCTAATCTCTTTACAGATAGGACTTTGTCCAGGGTATTATTTTATTTTATTTTCTGGTCTATTCTATTCCTTTGGCCATGCATGAATGAGTCAATGGTTTTAGCTTGTTTTACAAAGGGACATGGTGTATCTTAGAGGACAGATGGATTGAGTCAGAACTTATCCACAATCCAAGCCAGTTACGAGGGTACTTGGTGCTTATTTCACTACTACCAAATAGACCAATAGTTGGATCAAACAAAAAAGATACATATTGACTGACTGCTATGAATATGTTCTGTGAAACCCCACCGATATTCTAATGGTACAACCGCACCCTTCAGTGTGCAGATTAGCAGTAGAGCCAGAGCTCTCCCGGAGCTGAAACTGCCGAATCTGCCGAAACTGCCAAAGTTACGACCAGCAGCTGAGATGCAGACGCCTCAACACCCTTTTGTCGGGTCACTAGGCAATGAAAGGCCCAGAGCCTAGATTCAACAAAAAAAGAAAGAAAAAAAGGACCCAAAGAGCGCGAGGCTCCCGATCGCGTAGATCAAATGCAATTGGAATGCAGGAAAGAAAACACCAAATTGGCTAATGATGCAGAGGAAAACCAGGTCATGAACGCGAGACCCTTGAAAAGAGGTGGTGGCATGGGATATTGTATTGAAAAAAAAATGGTGGCATCATGGCCATGATGAGGGTTGTCTGAGTCCATGTGGTGTGATAATGTTTTTCCCCCGCCATCGAAGTTCTTTCGACGTCGGTGTTCACAAGACTGATGGAAGACAGCTCACCTAGAGAGGACTCTTAAAGAGTCCAGTGAATGAGGGAGAATGTTACAGGGACAAGACACGCGACGGGTCTTGGAGGAAGCGCCTACGGTATGCGGCTATCTCAGAGGCCACAGTGTTGAAATCTTTCACCTTGTCACGCCGTAAGTCGTTGATGATCTCTTTCAGACCAGCGAGATATGTTTCTTTTTCTTCTTCGGTTTGACCTTCTCGAACAGAGCCCATCTGGACGAGAATCTTGTCGTCTGTCGAGGTTAACGGCTCTGTGGTCAGCATTCGAACAGGGTAAAAAAAAGAGATGGCAAATGGACTGAAAGGAAAGGAAGCAGAGGCAAGAGACTAAGGCAGTAGAGCAATAAACAGAAAGTAAAAACAGACTAGATAGTGCAATACGCCGGTGGGGGAGCTCGAGGACGAGGTGGGGTGTTGCACGTTGTTCATGTCGACGCACCGCTTAGAGTCATGTCTCGAAGATGCTGAAACTCGCAGGATCGGTCATTGCAGACACCCCCGGCCAACTCATATGGACACATGTATTTCATGGAATCGATATTATGACTGTAAGTTAGCGAGCGGTAGCCACTCGGAACGTCTTCGGCATAATGCGGGTGGTAGCGATAAGCTTTAAAAGTTCGCAGTGGGCTTGTGTATGGCGTGAATCTTTGCCCCGAAATAGCGGGCGATGCTTCAGTCTAGATAGGGGTTAGTATGGGGTCACTAGAAACTTGCTCTGAAAAGGGGTAGTGTTCATACGCCAGGGGCGCCAACCTGCAAATCCGACCGAGGTAATGGGTCTGACATCTGAGGCGTGCTGGTTAGTTCTTCATCAGCTTGAGTCAAGTCAAATGATGGTGCCGAGACCGTCGTGTTTTCTACGAGACCGGGAAGAGCTGGGCTGAATGGAGGAGGGCTGTAACTGGAGCCTTCAGACTGTGCTTCAGCATCAGGCTCTGGGGGCTCATAACCGTCGGATTCCGTAGACTCTTCACGCTGAGATTGTTCGCTAAGGGGATGTTGAGAAACATATTCGTCGGCAGAAGCTGCACTAGGATGGGTGATGGCAGAGGGCGAACTTCGAGACGTCGATCGCTCTGAAGAGTCAACCTCCATGGGCTCTGAGAATGACGGCACAGCAATAGGATCGAGATCGGCCTGAGCCGGCGAAGTAGCAGGTTCGTCCTCACTCTCGCTGGACGAATCAGAACTATCACTGCTGCTGTCATCAGATTCTTGCATAGCAGACCCAGCTGAATCGGACTCGAACGAAGTCGATGCCTGTGCTGTGCTGTCGATCGCACCATCTGCCACTTCCTCAATATGGGCTTCTTCAACCGGTTCTCGAGTGACCGCGCCTTCGGCTGATGCGTCTAGTTCGGCAACAGGGGCGGCCGGCGTAAGCGTATCAGGGGCGGCCGTCGTCGGTTTAGTAATTGAAGAATCTGGGTAATGGTTAGTTGAAGCGCAAAATTCTCCCTTGAAAATACTCAAGAATTATCATGTTCCAGCAAGATACAGAGAAAGAAAAGATCGAAAGAACATTACCTTCTTCAGAAGTAGCTGCGACCACGCTAGATTGTCCACCGGATGGTGACGATGCCCCAGACTCATCCAGGGTGCGAGGTGACTGGGTTCGGCTGGCAGCGAGCTTTGATTTCCTTCGTAGCTCCAGCTCCGCAATCTTGCGGCGCATAGCTTGAATTTCCATATCTTTAAGTCGAATATCCCCTTGGTCACTGAGACTAGAAGCTCCTTGTGGTGTAGCCGTCGAAGCCCGGGTGGCAGGAGGATTTGATTGGACAGTAGGCTTCACAATGGTCGAGGTCACTATCGGCACTGGTTCCTGCTCTGGGCTCGAATCCAACTCCATGTTGTCATCCTCATCATCGCCATAAAGTGATTCATCGTCGCTGATTGCAATGATGAGTTTATCGGCAGGGTCGAACCGAGTGGCAGCCGGGTTAAAATGCTTCTTCGGAGGTGCAACTGGCTCATCGAAATCGGACGCCCGCGGCCGCTTGCGTTGGGGAGTTCGAGATATAGGTGTTGAGTCAGGGTCCATCGCATGTGCCGGGTCAGAGGCAGGAGTTTCATGTGGCTCCTGCTCCAACCCGGTCATGAGAAGTCCTGGAAGACCGGCAGAGCGACGAGATTCAGGCACAGGAGGTCGGAGAGGAAGCGGGTGTTGAATAGCTGGTGCCGGAGATTCCAACTGGACGGGTGGCAGATTTGCCTGAGCCAATTTCTGGGTCTTCAGCAAAGTTTGTCTTTTGAGTTCTTCAATTCGCTGCCTTGCCAACTCCGTTTGGGCTTTGCTCTTTTCCTTCACGAGAGCTTCTTTTGAAACTAGACGGGCTTCATCAACTCGTATAGCGGGAGGTGATTTCGCACTGCCAGTGGGTGAAGTCTCTTTGGATGTCGTTTTGGCAGCTTTCTCAGCCAGCATCCGGGCGATTAGTTCCTTTCGCTCTAAAGGCTTGCCAGCTTTGGAAGGAGGAGCAGCGGATGGGGCGGAAGGTTGGGGCAGTGGCAAATCCGACTTCGTGGTGCTGCAAGGCTCCTTCACTATCTTGGTGACCTCAGCGGGGCTGCTAGGCCCTAAACCGTTGCTAGCAACTACAGCCACGGCGGAGGCCTTCTCAGGAACGGGTGGACCTTGCACAGGTGATGCAGTGACCTTGATGCCAACTTCTTCGTAAAGGCGTTTCAGGATCGTAGGGTTGATACCCTCTGCTACTAGTTCATTGTAGCGGATATTATGGGGTGCCAAGCTGAGCAACGCGCCTTGGGCTTGAATTCGTAGCTGCGCCGCGGATTTGCGAGGTGGAGGGGCGGGGACAGTTGCGGGTGGGTCCTGCCGCTGAGACTGCATCGCATGGTGGACCATGCTTGGGTCTGCGGAGACTGACAAAGGAGGGTTGTATGCTGCATGCTATTAGTAAAACAGAACCAAATATGGGGACGCAGGGGTGTAATACGTGACCCACTACTCCTAGCGGATCGTGCACTAGAAGATATGGTTTCTCCTTCCTCTAGGTCCAAATGTTGGTGCGTAGACTTACGTGCCGTCGGCTGTAGTGATTTTGCATCCGATTCCTCACTAACTTCGCCCTCTTCACGGTGATTATCTGCCTGAACTGGGGTGTCTTTCAGACGCACGGCTTCTGTTGATAGTTGGTGTGAGGCATGTCCATCGAGACCCTGATAGGGAATGGCGGGATTTGAGGACCCTGTTGGCATAGGGGGATAGCTCATCGGAGCAAACGGCATTGGAGGGAAGGGAGGTGGAAATTGTGATGCGTCGAAGTGGTTGAAGAAGGGAAACGGAGGCGGAACGAAAGCTGAGTTTCCAGTGCCATTTGAACCTGGCATTCGCGAATTCGCGTTGACGCCTGCCATGTTATAGTCGAAGGTCGGTACAGGATTTGTCGCCAGTGGCTGGTGCCTGTGAGAATAGTCTGAACTGCCTGGAAAGTTCGGGGGAATCATCGAAGGGTATGCAGGAGGCCACTGTTGTGCATAATTCGGATGGCCACCGTATGAGGGAGGTTGGTCAGACATGATGTTGTGTGCAGGAATGAATGAGATGTATTCTGTACGATTCTAAGAAGCGAAAAGCTGGAGGTAAAAAGAGATCGTGAATTCAAAGACCAAATCTCATGATGCCTTGAAGGATTAAGCAGGTGGAGAGATGTACCAATAGTGCTCGAGAAAAGGATCAGAACTTGAATTTAAGCGCCACTGTGAGGTGTTATGATGATCTTTTAGCGATCTAGAAAGAAGCAAGGGTCATGCGACTGTGAATCCCAGCTTATAGGGGGAGGACGAGATGGATAAGGGGTTTGAAGTCGAGAAGAATTGAGATACGCGGTCGTCTCCAAGGTCTAAGCGCCTTCATTGACAAAAATGATCGAGTATTTCACGTGATATATGCACGGGCCACTTGCGATCGGCGGGCGCCCGAGGAACGGAGTAAACAAACATGATGCATATTGGGGTGCGTCACTTAGAACATCTTGCCTTTTCTTCCAACTTTTCGTCAACCTCACACCTCTCCTAATTGTATTCTACTTGGTTCCTTCTGTCCTAGGCATCTTATTACATTCACCTCCACTACTCTTACAGTTGAAATTGCGGAAATAGTCTCGGCTATGATAACGACTGCTGCGCCCAAATAATGTCCCATTGAACTACGATCACCATGCTTCCCTCCCAATTGAACGCCTCGCCAAAGCGTGCGAGTTTATTTGCCCGCCCATCGTCTTCACAAGGAACACATTCACCACAGGCGAGGCCCAAATCGGCCATCATCACGCCATCTCATGGGCTGGAGTCAGCGAGAGGTCATCTGCGCAACACATCCGTGTCACAGTTGTCGCCAACATTATCAATAAGCGGAAATCGTGAGAGATCGAACTCTGCGAAGAACAGTCCTTCCTCCGGGACATTCGCGCCAAGCTTTATCAAATCCGAAGAACTACGACGCGGAGCAGATCAGATTCGTGGACTCGAAGGCGAAAATGACTTTTCTGGGAACAAATATGTGTGGTTACGAGACCCTCAAAAGGCCTTCGTCCGGGGGCTGGTTTTGGAGGAATCTCAAGGTGGACAGCTGTTGGTGCAGACCGACGATGGCGACGTATGGATGTGATCCTATTAAAAAGATATAATGAGCTGACATTGGAATAGCAACGAGAACTGGATGCGGACCAGGTCGACAAGGTCAATCCTGCTAAGTTTGACAAGGCAGATGATATGGCTGAACTCACACATCTGAACGAGGCATCTGTGGTGCATAACCTGCACACCAGATATCAGTCAGATCTAATTTATGTTCGTGTCACCTGCGAACATGCACGTAAAACCCCGTGATTTTGACTGACTTGATGACGATATAGACTTATTCTGGACTTTTCCTGGTAACGATCAACCCGTACTGTCCACTGCCAATCTACACCAATGAGTACATCAAAATGTACAAGGGCCGAGGAAGAGAGGAGACCAGACCCCATATTTTTGCCATGGCAGATGAGGCCTTCCGGAATCTTGTCGAGGAGGGCCAGAATCAAAGCATTCTCGTAACAGGAGAGTCTGGTGCAGGTAAAACTGAAAACACGAAGAAGGTTATCCAATACCTCGCTGCTGTCGCCACTTCTGATACGCCTTATGGCCGGTCTGGAGCGAAGCAACTCACTGGTCTTTCACAACAGATTCTAAGAGCCAACCCTATTCTCGAAGCCTTTGGCAACGCGCAAACGGTCAGGAACCACAACTCCTCCCGGTTCGGAAAGTTTATTCGCATTGAGTTCTCGCGCTCAGGCCAAATTTCTGGAGCTTGGATCGATTGGTATCTGCTTGAGAAATCACGAGTTGTCAAGCCAAACCCCAACGAGAGAAACTATCATGTTTTCTACCAGCTTCTCCAGGGCGCAGACCGCAAAACACGCGACAAGCTTCTTCTAGCGGACCTTCAGATCGAGGATTTTGCCTATACGAGAGATGGAAATGATTCCATTGTGGGCGTCTCCGACCAGGACGAATGGAACTCGTTGATCGAAGCCTTCCATGTGATGGACTTCGACGAGGAGGATCAGCTGTGTATTCTGGGGACCATTGCGGCTGTCCTGCACCTGGGAAATGTGGGTGTTGCGAAGGCGAGTGTGCGCGCAGACCAGGCAACCCTAGCGCCTGAGGGCTACTCCAGCATGGAAAAAGCTTGCTGCCTTCTTGGTATTGAACCTGAAGCTTTCGTCAAGGGACTCCTCCATCCACGTGTTAAGGCCGGTCGAGAATGGGTGGAGAAGGTTCAGACGCCAGACCAGGTACGCATGGCCCTAGATGCCCTTTCTAAGGGTATCTATGAGCGCGGATTTGGAAATCTTGTCGCTAGAATCAACGGCCAGCTTGGCCGCTCGATGGCCAGCGACGACAACTATTTCATTGGGGTCCTAGATATTGCCGGATTTGAGATTTTCGACAACAACAGTTTCGAGCAACTTTGCATCAACTACACAAACGAGAAGCTTCAGCAATTTTTCAACCACCACATGTTTGTTTTAGAGCAAGAAGAATACGCGAGGGAGCAGATTGAGTGGCAATTCATTGATTTCGGCAAGGATCTACAGCCAACAATTGACCTCATCGAGTTGACGAACCCAATTGGCATTTTCTCTTGTCTTGACGAGGATTGCGTGATGCCCAAGGCCACGGACAAATCATTCACGGAAAAGCTACATGGCCTTTGGGACCGCAAGACTCCAAAGTACCGCGCCTCTCGTCTCAACCAGGGCTTCATTCTGACCCACTATGCCGCAGAAGTTGAGTACAACACGAGTGACTGGCTTGAGAAGAACAAGGATCCGCTCAATGACAACATTACACGCCTATTGGCCGCCTCGAAAGCACCTCACGTAGCACATCTGTTTTCCGACTGTGCAGACTCCGAGGAGGATGGTGTCGGAAACCACCCCAGAAGCCGTGTCAAAAAGGGTTTGTTTCGCACAGTCGCCCAAAGGCACAAGGAACAACTATCTAGTTTGATGGCTCAGCTCCACTCGACCCACCCTCACTTCGTCCGTTGTATTCTACCTAATCATAAGAAGCGGCCAAAGATGTTGCACGCTCCATTGGTCTTAGATCAGCTACGATGCAACGGTGTTCTGGAGGGCATTAGAATTGCGCGTACTGGATTCCCGAACCGCCTGCCATTCACGGAGTTCCGACAGCGCTATGAGGTCCTTTGCCAGAACATGCCGAAGGGGTATTTGGAGGGACAGAGTGTTGCTCGCACTATGCTGGAAAAGCTCGGCATGGACCGGGGCTGGTACCGCGTTGGTCGTACCAAAGTTTTCTTCAGAGCAGGCGTTCTGGCTGATCTAGAAGAGAAACGTGACCAACTCATCCGAACTATCATGTCCAAGTTCCAGTCTGTGGCACGAGGATTCGTTCAGCGCCGCATTTCTAATAAGCGCCTCTACCGCGCGGAGGCAACCCGGATCATCCAACAGAACTTCCACGCTTACCTGGACATGAAGGGAAGCCCATGGTGGCGCATGTTCTCAAGAATGAAGCCCTTACTGGGCGACACGAGAAATGCGAAGGAAGTCAAAAAGCGTGACGACAAAATCCAACAGCTTGAAGCCAAGATGAAACAGGACCTAGCAGACCGCAACAAGCTGGACGAAGAAAGACGCCGGACAGAGATCGAGATTCAGAAGATACAGCATACTTTGGAGAGCGAGCGCGCACTTGCATTAGACAAGGAAGAAATTTTCAAGCGACTGCAAGACCGAGAAGTGGAGCTCGCTGAGAAGCTTGCTGGTGCAATCGCCGACCAGGAAGGCCTTGAAGAGCAGCTGGATGAATTGGTCGATGCGAAGAGGAAAATCGACGATCAGCTGCAACTTCGAATTACCCAGCTCGAACAGGCCGGCCTGATCATTCAGCAACTCGAGTCAGAAAAGAACAGTTTGCAATCTCAAGTCAAGGAACTTGACAGCAAGCTTTCTGAAACAGAGGTCCAGTTCTCTGGAAAGAACGAGCAAATTCAAGAACTAGGCCAGGAGATCAAGATGCTCCAAAGCCACCTCAGCTTGAAGGAGCGTAAGCTTCAAGATCTCGAGGCCAAATTGTTGAAAACAGACCAAGACCTTGATATCAAGCTCGCAAACACTTCCAAAGAACTCGACAAATCCAAGAAACAAATCCGTGATCTCTCCGAAGAGAACAAATCAATTCGTGATCAGATTTCCGAACTCTCAAGTACTTCTACAGGCTATGAAGACCTGCTTCGTCGAAAGGAGAGTGAGATTGCAGTTCTTCGAAATGACATTCAGAAGCATGAGGAAGAAAAGCGAAGCGTTGAGTCCGAAAAGACTTCCCTTGCGGCACGCCACGACGACATGCAATCCAGACTCCGTGAGGTACAAGCCGAGAGAGATGCCATGCGCTCTGAACAAACCCAACTTCAACGCGAAGCCGCGGACCTCAAGAATCTGCTTGAGAACAAGAGATCTGAGGATGCTGAGGCTGGAGAGAGCAGGAAGTTGCTAGAGCAACAGGTAAATGACCTTAAGAGTCAGCTCTTCCAGGCTCAAGCCGACCTCAGTCGAGAACGCCAGTCACGAGATGATGTGCAAATGCTTTCCGAGCATAATCTTGCACAGTTGACTCAGAAATACGAGACACTCAACGACTCTAAGATTACCATCGAGAAGGAGATGTACATCCAGCAAGATAGTTTGCGTCGCGCTACGGAGGCGCGAGTTGCGGCGGAAGCAACAAGGAAAGAACTGCAAGGCGAACTGATCAAGCTCCGCGAGAGATTCACGGACGCCGAGACTGCCCGCATGAATGCCGAGGCCGAGATTGAACGCAAGATCATGACTCAGGCTGAGGAACGCATGACAAGTTCACGCAAGGACCTTGAGGAAAAGGCTCGCCAGCTTGAAGAAGTGGAAGCAGAACGATCGCAGCTCTCGGGCCGGATTCAAGAGCTCATGCACTCAATCTCTGAATCAGAAAACTTCCGTCTGCGTCATGATCAGCACAAGGAGCGCCTTGAACGAGAGCTTGTGACTCTCAGAGGCAGGCTGACGGCGTCCGAAAACGATAACAAGTCCCTTCTAACCAAGATTCAGCAAAAGAACCTTGACATTGCCAGATCAAACTCGAAAGCCAGTGATAGCAATCGACTACGTTTGACCAACCTTCAAAAGGAGAAAGCCAGGCTCGACGAGGAGACCAAGAAACTTAGTCGTCAAGTGGAAGACTCGCAGGTCATGATTACATCCTTGGAGAAGCAGAAAGAGAAGTTGTCGTTGAGCTTGGAGGATTTGAACCATGAGGTCAATCGCGAACACAAGACCAGTCGTAATGCTGAAAAGGCCGCTTCAACAGCGAACCTGCAACTAGCAGAGGCCAATCGGAAACTCGAAACCGAACGACAACTTCGCAATCAAGCTCAAGCTAATACCCGTCAAACCCAAGGTACCCTTGATAGAGCGAACAAGGAGATCGAGGACTTACACCGCCAATTGATTTTATTGCACAAAGTCTTCGAGCCCGAGGCCACTGAACCAGCTCAGTCCTGGGAGGCTGTTCAGCCACACCTCTCCAAGCAAGTTGATCTAGCCCAAGTCCTTGAAACTGTTCAGAACAAGCTTGGAATCACCGAGGAGAAGTACGCGAGAGCGGAGAGCCAGCTTGCTGAAATGCGCCGACGCCACGCGGATGAGATGAGGGAGCTCGATACCAAATATTCATCCTCCAAGCGCGCGTTGCTCGAGGAGATTGACCAAAATGAAGTGGCCAATAACCGTACTCCGGCTCACCTCCGAAAGAACTCCGAAAACGCTGCTAAGAAATACTCTAACCCTACCACGCCCAACCGACGCTACAATGTCTTCGAAGCACCAAATGACTCCGCGCGGTCCGACCGTACAGTAGATACACAGGGCTACCAAAGGCGCATGGATACTGCAGCCGAACTGGAAGAACTTCAGAATAAGCTGCAGATGACCGAGATGCAAAACAAGCACCTCCAGAGCCAGCTTGGACGCTCTACTCCCACTGCGGATATCTGGCAGGATGACAGTCCTTCAATTCGTCGCATGCAGCTTCTCGAGCGAGAGAATGGCCGTCTTCACGACCAACTCGATGACTCTTCCAAGAAGGTTTCATCATTGGAGCGTAGCATCCGCTCCGGAGAATTATCCCTCCGCGACGTTCAAGCTAAATCGCACGAAGAACTATACGACCTTATCAACTCGCAAGAGCAATCTAGGCGCTCACTCCTCAAGGTTCACAATGAAACTATGAGCGAGTTTGGTGATGCCAAGGCTCATTTCGAAAAGTTGAAGCGTGCCAGAGCGATGTTGGAGGTCGAACTTCGTGATGCCCGTTCCGAGACCCAAGAGTTGCAAGTTGGTAGGGAGCAAGATGCAGTTAGCCGTAACCAGCTTCTTCAAGAATTCTCAGACCTCCAGATTCGCCTAGATGCCGAGTCGTCGAGGTCAGCTGATCTGGAGTCAAGCCTCATGCTGTACAAGAGCCGCTCTGATGAGTACTTCAACAAGCTCGAGCAGGCCGAAATTGCGGTTATGAAAGCTTCACGCGCCGAGCAGTTCGCTAAGTCTCAAGGCCAGGAAGCGGAAGAAACCTGTGCTCAAATCATGTCCGAGCGCAAGGAGATGGATGCGCTTGTTGAAGACTTGCAACGACAGGCACAGTCCCTCGAGGCTCGGATGGAGGACCAAGCTGCAGAGCTCCAAGGTGCCTTGCAGGCTAAGCAACGTCTTCAGAATGAACTCGAAGATTACCGCAACCAGCGCGCCATTGATCTCGAGGACAAGGAGACCTCTATGGAACAAACCCGGCAAAAGTACCAGAGAGAGTTCTTGACTCTTAACAACGAACTTGAGATGGAGCGTGAGCGTGTCCTCAATGGCCGTGGAGAGGCTTCCCGTCTCCGCGAGGAGTTGGAAGATCTTCGCAGCAAATGGGATAACGAGGTTCTCAATAGCTCAACATGGGCCAAGGAGAAAGCTCGCATGGATGTTGTTCTGCAGGATGTCACCAACTCTCGTGACGAAGCTGTCAACGCACACAACGAGGCTCAGAGCAAGGTTGTTTCACTCTTGTCCCAAGTGCGCACCCTTCGGACCTCCGTCGAGGATGTTCACGCAGAGCGTGACCTGCTTCTGAAGGACAAGAAGATGCTGGAAGGCCGATTGGCGGAAGCTGGCGAGCGACTTGAGGACCTTGCGAAGGGCGAAAGCCCATCTATGCGGAACGCTGCCAGTATGGACCGTGAGCTTCTTGAGCTCAAGTCCAGAATTGCGCAACAGGAAGATGTTTCTGCCGCTGCGGTTGGTAAAATGCGCCGCGCAGACGCTCTGGCAACTGAAATGCAAAAGGAGGTCACTGCTGAGCGGGAGGCTAACGCCCAGTTATTCAAGGACAAGGCGGCACTTGAGAAGCAGCTGAAGGAGGCTCAACTCCGATGTGTTGATCTCGAAACCAAGAGCTATTCCTCTGGAAGTCAAGACGTTCGCTTCTTGCATAAACGAATCAAGGAGGTAAGTTAGACTAGCTCTATGCTCTATTTTTATGACTTTTGTACTAACCTGGCCCCTTAGCTTGAAACTCACCTGGAAGACCAGGAGAACAAGCACAGCTCCGAGCAGCGCTCGCTTCGCAATGTTGATCGCACTGTCAAGGACCTCCAATCTCAGATCGAGAGGCGAGACAAGATGAACGCCCAGCTGAATGATGATGTCAACAGAGCTCGGGATAAGATTGAACGGCTCCTTCGCAACATCGAGGAGCTCCAGCATAACGACTCGGACGCCCAGTTGCTGGCCCGCCGCGCCGAGCGAGATCTCCGCGAAGAGCGTGAGAAAGCACTGCGTCTGGAACGCGAGCTAGAGGGCTGGAAGGCCTTGCGCGTTGAGCGAGGCAGTACTATTGGGCGTGGTCCAGTAGCTTTCAGTGATGCTGGAAGCCGTCGTGGGAGTGCTGCCTATGGGTCTAATGACATTCCCCAACGGCAACCCAGCAACACCAAGGGCTTTTTGTGAACAGGCCTTGAGTTATGTTTAGCAGGCTGATTCTGCCCGGAGTTGTAACATTGGTTATGGATGGATGTTTTGCGTTAATGGTGTTTATTTGCATCTGGGAAAGGGATGTTGCAGTATTTTCTGCTGGCCTTGGGCTTGTTCATATTGTTTGAAGGGTCAAGCGTTTGTCCCTTGGTCTGTATTTTCCGGCGTTCATTTTTGTCTCACGTTTCTGTTTATGAGTAAATATGCTCTACGGGTGGACTATGCTATCTACAATGACGAGAATGTAACAACTCACCAATCTCCCCATTTTATTTGTTTTTAGTTCTCTTCTTCGGATAGGTTGTACTATTTCTTGACTCAACTATAGACTGTGCATCTATCTGGAGAGACCACATCAACCGGCTCTTTTCCTGTTTCCGAGCCTGCAATAATATACATCTTGCTGATTATTTCCCTCTCTAAAGTGAGTAATCTCGATGTTGACTCTGGAAATGTATAGTGGACGTAGAGAGTATCATCTGCTACAATGCTGTGCTGGAACTGCTCCGATATTCGGATTTTTATTAGCGAGACTCATATTTTTCAAATTTTCGTCAAATCTATATAGTATCTAAAATGTGAGCTGAAATTGTCCATATTCTTTAGAGCAATACAACTCGAGATTATGTAAATTCTGCACATTCCCACTTACAATTGGACAGGCGAGTCAAGTAGAAAACCCTAGTTGTCTATTATGACGTAGCCTGTTGGTTGTGAATAAAACATGGTACACGGAAAAGACTATGGGAAAATTTTTATATTTTTGTGGGAGATTTAAGAAAACAAATGGTAAGTTCTAAAGCGTCACCACGCCAAATATATGTGGCTGTTCAATGGTTGATTGACGTTGAAGGTAAATGGAAAAAAGACACGTGATATCCGCGCGGCTACGCGGCAATTAGCGCGCGACTTCACTTCAAGCTGTCAAGCTCATGATTTCCTCGCCGGATTTCTTCCCTGCCAACGCCCACGATACCCGACTTCTTCGGGTCGCTGACTTGGTCAATTCTTCAAAATGGTGAGCCTCACCCTTCTCAACTCAAACCCACGAGAAAATCCATATATCCGAGTCGATTCACATTTTGCTAACCCAAGCCCCCGGTATGTAACAGGCACGCAACAGTGAAAAAGCGCAGTCGATGCTGTTCCGCTTCCGTGCGCAACAAGCAGCTGACCTCGGAATCATTGATATCTCGCGTACACGACGCCCCAAGGCCATCACATCCGTCGACACGGTGCCAGAATGCGAGCGCTGGCGCGGACAAGTTCTCCAAGAAATTTCGCGCAAAGTATCACGCATTCACGAGCAAAGTCTGAGCGACTACCAAATCCGCGACCTCAACGATGAGATCAACAAGCTCATGCGGGAGAAATGGGCGTGGGAAATGCAAATCCGCAACCTGGGCGGACCGAACTACATGCGTGGATCGAGCAGACTTTACGATGACGAAGGGCGCGAGATCCCCGGCGGAGGCAGAGGCTATAAATATTTCGGCCGTGCCCGGGACCTACCTGGTGTTAAAGAAATGATCGAGGCTGCAATTACTCGCGCGAAAGGACCGGCGGAGGAAGAGGCTGTGTCTGGCCGTGGTGGAGATATTGCGACGAGGAAGGTCGATGCCAACTACTTCGGCTATGGTCTTGACGAAGAAGATGGCACGTTATTGGCGTATGAGAAGCAGAAGGAGAAGGAGTCTGTTGAACACCTGCGTCATCAAGGAGAGGATGATGCTGAAGATGGCTGGCAATCTCTACCTGGTGATGCGGGCGACGGGGTGGAATGGAGACTCCCGACGCTGGACGAGGTCCAGGAAGAGCTTGTGGATAGGCGGCGCCGCCGCCTTCTAGACAAGATCTCTTGATTTAGAAATTACGTCCAAGCTTCCTTGCTTCCATTTCTGTCCTTTGCTTGGGGTTGGCGTTACAGGTGCTTCTACAAAACCTTGACATTTCAAGCATCATGCTCCGTTTGTTCGTAATGACATCACTTGATTATTATTTCCAAAATATCCACCAATATTTCCAAGGCAGATTCCTTATATATACAGTATTTTACAGATCGCTAGTTGCATCCGGTTTATTCTTTCGAGTCGTCCTTTCCACCCTCAAGGCCTGCGTCATGCTCATGCGTGGTGTTTGTGTAGGATCTTCCCGTCTTTGTTGCTCTGCTTCTAGGTCATCCACCAAAAATCGACCAAGCTCTCCTTGCCTCCACTTCTGAATAAAAAGAAGTGCAGCCCCATCCATCATTGGCACTCCGCCTTTTGCAAGCAGACCAGTTTGGCGCGCAAAACTTTCAATTAACGGGACCACATCATTCGTCGGTTCCGACCAGCGCTTGTATACTGTGGGATCATTCAAGTTTATATGATACAACAAATAGTCCGCGAGGGTGATGGGTGAAATGACATTGTCCTTCACACAGCCACAGAGAGCCAGCTTGAGCATATTCTCCGCCTCCGGGACGTACGGCATGAACACTCCCGGCGTGTCCAAAACGTAGACATGTGACCCATTTTCGCGGTCAATAATTTTCACCTGCGTGGCTATCTTGCGTGTGATACCGGGCTGCTGTCCGGTTTTCAAAGCCTTGGCTTTGCCCGTTCCCGAGTTGCGTAGGTTGTTGATCAGTGTTGACTTGCCAACATTGGGCATTCCGACAACTAACACTCGACAGCCTACTAACTTATCGGGAGCTTCAGCATCGTTTCGAAGGTGTTTGATGATCTGGCTGACGTCTGGGCGGGAGGATGAGCTTGTGAAGAACACGGCGCTCTTTGGATCAAAACTTTGCAATTTGCGCTCTGTCTGCGGCTGTGTTAGCTGATATCCAATAACAGCCTACTATCTGACTTCATGGTAGAGAAAAATACTTACTATCTTCTGGGCAGATGATTTGGGAATGCTTCCCAGATCTCTTTTAGTGTAGACGATCAGTCGGCGCATCTTGCCCAAAGCTTCCTCAAACATCGGGTTGATCGAGGTCACGGGGGCTCGGTAGTCACGACACTCGACAACATAGTCGATAGTGGAGAGCATGCTCTTCATTTTGGTCAGACCAGCCCTGTGGTGTCCCAAGAAATAGGACCTTGGGATAGCCCCATAATGGGGGAATGCATTGCGTGGAACGAACTGGGCCATTGAAGCTCGTTGAAGGGAGAGTGTTGTTCAGTCTGGTGAAATACGATTCATTTTAATCGGAGCAGTGGATGATCGGTCTGGAGGGACTGGATGATCGAAGAAATAAAATAGCTGGTCCGCGGAAGGCAACAAAAAACCCGTCAAAATGTCGAAGGCGGTAGGGCGGGCGGTGAACATTACGTCGACATGAATCATGTCGACATGATCGCAACAGCGTACATTCCTTATGACGGCTAGAGCTTTATAAGCCTCCTCAGACAGATAGATTCTGACTTTATAAGGTAAAGAGTCTGTTGCCTAGCATCCACCCAATGGCACCCGAGATAGTATCCATCTCTTTCAGATCCTTAAGGCGCATAGAAGCCCTAAGTTAGCGGCTATAAATGCGCTCTGGACAAGATTAGCCAGAAAATGACTTCATTTGGGTTGTACTATTTTAGAAGATCACCCACAAATAACTAAGGTGACGTCTCGCTGGCCTTGGAAACGGACGAAAAACGTCGTCCGCTTAGCCTTTGGCTTTGGTGGGAACCCTTCCTCCGCGCGCGCTAGGTTCATCTTGGGCTTAAGAACATCCACTCAGAAATCTCTCTAAATTCTCCATCAAGTGGACACTTTTTTGGACTCCTTTCAACGGAATCTAGTCAAATTTCCCTCGCCTGGCGTAGATGGGTCATCTGGCTACTGTTCTATCGACTATGTTGGCAGCCCCAGCTCAGATGGTTTTGTCTGTTGTCTACGGGGTATGGAAATTAAACAAAATCTTGTAGATATCCATTACATATTACATATTACTGAAGCATTATCTGTTGTACATTGTCCCATATCCCATATCCCATAATTCCACCCCATCGCAATGCTATTTCCATAAACCTTTCCAACAACAGGCGAGTAAATAGAAACCGTAGTTCGATACCAACCGCCCTAGTAGAATTGTCTCAAAACGTCAAGCCTCAACTTGCACCCCATGGATTTTGAGCATATGATTCTTCAGGTTGACCTTTCGTTTCAAGCGCTTTTTACAAATTCTGCAGGGGAAAGAACCCGGGCCGTGCTTTTCCTTAAGATGGCGGGTCAACGATTTTTTGGCCTTGAAGGTAGATGTGCAGCCGGACCGAGTACATCGAATAACAGTGTCTGGAGTGCTGGAATGGTTGGATATTCTTAGCTAGTGGCTCTCTTTCCTCGTACGAGACTGCGAGGTTGATAACTCACTTTTGTTCACGCTCCTGACGATGGACATCGGAGTTTTCGTCGCTGTTAATGCCATTGCCTATGGCTTCCGGTTCAAGAGGCTCCTGCAAATTTGGTTCCTGCGTGAAAGGAGCCACGAGAGGGGTGGTGTTTGCGGTATGGATCGCAGAGCCGAAAGATGCCCTGGGTACCGTCTGGGAGTCGTTGTGGTCGTTGTTGTCAACAAGGTACTGTGCATTGTTTCTATTCACATAATCCGGGTAGTATTGCACCCAGGGAGAAGAATCCCACGCGGAGGCATCACCAGGACGAATAAGCCCTGGTTGGGGATAAATGGAACCGGGAGTGCTCTCTTCCTGTTGGGGAACAAATCCAAATGTATACGGGTCCATATTATGTGGCGACCACGCCATGTTCAACCCTCAATCGAAGGATAGAGGAAAATAAATACCAAGAAAAGGAAAATGGGTTTGGCTTTTGTAACATCATGGGGAAGAGAAATTCCTGGGTATTTATTTCAGTCGAAGTAGTTCAGAATTTCACCTAAATATCAACAGAAAAAAAGAGGTGAAATAAAAAATAGATCGACATTACAGATAGATCAAGAGGTGTCCGTGGCTGGTTCATTAGGCACACGAATCATTCGCCCCCCTCCCCCCCGAATCTGGGAGCCGCAGGGACGGGTTTGACACTAGCTTCCTCAATCTCAATTTCCTTTCCTTTTGGCCTTTTTTAATAATAATAATCCCAAAAAAAAAAAAAAAAAAAAAAACTTCTTATTTTTCCCCCCAAAGTCTAGCTCAGAAGGTTCGGGGTAGTTGTTGGGGGCCATGAGAACGTGCGAATCCTGTTCATTTTCTTGTGATACGCATTCGATTTGATAACCGAGAGAACGGGATCGTGGATAAACCTAACACCTTCATATATACACATATGGTAGAACGTGCCAGGGATACGGAATATTACTCTAAAGGTAATACAGAGTAGATTTCACACCTGATAACTTTCTACTACTACCCATTAACATTTTATATAAAGCGATCACCACAACGTGGGTGTATTGTGCATAGGTAGCGCAAAGCGGAGATAGGAACGGGGATAGATTCTGTTGATTTTGATTATTTTTATAAAAAAATATTTATCTTTGTGGCCACCCATTTCCCTTTTGGATTGTTCGTGCTCTTTTCTTGCATATTTACACCCAATTAGCGAAGGCTGCTAAAAATACAAAATATCCTCAACAGATAAATATTACGGGAACAAAATCAAAGGCATTATTCTGAAGGGCTATCCAATTAACAAAGATCAATAGTTCCTACTTCCCTTTATATCCGGATGCATGCTTCAACGCGACGAGGGATGTACTCTCCGGGGGTTTCAGCCGCCAATGACCCACCAAATCCTAGCGGTGTAGAAAATGAGGGTTTCAGATGTTAAACCCTAGATATATAATAATAATATATACATAAGTTCAGACGCAGGAACCCGTTGACACGTTGGCTGGAATTCGGGCCAATAATGCCTGGCCAGTTCTCGACTTCATGGCGACTGTACGTGGACAGACTGGGTGAAGACCGGGTGAAATCACCAGACAATTTCCACATTTCAAGGCTACTTCCAATTTTGAAATACTTGGATTTATGTCTGTATTAATAAGATACCATCCCGGGCAGTGCTTTCTTCAGGGCTTTCTCTTCACGCTTAACTACTACATACCCAAGAAAGTCCCGAAATCCTAGTTGAGATCCTCAAATTTTCAATCGAACTGCCTCTGAGCTACCACAATAACTGTAATTCAGCCAAAATCTCCGAGATTTTCTCCTATCGGATCCATTTAGAAAGTAACCTAACGCGTCAGGATTCTCAGAGATTGCGCATGCCGGATGTCATTTTCAAGCGAATAAAAAGTCAGGGGTCCGTCCTAGCGGTCTATCTGTGGACTCGGACCTCTGCTGCTTGTTGTCTCGCCAAGTGTATTCTTTTTTTATTGTTTTTATTTTGATCTTTTCAATCTTAAAATTTTTTTTTCCCTTCTTCTTTTGATCCACCGTATTTCCCAATGGACCGCTAACCAACCCCCAGAGCCGGTGTTTCCCACTCCTAGAGTGATCAAGCTAGGTATATTTGTATAAAAGGTACCTTTAGTAGGTCTACAAGGTCTGGCCTATAGTATTTAGAAATTCGTCTAACTTTGTATTTCAAGGTTTGTTCTCCCGCCTGAATCAGAATCAAGGAACTTCACCACGAGCACGCATTTCGCCTCCTTGTCCCTAAAAGATCCTTGTTGCCTCGCCGTTGCCTCGCTGTATTTTCACTACCCCACAATAGTATTAGGCCATGTACATACCGTGCGTTTCGAATCCATGTGTTGCCGATACAATTCTGTGAAACATGCGCGCGGTAGCGAGTGTATTCCTCTCGAATACACTGCTAAAGAGATTCTATAGAAGTACATACGATAGAACATATAAAATTTTCTCCATTCTGGCGAGATGAGGTATCACACAACCTCTAATGGGGTAGAGCTTACCCAGTTTAAGGTCTGTGACGTGCATCACCCGTACATCTTATGTGTCACATACATCCCATGAGCCATCCCATGAGCCATCTCATGAACCATCCCATGAACCCTCCCATGAACCCTCCCAAGCACCATTCCATGAACCCTCCCATGAACCCATATATCAAAACATCCAAATATCCCATGCTCCTGCTAAAAATTATAATTTTAGCCCGATCGCCGCGCCGTTTCCGTAGACAAACCCAATTATAATGCCCGTTCATGTAAATCTAGGTTCTATCACTAACATAGACCTCAATGTTCCAAATCCCAAATCCCAAAACCGTATTCATTGAACGTAAACTCGTATTCCGTGGGCCTTCAGCTGGTGATCGTTCAGATGAGACTTTCGGGAATATGCATTTTCACATAATGGGCAAGGGAATGAGCGTGGGGAAGTATGCTGTTCATCGCGATGGCGCTTCAACGATCCCTTCTTCGTGAAGGTACCATGGTACGAGCAGCCCGGCCAGTCGCATCGAATATCGTTGTTCGAGTTACTGGAATAGTTGAATACTTGTCAGTAAGCCGTTCACTCTCCTTTCACGTTAGACTGGGGGTGGGTGGCTCACGCTTGCTCATGTCCGTGGTTAGGGCTACGGGGCGCTTTGTCGTTGGTAGAACCATTGCTTAAGGCTCCTAGAGCAATGACTTCTGAGCGGGAAGGCCCCTGCTGAGGTTGTACCTGCCCAAGAGGAGAAGGCACGGGAGACGCGGTACAAGCGCTGCTATCCCGGGGGCTATCAAACGCCGTAGCCGGGGCCTGGGGATCGTTGCTGTTGACAGTAAAGTACTGCGCGGTGTTCTGGTTTGGTTGGGGATATTGCAATGGAGAAGCCACGAGAGGGGCGGTACGACTGAAATATTCCGCAGAGCCGTGAAAAGGTATAGCTAGGGCCCGAGGGTCATTATCGCTGACAGTATGATACTGTATGTTCTGATTCGGACGGCGATGAGTCGGCGGAGCTGTAGGCACGAAATGTCCACCAATCGGTGTCAACAATTCCTCGTACGGATTGTATCTAGGTTGGTATGCACGAGCCGTGGATGTATCTGCCACAGTGGGTGATCGACGAGCACGGAACGGTTGGGGATAAACGGAGCCAAAGGTAGTCAAATCGAACTCGAAGAGATGATCTAGGGTTTGATTATCCAGGTTGATATCGTCTAGCGACCGTGTCATTATTAAATATCAACGGCAGGAGCGACAGACGTAAATATAGAAGTAAAGCTGGACAAGGGGAAGGATCTCGAGTAAAGGAGCGGGGATTGGGTTGGAGTATTTTCATGCTGGGGAAGAGGAGGGGGAAGTTGAAATATTTATGGCCACCCCAAGTTTTATTCGAATATGAAGACAAACAGTGCAGAAGGTGACAGGATAGATCCGCACAGAGCACGGGTGTATGTAGATATGTCACCAAGGTGATTGTGACAGACTTAGACTGTAATTCTATCATACAATAACGGGGTAACGGTGTTGGCAAAATCTGAACGAAAGATACAACTTTTAGTGGATTTTAATGGATTTTCGATTGGCATAGATCAGGATCGCCCCGAAGATGACTCTCTTGATGATCGCCCGCCGGTACCCAGACTGTCGGGTAGCCTAGATTACACGTAGTGTAATGAAAAAGGTAGCAGAACAATACGGAAAATCGAAATACTCAACCGGGAGACGAAATCCCAGCGGACAAATTGCTGTAAAAGGTTGTAACACCGAGGAAAGTCTTCGGATTTAAGCAATTTCAGTGGGAAAGTTCAAAGCATAACAAGCCATTACAACCATTATAACAACTATTACTCCGTACAGCTAAAATACTCAGCCTCGGACCCTGACCCACCCCGCTAGCGCCAAAAGGCAAATGATGGAGTAGAAGCCGGACTACGGAGTATACCTTTTATGACTACATATGCACCAGTACTTTGTATAAGCTCCACCCTCCACCTCCAGTTTATTTTATTCTTCGAGGTTTTCTCAATTTTTGTTTTTTTTTTTTTATATATTTTTGGATTGCGTATACGGGCTCCACCTAACCTGTCCAATGAAGGCCGCTCTAGGTTCAAAGGAATACCTCCCCAAAAAAGACAATGTGGTTGGGTGCAAGAACATAGTGTGTTTCATATGTGGATTTTGATCTACAATTTTTGGGACCTCGTGAATTCCCTTAGATCTTCTTCTACGGAGCAGTCAGGCATTGATCCGGTGCATGTTATATTTACCCAGAGGCGAAAACAACAACAATCATCAGACGGAATATGTGTGTACAGGATATAGCCCTGGGGGATGAGGTGGAGAGGAATGGAGCTCTGTCCGACGGCTACCCGCGAAGAACGTCCACTACGTGCGCCCTAAGGGAAACTTTGCCTCCTTCTCCGGAAGGAGTCCCGGGAGATCGGTGGGCCCCCAATGTAAGTGAAGAATAGTGGGCATATAATCCCCCGAGACTCGGTAATCACCCGCATCGTGAAGGGGCTGCTGCGGATTGGGGCGAATGTGTGGCTGGGCATTATACTCCGCGCTATGTCCCTGAAAGGAATTTAGATGTATTCGGTATATTCGGTGCGGCTAGGCCTTGTCTTGGTAAGTTACATTACTAGCTGTATGAATGTACGTGCATACTTTAATATCAATATGTTTCCTCCCTATCCACTTCAAAGTTGTCTCCATCTCTATGTGAACATCGTACTGCAAATTCGTATAGAAGGGTTCTCAGACAGGTGTCGTGTGGACTAGGCAGAAACATTTACCAAATGCTATGTAGTGGAGAAGGGGTGGAAGAGTTTCATATATTAGTTTTCATTACTCTGTACGGAGTAGAAAACTACACATTGACACCCATGCATACAATTTCAAGGTTTAGGCCACCCACGGGCTAGGTTCGGTTCGTCGTTGTGGAGCAGGCAGGGACCCGGTTCAATATGCTAAGGGATGGGATGGGCTGGGCTGTCATAGGCTGTCGTATTGTCGGCCCTGCGTCTTAGATTCCACCCAAAGATTGTTGGTTGTCTGTACGGTATACAGTCCAATCCAGTTTCGACAGCTTTTGCAGACGCCAAGCTCACTCCAATCCAACAAGCCCCTAAAACGGTAAGTAAATCGCTAAATTACTAAATAAATAATAAATAAATGATTAAATATCTAGTCTATAAATCAAATTCAATCAATGCATTCGAATTCCGAAGATCCCTTCTGGTCCATCTCGGCCGTACTCCAATTATTATTTTTTAATTGTACCCAAGTTCAACGCTGGTCTAAATTGGGATAGGATTCGTATCACCACATACCATCATTTTTACCGAGTTCCACTGATCTGACGTGGGGATCTTCTTCCACTCGTTTCCTTCGTGAAGTTATGGCTTACAGGATAGACGAAAGCCACAAGGATCCACCATACCTAATATTCTATGTGATTGGGGGTTTTTTTGGGGGGTGTCAATGGTAATTTTTTCAAATCTACATTGATCAATATTTTTGAAAAAGGTTTATTGAGAATTGCGGGCAAAGGATTCAGCCACAAATTTTTTTTATTTACGTTTGCTCACTCTTTTATTTTCTTACCCTGCCCTTCACTTCTCTCCATCTGCTCTCTAGCCCAATAAATCTTGGGGGTTTTTTTATGACTTCATTCGTTTTTTCGCCTGTCTTTTGTTCTTTAGTCCAAAATGTAGCACTTAAATTTTCCTTCTGCCGCGTATCCCGGTACATCACACCCAAAGTCCAATCGCCTACCAGCACCCTATGCGGTCCCACCCAGTAATTTATAAAGGTTTTTTTTCGTATGAGAATTATATACAAAACACTGCTAGTATTTCGGGGGTATGATTTAGTTCTTCGACTATGTACTCTCCACGCCTATTGATTAGGGTGCGTGCCCTGGCACATCGAAAACTATCCGTAAATATCTGTGCACTTTATCATTCCCTCATTTCTTGATTATTTGCTAACATAGATATCTTGGGGGAGATATCAGTGTGCCAGGTAGCAAGGAAGGAAATGAGGTACATAGTATAGAAACCTAGAAACCTTTCTAAATTCTCCGTTATTATTGTGTATCAAGTAGCTATAGAAGGTCTCCACTAAAGCTAAATTGTAGGAACTAAATCCCCGGGCATCCTTTGTGCATGAGTGGAGAGAGAAAAAAAAAAAAAGGAAAATCAGAGGCAAGAACGCGAAACCGGCCCCTCCCAACATTTTGTTTTTGTTTTGTTTTGCTTTTGTTTTGTTTTTTAATTTTTTTTTAATTCTTCTTTTATCGTGTGACCGGGCTCCATCGGGTATAATACGTAGTTCGATACATAATGAAGTAAGAAATTCTCCCCCTAATATGGAGTAGATAAGGCATATTATGACGTATGATGCCTGGGTAAACAATTTCCTAGCCAACCTGTCTAAACACCCTTAATTGATTTCGGTTATTAATTTTGACAGAAAACTGGCCTTTTGCACGGTCTCTAAATTTTGGATTTATTTCCTGTGACCTTTGTATGACAATTCTCTACTCGCCCATGCAGAGGAGAAAAAAAGGGGTTGTATATCTTCACGATCCTGGGATCCATCGTAGGGGGTGGATATGCGCTAAACTAAAGGAGACAGCTCCACTGTCTTGACTGCAGTAGAAACAGAGAGTCATTAGCAGGGTTCAAACTCTTGGTCGCTTTCTAAAGCATGGTGCTTATATCGGTATATTTGGGCTGTGAGTAAAATATACTAAAAATATGTGCTATACCTTTAGGCGTCCCGTGGACGTCTCATGAAGCCGGGAATAAGCATAGAAGCCACCCATGGTTTCAACATTGTGTTAAACCTTATTTTAACAAACCGTTCCACCAACTCTAAGGCCTTATATCAACTTCCGAGCTCTAAAATAAAAATTCCAGTTGTGGACCAGACGAACCACGCTAAGCCGAAAAATTGACAGCTATTACTTTGAGGCCCAAAATTTTAAGTATGTTTTTTAGAATATACTTTTCATCTATAGAGAACCGGGATCTAATGCAGTCAAGGCCAAGAAGATTTCACTTCGTAATTCGTCATACCCGTATGAAAGACGGACACTCGTACTATGAAAAATCACTTGTTATTCTTGGGCTGTTCTTAATCTGAGGTCACACCTCTTTAGCCTTAGCCCGATGAATGTGGATAGCCGGAGACCAAGGGAAGTGACCAAGGGGAACTATGAAAAACCCGTTATTGGGATTATAAATACCAGCGAATGCATTATACCAAGCCGAAAACGCCGCCAGAATGCCAAAAGCACCACCTGCCTTCTGAACTGCAATCGGGATCGCACCATGGGAGCTGCATTGAATGTGCGCAACGCCGAGTAGGAGATAGTTCATGTCTAGGAAAAAGAACAAAGAGAACATCGCAAGACTAGATTTGAGAGTGCATAAGAGCATCAGTGTAGTGAAAATAAACCAGGCCTGTGCGTATAGTTTTAGTCGATATCTCCACAATGTGATCATGTCTGCATCCTAGATTCCATGCGGGTGGCTTACCAGCATAAACAGACCCATCAAAGTTTCGTTCTGGCAGACCAAATCCGCTGTATCTTTCGTAGCATTGGGAGTATCAAAAGTCGAGATTAGAGAAAATGTGATCCAATAGGCACCGTAAGAACAGAAAGACGTCGCGCCGAAAGTATTTCCAATCGCCATTTCCCTACTCTTGTTAGCCCTGGATAACACACAAAACGGGACAGGGTCTCAAGGGGATATCCAATATATAGGATGAATAGAAACGTACCACATGCCAGCCAACACCTGCGCTATGCCGCCATAGTTCAAAGCCAAGGAAACACTGACCCCTGCTGCTTGTATACCTCTCACATTGAGGCTAATACAACTCGAGATAAAACACGTGAGTGCAAATGCACAAAGACCTAGGGGAGCAGGGTTGGCGAATTTCTGAACGTTGACAGGAGAAGACTGGCTTCCCTGTCTGCACGATAGGCATGGCCCGGGAGTATGTGATGGGAGCGAGGCGTAGTCATTGCTAAGTTGGGAGACTACTGATGAGCCAGTGTTGTCCTGCGCGCTTGGCTCGATGTGATGGTTTGATGTCACTTTGGTTCTTTCGACCTCGGTAGTGTCAATAACATGCCCCATCAAGAGTCTTAAGGATGCCAATTTTTTGTTCGGTGAGAAGCAGTTCGGTCAAAAGGGCAGAAATAATATGAATGGTGAATACAGAAATATCAATGAAGATCGGAATATATATATAGTCTGAGGCGTGGGTGATACAGGTTGTAAATGGTCGCGAAGGTTGAAGGTTTTGCCGATTCTTCCGCCTAGGGCCCTGGCCCTACTATTCACGCACACTTTTTGAAAAAGCACTCGGCCCAGGCATTATGCCTCAGTGCAAAAGTAAGGAAGTTTTCTGCGCTACGTAGAGCGTGTGGGAAAGTACACTGCCAGGACAACTCGGGATCAAATCCCGCATTTAGTGGGGATCCTCTGTACATATAATACGTTACTTGTACGAAATATCTTAAGGTTTAATTAGCATTGAACTTATTAATAATCAAAATGCTGCATCCGATGCGTTATATCTACCAATTAGGGTAGCCGTTCCCCCATTTTACATGGGAAAAACTACTTTTCCGTCATGTGGGCAGCCTGAGCATGGAGGCAGTGAGTGAATTAGTATTGGTATTACTCACTGTGGATCTAAACCGCGGGAATGCAAGGCTTGATCCCGAGGTGTCCGAGTAAGCTACGGTCAAACACCCTATTAAAATCGAACGATCGGCAAATCAGGTTTCTAAAGTGATGAGAGTCTTGGCGTTGAATGTGCCATTCTTGCATGATATAATTTCATTCTCAGCATGTTGAAACCATGCGGAATCCCGAAAGTGATCGAGGTTTACAGAAAGGCGAGTTCGAGTTTAACGGGGTTTGACTGCCATATACGGCGAAGCCCCCGGGTGCTGTGACAACTGCCGAGCTCGCCAGCAAAAGGATCTCCCGGTCTGCAGGGCTCGGCAATGATCCACCTGGACATGCACAACACGTATTATTTTCGACCTTATGAGACTTACGATTGGATAAAAATCAACTTGGCTCGGGTGGTGCCATGAGAAGCAGGAACTCAATCGTATTGCTTGAACAGACTACATCGGTGTCAATGGTAAGCTCGATCTATAGAATGTTTGGCTCGATCATGGGATATCAATGATCTGTTTCTATGAAGAGGCACCTTGCACGTTACGTGTGGCTTACGAGACAGTTTATTACAACTTGCTCCGACAACTAAATGTGGGGAGATGGAAAAGAATCATTATTACCCACTATACACTCCGTATATCGTGTGTCATTAATATGGGGATGATGACTGACTTGTAAGACATCAACCGCACTCCGAGTTCACCACACATGGTCGTTGACCAACAAAACTAGTAGAAAGTCCTCTCACCGGCGTTATCTTGCCATAGACTGGTCTTTAGAGTCCAATGCTGGGGGAACTTCGAATTGCTACAAGAATTTACCTCCTCCGGTACCGGAGTGCGGTGATTCTTGTAAAACGTAATGTTTGTGAGTAACTTCTCCTTTACCATATGTAGACGCAGGTTATAGGACTGACATACTAGAAAATTCTATCTGCCCTAGTCGTCAACCACCCTGTGCTTCACCGGAGGTTTGGCCTGGTTAGATCTATATTATACAGTAAATAAGAGCCCGTTCAGGTGGGTACCTATGTTGCATCGAAGCTTCAAGAAATCATTGCTATGTAGACGAAATAATATAGGTTGGGTATCCTGATTTTTATAAACCCATCATATTGCGCCGACCTTCATGAAAAGAGAAGCGAAATTCCCGCCCCATAGCATCATTTCCAAAACGCCTGTATGTCTGCAATTCGGAACCAGAAAAAAATAAAATAAAGTGTGTGTAGGATCAGAGTGGAGATTCCTTTGGAGTTTGAAATACACATCCCAGAATCCACAAAATCTCAAAATGAAGAGACCTTATGCCCGCCAGCCCTGTACAAAATCATGCAAGCGATCAATCACAACACCGAAGATAGCATTGACGCTGTCTGCAATGAGTTGCTCAAAGTGACGGATGGCTTCTTCCTCGGTCATTTCAAGATGGAAGCGCTCCTTCACTTTCAAGACGGCTTTGTCAGGCTCCACTCGAATATCAGGGATATTAGCATCCACCATCAAACTGAAGAGGTTAAGAATCAGATTCGCGGATTTCCGCAGTGTGGTGTAAGCAGTATAGCAGTATTGCTTGAATTGCAGATAGTGGGGCGAAGTTGTGCCGCCCATACCTTCGACCATTTCCTTGCAAAGTTTCATCATGGGTGCAAAAGGCTTTGGATCACGACCGAGGATGAAGCCGAAGTCGGCGTGGAAGAAGTGGCCATCTGGGGCTAGAAGCAGATTTTCAAGATGCCGGTCGCCAACGCCGAGGAGGTACGTGATGACGCAGTATCCTGCACATGATTTGATATATGTATCCATTGTCTCTTTGCGGACGCCGAGGGGCTCGTTTTCATCTGGGTTGTTGGCCTGTAGATAAGCGAGGATGGATTTGTACTTGGCTGACGCCGCGGAGAGAGAAATTGAAGGGATGAATTGCACAGCGCCGGCCGTTGCACTGGTGGCAAGAATTCGATAAGGAGTCAGTTTTAGATCAAGATTTTCCTTCTGCAAAAGGCGATCCATCAAGATGATGATCTGGATAACCAATTGATCTTGGCGAAGATCATCACCGACTTTAAACAGCATCGGATATCGACGACCTTCAGAAGTCTTGAATGTGATAAGCAAGGGAGAAAGAGTTGACTTGAAGACGTTCGATTCCTCGGGGTATAGTCCAACAACTGAAACATCGGGGTTCAAAGGCAAGGGCAGCGGTGGATCTATGTTTATCAGGTCGTTATCAGGATCACGGAGATACTTTTTCAGCATCTCAATCTTGCCAACTCTGTTTTCGCGCGCAAAGCGTACGTCCTTGGCTATTTTGGAGAGCACGGCCACCATTTCACCTTGGTGCAATAGTGTCTTTCTATGCTCGGGATGAAGCTTCTCCAGTTCAATCATGAAGTAGTATTCGACCCGCGCAAATAGCCGTCGCTGAATTGCATCGGCATCATCGAATTCGACCATGAGATACCAGTGTAGGTAGTTGCCAAGTTTGAAGTTATTAGCTGCACGTGAAATCAAGAAATGGGCAAGGGAGGACTCCTGCGGAGCCGCATCGGGTTGGTTATCTGGAGTTGCATCGTACTTCAGAGCCTGCACCAATTGGAGAAGATATAGAAGCAACTCCTCGTCATCTGCCTTCCGCAGTGTTTCCACAGCATATGAACGGACAGCAGGATTATCGAAGGTGGGACCCAGGATCTCCAGGGCATCATCGACGTCAATCTCGGTCCATTTAGGGAACATTTCAACAGCTTGCCGCGATTCTCCAACATCCCGCCAATTGACTGATTTGACGAATTTCGTCAATGCCTTCTTCTCCCGCGTGAGATGATACCTGAAGCGCCACACAAGATCCTTCTCTTCGGCAGTGAGGTCTTGTGTCGGTTCGTAGGAAATAATCATATTAAGATCATCCCTGATCTTAGGATTGGGCTTCAGGTCACGATCCATGATGCCGGTTCGATGGCTTCGGATCAAACGCCGGTGCTTGTCCTCGCACGGGTTTCCGATTTGGCCAACCTCTGGATCGTAGATTTGAATGATATTATGGGGATCGGCGTGTGAAATTCCAGGGCCAAATTGTACTTCCGGAACTGGCTTAAGAGTGGCATTGGGGTGGGGAGGTGCATTTTGAGACCAAGAGGAAATGGGCGGAGGAGGATACTCATGATCGGCCCACACAATGGGATGATCGAATCGTGGAAATTCAACATAAAGGTTGAAATACTCATCTTCGAGGTTCTCTTCATCAGAGCTATCGTCCTGATCTTTGCCGTGTTTCGGCTCTTTTTGCAGGGCTGCGTCAAGTTCAAGGGTGCGCTTTTGAGCCGCTTCATCTGCATTTGTCTTCAGTTTCTCTAACTCCCGAAAGAGCAATTGATCCATCCAATCAACACGCGGGATCTCGCCCATTTCGTGCTTCTTGATCAAGACTTCGACCCGTTCCAGTTCCGCCTCTTCTGGTGACTGTTGCGAAGGATCCCGGGTATTCGGTTTGCGACGCTTAGGTGGTAAAACAGATGGAGTAGAGGTTGTAGCAGAGCCGTCTGCGTCCTTATGTAAATAAACTCTGCACTTTTGCCTGCCCATCTTCAATTTTCCGTCCTCGTCAAACAACGTGATCGTAGTTCCACCGAATGGAATATGCGTAATCCTATCGGGAGCGAGTGGGGAAATATCAACAATGGTGATTGCCAGCTGAGCATTACGCTCGGCGTCTTTGATAGACATTGGCATCTCCAGCCATTCATTCCATACTCGAGTGGTTTTGAAAGCCTTGTATTTGGTCTTCATCGGCACGCCCAATGGCTTGGACTCCGACCATATTTGAGCGGTCACATAGAGATCGGAAGTGGGGTCTTGGACAGAGCCAATATGCCGTAGCTCGGCGTTTTCATCAAGCACCGTGCATGGGATCGGCTTCTGCTTCCCCTCTAACGAGCCACTGTGGATGTGTCAATGAGAGAAAAACCTCGATTATCAGGAGGGAGAACGTACATCTTGATGCGTATAGGGATGTCCACTTGAGTGGTCACGGCAAAGGTGAAGGCTTCCATCTCTGTTCCCAGTCTGGAGAGCAACAGGTCGCTGCGTCATGGCTGATAAGCAACTGACGCGGGGAGGTCACGTGAAAGGTCCACGCGACGCGACAAAGCGTTCGCGATCATTAAATGTAACCGCACACTTTTTTTTCCAAGGATCGGTGTATTTCGAGGTATACTCTTTATCTAAATTTGGCTACTGTGTGTAGTCGCACGCGATTAGTTGGCCCTTTTTTCTTTGTTGAATTTTCTTTGTTACAACCTGCATCTCATATCGCACTAACGAGCGTTGATCGAGGATGGCACGTCTCACTCACACGCACCTGGACGAAGCAAACACCCCAGGTCCCCGACCAGCACCATCTACAGTATCGCCAGACGCATTTACTTCTGATAAAGAAAATCGCCATCCGGGCATTAATAAGAGAAGCACCGCTGTGATGGCACCGCGTTCACAGAGTAAACGACAGCGACTAGCCGACCGCCCCTCGAATGCTCAGCCTGCCCAATCCACCCAATCTTCTCGGTCTGCTCAGTCCGCCCGATCTGCGCAGTCGCAAGCATCATCTCAACGAAACAGCAGCGACACACGATACTATGACCCCGATCAGGACCCCGAAGAACGGAGAAGTGTTCGGAGAGGACTTCGAGATCTGGGTAGGGAACTGAATGGTAGGTTGCTTTATCTGGATTTGATGCTCGAATGATCGCGCTCTAACAGTTTTCACAAAGACACGCGCGGCGAGCTCATGCAGCCTGGAAATGATGGTATCCTCAACATTGTCGAACAAGCAAATCAATTCTACGCCAAAGTGAAGCAGACCGCCGATGCCACCCTCGATTCGCGCATCCTGGTCAACACCGCTGATCTAACGCACAAAAAAGCCACCCAGCTCGCGCTCGGTGACACCTCTGCCGGCATCGATGTAGACGAGTTTGTCTCCAAGTGTGTATCGTTCATGCGTCGCGGCCCGAACAATGCGACGGCTTCGGCAAATGGGACACAGGGACATCGGGCGCGCCTCGGTAGAAGCCAAAGAGATCCCGATGCCAGTGACGAAGATGACGGCGATGCGATGAACTGGGACACGCTTGGCCGATCGGCCTGCTTCCCCAACAATGCTCGTCCAGCTGTGTCTGGATGGTTGCTGGGACCGCTGTCAGTACAGAAGCGTACGCGACAACTGACACAGCGAAGAGCAGCGGAGCGTATCGATCCGACGCAAGCCGTGGCGCCCCGAGAAATGGCGCAGCAGGATCTTGGCCAGCAGGACAGCACGAATCTGACCCAGATCTGTTCCGAGATCAATAAGCTGCTTGCCAATAACCAGCTTAAGCGTCAAACAGCAGCTGAGCAGGAGCTTAGTCGCGAAACAAATCTTACCCCGGAGAAGGCGCAACAGATTATGGATAAGCACAGCGTGGCGGACGACGGGGGAATTCCCTTGTTTCGTTTCTGTATCAACCCGAGATCTTTCGGGCAAAGCGTGGAAAACTTGTTCTACGTGAGTTTCCTCGTGCGAGACGGCACAGTGGGTGTATCAACAGATAGTCGCGACTTGCCGACCCTGCGTGAGTATTCTTCAATATGACTGGTTGATAACGCACTAATGATTTAGCAGATGCCGCCGCGCCGTTCGCCCCTAGTGAAGCCCAAAAAAAGGGCGTGCAGAAACATCAGGCGGTCTTCAGCCTGGACCATGAGACGTGGTATGAAATTATTGATGTGTTCAAAATTCAGAACTCTATTATCCCCCACCGCGAAGAGAAAGAGCAAGAGACTGGCACAAGCTGGTATACTTAAGCTTCTTCCGAAGACACGATTCCACGAGTCAATATGTGTTTTGCAAGATACCCCTTGATCTTTTGGCTTGCATTACTAGGTCAATTTAATAATTTGGCTTTGTACTGTGAATATACCAGTTGTATTTTATGATATCTAGCACATAATCTAGAGTATGACGCTTATAAAGCACAAAATCGAAAAATTCTAAAATAATTAGGCTACTTGGATAGTCTCTTTTAATGCACGTAAGCCATATATGTACAAAAGTAGACCAGGTACATAAGTTACCGAGGTCGCCCCTTAGCGATGATAAATCCGACCTGGCTCGATCGAAAAGTGGAGTGAGTGGCTGATAAGCCTGTACGTCATTCCAAGCTTGTCTGGCCACTTCCTTTCTCCAGCAACTTTTTAAACCTCCTATTTTACAACTCAGCTTTTCTCTTCTCTGCTATAGTGTGAGCTTTACAATATACCTATAGCTGCAAGACACTCTAACTGAGACATCCAACGCCAGGGAGCGCAGTTCTCGAACTCTAAGCACAAACAAAGCCAAAAAAGAGGAAAGGCGTCAAAATGCCACAGCTCTTTCCAACCAACCCTTCTGCGACCATGGTAATCCGCCATGTGACACCGGAAATCGTGACTATGAGTCTACCATTCGCACGGTTTGGACACCTGCAGTTCGGCGGGCGAGGGACGCTGGGTTAGTGCCAATCCTTACAGAGCCAAACCTACCAGGCGCATAATACCTCGGAGGACAGGGAATGATGTGCAGCCATATCAAGTCCACGGGGGCCCCTTTTTTAAGATCTTGCGCTAATATTCCTTGCATGCGACAGTCAAGCTTGCCACTGGTTCCCTCGCAGTATTCTCACCCGTCAGCCTAACGCCCGAAGTCCGCGAGACAGTCGAATCTCTCGGTGGAAACGTCAAATACATCACGGCGCCAGATATCGAACACCACCTCAATATCACCCCGTGGAAGAACGCATACCCTCAAGCAGTGATCCTGGCGCCGGAGGGTCTGTATGAAAAGCGACAATCGAACCCGGAGTTCCAGGACACCCCGTTCGAGCATGTATTTAAGAAGGACGATCAACTGCCGCGGTCGATCTCGAAGGAGTTCGATGCTGAGTTTGAAAGCGAGTATGTATATGGCCACGGGTCGCGTGAGCTGGTGTTTCTGCATAAGCCCACGGGCACGGTTATTGAGGCGGATCTGCTCTTCAACCTGCCCGCTAAGGAGCAGTATTGCAAGACTCCCGAAGCGGGTACTAATTTCCTTACGAGGCTTATCATGCCGCTGTTGTCCACCAAGCCGCCAGCTACATGGCACAGACGGTTTGCATGGTATATTCTCTCCAAACAAGATCGGGCGGCGTTCAATGAGTCCATGAGAAGGATTGATCAATGGGACTTTGATCGTTTGATTCCTTGCCATGGTGATACTATCGAGACTGGCTCCAAGGGGATATTCCGCGATGTGATGGCATGGCACTTGGATCGGAAGAATACGTAGTCATTTTTCCTCCTCGTCTTGTCGAAACTATTGTAATATTTGATACTTTTATTTTGACTTCGGTGTTGCGGAAGGGAGGTCATTATGCATCAATATGTAATTTTCTTTTTTTGGGGACGTTATAGGCAGCATTATTTCGAATTTGATCATCTCTCTTGGCTTTACCAAAGTGGATATACGCTTGTGCTTGCGGTTATTGCTATTCATAGTATGAAAGGCCCACTATTAGCTCAATTTTAAAACTTTTATACACTCGCATGCTTCTGGACTCTTCCTGCATGTACTTCGTACATATTGATGTTTTGGTATGTCTGCCTAGTTCTGCTATATCTCCACGTCAAATACTGTGTGTACACTGTACTATGTAGTAACAATGAATGTAATCTATAATCAACACAATGCAAAATAACTCTATGCCTTACATGAACGTATGCATAAAATATATAGAATCAACCTTATCAAGTCCTGCTCCGTGGTCATAGGGCTGAGAGAAGAGCAAGTTAGATGACTCAAATTAAAGATGATGTCATTGTCGTCAAACGTGTACAAGGTCTCCTCGCTTCAAACCGGATCTCCCTTGTCTATGGCAGCTCGGCAGTCCACCTGTCAGACAGCACAAATGATCGCCCTGAGTGGAGACCCAACCCAATTCTGCACCAAATCAGAGCTATCGTCAATAGTCCTGGGATCGGCAGTCAACTCACCACTCAAAGACCAAGCCACTGAAGCATATCACAATCCAGCGCAGAGCCCGTATTCCAGGCCAGCACATCGTGGCATTTTTTTTTAGTAAGGGGAAGCTGGGTCTGGGGAAGACAGGAATGATGATTTGGAGGCAACAGAATAGTTCCAGGGCTATGCAGTACCTGTACGCTCATATTCCCCACAGCCCATAGGCCCACTCCTTGCTCCGATCGGGTGCTGAGGAGCATTCAGCCACAGTCCACATCAGCGGTCAGTCCGCCACGAAAAGTCGATCTCTTACCCACCCAGGACTGGAAGACGGTTGGGCAGTACACACTTAGACCAATAGTGACCGCGGCTTGTTTGAAAGAATTGTATACGGAACTAATCTGACGACACCAGGAGGCTTAGATTGACTCTATTGGTCGCGTTTAATGCAAGTTGTGCTTTGTTTTGGGTTCTTGATTAATTCATATTATTTTTCCGGTTTATTGGGCTTTCATATTCGTCCCTTGCTTTAAAAACACCCTATTACTCCCTCTCCGAGTTTGTTTGTCTGTGCGACCTGATACGTTATATAGCTTCTCGTGTTCCCCAGCCCATACTTCTTATCCCACGCTACATCTTCTCACACAGGCTTGGCACATTATCTCCGTATACAATCACATCCTTCAGATTTGTTCATCGAACATCCTATTGATTTGGGAACACCTCAACAATGCCCGTCATTTCACGTCTTGCGTCTATCATCCTCCGCGTTGCGGAGATCGCCTTTGCAGCTGTGAACACCCCACATCTACACCAACTGATAAATCGCATCTGACTCTCTTCTAGGTCGTCGCAGGTGTTATCGGACACTACCTTGCTGAGGTTGACCAGAGCGGTGTAGACGTTGACTGGTGGCCCCAGTCTCGATGGATCTATACTGAAGTGATCGCTGGCTTATCGATATTGCTGGGCCTCATATGGCTGATCCCGTTCTCCTCGGGATTCTTCTCTTGGCCTAGTACGTGCTGGATATCCTACCCCGTGAATATAGATCAATGCTTACTGGAATCCAGTGGACATTCTCATTTCGTTTGCTTGGTTCGCTGCTTTCGGTGTCCTTGTCGACACTATCCGCCGCTTGCCATGCGGCAGCATCTGGTCCTGGCACTTTAGAGGGGACCAGACGTGTGGCCGATGGAAGGCAGCAGAGGCTTTCAGCTTCCTTTCTGCTATTATCTGGCTTACTTCTGCTATCGTGGTATGTGATGAAATCTCCCGATCCACGTGGGGAAAAAAGGAGCACTAATAGGCCCCCAGGGGATTTGGTTTACCTCCCGCGTTCGCCAAAACACCACCGACGGAGTGTAAGTGATCAATGCGCACCTTCGAATAACGCGGTATTTCTTGGTTGATACTGACATACTGAACAGTCGCCGCCGCCGCTGGGGTCGTTCCGCTGTCTAGATAATGTCGCCGAATCATCACGCCTCTCCATAGCAGAAATTAACACCAATACCTCGTTATGCACGGCCAACCATGCGCGTCGCGCCTCACGCTCAGCACAGTGTTGGCTACATGAATTATTTCATGATGCTCGTGCGCTTCTGTTTCTTTGCTTTCCTGTGTTTGCCTCATGATTTGAAGGCCAACGAATTACGACTTACGCTGATACCCTTGGTGGAATAATATCTTTAGTGCTTTGTTTGCGATCCGACTGCTTATTTCGCGCGAAGCCAGTCTTTTTGAAATCTATTCCTAATCCATCCTCATTTGGGTATTATTGTCTATGGCCGCGCAAGCTTTTGCCGTAGTGATTACTATAGCTATGGATATTGATTTAAGGTGCTCAAATAATTTGTTACCCACCCTCGCCTAGTTTCTAATCCTCAGCCCGAGTAACAAAGAACCGCCAACAAGGCCTTTATTTTCCAGATCACCTTGTTCCACGCTTCTCTCTTTTCACCTTTGTCGTCTTTCTTGTCTTTAACCTCGCCATTTCCGGAAGTCCGGCGTGGAAACAATATAAATAGCCCTCTAGCCTGAACAGTGTTTGACAATCCACTCTTGCTGGCCTTTGAGTTAGGGATTCATCTTTCGTGATCATCATTACTGCAACCCATCACAATACATTCTGCTAGCGTCGGAATTGTGGTATCAATAAGGAGTCATGTCTGTTATGCTAGACAACACTTCAGCCCGGCTCTTTCAGACTACACGCACTGTGTTTCAAACCGGCTGCCAGCGCCTCATTGACGACATCTTGCACAATGGATTATCGCTTGAGCATGAACTCAATGGTAGAGTGGGTCAGCTCCATCTGTCATTGGAGCAACTGAAACGAGCCGGACGGATGATGGTCATTGATTGCTCGACAAATGAGCTTGTGCGTGTTGTCCCTATTGGATTTTTCACCGTTCTGATCGATCGCCCCGGACTGGACCCAATGTCCGAGTTTGACTGGGCCTGTATTTACACCTCTGACACTTTGAATATGCTGACTGGTGACTTTATGCGACACAGGGAGCCCACTGATGTTGCCCGGAACCTTGAGACCCAGTCATTGCTCTGGGACTTAAGCATGCCTTTCCCGGTGACAATTCCTCACGCTGAGGATTCCGCCCCAGAGCCATATGTGAATGCTCTGCAGATCCCTCCTGCTGCTAGTATGGCTCGTATGAACTCTCGGATTCCAGTGAGGCCTCGCCCTGCCCCTCCTGTCGACACCTATTCGACCTATAACCGGCCTGTTCCTGGACCTTACCCCCCCTGCTTTGCCCCCACAACCTGTACCTGAGTCGGAGCATGTGCCGGAGCCTGCGGCTTCTACATGTGTTAGCACTATTGGTCTTCATAGAAACCCCAGCATGAATCCCCGGTAAACCTTTGCTTTTTCTTTCCACGTTAGTTTCCGCCGATTTCCCCTTTCCAAAAAAGAAGCGAAAACAACCAAGAAGACTCATATACCTGTTGAATTTCAGCTAGTTCATCGTCACGCACATTTATAATAGAAACAGTCATTCATTTTATCCTCACAACATACTTTAATATAGTTTATGTTCTTTGAAAATGTAGAAAGCTTTGTCTTTTTGCAACTCTTAGTAGCAAGAGAAATTAATCGGTGTAAGAGTGAGAAGAGCACTCGGTTATTTCGCTGTATTGAGGCCGGTGGTACCACTTCTACCCCAAGAAGTGACTAATTCTTGGATTGTTAACTATTATGCACTTCTCGAGTTGAGACTTTCTATAATCACATCAGCTTCTAGGCTCTAGCTTTATTTAAATATCTAATATCATCTCACATTTTACTATGGACTTTGACGTGGCCTTTTTCCTAGACCTTTGCTGGTTATTCAATGTCGTTTCTGCTCTTGAATTTCTATTGACATCACAACCGACATGTATCGTCTTTACGAAAGAAGAACAAATTCTGGCCCGCCGTTGTTAAAGATCGCCTTAAAAATCCAATGCGCCCAATGGGCTCCTCCGTCCAGCTAGAAAGCTGCTCCAATGTGGGTATATCACCGTGGTTTGCGATAAGGCGGTGCCCATTACTCTTTAGACGACACACAATATGGCCCAGTTTGGGGTGGTTTTCCCGATCATACTCGACCGTATATGTCTTGAGAAGATTTAGTAAAACTTTAAATCGGTTCGAAGATGGTAACAAACCTCGACGATGGCCTCTCCTTCCCCGTGCATACTAATTGATGGGGGTAGCGGACTGGCTGGAAGAATCTCGCGATTATCTCTCGTGGGATACCGACCATTACCTCTGCGACCATGCGTTGACAGGGAAATTGCACTCTCGCTTGTCATAACGCCTCCATTGGCGAGAATAAGTCCGTTTGAGGGCTTGTGTGCACCACTAAGCTTCCGTAACTGACGGACCATCTCCGCCACAGCCTTGACCAAAAGTGTCAGATCCAATATTGAGTGCTGAATTCAAGTGCTATATCTTACGTGCATAGAATAATTTGCACCAGCGCCCCCAAATGAGTTGAGGCCTCCTAGGAGGGTGATTGGCTTTGGGAGCTTGTCGCAAGATATACCCAAATGGTGGCATGCTATCTTTGGGACAATTGGGAAGCAGCTACCGATTGGCAAAAAGGTGAGCGTGACTGATATCAAACCAAGTTACTGCATCAATGGATGTACACTCACGAGTAAAAATCGAAGAGGTCGATGTCATCCTTGCTAAGCCCAGACGAATGGAAACAAAGATCGAGGGCAGATACTATTGCCTGGCTGGTGTAGAAATTAGGACGGTCCCAGACTATAGGTACAGAATGATGTTAGTTGATTGATCTAGTGCTCAACATGTCAGATAGCAGGCTCCGAGTAGAGGAATTTACAGTCTTTAGAATCCTCTGCTCTTCCACCCCCAAGTGGGAAAATCCACTTATCGCGTGAGATACCCATTCGTACGGCACACTCTGTCGTAGTTAGGATACAAGCACCAGCAAGGTTCACGTCGTTGAACGCATTCATCAACAGCGGATCTTTGTATTACTAGAGTTAGCACATTAGGGCTTTCACAATATAGATAGAGGACACCCACAAGGGAAACATATCATCCTGTTATTCTTGGTGATACTTCCGATTTCTTTTGCTGTTTTAGGACTCTTTCCAGAACTCCACGCCATCGGGTGCTTAGACGCAATCTCGGCAAATCGACCATAAAGCGAAGCGGATTCTTCAAGATTTTCGAGGGGGCTCTGGCCTCTCTGCCATCGCAAAGCGTTCTCATACATCGGGTAGACATGCATAGGAACACCAACTCGATGAGTACGCCCAATTCCTGTGCAAGTCAGCGGCTACACTTGCACCATCCCCGGAGGAGTGACACTAACCAGTTAATGAGTCGGTATCATTGGCGTAGTAAACCTGCGAGTTTTCCGGTGCTGTCCAAGGGGGTGGGTATGTGCCATCTTTGACAAAAGCCTTCACTATGAAAACACTACCGTTAGTGCCACGTTCTCCCGTAGCTGCCCCGCGCATTTGCTGGAACGAGTGAACAAACATGATGCCATCGCTTCCCCACCAACCACGACTCCAACCTCGATTTGCTCGTTTGCAATCATTCGAGCTGTATCGTCGATCAGCTGCACAGATGTGCTTCCGGCCAGCTCACTGTAAGCTGTATGAGAGGGTTTGACCCCCAGCTTTTCACACACTAGCTCTGGTAGATCTTTGTATGGCCACGTCGAACTCGCTACAACCTTTACACTGTCGACGGAAGAGATAACAGCAGGTGCGCCAGAATCACAAGCATCTGAGGCAGCCTCTCTGATTGCCTGGAGCATTAAGTGCAAAGGCTCAATGGCATCTTCTGTTCGGCGTGAGGGATTCTTGACCTCTCCAACACCGATGATGATCGGGACTTTATGGGGTGCCATTGTTGGATATACAACGAGGAAGGTCGAAGACTCGGACAGTATTTAGACAGATATATATATAAAGTGTCGTCCGCTTCCGTCCTTTGTATGGTACTACTCCGACCTCGGTCTATATATGGACTGCGCCCCGCCGCGGAAGCCAAATTGGACATTGGACAGTATAGAAACCGAGGATCATTGAATTAAAACCCCAACTCTGAACTCATTTACGAGCGGAAAGTGTGCTATAGGGGAATTTAGCTTTATTGGCTATTACTACCGGTAAAAGATTTCTTAAGTACTATTTGTCCCTATTTCATAGCTAAGGACTTTTGTACCGGGGCGCTAGCACCCCGGAGGTGAATTCAAGTTGTACATCCACATTTGCATGTCGATGTAATATGGTGCAATGCAAGAAAAGTTCTATGTGGCACATATTGTCGCCCGTACTCATGCTTGTGTAATTTCTACATTTCCTTTAGCCTTCTAGACCTTGATTTCGAGTTTCATGGTATTAGTTTTGACCTTAACGTCTGTTCTAGGCGGCTTTTATGTCATGAAGGGAGTTTTTTTGGGGGGGAATAAGGTTGGGATATGGATAGAGGATAATTTGCTTCTTCTATATGGACTAGCTGTCCCAACCTAAAGTTGGCTTAACTGCTAAGCGAGCGAAAAGTACGAGATGTGCCATTCACACAAAATTGGTTACCCACAACCCCAAATTTCAATATCTGCTGTATACCCATAGATGAACTGTGCTTTACGGAAACTAGGAAATCATAGCTTCGAAGTCTGGTTGACATATTGCCCAGCATCTCTCAGAAGTGTAAACGCCTGAGTGATCATTTCCAAGATAATTTCATGCGCGGATTGATCTGGCGTGTTTACCATAGCAGCACCGCACCCCATCGGCCTGCAGCAATGTTAGCAAAATCTCAATTTGAAATAGAAACATTGTGAACATACCTCTGCGTGGATTGTTCTTCAATCTCATCTGTTAGCTTGCCCTCTCGTGCCAGCTTATCCAGTTCATAGTCGAGTACAGTCAATCCCTGGTTCTGCAGCTTCTCAATGACATCGCGCCGATTAAGCTCCCAATTTCTGATATATGGCGTAGCAAGAGCCCGTAGTGGACGCCCGGTCCAAATCGTACTCCTCATGGTATCCTCGAATCCTGCGTCAATGATCCTGCAAGTCTCATCGGTCAGCAAGTCACACCACATGGAGGTTGAATGATTTAGGCACTCACGCCTTTTTGCCCAGTTTCGAAGCAGCAGATTCGCGGGCTGTGACAAAGCGTGTGCCAACCCACACCGCACCAGCGCCCATGGCTAGTGCAGCGGCGATACCTCGGCCGTCGAAAATACCACCAGCTGCTACTAGCTGTACGGTCTTTCCAGTGAGCGGGGATTTGTACTGGCGGCAAGCGTCGATGCAAGCTGGAACGAGCACGCTCGTTGGAATCTCGCCCGTATGACCACCTGCCTCTCCGCCCTGAGCGCATATGAAATCCGCTCCGGCCTGGCAGGCTTTGTGGACATGCTTCAATTCAAATTAACTAGTTGCCATAGAATCACAGGGTGGGATCTGGAGTTTGTACCTTCGGATGGCCGACCATGTTCTGTATTATGAATCAATATCAGTCACTGTAGCTTGTAATCTGTGACAACACTGCTTGCATCTCTTGGTACGTACCATATACAGAATTCCAGCCTCATGAAGTCGATCTATAACCCTCTTTGGGGGAATTCCTACAGCCGACACGAACACCTTTGTCTTTTCTTCTATGATGATATCGATGAGGTCGTCCAATGCCCCCTTCGTATAATCGATGTTGGTCTTGCGGGCAGAGCCTCCAAGCTGAGGAATCAATAGGTCCACGCCGAATGGGAGATCCGGTTGCCGAAGCTTTTGTTTGACTTCTCGGATGGCATCTCGCAGCATGTCTGGGGTGTAGCCAAGACCACCAAGGACCCCAAGGCCCCCTGCATTAGAGACTGCAGCTACCAGGTCCGATCCTGCTGTATGACCCATTCCAGCTAGGAGGATGGGGTGTTTGATCCCAAGAAGCTGGGTCGTTGGTGTGGTGATAAGGGCCATCTTGGAGTTGCGTGAGGTAGACGTCCTTGGACTTGCGGTGCCATCGCAACGGCAAATTTTTGACTTTTATAAGCCCAGCAGGATCATCGGTAATAGAAGAGGCGGCTTCTAAATCGCATAATTGGGCTTTTTATGAGTTGGACGACTGTCCAACCTCGGTTGGGTTTGGTTGTCACCGAGGCGTGAATTTTAAATTGCTGGATCACCTAATTTCTAGCTAAACCTTTGACCTAATTACTCTATTCTTTGTTTTTATTACGACTGTCCAATGTTTGTGTGCTATCTTTGTGTTATTCAATGAACGTAAGGTCAAATATCACACTACAATTATCTAGCAGGCTAAGTTAGGTAGCGCATCCCATGTCTTGTTGCTCACAGACCATTCAACCCCCAGGAACTCCCCATGAGATCATCCGGAAGCGAAATCTTTTTCAACGGCAAATGGATGGTTGAAATTGATTCCCAAAGTTCGTCACAGATTGTACCTTCGACGGCAGCGGACATACGAGCAGCCAAATGAGAGGTTTCCTTCAGCTTGCGCAGAATTTTCCAACACTTGTGCAGTGAGCGAGAGCTTTGTCGTGCATTTATTTCGATACTAGCCTGGGATGGCTGTCTGTGGTAGCCTAATACAAGTATCAACAACGCCGAGGTTGGACACGGTAGCTGTTCGGATAGTTCTAGACAGTCGATCTCATCAAGGACCTCTGTGATATCCAGCAGACATTTGTCAATTAGGGCAGACCGGGATTTGTGTCCAGAGACAGCCAGACTGTCACCCGAGGGTTCTTTGTCGGTACAGCATGCTGCGTATAAAGAACCCAGATAAAGGAGCCGAAGCCAGGATTGATGTAAATAAATGCTGCGTTCACAGTCTGTCGGAAGCAGGTCCAGTGGACACTGATGACTAGCGGAGACAGGGAGCTGGAGTTGCCATCGCCGATACTTCTCGATCTCGTCTTGTGTTGATCCTGGCTTCAAATGGACGTCATCGTTTGCTATGTCTTCTCCACACACCACCTTCTGTACTCGGTTCAAGATGCTCGAAAATCGAGACAACTGACAAAGTTTGGTTTTTTCAATAAAAACTACAGCTTGCGTTTTTTGATATTCGATGTCGCGAAGAACCTCACAATCGTCCACAACTGCTCGCATCTCAGGGGGAAGATGTGAAGTTGGAAGTCGTTCAGTGTGATCATCGGAATATCGAACAAATTTCTGTCCTCGCGGTCCTCCTGCATGCGTATCACGGAGAGGAGGTTCTCCACGGTTAGTCGAGTATGATTGTGCACGCTCCACCAGGTGCGCCTGCGCATCTTTTGCTCACACGACGTGAGGGTAGAAGAATCTGGATTGCGGTGGAGACCGATAGATATTGCTAACGATAGACAAACACCTATCCAGTGGCTAGCAACATTTTCCGATTGAGGTAGATCGTTCCAGTGAATCAGCAGAAGTAGGGCTTGGACTGTTGAAATTGGGTCATCCTCGCAATTAAGTTCCAAAAGTACCTAACATGCCTGTCAATCGCAATGAACAGTAATACACGTAATAGTGATTAATGCGAACCTTTACTCGTCGGAACAAAACCTCGCGAACTACTTTGCGCGACATATATCCCTCCTCTTGGATGTGTGATATATCCACGAACGCAGAAGCGGCGAACATGACTGCATGGAATAAGAGCAGGCTAATGCGAGTTTTCCCGTCATTTGCAGCAATTGAATGCAAAAATTTATCCAGATCCAACACTGGTACCTGAGGGTGTGCCCATAATATGTAGCTTTTCAAAAGCTGCTTTCGAAATGGTGCTGTGGGAAGACATAAAGCCCCCTTGCTCTCTAGATAATCAAGGTCGCTCACTTCTAGACGAGCTGGAAGCTCTGATACGTATCGAGGGGTATTGTTCAGACGAGATCGATCGGGCGCCTGGGGACCGAGAAGTTGATGCATAATCGATACATAATTCTCTAATGGATCGGTCGCTGGAAGGTCCGCGGTGATACGAGCCCGAGGTAATTGCTCTTGTTCAGTTCTGCGTATTTGAGACTCGAACAACCCATCTGGATCAAGGCCGGAATTTCTTCATAAGAGAGGATTCAAATTGGGGACATACGGCCGAATTCATCTCCACTTACCATCACAGTAGATCCTAGATGGGAGCCTCTTCTTCGGTGTGATTCTGTCTCCTGGTATATTAGCCAACCTCTTTGTGCTCCATACCATTCCATCCTAGGCGAAATTGAGGAAGTAACCCACTCTTGGCTAGCGATGCCGTCGCAACGGGTATTCGAGCGGCGACAGTTGGAGCAGGGAACGCCCCGCACACCAATGTAGCACCGTTCTCGTCGAGCGACACAGTGCGAGCAAGCGCCCGATTCAATTGTCCTGGCTCGTTTGGGAGCGTGTCCCATTATTCAATTGACCGCAATCTAGAACGGGGACTATGAGGAAGAGGAATTGGAGTCCCTAGATCCAGGGTAGAAGGAATTCGGCAGGTGGAGTGCAAAACGCGGGGAATATGAAGTGGGGGTGCATCATCCAAAGAGATATTCGATAATTTTGATCGAGCTTTGTCGTATTCTGTTGGCTGACCGGTTAGATCTCTCGCCGCTGAGTAGAATGAGCTCATGAACCCCCCCAATATTGTATGCGGGCAAATTCCGCGGGTTTTACAATCCCGGCGCCCTCGGGGCCCCGGGGCCAGAGATACAGCTTAGTCAGCACAACTGTGGACAGCCCTAAGAGGGTTGACGGCGAAGAGTATGGCCTGGATTCAAAACGATTTGGTAATTTAGTTCTGCTCATAGCTTTCCACTTGGTATCACAACCCATTCTCAGATTTGACAACTTCATCGCGAACTCGAACCCTAAACCGTGACCTCACCCATGCCTTACAATTTGGTATACTCCCGATTTCTACAATGCCCAATCCTAGACATCCATCTAAAAGGCGGGTCCATCGAAAGAGGTCCGTGAGAGCATGTTCCAACTGTCATTGTCGAAAAGTGAGGTGTGATGTGACCCTCAGAGGGTCCCCTTGCACTTCATGCCGCTTCTATGATATGCCTTGTTCTATATCTATTGATAGAAGGGGAAAGGGGAGCAAGGCTGCAACGAAAGAGAAATCAGAGAAAGAGGGTGTGGGAGATCGGGTGATGGACAATGAGGGGCTGGGTATCCCCCAGGCAGTCGAATCCGTGGGTACGTGTTAGGAAATATGCAAAAGAACCAACTAGCTAGAAGAACGAACGATTCTAATCCGGACAGACCAAACATCACAATATTGGACCGAACCAGAACATAGCCCTCCGGTTCCCACCAGCAAATTACGAGTGGGTTGGAACGAATGGCTGCCAGACTACGCCAATCCCCTGTCACCCTCGATCACATTGGAGGACTGCGAACTTTTTCACGAACAAGGCGCATTCAATGTCCCAGATACCAGAAGCAGAACCGGGATCCTGAACGCATATTTCCAATTTGTGCACCCTGCATTACCGATCTTGAGCTCAGAAGATTTCTTGATGGTTCTTGATGAGAATTATAACGGCAACCGGGGTATCAGCTTGCTGTTGTTTCAAGCGGTGATATTCGCCGCTACTACATTCCAATCAAATGATTCTCTGGTGTTTGAGGGATTCAAAAGCAGGAGAGAAGCTCGGCAAGTTCGATTTCAGCGCACCAAGCTGCTTTTTTCATACGGCTGCGAAGAAGACCGTATCACTATTTTGCAGTCTGCGCTGTTGTTAACATATTGGGACGACACTTCCGATCAAAGCCAGGACGCCTGGCATTTTGTCGGTCTAGCGAAGACCATTTGGGACTCAATAAACGCAAAACCAACAGATTCCGAAAGGAAATTCATTCAACAACAACCGGGACTTTGGAGTCGAATCTCTTGGTCGTGCTATATCAGAGACCGCCTAGTTTGTCTTCAAATGAGACGCCCATTTCAATTTGACGAAACCGACTTTAAAATCGATGTCCTTCGACCTTCGGATTTTGGAGTTGGCCCCTTGCCGACCAAGTGTTGTCTTGGAAGTGATGGAAGTCATCCAGCGATTAGGGACCCCTCTATGCGAAGTGTTTTGTCTCAAATTAGCATCAGTCTACTGCAATGCTGCCAATGTATTACGCGTATTCTGAACTGCCAATATACACCATATCGGGAGCCAAACCAATCGACAAATTCACCCAGGAGCACCCTTTTACCAAGACGTCCTCATGCAATGAGTGTCGAAGTCTTGCTTCGTGATATTGAGCTTGAAGAATGGCTCACCACTCTACCGGAAGCTCTTCGATGGCACTCGTCCGACCCTGGCTTTCAGATCAGTAAGCATGGAGAGGTTTTTATTCATTTCCGCGCCATGTTCAACGGTATCTACAGTCTTGCTTGCAGTGCTTTGCATCAACCACAGCTTGTCATGAGAGGTTCTAGGCTTCCGGAGCTCATTGAGCTCTCAAAGCGAAGACTTCGCCACTCGGCAAATACCGTCACCCAGGTGTACAAATACATTAGATCCCAGAATCTTATTCATTTATTTTCAGATTCGCAAGTCGCAATGCTGGAAACCGCTCTCATCGCCCATCTGGACGATCTCGAGTCCACAGAGTCTTCGACCCGCCAGTCAGCCATGGAATCTTTTCAATCATGTGTACAAGGATTACAGCATCTCGGAGAAACATTCTCTTCTGCAACATCAGCTCTTGGATCCGTGAATGCTAGTATTCGAAAGACAGCAATTCCACTCGAATTAACATATAGCCAGTTCAATCACACACTGGACGGCAATATTACCAGCCATGACAGAACAATTATGAACCAACGCAACTTTAACGACCTCCCAGAAACCTTTTCTTCCTCGCCCACCATTGCACAGCAACTCGACACCCTTGACCCCCCACAAATGAGCAAGCTCCTTTGCTCCCACTTCATGATGACACCCTCAGAAATAAGTCTCCTACAGAATCTCGCATGCATGGAAGGAGGTAATTTGGACTTATATTCCGATGGTGACATAGCTTCGGATGAGGACTCGTACGCCTCCAGTGCCCGAGGCCTTGGTTCATACCAGTCGCAGCTCCCATCCATACAAGCACCTCCACAGACCGCGATCACAGCCCCCAATCCCCAAGTACACCCTACAGTGGAGCCTTATGGGCATAGTAACGGTGACGATGATTGGAACATCCTGCCGTCATTAGTATTCCCTTCGGATGACGGTTCCAAGATTCATTATACACCCGATGGTGAACATGAGGACATGGCACTTTTTGAGGTTGGACACTACATAAAATTATAGTGGATAAATTTTGATTTCTCATGTTATACAAAATCTTGTTTCAAATCATCAGTCTGGGACTGGTATAATATTAGTTAGCGCATCAAGGCGCTGATAAACTGGCCTCTTTTTGGAACCTTGGAATCGCGATATTACAACCTTATTACGACCTTCCACTGGCCGCATAAAGTTCAAATTTGGAATCTAGGCTCATAGTAGCTATATAAGTATACGTTTTATTTTTAAACAAACTCCAACTGGTAAGGGTCGAGATATCGTGGAAACGGTAAAAATTAATATTTTAATGTTGGATATATATATCCATGGTTTACATGAGAGTACTACTACATTTTAGTGAACATATATAATTTTTGAAAATTCTAAATAAACGCCTTTGTTCACGATTTTAGATATAATATAGAGATAACTAGTAATTTATTCGAAACTATTTAAAATAATAAAATATTACCTTTAGGATGAGACTTAGAAACGGGGGTAAAACGAAGGTAATTTTAAACCCCATCAAAGGGGGTTCAATTTACTAAATTCTGGGTATGTTTGCACTATTTGGGGCCCATTTGGGGGCCATTAACCGTAGTGACGTTCTAACTTAGGCCCATAGCCCATTGGTAGGCCCGAGTTGGGCTTTTTGTGGACTCTGCGGAGGTCTAATATTGGTCACCTACTTCTATCGCGTTCTCTTGTTTTTTTCTGCACCTCAAGCTCTCTCAATCTGTGCCAACTCCCTCTCCGACTTTTCCGGTGCCTCATTCGATGAGGACTGAGGAGTATCAATCATCTCATTCAAGTGACCTCTGTGTTTCACAAATATGTAATCAATCTCTTCGAGGGTCTTTCCGCTTGTCTGCTCTCACAAGTCTGGTCAACAGCCGCCACCAAGATAGATATAACTAATCAAGGGGGTCACGAACCTCAGGCATAAAGAAGTAAACGAATGGAATGCTGAGCGCAGTCATAAAGCAGAAAAGAAGGTAAATTTTCCAACCTGTATTGGCAATGGCCGGGGGTGTCATCTGCGCGATTACCTGCATTAAAGATTAGCCAGATGAAACTGAGTAAAGAATCGACTAGTTCTAACAAAGGTCCATAGCCACTCGGAAAAGCAACCAACGGCTGCACCGACATGGCGAATGTTGAGCGGCGTGATCTCTGGCGCATATAACCAGGGTACTGCATTCCAGCTCATCCCAAAAGATATTTCGTAGATAATAAGCATTCCCAAGGCCAGTCGTGACGATGCAGGCGTCTTCAGTGCAATTCCTACCGTGAACAATACCAAAGCCAGACAAAGCATAGTTGATCCTAACATCAGCACCTTTCGGCGACCAAGTCGGTCAATGAGGAATATCGGTGGGAATGTGCCAACCCAGAATGCGATCTGAATAAACCCAGCTACAAGGCTACTCAGTTCGCGCGAGAGTCCCACATTCGTTTCAAGTACGATGGTAACTAGGCAAAACTTTAGCTTATGATAGACCATTGATTCAAGAATTTCGTCTTACCGTAGAACGCTATCACGTTGATTCCGGTGAATTGTTGGAAGAATTGGATGACAAAACACAATGTCAACCGGCGCGCGTTCTTCATTTCCGTTTTCTCAAACAACAAGTTTGAGATGGATAATTTCTGCCTGTTATTTTGCTCGACTGATAGAGCTTGCTCCATCTCAGCCACAACAGTGCACACGTCGGGATGATCCTGGGACAAAGAAAGCAATCTTGAGAGCACGGATATAGCTTCGTGTTGACGTCCGTGTGAGTATAGCCATCTGCAATTGTCAACAAATCCCGTTTGATTCAATGATTCAATGCGGTAGAATCTACCTTGGTGATTCGGGCAATAATGGCATGGTAATAATGGTGATTAAAGCGAAGAAGTTTTGAAAAGCCAGAGGAAAATGCCAGACAACCTGAAAGCCACCGTGAGCGAGATGAATTCTTTAAGGTGTTGAGTGCAATTACCTCCCCAATTTGAGTGCGAATCATGCCATAGTCTAACCAGTAGGCAAAGACTGTGCCAAACTATTGGAAATCGTTAATAAAGGTGCCACACAGTGAAATATTCAGGTCCCATACAATAACAATCGACATCTGGATAGCGAGCGATCTGCCACGTACGGCGGTTCGGGAGGTTTCAGATACGTAAACGGGGACTGTCGAAGTGTTGATACCTTTTGTTTTAGATTTGCAGATTAGTATGTGAGATCTCGATATTTGTGATGTCAACAGAAATGCACATACCATTGCCAATGCCAGAAATTATGCGACCCGCGATCAGCTGGCCGGCGCTGTATGTACTGGCCTGTATTGCACCGCCGATGACCATAATCACGCAGCCGAGAGTAATAGCATTTTTCCGCCCCAGTCGATTGCCAAAGAATGCTGAAATCACACATCCCATCAAACAACCGATGTTGAAAAGAGCCACTATGGTCCCCAGATACCCAGAGCTAGGATTACCAATAGCTGCCAAGAAACCTGGATATGATACAAGACCACCCAGAACGCCTTGATCATAGCCAAACAACAAGTATGCACTCCCAGCACTCACCGAAATGGCAACTTGTAGCGATCGACCTTCCAGGTTTAGCATAGTTGCAGAATATCAGAATGTTATCATTGCCCTTAACAATGAGTTGTACCACCAGAGTTTTATATCCCCACTCGATTGATGCGTAGATCGGGATATCACTCCCGAAATTACACCCGTAAAAATGCGGGGAGTGTGGAGGCTGATGCTGATGAAGTCCGTATGGAGTAAGTACTCCAGATTATTCTAAGTTGAAAACCGGGGTATACTGCAGTTGCCGAGGCTGTCCATTTTTCTTTTGGACAATATGCAAGGTTAATTTACATGACACTGCTTGCCTGACTCATGCAATTTAGGGTACTATATATCCAAAAACTTAAAAAAGGCTGGCAAGGTTCTAGGCTTTTAACCGGACTGCTTCTCCTTAGACTGGTTAGACCAATGAAATTTGGGCCACTGCATACTTCCCTTCCAACCTTCGAATATTGAACAAGTCACCTGGGCAGTTCCATCGAAAATTAGAGTTATCCGATAAGCGTGAATTTATTCAAATTTCAACCCAAAATATAGGTGTTTTATGCCCACGGCGCGTGTTCTAACTTAGGGAAAGTAAAGCTCATTTCAATAGAAGTAGAAATTTCTATCAAAATATACCAAAAAACTGATGAGATTCCGGTGTAAGTGTGCTTGATGTCTCTTCACGATGCATGGGTTGCCTCTTGGTCTATCTCATTTCACACGCGCGCATTCTCTTCGTGAAAATGCTGAACCTCCTTTTTCTCATTCGAATGTGCGCCGAGAGATTCAGTATTGCTTTGGTCAGCTTCGCTTTCCTTTTGAAACAATAAATCTATCTCTTCCAGTGTCTTCCCAGTCGTCTCAGGGCACAGGAAGTAGATGAACGGCACGGCCACTGCACATGAAAGGAGGCACCAAAGCCACAACTTCCACCCAACTTTCTCGAGCCCAATACCCCCGGCAAAAACAGTGATAAAACAGAAAAGCCATTCTCCAAATGCACTGGCGGCACCTCCGATGTGGCGGAATTGTAATGGAGCGATCGTGTAGGGTGTCAGCATGCTAAGCCTACCTTTCGGAAATGAGGCTTTAGATAAAGGCTTACCTCGGGCCCATATAACCAGCAAACGCCAATCCATCCATATCCAAATATAAAATTGTATACAATGATGGCTGCGACTGCAACCCATTGCTTTGCCAGTGTTGGTCCGGGGGATCCGATCATGGCGACAAAAATACTGAGACAGATTGTTAGACCTCCAGCGGAGTACATCAATATATTCCTCCTTCCAAATTTTTCAATGGTTGAAGGAAGGAAGAAAGAACCGATTGCGAAGATAGTGTTCATCACAGCAGCGAGAAGCTGGGATAGCGTGGAGGAGAGGCCAATCTGGGCAAATATTTTAACACTGTAGTAGACAGCCACGTTGATTCCTGTATACGATGAGAAGAAAGGTCGACAGCAAATTGATGGAAATGGATTGGACGTACCCATCATCTGCTGCACAGACAAGATCAAGAAAGCAATGCGCAATCGTCGTCCCACCCGCAAGTTAGTTCGATCCCAAAATAGATCTAGCGGATTCAAGGTTTTGGTTTCCTCGGACTCAAGTTCGAGGGATTCTAATATTGACTCTCGCATTGTTTGGACATCAGAATCCAAGACTGGTCGGTCAAAAAGACGAGATAAGACCTCGTCCCCTTCCTCTAGACGACCGCGAACGTAATACCATCGAGGTGTGTCCGGCAACAAAAACATCCCCACGCCCGAGACAGCGCCAAGGACGGCTTGGAATCCGATGGGGATGCGCTATGAATATTGAGCGGCTGTATAACGACATATAATTAAAAAAAATCCTTACCCATGAAACCTGATTGTCAAGGCGTGTGAAGCCAAAGTCCACCCAGTACGCGAACGCACAGCCGCTCACAAGGAATATGCATTGGAACGCTACCTCGGGCCCTCGTTCTTTTTCCGTGAGACTCATCTCGGCCTAGGAGCATATCAAGTCAGTCACTCTGCATAGCATGTTGAGTGCTCATCTCAACCATACCATATATGTTGGTACCGCACAGGAAATAAACTGTCATCATAAATTTGTTAGATAAGCGATTCACCAGTCGGGGATATACGAACACCAATGCCAAATCCCTGTTATCTCGTCTGTTAGATATGTAACTCCCTCAATCAACGAAATGACTTACACAAATTACCCGTCCAACGATTATTTGAGGTACCGACCAAGACGAGGCTTGCAAACTCCCTCCGACGATTACCAACATGTCACCCATGACTATACATCCTCGTCGGCCTAAGGGCATCCCGAGCCATGATACTGCAAGTGCACATATTGTGGCAGCAAGGGTATAGCTTGATGCCACCATTGGAATAATGTAAGGACCGGTTGGGTTCTCCAACGGTTAGCCTATCATCATCATCAATTAAGTCCACCCGCCACATACCCCAAGAGCCTCGCGAAAAGGGCGTGTTTCTTGAACTCCGCCTAGAACTCCGGCATCGTATCTCTTTTTTTTTTTTTAGTTTCCATAGGAAAAAATTGAGGTTTTAGTCTGTTGCGTACCCATACAGTCCAAAGGCCTGTGAAATGGTTAGTCGGGATATTTTGTGGAGTTGTGTGGACATAGACCCACGTACCATGCAACAGCAGAAACGCATGACACGATATAACGCTTTCCCTCTGAGGGCTTTCATGATGAGTATATACTTGTTGTTCGGACTTCAAATGCGAGGAAAGATTTTGATTTGGAGATTCAAGGCAAGAAAGAAATCAATGGCTTCTGGGTTTTTATATATCAAGCCTGCAAGTTAATAAGATAGTATGCATGAATTTTAACTGAGACCCCACTACGGTCTGGGGTAAATCTGGGGCCGGGGTAAAAGTTTATGTCATTGACTCTGTTCATTAGTGCGCCGATTAACGCTCCTTTTTGATGACTACTAACTACATGGCCAGTGGGCCGGGTTTACAATCCCGCGGACAGGAATATATGTCAACTTTTGGACACTTACTATCGCCGCCGTTCACTTCCTCGGCCTTTCGGCCGGGCAGTTAGATTTCCTAGGCAGCTGTTGAGCTTCCCCACGGCATTCTCGCCCACCTGGTTCTCATGATGGGCGGTTTCGTCGTCGGTCCACACCGAGTGGGCCAGTGCTCGATTATATAAATCCAATACCCAAGAAAATGTCTCGCATGCTTCTTCTGGAAGTTCATACAAAACCTTCGCTGTTATTCTCATGATGAATAGTCCAGATGTTATCGTTATCGGTGCTGGGCCATCGGGAATTGCTCTGGCACACACCCTGAAGCACAGGTTAGGGTTCAATGACTTTACTGTACGTCACAAAGAATGGGAAAAAAGAATTGGACAGAAGAGAAAAGGCAAGACTTACCGTGACATAGTTCTACGACAAATTGGATGGCCCGGGTGGAACATGGAGACAAAATACATACCCAGGGGTGTACGGACTATTCTACCCTGACTTGTGGTGACTTTCCTAACTAGTTCAATCTACACAGGGGTTGTGATGTGCCTACGCTACTATACTCGTTCTCGTTTAATCAAAACCCGGATTGGTCGAAGGAACTATGCGAAGGCCCCGAGATCCTCGACTGTGTGTTGGACTACCCCAGATTAAAATACCGCAAGAATTCACACTGACACGCGGTATAACTCAGATATGGAAGCCACCGTCGACAAGTTTGATCTCCGAAAGCACATGCAGTTCGGAGTTGAATGTATTTCCGCATCCTGGAACAGTCAAGGGTTTTGGGAAGTTCAGCTCCTCGATATCAAGACACAAGTCAAATATACCAGAACCGCCACCGTGTTTATATCTGCCGTTGGTGGTATCTCCAAACCCAGAGACATCAAGTTCTCTGGGATGGAGAAGTTCAACGGCGAAATCTTTCACACCGCACGATGGAATCACGAGTTTGACTACCGCGGAAAGAGACTCGCAGTTATTGGCAACGGATGCAGCGCAGCCCAAGTGGTTCCTGCCATCGCAAAAGACGCTGGGTGTGTCAAGCAGTATGCCCGGAGTGCGCAGTGGTATCATGAGCGGCCGAACCGGAGTTTCACTCCTTTCGAGAAGTGGTGTCTCCGCAACATTCCACTATGGGAGCGTTATCTCCGCTTGCGACTGTTCCTTAGTAGTGACAGCCTTGTAGCTACCTACCTACCCGGAAATGCCGCCGAAAAGCTGCGTTCGAAGGCTGAGAGCGGCGCCCGTCAGTACATTCATCAGACCGCGCCTAAGAAATATCACAAGTTTCTTGTGCCCGACTTTCCTCTCGGTAAGCCCATTCCTTCTTCCCATTTGGAATTCAAGTCCACATTCTGATAAAATCTGATTAAGGGTGCAAGAGGCGTATATTTGACCCCAACTACTTGGAAAGCCTTCATCGCAGCAATGTCGAGTTGGCACCAGTTGGAATTGATCACATTGACGAGACGGGTATCACTGGGACTGATGGCGTGAAAAGTGAATTTGATGCGATTGTGCTTGCCACCGGCTTTGATGTCCAACAATTTGTTGTACCTATGGAAGTCTATGGCAAGGATGGCAAAAGCCTCTCTAGGCAATGGTTAGAGTCCCGTGGTGCACAAGCGTATATGGGCGTCTATGTGCACAACTTCCCAAATTTTGGTCTACTGTATGTATTAGCCAGCCGGGTAATGAGTCCCCAAACTGACAACACTTTGCATAGCTTTGGTCCGAATACCTTCCCGGCACATAACTCCGTACTCTTCGCTTCCGAGGTGCAAGTCGACTATCTTGCTCGAACACTGCTTGCGCCTATTATAGACCGCCGGATTTATTCGCTGGAAGTCAAGCCCACCGCAGAGAACCAGTGGGTGAACGCCTTGCAGGCTGAGCTCAAAGGAAGTGTCTTCGAAGCAGGATGTTCCAACTGGTATATTAACCCGCATGGACGTAACTCTGCATCCTGGCCGGGCTATGCGTCTACATACTGGAAAGAAGCCCTCAAGCCACAGATTGGTATGTTCAAGGAGGTTCCTCGGTCCAACCTCTGGATGCTCAATACTGTGTGGCGATGGATTAGGAGCACAAAGAAAGAGACCTATGGCATGGTTCTTTTCGCTATTGCGGGATTCCTTTGGCATCAAAAGGGCAGCTTGGCCCACCAATTGCCGCACATTTACCAGAGACTTGCGTCTTCAATTTTGTAAAGAGTGATTTTGTTCAAACTTTTGCTGCTCCTTGGTTACCTGGCACTTCTTGCTGCTCAGCTGTTACGCTCTTGTTTCTGTTTAGAATATTGACATTGCAAATTTATTTCGTCGCTTGACTTTGGACCATTCATTCATAATACCACAAATAACGGCCATTTAATGCCATTTAATGCCATAATATGTTAAATTTCTAGTCGCATAAGTTGAGGTGACCTGCCTTTCACTCCTATACTTTAGTGAAACGACTTTAGACTTTGGATTTGGTATCGATAATATCATAATTTCCTGGAGAGGTAAGGCTTGGAAGGTTCAAGTAATGGACAACTGGAGGTTGATATTCCCACTGATTAAGTATCCTATTATTTGAAAGGTTTGACTTCCTGTTCTTCCAATAGGATCAGACTTGGATCAATATCAAACGGTGCCATCGCTAGTCCTCGTCCGGGCTGCCTCTCAACTATTCAACAGACTTATCAAGCATGCACTCCTGCATTTCTGATTTGCACTCAACTGCTCACACAACTGATAGGTACGGACAAAAGGGATACGGTGGTCGACAAGTTGTCAGGTAAAATACCACCTGACAACTTGACAACTTGACGACTACCGCATCGGACCAAAGGGTTAGACGACAATGAGAGATCCGAGGAAATGTAAACCCGTGGGAAAACTACCCCGAACATGGAGCCACACCTGACAGATCAACAATATACCGATCTTGGGTACATTTGGAACAGTCACTCCCACGGTAGCACTCAAATACACAGTATTGCTCAAAACTACCAGTCTGCCTGAAGGAAGTCTAACCTGCCCATTCAACATTCAAAACTGAACAGGCGTGTCCACCGACATTCCTTTCAATTCTCTAACGAGCCTGTCGAATAGTCACCTATAAGTCCTCACTGCCGTTAAAATGATACAGACCCGTCTGGCGTTCCGAATCCCTGCAATGCTTCCTCGCCCAAGGGTATTGCCAACTGGCAGGACATTAAGTGCTCCCGGTCACATATCGTCAAACCATGCAACAATCACAAGACATACGTTCAGCACCGGATTTTACCGGCTCTCCAATATTTCAAATACCACACGGGAACTGATAGAGTCGAAATTGTCACTCAGTGGTAGGGTGACTGTGATAACCGGTTTGCATTAGACTAGCACCTGCTATATGAACACTACTGACCTTTTCCTGGCAAGGGGGATCACGAGGTATTGGCTTAACCTTGGCTAAAACAGCGGCGGCACTAGGCAGTCATGTCGCTATTTTAGACGTTCACGAACCAGAAACGAGTGTTGCCCAGCTGGAAAGGGACTATGGTTCCCGCTTTATCTTTCATCGGTAAGCTTTGAACCAAAATCTATACCATTTTACAGAGGCTAATGCCGCACTTCTAGAATGGATGTTACCTCAAAGGATGGCATGGAGCTTGCCTTTGATAAAGTGATTGAGGACCTCGGCAAGGTCGATAACTGGTAAGTTTCGCGAAATCATTCATTTGAAGACCTTTTGAATATGTAAAGCTTACCGAGCGTTTCACCATAGTATTACCTGCGCTGGGATTGCACTTGACAAACCTTTTCTCGAACACACATGGGAAGAGTCTCGTCGCATTCTCGATATCAATGTATGGTGAATTTACACGGCCATTTACGCATGTTCTGCTGACAATAAATGCAGGTCCTTGGGTCCTTTTTCTCAGCACAGCTGGCCGCCAAGCAAATGGTCAAGCAAGGCAACGGTGGATCTATCGTCATGATTGCTTCCATTGCTGCCCATTGTGCCATACCAGCTCAGCGAGTTTCAATCTACGGTGCCTCAAAGGGCGCCATCAAGCTTTTGGGGAAGACACTTGCGGTTGAGATGGCCCCGTTCAACATTCGCGTGAATACTATCTCGCCTGGGTTCATCGCAACGAAAATGTCGGCGCAATTCACGGATCTTCAAGACGTATTCAGAACAGCACCCCCAATGGGACGTATTGGACAGCCCGAAGATCTCGCATTTGCCGTAGGTTATCTGCTGGGGGATGGGGCTTCATATACAACAGGTACAGATATTGCTGTGACTGGAGGACTGCACAATGGTCGGATTGAGATTTAAAAAGCTGTGAAATATGAGCACAGAGCCGATGGGGACACAACAACATCGCTAGTATCTATGGAATAGTGAAAGGGGATTTAGCTCGGAGTAGCAAGAAGTATGAAGCACACAGGTCTATGGAAGCTCCCCAGTTATCCCTCGCAACATCGCAGTCAAGAAAATCCGTGAATAGATTGAAGTATCAATACCACAAATTACGACTGTTGACAAGGATAAGAACGGGAACAATGAATATGGTGGGGACGCTGCTAGATTTGCTAAGAATCGATGAAGTAGAAATGGACGTTATTTCCAGTGTTTATGGTAGTTTAATAACCCTTATGATTAGAGTTGGGAAGGACATTTGAGATGTTGGTCCAAAACGACGAAGATTATCAATCCTCGGAAGCAAAAGTATCATATACCTTTCATGGGCGGAATTCAGCTGAATCCTGGGGGCTTTTTGGAGCGTAAACCATTCATATAAGTTAATAATGAACAGATTCTACGTGCTGGCGTAAATTCTTTACTTATTGTGCCTCGGTGATACCTATAACCTGATCTGCTACATCTTTGTCATATGAGGTTTCTTGCCATGATGGCCTTTGGCTGATCCAATACTTCAATTAGAAAACAATCTCATTTCCATAGTAACAATCTACAGCTTAGAGGGTCGCTCGTACTCCTCAAGCTGAATTAACTTGCGGCGCAGTATCTTCCCAGACAAGTTGCGAGGAATGAGGTCTGTGAATCTGACACCACCCCGCAGCTGTTTATGAGAGGCTAAATTATTGTGCACATGCATTTTAACATCTTCCTCATTTATCGGGCTCTTTCCGGGTTTTCGGACAACGAATGCGCGTGGGATCTCATTGCCGGCAATCTGAGGGTCTGGGATCCCTACAACACCAACATCCAGAATTTGATCGTGTTCGAGAAGAACTGCCTCGATCTCCGCTGGAGCTACTTGCAACCCTTTGAATTTTATCAACTCCTATGAGAAAGTTAGATAAGAACATGGGACCAAGTACATTCAAGAACCAACCTTCTTTCGATCGACGATATAAAACTTGCCATCCTTGCGAATGCCGATATCCCCTGTACGAAACCACCCATCTACAGTAAAGGCTTCTGCTGTGGCTTTGTCATTTCCCCAATACCCGGCCGTAACGTTGGGGCCACGAACCAGAATTTCGCCCGGGTGACCATCCGGGACAGGGTGTTCGCTTTCGTCAACAATCTTCAGCCGCGTGTTTGGTAACAGCTGACTGATACTGCCAGTACTGTCCTCCCGATCCCAAGGAAGCCAAGTGACTGCCCCTGTAGTCTCGGTAAGTCCCCAAGCCTGACTTATCTTGCACTTGAGTTTAGACTCGGCCAACTTCTGTAGCTGTGGACCCATTGGGGCAGCACCTGACTGGGCATGCTCAAGGCTGTGGAACTCATCCGATACGGACGCACTTTTCGCAATACGCAAGTATACAGAAGGTACAGTGGAAACGAAGGTGGGCCGGTGTCTTTTCGCTGCGCGAACAAAGTCGTCAAAAACGTACTTGGCCATCCAAAACACCGTCCCACCCATCATTGTACCGTTAATGAAGTAGCCTTGCAGTCCAGAAATGTGGGCAGAAGGAAGGTGTGCAATGGTGCGATACTGAAAGTCCGAGCGGCTCTGTCGTCCGGAGCGACTGAGGTAGGTCTCAATGGCTGTCTGAGTGATGATGGCCTCGGACACAAAGTTCTTGTGTGAGATTCGTACGCCTTTTGGCACACCTGTGGTACCGCTGGAGTAGAGTAGGGCGACCACTCTATTCCTCAGAACGTCTTCTTCACTGATTCTTGCCCAGGCAAATTGCCTTGTATCTTTGAGATAATTTCGACTGCTATCAACGGACGGGTTCAAGACCCTGTCAGCACCCATAGAGCGAAGGATCAGCACACGGTCCAGAGCGATGTTGGATATCCTGGCCGCCTCAATAGCTATAGAAGCCGTATCTTCAGTGGCAATAACGAGATTGCTTTTGCTACTCTTCAGCTGTCGGACAAGCTCTCTTGTTGTCAATGCAGTGGAGGCAGCGGAGTATATACTCTCACTTGCAATGACAGCAAAGAAAATCGATGGAGACAGGAGATGATTTGAGCAAATGCAAGTCACCACATCTTTGCCTGCACCTGAAATCCCCAGCCCAAATTCATTCCTCAAAACAAAAGCCAATCGGCGGACGATGACGGCGGTCTCAGCTTTGGTGATATGGTTTATCTCATTGCCCGCTTCTGCATGAATAACAGTTTCGCTCTTTGCCCAACAATACGGGGAGTCTGCATGAGTCAGATTTTGTTTTTCATTTAGATTCATTGGGTATTTACCAAATACTAGACTAAGAATATCCAGATTGGGAATATCGGCGTCGATTTCAGGTAAATAATGCATGATGTTGGTGAACGGGCAAGATACCGATATTGGAATGTGGCAATCCCTGTATCACCTGGCAAACACCACCACTACCGGAAGTATCTCTTAAATATACTGGCGTAGTCAGTCACGCCAACTCTTCGGGTGTTCAATCTTGCAACCCTTTGGCCATCGGATAGACCGAGGTCCTGGCCGCCAATTGTCTATTGGGTAATTTTGTCCAAAATGCCGTCCATATTGGCGCGGATCTCGGTGCCTGTATATTTGCTTCAGCCTATAGAAAAAGGACTCAGGAACCTAAGTCCGATAAAAGATTTCACCTCAATCAGTCCCTTGCAATGTCTGCAGGGTACAAATTCCCCTCCCAGGAGGTGTCCTGGCTCCGCCGGGATGTGCTTCTTTTTGCCAACAGTATTGGCGTCCCCGCTGCAGACCTCCATTTTCTCTACGTTCGTCAGCTAAATTCCTATATTCAAAGGGGCAAATCGGATGACATGTTTTAACAGGAACTACACCCCCGATTTATGGTGTTTCCGACATACCCATTACTCTTGCGTAAGTACTATGTCGCAGATGAGTCGCCTGCCAACCATGCTGATACTAAAACTTTCGATTCACAGCATTCAAACTCACCGACCAAGAGGTGGTCGAGTTCTATAACCGTAATGCCACGAACACCATCCCTGGAGCCCCCGATTTGGACCTTCGTTACGCTGTCGACGGACAGCGCGAGCTAACAATCTACAAACCACTTCCGACGGCAAGCACAGGGTCCAAATTTGAGCTTCAAAACAAAGTTATTGGAATATACGACAAAGGCTCAGCCGGCAGTGCCTTTGATACAGAGCAAACGATTGTCGATTCCGTGACTGGCGAAGTGTACACTACGACGCGAAGTGTTAGTTTCGTCCCGAAACAAGGAAATTGGGGTGGACCGAGAGGTAAGCAAATCGATCTAAGAACTAGAGAGTTTTGATATAGTTCAAATTTTGACTTCAGTATTACTGGCCTCCCAGGCCCCAAAATGCCTCTCCATCCTGTCCCAAATCGAGCACCAGATGCAAGATACGAAGTCCAAACCACGGATAACACGGTTTTTCTCTACCGGTAATGATATCCGTTTCATCATTGTTTGTTGGTAGTGAGAACTACTAATGTTTATATAGTCTCAATGGTGACTACAATCCGCTTCACGCAGTTCCAGGCCCAGGGCTAGAGATGGGACTCGGTGGCGTCATTATCCATGGTCTTTTCACATATAGCTCTACATGTTATGGAGTTGTGAGTAAGATGTGTGGTGGCGATGCATCTCGACTCAAAAGTTTTGGGGCCAGATTTGCTTCTCCTGTTAAACCCGGCGACAAGTTGACCACGACCATGTGGTCGATGGGTATGACCGACGGACTGGAGGAACTCAGATTCATAACAAAAAACCAGGAATCAAGAACTGTGTTGAGTAATGGGAGGGCACTTTTGCTTCCTAGAATCAGTTTATCTAATCTATGATCTATGATTGAGCTTAGATCTTCAAATCTCAGTTTATCCGAGCGTCCGCGGTTTTTCAATTTCATCCTCACCTTATCCCAATGGTTACGAGTGTACCTCGGTAGAACTCGCATGTATTTTGGCACAGTAGTCTAAACAGGTAGCCCGTATTCTTGCAATACCAACAAGAAATTTAGGGGAACTAAGGTCTGATATATCTATCGCACAGTGTAGAAGGGTACCCCCAAAGAATACACCCCTGGCGAGGAAAATATATACTTCACCATTTCCTGCTAAATTCTGCACATTGGTGCAAACTAACTTTGTTTGCTTTCTGTTTCTCTGCCTTTCAAGAAGAAAGAAGAACCCCGGTAAGTGCATCGGAGATCTTTCCGACTAACCGCGGCCTATACCCTCGGCATCCTGGGATAGTAATTCCGGTTGCGAAATTTGGACAAACTAGCGTAAGCAGCCTATGGTACTTAGGTATACAAGTAAGCACCATCGGAAAGTGTCTTTTTGCAATTCATTTGATCTTGCTCACATATATTCTGAAAGTGCAAAACCAGTCTCCATATCATTTCAAGTCCACCATGAATAATTCTCTTCATCAATTACCGGTTCAAATAGCAAACCCTACGCTTTTTGACAGTCGCGGATTTATTGCAGGCAAGTGGAGATACGCAGCTTCAGAGAAGAAATTTCCTGTGACAGAGCCCTCCTCTGGTCAGGTTCTGGCCCATTGCGCGGACTTTTCTCAGGAAGAGTTTGTGGAAGCCATCGAGGAAGCCGACCATGGATTTCGAAAGTATTTCCATCAGACCACTGCCAAGCAAAGAAGCTCATTTCTGCGCAAATGGAACGACCTTATCTTGGAGAATCTTGACGATCGTGAGTGGAAACCAGTTTCTTCCAAATATTCTAGCTAATAACGACTGTATAGTTGCCAAGATACTCTCTCTAGAGAATGGCAAGACACTATTAGAAGCAAAGGGCGAGGTGGCATATGCAGCATCTTTTGTTTCATGGTTTGCCGAAGAAGCAGTTCGATCATATGGAGACGTCATCCCATCTTCTTACCAGAACACAACTGCGTTGACTTTCAAAGAGCCAGTTGGTGTCTGTGGTATAATCACACCTTGGAACTTCCCTGCGGCTATGATAACTCGGAAGATCGCACCTGCATTTGCGGCAGGCTGTTCAGTTGTCATCAAACCACCGAGCGAGACACCGTTTACCGCGATCGCATTGGTTAAGCTTGCTCTAGAAGCAGGATTTCCGCCTGATATCGTGCATGTTGTACCGACCAAAGATCGCAATGCTTCCTTGGAGTTGGCCACGCACCCTAAGGTTAAAAAGATAAGCTTCACTGGCTCAACCAACGTTGGCAAAATGCTCACCAAGCTTGCTGCTGGTACCATGAAGCGAGTCAGCATGGAGCTTGGTGGGAATGCGCCTTTTATCGTTTTCGATGATGCAGATATCGAAAAAGCCGTTGAAGGAGCATTAATTTGCAAGTTCCGCTCTTCTGGTCAGACTTGCGTTTGTGCAAATCGCCTTTATGTGCATCAAGATGTCTTAGAGGATTTTACTCAGCGATTGATCTGTCGAGTCCAATCATTCAAATTGGGGCGTGGCATCGATGAAGGCATTACCCACGGCCCTCTTGTCAATGCTGCCGCTGTGGAAAAAGTTAAGAGTCACGTAGCGGATGCTATCGAAAAGGGGGGCCAACTCCGATACGGTGGTGCGGTGCCGGCTGATACTTCTGGGTATTTTTATCAGCCAACTATTATCACCAATGCCCATAAGGACATGCTCCTTGCGACCGATGAAACATTCGGTCCTCTCGCAGCCATTTTCGCTTTCTCTTCCGAGGAAGAAGTCATTGAAATGGCTAATGACACCGAATTTGGCCTGGCAGGTTACTTTTTTAGTGAAAATATCAATCGTGTTCTTCGCGTTGCACAGCGGTTGGAATGCGGCATGCTTGGTGTGAATACTGGCTTGATTAGCGCAGCCGAAACCCCCTTTGGAGGAGTCAAGGAGAGTGGAATTGGACGAGAGGGAAGTAAATATGGGCTCGGCGAATATCAAAATATCAAGGCTGTAACTATTAGAGGTTGATATCCTTGGTTTATATTGAGTTGGGTGAATGACAGTAGTATTGGAAATCTCCAGATAGTCCTAAAGGATGATTGTAAAGTACCTACATATGTAGTACCTCTGGGGTAGATAAATTGTTGAATTTATGTTAAAATTGCCCCTCTCATCATCCGTTTCAGCGACTACATGTACTCAGCCGGTAGTTAACTAACCGTTAAATTGGGACGCGGGGAAGAATAAGCGGGGCCTTGAAGAAGCGGGGTTCCGGGGACTCTAGGGCTCCGGGTAGTTCATCGTGAGGTCAGCAAAAGGGCCCGGGGCATGGATCCCCGACCTTCCCCACAACAATCTTCCTTCGGGATCCACGATAGCAAATCTGTCGTGTCAACCGTCCTTTCCCCTTGCAAGACAACCTAATCTGGTGAACTAGGTGAACTAGAGCCTCGCATCCTTAACATTGTTCTAGAGGAAAACGTTCACGACTTTTGTCCCACACCATGGTCGGAACATCACCTCTCGATGAGTTCGGCTCCGAGACCCGATCAAAAGCAATAAAACATGTCACCCGCGCTTGTAGTAGTTGCCAGAAGCGCAAAACGAAATGTGACGGATTGAAGCCGCAGTGTTCTGTCTGTATGCTGTATAAACGGGACTGTGCCTATTCACAACAGATCGACAAGCGCAGAATGGCATCGAAAGGGAAAATTTCGACATTGGTGACCTATGTACAAGCTCTCGAATCTTTGCTGCTGCGTCATCATATTGAATTTCCATCTGGCCGGCCGGGAAACTTCTTACCTCCGTTGCCTTCACCTTCTCCCTCTGCCCCCGACCCTGAACTCGAACCGACCGAGACGGTGCAAGGGGTGACTGATGGTACGGCTCCTACGATCGAGAAATCCATATCCCCTGTGTCAAACAATAGTCCAGATGATATCCAAGATCATCTATCCATCTCCGCGGAATCATCATACCATATCAATCCCTTGGCCGACCGCATGGGGTCATTGCAGATTGCAGAAGATGGGCAGCTGCGACTTTTTGGGCCAACCTCAAATCTTCACATATCACACGTCGGTCCCTTTCCACTTTTCAACTCAAACATTCGTTTAGTCCACTGGAATGAGGCTCTCATCCTTACGGCAGCTGGAGTCAATAGTCATGTTGACAAAGAGCTGGAAGATCATCTGACCAAGCTATACTTCGCTTGGGAAAATCCGAATATTCCATTGGTCGACGAGAGGGCTTATTATGAAGGAAAGAATTGCTACAGAAACCTCAATCAACCGAATCATCGATATTCTGAGGTTTTGAATAATGCCATGTAAGTAGGCAAAACTATCCCGCGAACACCGCTACGATAAAGCTTCGCTAATACAATGGAAATTTAGATGTGCTGTTGGGGCTACTTTGACTTCTCGCTATTGCCCTGATCTACCAGAATCCCTTGTTGATTTCTTTGCGACAAGGTCCAAGGCCCTCTTAGAGGTTGAAATGGACTCGCCAACTCTGAGTACCGTCCAGTCTCTTGGTATCCTAAGTGGCGTGGAGGCACTTCTCACAAGAGATGCTCGTGGCTGGCTCTATAGTGGTATGTGTGATATGAAAAAGAATTTTGCTGGTTCTGACTACCTTATCTTCTAGGGATGGCAATGCGGCTTGCCACAGACCTTGGCCTCCATATTGATGCTGCTCCTTTCGCTGAGCGTGGCCTGATAGACCTTGAAGAAGCTCGCCTCCGCAGCTCTACATTCTGGGGGACTTATGCCCATGAAAGGTTGGATTGATCTTAATCTAACGAGAAAGGTTATCATATACATACTTACCTGATTGCAGGATGTGGAGCTTATATGTTGGGCGCCCCGAAGCCATTGACCACTTAGATATTACTGTACAACTCCCTTCCCCAAGCAGCTCTCAGCCTGATGTGAACCATGTTTGGCGCCCATACATTGACGAAAACCAACAAACCAACAATTGGGAGTCTCCGGCGTTACTTCATGAAGTGGCCCATGGGACGGTCACACTTTGCACTAAAATGGCCTCAATACGCAAAGTCCTGTAAGTCGAAGCCCACGCTAAGTTTATCTTTCGCATCGGCTAACCTATTTTATAGTTACAGTATCCCTCGAGGGACCAAGCCCGATATCAAGAAACTTTACGCGTTTGCAACTAAAGCAAGAGACGAGCTTGCCATGTGGGTGTCTGGATTGTCGGAAAGCGTGTCTGTGGATATGATGGATCTTGGTCGCATTCACCTTCCCCACGTCCTGCAGTTGCAGTATGTACTCGGTCGTTAGGTCGTTGGCACAGTATTCTAATTCCAAAACAGTATGCAATTCCATGCCGTTCGAATTATTATCGATCAACCCTTCGCCTTCCAAGTACCTAGCCTAGGAGGCTTGACCGAGGAAAACATAACCCACAGCCGGGAATGCTGCCATGATGCTGCTCTTTCCATCACCAAGCTTCTTCAGGCTATTCGTCGCCATTTCTCGCTCCGCCGAGTCAATATCCAGACCGTTCATCTTATATTCACAGCAATGCTGGTGCACACTCAAAGCGCCTTCCTATCCCCCGATTTCCAGATGCGCGACACAGCGCGAAGACAACTCGAAATCTGTTCGCAGGCTCTAGGTGAGATTGGCCAAGCTTATAAGAATGCACTCCGAGCCTTGGAAGTGATCACTTCTATTAAATCCGAACTTCTTCGCCAGGAAAGAAGGGAATCCACTAGCGGTCTTAGTATTATCGGTCAGTCAAATTCCATAAGCTCAATGGTCGCCCTGGGTCAAATCCAATCGGGATTGTTCGGTGTGGAACCGGGGGAATCACAATCGTGGCCGGATAATCTTACTAGCAATTCGTTGTTTAATCTTTGCGGGAGTATGCCAGACGCCGACTTGGACCGGTGCGCTTCTATGGCCGATCAAATTCCTCTTCCCGAACATTCTTCATGGGCACCATGTGTTGACTCCTCTGCTCCTTTGTGCCCTGAAGGAAATGGCCTGGCAGACTCTTCAATGCATTAATGTACTTGTTCCATATGTACTTCCACTATTAAACCATGTTTGTCAAAATTGCGAGCTAGAAGATTGAACAATACAGACATTGGCCAACTTCAAAACCAGCGTGTCATCTCTCGCGAGCTCTACGTGTCACTCGACCTGCAGCTCCGAGAGCTTGTTTCTCACAGCCAACAACAACTCTATCCCCCTTCTCTCTGGCCTTCATTCTGGTGGATTTCATTCTGGTGGACTTCATCAAACGCAAGCAATCCCATGATTGTACAAGTGTTATGAGAATAAAAATGCAGCATACAAGAACATTGTTTATCATACGTATATCCCGATTCTAGGTGCACTTTAATAGCCGATTTATGGATGGTAAGCTGTTACTAATCTTCGTTGTGAATATTCCTGAATGCTCTCATATAAAATTCGAATTATGACGAGTTGATCGAAACACACCAAGAACGAATTTACCAGCAATGATGTTTTACAGCTCAAATTCTTCCGCGGGCTAAGAACTTGTCAGGAATGTCAACATATTTACACCGAAGGTATTCCGCTACATTCTTGCCCAAAACGTCGTAGGTGGAGCTTGATGCCACGCCGCGATCCAAGTGATCCTTCAAGAGGAAATGGACAGCTATAAAGAGAAGAAATTAATTAGTATCCAGTCAAGTCTCGTCAATTTGCCAACTTAAGAACGCGAGACTCACCCCAGATGTTTGGCAATTCAAAGCGGAAGATCTTGTTCCCCGTATCATCTTTGCCGAGCAACGCTCGAATTTTGTCGACTGTGAGAACACTTCGCAGCCAATCCCATTCATCGGCATGGCGGACAAAGAAACCTACATTAGCATCGGATCCTTTGTCGCCAGATCGAGCGTGAACCACGTAGCCCAGTGGTGCGCGGGTGGTGGGACCAAAAACTTCCAAATCGAAAGGAGCCTTGGTCTCATATGACGACTGCTCATAAGTGAATGTAACAGTATCCGACGGAGGGGGATTGTAATTTGTTTGTTGTTAAAGGGAATATGGGAAATGTGACGCATCCGATCTTGTGGGAAGATAGAAACGAAATACTCGTAGTAAGGCTTTGGAACGCCCTGGCGAGCATCCACGGCAAATGTTGCTCCTGGGTAGCTCTGCATAATTGTGTCTGTGCATGGTCGGAAGAATTTTTCCGTTGCGAGAGCACTTTCGGAGCGTGATTGAGCAAAGATTCGCACGTCCACTGTTGCTGCATCTTGGCTGGAAGGATCGGACGCGCAGGATCCACTTGTTCGGAAGACCAAAGTATGGTAGAGCGATTCGTCAAGGAGGTGACGGACCTGCTTTTCAAGAAGTGCAGCCTTTTCTTCGATGTCTAAGCCACAAAGGAAATAGTGGACCTCAGCTTGGAAACCACCGAGTGCCGTAATGCCAATTTTTGTTGTCGGAGGCGGTTTGATACTCTTGACATTGGAGACATGACTACTGCGTGTTAGTTCATTCTAAAAAAGGCGAAAGGTTGGGGAGTATCTTAATAAGAACATACACACGATTGATGCCCTCTTCCTTGATGATTATATCATCCAAGATAGCCACAACATCAGGATTGTAGTAAAGAGGTCCTTGAATCTCATATAGAAGTTGAGCCTTGCAAGTACCCTCGGTAACCATACCGTCTTTGCCCTTTTGGATTGTTACAACAAAGTCACCTCCCGCATTGATCTCAGCAACGGGGAAGCCAATGTCAACCCCAGGACCAGGCAATGATTTGAAGCCAGAAAAGTTACCACCGGTAACATATGTAGAGCATTCGAGGAAATGTCCAGCCACGAAGGCATGGGCGAGCTGATCAAAATTTTGTCTGCTCCACTGGTAGTGATAAGCCGCACAGGCAATTGTAGGAGAGGCATCTGTCACTCTTCCACAAAGAACAATGTCAGCACCTTGGTTGAAGGCCTCAACAATGCCCCATGCCCCAAGGTAACATTGGGCGTAAATCGGATCGAACTCCCAGTCAGACAATTTTTGCCCTACAGCACATTAGTCACTTGGAACACCATTTGCGCTATTTATATTGTTGATACAGGGCCTCTTACCGGTTGTAAGGTTGGTAAACTCTTCACCCGCTTCAATGGCCTGGTTAAGGAGGTCGGAAACCTCGTCCCCCTCAACCCACGCAACCTTGAGGTCGAGACCTTTGTCAAGTATAGTCTTAACAAGGATATCGTGGAGCTTCTTCGTGTCACTGGCCCCCGCATTCACGGCAACTTTAACCTTTCGTGTAGAGATACTAGCCAGTGCGGGTTCAATCGATTCCATGAACGAGGTTTCGAATTCCGAGGACTGCTCATTCTGTTTCACTTTTGCTCCGCCTCGAGTTGTCATGTTATACTCCGACATCCAATCTCCCACAATGAAGTGTAGATCTTCTTCTTGGGCCAGCTCCGCTAGTCCATGGCGTCGGTCAGTCACCGATCCAGAGGCGGATGCAATACGAAGAGTATCGAGCTTTGTCACAGTCATGATTATTTCCAGTATAGACAATAATAAAAATGATTTAATGTTATGAAACACCCCATATTATCTCAACAAACCGCCTTCTTTAAGTACAACATCCTTGTGCTATCGAGTGTACCAAGCTTTTGTCCAAATTGGACAATACCGAGGCCCAAAGAAAGGGGGCACCTATTTCCGTATTTCTCGTCCCTGGTAGTATGATTCCGAATTCTAGGTAACTCGATAAATTTGGCCTCGTTCCAGATAATAACCATCTTCGATAGATTGGGAGAGTTTAGACTAGCATCTGGTATTGCATCATCACCACAAGGGCTCAATTAATTATAACCTTCTAGCAGTATCTCTTTTAATGTGGGGCTAAGAGTCTGACTCGACAATCATGACCGATGAGACACCCAATCCTGGAAGATCCACTCCCCCGAACCACTTATACTTTGGTGGTTATCCAATGGGAACCTACCATTTTGAACTAATGCACATGAGGACTGGTTAGAGTTTGAAAGTGGATCCTGTCCAGGAAATTCAAAAAGACCTCGGGATAAGACAGGACTTCAAGTACTCATATGGAGTACTTTGTACATGATCAGATCATGCGAATCATGGCAATTGTGGAGACATTTCAGAGCTTGATTTATAATACGATTTGGTGGAAGGTTTTGGAATTTAAGTAAAATTCATATAACTTCATCCCAACATAGACAGACTATACCGAAATATAGACACATAACGATTCACGTTTACCTCTAAAATCTCATTCAATGGCTTCTCTCACGTCACCACTTCGCGTTGGCAATCTTGAACTCAAACATCGAGTCGTCTTAGCTCCGTTGACACGAAATCGTGCCGACGACCAACATGTGCCCCTTGACCTTATGCGCGAGTATTATGCACAACGAGCATCCGTCCCGGGTACCCTGTTGATCTCCGAAGGCACGTTCATTTCGGCCCGGGCAGGTGGTATCGCAAATGTTCCGGGGATTTGGAACGACGCACAAATCAAACAATGGAAGACCATCACCGACGCAGTCCATGGGCGCGGCAGTTACATTTTCTGTCAATTATGGGCACTTGGCCGCGCTGCAAACCCGGACATTCTCAGCAAGACCAACAACCATGTTATCTCCAGCGGTAACATCCCTATCACAGAATCAAGCCCTGTTCCAAAACCCCTTGATGAAGAAGAGATATTTGATTGGATCCACGACTATGCCCGCGCCGCGAAGAACGCGATCGCTGCTGGGTTTGATGGTGTCGAGATCCACGGAGCAAATGGTTACCTTGCCGATCAGTTTTTGCAGGACACCGCCAACAACCGGACCGACCGCTGGGGCGGGAGCGTGGAGAATCGATCTCGGTTTGGCCTGGAAGTGGCTAAGGCTGTGTCTGAAGCGGTTGGTGTTGAAAAGACCGGATACCGTGTTAGCCCCTGGAGCACATTCCAAGGCATGCGCATGGAGAATTTCCAAGAGCAATTCACCAATCTCATTCAGGGTCTTGGTAAATTGAAGTTGGCGTACCTACACTTCGTCGAGCCACGCATCTCCGGCGGCCAAACAGTGGATGATCCAGTGGAGCAGGACGACCAGTTCATGTTTGACGCATTTGGGAATTCAGGTGCGATCATCCTGGCGGGCGGCTTCACAGCAGAGTCGGCGACTGAAAAGCTTCGACTTCATCCCAACCGAAAGATTGCTTTCGCTTTTGGACGTTATTTCCTGGCAAATCCGGATTTGCCCTTCCGGATTGCTAACGAAATCCCGTTCAATGAGTACAACAGAGCGACCTTTTACACGCCGAAGTCACCCGTCGGCTATGTGGACTACCCCTTCAGTCCGCAGTTCGTTACTAAGGCATAGCCATTACGTTCACAGTATTTAATGTAAACCGATAAGCTGGCCTTGAATTTCGTGTTTTCCTTCTTTTCTTTCTCCTTTTTATAGTTGTAATATCAAATAATCCTTCAAACTCAACTATACACTTATTTTTATCGCCTCTCATTTCTCCAGACGGTACAAATAATTCCGGTGGATTGTTCAGACTATTTATATTCTTGAACTTCTCCGGTAGCAGTATAGTCCGTACTTGTGCCAAATTGCTCTTGCTTCTTTAGATCGTCTAACATTTGCTGGCATTCATCACGAACAATCGCCACAGCATCCGATCCGAGCACAATACGCAAAGGCAGTTCTTGCTGACTGGCGAAATGTCCTCTGCGATACACGAGATCCATGATTCGCTCAACCGCCTGTGTCGGGTCTCCAGGTTGTCTGCCATTTGTTTGCTCCAATCTACTTTGGAAAGCATCGACAGCGGCATCATAGTCCCGGATTGAATTGACCCCTCGTCCTGACTGTCTCCGTTGGGCGGAAAGGATATCGGTTCTGAATTGACCTAGGACTGCCAGGTGCAAATTCACTCCAAGTGGGGCTACCTCTTTGTGTAGACTCTCAACAAATCCTATATCGGCCATTAGTCCTAGATGTCACTCGCGCTATGCCATCCCAGGGAGGATGGAAGATTTACAAAGCGCATACCTTCAAGTGCAAATTTGGAAGCACTGTAAGGTCCACCAATGGCAACACCTTTCCAAGCAGCTATGCTACTCATGAATATTATGGTTCCCGATTGACGCGATCGCATGTGCGGTAACACGGCACGTGTCAAATTGAGAGGACCAAAAACATTGGTGTTGAATTGATCAAGGACTTGGGATTGGCTATTAATAAAACATAAAAGGGAAAGTCAGCTTTAAGTCCCCGGAATCACAATGCCACGCTAAAGGGAATAAAGGAACATCGCACCTTAGTTCTTCCAACACACCGGAAAGAACATATCCTGCATTATTCACGAGGACATCGATCTGACCAAACATGGCGATAGCCTTCGAGACCTTGTCATTCAAAACATGTTGAGAGTCTGTGATATCAAGCTCCAACAGTTCGACATCGTCACAGTGAGCGAAATTAGACAGGGTACTAATATCCCGCGCAGTGGCAATTACGCGATCACCCCACGCCAATATAGCAGGAACAAATGTCTTGCCGAAGCCTGAACTGCAACCAGTGATAAGCCAAACGCGGGGGGATCTTTGTGACTTGGACTCAACCATCATTGTTGTTGGGAGAAAACTTTGCACTAAGAACGGGAGAGAGGGAAATGAAATAATATACCTCCGCAATCGCTTGCCACATTAATGGACATCCCGATCACTTGTATTTATTTACACCCTAACTTCAAATCCCCGCAAATAAAGATTATTTTAAGTAATTGATGCTGCTCGAAATAAGAAATTACCCTTCCAGTGGATTTTCCCGAGGTACTTCATCGCATTTTCTTACCTACTATTGGTGTCGTTAGAAGCTACATAGACTGTTATCACATACATTGTTGAGTTAATTCGTTTGTCCGTCCTATATATATCTCGGCATTCAGCGCTGTGTAGAGGCGGATGATACGGAGTACAGGATACCTAAGTAGGTAAGTTGGTTGCGTCCTTGCAGTATCTCCTCCGTACCGTCATGATCGGTGGGTCCGGGATTTGTCCATTAAAATGCCAATGGACCGAGGCAGTGGATATGGAATCCCATTCCCTTTTATCTTTCTAAATACTAGAACAGCGAAAAATAAAAATGATCAAGCATTATTTTTGATTCAATCTAACCAGTATCATGGCTGCCCCAATGCATCAGATCATCCCAGCAGTTATCCCTGCGTTTGCGTGCCCCGAGGGCACCAAGATGCATATACTGAACCTGGGAACATTGACTGTTGATGAAGGCTGGTACGTGGAACATCGTATTAAATGCAGCAGGAGTTCTAGAAATTTAACATATCTTGTCTCTAACATAGGCTTCTGAATGGCGCCAACGGAGGCTCAGCAAGCAATCCAAACCCCATCCACAAACGAAGAGATCTGATGCTGATTGCTGGACTGATATATCATCCTGAGATGGGTCTTATTCTTTTCGAATGTGGGAGTACGGAAGACATTGACGCGGTTGGTACTTCCTCGCTGACTTCGTCACTCGCTCTATTCTTATTTTCGGACTTCAACTGATTGACGAAACCCCTACAGCAATGGAGTAGTGAGGCCACCGATTTATTCCCTCGTACATGTTACACCCAAAGCCATCATCTACCTGAAGCAATTAAAGCTGCTGGTTACGATATAAAGGATGTCCAGGCAGTCATTATGGGTCATCTGCACCTGGACCATGCGGGTGGACTGGAACATTTCCGAAACACGAGCGTCCCTATATACGTTCATGAAGAAGAATTCAAACATGCCTGCTGGGCAGCTGGAACAAACTCCGATGGTGGTCTTTACCTGTGAGTGCTCATTCCCGGTCAAACCCTTTGCTATATCAATCTAGCATCTGACATCCAAAACTCTGGCATCTATTAGGGCTGAATACTTAAAACTTGATGGTACTTTGAATTGGCAAACATTCAATGAATCCCAATTGGACTTGTGCACGGGATTAACTCTCTATCATTGTCCTGGTCACACCCCAGGGCTATGCATTATGCAGATCAATCTTGCGAAAGATGGTACATTCATCTGGACGACAGATCAATATCATGTTCGGGAGAATTTTGAGGATAATTGGGCACATGGTTGGCTTTTGCGAGACTATCGAAGTTGGGTTGATAGTGGGAAATTCATTCGGCGCTTGCAACGAGTGTTCTCTGCAACACTCATCTTTGGTCATGACTACGCTGTTGCAGAAGAGCTTATCGGTCGTAAGGCTTACCATGAATAGTCAACATGAAGGACATTGTTCAATACGTATCAACTGATTCTAATAAATTTCATATGTCTTGCGTCCTATGTGTGAGAGAGCCTCAGGGCTCAGACTACTACCCAAGTGTCGTAGACGTTTCCAGATATAATTTCCTCACATAGTCATTCAAATCACTAGTTTACTACCGTCTCATCACTATGTTAACAGTGAAACACTTATTTAAATAGTAGAATCCCGTTAAGGACGAAAGATCATGTGTTGCGTAAATAGAGAGAGTTGCGAGAACAACTTTAAAATTCAAACTGCGTTATTTACAATCAGAATTCCCTGATTATACCATCACTGAGTGGTTTTCGTTGACAACCCACTCTTTCCACCAATGGCTTGAGCAGCATCGCCGACCACTAGATTTTCATAGCCGATCATATAGGTCATTGGCAAGGCCATGAACCGACTGCAATCATCGCTTAGCGCGGCCGAATATTCGGCGCTTTGACAAAATCCCAACCAGCCATCCCAGTTTCGTACCCAAAGCTGGGCACATGCGTCGTAATCAAGGACACTTTCACCTATTCCTGTCATCCGTGCCTTCATCTCAGGGGTTTGGTGATGCTGTTGAGTATGTTAACTGGTGCAGTAGAACTTGCCCTAGCTAGTATCTGCTTCGAGCTAAAAATTCTTCCTAGTTTTTAAGCGGAGGATAGATTCATACCTGGACATATCGGAGAATATTGTGCTGGAAGGCCTTGGTAGCAACAGCCAAATCCGCATGGACAGTCTGCCAATGTTTGAAGAAATCCTCGTGTGAAATTCCATCCTTCTTGCGGAAAAATACTGAAACCTTGATCGCTGGTTGGAAATTTGGCTCAGCCTCGTAACTCAGCTCCGAATGAGTGAACTGGTGATCTTCAGGCAGAGGGTCCATGGCGTGTTATGTGACTTGGTGTGTCGTTAGAATTTTGTGAAAGACGAACATACACAACTCTTATATTAAGGCAAAGACGAGTATGCAGAGGTATGCTTATTTGGACCTCGGCTGGTCTGCCAATTTTGGGGTAAAAGATTTAGGTCGAGTCAAGCCCCAACGCAGATGGGCAGCTACGAATGACTCCGCTGCTATGACTCAGATACTTGTTTGAGACTGAGGGGGTGTTGCCTTGCGTGCGAGTCCATGTCATGCGGATATTGTTTACGTCATCGTACTTTTTCGACCTTTGTAACCCATCACCTTGATTTGGAACGCGTGCAAGTTAGAAAGTTTGCTATGTAACGAAGGCTTAGCGGCACCAGTGTCGGCTTAACTCATGACCTCTATGAAGCGTACGTATGGAATGATGCCTGCTATGCGACAACTTCGTTTTGCACAACTACCGTGAATTTTAGTTACAACTTCTCTCTCTCTTTATTCTATGTGATAGGTTACGGCAGCAATGCAAATTAAAGGAAACGAGATAGACTGGTTCATAACTATGTAGGCAACTAGTTAAGTTACATGTGAGCCGGCACGGATCTGGTTTGATGGTTTTGAGTTGACAGGATGTGTCGGTTCGATTTCTCTTCTACTAGCTAACTGGGCACATTCCAAGGTCCTTCCTCCATTTGATCATTGATCAGCAACACATTTCACCACCAGATCTTTTATCCACTCAATATGTGAGGTTAATCAAAACCGTCTTCGGCTCAGTATAGGCATGTAAAGCATGTACCCCAAGCTCGCGACCAATCCCGCTCTCTTTTGTACCGCCAAATGGACAAGAGAAGTGAATGGTACTGATGCAGTTTACACCAACCACCCCTGAATCAAAGAGCTCACTCAGTCTAAGACCTCGGTTGATATCCTGCGTGAACACTCCCGCCATCAGACCATACTGAGAGGCATTTGAAAGAGCGATCACTTCCTCTTCAGTTTTGAATCGGTTGATAACGACAACTGGTCCAAATATCTCATCTCTAGCGATAGATGAATCCTTCCCAGTGTCGAGGAAAATAGCGGGATCGAGGTAGAATCCCTAGGTGCAATATGTCAAAAACAGGAATTCTGGTTCAGGTATGGGGGTTCAGCAAACCTTGGCGCCCAGGGCCTCCCCTCCCTGTAAGAGCTTTCCATCATTGTTTTGTCTGGCGGTGTTGATAATCCTCAAAATCCTTTCATACTGCGCCTGGTCTACGACTGGCCCAATCTCAGAACTCGGATTCTCGGGATCTCCCATTACCTCTCGCTTTACAGCAAAGGCTTTACGATAAGCCGCCAGGAACTTATCATATATACCGTCCTGAACGTATACTCGAGACGCAGCGAAGCAAATCTGTCCCGAGTTGTTGATCAATCCGTTAACACACCTTTCCAAAATTCTTCATTAGATAATGCATTTCGATAATATGGACCTGGGAGTACTTACCATTGAACTGCATTTTCGAGATTTGCATCATCAAAGACCACTGCTGGACTTTTACCCCCAAGCTCAAGAGTCACTCTCTTCAAGTTGCTCCTCGCAGCAAGGACTTGAACACTTTTGCCTGTTGGCACACTTCCAGTGAAACTCACTTTCGCAATTTTCATATGACTGGCGAGTATCGCACCTGTACTGCCGTCTCCTGTCAAGACCTGGAAAACTCCAGCAGGAAAGCCAGCCTCTATCGCAAGCTTCCCGAGTGCGGCAGCAGCCAATGGGGTCTTTTCACTTGGCTTGAGGATGAAAACATTCCCAGTTGCCAATGCAGGCGCGGCTTTGAGGCCTATAGATGCCAGTGGACCATTCCAGGGGATGATACTGTTCAGTGTTAAACCTATTCCTTGATATTTTCAAAACCGAAAGACTGAAAGGTTCATACCCTGCAACCACCCCGAGGGGTTCATTTCGAACGACTTTGAAGAAGCCGTCAGTCGCTGGAAAGCTCTGACCAGCAAACTTGCCAATCCATCCTGCGTAATCTGATTTACTTGTCAATATAACATTCGCCATAGCACAAATGAATTAAGGACGCACATCTGAAACATCCTATCGCAGTGTCAATCTCTGATTTTCCGAATGGTTTATATGGTGCACCCAAGGTGACTCGGGTGAGTGACGCAAGATATTCCTGATTGCTCTCGATCAGGTCCGCAAATTTCAGCAACACCTTCTGCCGAGTGAAATCATCCATGCGACGCCACTCAGAGCCGGGTGCGAATGCCTGCTGAGCGGCTTCAATGGCTCGATCGACATCGGCCTCTCCAGAGATAGGTATCTGGTCGCTCACAAGACCTCCATCTGCGGGGTTATAGACAGATATTCTGTCGGAGAATTAGACGTCACAACCGATAAGCTGGACACAAAATGAACGTACTTTTTCTCAGTATTCAAGCAATCCACATACTAGTCGCGCTAAAAGTCATCATGTAGTTCAAATAACCGGACTCTTTATGGTATAAAACTTGCCTGATTGTTGATGAACAATTGGGTAAGGTGCGAATCAAGCTGCATGTTTGTAATAGTTCCTAGTACATCGTTTTGCATTTATGTTGGTCCCAACGGTTACATATTATATATCTATAGCTTTCACTGCCATAATCCCCACCCCGGGGCCCCAGGCTTTAATTTTCATTACCATGTATGTGTAAGTAACTATCTAACTAGTCAAGTGTTGGCAACCCCAGGATGTCCTGGTTGTTACGGGGCTGATCTATTACCCAACAAGGCAACTGCCGGGGACTGAGTCATGCAGGGCATGTCATGCAGATTCTACTAATCGAGTACCCACCACTGAGACCACCTCTATGCACCTTAGTGCCAAATTATCTCTCTGGCCGGACACGGTGATAAATTGCCCCGACTAATTACAAACTCAAGAGTTGGATTTGCCACTTGAGCGACCGTTTGGCTGGAATTCCGCCAAGCAACTCCCCCCGCACTAACCCAAGAAGATTTTCAATGACCCTGTTACCTACGGGCAGGTCCACCTTTAGTTGACAAACTTCATCCAATACACATCCAGCCTACAAGCTAGTTGCAGCACGATGTCAGACTCTGAGGCACCGGCCCCTGCACGCGCGACGGGCAAACGTACTGTTACCGGCCTGACCGCGTCGCAAATACAACACAAACGTGATCTTGATCGCAAGGCACAACGCGCCCTACGCCAGCGCACAAAACTTCGAATTCAAGAACTAGAAAGCGATATAGCACGCTTCAGGGCATCATTTTCGCAGCGGGAGCAGACAATGATAGACGAGATTCAACTGTTGCGAGACCAGAATCGAAAACTCAAATGCTCCTTAGAAAATATCCGGAAGTATGCTCTTGGCGAGCTTTCGGGTCTAGGCGAAACGAGCCTGCCACAGGATACATTTGATGAGGAAATAGCCGACAAGGAAATTGAGCAATTAACGACTCATTCTTTACAGCCGGGCAACACTCTAGGGACGCAATCTATCCCTGCCGATCAACCTGTCCAGCCTGACCATGATGTATATTTTTCAGTTAATCAACCGATGGGCCCGAATAATTCCAATCTCACGCACGGCCACGAACCAGATCGGCCCACGCTACCCCCCATATCTGGTGCGTTTGTGGGTCTCGTTGCAGAACACGGTATGTGACAGATCCTCTTGCCGATCGAACGGAGGCTTTAATTACAAGATCGTCCTTTTGACTTACGAGGCAGATTCACATCCCCACCGACCGTCCAAGTCCAACCAACTTACACCGTTTCATACCCCACGGATCACTGACAATCCAGTGTCTCCCTCCGTTAGTCCGGGGTCAGTGGCTTGGGTACTGCCGAAACATACGTGTGCAACATGTCCATTAGATCAAATCCTACTAGACTTCATTGCCTCGCGGCAATCTATGCTAGCCCGAGGTATATCCCCGGCTACCGTCCTGGGTCCTGAACAACTGTGTCCTCGAGACCTTCTAGAGCCGAGGACAGTCGAATCGACGTCGCATGCAATAAGCCGGGTGATGGCAGATGTGCTTACTACATTTCCACACGTGAATCTTCCAGAAAAGCTCGCTTTCATGTACCTCATGCATCTAACAACACGGGTAAGGCACCCAACACTTTACCCCACTCACCCACCCACTCAGCTAAATCCTTGTATACAGTGGCAAGTATCCCCGAACGACGGCAGCTATGCCCGCATGCCCGTGTGGCTCCGGCCAACTGTGACGCAGATAACCGTTCCGCATGCCGCATGGATTGATAACATCCCTTGGTGGGCTCGAATATGCTTTTACTCGCTTGTTTCGATTTCGCTAATACATTAACAGGCCTCGAGTACGAGATATCCTTATCCAAAAGCCCGATCGATACCCATTCGCAGTTTTTTCAGAGTTATACTCCCAGTATGTCAGCATTAATTGGCCATTTGACCCTGAAGACATCGTTGTGGATACGGGTGACGGTCCCTCCTTAAACACTATATTTGAAAAGCACATTCAGCGTTTGAGTAATTGGGTTGCTCCTCGTCAGTTCCGGGAGTATTTTTCGGAATGGACATCCGACGTCTATGTTGATGAGTAGATTAGAAGAGGCAAGCGAATTCATTGATAGCTAGCCCACATTACTTCTTGGGGGAAGCCCAATAATGTACAAGAACATTGCTTATGTATAACCTCTGATGATCATTTTTTAATTGGTAGGAAGATTCCTTTCGATAGGTCCTTCTTAGCACTTTGTCATGCGATGCGAGTCAGATTTACTTGGCGAAGGAAGCGAAACAAAATTTACTGTCAATACATGACTCGAATGATGCAAGACATATTACTACGCCAAGTATGCACTGCTTAATCGATCTAGTTAATTCCGCCTGCTGATACGCATGCGGGGAACGGCCTCACACCCCGTGGGGGAATGGAATGTCGGATATATAAATACTTGGAGGTTGCAATCCGCCCGATTTGCCTACTTGTGCTATTCCTCTTTATCAAACCCCTAAAAGCTTTCCAGGATGTCTGGCACAATGAGAGCCGCGCAGTACAATACTGTATGTTATTGGATCATCATCTAGAGGCTTATCAAGCTATTCCCTTGAGTCCTTATAGAGTACCATGGAACGAACCCCGAAAGCTGATGAAGACGCTGTACAACAGACACTGAACAAGGTTGAGGTCAACGAGATCCCAATTCCTGAGCCCGGAGAGAATGATATTCTGATTAAGAATGCTTGTGCATCGCTATGTCATTCTGATTTGGTATGCCTTTATGGTTTCTCATGTAACGCATACGCTCACTGTATTTTCTAGATGCTTTTCTGGGGACATACGGCGGAGAAGCCCCCAATGGAGAAAGTTACTATCGGACATGAGAATACCGGCACCGTCGCCGCTATCGGAAGAAACGTTACAGGATTCAAGGTCGGAGACCCAGTGGGGTGTCTCGGGTGTAGCTACGCCTGTTGTATGTCTTCATCTATCCATTTTTCGCATCCAGGCCCTATATAATAGGCACGGAATGAAGCTTACGCTTACTTAATAGACAAGTGCGAAGGATGCCGCGTTCATAATTTGCACTGCGTGGAAGGAACTGGCAGACTGCACGGTTTTACAACACATGGACACTTTGCAGAATATTCCCTATCGGACTACAGGAATGCAATGGTTCTCCCGGCGGGAATGGACCTTGCTACTACGGCACCTTTGTTCTGTGCGGGAATAACAGGTTAGCAAATGCACACCTTCCCTTCTTCTTATTTATATAACAACTGACCGAATCACTCAATTCGGTAGCATACCACTCCGTGAAAAAATGCGGACTCCAAGAAGGAGACTGGATCGCTATCATTGGATGCGGAGGATTGGGCCACCTGGGTAAAATCAAACGTACATCCCCTGTGTGAGCTGAAACTAACGAATGTTGCAAAGCGATCCAATATGCGAAGGCATTGAAATTGCGAGTCATCGGAATTGATATTTCCGATTCACAATTGGAGTCAGCGAAATCTCTTGGCGCAGACTTGACCTTCAACTCGGCCTCAACCCCAGACTATGAGAAAGAGATATTGAGTCAGACCAGTGGAGGTGTGCATGCTGCTGTGGTTCTGAGTGCCTCTAATGCTGCGTACCAGGGTGCACCCAGCGTGCTAAGGTGAGAAGCTTCACATTCAAATTGGCATATGACCGTTCCACTACTAACCTCTTCCTCAGGATAAATGGTATTCTCATGGTTGTCGGTATTCCTAAGGAGAACCTGTCAATCAATGCTCTCGACATCCTCCTAGGAAAGTATCGCATTATGGGTGCCAGCAGTGGTACACCACAACAGATGCGAGAGCCCATTGAATTCAGCTATGAGCATGGTATCAAGGCGCATATGACTACCTTCAACGACATTGGGGACATTCAAAAGATTATTGACTTGCTAGAGAACGGTAAGACCGCTGGTCGATTTGGTATAGTCTTCTAGTCTTCGCAACATAGGTATATAGAAAATGGAAAAGAATTCGGTGTAGCAGGAGCTCGCTATTCCCTCGATAGTATCATTTATATTCATGTATTTTGTTAAGACCTTTGGAAAACTTGTCCGGGATCAGATCCATGAGGTCCACGCTGGATTTGATATCCCCGGGCCACCTGGGCAGCAATCCGGATGACTAAAAGCCAAGAAATTCCAGGATCAACGACCTCAGGCCCAGGGATTGAAAATGAGGAATTCCCTCACTTCCTTCCTCCTAAGAGCTCCAGAGCTCAGGTAAATAACCTTGTATATAAAAATGCAGTCGCGACCGGAGTCTTCTGGGGCAGGTGCGCGATTACCCTCACCGGATAAGTCGTCAACCTCCGAGTATCCTTTGCAGGAGATCGGGTCGCAGTACAAGGATGAAGCCCGTCACAGTGATGAACTAAGTTTGGACTTGGAAATAGGCGATGTGCCTCTTCTTCCCTCGGAAGGTCACGGCATGGAGACTCAATCGGGGAAATTCGAATGCGATCCGCCGTTTTCTTGTACACCCACGGGATTCTGTGCATGGCTCCGCGGCCCGACCCCGGCGCATGTCTATCACATTAATCCTTGGTTCCCACGTTTACAGGCTGCGCCGGCGCGTCTGATTGATCAGAAATTTCCGCGCAGAAGTTCAAAAATCGCGCTCCTTTTTGGTGGTTTAATCTTTTGGATTGTCGTGTTCTTCGCGTCCTTAAAAGCTTCTGTCGCGGGCCAAGAGGTTCCGGGGTATGGCCAGCCCGTCAAGCTGTCGTGTCATCACCGCTTATGGTGTGTTTCTATTTTTATCCCTAAGCAGATTTGTGAACCTAACCATATCTTTTTAGGAGAAATGCCACGAATTGCGGACTGAATGGTGATCTCTGTCGCCCATTCGAGGACCAATCCTTCGCGTTCCGTTGCCCATCCGGCTGTGCCGCGGCGATTCTCCTCGAGCCGTATGTTGTTGGCGATCAGGAGCTCAATTACCGACCATTAGTCGTGGGAGGTAAGCCATTCAAGGTGGATGGTCATCACAGCGGCATTTACCGCGGCGATTCGTCAATTTGCGCGTCGGCACTGCATGCAGGTCTAATTGATGACGCGAGGGGCGGATGTGGCATCCTGCACCGCACCGGCGAACAGAAAAACTTCCCTTCTATCATGCAGCACGGCATTGAAAGTATTGAGTTTCTCTCGAGCTTCCCGATGTCATTCCGGCTCGGTAATGAAGCATCATCTCCAAACTCGAACGGGACAAAATCAATCAAGTGCTCGGATGCGCGCTGGTCGCTCTTCGCCTTCACATTGATATGGACTACCATCTTGTCATTAGTCGTGACGTCGGCACCGGCATTTTATTCCATGATATATTTCATTGTCTGGTTCCAAGTCGCCATGGCGTCCGACCCACCCTCCATTGGGGGCTACTATGATCTTGTGTCAATCGCGCTTGGTCGATTCCTGCCTGGTGCATTTGTGGGATTCGTGTTGTATTACTTTTGCGTCCGGCACACGCTTAAAAATTTAGATGCACACTGGGACAAGACTGTCCTGTGGCTAGGCGGCTGCTGGGTTGGCGCCCTGAACACAGACACATTCGATCGCATTCCAATCTCTCGCCTCACGCCCCACGATATCCAGCAGCAACCGGGTGCTCTCACAGCTCTAATCATTGTAGTTGGGTCGTTGATCGCAATCGCCTTTGGTCAAGCACATTGTTTCCGTCGCGAGGGTCGCTTCTTCCCTACGATAAGCATATACGGCGTTCTTGTTGCAGTTGTTCTCATCCTCGTCGCCGTTCCGCACATGAACCTACGCATCCACCACTATATTCTCTCTCTTCTCTTCCTACCTGGAACAACTATGCAAACTCGACCCAGTCTCCTATACTCAGGTATCCTTATTGGTCTTTTTATAAATGGTATTGCCCGCTGGGGCTTCGATTCGATCCTCCAAACTCCAGGCGCTCTCCTTGATGGTGCCAAACTCGGTACCGTTCCACCAAAGATCTATCCTCCTTCCTTGACGGATGCGAACAACCTCGTTTTCTCGTTCCCGGACCTTGAGCCCCATGCCGATGGCCTCAGTGTCCTGGTCAATGACGTCGAGCGCTTCCAAGTCTTCCGACCTAAGGATGGGCAGCCTTTGCCGGATTTCACTTGGTCCCGTACCTATCCCAACGAGTTAGAGTATTTCCGTTTTGGACTTGTTCATACTAATCCTTTGGGCGGTCTTTGGTATGAAGACTTTTCTCCACCTGCCGTTTGGGAAGCTGATGGTAATTTTGTTTTCCCTGATCCTGAGATCTCCGAGGATCCTGAATCCGAATCCGAATCCGAATAGATAACTGTGGTATATTCCACCTGTACATACTGTCATTATTCTGTTGCAATTAGAGATAGATATTTTTGATAGATGTGCGACGCATAGGCTCTAGTGTCTGGGGTGTTTGGTACTAGTTATATTTCCTCTGGGGGTTAGTCCCTGTCCCTCATACAGTAAGTTCTAAAATTCTTTCCTGCTGGCAACCGTGTGGGATGAGTATTTAGGCACCTTTCAGACTGCATCACCACACCACTCTGAGGTTACCCATGTGAAATTCTGTCAGTTGTTGTGGTTAGAATAAACATGGGCCGGATTGCGGTTCATGCCATTAACTCCAACTGTTGATACCAGGGTTCCTTCGAGGCTAAAGTGACCTGAAATAACTTTGAGTGACCTCTACGCGGAACTAAATGGAGTAGGAGTTACATAGATACAGGTGATTGTTGAGGGTGTCAAAAGATGTAAAAGATTTAGTCCAAGATGAAGATAGGGATGTAGGTCTGTACTTTATATGTTCACTTCACATGAGAAAAGGCATCGCACAGTGTGTATAAACGGATGTACGTGCATTTAGCCTAGGGGTTGTCGTTGGTGATATTTGGCGCACCGCTACCTTGGATCCCCGTCCATCCTCAGCTTGAGTGCTGTTTGATCTCAATTTACCGGATCGCCTCCGGGCGATGACTTTTTATTTTTTTTATCGTGGTCTTTTTAAATGATTATCATGCGACTAGCAAACGTAAACCCGCAATTTCGATCTATCGTATTTCACAGGCCACACGTACTTCAGGACGACGGCGACAAGCGATCCTCGCATATCAGATGGGTCATCCTATAGCCTAAAATCCATTGTCGCCATCCTATATGAATACATATATTTTCAAAACTAGACGAAAAGCAACAGTGGAGAAATGTCATCTCTTGAAATAGCCATGACACGATATCTGTACAACACTTTGCTTTCCGCCGTCCTCTATGACCAAAGCTGTGAGCTTTCCTCCCGTCACACAACCTGAATCAAGACCCTTTGTGAATGTGCGGATAGAAAGAGAGGTAGAAGCATCGTGGCCATATACAACAGTCATGGTGTTTGCAAAGGGGATCTTCAGTTGAAGTCTCGAGGCTCAAGTATAGTTTCGCTTGGTATTTATCGAACATCTAAATTGAAAATATATCAGTACGACAACAAGATTAGAGGGGTAGATGAGAAAGCTCAGTCATACTTTAGCCCAATTCATGCCCTTCTTTTTCGGGCTGGGTACATTTGTATCAGAATCAATGGTCCGCATGGTCATCACGCTAGAGGGATCTTGCTTCTCAAGTTCAATGCCCGGTATCAGTCCCGCATGAACGACAACCAACTGGCCCATGCCTGGAATGTGGCCGACATTCAGTATCATTGGACAGTTCTCCAGCCACTGAGCCTGCTCCTCGCTCAAAGACCGTGCGAGTGCACGCTCAGTAAGTTCTCTAGATGAGAAACCAGAGTACCTACCATCATCGGGGGTTGTGAGAGTGTTGGTCTTCACCATCTCTTGTCGGAGAAGCAGAATCCGGTCCTCGTGGTTCCCACGGACACTAGATGCCGAATGCTCCCGAGCTAAGTCCACAACCCCTTTGCTGTCTGGCCCTTTGTTGATCATATCACCGACAAAGACAAGGTGATCGCCGCCTTTTTTGTTGAAGGAGACTTTTTCAAGAAGTTGCACCACTTTTGTATGCTTGTCAATTCCAAGGGTTCCCGTGGTTTAGGGGGTATTTCTTACACTCATCTTTACAACCGTGCACATCTCCCACAAAGATTAGCCGTTTCCGACTCGTTTTCCCTGAATCCACTTTTGATATATCCCCAGGCACCAGGCCTGGGTCCAGTGTACGGATCCGAATCAAGCCGTCAGCGTGAGGGGACGAATGCAATAGCGAGTTTTGGTCTTGTAGTTGAGGAGAAGGTAACATTCGCCAACCGATCCATGCAAATATGAACAACGTGCCGTAGATCAGCATATACCGGAAGCGCGGCGCGAAAGCTACCGAGAGAGCCATTTGGGGCCATCCCGGAGATTTGATGTCATCCGCGGGGGAGCTGGAGGCCTGTTGGGAACCTCCAGGGGCTCTGGACTGCCATGCGTTTCTAGCGGAATCAATTAGGGGGCGAGAATGTTGTGGAAATTGATTTGAGTAGGAGGGATGGTGAGTTATTGTCGGGTGGAAGTCGGTATCTGGGGACTCGGAGTCCTGCGGATGGGAGTCGTGAGATGCCATTCCACCACGCCCTAATTGGGCTTTATATCCTTGAATCAGATTGTACTGTCTAGTTCATATGTGTCATATGTGCTGCATTTATCCGCTAAAAGTCAGCGGTCGTAGGTGAATGTGAAGATTTAGGCGTAGATTTAGGCAGAATTTAAACTCGCGCTCTGACGTATACAGTGAGACCCACTTTGTTGTGTTAGGTCCCGAGCTTGTGATGCTTGATTTTTTTATCTTTCTTATGTTCCAAATTGGACATTTTCTCTTTTGATTTATTTGTACATTTTAACACTATCCCCGGTACTGATCATACTCCTCTGCTTCCCGTCTACGCAGGTTGACGCGCTGGAGCACAGCCTCATCATATACCTCTTCCACCTTCTTGCCACCCTTAAGTACCTCTTTTTCGTGGCGGAGTGCTTCCTCCTTGGTCATGCAAACCAAGTTATTGATATCCATCGGGACAGTCTTTTGTCCCTCTTTCTCAAGGCTCAGATCCATGTTCCATCCATGAGAAGGAGTTTGCCAGGGAATGAGAGCCAGTCTGTTAGACAAGCCACTGATCGGACTCTTTCCACGGTATACTTCTTCAACAACGAATGCAATGTCATCCTTGCTGAGTGGTACACGAAGCCCCACAGTATCTTGACCGGTAACTTGTCTAATCATTCTTTCATGCAAGCCCAGCAAAGTAGCCAAGATGCTATCGTAGAGTTTCTCGCGACCCTTGGCGCCCATGTTATAGTCAAGCGGGTAGCCAGTAATAGTGCAGATAACGTGGTTGGCCACTGTATAACCAAACACTGCAGGCATAGTCCCCAGTACTGGGAGAATGCGGGCTCGGAAGTCAGGCAGAACTCCAAGCTCACCAACTTGACCCTTGGTGAACTCATTCTCGGGGAGAGGAAGTAGGGTAGCCTTGCCCGGGCCTGGTTTCTCTGTCGAAAACACGGCTGCTACGCCAGACGAAACGCCAAGAAGCTTCAGTCTGCGGCGTGTACTGCGGGACAAAGGATCATCAGTGCTAAGCGAGATGTCACCGACCACGACGCGAGTCGGGTCCGACTTGCATCCTGCGCCCATCGACGAAATCACAGGCAAGGAATTCGAGTGGCAGTAGTGCAGCAATTCTACCTTGGACGTAATGTTGTCAATGCAATCAAGCACGAAATCTGGTTGACGGCCCTCCCCATCGTGTGTCAGAGACCATGGGCCGAGGAGGTCCTCAGACGCGGCCTTTCCATAAAGCTCATTCCGGCAATCGAAGATGACCCACGGTGCGATTTGTTCCAATCGCCTCCGGATGCAATGGACCTTCGGTGTACCAACATCAGCCAATGTCGCAAGAGCGTGTCTGTTCAACGATGAGAGTGTGACTTGATCGAAATCGATGAGTCGGATTTTGGACACGCCCGATCGGGCCAGTGAGGCAGCGGCATGCGAGCCGACACCACCACAGCCGACAACAACAACGAATGATGATCGAAGCTTGGCAAGGCCTTCGTCACCGAGGAACACACGGTTGCGGGCGAGTTGTTCAAGAATCAAGTCTACCAAAGCGAGACAGGCTGGGTGAGATAGGTTCCAGGGAAAATATTCATATAAAGGTCACATACCATCATCGTAGTCTCCTTGTTGCGCTCTGCGAGCCAAAGCTGCACTGCGCTCATCTTCCTTGCTCAGCTGTACTCCATTCGAGGCAGCACCAAAATCGGTGAGCTATAGTCCGCGGAATCAGTTTTCTTTTCTTGTCCTGTAGCTTGGTAGGCTGGATGCGCAGCTTCACTGGCGCAGCTCACCATTTCTGCACGATGCAAATCATCTAGGCTTGGAATCGAAGCCTTCAGGTCCTGAACAGCTTCCTTGCGCTTGTATGACTGGTACCCAAAGATAGCACCTGCGACAGCTGCGCCAGATACGACAGCCGCTGTCGCAAGCTGGCCGTGGGACGAACCAGCTTGGCGGTGGAGCCAAGAAGACATACTTGCAATCACACCGTTATCTTCCGTGTCCTGGGAATTTCTCGGTTTGCTGTTATTTTCGTGGGAGGTGCTTCGATCAGGTTCGTTATATCTGGTATCCAGTTCGTCAGAATCGAATCCGTAGTCGAGGTCGGCGTCGTTGGGCTCTTGCCACCATTTGGATGCCGGGGGAGCCATTATGAATGTGGGTTGTACTGACCATGACAAGTAGCCGACCGCTGCAGGCATGAACTCTTAATAACGGAATGTATATGCAAGCCAATGCGTTCATCAGTGGAACCACGCTGGTTATCACGTGCCATGGTCCTGGGTAATTGTGCGGGAACTATGTAAGGCGGTAGGATAGGCGGTAGATGGACTACGCGCCGCAGCACCATACATACCAAGAGTGTCTTAACATCACGCATACTATCCCCCAAAAACCTTCAATTCCGACTCCCCAGCCAATTATCCCCCGATGGTGTCAAATATGCTCCTGGATCATCTCATCCGATAGGAAGTTGTTGTTGGCAGACCGATGCAGCTATCATTCTCCACTTCAGAGCCTGTCCGAAAAAGTCGCGTCTAGGTGCATCTTGATGTTGAATCCGATAATACCTTGCCAGTCAATGCCAGAAACTACCTCTTATCGTTTGAGACGATGCAAGATCGACGTGATCTGAGACTTAATTATCCGCTATCTATTACGAGAGGTATGTATGTTTTTTCAACCTGGCTCTCTGGTCTCTGGTTACAATGCAGATTCAATGGAATATCATGTGCCAAGTCTTGATGACGATAACCCTCACAAGAGCTTCTCATGACATGTCGGTTGAATAAACCCGTCGGGCTGTGGACTTCATCCCCCTGATACGTCGGAGTGGAAGAAGACATCGGCACCACAGTGTGTGATTGAGCAATGAACAGAGATCTGAAGAGACTCGGACCTTTGATATTTCTTGCTGTGTGTTGTTTTGGCATTGCGTCAATATTTTAATGTGTTTAACTTTAACTAACATCGCTCAGCCTTGCTATACATACATATTCTAGATCTCCAAAATCTCACATCTCCTCCGGTTTTCTTCGCCTATCGCCCTGTTCCCTTCCCGGTACAATCTCCATCATGAGATCTTTCAGATCCTCCTCGTGTAATAGCCCAGTGATGAGAAAATACAGTCACATACTCCGAGGCCCTGTATATGTGCTTCGTCTGTACGCCTTTCAAGGAAACGACAAGCACGCCGGTGACGAGTGACAAAACATGGTAGTTTTCAATCTGAGGGCATATCTTATTATCAATCTATGGTTGGGGAGCCTTATTCTTCAAATCAATACATGGCGCTTGTTCTATTTAGTTGGGTTCCTGCTTTCTAGTGGCTCATGGCCTTGGTGCGATATACCAAATACAAATTGTTCCATTTCTTCAACATCTTGTTCTTGTATAAACTTCATGGGGACAAGCATGACTTGGCTGTTACACCTTGCGAAAGCTAATACAAGCCTGTAGCTGACTGCAACATCCTATAAACATCATCCTTAGGCCCCACAAACCCAGCGAGATTTTCCAGGTCACAGATTTATGTTCGGCTCAACTACATCTGTCGACGAGTCGCTCGGCGTGTCATTTTTCAGGTCCAACATCTCCCAGTCAATATTGGGTCCCATGAACTCGTCACCTATCAACCTCCAAAAAAACAAGAATAATAAGAAATAATGCCACTAAAACGGGGGCACTACACTTCATCGAGCCCAAGGTAACTGGAAGATCAGGCAGGAAACAGATCATAACACCTAGGACTGTAAGTAACAGCGGCACGAAAACATTCCAGACATATCCCCATCGACCAAGACCAAGCGGCCGCTTTGGCAGACACTGACCTCGCGTGACGAGGATAACCTGGGGAATAGCGTAACTCAAGTTCAATAACGTAATAGCAGAGGTAATGATGGAGTTGAAGGCGGTGGTGCCTGCGATATATGAGACCATAAATAGCAGCAAAAATAGTAGAGGCTATAGTTGTGCGAAGCGGGAATTCGAGCCGCTTGTCTATGTTGTCGAAGAAATCGGGAAATGGAGTACCTCTGTCTCTGGCGAAAGCCCATGAAAGACGCCCACAGTTGACCCACTGTGGAGGAAGACATGCTGCGCATATGACTGTCAGAGTACCCTAAGTGCCACTGTCACCCTTCTTGGCCCTGTTGCTTGGTATAATAGTTGCACGGCTGACATTCCAGCGTTTATTACTCGGTCCATGTCTTTCATGGCAACTATCAGGACTGCTAATAGCGGTACTGCTGTACAGAGGCCAATAGCTAAAGTCATGTTCCTGTTCTTGTTAGCGGGCCTAGTAACAAAAACGGGCATTAGAGGCGGAGCATGAAATTGGTCTTTGCTAACATTATCTGTGGGAGTCGACGACCCGGCGATTGCATTTCTTCCGCGACATGGATTGCTCCATCGCTGTCTATTATCCAAAATCGACAACTTTTACAATTAATAATAACTAATATACTTATAGATACTAAGAATATATAATATCATTATTCTCTACTATAATTTATCGTAATATAGCTCAATTTTATAATTTCCTAATACTAAGAAAGAAATAGATTATAAAGCTAATATTCAAACCAGAACACTAGTAAATAATCGTAATTTAAAGTAATAAGTTAGCACTTTTTTTTATATAAATAAGGGCCGATAAGGGCCGCCCTCGAGCGGCCCTTAGAGGGCGGATACTTGCCTGCCCTCTAAATGTTTTTAATGAGGTCTACGGAAGTCTAAGTATATGCCTGTATTCGGCTAATAGAATATCCTACCATTTCGCCGGATATCTAAATATGTAGGGCTTTTATAAAGTAGGTTATACTAGGAAAGGACGGTCGGATCGACGAACGGCCTATAGTTGGGACGATAAAGGGAGTTTTTAGGGTAGTTCGTCACTAGTATAAAGAGAGAAAGAAACTTCGACTTCCCACCGGCCACTAGGACTACAATTAAAGAGGTCTACGCCATGAGGAGATTTAGGAAGTATGGATAGGAAAGTACTAAATTTGGCAGCTTGGAGTAAAAGTAATCATTAAGAATGAGAGGGGAAAGGCTTTCGTTAGGCAAATAAAACTAGCTCTTATTCCTGCTTTCCGGGCAGTTCCCTACCACTATCAGAGCTGGGTATGTCCCCGTCTATATTAAGCGGTGGCAGGTGGTGTGTTATATCCCATAGAGAAGATAAGGCAGCCTGGTGAGCGAGCGAACATATATAAGCGTGCCACTTCGAGTATGCGCCTGAGGCAGACTGCCCATTGAGAGAGTTCACGTAAGAAGTGGAGTCGATATTCCCGTCCTCCTGTAGCCGCCTTCGGTGGGTGAACGTGTCAAATACCAGCACACTAAGACATTCGATGGGTGTTGGCTGCTGAATTTGCGAGCGATGGTAAGAGATCATCGGTTTAGACATGCGCTGATAGAAGAAAGGGGTCCAAATGCCGTCCACGAGACGCCTAGTAACATATGTAGCGTGCACTGCACTCTTTTCTCGCAGGATAGGTCTTGCCTTGTCAGCCCGATCACTGGATGACGAATCCACGTCCGGTAGAGATGCGGATCTTGAGTGTATTTGGCGCTGCGATTTGAAATCATATTGACTGAACATCTCAGCATCCATTGTATAGCGAATAATTTCCCGTAGAGTCTCCTCCGCGCCCTGAGCCAAAGGGTGTGAGCAACAGACAGTGTACCATCCCGTCAGACCTAGGGCTTCACGGAACGGCATCTGGTCACAGCTACCAAACAGCTGGTCGGCATACGGTTCGGTGATTTTTGTGAGCCAATTGCGAAAACTTGTCGTGCCAGACGGGTGTGTAAAAACCCGGGCTCGGTTGACATAGAGAGCTTCACCAACGGACAATTCACCAGCATCCGACAATGCCTTGGCCCAGCAGTCGGCCTGACAAACAGATGCTGGTTCCTGTTGTATTACCTCGCTAATGTCGTGTAGCTTGAACTGTGACAGACCAACACATTCGCAACATCCGATAATGGAGTCTGACCAACCTCTCCTCTCCTCACACTCCGAAGCCCTCAGCCACGCAAGGTACATCATTGAAATCCCCGCACACATACAAGCGGGACAATTGGATGCGGCTGCAATGTGTGCTAAGCATTGAGCGATTTGCATCAGGACATGTAGAGGCGTGCGTTGGGCAATGGTCGCCCTCTGGACCCCACATGGGCAGCCAGCTAGTATTCCCAAGCTGTCGAAAGTCTCGGGGATGGCATCGATGATGGGCTTCATCCTCAGTTTTAATGCGTGGTGTGGACGGAAGGATGATAGGCCCGATTCCCGGAAGCCGTCGAGGTCACCACACTCAAAAGGGTCATACCCGAGCATCCCAACATTTTGACGCGTGCTATGGTTGGCCATATCTCTCAATAGTGGTCTGGTGTGGCACAATGTAATGATGTCTATTGAGAAGTTAGTCTAGAGAGACTAATAGGAAAACAAATAACAAGCCGGGAGGTTATACTGGTTATTGTGTGGAGGTATAGCTTGTTTATCCTTTTGGTATCTTAGAATGTGGGCTGAAGTGCTAAATTTTGCAATATATATACCTACTATGTAGCTATGCGGGCTTTGGCATGTGGTAGTTTCGTTCACGTACTCTTTCACAATACATTGTGTTACCCTCTCTCTCCATAGCTTCGTATCCATTAATATTTTTATCATATAATTCTCCGAGTGGTCGTTTTACGTAAGAGAGGCCAATCATTATTACCCGTGCTATACCGGCTCTCTAATAAACCTCCATCGGTTGCCCAAATGCTATTGTCAGCGCTGCGGTCATTTCCGAATACAGCTATTGCAAGCTTTGGGCTGGCAGGAATTCATTAAAAGGGTATTGTAAAGGCCAGTAAGAAAAATGCCGCACATGGCCTTATGATATTCCTCGTATTATCATAGTCTAGGTGAAGTTATACAGTCCTCAGCTAGTAGGTGTAGCATTTGATAGATCTCGTATCCCAGGATTAAAGTTCCCGGAGACACAACTTATGTCACACAAGAGTTGTCATTAGAATATACTACCCCGTAGTCAACACTAGTGGAATTAAGGAAGAAAAATGGGGGGGCAAAGCCAATACGGCTTTGCCACGTTGCAACGCCGAGGACTGCAGCATGTAAGCTGGTAATAACGCGCGAGCAGGCCACCCGAAAGCACCATGCATAAGGTGGTTTTATATCTCAGCAACAACGCATTGATACTGCTTAAAGCTCATATAGAACGTTGATAACTAGATTACTAGCTATAATCAAACCTTTTTAGGGGATTTAAATAATAGTTAATTCACTCAAAAAATATGATCTATTTTTGATCTTTTTGTTTAAACAAACGGTATAACTCAATTAGTACTTATATATCTACAGTTTCCTGGCCTATAGGACCTCTTATTCTCTATAAAAGTTTGGTAATTAACTGATTTTCACCCCGAGGGGAAGGGTTGAAGTCGCTCCTACCTTCGGAGAGCGACCTGCTGAGAGGGGTGGAACGAGCTTTTAAGAGATGGGGATCGATGAATGAGGAATGTTAATTGGTCAAACTAGCTGACTAATTTTAGATATAACGAATTTTGTAAAGGGGGAATCGTGAATGAACGAACTTCGTAGTAAAAGGGGGAGATTCGATATTACTATGGTGCATTAATTCAATCACTGGTATCTGTTCTTTAAAACCAGGTATTCGTTATATACTGATTCGTTATAAGTAGGTTTTACTCTACCAATGAAATATGACTGAGTATAAGCACCTTACCATAAATGTCCTCCAGTGAGAATATGCCAAGCCGAACCTACGTTTGACATATTCATTGAATAAACTCAATTAGAACGATGCGGGGTGTTCAGAGCACTTTGGGTCGCTCTTGCATAATTATATATATAATATATACCCCTCTTTGGATAGCAGTTATCTACATCCTATCGCTGGTAGTTCATGCTGGGATTATATGGATTAGGGTAGGGTCAATCATAAAAGACATATCAAATATGACTCGAGATTGCGAGGCACTTAATTCAGTCGCTGTGTTAGGTGCACGGGGCTGAATCCATCGCAAAGGCCACAAATTCTTTAGAGAAGTATCAAGCCAGGGTTGGAAGTTCTAGATGAAAAATACCAATACTATAATCCAGCTAAGATATATGGGAATAGTTTTTGAAGGGAGGTTTAGCCCTAAATACGTAGCACTCGCGGTATCCAAAAACCATCCATAGCACATATCTTTCCCTAATGGTATTTTCCTGATCAGATAATTTCCTAAACAAATAATTGAAAAGAAATCAACGAGCTTCCGACTGTATTTGAACCTCGTATTCCAACGAAACCCTGCTCAATAAGCTGACTTGGTTTATAAAAATTAGTCTAGAATCGTCGTAGGGAGGGGGGCCGGACATACCTTTACTGTGCTGGCCGACCATATCCCCGACGAATGCGCCTCCTGCCCATCATTTCGTCACCAAGTATATTTTCTATCGGATTATTATCCAGATGCATGGTAGCCAAGCAGTCTATCAAAATAACCAGCAATAGGGCGATAGTGCAGAGAAATGGTTCTCCTATTAAGATGCATGGACAAGAGCAAAGGAGGTAAGTAAGTAGTGAAGATATATCCATAAGTAGGGCCGAAGAGTAAAGATAAATATGTTTAGTTCCCAAGAATATTTATGAGCTAAATATATAACAATTTGAATAAGTCTATGACAATTCTAGGCCTTAGGTCTGTGATCATAGATATGGAAGCACTCGATGAATCGGTCATGTGGGCCTACACGTCCTAAAATGTCCCCCGTAGGAATCAATTGAGAGGGTGTAGTAAAGGCCAATAGGAAAAATACCTCAGAAATCAAATCGTAAGCTGTTTATCACTGTATCATATTCCGTGGTATTTTAGGAAATTGGCGCGGTTATTGAACCCTTAGATCTCTTGATGGATAGTGGATTGATAATCAACCTGGACGCTGGATGCTGTATATAAACCTTGAGAATTCCTGCCTAAAGAAATTAGAACCCAACTCTTGGTCATAATTTATTTACTCACCAGAAGAGACCTCAGCTAAACAAACATGGAATCCGCCGCCAAGATCAATGTGATTGAAACCCACCGCACGGACAAGTACCAGGATAAAGTTGTTGACACATATGACGATCCTCCAGAAATGTGGCAAAAGGCTCTCGGCGACAATCTGAGCTTCCAATTTGGCCTCTTTGATCAGACAGAGATTTCCGAAGGTGCTAGACCGGGACCTGTTGGCCCTGCTGAGTTTCGAGCGTTTGATCGCCAGCTCGAGCTCGCTGGGCTTCTCGGGCCAAACAGGCCACAACTCCGCCGAATATTAGATATTGGTTGTGGCTGGGGCTTCATCACCAAGCACATAGCCGCACTTTTCACCGAATGTCAGTGCATCGACGCCATCAATATCAGCCAACGTCAGCTTGACTTCTGCGCCAATAACTTACCTATGGATCTTAGAAAGCGGGTCAATCTATACTTCTGCAATGGGCAGGATGTTGATCTTCTTCCCAATCCGGAAGTGCCGTATGATTTGGTCGTTGTACGTGGGGTTTACACTCACTTTCTCTTCAATGTCTTCGAAGCTTCGATAGCTCAGGTAGCACAGCGTTTGAGCCCTCAGGGTACCCTGCTCATTTCCGACACGCTATACAGGGTCACCGACCTCGAAACATACAAGTCCCCTATACCAGACACGGTGGATCGTCTGGCGTGCGCCAATCGAAAGACCCCAGATTACTTCATCAGCGTTTTGAAGAAGAACGGGCTACATTTACACGATATGCGCATAATGCCATCAAATGCCGAGGTCATCCACTGGTTCGACAAGGTGCGACTCAACATTGAACAAAATTTCCCGGATGGGGCTAGCGGTCCAATCCAGGAGTTGCACGATATGGCCGTTAGCTTTAACCAGAGCTTGGCTAAAGAACAAGCCTCAGTGTACAGCATCATTGCGCGATACGTTGTGGACTGATCAAACAGCCATGCAGGCTATAGCCAGAACATAATAACAGGTGATGGAAATAGGGTTGGGAGTGGCTGTCAAGAGATGATGTCGAGCTCCGCGTTACTAGCCTCGGTTAGGTTGATTTAACATCAACGGATGCCTGGTTTTTTTTTGTTGCTTTCTAAGGCATCAACTACCTTAGTAATCACATATTCTTGTCTATTTTCATGTTTTCGGTGGGGAAATCATATGGTTCCTTTATAACTTTAATGATATAGTCGTTCTTCGTAGATTCTGCTTTATCTCTCGCTCCGGTAATTTTTTATAGGCAGATTGAAAGAGAATTAGTATAATTCTTATTTTGTAAGCTTATATTACTAAATTCTATCAATCATATCACTAAAAGACTTGTATTATTATTCTCGGGAGCTGAGCTGCTGGTGGAGATAAGATAAGACATAGTCACGTGATTGTGGGTTCTCACCGGTCAGCTCAGCTCGGGGGGACAGGGGTCAGATGAATTGCGTCCTGGCACCGGAATGGAAGAATATTTAATCCCGTAGGCTTAAAACCAATATCTCGTTCCTGATGAAGCATCCATCAAGCTCTCAGCTTGCATTTTTACCCTTTGATGAAAGGGTCTGACTGAATGCTTTATCCTAAATGAATATGATGCTGAGTTCATTGGAAAAACATCCAACAGCAATATTTGTCATTCCATGGGGCTGCTAACACATGCACCTACAATACCTGCTAATACGGAGTGTTATCGCATACCCTCCAGCAAGTGTCCGATGATAGGCCGTGCATTGTTGAGCAAGATCTCACCATTCAGAGCCTACCATTTTTATCACCGTGGTCAAACGGTACATAAATATCAGATACAGTTGCTTGTTCTCTGTTGAAGAGAGCCATTCACGATGTGACGCGCTGGTGCCTGTCCACTTGTATATTCAAGGAAAACATTGAATAACATGCCTACTGACAATACACATACCTTCCCTTTGTGCACTGTGTTTGCAGTCCCAGTCCCCAAAATATAACTACTTGTCCTCCCTCACCCCACCTTCTCTCTTTCCTCTCTCGTTACCACCATCCAACTCTAAGGGCAAGCGGATACCTATCCATAAGGTGACATCTCAAAGGTGTACACCTGGACCGACAATAACCATCTGACTATCAATGACATTCTGGGGTTTGCTGGTTTGTCTTGTGAATAAAAAAAACTTGCACCAAAAACCCTAGCTTTCAAGCCTTGCTCTCGGTGTTATCTATGGGCTCGTGGGCTATGTGGGTGTGCTTCTTTTCTACAAAATGCTCTAGGTTCTCCTAGTTCGTCAACTAAATATCGGAGTTATCTTCGTTAATTATCCTGGCTTTTGCTCTCAGGGTTGATTTTACACATGCTCTCTGCTGTTGTCTTGGGCGTGTTTCACTCTAGGGCCGTGGGCTTTGTGGGTTGTGTTATGCTATCTATTCTTTTCTTCTTCTCGCCCTGTGATGAGTTCGTCCTAGAGACGAATATAAGCCAATTCTGCAGGCATCTGCTTGACGACGGCTCCATTCATGGCACTTCGTGTCTGTGGACCGTGTATACAGCTGGAAGCCAGTTATGAAACCTGAGAGCAAACTGAGGGCGAGTTTCCTTTTATTTTTGTGGATATGATCATGTACATACGGTATGTTGGTGGAATCAATTAGAAATCCGCTAGCATCTATGTTCCTTTTTTTCGTACTATAGCTACTTGTAGACCGGCTGGGGGTATACATCGATCCCTCAGAACTGCAAATAAAAACAGAGAAGAGGTATGTCATTTCGTAAATGTAAAAAACGCCTGCTTAATGCCAAAAGTCGCACGCTTAACGACAAATGTACACATTTTATATTATTTTTCATCGCCTCGGACGTGACACGCCTCGCGACTAGCGCAGGAACTTGCCCAATGCGCCACCGATGTTCTTGAGATCTAACAAGAAAGTGTCATGACCGAACAGCGACAGGTCGTCACCAAGCTCGATATGTTCAACCTTCTTGTTGCCTCCAGCACGGAGTGTCTCAGCGATTTCCCGCTGTTGCCACGCCGGGAACAGGATGTCACTTGCAACACCCATGACAAGCACAGGGTGATCCTTGAGAGGCGCAAGGCCGGCAACAAGATCCTGGGGAGGACCTTCCACTTGGTCGACAGAGACGGACTTGTCCAGCGGGGTCGCATTGGAGGTTGATCCAGGCTGCTCCTCATAGGGCTTGTCTGGAAGGGTAAGACTGCAAGCGGGGTCCGAGGCATTTGGTGCGTCACCGCCGTGCGCAATGCGATGCTCAGACTCTGCGCGGCGTTTCATAGTCGCAGTCTGATGAGCATGGCCGAGATCGAACAAGTCCATGGCCTTGGAGACATAAAGAAGACTGTTGGGGTCGTACTCGAGACAGAACTTCTCACCGGCATGGTCGAGGTATGTCTCGATAAGGAAGTCGGGACACAGAGCGGGCTGTTTGCTAGGGTCTGCACGCCGGCGACCAAATCGCATCTCCCACTCTGGTCCGCTGCGGTACGTCACAGTTGCAATCTCGCGAGCTAGCTTCATACCAGAGTGTGGTGGGATTCCATCGTAGTAGAATCCACGGGCCCAGTTGGGATCCATCATCAGCACCTGGCGCTGTGTGTGTCGCATCGCTATACTGTAAGGGTGGCTGCGGGCGCAACCGCTAATGCTCACGATCTTGTTGACCCGCTCTGGGAAGAGGACGCCTGCGGCGAGACTCTGCATACCGCCCATGCTGGATCCAACCGAGGCAGCTAGCTTCTTGATTCCTAGGCCGTCAAGGAGCCGGAACTGAGCACGTACCATGTCGTCCAAAGTCAGAATTGGGAAGCGGGTTGCGTATCGCTTTCCGTCGGACGGGTCGAGGGAAGACGGGCCTGTGCTGCCGTAACATCCCCCGATGACATTCGTGCAAATGATGTGATATTTATCGGTGTCCAGTGGCAACCCGGGGCCAATGAACTTTTCCCACCAGCCGGGCTTTGGGTTGGACGCTGTGCTGTGGGCGTGGCTTGAGGCGGACAAGCCGGTGTGCAGGAGGATGGCATTGCTCTTGTCGGCGTTCAATTGCCCCCAACTCTCGTAGGCAACGTCGAATTCAGTTAACACACCACCCCAGTCGAGCAGAAGTGGTTGTTCACAGTGGTATGATTCGTGTCGACCGGTAGTGTATGAAGGTTCGGGGCCGGACTGCAGCGACCGAGCAGAGAGCTGCGCTGACTTTGCTTCTTGGGCGTCGAGACAGGGGAATGACATAGCTGGATTGGAGGAGTCTCTCTCAGTTGACCCCGCGGTGGCCGATGCTGACTTCCGCGGCGGCACGGTATGCAATGGGCGTGCGGTCTTCCATTGCGCCGATAAAGTCCGATGCGGTCCTGCGGACTTCACAGGGGAGTTACCCTGTCGCCATGGCTGGGTTCGAATTCCGCGTGAAGCAGCTCGAGCGGCGCCTCGAAAAGATTGCATTATAAAAGCCCAAGATCTGTGTGAGTCAAGAAAGAGAGCTTCCCAGGTTGAAGGCTATCGGGGGGAGAAATATGTGGACACCTCAGGCACTCAGCAGTCGCGTCATCACCGACATCGGTGATTGGCGGAGACCTGGGCGTTGAAGTATACAATGTACAACATACGGCAGATATTATATGCAACTCTTGTCAGACAAATTAAGGATAAATTTACATATATTTGTGCAATTAGAATAACAACAACACGGGTTAATACGTACTATAGTCTTTTGTGGCCTATGGTCAGTTTATGCTGCTAAAGAGAACCGCAAAAACCAAGTGAAATAAGTGTCCGAGGGCTTATAAAACAAAAAGAATATGTAGGAAGCATACCAACTTTGCTTTTTGATGCATAAAAAAAAAGATGCTCATACATGACCCCAAGCTGATTCTCATACAAACCGTTGTGCAACTATCAAATCACGACTCCCAAAATGGGAATATCCAAAACGCCTAACGCTAGATGCAATAAAAGTCCGAAACACGAAAATTAAGTCATAGCAAACCTTGGTTGCTAAAACTTATCGCAATGCGCCTGTTGGCTCACAAGTTCCCTGTGGATTTCGTAGAATTTGACCCTTGGTCAACCACGAGCTTCGACATAACAATAGTGTTGTTATTGGATCGAATATCAATAGCAGCAGACCACATACACCGGAATTGACCGCAATTAGCATGGAAAACAATCTTGCTCCCATCAGTCGAGACCGTCGCACCACCTGGCGCCTCGAGACCCCAATCACCAGTCTGTAGCAAAGGCCGATTAGCCCTCGCATACGGACCCTTGATGGATTTTGAGTGTGCATATTTCACATTATAGCCCAGTGAAACATAGCAATGCGAAGAGAAGAACAAATAGTAGGTGCCATCCTCGGTGAGCAAGATATCGGGGGCCTCAACAAGGGGACCATCAGTATCGTCAATGTCGAGGATTTTCACTGGCTCTCCGACGGGTGTGATGCCATCCCTTTTCAACTCCTGCAGAAGAATTGGAACAGATACAAGTGGCTTCTTACTATTGTTGCAGTTGCCGCCGTGTCCAACACTGTTTCCGTCCCCCTTGTAGACCACGTACAGCGTGCCATCGGTGTCTCTGAACGGCGATGGGTCGATGGCACCACCGTGCTTGTGGGGACAGGCGAGTGGCTTGTCTTCGGGGATATAAGGACCTAGTGGGCTTGTGCCGTTTGATACGGCAACCCCCACACAATGGTGACTGCCATAATCTTTGGCCTCTCCTGAGTAATACATTACAAATTTGCCATCGTCCTAGAAATGTATATGTGAATAAAAAGAACGGAATACGGAATGGGACGATGCTCACGAGTATACTTACCCGCTGGATCACATCTGGGGCCCAATGATTGACCTTCTTCTCCCAAGAGCCAAGAGTAGGCATCGCATCATAATCCTCGCGAAGAGCCCAGTTGAGAAAATCGGTCGATATAGCAACAGGCACATGGATACTGCCGGGGTTCCTTTTCTTGGGGTTGGTTCCGTAGGCATACCATGTGCCATTGTGCTGAATGAGTCCCGGGTCCGGGAAATTGTGGAGGGCGAAAGTAGGCCGGTTCTCCTCAAGTTGGTAGCTGTGGTCTTCATTTGGCTGAGGTCGTTTCCAATAGTCATCAGTGTCTTTCGCAAAGCCATAGATCTTTGTGAAATAGATGGGGAGGGCAATGACGAGTGCTGTCAAGGCCAGTCCGAGGAACCCCAGAGCACAGAGTATCCCAATCTGACGTCGTCCCCATGGTCGGGTAAAGAAGCGTTTCTTTTCTGCTCCGGTTCCCGCTTTCGCTTCCAAGGAAGATTGAATCTTGCTCCCATCTGAGATTTCATTGACTGCGATGGTCTGGACGACAGAGTGAGCCACATATTTCTCAGGCACAATAGAAATGACAGTCGCCATTTTGTTTTCTTTGTGATGCCGAGGAAATAAAAACGGGTTGGGGCTGTGATTTCTTATGGAAAAAAGACACTGTTGACTTGAATCAATTGCTTAATTGTGTGTGGTTGAGGCTCTGGGTAAGCGCAGGAAGGTCGGGTTATTCCATGGTGAATGACTTTCCACAATGAGTTTTGAGAATTGGAGGATTGACTACGGAGGTTAACGAGAGACAATGAAAGAAAAAGAGAGATAAAAGGCGAGTCTACCGGGCTTTATTATACGGTATATATCTGAGAGGTGATAAATGGCTCAAATGATGTGAAACGGGGATAATAAGCCGAGACAGAACTGATTGGCTACAATTCAAGTAATAATCGGGTTCGAACCCTTAAAACAGAGTACTCACACTAAGACATATACCATAAACCCTATTATTGTACTTGCAACGCCTATCTCGGAGGATTTGACTTTTTTTCTCCAAGCACGTCATCCATAGTATTTGATGTCGATAGATCCTACCCTCATTAATCTACTTTGAGACGGCTCTGCAGAAACAAAAGGGAAAATATATATCTACCTACATAGGTAACACCCAAGCTTTTGCGGGTGTCAATAAGCACGGGTCAGTCCAATGAGAGTGATCCCGCAGAACCAATCAGTCGATGATCACTTTCTATTTGTAGATTAGACCTAACAGGGTGGGGGCATCCTTGATTCGCTCAAATCTACATCTGACCTAGACGGACTCTGTCTAGGCAACACAGTTGTTTCCTTCCAAGGTTTCTGTTTACCCACTAGAGGCGCGAAAGAAAGGGTTCAGCATGGGGCTTTTTTTTTCATGAGAGTGAGAATGAAATATCAAGTCCCAAACCTGACACATGATAGTTAAACAGCCCTAGAGGTGTGGTAGCCAAGCGGTAATTAGCGTGTGCCCACGTGCACATGTGCTATTGGGTTGGGAATTTGTTTTGTTGCACGTTGGATTTAATTCCCAGGAAGAATTAAGGACCAGTTGTTAGCCTCTGGCGGATTTTGCCAAGGGAATCTCTCCTTGGTCGAGACTTACCTACGGAGTACATACTCCGTAGGTAAGTCATACTCCGTACATAGGAAAAGAGTTATTTTGAGTTAGGAAAGCTCTTATATGTGCCAAGCCTTGAGTGGCGCAGTTCCTGTCTAGTAGAATTTTATACTTCATCCAGTGGTACTCGGTTTTGGTTATGTTTAGCTCTATCTTTCTGTATTAAGGTCATGATCTAAATTTATTTTTGGCCTGTCTCGATTCTCCTTGCCTCACTCTCACAGCGGCATTTTTTTCTCTTAAAAAATGCTCAACTCAATAATTTCAACCGGCTTCAACAGCATTCATATTGTTCCTACTATACTTCCTCCGTTGTTTGAACACACCAATTAACTGGCTTAGTAGGCCATACTGTTTGTGTTCCACTTCAAGTCACATTCAAGGGCATAGTCTTTCCACCATGGATTTGTCGCAGTCGAAATGCAATTCGTAGCCTGAGCGAAGTTATTAGCCTAACCTTTAGCCACCATCTGAGCTCATTTGGGTACGATCAAACATTCCGTTTCTGTGGTATGTATGGCTTGCCATGGCAGTGAATTTCAGAACCCGCAAATAGGGAAAGTGGAATCCCGGGCATGGCGCCATTTGACGATAGTGAACGTGAAGTCGCTTATGGTGTGGTGCGGCCAGATGACCAGAACAACCAAGGCGTAATTGTCGTGATCTTGGTCTAAGCATTTTCACAGTTTCTTTTGTCACGGGACAACGAACGATTCATTTTTTTACTCTCGTTTTGGCCTTCTTTTTGACTTCTTTTCATCTTTGGATGTAGATTTCATCCACTTGATCTTGGTATTGCCTCATCCCTTCTCGGGGTATGACTGGATCAACTGGATCTGATATTTCGAACGTGCCAGGTGGCTGGTTCAAAGCGCTCTCAGTTTGGATGCGCTCTTTAAGACCTTCGACGGGGTGGAATGGGACCCTTTTGTGATTGATGGTCAGCCAGTCTATGCACTTTGTGGCAGTACTGGGGTTGTCAAGCAGTTCAAGAAGCTCAGAGGTGATGTGAGCTTCAAATTCATGGAAGAATTTATCATCCGGTTTGTATGTCAAAAGCAGACGGGACTTGGACGAATGAGCTAGGCGTCCAAAGAAGAAAAGCAGCGGGAGTGATAAGCAGAGCACTTACTAGGTGAATAGGTGGATGCAACTCTGTGCGATGGTGCTCCTGGAGCTGTGCAAGAGCCAAAAGAGCACACAGCAGATATGGGTTCTCGCTCCAATTTTTTGGCGTTATTTGGGCTACTCGTTTTCGCTGAATTCTTACCCCGAGACGGTTAGTAATATCTTCTGTGGGGAAACGAGCTGGAAACATCTCCTGGCGACAACGCTCAACGTCAAGATAGTCTAAATAGCCGAGGGTTAGCCGTGGTGCCTGGCCAGCTGGCTGACTGTGTTTACGACCGCGATAGAACACACTGTACTGAGGTCGATGAATCCTCTTATTTGCAAAGAAGAAATACGGTGTTTCACTATAAACAATAGGCTAGCTATGGCCTAGTCAACCTATCTGTTGCAAGCCACAGCTTGTATTGCTCACCATTTCCGGTCAAGCAAGGGCGGTAGGAGATATTGGAGGCAGGACTCGCGCCTCATAAAATGGCGGCCGCTTGCAAAGATTTCCTCATAGGTTGGCTCCCTCCATTTTGCGAGCGTTTTTCCATGATCGATTGGTATTGGTTGGCATGCATCTGAGATAGGCTCGGTGTCGTCTGTTGGCATATGGTCAAGGTGCTCAAACCGACATCTCAGCATCTCCAGATGACGAGAAGTCCAGCATATTGGTTGAACCAAGAGACCACGGTGATGGCTCATGAGCTCAGCAATTGAAATCACATCAGTAGCTGGCACTGCCATACTGAAGATACTTGTAACAGGTTGAAGGAAGTGGGAATACAAAGGAGTCTGGAGCGCATCTGGACCGCCTACGCGCGAAATAAATGGACCGACGGTAATATATCCTGCCTATACAAGTATAGTGACAAGGCATAGGCTATCTGGCCTTTTATTAACATCCCTGATAACTAATCAAAGGCTATATATGGAAAAGTCGTTCTATACATTTTAAACTCATACAATTCTAGCTACGTCACCAACAAAGCAGCAAATATCTATAAAATGGACATCCAAAAAACCTTTCAAAAAGACGGTACACAGCCACATAAGTGGCCTACTATTCTAGTTTATATTTGTATCTCTCTAGGCATCTACTATTTTGTGCCTTTTGATCTGCATCTCTCTTTCATCCACTAGCCGGCAAGACAAAACGTGAGGACAAGACACAACAAAAGTTGAAATTGTGAAATACATATGTATATACTTACATACATAGTCTTTTACCGAAAGAGCAAGTATTCTCGTAATGGTCTCGAAGACTATTAGCAGTATATGGCCCCTTCATACATAATTCTTTGGTACACATGTCCTTGTTTATCATCCATGTGGCCACGTTGCCAATAAAAGCAAGTATCCCCCAAATCCCTAGGGCTTGGCAGATCTGGCGTTATCTTTGGTGAGACCATTCTGTTGCTATACAATGCGAGTTCCATATCAAATTCACAAGCCAAGCGAAGCTTATATCACTTATCGGAGCTTGCAGCAGATAAGCGTTAGTCAGTTAAACCATCCCTACATGTAGGATTCGAAACTAATTAATTTTAGTGATATATATAGTGTAATTCTATTCTGTTGGTCTTACTTCGTAGATGAAGAGGTGTCAATAGTGTTTGACTTAGTTATGTTACGAATCATTTATCTCGGGATGATCATCGCCGATTCTGGAAGAGCAACAAGCCCGGGCACCTCATGTGGGGGGGTGCTCCGACAAAGCCAAGTAATTTATGTAGCAGGGACATTGTTAATGTTGTCAATGTATGCCAAAGAAACTTAATAGATAGAATAAAGAATAAACCATGTAAGATCGGACACTGTCAAAGATGGTGATAGTTTTAAGTTACATCCCAAAGACCACGTGAGCGGCTCCACCCAACCTACAAGCTGCTTCCGGCATACGCAATCCTCTTACTTGACTCGTGGACGTCTAACAAAATTAGCCAGCAAGGCGATAAATTACTCGCTGCTAGACAGCGTGGACTGTTCTTCCATTCATCTCTCCTTGCTGTACTGTGGTACTGCTAGGTGACCGGCAATTCTTACTGGCTTTTTTTTTTTTACGCCTCCTATTCCGATTCTGGATTGACCGTATCTCCGACCATCGAGGTCACATCCAAGACTTCCGCATATCGATATGTCACCCTCTCGATTTATTTAGCCTAGGATTTGGAATCGCTCGACTGCCACACCCGCAGAACGAATCGCATACCAAGAATATTCAAATTCCCCGCGCTCGCGGATCACGGAATACAAAAGCACGGAGACGTTAATTCCTATCTTCCAGCCAATCTACGGCTGTCGCAAAACCAGCGGCTTATTTCCCGACTACACCGGCCCCATCGCCTGTCATGATCACCCCGCGCAAGGTGCTGCTCGCCCTCCTCTGCGTAGTCAGCTTTGTTCTCATCCTCCGCTCGTTCCGAGATCCTGAGGTTCCTGGGGCACCTGGGTACAGACCGGTGAAGAAGATATCACAAGAAGAGGATGAAGCGATAGCAAATTTGGCACGGAAAACACCACCGCAAGGTCGAGCCAAATTACCCCTCGGCGCATCACTGACAGCACCGCTCCGCGACCGTCTCCGGTATCAATTCCCATATGAAATCGAAAATAGATTCCCCGCATACATCTGGCAAACATGGAAATACAACCCGGCATCATTCTGGTTTGACGAAGACCTTCGCGGTCCGGAGGCCAGCTGGACAGAGATGCACCCCGGATTCACACATGAAGTCATCCCTGATGAGACACAGCAACACCTGATCAAATATCTATATGGATCAGTTCCTGAAGTATTCGAGGCATATGATTCGCTCCCACTCGCCGTTATGAAGGCGGATTTCTTCCGATACTTGGTTCTTCTAGCGCGGGGGGGAGTATACAGCGATATCGACACTTCGGCACTCAAACCCGCGCACACGTGGCTCCCCGAGGAACTTGATCGATCAACTATCGGATTCATTGTTGGCATCGAGGCTGATCCTGACCGTGATGACTGGCATGACTGGTATTCACGCCGTCTTCAGTTCTGCCAGTGGACCTTTGTGTCGAAGCCCGGGCACCCGATTCTTCGTGATATGGTGGCTTATATCACCGAAAATGCTTTGCGGATGAAAAAGGCGGGCATCCTCAAGGTTGGCAAGATGGATAAGACTGTTATGGAGTTCACCGGGCCAGGGGCTTGGACGGATTCCATCTTCCGCTATTTCAACAACCCGGAATACTTCAATATCCAGCCTGGTGATAAGAACATTACCTACGAAGACTTTAGCCACCAGACTACACACCGCAAGGTTGGTGATGTGGTTGTTCTACCCATTACCAGCTTCAGCCCTGGTGTAGGGCAAATGGGTGCGGGCGATACGGATGATCCCATGGCTTTCGTGAAGCACAATTTCGGCGGTACGTCTTGATCTTTGACATTCATTTGGTCTCATGTGGACATAGTACTAACGTTTTGATTCCAGGTACATGGAAAACAGACCCATCACTGTGAAAAAAATTCCCAGCCCTTATTCTATTCGATTCCAACACTTCACACTGTATAGTATCAGGGGCCTATTGCAGACCTGTCCTTGCAGTTCATCTCAATCTTTGCTCCGATTTCATCACCCACACCTCCCCTCTAGATCTCCCGATTCTCTCTCCTCCCGTCACAAACTCTCAAATCTCCGGCATCGAACTATCATCATCGGTGCCTTGAATATGACTGAACCCAGGCGCAAGCTTTAAACCCGTTCCATGTTTCATGATACCTGTTCATATGATTCCCCCACTTTGCTTTCCTTGTTACATACACTGTGCTTTTTCTTTTTCCTGAGTAAATGGGTTGCTACTCGCTATACTAGCTGCTTATAGATTTTGATTTCAATCTCATTGTTGCAAAAGCCAAAAGGCAAGTTCGCGAGGATTCCAGTTGCCTACGATGGAGATCTTGATGTATATCCATTATACGGACCTAGGGGATATATTACATATAAATATGCTGCCATAGTGAATGTCTAACCACTATATCCAGAGGAAATATGTGTTTGGTATCATATATATGTAATTAATTCCATTTCTCATTGTTCAAAAACCCCCAATCTCCAAAGTCCCATAACACCGAGACCTAACGCCAGATCAAGGAGCAGCGCCAGACCTAACTGTAAACTCCGAAGTCACATAAACTTTCAAGTTGTCCACTTCCGATAAAATATGCTCCTCGCTATTCCCATCATTTGATTGCGACCCGGATCGAATATCGGTAACCTGGTGCCCTTCGGATTCATATATAGGGTCGAAATCGCTCTTTCTGCGCCCATGCCCTGTCCCTGTCCCCAACCCCGTTCCTTGGCGAACAGAGTCAAGCGCATAAGTACGCGAAGTGTCGCGGTTTCGGTATGAGCTCACAGTGGAAGCGAAGGACTTGAACAGAGGTCCGTACGTAGGAATGCAGGCGATGATAACCTACGCATTTTTGTTTCGTCAGTTTGTCCTTGGACCTGAAAAATGGACTTGAAGCGGTAGCAAAATCCCACTTACACCCAGGCTGATCTCCACACAAGACCAGATCACGATATTCTTGCTGTCGGTGTAGGTTTTCAAGTCCCAAACGGTGAGGATGCGGATTATCTGGATCACGGTCACGAAGAAGCCGAGAGCAAACAGGCAACCCAAGAGGACTTTTTGTTTGAGGCGGAGCTGGAGTTTCCAAAGGACTGGCAGAGGTAGTGCGATGATTATCAGGTCTAGCACGATGCTTGTGCCCCCAAGAGCAAAATAGAATGGTAAGGTATTGATACAACTCCCCTTGAGAGAAGTATCCCATTGTTTTGCGACCTGATTGATGTCAGATACTATGTTTTCACCGATCAATGAGCGTTGGAGGAGAGGCCTACCGGTATGCAGGAGACTGATATGATAATGGCGAAAATCAATTGGTTAACGACACACACAACGATGGCGGCAATTATGATTCTGCGATACTGTTTGATAATTCCCGCAATGCGCAGGTACGAGGCTAACAAGGCGACTTTGAATCCAAGGACAGCGAGACAGTAGACCGGGCCGCCGGTATATTGAATCTATGGACCCACAATTAGTGTCAGGCTCGAGATCGACTAATGTTGGTCGTGCGATGCTCACCCTGCTAAATGGAATAACATTCTCCTTTGGAAAATAGGCGGCGGAGAGTCCTTGACCCCATCGTGTCTCTAGGATAGTCATTCTGTCAATTCCAAATCTAACCTAGGCTGATCAAGGAATCGACTCACGAGCGACAGCGATCCCGGCGTATGCCAACGTTAACAGTGAACTCGCCAGTGCCGCATAGTCATCAATCCATGGAAAACGCTTGTTGCTTATTCGCACATAGAATCGCAGGCATATGCACAGGAAAGCTAGAATTGAGCACACCAAGCAGATTGCGATCACTCGAGAGATCTCGCTATTTGGATCAGTCTCGTGGAGGTTGTATACCCAGCCCATGATTTGATCATTATCACACAAGTAAAGAAATTTAGCCTCCGAAAGGGGATGTGGTATTCTTATTCATAATTATTAGGGAGTCCACAGGAAATCCTTCGTTGTACAGCTGAATCCTAAATGAGTCGGGTGGGGCGGGGCGGGGCTTATACTTGTTGGTGTACCAAGTACGGAGTAATTAAGTTGCAGCACTAGATTCACAAAAGACAGGGATCTAGGTATATGAATTATAATTTGTCAATTTTTCTTTTACTTTTCTGTTTAGGTTTTTCGTTTTTGGGCTTTTTGGGACTTGTCTTAGATTAGATATGTGGAGGCTACGGGAATCCACGGATATTATTTTGAATTACGGACTGTGCGAAAGAAAATGGACTCAACACCATATCTGAGCACATTGAAAGCAGGAAGCCAGATCGCCTAGGTATCCATGGGTATCCGGATCGATGGATTATTTATTAGTCTCTCGAGAAAGAGGTAAAAGATCTGCACCTGAACCTTGGAATTACCTCAAACCATGTGTTTCAACCATGGAACATCCATGGATAGTACCGGAAGGGACCACCTGGGCACCCTGCATATGTGGACAAGCGCGAATTTTGGAACCTCGGAAGATTCCAAGGTCGGAATGTCTCACCGTTAAAGTTTGAGGAAATTTCCAAAAGGCTGCAGAATATGTTTAAAGGTGGGGTCATGGCACCATGTGTGGCTGGCTCGGGCCAATGAATCTCCGAGCACTGCACATTCTTATTGTTCTTCAAGGCTAAAGAGAACCGGTGCCTGTCTTAGCTGCAAAGATATATTGCCATAAATTGCCGGCGTCAATAGTGTGGATTTCTCAATGTTCTAAGCGAATACCCGAATACCCCTGGCTTGTTATCTTTTTATCGTGCATAATTTCGGGATATTTAAGAGAACCTGATACACTTGCATGAAAGCCAAGCCAATCCGTTATGTTTTTCCGCGCATCCTTCATTGCTTCGCTATTGGCAGTTCTGCCTCAGGCTTCGGCCTCTGAGGGCTGCCGTTGCTTCCCCGGAGACGCCTGTTGGCCCACTGAATCTGAGTGGTCTCAATTCAACAACACCATCGAGGGTCGACTAGTGAAAACCGTGCCTCTCGGCACACCTTGCCATGCCCCGAACTACAATGCTGCGACCTGTGCAGTCTTGAAGGATGGATGGCTACTTCCCGAGGAGCAGTATGTTGACCTTACATGTAGAATAATAAACAGCCTGTACTAGGTACTGACGACATCTCTTAACAGCTATGAATCGTCTTCCTCAGTTATGGCACCGTTCTTTGCCGAGGGCGCTTGTGATCCGTTCCACCCCGTCTCAAAGCCCTGCACACTAGGCAACTATGTGCGCTACAGCGTAAATGTTACCAGCCCGGCTCAGATTTCCAACACCGTGAAGTTTGCAACCAAGCACAACATCCGTCTTATCATCCGTAACACCGGCCACGACTACAATGGCCGATCCACTGGTGCTGGATCCCTTGCAATCTGGACCCACCACCTGAAGCAACTGTCAATCGACTCCTACAAGGATCAGCACTACTGCGGAAAGGCCATTACCATGGGCGCTGGAATTCAGGGCTTCGAAGCCTACGAGCTTGCCGAGAAGACTGGCTACCAGGTCGTTGGTGGCGAATGTCCCACCGTGGGTCTTGCCGGTGGCTACACTCAAGGAGCTGGTCACTCTGCCCTCAGCTCCCGCTATGGCCTGGGCGCCGATCAGGTCCTGAAATGGGAGGTCATCGATGGCCAAGGCAACTTCATCACTGCCACCCGTGACAACGAATACTCCGATATCTTCTGGGCTCTTAGCGGTGGCGGTGCTGGCACTTACGGTGTTGTCTGGTCCATGACCTCAAAGGCACACCCTGGAACCCCCGTCTCCGGCCTGAACCTGACATACACGAGTGAGGGTATCTCGCAAGATACCTTCTACAGTACCGTCGAGACATTCCACGCCACCCTGCCCGCTATCGTCGATGCAGGTGCTATGAGCGTCTGGTACTTCACCAACACTAGCTTCTCTATTGCTCCCATCACCGGTCCCAACATCCCTGTCGCTGACTTGGTGACCCTTCTTAAGCCCTTCACCGACAGCCTCGACAAACTCGGCATCAAGTACACCACGGTTTCCAAGCAATACGACAGCTACTACAGTCAATTCCAGGATATGCAAGGCGTTATCGAGGTTGGCACTGCCCAGTATGGAGGCTGGTTGGTCCCGAGATCGGTTGTTCAGAACAACAACCACGCCCTGCTGACTGCTTACCGTGAGATCACCGAGGCGGGCGGTACCTTCATTGGTGTCGGCTTGAACGTCTCCCAAAAGGTGACTGGAGACGTCCACAACGCGGTCCTCCCTGCTTGGCGCGAGGCCCTGATTGACACTACTTTGACTACCCCTTGGGAGTGGAATAACGATGCTCTCATGTTGGAGCGCCAGCGCCAAATGACCGAGGATTTCATTCCTAAGTTGACCGCGCTGTCCCCCGAGTCTGGTGCTTATATGAATGAGGTATGTAAACTAATATTTAGCTCTAATTTCCTTCATTATTATGAACACATGCTTATCGTTTTGGCAGGGTGACTTCCAGCAGCCCAACTTCAAGAAGGTCTTCTACGGTACCAACTATGACACCTTGCGCAAGATCAAGGCCAAGTATGACCCGAACAATGTCTTCTACGCCAGAACTGCTGTCGGTTCTGATGAGTGGACCGAGAGTGAGGATGGCCGCTTGTGCAAGGCGACCTAGGAAGGATCCAACTGGGTTGGATATGGTACTATATAGTGTATGAATGTTTGGATCCTATCATGTAGGATTGAAGTATACCTGGAGGCCCAACATCTCAAGTTGCCGTCGAAAGGATCTATGTATTTCTACTATACTCAAGTTTCCCTGAACAATACAATAGAGGTTTTCATGGACAATCAAAAGTGACATTTCTAGCTTCTAATAACAAACCCTGCGATGACCATGTGACTAAGTACATCCATCTTATGCATGCATACCTAACTAAGGTTCTCTCTTGCGTCTTCTACCCAAATCCTCGGTTTTTGTAGGTGATTTTCAATGTGAAAACGATGGGATGACTATCAGGACCATCTCATATATCAAATCACAAGGGACATGATCTATTGAGCCTGTGATCTAAAAAGAAATCTGCGCTAGCAGTGAGACCATATGTTCAACTTGAAACACCTACGTATAGGTGCACCAAATATTATCTTGGGTAGACAATATCGAAAATCCCATATATGTAATAAAAAAACCACCTATGTAACGCGTGAACTGCCACCCATAACTATGTAAGTTATATTGATCACTTTACGACGAAAAGAGAGTCAAAAGAAAATGGCATTAAAACGCTCCCTGTTCACAAGATTGCGCTTGGAAACCTTGTGAGGTTGCTGTCGGTTCTTAGGCAGGAGTATGAACTCCAAGTGATCGGTCTCAATGATCACGATCAAAAACAAAGTTTCTGCAAAGGGAAGTGTATGTAAATAAAAAGCGAAGGAAAAAAAGAACAATACTGCCCGGGATGATTTCATACTGTTATCCACGAGTGTGGATGTGTGGGAAGGTCAAATGATGGCGGTGAGGCCAACTGGATATAGCATGGCGAGGGGTGTGATATCCCCCGAGACCACATTTGCCACAGACATACCTGCCAAGGGCTGTCATGGGATCGCATCTGAAAGCAAAAAGGTAAGATTGGCGCGAATGATCGCGAATGATCGCAAGTGCGTCCTCTGGGTGGAGGAGCATTCGCTCACCGGGGACGCGTCCGTGGGGGTCCCGTGGGGTTAGAGAGAGATGGTCGTCATCTGATAATGTCGGAAGAACGAAGGTTCGGTGGGAGCTTGATGGGCTGGCTGTAATGGCAAACGGATTTTTCAGAAGTCACTGAATAACGGCTCGTACTTCTTCTTCAGATCCTCCGTGTAAATGTTCATGTTTCTGAGGTCGGGGGATCCGGGTATTCCTCAAAGTTACCGGTGTCCGCGGGGTGGGATAGGCGGGGAAGTATAGGTCCTTTTACCCGGCGATAAAACAAATCATCCCAAATAACATTTTGAAAGAACGGATGGGACTTGACTCGAGCCGAGCCACCAGAGATGTGGCCCAGTCGCTCTGACGGATTTGTTTTACAGAGTAGGGAGACGATGTTTTGTGCTGCGGGCGGCATGTTTGGTGGGAAGCGTAGACGGCCTTCGATGATCTGCTCGTAGATGCGCATAGGGTTCTGATCCCAGAAAGGAGGCTGTCCGATCAAGAACTCGTAGATCAAGATCCCAAGAGCCCACCAATCTACAGCAAGTCCATGGCCGCTGTTTTGAATGACCTCCGGGGCTAGGTATTCCGGTGTGCCACATAATGTGTATGTTTCGCGGTTATCGACTTGCTTTGCAAACCCGAAGTCAACAAGCTTGAGGTGACCGTCGGCATCTAACAGGATATTCTCCGGTTTGAGATCTCGGTAGGCAACTCCATGGACGTCGTGCAGGAACTCGATTGTCATTGTTATTTCGGCGGCATAGAATGTCGAGACTTCTTCGCTAAAGCGTCTTTGCCGTCGGAGATATGTGAATATTTCACCTCCGGGACAATAATCCAGCTAACAATGGTCAGCCGAAACGTATTCCGAGTTCCAAAGAAAAAAAGGTTGCCATACCAGCATGTAGAGGCACTTCTCATCCGAGAACGATGCAATCAAGGTGGTGATGAAAGGGTGGTCAATGACAGCTGCGAGGGCCTTTCGCTCGTTGCGCACATGTTCCACTTGCTTGAGTTTGATCACTTTCCAGTCGCAATCAGCACGAGTTATCCCTCGCCACGCGCAACGTTAGACAAAGTGGCGCTTACCGTCCGCCTTTCGCAGAATTTTCAACGCGTAGACTTTGTCCTTGTCCTTTTGGTCCTTCAATCTTGCGAGCCATACCCGAGCGAAAGTGCCTATATGATGAAAAACCATAAACAGTCAGACGCGACTCGTGTAAGAGAAATATGGGTTGGGCCACGCGCTAACCGGTTCCAAGAGTCTTGACGAGCACAAAATCGCTCACATGCAGACTCCTCGACGAGATGCATAGTTGCTTCTCATCCTGGCGCTCGGTGATAAGAAAAGGGTTCGAGGATCGCGGAGACGGCCGGAGAGACTCGACAAGTTGCTTTTCCCTGTTATGCAGGTTACCATTTAGTTTGGGAAAGGCCATGGTTCCTGGCGCCTCGTTTGGCGAATGTTGCACTGCTCCGGTTGCCATTAGAATGGTTAAATGTCAAAGATCATGTCGCGGTAGAAGAAAGAAAAAAAAAGGTGTATGGAGACCCCGTTAGCGCGCCACCAATCGGCAACACAGGTTAATTCCGAGTTTCAGATCATAAAGAACATTGAGGATTTGAAAGAGTCTGGGGGTTTCAGAAAAATCGCGGGGCAAAGAGTTGTAAGAATAGAAGTTCTGGCTCTGACGTATTTGCTATTGGGGGCGGGGCTGAACGGGAAGAAACTACGGTGATAAACCGGACCTGAGTAAGCTCTAAGCTTTGATTTGACCCGAATCTATATATAAGATCCCTTTATTGTACACCGGAAATAAGAATGTATTTGATTCAGAAGTCAGTCCATATCTCGATCCAGTCCCATGGCCATTATCTGTTCCTGGCTATGATTTTGGTACACATCTATTAAATGGTGTCTCTTCGAGCTCAGGATGGCCGGTAGCGGAACGAAAAAAGTGTGGTGGAATGAGTTGTACGAAATTGTTCAGCGCTCAAGACTTTGAGTTTAGGATCAAACCAACAATCAAGCTGACCATGTTAGCAAAGAGTAATCTAAAGAATCTGACTTGGAACGGAACATACCCATAAAGCCCAAGAACTTCGCCGAAAATCAAGATGAGAATCATTCCCACATAGACACGAGATTGTTGCATGTATGCTCGGACACCCTAGAGTAGCTGTTAGGGTTTCAATAGTTCTCTCACGTTCCTGGGCATATAGCGTCCTTACCGCATCACCCACAACTCCAATTGTATAACCAGCAGCCACACCTGTAAGACCAACTGACATTCCAGCGGCAAGGTGCATGAAACCTCTGTGCAGTGTTAGCTTGTGCCAAGCTCCGCATCACCCAACTCGCGAAACGTACGTGTACAAGCTCATGTTGGTTGTTGGGCCGACTGCTTGCGCAATGAGCACGGCGATAACGAGACCGTAGACTGCAATAATACCGGACATAACAACGGGGATGAGGGACTGCAGCCATGAACTTGATTAGCTACCATCCTGCTCATCGCGGAACCAGCGAACCAGGGATAAATGGCTTCTTACCTTCATGATGAGATCGGCCCTATAGGTTCCCACGCCTGCAATTCCAATGCCAGACTTAGCTGTTCCATAAGCTGCACCTGCCGCTGTGAGATTGTAAGCTATTTGTCCAGAGACCTAGAACCCAAAGAGTTGGCTCCATCCGCGCGAGGTATTTCACGTACACCCGAAGATCATCTATAGAGAATTGTTAGTGTACTGTCAAATCGGAAGGAGGTTATAAACTCACTGCTGCAGCAATGCCAGCCTAGTTTCGGAAGCCTGTTAGTCTATCAACTCCAATGTCCTCGGGACCTTGAACTCACGAAGGAGAAGAACGGAGCGAACTTGGGCGCAAGCTCACTGTCTGCCATGGTGATGCTAGAGCAAGACTAAGCTCGCCAATCACACAGAAATATAAGAAGAAAATGAGACCTGTTTGATACAAGATCCAGAGCAGGGATAAGTTCGGGCTGTTGATAGCTGGAGGTTTCGGGGCTTTGGGTGTTCCACATGGCCACTTCGCCCGCCGTAGTCCACGCCATTGTCTGGTCCTAGGCGGTGACGATACCGTACCTATTGTATTTCGGATATTCGGTTCTAAGAGCCCCATCACCCGCATATTAAGAGTCTTTGTATTGAAATTACCATACCGGCCTCGCCGTCACCTTCGCCATCCTCGTTCTCCTGGGTCCCTCTACCCCCCCAGTTTATTACTGCATTTTCAACATCTAACCACCACCCCCACCTTCAACAACCCTCCTACCTTTATCACTCACCTCAAATTCGGAGGATGCTGAGGGCATGAAATCGAAGGGAGCCTTGACTTTGTTGCGCTCACGGCTCCTGGCGCTTTTCCATTAATACCGTTTTGATATTGCATTTAAATTCCCCATCTAAACTGAGGGGAATTATGGAATATTGAGTCCCATCAGTGTTTTTGAGACAATCTATTATTTCTTTCGAGGTCATTGCCTACGGAATATTTTCCTCTCGTTCCACCTCTATTGTTTCTTCCGTTGTCTACGATCTTGAACAGACCTCTTGCGACGCCCTGAACGCTCTCCACGATCAAACCGGATACCCCTTTCGCCTTCTTCGCATACCGGAATAGATATACTTTGCGTATCTGATTAAACCACTGTTACTCGTTCTCGATCGCTGATAATCCGTGAAAATGGCGGATTTGGGGGGCCAGCGTAGCCGGAATTACCGGCCTCACGGACCCGCCTCGTCCACGCAGCGGGATGCAGCGTATTCTGACATTTTTGGAGGCGCACCACCCGCAGGACGCTCCCATACCATGAATTCCCAGACCCCGCAATTCTCTCAGGGTCGCGCCCATACCATGTCGTCGCATGTCGCACAACCCCAATTTCAGAGACCACCGCCGCCGCCAACACGGCATATGCCAAATGGACACGGACCGCCATCGGCACCACCAAATGGATATCCTCCACCCCCACCGTCTGGACAGTATCAGGCCTACAATCCAGGGGCCTCGGCAACGATGTCTTCATATCAGCCTCCTCGATACAACCCAAACCCAAATCCCCAACAACGCTTTGCTGCCTATCCTCGGCCTCAACGCCTCGAATCAAGACCAAGTCCTGCTCCCCAGTACCCAGATCCTAGGGATTTCAATCGCCCCATGCCTCCTCCTGCGCTGAATTCAGATTCAACCCGGTCAAGATCAATGGCAAAACTGAGCGGGCCGCCTTACCAGATCCCGCCAAGCAACTTCAATCATACCTCTGCCACTGCCTCTCGCCGTGAGCAGTATCATTCTGGTGCCCAGGTCACGCAGCTCGGCCGCCCTGTTCCAGAAAAACATGCGAACGAACGAGCTATGTCTATGACTTCCTGGTCATCAGATCGGGATCCGCATATCATGAGCAGCGGAAGGTCAATTCCACACCGTAGACCTCCGTCAAGTCACGATCAACAGATTCCAGTAAGGCAAGACTCAATGATGCAGCCCAGTCCGGATGAGCTTATTGCATCTCGTCAGCCAAGCGATGCATCGCAGAGATCTCGGACGATGTCCATGGCATCCACTGTTGCCCCCGATCGGGCGATGAGCGCTCAAAGCCAAGCCACGCAGGGATCCTCCGGCAAAGTTACGCTTGTTTCTAGAGATTCACAGCGCAAAGTTCCGGTAGTCTATCCTGCTTTGCTTTCTCTTGTCGCTGAGATTTTCAGGGAGAAGATTTCACTTGGCGAACGACAGAAGAACGGTCTTTCGTATCAAAATGCGTTTTCGGGTACTGATTCGGTGGACTTGATCGGCTCCATCATCAGAACTAATGATCGCAACCTTGCTCTTTTACTCGGCCGTGCGCTGGATGCTCAAAAGTTCTTCCACGATGTCACATATGACCACCGTCTTCGAGACGCTCCCGGAGAGGTCTATCAGTTTAAGGAAACAATGGGGGAAGACAAGTCGACGATCGAGGTTAACGGGGTCTTCACCCTCCTGACTGAATGTTATTCTCCGACTTGCAATCGGGACACACTCTGCTATTCTATTGCTTGTCCACGACGACTCGAGCAGCAAGCCAGGTTAAATCTGAAACCTCAGCCGGTACTGGGAACATCGGAATCTAAAACTGCTCTGCCTCCCGATGATGATGACGACAATGATAACCAAAAGCTGTGGATTAGCACGGTGCCCAAGGAGGTCTCGGACTCCGTTGATGATCACGAGAAGAAACGACAGGAAGTCATCTTTGAGCTCATGTACACCGAGCGTGATTTCGTCAAGGACCTAGAATATTTGCGGGATTTCTGGATGCGACCATTGCGTGCTACTGGAACTACCACTCACTCCCCAATTCCAGAACACCGACGTGAGAAATTCATCCGAACCGTGTTTGGCAACTGTTTAGAAGTCCTCAAGGTCAACAGCGCTCTGTGTGAAGCCTTGAATGCTCGACAGAAGGAGAGTCAAGTCGTTCAAACTATTGGCGATATCTTCTGTCAACATGTTCCTAATTTCGATCCTTTCATCAAATATGGTGCCAACCAACTTTACGGAAAGTACGAGTTTGAGAAGGAGAAAGCATCAAATCCAGCCTTTGCCAAATTTGTCGAAGACACGGAACGTCTCAAGGAATCTCGGAAGCTGGAACTGAATGGTTACCTAACGAAGCCTACAACTCGTCTTGCAAGATACCCGCTTTTGCTTGAAGGTGTTTACAAACACAGCGCGGATGGCAACCCTGACAAAGAAGATATTCCAAAGGCCATCAAGTTGATCAAAGACTTCCTTTCGCGCGTCAATGCCGAAAGTGGAAAAGCGGAGAACCATTTCAACTTAGTTCAACTGAACGCTGCGCTGAAGTTCAACTCTGCGGACTATGTTGATTTGAAGCTTACAGAAGAAAATCGACAAATGCTCATGAAGATGTCATTCAAGAAGACTACAGCCGACAGCTCCGATGTTACTGCGTATCTCTTTGACCATGCCGTCCTGCTTGTTCGCGTCAAAGTGGTAAATAAACGCGAGGAGTCTCGAGTTTACAGGAAGCCAATTCCTTTGGAACTGTTAGTAATCGCTCAGATGGAAGAGGTTATCCCACGACTTGGTATTGCCAAAAGACCTTCGTCCAGTCTCCTGTCCAACAAGACTGTCATCAACAACCCCCCTCCTGCCAAAGATGGTGGACTGCCCATCACGTTTAGACATCTCGGCAAAGGCGGTTACGAGCAAACTCTCTATGCCACAAACAGCGCCACACGGCGAAAGTTTATCGAAGCGGTTGAGCAACAACAACACAAATTATGGGAGCGAAATAGCAATTTCTACAACAAGACGATACTGAGCGAGGGCTTCTTCGCAGCAGTCAACCGGATCAACTGTCTTGTTCCGATTGGTAAGTGCAAATCCCTTATTTGGCTCCAGTATCACTCGCTAACTGCTACCAGATGGAGGCCGGAAGTTGGTCTACGGGACTGATAATGGTATATTTGTCTCTGAGCGGTGGCCCAAAGACAAAACAGCAAAACCAAGAAAGGTTCTAGAGGCTACACAAGTCACCCAAATCGACACTCTAGAAGAGTACCAGCTGCTGTTGGTTCTGGCAAACAAAACGCTTTCCTCTTATCCCATGGATGCTCTCGATTATGTCGAGGGCCAGAACAGCATGGCAAAACGGCCCAAGAAAATTCAGGGCCATGCCAACTTTTTCAAGGCAGGCATTGGCCTTGGTCGTCATCTTGTTTGTTCCGTCAAAACATCCGCGCTATCAAGTACGATCAAGGTCTACGAGCCGATGGACAATCTAGCAAAGGGAAAGAAGAAGTCTGCTGTCAGCAAAATGTTCCAGGGCGGCCAGGATACTCTTAAGCCATTCAAGGTACATATTTTCTCTTGCATATTTGTGGTTCACTTCACACTAACACTTTCACTCAGGAATACTATATCCCTGCCGAGTCTTCTTCCATCCATTTCCTGCGTTCTACTCTGTGTGTTGGCTGTGCACGTGGCTTTGAAGTAGTCAGTCTAGAAACAACAGAGACTCAGTCTCTCCTTGACCAGGCCGACACGTCCCTTGATTTCGTGGCACGAAAGGAGAATGTCAAGCCCATCCATATTGAGCGTATGAATGGCGAGTTCCTACTCAACTATAGTGATTTCTCATTCTTCGTCAACCGCAACGGGTGGCGAGCCCGTCCGGACTGGAGGATCGCCTGGGAGGGCAACCCGAATGCATTCGCGCTGTCCTACCCTTACATCCTGGCATTCGAGCCCAATTTCGTCGAAATTCGACACGTCGAAACAAGTGAATTGACGCACCTTATGACTGGCAAGAATATTCGCATGTTACACAGTTCCACCCGCGAGGTATGTCACTTCTATGTTTTTCTCCCCGAATGTTTTCTTTTATCACTGATCAAGCGCTGACTGGTTTTGGTAGATTATCTACGCTTATGAAGATGAACGAGGCTACGACACTGTTGCCAGTTTAGATTTCTGGACCAACAAGCCACAGCCAGCCACCACCTAATGTCCGACAGGTGCATGCCACAATGAACCCCTGCCTGACATCGCCGCTTTGACGCTGTCGCCCGCATCTCTCTTCCCACATAGCATTAAGGGGGTCTCTGTCTAAAGTTCTTAATGACACCTGCCTTCATTAAATGTTCCATCCCAGCACACTCGCGAAGTTGTGACTGTTTACTGTGTTGTCTGTACAACAGTTCAGCGGATAATCCACATCTGCTTCGCAAACACCCATCCCTCCCTTTCCTCAACACCAAACTACCACAACAAATCGGGGGTTTTCCCCCGTCTTTTCTACGCAATGTACAATGGAGCGCAAATACCACTTCTTGCGTGTCTGCTTTCTTGCTTTTCACCTCGTCTTCTCTTCTTGCTGGTCGCATATGCTCTTTTTTTTCTCTTCTTTTTAAAAATTTTTACCTTTCTTCCTTAGCTCTTTCTATCTCCTGATGGCTATGTCTCCTTCCGCATGGCCATATTCTCGAGACGTCTTTGTTCTACCTGTATCGTTTCGAGTTCGAGGCATCTTTGTTATACTTAGCAATTTCATTGATGTGAATGGCACCATTGCATTTCATATGAGAATTGCAGTAAATGTAAATTTAGCTCACTAATGTGATTAAATACAATTATGATGTTCAATCTTTCATGGTCTTCTAATTTTCTCCGGCTGGCTAGAATGAAAATAACCGGGATAAAGCAACGAAATATATATCTTTATGTTGGTATGTAGCTCCAAGCTTGATAATTGCTTCACACGTAGCTAGAAATCCATGCCTAGGTACTAATATACGACCATCCTTTTTACTGTCAAACCAATAGACAAGGGACTGTAAAATTAGGCAGAACTTAATCGTCCTTAATGGCGAACCAGGCCCAATATAATGCATTACCAGTCCCACAAACCAAAGCACACTGCTACATAGTACACAGTAACCAACTACAGTGGCAGAACCCAAAACGACAGAAGCAAGCGAGCTAGTCAGGTACTTTTTCTTCCTCAATTACTATCGGGGGTAGGAAGACAGGCGAGGAGAAAGGATAGATATTCAGCAAGACAGGAGCCACGAACGCAAAAAAAACAACAGAAGAGGGAATATTGCTGCGCTGCGGACTTTGGACAAGAACAGGAGAGGAAGCAGAGAAGTGGGGGAAATAGAAATGATACAGGAACATGTCATGGGGCCAGCTGGGATGTGATCAAAGAAAAAAAAAAAAAAAGGACAGGATGACCTAGACACGACGGAAAGCATGTGCTGGAAAAGAGGCAGTCATCGGGTTGAACTCGAGCGAGATATGCCGGGAATAGGGATTCCAGAAACTGGTAAAAACAATTCCCAACTCGACATAGTCCAGTTTCCCATTGGAAGTGAGAAGCATTGCGCCCACAATTCGTGACCAGAGTGCCGTAATCTATGTTGAGGCGGCCCATCCTCGCAGGGGTAAGAAGAAAAGAAGAAAAAAGCTATTAACGTGAATAAACAGAGTCAATATTATCCCATAAACAAAAGCCAACTTGTTGGTGCCATAAAAGTCCATGCTGGCACAAACGGTATCACATTGCAAACCGGCACCCCGCTGAATGAGCCGTATCGTCGACAGGGTATATCTAGGCCTCTCCGTTGGCTGCTTCGCTGACATTGCCCTGGCTTTGCTGCTCGCGCTGCATGCGGGCCTCGATCTCTCGGAGCTGGCTCTCGCGAGCCAACAGCTCCTGTCGCTTCTCGGCAATCTCACGCTGTACCTTGATTTCAATCTCACGGAGCTTCTCCTCCTCGCGGCGGAGCTGTTCCTCCTTGAGGCGGTGAGACTGGGAGGCAAGATCCTCGGGGTTCATGGCAGAATCATAGCCACTGCTCATCCGTGTGTTAGCAGATCGATCATAGATATTTCTGATATCAGGAGAAACGTACCCAGATCCAACATCGACGCTCTTGCTGAGCTTCTCAGTACGGTAGTTCTCATAGAGGAAGTCGTGAGTGATCTCCTTCAGATCAGCCAAGTGGCTGTGGAGCAGAGCGCTACGGATAGCCAGGAAGTCCGAGTGACGAGGGTTCTCAACCTCCACAACACCCCATGGGTACTGGCGCGCGCGCACTTTGCGGTTGTCAATCTCAACAAAGTCTTCGGAGCCGACAATAGCAAAAGGCATGAGTCCACGGAGCTCGGCGTTCTCCTCGACAGTATCTTCATCATCCTCCTCGATGTCGTAGGGGAAATTGTAGACGGGAATGCGGTAGTGTTCAATGTCCTCCATGATCAGCTTCTTGGACTCAGCCAATTCAGCGGGGGTGAGCGAGTCGGCCTTTCCAATAACAGGAATGACATTAACACGGGGGGAGAGTCGCTTCATCAATTCGATATCGAGTTCACGGAGACCGTGGCCGGTGGGTGTGATGAAGTAGAGCAGGACGTGCACTCGGTTATCCCTGAATCGAGGGTTACGCTTAATTCGCGATTCCTCTGCAAGAATATCATCGTATTGGCGCTCAAGGTAGCCGACAATTTCGCCGAAACTATCCTAAAAGTCAGTTAATGAACATCTGTCGGGTATCTGTGTGTACATGCCTGGCCTCGTTGTCAATCTGGTCACCAAATCCGGGGGTATCGACGATAGTCAGGGAAATGCGGGTTCCTTCCTCGTCCAACTCAAGCTCTGCCACCCTGGTGTCAGTATTGATGGCTTGGTATAAGCACCGTGGGCGGGGGACGGGTTCAACTGACCGACGGTCACGGGCTTGATGCGGACACCCTCCTCAAGGTGGGCATTGGCAGCATCATCGGCATCCTTGCCCTCTAGGACCTGCTTTCCGCAGAGAGTGTTGACAAAAGTTGTGCGACCTGTCGCAGAAAGGATATCCGATTAGTCCCTGAAAGTCGAGTAATTCGGGTTGAACATACCTGTTCCACTGGCACCGCACACCATCAAACAGAATTGGATACCCTTCTTGACATTCTTCTTGCGACGAATCTTGATCTACCCGGAATGAGTACGGGCATGCAATTAGCTTGGGAAACTTTTTGAGAACACGGGAAGCTTCCAATAAAAGGGGAGAATGTACATACCGCGTTGAGGGCTGACGACATTGTGAGCTAAAGGAAGATTAAAGAAGTGTAATCCGAAGACAGAAGCCCAAAGCAAGGAATTAATAACGAGGAGGAAGGGTGTGAAACTTGGCTCTCCTGAGAGTCTGGAGAGAGTAGGGGGGGGGGGGAGGAAAGACAGTTCGTGTTTCCCCCTTTCCCAAATAGGTGGCCAATCACGGCACAGCTCTTCTTCTCCAGTCTGCTACTTTTTACTTCTACAAAGCTCTTGATCAGTCACAATTGATTAGTGGATATAGGAAAACAAACAAAAATACATTAAATTGTCATATATTTGGGTATTTCCCCCTATTTTCCATACTCAATATTGCCTTGATGCTCATCAACAAACATCAAGCAGCAACTCAGGGGTTGATCAAAGTGGGTCTCTGCTGGCAACCGTATGATTATGTAATATGTGCCTGAGGTGTCAATGTGGATCTTGCCCGCATTGCTCTTATCGATTAAGAAGCTCGGGGATGATCCTAGACATCCTATGAAGGCATTTGAAGCATTTGAACCTGGAAAGACCATTAAGATCAACTATTTATTAGGGATTGAGGACTTCATCATAGAGAGTCTACCCACATCTATCTATCTGATCTAAATACTCTCCCCTATGCTTCGTTGACACACAGCGATGAATACCCGCCAATCTATCGATGAGTCCACCGGGCCATATTCACTCTCAGCAACATTTAATCATGATAACAGCTGCTTCTCGGTGGGACTAGACACAGGATTTTGTGGTAAGAGAAGCTTGAGCCAGCTGCCAGGAGAACCTTGGAATAAGCTAGCTCATACCATGAAACTATGGGGCCGAGGCTGATGAAAGATTCGCACAGTATATAATGCCAACCCTTGCGAGCTCAAGGTTTTGAGAGGTAAGCGATTGGTATTCCAGAGTCGATAATGTACCAAATAAGAAAGAACCTGCTCTAATTGCCTCTATTTGCACCCAAAGATTTCAATGCAGGCATCGGGGTGGCGGAAATGCTTGGCCAGTCGAACTACTTGGCTATAGTTGGGGGTGGCAAGAACCCCAAGTTTCCACAGAACAAGGTAAGAAACCATTCCCGGCACAAGGTATGGGTATTTAAGCTCATATGCACCCCTTAGTTAGTTATATGGGACGATGCCAAACAGAAAGCGGCCATTACACTTGAATTCCGCACCTCCGTCCTCGGTGTTCGTCTCTCCAAATCAAAAATCGTCGCTGTCTTATTAAACAGCGTCCATGTCTTTGCATTCTCCAACCCTCCCCAGAAACTCTCCGTCTTTGAGACCTCCGACAACCCTTTGGGGCTGGCCTGTCTCGATAACAAGGTGCTGGCCTTCCCGGGTCGGTCCCCGGGCCAGGTCCAAATGATAGAGCTGGAGACCGGCAACATCAGCATCATACCTGCACATAGCACACCGTTGCGTGCTATGGCTTTGAGTCCAGATGGGAAGTTGCTGGCAACGGCGAGTGAGTCTGTAAGTTCTTTTGGCTGCGATCATCTATCGGTGGGTCATTGACATCTGTACAGGGGACTTTGGTTCGTATATTTGCTACAGGGAATTGCACGAAGCTAGCAGAATTGCGACGCGGCGTTGACCACGCAGTGGTATTCTCAATTTCCTTTTCGCCATCCAATACTTTGCTGGCAGTAACATCTGACAAATCGACTCTTCACATCTTTGATATCCCCCACCAGCAACCCACCGCTCGTCGCAGTCAGTCACCATCACCAGCATCCGAAGAAGCACCTCCTAGCCAGAAATGGGGAATCCTTGGGAAGATTCCCCTACTTCCTCGTGTCTTCTCAGATGTTTATTCATTTACCAACGCACATTTTGAGATTGGTGAACAAGCCAACCTGGGCTCGCATGTGCCACCGATCGGGTCATCATTTGGTCGGCCTCAAAAAGGCCTCATAGGCTGGTGCGATGACCAGACTCTGTTGGTAATCGGAGCTGGGAAGGAGGGGCGCTGGGAGAAATTTGTGCTTCGAGAGGGTGAGGAAGGAAAGCGATATTGCTTGCGGGATGGCTGGAAAAGATACCTGGGCTGACAGAAGAAAAATTCCCAGTCTGTCAAAATAAGGGTAATACATCGCACAGCAAATAACGAACACATTGTCCGTAGAACCCAGGTTATTGCCAGCATCAAGCTTGAATCATTGCATCGCTTTCTGGACAACAAAACACTCGTATCTGGTTAGGATGACCCAACTAGCAAGCAGAGCATCCCGGCGAGAAAGATTTGTAGCGTCGACTTCGTAATGATATCTCATACTTTTCAACGGCGGCGATCATGTCTATCTCGATCACTGCGATGTCTTCGGGACTCAGGCGAGCGTGATTTCCTCGGCGATCGGTCCCTTCTGGATTTTTCTCCTCTTTCGGATGACCTGTAGCGAGATCGCCTCTCTTTATCTGGAGAACGATCATCTCGATGTCTTCGCTCGCGAGGAGAACGGGAGCGGTGTCGGCGGTGGTGTTGACTTGACCGTTCTCTGCTTTCATCGCGTCGCCGAGACGATTTCTTGGTGCTATTCCACAACTGAATTGCAGCAGCGACCTCTTCCTTCTTCTCCTCGATGAGGAATTCCTTCATCGGGTCTTCCTCGTCGTGGTTGCGAATCAATTCTTCCAGCTCTTTCTCCTCTTTGAGCATCGGTCGCCTCTCTTCTATTGCTCTTCGGTCGTCCTCCTTGGCCTTCTTATTCTCGCTAATAACCGGATCTCCCATCAACTTGGCGACATTGTCCTCCTCTTCCTCATCATCCTTCCGCTTGTAGCGCGCATGATCCACCCGAAGCAAACGGCCCATGACAGTTGCACCACCAAGGTTATCTACAGCAAGATCTGTGCTGCGCTGGTCTTCATATTTCAGGAAGGCAAATCCCTTGCTCTTGCCTGTTTCCTTGTCGCGGACTAGATTGACATGCACCGGTTCTCCATACTGCGAGAAAATCGCGATAATATCACCTTCGGATAGATCAAACGGAAGCCCTCCGATGTAGATATAGGCTGTGTCGCGGTAGTCTGCGTGCCATGATGCCTCTGGGGGTCTATAGGTGGAAGGTAAGACTGTCAGCGGGGAAAAAGAGCCTTGCGGAAGCTTCATATAAGTTCAACTTACATCGCATGCTCAAGCTCGCGCTTATTGAGCGCCTGGACCTGGCGAATAGAATTCATGGGAAATGTGTGTGAGAGAGAATCGTTGAAGGTGAGAAGTTGGAGAGAAATAAATGTGGAGACCTGCGGAACCGTAATAATCGATTGTTTACGGAGACGCACCTTTATAATGCAAACTAGCCCCCTGCTCGACGACGTGCCAGAAAAAGACACTCCTCTTTTTTTGTGACTTGCAATCGAAGAACCTTTCGCAAGCAGGGTTGTTTTCACCTGGGTGTTCATTTATCCATCCTCCTCGGGATTCCCCTGACCCGCGACGCTGCTTCGCCTTTCTCCCCCTCCGCCTCCACATTTCCACGCGCACAATATTTCCGCTTTACTACGGTAGAGACAAACACTTGGAAGGGTGAATGCCCTTTGAGGCATGGTGGGACTAGACACGATGTCCTCCAGTCCGAATCCCGGGTCGAAGGTGGCCGGAACGAGCAGTCGGCCAACAAGCAAAGATGGTTCCAAGAAGAACATTTGGTCCTCTCTATTAGACACTGTTGCTAACGGCAAGCGCTTGCCTGAGAAGAACTTGCTAGTGCTAGGTTAGTATCAGTTTCCTCTGGGCATTCCAGGCCCGCTCATCCTCCTTACTGGTCCCATCTTTCAATTCTTGGACATGTCGCTGATAGCTCGATGATAGGTGGCACACCGGACAGCCAAAGGGAATTTCTAGATACCTTTTCCGCGGACACGTCTGGGGACCCTAGCTTAGCAAATGACAAACGGAAAATTAAAGGGAAAACACCTCCAATCGCCAATCAGTTTGCGCTTGGATACACATATCGAGATGTCCTCGATGCTGATAAAGAAGGTATGTGGAACAATGCACTCTTTCGCCAGCTTTGGCTATACTAATGCCCTTCTCGCGCAGATACTCTGGCTCGCGTCTCGGCCTACCTCCTGTCCGAACCTTCTCCGTCATTCGCACCTCTCCTCAAACCACTCCTGACCCCCAAGTCCGTCCCGGAAACGCTGGTTGTCATCCTGATGGACTGGTCAGACCCATGGACGTGGGTTCGAAGGCTAAGGGAATGGACCCGTCTGCTACGTTCTGTGCTCGTTTCGCTTGACGATGAAACCAAGTTCGTTATGGAAGAGACCATGACTGAGTGGCGCGATCGCAAAAGGGGAATTGATCCGAGCTCTGCGGCTGCAGGCGGCATGTCAAACTCAAGCGGCCCCGTCACAATACCTTTAGGACCCGGTGAATGGGACGAGGGACTCGGAATCCCAATGTGTGTTGTCTGCCAAGGGGTACGTAAACTCTTATCCATAAGTCAACTGCTGGTAAACCTTTGCTGACTTGATTCCTCCACTTTCTCAGGCGGATAAGATTGAGAAGTTGGAGAAAGACCACGGATGGCATGAAGAGCAATTTGATTTCGTTCTCCAGTTCCTCAGAACAATTCTCCTGAAGCGTAAGGACTTTCCTATCCTATGTTTGGCCATTCTAGGCTCTTTTCTGACCCCCAGACAGACGGCGCATCGCTCATCTATACTACCCCATTCCTTGCAAACTCTCTTCAGGGCCTGATTCATTCTTCCCTGGGCATACACTCTCTTTTGAAAAGAGAATCATTAAAACATAATGTGATCGACCGAGACAAGATCCTGGTCCCAGCCAACTGGGACTCGTGGGGTAAGATCCGAATTATTCGGGAAGGATTTGACATGGAGGGAGTATCGACAGCTTGGTCAATTGAGATCCAGGACCCTCCCGAGTCAATTTATCAATCCACGGACGACAACCAACAGAGCGAGAACGGCCTAGCAGACGAAGGCACAAGCGCGGTGACCATGTTCGAACAGACAATCAACGATCCCAAACGAGGCACAGCCAACCTCCACGGCAACACGACCAAGATCGAAATCGAGACCACCGACCTCCAAGATTTCTTCGCAACCCAAGTGGAGAAACTGGAAGATCTCAAAGCCAAGGATGAGAAGGAGAATTCAAACCAGCCAACCCCACAGCTGGAGATGTCTCCCATGGCCGACGAAGGCAAAGTCAATGACCATATCGGCCCTGTACAGTTCAACATGGGCGGAATCCAAGTGGACGCTGATGATATGTTGAAAAAGCTTCGGGTAAGCACCCGACCAGCGCGGCGTCATCCCCCCTCCCAAGCCAGGACATAGCTAAATATTACCCCAGGACCGCGAGGCTAGCCGAACCCTAAAGAAGGAGAGCCCATATGCAGGCACCGGCGGCAATGACGAGAAAGCCCACAACCAAGCCCTGGCGAACTTCTTTGCTGGTCTCGTCAAGAAGCCTGGCTCCAGTCCCCGTGGCAGCCCCTCGGCTTGATTCATTCTTTTCTCACTGTATTTTAGTTCTGTGTGCGTACATAATACAGAGGCCGGAACTCTCGCTCCTGGCGATGGGCTGGGTGGTTTGATATATGGAGATGAAAGAGCTGTTGGGAGACCTTTGACTGTGAAGGGGAGACAGTTGCTCTGTTGTTACTCTATCAGTGGAGGTGGTTTCCATGGCTTTTCGGTCGGTGTTAGATAATGATACCAATATGAAGTCTGTAATTTGTTATTTTAAATTTCTTGCCAGCAGTACGAGGGAAACAACACGCGGATATATATGTATGCTTACTGTTGAAGTTACCAGTAAAGCACAGCACGAAAATGCTTCTTAGTAAACTAAAGATTTTTTTTGTAGTCTATTTTACTATTTACTTGATAACGTACAATTTTCAGACATAGAAAGACAAGAGAAAAGTTAGAGCAAGAGTAATATTCGACATTGGAATTTAACTCTTGCTCCCTTCAAACACTCACCAATTCTCCCATACGGCATCAGGAAGAACCTTGCGCATAATAGCCCAGTGCTTTAGCGCACTGCGATCCTGGTACTTGTACAATCTTCCGACTTCCTTCGCCCTCAAAAGATATCTACCGCCCTTGGGCCAAGAGGCAAACATGGCAGGGTCCAGTTCGTGCTTGGGGACCAGATAGCTTTCACGAGACCTGCTGCGCAGGAAGTCTGTCGGAACAGGGTCACGGAATTGAATCGGTGTGTCGGAGCTCTTCTTGCAGAACAGAACCATGTTGGTGAAGTCGGTATCTTCGCCCTCTCCGGTGGGTTCTTCGCGGAAGATGCGGCAAGATGGGAAGACGGCTCGGATGGTGCGGACGATGAGACCGGTTGGGTAGAGGGTCAAGTCGCCGGCGTAGTTCTGGGGTTTGTTCGTTAGTTTATCGTTAAGCTAGGGGTTTGTTGTTTGGTGCGACTCACAATGGCAATGGCACCGTCTTCTTTGAGGAGCGAGTGAAGACCTGACAGGAACTCGTACGTGAAGAGTTCAGCGGGCTCCGCGCCTCCGGTGAATACATCGTGGACGATGTAATCATACTGGGGTGTATTGGGGGAGGATTCTGCCTTCTTGACGAATTTCACGGCGTCTTCAATGACGGGGATGTGGTTGGGTGGGAGGTTGAAATACTGAGTGGCGAACTTGTGCACGACAGGGTCGATTTCGACAATGGTGGTTTCAACACCATGTTTGATGAGCGCCGAGGGTGTTGTGCCGATTCCAAGACCACTGTTTCTTGTTAGTAAACTGGGTGATTGATGCCTTTCCCGTGGTTCTTACATGACCAGTGCCTTGCTGTCCGCGTCAACGCGGGGAATGCCATGATCCGGCTCAACCAGACGGACAGCCTCGAGCATGGCGAAGATTGCATAGATAGGATCTTCCACCTCAGGCCGGTAGCCTGGTGCCAGCCTGGTCCACTGCCCACCAAGCAGACTGTGGTCGCAACGCATAACGCGGAATCCGTCATTATGGTTTTCCAAAACAGAAATGTATCCTGTGTAAGCTTCCTGTCGTGCCAAAAGAGAATAGCCCTCGTGCTCAATTGCAGAATTGACACCACTAATTCCAGCGAAGTGGACGTTTGAGGTCACTGAGAAAATTATAGAAGGAATGGCTAGGATCAGCCATTTTGACGGGATGAGCGCAGCGTAAGCGGCCGCTAGGAGCATTTGCATTCCGACTCTGGTGAAAAAGACCGAGGACCCAACAATCCATGAAAGAATATATTGGGCAATGTGATCGCCAGCCGAATAGAAAATATATGTACCTATCAAAGGCACATGCTCGGCGATCACGTCGCCCTGCGCCTCGAGTCTCAAAGCAACCTGGATTTGCTTTCCGGCATAGGCGACGGTCAACAGTACCAGAGGGTAGTAACCACAAAGTTCCGTGATGACCGGGCCTGTGGGGTTGCCAATCTTAGAGCTTTGCTGCTTGATAAAGTATTGGAGAGTCGGAACCCAGAATGCCAACACAGGGAGCATGAAACCACCCAGACGGCCCAGGCGCTTGAGAATCTTATCCTTGAGTAGCCATCCGATTCCGCCGGAGATGGCGACTCCAAAATTATGGAAGATATGCGCGGGGAAGGATCCATAAGTTGGAGACAAGACAAGCTTCGAAAGGGGCGAGTAAAAGGCAAGCAGGATCAACAAAACCACGCCGGTAGTGAGCCGGCGGGCATCAATGTGCTGCAACATGTCCTGGAGAGACATGATTTCCAGTTGATGCAGTTCTGGATATAAGGGGAATCAACCAAGATAGCGCATCTGCAAGCTTGTTAGCAATCTGAAACTGTGTCCTTGTCTCATTTCCCCCCCTTATTGCAATAATCATCCAATGAATAATAAAACAGTACTTTGAATCGGATCATCGACTTACACGTTCAAACCAGACACATATCAAAATAATCGTCAACGAGAAAAAAAGTTATTGCGGAGATGAAGGCACTTTTGCCGCCGAGCTCCGCGTTCCCAACTTCCTTCTCCTCTCCACCTTCACACTCTGAAACACACCAAGGATGCCACATTTCCCCAAGAATTCCGGTTTTACGGTCAATAATGCGCCTGGCGCACAAAAAGCTGTCACAGTCAAAAACCGTCGCAAGCGGTATCTGGACTTACATCCAGAATACTTCTCGGCGGGGCTTGAGCTAGCCGGTCCGCCTGCTCTCTTCTCTCCCATTGCCAGCTGATTATTTTACACATTATCTGGCCTGGCTTATTGCCAGTGCTAGCTGGCTTTGCATACAGAAGCAAACAAACAAAAAAAAAAAAAAGACACGATGCTAATCCTGCTCCACTTCTCCCCAGACCCGTTACTATACGATCGCCTCATCCGCCGATTCCAGACAACGCAAGAAAGAGAGGCCGAGGGGCGAGCGAAGGGATTCTCAGGTGTCCTGGAGACCGACCTCCTGCGGTCTGAAGCCAAGATGGATGCGATCTCACACCCAGACCCCAATGCTATGATGAGTTACACTCGCGGCCCAGATGGGGAAATCCTCGCCGAGGACCGTGATGAAATACCCCCGAATAAGGAGGAAGGCGAACGGCTCTGGCGGTGGGAAATGGGATTGCGTTTCATGCAGGGCAATGACTCTGATTTCGATTACAATACCGTTGATCAAAACGACGACTACGATGATCACACAGATGAGCAAGATCAGTACTTCGAGGACGAGGAGCCTGAATGGGTGGTTGACGGCACTCAGGGGGACGACGCTCGCCCAAATCTCCAGGGTGAAACAGGTATCCAGGATTTCTAGATTCAGAGAAACTTGTTGTACGTGTCCCTGAGATGTGGGCTACAGCAAAGCTTGCCCGCTGGCTACATATGATGCCATAACTTATCTCTCGTGGTGGTCTATCTGATACCACTCGGTTGCCCCTGAAATACCCCGCCCTCGAAAAGCCGCAAAAGAAGGACTTGACACTGCTTTCAAGTTCCCTGTCCCGTCGATAGCTTCGTGGTCGTCGTCGTTGGGACGTGGATGTGGATGTGGATGTGGCGGCACGATCTAAAAGTGTCCACGATAGTCGCTGGTTGCCACGAGTTGCTATCCTGAGAGACTGCAAGTGCTCACACCACACCAAAGTTGGTTGCTATGAGGTCGTTTCTAGCTTTGTGCTATTCAGCCATTAGCTTTTACTACTGCGATTTGTCTGTTGTCTATTTCTGACCATCGAGGCTTCACTTTAGAGTGAACACACTACTTGGATGTTCACTAGGATTTCTTGTATGATAATACATAAGAATAGTCGGCCGCCTATGCGGCCTTGTGTCCTCTTTTCAGCTGTCGTTTTCTTAGGCTATCCCCCCTTTATTGGTGTTCTAGGTAGCATATAGGTAGGCGGTGGGCTTAAAATGTGAAAAGCGACTTTTCCATGTATGACCTTCGTGATTTGTGGCAATGCTCGAGACCAATAGGATGAATATATCTACTCAAGGTCGTAATTTCACCTTCCCATGGCCATATGACAATTCTACCTAATGAGCGATGATACTTAAATAAACCAGTATGTACCGAAATAATAGACATTCACTTAGAATCTATGCCAAGTCAGGCCTCGGCCTTATATGCTTCGCTATCATGCTGCGCTTTTCGCCAAAAGTGAAATGGCCTTCTCCCTGAGCTTGAACTTCTGGATCTTTCCACTTGCTGTCTTGGGGAAAGGCTCCAAGGGGCCCAAAAAGAAGACATGCTTCGGAACTATAAGAAAACAAAATATCAGCCCAGTTTATAGGGGAATAGTTAGGATGGCCGGAGAGACACCAGCTGAAAAAATGGGAAACGATGCAGTAGTCTGGGTTATGACTTACTAAGGTGGTTGCTAAGCTTTTCACGCACCCATTGCCGAATATCCTCAGCAGTGAGTGTCTTTGAGCCATGGTCCCGAGGAACAACGAAAGCAGCCACTGCCTCGCCATATCTCACGTCCGGAATGCCGACGACAGACACATCTGCAACGCCATCGTTGGCTAGCAAGCAATTCTCAATCTCTAGTGGGTGTATATTCTCGCCACCGCGGATGATCAGATCTTTGATCCGTCCGGTGATAGTGATATATCCATCTGGTGACATGGAAGCTTCATCTCCAGTCTAGAAGCACGATGTCAGAAAAGACAAAACAGCTTTACTTTAGATGAAGAATAGAAAATCCGACTTACATGCATCCACACCTTGCCAGAGTCGTCTGGAATCATCACCTCCGCAGTCTTTTCTGGATCGGCCCAGTATTCCTTCATTAGCAGGTACCCGCTCACTGCCAACTCGCCCCGTCTCTCTATAGGCAGAATTTCTTTCTTGTCCACCGGGTCCACAATCTTTGCCTCGACATGTGGCATGAGCTTTCCGACAGAGTAGATCCGCTTGTCAATGGGGTCGTCTGTCGTTGTCATAGCCGAGACGGGGCTTGTTTCCGTCATCCCATAACAAATTGTCAATTCAGTCAGATTCAGCACCTTGTGCAGCTTTTTCATTATCTCGGACGGAATACTGCTTCCAGCAGCGATGCCAGTGCGAAGGTGCTGGAATCCCTCGCTTGAGATTTCTCCGGTCTCGATCATGCTCAGCTCTTCGAGGAACATTGTTGGTACACCGTGCAGCGCGGTACATTTCTCTTCTTGAACTGCTTCCAGAGCAGCACGAGCATTGAAGGACTCACTGGGGAAGACAATAGCTGAGCCGTGGGTTGCTGTCGCCATATAACCTAATATACCGCCGAAGCAATGAAACAGCGGCGGCGGGCAACAGACAATATCATTCGGCGTGAGGAGCATGCGATCACCGATCTGTGAGCCGTTGTTAAGGATAGAACGATGGGTTAGACATGCTGCCTTGGGCATTGATGTGGTTCCTGACGTGAACTGGATATTCACAGTTTCATCCGGCGAGAGATCTCGAGGAGGAAGCGGGCGGCCGTCTGCAGTAAGCTGAGACATAATGGATGCATATGGTGTCAAGCTTCTATAGGATGATATATCCACGCGGCCTTCAGAGTTGTCGACCATAATGATATTCTTCAGAGAAGGGACCAATGCGGACTCCAAGTTTGACTTATGGAGGTCTTCAACAAGGTCATCGAGCAAGGGAACATTGCTGCGTGGTTTTTTCCGGGGCAGATTGGACTCTGTGCTAATTAAAAGATGACTGGATTGTAGGTGACCCAAGGCTGAAATCACTTGTGCAGTATTGAAAGACGGATTGAGCGGAACCTATGAGATTATTAGACACGATGTCGCCTACCATGATGAGCAAGCTGACTTACCAAAACGGCACCAAGTTTGAATAACGCGTATGTTGCCTGTTCACCGATATTAGCTTTGTTCTTTTCTTCTTAAATGTTCCCACGGACACCTAACGTACCACGGCATATTCCATCGAGTTCCCAAGCATGACTCCAACCCGCTCGCCCTTCACAACACCCACTGATTCCAGCCCCCGAGCGAGAGCATTGCTTCTTGCGTCTAAGGAGGCATAAGTTGCTCGATCATTCTGATGTCTTGAGATAACACTATGCAATATAGTTAGTATCTCGAGTCTCAATTGACCGATTTTGTGTCACGATTCTCACGCTATCCTGTCTCCGCATTCCGCGACAATCTTGGCGAAATGATCACCAACTGTAGACTCAATCAAGGGCGGCTATATCGGAAGCAATATGGTCAGATAAACATTGCTTCACACTAATAATGATATTTCCGGATTGTTATTAGACAGAAAATACTCACACCTGATGGCCCCCGCGCATAACTCTCTGTTAGGAGTCCTCTCTTGACCAAGGATGTTTGCTGAAGGACTCTCTTTCCTCCAAACACAGATTTCCGATAGGATGTACGGCCTCTCAGGCCCAGCCCCGTGAGAATTCCGCTGTAGCTCATGTTCTTATTCCAATGCTAGCTTGACCAAGGTCTCATGACTCTACCTGAGGGTTGCGATTGACTCGAACAAATAGGGTACTGCAATTAGTAGCAGTTAAAGGGTTCAAAGCCGAGGTGTTTGGAACAAACAGGGATTGAAGGGAACAAGGGCGGAGTAGGTCCACGGAAAGTATAGCTTTCCCCGCACGCGCAAATTGCGGGGATGAAGAACTACATCATCCGATCCTATCACCTTTCTACTAACTAACTAGTGAACATTACATGTTTCCTACATTATTATGCGTCAGACTAAAATAAAATAAAAGGTATATTCTACGTTTGCACTATAAAAATCAGTTCTCAACTCGAAAAGTGCAAAATGCATAACTTATCAAGGACATTAACCTATTCCTACCTAGGCAGTAACCTACTCAGTTCCAGAACCATCACAGTACCCGCATAGGCACTCATAGTCAAGAGCACTCCAGTACCTACCACCATAGCCAACGGTGATCTCCTCAAATGGTAGAATATCACGAATGGCCTCAACTGTGCACACAACTCGGTCTCCAATGGTACGAGTCGTGAATTGCGTCGAGGGCCGGCACGAGTGGCTGATAAAACGGGTCCAGTTACCAAACTGGTGGGGGCAAATTGTACACAAATTACGAACTGTAGCGGTAGTCGTATTGGGTTTGTCATCGGTTTGCGTCAGAGGATAGACCTTCTCTACGATACTGGGAAGGAGCTCACCCATGAATATATCGAGGATATCACCGCGCCGGAATCTCGTCAGCGCTCGAACACCAGTACCGGTCCCGGGGTATTCTCTCAGCTCAACCAGTTCTCCGGCTCGAGTTTCCAAGCGGCAACCACAAGAAACAGGGCTGCCACATAGAACACATTCGTGTCCAACGTTGGTCGGGGTGCCATTGGGCCTTTGGCGCAGCGTCGGGTCCTGTTTCCGACCATTCCACTTCTTGGGATCATAGATACTCTCGTTAATGTGCTTCTGTAACTGGCCGTTATAGGTGGGCTCCTTCAGCTTGCCGTCGAGCGTGATGACGGTGTGGTGAGGGTGGTCGACTTTCCAGTTCATATATGTCTCGATTTCAGGTTTCATATCTGGCAGGCCTGGAATGAGGTAGTTCTGATGGATCCAAAGAATGTTGCGCCACTTCAGGGTACGGCTGTGCGCGTAAAGTTCAATACTCAAGAAGTTTTCGCGAATCTTCTGGAGCAAGCAGCCCCAGGCTCTATCGTCGGCTTCTTTAATACCTCGCCGGAATGATTCGGCATGGGAACAGATAGCAAACATCTTCCACCCGAGTGCAGTAACAAACTCTAAGAATCTGCTATTAGGTGTGACGGGTTGGAACTCACCATGTTCTGCCTTGAAGGATTCTACGCAGGACATGTACCCGGCAATTTCCTGCTCCACAAATAGTTCCGTAAAGGCACGCAGGTTGGAGAACGTCTCTGGACAACCATAAACTTTCTCTCCCGCAAGTCTCTCAAGCTCGCGGTAGGCGTTGATGTCATGGTACACGGCCAGAGCGATGTCAGTAGCTTCCTTGTTTGCCGTCTGGTTCATGGCCTCTTTGGAGCCCCAGGGCGGGAAAAGCTTGTCGAGATCGACAGGAGGATGGGGAGCTTTGACGATCTTCTTGTTGACCTTCATATTAGTAGTCTTCTTATTCGTAGTCTTGGTTGCCTTGTTGCGTGTCGGGGCCATTGTGATAGCTATAAAATATAATAATACAAGAGGGATTTTAAAGATAAATGTGAAATGTTGGATGCTGTGTTGTTTAGAATGTGTGGTGAATGATTATCTGGCGCGGAAGAGAAAGGGTCTTTATACTCGCTCGCCTCGATCCTCATCCAGCCGAAGTGCTATTGTATTATTATGCACTGCTTTGTTTCAACCATAAATAGTATTGTGTTGTAAATGTTCAGAGTAGGCCATTCAAACATCTGAAAGAGACAAATGAGTTCTCGAAATATGTTTGAATTCATTGTGAACGTGAACTGGACCGATAGATGAGCATTGTTAAAGTTGGAACAGGCTAAAAGCTGAAAAGAAATGGCTTAGAATAACCAAATCTGTATATTTTAGGCTCAAAGAAATGAAGAACCATGACAGGGGAAGCATAAGGGAAAGCACAAGGGGAAGTACAAAGAGAAGTACAAAGAGAAGTACAAAGAGAAGTACAAAGAGACGCAAATAGCGGAATGACGCTTGGCGTCATGTGGTGGGGAAGCTCCGTTGCGACACTTTGTCTTTCTTTTTCTCTTTCCCAACTCTCTTTCATTTACTTTGTTCTACTTGCTTTTAGTATTGGCATGCTTGCACATTGATATCTTGATTTCCGGTTTCAGCGCAGAACTAGACAACATGGCCTCCGAGCCGACCGAGGAAGCTATCACCAGCTTCGTCAGCTTCACAAGCACGACACGCGAGCAAGCCATCGCTTTCTTGAAGGTAGGAGACTGCCACTGGGTTTTAAAAGTATCGCAGCTAAATTTATTTTGTACAGGGAAACAATCTCGACTCACAGAAAGCGATCAACGCGTACTTCGAAGATCCGACAGGGTCTCAGCTAAAGGTAAATTTGGCGGCGCGCAGCAACTCTTGGTTATGATCTGACATTTCAAAGCCGATAACTAGTTACTGGGATGACAACAGAGGCTCTTGTAAGATCACCTCCCTTATGCGAATTCGGTTTGGGAATTAACGTACCCCGCCCCAGCATGGGATTTTGCCCAACAAGACAATGCGCCACCAATGCCTGCGACAGCGCCGCCCTCTCGTCCTCCTTCCCGAACGGACATACGTGACCCGGAACAAAATACTGGATATCAAGATTCTGTTGCGATAGCTCCGAAAGGTATCATGATCTTGACATTTCAACTGCAAGAGGTATGCTAATTTGTGGTTATTTGATCATATAGAAGGTTCTGGACAAGGTCTCAGTTTGGCGGAACGAGAAGAAAAGGAACTGCAGCAGGCAGTTGCCATGTCGTTGAATTCGGACATAGGGCAGCAGGAAACCGGGGTAACATTGCACAACCAGCCGCAATTCAACAAAGCAACCCGGGATCACTACGAAGAAGGTGCTTGGGCAATGACCCTTTTCAACACATCCTCTGAAGAAGTCATGATTAGCCCAGACCCAGAAGACCGCAAAAGAGTGGAGGGCGAGCCTGCGTTTATCCGCCCCAACCCTAACGGCATTTACCTAGGAGGACTCTTGACAATCCTCCATAGTATTCCCCTCGCACGAGAAGCGTTGCTCTTGCGGAACAAACCGCTGTTTGATTACGGCCATGAGTCGCAGTGGTGGAACGGACAACCCATTAACCTGCCAAAGATTGTCACGGTGAATGATGGCAAGACCGGGGATAGCGACTGGGATGATATCATTCATGAGACCCAGCGACTGATGGCTTTTATGGATACCACCAAACGTGCCTTTGGTAGCAGCGACAGCTTAGCAAAGATCAAGAGCATGTCATCCTTATCGGCAGATTCGGACGAGATCGTCACTAGGTTTTTGGAGGCATGGCATGGTGCAGCCATTCAGGCAGATCCTGAAAATCCACTGGCAACCATATTCACATCACATGCATACAAGAAAGATCTTCCCGACGAGTTTGCCGAACCCGATAGCAGGAAGCTCTTCACTTTTGAGCCTCCTGTTGAGCAGGACAATGACCAAACGCTCTATGACGTTTTGGATTCGGCTTTATGGTCTGACAGACCGGGGATTGAGCTTGATGACGCATGGCTTGAACACTTAGCAGAGGTGCTCGTTATTAGACTCGATGCTTTTCAAAAACCAAACCCTGTTGGTGTGGATATTCATTCTGTGTTCTATCCAGATCGGTATCTTAGCAGCTGCCGAGAGTTCGCTCGTGAATTTCGTGCAAAAAGACAGCAGATACAGGGATATGTGTTGAAACTCGAACAACTCATACATCGCTATACCTTCCCAGTGGATCCCGTGGGCAGTTCGACGATCACGGAACTTCTCGAGCAAGCTGCCCAGGCGGTGCCAGTGGTTGCGCCAGAGCAAGTGAGGGAGTCTGATCGGTCTAACTCCGGGGCGGCAGACCCAGAGACGATGCGGGTCGCAGAGGAATTGAGAGCAATTGCCACAACCATAGAATCCAAGCTCAAAGGTGAAGATGGCTGCTGCTACCATGCTTATATTATTGGCTAACAATACGAACGCAGAACTGGAACTCAGAAAGCAGAATGCCATGGAGTCTCTCCGTGAGATATCGAAGACACTTACCGAACCACCCAAATCACCCTCCGAGCCCCCTGCCCACAAGTACACGCTACGAGGCGTATGCACTGAACCGCATGTGACCTACGTCTTATCGAATTCCAAAATGATTTCCCCAGGACACTTGATGCACATGGACACGGACGCCGAAAACAGCAATGATTATCAGTGGTGGCGTATCAGCTTCTCAGCAGAAGATGGAAAAACTCGACAAGCCGAGAAACGAAAAGTCCAAGGCAACACTGCAGCCACACAGGATGGCGAGGTTGTTGGCTACACTGTTCGGAAAGTTCAAGAAACAGAAGTCCTCCAAGCCGCTCGTGAAGAGTCGAGTTCTGTCTTACTCGTTTATGCGAGCGAGAGTGCAGTGAATGCACAAGTGGACCCTGCACCGTCACAACTTCAGGTAGGAGACGCAATATTTCTCAGATCGTTCTAGAGTACTCGGCTAACCGAAAGCAGGGCTTCGTGAACAGAGATAATGATGCTTTTGCGGACGAATTCGAGAATACCCCTACCATAATCTTTAGTGACCAGGAAGATTCCTGGGCGGAACCGAACAACGCGGAAACTCAGCACAAAGAACAACAGCCTGAAATGTCAGAGAAGGCCACGCAGGTGAATGTCTTTGACTATGAGGTCTCCGGGTTCGATGACGAACCAAAGGCCAGCCGAGAGATGCAGGAAAAGGGTGGAGCAACTCTCTTGAGCCATCGTGCCACCGCAACTAACCTCTCGGCACCCATTACCGCGAAAGAGGTTTCAGGGTGGAACAATGCCGATGATGAGGACATGACACGTCATCTTGAGCATGTGAACTAACATCGAATGAAGCATGCGGGGAAGCCTATGAATAATGACTGAATGATCAATACATATATGTAAATACTGTAAAGCAATGTCCAGCTTTGGGCATATGCCAAATGATCAACTTGTGATAGACCCTCAATTCCCAAGTGTTGATCTATTATGTATATAGAAGCCTTTGAACCTCCTGAAGTTCATGTACACTTTTTGTAGCTGATAAGCTTGTCCCCACATTTTGCTATGTTTGCACCCTCACCAAGCTCCTGACACCCTTTCTCTGCCAATTCCGCGCGCAATTACCCCAATTGATCTTTAAATTCCACAGACCATGGCCCTCGAAAGCGACACAGTGGCCGGAGCCACCATAGAACTCCTCGAGGCGCGCCTACGCCGCCTCACTTACCTCCTCACCGGCACCACAGATTGGACCGGCGTCCCTACCACGCCCGAAAAGCCCGCATCTCTCGACGAGACAGTCTCCCGCCGACTTGCGCGGCTAGAATCGGAATTAGAACGGCTTAGTCGAGGTGTCCCTGCCGTACGGGATGTTCTACAACTCCGTATGTATCCAATGTTAACGTTATTTACACGCGCATTACCACCACAACACGCCCCCTCATCTCTTACCTGATACCTCCATACTGGACTATCAACTATTCATTTCAAACCAACCCATTTAACTAATACTAACACAAACCAAATTAGACGACCGCAACCCAGACCTCTTCCAAACAACACCGCCCCAGCAAATCCCCGAAGGCCTCACAACCCAAACCTTGGCCTCAATAGTACTCTCCTATGCCACCGCCTTTCCCGAAACCGCCTCGCGCCTGACATCGCTAAATGACCTCCCCGTGCCGGACGCGCAGAGCTCCGCAGCACTAATCAACCTACAACCACAGCTAGACCGGCTCGCACAGACGCAGCGCGAACAGGCAGCTGAGATCTCAGAGCTGCGAGTTCGCACAGCGCGCGTGCTACAGCGCTGGTATGATGTTGGGCTTGTTGGGAGTGGGGAGTGCTGGGCTGAGTGGGAGGGGAGACTTGAGGATGTTGAGAGGGAGGTTAGGAGAGGGGAGGTTGTTCGGCAGGGGAGAGAGGAGGCTTAGAGGGGAGACTTGGCAAAATGGCTTGTTTCTGGCGGTATTATGAAGAGGAGCCGGAGGGGTTTGATGCCTCTTGCTGTTGCTGTTGCTTTTATTTTTTGCTATGATACCTTTGATTTAGGCGTACGGTGTTTTGAGCTTGAATAGTACAGATGGAATATTCCTAAGTTTTAACATATGTATAGCACGATCCAATCTACAGAATATATACGTATGTAAGTGTTCTGGTATCCAGATTTGCATCTGTAGCTCAGTTAAGCCCAGGACTTAAATACTTTCCAATGTGGCGTGCGCACAGCTATCCCCCTAGGGCCATCCTAGTAGATCGGGTGTCACCATCTCGCATGTGGGGATTGTTTGTCACATTCTTCATTCCATCTAAAGTCAATTGGAATGCGCTAATCTACCCCAGATTCTGAGCCTCCCGCGAGCTCTGGTTGTAGAAAGCGGCGTATATATTCCCTCCTATCTTGTGGAGATATGCGGCAATTGGTGACTAGGTTATCTATCTATGGATGGCTTATATGTTGTTCCACGGTTAGCGCGAACAGGTACCTACCTACTCCGTAGGTAGTATGTACGTATATGCATATCCATGGATACAAATCGTAAATCTAAAGGAGTAATTCAATATTCATGGAGCCATAAAGTGCCAAATTTCTCATACATTTGGGGCTGTGGCGCAATTGGTAGCGCGTGCGACTCCAGTTCGCAAGGTTATCTGGTCGAGACGGGTCAGCCTCATCTTGTTTTTTTTTCCACTTCTTTTTATGATAAGTTATCCCTGCCAAGCCCTAACCACCACGGTGCACCCTAGGAAACTCAAAATCTAAAAATTAGTACGGATCTTTTGTATGACTTACGTACCAACACAAAAGATCCCTAGGCACATCATAGGCATAATATAAATTTGCCTATCTCGAGATAAGTAGAAAGACACAAGAAAAAAATATAAACGTAATGTCCGATTCACATAACAATCAAGCTTTGGTAAGGAATATAAGGAGTATAAAGTATATAATCTTTATGCATAGTGTCTTTTTAAATATTACCGTTCTTCCACTTAGATAGCTAGAATTAATACTAATAAATCACCGAAGAGACCTACATTATATATTAAAGCTCCTCCCTCTCTGAAGCTACTCAAAAGGTTGATAAAATTTATACAATATTGAGTGTGGTGCCTAAGTACCCTTTGCATGGGAAAGTCACACAGGCACCTAATTTTTATAAGCTCCCAGTCCATCAGTTTGACAAACGGATGTTAGTTAGAGTATAACCACCTATATATCTAAATGTCTCACTCCGGTGCTGTTGAGGCGGGCTCAATATGTACTTATTTATTCGCATGCGCTAGTAGTTATCTCCAACTCTCTTGAAATTTTGTGTTTGCCGAGGCGCACTAAGTACCAAGAGAGAAGCGAACAGAGTTTTAGCAACTATCATATCATATATGGAGTGCTGATCATCACCAAATGGGGCTGTGGCGCAATTGGTAGCGCGTGCGACTCCAGTTCGCAAGGTTATCTGGTCGAGACGGGTCAGCCTCACTTGTTTTTATCTGTTTTTATGATAGAAGAAATCACTCATCACTAGACCGCGTGGGTTGCTTTTTTCTTTGTGAAGAAGAGAGCTAGAGAAAGCTACTAAAATGTGAGTACGGAAGTACATACCGAGACCGTCTCGATAGCACCGGAGTAAGACATTTAGATACATAGATAGTTATACTCTAATAACATCTGTCTGTCAAACCGATAGAGTGAAAGTTTGTGGTCTGGTGTACTCTTAGGCCTGACGCCCAAGTTGAGATCAACTCGCATTCCTCGCATTCTTCTATGGGATGAAAATACAGGGAAGAAAGTTTGCCAGGTCGAACGGCTCTTCGTTAAGACCAATTGGTATGAATTTGTATTAGACGGCTTCACTATATTTGGCTATCAGATATAGATTGAGGAGTGCAACGAGGGCTTGATCTTTTGTGCCCACTAATTGGCAAATATGCCCCTACAAGGTCGTACGTACATCGTCACGGCAATCAATGTCCAATGGGTGCGTTCACCGTAAAGCTTGGAGAAAAGGCAAGAGAAAGAGCCCTTGGGGATGCATGTGATGTAAAGCTTTATTACTTGGCTTCAGAGGAGAAGAATGACACAAATTGAGGGAACACCCCGGGGCCAGAGTATGAAACGGCGTTTGTTCCGAACCAAAAAAATAAGATGAGGCTGACCCGTCTCGACCAGATAACCTTGCGAACTGGAGTCGCACGCGCTACCAATTGCGCCACAGCCCCAAATGTATGAGAAATTTGGCACTTTATGGCATCAGGAACTTGTAGTTCGCATGACCTGAGACATGTACCTGGCCCGAGGGCACAAAGCGGAGGTGACTAAGATATTACCGGATATTTATAGATTCCAAAGGTTTACGCCAAAATCGAGTCCATTGATATTGTTTTATGTTTCGAAATAAAATAGGGAATAGAAATATAAAGTAATTTAAACAGTTAAGATTGTTCTAATTCATTTTGAAGATTACATTCTAATGATCTACTGTAATTTCCAACATTGAAATTCTTTAATTTCCTTAATTTCCAAAAAGAATCGAGACCGTCGATTTCCAGGGGGGGGCCGGACTCCACGTATCTGCCACTTTTCCTCCTTTTCCATTATCTTCTCCTCTCTCTCTCTTCTCTTTCAACTTTCAATCTTATCCACTCTTTTTTTCTTTTTCTTTTTTTAAACAGATTCTATCTCTTATTCCCTTTACCCCCAGCCTGGTGCTGTTTTTGCCTCTCTGTAAGGGGACCCTTCTTTCTTTTGACTCCCAACCTCTTCACCCCCACGAATTGTCTCTGAACCCACTTCGGTTTTAGCCAGGTACTTTAATCCTACATATCTTCCTATGTTGTATAATCTTGCGCTTTTCCTTTTTATATCTGTCGCATAATTTCATTGGCACATTTCAATGCACATCTGTCGTTCCCACACTAACTAACCACAGTCACTCCTTCCCGTCCGCCTCGTTCAGGACCCAACAATCAACAAACAACTCTTATATACAACGACGTCGCTCATCGCCCTTCTCTTTTTTTTCCCCCGACCATTATCATATCAATTCTATTCCACAACCTAACCCAATAAATCCAACAAAATGGCCAAATTCAGGCCTAGCAACATCCTAGGCGATCCGTTCGCGCTCATGACCGTCTCGATTTCAATTGTTCGTTCGACTTTCTCCTACGTGACCCGACATCAACTAACATAGAATTTTAGCTGGCATGGCTCATTGCTTTCATCTCATCTATCATTGCCGATATCCAAACCGAATATCCCAATTACTCATGGTGGGCCATCTCATACATGTTTTGTGTCATTGTGGGCCTCATCACGACTTTTGGCACTGACACGGGCCATGTTTATGGCGTCGCGGTATGATGCCTCTTCAATGCAGAAATACTACGAGGCTCTAATACTGACAATATTTCCAGATCGTCGGTTACCTTGCTTGTGGCCTCGTCCTATCATCCACGAGCGCAAACAATCTGATCTACGGAAAACAAGCCTCCATGCAAGCCGCCGGCGCAGGCTTCATTCTACTTTCCATGGTCATCATCATCTGGATCTTCTACTTCGGCTCCACACCCCAGGCCACCCACCGCGGCTTCATCGACTCTTTCGCCCTGAACAAGGAACAGCCGGCCGAGCCCTCCTACCGCGGTAGCCGCCCCATGTCCAGCGCATTCGGCGCCCGCCCAGATACCATGGCGACCAACAACACTCCGCAGATGTACACCTCTGCCCAACTAGGCGGTTTCGAGACTTCGTCCCCCGTCTCCGGATACCCCGGTGGCGCGCCCGGCGCCGAACGATCATCCTCTGCGCCTCGTTTCGGTACCCCCAACCCCACGACTCAGGGTAATGGCGAGCAAGAAGTGGGCGAAGTACCCCAGCCAACAGACTACCCTTACCGGGCCAAGGCGATCTACTCATATGACGCCAACCCGGAAGATGCCAATGAAATCAGTTTCGCCAAGCACGAGATCTTGGAAGTATCCGATGTGAGCGGCCGATGGTGGCAGGCTCGGAAGCAAAATGGAGATACTGGCATTGCGCCCTCGAACTATTTGATCCTTCTGTGATCTTTGGTCCGTATGCATGATGTCTTTTTTCTTTCTGTTTGTCCGAGTTTCTTGTCATTTTTCCCGTCGCAAAATATGTTTCCCTTCCCCTTGATACCCTTCGGATCCAACCTCGATGTGTGTGTATTTTTTTTGGTTCCTTTTAACGTGATGTCTTGATGGCCTCCTTTTTCTGTGTTGTATGTCCTTTCTCTTCTTGGTACGTTTTTATTTTTTTGTGATTTGGGGTTTATTTTGCTTTTACTCTAGCGGGTGGTTGTCCCGTGTCTTTCCTTTATGCTCCTTCATGGTTGAGGCGCTATTCTCCATTATCATGTTGGAATCGAGTTTAGAATTAGGGTCTGTTGATCTTGATGAACGACTTTTCTACATGAAAAGATAAATATGTGAGATGGTATCTATACATTAGGATAGCGATGTCTTGACTCTAGAACAGTACAATTCACTACACTTTGTGCTTTCTAGGGCTATATGGATGTACGTATGCGTCTACGTAATTTGTCAAATCCACTTCCAAGGTTGGACACCCCGTGGGGCCTTCCATGTTCTAGAACACCCCTTTTTGGGCCTCCCCCATTTAGGTCTATAAAATAGCCCTATTTAATCTCGCTATACGGAGTAAGGCATGAGATATGTCAAATCAAAGCGGGGGTGGTGGGGAAGGAGTGGATATGGATATCCCGAAGGGGGATGTAATTAACGGTGAGTAATTAACGGTGACCTTGGGAAGCGGAAGTAAATTGACATTTTCCCTATCCACTCTTTCACTGTAAGGAGGGATCTTCCTATATAACAGAATTGAGACAGCCCGATTTAGATGGTCAATCAATCTTGATCAAAACTTTAGCAAAGTGTTTCTTTTCCTTGAGGCGCCTGTATGCGCTCTTTGCCTCAGCCAACTCGAACACCACATCATCGACCGCCGGCACAATCTCGTGCTCGTCAATGAAGCGAATCAACTCCCGAAATTGGTTGCGACTGGCAGCCAGAATACCACGAACAATGCATGTATGCAGCAGAGCGGCGAACATAGGCACAGCATCAACACTGGACTCCCCAACTTGACCAACGACTAGAACAATTCCATCCACACGCACCGCCGCCAGGGAATTAGGTAGTGTTTCATTACCACCGACATCAATAACAAAATCCACGCCTCTTCCACCAGGGGTCAAACCTCGGGCTTCCTCGCCCCAGCTTTTCGAATTGGTCAGGTAATTGATAACGTGCGTGGCACCCAACGTCTTTAGACGAGCCGCTTTCTCCTCAGACGACGTAGTCGCGATCACAGTCGCACCCACTGCGACAGCGAGCTGCAGAGCTGCAATACTAACCCCGCCGGTACCCTGAACAAGCACCCACGAGCCCGGTCCGGCTTCCCGGCCCTTCAAACCGAACAGGGCATTCCACGCGGTAGTCCAGGTGCAAGTCAAGGTTGCGGCAGGAAGCCAGTCGAGAGACTTGGGCGCGTGGACAAGACCCGCGTCAGAGAAAACACCATGGGATCGAAGCGTGCCATCAGATCCTTGGCCGAGGCAGGCTGCAACATCGGCAATGCCCGCCAGTGCATCGTCTCCACGAGATTCGACGAATTTAGCGGAGACGTGCGTGAGTACGCGATCGCCTAGATGGAAATCATGGACAGATGATCCAATGCCTTCGACTATGCCAGCGCCGTCACAGCCTGGAACCACTGGTGGCGTGATTGGTCCATTTATGCCCTAGACAATGTTAGATTATATAATTATAACATGGCGTTTTGGGATTCCAGGCATACATACCATAGGACCTGCGATGACTAGTTCACGATAGTTCAAACTCGCTGCATGCATGCGAACGAGAACATCGTGGGGACCCAATTCGTGAATTGAGGGTATCTTAACGTCCTGTTGGTACTCCAGAGAGGTCTCGAAGCCTTCTTGGCCTGTTAAAACCCATTGTCTGGCCATTTTTCAACTCGTCGTGGTGGTCTTGAGGAAATGAAGGGGATTGATTGTAGTGGTGATAGAAGAGGATATCGAAGTCCGAGAGACTCAAGGACGTTATTTAAGTACTCCTGGAAGAACGAGAAGGTTCTTGTTTGATTTCAAACAACTTCAGATCTGATTTTCCTAATTGAAATCTGATTTTCCCAATTAGGAAAATCAGAATTGAGTGGCGTTTTAGGGTGATTGGTTGCGGGGGCATTCGGTCCATTTACCGACAACGCAGCATAAGCTCCTTGGGACTAAATTCTTGCGATTGTATCAGAGGTAAACGGGCGCAAATCCATGTTGTGGTCGATCATACTTTAATATCAATTCTTCGTTCAATCGTCAAGGTCGTTAGCGACATAGTGTAACTCATGCCAGAGAGATTTGAATCGCCCCATAAGACTGGTATTAGTATTATAATACTTGTTTTGTAAGAGGCTGAGTGGTCTATTCCAACCGCGTAACTGCATCGCCCGCACTTCCCGGGCCAATCGGTCGACAAACCATGCCCTCGCGAGCGAGTTTTCGTCGGCGGCAATGGCTCCAATCATCAGCGGAAAGGAAGTCAAATTCATGTAGGAGCAGCCTTTGATCGGAAATCGACATATTGCTTCTTTCAACTCCTCCGCAAGAAGGGTTAAGTAAGCTCCCGACTTCGAGGGCCAGAGGAGATAGAGTACTAGTTCGATTGCTCGCGCGGTGGCCTGGACGTATACATCGTCAATAGCTCGGAGAGCTCGTACTTTGTAATGCAGCTGGGCTAGTGGCTCTTCGATCTCTCGTGCCACCAAAGTCGCATCAAATTGGTGCTGATGATGGGAGTCGATCATCTTCTGTAGCTGGATCACACTATCACATATTCCTTTTAGTCTAAGGATCCTCTGATCATTGTAATCGATCATAGCCTCGAGAATGCGCTCATGATATAGTCGTGGGAAATTGAAGATGGCGTTGACGGAATCCCTATGGAACATGGTCAGCCGTGGGCATCATCTAAGGACCAAGTGTGCATGCAACTTACTGGACAACCAGATCTGTCATCCAAGATGGCGGCGGGGTCATCGCACGATATTTTCTATCTTTGATCATATGTGCAAGACCAATTATGTGAACATTCCAGGCCACATCATCCTGTTCTAGAGTCGCCCCGAACGCCAAAGTGGTAACTGCGCCGAGGACACCGTCTGTCCGAGTACCCGTAGACGTGATTCGTTGCTTGATAAGATGGACTGCTGCATATGAATGCCGACATGCTTTCAATTGCCATGCATTATCGGGTGACCAGTGCCGTACCGCTACCGCCAGTGACGCTTCGGTTAGCACCGGGTCCGAGGCAATAAGATTAAACCATGCTGCTTCACTTGCACTGCCCGGAGAGTGCCTGCCTTCCAGGAAGACTAGTTCTTGGAGCCTGTGGACTGTCGACTGTGAGCTAATGCTCTATAGCTCTTGATCTTCTACACTTACAAGCTGTTGCATCACGAGCTAACTCGGAGCTGGTGGATTTAGGCGGCAATGATGTAGTGAGCTGGTTACTTTTAGGCTTTTCGCTCTCTTTCAACTGCTGTGATTGATGCTTTCTCTGTTCTTTTTGTTCTGATCCGGTTAGGTGAGCATGTTGGCGGCGTTTGGCGAAGTTGGTTTTGGTGATATGTGCCCTCATTCGCTTCGCAGCCGGTGGGGAGAGACTAGATCCTGTTGCATTCAAGAAGATAAAGGCTGGTTGTTCCATTTTTGACCTCGGGATAGTGAAGAGTGCACGTCCTCACATAGGCGGGGGCGGGAGCCACGTGTGGTATGTGCGCCGGAGAATTGATGAACAGTGGCACATCGCCCTAGAGGGTATTGTATCTATGGATATTTACATAGTTTTGGTCTATAAGTAATTATTAGATCCATATTTCCCTGCTCAACTTTGTATTAATTATAATATTGCCAACTTCTATACCTGCCCGCCCCCGTCCCCACGGGCTTGGTGGATATGAGTTTCGTGCAATCAACTCGAGACAAAATACAAATGCAATGCAGAAAAGGAACAACGCTGTATATTTTAGCCCATCTAGTCTTAGCTCATAAGCATAGATCTTCCCCTCTCCTAATAGGCTTGTTCTACTCGAGCCCAAATTCTGCAGTTCTTGCTCGACCCAAAGCGGGGATATTTATATCCAGCAAACGAAGCTGTCTATTGGGAATCAGTATATATATCTCTAGTAACAACATACCATTTCCTCTCCTGATGCTTATTCTCTCTATCTTTCCAGGTAGACTAAACCACCCCACTCAACCCCGACAGACGAAGTAGGAAAAATGTTCCCCTCCCCCATAGGTCAATGCACTAATCGCGAAGATCCATCGACTAGACCAGCCAAGTCCTGCGTTAAACGTCAAGACTTCACCGCTGCATTGCGCTCTCCCAAGCTTTCTCTTTTCCCCTTGTCATTTCTTAGCCTGGTCTTGGTTTATTCTGCATCGTACTTATCACTGTGCATTCTGCATGTTCATTTCCACCAACAAACAGCAGGGCTTTAAATATCCACTCCCATCTCGATATTTGCCTGCATCCTTTTGCGTTTGTTGCTGAGCCTTGACTGGCTCGTGTGGAGGATCGGTGCTCACCCGCTGCGCTACTATGTGCATAAGAAGGGAACTGGATCCTCTCGCTGGTTCGCAATCATATCTCCGATTATATTTCCGCTGTTTTGCGTGCTAGCTCTTGGCTTTGTGGGTTGGTAGCTCAGTATACGTACTAGCTCACCTTGTCGAGTCTGGTTGCTATATTGGATATCTACTCTATACACTGGCAGTTTTTATCTTTATTGGATTAATTGTGCAGGCACTGCAATCGGTGATATCGTTGACTGGAAAACTCTCTATCATACGCATGATTCAACAATGTCCTCAGAAGATAATATCACATTGGCATCGAACGTCCTCGGGACCATCGGGACAGTTCTCTGGTGCATCCAGCTCATACCACAGATATGGTATAACTGGCGCCGTAAAAATACAGAGGGGTTTCCTGCGGCGATGATGTTTCTCTGGGCAAGCTGTAAGTTTGCCTCTATTTCTTTATTTCGTGTGGTTGAGGGCTTCGGTTATCTTTAGGCTCTCTTGATATGCAGAGAATATTCACCCAAAAGAGGAAGGAGGAAGGAGGAAGGAGGAAAAAGAACAGAAAGCTTCAAGGTTGAAATTAGGGTTGCTTATCATTATGCTCTATACAGGCTCGGTTCCAATGGGTGCATATCTAATTCTACAGGTGAATTGAATTAAATTAAACATCTTCGATGTTTCTTTCTTTCTTTCTTTCTTTCTTTCTTTCTCTCTGCACATCGCTAACCGATATCTCTACGATTTTTACTATAGCAAGTCAATATCCCCTTGCAGATTCAGCCTCAGATCTTCGGATTCTTTTCTCTTATTAGTTGGAGCCAGGTTCTCTATTATAACCAGTGAGTTGGACTTTGTTCCATTCTTCTGGTTTGACTGAGTACATGAAGTCATTTTGTTCGCATTACTGATCTTTATTCTTCAATTTGAATAGTAAATATAGCAAGACTAAGGCTATCCTGGTATGCTTGGGCACGGTTGTTTTATTTGGAGGATTAGAGGCTCTTCTCATCCTGACATTGAGAGTATGACCCTTTTTTCTTTCTATCATTTTCTGAAAAATATACCTTCTAATCAAACTTGACAGATACCATATAACAATGGTGTGACATGGCCCGACATCGTGGTTGGGGTGACAGCCGCCATTCTACTCACTGCAGGGCTGCTGCCACCTTATTTTGAATTATGGAAGAGAGATGGGCGCGTTATTGGTTTTAGTCAGTTTTCGTATGGATTGCAGCGCTTGATGTGCAACTGCTGACGTTAGTAGATTGGGTCTTCCTTTCCATCGACACCTTGGGCGGACTATTTTCTCTCTTTGCATTGGGTAGGGGTTGCTCTATATCCTGGAAATATCTTAACAATATGGCTGACACACTTCCATTATAGCGGCACAAGGCTCATTCGACATACTAGGGGGGGATTATGTATGTTTTAGTGGTAGTTCTCGAGGCAGGGATATATATTAGCCATATTTCCTGGCGAATCCGCTATCGCAAGTTACGCAAGGAAGCAAAAGATTCAGGGAAAAGCATTGATGATTTGCTTCTACTGAGGAGGAATGATACACAAGAAACAGGGGATATTGAAAAGGGCATTATTCCTGTTGCTCTTGCAACTAGTCCCTCTTCATAGCTAGCGTTTCTATCTCATATGAAATGCTACCATCACATACGGCCAGTACTTCCGTTCCACATAAAGAAGAAGCTTTTAAGGCTGAATGGGAAAAAATAAGAAGAGAAGTTCGAGAGCAGGGCGAAAAGAGCTTTTGTAGAATGGCGTGCCTTCCTTAAATGAGGCCTTACACTTTGAGATTATAACATCGAAAGTGAACTGAGAGTAAATTGGGGTAGAAATCAAGGTGATATTGAAAATGTAATATTGAAAAAATACAAGACAGTCATATAAAAACAAGTCGTTGCCACCACCGCAATCTATATATATTTAATACATCCACTTTGTCATATCCACATCATCATCTAACACATAAACACCGTATCTCAGACTCCCGAGTCTTCCTGCACAATATTCTGCGACTGGACATATTTATCCCATGCCATACAATTCTCATTAAACAGAGTATAATCAACGAGATCCCGAATCTCGTCATGCCGCTCAATGAACTGTAACGCCAAACCCTCGTCAACATGCCATCCAATATGACAGTGCATCAACCACGCGCCGGGGTTATTCGTCTTGAAGGCAAGAAGCAGCCACCCATTCCCAGCCAACACGGCCGTATCTCGACGCGGGGGATTCTCCGTAATGATAGAACCATCCCACCGAGGTGTCCCAGGTCCAGGCTGTCCTTGCGCCAAGATGGAGAAGTCGTGGCCATGAAGATGGATGGGATGAGTCACGGCAGTGTTTTGGATGAAGAGATATATCCATTTGTCCTTGAAGGGTAACTCAATCACGCCACTTGAATTAGAGAAGCTCAGTTCGTTGTGGTAGACTTGCATCAGGGTCGGGTTCTCCCAGCTCACGTTCATGGAGGTGGAGTTGAACCGCCAGCGGAAGAAATTCTCTGCGTTTTTGGTATTACTGACTGTTACGTTTTTATCCCAAACCGGTGAAACTGGTGGATCGACGTTTTTTGGGACGTGCGGAACTAGATTCGTCAAAATTTCGTCTTCACATAGATTTACGTCTGTGAAGGTGAACGACTGCGTGCGCGGTTGTTTGGGTGTGTTGCCATAGTAAACAATGCCTCGAATGTTGTCGGCCATTTCATTTTGTGAACATTTATCGGCTGGTATAGCTCTCATCCAGAAGGATTCAGCTACGGATTCCTGGTTGGCTGTGATGATAACATCATATCGTTGACCTACATATAAAACATTAGCTGGATTTGTATGTTTGGAGCAATGGAGGCTAAGAGACGAACCCATTCCAAGACTAATCACTTTCGTGGCAAATGGTTTTATAGGAACAAGATCCATTGCAATGACGGTCATTGTGTGGTTATCAATAGTAAACTTCCAATGTGTATCGATAGAAGGATTCACGAGTCGCAACCGGTAGGATTTACCTTTTTCCACTTTCATGTGGAAAGGAGACCCAGTAGTATTTGTACTGTTTCCATAGACATTCTTGCCATTGATGAGTCCATTTGACAACTTTTTGACAGGGCCACGTAGTTGGACATCTTGGTGCAGTTGGTCGACAGTCTCATGTGTCCAATCACTTAGAAATAATGCACCCTTGTCCACATCATAATTTGCAGTTGCCGGTCCATTGATAATGATAGCACCAAATACACCTTCCCAGGCTTGCAGACCAATATGAGAGTGATACCACGAGGATCCATACTGGCCAGCTCGCCATCTATAGGTCATAGTAGAGCCAGGAGCAATAGGACACTGGGTGATGGAGGGAACACCATCATTGGGATTTGTATAGTTCTGACGAATACCATGCCAGTGAATACTCGAACCATTCATTGCCTGGTACAGATGGTTGGTGACGTGGACGACGACCCAGTCACCCCAGTCTGCAACAAGAGGTGGGCCAGGCAAGGTGCCGTTGATGGTCATGGCTAAACGTGGAGGCATAAATCCGTCGGGAGATATTGTGACCTCTTTAACCTCAAACCAGTACTCGCGCGTAACACCCGTGTCCGGGACGACATTTTCATAGTCTGTGTCGATGCTGTAATCGCACCAGACAGATCTGTCGCTAGGAGTATTTCCTGCACATGGATTCCCAGTAGCTCTATGAAGATTGGGCACCCACGATCTTGTGGCAATTGGTCGCAGCGTTGTCGATGGTTTGTGGGGGTAATTAGGATAAGCAATGCCAACACCAAATAAATTGGCCAAGATGATAATGAATGAAAATCTCATGATGACTCGGTATCAAGCTCTCGAAAGAATACTGTTTGTATCTGCCTTCTAGCAGGATGGTTAGTAGTACCTATTCCACCAAGTCATGGAAGGAATTTATATACCTCCCTTAGAGGCTCAAGCAGATCTCCTACGAACACCTCTTCTGACTCCAAGGCAGTCCAGCTCGTACTTTGTCTCGTACATTGCTAGGGGATGCTAGCACATTGTCATCTCCAACAGATGAAAGCAGAAATAATAGCCTAGGCGGCAGTCAAGGCCCTCTGGGTTTGTTTCAGCATGGGGCAAGACTTCGTGTTTGCTCCAAATAGATTGTTCAAGTGACCTCGGGAGCATATCTCAGTGATTCAGATATGAATAGCGAAAGCGATTTATCAAGCCATGAGGGAGCTAAGGCCCTCCAGCTCAATTTTAACGTCAGGCAAGCTTCGTGTCTGTCACGAATAAATTGTGTAAGTGGACATGTCCCAATGATTCATACTTGAATAGCAAGACAATATGTTTCGTTAAAAATTAATGTGATGAAGTCAAAATATTTCCATGGTGTCTAGCCATCTAACCTAAGCCCCTGTGTGCCGCTCCAATCTGTAGCACCACATTCACGTGGGCCATACATTATCGTGATCAGATACTTTCCTTTTCAGGTACCCGATGCAGAGTCCTCGATCTCGTGTGTCTGGTTATCCATCCTGGGTGTGAAAAGCCCTGGAGGCCAGGTTGGGTGACATGAGGGTAACTCGAGGCTTTGCCCCGTGGACATAACTCTCGTGATTACTCAGAGACAAATGGGCCAGGGATGATGGCAAGCTAATCTTAGATCTGACTCAATCCGTGAGATTGTATAGTGCAACCAGGCGCCCCATCTGAGCAGTGTCTGTTCAGCTAGGTCAGCCTTGGAAGGGATTTTTAATTAAGCAGTGTGGTTTCAGGGTATATAGGATAGGCAGCACAGGATGACAAGAGCAAGGATTCGTAAAATATCCAAGCGAGAAGTTCTGTTAAAACGATACCATTCATGGATATATGGCTCAGCTTACCAAGCTAGCCCTGAGTTCGTCCCACTGGGCTTTCAGGGAAGCCCCCCTCGGGGGCGTAGATATATAGAAGGCGATTTCAAAAGCTTCCAACTTTTGATAGACGGCAATATATCTACCAAACCAAAAGCTTCCTGGCATCAGTTTCAAATCATGATTTCCCTTATCTTTGCTATGGTCGTTGCGACCTTTGCAGTTAGCTCGGCGCATCCAATGGAGAAGCGACAGGCCAATGGTCGGTGGAGTTTATATGCATATGGCAGAAATATCGATGAGTTTCCTATCTTTTATGCGGACGGTAAATATCTCTTGCTCCTAAAGAGATCACTATTAATTCTATTTGCGTAACAGGCCAAGCTCAGATCGGTAATCTAGCCATGTCAAACGCAACCACTAAGTTCCCAGTTTCTTGTAAGCCTCGAACTTCGAGTCTTCATGAAGGGTGTCTGACTTAGCTACAGTGACGTTTGGCGATAACCAAATGGAGACATCCAGCAAGGCGACTGGCTGCTCCTTCAAGGTTATTGATGGTTTGGGAGGCGAAGTTGATATTTCGATATCCACTGAGAGAGCGGGCCCCGGTAGCGGTGGACGATGCTGACTTTGGTGGTGCCATATCGGACGATGATAGTAATGATGGACTAACAGGTTAGCTTGGCTATATGACAAAGTGACACAGAATACTAACGGGCGTCAGAGATGAAGCAAAGTAAGAGATACTGACGGGTATCAGAGACGAAGCAAAGTAAGAAGCAAGAGATACTGACGGGTATTAGAGACGAAGTAAAGGAAGAAGCAAGAGATACTGACGGGTGTCAGAGACGAAGTAAAGTAAAGAAAAGAAAAGATAACGGGCGTCAGAGACGAAGCAAAGCAAGATATACTGACGGGCGTACATAGATAGGTACATTCCTGTCTGGCTTAAAAAGTCCTGAGCCCACATAACTCAAACTGGCTTAGCTTTTCGACCGTTGAGCTTTTTTTTAAATTTTTCCTTGTCTTCATTTGAGATTCTAAATTTTTTTTACAAATTCTTCATTTGGCACTCTCGGGGCGTGTCACTTAGGCCATTTGGTGTAGTGGCTATATGTGGATGGGTTCAACCGATTCTCAACCATTCATGTTGGATATGAATCAGATTGTCTTGGTTTTGACCTAACGCTGTCTGGATGTTAGTTTCGAGTCAAATCTAGCGATCCTTGGGGGTTCTGCAATAAACCTGCTATCTACAAGCTGAAGGCTCTTATGTAGACTATATTTTAGCTCTCTATATCTATGTGTGTACCTTTTCGCCTAACTGAAAAACAACCCCCACAATTTAGATGCCTAATAGTTTGAGAGAGAGATATATATATACTGGGTATATCTATTGAACTCCAAAGTCCAAATGCCCCAACCAATCCTTGTAGGTCCAGCATTAGCCTTAAAAAGGCCATAGCTTTGTTTTTTAGCCGGGAGATCAGCAACTAACGTGACTGTGCCCAAAGGTGTCACAGTTCTCCCCTCTCAACCTCTTTGACCTTTGATTTGTCTCTTGGGACAATTTGATGCTATATTTATTTACAGGGGAAAGTTGGGAAAAATTGGAAAAGTTCGAAAAGTACGAGATTATCCTTATCCGAACAGAGAACAACAATCTGATTTTCTTCAACTTCACTCCCCAGAATGATATGAAGACCCCACGATGCCAGAACGGATATCACGTCTGAAGGCGAAATTGCTTGGACGATTATCTCCAAAAGCGGATGCGGATCCGAGTGCCCACTCCAACCAAAAACCCCCCTCGGGCCCTCTCGACTCCAACAAATCCCCAGCTTATAGCATCGTATCTTCCAATTTGGAGATCGCTTCTTCTCGCGACCGTCAGATAGAGGAAATCCCATCAGGGGCCAACCAGGCCAACCAGGACAATCAGGAACGGGATTCCTCCGTCTCTGCACCTTCCGAACAGCCTCATCACACAGGAACTCGCAATTGTACGCCGTCGACCGAGCTATACAATTCTTCGTTGCCAACTCCTATCTCGGGCGACCCTCCGTCTCCCTTTGGAACCCCTCCGTTATCGACTCCTCAGCATTCCGATAGCACCTCCTTCCAGTCAACACACTTGAAAGCTCAAACTCCAATCCCAGCCGAGACTCAATTGACTCCGACCCTAGATACCGTTCCTGAGCGGCCTACGAATGATCGACGACCTTCTGCCTCCTACTTTCCCTCCTCAAGCAAGCGCCCGAGCCTTGCGATCCGTCGTCAATCTCTTCTCCCAGCAACACACCAACACTTGATCAGTGGGCTACTGGAGGCAAGTCTTTTCTCTTCGGGAGATCAGGACAGTGGGTTCACTCCCCTCGTTCCTCGCGAGATGGTCACACGTCGGATTTGGGTCAAACGGCCCGGTGGCTCGGCCACCTTGGTGCCGTGCAGGGAGGATGCGGTGGTAGATGAGCTACGCGACCAAGTCATCATGAAATACGGGAACTCATTAGGGAGAAGCTTTGACTCGCCCGATATCGCTATCCGGGTTTCGCCGCGAGAGGGTGCGAATCGACCAGGTCACGGTGAGCGCCTCTTGAGCCCGGAGGAAGTCCTGTCATCTATACTCGATTCATACTACCCTGGTGGACAAAAAATCGAAGAGGCATTGGTGATTGATGCCCCGTCACGTCGGACTCCAAAGCCATCGCCACGCCATTCGATCTACCAACACCACCACTCTGAACCCGGCGAGCATGGCGATTACTTCCCTCTCATGCCGCCGGTCAATGTGAACGCGGGCACTCCGTCCTCACACTCCGGAGCTGCGTCAGCAGCGCCTAGTGCGCCGTCAATTTCTATACTCAACACCGGGGTTGCTCCTTTGCTGCCATCACCGGGGAGCCGTAGGGCACGACGACCTCCGTTGACGCGACACAAAACAAATTCTCCCACTATTCTTCACAACCAAAACACCCAAACTCCCGGCATAACAGGTATGTTCTCAATCAACTTCACCCTGCTCAGCATGGCCACTGACATCCATAGAAACTGGCCCTACTCCTCATTCCCAACCTATCCCTGCTCCCGCTGCTCCCGCAATTCCTACACCCCCGGTGGCAGTACCGCCGGTAGAATCTCCGCAGGTGAAATCACACACTCCCCCGCCAACTGCATCACCACGCGTCGTCCGAAAATCAAAAGCGGCCACTTCTCCTGGTGCTATGTTTGGCGGGTTGATTGACGGCACCGTTCCGCCAATTAATGTCCTCATTGTGGAAGATAATATTATTAACCAGAAGCTTTTGGAGGCCTTCATGAAAAGATTGAAGGTGCGCTGGAAATGTGCTATGAACGGCGAAGAGGCAGTGCGGAAATGGCGACAAGGCGGATTCCATTTGGTCCTGATGGATATTCAGCTACCCGTGATGAACGGTCTGGAAGCCACCAAGGAGATCCGGCGCCTGGAGCGCTTAAATGGCATTGGTGTCTTCCCAAAGACAGCCTCTGGTCGCTTTCGCGCGTCCAATACCTCCGCCGCGGACAGAAGACCAGGCCTTCACCGTACGGTCAGTGAAGAGGACACTTTGCCAGATCTCTCGCTATTCCGGAGTCCGGTCATTATCGTCGCGTTGACAGCTAGCAGTTTGCAAAGTGACCGACATGAGGCACTGGCTGCTGGCTGCAACGATTTCTTGACTAAGGTAAGTCTCGCTCCCTATTACGACTCTTTTCTTTCCCTTTTTTTCTTTCTCTCAAATAATATGCTAACACTTCTCAACTAGCCTGTTGGATTCCCTTGGCTTGAACAGAAAGTGACAGAATGGGGCTGCATGCAAGCCTTGATTGACTTTGAAGGCTGGCGCAAATGGCGCGGGTTCATGGACTCTCCTCGTGCCGCCTCACCTGTTGATACATCAGCTAGTCCGATGCAAGGTGGCCACCGCAAAGAACTATCACAAGTGGATCCCCCATCGCCCTCGAGCTCCCGCCCCGCTAATAAATCTGGTCACTCCGAAACCAAGCCGAGCCTGCCAGGTGTCGCGCAAATCATGCGGGAAGATTCATGGGGTAGCGGCAGTCCCGACAGCTTAGATTCGCTCTCGAGTCCGCAGTTTCCAACACCGGAAGACGCAGTACCAGCCACTGATGCCACAGTTACGCCCCCGGATGAAGAATGAAGACGGATATGTTTCTTTTTTTTTGGATGGGTCACCATGTCTTGGTTAGCCACTACACACTTCGAATGATCTTTCCCCAATCTGTTTGATTCGAATTTCTGTCTCTCCCATTGAATACCCCGTATAGCAACATGTCTTTTCTCTCCGACACACCCTTACACTTTCTTGTCTTGTCATGGTAGCTTGCACTTCATTCCAGAGGTCTTTAGGCTCCGGTGCCTATTTTTTTCTTTTCTTTGTGGATCTTTTTTGGTCATATGGATATATATTTGTTATTTTGGGCTGCATACGCATCGCCTGCGCAATCTTTTTTTTTTTTCTCTCTAGCTGGTTTCTTCATACAAATGGACATCCGCATACACACGAACGGGATGTCCTCATACCTCTATCCATGTATAGTTTTCCTTGTTTGTTTCGACTACCGGGTAGGGGGGCTTGGTGTATCCTCCTACCTTGTCCTCATCTCACTAATTCTTCAAAAGGGTGGTGATCTCTTCCAGATACATCTAGCCATAGTATTGAAAGTAAATGCCTAACTAATTCGCGTGAGACCTTTAAAGTTATGTGATCTATGCCTTCTAAGTGTCTAGGTAGGTATCCCCATAAAGTACATGTGTAAGTTTACAACATGCTCCGAAGGACCAAGACAAAGAAAATGTCTTGGATAACCTGTCTACAGCCTAAATTGTACACACTTCTTTCCAGATTCCCGAGTATCCAAGGTAATGCAGCATCTGTCAAAAGCAAAGAACCCGCCCAATAGCCATAATCAAATATGAGGATCGTGTATCTGGAAGGCCCGATATTCATGTCGAAATCAATAGATCGGCACAATTTGTAACCATAGCGCCAATCAAGAGATAGCAACATGACCAAAGTACGAGCAACCCGGAGAAGCTTTCTAAGGGTAATAAATAACATCAAATCCCTATTTGGGTACTTATGCAGGTGATCTGGATGCGGCCTTTGTCTGCTTTTCCCACTGATTGTCCTGCATGTGATGTTGTCTCTGGTTCCTTAAATACCACAGCTTTTGCCCCCGAACGTGTACATCCGAGATACTTTCTACATCTTACACTCTACTAGTCTATCCTCTACTATTATTTCCCAACACAATATACCATTTACCATAAGACCTGCTCTCATCAAACCACAAACCACAAACCACAAACTACAAACCCCGCATCTTGCCATCCCAACCCCTCACTCAGCTCGACCATGCAGTCATCAAACACACCCTCAGCCCCAACCCCCCAAATACAACTTCATGGCTCCAAACTGCCCTCGCCTCAATCGGGTCCATCTTCCAAACTTCCTCCAAGGAAGATGAATCTGAAACTGATGCGATCTCTGGATGGGTTGGAACGAAGAGGCGTCGACGCTGTCGATCTGTTGGGGAGGCTCGTTGAGAATTGACCATGTGACTAGCTGGTTTATCCCGGGGAATGAGAGACTTGAATTGGGATAGGAAGGGAGGGGTGCAGGGAATGGCATGGTGGGACTACCGAGCATATCTCGTGCTTTCTTTCTTTTTTCTTGGCGAGGCGCTGTGCATTGTGACTTGGACATTTCGGGGTTCTTCTTTTGTTTTGTTTTTTTAGGGCTTGCAGGACTGATCTGAGAATGGATGAGATATGATGTTAACGAAGTATTTATTTGGGAATATGAATATGAAAATGAATAATGGATTGATATGACCACCCCCACCGTGGCTGCACTAATTAATATCGAGATTAATAGTTTAAACTAACCACCATCACTAGTGGGATATTTCTCAACTGTTGAACCCACCAGTCGATAAAGAATATATAACTAGTAGGTTACCCACCAAAGCGATATCCATTCCAACCCTGGATCAAATCAAAGAACTTTGATATGAGACTTGCCCGTTAGAGGCACATCAACATGAAGCACCAGCTTCTTATTCTCGGCATCATACTCGGCATCATGGAGTCCCTTCGGCTTACTCTCCACCCCAAGAACAGTGATGGTCTCAATAGTGACGCCAGCCTCGTACTCAAAAGTGCCAGTCATGCTGAGCTTGCCGTGCGCATATTCGAAGTCAATCTCCGACACCGTGTCCTGCAAAACCGACTTGCCGTCGTCAAGGTACAACGAGCCCTCAGCACGGCCATCAAGACCGGGTGCAACAACGATGTTAAAGCCCTTCTTGCGTAGCGCGGTGGTGGTGTTGGCGCTCTCGACGCGCTGCGGGTAGACGATGCCACCCTTGTAGTGAACCGTGATGTCGGTGTAGTCGACCTCGGCGGAGACGTACTCGCCGCGTCCGCGGACGGGCTTGCCGGTGCCCCATTCGTAGAAGATGTCATCGGGGAGGTAGTAGTTGACGGTCGTGCTGTTTTCCTCTGTAACAGGGCTGACAAGGATGCCGTCGCCGTAAAAGAACTGCAGGTCAATGGGGTAGGTGTTGGGGTCGTTCGGGTAGTTGAAGAACAGAGGGTTGAGGGCTGGAGTGCCGGTCTGGTTCTGTTTGTAGATAGAGGTGTAGATGTAATCGACTGAATTATTGTCAGTTCTTACTCCCTTCTCGGAGAGGAGACTGTGTGTGTCACTTACGGAGCTGGTATCTAATAGAGATTCCTTTGCGCGCGGCCTCAGCGACTGTCGGCCAGCGGTAGAACTCCTGGGGATTCGCGGAGATTTCGGCGTGGTTGCGGAAGAACGTGTAGAAGGAGCCAAGAGCTGCCCACCTGTTGATCCATATTAGCTAGAGCCGTCTATATATAAAGCGGGATTCAGCCTTTACCTAGCACAGAGCGTTTCCGTTACATTACCACCGAAGCCACAAACATCGGGGCCCACGACGGGGATTTGGTACAATGATGCAAACTGCAGGATCTGGCTGATGGATAGGCGGTACCAAGACCACCCGGAAATATTATCTGCAGAGTATTTAGCATGGTGTCGTTGTTAATATTGAATGGCCAGAAGCCAGAAGCATTCTTACCACCAAGCCAGTGGGACACGTCCTTGCCAGAGCCAGCAAATGTACTTCTCGTAATTACCAAAGCACGGTCATCTGGGCGCCGGGCACGCATGGCATTGTGGGAATGCGAGGACATCATAGCGCCGTAAAGGTTGTGGGTGTCATATTGAACGTATCCACCACTCTGCACTAGATCGGTGTCGGCAGTGCTATCAGCAAGCGTGGGTCCTGCGCCGTTCTGGATCATGTACGGCGGTCTGATTAACTCGCGATTTGGAAGGCCCTTGCACTCATCAGCCCCGCAGCCAGAGCCGGTCTTTTTGCCACTCTGCCAGCTGCCACTCGAGGAAGCCCAGTGGGATTTGGCGGACCGCCAATGGCCAGCACCAAGGTTGCGGTGGGAACTAGACCGAGGTTGATGATGTTGGACAACAGCAGTTGCACGCTTCTCATTTGACTTGCCGGAAGCAAAGTTTGGCTGAAGACTGTCAGGGAATCCAGGGATAGGAGCATCCGGTCCATCTCGGACTGGTGGTGGCTTCGGTGGGTCACCATCCACCTCTGCGAAATTCTCTGGGGTGGTGTTGTTGCCGGGGTAGGGGCGGTTGTAGAAGTTGGCGGGCTCGTTCATGTCGATCCATAACGCGTCAATGTCTGGACCATTCGTTCCGTCAAAGAACTCCAAAAACTGCTCACTCCAGTACTGCTGCGATGAGGGATGGAACCAGTCAGGGAAGTAGCTTGGACCAGACCAAACGACTCCCTGGTATTTGGAGCCATTCGTTTCCTTCATGAAAGTATCGTATTTGAGACCTGCATCGAGTGCCGGGTTGGACTCCTTGTAGAATACGGCGGGATCGACCATGACTATGTAATGTTGATCCCTCGAGTGGATTGTGTCCACTAGGTCTTTGTATAAATTGGCTGGGAACCTCTCTGGATCAATGGTGAAGATGCGCCGACGGTCCATGTAATCGATATCGGTCCATATGGTTTCCAGAGGAATGTTGTTGGAGGAGTAGTTGGCGGTGACGGCGGCGACCTCGTAGACGTCTTGGTAGCCGTATTTGCACTGGTGGTAACCAAGTCCCCAATAAGGAGTCATCAACGGGAGCTGAGCAATTTCCGCGTACTGAATGGCCACATCGCGTGGGGAGGGGCCAGCAATGAAGTAGAAATCAAGAACACCACCGATGATGTTGTACTCGAGGTACTGACCACCCTTGTTGTCGATGAAGATATCCATGCCGTTGGAGTTGAGCAGGAAAACTCCGTGAGTGCCATCCTTCCTGTGGTCGAAATAGATTGGGTGAGCGCCGTATAGGTTCTCACCCTCAGGTGTCCCGTAGGCATCGCGGGTGTAGATCGTCCGAGTGTAGTTGGTCGTGTTCAGCATGAACGCGTCGCTGTGCTCGCCCAGTCCGTACAGATGCGGGTTCTGTGGCAGGTGTGTCTTGAGATAGACATATTGACTCTCGAACACCAGTTTATTGCCCGTAGTGTCGAAGAGTACCTCACCGGTGTCAGTCCGAGATACAGTGAACGAGAAGGGGTCGGCGTTGAAGTCAAACTTGAGCTTGGAGTCTTTCGGGGAACACCATTGGCCGAATCCAGGGCGCGGGAAGACACTGTCTGGAACCTGGTAGACCGTGTTGTTGGTGTCCAAGATCTTGACGTGGAGTCGATCGCTGGTCTGATACTCCACTTCCAGCTTCAAGTCTGGGAGGTCAGTCCCGAAAACATTACACGCCGGGCCTGCGAGAGAAAGTTCCGCGTAAAAGCCAGAACGAGTCTCCCACTGCTTTGTTGCCTTGTATCCTGGGCATTCGGACAGGTCCTTTTCGTAGAGGTCATTGCCGGGGCCATCGAGATCCTCGATACCAGCCTGGCTCTGAGCCCAGACGCAGCCACTCAGGGCTGCGGCCGAAGTGAGCAGCTTCTTGAGGTACATGCTGATGCCTTGGATAGTGAGAAATGTCATGCACGCATACGGTCCTTATATACTTCTCTCGGTTCCCTCGGTTCCCTTTGCCAAGATGGACCGTGTGATGAGTGCGGAGACTGTAGCATTCCCCAAGGCCGCGTTCCCCACCCTAAATAGGGTATATTATTTCAACCATCGAACCCTAGAGCGAGAGGCCTTCGTTGTTTCTGTCACTTTTGAGGTCACCGTCCCATCAATGTCGTCGAGATCTTACCTTACCCCGGAGTTCGCAGTATATACATGGGTTTCACCTGCAGATCAAAACAAAATAGCAACATAAACCCTGCTCAAGCTGAAAGTCACCTACGATCTCCCAATTCTCGGCATTGGGTGCTCCGGTAAAAGCCCGAGGAATGATGCAGTCAGCTCCACTCGAAAGACAAATGCCGCGATATTGTGGGCATCGACCGACCTCTACTTCTCCGGCAAATGCCCGTTACTGCGGGGCTCCACCGGATATCCCCCACGCTTTGTTTGAATGTCTTGTCATGATCTCGGCTTCTCGGCTTCCCCGAGATCTTCATGGGGGTTGGGAATGTATAATCATTGAACAAATCAGCTCTCTAAGTTCCCCATTAAGACACGGCCAGCGTTGTAACCAAGAGAGAGTGGAATGTGAGCTCAACTCTCAAACGTTCGACAATCCTACTGCCTTCAGGGTCTGTTCAGGGTTTTTTTTAAGGGTCTCTTCAGGGTCTCTTCAGGGTTTCGATTATTCCAAGGTTAGTTTCTCCGACAATTTCCCAATGTATTTGTGACATCATATTTCTCTACCTTGTAGGCGAGAGTCGCATTCTTTGATTGCACAGCCCCAGGTTTGCAACCAATTGACCGTCATACTTGAGACCTTCCTAAAAGGCACATATCTAATCGAATATAGCAAGTTAGAACTTATCTTTGAGGCTTTATAAGACAACCTCCTAGAACCCTTGGTTTATACGCTAGACAAAGATAGGTATTCGACAACATCTCCTCCCCCAATATACATGTAAAGTGCCCATATTTCCCTCGTTCTACGCTTCGAAGACATGAAGTACTGCAATAGAAGATAGTAGTCTTCAAAAACTTCTAAGGATCAGGTATCCTCTGGAATGATGAGGGTATGTATCCTTTTCATATTCCAAATATATCTTTCGCGATCCCAAAAACAACACAAGGACATGCTATGACCAAGTGCTACAAAGACGAGAAACAAGCACCCAAGAAGTCCAGGTACTGGAGCGTCAACAGTGAACTGAACTGTGCAAACTTGTCTCTGCGCGAGAAAGTTGACCTCAATCTCACGACATCTTCCCCCCTCCAATTATTAGTTTTAGCACGTCTTCCATTGCTCGAGATGCTGTTTTCTCGGTTGAATCAGGGCAGTCTCTATTAACGAGTCCCGACTATGACAAGATCATCCATCCATCGGGCACCCCCAAGTGGTCATATTTGTATGCATTAGGGCCTGGAGCCCCAGGCCCTGGAAAGATAATTATTTAATGATCCGGGAAGGTCAGATTTACTAAGTGACCGAAAAGCGACAAAAAGGGAAATAAGAAGGGAAAGATTTCAAGTTGCCAGAAATTATCCGATATATAGGTACATAAGCGACAGCCTCCTTCATACATCCATGGATGAGTATGCGTACAAGTAAAATTACAAAGGCCGTAGCCGAGAAAGTTGCTGAAAAACACAAACAAAAAGAACAAAGAAACAGCCCTTTCGGGGGCTATCTCAGAATAAATCAAGCCTCCACACGAGTAGGAATCTTGACTTCGCCGCGTGTGCGGTCGCGGTGAGGCACACCGTAGCGACGACCAACAGCCTTAGAACCGCGGCCATCAGTACCGGTGGTCTCCGTAGTGTAGATAGTATCCTTGATACGGTAGTCGAAGCGCGAGTCCTCGGGGGAGACAACTGTGAGCTTCTTCTCACGACGAGCCTGGATGCGTTCACGACGCTCATTCTCAATTTTGTCTTGGCGCTCGAGTCTCTTAGATTGGAGGTCCGCAACAGCCCGCCACTCGTTGGGGTTGGCGAGGCGATCGCGCTCCAGGGCAACCAGGTGAGGGTGAGGAATACGCACATCAGCAGGCTGCAAGATCTGGCGGGCATTCGCGCCCTTGCCGACCCAGCCTATGGAGTTGGGGTCCTCGATTATCTTTTCGGCGAGGTCAGAAGGGTGTGAGATTTCTGCGGCCTCGGACTGCTCCATTGCGGGGGCACCGGAGAAGACGCGACCGGCCTCGACACGGTTGAAGGAGCGAGATTCGGGGACTGGGTAGAAGATTTGGGAGCCTGTCAGGGGGTGGGCGGGGAGGTCGTTGATGGGTTCGTGATATTGTTGACGCTCGCCTTTCTCGGCGAGGGGGTAATGGGGACCATCTCATGGATGGCCCGGGCATATGGCAGTGCTAGGGGTTTACCCTGATTCGAGATTGGTCAGTTCATGTCTCGCGACCAAATAAAACTTGATTGGAATCCAAAATGCAAGGTAACACAGTTCAGTTCAAAAAGTAAGGTTTAACCATGTGGGTGTCTTCAAGACTAATCGATTTTTTGTGACTCATCATATGCGTGGAGGTTCGAAGCAAAGTTCGAAAGGCAAGGAGGAAAAAGGACAGAAATGGGAGAGGTTCTTACCTGTGCGCGCTGTCTCTTCTCCAATTCTACCAATCTCACGACGGCAGCGATACGTTTCATATCGATTCCAAGTTCCACGCTGACAACGCGGGCACTCTTCTTCTGTTCAACAACGCGGTTATAGACCTCATTCCGTAGCTCCTCACTGAGGATAGGCTCGCTGAAGAAATTTTGGTTGTTGGGGAACGGACGGGCCTTGTCCGAGCCCTCGTTGTCTCGCTGCTTTAAGCTAGTAACATAGTTGGTTTGTCCAGGAATATGGTGCTTGAAAACGGCTCCTTCGCCGTCAAGCCATTCGAACATCTGCCGACGGAGTTTGGTCTGCCCCCGTGGTGCTGCCGTGGCAGAGAATTGGCGGGAAATGCATTGTGATGATGTAGGGGCTAATGAAGGTAGAGAGGAAAGTGAGGAAGAGGAAGAGGAGGTAGCTGTGAGGTAGGGAAGAAGGGTGTTGGACACAGTCCGGCTCTGTATCCGGGGTGGCATCTTGGAGGATATGATGGGGGAACGGGAGGAAGAATTTGATGTCAAACTAGATGAGAGGCGCTGGATATTAAGAATCAAGGAGTTCCAGCTGCCATTGACCCTTTTGCAGCAATGATTGAAGGATGGGAGGTTGTCGGGTTGAAGCGGGAAGCGTAGGTGTCTGCAGGGGAAGAAACTTCTCGGTAGTGTTATCACGTGACCCATCTCCACTGTATACAACCGAAGTAAACAGCTCCCTCCCATTCCCTATATTGGAATTCACAACATAATAATAGCGGTTCAACATTGAGTTCCGGGTATATTTGCCTTTACAGTAGAATGATTACATGACCTGTTCTGTAGATACTATAAAATAGATGAAGAGACACTCAAAGGGAAGCAAAAAAAGAAACCCGTTATAGCTCTTTACTAGACCTTAACATCATTATAAATGGAGTAAATGGGTTCGTTCTCCAGAATAGCTGGAACAGTTCATTGTATCAAGTACAGATCAAAGCAAATGTATCGGTATCATCCCAAGCAAGACGGGGTAAGAGGAACAGTAAAAAAATAATAATAGACACGCCTCGTTTCCTCATTCTTCTCCTGGAAAAGCAGAGTAAGCCAGACCCAAAGCAAAACGAGTGGCAATGCAAGCAAGATGAGAAAAGAGCCTTCGAGCAAAATACATGGGCCAGACGCCTTCGTCTCCGTCGCGATGAGAGGAATATGACAGGAGAGAGATAAAACCAACGCGAACGCCTGGGACAGTATGTGGTCGACGTAAGCCGATGTCATGTCCTTCCGTAGCTCATGCCATTTGAGTAGAGAGATATTAGAAGAGAAGCTAAAGAAAGCCACATAGGACCCTTCTTTTTTTTCGTACTTGCGTAGAAATAAACACGCATTGCAATAGAGAAAGCAAGTAAATCAGCAAAATCCTTTCCGATCCACGCAGACGATGCATCGAGAAAGATCCAGGGGATAGATGTAACAAACAGGGGGAATCACGTGGAATAAAGTAGATAACAGTTCGTATAGATCCTGGTTAGGGCAGAGACAGCAAACACGCATTAGTGTGCATTGCCTATTGAGTCAGGATAAACGAGCGAGATAATCAAGAACAAAAGCAAGAAATCACGAGGGTATGAAGGTGTGAACAAAACGCAATGGGTGACAGAAACAAACGCGCTCTCGAGCGCCTCGCACCGACCAGATAAGAATACAAGTTTGGCAATGACCTGAAATGCAATCCTCCCAATGAAAAGAGATAACAGAAAAAAGGAATGTAAGAGCGCCCGGGTTCCCATGCAACAGAAAGACGAAAAGCCAAGAAAAGGACTGGCAAAAAAAAAGAAGGGGAAAAACAGAAAAGCAAATCCGAAACAGTACTCCCGAGAGTGTATGCAGCCGCCGAATGCTGATCTAGCTCACGAAACGAAGATCCCCAAATGCGCCAGATATCCCAGTTCGTTCAAACATGCCGGGCATTATCTTGATATAACGCTTGAATGGGCTTAACGACCCATCATGTAGTCAGGGTAGAAGGAATTATAGCCGTTCAGGTTCGGCGCCGCATTGCTGTTGCCGCCAGGATTAGAAGGGGGCGGCGGCGACATCATTGGATTGGCTCCGTTTCGGATTCCCAGGCCGGAGTTGTGATTGTATGAGGCATTGCCCATCAGTCCAGCATGGGGATTGATGGGAGTGTGCATGGAGGTGCCATTGCGCATCGGCGGCGCGGGCATGGGCATGCCAAGACCAGGAGGTGCTGCCAGTCCAGGAGGGGGACCGTTTACAGCCGAGAACATGTTGTTGTGCATTCCACTCAAGCTGTTGCCCCCAGGGACTGCGCCCTGTCCCGAGGCCGAGTTGGACGAGTTCATGCTACCGGGTTGACCAGAGCGCACACCCAAAGGATTCTTTGAGAAGCTGAGACGGATGCCAGTCTTGACACTGTTCGACAGCTTGTAGCCGTACAGCTCATTGAGCGCTTTGCTGGCCATGGCAACTTCGTCGAATTCCACAAAGCACATGGGTCCATTCTGCTTGTTTCGGAAACAGAGTCGCTTGTACCCGCGTTGTTTGGAGAAAAGGGCTTTAAGCTCCTCCTCGGAAGTGTCGGGTGGCAAGTTGCCCACGTACAGAGTGTTGCAAGGAGGATTCAGGTCATTCGGGTTCGCAGCGGGCAGGCTGTGGCGTGGTGTGTGCTGGGCATTGTATGGGAAACTATGGCCTTGGTTTGGGTATGCGGATGCTGGTGTTCCGCCGCCCATGCGCTGGGCGCCACCCCCGGCGTAGTTCTGCAAAGGTGGCGAGGACATGTTAGTCGAAAGGGACATATTGGCAAAGCGGTTGGTCGGGATTTGAGGGTTGGTGGCCCGGCGTCCAGCAGAGATGTTGGTAGAGTGGCCATTCTCTGCATAGCCCACCGGATCCTTGAGCAGCTCGCCCGTCTCCTCGTCCGGGTCTTCATCAATCATAGACTTCCCGGTTATGCGTGGGAGGTTATCAATGCCATTTCCGATCGGAGATTGTGGCGAGAAAAGGCTGTGCATGCGAGAGCCTGATTCAGAGGTCGGTGGAAGCCCTTCTCCGATAGGCTGGTTAGGATTCGCGTTGGAGAGCCTCTCCAAGCTTTGGAAAGTGCCGTTGAACCGCGAAGATTGACGCGCAAGGGGACCGTTTGAGGCACCCATTAACGCACGACTCGCGGTGTGATCGATGGTGTTACGGCGCGTGTTCGACAGATTCACTCCCATCGGACCGGGGTACATCTCGACAACCATGTTGGCGTCGTTTTTAGAGTTCGGCTTGCCATCCAGGAGGGACCTGGCCTCTTCGGCGGCTGGCAAAGTAATGAATCGCGCGATCGCGGTCAAGAACCCGTCATCCTCCGGCAGGTCCAAGGTCACAAAGTCCGCGTCAACAAAGTCTTTGGCGAAAAGAAGCATGCTGCGCAGGGCTTCGCGGCTCGTGTTTCGCGGCAGTTTGCGCATGAGAATCGCGCCTCCGTTTCCGCGATTCAGGCCATTCAGGCCCTGAAGGTTGCGATCGTTATCGCCTAAGCGCATGTTGTTATCGAATGAAGCTGTTGTGCCGATAGGAGAAAAAGGGTATGAGAAAGACGGGTTCATAGATGAAGGCGCTTGCGACGCATTCGGGCTATACACGTCGGTCGACATCGCATGCTGAGCCGTCAAAGGCGTCTGCGAAGAAGGGAGTGACTGCTGAGGGGGCGAACCAGATGACACGGACTCTGTGAGTTGTGTAGTTCCAAAAGAGCCGGGACTCGTACGAGTTGACTGGCTAGAGCTGCCGCTCATCCCTCCACGAGATATGAAATTTTCGAAGTTTTTTTTTCGCCTTTCGGGGGTTCGCGATCACACAGGGGAGGATAGTCCAGGTAGGAAAAAAAGGAGTCGCGGGATTCGGAAAGTTGAAGTTCTGGGCCGTGATCGGTAATGCGACAAGAGATCGTACACCAAACGCGATGCAACGATAGAAATGAAAAGGCGAAGGCGAAGGCGATTAGCGATTCGATCGAAAGTCGAGTGCACTCGGAGGGTGTCTCATCGGATTTGCGACAGTTGGACTATGAGCGCTTTGAAAACGATTGAGATAAAGATGGGAAATTGACAAGAATGGTAAGATGGATGCAAAAGGGAAAAAGGTTTGAAAGGAGGGGATGAAGGAGAGTGCAGGGGAGGGGGGAAGAAAAGAGTCCGGAACGGTCGAGTGCCAGTCCACAAGTGCCAGATCCATGGATCTGTCCTTCACGACGCGACTCACTGGGGAACAGGTATGTGACAGTGGAGGTACATGGGGTTGTATGTGGGTACCCGTATTAGGGGATGTACTCCAAAATATATGACAGTACATGGTCATCACTTTACACAATTTTACCACAATCTTACACCTTGGCCCTGGAAACTGACCGCATGCAGAGCGTTACCAAGTGCGTGCCCCGAGGTGACTTGTGGGTGATTATGGAATGCCCCCGGTTTTTTTCTTTTTCTTTCTGTTCTCTGTATACTTCTGTATACTCCGTATACTCCGTACAGATATATTAGAAGATCGACGGGTGGATCATGAATCTGTTTCTTCTGGAAAAGCACCGGCCATGCAAGTAGGTGCCTATGCGGCTTGCCGTACCCCGGCTCTGCACGCGATTGGGGCTCTATGAAATGAAGCACACATATCTCACAGGGATGTTTTACTACATATAGACTCGGTAGAATACATAGAATCCCAAGCCGGTACCAAATTCATACAATACCTCTAGGCTGACTGTTGATTGGATGAACCTTGAATGCATTTACAACTGCCGTTAACTAGCCCGGATCGTAAGAGCCAACGGCTTGATATCGAATACACCTCATAGTCCAAGTCATATGGCTCCGGTTGCTATATTATACAATCGTCAGAGCTAACCTTGGAACCTGTTTTATAACTCACAAAAGGTCATCGCACACATCCACGGAATCCCAAAAGTCAAAAACTGGCGATCCTCCAGGGTCACTGACCAATTGCCACGGGTCCAACCCCGGTAACACATGGGATTGGCTGCCACGGGGAAATGACTTCGACTTATCGAGGGGGCGTTGGTTCATTTGGTTGGGCCGTGGAGACAAGCTACTGCTTAGGGGCTTTACTAGCACTACTTCTTCAGAACGTGTGCCTGAACTTGTCATGGGCGCGTCAAATGTTTTGGCTTTCATTACTGACAAAATACGATCGGATTCCAAGGGTATCTTTCTATGTATTTAAGATTCTTACCGTATATATAACCTTGGAAGTGATTTAAAAGCATCTATATACCTCATGACTCTACAGTGTAGGCATAGGTGAGCAGTTTATAGGAAAGTATGCAGTAACGCATAGCCTACCTCGGAGCGAACTATGTGCCTGCCTACATCAAAGGTGACATTTGTGTTCTTCGCCTCAGAGAAAAATCCAAATCGTATCAGTAGATATTCATGTTGCGGCTCGTCTACCGCGTAGAGTCAGAGCAGTCAGGCTGCCACATAATATACATAGGTTCCCACAAGGCAACTCAATAACGCCAAAAATGCCAGCAAAATCAGGAGAGAAAAAAAAGGTACATAGCGCGACTTCTGACCAGTCATCGATGGTGCCATGCCTTAACTTTCCCAAGGTTCTCGGGTGTTGTGCGGCCGCGCAAACAAAGAATGTCGGAGAGAGCCCTGGAAAGCTATGTAGAGGTCAAGCATGCCACAAGCCACACGGCATCAAAGTGTCAAGGAGTCAGAGCGGAATCAAGCTTTGTCAAAAGTAGTAGGTTTGGGCGCAACAAGGCCAGCCTGGAAAGAAGTTCGACAGTTAGTAAACATAGTCCGTATAATAACAACGTAATCACCATCAGCCCATATGATCTGCTGAAAACGCAAACCCGACAATAGCCGTCCATCTTCCTTGGATCCTCCGATTCCCCAAACTCTCTGAGATAAAGAAAACAAGGGTCAGGCTTACCATGCCCATCAGTTTCCAGACGGGATCACTAGGCTGCGCACCAACACCGAGCCAATACTTTGCGCGTGACCGGTCAAGGGCAATCTCCTTATATGGGCGCGCCTCGGCATTCTCGTCGTACAAGTTCGTGGGACGTTTTGGGATAGGGTTGTAGGTGCCGATGACTTCGAGGGGCTTAGCACCGCGGGCGGAGCTACAAATAGTAGGGTCAATTTCAATTTTTCTTGAGTATACAGTGCGCAATGGATTGAAGCACCCCGTAGCCTGGCAACTTTGGTGTTTGGCGCTGGAGCCGGGCGTATCGGGGGTATCCATTCACGGGGGAAAAACCACATACCGGGCTTGCGCAACGACGATGTTAAAAAAGGGGTTGTGCTTGTTGCCGAAGCGGGCGAGTCGAATCCGGAGAACCATTTTGGCGGGTGCGTAATACTTTTTCAATTGAAGAGGGCGCAAGTCTGTTCTTTTGATGATCTCGTCTGCCCTCCACAAAAGTTCTAGGAGGTGCGGAAGAACTGTTGATCCGGCGTAACCAAATACGGACTAGCGTATATATGATGTAATGATGTGAGGACCCTCAGTAGATCTACTTCGGAGCTGGCTATCACTCTGATTTACACAGCTTCTGTCAATTAACTTAGTTTACCAACAGCCTAGCTCTAGCATTGGCACAACTACATGATCCGTTCTATATTCACTAACTTTCGTCTACCTCTCTCCATTCGTCGCTACAGTAAACCAGCAATAATGTCGTTGAAGGTGCTCCATATAGTTGTCCGATATTAGCTCCAACATATAAACTGACAATCGTCCTAGGCAATCTCAGCCAAAGATGCGGCTTCGCTTGATAAAGATCTCATGGAGACTGGTGGCTGGTCTCTAGACCAGTTGATGGAGCTAGCCGGCCTGTCTGTCGCGCAAGCGGGTAAGCTCCATCGATCTTGAACATGCAATCGGGTCATACTGATATAATGAGCAATCAGTGTGGAAAGTCCATCCCCCAAGTGCAGGGGAAAATGTTCTAGTTGTCTGTGGGCCAGGCAATAATGGTGAGAAAAAACCCCGAATCTTGCAATTGCAAGGAACAAAATCTAACAAATCACTAGGAGGAGATGGCCTCGTAGCCGCTCGACACCTAGCCCACTTTGGCTACACACCGTCAGTGTACTACCCTAAACAGGGCAAAAACGAACTCTACCAAGTACGCACCTCCCAAGCATGAAAATAACCCCAGAAGCAAAGAACCAAGAACCAAATCTAATACAACGCAGCGCCTCAAAACCCAGCTCCAAAATCTCTCAGTCCCCTTCATAGACGAATTTCAGCCGGCCCTAAAGACAACCGACTTCCTGGTTGATGCCATCTTCGGCTTCTCCTTCGGCGGGCCATTGCGCGACCCTTTCCCGGAAATCATCTCGCAAATCGAGTCCGCTAACGTCCAGGTGCTGAGTGTCGATGCGCCTAGCTCATGGGATATCCAGAGCGGACCGCCGAAGGAAGGACCTGGTGCGAAGTTCATGCCGCATGCATTGATCAGTCTCTCTGCACCTAAGCCATGTGTGGCATTTTATCGAGGCAGGCATTTTATTGGGGGTAGATTTTTGACGAAGAACATTACTGATAAGTATGGGCTTGATCTACCCAAGTACCAGGGTGTTGAGCAGGTTTTGGAGATTGGGGTTGATGCGGAGGGGAGATTGTAAGGGAGTAAGTAGATGGGTTGTTGAGAATGCTAGTTCATTCAATGACGAGAGAAGATTTTACGATTTATCTACTATGAAAGTGGAAGAGAAGGAAATGAATAGTCTTTGTATGGGAATCGCGTTGTCGTCGTTAGAAAGTAATGCATCTCTGATAGATGCACACCGAATAAAAAATAGCACGCACTTTCAGAGAGCCCCCGGATCTCGCTAATAATGCCCTTAATGCGCGGCTCCTTTCCAGGACCAGAGACCGAAGCTCTCGCGAGAACACCTTCGACCTCATAAACCTCCTTGGCAGCGCTCTTGACCTCCTCTCCGAGCGCTGTCACCAGTGTGCCGAGCGCGACTAGTGCCCGGTAAACCGCTTCTGAATCGTTCTCTCCTGCGATGATCCGAGTCAGTTCCTCAAGGAGGACCAGACCCCGTTCTGCGGCTTCTGCGGATTGGTTCCTACCCTCGGAGGTGAGATAAACTGCAAAGTTGATGTAGAGTGTCGTTATTGCGATGGTAAGGTTGCGGTTTGGTGACTCTCCGCTACTGGCCAAGGCGGACTTCACTCCTCCCAGGATCTGATCAAATGAGCTTATGGCCAGATCTCGACCGGCAGTCGTCTCGAATAGGTTAGCAAATGTTCGCATTGCGAGCATTGCATTGTTGACGTTAAGAGGGGATTCAAAAACACCGCTGGATATCACACCCGATACAACATTTTCGTCGTTGTACTCGGCGGATGCTGTAAATGGCGCAGCAGCCGCTAGTAGACGGAGAATATCTAGGCCAGGGAGTCGGTTGGCAGCAGGCCAGGTTGTGACAATCTTCAGAATCAACGGCACCCCGGATTCAACCTCGGGTGATGCTTGAAGCTGTTGGGAAGATTCGAGCTGGCTGCACAAAGCGACAACCGTTTCCACCTCTGAGGGGCTCAACGCCACGTCCTTTGATCCATCAGACACGAGCTTTGCGTTCAATTCCTGGAGCTTTTTGGTGATAACTTTCAGGTTTGCTGATCGGATGGAGAGATAGATCTTCTGAGGGAGTACCTTGGGGCGTGGCTCGGGAGCAGGTGGCTGGGGCTCTTCAGTCGCCGAGGCGTCTCCAGGGCGATAACGGCGGTCTGATCCCCAAGGATCAGCACCTTCAGGTTCTTGAGACTGCCCAATAGTGGCACCCTGAGTATTCTGAGTGATAAAGTTGGCAACCTGATCCAGATAAGTCATAGGGAGTTCATTGTCTCCAATAAACTTGGTGGCAGCCTCATATGGATTCTGCGAGACATTGTATGGTAATTTCAGCGGGGGCTTGCCATCTTCTATGTCGACATCGAAGACGTAGTCGTAATCTTGACCATGGTATTCGGTCTTCCGACCACTGCTTCCAGCCGAGTCCACTACCATACCAATAGCAATCCATTCCTGTGTTGCCGACGACCAGGTGTGGGCACTCACGGTACCACCAGGCTCTCGGATCATCTGGACCTGACCTTCCTTGGTTCCGGACTTTTCTTTGAGGAATTCCGGACCAGGCAGCTCCTCTTTATTAATCTTCCCAACTTGTTGCTCTGGAATAGCTGACTCCTTGACGGCCTGGTCAAACAACTGTATAGCCTCTGGGGCAGCATGACGATCAGGGCTTCTGCTAAAAACACGAGCAATGCGGTCACTAGCACCGGTAACGATATCACCGGTCTCACTGCAAGCTGCAACGCTCCACACTGATATTGCGGGATGAGTGATTGTCTGAACACATTGGGTTCCGTTCCAAATCTTCACGGTGCGGTCTTCACTGGAGCTCACCAGCTCGCCAGATGGGAGGGCAGCAAGGGAGTAGATAAAGCTTTCATGACCATGAAGAGAAGCAACGAGTTGACCCTGCAATGTGTAAAGACGAATGATTCCATCATTGCTAGCCGATGCAAAGTGGGCTCCTATAGAGTTTGAGGAGGGAAGTTTGCACAAGGCCCGGACCACGTCGTTTGAGTTTTGTACACTTCCGAGTAGGGTTCCCGAGGTATTGAATATCCGAATCATTTTATCAGCACAACCTGTGATGAAGTTAGCATGTAAGACTTATTGGGGTCGCACGGAACTAGCATACCCGTGATGATTGTGTTCTCATCATAAGCCAGCACGGCCCAGACGCTTGCCTCGTGTCCCTCCAGTACGACATCACACTCCCATTTACCGACTCTCCACAGCCGGGCCGTGGAATCCCAGCTGCCACTGACTACCCATTTACCATCAGGGGACACATCTAGAGCACAGACATTGTGGCTGTGACCCAGAAGCATAGCATCTGCATTATCCTCTGCACCCTTACCAGGCTGTCTGGCTTCAATTATTGCGTCTTGTCCAGCCGAAAGTACAAGTCCTTCGGGGAACTCAGATGTGGGAGGAACGTAGGCTAAGCTGTTGATGAAGGCGCCGCCATGTGCAGCGATGGTATAGTCATATGCGGGAGGTGGAGTGGAGATAAGCTTCCAGAGCCGAACTGTTGCATCACGAGAGGCGGAAAGGACGACATTTGGATTTGGGAAGACCACAGCGCGAACCTAGATCAAAAGTCAAATCAGTGTGAGTAGTCTGTGGTTTGGAGGTGCGGTGTCAATGGCGTCGGTACAGACGCCGGGACCAGGAGCCTTACATCATCGCCGTGGCCCTCCAAAGTTGCGGAGAGCTTGAAGTCAGGCATACATAAAACTTTGAGGGAAGAAAGAGTGAAGAAAGAAGAATCCGAAGAAGAAATATTTCAAGGGTATCACTGCGGAATTAATGATCAATCAAGCTCCCCTGGATGTTGTTGTCCTTTAGTCGTTCCGGGGGATCGCCCCGCCGCAGCATCAATTGGTAATATCACGTGGGCGGTAACGCCATCTGGGGAACCTGCTAGAACACGCCGAGGTCTTATCAAATGCAAAGGTACGGAGATTTTAATTGGATCTTCTAGCCTATGGATCTCTGCTACATGCTCAAGTGTCCAGGTGGTCCTCAAATGACTCATCTTGCATACTGGCAAATCCTCAATCTAGTGGGTAGTTATCTCTTACTTCAGCTGAAGGCTTCCAAAGCTGGGTCTATCACTGGTCTCAGGGAGCAGACTATGCCGTGACAAGGAGGTACATATGTATCTTCTCCACCATAGCGACTATTACCTTTGTCGAAAGGGGCCAAGTGTCGCGCTCAGGATCAAGCGTAGTGCAAATCACATCACATTTTCCAAAATTCACGAACCTAATCACAATACAATTGCAAAAGAAGGATGGAGAGAGGTTGATCTTGTTCCCTAGCTTCTGCTGGATTTGTCGATCTTGGAAAATAGGAATAGCTTATTGTTGGCCAAATCTTCAAGGATTTCCAGGTCTCGTTCTTCTAGGATGAGGATTTGGGGACATCTATGAGAGGGGAGATCCAGAATATTTCAACAGGTGCTTAGCATCATCAATGTCCACCACTTTTGCTAATGGGAAAGCATGTGATCATCGAGGCCCCGATTGATGAACACTATCTGCAAGAATTGATCTAGAGTGTTCTATACCAGACCGATATGAGGTACTCAATTCAAGACCAGATTCCTGCAGACCGCAGAGCGTCAACTTGCTTGGCTCCATAGTGCAATTGCTGCAGCTCATCCATGAATTTCGGTGATAGGTCACATGCTATTTGCCTGGGGGCATTAATCTCAATATATAGATGATCTCTAGCAAGCAAATCACCCGATTAACTATGAACAAGACACATACTTTCCCCTGAGCTTTCCCTCGACCTGTCAATGCCATGGTGGAATGGGTGCTCCAGCGTCGGGAGAGGGTCAAGAGCGTTAAGTCTTCATAGTCCCAGGACCAGGCAACCAGTGGAAAGAAACTTCCATATAGGTCTTATCCTTGTTGATCGAGATAAGATGAAGAGCACATTAAGCATGGCCCAGAAGATGTGGACTGGGGCGTCCAACGTGATGAGATTCTCCAATCGCTCAGTGACCATTCCAGCTTCGTGGCTCTCACCAGTCATCATTGCTTCTCGCCACCTATTGACTCGCTCTTTGCTCCAGACTAACCCCAACAAGGTCCACTCTTGTTCTTGCTCTTTGACGGTGATTTTGTTAACTTTGAGCGGAACGATATGGGATACGTCTAACCCATACACAAACTTTGTGAGAACACATTTGAATCTATCCCAATCCAAGGCCCTGAGATTCAAAGTTAGCATTATATCCTTGAGGTCGTCTCCTTCCACGTGCAGTATTGCTAGCTGCTTTATTTGGCGACCAATCTTCGCGTGCAGTTTGTTCTGGTACAAGTTCCTGCAAGTAGGGAATCTTGCCCGCCCCTATTGATAATCAGTTTAGTGGTATAGACACCCTCAGTTGGTGTACTTACAAATCCCAGGCACATCATATGCAACTTGTGACGGGTTCACATTCCTCTCCACGTTGGCCAACATGGTTTGGTCAGGCAGAGCCGCATAGGATGAGAGTACGGAGATATCACTGAACCAGAGCGCCCATCTGCAAATCCGTCGGAAAGAAATAGTGACGTTGTCATATATTGGCTTAGTATTAGCCATGATGGATGAAAAAGCAGATGATTGAAAAGTGACAGCAACCATCCAAGGTTAGAACGATATACTTGGTATCGTTATGTGATTGGAGGAATAAGGGAGAGAAAGGTGGGACTAAGGAAAGTGGGACCCGGCTCGAGATGATCACGTGACTGGTTACTTCCCAAGTAGGACTAGTATTGTTCTATACTACAGAACCGCTCTGCATCTAATGATATACTCAGAGACGTAAACCCCTCAATGATCTGAATATGCGGTTGTTTTGAGATGGTATTAGAGAAGTTACATTGGACATCACTACAGTATGTTTCAGCAATATCTTTTCCAACGTCATATATATGTTCATTTTACATACCTTTGAGGTGTCTTTTTAAATGCCTATTTAGATATCTTTAGAAATGTCATGCTACAAAACTATCTTGTTATATCCCATTTTGGATGCCTATGAATATCTGTTTAACTACGGAGTACTCCGTACAAAGCCACGACATAAGAGCCTCACGTGTTCCAATTATACCCGAATTGGACTAGCGTATGCCTTACCTAATCTGCGATCCGCGCCAGGGCTGCCCGTTATTGTTTGAAATTGAAATTCAATATCCCATCTACACACTGAAGGAGTTTCATATTCCCAGAGGCCTTCTCTCCTTTTGAGGTGTCTGTTTGGAAAAATTCCTGTTCAATCCACTTTCTTCGATCCTTTGTTCTCGGCTCTTCCTCGAACCCCACATATCTGTGTGATGACTTGACGACCCTGACGAATCTCTTATGTACCTTCCTTAGACATATTGAACTCTCTCTCGGTCTGGTTCCTGCATTTGGACCTTGATATCAAGTCGTGCGCTCTCGGTTGGGCATATCCATTGCTTTTCGCTGATCTGATTGGCTCTCTAATACCTAACATCAAAACCACTGAAACCTCGGGAACTTCCCTCAACCACCAACAAAATGACTGCCGGTGCGTGATATGTATAGATGGAAATCAAAATTGCTATCTCGATAATATTTACTGATACGCTCTCCACAGATATCCCCAAGGTAGTCCCTCTGACTTGTCACGGACATTCTCGTCCGGTGACACATCTGAGCTTCTCTTCCACTGTCGAAGACGAGCAATATTACTTCATCTCTTCATGCAAAGGTAAGAAAGACCAATGATACTCACAAACCACCACATAGTCACTAACCAACTAAAGATAATAACCCCATGCTCCGCGATGGCATAACGGGAGACTGGTACGGCATATGAAACCCAAGTCCAGAAACCACCCACCCACTAACATCAACCCCCAGGATTGGAACATTCCTCGGCCACAAAGGTGCCGTATGGCAAGCGAGGCTCTCCGCCGACGCCGCCATCTCAGCAACAGCAGCAGCCGATTTCTCAGCGTAAGCAAATCCCTCCACCCATTCTCCACAATGATGTACTAAACTTCACACCCGAAACAGTAAGGTCTGGGACACCTACACAGGCGAATGCCTGCACACACTGCAACACGCGCACATCGTGCGGGCAGTAGCATTCCCAATCCAGGCGAACCCGCAAGTGCTCGCGACAGGCGGCGCAGAGAAGAAGCTACGCATATTCGATCTAACGCGGGGTGGCAGTTCGAGCACGGGCTCAACACCCCCTATCCCGTCCTCAGCCACTCCTTCCACTGAGAATGGAGTGGCGAGCTACGAGATCGGCGCGGGCGTGCACGGCGGCACGATCAAGTCTATCGTCTGGAATCAGGACTACAATGTCATCACGACGGCGGCGGAGGACCGCAAAATCCGCTGGTGGGATCTGCGGTCGCGCCACCCGATCGTTGAGTATGGTGTTGATGGTACCATTGGATCTTGTGAGCTGAATAGTCTGGCGACGAGACCTAATGATGCGGGGATTTTGACTGTCGCTGCGGGAAAGAGTGTTTATCTCTTTGATGGCGTGCAGCCTGGTCGCTTGCTTAAGAAGGCCGATTATGATTACGATGTTGCCAGTGCTGCGGTTAATAGCGAGTCTGGTCGTCTGGTTACGGGCAGTGCGAATGATACCTGGGCAAGAGTCTATGACTTGAACACGGATGAGGAGCTGGGTATGTTTTGCTACGTCTGGTGGTGTGTCTTTTGGCGGTCGAGTCGAGCTAACTTTCTTCTGCAGAGGTTCAAAAGGGTCACCATGGCCCTATCTGGTCCGTCAGCTTCTCCCCTGATGGCAAGCTCTACGGGACTGGTAGCGAGGACGGTACTATCAAGTTGTGGAAAGCATGCCGCGAACCCTACGGGCTGTGGAGATGAACTTGATACTTTCATAATTGTTACGGTGTACAGAAGAAATGACGGAAGAATGTCATATCATCTTCTATTTTCATTTGCCATCCTTGTTCTATTTATAATTGGCGGCTTCCATTGGGTTTATGTTCCATCGATTTGTATCTTGCCATCATCCATTGGTTGCAAGCAGCTTCTCGTTCTTTGTATGCCAACTTTATGGCATGTGCGCATCTGTTTTGACCCCCAACGATAGGAAACCATCAAGAAAGACACCGAACAACACAATAAGAAAAGGAAAAAAAAAAAAAACACTTATCATAGGCAGTTTCCCGGCGTGGATATGCAACGAGAGCAGGGATAAGAGTCTAGCAAGGGAAAAGAAGCATCGAAGCAGTGAAAAGCCGAGTTTGTGATATGGATCCAGTTACAATTTGGTGGTTGAGGTAAAGTACAGAGTTTCAGTCCTCGTGCTGAAAAGCCTCGGAGATAGAAAGAGAGAAGGGAAGAGGGAGAAAGGCCGAGGGGATCTTAATTCATAAAAAAGACCAAAAACAATGCCATGGAGGACCAAGAGATCTGAAATGCGAAAGACAAGCGAGTTTCCCGTAGTTCGAGTGACCCTGAAGTATTTACTCAATCATATCGATATCGTCGTCGGCAACGGGTGCGCTGGGGGCCGGAGCAGTCTGCTGAGGGGTGTCCTGAGCGGGTGCAGCCGCTTCACCGCCGTTGTTTGCACCACCCCAGTAATCTTCCATCTCCTGGTCCAACTCCTCCTGAGTCTTGCGCGGACGGGCATTGGATCGGCGGTTGGATCCATCAGTCTGCTGGGAACGGTTGTCGCGTCCACCACGTCTACCTCCGCCACGGCGGTTGGGAGAGCGCTGATGGGAGCGTTGTCCGGGGACGTAACGGTCGATGTTGTCTGGAGCGGGCTTGGTAACATCGCTGCGGTGAGCACGGCCGCCACGGCGGCGTCGGCCATCGGCGTTGTCCTCGGGGCTCATGCTGCGGTCATCGCGGGGGCGTTCGACGCGGTCCATAAGACTAGATCTAGGGCGATGTGCGGAGTCGAGGGGGTTGCGGTCACGGCGGCCGGGGATGAGAGAAAGACGGATGGGCTGGCCTTTGGCGTTGGCTCCGTCATACTCCTGAATGGAGGTGTGTGCATCCTTCAAGCGGGCGTATGTGATGTAAGCAACTCCCTCGGAGCGTCCAGCGCGGTCATAAGAGACAGTAAGTTCAGAAACAGGTCCAATTCGACCGAAGAGATCCTATTCAGCGAGGAGGCTTGTTAGGGGCGTTCTCCTTGTATAGGGATTGAGGATGGGCTAATTGGAACGTACGTCGAGATCGCTTTCGGTAATATCGTAGTGGAGGTTATCCACGCGAACCTTGGTCAGTGTGCTCGATCTAATAATTTAATCAGCGCCCTGATCACGCAAACTACCAAGTCGAGGCTGGTTTGATGGGAGGTTCCATACCGATCGGAATCAGGTCCATCGCGGCCTCTGCGGCCTCCACGGGACGGGCGGGCTGAAGAACATTGCTGTTAGAGAGATCCTGGCAAAGTTTGAGAAAGCCACATACATCGGTCGTCGTCAAATTTGTCATGAACCCAGTCGCTAGAAACAGAGACCTGTCAGTATGATCCACATCGTAGTAGCCAGAGAGGCATAATCACAGGTTGAGATCGACACGGTCTGAAGTGTATGGCTGTTGTTATCGAAGAGACTTAGCGTTAGCTCCAAGTCAGATGAGATACCGTGCAAAGTTCTTTTCCATATCTTTGCCGTGGCGTGTTCGTTGGCGAGTCGCCAACGATCCAGAGGACTGGCTACGATTGACACGGAGCAAGAAGGGAATTCGCAGAGGGAAAGGAGGGCGGACCTAGGCATTGGATGAGATATCAGTTTCATTGCCATGTGGGATATAAATCTGGAATGGAGCCTTGGCTTGAAATGAAGTTGTACCTTTCTGACGCCATCGCGCTCGTGGCGACGGCCGGAGTTGTTGTGACGACGAGGACCACCACCACCGCCTGAGGGGCGACCAGGGTTCCGCTGCAATTGAGTGAGTCAGTTGTACGTTTTGGTGGTTTCATTGCTCGCTGCAGTCATACCGTGTCTTCAGCGATGATCTCGTCCAAGCTGCGGTCCATCTTGGAGTGTATGGCTGAGGAATGCGATTAGGGAAGAAATAAAGTGTGTAAGAGAAAGAGTATGGTCAACAAATTCAATTATGACCAGTGTTTAAATGGTAAAGATTGAAAGAATCGAGAGGTGTCAAGGAATACAATAAGGTCGCAGGATCATCTCTCATCAGCTCCAATGGATCTGGGGACTGTCACATGACATGCTTTGTGTAAATACGGCAATGATTGGCAGTATCCACATCTACAGATCAGACCCAGAATAGCTTGAAGGCTTTCCTTTGTACTTCGTACAACAACTTGTTACATATTCTTATCTCATATTAAAGTATCTCGGCTATTCTCGATTTTCCAATTCCGACTCCACGTCTACCTAGAGTTTGATAGTTGAAAACGTTCACATGGTATCCTGATCATTACAAACAGAAAAGTATACACCAACACAATACGTATGTTAAAAGAGGAACAACCTCCGAACCCCAGGATGCAAGATGAACCGTAAAAAAAAAGAGGGAGAGATCCGGGTTTCAAAAAAACATGAGAATCCTCCCTGAAAACACCAGAAACACAGCAACACCAAGTCAGTGCAAATCCCCCATAATCACCAGTAATGCTGCGCAAATATCAATCTCCATGATACCTTTTATTCCTCACTCCCATTATGTTTGTTTACTTCTCGCATTTTCTCCATGAAGCTAATGTAGTCATATTTGGCCAACTCCCGGTCCTCGAGTAGATCGGGGCCCTCATGTGTAGGCATCGTTTTAACCAGGTGCTCAATAACATCGTCTGGAATAAGCGAGTGTCGGAGGTCCAGTTCTGTGACATAGGGCTGCAAAAGAAGTTAGTGACGGTAGCCTGAGAGCACTTTTAGATATTAGAGAAACGTTTCACATACCTTGCCATCGGCAACCTCCTTGAAACTCTGGAAGACCTGTTCAGCTGTATTTTGATCCTCTGTCACGCTGACCATAAACCGAATAAACTGTTCGAAGCTGACTCCAGCATTCTGTGACAGTCGGTTGGCCCCACAGACCTCCACGTAGACCTGGTGCATCTCATCCTCGTCGTAGACCAGTCCCAGACTGGCCAGCGCTGCGGAGAACTCGAGCTCATGGAGCGTGTTAGAAGAGTCGCGATCGAAATGGCGGAATACCGACTCAAACTCTTCCAATTGAATAGGGGTCAAATTGGTCATGTTACGGGCAACCATCTGGTTGTCAAGGAATGCCAGCTTCTTTGAAATGCTGGATTTGACGAGGCTCAGCTCATATGCAAGCTCGTCCAGGGTGTATGTGGTGAAGTCGTTTTCTTCAATATTGGCCTCCGCGCACTGTTGGTCCAATTCTGCGATAGTGTCGAGAAAGGCGTCAAGGGGTGGTAGGTTGCCATTTAACTTTTGAACATGATCAAGCTGGTCCTCAACGTCACCATCCAATCCGGAGATCGCCAATGACAAGGTCTTTAGGGTCAGTGCAAAGTCATTTGCCTTGTCAGCAAAGGAGCGGCGAAGCTTGTTCTTGATGTCACGGATTGTTTCGTTTATAAGTTGGCTGCGTTCATGTTCCTCCCGGGTAAGGATCTCCCACTCCTTGTCGCAGTTTTCTGGACTCAGTTCTTGCGGTGGGTCGTAAGGGCGCAGTCGATATGTACCCAGCTTGGTTTTGATATTGCCCAGCAAAGCAGCTAGGTCAGATTTCTCGGCCACCCATTGGCGTTTCTCGTTCCGCTTGTAGAGCGAGAACTGATATGATTGTTCTTTGGCGTCTTTGTATGTTCCCTCGAACGACGAGGCCTTCCAGTGATCGCGCTGGCCACGGATCAGTCGCAACAATTCCTTTACTCGGCGCTCATACGAGTTCTGCATATCCCATGCGCCATGCATGTTGTTGACAAATTTCTCCACTCGTCGCCCAGCATTCTCGACTCTCTCCAATTGGGAGAAAGCATGGAACCAGTAGGCGATGTAGGTCATGAGGGAGCGTTCATCGGGTCTGGGTACGTCGCATACATCATCCACGTCAAGCAGGTCCGGGATGCCGATTTCGTTGGATGCGATCTCGAAGGCCAGCTTCATATTTCCACGGTGGTCACTTTTATCTAACGAGTCGTAATCGATCAAGTCTGGTCGGTGGATATCGAGGAGCGCGCAGAAGGCCAGGCCATTGTTCCAGCTGGATGAGAAGTCTCGAACCTCTACATCGTCGTAGCATGCCGTCTTTCGTTGACACCAGAGTAGCAATCCTTCCTTTGCAGTCATGCCCTCCTCGTTGATGTCGCTGATCGTAAACCGCAGAATCAGGGTCCAGATCAAACCGAGAATGATCTTTTGATTGCCGTCGACAATGTCCTCTGCGCCAATATTTGTCATCTGAATCCTCCTCCCCTTGATGAAATCAAGACTTTTGTTTACATTTTCGAAGCGCTGTACGCGCAGTTTGGGTTTCGAGGCATATCGACCGAGGGACTCTCCTCCAAGGATTTCGAGGAGGTGAATAAGAATGACCTAGTATGCGATCAGCAATTCGAAATTAGTGAGCGGGGTAGAGGTGGGACATACGCCGTCGGAGAGGTCAGTGACCAAGTCCTCGATGGACAAGCCCCGTGCCTTCAGCTTGTCATTCAGCCTAACATTACGCGTCAGCTGAAGATCATATGGAGAGAAAACGGAATAGGGGATTTACCATTTGGTGAAGGTCTTTTGCTGCACATTAATCCACTGCTTCTCAACCGTCAACATCTTCGATTCACGGCGGAGACATTCAGGGCCGATTGGCAATGATAGTGTCGGGAGGTGACAGCAAACAGGGTTTAGGGTTGAGAAGAAAAGAACTAGGATGATCAGAGAGGCTCAAAGACTTGGTTTCCGACTCGGACTGGAGATCAGACAATGGGGCACAAAGGGGGAAATAATGTCGAGGGGGTGGGGGGGTGTTTGTCCCGCAGGTCGGAGTTGAAGATCACCCGAGCAACCGTGTTTCTTGATTCTTCTTCCTTTTGAAGTCGAAAGAAAAGAAATCACTTTATCGGCATAAACTTGAAAGATAAAGGATGACAAGAATAGTTGAAACTGGAAGTTTAGGAAATTTATTAAGTGACAATTTGCAGCTGCATCCCTTGTGGACCCACTTCTAAGTATAGATCGGTATTGTTTACACCCCCTTTGTCTTTTAACTGGGAGATTTATATGAGGTGATGGATACTATGAGGACTGCTTAGCTGTTCTGGATAGGTGGAAAATCGAAGCTAGTATGTCCCCCTTTTCTGTTAGATGTTGCATATGTTGGAGGTCGATTTCCAAATGCCTATTCTGGCACCGTTGGGCACTATATGCATGCCCAGCCCTGGAAACCTGGAATGAGTGCCTCCAAATCATTGATTCGTAGTCTCCAGGGCTGGTTCTAAGTTTTTGACGGCTTATATCAAAGCTGCAATTCAAACCAACGTATCTGATATTGCCTTATGGATGTACGTGTCGAGTAGCAGGCTTAAAACTACGTATGAAATAACTTCCAAGTATTATAATTGAGTCACTCTAAATACAGTCCTCATATGAAATAGGAAACACAACAAAAACCGCATATTCCGTTATGCGACTCTATCTGTTATCCCCACATGTGACTAGCAGACTCCTGGCCTTCTTCCCTCGCGCATGGCTCATGATGGTCATGCTTCGGCGATTCTTTTGCCACGGTAACGGTGTCGAAGATTGAGTTTGATGATGGGAAAAGCTCATCGATTTTTTTCTGTGAGCGTTAAGCTATCTCGGGAAAAAAGAAATATATCGTTAGCACATACCAAGTTAGTACCATAGCACACTAGGAAAAAGATGTATCCCCAACTAATACCACCGATGTTACTTCAGCGACAATGAAGTTGAATAGCCAAGATACAGCAGTAGATAGTTTAGTTGTTGGTGCTCGAAACTAAATCACTGCGACCTCTTGAGCAGAAGAATGGAATCCTAGGGAATTCAAGGACATTGACGAACAGATATAAATACATAAAGAGAGCAACTACCATAATCCTAGTACAGTTTTTGGTTTAGGATGGACCAGTAGAGACCCGGCAGACAGGCACAGTCGAGACATACATATATGTACGGACATCATAGTCGCACGGATCAGCATGAGGTTCTGTGGAGGATCCCGGTGATCAAATAGGCCGAATTGAACCTTGGAAGGGGGGGCGAGGGGGGGTTATACCCACAGGTGGGGACGTCGCTCCTTCCCGAAGGATGGCAAGAAGGTTGGCAGGATAATGGGAAGAGACAAGAGACGAGCCTACCTGGGCATATCCATGGATGTGTATATGAATCATAATGCCACATAGGCCTTTCCAAAACTGGGTTTTAAGTTATGTTCCCAAAAAGAATGGATAATTCTTAGATGCTCCGGGGAACGAGTGGGTTGACACAGTGACGCAAACATCTAGAATCACAAATCATATTATGCATGTCAACGAAGGTGGCTTGCATATTACAGTGGATTATGATATGGACCATATGGTCCACGAGCCTCCTATTCGAACATGGTAAATATTTCTGAACAAAGCCCCGGTGGCGTAAAACCCGGGTTTCCGGGCTCCCACGGGGATCTTCTAGCCTACATATGTATACGTGTATCTTTTGCAATTTCGGGAGATACTACTCCGTACAGTAATCAGCAATTACAGGCAATAATTTCATGGTTTTCAGGCTGGGAAAAAAAAATTGGGTCAACTCTTTGACCTCTAGCATTGACTATCAATACATGAAACAGCATATTTCAGGGGTAAAACGGCGTGGCCTACGTAGTACATATGTATATTGGGCTAACAATATTTGCTTTTTAGTCTTATCTGCGGTGCTTTTCAGCTGAACAAGCCGAGGTCAGCCGCAAGATTATGCAGGGTATAGGAAACATTCCAAGGTTACCTCCAAATTAGACCATATTGATAATCCCAGGCTACTACTCCGTAATCTCTACTCCGTACCTTCAAGGTAACTAGTTTTAGATTTCATCCTACAATTTTTCTATGGTTGATGGATGTCTAACATCAAAACAGCCCCATTCGCCCAGTGAACCAGAATATGAACTCGAGCATGGCATCCACTCAATACAATGAACTACGGGATGAGATATATGTGAAAATCATGGAAAGGATGGAAAAAAACCATGAGGGAGGCCGATTTGTTCCTTATGGCACCGCGGAAGAAGTGCTACAGCCAGAAGTTTTGCGACACTTTTTTCGTAGTCTTCAATTGGGCGATATACCAAGTACCGGTTATGATGATCTTGACTTTGATTTTGACGAAAACAACTTGATCCGCAAACTAGGAGAACGGAAGCTTCACAATTTCCTCGCTACTCTCATTTTCGCATCCCGCAGCATCGAGGCTACTCGAGCGTTCACCACCAAGCTGTTAGCCGAAAGGGCCTGGCCACCAGAGATTTGCTCTCTGCCGGCGGAACGTGAGACACTCACGGAGATTTTTGGCGAACAAGTCACCCCGGATGAATTCCTAACACAACAAGCATGCTTTTGCCCTATCGTGATTTGCAAAAAAACAGAAGTTCGGATTCAGAGCCCAGACCGACAGTGTTTACCCTACCTAGAGCAGAAGTTTCGGGGGGATGGAGCACAAGGCGCTGTATACCAAGTGAAGATCGCAAAGGGGCATTTTTTCGACCCGGCCCTTGGAGGAAGAAATGAACAGCCAACGGAAATGGCGCGCAAAGATTATCAACCAACCAAGCACATGGAAAAAGATACTTTGAAGCAAATCCTTGCCTGCGATCGAACCTGTCCGAATATCGTGGATATTTACGGTAGCCTCGTCATTGGGTCGACAAATAGTTACAGCATCTTTATGCCTCTCGCCGAGTGCGATCTGAGCGCCTACATGAGGGAAGACCATCGAGCCAGGCCCAATACCACTATGGAGAAGACACAGATAATCAATTCAGCTCGAGGACTCGCACGTGGGCTGGAATTTCTCCACAGTGGCATGAGGACTGCCGAAGGGGACATGATGGTTTGTTACCATATGGACATCAAGCCAAAGAACATTTTGGTGTTTTTCGAAAATGTTGGGGACAGGCAGGAAACCGTTTGGAAGATTAGTGACTTCGGCATGTCTAGCCTCAAATTGAGATCTCATGGACAGGAGAAGGAGAAAGACTTTGGCGGGTGGTTTGCCAGGTCCCAACAGCCTAGGGATGCACCAACCTCGGCGGCCTACAACAGACGCGGAGACGGCACTTATCTTGGGCCCGAGACCCTTTCGAAACATAGAACAATGAGAGAAAAGAGCGATATCTGGTCTTTAGGATGTGTCCTCAGTGTTGTTTTCACGTACTTAGAGGAGGGCAGCTCTGGCGTGGTAGAATATGCAATGAGAAGAGCAAGTCATCGCAGCGCTGACGGCTATGATCGCTTCTTTGTCACCAATCCACTGTTCGGTCGACCAAAAATCAATCCGGCGGTCGCACTATGGCATGACCAACTGATAAAGAAAGCGAGACAGAGAAGCCCCAAGGAAGGAGAAGCGGTGAAATCGATGCTCGATTATCTAGTGCATGAGGTTCTTCAGCCAGAACAATCGAAGAGATGCAACGCTCAGCAATTAGAGGATAAATTGCTTCACACATTTCGGAAGTACGGGAGGTTAGGAAATGAGGCGAATCCGCGTTTGTCAGAGGAAGAGCCCGGCCTGGCCAGGGTACTACAGAGAATGCACATCGATTCTTTAATGCGTGAGAGGCAAGATCCCGCCACTGACAGACGCGTTGAGTATTGGGATCTGAGTACCTCTGAGCCCTTCAAAGGCTGCGAGATCTCCCCAGATGGAACTGTTATTGCGTTTTGGACTGACATCAAAATTTCGCTTTACACTTCGCAATCTCTGGAACAAGAGGGGGTTGATGGTATACACCCAGCCGCAGAATATCCGATCCCGACACTAGGGTGTCGCTGGAAGAGCATCAGCCTGACGACAAGAAATTTGATAGCTTCTACCTCGGGGGGCACTGTCCAAGTAAGAATATTTATTCTCACTTACCTTTGCTTTTATTCCTGTCTAATGAGTTTCAATAGTGTTATATCTTCAAACTAGGGTCGAATATGGATGTCAATCTCAGACCTTCGGTTCGAGTCTCTCTGCCAACACTGCCTGAGATTAAAAAGGTGGCTCTCGCGCCTGGAAGTCAGAGAGTGGCATGCATTGTCAGTAACGAAGAAGAAGACCAGAATTCAGGGTCCTTATATTCTGGCTACCTCAATTCTCCGCATGAGTGGAAGCCAAGGTATAAACTTGATTGGCCAGCAGCAGACATTGTTCAGTTATCATTTGCAACAGATGACGACCTGTATATGGTTTTCCGACCACAGCGAAGTGGTCCGAATCACAAGCACGAAATTCCCGTCATTCATCTGTCCTTTCGATCTAACCAGCTATGCCAGCTCATTATCGAGCCACAAGTAAGTCTTCGGTTCCAATTTCCAACCTGAAAATTTTCTATATATCTAATCTCTCCCATACAGGGCCTTGACACTAGCAGCACTGTTGGTCTTTTTACCACTTTCACACCATTTATCCAAAAGCCCCATGCCTGTGTACTTATCACCCGAGAAAAACAGTTGCACATCCGAAGTCTCGGACAAGGGGATACGAGTGCTGCAAAAGTCGACATCAAGAATTACCGGGTACTTAAGTTGATGATGGGTGAAAATGACGAGAAAATATTCGCGGTAGGGAGGCGCGCGGCCCATAACACGATGCTTTTATTGGAGATTGCCATACCGACACCCGAGGATAAGAGGATTTCTGTGACGGAACTTGCTGAACTCCCAGGCCTGAGATACAGCGATGAGTTTGCTGAGAGAGTTGTCCACAGTGAAGAAGATAGTGTTGTTATTCTTGCCGCTTTGGGGGGTGCGGATCAGTGTCGTATATACAAAATCACTGTGTCCAAGTCAATATCGAGTTCAGCGGTGGCATAGACTTTTCTTGTTCATAATTCTATCCTTTTTTGGTATCTTCTTACTACTCCCACACGCAATGTACATTTTCTCCGTCTCTCCCTATGCATATATCTCGAGCTCAGGTTTAGAACCGGGGTTGCTGGCCCATATGCATAAAAGTTCTATATACCTTCCAATCCAAGGACTTCGATTATCAAAGCTTGTTTCTCAAGCTGAACAATCCTGCAACTCCATACTGACATTGGAGCCACCTGTAAAGCGCCTTCTCACTCCTTCGATAGTCCAAGTTGGGCTACTTCGTATTTTCGGTGCAAGCCCGCGGAACGGTGCACCATCACGGCTCAATAACCAGTAGTATAAAAGGAACGTGACTGCCGTCAGGGCAATAGATGATACAAAGAATATCCATATCATAGGCGTACCAACAATACGATTGTTGGCTTGGTCCATATCGAAGAAATTCATACCAAATATAGTCTGTTGTGAGAGAATGTCAGTCGAGGTCTGGCAGTTGTGATATGTTGAAAATCAGAAGAGGGATACTGACAGCCAAGAATGATGACGGAAGGTATACCAACGTCAAAGTGGTGATAAATACTGCTGACTTGTTCAGCTTTAACATGTTCGAGTTTTGCTCCTTTGCCAGGGCCTGATCCCGAAACAACAAAGTGTCGGCCAGTAGCTTTGAGACAATCTGTGCCCGCTCTTGCAAATGCGAAGCATTACGAGAACTTGCAACGCACTCTCGACGCTGATTTTTGTAAAAGTGAACCCCAGCGTGATTTGTTGAGGTCACTGACCCGGAGCTAATAAGGGTACAAATGTCATCGAGGAGGTCTATCGCTGATGCTAAGATGGTTGAAACTTCGAGAAATTGGGTCTGCAGGCTAGTCAATGTCCTGAGGCTATCGTAGCCCAGACCCAACTCCCCGCCAATTAGGTTGGCGCTCGCATTGCGTGCAAGGGGTAGAAATCGGTGTTCTTGTACGGCGATATATTTCCTCCATGTAGGGAAGTATGTGGCGAACAAGAGCCGGTGTAGCCAAAAAGGATCGGATTCCACTTCAAGACAAAGATTGCGTAGCAAGTTCTCAGCGTCTAAATGCACTTTAGATTGTGACGTGGGATTGAACAGTACGAAAAGACTTTGGGATGTAGCTTTGTCGTATCGATGGTAGATTCCAGTCTGACGAATAACCCATGTATTCCCTTGTGGCTTGTACTCGGGGTATCTTAGAGTGTAAGATATTTCTGTTTCTTCACTTTAGTAGATGATCGATGTCAACCGAGTTAAAGGCATATACCAATCACGGAGCCAGAGCAGGATTCTGTAAATGGAAGGCAAAATACGACCTCGAAGTCATCGGTGCGCCGATAAAAGCAGGATGGCACTCCCCAGAATGATGGACCGATCCCGTGCCCCGCAACAATGAGTTCAAGCATCGGTTTAGTGATCTGCAATTGTCGACGGGAAGTGCGTTGACATATTGACCTATCAATTATTAGCAGAGGAAAGGGGTGTTATTGATTTGACATACACAAGGCGACATTTGTAAGTATTGTTCTGGTTGTTTTTCAGAAAAGTTGCTGTATCCTCTACCGTGCGAAGGTCTGATCGTTGATATGAGGCTCTTGTGGGGAATGATGTCGTATCCTGTCCGACCTCAAAGACCTGTACGGGTTCAACCGGGTTGTCTAGGCAATAATTATCAAACGAAGTCATTATGTGTAACTTTCAGAGAGAATGACAAGAGTGGGGTTGGTGAAATTTAGGATTTTGAGCATTATATCAGATCTAGGGGGTGGATTTATTGAACCGCTACTCCGCTGGACCCTTATGTCCACTTTGCGTGATATGCCTTCCACTGCGCCCCTACTCAGTGGCCTCTGGCCCTGCCACACCACAAGCCTTAGGCTAATCGTCCTGAACCGAACTACTTCCATGTCAGCTTTCTTATTCGACATCGAAACCGAACATCTCTTACTCAAGCTCAGCCTTGTCAGAGAACAGGTGTCAGCGACGGACTTCATTCGGGGTGGGCAATAGATCACAACTTACAGGATCCACTATTCTAGGGGCAGTGAAGATCCATTGGTCTTCTAGAAGCTAGAACGTGCGAGTCAGCCTTGCGCCCGATGTACGAGTTTCAGGCGAATTACCATAATACCAAAGTCTGTTTGTCCAGGAAACAATTGCTCAAGCAAATCCTGAAGTCTGTCTCTCCGCAAGTAGCGGCAACTCGTGGTTTGAAGATTTCCAGGCATGATTTTTCGAACTGATTGCAATCTTTTACTTTGCGAGTTGCGTTTCCTCCAGACCAAACACGGGGGACATGATAAACCCTAAGCTGCGGCTGAAACCCTGGTGATTGCACTGCCATGTCACAAAGCCGATCTTTGCCTTGCTTATCCGTTGCAATTTTGTGCGGGCTATCAGGTATCGCTGATTCGAGAGTTGTCTTGAGATAATGCGGCACTATTCCACATGGGGGTATCATCTCCGCTTTGTGATATGACCGGGATTTCATGCATCAGCACTACCCGGGTTCAACCTGCGATCTTGAAGGCAACTACAGGTAAGGGGGAGAAGCTTTCGATATCCACAATTTGTTCATGGGGCTTAACTCCATTGTGCTTAAAATGCGGCTCAATATTATATACTTTATCGAAGAACTTGCCCTTGCCCTTGCTTTGAACATTCCAACGTGTGGTAATCCTAGCTAGGATATATATACGCTTTGTTGCATCATGTCGCAGCCGGCAGAGCCACAGTTGATAGAGCTGGCAGAATGGGCACGGCCCTGGCTCTCTGGTATTTTGCCCACCCGAATGGTAGAACAAATCCCAGCTGGAAGTCCACAGCCACAATCTCAGGATTCCTCTCTTTGCCCGCCAAATGATTCTCTGAGCTTAATAAGCTCACCATCGTTGGCTTCCACGAACCCAGATGACACCATGCGTATCACCAAGCTCCCAGATATACACCTTGTTGTCACGCTTGGCAGGGAACGGACCGTCAGTAGGGCACTGAGAGGCGTTCATCTATTTGTATGTGAAGATCTCCGAAATTCCGAACTTGAGAGGGGACATTCCTGCATCATCGACTGCAATAGGCAACATCGGTCATATTTGGTACCTCGAAATGGGGAAGGCTAACAGAAATAGATGATCACAGTCAACGCAACTCTCGGTACAGGCCTCTACTGGCGTGGGGGTCAGATTCTTGAACTTGGTGGACCGTTGGCGGTGGTTCTATCTTTTCTCTTCATCGGAGTGTTAACATGGGGTGTCATGCAATGTATCACTGAAATGCTCTGCATTTGGCCAATACCTGGTGCATTGTCAGTATATGTTAGCCAGTTTGTCGACGAAGAACTAGGGATCGCGGTCGGTATTACATATTGGTAAACTGCCCTCTCCCCCTCCTAAAGACACCAAATTTCACCCAAAGGACCGGTGAAATCTAGGATTCATGAGAGACGCTGACAACTACAAAAGGTTTGTGTATTCGATGTCTTTCTCCACACTGGTGGCAACCTCCGCTGCGGAGTTCAGCTTTTGGGATTACTTTAATGATAGTCCGGTTATACAAGGCTGCATTATATATTTTGGGATCCCACTGATGCTCGTTATCTTCAACGCCATAAGAATTGAGGTAATCTTTACCCGTCATTGTTCACCAATGAAAATGGTTGCGAGTTGTTCCAAGAACATGTCAGCTAACGAGTGTTCAGATCTATGGTTGGTTGGAAGTGGCAACAGGCAGTATCAAGATACTATTTCTTGGTGTTATCATCGTGACACTAATTGCAATCAACCTTGGAGGTTAGTAAAGTGCTTCACGAACATCCTTCATTGGATGTGTGTGCTTTTTTGAGAATAGGTGCTAACAGTGAGCAGCTGGTCCAGATAATAGCCCCTTGCGCACCAAGTGTAAGCAATGATTACCATCTCATATATTGCTTACCATATTGAAGTACTAATATCATCAGATTGGGCTTTTCCTACCGAATTTGATACACGGGCGGCCAATAACTGGGGCACTGCTTTACTGTGAGTCGTAACATGCGTCCAAGGGTTCACTCATCTCAAATTACTAATTGACATATCAGCATGAGCATTTCGATAGCAACCTTTGCCTACACCGGAGTTGAAGTTGTTGCTGCCTCCGCCCTGGAGGCAAAATGGCCACAGCCCACAGACGAAACGTCGAAAATCCGGTCTAACGACGCCTATATCGGGAAATCATTCAAGTTTTCCGCTAGATTTATTCCTTTACTTGCGATGGTCGCCTATACCACCAGTGGGTTGGTCGCAACATTTGATATAGAGCGGACTAGTTGCGATCTCCCTCGGCTCAGTTGGCTTTCATTAGATCCTAGCTGTGCTGGACCTTCGAACAGTGCTGCATTCGTTGCCATTGCCAAAATTTCCAATATTCCGCACATGGCAGACGTGTTCAATGCATTCCTCGTGTTCACGTGCCTCTCTTGTGCTGCTACCAATCTATATGTCGCCTCTCGAACCTTGTTTGGTTTAACAAGTCGTCTGGATGTAGGAAAAGGCCAAAGGTGGTATCTGTATGTGTTGGCGTGGTTTGGCAAAACGGATAGACGACAGGTTCCCCTGCGAGCTATGATATTCTCCGCGGTTGCGTTCTGGTGGGTGCCATTTCTGCAACTGATCCGCGCAAATAACAAAACCCAATCCTCTGAAAAAACAACTGAGTCAACCTTGAAGGGAAGCCGAGCCTCCGTGGATATGGTAAGGACATAGCTTAATTCCCCCTCGCTTCGAATTCAGAGCTAATAAAAGCGAATAGTTTGTGGAGGTATTGAGCCAAATGGCATACTCTGCGGTTTTAATCGTCTGGGCGTGCGAGTGTCTGGCGTTTATTCGCTACTACCATTGGTTCGTCTGGCGATTCGGCTGTTGAATATTCGCAATATTAACGAGAATTCTTTCCCCTAGTATTTCTCAACATCGTCATTACCTCGAACGCGACAAGGTCCCCCACGTCCAGCGCTGGAGCGAGGAGAATCATGATGAGTATCCATACCGCAGTCATAGACAGCCATTTACAGCATATCTATCCTTGTTGGGCTGTATCTTTGTCTCATTAGTCGCAAACGGGGCTGCATTGTGGAATGGGTTCCATCTTTTACCATTCCTCGCATCGTACCTGACGGTAAGAGAGTATTGTGCATCGTGATAAAATTCAGTTTATATGGACTAACTGCAATTTATTGAACCAGGTCATTGTTTTCGTGGGTCTATGGGTATTATTGAAGATTATGCGGGGTGCGAAGTGGTCCTTGGTTGATCTCTCACATCCTGGCCAAGTCATCAAGATATTCAAGCATCTGAATGATATCCGCCTGGGTGTGACCCAGTCCTAACCTTGGAATTTGGAATGTCATGTCTTATGCGATCATTGATATCTCCAGGACTGCTTTGAAATTCAGCCTCGGTGACAGGTAAATGCAAGTGTGAATATGAATCTTGTATAAATAGCCATTGTATGAAATATATAGTCATCACAGCTTCGCCTTCCATCTCTCCTTCCCATCACCCATGAACGGCCAAACAACATCTCTAAGCGAGTCACCCAATAGGTTGAGAGACTTGATAGGAGTGTTGTGGGTGTGGTACTTTTATGTAGATATCAGAAAACCCCCCAGATGTGGGGTGGCTGGTGGGGTTTAGGCTTAACCATGGAACTCGTTCATGGAATGCCTAAAGGTTATTTACCTCCCGATGTTTCTTCCCTCTTTAGTTAAGAGTCCGACAGCTAACTACAACGATTTTTCTCTATCATGCCTTTGGGAAGTCCCAAACGAATCAAGCCAAAAGGTTAGAAAGCTACAAACATGTTGTGTGGACTATCGTGTCATTTTTCCTCGGATTTTACACCGGATCAAGTGCAATACGGCTGTCTTTTAGTCGTTTCAAAAGGGTTAGAGTATCTATGTCAAAGCTAGGTGACAATTCGGTATTTCAACCCCCCCTAGGTACATAGATTGATCTTGTGTTTAAGAAAACCAACTTTTTTTTTCGTGAGGCAACGGTTCGCAACCATTCCTAAATTATTTTTTTAGAACATTGAATTGAATGGCCCTGAGACCTTCACCTTTATTCTATTTATGTCGCTTTTGATGCCATGAAACCATTCACTACCACTGCCAAGGCCATTCTCATTACTTTTACCCTCTGTCTGGCGATAAGAGCTGACGAACAGCTTCCTTTCAATTCCTCTCAGGGTGTTCTATGGAACCTTTGTAAAAAAAAGAGTTATCGTCACTATAGAGGTTTTGTGTAGGCTTCTCATGGCAAGTCATGGGGAGCTACATAAGTGCATGTGTCTACTATGGTTGAGCAAAAATCATAACCACTGTTGATCTGACCTTTTCAAACACCTTAGACAAAGTACATTAGTAAATTCGGAGCCATCCCCGCACTGTTCTTCGATGGCGCAATATGTAGCATTATAAAACCAAATGTAAGCCCAATCAAATGGCATCACGCAATTCTTTGGTGGCCAAGGTACAATGCAGGAACAAGTTTTTACAATGAGAAACTTTTGTAAACAGGTACGAGATTAGAGATTCTTAAACAAGAAGAAAAGTAGACGAAAATTCAATTTGACTTGATTATTTGCGCGTTGAGACTATTATTGTTGCCCTGGAGAAAGAGTGATGCCGCAAAGCCGCGGTGGTGTTTGGAGTTTAGTCATCCGAAATGACCTCATTTTCGCAAAGCGGGGCTAGGAGATTATTCTTTTGAAAGCACTTAGAACTCCAACTCGACTTTTTTTTTCCTTTTAGCAAACAACAATACCTCTCAATCACTCCAAGATGTCCGCCTCGTTCAAGATCACCGACCTTCTCCCCCTCCCAAATTCGAGTGTTCGCATCCCGCGCCTCGGCTTCGGCGTCTACCGCTCCCCCACCAACCAGTGCGTGCAGTCCTGCCTGAAGGCATTGGACGCAGGCTACCGACACATCGACACAGCACAATTCTATGCCAACGAGGCGGAAGTTGGTGAGGCACTGCGCACCACTAGCGTTCCCAGGGATCAGATCTTCGTCACGACTAAGATCCTTAGCCCCGCAGCCTCGCTCGAGGCTACCTACGATAAATTGCTGGCTTCTGTGCACAAGATCGGCGGCGCAGATGGATATGTCGACTTGTTCTTGATTCACTCCTCCAGCTCGGGCTCTGCTGGGCGGAAGCTTTTGTGGCAGGCGCTTGAGAAACTGTACGCGGAGGGCAAGACGAGGAGTATCGGTGTGAGCAACTTCGGTGTGGGACACATCGAGGAGATGCGCTCATATGCGCAAGTGTTCCCGCCTCATGTTAATCAAATCGAGGTTGGTACTTTTGCTTCTATTACTACTCTTATATCTACATAGGTAGCTATGTAACTATTTGGTTTGATCGTGATCACTGACATTCTATCTTTGCAGCTCCACCCGTGGTGCCAGCAGCGCGTCATCGACGAATACTGCCAGAAGAACGGCATTATCGTCGAGGCATATTCCCCCATCGTGCGAAACTATAAAGCCAACGACCCAACTCTAGTGGAAGTCGCAAAGAAATACGGCAAGTCCACTCAGCAAGTCTTGATCCGCTATGCGCTGCAGAAGGGCTGGGTGCCTCTTCCCAAGACCGACAACCCCGAACGAATCGTGGCCAACACAGATGTTTTCAGCTTCGACATCAGTGTGGAGGATATGGCTGTGCTGGATTCCTTAGACCAGGGCAGTGCCGGCGCTATCGTGGAGGCTGTGGACAACGAATGAGCGATCTCTGGAGCATGTTCTTAATGACCCAGGCGATTCGAACCCAATCAGGCCCGACCCGGCGATGCAATGTAGTCACATTGCTCGAGGTCAATAATCCGGCGGCTGCATCAGGAAAGCATTGACAGATTGAAGCGTGGCGCGAGACGGGTTCACGTCATGTTTCGACGACACGAGCCAGGCTAGACGCTGTCGAATGAACTGCTTGCTGATCGCACGTTTGCTAAGGGAGGCATCGAAGCCGCCTGTGAAAAACAATTAGTTATTTTTCCCTTTTTCACATAGCGTTGAATCCATCACCCAGACCACCTGGAGAATTGCATACATACCCTCGTCGTTATAAAACAGACAAACTATCGCAAGCAGCGTCCCTGCCGAAAGATCCTTCCCATTCTCACAAGTAACCAGCACCGATAGCGACGAATCCGCCCCAAGACGAGCGCCAATAAACTCACGCACCTTCTCCAGACATTTTCGTAGATCCCGACTTCCCAGTTTCCCAGAATCACAGCCCAAATTGAGCCGCTTCGCATTTCCCTCCACATCTGCAGCACTCCCATTGCAGTCAATGACAAGATCATACCGACCTCCAGCATCGACCCCCACTCCCGAGCCAATGTACAAATTGCGCGTGGGGGAAATGAGTGTTGCGTCCTGGGCCACATCCAGCAGCTTGTGTTCAGCCACCAGCCGATCAATAAGCTCCGGCAATTCGTCTTCAGGTGTACTCTTCAAAATAGCCTGATTGGCCCAGAAGACTGGCGGCGTCAGTCCATGCGCCCACGCCTCGCTATCATCGCCCGCGCCTTGAATGTATCCGCCCTCGGACATTTCGGCGCCATGCACGCGCCTGGAAGCGGAGCATAGTACGAGTAGATTGTAGTCACCGCTTGTCTGCAGACCTTCCGGGTGAAAATACGTCCTATTGGCCCAAGCAATCTGGATGGGTTTGCCGAGTTGCTCGCGCAAATTGTCCAGGTCGAGTTTCAGGCTCTGGGGGAGGTATCAAGTATCAGCTACTGTTGCCCAGATAAGGAAGGGGGTTTGGTGCATTGGTTTGCCCGAGTCATGTTAATGTCACACATGCGTACCTTTAGGGAATGCACGAACCCTTCAATTCGATTCTCGATTTGCGCTTCTTCCGATGCGCCCAGATAATCGGGTGGGAGGCGGACTGGGTGGTATTCAGTTGCGGATGGGAACAGTGCTCTGTTTAGAACGGCGCTCCAGATTGGGACGGTTTTTGATAATGCGTCTGGCATCACTAGCGGCGGGTTAATAGAGGGCTCGAGGCTTGGCTGTAGCCATAATATGCATAGTGACCATCTGGGTAAGGGAGGCGGGATAATTCTCTAATTGGGAATAGTGTAGGTAGAGGTGGCACATACGTTTTCCTCGGCGAGTTGAGTCCACAATTACACAGCTGCAGCATCGAAGAAAACATAGTCAGCTTCCTTGCGTTCTTTCTGTGGGCTCTTAAGAGGATCATGCAGTGATGGAGTTGTTGCCATGGTTTATACTTGGGTCAATAAACGCCAACCAAAAGCACTCCAACACAGATATAAATCCATAAGCAATAGAAGACAGTGAAAAGGAAGTTAGACTAACCCCCCATGATCCCTGGCTAGCGGGAGCAACTGCAAGTTCAACCTGCGAAAGCTAAAATCCCACTGACCGGTGTGGCCATCGGTGCTTTTGAAATAAGCACTGCCGGCCTTGGCCGTGGGCGGGATATACCAGCTTCCGCAGCGCTCATTAGCAACCAGAGGTAGGCCATAGTGGTCAGCGACCTCTTGCGCAAAGGTGGCATCGGTCTCAATAGACTGGAGCCGATTGGCGACAGACAGCGCCGATCGACGTAGAGACGAAAGCGTCTGGGAGATTGACAGCTGCGCTGACGGGAAATGAAGGGACTCCAGGGTCGGGAGAGTATCGGAAGACCCCATGTTCGCCCTCTTTTGGCTAGAGCTGTTAGTGCCAAGTATATTTCGAATTCAAATTGGTATCAGGTCGTACTCCGGGGTTGTACTAGAAGCCGCTTCGGGGTTGCGGCAGTGCAAAGTGGCGATTTGGCCCGAGATCCGCTGAGTCGTGCTGGTTAGATTGCTTTTTATTTGACGAGATGTTATGTTGCGGTTTTTATTTTTGGTCTTCGGGTCGAATGTGAAGGAAGGCCGTTGTGGAATTGGCAATTTTGGGATTTGGGTCTGGCCAATCATGGTGATTGTATCGAAGAGGTGGACCCGGGTTCGTACGATGTATACAGTCGTGCTACATGGTTCCTGGTTCTTCCTGGTTGTGTAAATCTGTCTACGGAAATGAGATGAAATGATTGCTGGATAAAATTAATAGAGAATCTATCACGCTAGCTTCCGGACTGTCGCGCTCCGAGAATGATTGTAGGTTGGGCACAACTCCCCTTAACACCAGATAATGATAGACTAACCCCTTGACCATGGCGATAATAGAATGAGGTATAAAGCAGTCAAATCGCTCATCGCTCACCGGAACTGGAATAGTACTACTATATGTACTCTATACCGAGGTAATGTTAACGTCGGGTTCCTCTCTTAGTCCCCGCCAAGCACGCTCTGAACGTCCAAGTGCATACTCCGTACTCGATATTGTCTGACCGCGCCGGTTATATGAGATGACACGGGAAGATGGACCAACGAGCGGAACATCGGGCCTACATGCTTGTGTATGATGTATGGTTCTCAATCATTCCGTCCCCCGGGTTTCTTTGCGAATTGGAGTTCGGTCTCCCCTCGGAGGATAGTGGGGAGACAGTGAGAGAAGACGGAGACATGACCGTGCATGAGCTTGGACCTAGTAGGCTGATGTATACCTAGGTAATCGTATCTAGTGCGGTCCAATTAAATGACCTATTTACAATCTAGAATCTTGTACACTATAGACATCAGGTGAGAAGGTTACTTGCATATAAAAAGTCACTTGAGTAGAGTGCCCATGAATAAAATCATGTCACGGGATGGTATATCAAGACTAATTTCAAATATCGAAGAGAAAACATCGAGGAGAATAAGCCGGTGAGAAAAAAAGAAAATGCGAGAAAACGCGAGAAACTGCGAGGTGAAACCATCGCACCTGCCCGGAGTAGAAAAAGTACACTAGGCTGTAACCAGACTAGCTCGATAGGTCTGTGCTTTTTTATTGGCTGAATACCTGACCATCTCCCCAGATTTGAGGTACTAGAAACCTGCTTTTACACAATAGAACAAGGCCAATTTGAGGTATCTGGTACTTCCTGCCCCACGTCAATGACCAGCCCCTCCCGTTCTGGCCCGGTTTCCCCTTGGAGATTGTGATCGCGGCGTCATTTCCTTTGGGGTCGGCTCTTGCCTTTGGACTTAAATACTCCAATCGCCTATTTCCTTGTTTTGCCCAGACATTCCTCTACTCTTCATTTTGACCTGCATTCACTCTCCTAGATCATACTAGATCAAATACTCTTCAAATATTACACTTCTACCCGCATTTCCCCATCTCAATAAACAAACATCCCGGACCTACGCTCCGTACCTTCATCATGACTAAGGTGCGAATATCATGGTGTCTCCAATAAGAACCTACCGACGCTAACCTGGACTTGCAGATCACGGAAATTTTCTTTGATTGCGATAACACTCTGGTCCTCTCAGAGGAGCTGGCCTTCGAGGCTTGCGCCGACCTGGCCAATGAGATTCTGGAGGCGAACAACATCCCTGATCGTTACACCGGCGAGCAGCTTATCAAAGACTTTGTCGGCCAGAACTTCCGCGGCATGATGGTCTCCCTACAGAAGAAGTACGACTTCCAGATCGATCCGGAGAAGTTGGAGGAATATGTCACGAAGGAAGAGGACAAGGTCATTGCCAAGTTGAACGCCAAGGCTAGGCCCTGTGTTGGTGCCACCGAGGAGTTGGAGAAGATTTACGCGGCGAAGAAGTACGATATTGCCGTTGTCTCGTCTTCCGCTTTGCGCCGCGTTCTCGCTTCTATCAGAAAGGTCGGTCAGGACAAGTACTTCGACGAGGACAAGGTCTTCAGCGCTGCCAGCTCTCTACCAAAACCCACCTCCAAGCCCGACCCCGCTATCTACCTGCATGCTCTCGAGAAGGTCGGCAAGACTGCTTCCGAGACCGTTGCCATCGAGGACAGCAAGTCTGGCGCCCTTTCGGCGGTTCGTGCTGGTATCCATGTTATCGCTTACGTTGGCAGCTACAATGGTGAAGAGACACAAAAGCAGATGGCCGCGGCCCTGACTGATCTTGGCGCAAAGACCGTCATGTACCATTGGTCTGAGTTTGAGGATCGTCTGAAGGATATCGAGAATGATGTCTCCGTTGATGTTCAGTCGAGCCTTTAAACGCACTCTGGCTAATGACGCTTGTACGCCCACGATTTTATGATAGCGAGCGTATGGTCGTTATGAAGCACTTTCTATTATTCTTTTTGGTTTTGTTTTACGCTACTCCGTGTAGCGTGGACTCTTGATTTCTCTTGACACTTTCTGTTAGCAAAAGATGATTCCATTTCTTTTGACACAAGAGTGAGAAGTCTTGCTCGAGACTGGACTGTGTCCGGTCATTGCTACTTTCTTCTTTGCCTGGTGCATTACTTTTTAGTATCTTCCGTCTTTGTATAGACAGGTTTCGATGCGCAATGATACAATTTAACAATACTTTGTCATGATTCGGTTCTAGTTTTTACTTCATATCCCGTAGGGTACATGTGCCATTCTTTTTCATCTTAAGAACGAATATAACATCGAAGACATCCATCAATATAAGACCGATAAGATAAGGGCCAACCCCACCATCACCCCGCCATCACCCCTCCCAAGGTCCCCCCATTGCCCTCGTTTGGATTGGTTGACGGTCTAGCAATATCAGTCTAGTCCTCCATTGGACGAATAATTTGTACACCATTATCGAAGCTCGGCTTGTTCCCACTTCTCCGATCTAAATCACTGCCAACCCGTGACAATGTCATCTCGCACGCAGGCCAAGTCGAAACTCATCTCGCGGGGACCATTGGTAAGTTACTCCAATCTCCCCGAGGGTCTATTCGGCAATAAACTTCCAGTCAACTGCGTGTAAAACGGAGTTGGGCCAACATTACCAAAACCGCGACGGTGCATGACTTGACGCGTTTTACCAAACAGGACCCCAATGAAGCCCGCTGGGCTCGAATGATCAAGACAACATACACTGACCCCCTGGGTGTCGAGCGAACATGGGAATCAGCTGAGCGCACGGTAAGACTCATTCCGCCCTATTATGTGCTTACCCCGTTATGCTGCGCTGTTGATCGATGTCCGGGGTATATGCATCACACCCGGCGCAAGTATCCAAGTGACACGCCCGCGGGACTGCCACGAGGGCCACCTACATGGGTAGCATAAGATCCAGCCTCAGCTATATCGGCAAATGGTGCTTAGCATTGGTGGGGCTCCCCGATCTCGGGAACCTCTGCTCTAGGTGGCTTAAACCCGGGCGTTGCCCGATCCCGTATCAACCGATACCACATGACCATTGGTTGCCTTGTCATGTGTATTGGATGCATTGGCCGATCTTCATTACCACAAATTTCGCGCAACCTTTCAGAGCCGCTGTTTTTTGAAATTTAAATTCGGATTTAATGCTAACCGCGTTTGCCTAGACCCGTCCTGCCGGTATTGATCTTGATGGCGTTGGGATTGTCGCTATTCTGAACAAAGATACTGGCTCAGAGCTCCTTCTGCAGAAGCAATACCGGCCCCCAATTGATGCAGTCGTTATTGAGGTTCCTGCGGGACTAATCGATGCAGGTGAGACGCCTGAGCAGTGTGCTGTTCGAGAACTCAAAGAGGAGACTGGTTACGTTGGTGTGGCGGAGCAGACTAGTCCAGTGATGTATAACGGTACGTAGGCAGTGACCGCCATCTTTACTTGCTTCCATCTGCGTATTTGACCTTTTCGGGTGTTGAACGCTGACAAACATCTATGACTTGATCAGACCCAGGACTTTGCAATACCAACCTGCATATGGTCCACGTCCGGGTTGATATGTCCCTTCCCGAGAACAAGAACCCAAAGCCTGAACTTGAGGATAACGAGTTCATCGAATGCTTTACTGTTCCATTGAACTCACTGTTTGACGAGATGAAGAAGCTTGAAAAAGAGGGTTATGCTATTGACGCCAGGGTTGGAACGCTAGCCGAAGGAATTGAGCTGGCGAAGAAATGGAGACTGTGAGCTAGGAATTGTGTCATATCTCACTGACATGTAGCACAGCCATACATTGATACAAGCAAACACCCTGGCATACCCATTTTGCACATGTTATTCCCACTCAAAGCAACCCATCCTGCTTTAATCCCTGATACAAAGCCCAAGCAGCCAAAGTCTTCCCATCCCTAAGCCCTTCCTTCCACAAATCCGCCAAAGGAACAACCTTGAGTGTAATCTTCTCCCCATGCTCCCGTAATCCCGTCAACTTCCCCTGTAACTCCTCAATCTCCTTCCGAGGCATAGATTTCAGGCACAAAAACAATGGAATAAACTCATCACTCCCGCCAGGAGACGGATACACAGCACTCTGTAGGCGCTCACCATAACCAGGTTCCTGCGCAGCCTGCAGCGCCAGCGAAGTCATATCAATCAAATCCTCCTGCTGGACACACAACCCGGTCTCCTCTTGGATCTCCTTCGCCGCCCCGCCAGCAAACGTTCCACTGTCATCAAGCATCCCAGCCGGGATCTCCGGGAAGGACAGCGAACCTGCTGGGATGCGGGGCTGGATGGTCAGGATAGCGCGCTTATCCTTCTCAGTTGGGGACGGTATATCATCCGGTTGGAGGATAAGCTATTCATGAAATTAGAAAACAAAACACATTTCTTTCTTTTAGTGGTGGGCCTGGGGCTGGGCCTGGGGCTGAGGCTAGGGCGTAATAAACATTTCTTTGCCTGGATGTATCTAGAAAACAAAAGGGGAAATCCCCTATCGTGTGGAAATAGACAATAACTTACCAACATGCCGAGACTGCCCCCCCGCAGAAATACGCTACCGGGCAAAGTCTCACCCTGGGCATTGGATACCTCCGCTTTCAATTTGATGAAGCCTAGTCGACCGCCACCGAAGCGGTCGACGGCTTGGATGTCGATTTTGCGCAGTACATATGGGTCACTGTGGAACTCGTGCGAGGGGTGTTCTTGTCGCGCTAGGGATTGCTGGAGGGTTGTTATCCAGACCTTGAAGGCTGGAAATGAAAGTAAATCATTTTGGCTTAGATCCGGGATGCTATTCACATGGAGATTTGAATTGGGGATTGTGAATGTTGACATATTGGCTGTTTTTGCTTTTGCTTTTGTGATGCTGATGATTGGTCTGCAAGTGGGGATCGGCTGTGTTGGTTTCAAGTGTCGCGCGGCAAGGCGGAGGGAGTTCATTAATTCAGGTTGGGTGAGACTTTAAAGCCTCTCCATTGAGATGTTTTACGGTGGGAAACTTGGTTTGTTACAGCATACGACATACTTTGGGCACAGCTGTTTTCAAATGTTGCTTCTATGACGTCGTTCAGTCTTGGTCTCACCCCTTTTCATGAAAACACTAAATATATATTTTAGATATCGTATAGCTCAAGCACTTCTTTTCAGTAATTATTAATTCTGCTCTTGTGGAATTAATTGCTGTTTCAAATTTGTCATGGAATTCATCATAGAGTCCAGCCCGTTCACAACTTTGGAGCTATCAGTCTCGAAATATATAGTTCCACCTTTTATTAGAAACAGTAACTAGCGTATAGCTTTGTCTACAACTGGTTTCAACGATTGGTTTCAGAGGTTAACTATATAAGAATATACTCAAAGCTGCTATTGGCCACATCTCATCTTCTGTATTGTGCATTTATCCCAAGTCTACGACCCGTCGAACAGTACTCCGTATTCTGTACTTGGACCTATAACATTGGCCTTTTAACCCTTTAGGAAGCCATCCCTCCACCAACGATCTCATTGGTCATCAAAATAAACTTTCTCAAGAGGTTGCAGCTGCAGCTGTATCTTAATGCCGATGGGGCTGGCAGCCTCGCAGATGAATTCATACGTACCGCACAAAGATTTATGATTTATCTCAATGGCGGGTAGAGTCATTCCTACTTTGTACAAAATTAGATAAAAGCCTATATACTATGCAATTTTTTTGTCCTTCTTTTTCGTGGGTTTCCATGTTCTTCATATGCGCTCAGATATCTCGGGCTCCGATGAGGGGTGAGAATATGCATGTCACACGAGTCCCGTTAGGCTCTTCTAAAGACAGACCTACAAGTGGTTAGAAAATTATCTCAGCTGACAGAGCAGCAAATGCATGTTAATAGCGGTCAACTGCCTACAGCTACATAGCTGCCTAGGGTGAAGTTGCTGATAGGGCCATAGTACCGACTATTTATGTTCCCAGCCAGTCCCTCAATCCCAAAACCAGACACGTGTTAATATTGTATCTGCCTTGAATTGCTTATCCCGAAGAAAAGCAAAATGACTACTCCGTAGAGACGACTGAAGTTGGTATAGTGCGACCCCCACCCCGGGCGGAGCTTAGAGGAAGCCTAGTTCCAATAAATCCTGTTAATAGTAACGTTACATGAAGTTGCCTCACACTCCAAAATGACATCCATTATCCTCAAGACAAAGCAATGAAAATCATATGAAGGTAAACTAGGCCGAGAGCCGAGACCATTGGAATCATTGCCTAATCAAGTAAACTCCATACAAATGCACAATACAAGCTCACCAATGGCATATACTTTGTAGCCGAGCACAACCCCCCTTTTCCATGCAATCTAAGCATTCGAGTCCTTCGAGCTCTAGAAGTCATTTCGAAGTTTGCCCACGTAGCTTTCACCCGGGCAAAATGTGCCCATCTTCCCCGCTTTCGTAAGACGCTAGAGCCCGACGCACATTCCATGCAAGCTTATTACACTAACATATGAAATATCGGAAACCAACTAGGTATACGGAGTATACACCGCAGACTGCATGTTCTGTACTCCGTACTGCCAGGGCAGTTCTCATCCAGGGGTGTGACAAACAGACATTTACCCGGGTGATGGTAAGTGCGCCCACTTATGTATTTCCTGCCTGCTTCCTTCCGTGTGGCTTACAATAATCACATCATCACTCCCTTGCAGCAGTTGCATTTTAAGTTGCTTCTCGGGAAGGGAGGTAGAACCAACGGGGCTAGATCCCTTTGTTTTGGGTTAAGTGGAGGGCGTATGGAGTACAAGTTTGCCTCGGTGCAACTTGCGACCCAGATTGGTATTGGGTGGCGCAGGGTTGGACAACAAGTTGTTTTGTTATATTGGAATATATGTATCTTATATGTATCTTATTGGATATTGAATAGAACTGAAACTGACTACTCCGTACATTATATGCAGTACTATTGGTTTCATAGGGCCCCTTAAAACACCCGGACGCTCTAATCATTACGGGCGCTTAGGTGATAGGCTCAGGCAGCCCTCTAGGGCTGCCTAAGATTTCTGATAGAAAGTGCACTACCACCATCCTGCCAAGCCGCCTGTTTTAGTTTTAATGGATGTAAAAGTATTGGGTTTAGGGAGATTTTAAACGACAAGGTAACTGATGTTGGGTATTTCAATTGTAGCCTTCACAACGGAGTATCTTGGCTCAGGTTATCCACATTCGTGTTAGGCCCACCACATAGTAACTTTCTAAGTTTAGAAATAGGTATTACTTTGTCTGAAATTAGGTATAGATGGAGATAGATGGGGAATACTAGGTAGCAGTATAACCCCTAGCCATAGCTCCAACCCCATCAAAGTCAAGTTATCACCTGGGCGTTTTGACAGTTCAACAAGGCCATGTGGTCCAACGCTCGTGGACATCCCGTTAGCAATCATACATCAGCCCATTTGCCAGTCTGTTGCATGATGACCTCTTACCGGCATTCAAGGAACCCCATTTACTGGTGATTTAATACCGAGTCCGCTAATAATGGTGTGAGGGCAATATAATTATCCCCTGCACGCCCAATAATACCTTGAAAGACCGCCGATTTGATCAAGAATTGCCTCGTTTTAGGGTGAACCGAAGAGGAAAAGCGGTAATCTTCACTTCGAAGTGGATGCGGAAACGAGAGCGAAGGAGCGCAAGACCCGGGGTCATCCTAGTGCCCAGGTGGGCCAGCTGGGAGAAAAACAAAGGCTCTTTGGCCAAAAACGCCATGATCCCTCAGGCTTGGCCAAAAAGAACCGGTGTGGTTTAAATTCAGTGATAGTAGCCAAAAGAGCGGTGACAGAGAAACCAATGCCCCAGCGCTGCAAGGGCAAACGAGGTCACTCGTTAACCCGAAGACTTTCCCAAATCATTAGAGGCGATGCATGTCACATCAGGGTTTGGGAGACAATTGGGACGCTGTTGGGCAATGACGGAGTAGACTTGAATTCTACCACCGTTGGGGTAAGGCTGTCAAATGATTGAGGGATCAGCCGTTTCAAACAAGACATATTTCTTCAATCTCTTGCAGATCATATTGAGATTATAGCAAGTCCTGCATAGGAAAAAAAGTGAGGCGGAGTATATAAATCTTGGGGGAGCTCGGGGCGGCTATTGTCTCTCTCTTGTCTCTTGACAGGCGCGGTTACGAAATATAAAAAAAAATAAAAATTGACTTGGCATCAGGGGGTATGGAATCCTTCAAGATGTTCGAACGTTCCACAGTTGCATGAAATATCGGAGAAAAGGGGGAAGGGGACGAAAGCGATAGAAATATCAAAACAAAAAAGGCAACCGGGGGGTACTGCGTATGGTAAATACATAAATACAATACTGTAAGTTACAAAACAGATCGGCACGAAGAATCACCCAGCCGGTTGCCCACACGGATGCCTTGGACTTGGATTTTTTGCATTGTTCTTCCCACCTCTTACCTAGTCGATGTAATATAGACTATTTAAAGGTCCCCCTCTTCTATATCTTTACCCAATCTCCATGACAACATGGAGGATTGGGCTCTCGTTTTTTCTTACCGGGTGCGTTGGCCACTCCGAAGGCTCGAATGATAAGCTAATTCTCCCTAGATGACTGAAATGGGCGACAAGCCAATGTGCCGTAAGGAGGCCATACTGACTAGGCGAAATGTTTGCAGTCTGTTAGATGGCAAAACAAGGCCCTCAGATAGACTTGTCCGTAGCGACGTGTCACATAGGTATATTGCAACCTTCCAACCTTGGAAGCTTCTGTTGCTTACATATCTTTTGACTGTTCACATAGGCGATCTATGAAAAGGTTATTGCCAGAAGAACCCATATCTGAATCGATGGGTACCCATGGCCGTTGCTCGGCCGCCTCGCCAATATCCAGTGTTCGACCAAAGTCTACTAGCGTCCTAGCAGATGATCGCACTATGGACCCGCCTAGTAGCCCCGGCATGAGAGTGATGAGAAGCCCCGCTTGCACCAGTGTAGGCCACGTTGGCAAATCTCGCCGCCTGGACAGCTTCCGGGCCTCTCGGGAGCCTCGGCGGTTATCGGGATCGGCTTCTCAGCAGCTAAAATCTAGCGTGCCTCAATGTATAGATGAACCCCCAGCAGATCCAAAAATTGAGACCAGTGCACTCAGGCAGGAAGAGGGATTACAGCTAGCTCAAGGCTCTACGACACGTCCAGAATTGCAAAGATCATATCCAACACCCATTGTTGTGCACAGCCAAAATGCTGTTGGGGTTCAGAATATCCCCCATGTCACGCAGCCGAAAATGGAAACGCAAGAATCTTGGGAGACGCGAAATGATCAAGTAATAAATCAAGGTCAAAATCAAAATGGGGAGACAGTGGAGGAAGGTGCAATCACTCAGGAAGCAAAGCCTCATGAAATGTTCAGGCAACTGGAGACCCACACCATCAGTGAGGAGCAACTGATCAATGAGGTGCGGGGGATTTATACCGGACTTGTCATGGTGGAAAAGAAGTGCATCGAACTCGACAGGCAACAGGCGCAATCAAAGGACGAACTGTCACAAGATCAGTGGCAAAAATTCGTCTTGTTGCACCGAACACTACTCTATGAGCATCATGACTTCTTTCTCGCCTCCCAGCATCCGTCGGCTGGTCCTGTTCTTAAAGAATTGGCTCAGAAGTACGCGATGCCGGCGCGTATGTGGCGATACGGAGTGCATTCATTCTTAGAGCTGTTGCGCCACAAACTTCCTCAATCGATGGAGTATATGCTCGACTTCATCTACCTCTCATATTCAATGATAACGTTGCTGCTAGAAAGCGTGCCATATTTTAAAGAGACTTGGATCGAGTGTCTGGGTGACTTAGCACGGTACCGAATGGCCGTGGAAGAATTCGATAAGAAGGACCGTGAACTCTGGGCAGGGGTTTCGAGGTATTGGTATAACCAAGACGCAGAGAGAAGTCCGGAAAACGGCCGTATCCAGCATCATCTTGCTATTTTGGCGCGTCCGGATGTTCTCCAGCAGTTTTTTCACTACACGAAAGCATTGATCAGTGTTCGCGCATTCCCTAATGCTCTCGATAGCATGGTCCAGCTAGTCACTCCTCTTATGAATCTGCCGGTTCAGGAGGGAAGTCAGAGTTTGATTACTTCGTTCGTGACTACTCACGGTGCGCTTTTCATGCAAGCTCCGGTTGAGGATTTCGTTTCTCGGGCGAATCTGTTTCTTTCTACTCTGCGTAAGGAGATTGGTCGGGTATGCCGACATGGGCAGCAAGGTGTGCATGGGCAGCAATGTGTACATGGGCAACAGGGTGTGCAACTTACGTCTTGCAATATCTCCGCAATATTTCAATATGGGAGTAAATATGGAGTGATGGAAAAGGATTTTATATTGAAATTGCGCAGTCCTACGGCAGAAGATCGCCTGACGGCTATGAAGTGGGCATCTAGTGCACCTAGTGCCCCGAATGCATCAATCCATGCCACATACAGTGATCTTTCGTCCCAGCTTACGTTCCGGGCAAGCTCTCTCGCATTTCACACATTGATCGTCATGTTAGGCCAAATCGGTGATCCCAACATATACCCGAGTGTGCATATCTCTATGGCATTTGTGTGGTGCCTCACACTCAACCCAGCTGCTATACAACGACTAGAACCACTGGTTCCGTGGTCGCGACTCGCGAATTATCTGAACACCTTGTTCCGTCCCGATACGATCATTGCAAAGATCGAAGACGAATCATTCCCGCTTCTTGACGAGTCAAGTACACATCAGCTACCGGAGGACTTTTTAATCAGAGGACAGGCATGGAGCCGGCTTTACTACCCAGGAGATTTCTTCGAGGGGGCTCCTACAGAAGACGACAGGCCATCAATAGAAGAACGCTCAACAGTGATTCCTAGGGAACATCGATGTCTTTGGTTGGGGGTGCGGATTGCAACTGTCTGTTAGCCCTCATGTCCCTAAAAGCATATTTAAAACTGACCATCTAACTAGTTCACCCGCTGGATGACATACGACCAAACGCGACGATTCACACCCACCCGATTAGCAGATGAATTCGCGCCAATGGCAGAATCCCCCGCTTACCTGTATGGCAATCCCTACTCACTAGGAACTGATATATCAACATCCTCCGATCAGGAGATGCAGGAAGTTTGAAAACGGGGTTGGGTGACTTCCGGCTCTGTTGCGGGTTCCGTTATGGCGTAGGCTGTGCGTCTTGGCGGTGATCATTTAGGGGCTGGTGGAATCCTGGGGTTGTCTTTTTTTTTTTTTTCTTGTTCGCATTAGTGCTCCAGCCTTTTTGAGCACGGATCATCCCTTTGGACACTTTCCGTACACGAAGCCAGAGAGTGGATCCTTTTATTCTGTTATTACCAAGCCGGAAATTAATGAGTCGGCCACAACTACACGACAGATATCAGATTGCCCTCCGGACCCACCCTGGATGGCCTGCCTCTGTCTGGACCACTCTCCGAGGACTGAACCGGTTGGGGTCTCCAAGGATTCTCGCATCTATTGCCATTGATATATGGAAAGGTCCCCTATCCCAGGATGCCCTCGCTTCTGTTCGTCCGGCTCCATAATACTTGGGAACGTTCACAGGCCTTGCTGATCAGTTTCCAGGCATTGCGCTACGCTTTTCCACCGTGGTTGGACTTGCCATGTTGTAAGCCAAGACTCCTGCTTCAATCGCTTTCTGGTCTCGGATTATTGCGTACTCCTTCTATCCAGGAGGGGTACGTTCAGAACTGTTAGAAAGAAGTCGTTCTTGACTTCTCGGTGTGTTGTTTTGTACTTACTGGTTGGGTGAAGGAGTCTTGCTAGAATATCAGAGGATACAAGACTAGGGAGGCAAAGTGGTAGGAAGAAGAAAAATCGAGACGATAACAGAAGGAAAGTGTTTGAATGAAACTATGGAAATATTGAACTTTGAGTGTCAGACCTCCGTGGTCCTGTTTCACTTAGCCAATTCTCTTACTATCCTTTGCTAGAGGCAATTCTCTAGCTTTGACAATTGAAGATCACTCTGAGGGAGTCGCGCCATTTGATGGAGCAAGAATCAGCTCTTGTATGCGACCATGTTCACTCCAAGAGCTGACCGATCTATGTGATCTGAGGTTAAACGCGTATAGACAGGCGTATACGTGAACACAGGCAAATGAGCTACAGTATACTTGAACTGTAACGGAACACATATGTATAAGAAAATAAATTCTAATACCACTTATATAAAATAGTAAGACATAGGATCATATAATATCTTACGAACGGTGGCTCCCGGAGGTGGATCTATTCCGTATCGGCTTGCGTGTTGCCGATAAAAGGCCAAGCTGGCGATTATCAACTTACAGCATTCCTCCCCTCCCTTCTACCGTCTCTCTCCCTCTCCCTCTTCAATGGCGAGGATCAATCTGTCTTACCTCTATGAATAAACAGTTTCTCTCTCGGACCTAAGTGCTTGCCTTATCCCTTCCGGCATCGCTCCCGTCTCCCCATTCCGCATCTCTTCCGTCTCCGCATCTGACGTCCAGCTCGTCACTCTGCACAATGGCGGCAGCTTGGAGCGAGGTCTGTCGCCAATGCGTCAATACTGTGGTGGAAATCCCAGTTCAGATCTTACTCATTGCTGCCCTGGCCACGTTTCTAGGACTATTTGTCCTGGTGAGTCCACTTTCCCCCACTCCGCTTGTACCAGCCAGATCGCGCGCTCCAGACACGTGCAGCCCTAATTACAAGTTACTGACCTATCGATTCTCCTTTCAATCATCTAGTTCTCATTGTTTATATTTTTCGTTGCGCCAGTCCCACGAGAACCTCTACCAGAAGAAAAGAAGTATAGAACCCTCGCCAAAGATGGATCCGTGACAGACCCCGAGCCCCTACCCTGCTGGCTCGAAAGCCTAGACGCGAAAAAGGGCACCCCCAAAAGCACCACAGCCCATACGATCGCACCAGCCGAGCTATTCATGTCCGTCGTAGTACCAGCCTACAACGAGGAAGACCGGTTAACTGGAATGCTGGAAGAAGCCGTCAACTACCTGGAGCACATGTATGGGGACACAGCCAGCGCGATCGCCAGGGCCAGCAGCCCAAGCACAATGGAGACGCGCTCAATGCGCAAGCGCAAGCCGAACCAGGAGACCACTAGTGACGCCACAGGCTCCACTTCAGATCGCGGCTGGGAGATCATCCTCGTCTCGGACGGGTCGACAGACCGCACGGAGGAAGTGGCATTCCGGTTCGCGCGTGACCACCAGCTTTCTCTACACCCCAAGGGACACGCGGGTCCATGGACACCAAAGGCCGCGGAGGGCGTTCATATCCCGCCTGGCACAATCCGCGTCGTGAACTTGACTCACAACCGCGGCAAGGGCGGTGCGGTCACGCACGGTATGCGCCATGTCCGTGGGAAGTATGTTGTCTTCGCGGATGCGGATGGGGCGAGCAAGTTCGCTGATCTCGGTAAGCTTGTTGGGGCTTGTCGGGATGTGGAGGATTCGAATGGGCGGGCGGTTGCTGTTGGATCGCGGGCGCATATGGTTGGTAGTGAGGCTGTGGTCAAGGTATGATATTTGATATCTGGGTGATTGGATGTTTTGTGAGGTTGATTGCTGACTCTGCTCGATAGCGATCCAAGCTTCGAAACTTCCTGATGCATTCGTTCCATTTGATCCTGCGGCTCATGACGCCTCCTAAAACGGCTACTGTCAAGGATACGCAGTGCGGGTTCAAGCTGTTCTCTCGCAGTGCGCTGCCTTATATTGTGCCGTACATGCATTCCGAGGGCTGGATCTTCGATGTTGAGATGCTCATGCTGGCTGAGTTCGCTCGGATCCCTGTGGCCGAAGTCCCTGTGGGATGGAGGGAAGTCAAGGGTAGCAAATTGAATGTCTTACGAGATAGTATCGGCATGGCTTGGGGTCTGGCTGTTCTGCGGGCAGCTTGGTCGCTTGGTGTGTATAGACAGCGATGATCAAGTGAGGAATTCAATTGTCCCCGCTATTTTCGAATAATCTTTTTATAGCGAATATATTGCATCTTGAATTTTTGGAGACTCGGGTTTATTTTAATTTTTTTTTTATTATTCGCCAGAGTGGATAATTCAATCGGCTTCCGATGTACTTCTTCAAGTGATGTCATTTGATCTTGTTGGCAATGAAAGGGGACGGGAATTGATAGTGCCGGTTTACCAGATTGTTCAGTTTATTATTGATAAACTGATATTTGAATGTGCTGCCGAGAAGAGAGAAGATTCGCTAGATATCTGCGATGACGTCTCTATTGGATCAAAGGTGTGCAGCTTGGTTCACTACGAATATGATTACCTAGGTACTTCTACCATACAATAATATCACAATGGATGGCAGCTTTGTACCTATTTATACTCGATATACAGTCTGCATCTTACATTATGCGACCATGGCATGTTACTCAAGCCCAAGTACATAGATTGTGTGGTCCTCGACGTTGCTTGGCATTACTATCTCTTCACAATTTTTCTATACATCAGATCCACTAATACGTGGGTCCCCAAGGACAATATCATCCCATTTAGAAGGTTACTGCATAAAATTTTTGCATTGAATACATCCATGGTCCAGGGATCTAGGAACGGGTAATTACCTCGTGGGTTATGTACTACATACCTAGGTACATATGTATAATAGCTTGAATATTCCAACCTTGGAAGGTTTAACTTGTACGGAGGGCAATATGCGGTGAAGTATATGCAGTATATGCGGTGTGATATCTTAGATCAGATACTCGACATGGGCTGATGCTCTAGAATTTATGTTATGCAAGGTCATCTAAGAGTACAGAGTACAGCTATTTTGGTTCAGCATTGACTTTTTCTGATCGAAAATTTTCTGACGGTGGCGACACATCTATATAGCGTATACACCCGAGTGGTACGACTGCCTTTTAAACGGAATTAACAGCCGCGTTTCGCAAGCTCAATATTTCATCACAGATTGCTCATATTGCTTTTTCTTCTAGATCTATAAAGTAGGGAGATATGAAGCCAAATCTCACCCACACATCGATATCACCATCGCGGCTCCTCCAACTCCCAGCCGAACTCCGTCTCAAGATCTACGAATATGCACTAGACGTACCAAATGAGTATCTAGTCAGCAAACCCATGATCGTGCTAGGCGATCATGGCAATACCTTCACAGCCCGTGGTCAATACCGAGCATTATCAATGAGTCCGCACTGGGTTGGCGAAGACGGCACCGCACGCAAATTACTCGCGGTGAACCGGCAACTCCACAACGAAGTCGAAGACTACCTCTACTCAACACACACCCTCTTCCTCCGCAACTCCTTCAATCTGGACCGACTAGGCGACTTCCTGGATACGCTCAGTGCAACCGCCCGTGCCCGCATCCGCAGCGTCGGTTTCGAGGTCTTCTTCTTTGTGCACACGCAAACCGGCGTGCCGAAGCGCACGCTAAAGCAATACGAGGCCGCCGCACGGCTTCTGGCCGAGAAACTTCCGCTCTGGAATAGTGTGCTACTGTACCTCGATCCGCGCTACTATTATCCGTCTGCGAACGTGGGTGGTCGGGATCTCACGGCCCGAGGGGTGTTTGATCTTGCTACACGCTTCGGCACTTTGTGTAAGGATGTGAGCTTCTATCCGCTGCCGAATGGTGATCATCATCTGCTTGATGAAGCTCAGCAGTTTGTTTGGCGGAGTCGTTCGCCGCTGAGACAGCCAGATGCTCGTCGGTCGATTAAGGGGTGTTCGGCTTGGTCTTTGGATTTCAAGAAGAACATGGTTGCGCCAAGTCGGGTCCAGCCTGCCTCGTCTGTTTACTGAGGGTTTTCCCTTTTTCCCTTTTTTTCATTTATTTCGGTGTTATCTTCTTTTCTATATCCTTTTGTTTTGTTTTTGTTTTGTTTTTTATTTTTTGCATTTTTTAGCATTGTGAACCTCGGGGGATCTGGTCTGACTTGTTCGAGTTTGCTTTTAGCAGGCCCCTGCTCTGCGTCATGATGTCTGAGCGCGCATTATACCAGTCAAGTGCATATTAAAGGTGGTTTAATGACATCTTTGGCGCAAGTGGCGGAACTAAGGCGGGCTTCTTTTTTACTCTCTCCATTCTTGTTGATTCCACTAATACAGTACGGAGTACAGGGGTGAATTCTAGATATATATTCTAGATATATATATTGACGGGGTATACTCCAGGACTGTTTTTTGGGGGTTATATATTTACACACACATATAGATGACTTATAATATATATTAGATATACCAGATATGTATCTGATCATCCTACCTATGTATATCATCTGATAAATGACATTTCCTATTAGAGCCCCTTTGACGTCATACGCTGTGGTCAGATCCGAATTTCCTTTTCCATTTCTCATGTAACCCTCCTCATTTTCCCCAGAATTTGTGGGGATGAGCAATTTAGTACTCCGTATATTTGACCTCTTTCCTACTTCGCTACTTTCCTTGGGAATTTAGGAACTTTGTACCTGAAAAGCTACCCAAATCCTAAGCCCACCATTCATCTACGAACGCATGTCCCGAGGCTTGACATGTGCTGTATCCGGAACCTCGCATGAAATTCCGGCATATTAGATGGCCAAGTGCTGTGAACTCATTGACCGCTCCTAGGAACTCCACTGGCCTCGACGTGTAAAGCCACACTGCAGGTTGGGCACTATCGTGATTATCGTACTATCCACGTTACTATCGTCTCGACCCCCTAATATACCCTTATCTGCCGATTTGCGCTCATTATCGTGAGAAAATCAAATCTCAGACATCATGAAGCCTACCAAATTACTAGACGGCCACGGAAGTCTCTACAAGGAAGTACGCTTTTCTCCGACCGAAACACCAATCCGTCGCACAAAATCCGTTTCAGCCACATTTCCTCCTGTAATTTCAGGCCACGGCCGAACAGCATTCCAAGACTCGACGTGGGTGAATTCGTTCACCATGGATACGTCCTATATCGACCAATCGCGGGCACTTCTCCAGAGCCAACGGCTGAACTTTGAGACGGAGAGGGAATTGTTTGCGCAAGAGCGCCGGTTATGGGAGAAAGAGCGCGCGTTCTTACGATCGAAAATTGCTGAGCTGGAGGTGTTTGTCAAAAGTCAAGGAAACAGAACAAGTCAATTGGGATCGGAAGCCGCCAAACTTGTGCTTGCAGGTGGAATATCGCAGTATAACACAAATGGCCTTGCGGCTCAAGTGTGGGAGGGGACAAGTCCAGGCAATCCTCCAACAAGGGTGTTCTTCGACCATGAATCTCCAGACCAAAGCTATCTATCGCCAATCTCCGAAAGTGGGAATCCGCCATCCCTTGATCGGGCTCTTTCCCCCAATCACGACCAGTAGACCCTTCTGGAGCAGCTGTGAGTCAGCCGGTGCCGATCGAAAAGCTTGACAGCACCCTGGATGGTATCACGCTCAAGTCTACGGCGCTGCCACCCGCCGTGGTAGCTCGAGTGATCACCCCGCCCTCCCCATCGCCCCTGGTAACCCCTGGAACTGCCCCTTCAACCGCTGCAAGGCCTATCATGGAACATCGAAACAGTCTTAAGTTAAAGCTGTCAGAGCTTGGACCGCCCAATGAGAACTTGCTCCGCCATGCAGGTCACACCCCGATGGCGATCATCGACGCTGATGATAGTCGGTCCACTCAGGAGGGGACTCCCCTCGAGGCTGGCTCCCAGATTGAGAACGCCCCTCTTCAGCCCGTGGCGAACGTTCATCAACCCACCGAAAATGAGATCTCCTACTTTCCGGATGTGCCAGACGACCCCGCTCTCACGGGGCCCCTCGGTCTGATTAATGATGACGAGCACGACTCCAATTTTTTGAGCGAACTCGATCAGAAACTCCTTGTTCAAGCGAAGAATATTCTAGGCAGCTCGGTGGAATCGGCTGATCCCAATGAGAGCGATTCTGAGTCTGAATTTCCTCGCCAAGGCGAGCAAGAACTTGAAATCAAATTCAAGAAATCAACTAATTTCGGCACTGCATTTGGGATATCGAACTCGGGTCAAGTGTAAGGAAACATATATTTCCCATATACATTTGGATCTTTGTGATCTGTGTGTGAAATAGGTCCTACTATGTCTCCTGCGGATTACTTGATGTTTTTTTTCTTCTTTTCATGGAGCAGCATATGCTTTTGATGCTGTACCTTTTTGTTTATCTTCTGTTCTCCATTCTGGCGAAATACCTTACGAGATTATGATATATGCCGATATGTGCAATACAACCTCATCTGTTTCAAATGTTTTAGATTTCTTCCAGGTTAGTCTTCGTTTCTGGGGTGACCTGCTTGACTTGACAGGCAACGGCCAACAGCCCTAGCAAGTTGCATATGGACTCGCCTGTGTTCGAGTTCCTTGCGTGTGATGTGTATGCATTGAATCTTAGTCCAATGTCCTGATTGGCTCCTTGAAAAGTTTCTTGTAGAGAGGGATCTTAGTGTCTCTGTGCCTTATTGGCTACTATCCCTTGCATCCATACAACTTTACTTCCCCATTCGGCCACACGTGTTCTCCTACCCCCCCAGAGAACTCCATCTGCATCCCATACAATGCAAATCCCACTAATCTTGTCCTAGTTGGGCTACGATAGCTCGGGCGTCCGGGGAAGGCTCGGGCATAAACTTTACACTACTCGCCAGCGCACGTCTAGTCTCTCGACAGAGCTGCAGCTCGTTCCTATTGAACCATGCTGCTTGCATGCCCTAATTTCCACCAATTACTTGATTCCAGACCCCTTAAGACCCAATGTCTCTCATGATTTCTTTCCCAGCAGTGGCCGTTGACTTTGTACCTTGCAGATCACTGCCCTTGTGGCTTTTTTAGATGAGTACCACCCAGGACTAGTTCGTGCCTTGCAGATATCTCATTATCTGGTTCGATCTGGTCTTGGATAGAGCCCTTGGTTCTCCCCATGATACTGTTCAAGTGTATACTTTGCATGGGTGCCGAAAAGTACATAAGGATCATTGTTCACGCCTCAAATTCAATTCTTCAGCAACCATCACAGTCTCTAAACAGTCATTCACTCTTCTCTCTCTCTTTCCAACTCTCCTTCAATCACTTTATAATTTCGATCTTCGGATTCATTTAATCAACAACTTCTATCTTCCTGTCTTCCTAAAATCAAAACCAAAAAAACACACTACCGCAACAATGGTCTCGACTACTATCAACTTCTCCGGCCTCATGTGCCTCGTCCTTGCTCTCGGCCCCGCCACCGTCCTCTCTGCTCCCCAGGTGCCGGCTCCCCAGCTGCCCGCTCTCCCATTCCCGGAGATCATCAACCACGGCCCCGAGACCACCAACCTGGGCCCAGACAACAGCGAGACCTCCGCCGGCAGCGGCGTCAAGGTCGGCATCCCCGGCGGTCCCTATGTGAACGTTGGCGCCGGATTCCTCGACTCTCACCGCGGCCCCTGCGGCCCTGGCTCAGGCGATGACCACCTCGCCGGCGCTGGTGTTGACGTTGGTATCCCCGGTGGCCCCAGAGTCAACGTTGGTAACGGCGAACACCACCACCAGGACGGCTACCCTTGCCCTGAGCCCCCTGCCGTTGTCGTTGTGCCTACTCCCACTGCCAACCCTCCTCCCGTGGTTGTTGTGCCTACTACTACTGTCAGCCCTCCCACCGAGATCATCACTCCCCCCGCTGAGACTGCCCACCCTCCTACTTGGACTGGCGTCCCCACTATCCTCCCCCCCACCTTCACCACCCCCATCTCTGGCCCTCTTACCACCGCCCCGGCCGGCTGGGTGCCCGCCCCCGCCCAGTCCTCCACCCCTCTGATCCACCACGCCGTGCCCACTGCATCCGCCTCGCCTTCCGCTGTTCCTTCCGTTCCCGTTGTGCCCGTCTTCAATGCCGGCTCATCTCTGGTCCCCGGATCCGTCCTCGCAGTGGCTCTTCCTGTTATCGTGGCTTTCTTCCAGTAAAGTCCCTGCTTCAACTTCTCTACATTTACTGAACACGATGAAAAATGGCGAAAACGACCCGGATAGACCTTCCACCTGTCACCGACGTGGTTGGTCTCTCTAATGATTGATCGGACCTGTGTATCTCTTGTATCTCCCTATATTCTTCCTTGTCTACTTTTTTCTCTACAATTTGTCATCATCGGCCGGTGTACCCACCCCCGGATTATCTGTATCTTCTGTGCTCATTCGTGAGGGCCGAGCTTTATTATTTACTCTTTTGTTTGGCTGTTATCTAGCTACTGCGGATGGTTGTCCATTATGTTCACTTTGGACGTCCACCTGTGCTTTGCACTATTCGGAGTTCTTATGTGGTTTACTGTTATTTGTTATTTGTGGCTTTTGATATTATTACTCTCAATTCGAATATACTACTTTGATATACGACTAATTCTTCAACTTACTCGTAGGTACAGTAATGTTCAGCTTCGTCTCCCGATATTAATGCCCATCTACTTGCGAAATAATTCAGAATATTGTAGTAGGAAGGAAAGTTTTGCAAGATAAAGATATAAAACACGCAAAAGCTTACTATCAAGGCGCTCGCATGGGAATATGTCTATGTTGCTAGATAACCCTAACTCGAATCCTTGACCCGCAATTCAACTTTGCAGAAAGAACTATTCCCTAGGGGCCAGACAGCTGAATTGTCCCGGGTGTTGTAAACTAGCAAAATCGGTGGGTGGTCCGCGGGCAAAGGCACAGATGGGGGTGATGGGTTTGGCGCGTCAGAGAGAGTGTAACTCCAACTATCACCTTGATTGTACCACGTTGCGATATCAGAATATCCACGATAACGACGAAGAATAAGGGAACCGATGAGCCATGTATTTTCATCGACCTGCTTGATGGACTTGCTAACAGGGTCTTCGATTGGTTGAGGTTACCTTCAGAAGAAGATTTTGGGAGGAAATGGTTGATCTTGAGATTTAAAAAGAAATAGTCAGTGTGAGTTGGGAAAGGAGCCTTGGAAGGGAACCTGTAGCTAGATACATGCTCGGAGGAGCAACCCGACTTTTGCAGCCTAAGGAACCACACATCAACCTTTGGTCATGGAGTACGCTGTTGGGGATATTGCCAACGCATTTGCATACCCGGAGAGATAATCAGTCTTGCATTGATACCTTGTCAACCGGGGGCAAAACTAGCGCGGGGCTCAAGTTTTAACCCTCCGGTCTTACTTCGGAAATGCTCGGGACTATGTATGATCTCGCGATGCGATATGTCTACACTGGAATCTTCACAGATCGTAGGAAATTTGCCATGAGAAACTTCTCAAAGTCACCAAAGATAATACACAGCAAAAGCAACTCAGGGAAGGGGGAAGGGAGATTATCCGTACTCCCAGAAGCAGATTAACGCCAAACTCATGTCATGTCATGCATATCACATCTCGAAAATCAAGAGCAAGAGAGCAGGTCGCCAGATCCCAGCCATTATCTAGTCCAATTCGGTCGTAGAATATAGCTGCCCGGCCAGTAAGGGTCGGAGAAGACGATTCTGGATCTAATCCAAAAGAAATTATACTCCCATCGTAAAGTCGTGCTCAATGCCCGGCGTCACACTGGCAATGAATTTGAGGAACACAACCAGGTATTGGTCTACTCGGATAGCGACCTGTTCTTCCTCATCATGTTGCAGCATCTCCCACTCGTCCCCGCCAGGTTGTGCATGGTGGGAGTCCCCGAGGGACAGATTCTTTGTCTCATCTACCAAGCCCTCCAGTCCGCCGCCTGCCCGGAGAACGCGGTTCGCTTCCTCGCGTGACTGTGTCTGCTTGAGCTTGTCACGACGGAGCTTGAGTGCGGCATCGGCACGATCCAAAAGTGTCTTCATCACGGAGGCGTGGCGACATGGGTGTACACTGGCCATCTTGACACTGCCCTCAAACCACGGGAAGTCCTCTAGCGTCACGGTCTTATCTTTGTAGTCACCGACAATATCCTCCATCATTAGATGTGGCGGAAGCGGTTCGGATGCCGACAAATAGCCGGACAGGTAGAGGCGAGGTGTGCGGTAAAAGTTTGAGTAGGTAATGTAAAGGGTATAAGTGCGGAGAGACCTGGAGCGGTAAAGAGTCACGGGTTAGAAAAAGAGATAACGGTGAAGCTGGAGACAGAGAAATAGCACTCACTGTGTCCCTGACTGATCATCTGTCTCTCTGATGATGGCTTCCTCATCATCGTCTTCATCCTCCATATCGGGGATATCATCATCATCCTCCTGCTCCCCCAGGTTCCCGGATTCATCAACGGTTCGCACGTCACGAATCCGAGCTTCTTGCTTATCATGGTCTGCCCCAGCGTCGCGGCCACCACCGGTCCGCAACCATCCATCCTCTCCGCCGTCGGCAGATGTGCCTTCACCGCCATCACCGCCTGAGAGGAAATCCCTCACAATCTCATCCTCCAACCCTGCATCTCCGGCAAAGTTGTCGTTCAGTCTCCGATGACATGGCACTCCTCGTGTAACCAGGAACTGCTTGCCATCTGGAAGGTAGGATACCCGTTTTGCTGGACTCGATGCGTCGGCCCATGACCATGTGGGGAACTTGTAGACTAAATAATCTCCGGCGAGAACAAACTCCTCTGGAGTGATTTGGCCAGTGTTGCGGAAGGTGGAAGTGCGTGATACCGGGGCCAGGCGGTCCCGCCAAGTTGACAGTGTAGAGTGTAGGATATTCATAGTGTTTCACAGGTGAGAGTGAAGAAAGAGATACAAGAGAAACGGCGGGGGGAGGGTAAATGATAAGCGGTGGAGCACATGATCCGCCCCGCGTGAGCGTCATTTTGAACTGATATGGTTGCACGTGATGGTACCTATATGCTTATATAAGAACGTTATTTTATTCCAAGGTTCCAAGGTTCCAAGGTTCCAACCGATACTACGGAGTATGTTGTAGAGAGGTATATATCCTCCACAAGGATTGCCAACATAGGATGAACAAACGTGGATACTACAATGACATGCTATAACCATATGGGGAAATGATCTGGGTCCTCACTATGTCCATTTATAACCGAAGAGCTTTAATTCTCTGATTCCTAAAGTCATACCCTTCTATTTGGATGCCTAGATAGTTTTAGGCTGAAGAGCTATTTAGGATGTGTAAGATGTGCACATATTGACTAGTGGCCTCTTCCTTACTCCAAACATTGGAAATAATGAAATACTAGACATCGGGAATCTGTACAAACACAATTAACTTCTGTCCCCAGTGACTTCACTCCACGACCTTATTCCAACTCAACGTCCTTCCATTTATTTTGAAATCTCTATTTATTCTTGCTAGAGAGAATACATACGTAACTTGGTCATGTAAAAGTTTCTGTATCCTGTACGAAGAACTAGGTATTTACCTAACAGAAGGAGAGCAAACGCCATCTTCATATCTGGCCAATTCCTAGACTAAGAAAAAGATATTTTTCTGTTAAGAACAGTGATCAGAAAACCTCATATATCTTAAAAAAGTATTTCTCTATCAACTACGAGCAATCCTGGATGACAGCAGATATAATAGACATACCATAGTCGAGGATTCATCTTACCCCTTCATGATTATGGCTGGCCGTGAAAATCGGCGACTCTAAGGCCAAGGCCATACCAGCAAGCCAGGCCGGCCGAATAACTTCGAAACCCGTACTCAAAGCGACAATATCTGCAGGCAATTTCAGTGTGGCAATTGTACCTATGACTCGACTTGCAAATTCTCTTACGACCTGACAAGAGCTAGCGGATCTGAACCCAATACCGCGACTGATGATTCGCGCACCCAGAAACAGTACTTTGACTGGAAGAAAGTCATGAGAAGAAGCTTTATCGGTGTCAGATCTCGGAGGGGACACGGAGAGATTCTTTGACTGTGGAAAGGGGCGACTGATATCCTTGATAGCGAGAATACAGGGGACCAACAGCTCCTTGCCGGAGACCTTGTGGATGACGATCTTGATGGACATGGGGCTCATCCTGGCAACTAGTGACACATCCGGCCAATATTCGACTCGCAGTATAGCCGGGTATTCCATAAAACCTCCACATCAGTCTCGAAATGGCGCAACCTGGAAAGGGATGCAGCACCTTTTGCATCTCAAGTGGCCTATGATACACGCACAGCTGGATATGATGGATGCGGAGGGATTCCAAATGGTCAGTGTGGAGAGCCCATTGGAGGACGCAATCACCAGGCTGATGAGGGTGTTTCTCGAGCGGAGCATATGGAGTAGGGGTGGAAACATCCATGCCATTCAGTTATAATCAGCAATTTAACTAGCTATCGTGTCAGTTTGGAATAGCATTCATATATCTACTTTGTCTCTTACGTCAACAAGAGAAAATATGGTATGTCACATAGGTTCAGCTGGACAGGCCGCGGAATTCCCTGGGATTGTCCAATGCTGTGGATACAGCTAATCCTCTGATCGAATATTCGGCCACATCCGCAGAGACGAGGCCGTCCTGTGTGGGGGTGTTGCTATTCCTTCTGGGTGGAGCAGGGTCTTGCAAGCCATCTGGCCGTTAGGCCTTCCGTTGATCGGCAGTATTCCTGCCACCACGCAGTAGATAATTTCGTAGATAGCTTGCTAGCTTCTACCAGAACATCCTTCCTAGTAAACCTTTTGGCCTTGGAATTGGATGTTCTCGGCAAAGATCAAAGGGCATTCATTCACCCTCCTCCATCATGCGCCTCCGCTCAATTTCGGCATCCACTTCATCTACTACCATTGGGATAGCTCTGCTCTTCCACTGACTAACCTCCGCCCGCATAAAGCCTTCTGTACTCTTCATGCCTACGACCAAAAAGCCCAGCTCTTCACGATCAACATCAAAGACTTCCCACCACTCGCCATCCACAAGCTTGACCTCCTCCTCGCGTGAAGCGAGGTAGATGGCAGCCACAGCCAAGGCATTTGGTTGGTGGGTGACATAAAGAAGCTGCGGTGAAAGCAGCGCCGCATTGAGGTGCTGAATGACCCGTTGAGCCACAGCGGGCTTTGTCACGCCCAAAGTTTGAAGATATGTCAAAGCGATGGTATGCGGTAGGGCGACATGTGTATCAAAGCCGAGAGTACGGAGGATAACCGTTTCGGTGCGGAGAAGAACTAGCCGGGCGGACTGGTAGCCTCCCTCGGAAAGGATGTACGTTTCGGGAGATGGAGGGGTTTCAGGGGCCCCGCTCTGCCTCACAAACCACAAGGGTGATGCATCTTGGGATAGGAGGAATGTGTAGACATTGAGGACGGAACGTGGAGAGGTTGGTTGGAAGGAGAGCTTAGCGGTCAGGTACAAGGCTGCGGCGGACACATCCTGCTCCGGTTAGTGGATTAGATCAGAATAAATATTTAGAACTGGAGCTGGACTTACCTTGACCGAGTAGATTCGCAAGCTACCCCCGTCAGCGCCAAGCCAAAAACGCGTGAAGATCACGACTGCCTGGGCAATTATATCTTGCGACAAGTGTAGGAGAACCCCGGCAGTTTGAGTGAGCTGGACGCCCGCACAACGAATGGAGGTTTCGAGGTCAGATGGGACATTGTCGATGGAGGATGAAGATTTGGACAGTTGGTCAGGCGTTGCCAGGACATTGGATAAATGCTTCAAACCGGGAGCCATGACGCTGGAAGTTTGCAGAAAACGTGCGATGACGCAGATGCTCGTGCAGCTGAAACCATGCACAGCGGGAGCGGTAAAATAGACGATGACGGTATCAAACTCGAAAGAAGTCTAGTGGGAGGCAACGCTAATTTCCTATAATTAATCAGATTGGAAAAGGAAGATGTGGTGGATCATGGAGGTGGAGAGAGCTCCAGGCCGTTCAGCCACCGCTATTTCCTTCTCCCCAGCCTCTTGTTTTCTTGTCGTCAATTCCTGTGGTGTCTTTTGGTTTCAAATTCTAAAAAAAAATCAAGTCTCGACACTTTGAAACACGATCACTTCATTGAAACTACCTATACCGAGAGTACCTTTTTTGTTTGACTTTGAATATATCCCAGGGGGTCGTCCTTGATCAGCCTTCATACCTCCCCTCCTGCAAATCACCCCCAGGTTGCACACCAACGCCACATTGGGCCTGAATCGACGTGGCATTTCCATCCTGTCTGCTTGTTCTGTCGAAATAACCCCTCAGAACATGTCTCCCGATCTCTCCCATGCACCTGTCACCCTGCATTCCGATGGCACGCAATCTCACGAGACCGTTGCCTTGACGCCCCCAAGACCGTCGGTCCACCCAAGCTCGCGAAATCACTTTAACAATCCGCCTTCACATCGTCGGGCAAACACTGAATATATTGCAAGACCCCCACTCTTTGAGCAAGGCACCAACGACACGATATCAGGCTCGAAGAATACCACTTGGACGGAAACCTTCCCGAAGAAGAAGCTTGAAGCAAGAGCCAGGGTCTTGTCAGACTGGTTCCAGGGGAAATCAGATCCAGTCGAGTTGGGACTGAAAATGGGCCCCAACGGTTCTTCAGAGGTGACCGGATTGAATTCCCGCCCAACTCCAACATCCATGTCACATACGAGGCAGAACTCGACCCCGACAAATCGGTTTTCATTCTTCGGCCTGCGTCGACAACCAAGCAGACCCAACTTCCCAGAACCAGCAGATGATGAGTTTCTAAACCTGGACATCACTGCCGCTCTCTCACTACCTGAAACCCATGGTACTAACGATGAGGCACTGGATGCCCTACGAGACCATGCCGACAAAGTGCTACGACGCATGCAGGAGGCCTATAAGCAGCGCACCTTCGCCATGCACCAAGCATTGGCAGACAAGAACGAAAAGCAGGAGGAGCTTGAAGAGACTCGCGCCAGAGTCGATCACCTCAAGGTGCAGCTGGACGGCATGGCCGCCAAGGTGCTTGATCAGGAGAAAGCCATGCAGGCCATGGCCGAGGAATTGGAGCAAGAAAGACAACTGCGAAAGACGGAGGAATCCCGCAGTCGCAGTGATACAATGCGTATCGTGCATCCAGATGACGACGTGCTTTCCATGGCGCTCCAAACTCCTCGGCGTGGAGGCAAGCGTGCTAGTCACAGCACCTTCACCAGCGACTCGGGCTTCGAGTCTGGTGACGAGAGCGTTGCGGATAGCGTCTTCTCGCAGCGTGAGGGTGTCGAGTCTCCCACCTCTATGCTGACAGCGCCGTCTCCCAACATGTCGCAGATCGCCCTGTCTACACCAACGGGCCCGATGCCAACACCCACAATCCAGAAGAATCTGGTCGCGGTCACGAGTACACCACCGCCTGCCCGCTCCTCGGCTTATGATCGGGTGTTGAAGGGTCTTGCTTCAACGCGTTTAGGTAGCTCTTTCTCTGGTGGTAACGGCAACGGGTCTAATTGCAACAACTGCTACGGAGTCCCCGCTTCCGAGGCATGGAGTGTCATGGGTGTTCTGCAAGACGAGAACCGGGGTCTGAAGACACGATTGGGAGAGCTTGAGGTGGTCATTGATGATTGTCTGGGTCTCGTCGGACCTTGATGCTAGATTTTCCTTTCTCTTTTTTTTTTGGCAATATTATGCTCTTTATAAAATGCTGGCATATATTTACACAACTAAAGCAGTTGGAATATTTATTTTGGGCATGGATATCAAAATTATTCCCAATAATTACCCCATATGTTGTAGACCCCTAGCTGTCCCGATCGCGTAGTTAGTACCGTGGCCTCTGGAGTGTGGGGATAGCTTGGAGCCCTGTTCTTGGGGGTTGCAACGACACATCGGACTTGGAAGAATAGCAGGAAAAAGAAAGTGTTGGAGAATTGAATTGAAGCTCAGATTAGTGCAGTTATCTCCAAGTATCCCATTACTTTTTTGGTTGAGTCACCAAGTTGGTTGTTGCGGCGAAGACCAAGTGGCCTTAATTAGCGCGGAAGCGAAAAGTGGCCAGCGAACCTCTTCTGTCTTCTTCTTCCCTCCTCCCCCATCCTCCCGACAACTTCACCTTTCTCCTTTTGTTTTATTTTCTCTTAATATTTCACTTCCATTCCTTTAGCTGGTTTTCGACTCCAGCTTTCTTTTCTTCTTTAACGGATTGGGAGGAAGATAGCCACCATGAGCGGCCGTGAGTCCCCGAATCGTCTGGCACGCGGTCGCGACAATCCGTCTCGAATCGGCCTCAATTGATCGTCAAATGCTGATGGAGGAATATAGTACGCTTCCTTGACTTGATCAAGCCCTTTACGCCCCTCCTCCCGGAGGTGGCAGCTCCTGAGACTAAGGTGCCCTTCAACCAGAAGTTGATGTGGACTGGTGTATGTCGCCCTGAACCCACCCTTTCCGCGCCAGGTCGATTTGGATCCTAATGGAATTACGTTACAGTTGACTCTGATGATCTTCCTGGTCATGAGTCAGATGCCTCTTTACGGCATTGTCTCCTCCGACACTTCGGACCCCCTGTACTGGCTCCGTATGATGCTGGCCAGTAACCGGGGTACTCTGATGGAGCTGGGTATCACCCCTATTATCTCCTCCGGCATGGTCTTCCAGGTATGCGATTCCAAGAACCCCCTTATCATGGTTCGCGGTCCTGTTATTAACATTTCTCGTTCTCCAGCTCCTTGCCGGTACCCACCTCATCGATGTTAACCTCGACTTGAAGACCGACCGCGAGCTCTACCAGACCGCCCAGAAGCTCTTCGCTATCATTCTCTCCTTCGGCCAGGCCTGTGTTTACGTCCTGACTGGTCTCTACGGCCAGCCTAGTGACCTCGGTGCCGGTATCTGTGTTCTCCTGATTGTCCAGCTGGTTGTGGCTGGTCTTGTTGTTATTCTGCTTGACGAGCTCCTCCAGAAGGGCTACGGTCTCGGCAGCGGTATTTCCCTGTTCATTGCCACCAACATTTGCGAGTCAATTGTCTGGAAGGCATTCTCCCCCACGACTATCAACACTGGCCGTGGCCCCGAGTTCGAGGGTGCTATTATCGCTTTGTTCCACCTTCTCCTGACCTGGCCCGATAAGCAGCGCGCCCTGTACGAGGCTTTCTACCGCCAGAACCTGCCCAACGTCATGAACCTCTTGGCTACTCTTCTTGTCTTCGCCGCTGTCATCTACCTGCAGGGATTCCGTGTTGAGATCCCTGTCAAGTCTTCCCGCCAGCGTGGTATGCGCGGCTCTTACCCCGTCCGCCTCTTCTACACCTCCAACATGCCCATCATGCTCCAGTCTGCTCTCTGCTCCAACATCTTCCTTATCAGTCAGATGCTGTACTCGCGCTTCTCCGAGAACATCTTGGTCCAGCTTCTCGGAGTTTGGGAGCCCCGTGAGGGATCTGCTCAGCTTTACGCCGCCTCCGGTATTGCTTACTACATGTCCCCTCCTCTCAACTTCAAGGAGGCTCTTCTAGACCCCATCCACACTGCTGTCTACATCACCTTCATGCTCGTTGCCTGCGCCCTCTTCTCCAAGACCTGGATTGAGGTTTCCGGCTCCGCTCCCCGTGACGTTGCCAAGCAGCTCAAGGACCAGGGCCTCGTCATGTCTGGTCACCGCGAACAGAGCATGTACAAGGAGCTGAAGCGCGTTATCCCCACTGCCGCTGCTTTCGGTGGTGCCTGCATTGGTGCTCTGTCCGTCGCCTCCGACCTTATGGGTGCCCTCGGCAGCGGTACCGGTATTCTTCTTGCCGTCACGTAAGTTATTCCGTTGATAATTCAATTATGTCCATGTCAGCTAACAGCTCAATACAGCATCATCTACGGCTACTTCGAAATTGCCGCCCGTGAGGGTGACATTGGCGCTGGCCTCAAGGGTCTCGTCCCCGGCAGCTAAACGAGACTGCCCGTATTTTTACGAGCAGCATGACATAGGATCACACCGGTCCTTTGCAACCTCTCTGTTTACTTTCTGTCTTTTTTTTTTCTGTCCGCTCTATGTTATACTTTTTGGGTGAATGGATCGGCGCCGTCTGTTTGGTTAAATTAGAACTATACCGATTGATATTCAGTCGTGCAGGTTGATCAACCTGCTGATGAACGTCCCGAGGACCCTTTTTGGGAGCCTCTGCACGTCGACACAACCGTGTCAACGTCCTATGTCCATGTGTAAAGGCATATGGGTCTAATCTCACTTGATAGACGGTGCTCAGCGATGAAAAGTGCCCTGTTTTGGGTCTTGTAACCATATGTGTCTAGAAAAACCAAAATCATATATTCAACTTGCCATGATCCTCAACTTGGTTCATATTAATAGTGACTCTTTGTACCTATAGGCATCCTTGCTCCGAAAGTCCTTGAATGCCAAAATAACTCCCTCGATTTATCATTCCACTAACAATACTAAAATAATGTCTTTTTAAGTCCGGTAATCACCGTTGATAGTCACATACTCGTGGCTGAAATCACAGAACCAGTAAACAGCATCCTCACCACCACACCCAGCAGCGCCCTGTTCACCACCACCAAGATCAACCTCGATCTCGAGATCCTCATTCTGCAGAATAGCACTAGCCCGCTTCTCATCAACCGCCTCGGGTTCACCATTAACCAACAACTTCAAAACCTCACTGCCATCGACCGGGCGGAAGCTGACAGAAGTGCGCTCAGGAACAACAGTACCCTCCGCAACACCCTGCGAATAACCCACGGCACAAAGGATTCGGCCCCAGTTAGCATCCTTGCCATAGAGAGCCGTCTTAACCAACGGTGAGCGGGCAATTGTGGAAGCAATCTGTCGCCCAGACTCATAATCCGGTGAGTTACGCACGCGCACAGTAACAAACTTAGTAGCACCCTCTCCGTCCCGCACAACCAGCTGCGACAGCTCCTGCGCGAAATCAGTCACGACGCCCTGGAGCGCTGTGTAGTCGGCGCTAGCAGATGCGGCCGGTGCGCGCACAATCTCGCCACCTGCGGCACCGTTCGCCAGCACTGCGATGGTGTCGTTCGTGCTCGTGTCACCATCAATGGAGATCGAGTTGAAGGATCGCGACACAGCGTGTTTCAGGATCGATTGCAGCGCCGCGGGCTCAACGGCGGCATCGGTGCAGAGGACACCGAGGAGAGTCGCCATGTTCGGGTGGATCATGCCGGCTCCTTTGGTCATACCTGCGAGGCTGTAGGTGCGATCTGGGGAGGAGGGGAGGGTGAAGGTGCGCGAGAGGAGCTTAGGGAAGGTGTCTGTTGTGCAGATTGCGCGGGCTGTGGTGAGCCATGCTTCGTGTGTGGAGGCAAGGGTTGAGTGCGCTGTTGGGATGCGGTCGAGGATCTTGGAGATCGGGAGGCTGGTGGGTGGTTTCGTAGTTAGTTATGGGGATTTCTTGGGGGGTGGGCTATGCAATTGATAGAGGGTAGTCCACGGGTGAACTTACCGTTGTCCAATGACGCCGGTGCTCATCACTAGCGAGCTGTCGTTCTCGACACCGCTGCACTCATCCACCTTTCTTCCCATCTGCACTGCGTCCTCTAGACCGCCCTTACCGGTGACGGCATTGGCGCAGCCCGAGTTGATCACAACGGCGCGGATACCATTGCCTTTGCGGCTTTGCAATGTCTTCCTGCTGACCTGCACTGGCGCAGCCTGGAACTTGTTGGTTGTGAACACTGCGGCGGCTGAGCATGGCGTTTCGGAGGCGATCAGTGCCAGATCCGGGAAGCGGGTGTTGGAGGCCTTGACTCCCACATGGGTACCGGATACCTGGAAGCCCTTGGGGTAGGTGCCGGTCGTGGGGATGTAGCGCTGTTTGGAGGCCGGAATGGCCATGTCCAGCGGTGCGGAGTAGCATCGGACTTGGCCCTTGAGCATGCGGGCGAGAGAGGTGGCCATTGTGGCAGATTGAGTATTTGGAACCATATGTGAGTCTTGTCTGTATTGCTAGACTTGCTACACACCAACTTTTTCTAAGGGCAGTGCTCTTGTGAGTCAAATCGCGTTGAGTCAAAGGGAAAAATGTAGCCGATCTCGGGAGCTCCCCACTCGGCAAGTGCATGCACGGTATGAGCCCACTGTAATTGACATAGCTGGGGATATCTTCAATGTTGGAAGAATTTGACTTAGTTTTTACTTGTATAGGATTACCTTTTGAGTACTTCATGTAGAAATCTGAAATCTGGAATTTAGTCTGCACATTTGCACATGACTTGCGCGACCTTTTCAGTCCAGCGCTCTAAAGTAGAATCAAGTGAGTCTTTTATATAACTAATTACCAGAAACATCGTAGGTATCGTAGATGACACATATGAGGATAAACTACCTAAAGATAAAATCTCGCGAATTGTGTTGAATTTCAAGGCAGTATAGACGATAGTCGCCGCCATACCTTCCTGGAGACGCGGAGTCGGAGAAACCCATCCGCTCCAATTCAATTCCTTCAAGCATTTCGAGCCCCAATTAAGCCCCCAATTAAGCCCTACATTCCAGTGTCAGACCTGCAGCTCCCTGCAAATACGAGATCTCGAATTTATTGACCTTGGAAGCCCCTTGCGTCCCGACCCTGTGCACATTCTCCGGATCTGATGGTACTGTTGCTTCCTTTCCCCTTCGCGTCGACGTGACTGTAATCTGACTAGAACGTCATGAAGCGTAAGCTCTCAGACGCCGGCGATCAGCCGCCTGTATCGACCCCAAAGAGAAGACGAACAGCCCTAGAACAATCCAATGGCGCCTTGAACGGCCACGCGCCCAACGGCGCACTACCGAACGGCGATGCTTCTTACGAGCTTCCTCCACCAGAACGGGGTCAATCAACACCTAAGAAGGCCAACGGTGTCTCCGCGACTCCATTACAACAGTCTGGGTTGAAAACGCCTACCCACAAATCCAAGGCTCGTGGCTTGTTCGCTACGCCTACCAAGCCCAAGTCCGCAACCGCAGCGACCCCATCTCGAGTTAAGAATGCAGACCGGTCTGCGCGGAAGAAGAGCGCACGTGTACTATTCGAACAGGATGAAGATTCAGCATGGGATGGATCGGAACGACTAGCTGAAGAAATTCTACATGGTGATGAGCCGGATACGGAGAAAGCGGGTCAGCCTCTGGCGGAGAGCATAGAACCTGAAGACGCAGAAGAGGCCCCTGGAAAGGGAGCGAAACAACCAAAGCGTCGTGCAGGACGACCGAAAGGTGCGAGAAATAAGCGCTCCCCAACACCGGAAGGCGAACTCCCTGCACACGAACGATACTTCTTCCAGAACCGCGCCGGTCCTGTCAAGACATCAAATGCAACACTCAACAAAGTACCGCTGTTAACACATGAGGAATATTTCGAGAAACTGGGACAATATGAGGATCCGTGCAAGGAAGAGAAGGAATACCTGCAGTCCTTGCACCACCGATCTTTTCCACAGTGGGCATTCGAGTTCGATGAAGGATTCAACATCTGCCTATTTGGCTACGGCTCCAAGCGCAAGCTAATGGATGAATTTGCAGAGTGGATCTACAACCACCGCTCGTCGGTCACTATGACTCCAATCATTGTAATGGTCAATGGTTACACACCAGGCATCTCCATCCGATCAATATTCGCCACGATTGTCACGGCCGTAATGGGTGACGATGCGCCATCCAAACTTGGTGCACAGCCAACGGAGGTCCTCGAGCTACTACAATCTGCGCTCAAGTCGCACGAAGAGCCCGTTACGGTTTTGATCAACTCTATTGATGCACCGCCTCTCCGCCGCGCAGCCAACCAAGCGCTCCTCGCCCGTCTGGCTGCAACACCGCGCATCCGTCTCCTGGTCACAGCAGATACCCCCAACTTCCCGGTCATGTGGGATATTAGTCTGCGTGATCAACTCAATTTTGTCTTCCATGATTGCACAACCTTTCTACCGTTCTCGGCGGAGGCGGACGTCGTCGAGGAGGTCAATACTCTCCTTGGACGCAAGGGCCGCCGTGTCGGCGGGAAAGATGGCGTGGGCTTTGTGCTTAAAAGTCTTCCCGAGAATGCACGCAATCTGTACCGTCTCCTGTTGACAGAACTTATCACTCTACTGGACGACGGCCACCAATCAGACGACGAAGGTGAGGCAGAGGGGGGCGGCAAAGCTGGCGATGAAACTGGCATCGAGTTCCGTCTGCTTTACCAGAAGGCAACGGAAGAGTTTGTGGCTTCTTCGGAGATGATGTTCCGTACTCTGCTAAAGGAGTTCCATGACCACCAGATGATCACTTCGCGCATGGATGCAAGCGGCATGGAGATACTAGGTGTGCCACTGTCCCGCGATGAAATGGAGGGCGTGCTGGAGGATCTGGTGCTGGGGTAGCGTAGATTCCTCCCTGTATTTGGCGTGGAATAGATCAAAACTCATGATACCCTGTACGAATGAACATTTTACCAATTCTAATCTGGGCGTCCAACCGCCCAAACTGCGTCCTTATCAATTGGCGAAACCCAACTTGGCATTGTTCGAGAGTATGTACAAGTAGCGTTAGGTGTCCGTCTAACCGACCAAGTGAAATCTAGAAATTCGCAAATGCCGCCATCGCCATCATAGCACCGAAACTTATCTTGAACGGCCGTTTCTCGCTCATAGCGCGGCGCAGATCAACGCGCTTAACATATTTCTGAATCCGGCTGATTGGAAGAATATTGTACCCTTTGGATGCAGCGAACTATTGTTTAGAAAAAGTATCAGCGTATTGTCACAAGTATATCCCTCTTGAACCCATAACCTCGGACAGCGAAACCCTCAACAAAGCAAATGGAAAGGCCAGGTTTATGGCAATTAGCGTATACATACCTCAACAAAAACAACTCCCATGCCCAAAATAACAACCAAAGCCTTCGAAAATGCTCTCAACCCAACACCAGCAACAAGCCCCAGCACACTCCCCAAACTAACCTGGCGCATAGTCTCCGCGTTCAACAGCCCAGTCCGCCGCGGACGGGCCTGCTTCTGCCCCGCAGACTCGGCAGGGTTAACTGCCCAATCTGAACCTTTGTTGAAGGATTGCTCGGGCACGGCGTACTGGCATTGCATTGGGGCGGCGCGGAAGGGTGACAGGGGGTGCATGGTTGCGGCAGAGAGACCGATGCCGACGCCTAGACCCAGACGGAGAAGGGTTGCGGGTTGGTGGGTGAATAATCTGAAAGACATTGTGTCTGTTTTGTTTGTCTCTCTTGCAATTGAGGGAGTTGGAGAGTCGGATTTGGTGGAGATGCGCTCCCTTGGCCGATAAGAGTGCCAGGTGACGTCATATATCGCTGATCTCGTCCATGGATGGCTCTGAAGGATTGAGGCTCTTTTTCGAAGTCTGGTTGTTTTTCTTATATCAGTGTCTAGTCAATTTGTTAGATTTGTGATTGCTGTATTAGTATACTTATATGTGTTGGGAATACTGGGATATGTATAGGCATCTGGGGAAGTGTATGCTAGATTAATAGAGACATGTAGCAATGTACATAATGTCAAGTACTATGCATTTATGCATGCTGAAATTACCAGGTCTTTACAAACCGGGAAATCAATGGACCGTCATGATAACGGTACCATACAAAAATACATACATTGCTTAATCAGCTATGTCCGCCGAGATTGGAAAAGAGCGGATCTTGTCATTTTAGTTAGTTAGAGAATTTACATATGTCAGATTTACCATACATTGTCGTATCCGTCTATTTCTGTCAGTTATGAGCCCGGCTTCGTTCCAATTAAGATCTGTCTACAACATATAGACCATCTTTTACCTAGCTGTCGCCGATTCACAGTGGTTTTGACAACGGTCAACCCCTGAATCGTCGAAGCACCCCTATCTCCTTCGAAGAAGATCAGATTCATCGACGAAAATCGACAATAATGAATATCATGTCAAGCCTCTCCGCGGCCTCCTCCCGCGTCATTTTGAAGGATACAGAATCATGGGATGCATGGCTCTCATATATTAAAGCAATTGCAGTTGCATATAAAGTATGGGATCAATGCAATCCGTCTCTTAAGGAGGAAGAACGTCCTAAATTGGAACCACCTGAAGAGATCATCTCTGTCAAAGATGCCATAAAAGAATACCCAGAACACTGGTTCAATGTGAGGCTATCCCTAAAAGCAGATTGGGATGCAGAGAACAGAGCCTATCAGTCGAAACTACAGGCATTAGATCTAGTGGCGGTGGCAATTAGGCAGTCAGTTGATACTCCCTACCAGCCCTTTATCATTGATATACCATCACCTTTGGAGCTGATGCTCAATCTCCACAAACGATTTGCACCAGAGAGCGATCCTACATACAAAACTAAGCTCCGTCAACAGTGGCGGAACCTAGATAGAGGCCTAGATCGGAACACCGATATCGAGAAATGGCTTCTAAACTGGGAATCGCTTTACCAATCGTGTAAGAAGGCAAGGATGCCAGAAGCAGAGGATGCCACGAATCAATTCCTTGAAGCAATCTCTATAATGTCGCCTGGATTCTATGAAACATGGGCTCTCAGAGTACAGGATAATCAGGACATCCCTTTCTTCGAAATCATGACTCGGTACAAAGCCCACTGGAAGATTACCCATGGCAGGCCGGCTGCGCAAAGAGGCATCTCAAAGGCTGCTTTCTCGACATGGCAAGGCAATGAAGAAGCAAAGCCTATAGAGGCAAGGAATGATGGCCTAGAAAGAAGGCCATGTCCATGTGACAGGGTAAAATCGAGAGTTCATATGCCTTGGGCCTGCTGGGAAATCTATGAAGATAGAAGGCCTGCTAATTACCAGCCCTCACCGGCATTGAAACAGAAGTGGGAGAAGGCCATGAAGGCTAATCCTAGATGGAAGGCAATTGTCGACAAGAAGCGAGCTGCATATGCAGAAGGCCAAGGGGGACCCTTGCTAAAGAGCAAGCGAATACAACCCTCGACGATGAAGCCTTTGGCTTCTTGACAACCAACGCAGTCAAAATTGACACCGTTATGTCAACAAAAATCAAGGATTTTGAAGCCACAACTACACCTACAGAAGACAGATGGGTAGTTGATACAGGTGCTCAAATCCACGTATGCAACAATCGGAGCTTGTTTAGCACCTTTAAAAGCGTACAGAGCAACGTCAAAGTGGGAGATACAGAGACGAAGGTGGCCGGTATAGGCACTGTGGTCATCTATGGTGTAAACCCTACCACTGGAAGCGCCGTTAAGATGAACCTATTTCAAACTAGGTACTCGCCAAACTTCCATAGTAATCTGATATCTCATGGATTGATGATGAAGGGGGGCCTATTAATGAATCTCAGAGCAAACTGCATTGAGACAATTGATGGCCATCGTCAGATCTATAAGATCTACCACGATCAGAAGCTATCATGGCTCACCCAGACAAGGGGTTTTATAACCCAAAAGGCATCAGATTTGAAGCCTGAAATGACGTTTGCCACTAAGAAATCCAATCAGGAGCCAAAATCTGAGGCTTCAATTGAGCTCTGGCATCGTCGATTAGGCCACATTGGCAAGGCGCGAATTGTCAAACTGGCAGAGATGACTGAAGGAATCACTATTGCAAGCAACCCAGGCAAAGAAATGCAGGTATGTGAAGCTTGTCAATTGGCAGATGCACCTAGGCAAATCTCTCGCCGGAAGATAGGCCAGGCATATGGTATATTAGGGAGAGTACACTTCGATCTAGTACAAAACCAGCCTGCCTACAACGGTCATATATGGATGACGCACTTCTATCTCGATGGAATAAGGTGTCACTTCGTATTTACCCATATAAAGAAGAGCGAGTGTCAGATGGCAGTTCGTAAATTCTTAGCATTGATCCGAAACTGGTTGAAAATCGAGATCAGGGTATTTCATTATGATAATGAGAGAAGCGCCGGCAATGAGGTTGAATCTATGATTGAAGACGAAGGGTGTACCATTGAGCATGCACCACCTGGCTTGCCAGAGATGAATGGACCAGCAGAGAGATCTGGAGGCATGATAGTAAGGAACGGCAGAGCATTGCTCAATGGTACGAACCTACCCCACAATCTATGGCCAGAGACGATGTATGCATCTGCATATATGATGAATCGTACCCCTACAAAGATGGATGGTAAGTGGATCATACCATGGAAGGAATTGATGCGCTATGCGGCTCCAGATGGCTTAAAAGATCAAATTGTCAACCTGTCGAATATGAGGCTATATGGGTGCTTAACGTACTCAAGGCTTCTGAAGAGAGTACAATCTAACAAGATGGCTCCGAGAGCAGAGATCGGCTATCTTGTAGGCTATGTTTCAAAGAGCCTATACAAGATCTGGTTTCCATACAAAGGGCGAGCAGGCATAGGCAGAGTTGAAGTTGTAAGAGATGCTGTATTCGATGAATCGAGACAGTACTCTAAAACGAAGCCTTTACCGCAAGAAGAAGATGCAATTAGTACTATGACAAATGGACTAAGCGCTAAGAACTGGCCCCAAGTGCTCTCAATGGAAGAAGCGCAGTCAGAATTGAGCATAGAGATGCGTATGCCGATGTCAATTGCTCGCATAACTCTCAATGATGACGTCGAAAACCGAGAACAAGGTACTGCACCAGAGGCGGTAAATGAAGAAATCCAGGAATCTAGAGTTGTGGAGCAAGCTCAAACTCTAGATAGTAGGGAGGAGACACCAAGGGTCCCCCCTTTAAAGGAAACACCTGTTTTACCTTTAACACCGGCTTCAATGGCAGGCCCTGCTTCAGTGGTAGAACATATCTCAATGATAGAGGTAAGGGATCAAGAACAGATCCCTGGGAGCTTCCCTATGTCACCACAGAGAGCCTCACCACAAAGAGCACTATCGTCGATTGCTACGATTGAGAGTACGCCACATGAGAGATCTCCTACCTCGCTATCTTCGCCAGATCCGATCAATGTCATACAGTCGATCGAAGCTGAAGGGGGAGAGGGAGATCAATATGATGAAGATGAAGCAGAGATAGAGCGTCAATTGCAACAAGAGATGCAGTATACGCCTACTCCAGAGCCAGAAGATCGGCCTACTAGAGAGATCTCTGCGTCAATTGATGAATCTAACATCATCTCAGGCCCCAGAATACGGAAGCCAAAGGCAGATCCAGACTACACTGCATATCTATCGCTAGACGAGAAACAGCTAGCCGAGCCACCAAGCCTTCTATATGCCTTTACAACAGGTATTACGAAGAAGCTCAATATGCAAAACAGACTGCATAGAGATCAGATGCCTCCACCACCAGAGAACTGGAAGCGGCTAAAAATCCATCCCTTTGCCACGCAATTGAAGGCAGCTGCGGAGTTTGAAATTGAGACCTTAAAGGCTAAAGAGACCTTCTCTCAGGTTGCATTACCGAACAAAAAGAGCACCCAGATCTTGCCATTGAAGTGGGTATTTACATACAAATTTGATGCAGATGGTATGCTCGAGAAGTTCAAAGCAAGAATCTGCGTGAGAGGAGATCTACAGTGGATGTCAACTGAAGAAAAGAGAGCTGCTACACTAGCTGTCAAAACAGCGAGAGCAGTATTCGCACTAGTTGCCGCCTTTGATCTAGATATGATTCAGAGAGATGTGGTTACCGCATTCCTGAATTCAATGCTAGAAAGCGAGGTTTATACCAAGTGTCCACCAGGCTTCGAAGCACTAAATCAGTGCTGGCTCCTGCATAGAGCCCTCTACGGATTGCGCATGTCACCAAGGCTTTGGCAGCAAGAAGCTACAAAGGTGCTAGTAAAACTAGGCCTTACCCCAGTGGAAGAAGATCCATGCATCTTTACAACCAAAGGCATTATTGTCTTTTTCTACGTGGACGATATCATCATCGTCAATCACCCCAAACAGGCTAAAGAAGCCGCTTTACTAGATCAAAATCTAAAGAAGCAATGGGAGCTTCGAGAACTGGATGCAAGCTGGTTCTTGAATATACGTATTATACGTGATAGAGAGCAGAAGAAGCTCTGGTTATGCCAAGATAGCTACATCGAGAGCATGGCACACAAATACAATCTCGTCACAGAGAGAAAAATAGGGTCCCCACTGAGCATTGAGCCTCTAGTACCCTATGATGGGGTGGCATCACCGCAACAGATTCATGGTTTCCAGGCCAAGGTTGGATCTGCGCAGTATGCCACCACCATTACCCGGGTAGATGCTGCAAAAGCAACCTCCAAAGTGGCTGAATTCCTTACAAATCCAGGACCAAAGCATATAGATGCAGTCGATCGCATCATACAGTATCTCTATGAGACACGCTTTTGGGCCATTGAATACGGCATCAGAACACCAAACAAACAACCTAGAAATCGAGATACGACCCTGACGATGGCGGCGAAATCAGTTGAATTTGCAAGCGATGCGTCGTTCGGAGACCATAAAGATCGAAAGAGCTCCGAAGGGTATATCTGCAAGTTATATGGTGGCCCAATCGATTGGAAGGCCACTAAGCAGAAGACTGTCACCACATCGACTACCGAGGCCGAACTACTAGCTTTAGCAGAGGCAGGAAAAACCGTACAGTGGTGGCGACGAGTGCTTAATGCACTAGGCTTCGAACCAGATCACCCACTATCCATCATGTGTGACAACCAGCAAACTGTCGATTTATTGACGAAGGAAGGGGCCGCGATGCATACGAAGCTCCGGCATGTTGACATCAATCGATGCTGGATGAAGCAAGAAGTTAGCGCAGGTCGAGTATATGTGGACTGGGTACCAACTGCTGCGATGCCAGCAGATGGGCTCACCAAAGCTCTGACGAAGCAGAAGCAGGGACACTTCAGAGAGTTGGTTGGAATGAGGGACGTAGGTCACATGATTCGTCACATGACCTCTGAGAACAGAGGCTGTTTTGCGGAAACTGCATAAATCGACGATTTGAGCCGAGATCAGTGAGGAGACAGGTGAGGTAAGTTGGAATCACTTGCGAATCATTTGCGAAGCGGTTGCGAAGCAGCTGCGAAACAGTTGGAAGAAAGGCAGTCCTTGAGAGCTTTGAATAGCTTCAAGAACTGGGGGGTGTGTCAAGTACTATGCATTTATGCATGCTGAAATTACCAGGTCTTTACAAACCGGGAAATCAATGGACCGTCATGATAACGGTACCATACAAAAATACATACATTGCTTAATCAGCTATGTCCGCCGAGATTGGAAAAGAGCGGATCTTGTCATTTTAGTTAGTTAGAGAATTTACATATGTCAGATTTACCATACATTGTCGTATCCGTCTATTTCTGTCACATAACTATAGTTAGTTATGGACCACCATGTACATGACCGAAACTTGTATACTTATACTTATATGCAGGTGCAGATATGGGTATTTATAGCTTAACATATAGCCACCATGCTATACTAAAGAAAGCAACTCACCTGCCAGAATAGGATAAAGTGTAATATCAGTGATGAGTCAGTTCCCAAATTGGACCTCGGGGCCCTTACCCATGTATCCCCAAGTCTGCCTCGCATTACGGAGTACATGTGCCTAGGCATGTACCTACAAAGGAGGTAGTAGAGTCTATCTCACCTACTGAATTAGGCAGTCACATTAATGCCAAGAGCCAAGCACTCATCCTGGGCAATGTAATAATGTGACTAAGAATCTTCTCTTTCCCCCGGCGACCAAACCATAGAGAGCAGGCGGTGGGCTGTTCCTCACCGGGAAAGGCTATCCTCGGAAACGGAAAGGAATGACCAGGGATCTTCGTTGGCGAGGGGTGCTCTGAGTCTGATTGGCCTGAGGCAAGTAACTTTGGGGAAAAAGTGTATTTCCCACTGACTCACCTTTGGCACTTTCTTCTTTTCTTTTGCATTCTTTTATTCTTCCTATTCACTTCTATTTTACTCTTGTTCATATTTCATTCTTTATTTTAGCTAATTCACAATGGCTGCTCCAAACGGAACCACCGGCAATGACTTCACTGTCAAGGCCGGCCTCGCCCAGATGCTGAAGGGTGGCGTTATCATGGACGTCGTGAACGCCGAGCAGGTATGATCTCTTTGATGAGGAATTGATATTATCTAGAATATCGAACTAACGAATTCCTTCACCAGGCTCGCATTGCCGAAGAGGCCGGTGCCGCTGCCGTCATGGCCCTCGAGCGTGTTCCCGCTGATATCCGTGTTGAGGGTGGTGTCGCGCGTATGTCCGACCCCAGCATGATCAAGGAGATTATGGAGGCCGTGACCATTCCTGTCATGGCTAAGGCCCGTATCGGACACTTCGTTGAATGCCAGGTATGTGACAAGTATTTCCATTGCGGGGGAGGGGCAAACAGCTTAACGACGGAAACCGGAGATCTCCCGGTGGCGGGGGAGGCAAATTAAAAGTAACAATGACACTAACAATCACCGGTCTACAGATCCTGGAAGCCATTGGCGTTGATTACATCGATGAATCCGAGGTCCTCACCCCCGCCGACGATGTCTACCACGTCACCAAGCACGACTACAAGGTCCCCTTCGTCTGCGGTTGCCGTAACCTCGGCGAGGCCCTGCGCCGCATTTCCGAAGGCGCCGCTATGATTCGCACTAAGGGTGAGGCTGGCACCGGTGATGTCGTTGAGGCCGTTAAGCACATGCGCACTGTCAATGCGCAGATCAGCCGTGCCCGTGGTATCCTCCTCGCCAGCCAGGACGCCGAGCCTGAGCTCCGCGCATTCGCCCGTGAGATCGAGGCCCCCTACGAACTTGTTCGCCAGGCTGCTGAGCTCGGCCGTTTGCCCGTTGTTAACTTCGCCGCTGGCGGTGTTGCCACCCCTGCTGATGCTGCCCTTATGATGCAGCTGGGCTGCGATGGTGTCTTTGTTGGCTCTGGTATCTTCAAGTCTGGTGACGCTAAGAAGCGTGCCCGTGCTATTGTCCAGGCTGTTACTCACTTCAAGGACCCCAAGGTGCTTGCTGAGGTCAGCCAGGGTCTCGGTGAGGCCATGGTTGGTATCAATGTGAAGCACATGCCCGAGGCTGATAAGTTGGCTGGCCGTGGTTGGTAGATATGCTTTTGTGTCTGTTGTTTCAGCCTTGATCATTGTGTCCTAAAAATTTCTTGTACATGAGCCATGAGTACCTAAGATGTCTAACGTGACATATTCATTATACGATTTGATACATTTGTCATTTTGAAGCCAATCATTCCATGTAGACTAGAAAAAAAGGAGTCATAGGCTGTTACGTTACACAGGATTCCACCCGTTTGAAAGATTCCAGGTTTATTACCTTAGCGGAAGAATACGATGCCCTGCATAACACAGTTTAAACTAATCTGCGCCCTGTCACTTGATAGGTTACCTGCACCGAGTCAACCACCGAGATTCCAGGACCCGATAGCAAAAAAGGCAGGATTGGCGTTTTTAGTCCGCGGGTAAGAGACAATAGCCAATCGGAGTTTCGGCTGCCCTCCCCATGTTACGCCGTAGTTTCCGTAGTCTCCGACGGCGGCCCGCTAACGGGTAATTACGGAAAGAGTTGTTGGAGGTATTTTATTTATGATCCTACTTGTGGAAAACAAGGTCGTTATTGTCTGTTCTGCCACTCGATTTTGGTGTATCAGATTCAAATGCTATGTACGGAGTAGTACCTACAAGAATAGTCGGCCGCTTAGGTAGCTTCTGTACTTGATCATGTAACTTTGAGCACGTAGATAGCTCAAGATTATAGTACATGTAGAGACCTCACAGTTGATATACTACGTTGATGACTTTTTAGATATTCTTTCAAATGTCTTTCTTATAGAAATTGCTTCTCGGTGTCATAGCCAGAATGATAATGATCGGCCACAGACTATGAAATCGAAATCCAAATTCCTATAGAACGACATTTCCATGTATATATGTATATGCTAGAAGGCAGTGTTAAAGAAAGCGACTGAATTAGAGATGAAGTAACCTGTGGTCTGTGTACGTTTCACGATAAGGTTAGTGGGTCAATGTCAACTTAAAGTGGACCATGATCACGTGGTATGACAGCCTGATCTTGTACTTACTCGACCACAGGAATAATCAGTCGCTTGTGCAGTTTGATCGTATCTTTTTAGATGTATGTGAAGGTGGCAAAAAGTACATACTGTGCAGAGGACATATGTATAGCCTCTGACAGAATCCCTTTTTATATGCACAGCGGCCGAACTGCTCAATGGGTTGGGAATTTATCAATTATGGCGCTTAGATGAATGCAAATAGAAATTCTCAAGTAGGATTAAATCAAGCTACACCGTGCATGTCATGCAAATGGATATCTAAATGAACACCGAAGTTGCAGGACCCATCAACTCCAATCATCAGGTCATATACCAGCAACACAAGCTCTATTACTGGGCATAATCGAAATTCATCCCACGGCATTTCAACCAGAAGGATCGTACAAGATCCAGAGACGGTTTCTGACTACCTCGGGCAATAGCAAGAGACTCCAAGAACCGCGACTTGTCTTGCGCCGATAGGAGTGGCACTTGCTGTCCGTTTGCATCTGTGACCTGGGCATCCAAAGAGTCAAGCGCAGCCTTCAGAGCCGGGCGCGCCAATGCCATCTTCTTGAAAACAGTACGTCGCAGAGCGTCGTTCAGAGCGACCAAGTCTGATCTTGCGCATCGGCCAGCAATCTGCTGAATGATTGTATAACACAGGCGTGGAATAAACTCTTGATGGACTGATTCAAGTATGTTCATTTCTTCCGGAGAGCTGCCGCGGAGATCTATTAATGCAACCCAGAATGCAGATGCAGCTCGAAGAGGAAGTGGTTCAGGTCGTGTCAATGTGTGCAGTGTGAAATGAAGAAGCACAGCGAGGGGAGACTCTGCGCTCAGATTTGACTTCATAGGAGTAAACAATATCGGGTAGTACTTTGGTAAAAGTCGCGTGAGGAAATCAATACCGGCATTGGCAGTCTCTGGGTCGTATACATCCGGATTCTGCAGCATCGAGGAAAAGAGCTGGGCTACATGGTCGATGAGCGCCTCGGCCTCACTGCGAATGTTCATCGCATGTCGAGCGTGAGATGCCAAAAATGACGAGGCGGTTGCCATGATAACATCTGTCCCGGAGATACCAAGAGGAAAGCTCTTGATAAAGTCCACTGTCATAGAGGGTGGGAAGACAAAAAGCCCTGCCCGCTCGGTGTAGCCAGCTTTCAAAATGTCGCAGGCTGCTTCAATGATGCTACTGTCCACGGGGAAATCGACAATCAAAAGTCTCATGGCCTCCATGATCAGGCGCTGGGCTTCGGCACCTGGTCCGGAATTCCAGAAGGATGGGGGATACGGGTTTCCTTCCTTTGTAAGCTCGATATCGATGACTTCGCTCTCTGAACGAAGGCCTTTTCCGATACTCGCAATGCAGCTCAACACAAGGTGTCCGCGTAGACGGCCAAATTCGTGAGCGGAGCCGGTAACCTCTTCCCGTGCTGTGTTAGCTTCCTGAACAAAGAAGCCGAGAATTCTCTCTAGCGTCTGTACTTTTTCCTGGTCACTAGGCAAGCTCTGTATGATGGTCGCAATTCCTTCCAACACCTTAGGCATGGTGGAGACAGTTGCCGTCGGCTTGCTTCTGAACTGGTCTAGTTGATCTAAGAATGCGGGAAGATCTGACGTCAAGACGCGAGCACACGATTTTGAAAGAGTCAATATCGACCTTGAAGCCGCGTGTGCACACAACTCGAAATTGAGCGATTCGAACAGGATGTTGAGAACACCCGGAAGTAATGAACTGTGACGCTCAAAGTATGATTCATACTTTCCGAATGAATCCACCAGGGTCTGACGAGCCTTGAGCGGTATTCCAGTCTCCCCGCCTGCGCAGAGCCTGGCAAAGGCATCGCTGCCAAAGATGGCGTCGAGGCACTGGTCGGCGTGGCCATTCTCGTCTACTGCTTCTGAGAGTTGAGCTATGCAGAACATGGCAGTCTCAAAATTGCGCCAGTCCCGACTTTCCAGGCAGGATGTGGCGCTTCTCTGGAAGACAGTGACCAGTTCGACACCGAGGACAGGGTATGCTGAAAGTAAGTAATCACATGCCTCATGACGGAAGGCACCGAATTCACTTCGCTCTTCCTCGCCCCAGTCTTCCAAATCTTCGGACTTAGGATATAGCAGTTTGCTGGAAAGACCCAAGACTACTTCGGCTAGATGCGACTTTACCAAATTATACCTAGAGCTGCCTTGTTCGAGTTGATCAGGGAGACTCTCTGCAATGTCGTTCCAGAACTCCAAGACACGCGGGGTGCCGAGATCGTCAATGGAAGCATAGCCAGGGGTTTTAAAAATCCCATGGATAAGTGTGAGGATAGCTGCATTTTGTGGGGTCATGGGGTCGCTGAATATATCTAGGTGCAAATGCGAGACATATGCAATCAAGAGATCAACGAACGACATGCTCTCCGTTCCTTCATCGCCACTTCTCACCGCAGCAATATGGACCGTTACAACTGAATCGGCGAGAATTTCAGAGATGAGCCACAGTGAGTTGTCGTCGAAGGCCCAGCGGCGGGTTTCAAAGGCTTGGGTCAAAATAGAAGCTGCGCTTTCACTCAAGCTAGGTACCCTCAATGTCTCAATGACGGTCTGGCCACATTGGACGGACAAGACATTAACATCTTCAGCAGAGGAGCGTTGGCGATTTCCATGAACACCTAACCATGTCTGTGAGGTAGGAATCAAATCAGCGGTTGCGCCCTTCAAGAACGAAGTACCAAAACACTGGATTAACTCACCTTCCATGAATTCATGGCTTCAGCCGCTAGTGCCACGTCGACCGCGTCATCTCCAGCTGCCTTTGCATGCTGCATGATTTCCCCAAGGACAAATTGAACCAAAAGCAACCCATCCTTAATGTTGTGTATGGCTCGCTGGATAGCTGAGGTATCTCCAGTCCCATCTTGGGGTTCAGAGTCCAGTCGGAGGGCCTCCTCAGCGAGTGCAATTGAGAAAAACAAAAGTGCACCTGATCCACTCTTGCTCAACGCTGGCAGTATCCGCTCCTGAAAATCCACCGCTCGTGATTCTTCTTCGGATACGTATCCGCCGTGGACGAGGCTTGCAGCCAGTTGCCAAATAGCTTGTTTCCATGGTGTGACAGGGTGCCTAAAAATGGCAACTAAGCTTGAGGCAAGCTTTCTCACAACCATTGCTTGTTCACCATTAGTTACCAAAGCAACAAAGCGATTGATTAGGTGCTGCATGATCTCTGTGGCCGAATTTTGGTTGATTTCATTCCTAATTATATCCTACATCAGCAATAATTCGTCACATACGGATGAGGTGATAGAGGTGCGGATCGGAGAGATTGACCGTACCATGAGACATTGATCTTCACTGTGAATGTAAGGGCTCCCATGAAACGATGCTGGGCAGAATGTTCGCTTTGCAGAAGTGAATCAGCGATTGCCCATGCATTCTCAGTCTTCTGAAGCTGCTGGAGGCGCGTCTGGATCTCATTAATTCTGGCGGGGTCCCGTTGGTTCGCTGGGTTATAGAGCTCGGTGACTAGCTGGTCCTTTGTTAGCCGTTGGACCTTAGAGGTAGACATGGCACACATACAATATGGGCCTCTGAGATTGACTCTCTGGCCCCAAGACCCTCGTCAGACATCCAGGTTGCCATTTTGTCTCAGCAAGCGCGTGGTTGTGAAAAGGAAAAAGAGAAGTGACATATACAAGCACGGGGCTTATGACGGGCAGAATCTATTGTTTGCCTCACTTGGCCAATCAGATCTAAGGCGGTTTCTAGAGCGGTAACTGCGGGGCTCGTTCTCTCATTTCCAGACACGTGACCTCTTTTGAATGAGCTTTAGATATTTTGGAATTCGAATGCGCCCACTAACGCAATTGATATTCTCCATGGTTATTCATCCAAGGGTTTAAGCTGTAACGGAGTCAGTAAACGTTATAACGTATTGTTTTGTAGAGAAATGTACTCAATTGCCTTAGACCACTCGGCCAAGCTGCTACACATATGATAAACTATAAAAAGATATACAACAAAAGCACAACGGAAATGCTATTTTGCACAATATCCACAGACTGTGGGATGATTCAATATTCCTAGCCACAACACCAATAAGGGGGAAATACATAAACAAAAGACATGTAAAAAAGACCACCAAAAAGACATGACACACATGACTGAGTGCAAACATGACAACACAAAATGTGGGCCGTGTGTAGCCGCGACTACGGAGCTCGGAGCTCGCCCTATGACCAAAAAGCCTCTCCACCGGTAAAAGGCCACTTACACGGAGTTCACACGACCTGCGGAATTAGCTTATCGTACGCTTATCTGACGCCTTTAATCCCTCCTTCGCTTAGCTTCTCGAAAGCTAACAGGCTGAGGAATCTCTTAAAGACTACCAGTGTCCATGCTCCTCTCCCGTCCAATTCGCCTTTGGACATCTTTGCCACCACTAAGGCCCGTCTCCCGTCCAAGATACTTCTCCGTTTTCGGTCCACGCTACACAGTCGATATGGGGGCCGTGGATACCTCTGAACGCCTGTCAAAGCTGAGGCAGTTGATGCAGCAGCACAAAGTCGATGTTTACAGTATGACATCATCTCTCTGTCCCCGTGGGTTGCTTAAACATCGAGTTGTGCTTACCAGCTTCGTATAGTTGTGCCCTCAGAAGATAGCCACCAGTCCGAGTACATCGCACCATGTGATGCCCGCCGAGGTCAACGATCGCCCCCCCTTCTGTTTGTCTGCCCGCGCCGATAGCTAATATTTCCACAGAATTCATTTCGGGATTCTCTGGCTCGGCCGGTACTGCAATCATCTCCCTGAGCAAAGCTGCACTGTCCACCGATGGTCGGTACTTCAACCAAGCCGCGAAACAATTGGATGCCAACTGGCAACTCTTGAAGGGTGGAGTCGAAGGTGTACCCACTTGGCAGGAATGGTACGAGATGACAGTTATGCGGAGCGATCTGTATAGGAACTGATCTTGTTGATAGGACCACGGAGGAGGCCCAAGGAGGCAAGGCTGTTGGTGTTGACCCCTCTTTGATCACAGCGTGTGAGTCTTTTTACTTCGGACGTGGAAGTGCATAGTCGCGCTAATCTTCAACAGCTGGTGCACGGAAATTGGCGGAGACCCTTAAGAAGAATGGTTCATCCCTCGTTGGGGTCCGAGAGAACTTGGTCGACTTGGTTTGGGGCGAGGAACGCCCGGCGCGTCCCAGCGAGAAAGTGCGCGTTCATCCCGAGAAGTATGCCGGCAAGTCGTTCCAAGATAAGGTGGCCGAGCTGCGGAAGGAACTTGAGTCGAAGAAGAAGGCCGGATTCATCATTTGTATGGCTGCCTCGCATATATTACAGCCCTGCAAAGTGACTAATTTATCGCAGCTATGCTTGATGAGATTGCTTGGTTATTCAACCTGAGAGGAACCGAGTAAGAACAGTGTCTTTACCGTGATGCACCATTGCCAATTGACTAACTCTGAGCAGTATTCCCTATAACCCCGTGTTTTTCTCTTATGCCGTTATTACCCCCACCACTGCTGAGATCTATGTTGAAGATGACAAGTTGACACCAGAGGTCAAGGCTCATCTTGGGCAAGACGTTGTTGTCAAGCCATACGAGTCCATCTTCGCTGATGCCCAAGCGCTCAGCACCAAAAGCCAGTCCGCGGGTGAGAACGCCGCAAAGTTCTTGTTGTCAAACAAGGCTTCTTGGGCGCTCAGCCTTAGCCTTGGTGGCGAGGGACAGGTCGAAGAGACTCGTAGCCCAGTCGCGGATGCAAAGGCTGTTAAGAATGAAGTCGAACTTGAAGGAATGCGGGCTTGTCATATCCGCGATGGTGCTGCGCTGACCGAGTACTTTGCCTGGCTTGAAAACGAACTCGTCAACAAGAAGACTGTCTTGGACGAAGTCGACGGAGCTGATAAGTTGGAACAGATCCGCTCCAAGCATGATCTGTTCGCTGGTCTCTCATTTGATACCATCTCGTCGACTGGGCCCAATGGCGCGGTCATTCACTATAGCCCCGAGAAGGGAAGCTGTGCTATCATTGATCCCAAGGCCATTTATCTCTGCGACTCTGGTTGTCAATACTTGGACGGAACGACCGACACCACGAGAACATTCCACTTCGGCGTTCCTACTGAATTTGAGAAGCGTGCTTTCACGTTAGTTTTGAAGGGAACTATTGGAATTGACATGGCAGTGTTCCCCAAGGGCACCAGCGGCTTTGCAATTGACGTGTTGGCGCGCCAGCACTTGTGGAAGGAAGGCTTGGACTACCTCCATGGAACAGGCCATGGCGTTGGATCCTATCTGGTGAGTATCACCGCCTATCAGAAACCTTACTCTTTGCTAACCTCTGCTTAGAATGTTCACGAGGGCCCTATTGGCATCGGGACTCGGGTTCAGTACACCGAGGTCCCCATTGCGGCCGGAAACGTTATTTCAGATGGTTTGTCTCTCTTTCTCTATTTGTTACAACCCGAAACTAATCTGTGACATAGAACCCGGATACTACGAGGACGGCAAATTTGGCATTCGAATTGAGAGTGAGTTGTACCGCCTGTGGCTGCAATTGGAAAAGTACTAATACCTCTGTTTGTAGACATTGTCATGGCTCGTGAAGTTAAAACTCCCCACAACTTTGGTGACAAGCAGTGGTTAGGCTTCGAACATGTTACAATGACCCCTATTGGTCGCAACCTGATTGAGCCGTCCCTTCTGAGCGATGCCGAGCTCAAGTGGGTAAATGACTACCACGCTGAAATCTGGGCGAAGACAGAGCACTTTTTCCGGGGAGACGATCTTACACGTTCGTGGCTTGAGCGCGAGACCCAACCGATCTCCAAATAAGTGATCTGCCGCGTGATAGAGCGTGATTCATATCCATGCCTACGGAGTACTCCCACTGCTATTGATTAGACGCCATTATGTAAAATACAGCCTAGAACATACACCATTCCGATGCTGTATCTAGACATGAATAATTAATAGTGAAACAGAATACCAAATAGCCATTAGGAAGAAATACAGCAACGTAGCAAACAATGTAGGTTTTCATAACTAGTAGACTGACAACTGGCCAGTGGATTGGAATGCGGGAAGCTCTGGTGGAGCCTGACACTCCGCCCCGGCCTGTTTCAACGCTATCACCACGGCATCACTGAATTGCTCCAGCGCTCCCTTTATTTCACAGCCAAGAATGCTCGCAGCTCCTCGCCAATTGTTGCGCGCAAGTCACAGGACCTAAGACCGAAAGTTTTTGGCTAACAGCCCCACGCCAGCCCCTTGTCACAGCCCACCAACGCTTCCATACTGAACTGGAACACCCCGTGATTAGCGGGGATCATTGGCAATGAGCGGCCAAAACGGCTATGGTAATGGGTATGGCTACTCCGGTCCCAATCGGTATGATGGCAACGATGGGGGATACGGTAGCAACAATAATCCTGGGGTAAACGGATATGGTGGACTAGGTGCCGCACCGCCAGGCGGAGCTGGACGTTCAGATCGTCGCCCCGGGGGATACGGCGGTTTCTATCCAGACTCGCCCCAGCCGCCGGCTCTACCATCAGGCCAATCTCCTGCCCCGAGCCATTCGCCTGAGCGCCGGCGCGATCGAACAAACCGGGATAGGCAGCAACCCTCTCCGCAACCGCCCTCGAACCCATCTCCGAATCCCTCGTCGCATCCCTCGTCGCAAGCCTCTTCCCATCCCTCTTCGCGGTCACGCACAAGGAACCAAGAACCCGACAGAAACTACCAGGAAGAACGGTCTAGAGACGCAAGTCGGTACGCGGACAACAGGGACGAAAGAGACCCGAGAGACCAACGGAATTACAGAGATCAGAGAGAACAGAGGGAACGGAAGGACCAAAGGGACCATAGGAGCCAGAGGAATGCGTCGCCCGCAGTTAAAATGGGGGATGATTCGGGGGAACCCCAGGCCATTGAAAGTATGTCTTTTTTTCTTTTGCTTAGCCTGGCCCAGTAGCTAATCACGCTACCTTCTGCAGTGATTCTCCAGTCTATTCAGCGCGACTGGGATTTCATGACTGATGCCGAGTGTGTCCCGGTACACGTCGCTTTAAGTTTGATGGACACAAGTACATTGGGCAAAGCGGATCGCGAACCAGAATTTTTGCATATGTACAATGATATCCAGAAGACATTGAAGGCAATTGTCAATGGTAGGCCCTTTCTGCGGTGGTTTGGACGGGAATATGCTAAAATTACATGTCATAGAACACCATCAGGGATTCAACAGTTCTATTGGAACATACCACAAAATCCAATCCAATATATCTTCCTCGCAAACTCGAGTACGCAGCCTGAGGCATGCCCTGGATCAAGCTAAATCCGGGTTAATATCAACCAAGCCCGAGCTGAAAGGGCTGGCAACGTCTTCTCAGAACTACGATGATATCGTTCAGCTGTTCACTCAGATTGAGGAAATCCAATCCCTTCCCGAGAAATTGGAATCTCAGATTTCAGACAAGCGCTTCCTTGCAGCTGTGGATGTGCTTCACACTGGTCTCCGGGTTCTACGGCGTTCGGAGCTGGAGGACATTGGCGCTTTATCCGACATTCGCGCTTATTTCACAAACCAGGAAACGTCACTCACAGACATCCTGATCGAGGAGTTGCACGACCATCTATACCTTAAATCACCCTATTGCTCAGACCGATGGAAAGCACCCACGTCTGATGAAAAAGAGGTACATACATCTAATTTGGCCGGTAGCCGCTCTTGGGAACGGCCTGTGTATGGTTTCCTAGCCAAGTTCGATCCGTTGACGCCTATGGTCGAAGACGCCTCTCGTAACCCGGAGGCTGACACGTTTTCCTACATTCAATTACTGATTGAAGCGCTGAACAAGATGGGTCACCTTGACGTCGCGGTTCATAGAATTGAGCAGCGTCTTCCGGTTGAACTGTTTGCTGTGGTGGATAAGACCAATGCAGAGGTTGACGCTCGTTATCCTGCACCAACCAAGAGCTTCTCAGCCCAGGACAACTACAAGCAGTCCAGTCTCCCCACCGAGATCATTGAAAAACGTGGCCACGTGCTTTCTGAATTTTTGTGGGCACTGTATGCCAAATTTGAGGCAATTGCGGAAGGCCACCGAATTCTTCACGATGTCGTTGCGGCCATTGTGGAACGAGAAGGCCTGATTAAAAGCGAGACGCTTTCTGGAGGATTCAAGGAGTTGTGGAAACTTCTACAAAGCGAGGTAAGATGCTAATAGCCTTGACCAGCATCACGGATATTAATTTGTTTTGCCAGATACGATCACTCATGCACGACTATCTTGCAACCGATGGAGACTCTTCTGTTCGATCTAGAGCGGAGGAGAATGATTCTCGACGGCATCTATACACAGGCAACCGCGATAGGAATAAGGTAAGGAGTCCAGTCGTTTTTATCATTTTCAAGTAGCTGACCCTTTACGTTGTAGAAAATGTTCAAGTTATCCGATATTGAGCAAAATTCCGAGATGAAAGCCGAACAAGACGAACTGGATGAAATCCTGAAGTCCTCAGTGCCAGGACTTGTTTCCAAGTCAAGGCAAAAGGCCGCAACAAATGATACTACGCAATCTAATAAGGGTAACTCAGGAACCGGGCATAAGATTTTGCTTGAACCAAGTGTCTTCAATATGGGAATCCTTCTTCCTCCCTCCCTATCCTTCATCCAGCGACTCAAAGATATCGTTCCTGTTGATGCGGATATTTCTATGGGCACTTTGACCTCCTTTTTGGACGACTTCATGGTGAATGTCTTCCTACCCCAGTTGGATGAGACAGTGACGGATCTCTGCACGCTCAGCTTCATTGCTGCAGATGCGTTTACCGAAGACCCTCATTGGGCCAAGTCCTCTCCTCGGCCTATTTTCAAGGGAACGGTCAAATTCATGTCCATTGTTCGGGAATTTAGCAAAATGCTGTCGAGTATTCCACACGATCAAGCATTTACGCAGCTTCTCATTGACCAGATCGTGACCTATTATGACAAGTGCTGTGGGTGGTACAAGGCAATGGTCACAAAAGTTTCTGCACGGAACCGAGGAGGCGAAATCCGACTGAAAGCTGCGGCTTCCTTTGCTGAATCAGGCGACATCCATGATGTCGTCGATGAACTATGGAAAAATGCCGGGGACAAGAAACAGACCCTGATTGATACGGAAATCGACCTTCTTCTCAAGCGAACGGGGCAAGTGCCACTGGAGCCTTACGACATCATATCTGACCCGAAAACCGTCATTTCCCTTTCGCTCTTGTACAACAGCATGCAATGGCTTGCAAGTCACCTCACCCGAATTCGACTTGTGGTTGAACAGACCGCAGATGCCGAGTCATCCAGTTTGACTGCAACTGGCCGGCCGTCTCGTAGATGGACTCTGTTCGGATCGATGAAGCCCAATCGTGATAGCATCAATAGCCCGGTGCATTTGCCACTCAATCACGAGACTGCCGTGGCCTTTGATGGGACGCTCCAATCATTACACCGGCTTGGGGATACTGCACTTCTGACGATGCATGTTGACATCCGTTGTGGCATCATCCACATGTTGACTAAAACAATGGCCGGGCCGAACCCTCCCAACTTGAGGAACTCCGAGCCCGTCACTCCATCCCCGCACACAACGGACAACTGGTGGCACATTATCATGAATCAACCGACCGCTGCATCACCCACAATCCTCGCACTCAACAATGATCTCATCGCATTCGACACTAACATCTCGACGTATCTGGGATCTGTTGAGCGCTGGTTCATCACATCGGGCCTGGCAAGGTTTATCGATCGGGTCTTTGTCGCCTGCACCCAGTATATTGGGGCCATGAATGAGAATGGAGCGCTGCGATTGCAGCTTGATGTGCTTGTTCTCCAGCAGAACTTGAAGAACATCATCATCGACCCAGCTGGTGAATCGTCAGATTCAGCTACAGATTTACATGTGCAGGCTTCTCAAGAAATCGTCGCTTTACCACGCAGCGCAAAATTCCTGGATTGGTTCCTGGAAGGTGCCGAGAGGACGCTGGACTATGCTAAGGAAGAGAAGGAGGCCTTTGCCTCACAAGGTAACAAAGCCTTGGCTGCTGGAAACGGCGAGCCATTTACTTACGAGGAGCTGCGTGTTCTCGTAGACCTATGCTTCTCTGAAATTCTCCGTGGTCCACGCGGGGCGGAGAGCCGGGAGGACTTTATGTCGGCGAAAAAGGCCAGTGCGGATGCACTACTGAGGCTGAACGAGATTATGTGGGATGCTCGATAGACCTGTTCTTTGGTTTTCTTGTTGATTCGCTCCCTTTTAACTGGTAAATCCACTAATAGCCTTAAGTAGCAATCTCATTTCACCTTGACTCACAGTCATTTCCTCATTTTTTTCTTTAATTTAAACAATCTCCACTAGCCCTAACTCGGATTAGCATAATGGGCCAATTACCGTTTTCGGCTTCTCCGGAGGACTCACACTGGCTGAGGATCCACGCCATGTTTCATCTTTAGAGTGTAGTTCTTACTATGAAATGAACAAATTACTAGTATTACTAGTTTATCAAGCCATATGCAGGAGACTATGATGGATCACCAGTGTGCCTAGACTTATATCTCACTCATTCCATCCTTTCCCTCTCTCTCCTCATACCTTCTTTTGCTTCCTTTGCACTTCCTGTCTGGAACAGTAATTCTTTCGAATCTGGCATTCGTTATCCAGACGTCCATTCTTTTTGTGCACCTGCACGTCCTATCCTTAAGAGTCAATCTGTGACTTCACTCATTCGATCTTTCATCTTCGACATCTTGTCTTACAGAACCCTTCATTTTTTAACTTCGATCTACATATCCAACAATGAAGTATCTTCGCCTAGCCTCCGTGGCCGCTCTTGTCAGCGCTGCTACTGTGTCCGCCGGCCCATTAGGCGCCCGCGAACATGACGGATACTGTCCCAAGGGCTACACTATGAGCGTCTACTACAAGACCGTCACTGTGGAAACATACCCAACTGCGACCTCCGTAGAGACTACCGTTACCCCGACATCTACTCCGGTTACTGTTGAGTCCCAATCCTCCGCTGAGCCCACAGTAGCCTCATCGTCTACTACCATTGCCGTGGAGTCTACAACCCCCGTCGCAGTTGTCCAAGTCGAGACTACGACCTCTAAGGCCTCTGTTGCTGAGACCTCTGCCGTTGAAACTTCTGCTGCTGAGGCCGCAGTTGTCAAGACCGCCCCAGTTGTGGCTGCTCTGCCCACTACATCAGCTGAGACCGCCGCTGTCGTCAAGACCATTGCTGCCCCAGCCGTGGAGACCGCCGCCGCGCAGACCTCCACCACTCAAGCTCCCGTCGAAGTCGCCAGCACTTCCACCACTCAAGCTCCTGTCGAGGCTGCCAGCACTTCTACAGAATCTGCCACTTCCTCCTCTTCTACCAAGTCTGCTTCCAGCAAATCTGTCTCCACCGGTTCCTCCAGCGGAAACTCCGGCAAGGCTACCTTCTACGGCGGCAACGTCGCCGGCGGAACCTGCTCGTTCTCCGGCTACACCCTCCCAAGCAACCTCTTCGGTGCTGCCCTTTCTCTCCAGCGATGGGACGATGCGGCGGAATGCGGTGCCTGTGTATCCGTCACCGGACCTAAGGGTAACTCCATCAAAGCAATGGTAAGTCAAGCTCCTCCCCCTCCCTCCCTACCTTCCATCTCCATCCTAAAGCAACCCTAACACAAATCAGATCGTCGATCAATGCCCTGAATGCGAAAGCAACCACCTCGACCTCTTCCAAGACGCCTTCGCCGAGCTCTCCGACATCTCCGCCGGCATCATCCAGACCACCTGGTCATATGTCTCATGTGATCTGGATGGACCCCTGAAGCTCAAGAACAAGGAGGGTACATCCGCCTACTGGTTCTCGATGCAGGTTGTCAATGCCAACGAGCCTGTGACTGCGTTGGAGGTTAGCACTGATGGCGGTAGCTCATGGAAGAGCACCACCCGCACTTACTACAACTTCTTTGAGAACACCGCCGGATTCGGTACTAGCACTGTTGATGTGCGGATTACCGGTGCTAGCGGCAAGACTGTTGTTGTCAAGGATGTCGGAGTTAGCTCTGGCAATGAGGTTACCGCTGCGTCCAACCTGTAAATTTTCCGTTAAGGGGAGGAATAGCATATTTATTTTCTTCTGTTGATATTCTTTATTGAGGTGGTTTGGTGAGGAGATTCCTGTGTTTCGAGGTTATCTAGTCCATTGCAATTGATCTATAACAATGTTTATCTACAAGGTCACACACATTCTCTCTCTGTCTCTTGAAACATATAAGTCATTGGTTCTCTCTATCATAAATCCGTAGTTGGCTGGTAAAGACTCAGTTGTATATCTCACAACCATAATAGGCCATGATGCAACACGCTAATGAATCTGTTCTGCTGTGTATGCTGTCCGCCAAATCTCACATCTAGTAGATCATTACTGCGTCGTCACTTCCTTATCGGCCTCGACATTCTCCACATGCGGGTGTGAGTCCAGACTGTGAACCGTATCCTTGGGGAAAGAAACACTATCAACAAGACCGAGGATTAGCCATCTTACGCTGGAAGAGGACCTATAGTGTCAGAACAACTCACGCAAAGCCCTTGATCAACGAATACTCGTGTCCGATGGTGCCACCTTGCTCCTTAGCATGGTCCTTGACGCTAAAAGACATTGAAATATTAGTACAGTGTATCTCGAATATGGGCGTGAGATACATACGCCTGAACCTGGTCGTCGGTTGCGTCTGGCTTGCACGTGATCTGAGAGGGTCAGCGAAATGCCCATGAGGGTGTATGTTCTGGAGATGTTATCTACTCACAATGTAGGAAGACATGTTGAGATGGTTTATAGAAATGTAGTGATGGTAAGGGGGGAAACAGACTTAAATAGAGAGGAGGAAGATGATCTGAACTTCGTTGACATCATAGAGGGGTAGCCTCATAAGCTGATCAGGGCTGTGTTATCTCCGCACGCTAGTCCGTGAGTCAGTGGCGGATTATAGCACATGTAGGTATACTTGAATTCTTGTTTTGGCTTATTGGCTTATTCTTTTTATATCTAAACCTCAATGACGCCTTATGGAGGTACACAGAACTTGTAGCTCCCTTTTTAGGGCTACATACATATAGGCAGTAACTATTCAATGATGTAACCCTAGACACACCTACAACATACAATCACCGTCCCCCAAGCATCCAGGTCGTCTCGTATGTTTCAAGGCTGGTTGGGCTAACACTATTTCGGAACTATACTTAACTGTATCCTCTATTTTATCCATGGAAGCGCTCCGTCCACGAACTTCCTAAGCCATTACCATCAGGACAAGTGATAATACCAAGCAGATGCAAGCGAGCAATGTGCTCCCCTACGATTGCGCATCGAACATAGCCAACCCCTACGACGCTCCAACTGTACAATTTTCATGGCCCTTCCTCGGTGCTCGGGTGAGAAGACGCAACTTGGACTCGGGATCTTCCGAGGGCGGGGCCATCTCTACCACAACCTAACCCCGATGAAAGGGATATATCCCAATCTACACCATATACTTATGTCGTCACATGCTGAAACCCAATACACGACTAAACATACAACTATGACACGATTCCTACAAGGATGAAGGATGAATCTAAAGAGAGATGTAATAAAGCAGTTTGAAAAAAGGACTTATGAACCCGCAGCTCCATTCCAAGGCAAACCCATCCCAGCCGTAGATTCGCCAGCCCACAATCCATTAATGTTGAAAGAAAGAGAACTAAGGAGAAAAGAAAAAAAAAAACAGAACAAAGCCCGAGTAGCGTACAAAGACCGCAAATGTGTGTGAGCAGAGAATAATCAAAGGGGGGGAAGCAACAGAAGAGGAAATTGCACAGACAAGTTGTAAGGGTAGCTAATGGGGAATTTGACCCTCAGAATGCCAGAGGCAGACCATATTGCGAGGAAATGGGGGGTAATAAGAAGTTCATGGTGATGAGGTTACATCGATTGGAGGAAACATCCATGGGAAGTAAGAGAAAAGATCTGTCAACAGCAGAATAGCAGATTTGAAAAAACAGAGAGATGAGGGTATGTTCAAGTATTGACCTCCGGAAACGCAACAAGTCGTAGCACATGCAGAAGAATAAGGATAATAAGCCTAATCCATCTCCAGTGACTCTAGCTCTTTTGACTCCTCATAATCATCAAAGTCTAGGCCGGCATCCCGGCAACGCGACAGCCACTTTAGGGCAATGTTGTTGCGTCGGGCCACCTCGCCTTTGAGCTTGGAGTTCGAGCCACTGATCTCGGCGATAGCATGATTAGCAGTCAGACTGTGCTTCTCGAATTGTTCGTCGATGTTCTTCTTTTCTTCCTGGAGCTGCAGGATATATTCAATGGCGCGTTGGAGTATCGCACCCTTGTTCTTATCGCAGTTCGGTACAAGACGGGCAATCTGGTTGATACCTTCATTAATAGCTTCGCGGCGGCGACGTTCAACTAAGGGAAGAGGTCAGAATGTAAATACGAGTTGGACCAGAAGAGTAGTCCTTACCTTCTTTGTGGTTGTTCTTGCGAATTTGGTGCCATTCGGGGGAACCGACGGTAGGCTTCTGGTTCATACTCTGAGCCTCACGCGCGGCATAGACTGCAGCGGCGGTCGAGTTGTGGTTGTGGCCACCGCCCATGGGAGTCTGGTTCATCTCATCGCCAAAGGACAGCCCTTGGGTGAGGTTGCTCGCATCGAAGCCGGAGTCAGGAGGAGGGGGATACTTGTGTTGAGGAGTGTGGGCAGCTAGGGCGGCTTTGGCATTGGCGGTCAACGCGTTATCATCAGACAGGCCGTTCTGCGGACCGACATGTTGAAGAATTTGTTGATCGATGTTGAGTTCGGCCCCAGTGTTAGGAAGTCCGTGGTCGTAGTTGCCGAGCCCTCCGTGGCCAAAGTTGTGCTGGTTATCCATGCTGCCGTTGCTTCCGTGGGAAGAGCGGTTAAGACGCTGCGGGTCGGGGCCAAGATCCTCAGAGCCGTCTCTCTTGCGCTTGTGGGAGCCGTTATCCGGACTATTCATGGTGGGATCAGACATGCTAAGCCCTAAAGCTAATCGTCCTATTCGTGGTAGTGGTTAGTGGCCAGTGAAAACCGACGTGAAACAAGTTTTGGAGAACAAGAGAACAAGAGAACGGTATGTGATTGGAGATGTCAATGCAGCCTGCGGTAAGTTGGTGCCTGGTAGATCAAGTCCCTCTTGGGAAGATCAGTGGGCACCCCGCGAAGTAAACAGACGCGTAGATCCGACGCGCTAAGGCATCCTAGGGCAGTCACGTCGGACTCGGTCATCGCCAGTGTATTTTTTTCTGGCAGGTGGCAGTGCATGGGGATAGTTCTACGGGGTAGTGACGTTGTCAAGCGATCGCATATAATGCGATGTCTCGAAACATCCGCGAGGTTGCAGACATCAGGAACGCGTCATGATGGCTTACAGGCAGCGCAGGTCACACAGGGGGCAGCATCGTGAAGGGCACCAGTTGCGATGAGCATCACGACGCGAGGTGCAATAACATGGGGAGATATGGATGAAGATGGGGTATTGATGGAGCCGTACCTTGGGATGATCTCTCTTTATCACCTGACAGGAAGTCACCTGCCCGACAACAACAAGACTCAGGTCACGTTGTCTGCGAAACCCCGAATTCGAAATTGGGATGTGAAAATGTGAAAGTTGAAAATTTGAGGAAGCCGATATCAGGATATGCGAACGACTTAGCAATCTACCTCGCGGTAAATTTAGAAATAAGAAAACTTGTTTCTTTAGGAAGATGTAGAGCAGCGGACAAGTTCAAGATGGATTGCTCACGTGGCAAGGAGGTGGTCAAGAGGAGGAGTCGCGCTGAATCCGGTAGTCCAGAACAACCAATAGTGCAATAAATCACCTGACTGTCTATTCAACAATATGCACTGACGTAAGCAAACCGCATACCGCAAATGAGCCACCTGGAAGCCCTGAAGGTCTAGACAATTTTGCAAACACAACTAAAAAGAAACCGACAACAAGAGCTGAAGATAACCAACTAAAATGCTCGAATGGCCCCGGGGATGTTTACGCCTCCATCTCTCATCGGAAGTCATGTGCAGCCGTCCCGTGCCCCTCTGCTGCACACCTATTTTATTGGTCTCTGATTGGCCACCGGATCTCGGGGGAGGGATTCCCAGATCACGTGTATGGGTACCTTATAGACCAATCACAGGTGCTATTGAACCACTACGAGGGGGTGATCGGACCGTCGGATACAAAGAACTTCATAAATCTACACAATCAGCAAGTATATAGGCGTAGTCTAGACACACTAAAAGCCGACTAACTACATGCAATATACCCGGCATTGATCTGAGGTGACTGCCCATCCTTATCTTTCTGCAAGTGATCAGGCTAGATCCACTAGTGTATGGAATACCTCCTTCAACCGAATCAAAAGACACAACACGGGAATATTCCAGAACCATGGTAGCAATGGGAAACAAGGTCGTGCATCATGTAGCGGGTGTACTGGTCTAAATCATGATATAACACGAATTCTTTTCGAAATACACCCAACTTACAGGATACATCGTTGGTAGTTCTCATCGGGTTACCTCTGATCTCTCATCGGGGTGGGGGAGAGGAGAATCACATGTTTCAGATCAAGCATCCTGAAATAGCATTCCTCAATCTCTCCACACCACCATGTCTCCAAAGGGTTGCATCAGATATCCAAAAAGGTATTTCCTAGTACTTTGCGTGCATACTGATCAGCGTGAAGACTGAGTGATCAGGAGGCCTCAGAATTCTACCTCGATGCGATATTAAGCTAAATATCTGAGCTTTTCGACTGAAGATTGCGACGATCTCGATGATCTTCTTCTATATGTCATCACGTTTGAGTCCTTTATCACACGGATCCCCTCCACATGATGCACCTGTGGCAATCGGTGGAGTTTCCATTCTTGTAGGAAGGATCGCCATAACACTGAGCAATATACACCGTCTAGTGTATATATTCTTGGGTTGGGAGGTATCACAGAAACTCGGGTGATCGAGATGCCATTTCTAATGTCATGCCGCAAGGGTGGACCCTCGACCTGTTCATAGACTCTGCCCTATGTGGAATAGCCTGACGCGTCCAGTGCGCCGCATCACTCGGACGCCTTTTTTAGTGCAAATACCATTTGCGGATCTGCCGTAGTATCCGCGAAACAAATACCTTCCTCCGTGGCGCCTAGCATGTCCCAGCAAAGTATTTTAACGTCGAATGGGATGCCCGCATCCTCTGTCTTACTTTCCTCCTTAGGGGTGTGCGCACCTGACTCTGCATCTTCCTCCGCAGCATTTAGAGTGGGCCGTTGGGTCACAGCAATGATAGTGCTTGTCCCCGCATATCGCGCCGGTGGCTTGGTATCCTCTGTCGGTGGCTCCTCGCCCGACCGATTAGAAAAGACGATGACGATCTTCTTCGGAGACTCTGCCGCCTTTCCGCCATCCAGATCCACGTCATGTTCCATCCTCTTTTGCAACAGGGGCCAGAATCGCTGAAGCCAATAGTTGAAAGTATCCATCTCGGGCTTATCCTTCAAGGCATCGAGCTCTTCCCGGCTCAGAGTGGTCAGCCAGGCCATGGACAATATAACAAGCTGGGATTTGGAGTCAAGCACTCGAGTTGCAAATTCCCACTTGTCAAATGGCGCCTCAAACTTGTACGGGTTGATATCCATGCAGATACCTAGCGAAGTCGCAACCCGCTTTTTCTCGGACAAAACCTGCTCGCCCTGGTGCACCGGGCTCATCAGGGAAGACAGCGTTTCTTGGGAAGCGAATTCTAGCTCATGGAACCCTCGCTCCACTTGACCTTCGGCCGCCCACGTTTCGTCGGTGTAATACAAGAAGCTTTTGCGGTAGTTGAGGATGAACTCCCCGTTCTCGTCGACAACAAGTAGTGAGTTATAGTATGTGACTTTGTCGGGATTTTGAGAATCCTTCTCGATCTCCGGATACCCCACGCAGACCTTGCATCGCAAGCGTCTGGCAGTCTCACGTGCCCACGAGCCAGAGGGGCCGTCACCAACTGGCTCGAGATATGGCTTGATCGCTTCCAAGGAAGGGAAGTTATAGCCTACTTATTGATTAGCCAGTGAAAATTTCCACAAATCGAGCTGAATGTTAGAGACTGGGGGAAGACCGGGGGAAGACTGGGTTGATGTTGTTCAATATACGGATGGTTTGTTGGGAAGGTACGTACCCGTCATCGCCAACTCGGGCAGGACCAGGATATCGGGCTTCAACAGATCGACTCCGACGCCAAGCTCTTTTCCATCTACAGAAACGGTCTTGCCAGTCTTCAATAAAGCATTTGCTTTCTCAATATTGCCTTTGAGATCGCCCAGCTTTGGTGCGAATTGAAGGGTTGCGATCCTCATCTTGTGAGGCGGTGAGGTTGAGAAGTTTCTGAAGTTGAGAAGTGACACGTGTTGCGTGATAGGAATTTTCCTAGTGAGTCGCGATATAGATGTGTTTGAAGTCAATGGTAGTGTTGACGTGGTCGAGGTATGAAGTTCACGACTTCTGGTCCCAACACGGACACAGCGGGGCAGGATTTTTGCCAGGATGATGACGGGTGGGTCAAATCCTTGAACTATATCACGATATAACCAAGATAATTCTTTATATACTGTGATTTTCGAGTATAATCCAGGAGCAAGTACTTCCAGGGTATGGTTGTAGTTTGGACGGAAGGGCAATGTTTTGGGCCACGGGTCATATGAAAGTTGATGCCTCAGGGGTGAATATCCCTATATCCCTCACCTTCTAGATTCACCATCATAGGCATTTTAATATTCACAAATTCCAACTGGATTCCTCAATGTCAGGACTGTAAAGTAAATTTATGAACAGTAGAGCCGCACGGAGTATGAAAAGCACCAAGAGAACGCCAATACTCGATGTACTTACATACGTCGTACACCCTTAGGAGCTATTGAACTACGGAGTAAGGTTGGCACAATAACATGTGCATCTACTTGATGCCGACGATGTTTATATGTGGTCTTTCGGATGTATAACCATTTAGAATTGGCCTTTTTATCTTAATACCTTTCGCCATGAACCACCCTACGCTTCTTAGCATGATAAACAAAGCTACATTTTGATACACACTTTTCTATCCTCAACTGCTCTATTTAACCCAATTATGTATACAGCTCTGCATTGATTCTTGTTATTTGACTATTTACACATGGATTCCGAATGTTAAACAAGAAAATGCCGTTATCTCTGCTCGCAATCAGGCAATGCCCATTTAACCATCCAATCTGACATTAGGACCTCTTCAGCAGTTGGTCGCTCTTCTGGTCGGAATGACAGCATGCGGCGCATCAAATCCAGGAATGCAAATTTCTCATCTTCCTCAATCTCGCCTCCCATCTTCCGTCTCCATTTCTGTATACCAGTCTCAAGTGATTCCTCAAGCGTAGGCCATTTATTTTCCTTATAGGACTCAATTGGGTATCCATGCTCATCGAAAAATTGAGATCGTGCTTCCCAGTGCTGCCACCATTCCAATGGCATATGCCCTAGTACATCGATATGCTGGGCCGCTATCTGATCCCCATCCACAAAATCGGTGCTAAAGATGGCCTTCATTCCAATAATCTCCTATATTGCCGTAGCCAGACTCCAGATATCTGAGGGATACCCCAGCGGCATTTGCTTTTCAAATTTGGCTTCTGGGGCCCGAAACGCGTTTGGTGTATGGCAGTCTTTCCCAAGACGAGTTTCCAAAGCCAGGGAAAACGCCTCACCAAAGTCAATTAGAAGCGGGTGCGCGTCGGATGATGAGAACTCCTCCGCATATTTCCCTATGAATAGCGGTACAACAGCTTTGGTCGGGGCATTGGGGGACAATGGTTCCCCGTCACGCCGTGTGATAGGGACTGTCTCGGGTTCGCCGAATCTTTCATAGAATTGCCTGATGGAAAGGTCATCGAAACTTGACGGGAACTTGCACAAAATGTTATTTAAATGAACATCTAAATTGTCCAGCATATGTAATATTAGCAAACTGGTATTTAAATAACCATGGTTATAACAAACCTCCATGAACATAGCCTTGTGAATGTATATAAGCAACGGCCTGTGCGAGTCGATATGAGAGGGCTCGCGCAACCTCCAGAGGGAAAAGATGGCTAAAAGAGGCCTCTCTAAGGTTGCATTGGGCAGGAACCACCGTGTGGCATGTATGTTTTCCATTGGGACCTTGCACTTAGAATTCATCTAGGAAAATAGGTACTAAACCACGTCCAGGATGTTCTGATGAAGTCGACGGAGTCGAAGCAGACAGGGCTTTAAGGACTTTTGTCTCGTGCTGAATCGAGTTGGCCACGCTGATATTGAGAGTAACATATCGATTCAGGTAAGTATCTCGGGCAATCCAAACCGTCGAATAGCCCCCAAAACCAAGTTTGTCTGTAATTTGACAACGATTATGCAACACGTCCCCCACCGTGATGGGGTGATACCCCTCAGGTTGATATTCTTCAAGCACCTCAACACCCTCGATCCAGTCATATTTGACCCAAGATTTCTCGACCTTTGTGGTGCCTAACCGCACGAAAGACATAGCTTCGAGCTTTCGACACCAAAGTGATTTGAAATCTGGAATTGAAGGTCGAGATGAGCTCAAAAAATGGATAGAGCGCGCGAGCATTCCCGAGAAGTGTGCCATGGCGTGCCGGGGCAATCAAAGAAGTTTACAACAATGACGTATCCTTGAAAAAAAACCGTAAACTTTGGATGCAGCACAAGTTAACAAGGATACATCAATCACGTGGTTGACTAGGATGTGGTCTCAAGAGCATTACCGCTCTCATATGGCAGGATATACATCACATACATCGATGTAGGGGTATATATGTGCCTATGCTGATGTTATTATTGGTTAAACATACCAATTTACCGCCTCGCTTTCCGCCCCTTCGCCAGTTCTTCTCGTTCTTCTGCAACTCTGCGTTAAAATTCAACATAAATATGCACGTCCTTATGACGTTAACAGCAATTGCTAGGCACCTATCTGATATCCAGTGAGGGATTTGTGCCTTTTTCGAGGGAATTCTTATTTTTTGCAATCTTAGGCTGACTAGTTGATTTATAAAACAGCAATGATGAAATGATGACGATAGACGAGTGGCATCACAATGATAGGATGTGTTATAGCCATGCAAGCACGATATCTAGACTAATACTACGGAAAGAAGCATTCGAATTTCGTTTAAAGGGATCTTGTTCTTATCCTGTACTAAACACATCATAGAAGTATACACGTCGGGTAATCTAAAATAGAAGTGGAAAAGAGTTGGAAAAGAAGCGATCAAAAGGGTAACATGTAGCCTTTGGTATGATCAGTGATAAGCTGGCGATATAATAAAGCAAGACCCTGCAACATTAGATGACAACCTTGATGGGTCGCCTCCGTTCATCATCTCGCAATCCTCCAACAATGGCAGAATTCACAAGTAAACATTTTGCCTCCACACTTGGATTGAAATACGCCTTGACAAACTCGCAAATTGTAAAGAGAAGATTCCAAACCCCCCTCTAGCAACGATAGTTCGCTCGTACGCCTCCTCGAGCACATCGAACAAGATCCATTCGGTGCCTGCACCAGCGTGGACATGTCCAAACACATGTAGTTTAGGCTTGACTCTCCATAACTCCCGCAGTAGGTGAGCACAACCCATATTTAGCAAGTCAAGATGGCCGCGTGGCGGACCATGAGTGATTAGCACATCAACCCCGTCAGGCACCGAGCCAGTCCATACGTCTTCATCACGAGGATATTGAAAGGCCCAGTTGCCATACCGAGCAGTAAGGGGACTTCCGTAGATCTTAAGCTGGCGACCATTTGCACAGGAAACAGTAGTCTCCTGGTTTTCCAGATAGATTATTTCACCCCAGTCAATCTGAGCCCGCTCAGCGATAGCTTGGTCCGAGTTGTCGCGCGCTATGTCAAGTAACATATCGTGATTTCCAGCAACAACTATTTTTGTGGGATGGGGCTGGGCACGTAGCCAGGCGAGTGTTGCCTGGAGTTCCTTTAATGAGCCTGATTGTGTGAGATCACCAGAGTGAATGAGAATGTCTCCATCGGGAAGACTGGGCTGGCTGTTGTGGGTATCGGAGACACAGACTATAGTAATAGGATTTGTGAGTGGTTTTGCGGGGATGATTTGATGCCAAGTGTACAGCTTCCGCGCAAGGAAGATGCAAGGCTGGGCCGAGAATTGTTCCCAGGCTGAGGGTGGTTGTGGATTGAGGAGGTCACTTAAGCTGGACATGATTGAAGATTCCGGAGGTAGTGATAAATAAGCCACCTTGGACTGCCACTTTAACCAGGTGGTGCCTTAGGCAATGAATATAGGTGGCATTCTACGTAGATTTCTAAGTACATCCAAAGTTGCTAAGTTTAAATTTAGTATACAGTATTTAATGTCCAATCGAAAAATCTATTGAACAAACAACGCATAAAGGTTCTGAGGCTATGATATTCATCGCTAAAAGAGTTGGCGCTTGCATTCCTCTTCTGGTAATCTCTACCTCTACTTCACGCCTAAAAATTGCGAGAGACGCAGAAGGTAGCCCACGGCTTACGACCTTGGGGTAACTGCCCCTAGCGGTAAACTTACCTAAAGTAATCGAGCCTAATTAAGAGTGTGCCTTTGGTTGATTTTATCATCTTCTATCCATACATAATTATTGAATCTTAGACGGATCCGTGGAATAATCCTCCAACAATAGCCTCAACATCTAGCTCATGCTCAAGATTCTCGAAAATATCCAACGACGACATTGGATCAAAGATATTTGGATGGTACGGTTGATATGTTGGCCTTGGGCTGTCTGTCGAAGGCGTATTTTGAAAATCAATGGGTGCACTTTCTTTATTTCGCAGTTAGCTCAAATATTGGGCAAAATTCAAATAAACCTTGTGCCTACCAGTGGTTATATGGGTGGAAGAGGTACGCAGCTCTGGATTTTGCTGCGCGGTAGCATCAGCTTGGAAACCTGGGCCTTGATGAGTATCGGAGCCCCGTAAGAGATGTTCTCCTAGGTCTGCTATGAGTGAGGCCGAATGATAAATTTCTCCGAGATCTCTCAGAATATCACAATTCAAGCCCACTTGCTTTCGAGCTCGTGATCGGAAATATGATGTTTTGCTTTGCTGTAGACTGCGATATGATACCCGGAGACTCTGTGAAACAGCATATGGGACAATCGGGAATAGAGTAAGTGCTTTACGGAACTCATCACCTACGATAGTTGTGACCCGCAAGGCTGAAAGGTTTTGGCGCAGGTATGATGCTGAGGAACGAGAACAATCGCCAGGGGCTATCGAGCGACAGGACAGTATGGCAACTGTATGATATAAAACTTCGATTGTTGCTTAATTGCAAATCAGTTCCCAAACTTATACTACGGATAGAGATTGACATACCAATCAAGTGTGTGGGAATACTAAGTGCGTCGAATTCCTCTAACACGTCCTCGAACAAAGGAAATCCGTCTTCCCATACAGCTTTTGATGAAGGGCGGTAAAGTTCAATGACTCGGTCCATCAAGGTAATCGTGCGCAGGAAGAGACGAAAGCACCCTTGCTGGGCTGCAATACAGGAATGGAGATCACGACCAAAATCTCGGGCATGCATCTGCATTGGCCTTCCGTGAAATGCTGCATTGAGGATATCCAAAGCGTACATGCAGCAGAACAGACGTATTGAGTTGGTTTCAGATGGTGAATTTGACTGACCATGTAGGTGCAGACCCATGGTATGCGCATGGGCGAGGGCACGGGAGAAGAACTCGGCGGATTCTTGTCGATCCCCGGAGAATTGTGTGAATAGTGAGATTATAGCGAACACCTGAATGAGCGCCGTTTTGTCCTTCACCAGACCCAGTGCCAATGATGTTCTTATCACTCCGAAGAGGGCTCGAGAGAACTCATTGCGGGATGAAACATCCATCTTGGGTAGGTGAAGATACTGTATCGAATTCGGGCTCACACTGGCAGCGAAACATACTGCTTGTGATAACAATGCCCACTCGGGAGAATCAGAAGGCGTGTTTTTATAACTTTCATAATCCAGTATTGGAAAAATGGGGTGAATATGTTCCAGATAAATGTGAGTGAGGCCAGCCAAGTTATCCGGACTAGGAAGAACGCTTAGACAATGGTCCTCTAAGTGAGGCAAGAAGACTGAGGATATCAAAGGATCCGGCGAAGTGATGAAACTAGATCGTGACTTTTTGACAGCAAGTCGGGAAAATCCACCGCTTCGTCTTGAGGATTTGTCGGAGAACCAGACACCAACATCATGTTGTTTAGTGGTTCCAGTACTCCCACTTGGACTTGCAGCTGCCAGCAATGTACCTTCGGGATTCAAATCCCCAATAAACCTAGAGCCCCTCTCTAGTTCCCCACATGGGGATTGTTCTTGTCTATCTGCATCAGTGCTGTCGGTGGTTGATGTGGCATCCACAACTTTAGAGCCCAACGACGACAGGGGTGTCATAGAATCTGTCGAGGTATATGCAGGTGACATAATTTCGAGCTCTGATAGCTGTATGGGGCTCTCCTGGTGAGTACAACGCCTTTTGCGTTTCCGACAGTCTTGACAAGCATGGTGGGTTTGTTTGCGCTTTTGAGGAAGACCAGTAGCCCCGGTTGCGACGAATGTGAAGACCGGCCTCTTCTGCCGATGACCTCGCATCTTGATACTTGTGGATCTTTGATCATGCAAGAGAAGTTCTTTCCAACACATTTAGCAAATGTACCCGAGCTTGTGGTTGTTTTCCTTTTTTTTTTTTTTTTTTTGGTCATGAAAGGGTTCATACTCCGCGGCTAAAAGATGCGGAAAGATCTCCTAATTAGACCATTCCGTCCAAATTCAATACTGGTACGGACGGGACGGCTGCCTTTTTAGGATAGCCAGTGGAGTGTATAGCGACGATTCCGCCCCTAGGGTTGTATGGGATATTTAAGAAGCAGTGTCTGGATTTCATGAAGCAAACACTATCTTTGTTACTTTACTCAGAAATCGACTTCCGTAGAAGATATACTTAGCCCTTCACCACCTTCTATAAGAGAACTGATAATATCCAAGATTGCCATCGTATATCGGTTTACAAGCAAAGCAAAGACAGCCATGTTTCCTAAACGAGAAACTCCGCCCAACCTTTAAAGTCGCCGCAAACCCTATTGCGGGGACCCCACGGGGAAACGAGGACAAAATTCTCATAAATAGAGGGTCATCCCACTAATTATTTCCCAAGCATTTGTGTATATCTTGGATCATCTCACAATGGCTATCCTCAACATCGACTTAGATTGGCAACGCCACAAATGGCCACTCTTTTATTGTTTTGTTTCACTCTTCGGAGCCTTCTGTTACGGCTATGACACCATCTATTACACTGGCGTCCAGGGTATGGAGCCTTTCATTCACGACTACGGGACCAAGACCCAAGATGGAACCTATGCTCTCGAGACAACCTTCCTGTCCGTGACTGCGTCGGTGATCTACGCCGGCGAATTCTGTGGCGCCCTTATGACAGCCCCAATCAACGATACATGGGGCCGCAAAGCAGTCTTCTACTCTGCCTCAATCTGTATCATTGCAGGCGCTATCGTCCAAGTATGCTCATTTGGGATCTACGGCGCGTTCTGTGCTGGTCGGGTTCTCATTGGGCTAGGAATTGGACAATTCACAGCCACTTGTTTGATTTATATCAATGAAGTCGCCCCAGCCGAAATTCGTGGACCTGCTCTCATGTCCTTTCAATTCATGCAATCCATCTCCCAATTCATTGGAGCTTGCATTACACAAGGCACACAAAGCATCGACAGCCCCTCCTCTTACCGAATTCCCATGGGGCTACTGATGGTGCTTCCGGGTATCATGATTATCCTGCTTCCATTCATCCCGGAGAGTCCTGTATGGTATGTTTCCAAAAGTCGACATGAAGCTGCCGAGGCAGCTCTGCGAAAAATCTATCGAATGCAAGATTACAACCCGGCGGAGGATCTTCGACTTATTCAAGAACAAGTTGATAAGGAGCGCGAGATGGAATCCGAATCCTCTTGGTCATCACTCTTTAAAGATCCAATCGAACGACGGAAACTTCTTTATTCCTGTGGCGCCATGTTCGTGCAACAAATCAACGGTATCCAATTCTGGTATACGTACGGAGTAGTATTTGCACAGTCGATCGGTGTCGGTGAGCCCTTCACTATCAACACCGTCATATACGTTCTGCAAATAATCACAGTCGGGGTCTCAGTTGCACTCGGGAACAAACTCCGGCGCCGTACAAACCTACTAGTTTGCACTATTGGAATGATGTGTTCTCTAGTTGCAGTTGGTGGACTTGGAACGACCCGTCAAGGAGGGTCCTTCACGCAAAGCGTTGGAATTGCGATTGTTGTCTTCGCTTATATCAACATTGTCTTCTTCAACTTCTCCATCGGCACGTTGTCCTACACCATCTCTTCTGAGATGGCAGTTGGTCGAAACCGAAACAAGATTACTGCCTGTGCCATGGGGGTCTTCTTCTTCACCGTCTGGTTGATCACTTTTGTTTGCCCTTATATCTACTACTCGGCTAACTTGGGGCCAATGCTGGGTTTCGTTTTTGGTGGAACCAGTCTTATTTGCTTGCTATACATCTGGTTCTGTGTTGGTGAAACAACGGGTCGTACAAACAACGACATTAGCCAGCTATTCAAAGAAAAGGTCCCAGTGCGTCAGTGGAAAAATCATGTTCTCGAGCAGGAATATGGTGCAGAAGAGGATATGAAAACCTCATCCATTCAGGAGATTGAACATCCAGTCTAGATGCTTGCTTTGTTCATAACTAGCCTGTGAGAAATTAAATATGCGATGTAACCAGACTTTGCCCCCAAATAACAAAGCGTATGCATATCGAATACATCTTTTATACCCCAGTCTGTATATAAAAAGAAAGCAATTGAAAGATTTGAATAGATTCTCGCTGTGAATGTCCATTGGGAAACAAAGATATCATTAAAAGCGACTCCATAAAATGCAAACATGAGATGAGCATAGACAGTAAGCGGGTGCTTAGATCCATGGCCCATATAAAAGGAGAATAAATCAGTGAGATATACCATGACATAATTACAACATGGGGAATGAGGAAAGCATAGTGCATCTCCCTAAACGCCGTGAGAAGACACATCTTTCTCTTTCTCATCCTTCTTGTCTTTGTCGTTATTTCCCTTCTTTCCGTTCTTGCTCTTAGCCATCTCCTCTTTCTCTCGCTTATGACGTTCGAAATCCAGGGGCACATGTGCCAATCCACGGGCACCAGTGCGTCTGATACGCTGTTCGGTGCGGGACATAGGTCGATCTGGGGTATCAGGGGCGAAGGCGACCTCGTATCCTCTGGCAGTGCGATTAAGTGCCAGAGGCGGGGGTACATATGAAGTTGGTTGGGGCATTGTTCGGGCACGATACTTTTCTGCCATCCGGGCAATGGGGTTCCAGTTTGGGTCGTGCCGTGGCTCTCGGATTTTTCCAGTCCAGCCATCAAAGATTCCAGGGCCAGTTCTCAACTTCTCGGCCAAGATCCGTGCCCGGGAGAGGGCAATCTCGTCCTCGTCGACTTGACGAGCCCGTTTCAGGCGAGCTTCTTCGATGTACTGGAGTTGTTCTTCAGTAAGACGCGTTGGCTCACACAAGGCCTTGGCTCGTGCAAGTTTCTCTTCCAGCTTTTCTAAGATCGGGAGCTTCGGCATGGGGCGGTTTTCTGCTTCGTAGACAGAGAACTTAAAAGGGACATGTTCGTCCTCTGTGGAAACCTTGGGCACCTTAGTACTCGGACCATGTTCCTCCGGCTTGGGCTCGGGTTTTTCATCCAGCACTCGCTTCTTTTCATGGACTTTAGACTTCTTGTGCACCGAAGACACTTGCGACTCCTGTGGCAGAGGCTTTTCCTCTTCGAAATGCACGGACCGTTTGAATGATCCATCAGAGGCTGCAGCAGGAGCTTTTCCTTTCAGCGAGGAGCGCCTCTTGCGCTGGTGTGATGCATTTGCATCGGTGGCTTCATGCTGTCGTTTCAGTGACGCTTGCTGTCCTGGCACCGCTGAGGGTTCTGGGCTTTGGAACAAGGGTGCTGATGGCTGAGTAGTTGCCGTTTCAGGTGAGTATGCATTCGATGTGGTGTCAAATATTTTAGGCTGTCGAAGTGCTTCAAAGAGAGTCCGGGGAGGCGAAGAGGCGGTCGCTTGAGGGTGCGAAACAGACCGACGTGCCCCTGAAATTGAAGTGGATCCGTTGATAGGAGGTGGGCCAGGCAATTGGGCCTGTACAGGTGCAGATTGACTGAATACCGAAGTTCCACTCAGCTTGGGCGACTGTAAACTACCCAGAGACGGGGACAACCCCAATGGTGGGTTTTCGGGCATGGGTGCAGTAGTCGCTGGGATGTCTGCTTTCTGGCTTGGCTGCGGTGCCTTGGGAACTGCAAAGACTGAGCCGGGGACTGGAAATTGGCTTGCAGCCGTGTTTGAAGACCCTGAAATGGTGCTAGCATTGTTCACAGAGAACGGCGAGAAGGGCTGACCGGAACTCGACGCAGGTGCGGGTTCCTTGGCTTCGGCAGCTGTCTCTGGGGCTTTGAGGGCCTGGAATGGAGATGAAGCAGCAGGGGTAGCTGTGTTTCCCAACCCTACAGCTGGGAAAGATAGTGGAGCGTTCGGAAGCGTAAATGGGTTGTTCGATGCGATCGTTGTGTGCTGGGCTTTGGCATCGGTCTTAGTCGCCGTAGACTGAGCAGAGGTATTTGTGGCACCAAAGGGGTTAGCGCCAGAGAATGTCGAAGCCGCGAAGGGGTTCTTGGATTCAGTCAACGAAGCGGGAGGTGAAGTGCTGGGCTGGAACAGCGTAGAGGGGGCTGTAGCAACTGTAGCCGGTGTCTCTGTCTTCTGAGTTGGCTCTGATGGCTTCGAGAAAGAGAATGGGGACGGCGTAGTGAAAGCACCCGCGCCAGAAGAGAATACAGAGGCAGGTTTATCCACAGTCGACGTCTCAGGAGGGGTGGCGCTGGGTTTGAATAGCGTGGAGGGTGCGGTAGTAACTGTTTCCGGTGTCTCCGTCTTTTGAGTTGGCTCTGATGGCTTGGAGAAGGAGAATGGAGACGGCGCAGTGAAAGCGCCGGTGCCGGAGGGTAGCACAGAACCGGAGCCATTCGGGAACACGGAGGCGGGTTTGTCTGTAGTCGACGATGGAGGAGGGAATAAACTGGGCTTTGAAAGCGTAGGCGCGGGCGGAGTCGTTGCAGGCGTCTCCGTTTTGGGGTTTGCGTACGCTGGCTTTGAGAATATGGACGAAGAAGAAGTAGAGGCGATAGCAGACGACGAGGGCCCGGCAGGGCTAATAGACGAAACAGCTGGCTTGTCGGCAGCGTCGGGTTGAGAAGGAGGGGGTTTTATTTGGAAGGGTGAGGGCGTGGTGGTCAGGGCAGAGGCGTCGGTCTTTTCGGGTTCTTTTGGGAAGGAGAACGGATTTGGCGAAGAAGTGAAAGGAGATGGCGCTGCGGGCGTAACGGTGGTGGAGGGGATTGAAGTTGCGAACGGATTCGAGGCAGTAGATGCCATATTAGACGGCTGAAAGGCCGCCGCGAAAGGATTTGGCGGCTTCGAAGCGGCGGGTGGTACATTTGACTGGAAAAGCGAAGGCGAACCTGCAAGAGTAGATTGTAAAGATTTCTGAGACTCAGAAGCAATCCGGAATTCAGAAGCAGATGTGTCCTGAAGAAAAGCGTTGTGTGTTTCAACCACAGGTGCGGGCGTCTGATTATCAATATCACTAACGAAGAGATCCCCGTCTTCTGCCTCAGCCTCAGGTAGGGGTTCACTCTTTTGAGGCAACTGGGAGCGATCTATCATGCCCATTCTTGCGGCTTCTCTGATGTTCATGCCAAGAATTATGGCAACAAGACTGCGCCCGGCGCGCTTCGACTCCACGTAGGTTTCAGAGAAAGAGTGGTCAGATGAAGGTGCGAAGTCTGGGAAATTGTTAGCCACAAAACAAAGAAAGGGGGATATATAGGATTGAAGGTATCATGAACTTGGGGTGACGGAAAAGGGTGAGGTGGGAAATGAAAGGAAACCAGATTTGGCTGAGATGAGGTTGTCGTTTTAAAATCACTTACCAACAGAGTCTACTGGGCGATCACCCCAATTGAGATAGAGTCCACCACTCGCGTTCTCCACAAACTGTAAGCCCTGGGCATTGCAATATTCAATTGTCTGCTCATCGTCATCAAAATGCAACACCTTGGTTAATTCCTCCACAGTCCAGTGGTCGTTTTTGGATTGCTGTGACAGTGGAGTCCGGCAGTAGGCTTTCCAGATTGCGCGAATTGCCGTCTGACGAATGTGGTTGAAGTATACCTCAGCCACACAGGCCATCAGATATGACACACTCGGGGAATTGATGATGTTGAAGAATCGGGTGTAGAATCCTTGAGCAACTGCGTTCGGTCGGCGAGAATCCAAAGCACCTTGAGGCTCCCATGTATTACAGGCAGCAGCAAAGAGTTCCAATGCCACCTGCACTCGAGGTGAAGCGAGTAGGGCAGGAGGCCATTTCTGGACACGGGCTTCCAGGTCAGGCCGCTGGTCATGGATCGAGAACAAGATGTGGTAGGCGCGGAACTCGTCCTCATTGGGGAAGTGAATGCGCTCGCGGTTGTCATCGTAATAGTACATGAGAGAGAGCATGGTGTTGTTGAGCTGCTCGCGCTCCTGGTGACGGTCGAATTGCTCCGTGTTCGCCGGGTTCGAAAGAAGATGCAGGGACACGATATGGAACCGTGCAATCCTTTCCAAACAAATGACCGCTGTCTTTACATCTTCTTCGTGTGTAAGTTGCTGAACCGAGAAGTCGTTCCGGATTGATCGTGTCCGGTTCCAGACAAACATGTGGATGACAGCCAACGATTCACCACCATTAATAACGTAGCGGATGAGATAGTTCATGGTTTGTAAAAGTGTCTTTGGTGTCCGGATATCCGAGGGCAATTGCTCGTCATTTCCAGCTGCCGCACGTCGGAAGCGTTTCACCATTTTAGTTTCCATGATTTCCAGCTGGTTCGTTGCCGGATTATAATACTAAAGTCGTGTCAGCGTGGCGCCAATGATAGCAAGAGGCGCAAAATTACCTTTTCACACTTGTCGACTGCTTTCTGCACGATCCGCTCCACCCTCTCGAAATCAGGACACATGCCGGTGCAGGTACCCACGGGTGTGATAGCCTGGTTTAAAGAAGTGGGCTGGTTCGGGTCCGCCATCTGGCCATCTTTGATCGCCCGTTCGCGCTGTCTCACATGATCGATTTTCAGCTGCAAATTTGATTAGCTCGGTGGTCGTGTTGTGCATGTTCGAGGATGTGAAGACTGACTTTGTCAAAGCGTTCCTGGTAATTGTTCAACGTTGATGCATGCTCCATGGACGCGGCAACATTAGATCCCCCGCCAACGAATTTCGCCGAGGATTGTTGTTTCGTAATGTTCGGTTGGGCGAATGGGTTCTTGGCGACGTTCGAAGCCGAAGCATTGTTTGACACTCTGGAAAATGGAGACTGCTGGGCGGGCTGGGCGCCAAACGGCGATGCGACAGGTTTCTGCTGATTCGATTGCGCAAATGGCGAGTTGACAACACCAGGCGTGGGACCTTCTGCAGGATGTTGGGATCCGTTCGCGGTGTGGTTTGCAGCGCCTGCGCCGCGGCCACGACCACGAGCCGTCCATGTCGCCGACCCTCGTCCACGCCCTCGAGCCCTCGCTGCTCGAGGCGCACCTGACCCTCTTGGCACATATGTTGATGTATGTCCACCTCTTCCCCGCCCCGTCGAGCCTTGCACGCCAGGCGCGCCTCCCCTGTGACCACGGCCCGCAGAAGGATTAAACGGGCTAGCCATCCTGTCCGCAGAGAGCGGAATAAACTGGATAGGCCGCCGCCTCTTGTAACAGCCTCACCGCTCGCTCTATGACCAATTTGATTTCGGATTTTTGAGGTGGATAATTCCGATATGCGATAGACAAATCGATTGCGCAGGATCTGAAGGGTTGTTTGCTGTTTGCTGGAGTTATTGCGCCGAGGCGACAACAAAGAAGTCAGCCCATGTTACAAAGCCACGAGAGGAAAGCCGGCATAGCCAATATTGGACGGAGACAATGGATGGATACAAAGGTCGGAAGACAAAGCTGATGACTTGAATGGACTCGGGAATAGATTCGCACTACGCGTCAGTAAACTCACGGGTATTGTCGCTTTATGTGGATGTACAAGCGACCTCACGGACTTGTCGCCTTCAGTATTTGCGATTGATTGGGATTGTTCAACTCGTGAAGCACGCGCGTCGGAGTTTGCAGTAGTGGCGTGAACTAGAAATGCGGCACCGGTTTATCAGCCCTGTAATGCATCCTGCATGGGAATAACGTCCGGAATGTAAGCACGTACTGGGAGTAAAGCGATTGAAGAGGATGAAAATGGAAGTTCTGTCGTGCTCACGGAGCTTCAAGCTGAGCGGAGTGGCTCCGCTTACTCCGCTGACCAAGCGCTTATGTCGGCAGCGCGTGTGCGTCTAATTGGGCGGCGGCTGGAGCGAGTCATTGAATTTCTTTCTATTCGAGAGCCAACTAGATGAAATGTTCCTAGTAACAATAGGTATTATCGATAATCCTTATGTAAATAACTATTATTGACTATAGAATATTATATAAGCAAATATAAATGGATATTACATCCATCGTAGCCTCCTAAGGCCTATTCATCCCGGATAGTTTGAACCAAGTTATACACATGGAGCGACAAGAGAGACTTGAGCCTCCAAATCAAGTATAATATAATAATAATAGCAACAGCAACAGCAACTACAAATCTCTGGAGGGAGAGAAGAGTCTTGGAACCGGAGATAGAAGTATGTAAGAAGTTCAGAATGACACAGGCACACAAGCATCTACAAGACCACCTATGCAGGTGATACCTATATTCCTCTGTTCAGATAATATGTGGCACAGTGAATAAACCTCGACCATGTTACACACTATAGCTAGATCACAAAATCTATATAAGAAAAGGGAATGTTGTGGAAATACCAAAAAGGTTGGCCTGGGTTTCACATACTATACTAAATGATGCAAGGTTCCAAGTTGCGACGCGTTTCGGCCAAGGATCAAATTATGAGTTGTTTTGACGTGGTTCTAGTGTGGGTAATTTCTCAGGAGGCTCTTCAACCCTTCATGTTATTGCAATGACAAGACTGGTTTAAGGGAACAGACAAGACACTACATAGCTTTGCAGGGGCAAACTAGAGCTATATGCCTGGTTATGAATCGAAAGAATCAATTTTGTCCTGTGCAGTTTATTGGTTTCACCGCATTTCCATCTTTATAGCTATAAGACTGGGCAGAGAAAAGATATAGAGGGTATCTTTAGTATAATGTTAACCTCGGAGGCAGAAGCTCCATAAGCGGCCGACTTTTCTTGCTGACTTGATTCAAGATCTATTGAATCCCACGGTCGAGAGACTGGATATCTAATGATTATGATCATGATTATGACATTTGTATTATGCTTTGTCTGTATAAGATACCTCGCGTGACTGAGTCGCTTAGAACTGGGTACAGCATAGCCGAATAGTTAAGTGATAGTACTAGTACCCTAAAGCAATACCATAAGATTATAAAGAACATACAAAAAGGCACTTTTGCGTAGTATCAACAGAATAAAATTTTCGAATATCTATCCAAATCTCATTTATCAACAGCCCCAAACATCCATGTTGGAGAAAACCCATATACACAATGAAAACCCAAAAGAACCAAGCAGATAAGCAGATCAACAGAGGACAAGAATAAAAGACGCATAAGGCCCACACCAAAAGAGAAAAAAAAATGGGGGAAAAAAAGAGGCGAGACCATTAAGGAAAATCAAAGACCGGAATATAGATCACTTCGAATCAAACACAACCCAAATATTTTCAAAAAAGAGAAAAAGAGAAAAAGCAAACAGACCCCATTTGTACCGGCACCGGCCAAGATGACCCCAAGTTTTTATACCACAATAAATGCCAAAAAAAAAAAGATAACAACTCCCCGGATGAGCGCTAAGTTTGTTGACCAGAGCCATCACTCATATATGTTCGTTAATACCCATACCCATATCCATGCCCATTAAATCGCCATCCTCTAGTCATTGTGACAAAAGAACCCCATATCCCATTTAGACAGCGTGGGAGAGAGTCATCCCATTAGGGTGTGGGTGACCCAGCGATCCGGTGCGGAAAGGCAGGGATCTTTGGTGAATGGAGTCCATGTGGGCCTGCTGGGCATGGTGATTGGACATGTCATGCATGTGTGATACCATGGGCATCTGGTAGGTCATTGAAGGCTGGGGCATACCCTGGCTAGATGTCGGCGTGGTGTAATCAACAGGGCTGAAGATGTTGTGGCGGAAAGACGGGGTCCAGGTATCGTAGTGGCCGTTTACTCCCCGCTGATCGGGTGTGGAATTGGGGTAGGTGTTGTGGGCGGAGTAGTCGAAGGCTGAGACTGATACGTCGTGGGGGCTGATCATCTCTGCAGTCACGGGAGTGCTGAGCATGGACTGCGAGGAGAATGAATCGGTGTATTGAGGAGGTGTAGTGTAGTAAGGGCGGTCCTGGCGGGTAGGGTTTTCGAAGGTAAGAGGCTCTGCCATGGAGAAGCTGCCTGGGAGGGAGCGAGTTGGTGGGATGGTGTCAATGGGTGTGGTTAATGAGGTAGATGTTTGGTCGAATGATGAGATGGGGGTCATTAATCCTTGGTTGATGTGCTCGGGCTCCTCGATAGTGACTGAAGTGGAGGAGGAGTCGTCTTCTTCGTCGCCCTTAGGGCTAGGGCCGCGGTTCATAGTGTAGACAACCATGTTGGCATCGACTTCACCCCGCTCGAAACGCTCCTCCATCTTACGGACACGGAGAATCTCGTAGATGATCTCGACGTGGGATGCGTGCTTCAAGCTTCGCTTGGTGTCGCCAGCAACATCCTTAAGCTTATCGGCAGTAATACCGTAAGCACCGAGCTTGCGGATAATGTGAAGCAAGAGCTCAATACGGTCTGTTGGGGATAAGTCAGCCAGTAGTTCAAGAATCAATCAGACTATAGGTAAATCATACACTCTTTTCTCAGGTGGTCAGGCTCCTTGTGCATAACACCGGGAGGCCACCACTCAGGCTTAGTCTTTTCTGGGTCGCCAGTAGTACCTGGTGCAGATCCTGCAGGTGGCTTGCCTCCATTGTAAGGGTGTCGGACCTGCTTGCGAGGCTCAATGAATTTGATGAATGCCTTGGCAACCATACGACAGTTTAGTTGTTGGAAGTGCTTTAGTGCACCTTCATAGTAGCTCATAACCTTTTGGGCATCTCCAATGCGGAGAGGAACCATTTCGGCAGACCCACTAGGGACGTCCTCGCTATCAGTGTCCTGTTCATCCAGGCGCTCGTCATTGATAGAGAGAATAGGAGCGTTGCCCTTGCGACGTCTCACCCGACGAGGAGATGTATCCATTGTCTCTGTATATTCGCATTAGTATATAGTGATTGACCTGAAGGCCAAGATAACATACGGCGAGCGGGGGCATGGTAGCCGATGCGTTCACCCAGAATCTCGAGGAAGTTCTGGCGAACTTCTGGGGTGAAGACCGTGGAGTTTTGCTCTTGAATCGAGGATGATTCATCAACCTTAAGCTTGCCATCACGGTCAAGGTAAATCATGGCAAAGTGGGCATAAGGAGGACGGAATGATGAGCGGGAGTTGGTCATCATTGGCTATGTGGTCAAGTTGTCAGTGAGAGTGAACCTAGGTTTCTCCTATGTGAGAACATACAGGAACATCGCCCCATCCTGGGGGACCTTCGAGAGCCGAGGCAGACCTCTTCATGGCTCCGCTGGTTGGTTTATTGTAAACCATTGTGGCGGGTATAGATACGGATAGGTGCTGACGCGATGGTCTCCAGAATGGTGATTGGAGTCTCAGTCAGAACGGTGTATCGAGATACCAAAAATGAGAGTGATGTTAGTTCTGGATGTTGCACGTCCAGGAGAGAGACTGTTCTCTTTATAGATTGTGTTGCTCGAGAGGCGGGGTTTCGATTTAGTCTTGCAAATGAAGTTGGTACTGATAGCTGTGGAGTTATAGTCAGCCAACTGACTCTCTTAACATCTTCGGCAGCACCAGTCCGTCCCCGGGAGAGGGTGTTCATGAATACCCAACGGCGGAAGGGTCATTCCCGCTCCGGTACGGGAACCGGTAGGACAAACGCTGGGGTTGGGACAACGGGGATCCAATCAAGCTCTTGCAAACAGAGCCAGAAGAGAATTGGGATGTACTCACATAGTCTGAGTTGACAATGTGCAGGTATCTCAATGGGGATGGAAAGCGGATAACTGCAGCAAAGTGACTGTTCTTAACCGGGATGCAGGAACGAAAGGAAGCCTCCACTCTTTGTGTTCCCAAGTAAACGAAAGGCGACAGAGGATTGGAACGGTTGAGAATAAAATATTCTTGAAAGGAAAGAAGATCAAGTGGGATGATCTTTTAAATAAAGCTGAGGAAGTATAGAAATCAAAAAGAATATGAAGGGGATATGCAAGCCTTTTTCAGTTCTAGACTTTAACATGTAAATGACAAAAGGACGGAAAAAATAAAATATACCATTAATTCAACATGGATGATCCCAGAAGCCGAGTGATCGTATGCAGCGAGATTGGCGCATTCAAAGGACATGCAGTAGCTTAGACTTGGGGACCCGATCCAGGATCCCTGTTCCCACTATTTGTAGATCGCAGGTATAATTTATTTGATTTGATTTATATTTTTTATTTTATTATTTTTATTTTATTTGATTTTATTATTTATATTTTATAATTTTATCCTTTTATCATTTTATCATTTTACCATTTTTTTATTTAAATTTATATTAATTATTAATTCATAACTCCATAAATTCATGTCGGGCAAAACCCGGAGTGGCGCTCATTATCGATCGACCCCCCACAAACAAGGCCTCAATGTCACTTCCAGCAGACTCAAAATGCCTTATGGGATCAGATCTCTAAATCACTTACGCTATACGAGGCAACCAATGCTCAGCCTAGACCTAAGCAATATAGATGTAAATCATAGACACGAACCTATTAACCCTACAAGTGCAGCACTCGCGTCTAGCTGTCAGGCACACCCAAACACCCCCATTGGGAAGACGCACAGGCCTTATTTAACGCCGTGTGGGTGCTATTCTTAATGTGCAGATCGCAGACCTTTCGGAGCTTCCGGTTCAAAAATAATAATTCGTCATCGGTGATGCTTTGAATCTAAAGAAAAGTACAGCCTACGGAGGACGGAGTACAGAGTACTAAAAGTGTATAATGATATAATGATGCCTATATTATCTTATTATATTACAATATCTTACTTATCACTTATTCCTAGAATTTAAAGATTAATCATTATCTCTATAACAATTTTGATTTCTTTGGTGTTTTCGATCTTCGGATCTCAACACCAAAGTGCCCCGACACTAGCAACCAACCAAGTAAGTGAATCCACACTTCCCCATTCTTCGTGAACCTATCAAGGTGCGGCTTGTGCATGGCCCAACATCCTGGATCCTGGGAGATGACTCGCCGATAACCTGTCAGTGTTTCTTTTTTGTTCCCGTCTTGAGCTTGTTGCTGCTGTCGATCGACGTTCATTCACATATACCTACTTTTCGTACTCCGGGGTGGCAAGCCAAAAACAGTGGGTTTCTAGCATCATAGACCTTGGCTTCAGCTGAGTATAGCATATGGCCAAAGAACAACCCCCCCTGAGATCAGACCTCAAATCTCGCCAAATCAATCCAAATCAAGTCAAGCAAATCGGTTGAAGCGAAAGGGGAATAAAAAAAGTACCTACTAATACGACCGTAGCTCTCGCCTATACCGATTTATCCGCAAAGATGGGCTGTAATAAATTCCAAAAAAAAACCCGCTCTAGGACAGATCGAGATAATAGAGTGTTTGGCATCCCAACACTACGGCGTGATCTACCCTCTCTTTCTCCCGGGGAACGAAATTGGTTGCAAAATGGTTCGAGTAACTATACTACGGCGGGTTAGTGGCGGTACTTTTTGACAGTCGGGGACCTTTTTGTGACAGCCCAATCAAATGTCTTCCTGACCCCCAGTATAGGTCTGTGCTCAGAGTCCAGGGGAAAGGGAACTCGGTACCCAGGACTCTGTCAACGCGTCCATCTCCCGTCCCGGTGGATTACACTGGCGTTTCTTAGGATCAACGCTACAATTTTGCACTATGGGGTCGTGAAATCATCCCGAACAAAGATGTTCATAACGGCCCAAGTTGGTCAGTGCTACCCAAAAAAGGGGGGATAGAATCCAAAACATTCTAACCTCCTATGTCTTGTTTATACTATCTTGACATTACAAAAAAGGGAATACTTGCTCGGTCCCACTATCCATCCACGCTATATCGGGGAAGATGCAAGAGGCAGAGTTTTTTTCTTTCTAATGCACAAACAACTCCAATCTGATTGTATACTTGGCATATTGTATCGATCTGATCAATCTCATCGACATCAAACTACTTCATATTAGTTACTCTGTACAGAGTACCTAAGATTGTAACATTCCAATTGCCGTGCCGTCCACTGCAATAGTATTGAGCTGCAGTACCGCTTGCAAATTGAATGCACCAACCTCCGCGGAAGCAACGTAGCAAATATCAATATATTTTTTTAGATTGGCGCAAGGCGTAGATAGAACAAAGCAGAGTCGAACTAGACAGTTTAAGGGAAACGGTACGGAGTACGTTATTTGTCATTTTGCTGGCTCTTTCAAGGCGCAAAAATCGCAAAACTAGGCATACTCTGATAAGCAATTTAGAAAATATACGGGTCAACGATGACATCCCCGGAGAGTGTTTCTTTGTGTGTGTCCCCCCCCCTCTCATTACTTATTCCCACCGGGGCGGCGGTTTGTTTGCTTTGTCCGCTTAGCCGCCGTGGATTTTTTTTAGCGTGGGGATCAAGTGGGCTTCTCTACTCCGTAAACTACTTCATCTTACAGATAGTTAAAGAAATTAAAATTAAGCAAAAGTCCCCAGTTACATTTCAAATCACGGATTACTCCGAATGTACTGCGGAGTACGAAGTACATACTCCGTACTATATTATTCAATACGTATTTGAATTCGATTTGAATATTAGCTTGGGGTCTAGGCTTTAAACGCCTTCCCCCCTTTTTTTAAAACATGTCAGAGATGATCAGGCTTCTAACATTTGACACTTGCAAATGAAAGCTTTTCATTGGGCGTAAGAGATAATCCCTACCTACCCTACCCAAACACTCGGATTAGCCACAGATCCGCCACAACGTGGCTCAGCTATTTTAAGCACTGCCACAGCCCTGGAAAACCATGATAGCTGAAGAGGACAAAGTGTCCACGGGTCTGTACCATGTATTTACGAAAGGTACATCAAAGAACATTTGAAGCGTTCATGGATATTCCCTGTTCTATCTTAATTTATGTGAAGATTTTGAAACCCAAGACAAAAATGTCAGCAAGTTTGACAGCTTGGCATTGCCAATCCCTATCACACTAGTTTCAGAGCAAACATTTGATGAGCGCCAACTATTTAATCTAGTGGCCGCCATTTCCGCTTACACTAAGATCCAAAAGGGAACTAGGGCTCGGATTTGTTCGGTGATGCAATCACCCTGAAACCCCAAAATGAGGCGTGGGCGCTCAGTGGACTCGGCGGATATGTGACAGCGGGTGTGCACTGACGGGAAGAAAATAACTGGGTGGGGGCTGGTCAGAAGATTGGGGGTTAACTGCAACCATCACACGATTGGAGGTAGGGTTGAAGATTTTGGCGATCTACACTTCCAAACAACTTCATGTCTGTGCCCGTCACACACTTCTAGAACGAGAAGAAAAAAGTCCTGGGCTGATTACAAGGACTGGGGTGGCTTGTTGGGATGGTTCACCGCTACAGGGAGTTTACAAATTTACACAAAGCAATCTCTGGAAGAAAAATTTTCGTGCTTTAAGAAATTACTTTATGTCTATCCTTCGGTTTCGTCCCGAGTTCGTTAATCCAATAGTCAGTTCTGGAGATCGTCTCAACCAAGATAGAATTAAGCGATTTGAAGGAGGGGCAGATATGTGAAAAGGGGGTGGGAGAGTATATTGTATACAAAGTGTGAGTCTGTTCGCAAAATGCTAGCAGGAATAGCGAGACGGTCGTTTCGAGAGTGCATGATCGGTGTGCTACAAAGATACCGTTGAGAGGCAACCTGCGCACATGACAGATGGAAGGCGAGGACATTTCCTCTTTAGGCAAAAGATAGCTGCATTCAAAGAGTATCCTCGTATTAGAGAAACGTCAGGGCCTATCAAACCGACACTCTATTTGGATCTTCGGGACGGACCAAAATGGCACATGACTAGTGCAAATTCTCGAAATCCGAGCCACCGTACGCACGATCGATCAATGATGCACATCGATTCAACCCCCGATCGAGCCCAGAGAGACTGGCATTGCGTCATTCAGCGTCTGTTTTTTGCCGGGGCGTTATGTGGCGGAAGCCGGGACCTGTAAGAGAGGTACTCCCCCACACACAATTTCATAATTTGGTACCTTTTTTGGTTTTTTTTAGGTGTAAGATTGGCAAAGGGGAGGTTCATGGTCAGAAGGACAATGACATTTGGCGCTTGTACTTTGGGCATTGACCAGTAATCGGTCAAAGATGACTTTTCATTCCTACAAACTGTGGAGTATCTCACCCCAATCCAATCTCGCTAGGACCCTGGCCCAGACTCGACCCGACTCGACCCCACCAACGCCAATGAATTTTAGGCGGGTCGGGGATGGCGGACCGGTCAAACTAAAGCTGTCAAAATCCAGATTGGGTCTAGTGTATATTCTCCACTATCCCAAGGGAAAGGTCAAAGTTGAGGATCGTAACTTTTTTGACTTTACCCAGCTGGTTGGAATTGGTGCAGAAACGAGAAAACCTCGCTTCCGTTTTATTCCATTGCTCCGGTTTACTCCATTGTCACATTGGATAACTTCAAGGCTAGAGTTTCAGGAAGCGATGTCGTGCCCAGATGCGAACTATGAGGTATTCCAAGACATCGGCTTACATTCTGAGGGTCGTATAACAAAAGTCCCAATTCTCATGTAGCCTAGTGATAGTGGTGTTGATCATAGCATTTATCCTCAGGGCAGCCAATCCCAATGAGTATTCATTCCAACCTGGGAAGGATATCGCCTATCCTATTGTAAGCCAACATGTAATTACAAATATATGCATTATGTGGTGGCTTTCGATAATTTTGAATACAATTCCAAATGGATATGCAGCCTTTCTATTCCCTGTTGTTTGTAATTAGATGGATACGCAATGAGAATAAGATAAAAAAGCAATGTGAAACAGTAGGGGAGTTATTTCCCCATTGTGGTACGGCCCGAAGGGCCGCCCATAGTGTACCTACAGGTCGGGGCAGCACTACTGCACTTAATCTATTGTTGGTCTCCCATTGTGTTGCAGATAGAATACATGTCTGACTATAGACCTGGGTATAGATGCAACCTCAAAGACTCTTGTCCGTTAACCCCTGAGTCTGTATCGTCTCGGCCTAGTCTATCTAGTCTATTTATGATGTACGAATAATCGACTTCCACCTTGGCAGGTGGCGGCGCAATGCCCAAAGCTATTACGCACAACTCGTACTTTGTGTCTGGTCAGTCTTACCAGATTGGCTGGATTTTCTTCAATGCACTGTTCGCGGTCCACTTTCGGGTTTCGCTTTCGCTTAGCCCTCGGATAATCAGGAGGCACCCTTGCAGCGGAAGATTTCTCCGGCCCTCTCATAACCTGAGTGGGGGAACGTGGAAATCACCTGCATAGAGTGAGTATACGACACATGTAAGGGGAGAAAAGCCATGTTGAAAAGAATTCTATCAAAATGTCAAAATGTCGAAGGATCAGCCCTGGAGGCTTTGATCGTTTCCCAAGGTTGAACCCTTTGGGTTGAAACTCTGATAAACACATCCAATTTCTTGATTTGAGAGTTAGCAGAAAATCCAACGCCAAGTGGGGTTACCCTTAACCACCTAGACAATCTTGGAAGGCTGGAGATCCCAGATTCCCAGATACCTGGATGAGGTGAATAATGGGGACGTGGCTTATCTATCCAATCCATCGGAGTCTTTTGGCCATCTAGAGGTCCTTGCATCGTACTTTCTGTTCAACTTTCACTCACAACCAATCATTGCACTATTCTTCTGTGCACTGGCACTACCTAGTTCCTTTACGTTGATAGTGCAAACTCTGCTAAGGAACTGTAAACTGTTCCCCGGGCCACTCTTGTCCCCAAAGCTTCTTGACGAATCCACCATAGCGGAACCTAATACTCGCGATCGCGTTTATAACTTTCCTTCTCTCTTTTCTTTTCTTTTTTTTCCTAATCCCACATTTCCTTAACCGACAAGATATATCTCGTTACCAGCAATCACGCTAGCCTGTCAGTCTAGTCTCTAGTGTCCGCTCATCTCCGATTCCGCGCACCAATACCACCATTGCAACCACTTACCCAGTGGACCATTCTCTTCCCCGTCGCCTGCAAAGACGGACAAATTGCCCGAAGCAGCACCCGTCAGATCGTCCCTGGAGATCTGTGCTTGGTCCCGATCGAGTGGTGAGGCTGGAACGGATGTCATGGTATATAGACTTTGAAGATCGTCTCCCTTATTCTTTCCTCGGGGAATCCAATGCGGCGAACAAACTGGAGCCCGATGAACTAAGAAGATCCCTTTCGTCCGTTCAATTCCATACCCGATCATGGATAGGGCTTTTGTGGCTCTCTACAAACTCCCCTCACCGGGAAGACCCGGTTCCACGCGAGTACTGACAGTGGCTGGGGTGAAAAACTGCGTTGTTGCGGGGCCCAGCATTGACAAATACTAACTGGAAATCCCTATTCGCCCATAATTAAGGTGCATGCCATTATTACTAACTACTGACTGTGGGCTTTTATGCATCTAGGAACAGATTATGTTGCTTTTTCTAAACAGTATAAAAAGAAACAAGAAAAAAAAGAAAAAACCGATTACGAGCATGAAGGTGCCACTTCATATTCTACCGGCTCCATTAGATTAGCTCATTTCCGGACGGTTTGACGCAAGGAATTATCCACATTGTATTCCGTCTATACGGAGTACTCCGTAGATCCAATCAAGTCGGAACACCCGAAAAAGGCTTTTTTGAGTTCTCAAGCCAAGCATCGATCTGAAGTTTCCCCTCTTGATGATCACGGCCCTAATCCCACTTCCTTCTGCCCTGAAGGCGGGTCTTTAGCCTTTGCGGGCAGAATCCTTGAATCCCGCCACATTGGTACTCTAAAGCAAAAACGGGGGGCATGAGGTATGGGTGCATATAGTTGCAGGAGATTGTCGCGGTGTGCGGTGTTGGTGGGTATGTTCCCACTGTGTGGCTGGCTCCCCTCTTCCCCTCAGGGCTGAGTCGATCGCTTGCAGACGTTCCAATTCCCAATTCGGAGTCTCGACAATTCCAGATGTTTCTTCGAATCTATAGTCGAATCTATATTTGATTGTACTGGAAAATATGCAGATCCTTCATGTCGTTGGATTTTTTTTTTTTGGGGGAATATGGAATAAGTACGGGGTATACAAAATATAACGAAGTAAAAATAAAATCTCTTCAATATATATATATATCTATGTTGTATGTCAGAACTGGATCTCTTCGTATTCAGAGAGAGGGGAAGATGGAGCAGGTACAATGCAGGCCCATATCGTCTTGGTTCGTTACGTTCCTGGAAAAGACTTCCAAATTACTCCGTACAAACTCCTACCGTAAAACATATGTGTAGAACTGGAGCCGCTGAGATGATGCGCCGGTAGTGTGCATAGTGGATAGTCATTACTCTATACAGAGACGGGATCGAATCCCGCTGGTCACACAACCAGCTCTCCAAATCGTCCACCGATGCAAAGCACCATACATTAACATCCATCAACGTACATCAACGTACATCAACGTACATGGGGATGTACGATCGACCTGCTAAGAAGCGGGGATATGGATACTGACGTTCGGTCTCATTCGGCGAGGGGGATGACTGTTACCATTTCGAGTGGAGGCTTTCGGGCTAAGGGCCAAAAGAGGAAGTGGATAAATGCACAGCATGACAGTGCATTAAAGCACACAAATTCTGCAAAAATAGCAGAGAAAAGAAAAAAAAAAAAGAAAAGAAAGAAGAAAAGAGAATTCGGCTGGAGAACAGAATTCTTCCCCGGAGCTATACTAACGGAGAATCCGGAAACCTGATATTTTTTTTTACACGTCCGTGCGGGATCGAGATCCAGTCTTGCAAAAAAGGCATCGACATTACCTCTTTTGTCGACGTACACAACTTGGATAGTTCGCGATCTGAAGAACTGTATTCTTGTCTTTCTGGTTGGTTCATCTGGACATGGCCCATTGAACAAGATTAAGGAACCAGTGCGCCGTGCCCCCTCCACATCAGAGATCAGTCATGCAGAAGCGCGTTTTCTTTGAGGTCATCGACATCCCTTGCCTAGAATCTGGATAGCTGAAACATATTCTCAACGCAGGTCCACAACCAATCAGGTTCGATCAACAAAGATGGAAAGGTCGATAATGCCATATGCCATATGCCATATGGTTTATCATGGTTTAGTCTCGTCCCACGCGAGAAAATATAGTACGTAGATGATATCCCTTGTGTTTCGAAATTGGTCAATCATTACTTGAAAGCTCCATAATAGACATCTGACATGCAACTAAAACCGGGAGTCTGACATTGCCCCTCCTTTTGCCCCTCTCAAGGGCACAAAGTTGATTGTTCCATTTTTCCTTTGAGAGATATATATTTCAGATATTTGGTTATTTTAGAGATTTCAAGAAGATGTTCCTATTCGGGACTGTTCCACCTCCTTATCTGTACAGTTTACATGCATGTACTACAATTCCAACGACCGCGTGGAGAGTCTGTTTTGCAGGCAGCAAGGAGGTGTGCAGGCGCCTCGTATACGTAGTTATTTGAAATCGGCATGTCTAATTTAATTTAACTTTCTTTTCTTTTTCTTTTGCCGGAGAAATATATTCTTAGGATGTGATCGTCGAACCAGACAGAAGGGGGAATTATGTGGCGGAGGAGGGTCTAGGTGCATTGTTTTAATATGTCGAGTGAAGATAGTAATCTTAGCATCATGTCCTTCTCACTAAATAACACACTAGATAAGCAGCGCTTACAATTTGTTATATTGCTAACCCGAAGCCTTGCGAACAGACACCCTGTGATGAGCAGCCAGGTGGCCGACCTTTCACCGCTACAATGAGTTGCTCTTCCGATGGGATATCAAAGATGTCACCGCCACGTTTAGCCCAACACGCTACTGCAGATAATCATCCCAGACGATGACTTTGGACTGGGAAAACTGTCTGTTCATTTAGTTTGATGCATAGTTACGTTGTTTAGTTGTTCGCTGGGGTCTAGACAATATCCATTTGGGGGGGCGGGATTCTAGCTAGTCCAGTAAACTTCAGGTTATTCGCATATCAACACGCTGTGCACGGCAATTTGACCAAACTGTCAAGGCAAAAAATAAAAAGGCAAGGCAATGTCCAAAGTAAAGAGAATCACTTTTTTTATCTTGTAGTTCGCAGGGTCAAATCCAATCAGATGTCCTCGATCATAAATCAAGGCAAACCATCATCCCAGCATGAAACACAACAATAAGATTCGAGGAAAGCATATTAATTTTTGGGAGGGGAATTCAAACATTTAGCCGCTTTCCACTGTTCGTTTATGCCTGTCCATCCCTGTCAGGGGGGGTCTCCTGAACTGTGCAATGAAAAACTTTTCTTCAAGTACATGTACATGCATATATGCACAGACGCCCGCGCCACAGTCAGGACACCTTTGTCGCGTTGGAACGGTCAGCAAAGATCTGTTGTCAATTGTCAACATGACCCATGCAAGCAGCACTCAAGCGATAGTGCATCCGGGACCTCCTAGGATCGGCCCGAGGTACCAAAAAAAGAAAATCCGGCCTCCCCGAACCACTCAGAGCTGCATGGATGGGGTCCAATGTTAGGTTTTAGGTTCAATGCTCTCAGGTGGGCTGGCTGGCTGAGCGATCTTTGTGTCATGAACAGGAAATGCGGGGATTTAGGCCACTGCGAGCGATTGGATCCTACGCTATTGCGAGGAGGCAATACCACCATCGTTGTCGAGCAGGCCGGCCTCCTTGGCGAGCTCGTAGAACTGGCCGCCACTCTTGATCAGCTCTGCAGGTGTGTCGAATTCAGCCACTCGCCCCTTGTCTAGAACGATAATCCGATCGGAGTCAATGATCGTGTTAATGCGATGCGCAATCGTGATGATGGTCCGGTCAGAGAAGATGCTGCTGCGCAGGGTACGCTGCAGCAGCGCATCCGTCTCCACATCAACTGCAGCCTATCGCCATAGTTAGCTGAAAACTGTCATTTAAAAGCAAAGACAGAACTATCTTACGGTTGCCTCGTCTAGAACAAGGATATTGCTAGGAGTCAAAAGAGCGCGAGCGAGAGATACCAGCTGGCGCTGGCCTTGACTCAAGTTGGACCCTGCAATAATATGTTAGGGGACTGGATATCTTCGCCAATGTTTAGATGCAGTTACTGACCTCCTTCCTGGACCTGGGCATCCAGTTGTCCGTCCATCCTCGAGACATGGTCCTTCAGTCTCGCGTGATCTATTTATTGCACACCGGTTAGTCGCTGGTCGGCGATAAATGGAATAGGATTCAGATTAGACCAACCTATAACGCTCCAAAGCTCGGTGTCGTCGTGGACATGACGAGGATCCAAGTTATCACGCAAAGTGCCTTCGAACATGGCGGGATCTTGAGGAATGATAGCGAGGCGTCCACGAAGGTCAGTCAAACCAATTGTAGACACATCAAGCCCATCAATACTAAATTCTTGTTAACCTAGGTCAGACAAAAGAGGTGACAGTATTATCTTCTCACCTGATGTTTCCTTCAACACCCTCAATAATCCGGAACAAAGCCAGAGTGAGCGAACTCTTTCCGGCGCCCGTTCGGCCAACAACACCGATCTTCTCCTTAGGCTTGATGTTGAGACTAATATCCTTCAACACAAGGTCAAGCCCAGGACGATAGCGGGTGCTGTAGTTATTGAACTCCACCGCACCTTGAGCCGGCCAGCCGATGGCAGGGCGACGCTTGAAGATGACATCGGGTGCCTCGCTCGGGAGATTGGCGTACTCGAGAACTCGCTCAACGGACACGATGTTAGTCTCAACCTCGACAGTCTGGCGAACAATCCAGTTCAAAGACTGCGTGATCTGGAGAGCATATGACATGGCCAAACCGACCATGCCTGGCGAAAGCTTACTGCCAGTCGCAACAGACGTAATCGCAAGTCCAGCAGATGCAAGAATAATGATTGAACCAATGAACTCAAGTCGAACGGCAAGCCAGCGATTGGAACTGATGGATGGGAAGTAAGCCCGGAGGTTAGCATCCATGCGCCATTCGTTCTCAAGGGCGAACCGATTCTCCTGTCGGTAAGCACGGATGGTCGAGATGCCGCCCAAGGATTCCTGGAAGTGAGCGTAGATCGGGCTTCGAGTGACGCTGTCCAGACGCTTCAGCTCGCGGGAGGTACTCAGGTAGTATCTCTGGTAGCTAAGGTAGATATAACCCAAAGGAATGACGAATAGCAAGAAAGCCGGGGTGGTTGCCGAAATGACAAACATGGTGAAAAATGCACGGGCAGAGTTTGCGAACAACATATTGAAAGTGCGAGCAAGTACCTCATCGACTCTGTAGATGTCACTAGAGAAGCGGTTGAGAATGCGGCCAGATGGTGTGGTTTCAAAGAAGCTCATGGGGGAGCGGAAGATAGCAAATGCCATCCGCTCATGAAGTTTTCGAGATGCTTCGATGGAGCAGAAAATCCACAGGATCAAGTTCTGCACAATGACCAAGAGAGATGATCCCAGGCCAAGCGCCAAATAGACACCAATGAACTTGCCAACTTTAGCATTGGTCCCATGGGCTTCGTTCCACTCGGTCCAGTACTTCAACCAGTAGTTGCCCACCACCTGAGCAGTCTGGGCAGCCATCATGGCAAACAAATAAACCACAACTGCCACAACATTGCTGTCTTTTGCATATTGACCGTAAACACCCCATTTCACCTTGCCTTGCTCGGAAACTTCTTGAGTCTGCTTGCTCTTGAGAACGTTTTCCTCATCCCCCAACTTGCGCCGGGGACCTTGCCAGCTCACAGTGCTTGCACGGCGCAAGGTGACAGTACTGGTCCGTCTACGGGCCTCACCACCACCTCCTCCTGCCCTGATAGGAATAAGATCGCCAAGTTGTTCCGCATCCTCACTATCCGACGCACCACCGTTCTGGATGATGGTGGTTGTGACTGAGCTTTCTGGGCTAGCAAGGTCTTCAGAGCCACTAACAGTACCTTCATCGTCTGAGTCAACCATTGTAGAGCGAACGAGATTAGAAATCTCCCCCTTCATGGCCATCAGTTGTTCATAGGTTCCTTCCTCGATGATGGTCTTATCCCGTAGCAGGCCGATGAAGTCAGCCTCCTTGAGTACAGTGATGGCATTTGTCGCAAGAATTCTGGTCTTGCCACTGAGGATACCAGTTTTGCCAAGCACTCTGTTGATGATGTGACGTCCAACATGCTGGTCAACTGCCGAGAGAATGTCATCCAAAAGATAGATATCAGCACGCGCATAAACAGCTCTGGCGAGCGTCAACCGTGCCTTTTGTCCTCCAGAAAGGGAAATGCCACGTTCTCCGACTTCGGTCTGGTCACCATCAGGCAAATTCTTGAAGTCAGCGACCAAAGCACAGGCTTCAACTGTAAGGTCATAGAATGAGGGGTCCCATCGGTGTCCAAATACGATGTTTTCTCGGACACTAGCATTCATAACCCACGGCGCTTGGGCAACGTACGCGATCCGACCACGCACGACCACCTCACCCTGGTTCTTCCACAGATCACCTAGCAATGACTGGAGAAGAGAAGATTTTCCAGCGCCAACTCGGCCAACAATACAGGTGAGCTCTCCCTTGCGTGCGCTGAGATCGATGTTTTCCAGCACAGTCTCCCCACTATGACGGTTCCAAGTAAACGAGGCATCACGAACACGGACAGACTCGTCACCGGGGTGCGCCACAGGATCTTGGAGGACAACGGCATCTGTCTGTAGCTCCTCCGCGGTGAAATATTCTACCAATCGCGTCACGGCCACAGAAGATTCGATAATGGATGTGATCACCATAGGCAAGATAGAAAGCGGGAATGTGAGCAAGTTGAACAACGTCAAGGCGGGGAACACAATCTCGGTAGTCAGGGGTTTATCATTCGTCAACACAAAGACAGTGAATGTGGAGCAGGATACGAGGAAAGGGGTAGACTGCCAAGTGAAGTTGGCAATAGATTGAGTGGCTCCGATTTTGCGGAGCGTGTTCAGCTCGAGGTCGTTTCTGATATGGCTGAGTTTGTTCATGAAAGCCGTGTTCCAGGCGTAGAGCTTGATACTCTTGATGTTGTTCAGGATCTCAGTCATCAATCGAGTCCTCGAGTCCTTGTTCTTCATTTGAATGATCTGCAACTTCTTCATCATTCGAGCAATGATACCATTCAGAGGAATCATGAGAATCATAACTCCAATACCGGCAAACATGCTCGCTCCGAGAAGTTGGTAAAGGGAAACCATGCACAGGGTGATTTGGAAAGGCGCAGAGATAAGCTGAGTGCCGAACTGGGTCAAGTCTGCAAGGCGCTGCTGATCAACTGCCATGTGGTTGACAATATCACCGGTCGTCTTTGCCGAGCGCCCTTCGTTCGATAGTTTCAGGGACTTGGCATAAATCATAGCAGTCAAGGCTGATTTGACTCTCATGCCAGTGTCGAAAGCGCGCTGGAAGTATTGATGGAGGAAGCTGGTCTGGCAGACAGAAACAACAAACATGGACAAGGCGATGGCGACACCCCTGATAACAGGCTGCGGGTCCGGGCCTCGGTACGAGTCAATGAAGGCAATGAGAAGTCGTAGGAGTTGCGGTTGCACAAAGGCAAGAGTATCGCTTCCGGATTTAATTATCGCACCACGCACATAGGGGGCACCGAAAGCCTTGAAGAGCGCTGCCCACAGAGATGGCTTCTTTTTTTCGAGCTGTTCATCCCATGCCTTCTTCAGGGCATTGCCCGTGGCTCGGGTGGTATCGCGACTGCGGAGATTCCAGAGGTCATCTTGGGTCAGGTAGTTTTTGTATCCGTATTTCATCATCGGGGTCATCCAACCGAAGGTGAGAACCGAGAAAACATCGGCGTAATTGTACGGACACTCATCCTCGTCTCCCAGCGCATCGTACGCACTTTGCTTCTTGGGGACAAAATATTCTAGCACAAATTCAAAAAGTGCTAGTCCCAAGCTGACATTGAAGCAGACAAAGTAAGGTAGTTGGTCGATGTATCCCTTCCGCGAAATCAAGGACCGGAGTTTGACGGCGTATGCGATGATGAAGAAAAGCCAGTAAAATAGGACAACCCCATTGGGCTGTCTACTCCGCCAATGTTCTAGATATTGCACTGAGGTTATCACTCCTAGTGAAATGATGGTCAGGACGGAGGACCAAAAGCGGAAATCGGCCCAGAAGCGTTTGGGGTCTGATTCGACTTGGATCGCAGCTTGGAGGGTGGTAACGACAATAAGAGCGGCGAGAACGGCCTATTATGACCAAAATACCGGTTAATACATTATAAATGGTGTCCATGGGTGTGCGAGGGTGTCCGGCATGTACTAACCAGCTTGGTGTAGAAGTGCCAATTCTTCGATACAGGCTGTGGAATTCGCTTCCTCAGTAACAACCACAAAGCACCCAGTCCGCTCAGCGTACCCCAGACTGCCACTACTGCCACAACTGCGTCAAGGAAGCATGGCGTCAGATCGAATCTCAATGAGCTGACAGGGCCCCAGCCCTCGCTATCTGTACAGAAAGGCTGTCGCCGAGAATCAAGTGCCGATCCAAGGGAATGCAAGAGGTGCCCCGGGCGGGACGCCTCTAGGACCACCTGGGATTGGCCATCCAGCATTTTTCTTAATGACTTCGTCCCAGTATGCCTTTCTATGCACACAAGCAAGAAAAGATACGTCGGAGAACAACCTCGAAGAGAGAACGGGGGTTGGTGCAAGTGCTAGGCTGCTTACAAAAGCAAGCACGGGCGGCTCCACTTTACAATGGAGAAATCCCGAGTTCGCGGCTGCTTACAAGCATGACATGCTCATTCTTCCATATGAAGTCCGACTTATTATATCATACATGTACATATCCATGGATGGAAGCAGGGTTGTCCGCAGTTCTTGCATGAAATTTGCGTAACATAAATTAACTGTCTATGTAGGTATCTCTTCCTATCGCCTCCAGAGTCTCAATCCCGAATACGGGTTTTTCCAAGACATTTTCACGTGACCTGGAACGACGTAATCCTCGGGGATAAGCGCACTAAGACCGATGCGGCTATTTCGGCTTATCGGGTTTGTATTCCGACTTTGGAAGGCTGATGGCCTCTAAGACTGTTTATCACACTGGTCACTAATTAAATCAATATCGATATGTTTATTCTATATTGTATACAGGATAATTTAGAATGATTTCATGTATTTTTCTTCGACAAATAGACAAATAAACAAATGGTTTATAGCACAATATATAGCACAATATATTTTACTCATTGGTGGTATATATTATTTCCGGGTTTCAATAATTTTCCGCCGCAAGTTCCTCAATGACCTTAATTATCTCTTCGTTCCCTGAAGTACGTGCATATTCAGCTGCACTACCCCAGCTTCCTCTTATATATGGATCTGCCCCATGCTCTAACAACCACTTCACCCGCTCAACTGCTCCTGCCATAACCGCATGCACAATCGCGTACTGTGGGACCATATGTCGCGACTCTTCTCTCTGATTAACATCAGCCCCACGATCAACCAATAGTGCCATTACTGGAATCCTGTCGGCATCAAATTCTCGGCTCGGTACCACGCGCCCAGTATGCGGATTCGCACCGGGAGGACGAGCCCCGGCAGCATAGTGTAGCGGCACACCGTTTTGGATCTTAGCACCTGCATCTAGAATCATACGCACAGCCTCAACCTCTCCACGAACTGCGGCTGCCTCGAGTGCAGCACATGAGGAAGTATCTGGCCCACCACGCCTGTCATGAGTGGTTCTCTGCACACCAAGGTTGGGATTGGCTCCATGGTCGATGAACCAACGAAGAAGAGGGAGGCTGTTGATAGTCCGAGGGAGAAGAGTGCTACCATAGTAACCTGGGGTGTTGGGAGTCCATCCGTGCTGGGTCAAGAGCTCAAAGAGGGCAATTTGCTGTTCCAAAGTTACGAAGAAGATATTGCTTGGAGTTTCGCGAACAATTGGAGCGCCACTAGCGAGGAGATAACGAACAACCTCAATATTACCAGAGCGTAGGGCACGTGTAAGACCATGGTGAAGAAAAGCAGGAGTGAGATTTTTAGATGAGACAATGGACTGAATGATTGAGAGGGGCCCGTGCTGACAGGCGGATTCGAAGGGCCCGAAGAAGGCGGGAACTAGGCCAACCCCCTTAGGATTTTCACCGATGAAGATAATATCACCGGGCTCCAGAATTGGCAGGTCGTCATATTTGGACCCCATTGTCCCTGACTGAGGCTGCATTTGCTGTCCTGAAAGAGTGCCACTAGCTCTGCTAGTGTTTGGTTGCCGCTTAGCGGTTATCATCTGCATCCGACGTCGGCGTGCCATTAGAATTAGCTGCTGTTGACGTTGCTGTTGTGAAGACATGTTTCCCGCATCCATGGTAAATCCTCGCCTTCTATATATTAGATATCGTCCAAGTTGAGAGATTCAAGGTGTGGCTGTTTGCCAAAGAGAGACGGGCGTTGTGATGCTGGTCATGTGACAGCCTAAATAAATCCAATTATTGACCAATCAAGTTCACATAAAAAGTCAACATCATGTTAATTGGACCTGCGGGAATGACCATCCTTGGTGTTGATACCGAATAGAGGAAATCCGAGGCGGGCTCGTGGTGTACGAACGGCTTCATACAGAAGAGTGCTAAGAGCTAAAGCTATGAAGATCCGAAAAGTAGAAGACTGTAGGATATTGATCAATAGCTCAAAAATCCGATTTTGTGGAAGCCGAGGTTTGTATGGTAGCCAATTTTGCCCTAGGTTTGGCCAAACACTTCCTACCGCCATGAGATATAGAATACCCCACAACAGACTATTAGCAATTACATAGAGACAATATGTTGAAGTTACACGATACTGCAAAAATCCAATATCTTTTGAATTGAAAAGATGGAAAATATATATGCTCAAAATGGTAACTCGTTATCATCGAATAAGCCCATCATTTGCTGATTGAAAGAAAACCAGCGTCCAAGCCACGGTTCTTCTGCCCAGTTGTTTCCTTCTGTAGTTCGATTCTGCTCAATGGCTTCCACGCTCGGCTGGACTGATGACATCAAACTATCGACGTCCTCTGTGTGGTGGGCTGTTAAATATGTCGTGTGCGGCTGTAGCCCAAGAGCGCTCAAATGTGCGTCCACCTCAAGGAGTTGTGATTGCTCCTCTTCCATCCGGGAGGAGGGTAATCCTAGTTCGGTGTAGCGTAACGCTACGCTATACAATACCCCAAAGAGATGATGGTATTTGGCAATTGCATTGGAATGTTGGCAGGCACACTCGATAGATTTGAGGAAGGCGTACATTCGACTCAAATCTCCCTTGTCCCTTTTTTCGATTGTATGACAGAACATAACAATGAAAGGAACAAATGGCGTGAACAAAATGGTCCTAAAAGCACAAACATCAGTACAAAGTACAAAAATACTGACATTACTCAAGCCTAAGTTCCATCCACACATACCAGCTGATATACTCTGAAAGTAGTAAAGACGAAGCTTGCTTTCCAAAGCCACGGATAAATGCTTGATGGGATTCAAGGGCACATCTAGCAGAGGTAATGCAATCTAGGCCGAAGGTTGTCCCGGAATTAGGCTCTGGGGGCATAGCTCGGTAGATCAGTGTCAACATTGAAAGACGTAGAACTTCGTCAGATGCAGAGATCAAGTGGATCTGCTCTCGTTCATATTCGTCCCCACTTGATTGAATCCAGAGTTGCTACATTGTTAAATTCATTAGTTAACGTCTCCCGCCGAAAATAAACAAGAACAGGTGGGCAAACATTTGTGTCATGCGCCTCTGCACAATATCCATGGAGTTCCTGCGATAGTTCTAGTGCTCGATGGGTCCGGGTATCTTCCGTGACATGAAGGGCATCTGCCGAGTAAAGCTGCTCGTAAATCCTGCCAGCCAAGCCAGCCAGATTTACCATCTGGTAGGCATAGCAAATTTCGTGGCACTCCGGCATTCCTAGACCTTCGAGCGAAAGAGCTGTAATATCGTAGTTCATTATAATAGAAGAACGCCCGAGTCGGACAGATAAATTCTTCTCAAAGAAATAAACTGCCCAAAAGAGCAACCGCCTGCGATCTCGATCTAACTCATGTGAAGAATCGACTGAACTATCCGAGTGAGTGTGGAATCCAAGGGAATGTGAGCATTGATACGCTGTCCCCACCAAGACCCAGGCTAGGGACGCATTGGATACATTGATGGCGTAGACAATCTAGAGCTCTATGTTAGCACAAAGAGAAACTCCGGGATGGCAGGTGACGACATACACCTAGAATAAGAGCCAGAACCATTTCGTAGCTAGGTTTCACATAGAGAGTAAGCTTTGAAAGCGCCATCTCCAGGTTCGTTTGACACATGAAGACCAGTTTATTGTGCTCATCGTAAGCCTCAGTGTCATTCTCCCCGATAACTCTGTCAGAGGCCAGACCTATATATTATATTAGTTTGACTTTTATGTCGTCGAGAAATCGACGTGCTCACAATTTAAAGTTGCGTTCACAATGATAAACTCTGCATTGGAGTAATCAGAAGAAAAGTAAACCTTCAAACATAGATCCGATAGACTTCGTGGGCTCAGAAAATAGCATAACACACGAAATATAAAACTTTTTTTGTCTGTACACAAGCAATCAGTATACGGAGATATACAAATAGTTGTGAGGGGTACCTTCGGCTTCTCGCAAGAGTCGGACAGCGGCTCTCAGTGGGGGCATATCATACTTCCCATGATCGGGGGAGGCTGTCGTATGTATCAAGGGGAACAAAGGCTTTGACGAAAAACGGTGGTCGTCGGATGCATTTTTTATGTGGTGTAGCGTATCTAGTAATTTGCTAATTTCATGGTTATTTTGTCCTAGCGGTTGACTCGAGCCGACGACGTAGTGTGCAAAATCAATAGCAAATGCTGAATGAGCTTTTAATGAAGACTGCCCTTCACTTAACGTTACTTGATTTGTGATTTCATTTGGAGGCGCCGCGACTCGATTGTTGGATGATTGAGCATTTATAGTGAGTACCTCCGAGGTAGGTGAGCTCACAGGCATGCTTCGTGATGGCATATTGTGCGATGCTAATACAGAATTCAAATTATCCTGGTGATTGGGAGAGATGACCATCGATCCCATTGAATTGTCTGTGATAAGCGATTCGACAAGACGATTCAGTCGACTGAGCTTTTTGTCGATAAGATCAATCTTCTCTTCACTAGAGACTAGAATTAGCATACGACACTACATCATTAGATATATTTGAGCTAACAATTGAGATGATATCAAAACTCGCGACCTCTTCTGTCTAGCAGCACGGTTGGATGCCTTGCAGTCTGATCCCACGCATCGGCAATTTGAACAAGGGAACGTCTTATCGCAACGTATCTGATACTTTAAGTTAGAAACTGCGACATATAATATATGTAGCAGACCAATTTCGAACTTTTCGTTTGCGACATCGATCACACTTAGAAGTTAGTCTCCATATCAACTTGCTAAATTTGTGGAGCTCCTACTGCCCGTCCCGGATGTAGGGAAGTATCATCTTCGGAATGCTCGGAGTTCCCAGGCATGTTTCATAGAAAATTGAACAATAGTAGCAAAAATATGCGCAAGTAGAACTCGAGCAAGTTGTGGACAAAGAATTTGTGGCCGATTAGAAGCCTTCCTGTAAGTCGGTGCCCGCGGATCCCGCGGAGTCCGTGGGGCCCGTAGAGCATCGCCTACGAAATATCGTGAGGCAGACAATTTATCACAGGGAAAATACGGTGCTTGTAGATACGTATAGAACACATATTTTTCTGGTCATTGCCGCATTCAATTCTTTGATCTAACTCAAAACTCAATTGATCCATCGACACAGAATCCGCAGTTGGTCATGCTGATGATTAGGTATATTCTTGTCATCTTTGTTCTACTTCATATTTAAGCTCATCCTCCAATTATTTACTTGGTAAGATGGGTCTGTCAACATAGACTCTTCATTTCTGACTTTAATGGCATACCATTTATCGTCAAAAACAGACTGAACTGTCTATAAATCAAGGCAAAAAGCCCACTAGCCATTTATTGATAGGAAGTTGCATTTATAACAATGCTCACAATACCATTGTATCTAAGCACAAGCAAACAAGCTTTGTTGTCATTGTCTCCAACAGCAACTTTGCAGGCGGCTCTTTCAACATGATAGCCTAGTCCCTATCATATAATTACCCTTTGAGCATCAGTGATACTAGGAGCGCACTTTGCCCTTTACCCTCACAAGGTGTTCTCCCGCCACTTTTTCAATTAGAACCAAAAGTATCGAATTTTAAATTTACATTGTCTGAACAGTAAGAGCAACACACTTGCTTCATTACCGAGTGAGACCTCATCAGCAAGTATCAACACTGAGAACATTGTTTCCTCCACAACAACACTACTATCTGGCTTGGGTAGAAAGTCCACAGGTTTTTCTATCTTAGAATTTACCATATTTCTGCAGTGGAGGAATCCTAGTCACCGCTACAAGGGGTGAGAAACATTAGCATATTCTCGAGTCTTGCAAACCTCTGACAACACTTATCCTAACAGAAGTATCATACTCTTTCCCAATATACTTTTCACCAGTTACAAGCAATACCACAAGCCCCGAAGCAGCATTGAATGTGTCCGCTGCATTCTCCCACATTACAGCCCCAGACTCCACTTGGATCATTAACCCTTCATCAAGTCAAAGTGCTTAGAATGAGATTCAAGATCTCACATCTGGTCTAAGTGGTCTTTTGTCGTCTCCTCGAAATGTGGCGCAAAGAAAAAGAAAGAGAGGTTTAATGGAATCCATTGGAGACATCACAACCACATGGTCCTGTCTCAACGAAAGGTTCGAGCGCGTTTCGGATAAAATTGATACGGATGATGTCGAAGCGATTAATGGCACCTTTAAGGATCCCATAACTGAAAATTCCACTATTTCCACGACAACCTGCTCACCCTCAAGTATTTCTACCACTATTGGATACTCCGACACTTGGCCAGCAACCGCAATTCCCAGCCTCACCTCAACAAGTGATGCTATTACGAAAACACTAAAAGAAAAGAAAAAGCCAGTTGATATCTGTAATATGAACTTCGAGATGGTCATTGAGATGTGAAGCCGGAAATAAGCAGAAGTAGACTGGTGTGACGTCATAACACATAATCTTATCGCCAAATCATGTGATCACAACAAGCCAGAAAAAAAAGAAGACAAAAAAATGCAAAGCGTATACAAAGTACATAGCTATGCATATGTAGGGCTAGAGAGAAGAAGGGTTGTCATGAATGATGCTATAGGGCACAGAAAAGAGTGTCTATGGGTGTAATTTCCTAATCGGGAGGCCGACTCGTTGATATTTGCGAGCACGACCCACCTGGGCACAAGCCTTAGAATTACTCATGGAAAAAGAACGTTCTCGAGATCCTAAATGAGGCTGAGTAAACTTCAAATCATGACTCAAAATTATTGCAGATTCAGCATCTAGACATAAAAGCGACGGCTCAGCGCGTATAGTCCACATAGTGCCCGCATTGCTCTTAGGCGGTAAGAGCCCACTTATCAGCGTCATTGGAGGGGTACCACAGTCTCAATACACATTCTTCGCCCAGCTCATCATGGTCGACATGACTCAAATGGAGGAGCTCCTGAAAAGGCCTCTCTATGGTACGATTCCGAAGCCCCATATCGCCGTTGATCCATTTCGCTGATCTTTCCAGTGTACGACCTGCCACCAGAACTTCTTGCAAGCTTAACGGCCAAGACCGCAAACCAACCTGTCGTTGAACAAGAACCCGAACCCTCTTCGATAGACCTCGAACTAGCGGCGCAGGACTCTGCGATCGCAACCTCCAACCTATGCTCCCTCTGCAAGGTCTCTTACAACAATGTACAGGAACAGCGCAGCCATGTCCGCTCGGACCATCACCGGTATAATATCAAAGCCCAGCTGCGGGGGAATGCGCCTCTAGAGGAAACCGAATTTGCGAAGGCAATCGGAGAGCTAGACGAGTCTATATCTGGTTCTGAGTCCTCGGAGACAGAGGAGGAGGATACAGAGGGCGCCGCGGGTACAACGTTGTCCGCCCTGTTGAAAAAGCAGGCCAAGCTATCCCACCCAAATGAGGACCCGGAAATGACCGAGACACCAATCACCCCGAAGAACCCTATATTCTGGCTATCTAGCTCGGGGTTGCCATCAAACAAGTCCCTAGGCGTCTACAGGGCCATTTTCTCAAACGTTGAGCAGGACGAGCCCGCCCACTTGGTTGATACTCTGCGACGAAAGCAGCTTGCGCCAGTCAAAGCGCGCACCAACAAGGCAAGTAACGCGCCAGATCCCGCTGCTTCGGGCCCGCACATTTTCATGTGCATGATCGGCGGTGGCCACTTTGCGGCTATGGTGGTTTCGCTAGCGCCGGAGATCCACCGAAAGCAAGGAGGAGTTGAAGACCGACAGGCTCGGGTCATTGCGCACAAAACGTTCCACCGATACACTACGCGGCGAAAGCAGGGTGGCTCACAATCTGCAAGTGATGCGTCGCGCGGTGCTGCCCATTCGGCAGGTTCAAGTCTGCGCCGGTACAACGAGGCTGCACTTGAGAAGGATATCAGAGAGGTGTTGTCAGACTGGCGAGAGATGATTGACACAGCCGAGCTGTTGTTCGTTCGAGCTACGGGAAAGACAAATCGAAAGACTCTTTTCGGCCAATATGACGGACAGGTCCTCAGGCAGAACGATCCCCGTATACGAGGGTTCCCCTTCAATACTCGCCGTGCGACTCAAGGGGAGCTCATGCGGTCCTTCAAGGAGTTAACCCGATTGAAGGTCAGCGAGGTGGACCAAGCTGCACTGGCTGCGGCTGAGGCCAAGCGACGAGAGGAGGAATCAAAACTATCTACGCCTGTCCCAAAACTGCAGCCCCAGAAGCCGAAACTCTCAAAAGAAGAGGAAGCTGCCTTGTTGCACACATCCCAACTGCAGGCACTCATTCGCCGCTCAAAGGTTCCCGCCCTTATGTCCTATATCACAAACAACTCCATACCTTCTTCTTTCACCTTTACGCCTGCCGACTCGCCACAAAACTTCCGCTGCCCCACACCCCTCCACCTCGCTGCAAATCTCGACGCACCAGCCGTAGTCACAGCCCTCCTCACAAAAGCTGGATCTGATCCAACGGCAGTAAATAATGAAGGCAGAACTCCATTCGAACTCACCGGTGACCGAGCCACGCGCGACGCCTTCCGCATTGCTCGCCACGATCTCGGCGAGTCAAAATGGGACTGGGAAGCAGCCAAGGTGCCATCAGCGGTCTCCAAAGCTGACGCTGACAGCCGGGCTGAGAAAGAACGCAAAGCTGCCGCAGAGGAAGAATCCGCCCGGCGTAAGGCTAGCTTGGATCGCCTGAAACGTGAAGAGGCTGAGAAGGCGGCGCGGCCGAGAACGACTAAATCTGGCGGTCGTACGGTGGGAGCTGTTGAAAAGTCTGCAGCCGAAAGGAGAGATGAGGAGACTAGAGGTATGACGCCTGAGATGAGGATGCGATTGGAGAGAGAGCGTAGAGCGAGGGCTGCGGAGGAACGCTTCAAGAGAATGCAAGGTCAATGAGGTTTTGTTAGATACCCTTTGAGCATTGACGTTTTGACGGCGTGACTATCGCTATGAGTATCCCACTGCTCAGTAGATATTGTCTGTAGGATTTGCCATGGGCGAAGAAAATATCATCTACTTTTAGCATATTCTTATCTTCCTCGCCATTGTTTTACCTAGAAAGCAATAAGCCTGGGAATTCTCTACTTTGAAGCAAGCATAAAACAGGGTTAAAATTTTGAGAGCTAAGCTGGCCAGTACCATCGGGGATAATCCTCGGCAAAGTGAGAGGATACATCATCGTCACTCAATAACCATCCCTAGGAAGCAAGTTACACAGGCAATAGTTCTTGAACCTTCGAGTATATAGCCCAAGACCCACAGAGGATAGGAGGGGGCAAGGGAAGGCAATAATAGCTATTACTTGAGCCACACGGATAAGGATAGGACAAGAGTGCTTCCACTGTCCATTGGGCACTATGCAGCCAGGGTCCGGTTAGTGTGCCCACTTCTTGGGTAGCCTCTTTATTCTTATCCCTATGCCTCGGGTAGGGTTACTAGTCACCGAAAAGAATGGCAGATCCTTATCGTGTGACTGTGAGAGTAGGGCAGGGGGAGGGAGAAGAGGGGGAACTCAATATAGCAATGGGGGGGTGCTGATCGGTAGCGAGCCTGGAGAGATGGTCTCACTTCCACGCCAATGGGTGGTTGAGTAATGGGGAGGTTGATTGTACACATGATTTGGAGTAGATGGCGTCTGTTTACAAGACAACCTCGAGTGCTGTGAACCAGGCTCTTCTTTGATAGCCATTAAATTACTAGAGAGACCGTACATTGAAGTTGGATCCTATAACCCCTCTTTTAGAATGATTCCGGTACCTGTCCGGGGGGGACGGAATAGAACAGCCCCTAGACCCAATAACAACGCCCTGTTAGCTGTAAGAGTATTCCCAAGAAAAGACAGGGAAAGCAATAGTGTATGGAGTAACAGATCCGGGGCTTAGAGGAGTGATCGCTAACAGACTCACACATTTTGACCTCAGACAGCAAGACAGGGCGAGAGTGATGTTGCAAGAGAACTGCCATATTGAGCGATGTCTGAGATGATGAGGCCATAAAGGTGAACCTGTGAAACCTTAGGATGTTGCTCTATGACCTCCAAGGCGGGACTTAGAGGGGCAAGTAGTATCCCAGCCACATTAGGGCTTGTAGACCAAAGGAATGTGGAGATGATCGACATCAGGGCCCGTGGGAAGGGGTTTATGTCTTGCATGAACGCCACAGGATCCCGCAGGAGAAGCTTAGATAGCATCCATCCATGGATATGAGAGGAAAATCTTGGAAATTAAAAACTTTGATCTATTCTAGATTTGGTGTTTATTGCCCTGTACTATTGATGTTTTCCCTGTGCCCTAACTTCCTGAAGCCTAACCTTGTGTGAGGATATGACTCCCGGGGATAATTCTATCTCGGGCTACCCCTTGCATTAGATTGGATTTTGATCAGTGGCTGGGAGCACGGGTCTTGGAATGGAGGGTGGCTACGGGGTACTTTGAAGGCTCTCCACTCGGTATTGTAGACGGGATTCAGTCCGTCATGGGTCTAGTGGCGCTGTCAGCCTTTCTGGTTCAGTTGGGGTTCAAGGAGCAGATCTCCCTTTGCGAGTAGCACGAAGGAAATATTATTTACCAACTATTCTATTTGTACGTCGTAATTAGTGCAACAATGAGTCTATGTGCTATGGATCTGTAGCAGACTTGCCGGCCCGCACTGTGCAGCCAGTCTGCACCCCACAATGTGGTAGATGCAGGCAGAGCTCTGCAGACTCTGCAAGATAATGCAGGCTGTATCTTTGCACGAGTTGAGTTGAGTACTCCCCTGTAAGGAGAAGCAAGGGTAGTGGGATTTCTTACAGTACGGTATAGAAAATGCCCCGAGTGGGATGACCCTGGTTGATCCTATAGGGCACATGGCATTCTAAGCATTGACCCACGAGTACTCCATAGTGGGTGGTCTGTTTTTTCACACCATGTTGTAATCCATTGGTACTACGGAGTACATACGGAGTACATAGTAGAGTATACTTCATATTAGGGCTCAAAAGTCTTGGCGCGTCACGTCGCGTTACGCGAAACGCGCGACGCGTCAACGCGTTGAAAATTATGAATGCCACAATTCAGCCATTCCACCAGAATATTTACAAAGTCTAAGAGTATGATCATAGGCCAGTGTTCAAAGGTCCTATAGTCCTAGAGTCCTAGAGTCCTAGAGTCCTAGAGTCCTAGAGGGCTGGTATGACAGGGAACAAGTCTCCTAGGCTGGTGAAGGGTAGAAGCCTGTGGTAGGAGAACAGTAGAAAGGGAACCTCACCCTCTTTCAGATCATTATTAAAATACGACATCCCCCAGTGGCAAAGATGGAGATCAGGAGATCAAAAAAAAACACATCATCTAGCGCGTCTAACATCTAGGGCCGTGCTCAGATACTTGGTATGCAGCCCAACGCCATTGACATTGCAATACAATACAATCATGATCTTCAAGAAAATTCAAAGAAACTCAAAGGTCGATCTGTTGCCCAAATAGGAAATGTAATTGAAAAAAAGTGTCTCAGGGGTGCCTCGTGCCTGTTGTCCTCTCTTTGTATGCGCCTTGCATGTAATCCCTCTTGTCCTAGACTCCTTAGTATACTGTTTCACTGGAAGTTCTACACTTCTAAGTCCTTGAGTAGCTACAAGTATAATAGAAAGGTATCAAGGCCTTCATTCCTGGTTCTATCTAGTATTCCTATCATCACTCCTATAATCACTTTCGTTGACCCTTGAGACCTTTCTCATACACTCCATTCTTTTCCAACCGTTTCAAGTGTTTCAGCTATTTCTCAGCTATTTCTCAGCTATTTCAAGTGTTTCATTGTTCTTTTCAATTTCGAATCTGAAATCAAGAATAGATCACATTCTTTGACCTAAAATAAACTTGACGTTACACGGGGAGATCATTCGCTTGACCGTTTGCGGCCCCAATTTTCTTTTTATCGGCCTTTCCCCTCCAACTTCTTCCCTACAACTCACCAAAACATTCATATCACCAACTTGCTGTCGCATCCCCCGGAAAAGGTGCAAATCGAAGCGCATTTCAACGACAAGATCATCCATTCATTTTCGCATCCTCAACCCCCTTGTCGCGCATCGCAACCGCCTCCGGCGCAATCGCAGCCTACCCACAAATCGCGCGACCGCGCAACAACTCGTTGACTCTCTCTCTCTTGGATATCATTCATCTTCAAACCAACTTCAAATCGCTCAAATCGCGCAATTAAATTTATATCTACAAATCATGCTTCTCCCATCCGCCCTCCCATGCGAAGTGCGCCGGTCGTCTCGCTTCACACCCAGTCGCCAATTCTCAACTCCTCCCCCATCCGACACAGGATTTCCATCAGGCAACGGTCTCCTCGGCACCTGCCGCGCACTACAGTCTCTACTCAACAGATCACCCACGCCTTCATCACGATCAGTGAAATCCCAACGCCTCCAGAGCCCTCTCCCTTTCAACACACCCCGTCGCTCGCCGCGATCGCAAAAAACCGCGCGCCCAGTCTCTCCTAGACAAACACCACCACCCAGAACCGCCGCTCTCTCACCACCCCCTCCTCCTTCCGCCCCCGCGCGCGGCGCAAACAAGCGCCGCCGCGACATTTTCGATGACGATGACAGCGACGCGGAGATGAGTCGCCCACGCAACCGCTTCGCGACTCCCAAACGCCGCCGTCACGTTCCCTACAACATGCCTCTCGGCCTTTCTTCCACAGACTTTTACTCTCTACACTCTCCTCCTGTCACCCAATCTCCTCCCTCTCCTCCTCGTCGCCAGATGGATTATGACATCCCGGCTGGCTCATGCGTTAATCCAGACGCGCCTCTGCCCTCCATCGAGGTGACAGAGGAACACACTCCTTCGGTTCCACAAGACTGGACCCCGCAAGAAGACCAACGCCTTCTCGAGCTGGTCCTTGAGAAATTTAGCCTCTCCCAACAAGAATGGGATGAGTGCGCGCGCCAAATGGGCCGCAGCCACGTTGGGCCTAGGTGGCAGTCCCTCGTTGGTGAGGGTCGTGTCGGCCTGCGCCCACATCGCCGTTGAATATTGCTTCTGGCAATTATTCCTGTCTTTTATTAATGTATTATATGATCCCTGTACCACCCTGTGACTGACCCTATTCCCATTTGTCAAAACACCCCTGTATTATCATATCTTCTTGTATCTGTTGTTTATTTTCTCGGTTTGTTGTCGATTGACCAGCACAAATTGCTTTCTTTTTGCTTTTTCCGGTGTTATGAGTTCCGTTCTACTCGGGCTATGTGAATATGCTTCTGTTTCTTTTTTCCTGCTCATAAAGTGTTCTTTCTGTGTGACTTACTTTTCCACACCTGCTGTTTGTTTGGGAATTGTACTACTATCTACTACTACCAACTTGACCTAGATTTTTCATTATCATTATCTATTACTCCCAACTATAAGAAAGTAGACGTATATCTTGACTATCGCTCAATGCATGGTAGTTACAATCGTCTCATCGTATTTATATTGTTTGTGACTAACCGGCTCTCTCGACTCAGTAGGTAGAGCCAAGCTTCTATCTGAGCTTATGAGGCCTGGGATAGATATGCCTAGAGCAGAGCTAAAAACCTGCTATTATCCACCTTCGAATTTTTGCCATGGTTCTGAATATCCCTAGCACTCAACATCAAACTCACCTACAATCACATATTCAAGGTACGGGAAATGAGAAATTGGATATTTGTGAAAAATCCAGTATGTATATGGCTCCATCCAACGCCAGACACCAATTGTGCTGCGCAAAGTAAAATTAACATGAAACTGGACTCAGGTCCATTGATATCAACACTATTCGTTGGAATTCTCTCCCACACGAACCAAAATCATCTCGAAATTTGGAGAATGATCAGAATCTAAATGAAGAGATTTGAGTTAGCGACAAAAACCATACCACCAGCGGAAAGATAAAAGATAAAACACATACCGAATCTCATAGCTCCCTGCGCGGGTCATGTAGCGCACCCACTTGACAGAGCTATAGTTATTCTTCTCAAAGACCTTAAGATAGCGCACCAGCAAACCAGAAGAGGTAAACATGAGCAAACTAAACGAAAGACTCAATGGCGGACGACTCCAAGCTTTCTGATGCGTCATAGTCGTAAGCGTTGCCTCCGCATTAAGCACGTACTCCGACTGTCCAGAGAAACGCGCAATCTTCCAGACAATATTGTTCTGCTCCGGTTCATACTTGGCGCGGCCCTGGCTCGTGCGCTCCGTAGTCTTGGCAGTATTAAGCGGCGTGGGGATACGAATAACCACATTTGTAGCGAAGAGCTTGGAGCTGTAATTCGCTTTGATAGCAACACTGTATTCGACCTTTGTAGTACCGATCTCGCGCACAATCGGGTGCACCTTGAAAGGCAAGTTGACGTTCTCTGTGGCGCGGTAGCGCATCAGCTCGAACTCGCCGTCCGGCGGCACGAAGGAGATGATGCGGTCTGCGTCGAAACGGCCCAGCTTCACGCACTGGTGGAACTGACAGTCTTCCAGCGTGACGGAGCCTGCCGCAGCGCGCGTGGTCTTTGATGTGCTGAGTCCGTTACCACCGCCAGGGTTATTCATGTTGCTGGAGGTCTCGCCGCTGTCTAGAAGGAGACGGTCGTTCAGGCCGAATTTGCATTCTGGGGTGCCGGTGAGGTAGGCGCGCATGACGATCTGGCCGTTAACGTCGGCGCGGAGGACGGTGCCTGTTGCGGACATCAAGAGATTGACATCTTCGATTACGTCGACGAAGGCTTCGTTTTTGCGGTATTTTATGTCGGAGCGGCGCCAGGAGATAGCACCAGTTGCTTGTTGGGTAATTCGGGAGGAGTCTGTTGGGTTGTTGGTGATGGCGGATTTAACGCCTTCGGTTGTGATGTACATTTTCAGGGTATCTGGATCGGTGTTCTGGGGGTATCCAAAGTCGAGGATTTCTGTATCATCAATCGTTAGGGTCTGCTTGTAGGGAATTGGGCCCTTTCCATCTCTTACCATCGAGCAGCTCGTAAATCAGGACAAAATTGTTCTTCACGGCCTCCTCGTCGAGTTTCCCGAAATAGCTCTTGCCCAGCATGACCAGCCGGTAGAGGAACTCGAAGACCAGCGCGGCATTGGCATTGCTCTTGGTCACAGCTACCAAGTAGATGTTTTCGTGCTTGACATGGCTGAAGGTCGTCGAGCCCAAGGTCAGGATCGGCGAGCGCACCTGGGGATTGGAGATGACTTGGATGCGGAAGATGTCGGCTAGTCGCGGACGACAATCGCTGCGGAAGGCGCGAAAAATGAGGTTTTCGCCCTTCTGGTTAAATATGAGGACCCCCGAGAGCATATTGTTGTGATTAGTCGAATTGCTCCTGGGGATGGAAGTTGGAGAGCTGCGGAAACAGGGGTGGGGGGTGGATCGACACCGCCTGAGGTATAAAAGGAGGTCAACTCCAGTGGATGATCCAACTATGTTGTACTCCATACATACTCTGAAATCTGCTAATGTCCTAAAAATCTGAAAAGAAAAGAACTGAAAGAACTGACAAGAGTGGGATCTTCAGTTTAAAATTATGTGACCTCTACGTTGTTTTCTCGGAGTATTCGTAGCCTTGAAGCCATATAAATGTGCATTATAAAGCAAAAGGTAGGCTACTTCTCCCTTTTTCATCCACTAAATTCCATCTCCTGTATCAAACCTAGTTCTTTTAAATTCCCAACAATATCCGACAAGGGCTACATCGCATGTAGCTGGACATCCTACTGAGAACTCTGGGATACTCTCAGCCTTAACCTTCACCATCTACCGCTAAAAGTTTTAGTTAAAGCAGCGCCTACCAAATGCAAGCCCTATGTTTTCAGTCATTGCGACCTCAATCTAGGCAATGCCATGGTCCAAGATGGGAGGGTCGTTGGTATACTTGACTGGGAGTATGCTGCCTATTTTCCTATCTGGTATGGATATCTCGGCCTCTCTCGGTTTTACAGATATGGACGTTGAATGGATGAGTTTGCTGCAAGAGCGCTTAGGCGCACACGGCGAGGGGTATGAAGATGCCAAGGCATTTTGGAAGGATATGTGTAATCTAAGACGGTATCTGGATTTGGATGAGAAGGGTCAGGAAACATTGAAGAGACTATCTTAGATCAGTGACTTAATAGATCCATGGTGGACTATACCCGGAACCCGGAATTGAGCTTGATATACATGCTTACTTGTTGCGTTGGTATTCTCGCCTAATGTATGGCTTGTCGTGATGGATACCAGAAAATGCAGTAGAAGGCATCCCATTCAGACAAAGCAAACATAAGACATATATATGATTACCATATGAACCATAGGCTGTTCTACTTCTATTAAACATCAAGGTGAAATGAGCGTTAAAGCGGAGAGAAAGCAAATCCGCGATATAATTCTTTTGAGAATGCCAACAAGTCTAAAGGTTAGAATGCAGTGTGCCAGCCGGATATGGACAAAGAGGCATGGCCAAGATGACAATAAGAAATCAGGGTAAAGTAGCCCCTAGGGGAATCAACAGGGATATGTAGACGAAGCTAACAGAAGAAATATGAAAGAAAGGTATCAGATCACAACAAGATTAAAAGGAAGCCTCGAACTCGAAAGGCGAAGGTATATAAGGAAAGATCCGGTGTCGAAAAAAACAGCCGCGGGATGGATATCATGCAGAGGTCCCAAGAAGGGAACAAATCACAAAGATGTACAATCAGAAAGCAAAATGGAAAAAACGGCGCACTCCAGTCCGACAAAAACCCCATCAAGACCCAGCCCCAATACCAGTACTCGGCCTGGTATTAGGAGCCGAAGGTGCCTCACTGGGTACGATGCCAACCTTGGGATCAGGAATCTGGATATCAAGCGACATATATGCCGTCCGCCTCAAGCTCCAGATATGAACACCATCCTTGGCGCCGACCTCACGGTTCCAAGTCTCCAACCAAGCCTCAACATGCTGTAGTTGGCTTTTTGTCGCGGGGGCATTGAGATCATCCCATACCCAGCCAGTCAACAAACCCATTGCACCATCGAACCAATTGCGAAAACTGAACGGGTCAAATGCCTTGATAATGCCATCATTGACGGTAGAAATCACCCGTCGAAACTCCTGCTCCGACAACAACGGATCAAGAATCTCAGGATACAGATTCGAAAACGTCGGCGCCAAATCACCCTTAATCATCCAATCGCGCCGGATCCGAATCACACGTGTCGCCATATGCTCCCTCGACCCGATAGGCACATGGGGATTAATATGCGGGAAACAAGGGTGAGCCGGGCCCCAAGCGAGCTCCTCAGCGACATCCGCGTGCGGCTGACCAGTATGTGAAGGGACCGAAGCGATCTGAGACTGAGAGCGGAGAGAAGTTTGTGACTGAGCGTGGCGGGGACGGTCGTTTTGACGAGTTCCGTTCTGTGTGAGGTGAACAGCTTCGGGGGGACGCAAGTTCTCCGTTTCGCGCGCAGCGCTGCCCGAGAATGCGGCTGCCATTTCTGTGAATTCTTCGCTGCGACGGTGTCGTCTAGGCAGGGCAATGCTAGTACGGCCACTTTCTGTTTCCCCCTGGCTGCGCTCGACGAGTAGGCTGCTCGGGGACGGGGTTAAGCGGCTGCGGCGTCGCTCTGGGACGCTGAGGAGGGGGTGAGCGTCGCGTGAGTGGCCGAAGCCTAGTGGGAGACTCTCGTCTGATTGGTGGGGGCGGACAGTTATTGGGGTTATTCGTGGGACGTGGTTGACTGGGTTTGCTAGTCGGACTGCTGGTGGGCGGAGGAGCGACGGCGGGCCTGAGATCGGGACGCACTGTCGCCGCTGGGCGCGAACGAATGACGGAGTTGACTCCACGGGGGCGCGATTGGCTGGAGGCTGGGGTAGGAATTGTTGACCGCGTGGATAACAGTAGGCTTCTTCCTCCCTCGATTGAGGTCTGGGGGAGTTTAAGGACGCCGTTTTGAGGGGAGAAAGGAGAGGGGGAGAATTGGAGTGGAGATGGAGGCCGGGCCAGGAAAAAGTGCCCTATGTGGACATGCAACAAATGAGTGTAAGAAATAAGATTAAAAAACAATTAGAGGGATAAGAAAGGAGGTTTGAATTTGTCGGTGAAATTTGAGGTGAAATTCGTGTAATCCTTGTAAATCCGTATATCAGAAGCTTGCTTGGCGTATATAATGGGCGTATATAATGTTGACTCTGGCTAAATGACAGAAAAAATAGAAAATTGGACATGAAAAAGGATTCTATATCTTATATCAAGGTGACAATGACTCGAAAGGGATACACATCCAATAATGTTAATAAAATATATGCGAGTCGTTTGCCCCCAGTTTCACTGTGATTAATCCACCGTCCCTTGTTTCATCTTGGCTTTTATTGGGTATAGTATGCACACTCTAGCAAACGCTAATCGAGGTACTATTGCTATTATCAATGACGAACTGCATTTTAATTCAGGCCAAGTCTCGGTAGCGCTCGGTAAGACCGTCTTACTTGCTGCATAGACATGGATTGGGCAAAAATATGCATTATCAAATAGTAATTATAGACATGGATGCAATAAATACTTCATAAAGTCGTCGGAAAGACACATCGCCATGGCGTGTAATAACAACACCTGGTATATATATAAAAAATAATAAAAAATATAACAAATCAAAGGGTATCGAGTAAAATGAATGAACCAATGGGACTACAGCTTTCGATTCGCCGAAGCCTGCATACGTCGCATTGCCTGGCGATGTAGATCCGTCATGTTGCCACGCTGCATGCCGTCTGCAATGGCATCGCCCAGCTGAGCAGAGGAGGCGTCGCGCATCTGCTGCACAGGGTTCCATGTAGTGCGCCGGTCAGTGGGGCTGATCGGACTGAGGGGTCTAGACTGGAGAGTCGAAGGATCTTGCTTTAGGGTGATTTCCTCGCGGACAGATTGTCGCCACGCTGCCATTCTTGAAGCAGAACGGTTCAGCTCGTCGGCGGGAGCTGGTGGGGTATACGTTGGGGTTTGGGCAGCCTCCAGGTTGGCAAGACTTAATGCAGATGGGGACTGCACTGTCCGGCGCTGTAGTAGGGCGCGCCGCTTGGAAAGTGGGATGTCGTCCTCATTGGGTTGGATTTGTTTATGTTCTATCTCCGTTTCTTCGGGGATGGAGAGCGGAGGTGAAATTGGGGAGACGAGAGGCGCCATGTCAGGTAGGGACTGTCGGGATAGATTGCGTGCGGCCCAGGGATCGAAGCGGTTGGATGTTGAGGACATGCGGTTTCGGACCATATTCTCGCGGACTGCGAGGAGGGGAGGTGGTCCATTCCAGCGTGGTGATGGCTCTGCTTCTTTGGGCTCGTTGGCAGTAGTGATTGTCAACATGGGAGTCGATGTGTTGCGCCTCGCCATCATTCCCGGTTCCTGAGGGGGAAGTGGGCCAGAAGCTGAACGTAGGACGTTGACTGAAGCTGTCGAGTTGTTCCGGGTCAAATTTGGATCCGCTTTGGTGAGACCTTGCGTGCCTGTCCGTGTCTTCGATCGGGGAATATCCGGCGAGGGTACCGATGAGACGTAGGCAGGTTGTTGATTGTCCATATCATCAAATCCAGGCCTGTTCACGATTGGTGGTGGCTGTGCAGTGAGAGGTGTCTGGAGAAGACCGCCTACATCAACAATTGCCGCGGTCTCGTGAACCTCCTCTGAGTCTTCTACTTCAGGTTCAGGTTCGAACTCGATTGGCTCCATTTCAGGGGTGTCCGCATCGGCAAGATGCTTGGCCCATTCGTTCGTGCGGTACGAATGGATCACTCGTGATGTTTGCTCGGGGATGCATTTGACATTTGATGCATCCAGTTTCTTGAGCACCTTGATCTGTGGCTCAACCTTCGGCTCGGGCAAAGATACAACAGGCTCAGGGATGGGCTCGGCTTTGATAGTTTCAGCAGTAGAAGGTCGATCTTCATTACCATCCTCCACCTTTCCCCCTTCTGTATTGTTCAGAGGCGATGGCTCCAATGTAGCTGTGGGCTTGACTTCCTCGGTCTTCCTCGAAGCATCTGGAATGTCTGCTTCAACATCTGTTGCGGGAGTTTCTGGCGATTGGGGCTTCTCCGACGCTTCAGAGATGCCGGAATTCTCTAAAGGACTGTCGGCAACGGTGCTCTCGGGAGGAGATATCTGTTGGACAGTCTTGCTGACAGCAGTTTCTTCGGTGATCACTTTCTCGGCGTCTTTTTGGGCCGTGGTTGTATCGACATGGAGTCCGGTATCTTGGACAACTTGTGAGCCGGCATTCGACTTGATCTCCACGTCTGCGGATTCCTTCTCCGGAGCTATCTCGGCGTTAATTTCTCGTTGCACCTTTTCAACACCATCGTCAATATCAGCATCCGAGATAACGCTCGGGCAACCGACGCTCATCTCATGGAGATCATCGACAACTCCCAGTACAGAAGAACTGGCATCATCATGAGTCACTAGTCTCTCCTGGGACTCTGAAGCATTCGTCACACCATTGCTGTTCCGCCAAGAGAGCCGGTTCAACATTTCTCTGCCAGAGAACCGTTTCGAGCGCGGCGTACCAACCTCCGAACCGATGTCAGCACCGTTCTCAGAGGCGTCATCATTGGCCTCGCCAAGGACATGGGTGATAACAGGTGTAGTAGGTCTCGGCGTCTTTCCTTCAGGTTGACCCTCATTCTTAGCACCTTTTTCCTGGTCTGCTGATTCACCCTGCTGGGATGAATCTTCCTCCGGCACAGCCTCAAGTTCACGAGTATTGCTTTCACCCTGGTGGTTCTTCTCGTCGTCAGAGGCACTACCAGAAACATCCGGGCTCGGCATTTCCTTCAGTTCGATCTCACCCTCCTTGTCATTACCAGAGGAGTCGAACCCATCCGAGCCCCGTCGCGAGTCACCGACAGCAGTCTCCGAAACCGAGGCGGTTTTGCTATCGGCGGCCTTTCCATTTCCGTAAATGAGTTCCCATTCGGCACGCTCCTGGATATTCTTTTCCTCGAGGCGGCGACCGACTTCGGCATCTTCTTCTTCGATCTTTCGGGTGTGTTCTAGGCGAGATGCTTCTTCCCTAGCTCTGCGCTCCTTGATGAGATTCCAAAGTCTGATCTGGGAGATTACTCCCAGAACAGCAATAATGATATTCGCGGCGAGCTCAACACGAATACCGCGTGTGACGGGGTAGGTGTCCGTTCGTAGAGGGAAGACGTTTTGGTTCAATCCTGGATTCGTCAGCAACTATGAACAGTTTAGAAACAAAAACATTAGACTTACCCCAGATGTATAACCAAAATTCTTTGAGTCCAGCTCTGCTGTAGCAATCGATTCCAAGGACCAAGGCAGTTGCACCGCCGAATGAGGTGCATCCGATCAGGCCGTATGGCCGTGTATAGTGGCTGAATGATAGGGAGTAGAATCCCACAGCAAAGGCAATGATCATACCGGCCTTTGGGGCACTTTCGGTTAGAAGGCCACCGGATTTCAAAGCAAGGAACCACATGCTCAAACAGAAGCCGCCCAGTAGGCAGCCCAGTCCCTCACAGATTTCTCGGAAGACGAGCGATAGACCACCGAACACAGCGCCGGTAAAGAAGACGGCGACGAGATAGCCGCCCTGAACGGCGTTGCTTACCGGTGGGCTCATTACATAGATGATGAGAACCTGTATAGAAATTGGTTAGTTTTGGTCATTATTATTTTCCGAATACAGAACTTACGGTAACTCCCAATGCGCTAAGGAATCCGGTTGAGAGCAAGATTTGGACCCTTTTTCTTTGTTAGCAAAATGTTATTGTCATCGAAAGATCAAAAATTAAATACCATTGTTGGCGGACACCAATGAAAGCCAGGACAGCCCCAAGGGCAATTAGTATAAAACCCCCAACACCCCATGCCGGCGTGATGACCGGCTTGATTGGCAGGCCACCGGAGTAGGTTGGTCTAGTGGAGTCTGCCGTTTGCTGCTGGGAAGATGCAGTTGTTCCATCGAGCGAGGGTACAGTCGAAGCAGCGGAAGCGGCAGAAGTAGTCGTCGTAGCATGGGTTGTGGCATGAGTTGTAGCAGTCGTGCCAGTAGTTGAGGTAGTACCGCCAGAGATTGTAGCTTCGGTAGCTGTTGACGCATCGGTTACTGTTTTTGATGCATCTGCCTGGGTAGCCGTCGTAGTCTCGCTGGCAGTATTCTCTGTCGTTATAGGGTCCGTTTCCTTTTCTTGTCTAGCCTCGAGGTCGACGACTTCCAGATCGCGATGTCCTGGGCCTGAAGCTGGCGCTGCCAATGTCCCCAGTAGGAACAGTGACACTATTAGGGTCAATAGCAAAGACCAACGCATCTTGGCTGGATTTCCAAAACGAAATGCAATTGATTATCCGAGAAGCTTGTTTGGTTATTGTAAGACCAGCACGCCTTTCACACCCATGGATATCCCACAATATTAGTCACAGGGTTGACGCGCGAAATCAATATAGACCTCGGGGGAGCCCTGGAGGTACACGAATATTAATAATTAACAATAAAAAAAGAATTAATTGACTTGGCGTTAGGGACACATTGTAGGGTGAAGAAAAGAAAAGAATAGGAAAAAATAGAACAAATGGAGAGCAGCCCTAAACCTCCCTACATATACGGAGTACGGAAGTAAACGAAAAAAAAAAAAAGATGTGGAAAAAGGACTCATTTCACATGAATTTGAGTTTGATTAGTTACAGGAGAGAGAATCCAGTATGAACCCAGTATGAACCCAGTATGAGCCCTAGAAGGAATATAAGAGGACAATAACATTTAGCCACGCGATTGTACCTGAGCTATCTACTTTTGCCCCCACCGATCGAGGAAATGGTCGATCTAACAAATGAACTTGTATCAACTTGGACTAGTACCTTTGGCACGGACCAAAGAGAGAGAGAAGAGATCCTCATGTCCCCATCTTGTGGCTTAATTATCTTTTCTCTTTCGTCGAATATTGCCATTCAACCATGAATCCTCGTTTTTTTGCGGGTTCTAGGGGACCATTGTTTTTTTTTGTTTTTTTGTTTTTTGTTCAGGGGTATTTTTCTTCTTCTAGCGTCTTTACTCTCGAAGCTTTTGAACAACACACCTGCAGATCTGATGCGAGTGAGCTGTCATCCCTCGCTTATAGGCAATGGTCCACTATTTACCTTCAAGTCCACAGTTTCGCGGTGGAAAAAAAGAATAGCAGAGACTCTCTACTCTTCTCCACGGGTGGCGCCGCGCCTTGACTATCATAGCCCGATCTATCGATTTTGCAAATTTAGCGAACACTTGACCTTGAACAATTTGATCTTTAAGTTTGACCTTGGGCCTGACCAATCTCACCATTGTCCTGCAGATGCCTGCAGCTCTAGGCCGTGTTAGCCATGTTAGCCATATTAGCCCATTGTTGACGCCTCGCAAACGCCCCTCCTGCAGCGACGTGGTTGGGCCGCTAATTGGCAATGTAAGGAGTCCATCTGAGACAACAGCTATCTTAATTTATTCTCGGTCTGGCTCAATCAATCAGCGATATTGCAGCTTCTCCGCTGGGATCTACCCCCCTGGCCGATCTGCCTATCGGCTGCCATTTCCAGTTTGGTGTGCGGTGTACTCCGTAGAATTGTACAACTTGTATAAATTGTACGGAGTACGATTGTATGATTGTATGATTGTACAGTCTTCGCGGGACAGTCGGATGTGATGGATTGTGACGTGATCAAGCTAAAAAATTGTACCCTGTCGCGTTCGTGTTGGCATTCACATGGCGTATACGGAGTAAAGGATTTCAAAATAATAGAGTTAGCCTCGTCGTTTGATTTCCATTTCTTCGTTTTTTTTTCGTTCTTGTATTTTTGTTTGGACTCGGCACTTGAGACGTTGGATTTATAATTCTGGAGCTCATAGCTGTCTGGACCCGTGAATAGAATCCTACACCAGGAGGATTCCGGGGTAGAGCTATAGCTCTGTAACCTAAGCTTGTGAGCTTCGCCGAAATGACTACGGAGTACGGAGTATCCAATTCTATTTCCAAAAAATATCAATTGCAACCAAAATCCCTGACTCAATCCAATAATAAATGAATAATAATGACAATAATAGCTGGGCAGCCCAACTGAACTGTCTTATGCCCCCCATATCACATCCGAAAGCGGTAGCGACGTGTCCGGATCACGTGTCGTCATCAGCATCACCAAACACGCCAAAACAAGCCTCAATTAACCTCTCCTAACTGTACTTGGTAATCCATAATCCACACATCTCCCTCCAACCATGTCCGCCTTTCTCTCCTCTCTGCGCCCAGCCATGCGCATGGCCAATGTCCCCCAAACCGCCCGCGCCTTTAGCTCCTCGCCCGCCAACTCCATCTCCCGTCTGACCCTCACCGGCCGCCTCGGCGGAGAGCCCGAGCTCCATGCTACCTCTTCCGGCCAGGAGATCGTCAAGTACACTGTTGCTACATCCCATGGCAACCGCGAGAACCGCCAGACGAGCTGGTGGCGCGTCACAAACTTCGTCCCCGAGGGCCCCCAACGCGATTTCGTCCTTGGTTTACAGAAGGGGTAAGTGGATATTCTTGATATTTTGTTAGCTTGTGCGGGAAACAACACTGCGTGCTTGGATTGCGCCTTGTCTGTCGGTTGTGTTGTTGCTATATGCCGCTTGGATACGGCAGGTCTGCGCGTGTGGTCATGTGGATCGAGAGCGAGAGCGAGAGCTTGCTTTAGCGCTTGAGAGCTGCATGGGGATCGTGTGGGCCTGTTCGGACATACCTACGACATGTGGATTTGGCGGTGAAGCTACGCGCCTTCGGATAAGACATTACGTCTTCATGTCATGTTCGTGGTTGAGTGATATAAGCTGGGCTATGGGATTGCCCTGCTCCTCAATTGGCTTTGTCCATTTGCACAAATACAACAATTTAAGCTTTAGCTTGATGCAGATGAGCTAACCTCTTTCCCGCAGAACACTCGTGTACGTCGAAGGCGATGCCAAAATGTCCACCTGGGAAGATGGCGAGGGCCACCCCCGGTCCGCTTTGAACATTGTGCAGCGTATGTCGATCCCCGTTTTCTCAATTTGCTGCTACTCTGTGGGAGCAAAAAAAACCACCTCCAAGACTCAGTCTAACACCCTTCTAGGCACTCTCGAGGTCCTTAAGCGACCCGATCACGGCGGTGACGAGTCTCAGTAGATTTCTTGATCGAGGCTCTGTATCAATCTAAATTTGTCGCTAGTTTCATTTTGCAGCTAGTGGGGTTGAGTGAATCTTCCTTTGCGGTGTGATTATATTGTACGATTATACCCTGAATACACTTTGTTCTGTAGTGTATGAATTCAATCGTGATGGTGTGGTATAGTACATACATAGGTATGCCAAAAGCTCGATTCTTGGGTGAAAAGTATTACCTTTTCCGGATTCAAGCTATGACTTGTTATTCTATTTTATACGCGCGAAAGCTTACAAGGAACTTATGCCAGCCTTGGGGCTTACCATGTGGACTATCCTACTGCTTCGGCAACTCCTACCTTTCCTTTAAGTCAAATTTGGAGGATTGTCCTTAATCACCTACGTTGAGGCATACCGATTAATAATTAGCCTTCTCCACGTTTCTTGTGGGAGTAATGGCGATATATATATAAAGGTTAAAGGTTCTCCGCTAGGTTCTATACTTGTTTACCAACAAACATCTATGCAGAAAGAGATTCAAAGAATTTTAGTTTTCATTTTTTCACTTTGCACGAGAGTCATTCGACCACGCAAATTATGTTATGATACTCAAGTAGTACTATTCTGATGTACAGATCCCCATGAACTCAAACCAACGCGAAGGCAAGATTAAAAAAACCATATTAATCCACTGGAATCCCAGATAAAGCCCCAAAGAAGAAAGAACAAGCCCACTAGACTTGAACTCTAACCTCGCTCTGCTGGCTAATAACCTGCCGCACATGAATGAAATCCTTATTAAGCTCCGGGGAAGTAGGCTCGCTAGACAAATCTCGACTATCACGGTGACTAGCCCACGCATTTGTGGAGACAGTCTGCAAGGTACCGCCGGGGAGGTCAGTGAGCAGAGTCCCATCAATATCCTGACGAGTGTGACGTCTGTTGAAGAGCGACCAGGGCAAGCTACCCCATCGCGACTTCTTGGTCGACCTGCCATTGCTATGGCGGGACGAACGTGAAGAAGTACCCTTTTCAAGATCATTGTATATATCATGCGTAGAGATAAAAGTGGCGATTGATTCCTTCTGGCGGGAAAATAGCGATTTGGCACGGGAGCCGATGCTGCCAACGAGGGTGGTTGCTGTTGAGGCGTGCGGGGGAGAAGGGGTCGTGCTGTGAGTACCTGTTGGGGGCTGTATGCCCGGGAAGCAGTAGCCCAGTCCGAGATACCAGAAGACATTGTGGTACATGCGGGTTGCATCGCGGCCGAAGCCAAAGAAGATGAAGATCATGAAGCCTGATGCGACGGGGGTCCAGCGGTCGAAGAAGACGGTGCCTTCGATGGGGACCATTTCGATGTTGTTCCATTGCCCGTTGTGGATTCTGCTCCAGGAGTAATTGTGCCAGGGGAGAGAGAGAATTATGTCGTTGTAAACGACGTAGCCTTGGAGTGGGAGGATACAGATGAGCATTGATAGGGCGAGTAAGAAGAGACGGAGGAAGCGGGATTTGCCGAAATTGCTGCTGGAGGCACGGAGGATGTTTGCAAAGTCACTTCGGTACTTGTGTACGCGGATGAGGACCAGGCCTGTGGTGTTTAGTTAATGGGGGATTGTTTTTATGGAATATGTTTGGAGTATACTTACAGCAATAGTATGCTGCGATGAGGCAGATAATCGGCGGCCAGATCCATGCAAAGACGAAACTGACCCAGCTTTCGTCGAAGTTGTTCACACATCCCGAGATGGCAAATAGTAAGTATCGGCTCTTCTGCCACATGATATGCGTAATCATTGCGATGACTGGAACAGCAATGCAGAACATAATCTCCATGAACTGATTGCGCCAACGTTGACCTTTGCTGGGGACTAATGTGGCCCGGTCTGTATCCAGTACAATTGCAAGACTTCGAAAGATGCATGCCAGGCTTCCTGGGATGCCTACATAGCTGGCAGCCATAAACTTGACCTCGATATCGCAGAGACCAGATCCGTCCCACCACGATGTCACGTCGTCCGTAGGCCATATGAGAGAATTGATGATGTTGAACAAGTTGAGAAGAATTGACCAGAATATCAGACTGGTAGCAGGGAAATTGTGGTTCTTTCCATGCAGAATTAATGGCGGAATAGCCAGAGCAATGGAGAGAAAAGATAGAACTGGCAGAACCACGGCCTGCGGGTGTCTTCGGTTAATATCCATGACGGCAATGGATATAAAACAGGGATTAGAAAGAAAATATCGATAACCTGAGCTTCTAGTTCCTCTGCAGACTGATCAAGGAAACGAAGAGATAGAATGAAAGAAAGACGAATGTGATGGAACCATCCTCTCTCGATGAAGGAGGTATATCCCGCCGGGGGAGATGATTGAGCGACGATGTCTTATTGAGATCCGAATAACGAGAATCAGGAGGTTGATTCACAGGTCAAGACATCATGCCTTGAGAAAATTCGTGTACTATTCACGAAGAATGTATGGGCTGCAGAGACAAAACCCGCGGCTGGGGGTACCGGGCCTTGACATGTTTTGCAACAGGCAGAGAAACCTATCCATTAGATTATCATTGAATCAAACCAAAGAACTTACAACAAAGGGAATAAAGAAGATGAAAGAAGTTGAATAAAAAAAAACACGAGATGCATAGGTGATGGTGTTGTGGTTGAGCGAATAGTGAGGCAACACCAATCTGGATTTGGGAGTCAATAGACCCGGGGCGGGGGGGACTTTATTCATTTTGATCCGCCTGATATTTTTTGTCGTCGATCTGGGGGGTTAATGATTCATGAATTATTGATCTAGATGTGTCTTGTTTATTTAGATGGACGAGACAAGATTCCTAAGGCGTGAGAGAGTGAAGGTGTCCAGAGACGATGATCCTCGATGGTCGATGGATAATACACACTGCAGCGATCTCTCTCTCTTTCTCTCCCTGCATACTACCCTGTATACTACGTATATATTCATTCAGTAATCCTCTACCCAACACTTGATTATTACTTAATAGCTCTTATAAATAGTTTAATGCAATTTTTTTTTGTATTACGAGGGGTTGAAGTTGAGGTCAACGATGGATGTGATCCCTACGCAGCCATACTTCAACCACACGCCTCAGGGGCACATCTCCCTCATAGTACATTATCAAATCTACGAACCGGGGGCCAAGTTTGCCTTACACAGACTGCTCTTGGCGCCTTAACTTTATAATGAAGCTACCTAGTGGACTTGAGTGCTATGTAATATGTAGGTGTGTAATAACTAAATTTAATTATAAATTTCAGGCTAAGCTTCATCAAATCCTACTTTGCATTTGCATTCGTACTAATACTACTACTAATACTAGTACGCGGTCTGCTCAAGTTATTTTGCTTGATACTTTTGTAACTTTAGGCTCTTCCCTTTCTAATTGCTCTGTTTCGTCATACGAAACTGGCTACTGGAAGAAAAAAAAAAGGTTGTATTTCAACATGCCTCAGGTGGATAACATTACTGCCCTCGAGCTATGTGATGCTATGGACAGACGCTCTTGCATTTGGTCGCTAGGCTAGTTTCCGTCCGGGCAATTTCTTGGTTTAAAATCCTCCAGGGTAAGGGCCTTGATCCCATGGCTCGAGACAAGGAAGGGAATACGCCAATCGATATCGCAATGGGGAATGAAAAATTGGCCAGGCACTTTCGAAAAGAACAAGCGGAGATATAGAATTGTGCACTTGCTGTTGAGATTATGTACAAAAGCAATTTGGATGATATGGAAAAAGCCCTAGGAAAAATCTACCCAAGGATATCTTCACTAAATCAGAAAATCACATCACATTGCCGGACATTAGTACATTAGAAGACTGAAAATATCACCAATTCATAGATTTTTACATCACGAAGTGTCCGTAGTGTTCGTCGTTTGAATCAGGATCCGACGATAGCTCGTGAGAGGGTGGTAGCCATTATCGGTCACTTCCAAGATCAGGTGTAGTAGCCAACAGCCAGAGGCAGTAAGGGCCTTTCCATCACAGCTCTCACTAGCTACAGGAAGCTGCACCTGTGCTTTTCGGCCGCCATTAGCCAAGGTGACATTAAACTCAGGCACCTGACTCGCAACATTCCAGTCAGTTGATCCGGGCTCACGATACTGGAACCACTTAAAGCTCAGAGCGTCGCCATCGGGATCTGATGTGGCTGAAGCATCAAATATGAGGCTTGATCCGGCCTCTGCATTTATTCTCAAGGGAGCAAGCTCAGCAGTGCCATTTACCGAAATCACTGGATGATGGTTCGCTTTGCTGATATTTGCCGGGAGAGACCACTGCATGCGGGCGGCGAAATCATTCTGGAAGGCATTTCTCCACCGCCAGACCGTTGCACGGTTAGAGATGTAAGTTCCATTGTTTTGGCCGACAACGCGGTCGGCGACGTCGCTGTAGTGGTTGAAATTCAGAACAGTCGACGGGTTGACTTTGGAGTATCGGCCACCCCAGGATCCATAATCTGGTTGTTCGGAGACACCAAGTCCATTTTGAATGAGATAAAGGAAGCTCGGGGTATCTCCTTCCATGATGTACGCATAGCTCGGGTAGGCAGCTTTGCCAAATGACCCGATTTGAATATTATCACGTAGCCACTTATGTGTAACTTTGGAGTTATCAGGGCCGCCTTTGTCTTCGCCGTAGTAGTCTTCTCCGGAGATTCCAATCCATGTTGCAAGACCATACTGGTTCCAGCCGTGAGTGGAGGAGATGTAAAATATGTCTGGGAATTTCTGGCGGATCCAGGCACCTGTGTCATCCTGGTCTGAGATTGTGTAGACACGAATACAAGACCGTAAGTCAGCAGCTTCGGTTGCTGAGTAGCTATTGTGAATCTTATATAGCACTTGGGCGAGGACGTTGGTTCCGCCCCAGGCGAGAACCCACAAGGGCTGATCGGATTCCTCTTGGAGACGCTCTAGGAGCAGCTTTCCTCCATCGCTAAGAGTAATGTTATTCCCAACTGCAGCCATACCATAGCTCTTGAAGTCCTCATTGTCAGCTTAGTGTGGGATATTATTTGACTAGATCCAAACTTACGGCAGGGCCCGTTCGCACGAGACTACGCATGTGTTCCCCTGATGGATATGGCGAATCTGGAGGTGCATGACGGTTCAGATTATGCGTGATGTTCGCATAGGCATCAATCACGGATAGCATATCCTCTGGATGGACTTCATTTTGCAACCAAGTTGAGGTGACTGCGACAATGCCCTCCGTGTGGAATTGGTTGGAGTAAAGGAGGTATCTGGTCAACGACTCGGCATCGTCGGGCTCGTTGGAGATATCGGAGAGAATGAATACTCGTGGTTTGTTGGGGATTGGCAAGAAAGAGCTGGTATTTACGGCTGTGGCGATTGTTTGGACTGCCAATGTCCACACCAGCAGGAATGTAGTCAGTGAAGCCATAGTTCAGCTTTGATTTCTGATGCTATTTTCCTATACATACTTTACCTCTATATTTATAATCCCTTCAAAACTCCCGGATATCTTCTACGGAGAAACGCCGGCAAATTCCCCATCTTCTGCACTCCGCATTTTGTGGGGTAGTGCTAAAGTCTACTCTATTTGGCCGTGTCTGTCCCAAATAGGAATTCCTTGTCTCAAATAGGAACTTTGAACCACCGTGACGTTAATCCGGCAATCAACTAGGTATTATTTTAAACTTAAGTTGAAGGTTTAGATATCTTACAGCCATTGGTCCATATCGGGGGCAATGAAGAACGGGTTATTTAGGCTATCGTTAGTCTAACTCGAGGGAAGTATACCACGCTGATTTAATGGATGTCCACTCTTTGGGTAAATGACAAAGCGATGTTGTTTCTCATATATCTTGGTGGGATTTTGCCTAGGTACCTACATAGGTATGTATGCTACTAAAGTCAGTCAACCACGGCTCTAGTATAACCACAAAATATAGAATCTAATGAAAAGGTGCAAATGTGAGGCAATTATCAACATTCAAACCTACATAGTTATTTTGGTTAATATAATTATTATTGAAGATCATATGGTATCATATGGTAAAGTGTTAGTACCGTGCACAATTACCATTTTGGGATCTGCGAACCAGTTTGGGCCCATTGCATCATCCCGATTCTTGGCAATTTACCCCATACTCTCCAAGGGACAAAACACATTTCTTTTCCAACCTACAAAATCAACATGCCTGATTCGCCCATTCAGCGCCCTTTGAACACACGTCGCGCCCGCACCTTCGAGGAGAGTCAGCGACGGAACTCGACCCTTTCAGACTCGCTCTCAGAGGCCCGTAACTCCATCCGCTCATCGACCGACGACTTGTTTCTACCTCGTGTAGTAAAAGGCAATGACGCAATTCCAGCTGAAGAATCGCATTGGCATTCTGCACCCCTCGGGCTGGCCCTACTACCCGCAATTGCGGGAATCTTCTTCCAAGAAGGTAGTTCCTTCGTCACCGACGTCACATTACTAGTCTTGGCCGCTATATTTCTCAATTGGTCTGTCCGATTGCCTTGGTATATCTCCCCCACGATCCTCTTATAATTCACCCAAAACAACAGTACTAATGTTAATTATATAAAAGGGATTGGTACCGCTCAGCGCAAGCCATCCGTCGAGAAGAAAGTGGATTCCCCGCGCGCGACGATCCCCAATTCGAGCTCGACGACGACCACGAACCCCAACACAAAGAAGCAGCAATAGCCATATCCGAGCTCCAAATCCACGAACTCGCCGCTCTAGCTGCCTGCTTCATATTCCCTATAGTCGGCACATGTCTCCTACACGCCATCCGCTCCAGTCTCTCCCGACCCTCCGAGGGCCTAGTATCAAACTACAACTTAACAATCTTCCTCCTAGCCTCCGAAGTCCGGCCAGTCGCCCACCTTCTAAGACTAATCCAAAAACGAACCCTACACCTCCAACGCATCGTGTCATCTTCAACAGACCCAATCGTCACCCCAACAACCCTACAAGACCTAACAAAGCGCCTCGAGGAGCTCGAAGCCCACGTCGCAGAGACAGCAAGCGCCCGTCTCGCAGCCCAACCAACAGATAAAGACTCCTACCCCCTCTCACCAAAAGAACAAGAACAAAAACAACCCGAGACATCCCTATCCCTCGTCGCCAGCGCAGCCCTCGAAACCCGCAAAGCTATCCAGCCCGATATCGAAGCCCTTAATCGCGCCGTTCGGCGCTACGAGAAACGATCCGCCCTCTTCTCACTGCAGACTGATCAGCGCTTCGTGCGTCTGGAGACGCAGGCCGGCGACGCGATTGCCCTGGCTGCTGCTGCGAAGCGGTCGGCGGAATCCCGACGTCCGAACTATGCGCTCGTCCTGCTAGACTGGGCTTGCGCGTGCGTTGTTGTCCCTGCTCAGATCGCGCTGTCGCTTGGTAGTTTGCCTGGACGTGCGGTTGCGAGGTGTTGGGATACTGCGATGCGTATGCTTCCGGGGCGGAAGGTTGCGCCGCAGCAGAGATCGAAACCCAAGTCTGGGTCGAAGGGGAAGGCTGGGGCTGGACCTGGACCTGGACCTGAAAGGACGGGATCTTCGGGTTTGTATCGGCAGGGTGGTGGGTTGGCACCGCAGCGGCGGTCTGGGGTGAGGAATGGGGATGGGGTGTGATGATATATGCATGGAAATTTTTTTCTGATTTATTGTTGACTGAAGATATTTAGTGCGCATCAGGCATTGGGGAATGGCCGAAGGATCGGTCTACGGATATATTGGCGTTTGTGTATGGGCTTGAGCACTTCCGGGGCATGATCTATCATATACTGTAGGATGAGAATCTCAACTTCAGTTCAAATATAAGGGTACTCAGCCTGTATAATTAAATTTATAGGCGAGAGAAAGGTGAAGATATGGCATTTGTACAGCATTATACACATCAAGACAACGTGATGTAACGGAACCACTTCAAAGGTCAAGTCTATAGGAGTTGAAACATGCATCGGTGCCGGACCGCGAGACAAAGGGTCACACCCCTAAAGCCTCCCGACTGTATTAGAAGAAAATTAATACCGACCCCCAGATGGACCTCGATCATCCACTGCAACCATCTTTAAGAATGGTTCAATGATTGATCGTCTCCGCTCTTCAGATATACGACGCTCTTTCTCCTTAGGCGGCAGCGGGGCCGAGGCAGAAATAAGCACGAGTGAAAATATAGATGCTAGAGCAGTCTCAACTGCTTGTCGGCGTGCTATAGAATCGTTCTGACTGGTGGGCTCAGGGCTGGTGCCAGCAGATATGCTCGTGGTGCGGTTCTTGCGGAGGAAACTGCCGCTGGTTATGAAGGCAGTAGCGGAAGCTGGAGTAGGAGATTGAGCTTGATCCTGGCTTGCAGTTCCAGCCTGCTTATCTGCCGGCTCTTTGGCGACAATGTGCTTTCCTTGCTTGGATAATGGGAGCAACGATGTACCGGACGATACTGGAGCCACTTCATTGGCGATGCGGGCGAGCATAAAAGTGACAAACGTAAATGATACGCTGTGCGCCGGCGAGTAGGCTAGATGCTCAAGCACCCAGGCCTGGGTTTCTTCCCAGTTTCGAGGAGGGGATTTACTTTTCTCTCGTACGATTATCTGCTCCTCCATGTCTTGCCATACTTTCGCAGTGACGATGCCATCTTGGAGCGCGCTGAGGAAAATGAGGAGGGTTTCAGATAGGACCTCCAATCGATGAAGAGAGGATAACTCAGGAGCAAATATTGAGGTCAGGGACCTGTTGGTATCGAGGGCTTCACGCACGACAATTTGCAGCGCAGCACGCTCCTCTGGGTCCTTCAGAGTCCATGTATCAGGCTGAAAGGGCCATGCTCCCCCGGAGAGATCCGTTGTCCATGGGGCTTTATGCTCCTCAGATTCACCATTTGTCATGCTCCATTCTGCGACCGCGCGCTCTGTCAGCTCGGAAACCGCCTCAGTCAGTCGGAAAAGCTCGCGGGGTGCTGACAAGCGGATTCCCGCGGAACTATCTGAGCTGGATGGGTGAGGGGTATCAGATTCAGCCAAACTTCGAGCACCCGCTTCTGGCATGCGAGTCAATTCGTCGATACTGCAACCGAAGCAAGTGGGTAGCCAACGACCGTGAATGGAGATAAAGTGGTCGCGACCCCCATCGACATGAAGGACCATGATGTCTTCGAGTTTGACCTTTCCAATATTAAGCAATCGGACATGCTCGATGTTGCGAACGTAAGCTGTGACATCAACATTCGCTACTTCCCCAGGGAGTAGAGTGTGAGTCTCAGACGAAGCATCCGTCGCTTGGCCAGGGTCACGGGCAATGTCCGCAGACTTGCAGACGTTTATAACAAGCCATGAGGGTGGATGTGCAATGTTCTTCTCGTCGGCGTTGGGTCGCTCCGCAAATGAAAAAGTGGCTGCGGTGCCGCTGGTGTTCGCAATAGTTAGGGACCGATGAGCTGGCACATCGAAGGCAATCTCGCCGAAATCAACGGTGTCGGGATCTTTGTCTGTGTGCTTTTGGTCACCATGTTTATCCACCACAATCGTGAGATCCGGCCGGGCTTCGTTCTCAGCCTTATCCAATTCACGGGCCACTTCTTGATGAACCTTTGTTTTAAGTTCGCGATTGACCGCATCAAAGCTTAAGGTAAACACAGCATCCAGAGGCTTGTGGTCCGACGAAAGAATGCCTTGGTGTGACACATAATGGTCTAAGCGAATTGGATCATGGGATGAATCGAGCGATGCAACTGTGACTGCATCATCATCAGCGCCTTGATCCTCATCTGATATGTACTCCTCGCTGGCTACACCATCTGCGTCAGGGTCATATTCAAACAAGACGTTATCATCGGCAACAGCCTTGTCTATCCCGCTTGCCTTCATCTCCTCGTCCCTCTTTCGGGCCTCCTCCGCTTCCTGGTCGAGCTTCTCATGTCTCAGCTTGTCCCGGTGAGTACGGAACAGAATCCGATCACACCAGCTAGGACCCCGTTGCTTCTCGCTCGAATCAAACATGGCCACACTCCCGATATCGTATTTGTACGTCGGCAAGAAACTGATGTGACCTTCCCGCCAACCCTTGTGGAAAGCTGCTCCTTTTCTCTGTTGGAGTCCGAGTTGATCATGCGGGAGGAGTGAGGAAATTGTTGTTTGAAGAGACGCCGGGTCATTATGAGGATCAATCTCCTCGTCAGTGACAGGTTCGGTAACTGGTTCTATCTCCTCTTCCTCGGAGGGAGAAGAAGAAGAAGGCGACTCATGCGACTTGTCATCAGAATCGGCCTTGGGGTTCCCATAATGGCTTGACGACTGCTTCTCTTGGCGCTCTTTGTCATACTCATTGGCAGTATGCCGAGAGAGGACCTGGCGCACGTCATCACTGGGGATATCGTCGAGGCGGTAGTTGAGGTCACCAAACCAAAAAGTGAAATCTTCATCTCCAATTGCTTCGCCCGAATCGCCCGATGGTTCACCCTCGGACCAAACCGCGTCAAATCTAGCACGCTGGACAATCTGAGAAGAGTCCCAGTTGCGCCGCTCTAGGCTGCCTTTGTCGGACCCTGCCGCGAGATGACAGTTGATAAAGACCAAACGGGTCGTTTCGCCCAGGACAAGGCGCGTTGCCACGCCACCCTTGTTTCCCATGTATCCCATCAGCCCCGTGCCGACAGAGGTACTACTGATAGAAGAAATACTCTCTCCAATGGCGGGAGACGCATATATCAGAAGCAACAAGCCGACCAGCTGGACTTCAGAGACTAGCTGATATCCTTCCGGTAGCGCCTTTTCGACTGCTTCCTTCCACCGCTTGGATGGTGCCGGATCGACATACGGCCGGAGCGCTTCCGTTGGGGAAGAGATATCGACAACTTCCTGCAAACCCAAGACGTACAGGTCTATCTCTTCAGGGCTGTAGTGAAACGTTCCTTTTTTGTCGCCGTCCGATTTCTGCTGGTCATGCTTGCTGTGCGATTGTAATTCTGGCTCTCGTGCGTAGTTTGTCCCAGAGAACTTCGGGCAGACCCCATCTCCTTTAACAAACCACTTCCCAATGTCTTTCTCGGTGCCGGAGATGCCGGCTACATTCCACGTGCCAACCTTGACTCGGATAGATCGCCGGCGCGTGTACTCGTCTTTTCTTGCTCGGACCGCACGCGAAAGTGACAAAACGTCGAGTCCTGGGTTCTTAATCTCTTCCGCGTATTCCGACTCATGGCCCTTGTGCCCTGACCCGGACGATGATGGAGATTTGGTGCTCATGGTGTATGAATTATATGATGAAATCAGCAAAAAAGAAAGATCATTTGCCTCGCTTGATTATTGTTCGAGATTCGGTGGGGTAGAGGTAACTAGGTAACGTATATGAGTGTGCGCTTGGGCGGTTCCCAATTCCGACAAGGCAAAATAGGTTGTGAGGGTTGTCGCAGTAGAAACGATTGGGGACAACGATTATCATAGGATAAATAGACAGAATTGAGGGCATCGGTTGTATAATGCGACAATGGCTTGCTTGGTCAATTCATCACAGAGGTTCATCCCACCAAGGTTGAGAAAGGTCGTATCGTCATCACGTATGATATAGGGAACAGGCAATATGTTTTGAGTCCAATCTGAAAGGAGTCAAAGATATGCCAGTACCTGAATATCCTGCTTTAGGTTCAAAAGTAGAGAGTAGAGAGTAGAGAGTAGAAAGTAGAAAGTAGAAAGTAGAAAGTAGAAAGTAGAGAGCAGCCGGATAAGCGCGAAGGCGGAGCTGCCATGACGATATGCCCCAGCTCCTTCCCTCTTTCACACTTTCCAAGAGCTCCCACAGAAAAACATGACTTCACGCAAACCTCGGAGACAGAATAATCACAATTCTGTCAACCTCACTGATTATGAATCTGACGCTCCATACTATTCCGACATGCAGCAACAACCTGCACCCCCGCCCCGCTCGAATGAGGAGCTCAACCTCTCCGTTATCCGCCGCCACAAGCCCTCAGTGACCTCTATCCTCTCACTCGCCCCTTACGCAGTAGTCTACATCTTCAGCCCCACCACAAAACAATGGGAAAAGAACGGAGTTGAAGGAACCCTGTTCGTGTGCCAGGAAACACAGGGTGACCTAGGCGAAGAGCGTTACACTGCCTTCGTGCTAAACCGCCGTGGGCTGAATAACTTCGATCTCCCCCTCACCGACGGCGAGAATGTCGAAATCACAGAAGAATATGTGATTCTCAAAGCCGAAGAAAGCGCTGAAGGCGAAGCTGGACAAAATGGCATCGCCGACCCCTTGCACCCGCAGAATGTGCCCAACAACCAGAACGGCACGAACAACGTGCGCATCTACGGTCTCTGGATCTACTCAGAGCCACCGCCAAACTCCACCGCGGAGAGTCGTACTATAAACGCCCAGATGATCCTCGAGTGCGCCACCCACGCGGGAGAGAGCATGAAGCTAGCTCGCGAGCGTCTCGAGGCTATGCGCCAGACCAGCTTGCATGTCGCAGCAGTGGCGGCTTCTACAAAGGCTGCCCCGATGGAGGAAATACAGGCTAGTGTGCCTATGGGACGCCAAATTTCTCTGAAGGATCTGTTTGGTCAACAGCGCGCCCAGGATGACGCTTGGAGTGTGCGCGCACACCATCTAGCCCCCGAGCAGCAGCATCTGCAGCCATTCCCGCAGCAGCCTAACTATCAACACATGATGCCTCATCAGATGTCATCTCCCACTCCCCCGCCGCAGCCGCAATCTGATGTGTTAGGAGATCTATTCCGGAGAGCAGGACTAGCTCAGCAAGGCAATGGGCAGGGGCACTAGAGGAGTGCTAAATGGTTCCTTTGAACCTCAATCATTTGTACATGGCGTCTAGCTTTATGATTTATTCCGGCATATTTGAATAGCTTCGGGCTTTTTGTCATTCGGATGGGAATGGGCGTGGCGTAACGTCTCTTGAGATACCCGTTACAATCTGCGCCAATGGCGAAATTCATTATCTTTATGTAGTTCCTGTCTATTTCTATCCATTGTAAACCCCATAGCGTCTCTCTCTCAGGCCACAATCTGCCCAACCATCCCTGCAACCTTTCGCGCCATCACTTCACTGTGTTCTACGTACTGTCAGCAACGCTATCGTAGTGGAAGTCGATAAAAAGCCACTCACTCAAACAAAAGGCATGCGGCAACCCCTCTTCACAAACAACCATAGTCGGCCCAGCCCGTCCTCCCTTCTGCCCGCGCACCGCAACAATCTCATCCCTCGTCTGATCAGCTACCCAGTGATCATTACGACCAAAATAGAAAAACAGTTTGGCGATAGGCTCACGCGCTGACGCAGCGCCCCAAACATCATCACTCCATTTGTCCGAAGTGATAGTCCGCATTTCATCGGCAGCCATATGTCTATCCACCAAGCAAAAGTAATTAGCTAAACCCAAAGTACAGACAAAAAAAAAAAAAAAAAAAAGAATAGTACACATACAAAGCTTGCCGTACTCCACCCCGACTCTTCAAAAAAGCACACGTAGCATCCAAAGCATGAACAGGTGGATCACCCATGACGAGCCGGACCACAGATCGAAGAAGCGATGCCGGGAGCAGGAATGTAAGTAGTCGGGCGAAGAAACTAACCACGACAGCAAGACGGGGAATGATCGAAAGTAGAGTCTGCACACCCGAGGCGAGATTAGCCGCGAAACCAAAGAAAAACGGCATCTGGTTAGAGGATTATAGTATGTACCGTCAATTTCTGTCCTGAAGGCGACGCGGCGATATCCTTGACAGTCGGGAAGAGCATTGCTCCGCCAACGATATCGAAGGTGCTTTCGGGGCTTGTTTCCCGGTGTCGTCTTAGGATTTCCATGGCGATGTATGCGCCAACAGAGTGTCCGATTAGGATGACTTTTTGTCTAGTTCCTTTGCCGTTACCGTTGGATTCATCTCCCATCAGGGTAGCGAGCTTCCCCTGGGCAAAGCATATCTGACCTTCCAGGTCGAGATCGACAGCATTGTTCGGTGAGGGTGAGGAGTGAAGCTCATCAATTTCAAAGCCGCTCAGAGAACAGCCGTAGATTTGAAATGATGGTAAGCTTGTTAGATATTCCTCTTTTGGCTCATCTAGATGCTTTGCGAGTAGAGAGAGGAACGGGTGGTAGTAGCCGATCAGACCCGGGTTGCCGGAGATAAAGAAGATTGTTGTCTTCTGGTCTGATGGAGAACCTGTGGTGGTGAGAAAGGTGTTCGGTGTAATTTCAGACGCCATTTTTTCATTTGGCTTGTATCATTAGATCTGCTGTAGGGCTCTGTCGTGTAGATTTCATCCAGGGTATAGATGGCTACGGGCTTGTTGGGTGGCCTGGACTTGGTTAGTGGTTGTCAAGGCGGAGATAAGACATTTGACGGAATATAATTACACGAATTGTACCCTGTTGGTATGTATTTTTTGGCGTATATGATTATTCTGGAGTGGTTGAATGAATCGCCTGAGATTGATAGGGAGGTGAAGTCAGATTTGGCTGGTGGATCCAAGGACTCTACACCCAGAACCACCCAGCCGTGTTAGCCCCTCGACCATCCAAAAACTATATGAGATGTTTATAAAGAAAGCCAAAAGGAAAAAAAGGAACCACAGAGAGATATAACCGGAATCTATAGGTATTTTGATAGGTGGCAGGGCAGATACTGTGCACGCCGTACCTACGGCACTAATAACTCCAACAGGTAAAGAACACCATGAAGATAACAGGATATATTGAAACGACTCCATCCGCGGATGCAGGGCTCCTCCAATAGTCGGTATCTAAACCCGACCAGGAGAATAAAAAGAACAGACACCGGAAGGCTAGATCCAATGCATTGCCCAGACGCCATGCCATGTACATCAACATTCAACTAGACGCTAGTTCAGGCCAGAGAAGACAAAACCTCATAAAACCAAGAGGGAAACAAATAAGGAGCAACCTTGAAAAGAAATTGAACAAGAAGAAAGAGCATCGCCCAAGGAACAGCAAGAGATGAAATACGGGAAATCCCATAACCAAGCCTGGTATCTAGGTCATGGAAAAGGACACTTAAATCAACAAAACGCCTGGCTTGTGAGGTATATTCATCCACCCTCGTTACCCTGACTGTCGTCGTGATTCTCCTTCTCATAACTCTCGCTCGTCACCTCTGTGCGAGTTGTATTGGTTTCTGAAATGGATGGTTTGGCCGTTGATCCAATGTTGATGGCGATTCTCTTAGGCGCGGCACTGGTGACCCTGTTTAATACACCTGGTGAGGCATTCTTGTCTCCCAGTGAGGTGGCAGCCTGGCTCTTTTTTCGATTCATGATAAAGGCGCCAGAATTTCCGCTAGTTGAACTTCTTCGTTTTGGTCCCGCGGTAAGCTTGCTAAGCTCGTCATCGTCTTCTTCCTCGCGGCGACGTTTCTCTGCGAGTCGCTCCGGGGGGTTCTGGGTGAGTGGCGATGCAGGAACCTCGGCGGAAGTCTCCGTTGGACTGGCCACTGGCTGTTGTTCTGCCCCTTCGGGCTTGGTGTCCATGATGTCCTCCTCGTCCTCGTCATCTGGGTAGTCAACCAATGGTTTGACGACCGCAGAGGCGGACTCGCTTGGAGGTTCATCCGTGGTGGCCACACGGTCTTGTGTCCACTTGATCTTATTTGGTCAGTCGTTTGCTTAAACACTGTCAATCCAGAAGGTACCTACCTCATCTTCGTCGTCAGACGTGTTGAAATAATCCTCTTCCGCGGGGTCCATCTCTCTTGCGCCCTGCCAGCGCTGGCTACCGAGGGGAATTCTCCGCGGAGCATTGCTGTCATCCTGGCTGAATAATGTCGCGTCGGCCTCGGCTCCGTATCCCTGCATTTGGTCATATCGAAGAATCAGACTCTGGAAGGTATCAACATAGATGATGTTCTCGAGCTTCTCGCGATATTTTTCGACCACATGAAGGATAAAAGGCTTGATGTTTTCCCGCTTGATAAACTCAAAAAGTTCAAGACAGGCCGAGTTGAGCAGGTTGTCGCGAGGCATTGTCTCGTAGACGATGTCGAGAATCAACTCAAAGGTGTTATTGTGTGTCATGAGAGCTTGGTAGAAGGTATCTTGGAGGCTAATCAAGGTGCGGAAGAATTTGAGGGCGACTATCTTCGGCATTAGCTATGGCTTCTGGGTAAAAAAAAGGCTACACACTCACCGAGTTTGAGGTGTTTCTGGGGTACCCGCAGAAGCTGTGCAACGCGAGGCGCGAGAGATTCACTTTGGATAGAGTTACGTGTGCGGAAGAGATGTTGGCGGACGAAGAAGGTGAGGATATCAACAAGATGCGAGTAGAGGGTGACCTCTTGGAATGTCAAATCATTAACTAGACTCAAGAGTTAGCAAAGTCTTAACCAAAAACAAAGGATCACGCAACTTACGGGCTGTGCGGTTTGCAAGCTGTTTAAGCGGTTGGAAAAGCCGTTTTGAGGACTCATCAAAATGTTGCTGGACAAATGCGTCGGATAGAATGTTGTTGTTGTTGCGAACTTTGAAGTAATCGGGTCCAGCCCGACCAAGCGGGTCCTGCATAGGAATCTGAGGATCCAGGAGAACCTTGATAGCATCGGCAAGTTGGTTTTTGACGCCGAGGTCGGTCTCCACATGAAGAAGGTCAATCAAGGTGTCTGTGAGTGGTGTCTTTTTCTCGTTGACAGCCTTGAGCATATAACCTCGCATCATGACTGGATCGTGATCCAAAAGAGCCACTAGGATATCAATGCCAGTCGTGCGCATAGCTGGATTCAAGTGCTTAACGGCAAACGCTATCACGGCAAACAAGCCATGGCTAATAAAATTGGCGAATAATTGGGCCCGCGACGGCGCCTGCAAGTTCTTCGCGATGCCAGCACACTGGTGAAGAAACTGCACGGCGTCATCCTTGCGTCTCTGGTCCGGATTTCGAGGGTCGAAAACGTGAAAGAGGTCTCGGAGGAAGGGCCCATTTGCTTGGATATGATTCACAATCTCCATTTGATTGAAGAATATGAGAGAATTGAGCACCGAAAATGTCGGGTCGTCCAAAATCCGAGCCAGCACCACATCTTTTAGATATTGCAGCCTCCATGTACTCCGAATCTTGCGGCGAATGATCGGGTCTTTAATCGGGACGACTTCCTTATATCGCGATTTGTCTGCGAGGTATTGTCGGTGGTTTGCTTTATGTGTGGGGAATTCAGGGTCATCTATTTTCGTCAGTATCAATTGCATCTTGGGCTTGGGATCAGGGTGAAGCCGGGTAGAGCATACATTCCAGAGCCCCGACCACTCCGAGGATGACATGGTCGGCGACGACGGTTTCGATGATGGTGTTGTCGTTGAGCAAAATGAGAGATTTCATGATGTTGCACAACCGATGTAAATCGATCAAGCTCTCAAGATCCTCAGCCACTGTCACTAGTGGGACCAATTTGGCGATGTACTCGTCGCGAATGATGTATTTGGATAGCGCATCGCGACCGCCCTGTGTCATGCTCGCCGCTCGCACAATCTGTTCGATTTCGGGGAGGTTTCCGAGTTCGGGGGCCGGTAATACGATGGACTGGTAGCTATCGAGGTCATCGGACAAGGCGTCATCTAGGGAAACAATTAGAGCTGCCAGCTTCCAAATACGCGGCAAAGCTTACCAGCTGAAGTGAGACTTAGGAGATGTTGTTGGACGGCATTGACAAAGTCCCTTTGATGGGGTTAGCCTATGCGCGCAAAGATTTTTGTTGATTCCTCACCAAATGACCGCACAACCTTCCGCCTCTTGGAAGCTCAGCGCCATATCTGTGCCATTCTGCTCCGTCCAAACAATCAAAGTCTCTGAGTCGCGCGATACGGTTAGTAAAAAAGAACACTAAATAACGATGAGACGAGAATAGCGGGATAGGTACCCTGTTGTTTCTGGTAGCCATCATCCTTGGTGATCCGCGTTTCAAGTAGGACGCGATTGGGTAGGTCTTCGGATTCGACAAATATGCGAGGCTCCTCCTAGTTCAAAGCTATCAGTGACTGATGATGATGGTGATGCGCTCGGGATTGCGCGCGATGAAACATCGCACGACCCCCAGTGCGCGCACAACACGCGACAACTCACTCCTAAGATCTGACCGGTGCAGAAGCCGGTTCCTCGGTCAAACCAATCATTATCTTTTAGTTCATAAACCTTCACTCGTTTGCGACCGTCGGGCGGCTGTACTTCCAGCGCCATGGTCCGGCAGGAACAGGGAAAGGCGTCTCGTCACTCCGGGCCTGATAAAAGTGCACCGGCGCGAGAGGAGAGCCAAAGGGCGGTGGGGGGGGAAAGGAATGAACTTTAAAGAAGGTTATCGGAAGATTGTGTAGGGGTCTGTTTGGAAATGGTTTGAAAGGGACGCAAAGAGGGAATGGAGGTGGAGATCCCAATGATGAAAGAGTCTGCGGAGGGGATGACGATCGGGAACAGTCCTGGTAGGTCCACCTGACGGCCTCGGCAGGTACTTGGGGGGTTTTCTAGACTTTTATTTGTTTCCCCTTAAAAAAGTCATTGAGGGTTTAACAAAAAGCTTCTTTAAAAGATATATGAAGAGAAAGTAAGAACTTTCAAATCTTCTAGAATTCCCTATAATCCCTGTTCATCCCTATATCATCTCTATCATCTCTACCTAAGGTACCTCAAGATAACTATAGGCACCCGGTACTACCTATGTCGGTACATATGTACCTAGTATATTGTGCACACAAGGCAGAAATATGCGATATCACTAGGAATGCAGCTTATGCTCAAACCTAGACTACTTTATCTACGTCCTTCTGGTGTTCTTCTGTGATCGGCGGAGCTGGGGAATTCTTTCTTCAACTGTTCTCTTTCTCAGGGGTTTCGGAATGGCATCAGGCAATATGTCATAAAGTATTTATAACAGCCCTGGAGCCCTGGAGCCTGAGTCTGACTCGTGCACAACATAAATCCTGTAATATAATTTAAGATTCATCCATAAATCTATAAATCTATAAATATTCTCTGCAAGGTCAAGTTCAACGCATGGATCTCCACATAGTTTTACAAGCTACAGAGAGGGGTACACAGGAGGTACTTCCTGTTAAGCTGACATTTAGCCTCTCTCATGAAGTAGCCACCAAGTACCGACCGCCTTACTTCCCAGCTGCTGACATAAAAGACCAGATGGACGGCCCTGTCCGCAGCACAGACCCTCACCGCCCCCACTCTCTCCTTGCTGATTGGCTGTGTTTAACGGCGTGGAAAGTTCTTATCGAACATGGCCCGATTAGGAAAGGTTCCAGACGCTTTTTCTCTTAGTCGTTTGGGTCATTTTGAGATTTTTGCTTCTTCTTCAGATTCATCGCCAAACGGTATATCGATACGCGAGCGACTTAGGGAGTTTTGCGCTCGTTTCATTTTCATAAAGCTCCCTTTTTATTGCCATATTGTTTAATTCTGCAACTGGGTTGCCACCTGCATAATTCAAACACAACCCCGCTTTCTGAGCTTGCATCAGTTCACCATGTCCGAGTCGAAGGATCAAATCACCGTCCAGGCATCTGGTGTAGACCATGATATTTCTGCGTCGTCTTCGCTGGCTAAGGATTCCCAGACGGGTGCACAGCGTTCGAGTTCCCAGGTGGAAGCCTCCGAGCACCCTGTGCAACCTGCGGACCTGGTCGACCAGAAGAAAGGGTTCTTTGGCTATTTCAAGACTAAAGAATTCTATATTACCCTGGTCCTAGGGTAAGTAGCACCTTGAAAAACTACAAGTCAAACCTCAACCCCTGACCCAATTGCTCGCAGTCAAATCCTCGCTATTGCCAATACCTCGACGGGTACCTTCACAACACTACTCGGCGAGGAACAGTGGGCAATCCCTGCGTTCCAAACCTTCCTAAATTATGTTCTACTCAACGTCATTTTCACTCCTTATACGATGTACCGTTACGGCCTCAAGGGCTGGCTCCAACTGGTATACCGTGACGGCTGGAAATGTATGTCAACAATTTCCCCTCCCGCATATTCGATATAGAACCCCGACTAACCGCCGCAGACATCATCCTTGCTTTCTGTGATGTGCAGGGAAACTACTTCATTGTGCTGGCATACAAATACACAACCATGCTAAGCGCGCAACTGATCAACTTCTGGGCCATCGTCGTGGTCGTCGTTCTCTCATTCCTTTTCCTGCGCGTGCGCTACCACATCACCCAGATAGCAGGTATTGTGATCTGTATCGGCGGCATGGGCGTCCTCATCGCCTCGGACCACATCACTGGCACAAACGGCGGAGATGTCTCACAAGGAAACCAGCTGAAGGGTGACCTGTTCGCGCTACTAGGCGCGTCCTTCTACGGTCTCACCAACACGGGAGAGGAGTACTTCGTCAGCACTCGACCCGTGTACGAGGTGCTAGGCCAAATGTCATTCTTCGGAATGATAATCAACGGCGTGCAGGCTGGTATCTTCGACCGGACCTCCTTCCACGAAGCACACTGGAACGGAAAGGTCGGTGGATATCTCACCGGTTACACCTTGTGCCTGACTCTGTTCTACTGTCTCGCCCCGCTGTTGTTCCGTCTTTCGTCGGCGGCTTTCTTCAACGTCTCCATGCTCACCATGAACTTCTGGGGTGTGATCATTGGCGTCAAGGTTTTCCATTATCACATCCACTGGATGTACCCCATTGCCTTTGTTCTGATCATTGTCGGTCAACTCATCTACTTCCTTGCCCAGAAGGTCTTGAGTGAAGCCCGCAAGCCCTGGCTTGGGACTAACCAGGAGCGTGGTGTTGTTGGTCTTTTCACTGCGAAGAAGAAGATCGTGCATACCATCCCTGCTGATGTGGAATATAATGATCAAACCGCCGAGCACATCCCTGGCCACACTACCACGGTGAACAACAGCTCTGTCTGATTGTTCGCCTGTGTGGATGTCCTCATTGCTTTCTTCTTATTTTTGCATGTCTTTGGGGGATTATGGATGTGACCGCACATATAAGAGGATCTTTCTGATTTTATTGTGTGCTGCGTTAGATGCCCGCCAATTCTGTGTTAGCGCTACCCCTGCTGCTGATAAGTACCCGGGTGGTTTCGATGCTGGACTGGGAAAGAAAAAGACGGTTTTGTTTGCGCGCTTTCAATTAATGCTTAATTATTTTCAGACAATTACTACTTATATCTTAAGATTTAGCTACCAAAATTTACCCGAGAATAAATCAATATGCGGTTCATCGCCTGTTCTGAATATCTAGGTATCTCGTCAGCGTACTCCTCAGGAGGAATGGAAAGGTAATCTTATATCGGCGTAGGCGCGTAGCATATCTCGCCAAAGCGGAATCAAAGCCCAACACAAATAAGACTACCACATTGTAAGGCGAGAAGCACTAGATAGAAGGGATAATTACATTGTTACGAAGCCAGAGACACGTTATAGTACCTACTAGTGCCTTTGCAGGACCCGGGCAAATGAGGAATCGATACGTATATAATGACACAACATTCCAGGGTTCCCTTCTCTTATGAAGTCCATAGCAAATCCAGTATCCGATCAAAATACAACCTTGGAAGTAAACAGACTCCAGTAACCCTTATATCGACTGCATTATAGTCAAATTTCACTCACCCAAAAGAAAAGGCGAAGGAAAAAGGGGGTAGAAAAAAAAATATCCAAATCCAAGAAACATCCGTTTTGAGCCTCTGTTCGCCTCCCCATCTCCATATGGAGATATGTTGTAAAAACAGGCATCCAAAATTAAATAAAAAGTCACAATGTGCAAGTTTCCCGTATCACCACCCCCAAAAGATGAAAATAAAAGAAAGATAAAAGAAGACCTGTGCATCCGACATGAAAAACACCGAGAAAAATGAGACAGCCCATACATAGCCCACGAGCATCACAGATAAAGCGCCATATTTCCGACCATATTCGCACGGGCACCGGAATAGCAAAAAAAACAAAAACAAAAACAACACTGCTGAACCCGACACTTAACGGAGGAAGGCAGAGAAGGTATCGGATCATGCAGACAGATCCAACACCAATTTGGGGGGTATATTTCCAACTCCCAGTAAACCCCGTCCTGTTTCCCCCGCCTAGTATATATAGTAAGCCAGCTCAACCCCAAGTCCAAAATGCAAGCGCCAACTTGGAGTAATGCCATAAAAAAAAAACCATAAATCCAGGGTTGAGGCGTTTTAACCCCAAACGGAAGCTTGCACGCCGAGCCCGCTCTTAGAGCTCCAGACACCACTGCCGTTGCTCCAGCCGAGGCCAACACCGCCAGCCTGGTCCTTAGCGCCGGGGGCACCAGCTGCAGAGGTTACAGGTGGGGTAGGTCCGGCAGAGGAGGTGCGCTCAGTGGCGGGGCCAGCATTGGGCTCAGCAGGAGTGAAGCCGAGCCCAAGCGGGGAAGGGAGAGGGGTGATGGAGCGCTTGTTCAAGGCCGGATTGGCAGGAGGCGCAGAGGTCTGACCAGGGGCAGGCCTGGAACCAATAGGACCGACGGAACCGACAGCACCAGCGACGGGCTTGGAAGGAGCCTGGCGGGACGAGGGCGAGTCAGCTCCGGGCGACGAGGTCGAGGTTACGGGCTGCTCGGCGCCGAAGCCGGCGTTGATGGCGGAGCTAGGCGAGGAGGTGCTGTTGGCGCGCGAGGGCGACTGCAGGCCCGCGGCATCGGCGCTAGTCGTGCTTGCCTGGGTCAGGCCGAATGGGTCCATGCCTCGCGGGGAGGATCCACGGACACCGGACGATGGGGTACCACCGCCCGCTTGGCTATCTGGGCGTGGGTTATCATCGGAGAAGGCACCGGGTGGGAAGAAGGCTGGGCTTTCGTTGCCGTACAGGGCGCGGTGCTGGCGGGCGAGGAGTTCGCGACGGCTGTCCTCGCTCACGGCAGCTGGGCTGGTGGAGCGGTCGGATTTGGATGCAGACATCTCGGCGAGGAGGCCTTGAAAGGAAGAAGAAAAGTATTAAAACCCTGTGTTCAAAGAAAAACGAAGAAGCCAAACCAAATATATTACACGGGCCGACGGATACATAGATGCAAGGAAGTGAAAAAAAAGAAAACGGGAAAAAAAAAGCCGACGGGGGAATATAACGAGGCTCAAAAAGAAGAAGACAGACGCTACCACGTACTTCGGTTGTACTGTTGCTCCTGGTGATAGTTGCGGAGTTCCCTCTCACGCTGTGCTGCCATCCGACGCTTCGCCTGCATCATCTGTTCCACCTCGTTGGGACGACCCTGGTATCGCTGGGAGGCATAGAAACCTTGGGCATTGCCAGACGGGGGCATGCGGTTGCCATCGAACTCGCTGATCGAATGGTGTCGCTGAGGGCCACCACCCATACGAGGGTCTGTCAAGAGACAAGTCAGAAACGCGTTCTGGGTGCCATCCGTGCCCGCAACATACCGTAGTCGGGGTAGGGCCGGCCCATCATCATGGGCATCGAATCCCGCCGAGGAGCATTCCACAGCTTCCCGCTCTTGACGAGATTGTCGATCGCACGATCAACCTCTGGAGAAAAAAAAAGAGATCAGCACTCGTCCCAAAAGGTTTCCAGCAAAAGTATGCCCATGTCATCTCCACAACCGCCTCGCTTCAAAATCATCAACTTTTCCTCCAAGCATTATGCGATTCGGTTTTCGGAGAAGCAATTGTAGAGATCCAAGCAGAAGTGTGTCCGTACCGTCAAATTGGGAGGAAAAGGCCGGGGTATCATCGCGTTGGGAGACCGAACTCGATCCTGTTTGTCAATGTTAGTTTTTGTTCCGGATGCTCGGCGTGTGATCCCATACCTGACCGGGAGGGAGGCGCCGGCTGCTCCCAAGAGACCTGGCGCGCAGCGGGTGCTTGCCAGCCCTGAGGTTCGTAGTACGAAGACATTGTCGAGATCAAAAGGACCGAAAGTGCGACGGTTCAGGGGGGAGATGATCCGGTCAGAGGCGATCTGTCGAGAAAAAAAATGTGAGCGTCGATCCACAACACACACTTTTTGAACGGTTCTCCAGATCTTCTTTCAACACATCAAAAGAAAGTATCGAAATTTGAGAATCACAAAAAAAAATTATCTTGGTCTCGGTAAACCCCCAGGGTGTATTTTCCGCGGTCTTTCAACTGTTTTTCAATGGGGTATATGGGGTATAGAATTTTTTTTCCATCCAATTGGAAGAAACAATATAATCAAGGCACTTACGGGGAAAAGGCCTCCGAGTATTTCTTTCTACCACGAGTCAACGAGGCAGAAAAAGTCCAAAGATTGGAAGGATGAAGAGAAGAAAAGGAGAGAGAGGGTCCTATGGGGGGGGTGGGATGTGGGTGTGTATTACCTTATGGAGAGAGGGGGGTTTTCATAAATTGTAATGTAAAAGAGTAAAATAGTACATAGAGTATACGAGAAAAAAAGGAGATTCTTTTTCTTTTTTTTTCTTTTTTAAAGTAGGACAACACATAATATTGATATTATTAAAATACTTAACCTAGCTTCTTCTCTATTAGTCGTGTTTTGGGGTTTATATTGCATGGACTATATATATACCCAAATCTCTCATTCTACTAAACATCTAAAATCAACCTATTTGTCATTCAATGCTTTCGTTTAATACCAATTCTCTCTTTTCCTGTACCTCGAAGATCCCAAGTACGCGGCAATTCCCGGCAACCCAAGGGCTTCTATTCGTCACTGATGGGGCCGGTCACCGGAGATTGGACGGGGACACGGGGGTGTGTGTCTAAGCGTCGAGCTTCCCTCGTGTCTGATAGTTACGATTACTTATTATTCAACTATTATTGTCTCTATACCTCGTACCACTTTTATACTGGATGCTACTATCCCGAGTGTATTATACTTTACATCTAATGTTCAAATCTTGGAAACTGGGTTCCCCACTCAAAACGGCGGACATTGACATTGTGTTGCCCTGATGTTGTATACCCTAGTACTTCCGTATACTCGATTTCGGTACTTCGTACAATATTCAAACATTCCAGGTCTCTATGATCTGAATTCTAAGATATACTTCACAATATAACCCGATCTAAGCAAGGGATTCCCCGAGGTCAACGTATGATGATGCCAACCTGGGAAACTGCAAAGGCTCTGTACTATGCAGTCAGCTTGCCAAGAGGCTGCCTGTGGACGCCATCGGAGGCTGCAAGACAAGTGAACACTCTAGTCGCATCTGGAATGTGATCTGCAGCTCCATGTATAGTGGTCGGTACAAACGCATGCAATAAGTATATATAGCCCGCTGTAGCCTGCTCAAAACATACAACATAGCCTGGTATACATCAGGTTCCAGCAAGCCCCTGTAAAAGTCGCATTAGCAAGTAGACTTGGAAGTATACCCTCATGTGGAAGTAGACGCAATGCAATAGTACCATTGCTGCTTCCAGAATACACTTTCAACGGTGCTTTGACCAACTCGGTCAATTCAGGAGAGGTGGGGCAACGTCCGTCGGCCATCATTTTATATTCTTCCGCAAGGTCCGCGCCCCTCTGAACTGGATTGGCCACTGCAATATGCAGTATGTACTCACCCGGCTCGATAGGCTAGTCAGCAGCCCAAGGCCTCCCCCGCATGTACATGAGACTACTATTTCGATAGGTGTGATCGAACTGAATCAACTCCATGACTGGATATGGGAGGCACCGAGGTACTCAGATATATAGAGTAGAGGGGTTTTGTTTCCAGAGTTCACTCCATCATCAGCACCCCCAAACTTTGCCCTGCTGCCGGTCTATGTCGATCTAGCGGAAAGATACTCCGTACAGTACCAACATTTCCCCTCAAACCCTCCGGAAATGTGCCACTGGCACGATACGCTCAAGCATGCCTCCGCGTTACCCTGGGAGCGTAATAACTCCCCACTCGTCATACATGGGACTGTACTTGGCCGAATTTGGTCTTACTCATACTAGTCTGATGCTTGATTGTACGGGGGCAAGGCCATGTTGTAAGTGACAAGCCATAGCCGTCTTGATAACTATTCAACGTAGTCTTTACTAACTAATAAAAAGTACCGAGTGTTTGTTTACTTATCTATGTTGTACTCGTTTACAAAGAAACACGCCAAAACAAGCCCCATATTCCCGATGTAGCGACCAAGGCCCTAATAAACAAAGGCTACCAGCTCACCACTGACACCTCAGTTAACCCTAGAGACAACTAGTCCAATGGTCATTATCTCCCAAGGTTCATTCTCTCAAGCCTCATCGGATCCGAGAAGCCACTATTGGGATTTCGAAGCATGGGTCCAATGGTGGTCCATGTTTGAAACAAAGAAGTAAAACATAGTATGAGTGTGCTCGAGTTACCGGGGGATTTATCGTCAACAGAATGGATTTCTCCTAGATTCTTTGAAAGGAGAGACAGCAGATCTATATCATATGTATGCCTCAGGCCAATGACATGGATTAGGTTATACTAGTGAGCAACACGTGCAAGGACCGTGCTGATCGCGGGGAGAAGTGAAGAACGACGATCAGGAGGCAAAAGGGGAATGCAACGTATGGATCATATAAGGCTTTTCTTAGGAATTGATATGTTCATTCTATAGCCAGTAGCCGAAGGGGTTCAACGGTCAAGACTCCCTAGGTCTGTTATCGATAGTCTGTCGTCATGGTACCTGCATGAATGCATAGCTCGGTGATACTGCGGGCAACTCTGGCAGCATTTTGGCGTTCTGGCTTCAGAATTTCAGGTTTCTAGGGCCAGTGAGAAAAAAAGGAATAAAGAGTAATGAGAAAGGGATAAGCGAGAGATCATATATGAGACAAAGGACAGAAGTCAGCCCCTAATTGTTGCACTTAGAAATGAGGGTAGAGAGCTATTCCCCAATAGTCTGTCTCACTCCGTGGGCTACTACATCTAACGGCGTTGGAACGTTAATTTCCCACTCAACGCATCTCTTTGAACCTCCCAAATACTTATTCTGGGTGTATTCGTCCGATTGCTCTTCGACTTATATACATAAAATCGTTGACGTTGGGAAGATTGGAGTTCTTCAAGAGGGGAACGGTCGGCAAGTGTCTCTTTACCGCCGACAGGGGCTGACCTCCAGGGCTTCGATCATCTTCACAACTTCTCAAATTCCCCTCTCTGACTACGCTTCCTTTTCCTCAACAATCGGAAACCCAGGCTGGTTCCTACAAACTCACTGAAACCGACAAACTGTATGGTTCATCCAGTACTTAGGTCCTTTTTTGTCTCTTTTCTTTGATCCAATCCTCGAACCGTTCGCTCTCTTCTCCCTCACGAAGACCGTTTTTTTTTTTTTTTTTTACTATTTTCTTTTCGTGTTTTATTTTCATCTCCTGGTTGAGGCATTGTCTTTTTACATCCCTTCAATTCTTATCGGTCCCGAGTGAAAGAAAAAAAAACGGGCTTTTCGCGACTTTGGTCGAGGGCGATTGCAAAGTCTCCCACCACAAACGATCTGCTTCCCGGTGGTCTCACACATATCAACGAACCCTTGACGTGTTACACACGTGCCATTACCTCCCTCGCTCCGATTTATCGAGTACAAAAATTCTCCGGTGATTTCCAACGGAGAGGAAACTGAGGGGATTATATTGTGTGGTGTGTGGGAGTGGACTCTTATCTCTTTTGCCGAGCCTCCCCCCATACAGAAGGACCACAACGGTGTGGGAGTTGCGAATTGCTATATGGTCGCAAAAATCGATGGGAATGCGAAGTGTTCCCTCCACCGTGACGTCGCCTCGCTAGCGTCGGCGCAGTCCTCCACGATGGCATGGAGGCCTCAATCCGATGTGCCACAATCCGATGTGCCCGAGACCGCCGCTCGGCCTCCGTTGACTTCGCACCAGTCCAATTCCCTTCCCTCCACCCCCTACCAACATGCGCGCAACCTATCGTTCCACTCCCGGTCACCGTCCCCCGCCCGCGGAAGCACCTCCCCTCGATCCACCCACTCCGAGGCCACACATCTACCTCCCTTCTCCCGGAAACCGCTCGGAGGATGTAAATATGAGACCGCGATGGCATATTTTCGACGACGGATACCGTATAGTCTAGGAGCAGATATACTACCAGAGGAGAAAGGGGCATTGAAGGAGCAGCTCAGCCCGGACGAGGAGAAAAAATTGTCGACCGAGATCATGGATCTGTATGATCGATTATTACCATCTGCCGAGAGTGATGATCGACGCCGACAACTTGTTCGGAAATTGGAGAAGCTCTTTAATGACCAATGGCCGGGTCATAATATCAAGGCGAACATTTTTGGCTCATCAGGGAATAAGCTCTGTTCCAGTGACTCAGATGGTAGGTTTTTCTCTTTGGACCAGAGGGATGAAAAGGCAAAGCAAGTGCTAACTTGAGCAGTGGACATTTGCATCACGACCAACTACAAGGAATTGGAGCATGTGTGTCTGTTGGCTGAGGTGTTAGCTAAACGTAAGAAATGACCGTTGGTATAACTTGATCGGATGATAGACTGACCTGAACAGACGGGATGCAACGGGTGGTGTGTGTGTCGCACGCAAAGGTCCCCATCGTGAAGATTTGGGACCCGGAACTCCGGTTAGCTTGTGACATGAATGTCAATAACACCTTGGCGCTAGAAAACACTCGAATGATTCGGACCTACGTCGAGGTGGATGAAAGAGTGCGGCCTTTGGCAATGGCTATCAAGCACTGGACGAAGCAAAGGATTCTCAACGATGCCGCGCTTGGAGGAACCCTTAGTTCTTATACCTGGATCTGTTTGATCATTAATTTCCTGCAGACAAGAAACCCTCCAATTCTCCCAAGTCTGCAAGCACGTCCACACAAGAAAAGGATGACCCATGATGGATTGGTCTGCTCGTTTGATGACGACCTCAAGACCTTGTCTCAATTTGGCCGCAAGAACAAGCAATCAGTTGGCGAGTTGCTATTTCAATTTTTCCGGTATTATGGCTACGAATTTGACTATGAGAAGAACGTCATCTCAGTACGGGACGGCACCCTGATCAACAAAGAGGCCAAGGGCTGGCACCTGATGTTGAATAACCGACTGTGCGTGGAGGAGCCATTCAACACGTCAAGAAACCTAGGCAACACCGCCGATGACACTTCATTCCGGGGATTACATCTGGAATTGCGAAGGGCTTTCAAGTATATTGCAAACGGTGATCTAGAAGGATGCTGTGAGCAGTTTGAATTCCCGGCAGAAGAGGAACGGACCTGGGAACGACCACCACCTCAACCGCGGCCAACTCTCACACCTTCCCTCCCATCACGGGGTGGACGGGGAGGAAACCGCGGCGGCAGATATAATAATCAGTTCTCGCGAGGTGGGCTCGGTGGCGGGCGACGACAATCAAACACTGGAAACAAGTCGAACTTCCGGCAGTCGAATACTGGCAATACATCAGATATCTCCCTGCAGGCACAACAGCAAGCCCAGTATCTTCTGCATGACCAGTTATACCAACAAATCCAGCTTTTGCAGGCGCAGGAGCAGGAATTGCGGATGCAATTGCATAACCAGGCATTGATCACTGGAAGACCACCGCCGGTATTTATCCGTCAGCCATTTATCCAATTCCCGGTTCCTCAACAGCAAGAGTTTCCAGAGGAAACCTCACAACCGAGATCAGGAACAGGAACAGCAACCCATGCTACTCTCAGCCCAACTCAACGACAGCAAACCATTTATAACCCAACTTATGCTTCAGTTGGTGCATCTGGCTCGCAAGCGACCATCACCAACCCCCCTCGCCGTCTGCTGTTAGCGTTATGCCTGATACTCGTCGTAACTCTCGGCGATTGTCGGCTGCCAACGGATCCCCGAAGTCTCTTCGTGCGCACTCACAACCTGCACGACCTCAGGGCTCGCCCTCTCTTCCCAGCTATATTCCCCTTTATACCATACCGCCACCTACGGAGAACTGGCCAAAACAAAGGCTGGCTACCGAGTCGTCGGAAGGCGGAGAAGGCAGTGGTGACGAGAATGTAATGCGCTCGAACAGTTTGGCCAGCAATGGATCCCGCTCAAACTCTGTGGACGACAACCGACAGCAAGATGTGTTAGGTTATTATATAACTCCCCAACAACTTCAAGCCTTCCAGCAAGGTTCTATGCTGCCGCCATTGTCCGCACAGATGGGCCTAGTCTCGAATGGATATTCGTTTATTCCCCTTCAGCCAGATTATCGACCGGGATCATTCTCATCAGAAACGGCTCGCTCGGAGCACACTCCAACTTCCAAGCCCCCGTCGCAACCAGCCCAATCCGCTCCACGCCCAGTTGCACCCGGTCCGTTGATCGTTGATGGATCGGTGCGTCCGAGCGAGAACCGCTCGGCATATGCGCCTGAGTTGATCGACCCCTACTCTGCGATAAGCCACTATACGTCGTCGGATGATCACAACATGAACACACCTGCGAGTTTCTCCGATTCCTTGTCTCAAGATTACCAGGATTCCGGGTCCTTTGACCTTGAGCACTCGGCCGTCTTCACTCGGCCCTCTACGGAAACACAAAAGGTCAATGGTGTAAGCGGGGAAAAGCAGCCAGACACGAATGGCCAAACTGAGCTTCTCGCCAGTCGGCTGCAGAACTACCACCTATCGAATTCCGAGAAGCTGGTACAGCAACCCGCGAAGACAAGTCCGGATCGACCAAGAAATGGCATAGCACAAGGACCAGGAAAGGAAGTCGGCCAGTCCAAGAATTCAGGACAGTTGAGTGAGAAACCTGCTGCATCTGGACCGAATGAGAATCGGCATCAGTCGATGAACTCGAAGCGCCGGACTAACGGAGACCATTCCGACAAGACGAACGGTGTCAATGGCAAGAGCAAGCCCAAAGGCCAAGGCCGACACGACAGCTCTCACAACGCCGCCTCGGGCACCAAGGATCGACACTCAGACCCGTCCCGAAGATCAGGCGGACAGTCTAACGGCACGAACGACAGCAACCATGGATGGCAGACGACCAAAAAGAAAAACCGCAAGAACACCAAGTCGTCAATGGAGTCTCGAAATGGCATTAACGGCGGTCATGAGCTCGTTCCAGCGGATGATTCTTTGCGAAAAGGCGGGTGACCCAGTGTGATATGGTTTCGCTTTCAACCCATCTACAACATACGAGGAATACTCACGTCTCCAACCTGATTTCATTGCCTTGAAAATCCCGCCCACGCGGTAACCCCAAACGAACTCACGTTCCCCCGAAATACATTGTTTTGCTCTTTGTTTTTTTCTTTTTATTTCCCCTTTTCCCTAGTGGGGGATTTGGGTCCATATATGCATGCATTCGTTGCCATCAGGAAAGTTGGCCGGTTCATTTTCCAGGAAACGCCTCCCATGCATTGAGACGATTTCTTTCCAGTTGTTTGGAGTTCTTTGTTTCAAATGGTTAGAGCCGGTTTTGTGTCTGATGCTTCTCATCTTTCTTATGCCCAATTTTTTTTTTCTCTTTTTTTTTCGGTCCTGGTTCTGTACAAAAGAGAAAAGATATTAACTTGTTGCCAAATGAGAAACAAACCAAAATTTTCGAAAAAGTGTTCCTTTTCCTCCTCTGATACTTCCTGGATTGCGTTGTCTTTCTTAGCTGTCAGTTAACAGAGAGTGTCTATACTAAATGCGAGACCAGACTTCAAATAACAAAGACAGAGAACAAAGGGAACGAAACCGTCCAAGTTCTCAAATCCGTCTTCTCTCCCTCTCTCTTTTCATCGTCATCATCCTTATCCTCTCCCATCTGCCTAAACCCACCAAGAACTCCCCGTCCAAAGCAACCCGACGTTATCAGTCCACAAGAAACCACAAACCCACAAGTTCCCGCAAAGAATCCAACATACATACAACCATCTGGACAGAATACACATACATACCAAAAAAGGGTGTATCCCAACATTGAATCCCAAATCTCCCAATCTCCCTAAAAATGGGAAACGAAGAGGAAGAAGGAAAGATGTGGATGATAATCCTTCCATTCATGATGTATTTGTATTATTGCTTTTTCTTCGCCTACGGTGTAATCAGCGAGACCTGGTCTAGCATCTCTTTCGTGCATAATTACGCCATTCGATCACTCGGTGCCGTCATGTCTCTTTTTTCTCTGAATTGGAATTGGTCGAGCTCGAATTTCCACTTTTCCGCGTTTGGTGGCTTGCCTTGGCTAGCTCGTGTGACTGCCCCAATGCCCATTGCGCCTAATTTCTTTGCGTTTTCCTTTACTTTTGTTCTTGGGGTGTTGGCTTATCAGCTTTGTGTTGATTTATCTTGAGGGTTTTGCTTTTTTGGTTCTTTGTCTCTATGGTGCATGTGTATTGGAAGTAAGAAGGGGGGGTACGTTTTGAGCTACGGAGGATGTCAAATCAGATGTGATGGGAGTTGATGGGAGTTGATTGCCTTTATTTTGGTTTCTGTTTATGTAGCATTGGCGGAGGGAAAGCGTTGATTCTGGGAATGTCAAGAGGTTACATATAGAAAAGTCCTCTTCATATACATCTAAAAAGAACATGTAAAAGACATGACAAGGCCGCATAAGTGGCCGATTATTCTTGTTCGAAATATATTGACATTGCATCATTTATCATTGAGATAATAGTATGGCATATAGCAGAGTATATATAGTACATTGCATCTATAACACAGATCTTGCAGTGTATCAGATGCAGTGGGAGAATGCTGGACAAGATTAAATCACATAATGGCGTAGGGAAGACAAAAACAGGTCAAAGATGGGATATTAAAACAGAAAGATTTGGGTAGAATCGGCAAATATGTCCAGCAGGGAGAGAATGGAAAATGATATGCTGGGATTCTCCATTACCGTTTTTTGGGAGAGAAATTAGAGCACCAATTAATGATCTCAAGCCAAATCAGTACCAGATCTCGGTCCAGATGTATGGCAGAATCACGATAGAGGCCGTGTACAATATCATGAAGGCGTAGTATGGGGCTAGGATCAGCTTGATCAGAGGGGTATCACAGATAAGAACCCAGATGGAGAGGAAGGCGACGGAGAAGAAGTGGCTGACGAGGACGAGGGGTTTCTTGATCAGACCGGCCAACAGCCCAACGGGGCCGCCAACTGGTCCAATCTGGAAGTAGCGGAAACAGCCACGCTGAAGAGCTTTGAGGTATTGGTCTATAGATAAACAGTTAGTTACTGGGAATCAACCAAAGAGTGAGTGTACATACTGTCTGCAGCGAAGATCGCATAGAGAGCCTGTGCAAGAATATTGATGACCGAGGACGAACTCTTTCGCCTCCAGTGGAATTCCGCAAGTTGTTCGAGAACAAGGCCGGTGTTGGAGAGGCTGGGAACACGCTCCGGGCTAAGCAATTCGCGGATGACACAGACATCGTTGAGCGCCACCGTCATGCCTCCACCTGTGAGAGGGTGTCGCATATTGAGCGCATCGCCCAGAATCATCAGGCCGGGTGTCGTGTTGGCCGAGGCAGGCAGGAACGAGTTTGGCATTGATCGTAGCTGGCCCTGCTCCAGCGCATCGGAAAACGACTTCTGGGCACCCTCTGGGAGCTGGGGCAGGATGCTGTTTCGCATATAGCCCTTGACACCGCCATTCTTCACCGAGGCTTGAGGTAGGTTATCGGGGATATCGATAAGGATTCGGGTCTCGTGGGTGCCGATCTGGTACATGAGCACGGGTGGGTTATCGCTGAGGAGGACATGACCAGTGTTGGGCGCGGGGAGTTTAGCGTCGATGAGTTCCAAGCCATAGAACTTTGATTTCCGCTTGGGTGTGTACTGGTGGTGTTGCTTGCGGAATTCCGAGTTGTAGCCGTCGGCGGCTACGGTGAGCTGGCCGAAGTAGCAATCCTTGACATCCTTGGTGATACACTCGACTCCAAGGACTTCTTGGGTATATGACGATATGACAAGGCCAGTCACCTTGGTTTCAACCACTGTGACATTGGGACAAGACAGAGCGGCTGCTCGTAGTTTCATCACGAATCGACCATGGTGGAAGGCTCGTCCCAACGGTGTAGGTGCGGTTGGGCTGGACTTGGGGTATTCGAGGAGAACCGGCTCGCCAAAGTAAGAAACCCAGTATCCCTTCACATCGATGCCATCAATATCTTCCAGACAGTCCCGTAGCCCTAGTTGCTCGAGCGCCTGAACACCTCCCGGTTGGAGTAGTTCACCAACAATGCGGTTGGGCTCCTCCAACGATTTTTCCAGCAGAATCACACTGCGTCCTTGCTTTCCCAGTGCAACTGCAAGCGCACAGCCTAGGACTCCGGCACCCACGATTACAACATCAGCTTCGTGGTGGTCGATGCGGCGTTGAGCGGCCACGGAGAGGGCGGCGTCGCCATTCAGAACGGAGGCCATTTTTGGTTATAATAGAGTAGATATTGTCAGAACGGGGACGACTGAGGCAGGACCATTATCGGCCTGAGCAATTGATTTAAATGAAAGTCGATTGGCTTGTGTTTATGGGCTGATGTTTTTTTTGGGCCTTGGATAGAAAGGGGTGGCGTGACATGTGAAAGGACCACCTCTCTCCGCCTTCCCAATTCTACGCAGAAGGGGACATCACGCTGTTATCTCCCAGTGGACTGATATGGATATACAACAACCGTGGAATGTACAGGGGTATATGGATACTTACGGATATTTATAGATATTGATGAATTTATTGATGAATCTACTGAACATGGTTATTGTACATGGTCCTATTTACATTATTATACATATTCACTGAGACGCCCGGTGCCCCTGATAATCCTCATACTCCATATACTCCTCGTATTCCCCTCCAGGTGAAAACTCGAGGTGATAGTCGGACGAGTACTTCTCAGGGACATAAGGTCGACCCCAATTCGCTGGGTTGTTCCACGGATATTCGGGATCTTCCGAAGGAACGGTGTGTGATTTTGAAACATTGGCCTCAGCCCACCACTTTGCATGATCAGGGGCGTCGAACTGCTTGCGCCTGAGCAACATATCCAGCTCCCGCTCTTCATCAAAGTTCATGATGAGTTCCCCTAGGTCTGTGGTGGGCAGTAGATGCTGTTGCTCGGTAGGTTTGAATGCCTTGGAACGGTTCAACCGTTTTAACTCAGGGTGACCATGGATGGCTGACCAATGCGAATCACCTTCAAATTTGGCCTCCAGTGCCCCCACGATTTGCCGTAGTACCAACACTTGCCCCGCGGCATCGTAGGAGCCAGAGGATTTGATCGCATTTTCTAACGAGCCCAGCTGAGAGGTGGCTTCCACCACAAAGTCTTGATTGATAGGCTCATTCCGCGAGAGGACTGTCATGATGCACCACCAGACCCCCTTGAAGTTATGGACCTTGGCAAATCCACGTAACAGCATCTTCAATAGTACCTGGTCGAAGCCATGAGAGAGCCGCCATCGAGATTGGTAGATTGTTGTGAGGAGATCGATGGCAATTTCTGGCGTTCCACCGCCAATAAGGTAACGGCTAGAAGAAGTTGCACAGAAATGCTTCACCAAAAGGCCATTGGTGTTGGCACAAACATCATAATATTCAAAAACGGCCATCTTGATCAAGCCTCCATACCCAATGGCTTCTGGGTCCACCTCCATGACCCGTTGGAAGAAGATGGGAATCCACGAAGTGAAACGCTTGCTATAGCGGAGAGCAGGAGCATTCTTCCAGTAATCCCATTCGGATGTAATCAGACGTCGCGCGTTCGCCAAGCCTGTCTTTTTGCAACTGAGAATTGCGGCGATTACAGCCAGCTTCAGATGAAGTGGTCTGACAATGTAACCGCCCGTGGTTGCGTGATGGTAAATTGCCAGAGCATCAGTGTGCTTGCCCATATTAATAAAGTGCTCCATCCGCTTGTGGAGCGGAACGTACAAACTGGTAGTTTTGGCGGCCACCATCTCGCTCACTGTTTGAGAGAAAGATTCCTCGGCAGGAATGTGGATCGGGGCAATCTTTTCACCTCGTACTGCCCAAGTATCAGAACTAGACCCAAGAATGCGCCTGGAAGAAGTTAAATGATCTTGTCGATTCTTCGCGGCTTGCTTCAACCGCCAGATTCCCACAGGGTTGTCGGTCATTGCGAGTTTCCGGCTCTTCAAGAGCGAGTTGATAAACCGACCGTCAATACCAGTATTCCAATTCTGATCGTGGGCCATATCCATAATGGTTGTAATCATATCTTCGTTGCCCTTTTCAATGATCGCTTCGAGGATGTGTCGGTGGAGTACTTTGTCGGGTTGTATGTCAAAATCATTGATACAAGAGATGAGGAAGTCGAGAATTTCCTGGCCAGTGTGGGTGGGATAGTATTCCAAGAAGACACGGTCGAAAATCATAGTGAAATCCTTCTTTGACTGGGTGTATCCGTGTTCGTGCATAGCATGCATGCCATCCATGACCCTGTCCCACTCACAGGTAAGTGCTCTGTTGTAGATAATCAAGCCAATGGTCCGGCATCCAGGCTCGGTCCCATAACGTGTTGACATCGCCTTGACCATAGCTTCAGCTTCTTCAGCTCGGCCAGTTTCAACCATGGCCTTGACCATGGGGTTAAAGAGTTTCTCAGTTGGTTTCCGATCGAGTGATTCCAGACGTTTGAGGATGAAGCCGAGTTGGGAAGACAGCAATTCCATGCTCCTGGTCTTCCTCCATAATCCATCAAGATAAGCACCACACAGACCACAGTCACGGTCATCCTCGAAGCGCTGGAAGAATAGGAACTTGGCGGAGTCCAACCGTTTGGACTCGATCAGACATCGGAGGACGACCTCCAACAGATGCTTTGGAACAGCAAAACTCGTGCTGAATCTATCATATATAACGCCGACAGAGTCAATGTGGCCCTCTTTCGCAAGGAGATGCATCAGTGTAGCCCACATCTCCCCTGACACGACACTGACTTTGTCCAGGCGATTGAACAAAGTCCGAGCAACGAACAAGTTTCCTTTGATGCAGTTGGCAGTGAATATAATACATGCAAGCTCTCTGCGTTCCCAAGAAATGCTAGGTGTCTGCCGAGTGTGGGCTAAGAACAAATTCGCAGCTGTGATTTCCCGCTCTTGACTCAACAACCTGCGGATTTCGGCATCGAAGGGCAGCTTGCCGGATTCTCGTGCGAGTTCGCCCTGATGTTTCTCACGAGCCAGAATTTCAGCATTTTGGGCCAAGCTTGGAGAATCGATGTTTCCCGTGTATTTGGATTGTGTAATTGGATGGCTTTCAAAGAGCGAACGCTTTGAGCGAGCATGATGTTTTTCCAAGCTGACTAGGGGTTTGGGTTTCGCCTTTAGACCATCCTTTTCTGTCTCGAGCCCTGGCTCATCTGGCCCGTCAGGTAGGTTCCGATTCCTCGCCTTGAGGGATTCAATGCCCATAAAATCGCCCGCCTCCGCCGCCTCAACCATCACCTTGAGTCGTTTGGCAGCAGATGTTGCATCATAATTTGGGGCGGTACTGTGTAATGTTCGTTTGTTCTCGATGATTTTCTCGGCGATGCGGACCCGGCGATGAGCTTCGTACGTGAGGGCTGCGACAGTGCAGAATCCGCCAACTGTTGAGCCGGCCAGAGCCAATTGGCGGAGCACTCGGAGGGCATTTGGAGAGGGTATTAGTGAGCCGGATTTTGCGGCGCGGGCGAGCATGTTGCAGATGCTGAGCGCGGGTTACGCGCGAGTTCACCAGTCGTGCATGAGCAGCTTCACACCGATGTTCCGAAATGAGGAGACAATTGACTCAAATGAAACGTAAATAGCTCCAACCACCAGCTATGATCCAAGGTTAGGTGTACAGACAATTGAAGCTGAGGGCGTAGGGTAAGTTCGGAGCAACTTCTTTTTTCCCGATGCAAATCAACTTGCGCGTTAGGCCTGTGCCGCCCGCCGGAGCCTGACCCGGTCATACGACTCATGGATCTAACCGGATACATCTTCCTTTTGTCATTTTACAAAACATCGGAATCTCGGAAAATAGGCCTGAAAATAAAACCCAAGCTACATTTCAAAGGAACTCGAGCTGTCCATAAAATATTCTACGGCTACCCCAGAACTATCAAGATGATTCATGTATCTCTCCAATAGCTCTATAGTCTTCTGTTTCTAGCATGCATCAAGCATCTTCATAACTAAATATCCAACAGCTACATAGGTATCAATAGTGGGTTCTCCAAAGTAGGAGGTAAAAACAAAAGCAAAAACGACGATAGAGAAGCTGACATATAATATATGGAAGTAAGTGCAGCATATTATTCCAAAGAACCGCCCGTGGCTCCATCATAGCAAAAGCTGGTCATGCTCATCTGCATCTTCTTCCGCTCCTATATCGACAGGAGGTCCACTCTCTAGAGTAACTAGCATAGCAATTAGTATACTTCTTGTAGGAGCTGAGCAAAATAAACATACCATGCGACCTGATTAGCAGACTCATGAGGAATGCCACACCAAAAACAGCTGCAAGTGCCACAAACACTGTCTGAGGTAGTGTTGCAACAGTCAGACTGTAGATTAAATTAAAGACGGTAGGTGCAACAACTCGAGCAAGAGCATGTAAAAGACCAGTGGCACCGAGCATCTGTCCAATGCGTTCATGAGGCACATGTTTGGTCAGGGATGACTGCAGGATTGCAGATCCCATGCCACCTAGCGAGGCGACGACACCAGACATTATCATGACCGATGGCGTTTTGGACAGAGCATAGCCAACGTAGCCTAGTATATCGAATATTATAGATGTGCGGATTAGAACAATGTCCAGCATGTCCGAGCCGCGAATGGTTCCATCCTCCACGCACGGAGTTCGGAAGAACATGGAGATAAGCGGAAGCACCAGGAAAAGATTGACCACTCGCACCACATTGATGATCGCTACAAACAGACTGGACTCCACGCTTCCCCAGTTGAACATGTACCCGGCATAGATGATGATGACCTGCACTGTTCCCATGGCAACTCCAAAGACAGCGGTATCGATAGCAGCCAACAGCATGATGTTCCGGCGTAGAGCCGGACTGGCACCATGTCGGTTAGGGAACAAGACGCTTGGTTTTCCAACGGCGGGCATCAGAATTGCAAGCGGAGTGATCAGGTTCATTGGGTTCCAGACACGCCAAGAGTACCATTTAGGAGAGTCAGCATCCACACTTTTGATGCGATGCTTCTCGCGGGCCGCGAGCTGCCGGTCCTTGGACAAAGATTCAGGCACGATGAAGAAAATCGATAGACAGAAAGTTGCATGGAATGCAAGCGCAATGTAGAAGACAATTAACGTGCCTCCATGCTTGATCAAAAATGCCGCGCCGCCAGGTCCAGCTGCAATCCCGAAAAACAGAGCACCGTGGAACAAACCAAATGCCACGCTTCGCTTTTCGGGTGGCGTGCAATCAGAAGCATACGAATGGATTAACGCCTGTGCGGTTGTAAATGATCCACCCAGTCCATCCATGACTGCTCCAAGCAGAAGCATATTGACTGAGACCCGATCTGGCCATTTAGCCACAATGACAGTGATAATCTCATTGAGTACCGCGCCCATCGCGCCCAGCGCGATCATCTTGGTTCTCCCGTGACGATCAGATAAGTGTCCGAACCGGGGACTCACTAATGCTGATAGGATACCGGCAATAAGATTGAGATAGAGCTGGAACTGGGCAACCAGCGACTGAATTTGTGGGATCTGGCACTGGGGGTTGTTCTCTCCAAATATGACAGGCAGATAGGTGAACCCGGGGTCTTGGGTGGTCTTCTCGGCGAGATAATCTCGACAGATCAGCGACATGATCAAATTGATCTTGGGCACAGCCATCCCACCAAAGCCCAGGGTAAAAAGGAGCCCAAATGGGAGCAGCCACCAAATCTGTCATGTTTGTACGTTAGACAGTTGTTCCTGGAGCATTTGCTGCAACCCCCATAGTCACTCACGCTCGCTCTCCTCCATTTCGGCCGATTATCTGTAACGTGGGGATGTTGTCGGTACAATAGCCCATCGGCTTCATCGATTAGAGGCGTGTTTTCATTCACATCTTCAGGTCGAGTCTCCCGGGCGCTCATCGGAGCAACATCGGGCTCCCCCGCAAAGAGTTCTTCGTTCTCCATGATGGAGTTGGTGACATTGAGGGTGTTTCCAGGATTTTGCAAGATTACTGCATAATTGATTTGTAATATTCCAAGCACCGACACTTCATTCTCATATGAAAGAGGGGGGAATGTTAGCGGGTAGGATTGCTTGAATCGTTATCGGGATTTCATCATTGGCAGTCGTTAGCTCCGGAATCTCCGCTCTTAGGTGCTTGGGTACATTAAGGTGTCATTCTGACGGTTTATCCTTCTCTACATATCGTGCCCTGTCATCTTGTATACAATTGAAGAGATATTATATAGTACATTAACCCCGGAATTTTATACTTTTACAACGCCTCCAACACCCCCTGGTGCCGTATACACATACATCCAAGGCCGAAAGCTCGTACTCCGAGCCAAAAAGGAAAAACAAGCTTATACTACCATAGACGCATGTTCTTGGCCTGCAAAGAATTTCTTCTGGCCCAAGCACCGCTCGCTAGTGCAGCCCTGGCAACGCAGTGTCATCTGGCGCGAGCACAATTCTCCCTTTTGCAAGTGGTCGCGAGCAATATCGGCAAGTGCCTGGATGAAGACCGGGCTTCCGTTCAAGCTCTCTGCGCGCTTGACACCCGGGTTGTTGGCTTCATGAATAACTTCCTGATCCAGCTCGTAGAGTGTCTCAATGTGGTCACTTGTAAACGCAATGGGAACCAGGATCAAGTCTGTCTGTCCTCGTTTCACATATTCTTGAACAGTATCGCTGGTCTGAGCCCCGAGCCATGCACTAGGTCCCACCTGGGATTGCCAGCACAGGCGGTAGGGGTTTTTGAACTTGAGTCGTTGCATTACGGCGTGAACTGTCGCTGCAACTTCGGCGGGGTAGGGGTCGCCTGTGTGAGAGGATAATTAGTGTAATTCTAGTAAGTGACCAGGGGACATCAGCCTACCTCGGTTAACAACGCTCATGGGCAAGCTGTGGGCCGAAAAGAGCAACACGACCTGGTCTCGCTTCTCCTCTGGGTACGTTTTAAGTTGAGCCTCGATATTTTGTGCGAAAGCCTCCACAAGACCAGGGTGAGAGGGCCAGCGGTCGATGACACTCCACTGAATTGCGCCAGCTGGCTCAGATCCTCCATTTGCGCGCTTTCCCTCAAGACGATTACGCCACTTCCACAGTTCGTTAAGGGAACTGCCGGTCGTTGAACAGGAGTACTGGGGGTATTGTGTAAATGCGACAGCACGTCCTCCCTTGCCATTACCAAATCCATCGGCGAAAAGCTGCTCATACATGGTCTCGGTCAATGGGGCAGCGTAGCGGAAGGCAACGTAAGGTTTATGCGGCGCGGTCTCCGGGGAGATCTTATCCAACAGCTTGCACATTTCTGCGCACTGGTACTCGGACCATTTCCGAATGGGCGATCCGCCGCCGATATCCGCGTACTGCTTTTGGATTTTCGAGGTTCTGCGGCGTGCGATGAGGGGGCCGATATACGATTGGAGCCGTCCTAGGGGAATCAAATCACCGTCGGCCTGTAATCCAACGCATTAGCCTATCAATTCAATGTGACCATTGTGGTAATTCATGACACGTACAAATAGTCTGCTCAAAAAGTCCTCCACCTCGCTCGTTGTAGAAGGTCCACCCATGTTCATAAAAACCATAGCCGTTGGGCCTTTAGAGCCTGTCGCATCTTGCGTGACTGGCGGTACCACCGTCGCGAGGCCTCGTTGATTGCATCTCAATTGACTGCTAATTGCCGACCGACCTCCAAGAGATGTGGTCCCAACCAATAACTGTCGGGGGATCGCGAAAGGGCTGCGGAATGCCATGGTTGGGTCGAGGATATATTATATGTGGGAACAGACCAACAAAATAATATCAAGGTATTGATTAGAAAATGACAATTCCAACCTGTGTCCAACTTGGACCTCGGAAGTTGTTGAATCCGGTTTTGGTTGCCCCATGTAGCTTCCGCCGCCCACCGGAAGTGAACCAATCACCATCGGAGGATGTCAGCAGCTTCAGGCATCAGCGTCACCTGACTTTCGTGTTGCCCGCGTCAGAGGGCGCGTCTCGATGATATTTTGGACTTGATTAATTTACCACCTTTTAATATTTTCAATATTCCAAGGTGCCCCATTTCACAATAATGGCTGAAGATAGCTACGCGCGCGAGGAGGACAATTACGAAGATGAAGAGCTTGACGAGACCGTGAGTATAAAAAGCCGAAGATATAGTTACCGATTGTTGACTGTTGCCTACATAGAGTTTCAAATCAGTCAAAGATGCGGTGCTATTTGCCATAGACATTAGCAGTTCGATGCTCACGCCTCGTCCATCGCCTGATCCTAAGAAACATAGCGACGAATCACCCGCGTCGGCAGCTTTAAAGTGTGCATACCATCTGATGCAACAGCGCATCATCTCCAACCCTCATGACATGATTGGTGTTTTGCTTTATGGAACGCAATCGTCCAAATTCTATGATGAAAATGAGGATGACCGAGGGGATCTTTCATATCCTCACTGTTATCTGTACACTGATCTTGATGTTCCATCAGCACAGGAAGTCAAGCAACTGCGGTCCCTCGCGTCTCCAGCAGAAGCGGATGACGACGTGCAGGGGGTCTTGGAACCATCCAAGGAACCAGTCTCTATGGCGAATATGCTGTTCTGCGCAAACCAAATCTTTACCGCGAAGGCTCCAAACTTTTCATCTCGACGACTGTTTGTCGTGACCGACAACGATAATCCCCATGCAGACAATAAGGGAATGCGGTCTGCCGCAACAGTTCGTGCAAGGGACTTGTATGATCTTGGTGTCAACATAGAGTTATTTCCCATTTCTCAACCAGATCACGAATTTGACACCTCTAAATTCTACGATGTAGGTTATTAGCCTTGGTTGTATGGGAGTATACTCACACCTAGCAGGACATAATTTACAAAACATCACCAAGTGATGGAGATGCCCCGGCATACCTACAGCCGGACACCAACACATCGACAGCTAAAGGCGACGGACTCTCATTGCTCAATTCTCTCCTGTCTAGTATCAACTCGAGATCTGTCCCTCGCCGGTCACTATTTTCAAATGTGCCACTTGAGATCGGACCTGATTTCAAGATATCCGTCAATGGATACTTGCTCCTCAAAAAGCAAGAACCTGCCAGGAGTTGCTTCGTCTGGCAAGGAGGCGAGACTGCTCAGATTGCTGAAGGCGTCACAACCCTAATGTCCGATGATACAGGACAGGAGATTGAGAAGGCTGACATCCGAAAGGCATACAAATTTGGCGGTGAGCAGGTTTCATTTACCATCGAAGAACAACAGGCGCTAAGGAGCTTCGGCGACCCTGTGATCCGCATCATTGGGTTCAAGCCACTGTCAGCCCTCCCGATTTGGGCCAATGTCAAACACCCCTCTTTTATCTATCCCTCTGAAGAGAATTACATTGGCTCAACACGAGTCTTTTCTGCATTGCAGCAGAAACTCCTCGATTCCGAGAAACTAGCTTTAGTTTGGTTCATACCCCGCAAAAATGCCTCGCCAGTTTTAGCTGCGATGATTGCCGGGGCTGAGAAGATCGACGAGAATGGTGTGCAGAAAACCCCACCTGGGATGTGGATTATCCCTCTCCCTTTCGCGGATGATGTGCGCCAAAATCCAGAGAGCACTGTCAACCGGGCAGGAGACGCGCTGAATGACGCCATGCGAGATGTTGTTCGCCAGCTGCAACTTCCCAAGGCTGTATATGAGCCTTCAAAATACCCGAATCCTTGTGAGCCTTTATCACTACGGTTTGTTGAAAACGATACTGATTAATTTGCAGCGCTTCAATGGCATTACCGTATCTTGCAAGCTATCGCTTTGGATGAAGATTTCCCAGAATTACCAGATGACAAGACCGTGCCTAAGTACCGACAGATTCACAAGGTTAGCTACTTCTGATCCTAGAAATTGCGTGAATTTACTAACCACATGGATTCTCAACTACAGCGCGCTGGCGACTACATTCTTAAATGGGCTGAGGAACTGAAATTGCAAGCCTCCGAGATGTTTGGCAGTTCAGCAGCCACCTCTACGCTGGTAAAGCGAGGTGCCAAGACCGAGCCTACTAGTGAGCACCCAGCAAAGCGAGTGAAGGTTGAAGACAGCGCCTCTGGAGTGGAGGACGAAGTGAAGAAATGCTATGAGAAGGGCACTGTTTCCAAGGTGGGTATTCAAATTCTCGGCAGATAATTTACCAAACTAATACTCGCGTCTAGCTTACGGTGGTCGTGTTGAAGGAATTCTTGCATTCACACGGCCGCGCTACAGCAGGGAAGAAAGCAGATCTCGTAGACAGAGTTGAGCAGTACTTTGAGAAAAAGTTCTAAACGCTGATTGAATTTTGCTTGGGATCATCTTGGTGTGGGATCCGGTGTTGCTGAAAATTGAGGCCCCGATTAATGAGTTACGAGTGTATCCTACTTTCCTGTTTTACATACGGCCATAGTTATTTCGAATGAATCAATATTATTTACCTACGACGGTACAACATGCCTCTGGCAATCATTCAACTAGAGAAAAAAGCATAACCCTCTACCAAACAACCTTCCAAGGTTGCACCAATAGCTGACTAACTGCCGTTTGATGCCGAAAATGGATGTGGGGAAGTGGGGGAACCCCAAACTTGATCCTCGACAACGACTCGCAGATTGCTCTGGGAGAAAACAACACTGGCAAATAAAGTTGATATGGAAGCAAATATTTTCTTGGTGTATTTGTTTTCGTTGCACTAGGAGTCAATGTCTTTCCCCCTCTGATCCATGTCCTTATGTTGCGACAAAATCACCCCGCCGGTAACTTTCAAGACCATTTACTACAGAGAATATGGAGAAGGGACGGCCACGAGATGATCGAAAATGTCATACATGCAACAAGACATTTTCCAAAAAAAGAGCATCTCACTAGACATATTCGTGGTCACACCAAAGAAAGGCCATTTGCATGTCCTGTCTGTGGGAAACTATATTCGCGGAGGTACGAGATATTCCGAACAGTTGGTTTGTGCACTAACGTTGTTAGTGATGTCTTGCGTCGGCATGAGCGAAGCCATAGTGTTCAACTTGAGAGCTTGACCACTGTGTCCCCACAGGAATTCGCTGACGGTTCAACGATGCTCACACCCCCATCCGCAGCTGATTCGTTCAGGGCTTTCTCGGGGGGATCAGTAACTCATGTTTCCCCACAAGCGTCTGTAAACGTGGATATACCAAGCGTACCTCATACCAATACTATCGACTTTGGACAACCCACTGGATCTACACAAATTGATATAGGTGAAACAGCTCCCAGTTCAGGACCTGGAGCATGGTTCCTTGAAGATGATTTTGATGTTGGTGCTCTTGACTTCTCAATAACATCAACAATATCCGAATGGGCGCAAATCCCAAATGTGTTTCCCGCTGCAAATCTGTCTACGGGAGAACATGATGTTTTTACCCCCGTTCAAAGCTCTATCCCAGATATTGAAGCTCCAAGTATGGCTGGGGATACAGTCAAACGAAAATGGTTTACCCATATGTCACCATCTGACGAGAACCGACCCAACCGAGAATTTGCCCCCACGGGAACAAACTGGTCAGGACATACGAATGCGAATGAATCATACCGAGCTGGCCTATCTCAGAAGCTCCGTCGACCTATGGAAGATGAGGCATTACCATCCTCGGAACAACTGAACCTTTTTGCCAAATTATACTTCCACCGGTTTCATCCTTTATTGCCGGTCATACATGCTCCTTCTTTTCGACCAACGGCGGAAAATTCTCTATTATTCCTGTCGATTTGCTCCATTGGAAGCTTATTCGTCGGGTCTTCCCGCGCAGTAGCTCAAGGCTCACGCATATTTGAGCGACTGAACAAAGCCATTCTGGCATCATGGGAATCTTTCCTGTCAGAAAGCCGACCAGATGCCTTGTCTATGGTACAAGCTGCTATCTTGGGTCAAACCTATGCTATTCTGGCTGGAAAGCCCAAATACCTTGTTCTGGCAGATGTATTACACGGGACAGTTGCCTCATGGGCCCGTGAAGCAAATCGATTAGGTGCTCTTTGCAGCCAGTCACAAGATACGCTGAGCAGCGGAGATATTGAAAGAAGCTGGCATCGATGGATTGATAGTGAGCAACGCGCTAGGGTTCAAGCCGCACTGAATATACACGACGCCGAGCTTGCTGCTTTGTATCACCACGAGCCAATTCGCAATCATCGATTCCGTCAGTTTCCCCGCCTAGCATCCGATGAGTTGTTTTCGGCACCTACATCGTCTCAGTGGGCCGTACTTCTCCGCCAATCTCCCCAAACCCAGAGAGAAAATCGACCCCAAGCTCAACTTTCTCGGTCTCAGGATCCATTCCCAGTCACAGACTACGATTCCAGGTTCACTGCATATGGAATCCTTGAAGGAATCAGCGCTCGCCTCATAGATGCAAAGCAATCTCTAGAATTCAACCATCTAGTCTGCCAAGATACCTCAAACCTCTTGATCCAGTGGTGGGAGACATACCATACAACGGACCAAGATCCATTCTGTCTACCCGTATTATGGCATTCTATTTTCATATCCCTGTACGCAGACATGGACCTCCTGGAACAAGCAGTCGGCCGCGATGGACGAGCCCCAGCCCTGAAAGCATCAGCGCCAGCACGCGAATGGGCCTCTTCTCTGAATGCAAGCCGCTGCCTCGTGCACGCATCGCTGATTGCTCGGTATCTCGAGCGCATGAGCATATCCGCCGAGCCAGCAATACATGTACCCCGTGCCCTATTCTCGGCGGCATTAATATACTTGTGTGTTGCACAGTATGCGCCCAAACATTTCGTTAATGTGGGGGCATTCACGTCCCCAGAACTCAAGTTGCTGGGTGATGGGGCTGCGGAGGTTGCATGCTTTCCTGGGAATGTTCAGAGTGGCGAGCTTTCTGTGGGTACGGATTTGGATCAATTGTATGGCATGATTGACTTGCTACAGCGGGGTGGGCGTTGGGGGATTTCACAGGCTTTTGCCAATGTGCTTTCTACGGTGTTGGATGAAGGTAAGGGTGCTTATGGATAAATTGGTGTTTCTGTTATCTTGCTATTGTATACTCCTAGGCCTAGGGTGAACTATCAACCAATCAGTCGCGATATAATCAAACTATTTTGGGACTTTCAAATTACTAAATGCTTATATAGCAATGACTACTGATGCCCACATCTGATCGTCTCTCACCCCTCAACATCTTGCGGGGTGAAGCTCCACTATGTGGGACGCTTGTTCACCTATGTTGTACAAACTTGAGGCAGGTGATTGATACCTCACGAGTGATAATAACCTCTACCTGGGTAAAAGTTAAGCGGAATTCAGTATATTTCAGCTTTGGACATTAATTGCTAGTTTGTTTAATTTAATCTTGGTATTCGCCTTGTTGTTGGCTTTTTTCTTTCTTATGGCAGATATATCTAATATATATATCTGAACTCTCACCTTCTCATGCAGGCGAATCCTCAAGACATTACTGGAAACTGTCTGTTAATCTCGAGCCAATAATAATAAACGTAGTTGTTGCTAATCATCACAAATCGTGGGGGATGTACAGGTCCGCCCCCACATGAAGAGGATCGCGGGGGACTATAGCTCTACCCCGTAAAAACAGCCCAAATCAAGACTACATTATAAGTATAGCTAGTATTCTTTCGGGTAGAAATTATCAACTGCCCTGCTTCTATATTCATAAATGCAATGCCTGTCTTCACTGAACATTCCTCCTCATCCCGGGACCTGAGAGTCCTACCCTCATTTGCACCACGACTACCTCGACTAGCACCCCCATTCGAACGCAATGATAAAAACGAAGACAAATATGAAGCAGTCGTGGTCGGCGTATGTGCTGCCCAACAATGCCCTGAATCTCAACATTCAAACGAAAAAGAAAACCCTAATATAAACATCTAGGCCGGACCAGCTGGCCTAATGCTAAGCCTCCTCCTCTCTCGCTATGGTCTCAGCGATACATCCCTCCTCTGCATCGACGCAAAGCCAAGCACCCTGAAATCCGGGCAAGCAGATGGTGTGCAACCCCGCACACTGGAGGTCTTCAAATCACTCGGTATCTCAACTGAGATCGAGAACGAAGCGTGTCAGATGTGGCAATTCGCATTCTGGAATCCGTCGTCGGATCCAAAGAAGGTAATTGAGCGCACTTCCGTCGTCCCGGACGTTATTCCTCCAGCGCGGTTCCGCTACGAGGCTACCATCCACCAGGGCCGCATCGAGCGTATCATGGAAACTGATTTGCTGCGGTACTCCGAGCGCGGAATTGTGCGGAATACTAAACTTGTTGATGTCAAGATTGACGAAGAGGGTGATGCGGAGTTCCCCGTGCTTGTGACTATGGCTACGAATGGCGTTAAGAAGACTGTGCGCACGAAGCATCTTGTTGGTGCGGATGGGGCACATTCGGTTGTTCGGCAGTGTATGGGTCTGCGGTTGGAAGGAGAATCTTTGGATCATATTTGGGGTGTTGTCGATATGGTTGCTGAGACGGATTTCCCGGATATTCGTCGCCGTTGCGGAATTCATTCTCCTGCTGGTTCTGTGATGATTATTCCCAGAGAGAGGATCTCCACGGGTGAATACCTCACTCGGCTGTATGTTCAGGTTCCGGAGGATGTGGCCCCTGAGAGTGATCAGACGCCAAATGGAGTAGAGGGTGTTAAGGCCGAGGATGCTCGACAGCGAAGAAGTAAGATTACTCTCGAGGGCATTCTGAAACAGGCTGCCGATGCGATCAAGCCGTACTCTCTTCGGCCCAAGGAGAATGCTGTTGACTGGTGGGCTGCGTATCAAATTGGCCAGCGTGTCTCGCCTGAGTTTATCGTGAATGATTCAAAGGGTATTGCAAGGGTTTTCATTGCTGGAGACGGTGAGTTGGCTTTGAAGAGTGTGTATGGCCTCAAACTAACATAAGATCATATTTATAGCCTGTCATACACATAGCCCCAAAGTAAGTCTCCACAATTCCTCCTCCCTCGAGGATATCACTAACTTCCATTCCATCAGGCTGGCCAAGGCATGAATGTCTCAATGATGGACTCTTACAACCTAGCCTGGAAACTCACGTATCATATTAACGGGCTGGCACCAGAACCTACAAGCCCCGACAACCCAGCCTCATTACTCGAGACATACCAGACAGAACGCCACGAAATAGCCCAACAGCTCATCGACTTCGACCGGAAGTTCTCTTCCATGTTCTCCGGACAAATGGGCGCAACTGAAGGTCTGACACAAGAAGAGTTCCAACAGGCCTTCAAGCTCGGTAATGGATTTACCAGCGGCTGTGGCGTGGAATACCCGGAGAACATGCTAGTTATCCGAGATGAGCTAGACGTTGATATCAAGAGCAAAGGCCCAAACCCCATCACAGGAACGGACTACATATCTGGAATCCTGAGACCGGGCCGGAGATTGCTCAATGTGCGATTGCTGCGGCATGCTGATGGGTGGCAGCGGGATATTCATGACGGTATGTCAAGCCAGATGGAAACTTTGTGTGGGAATATCATATCTGACCCAGACCCCACAGATATCCCCTCCACTGGCCGATTCCGCATCTTATGTCTCACGTCGACCGATCTTCTTGATCGAAGTAGTATCTCTGTGCAGACGCTGGAAGAGGTCACTCTGCTAGAAGCGCAGTTCCCCAAGTCGGTTATTGAGCAGATCATACTGCATCCCCAGTTGCATCGGTCCTTTGAATGGAATGACGTGCCGATGTGCGTGAAGCAGCAGGCTGAGATGCGCTTTTATGATGGGTCGGCTTTAGATGATGCTTATAGTATCTATGGTGTAGACCCGGTACAGGGCGCATTGGTGGTGGTCAGACCCGATGGGTATGTTGGCGTCGTTGCTTGCCTTGGTGATGTGCAGAAGGTGGATAGGTATCTGAAGCAGTGCATTCGGACTGTCGCTAGTAACTCGTAACTAGTAGCTGAGTTGGGATTGTCGGCTTGCTGATTAGGTAGGATTAGATATTGAGGTTGAATGATAAGATATCTTGGCCAGCTGAAGGCTATTAGAGCATATAGTCATTTTGATAGTGGCGGTCAAACATGTAAAAATGTGAATGGTATGAGTTGTATGAATGGTATGAGTTGTATGAGAAGTGAAAAGACAATGGTAAGAATATGTATACATTTCATGTACTCTGATTGTCCAGAAGTCCATCAATAAAAGTGATGGAGTATGTCCGTGAGGAACTTTGCCCTCGGCGCTTGAACGCAATTATAATTTATAAGAAAAAAAGAAGGTCCCCTGAGAACTCCAAGTTCTATGCGACAAAACGGGTCACCGAGTGAACGTTTGTACTGGCTGAAAATCATTTGCACATAATGACGAAAAATGGTGTGTGCTGAAAGGAGGCGAAAATGTAACGTTGGGAGTTGTCGCTGGATTTGGGAGAGAATGCTTAAGCCGAGAGGGAAATTCAACACTGTCCGTAGACTTGACAATAACACATTTGTTCATCGGGACAACTGCGAAAGACGGTTAGCTCAACATTACAGCAAACGTGATCGACGATAACTTACTATACTCCTTCCATCCCAAAAATGATATGCCACAAGAACTCCATCACCCTCCCGGACGAAGCATCGCTAAGTTCTGTATCGATAATCCATTGCCGGAACTTAATATAATCCTCCAGTGGTCGCTTCTGAATCTGATCTCGCGAGAGCGCGAATTGTGCGCAGCATGCGGCGCCAATCTCGGCAGGCTTGCGAAGATATCTCTGACCCGCGAATTCCTGCTCCGTGGACGAGGAAGTATTCAAAGGAGGCGTACTCGTGCCGGCGAAGACATCCGACCAGATCTGCTCGGTGACATGGGTATTGGAGCGGTGGGCGTTCTTGCAGCCGGGGTTCCAATTGCAGCGAAGATTCACGTAGCCGTTCTGTTGGACGAAATCGAGTTTTAGATTGCGCATAGCGATGACATTGTCGTGGAGTGGGGCATCGACGTGCCAGGCCATGAGGAAGCCTGCACGGTGGGCGTGGAGAAAGACTATGGTGGAGGGAAGGGTGTGATAGAAATCGATTATATAGGTGAAGTAGGCCATGGCTTCGTGGCCTTTGTTGAACGGGGTCGTCAGAACGTTGGGGTTTAGTCGTGTTTCGTGCGAGGGGTTGACAATGTAGATTGCCCGTTGCCAGCTATTTGGAGAGAAAGTAAGTCAATTAGCCGTGGATCTTCGGCGAAGTGTTGGATATCAAAAGCACTCACTCGGGAAGCTCTTCTTCTACCCATTCGGTATGCTCTTCTTCTAGCTTCGCCATAACAACCACCTTATCACCCGGCGTGGTGTCACCATGTGGGCTGGAAGTTGTGCCATTGCGATCTAGCCAATTAACCACGTATGCGCCAGCGCGATATTGATTGCAAATGTCTTGAAGATGCGCTTCGAGTAGATATAGCGAGAATAGGACGAGACACGAGACGCAGAATCCCGCGATACGGAGTCCGCCTTTCATTATGAATGATGAATGATAGGGATCAAACTCCGGGGACTCTGCGGAGATGTACCCGTAGCTGTAAAATGAAAGTAGAGCGGATTGACTAATAAGCCATTGATATATACTGCTTCCAATGTATAATAGGGATGGGAAAAAGGAGGGTAAATCCCAAAGCAAGGCCCCTGAAAGCAAATTCAAAGAGGCAAAACGATATAAAAGGAAGGTGCGGTGTCAAAGTAATAAAGGAGCGAGGGGGCCGAGGTAGTAAGGATTTAAAGAGCAAGAGTACCCCGTACAAAAGTGGAAAGTGGAAAGGAAGGAATTAGAGTGAAATTGAAAAGAGGGGAGCTTCCTGGACTTGACCCCCGTTTATTTTCCCACAATGTCATGGTCATATCATTGGCCACTACTCAGGGGAGCCGCCCTTAGTTTGATGCCAAGGGGGGTTTGGGTTTTTGGGGGTTTTTTGAATTTTTGGTTTTTGGTACTCTGTACGGAGTATTCCGTATTTTGATGTGGTTTTATTTGGTTTTATTTGATTTGATTTGATTTGATTTAATTTGATTTAATTTTTGGTTGGGGGAAACCCAAAAAGCTTGGCTTGGGGCGCACGCTTGCCCCTTTTTAACCGTAAAGTTTACGCTTGAGCCATGGATGGACGGGATCAAGGCTTGACGCATTTAAGACAATCCCATTTACTTTTGGTATGGAGTAAAGAACTTGTGGATTTGGATAGACGTAGGCAACGACATTCAACTTGGATGTACTGCGGAGTAGTATGTGTTCCGTATGTAATTCTAGAATCCACCGTGGCAACAACGCGTGTTTTTCTCTGTACCACGGAAATGCACGTGGCGTTGGGTTTGAGACTGCTAATCTAAAACCTTCTATAATAGGGAAAGCGATGCTGCAATGGGAATGGTACCATACGTATTCCTCCACCAGACTATTATTCGATAGGTTCACATCTTAGGTGGGGCTGTCTCGCTTGCTCGCAAGTTTTGCATTGTTTGGAATAGCCTTTAGTCGGCTGCCTTGATCTTTTTTGTCGATGCACAGCCTACCAAGAGATGCAGGTACTTGGGGAAGACATGGAAACAGTTCGCATTCCTGGGTATGATTTCATAGGTGCACGGACTCGTGAAAGATTCAGGGTCCCAAAATGTGGGTTTTTTTGATCGCAGTGTGTGGCTGTGACAGAATTAGCATTGGCCGATCAGCGGCATTGCAATCTGTATCGCAATAACGTCTCTGAGCGCATGGGATTAGAGGCTCGATAATGCAATATAAGTCAACGGACAGAAATGAATGTTCTGAGGGTACGGAGTAGATCAGTTCCTAATAGGATGTTAGTCGGTGAGTATATTGCGCCACGTACGGGCAGTTTGCACTTGACAATAACGAGTCTTGATTAACTCAAACGGGGTGTGTTCAAGCGAGCTATTTAGAACGCCCGGGCGCATTTTTATTATGTTGTATGCGTCATCTCAACTATCTTGTGGATAATGTCCACGAATATGTCCTCGGAGTCAAGTCACGGAGGGATATCGACTACGCTGAACATTTGCATGCCGCGTGTTCGATATTATTTCTTGGCTTTGATCTTGGTAATCTCGGTGTTCACTCTTGGCTTGGACTAGCGTATGGCTGTCATAGTCGCACGGGAAGGATGTCACCCTGACTTAATCTGGTGAATGGTCACGCCCCTGGCACCTAGGCGGAAAGAGACCAATAAATACATATAGTCCCACCCACTCTTGTTACAAAATATCGCCACTTCTATTTTATACACTACAAAGTAGTCCTGGAATCAGCTGGTTTGCATGCTATGCTTTCATGTCTACGTTGCAAACACATGTGAAGAAACTCCATGTTGAGGTCATGGAGATAACCAACAGTGAAATCGAGAAGTGATGGTACATTCAAATGTTCCCAGAGGGCAAGTGCTGCAGTCCAGCTGCTTCTTTTGCTTATATTATACTACATAGAGATCTTTCCCTTCTAATCACTATCATCACCCTCTTCATCGCTGACATCCTCCCCATTTGCAATCGCCTCCTCTCGGATCTTGCGCGCACGTTCCCGCTTCTTGTTCAGCAAAGTATTCAACTTCTTGGCGACATTGAAGACACCCCCAGTTCCCTCGCCGCAGGCAGCGCACGACGGGGTTTTCCGATACCGCTGCAGGGCACAGGCTTCACAGAAATAGTGCCCACATTTGGTGATGATAGGTTCTTGGTAGGGCTTCAAGCAGATGAGGCAGGCGAATGGGATGCTCTCTAGCAATTCATCCTCGTCATCATCATCGTCTTCCTCGGCGATTTTGCCGGCGCCTTTTCGCTGTGAAACTACTCGCCCGCTTAATTGTTTGCCCTTGGTGTTGACTTCCCAGTCACGGTCTAGCTCCCATCCTGCCTTGTATGCCTCACGAGAATGGAGATATTTACAACTATCTCCGAAGCCACACTAAATTAAAACGAATTAGTATCGATTCACAATAGACAGATGGAAGCGAGGGAGTAACTCACGTAGCCAGTTTGTTTCCAATCCTTGCACACATCGGGGGCAAAATCCGTCACTGTGATAGTTCTAACGTTGGTCGCCGCTTTGACAGGACCGAATTTCCCCGGCGCATCGGGGTTCTTCTGAATGAACGATTGATAGTTGGCGGCGCCCTTGTAAGTTCCGTCCGGCGCTGAGGCAGAGGAGACTGGTTTTTCCCGAGTTGTGCCCAATAAGTTCTTCTCGCTCAAGTTCTCATCGTACCAGTTAGAAGCCTTCGTGGCATCATTGCTGGAGGTCAATGGAGCGGGAACCGCGGTGGTAGGTCCGTTTTCTGGGCGCTGTTTCCTCGTCGCATTTGATGTGGATGATGCGGTGACAGCTACATTCTTGCGTCGCCTTTTGATCCGTCGCCCTTCGTCATCATCAGATGATACAAAGTCGGAGTCGGAGTCAGAAGCAGGAGGTGGCGTCGCGGGCTTCTTGCGAAAGTTGGCTTTCCCCTTGGAGCGCTTCTTGAAAGCGACTTGGGGCACGGCATCTGTGACTTCAATTTCTTCGCCCATATTGTATGTTGGGTATTGGTGATGTTCAATCGTAGATGTTCAAGCAATTGTGTTAAGATCCAGAGGTTGTAAAGATGGCGCATTTCCAAGATTGGATATCGAACGGTCGAGAAGTGACTAAGCTGACAAATGCAAACAATACAAACCACCTCCTCACTTTGGGACGCGTTTGATAGCCAAAATCGCAGCAAAACACACGCAGGAACCTGTCGAATCAGCACTTCCTATTGTTTTTACAGTTTGATAGTAAATTTGAATGTCCCAATTTAGATCCAAAAATATAGCCTAGTATCGTAGATTCGTCTCTCCCCGTCTGGGGTGATTATCGATCGTGAATCTCAAACACCGGCGCCAATTGGCAATACCACAACAGCACGTTCGCTCACTCTCGTTCTTCTCTTTCCTTTTCTCCCCCGCCGAGTCATTCAAACTCGACCTGTCCAATCACTCCCTACGCTCCCTTTCTTTTTTTTCTCTCCTTCTTTTTTTTAGTTAGCTGTCCTTTTGTTTTCCCTTTGTTATTTTGTCCTTCCTTTATTCAACCCACTGAGGCCGATTCCAAAGGTCCTGCAGATCCCGAGCACTTTGTTGTGGTTAGTTGCATCTCTACGCGCGTGTCTGCCCAGGTGGCCAATCTGACTGGGAGCTCACTGATTCGTCCAAAGGTCCTCGGTGTTTGTTATTTTTAATAGTGTGGGCTTTCCCCCTCTTCCTTTCCACCATCTTTCAACGGTGTGCCGTTCCACGCCTATCGCATCAACATCAATATTAGCGTGTGGTAATCTCGAAAACCCTCCAACAACCTCTAGTCGCTGGTCGGCTCGGCAAATATCTCACGGAAGTCATCTTGCGACAACAGTTTTGACCGAGTGCGGTGATTCGGATAATGCCCGCGGCCTAGAATTAGAACAAAGATCAACTCACAAGTCCCCGATATCTCAACGGCAACTGTGTCCTCGTCATCAAGGGGATTCAGATGCCGTTTGAGGCCCCCGATTTCCAAATAATGACCGCATCCAACGCCGAGGCCACCGGGTCATTTGCGTCCATGGAAGACCCGTTCATTGCGAATTCCGGAAGGCCAGCTGTCCCTCGCGACTCCAATCGCTTTGATACACAGCTATATAGCCTGAATGCGTCTTCACCAGCACAGGCCAAACGGGCGCTCGAAGCCCACTTGGCAGAGACGGAGCGTCGACTGGAGGAGGCTTCAAGGTTGGGAACGGCCCTTATCGATCAGCAGCGGCAGCTCTCAGAGCAGTTAAAGGAGGTCGAACAGGAGCAGAATGAGGGAGAGATGGGCCCGGAACTGCGACGCAAACTTGCAGATTTGGAGAAGGAGTACAATGAGATCGGCCGTGAGTCGGCACGTGCATTTTTGGCACCCAAACGCCTTGCCGGAGGCCAGGAGGATGCCCAGTTTGGGACGCCATCTTTCGATCAAAAGGTACCGCCTGGCTCTTACATCTGACTCTGGTCTGATTTCTAGCCAAACTAACATCGAGTTCTGATAGTCACCCCTAAGCCCCGCTTTGTTTGCCAGTCAAGCCACAAATTCCCCTAGCAAAGTCAGCGTTCCCTCTCGCAAGCAGCGCAACCAACCATCAAACCGTGTCCACGATATCGAATTTGCGACTGAGATCTCGACCTCACTTTTGGCCCAGGTCCGCCAACTGCAGGGTCTTCTCGCAGAACGGGATGAGACACTCAAGTTTGTTAATCTGGAAAAATCTCGACTTGAATTGGAGGCAGAGGGATATGCACAAAGAATCCGGGCACTCGATGACAGTGAGCAACGTTACAAGGACGAGAACTGGGCGCTGGAAACTCAAGCGCACGAGTTAATGGCAGCTGCGAGGGATGCTGCGGAACGTGAACAACGGCTCAACAGCACGATCACCCTGTCAAATGCGGAAAAAAGCGCCATGGAACGAGAGCTGGAGGAGCAAAAGCAAGCCAATGCGAGGTTACTTGAGGATCACGCCCTTACGCAGAAGGCCAATGATGCGGAAATCCACTTATTGAGGCGGAATTTGACTTCTGGTGATGCGGAAAAGTCCGCGCTCCAAAAGAAACTGATGGAAATGACGTCTCAAAATCAAGAACTGGCCAAAGCAGTTGCCATGAGGCTCCGTGACCATGAAAACCAGAGCTCGAAGGATATTTCATATGATGACGAGGGCGACGAGCCCGAGAATATAACACCTGAAAGCTCTCCGCCACCATCCCCCAACAAGTTCACTCCTCGACATGGCCATCTTGAATCGGAAACCTTGAAGAGCTCGCTCGGCCATGCTCATCGCATGATCCAGAACCTTAAGAGCACAATTCACCGCGAGAAGACCGAAAAAATCGAACTCAAGCGCATGTTACAAGATGCCCGGGATGAAGTTGAACAACGCCGCCGTGAGAGCACTGTGCCAAACGGAGCCAGTAAACGCCAGAAGACAAAGACGGACTCGTCCCGAAAGCCTCCCCGCCCAGATCTTTTGGGCGCAGGCCGCAAAGAGAAATCGTTTGTTGAGCTTCAAGACACCGATTGGGAAGATAATGCCGGCCAAATCAGTCCTACCCAAATCCACACCAGGGACATGTCTGTTAGAGGCCGCCCTCGCTCGGTCTCTCCCGATGGACCTAGCGACGTCTACCAGACAGCTACCGAGGCGGAAGATGGATTTGAAACAGCGAACGAACGGGCCACCGCAACTGAGAGCGAAGCATTCCAGACTGGCGTTGAAAGTATGGCAGATGACAGCAGTGATTCGGCAGATCTTACCGAGACGGAAACCAACGTACAGACAACCCCTCGCCGCCGAGTGCCTTCTTCCCTGGTGATGGCCAAGGCTCGCGATCGCACCTCATATAATAGCACTGCCTCCGCATCTTCCGATGAGGAAGAATATGATAGAGCGTTCGGCTCTCCGAGCCAAATGAACATCTCCCGACCCCGTGTTAAGTCCAAACGCAGCATCTCCAGACGCATTCGCCCATCTGGAGAGGCCACATTCGCATCGAGCAGTCGACCTTCGAGTTCACGCGAATCTGCAGCACCAAGCTTTGCGCCAGTGCCAGCAGCTCAAGAGGGCCAGAGCCTCTTTGCAGAACTTGCAGAGTTCGACAGCGCCGAGGACGATGAAGTAACTTCCCAGGCTTCGACACCTCGCATGGAGGCTGCGTCGGGCTCACGGAGACCCTCGGATGCAATGTTGGATGCACCCCCCAAGGCCGCAATGGTCGATTCTGGTGTTATGACTGAGCCTTGGGAACCCACGCCTTCTATCAGTACTGGCATTATTGCTGGAGCTGCCGGTCTTGCTGCAGGAGCTGTTCTGCCGCATGCTCTCGCTGCGCCTCAGGAAACCCAATCAGACCGGGAGATCGTCGAGGAAACGAAGGAAACTCCTGACTTACCGGATATGGGTATGGCGGACGTTGCTTCCCAAGAAACTACGCCCTCTGCGCCTAAGCGACCTGATCTTAGTGTCTCATACATCACTGGAGGCACCACTGCACCTGTGAAGCATGAGCTGCCCCCGCCGGAAGTGCCGGAAATGACGATATCTTCAATTTCATCACAAACCACTAATCCCATTCTACCTACGGTTCTCATACCTGAACCAATCATCAAGCATGTCGATGTTATTAAATACGTGGAACGCGAGCCGGAGGTGCCCGAGCTGGCCTTCTCCTCCATCACGACTCAATCAACTTCCCCTGCACAGGCAACAGTTGCTGTGCCGGAGCCTATCGTCAAGTACGTCGACGTGATCAAGCACGTTGAACGCGAGCCCGAAGTGCCAGAGTTGAGCTTCTCGTCTGTCGCTGCTCAGTCGACAGTACCTGTTCAGGCAATTCAGGCAACTGTTCCTGAGCCAGAACCCGTCATCAAATACGTCGACGTAATTAAACACATCGAGCGCGAGCGTGAGATCCCCGAGTTGACATTCTCTTCCATCAATAATCAATCAACTGTCCCTGTGCAGGCAACTCTTGCTGTGCCAGAGCCTATCGTCAAGTACGTCGACGTGATCAAACACGTCGAACGTGAGGTTGAGGTGCCCGAATTGACCTTTTCTTCCATCACCACTCAAACCACAGAGCCAGTCGAAGCAACTGTTCCTGAGCCGCAACCGCCTGTCATTCAATACATTGATGTCATTAAGCACGTTGAACGTGAGCGTGAAGTGCCAGAGTCAAGTTTCTCTTCTATCACCACGCAGTCCACTGCGCCTGTGCACGCAACTCTTGCTAAACCGGTGCCGATCATCGAATACGTTGACGTTATCAAGCACGTTGAGCGTGAGCGCGAGGTGCCTGAGTTGACGTTCTCTTCCATCAGCAACCATTCCACTGCCCCTGTACAGGCAACCATAGCCAAAGCAGAGCCTGTGATCGAATACGTTGATGTTATCAAACACGTCGAGCGTGAGGTTGAGGTACCCGAATTGACTTTGTCTTCGATCACCACTCAAGCCACTACGCCCGTCAAAGCGACGGTTCCTGAACCGGAACCACCTGTGATCCAATACGTTGATGTTATCAAGCACGTTGAGCGTGAGCGTGAGGTGCCCGAATTGACTTTCTCTCCGATCACAACTCAAACCACGAAACCAATCAAAGCAATTGTTCCCGAACCGGAACCACCTGTCATTCAATACGTCGATGTGATCAAACACGTTGAGCGTGAACGTGAGGTACCGAATTTGACGATCTCTACCCTCGATCCAGCATACACGGAGCCTGTTATTCCAAAGCCCCGCCTTGTGCCCACGCCGCCATTGTCATTCTCCTCTGTGCGCTCCGTGGAGACTCATCCAGCGAAGTCCATGCCATTTGTCGTCCCTACGGTGTCAGATTTATCTACCCAAACCGAGTCGACTGAGTCAAAGGCCGTAGGGGCCGCTGTAATTGTCCACGAAGATCAGCCTACTGACGCTACTCGTAGCCGTACCAGTACAGCTAATAGTGATCAGCTCGTTGGCACTGGACTTGCCTTGAACGATATCTCTGGCAATGCCCTTGCTCGCTCTGCTAGACAGCAATCTAGTTCAGTGAGCATGGACCAAGGATCCCAGACTATTTTATCTTCCAAGCAGATAGATCAAATTCTTATGGATCGTGTGTCTGCACGCCCGCTATCTTCTGACAGCCAGGTGACTGACAACTCACGCGAGATTGCCTCAGTTACTACAACTTCTGCATCCCCTTACGTGACACCCAAGGCTCCGATACGACCTCGCCTCTCACAAATTCAGTCTGCCAAGTCGACAACGCCAAATTCCCGCCGGCCTCCCAGTGCCGCCAGTCAAGCATCTGGTGCCAGTCACCCCCCGCTGCCTGTCGATCACCGGGAAGCCATCCTGGCAGCCGAGAAGAGGCCCACCGACTTGGCTCCGCCATCTCCTACCTCTGTCATGGGGCCTCCTTTGGCGCCTGCCTCCGCCTATCGCATGAACTCCCAGCGCCCCCTTACGCCAAGCGAACATGCTGCGCGGGCTAGCTCTTCAAGAACTGGTTCATCTCAGGCCAGAATGAGGAGGGGAAGTCAAAGCCAGATGTCTCGACGATCCTCAGTGTCGTCTTTCGCCTCTGAGCTTGAGGAGCGTTTCAATATGGCCCCTCACGCTGGCCCCATGCCTGGCGGCTATGGACCTAATACGGATCCCCGCATGATCCAGGCGATTACCCAAACCATGATTGGTGAATTCCTTTGGAAGTACACTCGAAAGACCGGCTCATCGGACATGTCCACAACACGGCACAGACGATACTTCTGGGTCCACCCATACACCCGTACTCTGTACTGGAGTACGCAGGATCCACAAACTGCTGGAAAGAGTGAGCTCCATACCAAGAGTGTGCCTATTGAAGCTGTTCGGGTGGTTGCCGACGACAACCCGTATCCTCCCGGTCTTCACTGCAGGAGCTTGGAAGTTGTCAGTCCTGGCCGACGAGTTCGGTTTACGGCTACGACAAGCCAGAGGCACGAGACATGGTTTAACGCGTTGTCTTACCTTCTTTTAAGGGAGACCAACGACAACTGCGAAGATAATAACAGCGTAACCCTCGACGATATCAACGAGTTCAACCCCCCTAGCTTCCGGTCTAGTTCTCGTCAGACAGCACGAATGTCGTTCTCTTCTTACAATAGCCGCACCGCTCGCCAAATATCCAAGCAACAACGACGAGCGGCTTCGGCGATGTCCATGCGATCTTCTGGGACTCTCGGTGGGCGTGCATCACCGGCGCTCAGTTCACCTGTGCCAAACTCGACGTTGCAAGTTCCCGATGAGCGCCAACGTTCTTCGTCGAGACTTAGTACCATCTCTAGTTCGATTCGGGGATCCATCGCAAGCCTGAAGGGACGGCACGGTCAATCTCCTAGTCTCCACAGCGAAAGTCTTCATGGCCAAGAAAGTGCCGACGACCTGAGACATGTGGTCGAAACCCAGGATCAAGACCGACTCGAGAATGTCCGCGCTTGTTGCGACGGAAAACACGATGTTGGCTCTCTTTCTCGCACCAGTCGGTACAGTCCGAGGGTCAACCGCATCCACTCACCCCACCATCACTGAACATCGTCCTATGCAATTGGCGTTTGTTCGTAGGGTTTGTGGGCAGGCCCTCAACCCAGACTCGAGTCACTTATAAAGATAATGACGACGAGTCTCTTTTTCTTCTGTCTCTTGTCCAACCAGCAACCCTTCTAATAGTGTTTCCGACTTTAACTTCTTTCACGCCAACGTGGAATACCTCATACCTCAAAACCGAGACGTCAACTGAATTATGTACTCTTTGGTGATTCTGGATTCTTGGGCTTCGAAACTCTCTGAATAGTTTCATCCCAACTTCCTTCGCCTTCTCTTCACCTACGATCTTTTTCTTTCTTTTCTTCCTACAGATCTCAACTCTCCTATTGTCTCTGTCTGTCCTTCGTTCAATCATTACGTCCTGCTGGAACGTGTCTCCCAATCTGAGTCTGCTCTTTTCCTATATTCTCATTTATGTTGATAATTCCTGTGACCACTACATGCCGTCGTCTTTGTACTGATAGGCTCCGCTCTTTCTTCCGGTGTGACCATTTTTTGAGTATTTGTGCAATTTGCACCAGACCAGGATGCTAGATATTAGTCTATGTTCAATTTTGTTGGGTTGTGCCTGGTTACTTTCGATTTCGTAAGGCGTGCTGATCATTAGACGATACAATAATCCATTGGAATAACCATGCCATTGATATTCGTTTATTGGTGATCTCCAGATCACAGATGTGACTCTGATTTCAAACGCCGAAATCCCCGCAAAAAGCCTCTGGGTCACGTGATCGTTATGCGCGCCCTAACTTTATAAACCTCCTCTTGTATTCTCCCCTCTTAGCATTCATTAGAGTTGGTAAAATCAGATTCCGAACTTCTCTGACCATCATGTCGACTGAAACACCCCCACCGTTTATCGGGCGAATGCTCGCAATGTTCGAGCCAGCACATATCATGACTTGGGCGATGTCACGTAAGTACAGACGCCGAACAAACACCGAGTTGCTTTTGATCTCAATAAATCGCACTCAACGCTAATGGATGTACTTTTGACCTTTGTTCTCTTTGTATTTGCGTTTTTCAATATACTATATCAATCTGCCCATGCTGTATCCATTTTTCATATCATCTTTTGTCTTTCGAGGGGACTCTCCCTGTACTCTGTCTGGTATATCGTTGCATATGATATATTACTGCACATTCCTCATATCAGCACCAATTTCTCATCTTCGACCTATAAAGTAGCCCATTACTAACTCAAACATCACAGACTATATCCGAGTATGTGCCGAAGCAGTCTTCAAAAATGGCCAGCTCTTTGCCCCAATTACCCAGACAGGTAGACTCCGTGATGAAGCATTCGGAAGATTCTGGATCGAGTTCACTTGTGAGTCTCAGCCACCCTATATACCATCAACAAACCCAGACCGGAGCCTCTACTCTTAGCAATTTCTGCAAGATCAACGAGGGGGGCGAGAAACAATTCCCTATAATCAATATAAAACAATATAAATGAGAACACAAATCCTAACCAAACCAACACAGCACCTCGCCAAATGTCCTCTGACCCAAACAACAAAGAAATCCCGGAGCCAGTCGGCTCCTCGGCTCTAATCCCTCCAATCCTCCGCACAGCCTCAGGAATAGTCCTCGACATTGGACCAGGCACAGGTACACAGATGCCACTACTCACCTCACCAGCCATAACAGCCCTATACGGTGCCGAGCCATGCAAAAGCCTCCACCCCACGATCCGCGAAAAAGCGCTCGCAGAGAACATCTCATCCAAGTACCATATCCTGCCTACAGGCGTAGCAGCCGACGAACTGATCCCCGCATTGCGGGCGACGGGCACGGGCGTCGTGGATGCGTATGATACCGACCCGCGCGCGGGAATCTTCGACACCATCCTGTGCGTGCGGGTGCTGTGCTCTGTTCCCGAGGTGGAGCGTACGGTGGGTGAGTTGTATGGGATGCTTAAGCCTGGTGGGCGGTTGCTTGTTACCGAGCATATTGTTAACCCGTGGCGGCGGGCAAAGGGGTCGATCGTTGGGCGGGTTGTGCAAGGTATCTATCAGATCTTTGGGTGGAGTTGGTTTCTTGGGGATTGTTGTTTGGACAGGGATACCGAGACGGTTTTGAGGGCTGTGGCTGATGTGGATGGAGGATGGGAAAGGGTTGAGTTGGAGAGGAATTTTGAGTGGTCTGCTATGCCTTATCTTTCTGGTGTTTTGGTTAAGAAGGGGGTTTAAATTCGTTCATTTTCGAGATGAGCTAGGTACAGATATATTTGCATTATTGTTAAATGGGTATCTTTGTTTCTATCATATTTTCACTCATGTCATTGAGGTCGTCAGGGATGATTGTGGGGGAGAGAGACGGGGAAGCCTGCAGATACGAATGCATGGGGTTCCACGACAGGAATTGCAGGCAGTATGTTCGCAAAGTGTGCACTTGTGAATGGAATTCGAATAATGATGCGGCTCTCGCAGGAATACCACAGAAAGCTGCTCACTGCCTTGGCTTCGAGAGCAGCACGTCGAAGAGGGTAGTTTCGGTGATCTGGGGGTTGCCTCTCACGGGGCGTTAGACCTTGTTGGGTACCAGAGCCTGGAAGATGCTTGTCCTTGGTGTTATTGGATTGGTTTGCACTCTCCCTGTTGTTACTTAGAGCCTCAGGCATGTGTTTCAGACCAAATCCCAATATTTCAATTACTTGGTTTTGCTCGTCCAGCAGGCCAGAAGTCAAACAAATCTAATGCCTCGGATGTCCAAGGGCCTTGCTCTCTGGGCTCATTTTCTTTGTTGGTCGCGTGGAATGATTCTCCTGCCCGGCCTTGGCGGGCAGTCAATGCAGTTGGGTCCGATATCGATTTGCGCAAGGGTGAATCAAGAGATCTTTTCCCAGTTAGCCTTTTGATCGCGGAGGACGATTTGAATCCTGATCCGTCTATCATCTCGTCAAAGATAAACTGTGTAGACGTTGAGGGCATAAACTCTTCGTTTGATCTTGAGAAATCATCTGGACCGTCGGCTAGTCTATACAGGAATCAATATCACAATCTTGGCTAATGGGTGGGCACATACTAACTGTTGCTCCGGGATATTTGTGGTGGGTTCACCGGTTGCACTAGTAGGCGGTGTATCTGCGGTCGCTGGTGATGGAGTTCGTGAAGTGCTGGGCAATAGAGCACTGTACATCAGTTTCCTGCGTGGCTTTCCGGTTCCCATGCGTAGAGCTGTCGTAGGTGCTCCAGGGCGCAGTGCCGAGGATAGACGCGATGGAGGTGGCATCTTCGTTGAAGATGAGATATTGACTGAGGGTGGGACGTTGTTTGAGGGTGAAACGTTGGCTGGAGGTGGAACGTTGGTACAGGTTTGATTGTTCGTAGATTCGATAGGTTTCTCATAATTGCTCACTACGCGTACTGGCGGCTGTGGTGTAGGTATTGTAGCAGACGACTGTTTGGGTGCAATTGGGAGAGAGCTTCTTGAAACCGTTGGCGGGTCAGGCCTCTGTGCTGGGATAGGACGTGAAATAGCTCTCGACTGGTTTTCGCAGTTCATTGACGTTTGCTCCACACGCAAGTTTCCTTGTGGTTCGGATATTTCTGCTTCTGCGTGTAAAGTGGGAAGAGGACGCTTCGATGAAGGACTGAGGGGTCTTGGTGGTTGGACACCCTTAATTGTATGGACCACCTCCTCTGGTGGTAGTAGACTGGAGGTTGGTTCAGATCTAGTTGGAACCGAGACCCTTGAGAATGAAGGATGGTTGAGTCTTTGTGGCCGAGTTTGCTTTGACGGAACTGTCAACCTCTGATCACGATCTGCCGAGAGCACATCGGCCGTAAAATCACCCCGGGCCCTGGGTGGTTCTTTTACCATTTGGCTTGACCTTGCCTTCGCGGGGAGTCCCTGGTTTGAATCGCTTGAATGCGTCAAATCAATGACTTGACTGTGAGCCCGCGAGCCTCTCTCGGTGTTTCGATTCACCACCGAAGATGTCTTCTGTCGCTTCGGTGGGCGCTCAGGTTCCTGAATGCTAGTAACTGCTGGTTGCGGAGGATTTCTTGACTCATATGGAGACACCAAATGCCCAATTGGAGTTCTTTTAATGCCCAGCAAATCGTTGAGAGAGCGAAATGACTGGGAGGAAGCGGAGGAACGAAGAGGTGCGGAGGCTGAGGCGGTTGGTGTATAGGTTGAGGCGCGGGGAACTTGAGACACAGGGTCTTTATTTTGCGGCGAACCTTGGCTAGATATCTTTTTTTCGTAAAGGGTCGTGATGTCCGTCTCAGTTGTCCCCATGTTCTCGGTGACCTCAATCAGTATTCCTTTGTCCAGCTCCATTTCATCGCCATCTTGGACTTCATCGGAGGATCTCCAGTGGTGGTCACCTATAAAATTACCCTGGTCATCGTAGACCATGACACGTTTGTTGAACTTATGATATCGTAGGTAGCCATCGTGCCATCGTTTGGATTTGCGGCGTAGGTCGTGAGTGTATAGGCAGCGAAACTTCACCACTGAGGCAGTGACCTGCGGGGAGGTCGGGGGAAGACGCGTGGAAGATGACGGCGTAGACATCATGGTAGCATTGTTGAAGACCTGATTTGATCATGGCTACATTGGATGTCACGAAATGTAGTTTTGGTCGCGTTGGTCTCGTGTTGAAAGTGGAAACGCGATAAGCTGATAAGCAAGAGCTAAGTTTGTCGGAGCATGACGAAATACAGACCAATCCGACAAAGTTTGTCGGAGCATGACGACCGGCATACCGGGGGATTTATTAATCCTACACATTTTTGTAATTAATGTTATGTAATCATGGCTCCATATAAATTGTACCAAGAGCCGATACAGAAATACAGAGAGTTGAATACCACTGATTGGACCCCTACATTTACAATACAGACCAATCCGACAGTTATGAGCCCGGTTCGCATCGAAGAAAGCATTACTATTTGAGATATAGTATCTAGTACACTACTAGAAGCCTGCTTTCTACCCCTTGAAACCTCCTAGCTACCCCTGAATTAGCAATTGTGAAGCTATTCCCAGCTACCCCTGAATCCAGCAATGGAGGCAGCATCAATTCTCTCCGCCATGAAGGGCGAAAAACTGAAGGACTCGCCGCAGTGGCTCACTTGGTTTGCAAAAGTGCAGCTATATGCCATGCAAAAGAACGTATGGGACCTTTGCAACCCAGATCCCCCGACGACAACCGAATCCCAAGCAATAAGATCTATACCTCTCCAAGAACCGGTGGAACCGGAATACCCAGAGGACGGCGATGACAAGGATCGAAGGATTTGGCGAGATCGAATGGACGTGTATAAAATGAAGTACACGAAGTGGGAGAAGCAAGCAAAAGGACTAAGTGATGTCAACGAGTACATCCTTACCTACCTCGACCCAATGCATCACCTTGCTCTGATCACATATCGTACTCCGTATGAGAGGCTTGTATACCTAAAGACTAGATTTGCTCGGTCAACGGCGTACGAAGAAGAAATCCGTATGAATTGGAAGGTCTTTGCCATGCAGAAACCAACCGGTGATATTGAGCAGTGGCTTCAAAAGTGGAATTCACTAAGAGAGCAAGCTATTAGCCTCGGCATTAGCGATGCAGATTCCAATCGAGACTTCCTACATGCAGTTAAAGAGGTACTGCCAATCTGGTGGCAAGGAAAATACCAAGAGATTGTTATGGATAAGAAGAAATATGACACTCGAGATCTTCTTGAATCATTCCGTGCAATGAATCGGGAGATAGGCGTCAAAACTGTGACCTCAACTAATGCTCCAAAAAGTGCTTTTTCAACCTGGCAAGGTCATCGAGAAGCAAAGCCGGAAGCGAAGCAAGAGAAGCTTCCATTCGAGAAGAGAAAATGTCCATGTGGCAATGGTCATCCACACCACAAGGTGGCCAACTGCTGGCTCATGAATGAAGCTATACGCCCAGAAGGATATACCCTAGACGAAGGGAAGCTAGAGAGAGCTAGAAAGAAGCTAGCAAATGATCCAGGGTGGAAGCAATGGGTCGACAAAGCTGTCAATGAAGCTAAATCAAAGCATCATGAATCTGCAAACCACGTTAGCTTCGCCACCACCTACCAGAGTAAGCAACAGGGCAGGCCTCAGAGCAGGCCTCAGAGCAAGCCTCAGGGCAAGCCCCAGGGCAAGCACCAAGGCAAGCTACTAAGTGAAGCTATACAGATTGGCAAGCATGCACTCTCAGCTGCAAAGACTGGCGAGCTCTCTCTCCGCAATCGATGGATTCTTGACACTGGGTCCAGTTCACATGTATGCAATAACAGAGCACTGTTTATTGATTTTACGCCGGAAGTCATAGATTTGACAACTGGTGACAGTACTACGCAGGTGCTAGGGAGAGGCAAAGTTCGACTAGTCGGCAAGCATCCACAGAAAGGGAGAATGGAAATCACATTGAGTGACGCTCTCTACTCGCCTAGCTTCCATACAAATCTAGTATCGTACGCGATGCTAAAGAAGAAGGGGGGCACCTGGTGTCAACGTACAAACTGCATCCGAGATCCAAAGGATTTACCTGTAGTCAATGTGCATCTATGGGATCAATTTAACCTATGGATTTTTGACGAACCAAACGAGGCCCCACCACCACAACAAGCATATGCCACACAGAGATCCTCAGTAAAGCCGCAGGAATCAAAGGCATCGGCTGACATCTGGCATCGGCGACTTGCTCACATTGAGCCCCGCGCCGTAGCTAAGCTTGCTACTATGGTAGACGGTATAGTCCTCCAGAAAGCAGAGAAAGAAGAAGCTTCATTATGCCATACATGTCGTATTGGGAGAGCACCAAAGCAGATCTCTCGCCGGCCAGTGGGACGTACTTTTGGACCATTTGGAAGAATCCACTTTGATCTAATACAACTGCCGCCAGCATACAATCGACATCGATGGATATCTCACTTCTATATAGAAGGGCCGAGATTCCACTGGATCATGACACATGAGCTAAAGCCTGAATGCCAGATAGCGATCAACCAGTTTGTACAGCTAGCAAGGAATCAGTGGAACCTTCCGATCAAGGCATTTCACTATGACAATGAAGCCGCAGCAGGCAAAACAGCGGAGCACAGTTTGACAAGCGATGGTATCTTGATATATCATACTCCACCCGGCCACTCAGAGATGAATGGGTATGCCGAGAGATCTGGCGGGATGATCATTACCCGTATGCGTATGCTCTCTCTTGAAGGCAAGCTTCCGAAAGACCTATGGCCTGAATTCGCAAGCGCTGCAGTGTGGTTATTGAACCGTACCCCTACATACATTGCTTCTGAGAACAAGTGGTTAATACCATGGGAAGAAGTAAGAAGAGAATTTGCTCCAACAGCCCCGAAGATCAATCTAGCAAATGTTAGATTATATGGAAGTTTGGCGTACTGCCGCATTGAGAGGCAGATCCAGTCAGATAAGATGAATCCAAGAGCAGAGGTCGGCTTCCTAGTCGGATACTTGGCATCTAATATCTACAAAATCTGGTTTCCACACAGTGGGAAAGTGAGGTATATACGAGATGCAGTCATTGATGAAGCACGTAAATACTCGCCGGACTATGAGAAATCTCAGCCTATTCCACTACCATTAGTGAGAGAGCCAGAAGAGATTACGCCCGACGAAGTGGCGCAAATCATCAACCATCAGATCGCTAGCCAGGAAGCAACTAGTACGCCGGAAAGTGAGCATCAAAACCGACAAGATGAAACCGACGATGCTCTACCAGATGCTCTTCCAGATGCTCTACCAGATGCTCTTCTAGATGCTCTTCCAGATGCTCTACCAGATACTCTACCAGATACTTCACAAGATATTCAGCTAAGTGAGGTTGACTACCGAGAGATCACCCCACTTCAGGGGGTGAGCAGGCAGGCATTAATGCCTACCCCAATAAGCCTACCACCTATACTTCTGACCTCGGTCAGAAAAGAAGCCGGTGAGATCCAGGACATACAGAAGGATCAAGATCCATCACCATTAACCCCACCAAATGAAGAAACTGGCTTACAGCAAGGGGTGGAAACTGGCCCTGATCAGGGGGTGGATACGCATGATCTAGATGATCAACTGCTCAGTGAAGATCAGGCCCATGAAGAAGCCTATGAAGAAGCCAATGAAGAAGCCAATGGAGAACCTAATGAAGAACCCAATAGAGAGGTGGAAAATGAGCTAGAAAGACAGCTCCAGGCAGAACTGCTAGCACCAAGCAGAGAGATCTCCAGCAATATAGATGCCAGCAACATACTAAGTGGACGTCGAATACGCAAAGCAAAACAAGATGACGATTTTGCATATGCAACCACTATAGTACAGGGTATTGACGAAGAAGAGCCACCGGCTCTACTACATGCATTTGCAGCTGGTCTATACGCCGAGAAACCAAACGCTCGCCGCCATCGAGATGATCTCCCACCACCACCCAAGTACTGGAAGGATGTCATAAATCATCCTTTTCAGCAAGGTTTTCTCGCAGCAATGAAGAAAGAGATCCACTCTCTATCTGAAAAAGAGACATTCGAAGTCATTGAAAAGCCAAAGGATCGAGGGATACAAATCCTTCCCTTACTATGGGTTTTTGCATACAAATTCGACCAGGACGGTTACCTTTTGAAATTGAAGGCTCGAATCTGTGTTCGTGGGGATCTTGAGACGATTACCTATGAAGAAAAGAGAGCTGCTACGCTAGCAGCAAGAACAGCAAGAATGATCTTTGCACTAGTCGCTGCCTTTGACCTAGACCTCCGTCAGCGAGATGCTGTCACTGCATTTCTGAATAGCAAGCTAAGCCAAGAGAAACCGACGTATACGCAGATGCCAGAAGGGTTCCAGTCCCTAGGTAAATGCTGGAAGCTTCGTCGAGCATTGTACGGCTTACGGATCTCGCCACGTCTTTGGCAACAAGAAGCAGCTAGTGTACTCCGAAAACTAGGTCTGCAACAAGCACCAGAAGACCCTTGTGTCTTCGTCGGAGAAGGGCTAATAGTCTTCTTCTATGTGGATGATATCTTAATTGCTAGCCATGCAAATGCTAAGGCAAGAGCCATGCAATTGGAGCGAGATCTAGAAGCCCACTGGGAGCTGACAGATCATGGAGAAGCATCATGGTTTCTCAATATCCGAATCATTCGCGATAGGAAGCAGAAGAAGCTCTGGCTATGTCAAGATAGCTATATGACAAGCATTGCTACCCGCTACAATTTGACAGATCGACCACCTGTCTATACGCCACTACCAGTTGACGAATTGACGCCTTACCAAGGCGTAGCCACCCCGAAGGAGATCCTTCTCTATCAAAAGAAGGTTGGATCCGCAGGCTATGCCACCACTATCACTAGGCCAGATGCTGCAAAGGCCACCGCTCGACTAGCTCAGTTCTTGACGAATCCAGGGCCCCAGCACCACCAAGCAGCTGACCGGGTCATCAGTTACCTATATACTACCCGGAACCTAGCTATTGAATATAGTGCAGACGCAGTAAGCACTGGAATCGATTCCATACAGTTCGCAAGCGATGCTTCATACGGAGATCACCCAGATCGAAAGAGCTCTGCAGGCTACATCTGTCAAGCTTATGGTGGACCAGTTGACTGGAAAGCGAGCAAGCAACCCACCGTGACAACGTCAACCACTGAAGCAGAGCTGCTAGGCCTATCAGAGACAGGGAAGCAACTTCAATGGTGGCGTCGACTACTAAAAAGCCTCGGTTTTGAACCCTCCCACAATATGACGATCGACTGCGACAACGAGAGAACGATCAGCCTACTTACTAGTGAGGACACTGCCTTCGAAACGAAGCTTCGGCATGTCGATATTCATCATCATTGGCTTCGGCAAGAGGTTAGAGAAGGACGCATAATGGTGCGATGGGTGCCGACGGCGAGCATGGTCGCAGATGGACTCACAAAGATGCTATCTCGCCAGAAGCATGAGAGCTTCCTAAGGATGCTCAGGATGGTGGACATAGGCTATCTAATGGCCTAGTCAATTAAACCATGGAGATCAATATGCCGATCTAACAAGTCCAGCAATCCCATACTGGGATAGCTGAGGGGGTGTGTCGGAGCATGACGACCGGCATACCGGGGGATTTATTAATCCTACACATTTTTGTAATTAATGTTATGTAATCATGGCTCCATATAAATTGTACCAAGAGCCGATACAGAAATACAGAGAGTTGAATACCACTGATTGGACCCCTACATTTACAATACAGACCAATCCGACAAAGTTCGTATGCCTCAGGCATCAATATTGGGAAATAGGTGTACAAAGACATCCATTTGACAAGGTATTTATAAATAATACCATCTCATGTCCTCATTGATAGGACTGGGAGCAAGTTCTCCCAAGAGCAAGCTCAGACATAAAAACAAATCAGACTAAAAGACACCAAACAAGACACCAAAAAAGACACGTCGAGAATACATTTGGAAGGATATTAGAGATGCGGGTGAGAGGTTAGTCGAGTGATTATGTCTTAGTTGTTATACTTGGATATATCGATATCTTCTCTATATTGGGACATCTGAATTAGCACTCTGATTGCTCGTTTCGATTGAACGTCCGCTGACACCCGGTCAGTCTCACCAATATTGCAGTCTCTGCGGGGTAGTTTTTCATTTTCACACCTCCCCTCGCAAAGTCAACACCTATACCAATACTCAACAAGAGTACCAACTCGACCAATCCAGCAAAATAATCCAAGTACTACGATCCCCATGGGTACTCCCGTCACTGCTCCGTTCGGCCAATGGAAGAGCCCGATCAGCTCTACTTTGCTTGGCGCTGACGGTGTTCAGTTTGAATCCATCGCAGTATGTTCAATGAATATCAAGACCGCTTATATTGAAATGTTTTAATGATCTCTTCAGGCATCCAATGAGAAGGTTTATGTCATTGAGGGTCGGCCCAAAGAGCAGGGACGAGGCTGCATTGTCGAATACTCTGGTAGTGAAGGGCGCGATATCCTACCGGCCAAGTACATACTCAAAATCCAGTCATGTATGAACCAAGATCTAATGCGAAGTTACTAGATATGACGCTCGCACCAAAGTTCATGAATATGGCGGCGCGTCCATGATAGCTTTCAATGGACATGTCGTCTTTTCTGATCGGGAGACACAGGATCTGCATAAACTTGATCCCTCCACAGGTCATGTTGAGCAGATCACCAAGACAAGCACTGCTCTCCGCTATGCGTGCACCTCCGCTGTAGGCTCTTTGTCGGATGGTCAGGCAGATTCGGGATGGATCTTGGCGATCGAAGAGGACCACTCTAAGCCCTTGCCGTCGGAAGTTCGGAACCGACTCGTCGCGGTAAACGTGGAATCTAAAGAAGTAGTCAACGTCGCCTCCGGCGACGACTTCTACAGCGCTGCCCAGTTCTCCCCTGATGGCAGCAGAATATGCTGGATGCAGTGGTCTCATCCAGACATGCCTTGGACAGGAGCCCGCCTGTATGTGGCTAAATGGGACAATGGTCAGGTCACAGACGTTAACCACGTGTCTGGCGTGCCAAAGAAAGAGAGTGTTAGCCAGCCACGATGGGGCTTTGATAATACCTTGTACTTCACGAGCGATTGTTCGGGGTATTGGCAGCTCTATCGGTCTCACGTCGACACTTTAGAATGCCAACGGATCGCCCTGCATGGCCTGGAAAAAGTCGAATTTTCGCAGCCCGACTGGCGTCTAGGAAAGTACGTTTGATTTCGACTCGAGGCAACTGTTAAATCGATGGCTAACCTATATCTTCCTTTGCTAGCTGCACATACGTGTGCTTGACTCCAACTTCAATGATTGCGTCGTACACAAAGAATGCTCGATGGAGCTTCATACTGATAGATTTGTCGAACGACTCCTGGCAAGACATGAATCTACCAGTGACAGACACAATTATTTTGGCAGATAATCCCCTTTCAAGCACAAAAGTAGCCCTTCTCGGATCCAGTGAAACAAGCTTCAGCACCGTTTATACATTGGACATCGCCGACACCGTCAAGCTCAATACACTCAAGGTAGCTTCCGAGCTCCCTATGCCAAGTTCTCTTGTTTCCAAGCCAGAGCATATCTCTTTTCCAAGAGTTCACGGTACGAGCTTGGAAGGAGTGGCGCATGCCATCTTCTACCCACCTCAAAACCCGGATTATCAGCCACCATCTGGAGCGCTGCCACCTTTGATCGTCTGTGTCCATGGTGGACCAACGGCCCAAACCGGAACCGGCCTGAGTATCACGGACCAATACTGGACTTCTCGAGGTTATGCTGTTGTTTGGGTAAACTATGGAGGCAGCTCCGGATATGGCAGAGCGTATCGAGATGATTTGAATGGGCAATGGGGTAAGAATTCCACCCCTCTCATATTAGATTAATTCCCTCCCAATGCTAACCGAATATCTTTAGGTATCCTTGATACAGCAGATGCTGCTAGCTGTGTGTCATACCTAGCATCCACTGGCCGGATTGACCAAAACGGAGTCGGTGTTCGCGGCCAAAGTGCAGGTGGATACATCGTACTTCAAGCTCTTTGCGACTACCCCAATCTCTTCGCCGGTGGTAACTCTCTGTACGGCATAGGCAATGTCAAGGCTCTCTGTGAGGATACTCATAAATTCGAGAGCCATTACGCATTCGCCTTGCTGTTTGATCCTAGTGCGAATGAAGCTGAGAAAACCCGCATTTTCCGCGAACGCAGCCCCTGTCTCAAGGCAGATAAAATCACTGCGCCACTGTTGTTGCTTCAAGGAGACGAGGATTTGGTCGTTCCTATGAACCAGGCAGAGGAAATGGTCGAAATGATGACAAAGGCTGGTCGTCATTCTAAGTTAGTGGTTTTCCACGGAGAAGGACATGGATTCCGGCAGGCGGAGAGTCGGATAACGGCTGTGGAAGAGGAGGAGAAATGGTGGAAGAAGAGTTTGTTGAAGATTGATACAGCGGATGTTTGAGACTATGACGACAATGCGGCTTGCGGGAAATGAGTCGCTTCATAGTTAAGGCTAAGGTTTATGGAATATGTAATAACTTCAATGTTGGTAAGAATCGGACACTCTTCACTCCTTACGCTTGCTATAGATGCCACCAATAATACTTGAAATTTGGCAGCTATATCGTCAGAATCAACCTCGAATAATTGAGAGATAGTCTGGGCTGTCTAACCTGAAAGGCAAGTCAGCAACAAGCAAGTTAAGAACCAATTAGAATTAATTAGGTGACCGCTCTCCAGAATATTCCGATTTCCACTCTCACCCCTCGCATAATATTTCCATCATCCATATTATGGGTCATTTTCCTAACGTGTTGGGTGGAATGGTTTTCTTTACCACTAGACCATAACCAAAAACGAGCTACATATTTTCCAACCCTACAATCGAGCTCGACTGGATCCACCTTGTAAGCCAAATAATCCCAATTTTGAAAAATATGGATCGTAGTTTGTTCTATACTTTTACACAACATAAGTCGTTCGCTCAGGATAGGGTGAATGGTGTTCTATAGATAGCCGGTACAAATGATCGAGGCGCTAAACCTAAACGGGTGGGAGTGAGGGCGCTATACCCGGAATAGAAGGGGGCTGTTTCAGCGTCCACTGTTGCCTTACATCCTACATATTGAATTACAACATATGATTGAAGACAAATCAATATCTAAGATGAAACTTTTAACGAGCAACGTTGCCTTACAATGTAAACATGGATCACGTGAGATCAGATAGAGTTCTGATATCAGCAGGTTAAGTTCATTCATTCATGGGTTCATCAATATCAATCTCAATGTTTACATTGTATTTCAACCTCTTGCATCGTAATTTCAATGACTCGAACACAAGCTAATCGCCCTTTTAAAATTGTATGCGTACTATCTTTGTCATAGGGGCCCATGTACTCCGTATTGATGTATGAGATAGATAAGATGACCATTACCCCTGATTCAATAACCATGGATGATATACGTAGAGTGGAGAATGGACTCTGGGCGTTGATAAACACACCTCTTTCCCGAAATGTCAACGACTCTGGAGGGGGAGGGGGCCGTGGGGCGAGAGAGCCGCATGAAAGGCTGAAACACTTTGGGGCCAAGTTATGTGTCATGAGGGGACGTTGAGCCCCCTTCCAAGTTTCTTTCCTTCTCCATCACTTTACATTTGAATTCTGGAATTGAATACTATTGACTTGAATTAGAGTTGATTCTTGTTTCATACACTGTGTCCGTGTGGCGATACTTTTGTTATCAATTCCCTCTCACCGTTCCGTGTTCCCCTCGAGCTTCTGACAGCTCCCCCATCGCCTAACATGCAGAACATGTCAAGGCGCTTTGGTCGCATGACGACAAAGTCGTCTGCAGATGACAGCCAAATTGCTGTGCTTCTAAAAGATTTTGACGATGCAGATATGCTCTTGGGCAAGGTAGACAATGTTACCCCGATGACGCGCGTTCTGTCCGATTTCCTGATACGTGTTATTTTATCAGATCGTGGAATCTACCCAAGCCTGGCGTGATGCTTGGGTCTCTATCGCAACTTACCAGAGTCGCCTTGTCGATGAATTCGACGGCCTCTACGGTCCTATCATTGGCTCCTCGGAAACCCCGTCCAACCACAAAGCCGTTGATACAGACCCCGGCAGATTAGCCCGGACCAACAGACTGCGGAAGGAATATGACGAGCTACGCACCGATCTCATCGATGAACTCGGCGCTGTTGATACTCGCATGTCAGGGCCGGCTGCACAAGCGAAGGAATCCCTTGCGCCGATGAAAAAGACGATCAAAAAACGAAATAACAAGAAGGTACACAATAAAGAATGAGAGCTGTTGTTGGGTTACTTGTGGCTAACGTCCCAATCTTTAGACCGACTTTGAAATATCCCAAGGACGAGTTGATAGCCTCATGAAAAAGCCGAAGCGCACCGATCGCGAAAATGTGAGCCTCGCTAAAGCGGAAATCGAGCTCGCCAATAACAAAGAGGTACAAATATTAAGTCCCAATACCAATCATAGAACAAGAAATACTAATTGCGATCCAGGCTTACCAAGCTGCCGACCATGATCTACGACAGCGACTCCCAACATTAATCGCTCTCATATTCTCCCTGACGCCATTCATCCTTGAAGCACAGGTTGAGATCCAAAACCGCATGCTTGCGCACTATTACACAGTGCTTCACACTTACTGCGAAGAAGAAGGATTCCCTTCTCCGCCACCAGCCATGGAACAAGTCATCCAGGACTGGGAGTTTGCCTTCAAGCCTGTGCAAACCGAAATAGAAACCTTTGGTTCGCTAACCCAAGGAAAGGCCATGCGACGAGCTGCAGCCGATCAGGAGAATAAGAAACGCCCTTCAATTGGGAATCGCATTCACAGCACAGCCTCATCGAGCTCACTCTCAGCTTCTTTCCGCCGGGGATCACAAACACCCGGGTCGTCGAGCCAGACACCCTGTGTACCAGAATATCCTCCGTCTCCGCCCTTGTCAACAATTAGCCATAAAAGCAGCGCGATTCCTGTCGGAAACACCGCAGGATCGAAGCCTCTCTCGACGGGCGGCGACTACTTTGACCCCCCTCGTCCTACACTCTTGCCGACCCCACAAGCCACTCCCGTTCCATCAGGTGTGGTGAGATCCCCCGCCGGCCCGAACATAGACGTTTTCCAGGCCAAGGTATCACCCATGGCTGCTGCCATAGGGAAAAAGAAGCCCCCGCCACCACCGCCGGCAGCTTCCCGCCCGGTGTTTGTCACGGCGCTGTATGATTTTGATGGCCAGGGAAATGGCGATCTGAGTTTCCGGGAAGGGGACCGCATTCGCGTCATGCGGAAGACCAATAGCACGGACGATTGGTGGGAGGGTGAGTTGAGAGGACAGAAGGGACCTTTCCCTGCCAACTATGTTGAGTAACGGGACGGCATTGGAAGCTCCGGAGCGGCCTCGGCCTATTGAAAATGCATTAAAATGATCCATCGGGGTTTCTTTGGCGGATCAAACCCTACCCTGGTATTCAAGTACACGATTAATGAACTCCTTAAACCTGTTGGTATGCTGCTTTGTAGTTATGGCTACCTCTCCCTTTAATATTTGTTCTCTTCCCTTTTTGCCAAGGAAGATGGAAAACGATGTGAAATCGAAATTCCATTTTGCACATACTCTTAATTGTCATAATTTAATCATTCTCATTTACGCACAAACTGCTTGATTTTTGTCGAGTCTCACACATGGCTGCATCTGGTGACAAAACTACTAAGAAGATACCACCGTAACGATCAAGTTGCGATTTCCATAGTTTGATATTGAAATGATCAAGATAATATCCAAGTCCAATTTGAACATGGAGACTTTGTTCTTTGGCTCTTTACTCTCGAATCCTCAACGGTAGAAGGCTTTGGGGCTTTGTTGATTATAAGTTATATTTAGATATCGGGTGTTAGAGTACCTATCGAAAAGATCGGTAAAAGGCATTGTAACAACCTCCAAGGGTGTAAAAGACGTTTCTCTCAACTAGGTCAAAGACGGCCTCTCAATAGAACTGTTCATTGTCTTACTGCTTCGTATTTAAATACCTAGCCTTGGAATTCCCCGTCTACTCATAGCCATTAGAGAGTAACGCGTTTCCCTGTCACAGGTTCATAAAAAAAATAGCAAACCTCAAACTCCCCCAATAGCTGAACATATTTAGATCAAACCTATAGCATCCCTCGAGACCATGGATCCAGCACTCCGAGAAGCCTTGAAGCACACCCGTACTATCTTCCTCTCAGACGGCCAGCCTCACTATGAAAACCTCGGCACCCTGCCCGAGATGTGGTGGGTATCGGTGAAGCTTTTCGTTGAGGACCGCCTTTTAGCTGATGAGGAGTTGATGGATCTTGTGGCTGACCGTTGCCGCGCTGGAGACTGCACGGTCACCCACTATGATGCCTTGCACCACCAACAGGAGCTTTATATCTCGTTCCCGGTTATAAACTGCGATCAGGACCTTACCCAGTGCGGCTGGGCTCTTATGGTTGTTGGACTTGCTGAGCACTACCGGATGGAGATTGCCACCGGACGCCTTTCAGTTGATCGGGATTATGTTTTTGGACCTAGGGCCTAGGACATGACAACAACATGTATTGGTGCTGGTTCCGAGTTAAGTCTTGTTTAGTAGTCCTTATTATATTATATTATATTGGGTTGAGTTTTGTTTTCTACAATATCACAAGTTTCGGTAATTCTCTCATGAGAGGTAATGCATATCGCAGTCTTTCTTCCATGCCATTCCCGTCCATGCCTCTGTAAAGCAAAACAGAACCATGTAGTTAAAACTAAAAGAAAGAGCTTAGTCTGAGAAAGGCGTAAATTCTTGGAGTTCCATGTTCCTGCGGAAAGATAGCAGATGTTAAAGCCGAGAAGATGTGACTGAACAAATATTGAAACAAGATGACGATTGAAGTTTAGACCAAGACGCAAAACATATCACTGATTCACATGGTAGCAGAAAATTCTAGTTGAACTCCTTAGCCACCTTGACATTAATCACATTGAGCCCAGGGGCTGTCTGTCCATTGAAGCAATCTCGGACAATATGAACATTCTTCTCATCTGTCTCGTGAAGCTCCAATTGGAACTTGCGTATCACGGTGCCTATCACGCTGTACAGCCACGAGTAGGTCATACTAATATATATCAGTGACCCCGGTCTGTAACTAGTAAGGAAACAAGAAACTACTTACCTTTGACCCATGCAACTTGAATTTCCCCTTGCAAACGGAACGAAGTATTTATCCAATTGACGGACTTCCTCGGCAGAGCCTATCCAGCGTTCTGGGATGAATTTCATCGGCTCGGCATATACTTCAGGGTTTCGTAGAACGGAATGGATGGTCATGGCAATAGGCGTCTATATCAACATATTAATAGGAAAACAAGAGTAGGAAACTGGGCAGAAGATATATTAGCCTTGGAAAGACATACCCCGGGTGGAATGGTCCATTTTTCGTATTGTAAAGCTTCATCTGGTGCAATACGCGGAAGCCTTGATGTCACAACGGCGGAAATCCGTAGACCTTCTTTTACCACAGCAGACTTGTAAGGTCATCGTCAGTATAATATGAGAACATGACAGGATGATGATGCCTACCAGATAGGGAAGACTTTTTAGCTTTGTCCAGTCAGCATCGGACAGAACGGGGAAAGCCTCATCTAACTCGTCTTTGAGCTTTTGATATGTTTTTGGATTCCAAAGGAGATGAAATAGAGTGATTGCCATTACTTGAGTCGGTGCATCAGTTGCAGCAAATAACAAAAAATGTAGTTCATTGTCCAGTCGGTCGAGCTCTTTTTCCTTGGCAGGTAGTTTCTTGTTGGAGAGTATAGTTGATATCATCGAATCCCCTTCTGGATTTTCGTACACGGCTTTTACACTTTCATGGTTTTTCTATTCCGCTATCAGTATATCTTTAACACCAGATGATGACCACACATACCTTCTCAAATTGATGAATCCCGGAAAAGTTGGGGAACAACCAGGCAGCAATCCTAGGAAACTTGCGTGCTGGTCTGAAGATGAATGGAATATGCCGGATCTGAATTAGCACCTCAAAGATGCTGTTCACATTTGTCTTCCATTCATCCGTTATCTCTGCCTTGTCCAAGTACGCATAAGAATGCGCGCGGCCAAGTATATATGTAGACATCACGTCTATGGCGAAAGAAGCAAAGAGAGAGTGCAAGTCCAGAACCTCTCCTGTGCCAACCCTTCTTGACAGGTGGCTACAAACCAGATCCAACTTTTCCTGAACAACAGGCTGGAGGGCTGTAACCGATTGTGTTGAAAGGAAAGGGCTCAATAATTTCCTCCGCTCACGATGAAGACCATGTGGCGCAGCCTCAAAGGTTGCCAGGGGCAATCCAGTTTGAATAAACGAGGGCAGTCTATCTCTTTTATTTAATGGGCCACCATATAAGGTATCGTAAAAGTTTGGGTCTTTGATATGTATCTCGTGAGGGTTGATGCGGAGGATAGGACCGTACTTGTCGTGTAAACGCTCAAGCTCGAACATGAACTTGCCTCCTTTCACGATGTCGAAATAGGCCTCATAGAGGCTAGTTGCTGCTGCCAAGCGTGGGCCGGGAAATCCGGCCAGTGGAGAGAAGTATAGGCGATAAATAACCTTGGTGCCTGTGTACACAAGGGCTGCAGTTACCACCAAGAGCAGGTACTCGGATATGTCCAATGTGAGAGGGACCATCTTTCGTGTAAATAGCTGTCGCTTTAAGGTGTCGATGTAAGAATTGATAAGAAGAAAGAAAAAGGGTTAATGAGTTCGACTTTATATTATTCCAATTGCATGGCATTACCCCCTGGAGGAGAGGGGGAATGCATATTGAACACACCCTTATAGGCCACAGGCCGTTTGATCCGGCCTTCATACATTGAGAAAATCTTTGTGGATTCTCGAAAATCATTCATGTGTCAAGTATAATCGGCTATGCGCCTCACCCTTCTGGGTGTTACTTCCTGCTTTTGAGATAATAGATATTAGTGTAACCTCACATATTGTCCACAAGAAGAACCGTGCATGCAGACCATTTGCAATGTGTAACCACAGCAAGCCTCCCAGGCGGACCCTTCGTAGCTTTTCATGCTGTGCGAGGGGCGGAAAGGGGGTCTAACACTCCGTGCGACTTATGTTGCTGATCTTAGCTCCAGCGTGCCAGCACTAATTTGATCACTAGCCCAGTCAACTGCGTCGTGGGGTTTCTACTGGTTGTTGTCATTTTGGTAATTAATTTCCCGGAAGATGATCAAGTGCACATAATGCAGGTATAACATTACTGTCTAGCTTGTAAATTATACCTGCCCATGTTGGCAGTTTTCTTCATAGCCTATATACTCTATGTCTACGCAGCTAAATTAACACAACGCAGCTAAGCAACGTGAGGCCCGCACATATAGTTAAGCAAAATTTGGGAACCTGCCAAAAGTAGTATCATACGCAGTCTGTAAATTCACGATAGGAACCAATAAACACAGGCAAGCCAAGTAACTAAAATCAACCCAAGTACATGAATATTACTAAATTTTCCACCTCTCTGTCCGCCCTTGAGACTTGAAAAATTCCTCCAGCATGGGTCTCCATTTAGCGGGCGCAGTCAGCACCTCCCTTGTTGACTGATTAGCCCATTTCTTGTGCACTCGCAGTTCGTCTGTCTGCCATCTCTGTACAGACTGGCCAACCCATCTCGCAACAAGAGAAGCGCTTTCATCCACGTTTTCGAAGGGAACCATATGACCACAATCCAATATAGTTGCCCTCTTAACTTGGGAATGTTTCACTCCGCCGCTTCCCCCAAATCCTGCGCCTGTCCTCTCGAACATTAGGGCCTGATCCTCTGGCGTTGATACTGGACTCTCTCCTCCAAACAGATAGAAGACAGGCGGTCGGATGTGTTTGAGTATCTTCAACACAATGATAGCCTCGCTTCGATAAAAGGGCATGGATGGGTTTGGAGGGTCAATAATGTCGGGGTATAGTAGGGGGTCATGCAGCGGCGTTTTGGTGGGGTCTGCTAGTACTGAAGTAGTGTGGCCCATGAAGTTTGGTCGGAGAAAGAGCATGGCTTCTTGATATTTTGAGCCGGTCAAAGTGACTGGTCCGTTAGTGGGGCTCACTTCCCCGTCTGTCCGTGGGTAAATGGCTGTTGGTAAACTGCGGTATCCATGCTCGTTCCACCGCCTCAGGACACGAGGATCCCATCGTGCGTATGACCTGGTGGCTGATTTGGTGGCTTCGGATATAGATGCCCAGGTATCTCGTCGCTTAATTGAGAGGAGGGCAAATATTTGGACAGTCAAGAGACTTTGGTTGAAAGGTGGTTCGATTAGGACAAGCGATGTGAACAGACGGGGATGTATAAGCGACAAGAGAGCGCTAGTGTGTGGGATGTTAACGTGAGTTACTTTTCCCTCTCGCTTCGAGCAACATACAGTTGAGTCGCACCCATACTATGCCCTACACCAATGATGGGCCTCGGCATCTCGTGGCGAAAGTGATTGATCATGTGTAGAATATCACGAGGATGGTCAAACCATGACGCTGTACCAATTAGCCGTGAGGTTCAAATGCCGAAGAAGATGCACTCACGATCATCACCGAGCAGTTCTTCATTTGCAACACCGCTAGCACCTAGATTCGCCACATCTGCAACCCATATTGATCCGATCCGAAACCCTTGCTGTTTACTTTGCATGAGAATTTCTTCCCATAACGGCTCGTAAAGTTCCTGGAATTCTCTACTTAGTTAGCGACATCCGTCATTCTATAAACGATAGATCGTGTACTTGCCTTTGGAAGCCCGCATCCATGTGCCCCAATGATAGTCACATCGCCTAGCTGGGGGTTTGGGTTGTCGATAGGTGTATACTTTTTCACCACAAGCTTTAAAGGGGAATCTTGAGAAATAGTTGCATTTGGGTATTCACGGATGTATTGCGCATCAATCACATGCTCCGTTACTGTGAACATGTTGAGTAGATTGTCTGCCGTAGCGTGCAAATTTTAGAATGATTTGTACATTCGATCTCGGATCACTACCGCTTTAAATACCATATGAAAACAGTCTAAAGCTTAGGCAATTACCAAATCCCAGTGTCAATTCCGGATGATGATAAACAGAGCGCGATAGACTCGGAAGTGCAGTTCCATTATTGGCTTTGCCTGATCCGCCTCCATGCTCTATCTGATCAAACAAATTGATCATGAAGGTTGGTAGTACAACATTTCTGTAGAATATGAGGTTTCTGGTTTTAAGTGAACAAATATACGTGTTTTGTGAAACCTTGCGCATCTTTTTCTATAAGCATCAGTGTGTGCGCGACATATCAATAGATCAACACACCTTCACGAAACCACGTGTCAGTTATGCTATAGTCCGTTGTTTTTCGGATAGACCCGCGTGGTCGAGCATAATCACTATTATTTCATTTGTCTTCACGTTCTTGTGTAACATGCAGTCTTCCCGAGCGAAACGTTACACAAACGGAGATTGGACGCCAAGTTGGTGGTTTTCGGAGAATTATACATTCACCCTTGGTACAGCCCATTATCACCCTATGGCATCAGCAACTACTGGCTGGGTATAGTTGTCGCATAACATAACTAGTAGGAGTAGGGTCAGTTTGTACAACCTTGACTGTATTGACGTAGTAATTGCGCTAGTGGACTCTGATGAACCCAGAGTAGCCTAAGGGAGGTATTACCTAAAAGGACAATACACGATTCTTGTCTAGATCTAGGTAAACTCAGCCTCAGAAGAGGCATTTACCTACAATTTATGTAAATTTCACATATTCTTGCCGCACTTTGATTAGTACTGAGGAACCCAAGAGCTTAAAACTACAAATATCAGACTGGAATAGCCCGAACGAAGCGTTTTGGATCCAGATCAAACACTTCGTTGTCGCAATATATATATTGCTGACTTGGTATGAGAGGAAGTTATATCGGCTGCATGCTACTTCGTGTATCATAGTACTTGTCTTGTTGGATTTGCCCCGATATTGAAGAAAGGAATAGTTAGAAAAGTTCAACTCTTTTCCAATTGTATTCAATGAAGATAGATAGATATAATATGTCATATAGACAATTTATGTTCACTTACCACTCGCTATCTCTTCTTACCCCTGACGGCAATGAATTGGAAGATTCCCATGGTTTTCGCCATGCTTGCTCTCTCTCTATCAACCACACTTATTTGATTGAATCCAGCCCAAGAATAAAAAAAAAAAAAACAAAAACATACAACAGTGAGGATTCGCTGGTGGTCACCCACCCAACTACTAACTCACCGGCGTGTGGCTTAAGTACGGCTGAGCGGACGGGAAGCCCTGTTTTCCACACCCTATGGTCGTATGTAGCATGTTACATGTGTGAGGGGATTATACTGCAAAGAACTGGAAGTGATTGGGTGGTTGGTGTGTGAGAAACGGGGAATCAAGGTAAGAATCAAGGTGAAATCTCTGTCTTAGTTAAGCTATATATAAATGCTTGGTATGCCCGGCAATTATCCACTTTGTCTAGTGAAAGAAAGCCACCTAGAACACGAGGCTTGCTATTAGCGTGGGTGCTAAAGTTAGTTACAACCTCATTATCTTAGACGGCAGCCTCTAGAATGGCATAGATGGATTCCTTACTCCGTATTGTAGCCCGTAATAGTGCGACGGTAGGACGAATGGATGGGATATGTGCTTACTAAGTAAGGACACACGAGACCTTGCATGTCTATTTCATCGTATGTGTCGATGAAGTGGAGTATGCCTTCTAACATGCCCCTTAGAACCTAGTCAGAGAGTGTTTTGACTTGTAATGATAGCACAACAAACAAGCTATACCTGCTAGCACTGCTGTGCTCTTCTGGGTGCAATCCATGGATTTACTCAAATGATATCATAAGCTTTGGTCCCTGTCAATCTTGTCATGGTAAAAATGGGTTTGTATGCAGTCAGCCATGGTTCAAGATGTTGATACCTAAGATATAAGGCAAAAAGGTGATTGTGGAACCGCCCGACCTAAAATAACCGGAAGAACCGAACAATGCAGCGAGTCTCGGATACCCGAGTCTGCTCATAGGTCAGTTACTAGGCAGTAAAGTAATTGATCAAGTAATCGTGGCAAGCCCCTACGGACAACACCGGATACTAAATTTTCACTGAAGAGCAAATTATAAGGATGAGAGGCATCTTTTGCACAGCTGCCCCGTAAAAAAGGTACATAAAAAGAACATATCGATTTTTCTCAACTCTCAACCCAGTTCAAGCAGATTTAACTGATCTTCGTATTGATCCTAAATATGTGATATATAATGTAAAGAGCACATTAAAAATCATCGCGCGTAAACAATATATACAAAGGTTGAACCATTCTCTTACTTCGAGAATACCTAGATATGATAGTTCTTACCAAGGTTGATACGAACCTTGGAAAGTAGTAGTCAAGGCTTGATTTACATATATAACTATTTTGAAGGTTAATAAAATCGAGTTTTTGACTATATTGTGGTTCTGTGCCTTTTGTGTACAATTGCTATACAAAAGATACTTAGTCCTTAGAATTTGCTATCCGGTGAAAATTTGCCATCCGGTGGTGCCCACCAACACCATAGGTACAAAAAGAGTTGTTGGGCCGTGCATTGGGTCGGGTAGGTGGCGGACTTGACACGATTCTCCTCCGTGGAGGCTCCAGCGTGGCAGAGAAAACATTTCCCTACGGAGGACAATACATGCCGATATTTGGAACTAAACTAAAGCACATATGCCCTAGCCTGTTCCTAAACAGGGCGTGAGAGTATCATAGAGTGTTCTGAATTGAGTGAAATCAAGTTTGATCCACTTTGTATGGGGCGCTCGAAACAAGACCAGTTACATATATGGGCCGCACGATTCAATCATTGGCTTGACGCCCTCGGCTATATTTAGTAAGACTAGGACATTTAAGCTATCCTTATCGGGTCATGATGTATCATTGTATATGGATGTACACATAGGTAGCACGTTGCGCTCGCTTACCACCAATTAAACATGTATAAATTGACACGGAAAATAAGCTTCCGAGACAGTGTTCGAATACGATTGAGAGTGTGACTGGGACGTTGAAGCCATGCATCTGTGCGACATCTAGACCGCACACCCCATGATACTGATGCTTATTTATGAGTGCCTGAGCGCGGCAAAAAGTAAAGATAGCATGGATACCATTGAAGATTACTTTGTACGATCCCGAGCCCCGCCATTGGATCACTGGCACGAAATCATTGGGATGAGCCTTTTTTTTTCTTCCGGAATTGCAACAGGAGGTGTGACGGGATCGTTAGGCGCATATGTACGGAGTATGTAGTGTGGATTCGCTCGCTTCTATCTAAGACACGGGAGATCGAATTCGTATGCATCAGAACAAGGAAATAAATCAGGGGGCTGGGTTAGTGAATCTGAGAAAGAATATTGCAAAGGAATTTGGAAGGTCTCAGAGCGAGGGATTACTTTCACCCTGATTCACATCCCAGGATTCTGGCGATAGTGGTCTCGGAAACTGAAGATGTGACGTCGAAGGCGGGCGGAACCGAATAAAAAAAGAAACCCACCAAAACTCCGTATGCTCCGTATACGAACTTGGCTTTTATTTTTTTTATTTTTTTATTTTACAAATGGTAGAAATTTCAGGGCAAAACAGGATATCCGCAAAATGGTTGAAGTATTGTGTATTTGTGTTTTTTTGGAGATAAGAGAGGGGTGGGGGTTGAATACAAGACCTCGGTCACCTAATAGTCACCTAATATCTACGGAGTAATCTTCCATGTCTTTGGGATACTTTTTAGTCTACGGTAGAATAGTTCCCTCGCTTCGCTTCCTTTGAATTAATGACAAAGATAAGCCTCTAGGATTATCGGTTGCATTGCATGATGCAGTTCGAATGTGGAAGAAACTAAAAAAAGAGACATAGGCGGTGCTTTGACCTAAGACATATGTTATTAAAAAAGGCTTTTTGCCATACAACGTACATATTGCCATCCACACTGGTGTGCTGATGCAGCTAAATGGCTAAGAAGTGCACTTTGCATAACCGTCTTACTTGGTGACCCCATAAAATTTACTATGAGAACAATACATCACACAAACATATACCTATCCAAGTTAGAATGTTTAGGTTAAGCGCACTAACATCAGCCAAGCTCGCTTGCTAATAATTACTAACAAATACGGATTACGGAGTACATCAAAGCCTTTTCAAACCCTTTGGATCTATCTGAGACACCGACCGAAAAGCCAACCACGCAGAGGCAAAAAGTCAGTGGATACAACATCGATGAAATCTGACTGGGTGGGTTTACGTGGGTCTTGCAGTAGTGTACGGCACCTATGTATAGACCATCCATCCGTTCGGCCCGATAAGGGTTTTGTTCCCCATAGTAAAAAATAAAAAAGAAAAGAAAAGAAAAATATGTATTCTGTAAAATCTGTAAAATCTTGGAAATCAGTAAGCAGTAAAATGCTAGAAGCTTGTTTCAGTTGATTTTTTGTTCTTTCATTCATCTCACTCTCGTTATTCGCCAAAAACTCATATCATTCGTTCTTTGAGTTGCGCATCTTTCCGGCAGCAGGTTACTGCTGATAACAGTATTATATACGGAAATGCAGCGCTCAGCTTTCCTCATACTGTCGTTTTTGAGCGTCTATGCCTTTTGTTGGCCGTATGACGAACCACTCGCTAAATACAATCTAAACGAAAACAAAACCGCTGCTGGCCCGATCGATTATTGGGGAGCATGGCCGGACCATGAGTACCATCCATCGCCAGATAACTGGCGCATGCCCACATATACAATCTTTTTGGACCGGATATCCAACGGTGACCCTACAAATGACGATATCAACGGGACCGCCTTTGAGCATGTCATCAACTCTAACCAGATGCGCCACGGTGGTGACTTGGAAGGGTTGATAGATACACTGGACTATATTGAGGGAATGGGATTCAAGGTTAGTTGAGATCCAGCTTCCGAATGCCTTCATCGCTAACCACAATAGATCATCTACTTCGCCGGAACGTACTTGATGAACTTGCCCTGGGCCTACGATGGGTACTCGCCGGTCGATACCACTCTCCTCGACATGCATTATGGAACACTGGAGGACTGGAGGCGGACGGTCGACGAGATCCACAAACGGAATATGTATGTGGTGGTGGATAACACACTGGCAACGTAAGTCGACGCTCCATATTCTCGGGTGTTCGTTCATGGGCTAATCTTAGAAACACAGAATGAGCAACCTGATTGGATTCAAAGGCCATCTGAACGATTCTGCCGATTTCAAACCATCAGAATATGAAGTCCAATGGGTTACCGACCGAGAATACGTCGATTTCAAGTTCAGTAACGATTGGAACGAAACTTGCAACTTTCCTAAGTTCTGGGATGAGACTGGATTCCCATTAACAGACAACGGGGTTCAAGAATTGAACGGTTGCTATAACAGCGACTTTGATCAATTTGGAGAGCTAGAGGCATTCGGTAACTTCCCCGACTGGCAGCGTCAACTTACCAAGTTTGCCTCCGTGCAGGATCGCCTGCGTGAATGGCACAAGCCTGTCCGCGATGTAATCACTCAACACTCCTGCCTTCAAATCGCGAGTTTGGATCTCGATGGTTTCCGCTTTGATAAGTCTGTGCAATCGACCCTCGAGCCCCTGAGTCAGATGCTCCCCGTCTACCGTGAATGCGCGCAGAAACTTGGCAAGAAGAATTTCTTCCTCCCCGGCGAGATCACATCTGGAGATAGCTTTGGCAGTCTCTACCTAGGCCGCGGTCGCCAGCCCGATCAGCGTGTGGCTAATGCAGGCGAGGGTGTTAAGCTTACCAACACCTCGGAGGGGGCTTTCCTACGAGAGGATGGGCTGCAAGCCTTGGATGGCTCCGCATTCCATTATACCATCTATCGTTCGATGACCCGTTTCCTGGGCTTGGACGGTAACCTGGTTGCCGGCTTTGACTTGCCGACCGACTTCATCGAAGCCTGGAATGAGATGCTCATTACCAACGATTTTCTCAATGCATTCACAGGAGAAATCGACCCCAGGCATATGTATGGTGTCTCGAACCAGGATAATTTCCGCTGGCCAGCTCTGAAAAATGGTACAGCTAAATACCTCCTGGGTTTGTACATCATCTCGCTGGAGCTTCCTGGAATCCCCCTGATCTTGTGGGGAGAAGAGCAGGACATGTACGTGTTCGACGCTACTGCAGCGAACTATATGTTTGGTCGACAGCCCATGACATACCAGACCGCATGGTGGACACAAGGCTGCTTCAACTTGAACACCGAAAAGTTCTACGATTTCCCTATCGATAAGGGACGCAATGGTTGCAATGATATCACTGTCACGTACGACCAGCGGAATCCCGCCCATCCACTCCGCAATATCATGAAGCGCATGTTCGAGATTCGAGCCCATTACCCCGTCGCTCAGGACGGCTTGTTCCTTGAAACGATATCTCAACTTACAGAAGACATATACCTTCCTGGTTCTTCTACCACTCCCACGGTTACTGGCCTTTGGTCTGTATTGCGAAGCTATTTCCCTGGGGTACAAACAAACGCAATCCTACCCAACGAAACCCTCTGGCTTGTGTATCAAAACGGAAACTCGACCAAAACATATGGGGGCAACTGCACCTCTACGAATGGATCTCTATTGGCGCCATTTGACTCAGGGACAAAATTGAAGAACCTCTTCTATCCTTACGATGAACTCACTTTGGAAGATGGCCCCAAGTCGTCAGACAACACCTACGGATGCGTCCGTAAAATGGAGCTGCTTCCATGGGAATACCGGGCCTATGTCAAGGCCTCCGAGTTCATCGAGCCCGGCCCTACTGTCACCGATTTCTTCCCTGGACATGATGCTCGGTTGCTATCTTCAGAAGACACGGGTGAAACCATGCCTATCCAGCTTGGATATTCTACTGAGATGGACTGTGACAGTATCACAAAGGCATTTTACCTGAATTCTACAACAGAGAAGAACATCACCGCCGAGCTTGATACATCTAGTGTCAACTGCACCAAAATCTCTGCCCGGACTACGAGCCATGCCTACACCGGAGAAATCCCGACTGTTTGGACATGGTCTGCAAACCTTAAAAATGTCCACCATGGAATCCACCAACTGACCGTTAAGAATGTTTCCTCCTCCGGAGTCTACACCAATTCGACCGACAAGTTCTTGCTGCGCCTCGGTGCTCATGACAACCCCCTCATTTCTCCGCTTGCCAATTACTCTACCAGTCTAGTCCACAAGTCTAACGACAATTTTTACATCCAGCACAGAGCTGCCGGTGCAGACATGTTCCGATACTCGTCTGACTTTGGCCGGAGTTGGAACGAGTGGGCGGCGTATAAAGGTGGCAACACGAGTATTACCATCCCAAGCTTCACTGGCACAGACTCCCAGAAGTGGGAGGGAACTCATATCCGAGTTCAGTACTTCTCGCGACTTACTGGAAGTAGCGATTACATCCAGGAAGGTGATTATGGGAGCGATAGAGTCCGAAGATTCCCGCATATGTGGTTTAACGGCCCATACAACCAATATGGCTATGATGCAGGAATGGACAGCAAGATGAAGTACGATTCCAAAGCATCTCGCTGGACCTACGACTTCGTTTACGAATGGCCAGCCATAGGCCAGCTGAATGTTTGGGGCACAGACAGTGACGGTAACCCTGATAACTCCGAGGTCTACGGTGATGTCGGCAACTCGTCTTCGGTTCAAAAGCTTCCTCCGTCCTATCTCGCATCAAACGTCATCAATATCACCACCCTGCCACCATTCCCGCATCTTGGTTGGACTATCTCCCTCGATGATGGCAACCTAAGATACGAATTGATCCCTGTCGGATCGGGATGGGCCCAGTTGGTCCTCTATGTCCTTCTCTGGGTTGTTCCGATTCTTATGGGATTGGCCGGTGTCTTTATCTTCATCGGAAACTTCTACCGTGTCAAGCTTAACATGAATGGCAATGTCACCAAGACCGATAAATTCCCGATACTGTTTTGGCGCAGAATCAAGGGAACATTCAACAAATATGACGATATCGAAGAGATCGGCATGTCAGACAAGGGTGTACCAGAAAACATGGCTCTGGCAGCAGCGGGCGCGAGCGACCAGCGCCGCACTGTATTGATTGCCACTATGGAGTACGACATCCAGGACTGGAAGGTCAAAGTCAAGATTGGTGGTCTGGGAGTAATGGCGCAGCTCATGTCACAGAATCTGAAGCACCAGAATCTTATTTGGGTGGTTCCTTGTGTCGGTGATATTGATTACCCCGAGGATACACCTGCTGAGCCTTTCGTGGTGACGATCCTAGATCATCCCTATTCGGTGCAGGTGCAGTATCACGTTGTCGATAACATCACCTACGTCCTCCTTGATGCTCCGGTTTTCCGGCAGCAGACTAAGGCGGAGCCCTACCCTCCGCGTATGGATGACCTTGACAGTGCCATTTACTATTCGGCTTGGAATCAGTGTATTGCAGAGGTCATAAAGCGAACACCCTCCATCGATCTTTATCACATCAACGATTTCCACGGCTGTGTGGCACCACTTTACCTGCTCCCGTCTCGCACTATCCCAGTTTGTCTGTCATTGCACAACGCTGAGTTCCAGGGTCTTTGGGCTTTGAGAACCCCACAAGAGAAGAAAGAAGTCTGTTCTGTCTTCAATATCCCGGTTGATGTAGCGACCAAATACTGTCAGTTTGGCAACGTTTTTAACCTGCTTCACACCGGTGCTAGTTATTTGCGATTCCATCAACGCGGTTTCGGCGCAGTAGGTGTGTCCGAGAAGTATGGAAAGCGCTCATGGGCCCGTTATCCGATCTTCTGGAGTCTTGCCAAGATTGGTAGTCTTCCGAATCCCGATCCCTCTGACACAGGCGCCTTGAAGAAAGACCCCGACGTGGAAGTTTCGGTACAGACTACTGACGAGTCGGCCAATGACAAACTCCAGGCACAGAAATGGGCCGGTTTGAATGAGGACCCTAACGCAGACTTGCTGGTGTTCGTTGGAAGATGGTCGAAGCAGAAGGGAGTCGACCTGATTGCCGATGTCATGCCGGCTGTCTTGTCTGCTCGGCCTAATGTGCAGCTGATCTGTATTGGTCCCCTCATTGATCTTTATGGTAAACTCGCCGCTATCAAGCTTCAGCGCATCATGGAAATGTTCCCAGGCCGTGTCTTCTCGAAGCCAGAGTTTACGGTTCTTCCCCCTTCGTGTTTTCTGGTGCCGACTTCGCCTTGATCCCATCCCGTGACGAGCCCTTCGGATTGATTGCCGTTGAGTTTGGCCGCAAGGGTGCACTTGGAATTGGTTCTCGCATCGGAGGTCTAGGCCAGATGCCTGGTTGGTGGTACACTGTGGAATCCGACTCAGCCCGCCATCTCTTGCACCAGTTGAGAACTGCCATCAAATCCGCCCTAGACTCATCACTCGAAACCCGACAGGAGATGCGTGCAAACTCTGCCAAGCAGCGCTTCCCCGTTCTGGAGTGGGTTCAGAAGCTCGAAGTCTTGCAGCGAACTTCTATCCACATCCATCACCAAAAGAATCAACTCACCGTTGCAGGTTCAGCGCGAGAGTCTCAGATCTACTGGGAGACCCCAGGCTTGCGGGACTCCGGTATGATCACCCGCCCTTCATCATATCTGTCATTGCCGGGGACTTTGGATGCGAACAGAACATCACAGCCTCCTCAGCCTTCCCTTCTCCAGCTACAGGCAGTCGAAGCTCAAGAGATGCAGGCAGCCGAAAACAACAGAGGCAGCACATTAAACCGCAATCTATCGCTCGGTCGACGATCTGGACCAGGACATGGCAGAAATCGTCTCACCAAAAAGTCACCGCGCGAGAGTCAGATGCTCGAGGCTATCGACGGTGATACCACGGATGATGAGAGCTTTGTCACGCCACAAGAGAACTTGATCACTCAAGAAGAGGCCATGGCAGCAGTCAACTTGCCTCTTCAGGATATGGCAGCACACCCTAGAAACAACAATCACGCTCGTGGGGAGTCTGACTCGTCAGCCTCGGAGTCGTCGCGTTTCCTCTCAAGGGACTCCTCTCCGGTGAGAATAACTCGTGATATTTCCGATCCAGCTGCACCTTTCGCTCACGAGGGCCGGAATATTTCTGTCCTCTCCTTGCCTTCTGTTGTTAACGACCATGATCAATCCGATTTCCATCTGCAAAAGGTCGACCCGACCTTTACGGACAGCATGGGCCACTTCACGCGAAACTTCGAAACCATGCTCGCCAACCTCAACAAGAAAAACTCAACTTCAGATTATTGCATTGAGCTTTATCTCATGAAGAGCGAGCGGAAGTTCTTCTACATGTACAACGATGCGCAGTTGAAGAAGCAGCCCAAAGAACGTCCCGTAACTGGAGCCGGCCTGGGCAAGACTGTCGAGAATACACCGTATAACGTCGTCACAGAAGGTCCTGACGAGTCTGATGAGAACAACACAGATGAAATTGATCAGTGGCTCTCCCGTCTGGGATACAAGAGACCCATCGCCATCCAGCGCTTCATGAGATGGCGTGTCGGAAACTGGCCTGTCTATGCTCTATTCCTCGGTCTCGGACAGATTATTGCAACGAACTCTGCGCAGATCACCCTGTTGGCTGGCCAGATTGGTGAGACAGCAGTCAAGCTCTACGTCATCGCGGCAATTTACTGCGTCTCTTCCATTGTCTGGTGGTGCCTATTCTTCCGTTTCCCGTCTGTGATTGTCCTCACTCTCCCCTGGTTCATATATTCTATGGCATTCGTCACCATGGGCGTATCTCCGTTCGCACTCTCAGACGTCGGTCAAGCGTGGGCTCAGAATGTCGCCGCAGGTGTCTATGCCGCAGCATCTTCCAGTGGTTCCTTGTTCTTCGCTCTCAACTTTGGTGATCAAGGTGCTGTCCCTGTGAAGGATTGGATGTTCCGCGCAAGTCTTATCCAGGGAATTTCACAGCTTTACACTGTCGCCTTATGGTACTGGAGTTCCAAAGTCACCGCAGCGGAAGTTGGAGGTGTTTCCACAGTTGCCCTGAACTCCTGGAAACTGACGGCTGTGGTGATGCCTATTGCTGCGGCTTGTTTCATTGTCGGTGTGCTTCTTGCCCTTGGCCTGCCTAAGTACTATCGCCAAGCACCCGGAAAGATCCTCTTCTTCTACACATCCCTCTTCCGTCGCCGAATCGTCCTCTGGTTCTTCTTCATGGTCATCATCCAGAATTGGTTCCTTTCCGCGGCATTCGGTCGAAATTGGTCATTCCTCTGGTCCTCTCAACACACAAAACCATGGGAAGTCGCTCTCCTGGTCATCTTCTTCTTTGTTGTCCTTTGGGTCGGTGTGATGCTACTCTTCCGTTTCTTGTCCAAGGAGCACAGTTGGATCTTACCCGTCTTCGGTCTGAGTATCGGTGCACCACGATGGGCGCAAACATGGTGGGGAACATCCAACATCGGTTATTATCTCCCATGGGCTGGAGGTTTGACTTCCGGAGCTATCGCATCCCGTTGTCTCTGGCTCTGGCTCGGTGTTCTCGATGAGATTCAACAGGTTGGCTTGGGAATGATTCTCCTACAGACCTTGACAAGAGTGCACGTCGTTTTCGTCCTGCTCGCCGCCCAGGCCCTTGGATCTATCGCCACTATTTGTGCTCGCGGATTCGCGCCAAACAAGGTCGGCCCAGGAGACATCTCCCCAGCTATTGGATCATCATTGGATGCTGTTGGAAATGCGTGGTTCTGGATTGCCCTTTTCTTCCAGCTTTTGGCTAGGTCAGTTATCATCCCCCAACACTCATCCTATAGCATTTTACTAACCGTGATTATAGCTTTGGTTTCCTTCTCTTCTACCGCCGTGAACAGCTCAATCGGCCCTAGATCACCATTGGTGGTTTGGCTCCTAATTCAGTAATTTTTGTGTCCTAGTATATAGATAGATGGGAAGGAGTCGGAGTTATTTTTTGTTTAGTTAATGAACTACTGTTTAGTATCCTAATATATACAAACGTGGACTATTGTGTACAGTGGCAGATTCGTCGATACACCCTATTTGTACTCATTTATAGCAGACAACAATAATCGGCCTTGCCATGTGCTTATTGGTAGTCTTTTGGGGTATCTTCTCAAATTATGTAAAGTCTCAAACCGCCAACAATTTTGCTATGACATAGGAAGCTGACAATTTACAAATTGGTGCCCACAACCGAAATTTGGTCCTTCTTCGCTCCCTCGGTTGTAAAAACCCCAATTGTGTTTGTCGACTCATCCTCAGACCCATCCCTATCGTTCACGTGTTTTATACTCTTCTCTCTGTATTTTATTAGCAACAAGTTACATGTGTAAAAAGGCATCTGGAGATCTTACCCATTCGGCCCATAGGTGTAACGAATAACAAACGTCATAGCCACCAAGCAAACAGTCATGGCTGCAGAAAAGGGGTATCCTTTGATAAAACGAGGTCCATCCACAGTTGGGTACGTGAAGAGTGGGATCCAGCATGTCCACATTGTGGAAATAGCAGTGGCCAGAACCAACACGATTGCGCGCTCCTCGATGTTGTTACGGTAAATGACGTTCACCCACCCATATAGCACAGATGATACTGCAACTGCCGAGTATTGCACACTGTAAGCAAACCATTTGGCTCCTTCAGGCACCTCCCAGATAGACAGAATGATCAGTCCCGTAAAGTTGATGCTTGAAGCCAACGTAATCGCCCAGGCGCGATCGAGCCACAAGTCCGTGCTGATGTTGATGAAGAGAATAAAGAAGATCCCGAGTGCTGGGCTGATTGAGTTGAGTTCGTTCTGTGTTGCAGAACTGTAGCGGTGGAGGCTCTTTAACCACAACAAAAAGGACGCTGTGTTGGCGCTGGAGTTGAAAAAGAAGCTATCCCATATAAGGACCAACCAGAATCGCTTTGACAAAAAGAGCCTCTTGGCGAGTCCCCATGAGAAAGGGGCACTTTTGACTTGCGTTCCCTGTTTTTCTAGTCGCTTGCGAGCAATATCTAGATCTTTTTGTGAGAGAACGAGACGGTTGGGCTTATCAATTGTCCCGGGGTAAATAAAGTAGCCAATAATTGCAAGGGGCATGGTAATGACAGCGTTAATGATGAAAAGCCAACGCCACCCTGGTAGTCCGTTAACTCCATCTAGGTAGTCGAGTGTGGCGCTCTGTAGAAGACTAGCGGTGAGGAATCCCAGGGTGAGGCCAATGTAGAAGGCCCCTCCTCGTCTTCCTATCTCATTGCTTTTGTACCAGGATCCGAGAACGTAGTGCACACCGGGGAAGTAAGATGCCTATCAACATGAGTAAGACGAAGGGATTCCTTTCGGGCCATTGGTAAGCCATACCTCGAAGATTGAGACTAAAAACCTATAAGCCATAATTTCTGCATAGCTTGTGGCTCTATACTGCAGCAGAGTAAAGATTCCCCACATGAGATCGAGAGTTGGAACGAGGTAGTGCATCGGCACCCGAGGAAAGAGGTACATGAAAGGCAAAAGCGCAACGACATTCCCAACAGTAAAAATAGTCTGGAAATGAATTAATTCGTTCCCATGGAAGCCAAGATCTTCGGCCATTCCAGACAGATATGCATTGTCTGAACATGGTGCGATTAGTACTAGATTATGGTAGCTTTTTGTGATTGACTTACTGATATTTCCCTGGTCAATGTACTTGACCCAATAGACAACGAATGCATATGGAACAATCAAAAGATCAAGCTTCAACACCAACTTTCTCTCTTCCGGTGTATCATCTGGAGAATACCAATGGTACCACCTTTTGGTGGGCGTAGCGGCCGTACCCATTGCCGCAGTAGATAAAATGTAAGATTTTAAGTGTAGGTCCCCGGGTCCAGTAACGCAAGTGTGAAATCCTTTTTTTTTTTTTTTTTGATGGCGTTAAAAAATATTTAGTTCCTTGTAGAAACACCTGATTTTATAAGAATTGTTTATCTAGCATGTTGGTAGGGCTACGGGTGGTGGATGTTGCAATTTAGGGTGTCGCTAACACCATCGTAGTCCTTTTCAGACTAAAATGATACTATCCGACACTCAATCAAGGTTGCGGAGGAAAAGATAAGCTATGGGGCTTTTATCGGCAGTTTCTTCTGCCCACTTGAATTACAAACTGATTTTTCTGTATGCGCAATGAAGTAAATAGTTATAGTTAAACGAGAGGGTTCGCCGGTGATTTATTGCGAATATTCCACTACTATTGCAGCATAATTATTATAATATAAATCACATCCACGCGTATCGACTTCGTTGTCAAGCGATGTGTGTGAGTAATTATTCAACCAGATACCCCTAGGCCTATTAGCGCCTCCGATTGTATGGCTGATGAAAAGTACACAAAGATATTAGCACACAGTTCCTATGAATATAGGTGATAGCAATCATAGATAGCGCGGCTCACAACTGGCTTTATTGGCGATTCTCGAATACGGTAGGCTCGTATGGAACATGTGCAATGCTGCGTGGACAACATTGATTTGCAAGTGATGCTGGTGTATTATCATTCAGCCCCCAAACTCTCAACCATCAAACAATCTCAATGCCACCTCAGGTGTACCAAGAAAAAGCGTGCCGCCACCCACATGGGTATCCAACAACAAGAGGATATCTTGTCCCAGCAAAAGGCCGTCTTGTCCCAGCAAAAGGTTATCTCGGTCCAGCAAGAATCTTGACTCAGCAAAAGGGTAGCTTGGCCCAGCCACAGCTCATTGTCGCTGCGGGGGAGCAGTAAGAACAGCACCAATGAGTGGATGGACATGGTATATATGGATGGTAAAGGTGGAGGGAAATTAACAGCATACATATTCCATAAGCTAATATATTCTCATATCCATTTTATTCAAAGTGAAAATAAATGCGCACACATGTACAGATATCACACATCATATCATAATAAGGTACATATAACATATGCTTAGGCGATCGACATAGCCTTCTACATGTCGGAAGTTAGAATTTATTGGATTAAGACCTTTCCATGTATGATACACGTAGGAGATCTTGTCTTATCACCGTCACTGGAGTCTCATTTCTCTGACAATGCCCCACCTGTATGGCACTATCTCCATTTACTATATAGCTCCATGCTAACCTTGGACTTAGTCGAGACAGCGGTTGGGATGCCCTTTTATTTGGCCAGCCCATGACTGCAGTCTGTTCCGTCGGGCACCCTGGAAAAGCCACCTGGCCCTTGGGCCCAGCTTTTGAAGAAGCTCAATTACACGGTGGCAAAACAGGGCATCATACTCAAAACTATCACGTTTATTACCCTGGACAAGAAATAGCCAAAGCGCAAACTGATGGTTCCGAAGAACCGACCTTCCACGCCCATATTCTTCATATGCCTGCTGCAACATGGTGTCTCACCCAGGCGACACCCACCTGACTACTGACCGCACATCCTACACGCCAGTGATTGCTTGTCGAATATTGGTTGGCGTAGGTGGAAGGTAGCACTGCCAGGTGAAATTTGGAGAATCAAGACCGAGACGGAAATCCAAGTACTCCCTATTGAACAGCTGCATAAATCTCTAATGCATCATGCAACTTTCCAAAAACACCCCCATGCCACCCTCTAACCAACTCCCACTCCTCACCAGGCAAAGTCTTGCTTGCCATCTTCAACCAAGCCCCAATAATAAGATCCGCATAGCTAGCCCGGTCCCCAAGTAAAAACGGCCCATTACCACCAAAATACTTCGCCAATCCCCCCAACATATCCCGGAAGGACCCAAGGAGCTTCTCACGCTGTTCATTTGTAATAGCAAAATCCCCCCAACAGCTCACACCAGCCCGCCGAACAAACTCAGCCTTCGTCTCCTCGGCAGTTGCAGGATCAAACGGTAGCCCTTGGACCATGAGCGCGGTGTGCGTGGTGAATGCAGCGTCGATATTCATATTGAAACGGGCATATTGGGGGTAATCACCCTCGTCACACTCAGACAGTGGAATTAAAATCGGAGTGTCCGGACTAAAGACATAATCCAGGGACTGAGGTGGAAATAGATCATTTCCGGATGGGTATTGCTTTTGCAGGTAGACAGCAATGTCAAAGGAGTCGCCGAGTTTGCGGGATGTTGTGAGGTCCACTAAGATGGGAAGAGTGTGGAAGTCTGTGCCGTTGGCGAATTTACGGCATGCGGGGATGTCGAGGCGTTTTCTGACACTGGATACATCGGGGAGTTGGACCCAATTGGTTATGTATGGGACTGATTTGAAGTTGAGGGCTAGACGAGTCTTCCAAGGGTTTACAGCGCTATTGTTCTTTTCGACTGGGGGGCACATTGCAATGTCGTAAAAGACAAGTTCGGTGTCCATAGTGGGGAATTGATTGAGGTACCCTTCCTGAAGATGTACTTTCGAGTGTAGATGTCTAGATATATTGATGCAAGGGATGTGGTATAATCACGTGGTCCTTCTTGTCCAGTAGTGGAGTACTTCCTCTTATTATTATAACTAGTCTCATTGAGAGCACCGTCATATTTTTCTCTTCTTCCTTTTTATGTGTCCTAAGAATACCAACGTAGTTTTATAGTGACGTGGTTCTGCTAGCGAGGTCATCGGCTAAGAAATTGATCATTGTGACTCAACTCACGATGCTAACACTTACATTTGGACTAGAAAAAGAAGAGTCACTTCAATGCTTGGAAGAGAAAATCTCTCAAGCTACAAACTACTTAGGTGGTTCCAACTAAATCTGAAACATCAGATACGCGTCTTCACCACTTGCCAGATACCTGAACACCTATTGTTAACACCCGTGTATTATGGGGTTAATACCATGTAGTTACCTTACTTAGGTCCCTTCCTTTTTCTCCCTGACTACTCCTCTCCAGGGCCAAACTACACACTTCATTTCTCGACGAAATTTTTTATTGTGTAGCAGCCCCCGAAGGTGCTTAACACGCCGGGAGTGGGCAGGTGACTTACAATGTGATTCTGGAATCTTTGGAAACAGCAGGATCTATTCTTCCTTCTTTCCTCTTTTTTCCTCCCTTCCTCCTTCCACTCTTCTGTCCTTCCATCGTTCCTCAAATATCCGGACTTGCCTTACCCGAGAGAAATTAACCAGCAGCCCCTGGCCTGGGAGGCCTTCCACCTCGTGGATCACGAAAAATACACAACCACCAGAAGTTTTTAATCGTCGAATGTCTCCCACGGGCTCTCAATCTCCAGTTTGTCTGATATGACCGTGTCATGGTGGTGGATCAATAAAGAAACTAGGTGTGAGGTGTATATGTCGGTTACTGGAAAACTTGTCTGGTATGTTACTTATCATACTGAAAAGTCCTTACTAAGGGATCGACGACTAATACATTTACTCGCATCACTTCCAGATATGAGGTAGAGTGCACCGTCCTAGGGATATATACGCTAGACATGACGGCATTTTCAGTCTGTTCATCGCACATGAAGCCCATGAGATCAAAAATTCGGGCACGGTGATCTGGGCCTCCGGATATTAGTCTTCGCCAAAGTGAAGAGAAAGCCGTTGCAGCGACGGTGGGCGGGTGCATCTGTTCAACAGACAAAATCCTCTAACAGCAGGCTTTGCTGCTGTCAACGTTCTTCGAGCCGCAAAAATTGTCTGGACGGACCCTGGCACCCAGAATGTGATCTACCATAAGGGCAACAATGGTCTCTCGATATATGCAACGGGGAAGAAGTCAGATACCAAACTAAGATGACGGTTATACACGCATACCAAAAATTCCTTCAACCAGTTTCTAAACTCAAACAGGCGAAGATAACTGGTCTGCGAAGTGTTGGAATACGCGTCCCTTCTCATGCCCAACCCAGACTCCAAAGCACGCGTATACAGATACATCTAGGTCAAGCCAATTGAAAGCAGAACAGATGACGGCTCCAAGGTTTTAAATGACTTGGCAATTACAACCGTCTTTTCATTCCTCTTTCCAATCGTCTTCCGACTTCATTTAGTCTCGCATCCCCCTACCTCTATTTTCGATCCTAAAGTTCGAAAGATCTGTTACGTGGAAGAGCAAATTACTTTTTATAGAATGTTGGCAACTTATTTAGTTGGGGTAAGATGGTGTTGTATACGGGGGAATTATCAGGGGTGAGAAGGCATTTCCATTATCATGTTGTGGACTATGAGACTAACAGGCTACCAGCAGTCAGCGCCCGGATCAGTGCAGTCATCTCCCATCCCCAAGAAAAACAAAAAAGCAGCCCCCGATCGACCAAGTCCTCCTCTGCAGCGACAAAAAAGACCATGGCCAGTAGCAATACTGGCGTGTGCTGGTCCGCCCTTTACACTTGATTTCCCGCGGCGAGGGAGGTCATCAAGGGTTCCGCTGTCGACGAGCCTTCCAATGGATTTTTGCTCGCAGCCTCTCTCCACTTCCTATTTGGAAAGTTCCTACTTGCTTTCAAACCAATTGTGAGTGACAAATGCCCAATAACTGATACACCCAGCTAATATAAATCGTATCTTGAGCCCAATAACGATTTCCTGTACGAGATCGTGGTGTACAAGTCCTGGGGCCCAACATTACCTCGCTTCTGTAAGGAAGGTCAGAAGGTTATGATGAGACAGCATTTCGAAGTTGCTTTGGTGAATCGGACTTTGCTTGACCTCCACTGGAGGCTCCGCGAGGTGTTCAATGCATCTGGCTCTGGAGAAGAGATCGACCGTGTGCTTGGCTACCGACGGTAGCACCAAGATCGAAGAGCTCCTGTGGTACTCTTTTTCAAGCTCCTATGTGCCACAGCCGTACTCTACGAACGCTTGCGCGTGACCCCGGGATACGTGAGATCATACATACTTTACATGCCTATATTCAATAAGACATTGTTAGCTCCAATGAATGAATAACCTATTAGTATATATGATACTGTTTTGTTTTTAAACCCACCCACGCACATCACCTTTTTACAAGTAACGAGCGAATAAATAAGGTATCCATAAGAATAAAAGAAATAGAACGAGTATCCAGCCCAGGGGGATGAAAGGCCTAGAGAGGGATGTTATATATATGTAGTATCACACTCGGTCAAGCCTCAGACTGGGGGACAGCGCAGCTAGCTGCTTGTGACTGAGCATATCATCTGCACCAAAGCAGTTCCCGGTTGCCATCTTGGATGGTTATTGACCAAATATTAGATCACAGAACCAAGAATATAAAGGGCTGGTCAAAAGACTTATAGAAAAATTGCGGAAAGACGAGTAGAAAAACTTGAGAAAAAGACTAAAACCTCTCATATATACTATCTGGTTATCTCATAACAGATCAAAGACACTCTCTATATACAGCATTCAAGCAGAAACAGGAGTAATCCTAGTGACCTCCTTCAAATCACGACTACTGAATCCAACACGAAGGACAAACTCGCCCTCGGGGATAAGCCACTTCTGGGAAACAATATCCCAATAACTCAAATCTCTGCGCATCAACTCAAATCCAACAGTGCGCGACTCTCCTGCAGCCAAAGAGACCTTCTCGAAACCGCGCAGCTGCTTGGGTGGTGTTCCCTCGGGGGTGCTGTCTGGGAAGGTAACGTACAACTGGGGAACGGTAGCACCCTCGACATCACCAGAGTTGGTAATTGAAATAGTCACGTTGTAGATAGTCTCCCACAGAGCGGGGTTACCACCGGGCTGAATGGGCTTCTCTTCGGGGATGGAGGAGATGGAGTCAGCCACGGGTTCGGCGCTGAGGTCGGAGAGGTTGAAGGTTGTGTACGAGAGACCAAAGCCAAATTCGTACTGCACGGAGATGTTCTTAGCGTCGAAGTAGCGGTAGTCGATCTCGAGCTTCTCGTCGAACCAGGATTGCCAGTCATACGTGCCGTTGGTGGACACTGCGGTGGTAGGAGGGGCATTGTAGTCGCTGGCGTTCTTGGCAATTGTGTAAGGTAGGTGGCCGGAGGGGTTAATGTCACCGTAGAGGACATCGACGATGGAGTTACCAGCTTCCTGGCCGGGGTAGTGGGCAGCGACGATGGCGGTGACGTTGGGGTGGCTGGCCCAGGGGAGGACGTTGATGCCGGAAGAATGGGTGATGACGATTGTGTTGTTGCAGGACTTGGCAACGGACTCGACAACATCGTTGCCGTCGTAGTCCACTGTCAGGCTCTCGCGGTCAGCACCTTCTTCGGCCCAGGTCTTCAAGAAGACCAGGCAGGCGTCGGGGGTGGCGGGAACCCAAAGAGCAGTGACATTGTTGGTCGCGATCTGGGTGTTGTTCAGGAAGTATTGGACAAGAGCATTGTCCTTCTTAGCACGGGTCTTGATGGCCTCGAGAGGGGGGAGACAAGATAGGTAAAGCGGCCGGTACCCGAGCCACCACCAGACGCGAGGTTGCCGAATTCGAAGGTCGCCTGGTTCACAGCGCCCATTGTGTTCTCACCAGCATCATTGCCGAAGATAGCAATGTTCTTAGGGGCCTTCAAGGGCAAGGCCTGCTTTTCGTTCTTCAGCAAGACGGTGGCTTCAGCTGCGAGCTTGCGGATCAGCTTGGCGTGATCTCCGCGGACATCACGGTTGCGCTCCCCAGTGAGGTTGAACTCGCGGGCCCAGGTTGAGGCGGGGGAGAAGGTGTTCAGGTCGGCGGATGAGGGGTCCACCAGTGGGTAGTCCACATCCTGCCCAAGCCAGTAGTAGGGTGTCATAATGCGAATGATCATATCATCGACACGAGATTCATCGACGGTTCCGTTGTTGACAGCATATGTCACGTTCTTTCCGAAGAAGGAGTTTCCGTCGGAGACTTGACCCGTGGGGACTTGACCGTAGGCACCGAGACCACCGGGCATGTTCATGTCGAGACCACCCTCGATCGAGGCGACACCAGAGTGGGTGCCACCCCAGTCAGACATAACGTATCCCTGGAAACCAAGCTCTTCTTTGAGCAGGCCATTAAGTGACTTGGAGTTCTCGCAAGCATAAGAACCATTCAGACGTTGGTATGAGCACATGAAGCTAGCAGCCTGGGCGCGGACGGCATTGGCGAAGGGCCAGAGGTATAGCTCATGCATGGTTCGGTCATCGATGTTGGCGGAAACTGCTTCCTGAATAACATCGGTGACGGTTCCATTGGGGTTGTAGGTAGGGTTACGCTGAGTCTCCTGCTCGTTTCCGATGAAGTGCTTCGCGGTGGCTTGCACGCCAGCGTCCTGGTGGCCGCGAATGGTTTTCTCCATGGCGACACCGGTCAAGTAAGGATCAGCAGCAAAGCCTTCCCAGTTTCGGCCTGCGTAGGCAGAGCGGCCGAGTGGACCGGCCACAGGGCTGAGGGCGATGTGAGCACCCTTAGCCTTGAACTCTTGTCCCATGGCGTATCCTCGTTGATAGAGGAGATCTCTATCCCACGTGGATGCCACGGTGACACCGGCAGCAAAAACACTGGCATAGTCGGCTACACGGATTGACAGGGGACCGTCCTGTAAACAGAGGCCTGGGAACCCGAGCCTTGGGATGGCAACGATGTTTCCCACACACGGGCCTGGCTGGCCAGTGACCATGTCGGCTTTCTCATCGATAGTCAATTTGGCGACAAACTTTTGGGCTTTGGCGTAAGCCTCCTCCCAATCACCTGAACCAGTAGCGTTTGCTGTGATATAGATCAGAAAGAGCCCAAGCATATAAACAAGAATCAAAGAGTAACATACGTGAGGGAAGGACGGCAGGGGAGTGTCCGTAAGGGCCCAGGATGGTTGTGTTCTTGGGCTGGACATAACTGAAAGCTTCTTCACTTCGACTGCCTCCATCAAATGACTGGCCATTAGCCAATGTGGCAGCCAAAAGGCCTGAAACCACAAACTGAGCGACGCGGGCCATTTCCGTAACTTCGTTAGACACAGGAGCTCGAACGGTCTCTGGAGCTGCCAATCTTGGGATATTCACTCCTTTTTATAGCCTGCAATCTCGCATCCCGCGACCCTCCGGAAATAAATCTCCTAGTTGGGGTATGGGGTATGGGGGGAACGAGCAAATTTTGCCGGAGTTCTACCGGTGACGTTGCGGGAGAAATAATGATTGGGCCCTGAGGCCAAGTCTTGGAACCTTCCAAGGTTGGTTCATCGATAAGGATATGGATACAAGAATACTCGGCCGCCTTTCCGACCTCGGGATTGTCCAAGTCCCACTGTCCACATTTCCCGGCTTTGTCTCACCTTTTTGGTGGTCTTTTAGAAAATCTCTTCAATTATCTTTCTAGGTGTGCTTTTATAGATACTTTCCCCTTGTTGGTGTTGTAGCTAGCATAGATGGTGAAGACGACTTTTCCATGTATAACTTTTGATGATGAGGATAGTTGACTCAGGGGAGAATTTTGCTACCTAGGTAGGTTGTCCATATGAGTACCCCACCCTTTCAGTGCACCTTAGGAACGTTCACAAGTAGCCGGAGTTCTACCGAGAAAGTCTTGGCGCGTTCCCGTGGGGACCCCACACATTTCTCTTTCTGGGGAAATTCCTTCATCCCTACACGCCGGCAGCGAAACCCTATGACGCATTTTAATTCTCTAGTTCAGCCTCCTTTGCATCTATTGGTCCGACTGGGTCCCAACGCTCGGTAATTTCTTCCCGCTTTGGTCTCCCACCATCAAAGCAAATATGAAAAACAACCCTAGAAACCTTAGCAAAAATTGTGTAAATTGGCCCGAGGTTCGGAACCTTGGCACCACGAGACATTTCCTTCACGATCACCGCCTTGGCAGCTAGAGTTGGCTAGCGGGTATCCCACTCGGCGACTTCATCGGAGACGGAACACCCGGCATCTTTACCAATATGTATGTATATGTGCCGTACTCACCGGAAATACTTCGGATGCTCGATAAACTTTGTTGGTCAATTTTGCGCTTCGTTGCGGTGTCACTGAGGGGTACATACACTCTAGCGCTACCAGTGGCATCCCCGCAAAGCCATCAGACGATGTTTTGAGGGGTTCGAAATTAGTGCTGCTATTATGTATGTTGTACACTGACATGAGGTGGTGGCTTGGACTCGGTGACTATGACCTATCCCGCGTTTTCGGTATTTGAGTAGTGTCCACCGGCTCACCTGCGGATAGGTCAAAGCCGTGCATTGTCCTCGGATGGCAGCGCCCTCTCCATTGAAGCAGAGTGGTCAGATGGTTTATAATCATTACGATACAGGAGTGGAACTTTTCCAACGTTCCGAGGTCATTAGCGGCACCTGAAAATATATTCATACCACACAATCTAATTCCCGAACTTTTACTAAAGGCCTACTATAATACCTGTCTTTCTACAATTGGTATATTGTAGTGATTCCAACTTTGTGAACTTTGGAGTCTATTTTCTAGCTGGTTAAACACAACGTCACCCGGGATTCATATCGAGATAACTCCAGTGGAACAAATCCGAGCGTGGTGTGAAGTATAGTAGCCCGACCCACCCCCACCAGCGAAGAAGGGTCGGCAGGAATTGATAGTAAGGTACGGAGTACATCTACTCCGGCTTCGGCAGAACGGTGAAAAATGTAAATTCTATCGGCTTGCTGCTCTGGTTTTATTATAAACGTCTGCAAATTTGCAAGCTATCTAATAGAAAAACGCACCTTTTCTGTTAGATGGTATCGGGTGAGGGTCATCCAAAGAGACGCCTAAATGGTTTGTAAGAATATTGAAAAGATTGATCTGATTACCAGAAGTAGACTATCCAACTGAGCACAACCGTTCTCCATATGTCTTAGGTTTTGTGCCTTACATCTACCCATTAAATTGTATCGAAATCCCTACGTGGGGTCACGGAATTATGAAGCCTGGTTTAACTACTATTTCTCAAAACTCCCTATTCGGAAGTATGACGACTACCCACCAAGAGTAATAAGAAATATGTGAACTTGAAACTTTTTAATTTACTATGATCAAGTCTACTGTGTTATATGATCAAATTCACACTCACTACTCACTGTAGACTATGGCCGGATTCTAACAGTCATGGGATGGAGATATATAGTTCGGCTCGAATTCAACTTAAGAAATGCCCCCCCACCCCCCACCCCCCCTCAGCTAAATTAGAGATACTGACCTGGAAAGAAACACATAATAAAGTGTAACATGATTTTCATAAATAAAGGAATAGCAAAAGAAAAACTTACAACATACAACAGCATGTGTATGACTGTAGTCGGAGGCATCCGTGGCCCCCATACGCATCTCCGTGAAGCTTCCGAGTATAACAGCTTGAAGTGTTGTGATGTTGGGGACTGTAGTTTCGATCACAGACTTGAGATTAGGAACCTTGATATCATCATTGGCAGCCTTTTTTAGCCAGCTGTGGTACACTTCGCCTTGTGGCTTATTGTATTGACTGTAGTGTCCTGGTATAGGACAGGGACAAGGACGGATCTCCCGATGTCTTCTCCTACATAACCCAGTCTTTGAGGATACCGTAATCATTTTGAAGCACGTTATAAAATCCGTCTTCATCGCGTACCGTATATGTGATAGTGACAACGCCTTGGGCAGGTTGTCCCTTTTTGACAGTCATCTTTGTATCAGTATCATTGCCGCTACCACCATATGCTTTGTCCGCTGTCAATTTACTGTGTGTGTATTTGTTTTCATCACCCCATATAAACTTGTTAGGGAAGCGTTGATGTTATCCTTGACACACTCGGAATAATATCTGGACTAGAATTAGATTGGCTTGATTGCACCAGCATCGGAAGGGCTTAAAACTAATATATTGATTATAGCTTTTAAATGCATATTTATCGTTTTGGCCAGTTGTTGGAAGGATGCCCTAGTTTAAGACCCTTGGCCTCCTTCGAATCGGGGTTAAGGCCCAGGTTCCACCGTTGAGGATCGGCAGCCTAATCAGAAGTTGAGCCCTCCGACCCAGTCAATGCGTTGCTTCTTGTTGTCATCGGCCATGTATGCTACCCAAGCAGTAATTTTGCCATTGGTACCGTAAACATCATATCGGAAGCGGAAGCTTCATCATACCACACGCGGCCCTGGTAGCCTTCTTCCCCTGCGTTCACACGCGATAGAATTTTATCTAGTATTTGAGATGTATCTTGAAGTATTGGTACACCGTCCCGCCTCGGCAATAGGAACATCAAAGGCACCGCCATATTTGTACATAGGCCCAGTGCAACTTGTGTCGGTCATACCAAAACTGCGACCGTAGCTTGGAATTCCGACGAAGACTTTGTTTGCGGGGGTACACCAGCCTTAGTGCTCATAGCAAGAGAGTTATGGATCTTGTTGACATGCGATCGAAGGCAATTTCCGGTGGGACATTCTACAACGTACTTATTGTCATAATCTATGTATGGTCAGTAAACTTCATCGGTGGTGGATATAGGTGTCAAACTCACCCACTATCCATAAGGGTCGTAAGTCATGTAGATGAAGTAACTAGTTTGTAAGTTTACGGTACAGCGTAGATCATATGGTGGGGCATTTGCGGCCGGAAACCAATCTGATTATGGAAAGAATGAGAAAACAGAAGGGAAATTAGTCTAATGCGCTACTAGTACTAATCTTGCTGTCGGCGTAGCCTATAAATTCTTACTGAGCACTCGAGACGTTCCTTCTTTTGAAAATCTGTCCTCTCCCCACTTTCTTCCAACCTCGGGCAATTGCTAGAGCATCACGCCCCTGCGCTATTATCATCATGACAGCTACACAGGTTACAGGGAAAAACTCTGTCATTTCCCCCACCGACCTACCAGTCAACACCTCCGGCAAATCCAATCGGTCAGATAAGGGCAAGAAACAACCCGTTGACTACGACCTTGACCAATGCATCGCGGCAATCAAGGGGGAAAAAGTACCGTCCGACTTAAGCTCTTTTTGGCATCGCAGAGCAGTCATCCGCGGGATTCGTGATTCACTCCAATTTGCAACAAGCCCAGCAGTCATCGAGCTATGCTCCGGCGACGATAGCCAAGCTTATCAGTTTTCGCGCGCCCGCAATGCCCGTCTGATGATGAGTGACATAATCCCCGATATGCAAAACCCTGCCACCGAGCCGTACTGCATTTGGTATCCGGAACCTGCATCGGAAGAAACCTACCGTGAGGTTGCCCGTCGATACCCATCTATGCGCTATCAAGTTGGCCGAGCATGTGCTGCTTCTTGGTATACGGATCTTTATAAAGAATTAGATCTTCTACCGGATGTATCTATTGCTGAAGAGGCACGCGATGTTGACAATAATGATATCTACAAAATCATTATGTCAGCCCCTCAAAGATATATTGTTATGGATGATTTCACTCAATCTATTAATGAAAGCCCGCAAATACCTGCGTTTCTGAATGGTAATATGAAGCCTCGGCGGGCTTTAGGCCAGCGTGCCCTCCCTCCCAAAAACTTGCCAGACACAACTGCAGATGATATTGACATCGAGGAGGATGGATTTATTGGGTTACAAAATGTCGACTTAGTGGAACGCAATTCAACACTCGGTCCAGGAGATTCTGAGCAACTATGGATGCCTCTTCCGCCCGATCTTCCAGTTGAGAAACGCCTTCTAACGCAAGTGGCTGCATGGGAGGGTAATGTGGATAGATACTCTCGACTGATGCATCCACGTAGGCTCAGAACGGAAACTGAATACAATTGTATTCTTCGTGGAATTTATCACCATACAACCTTTGCTAAATGGTGGGCCTATCAGCTGGAAACGAACCCCAGGCGAATCATTCTCCCGGGTAAATCGCTTAGCGAAGGCAATGAGCGCGAGTATCGAGAGATTCGTACCGCGATCAATGCTCGCAAGATCATGAACAATGAGATCTCCGGTATCGACGATGACTCTGACTACCTCCCTTGGCTTATCTGGTGGCCGGTTAGGCCTCGTGTGAATACTTGCAATGAGCTAGCTCGCAAATGCCCATCTATGAGACAACAAATCGCGATAACCTGCATAGTTTGTGACTACGAATCGCTATTCCTAGCTTTGAAACCCCCTCCGCGCGAGTCCCTTTTCGTGGCTGCTAAACAAAGCGGAAACCCGTTCTACCTCAAATATCTAGAGGAATTTGTTAAGGAGCGTTCTATTAAATCCAGAGAAATCTCAGAATTCGATGATTACACTAGCCTGGAAGCAAGTTTACAGCCTGATTTGGAGCCCAGAGCTACTCAAGCCCATTCTTCTATCAACTTTTCTGATATGATGGGTGTGTATCCCGGAGGCGAATGGAACACTCCTAGTATCTACGGTGGCCTACCGGTCCAAGCGGGAATTGTGGAGAGATACATGTGGCTGACAACTGAAACTGCGCAGAAGATTGAGCATGACTGCCGGCAATATGGCGGAGTCTACAATGGCTGTGCGGATACTGGTCTCTTGTATATTGATGATGATGATTCGGATAACGAACTTTGGCTGAAAATTTCACGTCCTCCAAAGCGTATGACGTCCTTCGAAATAAAAGACGAGGACCACAGCTAGTTTTATTGAATGGATTGATTCTGTTGGAGCATCATCCCATAGATGCATGTTTGCATGTTTGTTTCTTAGGGCTTTGTTCAGATGGCATGCCAGGGTATATACACCCTAGTTTGTCAATTATAAATAAATCGTGATCGTGATTCTCCTGCATTCTCCCCTTTTTAGTGTAGTAGCTTACGGCATGCATGAACGCTTATAGGGTGCAGCAACCCCGCTCTGAGTATCATCTTCTTCTCTTGATCTGGTTTTGTTCTTTCGTGGCCGGAGGCTTGGTTCTCTATGGCTGGACGGCATAATACGAAGTCCATTAGTTGTTCCCATTCATGCCACAAGTTTGATGGGCTTTGCTGCTTTCCTCGTTATTGTAAACTTTCTCTACTCGATTGTTACAGCCTCCATTTCCTTTGCTAATATGTTTCAATTTAGACACCTGTACAACTGTACTTAATCAATGTCTTCGGGTCTGGCTGATGCTGCGGCATCAGTCTTGGGAGCCAACAACTTACTTCAGTATAATTTCAGCATATTCTTGTCCCTTGTGGGACCCGCAATGTACAGCAGTCTGAGCTATGAGTGGGGAAATCCCTTATTGGGGTCCATAGTATTGGTGTTCGTTCTAGCGCCTGTCCTCTTTAAAGTACGGAGAACAGCTCCGTACGAAGGCGAGTACGAAGATTGAATTAACTTAACGGATTCCAAAGGATGTATTTGCCTTCGCACAGAAGACGGGAATGATAATATCATTTAATATTTGCTTTGAGACTACGTTCAAGAACAAGTGAAAATTCCACATGATTGCGTATCCGAAAGCCACCTAAGCATCGTCCGTCGACGAAACCGCCAAGGCCGACGAAGGTGGATCCGTGGGGCACGAAGATTTATAAGACCCAGGGTTCAAACCCCCTTATGTAGGTGCAGTTCGGTGCCTGAATGCCTGTATTACCGCTCTCCACGCCGCTCTATGCGTTTCGAGAAGCAGCCTGTTATGATCAAAACAACATGCATAAGAGGAAAAAAATCAGCATGGGAGGGAAGGACCATGTCAACGGTTCAGAGTATGTTGGATACTTAGGTGTAGAATAGTGGTGTTCAGGTGAATGGGCTCAATGGGTTGAATGGACTAGAAGTAGGGCGGTAAGAGGCTATTTCCTAACGAATCAAAAAAAGAACATAACTAAAAACATACAACAGTGAGGATTCGCTGGTGGTCACCCACCCAACTACTAACTCACCGGCGTGTGGCTTAAGTACGGCTGAGCGGACGGGAAGCCCTGTTTTCCACACCCTATGGTCGTATGTACCAAATGTCACATTGGAGAGGTTTATAAAATGCAAGTAGTGAGCAGGCACAACATAATGGTGTGAGTGACATTTTAGCGTCGCGCGACTGAGGGTGAGAAAGGCGAGTGCGTTATGCACAGTGTGAGAATTTGGATGAGAACCGATCATTGGATGTGGCGTGCTGGCTCTAAAACACTAGTATATGGGCATATGCAATACAACCCCTGTGAAACAGAATAGCTTTGGATTCCCCCACAGAGTAGTTACCTGTCTTGAATTCTTGATACCTCTAGACTCATGGTTTCTTTTGAATCATTCTGCTGTATCACCACCTGGCTTTCTGCGATCCCAGAGCTCTCTTCATCCAACCTAGCTGAAATATTGGACGGCGCGTCGTATCCGTATCTAGCCAGTTGGGTGTTTCGTCGTCCCCACCAAAGCATACCAAGTTGAACAAAGATAGACGAGAAGATAAAGGCAGTTGCGAGAGGGAATCCGATTGGATAACGAGGTGAGTCACTTGTCCTCCAAACGCGGATTGGAATTGTGGCATGACCAATATATACAATTGTCACTGTCAGTGCAATAATGATAGACCGCGCTTCCGGTTCTTTTTTGAGGAGTTCAGCCATCCAAGCCAAAAGTGATGGACTTCCTGCATTTGTCGCATATGTAAGGAAATAAAACGTGATAATGACCCTCCAATCTGAGGGCCAGGCGCTCAATACACTGAGCACAATGCCGAGCAAAAAGGCCGGCGCAACACTGATCTGCCAGCGCCAGTGCTTCCAATCAGATAACGCATTCACACTCAGATTAATGATGATCTGGAGAACATAGCCACCCATAGGAATAACGTTGACTTGGTATGTACTGAAACGAAGGTTTCCTGACGAGTCTTCCAGCGCTTTGAGATAAAGAGTGAAATAAGAATTTGCTCGGTTTGCCCAGGCTTGCAAAGCAAAAGCGGCCAAGAAGAAGTATGTCACAGGGTGTAAGATAAGTTTCCGCAATTTCTGTGCAACAACCTTGGTAGGAATCATGTTTGAGGTATTGGCGCCAAAGTCAGCCATACGCTTTCTTGCAAGGCGTTTTTCCGTATCGGTAAGCCAGATAGCGCGAGTTAGAACTGGTGAATCTGGGATGACAACGAGGCCGAGGAGTCCTTGCCCAATAGTTACTGTACCCGAGATAATGAATAGCCATTGCCATCCGGTGATACCGTGCACGCCATTCATGTTGGTGTAAAGGGCAGCTTGAAGTGCGCTTAAGAACATACCACCTGCTGCATCTGATACGTTGAAGAAGGCGATTCTTTTAGCTAGCTCCGCTGGCGTGTACCAGTTGAAGATCATAGATACGGCAGTAGGCCAGAAGACTGCTGAAAATAATCCAAGCAGGATTCGCAATGCGTATATTGTTTTGGCGTTTGGTGCCTGGGCAATACTATTCAAAGTCGTCAGTATTTGTTAAATAGTAATTTGGCTTCTCTCTCCTTACCAGGTGACCAGAATTCCCCATGATATCTCACAAAATGGAAGAAAAATGGAAGGGCGAACCTTGAAAATGGTCAGTGTGAATTAATTCGTCAAAATTCCAAGACTACTCACCTTGGTCTGGATAAGTTGACCTGGAATCAAACCGATAGCATATCCAACAGAGAAAAATGTATTGAAGTTGATCAATTCATTTCCATATAAATTCAACGATTCCTTCATCCCAGAAACGTAAGCTTGAGCAGTTGCACTTTGGTCCATTTCTTTCAAAATCCCAGCAATAAAAGTCCATGTCAACAACAAGCAGTCAAGCTTGAAAACCAAGACATGTTGCGGGTTGCGAAAGTAGGGCACATAGCGCGCCAATACCTTAAATAGCCCTGTTTGACTTTGTTGGTCCTCGTCCAATTCCGGACTGGGTTCACCTTTGGAAAAATGTTCCATTTTCATTTTCTTGATATTCTGATAAGTCGCGTATGCTGTTCATTAAATAATTGAAGGTGCTTTTTCAATATCTCTTCGTGCCTACATCATCATGAGGGGCAATCACGAAATTTACTTGGCACTGTATGGCGGAGCTTTCTGAATCCCCGTGATCCTCAAGTTAGCTGTTGAGGTTGCGATACTTAAGATTTTAAATGGGTAGGCATTATACTGACCTAAGGGAGAGAATTCACCTTGGCTAAGAAGAGCAAGATCCTGATTCCAAAATAGGTAAATTCTGTCGGCCAGGCTCCAACAAATCAGACGAAGGTAAACCTGTATATTAATTGCGCCATTTGAGATCAAAGCAACCAAGTAACCGTGCCAAGTGCCAAGTACACACCCTAGTACACACCCTAGTAAATTCCGAACTTTCGTCAAAATTAGGTATTATTTATGACCTGCCATACAAAATATACTTAACCTGGGCCATCAGTCTGAATGCCCGATTATGACCCGAAACGACAATAGTCTGGTTCAAGCCAGCAATCAAATATCACCGTTGACTCGACAAGAAACACCCTTTTCTCCGGGTTTTTTTGTTACTCCAGTATGTTCAACAGAGTATTAAGAACTGACACTCTTTCCTCACCTCGACTTCTATTTGCAGGCTGTCACTCCATCCTCTACAAATGGATTCTCTGGTTCAATTGCCTGGATGGTAATATACTGACTGTGCGCTCTGATCCTGCTTCCATACTTGTATAGCACCCATGGCACAGGCACTAATGCCACCGACACGAAGCCCAGTAGGCTGCTCGCCCATCCAATTCCCAAGGAGGAGAACATCTGCACCGTGAAAAGCGGGAATGCACCCCCTGCCGCATAACGAAGGAGACTATTGGCGCTGAGGGCACTAGCCCCATGTAGCGATCCGTATGAATTCATGATATACAGCGCTCCGCTGCTATATACCATAATATTTCCCACTGCGAATGGCACAGCTGCAACAACGGGGCTCAGCCAGTGCACGCCTTTGTCGGCTGTCCAGCCAAACCAGAAGAGGCTGACTGGGTTGAGGGCACAGCCTACCATTGCACCATAGAGACGGTACTCGGGTGGGACTGTGCCGACGCCATACTTTGCCTCTAGTGCAGGGTATGTCTTTCGATCTATGTAGACCACGGCAAGGAAGCCGATGACGCACCCCAGCGCTATAGAGATGAAGGTAAGGCCTTCCTGGCTAGCGGTAAAGCTGTACCGGCCACCGAATATATACGGGAAGGCGGCGAAGAAACTATAGAACACGGCGAAGTTGAACGCCATATAAATAGTCATAAATAGCACGATCATCTCGACGAAAAGCATCTTAAAAGGTTTGAGGACGATACGCTGAATCACAGCGCTCGAAGGGACAACCGATTTGAGATTTGGGGGTGCTTCGGCGTTTTTCTCGGTGCGGGAGCGTTTTTGGAGGATCGTTTTCTTATAGGTTTCAAATTGGGGGATAGAGTAGAGGTAGTTAAAGGCGACCATGAAGAGTATTACCCATTCAAGCCAGCGGAAGTCCTTTTTCTCGCTGACGAAGCCGCCAATAACAGGTCCTGGGGAGGTCAGCATGAAGAAACATCGGATGTGTATAGTCTGTCGTACCAAGAGCTGGGCCAAGGAAAGGCGATACGAAGTAGAATGGATAAACAAATCCCGCTAGAGCAGGGGGCCAGAGGTCTGCATTGGTGCCTCCACCAACAGAGACCACCGCGCTCCCAAAGAAACCAGCCAAGCAACGACAGACGATCAAAGTGGCGAAGTTTTGTGCTAATCCCGAGCCTAGGATAAACAACCCGAAGATTGGAACAGTTGATAGATATACAATTCTGCGACCATAATACTCGCTGACAGGTGCCGCGATGATGGCCCCAAGGCCAAGACCCCAAAGAAATAGGGAAAGCCCAAGCAGAGCTGCCGTGTGGGAGACACCAAAATTTTGTGCGATATTTTCGGCTCCAGATGTGTATATGGATGAGGCGAAGGACCTTCTAGAGTTAGAATCTACATTTTGAGTGGATAGATCATGCTCACACGTTGATGCAGAGGAATGCTGGAATACTGGTCATGTAGATGCGCTTCCACATCGGCCAGTTGTAAGGACAGTCTGGATCATCAGGCCCCCTCCAGTCGTTCGTTCCAGATTCTAGTTGGCGGTGTGTCATGCTGCTATGCTGCTAGTTGAAATCGGGTTGAGAATCCAACCCTTCTGTGGCAATAACAGAATAAGGACTTAGCGAAGGCCGCTACAGAAGTAGAAGAGCCTTACCAATCAATTAATAGTAAAGATATTTCGGTGGGCAAGAGAGAGAAGAGTTCTCAGAAAACCGATCTGCCACTCATTAGAGAAAAGGGGAGAGAAATAATCTACATAGGGGTTGGGGGCCAAGAAAAATCTAGGCCACCCGTACGGAGTAGTGGAGTAGTAGATCACGTCTTACCTCGAAATTAGTCAAATGGTCCTAAGTGTTAATACTACTACTCGCCATTACTACGTGGCTCCAGAATATGTTCCACTTTTGCCCTTTGCCCATGCGTCAGATCGGCCTTCAAGCCCTTCTTTAAACCCGCTGCTTTTTACTTCTAATGTTAGAATCAATCTCCCTTCTAACACCGCACAACCTATCCTAACGCCGTTCCTAAAGTAATGACTAGCTAGGCCCTCCGTAGCACTTCAAAGCGATTAGTCTCCTGGTTTTCAAAAATATGTCTCTAACTATTTTATTCCTAGAGCCTTGCATAGTAGCATACGTATGTACAGTTGAGCCCCGAAATGTACTCCACTTCTTTGTAAACCCCGATTATGGAAGAATTTACGCTCCCGGGATATTTTGTCATACCTTGGTAGCAAAGAGCGCCAAGGCTGCCTAATTAGGTATAGAGCACCCCGGTTTTGCGAATGTTACTTTGCAAGGTTGCCTTTCATATTACATAACCCAAAAATGCCACCTGGGGAAAACCCTTACTTCTTTACATACTCCGTTCATTCGCAAGGATTTGGTCTCCGACGATCTTCACATTTTAACGGGGTTTGACTGTATTGCTACGCCACTTACCGGTCCGGCCCGCTAAATGGAGGATGGGTTTCCTTGCATACAAAGCGCACTAATACATAATACGCTACTTACCGGCCCGGCCCGCTAAGCCGAAAGTATGTACTCCGTACGGAGTACATAGTACATATACCGAGGTTGCCTCCGGCCTTTTAGTCCCACAGTAAGCTATCCCCACTTATGATCTACCTATAGGTCCTAGCCAAGTCAATCAAAGAATAGTATTTTTGGTAGGTGCCTCAGAACTGGAAATTGTACCGGGGGTAGGATTCGAACCTGTAGTCTCCCGGGTCAAAAACAGGCCCCCTAACTATTTTATTCCTAGAGACTTGCATAGTAGCGTACTTACGTACTGCTACCCTATTCCCCGGCGTAGACCGCTAAATTGAGGATAGGCTCCCTTGCATAGAAGAGTACTTATGAATTGCCTGGTCCCGATTTTACCGGCCCAGTCAGGCTCAGATATACGAAGGGACAAAGTGATGGCGGTAACTTTACTTGTGTCACTATGGCCGACTTCGCTTGTGTACAGCATGGATGATCTAGTTGACAAATTGGAAATTAAATGGAATGAAACCCCACAAAGAGTGGGACAATAACAGTAATGTAGATCATTAACCAGTAACTTTGGTGCCTGAGAGATCAGTACGGTATGGGCTCCTGGCGTCATTATCGTGGTACTGAGATCGGTAATCAACCAAGCACCACCGCGTTGGCGTTAAGTTGTTCACCAGTTTCGACTATGAGTCTTTCCAATATCAGTAAAGTAGCAGTATCCATTGATTGGCATCTCATTGGCAGTTATACAAAGGTATCAAATTTCAAATTCTTCGACCATCGACGTGTCACAACATTAAGTCCTGATAGGCATTTGTGAATCAAGCAACAACTCCACTTAATTCCCCAAGGTACCAGCGGTATCGGAGAACCACTTCACAGAATTATGAGCCCCAAATTAGTCATATTAGGCCAAGGATACAATAAAACGCTTACGTGGATATTTTCCAGGAGAGTATGGGAGTGCATTGGGTGCCAAATTTGGGGCGAAGACGTGATTTAAAAGAGTCCACCAGGACCTCCCCCCACATAGTCGCAGTTAAATTCAATCTTAACTAGATCACTCACTTCTCACGATACTCTAGTCATGAAGTTCCTTGTTACTACACGTTCTTCGTCTTTTCGTGATGTGGCCGATTCGTCCACGTTCATTCAATTCTGCGATCCCACCTCCGATAACCTTTCTATACCATTGACCGCCCCGGAAACGGTGGATGTGTGGATATGCAACGGCCAAGAGGCTACCAATGAGCTGATGAACAAATGGCTTGGACAAGCTAGCCATATCCCCAAGTCGATTCTTGTGGAAGACCCCACCGCCATTTCCCGTCTGCAGGAATATGCAGAGGGCCGAGGGGTTCAAATCGCAGGCTTCCCAAAGCATGAGAATCTTGCAATACAATGGGAGGAATCCATACTTCGAGATGCGGAAATGCTCTACGCGCGTGCATGCGTCAATACAAAAGTCCAGTCACAAAAAAAATTGAAAGTCAAGGACGGCAAGGAGACTGTTTTTCTTGTTGGAGCGGGCATCATGAATCTTGTGACAGCGGAATATTTAGCTGCGCGCGGTTACCAGGTGCACGTGGTGGATGCAGGCCCGGATCCTCGATGCTGTAAGGACTGGACTCGCCTGGGTGTCACTAATGGTGGCGGCAATGCCCGCATGTACACCCGTACCGAAGCGGACAACTACAATGAGAAAGGGAGCAAAATCTACGAAAACATGCAGGGGGTTTTCCGGAAGACTGTGCGTGAGGGCGGATGGTGCGTGAAGCCACCTGACGATTTTACTGCCGCGGAGAATTCTTGGGTGCATGCATTCGAGCAAATTCCGGCTTGGTTGGCGCGGGCATTCAGGGATAATATCCGAGAGGTCAATATGGAAGCTGGCAAGCTCTGGAAAGAATATATTGAAGGCTATCCACACTTATTTCAGGAGGTGGGATTTTGCAAGGACATCCTCCGTATGTACGTGGAGCCTGTTGCTCTGGACACAGCCATCACGCTACACCGCCAGCTCGGGGCGATCCTTCAGACCACTTCTCTGCATGAGTTCCTGGATACCAATCCCGGCTTCAAGCCCGCAGCCGAGTCGGACCATCTCGCGGGAGGAATCACCGTGGAAGGGTTCACAGTGAACATTCATCCCTTCGTGGCAAAGTTGATGGACCGCATTACTGAGCTCGGTGGGGAGTTTCTCTGGAACTGTGAAGTGCAGGGTATAATGCGCGACTCTTTAGGCAAAGTGACCAAGCTAGAATCACAACTTGGCCCTCTAAAAGCGGATCACTTTGTCGTGAGCCCTGGTGTGACTGGACATGTACTACTAAATGGAACGGGCTGCGAAAACTTGGTCCATGGGGTCCTTGGAGTATGGCTACAAATCCCCAACCTGAACCGGCAGCAGAAGCATTCTATCAAGATTCACCGTCGCAGTCACCTTGTCGAAGATATCAATGTTACTGTTGCGAAGGATATGGATACCGGTGAAGAAATCCTTATATTTGGTGGTGGGTACGGTTATGTCGGGGAGGGCCGTCCTGCACCCGACTCTCTGGAACTCATGGCCCTCTTCAATGAGCTGGAAGAGGTGGCACGCATCTATTTCCCTGAAGGATATGCAGTAGCCAAAGCTCGTGACACCCTGCACCCCGGTGGAAACCGCAAGTTTTGCGTCCGACCTTTTACACCCACAGGCCTCGGAGTGTATGAGAAAATTCCTACAGCAAGTGGAGGCTGTCTGATTATTACTGGCGGGAATAATACTGGCGGTTTTTCGCAAGCACCTGCCATAGCACGTGCGGTCTGGCGCTCGTTGGTGGGCGAGTTCGATCCAATTCACATGCTTTTCCATCCTGGTCGAGGCAGGCTCCCCGGTGCCACTCCCATTGCCTACAAATACCCAGTTCCTGAGACGTTATCAATGGGCAGTACAGAGGCTCTCAAGCCCTTGCGGCTGCTTTTGCTCTGCTCTGACGGTCCCCAGCACCGCTACCTACGATACCGTCTGGATCAGACTTTTCCCGGCTATCGCTGCATTCTGGAAACAACCGACGGACAGATACGCCAGCTACTTCAAAAGCGCCGTATAGTAGATGCGTGCTATACAAAATATCATGGCTTTCGACGTCACCTCTTTGGTCACGATAGTTACCGCAAAGCTTACTTCGACGACCTGATGCCACACAGCCATGCCTCCCCGACACCAGACCTCACGATTGACAGCGTCAACTGCCGCCAGGTCTGGGATGCGGTGACACAATGGCAACCAGAAGTCACCATCGTCTCGGGTACTAAGTACATTGGAAAGAACCTAATCGCTCGTGCTGGACTCATGATCAACCTGCATACTGGCCATCTTCCAGAGTACAAGGGAAACCACTGCATATTCTTCGCTTTGAATGATGGGGCGGTGGACAAGGTTTCGTCGACCTTGCACCAGCTAACATCGACCCTAGACGGGGGGGGACATCTTAGATAGGGTCGTTCCGCCAGTGTTTCCCACTGACAACGAAGAGACTCTGTATACACGCTGCAGTCATATGGCAGTAGATCGGGTGATCAAGCATATTGAGCAGCTTTCCATGGGAAAGAAGCTTGATTTCATTTCACAGGAGGTGGGAGGGAGGACTTTCCGACATCGTGACCGTACCCCTACGAAGGAGCTGGGACTGTTGTGGAAACTGAGAGTGGGCGGACTGCTTCGCAACTATGGGACCGGAAAAGAATCAGAGGAGTGACAGGAAAGCAACAACAGTGCTTTTATTTGTTGATTATCTTGTATTGCAGTTTTGATTTCTTGTCAAAAGGAGAAATTACTATATTAAGCACGACATTACGTCTATGTAGCCCTCTTTTTAAGGCCAAAAGGGAAAGTTCGATATCTCCTCCTGAGCTACGATAGGAAGGGGAGGCGGACGTCTCCATGTGCGAGATTCCGAGGAAACTAAACCGACATTATCAATTAGTAGCGGGGCATAGGATGGACTGATCTAAATTTCAATATTTTGTTGCTTGTCTCTTTGTATTTAATGTTGCTCTGGAGTCCATCTATCCTCATACTGTGTTTACATGGCCTGTCTACCTTCCTGGTACTGCACTGGCAAAAAAAGACGAATATGGCAGTATAGCATGGGTTGGGGTGGTCATGGAAGTCAAATTTAAACAGCAAATGTTGGCGAGATTCTCCCGCTCCATCAATTGTGATGACACTAACGAGCTTTCGTTCCCGGTAAGAGAGGCCGGGTTATTCACCCTCTGTCTTCCCCTTGGTCCCCCTGCATTCCATGTACGCGATGACAAATTGATTCGTCTATTAATAAAATTCTACCATTACTCTACATTTTCGTCCTGTCAACATCCTGAGCACGTCTTTGGCTATGACAATCACAATGCGCACGATGTGCATCGCAGTCATTGAATGTGACTCGCCAATTGACCCTGTGCGGGAGCGCCTAGGAACATACGGGGATATGTTCGAGCGGCTCCTGAACTCGGGGCTCAGGAGTTTGAAGTGGGAGAATAAGGTCAATCTGAAAGTGACCAAGACGAGCGTCGTGGATAACCCTGTCTTTCCCAGCCCGGAGACATATGACGCTATTCTATTGACTGGAAGCAGTATGTCTAAACCAGACAATGACAACCTCCGGCCATTTGACTGACATGCACAGAATGGGATGCATTTTCCGACTCTGGCTGGATCATCGAATTGACGAAATACGTGGCCAAGATATTTAAGGAGACCACCAAGCTGATCCTGGGTATTTGCTTTGGACACCAAATTATCGCGCGGGCGCTAGGTGCTTCTATCGGACGGGGTAGTAAGGGGTGGGAGATCGCCGTGGAACCGATTGCATTGAGTGAACCTGGATGGTCGTTATTCGGGAAGGAGACCTTGGTATGTCATTGACAACGCCATTTATATAGCTGCATAGGGCAAAGATATTGTTAGCTAACAGGTTGTCTCTACAGGCTCTGCACCAGATGCACCGAGATATCGTGCACGAGGTACCGATAGGGTGTGTTAATATCGGCTCAACACCTAAGTGCCAGGTACAAGGGATATATATGCCTCAGCGGATCCTAACTGTGCAAGGCCATCCAGAGCATGATGAATTTGTAATCAGGAGCATGATCAATATGCGACATAGCCAGGGTATCCTCGGAGAAGATTTGGCGAAGAGTGGGCTATCGCGTGCGGGAAATGAACATGATGGAGTCGTGGTAGCACAGGCTATTTGCAGGTTTGTTTACGAGAAATTATCTTCATAGATATATAGCTTTACATTCTAGAAGAATGTGGCCGGATATTGGCGTGCAAAGCATGCGGAATCGCCGGCATATTCCCCAGATAAAGCTTTTTCTTTGGATCCATTTGGCTTTTCCATCTCCCCCTTTCCATCTCATGTAAGTCTGATGCTATTCGCGAGATTCCCACTAGGTATAATGCCTCGTTTTTCTCCCCGCCAGGTCTAACTTTGCCATTTTCCAGACCCTCTCATTCTACAAGTACCAAGTGCTTGTGGCTAACAAGCCCTTTCCAAGTTTTGATATAAACAATGTGACGCTCCCTAATCAAATCTCGCCTGATACGATATTTTCAATACTTATGGAGAAGGACATGAAAGAAAACCTCAAGCGTTTCAACAATAGCGAGTGTATCTCCAAATATTCAAGTACGTTTGAGACAAATTATGCTAGCCTGCTTCTTGTGTCGGACGATTATAATTCAAAATTTGATGCGAAGCCAAGACGATGTGGATCGCCCGTATCTGTTCCCAATGGGCGGTTTGTTTCTTATCGTACGTGAAGCCGCTATGACCCCCCTTTTTTCAACCTAACACATCACTATATGGCCTACCTTTAGGTGTGAGCGGCATTCGACCTGTCTGCAAGCAGTGGTGGCCACGTAGGCAATCGGCGAGAGAATCTTTCGGGCCGGCGCGCCCGGACTGACGGTATCTCAGATAGCCATTGAGGCCACAGACGGTGCTTACCTGTGTTATTTTTGATTTTATTCCATAATGATAATTCAGCTGACTATTAATTAGTCGTCCTGAGTTGCGCCGCTAATATGGTGGCGCCCGAGTGACAAGTTAATACAGTGCGAGTGTACTCATAGAGAAAAGACTGTATGTATTGAGTTGGACAGACCGAGGAGAGAGAAAGGGGGAGAGAGAGCAGGTGTACTATCTACTATGGGTTCTATCACATGGTGATGCCTCAGGCATCCAACATCCCCCTCATAGAATCCTGCATAGTCCCTCTATCAAAGTCTCCAATTCCGGCGTACATAGTAAAACTCTGCAAATTCCTGTGGATTTTAGCACATGCCAATTAGCTCAGTAAAAACCTCGAATTGGTCTTTTGCCAGAGCCTTAGTAAACCCGTCTGCGGCATTTCTCTTAGTGTCCACACGATGAATCTCAACGTGTCCTTGTGCCACTGCATCCTTGACAAAGAAGTAACGTAAATTGAGCCATCTGTTCGCCGATTTTCCTCCTTTCTTCGAGATCAGCAATTGAGAATTGATGTTGTCAGTGTAGATCTCCGTCGGACGCTGCTCCGGAAGCATGAATGAATATGCAATTTTGCTCAACCACATTGCGTCTCGGCAAGGTTGATCCAGTGCACACCATTCTGCAACTGTCGTCGAATTAGCCGTAATTGTCTGCTTCTTCGTAGACCACATGACTGGTGATCCGGCGAGGTACCAGACACATCCTTCTGTCGATTTACTATCCTCCCAGTCCGCATGTGAAGCATCTGCATGTGCGTAAAAGCGAAGCTCGTCAGTTCGACCCAGTACAATTCCGATGTCCGGTCGTCTCCTTAGATATTTCACCACATGTTGCATTGCGTCGAAGTCAGTGAGAGTGGGGTTTGCCAGTCGGTGTTGCAAACGTGTCACTGCGAATCGTATGTCTGGTCGGGTTTTGACTGCCAGCCAGTTTAACATACCCACGATGGATTGATATTGATCAAATGCTTCGTCATCCAGTACGTTGGTTGCGTCAGCTGGTGTTTCTCTCCATGCTGCTGGTAATGGTGTATCCTTCCAGCCAGAGGCTTGAGCTGTCCGTAGTACCTTCTGTACGTAGGCCTTCTGTGACATAGTGATCGTACGTCTGTCATAATCCCTGTGTAGCGCACAGTTCAGATACTGCTTCGGTTCACCAAGATCCTTCAGATCGTAGTGTTGACGGAGCTCGTTGACGACGTTCTCAATCTCTTTGTCAGTAGGCGCTGCAATGATGAAGTCATCCACATGGATCATCATGATAGTCAACCCCATGCCTTTGCCTTTGACATAAACGCAGGGATCATCGTCCAGCGGACGAAAGCCAATCTGACGTAGTTTGCAGTCCATCTCTTCGTTCCATAGGAAAGCAGAGTCACGTAGTCCGAAGAGCGCTTGATTGAGTGTACACACCCATTGGTTCTTGTCTCCTTGTGCATCTGCATGCTCAAAACCTGTGGGTTGTCTCATGTAGACTGTCTCCACATGTTCTCGCGACGCGTTGAGATATGCGGCGGTGAAGTCAACCTGTCTCCATTTCAGACCATACACTGCAATCAGTGTGAAAACGATCTTGATCATGCACTCGGCGACGACAGGAGCATATGTTTCCCCGTCGTTCTTATCTTGGAAATTTCCACACACGACCCATCGTGCTTTGAATTCATAGACTTCGTCTCTGGTATTGGACTTGACAGTGAATCGCCATTGACCTGGCAGTATCTTAGCCTTTGGTGGCTTAAGAATCAGACTCCATGTGTCTTTAGCCACGAGATCACCCAGTTGTCTCTGCATAGCGTCTAGCCATTGAGGCCAGAAAGGGCTCTTCTGTGCTTGTTTGTACGTAGATGGCAGGTCAACGTCCTTTGCATACAGGGGCTTCCCATTGTAGAGAAATGGCTCGTCAATGTCAATCTTTGACGCAGACACATCAGCTGTCGCAGACATTGCACTAGGTCCCGCAGACCCCTGTCCCTCACCCTCCGTCATATTATTACCGCCTGAATCCTTCGCGTTCGCCCTCTTGGCTGCGCGTTGAATGTCTCGCTCTCGTTTCTCGTACTCGACGGCGAGGTGTTTCTGCTTTGGGTCATGGTATCGATTGGGCGCGATTCCGATGTTCGCTCGTCTCGATCGTCGGGGTAGGGGCGGGACCGGAGTTGGGTCTAGGGTAATGGGGTCCGGTGACGATTCAATTGAGATGATCTCACGACTAGGCGACATCTCTGATCTTGCGGTAACCGGTGTGTTCTCAGTACTTGTTTCGATAGCCTGTGTGATCTCACGACTTGGTGACACACTGGCTTGTCGAGCAGGCGTGGTCTGTGTGATCTCACGACTCGGTGACACACTGACCTGGGTATTTGTTGAAGCTTGTGTGGTCTCACGACTTGGTGACACACTAGCTTGTTGAATTGGAGACGAGAATGGGTATTCGTAAACCGCTTCCTGTCTCACTGGAGAAGTACCGTCATCTGTTTCCTCAGTGATGGCTGACTCGATATTGTTCGCATCTCGACGAACGTCATCCATACTCTCGGCTAACTGAGACACCTGGCTCGACAGTTGTTGAAGTCTCCTCCCGAAATCTTCTCTCCTCCGTGAAATGTCATCAGAAACTTGTGAAACACTCTCAGTAGGAGGGTTAGTGATCTCAGTGATTCTCGCGCCTGTCATCATAGGCTCTTCTCGCACAGTTGGGAGAAAGCTTTGAAATAGTTTGCGCTGTTTTATTGGTGGAGCAATTGTTTTCTGTGGTGGTGCCTTTTGTGGTGTTTCTGGCATCGTAGACGCACTGCCGTAGATCGTTGGTAGATGAATTGTAGACGGCGTAACCGGTGTTTGTACAGTCATACGCATTGGTGTCTGTGCCGGTAACGTACTCACTACCAGTTGTTTCTCAACCTCTGGTTTCAAGATTTCATTACCTTGTGTCAACGAGATAGGCATGAATCCGACAGTATCGTCATCATCTGGGTCCTTTGGATCTGTAGGTGGTTCCTTTGTCGACAGATCCGTGTCATCTTCATCATCACCAGGTTGTGGAAAACCGACATCCCGCGACACGACCAGTTTCTTGTTGGTTGGATCCCACACCTTGTAGACATGACCTCCGTCCCCCTCATAACCGACTAGCATACCTTTCCATGCTCTAGGTGCTGCTTTCCTTGCCTGTGATCTCTTGGCCTTTGGAATGTGAACGTATGCAGCTGTTCCCCATGGTTTAAGGTGCTTTAAAGAAGGCTCTGGGTTAGGAATTTCAAGCTCTTGACGCCAGTGCGTCAGTGGTGAGATCTTAGTCTTCGGGTTGATTAGTCTGTTGTAGATATAGATGGCTGTGTCAGTTGCGTACGGCCACATGTCTTCCGACATTTTGGCATCGATGATCATGGTTCTTTGAATGTCATTGATATGTCCTCCGAATCGCTCGACCGTGCCATTTGGTTCGGCAGTGTACGGTGGTGTGACCTCGAAAGTCATACCACGTTTCTCACCCCATTTGATGAACTCTTTGAACTCTGTTCCGCTATCCATTCGCCAGATGCCTGGGTATCTACCAGTGAGTAGTTTGATCTTCTCACAGAACGCAGTAAGCTTATGAAAAGCGTCACTCTTGTTCTTTAGCATGATCCCCTTAATAAAACGAGAAGCATCGTCGACAATTGGCAGCCAGTAGTTCTCTCCGTTCGGTCCAGTAGGCTTCATTGGTTGTGTATCAACGTGAAACTTCCATGCCACGTCCTGTACCCTTGCCTGTGGTTGACGGGAGATCTTGAGTTTTGATTTGCCTTGAAAACAGGCGTCACAGTCAAAATGCTCAGTGCCGTATTGTTCATCGTCACCTAGTTGTTCTGCATGTTGCAGTGTAGAAGCAATTCGTGCTTTTCCAGCATGTCCGAGACGTCGGTGGATCTCATACGCAGTCACTTTGTTCACAAATCCGATCTCATCATCGTCATCTGTGTCTGTTTTGATCTCATTGGGGTCATCGTCGTCCTTTGGACTGACTAGGTACGGAACACCAGTTGACGTGTCCGCATACCCTAGGATGTCACCCCTTCCATTTGTGAGATGTTTGGTACGCGTGTCATAAGAGATGTCTTGCTCTTCGAGAAGCTTTTGCATGCCAAACAGCTTGCCGTGTCCCCCAGGAGTGTAGTAACCAGTTGTCATGAACGAGTATGTCTTTCCATCTAGTCCTGGTAAGGCTGTTCTCACAATGACTTCGCCATGGCCTAGTGTAACGACTCTGTTGCCAGAGTAATCCTTGTACGCATAGGCAGTGTCAGGGTGATCCAGCTGGTACGTGTGAAAGTCCTCGAGATCATGTGTCAATGTCTTGTCAGAACCAGTGTCTAACAACCAATCGTTCTTCCTGTCAACCGAATTGGCAGCTGCGACGACCATATTGTTCTGTCCGTCTTGACGTTGGGCTTTCTGGATAGCCTTTGAATAGGCCCACAGGTTACCTGATGGCTCCCATGATGATGGTGGGTTGTCGCTGAGGTAGGCACATCTCTTTGCATTGTGTGGTCCAAAACCGCAGAATGAGCACATGGTATTGTCATCCTTTTGTGTGCCATTACGCATTTCTTTTGCGTATTCATGAATGTCTTTGCCATCGGCAGGCTGCTTGCGAAGCTTCCTTTTCTTCTTCTTCGTAGTTGCTGCCGTGTCGTCGTCGATAGCATTGATGTCTCTGGTTGGTTGGGTATTGTCGTCATTGTGATCGTTGTTGTGACCGCCTCGGCCACCTCGGTTACCACCACGACCACCTCTTCCATTACCTCGGCCTCGGCCGGCATTGTTATTGTTGTACGTAGCATTAGTGACACCTTCCATGTCTGCCGCTGCTTGCAGTGCTCTCCAGTACTCCTCGACCTTGTCGAGGTTGAGTTTCTTGGGTTCCAGACTTGCGACTTCCTCCCTAATGAACTGGACCTTCTTGACTTCCAGTTCAAGATTTTGGAGAACTTGTGACAATCCGTGTGCTGGGTGTGGTGCTGCTTTGAATCTAGCAAGTACGTGGTACTGACGCTGGTATTCCTCGATGTACTCGCTTGCCGAGTTGTAGTCGGAACGTTTCATCTTGTCGAACTTGCGCATCTCGAGGAACGCCGTTTGCATCCGGTCACTACCCTGTGTCATGGCCGTAAGTTCATCGTACAGATGATCAGCATACTTAGGCATCTTTGACAAGTTGCGTAGTTTATTTTGCAGTGTCACATCGATTTGGTTGTACATCCAGCTTGCAACCAAGCGAGACCAGTACTTCCATCTTTCGAATGAAGCATGCGACTTTGGAGGTCGAGGAACGTCACTATCTAGTAACCATTCCAAGGCGTATGGGATCAACTGGTACGCTAATGCCTGTTTCCAACCACTCGGGTCGGTGTCATTGTGCTCCAGTGTCCGAACTTTCTGAATTTTGGTCATTGCAATCGCTGGCAGACCATGTCCCTGATGGGACGGCTTGTTATCCTCATCCTCACTATCACTATCATCCTGTGCGAATTGAATCGGATTGTTCAAGGATGGGACTTCATTGGGATCAATCGGGTTTGCCGATATGTCGTGAAATTGCGGGTTGGTGTCCCCCACATTTCCGGTCGCGACGTCGGCCATGATTGGGTTGTAAAGCTAAACGGAGCTTTTGCCGGCGGGGTCTCGAAGGATTTCCTGGATGTTATTGGCTGGATCCGAGTGTACCACTCACAAGGTGGATCCACAGTGGGGTCGGATCGTCAAAAGTCTCCAGATGAAAATGGCTTCAGAGAAAGAGTTGCTAGTGGTCCAGCTAGCAAAAGAAAGGACTCATAACCTAATACAGTGCGAGTGTACTCATAGAGAAAAGACTGTATGTATTGAGTTGGACAGACCGAGGAGAGAGAAAGGGGGAGAGAGAGCAGGTGTACTATCTACTATGGGTTCTATCACATGGTGATGCCTCAGGCATCCAACACAAGTCAGCGCTGCCTTGCAATCGCGCGACCGGGGTCAAGAATTGTGAGCTCGACAGGGCGATAACTAGGGAAGAAGGAGGCTAGGTTCCTCGTGGTTTTGACGTGATCTGCAGCTTATCTGCACACAGCCCGTGAATTCCAGTCCAATCATGATGCCGCCAACCATGACGAATGATTGGCCCATGGGAACTGTAGCTGCCGACCTACGAACTAGACAGCGCAAACTGTACTTTTAATCCTAGGCCAGCCAGGCATGTGTGCATTTGGGCCGAAATTCCAGGCGCTCATGTCCAACCACTTGAAATGTATCCTTTGCCCATGGGCGCTAAGAGAAGAGGGGGCTTCGAATGGCCCTCGAGCACTTGAGTGCTATATATTATTCACCACTGTTCACCTGTAGATGTTCAGGTACCAAATTTTCTATAACCAACTAGCCTACGCATCTTATCGACACATTTGCATTTAGTTAGTCGTTCCAATGGAAAATTATATGGAAGACGATGAAAAGAAGTGGTTAACTGCTGCTGGAAAGGGGGAACATGAGAAAATGCAATCGATTGCTCGTCGGCTGGGCCCCGATCAACTGGAAACTCATCTACTGGAGACACGTACCAAGGATGGGAAGACCGCCTTACATCTAGCCGCTGAAGAGGGACATGGAGACGTCCTTTGGTATTTACTTAAACAAGGAGCTAGCGTGGCTGCTCGAGATGTTGAGAAGCGCACCGCATTTGTTCTCGCTGCTGAATCTGGGCATTCAGGTCTCCTGAAGTGTTTGCGTGAGTATGGTGCGGATATCAATGCACGGGATATCAATGGAGATACTGCCTTCCTTAGTGCAGCTAAGTATGGGCGCCTGGATGCTGTCAAAGAAATCTTTGAGAAAGAAACTATCTTAGGAAGAGCTGGACTTCTCGAGAGCCGAAATCTCGACAAGATGACTGCTTTCCTCCATGCTGCCAATTTTGGAAGCTTCAGAACCCTGAGGTACTTGGTGGACCAAGGATCAAACACCACCGATCGCGATATGAATCAAGATTCAGCACTTGACCTTGCTATCAAAGGAAAGCATCTTGCCATTGCGAAATGGTTACTTCATAATGATGTGAACATTACTTCTCGGGATGTTGACGAGCAAAATGTGTTACACCGTGCTTGTGAGGCTGGGAATACCAATATCATTGATGCAATTCTTGATCGGCCATTAAACATCTCGGAAGAAGTATTCCACCGACTTCAAAGACAGATGATGGTTGCACAAGATGCGTGGGGAAAAACGCCTTTGGAACTTGCTGTATCAGGAACGTCTCACAATCGACACGAAATTGTGCTCCGGCTGTTGAGGACAGAAGTACATTCCCCTCAGGATCCTGCAGACTTTGAACCGTATCTATCCCCCAAAAGTAAACTGGGACCAATAATTGAGGTCTTGTCTGATTGGATCAGAGACAACGAGCGTGAACGCGACGAATCCTCCGACGAAAACTTGGAAAAGAAAAATCGAGCCGCAGTTACCTTTTTTGCTTTATCAAATGGTCTCGACGGACTTTTGGATCTCTGTTTGACACGTTGGGTTATTCTCGACTTAGAAAGAGAGGCAAGATCGTGGGTCAATGTTGCCGCACTCGGCGGAAGTGTCCATGTTATGGAGAAGGTCCTCGAGGCGACAGGACACGCACAGCCTATTTCACTCTATCTGGCAGCTAAGCATGGACATCAACAATTGTTGTCTGTCCTGCTGAATCACCTTTCCTCAGAACAACATGAGCCTAGCTCTGATTATATCTTGGATGCCATTCTTAAAAGCAAATCTCTAAGAATGGACGTGGACGAAGGAGACAGCGATGACAACAGTGACAAACAAACCTTGATTTCACTTGCGGCAGCAGGAGACACCAGGAGTCACCACGAAACCAAGATATGGCTGTGGAAAACTTTATCTGAGAAGATACTGAACGATACAGTATCCTTTTCAAAATCAGAGGTGAACTTTCAGGTGTTCTTGGAGCTTGTTACTCGGTTTGAATCACCTGATATTGTTCAAATTCTAGGATCTGTTCTTGATGTATTATGGGTGCGGGTCATTGAGCTTACACGGGTCAGAAATACATTCCTTTCGGAGGGCTCGATCAGGCCCGGGCTCACTGCTTTATACCAGGCCATTGCTCTTGGCTTTCCCACTGTGGCTTTCCACTTTCTTACAAGGCGAGGTTACCTAACCGCCGATGAATACCGCCAATGCAATCGTATTATGGATTCTTTGCCATCTCATAATATTCCTTTACGTGAGCGCCTGCAATACAAGATGATCGAAAATATTCTTGAAAATCCTCCACGCATGACGCATCGTCAAGCTCAGGTGGTTGACCATACACCCATTGGTCGATATCGATCTGAAGACGACACAGGGGAGATACGTGGAGAGATAATTGACTTTTGGAATTATCAAGAAAGACCATTCAAGTTTCGAGTCCAGCGGAGTCTCATTGCTGATATTGTTGACAACAAAGGACCAGAAGTCATAATGAACAAAATAGAGTATCACTATATTAAAGACCTCGAAAAGGACATTCTTGAGGGAGAGCTTAGACATAAACCTAAGCCCATGACACCGAGCATTCGATGGATTCATATCCCCGTGAACAACGTGAGTGTTTTCAATGTTTCTATGTGAAGTCATAACTTTATGCTGAAGACTAGGTTTTTGATAGATCACGCACATTGAGGTATACCCCATTTGTTTCTTTGTTTGAAGACCCGGGCTAATTTCTATTAGAATCTCGTTCACAAGATTTTTGAGAAGAAAAACTCCCGCTCCTTGTCTGCTTTTGTTCGGCAAAGTGGTACAGAAGTTCGTGCTGGTGGAATAGGAAAACGGTACATGAATCCGAAATCTGTTATAATGGTGAGTTGAAATAAATACTTTAAGATAAGCTAAAAGCCTCGCTTCGTCTATGAAATTTTTTCTAACGGATTTATTTAAGAGGACTCCCAATTCAGCAGCATTTAGTGATCTTTTAGCTGTGGAAGCTGGTGACGCGGGCCTCAAAGCTAATGCCGATGGGCAAGGGGCAGGCTCTATCAGGAAGATTGCTCTCTTCGTCAGTCGTAACAGACATCAATCTTCGGATTGAATATTGTGCTAATGAGCTCTATGCAGATGCCCTTTATATTTTGGCAGAAATGGTCGGATATGTTGCCCCAACAACGACAAACTGCTGAAGTCAACGAGGATCAGCAAAGGAATGGCCAGTCTTTTGACATGGGCAATACCTCACATGAGTCTATGACACTCGATCAATTTTATCATGTCTCTCTCAGTGACACTATGGAACGAGATACAGACCAAGTCCTCTCGCGCTGTTACGGCAACCCAAATCCATACCCAATAAATAACCCAACTAATATCTTGATTGTGGACCAATTATGGCTATGGATCCTTGACGATAGTATGTGTATAGAACGGCCAATTTGCAACCTTGAGCTGACATTTTCATGAAAAGAGACCATCATTACAAGCACAACGGCAGCACCAGGGGGGTGGAGAGCGTTTTCTTTGATCGAGTCTTGGCTGCACTTAGGGCACAGGAGCATGTCTCATCTGTGACAGTCCACTTTCTGATGCACTTGATTCTCAATACAGCCACAGGCTTGTTCAGAAAGAACGATATCGCCGTTTCTGGTAGGAATGTATCACCCTTGGGTGTCTTCCGAGAAACCATCGTGAAAGTGGTAAGAATAAAGGGGGGGCTCTAATGGGACGAATATAAGCTAATTGAATCCAGACAACACAAGAGACAGAGCTGTTCGAGGCGTTCAAAAAATCCCTCTTACCGAAAGAATACGAGAAAAGCGATCCAAAATGGAAAAACTGGTTCAAAGCATGGCGGAAACCACAAAAACCACTTACCAACGGAGATCAGGAAAACGGGAATCAAGAAGGGAGAGATCAAACGCATGAACAGCACAATGCGAATCCTCATTTGGGAATCTTAGAGGAGACTAAGCTCTTAAAAGAGGTCAAAGATATACACGAAGAGCTCAATATGTTGAAAAAGGTGGCCCAAGACCAGGAAAACGTCTGGCAGCAAGCTTTGCAGCCGGAAAATGACTATGGTGAAATTTCGGGTGGTTTCAATCCGTCTGAGATCAAGGCTGAGATTGAGGAAATGATTCAACAAACTGAAACGGTCAAACGGTCTCTCTCAACTCTTTTGGACTTGAAACAAAAACAAGCCAATATTTTCGAAGCGGAGTATACACGAAAACAAAGCGAAGACACTGCGATACAAGGTGATACAGTCATGGTGTTCACAGTGGTCACCATCCTCTTTGTAAGTGACACACTAGTGATATTGATTAATTGATCTGTTCGTAACCCGGTATTGATCTGCCTATAGCTCCCTGCGTCCTTCTTGACCAGCCTGTTTGCATTGGACGTGTCAGACTTTCCACATGAGGGTGGTAATGTTAGCTATCAGGGATGGTGGATATTTCCGATAATATGTAAGACCCTCACCGCTATGACTATGACACCTTTACATATTCTGATGATTTCATGAAGTTGGGGTTTCTATTGCGATCTCTGGCTTTTTTATTGTTGTCGCTTTTAATGCTAGGGCATTGAAGAATTTGGGGGCCTTGGTGGTAGCGACTACGTGAAGTTCTATTTAGCACAGTCATTGGAGGATGGTGGAAGAAGTCAAAACTCAAGGAGGTAAAAAATGGAGTACGCTTTTTTTAAGAGACTTTTCTGCACCTAATACCAAGTCAGTATCATTCGGATAAGTTATTCAGTAAGCTTCTCAAGCTTAAAACAATTTATTTGTTCGCCAATCGATGAACATGAAGCCCTAACATGCAACTCACAAAATATCTTCACCCAACCTTTGGGCCTAGCCGCACAACAAGCTTCCCATCCAGTTCATTCACACATCCAGCATAGTTGTCTAGCTCGTGAATGCCAATTTTTGTGACCCTTGGTTACACTACCTCTTTGCGAACTAATTCTGCAGCCTCTGCAATATCCACGCGATCGCCCGCGATGCTCCCAATGATCCAAATTCCATAGTAGATCAAAGAGATGGGATGAAGAGATATATTTTAAGGAGGCGGAGGAATACTTACGGCGACCACTGTCCCGTGGTAATCCAGACAATTCAAGGCCTGTTCGTAGGCCGATGCAGCTCCAGCGCACACGATAATCGCAGAACAAAGCCTGCCCTCCGTTTTCAGCAGCACGGCACTCCTCATGTTGTCCTCTTTTTCGAAGTCCAAATAGGCCTCTACTACTACATCCATGCACAGAGATCTTTGCTACTCTCCTCCGTCAATCATGATAGGTCGGTAGCCCATCTACTTTACATCTGATAATGCCAACGATCCCACTTCACCTGCAGCGCCAGCAATACCAACCCACGAACCTGTTGCGATGTTTGCCACCTTGAGTGCCTCATAACCCGTAACACCGGCACACATCACTGGCGCCAACATCTCACTAGGGACTCCATCGGGCAGAGGCGTGATATACCTTTCCGGTATGACGGTATACCTGACCAGGGTACCCGGCACATTACGTCCACCGAGAACCTGCTCTAGACGTCGTATCTTATCTTTTATATCGCTGTCACATACGCGGCAGGATCCACATGCATCACGAATCCAGCCAGCACCGACCAGACAGCCTACCCTAGCTGCCTCGCTTGGGCACGAAGAGCCTACGGCGGAGATCCGGCCTACGCCCTCGTGGCCTAGAATCGTCTGGCATGGACCAAGATAGCTGTGTGCAAGTGAAAGATCGGTTCCACAAAATCCAGTAACATCTAATTCAACGAGAACCTCTTGGTGATTGTTGGTTGGGATCGCGAGTTTTTGTGTCTCAAAATAGAAATTCGGACCTTGCTGAAGAGCAATTTGTCAGTGACAATATTCATCAACCCTCACCGAGGAAACAGATTTCCTTACATTTTTCAAGGACTGAAGCCACCTGATACGATGACACTCTTTGTCCTGAACTGGATCTCATCGTAACTTGGAGATTTAACATGGATAATTAGCAACGGTAATTATTTCATAATCGGAATGTTTGACCTCCAACGACAAACCTATATTTAATTCAGGGGCCCATCTCAGCGTACTGTTCAAGCCTCTCGGGCATATTTTCCTCTCGGTATCCCTCGACATAGTCTCGACGTCAGCTCCTCCACTAATTATAGAACCTATTTTTGTTTATATCCGAAGCCTCCAAAGTCGGCCCGCCCTCACCTAATATCCGATTCGGGGTAAAATGATGTAGAAATCCCGTCACAAATGTGGGAGAAGCTTGTTGACCTACTATTCACCCGGCATTTTATACTTTATTCGGCTTTCATCTTTATTCGGCTCTGAGGTTGAGACTTTGCCTTTTTCTGAGATCTCGAAATGTTCTACAATATTATCAACTCGGAGCGCCGGTCCGGAGATTTTGCAACAGTCACGAACCCCAGGACACATAATGTCCTCTGCGAGGTGACAGTCGGACATGAGACGGACCTTAATGACGCAGTGGAGGCTGCAAGGGTGTCGTTTGAATCATGGAAGCTCTTGTCTATCGGGGAAAGACAGAAGTACCTATTCAAACTAGCCGATGAACTAGAACATCGAAGAGATGAAGTACAGCCTCCTCTAGCAGGGGAGACCGGAAAATCCGTAACAAATCCCCTCCATATTGTGATTATCGAAAAGATTGCTAATAAACTTCCCAGAATACCCTCACAAACATGGAGATTGATGATACTTTAGCGTTCATCAGGTTTAATGGTATTGCAAATCTACATTCAGAAATATTTCTTAGCCAGGAAAGCTTACTATTGTAGCGTCTCAGTCATTGCCTGATAAAGTGGATCACGAAACCGAGACCCTCAAGATCATGTCTACCCATCATCCTATAGGAGTGGTGGGTGCGATTTGCCCATGGAACTTTCCGCTCGTCTTAGCCGCTGGCAAAATTTCTGCAGCCCTCGTCATGGGAAATTCGGTCATCATCAAACCGTCACCATTCACCCCATGTGCCGCTTTGAAATTCGTTGAGCTTGCGACGTCCGTGCTTCCGCGGGGTCTAGTCCAGGCACTCAACGGAGATAGCGAAATGGGAAGACTCATTTCCATTCATCCAGGCATCGACAAGATTAGTTTTACCGGGTCCATTGCGACTGGGAAAAAAGTAGCTGAAAGCGCGGCCAAGACTCTGAAACTAGTGACACTCGAACTCGGTGGAAACGATGCAAGTGTGGTCTGCCCCGATATTGATGTCAAACACGTTGCTGGTAAGGTTGCTACGGGATCCTTTTTCCATTCGGGCCAAATGTGCGTTGCTACGAAAAGGGTTTATGTGCATGAGGCTATTTTCCAAGAATTCCGGGACACTTTTGTGGAGGCAGTGAAGAACATCAAAATCGACCCTTCTGATGACCAGTCACCTCTGTTTAGTCCCGTCCAAAATGGGTCACAGTATAAGGTAGTCAAGGATCTCATCGCTGATTGCAAAGAAAACAACTACACTTTTCTTTGTGGGGGAAATGACGACGACGAGCAGCCAGGACTCTTCATCGCACCTATTGTTGTGGACAGACCACCAGATGATTCTCGCATCGTCCAAATGGAGCAGTTCGGTCCTATCATTCCACTGATGATGTGGTCTACTGAGGATGAAGTGATCCCAAGGGTCAATAGGACATGTACTGGGTTAGGGGCCTGCGTGTGGGCCAATGATGTTGGCAATGCGGAGCGGATTGCGCGGAAAATTGAGGCTGGAACAGTATGGATCAATAGCGCCGAAGCCCCCAACCCATACGGCTACTGCTCTGGCTGGAAGCAGAGTGGTATTGGGGGCGAGTGGGGAAACCAGGGCTTGATGTCGTACTCTCACACGCAGATAATTCAGCTGTGCAAGTAAACTGTCCACAGTCCTCACAACGGAGATGCCGTGATTCCAAATAAGTAAAAAGAGCCTGCTTCAACTTACACATAGGTCCATCTGTCGAATGTTCCTTCTTAGTCAACCAAAGCAATATACAACTTTCTAGGAGTATTTCCAAAGAAGGGGAAAATACTAAACAATATGTTTTCTAGTCAGCTTCTCGTCAAAGTCTCTCTCTCAAAATTCGTCAGGATAATCCAAATATCTTGCAACGACCCACAAAAGACGTCTCTTAGAAGAAAGCATAGAAATTTAGTTTAGGAAAAGGTCAAAGTTTGTAGGGGCGATGCATACGAGCCTTTAGAAAGGATGCTGAATGATCATGAGGTTCTCTTACGACAGTGGTTTGGGTCACGCTGCTTTCAAGACATAAAGAATCCAAATATCACGTTATTAGGGTGATGATGAATTGGTAAGATTGTATGACTCATCCTTAGATATTCAACATGGGACTCAAGTTGACCTTGCAGATTTCATATTTCAAATGTAGGTTGTTCTGCAGTTTGACTTATGGGTTCTTAAACTGGGCAGCTTTCCAATAATCTCCTCTGATAGCTCAGCTGGAAGAGCGCAAGACTGTAATTGCCCTGTTCTGCAAGGAACTTGTTATCTTGAGGTCCCTGGTTCGATCCCGGGTCAGAGGATTTTTTGACATTTTCACCTAATTTTTCAGTCCCTCTTTTTCTTACTTTACGCGTAAAAAGGAAATATTTTAAAATATCAAAGCGAGTTGCCTTGAATCATATCAGCATTTTCCGTCGGAATTGGTGATGTATGTACGTACATGCGCATATGGGCTTAATTGATATAGCCGCGAGGTTTGAGTTTAAGGAGTGGAGTTGACTGACCCGTTTGTTGGTTGCGGGTCGACCCATTTACAGCATTTGGTGTAAAACTTCGGAATAGAATTGGGTACGTACGATACTTGCTTCATATACAGATAGGCAACCTTAGATGTCAGAATAGGAGGCTAAATTGAGACGTATATCGTATAATTATATTAACTCGTGCTGATTTAAACCATTGAACATAGAAGGGGAAAAACGAAAGACGGACTGTTATGTCCAACGCGACAGGAACCATAAATCTGCACACTGAGCGATCCCAATTGTCGCCACCAAGTACCGCCTTGAATGGTATCTAAACTTAGATCACCACTTAGATCTGCATGGCAACAGCGCAGATGGCTCCGAACACAACGGCAAACCCGGACAAAGTCGCCCGACCGGCAGCGTTGAAGGGAAGGATGCTGGGGCTGGGGGTAGCGTTGGGCTTGTTGCCGCCGGGAGCGTAAGCAGGAGAAGTGTGAGCCACGAGGCCGGTAGAAGCCTTGGACGCTTGGCAGGCAGCATTGCAGACAGTGGCGACATTAGTGAAGGTAGGAGTGACACGGGTCCAAGCGCCGGTGGGGGTTGGGCGTCCCACGGTGACGGAAGGAACATGGGTGTAGGTAGGAACCGAAGCGGAGGCACCGCCATAAGAGGGCACAGAGCCAGGTCCTGCAGGGCCAGTCCAAGCAGGGATGGAAGACTCGCCTGGAATAACAACGGGGACGGAAGACTCGCCCGGAACAATGACAGGGGTGGCAGTCTCTCCTGGCACAACGACACCGGGGACGGTAGTCTTTCCAGGCACAACGACGGCAGGGGTGGCAGTCTCTCCTGGCACAACGACGGCAGGGGTAGTGGTCTCGCATGGAACAACAACACCGGGGATGGTACTCTTGCCTGGCACAATGATGGCGGGGGTAGTGGTCTCGCCTGGAACAACGACGGCAGGGGTGGTAGTCTCGCCTGGCACAACGACAACGGGGGTGGTAGTGGCCGGGGGAGGGGCAGACGATGAATCTTGGCAGTCAACCTCGCCCAGAACGGCCAGACACAGGTTGACGGGGATGTTAATCAGACCACCATTAGACTCAGAGCTCTGTTGGCAGTGAGCCTCACCAAGGACAGCAAGACAGACGTTGACCGGCACATTGATGAGGGCACCCTCGCCGCCGCCGGAAGTGGAAGAGGCCTGATCACACTTGGCTTTTCCAAGGACAGCCAGGCATGCGTTGACAGGGACGTTGATCAAGCCACCGCTAGTGGCTGTCTTCTGCTTGCACTCGGCCTCTCCAAGGATAGCTGCGCAGAGTCCAACGGGCACATTAATCAGGCTCTCATCGCCACTGCTGCCGCTACCGCTTCCGCTGTCGCTGCCGGTGCCAGTGCCAGTGCCGGTTCCAGTACCGGTGGAAGCGACCTGGTCGCATTTAGCCTTTCCAAGGACTGCAGCACAGGCGTTAACGGGCACGTTAACCAAGCCATCAGCGGTGGTTGCCTTCTGCTTGCACTCAGCCTCTCCGAGGATAGCGGCGCAAACATTGACGGGAACATTGATCAGGCCACCGCCACCGCCACTGGAAGTGGAAGCGACCTGGCCACCGTCGCCGTCACCGCCGCTGGAAGTGGAAGTGGAAGCGACCTGGTCACACTTGGCCTTTCCAAGAACCGCAGCACACGCGTTAACGGGCACATTGACCAAGCCATCGCCGGTGACTGCCTTTTGGTTGCATTCGGCCTCTCCAAGAATAGCTGCGCAGAGATTGACTGGAACGTTGATCAGGCCACCGCCGAGGCTCCTGGAAGACAAAGAAACCTGCTCGCATGTGGCCCTTCCAAGGACTGCAACACACGCATCGACAGGGACGCTAATCAAACCATCAACGGTGGCTGTCTTCTGCTCGCATTCAGCCTCTCCAAGGATGGCTGCACAAAGATTAACGGGCACATTGACCAGGCCACCACTCAGGCTCCGGGAAGACAAAGAAATTTGTTCGCACTTGGCTCTTCCAAGGACTGCGGCACAAGCATTAACAGGCACGCTGATCAAACCATCAACGGTGGCTGCCTTCTGCTCGCATTCAGCCTCTCCGAGGATGGCTGCGCAAAGATTAACGGGCACGTTGATCAAGCCATCAGCAGCTTGGACTCCCTATACAATAGGATAATCTGTTAGCTTCATGCCTAATTACCACGACAATGAACTGTGGCCTTGCTTACCGAGCATGATGCTGCGAGAGCCACAAGAGAAGTAAGCATAGATTGCTTCATCGTTGCGGGTTGGAAGTATATTCAGAGTGAAATAAAGAATGGACGCTGAATGATACCAGCAAAAACGAGTGATAGGTCAAAAAACCAACAACGAAGAGATGAAGAACAGGAATAAATGAGAGAGACAGGCAGCCTTATATGTGACAACCCATCAGGTAGCCTCATTATAGCAATCTTAAAATAGGGGAGGAAACGTCGATCTACATCACAAGCCATTGCCTAGCCCAAAAAAGAACGCCAAGTAGGAGGCACAAGACCAGGCCAGCCCATTTTGCTTGTAGATAACTTTCTGATTGGTCGCCTACTCCTCATTTTACTCGATTTTGACAAGTTGGTCAATGAAGCAAACCTGATATTCAAACCTTATGGTAGACCTATCACTTCACTCCCGGGCCGCTAATGCAATTAGCGCCTTATTTGATTGCTTCCCGGGGCCTAGCCCGAACTAGTCCCGCCACACAAGCCCATATGCACGGCGTATCTCAAGCAGTTCTTTGTGTTGATATCTCAGTTCAGGGGCTACTCCATGCAAGGTATGAGTTTCAATATAGGGCTATCCAGCGAAATAAGCCGAATAATCCTAAATCGGACCAGCAAAAAGCTAGTTCATTAAATTCGAGACCCCCCGTAACACCAATAGACTAGTCATCATGCGCCTCCTACTCAATGCAGAACCCCGGTTCTCGGAGTGCAGGGGTCTCTATTCAGGTACGCCGCATCTCTAAATTAATTTGAAGCCAATCAAGTCCTATTCACTTTTTCCTTCCAAGACAAAAACAATGTTCTGTACTCCCTATTAACACTGCATCGCATCCGCGGACACCGAAGTATTGCACCAGCATTGAAATTTAGGATCTGAATTCCGCACTACCCCATGGTTCATTAACCCTTGGGGGGCTTGATCTCCTTGGCTGCGCTAGAGATGCGAACCCCACCGCCTTTTTCGATCTCTTTCGATCTTATGAGCCCCACAATTTCTGTTTCCGCATGTGGAGTGTGATCTACAGTCTGGCGTGCATGATTGCCTGCGAGTCTCGGCTTTGTCCCGGCGTCTTCATAAGTCTGTGTATTTCCTCAAGCAGATCTACGCAAAAATTATCAGTGCATGTACGGAGTACTCCGTACAGATCGATATTATGCATTTGCAATGCATTGTGTCCTCGAGCGAAACATGCTTTCTTGACTAGTCGATATGATACCTTAAATTTCAAAGAGTTTGTATAGCTCCACAAATGATCGAATTCGATGCACATAAGTTCCGTGCACGCCAGGGGTTCGGAAAGTTCCGTTAATTTGCCCCCAGTCGCTTAGATGGGTCTCAAAAATTCAGCTTACTTTTACTTTCAATGGTGTTGGGGAAATAACTGGGAACCAGGAACTCGCGCTCAAGGAACCCCTGCTCCTGAGCATCCGGACTTCATGGGTATCCACAACTTTTCAAATATCATCACAAATGTCGTAGATATCAAACACAAGAACTAAAGAAGTTCCCACGTTCGAACTATTTATCATAAATCCAAGATCAGCAATCTTTCTCCAGTGGCCCGGCCCGCCAGGAGGAAGAGTTTCATTAGCAACCTCATCGTATGCAGCATTGTTAGTACGGTTTATCAATTACCCTTGCAGCCTCTGCATATCATAGCATGGTCTACGCCGTAAAGCCAGCCCCATTTGTGTTCAATGGTATGTTGAAGCATTATGGCTGTACTCCATACCCTGGAGTACTCGGTCCTAAATTGCCCGCATAAATGACAAATTTTGATCGATTTACTCCGTAGTCATTGTTCACCTCTGTTGCTCACTTCTGTTGCTATCTGACATTCTCATCTAAGACAATAATAAAATCGCCTGTTGAAATGGAAACTCCGAATTTTTGCGACTTTACAATTAATCTGCCAATTTGTGAAAGATGCGGCCACGCACGGATAGAATTTGTCCACGCGCTGACCTCCGTGCCCACCCCTTCCTTTCCTTTCTTTTTCTTCCTCGGCGATTGCGACAACAAAGGCTGTTCTGGATACCATGTTCCAATGTACACTATGCGAAAAATCCTACCAGAGGAAGACCCATTTAATTCGTCATGAAGCGACTCGTAAGGTCGGATGATCTCGATTTAAAAATTTATGAATAGGCTGACCACCTTCCAGATACACAGCAGCTCTCTTCCAGCTGCCCTTTGTGCAGCAAAGCATTCCTAAAGCCGTATGTAAAGTATCGTTAAATAATGAACACATTATCTAATGTTTTAAAAGTGAGGTTACTCGAAGACATATCAAAACCTGTGCAAAAAAGTTCAACCAACCTCCACCTCCTGCAGCCAAACCAGGCAGAAAAAGGCAGTCCTGTGAGCTATGTTTCTTTGCCAAAGCATCTTGCGATAGGAATCTACCATGCTCTCGCTGTCGCTCTCTTGGACGACAATGCACTTTCGTGGCCCAAGAGACATCTTCCCGGGATTCCAGTTGCTCTGCGGTAGCCTCAGTCTCACCCTCTATAACCACACCCCGAGTCACCCCGACAGATGGTGGATCATTTTCTTTCCTTCAACATTTTGCCAATCCATCTTTTCAAAGGGACAGGCTGGCGATCGGGGAGACGGCGAAATGTTCTGTTCGAAGAAACCTTGAAACACTCAATTCCCATATCGAAGATGCGCTCGTTCCCACTGATCCCATGTCGACTTTTGGTAGCGACTTTCAACTTACAAATTTCCCTTTCCAAATACCATCGACTCTACCCTCTTTCACAGATGATTATCTACTTCAGTTCAGCCCTGATACACTCTTCCCTTCAAAGCTTTCCAGCCAACTATCCGAGATCATGACAGAGTTGGTCGATACTTCAAAGTCAATGGGGCTGGGAAGTACAGGGACGCTAAACGCCCTTGATTTTATGGAACTTTCTACTCTGCTGGTGGTTTCCAATATTTCTGCTTCTATCTCTGCGTTCTTCCACTCTCTTCACTGGCATTTACCCGTGGTGCATTTTCCAACCTTCGATCCAGGAAACATTTCCAATCCTCTTTTACTCTCGATATTTTTATCCGGTGCCACATATACCATTCCATTGGATGGAGGAGCCCTACCCTCTGGTCTCTTCGATGTCGCAGAAGAGTATATATTTCGGAAAATTGCGGACCTATCGACACTCGCTTCACCGAAAGATCAGTCACATCTATTATCAACTGTACAGCTACTACAGAGTGCTCTTATTATTGAGATGCTTCAGTTTGGACAAGACAATATGCAAACACGACGTCGCATTCGCATCGTCCGACATCCATGTTTAGTGTCCACCATACGATCCCTGGGGATTTTCCAGCTCAAGCGAGGAACCGCTCCCACCGTTTGCGATGAGAGAACTTGGAAAAATTTAGTGGCAGAGGAAGTGTGTATACGGTAATTTATATCCCGTTCTTTATCATATTTTCTTTTCTTTCAGGATGCGTCGCTAACAAGCTCCAAGAATCGCGTGTTGGGTCTTCCTGGCGGATGGATTCCTCACAGTGTGCTTCAAAAACAATCCATCAATATCGGTATTTGAGATGGACTGTCATTTCCCTTGGAGTGCCGGGTTATGGGAAGCCGAAAACGCATCTTCTTTCAGCAAAATTGCCATGTCGCACTCGACAGAGCTCCCACTCCCTCCCCTGAAAGATGTGGTCACGCAGTTACTAGAAACTCCTAAAAATAATGACCCAATACCATGGGGTCTTTCGGTATCGGTGGAGCATCTTCTGATTCTGATTTATGGTATGTTTATTACCGAAACTAAAGAATTGATTTAATTGCTAACGGCATCAAAATAGCCATTAACTCCCTCGCCTTCCAAGCGAGAGCCGGGTTATTAAGATATCTATCACTCGATAGAATACGCTGTGCGTCTGGTAATTGGAAGCGCATATGGGATTCTGTTATTGGTCTCCTAAATAAGGATCAATTACTTCACCTTGGATATCCGAAACACGCTCAGGAGCTTTGGTGGTTATTGAATGCCACGCTGGATGCTACTGGCAGATCTGATGTCAGCCTTCGGTATATGGATAACACTGCTACCGATGACTTGGGGAATTTGAATGAATTCATTCAATGGTGTCACCAAAGTACCCCATAGATTTTGAATATAAATACAATATAGTCTAATGTTGCACATGGAAAATCCGTTTGTCGCCGAACGTATGGTGCAATTTGCGGCTAATTAGTTTGTTCCTTCGGTACGACACTTGAGAGCAAAAGATACATCTAATACTACATTGTATTATTATCTTGGTTAATATGATCTTGAGTCCAATGATGACTTCGTCAAGAACAGAGACGGCCCCATTATTATACTATTTATTATAGTACATTTAAATACAAAATACGTCTTCCTTATATGTCCATCTCAATCACGCTTGTCCCCAAGTTTCTGCTGGCTTTCCATGAAACTATCACCCTTAGGTTTCCGGTATGTTCCTCCGATACGATCCCACGCCGTTGTAAACTGCCCATAATTATAGTTGAAGTGCAGGTGATGCATTGTGTGACAAGACGCGCCGTTAATTATCGCCGATGCCGGCATGTACTCGGCATCATCTGTAAGAATTAATGTAAGCCATCATTCTATCGATTCAATGGGTATCAGAAAGCACTCACGGATCAGTACTGTCCAAATAGTAACAAACATAAATAGCCCTAGGTATGCACCTTTCTGCAAAGGGAAAATGAACGGGTAGATATGGTATGGCAAACTCTGCGACCATCCATCCAATGGATGAAACGCATAACTGGCGAACGGCGTCGGTACAGCCCATTTATGGTGTGGTTTGTGAAGCCAACGGTAGATGAGCGGGTGATGTAGAGCACGGTGGATCCAGTAAATCCCACTGTCTGTGAAGCAGATAAATAATGGATATTGCAGTAAGGTGTATCCGGAGAATGGAGAGTCGCTGGTGAAATCATATAGCTTTGACCATCCCCGGATCTCTGCTAGGAAGAAGGGGACAGTGAGGAGGGCCATTACGGGAATCGCAGAGATGCCTTGGTTGATCTCGAGTTTGATTTGATTTGGGAGGAAGCGCGGGTGTTGGAGTAATCTTTTGTCGAACAGTGTGTGGTATAGTAGGAGGCTACCGAGGAGGTACATGATCATTGCGAAAAGCCTGTTGCGTATATCGAGACCTGCATCAGATACCGGGATACTTTTCTTTGGACGAAAGGACTTACCATGTGATCAAGTATAATGACAATGCTTGTCTAGCAATGTCATCTCTCTTCCAAAGGCTTGCCTCTGCCCATTTTGAGGGCTGCATAGGGTAATAAACCCGGACATGGCGATTCAAATTTGCGGTGGAGAGAGTATCATTGTTGAAGGTTGCTGCTGGGTCTGGTGATAGTAATGCATAGCACCGATCGAGGATCAATGTATCCAGAACGTCCAGGAAAATATCCATTGTTGGATAAATGTGTTATGTCCCTTGAACGACTCGCTCAGCGGTAGATACGAGGCCATTTCTCTTCTCTTATATATGGACAATACCTACAAAGGGGTATACCTACATGGCAATTACCTACTCGAAGAATACCTACATGGCATGTTGGCTTCGGATCGGGGAATACCCACACGGCCAATACCCACACGGGAAATCCCTACATGGCCTGATCACTTGCACGCAGTGACCCACTTAATACCACGCGTGGATATCGGTGGGTCAACAAACTATTCCAGGAATGAAGATACCTAGTTGAACATATTAATTTATCTGCATTTCTTCGCTATTAAATTCCTAATGAATGCGAAAGAGTTGTCGAGATTGATTGTATGTAATAGCTCATGGCTATATCAATCGACCCTGGGCTATTCAAAACAATTCGTGATCAGCACCTGTGACTATTGTTCATGTGGTCAACGGATATATATATTGAGCTTCATGTTTTCCTCCCCCAAAGAATCATATATATATATCTTTCCCGCTCGTAGATATTTTAAAAAATTGTATACGGCGTGTTAGACTAGAAAATAAGTTCCCTTTAACAGTCAATTAAATAAATTATTGGTTGAAGTCGACAATTATTTTGTTTTTGGGATGGGTTTTGAGATTGTGGTCATAAGATCATAGTATGCTGGAACTTCCATCAACCAGCCAAGTGGTCGAGCAGTAACTCGACCATCACATCTTCCTTGGTCTAGTGGTGATGATTTCCGCTTGTCATTAAAACCGATAAGCGCGGGAGACCGGGGTTCGATTCCCCGAGGGAGAGATTTCTTTTTGCACTTTTTTTTTTAAAAAAAAAAAAAAAATTTCGAGACCCATTTTACTCCTCCAAATTGGGTGAATATCAGACGAAGCGCCCTTGATATTTTTGTATTAGGTGGACATAATAAAACATAACCATGGCTGCTTCCATATCAGGTAAACAAACTGCCCAACCCCGATCCGGAGCTTTAGTATGTATACATGTCCAAAATGTAATGGATGAGTGAATGAGCGAATGAATGGTCAGTATCTCCGAAAGAATATGACACAGCAAAAAATAAACCCTCGAGGTATCCCGACAGCAAAAAGAGTCAATCTCTTACATTCAAAGAAAAGCCTCTGCGGTTGTATCGTTGTCAGTGACTTCACCCATTTGTCGACGGCGACTGTCCAAGAACAAATCCACCATGCGCTTGCTAGAGATCGTTGAATGAAGGTCTTGGATTTGGTGGTAGTTCTCCATCATGTCAGTGTACTCATCCTGCTGCCTCGCGTTCTCATTGTTTGTACGGTTGTCTCGTTGGGCGCGCATGGACCGGAAGTAATTGACCCTGCTATCTTGGGCAATCGGAGCACGCCTGGCTGAATAGCGTCGCTGTTGTTCCTTGGTCCAGGATCGTTTTGTTCCCACCCCTTTGGGGATTGGAGACTCTGGTGGCTGCATATTTCCAGATCTTAGTCGAATTGGGGACGGTTCTTGATTGCAAGCAACAGGAACGGGCTTGGGTGAGACATTTTCACCAGAATTAGGAGCGGTATCCATGGCCAATGAGTTAGTGTGAGCTTGCGCAATATTTTCCGACTTAGTTGTCTGTAATGGTACGATGGTTCGCATGCCGGAAGCTTGGATTAACGGACGGGAGAAATTGCTTTGTGACGGGACTTTGTACTCGGTAGAAGTTGTGCGATCGGTGATATTTTGGCTGTCTGGAACATTTAGTAGAGTTGTTGAAGCGGGAGTAGAGACAGCGACAGGAGCTCGCCGAGCTATGCTGGTAAAGTATTCATCATCGTCCTGGTACTGTGCATCTTCCCTGATATGTTCCCTTGTGGGGCTTGCCTGCTCGATTCTTTCGATCTGCGAGCTCATCCATTGCTGCCAGTCTGCACTGGGATTTACATGAGGCGCGGGAGACGAGATCCGATTGGCACGCCTGGGTGAGCTGTATTTTGTCCGCTGTTGAGTAAAGATGGTCGCTGTTCCTGGTTCATCATGGACGCCCATGTTGGCATTGTCAGTTCTGGTTGGGGTATTGCCACCTGTGGTTCTGGAATAGACGCTGGGGGAAACAATATCCCTTTTCGTGGCCCGAAGGCGAGAAACAATAACGCTACCACTATCCTCATCCGATTCCTCGCTCAAAGTGTACGTTGATTGCGGCGACCTCTTGTCTGAAACAGCAGTCATATGTTGAATTTTCACCTGAGGCGGCATGCTACGAGGAACTTGCATTGACTTAGCTGAGCGCGGATACTTTCGTGGACTGGATTGATCACCACCCCGGGCTGTTGCGAATGAACCGGGGGAGGTCGAGGCTTCGCTTGGGATATGGCGGATACTGCGTCGGCCATGTTGAGAGTAGACCGAATTCGTCCGTTCTGGAATCACACGATGCTGTGGCACATTGCCAAAGACCATCTCCTCGTTGGGATCAGACAGGGAATCGTGGCCCATCTGTTTCATCAACGCAGTGTACAGATCTTGACTGTCAACAAGGCTAATTTGATGAGCGTTTGCTCTCATACCCAAAGGAGATTGATCTTGGGTATTATCCATTACAGGTGTTCGTGGCATTTGCTTATCCAGGCCCCCGTCCTCTCTGACCAAAGAGAGAGATTGGCGATGTCCTGGTTTTCGGGTTGTAACTGTGTTTGGCATGGTTGAATCAGCCCAACTGGTGACGCGTGAAGTGGAAGTGCAGAGACTGCCGCGGCCGGGGGACTGGGGCATTGACTGGAAATAGTTGGAGTCAATACAGTCTCCAGTGGCTGTAAGTTTGTGCGGAGAGCACTCCTCGCTTTTCCCAATTGGAGTTACCATAGATGCCTCAGCACCATTTGTGGTACCATGAGGCGTAGGTTGTTGATCCGCAAACTTGGAAAATCCAAACACCCGCCTGAATTTGCTTTTAATAGAGTGTGAAAAAGACCGATGAGAACGCCCGGTGTCGACACCACCTTCACTCGTAGCCCGGAACGATTTTCGAAATGGCCTGTGCTCCTTCTTGCGTCTGAGCAAGAAGGATGACCGGCGAGTCTGAACACCTCTACTGTTGGAATCCTGGGAAAATTGGCTGCGAGCAAGTTGAATAGCTGCATCATGGCCCTTAGCAGTTGGACTGACTTGTGTGGATTGATAACTCCCTCGAAGAAAGGACATAGATCGTCTCATTGTTCGCGGCAGCTGGAATCCAGGACTGCGCTCGGGATCAAGGGGATCACCACAAGGAAGGGCAGGCACTCCATATGGGGTCTGTGAAGTTCGCTGCCTGGTTGAGAACATTGACTTGGCCTTTCGCAATCGGCGGTATGAAGAGGGCACTGAGCTGTCTCGTCCATCAAGTCCGTCGAGTTCTGTGATTGGCGGAAGGGCGGCAGGGTCATCGAAGCAATAGGCTCGAGCCGATACGCCAGTTATTTCCTTGGACTGACGAGTTTTTGGAACTTTAGGCAAGTCGCCCTGGCTGACCGAGCTATCATCGGTGCCCCGAAGGCTTGATCCAGGACGCCTTCGAGGAATGGCAAAGTTTCCTGGACCACCTAGTCGTTCGTATGAGCTTTTCGACTCCTGAGACGAGCTTTGACTAGAGCGCATTGCTCGCGAAGCTGCAGCTGCAGCGGTTGCATGCTGCATGGTAACATCGGGGATCTCTGGGGTAGGTCGTCGCGGCTTTCGTATTGAGCGGGTGGACATGGACCTTCTTAGGTTGCGTGTATTGAATGTAGAGGAAAACATGTTACAAAATGTCTGCAGAGTATATAACTACAGAAGTATTGAGACAAGGAGGAATTTAGAGAAGACTGGATTTTGGGGATCCGAAGAGGGAAGATTCAAGATGAGATTATTTGATGGAAAGAAGCACTGCTACTCTAGCAACATGGAAGGTACGAAATAACTTCATGGCAACTGCCATCTCTACATTTATTCTGTCCATTTTACCAACTTCAGGTGAATCTTGATCTCCTTCCAGAGTTAAGCCTTCGCTAAGCGCTAACTCCACGGGTCAAGATCTAGACTAGCGGTGACTCACGCCAAGATGACGCAGCCTCAGGATCTGACTCAGGACCAACTGCAGGTGAGACTAGTCGAAGTGAATATATTGATTGTCTTTCGCAGAAATATTTTCGAATGATTTTAAGACATCAGCGTTGAAGATAACCCAAATTAACTGAAATGGCGGCCTCACGATCCACTTCGTCCAAATTAAACCATGTCCATTTGAACGGCCGAACTTTGGAAGGAGGTGGTCAGCTGGTTCGCATCGCTATCGGGCTGTCTGCATTGACTGGTCGTCCAGTTAGCATTGATCATGTTCGCGGGAACAGAGAGGGAAAGAAGGGGCTTAAGAGATCTCACGCCGCGGCAGTGAAGCTGTTGGCCGAGATCAGCGGCAGCAAAGTATCAGGAGGCGAGGTTGGCTCCCAGTCCTTGAACTTCTTTCCACAATCAACAAGATCAAAAAGCGGACCGCTCTTGGACTTGTCGCGAGTGAATGTAAAATCTGAATACGATATCAAGCTCACGACTGCTGGTGCCATCTTTCTCGTGTTCCAGGCCCTCTACCCGTATCTACTTCATGTTGGATCGCAGGCGTCGGCTCCCTTTGTGAAAGTGAACATAACTGGTGGAACCAATGCTACTTATTCTCCATCATATGATTATGCATCACAAGTTATCGTGCCCAATTTTGCCAAGCTTGGACTTCCTCCCCTGTCCATTATCCTTAATAAGCGCGGCTGGACCACAGGGCCAGTTGATCTTGGAGCAGTCACCTTTCTCATACATACACTCAGATCTCGACATGATCCAGATGATAGAGATCAACCCCAGAGGTCGACAGAAAAAGAATCGACAGCTGAGCTTCTATACAGTTTCCCGCGGATTAATCTAATGGATCATAAACGCGGAAAAAATCACGCAGATTGATATCACGGTGCTAGCACCTGACCAGCCCACCCTAAACGCCGACGCAGAAGAAGGCACGGGGAGTACTCTTCGCCAGTTTATTGAACAAGTTACCCGACGTACTCTTCGACGTGAAATGAAGAAGCTGGATCCGTCTATATTTGCTAAACGCTCTAATTCGGCTTTATCCGAAGGGGACTCGCTCAGCAAATTGTCAGCCAAAAACGCATTAGTTCCCATCACAATACACACATCGGAAGCTACAACTCACCGCAGCCATGTGTACATCCTTCTTGTTGCACATACTTCCTCGGGGTTCAGAATAGGCCACGATATTCTCGGCAGCATGGGAGGCGATCGCCTGTCTAAGCCAAAGAACAAAGGGAAACAAAAGCAACAGCCAGCTCGTGACCCTCGACGAGATTCACAAAATTCACAAAATGAAATAGCATTTTCTGCAGCAGCAGATCTAGTCCGCCGATGTGTGGATGGATTCATCGGGGAAATCTCAAACGAGAGTCCCAATGCCCAGCCAGACCAGAAATCTGATTCCAACGTCAAGAGATCTTGTCTAGACAGCTACATGAGAGATCAGATTGTTGTGTTCGAGGCACTCGGAGAGGCCTGTAGCGCAGGTGGACATGATGCTGAAACAACGGACACTGAAACTTTGGAAGACGAGCGAGATTGGACACTCCACACGAAGACCGCACAATGGGTGTGCCGGCAGATTTTGAATGTATAGATGGTTGCATTGCACTAGAAACATCTAGATGCCGTATTGGAGCCACAAATTGAATGTTTAAGCCTCTCTATAGGCCGTGACCACCACCCGCAAACTCCGAACAATGATCCACCAAGAAAGCCTAACATATAAAACGGCAACTAATATCGGACTATTCCGTACGTCCCAACATATTGATTATGACGCTGTTGGCGGTAAAAAAAAAACCCCCAATCTATCTATCGCAAATTTCTTCCGCCAAGTGCCGGTATCCACGCAACGCGCCCGACCACCCTAGCACCCGAGATTAAAGGATCTACGTCCCAAAGCGGCGCTTTAACTACGCATAGGGGGCTAAACACCGGCCGAGTCAACTGCTAAGGTTCCCAACCGTGCCGCGCTTATGATCGCAATCCAGTGGCGCGTTCCAGACCGGGAACTAATGGCCGATTGGTAAGTGTCAGCCAAGAGGCGTATGTCTTGTAGATCAGATCGGGTACATATCCACGACGGTCTGTTTGACAGTTTGAGACTTCTGTATCGGATTAGAGGATCGGACAGGGGTCTTCGGACGCTTATAGGACACGGTGGGTATGGAGGTTCGTGTTCGGGCACATGCAACAGGGCAAATTATCCACTTGGGCTCGATTGGACGTAGACAAGCTCACTTGTCTTTGACCTAGATTTCATATGATCCTTGTTTTTCCCTTCTAGACTTTTGGAAGCCCAATCTATTTTCTGATGACGAGGATTGGCTACATTCTGCAGATTATTATTGCCGTTATATCGGGATATTAGGGAGACAAGTTAATATAGTATTAATCTACTCGGTAGGTAATTAACAAGACAACCCTTTAGAATTTTCACTCTATTCCAGTTAAATACATAATCTAGTAACCTTGGAAGTTCAGGGATATGAGTCAACATGACCGAGGTGTAACTTTTGCAAATATAAGTGCCCAACAAAATTGCCAAGGTCTCGGGACAGGCATCAACGAATATTAATCGATCTACCTAAATGTCAACGGGAAATGCAACGCCACCCCGGTTATCCGAGTATGCTTTCCCACAGCGATCAACAGATCTTAGAAATTCCAAACGAGCTAGAGCATTCTCAAGAGCAGACATCCCGTGGAGATGGAACGTGCCAAATTCCCCACAGTTCCTGAAACAACGATCGATCCGCTACTGTACATTTTCCGTATGTGGTATGTAGCATGTGGCTGAGCGTAGAAAATTACCCCTAATACCGAGCAAAACAGAAAAAAAAGGGGCTTGACATTTCGACGCTAAAGAACAAAAAGAGAAACAGCATAGAAGGCCAGTAGAAGAGGCTAGAAGCAGATTTAACACTAAGCGCTTTAGTTAGTCTATCTCACTGGGCTTTGTTTTACATTCAGATGGAGCCCAAATTTGACAGAATCCGACTGTGGAATGTGGGTTTTATGTTTCTCTTATTTTTCCCTCTCCTGTTCTTCTTTTTGAGTGTCTTTTTCCTTGGCCACCCCTGATCCCCTGTTCAATATGATATTTGATTAGCGGGCCGTAGTTTTTGCCCGAGGTAAAATGTCTAGCTTACAACAATATAGACAATATAAACAATAGTTTCAGATGTGGACAAAACACGCAGAAGTGGACCTATCTATCTCTGAGACAAGCGATCGACATGGTTCTTTCTCTTTGGTATTCTCCTATATTGTACGGAGTACGGAGTATTCCGTACATTCGGAACAACCTTGGAACCTTGGAAGCGCCCCCTTTTCCGTTCCGCGTAGTCAGCAAGGTGTGACATGCCCTATCCACATCCCCCAGTTTAAAAAATTGGATATACGGAGTACATCATACATCATACCTCGTATATCGTATATCGTATATTATAGAAAAATTAAACCCATCTCTCGGAACGATTAATTCTCCGAAAAACGCCAGGCCCAGCTCAGTCTAGATTTCCCGAAACACAGCTGTGCACACCACATGACCTACACAATCTGTGCCAAAAAAAAAGGGCCCCCAATACTCCGACAGGTAATTATATCAAGCCATAACGACGTCAATCCAATACCACCAGAGCTTGTTGCATTCTTATGTGTGTATGCGCCCACCAAGACAGGGATGACCCCTGCATGACATGAGCTATCAACAAAACCCGATCGACGGCGCAGGTGGTACTAATCCTCGCACAAATGCTATTATGTTACTGCCTAACCCGTAACCCGTAACCCGTAAATCCGCGTGCAACATAGCCCCTCCAGCCGGGCCATTCACCAAACGAAAGAGCTAAAGCATGCCACCTACGCATCTATAGCAAGGCGGTGATCTGTAGATTTGGGTCCAACGGGGTCTAGATGCTGACGGGCATGTAGCTACAGGGGTTGTTTTCGGTTGCTTCGGCATTTCGCAGCGGAGTCGGGGGTGATGATGCGACACGACGGATGTGGATGTGCTGAGGGCTGATGAAGGGTGAAGACACACACCCACCCGGGCGAGTTTGTTGGGAGTTGATCTGAGAGATGGGCGGGGTGTGTGCACAGTAGTATTTCTAAACTTGGGGTATTTTCGAATATCTTTTTCTTCTTCTGGTATATTGGGGCTCGGATATCTGTTTCAACGTGAGATGCGGGAGTTATTGCGGCTGAAAACTGTTAGCGAAGAGGACTAGCCGGGTGCCGAGCCCCCACGACGGGTTACAGAGAGAGAGGGGGGGTTTGGGGCCGAAACTTCACAGCCCCGCGGCACTGCGGCTGAGCGTATATCCATTTGGACCCGAACGCGCTACTGCAAGGGTTGGGTAGTGAAGTGGGTGTCGGGTTTTGAGGGTGGATCAGGAATGTTGTCAACAGGGCTGAGTATTCTGGATTTAGGTCTATATTGTTGAAGCGGGATAAACGAGATAGTAGAGATAGTAGAAGGTCAAAACATAATAGTATGAATGATGTAAATAGGTATATAGCACTAGCACTGGGGGGAATGGTCATATGATATGAAGCGCAAGTAAAACAGAGGGGTATGGCATCACCGTTCACAAAGAAAAGAGTCAACATGAGTTAAAGAGAACATAAAAATAGGGCATAAAATCAAAACCAAAGCAAAAACCAGGAATATCAAAGCACACGTATGCGCAAGGAAAAGAAGGGGTCGATCAACGATCAACCGGAGAGTTGAAAGAACCCAATCCATCAGCGCCACTGCCCTCCAGTGGCAGATCCATGTCCGTAGTAGGTATCCATGCAAAAAAAGAAGCGATCTATCCTCCATGCAAAACAAGAAAAGTGCGGGCCGTTCTTTGTCCTAGAAACAAACCCAAGCGAGTGAAAAAGGAAATGTTCGCGAAGTCCATGCCAAGATTCCCAGTTTCCGAAAGGAGATTCGTGGAAGCTCGCTCATTAGCCCGGCCAATGTAGAGAGACGAGATCAAAGAGGTGACGTAGGATGAGAGAACCAGGAAATTAGGCATCAAAGCAGATGGCAGGCGGCCGCTGCATATATAACAAAGAAACTCCCGAGGATGCATATGAGAGATGTGGGGAGAGAGGGAGAGGAAAAGAGGCGAATGAGAAAGAACAAAGGAAGCGGCCGTAGACCATGCGAGGTGAATCCCAGCCGGCAGGATGCAACCTAGCGAGGAGCTGGGTTATTCCCCGGACCGTCCCAGGGTGTGCGATCTTTGCGTTCATTACAGCTCAGGCTCAGATGCTTTAGAGGAAAGGTCGCCGAAGAGCTCTGAAGGCAGCGCACGCTTGTAATCGCGCGTTTGGGCGAACGGCGAAGCGAAAGCCGGACGGCGCAAGTTTAGAGACTGTGAAAAGTGTTAGTGTTTTTTTTTCGCTTAATTTTCTTTGCAAGGACCCTTTTTTTATATAGGCAGATTCAAATATATAGATTTAGGGATCACATACAACGCAGTCAGAGCACTTTGCTCCTTGTCGGTTGACACGGCCTCGGCACCCACGGGGATAATTTGCGCAGGAATACATGGTAGATATTGACCGGGGTTGTTTAGATCAAGTGTGGATCGACAAAGGGAGTTGAGTTGGCGAATCTTCTCAAAGAGTTGAGAGAAGAAAAGAAGGAAGAAAAAAAGTAGACTAGACACCTCAAGATTAAATGTAACGGAGAATAAGGATCAAGGCCTAGAATGTGTAGTACAACACGATGACGTCGGAGGTTCAAGGTTGCGTAGAAATCCAGCCACAAGGTTAAGGCTAGAGAAGTTGAAGAAAGAGAAGATCTAGGGAAGATGACGGGGTTTATATTAGAGGCTCAAAAAAGATGGCTTAGACATGTAAAACAATCCAACAAATACAATTCCAAGTGAAATAGGAGGATTAGAATTTTTAGGGTTCCATTATTATTTACGGCCGTTTGCTGGGGTTGGTTTTTTTTATTTTATTTTAATTTTTTATTTATTATTATTTTTGGTATTTTTATTTTTATTTATTATTTTATGTATTATTTATTATTTTCCTTTATGTTTTATATTATTAGTTCTGTTATTTTACTCGTTTTATATTATTTTACCATTCTTGTTCAGTTTTACATTGTTTCCTTTTCTTTAATCTCTCTCTAACCTGGCCGAACCATACGAATCACCCGTTTTGTGGTTGTTTTATGGTTGATTATTTTTTGACAGGACTCTGGGTAGTATTGGGTACACTTGGCAGTGCTTCCCGGGTTATTTCCAATGTTCCTTAATATTTGAGTTATAATTGTCATAGAACTATACAACTGACTACATATGTCCTATATGTCCTCATCAGATTCTAATACTGCAGCGATCGGTCGATCTTGACCCAAATATGCGGGTTGATCGCTCAAATGCTGGTCTTCGGTGCATGAAGGGGGGCCAATGAAGGATCCGCCATATATGGGAGAGAAAAAAAAGACGGTACGATGCATCGTCAGGATCGCGGAATGACTTGCAGTCTCATAAGTAAGTATATTGCAGGGACAGGTGGAGTAGCTGAGAAAGGCTGAATTTGAAACAACCGCCTAATGCAAACTGCCTAATGCAAACCAAACCGTTAAGCTTCGGATTAAGTACTCCGTACTTCTATGAACACTATGAAAGTAGGTAGTAGATTGTATACAAGCTTCATTTATTGGGATTACGTATATAGGGGAGAGGATTACTGTTTTACTTCACTTTTGCCGTTTAGTATTCTATACAGATTAAATGGGTTTCACATTGAAGCCCCCTCGATTCCCAATGCTGGGTCTTGGGCTCTTGGGCCTCCATATGGAGTAGGTCTGGTTTTTTTGTTCTAGAAAAATCTCCACCGAACTCAAGGGATTCCCTCAATTTTTTTCTTTCAGTTTTGTTTGCAAGTTTGCACAGAACATTCCGATCCTTCCGTGTTGTCCACTTTCTCCTGATCAGCCCTGTCAATGTGACATATTTTTGCTCCTTTTGTGTGATAATTGAGCACTGTATATCCAACCCCCTATTCTTCTACTCTATCCTCAGCTGATCGTTATTTTATATATCAGTATATAAGCCAATAACAATCCAATATTTGAGTCATTGAAACTTCACTAGAAACAATCCAATTCAATAACCCTTTGACTTGGTCCTACATTTGTATGGGTTCTCCCTTTCATCCCTGTGGAGAGCTTGTGGATCCACAGCCCGGGCGTTTTCTTTTTTTTCTTTTTTTTTCCCTTCTTTTTTTTTTTTTAGCCCAGCCAGAAACATTCCAAAGTAAGAAAATGAGATACCAAAATGCAGGGCTTACTGTTAGATCCAGTGCTGTGCATTCCAGAAGTCCAGCTTTCTAGATCGATCTCTCTCTCTATACACGTTTTGACCATACACCGCCTCATATGAAACCTCAGCTTCACATTTGTTCCCGCCCTTGGCAATGCTTTCGTAATGTCGTACACGCGGTGAAGGCTAGACGTGGCCTTGGGCTTTTTAAAATTGTGCTTGGAGAATCAGGAAATTAAGCTCTCTGCTGGTCACTTGAGCGATTCATGTGGTCTGTTCCATGCGTTATCGCACGTTTGTTAATGGTTGGTGCTACAATACCATCCTATCCAATTTCCTATGGATGTATAGTATATTATACTCCGTATAGTATATAGAAGAGCTGGTGCATAGTATATACCGACTTAGGTAATAACAGACCTTTGTATTTTTAGGACAGCTGCAGCTGGATCCATGTCTGAAAGAATAGTGGCCCATGGTTCAGGAACAGAAACATTTTGGAGTCTAGAAGACAATCGAAAATTTACCTCGGCATCTGGACCTTCACAGCCCCAAAAAATAAAAAGATAAAAAATAACCTGGTGTAACCAAGAAGTGGAGGAGACTGAAGAATGAAAACCTTACTATGACAACAATAACAGCGACAGTAATAAAGATATCCGAGAGACCTGCAGAGCTCTCTGCAGTCCTCAGTCTCAGTCCAGTCATCACAGTCATGGGAACCTTTCGAAGAAGGAGCGATAATCGGAGGGAGAAAAGCAAGAGTCAAATATGACCTCATCCGAGAATCCAAACCCCTCAGCCCTCAACGCCATCTTTCTCACCTGCAGAATGCATACCGTTTTGGATTGGCTCAGTTCATGTGACTTAGCCCAGAAAGAGTACTGCCTAGTTTAGGTTGTTGCTGAGAAATCATCTACCGCATTGTCTGATTGTACATAATTGGGACTACAGCCGGTAAATCGGACCATTGAGTTATCTGATGGGCAGGGTGCACCCATTTGGAGAAATGCGGGGAGTTCCGCCGTCACAGGACATTCGATTGAGGCTGCTGACAATGCAACCTCACTACAAACCTGGAACCCTGGAGACTGCCGAGGTATGCAGAGGAAAAGGGACATAGTTGGGATATTTCATCCAGTGTCGGATCTGCCGACTGGCAGCATTGCATGATATTCTTCCGAAAACACCCAAGAGACAACAACGCAAATCGGGAGATAGAAAAAAAGAAGGAAAAAAGCGAGTCTCCTAGCGCCATTCACCACACCGTCACTCAAACCTCCAGCATAGATCGAAGAATGAACCACGCCCCAATGATACCCAACAGCGACGCGAGCAACAGCCCATTTCCTTCCCTGGTCAGTCCCAGATACGCAACTGCACCCACTACAAGTTCCTTTCGTCGCGCCATGTCTCGCTTGGATTTCCAACTCGGATCGATAGAGAATGGAGCCACAGCTCGGATATTCTCAGTGTTTGAAGATGCGTCAGAGGGCCGCAGAGGCACAGTTGCAACGAGCGCAACGGGGCGATGATCCGACTGTGCGAAAAGAGGGAGTGCATTGTAAGCGAGCGGTTTGACCTTTCCAGCTTCACCAGCCCAGGGCTTATCGAGGAAAAGAACTCGATCGCACCAACTGGGCCAGCGGTGATTCGACCATTTCCATTCATGATCATCAGTATCCAAGCCGAGGCGGGCAGCTTCGCGCGCGGCATCCGAGTATTTGTACGTGGGAGGGAAATCGATCGGAGCCTCAGACAGGCTGTGGAAGGTCCTGCCATAGCTCATTTCACGCACGAGCTGGTCGTTCTTCAGAAGGTGGGAATAGTGCGACGGGTGATCGAGGTCGACATTGCGTCGAGGGAATTGTTCAATTTCCCGAGTCGATGGTCCGATATTCGACGTGCGGTAGTTCAAGTCTCCGGCAAGGAATAGGTAAGCGTTTGGCGCGAAAAGATCTCTGCGACTGCCCTCCGCGTGCGCCGATGCAGCGTCTTCGAGAAGGCTGGTGTTTTCGTCCAGGCTTGACCTCTCTGCTGGTCCATTGCTGTCATGCGTGAAAACAAGGCGCTCAACAATGCTTTTCCAGTCCATGTTCCTTTGCTCATAGGAATCCTCCATGGGAGCCAGATGGGCCGCGACGAAAGTGAGGTCAACAGTCTCGGATGAGTTTCCCTCAACAACGTATCCCAGACGTGCCCCGACAGCGCCCTTATTTCCCATTTCCTGAACTCCAAACCCCACGTGTGCTGTGTCGCGCCAGGCGATTTTCCTCAGGGTGTCATCGCGCGCGAAGAGCATTAGGCCTGTCATTCCCGTATTGTCGTTGAGGAAGTTCACATAGTGCTGGTCCCATTTTTGTGTCGAGGCTTTCTGGACGGCACGGCGGAATGCATCGAAGTATGGTAATAGATAGGATCCTCCGAGGAACGAGTAGGCGATCGGTGCGATCTCTTGTAGCGAAAGGAAAATTAGGTCGGGTGCGGAGCTCCCCGCACCAGACGCGGGGAGTGCATCGAAGAAATGATTCGCGAACGCGTCGACATCGACAAAGTTCCTTGCACAGTTAAAGGTCAGCACGTAGACACCGAGGGCGTCCATACTGAAAAATTACACTGGGTCAAGGCAGAGGAGACTGAGGGCAAAGTAGATGGGGAAACTGAGACGGTGACGTCACCTGGGTAGGTGACCGCTCTTCTTGACCGCTTGCCTCGTATAGTCAAGAGTAAACACACAAACTCGAATTTGGATTTTAATTTGGAGAAAAGACCATCTTATACAGGTACGGGCAAAAAAAAACCCAATTCTGTTGATTATTGATTTATCAGTTGGAACTAGAGCATCAAATAAAAAGACTAAAAAAGAAATTCTTGTGCATCATCCGTGAATCGAACACGGGCCTCGTCGATGGCAACGACGAATTCTACCACTAGACCAATGATGCTGTGAAACCAGGTGGATCTGAAAGCTGATTTGCTGGTCATATCTAGTGCTCACGAATTTGATTTGTAGAGGGACTCAATGCTATCCTTGAAGCCCTTTGGTCTAGTTATACAGCGCAGAATCATAACTTCCCCCGGACTTCCACTCTGCCATTGTTTGGCTCCAGCTCGACCAAAAGCATTCCCTCAGCGACATCCTCCTCTTCATCTTCCATCTCATAAACCCATTTGACCCGACCACTCCGAGGGCTTCGTACTTCGAGCTCCATCTTCATTTGCTTGACGAAAGCCAGGACCTGATTTTCAGCAACATCCTCTCCATCCGACACCAGTATCTCAATCAGTTTGCCCGAAAGAGGGAGGATGATATGGTGAGGGTTCTTTGGATCGCCTCGCCGATGCGACGAGGACACCAATGCTGATGCAGCAGTCGTAGTTGTTTCGAGTTGCATCCGATAGGGGATTGCGCCCTGTGAGGTTGGAGTTGTATATTCAATTTCAGCAGCGAGCGTGGTTGGGAACTCATTGCGTAGTACCCGGGATAGGCGCAGATGGTGGGAAACCTTGTCTGATTGTTGGGTATCCTTCGACAGAGGTTCCAATGTGATCGACCATGCATCTCCTTTCCGGAACAAAAGATTAGATGCCGGTAATCCACTTTGGGCGATGGCTTGCTGTGAATGGCCGACTGGTCCATCTAACCCTTGAAGAGCTTTTGATATGATTTCCCCTTGCTGTAGTACTGCATCGAGGTTGAGCCCAAGCCATTGTGTATCAACTCTTCCGGCCATGAAATCAGGATGGCCCACGATCCCGCGTAGAAGACTGATATTAGTTTTGACACCGTCAATCCTAGAATCAGCCAAGACCCGCTGGGCTTTTCTAACGGATGCCTCCCAGGTGGGCGCAGTCACGATTACCTTGGCCAACAGATTGTCGAAGTTGGATCCCACAACCAGTGCGGGACCAGAGACATTGATATGGGTATCTACCCGGACTCCATGGCCACTAGGCACGGTAAACCCAGTAATCTTCCCAATACTCAGTGAAAACCCGTTGCTTGGGTCTTCGGCACAAAGTCTAAGTTGGATCGAGAAAGCATTTGGCGGAGGATGGCTTGCGTTAACCTCAGCACTGAGGCCTAGCTCATGTAAAGTGTATCCCTGTGCGAGAAGCAGCTGTGTCTGCACCAGATCTATCCCACTGATAGATTCCGTGATGGTGTGCTCGACTTGCAGACGCGGGTTCACCTCCAAGAAGTAGAATTCCCCGCGCTGTTCATTAACTAGAAACTCAAACGTTCCTAATGACCGATAGCGGATTTCACTTGCCATCCTGAGCGTAGACTCGATTACTTGACCAACCAAAGCTCGATCTTGCATTAACGTTGGGGCACATTCAACCACCTTCTGAAACCGTCGCTGAGCACTGCAATCTCTTTCCCACAGATGTCGCACTTGACCCGTTCCGTCACCAATAATCTGAATCTCAACATGATGGAATCCATCCACAGCAGCTTTCTCAACGAAGACAGTCCGAGACGGCGACTCGCCAATGGCTCTCTGAATACTATTATCCAGCTCGTTCTCCTCGCGAACGAGACGAATCCCACGACCACCCCCACCATCCACAGCTTTGATCATAACCGGGAAACCGACTTGCGTAGCAAACGCACGTGCTTCATCCACGTTGGTGGTAGGTTGGCTCATGGCTTCCAATACAGGCACGCCGCATTGCTTCGCTAGCTGTTTTGCCTGCAGCTTATCGCCTGTTCGGGCGAGGTTTTCCCATCCAGGTCCAATGACTATAGACCCGGCTTCGTGCCACATGCGATGGGCGAATTCAGCGCTCTCGCTAAGGAATCCATACCCGGGATGCACAGCGTCAATAGAGTGTTTTTGAGCCAGTTCCACTAGGAGTGAGATGTCAAGATATGATGATGGTGATGGGATTTCAATCGCATGTTGTGGTCGTCCTAGATCGCAGTGCGATCGGTCGTCTGATGTGTACAGACTGAATGTCTCGACCGGCTCGGGCAACTCTCGTGCTGCATGGAGAATACGAACGGCAATCTCTCCTCTAGCAAATATTACATGAGCTTGTTATAATAATACATTTTGCAGAAGTTCATACCTGTTTGCGACCAACAATCGCTTGATGGGCCGTGAGTGCGGGGAAGACATTGGGGTGAAAGGGGAAAATCCGGGGTAATTATATGCAAAGCCCTAGCAAACGAGATAAACGAGATAAACGAGATAAGTTGTGATATATATATCGAATAAAGGTCAATTGAACCATTTAAATATATTTAATTGCAAGATGCATTCACTATTTGACAAGATATTATAGCTCTCGACATGGGCGACCTCGGCCCTCGGACATTGTTCACCCCCTCAGTAGACCAACTCCTTACATATGTAAGCAATCTCCAATTCTACACTTTAGACAGGAAAAATAAACCAACCCATATCAATTGATACATCATGACGAAAGACAGCGACAACCCATCAACCAGAACAGGCAAAAACCAAGCCACCGACCGCTTACACCAGGTCTCATCTCATATATCCCCACCAGGGGACCAACCGAGAAAGCCCAAGTCAAAGTCAAAGTCCACAGAAAGCCGCCTCCCAGCAGATCACTCAGATGTACTAGACCAACTAGCATCGCTCCGCGCAATAGCCGCAAAGCCAGACCCCACCAACCGAGGTTACGTCCGCCAAAAGCAAGCAGGCAAGCTATGGGTACGCGAGCGAATCGAGCAACTCCTAGACCCCAACAGCTTCCAAGAGATTGGATCTGTTTCTGGCACGGTGACATGGCAAAAGACCGCGCCGATGCGCGAGAAACCTGTCTCCTTTGTGCCCAGCAATAACATCCAAGGTGCTGGACTGCTTCGCGGCAGGAAAATCCTCCTCACCGCTGATGATTTCAGTATCCGATCTGGACATGCGGATGGCGCGAGTACCGGCAAGACTGTTTATGTAGAGAAGCTTGCTATTGCGTTGCGTGTGCCAGTTGTTAAGCTTGTTGATGGAAGTTCTGGGGGTGGGAGTGTAACGACGATTCGGAAGGAGGGGTGGAGTTATCTTCCTCATGTTGCGTCCTTTCCGCATGTTATTAAGCAGTTGAATATGGGGATTCCGAATTTGGGGGCTGTTGTTGGGCCTGCGGTGAGTTTCAGACTTTTTCTCCTCATTTTCGTTTTCGCCTCCCTTTTGCTTCATCTACCCATTTAGTATTGGTTGACACAAGCTGAACTGACCGTTGTGTAGATTGGACTTGGTGCCGCGAGAGTAGTATCCTGCCACTTTTCTGTGATGGCAGCTGACATCGGGGCACTTTTTAACGCAGGCCCAAAGGTCGTCGAAGGCGCAACATTCGAAGAAGGCCTCGATTTCCAAGATCTGGGCGGACCTATGGTTCATTGTATGAACGGCACGATTGATAACCTCGCCGCCAATGAGGCAGAGTGCTATGAACAGCTGCGGGTAGTTCTGAGCTATCTCCCCAACAGTGGAAGCGATGCACCCCCGATAATCCCCTGCACTGACTCAGAGGAGCGTGAGGATATTGCACTACGGAGTATTATTCCTCGACGACAAGCACGCATGTACAATGCTCGTTCAATTATCACTTCTGTAGTTGATAAAGACTCCTGGTTTGAGATCGGAGCATTATGGGGTCGCACTGCAATTGGTGGACTTGCACGTCTGGGTGGTCGTCCTGTTGGGATTATCTCACTCAATTGTGAGGTCAATGGAGGTGCACTGGATGCCGCTGGTAGCCAGAAGTTAACACGGCTGCTGAAGTTGTGTGATGTGATGAATCTGCCTATTCTCCAGCTTTTGGACGTCCGTAAGTGATTTTGTTTCATCGTAGTTGGGTTCAAATAAGCTGACATATTATTTGAAGCGGGTTATGCAATTGGAACCGTCGCTGAGCGCACGGCAACAATGCGTTGGGGCGTTGAGCTCGCTAAGGCTTACTTTAGTACCACCGTGCCAGTATTCAGTGTGGTCACGCGGCGTGTGTTTGGTGTGGCGGGGGGTGTTATGCTGGGTTGTCGTGATCCGGTTATGCAGGTTGCTTGGCCGTCTGGACAATGGGGTTCATTGCCTCTAGATGGCGGAATTGAGGTCGGGCATCGGCATGAGCTGCGTGAAGCTGAGAAGGTTGGAAAGAAGGAAGAAAGGTATCAAGAGTTGGAAGAGGAGTATCTGAGGCTGATGAACCCGGTGCGTACGGCGAATGCTTTTGGAATCGAGGAAATCATCGACCCGAAGGATACGCGAAAGGTTTGCTGTGGTTGGGCATCGCATGTATATGAGGTGCTCATGAAAGAGAGATTAGCAGACCGAGCCTGTGGGAAGCTCCAGCCTTCCTTTGCCTAATATAAATCCGAACTTGTTGCGTGAAACAGTCTGACGATGCACGGTGAATCAATATAGCGATAACGAACTGAAACTTACCCAACAAAATAAAAAATAATGTCATCGCACTGGAACGATACCGTGGCCACCGGGATATTTATATCAACGACAAAAATGAGCTGGAGTCCGCCGATGTACTATCCGCCGCCTCAAGCTCATTACCTATTCTACTTTGGAGCGGATGATAACGAGTAGGATATCTGACAATATTATAGGTTCACCTTGCACTTTGGTTTATAGAAGCTCTATCTACCATACATGGCTATTTCAATGTTCAATTATCTAGTTCGTGATCCAACGCCTGTCTACGTTCTTCTTGTGATTGACACCCACTACGCAGCGGTATAGGTGCCATGCGACAAACCCCCTTTTGGGTATTTTTGATACCTGAATTCTTGATATACATAAAAAAATAACTACATACATCCATACCATATACGTAGAATAGTCGTCTGCAGAAGTATTGCTTTTTATGGCCTTCATATATGTATGAAAAGAGACATCTAAGAGAAACATCATAAGCTACCAACTATTCTAGAAATTAAGGAGGAATAGTGTACTATGGGTTATTCATACACCAATATTAAGCTTTTGGTCCGTAAATCCATGTATCTCAATATTTTTGGGTGTGCTCAAGTCCATTGAAATGAAGCTTTTGATCCCACACAAATCAAAATCTCACGTTAGAAGTAGTCGTCAATGATCTTCATTTAATGGACTTAAACCACTCAAAAATGTGGATATATATGGATTTACATGGTATAAAAGGCTTCATTTTTATGCATTTGGGAACACTTAACAATATAGAGATGCATATGTTAGTATGGCGTTGAGAGGGCTCATCTTTATACATAAGAACACCACATGGTATAGAAATATATGGATTTATAGGACGAAAAACGGCGAGAGATGCCCTAGAAAACCTCTATAGACCATGTATAAAGATATAACCTAGGAGCAAACAAGCACATTTCCCAATTAGGCTTTTAGTAGCATTTTAGAGAACAAAGAAACAAAGCAAACAAATGTATTTCCTAATTAGGCTTAGTAAAATTTGGAGAACAAAGAAATAAAGCAAACAAATCAAAAAAGCAAACAACCTTCGATCTTTAACATGTGACAAATATGAGGACAATGATACTATAGAGACCATCGGCTAAAGAAATAAGGTTGTGAAAGTTTGGATACAAGTCCTCTAGTTAGAGTCAGATCTTTCGTCCTTTGCCTCGACAAACACTAGTACCAGACTGATTATTCTAGCTCAGTCAAAACATAAAGGGATATTTAATCACAACCAAACCGTCACCAATGCCCAATCTATCACGGAAAGATTAGGGAGGAATCAAATTGAAGGCTTCCAACTGTATGTGCTAGCTAGCCTTGAGAGATATACTCCTGCCGGTATATTCTACATATTCACCCACTATCACACTGCAAATATATTTACATAATTAAAGGTTATATATAGAAAAGTCTCTTATATTATATTAAGACGAAAGGAAGATATAAGGCTTGGTTCATGTCCGAGCTCTATTTTCTCACTTATCTATGATCTCTATACTTTGTAAAATAGCGATAAAAGACATCATTTTAGACAAATTAATACTGATGTTTAAGTATCTTATATCCTGCCTTAGTGAGATACGAATGATTTAGGGCTTTGTGGATGTTGAGTATATACATATTAGTATAGTCCTACGCTATAAAGTCCCCTTTTTAGGTGTTATTGATACTTGAATAATACTAGAAGAAAAATGAAGATATTTGAGCTTCCATTATAGAGGCCTTCATAACTACCCTGGCTCTATCAGCTGATAATATCTAGTATGTGACGATTGAGACTGAACTGCACTATCCTTTCTGCCAGTACTGGCCGCCTGCGGGGGTTTCTGCCAGATGTCTCCGACTTGTAGATGTTTGCATGGTTTGTATGAGGAGACAGGACCAGGACCCACAAAGGTCCTGCCAGGCAGGTTTCCTTTCTTCTTCTTTCCTTTTACTCCCTGTACTTAATATTCTCGTTGAAATGCACTCTTTTGTTTAAGAACTGGCTGGTAACATAATATTAAGTACCATTCTCAATTTCACGAAGCAGTACGACTGTACGGACCATCCATTGCGATTGGTCCCGGTCACGCTTCACCCCACTTCCCGTTCCTTGGCATCGTACAAGCCAAGACTCGACCCGAACCGAATTTAGTCTGACCAATCACGATGGTTGGTACTAAACGATACCCGATGAACCGTGGCAAGCAGCCGGTTGCTGCTGTGCCTGATGATGAAGAAACTCCTGAACATGTGACAGATGTTCACGAACCGAAGACCCCGATTACCGAACCGATGAGACCAGTTGAGACTGGAGAATCTGACGAAGACAATGACAACGCTGGAGAAGGATCTTCCTCCATGCGCGATCGACTGCAGAATACCCCGTCGAAGGAACGATTCCATGAACTTGTTCGTCAGTACAAGAAGCTGGAACAGAAGAACCAGGAACTTAAAGACGAGCTCGCAGTTCTTCTTGCAGAAAGAGTTGAGGCTACTGATACGATTGAGAGCCTTAAGATCGAGCGTGACGAAGCGATCGCTCACTACGAACATGCAATCAGAGCTCGTGATGGCCTTGCATACCAGCTCGTGAATCGTACCAGCGCACCGATTATGGAGGCTGGTCGGAAGACTACAAAGATGCCGGATGCTCCGATGCTTAGTGACGGTAAACAAGTCCGATTTGAGACCTGGGAGACCGTGATGCGACAGAAGCTTGAGGCAAACGCTGACCACTACCCGTTGCCTGTTCATCGCAAGCTCTATGTACAGAGTCGTTGTGAAGGCAAGGCTCAGTTGCACATCGCACCCCGAATGGGTTCTGATTCTAGCAACCCGTACATGGACGCCGAAGATATGATCGTCCATCTGAGGACTGTTTTTGCGAACCCGAACCGACGTGCCGAAGCCTACACTGCCTACCACAAACTGATGATGAAGCCAAAGGATAGCTTCACTGACTTCCTTGCTGAGTTTATGCAGCTCGCTGAAGAGGCTGCTGTGATTGAAGAAAACCGCAAACGTGATTTGTACTCGAAGCTGCCATACCTGCTGCAAAGCCAGGTGATGTGGGCAGTCAACCAGGATACCGTGACGTTCGAATCTTTCTCCAAGACCTGCCAGAGTATGTCTCATGAGATCAGTCTCCAGCAAGAGGCAAAGACTACTTCCCGTGCACGATCTACTGCTGTTACCGGCAGTGGTACAGGAACAACTACGAAGTCGACATACACTCCCCGCGTGAAACGCGAAGAAAGCTCCAACCCCGGAAGACTCTCGAACTCTGAGCGAGACACCTTAATGAAAGAAGGTCGATGCTTCAACTGCAAGGAGCAAGGACATATCACTCGCGAATGTCTAAAGAAGAAGCCAGCTGGCACTGTTGCTGCAGCCCACCCTTCTCCCCGTATTGTTGAACTTGACGACGATGAAGATGACAACCAGGGAAAAGCCGATGCCTAGGTCAAGTCTCCTGCCTAGGTGGACAGAAGGTATCACTGTACTCGCTGGATTTACACAAGTTGATAGGCGGTCCTAGAGATAGTTTAGTTTTCAATACTAGACTGATGCACAATGGACGCTCTTTCTCTATTTCAGCGCTTGGTGATACTGGAGCAGATGGATACGTGTTCTTGAATCGAGGATTAAGTGTGCTCCTCGGTAAACGATTTGGATTGAAAGCAGAAAGCATAGGACAAGAGTGTCCTGTTCGAGGATTTGACGGAAAGCTTAGCAAGCCGATCACGCATGCCACTTTCCTCACGATGTGCGTGGATGGCAGAGTGCAGCAGCAAGTTCCGATGCTGATCGCGGATCTCGGAAAATACGATATGATTCTTGGAAGGAAATGGTTTGCAGATCATGACGTCTTGCTAGACTGTCGTCGGTATCGGATGATCTGGCCAGATGAGAAGACGCTCTTCGACGATGTGTCAAGCAAGATGGCAGTACCAACGCCCACTGCTATTCTCCAGAAACCGAAGCCAAATCCTGATCATCAAGCTGATGTTGATCGACGAGACCGTCTTTTCGGTCGAGAAGAATCGAAAACAAAGGACAATTACAGACACACACGAGAACGGCAGTACGGATATTGGCAGATCGAAGAACAACGGAAGATGAGCCGCAATCTGAACGACGAAAGCAAGATAGCGGTCTCGAAGACTCAACGACAAGAGAAATTACCGTCGATCGATATTAGTGCTATTGGAGGTGTCGGTTTTAACAGACTCCACGAGAAAGGAAGGGTTAGCAGAGAAGTCGAAACCTTTGCAACTTCGCTCTATGAGATTGACCATATCATCGATGTGAAGAGCGTGCAGACTCGGGACCCCGAAATTGATCAGATCTTGATGACTCTCCCGAAAGAATACCATGACCTAGTAGAAGTCTTTTCGAAGAAAAAATCCGACGAGTTACCACCCCATAGACCTGGTGTGGATCATGATATCATTCTTGAGGCAGAAGCGCAACCCGGATATTGTCCTCTCTACAAGCTGTCACTTGAAGAGTTGAAAGCAGCGAAGAAATACATCCTCGACAATCTTGAAAAAGGATTCATCGTTCCAAGTTCAGCTCCATATGCATCCCCGATCTTGATGGCAAGAAAACCTAATGGGGGACTTCGATTCTGTGTTGATTTCCGGAGGCTGAACGCAATCACAAAGAAAGACTGTTACCCTCTACCACTAATCGATGAGGTACTACAACGAACGAGTAAGGCCAAGATCTATACGAAGCTTGATATCCAGCAAGGCTTCCACCGAATTCGTTTGACACCAGGGGCAGAGGACCTCACTACATTCCGTACAAGATATGGATCCTTCAAGTACAAAGTGACACCATTCGGATTGACGAACGGACCCGCAACCTTTCAAAGATTCATGAATGACGTTCTTCGAGAATGCCTGGACGAATACGCGGTTGCCTTTGTAGATGACATCTTGATCTACAGTGAAAACGTTGAAGATCACCAGCGACAGGTCAGAGAGGTACTCTGTCGTCTACAAAAAGCAGGGTTACAAGTTGCGTTATCAAAATCTGAATTCTCTGTGAAGAGGACTAAGTTCCTCGGATTCATTGTGAGCACTGATGGTATAGCCGTTGATCCAGAGAAGATTCGTGTGGTCCAGTCGTGGACAGTACCGACTACAGTGAAAGGAGTGCAGTCATTCCTAGGATTCTGCAATTTCTACCGACGATTTATTCAAGGATACAGTGCAATTTCAAAGTCATTACATCGGTTAACAAGACAAGACGTCCCGTTCGAGTGGTCAGAGAATTGTGAGAAGGCATTCCAGACTCTAAAGAAGAAGCTAGTCAGTGCACCAATCCTCCGGCACTATGATCCAGTTCGACGGACCCGGGTTGAGACAGATGCATCCGACGGAGTTCTGGGAGCAGTACTCTCTCAATACTACGAGAAGGAAGATTTTTGGCACCCGGTAGCGTTCTATTCGAAGACAATGCAACCCGCAGAATTGAACTACGAAGTACGCGATAAAGAGCTCCTCGCGATCGTTCGCGCTTTACAGGAATGGAGACCTGAACTCGAAGGTCTATTCCAGAAGGATCGTTTCGAGATTCTCACTGACCATCAGTCACTTGAGTACTTTATGACAACCCGACAAATGAACCAACGACAGGCGAGATGGAATGAGTTCCTATCTCAGTTCCGTTTCGTGATCAAATACCGTCCCGGGAAGAAGAATATTGTTGCTGATGTTCTATCACGAAAAGAGTCTCCTTGTGTGGACAACGGACGACAGTTTGTGATGCTTCCGAAAGACTGTCTTGAGGAAGGAGTTTACCCAACCCATTTGGCTCCTATTCACTCTGAAGAGGCAGAGATGGTAGGGATCGTTGAACGGATAAAGCAAGCCAATCGTCAGAGTTTGGAGTTAGACGAATTCCGTCAAAAAGCACAGGAAGGGGGTGGTTCTCGATGGACAATACAGGACGGATTGCTCCTTTATGAAGGACGGCTCGAAGTACCAGACGACGGGGATCTCCGTGCTCGACTGCTTGATGAGATACACCGGCAACCTTTGACGGCCCATCCAGGAATAGAAAAGATGAAGAAGCTGGTTTCGACAAGATATCACTGGCATGGATGGGTAACTGACGTAAAACGATACATTGACAACTGCCTGATCTGTAAGCGTACAAAGGCCTGGAGAGATCGAGTACCTGGATTGTTACGACCTCTGCCGATTCCGGAGCGACCTTGGCAGCATCTCTCTATGGATTTCCGTTCGTTCCCGAAGGACCGCCACGGGTACGACGCAGTTTTTGTGGTCGTGGACCGTTTGAGCAAAAGACCGATATCGATCCCTTGTCAAAAGGAAACAAAGGCCAAGCAGATGGCTCGTTTATTCATTGACCATGTCATCCGAATCACGGGAATTCCAGAGACAATTGTCTCCGACCGTGGAGGTCAGTTTATCTCCGAATTCTGGACTGAATTCTGTAGGATCCTTGGAATCAAGAGAAAACTGTCAACGGCTTACCACCCCCAGACGGATGGACAGAGTGAGATCGCAAATCAATATATGGCACAGAGATTACGACCGTATGTCGAGCAGAACCAGGACAACTGGTCGGAGATCTTACCGATGGTTGATTTCGCTGCCTCGATCCTCCCTCAGGATACAACAAAGAAGTCACCTTTCTTTGTAGAAAGAGGATACGAACCTTCGATGACGTTCGACTGGAAAGATCAGGAGACGGTGACTCCAAACGAGCAAGATGCGGTGCAAATGCTCTCCGAGTTACAGGACATCTGGACTCAGACAAAGGAGCAAATCGCGAAGTCGCAGCAATTGCAGATTCGTCAAGCGAATAAGCATCGTCGAGAAGAGGATTTCGGAATTGGTGATTCGGTATTCGTTACAACCAAGGACTGGTTACAAGATCGACCTAGCAGGAAGCTTTCCCACCTAGCGAGTGGACCATACAAGATTATCGAGAAGGTAGGCAACTCCTACAAGATAGATCTTCCGGAAGCGATTCGAGTGCACCCTATCTTCCATCCAAGCAAGTTGCGGAAGGCAGCGACGACAGAGCCTCTGGAGGGACAACACATAGATCCGTCTCCACCAATACAGGTCGGAGAGACAGACGAATGGGAAGTCGAAAAGATTCTAGACGTCAGATCGCACTACAGGAAGTTACAATACAGAGTACAATGGGTGGGACATGACCTCGATTTACAATGGTATCCTGCCGGCGACATGAAACATGCACCAAGGAAAATACAGGAGTTCCATGCGCAGTACCCTGCAAAGCCCGGTCCCCCTATGCGTTTACAGGAATGGCTTGATGCTGATGAAGAAGACCGAGTCCTCGAAGATCACGTTGATGACAACAAGCCAGCATTCAGGGACTGAATGCATTCTTAGTCGGGGGTTATGTGACGATTGAGACTGAACTGCACTATCCTTTCTGCCAGTACTGGCCGCCTGCGGGGGTTTCTGCCAGATGTCTCCGACTTGTAGATGTTTGCATGGTTTGTATGAGGAGACAGGACCAGGACCCACAAAGGTCCTGCCAGGCAGGTTTCCTTTCTTCTTCTTTCCTTTTACTCCCTGTACTTAATATTCTCGTTGAAATGCACTCTTTTGTTTAAGAACTGGCTGGTAACATAGTATGAAATTTGTTAGTTGCTGAGCGAAGTGAAGCAAAATAGAAGAGAATGCTATCTACATTATATGAATTTATATTTTACATATTTTACAGTGATGTAGCTTATAAGTATGAAAATAATATTACCTTTATACTTAAGAGTAGAAAGCTACTGAAGTTCCCTAAAAATAGCGATATGTAGATACTATATGATCGGTTAAGCGTAGGCTAATCTTATTACAATTGCCGAGAAGACTACATAGTTAGCCTCTTATAGGTCCTCTCTTTACTCAACGATAAGTCTTTAATAATTTGATCTATATAACCCAACATTATATTAGGGCTACAAATATAAGCATATACCAACGTGCTTTTAGATGTTCATTTTAGATATACATGAGGATTTTGAAATTTATAACCCCTATCTATAGACCAGCTCCTTATATGTAATTAGGAATTCGCCTAAAAGTTCTGATAGTAATAGTCATTATAGAAGTAAAAATTGAAAAATATAAAAGGACTCTTATCCCTCAAAGTAAAAGGCTTTATTCCTTTAGCCAATGGATTCTATAGAGTCATTATATCATTTTATATAAAAATCCATCTATAGCGTATATCTCTATAGTTAGGGTATCATATACTGTTGCTAATCTGTAGCCCAATTCCTCCCCAATTTCTAGGTGATTTGTTAGGTATCGACTGCGGATTTGCTATGATTTAATTCCGCCTAGAAGTTCGATAGCCCTAAAATATCAAGTCTCTGTGTGGTGTTTGTTAAAGCAAATGCTGGAAGTTCCGCCTTTGAATGAAGGACTCGGGCCCTAAAATAGAAGACTTTATTCATTTACCCGATGGTCTCTATAGATCTATTGTGTCTCTTAGCCAATTGCCCCTCTATCCATACATAGGGAAGCATAACAATCATCTTATTTTCTATGCCGGCGACGCTCAATTGCTCGAGCATAAATAGCCTCTCCCTCACAAATTGAACTCTCCTTCTTCATCTCAATCCCTCACTATCTATCCTCTACCCATCAACATTCATCACCCTTCATCATCCCACATCATCGTTCATCCTCCTGCATCCTCCTCCTTTATCGTTTAACACCTCCTCATCATGCTGAGTGAATTGCAAGTCAAGATAATCCGGGACTTTACCTCGACCCGTGATGACTTTGTTGCCGAACTCGAGAAGTTTTCCGAGGGCGACACCAATGGTAGAGTGGTAGTTCGCGTACAGTCATTCTTGTTTCGCATCAAGAACACCCTCGCCATGTGGGCAAAGCTTAGATGGAACTTGAGGAAGGAGGGACGGTGTTTTGAAGACCGCTGCATCATCTTAATGGTTTTGGCAGATGAAATGGCCCACAGTTTCCCAAACTGTGTGACCACTGCCATCAACAAGAACGGTGTTGTTGAGATCCAAGATCTTGCAATGCAAAAGAGGTTCGATATGTTGGCTATGCAGCTTGGAAGTCTTACTTTGTGGGGTCACAGCAACGTTGATACCGCTGCTGTCGAGAACGCTTGCATGGTTGAAGAGGAGCAGCGCCGATGGGAGCAAAAGCCACCCTCCAGGGATGATGAACGAGGCCAGTCTCTTCGATTCCTGTGGTCACGATTTTACTACAAGGATGTTCACTGCGACTGCCACCAGTGTCTGAACTTGTATCTCCCCCTCCGCGACCCAACACCTTCCCCTCCACTGCCCCCCATGTTCAATTCTGATGATAGCGATGAACTGTCCGTCTTGTTCGAGGAGTAAGTGCGGAAGCTCTTTCTCCGGGGTCCCCTGTGTCTTGATCGTGCCTACACTTTTGGTTACATTAATATCTTCATGGTGAATTCATAACAACAAAAGAAAAAAGAAAAAGAAAAAAAAAAAAAAAAAAACAAGAAAATGGAGGAAAATTGAAGAGAAAAAGGGATTTACAGTGTTTCTGGTGATGACATTTCTTTTGTTTACGGCGTTGGCGTTTTGGTTTGCTTTTTTGTGTTCATGTTGGTAAATTGGTCGAAAAATGAAGGGAAAAAATGAAGAAAAAAAAGCTGGTTTAGAGTGTTTCAGGATGTTTCTCTATTTTGCTGGATTTTTGGTTGTTTTTGGAGGTTTTTTTATGCCTGCATTTCAATTTGTTTTTAAGCAGTGCTAACCTTTTGGTTTTTGGGTTTTTTTTGGCACCAGCTCAAGAGGCTTGGTTGCTTTTTTTTAAGCCTGCATTCAATTTGTCGTTGCTCTATTTTGGCTGTGCTCATATTATTGATCAAAACAAATACAAAAAAACGAAGCCTATGCTTTGAATGATGTCCAAATTGTAGAAAGGTAGTCGTAGTCAATCAAGTAAAAGGAATATAGTAAGGAGAAAAGTAGAGAAAAACAAGCCCTAAAGGATTCTAAACAAATTGTTGATCCTTTGAATAAATGCACTCAAACATAGTATGTAGATAGAGACGAAACCAATCTTCCCCAACACAATCAGACTTAACAGGTGTCATAAACCGAATAAAGAGCCCTAGTTAGCGTGTTGCCACGACTGTAGTTACTATTGATAGTGAAAAGTAGGACGGATATGATAGGGAGAGTTAGATTAATACAGGGAACTAGGGTAGTATGATAAAGCTAGTAAGGTAAGCATTATAGACTAAAGACCAAAGAGTAGTAGAATCCTATCATACCAATATGCTGCCGACCAGTTTTATATTCGCTCTATGACCTCTACCTACGACCCTACATGACTCTAACTTTTCCTACTATATCTATTGGTAGAAAGCCAGCGGTTTAACAATAGATTGTCTCAGAAGAATAATAAACTAATTAATTAATTCATTTTCTTTTTGAACGCAAAGAAAGAAGTAGATACATGTTCGTACTAATTCCATGACAACGTTGGGATTAAGTTGGTTCCCGCTGGTTCCAAGTTCGGCACGACATACGCAGTTCCCTGGGAACAAACATGACGCAATTCACGTCGATCAGAAACAGTAAGGTTTTGGTAGTAAGAGTGTATTTGTACGAAAATTTCATAGCTAAGTCTACTATCTCAGTAAGACGGCGAATAGAGTAGGAGTAAACTAAAAGAATGCGCTATTGAGGAATGTATGACGGCTGCGAGGCACACCACATGGCACAAAGCACATAGCCTTATTCCGGGATGTGTTAAATGTAGACCATTAGATGCGATTTGTTTAGAAAGGAAACACATCATATTTCACCACCGAATGGTCCAACCCACCCAGTCTACTAAGTTCAACTGCATATATCTCAACCAAACCGCCATTAAATTGATTCTAGTAAAACCATCCATCTAGCTGGGTGTCTGATGTTATGCCCTATTTCTCCACAACTACTACACTTATGTGGGACTCGTGTACGTGGTTGCAAAGCCGGCGAAGGGATTCTTCGCGGAGGGGAGGAAGGTGCTTTATCTGCCTCTACTAGCTTAGCAATTGATTGTCTGGGCGAAACTACTTAAATCATGAAGTATGATATAATTTACCTATGACAGGCGCTAGATTAATGGGGACAGCAGAGGGGCGTGCAATGGGAGCGGTTTCCAGCGGCCCGCTCACTGTGTCAACTAATACTAGTGTAAATTATCACAGTTATAGATATTATCATAGGCGTGTTAGGCCCCAGGGAGTGATAATAAATTTACTTCCTCCATAGACTCTCAAACATATTAGTAGTGTAACCGAGTTTTTATATACATCTCGCACCATCCCCCACCAAACGGATAGCGCAATATACCGTGTAACCATTTCTAAAGGTTATTACAGGGTCTCTCAAACTTCCCAACTTCTCGAATTAAACAGGACTCTTCGCTGGCTTCTCCTCTTCCAAGGAAACTTCGACAGGCGCCGGCACTGGGGAAGGAGGCGCAGCAGGTTTCGGCGGAGCTGGCGCGATCCAAAACGCAGGATACCGACGATGCAAATTATTAAACAGCAACGCACACACCAGAAGCATAACAGAAGACAATAGAACTATAGGCAAGTAGTACCAAGAAAGCTGCCAAATCTCCTGACTAGTAGCCGGAAGCAAAGCAGTCGCACCAGCAGGCGGGTGAGTAGTACCCGTCAACTGCATAACGGCGATAGAAATAGCCGTTGAAAGCGAAGCGGCTAGCCAGCGCAGGGACTCGAAGCGTGCCTGGTCAGGGATCAAACTAAACAGTTTGGTAACGCAGACGCCGATCAAGGCGCTGATGAAGTGACCGACGACTAGAGCGCGTGGTTGCGCGAGGGGACTTTCGATTGCGCCGAAGACGAGGACGGCGGATGCACCCTGTTTGTTTAGATGTGAGTCAATTGTAGATATTTTGAGGAATGGGATTTTGGCTATTTGACACTTACGTAGGATGCGATTATACCCGGTACATTGCGTTCGGTGAAGTAGTCAGAGTAATTGAAAATTGCTTGCACGACTGAGAGACCACAGAATGAGGTTATGAAGGACCATAGAGCGACTTCGTATTTAGAGAGTGGCTTCACGGCTTCTGGGCGATAGCCAAGCCAGTGGCTGATCCACCGGGGAAGACGGGCGAGGCGGGAAGTAGCCATGTGGGATGACACCGTGCCTCAGTTGGATATGAAGATTAGAATTATTGTTAATAGTTTATACAGGAGATCAAAAAGAAGGAAACAAAAGATTGAATAGCATTCAAAGGGTTTAAAGGCGCTAGAATGGTTTGGGAATTGGAGAAGGAAAAAAATTGGGGAAAACCGGCCGTGCGGAGGAATGTGAGGAGATCCAGTTTCTATGACACATCGCTATATGCACATACCTAGGTAGTACATAGAACACATCATTACAATAATTATACAATTAAACTCTTATACATACTGTTCCTTCAATAGGTCACGACTGACAATGTGCGACTCGCCCAATGTGCCCTTCATCACAAGCACCAAGTCATCCACAGTGGCCAAGAACTTAAGGTATGCGCTGATGGCGACGCAGAACCGGCGGTAGTCCTCGTCGCGAATTAAATCCTTGCTTAGCATAATATCCACGTTGCGCGACATCCAGTAGTCGTGGCAACGGTTCAGGAGTGGCGTTGGGAGCACCTCGGGTAGAGGGTCACCCGTCTTGAGTGATTGTTCAACCACGCCCATAACAGCCATCACGTCACCGATATTGTGGTGGTCAAGAAGACCCGCTTGACGAGCTAGGCGACTTTGCAGGTGTTCTGGCAGCGAAGCTGATAGGTAAAGTAAGCGAGCGATGTTCTGGTTGAGTTCTTGACACAGCGATTTGACCTGACCGAGACGGTCGCTGTCGAATGGCGAGCTGGAAAATTCGAAGCGTAGCAACGCGATGGGTCCATCCAGTGCGGCAAGGGTCTCGGCGAGGTTAAGAGCCAGCTTCTCTGCGGCTAGACCTTCTTCGCGTCCTTGTCCCCAGCAGGATAAGAGAAGCGCGTAGTGGTCCGACAGTAAGCGGATGACATTTGAAAGGGACTTGCAGACGTGTTGTGATGCAGACGGTGGGCGAGGGAACAGCTGCACGATCAGTGCCGCCGCGGACCCAATGAGAACAAGCACAAGTCGTCGCCAGAAAACATTATATCCCCAACCAGGATTGCCATAAGTCGGGATGTGCCTAGGAAGTGTGTCAGTAATGTTGCTTCTCGCAATTTGACACAATTTACTTACGTATCCTCGAAACTGTAACCAACAACTAGAATGCAGGTCGCACCAGCCATAATCAGAGCTTGAAGCATAGCAGGCGGGGCGAAGATACGTCCCCACATGAGAATCGTGAGCACAACAGCCATAATAGCAGCAAGACCATACGGGTTGCCTGAACCGTGGCCTGAACCGATATACCACGCAACCAAGCCAAGGAGACCACCAACAATAGTACCAATGGCTCTACAAATCAAGGAGAAAGTGAAGTCGGCCATATAAATGACTAGGGTGGTCTGTCCCATGATGAGGGCCCAGAGGCCTTTCTCGCGGTAATAGAAACCCGCAGTGTGAGGAATCGCAGCAGGAATAGCGAGTGCGATCGTAACAACCACCATGCGCAGAGCATAAAGACCTTCCGGATTGATGAACCAATGATAGGTGCCGATGATAGCACGCCCGAAACCGCTGCCTCGCTTGGCACGATACCCTCTGCTGATGCGAAGATGCTGCTGTGCCGCTTTAGACTGCGTCTCTGCGACGTCAGGGTCGGTGATCGGGTTCTGAGCTGCAATTACAGGCGCCACCGCATTTTTGCGGCAAATCCAGTTGACGGCATATCGCAAACCCTTGGGTAGCCACAGACGGACTTTTTGGCGTTCTTTCAGGAGAGCGACAAGCTGTCCCAGGACCCGCTCCCACCCGTCGGCGACACCGAGCACCTGCTCTTCGAAGATCATTCCCATAGTGATACCCCTAACTCTGGGCAACGAATTTTCATCAAGGGTCTTGAGCATGCCTTTTTCGTTGAAGATCTCCGCATGTGTTTGAATCAAACGTTCGGTGGTTTCTGTTGCAAAAGATGCGCGCAGGCCCTGAAGATTCTCCAGCGCAGTCTGGCTGCGCTCGTGTAACTGATTGAGGAGTTCCTTGGAAGGGCGACCAAACCAACGCTTGTTAACCGTGTTAATAGATTCCGCAATGATCTCAACAGCTTCCTGGCATGCCGGGAGGATATCCTTGCTGGACTCGCGCAGTACGTCGATAGTTTCCGATCGCATGGATTCATGTTCCGGGCTTCGGAGTGCTTGGACTAAATTAACACTCTCCATCAGCTGGCGCATGCCAACTTCACGTGAAGGTTTTTTCTCATTCCCGCTAGCTTGGGAATCAGAGTCAGAATCCCGATCCACAGTGAGCTGGTGCAACTTTTCTAGCTTCGCGTGTCCCCCGATGCGGGCGATATGAACTTCCAGAAGGGAGAGACTGCTTATTAAAGCTTGGCGTATCGGTTTCTTCATGCTTTTGATATCTTCCGCACCCCACCAACCGACAGAGAAGTCTAGTGGCAAAAAGCCCATGGCCGGCTTAAGTTCCTTGTAAGCAGCAATGGCCTTCACCTTGATCGTTTGCAGATCTGCCATAACCAAGACTTCACCTTTTAGAAGACTGTTCTCTGTGGCGTCCAAAGGTCCTTTGAGCACTCGAACTAGCCCCTCCATGCCATCAAGCACGACATGGGAGGTAGACCGAGGGAAGAAGAAAAAATGAGAGACCAGGCCCAGCCCAATTCCAATAGCGGCAGGTTCAATCAAGACCTTGGGGATAGTGCCGCTGAACGATGGAAGCAGGGGGCCAATCGTCAGAGTAACATCGACGATGATAATTCCGAAAATCTGCATCAGAATGAATTTGGGGTTCTTAGCCCGAAGACGGGACTGTGCAAAAAGGGTTAGTATATTTGAGAATTATGCTTATATCGAGAAAAACCCACGAGTAAATAGATGAACAAACATATTAAACAATAATAGACAGCTGTTACACGGGCGTCAAGCATCCAGCCTGTGTAGACAAGCTGCGTCTGGACGGCTGCCACAGGCTGTCCGGTAGAATTGGCCTGGCTGTATGCGGCCTGTCCTAGGGCTTGGAGCTTGGCCTGGGTCTCAGCCGCTGGTCTTGCTGCCATAGCAGCCTTCATGGCAATGACACCCCAGGCCCAGCCTAAAGCCATACCCAGAATGAGGGTTAGAGTTCCTAAAATGAAAATGAAGACAATGCCGGTCGGAGGCACCATGAAGAGTACCAAACTGATTGCAATGTAATTAGCAATTGATACCGAGAGGAGATGTATAAATGCGCTCACGTTGCAAAAAAAGTCGCAGTACCAATGACGCTTAAGGACGGCGTGATGAAGATCAACAGCGACGCGACCCACGCAGCTAGCGAGCAACGAAACAAGACCTTAAGATCACGGGCATTGAAGTGATCCAGCCATCCTGGCAGTTTTCTACCGGCCTTGGGGGCAGGCGCTGCCTTCACAGGCGATGGAGACCCTTCCCCATTAGAAGAAAGCGGGGACGCCTCCGGGTGGACATCCCGCTGAGAAGATTCGGTTTCAGTCATTCCGACATGAACAAAACAATGCAAATGAGATTATCGGAAGGATGAAGCAGTTGAAAATCCAAAGGGATAGATATGATCGGGCATTCCTTGCGATAAAAGGGGAGAGAATGAGGGGAGAGCTGGATAAGATTTTACCGTTCCCGTTCCATGGACACGAAAAAAAGGAACGATCGGCACTATGGACAGGATTAGGTATTTATAATAACAATTCCAAGGATATTTAATAGAAAGACCCTCTCTCCCATGTGATGACCGACGTCTAGCCTGCTCTTATTGTCTTGGATCGGCATTAATTCTGCATTAACCCTTATGTTACGCTTTATGATAAAAACTTGGCGCTTGGCACCCGTGGGCGGATATAATCCCAGTCTTAGCATATCCAGCGTGTTTCAGTTCATAGGGCTAATACGTAACCTGGGAGTATATATTTCACGATATTAATATAATATTAGTATGATATTATACTAATTTATACTATTATTAGGTTCATCTAGTACTATCGAACGCTCCTCCCGTATTAGGCTGGTGTGAAACCGAAAGGGGGCAAAAGGAAGTTGGGCGTAGCGCCTTCCAAAGGTTATTATTGGGCGGGGAACTAATAAATCAGGGAGAGTACCGATGATTCATCGGTGGATCGTTCGCGTTAAATAAAAATCCCGTAGAGAGGAATGTTCTATGGAACTTCGGAACGCGAGGAACAAATTTTATATTGTGGCCTGATAATTGAGGTGTCAGGCTCTCATTTCAGCATCTCCTCGACATAAATGCTCCTTGATTTTCAGATACCCCTGGTCCAACGATGATTCAAACTTGATCATTCTACCATGATCAGCTTGAATGAAAATATGGGACGAATTCTCCTGTGGTGAGAACGACGCAGCCTTGTTCAGACATGGTGTAAGCAAATAGTTCATGACTGGCTGTTGATAATTCTCTTACCTGGTCCACTGTACTGTTTGTTGGGAGAGAGTCAAGTCTTTCATGAACAAATAAAGTCCAAAACTGTTGGCTGATCGATAGGTAGCCCTGTAATATAGTCACTAACCAGTGTGCTTCTTTATAAACATCGCTAGACTCCTGCTCGGATCCCTTGGCATTGGCTATGTAGCTTTGAAGTCCAATGAGCCTTGAATCTAGCTCAGGTGTTCCCATGAAGATCGCTCCGTGAGTTGAGAGTCTGATGCTACGAAGGTCCGTAGTAGAGGTTTCTTGTGTTAAGTCGGCAAAAAGCAGGGCCTGGCGATAGTCAATGGCAGCTCAACACTCTTTGTGTACTAGTGCATAAAATGGCAAGACTTACACTTTTGACTATTGGCCCCCCAAGACTATGTGCGATAAATATAATCGGACGATTGACTGTCTGTGTTGCCTCCGTCAGCACTAACTCTTATGTTTTTGTTGAGTCAGTTGAGTTTATACATTTGTTGATGATCTCATTTCCCACAAGTCATAGACCAGTTGCTCGGATACTTGTTGCTGGGGAATTTTCTCGTTGGAGTTTCCTACAGTGGTCAAACTATACCCCCAAGAAAGTACTCGGCTGTTGGGTATATCACCTGGCAACAGATCATAGAGCCAGTTTACCCCATTGGCTGCCGTCCATGAATGTTCGCGGTGGCCATTCAGTCCATGAACAGCGATAATACTGCGTCAATTATTAAATATCGAAATGATCGATAGGGATGGATTGTACAAACTCGACTTTTGGAGTTATCCCGTCATACAACAACTTCAATCCAGTCTCCTCATCTGGTGGAAGTGGGGACTGTAGCTACTCTTAGCATATTGACGAAACACGAGATATAGCCATCCCGTTACAGTGGGTTCTTACTGTCTTTGCAATCTTTGATTGGCCCTGTTTGAATGGGAAACACCATGGCCACGGCATGATTAACGGTAAATCGTGGTGTTTAAGATGCGGGGTAAAAGACGACTGGGGGGGCAAACAACAGATCGGCCTTGAGGGATTCGTTGCAAATACCAGGGACAGTCGCAGGGCTAAGGTTGTAGAGTAAAGGTCGGAGAGGAATAGAAAAATTAAATTATGCTGGTTTATTGGGTACTTAGTACGAGGTCAAACCCCAAAAATATAGTGGAGGATCCGCTATCTATTCGCCCTGGGACCTTAACCCTGCTACAAACCACAGCGCTATTCTTTCCACCGCATGAGGATTTACTCGATATATCGTAAGCTTGTGAACCATTTGATAACATACCGAGTTTCTGTTCGAACTAATATGACTATATGTAAGAACAAGCCGAATATTTCTGATGTTCTTTTTAGATGTATGTGAAGACGATAAACAGGAAAACCATACATGCGACTTGTCTCTCTATAATCAAGATCAATTCACTTCAAATAAGCATATTGTTCTCAGAACTCGTGGAGAAAGGGTCCGATTTAGACGTTGATGCCTAAGGCAATAAATTACAGCCTGATATTTCAGGCACAAACTTGAATTCTTCAGCGACTCGTGGACGTATCCGGCGTTTCACGTGGCATCCTTCCAGATGCATACATTTTTCATTGCCACTCCACGCGTTGGAACCTTGGAAAAACCCGGATTTACTGGTATAATGTCTACTAGCCATATGCTAATGAGCCTTGGAACACTATGAAACTAACGAGTTAATAATTTCTTATCTTTTGCCTCCGATCGCTCCGATCGGCCTCATCGCGATGGCAAAGAAGAAAAAGTTAGTCAATCGCCTCCCATAAAAGTGGGGAGTGGCCGAACTCCGAGCAATGCAGCCCAATGAGTATCTCCACTGTGGAGAAAAAACCGTCGTGAATGGCAGCCCCGATGTCGTGCTTGGACGCGAACTGAATAATATTTCGGGGGTGAAAAAAAGCTGCTTCCCACATAAGCACGTTGATCCCTTTTCAAGTCTCCGGGGTATAATATACGGGGAACGATTTGGCTGGGATGATCGGCACTACACACGACAATATGGACAAGTCCAGTTTCAACGATGAAAAGGTCCAGCCGACCCCCGGCGCAGATTTCGAAGGCTATGGTTCGGATCCCAAGGGGGAGTTTGAGATCAATGTCGGCGGTCGTGCGGCCTTGCAGCGACGGCTGCGCAATTACCAGGTTACCATGATTGGTTTCTGCAGTGGTATCGGCACTGGTTTGTTCGTGGGAACTGGTGCTGCCTACGCCAAAGCTGGCCCTGCTGGTTTGCTGCTCGCGTATATTATTGTGGGAGGAGTTTTGTGGTGTGTCATGCAAAGTATCGCCGAACTCGCAACGCTTTTCCCGACTGCCGGATCCTTCCCTCACTGGGCGACTCGATTCATCGACCCGTCTGTTGGTTTCTCCCTCGCTATTTCATACGGATACTGTTACACAATCGCCATCGCCTCGGAAGTTTCGGCGGCCGCCGTTATTGTTTCATACTGGACGGATATCACTCCTGCTGTGGTGATCACCGTTGGATTGGTACTCATTTTGGCTATCAACTTGATGAGTGTGCGATTCTACGGTGAAACTGAAGTCTTTGGAGGTGCCGTCAAGGTCCTCTGCTTCCTTGGCTTGGTTGTTGTCTCCATTGTCATTACTGCAGGCGGCGGTCCTCACGGCGATGCCATTGGATTCCGTTACTGGAATAACCCTGGACCGTGGACAAACTACAACGGTATCACCGGTCCGACAGGCCACTTCCTCGGCTTCCTGTCGTCGTTCGTCAACGCCTCGTTCAGCTTCATTGGTGTCGAGACCGTCGTCATCACAGCATCCGAATCGGTTGATCCCCACCGTGCCATTCCCAAGGCCGCCCGCCGTGTGACTTATCGCATCGCCTTCTTCTACATTCTCGGAGCGCTTCTCATCGGTATGATCGTCGACCCAAGAGCCGCAGGCCTCGTTTCCGGCTCTGGCAACGCGAACAGCTCGCCCTTTGTGATTGCCATCACCAATGCCGGCATCAACGCTCTGCCCTCTATCGTGAATGCATGCATTCTCATTGCCGCGTGGTCTGCTGGTAACTCATACTGCTGGGTCGGATCGCGCATGATTGTCGCCATGACTACAGACCACCAGCTTCCCCAGATCTTCGGGCGTGTGAACAAGAACGGTGTGCCATATGTGGCTGTCATTGCCGCCTGGCTCTTTGGGCCGCTCGCATACCTGAGTCTCGGCAGCGGTGGTGCAGCGCAGGCATTTACTTGGCTTCTCAACCTGAGTACGGTTGCCGGCTTGATTGCTTGGGCAACCCTTTGCGTCTGCTACATTCGTTTCTATGCTGCAATGAAAAAACAAAATGTGAGCCGAGACACCCTCCCATGGCAGGCACCCTTTCAACCTTATGCCGCGTGGGTGGGCTTTATCGGTTCCGTTATCATCACTTTGGTTGCTGGTTTCCCCGTGTTTTTGAAGGGTAACTGGGATACGTCGAGCTTTGTTGCGTCGTATATCGGTATCCCCATCTTCATCGTTCCCATCATTTGCTGGAAACTCTGGCATCGCACCAAGGTTAGTTTAATCCCTCTTATTCATTCTGATTTTTCGCGAAGAGTTGCTAACATTTCAATGTACAGTTTGAGCGTGCTGCCAATATCGACTTATGGTCGGGCCGTCTCCTAGATGGGGAGATCCAGCCGATTGAAAACCCGCATAACAACTGGTGGACAAAGTTCACCGATTGGCTCTTTTAAATGACTTTTATAATGATGTATAAATATTTGCATGCCACACTGGCTATTCAACATTAGCGATGTACAAAATTTACTCCGTTCAAACTGCATTCCAAACTTCATTCCGAACTTCATTTGTAAATAGTATTCGCACTCAAAATGCCTATTGGGTCTTGAATTGCTGTCCAAGTTTCTTGATATCGTGGTGGGAAGCTTTGCAGCACCCGCCCACCAGGAACGACTTGAAATGGCCCTTTTCGTAGGCTTCATTGACCACTTGAGCCAACTGTTCCTCCCAAGGTCGCTAAATTTCACATCAGCATAATTGTCATCTCCCAAGGTTCCCACGTGAAAGTAGTACTTACGTTAGCACTCACATTATCACTCAAAGCATCATTTTTCTCCCAGACCTGCGTCGTAGTATTGTACACCTCTCCATTCGTCCCATCAGGATACAACACCAAGCTTGGCACAGCAGATATCTGTCCCTCAGAAACAGCTCTCGCAACCGCACGACCAAACAAATCAACAAGCCCAGCAAGCTTATGCATCTTAGTACAATTGATACCAATTCCCCAGGGAACAGTCCCACCCTCCATGGGCGCAACAGCAGCATGCACAACCTCCTCCACAGAGCTCCCATCAGGCAAAAGATCATCCTCACGCGGGAAAACACAAGCAATCCAAAACGGCACATCGAATGCGGAATCCCGAATCGCCCTCCTCACAGCTCGAACCTCATCAAGCCGCGGCAGCGTCTCAAATGCAACATACCGCACGCGCGACACAAGCTCCCCATCTGCCTCAGCAAACATGCGCAACCGATCCAAGTGCCACAAATACAATGATTCCTCAGAGTCATGCTCGGCGTCATATGCACCACTATACTCCTGACCTGGGATCATGCACGCACCGTAAGGACCAAGACTGAGCGCGACGCTTGCGCTCTCGCGCACTTTCGCTTGCTCCGCGATGTCCACGGCTTTCTGTAGGAAGGGCCCTACAGCGCTGCGTGGGATCCCGTCTGGGAATTGGGTGGTTTTGGTCCGCGCAAATCCTTCAGGGGAGACTTGGTAGGTTGCTGTTAAGAGAATGTCTACTCCGGCGACGCCGAAGTCGCGTTGGCATGCTTGTAGCGTTGCTGGGTCGCTCACTAGCAGGTGTGAGGCCCAGAGTGGGGTTGTTTTGGAATCGAATTTGATGTTGTATAGGTCGCCCAGGGAGGTGCCAAGGCCTCCATCTAGAATTTGGATTGTTGCCATTATGTGTATTTGGAGATTTAGGTGGCTTATCGAGGGTAAGTGGGGGTTTTGCTGCTTGATACAGTCCTAAACGGAGCGATTTGCTCGGGGTTACATAATCGCTCATTTTTGGGCCGGCCTCGGGGGTATCAAAGTCTGAAGAGTGGAGATTACCTAGGTAGACTAAAATTGACTGTATGCTCGGATACTGGGGGTTTGTGGCTTTCTCATGGCGCAGATGATATTTTTTGAAGTGTTCATGGACTGACTTTACTAGTAACCGATCCATGGGTCCACGGGTGCATTGTAGATCAGCCTCTTGCAGAACTTGATCTCCAAACCAGGTATTGTTCGTTTTTTTATTTCTTGAAGTATATTATATTTTTCCGAGGTTATTATAACATATAAGTTGTTATAAGCCAAGCATAACAGCAAGCGAGCAACATGAGATTACCTGATACCCACACAATTCGCCACTTACTCTTCTTTACACATGAGCCCATCCATACCGATGGAGGATTTGCATCTCATTGATAATGCAAAGTTCTCCATGCTCTTCATTTCCAGTGCTCAAGGCTCTCCATCTGTTTAGCCGCCTTCGAACTACTTCTTCTTTCAGCCATGAAGTCACACCCAAGCGGCGCAATCGATTGACCCACAACCCTTGAATAATCCGTTTCACAGAGAGCCAGTTCATCATCGGTTGAATAGCTTTATATGCAGCGCCACTATAGCCCACTCTCACCAAAGGGTTCAGATAAACACCCTTTTCCACTGATAGTGGATTGTCTGTGTGTATGAGACAGCACTCGGAGCCTTCAAGATGGTACTTCGCTAGTGAATCGGGGATACCTCGGAAGCGAAGTGGAGGGCTGGCAATGAATGGACTTGCGGACATCGCCACTAAAGATATATTAGTTGATGCAACGCTTTCGAGAATGGAGGCCAGCATACCCATGCCATTCCAGCAACTTGTCACAGGAACAGGAGACATATTTTTCATTGCATGTCGCGATGCCGCAGAGCTGAAGTATGGCCACGTTTGCATGATAGGTTCATGGCCTTTGCTATCCCGGAGTGCAAATGTGTCATAGTAATTCGGAGGCTTGGAGAAATCCAAGGCGCAAGCAGCAGCGTATTCGCCGTCATTGGTATGCAGAAGTTCGAGGACGTCGTGTGGCTAATCAACAAAAGAAGGCAAGGCCTTAGTTAGAACACACATACGACAAAAGGGAAGATGATTCAAACAAACCGTGAACACAACGTCATTCAGAAATAAGACTTTATCAAACGTGATACCCTGCCGTGCAAGATCCCGCAGAGGCAGCAAGCTCAGATTCCGTATCCGCGATAGATACGGCACTCGTCTGAGTTGTTCCTTCCCACCAGGAGTGCTAATCCAGCCCGTGCCTCTTGCGGGTGCGGCAAGTTCATCTTCATGTGTCACAGGCGACAAAGTGATATTCCGCGGCACCCGCATCCGCTCGAGTTCCCAATCTAGTTCTCTCAACGCGCCTTTTGTGTTATCATAGCTCCCGCTTTCGTATATGCTGACAAACACATTTTCTGGACCAAGCTTCAAGACCAGCTGTGTGAGTGCCTTGCTCCAGTGACTGCGTAGGATGCGCTCATTGTTCCAGTTGATGCTTGCGATATATATTCGCTCTCGCTTTTGCGGCCGGTGTCGGAGAACAGTGTGATCAGCTTCGTAAATTCGGTGTTGAATCAGATGGATTTCGACCAGGTTCCATATTGCGAAGATTATGATCAGAGCTCGGGCGATGCGGTACCGGAGGACTCGTCGGGAGGCGGACAAAATCGTCATGGAAAGTGAGGGTATTAGGGGATTGGGGAGATTTGGTGTCAACGTCGGCATCGATTGCGATGTGCACGATCCGATCTTCCTGACATACTTGACTGGAGTTGTAGAAGGAACCCTTGATAGGGAATATTGAGCAGTTCTAAGTGAGCGCTAGGTAATCAAGGGATATTCCAAAATCGACATGAGAATGTATACTTCCTTCCCAAAGTAGAAATATTCACGATGATCATCAACGGAAGGAGTAAAAACGAACAGTACGTCAGGTTGAACAATATTGTAGAGGCCAATTCCCTTTTTGAGGAAGAGAAGGAAAATTACTGGATCCCATTGATTGTAACAAGTTGGCTTCCTAGAATTTGCTCGGAGATTTTGAACTGGCAAAGGCTTGCCGCGTTTTCTTAGCTTGTAAGATGCTTCGTGGACTCGAGTTCCCACATTATTTACCCTTTATATGAAGAATTAGAGGTGCGGAAGTCGGGGTTGCTGTATATAGTAATCATTATTCACGCCAAGTTTATCTCGTGCCACAGGCTGTCCATTTATTTTACAGGAGGTCCGCAGAAAATCGCAAGGCTCAATCTCTCGTGTGCACGCATGCTCGCACTTTGCTTCTGCCTAGAAGATGCTGCAAACGAGTTCCTGCAAACACGATAACTTCATCGGGCATTGCTGGGACGGAAATGAACGAGGCATCTAGTCCTATGTCCTCGCTGTTAATCTTTTCCGTTGACCAAAGATCGGCGATCTCTAGCCCATCAGATGCTTCTGTGGCCCGGACCAAAATTGTCAAGGTGCCACTGTCCTTGTGAGCTGGACTGAAATAAACTCTATCGCAACCCAGTCTATCAGAGTCATAGAAGTTGACCCCCAAAGATTCATAGTCGAGAGATGGTGTGCCAATCAAAGGCTCCATTGAGTCCAGGATAGTAGACAATGTGCTAAATAACGGACTTCGCAAATTGGTTCACTCCTTTTGGGTGGAGCATTTAGCTCTAGGGCATCACAAAGTCAATACACGACTTACATTGTGCAAGGCTTTCACGGAACGTTGGAACTCCGGAGGGGGAGAATGATAGTTCTCGGCGCCCTTCCGGAAGAAGTAAACGGTCTCGTTGGGAAAGGCCGTTTTCCCACGAATAAGTTCCGTATCAAAGGCTGAGTAACCTTTTATTTTCGCTTTTACTTCAGTTGGTAGTTGGAAAAATTCACGGGCCTACGACCAGATGTCAGAATCAGAAGTCAATGCGAACTCAATGTTAGCTGCATGGAAAGAAAGGCACTTGCATCTTGGAAAATTCCTTGTAAATAATGTTGAGTCAGATTCGGAGCCACAAGTCGAAAAGCGCCAAATCGATGCAGAGCTGTTTGTATACTAACGATAGTAGAAGCGCTTTGCTTTGTAGCCAAGTCGATAAGGGGAAGGCAATCTTTCGTAAACATCCTGAAGGAGGAAATAATGGGAAAGGCTGTTTACATCATCGTTAGGGGAAAATGTCAAGTACTATGCATTTATGCATGCTGAAATTACCAGGTCTTTACAAACCGGAAAATCAATGGACCGTCATGATAACGGTACCATACAAAAATACATACATTGCTTAATCAGCTATGTCCGCCGAGATTGGAAAAGAGCGGATCTTGTCATTTTAGTTAGTTAGAGAATTTACATATGTCAGATTTACCATACATTGTCGTACCCGTCTATTTCTGTCAGAAAATTCCCCGCCTGTTATACGGAAGGGTTTAGCAACTATAACCGCAATCCCCGCTTGCGACGCCTGAGCGACCCTTAGCATTTACCGCCAGCCAGACGCTATACGTCGCCGTAATCAACTCAATTACCGAAATCTCGAGCCGGAGTCCAGGCTAGGCAGCACTTCGACCATAGCGCGGGATGCTTCGTCTGCGGATGATATGGATATAGATTTCGCTCGCGCTTGACGCTCAGATGACGAGCCTTGAATTATAGTAGGCTCCTCGAAACATTACTGAGAGGTGTGCAAGATGTTCGGTGATGTTTGATAGCGACCCGACCCTACTTATTCCGGCGTATTCCTAAAGGTTGGCTCATGAGCCACAATACGAAAACACACAAATCACAACCTCCCATCGGATCTCGGGCTTGTGTGTTATATCTTACCAAGTTACCCTCTGACCCAGCCGCTTCGATGTTGCTGCATTGCCGGCCCAGTTAATGGCTTTACGATAAACCAAAATCGGATGGTCAACAGGTGATTACATGTACGTACACGGATATATTGATTCCAAGAAGACAAAATAATTATAACAAGTAGTATACAAGGGATGAAACCCACGATGTCAAGAAAGGAGCAAGTCTCGATCAACTCAGGAAATGTAAAATAGCTGTCGCAGCAATCGCAATGCCAGCTACTCTCGTGAAGCCCGAATGGCCCCGATTACCTGTCCCCGTTTGTGTCGGGTCGGTACTCGATACCGTCGTACTAACTCCACCCTCAACCCACGGCTGCCCAGGCAGCGAATCCGAGCTCTCGTCGATCTCCGCCGCGCTAAGAAGCTTGTTTTCCAGCAGATCGCAGTCAATCCGATCATCACTCTTGGGTATACTGTTGGTAACAGAGATCGGCAGGTCAAAGACAGTATAATAGTTGGTCCCATTCCAGAGGAAAGATTGGTGCATAGAGATGTTGTATGCCCCACGCGCCGAGTTCTTTGAGCCAGAGCCGTCTCCCACCAGGCATTCGGGCCAAATCCAATTCACATGTTTGACAGTGGATGAGGGTTCTAGGTCCAAGACGGGACCGACGTAGCTTGTGTTAGACGTGGGCTTTGTGCCGTTGGAGATGGTGAAATTGTGCGACTCGGAGGTTAAGAAGAGTGTGATATCGCGGAAGCGGGTGGATGAGTCGGGTTGAGTTGATGCGGGCCATGGTAGTTTGCCATTGCCGGACACATCGATTGCGACTTGCAGGTTGTCTAAGAAATTAGTATGTGGTTGATAAATTTTGGCGCATAGACTTGCCTCCTCCGAGGGGCGTGTTCGGCTGTGGGGCATCGACAATTGCCAGGCCTGGCGTGTAGACTTGGCCATTGACGATAGTGAAGTTGACCATTATTCTGAGCTTATTGATTTATTGATTTGATCTAAGTCAATGTTATTTTATTTACACAAACATAAGCTGCGCTGTTATGTCCTTCTTATTCTTTTTACGCCAAGGGGCTCATTTCCGACAACTCCGCCATTATCCTTAGCGTATTAGAACTAATTTCATTTCTTCAAGTCATTGGTCTGAATATGACCCTTAAGCCCTCATTTAGTCCTAGGTCTCTCGTTTTTATTTCTCGATATTAATCACAGTCAATAGGGGTACATACATGGCATATGGATTTGACTTCTGCTTACTTCAAATCAATATTTGTTAGGACACAATCATCTCCAATGCCCTATACTTGTAGGCAATGCGACCGATTTACCATCATTCATGTATTTGTATAGATATTGCATAAGATCTTATACATTATCTAACATCAACCCCCCTCGTCCATGCTTTGGTTTCCCATCCCAACTTTACCCGAGTCCCTGTCGATCATCGACACTATTGAACTTCATGCTTACTTCATAGTGGCCTCACGTTACACAATGCGTATCTACGTTTTATTTTTGTAGGTAGAAATTCCAAAAATACTCGAAACTGCTTTTATTCATTTGATGTTCCTGTTTTGTATGGATCATGGGAAAGAAGACCGGAGTTTTTGGTTGACGAGCTTACCTACATAGTTTTAGCACGGTCAAATGCAATCCCACAAATCCACGATATAACGGCGTACAATACCCACAGAGTTCGGCGAGGAGTTAGAAATCGGTGCGTTACGAATCAGACCCTTATTTTCCCTCGTGTCTTGCATAGCCGCGGCAAACATCCTCTCCATATTTTTGAGGAGGCCGTTCAATTCGGTCCTCCGCACCCGTAAGGCGTTGTTGCCGCCGCAGGTTGATTTCCGCCGCGCGAACTATTTGTTGTAGCTCCCGGATATCTGTCCGGTCTTTTTCCATAGTTCGCTTTACGGCTTCGAGTGTACTTTTGTCACCCTCGGCACGTTCTAGGTCCTCAGAGACTTGGTATAGTCGACTTTCGAGGACCTGTAACTGTGCATCGACGTCGCGTGATCGATGCTTTTGAGACTGGTTGACCAAGGCATTCATTTGCTCTTGGTCAATGAACCGAGTTGAGCTGCGCTGGGTAGCCATTTGAGCTTGAAGAGCCGACACCTGGGACCTGGCGTGGCTAAGCTCTTGCTCCTGGCGGGAAATTGTCGCTTCAGCATTCGTCAGTCTTTCAATACGCGCGCTCCAGGTCCCCATAGACCTGGTCTAATCTGCTCTCAATGGCCTTGAATTGGCCATCGATATCGCGCGCCCGGTTGGTAGTCGATTGACGGACCATCTGGTCCATCTTGTCTTGTTCGACGAAGCGAGTGGTGGCTCGCTTGGTTTTTATTTGAGATTGGAGGGCCGAGGCCTGGGACTTGGCCCGGTCCAGCTCCATCTCTTGCCGATAGATTGTCGCTTCGGCATCGGTCAGTTTTGCATTGAGCGCGCTGACCTCGCGCTGTGCCTGACTTGGTCGGGCACTGAGGGGGGAAGAATGGGCTGTATCGGAGCCCACCAGTGGGCCAATCCTGTGCGGAGGACCCTGGTTGACGAGAGAGAAATAAGAGAAGGATAAGGAAAGGTAGTCGACGAAGGATAGAGAAGTTAAGAGGGATGAGACGAAGAAGCGACTATTTATAGTCATAGAAATCATGTTAGTAGGAAGCAAGGGGATTGTAAGTACTAAGAACGAAATGAACTCACAAACAGCGTCAGTATATAGCTCTGGTGTGTATATTTAAAGGAAGGGGTGTAAGAAGAAGAAGAAGAAGAAGAAGAAGAAGAAGAAGAAGAAGAAGAAGAAGAAGAAGAAGAAGAAGATGATGATGGTATTTATAGTTTTACAGACTATTCATGGATGCAAGTACTTTGCCTTCAGAGATCTTCTTCCTTTATTATTCGTCTATCTATCATTATATTCACTATCCATTCGGAGCATCATATTTGGTAGATCTTCTATTAAGTAGCCATACTGCATGTTGCTCTTTTGTACATCTTTACTCTCACTTTACTCTCACTTCACTCTCACTTCACTCTCACTTTTGTTCTCACTTTGCTCTCATTCTATTTGTTATGTATTCTGCCAGTATCTTTTCTCTGTGTCTTGCTACTTACCCTGACTTATCACTGATTAGCTAGACCGGAAGACTACCAATATTTATCGCTTTCCTAGTCATATGGATCGTGGGGCTATAATTACTTTGTTATCCGAAGAGGATCGGCGACATACTGAGAGAGGGATGATGAGGATGACTTGAATATAATGGTTGATCCAAATCATCTACTTCAGATTATATGGAGTTGCCTGTATGGAGTTGTATTCTCCTGTGTTGTTGTGTGCCTTTTAGGGGTGCGTTGTGCATGTATACAGATTTATAGGGTCCATTCGCATATCAGCTCACTTCCTCATCTCTACTTTCCCATGCACATTGGCTAAGGTTGGGTACCCATGAGAGAGGATAGGCCTTAATTCGGCTGGGATTGGCGATCTAGCAGATGTGGCTCGGATATGCCGGATCCAAGTTCAGAAGATACTCCATTCCTACGCTGGTTCCATCACAATTTACAGGGAAAATGAGCAAAAAGAAACACAAGGAGAATAGAAAACAAAGGTATCGGACACAAAACATATTAGACGCGATCAAAGAAACAGTAGCGAACAGGCTTTTCCGGAAAATAGACATGGAACAACAACCGGTGCGGTCACCATAAGAAAAGTCTTTGAAACCATGAATAAAGGAAAGAAATATCACCTCTTGTCACCCCAAAGGCCAACAATGCCAATCGAAAGTGCAATACAAGACAACCAAGTGCGCGCTCGGTGGAGCCGGCGCTCCCGGTCCATCTCGCGCTGAACGGTCTCACCGTTCACATCGTCATGTGCCTCAACCACAACAAGGTCCTCATCCTTATTTGTGTTGGAGTCCCGAATTAGGGAGAAGTGGGAAACGTCGCGGATCACAGCCGAGGCCCAGTTCTTGAAGCCGAGGTGACGGTTGAACCAGAAATCAACACCGTGGGCACTGATTGTAGAGAACGCCCACAGCCAGACCATGTATGGGTGTCGCCGACGTGGAGATGAGAGACACCATGCGAAACAGAAGCAGGAATTGGCCAGGAAGGAGAGGCGCAGGGCATATCGGCGAGTAAGGCGCTTCACTTCGTTCAGGGAGCGGGCGGCGGTTGTCGCAGTTGGAAGTAGCTGCAGAGCTGGGATTGTAATGGATGATGTGGAGTAGGACAGGCCCTGTGGGGTTAAAAGGGGATGTTAGAATTTGTTGATCGTGTTTTATGATGCGATAAATGCGATAGACGTACAGTAAGAAGACCGAGGGAGACAGTGCCCACAAACTTGCTGACGCTGATGGGGCAGGCCATGTTGCAATAATCAAAGTTGATCGCTTGCCTCGCAGCGGTATTTGACGAGGATGACAGAATCTGGAATGAGCTAAGTCGAAGATACAGGTCAACAATGCAAAGAACAGACGGTTCTTTTTCGGTGACGTCGCGGACCGCTTCTCACGCGCCAGCCAATCAGAGGGCCACAATTCTTCATCTCAGTGAGAGGGGAGTTTACGTATCTTTCTCAAGTCAAATTAGTACCTATGTGCCTATATATTTGCAGCTAAAAACCTCGTGTGGAACATACTTTATTTGATATTTTGTTTTATCAACGCAGTAGTATATTGGACATGGATCGGTATCTATGTCTACATCAGATAACCTCCCACTCGAACAGACCTTTCTTAGTATATTTCAGAAATAAATTATGTAACTATTCACTGATATGAACTCACTTTCAAAACAATATATCTTGCTATCTTATTCTAACATACTTGGTACAGTGGAGGACAAAGTACGGAGTAGTAATACTGTCATACTTCGCATTAGTGTTGGGCTCGAAGACAGCCGGTTGACTTAAGAAAGTTGAGGTGTTTGAGTTCCAAAACATTATCTAGCTATGTGGTTGATGAATCCGTCTGCGAAATCGCAAATTGTTCCAGCTTTGGAATAGTTCCTTGTAGGGCTTTCCAGCCTTGGAAGGTTCTCAGGTTGCATTTTTGTATCACTAATCCTTTTATGCATCTATCTAAATTCGGAATACATAAATTGCATAAAATTAAGAAGCCGAGGTCCAACTGTGGGGAAGCGGGTATCGTTCAAACCGTGACCTCCTGGACATCCCCCAAATCCCCCACAATCTTTAAACAAATATCTCCAGGGAGGTAAATAGTAATCAGAATGCCGCTCCCCAAGACAGAATATTTGAGTGACTCCTGGAAGGATGGGATCTTCGGTGAGCTCCATACTCCATTGTCAACACTCAGTCACACTAACTTCTTGGTCCAGCAAATAAAGTGGTCTTCTGCACAGGAGGCGCCGGTACTATCTGCAGTGCCCAGGTCCGGGCCTTAGTACACCTTGGTGCTAACGCCTGCATCATCGGCCGAAATGTAGAGAAGACCGAGCGTATGGCCCAGGACATCGCGACAGCCCGACCCGGTGCCAAGGTGATTGGGATTGGTTCCGTGGACGTGCGCCAGCTCGAGAGTTTGCAGCAAGCAGTTGAGCGCTGTGTCAAGGAGCTTGGAGGTATAGACTTTGTCATGTATGTCGATATATTAACTTGACCCCAGTCTTCGAGTTCCCATACTAATAGTATGTGACAGTGCTGGAGCGGCGGGTAACTTCCTCGCCTCGATCGAGCAACTCTCAGTCAATGCTTTCAAATCAGTCATGGATATTGACGTCTTGGGCTCTTATAATACTCTCAAAGCAACTCTGCCGTATCTAAGAGAGTCAGCAAGCAAACACAGAATAGACTCGAAGACTCGTGAGTGCATCATTCGGCGAATCCGACCATCTGTCTACCATTGGCACTGACAATCCTCCAGTTCAACCATCACCGATTGGAACCGGTGGAAGAATTATCTTTGTCAGTGCCACCATCCACTACCGGGGTATGCCCTTCCAGACCCATGTATCCGTTGCCAAAGCTGGTATCGATTCCTTGTCGAACAGTGTTGCGATCGAGTATGGTCCTCGCGGGATGACTTCCAACATTATTGCGCCGGGCCCTATCGCATCGACTGAGGTTAGTACAAGTCTCAATAGTGTTCTTCCTGTGCCAGAAGCTGATTGACTCACCCCTCATTAGGGCTTGGAACGTCTGCTGCCATCAGATGCCATGGAGGCCTACACGAAAGCTCAGCCGCTCGGCCGCTTTGGCCATGTCCGCGACATTGCCGACGCTACCGTGTATCTCTTCTCAGACACTGGCAGCTATGTTAGTGGTCAAACGCTTGTTGGTGAGTTATCAGATAAAACAAAACAATACGGTAAATGTTCCATACTGACACATAGCAGTGGACGGTGCAAACTGGCGCATGTCGGCAGGTGGTGCTTCCGGTGGGAGCTTGTCTTACCCGGACTTCTTGCTTTCGGGAGATGATGTACCCAACGTGACGGGCAAAAAGTCTAAGCTTTGAGCAAATGAAACAATGTCTGAGACATGATAATACAACATAGGTTTCCAGACATCTGTATCATGGATAAAGTCTATTATTCTATTTCTTATTACTACAGTGGGTCTAGCAGATGGAGATTATGCGTATTCATGATGTTTCAAAATTGATGTTATTCCTTCCTTAGCTCAGTCCAAGTTGTTGTCGTCGCAGGTCCAAAGTGTTGTGTTCTGTCTCCACTCTGCAAGAGTTATATAGCCTATAACAAATTCGAACTAAACAATGTTCCATACCCGGTTAAACGCTGTAATAACATTATTCACCACTGCCAGCTACAAAGGAGGAAAAGGGATAGGTATGCTCTAATATTTAGACTTGGGAACGATATTAGCCCACCCAAATATATTTCTTCCTTCTTCCTCCTTCCCGTCATGGGAAATTACATCCATGATTTATGGAAACCACTGAAGCTCCCACACGTCCTAAGCTTATACTGCCAGTAAGCTGCTGTATAGCAGACTGAACATACCTGGGAGATATGATGTATTCAATTTGGGAGTTACCGCATGACAGAAATATGTTCATACAGGGGTTTCTTATCGCCTTCTTTCTTGCCCCAATCCCGGTTTTGGATCATGGTCAAAGCTACAATAAGGAAGCCAAATGTCTCCATATACTCTTGGACAAGACATTGAAGGGTTCCAGGAGGTGCATGTTGAGAAATGTGTCGGGTTTGAGTGGGTTGCATGTTAGTGCCTAGGGCCAATTACTCTAGGTATTCTTAGGGCACGTCCGCCGCGATCGTATATATGTCGGTGCTACATTGGATCAGCATTGTACATATGTAGACTACAGGTCAGTTGCATTTCTTGAGTGTTGTGGTCATAGAACCTGCCTATTAAGTGACACTGTCTTGTCGCCCTGCACTCTCGGCCTATTCTCTTTGTAATCCATGCCAAAATTTCGAGCCATTGCTACATTAACAAATCGCATATTTCCTTCTGACTCAAGCCTTGGCTTCAATGATAGCACGGCAATTACCATGATGATCGACCAGTCCACCGTCCAATGTCGCCATGTACTCAGCAATACTGAGCTGACATCAAGTTTTCACTCAACATTGTCGCTATTCAGATTTGTGGAGGTGAGTAGATATATTGTATAAAGTAAATTAACAAAACTAGAGTTTATCTTTGCCTTGCGGGTATGCTTTAGAACGCAATACTCCTTGTACAACGGGGTTTCCTTTCCACAAATGATTCCATAAGGTCGACGTTTCGTCCCGTATTGTCTGTTTCTCGCCTTTCCAGCGTATTCAGGGGCTGTCTAGCCATGGATTCGGGGTTCGTGAGTGTGAAGGGGGTTGTAAAAAAATGAATCAACTGTCAGAAGGAAAGACATCAGCACTGGTCAGGTCAAATGGGGCAAGAGTAAGCACAGGATTCACCACCTACCAATTGAGGCAGGCATCTTCCATTTACTACCTCACAAACACCGACTCAGATATCTCGGGGTCTTAAAAAGGATCATTTGGAAAAGTTGGCCAAGCTTCTAAAATTATTATGGCTAATTCCGCAAGGAAACACCGTTGAAAAGGCCCCAAAGATTTGTTAGTATCAGCTTCGTTTGAGCGACGGATGCTTAGAGTAATTTTGATGAAATAGGACAAATACCTTGAACCCATAATCCACCGACCTGAAAGTAAAAGAACAAAGTGTAATGGTTTGACTGACTTGGCGAGATAAATGGGTATGATCGCAAATGCTCCACTTCACCACTGAGATCACGCCTGCGATTTATGTTCTCAGTCGTATCAATTATTGTGTGAGACCTTGTGGATAGCTGTAAAGAGACTATACCTTGACCCAAGCTGCATATTATGTCGTTTTATTCATGAAGTTTCTCCAAAACGTGATGGTCATTGTGTGATGGTTCGCAATGTAGACTGGCTCTGGTGGCCGCGTAGCTCCTTTAGCTCAGTGTAGATTGTCACTGATAACTTGCTGGTTCGTTGCTGGATGGGCTTGCCTTGCTTGTCAAGGACCCGGCCTGTACCCGTATTGTGTTCTTATTCGGGGTCTTTGTGGGACTGAGGGACGACCCCTACGAGCGGCTCTGGGGAATATAATCTTCGGGTCAGCAATGATTCCCAGTGTAGGAGGATCTGAAACCTAGCATATTCATGTCATAGAGCAGTAGAAACTTGCCAAAATGGGCAGATCGACACTTGGCACTGAGTCGTCACTTCGGAGGGTAGAGCACCACGGAGAGATCCGCGCTTTTGGCTAAGAGACATAGTGACAGGAGCCCCCACCATGGTTGTATTCTAGACTGTAGTAGATCTAGTGACACGAAATAGCCAAGGCTTTCATTCGACCATGGGAGAAAAGTCTATTCGGCAAGCCGAGTGCACTGACCTTCGGCAAGCCGACTGCTATTCAGCCGCAACCACATGGCACAGATCTCAAGTCTACATGTACATCATTGAGCAGCCATTAGGGATGTCTACATATAGCTCAATCTAGGCAAAATACAATCGAATATACATAGAGAAAGGTTCAATATACATTGCACCGTTGAAAGAGACGCCCTATTCCTAGAAAAAGAGCATTCAAGGGACCACGGAGACATCCCATTGTTCTCTTTATTGGAGGTTGATTTCATAATAGCCATTGTTAAAGAAAGATCTAGTCACCAGCATACAATGGGGGAGCATATTGATTGGCCCAGGGGGTGAGACCAAGTCATTGAGCAAGGTCGTTGACCAATGGGGTCTCAGGGCCTCACTTTCACGTCGTGTGTCGAGGCCTATATCTTCTCTCCTCCCCTCCCAACTTCTCTTTCCTTCTTCTCCTCTCCCCTCTTTCTTCCCCATACTCATTACTATTTCTTTCTCTGCTTTGTATCTCATCTGCAAAGCATCCTGAGACTCGTTGTTTTGAAACATCTTGTTTCCTGTTAGTCCCAATCACCTTTGCCAGTCTTGTCTACCATTTCTGACTCCTTGTCACATAGCCATCCATGTCCAGTCTCTGGACACCTGTTGCAAGACTTGTTCCTTTCAAGTTACCAAGTCACCACTTATCGTTCTGTGTAAGACTCCCAAGCCCTTTTCTTTTCCTTCGCATGGCCTCTAACCACTCCCAATGTAGCAAGCATTGACAACTTTCCTGAGTCTCCAAGTGACTCTCATCCTGTGTCACCTTTCTCTATTGTGAGCTCGGCTGTCCATGAAAGTCACCTTTTGCAAGCATTATATCTAACCTCTTCCAAAGGTCAAGATGGCAACCCAGCAGGGACCGGCCCGCCGTAACGGTGTCATTGGGTTCCAAATGACGGGTGCCTCTACCCCCGCCATCCCTCTGAACACCCCACGCCGCAATGGACCCATTGGCTTCCAAATGATGCCTGGTTCTTCTCACATTGCCAACCCCTCCTCTTCTCTCATTAACCAGGGTCCTCCGCACGGGATCACCCCCTGGTGGGCCCCGACACAGCCCATTCTTCCCCCTCAGTGCCCGACCAAGTCAGGCACAGCGCGAGGTCAGCGCGCTCAATGCAAAACTGACCGATGCCGAAGCGACAATCTATCGGCAAGAGATGGAGCTGGACCGGGCCAAGTCCCAGGCCTCGGCCCTCCAATCTCAAATAAAAAACCAGCGAGCCACCACTCGCTTCGTCGAACAAGACAAGATGGACCAGATGGTCCGTCAATCGACTACCAACCGGGCGCGCGATATCGATGGCCAATTCAAGGCCATCGAGAGCAGATTAGACCAGGTGTCCGAGGACCTGGAACGTGCCGAGGGCAGCAAAAGTGCCCTCAAAAAATAAAGCAAACTATCGAGCAGGACCGGGCAGATATCCAGGACCTGCGAAAGGTAGTTTGCGCGGCAGAAGTCAACCTGCGGCGACAAGAACGCCTTACGGGTGCGGAGGACCGTATGAACGGCCTCCTGAAGAATATGGAGAGAATGCTTGCTGCGGCTATGCAAAACACAAGGGAAAACAAGGTTCTGACTCGCAAGGTACCAATTGCTGAGTCCTCGACCAACCCTGTGAGCATTGCGCGTCGCCATGTCGTGGGAAGCCAGGAACAAGGCTCCCATGGGCAAGTATTTGATCCTCACCCGCGGCAACTCGGCAAGGGAAAGGAACGTGGCCCAAGATCGCTCCGTCCTGAGGATCTCCACGTTGATGGGTATATTAGCTCCAACGTTGATGTTTCCGGTGGCTCTTTGAGATCTCGATCGGAGAGTACCAGCGTTATTTCTGATGTTATGCCATTGGATAGTTGCAGATCATCACGCGAAGGGTCACCTATGGATATCACCACTGAGGCCCCTGAGGTCACTGATCCCAGCGTTCTTTCTGATGTTATGCCATTGGATAGTTGCAGATCATCACGCGAAGGGTCACCCATGGATCTCACCACTGATGCCACTGAGGTCACTGATCCCAGCGTTCTTTCTGATGTTATTATGTCATTGGATAGTTGCAGATCATCACGCGAAGGGTCACCCATGGATATCACTACTGAGGCCACTGAACAAGAACTTGCCGCCCATATGTCGCAGGTGGACGACCAAAATGCAGCGGTTCACGAAGCACCAGCTACCACCCTTGCCATCACTCCCCAGCAAGTGGAGACTTACGACATGATGGAAAATAGAAACCAACTCTTTTACTTCGAACTTGCAAAGCTGAACGGCGAGGCCTTTGACGGGTATATGGAATGGGAGCCAGCAGAGACGACCACAGTTTTCAACAAAGATGACCAGGCGGCTCCGAGCCAGGCATCTAGTGGTCCAAGCCTACCCTTCCTTCCTGTCGATTCCAATGAGAATGTCCTCATGATTCCCGGCCAAGTAACCAGCGCCGTGATCCCCCCAGATACCAGCAGTCCCTGTGATATTCCGACATCACTGCCATTGAGAAAAACAATCGCAAACCGTATGGCGACCGCACGTGCAATGAAATTGCCCAGCAACCGCAGGCGCGTGTTTAAACGGAAGGACCGTCCTACCGGGAGTCTTCGTCGTTCCGTGCGTCAGAGGGTGATTAAGTCCGTCAATCTCCCAGTACGAAAACGGACAGCTGGTATTGTTGAGTTCGGCCACAACGAAGGACCAAACCGCAAGAAGAGAATCACAAAAGAGTTGGTGGAAGCCAACGGATCGCAGTTGCTTTCCCTTTCTGAAGTATATGTGATGAACACAGCCCCGAAAGTGCCAGAGGTGAGTGTGCCAGCTGTTTCGCAGCCAGCTCAATCTGTGCAAGTTTCGACAGAGGAGGTGCCCACCCAGGCAGTCATGAGTGAGCCAGCTGTTTCGCAGCCAACTCAGATTGTTTTGGAGTACACTGAGTACACTGAGTCTGCTATGACCGAGCAGGCAGTTATGAGTGAGCCAGCTGTTTCTCAGCCAACTCAGACTGTTCTGGAGTACAACGAGACCGTCCCGACCGAGCAGGTGCCCACTGAGGCAGCTATGAGTGCGCCAGCTGTTCCCCAGCCGACTCAAGCTGCCCAGGAGGCCACTGAGCAGGTTCCTATCGATGCAGCTCTGAGCGAGCCCGCTGTTTCTCAGCCGACTCAAGCTGTGTCAGAGGACGATGAGAGTCTCGAGACCGTGCAGGTGCCTACCGAGGCAGTTATGAGTGTGCCAGCTGTTTCCCAGCCGACTCAAACTGTCTTGGAGTCCACTGTGCCCGAGTCCAGTGTGCTTCAGTCCACCTCGCTCGCGTCAATTGTGTCCATCCCATCTGACGAAGTTGTGGGTGCGCCTGCTCCTAGTGAGCCAGCCCCAACAAAGTCAGCCCAGACTGAGCCATCGTCAGCTGAGGAAATTCAGAGTGTGCCTGCTGCTACTAAGCCGACTCTGAATGAATCAGACCTGACTTGGCAGACCGAAGATGAGCTTGTTATTCCGAGCCTGCGGACCGGTACCCGTTCGCACCTCGATGTCTTGCTTGATATGCGAGCGGCAAGGATTCAAGCTCGTCGTAACATCATGTCTTCTCCTGAGGGGTTGCAGCTCACAGCAGCCTCTCGAATTATCTCCACCTCTTCCCTGGTCGCCAGTCCCGAAGACGCCTCGGTCAAGAATGCCGTTGCAACAGGGACAGATTCCCGTGCGGGGGTTTCGAAGGGCACCAAGAGGGTCGAGGACGCCAACCCGACTTGCGGCGCTCAACGGACTGCAGGAGAACAGCGGGAGGAAATTTGCGGAGAGGAGGCAGCGACTTCTGGTCTTCAAATGCCAGGAGCTTGGCCTTCCGACCCACCCGCTGTCACTGTATCTGACGAGTCAGACACGCATGAGGGATCGGCTTTGCTGAGGGGGGTTGTGGACAGGAGCTCGTTGGGCGTCCTTTGGTTTATTCGTCATGGTGATGGTGATGCTGCTGTCGTTCCCCGTATGGGCAGGTCACCTTGGACACCTCGTTTACGCCTTGGAGGGTCCCGAACAGTTCCTGGAGGAACTGCGGTGGGAGCACGGATATGATGTTCCGTTCTTGGAGCGGATTATCTATGTCTTCCTCCGTTGTTTTGCCGGAGATCGGACTTTGTTCGGTTAACGGCAAGTGGTACGCACTCCATCAAGGGGAGGGACGAATGGGCCACCCCTTGGTGGATAATATGATATTACAACGACAAGGCAGGAAGCTGGCAAGTCCGACGATTGCTGCTTCACCTGCACAAGTACAACGAACAGCGGCCAAGGGGAGGGACGAATGGGCCACCTCTTGGGACCGCAACAACGACAATGCAGCAAGCCGGCAAGTCCGATGATTGCCGCTTCACCTGCACAGTTACAGCGACATGTGTCTGTTACCAAAGACACAGTGACAAGAACCCATTGTTTGAGTACCCTTGTTTCCCTCACCCGGAGGGTGACGGATGATTATCATTGTCGACGCCCATGGCACTTTGTCAGGGTACCTGATCTGAGTTGTGTTCGATTTTCTTGTTCGCCCACCCTTCGGGGTGGTCTATGGTTATTTGTGTCGGTTGTCGAAAGACAACATGTACGATTTGTTTGTTGTCCACCCTTTCGGGTGATGTACGATTTTTTGTTGGCCGTTGAAAGACATCATGTTTGAGTACTGTTTTGACGCAATGTCCGAGTCCGTGTTGGCTCAATGTTTGATTTCATGTTTGAACATGTCAGACTACAATGTCTGGGCCCTGAAGTATATTATATTCGGGTATATTTTGCTTTGCCTACCCAGAAAACTGGGTAGAAGATGTGCAATCGGCGCAGTCCTACCGACACATGAGAACGAGTTATACCACGATCACAATATACAATGCCGCCTGCGTGTTCAGCGGGCTGGCCATGCAATTCCGCCAACAACACGCCAGCTCCTGGGAGCGGAGAGCATTATATGATCTCCCAGGAGCTGACACGATGGTACAACGAATACCATCTGCATGGTCGGCCTGCTGAACACGCAGCAGGAACACTAGCCAGCCCCTGGGAGATTCTAACATTATATCATCTCCCGGGGGCTGGCCACATGGCACAAAAGCTGCCATTTGCATGTTCAGCAGGCCGACCAAACAATACCATCAGCATGGTCGGCCTGCTGAACACGCAGCAGGAACACCAGCCAGCCCCTGGGAGATTGCAACATTATATCTCCCAGGGGCTGGCCACATGGCACAAACGCTGCCATCTGCGTGTTCAGCAGGCTGACCATGCCACCTTCAGCAATATCGAGCTCCTGGGAGCAGGATACATTACATGATCTCCCAGAAGCTGGCTGCATGGTCGGCCTGCTGGACACGCCAATCCACCAAAGATACGCCAGCCTCTAGGGGATGGGACCATTATATTACCTCCTAGGGCTGGTAACATGGCACAAAAGCTGCCACCTGCGTGTTCAGCGGGCTGGCCATATAACTTTGCAGCAAAACGTCGGCTCCAAGAAGTGGGGACATTACATGGTTTCCTCGGAGCTGGCTGCATGGTCAGCCTGCTGAACACGCCAATTCACCAAAGACACGCCAGCTCCTAGGGGATGGGACCATTATATGATCCCCTGGGGGCTGGCAACATGGCAGAAACACTACTGCCACCTGCATGGTCAGCCTGCTGAGCACGCCAGTTCGCCAACGACAAGCCAGCCCCTAGGAGCTGGGGACATAAAATGATCTCCTAGGGGCTGACAACATGGCACAAAAGCTGCCATCTGCGTGTTCAGCAGGTTGACCATGCCAATTTCACCACATAGCACACCAGCCCCTAGGAGCTAGGGACATCAAATGGTCTCCTAGGGGCTGACATCATGGGATAAGCAGCAGCCAGCTCCTGGGATTTGGGAGCATAATTTGATCTCCCAGGAGCTGGGGGCATTATACAACCTTCCCAAAGCTGGAAGGCATGATACTGCAGTATACGCCACAGTGTGGCACAAAAAAAACAAATTGGTGGCCCCTGCACGTCTACCAGGTCGACTATGCGTATTTCGTGCTCAGCGAAACTCCACAGCAGCATCAAAATTGTGTTTCGCGACCTTGAAACATATACCGCAGTACCGTGTATAATTCGCCACCCTCGGGGGATATCATGCCAACTCTAAGCAGTTAAAAGCGATGTATCAAACCAGAATACTGCGATATATGACCATCAGCATGATTTCAAGCGCATCCCCAATTGGCATGGGACTGCAGTCCTCGCCATCTTGATTTTTACAGAAATATCATGGGAACGATACACCACGATATGCAACTCGGCGATAAAAGGGTCTTTTTCGTGGAGCCTACGAATCTGAACGCGAATTTCCAAAGTCCGAAGGATGCCGCCTACACAGTCAGCAGGCTGACTGACCACTATCCACCAATGACGGCACGAGCCACGCAGGAGCTGGCGTCACCCACTCCACTTCCCGCTGAAAGAAGATCACTTATCTCCATACCCCCTCGACATATTGTTCACCACGTTATTGAGTCTCCTCCTATCATCGACTTTAAGGAGAGAAGCATCGCCTTGCTTCTGACTTGCATTTTTTGCGTCAATCTTGATTTCCTTCCATCACCATGTTTGTGCGCTCCGTCTTGCTGGGTGGCGCCGCCGCTCTTAGCGCCAGCGCGATGCTGGTCGTCCCCGAGATGGAACCTAAAGTCGATATTATTGAAGATGGATTTGTGAACGTCCACCCGATGCTTTTGGAGGATGTTCATCATGCGATTGTTGACCTCCCCTGCTCTGAATGTCCTCTGCGTGAAACCAACAGCGAAGGCGTTGTTAGCTGGACGGAGGGCAAACCATCATCTTTGGTAAGGATGACAGAATCTATTTATTCACTGGAACTGGCTAACAAAACCCCCATAGACCCTTGATTTCTCGATTGAAGACAACCTCCTGCTGGCCAACGGCCGCCAAATATTCCCGCCGGCCCCGCCCATTCCAATTCTTGCTGTGCAACAAAATGAAGAGGGAGAGGACTCCGCCCCCATGCCTGTTGGATATGCGCTTGAGATCATGCCGATGGCCGCACCATCTGATGAGCCGGGATACGAACTCCTGGATATTCGATTCACTGTTCTCGACCTGGAAAGCCACCCGGTCCCTGTCGATACCGTTGCAATCACCGTTCTACAGGATCCCAACGGCGAGCTCTTCATCGTTCGGACCGATATCGAGAACACTGCCCCTGCCTCCGACCGCCTGTCCTGGAAGGAGTGCCATGGCAAGGCCAAATGCCTGCAGGAACTTTTGGTCTCTCGCATTCGGGGCCTCTTGGCTGGCGCCAAGGCTCGTGTGATGGGCATGGCCAAAGCCGGCCGCAAGAGCTGCCATGGCAAACACAAGGGCAAGGCAATGGGCCACCACGAAGAAGACCATGACGGTATGCCCTTCCCTCCCCCACCTCCTTTTGAGGGAGAGGACTCTGGCCGTGAAAAGTTTGGCCCTGGTGGTCACCATGGCCACGCCCATGGCTCCGCTCGCCCTCACCATCACCACCCACACCACGGCGCTTTCGCCCGCACTTTCTCTCGCATTGTGCACTTCATTGTTGTCCCCGCTATCCTGGGTGTCCTGGCTGGATTGACTGCTAGTGCTATTGGCATGTTGGTCGGCCAGGCTGTGGTTTTCCTCTGGCAACGCTACCGCGGGACCACTCCTTCAGAGCACAAGGCCGCCTGGGAAGATGGCGAGGCCTGTGAAAAGCAGGGCCTCATGACCATCCCTCGTCCCTCCGAGGAGGTCCTCCCTGAATACACCGAACCTTCTGAGGTCCGAGAATCACTCGATAAGAACTAAGAGAAATAAAGGAAAAAAAAAAGGGAAAAAAAAAAAAAAAAAAAGGAAAGCATGTTGATGTTGTCTTTTCAACTGGGCTTTCCTTCCTACACTCAACAAAAAATACAAAAACACAAATACAAAGGCATTCCTTTGAGTCATCTTTCGACCAAGGGCCATCACCAGCCACCCGTTCAATCTATTTCCCTGAACAAGACAGATTCCTTGGGAAAACCAGACCAAGATCAAGATCACGAAGAAGACAAACAGAAACAAGACCAATATTACGAACAAGACCAAGCACAGCATCAAACACACAAAAGCGAGAATACAACGAGCACAGCAAAAACAAGATCCCCACTATCCTTTATCAACAGGCGTTGCCGACCGGACTCTCCTTTCCACTCATTTGCCAGGCCAACGGGCCAGAAAATGCTGAGCCATCTGACGCTTAAGGGTCGTCGACGAGAACAAAGACAAACTCCACAAGTTCATTATCGTTCACCCCTGGCCAGAACCTGTCAGACTGGACTTTCCACTTTTTTCACAGTCAAACTTCACATTCATGCAATGCTACAGCACGAGGAACTCGACAAGAACAGAAAAAAAAAAAAAAAAAAACACCGTTCCGCTGTCTTTTGCCCTATGACCATCACTAGCCAAACTGGGCTCTCTCTTTTCTCCACAGCCAATACTTCTTACAGGCCCCTCTGACACTTCACAATCACGAGACAAGAACAAAACGCAAGTTCCGCTGTGTCACTGTATTCTGATTAAGGACCAATACCACCTGCGCAGTCTGCACTGTGCTGAGTCAATGTTCTATGCTTGTTCGCTCGGGCTGGGCTACCCCACGCCCAATTTTCAATGGCCAATGATTGCCTTTAGCTTGATCTTGTTCGAATCTATTATGTTTCAATTTGTCCTTTCGCTCTTGGTTTTGCATACCTCTTCTTCTATTACTAAGTCTTGAATTCTTACTCTTATTTCACCTACATTCTGTTCTATTCTCAATTTTTATTTTGTCTCAATGTTTTATTTTGCTCTCATATCCAGCTTGGACAGTGTTTTCAATTCCCAATTTTCGTCTGACGATAAGATGTTCGTCTCCTACCATCTCAGGCTTGCGCGGTGTTTCTTGTGCAGTGTTTATATCCATGTCAATCAAGCCTTATAAATTGAAATATCTCTAGTTCTTAGGCTTTTCTCTGTAGTATAGGATGGTAGTCCACTATACTGGTATTCTATTCTGGTTACGACGCTAATAAAGGGGCATGTCAAGAAACTACAAAAAAAGACATAAGGCTCCAAAGTCGACCTACCTTTCTTGTTATATATAATACAGACGTAAATACTATAAATATCTTGGGATTTCTGTCACAGGTGTCTTCCCTCGTAGCGATTGGTCTACATATATAGAGTAAAGACTTCAAGGTACCCAAGGCCGTAACAGCGAAAAGAAGAACATCTACAGAGGACTATTCCAAATATAACTTTTGAATGCTGTGATGCCAAGCTATGGATAAGGCTGAGGACAGTCACGTGAAACCAGCATCATCACGCCCCCTCTTATCAATCCGACAACAACAACCCGACGCAATACTCTTGTTCTGCAGGCCTATTCCTCGGCCAAGGATGATTTAGCTTGTACGATGACCTTGAAACTTCAATTTAAACTACGCACGGGCTTTTTTTCCTACTCCTAGCCCGGATCTTGCTGCACTCAAAGTCCCTAACTGTAGCTTGATCCCGACATCGTCGGTTATCGGCTTCAGGACATTCTCACAAATTCCCACATCCACCTCTCCAACATGATACCGTGGTCATCCTTCGTTCAGAAGGCCCAGAGCCTGATTGACCCTGCCAACTTCAACATTCCCGCCCTATCCTCGCCCGATCATAATCCCTCCAAGGCATCGCTGTTCCGGCAACAATTCCGCCTCCCTGACTCCCAGAACCCGCTTCAAGAGATCACCGCTGATCTCGTCATACCACTACCAAATTCCTCGGCCAATCAAGGAGATGGCTCCCGCAGGCTTGACCGGGCGGGAAATACATACACCGGACGTCTACATCTGAGTGAACGTTTCATCTGCTTTTCAACCCAGCCGACGAGCTTCATCCCCTCTGCCACTGCAAGTGCCTCAACTACTTGGACTGGCCAGACACATGGCACTGGGCCATCCGGAAATGGATTCATTCTCCCGCTATCCTGCATACGACGTGTCGAACGCCTTCATAGCGCCAACCATGTTTTCTCTCTGGCACTCACAACATGGAATGGTTTGCTCAATAAGCAACAAGAACCCAATTTCGCCCCTCAACGCCTCATATTGCAGCTTGTCGGTAGCAGACAGGCCTGCGAGCGATTCTGTGACACACTGAAAAAAGGCCTACGGGAAGGAATGAAGGAGGTTGATAGCTTGCGGACCGTCGTCTCGGATTGTTATTCGGAATATTTGCTCTCAGGCGCAAAGGGAAAGGGACAAGATGGGAATGAGGCTGACACTCGTCAACCTCCGGATGCGGGACTTGGGCTGATTTTCCGCTACCCTGGTGATGCACGCAAGCTGCGTGATCGCAGCAAGATGAGACTGTGGGGCGAATACTTTCGAGGTAAAAAGACATCTATATTTTTTTGATTGAATATTCTGAGATCTGATCGATACCTACTAGAAAACGGTCGCAATGCGACGTTGATTCGCCAACCAACCTTCCACAAGCTAATCAGAGTTGGGTTGCCAAATCGGTTACGCGGAGAAATATGGGAGCTTACATCTGGTTCTCTGTTCCTTCGTCTACACTCTCCGAAGCTGTATCAACAGACATTGGCCAAATTTGAGGGACAAGAATCCCTTGCTATCGATGAGATTGAGAAAGATTTGAATCGCAGTCTACCAGAGTATCCTGGATTCCAGAGCGAAGAAGGCATTGGACGTTTGCGACGAGTTCTCACTGCCTACAGTTGGATTGACCCGGAGATTGGGTATTGCCAAGCCATGAACATTGTGGTTGCCGCATTATTGATGTATGTTTAGAATCTCAAGGTGCCAAGGGTGTCTGCTAACTTGACTAGATATATGTCAGAGGCCCAGGCCTTTTTCCTTCTCTCTGTGCTATGTGGCCGTCTCCTACCCGGTTACTATTCAACAACAATGTACGGCACACTACTCGACCAGAAGGTGTTTGAGTCTCTGGTTGAGAAAACAATGCCAGTTCTCTGGGATCACCTCACCAAATCAGATGTACAACTTTCCGTGGTATCGTTGCCATGGTTTCTCTCCCTCTACATTAACTCCATGCCGCTCGTCTTTGCTTTCCGGGTCTTGGATGTGTTTTTCTTAGAAGGGCCAAAAGTCCTCTTCCAGGTCGGTCTTGCCATTCTCCGAGTTAACGGCGAGGAGCTTCTCGAAACACAAGACGACGGTTCGTTTATCTCTGTTTTGAAATCATATTTCTCACGATTGGATGAATCTGCCCACCCCAGATCAGAGAATCCCAAGCTGCGGGCCATCACTAGATTCCAAGAATTGATGGTGGTTGCTTTCAAGGAATTTTCTGGCATTACTCACAGCACCATCACTGAGACACGTGAAAAGCACAAGGGTGCTGTGCTAGAGAACATCGAGACTTTTGCGAAGCGTACTTCTATCCGCAACCTTGGACCTGAAAGCAAACGCCTGAGCGTGGATGACCTTGGAACAATATACGACCGCTTTTATGAAACGTTGTACCAGTGGGAACAACACCAGAGAGTTATCGAGGAAGAGACCAGGCGACAAGAAAGGAAGAAATCCCAACGCCTTTCTATGCTTGCTCCTCCTGCGGACACCCAAGTTGGCCGTGTTGGTCTTGGACCTAGCCCTACGCATATGGATTATGACGCTTTCCGAGAGTTTTTAGCCGCCACAGCAAAATGGGCGGTCGCCGACTCCCCTGGTCCATCAAGGAAAGAATCCTCATCGGGGAAGTCGGCATTGTGGGCGAACCGCAGGCAGCCAGCAGACCATGAGTTCATGCAACGCCTCTACCGCAAGTGGGCCACCGACCCCGAGGAGGGATTGAATCTTCAAAATGTGGTGAATGGTCTCGCGCGCCTGAAGGGATCCCCTGACATCATGAATAACATCAACTATTTCTTCGACCTGTACGACGACAGTGGAAATGGCCAGGTTGATCGCGAGGGGATCCTCAAAATCTCCGAAGCGCTGTTGTTCCTCTCCCGGCGTGGATTCGAGGGCACCATCACGGCCACTCCATCCGTGGAAAATCTGAACTCGTCGGGAGACCGCGATCATGCTGAGAACTCGCTCACCACGGACGAGAAATTCCTCGGTAGTGTTAGCGCATTTATCCGCCGCTGTTTCGAATACGCCGACCCCAGCCACCCAGAGAACCAAAAAGCGGACCAGCAAGATGCAACGGCAGAGGCAACTGAGAAGTTAGACTCATTTGCCATTGGCGACGACGAAGAAGAAGAAGACCTGATTGATATTGATGATGATGCCAAGTCCACCAACTCTCCAGCACCAGACGTAACCCCCCAGTCAGCCAAGTCTACTCCTGCCGAATCAGACAATAACGCCCATAACCGCTCAGCATCTGAGTCTGCCAACCCCGCTCTCGACCCTAATAATCCCCTACATATCACACTCCCCACTTTCCGAATGGTTGTCCTGGCCGACGAACTTCTAGAGCAGTTCTTCGAATCATACTTCCCTCAATCCTTCCACCTCTCCGACCATCCCCACCCCGCAGCTCTAGCTGCATCATCCTCAATGTCATCCAACCTCACAACCTTCTCCAACCTCGGCAGTATCCGTCCCTCTGGACTCGCCGCCGGCTCTGCACCCGTCGCAGGCGCCTCAGGGGGCATCGTGCCACCAGGAAAGGGCCTCCGCGGCGTCCTCGACAACATCGTTTCAGATGGAATCCGCATGGCCGCCGAGGTCAAAAAGCGGATGGACGAGGCCCAGCGCGATCTCGAGCGTAATGCACTTGGCCGCGAGGAAGAAGAAGACGACGATGACGATGACGACTACCCCCGTCGTGAGCACGCTGCCACTGCCATCCCCGGCGGTATCCCCAGCTGGGGCGCTGGCGCGTATGGCGCTGATCCGGAGCGTCGTAGCGTTGTACGTGACACTGACCGTGATCTCCTTGAAGGAGCCGAGGTGCTTGATGGTGGAAAGGAAGATAAATCTTCTCTCTTGGACGGAAAGGATAATGCGAATCACGCTCCTCGCAAGGTTTCCGGTTCTGCGGCTTCTGCTAAGGGCCGTGGCTCCCCCACAGTCCGTGATGGCGAGGTTATTAGCAAGCTCGTCGACTTTGAGTCATGATATCCTTGCATACTGTCTTATGTCATATACGGTTTGGCCGCCATCTCATCTGTTTTTGTCTCATTGTACTACAACCCTTGGTTTGGATATTTCAATTCATTTCCCGATTGCGTGGTTCCCCTGGGGTGGAATCTGAACTTTTAGATCCCTTTAGAAAGAACGCTACACTTGGAGCATTTCTTATTTATTGGATATATGGATTCGATGTAGCTACTCTTCGTACATGCACCGAGTTCTAGTTATCAAGTATTTGCGATTCACGTAAATATGTCAAGATCAAAAATAGATTCAGACTTATATGTTTCCACCGACTAAATCAAAAATCATAAGGGCAAAAGTAAGTAGCCCTGAAACAAAAGTGTTTTGAATTCAGGGAATCGTCAAGTCATAAGATGTAATGACGTTTCCTATGTACAGCATTATCATCAAGTAGGCCGGAACAATCCCAGGGGGTGGAAGCAATCAATCACCACCAAACCTTCGAAGTAGAAGTATAGTGACGTTGTGTGACGACGGCGCAGGAGAAGAAGAAAAAAGGGTATAAAACAAGCATAGGCATGGAGAAACGGGGCACCGTCCATAGACAAAAGGTGTAACCACGGCGGAGAATAAAAGGCCCAAAAGTAGAAAGGGATGAAAAGGGTGGGTGAGGTGAATAAGAGGTGGACGAAAATGCGAAGAGAAAAGGGTAAGCTGGAGATAGAAGATGCAAGCTCCAAGAGAAGTAGTAAGACTCCCAAGATGGAAATAAAATGTGAACCAGAGCGACGCAAAGACGGTCAACTGGGTATTGGTTTAGTCCTTTTGCCCCTCATTCTCGAGAAGTTCTAAGACAATCTGGCTCCGCTCATATTCTGGGTGTTGCATGCAGATTTTGACCGTATTGCCCATGCTCGGGGAGCCTGAGGAGCCATTAGTCGCATCAGAGAAGCCGCTACCAAGACCCGAGCCACCGGTGTTGGCCTGCGCATTTCCATTGAGCGAGCCAGGGACCTTGCTGCCGTCGTCGATACATACGACATTGTGGCCAGGAATAACCTGGCGCAAGCGGCCGTTCATGGCGTTGCGGACTTCGACGAAGTCGTCGTTGAAGAGAATTAGGAACTTGCCATAGAGACAGGCTGTGTGTGCGCTGCCCACGAACTCCATGACCACACTGCGAGAGACGTCGCCGTGCTTGTTGACGTACACAGCGCACTGCTGGTAAGCTACTAGGAACTCGCTCTCGCTGAGACGGAACATGCCTAGTGGCTTCAGCCCGCTGATGCGATTGGAAATACTGTTTAAGGTATCGTGTGCATCTTGCGTATCGTTGGAGCTGAAGTCTGGGACAGACCATGAGAGTTTCTTGTCGAGGGTGAGGACTTCGATGCCCTTTTGAGTTGAGATGGCAAGTGAGAAGTGGAACATGTTAATTCGGTAGGTCTCGGCAGGGATGTAGAACTCGTCGTAATCACGGAAGAACTCCGTTTGTGAGCGACGTGAGAACAAGCGGCTCTTATTTGTGGATGATTTTTGCAGGACGGGCTCGAGAACCTAGATTTTGTATGTGAGTTTGCTGTTGTTGTATCGAGCTCGCTACGACTGTACATACCTTGAATGTAGATGATAATCCCTCACGCTTTTTGTACAGAACCAAGTACCGGTCCTTTAGACGACCAGCGGCAAAGAATCCCACTTCACGGTTTCCAGACAGCTTCTGTGGGGCTCGTCGAGCAGAATCCTGAGATGACTGGGAAGTCTTCCCATTGGCGGGACAGACCACGTCCAGGTGATATGCAATCAAAGACCGATCTGCAATCAACAACAGCAGATTGAAATCTTCAAAAACTGCAACTTGTGTGACTCGCGTGATGGGAATAGCCCTGTACCAACCGCGTGGGTTATTAAGCTCAGACATGTACAGTCCATATTCCGTGCCAATAGCACACATAATGCGCCCAGGTGGCTGTTGGAAGACCGTGGCACAGTTGACTGCAGTTTTGCATACCGCGGGAGGACGAGTCTTCGAGCTTTCATATTTTTTCTCGACTTCTTTGATCGCACGATGGAGAGGGGTGCCCTTGATGGTGACACTTGTAGAGCCGGGTGTATGATCGGAGTATGCGAACGCAGTATCCGCAAGCACACGGAGTCGGAATGGCTCGGCGTTCTGCGAGAAGAGAGCAGCAGCATGCTTTGTCTTTGCTTCGATGATTTTTCGACACCATTCCAGGCGGCTTTGTGCTGAGAAGGCGTACAGAGTATATGTTCCAGTTTTGCCTAGATGCTTGATTTTGAAAGGGTACAGGATCTTGTCGTCCCTTGAGGTGTCAACGGCCCCATTTGATGCCCCAGACCCTGTATGTGCGAGAGGGCTGCCAGCACCCGCCTGGGAGGGCGTGAGAGTCGAAACTCCCCTGACGGATGATTTGACCACAGGATCATCGTCGGTGCTTTCCAGGCCCAATAGGTCCATTGGGATGGGCAGTTTTGAAATATCGTATCGCTCGTACTTCACTGCCCGGTCGCGCATTGTGAATATCTTGGCGAGAACAAGATAATGGTCGAACAAGATGGCGTGTGTATCGACAAGGAATCTTGTGCGGGTTCCAGGACGTTGCAGCTCGCCTCGATGGATGATCTGTCGACCCAAGTGTTCGAGATTGAGTTCAACTTCCTTCTTCATGTCGGGTCGCAACTGCAGCTTGGATGCCAACTCCATTAAGTCGGCCTTCTTGTTCATCTCTCCCACTTTGTTGTCACATTCTAGCGCCACGACCTTGATTTCTTCAATAGCCTGTGCCAGATTGGTCTTTTCTTCGGAATCCTTGACCATATTCTTGTGTACAGTCGCCAGCAGAAGAGTATACCGCTGGATTCTGGTAATCGGAGCTTTGAGGAAAGTATCCCAGCTAAGGCGACTGGACAGTTTGTGCTCCCGCGCTTGGTTCAGGAACTGCTTGAAGTGCGGGTTGCGCTCTGCCTCCTTGCGGACAAGATAGTTTGCCGTTGGGAAGGTTGCAGCATAGTCGATGTAAACATTCTTAGCTTTGCGAATCCATTCCCGGAAGATGTCACTGAATCCAGAGATGAAAGGACCCTGTTCTTTTTGACGATATTTAAGCTGTGCCAACAGGAAATCCTCGTTGACTCTCTTCACAGAATCGACCTTACCAAACACATCAGCCAAGAATTTGGGCAATCGCTTCGCCGGGATGATCGGAGGATTCATCTTAGCCAATTGATCGCGATAAAGTTCTCGTAGGACATCCAGTTGCGTGATGTAAGAGTCTTCCGTGGTGACAATTTCGTGTAAATTGTTTTGCCGATCGACCTCTTTCCTTGGATGAGCTTCCCATACCTCCTTGGGCACCTTGTAGAAAGTGACCCAGTCCTCGACCTTCTTCTGCGGTGCCATCATCTGTGCCTTGAGGTTGACCTTCTTCAATGTCCGCATACAGTGATGCGAGTAACATCGAGCGAAACTATCAGTATCCTCAATGTGCGTCTCATGTAGATGGAGCCTGGGAGAGTAACATCCGGTGCCAGTGATCTGGAACAGGATACCCGAAAGAGTGCCTGAGCCAAACTTGACCCATTCTTCTTCTTTGACCAAGGCACCTTCTTCAAGCATACCACTGACAACACGAGCAGCCAGTGTCTCAGCATCGGCAATGTTCATGGTGGGGACTTTGTGGGTGAACAACGCGACCATGGCATCGGCAATTGTTTGCTCCCTGAGATCTGTTTCGTCTTCACTCAGGTCCTTGATCCAGGACAAGAGAGAACTCAAAGCCCACGGTTCACTGCACTTCTTGAATTGTTCTGACGACAGCTTTGCGGGATGGAACTTCTTGCGCCGGCCAGCCGGGATGCTTGGCAGATCCAGCGTCATAGCCGCCGCTGCAGCCGCCGCTGGGTCGATATGAGGTAGGTCTTTTTGCTGAAGCTGCAAGAGAAGTTCTTGCTGCTGCTGCCTGTATCTGAGCCGGTCCGCATCGGTTTTCGATCTGATGGGTGCATCAGTACGAGGTCCAATAGGAGTCGACAAAGATGACGACCGCGGAACTTGGGAGGTGCTCATCAAAGCATCACCATAAGAATCCGCAGACGTCGGCAGGGAGGGGTTGTTATACTGTGAATAACTATCCAAGTCATCCTGCTGCTCCGAGTGGCGGTTATAGGTGCCCGCAGGCATCAAATGTGACACAAGGTCAACATTACCCGCAGGCTCAACGGGTGCTGGGGGCAATGGACGCATTCCAGGGTGGAAGAACAGATCTTCATGTGCGGATCGGTGAGGGCTCTCGTCATCGGATTGATCTCCAGAATGGGTCTGATATGGTGTTTCTCCTTCATCGCCATAGTCAAAGCTCATCCGTCGGGAATAGGCATCGGGTGCCGATAATCCCCCTGTGCCACTGGCATCTACCCTAGCATCGGCCGGGATATGATGGAGACGTCTGGCATAATCATATGCAATAGGCGGGTGCTCGTATTCACTGTAATACTCACCACGGTCATCGGGAGATACAGAGCTTCTGAATGAACCAGATGTGCCTGGAAACCTGTTGGTCGCGGCAGGGTCCGAGTGATCTTCCGAATTGTAGAATAGTTCCTCTCCATAGGGCAAATTTGCTTGGTATCCTCCTTCGTACTGTGCTAGGTCATGAACGGAATCATTATCACCATTAATATCAGAGTGTGGCGAAGGCCCTCTTGGTGAGACGTTGGATCCATGCGAGCTGAGAACTGAGGCATTGGTCTCGCGTCGCATTCGCCCTTTCTCACGCTCCTCGCGCGCTATATCTTCTTGCATCATAATCAAACCAGCAGTAGCCTCGGGGTCGCTTTCGTCAATATACGCATCATAGTTGACAGTATGCCCCGTGCCTGTCTCCATGTTACCGTTGGTGTGGGTGTGTTCCTCATCAGGCGAGAAGTGCATGCGTGAAGCAGAGCTAGCGTGGGATGCTCTAGAACTGTGACGCCGGGCAAAGTTGTGAGAGTTCAACACAGCCGCCTCGTCCTCTCTGAGCACATCTTCGTATGCCATGGGGGAGCTTCCGCTGGCCAGCCATTTGCCCCTGCTTCGTCGACTGGGGGTCCAGGAAGAGGTCGGGATTGGGGGTGTCGAGTCAAAGTGTCAGTTCGCCTCGGTGGTTGCTGGGGCAAGTCTAACTGCACAGGGGGTGTCGGCAGGGTTCGCCCTGGCCCGGAATGAGACACACTTGGCTGCCTGCCGTATAGGTCATTTGCGTGGGTCTGATGAGCTGGGGGCGCCGGGGGCTGCTCTTCAAAGGAACTGCTTGGGATCGCTGGGGTGTACTGGGGGGAAGGTAAGTCATACGCAGTCCCTTGTGAGTTGCTGTAATAAGGACGTGATGTAGGAGGAGGCATATGCACTATTCCCGGGGAGCTTGACGGCACATAAGAAGGCGAGGGGTTCGGTGACATTGGTTGGTACGAACGTCCTCCATACGGATGATCAGCGCCCCGCGGCGGCGGAAGCGGTGGTTGTTGGGAGAAGCTGTACGATTGTGGGGTCGGCGGCGTTTGTCCGTAGTGCGAAGCTGTGCTTTGTCTTCTGGGTAAGACCGGAGAGCTCAGCCCCGAAACAGCAGCAGACTGGTAGGCTGCAGGATTATATGGTTGATGGCCCGAGGCTGGAGCGGCGTAAGCATTACTGGCGCCAGTGTACGTCTGGGGGTTATAAGCGAGGACCGGCTGCGACTGGGTGTGTGGAAGGCCGTATTGCTGCGGGTTGTAGGCTGGCTGGGACGAGGGTGCTCCGGAGTATTGGTATTGATACGACATGGTGGAGGTTTGTGAAGAGGCGCGACTCGGAGACATGCGCGACATGGCGTCTGACGAAGTCCGCGAATATCTCGAGTCTCTGTCGTCTTCGAAGGCTCCCTGCACAGCGTTGTAGCCCCCCCTGTCCTGCGCTGGTACCATAACCACCACTTTGTGCTGAATACTGTCTGTTTTCTTCGGTCGCTCTCATATTCTGGGCCTGTGCAGGGTTGAAGAATCCAGAATCATCCCCGGCATTGTAACTTGGCATCCGTCGAGGCAGGTGTTGGTCCGGCGTGGGGTTTTGGGACGAATAGGCATCATAGTGGCTGGTGGACGGTTGGACAGAGGCTTGAGGATTTGTGGGTTGGCCGTAGTATGCCTGTTGACCGTTCGGATATTGCGACATGGTTTCGGAGGGGTGAGCGCCGGGCGTGATGTCGACTGGACTCGGCTCGACTTGACGCGCCTAGGATTGCGCGAGAGATTGCTTAGCAGAGCCGTGCAGTCTAGCTTCGGACACTCAGGTGAATGGCAAAACGAGTGACTAGTTCAGAGCAAATCAAACTGATTTGAGTGAGGGGAACGACCACGCGGGCCGGTAACACGCTGGCGAAGAGCTGGCCCTGGGCATCCCCAATGAAACCTTAGAGCGCGATATACTAGCCTTGGTAATGTAGAAACCAAGTCTAGCAAATATGCAAAATCAGGAGTTGTTTTGGGAGGGAAATATGTGGGAGGTGTGTTGGGATTCCACCAGCTGCGCCCACGCTAGTCGAGGTACGGTCTCCACCGCCAACGGGGTTCACCACCTCGTGCACTATGCCTATTGTACTCGGCACAAGAGGCTGAATGATATTTAACATGGACGTCCACGCCCGCGAGTAACTGGTTTTATAATATATGTATGGAGTGTACTAGGTACAACATATATATCCTTTACCTTGAGCTTGTTGCTAATTAATAATTGGTGCCCAGGTGCCCAGAGTCCCAGACGTGCTTATTCCCCGGGCTCCGGTAGGGGTCCAGGGTCATCGTATCATACATATATACAGAGTACATACATAGCTAGAATGCCTCCTATTTTGTATTCACAAACAAGGCCAAACTTCATATATCCATGTCATTAGGAAATATACTGAACCCCAATAGGTAATAGGGGCCCATACATGTAAAAATAAATAATCATGGCCCCCAATTCATTCCGCGTATCCGTTTCGAGGCAAGGCTGAGAGGCTGAGTGAACCGTGTTTGGCCCCACTGCTTACATTGCATCCACAACCACATGTGCAGTGGACTTGGGCAACCAGTATGTTTTCGCCTAAAATGACTCCAGACTCCAGAGATTGAAGGGTATCAAGAATGGGTTCCAGAAAGAGTGATAATTGATGGTTGATGGTTGATGATATCGCTATAGAATGCACACATTTGCATAGGAACCACTGACAGTCATAACAGGGAAAAGAAAACTAGAACTAAAGGATTGGAGAAATGAGATGTTTCATTGAAATAGACGTGTCCACAAATACAAGCATCCTCAATAATAGAAAGAATCAGACTCGAACCACTCCAGTGAGAGTTCGCTATTAAACAATTGCCACATCAACGCATCATCGGGTGCATAGTTTTCATCGCTGGGTGTTTGCAATTGCTGAGGGTGAGCTCCAGCATTGGGGTCCATATCAGGAGATCTAGCCATCAAGAGATGCGCATTTTCATGAGTAGCCGGATGGTCATGCCATGTCCCAGTCATTGAAGGGTATAAGGTAGGAACTTTGGCCTGCGGGCCCATACGCTGCTTGGCTTGGATCAATGGTACACAGAGATTATGCAGGTAGTCGAGAAGTTTCAGCAGTTTTGAGATATATGGACTGGTGGCGAACTGAGATAGGCTTTGCGTGATGTCTTTCATTAAATTGTAGTCATCCATGTCTAATTCTCCAATGATGTTGCAGAAGAGAACATAGAATGGACTCAAGGGGTATAGAAAAACAGTCCTGAGGAAAATGCAGAGATATTAGTCGGAGGACTGATGATGCTTGAAGCACACTAACTAACCATGTTAGGAATGTGGGATAAGGATCCACAAATCCCGGGGTATCCGCAAGATTCTTTTGAAGGTAATGTAGTGCCCTGAGTGATTTCCGAGAATATGACACACATTCCTTGTGTGTCAAAGGAGAAAAAAGTACATTTTAACCGTGATCGAAGAATATCAACCAGAATCGCGTAATAACAAAATTCGCATGAAATCCAATCCGAGGCGATACAGTTTGGTGCCGATGCTCGACTCTAGGGGAGTAGGTTAGCTTGAAGAAAGATAAGTATCTAGTCAAACTCACGGATTGTATGTTTGAATATATGGCCTCCATTCGTTCTTGGAGCCTTGAATGATTGGCGATGATTTGGCGAGTGTTATCTGCCATTCCGCAAATCAGCAGCTCTCCTTGCACTTGAGCTAAATCCAACAAAACCCGTATTAACGGGAAATGGGGAAGAGATCGATCTGCAGTAAGTAGATTCGTGAGAGAGATGCGAGGCTCGGGCAGCGACAGTGGTCGATAAAGAAGGGTGCTCAGAGTTCGGTCAATGTAGAAGCACCAGCACACAGCGCTACGGATCTCTTCATCGAGGTTTGAATTCCCAACCGGATTGCGAATTTCATGATAGCCTAGAGCGGTAATCAAACGAGCAGCGTATGAGTTGAGAATCCAGGATTGGCTCATGTTGCCAAGATACTGCATGAAAAATGCCTGTTCGATGGTTGTGAACAAAAGATTTGTTTATCGAAGAGCGAATGATGACTTACAGCAGATATTAACGCCTGAATGAACGGAAGACTTGGGGTATTCAAGAAATTGAGACTCTTGAGAGCGCGGAAAGCATACGTTTGATATAATTTCTTGGACTTCAGGAATTGTGCGTTGATGCGGGGATCCTTATATGCTCTCGGCTTTTGGTAGAGATGGAAGATGGCCTTCACATAAACGCATACGCAATACTGATAGAATAACTGTCCGTGTTCATGATCATCGTCACTGAGAATGGTCGAAGCCATCTTCTCCAGTGTTTTATCCGAGATGTGGTCAGGCCATTGTACGGAGCTGGAATGTGGAGCGGCAGCTGTTGGCTCTGTATTACTATTAGCGCTGGGATTGGAAATTAAGAGAGCTTTTCATACCTGGAAGAAGCATATAAAGTAGCTCTGGCGATGGGGCAATAAATGGACCATCATGTTCAAGGCCTTCCTGTAGTACTTCCAACGGCAAAGATTTTTCGGTGATTGAGGTTCTCCTCTGCCCCGTAATATCCACAAATTGCAGGGCAGACCTAAGGATTGCCTTCCGTTCACGGTCCATGTGTTCATTTCCATCAAGCTCTCCTTGTATAACGACTCTCGCCTGCTCTGCATGGTGTGTGGTCGATCCAATGGCGCACTCGTCCCCAGCAAGTTGAGATGCACCTTCTATGTGCGACACAGGATCCAGTCTTCTTTTTTTTGAGGGTGTACCTGCGTCATGATAATTTGCAACGTTTGGTGAAATAATGTTTTCGATGCCCCTGATCGATCAATCAATGGGAGTACAGAAGTAAAGAAGAATGGCAATCATACTCTGAAACTGTTCTTTCCAAGGTTAACAATCTTTCTCCGAGAGCCGATATTCTATTATTGGATTCGGTAAGCATGTACCAAGATGGAGTCATATGAAAACATACACCGAGGATGATTCTCGGCGAGGTCGTTTGACTCTTGTACGACTGCACTCGACGCCTGCATCCCTACAATTCGCACAATGTAGCTGCTTATCACAGCGGACCTATTGAAAAACATCAGTCCATGGGCAGTAAAGAGACTCAATGAAATCCTTTAACCTTTCTCGTGTGGCAAAGGTCGCACTAATATCATCAGTATACAAATGCCGAAAGCCATCTGGTGGCACTCACAGCCCGCAGCGCCTCGTCATTCATTTGGTGGATGAATTCGCTGTCACTTCGCGTTATTTACTAGTGTCCACAACGACCTTTCGATATTTCAAACTCCAGATATAAGAAAAGAAAAAAAAAAAAAGAACGTAATGTAGATTGGGCCTTGCGGAGGCCGTGTGCGGAGGCCGCGTGCCGAGAGTGGACCGCGGAGCCTCTTAGTCAGAATCTTCTAAACCGTCGTTTTCCATTTTCGGTCGGACTCCCGACCAAATCAGGAAAGTACATGGACCCCACTATTTATATAATTGGTTCAGGTGGCGACTTGACAACAGTTATGTTTTTATGTTTTTATATATTTAGGATTATTACCATTGAGTGAATTATATTATTATTAGGTTTGAGATCCGAATTGATGCGTTGAATTGAGTGTGAAGCTGACAGACATTTGGTCCAATCTGGAGGCCAAGAATATAGAGAAGATTCTTATGCCATATCTTGTGGTAGTACATATTCCCCAAACAAAAAGATTAAAGCAAAGGTGAAACCGTGTCTATCTAACACTAAAATTGAGGTTATCAATAAAACAAAGCATTGAAAACTGGAATAGGATATATAATATTTGGTACCGCGGTAGTGGCCGTCGATTGATCTCTCTGCGTAGATATAAGTTATAACTAATGGATAGTACACAATAAAAAGCGTAAGTAGTAGGATATATAGCAAAAACAGCAAAACATGCCCGGGCGTATCATAGAAATATCCATCGCAAAAATAGAAAGATTAGCCCGGCAATTAGTACCATTGTGGGTATAAATAAGGTCATTGGTACTCAAGCCATAGAGATCAGCAATCGCAGTTAACAATATATCATTTTCCATCGTAGATTTGATCAGGCGTGAGTGAGAACTGGCCTTTCTGAATCTCTCTCGCATCAACATGGTCGGGCTTGACGTATCTCGCAGTCAAAGCAAAGCGCAACTTGTTCTCAGGCACCACGGAATGCTATGTTGGTCAGATCTGATATTCAATTTTGGTAAAGAGGAGAATAACCACAAACCTCGTAGTACTTCTGAAGATTCTCTCCATGCATAACAACCAGATCACCATGATGAAGCTCCATCTTGATGGTAACTGGGGCCTCCTTTCCCTTGCGGCCCATCGATAGAGCACGACGAGACTCATTGTATTCATCTTGGGAGATCTCACCAGCATCGAACTCCTCCTTTAATGCCCGACGTTCGCCCTCAAACATGCAATCTTTCAGAACAGGATCATCTTGCAGAAGATTCCCAATTTGCTTGGGCTCAGCCCTCCGGGTACAGCCATTGAAATACTTGTACTTCATACGGACGAACATGGCTGCTTTCGCTCCAAGAGACAGTGTGGTGATAGTGGGACCCAGCGAGGACTCGCCATCATCGTGGAACTGAAAAAATGTAGATTAGCGTAGGCCATTGTCAATCTCACAAGTTTGGCTTACTCCGATCTTCATTTCCTCGAAGTAGCCGAGTGTCAGTAACTCATTTGGAGGCAGGTATTCGTCTCCAGAAGAAATAACTGCCTTTTCAGTTGCCCACGACAAACGACCAAGAGCCTGAAGCATGTCGTTGGGGGCTTCATCAAAGCCCTTGGAATCGACAGACACGACATATTTGTAGGGCATACCCTATATTACTTGGTTAGATGAGATGACAACTAAAATGTCAAGGTGGTGCCTCTTCACTTACGTAGTTGACCGCGAAATGTGAGGTCAGTGTACCGGCAACTGTTCCAGTGTGAGAAGCTATATTTCATGGGCTTGTATCTGGCTCACTTACCCAGGCTGGACTGGAGCCGGAATCGTTTGAGACCAAAATCGCCACGTTGAAGATTAATGAAAAGGTCATCAGGTCCATTCGCGCGGCTATTGATTGCTTTGTTGGACACAAAGTGGGTAATGGTGCCCACTCCGTCGAGCTTGTAAGTCAACTTCCGGTAAGGGAAGAAGGTACTGTCGTCAATCTCTGGGATGCTGAACTTCCGATCAAAAAGAATTGCTCGCTTGATCGGCGCCAACTCGAAATGATCGAGAACGACCCGGAGCGAAACGGGGTTCATGTTCATGAACTTTTGAAATGGGCAGCTGTTCGCACATTCCTCACTGATAGAGTCATCATCACATTTCCAGCCTTGCCAGAAAGTTCGTCGAATGCATTTGAAACACATAGGACACACGATTCCCTTCCATGCAATACGAGATGTGCCAACGTCCGCGGCATTCTCATCCAACGTGGACAAAAGATCAGGAACTAGACTGTAGTGAGGTTGGATTGCTGGGTCCGGACGACTCCGAGAGTTCAGGAAACCAGGATTGAAAGTAAGCTCAGCGGGAGGGGAAGCATTCTCGATCTTCCAGAAGTCGACGCAAGCAGGGTCAAGACACATCCAACCTTCCTCGTACAAGCGAACACTTTCAGTGGAGCATCTTTCACACTGGAGGATCTCTGGCTTTGTTTCAAAGTCCCGTTCATCGAGGGGCACCGGAGGGAGAGAGTCCTTGGCCGCCCACCAGCTCTTTTCTGAGAGGTTTAGTTTCTCAAAGCGGACCTTGACTCCATGTTTCTGACCAGTCTTTTCGAACCAGACATTGGTAACACGAAACCAGTCCATGATGTTGTACCGATGCGGAAGCTCTCGGTTGAGAATCTTGTTCTTGCTCCCTAAAATGGTGATCAGCAGGATTCCTTTTAATATAATCTCTGATAAATTACCGATAACAAGCCCAACAGCAAGTTTTGAATTTTGGCTAGCGATGATGCTTTGAACGAGTGCATTCTCCAGGTCTTGGTTCTTTTCGAGGGTCAAGTTTCCCCCCGAGTCTTTAGTGCAGCATCCACCGCTGATGAAAGTCAGCAGAGGCAGGCCGTTATTCTTGAGAAATAATACTCACATTCTGGTAATGATAATTTCCTCGTCGATATAAGTGCGGGTACCACCATCAGCATCAACAAGGAAGCCATAGCAGAAGCCTTCATTGTGATACATTGCGCCTTGGGTGCAACGAAACCATGGAATCGCATCACACAGTTGTTGGCGACCCTAGAAGCAACTTAAGTATAAATGTCATAGGAGTTATAGGCGGTTATTAGTGGCATACCTCTGACCAGGCCGGAGGTGTTCCATAAACCGGCTCAAGAGTTTGATCGTTGACAGCAGCTTCCAGCTGGTCTGAGGAAACTGCTTAGTATCAGCATGTTATATTCCATAGAAAAAGTAAAACAATGTCAATGTCACCTTTTATTGATTGTTCTTTCTTTGTTTTGGCAATACGGCCTGTGCGCACTGGTCTTTCATCCGCCTGACGACGATTGGCAGCAGGGCGTGGTGCCATGTTCCAGAGTTTGTTGTACAATCAAGCTAATTTGTGATGAATCAAGTAAGTACCATATTCAGATATATCCTAGAAGAGACATAACTCCTAACAAGATCATATTTGGTGGTGGAGATCGATAGTTAGACTCACAGTATAGAACGCCCAATGGCACCATAAGAGGTGAATTTGGGTTTTGATTGTGCTCAATATGAAATTTCAGGCAGTATTCAGCTTCGAGAAATCATTCAATGGTGGAGAGGGATGAAAGACGTTGGATGATGGAATGAATTACGAGACGGGAGGATGATGAAGCTGGCCGAGGGCCCAGGATATATTTTGCCAGAGCGGCGTCGAGGTCGGAGTACAGCTGGAAATATACTTTGACCTCATATTATAGTATGAGCTAGTATCGAAGAAGTTTATTGCTCATTGTTAATTCCAAGTCACAAGCAATAGCTTTAAGTTAATTTACTATAAGATGACACCGAGGAATCACCATTTGATAACACAATGAGAGCCCCATCCCACGAGGGTAAGACACTTGAATGCTAACATCCCAGTGGGCTTATCCTACCTAGGTAAGAAGAAGATACTCAAGAAATAATCTTCTCGGTCATGGGTGACTTGTATATGGACTGGCTGACGGGGATATGGGTCGGTAGGCTAAATGGTCGATCATGTATGACATGCGGGTGGTTGACGATGAATATGTACGCCACAACTTTGCTTCGACTGCAGGTTCCACGACAGTAGAACCTAAAGAAGACCTTTTTATATTGCTATTGTACCGGAACATTCGTCAGCTGAGTCAGTCATGTTTTGACATAAATGAAAAATCGTGGATGTTGTCATTTGATTTTGTAGTTAAATAGCTTCATTTGGAAAGGCCTGCTATTGTAGTACAAGGTATCTCGGTGCAGTCCAAGAAGGATAAGCCGGCCGCGGGGACGAGTGGAGATTTGATGATCTATATATACGCCATGGCTACTTTAGATTGGGCATTCTGCTTTTGAAGCAAGTTTAGGAGACAGTTGTCTTAATTTTCCAAAGGCCAACTTGGGATATAATACTATTGAAATTGTTGGCCATTTGTTCCAAATCTAGTACATGGGCCGAATCGCCTTTTTTCTTGAATAAAAAAAAAGAAAAAGAAAATGCACTGGGTGCTATTGGCACATGGCCCGTGAAAAATGAGGAAGGAGTTTCGCCAAACGAAAGGCCGGCTCTGCTAGAATATCCGTCGGTCGAGACTATCACCTATACTCCACAAATCATCATCGGGGATGTCCAGGTTGCCATCGTTGATTTGTGGCGGGAATATGGTATTCCAAAGGTTCTGTGGGGCCTGTCAGTAAATCACTGTGAGGAATGAAGATAGTATGAGTTACCCAGTCGATCTCTAGCATCTGTGAACCTATGTAATCCGGCTGTCCATTCATTTCACCATATCCTGCCGACGAGCTCCCTGTTGTGTTCGTTGAGGAGTTGTTGTAGCCTGAGTGAAGCATCGGATTGCCAAGTAATGGATCTCCAAAAGGGGGGAACCCTCCAATAGTAGTCCCCCAAGTATTATTTGTGTTGCTGGGAGTATTCAAGTACTCATTGACAGGTCCAGTTCCACTTTCTAGTGACATTCCTGTGGGTGGGTGGGATATTTGAGACTGTACTTCGGCATATCCAGGCATGACACCACTTGGAGGCATTGAAGCATATCGAGCATTGTATTCAGCCTTCGGTTTCCCGTGTGCATAGTTGAGTGGCATCCTGGGATCGGAATCATCACCAGCCTTTTGGGGTGGAAGGATAATCATGGAGTCTTTGAACCGGACGGGTGTCTTGATTCCTTTCGCTTTTTGGTAAGCACGCGTGTGCTCAGCAATCAACATCAGCAAATATCTCGCTTTCATGTCTCGGTGTGCAACGATTTCTTGAACGCTCTGCGTCGTTCCTATTTGTTCCAGTGGAGGAGGGAGAGTCGAGATAACATCCGCAAAAATAAAATCCAGACAACTCCATATGCGGCTTGACTCTCTGCGCATTGGAAAGAAGAAAACCTCGAGAAGCAAGAGAAATGCAGTATGATATTCCTGCCAAGAAGAGCTATACCACGCCCATTTCTGAAGGTCCTTTGCTGATTCTAACTCCACTGCGGCTTCCAAAGCGTCGGTGCCTTTGGTCAGCACTATTTGGCGCAACCTGTCGGGAATCCGATATGCGACACTGGTCATGTATCGATTTAAGATATTGATGTATAAGAGGCTTGTAAAAAGCTTAAGCACTAGACTGGTCATTTTCTGCATCGGACTTGGAGACGACACGTTGAAATAAGGGCCATATTTAGCATCCATATCAATGCGGAAAGCCTCTATCTTTGATAAGACTTTTGTTAGGCCGAGCTTCTTTTGGTCAAGTCTATTGCGTAATGCTATGTTTCGGCGAGTCATTTCCTGGCACTCAAATCGAACCAAAAAATATATCATGTCGTTCCAAGCTTGTGGCTTATCCGTGGATGCTTGCAACGAAGTCACATCCAGAGGAAGCTGAGTTGTATACCCGTCCTCGTGGATGAACGGGCGGGGGCCTTGGATCGAACTTGTCTTGAGATCAAGATAGCAGATTTGATACCATACTAAGCGTCGAGTATGGCATTCAGTAGGGGAAAATCCAAACTCAGTAGGATCACGATGCAGCCCCATGCACTCGGCCAGTCGAATCAACATACCGGTCAAAACAGAGTGAGCACGAGATATCCCGCTGACGCACATTGAAAGCTAAACTATACATGAGAAATCAGTCATCCCATTAGGAATATTAGAATCCTACCAAGTATGCAACGAGTGCCTGTAAAGTCTCAGTCTTGCTCGCTCTAAGCAAGTTAGCTCTACCGAGAGCTAGCTCAGCACCCAGTTGTAAACTATCCTTCAAATATTGCTTGGAGGTTTGGAAAAGTTCTGAAACCTGTTCTTCAGACATCGCAACTGAAGCAGAGAATAGCATGGAGTAAACAATTGCTGCAAGCGATGGGGGTATAGGATACCCATTCTCTATTGTCTCCCACAAGGTTTCGTATCGTTGAACGAATGAAGGTCGGTGGACAACCCGGGATACTGGATGGACCGCATCCCAATAGTATTCCATTAATTTATCTGCAGCACCGCGAGGGGGAGATACCGAGTCAAAGAATCCCCCGAAGAAGCCTGAGTAAATAACAAATTGATAGAAGGCACCATGAAATACGGCCCTGGTCGCAAAAATCCCTCTGTTATACCGGGGGACTCGGTGACGGTGTTGAGGGAGAAGACCTTCTGGGATTCTGTTGAAGGTAAAGTAAGATCTGTGGTACAAATCAGTCATGAAGAATAATAATCTATGAAAACGAGTACTGCAGCACACCTCATCTGCAATCATTGGACGGTAGTGGCCTCCGATCCTCTCTCCGAGCCTCATTCTGCCAATCCTAAAACCAAGATCTTCAACATCATCCGCTTCGTCCGCGTAGGCTGCATCTTGAACTGCTAGCGGTGTCGGCTCCAAATGTCCATTATTGACAGAAGTTTCCGAATCATCGCTTATGGGCTCCTCCGGCTCTTCAGAATTTCTTGTTCGTTTTCGCCGGGAGCCACCTTTTGGGGATCCTGGATGATCTCTAAGAGTGTTATCGATTGCATCTTTAGCCTCCTTCATCTCAGTCAACTTTTGACGAAGCTGGGTATCTGGGTTCATAGAAGTGACATAGATGCATTGCTGTTGCAATGCACGACAATTTTCACATGGATTCTATCTGGCTTGTTAGGCAATTTCGATATGGAGGTCCGGGTATACATACTTCCCTGTCACATTTTACCTTCCTCCGACGGCACTCAAGACATGATTGGATCACCCGGTTTCGGCGCCGGGCCTTTTGTTGAGGCTTGGGTGCGCTGCAAGTGGCGGCTGCATCGGTGCCTGAGAGATTCCCACTATTGGGAGACTCGCGCTGCCGATGAACTTCGTCGGCAAAAGACGCGAGAGTCGACATTTTGGGGGACACTCAATGGTATTGCTAGATATCACGCAAAGGTTCCATGGAGTAGGATTACTGAGAAGCTAATAACACAGGCTGAATTAACGACATCCCACCGTGGGATGTCAGACGAGACTAAATGGTTAGCCCCCATAAATCGGCCAATGAGACACCACTATCGCGCGAATTGAGGCTGTAACTAGTAAATGATCTCACTTCACCATGGTGGCTTCAGATTGACTTCCTCTTGATATTGGGATATTAATCCCAATACGCTAAAACTAGAAATCGCCGAACGCGGGTTTGGGTTGGGTTTTCATTTTCCCTTAACCCCCCTCTCCCCCCCTTCCACCCTCCCCACCACCCTCCTTCCCCCCGGCCCCACGCCCTACGGGTAACCCGCGCGGGAAGCTAAATTACTGGACATGAAAATCAAATAAGTCGGCTTTTCTGATATTCTAAGGTTGGTACATAGTCTATTTCTGTATCAATTATCAATTTAATATGCGCAATACCGTCCCATGGAATCAGACTTCCTCGCCGATATATATATCTCTCTCTGGTCTCTAGAAGGCTGAATGTATAGGCCAGATTTTATTACTCCTGGCGTTGCGACGATGATGGCACATAGATCTGCCAACCATTTACGACCACCAAGTCTTAGTGTCCCTCGTATGGATCGATATCAGACCCGTTTATAAAGATTGGAAGATGGAGCACAGTATCTCGGCCAGCAGCTTGGTCAGTGGCGGTCTGGCAGAGAGAACCTCGGGAAACTTGGCGGTCTCACATCAGGCCCATGGCCTCCAACTTCCTAGCCTCCTGTGAGAGTCATTTTTCCGCTATGCAAAACAGCATACAGACCCCGTTGCATTACTAAAAAAGATACTTGTACGTCTCTAACTACAAAGTGTCACAAGGCCGGCTCTCTAAATAAGGACCTATTGGGGTGTGAGACCACGAGCTAGGCTATAGCCATAACTTCCCGGAGGTTAAGCAGGATACTTCTAAGGATATTTACCTCCAAGTGACTAGGCTGACAGCAAAGGCTACTGCGAAGAGGTGGGTTGTAACTAATGATAGTGGGTTGAAATACTGATTACAATGATTTTCTACAATCTTACGGCCGTAAGATGAACATCTAAAATCTCCGTAGTAAGCATACAGCCGGACTTAACAAAAATAAACTAAAGTCTAATTTAGCGACCCTCGAGCCACTATTTTAAAAGATTTCCCCATACGGTTAGAATTATAAATTCATACGGCCGTAAAGACTCGCTCTTGGCAAATGGCGCTGCTAATAGCTCCCCACTTTCAACTTTGCATTGCCCTGAGGCTCCCATATTCATGATTTATGTCCGTTGGACTCTGTTGAGTTGTTGTACGTAGAATCCCACTCTCCATATGCCCCTCTCACGTTATAGGTCAAAGCAGTTCTTTGCAGCCTAGACCGGCAATAATCCCTGGCTTAGTGTGTAGTTTCAGCCCATTGCCAAGATCAGTGGTTTTCAGCACCATGGCAAAGTCAAGACATATTGTGAAGGGCGTGGTAGTGGAATTTATAAAGATGAGGGCAATCCCTTCAAGAAAAAGTAAATTCCAACCAGGCTCTTATCAATATAAACTTTGCATCTCGACATTAATTCGCTATAAAGCCTTCTCATCACAATGCTTATCACTCGGGATGGAGCGCCGATTGAGTGTACGAAAGTAACTCCTGAATGTCCTGTCGAAGGCACTATCTATGGATATGCCCCCAACTTTGCTGCAAGCATCGTCTTTTGTGCCATCTTTGGGATTCTGGGTTTGGTCCAGCTTGTCCAGGTTCTCAAATGGCGCATGTGGTCTTTTGGTATTCCTGTGGTTCTAGGAGCGGTCTCAGAGGTTATTGGTAAGTAAATCCGCTGGTTTTGACCGCAATAATGCCTTAAATTATTTGTAGCATAAAGATCAAGTTTAACAAATTTGAATAGGGTACGTTGGCCGACTTATGCTACACAGTAACGCATACTCCGACGTCGGATTTCAAACACAGATTTGCACCTTAATCATTGCGCCTGCCTTTTGGTCGGCCGCTATCTACTTGACGCTGAAGCATGTTTTCAATCTTTTTGGACGCAAGTACTCGATGCTCAGAGCGGCATGGTATCCTTACATATTCGTCCCTTGTGATATCCTATCGCTCGTTCTTCAAGGAGCTGGTGGTGCTCTTGCAGCCACAGCAACCACTCCCGATGACTCTTCCCTTGGAAGTGATATCATGTTGGCTGGAATTATCTGGCAGGTGGTTACTCTGACGGTGTTTGGACTACTGTGGGCGCAATACTTTCGGCACGTCAAGAAGGCACAAGGGCATCATTTGTCGGTGGAGGCTGAGAATGTTTGGGTGAGCAAGAATTTCTGGGTGTTTTGTGGTGGCATTGTGGTAGCATTTCTGACAACCTATGCACGATGTGTCTACCGGTAAGTGCATTCTCATATGCTAAGTTTTCTTAATGCTGATTCATGATTTAGTATCGCGGAAATGGCCGGTGGATGGCAAAATTCTATTATGCAAGACGAACTCACCTTCATCATCTTTGAATCTGCGTATGCTTCAACACACTCCGGTCTCGATTTGAAACGAAAAAAAAGCTAATGATAATGGTACAGGATGTGCGCTGTGGCCGTTTTAGCCCTCAGCATCACACACCCCGGGCACTTTTTCAAACACATAAATGGAAAGTATGAGTCGGTGAATACAGAGGATTCTATTTCTCTACAAGCAAAGTTAGATCGGGAGAGTGTGGTCTAGTAGTTGGAAACTCTATAATCCAAAAAGCTATTACCAATCAATTAGCGTGGCTTGAGAATTAGATATGAACTGTGACTATGTGAAGTGGTTATTTCGAAGGCTATAGAGAATATGGTCAAGTAACTTTCTATAGAATATATTACAGACTTCCTTTTACTTCGGCTTTGATGTCAAACCATAATCTAGGCGTGAGATTTCTTAGTATCGTAACTTAGCCTCTTCAACTACTCAATCAATAATTCACATTACACCATGGGCTTCGACGTAGTCCTCTACTGACACTAGGTTTAAATTATACAAGAACCCGAACAAACTTTGACTTGATACTTCTTTGTAGCAGAGTATTTCGATACGCCTAGGAATATGACTACGAAGCTACTATTGCTGGCACGAGTCACGACAAAAACTACATTCCGAACATTGTGGACGAGAGGATTCAATACATGGAGCTTCTCGTCTTAACTTCAGTTGCTAAGCCACCTTTCATCCCGTTCGCGACCAGATCGGCAAGGATCAGATTTGCGCCAGGTGTTCCTATCACTGACACCGCAACTGGAAGACGCTCCTCTCTCTCTATCACAATGGAATCGTACGAGATATCGCCAACTATGATACTGTTAAGAAATTTGTCGAGGCTTGGATACTGATTCTCACTTACTTGGTACCGTTACTTCCGGTGCTCGCGTCATCGGAGACATGTTAAGTGCAGCATATCCGCTCAACAGACCGTTTGGCCTTGAACTTTTCGTCAGTATTCCAGATGTTTCGAAGAACGTAACCACTTACAGCAGCTCAGTATGGAGTATGGCGGAGCCTAAACCACCATAAAGCTATAACAACCCGGTCAATGTCAGTACTATCTGACTTGCGCGTAACCGGGGAATGAAACAAGCTCTTTGAGATGCATAATAGAATGATAATAATTAGTTCTAAAGTCTTTGGGCGAGAATCTTCATTCTAACTCCAGCAAGCACATTCCAAGCGACGAGATTAGTGCCTGTAACGGGTCATAGACCGAAACATGGACCTAAACACCACCCACCCTGACGGACAGGAGAACGGGCAGGACAATGCTAGTGGAGAGACCTCCAACCGGAGCCAGTAATAGTAAGTTAAAGAGGACTCCAGAATAAATGGTAATTTTACCACTTACTATTAGGTTTCCCAAAGGGAATATAAAGGTAAAGTAGTTTATACTAATACATAACAGGTAATATTAGCAAGGGCTTATAAATACGCCCTTATTATATACTTAGGTAGGAGAACCTCGAAATTGAACTTTGAGAGTATATTAGCTAAATATTTATACTATAGCCTAGGGCTTTCTTTTAGGCCGTAGAGTGCATTCTATAGGTAGTCACACATTGTCAAATTTTCCCAGGTGGCCCAAATCCGCTGTACTCGGCACAATCTAAACGGGCAAGCCGACTGCGGGGGCTAATGAGGATTTGATGATCTGCACGCCAAGGCCACTTTAAATCGAGCATTCTGCTTTTAATACAAGTTAGGAGACGGATATCTTGATTTATCGGGATAATCCCGACTTAGTATTCATTATTAGAAACCGAAGCCAATTCTCGGTGTAGACCAATTAAAGCTAATATTCGATGGAGCATGTAGTCAATACCCTCGGATATGTATAGACCGAGGTAAAACTGGGTTTGGCGGTATCAACTCCAACTATTAAGCTAAAGCACGCAAAATACCCACCGAGTCGAACGGCACAAATTTAGGCCGGTTACCCAATTTCGGTTAAAAGCCAGCTACTCCATACCTACCTAGGCACTAGCGGTATAACCATTTGGGGATCCTCGCCATGTTTGCCGAACTTCCCCGCACTCGTCACTTTTCATAAATCTCCCCTCAGCTGGTTATTAGTTGTTCTCTAAACTCTTGCTTATTCCCATTATTGCCTTAAATCGTGAGTCAGACTTCATTGTGCTCACCTGGCTGCAGCTAACCGCATTTTAAAAATAGCCGAAACCCGCTTACTATTCCTACTTTTTGGAGATTTACTCCTAGATTATACCGACCGCTGCAACTCCGAGAATTTGGAGGGGACAAAAAAAAAATGGTGTTTTTGCCTGCAAAGGAGTCGGGCCAATTGGGCTCAATTCCCGACAGTATCCCCATCAGCGAGTTTATGCTCAATGAGAAATATGGACGAGTGCCACACGCCAGCTCCCGGGACCCATACACATGCGGCATCAGCGGGAAATCATACTCATCGCAGGAGGTAGCCAATCATGTTGACTTACTGGCTCGTAGTCTTTCAAAAGAATTTGGTTGGGCGCCAAATGAAGGTTCGGAATGGGATAAGACACTGGCTGTGTTTGCCCTCAACACCGTAGGTGGAGATTCTGTATCAAAAACAAGAAGAATAGAAAGGAGCTTATTCTTTCATTTTGCCATTAGATCGATTCCTTGCCCCTATTCTGGGCCGTTCACAGATTGGGTGGTGTTCTCACTCCCGCCAATGCATCATACTCCGCCGCCGAGCTGACACATCAATTGCTTGATTCCAAGGCCAAGGCCCTGGTTACTTGTCTTCCTCTCCTTTCCATCTCACTTGAAGCTGCAGCCAAGGCTGGTCTCCCGAGGAGCCGAATCTACTTACTCGATGTACCCGAGCAGCTTCTTGGTGGCGCGAAGCCTCCAACAGAATACATTTCTGTTTCTCAGCTCATCGAGGCTGGAAAGTCTCTGCCTCCAGTGGATGAATTACGATGGAGTGCGGGTGAGGGTGCCCGACGAACAGCATTTTTGTGCTATTCGAGTGGAACATCTGGATTGCCGGTAAGCAGTGTCCTAATCACTCCGAAGGTTGAATAACACTTTGGCTAATAATGCGCTGCAAACCAGAAAGGAGTGAAGATCTCGCACCGCAATGTGATTGCCAATACCCTTCAGATCAAGGCATTTGAGCAGAACTATCGGAATAGCGGTGGTACAAAGTCCCCCAATACTGAGGTTGCTCTTGGTCTCCTTCCGCAGAGCCATATCTATGCTCTTGTGGTCATTGGTCACGCTGGTGCATACCGAGGCGACCAAACAATCGTTCTCCCCAAGTTCGAATTGAAATCCTACCTGAACGCCATTCAACACTATAAGATCACCACTCTCTTCCTGGTAAGCATATATTTGCTGATGAGAAGATCCTGTCAAATGCTGACCGCAACCACTTAGGTGCCTCCAATCATTATTCACATGCTGGGCACTCAAGACGTATGCTCCAAGTACGACCTGAGCTCCGTGCGACTTTTGTTCACCGGAGCGGCACCCCTGGGCATGGAAACAGCAGCCGATTTCCTCAAATTCTACCCGAACGTTTTGATCCGCCAAGGATATGGTATGTGATCATTGGCGCTTTCCATAGACACGCAGCTGACATTTTCACGCATAGGTCTGACTGAAACATCCACGGTCATAAGCTCGACCCACCCCCACGATATCTGGCTAGGCTCATCCGGTGCCTTGCTCCCTGGAGTCGAGGCACGCATCGTGACGCCTGAAAACGAGGAAATCACAGCGTATGACACGCCAGGCGAGTTGGTGGTCCGAAGCCCGAGTGTCGTGCTGGGCTATTTGAACAACGAAAAAGCCACCAAAGAGACATTCGTGGACGGATGGATGCGTACCGGAGATGAGGCTGTCATTCGTGTAAGCCCGAAGGGCTTCGAGCACGTCTTTATTGTCGACCGAATTAAGGAGTTGATCAAGGTCAAGGTTCGTGGTGCCATCGGTTGATGGAAAGAGTACCTGTCTAACACATCATTCCTAGGGTTTGCAAGTCGCACCTGCCGAACTCGAAGCTCATATCCTCGCCCACCCCGATGTCTCCGACTGCGCTGTTATCGCTATCCCAGATGATCGCGCCGGAGAGGTTCCCAAGGCCATCGTTGTCAAGTCTCCCACGGCAGGATCGGATGAATCAGTCTCCCAAGCTCTCATTAAGTTTGTTGAAGACCACAAGGCTCGTCATAAGTGGTTGAAGGGAGGTATCAGATTTGTGGATGCTGTTCCTAAGAGCCCCAGTGGTAAGATTCTTCGCCGATTGCTTCGTGATCAAGAGAAGGAAGCACGGAGAAAGGCAGGCAGCAAGATTTAAAAATGGTTGATTAGAGCTTGGTCTTGGGAAACCTTGGAAGAAGCGCTAATAATTGTTTTGTTATAAGAGTACATATGTAGGTCCACTGGTAGATAGTCAATGTTATATAGTCTGATTGATATTAAAATGAAGACGGATTGACATGTCGAAATCACAGGTTCAGAAACCTTCGAAATTCGACTGCCACAAAGCTTCGGGTATCATTAGAATAGCCCTGAATGAATAATATGTTATTTCAGAGAGTAAATAACAAAGCTTTCATACCACTTGGGTATTGCTGTCTCCCGAGGGGGCCACTTGAGGGACTTCCTGAGGAGCTGTCTCTTTGCTCAAAATTTGATCAACTGCAGACGCAATGCCACGGCAAAGCCCAGACCAGGACTTGCGTTTTTGAAAAGATCTGGTGCACCTCGGTGAGTAGACGCAAGGAGCTTGCTTTGCCCGTCAGATTGCCGACCCCAATCAGATTGAGTGGAGTATTTGGCCCTTCAGCAATCCAAATTTGAATTTCCCTGGTGTCTAAAAAGCGGACCTCTTTGTTTGAAGCTTGCGGCTTTTCGAGTTCAGGAGCGACCATGAGCGTGTCGAATGCCCATATATAGAAGAAAGCAATCAGGAAACAGAGAGGATCATGGCAGGCGAATTTCTGCTTTATTTTCAATGCGCTGAAAACACATGCAGCATGCCACAGACATTTCCTGGCAATAGATTGATTGTTTTCCATCCAATGTTTTAGGCTACTTCTCGACGCGTCGACGTCGGCTTCCTCGTCTTGCCAATCTGAAAATGACTCGAGCATGTGAAGCGATACTACCCGGAGAAGGGATAGTACATGATGAATGACATCCCGAGCGGCAATATAGTCGGGTTTGGCCGAGGTGGGGATGGCTGCAAATACTTCATCCATCGATCGAAACATCATTGCGCGCAAGGCCGAAGGGGTTGGTGTAATGTGGGCCCACTGGTGCGGAACTGGCACGCCGGTGACTTGAGAACTTAGACTCGATTTCCAGACGGAATAATATGCCATTTTGTCAAGGAACAATCTCTCCTCGCTGTAAGGAGACAAAATGTAGAGATTTCGGCGATAAGCATCCATTCCTGCCATGGTTTCACTGGCTTTTCTGACATCAAGTTGCGTGGATACAGATTGTGATAGATCTAAAGGCCATGGTTAATCCTGAGATATCTGGTCGACAACAAATAACATTGGCTCGCTTTGGTCAGACCGGTATACATGGACGAAATTGTCTGCATTCCTGCGACACCACAGTGATTGGCGACAGGGGAACTCCTCGGGGAGTTCATGCTGTCCAAATATCGGCTGACGATCGAATAAGACGAGCTGAAGACATTCAAGTTCTGGTGAATGATTAGCCAAGGCGTTCGTAGCTTCCAAGGTTGTCACAGGTGGAACATACGAAAGATATAATGAAGTAGACGTGTACGAGATTCTATTGCCAGCCAGGCTCTCCATTGTCTTGGGCCTTGTGACGCTTTTGTTTTCATACATGGATCAACCTTCAAGACACGAGCCAAGGTGACAAGTACATTTCGCTCATACTGCAGCTTCAACTGGGCTTTGGGTGATCCGCCAAACATCAGGGAGACGTCACTAAGGAATACGCTTTGTGCATAGGATAAAGTTGTTGACTCGGGTGATTGAGGCCGCTGATTTGATTAATATGGGGTACGGGTCTTCGCTAGGAAATAAACTTACGTTTTGTTCTATTGCCTGAGACAGGATCTCCCCGAAGGATGCTGAAAATTGACTGGCATTGCCCAAAACGCTATATTGACTCCCAACAGTGACCACTGCTAAAAGTACCATCCATGAGGTTTTGTCATGTCCGAATTCTAGAGCATATGGGTGAATCACGGGGTATTCATGGTCAAAGTGTTCAAGATACAAGTGCACAAAGTCTTGGATGACCCTCCACCATGGAAATGTCCCATCTTCTGTTTCCCCCAGGCTCACAAGATATGACTTAAGTGACTAATATATTGAAGTATTGGTCATCACATTGTAACGGGATTCAGGCAACAAGAAGCGCTCATCTGAAGGCCGCATTTTTGGAAGTGATGATTTCAACTGGCGGGCTGGCTTGGAAGAGCTTGCTGAAGCATGAGCAAGAGGGGCAGAAGGGGTACGAGTACGGGCACCCGATGCTGGGACGCGCGGACGAGGAGCCCAGGCATGCGTAGGATTAACAGGGGGTGTTGCTTGCGATGCTGGGCCGTTCTCATCATTTTCTGATTCGTCTGATATTTCCATAAGATCATGCGAGACATCAACCTGATCCTGTGTAGTGGGGTCTGTAGCAGGTAAGGCCAGACTTGGAGTAGTTTGGTTTGTTGTATCTTCATTCAATGGGAAAGGTGATGTACGTATGTTTGAAGAGACAGAGCTCGGATCTTGAATATTGTGTGGAGATAAAGGACTCGTCTGATCCGACGGCTCTGTTTTTATATTTTTTTCCCTCGTGGTGTTTCCTCAAATGAGCCGCGAGCCTATGCCTAATGTTTGCGGGGGATCAGAATTGAAACGATGTATGCAGCGCAGACACTATGCGATACCTTCGAGTATAGGACTTCGGACAAAAGCGACATTTAAACTCTTTCGACCCAACATGTCCCCGGTCATAGCATTTTTGTGTCAGTGCTGTACCGCATTGCTCACAAGTAAGATGGAGTTGCGGGCGAGTATGAGTTAGGATATGGCGCTTCAGATGGTGTTTACGCCCGAAGATCTTGCCGCATTGCTCACAGGGTAAGACTCCTGCAAAGGGGTCATGGTTTCTTCCCGCTTTGAAACACCCAGGCAAATGCAAATAACCAATGCAACCTGTAACTAAACAGTCTACAATCAGGACTGTGGCCATATATTCACAAAAAAATTCAATAAATCTAGCCAAACCCTCCAATGAGGCTATTTCGCGTTTCGTGGTGGCACAAAAGCGGTCACTAAAGCGGTAAGACGCAGAGCATGATCTGCCGCGGGGTGGTGGATTTCTAAGCGGGGAGGTAAGAAAAAAGATCGAGGACATTTCGAGTTGCCTTAACAACCTGCTTCTTGCTTCAATATTGTTTGGGACCAGGTCTTATAACGAGTGACTGGTCATCAATCACTCCTTTCAACTTCATATTATTCGTCTCCCACCAACGCACGAATTGAGAAAAATAAAATAAAATAAAAATGTCTTCAAACGACCTGCATCACGAGAATGTAGAGGAGGACTATCTGCAGGCCGACGATGCTGAAGAGATCTTCGAACGTGATGAGGATCACCCCATGTCGGAAGGGGAAGACGAAGAATACGCCGACGAGAATATGACCATCGAAGATGAGATCACCTTCCAGAACGATTCCGCAGCACACTTCGACTCGCACTCAGACTCTGTATTCTGCGTTGCGCAGCACCCGGTTCACAACAACATTGTTGTGACCGGTTCTGGAGATGACACAGCATACATCTTTGACTCGACACCCGCACCACGTCCTGTGTTCCCATCGAGCTATGAATCAAACCCTCAGCCCAAGGAGCGCGAGTCTCTCTTGCCCCTGGCCAAGCTCGACGGACACACTGACACCGTGAATGCCGTGGTTTTCACCGAGCCTGCAGGAGAGTATGCCATTACTGCGGGCCTGGATGGCAAGCTGCGAGCTTATCGGGATACCACACCTCAGAAGACCGGACTCGCATGGGAGTTCTTTGGTGAGGTCCAGGAAGTGGAAGAGATCAATTGGATGGCCGTGTGCCCCTACCAACAGGGCAATGAAAGCACGCAAAATGTCATTGCCATTGGTTCCAATGATGGCAGCGCCTGGGTCTTCCGTATCGATCATACCGACCCCAGCCAGCCTATCTCCATCATTCAGACTTTCTTCTCTCACACCGAATCATGCACTGCAGGCGCATGGACGCCTGATGGAAATCTACTAGCCACTGTTTCTGAGGACGCCAGCTTCTTTGTTTACGACGTCTTCGGAGCTGCCGCCGCCGCTGGCATCGAGTACTCCCCAGGTACCAATGCCATCCTTGGATTGAATGCGGAGGATCAGCGCTTCGCCGTGGAGGGTGGTCTTTACACCATTGCCATTTCCCCCAGTGGTGGTATTGCTGCAGTGGGCGGTGCTGAGGGCCACATCAGAGTCGTTGGCCTTCCTCGAGTCGCAGCAAGTGCCCCTGCAGCTAAGGGTAAGGGCAAGACCTCGCAGGCAGCCAGTTCGACCGCTGCAGGCACTATCATGGCTGCATTGCAGACTCAAACCGACAACATTGAGTCACTCTCATTCTCCCAGGCCCCATTCACCCTCCTTGCTGCCGGATCTGTGGATGGTTCGATTGTGATGTATGATGCGGCCCATCGATTTGCGGTCCGTCGGCACATTCGGGATGCCCACGAGGGAAGCGCCGTTGTCAAGGTTGAGTTCCTGCCTAACAACAAAGGACCCCTTGCCAATGCTTCCGCAGCCCAGCAGAACCGCTCTTGGATGCTCACATCTGTCGGCCTGGATGGTGTGGTCCGACGCTGGGATGCACGCGGTGGTACCGCCGCAGCTTCTCAGGGATTGATGCGGGAGTGGAAGGGACACATGGGTGCCACGGAAAATGACGAGGGCGAGCAAGCCGGTGGCATCATGGGCTTCGTACAGAGTCTGGATGGAAAGCGTATTGTCACTGCCGGTGATGATGGTATCTCGCTCGTGTTCGAGGAGTAACCTAGAAAAGCAAAAGTTGGAGGTCCCAAACATGCATAGTGGGGGTTCATGTCGATAATGATATTACGTGTTTATAGAAGCTCAAAGCCAAACCAACCTTGATAACCAGCTCACGATATATAATGGCAAAACTCCTGTAGAAGTCGATGATCGAAGAATAAAGAAACATCTGGTTGTAGTAGTGGAACAAAAGCTATGTACATTCGACAAATCAAACCCAAAGCGCCATCTGGAAGCTACGCTCCTTATGAGCCACGAGAAGCTGCATCTCCGCCCTAACACGACAAAAGCTCCCGGGCTTGGCAAAGCTGTAGGCGTTGTAATCCAAAACCCGGTTGTGGTTCTCGCGGGGGCGAGACGACTCTTTCTTGTCGCCTGGGGTATACGTCCTCCGCTCGATGATCCGTCGGTCGGCGGCATTCTCAATTGGTCTCCAGAGACAACCTTTTAGTGGTGACCGTCACCGTGGTGAGCATCGCCGTGGTGGTGATCATCCTTCAAGAAGAAGTGCTCGTATGTGCAGTAGGCAGCGAAAGCGACAGAGGCGATACCGAAGCCGGGGAAGAGACCTCTGAAGCGCTTGGCTCTGCTGAAGGGGCCGCTGTAGCGCCAGGCCTCACTATAATACATTAGTGCCTACCACAATTGGCATCACATCGGCATCACTTGACGTACTTGCGAGCCCATGGATCCCGCTTGGCCCAAACGGAAGATGGGGAGGCCGCGGCCTTGTACTGGGCGAGGTCGAAACCGGTGGGGTTACGGGCGGGCATTGTGAGAGTTGTCCGGTAGTAAATATTACTGAAAGACGGAAATAAAGAGAAACAAGATGTAAAGGGCTGTAACTTGGTCCCTTAGTCCGCAATCAACCGCAAAGTGACACAGTGAGGAGCCGAAGATGAGGAAAAGAGGTGTGCTTGGCAATTACGCGCGCTAACCGAATACGGTAGACCAAGTAGCTCTCCCGCCTTCGAGGCACGAAACTCTCACTTCATCCATGCGCATCCTCGAGACAACAAAATGCCACCTCCCGTTGGCAGATATGGGCCTTCTGGCTTGAACGCTCCATACAACATACAACAAGCTCACCTTCAATCTCAACACCCCGCACACGCACAATCTGGAAATACGCTACCTCCCCCTTCGCTTGGTCATCCTGGCTTCGCAGGCAATCCGAATACCAACATCAACCCTTTTACATTATCCGGCGGAATTGCAAATGGCATGGCGGTAGGCGGTTTTCCGGGATCTGGCGCAGGTGATGGCGGCGGCACCGGTCTGGCTAGTCATGCGGCACAGATGGGATTCGCGCGCGGTGCGCAAATGCAACAACAGCAACTACACCAGGGTCACGACGGTCGGTTAACGCTCGAAGCAAAGGGTGGTGCAGTGAAGTCAAGAATTAGAGATGTCTGGAAGCACAACCTGGCCCATGAGATGGCGGTGCTGAGGCAGTTGGTCGACAAGTACCCTTACATCAGCATGGTAAGTACCAACTACAGATGTCTCCTGTAAGTAGCAAGTAACGTTTACTAACGAGAACCTAGGACACTGAATTCCCTGGTATTGTTGCTCGGCCGATCGGCTCATTTTCGAACAAAGCAGATTACCATTATCAGACCCTCCGATGCAATGTCGATCTTCTGAAGATGATCCAACTGGGCATCACTCTATTCAATGATGAAGGAGAGGTTCCCCCAGCTTCAGGCACTGATGCCAATGGGCAAGCATATGGTGTGCCCGCTCCCTGCACATGGCAGTTCAACTTCCGATTTTCACTCGAAGGAGACATGTACGCCCAGGAGTCAACAGCCATGCTTGCCAAATCTGGAATCGATTTCGCCATGCACGAAAAGAATGGCATTGATCCTTTTGAGTTTGGCGCTCTTCTGATTAGCTCCGGGTTGGTGCTGTTGGATGACGTCCACTGGGTTTCTTTCCACTCCGGGTACGACTTTGGCTACTTGATGAAGATCATGCTGTGCTCCCAGCTTCCTGAAAATGAAGAGGAGTTCCACAAGCTTCTCACCATCTTCTTCCCATCACTCTACGACATCAAGTACCTCATGAAGCACGCCGGTCGCAATCAGGCCGTCAACGGTTCTCCTCTCACCCAGGCTGCAGCACAGATTCTGACCAACCTAGGCCAGAAATCTGGTTTGCAAGACATTGCCGATGAACTTGGTGTCAAACGCGTTGGAATTGCTCACCAGGCTGGCTCAGACTCCCTAGTGACCGGCGAGATCTACTGGAAGACGCGCCAACTCATTTTCGGAGGGGAAATTGACGACAGCAAATATTCCGGCCAAATCTGGGGCCTCAACGGACAAATGCCCGCAGTAGCCTACAACATGGCCCAGCAAACACCAAACCTCAATGGTGCCACCATTTACTCGGGCGGCACCCCCAGCACTCCCAATACTGGGTCTCACGGAGCTGGCGCCCACACACCGCAGAACCACGGAGCTGGCTACAATGCCCCGACTCCCGGAGCCTATCAAATGGGCCGGGCATGAGACACAGTCCCTGAAGCACCTGGGGTTGATATGATGTGATGTATGTACATAGACACGAGAACATCATGTTCTTTTTCTTCAATATTCGGCATTGTCTTCACGCCTATGGCCTTGCGTAGGTTTCGTTCCCTGTGCCGGGTTCTTACGTCTGGATGAAGGTGTTAGGCAGGAAGGTGCCTGGCGTTTGATATGGCTGGTTTTGAATCCATTTACGAGGCGTTGATAGGCTCTATTGTGGCCTTGTGCCTTTCGTTCTTGTGATCTAGGTCGCTTTTTTTTCTTTTCTCCTTGTAGCTAGATCGGACCTGTCTGTGTCCTATGTATAGGAATTATGGCTTCTGTTCGCTCAATAAGGCCTGGTTTTGTAGATTCATGGGCTCCTTTCGGCTTGTCCCAATGGACTTCGTAACATCCTATGGGATATTCTCAACATATCTAGGCATCTTCTCAGTTGACACAGCCCGCAGCTCCAAACTGTCATTGAGGTCGAGTGTGCGATCCCAATCGAGGACGCTCATGCGAATTGTCTAGTTCTACCCCGCGATGTGACAAACGACATGAATAATGTAGAGACGATATCAATATCCAGATGCAGACACGCATCTCTTGGCCCTTTTGGGATTGGAGATAGCGCGCTAATCCAAATCAGGACATCGGATCCGGCCTCCGCAAATAGGCTTTATCTAATCGGATGGAAGTATACCTCCAACGCTATGGACATATGGAGATACCACTTACTTGTTAAATAGTCTGCAGGCCCGGATCTGAAGGAGAACTCAAGCAGGTTTATTGACTTCCACTCTCTAGCGACTGATTGACTTGGTTGGCGCTTTGCCCTCATCACATTGAAATCATCACCATCTATATCTCTCTCGCACAGTATGGTTCTCGACCGACTACAACAATTGACTCATCAGGTCAGCGCCACTGCGCCGCTGCCTCACCCACTTGATCCCCTTTCCACAGTGGAAATTGATGCGGTTGTTAGCATTGTCCGCAAAGAGCATGGCTCGCTCAACTTCAATGCGGTCACTCTATATGAGCCCCGTAAGGCCCAGATGATGGCCTGGGTGGCTGATCCAGAGAAGGCTCCTCGCCCGACTCGAGCCGCTGATATTGTTGCCATTGCGCCTGGCGGTAAGATCTACGATGGTGTGGTTGATCTGGACCAGAAGAAGATCATCAAGTGGCAACATACACCAAATGTTCAGCCTCTGATTACCATGGAGGATTTGCAGGAGGTTGAACATATTGTACGCAAGGATGCTAAGGTCATCGAGCAATGCGGTATTATTGGAATTCCGAAGGAGGATATGCACAAAGTCTACTGTGACCGTAAGTGGATTTCGCTCATTTATTGGAGATTGATACTAATCGAATGGCATTCTAGCATGGACAATTGGATACGATGAGCGATTTGGAACTGGTGTCCGTCTTCAACAAGCCCTTATGTACTACCGCCCTCACCCCGATGACTCCCAATATACCTATCCCTTGGACTTCTGCCCCATCTATAACGCCGAGACCAAGGAGATCATCCACATTGACGTCCCGCCTGTACGGAGACCGGTCAGCAAGGCCGCTCCAAACAACTACCACCCAGCCGCAATCGAGAAAGAAGGTGGATACCGCACCGATCTTAAGCCAATTCACATCACCCAGCCAGAGGGTGTGTCTTTCGAGATCAAGGGGCGCACGATCGAATGGCAGAACTGGAACATCCACGTCGGCTTCAACTACCGCGAAGGAATTGTCCTGAACAACATCACATTCAACGACAAGGGCAATGTGCGTCCTGTCTTCTGGCGTCTTTCACTGGCCGAGATGGTCGTGCCATATGGTAACCCGGAACATCCCCACCAACGCAAGCACGCATTCGACCTGGGCGAGTACGGCGGCGGATACATGACCAACAGCCTGACACTTGGATGCGACTGCAAGGGCGCAATCCACTACATGGACGCGGCATTCGTCAACCGTGCCGGCGCCAGCACAATCATCAAGAACGCCATCTGCATCCATGAAGAAGACGCCGGCATCCTATTCAAGCACACTGATTTCCGCGACGAGTCGATGGTCGTAACTCGCGGCCGAAAGCTCATCATCTCGCAGATCTTCACCGCAGCAAACTACGAGTACTGTGTGTACTGGATCTTCCACCAGGACGGTACAATTCAACTCGAGATTAAGCTGACTGGAATCCTCAACACCTATGCCATGAACCCTGGCGAGGATACCAAGGGCTGGGGAACTGAGGTGTACCCGGGTGTCAACGCCCACAACCACCAGCACCTGTTCTGTCTCCGTGTAGACCCGAACATCGACGGGCCAAGCAATACCGTTTTCCAGGTAGATGCAGTGCAAGGACCCGGTGAAGTCGGCAGTGCTGAAAACAAGTATGGAAACGCCTTCTACGCCAAAAAGACAAAGTACTCCACACCCCTCGAGGCAATGTCCGACTATGACGGGTCTACCAGCCGTACCTGGGATATGGCCAATACCAACAAGCTGAACCCATATAGCAAGAAGCCCGTCAGCTACAAGCTCGTGAGCCGTGATGTTCCTCCCCTGCTCCCCAAGGCAGGCGGACTAGTCTGGAAGCGAGCTGGCTTTGCACGCCATGCCGTCCATGTCACTAAATGTGAGTTTTTCCATTTCCCCTTCTTATACCTTGTTCCCTTTCTGACCAAGTTCTCTAGATGACGACGACCAAGTCCACCCAGCTGGTCGCCACGTCCCACAGACCTCCGGCGAACCCTCGGAGGGTCTACCTGCGTGGATCGAAGCCGCTGGACCCAATTGCTCTATTGATAACACCGACGTCGTACTTTGGCACACTTTCGGCCTGACACACTTCCCCGCGCCGGAGGATTACCCGATCATGCCTGCGGAGCCAATGACACTTCTTCTGCGTCCTCGCAACTTCTTTGACCGAAACCCGGTCCTTGATGTGCCTCCTAGCTTTGCGAGTACACCGACCCAGGTGGCTGCTAACACCAGCTCTTGTGCCTGCAAGAAGAGTGATGGATCTAGTGTTTTGGTTTGATCTGATGAGATTCGATGTTGCTTTGGATTAGTGGTTTTCTCAGCGTGCACTTGTATATAAATTACCTTTCTTCCCTTTTAGATCTTCTGGAATCCAGCTTATTTTTCTACTCTTTATGAAGATTGGCTATCTTTTGCACACCATGTCGCCATTGTCTCGGGGTATTAAAGAGACCGGAGACAAGTTAATATAGTATTAATCGTGTAAGCGAAAACATCAACTACACACACCAGAGCGATCGAGAGATCTTAGACATTCAAAACGAGCGCTGGTATCGTCCATCAGATCCCGGGAAAGACAGAAAAGAGAAATAAGAGGGCTTAGAATTTGAGCTCCAATGAACATGAAGCGAACCAGCATAGAAAGTGAGGAGAACTTCAGGGAAGCCATTCGTACAATTCAGGTTTTATCCTCCTGTTCCACTTGAGCTTCGAGTTTTTCCACATTCAGCTGTAGCGCCGAATGAGACTCATTGCTTGTGGTACTCTTGTTCACCCACGCATCCCCCACACGATCTCGCATATGCCATGTGAGTATGGTGTTCCGGTGCGACAAAGTGGGAGAGGAATCTCGTTTGTTCACAACTAACATTCCATTATCAGGACTTGCTTCTCCGGTGTTTTCCTTACTCGGGAATCGCGATATGCCCAATGCAGGGAAGTGGGAGCGAAGCCCTATAAAAGTGCCCTGGTCATTTAATTAATCGCGAGGTCTTTTTTTTTTGCAATGGATCTGACTCTTCCACGATTACTTACTTGCCAAGTGAAGAAGAGAACCTTGAAATGATTATGATAATCGGATGATCTTCATTTTGATAGCTAGACGAAGTAACGAAGGGTATATACATAGGTACCTAGGTAGCCCTGAAGGTGATGGAGATGGTGTGAAGTAAAAGACTGGAAAGAAATGAATCTACTTGGGTAGCTGCGTTGTATACCTAGGTGATGACTTTATATATATTAGACGGGGTTTGACCTAACTTTTCTTATTTGTAAAGCTACTAGCCTCTTATTATTTTATCTTATATGAAGAACCTTTTTATCTGTTTGTGGAAAAGCAAAGGCAACTGAAAAGGAACTAACTCAAGGGCCATACTTTGCCTAATCGGGACGTCGTAGGTCCACCTTTAAGGCTTAGTGGTTCGTTTTCAAGCTTGAAAGGTGACAAGAATAATAAATCTTGATGCAAGTAACGGCGAAGATGAACGGACAGAAGGTGTCTTGAGTCAACATATAAATCACATAAACGCCTCGAAACATCCCAGCAGGGAGGGAATCATGCAGTCAAAACCAAATAAACCATAAAAGCCTCAAGACAGTCTAGCCAACACACAGAAACAAAAAGGCCAGCTGTGCAAAAACGAAAAACATAGACCAATTTTAAGCTGACAATCCCCGCAACAAAGCCCTATCAACCTCCCCAAGCAACGCAAACAGCTCCTTCCCACCCTCAGAATCCTTCCCTTCAATATCCAGCGCCTTATGCAAGAACCTGCGCGCCTCCTCATAGCGACTCATCTCCGCAAGACACTTAGCAATACGCCACCAAGCCTTAACATTCCCAACAGGCTTCGAGTCAACACTCGCCTTAGCATCGACCAACGCATCAGGCCAAGCCTGCAACGCCATGTGTGCCTGCGCGCGGTTCGCATAAAGACCAGACAACTCCTCGCGTGCAACGCCAATAGGCTCCCAGCCCGGTCGGCTGAGTCCCATGTCGATGGCGTACGAGTACAGCTTAATTGCCTCTTCGTAGTTGGATTTGCGGTGGGCGGTGTTGGCGCTGTCGCGGAGTTTGGAGATCTGTGCGCTGCGCTTGGGGTTTACGGGGAGAGGCGCCGGGGGGATGTTGGGTGGGTCGAGACTGATTAGGGCGCGGTGTAGTTGGTTCAGTTCTTCCAGTTCGGCGTTGATTGCGGCTGTTTGGGAGGGTGTTTGGGCGGATGAGGGTGGGAGTGAGAGAGCTTTGGTGGCTGGGTCCATATACAATGGGTATTGGTTGTAGATATCGATTTCACTGGCCATTTTGGGGTTGGGGAGACCGGAGGTCTCGGTGTTGGCGTTTTAAAGTCGGTTGTTGCTTCTCAGGTTGTTAGTATATGCGCTGTGGTGTGACTGGGTAGGGTTTCGGTGGTGGAATGGGAAGGTCTGATGGAGGAATGGGTTAATTCATACAAGGTACAGTTCTGGATGTACTGTCTAGTCTTTCCACAAAGCAAGGCTCACTTTGAGGTCAATATTCGGGTTTGTACTTGTCAAGAGATGATGATGGCAAGAGGGCAAGCTGTCCATAAACCCGCTGATATGAAAAAGCGGTGGCAGAATACTGGTACCTGGTGCTATCTAAACTATTTCCCTCTTCTTATGAGCCACCATGAAAGGTGAAAAGGTAACTAATGTGATAAGATCATGAAAATGTGAGGATGCCATGGCTTCATATTTTCGAAAAAAAGATATATTTTCTAGGGCAGAGTGATCATATCTCAGCCCGGAGATGTCACCTACATATATATTGTCCACCAATGTATTCTATTCTACAAAACACCACTGGAACATATAATTTTACAATGCAATACATCTATATTTTGCTAGATCCAATTTAACAAAAGCAGGACATATAATCGTAATCACAGGGCCAAAAGGCCACTGAGAAACATAGTAAAGACAAGGGCATCAGCCCAGAGTAAACAGCGATGCGCCCAACACCGCTCTATGGTCAATATCCAAGGCGCAAAAAAAAGCAAGACAACTCATCAATCCTCCGGGTATTTCATTGAGCTATGCCTCCATGTACACTGAAAACACCCTGTACTTAACTCGGCCGTCGACCGTAGTTTACCGACGAGCCGTTAAACCCAGTGGGAGCAGTATACTCAGACGGGGTGTAATCCGACGGGTTGTACTGAGTAGAAGGCTCCGTATAGTGCTGGCCATGCGCACCACCGTAGCCGGTGTTGTTATAATCATGGAGCATGCCTCCGGGCGCCGGGGCGGTGGGATCGTAGGAGCCTTGCATCGCGGTCCGGCCGTGTGAGCTGCCTAGGTCATCCACCTCGCTCTGGTGCAGGAGCGCATAGTCCTCATCGCGGTCGCCGCGGGACGAGGCGCCCATGCCGCCGCCTTGGCCGGAACGCATGTCATCGTCATCCTCCTCGAAGTCGTGGGCTGGGTTCGACGAAAAGGCGGCTTTGCTCTGCGCGGCGAAGGTAGGATCGGAGACGGCGTCCGGGAGAGTTCCGGTGCGACGGAAGTGCACCACGTTGCGGAAGGACATCCAGCCGGTGATGGCGAAGAGGATGCTGTTTTGGTTGTTAGTGTCACTCAAAGGACCGCTGTGTCGCGGAGTTAGAAGGGATTCACGTACAAAATGAAAACACCAATAATTGTAGTTGCCTCGCTCAGCTTGCACTTGGCAGAGCTTCCGTATGCCCAATTATCGCATCCGGTCTTGGTGCTCGTGTCGTCGGCTCTTTTGGTGGTTGATTTGGAGTCCGAGCTGGACTTGTCGTCGGAGCTGCTTGAGCCCTTGGACTTTCCTTGGGCGACATAGGAGGCGAGACAGATCCAAGCACTGAGCCAAAGAATCGCGTAGAGAATGTCGACACAGGCGAAGGCATACACGTTACCGAAGCGTCGGGCACGTGGCCACATTGGCACTGCCACCAGGTAGACCAGACCAGGAATACTCAACCAGCACTGCCATGTAATGGTACGTCAGAATGAAAGAACTCTTTAAATATCAGAAACGTAGGAATAGAAGACTCACCAGACCCCAGTACCAGCCTGTGCGTCCATCGATGCCGTCGCCTTTAGTCCATATAGCGATGGTTAATGCCCATGCAAGGAAGATAATGAATCCTTGTACGAAATGTATTATGTTTTTCGTCCGTCCGAGGCTTCCGCCTGACGGCATTTGAAACATCATCTTATGTGTAGGAGCGCTGCAAGGGAGTTGCGCTTTTGATGGCCCAGAGGGAAGGGAGGGGTTGGTCTCGGAGTGAGGAGATAGTCTATCGTGAAGTCATACGGCACAAAAAAAAAAAAAAAGGTGAGAGATGAGACAGGAACAGAGTCGAGACCTGAAGAATGAGACCTGGGGGGGTCTGTCTTGGCCGGGCTGAGGCTGCGTGGAGAAAAGTGTCGGTTTGTTTTGTTTTGTTTTTTTCTGTTCGATTTTCCGTCGCAATGTCGCAACTTTGAAACTATTATAACCAGAACGGTAGAGAGATATGTAAATTGAAGAGTTCAATATTCAATGCGACTATTAATCTCTCTGCCCGATCCTCTTGTTTCTATAGGGTATACGTACGTCCTCCACATCGCCCAGGCGACAGCCCGTTACTATTTCGGGAACTCCGCCACACTTTGCTTGGCACATGTCTGTCACTTGACATCATAGTCTCGTTTCTCGTATACTCATGCTAAGATAAAGGGAAATACATAAAGGACATATATCAAGTCAATCCTGCTTCTCGTGTTTGTTTCATCAACACCCAGATCTCGCGCAAAGGTTGATAGACATGAACTTGCCACCACCAGGGAACCGGATCAAGAAAAGAGAACAGGGGATCTTTCCAGAACAACAGTCTCACTAGCTCTGCCTCAACAACCTCAAGAGCCGTGAGCGCAAAGTGAAACAACGAAAACTGCAAGAAAGCAGCGGGAAGAATGGCGGCTCGGGCAAATGTTGGGGCTGAACGGGTTGATGACAGTGTGGGTGCGATGTTGGCTGTATCGGCTGGATTGGAAGGGAACACAGATAGATACCCTGCAATGGGGCAAGGTACATCATACAGCAAGTTATCGACGGTTTTGGCGCCAGATGTACAGCCGGCGATGTAGATAGTGTGTCGGACAGAATGCGCGTCGAACTCTTCGTCGACCATGAGTCTGACGGAGAGATGGCCTGTCAAGCGAACACCACCCTTGGCAGCAAATATCTGCATGAGCCTATGAACCGAAGCGGCCAGAGCCTCATCTAAACGTGATGCACCCCACGTAGACGAACCAGAATCTGAAACCCGAACCTTGATGGCTTGAACGTGGCCACGCACAATCAGTAGGTCTGCGAATATCTCTCCGAGACGAGATTGTTGCTGCAGAATCCAGGGCCGATCCTGGGATATCTGAATCTCGCTAACTACCGTATATGTCTTGCTCAGCGTACGTCTTGGTAAGAGCATAGCCTTCTCATTCGCAGATGGAGCTGCTCGGAAGATCTGGTAGCTCTTGGAGGGCGACCGGTGCAAGATCTTGTGCACAGAGTCGCGCGATTGGACCCTGTGATATTCCAGCACAGGAAGACCTTTTCGATCACAAACTGCCTGAAAGAATCAGGATGGGCGAAGCAAGCCGCCAATTCGGTGTCGAAGGTGATACACTTGCAGCTAGTGTGATTCTCAACGACCTGTTGGGCTGTGGCATCTTCAATGGAGGATGCCTTCGGCGAGCATGGAATCCACAAATCGACCTTTTCGCGGTGAATAACATCAAGTAGCCGGGAGATGTAATGATCCTTGGGAATCTGGTAAAATGCCACCAGGGCTTTGGACATGCTCCCGCCGGAGCGTACGGGCAGATCTAGGTCTGTAACATCGGCCCCAACCACGCGGTGGCCTTCTACAGCCCATGACCTTGCCAGATTCAGCCCGTGAGTCGTACCTATGCCCGTGATGAGGACTGTTTTCGGGTAAAAGCGTACATTCCGTTTGGTCGCTTGGCGTCGATTGGCTGTTGACCGGAGATAGGCTAATAATCCCGCGACCACGAGAATGGTGTTATCGACAAATATCAATGAGAATGAAAGGCATATTCGAAGAAGATGCCAGAATACTCGTGACAAAGTCCCCGATGACACTGAAGCTTTGGCGGATTTGATTGACATGCTGAGTCTGTGTCTCACCGCAACTAACGGATAAATGTGTCTGGTCATTTGACCATAGGTATTGAGAACAATAAAAACCTCGAAAGGCTAGTCTGGAGTAGACCTAGGACATGGTCGCTGAGAAGGAGTGAAAATGTGATTTGGCGGTGGCTGGGTATTAGTGAGGGGCTTGGGCTGCAGATTGAGTACGGTGTGACGATGTGACGATGCACTTTCCATATTAAACATTTAAACACCTAAAGACCTCGATCTATGTGAAGAATCTCGGAGGATCTGGGTCTTTGGGTAAATTTATTTAGAACTAACGGCGCGGGTCTCGGATCTGACCTCCAGGGCTAGGAAATGCCCGGAATTACTACATGGGATCAGGTTTCCGACCCTTTATCAATCAATTAGTGCTCTCGGTCCTGATTACCTGAAGAAATAGCTCCGAGGTATATGAATTTCCAGACTTGGAATGGTAATAACGCCATCTACTAATGAATGGTGAATGAAGAGTGGTGAGTGGTGTGCGTGGTCCGACTCGGACTTATTTACTGCCTATACCCGAAGTATGTCACAGTCCAGGGTTAACCCCGAGGTGAGTTGCCATCTATAAGTTGGCATGCCCGGATGGAATTACCTAGATCATCTGTACAATTCCCTTGCTCTTAACTTCACACCATGTCTACACCAGTTCTTCCCGCGGTAGGAATTGCATTTTGACCCTCTGCCTGTGAGAAATGAACGCTAACTCATGCTCTAGAGCGACGCCGGCAAGGAGCTGAAGCTCCTGCATTACATCTATGAACAGCCCAACCTGGATGAAATCCGGGGACATCCCCAAAAAGTGATTGATTTGATTCACGAGTTTGAGAAACAATACCGGTTTATGAACGTTGGCGCCGAAAAGGGCAAAATCGTCACCAACCTCATCGATGAACTCAAGCCAAAGACCATGATCGAACTCGGTTGCTACGTGGGATACTCCGCGATCTTGTTCGGCGATGCAGTCCGTCGAAACGGTGGCGAACGTTACTTGAGTCTAGAATTAAACCCAGAGTTCGCCGCAATTGCCAATATGCTCGTCGAGCTAGCTGGGTTGCGGGACTTTGTGCGTATCATCGTCGGTCGAAGCGATGTGTCGCTCCACAAACTACTCACCTCGGGCGAGGTGAAGAAAGTGGAACTGCTTTTCATTGATCATTACAAACCGGCGTATACCTCTGACCTCAAGCTGTGTGAACACTTCGGGGCAATTGTGCCAGGTTCAGTGCTCGCTGCTGACAATGTCCTTCATCCGGGCAACCCACCATATCTGGAATACGTCCGCAGCACGGTAGAACAAAAACGTGAGGCGGCCAAGGCTGGACCTTCCCAGAGATATAACACCACGGGGATGGGCGAACGGACGGTAGAGTCTTTTGTGGGTAAAGATGACGTGCCCACTTTCCAATTTGTCGGGAACCCGAACTTGGTGTATGAGAGTCAGCTTAACCAACCCGAAGGATTGCGGGTAAGTTAGAATCATCCAAAGAAGGTTTCGGTGTCGCTAACAGTTGAATTAACAGGATGCTGTCGAAGTTACAAGGTGTGTGGGGGTGCAAGAAGCATAGATGGGAAATGGTGAATGACGCAAGTGCCCAGGTGGGACTGTAGAGCGGCATAAGCCGCTACTAAGGAAGGGCGATTCTTTTGTTGGAGAAATCATGGCGGAGATCTAGCGGATAACTTCCGCCTCAAATAATTTTAGTCTCCTGGAGAATCATACCATTTCATTTCATTGGCTCCTGAGGTCCTTTCTAACAGAGACTCCAGTATCCTGAAGAGCTATGCTCATTGTTCTTTGATCTCTCCATCAGAGACCTGTATTACACATTTGTCTGAGAGGCTCATGGGCACTGGCAGTGAGATAAACTCTTGTTTGTCATAAGAGAATACAAAAGAAATACTCATTATTAATTCGGCGTAGAGTGCACCGAGTTGATGTCCAAAGTAGAGTCGAACATTGCCACATCGGGAAACCGACTCGGCCTTTGCGGAAACCCCCCCACTTGAGCCAACGTTGCCGTCGCCAGGACCTTCCCACGTTCCCCCCGCTAAATGATTTCCGATGCCAATATAAATACCTAGTAGTCCCTGCTTCTAATTTTCCCCTCAATTAACTCTCCATCTATAATCCATCATGGCTAGCAAGACTTACAATGTCGGCGTTGTTGGCTACGGCTTCAGCGCAAAGATCTTCCACATCCCCTTCGTGAAGGAGGTCCCCGAACTCAAGCTCTACGCAATTGTCCAGCGCACCCCGAAGCAAGATGATGATGCCGAGAAGGACCACCCCGGTGTCAAGTCTTTCCGTACCACGGAGGAGATGGTCCAGGACCCCGCAATCGATGTAGTGATCATCACTACTGCCCCTGATTCTCACTTCGCTCTGTCCAAGCTGGCGTTGGAGGCAGGCAAGCACGGTAAGTGCCCAGAACTCCCGGATAGAGATTGGATCTAGAAACTAATGTGGAATATAGTCGTTTGCGAGAAGCCCTTCACCCCCACCACCCAGGAAGCCGATGAGCTCGTCGCCATTGCGAAGAAGAACAACAAGCAGCTTGCCGTGTTCCAGAGTATGTTTCATCGTCCGACTTATCATTACTCGTACTAATGCAATGCACTAGACCGCCGCTTCGATGCCGACTTCGTGACCCTCTCCAAGCTCGTTAAGAACGGCTCTCTCGGCCGCATCTCCGAGTATGAGACCCACTTCGACCGCCACCGTCCCGAGGAGCCAGCTGCCGACTCTCACAAGTGGAAGAACAAGGTCATCCCCGGTGGCTCAGCGATCTACGACCTCGGAACCCACCTCCTTGACCAGGCCGTGCACCTGCTCGGTCTCCCCGCGCGGGTGACCGGTTTCATTGGCTCCGCCCGGGAGGCCAACTCGTCTTCATATGAGGACTCCTTCACCGTTCTGCTGCACTATGCCAGCGGCCTATTGGTTACCGCCAAGGCGACCGTGGTCAGCCCTGAGGATGAGCAGCTGCGCTTCTGGGTGCGGGGTGACAAGGGTAGCTTCAAGAAGGTAAGAGCATCTACTCCCGCAGACTACGATGTAAAGAAAAGTAAGAACCTGACATTATTTTATAGTACCACCTTGATATCCAAGAAGATCAGCTCAAGGCTGGCATCATGCCCCAGGATAAGGGTTACGGCCGTGAGCCAAGCGAGCGTTACGGTACTCTGACTACCATCAACGACGGCAAGCCTGTCAAGGAGGTGGTTCCCACCGTGGAGCCCCCCACCTATACCGAGTACTACCGCAAGCTTGTTCGCGCTCTCAATGGTGAGGGTGATCTCCCTGCTAGTGGCACGGAGGCTCGCGAGGTCATTCGTTTGATCGAGTTGGCTCGTGAGAGTTCCCGTACTGGACGTACTTTGGACGTCTAAGCTTGGGTTTGTAAAATGTGATAATGATTATGATATACCTGATAGTTAAAAGGCAATATAAATTGAAGTCTTGGATGGAATTTAAAATTCTTCGCTCCAATGAATACAAAATACCCTTGCAGTTGACAACTAAATATTTATTATGCCATTGTTACACAACAGCATCTCAACAGCCAAAACTATGTCTAATAGTCTCCTTCTAAGTACGTGGAATTCATCTGGATTTTCATAATTGTATTGCTGCCTAACAACGGGTCCCCTAACTGCTCGGCCATTGACTGGATTCTCCCCGTCACATGGTATGCACGAGCTAGGGGTCTGAGCATAGATTTTTTTTTTTCTTATACGAACGGAAGGCTTTGCAAATTGTTCCACCGCCCCTGAAGAATCAAATCTTGAGCTAAGAGATATTTGTGACATGGACGTTAAATCGTTACCAGATTTCCGATTCATCCCATACCCAGTCGAGTCTAAAGAACTACTACCACCAGATGAACCAATTACTCTGAACACCTCGTCCTCATGGACTTACTGCGGACCCCTCTTGACCCTTGAATCATGTAACCTGCCATCTTCCTTTAACACCTGGGCAGAAGCCACGCTCAGCGGCTCAATATTGCCCTCCCTATTCTCCTTCCTGGCATACGTCCACGACTTCCTGACCAAAAACAACCAATCCCACTACTGGCTCACAATTAGAGCGAGTAAAGGCTCGGACGAATTCGATACCCCACGTTGGCACACAGACGATTTATTCTTCTCTCCGCTGAAACCACCAATAACCCATAAACGTGAATCGCTCTTATCGCCAATCACTAATCTACTCAAATCCACCTGGACAGGGCCAACAACAAACAAGGACCTCTCGACTCCAATCTCACCCTCAAATCTACAAACCAACCATCATGAGCATGACCCAGAACCCGCACCCCCGACCGCCCAAATCCCATCTATAAGCCCAACCCCAACAAACTGGAAACTCACAACAACCCTCCTAGGTCCAGGAACCTTATTCATCCCACCGGCAACAAACCACCTAGCCCGCGCCACTCAAAAAGCCGTCAAAACTGCCGCTCGCGCTGCAGACCCAAACCACATCTGCGTCTCCGTGCGCTGTGTCGGCTGCGCCGTGGCGGCGGAGTCGGTGCGAGCACGGCTAGCCGTTGAACTGGGCAGACATGGGACCGTGCAGGCGTCAGCGGGGGAGTGTGTTTTCTTCCGGGTTGGCGAGGATAAGGGTGCGGTACATTCTGAGCCGCGATCCCATGGGGATCGGGTTTTTGTTAACGTTGTTCCTGGTCATGAGGCGGATCTTAGGGCGCTTATGGTGAAGTGGGGGATGGAGTATCCGCGCGCTTGGTGTGTCGGGTTGCCATTGGATATTGGGGAAGGGGAGGAGTGTTTGAGGGATGTTGGGTGTGAGATTTGATTCTTTTTATGGTACCTCACTTCTCTTGGGTATAGATGGATGCTCTGTTATTAGGCATAACACAAATAGCTGGGGGAGCTGCTTTGTGTGGAAAAAAAAATCAACTCTATTTCTTACTTCAGCGATACTCCAAACAAAGAACCTATATATGTCAGTTGTAGCTAGAGTGAAGTATAGAGTATACATCTATGTGATGCAGACGGAATAGGAAATATCGTCAAGCCGGAACAATGACGCTGTGCCAAGCCGCTAGTCCCAAACGGTAGTTTATGTTACTAAATGTAAATCCGCTGAGTGGACAAGAAATTGGACCTGGCATCAACACCTTGGGGACGTCGGGAGATTTGACATCCGCGGAGAAAGAGAGAAGGGTTGCGTGTTAAACCGCACAGATGAGGTATTGCTCACTAACCGGGATACGATGGAAGGTTCTTTCTTTATTCCCCGACAAGGCTGAACCCCACAGTGAGATGTCTTCGTGAGGTTTGGTGCTGCTGTCAGATCACTAGAAACCCTACCAGAGCCTAGAGCATATTTGCATATCGCAGCAGTTCAGCATGGCACCATCCCCGCATGGACCGGTAACGCTATCCCGCCCGACGACCTGGAACTTCGATATCGATCGGTATCTGAACCCGTTTGTGCCGGCACCACGATGGCATCTCGTACCAAGACCGGTTGCATATATGATGGGATACCGGGACAGACCTTCTAAACCAATAGGCAACGTCCTGGTGGCACTGTGGTCGTTAGTTGGGGCGTTTTGCGGGGTGGCCTTGGTGGCATCTGTTTCGAAACGGGTGCCTTCTTTTGAAGCGCGTGATGCGACAGTGATTGTTGGCAGTTTTGTAAGTCATGGCGGGTCTGATACTAGAGCCGAGCGTGGAATAAGAACATCCCCAAGGCTGACTCCTATGACTCTTTGATAATAGGGTGCGGCGGCAGTTATTGAATTCGGTGTGATCGAGTCACCTTTCGCACAACCACGTAATGCAATCCTGAGTCAGGTCATTGCCTGTTTCTTTGGTGTCGGGATATCGAAGTTGTTCGCCTTAGATCCTCGTGCTGAAGCGTATACTGAGCTTGGGGGTGCTCTTGCTTGTGCTCTTACCACGGCCGTCATGATTCTCACCAGTACTACACACCCACCGGCGGGTGCAACTGCTCTTCTGGCAGTGACACACTCTCCGACTGTTGCTTTGGGCTGGTTTCTGTTCCCAGTCATGTTGCTTGGAGTCACGGTTATGCAGGTTGTGGCTGTGATCATCAACAATATCCAGCGTCGGTATCCTTTGTACTGGTGGACGTCACATCCTCTGTCGCCATCTCGAGGGGATGTTGAAACGGCTATTCACAAGGAAACACCTAGTGTTCCTAGTCATTATGAGGATAGTCTGACTGATGTTCCTCGGCGGTTGATAGTAGAACACGGTGATATTTCGGTGCCTGATGGGATGTTGCTTTCGGCCGAGGAGCAAGAAGTGTTGCTAAAGATTAGTGAAAGACTTTAAAGGGGAGGCCCTAGATATAGATTAAATCATTTAGTTTCATGTTATCTCTCCAAACCAAACATAGCCCCTCCTGTTATCGGTCCAGTCGCGTATCACACAAATCAAAGTGGCAAATCGACACCTTAGGCATTGACTACGGTGACGTCTCTCCCAATCAAAATCCACTTGTTCACGGCCCACCGATGGATTTTTTTTTGTTTGAAAAAAAGTTGATCACTTGAATTTTGCCAACTCATCCTCACTTTTAGGCAAAAATAAATAAATTTATAAGTGAGAAAAGTACATTCTACTTTCTACTTTCCTTTCTTATTTTCTCTTAAACTCACAATCGATAGGATTCTATCGATAAGGGCAAACCACCAACTCCACTGCTCTACGCCCCTCCATTTCCCTGTCCGCCCCGCCAGGCGATCCACTCAGCCTTTTTGCATTTCTCTTCAATCTCTTTTCGCAGTGTCATCCTTTCTCCTCTCCCTCCCTGTGACTTTCGTGTTCCCTTACTTCTTTTTTAACCCCCTTTTTTTTTATACCGTCACACCCGCAACCATGGTTTCCGCCTCGAAGGCTGCCCGCATGGCCAAGCGTGCCGACGAGAAGAAGCCCAAGAAGGCCGCCAAGGTCGAGCTCGATGCCCACGGAAACCCCATCGTCGAGGATGCGCCCGCCACTAAGGATCAGTCCGCCGTTGATAAGCTCACAGCCCAGATGGATAAGCACGGTCTGTCCGATCGTGTCACCACCGGTGTGCTGTCATCTCTGCCCGCCTCTCGCGATGTTAAGATCACCTCTTGCTCCCTTGTGTTCCACGGAAAGGTCCTGGTCACCGATTCCACTCTCGAGTTGACCTTCGGTCGTCGCTACGGTCTCCTCGGTGAGAACGGCTGCGGAAAGTCTACTATCCTCAAGTCCATTGCTGCCCGCGAGTACCCCGTTCCCGAGCACATCGATATCTACCTTCTGAACGAGGGTGCACCCCCCACCGACTTCGGTGCCCTTGACTGGGTTGTCCGTGAGGCTGAACGCCAGTTGGATGATATGGAGAAGAAGGCCGAGCAGGTTCTTGAGGACGAGGGTCCTGACAGCCCTATCCTTGAAGACCTATATGACGTACGTATTTTTCGAGATCTAGTACTCTCCTTTTGGTTCTAGAACAGAAGCTAACTATCCTATACAGCGCATGGACAAGATGGATCCTTCCACTTTCCACGTTCGTGCTTCCCTCATTCTGACCGGTCTCGGTTTCAACAAGCACACCATCAACAAGAAGACCAAGGACATGTCCGGTGGTTGGCGTATGCGTGTGGCCCTCGCCAAGGCCCTGTTCGTCAAGCCCTCTTTGCTCTTGCTTGATGACCCCACTGCCCATTTGGATTTGGAGGCTTGCGTGTGGCTGGAGGAGTACCTCAAGAAGTGGGATCGTACTTTGATCCTGGTTTCTCACTCCATGGATTTCCTGAACGGTGTCTGCACCACCATGCTCGATATGCGTGGCCAGAAGCTCCTCTACTACGGTGGTAACTACGATTCTTACCACAAGACCCGTAGCGAGCAGGAGACCAACCAGACCAAGGCCTACACCAAGCAGCAGGAAGAAATCCAGCACATCAAGAAGTTCATTGCTTCCGCTGGTACCTACGCTAACTTGGTGCGTCAAGCCAAGTCTCGCCAGAAGATTCTCGACAAGATGGAGGCCGATGGTTTCATTCAGCCCGTCGTTGCCGACCGTGTCTTCACCTTCCGTTTCGCCGATGTTGAGAAGCTTCCTCCCCCAGTTCTTTCCTTCGACGATGTCAGTTTCTCTTACTCCGGTAACTGGGAAGATACTCTGTACGAGCACCTCGACCTCGGTGTCGACATGGACTCCCGTACCGCCCTGGTCGGCCCCAACGGTGTCGGCAAGTCTACCCTGCTCCGTCTCATGACCGGCAAGCTCAGCCCCATCGGTGGTCGTGTCTCCCGTCACACTCACTTGAAGCTCGGTGTTTACAGCCAGCACTCCTCCGAGCAGCTTGATCTCACCAAGTCCGCCCTGGAGTTCGTCCGTGACCGCTTCCCCGAGAAGTCCCAGGATTACCAGTACTGGCGCCAGCAGCTCGGCCGTTACGGTCTGAGTGGTGAGGGCCAGACCGCCCTCATGGGTACCTTGTCCGAGGGTCAGAAGTCTCGTATCGTCTTCGCTCTGCTTGCCATCGAGTCCCCCAACATGATTCTTCTTGACGAGCCTACCAACGGTCTCGATATCCCCACCATTGACTCCTTGGCCGATGCCATCAACGCCTTCAGCGGTGGTGTCGTCGTTGTCTCTCACGATTTCCGTCTCCTTGACAAGATTGCCAAGGACATCATGGTCTGTGAGGACAAGACTATCCGCCGCTGGGATGGTTCCATCGGTGACTACAAGAACTACCTCCGTAACAAGATGGTGTCTGCTGGTGCCGTTTAAGGGCTTTATTGATTCTCTCTGTTCAACTTTGTTCAACTTCTTTTTTTTCCCCCTTATTGATGACGAAATGCTAGACGAGAACTGAAGGAATACAAATGCCCATATTGTGGCACTAAAAGTTTGGTTTCCCGCAAAAGGGACATTCCAACAAAAGGTTCCTTGGATTGGGATGGTTTTCATTTATTTTCTTTTTGTCCGTTAGATAGTTTTGTCCTTCCTCCCTTTCCGAATAGATTTTGGGTAATGGAGGATTGGACTTTTGCGTTTGCTATGAACTCATTACCCCTGATTCGATCCGTCTGTTTTTTCACTTTCCTGTCTTGTCATGCATCCTTGATAGAGTACCTGGTCCTCTCTTCCGAGGTGAATATAAGGGATGCCAGTCTGAAGTATATGTGATTCTCGCTATATTGAAGAATAGGATGTAATATCTCAGTGTTCGCATATGGTGCTACTTGTAAACATGATTCAAACTTGTTCTTGATACATATCTTGTCCATGTCCTATCTGGGTACTCTTCCTCATCAGCAGTGTTGTCATGACTCCGAGGATGGCTGGCCATAGGACCGATTCAGGAATTGCCAATGCCTTTCGTCTCTTTTGTGTTATCTTATTCCAACGCTAATAGAACACACCGTGGCGATGCACCGGACAAAGAACATAAACAATGGCCATAACAGCCCTCATTGTCTTCTCCCCTTTTTCTCACAAAGAACGAAATCCAAGTCATCAACAAAACAGTATATAAATACCCTCAATCTCACTACAATTCCCATCCTATCTACCATCCCATCTGATTTCCCACAACCACAACCAAAACCAAAACTAGGTAAGCCCTAATACATGAATTAACTTCTACACGTAGCTACACATACCCACCATCATAATGGACGGAGCTCGCATACGCCCCCACAACTTCCAACAGATCTACACGCAAGCCTGCGAAACCTTCACTCACAAGCTCCAATGTCAAGTCTTTGCCCTGCTGAGCTCATCCCCAAGTCCTGACATGGAGGAGATGAGCACACGACTAGAGGAGCTCTGCGAGCGGGTCATTCAAATCGGATTCCTGGGTGAGGTCGGCGGATTCGGGATCCGCGATGATAACCGCGTGCGTATCCGTTGGGGTTCGCTTCCTATTAAGGATATTTGCTTCTCGATTAAGTGGGAACTGACCGTGATTAAAGATGAGTTTGCTACCGGTGATGCGGCGCCTTTGATAGTTGCGGATATTTTGGTGGATATTTTGGATAATTTGCCCTTTTGAATATATTTTGTGTTTATGTTTATTTTTTACATATAGTGTTGAGGCTGCTTATGGATTTGTAGGGTACATATAAGTCTCGTAATCTGACGTTCGGTGCATCTAGTAGTGTTTGTCGGTTTTGGTATTTGATATTAAGATATTTGTGGACTTAGATTCAATGGCTTGCAATGACCATTACTGCTTTGTTCGCTGAGTGACCAACTCCGGACCGAAAACATCACCATCCTGACGGAGTATCTGTTCTTGTTCTAACTTCCGCTTTTTCGCCAGACGTTCTGTTTCGCTCTCGGAAGTGACTATTCCAGTATCGCTTTGAACAGCGGCAGATGGTTGTGCCGACTCCCGTTTCTGAGCGGCAGCCAGATTCACCTTCTCGGGGTTCTGACAATGATATAGTTTCTTTGCGATGCGCTTGAGGCTCTTCATTTGTGCGGGGTCGGAGGAGAGTGGTGTGTAGGATTGGAGAAGAGCAGAGCATTCACTCAAGACGTGATGTAGCTTGGAGCGAATTTCGTATAGAGGGTTCACCAGGCCATTTTCGTCTGTTTCGGGGGCGGGGATTGTGGCTGTGACAGGACCACCAAGTTTGACATCTAGCAAAAACTCGGCTAGGGGACGATCCGCTAGTAAAAAGGCGGAAAACCAGATCTGGGATGGTGTGTACAAGAAGTAGGCGTCTGTCATCTGCGCGGCGGATTTCAACAGCTCACGAGTTGTGCCGTGGGCCCGGGCAATTCGATCTGACATTGAGGACGATGGGACGGGAGGAGGTGCGATGGACAACAGTCCTTGTTGGAGGTCCTCGGCAGTTTCATATGGTAGATGGGGGGCTGCCTGTCCTTGACCTTGTGCGATGGCTTGTAGTTCCATGACGCCGCCTTCAAGTCCCCGGAATGGATGCCGTACATCGAAAGTGAAACGGAGTCCTTGCATGAGTAGGAACTCTGGTGCGATGACATCCTCTGTCGTTGTGTCACCAGGAATTCCATCTGCAAATTGCCGAAGAGAGATATAGTAATTATCGGTTTTGGTCGCGACGAAGAGCGCACACGCCATGATCGACTTTGGGTGGTATGTCATGGGTGAATTGGTTAGGTAGAAGCGGCGGAGGTATTGGATTGCGGTGGCCTGTATACACAGAATGAGAAAAGTCAGCTTCTTGGGCTTTATTTGCGATGACTTTCAAGGTGAGCAGGAAGTGCCCTGGAGCTTAACATACCCGGACCATTGTAGGGATTGGTGGTTTGTATGTCTCTCCCAGCTCCAGCGTCTTCTCGCAGTAATACCGCACGAGCACAAGCTCCTCCTCCGGTGTCAAGCATTCGACATCTTTTTCATCTTTGTTCTTGATATCCGTATTGTTTTCCGGTAGTGGTGTTCCCGCCGCGGAGGATGCGGTCGACTGATGAGTTTCGCGCGATCTGCGTAAAGCGGCGCGCACGCGCTCGCTGGCAACGGCATTTGTCGAGGCTCGGAGAGATTGTAGAGATGGCTCCGTGTATGACCACAGTCGGTACTGGGACGAGGCACGGTAAATGTCGTCTTCAATCATAGTGTTGGTGCTCTTGACTTGGAAGAATCAAAGGCTAGAACCCTTTATTCTTGGACGGGGATAACGACCGGCTAGTTAGAGTATCACCTAAGAGAAATCCCGAGTAAGAAGAGGTGGAAAGTGCAGGGCCGTTCTATATATGAGAATAAGTATTTGACAATTCTCCATGAGGACCAGCAATTCATCCACTTTGACCCGGAGGTCAGAGCTGGTGCTTATCGATAACACCCTCACTCCAATTCTGCCCAGGTGCCTACACCTGAGGGACATCAAACCATCACTTTGTTTCTATTTCGTCATATTTTATTGCTTTTAATATCGATTAACAACCATGTCACAAATATTCGACATACATAAACCGCCCAATACAATCCATTCACATCTCATATGTGACTTATGAGTTGTCTCGCACAGCATAGCTAGGGCGTAGACACTCATGAACGACTGAAGCCGCTGGGCAAACTCGCAAAGTTCAAGTTTTCCGTTCTTGCACTGCCTTATATTATCAAAAATCCTCTCGGAACGGGTGCCTTCTTTCCTCCTTTACTAAATTATAAGAACGAGTGTAATCTATCATTCCACAACGGTAAATTCCAAGGTATTGGATGCAGGCAAGACTATAGGCCGGCCTGTCCAAACGAGGTCCTTAAACCCGTAGTTCATACCATCGTTATGGTGAAATAAAACAGGCCGGGTATGCTACTCTTTACTTCCCTAATTCCAAGTCTCCAACAAACAGCGGACCACTTCGGTCTTGGCGTTTCTAGACTGGAGGTTTAGGTCGATCAACGACGATGCGGCCCAGGAAGAATTGCTCGGGCAGGAGGATCGGGGTGATTGGCAAAACTTTCATCGATAGTATCCTATCTCTACTAATGGATCTCATCACCTGGCCACACTAGCTCATACCGCTCGCCCGGTATCAAGGCTTCTATATATGATTTCCCTAGGCCACTTCCAAACCAGATATTTTGACCGGGCATCAACTCAGGAAACCTTGTACAGAATCCCAAAAGGAACACCCTGATATTAAGCACTAATATATTCTGCCAGATTTAATCCTGCACTTTTGAAATCTGGTTTACATAGTAAAGAATGTACCTTCTGGTTAGAATTAAATGCTTATTTCGACTAGTTTTATGCTTTTTACTTCTACATAACACTTCGTTTCTCTCTATAATGCTTACTCGACTTTAGACCTTGCCAACTCCCATCACTTGGTCCCATGGGAGTGCCAAGAGATGGGAGTGAGGTGCCAGCCCGCTCCCATAGCATGCCACAAGCGTTGATTATTAGATTTACTGCCAATAAATACCAGCCTCCTAATTAGGAGGTTGACGAAGATTGATAGGTGTCATTTTCGGGTATTTTTCTAGTACTATTTCAGGATTTGTATTTAACTAAATCAATATATGAACTTGTAAAAATATTGTTTTTTATATTGGTAGCGTGCATGCATAGTTGGGTCTTCTCGAGCTGTCGTGGTAGGGTAGAATATTGGTGATGAATGGTAGCTTTTCTCTCTGTTTGCAATTGCTCCTCGCTGCTGAGTGGTGCGATTCGCCGAATAAGGGATCACCGAGGAAGGCTTTAGGCCTGTATCTGGAATAGCGTGTCGTGTCCCAAATTGGAGCCATTTACAGGGTTCGAAAGAGCAAGGTAGTGTATATCGGTGTCCGTCGGACTCCCTATAATCTTTCATATATAGGACGAAGTACGGCACAATATGAATCTTGATGCTTTTATTCTCGAATTCTCGGAAAACACACACTCCCTTGCCACCTCTCATGATGACCACTCTCAAGAGCCAACATTATGATTTTGCGGCCTCCTTGGTTGCGATGCACTTCGGAATCCAGAAGAATGATTTTACAATCGAGGATATGGAAAAGGCGAAGAACAACCATGTCTACCTTATTCACCTAGAGCAGCCGCTCGCAGAGCTAGGGCGGACCAAGACTGGGGTTTTAAAGCCCTATACCTCGGTAATCCCAGTAGGGACCTCGAAAATGGTGCTACGAATCTCTAAGAACAATGTGAACTTAGAGAATTCTGTGCGAATTCGGAATGAAGTTGCGTTCCTCGCTTTAGCCCGCGATGCATTATCTGCTATAGATGCCTCAGTGATCCCACGAGTGTTCGGATGGGAGGATAAGAGATGGGAAGATAGGACATCTACCGATCCCTTGTCTCTTAGCTGGATCCTTGAAGAATTTATGGAAGGGGACTCGCTAAGCCCAGATGAGATCCTTGCACTAGATCACGATACTCGGAAGTCACTGCTTTATCAGATTGCACAGGTTGTGAAAGCTTTCCAGGATTATCAACTTCCTAAAGCTGTTAGTATGTATGGTGGCTTGAAGTTCGATGAGCAAGGTGAAATCGTGAATACGATCTCAACTCTACCTTGTGGTGGACCCTTCCAAACCTATCCACAATTTGTTAGAGGAATGTGTATCTGGCAACTGAAAATGAGCGACCGAAGTGCTTATCTGAATGGGTGGCGGGATATACCTGGTTTACGGGAACGATTAGACGACTTCTTTACTCGTGGGCTCGGCCGGCTTCTAGATGAAATTCCCGAACAACGGCCAACTCTGATACATGCAGACTTATGTATGTCTACTTAAGATATCTTCTTTGTTTTAACATAATATCTAACTATCTATTCTCTACTAGGCATGTCGAACCTACTCTTCAATCGCAGAAGCAACCGCCTAAGTGCAGTTCTAGACTTTGACTTCGCTCATATTGGTGCGCCAATCTCTGAGTACTTGTTTTCCTTCTGGGATCTAGATGGTTTACTTCCTGGAAGCTCCGATCCTAATGACCCTCTACGCAAATATATCTTGAAGGGGTTCCCATTTGCGGAGGAAGAGGAAGGGGTCGAAGATAAGTGGAAACTTGCTCGAGCATGGGAAAATGCTTTGTCTGACGTAGGAGCTAAAAAGCCATCTACGATCGATAAAGCGGGAGATATAGCAGATATATGGTGGTTCTCTCAGGATCTGTGCGAGGCCTATTGGTTTATAGACACCTTTTTGGAAAAGAGAACACCAGAGAAGCTGGAGGAGTTTAAGGCTGCAAGTGCGAGCAATCTAGAGAGATACTTGGCACACTGGGGGTTTTACAGCCCCCCCGAGATCGGAATAGGGCTTTTATTTTACTCTAAGCAGTCTTACCTGTAGGTTGCCTTCAACATATAGCAGATAGCAGATAGAGGGTATGAACTTAGTCATAGCGGAGCAGAAATGCAAAAATAAATTCCTGGTACTATACAGGTATATTATGCTAGCAATCACTAATGAGCGTTTTGATACATAGTACATGTATCTAGTATCTCTACTGCCCACGCGAACGCCCTGCCGGTGCACCAGAGTAAATGATTCCCCAAATTAGTTTAAAGTCGCCTTGAAGCCCTGATAGGCCTGTTCAATATCAAATGAAAGTACACGCTTCCTCAGTAGCTCGAATTTTATTCAATGCGATTAAACACTAAATGATCTTACCGCGGTCTTCGAAATTAGTATCTATTACCTTTTTTACAGACTGAACTACCTTCGATAAAAGCGGATAAAGTGCATCTTTAGATACTATACTGAGGAAGGTGATAAAGTTTTCGGTTGCTACTAGAATAGGACTACCAAGGTACCGCTAGCCTTGACCTTGTATGTGATCCAATATCCAATGGAGAGGATATGCCGCAGTCTAACGTAGACGTAGACATAGATATAGCGAGGGACAGGAAGTTAAGTAAGTATTATAGAGAGAAAAGAAGTGTTATTTAGAAATAAAAAGTATAAAACCAGTCGAAATAAGTATTTAATTCTGACTAGAAACGTACGTTCTTTACTATATAAACCAGAATTCAAAAGTGTAGAATTATATCTGGCGGAATATATTAATGCTTAAGGAATCAGGCAGGATCAGGCATAAATTAGGCATAGGGGTGTGCCAGTATCCAAGAGGGGGGGGGTGACTGGATCAATCCCCTATTTTTATTGATTTAGCCTACTTAGGTCACTCCCCCTTCCAAGGTCATACGCAGTTCATGTTCAGTAAGCAAATAAAGACGTCCCGATGATCAAAAAGCGACAAGGACGAGGCACCAAAAGGAAAGGAGAAAAGTCTTAAGTGCCAGATAATACATACATGTACATATTTGCTTTTTGACGCATTTCATCCCGAATTCTCCACAAACACTAGAATATACATCACTCACCGAGAAGTCGGGCAGCAATATCACCCATCCTACCTTCTTCCAACTCGTAATATTGACCTCCTCGTCGGTCGGCACCGACATATCGGAAAGCAGCCACAACACGATCAACGTCGAAGCCCATGCTGGTGAAACGGTCGATCAAATTCTTGTTGTATCCATCATATCTATAGATAATAATCAGTAAAAATACCCAACAAATGCCAAGAAGAACGACTCACTTTACAAGACTGTCTTCGCCAGCTCCTTGCTGGGTGTCGTTTAGGCTTGATCCGCTGCCATTGTCAGCACTACCCGCGGGAGCTCCAGCATAGATGACTGCCCAGTCGCGTGCAACGCGTTCAAATTCCTTGGGTGACTTGAGAAGCATATTAGCCACTTCAGCATCTTGGGGATCTTTGGGCTCAGGTGTGCTGAGCAAAGATTGCAGCGAAAGCAGAGCGGACTTGATAGTCAGAACTGGTGACCAAGCACTGGAAAGCGTGTCGAGGCAGATTGCACCCTACATTGGCTGTTAGAACCTAGTTGCTTTTCTCTTTCATATGGATGTCGTGAAGAGGGCACTGACTGTTTGACTGCTGACATTTGGATGCCACACCTTGGTCTCGAACTTCATGGTAGGTGGGCGGAAAGGGTAGTCGGTGGGGATTTTGATATCGATATCGTAGGTACCACCTTCATACGGGGTACCGGGTGGCCCTGGAAATGAACCCCTTAGGTGAGTTACATCGTCCTGGTTGCCAAATGGCTCGACCTTGATTTGAGAGTGGGCATCGGCGTGAATGTCCGCAATCTCTTTTCCAATGCGACGCATACGATTGCTAGCCATGATGATTCGAGGGCTTGTTCCAGAAAGAGGTCAAATAAGAGATGTTGAAGGATAAGACCACTTTATGTGTAAATTGTGGGGTCAAATAGATCTATTTCCGCCTTGTCCAAGAGACTGCACAAAAGCGAAACTGCCGTGGAGAGGAAGGCGAAGTGGGGCTAATAGTAGGAGGATGGGTGTTAGGAAACCTCCAGATCAACCAGAAAATATCACAACCAGAGTACAAAGTCAAGTTCTCTAGGGAACTGAAAGAAAGTCAAGATAAACGAGGATCTCACCTATGTAAGGAGGGGAACTATACAGAAAATCAGCATGAGAGATGAGCTCAGATACTTGTCACCTGTTCCCTCTTATATGCACGTGAGATATAGATTTCGAGAGAAAGAAAAGAAACACGAGTGTTAAGCCTGAATTTTGTAAGGTAAATAAATCCCAGTATAGAGCCTCGGTGGATATAAATTTGTTTGATTGTCTTTGAGAATGTCTTAGGTACAAGCAAGGTGCCGGCGTTTAAGGCAACAAGGCGTGAATGACGCAGTTGCGGCCTGAGGCGCATATAGTCACGTGTAGACCTAACAGCTTCCAGCTCGCCCAGCGTCTGACCTCCAGCGATACCACCACATCTGCATTGACAATCCATCCCTTTCGACTAGCCTTTCTCATCATTCCATACCACTTAAGGCTCGTGGTTCACCCTACTTTTATTCAATTTGCAACTTCACACCCAGGGACTCTGATTGTCTCCCTCTCGGTGGCTGACAAACATGGTGAGTGTCCCAATCTTGCCAGCCTTTGGGTGGCCATCTCGATTTGCATTCTAACATTCAAAACTAGGGTCAACAGCAGTCTAACCTGGGCGGTGGCCCTGGAGGCGATGGACGCGATGACAAGGATAAGAAGGTATGTTCCTACTCGTTTCCTCTACTACACAACTAGCGCTGAGACCGTCTTTCTTTCATCAGAAGGACAAGCCCAAATACGAACCTCCCCCACCACCTACCACTCGTCTTGGAAAGAAGAAGCGCAAGGCTGCCGGCCCAAGCACTGCCTCCAAGCTCCCCGATATCTACCCTACATCGCGATGCAAGCTCCGATATCTTCGCATGCAGCGTGTTCACGACCACCTGCTGTTAGAAGAAGAGTACGTTGAGAACATGGAACGAATGCGCAAGGCCAAGGCCCAGGCCACCCAGGATCCCGCCAGGGGAGGTGGTGACCTGGATGTGATGGATCGGAACGCCGATGAGCGGAGTCGAGTCGATGACATGCGAGGCAGCCCGATGGGTGTCGGCAACTTGGAAGAGTTGATTGATGATGACCATGCTATTGTCTCAAGCGCCACCGGCCCTGAGTACTACGTATCCATCATGTCTTTCGTCGATAAAGATCTCCTCGAGCCGGGTGCCAGTATCCTTTTACACCACAAGTCAGTGTCTGTTGTCGGTGTACTGACGGAGGAGTCTGATCCCCTTGTCTCGGTGATGAAGTTGGACAAGGCGCCCACAGAATCGTACGCTGATATCGGTGGTCTGGAGCAACAAATCCAAGAAGTTCGAGAATCCGTGGAACTGCCCTTGCTACACCCCGAGCTGTATGAAGAGATGGGCATTAAGCCTCCCAAGGGAGTTATTCTTTACGGTGCCCCAGGTACCGGAAAGACACTACTTGCTAAGGCTGTTGCCAACCAGACCAGCGCAACCTTCCTCCGCATTGTTGGCAGTGAGCTGATCCAGAAGTACCTTGGTGATGGCCCCCGCTTGGTTCGCCAGATCTTCTCAGTTGCTGCTGATCATGCACCATCAATTGTGTTCATCGACGAGATTGATGCTATCGGTACGAAGCGATACGAATCACAATCTGGTGGTGAGAGAGAAATCCAGCGAACCATGCTCGAGCTTCTGAACCAGCTGGATGGATTCGATGATCGTGGTGACGTGAAGGTCATTATGGCCACTAACAAGATTGAAACCCTGGACCCAGCTTTGATCCGACCTGGTCGTATCGACCGTAAGATTCTCTTCGAGAACCCAGACCGTAAGTGATATGATACCCTCGATGCCTATTATTTTGTTGTGGCTTGCTAACAATTTTTTTTAGAAAACACCAAGAAGAAGATTTTCACTCTGCACACATCGAAGATGTCTCTCGGTGATGACGTTGATCTTGAGGAGTTCATCAACCAGAAAGATGATCTCTCTGGTGCTGACATCCGCGCCATCTGTACCGAAGCTGGTTTGATGGCCCTGAGAGAGCGCCGGATGAGGGTGCAGATGGACGATTTCCGGGCTGCTCGTGAGCGTATCATGAAGACCAAGCAGGACGGTGGTCCTGTGGAGGGTCTGTACTTGTAAGCGCTGGTAATCCTTTCGAGGGTAGAGTGCCAGAGTGCTTGCGCTGGAGACCTGTACTCAGTTAGGTCCCTGTGTATTGTAATAATCGAGTAACGAACGAATCTAAAGGGCGCAACACTTAGCAATTTCCTTAAATTTACCCGTAAACATACATTAAAGAACATACATCGTCTCTTGTACAGAGGCACTACGCGAGCATTGCGCGCGCCAAGCACTTCGGCTTATCGTTCAAAGATTGCAAACAGTGCAAACAAGCTCACTATCAGGTCGAAGCCTCTCCCTCCATCTGTCGCAAAGTTTCGCACACACTCAATCATGGATGAATTCGACGAGGAGGCATTCAACAAGTTCTTTCCCTCTAGCTTTGGGAAGCAGGCCAAATCGGTTGATGTTGAATCCCAGATCGACCGATCGAAGCGTGCCAATGTTTCGGCTCCGAAACCCGAGGGCAATGAACTAAGCACTGGCATAACAGCCCCTAGCGCACAAGCAAGAGGGAGCGACGATGAGCAAAAAGACAGTGATGATAATAGCGATGAAGACTCTGACGATTCAGATGATGATGAGGATGAATTTCCCGTATCGCATGAGCTCGTTCTCAAGGCTCATGAGCGTGCCGTGACCACCATGACCGTGGACCCCTCCGGGGCGCGACTAATCACAGGTTCTACCGACTGCACACTCAAACTATATGACTTTGCGTCGATGACTCCATCCACACTCCGCGCTTTCAAGTCCGTCGATCCTTCAGCCAAGAAAGCGACGGCAGCCCAAGACACCCACGCCGTGCACTACGCCGCATTCAATCCGCTCTCCCCAAGTTATTTTCTGGCTGTGACTGCCACTCCGCAGCCACGGATTCTCAGCCGGGATGGTGAGATACTCACAGAATTCGCGAAGGGAGATATGTATCTACGAGATTTGCACCATACCAAAGGACATGTGTCTGAGGTTACTTGCGGTGCATGGAGCCCGTCTGATCCTAACCTATGCGCCACTGCTGGAACCGACAGCACAATTCGCATCTGGGATGCCAGTGTCGGCCGCTCGCAGAGGGAGGTGATCGTGCACAAGTCACGGGCGGCTGGCTCCGCTGGTCGGACCAAAATGACTGCCATCGCATGGGGCTCCCCGAAGCAAGGAGGCGCCGATGTTTTGGTAGGTGCGGCTCTTGATGGGAGCCTGGTTATGTGGAGTGGAAACGGTCCATACACAAGACCCAGCGCAGAAATCCGAGATGCTCATGTCAAAGATACGTGGACAAGCGGTCTTGATATCAGTTCCGACGGAAGGCTTGTTATCACCAGAGGTGGTGATGATACGATCAAGCTTTGGGATACCAGAAAGTTCAAGACTCCAGTCACAACTGTCACACATACCTCGACATCTTCCCGCTACCCGACATCAAACATTCAGTTCTCTCCTTCATCTGCCAATATTATCACAGGCTCACAAACCGGCCATCTGCATATCCTCAACCCCGCCACTCTCAAGCCAGAGCTCGTCACTCCTGTGACGCCGGGGTCGCCCTTGATTACTGTTCTATGGCACGAAAAGCTCAACCAGATTATGACGGGCTCCGCCAATGCCGAAACCCACGTCCTCTACAACCCGACCATGTCCACCAAGGGCGCAGCGACGGTCATGTCCAAGGCACCAAAACTCCGCCATGTCGATGAAATTTCCGTAACCACAGACTTGAATCAGGTATTGGCAGGTGATTCGGTCGTCGTCGGTTCCAACGGAGTTCCGCATTACAGCTCGGCGACCAGGTCTGCTCGTCATCCTACAGTTGGCTTTACAGCGTCTGGTCGCTCCCGCGACCCTCGTCGACCGCATTTGCCAGTCACGACGCCGTTCGCCAAAAATACCCCAGATGAGAAACATATTCTCGAGCATATTCCACTCAGTTCCATGCGAGATGAGGATCCGCGTGAAGCACTTTTGAAATATGCCGATCGGGCGGAGAAGGAGCCTATATTCACCAAGGCATACAAGGAAACACAACCAAAGGCTATCTACGCGGAACTGAGTGATGGTGAAGAACAAGGACCGGAAAAGAAGAAAGCAAAGCGATGATCCACTTAACGATGTACACTATTCAAAATGTTTTTCTTTTTTTTTTTTTTTTTTTTTTTGGCCACGTTGAGTTACAATGACTCAAATCTAGCTGCTTGTGAAATATGCAATATGTAGTATATCTTGTAGTTTCATAGGGAAACAAGTCCAACCAGACGCAGCTCCTTACATTTGCTCTGTGTTGTCCCCTCTTTTGCTGCTCCATGACGTCCCCCAAGAGCCCGACGATCTCAAACTACCCGCCCGAACTGCCAATGATAGCTATGCTAAGAACCTCACGAGCTTTGACCTTGTGCAAGCGTCGTCTTTGGCGTTGTTTCCATTCGTGTCTGTGTTGAGTCACATTAAATTACCGCATAGGCTCCAAGGCACTTTGAAAGCTTTGGAATCGGCTCCCCCGGGAGTTTGTTTGGTGCTGACATATCACTTCTCTCCGCGGCCCCCGAGGCGCGCCTCCGCTCTGTAAGCTCGCCGCCTAACCCTCTTCATATTCAATACCTTTATCCGTGATAATCCTCGAGAAATTCGGATTACCCGGAACAGAATGCGGTCTTTTGCAACTTGAGATCAAATGTTCACCGTGGAATCTGGGGGCTCATTCTGATCGGCCGTACCCGCCGAAGAGCTGGGGTGTGTAAAGGGGTGTTTGACAATCAAAAAACAGCTTCCCCGCCAAAGCGCACGATAAACAGTACCTGATTAATAGGATCGCACCATTTTAGACGAACGGATGGCATCCTTCCAGTCGTCGCTGGTAGCAAGCCTGCTGCCTGGTCTTATTTCTTCGGCCGTCTCCCCGTCAAGATCATCCACATTCGCGGCATCTTCTATCAACCAACTTTTTATCGCACCACCAAACTCCACCTCAGGAAACCCCGATAACCATGATGGGAATAATGGGGGAAGCATGCATGAATGGTCATCGCTGATTGGAATTATCACGGCTTTATGCGGCAATGTTTTGATCTCATTAGCTCTCAATATCCAACGCTACGCGCATATTCGGATCGCAAGGGAATGGGAACAGGACAAGAATCGCAGCGGGGAATATGGAAATAATGGAACCCGCGTCGGGTCGAGGAGAAGATCCCCGGCCCAATATCGAGACTCGGACCAGAATGATTTCCAACCTTATCGCGATGAAGATGGCCTCCACACCGAGGGGAGGAACACTAGTTCGAGCTCGCGGGCTACTAGCACCGGAAGCAAAGATGGCGCAGACGGTAACCGCAAATCCTACCTTAAGTCTCCCTACTGGTGGGCTGGAATCGTGCTCATGGTTGTGGGGGAATTGGGCAATTTCATGGCCTACGGTTTTGCACCGGCGTCGATCGTCTCGCCGTTGGGAGTTGTAGCTTTGATATCGAATTGTATCATTGCGCCGTGTTTGCTCAAGGAGCAATTCCGCAAGCGAGATCTCTGGGGCGTGCTCGTTTCTATTGCCGGTGCTGTCGTTGTCGTTCTCAGTGCTAAATCGTCCGAGGAACAAATTGGACCTGAAGAGATTTGGGCAAATATCACGCGATGGGAATTCGAGCTCTATCTCGGATTGACCACATTGTTGATTATAGGTCTCATGTGGGCAAGCCACAAGTATGGCTCGCGATCGATCCTTATCGATGTTGGGCTCGTTGCACTATTTGGTAAGTTTATATCTAGTAATTCTAGTTCTGGGGCTTGTTTCCTTTTGATCTTGGTGCTGACTCGTATAAAATAGGTGGATACACAGCTCTTTCTACGAAAGGTGTCTCTTCGCTTCTGTCTGGCACCTTGTGGCATGTTATTACATTCCCTATCACCTATCTGCTTGTCTTCGTCCTTGTCTCTAGTGCATTGATGCAAATCCGTTATATCAATCGTGCTCTGCAACGCTTCGATTCCACCCAGGTGATCCCGACGCAGTTTGTTCTCTTCACTCTCGCTGTTATCATCGGAAGTGGAGTCCTTTACCGCGACTTTGAATCCATAACGGCTGAGCGCGCGACAAAATTTGTTGGCGGATGTCTGTTGACTTTCCTCGGAGTTTCCTTCATCACGAGCGGCAGAGTCCGTGCCGACGACGAGTCGTCATTCTCATCTGAAGATGAGGAGGGGTCCATTGGTTTACTCAATGGTGAAAGGTATCGTGACAGCATTGATTTATCCCCGTCTGGCCGTCAATTACCGAAGAGATCAGGCGTCTCCAGAGCACCGCAATATGACGTTCCACGGTCTCCCAGGGGCTCCATATTGAGCCAAGGCACTGATGGAGTTGATGATGATCAGTCTACTCCTAGAGGCATTCTTTCCGCTGTGCCCTCTTCGCCTCGTGGGTCCTTGATCGATGCATCACCTCTGTCTGCTCCATCGTTTGACTTCACTTCACCATTGCGACCCCCATCTCGCATGTCCAACCCATGGGCAGACATTCAGGATCATGCTGGCGTAAATCCACAGTCTGATATCCGCCCCGTTACACCTCCCAACCAGGAAGACGAGACACCACAAGCCTCAACTGTCCTCCTGCGGTTCCCTCCTGCACCAGGTCTTGAAGAAGCAACGGGAGCTAATGGAAACGCCGGTACGGTCCGACGTGCTTCAACCCCCACGCTTTTAGATCAAGCCAACCACCCTATTCGCGACGAGACTCCACTTGAAACACCATCGCGGCGCGCTCTGCGCAACTCCATCTCTCACCGTTTCTCCCCTGGGCCTCTTCTTCCCACACTTTCCGGTGGCTTCACTGCCGTGGTCGCCGATTCTATTCGACGTGGCGATGGTAGCCCGCTCAAGGATCGGACAAGGCGGAGATTGGGACGTCGGCGCCAGCTCGATGGCGCTTTTGTAGATCCATCTCTGGAGGGAAATGGTGATGCGGCGGTTTCACTTGCAACTGCTCGACTCCAGTCCGCCACCAACCTTGCCGACAGACCCGCGGAGGTTGGCCGTTCAACGTCAGCTATCCCAACAGAAGTAAACACCATACCGACACATCACACCAACGAAGATGTGACCCGTCTCCGCAGCCTAAGTGACTCGTGGAGTGGTGGGCTTGCATGGCTGGGTGGTGCTCTCCGCAAACCCCAGAACACTAAACCCGCTGACAGTGCTGCTGCAACGGGGACGCCAACACCAGAGAATGAGACGCAGCATGAGCCAAGCCACAACACCGGCGATTCTAACACCGAAACGGAAGCTCGGTGATAATCAACTCGAGACTTCCTAACTCCGATGCACATACACCTCCCCTCTTCCTCGATTCCCCCCGCGCTTTTTTCTGGTAGATCTTCATCATTATCTTCTTGTAATTTGGCAATGCATTCTGCTGGTATATGTTTAAGAATTTATCAATGTACCATTTCTTTATTTTCACGCCGTGTACTTCAACCACAAAGTTCTCGGCGTTATTAGCCACCAATCTCACCTTTAGCCTCTTCTACGTTCAATTTATCCATAGTGGACATTTCCACGTATCATTCTTCACCCCCGGTTTCCGGGAGGATCTCACCCCCTGGATAAAAATGGCAGCTCCCATAGGTAGAAAAGACGAGCACGCACCACCGCCCCCAGGGGGCGCAGCCAGCTACCCCAGGATGTTTAAGTTATAGGTTCATCCTCCACTTTTGAAGTCAATTTAACCGATGTTTTCCATAAGGAGCTCTTGGTAGTATTATTACTACGGGGCACAGTAGCCTAAGCCAAATAAGGGTAGTACCTCGTGGCACTCCATTTTCAATACAAGTGTCATTTATTATGGTAATCACCACAGTAATAAACACAGCTTTCGAACCACCTCAGCCACATAGTACATGTACTTCCATGATCCATGATCCATGATCTGCTCTATGATCGGGCCCACCCAGCGATCTCAACCAGCCTGCTCTCTCTTTCTCTTCCCCGCTATGTCCTTTCCACCTTCCTCGCCTGCATGGTCTTCGCAATGGCATTGGAAATTCACGCATGAATCCACCCTGAAATCTGTCCAAAAAAAAAAAAAAAAAAAAAGAAAAAGAAAAAGATTAGTGATGGAAACAAGCCCGAGCTTCCAGACTCCATAAAGTCCTAGTGCACATATGAAATCGCCGACTTCAATGACGACTTCGATGAGTATATCAAGCCTAATATGTCGAATGATCGCACACAGAACACCATGCGACAGGTCCGAGCATGCGACCGCTATCACTACAAGATGGAATCCATTACTCCGTCGAGGAAACAGACACAAGGACAGGGTTCGAAATAGCATGCGACGTTGTTTATAATAGCCTCTATTTTCAAAACTCTATTATACCATGCCATGCAGTGGCATGCACCAACCCACCTGATGTACGGAGTACCTACCTTTCCCCGTATTATAATGCTAATTATTATGTTAATTATGAATGCATACTCGAGTCTCACGTTGCCTGACCTCGGCTCTACCTCGGCTCTAATGTACGGAGTATATGAGTGTATACTCCGTGTAGTACCTATTTTCATATGGCTACCTATCTTTTGTTTCAGTGTTCGACCAATCACATCAAGACTGAATTTAATTATCAAACTGGTTTCGTACAACGATGTAGTTTCCAAGGTTCCAGAGTGGCAAGAGAGATAACGGAAAGCGTCGCATGTTTCGAATTTGGCTACATATACGAACTTGAAAGGTTCACCCATCCCTCCTATCAGACTATCATGATGGGGACTAGGTTCTCCAGCTGATGCTAATTCCCCTAAAACGCCACTGCGTTGCAGTGAAGGGCGCAAAACCTATGGGGCCTTGGCGGGGCTCGGATGCCGGGAAACGAGGTTGGGCAAAGTGATAGGGCGATTTGAAGCGAAAGAGTCAAGCCACCTGGAAAGTAGTTGCCTGATTGGGATTAGTGAGTTATAGTTTCCCCGATAAAATGCCATGTGACCGGGACATTCCCAACCTTGGACGGAAAGTCTTGGCAACTTTAAAGAACAAAAGCTTGGTGATTCTTGGTCCTTTCTTGGTTGTGTCTTGGTTGTGTCTTGGTGTTTCTTGGTGTTTCTTGTCTATATCACTTTCTCTTGGATATTTGAACTTCATATTTTTTTTATATGACTCTAAGGAGTAATTTCAAGGATAAATTTCAAGGGTATCCAAGTTCAAATATGAAAGGTGGTAATTCCAAGACATGAAACCGGGATTCTGCTGGAAGACCGGGGTTCTAACTCGATTAGTTGGTTATATTGTTGTCTCCGAGGTGGAGACCAACACTAACCACAAGGCAAGCTTGGACATCGGGGAAAGCTACCACACACGATAAGATTATGTGAATCCATTGGAGAAATAAAGGTCTGTGAATAAGGCCTTCCAAATATCAGACAAACATCGTTCCTCAACGGTAGTTAATGATTCCTTTTGACATCGGCATATAGTTCGTCTAAAATGCCATCGCATAATGAAGATTGAAAATGAAAATGAATTAACTACGGAGTAGTAATAAGGTCTCTTTCGAAATGTTCCAACGTTATTACAACATACCTACTCCGTATGTGGTACAACAGGTGTGTTATCTCCTCCGCTCACTTCCTCTGGGGGAGGGGGGCGACGTCGGCCCATGATACGTGGATGCCCCATGTAGCTAGTCGTAGCGGCGGCTGTAGGTGGAATCCGTGCTTTCACCGTCGGACTTCCAAACGGAGCTCCGGTTGTGGCTAACATGAAATCTAATTCGGCCTGATAAGGCTATGCATACCTCAGTAGTCATTCAGTTATTATATCTATCAGTGGCGCGCGTCTTCGTAGCTACGAAATTTCATGCACTGATTTTCAACCATGTCGGGCAAGTCTACCGGTATATCGGTGGCAGAGATGCCCCCTGCCACCATCGATGATCTGCAGGACCTCAAAGAGGCACATGAATTTGATCCCAACCTTCCTAGCGAGATTGAGAAAGAGTTGGATGATGCCCTCACATCGGGAGATTCCGAACTCAAGGCCCACGCTGTTGAGGACCTGATCGAGGACTCTCCTTACCCCGAAGTTCGTGCTGCAGTCCTGAACTACGATGAAGGAGGCACTGGAAACACCGTCCGTGCCTGGACCTTGGGTCTCCTGTTTGCTACTCTCGGATCTGGTCTCAACGCTCTATTCTCGCTGCACAGCCCTACCATCTCTATTACCTCTTACATCGCCGAAGTCGTCGCATTTCCTTTCGGTTTGGCCTGGGCTCGTGCTCTCCCCAACGTTACCTTCACCTTTTTCGGCAGAAAGTGCGAGCTCAACCCAGGGCCTTTCACCAAGAAAGAACATGCCCTCATCACTATTATGGCCAACGCAACCTTTGCGGGTGGGTTTGCGTATACCCTAGATATTATTACAGCGCAGCGAGGCTTCTATGGACAACGCTACGGATGGCCCTTTGAGGTCTTCGTCACCATCTCCACCCAGACACTCGGATTCGGCTTGGGTGGAGTATTGCATCGCTTCCTGGTGGAGCCTGCTGCTATGATCTGGCCCGCCAACCTGGTCAACACAACTCTATTCACAGCCATGCACGATCGTGGTCTCAGCAAGCCAGACCCCGCTAGGACAGCCGGCTGGACCATCAACCGGTACCGCTTGTTCATTTATGTCATGACCGGTGCCTTCTGCTGGTATTGGTTCCCGGGTCTGATCGCTCCCTTCCTGAGTGTGTTTGCATTTGTCACCTGGATCAAGCCCAACCACGTCGTTATCAACCAACTGTTCGGCGGTTCTACTGGTATCTCGCTGATCCCTATCTCTTTCGATTGGTCTATTATCTCCGGTTATGTGACCAGTCCTATGATGTCCCCCTGGTTTGCCATTGCCAACACCCTTATTGGCTTGGTCGCCTGGTTCTGGATCATTACCCCGGCACTGCACTTTTCCAACATCTTCTACGGAAAATACCTGCCTATCTCGGACTCCAGCAGCTACGACAACACTGGCGGAGTTTACAATGTCACTCGTATTCTGACCTCCGAGTACACCTTCGATTTGGCGAAGTATAACAACTACTCCCCTCTTTTCCTCTCTACTACATTCGCCCTATGCTACGGTCTGTCCTTTGCTGGTCTGGCCGCTGTTATTGTCCACGTTGCCTTGTTCCACGGGAAGGAGATCTATCGCCGCATGCGCGAGGTCAACGTCAAGCACGAGGATATTCACTCTCGCCTCATGGCCAAGTATGAGACCGTGCCTGTCTGGTGGTATGTTATCGTTCTTGTGATCATGACAGTCATTGGATTGGCAGTCGTGCTTTCCTATCCCACCCATCTCTCCTGGTGGGCGTTCTTCGTCTCTCTCCTCATTGCCGTGCTCTGGACCCTACCCATTGGCATGATCCAGGCTACCACGAATATTCAGCTTGGTCTTAACGTCATTACTGAATTCATCGTCGGTTACATTCAGCCTGGTAAGCCCATGGCCATGATGCTGTTCAAGACATACGGTTATATTTCGATGTCTCAGGCATTGTACTTCTGTCAAGATATGAAGCTTGGTAAGACCCCTTCGCATTCCACGACCTCCACCTTATGTTTTACAACCCTAACATGATTACAGGTCACTATATGAAGATCCCCCTCGTGTCACCTTCTGGGCACAGATGGTTGCCTGCATCTGGTCTTCAGTGGTGCAGGTCGCAGTGCTGAACTGGGCGTTCGGTAGCATTAGCAATATTTGCGACCCCCACCAAGCAAACAACTACACCTGCCCTAACGGCCGCGTCTTCTTCAACGCCTCCATCATTTGGGGTGTTATCGGCCCCAAGCGCATGTTCTCCATTGGCCAGATGTACGCCAGCCTCCAGTGGTTCTGGCTCGCCGGTTTCGCCCTGCCTGCCATTATCTGGGCTGTTGCTCGCAAATGGCCCAAGAGCGGTGCCAAGTTCCTGAACGCTCCTCTGATTTTCAGTGGTACCGGCATGATTCCCCCCGCTACTCCCCTCACATATCTTATGTGGGGTAGTATTGGATTCCTGTTCAACAAGTTCATTCGCAACCGCTGGCGTGGTTGGTGGATGGAGTACAACTATGTTATCTCAGCCGGCCTGGATGTCGGTACTGCGTTGTGTCTGATCGTGATGCTCTTCGCTATCAGTCTGAGCAATTCGAGTTTCCCCAGCTGGTGGGGTAACACCAAGGCTCTCGCCACCATGGATTATGAAGGTAGTGCTGTTCAGGTCATCTTGCCTGAGGGTCAGACCTTCGGACCGACCAAGTGGTAATGGGAATGAGACATCCACTCGTCAAACTCCGCTCATGTTTACATCATTGATGTCCTATAATTAACGTGATAATTATTTCCGCGTCTGATATATACGAAGATAGTTATGAAGTTGTAATTGAAAGTCATTGTCTATTCCTTAGACAATAAAACTTCGTTTCTAACCTGAGAATTCGAGTAGTACTTGGTAAAATGAAATAGCTAACTATCTAAAAATAAATAAAAATGAAGATGCGCAGTTCGGCCTTCCAAAGTATGTTTCCCAGAAAACGTCAGATGAAACTTCGACCATGCCGACAGAAGACAACTGTGTGCCATTTTATTCCCCACTAAGCCATCTCCAATGCTTTCATAGGTGCCTGTTAAACACCGTAATGCATGGTTTTATGGTCTTAAAAAGCTTTCCTGTTATTTGCTTTGGTTTGTGCCAGAAAGCGCAGTGAGCTCAGATTATGCGCACACAGAAGCTACGCACTGAAGAAGACATGAAAAAAAAACATACGTAAAAAGAACATTCCTAAAGCACGTATATATCACACACTAGTCAACCTATGTTTGATGCTGTGGCCTCACCATGGCAATATGCAGTGAGACTAGTAGTTGACATGCTTTGTGTCCCATCCCGTAGCCCTTGCGATGTTTAAATTATATAGCATGGGTGCTCTCTAATTTTTCTTTTTATAATAGGCTCACATAAAAATTTCAGAATTTTAGTGGTGTACACACTATATATATATCCCTAAATCTAAGCCGACGACAATATTTTTATACACTGTGAATAGGTAGACCCCGGCGTCAGGCGGTCTACAATAAAAACCATAGAGATATATCAAGGCGTTTTCGTATTTAATCTTGATCTTTTTTGTTTAAGGTGATCCGCTAGATAGGGATAAGTACGGGGTAATAGAGGTATCATTATTCGGTACAGGGAATTAATATGGGGCTGAGCATAGAACAGATCATAGAAGTACTACTAGTATGTGGCTGGGGTGGATTTACTATGGTGATACCATAATAAAAAATAGCCCTTGTATTGAAAATAGAGTGCCAAGGGGTATTATCCCCAAGAGGGTTTAGATATGTGTGCAAGTAGGGATTTTGTTGTGGCAGTAGGGTTGGGGCACAACTCTTACACCACTTTAGCCTATACTTCAGACCGATATTTATCCGGCTATTTGATATACCCCAGAAAACGCCATGCCAATGTGGAGACGGGGGATTGCTCCGTCTCTTGATAGTGCTAGCTCAGTTCTAACGATGCCAAGCAGAGCACTACTGCAGCCGTTGAGGCCAATTCGATCCTATTTGGAGCTTTCGGCTTCATTTCCGACGCGAAATGGTACGCCAAGTGGTATGACCTCGTGCCTTCCTCACATGCAATGATGCGACTTGTCTGCACCCTGAGTCGCTTGTCTCCACAGTGCAAGGGATTCAATTGCCGGTCGGCATGACTTTATATGAAGAGCTTCCCCAGGAATTTCTTTTTCTTCATTCCAACCCCTGTGGAAAAGAAGCTGTTGTCTTCTCGAAATGGTGGCCAAGCTGCTTTCCAATGGGCTGCTGCTCGTGCAGCTCTTTGCTGCCCTAGCTTTGGGAAAACCGACCTCCACCCCTCTCTACAAGGATCCCCATGCTCCAGTGGAAAAGCGAGTGAAAGACTTATTGAGCCGGATGACTATTGAGGATAAGAGGTCTCAGTTGACTCAGGGTATGATTTTATCTCAATCCCCACCATGGGGAGTTCTAATTGCTGAATGATGCTTGTGTAGGTGATATGGGAAAATGGATGAATGAAACCACAGGAGCGTTCAACTATACCGGGCTGGTAGACCAAATGGCCGAGAGGTCAGGCATGTTCTATGGTATGGGAGTCCTCTATTTCGCTGTTGGGTCCTTTCCCACTAGTCCGCAGAAACACAAATACTAATGACTTGCAGTCGGATACCCTGTTCCTTGGGATTGGATCTCAGAGAACGTCAAGAGAGCCCAGGACTACCTCCTCCACAACACCACTCTGGGAATTCCCGCGCTTGTTCAGTCTGAGGGTATGTACACAAAAGCATAAAGTCTCCAGTTATATTGGAACCCAAACTCATGATATTTCTTGCACCAGGTATCCACGGATTCTTGATTGGCAATGCCACTATCTTCAACTCACCCATTGCCTATGGATCCTCATGGAACACAGATGTAAGTAACGATTACAAATGTACTGTTATACATACTGCTGTTGAGTTCTAACACGATATTGTGCAGCTTGTCGAAAAAATGGCGGAAATCACCGCACAAGAAGCCTTAGCACTGGGTGTTAATCAGCTCTTCGCTCCTGTTGTTGATCTCGCTCGTGAGCCTCGATTTGGTCGGGTAATTTTCATCTCTATGTCAACACATTCAGCGCAACGAAGCTAACGACAAGACAAAAGGTCGAAGAAACCTTCTCCGAGGACGCTTTCCTTGCCGGCGAAATCGGCTATAGCTACGTCAAGGGTGTACAGGGCAAGAATGTATCCGCTATGGTCAAGCACTTTGCGGGCTTCAGCGCCCCCGAGCAGGGTCTAAATACTGGCCCAGTTCACGGTGGTGAAAGAGAGTTGCGCACAACGTATGTCAGCCCCAAGTTTGGAGACTAAACAGTTGACTGATCATTACATAGATGGCTACCTCCTTTCAAGCGAGCTATCATTGATGCCGGTGCTTGGTCTATCATGGCTGCGTACCACTCGTAAGTCTAGCCTGGTCCCTTTTGTCTGATATTGCCATTTTAACATTCATTTCTAGATATGACGGAATTCCTGCAGTCTCTGACTACCACACTCTCACCGAGATCTTGAGAGAGGAATGGGGATATGAGTACTTCGTCATGACTGACGCCGGTGGAAGTGACAGAGTGTGCTCCTACTTCCACCTTTGCGAGAGCGATCCCATCGACATGGAAGCGGTTACCACGCAGCTGCTGAATGCTGGAACCGATGTTGAGATGGGAGGTGGTTCATTGTAAGCTCCATTGAAATCCGCACAATACAGATACAGTTGCTGACTACCGAATAGCAACTTCCAGAAGATCCCCGAGCTTGTCAAGTCCGGCAAACTCGATATTAAGGTTGTGGACACTGCTGTCTCCAGGTTGCTTCGGGCCAAGTTCGAAATGGGTCTCTTTGAGAACCCGTACCCTGCTGCGCCTCAGAACGAATGGCATAAGCTCATCAACGGCCCCGAGGCTGTGAAGATTGCAAGAGACTTGGATAAGGAGTCTATCATTCTGCTTGAGAACCACGATGACATTTTGCCTCTGAAGAAGTCGAGTAACATTGCCGTCATCGGACCCATGGCTCATGGCTACATGAACGTAAGTTCAATATTCTTATTTACTTGTCAGCTGGGATATATACTAACGACGCTTATAGTACGGTGACTACGTCGTCTACAAGAGTCAGTACCGGGGTGTGACTCCCCTCGATGGTATCAAGGCTGCAGTTGGCGACAATGCCCAAGTCAACTACGCCCAAGGATGCGAGCGCTGGAGCAATGACCAGTCAGGCTTCGATGAGGCAGTCGAAGCCGCAAAGAAGTCCGACGTGGCTGTCGTCGTTGTCGGAACCTGGTCTCGCGATCAAAGGGAAATCTGGTCCGGAGTGAACGCAACGTAAGTAAACCAAACTTATTTCAAGATATATCGAGCAAGTTTCAGTTACTGACAAGCAAAAAGAACTGGCGAACACATCGATACAGACGACCTATCCCTCGTCGGCGCCCAAGGACCTCTTATCAAAGCCATTGCCGACACCGGCGTGCCAACAATCGTCGTTCTATCAAGCGGCAAGCCGATTACAGACACCTGGATCGCAAACTCAACCGCTGCCCTCGTTCAGCAGTTCTACCCATCCGAACAGGGCGGCAACGCCCTCGCCGACGTCCTTTTCGGCGACTACAACCCCTCCGGTAAGTTATCCGTCAGTTTCCCCCGTTACGTGGGCGATCTCCCAATTTTCTACGACTACCTCAACTCCGGACGCCTCATGGGAAACCCAGGCCACAAGTATGAGAATGGAACCCTCGTCTTCGGCCAGTCGTACGTTCTCGGTGATGCCTCGCCGTGGTACCCCTTCGGCTATGGAAAGAGTTATTCCAGCTTCAAGTATGGAACTGTTAAGCTCGACAAGAGCAAGATCTCTGCTTCTGAGAAGACTGTCACTGTCAGTGTTGATGTGACTAATACTCATGCTACTCGTGAGGGTACGGAGGTTGTGCAGGTTTATATCAAGGATGATATTGCCTCTGTTGTTGTTCCTAATCGCCAGCTTAAGGGATTCAAGAAGGTGGTTATTCCTGCTGGAAAGACTACGACTGTTAAGATTCCTATTAAGGTTGAGGATATTGGTCTTTGGAATACCCGGATGAAGTATGTTGTTGAGCCTGGTCGGTTCACCGTCCTTGTTGGTAGCAGCTCTGAGGATATTCGTGGCAACGCTACGTTTATTGTTCAGTGATTGCTGAGAGGTTTATGTTGGAGGGAAATTGGTTATTAGTACATAGTCTGTTGTGTGTATTGTATATATTTAACACTGGACAATTTTCAGATATCCAGTCAAATTCTTCTATATCCTCTCCTTCCCTTAATCGTATTCTTAAATAGCTTTGGGGACATGCATGTTATATTTAATCATCTCTTCATCTATCCATGTCACCTCATATATTCCTTCGGACACTTCCATTTGGCTAGGATTAGATAGAAGTCTAACAGTTACCTAGGCACTAATCTATTCAGAAAAAATAAATATGGATGATAATTGATTGTAACCGAAACTTCATAAATAGTGTCATGGGATCATAAAGGCTCTGAGTATGCACATGCAGGATATCTCATAAAAATTGGGTTAAGCCTGAGGGGACTGAACGCTGCTTTCAACGACCGAGAATGGATGTTGCGAGACTATGCCGGGCTATCACCCGCAGCACGAGACGTTGTTTGACTAGCAGAGGAACCTCGACCGGGATCTGGAGATGATGAGATTTCCGACGGCTTGCTAGTACCACTGGGAGGCGGATTGCTCTGACTGTCCCCGGAGCGACCCTCCGCTCTCCGAGTTTTGGCACCCTCTTTCAATTTCTCCCAGCGGTCTCGATATCGCCCAAGAACATTTTTGAGCTTGTCATTCTCGTGCGTAGCGGTTTCAAGTTTTTTCTCACTACGCTTGATCTGCTCCTCGAGTTCTTTGATCCGAGCGTCAGTATCAGCCGCAACTGGCGGCGCGGTCAGCGTAGCAACAGGCGAGGTAGTGGCCGTTGAAGGCTGGAAATAATCAGGCGTCCCCCCGCTTTGGCGGTGCATCATTCGGATTGATTGCTGCAGCGCCAACGACGAAGATTGCGCGCTCACCTCCCACATATGCAATCGTGTCGCAAGCGAATCGGTCAAGCCCCTCAATGTCTCATTCTCCACCTGCATCTCTTCCATTGTCTTCTGTGTCTGCGGGGTGGTAAGCTTATCGGGTGCGCCGCGTCGACCCGCCCATATGCGTGAACCGCTGGCACTGTGACGCATTTCAGGAGATGAGGGGGTCTCTCGCGCATCCACAAAGTCGTCATCACCATCCTCGAGGCTGTTCCTGCGTGCCTGCCTTTCGGCTCTGGTGAGGATTCCTGCGTATGACATAGTCCCGCCTGTGGTTGGGACGACATAGAATGACTCTGCTGGGTTCCCCGGACCTGCCCCAGAGCCGTCCCGAATCGACCGCAATGCGGCTCGAGAGAAGAGTTTGTTCACGTCAGGTTCACCCGCGGTTATGGAGCGATCTAGAACAGCATGTTCACGATCCAGTTTCACCTCGGCTGAGGACTTACGGCTTTGTTCAACGCGGACTGGATCGGCAGACCCCATTTGAATCCCCGCGAATGCCAAAGGCCCAGACACCTTGGAGACCAATCCCCCGAAGGCTGAGTAGAAACGGTTGAATGCTTCATCAGCAATTGCAGGCTTATCTTTCGATGCCCCGGATTCAGCTGCACTGGGGGGTACCGTTTGCTGGGAAACGACCTCAGTGGAACTGGGGGTCGGAGGAGACCATGGTTGTCTAGGTGCCGAAGCACGACCGTGTCGACTTTTAGCTGGTCCGTCACGTAGCCTTGTTTCGCCGGCTTTAGCCTTCGGTGGGGGTTCGGTCATCTTTGCTGCGACATGTTGCGATGTAAGTGTCGGCGACACTGGCGATCCACGCTGGGGGTGCGACGGGATTCCTCGGGCGGATGCCAGATTACTAGCGATAGAGGATTTATCCCGACTTGGTAGACGAGTATTACCCACCAATCTTGGTGGTAGGTGTGCATCCTGGTTCGCACTTGCGCCCTTTGTGGCCCCAAGATCACCTGCGGTCTGCTGGGTCGCTAACGTGGATGAGGTAGTAGTAGCGGATACTGTTTCGGCAGGGAGGGTGGTTGGATGTTCATGCTGGAATCGGAGGATCTCGGCGAGTTTCTTGTGGTGAGTTTCGAGTAAACGTAGAGTCCGTAGCGCCTATGACGCGTTAGCTCAGAGCCGAGTGGGGGTAGATCTTCTACTGAATCAAAACTCACCTCATGGTCGGAGCTGTTCTGTGCAGCGGTTGCAAATTCACCAGCAGCTAGATCATGCTCCTCACTGGCAGCGACTGGGTTGGCCTTACGAGTCTCTAGCACGGCGTTCCGCGCATGAGTGTGGGCCTGGATGCGGTCAGAATATCCTGGAAAATGAGGGGGGTTGAGGTCTTACCAGGGCCAAAGGAGCTATTTCCATGACGAAAATAAGTTCACATGTAGGAGTTCAGCGAGAAAGATGAGGTGCATTCCTTTGGGATTTATCCGGGGAATGTTGGAGAAGTGACGTTATGCGAAGTGAATGGGGTTGGGATTTGACAGTCGCACGAGCGATACACCTACATTTTGTACACCAGAGAACCCTTGAAATCAAACCAATTCTCTTAAAACTTATCAAAACACATCTTAGATCCTACATATGCAACTAAATAGACCGAAAACAGCGAAAACGTCAAGTCACATCCGCATTCTAAACAGTGGAGAAGCGGAGCTCAAGCATTAGATGCTTATAGCTATACTGTCACCTCGTTCTTGGAGGAACCAGGGAATTAGGGAAATTGCAAGAATAGAAAAAGATACCAGAAAACATATCACTAGTCCAAATCAAATCAATTGAACAGCAACAAACAGCAAAGAACAGCAAAGAACAGCAAAAGATAGTCTCAAGTTTCAGAAACCCCCCGGTCGTAACTTGGCGGGTGACTAAGTTGCGGAGCTCCAGGGGATGTTCGGACAATTCAACACGTCGCTCTCTCTTTTCACTTTGTCTCTCCGTCGATGTACGGAACTTCTCTTACATAAAAAGAAGAGAGAGAGAAAGTCTTCAACATACACACCTCATGACAACTTTTCCTTGAGTCGCCCGGTCTGCCCGCACCAACCCCCGATCCCCATTCCCTCTACATTCCCTCAATTATGGCCGACTCTTCGTCTTCAAGCTTGAGAGGCGAAAACAGATCGCGCCGCTCCTGGACAGTATCTGCAGAATCAAGTGCACTGGAGAGCAATGGTCGCTCATCCCATGATTCCACCCTCGAGAGACCAAAAACCCAAGGCGGAGAAGTAGTAGATCCCAAGGCTGGCCCTAGTGGATTCTCAAAGCTACTCGAGGCGCGTCGGAGGCGGAAAGAGAATAAAAAGAAGAATCAAAAACAATCCGACGAGCCACCGGTGCCCACTGTGGTTTTGGAAAATGACCTACATGAAAGCCGATCCAATCAGTCCCGGGATGGGACCTCCGCAGCCCCGTCGTCGAACGGAGAGAGCTTTGCGCCGGAGGGCGAAGGCAATAGTCTGTTGACCGATGATGAAGAGCCAGACGGGTAAGTTGAGAAACTAGCCCTCTTATTATTTTGGACTACTCCTAATCAGCTGAGCTTCTTTTAGGCCTCCGCCGCTCACCTCGCATAGCTCCCATGCCGGATTCTACACCTCGTCCTCACCTTTGTTTAAGACCAAATCGGTAGATGCCACAAACACGGAAGACTCTCACACCGATGCCGAATCAGCTGTTAGCGGTCTGAGTGCCACTGGCTCAGAATCAATCCCAGGCGAAAGAATGTCCCGACGCGCAACATCGGGCATGGCATTGGATGTCCCCACGGACGCAAATGGCAAGAAACGCGGGATATCTCCTGGAAGACGCTTTTTCAACTCGGACAAGAAAGGCGCCAATGACGACACTGAGGATTCATCAAATAAGTCTGGGGGCAACAAGAGTGGGCGGGGTCTGTTCGGAGCCAGCCGGCGGAGCAGTCTATCATCGAAACGAGCACAGGCAGCCCCCAGCGATGTCCCGCCTGTACCTGCGCCAATTCGTACCGATCTAACGGACAACAAGCCTCGTTCGCTTGAAGCGAGCCCCATGCCGAACACCCCCCTCATACCGCTATTCCTGCGCCAGCGACAACTGTAACCCCTCCAACACCAACTGAGTACCGCCCGCTCAGTGCGCAAATCTTGTCTAACAATGTTACCGATTCACCCGAGTCTCTACAATCTGAAAATTCTCCGTCCTCCGGAGTCACTACCGTGAGCCCCTCTGGAAACATGATCTCCCACCGCCGGGTGCGGTCCGCTTCTGCAGCTCATGGCCCAAGTAAATTGTCCACCTCGGTGTCTGCATTGACGCCTCTTGAAGAAAAGACTCCCGGGGCGAAGAATGTGCCTTCAACCCAACAAAGTGGCTTCTTCTCCTCGGTGTTTTCAGTGGCGCAAAACGCTGCCACCTCCTTCAGCAACACTATCAATGCACAACAGAAAAATCGTCCAATTGCCCAACCTGTTCCTGCTGATGCAGATAAATCTGTCAATGAACCCACTCCGGAGGACGGTGAAAGAACATCAGACAACGGCAGCAAAATTGCGGAAGGGAGACCATCTGCCGTAGAGACTCTCGGGGCAGGCGATCTGAACTTCAGTCATCTGGACATCGACGCACGACCCGGTGAGTCAATCACGACTGCCGACGGCGTGGTGATTACAAAACCAGGGAACCCAACTGACAAGCGCAAAAACACAGCTGTTTCCCGGCGAGATGATGAAGCTGCCAAACTTGAAGATAAACGCGCAGCGCGCGCTGTTCAAGTAGCATACGCGAGGCCCTCAGATGCTTCATTGGCGGGCCCCACAGAAGAGGCCCTGGAGATTCAGTCTACTACCTCACTTCCGAAAGATGGCCCAATTATGGGTGATCAAACTCCCCCCAGTGGTAGTGTCATTGACGGTGACCTAAGCGGTGGCATTCGACGCACGGGTAGTGTGCGCAGTAGACTTGCCCGGCGCCATCGGGGCTCGTCTGGGGCTACAACCTCGACAATCGGAGCGATTGGCATGAATGCCATTGCACTTGGTGCTCCTGGTGTCAATTCTAGTGTGCCTCGGTTGACTGGTTTCGCGGTTGCGAGTAAAAAGCGCAATCGGGACTTTCACCAACTGTTCCGAAGTGTACCCGAAGATGATTATCTTATCGAGGATTATAGCTGTGCTTTGCAACGTGAAATCATTCTTGCTGGCCGCATATACATCTCGGAAGGCCACATCTGCTTCTCTAGTAACATTCTGGGATGGGTCACGACTCTAGTGATCAGCTTCGATGAGATTGTTGCTATAGAAAAGGAGAGCACAGCCATGGTGTTCCCCAATGCTATTGCCATTCAGACACTCCACGCGCGTCACACTTTCCGCAGTTTGCTAAGTCGCGAGTCCACATATGACTTAATGGTTAATATTTGGAAGATCAACCACCCCACCATCAAAAGCTCTGTGAACGGAACCCGTGTGACCAATGGAACCGGTGATAAGACAGAGAAGGTTGGGGAGGGGGAGGAGGAGGGAAGCGGATCCGAGAGCGATGTTTCGGACGAAGACGAAATATATGACGAGGACGAGGAAGGAGACCATGCCGATAGCTTCTTCGAGGCCGGTGACAGTGCCAACGCTAGTGCAGCATCATTGCCAGTGCGAAAAGGATTAAGCCGCAAGGCGTCCAGTCTGTCCGCGAATGCAGCTGTGCCAGCAGCCAGCACGAATGGAAATGGCGATAAAAAGAACGGAGACAAAGGCACTTCCAAGGATGCGCCTGCTGATTTCCCAGGCCCGGCTACACATGCACCCACCGAATACGTCGACGCCAACGGACAGTATGAAAAAGTCATCAAAGATGAGATAATTCCAGCACCGCTCGGCAAGGTCTTCTCTTTGGTTTTTGGCCCGGCGTCCGGCGAGTTTATGACCAAGTTCCTTGCCGAGAATCAAAAATGTGGAGAGCTACAGTTCGAGGGAACAGCGAAAGGCTTAACGACCGAATCCCCAACTAGGAAGTACTCATACATCAAACCCCTCAATGCTCCAATTGGCCCAAAGCAGACGAAATGTATCAGTACCGAGACCATGGACTTACTAGACCTTGAGAAGGCCGTTCTTGTCACTCTGAGCACCCAGACACCGGATGTGCCCAGTGGCAATGTTTTTGCAACCATGACCAAGTACCTCTTTACATGGGCTCCTGGCAACCAAACTCGCTTCCTCATGACCTGTACTATTGAATGGTCAGGCAAGAGTTGGCTGAAGGGCCCTATTGAGAAAGGCGCAATCGACGGGCAAACGACCTTTGGTAATGAGCTTGTCAAAGCCCTGCAAGTTGGAGTTGCTCCCCGCGGGCGTACGAATGGTGCGGGACGAGGCAAAGGAAAGCGCAAGAAGGGCGACGGCGCAGCGCGGGAGTCAGTCGCAGCTGCTTCGTTGAAGGTTACTGTGGATCCCACCGCCGGAAAGGGAGGATCATGGGGACTATTCGAACCAGTCCGCCCCCTCCTAGAGCCCTTCACCAGCGCTCTCAGCCCGCTATGGAGTAGCAACGTCGCTATCCTAATTATCGGAATCTTATTCTACATGGCGTTCTTCCGATCCTCGTCATCCCCATCCGCGCTTTCACATGAAGTCGGCTGTCCCGGTCACGGCTTGCCCCAGAGACTGGCTGCATATGAGGAGATGTGGCGACGTGAAGAGACTGAGCTCTGGAACTGGCTTGAAGACCGAGTTGGTATGGACGGAATGGTCTTTCCAAACGTTTACCGATCGCCCGAGCCACACCCAAGTCGCAGGTCATCCGGAGTCAGTACAAGTGATGAGCGTGAGCTCGCTGCACGGCTTCGGGAAGAAAGGATCTCTGACCGCGAGATGGACCATGCCCTCCGTACCACCCGCCAACGTCTCGACGTACTCGAAGAGATGATGGGCAAACGCAAAGCCCAATGGGAAGCCGAAGAACCAGCCAAGTCCGAATTGTGATGGGCGACAATGTTTGTCCCTCCTTGCACATAAAAACCAACCAAGCCCTCTCCCTATCCCCTATCCTTTCTACACTTGTCTCCTGAGAGAGAAAGCCTTTCCCAACACCCCACAAAATCTATTTCCTTGTTTTTACAACTTGTTTTATTCTCAACCATTTATCAGGGTGTTCTCCTGGAGTTATGGGAACAAGCAGAGCTGTTCCCTTGCTGTTGATATTTATTCCTCCTCACATTCATTCTCAAAACCCTACAGTCATTATCACAACTTTCCCTGCTGTGTCCTTCGATACACAGGCCGCCTTTCCTTGCATATACATGAGCGCCAACTATCTTGTCTCTACCGGTCTACAAGCTACCAGCTTCGATTTTCTTTCTTACCATTCTTGCTGATTGTTCATCTGAGCGTGCTGGCTACTTCTTTTCTTCGCCCCATTGGGCTTCTGTGTGAATATCTCGAGCTAATGCTATGTGATTTACATATTGAATTTAGGCTATGCCTGACAGTCCTTCTTTGCATTTGTAATACTAGATCAGTAAAACGCTATTCTTGTTCATTGAGGGCTATAAAACCAATTGGCTTTAACCCAGTAAGGAGCACAAGAAGGATTCTCCTGAATGGTTGAAGAGGTTGAAGTAAAGAGAGCTGAGGATGTTAGGGACCTGGTCGAACAAATGGGGAGTCAGAGGAGAAGATTGACGCCGGCCACGGATATCTATACAGTTCTTATGTCGAAATTGCTGGCCTGGTATGTTACTCCGTCAATGCTTTGATCAATGAAGAAACAAATTCTTCAAACAGGGTGACTTCATCCCACAATAGATAGCTCCTAATAGCAGGATAGACAGTTATGAGACGAGATATCCTATATAAAATTCCGAGACTGCGTTCGATCCTCTACCTATTTCCTTATCCCACGCGAATTTCATACGTGTTCCACCCTACTTCATTTTCACTTTTCTATCAGATACCTGTTGCAACTAAGCTGCGTCTTACTTCTTCTTGATGGCAATGGTCTTCTTGACCAGCCCCAGAGCCAACCTTTCTAGTACGGTAGAGCTTCACACTAATTTTCTAGGGTTAGCTCCAACAACCCTCATCACTTTCTGTCAGCAAAAGACAATCACCCACAGACATTCCTCTTGTTTCTACTTGTCCCGGGTATTTTACTGACAGTCCATACTCGAGGAAAATGGCTGAACACCAGCTACCCGTGGGCCATCAGCCTATCGCCCTCCAACCAACCTCGTTGAATGGGCTTCCCATGGAGCTCATACTCTCAATCTCAGACCTGCTCCCACAAAAGATATCCTTTGACTTTTGATAGGCAACCGCCGACTTTTCATGGCCCTTCATCACGATAAAACGACTCTTCCACGGCAGTCAGGAAGTGACAAGCTATCATTGCTGCACCAAATCGAACGCGACCTCCCCCATCATTTCCTGTGCTACTGCTGCCTCATTCTCCACAAGTTTGATGAACCAGAGGAGTTTAGGCTGAAAGGCATGCGGGTGATGAGCAGATGTCGGCTTCCATGTGTCGTAGACTATCTATAGCGGGAAAACGAACTGCAGATTGGCCTGGAGCCCTCGAGTTTCATATGAGAGTGCTTCTAGTGATTGGCCACGAGAGGCGTTACTTTCGCGCAATCTCTCGAAAGATACAAATGTCTAATGAAAATAGGCCTATGGAGCACATGGGTCTCACCATCTCCAGAAAGACGAGTTGAGGCTGAGGATTGAGCTAATTCAATGATAATTCGATTGGATATTGCAAATGAGCATGAGATCAAAAATTATAAGCTTCAGGATAAATCAACTACCCATTCCGGCTTTGACCGAAGACGCTCATCTCGCTATTCTTTGTGTATTTGTCCCGTATGAGCTTCGTATTCTTTCAAGGCTTATTGTCCTGGATATAGGATGCGGACTGATCTTTATTACCCCCGGCTTCGTCTTATTAGTTGCATTTGGAATATTCACCAGCCCAATATTTGGCGTCAGCTTCATCGTCACCAACCTCATCCTCCTCCATTCCGTTGGATTTGATGGGGCTAGCATATTCTAGGCCCCCCGCTGGGTCTTCGTTGTCGTCTCCAAATTGGTTGTTACATTCTTCGCCGGGTTGGTCTTTTTCTTTGGCTCGACTTTTGGCTTCATTTCTGGCTTTGTCTTTAGTTCCAGTTTGCTCTTCGTCTCGGGCTTGCTTTTCGTCTTTGTATCAGGCCTCTTTGCGTCTAGGGTTGCCTTAGTCTTCGATACTGGCTTTGGGTTGATCTTTGCCTCTGCTTTCAGTTTGGGATTTATGTCGGGCTTTGCGTTGCTCTTCGCCTCTGGTTTGTCCTTCGTCTCTGGATTGCTCTTCATCTCTGGCTTGAGCTTGCGTTTTGTCTCTTGTTTGGGCTTAGGTTTCGTCTCTGTTTTGACCTTCGCCTCCGGGTTGCCCTTCGTCTCTGGCTGGATCCTCGCCTCCAGCTTGAGCTTGGGTTTCGTCTCCGGTTTGTCCTTAGTCTCCGGCTTGCTCTTCGCCTCCTGTTTCAGCTTGGTCTTCGTCTCCGGCTTGGGTTTTGTCTCTGGTTTGCTCTTCTTGCCCTTCGCCTCCGACTTGCTCTTCGCCTCCGGCTTGGGCTTTGGTTTCGTCTCTGTTTTGCTCTTCGTCTTCGTGTCTGACGTGCTCTTCACTTCCGGTTTTGGCTTGATCGTCACGAACGTTACTGTTGGTCTGACCAGGATCACTTTCGGTTGTACTTCAACCATCTTAATATTTCTGAGGTCTCGTAGTTCTCAAATTGGTTATGGTGCAAAATATTTGGATAGCAGCGTCCTCCCGAATGCCTACCTGGGTGATTCATTAACTTCTTTGTCAGCAGCGTGGTTGGGCACCTAGGCGTCAGCATCAGCCTCAACCTCGTATTCGTCTGTATCGAGGTTAGCGTCAGCAGGACATCACCCGACGGTATCTTCCTTGTCTGTGCTTTCGTCTCTAGTATCACCCTTGTCATTGTTATTGTCGCTGGTCGTGTGCCGTTGCTAGTGTGAACGGCGTGGACTTGAACAGAACTCACAAATGCGGATGCGGGTTAATCCCCGCCATGCAGGCCATCATGACCGATTCAATAATTAGACAACCGGATACACTAGTTTGTCTGACTTGTATTTTGATTGTACCTGACACTCGATGTACTACTTACTAGTGTGTTGAATGAAACCGAAGCTGAAATATATATTTAAAAATGTGATGGGCACCACCGTCTACTACGTCTGCTCCGGGGATAGAATTTGCTCTAGAGTAATCCAAATAAGGTATTACAAGTTCTACTTTGGGGAAATTCCATTAAATTCTAATCTGCAAGCCATTTGATTATTTTGATATTGGATTTGCCAATCCTTTAAACATGCCTCAGCCTATAAGCAACGTAAATCAACCTTGGAACGCTTTGGTTTTTGCTTTCATACGATATAGTCAAATATGTCGACTGGGATAGTGGAATCCTAATTGTGGTGATCTTACAAAATGGAAATCATGAGGTAGAACATTGGTTGCATTGCTATGTCCTGTGTAAATGCAGACAGGAATCTGTAGCAACAACCGGTTTTTCTTTTTTGTTTTCCCTTTTCTTTCATATGTAAAATTTGTGAAATCCTCAAGTGCAGGCGCCTATCTCCATGACCTTATCAATTCCAAGGTCCGTTAAGTTCAAAAAGCAACACACCTACTCCCATGCTGGGCCGTGTCCCTAGTGCTCTGTCTCCAGCCGCGGTAGGAGATATCTCGTCCACTGCTCTGGCTTTGGCCCGTCGCACTTCCACCAGTTTCCATGGTATCCCCTTCGGCGGGTGAGATGCTGGGCTTGCGGCATTCGTTTACCAAGAGCTTGCAATAGTAGACGAAAAGCTGGTAGTCCACGGGTCGTTCCAAATTCTTCACCTCTTCCTCAATAAACGGGATCTTCAAGACTTCTCCACGAAGCTCTTGCAGAAGTCGAAGAAGCGCAACTTCGCAATCGGGAGCGAGGTTCTCTGTCTTCAGGCGGTTAAACTGGTTCTGGTACGCCATGGTGAAATCTGTAGGGGTAGCGAAGTTCTTGCGATTCATTCCCTCCCATCTCTTTAACTCGCTCGCAACGAACTTGGACTGATTGTGCAGGCTCAACAGTTTGATTGTGCTGAAGATCTCGTCGGCGTAGGTGAGCTCGTTTGAATGTGCTTTGACATTGAGTTGAAGTGCGACCTCGATTTGGTTAAACAACCAGGTAGCAACAACAAGAGTCCAGTATTTCCATCGCTTGTAGTTGAGATCTCCTGGCTTGGGCCTCGGAATATCAGTGCTCACGAGTGCATCGAGCTTGAAGGGCCGCAAGACATGAAGGATCTCATTGCCCCATACCGTAAGGCTAGACTCTGGCTTGAGCTTTGAGATGTCTAGAAGGGTTGCAGGAGCCTCCTTGGGCAAATTGGTAGCCTGAGTGTGCGGCGGGGCGGAACGGATTTTAGGCTCGGCATTACGCCGGCCGCCATCAGGGGAGTCGGAAAAGAACGACATAATAGCCGATGAAGGAGCTCGAGTAATGGTAAGAATAAGTGAAATGTCTGAAATTTGTGACTTTAAAGAAGATATTGTTAGCAACTCATCGCAGTTCTCCAAAGGAAATGTCATCAACTTACTGTGGATGGTTCAGATCAAAAGTGTATGTTTTTCTGGCTGAAGCAGTGTCTGCGGTGATTTTAAGAGGAAAGAAAGAATGGAAGAAGAGGATGAAGAGAAGAGAATTTAAAGGCGTCGTTTGCATGTGGAAAGAGCACAAACGAGGCAGTGGTGACCGAGTATAGTCAACATAGCATAACGCTTATGTCGGCGTAAGTGAAGTTTAATAGTCTCATTTTAAAATATTCAACCGCCATCAATACAATGTCATTTCCGTTTTTGACCACCAAAAAAGACCTTGTCATAAGTCTTAGAAGCAAAGAGCCCTTTAATTGATATAATTTTAGCTAAAAATCTATCAGCGCGCAATTAGCGAAATTTGCTGCCATTTTCTCTATGTTCCAATCACCATGAGCTACGGCATATTTTGACACTGGTCCGCAGACTCATTAAATCAGATTATGCTCATTTCATATTGGTAGCATTCAATCCATTAGTGTTTCTTACAACTGGCATATATCGGGGGTGCGTATATTTCTTAGGGCCAGGGGGTCACGTGAATGATCTATACAGCCATCTTCCACAAGGGATCAATGAAACTACAAAAAGCAAGTTGAGACGCGTGCTGTGACAACATCACCTGGAGTATGTCTGTCATATATTAGCTTATAATTGTGGCTCAAGGCATACGTATGATGGATGGCTTCTCTGCATTGGCTAATCTACATTATTCTCTGTACATTTGAGCTTTCTGTTGCGAGTTTTAATACACTGTATGTCCCTGATGATACCTGGTAGTCTTTCATTATATACTGTATCTTAAATATTATACCAATATGACATTCACGGCTAATTGAGCCTGGGTCGGTGCCATTCATTAAGCTTCAACCTTTCCACCTGCCACGCTCCGTTGTTGAGATAAAGCAATGGCTTGATTTTTCGGTAGTGATGTTTTCCACGCCTTGACGCCTGAGTTAAAGCCTTCATCAATCTGCTCCAGTGTAATTCCAGCAGTCTCTGGCATGAACAAAAAGGTTAAAATCCAGATTACGGCAGTGACGCCTGCGTAGAAATAGCCCACACTGGCACCCATGTTCCCGTGATTGGCATCCAACATATAGGGCGTCCAAAATGTTGCACCAAAAGCAAAGATACCATAAAACACCGTTGTGTTGGCTTGTCCGAAAGTGCGAAGTGAGACACTATGCATCTCCACAGAAGATAGGTTAGCACTCGCAGCAATAGTCCCACCAAAGACAAAAGCCCACAAGCACAGAAGAACGACCGTCACGATTTCTGCTCTTGCATCATTCTCGAGAGCGGTGCTCACAGAGGAAAGAGTGAGCATGCAGGCACCCATGATAGCATAACCCCAAAGCATCGCAGCTCTCCTTCCGCCATATTCCACAATGAACGGGCCAAATATTGATCCTCCTAGGATGCATAACCCAATGATGACATTGATTAGGTATGGATCGCTGACGCCAACTCCTTTGAGGAACAGAGTAGCGTACGGTTGTACAAATTGGATACCAGTAATAGCGAGTCCAACCATGATCATGGCAGAGGTGGAGGTGCGACCAATATGCTTGCTGCGGTAAATATCGAAGAACGAGACAGCTTTGCGGGTCGCACGTTCGCTCTCAATGTTGGTTCTGATATCATCAATCTGTGCAGTGATTTCCGGCGAATATGGACTTTGGTTGTATAGCGCGCCGAATGATTTCCGCGCCTCTTCCTCTCGGCCATGTCCCATGAGCCAACGTGGAGATTCAGGGAGCATCAGAATACCAGCACCTAGAATAACCCCCAGAGGTATTTGACACAGAATTGGTGTTTTCCACTGCCAATCGTTCGTTGGCTCCAGACGAGCAGAACCTGCACACACGGCGAAAGCACCAACATTCCCACCAGCGAGTCCAATATTATACAACCCTAAAGATAACCCGCGCTTGTTGGCGACGATGCACTCGGAGCCATATGTCACACTGGCTGTCATCAGCTGTCCAATTCCCACAGCACTGATCGATCGGCACACCATGTAGCGCAAGAAGCTGCCACTGGTGCCAAGCATTCCAGCGGCACCAATGATAGCCAATGTACAGCCAACCTGGATTGACCCCCTGCGTCCGATGTATCGACCGGTGACCCCCGCTATCCCGCCTCCAATAGCAATGAACAGGAAGTTGAGACTGATGATGGATTGTTGTAGTGGCGTTAACGAGCAATGTTGAATCTGGGCATACGTGTTCGGGTCTAGGACTTGCTCGCAGCTCCCAAATGCGTGTTTGTAAGAAGGCATGACCAGGACCGTGCCGGCGTAGCCATTGTCGAAATTCGAGATCCATGCGGAAAATGAGACCCATAACGAGAGCCGTAGCATGGATCCGGTTGTGCTCGGGGCATCCTTTGCACTGATGTGTTGGGTAGTGGAATTGGTGAGCGTGTCGTTAGAGCTGGGCTCAGGCTCTATTTTGGGGGTTGTATCTTGCAAATTCATGCCGGGCGGATTTGGAGTAAAAAAAAAAAAAAAAAGACAATATTGCTTGCTGAGTTCAGTTCATGGCTATTGAGGATGGAGGTATGGACCATCAGGCGGAGTATATATGGAACATTGAGGTGGAGCTCCTGGACGCTACATTCCGAAGCCGAAACATATCATACGTACACCTTGTCAGAAAGAATGTGAGACATGATCTACCTCTAGTGGAAGGCTTGGTAGTTCCCAGCCCTAAAATACCGCTGGGAAAAAAGCAGAAATGGCATAGATTATGACAATTGCAATAAATGCATTGTAGGGAATCGGAGAATTCACTGGCCGAAAACATTCCCAAGCTCAAGAACCTCGCGCTAGGAGGCATATATTTCAGGTCCAAATTACGTCAAGAGGCAGGTTTGCACTATGTAGCATCGCGTTGTGCTTGAATATATGCATACGCCTTGCTGTAATAGTAGTTTAATAAAGATATTATGAGATTCCATTGCTTCTAAGTGTGTTGCTTTCAATGTGGTTGGTCAAGAGGTCAAGGATCATCTGCGCTTAATACGATTAACGATAATTAGGGTTGTCTTGCAAGAAAATCATTGTAGGTCCCACATATTAAGCATCGTATTTTAAGAATTTACCTTCCATACAGCGATTCATCCCGCTTCGGAGCCATCATAAACCCGAAGGCCTTATAACCAAGAACGGAGTACTAAATCATGCGACTGAAATTTCCTAAATAAAAAAGAAGAGTTCTTTATGACACACCCTGCGAGGGGTATCATAGGGATGCATCACCTGCTGAAACCTACAATCAAGATAACCTGGTATGCTGACCCAGACCCGCTCTTTTTTTTGATATTCATTACCCTGCTTATCTTTGTCCACTACGTAGTACACATAACATGATTTTCTGATAATTAAGATTGAAGGAAATGTTCAAAATATATAGCTTTGCTTCTAGATTTGTCAATAACGCACGTGGGAAAGCAAGCGCATCACACTATTTGTCGATTGATGGCGGATAATTTTAGTGGCTGCAGTCGCATTAAACTCACCGAAGCCCCGACGCCCAGATCTAACTTGATCAGAGTAAGACACCTTTAGCTGAGACTTAATTGAGACCTCATCCCTTCTCAAATGTCGTGATCGCGTACCTCTAGATAGGGCATAGTTCCAGATCACGTGTCACGCCAGATAACACGACGCTCCACCAAAGACCTGAGGAACGACAACTGAAGATGGAGCTCAAGACCGTTCTAATTCTTGCTGCGATATACATTGGTAAGTAATGCCACGCACTATATACATCCTCCAATATCTGCCCGCAACAAAACCTTTGGCCTACATCCAGCCTAAACAAACCGACCAAAAACTAACCCCTCATAAGCTATCCGTCTCTTCTTTAAGTCACGCAACTCGAGCCCAGCAGCCACTATGTCTCACGGAAAGGTCACCGAGATCGACAAGTAAGTCATTATTGATTCTGCGCTCAATATGTTTGATTCTAATATCTGCCAAACAGCCAAGTCATCTTCAAAGCCCTCATCTCCTCCGGCCCCGTCGTCGTTGACTTCTTCGCAACCTGGTGTGGACCCTGCAAGGCCGTCGCCCCCGTTGTCGGCAAGCTCAGCGAGCAGTACGAAAATGTTCGTTTCCTCCAGGTGGATGTGGACAAGCTGCAGAGTGTCGCCCGGGAATTGAGCGTCAACGCTATGCCCACCTTTGTGGTGTTCAAGGATGGCAAGGAGGTCAACCGCGTTGTTGGTGGTGATATGAAGAAACTCGAGGCACAGATTAAGCAGATCTTGGCATAGACACTTTGCGCTTTGTCTTGGTCGGTGGCCCTGGGTACCTCGGAGTGGAGTTCATCCAGCCCCCCTCATACCCGGGACATTGTATGTTTATCGGTATAATCGGTGTAACTCACGAATCACGAATCGAAATTGTGACCTATCTCTATGCAAGTAAATGTATCAAGTGAGGCTGTACCATGCACACCTCGAGGTCCGGAGTACTATTATCAAGTGATTCCGGTGGGCGTCCCAGATTGACCCGGGCTTGGGCATTGTTGCATATGCGCCGGATTTCAGGCTGAGATAGCTTTCCCTCTTCGCTTTAGTGCTCTTCCCTTGCCGCTTTTTGATCGCTGGGTAAAACAGAGCATCAGCTTGAGCTTTGGGCGTGACAGGTTAGGTGTCTAAGTAGTATTGATGATCTATACTTGCATGTCCGCGAACGTCTCAGGCATAACGACACTTGATTGCTTTCAGTGTTTTCTTTTCTTTTCTGTTCTTTTCTTTTCTTTTTATTCTCAATTAACTTGTAGCTAATATGAAGCTATGGAAACAGAAATTAAGAATTAGGACAGCAAATTCAGTTCGAGATTATCCCAACCATCCAAGATAACGCCTCTCAACCCTCTACGGCCTCAAATTCAACTTGCACAGAGCTTGTGCACTGAATTACCTGCGGACTCAACTCGAGTGCCGTCGAAGCACGTAAATACGAGTTCCAGTTGTAAGTAGACACATCCAGGTTAGATGGCGGACCAGCGTTTGACTGGGTCACCCCTTGTTGCTGCATTTGCTGGAACTGCATCTGGTTCATCGAATGTGATTAATTTAGTCGATATTTCACTCCACAGTGTAATCTGCTCCCTGACCCCCTGATTTGCATCGCATGGACTTCTTGTCCAACTACCCTCGCGTAGTCATTTGCTTTCTGGACGGCATTGCGCATTTCCTCCTTACGGGATTCAGAATTTAGGGCCATTTGCGACGCCTCGGTAAGACACCAGTTGAGGGACTGGATCTCCAGCTCGACGTTGGAGTAAGTAAGCAGCTTTCCGACAACTTCGTTTAGCTTGGCGAAGTCCTGGAAGAGCGCGTTGAGCGACCAGGTCGCACGATAGACTGCAGGTAGAGGCTTGCCCGACTTATCCGTCGGTCTTTCACATCGTGTTTGTAGTGAGGTGGAAGAGAAAGAAGCCGCCGCTGGGCCGGGAATTATTTCGCCTGTCTCCATTTTGGGGGACAACTCTTTGAAAAGTTGGTTGATCTCATTAGATGTCTCGGTCACCTCTTTAGATACGCTTTCTCGGTTTGGCCCAGTCGACGAGACGATAAACCTGAGGGTACATTGTTCCGGCTGGCGGGAGATGCGCCATCCAGTACAACCTTGAGTGGAGCCATTTTTGTCTTGGAAGTTGTACCATAAAGGTTGTCTTACTTACATAGGCAGAACTGATGTTAGGAAATAAATGATGATGGGGCCCGCCGGCCAAAGCATGATATTGTGCGGATGTGGATGTCGGTAAGGATAGGTGTGTTGAAGAACGTTGACTGACCTGGTTATCTTTTATAGACGAGGCAGATACCGCTTTCCAGATCCGCCACACTGTTCAGGACCTGAAAGTGGCCCCCCAAACTAACGCCTTGGGCTATTATTGGAGGTTGACGGAGCCGCATTGCGGGGTACTCCGTACTGAAGACCGCCTTGCAACTTCCACTCTTTGCGCTTGTGGACTGTTGTCAGATAATAGAAAAGCCCCCCGTAAAAAAGAGAGACTCACAAGTGACACGCGAGTTTTAAGCGTTCGTGGTGTGTTTGGCTTGTTTGCATATGGAATGTTGATGCGGCAAAGCCAGGGGCTGCGGAGCCTTCTCGGACAACGCGAAAATCCCGCAGTGATATATCTATAGACCTGTGGCCCTAAACCCATACTGCATTATCAAAAGTTGATTTCATTTTACTTGCACCATTGTTCATATAACACATATCCAACATGTCATGCAGCGACTGCTCCTCAAACAAACCCTCAGAGAAAGCTTCGTTCAAGTCTAACCCAGACCATGACGGGTCCCCTCTACAAAGACTCTTTCAAGTAGTCGTCAACTACCTACCAGAAGGATCGGCGTTGCTCTCATCATCATGTTGTTGGCTTCCAGTATGTCGTTTCCACATTACTAGGCTCGAATGCATATGCTAAGTTTCTAGACCGTCCTAGACTTCCTCTTTGCGGGTTCGGTTGCCACTGCTGGCATCGAGAAACTGCGAAATACTTTTCTGGCAATTTCTATTCTGACCCTGATCTGGGGTGTCTGGCGTGAGGGACTCAGTCGCCGAATGGTGTGGCGGATTGCGATCTGTGTCGGATTGTCAGCTTGGGAGCAAGTGAATCAATTGGGAAAGGTCGACGGAAAGGGACAACACAGCTGCCATTAATGGACGACAGTTTCGGTGAAAATGGGATTATTTTAGTTGGTCTTTTTTTTAACGATGTTAGTGTGACTGTCGAGACCTTGACGGAATGAGTGAGTCATCAAGGCACGAATCATATGGAGGTTATGACCCATTGCTCGTAATTTCTATCAAGCCTGAACGTATCTGAACCCATAGAAAGTCCTGTACGCTATATTGCATAGGACTTCTTCCCCTTCACTGCAGGGCTCACACAGCGGGTCACTTGTGCCTCCCGTCGCGTATTATTTATCCCGAGTCTAGTGCTGCTCTTCGAGCCATTGCAACAAGCCCGCTGCCATCCAACCATCTATGGTTGTGATATGGAAAGGTGCGTCGTTCAACGTTTAGCATTTGATGGTTATGATTGTCAATATTAAATAAACTTTTATTTACTAGCACTAGCATCGTCCATGGAATCCACAGATTGATAATATGTGATCCACTTACCACGTGATTTGGCTCTTCATTTCCTTTCTGTTAGGCCGTAAGATGAACATCCAGGCTACTTGACTGCAACATTATTCCCAAGGCTGGGTATTCTGTGAAGTACTCCGAGAATGCGACCTCTATAAAGCGGCAACTCATTGGCCCGACTTCAAATCCAGTACATAGAGCGATATATTTGCGGATAATTTTGCGGATATATTAACAGCATTGATTGGTCCAGAACCTTCGAATATGCAAGGTGGCGCATCCCGTGCACGTGGAATGGTACCCAATGAAGATATGGGTTGTATTTCGCCCATGAATATATCAAGTGGGTTTGAAACTGCTTCCAAGGTTAGATGTGTCATATTTTCGAAATATTGCCCGTTCTGTCTCTCCGTAGTATACTCCGTACGGAGTACTGATATGTAGGTTCGCCCGAAGATATCCCGGGGCTAACCAGATGAGCCCTAAGGTAACACCGTAACGGGTCTAGAAATAATTTGCAATTTGCCGGTTATTTCTGAATTTGTGAAGATATTTCAGGGTTAGTTATGAAGTTGCCTACATGTATGGATTACTTAAATTTTAGATGGTTGTCTAGATACCATAAAGGGTACATGTTCATTGAAACTATAACATAGGACAATATTAGGATGCTTCATGTCCCCTATAAATGAATCGTACTCGCGATATTGAATGCCAGCTCCCTCAACATCGATGTACCAGTCAAGATATCTAGAACCTATTAATGTTTGACATGCTGCCTTGCTACACCCTGTAAAGTGGAGGGCACTAATTGGCTCTTCTCCATAACCCCAGATCGATAAACGCTCGGTTCCATTTGCTCTAGAACAAGATCTTCTGCAAGATGTGATTGAATTTATAATCATAACTGCAGGGTGATTACGAGTCGTCACGAGTCATGTTGACTGGAATTTTGCGTTTAATCCCGTTTAGGAGCCCGTCTGCTTGGCATCTTCAAATCTGGTCACTCCACCGCGGAATATGCCGTCTTTGGAGGCTTGACCCCACATTTGTTTGGGTTTAGGGGCATTTCGCTTGGATGTAATTTTCTTCCGAAGCCTAATCTTGAACACCGCTATTTTCTTTATGCCTAAAAAAAAAAAAATTAGTTCCGGGGCTTGGTGGAGCCTAGGGAGGCGTTGAGATACTACCCGACTTAAGCCAAGGATTGTTCGGGCTTAGCTTCTTCGCTATCTTCTAGCTTCTTTTTTTTCTTCTTCTGTAAACGATTTGTTTCAGGGGTTGCAGACGTTTCTATTCCACGTTTATTCTGTTCTTTCCCTTTCTGCAGGAAGTAATTCAATACAACACGCTCTCGGGGAGTACCCGTGGACGTGGCGGAGAGTTTATAGGGATCGGCCCTCGGCACACCTTAATAACTTAAGATCTTCAATGACATCCAACGTCGAGTCGGACCACAAGCTGGTCATGGCGGAAACCAGCAGTAAATCAGATGCAGATACTCTGGATTCAAACAGCTATGGACGCCAGCTGGAAGAAATTCGCATCGCCAACACGCCGGCTGATACCTCGTTCCAGACGGGTGTCGATGTTACGACCGCCGAGAAGGACTTCTCCGAGTTGAGCAAACAATTCTCCAGTATCTCGCACCAAGCCCAGAGACTATCCCGACAAGAATCACGAGTATCTAAGATGGGAGTCACCTCTAAAGATATCGAGAAAGCTGAGGGCTCTACTGCGTCGGATGATTCATGGGATCTGGAGACGACTCTCCGTGGCGATCGTGCCGCCTCCGAAGAGGCTGGAATCAAAGACAAGCATATTGGTGGGTAGACACTCAACTTGAGGGGAAAAAAAACAAGTACTGACCGTGTCCGTAGGTGTGATTTGGGACAACCTCACAGTTCGTGGAATGGGTGGCGTGAAGACATATATCAAAACATTCCCAGATGCAATCATCGATTTCCTCAATTTACCGGGAACACTTATTGACCTCTTCGGTTGGAGAAAGACAGGACAAGAGTACAACATCTTGGAAGGTTTCCGGGGTCTCACACGCCCCGGTGAGATGGTCTTGGTCCTTGGGCGTCCTGGATCAGGCTGTACGTCTTTCCTCAAAGTTATCGCGAACCAACGGTTTGGATACACCGGGGTAGATGGAGAGGTCCTCTATGGCCCCTTTGACTCCGATTCTTTCTCCAAAAGATTCCGCGGAGAGGCCGTGTACAATCAAGAGGATGATATTCACCAGCCCACCTTGACTGTGAAACAAACCCTTGGATTCGCCCTCGATACGAAGACACCTGGAAAACGCCCATTCGGTGTCTCGAAAGCCGAGTTCAAAGAGAAAGTGACCAACTTACTTCTGAAAATGTTCAACATCGAGCACACTGCCAACACTGTGATTGGAAACCAGTTTATTCGTGGTGTCTCTGGAGGTAAGTGGACTATTTCAAATACGCAGCTCTATGGGAATTGGAACTAATTAGAACAGGTGAGCGGCGTCGCGTGTCCATTGCGGAAATGATGATCACCTCTGCGACTGTATTGGCTTGGGATAACAGCACTCGCGGACTGGATGCCTCAACTGCCCTCGATTTCGCCAAGTCGCTACGGATTATGACCAACATATACAAAACAACAACCTTCGTGTCACTCTACCAGGCGTCTGAGAACATCTACAAACAGTTCGACAAGGTCCTTGTGATCGACAATGGCCGCCAAGTATTCTTCGGTCCTGCATCCGAAGCAAGATCTTATTTCGAAGGCCTCGGCTTCCGCGAAAAGCCTCGCCAGACCACTCCCGACTACTTGACAGGATGCACTGATCCTTTCGAAAGGGAGTTCAAAGATGGAAGAAGTGCCGACGATGTGCCATCCACACCACAAGCATTAGTCGAAGCGTTCGACAAATCTGCCTTCAGTGAAACGCTAGATCAAGAAATGAAATCGTACCGTGAACAGATCCAGAAGGAAAAGAAAATATACGATGACTTCGAGATCGCCAACAAAGAGGCAAAGCGCAAGTTTACCTCTGACTCATCTGTATACTCGATTCCTTTCCACTTGCAAACCTGGGCTTTGATGCAACGCCAGTTCCTTCTCAAATGGCAAGACAAGTTTGCTTTGACCGTCTCTTGGGTTACCTCTGTTGGTATTGCTATCATTTTGGGTACTGTATGGCTGAACCAACCCAAGACCAGTGCCGGTGCTTTTACTCGAGGAGGTCTTCTGTTCATCAGTCTGTTGTTCAATGGCTTCCAAGCATTCTCAGAACTTGCAGCCACAATGATGGGCCGCGCAATTGTCAACAAGCACCGCTCGTTCACATTCTACAGACCTAGCGCACTTTTCATTGCGCAGATCATCGTGGACACTGCGTTCGCCATTGCAAGAATTCTCGTATTCAGCATCATCGTGTACTTCATGTGTGGACTGGCTCTTGATGCTGGGGCATTCTTTATATTTGTCTTGATTATCCTCGAGGGCTATGTGACCATGACCGTGTTTTTCCGGACTGTCGGATGCCTATGCCCTGATTTCGATTATGCTATCAAGTTCGCATCCGTCATTATCACATTCTTCGTTTTGACTTCTGGATATCTTATTCAGTGGTCTGGCGCTCAGGTGTGGCTGCGATGGATTTACTTTATTAACCCCTTCGGTCTTGGATTTGCTGCATTGATGGTCAACGAGTTTAGACACCTTACTCTCACATGTACGACAGACTCACTCGTTCCAACTGGACCTGGTTATGGCGACATTGCGCACCAGGCTTGTACTCTGGCGGGAGGCGAGCCTGGGTCAGCAATCATTCCGGGATCCAACTACCTTGCCCAATCCTTCAACTATCTCAATGGCGATCTTTGGCGAAACTTTGGCATCATGATTGCTCTGATTATTGGTTTCCTCTGTTCGAACTTGTATTTTGGAGAAACACTTCAATTCGGCGCAGGTGGTAAAACCATCACTTTCTACCAGAAAGAAAACGCCGAGCGGAAAGAGCTAAATGAGGCTTTGATGCGGAAGAAATCAAACAGACAGGCGAAAGTTGTTGAGTCTGATGAAGGCTCCAACCTCAATATTACCTCCAAGTCCGTGTTCACCTGGGAGGATGTCTCTTACGAAGTGCCTGTGCCCTCCGGCACCCGACGTCTTCTGAACTCTGTTTACGGTTATGTTGAGCCAGGAAAGTTGACGGCACTTATGGGAGCATCCGGCGCAGGAAAGACAACGCTGCTGGACGTTTTGGCGGCTAGAAAGAACATTGGTGTGGTCACCGGCGATATTTTCGTGGATGGCAAGCCTCCGGGCACCTCGTTCCAAAGAGGTACATCTTATGCAGAGCAGCTCGATGTTCACGAAGACATGCAGACAGTCCGCGAAGCGCTACGCTTCTCTGCAGATCTGCGCCAGCCATTCGAGACACCCCAATCGGAAAAGTACGCCTATGTGGAAGAGATCCTCACCCTCTTGGAACTGGAGAATCTGGCAGATGCAATTATCGGTACACCTGAAACTGGTCTCTCGGTCGAAGAAAGAAAGCGAGTCACCATTGGCGTTGAACTGGCGGCGAAGCCTGAACTACTTCTATTCTTGGATGAGCCTACCTCTGGTCTGGACGGCCAATCTGCCTGGAACATTGTTCGTTTCCTTCGCAAGCTAGCAGCAGCAGGCCAGGCTATCCTCTGTACTATCCATCAACCGAACTCTGCGCTCTTCGAAAGCTTCGATCGTCTGCTCCTACTCCAAAGAGGAGGTGAATGCATCTACCACGGCGATATTGGCCATGACTCCGAGATTTTGCTGGATTACTTCCGTCGAAATGGAGCCGACTGCCCTGAGGATGCTAATCCAGCTGAGTGGATGCTTGATGCCATTGGCGCTGGCCAAACACGTCGGATTGGAGACCGTGACTGGGGTGATATTTGGCGCACTTCTCCTGAACTGGATAAAGTCAAAGAGGAAATCATCCGGATCAAAGAAAATCGTGCTCAAGCCGTTCGGGATAATCACGACGAGAATAAGGTGGATAGAGAGTACGCTTCGCCTCTCTGGCACCAGATCAAGGTGGTCGGTCGACGAACACATCTATCATTCTGGCGCTCAAAAAACTATGGCTTCACCAGGCTTTACACACATGTTGTAATTTCCATCATCACGGGTCTTGTATTCTTGAACCTCGATGACTCTCGATCCTCACTGCAATACCGCATTTTCGTTATTTTCAACGTCACCGTCCTCCCAGCTATCATTCTCCAGATGGTCCAACCGCGGTACGATATGTCACGTCTAATCTTCTACCGTGAATCAGCATCAAAGACCTACAGCCAGTTCGCCTTTGCACTGTCACTGGTCCTTGCCGAAATGCCCTACAGTCTCCTGTGCGCCGTCTGCTTCTTCCTCCCATTGTACTACATCCCAGGATTCCAAACCGAGTCCAGTCGAGCCGGCTACCAATTCCTCATAATCCTCATCACAGAAATCTTCTCCGTGACTCTGGGCCAGATGATCTCCGCTTTGACTCCGAACAGCTTCATCGCGTCTCAGCTCAACCCACCGATAGTGATTATCTTCTCTCTATTCTGCGGTGTAGCAATCCCCAAGCCACAAATGCCAGGCTTCTGGCGTGCATGGCTATATGATCTTGATCCATTCACTCGTCTTATCGGCGGAATGGTCGTGACGGAGCTGCAGGGTCGGGATGTGGTTTGCGCAGAGTCGGAGTTGAATCTTTTCAATGCCCCAGACAATCTCACCTGTGGCGAGTACATGAAGCCGTTCTTTGATCGCGGTGGTAAGGGATACATTGTCGATGATGCGGCGCAGGCTTGCAAGTACTGTGCGTACAAGATTGGAGAACAGTTCTATGCGACTTTCAATATGTCGTTTGATAATAGGTGGCGAGATCTGGGTATCTTCGCTGCGTTTATTGTGTCTAACCTAATCATCTTGTTCCTGGCGGTAAGTGGATATATTCTCTGTTTTTGGGCGATATTGGTGATTTTTATACTAATTGGGTTTGATACAGTCTCGCTTCCTGAACTTCAACCGGCGATAAACACATGTTCAGCAACATATGGTCTTGCTAATGCCCCTCAAAAAATTGACTAACCGTAAAGTATCTTTGCGTAGAATGTTCTTTTTATCAAAAGCGCACTGTGTGGTTTAAAACTTAATCAAAAATTGACTGGTTTTTTTTTCTGCTTCATAATGTCGATTACTCCTCACTCCCATTCGTTAGAAGTACATATTTCACATGGTAGTGACTCCGGAACCTTTACTCATGGAAAGCATTACACTGGGGTACTATGAGTGGACTTTTAGGGCTTAGAAGCTTAAAACGCTTGGAATATATATCATACTGGCGCCAATGCGAGAATACAAACTCCGAGAGTAGAGGATACATGAAAGTCTATACAGAACTGCCGAGACTTGATATATTCACCGAAAAAAGCAACACACGAACAGAGAAACCTCGAAGGCCAGCCCGATTAGTGTTGACCCATAGGAAGCCGTGAGATATCAAACCTCATCTGCAAGTCTCCATCATACTGCCAAGTAAGAATTTGGATAATGCGATGTGTACCCCTAGGGAAAGCACCCAAAACCAGGGCACCGACGGCTTTCCCCAAGGACGTCCCCATAATTTCCCGATACTCCTCAGTATCATACAACCATGCCCTCACTTCACTATCTCCAGCAAGCTCAAGCTCATATTTCGGATAAAGCACCTTATCCACAAAAGTATGTGTCTCCTCGTTGACGACCGTCATACGAAAGACATATTTCAGAGAATGTATATCAAAGAAAACTTGGTAGTGAGCCTGAGCGATTTCCGACCATTGAGGTCCATCAAGTCTGACATTGTTATCAGCAAAGATAGCAGTGTGTGCCACACGTCCGTGGTATTTGTTCCAACCCAGGGAACCATCTTTCTCGACTCCGAGTTTGCGAATAAATAGCTGGTGGTAACCCAGTCCAGTGGGCAGATTGAGTGGACGAGGATCGCCAATTTCTTCGGGTGCACCCACCCACTCGTTGCAATATGCGTCCCATCGATGCCTGTCATTGGAGGGATGTATCAGATGGTGCATTTGTAGTGTGGATGGTGAAACGATACATGGTCTTTGGCAGTTTGTGTCTTCTGGGGAATTGATCCAAGACTGATAGTCGGTTCCCTTCTGTCGGAATATGTTGATCATCTCCGTGGTCATTGCGGGGTGTAACTCTAGCTCATCGACGGGGTTTGATTTTGTTTCAGGATATTTATCCTCGAAACAGACAGGCTGTTTGCTGGAGGCTTCCTTTTCTGGATCTTCGGGGTGTCGTTCTCTAAGGACCGAGGTAGTTCCATCTAGGCCAAGGTCTGTGGGAGGAGACATCATATTGATAATGCCAATGCAGAAGCGAAGGCATGGATATGATGAATGTATGAACAGAAAGATGGGGATAGTTGAGGCTACGGGGGAGCTAGAAATGGAAGGTGAGACGGAACGTGACTTGGAACAATTGGTGGTCGAGTAACTGGATAATATCAAGGGCATTAATTCTTAGAGATTTTGTATGCTTTTGCTATCAAACCTATGGCTAGGAGCTTATTCTTCGGACCATTGCTCTTCTGGACTCATGGAATACTTTATTATACTTGAAGTATTTTAGGACTTCGTCTGCAAATATCAGATCAGACTGAAATGTAGTAGAGCAATGATGTATAATCTCAGATTTCATCCTATATATCACGGTGAACTCGACCAAGACTCGGCGCTTTAGGCTAATCTTGCTTACTGACCTTTATCTATAGCCGTGGATATTTATATGCGTATTTCCGTGGTTTTGTTTTATATCTGCACAAAATATACCATGAATAGTGCCATATACGCAAGCTATCCCATCCTGGAGCTATAACAACCGAGCCATGAGATAGCCAAAATTGTGAGGTACCTGCCACGCCACGCCAATGGAGACTTTGTGTTGACATGGGACACGGTGTGAGACAAGGTGAAGCGTGTAGCTGGGAGATGTTGTTCTCCCTCCTGGGTAGGAGAAAAGTCTGCACCTTTGCTTTCGAAGAACTCGTCACCTTTCATGATCATTCAATGCCTTTTCAACACCAAGAGAAACGGGGGATCCATGAATCGTCATCCATCGCTGTAAATCTGCTCCAGGTGAGGCCCTAGCTCTAGAAATTGAATATGACGAAGCTGCGTTGTCAGCTTTGGATGACAGAAGTCGCCCACTAGAGTCAACATCGCCGTTTCGAGTCTAACAAGAGAATTTGTGGTATCAGCAATAATATGCAACAGCCGACACGCTCTCTAGGATCAAACCTACGAAATCGAGCATGGCCATGTGTCTACCATGACAGTATACGGTACTTGTTTTAGGTATCTCAATTTGAATAGGCAACCAACCCTGCAACTACCAGTGGCCGCCTCTTTGGCCCGGGGAGAGCTCATAGACTATAGTGGTGAAATGGGAAATTGGAAGGAATAAATTCTGACTTTCAGGTCACCTAGGGAGGTGGCGATAGATTTGCTACTCTGCGTCCTTTATACTATAACACTGAACTAAATGAGGTCGGGGCCTAGGAAGCACCGCAACTGAGATTATCTGACAATTTTATGGACTCGGCCTTTTATCGCGAATCTATCGGAGCCGATGCTTTGTGGGGTTGATTTTGCGGAGAGAATTGATCTTTTCTAGCCAATAAAACCGCGTCAATCGGCGCCGTTGAAGATTTAGCACATTTAGACGATTTCAGTTACCCACAAAATATGAACATGTCCAATCCCATCAGATCACGTGGATATGTGGATCTAGACGGGGAATCAGGAAGACCGTTAGTGTCTGTTCTCCAAGTTTGTATCTTTAGACTTTACCCCTTTTGCGAGCGAGCTCGTCTGCTAACTTGTCAGCCAACCTCCCCACCTGGGCAGGTTGTTAGCATGACCCGGGACCGAAAATCAGTACCCCGAAGTCGGGCCAGAAGAATGCGGAGGGAGTAGGCACATGGCATGAGAAGCCTGCACCTAACAGCAGGAGACCTTTTTGGACTATTTTGATCGATTCTCTTTTCAAATCTCCATTGGACATTCTTGTCCATCTGTGGTTATTTTTATTTTTTATTTTTCTTTCTTTTTTTGGGACATTTCATTATGGGTCTTGATCGAGACAAACCTGTTGAAACTGCCCATCTGGAGGCTACTCCGGCTTCAATGAATCTCACCGATATAAACAAGTCTGAGCACCCTAGCGAAGTCTCCGGATCTGTTATGAGCCTTAAGATGGCTCTTACCAGTTACAGAAATGCCATGCTATACAGCCTGTTCTTCTGCTTTTCTGCCGTCCTCTGGGGTTACGATATGCAGATCAGCGGAGGCCTTCTTGCCGCTCCCGAGTTCCGCGCCGTGTTTGGCTATACCCAGTCTGATGGCACGACTATCCTTCCGGCGGAATGGCAAGCTGCTTTCAACATGATCACCACAGTTGGTGGAATGGGTGGAAGTCTACTATGTGGTACGATCTCGCCTTACGTAGGTCGAAGGATGACTTTGACCATCGCATGTGTCATCTCCAGTGGCTCCATCTTCTTACAGTTCTTTGCATTCACTCAAGGGGTGCTACTTGCTGGGAAATTGATCAACGGAATCTCACTTGGCATGTTCCTCGTCACCGCTTGTGCGTACTGTTCTGAAATTTGCCCTGTCGTGCTTCGCGGAATCACCATTGGCATGGTCAATCTCTTTGTTGTGGTCGGCCAGCTCCTCGGGAACTGTCTCATCAAGGCTTTCGGTGGGCGATCAGATGACTTTGCGTACAGAATCCCCTTTGCTTTCCAGTGGATATTCCCAGCAATTCTTCTCGCTGGCGTGTGGTTCTGCCCCGAATCTCCATATTGGTACGTCCAAAGGGGCAGGAATACTGAGGCCAAGGAATCTCTCGAACGATTCCAGACTGGCAGAAGCATTGATAGCTGGCTCATTGAGATCCAAGAGACAATTCGCGTAGAAGAGGAATCAGCATCTTCCGCTAGCTATTTGGATTGTTTCCGAGGAACTGACCTTCGTCGAACGCTGATTATCATTTCTGTTTGGGCTATCAACTCTTTCAGTGGTGTCAACTTTGTGCTCAGCTACTCAACCTACTTCTTCCAACGTAAGTTTTCCCAAGTTGACAAGGTATTTATGTTTACTAATGAAGCTTTCCAACTATAGTCGCTGGCATCCCTACTTCTTCATCCTTCGACATGGGCGTCGGTGTGACTGCAGTCGGTGTGCTCGGAAACATCTGCTCCTGGTGGGTCATCAACACCATCGGTCGCAGAGCTCTGTTCCCTGGCATGCTCGTTCTCACTGCCATTCTCTTCATCATTGGTATTCTTGACGTTATACCAGGCTACAACTCCTCCATTGCTATAGGGCAGTGTGTACTGATTATCGTCTGGAACTTCTTCTATGGCCTCACCCTTGGACCTCTTGGATACGTGATCTGTGGAGAGATGTCTTCTACTCGGTTGCGGTCATACGGAGTCAGCATTGGCTTTTTCATGCAAAATGTCTGGGCTTTGATTATAACGATTACCTTGCCTTACATGATAAACCCCGATGAAGGTAATCTCCGGGGCAAGACAGGCTTCATATTTGGGGGATTCTCAATCATCTCTTGTGTCTGGACTTACTTCTCTTTACCAGAGACCAAAGGCAGGACCTTTGAGCAGCTGGATCATATGTTCGAGCAGAAGATCTCCGCACGCAAATTTGCCGGATATGACCAAAGACCACATGAAGGATAAGCTCTAGTCAGCATCTATATCCTGTCCGGGTATCAGTTCCGGTCTCTGTCTTGGATCGATACAGACTACAAAAGAATGCGAGACAGCGGTATATAAGCAGAAAGTACCTACACGTTGGCACCTGTTCCAATTATAGTTTACTCTCGCAACATCAGTATTTATAATTAAATAGATAACATTTAATGTCATTCAGTATATACTAAAACAAGGTTCACACTACCTCGGTAATCATAGCTTACCTAGCGGCTTAAGTGGACCTTGGCGTTATAAATACCGAAGAGGACCTCCAAGGTTCTTGATATTATTATAAAAGAGCGTGTTGTCTTTCCCAATTACTGTATGGAATATTTGACTCAGGTGAAGCTATTGCTGTCATTCATCCATGAGTGCCTTATAAACAAAATTTCCCCTCTTCCTCTCCTTTCGTCGTTCACTATATGTTTCGGCACATTGCTTTCCCCCTTTCAAACTTCACCTTAGAAACCGAGGTTTGAAGACTAACTTCGGTTAAACCTACGCCACTTTAGTATGGGAAAAATGGTGTAGGAACCTGTATATCGCCTAGAGATGGGTCGGGGTAAATAGTAACTTCAACAAGTGACCAGCCAAGCGGCATAATCCCCGATTCCTCGGACTTCCACCGACCAAAACAGTAGCCTTTGTGCTGGACAAACTTTGGCATTCAGCCAGACCTGTTAAGATGGACTAGCGCAATAAACCGAATTGAACTATACTTTGTATCTGACTCTGCTCTACTCGTCAGCCAAGACCAACCTTCCCCACGTCTTGACCGCATCAACTAGCGATACGACCTGTCGGCTCCGCGTGGGGGCCCCATTCTGGGGTCTTCCCCGCAGATGATCCTTTAGCGATTCCCCTTGAGGCAGGTAAGCTCTGAAATTCGCGGGGAAGTACGAGATGGCTGCTCTTTGAGGACTTTCTGGAGTTGTTTTGAATCAAGGGAGGAGACTCGGGGTCGCCCCGAGGTTGTTATTATCATTTTGCGCATTTCTCGTCATGCCAGCATTGCTCCTACGTTTTATATATATATATATATTCCTTCTAGCCCAATTTTATATATCTTTACTCTCCATTCTCCTATTATAAATAATTAACTCCACTATGGCTAACCATGCTCCCCCAGAAAATGTCGACTCAAAGGCCAATATCGCCGAAGTTCCCACTATCAGCCATGCAGAAAGCAACCAAGAACACTCCAAATTTAAGTCTGCCAAAAATGCCGACGGCGACACGGCTATGGCGCTGTTCGATGACCCGGACGAGCTCCACGAAGATGTCGATCCTGTGGAAGCCAGGAAGCTATTGTGGAAGATTGACTTGATGATCCTGCCCTACTTGGCAGTTTGCTATGCGTTTTTCTACATTGATAAGGTCAGTCAGTCTCTTTAATTGAGAACCATTTGGATATTTACTCCTTTTTGACCGAAAAGCGGTGCTAATAGCGTCCATTTTGGAAATAGACAACGCTGAGCTATGCTGCTATTTTTGGAATTCAGGAAGATCTCGATCTACATGGAACCCGGTACAGCTGGCTGAGCAGTATCTTCTATTTTGGTTTCCTGGCATGGGCATTCCCTACCAACTTTTTGATGCAACGTCTTCCAATTGGTATGATTCTCCTATTGCGAGCCTGACAATTTTACAAGATATTCATCTAATGCCCGTTTTAGGGAAATATCTGGGTGCCAATATTTTTATGTGGTTTGTTGAACTGATATCGAAGATAATGCAACCAGATACTAACATTCCTCGTGAAGGGGTGTCTTCCTCATGATCCAAGCTGCCTGTAATAGCTTCGAGACCCTCGCTGTTCTTCGGGCCCTTGGTGGTGCCGCCGAAGCCTGCGCTGACCCAGCTTTCATGCTCATCACGAGCATGTGGTATACCCGTCGTGAACAGCCAGTGCGTCTCGGACTGTGGTATACGGCGAATGGCCTCGGCATTGCATTGGGTGGGTTATTGGGCTATGGAATTGGTCATCTTAAAGGTGCACTCCCGTCTTGGAAATACGAGTTTATCGTGATGTATGTTTATTTTCCTCTCGCCCCCATTGAAACTTTCCATCTGACCAACCTTGTTTAGTGGTGCCCTATGTTCTGCCTGGGGTATTGTCATGTTTATCTTCCTTCCAGATTCACCCGTTACAGCAAAAGGTCTTACCAAAAGAGAGCGTCGCATGGCTGTTGAGCGTCTACGGGAAAACCAGACTGGTGTCGAGAACAAACATCTCAAGCCTTATCAGATCTTAGAGGCTTTCATGGACTACAAGCTCTACATCTTCTTCGTCCTTGGCATGGTTTGTATGTGACCAGTGTCATGTTAAAGTCCGTTCTCGTAACTAACATCTACATAGGCAATATTCCCAACGGTGGTATCTCAAACTTCGGCACCATCATTATCAAAGGATTCGGGTTCTCAACATTGGTGACCACTCTTATGCAGGTGAGATTAATTTGATAGCCATATCGTATCCATCTAACACGATATGAACCATAGATTCCGTACGGCTTTATCATTGCTGTCTCGATTTTGACATGCGTCTACCTCAACGACCGCTTCCAAAATCGACGATGCATTTTCGTCCTCATCTTCCTGCTTCCTAACCTTGCTGGCTCCTTTGGCCTTCGCTTTGTTCCCATCGAACACAGTGTGGGTCGCTTGATTTGCTATTACCTGACAGGCCCATACAATGCTGCATTTGTACTCGTTTTGAGTATGCAAATGGCCAACACCGCTGGTAGGTGACATCTATCTTTGCTTGATGCTCAATTTAAAATATAATAGAAACCAATGCTAATGTGGAATAGGTCATACTAAGAAAGTGGTCACCAACGCTGTGCTCTTCCTGGGGTACTGCACTGGAAACATTGCTGGACCGTTCTTTTACAAAACCGAACAATCGTGCGTTTTTTTCTCACTGGGATAGTTCTGCTTATTTTCAAGGTTAGAGAACTAACTCAAACTACAGACCTACCTACCCGCTCGGCATTTGGTCCATGATTGTCTCGCACTTGATTGAGGCCGTGTTGATTAGCATTCTTGGTCTGCTGCTCCGCTGGGAAAATCAGAAGCGTGATCGTATTCAGTCCCAAATGGAGGGTGGTCTCGAGGGAAGAGACCTGGACGCAACTGCGTTTTTGGATTTGACGGACCGAGAAAACCTGAAGTACGTCTTCTTTGTTGTCTTTACTTCCTTTAAAAAAATACTAACGCTTTCCAACAGCTTCCGATACATCTATTGAGTACTACATACGTAGATTTCCCTATTTATGATCATATATCTACGAATATAAAACATTGGAGTGGATGCTATAAACTATTTATATCGTGTATCTGAATTTAATTGCACAAGTGACCTTGGAATGATATTCGCGAGATTATATTAAGGCACAGTAGCCCCCAAAATAAGAGGAAAGACAGCCATAAAAACATATACTTTGCTAGCTTCCTTGGGTTATTTTTGTCAAATTTTTCTCTGGCAAGAGACTCCATGCTAGGAGTCCCAATGGAATTTGAAGGGTAGTAGGATCAATGCGCAACTGAGTGCGGCATTGACTCTACTGTAGTATGCGGGATATCATTGGATTGTCACACACGGGGAGTGACTATAGCTGAGATGGTATTACTCACATCCTTGTTGGACAAGAAGATGGAATCCATATCTGTGACATGGCTAGGCGTCACGGGTCATTGATACTGGTTGTAGGAAACATAACTAGAAGAACACAGAATACTATATATGGCATACCATGCAGATCAAGCTTCGATCGAACCTCCTTCCCCTGCTTGACTGCTGAAATAAAACGGGAATACCTCCGTATGTGCAACACTCCGCATTCCTACTTATATCACAGCGATTCAACCAGTCAACATCCCCCCCGGGAGACTCGAGCGTTGTGTTATAAATATGCCGGTTAATGGATTCACAGAAACAATGAACGCGCCAAACGAAGCTATATTCCACCGAGCCTATTCACACGATGACAGGGGCCTCGAAAATGAAGTCATGGCCATCCTCCTTGCAAGTGCTGTGCGCTTCAATTCCCATGTCCGTGCTAACTTATTCACAGCATGGAAAACAATTGTTTCTCGAGAAAGATTTCTTCTTCAGCAACCATATAGACTCCAAGACCGCATCGGCAGTCTTTATATATCCAAATGAGGGAAGGGGGGTTTGTTGACTCGCGAGATTCCAATGGGAAAATCGATACACTGGAAGTAGGGCCGGATACTGGGAATGGCCCGAGAATCCTCGTTCTGGATGAAGGGCGTGATACATTCATTCACCAAGATGTGCAGATGAGGCGATTCTTCCAGGTATGGATGGACTGAACTGGGTTGCTTTTATCAAATTGCCGAAATGCCGATAGCATGTTAAGAGAAAAGAAGAACGTATTGCAAGGGACAATCCCAAAGCCTCTTGCCGTTTGATATGAGCTCTCGGTGCATTGGAAGGTACTTCCTGTATTGAACTTCCTTTATCTGACTTAGACATAGACGTGCATTCGTTGTTCAAAGCAGAAATCGAGTGATCATCTTGCTCGTCGACGAGTGGTTAAGAGCAAAAACAAGATCGCCGGAGTGTTGAAGAGTCGGAAAGCGGCGAGTGCAACAAAAAATTGTGGTGAGATAGCACAGGCGGTAGAATAGAAGAGCTCAAAGTTGTATTTGATATCGCAATTTATAAACACAGATGAAGTACAAAATGATAGGTAGTAATACAGCCACGCGTATGCAAATGAGGGTCACGCCGGACGCCCTCTAACTCAATCACCGCCGACGATTGCCGCCACCCAAGAAAGCCTTCTTCTGGCGAACATAGCTGGCCACAACGTTCTCCACGCTGCGACGGTCGTGCTTGCGGTCTCTCAAGAAGTACAATCTCGCTCTTCTGCGCTTCTTCTCCGATCGCTGGACAATCTCCACGCTTTTCACGTTGGGACTGAAGACCTTAACCGACATCTCAACAGCGACACGGGTGAGTTCGTTACGCATGAGGAAAGATGTTTCAATTCCGCGCAACTTGATGCTGAGAACAATGCCGTTGAATGGGTCGCCGTTCTTGAATGTCACTCGTACGATATCGCCGGTCTTGACACTGCGCGGGTTTCGTCGGTAGTCGAACATTGCCTTGCGCTCACCCGTGGGGTCGAGGACTGCCAATTGCGATTCGGTAACCGCTCCGATGGGGTCCTTGCATGCTTTGCGAGCGGACGGGGGAGCAGGGTAGATCTTGAGGGGCTCGCGCTCTACGTGAGATAGTGGTAATTAGTAAAGCTCGCATCGTTTTCACTCAATTGAACAGGACATACCAGGATCCGGGCGGAAGCGAAGAGGTATTTGGGATAGGAATTGCTCAGGCATGTTCGGGGGAAGAGGTACCCGTTCGGGCTTCTTTGAATAGGCCGTCGAGATGAATCGACGGTTGATGAAGGGTTGCATAGGCGCTGAAGCCTGCACCAAAGACCTCAAGCAGCCCAGCGGGCGCATTGCTGGTAGAGCTGCCATGTTTGTGATGAGGATGTCAAGTCAAGAAAGTCGGAGTCGAGTTTTGGCCGGATCGGCAGAATTTCCGCCAAGCCTCCAATTGCCCGTTCGGGTTGCAGATAACATCGATTCTTTTTTCTCCTCCAACCCCAGGATACCAATCAACCTCGTTTTATTGTTCTTGCTTAGGTGGAAACCTGTCATTTGATCGGTTACTACTATAATACGCTTCGTCGCTTCATACATATCCCCTGATCACACATTATGGCGCAAATCGCCATGAGCAGGCTCTTCCGCCAGAGCACCACCAGCTCGGTGCGCCAGTCCATTCTGAGACCGATGCAGGCCCGCAGCTACGGTTCCAACTCAGGTATGCATTAATCTATCCGTCATAGTATCAAATTCTAATCAGAGACCACCGGAACAGCAATCCCAACCTTCACCTCAACATCCTCCCCCGAGTTAGACGAAGCTCTTGAGCGGTTCCGCAATGAGCTGTTCATTCCCCTTGCTCTCCCCAAGCGACAGAGAAAGAGCGTGTTCAGAGAGAAATACGCCAAGCAATTGGAAAATGAGCCTATTACCGTGAAGATTAGCGAGACCGAAGAGTTCACCCTAACGCCTAAGAAGCACCACGATCTGCCATCGAAGAAAGACGCTCTTGAGGTTCTCAAGCTGATGGTCGCGACTAAGAACTTCAGCAACCTTTTCCCATACCTGAGTGGCCTCCGGATGTCCAACTACGCCATCAACCCCGACCGATGGGAGTTTATCATTCGCAAGACCAGCGATGCTGGCAAGCTTTCAACCATTATCGAGTGCGCCAAACAGTCCCAGCGCACCGGCCTGACTCTCAGCAACAGGAACATCGCTCGCCGTCTGTTCTTCGAGCTTCACAAGACTGCCGCGAAAGCGGATTTCAAGGGGGTCCAAACCGTCAAAGCTCTGAAACTGGCGAGAGAGGCGGCTAGCCTCATGGATGCTGATGAACACTCCGTTCAGAACCTCGAGGATGACCCCAAGCACCAGCCTTTCGTTATCGGCACGCTTTTGGAACTCAGTGCCGCCTGTGCGCAAATCAAGGAGGCCGAGACTGCCTTGGTCCGTGGTTACGCTCAGAAGCTTGATGCAGCCTGGTCCCGAGGAAATTTCCAGGATGATGCGGCTACTGGCTTTGAAAACATTGAGAGAGTCGAGGAAAACCTTGCCCTTTACAACGGCATGATTTTGGCTCTTGGATTGCCCAAGGCATCACAAGACACTGAAAACTTCAAGGCTCGCTGTGATAAGCTTAAGCCTGTCCTGATTTCGCAGTTGCAGAAAGTCAAGAACGTCGACGTGCTGTCAGACAACGTGGTTAAGCGATTGCTTGCGGAAAAGCCCAAAGCAAAGGTCGAGCAAAACGCTTGAGCTTTTGTGATTTTGATTAAGCCACATCGGCATGTATATTATTGTACTTCCCAGATATTTTTGAGCTGGCCGTGTATTTCAGAGAATAGATATTTTATTTCCTGCCACATCTGACCCCGCTAGGTGCTATTTCAGATATACGCAGTAGTTTGGTCGATTTCATTACCAAACACCCCGGAAGTTCAATTTTCAAGTACGCTGTACGGAAATGCTATTTCAAACGGCCATTTTGGGTATTGACACGCTCAGGAAGATAATTCCAAGGTGTGGTCCTTGCCGATGCGGGCTCGGCCGGGAAGAGTAGTTGTGCCGCCGACAACAGCAGGGCCAGAGACGGTGAGCTGGACGCAAATGTCAGTTTTATATGAAAGTGGTGGAATTGGGCATGGCATACCTGTCCTTCTTCCGTGCCGTCGGGAGAATCTTCGGGGACGTTGGTCAGAGTAATTTCAGTGCTACTCAATGGAGCGCCAAAGTGGCTAGGACCAGTGAGGCATCTATAATCAAAGGCATTTGTTTGGGCAATCGCACCAGCAACACCCGGACCGGTCAAGGCATACACAACCCGAGCCCCAGTGAAAATTCTAAGCTCGGTCAATTGCTCAGAGGTAGGATGGGCGGCAGGGTTGCCGTCAATACGGTGGGAAATGCAAAGCAAGCGCACATCATCTAGCGAAAGCTCAGAGGTCGGGCTGACACGAGCCAATTGGCTGAAAAAGTTGCGTGTCGGCATGTTTCCTGCATCTAACGTCCGTGCCTGAAGCCAGCGTCCAAGAGAGGCAAGGATACCAGTGTGTGGGCGCATGATATTCTTATGGTACTCGGCCATGGTCTGCGATGAAGCAATAATGACTGTGGGAGACACGCCAGCTGTAGCCAAAGCAAAATCGACACTCTCTCCGGCGACAGAGTTAAGTGCGATGGATGAGTTGGCAAACAGTGCAGCCAAAGTTGTGCAGAGCGGGTAGGACCGAGAAAGAGAGTCGATAGAAAGAACAATATCGGTTGGGTTGAAACGCTGGGTACGAGGGAGAGTGGAGGTGATAGCTCCAATGGCAGACACAAGGTTCTAGTTAGATATTAGTCAAAGTGATACCACACGAGGTGGGTTGGTCTTACCTCTGGCTGGAAATCGATAAATTGGCCAGATTGTGAGGAAGACGGCCAAACAGTGCTGACAGCAGGGGTTTCTGTCTTTGGGTCGTACTCAGGAACATCATAGCTAGCAAGTTCTTTAAACTCCTCGACCAGTTCATGCCAAACTGCAACCTTTAGACTATCCTTGACGTTCTCGGGAAGTGCGTTCCAATCCATGTGTCGATTGCCATACTTGGCGACCCAAAGGACGAGGGTCAATTGATCGTTACCCTTGGCGGCAGCAGATACATCGAGAGATCCGGCTTCAGCAATAAGAACTTCCGCTTTTGCCTGTTGTAGATGCGCTGATAATGTCTCTGCTGGAAGGTTGTGCGGAACAATGACTGTCTTGAATCCATAGAAAGCGCCAGCTAGATTGCGTAGTGTTAGCCATTGAGACTCACGCATGGGATAATAATACACGTACCGAAGATTGTAGCTAAAAGCTCGATGGAGTCTGTAAGGCAAACAGCCACCGTCTTTACGCCGGAGTTTTGGAGATGATGACCGATGACATTGATTTCTTGTGTCACCTGGTCCAAAGAGTGTTCGATGGCCTTTCGACCTAGAACAGTGTAGATCTTGCCTTGCTTTCCGGAAAGGGTACCATCCTCATTCAGAGCTCCACGCACGGCGGTCTTCCAAATATCACGTAGATCTCCTCTTCGACCGCCGGTCCATTTCGGGGCGCCCGGATCCTTAACATTCAGTCCGAAGCGGAGAGGCAATCCATGTGGGGTCTCCAGGCACCTGTAAGTAGCAGATTCACCCTGCTGGCGGATTGGGGCAGCTGTCGATTGGCGAGCAAGTAAGAACGGATGCACATCTGGATCCTTAGCCGAGATGACAGAGTAAACCGCAAAGGCGACAACTGCCCCGGCGACAAGGGTAGTATAGATATTCCAGTCGGCCAGTATATCGACTACCAAAGCATCAAGCTTCTCCACAAGTGAAGTATCAGCAGCCATTTTAGTTGGTCAATCTGGAGAGGAAGAAGTAGTGTCTAAAGTGTCAACAATCAGCGGCTATGACGTTGAGGGGCACAGCGATAAGGGGTGTGTCAGCTTGACCGGGTCAACTTATGCCCGTGCAACCCCTTCCTCGACCGCCGGACACAGTCACTCTGGGATCGTCAACTTATAGCTAACAACAATAATGATTTTCTGAAAGAACAATTGTTCATCCCCATGCGCATTACTAACTAACAGCTTCTAGTGTTTTTTTTCTCCCACGTAAGTATTGAACAAGTTCACAATATAAGTGAGTCCAATCCCCATTGTCAAAAAGACCTCGAAAAAAACAGTCTGAACAACTATGGATAGATCAGTGGCTGACTTCATGAATTTAAGTCTGGAGTCAATTTCGCCTCGTTCTTAACTCCCGACATCTTTGTCTCATTACCAATGGCGACTCAATCTCTTCCTTCCACCCCGAGAGCGACACCTCCGATCGCTCCTCCCACCCCCGAGGGTACCCTGACCCCTGGGAAATGGAGACACCCTCAGCTGGATGAGATTGTCCGACGTCAAAATGCAGCTACGTTTGATCAGAAAAATGTGAAGAAGCTGGTCTGGAACAGTGCCGCATTGGTATTGAGCTGGACATTTGGGTCTACCTTCAAAACCTAGTGAGTGCGATAAGAAATCTGTTGCGTCGCGTCGCGTGCTAACAAGCTCGTTTAAGCTCACGCCAAATTTTCGATACCAACCATATGTATCAAGAAGTTCCGCTATTCATTGTTCAGCTCTTCTTCATTTTCAATATTCTAGTGGCGCTCTACCCACTCTTCCGGCCAAAGGATGACCTCTCCGACATTCCCCTTACCCCCACCCAACGCTCGCTTCTTGGTTTGGATCCTGCTGTCACACCACCAGCAACCCCTGGGACAACATTTGTCACACCGCCTAGATACCGGCTTTCCACTTCACGAAAGGCCAGTCCTGCCAGCAGACAGTCCTCTCCCATGTCGGCAAACGCAAGCTTTTCTGAGCGACGCTCTTCTATCAGCACACCCTTCTCACCTGCCTCCAGTCCTCTGCTTTACAAGGCAATGTCAAATGGAGGCAGAGAATCTGTTCAACGCCAGAGCTTTGGGTCATCTGCATCCCCTCTGGCTCGAAGTAACTCCTTTGGAGAGTCAACCATGAGCATGGGCCCAAGTACACCTTCTCCGCTTATGGGGAAACGGGGGAGTCTAGGAGTCAAGAACAAGTGGCTTTATGAGAGGAGCCGACGGCTGTCGGCCAGTGGAGGAGCCCTCTAATTCTTTGCAGATATTGAACAATTTCTCGAACGGGCGCTTGGGTCATTCATGGTTTTGGTGTTTACTGTCATAGCGATTGTTTCGTTCACAATGTATTACAAGGATACCAATTCAAGGTTTATTATTTCCAGCTGGTTTCGGTTTTCCTTTTATGTATATCTGTGCAGTTTATGAAAATCGGGGGCCGTAGGATATCTAAGCTAGTATGTATGGATTGCTAGAAGAGCCTTTTGATAGATGCATGCCAACAAATTGGTAAGAATGTACACATGCAGATAACGGACCTGTATATGAGACAAGTTAGCATTCTGCTGTAATCTCTCATCATATAGTCCACCGTGAATCGCACTGGTGGCATTTGGCTGATCTGCCATACCCCGTGTTCCAGGCCAAGATCCCGCGCCCGGATGATTAGGACCGCCAACCACTCCTAGCACTTCGCAAATAAACAGCCAGATAGCGCCCTCGCCTCACCCACACATTGACATTTGCTGTGAAACACTGCATGAAGCCTACAACGGCGTGATTACCAGCTTCCTTCCGCTATGGGAGCTTCGGAGTCCAAGCTTGTCTTCAAACAGGGCATCTTCCGCCTCTCGGAGGAACAGGAGATCCCCGCAGACGACCCCTACTGGACCAGAGTACGTTCTAATCCAAAATGACTATCTGTTCTAGAGTCTCGGAGGCTAACCACGCTGGCAGTTCTGGGAACTTCCTGAATCAACCGAAGATGTCTTTAGCCTTTTCACGCCCGCTGACATACGGCGCACTCGCGATCACGCCTTGCCCAACTTCCAAACGCTCCTACTCGCAGTCACCTCGCGACTAACTGTGTTGAGAAACCATCCCTCGTTTCCCGACCCCGATCTTGCCCCCGAGCGTGATGTCCTCAACTGCATTCGGATCCTCACTCGTCTCCTCCCCTATGTTTACGAGGCGGAGCATCTGGAGGAATGGGAGGATAATTTCTTCTGGGCACGCCGAAAGAGAAGGACAAGACAGTCACAGATTGCTGGGGAGGTCCTCTTTGACGAAGCACAGCCGGAGGATAACCAAGAGGCAAGACCACCGCGCGCAGAGGATTACGAAGATGTCAAGCCTCTTGCCGAAGAGTTGATAGACACATTGATGGACTTGCTCTTCTTTGCCGACTTTACAATTCCTCGACTGCCAACTGCAAAGAGCAAGGTCTCTTTTTCGATTTGGCAGAGTGGGGTTGGCTGCAACACGGCTATGGGGTCCAACAAAACATTGGAGAGCAACCGGTGCGAGATTCTCCGGCTTATGCTTACTCTTACTGGAAAGGCCATGTATTTGCCATCTAGTGAGTGCAGAGTCTGGTGCAGCCAAATTATTACAACATTTACTGACTGGTTATAGATACATTGCCAGTCCAAGGTGTCAAGGCAATTACTTACATCACAACTTGCCAAGATAAGCAGGCTGTATTAACCCTCCTTTGCTCTCTTCTCAACACGGTATGCTATGTTCCACTCAATCGGTGGTAGGAGCCATGCTAATCCAAAACAGGCAATGAAGTATAACCCTGCGTCGTGGAGAGTCCCATACGACCACGTTGTTTGGAAAGATCCGAGGCAGATATTGGTGATCTATTGTGTCCAACTTCTCCTTGTTCTCTTGATGTATCCCATTCCAGAGGACGGTCGTGGAACTCCACCGAAGAATTATTATCGCCATTACTTCGGTAGACTACATAGACCTCAAGACTTCCAATTCCTTGTGGATGGCATGACGAGAATTCTGAATCAGCCGGTATCTATTCTCTGCTACATTATATGTTGAAACATTGTGCTGATCGATCAAACCAGATGCAAGCTACTGCTTCTTATCTTCCTGGGAGTCAAAGATCAGTGAAATGGGCCCCTGAGATGTTGGTCCTTTTCTGGGAAACTTTGCAATGCAACAAAAGGTTCCGGTCATTTATCATCGACTCGAATCGCTCCCATGACTTCCTTGTTCTATGTATATTCTATGCCATGGAGTATAGAATGGATACTTCCAAACAAGGAGTGGTCCGGATGTGCATTTTCATCCTTCAAACAATGAGCGCGGAACCAACGTTTGGGAAGAGCCTAAACAACAGTTTCGAAGCCCAAGAGACCTTACCACAATCGATCCGACTACTCAAGTTCCGGGGGTCTTATGCCGACTATTTGATCATGGTTTGTCATTTGTCCCATCTAAAAGCATAATATCATACTAATCGCCACAGTCCATTCATACGTTGATGACAACTAGCAAGGGAAATCTGGATACTGTGTATCCTGCGCTGTTGATCATTCTCAACAACCTTGCTCCCTATATTGAACACATCTCTCCGAGTGCCTGCTCAAAAGTCATTCAACTTTTTACTTCCATGTCTTCGCCCAGCTTCTTGTTGGCGAATGAAACCAACCATACTCTTCTTGCATCGTTGCTTGACTTCATCAACATTATTGTCGAGCACAAGTTCACCGGTAAATCCCCTACCCAGGTCTTCTCTTTCAGCCAAGCCGATTCTGACTTTCTTTAGAAAACCCATATCTTGTCTACTCGATACTGAAATACAAGCAACGCTTTGAAGCAGTGCGGGCTTTCACTCTCGAGAGTGGCCAGCAAGAGATCGAGCGACAGAATGAGAAGAGGAAAGCTGGCAGTTCTTCAGATGTTGCCATCAGCCCTACACTTTCACAGTCAGAGGAAGATTTACACACTCCTTCAGGTGCCCGGTCACCGTTGACTAGAATCCCCGAAGAAAACAGCCCATTCGCAATTGGCGACGATGACTCCGATGATGAACGTGAGGGAGAGGAGGTACAGACTCCATCTCAATCATCATTCTCAGCTCAAACCTCACGGAGACCCTCCACGACATCTACCACGGACGAGAACGGAGTCCAGCAGGTGCGAGCAATGTCCGAAAAGGCACGGGGAAAGAAACCTGCTGGGCATCCTCCTTTCTCCCGACAGAACAGCATGACCAGTCAGACAAGCATGTCTGCTCTATTCACCCCCTCTGCTAGTGGCTTCACACCAACTGTCCCATGGGTAAGTCTATGTAGACCAAACCACCTTTCCACCAAATGTTCCACTACTAACAATACTTCCCAGCTCGAGTCCTGGTTGCCCGAGCTTCCTTTACACACGATCCTCACCATCATCTCAGCCATTGCGCCTCACATTCCTGATGCAGCGCTTGTAAGTGCAGTTAGCCCAGAGGCCCGTACACTAATCCACAATCTTCCATCATTTGCGGAAGAGCCGGAGGTTGCGAGTATAATCTCCGAACCAACCCCCGTTCGCGTGCAATCATTTGAGTGGTCTGCACTTTCCATGGGCTGGTATGAATCGCTCCTGTGGGGCTTCATCTTCTCCAGCGAGATGGTAGTCGGTTCCGCTTCTGGTGCAACTCCAGGAACAGTTGGTGTCTGGAATGGCACAGCTATCAAACTCTTCAGAGTCCAAGAGGCCGCCGCTCAAGGTCCGACCTTGCTTGCGCCCAAGGGTGCAGTTGATGCTGTGGGCAGCAATCTGGTCCAACGCATCGGAAACCTCAGCCTTCGGGGTCGGAACTCACAAGACTCCGGATCTATATCTTCGCCAAGCGTGCGGGAGGTTTAAGGTCATATTCCTGTGACGTACATAGCTTTCATTTCAGAGCCCGACCTCTTTCAACAATTTCGCTATTTTCCTCCATCGAGCTCCCTGGGGGACGATGCTGGTCTTGCGATTTTCATGTTTTTTTTTAGCACCTTCTGGCATTCATGCCAAATACCATACATTACTATTTCTAGTTTCTTGTAGTCTCTCCATTAAGCAATTTGCATGATCAGCTCTTAATTGATCTCGCATCTTGAGCACCCTATTGAGTCCTTTTCTAATAGTCAGAGAATCTACCATATGATAGATAATATTGGGTTTTAAATGATAGACTAGATTTTATGATATATTCAACTCATAAAATATACCACCTCGATGTTATGATCAGGGAGACAGAGAGATCCCTTGGAGAAACACGTGAGTCCGAATTCCGATCGCCATTGGCCAATTTGCCTCTTCGATTCGGTCAATTCAATTAATTCAATTCCATCTTCTTTCAACTTCAGCTCGATACGTGAAGGGAGATCAATTGTTCGTGTAATTTTGTCATTCAATGTCCTCTGCCTTCATGTTATTCCTCACTAGCGTTGTTGTGGCTCTCCTCGCGGGTCCGGATCCAGCCATTGGGGCCATCACCTCAAGCCTACAGAGCATCTTAAAAAACACTCATGGCAGTGCAGACTATAGGTATCCTACCGATCTAACAAGAGATCTCTTACCTGTAAGTCTACCTGTGTTATCTATCATACATCGACAAACTCTCCGTGGGGCTCTCCACCATCTGGACAATGTTGTTAACCCTGGGGGCCACGAATATTTAGATTCCTGTTCATTCTCATAAGTAAGCATTATTCCCATGCTGCATACTCCTGACCTGATCATATACTAAATATACCAAAGTGACTATTGGCGAGACGAGCCTTTCTATACCGGTATGCCGGAGCCCTAGTGCCTAATATCCGGTTACCACCTAACATTGCTATGCACAGGCCTCTCACATGGCTGTACATCTACCGAAGCTGATGTCTGGCTATTCAACGGCACCCTCTATGTGAGTCTGGTCAATATACGGTATCCTGGCCGTTCTTCTAGGTGGCATGCTAACCAAACAAGGTTGGTCATGATGAATCTGCCCTGACAGAGTCCCGAACTCTTGAGTCCTTGTATATCAATCCAATTCTAGATGTCTTAGAACGTCAGAATCCCAAGAGTCCATTCGTATCATCGCCTACTAAAAAGTGAGTATCCGGCCAGGGCCCGATATGGTCTCACTGCTAATGCTTTTTTGAAACAGCGGCGTGTGGGATACTGTTCCCGACCAAACACTTTACTTTTTCATTGATGTGAAGACATCCGGCCCAGAGACTTTCAAGGCTGTGATTGCTGCTTTAGAACCTCTGCGGGAGAAGGGCTACCTTACCACCGTCAAGGATGGCAAGAACGTTACCAATGGACCCGTCACTGTCATCGGCACGGGAGAGACACCGTTCGACATGGTTGCGCCCATCAAAGACCGAGATTACTTTTTCGATGCACCTCTCGCGGATCTCGATGATCCCAAGTACGCTAATGTAACTGGTGTTATCTCGCCTGTTGCTTCAACAGATTTCCAGGAAGCCGTCGGCAAGATAACTGTCGATACGGACCCAATTCTCTCAGACGACCAACTCAAAGCTATCCGAGGCCAAATCGCCACGGCAAATGAGCGCGGAATTGGTGCTAGATATTGGAACACGCCGTACTTCCCGATTCGTGCACGAAACCTTGTCTGGAGGACTCTTTTGAGGGAAGGGGTCATTCTGCTCAATGCCGATGATCTAGATGCTGTGTCTTCTTACTTCTAAGCAACACTAGGCCCCAAGAATGGGATGAAGGTCATGCAGTCACCTAGCCAGTAGATTGCATATATACAGAGTTTTACTGAAGTTTAGGTCAATTATCCTGATTGAATTATTCCCGGTATTGCCCTGATTCAAAGATAGACAGTATCGGCTCCTCTGTCAATGTGATATCCATGTGTGCCATGATCCTCCATCTTCACCTTATCCAGGAGTTGGAAGATAAAGGCCTTTGTCAACTCCGGTCGAATGGATTCCATATCATGTCTCATTCACTGCGCAGGCATAGGCGACATTTGTGGGTTGATTGCTTGACATCGATGTGCCGGATATGACGGCTAATGCAGCGTTCATCCTCTTTTCTCATGTGCCGTTGACATTTGACGAACTCGCCACCTGCCGAGTGACCACAGGCGTAGCGAATCTGAAACTGGGCGCAGACAGTCAGCGTCATGACGTCGTTGACTAGGGTGCATGGTCAGTAGCTTTCTAAGCACAGCAAGGTAACACAAATGTAGACTTGCTCCATACGTCGGGGCTTCTGGCCATGGGATACGGCCTGGTACGTCGTGTTGACATGACTAAGATGCGGCTCTGCTACACTTGAAGCCATGGTTAGCATATTTGATGAACTATTAATTCATAATACATTCATCCGGTCAGTCTCCCTTACCTTCAGTGGTATGTTTCTGCTTGTGTCCACAGGTGTTTCGGTTGAGAGATGGACTAAGTTTGAGAAAGGAGTGGACAAAGTAAAAGAATGAAAGATCTGGTAAGAGGATAAACATAAAACACTGTCACCAGGGCAAACATCACATCTTAGCTCATCTTGGTGTTGAAGCAAACAAGTAGGCACAAAGCGTATGATCTGAAATAAGCCTTCCCCATCTTCTTTCATTCAGGTATTTTACATAAGTACCTGAGCTCAATCTTTATTGCTGAGACCTTCGCTATCTCATTTTCATCTTCATAATCAAACGCCCTCGATCAGATAGCAAATATCTACACATCGACCTTCCTAAAGCGGCAGACCATATATGTTCCTGGCACGTGATCTCCAAGGGCGCGAAATCGACCACCGCAGTCTCCAGCTCCTCTCTTCACCTTTTCCACGACTCTCATTGGACGAACAAGAATGGAGGCAGATCTGGGAGATCTCTTGGCCAAGGTCCTCCCCACCGGGGTTGAGATAACCGTTCGCCATGTCTCATCAACACCCACTCCCTGCGAAGCTCTCTTTGCAGCTGCGCCAGGCCAGGTCTCCGAGCCAACATTCTGCGAAAATCATTTCCTCTCAGTGTCAATTAACTCCAATGATGACAGTGAGATAATTATCTTCGGAATGGAGGTGATGGTCTACAACACGGCCCACTTGACCACCATCTTCATCTCCAAAGCCGACTCAACTGGTTTCCTGCATCTTCTAAAACTGCCAACTAAGGTCTCTGTCCTGAGACTGGTCTCCAATACATTTCTCTCATTTCTAGCTCGAACCCGGCAACGGCCCGGTGTACGTCTGGTCGTGTCGCTGTTCGCCCGCGCTCAGAATCAGTACCTGTTCCCGGGCAGCATTGAGAACGCTGAAAAACACGTCCTGGACGATCGAGGCCTAATCAAGTGGTGGTGTCGTGTTCTAGATCCGATTTTACGCGAGCATGAGCCAGAGTCTGATCTTCGAGAAACGAAGGCACTGGATCAAACAGTCGAAGCTGCCAAGGCCTCTGCCACCGCATACTTGATCGTTCCAAGCTGTGACCGCTTTGAAACACGCAATTTCTTCCCTCCTACAGCCAAAACCGATCCGCAGGATCGCCCACGGTGGCTCAACAGCTACCCACTGAAGCAACTGTGCCACGACCCATCAGCTCCTCCCCGCTGCTTAGTGCCTCGTTTCCCCGATGACCCCAAGACTCGTTTCCTCATCGACCTGGACGGTGAACTTCCAGAGGAGAATGAAGGTCAATCTGTCGCCCTTAATCCAGGCCGCTGGCGCAGTGTACGGTCCTTGGACCAATTCTGGGAGATGATGTCCTTCCGCCAAGAATGCTCTGCTGGTCGATTAGTCGGCTTTCTGTGGTTGGTCATCAATCCTCCTGGTTTGATGAACTCTACGTCAATGGAAAGCCAAACACGCGGTTCCTCTAACAACAGCCTAGTCTCCCATGGAGCAGATATTTCCGGGGCCATTCCGAACGAGGAGAAAGTGGAGAATGGCTCCGCCACCTTGGAGGCAGCAACAAATTTCACGATCGCCGATACCTCTCCCAAACTCGCTCGGGATGATGCATCTAGCTCTGTCAACCCCTTCGACTGGCCAGAGGCCGGACGTGGCCAGGTTGTTCTCAGCGAAGCAGACTACAAAACGATGATGGATTCGGTTCTAGACCATTTCTATGACGAGAAAGAAGTCGTCGCCAGTACAAAACTTTACGTTGACCAAGTATCTTCCCTTGCGGACGAGCTTACATGGGGCAAGAAGGTCGTCGGCAGCAATACCACAAGCGATACTGCCTCCCAGCCGGCCAATGCCAATACCAAAAATGTCCTAGATCTTGGATTGATTCGCAAGCGAAAGAAGTCATTGGGCGAGGGCAACACTCCTGTTGTAAATGAAACACAAGCACCGAGTGAATCGGGAGCCACACAACCAGCTCCATCAGTGCCGGCTGGTGTCAATGTGCTCAATGCGAACTTGGTCCGGAAGAAGAAGAAAACATGATGGGGGTTTTCATTTGCTTTTTGTTATCATGGGATAGGTCTAGGAGTTTGGGGGAAACATGGATATATTTTTTCGGGCATAAACGAATACGCAAGCATAATTACCGTAATTGAACCGCATAACCTTGGAAGTACTTATATATATGTATGTTTACATCCGGAGCTTCCGAGCAGGCAGCTATTTTGACACCTAAGTATATCTCCATTATTCATTATTGTGGGATAGAGATGCTCTCTGGTTGGTCCACGGGTCCAATACGCGTATATCGTACAATTGTGAGGGCGGAGACAGCGCAACTGCCGAAATCAAATCTTCCCGCATTCAATTACTTCTTCTCCAGAATGTCCTTCTCGACTACGTCTGCGTCTATGTTGATGTTGCTTTTCCATTGCGTCCCATGCTAAAACCTACCTTTTCGTTCCTCCTCCGCAGATCTGATGATGGTGCGCTGTACGCGCCTGTCGCGATCGGTTGGATTGCCCTGATATGGTATACATTCATATTGGCAGTTTGCGGTCTAGGGTATTTTCAAATGTATGATTCGGCCCTCTTTTTCAAAAGAAAAAAAACACATAACTAACACAATCCCTTTCTGCTCAGATGGAAATATTTCCTCAGCAAACCACATCGGTCACGGCTAACGAACACCTCCGCCACCGACGTACCGCACGTCACCGCCATCCGGCCTGTCAAGGGCCTTGAGCCCCACTTGTATGACTGCCTGGCTGCCACCTTTCGACAGGACTACCCGAGCGACAAGCTCAGCATTCGTCTCTGTGTATCAACGCGCGACGACCCGGCCTACCCTACCCTGCGCAAACTAATCACCGACTTCCCCCATGTTGATGCACGGATCTTTGTCGAAGATGAAGATCCGCTCTTGCAGCAGGATGGCATCAATACGTACACGCTCGGACCGAATCCCAAGATCCGGAATATGAGCCGCGCATACCGAGAAGCGAAAGGAGATATCGTCTGGATCATTGACTGCAATGTCTGGGTCGGGAAGGGAGTCTGTGCTCGGATGGTGGACAGACTGTGCGGGACGGGACCCGCATCGAACAAAAAATACAAGTTCGTGCACCATCTACCCGTGGCCGTGGACGTGACCGGAGAGAGCAACCTGCGTGAAGAGCGACAGGCGCTCGTGGACGCCAACCCACAGTCCACGGATGCCGATGCAGCGGCCGCAGCGATGCCCTCCGTCCGTCCGGAGGATGGGCCTGCAGCCATGATAGCCACTGGAGGCGGTCGCTTGGAAGAGCTGTTCCTATCCTCCGCGCACGCGAAAATGTACACTGCGATCAACACGGTTCTTGTTGCGCCATGCATCGTGGGAAAATCCAACATGTTCCGCCGCTCCCATCTCGACTATCTCACCCGTCCGGCGGTCTCGGGTCCCGAGGCTCGTCATCCCGGCATCGATTTCTTCTCCGACAACATCTGCGAGGACCATCTTATTGGTGATCTGCTGTGGAAGAAGCAGGTGCGGGAAGAGAAAGAGCTCCGCGAGCGTTGGGGCAAGCATGCCATGGTCTTTGGTGACATGGCTATTCAGCCTGTTGCCAACATGAGTGTGCCGGCATATATCGCTCGTCGTGTCCGGTGGCTGCGGGTGCGTAAATTTACAGTTCTACTCGCTACGCTTGTCGAACCAGGCACCGAGTCCTTTTTATGCACAATCTATGGCGCCTGGGGCATTACTACTGCCTTGGCGCCGTATCTTGAGCGGAAGGGCGTGCAATATGCTGCCCATCTTGGGACGTGGAGTGCATTTTTTGTTGTATTCGCACTTGGCATGGTCTCCTGGATCCTGGTTGATTGGACACTGTATATCAAGCTGCATTCCGCGAGATGCATCGAGTTGGATGAGGATACCCCAGCATTTGCTCGGCCTCAACGCCACCGATCATCCCAAACTACTCGCCGCCCGTTCATGCAATGGTTTGGTGCCTGGCTCGGCCGTGAACTGCTAGCCCTGCCCATCTGGATCATGGCAGTGTACGGCGGTGTGACGGTCGTTTGGCGGGACCGGCGGTTTAAGGTCGGCTTCGATGCGAAAGTTCGGGAGATTGATCCCTCTCCTCCACCACCTGTGGAGGTGTCGCCTTCTACCGGAGCGGTAGCGGGCAAGGTCCGCAGTGATTGAATTGATGTGTAGATGAAAGCATATGAGCGTTATGTATACTAGAGCAACATCCCAAAAGCCCTGAAGCGTCTTTGAATGTAAAGTTATGATGAAAAGAAAAAAACCAAAATGCATTAATATAGACACTAACGAATAACATATGCGAGAATAGAAAGTACCCATATCTCCAATTCTATGCGTGAAATCTTAAACTTTTCTTCAATCATTTCCGACCTCATTGATAATAAAAAAAATCAAGCAGATCCACTAGCCTCACCCTCAGTAGCCCCCTTCTCCAGACTGGCACCAACATCCGAAGCCAGGAGCCACTCAACAACCTGTCTGCCCGCAGACATCTCACCAGCATTCTCAGCAGGCCTCTCCTCGCCCTCATTCTCACCAATAGTCATCTCAATCTCCTGAGTCTGAGCATCGGCACCCTCAACGTCCTCATCACCTTCAACGGCAGCCCACGCCGTCCGCTCAGCGAGGAACACAGCGTCGTGACCAGCATCGTTCTTAACATCAAGGTCTGCACCAGCTTCGACAAGCGCCTTGACACATTCCAAGTGCGCGTTAAGCGCAGCCCAGTGCAGAGGTGTGTTACCAGAGTTGTTGCGGTGGTTAACAAATGCAGTACGCTGGGCAGCGTCTGCAGACGACAGCTTTTGGAGCAGGGTCTTGAGAATTTCTGGGTGGAGTTAGTAAATACAAGAAATAGGCGGGTAAAACAAAACACAAGATTTGAGACATGCATGACATGTAAAAACGCATCCAAGTCAAATGAAGTCATTCAATTAACATACCGGCGTTTCCATTCGCAGCGGGGAAGTGCAGAACGCAGGATCCAGAGCCACCCTCGCTCTCATCAGCCATGTCGATGGCAGATGCCACGATCTGGGACTCGTTGCAGCCGTGTTGGCCGGCGAGGTTGGCGATGTCCTCATTTAGGGCCTCGAGGTCGCCTGCTCGGGCGTCATAGATCAGATCGTCGACTGCATCGGCGGAGAGTGCGATTGGCACTGAAGGCTTTGCCTGTGATGTGGTGGAAGTAGACATGATGTGTGATGAACCAGGTTTTTGGTGTTATTTTTCTTCTTTTTTCTTAGTGGGGTTGTTTTTGATATCCCACTTTATTTGATGTAGCTGGAGTGGGGTGTCAGTAAAAGGTCGATGTTCACGATTGAGAGATGATAAGTGACAGGGCAACAAAGAGTGTGATGTATATAAAATCATAAAGGACATTGGAGAAATGGGAATTTTGCATAGTACGACAGCATGGCCCCCGCGATATATCCGGCTGATAAGGACTTCAATGTCAAGGACAAGTTCCAGCCACAAAATGAAAAATCGCAGTTCGAGGTGTTTTTTTCACCACAATTTTTAGAGGCAATTAACAGGGAGTAAATTCAATCTTACCTTTGCTTTCAGTTCTTTGCTTTCTAGCGTGGAGTATCCCGGCAACAAATGAAGCGATCGCCGCAAAAAATAATTTGATATCGCGGGTCATGTGACTGATAGTGGGCTATCAATCGGTATCAGTCGGTACAATAGAAGTCGGATGAACGTGGATGCCAGTAACTAAGCACGCATCATATGAATTCAAATTACTGGAAGAGTCCCATGTCGAGACGATATTTGTGTTCATACATGGTACATTGTACAAATACTAACTTTGTTCAATCGTGGATAGAGACGACAGGAATTCCGTCTGCCTCTACCCACATGCAAGACAGAACGCCGAGAGAAAAACAAATCAAATAAGCTCAAACGCCGAGTCCCACGTCCGGTGGGATGGTATCAAAAAGCTCCGAAATGGCAATGCGACCAGTGGCAACGAGAGAATACACCAAACAACCCTTCCTCCCAGAACTCGAACAAACACCTAGCCACACGGCCCCTAATCCCTGAGCCAAGCCCGCCTCTTCTCCTCCTTCTTCTCACGACGTTTCTCCTTGAACTGTTTCAACTCTTGTTTCGTCAATTTCTTAGCGCTGCGCTCTGCGCGCAAACTCCGGCCGTCATGGCTATTTGCCGCGGCATCTACGTCGAAGAAAGCGTTCATCTGTCGTCGAGACTTGTTCTCGTCATTGTGATTATCCGGATTGATCGTTGCAGCTTGCCATCGTCCAGTGAAGCGGTTGAATGTGCCGGTAGCTGCATATGCTGCAGAGGGATCGAACCCGGCTGCGTTCGCGGGCTGTGCTGGCTCTTCGTGGTATTGTGCATATGGTGCGGTGGGGTCATAGTCGCCGTGTATTGCGGGATTGTAACCACCGAGGACTGGTTCTTTTTTCGGGGCTGCGCTTGGGTGGCTGTCTTCTGTGCCGGGTGCTGCTGGGATTGCTGCGACTGCTGCGGCCTCTGGCACGCGGGGGTTTTCCCACTGAGAAACTCCAGTGAAGCGGTTGTAAAAGTAATATGCCCCTGCGTTGGCGTCCCATACAGGTTCCCATCCGTCGTCCTCGACCTGTGCGGGCGGAGCCTCGGTGGGAAGTGGTGGTGGGACTTCAGCGGGGAGGGGTGGTGCAGATGTCAATTCATCGTGCTCATGCTCATCGGGTTGCGACTTGGACGCATCCGTTTCCGGTTCTTCAGTGGGTTGTGTTTCTTCGTTCTTTTCCTCCTCGTCTTTCTGCGTGTCGGTGTCATGCTTGGCTTCCGTCTCAAGGCCCGACGGAGCAGGGCTAGGTGAGCCACTGGCGCGCTCTTGTAGAACAGATGCCGATGCTTCTGGTGAGGCAGACATGATGGGCAATAAACGCAATGATTGTTGCAGGCAGCTAACGAATTGACCGAAGAGAAAGAGATCAGATGCGATCTACCCTGTCGAAACAGAGGGCCCGTGCGTGGCAATTCAACGCCACCGCCTACCCAAATGGCTCAGTATATACGCTAACCCTAAATGAGATTAGCGCGGGCCCATAGGGTATACTTTGTGTCACCAACATCAGACTACAAGTGTGCTCTATACGGACCACCTATCTCACTTTTCCTTCCTAGCCGAAAGTATTCCCTTTGTGGGAGGATATATCCTGATCATTCACGTTGTTGGCCTATTTGCCATCATCATCCAGTTGCGCAATCTACACAGGTTGAGCGCAGCGACTGATTTCTGGATCTCTGATTTGTTTTCGAGATGCAGTACAAACTGCAAGATCGGATTCTGGTTATGTATTCAGCCAAATGTCTCCGGAGCATGTTATAACGATTGTGAATATATCTTGCTCTCTGTGATACGCTATTTTCTTTACCCATCCCCCCTGTGAGTTCCCTATGGAGCTTCCCTTGGGAAAATCAGAGTCAACAATGAGCTTCTGTGTGAAACCTCGACCTCAGTCTATTTGATATAGTAGAATTAACAAGGGAAGTGAGAGATGGCTACTTATTAGGCAACTTCTTGGTGGAATGTGCCGTCGGGAATGTGTATGGTTGGCTCGTCTGGGTTCTAGATCTCTTCCACTGTGGATGCCTCGTGACTTCCAAGACATTGGGGATAAAGACCTTGATACTACTGTTGAACTAACAATTGGAATCCAGGAAAACCTTGATATATAGGAACTCTGAGGAAAAAGTTGAAATTTTCCAACTGAAACCAGAATTACCGATTGTCAGACCTACTATGGATATGCTAAGTACAAATATTGCATGGTGACATCTAGCTCATTTCATAGATAGAAAAGACTCTTGAGGAATAAACGAATAAACTGTAGGATACTTCGAATTGTTCTAACCTGAATAATTCTCTCTCAACTGCTAAGGTGTAGCTCCTTGCTTGACTTTCCAACCCTTTAAACTTTTCGGTGAATTTGAGCGAGCCCTATAGCTCAGGCACAGTTACCGACTGTTCTAATTGGTCTTTCCTTGTTTCTAGCACCGGAATGTTCCCCCTGCATTGGTTCCTTGAACTATAGCGATGTGAACTCCCTGATTTCAGTAAACCACCTGCTTCACCATGAGTTTGGACCCTCACCATTGGATTTATCGCAAATTCCTGTATCAAGGTGGCTGACATTCCTTTTTTACTTTCTGCTTTGTTGATAGTAAGACTGGACTAGGGATTTATGGGATGAGGTTAAAAAGGACCTTGTCGGAGCTCTCTTTGATGCTCGCCATCCAACATCCAGTCGACAACCTTCGCCAAATATCGTCTCTCATTTTCGTTGTTTTTTAAACCCACGCTCAACATCAGCGTCATTCACTCATTTTATTGTCTTATTTGATTACTGGCCTTAATTAATACGGTCTTGCCCATGATGAAGGGGATTGCTCTTCTTTCGCTTTTTGGAGCTGCACTGGCTCATCCGGCGGGCCTTGTGAGTACTTCCATTTCTACAACTTGGGGCACAGGTCTGACATTGAGGATATCTTAGTGGTGGGGTACGGATGTCTGCTACACCAGCCCAGACAATACCGACAATCAGTGCTCGGATGTTCAGCAGAAAGGCTTTGACTTGTCTGAGCTGGGAAACGGTGACAATTGGAGCTTTGACGGCTTCCATTTTGTTGGCCTCGAGCCCAAGAATGGGTGTCAAGGATCTAGTTACGGGGTTGGTCATTCGCACATATCAAAGGCTCTCGATTCTAACTTTCTCAAGGGCACTTGTCTTGGTGGAAAACTCTCTAGTGACGATGACTGGACAATCAAGATTTCCGCCACTGACGCTCCATTCTCAATCCGAAACTTCCATCTTTCAACTTCCCGGAGCACCGATGTTTTCATCATCTACGAGATGCCGGATGGTTCTTCCTGTCATCATGTCGCTTCCAGTTCGTACAGGGGAACTGATGTCGGCAACGACCAGTGTGGCGGTGCTGTATCAGTCGAGTTCACTCTTCCCCAAGAGAACAAGTTCGGTGATTGTGATATTGAGATCCATTCGATCGACTTTGACTGCTCTACTGGATCTAAGCCACCAGGTCCCGTCATTGACCCCCCTCACTCTCACTCTCACCCTGTGCCTACCCCGAGCTCGAGTGTTTCCCCTCCTCCTTTCCATCTGCCCTCTACTACGCTGGAAGTTCCTACAATTCGCCACTCTTCTCAGACTTCCCAGAGGATGACGACTTCCACAATCTGGACCACCGAGGAGATTACTGTCACCAAATGCCCACCCACTGTCACTAACTGCCCTGGTCATTCGACTGTTTTGGTCACCTCTACATACCCATTGTCGACCACAGTCTGCCCGTATACGCCCGTGGAAACGAAAACTAGTGCAACCTCTCCTCATGTTGTGCATTCGGATCCCCCGAGCTCGACTAGCCACTCTTCCTGGCATATGACTACTTCCACAATCTGGACTACCGAGGAGATCACCGTCACTAAATGTGCACCAACTGTCACTAACTGCCCTGGTCATTCCACTGTTTTGGTTACCTCTACATACCCATTGTCAACGACTGTCTGCCCGTCTAAGCCCACGGAAACCGATCCTAGCACAACCTCCCCTCGTGCTGTACACTCGCACACCCCGATCACGAGCTCTGTTACTACAGCCACTGAGCCCAGCCCGCCCGTTGTTACCGCTCCCTGCCCTAACGTGGTACCCAAGTGTCTCAACACATGGCTCACTATTCCGAAGTGCAACTCCAACAGCGATGCCGCATGCTTCTGCCCATCTACTGAATTCACAGACAAAGTTAGCGGATGCATTCGGGCCTGGAGCAGCTCCAAGAAGGAGGAAGATTCCGCCCTTGCCTTCTTCGCTGGCATTTGTGCCCCCTTCGTTCCGGAGAACCCTGCTATTGTAGACATTGCTACAACTTGCACTTCTTCTGACCCCATTCCTAAGACCACTGCTGGTCCTAAGGTCACTCCCAGCACACGTACCGTTGTTGTGACTGCTGGTGTGCCTACATCCACCCCCAAGGCTCCTTGTACCACCATCAGCTGGGCTTCACACACGGCAACTGTTCCCCTTGTTGGGTTCAGCACGGTCACTTGTTCTTCCACAACCTCTGTGAATCTGGTGGTTGTTACTACGCCTAGTCCTACTTCTAAGACTGGCCATTTTGTGCACGCGTCGTCCTCGACGTTGACAACTAGTTGCAAAACCCACTCTATCCCCCTTGTTACGCCAACTGCCCCTAAGCCCACTATTTCCAAGCCCACAGGATCTAAGCCAACTGAAACTGTTGTCCTTGGCAATGGTGGGTCGAAACTGCCCATGTGCAGTTTCTGGACTTTTGGCATCGCCCTTTTGGCGCTCCTTTTTTAATAATTTCCTCGTTCAATTTCTGAGAAAATGAACTTTACTTCATTATGGTCGATGGTCATTTGTTTCATCGCATGTATTGAATGCAAGGCAATGCGAACTAGGTTTCGATCCGATTAAAAACTATTTTCTAGAATAATTATATGCGACTTCTTTATTCTTGAAGATTATTGATAATGGACGTAACGTTAGAAGTGAGTTGCGATATCTGTAGTTTCATCAATTTGACCGCCATCCGCATTCATCTTCCTATAACTGACTACAACTGAACTTCAGGCCATCCTGGGCTGATCAATACTTTTGCAAACTCTTTTATTGTGGTATGGACTGACCCTGCGACGGTGCCTCCCAATATCTACCACTTTTCATATTGATCAAATTGGAGACGCCAAATGTAAATCTATATGCATGAGTGGAGGCAGGTATGGCGAACTTTTTCAAATATGAATAAGTGCTAGTCGCCACTTGGGCAGGAACATTTAAATCTGTTGGTTTATGCAGCGTGAGCTTGGATAAAGTGATCGTGGATATCTTGGGTTTGGCTGAGTTGGAATACACTTGCATGGATTGGACGGAAGGCATATACAAACAAAACTGAAAATTTACGGATCCCGAAGTCCGAGGACTGGCTTAGGCAAGGATTATTTGTCGGATTGGTCTGTATTGTAAATGTAGGGGTCCAATCAGTGGTATTCAACTCTCTGTATTTCTGTATCGGCTCTTGGTACAATTTATATGGAGCCATGATTACATAACATTAATTACAAAAATGTGTAGGATTAATAAATCCCCCGGTATGCCGGTCGTCATGCTCCGACACACCCCCTCAGCTATCCCAGTATGGGATTGCTGGACTTGTTAGATCGGCATATTGATCTCCATGGTTTAATTGACTAGGCCATTAGATAGCCTATGTCCACCATCCTGAGCATCCTTAGGAAGCTCTCATGCTTCTGGCGAGATAGCATCTTTGTGAGTCCATCTGCGACCATGCTCGCCGTCGGCACCCATCGCACCATTATGCGTCCTTCTCTAACCTCTTGCCGAAGCCAATGATGATGAATATCGACATGCCGAAGCTTCGTTTCGAAGGCAGTGTCCTCACTAGTAAGTAGGCTGATCGTTCTCTCGTTGTCGCAGTCGATCGTCATATTGTGGGAGGGTTCAAAACCGAGGCTTTTTAGTAGTCGACGCCACCATTGAAGTTGCTTCCCTGTCTCTGATAGGCCTAGCAGCTCTGCTTCAGTGGTTGACGTTGTCACGGTGGGTTGCTTGCTCGCTTTCCAGTCAACTGGTCCACCATAAGCTTGACAGATGTAGCCTGCAGAGCTCTTTCGATCTGGGTGATCTCCGTATGAAGCATCGCTTGCGAACTGTATGGAATCGATTCCAGTGCTTACTGCGTCTGCACTATATTCAATAGCTAGGTTCCGGGTAGTATATAGGTAACTGATGACCCGGTCAGCTGCTTGGTGGTGCTGGGGCCCTGGATTCGTCAAGAACTGAGCTAGTCGAGCGGTGGCCTTTGCAGCATCTGGCCTAGTGATAGTGGTGGCATAGCCTGCGGATCCAACCTTCTTTTGATAGAGAAGGATCTCCTTCGGGGTGGCTACGCCTTGGTAAGGCGTCAATTCGTCAACTGGTAGTGGCGTATAGACAGGTGGTCGATCTGTCAAATTGTAGCGGGTAGCAATGCTTGTCATATAGCTATCTTGACATAGCCAGAGCTTCTTCTGCTTCCTATCGCGAATGATTCGGATATTGAGAAACCATGATGCTTCTCCATGATCTGTCAGCTCCCAGTGGGCTTCTAGATCTCGCTCCAATTGCATGGCTCTTGCCTTAGCATTTGCATGGCTAGCAATTAAGATATCATCCACATAGAAGAAGACTATTAGCCCTTCTCCGACGAAGACACAAGGGTCTTCTGGTGCTTGTTGCAGACCTAGTTTTCGGAGTACACTAGCTGCTTCTTGTTGCCAAAGACGTGGCGAGATCCGTAAGCCGTACAATGCTCGACGAAGCTTCCAGCATTTACCTAGGGACTGGAACCCTTCTGGCATCTGCGTATACGTCGGTTTCTCTTGGCTTAGCTTGCTATTCAGAAATGCAGTGACAGCATCTCGCTGACGGAGGTCTAGGTCAAAGGCAGCGACTAGTGCAAAGATCATTCTTGCTGTTCTTGCTGCTAGCGTAGCAGCTCTCTTTTCTTCATAGGTAATCGTCTCAAGATCCCCACGAACACAGATTCGAGCCTTCAATTTCAAAAGGTAACCGTCCTGGTCGAATTTGTATGCAAAAACCCATAGTAAGGGAAGGATTTGTATCCCTCGATCCTTTGGCTTTTCAATGACTTCGAATGTCTCTTTTTCAGATAGAGAGTGGATCTCTTTCTTCATTGCTGCGAGAAAACCTTGCTGAAAAGGATGATTTATGACATCCTTCCAGTACTTGGGTGGTGGTGGGAGATCATCTCGATGGCGGCGAGCGTTTGGTTTCTCGGCGTATAGACCAGCTGCAAATGCATGTAGTAGAGCCGGTGGCTCTTCTTCGTCAATACCCTGTACTATAGTGGTTGCATATGCAAAATCGTCATCTTGTTTTGCTTTGCGTATTCGACGTCCACTTAGTATGTTGCTGGCATCTATATTGCTGGAGATCTCTCTGCTTGGTGCTAGCAGTTCTGCCTGGAGCTGTCTTTCTAGCTCATTTTCCACCTCTCTATTGGGTTCTTCATTAGGTTCTCCATTGGCTTCTTCATTGGCTTCTTCATAGGCTTCTTCATGGGCCTGATCTTCACTGAGCAGTTGATCATCTAGATCATGCGTATCCACCCCCTGATCAGGGCCAGTTTCCACCCCTTGCTGTAAGCCAGTTTCTTCATTTGGTGGGGTTAATGGTGATGGATCTTGATCCTTCTGTATGTCCTGGATCTCACCGGCTTCTTTTCTGACCGAGGTCAGAAGTATAGGTGGTAGGCTTATTGGGGTAGGCATTAATGCCTGCCTGCTCACCCCCTGAAGTGGGGTGATCTCTCGGTAGTCAACCTCACTTAGCTGAATATCTTGTGAAGTATCTGGTAGAGTATCTGGTAGAGCATCTGGAAGAGCATCTAGAAGAGCATCTGGTAGAGCATCTGGAAGAGCATCTGGTAGAGCATCGTCGGTTTCATCTTGTCGGTTTTGATGCTCACTTTCCGGCGTACTAGTTGCTTCCTGGCTAGCGATCTGATGGTTGATGATTTGCGCCACTTCGTCGGGCGTAATCTCTTCTGGCTCTCTCACTAATGGTAGTGGAATAGGCTGAGATTTCTCATAGTCCGGCGAGTATTTACGTGCTTCATCAATGACTGCATCTCGTATATACCTCACTTTCCCACTGTGTGGAAACCAGATTTTGTAGATATTAGATGCCAAGTATCCGACTAGGAAGCCGACCTCTGCTCTTGGATTCATCTTATCTGACTGGATCTGCCTCTCAATGCGGCAGTACGCCAAACTTCCATATAATCTAACATTTGCTAGATTGATCTTCGGGGCTGTTGGAGCAAATTCTCTTCTTACTTCTTCCCATGGTATTAACCACTTGTTCTCAGAAGCAATGTATGTAGGGGTACGGTTCAATAACCACACTGCAGCGCTTGCGAATTCAGGCCATAGGTCTTTCGGAAGCTTGCCTTCAAGAGAGAGCATACGCATACGGGTAATGATCATCCCGCCAGATCTCTCGGCATACCCATTCATCTCTGAGTGGCCGGGTGGAGTATGATATATCAAGATACCATCGCTTGTCAAACTGTGCTCCGCTGTTTTGCCTGCTGCGGCTTCATTGTCATAGTGAAATGCCTTGATCGGAAGGTTCCACTGATTCCTTGCTAGCTGTACAAACTGGTTGATCGCTATCTGGCATTCAGGCTTTAGCTCATGTGTCATGATCCAGTGGAATCTCGGCCCTTCTATATAGAAGTGAGATATCCATCGATGTCGATTGTATGCTGGCGGCAGTTGTATTAGATCAAAGTGGATTCTTCCAAATGGTCCAAAAGTACGTCCCACTGGCCGGCGAGAGATCTGCTTTGGTGCTCTCCCAATACGACATGTATGGCATAATGAAGCTTCTTCTTTCTCTGCTTTCTGGAGGACTATACCGTCTACCATAGTAGCAAGCTTAGCTACGGCGCGGGGCTCAATGTGAGCAAGTCGCCGATGCCAGATGTCAGCCGATGCCTTTGATTCCTGCGGCTTTACTGAGGATCTCTGTGTGGCATATGCTTGTTGTGGTGGTGGGGCCTCGTTTGGTTCGTCAAAAATCCATAGGTTAAATTGATCCCATAGATGCACATTGACTACAGGTAAATCCTTTGGATCTCGGATGCAGTTTGTACGTTGACACCAGGTGCCCCCCTTCTTCTTTAGCATCGCGTACGATACTAGATTTGTATGGAAGCTAGGCGAGTAGAGAGCGTCACTCAATGTGATTTCCATTCTCCCTTTCTGTGGATGCTTGCCGACTAGTCGAACTTTGCCTCTCCCTAGCACCTGCGTAGTACTGTCACCAGTTGTCAAATCTATGACTTCCGGCGTAAAATCAATAAACAGTGCTCTGTTATTGCATACATGTGAACTGGACCCAGTGTCAAGAATCCATCGATTGCGGAGAGAGAGCTCGCCAGTCTTTGCAGCTGAGAGTGCATGCTTGCCAATCTGTATAGCTTCACTTAGTAGCTTGCCTTGGTGCTTGCCCTGGGGCTTGCCCTGAGGCTTGCTCTGAGGCCTGCTCTGAGGCCTGCCCTGTTGCTTACTCTGGTAGGTGGTGGCGAAGCTAACGTGGTTTGCAGATTCATGATGCTTTGATTTAGCTTCATTGACAGCTTTGTCGACCCATTGCTTCCACCCTGGATCATTTGCTAGCTTCTTTCTAGCTCTCTCTAGCTTCCCTTCGTCTAGGGTATATCCTTCTGGGCGTATAGCTTCATTCATGAGCCAGCAGTTGGCCACCTTGTGGTGTGGATGACCATTGCCACATGGACATTTTCTCTTCTCGAATGGAAGCTTCTCTTGCTTCGCTTCCGGCTTTGCTTCTCGATGACCTTGCCAGGTTGAAAAAGCACTTTTTGGAGCATTAGTTGAGGTCACAGTTTTGACGCCTATCTCCCGATTCATTGCACGGAATGATTCAAGAAGATCTCGAGTGTCATATTTCTTCTTATCCATAACAATCTCTTGGTATTTTCCTTGCCACCAGATTGGCAGTACCTCTTTAACTGCATGTAGGAAGTCTCGATTGGAATCTGCATCGCTAATGCCGAGGCTAATAGCTTGCTCTCTTAGTGAATTCCACTTTTGAAGCCACTGCTCAATATCACCGGTTGGTTTCTGCATGGCAAAGACCTTCCAATTCATACGGATTTCTTCTTCGTACGCCGTTGACCGAGCAAATCTAGTCTTTAGGTATACAAGCCTCTCATACGGAGTACGATATGTGATCAGAGCAAGGTGATGCATTGGGTCGAGGTAGGTAAGGATGTACTCGTTGACATCACTTAGTCCTTTTGCTTGCTTCTCCCACTTCGTGTACTTCATTTTATACACGTCCATTCGATCTCGCCAAATCCTTCGATCCTTGTCATCGCCGTCCTCTGGGTATTCCGGTTCCACCGGTTCTTGGAGAGGTATAGATCTTATTGCTTGGGATTCGGTTGTCGTCGGGGGATCTGGGTTGCAAAGGTCCCATACGTTCTTTTGCATGGCATATAGCTGCACTTTTGCAAACCAAGTGAGCCACTGCGGCGAGTCCTTCAGTTTTTCGCCCTTCATGGCGGAGAGAATTGATGCTGCCTCCATTGCTGGATTCAGGGGTAGCTGGGAATAGCTTCACAATTGCTAATTCAGGGGTAGCTAGGAGGTTTCAAGGGGTAGAAAGCAGGCTTCTAGTAGTGTACTAGATACTATATCTCAAATAGTAATGCTTTCTTCGATGCGAACCGGGCTCATAACTGTCGGATTGGTCTGTATTGTAAATGTAGGGGTCCAATCAGTGGTATTCAACTCTCTGTATTTCTGTATCGGCTCTTGGTACAATTTATATGGAGCCATGATTACATAACATTAATTACAAAAATGGGAATTGCTACAGACACGGCACGTTTTGCTAGTAGCACGGCACATTAGGTAATATTCCCTTTACATAATCAATTTTGACCGAGATCGTTACCATACATTACCACAGCAACTACATTACTTACTACTGTAGCAACTACATTCTATCTACTTCTGCTATAAGAACCACTCTATCTTCTCATTGATCTTACTTCATCCAATTGATCTTACTTCATCCAATTGATCTTACTTCATCCAATTGATACTTGATTTCACCTAATCATGGAGCCACCAATTGAGCAAGTCTTTGAGACTAGAGAGCAACTCCTTACTTCGATACGACAGCATGCCCTATCTCATGGTTATGCTATCACTATCATCAACTCCGCTAAGGAGAGGAATATTTGTCTTGGTTGTGATAGAGGCGGTATATACCATGATCATATTGATGCCCCAGAAGGGGCAAAACGCCGGAAGACAAGTACTAGACGGATGAACTGCCCATTCCGCCTTTATGCAAAGAAGCTTGTTGATACTAATCAATGGGAAATCCAGGTAAGAAATCCTAATCATAATCATGCAGCTACTAATAATATGATAGGGCATCCTATGGCAAGGCGTCCACAGCTTACTAAAGATCAAAATCAAACTATTAAACATCTATCAGATATTGGATCTCGACCGCAGCATATTATAAGTCTATTAAGAAAGGATCAACCTGATATCTTAATAAGACCAAAAGATATTTATAATATAAGAGGTAGTATAAGACAGAAAAAGCTTAGGAATCACTTACCTCTTAAACTTCTTCAACAGATATTAATTCAGAATCAATGGAAATATGCATTTAAACAAGATATAGAAGGTCATATTCAATTTTTTATGTTCGCTCACCCTGAATCAATTAAGTATGCTAATCAATATAATAGGGTCTTTTTATTAGACTGTACTTACAAGACGAATCGGTATAAGATGCCTCTTTTACATATTATTAGTCTCTCGCCATCGAATTCATCCTATAGTATTGCTTTCTGCTTTATGCAAAATGAGCAGGAAGAAAGCTATAAGTGGACTTTACAGACTTTTTTTTCATAGCTTGACCCCTTACCCTTTTCTCCAGTTCTTTGCACTGACAGAGATCTTGCTTTATTAGGTACAATTAAATCTATCTGTCCTAGAAGCCCACATCTACTATGCATTTGGCATATTAATAAGAATGTGCTGGCAAAGACAAAGCAATATTTCTCTTCAAATGAGGAATTTGAGGCTTTTATCAAGTCATAGAAAGAGCTAATTAATTCATCAAATATTGATGAATATAATGCTCAATTAGCTAAGTTCACAACGCAGTTTAATCAAATTGCCCCTAATGCTCTTAGATATATTCAAAGTACTTGGCTAACCTATAAAGAGATGTTTATTAGGGCTTGGGTAGGGCAATATCTTCATCTTGGTAACTGGGCTACATCAAGAGTGGAGGGGTCTCACGCTTTTTTAAAAAAGTATATAGGGGGATCTTCAGGTGATATGCTTCATGTTTTTGAGAGAATTAATAATGCTTTACAGGCTCAGTATCAGCGACTTGAATCTGATCTTACAGAAGATAAGATTAAGAGACTAAATTTCTGCTCCCACTTTCTCTATTCGAATATTATAAAGAGAACATCACGATATTCAATATCTTTAATCTCTAATCAAGCTGCTATAGCTAAGAGAGCTACCCCCGAAGCACCTTTATCAAACTGCACTAATATATTCACTAGGACAATGGGCCTTCCGTGTGCCCACCGAATCGCTAGTTTATTAACAAAACATCAACCAATCCCACTAAGCGATATCCATCAATTTTGGAGGATTGGCCTTAGTAATGAGTCATCTATGTATCTGCCAATACTAGATCCTCTATTACCACCACCAACTCGCAGATCAGCTCAAGAGAACATATCAGATCAAAACATCAAAACATCAAACCAAAAGGTCACTAAGAAGAAAGCACCCTCGAAGTGCTCAAATTGTGGAGAAATTGGCCATACAATCCGCTCCTGCAGAGTGTGAAAAGCATGTAAATAAGATGAAAAGCACAATAAGATTGACTAGAGAGAATTGATTCATGGTCGGGTTCTTATAGTAATGAAGCAGTAGTAGATAGAATGTAGTTGCTACAGTAGTAAGTAATGTAGTTGCTGTGGTAATGTATGGTAACGATCTCGGTCAAAATTGATTATGTAAAGGGAATATTACCTAATGTGCCGTGCTACTAGCAAAACGTGCCGTGTCTGTAGCAATTCCCTACAAAAATGTGTAGGATTAATAAATCCCCCGGTATGCCGGTCGTCATGCTCCGACATTATTCATTGAAGGATACTCCGTAGTAAAAAAATATTGCCTATACCATGAAAAGCCCACATACGGATTAGCTAGGGTACATTATGCGGGACACAGCCCACTTTCGGCTAGCCTTCATGAAACAACCTAGTCGTTGATAAATAATCGAGATATGAATCTGCTGATGATGGACCCCTGGACATTTAGTGGGCCCCTCCCTAATATTGGGCCGAACTATTGTAATAAACTCCATAAACCGGTGGCCCAATAATTGGGAGATCCCACTGTATATACACATAATCGGAGATACTCTTAGCATACCCATCTGCGCTGGGCGAATGTGACTTTTGATTTAAGATCTACTCCGTATACATGCACCTCGTCCGGATCTTCGTCCGGTGCAAATCTCATAGTGGATAAAAAGTGGAGACCGTGTTCTAGCCACAAGCATCACCGAACGGTTCTTTCGTTGCAGAAGGAAATACATAGAAGATCAGAAATTCTGTCAAGCACTAAGTTATCATTGATGAAGGTGACTCTAATAGTGCCATTGAGAGTGATCTGTCTGAGGGCCAATTAACAGATATTGAGGGAATTAGCCTTGCAAAGACAAATCAATATAAGAAAAGAGACACAAATTGAATAGGGTACCTGGTAACCATGTGACTTCGAATCACATGTTTGTGCCTAGGTATAGCCGAAGATACGTCAGACACCTATGTCCACCAAAACTCCTCGGTGAATTTCGACAGGATAAGGGCATTTGAAGCCACTGAGACATTTTATGGATCGATCTCACAATTAAAGTCCGCTGCAGTGAGGAAGATCCTAAACCCATTATATTGCTCCAAGTACGGAGTACATCGCGGTCAACGGATCCACTGGTTCTCCGTTCTTTGCGGAGACTGTACTTTTGATTCACGTTATCGGTCCATAATGAATGGAGACTCAGCCGGTCATGATTTTCGGTGAACCCACCACGGAGCTGAAGTTCATAATCTTCTGCATACTATCGCGTCATTGATCTGAATGTCTCGGACTGCGTCGGGTCAGATCCGTAGACTGATTTTGATCGCCTGGATAGGAAGAAAAAAATGACCATGGTAATGTCCAATGACAAGTAGATCTGTTGTCGGCTCCTATCTCGGCTAAGCCTTTTTATACCGATACATTCAGTCCTCTAACTAGAAACGGCAAAGAATCTTTTTTTTTTTTGATCCCCTATACGCGTACAGAGTACTTCATACAAATGCACTAAGTGCGACAGTTCAGCTCCGATCAGCTTATCGAACAAAAACGGTGGATGTGGCTGGCTAGCTCTACTTGAAATGTATACAATAGTTTCGCTCTCGTGGTATATATACATCTGGGTAGTCGCTTCATGGTCGTAAATATATTTGTACTATTCACACAGAAGATTTGCCCATCATGGAGAACAGAGTACAGCAGCAGCTACAGCAACTACAGCAGTTGAACCCTGCAATGGAGGATCTAGCACGTTCAGAGCTCTTCAAACCAGCCCCGCGCTCTTTCAGCCTAAAGGAATCTACTAGACTGAGCTACCAGAGGGCGAAAGCCTTCGCTAATGCATATGGTATGCCCAACCTATTTACTCTACCAGTATATACAAGCACTAACTAGAACAGGCTTGACACTTAAGGATGTCTTATACATCACCCCTAAGTTCTGGAAGCTGCACCGAGAGCCTCTATTGACACTCGATGGCGGGGCTTTCACCCTGCTTAGTATTCAGTGCAACCTCTTTGTGGGCACTCTTGCTCCTTTTGCATTGAAGCGTCCAGAGCTTCAGCCGATCCTCCAATCTGCTTTGGATTTTGATATCTCGTGAGTCCATTTTTAAGGAAAATGTTCGGATACGGACCATTTCAAGATTAGGAGCTAACAGATGGTTGATATCTAGGGCACAATTCATGTTGACTGAAGTGAATCATGGATTAGATGCACGGAATATACAGACAACCGCAACAATTCTACCTGATGGTAACATCGACCTTCACACTCCTTCCCCAAATGATGCAAAGTAAGCCGAGAACTATCAGACCTCAATTGTCTTGAAATTGGCTAACGGATATTCTTAGGGTCATGCCGCCAACTACCCCGAGAGGTGGTCTCCCCGTAGTTGCAATTGTAATGGCTCGTCTTGTGAATGAGGATAAAGACTGTGGGATCCGGCCATTCCTAGTCCAGCTTGGAAACGGAAAAGAGATGTGCAAGGGTGTATTATCAAAGTGAGCCTCCAAATACCCTCCCCTGCCGTACATATACAGTGAGAGCTAATTTATAAAAAGGGCTTTGCCTCAACGAACTGGTGCCCATCCAGTCGATCACGCTCTCACATACTTCGACCACGTCCGTCTACCAAGTTCTGCCTTACTTGGCAGTGCGGAAGAAACAGAAAACAAGCGCGAAGCATTCTTATCATCGATCCATCGCGTTGCAGTGGGCACTCTCTTCCTCTCGGGGTGTGTCATCCCATCACTCAAGCTGGCCGCCTTCAATGCCGCATCTTTCAGTCAGAACAGGCTTGTCAGCGGCCAGGATGGAAGCCCAATGGCAGTTATTGATTTCCGGACTCAACATATGCCCATCCTTCATACCATCGCGCAGTATAGCGTGCTAGAAGCATTCTTCGTTTCTGCAGCGATGACGTTCCGTGAACAGAGCGTTGACCCGCGAGTGCGCCATGGTATAGCCACCGCTTTCAAGGCGGTATCACTTGGTCATTTCAACAAAAGCACCAATGCTATGAACGAGCGGTGTGGATGGCATGGACATTATGAGCATAATCAGCTTCTTCAGATGGAGGTAAGATCTCGGAATTATTCACTCATCTTTTGCTTGACTAATTCATCTTTCTAGCTGGAAATGCGTGGTGCATCGACTGCAGAGGGCGATATCCGCGTGCTAGCCATCCGTACGTGTCTAAAGCTTTGAAAATGTTTGAGAAAAGACTAACAATAAATAAAGGACTCGCATCTGAACTATTGATCGGTCGGTATCAAATGCCACCACCAAACGATCCTAGCAGTCCCATTGCTCGACATGAGGCCTCCCTGTTCTCTGAAGCGAGGGACCTTCTTCACCAAGGTGCCAAGGGAGCTCACCGAAGCGAGGGATTCAATCGGGACATCCTTCCGCTCACTCTTCCATTAGTTGAGGCAATAGGCCACAGAATGGCCTATGAAGCTGCTATAGATGCGAATGTCGACATTAACTTGCTTAACCTTTATGAGAGCGGAGTTGTGAAGCAAGACTCCGCGTGGTATGTTGAACAAGGGGGACTCAGCAGGGAAGTTCAACGCGAAATGGAAGCTCAGGCGGTGGATGCCTTACTTCCCCAGATGAAGGATCTGTTATTGGCTTCTGGTGCTCAGCCATATAGCAATGCGCCCATGACTTCGAAGACGTTGTGGGATGGTTTCGTTTCGGGGTTGGAGGTCTTCTCGGGAGATGCGCCGTCTGATCTTTTCCCTTGATTTCTGAGGGAAAACTATTCTTATTTTGAATCGAAATAGCGATATATTTTCGTTAGATAAATAGATGTTTTATAGGATTACATAGGGTTGACAATTATTTTTTGATCAAAAATCTCCGGGAGCCTACTTGAGCGGGCACCTTGGCAATTTAGACTCATGCTCAGGTTCAAAGGCGCGTTTTTGGAGGCTGCAATTACTTCCATTTATTAAGATCCTGAAAAGCCGTCTATATAAGATAATGTTCCTATTTATGCGGCCAAAATTATTAATTAGTAAATGGCTGACTGAGAACAGTATTTGCACGATGGCATAGCCGCCTCGTTCGTTAGAGTTGGAGCCCATTAACGTAAACATGGTTGGTCAGAACTGGACGGAGAGATCGATTGGATCGATTCCGACCTTGAAAGCTGTACTGGAACTGGTGATCAATTATTTAAATAATTTAATTTAACAGGGATGGGGGGCGTTAGGAGAGAAACACTTTAACCGATTGGCACCATGGACCACCGGGTGTAGAAGTGGTATACTGAGTATTAGACATCGGTAGATAATATGGTTGAATTCATTGAACTATTGCACATTTAAAAGATACAATTTTTATTGTTAAGCATATGTTGTAGATATATATTCTAGGCGCTGTTTGTAAAAATATAGTGTATACCCGCACTCTGTTGGGATATATATCTTGAATGAATCTCTCTACGTTTTAAATCATCAATCCAACCTCACCAGTCTAGTAGGAAGAAAAGAAAAAATAAATTATAACCAAGCATTTCCTAACTATGAGATTTTGGTATATCCATTGCGTGGGGACTACATCACACCACCTAGTTCACCATCAATTCGTTTTGTGGTATACAATTTACTACTTTTGGGAATTAGCCTCGAGTAACAATAGCTATGCTTTTGAGTAACAGCTACTCTACTCAAGTGATGTGCTATCTCATACCAAAACAGCACAATGGAAATCAGGCGTCACTTCCCACTACATTCTCCATATCATCCATATCATCCATATTCAAGCGTGACTATACGGACACAACAGTTAGAGCCAATAGGACTTTCGTCTATAGGAATAAATTGTGATATACATTGAATGAATCTAGCTGGACCCTGGCCATTCTCAAGGTCATCGAAAATTTGATTCGAAAATGCGATATGAGACTACATTGAGAACTAATGTACACTAATAATGTGGATGAACTATGTATATACCAAGGGGAAGGATTGTTTGATCAAAAATTGAAGGCAGGGGACAATGTGTACAACCTCAAACCCTGCAAACAGGACCGAGTTAGGGTTCTGTGGGAACCCGTCCGGGAGGAAGCTTGGCGGTAATCGACATTGCTCTCGGAAAGTGAAACCCCCAATCGGAGACTTCACGGGGTGGCTTGTGACTAACATTACCGTGCTTAATTCCTCGCAGTTGGAGAGAAATTAAACAATGAAGGGAGTGTCTTAGCTCTCCCTACGTAGCTTTAGTTCCCGTGCAGTGAGCGCCCTTGCAGGACCCTACGGGGCACTCGACCACTCAGAGGAAGAATTTTAGTAGCCTCTCACCAAAGTCAGGAGCCTGCCATGAGTAGTGTATGCGTGACATGCCTTAGCTCCCGAAGTGCAGAGACAAAGTCAAATTAAAGGGAGAAACCCCCTTGGGTTGGAATATTGAAGTGTACAGGTACCACCCTTAGAGACCCACTTGAAGACCTTAAGCTTAGTTTGATTAGGTTTATTGGCGATGAATGTGGTTCTGTAGGTAGGAATTAATTGTACAGCACACTAGATCTGAATCATACCTGTTTCCTGTTTTCATCCAACATTACAGAAAAATTGTGGGCACGAGTCTCGACCAGACGAGAGCGAGGGTAAGGGAATGTCAGGGCAGTCCCTAGGTCGTGTGAAGTGAGAACCTCGCGGTAGATCCATACCAGGGAGCCTCCACAGGAGCACCCTGGTTGGTCTACAGGATCTACAGAGTGGAGCGATCTTCCTCTCCCTTCCCTTCGCAGTAACATTCCGGGGACATACTGGAGATGATCTAGGGAAGCAAAAGCATTTTGGCCCTGGAATATGGAGTCAGGGCTACTCACAGACCGCCAGTAAAAATCTATAAAGATGAGGTGATTCATCGCTCCAATTTGGTTTTTTCTTCATCAGCATCAAACACTCTCATTCACTCTTTCCTTCTCTATTCTTCAATCTTCTAAACTCTCCGAGTCTTCTCTCGTTCAATTCCAAACCATCACAATGCAGTTCTCTATCTCCGCTCTTGTCCTCGGCCTCGCTGCCACCGCCTACGCTCTTCCCCCTGGAGCTCCTACCGCCGGTGGCGCTGGTAGTGGCAACGGTGTCGGCAACAAGGGCAACACCGACGTTCGCTTCCCAGTCCCTGAGAACCTGACTGTCAAGCAGGCTCAGGCCAAGTGTGGTGACCAGGCACAGCTCTCTTGCTGCAACAAGGCCGTCTACGCCGGTGACACCACCGACATCAACTCCGGCATCCTCGGCGGTACCCTCAGCAACCTGATCGGCTCTGGCTCCGGTGCTTCTGGCCTCGGTCTCTTCGACCAGTGCTCCAAGCTCGACCTCCAGATCCCCATCATCGGTGTCCCCATCCAGGACCTCATCAACCAGAAGTGCAAGCAGAACATTGCCTGCTGCCAGAACTCTCCTTCCAGCGCCGTAAGCACTCCAGCTATTCCACTGTATAGAACCCCACTAACCATTTCGACAGAACTCCGACCTCATTGGTCTTGGCCTCCCCCTGTGTTGCCCTTGGCTCCATCCTCTAAGCGTCTCGCTATGTTTTCTAGCATCATGCAAGAAGCACTGGCTATCATGCCGGCTCTTTGGACCTTGGTGCAGAATTCGCCATGAGTGGAGATGTGGATTGTTATCGATTTCGGGAATGGGAAGCAGGCTTTTGGCTCTTGTTTGATTAGTTAGAAGTCCTGTTCAGATCGCATCTCGTGTATCATAACCTGTATCGTGTGGCACTCCTCGGAGAAAGAAGACCGTTTTTGATTTTCTGATTATGCTCCATATACTTCTTGTTTTGTGCTTTGGGACCATCTAGCTGCTGTCTAGTGTTGGATTTCTCTCGCATACATTACTTTAATTCATTCGATTCTCTTGCATTATTTCCACTGTTTCGAAACTGTAGAATGTAGAGCACAATCAAACACAGCTGCTTCCTAAACCCTCCCTATCTTGTAATATGTTGTCCCTTGCAGCCACTTCCTCCACAGTCCCCCTAGAGCGCGTGACTAGAAAGCTAGATCTTGTTCGCAGCCCTAACTAACGACTTCCTACCTCTTGATCGCAATTTCAATTTTTTCATCATCCGTGGACACGAACAATATCAGTCACCATCTATCGCCATATAAAGAAACATAGATGTTCAATTTTAAATTCATTCAAACTCCCATCCCAATTATGTACCGATAAAACTGACACTCACTCCAGTTCTCACTCCAATTAACAAACATTTACCGCAATCTCCCAAACCCAACACCCCCCAATACACTATTTCTCCCTTTCTCTTCTTGGGCCTCAACCCACTTCTCATTCTTCTTCTCCACCAACCCCTCCTCCTCTGTAACCCCCGCCGAATCCAACCACTTTGGCGATTGTAGACCACGCGACGAAGTCTTGATCGAAATCGACGAGCGTGGGATATTCAACCCACAATGCCTCTTCAACAAAGCCGACATAGACATCTTATCCTTCTTCTCAGAAACACATTTTTCAGCAGGCGAAAAGCACTTCTGGGCTGTTACCGGGGACGAAACACTCGAAGCTCCCTTTCCGGAATAACCAACATTTTCTGAAGCTTTGTTCGTAATCTCAACAGGCGCTTGTAGCACCCTCCTCGGCGCCTCAACAGGCGAGCGACAATCCAATTTCAGAATGGGATACGCGGGTCTGGACAGCACCCTGGTAGCGCGATCTGTTGGCTGGGAAGGGGTGGTATTGGCATCGAGCAAGGTCTGCATGTTTCCATTCTCTGGCCTGGTATTCATACGGTTTGCTGGTGACTCGCATGGTAGCACTGGCTCGTGGAAGGAGTGGTGGACCATGGTTGAGGTAGAGTCCATGCTTGCTCTGGTCGAGACTGTTCCAGAGGTTGTTTTGATTAGGTCGTTTGAGTCTTCGTCGTGAAGTTCAGTGCTTGTTGATGAGAGTCTTTTGGAGAGGCGGTTCTTGCGCATGCAGCGTGATAGGGTGGATATGAAGCCCATTTTGGATTTTGAGGATTTAGGTTGTGTGAAGATTTGTGTGTGTGTGTGTAGTGGTGAGTATTGTCTGGTTGAGTGTCTTGGGTTTAATGTTGATATTGATGGAGCTCGGGGTAGCAGGTAGAAAAATGGGTTTAGGATATATGAATTAAATAACTTATTCCGGGGAGGAGGGCAAAGATAGGAACTAAATTAAACTGCATTCAATTCTGGGCTGGAGATACGTCGGACGAGGTATGTTGGTATCTAGATCTTCACGGGGTAATGCTAGTTTATGTCGACTGCAGTGCGACGGAACAGGATTTGATCTACTTGCTGGTGATGGATTGCGTATTCGAACCTCGAGCACACCTAATTTTACCTCGATATCACCTAATCCTCGCTGTTTAAACTGTAAATGTGCACAATAAAAGCATAACAAGCATCACCGTATAAGCCGGTGGTAAGGGTTGCCCGGGAGAGACCAATCATGGAGAATGATATCATGCACAAAGGCCACGACAACAGGAAGCACAATGAAGAAATCGAATCAGCAACTGAAACAGAGCCAATCGTTTAGACCGGAAACGTAGTTTGTTTTCAAGAATTTCCCAGATGATCAATTATTGCATGCAAGGATGTCTCCACTTTCTTTTTGACCTCGCATGAAAAGGCGGGCTTTGAAGAGAACATCTCATTCTTTCTATTTCGATTCCAGTTACGGGGTGAGGTGAGCTTGGAAAAGGACCCCGCCATCGCGTTGAAATCATTGATCATTATTGTTGGAGGTTGGTGTTGAAGGAATGCCCCGAGTATCCGAGGATCTGCGTGCAGATCCTTGATACAATATCACGGACCCTCGCTCGGGAATGCTTATTACTGACCGTTGACCAACCCCCTCCCCCTTTGGGGAGTGGGTAACTCTTATTTTAGCACCGGAAATGACGTGGATCATGAGTGGCATGAAGTTAAGATAGGAAAAAACTCGGAATTACCATGCAGGATGCAAATGTACGAAGCCAGGTCGTCAAAGATAAAACCAAAAAATCCCAACTAGTTGATTCTATTGGATCTTTCCAAACAATATGAAGCTAAATACACATCTGTAACATAAAACCCTTCAAAGCTTGCTGGAGGGGGCATCGGTAAACAAAGATCTGGTCCGGGCCATGGCCTCTAGGGCCTCCTTCTCAATCCGAGTGAGCAGGACCTCGCAAGTCGGGATGTCATGGATCAAGCCGATAACCTGACCGGCAGTCCACACCTGTATGACGAAAAAGTTAGCAAAAGCACATGAGACATGCATAATTTTGGAAGTAAAAGTAACTTACGCCGAAATCAACGTCACCATTGATGAAGACCTGACGGCCCCGCTGGCCGCTAACATAGGGTTGGACCTCACTGAATTCGCCAGTCTTGGTCTCCTGCTCCACCTTCAATGCATCCTTAGCCACCTTATTAGCGAAAAGACGGGAGGTGTTCTTCCACCGACGCAGGACAAGCGCAGTATCAGTTTCCTGTGCCGCGACAATAGCCTCCTTAACCTTCTGGTGGATGGGAGCTTCAACAGTGCTCATAAAGCGAGTACCCATGTTGATACCCTCGGCACCAAGAGCCAGGGCAGCAGCAAGACCCTGGCCATCGGCAAATCCACCCGAGGCGATGAACGGAATGCCGAGTTCCTGACGAGCACGGCTCAAAAGGATGAAGTTGGTGATATCGTGCTCACCGACGTGGCCGGCACACTCAAAGCCATCGATGGAAAGGAAGTCCACGCCGAGCTTGACGGCGGACTTTGCATGGCGGATTGTTGTGCACTTGTGCAGGATAATGGTGCCAGCCTTCTTCAGCTGGGTGATGACGGGGCCTGGGTTGTTACCGGCGGTCTCGACGATCTTGACACCTTCGTCGATGATGACTTGGGCGTAGGCGGCATAGTCGGGGGGAACGATGGCGGGAAGGAGGGTCAGGTTCACTCCGAAGGGGTATTTGGTCATGGTCCGACATCTGCGGATTTCTTTGCGGAGGTCTTCGGGGGTTGGTTGGGTGAGGGCTGTGAGCTGGATTTTGGTGTTAGATATTATATACAATTAAGGCTTTCGTTGGAAAGTATACGACGTACAAGTCCAAGTCCGCCTGCGTTGCTGACAGCTGAGGCCAGCTCAGCGTATCCAACCCATTGCATACCCCCCTGTACGACGGGCACTATATGTATGATTAGCAGGTGGTTATATATAGGGAATAGCGAATTTATAGCCCACCTCGAATACCGAGCTTTCGTGTCAAGGCTGTGTTGAAAGGCATCTTGTTAGGTTGGGGTATCTAATCTGATGATTGCGGAGTCAGTAACCTTAAGTAAACAACGAACCTAAACAAGGGGTAGATATACTAACATGAATATGATCACCTATCTAATTCTCGGAGTATAGAGTCAAAGAAATAATCAAGTCTTTGAACACAACAAGACCAGATAATAAACCTATGTTACAACCGCGGACCTCACTGTTGTGGGGAAGGTCCGAGGTGCCGAGGTTGCACCTGGGCACCTCCAAGGCTGGGCGCCTGTGGGCTCAATTTTTGGATTACTGACCAGACGGGCCGATTTTAAGGAGCCCTAGAGCACTTTGTTCTGCTTGTGAATAATCAAAGGATTGACCTGTAGAACAAATATAATGCTTAGATCTAAGAGAAGAGAAATGTATATCTGAGTTAGTTGGTCCCCTGACATGTGACAGGAACCAATTTATATGGCCACATGTCCAACCTTTTAATGTTGGTGAAGTTTACAGCTGACAATATTTTAGGCGGAGGCAACCAAAAACTATCTTATAGGTGGAGGCAAGTAAGAATATAAACAATGTCAGCTGTAATGAATTATTCATTGTATATTGCGGATTATTATAGTGTAGACGGCTGCATAACTCGAGCGGACATGACAACTGTGCAAAAAAAAACATAAATGCCTCAGTTGGATGCTTCTCCAATGGCCAATGCCGGCTTTTTTAGCATTTGTAGTAACCCTTCTGAATCACCATGCTGTATCCAAAGGACCTAGTAAATCTAAAAACATCAACCGATGTGATACATGTAGTATGTATCCCTGATATGAAACCCCTTCCCCTCATTGGTAGAGTGGAACGGGCGATTAACGACGGGACTCTCCTTCTGAGAGCCTCTAGATCCCTCGGCGTCCACGACAGAAAGCCGCAGTCAGTGAGGGAAAGCTAGACACGACGACATCATCCCAGCCAAAACCGGTAGACGACGTGAGCGGAGACTCTTGAGGAAGAGAAAGAAAGGAGCAGCTGCGGACGAAAGAAAGTGGGAAAACAGGCGAGATGATCACATGACTACAGTAGCGCGTCGGGAAAAAGGATACTCCGGCTGGTAATAGACCCGATCTGATTGGCAGACGCCGACTACCGGGTGTCAGTCCCGTGACTAAACACTCCCGTACCCGAGGTCGTCCGTTGATTCCGATCGTTCGCGAGCCACTTGGGATTTCTTATCCTGATCAAACAGAACAATCTCAACTCCGCAATCACAATGTTCTCTCAGAAGGTTGTCCAGCAGTCGATGCGACGGCGTATGTTTACCCCCAATGCCCACCTTGTCCGAATTTGCGATCTAACTTATCCCCGAACAGTTGCCGTCCAGCAGCCGTTCGCTATGCGGTCGTCCATGATGGGCGCTTCCCCTATGGCCGTTGCTCTCGGCAAGAACATCCAGACGAGGTCAGTTACCCAGCGCTAAAACGGCGAGTTTCAATTGTTTCACCGACCCTCGGATGAAGCGCCTCTCTCGAAATCCTACGTCATCCGCAATCGCCAGAAGTCCCATACTGACCAGAGAATCGTGGTCTATAGACAAGTCACCTCGGCCCCAAACACTGAGGACCCCAGCCAGATCCTCGTCAAGCAGCGTCTTCAGCGCCCTGTCGCCCCTCACCTTAGCATCTACAAGCCCCAGATCGGCTGGATCGGCAGTTCACTGCACCGTATCACTGGTGTCGCTCTCTCCGGCTCCCTGTACCTCTGGGCTACCGCCTACCTCGTCTCTCCCGCTCTCGGCTGGCACCTCGAATCGGCCTCCATGATCGCCGCCATGGGTGCTCTCCCTCTCGCGGCTAAGGTTCTCCTCAAGACCACCCTTGCCCTTCCTTTCACCTACCACTGCATGAACGGTATCCGCCACTTGATGTGGGATCTTGGCCGTGGTCTCACCAACCCTGTGATTATCAAGACTGGCTGGACTGTTATTGGCCTCAGCGTTGCCAGCGCTGTTGGTCTTGCTCTTATTTAAATGTTTCCGTACCTCATACCTCCGAATTTCCTTATGTGTTATTAAAGTGCCTTTTCTCAAATATACACGAATCCGGTCAATTGGCGCAAGCTCAAAAGGCGCTGATTCTGTTTCTTCTGTTCAGCTTTTCTATTTCTATTTCCATCGGAAATTAGTTTCGGATTGGGCTAGATTACTTGCCATGATTTTAATCTATGAGTACAGGAATATTCGGCCGCTTATGCGGCTCTGTCATGTCTTTTGGTCGTCTTCTTATATGACTTTTTATATGGCTTTTTTCTGAATAAGTTCTCTATTTTCTCCAGTTTTCTAGACAGGCTACGGAAAACGGCGGAAAACCGGGGGAAGGCTTAAACTGTGTAGATGACTTTGAATCCTTCGGAGATTTATTTTTAATCTTGAAACTCTAGATGCCCCTCCTAATATCGTCTGGTTTTGTGGTCTACCTATGGATGTTTGTTGGCATCTATATATCAATGTGCAAATGCAGTCGGTATCACTTGGTATAGTTCCATTAAGCTACCTAGGTATCTTGCCCGACGATGGATACACGAATGAGAAATGCACCTCAAGTATAAAAACCGCTCACCCAAAATCCATATTCTCTCTCACGGTTCGCTTTCACACATTGTTCCTTCATTTTGCCTCCTCGGGGTCCAACGTTCTTCATGACTTTGTTCTTTTTCCACCCGCAATTGATATTGCATTGACAACGATACACATTGCATTATGATATCCCAGTCGCTCATGAATGCATATCCCCGCAGTAAAGACCGTAGTTGAAATGTTTTCCAGTATGATCTGTAAAATAAGTCAGTACTTGCTCATATCATTCTTCGATCTGGCCAATATATATCTAGGAGATATATCACTGTATAAACCACACTCACCTATTGTCCCGTGTCGCCTCAACGCCAAACAAAGAAAAACAAATCAACTGCCATTTAAGCAGGACTAGGAGGTGGGTTTGGTGGGAAAGGTCGTGGCGAGGGAGGGTCTTGCACTGAGTGATCACATGCCAGGATGCATCCCGCAAACGTGTAGCACGCCTGGGCCGGCGATGAAGGGATGGCCTGGAAGCCATGAGAAAAAGTAGTGCAGCAAGCCATTTGAATATCTCGAAAGGCACGAAACGAAGGTGGTTATAGTAGAATGGAGCACACAGATCGGGGCTGATAGAGAAAGAAGTATAGATATTCAACGAAAGACGGGCAAAGTACACAAGACGAAGAACTTTGGTGTTTTAAAGGATGAAAATTAGAAACCCGGAAAGATCAATATCGTCTATTTAAGTGATTCCAGAACCTAGGTTTAGCAGGGACATACGCCGCGCCATCCACACAAGTCGTACACCGCTATCCTGTCGAGCATCCTAATCAAGGATCACGACAAGAAGCCGTTTGGCGATATTCTTATTCCCGTTGCTATCCGTGGACCTTGGGGATGGCTTCCATCCGTGAAGATCAATATCTCGATAGAGTCTGCAAGGGCCCGTTTGAAGACTTGATGTATAAACCGTTAGACAGTACCCGCAGATGGTGACACCCGCTGTCGTGAGTATGATATTTTGATTTCTTTTCTTTTCCCCGGAAGCAAACATCGACCGGAAATTACAAGTAGATCCACTTCAAGAGATCTATTATTTCCCCCTAAAAAGCAAATAGTATAATGTCCGCAATGGACGGGTATAGATAGATCCCTTTCCCCCGGACCAAGTGCCCCCAAAGAAAGCCGCAGACGGGTTTCACCAACGGTCTGAGCCTTCGGCTTCTTGCAGCCTTTTGATGAATTCTGTTTCACTGGGTTTATTCTAGACGATTTGCCGTTGGCTACCTATCCGATGTTATTTACTGAACAATGTCTGCGTTGAACAACCGTTTGTTGATTTCAAAAGTATACATATGAGTTCGAGGCTATCAAACATCAAACAGCTTGTGTTTTTGTGTCATTCAACCTTAGGTATGATCTTTTGATTATCAAAGATCCCCAGCCATTCACATACCCCAGTACTTATATCCAGAGCTCCCACGATGCCCATTGTGGATTGCGAACTTGCTTAGTCGTGAGAAGAATGTGTATGCAAGTGGTAGAAGCTTCCAACGACCACAAGAGGCAATATGAGGAAAAGGAAGCCTACCTATGGGGCACGGCCAGATAAGACTGAATACCAATACACGTGGATCACGTTTTGCCCCCCAGTACATGGCAGTAGTCTCTTGCCTAATCTAGGGGACAAGTTTAGGGTACGCTCATACAACAGGGCCGTTATTCTGCAGTCCAGAGAGGCATGGGCCGTTCGAGCCAACCGCTTGTGCCTCAGCTGAGCTTTCCAGCTGCGGAAATCCGCAACCAAGCAGACTCAACAGCTATGCCCCGTGCTCCCGATAACTATGAGCTATGGCCTCTGCATACCCGGGAAGTTTTGCGAAACGGTTGTGCTCCAAGAAGAATACCGAAGCTTCTGTTGTATGGGTTTCGATCGCCTAGAATCATTCTTTGTGATTCTGTTCTTTTCTTTTCGACTTTCTGCCGTTTCTCTGCAGCAGCTAGAGGCCTGTGTCCCTGATAGTTGGGCCGCGCTCAGGGTATGTTGCGTCGGTGCTCGCATCACCCGTTAGCCAGTCATATAACTGTATGATGTTACCTGGCAGAGCTATTGGACCTATAGCCTAGAAATTAAGAGAGCACAAGTTTGCTGTTTGATCATATAATGGCGACGTTTTCCAGAGAAGGATGTTGCTGAACAAAGTAGTGGGGAGATCTGCGAGACCTCTTCCAACCCGTCATCGAATCCCGAGTTTCAATGATGGGAGCATGCAGAAAACATGAGTCAAAGCTGTTAGCAATCAGCAGCTGGGGAAAATGCACTCGTGTCATAGCGGACCCTACCTAAGTTGAACGGAAGCCTATATGTGCTGGATTTGGGCCCGCCAACAGCGGTATGGTGTATATTCAAGCATTTTTGATAGATAAAATAGCCTGACCGCTAAGATAACATCCAAATCGCAGGGCTTCCAAGGTTCTTAATTAATGTGAGTCATATGCCGTTGTGATCGTACATGCATCGAAACATGGCAGAGCCAGAAGTTTGTGTACGTTCCACCCCCAATTGCCATAGTCATGCTAGCCTGTGGTAGGCTCCCACAGCCGGTAGCGGTAGTCCCTTCGGATCCGATGCACAAATCAAGGATTCGAGCAAAAGATACCAGCAGCGGTGAAGGTCCCGGTGGCCTCCGGCTTCCAAGGCTGTTTAACTGCATGCCAAACCGCCGAGATAGCAATTGAGGAGATCTAGGTCCACCTAAAAAGTATTCATGAGAACTACAGTCATAAAAAAACAAATCAAGATGTAGTCAACAGTTAACATAGACCTCACGGGTCTTGTGTAGATACGTACCTGAGGACATGGTCGGCAGAATCACACCGCCCAAGCCGAATTCTTTGCTTTCCGTTCGATCAACTCCGAGTTGACACGCAGACCACCGACCCCATGGCTTTGAATCTTTCTTCTCGAGCGGCCAGGACCGCCTGCGCTGCATCCAAATTTGCTGCTCGCCCAATTGTAGGAGCCATCCCATCCCGCACCTTCGCGACCTCTACCCCGGAGGAGTCCAGTCAACAAGAAAAGCCCCGATGGTCCTACACTCCCGCGGCGGCAAAAGCCCCGTTCAGTCTGCACCTTGACTCCAAGCGCCCGACCTTCCACGTCAATGCAGACCCGCAACTGCTCGACCGATTCTATATCCGCTTGTTCGGCAATGGCGGCGACAAACTCCTCTCCGATGAGACCAAGTGGTTGGCAGTGACACATAAGAGTTTCGACCAAGGGCGCCGCGGATTCAACGATCGATTGGCCTTCTTGGGAAAACGCATTGTGCAGCTGCAAGCATCTCTGGCTTTGGCGCAGGATGCTCCATACGCAGGCGCCGCCGCGCCGGCAGAGAACAAGGACGAGTTTGGTCGCGTGCCCTTCACCCACCCGGCTCTCGATGGATTGAACAATCTGTCTAGCGAAACCAAGAAAATCCTCACCGAGCGGTCGAAGCTTGCTGAGCTTGGAAACAAGTACGAGTTGCAGAAGGTTCTCCGATGGAGTCCCAGAAAGGTATGCCTCGATTCTAGACCTTTGTTCTTGATCATCAGCTAACGAATGTCTTTACTGCAGCCCAACGATCTCCGTGCCTCTGGTATTGAGCTCGTTCTCGCGCACACCATGTACGCTATTGTCGGCGCTGTTTCGTTAGAGAAGGGAGGAGTCGTTGCCACCCAGGTGGCCCGCGAACGGATACTTGAACCTCTAGGACTCAAGTCTATCTCGTAAGAGTCTGAGACTTGGGGGATTGGTCTCCTTTGGAGCATTTTCAGGGCGTTATCTTGTTTGATATTTCCATCTGTGGTAGGTTGACTGGGGAGTGAACTCCTCAATCGGGGAACCTCTACGATTGTACATGTACTTTTAAACCGACTTGTTTTTTTTTATATCACTTTATTTCTCAGACTACTTTGTATACTGCCAAATACCACTGAGTTCTACCTACTTGCAAGTTCAGAATATCTCCTAAATGGAGCAAAACTACGATCGAAAAGAAGAAAAAAAAAGGCAGAAATACGATTTACAAGATTCGATATTTTATAAATTTCAAAAAATTTCAATTTCAAGTTATAGAAATGTATGGTTCCTCTGACGCCGCCCGAGTAACAGAGAAAGTACTCGGCCAGCTCTTATGGAACCCTCAAAAAAGATCGTAGTCTCCGCGCCTCTGTATCGCAAGGTAGTAATTAAAAAACTACAGCACTCCGACAGAATGCCGGAGTAGCTGTAGAAAATCACAAGGACTTTGTACTGCCTTGAACTGTCTATTGGGAGCGTTGAAGAAAGAAGAAAATAAAAAGTGCGCGACGAGCTTTTATGTGTGATCTTTCACGCTAGTCCGTTTTAAGGTTGGCGTCTATCTCCGGTCTGGGACATGCGGGCATCACAATCATCCATCTGCTCCTTTCATTTCTCGCCTCATCGACTGCTAATTTATTTGTTCTTACTGCTTGATTGACAATGCTGCAGTAGGCGCATAACGTGGCTTTGTTATTTTTTTTTGGCTTTCACACTCCCCCCCACCTTAAGAGACCAGATCATCAACACTCTCCCGTCAGCTATTTACCCCCATTGACACGTCATGGCGTCGGCACTCTTCTTCCTCGACCTCAAGGGCAAGGTAGGTTATGGGACATTATACAAAAGATGGCGATGCGACTCTTTGCTGGGGAAATCGCCAATGCGTTCAGGGACAGGCCCCCGCTGACCATCTATAGACCCTTCTGGCCCGCAATTATCGCGGAGATATTCCCATGTCCGCAGTCGAGAAATTCCCTATCCTCCTCAGTGATGCCGAAGAAGAAAGCTCAGCAGTGCCTCCCTGCTTCTCTCACGAGGGAATCAACGTGCGTCCCATCGGGTCTGGACATTTTGGCCCAGATCACACTCACTCCTGAGTGTCTCCTTTTGTGCGCTTCCACTTACTGACACAGGGGTGCCTCTGTATAGTACCTTTATATCCGTCACAGCAACCTCTATATCCTCGCATTAACCAAACGAAACACAAATGCCACCGAAATTCTACTCTTCCTCCACAAGCTGGTGGAGGTCTTCACCGAATATTTCAAGGTACTGGAGGAGGAGAGTATCCGGGATAACTTCGTCGTTATTTACGAATTGCTGGATGAGATGATGGATTTTGGATACCCACAGACAACAGAGAGCAAGATTCTACAAGAGTAAGCAACTGGGTCTTGATGGTATCGCGGGGTGGTGGTGAAACAGCATAACTGACGGTTCTGCGCTTTGACCAGATACATCACTCAAGAGTCACACAAGTTGGATGTCCAAGCACGGCCACCAATCGCCGTCACAAATGCTGTCTCCTGGCGTAGCGAGGGGATACGCTACCGCAAAAATGAAGTCTTCCTCGACGTGGTCGAGTCCCTCAATCTTCTCGTCTCGGCAAATGGAAACGTCCTGCGGTCTGAGATTCTGGGCGCTGTCAAGATGAAGTGCTACCTGAGTGGTATGCCAGAGTTGCGATTGGGCTTGAACGACAAAGCCATGTTCGAGACCACAGGTCGTGCTACACGAGGCAAGTCGGTCGAGATGGAGGACGTGAAGTTCCACCAGTGTGTCCGACTCTCACGTTTCGAGAATGACCGCACAATCAGTTTCATCCCTCCGGATGGTGAATTTGAGCTTATGAGCTACCGACTGAACACACAAGTGAAGCCGTTGATCTGGGTAGAATGCGTGGTTGAATCGCACTCGGGATCCCGAATTGAATATATGCTCAAGGTAATATCCAAACCCAGTATAGCAAACATCAATTACTAACCCCGATTCCACAACAGGCCAAAGCCCAATTCAAACGCCGCAGCACCGCCAACAACGTCGAGATTCTCGTCCCCGTCCCCGAAGACGCAGACTCCCCACGCTTCCGCACAAATATCGGAACCGTGCACTATGCCCCCGAGAAGTCAGCCATCATCTGGAAGATCAAGCAGTTCGGCGGCGGCAAGGAATTCCTCATGCGCGCAGAGCTCGGTCTACCATCCGTTAAGGGCGACGACGAGCGCGGCGGCGGTATGACCGGTGGATTCGGAGGTAGCATGGGCGGAGCCGGAGGCGTAGGCAAAGCCAAACGGCCCATCAACGTCAAGTTCGAGATCCCCTATTTCACGACCAGTGGTATCCAAGTGCGATATTTGAAGATCACCGAACCGAAGGTAAGTCTTTCCCACCAGCAGTGGATCCCCACTGCCCTTATCTCTTAAATCCATCACTAACAATCATCCCCACAGCTGCAATACCCCTCGCTCCCCTGGGTGCGATACATCACACAGTCGGGCGACATTGCCATGCGCATGCCAGAAATTCAATGAAAAATATTCGACCTCTCTGGATGATTTGACTTTGTACAGCCCCGTTCCCCTTCTTGTCCTCGTTATCTTTTTTTCGCTCCCACCCTTTTTTTCATCCTTCGTTGAGGCCGGCCGGTCCGATAGATAATCAAATCCCTCCCATGTTATTACTCTCTCTTCTGCCTTTGACCGCTTTATGCATCGGATGCGAGGAAATATAGATGGTTCGGATGGGATCTTATGACACTCCAGTATTGTATTTCCAAGTAAATGAATGTTCAAGGTCTTGTTGTCGGGTTATTGTAGCAACCCAGCCTCTATACGGTATATGGAGGGGAAATTGAGATAGAATGAAGAAGATTAGTGTGTGTGCAAATTCTTCTTTTTGAAGAACAGTTTAGTTTGGAATGTGTCCGATTATTACCAGCAATGGGCTTCCAATTATATAGTGTCTGCAAGATGGAGATTGATTTAATATAAAACTCGAGAGCTCTCCGAATAGCCTGTGAATAGTACCTAGGTAGTTTTTCATGATATTTTTCAGAAAAAAAAGTACAAAGAAATCCCACAGGGTATCTCAATTCTCAAAAAGTTGAAAAAGAAGAAAAGAAAAAGGAAGAAAAAGGAAGAAAAAGAAAACACAAATCAAATACATTATTCTCCATAACGCCATCATTCAGCGCCTGCTGTAATTTTGTCATAAACCTGTCGAAAATCACGAGAACAAGAAAAACCAATGGGAGGGAGGGGGAAAACACCACCATCCCCTAGCTATACAAAGCCAGTCCGAATGTCACATCAACCACACCATTTTACCTGGGATTCCCATTCGTCCCATTCACGTGATCCTCCACTGATTCAGGCGGAGGCAGAGGGAACCCATCGCCACCACCACTGCCGGCAGCTGCTTTCGAGAATCCCTCACGGGCAAGCATAGTGTTGAGCACGGCGCAGTTGTAAGAAGCCTCGCCGGGAGGCACAACGAGGAAGATATAAGTGTTATCCGTGAAACGGCCGAGGAAGATATTGAACTGGGGGGGTTTTAGTGTGCATAACGACGAAACCCGCGGAAGCCGGTGTAGTGAGTGTATTTCTTGCAGCGCAGTGCTTGAACGCCTTCATGATATTTGAAAGCCGCTCATGGCGATCATAGATCGGATTGAGCTCTCCGACCTCGGATGTCACGGAGGTAACTGTGAGGAAAGTAGAACGCTCGAAGAGGATGACTTCTTCCGCATTAATTTTCTTCGCGAAGGCTGTTAGGAAACGCTCGATGACGATCAGGTTCGGGATGAGTTTGTGCACGATTCCGGCCCAGGCTTTGTAAAGCGATTGGTCCCAGATACTGCTTGCGAAGGTATCGACGCGGAAATCGCTGGATCGACTGCGGATTACGGCGGAGCGCTCGTCGTAGATTCGTTGGCGGTGCTCGGCTTGGATTAGATCCATTTTGTGCACGAGACAGAAGACGTAGGCGTTTGGGCTGAATTCGCGCAGCGCTTCGATTATCGCGTGGTAGGTGTCTAGATCGCGCTCAACTTCTCGTGATTCGATGTCGAATACGTAGATTAGGACTGCGACGTCTGAGAAGATGTTGCCGCGCTGTGAAGCTAGATAGGTTTCCATGAAGGCATCTTGTCTGAGATGGGGATCTTTGTGTTAGTGGAATGGCTCCGCGGAGTAGAAGTCGAGTGTGCATTACTCACCCTCCGCAATCCCACAGATTCAATGTGAGGTTGCCCATGAACTTGACGTGGCTGTGCTCCACATCAATTGTAGCACCGAGGCGTCGGACATCCTTTGCGACGTAGTTGCTGAAGATAATTGAGCGCATGGATGACTTCCCCGACCCACTCTTGCCCATCAAGAGCACCTTTCTCTTCTTCTTCCGAGCATCCATTCTGTCAGATGTTCTTGGGGTTGCCGTTGAGCTCAATGCCCCGCTCTTGCGGGGGCAACTCGGGTCGATCTGGGGAGCAACTCAGTGCCTTCACAGTGTCACTCAGATTTAACGGTATTGGTTTCCGGTTAGAAGTCCAATATGAGCATGTTTTTGCCTTGACAACGGGATTGAGGGCGAGAGGGCATGAGACAAGATGACAAGCTCCAGCCTTCTAATGCGGAGACGGAACAAAGTTGTCCCGATCCACGTGATATTGGAATTTCGCCGTTGGATAGAGATAGGATTAGGCGGATAAGATAGGGAAAAAATATGGCTCTAGCAATCTGTCCATAGGTATCTTCCATCAAATTACTCAGAGAATGAGACCTGGCACACAATTGTGCACTTGTTAACACTGTTATTATTGGCTCTGTTTGTGGAGTTTTGTTTTATTTGAGCTTGGGGCCGAGGTTACGGGATGACGACATCCCATGGGTCTCCCGAAAATCATGTAGCTTCTTTCTATGGAACGGCTTTTATCGACGGGGAAAAGTGAAACATATAGAATAGACAAAGAAGAAAAGAAAGATGTGAAATGCAGTATGAAATAAGCCGCCGCCCAGAACCAATGGGAAATCAGATGAATAGCCTCAAATGTAGAGGGAAAAAGAGAGAAGAAAAAAAAGGCCCAAAATGGCAGGAAAAAAAAAGGAACAAGTAGAAGGGAAAAATAAGCAGAGCAAAAAGCAGAAAGCCACACGTGAAATATAGTATGAAGGTGTTCGGTCATGAAGAGTTCATTTCATCAAAAAGCCCGTCCCAAATAGCAAAACCAAATGACGGGACGAAGGTATCCAGGTATCCAAGCATCAATTAAAATGGCAAATAGAGGGTATTAGAAGACAGTGCCGTCGGATCGTATCATGATAGGGGGTTCCTTGGTGTTTGGTCTCGAAACTTCCGCAATCTCGCGACCACCCTGTTCATTGTTAGAATTGAGCTAGCCGAAATAATCCTTGATAAGTTGCTTACCTTCCAGGTGCCAGCCTCAAGCATTTGTGCTAGTGATAGCTGGTCTTCGGAGCCCTTGAGCCCTAGCTGAGCGTTGACCTCCTCTAGGAGCTCATCTAGGAATCCGACAGTAGCGGCTCGCCATTCGACAATTACATCGTCGTCGGCGCAGAAGAGCGGTGCCACTTCGACGCTTGGCTGACCCTTGATCTGAGCATTCTCTTTATATGCATCGATTCCACGCTGCATATCTTCCGGTTTCAGAGTCAAGAGTCCCAGGTCGATAAGAAGGCCACCGTTTCGATACTCAGGAAGGCCTGTTAGAAGGTCGCTGCCGGCGAAGTGGATGAGCATCAATTTCGACATTGGAACCATGATCGAGTAGCATAGCCACTGTGTCAGCTTGTGGAATGGAACAATGCTCTCCCATTGCTGTGCAGGAGGAGACTTGGGGAGACCAGAGCACTTCCAAGCATCTCCAATGGATACTCGATCAATCTGTGTTCGGGAGGGGGGCCAGATGGGAGAGAATCCATCCATGAGCACGCTCCACAAAGTGGTAATTGGAACAATAGGGACGGAAGAAGCAAGTGTTGATGGATGACCCAGAAGGTAATCTGATTAAATTGATTAGTATCTGATCAAAGCTGACGCACACAGAAGAGCCGGATTTTCTCACCTAGCATATTCCCCGGTCTAGCGTCCACACCGAAGAAGTCTTGATTGTTAAGTGCCTCAGAGAGCCGTATCAACAACCCTGCGCGGCCTTCAATCCCAGCCAGTGGATTTTGTTCAGAATGTTGCATCCCCTTGGCGAGCACCTCGGCCGTAACCTTCTTGAGTCCTGCGCCATCCACCTGACATGGCTCCGTAGGATCGCTACTGAAAAGACCCGACTTGAACATCTCCAAACTCGCCACAGCCAAGCCTTCACTGCGCGAGAAGACTTTACCAGACTCCTTCGACCGGTATGACCACTTATTTCCCGAACCCGCATCAAGCAGAACGGAGACGACAAACAAATCAATCAAACGGCGGGTGCGTTCCTGCGCATCAATGCGACTGGGCCAGGACTGGAGAAGCTGGTTGATGCGGGGTCTACCGCCAACGTCGAAATGCTGCCAGCGACCATGTGGGGGGGATGTTCTCGTAGTCTGGCGCATAATCTCGCTTTTGGAGAAAACATGTTAGCGCAAGTTCATATGATTCACAGCAGTCACTTGGATGTACCTTTATGATGGAGACGACGTAGGAGGCGGTAGCTTCGAATTTGCTCATGTCGACATCGAAATGGTTCAGTTGGTTCTTTTTGGCCTTGTTCAGGATGATGTTGGAGCGTTCGCGCACTGCATGAATGCTCCGTAGGTATGCGGCCGGGTCCAATGCTGGATCTGGTGGTCTGGCGATAGGGAGTTCTGGAATTGAAGCAGGCGGACCACTTCCCTTGTATCCTGGGGATCTCAGGGATGTATTTGATGTGCGAGCGCTGTTGACCGATACAAAGGAATCATTTTCATTCTCGCTTTGACTGGAGTTTTTTGAATCTTTGCGCTTGAAGATCCCCATTGTGTCGAGTGGGAGCTTCACCCCAGAAGTTGGAAGGGGGTTTGAAAGGGGACACCAGCGGATAAGTTCGAAAGGAGGGGTGAGGAGAAATAGTTCAGATAAGGAGTTCACAAAGAGGGGGAAGTGACATCTGGATGTGATGTTTTTTTTTTTTTTTTTTTTTTTTTTTTTTACAAACATAACATAATAAAGACTCTTAAGGGTAAAAGCCAAGTAAAAATAGGTAAAAATAAGTAATAAGTTATTTATTTTTTTATGGGGCTTGATGACTGGAGCTCTTTCACTTGTCAATCCATTTAGTATGGGCTAGATGTTCGAATATTAATAATTCGAATATTATTTAACTTAGTTAGGGGGAAATGGACTCTGACAAAGTCTGAAAGAAAAAATCAATGAGCGAATAACTTGGGAAGTACTCAATCCACAACTCGTACTTTAGTATGCAGAAAATATGCAGGATATGCAGAGTGTACGGAGTACCCGAGTTAATTCAATGCTTCCCCTTACTAGTGTACATCATGCATCGATGTACATACCTTAGTCTATTGCACTCGGTGCTCCGTACTCCCGTACTCCGTACCACAATAATAATTGTACTCTGCAGCATACAAAGCCTTTGTAAACGGAGTACTCCGTACACACTCTCGGGAATAAATAGGCACCGATTGCCGTAAGATGGATGGCGATGGGCCCGGAGAAGTGAACCAGTCGGAACGCAAGAGAAGAGACTGGGTATCATTCCACTGTACAAGGGGTGGACGAATCATATCTTGGGAGAATGCATAAATAGGAATGTAAATATCAAGTAAATTTTGGTTCCGGGCGGCAAGGGCCACCGGGTGGTACGTGTAGAGATCGTTAGCTTGGATATCGATCAGACCATGCCTTATTAGGGGTAATATAATATGTTTTTGGAGAAAAGTGAACACATGCGGAAATGCACGGGCTAGCGTACCGTTCGAAGGGGGAAGAAGAAAAAGGCACGGTTTGTCTTAATACGGTATATCGAACCCACTTCGGATATTTCAAAAGGTTGTGTGAATGGTTAGCTATCGCGCATCGCGTTAATTCTCGTATGAGTCTGTTAAGCGCATGCTAGTGAGACTGTGTAGGTTTTTCCTTCTCCAATATTAAGACATAATCCTACTCCGTAATTGGGGGAATAAATCTGGGATTTAATAGTACATCCACCGAAAACCGGAGAATTGATTTTCGATAGCAGGGTATTTCCTGCTGGCCAGCAAGCCTATCAGCTAGAAGAGAGGAAGGCGTCGCTTCTCACATGTCATATAATATGAACCCCTACAACATTTCTTAAGTTCAGACTCCAACGTTTCACATTACAACCTGCCCCCTCTTTGTGGGAATAATGTCGAGGTTACTCCATACTCCGTACAGTAATCCTCCAGGGCTATGCCTGATCCTTATTTGTCAGCTAGATATGAAGTCTGCAGGATTACTTTGTACATGTAACTCAGTGGATTATGCGAAGGATCACACTGACATCTATGACGTTGAAATCCTTCGACTCTAACAGTTCTTATTTAGGAACCTCATCTCCGGGCCGTTAAAGCCCAACCTCCCCCCATTTAAACCGCAATGCACCCAAGGGCCTAGCTAACGGGAAGCACGGGCCTGGCCACAGTGCTGGGTCGTTTCAGATTAACTATGTTTATTTGATTTCGTTTGATTTCATCTTATCCATATCTTTTCTTTTTTTCTCTATGAGAATGGCATCTAGAGAGGGGGATCATAAGTTGTACAGAATACTCCGTACAGAGTACATCATATATCGAGTGAGCAAATATGGATTGTGTGGAAGTGGCCTTGTAGAATTATCCGAGCCCTGAAAGTCAGGGGTAGGACACGATATGATCCACCGATTCAATTTCCATTCGCTACCGCGCGGCTCGTCTTCCCGAGGGTTCCGCTGTAGTGGAGTTACTACTCTTTCCTTTCCAGGGAACACTTCTCGTTACAGCCTAGTAAATATACTCGAGTACGGAGTACTCCGTTATAATACATATATCATATATATCATATAAGCTAAATATCACCCCCGGACTCTATATTCCCTACTCCACGAAGTACAGAGTAGATAGTGTATCAATAGTAAAGATCTTATTTTTGGGATCGTAATGCGGGGATTTGTCTAGAAAATGAGTATATAATAATGAATACTGATACAATTTATAATACGTATGTTCCCAATCTGACCTCGGGACCTTGGGAGGGTCTAGATTATTGGATACGAAGTACTCCGTACTCCGTACCTACATGTACATACCCCCGAGGTCCGTCCTCCGTCCTCCGTACGGAGTACTGGAGATAACCTTGGAACCTTGGAAAATTAACTATCACAAGATGTGGCCTGATTGGCTTTGCCACCGGCATCTCTAATACTTACATGTAGGTATTGTTTTTAGATATCTCTATTCCTATATCAGATGTCTTTTTGGATGTCTTTTTAGACGTCTCTTTAGATGTTATAGTTTCAAACAAACGGCCGTTGTCCAGGTAATTTCTTCATTTAGCTACTGCCATATGCATGTATTTACGCAATCAATCGCTCCTGCCAGAAAATAAAGCCTACCTATATACGTAGCAATGGCCTGATGTTTTTTTATTGTAGGTAGAATAGAACCTTGGATTAATGTGAATACTCTCATCCATCTCTTATTTTATCAGTATCTTATTTCACCCATCTACTATGTATCCGTCTCCCATTTGAGCTTCAAAGTAAACATGGTTCCTGTGCTGCAAAATCGAACGCGGAAGCGAGAGGAATCCCTCCCTCAGCTCTCATCCATCGCTCACCAAATCACCATCTTCAGACTCGTCCTCGCCATCCCCAGATGAGCCGCTGACCCCTCTCGACAACACTACTCAGCTTCTATCTCTCCGAATAGAGGAGTACAGCGACAAACAACCGCTCACCAGCATAGCAGAGAGTAAACCATCAAGACATGAAAATCAAGAGTCGGATGAATCTTGTGATTTCGACTACGATGAGGGAGATGTTGTTCGAGCCCGTGGTTGGCCACACCATCACCGCAACCTAGCAAAACATGGGTTCCGCCCTGTATCGACGTCCCCAAACAGCTACCCTGGAGATGAGATCCCAGCGGATATTCGAGAATCGCTTGATCATAATGGCCAGCGTAGTAATTGTTATTGCTTTCTTCTTTTTCTTGCATAGGGAGCTCCTGCAGCTAATACACTCCATCACAATAGGATCCGCCCAAATGACCGGATCTTTACGCAGTCTCGCATGGTTGGCGGGACTCGACGAACTCGTTGAAGCCACCGACGACCCTGCATATCTTATCGAGGATGACATAGAGATTGGGGACAACCCTACTGTGGCCATTGGAGCGACACATGGAAGAAGGAACCCTTCCGCGCACAATCCGGGATAAGGGCTCGGGCAACAACCCACCAGTCATATCCTCATCCCCGATGGCAACAATTCCAGACACCGCTCCAACGGTTGTCAAAGAGACTCTCAATACCCACAACTTCCGCGACCTTTACCCGTATTCTCGAATCAAAGCACCAGATCCAGCCATATGTGTTAAGGTACGATTCGACAAGAACTTCACTCGACTGGAAAAAGATATTAGGAAGCTTGTCGGTGCCCGGCTTGAGTCAGGAAACCTTTGGTTTCAAGGATTAAGCTTCGGCGCATCAGAATCAACTCTGGCCTTCCTTATCCCGGGAGGGAGTAGCCATAATCTGAAAATGAGTTTGGTCCCGGATTCTACACTGCGGATTCTCTGGGTTTTACACTGGAGTATATACGAATTGGAGGCGGGATAATGGTCTTTAAAAATCCCGATTTACACAACACTTAGGTTTGGGTGCCAAAGTCGGAAGCTTGGAATGCCTGGGTAGCCAAGTGGAAGCATCTTCCACTGGAGATTGCGCAGCAGCCAGTGCTAGCGGAATATGATACAGCAGACTTCATCAATGGGACCATCTCTGAGATAGGGCAAAGTGTGCGAGGAAGCAATGGAGTCCCTACCCTGTCAGAAACAAATCAACCGGTTGCATGCAGCTATGGAGGATGCAGACCTTCGTTCAATTCGCTCCAAATGATCATCTTCGTTTTGCGGAGCTAAGGAGTTGATCCTCAGCCTGGGAAGTTCTATCGTTACATATACACTAACGAAGTCAAGACCGTTTTCTTTGGTTCAATAGTCACTACTCCATACTCCGTACCCGTACTTGTTGCTACAATGTGACATTATTACTATTTGCGCATTCCGACCAACCTTCGCATCTCAATACATACGAAGGTAAGTGGGTAGGAATTATGTAGCGCGGATCATGTGGATACAGCATTGTACGCAAGTGATACGTATCTACATAGTACTGAGTACTCCGTATGTAGATCTGTATGTTGTACTGCTACTCCGTGCTCCATAGATTTCGCCAAAGACCCATCCTGGAGATTTGCCGCTATAGTTTAGCCACTGACAGACTCTTCCGCCTCGTATAAATGGAGTGTATCCGATACCAAGGTAGTCTTCGACCTGCCAAACTTCGTTAGTCTGTGCGCTAATGCATAAAGCTTTCTCAATTTGTTCTTTTTTAAACTTTAAACGATTTAACGTCATCAGTTTAGCGCGTGATGGAACCGCCCCTTTTCGAGGCTCCCAAAGAAGATTAATAGTACGAACTAGTTAGCTAGTATATTATTGTTATACGGAGTATTATTATGTATCTCCCGCTACCCCCTTTTAATCTTCCAGAAAAGACAAAACAGTTCTAGACCGAGCCAAGTATTTCCCACACATGGTGTTCCAAATTGGGATATGATGTGCGTTGGCCAGAAGTAGAAATGGAGACGACCTTGCCGCGGCGACAACTAAGGAGGCCGGGAGATCCTGTGATCCTTTGTTTCCATTATGATTGAACGGCAGTTCGCTTTGGGTTTAGTTTCGGCCGGGCTTGCTATGATTTATGTACGGAGAAAATATTGTAGGTTACGTCCCTTCCGATTAGGGCTAGGAAGCGACGATCTCTCTCGGCTTTTGAACAGAGACTTTAGTCTTTTGCCGCATGGGCCGTAAACGTTTAAACCGTCAACAGGAACTCTATACAACATACAGAGTAATTGCACGGAATATGGTTACAGAATATTTGAGTGGCTACTGGTATATTTTCGAACCTCCCAAGTGGTGGACTTGTATGCCGTTATACGGAGTACGGCCACCGGGAAAGGATCCAAAAGCTTAGACTGTGGAAAGGCTAAGTGCTGGTTTTATTGACGAGGGATTCTCGCTTTCTGTTTTGCTTTTCCTGCCTTTTTACAGGCATAGCTTTGCCGGCAGAGGGATATTCCCATTGCCGATAAAATTGAGATTTAGCGTCTTGGTAGGGTAAGACTCCGGAGCCTTTCTCAGTGCATGTATGATGACATGCACAAGTGCATAAATGGAAGATTTGGGTCAAGGGGTGACAGATATCTCGCATCAGGTGTAGGTGTGTTGACAGGTTGTTTTCCATTTATCGGATTTTCCGGTTTGTAGGGGCCAGTTGGCCGAAGCAACTATGGCGATAACCATGAATACTTCTCAGGTTGGTCTAGGGACTGAGGATAATTCGTGTGATCATTGAGTTGTTGCGAAATCTCGATATAGTGTAAAAAAGCAAAAACAAAAGTCATAAGTGAAGGTCTCTAGACTGGGACTCTCTCACATCGAGGTCATTGCATACCCTTAGACTAGCTCAGTTCATGTTAGAGGCAATTGATCTCTGTGATGCCTTCAACCCCAATCTCAAGAAATTGGACAGCCAGATGAGCGAAATGATATTTGCTCAGATAACACTTAAAGACATGAAGCTATTCCAAAATACGAGAGATGAAACCACAGTATCACGTGCCAGCCTTAATGCGGTCTGGATCCCCCACGTGCAGGGGGCAAGTGTTCTGCATCTGCTTGATAGCATAGCAAACGGTCGTTGAAATTGCTTCGAGCTTCTTTCATATTGTGAGCTGGTGAGATCATGGAAAACCTTCATCCCTCTTCTGGGACCTAATCCTCATTCGAACCCACCAGACGTCACCTACATCCTTTGCGACAAGCTCACCATGGAGGATCTAAATGGCTTGAGTTGGTCCTCCGACTCCAAAATCCCAAGCAAACCACCGCCAATGAGCTCTGGGTACTTGTACCCAAGTATCCCATCAAGTGGCGGCTCCGGCAGGTCTACCCCGTTATCTGCGACCTCGAACCGCTCAAGCTCGCCAGCGAAGCCCGCCACTTCTACCGGAGATAGCTTCGCCAATCTGGTTTCATTCAATTCTTCCGCCGGAAACAAGAACCTTTCTCTCATGGAACAGCAGAAGCGCTTGCAGGAGGAAAAGGCTAAGAAGGAAGCCGATAATCGCAGTCGGTTCGAATCGCAATACGGTGGCCAGAACAACCAATTCTGGGACAACTTTGAAGGACGTACGCGGAGCCCCGCGCCTGTAACGGCTCCTCGATCTGCACCACCGCCCGCGGACGATGAAGATATCCTAGCCGCCTTCGATGCTGCAGCGCCGGTAGATGCATCGACCCATTTCCCAGTGCCCATCTCCTCGAGATCGTCACCCCAAATCGACGTGAACAGTCGCCCAGAGCCATCCAATGGGGGGATTAGCATGCAGGATAACACTGGGGGGTATGGACGCCTTTGATGACGATGACCCATTCGGCCTCAATAAATTGAAGCCGAAGTCCGCTCCCGCTCCTCAGCCCCAACAAGCCGACGATGATGATTTTCTTGGTTTGCTCGGGAAGCCGGTATCAGATATCCCACGCCAAGAGCCGCCTCCCACATCTGCCACACCTTCAGATCGAGGACGAGACCAGGATGCATCTCCTATGCCTTCCAACGAGGTCGATCGGGCTATTGCGGAGCTAGTGGACATGGGATTCCCCGCGGATAAATCTCGTCGGGCTTTGAATACTACAGAGTCCGGGACTGACGTACAGGCCGCTGTTGGCTGGCTTCTTACTCAAGCTCATGCCGAATCTCGGCAGAAGACCGAAGGGCATCCTAGTGCAACTCGTTCTGCCGATCGCGGTGAAAGGAGCGATAGTCGTAACCGCGACAGGCCTTCGTGGATGAGGGAAGAAATGACAGAATCTCGATCACGTCATGACAGACGGAGTCCAGCATCAGTGGACAAAGACCCTGCGCAGATCGCCTCTCAATTTGGTAATAACCTGCTGAAATCAGCTGGCTCGCTTTGGAAGACTGGCAGCAAGAAATTCCAACAAGCTGTAAATGAATTCAACACCGAGCATGACCCCAGCCAGCCACGTTGGATGAGAGATGGTTCCTCTTCACAGGATGAACCTCCTCTGCAGCCGCAACGTCCAGGTCGTCGTGATCAGCCGACTCAATCCCAAACAGAGCAGCAGGAGTTCACTAATGAAGCGCTTCTTCTTGAGTCTGGGGATGGTCGGCCTCAGAAACCTGCTCGTCCTCGTGAAAGTCACCACCCCGACCCGAGAACCCAGCCTCGTGATCAACAGTCCCCGGGGCCAGTTCAGCAAAGGCAACAGCCCAACTTCCTCCAGCGTCCATCCCGACCAAGCTCTCAAGATCCTAAATCTAGACTTTCGCGGTTTGCCGCTGAAGAACAGCAGGCGCAAGCATACGTTAGTCCGGCGAGACGCAAGCGACCCCAGGCGCCACCGCCGCCTTCTGAGCCTACTGTTGACCTCTTTGATTCTCCCGCTCCGTCCACTAGTCGTCCAAAGCCTTCTACCCCGGCCCAGACTGCTACGCCTCCGATACGCTCAGCTCCCATCCCTCTACGCCCGAAAACCCCAACACGGTCTATCCCACCTGTATCCCAAGAGGCGCTTCAATCAACACACCGGCACCGTGGAAAGGCCGCAGACTCGTACAAAAGAGGTGACTATGCAGAAGCCCACCAGAGCTTTTCTACAGCTCTTGGTATGCTCCCTGACAAACATCCTATCACCATTATCATCCGCAGCAATCGTGCTATGACCGCCCTGAAGATCGGTGAACCCAAGTCCGCCATTGATGATGCCGACATCATCCTGACATTCATTGGCCCGTCTAAGGGCGAATCAGAGGTAATCGATCTCTGCACCGGCGAAGCGCCCAAGCCTATGAAAGACTTCTTTGGCAAGGCTTTGATGCGCAAAGCCGAAGCCCTAGAGCAACTCGAGCGCTGGGGTGATGCCGCGCAGGCGTGGAAGCTGGCTGTAGAGTCTGGTCACGGTGGTAGCACGAGCATCCAAGGCCGGAACCGTTGCGAGAAAGCGGCTGGTATCAACAAGCCTCAATCTAAGCCGGCAGTTCCTGCTAGAAAGAGGCCCTCGCCTCCGCCTAAGAAGGCTTCAGCTATGTCCGATCTCACGGCCACGTCGGCATCTGGATCGGACTTTGAAGCAGTCAGCCGTCTGCGGCAGGCCAACGAGGCGGCTGAGCGCGCCGACGAAGAGAAGTTTGCTCTTTCTGAGAGTGTCGATGCTAAAATCGCCGCCTGGAGGAACGGCAAGCAAGACAATTTACGCGCGCTGCTGGGTAGCCTGGACTCTGTGCTATGGCCCGAGGCTGGGTGGAAGAAGATTGGTCTGTCGGAGCTGGTTCTGCCGAATAAGGTTAAGATTCAGTACATGAAGGGGATTTCCAAGGTGCACCCTGATAAGGTATGTTCACTCCCGTCTTGTGTGGTATTGGCTGCATTTTATTCGGCTGTTAATTAACGTTCCCTATAGATATCTACCACCGCCACTACTGAGCAGCGTATGATTGCTGGGTCTGTGTTCGGAACCCTGAATGAAGCATGGGATAAATTCAGAGCTGAAAATAACCTCTGAGGAGTCCCATTTTCCTGTTGATACCATCTATCCATCGTCATTACCTCGTTGCATTTCATGACTTCATTATCTAGAAGGCGGCTTTAATAGCATCTTTTTCCTATAGAGAATTTCACATGAGCGGTTGCCTTCTTTATGGTTTTGATCCATGTAGTAGTCCTCGATGCTTGTTTATCATCTATCGTTGATCTATTGATCTACGTTCCCTCATTTGTCCCCATGTAGCCTGCAAGACGCCTGCGTCTTAGGCCTACCTTTTTTGTACCAGGGAACAGCTTCAAGTCAAGATGCAAGCTGATTAGATGCTCATTAACCTAATTCTATTTCTGCAAAGATTTACAAATGCTGATTTGATACCAGAGGGGTTGACAACCACCGCCTTGGCTCTGTGATTGCGTACAATTTGAATAATTAAAAAGCCCTTGTGTAATGATATGTGCGGTGTGGACTGTCTTTAAAGACAATAACGCCCCAATCTAGTTATGGAAATTTTATGCTAACGAAACAAGTCACTGGTATCTATTCATCCTCATGCCTCGGTGGTCTCTTCGACCTTTTCTTCATCAGCCTTATCTCCTGATTCCGGCTGTGAGATTTCTTCCGATTTCTTCTGTTCCTCACGAAGTCTTATCCGTTCCATCGCAGCCTCTCTCTTCAATTGCTTCTTGCTTGCCTTCGGCTCATTATCAGGTTTAGCGACTTTGGCAGACGGCCATTGATCCCGGCACTTTTGCTCATCTTCCTCAGACCAAGCCCGAGGTAAGATCGCAAAGACCAAATATGAGGTGTGTGTTCGGAGATCCGGCTCTGACCGATGCGTCAAGCGACCCTGAGCATATGCAGGGACATCGGTCTTCTCTTTATAGAACGGTGTCTCTTTCGCAATTGGCTGATAACCTGGCTGGTCTTTGGTCAATCGGTTCTCACGGATGAGCTTGGCACGTTGCTCATCACTGCGAAGCTTCGCGACTGCCTCCTCCACGGTCTTCGGAAACACTGTAGCACCGCGCACACCCTCGGCATCCAGCCCGATACGATCGCGCTTGACATCGAGTCGACGCTGGGCGACTTCCACCATTGAAATATTGAGCCATGATAGCTTGCGCATAGTGCGGATTGTGCGCTCCGCCTGCTCGAGACAGGGAGAGAATGTGCACAGATAAGCGGGCGACTCGGGGTCGAGAGCGGATTCCTGTCCAGGAGGTGGGTTGCGCACGAGATGTTTCAGTGCGAGCCAGGGAGCAGGAAGATCAAGGAAGATGGCGTTGGCCTTGGGTGATTTGCCAGTTTTGGGGTCGCCCAGCAAAAATCCGTCCTCGTAGACATCGCGATGCGTAGCCTCCACTATCCCATCAAGACCGTGGTCTTTGAGTTCCTGCTGCACTTTCGCCGCGCGGAGTGCGTGGAATTCGAAACTGCATACCTTTCCTAGTCGTCGCCGTTTGGTCGCATCTTCTGTACCGGGGTACCCGTTGAAAACGGCGCGAGCGGAGGCGTGCGTGAACGAGCCGCTGCCGGCTCCGGCTTCGATGACTGTACACCCCGGTCGTGCGCGGAGTCGGTGGAGGATGTAGCTGTAGTCTGGGGTGTAGACGACTTGCGTGCGGTGCGGAAGAGATATGGTCCACGCTTCGGGGGTCGGGGCGAGGATGTGTAGGAACCCACTCTCCGCAGAGACGGGAGTTCTTAATGATGGCTTCTTCTTTTCCTCCTCTGCGCCAGTTGTTGTTGCCTCCGCATCGAGCTCTTCGGCCTTGCGCTTGGCGGATTTGTTGCGACCGCGCGAGCCTGTGTCGACTTTTGAAGCGACGACCTGAGCGCCCCAAGGTTTCCCAATCAGAGTGCTGTGTGGGAATGAGCCGAAGCGGGTGTTGGTGACCTTTCCTTCCCAGTAGCCTTGGTTCTCATCGTCATGGTCGCGGAGGATCGTCGGTACGATCTGATCGCGACGCAGTTGTAAGAGGGCGAGGTTATCTGTGTCGGCTACGGCGTTCCGGGTTAAGAATGGGGACGTCATGGTGAGTTAGGATAATTGGTATGGATAATCCCTAACTTGAGGCTTGAACTCATTGCCTCTCCGCAAAAGAAAAAAAGGTTGTCATGCTCATTGCCTGATCGGGACATGAATTAGGGCTCAGGGCTCGGTCCTCCCGTCCTCAGTTACCGCCAATCACAGCGAGTCCGCAGTTGATGGATGAGTCGATCTGGTCTTGACAAGAGCCCCTCCCCCTCCATTGCCTTTGTTTCTTTCTTTATGCTCTCCCCCGACCCTCCCTTCTTCCCTTTCCTTTCTTTTCACCGTCCAAACAGCGGATTTTATTGTCGGTTACTTCTTTCAGGTCCATGTCTTCTCGCCAACAGCCGCCATGGCGGCAACCGGCCTCTAGCCCGGACGCGCAACTCCCTCCGTTGAAGGTGTGGAACTCGTTGACCAAGTCCAAGACCCCCTTCGTCCCGATCGACCCTGCGGGCAAGAAAGTTGTGTGGTACGCGTGCGGACCGACTGTTTACGATGATGCGCATCTTGGACATGCCCGAAACTATGTTAGCACCGATATTATTCGGCGAATTATGCGCGACTACTTTAAGTTCGATGTCAACTTCGTGATGAACATTACAGACGTGGACGACAAGGTATGACTCACAGTTGTGTATCTGGATATAGTCCCAAGTGCGGTGACTCACCAATCCTATAGATCATCCTCCGCGCCAGACAACAACACCTGTTTAACGAATTCGTCGCCGCCAACCCCACGATTACCTCAGAGGTCCTAGATACCGTCAAAAGCGCTTTCGTCGCCTACTTAAAGAAGAACCTCCCCTTGCTCGACTCCGAACTCCCTCCGTCGCAGTACCAAACCGAGGTTGAAAAAACCTACGCGACTATTTTGAACGGTGGAGCCTTGCCAGGAAATGAGAAGGCTGGCGATGATGAGGCCAAGGTTAAGATGCACATCAAGACGGCTGCATCGGCCGCAAAGGTCTTCGCGCAGGCTGAAACCCGCGATGGCTCGAGTGCCGACCCTGCTCTCTTTGCTGAGTCATTCTATTCGAATGCCCAGGATCTCATTTTGCCTTACCTCGATGCCCTGAAGGGCGCATTGGTTGATGCGGATGATCACAGCATCTTCACCAAATTGACTAAAAGATATGAGGACCGGTTCATCAAGGATATGCGCGACCTGAACGTTCTTGATCCCACCGAGTTGACTCGCGTGACGGAATACGGCGATGAGATTGCAGCCTTTGTGGATCGCATTGTTAAGAACAACTTCGGATATGCTACAAAGGATGGGTCAGTGTACTTTGATATTAACGCCTTCGAAGCTGCGGGCCACCCGTACGCTCGACTTGAGCCATGGAGTCGGTCAGACAACAAATTGGCCGCAGAGGGCGAAGGCTCTTTGGCCAGCAAGACGACAGAGAAGCGCGGTGCTTCCGATTTCGCTCTGTGGAAGTCGTCCAAGCCAGGCGAGCCAAGCTGGTCCAGCACCTGGGGCAAGGGCCGCCCTGGTTGGCACATCGAATGCTCAGCTATGGCATCTGCCCGGCTGGGCAACCAGATGGATATCCACTCTGGTGGCATTGATCTTGCCTTCCCTCATCATGACAATGAGCTGGCACAGAGTGAGGCATACTGGCACGGTGACCACGGGCATGGCCAATGGGTTAACTACTTCCTTCACATGGGCCATCTTTCCATCCAAGGATCCAAGATGTCTAAGTCGTTGAAGAACTTCACTACCATCCGAGAAGCGCTTGATCGCAAAGACTGGTCGCCGAGAAGTCTGCGCATCGTTTTCCTCCTGGGTGGCTGGAAGGACGGTGTGGAGATCACAGAGGATCTGGTAAATACTGGCAGCTCATGGGAGGAGAAGGTGAACAACTTTTTCCTCAAGGTGAAGGATCCTGCGGCTCTCCAGTCGTCAGGCACCGACACCACCTTTGCTGCTGATCTGGAAGCGGCCAAAAAGGCAGTCAACGACCAGCTCTGCGATTCTTTCAACACCCCCGCTGTCATGTCGTCGATCTCGGATCTTATCTCCAAGTTCAACATTGCCGACAAGGCCACTGTGCCCTCCGAGGATGTTCAGGCTGCAGGCCAATGGGTCACCTCTATGGTGAACATTTTCGGTCTTAACGGCACTGCCTCCGCTGACAGCACTGAAATCGGCTGGTCTGGTATTGATATCCCCGAAGAGGCCAAGCCCTACTTGTACCCTCTGTCCGCTATGCGTGATGCGCTCCGTGAAGCCGCGCGGTCCAAGGCTGGAATCTCCGCCAAGGACATCGAGGCGGTAGTTGCCAAAGCATCGGCACCCGAAGAGGCCTCCGAATCTGCCAAGCCATTTGCTGAGCTTTTCTCCAACTTCCGTAACAAGGTGGTGTCTCTGGAGTCATCTGAGTCTATTGGCAAGGATATTCTTTCCCTGTGCGACCGGGTGCGAGACATCGACCTCTTCGATGTTGGTATTGCCCTCGAAGATCGGGAAAACCAACCTGCCATGGTCCGGCCAGTCACCCAAGAAATGATCAAGGCGCGGGAAGAGAAGGAAACACGAGCTCGCCAAAAGCAGGCTGAAAAGCTGAAGAATCAGCAGGAAGCCCTCAAGAAGGCGGAGAAGGGCAAGCTGAGCCACCTGGAGATGTTCCGCACCAATGAGTACAGCGCATGGGACGAGGAAGGCATGCCTACCCGCGACACTGCCGGCGAGGAGATCACCAAGAGCCGCGCCAAGAAGCTCCGCAAAGACTGGGAGCGTCAGAAGAAGGCACATGAGGCATGGTTGGCTACTCAGGCTAAATAGAAGCCAAAAAACAAAAGAGAGCATTTTGATTTTTAAATATCTAGTTTGATGGATATCGGTGGGTTTCCACTTTGCATCGCGAGGCGTTTCTCTAGGCATATATCCTTACCTTCTTATGCTATATAATGCGAATATTGCCTGATTTGGATACTTCAAGCACCATTACCTATCTCGATTTACTGAATAGTTCTAGTGACTGTTATGACACGGCGTAATCCTGACCCAGTTCTATCTCATACTTCCGTCATACTTTCTAGCGCATTATCCCCATGTTGCACCACAATCCACATGCAATGCTAGATGCAGAGTGCATATAATTCAGAAATACGGCCCACTATCAAGTCACTCGGGCCGACAAATCCGTGCCACCTGCGGAGTATAGTACCCCGGAAACCCCCAATTAACGGGCTTATGGGGTTGGAGAAAGTGGGATGTCCGTTCCCCTCCTTATCATTTCCCCCTTCTCTCCATCAGATCCCATCTTTGCTCGTTTACTGGATCATCTCTCTCATATCTACCACCTATTTTTCCACGCAAGATGGCAGTGCAGACAGGTCTCGACTATATGCGTTTGCGCACGCATATCGACTGTGATACGATGGACGACGAAGGTAAGCCAACTGGCCCTTCTACATCATAGAGACTTCTATCATTTTCAGATATCTGACCACTATTTAGTCGCCAAAACCCTAGGGCCATTCCATGACTGCACGTCCAACCAAGTAATCGCACGAATGCGCTATCTAATTGGGCCATGAAACTAACCGCACAGGCTATTGCACTCAGCGAGCTTTCTAAATCAGCACGGGCTGAAGTTATTGCGGCGTCGCAGGCAGATGCGAAGACACTGCATTCGAGCTATTCGTCCGTCGGAGTTGAAGCATTGGCAGTCGAGATTGCAGTAAGTTTTGCTTCGATTATTGAATAAGGTCAACTAATATTGTTCAATAGATGGTTAGATTGGCCATAGGAATGGCGGAATACATTTGCGGACGTGTCCATGTACAGGTTAATCCTTATTATTCATACTCCTCGGAGAAAATTGTCGCCAATGCACTCCGTATGTTTAATCCTTTTCATTGGTATTGTTCTCTTAATTGAACCCGATGCTGATCATATCGTTCATAGGCATCGTGCAATTATTCCGGCATGTCCAGCCAGACTTCGATGTTACTCGAGTTTGTATCAAGATCCCGAGTACGTGGGAAGGAATGATGGCCTGTCGCACCCTCCAACTAGCTGGTGTGCATACTTTAGCAACCACTCTGTTCAGCATGACTCAAGCTGTACTCGCGGCTGAGGTCGGCTGTACTTATATTGCGCCCTATGTGAACGAATTGAAGGTGCATGTGCAAGCAGGGTAAGTACCAAACTCTTCTTTCAAGTCTTGTCTAACACTTTTCCCATTTTAGTTTCGTGGACAATGCGAAATTACTCCCGCTTTGCGCAGCCATTCAGAAATACTACAAGTCCATCAATTCGTCCACCAAAGTCCTGCCTGCTAGCCTAACTTCTGTCGATGAGATCTTCTTGCTTGCTGGGGTGGACCACATCACTATTTCGCCTGGTCTGTTGACACAGTTGACTCAGCCCTATGTAGGAAATGTCAAGTCGCTATTTGATATTGAGGCGACACTTCCAATCCCGGAACGGGATGTCTCTTTCATCAACGATCCTGGAAACTACCAGATCACATTTACACGAGACCTGGGCGGTGCTAGTCAGATCAAGCTGACCGAGGTAAGTGCATATATTGATTAGATTGGATTTTAAGCTCCGCTGACAGAGACCAAGGCTATAAATATCTTCTGTGATGCCCAGGATCAGTTGGAGTTGCTTATGAAGGGAAATTAATAGCTCTCTGGATTTTGGCATCCCAGTATTAAGATACTAATATCTTATTTGAACTGTAGCTTAATAAATTGCTTTAAACCGAAAGAAATGGAAAAAATGAATGAAATGCTCATCTGAAATGCCTTATACTTCGCACGTGACCACACGACGTCATCCATGGTTCCGTCTTTCATCTGTGGATTTCTCTTCTCTTCGCGCTCCAATTGCCTTATTATCAACTTGCACAGAGCTGGATCTTCCAGCTACTATATCTGTTTATATTGGCATCCTATTTTTACATTGTTTTGCTTCCCAAACCTTCAGTGGGAATACTTGACTGTGAATCGCACAGTTCGCCTGCAGGATGTTTCCTTCGCAGGCGATTAATTTTAACATCGAGGCCCTTAGCGGGATCTGCGGGTAAGTTCGACAAGCATAACCTCTCTTTTTTCATTTTTGGTGTTTTTTTTGTTAGCTGCCAAGTTTATTTGATGCATGCATGTGCGACAGCGGATCTAGATCTACTTGACCCGACGATCTCTGCATGTGTTGTTTTTCTTAATTCAATACTAACCAGTTCAGATCGATTTCTATTGCCTGCTGGGTTGTAGTTTTCTCCCCTCAGATTATCGAGAACTTCCGACGTGGCTCTGCAGATGGCCTCTCTCTCATCTTCCTCATCATCTGGCTGGCTGGCGATGTGTTCAACATCTTAGGTGCCGTCCTACAAGGCGTGCTTCCTACAATGATCATCCTTGCAGTGTATTACACTCTAGCCGATATTGTTCTGCTAGGACAGTGCTTTTACTACCGGGGCTTCAACCTCAAAGAGGAACTATCTCCCTCAGACACGCCGGACCTTTTCGCAGTCGAGGATGCGGAGCGAAACGGCGCTGAAAATCAACCAGCACCAACAGAGAGATCAGCTCTCATCCCGAAGCCCAACGGCCAGGTCCAAATTGAAGACCCAACTATCAACGTAACTGGGCAGCAACCCGAAGACCGCACACGTCCACTCTCCGATGGAAGACGGCACTCGGCAACCTCTTATCAAGATATCTTCCACTCATCGGTAGATGCCACCCATCTCTCACCCGCAACGCCCTTCGTCGAACCGACAACCGATTCCGCGCGGCGTCGTGCTCAACGCGCCCGCCGTCGCCGCATCTCCGCCCTCCAATCCGGCCTTTTCAACCTCACCGCCGTCGCTCTAGTCTGTGCTGCAGGTGTGATGGGCTGGTTCGTCAGCCCGGCAGCAAAGTCATCGGCTCCAGACCCGGAACCTCTTGCTATGGATGTTTTGGGTCAAGTATTTGGCTATTTCTGTGCAGTTTTGTATCTTGGATCACGTCTGCCCCAGCTTCTCTTGAACTACCGCCGTAAATCAACGGATGGTGTTTCCCTGTTGTTTTTCCTCTTTGCTTGCATCGGAAACTTGACTTACGTGTTATCTATTCTGGCGTATTCACCTATTTGCCATGGTGGGTCTTCCGAAGAGGTTATGGGGCACCGTCACCGTGCGCATTGCCGTCCTGGTGAGGCGGCTGCGCTGTATGGTCGGTATGTATTGGTGAACTTGTCGTGGTTGGTCGGTAGTGCTGGCACATTGTTGCTGGATATGGCGATCTTTACACAATTCTTCCTGTACCGTGATGGCAAGGGTGATGAGGAGGAAGAGGAAGAGTAGATGCTTAAAATTTAGATGTGATTTATTGCACATATATCAATATTTGAAATACAATATTATTGTCTCCTGCCTTTTCTAGCCTAGCTTTATGATATTACGGATGATATTACGGATAAGCCACCAGAATTACATGGAGAAAAGAGAAAAAAGTCCGGTTCTTTGTTCTTTTGCCTAAATATGGCACACTACTCCCGATGCATTGTTGATGACCTGGCTGTCAATGATGAGGTTCTGATCAAAAATCTAGTTGATTATTGTACATGGAACATTGAAGAATCCTTATAAAATATGCCTTTTCCTGCTGTCCACCTGTGAACCTTGAGAGGAGATATCTAACAACCTTGACTACCGGGAAGAAAGAAAGAATACGTCACAAATCCGCATAAGCTGCCGACTATTCGTGTCCATCCCAATACAGGACATACATTTCCCTCAAAAATTAGAACGGAAACCGGATGAAAGAGCTGAAAACAGTCAGATCGACTTAAGATGCTACGCTAGACACGCCGCCGCTTGTACATGGAGATCTGACAGCGACTGGATCTTAGCAATGCTAGCAAGGCAAGCCCCGATGACCCTAGCAGCGGCCGATAACACCGCACTGCTAGAGCTACTAAAATAGTACTATCGGTTGATAGGCCTCGACCAAACCATGTTAAAGTCCTTCAAGGATCCTCTGATGCCCGAGGAGCCGAGAAAATGCGAACCAACCGAGGGACACCCTTTCAGCCTCGGGTGTGAGATGGAAACTGGCGGTCAAACCTGATCTGCAGGATAAGCACGCTAGACTGGAAGATATGTTTGCCATAAAATAGGGCTTGCAGATACGCGGTTGGGCCGTTATGGCCATGAACTATGGATCATATGATGAAGGGTCAACCCCTCTCTAGGACTGAAACATCTCAAACAACTATAGAGAGCCTCAGCCTCAGCCTCTAGCATTGATTTATGCTTGAGGAGGTGGGGGGTTATTGGGTCAACAAGGTCGGCAGAGATGTAACTTTACCCCTGAGCCAACCATCCCCATCATGAGGCAGATGTTTCAATATTAAAAGACTAGCATAAGCATGCGAGTGCAGAATTATGGCCTGCAGGACAGGGATTAAAAAAAATAGAAGTTATTGTGAGGTGCGAGAGGGGCCGGCGCCAATATAAGTTTCATGGAGAACGAATAGAACTCCAACTAAGATCGATTTATAAGCGCCCACAGCCTATCATTTAAGCTTCGAGTATACATACTTGCAGCCTTCCATTCATGTCCCATTTTAGTGCTCTCGATGATCCAATATCCCGAATAACCCGGTCTATAAAATCTGTGGAAGCTTCCCAGCCAACAATATATCTATACGGAAGATTACCGCAGAGTTGGGTTTCATTCTTTGCAGCACTGATTCCAGCCCAACTTTATAGATGACTTTCAAAGCGAAAGGAGAAATATATATATATATATATATATATAACTGTAATTCAATCTCAATGAAAAGAAACAGAACCATTCAGGTATCAAGTCAAGCTCTAAAGCAAACGTTAGCAAAAAGAAAAGAAAACCACCATCCACAAACACCTTATCAACCAAGCCAACTCATCTTACTCTTTTACACAAGCCAACCAACCTCCATGCCGACTACTATGAAGAACCCACAGATCGTGCACGCAGACACGATCAGAATGGGCAAATGGACCGATTTCGACCATGTCGAAGCAGACAAACTCGGCACATGCTCTGTCACGGCAATTGTCAACGAGGAGGGGTTCTTGCTCTCTAATACATCCTCCGATGGGTATAGGGAGATCCCTGCTGCGGAACAAGTGTGTGCGCTATACAATGGGAACAAAACGCTCTTCGGGAACAAACCCGTGGATGTGTGGATTGTGTACGAGCAGGAAAATTCAGTCAAAGGACGAGGTATTCGGAGTGTTATGCGGAAGATCGGACCTGAGAGTGTTTTCGAGCAGGTGTATAACGGGGAATCTTTCATGAATCCGCCGAGTGAGGAGGGTGCGAGGTTTTGTTTGATGTTGGGGAGTGCGGGTGTTGTGGCTACTATGTCCCGGCAGGACAGAGGAGGATATCCTATTCTGCTTTCTGGGGATGGAACGACTGTGGTGTGTCGATAGGAAGTGACAGCAGGGCTGGATCTGAATTTCTGATGGTGTTTGGAAGAGGGTTTTATATCTAAGTAATTGGAGTCTTACGAATTGAACTACTTGCTTTTCAGAACTAAGATTAATCAGACCATTTGTGAAAAAAAATCCAATTGAAACATATTGCACAACTAAAAGTAGTTGTGACACCTTCGAAACACCTCGCTACATGCGGCATAGTAATGAAAAGAAACAAAAAAAGCAAGCGGAAAATCATCCATGGTGAGGTTCAACCTTTCCCTTCGCCACCTCAGACCAGTTCGTGCTCAGTGATGTGCCCTGACTTTCGGTGTAACTTTTGATCATAGCTCGGCGCGTCTCTGGGTCAGCACCGGCATACAACTTCTTGAAGAATCCGTCGACAGCATCACCACCTTCGTCATCCGATGCATCGGCTGCGTCTCCATCGCCCCCTGACTTCTCGTTTGGTTTCTTCTCAGTGAGCGAAGATGCGACCTTGTCCCAATCCTTGGTACCGTGTCGTGACGAGGTGGGGTATGAAGGGCCCGCGGTAGCTGGCGCGTTCTGTGCGACTGGGCGGCTGGTGATCTCAGTGGGGTTGGTGGCGGAGCCTTCGAGGGCATTCCATTTTTGGCTGGCTGTCTTCTTTCGCAGAGTGATTTCGATCTTGGTGCTTTTGACGGAGACCTTGGACTCGGCGGGATTGATGGCTGCATAGAGCGGGTCGAGGGTAAAGTCGTACTCAGAACCAGATGGGAGGGGGATTTGCAGAGAGACCTTTTACAGAGTTAGTTTCAAGTCCAATAATAACCAAGCAGAAGAATACTCACAAGGGATTCTTTCAAATCGACAGCGACACTGTCATTTGGGATCCCCTTGACGTAAAGAGTCACAACCACAGAGTCCTGTGACTGGTACCACTCATGGCGAACCTTCTCCGGGACAGTAGCCGCAGCCGCAGCCTCAGCCGCAGCACGGTCGCTGGAGTGTCGAGCGTAAGAAGCCAACATAGCCTCCCCAGGGGATAGTGTCCATTTCTTTGCATTTTCATAGTCGATGGACTGAGGCTCAACCTGCTGCGAGGCTTCGGCGATTCCCACGTTGCCAGCCTTGAGGGCCAACCACTGATCGTTGAGCTCACCTCTGGTCGGAACATAAATGGAAGACGGGTACTCATGAACGGATACAATGCGCTTCGGATCGTCCTCGGGTGTTTCTGCGTCCTTCTGTTGGAGTTTGGCCATCCAAATCGGCAGTTGCGCGCTGTAATTGTTTCTGTGGCCTCCCCATCCGGATCCGGGTCCTCCCATGGCAGCCTGTACCTGCTCCGTTTTATTGGCCGGGACCGTCTCGCTCCTGGTTTTATCCGCGATGATCCCAAGAACAAATCCTGCATCTCCATATCGTTCAAGCTGGTACAGCGACACGGCACGGCGCATCTGGGCGGAAAGAATCAGTTCGCGGTTTCCACGCTCTTTGGCAAGATGGAGCGCAATTTCGGCATCGTTGAATGCAGCCTGGTAGTCAGGACCACCATCTTCGGGCTTGAGGCGCGAGTAGGCAGTCGATCGCGAGATGTAGTATGCCGGAGCGCGGGGTAACTCGCTCAAGGCGTGGGTATAGTGTTCGATAGCGAAGCGGTAGTTGGATTTGGCCAAGGCCTTATCACCCTTAGCTGCAGCATCCATGATAATGGGATCAGGGACTATGGGAGTTGGGTTAATTAAGGAACACAAAGTGCAACCCAGTATGGAGGGATGAAAGAGCCGGGGCGGTCCAAGCTCCTGTCGATCACTCATTTTGGACGAAATGGCACGTGATTTCGCGTGAGGGGAAGGTGAGGGGAAAAAAACAGGAGCGGGACAGAAAGAGACGAAAGAGACGAAAGAGAATTATATACACACCAGATCTGGAACGCGCGTGAAAACGACTACCTAGGGACGACTAAGTAATCGCGGGCTATATCAACTGAATACCTGATGAATGAATTATTATTGATTAAGTACATATGTTTGGAATGTTATTTTCCTCGAGATGATTTAGACGAGCTCCGCATTTCCGAACTTCTTACTATACAGGCCTAAGGCACGGATAGGCCAGTAGAACTTGTAATTGGGGTACGAGATCATGCTAGGGAGGGAGAGAGAGAAAGAGTCAGTAAGTCAAATTCAAAAGAGAATCAGGTTAGTTTCAACTTACCAAGACTGGTTGAAAACACCTTCAATCGCCTCCTGTAGCCACTCTCCGTTACGCTGCTGGCGAGACATCAACAGTCTAATGCCCCTCTCCAAAGGTTCTTTGTGCGGGTATCCCGCCTCCATAAGTCCAAGAAGAGACCAGGCAGTCTGACACACCTGAGACTTCTCGTGCTGAACATACTGATGGGTCGAGCTACTCAGATATGACTCACCCCAGCCACCATCGGCCTGTTGCTTCTCGATCAGGAAGTCACAGCCCCGACGAGAGTCCTCGCTCGTTTCGTATGTCTCGCCGACGCTAGCCAGACTTTCGAGCGCGAATAACGCTGCGTAGGTAAAGCAGATACCCCAAGAACCATACCAGCTACCGTCGGCGCGCTGTACGCGCTTGATATGGCCAACCGCCTTCTGCTTCGCGGCACGGATTTCGTCAGCGCGATATTTGGGGTAGAATTTGCTGAAGAGTGACAGTGCCGTAACGGATGCCGTTGTGCATTCGGGGTGGTCGTAGCTGATCATGATTCCGCCGAAAACCTCCGCGGCATTGAGCCACTCGACCTTGGGTGAGGCACGGGTAATTTCGTACTCGGAGAAGCCACCGCTTGGGTTTTGCATGAGCAAAAGACAGTCCACAGCGTCTTTCAACCGTTGTTCGGAAATTAGTTTAGGGAAGCCGTGCATCTCCTGCAGCTGAAGTGTTGACCGGAGACCCTCGGCGGTGCAATCGCTGACTGTGTAGCCCTGGTCCTTGGTGCTGAATGGCCAAGCGCCCTTACGGTGTTGGCGGTAGCATTTTTCTTGGTCTGGCACATTCTCTCGTAATTGATGGTCGTCGAGAAATTCGAGAGCTTTTGTCAACATCGGCCGCCATTTGGGTTCGTCGGCGAAACCAGCGACGACGATCGCCTGCGTGATAAACGCCGTGTCCCAAACTTGCACGCCGTTGGTACCATTTGCGAGCATGCCCTCGCCCTTCACCCACATGTAGTCATTCAACCGCTCCCTGTGTTGGCGAACAGAGTAGCTGTCCGGGCCGTCGTGGACAAAGCAAGCCACCATATTCATTGGATTGTTGACAGGTCCCAGCCCCGCATATTTGGTGTTTTCGTCTTCCATGCGAATCAATTCCCAAGTCCATTCCTCAGCTCGCTTGACAATGCTGGGGAGTCGAAGGTAAGGGTTCCAGACCCGAACCAGCAGTTCATTGGCTGCATTCAACAGCCATGTCTTGGGGTAATAATTGTCTACCTCGTGAATCGAATTGCGATGCGCAGCAAAATCAACAGAGCTGTATGGCTGGGTGTATAGCTCTTCGCGCAGCTGCCTTGTCAAGTCATCTAGAGGGTGAGACCATTGCTTAGACCACAGCCAAGACATTGGGAGAAACACCTGGCGCATATGAATCCACCACCGCCAAGGAGCAAAGGGAACCCAGTCGGGAAGAAGCCTATGCAGTCAGTCAATAAAAAAAGATCATGTACTTGTTGCAATGCGTGAACCAACCAAATCTCAGGGGGAACTGGGTTGACACCCTCCCACTCCATTACTCCCAAAATGCTGAGCCAGAACTTAGCCCAGTGAGGACCATAGGTGGCACCTCCGAACTTATGCAGAAGACCCCGAGCTTTGATCATGCGCGGGTCCTCTTCGCTGACACCAATCAAGCGCAGTGCGACATAGTTCATACAAGTACCGAAGACGGAACTGTGGCCTTCAATGTGGAGGCCCCATCCACCGTCCTCTGGGTGCTGACGGGCAAACAGATAACGCTTGATCTCCGTTGCATACTCAGGGGGGATAGGGGTATTGGTCACATAGTAAGTAATCAAAATACCCGGCAGCAAGAACATGGGGCCACCATACTCGCAGGCCCAGTTTCCGGGCTCCAATTGCAGATGCGAGAAAAATGAAAGGCCATTCTCGGCGGCTTTCAATGGTGTCTTGGCTTCTGGCAGCTCTGGAAGACCCTATAATGCGCTGTTAGGATTGGATTTGGATTTTGCCAATTGAGGAGGGTTAAATACCGTTGGCATTCCCAAATGATATTTATCAGCTACTGATTGCGGCCACTCTTGGTTATCCACATCAGATTCGAGATACCGCCATGTTTGACGGCCTTCTTCATCGACCAATCGCCAGCGCGAGTAATCAGTTTTGAGATCTCCATTGGCATCTGGGGTGAGATGACCCTGGGCTGGAGTTCTCCATGGCCCAATATGAGGAGTAGAAGACATGATATGAGGAATTGGGTCTTTCTCGCCAATCTAGTAAAGACAGTAAACAGCTTGGAGAGTCCAGACGATGGAAACCGGGGAAGCTTAGTCATCAGTATCACGACTGCGGTGTAGAATGAAGAATGTTGTACCTCTGTGATGCCAGGCAGACAGATTGATCGAAATGAAAAGAATCAGGAGAAGGAAGAGGATATCAAGGATATTCGGATTGAGAGACAGGGGGTATAAGAGGCGTGGTGATGTGGCGGTGCGGTGGTGTGGTTTGGCGTTGCTCTATACACTTTAAGAGCCCCAAACCTCAAAGAACAGGGAGAATAGTTAATTAGACTAAAATGAAATCTCGATAGTATTGAATTCCAGACAATAATTTCTAAATAGAACAATAAAAGGGAGAAGAAGGGAAGCTTCGACATATAGTATGACATATAGTAACCAATTTCTGACCTCTACAGATCGTCCAGTCATATCAAGTTAAGTGCTCATTTTTACTAGTATTTGCTCTAAATTGTTTATTTATACTAGTCATTATCTTTCATATACAATATTCATACATGGATGCTATCGGAGAGTGTCATGTAAGCTCTTTGTGCCCATTGTGGTCCACGGGTAGATGTTCTTATCCTTCAACCCCCATCTCTCTTTGCCCAAACCCACTCCAATGGCAATGGCTGAGCCATCGACCATCAACGCTTTGGAAATAGACGATGGCCGAGATCCTTCAGTCCAAGAATTCATCGACAACACCCTCGCAGCACTCATCCGCGGACTCTCACAGACCCCGACAGAGGCAAACATCTCCATCACCCTCAAGCGGAGAGCCAGCCCAATGGCTTGCATCATCAACCCCATCACCGGAGCTTTGGAAGCGAGTCCGAGAGTTGAGACGTACAGGAAATACTCTTGGCCAGGAAAGACGGCACACGAGGCATGGAAATTTAGTAAGATCTTTCCTTCTACCCCAATCTAAACACCACCTGAATGACAAACTCACCAAGTCTGCGTGACCTGGTAGCCGTCATCCTTCGAATCCTAGCTATATTAGACCAAGCTATTCGAACGGGCCAGCTCATCTCTAAAAGGTGAGCTCGCAATGCCCAGGAACCAGTCTGGAGGGTATACTGAACAAATCCATTCAATCCCAGAGACATATACTATATCGATCCGGAATTCTTCCGGGTGCAGTATGTTGTGGACCACGTTGTCGATGACCTGGCGTACACCATCGGGGTGAACAGAACGGCATTGAATGTGGTTTGTCCTACCAAATCTTCTGGTGGCATAGCACTACAGGGCCGTGCTGCTAATGCTAACATCGTGCACGACTTTCTAGGAAGCTGCAGCAAAGGGATTGGTGACGGGAGACTTTCGGTTGATCCGTGGCTCCCATATTTTGATTGATGCGCAGTCTGTCACCGTGGACAGTTTGATTCCTCGAATCGAGGATGGAGACGAGATTGACATTTCACGGGTCCGCTGGGTACTGGTCATTGAGAAAGAGGTATGTAACACGGACATACCACACCTGCAGCATCAGTACGCTAAGTCTCTATCCACAGGCAGTCTTCCACCGGCTCGCGCGAATAAGTTACCACACCAGGGCACTAGCCGGGGAAGGGATTATGGTCACGGTAAGCTGCGTCTCTGTTTTAGCATATTCCATCGCCAGGGCGAGTGACTGAACTCAACGCTACTAAAACAGGGCAAAGGATACCCCGATTTCATGACACGAACATTCTTGCGCGCAATGTCCGACTCCGCATCCAACCAGAGCAGACATCCACCTCGGTTTTATACCCTCACCGATGGTGATCCCCATGGCATGGCCATCATGTCGACGTACAAGTACGGCTCAGCAACCCAATTACACCAAAATGCTCGGCTCAGTATCCCGAGGCTGCAATGGCTGGGTCTTCGAGTGACAGATATCATAGCAGTTCCGGAGGTACTTGGTGACACGGCTCTTCTCTCGCTGACGATGCGGGATCGCAAGAAGATCGTAGCTATGCTTCGGAACAGTCCTGTCTGGGCGAGTGACGGACCGGAGCCTGAGTGGCGTGCTGAATTGCAGCGGATGTTGGTTTTGAATCTAAAGGCTGAGATTGAGATCCTATATGGGTGCCAAGGGGGTTTGGAAGGGTGGATTAATCGGAGGATGTTTCGGCAGGAGTAAGATACTGTAGGACCTGTATATCTAGGAAAGTATAGATATATAGACTATAGACCACATGAAATAAAGACAAGAACTATATACCATAGTACTTGCCACGGATCTCCAATACTTTAGTGAAAGGAGACATGAGAATCCTAAAGCAGACCCAAGATTTAGCAAGTCACTGGAATAGAATAAAACAGTGTATTGAAAGAACTGCATGTATTTCATCCGCTATAATAATGTGAGGATAAGAATGCACTGTACAGACCGAGAAGCCATCGCATATCCAGACCATGCAAAAAGAAAAAGAAACCCTTGAACTCCAGTCATCAAATCTCGACACCCGCGCAGCACAAGTAGACCATATTGACAGAAATTCACCTGCGCAGCAGCGAGAGAAACCGAGGCATTCATCCGCAGCCCATCCCGGCTCACAGACCCAGACCCTTCTTCACCTCATCCCGAACCTTCTGCTCGTACTCGGCTCTCCGCTCGCGCCACATCTTAGCAGCCTCGACATTGGCCGGACTCTCGTCATTAGGCTCGGCAAGCATACTCATAACCGAGATGAGGATCTTCTCCACGCTCTGGATGGGCGACCAGCGTTCCGAGGCGTGTTCATAGTGGTTTGGGTCGTCGCCGGGGGGATGAAGGATGGAGATGCATACGGTTCCATTGGGGTAGACTGTAATTCAAATTCATCAGTAAGATGTTCGCCATTGTGTATATTGTAACGCAAGCAAGCAGCCAGGCGCAAGTCGCTCCTGAGTTGTCACGGTCACGTACCGTTCGGGTGCCACACGCCACCTCCGATGAACTTCATTGTCGGCGGGCTCAGGGGGTAGTCTCTTGGGAACTTCAGCTCCGCTGCGAAGACACCGCCCTCGAAGGGAGTTTCCTCTGGACCCTGGATCAGGGCTTCCCAATAGAACATGTCATCCTCGGAGACGGGGCCTGCGGTGATACCCTCTGGTGGGTTGGTGGAGAGGTTCTTGTATTCGTGGAAAAGACGCTTCTGGGCGACGGAGGACGCCATTTTTTCTGTTTGATTTAAATGCGAAACGCGAGTCGGAAAATACTTAGGTGGCGAGGTTGTCCGCGGGGACTTGGGTGGGATGAAGAGTGGGGATGGAATAATTCCGGGGCGGTGGACAAAACGTGGCGATGTCGGGGCCAGCGATGGTATAAACAGCGATTGAAAGATGACGAAGTGAACGGAGATATTTTTGGTTGAAGAGTAAATACTACATCTAAATTGTGAATATTATAATATAGTACAGAAATTGGCCCCCTTCACCAGTCGAAATAATCACCCTCATCACCCCCATCCCCGACGTCACCTCCTTCGTCACCCCAAGAACCATCTTCCCAAGGGTCGTGAGGTCTATCCTGAAAACCCTGTGATTCCGGGTCCACCGGCTCTGATGCCGAGGCATTTAGATCCCCTGTGTTGCCCCTCTGCATTGCTTCATACCCAGCCATTGCACCTGCAGTGGTAGCACCTCCAACCATACCATTTGGCATACCACCGGCAGTTCCAACTCGCTCAAGAGTCCCAGCAGCGGCTCCACCAACGGCCCCGGCCTCGCCGGCGGCGGCACCTTCTGCAGCTGCACCGCCAGCAGGAGCCTGGCCGCCCATAGGGACCCCATACGCCGGAAAGCCAAATACACCATGGCCATTCTGGCGGCTGAAGTAATCAAAATCAATGCTTACAGCTGTAGCCAACATAACAGCACGTTGGTCGAGGGTCATGCCTAAGGTTTTGTTGCTGTGTGGTGTCTCCGTGCCGAGAGCCGCAGAATCCATTCGCATTGCGTAGACACCGGTGTCTGTGAATATTTCGCGAGCAAATCCAGCGAAATTGCGATTGACAGATCCAATTAACTGATCGTCTGCTGATTTCAGGGAGAAATCCCATGATAGAAAGGGCTCATCAACGTAGGCAAATTGGTTGAATTGACCCTGATCTTGATTGGATGTTTGTACTAGTTGCATCTGCTGTGCTCGTGATAAACCAGAGTTGGATAGTGCGATATCATGGGTTCCCATGTCTGTTTCCGGGTTTGGCGACTGGTGATGTGTGAAGAGATTGTACTTTCTCCGCAAAGGTGCCCATTGCTGCTGGGCTTCGCCGATAACTCGCATTTCACCGAGTCCAAGCGGGGATATCCTTGCACTGGAGCTGGCACCAGGTTCAATGAGAGAACCTGGTGTTGTGCTTTGAAGAGAGGTGGATGTCGCGTGAGCATTTGGAGTTTGATCGAGAGGATCATATACATGAATTCGGGAGTTGATCCAAGAGAACGGGCGATTGAACTGCGATTGTCAGCCAGGCGAAAAGCATATCAAAAGATGGCCATTCTATAAGCTTACTCGAAGGACTTCATTCTCTTGTCGGTCAAATACATGTGTCACGAAACTTCGGTGGGTATGGAACCACTGCCGTGCCATTGTACTTGCCAATCCCTTATCCTGTTCTGCCATATATCCAATATGATTTCCCTGCGCATCCATGATGACATATTTATTCGCTTGTTCAAACCCACTGAGCGAGTCAGTACACATGTTTTTCTCAAATAGACGCTTGCGCAGCACTCACATCAGAACATTCATCATCTCTAGTTCTCGCTGTACGACTATTCCTGAGTTTGCCAGTATTGAAGTTGCCGGGTGGTTTTCTTTAAGCACACCTCTGGGATCTTCAGGCACGTAAACGGGAGAAAGTAGAGTGTTCTGCGAAGGGTCGTAATTGTGACTCGTGGCATCTTGGGACTCAGGGGAAGCAGGCTCAGGATACTGCAAGGGTTCGGCTTTCCTCGCAGTCTGGATGAGATTTGGTCTTTTTATGCTATTGCGAGGACCGCGCGGAGATGCATGACTTTTGAAGCTTGACAGAGCTCGAGTTCGAACTGGTATGCACTGTTTTTGCAGGGACCGGAGTCTTAAACCCCACATGGTAGTTGAAATGGACCAGATTAGTCAAGAGACGAGTATTGAGACAAAAGGTTGAAGTAATGCGAAGTTGGTAAGTAATGCGCACACTCCAAGAGGCTGAGAAACCGATGACGGAAGGTCAATGCGGAGATAATCGGAGATAGCAACGGCAATTGATTTGTAGATCGTTTACTCTTTGTTTGAATCATAACGTTCTATTTTCAAGGTATTCAGATATGCAGCTAATTTCCTTGTTGGTTAGTTACTCAATTTTCCATTACTTGGAAAGTATTACTCACGAGTGCTTTTCCAGACGTGGAAAATCAAACCTCAAACCACTCTGTGCGCATTTACATAGTAGACTACGTCGACATGTTTTAGGTAGAATTACCAGCTTTTCTATGAAAATATAGGCAGTCTGTTTCAATATACCAAGTAAGCTCTCCAATTTTGAAGCACACCTGGGCATGTCCAAAAAAAAAAGATTGATAGTAATCCTATCGATCAATCCGTCCAGCGGCACCAAGCTCCATGACTCGACCTCATAACCAATCGGCAGCTGCATACACTTCATATGACCAAACCAAGATCATATACCCGGTTTTTACCCAGTTTTCACAAGACACCCTTGCGAGCCAATTCGATTTTCCGCGCAGCTTCGCCTGCCTTGAACCCTCCTTTCGACACACAAACAGCACTTCCTTCTCCAAGTTCGACCTTCTCCTCAACATCAGGATGAGGGCACGGGCAATGGTGTGGGAAGTGTACACAGGCAAGAGTTCCGGGGCAGAGGTAGTGGTCGCATTGTGCTGTAAGGAGAGATCACAGAAGTCAGTTATGTGGTCACGAGGACAATATGAACTTGCAACAGCATGTTTTCAATAATCAAACATTTCAAGTCTTACCTCCACTCCACATCTGCTGGTACCGATCGCTGTCACTGGGAGCGTTCTGCGACCGCTGTTGTTGGCGCTGTTGCTGCTCGCCGCCTCCAAACATCTGGTCGAAGAAGTTGAATTGGGCCTGGGCAACAGACACCAGAAGGAGAAGGGCCCAGAGGGCTTGACGCCAGCTCTGCAACATAGTTTAAATAATCACGCCGACAGTAATTGCAGAATCAAGTAGCTGTATAGAAAGTAAAACGAGTCCAGATGGTGTATAGATGAAGCCAGTTTACGGGTGCACACGTGACGCCAAGCCTGATCTCCGAACGAAAAACTTCCCCTTTGGAGCTTCACGATTTACACCTCCAAACAATCCAATTAACAACCCACCATGTTCAAGCCGCGAGTGCTAACGCCCCTGCGGGCACTGGAGCGAGCCTTTACCCCGACAATCCGGTCGACACCCGCGCTCTCGCAATCGCAATCCCTCCTGCGCACCCTCTCCGCAACATCCACATTCCCGAAAACCACACCAACACCCTCCCTCTCCCGCGCACTCCTTCCATTCACACAAGTGCGTCACGCCTCGCACGCCTCGCAAGGAACGGCCAATCAACACTCACGTGATCCGGCCGGTAAGCGTCTCGGAGCGAAGCGTTCGGGCGGCGAGTATGTCGTAACGGGATGCATCATTTTCCGGCAGCGAGGCTCGCTATGGTTCCCCGGTGAGAACTGCGGAATGGGACGGGACCACACAATCTACGCAACACAGTCCGGCTATGTGCGCTACTACCTCGACCCGCAGAAGCACTCGAAGCGCCGGTATATCGGAGTTGTTTTCGACAAGGATGAGAAGCTCCCGTACCCGCGCAATGCGCCCAGCCGGCGTAAGCTGAATATGGCTCCTGTGCCGATGGCGGAACCCGTTGAGGCTCAGTCTGATCTCGTTGCTTCTGTTGATGAGAGCGGTGTCCGTGTGACGGATGTCGAGGCTGTCGAGGCTCAGTCTGGCCCCCAGCTGCGCCCCGGTTACATGTACCGTGAGGCTAATTGGGAGATTGGTCGCGCTGCTGAGAAGGCAGGCATCATTGCTATGCCACATGATCGTGGCAACCGTTGGTTGGCGTGGAGGAAGCGTCAGCAGAGAGCCGAGCGGGCTGCCCAGCTGAAGAGTTTGAAGGGCAAGAAGAAGACGGCCAAGAAATGAGGGCATTTGCCGCGTGCATGATGTCTTGTTCCAATAACTTCTGGGTTTCTGTAGCGATATGAGGATTTGTATCTGGTGTTCACTGTATTATAGAAAGAGCATTTACCCATCAACTTTCCAACGTGTATTATCCTGTTTTCTTTTTTCTTCTAGGGAGATACTGGCACACAAATGCTATATCAATACTCATGTTTCATGGCATTTTGACGAGCACAGCCGAGCAAAACCGAGCAACAAGGCTATTTATTATCTAAATGTCAATTTAGAAAGAGATATATTAAGTCATTGCTTCTCTGTTTTCGCTTTTGAATCCACAACAAGGGACTCAGGAATCCCGGATAATCTCCGCCGCGATCTTCTCGGCAAGCATATCTGTGATGCAGTTAGCACTTGGTAAGTCAGAGAAATAACCGGGAAACATACAAACAGTCGACTGAGGATGACCAGGAGGAAGGAAAGGGAATGCACTAGCATCAACTACGCGCAATCCATCCACTCCATAAACCCGGGCCTGGGAGTCAACCACAGCCATATCATCATCGGACGTTCCCATCTTGCAAGTACAACTCGGATGCCACAAGGTCATCACATTATCCTTGATAAACTGGAGGATCTGATCGTCAGACTGGACCTGCAGTCCGGGGTTATACTCCTCGCCGATAACCACGGGCTGCATAGCTTCACTCTGGAAAGCCTGGCGTATTCGCTTGAACGTGGCAACGGCAACTTCTTGATCGGCCTGATCATCGAGCCAATTGGGATTGATCACCGGCAGATCTGAGGTATCTGCGGACTGCAAAGTAACATTTCCTCGGGACATAGGTGCAATCAGAACACCGATAATTGAGGCATATTGGTATCCATCTCTTGGCTGGATTGCCGGGAGGTTTGATACATTTCCGATATACCCTGCGCCAGACATGTACTATATATCTGCGTATGAGCAAGCTTTCTATTTATCTGAGGGAGTATTTCTCACCTCTGCTTCGGGCCAGTCAGATGGAAACTTGGTCAGTTTACTCTGCGTTTCCGCAGAGAAAGCTGAGCGCAAGAATCGCGGGATCTTCTCAAAGGCCACAAAATCTGCGATTGGATTTGTAACGACTCCCTTTTTGAACAGTAATGCTTCCAGAGTTTGACCAGCCGCATATACCAGATCGGTAACAAACTTGGTGAATGTTGTCACCCGAACTCGGTACGAAGGTGCAAAGAACGGATGATCCCACATGTTCTGACCGACCCCCGGCCTATCAGCTATAACTTCGATTCCGTGCTGTCTTAATTGGTCGGGTGGTCCAATACCAGACACCATGAGTAGCTGGGGGGACTGGAAGGCACCAGCCGAGATGATAACCTCTTCCGATGCCGAAAGGGTGACTGTATTTCCCAGCAAATCTTTTACTTGAACTCCTATTGCTTTCCTCTTCTCATCAAACACCACCTTCTTCGCAAGGGTGTTTGTATAGGTCCGCAGTGACTTGGGCTTGATCTTAGACAGGAAAGATTCCTCGGAGCTGCTTCGGAGCTCGTTGGATGGATCGATAGTCGAGGCACAATACTGGGCTCCCATTATCTCACCCAGGTTAAAGTCCTTGACTTGGTCAATGCCGATGGCCTCCATGCCAAGGCTCATCCATGACGAGAAAGGCTGGGCGAAGTTAGCATACGACACCTGTAGTGGACCACCGTCCGATTCGTAGGCATTGATATCATAGTCCGCGGAGGCATTTTGAGCTCTATAGTCGGTGTTTGGGGGCGTGAACTGCACGCTCTTCTTGTAAAATGGGAGCACTTCGTCAAATGTGTAACTGCTGTCGTTGACTGACTCTGCCCATGCTTCCATGGACTCGCGTGTCGGACTGCATGATCCCTGTTAGTCAAGCCGCAAGAATTTAGTCTCCACGGGGATTTACCGTTGATAGGCCATGAAATTCAACGCTGACCTACGCACAAATTAGTTTTGATCTGATATGTCAGATTCGGAGAGAAATGCCTACGATCCCCCAAGACATTTCCCTCGGGCGAAATGAATCGCCCGCCTATTAGCACCCGGTTGATCTCTTGTCACAAAGCCCCAATCTTCCGGTGATCTGAAAGTAGGATCTGATCCCATCGCCAACGCATCAGCTGCAGGGAACTCAGCCACAGACTCAAGTTCGTAATATCCTCCAGCTTCGATCAAAGCAACTTTGAAGTCGTTCTGTGCCAGTCGGGTTGCGATCACACTGCCGGCGGTACCGCCGCCAACGATCACATAATCGAAGGTTTGGTCGACGAGGGGAATATCTCGTCGTTCTGAAGGCGCAGATGTCACGCAACTCACCTGCAGTGTGAGGAGGACTAGAGTGAATTGGAGCAGCATCGGGAATAATGGTGCAACCGCTGGAGACTTGAGACAACATGCGGCGGAATGTTACAGCGAAACAAAGCCGATATGTACAACTCTCAACCGGACTATTGAAATTGTTGCATTAAAGTAGGCCCATCTCCGAAGATCATCCAGTTTTGAGATATACAATATATTCGGTTCTTATTTTATTGGATTCGCCGATCCGATGCACGGCCCAACCCTCGTTGGCCGGGTACCTGTCCAGGTATGTAACCTTCCAAGGTTAGAAATACGGCTGGCTCAAAAATAAGCTTAACCGCGGCCCGTCAGCCTATCCATGGATGCTTATTCCAAGGTTATTGAGGTCACTCGGTTTATTTCCAATGTTACATTACATATATGGATATATCATAAGGAACGAAAGAGTTCCTCCGAGAATTTATATTCTCTACTCAGCTGCTTTTGATGCGTGCTATTAAGCTGCTCCTTGTTCAAATCATTAAATTTGTTTTAAGCCAAGCCAGAGAGTTCATCAAGCTGCTCTCAAATAATAGAATCCATGATGCCAAAACAATGACTACGTTTTAAGAGTCATTGATCGTCGGCCGTGTAACACGATGTATCTCACTGCACATTCCACCATACGAGGCATCAAGTACTTGCCAGTCTCGTTCATCCGAACCCAGTACAACATAACTGATATATTTCAAGTTATATGAAACTTCTGAAACTCGAAGTGACAGGACTACGTAGAACCTCCATGTCTGTTTCCGCCCCAATCGCCAAGTATACTAACGCTGCGAAACGTCCGTGCGCATTTTAGGTTAAAACGCCAACCCCTGATTATAAGACCCTGTAAGAGCCCTTTAATTTATGTAGAGTCCTGGTGGCTTAATATTATCTTTTCCCTCATTCGAATTTTCAATTCTGCGCCGGATATTGGAGGCCATACCTGACCTCTACTAGACGTAGACATCTTATTACAAAAACATCATCGGGAGAACAGATATCATCCATGAAGAACCCGTTGCACAATCCGTTGCCTGCCTCACTATCTAGTATTATCCCCCGTGCCAATGCTACCCACATGGCTGACTCTGGGCTGACCATGTTCCACAGGCGAGTGCAAAAAGGCCGCTGCGATTCTCGAATCCTTTATCAACCCGAAACTCAAAATCGATGGAGAAATCCCACGTAAGATATTCGCGGGGGCCAAGGTAAGAGATGTCATATCGAAAACCGGCCCAAGTAACCACGACTTACATTATGCCAGGGTATCGCCGTATTCACAGCGCTTAGAGTTGGATTCCTGGGCTCGATCCGTTTTGGCTCGGGACTTATTGTCGCCCGTCTCCCAGATGGCAGCTGGTCTGCCCCGTCAGCCATGGCAATGGGCGGCCTCGGCGCCGGAGGCCAATTTGGCGCAGAATTGACGGATTTTGTGTTCGTTCTGACTACCGACGCAGCAGTGAAGACATTCATGCAGTCGGGAAACCTGACTCTCGGTGGGAATATATCCATGGCCGTCGGGCCCATTGGTCGGAGTGCCGAGGCTGGGGGAGTAGTGGGAACCAAGGGTGCAACTGGGGTATTCGCCTACTCCAAGACCCGTGGGCTATACGGTGGTCTCACAGTCGAGGGTGGTGTTCTTGCAGAGCGTGCGGATGCAAACAAAAAGCTATATGGGCGGAAAATCCGAGCAAAGGAGCTGCTGGGCGGATCTATTCCACCACCACCTGAGGCAGGAGTTCTCATCGAAGTTTTGAATGGGGACTTCTTCCGTATCGATGAATATGCGGAACCAGCCACAGAGAACACTGAGCAGTCAGGCGAACAAAATCCCCAGGATTCTACGCAACCCCCTGGTCCGCAATCACAGGGAGTTGTGACGCATACTTCTAATCAGTTAGCAGTTGGTGAGCTAAGCGCAGAGCAGGCGTCTGGAACTGGAGAATCACTTACCAGAAATTCTCATGGTGTACTCCACGAGGGAGGTGCTCAGGAGACAACGCCCACTGCCGAGAGCAAACCCACTACCGAATTAGGTACCGAGGAAGCAACCGGGGACGCTGAACTATCCAACAAAATTACCCACGATGCACATATGCCAAACTTACAAGAGCCTGTGTCTACTGCTGAGCATGTTTCAGCTGGGGGGCCGAGTACACAATTGGTACCTAAAGGCAAAGAACCGGCAGCTGGGGACTCCCACGATACCTCATGAGCTAGATACCCCGGGCCATATCCCCGCTACTGAGAGGCTATCTGGCAGAATAGATACCACTCGTATTGTGATTCGCTGATTACTCAACTTTTTGTTGGGATAATGTTGTATTAGTTTCCTTCTAGGGTAGATGGATCTCCAAATCGAGATGTCCAACTAGTCTTGCGCATATACCATAGTAACTCCTAGATAACCAGAGTGATCTTCCACCATAATCTTACCACCTCACTTCATAATCTTTTTATCTGGAGTCGGTTGCCTAATCATTCCTCATGAAGTTTATAGACAGTTGGGGGAGTCTCGTTCCTGATCATCTTACTGTCGCCCGTAGCACATTAATCCTTGGTAGCAGCATGCAGGCGGCTAACTTCAAAGCGAACGAAATCCTGGCAAGCATTCTCGAGCAAATCGAATCCCGACTAAGTGCAATCAACTTCAAAGCGTTTTGTCCATTCAACTGCCTCGGGACCACCACTCGTACTGACAGCAAGAACGAACTGATGGAGTTGGATGATAAGTGGGAGATTGGTGGTTCCCAAAAGCTCGACCAGTTGGCTCAAAGCGGAACGCCACTCGTCGACAAATTGTATCGGATCCACCGATGGGGTGTAAACACAGCTAGTCCATTGGACGTACTTGGAATGAGATTGATGGAAACCTCTTCCAGTGAAGCAGGCTTGTAGAAGTTCGAAGGCAATGCGAAGGGTCTTAGCAGGGGCGATGAGTGCCTGTAGTTCTACGTCGACACTGACATTGATGGTTTCAAGAAGCTCAAAGTTAATGGCGGGTCTGATAGATCTGTCGTCCTTGAAGCAGGTAATAGGCCCATCGATGATAATTGGCCAGTATCTCGTATCCTGTGTATCAAGGGCCCGCTTGATAAGTTTAGGCCACAGGAGAAAGTTGCCATTGCCGCAGAGTATAGGAATCATACGAAGAATTTCGACTAATTCAGTTGTGGGGATTGAAGACAACGAAATGGCAGATTCGTTACAAGACATGGCTGAATATGTTAAAGGTGAACCGTGTGTTTTAGGTCAGTAGGTCCACAGGCATGGTGGGACAGAGTAGAAAGATGAGAAAGTACAGTGGTGAAGATTAAGTGATGCCTCGCAAACTGCCAGAAAATGACAGAAGAAAAAATAAGGGTGAAAGGTTGTTATTATTCCCTCTATATAGTTACTAGCACAGTAATATCTTCTGCGGGTTATTAAAAACTTCTCTCTAAAGCTTAGATATTAGTATTAGAAGACTGGAAGACAACCTGGATCCCGTATTAGTAGGGGTCATGATGTTTCACGATAGTAAATCCCCTAGACTATTCATTATCACTTCCACTATTTATGGCTAATGCTAGAGCATGATGTACTATTTCTCGAGAACTTTGCTAACCAATATAATTTTCCTCAAATCCTACATACTTTCTTTAGGAGGATGTTGCCCTTGCTAATAAGCACGAAAATAAAGCGCAGCAGTTCGGAAAAGGGGAGCGTGGTTCATATTGGTATGCTGATGGCGAAGGGTGTGTTTACAGTCTGAATAGATCTATTAAAGAATAAATATGATAAATGACATTGGTATCAAGAAATAGCACAAGAAATCACTCCTCGAATAACCGACCTAAAATCAAACTTTGGCAAACAAACTCATTGCCGACAACCCTCGCAGTACATGTCAGCTCATTAGGGGGTGTAGGAGTGGACGATGCAATCGACTTCCTACGCTTCTTCCCGTAGAACAAATGAATTCTCTGCGTCTTCAGTTTAGGCGTCAACATCGACTTTGCAGCAGCTTGGTCTGCATCATCAACATAAATCCAGTCCCAGGTAGTCGACACACCGGCATCAGACTGTGAGTCTATCAATGCCCTGGCCGTGCCGAGATCAGGAACCCGCTCAACGCGGGAAGCCCCTAGGGCATAAGTCAGGAAGATGTAGGCTTTCCTCTTTTCCTCTGCCTTTCCACGACCCATGACAAGGAGCACCGATTGCCCCGCGAGCAACTTTGTTCGCGCTGAGATGGTGTCGGCGAGTCGGGCCGTGGATGGGGGGTTGGGAGCCATGACTCTGGACTTGGTCGCTCCGTTGAGGTACATTGAGTCGCCGGCTGGGAGGAGATAGATATCCCAGTCTAGGACGCGACCTTGGGAGATACAGTCCTCTACCCAACGCCCAGCCAGACATGGGAGGTTCAATGCGAGTGCTTGCATATATTTTTCCCGTCGAGAATGGGTATCAGCAATTAAACAAGCAAAGCCAACGTCATCGGCGAGAGATGTAAGACGAAGACCCTTGTTATTCAGGTCTACATCTTTGGCTCCACCTTTAGTGGGAGTATCAACAGGAACAATTGACGAAGGCTCGAATAACTCAGTAAATCCATCATGTAATACAGTGCCGCCATTTTCGATGATCAGCCTAGTCACACGGTTTTTGGAAGCTTCATCCTCCTTGTAAGAGACGGCAAATACCATCCCAGCGAAAATCCCGCTACCTTGATGAATTCTGCGGGACAAACGAGAACTGGGCGAAGCAGGCGCGGATGACATTTCAGATGGGGTATGAACCATGCTCTCTTGTTGGACAGGCGCCGGGCGATATGTGAACATCCGATCTTTAAGCTGATTCCACAGGATAGTGTCAAGATAGACACGAGCAATAGGTACTTTGATCACATTCTCGCTGTTGCCCATCCCTCCATTTGGCAGACTTTTCCGTTGCTTGGGACCGACTATCACAGTAGTATGACCGTAAATGTCGGTTATAGGATAAAGGCCATCGTCAGCAGCTTTGGCCAGCTCTTCTCTAGTGAGCTTGTCACCGAATCCGCGGACGATATGAGTGACTTTTGGGACATTATCCATCTCGATTTTAACAGAGTCTCCGACACGAAGCTCAAATCTCTTAACGGCACCCTTTGGCACCTCGACAGGAAGACTGTCCTCAAATTTCACAGAGTATTTAACCTGTGACATGCCCAGTGGTGTTCCAAAACATGTCGCTGGGTAGTATGCCCGTTTCTGGCCCATCCAGACAGAAAGGACCTGACTTGGAGCAACCACCGTGTTTTCCGATAAAGCGTGAGATGGCCGAGGTGTGGTAGGAGGGTTATCGATGCCGTTCGCCTCTGAATTAACAATATCATCTGAGGCAATTGTCGACGAGACCTCGGTGAGTTCCGATGATGGAGGTGGTGGTCGACTATGAACGACAACCTTTGGTGAGGGTGCCGATCCCGCAGTAAGTCCAGAGCTCTTTTCTGGAACATGCTTCTTCTTTTGCGTAGACATCGAGGTAGCCGCCTTGCCAATTCTTGATCTCCTGCGGAAGGGCTGCTCAGGCGAACCTTCAACTTCCCAAACATTCTCGGGAGCTCGTCGCGGGGGCTTTGATTGCCTTCGCACAGCTTTTTCAGGGAGTTGCACCAAAGGCACATCATCTGAATCTTCGGGAACAGCAGCTGGCCGTTCTTGCGTCGCTCGAATGGGTGCAACGGATTTTGGGGGCTGTATGCGAGGCGTGAGAGGTATGATAGGGTCGGAGGCAATATAACTCGAGCCATCATTGCCGCGCCGCTTCTTCTTCGGTCGAGTCGGCGATCCATCAATCAAGGCTCTGAACTCTTGATCCTCAGTAGTGAAGATCCCAATTCCCATATCAAATCCTCCTGCCCCAACCTGCGGGGAAAGATCTGCCGCAATTTCAGTCAAAGCCCTGCGTTGCCCTCCGCCTGGACTCGACAACAGCTTTTTGAGAGGCGAAGAGAGTGCCTTTGCCCCAGCTGGGCGGATATGATGCTTTCGAATACTGGGGACCTCCTTGAACATGGGTGGAAGATCGTCGTCTTCGTTATTCAGTCCATCGCCATTGGACTCAGCCTCGGAGTTGCATTGTGAATGATTGGGACTTGTTTCTGGGATACTCGTCAATCGAGCCATGTCACCGAGATGCTTAAGACGTTGATTCATAGGTGTCTCGGCCACACGGGATGGCATCGATGAGTTGCCTGCAGTTCCCTCTTCCAGCCTGGAAAGCGATGAGTTTACATGTTGCTCCGAGGGGTTGCTGGAATATGCTGGTATGTTCCCGTGAAGGGGTGCATTTTGAATGGGTTGAATGGTAGGACCATTTAATACAGAGCCATTTCTCTGGGCATCATTGTTCGAATGTCTTGATTGTGGTCGCGAGCAGGGAGAGGAGGACTGAAGACGGTCTCGTGCGGGAGAATTCATATGAGAACGGGAAGGCGACCGATGGATCCTGTTCACAGCGTTGTCGGCTTTTATGCGTTTTTGTGATGATTGGGGTGATGGCTGAGAGTCTTTTACCATGGCCTGGGAAGAACGCATGGCACCATTCGGCTGACCACCATTGTGGGAGCCCAAGGAGCCTCCAAGAGCCACCACATCCTCCAGTTCTTCGTCTACTCTCACACGAGATGGGGAGGGAATTGGCTCAAACCCAAGTACTTGAGATAGTCGGTTGTGGGCACTAGCAGCGGCGGCGGCAGCAGCAGGATCTAGAGGAGGTCCATCGTAGTTCTCTTTGTCTTCTTCGGCTGAAGATTGAGGAAGCTCTTGTGACCGGGGTACTTGCATATCTTCCTCTTGCTCTGTTTCTTCCTCGCTGGCAACAGCTACTATCATTTCATGGTCTTCTTCTTGTTCATCTGGCTGTTCGGGAGAAGTCTGTAGTCTGGCAGAGAGATTCAATGTAGATCTGGCAGGAGCACTCAGCCCTGCGAACTGAGCCGCAGCTTCCTCATCGATTTCTCGCTGTCGTCGTGCACGTTCTATAAAGCTTGATTCCTTGTAGAATTCCTTGTCACTTTGGTCCGACTGGATATTGTCGGCCGACCGAGTCAACCTCTCCCCCAAAGTTCTGTCGCGCTTTGTCTGCGATTCCTTCATCGATATATAGTTCATGTTCGGTTCGGATGATTCTCTCATGAACTGGACTGGGAAGCCCGTCAGCGGAGAAGAGATACCATTGACAACGCGAGCAGGTTGAATCGGGATATTGGGCGACGGACGATCCGATACAAGGTCCGTCTGTAGGCCGTGGACAATGGGAGACGATGGAGCCTGGGTAGCCCCGAAAACCTGGCTTAGACCAAGGAGGCCGCCACTTGACTCGATGCCACTAGCTAGCGGGTTTCGCGAGATGCTCGGGGTCTCGTTTGTTCCACTCTTTCCGTCATTTCTTTTCACCACTGTGCCGGGTGTTTCTGCTAGGAACCGTTGCGATTCGGGGAAGAGATCGGGTGCGTATGCCATCGGAGAAGACTCGTTCGGATCGAAGTTGCTCTCATCGTCGTTATCATCGTCGTCTTGGGAAAGGTTCGTTCCATGGTGCGCAGCGTCGAATTCGGAAATAAGATCGATATGGCCACTGTCGCCCTCATACAATGTTCTCAATGTCGCTCCATCGGCCCCTGTTTGTGAATAGTCTTGTTGCATGGACTCTCCGTTTTGCCTGATAATACTGTCGTACACCGACTGCGAGACAACCTGAGTATCCCCAGGAGCAGCCTCTGTGGAGCTCATGTTGCCGAATTGTGATCCGGGAACAATGCCCGCTTCGTTGCCGCTTTTATTGGACATCATTGGGCGTCGTTCATACTGCCGAGGTCGAGACGGAGAGGGTTGGGGTTGGTGCACAAGGCTCGCGGGGTTTGATGGAGTTTTCGGAGGTGGGTGTTGGCCGGAGCACACTCCATCACCATTGGAAGCACCGTTAACTTTGTGGTATGTGTAACAAAGAGTGTGCTTCGGCTCGTTCACGATTTTTGCAGATCTTGAAATGTACGGCTGAGATGGATCATGCTCCTGGGGATGTCGGGGTTAGTCCAATGAGGGCGAGGGACGCTGCAGGGTCATTACATACTAGCCCCAACGCGTCGCGTTGCAACTTTGCAAAGTCGATGCTATCATCCTGGGTCTCCATTTTTTGACGACATCCAGTCGCTGGAGTCTATCACGTCTTAATGGCAACAGCAGTATTCGCGAACTTCGTTTTAACTCAGTCCGATACTTCAAATGCTTTTGGGTCGAGACATAAATGCAAATGGAGGCGTCAGAACGCGAAACGCGCGTGTCACGTGTCTTCAAGTAATATTGCCCCTTACAGACTAGTGCCATGAGCGTATATTGACACATTAAACAGCCTTCTACGGTATGACTTGGGATTATGGAGATTTTGATTATTTACACACAAGAATAGTCGTCTGCTGATGGAGCCTTGTCGTGTCTTTTGGGGTTGTCTTTTTACTCTTGTTAGGTGTATACGAAGACGGTAAAAAAAGCATACTCTGTGCAAGGAGACGTTTCTATGTACAACCTTGGGTAACCTTTTATGTATAAACAAGATTACTGACTTGGAATTAACCTGGTAGTTGGGAAAACATGATTTCATAGACCATTATGCAATGATAATACACATGTACAGTTATGCAAGACAATGCAACATAATTATAGAGAGGGTATCAGAAGCCCTCAACATTCCCCACCTTGAGAGGACCCAAGAGAACAAAAAAAAAAAAAAGGCAATCAATCACGAGTACGGTTCGGAATCCATCTCTTGATGAGGAATTCGCGCACCTTGTATTGGCCAAACAGCGCTCCAATATCTTCAAATGAGGCAGCTGGCGGAGGCACTTCGACGTAACAAACAACCAAGCTCTTCAACACCTGGGCCTGAACACGGCTGACACAATGCATCCACCACCAACTCCTTGCCTGCTTCTCTGCTGTGTAGGTCCTCCGTTCTTCTGTCTCGGACCAATAAGGGTGGTTGTAGGAAGGAATGACAATGACTGCGAACTCAGCGTGGGAGAAGACCGGTCCGCGGTTGTAGAGCAGGTAATCGGTTCCGAATTTGACACCGGAGCGGATAACCCACCCGAGGGATCGGAAGTGGTGGTAGACGGCATAGGAGGTCATGAAGGGGTCATCTGGTTGGAGTGAAGCGGAGGCGTCACGGGCAGGTTGGAAGGAATGGTGGCAGAACTTTTGGAGGAGGGCAGAGGTAGTGATTGGCGAGATTGTTTGGTCCTCGCCGGATTTCAAGGGTGAATCGTAGATTTGCAATGCTCCAAGCGAGTAGGCAAGGAAAAATGCCTCTTCGTTGGAGAGTTGAAGATGCTCCTCATTTGGGAAATCATCTACATCCACGCTGTCGACGACGGAATCAGGCACTTGGAGTGACGAGGGCGAGGTGGATAGGAATTCTTTTTTCTGCACGACTGATGAGAAGCGAACAGATTTGCTGCTAGACGGGGTCTCAGGTTGGTTTTGTTCTGCGAGGGCCGCATTTTGCGCAGCCAGTTCCCGTGCCTGCCGTGCCTCCAGCAACCGAGCCTCTTTTGCTTTCTTCAGAGAGAACTTCTCCGTTGTAGTCGCTGTGACATTAGTCGTATCGTCTGTAGGTGTGGATTGAGCAGCCTCGTCAAGAAGCTCAGAAGCAACAGATTCCCTAGCAGCCGCCTCGGCTTTGAGTCTTTCCTCAATGGCCAGCTTTTCCATCCGGGCACGCTCTAACTTCAATTCACGACGTTCAGTCCGTCGCAGTCTTGTAATCTCCTCACTGGTCTTCTCATTATGTAACCCTCTTCTTTTCTTCTCTCGCGCCAGCCAGCTAGGTTCACTTCGACTGAGACTACCCTTGCCGAAGAATCCCATCTGCCATAAGGCATTAATGGATCTCTCGTCCGTGACATGGATCGATGAGGTGGCTTTGTCAAAGTAGGCCGAGTAGACTTCTTGACGGGGTGGGGAGATAAGGAATGTGAGGTACGAGAGAGCAACGCTTATAAGAGAAAGAGGGTTATGAGGAATTACAGGAGGAACGTGATGTACATTGACCGGAAGAGGAAACTGGTGAATCTGTCTGAAGTTTGGCCTAGGAGGTCGAGGGGCACGAGGTGGACGTCCATTTGATGCAGGCCCTGACTTGGTAGCCACAGGCTGGTCCACGCTGGTTACTGGAGTGGCCATCCTGGAAACCGCTACTGGATAAAGAAAGTATTCAAAGTCCTAAACACAAAATTCGAGGTTAGCGAACTGTGCTAAAACATTGCGAGTGAATCATTCGTGATAGTAATATCTTCTCAGATACCGTTGTAGTCAATTCAGCGGATCATCGACAGGCAACTAGAAATCAAAGTGTCGCCTGCCTGAGCTAAATAAAAGGTGTCATCACCGAAGAGGTGGAGGGTGGGCTGAAGGGGAGTGCAGTAGAAGAGCTGAGTAGCATCTTACCTAGAAGTCTCTGTATGTATGAAAAAAACCTGAATCAAGTGTCAATTAGTAAAAATCCACCATGGCTCTGCACATTAACAGAGCTCAAAAGTCATTTAAGAGATATTCATTCTTTGCTCAGATGCGAGAGTAAAAGAGAGAATTTTGCGGTTGAAAGCTCCGTTTAAAAAGGACAGTGTGACTAAGCGGTGTGGTCCGAGCTCTTCCTCGTCGAGAAAAAAATTCCTCCACTTTATCGCCGACGCAAGTACTAACACAGGACAATTCATCAATACCGCCAAGTAAGTTTCTAATTCATGTTCTAAGTGGTCTTTGTTACTCATGTGCTAATATTGCTCTCTACAGAATGCATCTTATGGTATGTTTCATTGCGATATCGAAACGAGCGAATCTGCAGCTCCGCCCGGAGATCGGTCACTAATTTTTTGACGAACAGTACACCCTCGATACCGCTGGCAAGCGTGTTTACACCTTGAAGAAGGTATGGGAATTTTTGCGCTGGGGTCACTGTCGTTGCTCGGCGAACATGTGGCTCCTCGGATCACAATTTCAACTTTGTCCAATGATTCTAATTTTTGGCAATTATAGGTCCTGAACGGCGAGGTCACCAAGTCTGCCCACCCCGCTCGCTTCTCTCCCGATGACAAGTACTCTCGGTGAGTAGTAATATCCTTCTATGAACCGCACAATGGAAGCATTGGAAACTGACCTCTTCCACAGTCACCGTGTCACCCTGAAGAAGCGTTACAACCTTCTCCTCACCCAGCAGGCCGGTACGTCGCATCTCTCGTTACAGACCTCCGCTCCCTCAGAAGTACCGAAAACTGACATTTTATCGTTCAGAGACCCCCGCTAAGGCTTAAATGGATCGACACTGGGAAAAATGAATTACCGGGTGGCATAGCCCATGTTTTGGCGAATGGTGTTTTTCTTGTGGTCAACGGATGGCTGAGATGTCCATACTTGTTTTGCTATCCTTGGATAATCTATTCGGGGTTTCACCTAGATATTCTAGAGAATACGATACCTGATCTAGGAAATCAACAAGGATTTTGTTAAAATGTTCATAAAAGCCCCTCTGGATTGGCTATATTCTATGTTCAACGGTAAATCACAAGACAAGACATGGTCATTCCTCATAAAAAGGCCAACAACCACCATGACAGTGGCATTGACCAAGTGAACTTTTTTCTTTCCATGCCCCAAAACTCCAACCCATGTAATCAAGATGCAAAGTCATCCATGCAGCACGTTTAGCGCTTCTTAGAGTTGACATTGCGGCCAGCACCGACCTTGGTACGACCGCCAGCCCTGTTGCGCTCGCCAGTCAAGATGCCAGGCAGGTAATCTTCGTCCATGAGATCACGCTCGCGACGCTGCCTCCGCTCTTCTTCCTGGTTGGCGCGGACATACTCCTTCTGATCTTCGGCAAGGACGAGCTCGGTACCCCATCCTCGCTGGCCACCGCCGCCCTTCCACTTGCCATTCGCGCTTCCTGCAATCGGCTTGGGGACGCTGTATACATTGCCGCGCTTGTTCCACTGCATGTTCTTCTTCAAGTGCATTGTGAACGCGCCGTTGGCAGTGGTTGTGCATGAGACACGAGTGAGAGTATCCTTGCCACAGCGAGGGCAGAACTGCTTGTTCATCTCCTTTGTGGTCAAGAAGCAAGCGTGGCAGCGCTTGATGAAGGTTCGAAGATGCTGGATCTTCTGGAGGGTGGTGGTGGACAAAAGGTTGAGGTTCATTTGCAGGAGAACGTTTTGACACTATAAAGAATAAGCAATTGGGCGAAAGACAGATGTTGTGTGGGGTGTACATACCGCGAAATCAGTGGTCATAGTCGCAACCTGCATTGTCTTGGGCGCGGCGGTAAGAGTCGCCGTCCCAGACTCGTCCTCAGCAAGACGCTTTTTATAGTTGGAGGGTGTGATCCATTCTCCGTCATCAGAATCAGCAGCATCATCCGCATCCTGATCTTCGTCCTTCTCTTCTTCATCGGCAACCGCAACCGCAACCTCGGCGACTTCGTCAGCCTCATTAGCTGGAGCAGTTTCCTCCTCCTTTGGAGATTCCTCCTGGGCATCTGCGACTGTGGTTTCCTTCACTCCCTCCGTAATGGCTTCCACCTCCGCATCCTCAGGCTTGGTCTCCTCGGGCTTAGCCTCCTCGGATGCCTCCTTCACGGGCGGCTTTCCATTGATTTTCTTCTGTCCAGGAACACTTCTTAACCGCCAGTCTCCCTCGTTCTTTTCGCATTCAATTTCGTAGGCAAGCGCAAGGACTTCAATATCGGTTCTACTCAGGACAGAACGGTCACCGGTCTTGCGAGCAAATTCGCTGATGATATTGAAGCTCTTAGGTGTGGGGGATCGCTGCTTCAAGAAAGGCAGGTAGAGGGTCTCGACACGTGCGCGGGCATCGGGGTCGCGGATCTCGCCTACCACGGAGGGGGTGGTGATAATTTCGTCGCACTGGGCAAGGAGGGTCGAAAGCGGCGGGGTATTCTTAAGAATCGGGCCAGCGTCCAGCACAATTGTGTGGACGGGCTTGGTGGATGCGGCAGTAGTGTCTGCCATATTGTCCTGTATATTAGGACTATTCCCACTGATCGACAATGAGAAAATACGAGATCGTTGTCGACTTGATAGAATTGGCCGAGTTGTGGAAATGAAATTTCTCTGTGAACAGTGGCCTGTGCGTCCTTATCGGTCTATCTTATCGCCTATCCAAATCTACCAAGGTCCTGCATTTTTACATGGTCATCTTTGAATGTATAATTGGACATTAAAAGGCTTTAATTGTAAGTCTATTCTCTTGTTGTTTGATATTGAGGTCGCTGTACGGAGTATGGAATACTGTATGCTGAGGCGGAGATGGGTTGATCAAAATGGAGACCGGAACGCCAATGTTGTGAATATATTTTCAACAACATTCAAATGCCTAAATAATTTTCATCGGATAAGAGGATTTTATGATCATAGCGGAGGTCAATATCTAGTAACAAATCCCTCTAGGCCTCAGCAGGCAGTATCCTTACTTCAAGGAGGAAATAACCCCCAATTACCGCCATGTTGAGAGCAGCACATGTTGGAAACCAGGCCAATGGGTTACCGATGCCTCCCCGGGCTGAGTAAATAGTAAACATAAAATAAAATTTCAAGGCCAACCGAATTTGTTCGTCTCTCAAAGCAGCATTAGTTCCATAAGAGCTATATCCGCAACAGAGAACCTATATTCCATGGTTCTGCGCAAACAGCTTCCAACCAATGTGAGGTCCAAGATTATTACCCTAAATCTTGCGTATTGTACCTGTCTCTCTGTGGATATGTGATCTTCCCTACATAAAATAGGGACATTGCATGTTTCAACCTGCAGTCTTAACCAAAATCCCAGAGGTCCTTGTGAAGAAAAGAAATTAGAAAAAAAGACAATGGCAAAGAGAGTTGCTGCAGGCTGTAAGGAACCATGATGACTTCTCGCATTCTAACCAGCAGTGGCCTGATTTAGAACAGAGTTGTCATCTTGGTCCAAGTAGCTTGCACAGCCCACAGTGATCTCAGAGGGGTTTCCGCTGATGGCACGTAAGTTGTGTGGACGCCGCTTTGTTAGCTAGATAACAAGCTGCTCAAATAGAATGCTCTGGTGTTCGACATCTCACCTTGGGCGTTTGTAGATTCGAAATCATCGAAAAATCTACGAGAGCGGCCAATGCACGAGGAATACAATCCAATCGAGCTATCTCGATCCTAATTTGAATCCGGCCAGCTGCAGTAAGATGGGTGCCTAAATATATAGGGGTGGTAAAGAAATCAACCTACCCTATGTCACCATTGACTGAAGAAGGTATAGAGCCATCTTGGCGTATCAAATGGCCCAAAATTGCGACAAAATAACCGTTTTTTAGCTCCCATTAGCTCTTACCTATTAGAGCGATAAAGTTTTCAATCTCCAAATTAGACTCGGTTAAGTTGAGTACATAAATATTGGGGTGGCACTCCGATATTAAGAAGAACTAGATTGTACATTATAAATTAATGCAAGATTCAAGTTACCGAGCTGCCATGACAACTCGGCAAGCAAGGCAACCTGCATACAGCGCAAGTGTAGAGCCTAGCGCCCTGCATATTGACAAGAGGTATTGCATATATGAGTGTTCCACTACAGGATTCAAAATGCGGCAGCTGGAAATTCAAAGCCATGTTTCTTTGATCCTGCGATAGATGATCAACCATCGATACTCGTGTCTCAAACGAATAGCCCTAATCGTTGTATGTGATGTGCCAACTAGCCAACGCCACCTTAGCAGGGGTCATTTCTGGCTACACACCGTTGGTGAAAAGCCCAAATAATGTAATTTGTTAATTGCTTTTTCTTGAATTGTTCCAAAAATTTGACGCATTGCCACGAGCCGAATTGCGTGGGTACACCTCAGTTTTAGATTTCGTGAGACGCCACTAGTCGAGGTCACATAATCATGCTGAGACCAATGTGCTTTGTATGAGAAACATTTGCAAAATACAATTAGCAGGTTGAGCAATCGAGCACATCCCCCATATTTGCGACAAACGAAGCTTTTCGGGAGGGAATATCCGGGGCATGGTTATCCCTTACAAGGTCTGTGCCATTATCGAATGAAGTGGCTAGATATTCCAACAAATAGGAGATTTTATCCTCTCTATTTGATGTTTAATTGGACACTCTGTTCATTTAGTTGTAGGTAATTTTGTCGCATACGGGATAGTTCAGTGGCAATAAATCGGGCACCCCTTGCACATGAAGCAGATGAGCTTAATATAGCCCTAACATGCAAAATGAAACAGTGTCTACAATGGGGTGTTCGTTTCTCGGTCAACTAATAAGACAGACCAGACCTTGTTCTCACCATTCTCCAAATCTCCAAGGTAACAAAATGAGGGGCAGAACGAGAGGGGCATGTATCGACATTGGTTGGAGTGTCACGGCAGCTTGGGTTCGAGGTTTTTACCGACCATCTCCATCATGACCGTTTGCATTGCGCCTTTATTGCCTGGTAATTATCGCCGCACTGGACTATGCCTGAGAAATAAATATGAGAATTGACTTATAACCCAAAGTGACGCGCATAACCGCGATTTAGAAGCTAGTAATCAATAGGTTTGACACTTCCAAGCTCACACTAGTCCCTACAGCCGAGCGAATTTCCACACGTGGACTGACTTTAATGACAGATTCCATAAGCAGCCAGACTGATATATATGGTTGGCTCACTCCAAGATAGCATAGTTCCGGATCTCGTCATCATCAGTTGCTATAAATGCCTCTTCGGTGTCACCGTCGGAGATTGATCGGATGTCAAATGAAATGGCCTCCGAGCTACCTGCAAGTAAACACTGTCTGCAAGTCTTGCATAATGTCATATTCAAAGTGATTTGGAATCGATTTGAGTATTGTATAACTATAGCATCCCAGTAACTTGGAGCCGAGTGATAGTCCGTGGAAGTATAGATTGCCGTGCGTCAATCAACAAAACAAGGCAAGAATAGCCTATACCTAGTGCACCAACATAGGCAGTTCATATTTAGTCAGTAAATTGAGCCGACCGTCCGATATGCGATCGACAGGAATAGCTTGGAATTAATTATTGAACCATTTAGGGAAGTGAGACGGAAGGGGTAAATGTTTCTGGGGTCTCAAAATAAGGTGTGGGAAATTAATAGATGAAAAGACCCTGTAAACTATATTTGATCCCCATGTAAATTGCAGCCACAACCAAGTTCAAAGAGTTTAAAAAAAAGAAAAAACAACAAAAGCGAAAATTAACAAAGAATGATCGTATAGAAGTGTAGTTGGTACGGAGTAACATAGGTACATATCGAGTCCATTGGGGCCAACTCAGTACCCGATTCGTTGTATGGGACCCCTTGCGCTGCACGCTGCTGCAAACACGCCTTTTAGACGGGGATCCTGTCTCGCGTCAAAAGCATTAACCCGCCCATCCGAGGAGTGAGGAGAGAGAAAATGCCTGATCTTTTAGGAACTCAGTACTGTCTCTCTCTCAAAAAGGGATAGTGGATTCGTTCCTCACCCGTTTGGTTTCTGGGGCTGCATGGATTGTTTATGGCGACGTTGCGCATAATTTTTATGTGCTTGGGATTATAATACGACGATATCCTCTTGGAATTTTCACTTCTTAGTGGAGAGGTTGTTCTCTTATCACTCCTTTGTGCCCTATACCAGTCATTAATTAGATCAAGATCGCCTATTGATCGGATCGTTAGACTGTTCCCCCGGGCAATCTTCTCTTTTGAGGAGTAGCCATCCCTTCGTTTCCCCCAAAGCCACAAGGTCGTATGACGATGGATCTATTGTACATTCGAGATGCGATCTTTAGGCGAGATAATGACGGCATCTTTATGTCTGCCCGTGGTGCACAGGGCTTGATTGTAAGCGTTGTGTTCACGGCCTTGGCGACCTGCTTCGTGGGGATGAGGATGTATACTCGTATAAAACTTATGAATCGAGTGGAAGCAAATGACTGGATGGTCATTATTGCACTGGTAAGTTGGGTGATTGATATCGAAGAATGTGATATACTAATACAGATGCATAGGTCAATTCATACATCTTCATGGCTCTCGACATTGTCGAAGCTGTCAGTGGCATGGGTGTGCATTTTAAGGATATTCCACCGAACATCTTCCTGAGACAAATGAAGGTGAGCTTGCCCTAAGCCGGACCCCTCGGCTATCAACTACATCTAACCAAACAATCCGAATAGGCCTTCTGGCTCACCATTCCTTTTTATAACGCCGCCGTCCTCTGCGCCAAAGCCTCAATTCTGATGCAGTACTTCCGAGTGTTCCCAACACACCGCATGCGTGTCGTCTGCTGGATCATGATCACCATCCTCGCAATCTATGGCACATGGGCAGTGATCAGTGCATTTCTCAATTGCATCCCCGTCGCTAAATTCTGGGACGACTCAATCCAAGGCTACTGTTTGGACAAAACCAAGTTGTGGTTTTCCAATGCCAGTATGCATATTTCGACGGATGTTGCTATTCTGATCATCCCCATCCCGGCTCTGATGGCAGTCGACTTGCCCCGGAAACAAAAGCTCGCTTTAATGATCATGTTTGCTCTAGGTGGCTTGTGAGTTATCCCAGCTCAGACCTTAACTGTCCCAAAACTAACTAACCTAACACTCAATAGTGTCTGCATCACCAGCATCACCCGTCTAATTAGCCTAAAAAAAATCGCCGATTCAACCGACCCCACCTGTACGTATCATATCCCAGCCCTATCCCAGAACCAAACTAACACCACCCAAACCAGACGACAACGTCGGCGCCGCATCCTGGTCCGCCATTGAATGCAACACAGGCATTATCTGCGCCTGTCTACCAACCTTGAAACCCCTCATCGCTCGCGTCTTCCCAAGTATGGTATCGACCTTCAACGCCAGCCGTCCCACCCGCGGTGACACAACGCAACGCAACTCCGACTGGAATGACAATGCATCTACCCTCGGCGCACCCGGTGAAGAACATGAATACGGTGCCGGTGACCCAGAGCGGGTTCTCGCTCTTGTTCCTGAAACCGGTTTCAGATCTAGTCTTAAGCGCTGGACGAGAGAGGAAGAGAAGAAATTGGCTCAGATTACTTCGGTTCCTGGGCCTCGTCCCAAGCGGGTGACGCGTCCTCGTCCTTTGCCTGCAGATTTGGCAGTGCCGTTTTAAAAGTCTGTTGATGTATAGCCGCGCATTTGGTTTTTGAATGACTTGTGCAGTCATGTTGGTGGCTTGGAGTATAAAGTGATATACCCGTCGGAGCTTTTCTTTTCTTTTCTTTTCTTGTTAGAGTTGCACTCTCGTTGGGCCTGGCGGCTGTCAGGTCATGATCACCCCGTGGGGTACATGCTCTCTTTTATTTTTCTTATGTCATTTTAAAGATATAATAATGTGGAATGTAGGTGTGGAAATTCTTGGATATATAGATAGTCGAGTTATAGCAATCGAATCAAACAGACAACTCAACACCGAGAGTTGGAAGAGCAATAGTCACAGGATGAAACCACTTCATTGTAGTCCAATACACGCCTCAAGCATAGAATAAACAGACAACCCGCCTGTAGCAGGCATGCACAAAAGGGGGAAGGGGTCTATACTGTCTAAAGCAAAGCAAAATTACCGAACTAAAAATCGGCGAACTCCTTGTCGACTTCTTCGTAGTGATCGAAGAAACCCTTGAACAACTTGACACCCAGACCGGGGTCCAAGCTTCCGGTAGTCGCCCGGATACTGTGCATGCTCAGCTGCGGGATACCGCAGTCAATGGCCCTCATGCCGATCTGGGCACTGGTCATGGGCCCAATAGTGCCACCACTGCGAGAGTCATTGCGAATCTGGAAGACCTGCAGGGTTGACCCACATCGCTCTGCAACTCGCCTAAGGATACCTTCGCTGACGCTATCTGTAGTCATGTGTCCGTTTGAGTCGGCAGACACTGTCACGCCGACGTTGAGGCGGGGCGTGTGGTTCTCCAGGTAGACATTAAGGAAGTTCGGGTTCACTGCGTGGATGACATCTGATGACACCAAGAAGCTGTTGGCCACTGTCTGGGAAAGGAGATTGGGGCCGTAGTTGTCCTTCGCGAAGGCCTCAGCAATCCGCTCAATGACACTGTTCATAAAGTTCGACCGAGCACCTTGTCGGAGCAAACTGCCAATCTCTTCATCATCGAACATACCAACCATCTTCACGGTTCCGGGCGATGTGCTATCCGAGGAAGCAATGAGCGCTTCCTGTGCAGCATAGCAGCAAAGCTTATCGTCAATGCGACCGGCGAAGATCATGTCCTTCTCCAGACCTCCTAGTTGAGCGGGCTGAGTATCGAAGAGTTCCAATTCCCAGTTGACAATAGTGCTGTAGTCTGTGATACCAAGCTCCTTGGAAATGATCTTCACAAGCTTCTCAGGCTGGGTGGAGGTAAATGTGCCAAACTTGACATCGCTGGACTCGGTCTTGGCGCTTCCGAACAAATCAGAGTTGTCAACTCCGATGACAGGCACCATCTGGGTTTCCTGGTTAAATGGGCCATTTGCAGGTGAACCGAAATGGGGGGCGAGGGTAGGGATGCGAGCAATAGGCCAGTCGAGTTTGACCAGCTTAGTCTCCACCTTGCCAGTTTCCGGGTCGCGGACAAGCACGCGACCACCGATACCAAGATCACGATCCCACCAAGTGGTGCCGAGACCACCAGCGTACGGGGCAACGCCGAGTTGCTGGAAGCCTGCTTTGTTCGGTAGCTTAGACACGGGCTTCAGCTTGGCAGTCAAGGCATCGACGTGACCAGCAACGATAGCTACACCATTGCCGCTCTCATATTTAGAGCCAATGTTGAAAGCGATCAAAGAGCTGCCGTTGCGGGAAGTGTAAAACTTGCCGCCTCGTTTCAGCTCCGATGTCCACACCGCTCGTTCGGAGAGGTGCTTGTAGCCATGCTCTTCAAGCTGCTTGGAGAATGATTTGACGGCGTGGAAAATTGTGGGATTGGATGTCATGAACTCGCAGTATGGTTTAGAGTAATCCTCGGGTCGGATGGCTTCATCGGCGATCGGTGCCTGAGCTCGGACTGGCTGTGCTGCAGGTACAGGCATGAATGCGCTGGGCAGCTGGGCGGAAATTTGTGAGGCCCATGGCATATCGAGGCCTTGGGTCGTATTGTATTTTCTAGTCATATTGTAAATAGAGTGTTGGATTGTATGAGGGTAAGAAAGAGAAAGAGTTGGAGGAGAGAATGACTCGTGAGGGGAAAACGCGGAGTCCCGACGGGGGGCTGGTACCTGATCCGTGGATGTGCCCCTTGCTTATCGCCGAGTCCGGTGATAGCGGATTCAGCTGCCAGTGCTGTTGACTCACGTATGACAACTACATGTTCTTTTCTTATAGGTCAAATAGTACCCGAATGTAGCTACTTATACTCCGCACGGAGTAGAGTGAGGCTGTTAAATTTATCACAATATATTTGGTTTGGTAAATGCTTGATTCGGACCTATTAATCACTACATCAAGCTGAGCCCTATGACGCCATTTGCTACCAGGTTGATTCTACTAACTCTGGCACTGCAAAGACAACATTTAAGTAAGGATATAATGCTTCCGGGGTTTCCCTGATATCTGTACTCGAGCTATGTAAAGGTCAAGTAATCTCAGAACCCTCATAAATATACCATTTCTCTACCATTAAATCCCGATATATATCCTACGATTATTGCGCATCATCAACCCTCACGGGTTAATATGATACAACAAAGAATTGACTAGGACGCTTTCATTCTTACTTGGTTGAAAATATTGGATTCCCACAAACTCCCCTCCCAAGTCCTATAATCCAATGAGAGTCCATAATTTTACGGCGACCACGCAGATCAAGTGAGCCGTGGTCAATAACAACGCGGGGTCTGGAGAAAAGTGCAAAGACAGTAGGCTGAAATTGCTCCATGAATGCCAGGGATATCGTGTTCATTATACGAGAAAAGCTCTTCTTGACGCACGCTCGACATCATGGTGATGTCAGTTGATAGCTAAGCCTGGAGTTTCAACATTTAATGCCAAGGAACACCATAAGAATAAACACTGAATGTGCTGGAAGTTCCTGTCACCTCCCACAGTACACACAACCATACACATCCTCAAAAATATCAAAAATGGCTATGACCCAGGCAGCTAACCTGGCAGAGAAGATTCTCGGCCATGGTGATAATGCGACAATCACCACTGACGTATCTAGCTACGACAATGAACATGGAGTGGAGACCGGAGAGATGATCCAGGCTACTACCTGGCAAGGGAAGAACCGAGTCAAAGTTGGTAGGCGAGAGAGGGAATTGCCAGTTTAAGCCTTTGTACATTGCTGACCGCTGCGATTAGTGCAAATGCCGAAGCCACGGGTGATCGACCCCGGAGACGTCATTGTCAAGGTGACGGGAAGCACTATTTGCGGTAGTGATCTTCACCTGTATCACGGTATGAAGATATTTCTATAACCATCCAGGTGAGCGAATAGACTGACACACTTGTGGTGAGTAAAGGCGTCATTCCTCAGCTAGAGAAAGGCGACGTGCTCGGCCATGAATGTTGTGGGGTTGTGGACAGTATAGGGCCCGAATCAAAGAAGGTCAAAGTCGGAGAACGAGTTGTCGTTTCTTTTCCGATTGCGTGTGGTAATTGCAGGAATTGTCGGAGAGAATACTATTCTCAATGCGACAAGACCAACGAGAATACTCTGGCCAATGCCTTATATGGGAAACGAACTGCAGGTAAGTTGAGCAGAGTAGCCGATCTACACTTCACTTGGCCCTGATGGCCCCGAGCTTCACACTAAATTGCGATCAGGCATGTTTGGATATTCCCATTTCACTGGTGGGTTTGCAGGTGGCCAGGCCGAGTACATCCGAGTTCCATACGGCGACGTTAACCTGCTTTCCATTCCAGCCGAAGTACCAGATGAGAAGGCACTTTATGTCTCAGATGTTATAGCGACGTCATGGCACTGCGTGGTCGACACCAGTGTGAAGGAGGGAGATGTTGTTGCTATCTGGGGAGCCGGACCGATCGGGCAGATGTGTGCACAGTTCAGCTTCTACCATGGAGCTAGTCGAGTCATACTCATCGATGGAGGTGATGGTGCATGGCGATTGGAGTTTGTGAAGACTAAAGTGCCAAAGGTTGAGACGATCAACTTCGCTGATCTGCCAAAAGGGGAGTCAGTGACATCACAGCTGCAAAAGATGGTCGAGGGTGGACCCGACGTTGCTTTGGAATGTGCAGCGGGTGAATACGCTAAAGGGTGGGCACATTACTTTGAGCAAATGCTTGGGATGGAGACAGATACTTCAGAGTTGTTGAACGAGATGATTACTGCCGTCCGGCCGTTCGGCCATGTTGGGGTGACGGGTATCTATGCCGGTTTTGTGAGTCCACCGATTTTCGGACGAGCTAAGTATCTAACAATCATTCCCAGACCAACCACTTCAACATTGGGGCTCTGATGCAGACAGGCGTTCACCTTATGGGTAATGGGCAGGCTCCTGTTCACAAGTATTGGAAGCACCTCATGGACCTCATTCAGACGAACGATATCAATCCGCTGGATATGGTGACCCACCGGGTCCGCTTGGAAGACATGGAGAAATTGTATGCCAGTTTCAATAAGCGAGAGATGGGTATGCAGAAGGTCTTCGTGCAGACTAAGCATTCTGTTCCTCCATCAGACGGAGCTCCTCGATTAACGGAGCTGTGAGACAATGTTGTATGTTGCTGAACCTTTTGAAGGGAATGATAACTCTTTGGATTTGCCCCTCCGACATACATAATCTCACTAGGCCTGCCTCTTGGAAATTTTCAGTACCAAGAGGCCAAACTGATCTCGTCAATGGAAGGAAATGCACTACTTGTCTCGACGATTCATTGACTTTCAATGGAACAAGAAACTATGGGTATTTTGTGAATTCAATGCTAGAGAATTGGAGATATTCCAGGTATCAACATAGACTTCATGTCCCTTGCAGATTGAGAGCTCTGCATTGATCGGCTTTAGCTGAAATCCACTTGGCTCATGATTTTGATTCTATATTGCAATCCATTTAAGCGGATCAAGAGCGAATTAGGGGTCCTTGATGGCTGCAAGAATCTCACGAAACTGCGTCATCAAGTCAGTTTATATGATGAGTTTCACCATGATCGCACTGAAAAGACATAATTGAGAAAAGTGGATCGATTTTTCGGATCGCCGAAAATGGGACTCTAAACGCTAGGGAAGCGAGTGTGTCCAATGGCGGCGACTTCTTTCCATACATCCCACTTTTTCCACCGTCAGTCTCTGCACACGCACGTCACAGACAGCTCTGTGACTAACTGGCGGCGGTGATCTCCATATCGGGTCATGTACACGAAAGTTCCGCTGTTCGGCCCTCGCTCGGAATGAGGTTGGGGAGCATCATTCACTGATTGATAAGATTCTGCTCTGTGGGGGGCACTCCCAAGGTTGGCCAAGACCACCAACCACTTCCACAGAAGGCCGACCCAATCATCCAAAGAGGCAAAATACGGCAGGTAAAGAGAGACAATTTTGCCGATTTCCAGTTTAGCCCTTGGATTATGGTCAGCCCTGGAGGCGAGCAGCTTTAGTGCAATCAGATAAGATCAAAGAGACCGAGAACGGCCCTACGGGATCCTATTCCCATGTCGATCCATACCCTCACCGCTGGTGAATGACTCCTGGGAAGGTTCTTTTGCGCATTGTCAGATCCTCATTGGCTCAGTCGCCGTTTCTGCTAGGTAATGGCTACAGGGCTGGTAGACCGTAAGTAGGGGGAGTTTTGCCCACCCATGGTCAATGGATTGACGAGACACCCCACTCGAGCAAATTTTACTTTCACTGGAGAGTTCTTATCCGTGTCGTCTGTCCTTGAGTTATTGACGATCAGGCGGGTGAACGGTGAACTGCATAGGAAGTTTAGCATGTTACAGAGTATGCAATTAGGAATTGGGATGGGATTATTTGCTATTGCAGCTATCCTTAGCCAGCTCAAGCAATTGATACTCAAGCGGTGCCTAAGAAATAATAAACGCATTTAGCGAAGAAAAAATAAGACCAACCAAATAATATATGCCTATTACAGTAAAAAAGTGCTGCGTCAGCCCACCAACGCTTTCTCGGAACCATCTCCACTCAGATTCGGATCAGATAAAAAAATTTCAAAGATCCCCTCGGGATTAGGTTTAGGAAGATAGTAAATGAACCAATAGTAAATCAACAATAAAAGAAAAAGAAGAGCAAACCCTGGAAGAATGGCAAAACTACACACAGCCGAAAAAGGTCAACGTCCGAAACCGGCATCATGTGAGCACATAATCTAATCTGATCATCGGCCACTTTTTCTCGGCTTTCCCCCCCTCCCTTCGCACCTCTCTCTTCTCTTTAACCTTTCTATGCTCTTTTGCGTGTCCATTCTCCGTCTGATTAATCCATAAAGAACAGGGTTTGAAAGAAGACTCGTTCTTTCAAACTCCTTCTTCCTCTGCAAGTGGTCTTTCTCGCTTATCGGCTCATATGAGCGCACTTCCGCTCTTCCGACCGAGAAACGGCTCGTGCGTGTGCCCCGACCATCCCCGATTAGTTGTTCCCAACTGACCTCCACACAGTATTTGAACATCAATTCGGTGTCAAAATGGCCAGTGGTGTGTCTATGGCACCTGCTCCAGCTGGAGTTCCTACACTGGCACTCGCACCGGCACCCACGCTGGCCGCCAGACCCTCTGTAGCCCCTTCCCCAGGACCGGGTACACCCGGCTCTATAACCTCGAAAGAATGGGTAATCCCACCACGTCCCAAGCCTGGTCGCAAGCCAGCTACGGACACCCCGCCGACCAAACGCAAAGCTCAGAACCGAGCAGCTCAACGAGCGTTCCGTGAGCGCCGGGCCGCCCGTGTGAGTGAATTGGAAGAGCAAATGAAAGAACTCGAAGATAGCCACGATATCCAAGTTGCCTCGCTCCAACAGCAAATTGGAAACCTCTCCGGTGAGGTTGATCAGTGCCGGGAGGAGATGGGCTGGTGGCGCGACCGATGCCACGCCTTGGAGAAGGAAGTATCGATCGAGCGCAGTGCAAAGGAAGCCCTTGTTAAGGAATTCCGGTCATCTCTTGCTGGCCCTAACGTTAGCAAGCCTGCGCCCATCCCGGACTCTGTGCCATTGCCACCTCGCAAGACCAGAAGCTCCCGAATGGAGGATGTCCAACCTACTAGTACCGAACGCAACAAGGAGGATGGACAGGTCAATGTACCTCTGGGGTGCAACAACTGCTCCAACGCCCACTGCCAGTGCATTGAAGATGCATTCGGCATGCCGATGGATACCCACGAGTCATCTCGTTCTAGACACTCACCTCATGGCGTGGGCAGCCCGGAACGTGATCACAGGGACCCCCACATCAAGCCCGATCCGGAAGAGATGGAAATCGATTTCACCGCTCAATTCTCTAGCGTTCCAACACAATCTAACGACAACGACGTCTCCTCGCCCCCCCGTTGATCCCTGCGGGTTCTGCCAGGACGGCACTCCCTGTATCTGCGCCGAGATGGCCGCACAGGAGCAGCAGCGTGTGCGCAACATTAACACATTCGAGACTAACCGTCTCGCACCAATCCAATCCATCTCCCAATTCACCCCGCCCCCATCTGAGGGAGACGTCCGCTCAGAAGTGACCCTCCCACCCATCAGCCAAGCAACCAACCCCTGTGCCAATGGGCCAGGCACCTGCGCCCAGTGTCAAGCCGACCCCCGAAGCACTCTTTTTTGCAAGACGTTGGCAGCCTCCCGGTCAGCGAGCGGAACTCCATCGGGAGGAGGCTGCTGCGGAGGCGGAGGAAAGGACGGCGGATGCTGCATGTCAAGAAATGCCCCCGCCGCCGCGCCCAAGCCGCGTAACAACGCCTCCATGCCTTCGCAACCTCCCGCACCCAAGCCCGCTCCGCCCTCAGAGCTAACCCTGAGCTGTGCCGATACATTCACCACCCTGTCTCGTCACCCGAACTTCAACCGTGCCAGCGACGAGATCTCAACCTGGCTGCCGAAGCTCCACACCCTCCCTGACCCCCGTGAGATCGCTCCCGCAGACAGCCGAGGTGCTCTGGAGGTCGAGGCCGCGAGCGTCATGGGCGTGTTGCGATACTTCGATCGTCGCTTCGCTGAAAAATAAACAATCCTCATGGATCTCATGCGTCCGGGTTCCTTTCCCCCCTTTGATTTATTTTTTCTTCCGCACTTTTGATACCCAACCCCCCCTCTCCCGGGCGCTTCATGTACCATCATACGGACTTGTTTCATATCCCTTCTGTCTTTTTCTCCCTGTCTCCTATGGGGAATCGATCTGAGCTCCATGTATATCTACATGGCTCGATTTATTTTCCATCTCCCACCAAAAGCATGACATGTTGATTCTCATTCGATCTCACTGGGCTCGCCTGGTGCAGGGTCTCCTGGCCGCTATGAACATGGTCAGTAGTTGATCTGGTGGACCCTTTGTTTTCGAGCTTAATTCTCTCTCCTTTTACTAGACGGGTGGATTTTAGCGGCGTTTATCTTTTAAAGATTATGTGTACAACGTGGTTTTATTATGAATGAAACGATAGTACCGCACTACAATTTGCTTTTCTCTCAAAATCGTAATTCAAGATGTGGAACAAGAAGGGGATATAATTCCTTTTCCAGGATGGTATATGTGATAGTGATAGGCTCATTACCAAATTTGTTCTCGTGTACAGGTGTTGCACATAAATGTGAAGGAGCAAGAAAACGCCAAACACCAGCCCAGATGCTAAATTGATGAGCCAACGGTCTGATATGGAAAGGAGAAAGAAAAAAGCAAGGAGGCAATAAGAAGATCATCAAAGACCGAGCTTAACGTCCTCTTCCACGTCCACCGCCACCACCTCCCATTCCACCCATCAAACCGCCCATTTGGCTCATTAGGCTCTGCATATCTGGCATGCCGCCGCCACCACCTCCCATCATCTGCATCATCTTGGCCATGTCGGGCATACCGGGCATACCACCGCCGCCAGCACCACCCATGGAGGCCATACGCTTCTGCATGGCAGCCATCTGCTGGTTCTTGTTTCCGCCCTTCATCATGTTCTGGGCTTGCTGCATCTGCTTCTTCTGGCCGCCAACACGCTTGGCCATGCCGGCCATCATGCGGTGCTGGGAGAGCACGTCCTCGACCTCACGGACCGTGGTTCCACTACCGTGCGCGATGCGGACCATGCGGCTAGGCTGCTCGACGAAGATCTTGCCGTCGCTGTCCAGCTCGGCTACAGTCATACTGTCAAAGATGTAGACCATGCGGCGCAGCTTCAGTGAGCCGTCTTCGTCATCTAGACCCTGGGTCATGTTCGACAGACCGGGGATCATGCCGGACAGCTTGGACAGCGGGCCCATCTTCATAATCGATGTGATGTTCTCGCGGAAGTCGCGCAGAGTGTAGATACCTTCCGCAATGTGCTTGTATGTTTCTTTGGCACCCGCGGAATCCTTAGTCATGGCCTGGACGTGCTCGACCAGTCCGGCGACGTCGCCCATGCCAAGTAGCTTCTGGACGAACGCTCGGGGCTCGAACCGCTCGAGATCCATCATGTGCTCACCGGTACCAAGGAAGATAATGGGAGTGTGTGTCGCGGCGACGGCAGAAATGGCACCACCACCGGCGGCATGGCCGTCAGTCTTGGTAATAATAATAGCTCCAAAGTCTGCTGTGGCCTTGAACGCCGCGGATTGAGCCTCGGCAGATTGACCAATTGTGCTGTCGAGCACGAGAATGGTCTGGTCTGGGGTCACGGCAGTTTGAATTTGTGTCATTTCCGTAAAGAGTTCCTCCTCCTGTCTGTGGCGACCACTGGTATCAACAATGATGATATCGAAACGTTCCTTCTTAAACTTGGCCACACCCTCTGCGGCCACGACAGCAGGATCCGTCTGCGTCAGACTACCATAGTATGGGATCTTAGCCTTAGTAGCGTTCTGCTTCAGCTGATCGAAAGCACCAGCACGGAAGGTATCCGCGCAGACCAGCGCTGTCTTGAATCCTCGCGTCTGGTAGTGCCGAGCTAGCTTCGTACACGTTGTTGTCTTACCCGCACCCTGCAAACCGACGAACATGATGACATTGGGGCGACCCTTCTTCGGCCGGAAGGAATCTGCACGCGGGTCCACCAATTTTACGAGCTCATCGAAGACGGTCTTCTGGATCAGTCGCTTCTTGTTCACTGCGGCTGGGAGCGAGGCGAAGTTCACACTGGCTTTGATCGATTTGCGTAGCGTTCCTACGAGACGGACATTGACATCGGCGGAGAGGAGAGCGGCGCAAATTTCCTTAAGCATGTCATCGAAGGCCTGTTATTGTATTAGCAGGTTGGCTTGTGGGCCGTACTGGACAACACATGGCATACCTTCTCGTCGAGGTTATTGGACCTAGTCAGGTCATTGACGGCGGAATTGATTCGCCGCCCAAGGTCTTGAAGAACCATGGTGAAGATGTGTGTAGATGTAAACGATTAATAAGAAAAGCCCGAATGAGACCGTAGTCGTCTATGATTCCGCGATGGATGAGGGGTGAGGGTGAAGCCCGTCGAGAGACCAGAGAGGCGATGTGGAGGGGCCAATCGGAGAGCGGACACTTTCTCACCGCCCCAAAAAAAGTTGTGATACGGGCACTTTTGGATCAGCGTCTTGACTTTCTTCTTTACTTGCATTATTACATTAATTTTTTGTAACAATGCCTCCTACTTTTTCCAAGAAGCGCAAGGTCCTTGATGGCCTGAAAGGCAACACTGGCCGCAAGAAGAAGTTCGTCAAGCAGCGCTTCTATCACAGCAGCTCCGAGGACGAAGAAGAAGATGGGAATTTCAACCCCGTCAGTCTTGAAGACTCGGACGCCGAAGAAGGAGGTGTCACAGTCACCAAGCCCTCGGCCCTCGATATCCGCATGAAGAAGGCAAAGACACAAAAAGAAGCACCCGCACCCGAACCGAAAAAATCAGACGCTAGCGCTAGCGACTCAGACTCCAATGTCGGCGAAGAGATTGAGCTGGACGACGAAGACCTGGAGAACGACGACGATGAAAGCGATGTCTCTGGATCCGACGAAGATGATCTCTCCGACTCATCACCGGCCGGAAAAGCTACAGGCGCCAATCGCGGCCGAGCCGTCCCCAAGCGCAACGACCCTACCGCATTCTCAACCTCCATCTCCAAAATTCTGTCCACAAAACTTCCTACCTCCGCACGTGCTGATCCCGTTCTCTCGCGAAGCTCGTATGCCGCCAAGCTTGTCAACGATGCTGCAGATGAGAAGCTCGACAACGCCGCGCGGGCCAAGATGCGCGCTGAGAAGAAGGAGGAAATGGATCGCGGCCGTATCCGTGATGTGATGGGCATTCAGCGAGGAATTGCGGGCTCTGTCGCCGAGGAGGAGAAGCGCGTGCGCAAGATGGCGCAGCGTGGTGTTGTCAAGCTGTTCAATGCTGTGCGCGCGGCCCAAGTCCGAGGAGAGGAGGCGGCCAAGGATGAGCGCAAGAAGGGCACAATTGGTATGGGAGAACGGGAGAAGGCTGCCAACGAGGTCAGCAAGCAAGGATTCCTTGAATTGATCAATGGAAAGAAGGGAAAGCCTTTGAACATCGAAGAGGCGTGAGCTGGATCTACGATTACCCATGGCATGTTTCTGGCGTTGGGAGAATTCTTTTTTGTTATATATTCTTTTCTACATTGTAATAAAATTGCTTATGTGGAGAGTCTTGTTTGATCAAAATAGTACAGGAGATTTTCATTTTGAGATACCGTGCAAGCGTACTAGATGCATCAGATGAATATTACAGTACAAAGTCCTATTTGGGACCAAATAGGACCATAAACCCCCGCTGTGTCCAGCCTTCTCGATTCAGATAAGATATGAGGGTATTCAAGATCCAAACAGTCCCACCCGGGGTTTCTGCTGATCTCTTTATTTCGACTCAAAGTCGCTTGCTTGGAGATTCCGTGTCATGGATGGCAACCGCACAACCATTCCGTCAAGATCCTTGGTCATGATAACCTGGCAGCCCAGCCGAGAGGTCTCGGTAAGCCCGAAAGCCAGATCTAACATGTCGTTCTCGTCGTCTGATGGCTCTTCCATTTTATCAAAGGTGTCCGGGTCGTCCACAATCACATGGCATGTTGAGCAGGCACAAGATCCTCCACACGCACCTATTCCAGACATAATGTCAGACATTTGGAATTAAATAACCATTATTTTGGCCCGACTTACCTTCCATTTCAAGGTCATTGGCCTGTGCAATGTCGAGTAGGTTATCGCCCTCGGCAACCTGGAGGTCTATCTTGGTGCCATCCTTGTCGATGAAAGTCAAATTGATCCTACGGATCAAAGTCAGCATGTGGTATAGATAGCGCAAAAGCGCAAGAAAAGTGCAATCTGGTGGGCGTACTCTTCTCCGGCCTTTGGCGGCGTGATATGACCATGCGCAGCTTGGGTAGTCACTGAGAAAGCACGTCGGGACGTATTATATCCTTGCCAAGGTGATTGAAGGCTTCTCTGTGCTTTGATTTGCGAGCGAATGGGTGTTGTGATTCCGGTGTTCTTCCATGACCTTGAATAACTGAGGCATCTCCGCGATTGAGTCAAACAAACATCCCCGGTCTTAGGCACACGGCGCAATTGCTGACCAACCTCACGCCAGAAAGCCATGTTGCAGAGAAGTGAATAAATAAATTAAAAGGGGAATTTGAAAGTCAAAAGGGAAAAAAGAGGATCCGGGGGAAGATAGGAAGAGTGAACACTGATCGGCCAATGGCCGCGGAGGAAAAAAAACGACTGACAAAGCTTGGGCGTTCGGACATTCCACTCCTCCCGTTCTTCTTTCCCCGAACCACCTTTAACTCCGACCAACATCACATTATGGCGTCTCGTGAAGGGATCAATCCCTTGCGGCCTTACTATATCCCCCCGTCTGGCTTATCGCCCGCTTCCAATGCGCCCTCCGAGGTAGCATCGCCGTCATCGGGCCATGTGTTTGGCAGCACAGCTCGTGATCTCATCCCGGACTTGGACTATGCCGATTATTTGGAAGCCTCGCCATCTGTGTCTGACTGGGTCCGCGATAGCCTGAACCGAGCGCTTGTGCGCTACACCAAAGTTCTGACTGCACAGCCGTTCGATGTCGCCAAAACCATCTTGCAGGTGTATGTCGTACCAGACGCCACAGAGGAACAGTGGGATCGGAAGTCGACACCGGGTGCTGAAGGAAGCTCATATGATTCGGTAAGCATGCTGTTCTCTATAGCTAATATAAAGATGTGTTGAATTCCACGGCAAATGACTGACGGAATTGCGTATAGGACTCGGAATCATCTGATGATGAAACCAGTTACTTCACCTCAGCGGCCCCTCCAACGCCGACACCGAGTACACCTCGATCTCGCAAATCACGCCACCACATTACCGACCGCAGTGGCTATATTCGACCGGAATCTGCCGCACAGCCCAAACATGCCTTGACTCTCAAGAACTCGAACTCCTTGACCGAAGTGTTATCTCAGCTTTGGTCCTCCAGCGGCCCAACCTCCCTCTGGAAGTCCTCTAATAGTACATTCATTTACTCACTTCTCCTGCCGACCCTCAACACTTTCATCCGCAGTCTTCTCACGGCAATCGTCGGTTTGCCCGAGGAGGATATCTCCACGTCAATGACAGCGGACATTCTGACGGCATCATCCCCTCTGGCAACGCTGGTCCTGTCATTCATTTCATCCTCGCTATCGGCCCTGATCCTAGCTCCTATCGACACCGCTCGTACATTCCTGATGCTCACACCAGCAACCCATGGGCCGAGATCCCTCGTCCGAGCTATCCGCCAGCTCCCCACACCCAACTGCACAATCCCCTCGCATCTCGTCCCAATCACCGTGCTTCACTCAAGTCTCCCCAACCTCATTATGACCTCCACACCACTCTTCCTCAAATCCTATATGTCCATCGACCCCCTCCTAAACCCGAACGCATGGAACCTCTGTGCATTCCTTGGCTCAGGACTTGAACTCGCCGTGCGATTCCCCCTCGAGACCGTGCTCCGCCGCGCCCAGATCGCCACATATACATCCTTGAGTCTGCGCCAAAAGTCATCAGGCGGTAGCATCAGTGCGGCATCTATTGATGCCTCCGATGTGGAAACCATTGTCCCCACTCCGCGCACATACCGCGGTATCATTGGCACAATGTGGCATGTTGTTTATGAGGAGGGTGTCAGCTCGAAACCCTCCGACACAGAGCGTGCCAAGCAGCTCCTCGGCCAGCGTACCTCGCAGAAGAAACGAGAACAAGGCCAGGGTATCCAAGGCCTGTACCGCGGCTGGCGTATTGGAATGTGGGGCATCGCCGGCATCTGGGGAGCTAGTCTGTTAGGCGGAATCGCTGGTGGTAGTGAAGACGAGGTGACAACAAGAGGTGGCCATGGCCGTTCTAGCGGCGGACGCTTCTAATCGACGTCGTCGAGCCAGCAGGCCTTCGTCTTCGTCTACCTTTTGGAGCCCGCCAAATCGCTACTCATCTGATCTAATTAATCATTTGTGAAGAGACATCCCTGAAATCAAGTCTCAGCGATTTCTTTTTTTTTTTTTTCATTTCTCATCCTATCCCTCTTGTTTTACTGGTCGAGACAGTTCGCTATCTGAAATCTTCCAGCTTGGCAATGGCAGAAGCGTCTCTCCCATCGAGTGCGTCATTGATCTTCGGTCTCCAATCTCCTCTCCTTCTCCCTCCTGTCTACCTACATCTTATACCCCAGTGAATCGATCCTAGGGGGCCAAGGCGATCGGCGTTTTGTTTTTGGTTCAGCAGTTCCCCCAGCGCAAACCGTGTATAAAATCCCCCTTTCCCACCATATATCTATGTAACGAGATACAAATCACAGCCCGATCTCGCCCTGGGCTTGCTAGGCATTTAATTTATAAGGTCTCTTGCACAGAATATGCTTTTTTATCGCCTTCGTATACACCCAAAAAGACATCTCAATAGACTTTTGAAAAGAGAGGACAAGGCCGCATAAGCGGCCGACTATTCTTGTTGGATACTTGATTATAGAACCTGGATTTTTGACATTGTGCGATTCAAGGCCGCGCTCCTCCCACTGCTGTATCATCCGAGATATCACACCCACATGCCACCTGCTTGGAGGAACCTACGTAAACTGGTCATCCAACCTGTCTTGGATGGATTCTAATGAGCAAACGAGACGATTCATTAGAGTAACAATCAAATCAGCTAATCAAGTCTCTCAATCTTCCGCAGTCTATCCGCAAGTTGAAAGTAGAGATCGTTAACCGTTTCAACAATCCACTTCGTCAACTCCGGCACCCGTCCGACAACAGTCCCAAGTACCACACTCCAACTGAGATCCGGAATCTCATCCTGAACCACCTGACCCGGTGGCATTGAAGGGCCATGGACACTCGCATCACGATCCAATGGAACGCTGAGACGATACTTCCAAACAACCTCCCCATCCACATACAACGAGTACGTAAGAACCGAGCTGCGAGCCCGGACAGGCGGAGCAGCACTCGAACCAACGTCTTCAACAACATCCGCAATATCAATAAGCCCGAACTTACTATTCCCATTCGGCGCATACTTCACCATAACATCCTCGGCGTCTGTCTGGTGGTACGTACGGATGGGGAGGTAAAACATGCTCAATGGGCCAACACTGAACTCATGCACTCCCATTCCAGCCGTATTAGGCAGAAGCTGATCGCGACCTAGGTTAAGTTCTGGGTCCGGGAATCTAGTAGCACCGAATTCATGTCTGTCACCGCTAAGCAGAACGATACGGATTCCCAGCTCGCGCTCTGCGCGCCACATTGCTTCAAAGACTGTGCGACGCTCGTCCAGGAATCCGCCCCAGGTATCTGTGGTACCGACGTGCCAGTTCTTGGTGAAGGGCACACTGGAGGAGATGATTTTCCAGTGTATGCCTGCTGGCTCTGGGGTTGAGATATACGCGAGGAGGGATTGGAGTTGGGGAAGGCCGAGGATGGTTGAGTTCTTGTGCGAGGGCTCGGTGCGGTAGGTACGTGTGTCTAGCATGAAGAATGAGGCTGGGCCCTGCGTGAAGGCGAAGTAGGTTACGTTGTCTGGATGGGCGAAGGGTGCGGCGGGGATAGGTGGGTTTGCTCGCACGTGGTAGTGGATGAAGGGGTCTGCTGCTGCAGGATACGGGGCGGTTTTGTTGCCCTGCGACCAGTCGTTTTCGATCTCGTGGTCGTCGAGGGTGTGCAGCCAGGGGAGGTCGATGGCGCGATTTTCTTCTGGGCCGTGGGTCCAGGAGGGGGATGAGTAGATGCGTCTGTATTCGCTGCGATAGTGCGACATTGTTGAGCCGAAGCGCCAGGGGACATCTATGTATATGAAGTCGCCTAGGAAGAGCATGAATGCTGGGCGAAGTCGCTTGGGCAGTTTGGCGAGAGCGTCGGTCATTTGCTCGAGGCCTGGGATCCGTAGTGGGTGTGATAGTATGTTGTAAGGGAAGTTTGGCTTCAGACAACTTGATGTTACAAAAGACAGCCGGCTTGCTTCAGGGGTTTCGGGCTCTGGCGCCGTGGTAAATGTGCCAGATTGGCTGTTAGACAGCGAGTAACGATAGTGCGTCGCTGGCTTCAGGTCGGTTATGCTCACCGTCGTAGTGAAGTCGGTGGAGTTATCCACCTTGTAGACGATGCCCTCTTCGTACCAGTCCTGGCTCGTTTCAGAGACCTCTTGGAACATAACCGCCACTGGTAGATGAGCCGAGTCTGGCTCGCGAAAGACCAAGTTGGCAGTAGTTGGGGACACATATCCAATGCGCGAAAATGCGACATCTGTGGTAGGATACAGTAGAATACCACGGGTCAAGAAGTCAAGTGTTAGCGCTGCCAGGACCACATTGATTAATATCGTGATCCTGGTCCACAGGGGGCCACTTTGCCGAAGGCAGCCCTGTTAACAGTGTACTAAGCACGGAACCGCCGGCTTTAGCACAGCTAGTTTCTGACTTATACCCTGTGAATTACGTTAGTTAGAGTCCTGTAGTGTGATTATTTGGAAGTGGAGTCTGACTGTTCGAGCCTCGGGCTTTAGCTGCTTGGTTTTGAGGTTGGGTGTCCTTGAGCAAGGAGAATATTGACGATAGGTACACCACTAGAGAAGTAACCACCAGAGGCACGAAATGGTGGCCAGGAATCTGTAAATATGTAAGTTTTCTGAAACGCTAGATTGACTGTTTATGGGGGCCTTATACCCATCGCAGAAACGCGAAGGCCGTCAGTCGGATGATCGCCGAGCTTGTGGCTACAGTAATGCGCCGTAGGGAGGCCATTATGCAATGCAATATGACCAGCTGTAAAGAGTAAAAATCACTGCATGCTAAATAGAAACAATGGAGATGATGAAAAGTGGAGGATGGTCTTTTTCAAGGGTTGATTGATGCGATGACGTATCTATCTAGGGAAAGATCAACAATCATACTATGCAACAACATAGCATAGATATTGAACACCAATTTGCCCTATAAATTGCATGAATTTGTATAATTTGTATAATTTATACAATTTATATCTATTGCCTGACTATACCCTTAGATTTACTTACTTTGACTCCAACAGTAGTATACAATTTAGGTACTAAAAGCTGAGGTTCTAGTAATGCTCTCACGTGGCAAGGAATTTATGCAGGCCAACATGGACAAAGCCATTTGCTACAAGTATATAGCCATGATCTGTCGAAAATTCTAGATATTCGTTTTGCTTCATGGACGCCCCTGATTCAGCATATCTTGAAACAAATTATTCAGAGTGCTCGCCATCGGCCCTGCCGACATTAACTGACGAGCTGCCACGACAACATCTTTCATACCCAGGCTCAATGACATCTGAGCAGCCCATTGCCAGGGTTTCGCCGTGCCCCCAGGTAGAGCATTGTAATACTCCCAACCCATAACGCCACCAAAATTGGGAAACTGCTCGACCAACGTTGCCAAAACAGGTCCAATCTTCTCCTGCGACACATAACCCTGTGATCCATTACCCGGGTTTGTCAAAAGACCGTACACGATCCGTCGCGGAGACCACCCCTGGGAAACCATACTGGCATACATCCGAGGATCCTCAGCGGGACCCCAGCCGTTGTAGAACTGGGTATTGTACCAGCCGATTTTAGAAGCACGAGCCTGCTCGAGTTCACGGTAATCAAAGCCTGATAGGTTCCCAATACCAAGTAGTGCAGCTGCCACGGGAGCCAGGGTGATGATAAACGCGTCGCCCAGATCAGCCTTGAGTCGGTCGATGAGTCGTATGATGCCTTGCAAAGACATACTCTCCTCTACATCGAGATCGATTCCATCAAGGCCATGGCGGCGGATGACAGTCAGGAAAGGATAATAAAATTGTTCGAATTCCGCCTGGCTACCGTCAAGCCGCGTGAACGACCCCGGGGCGGCCCCGCCTAGCATGCCCATCACTTTCACGCCTTGTCGCTGCACGACGGGCACTTCGGCCCATAGGGGGTCGAATTTGGCATTATCTGGCGGGTCATCATTGAGAGTGATGTCTCCTGGTGCGCCGTTTAGGTGAAAAGCCGCGAGAATAACATGTGTTATTCCGGTGTTGTTTTCGAGGAGCGGGAGCATGGAGACATACTGGCCCCCGCCTGGAATGAGCGTTTGGTGATACAAGATCACCCGCGGGCGCTCGCCGAGTCCACCTCGAATAGGTGGCATTTTGAAGAGATGAAGATATTGAATATGCAGCTATTTGTATTCTGTAGCAAATTTATTCCATGGGCTTTGTTTGTGAGAGATGGATGACACGCATAAGCTTTGGCGGTTGGTAGCTGTGGGGGTTCGAGATCCTCCAAGCTCCTAGCGTCCGGGAAAAAGGACCACAGAGAAGTAAATAAAACTCCTGAGTTATGCAAGGACGAATTTCCAAATAAAAAATGGAAACAACCGGGAAATATCGCTGCGACACAAAGTAGTAGATCGGACTGAATACTTGCGCACAATAAACCCAAATCCGTACTGACTAAGCTGAATGTATGTCCCCAGTGTAGACCCATTTTTGAGCAAGGCTGCCAGCTTTTTACAAGAAACTATGGGTATTGCTTTGGGGTAAAGTAGAGCTAAGTATGTGCATGTGTAGGTTGAATTGGATACCACTTTCTAGGGAATCTTTCTTCTCATTCTCATCCCAGACGGGCCTGGATCACTACCTCAATACTAGAACCACGGGTGCTGATCCATATATCCATGGCGTTAGATTCGGCTCAATGGGGAAGACCTGAACATGACATCAAATTTGGATGCCGGATTAGTGCTCCAACAAATTAAAATGGGCCACCAGGGACACGGTGTATCTCAGGGTGGGTTTCTTCCAAAGATACACGAATGGCAGGTCTATCCTGTGGGTATACAGAAAGCTGACTAGCGGAAGTCGCAGGGAATATAGAGACAAGCCACCACCACCTCCGATAAGCTGATGGAGGCAAAATAAGCATTTCTGGAGACTACATAAGTTGCGGGCCATGCCCATCAAACCAATCTTGTGACGAAGCAACATCTTCTTGCGAAGCAGCGTATACTTCTTGTATCAACTTCTATACTCGGTAGAATGATGTCTATGATCAACGGTACTCGAATCATGTCACGTCCGCTTCTTAGATTGCTTTCATCCACGCAGTCTGTGAATGTTGGATTGTGGAATCGCTGTAGTGTCACCACAGTACCGCCCCCCAATCGTCCACATCACCCTAACCCTGGGAATTTTTCAAATCGTCCACGCGAAGAGCTTTCAGAAATAGGCCACAAGGGTGGGAAAAAGGGAGGGAAAGCCACCGGCGTGGGTGGATTCCATAATATGGATCCAGAGAAACAGGTGAGAGTGCTGCAACATCAACTAGCAACAGACCTTGTCGTTAATTGTATGAACATGGGTAAATAGCGTGCTATCGCGTCGAAAGGCGGTCGTGCTAGTGCTCGGAAAAAACCACCAGGGAACGGGGAAACTGAGTTAGAAGCCGAACGGCGTGGCCGATCGCATGAGCCTTCGGTGGTTCCACCTGGATTCGAAGAATGGAAGACAATGGCTTGATTTTCGATCAAACTGTTGATTTTAGGATCAATTACATGCAAATAGCAAATAATAAATATGAAACAAGAGAGAAGAGTGAAGTAACAAGTAAGAAGCATATCAGACACAAATGGCCGCTAGACCTAAAATGGCAGTGGATAAACATTGATGCCTCAGGCGCCCAAATACAAACCGTCGCGAGATTCTTCAATCTTTCTTTTCTTCCCCGCAATTTTGGTTATTGTTATTTCTCTATTTTCCCAGTTAATATCTTTCATTTGGTAGCACCTGAGTGTAACCCCAGGGATTGTACTTGACCTTTACTTTGGTAGTTTTGGCCTTATCGTGTTGCCCTCAACTTTGCGCATCCGCATCCGCATCTGCACGCGTGCGCAACCATGGCCAACACGGGCTATACCTCCCCATTTCCAACCTCACATGACACCATCGGGCAGTCAACACTAGTGACACCCCTCTTCATGCCATCATCTCCTCCACAACATCCTTCCAGTCCATTGGGATCTCCGATAACCGCCCAAACTCCTGCAACTGCCCAGACTCCTGCAACCGAGCGCGCCGCAACACAACCTAGCAACCAAAGTCGTGACCATACCACTGACGATGAATACCATTCCGATAATGAAATGCAGCGTGTCTCTCGACCACCCTCTCCCGGAAGCCCAACGGGCTCAGATCTCGATGCGCGACTTGCCGATTACACCTTGGATTTCAGCAACTTCCCAAGCGGCCATTTTGCTTTGGATGGGCACGAGGACACTCTGCCCCCTTTCCATCAAGATGTAGACAAACTATCCGATGTTGGCGGCCCAGAAGACTTTACCGCAAATATGGAGAAATACCTGATGGGCGATATGGACGACGGAGCGAACCATGAGGATGAACATGAAGAAGACTACGGATCAGTACGACGATCCTCTCGAAAATCGAAGCAACCCGTGATCGAAGAAGAAGCCGACTCTGGCGAATATAGTGAATTCGGTCCGCCAGTCGATATGTCGACCCCTTCACACTTGTTGCACCGGACCAGTGCTCTCCCCAAAGATTCAACTCACTTGGAAGGTATTGAAGAATACCCCGATGATGATGAGGCCCAGGATTCCGCATCTCCTTCCGTCCGAAAATTGTCGGACGCCTCCAGTCACGCACCAGAGGAGCAGAATGAGGATCTTCACCAGCAGATTGCCCAACTGCAGCAAACCTTGAAGGAACGCGATGACCAATTACAAAAGAATCGGAATCGTGTGCTCGAAGCTGTTTCTGCTAGTGAGCAGATCCGTCATCTCCAGACAGAATTGCAGCGGAAGAACGCTCTCCTGGATGAGGTGAATGCCAAAGGTGGCGACGAGGCAATGCTACGCGAGCAAGTTCAGTCACTTCAAAAGAAAAATGAAGAGCAAGAAAAGCTATTGCGCGAGTCAAGCATGAACACAACGGATCTCAGTCCTCTTTTGAACCAGATTCGTGAGATGCAGCAGCAACTCCAAGACAAAGATGTACAGACTTCTATGGACAAGGAGCGGTTGGAGACAATTGCTCACCTGCGCCAGCAACTCGATCTTTCCCAAGAGCAGGTGCGAAAGCGCGATGAAACTCTAGATGAGACGTTCACCAAGCTGAAGGAAGTCACACGGGTCAAGGATACCCAAATACAGGAAAAGAACTCAGAGATTGATCAACTCCAAGCACAGATCGACGACTACGGGCTAGAGAATGAGAAGCTGGAGTCGGAATTGGAGCGTGCGCATAATGATTATCAGGTCCTCGAGGAACGCTTCATCGATTTGGAAATTAGAAATCGTCCTTTGGAGGAGAAGAACACTACACTGGAAGCAAATCTTACCCGTGTTCAATCCCACATGGAAGCCCAGGAGAGTGCTCTCAAGGCTGCTGCTGCAGATCTCCCTATTAGTGGCCATAGCACATACAGCGAGATTCTTGACCTGATTAAAGATTTGGGCCCAGGGAATCCTGCATCCCCACTCCACTCACCATTGAAGGAGAAATTCGTGGATGGTCAAGGTGTTGTGCAGCAACCGCAACAACCTGATATGCCAACCATTGCAAGCCTTCAGCAAGAACTCCAGGAGTTATCTGCCGCCCAGAAAGCTGCAGATACCGAAGCAGCACGTCTGCGTGATCAGGCAACTGAAGCGCAGACCCTTATCAAAACCATCGAAACAGAGAACTCGCGACTCTCCACCCGAGTGAACGAGCTCACAACGGCCCTAAACAAGTGCCAGCACGACCTAATCCAATCGCAAGAAGGGAACGCCGAGTCCCTCGAGACAATCGCCCGCTTACAAGAAGACAAGATCGCTGAACCTCCCAGCCCACCCCCGTCACCCCCAACAGCGCGCGGAGCTCTCAACCCAGAGCCAAGAGGACCAGACATAGCAGCCCTGGAGGCAAACCACCAAAGCCAACTCCGCAGCCTGCAAACCGCACACTCAACTGCAGTGTCAACTCTGCGCGCCTCGCACGCAGAGTCAATGCGTAAAATCCGCAACCTTCTCACAAGCGCCGAGCAACGGGAAGCCGATCTACGCTCGGAACTTGTAAATCTCCGCTCTTCATCCACCACCTCCGAAACCCACCTACGCAAGAGTTTCAAAATAGAACTCAGACGCCTGGAAGACGTTATTGCGGCAAAGGATGAAACCGCGGCCGAGATTGACCAGCGCATCGCTTTGTCAGTGGACAAGCGCGAGCGCGAGTGGGAGCGACGCATCGACCTGCTCCTCAAAGAGCGTGATCGTATGGCCAAGGCATTGATGATGAGCTGGGGCGAGAAGGAACTTGGTCGTGGACCGGGGTCTTTGGCTGAAGGTCAAGGCAAGGAGAGCCGTCGTCGTGACCGAGAACGTGATGTGGATGGCAAGAGTGGCCAGGCTTATCGCTACAAGTATGCCCAGAAGCAGAAGTCTAAGAGCACGGAAGCTAGGGCTTAGATGGGGTTGTTTAATCTTGATGTTTCTCTGGGGTTGATGTACAATATCGGGTTGTGGATTGCATTGTGTTTCTTTTCATTCGTCTTTTAGCGACCTGGTGTACCTTCCTGGAATGGAATTTGGGATCTGAATTTGCATGTCTTCGTCTGTTCTGTTCTCCGTTGAGGCGGATTTTGTATCTCGTTTCTTTCGAGTGCTACCAAATGAATTTTGTACTAATCTTTTTACCTTCTTTCTCTTTAATTATTGTTTAATTGCTTGTGTTTCTAATGTAAACAAATTTATTTTGGTATCCAAAAGTGACTTCAAAGCTAACTGTAACAACACTGAGAGTAAGAAAAAAGTAACCAAATCACCCTGGTACACCTGGGCACACTATCCACTCATACAAACCATATCACCTCCAAAAATAAATCAAATAGAACCAAAAGAATGTCCGACCGGCAGACAGACAGATATTAATACTCAAGATCCTCTCAGTAAAAGCCCAAACTCGTCCGGTTCGCACCACGATATTTCGTCTCATCAATAGAATTAGACGGCAACTCAGAGCAAGCAGCCGAAACAGGCCTGGGATCATCGCCCGAAGCATGCGGGTCAGTTGTCTCCAAGATGCAGCTGAGTGGGCCACTTGCGCTGGCAGGGGTAATGCTGCGCGAACGACGGGTGCTGGGATAGATCACTTCGACATCATTGCGACGGGGGATCGGTGCTGGCATAGATCTGACTGAGCCGTAGCGGCGCTGGTTTTCCCAGCGGGAAGATTGGTGTCTGTACTGGCTGTTACCGGGGCGGGTCCTGGGGTGGAAGCTGTACTGGCTCTGCGAGTGACGCGGGATGTAGTTTGGGTCGAAGTGGTAGGAGGAACTCCGGACGGGGTAGTGGATGACGTTCTGTTTGGGTTGCATGGCCTTTCTCATTGGGTCTGGGTGCATTCTTGGGCCGGGGGCTGGACGACGGGACTGGGAGTATGCTCTTGGTCGTGGTTGGGAGGGCGGGCGTGGGACGAAATTTGGGTGGTGCGGGTGGTGAATTGAGCGGGATGTGGACATGACGTGGGCGGTTTGAGAGCGGCGCACTTTTGGTGGAGAGGATTGGGTTGTTGGAACAACTTCTGGGGCGTCGGCGGAGTTCATTGTCATTGTTCGGGTGTGGCCTTCTGGGTGTGCTGATTTAGATGTTGGTTGGGTGTTTTCAGGGCTTTGAGGGAGAGATGCCGAAGAGGCGTTTGGCGTGTCTCCGTTTGCGAGGAGTTGGAAGGTTGTGGATTGAGGGATTTCCTTGGGCATGCTGTTTGGGGTCACAACTTGCTTTTCGACATCCGATGCGGTGTTGGGGTCTGCGAGGGCCTGGATTTGAGGATCCGATGATAATGGAAGCGACAATGGGAAAGATTTTGGAAGAAGTCGTCTAAGAGAAGAGAGTGATGACTTTGATCTCTTATGGCTGGTGTATTCCTGAGGGATTTGAGGAACTTTAGGGGCAGGCGTGTTAGTGAGAAGAGCGCGTAATTCGTTGGCTGTCTGTGAACTCATGACAGTAGATGTGCTCGAGATGGGATAGAACTCGCTCGCCAGGCTTTGTGATCCGGGTGAGATACGGTGTGCGGTATCCCCGGGCGAAATCGTCGTTCCAGACATAATCTCTCCATACGTCGAACCGGAATCAGTATTGACTCGGAGTTGAGGCCTCAGACGGACAGGGGCAGGATGCTGGATGCTGGGATGGCAGTTGACTTTGTTGGCTATTGGGTCCACAGACCAGAACTCCCCGGCTCCGTTTCCATCGTGTTGGCGGCAAAGATAGATAATCTCGTTTTTGAGCGTTTCCTCGCTGTCCCAGCTATTGCCGGAAATGATACTGCCATTTCTGGTAACTTGCTGGCGCTTGTAGATACCGAGAAGAGATACATCATACGGGCGATCACAAAGCTCCCTTGCGCAGTACATAGTACACATAGTGACCCTGCAGGATAATTGTCAGTTCAAGTAAAGAAGCCATGGAACGAAAATGCAGCATACATCGAAATAACCGATACGATCACAGATGCTCGATGGAAGGCACAGCTTTTACCAACTCTCCAGAAAGTTGCATCTGTCCCTTCCGGCAGACAGTACACCTGCTGTGCAGCAACCACTAGACCAGCGACACTTGTAGCTAGCCAGAGCATAAGATCCAAGCGCAGGACATATGTGCATATATTATGCAGAATCGTTTTCTGGGTTCCAAATCCACCAATGTTGTTGTATTGCCAGGCGACCAGGCTTTGGAGGCCAACAAGTGGCACCGAAAGAAAAGACTAAATAGAAGGTCAGTAACACGATATAATAGGCAAGGATATTCAAATCAAACATACTGCGACAAGTGCAAGCACAACACTTGGAGTCATTTTTGAGTCAACCTGGCCATTGCCGTAAAGGTATAACACAAGAACCCATTCCAAGATAGACTCGAGTAGTAGCAAGTATAGCGCAACAAATATCACAAGCTTCGTCCATGTACCCTCCTTTCGCGGTGTAGCTGAAAATCCAGGCGCCATGGTCGCGATAGCTGAAGGACTCAAAGACGAACGACTTTGTTGGTGGCCCTTTTCAAGTTTGCTGGGTCTCAGTAACCGGGTAGGGAAGAATGCGACTATGTTATAGGTGAAGAACAGGCGTATTGAATGCGCCGGGTCCAAATCGAACCCAGTTGTAGTCACGCTGAAAGGTCATCAATTGGTGCAAAGAATAGCATAGATAAGGTTGGTACTGAGAGGACCGTTGATGAACTAAAGAGGAATTTAATGAAGGGTTCTTAGCCCTGGAGCGCGTCGACGCGAGTATAGCGTGGAGGGGTGGAATGTAACAGCCGAGGGGGCGTGCATCAAAAGAATCCAAGGCCTTAAGGATAGCCCTCTCTGCCGAGGGTAGTTCATCTTAGCTTGATAACGTGGAATGCTGACTTGTTAGTGCCAGGGTGCTAGTGCCAGGGATGTGTTGAGGGTTTGGCTGTTGTTAGCCTTATCCCTGTGGACCTGTCTGTCCAGACGTCAGTTCGTTTCAGTCCCTGAGAATGGAAGTTTTTAAAGCGAATTTGATCTTCTAGGAATCCAGTATGATTATTTCTCCGTGCATCGAAGGGTTGTCCTTGATGGAGGTGAAGGTAGGAGGATATAGGCGATCGTGACTGCCGGGAGCCCTAGATCCCTCGATGACGTCGTCAACAATCACTCCGACCATCAACAATCGCAACAAATCTTTGAATATTGAGATCAAAGCTGGTATATTTCTAAATTCCTTCTCCTTTTACTCAATTCCGTACTAATGGCTTATCGCTTCGTGCAGTCTCAACCAATTCTATGCACAACACGTGATCTGAGGGGTTGATCTTCCAGGGTTGTCAGTAAGGACAGGAAATGGGTGTTGAACCTAGATTAACAAACATTCTGACGGATTTGACAGGCACCTGAATGAAGTGTTTCTGATGGTTTCACGTTGTGGAATGCGCTTCTGATCTGACTGAACTACTCAGATTGCCCGTAATCCCAAGGCACGATGAGTTTTTTTAATGCATAAACGAAAGGTTCACCAAAAGGAGAATATTCCCTACTCCTTGTTGATAAAAATGGTTTTGTCATTGGTAGGTTAGGGCGGAGGGTTGTGTTTGCTTAAATATTGGTTAATTGGTCGTTATATATAATAGAGATATCCGTTGCATTTATCAATATCAAAAACTTGAAACCCACAGGGCTATATATGTATGCATCTAGACCAATATCTGTGAAAATACTATCAACCACAATTTTAGCAACATTGGAAAGCCGAAAGATAATAATTGCTATACTGGCAAACATATAAACTCAAGGACCCTAATATATAAGAATGTCAAGCATTGAGATATGAAATTATATCCTCGCCATCCACCCCTTGACTAGGCCGTTTCTCCCATTACAATTTGCATCAGGTGCAAATTATACAACGTTTCAATGAATTTTTGCTCAGTGAGCCTATCCTATTTTTATCATTCAATTCCGACAATTAAAATGATGCAACAGAAGAGTGGATATTGATATAGATAACCTGGAATGTAGAGAGTTCTGACTGTTCAGGTGATCTTCCCACCTGCAGGGGGCAGATGTGAGTAATCAGCAAATTCAGCATCCCCCTGGCGAACGTTTTTATTTACTATTTCACGAGCTTCCTTGAACTCTTTTCTCCCCTTTTGTTCGGTAGGTGGAATCTTGCATGGCCAGATATCATCATTGGGTATTTATGAAAAGAACAACCCCGGACAAGCTGAGGCAGTATTAAAATATTCCCGAGGTCTATTTAGACAATTGACCTATCAACATGGCAGAGATTAAGCACTTAGATCTAGATAGCGCGGTATTTTACTTGGAAACTGATATTGTTGGAATTAGGGCTCCACCGGCGATGGCGAAGGGATTGTTGATGTAATAAGATATCCAGATGATAAAATATCTTACCTCCAGATATAATGCCAACCGCTAGTGGGATGCCTAACACATCACATCAAAGGTTCACCTTTTCGCCCAGGCGGGGAAGCTTTCTCTGTGACCTTCGCGTCCATCTTAGGCCCCAAGCCATTACACGACTCTCAACCTAAGTTCTCTTTCCCCCTTATTCAGCCTCATATGTTCGTCTTAAAATCAGGACGCCTATTTGTTTCGAACTGTTTCTTGGGTATTCGATCACTTAAGGCTGTCCATCTCTTCCCGTATGTCTGTCCACCCTCCTTCTGCCCCACCGTTCTTGATACCAACACCTACGATCCACCATGAGTTGGCCGATTCTCTCGCCCAAAAACGGAAAATTGATTCTTGTGGTAAGAAATCATCCCTTTATCCGTGTGGTCTAGTTTGACACCAATGTTGGGATTTGGAACCGAGACTACGTGGTATAAAGATGATCCAAATTATCGAGTTGCTTCAAACTGCCCTTGAAAAGGGGTTCATTTATATCGATGCTGCAAATTCGTATGAAGCTGAAAGAGAAGTTGCAATTGCTATCAAAGAAAGTGGTATTCCGAGAGACAAGCTCTTCATTACCACCAAGGTCCTTGAAGGATGGAAAGATGTTCCAGTGGCGTTGGATGGTGGCTTCAAACGGTTACAAGTTGACTATGTTGACATGTATGAATCCCTGATCTATGATCCTTCCTAATGCTTCCAAGGGCTGATCGGTAGCAAACATGTATCTTTTACACAACCCATACGTTTTTCCCATAACTGCGGACATTCAGACCGGTTGGAAGAGACTAGAAACTGTTCATGCCGAAGGAAAGGCCCGGGATATTGGTGTATCCAACTTCCATCGCAGCCACCTTGAGGCCGTGTTGGAGGTGTGCTCAGTAGTTCCAGTGATTAACCATTAGAATACCACCCTTATTTGCACCACGCTCACGATTACGTACCTCAGAAGCGTCAGCATGACATCGAGGTCCCGTCGTTCAAGACTCTTGCACCAATCACTGTTGGTAAAGACGGCCCTCTAGATTTGCCCCTCTCATCTATCGCCCGCCAGACACAACACCTCAACGAGCACAGTTGTTCTTAGTTGGGTAATTGACCAGAATATTGTGTCTATTACAACAACAAATAAGGCGGAGAGAATGGATGAGTACATTGCTACTTTATCCCTTAGGCTTAGTCGGGATGAGTTAGAGGAGACTACATAGACTGGGCTCTAGCACCACTTCCGTTGGTGGGGCAAATACTTCTTTGATCTAGAGGATTGGTCTTAAGCTTCACATATATTCTTTTATCGCGAAACCAAGTCAAGGGTTGGATCATTGTCCATGTTTGTTTGAAGGAACCTATTTGAGAAATACAGAATGCTATAGTATACCTAACAGCCGCCCCTTCTTTGTGCTATAATTTGGTACCTGGTTGAAGATTAAAAAGAAGAAGTAGGCAAATAGCTGGAGTCTAGTAAAAGCCGGGGGAATGCCTGCTCACATGTGCAGGCAGCCCTACCTATATAGTATTTACTGGTTGTCAGGTAGAGAAACAATGTTTCATAGCAATAATGGCATGATATATTAAAATATCATATAATTATACCTAAGGTATCAATATGTGACAGGCCTTCTCTCTTACTAAAAGGTGGGTTTGCAGTAGAAGTCATATCATCATTGTTAAATTTTGTCTATAGATTTGAAGAAAGTAAAAGGTTATTTACAGCACTGCAATGCACTCAATCTCGACATCAGTATTAAGGGGGAGCGTCTTGACCGCAACACATCTGTAGAGCATATACGTTAGTAACGAATCAAATCACATATGCAGAGTCACACAGATGCATATGTAATTGCAAGCATCACACCGCCGCGCAGCCCAAAACACATGGAGGGGCGAAGCATGACTCCAAATGACCCCAACGATAAGAAAACAAGGAGCGGGGTAATAACTTACGTCCGGCAAGGCTTTACATCACCCCAGTATTGCATGTAGACGGAGTTCATCTCGGCGAAATCATCCATGTTGGATAGGAACACATTGACCTTGACAACCTTATTGATATCGGTACCGGCCTCCTCGAGCACGTGGGTTAGATTCTTGATGCATTGGTGCTGTTGGAGGGTGGGGGGTGTCAGTAGCTCGAATCAGGTCAATTGGTGTTTATTGGTCTCTTACAGTGTGGGCCTTAACATCACCATCAATTAGTTTGCCAGTGGTAGCGTCCATGGCGACAGCGCCGGAGCAGTAGACGACACCATTGGCGATGATGGCCTGGGAGTAGATACCGGGGAGGGGCTTGGGGGCCTTGTCGGTAAGGACGGCAGTCTTGGTGGACATTGTGAGAGTTCGTAAGTGGTGGGTGGAATATGAGCGAGGGGCGAGTCAATTGAGAGGAATTGATGGAAAAGCAACAGTAAGTTGCCCCCCTTGCGTAGGGAACGCGCTCTTTATCAACCGGAGCTACATCTGCATCCGATTTTAGCCGAGATTAAAACTTAACAAGTGGCCCCATTTTGTCCGATAACACACAGAGACACAGAGCCGAGAAATATGAAGTGGCTCATGAGGGGCTTTACGAAGGGCGCGGTGGATAGGAGTCAATAATGGAGACGACGGTGTCACTGGGCCACTGTAACAGTCCCGTCGATCATCGCCCAAAGAGGCACAAAAGTAAGCTTATCATCTTATCGGCGGCATTCCCCGCATTGCCTGCCCCACTGCCTGCGTGGGTGTGTATTTGAATAGAAGTAGACCTTAAGGCCCGGAAAGTTTTTGTGATATTTCTGTTTTTCTTTTCTCCGAAACTTGAAAATGACTGCCGGAATCACTCAACCCCCGTATCCGCTCCACGAGTCCGTTAAAGATTTGTTGGACCCGGAGTATGTCGCATTTTATAACGAGAATGTCATCAATAATCAGCAGGTGCACCTCCAGCCCGTGGAAGCTTCACGGACAAGTGGTATCTTGATTCCTGGTGCAGGTCCCATGTTGGAGGTGGGCAAGACTCAAGACATTATCGTTCAGCGGCGAGCTACCGAGGGCCCAGCAGTGCCCATCCGCTGCTTTACTCCCAAGGGGCAGGCACCTCCTGGTGGGTGGCCAGTGATGCTATATTTACACGGTGGTGGATGGGTGCTGGGTAACATTGATACGGAGAACGTGGTTTGCTCGAATCTTTGTGTACGAGGCAACTGCGTCGTGATTACAGTTGACTACCGGTAAGACAAATTAAATCCACTGCCTAATCACGCCATACATACATAACCTTCAGAAGTTTCAATCTAATCTGTCTTATTTTCCCCTAGGCTTGCACCCGAAAACCGCTGGCCAGCTGCAGTTCATGACTGCTGGGAGGCTCTCCTCTGGCTGATCGCCGATGGCCCCTCCGAACTCTCAGTGGACGTATCCAAACTTGCAACCGGTGGCTCCTCCGCCGGTGGAAACCTTGCCGCAATTATGACCCACAAGGCGCTTACTCTGTCACCGCCTGTTCACTTCCAAGCCCAGCTCCTCTCTGTCCCCGTGACAGACAACACTGCCACAGTAGAGAACAACGAGTCATATCGTCGGTACGAACGGACCCCCGCACTCCCCGCACTTAAAATGTACTGGTACCGCGACCACTACGTCCCCAACGACGTAGACCGCACCAACCCAGAGTCAAGCCCGCTTTTCTGGCAGGGTGACTACTCGAAATTGCCGCCTGCATTGATTATGGTTGGCGAGTTGGATGTGCTTCGTACGGAGGGTGAACAGTATGCGGAGAAGCTGCAGAAGGCTGGCGTGGCTGTTGATTTGCAGGTCATGAAGGGCATGCCGCATCCGTTTTTGGCTATGGACGGGGCACTATCTGAGGGCAAGAGGTGTATCACTCTGATGTGTGATGCGCTTCAAAAGGCCTTTTGGGCTAAGTGAATGATTTCTTCCTAATACAAATATCGTCCTGAAGATAACCTAGATAAGATATCTACTTATTTGAGCATTTACAAGACAGAACGTCAATTAAAAGGCAATATAAATGCTTGAATTATATAAGAATAGCGCTAAGAGCTGATCAATATTACACTACACGTATACTAATTCATTGTGTCCAACCCCGTTCCATAGCCCAAGCTGAAAGCTGGAGTGATACCTCAAGCGCAAGGCAACCTACGAAGACCCTCTTATTGGAAAACAGCCAAAGAATTATTGAGACACTGTTATGCGATTTGCCATCAAGGGGAGAAACTTTACAATCTATAGAAAACGGCTATCCAGTTGAAAGAGCAGGAATATGCTACATTGAGTAAATTCTTTGCCATCTCTGGACATTCTTGCCCTTCGCCAATTCATGTCGATGTTGCGTTTGAGTTAGCGGATGGCGTTGTATGAGGGAATCGCGTCACGGCTGCTGGGATATTTATAGGATGATATCGAAGACAGGTCCGATTTTCTGCTGAACAGAATTCACAGAGTTAATTTGATTTGTATAATTGTTACATTTCTATTGATATCTTGATACTGAGGTCCTGAGGTCCACTGGGCTGTTTAGGTAAGGATGTGAATAATGTTAGGTAACCAACAGGTGTGGCCCAGAGGAGGGGATGCACAGGTGCAAACAATTTGCGTAGTCTGTATTGTTGTCATACATTGAAGAACCAGCTTACTTATACGACTGATGACACCCGAGAAATACTCTTATGGCAATGCACATGCACGTCAAAATATTATACAGTTCTGTCCCCGTTCAAGGAGAACAGGACGTTCGCTCCGTCACTTGCACCCACATATTTGAAATCGCGAAAAGCCCAAGGTAGTTTGTCGCATTCCATGGGTGCGTCGGATTGATAAGTGCCATGTCGAAATTGCGTAATAGCTGTATCCAAGCCGGCATTCTGTCAGCGTGTCATCCAGAAGAAAGAAGAGGATCTGTTTCCACTCACCTCGAATACCGTCTTTCCGATCTCCATTTGGCCCACTACCTTTCCCAAACACTGGAACTTACCATGACCAAATGTGAGGTCGTTCGTCCGAACCATGGCAGCCAACTTGACAGAATCTGACTCAAGCCACCGCTCGGGTCGGAAAACATGTGCGTCGTTGCCATAGATCTTCTCGCTCTGGTGCATAGCGTATGCCGAGTACCCGACGCAGGCGCCACCAGGCAGGAATACGCTCTCCCCATCGACGACCACAGTGTCGCCACCTGCCGGGACATCGCGCGAGAAGATGTTTGCAACAGGTGGCCAGAGTCGCAGAGCTTCGCGGATTACGGCCTGGAGGTAAGGAAGACCTTTAGCCTGAGCAGCAGTAACAAGGCCTTCGCTCATGCTTGGGGCAAGGCCACGATGAACGGCATCGTCGACCTCTTGCTGGAGCTTGAAGTAGACGCGGGGATTCGTCATGATGTACAGAAGGGTGCCACGGATGGCGCTAGCAGTGGTTTCAGAGCCCGCAAGGATTTGCTCTAGTGCCTCGGTCCGCAGCTCGTCACCTGCTAAGCCGTGGCGCATGAAGGAGGCTAGCATATCGGATTTTTCTTCCGCGGAGTTCGCAGCGCGCTCATCGACAAGCCGGAAGCATACGGCCATCATCTTACCGAAGCCATTGTTATCCTTGGCCGAAGGTGCAATGAATCTACCAATAAAAGGCATCTGGGTGATCCAGGCGAAGCCCATGCCAAGGAAAGTGTTGCCGATAGCAAGTCCCTCCTCACTCGATTGGAGGTAGTTGTCCACGTCACGGTCACTTCGCAACATACCGAACGCCTTGCCGAGGCCGATGCTACTAATAACGTCGAGTGAAAGAAATTGAACCTTCTTTGCTAGGTCCATAGGTATAACTTGGCGGTCGGACGAGATATATTTGGATCGGATGAGGTTCAGGAAATCTTGGACTCGTTCATCCACGGATCCCTCGAGCTGGGTATTCTCCCTCCCCGAATACTTTATAACAATCTTCGGTCAGCAATGCTAGTATGAATGGGTGGGAGAGAGTAGGAGAAAAATACGAGACAGCTATCATACCCCTGGAGCCATTTGCTTCCTCCGTTTCTCGTGTTTCGCATTATCAGTCTGACTGAAAATATTGTCCCTCCGATACTCGATTCGTGTGGCTCTGTAGTACCAATCAGAGCGCTTGTACCCAGGCTTGTTGTTTACGTGCATCCAAACTTCGGGAGAGGACGTGATCAGCACTCGAGGCGCAACTCGGGCGATCGGACCTGTATCGAGTCGAGATGTTAGCTATAGTGGACACGGTGCCCTGGTAGAGTTGCCCGGAAGATGGCTCGCACCATGTTTATTGTTGACTTCTGCATACCACTCGTGGCAATTGCCTCCAAGGATCGCTATGCTATGAGGCCAGTTCGAGATACCGGTCCATGAAGGGCCCCGAAACTGCCTCAACCTAGCATAACCGGTGATAATCTTGAAGATATAAAGGCTCAATAGACCGCCGAGAAGCATCACAGCCTGAACAGATAATGTAGCTACCCCCATGATGGAAGAACCAACCGGACAGAGTTTGCCAAAGCGGACTTTCTGGAGGTAATGCAGGCCCTGATATGTACTACTGAACTATTGGAAGTGAAAATGCTTGACACTTTTGTGATCTCACCAGAGAGGGGCTCGGTTACATCTATACTGTAAGACTTCCCCACACCGCCTTGGAGTACTTTGCATACAAGAGGAGCCATGGGAGTTCTTCTGTTTTATACTTACTGATTTAGTATATTGCTTCGTGGGATGAGTGTATCAATACAGAGGATTCTGTTACGTAGATAATACGTGTGTATAGGGAAACTGTCTATATTTCTAAATATTTAATAATAAAATGCAATATAAAAAGGAAAGATAGGGCATAGGCGAGAGACAGGAGCAAACTGTGTATCTGCTGAACCCATTAAAGATGGTGGTCCGATGTCACCGACAAACCAGTGATAGCGGTGGAAAAGGAAAAGAAAAGAAAACAGATCGAAAAAAGGAGAAAAGAAAAGAAAGAGCGGATCAAGACGATCCTGAAAAGGGAACAAAGGAAGCGAAGAAGATATCAAGAGAAAGGAAACACATCTATCGACGCTGCGCAGTGCAAAAAACTCAGGCTAAAGGACCAGAGGGTTTATCCACAGCCCCCTTAGGCGGATGTCATCTTCCCCTTTGGCACACGGGCAAGCCAGTAGATAAACACCGCGCCGAAGATATTGGCCGCGATGTACACCCACATCAAACCAAAGTTGCGCCAAGCATCAGCGAAATCGCTACCGATTTGCAACAGGAACGTATTTGTTTTGCTAACTGAGCAGAACGCACACTCGGCAGTAGCCATGGGATCTTGCAGATATCCACTCCCAGCCATCTTGATGTAAGGGTCCATATAGTCCCCGCAAGTTTGGTTGGCTGGGGGTGTGAACTTCAAGAACTCGACTGCCTCACACACTGCATCAGCGCCCGAAACACCAGTCGAAAGCATTGCTGAGACCAAGTAAGTGAACGGCGAAACGCGGTACATGAAGATCCAAAAGCCGGGCAAAGCCTCCTTGGTTGAGAGAACACCACAGAAGATCAAGCAAAGAGAGAACAATAATGTCGCAATGTTGCCACCAGTCTCGGCCAGCTCAATTCCCGCAATGACCATGTGTGCGAAGGTGGAGGTGAATAACAAGAATGTCCAGATCAATAGGAACATGAGGGCGCCTCGTTCGCTCACTGCATCGGTGGGCTCTGCATTTCTGTACAATCCAATGGGATAATACCAGCAAAAGTAGATGAACACAGACATCAGTGTGTTCCAGGGCAATTCCACCAGAATATTCGAGATCATAAACGCCTGCCAACTATATGTCTTAGATGGGCGCTCCCGCACCTCGTAAAGAGAGCGTTGGGTAACAAAATTTGGCATGATCTGCTGGACCAGATTTCCAAAGATTGTCATCAACATGAAAACACTGAACATCTGGTTCTGAAGGCCTTGGATGGAATTCTGGGCGTGGAAAAATGAGAATCCAATATAGAGTGCGGTGAAGATGCAAAGGGCAGCTTTCGACCAGATATAACTCGGGGTGCGGAAGTACTGCGCAAAGACACGTAGGAGACACTCCCACAGTTGGACATGGAAAGGTGCGGCGAATTCACGGAATGCGTTAGGCGAAGTATCAACGTCTGCTGTCGAAGATAGAGTGGCCTTCAGCTCGGAGAGGTGCTCCTTGACCTTCCCATATTCGGGACTCTCACGCCACACCTTTGGCCACTCAATCTCGCTGTGTGTACCCGGGGCTGCACCAATAACGTCCAACATCCATTCAGCGGGATTTTCTCCGGGTGTGAGATGGTGGGCGCCATTGCGTTCGAAATAGTTCGATAAAGTGGATGAATTTTCGCCAATTTCACCAAAGTAGATCGTTCTGCCTCCCTTAGCCAAGAAGAGAAGACGGTCGAATCGCTGGAACAGCATGGCTGAAGGTTGATGGATAGTACAGAGAATGGCTTGTCCGTGCTTAGTGAGCGTGTCGATGAGGTTGAGAATGGACCAAGAAGTCTGGGAATCGAGGCCGCTGGTAGGTTCATCAAGGAAGAGTAGGAGTTGGGGCTTCGCAGCAAGTTCAACACCGATCGTTAATCTCTTGCGTTGTTCAACGTTCAACCCCTCACCCGGAACGCCAACAACGGCGTCAGCGTACGCCTCCATGCCAAGGAGCTTGATGACCTCGTCGGCATAGGCTATCTTTTCTTGTCGACTGACCGTGGCAGGTTGACGTAGGAGGGCGCTAAACTCTAGAGCTTCCCGAACTGTGGAGGTGGACAAGTGCAAGTCTTGCTGTTGGACATACCCAGTTTTCCGCTGGAAGGACTGATCCCTGGGGTGTCCGTCAACGAGCATTTCACCAGTGACGACACCCATAGTTACTCGTGTTGCGAGCACGTCAAGCAAAGTCGTTTTTCCCGCTCCGGAGACACCCATCAATGCGGTACAGGTGCCTGGTTTCACCCAGCCATCAACATGATCCAAGATCCTTCTGGGTTCGCCTTTGATCTTGATGTCATAGCACACATCCTGCCAGTGGAATATCGCAGTTTGTCGTTGAATTGCGGTTGTTTGGTGAGGAGACTCGTCTGTCTTGGCGACTGCAGAGGGTTGGGAAGATGTCTCGACGTCACCCTCTCCGGAAGCAAGTTTTGGCTGATGACCACGGCGGAACAGAAGCACCTCGCCTTTAGACTTCTTCTCGGAGATGTACTCAGTGCCAATAAGATAGGTAAACATGAAGAATAACATGAAAGCAATGAGAATTCCAAAGTTCCTCCACAAATGTCCCTTAGTATACTTGAAGCTCTGTTCGAGGTACAACGATCCAGACACATTGGAGGAACCTGACTGAGCACCGACAGTTGAGCAAATGCGATGATCCATCGAGATACTACTGTATGCTCCGCCAGCAGGAATAATAGCAGCACACGGGAAATGACGACCTTGGAATTCATTGACCATAAAGCTTTCAAATGCGTAGGCAACAGGGTTGATATAGTTCATCCAGCGAGACCACCCAAGCATATTCCGAGTAGGGATGACGAATCCAGTATAGATCACCATACCCAAGATCAAAATGGCTGCCGGGACCAAGGCCTGTGAAAGTGAGCGGGAAGTTGCCGCAATGGTTCTGAAAATCATTGACATTGTGAAGGTTGTTAGGAGCGAGAATATCCAAAAGGTAAAGAAAGGACCAGCCTCACGACGTAGGTCGGTCATAAAGTACAATGGTATGTTGAAGGTGAGTGAGTTGACTACTTTGTAGGGTGTATCACAAAGCATGGATGCAAGCGCCTCTGCAAAAGGGTGGTAGAAGGCGTATCGGGCTTGCTTTTCAACAATTGGTCGCTGGGCGTAGAGGGTAAGGATTTCCAGTGCACTGGAGAAAGCATTCAAGAGGACAGCAAAGAACAAAAGAGCTCCCCGAGAGTAGAAGCTGGAGGTATCCTTAGGAAGGTTCACAAAGACAGAACCAATGATCAAAGACATGATAAAGTTTCCAATTAGAGCCGAAGCTGTTAAGCTATAGTCTCCACGAAGGCGTTGGAAGCCTCGAGTCACACAGAGGGAAATCTGTTTCCATATCGAGATTGTGTATGGCGATTTGACCCTCTGGTGCTTGTCCTGAATGGCCCTGCGTGCATCTATAAATGCATCGTAGGAGCTACCTTTGATGGGGTAATTTCTCTCATACTCCTCGATTTCACCAACAAGCTTAGCACGGGCAGCGCTTCTCTTCCATGATGCCGCAAAGTCATCGGGGGTGATAGGAACACGGCCTTCAAACCCTTTCCGAACCACACGTTCCGAAGGGCTAGTGATCGATGTTAAGAAGTCTGCCGTGGTTTGACGCTCTGGGCACTCATAGCCTAGTTCTTCAAAGTATTTCCTAGCCTCGGTCGTGAGCCCGAAGAAAATCTGCCTTCCTTCATAAAGCACGGTCACTTTGTCAAAGACATCGTAAGCACTCTGTGACGCTTGGTAGATGGCGACACAAGCTGTTGTTCCAGAATATTTGCTCATGAGAGCCAGGTTTTTGCAGAATTCAAGTGCATTGGCGCTATCCAGGCCTCTCGTGCTGTTGTCCCAGCACTGCAGGGGACTCTGACTGAGAGTGGCCTCCGCAATACTAACGCGTTTCCTCTCACCACCACTAACTCCGCGAATGAAGTCATTGCCAACCTGGGTGTTGATCGTATGGGAAAGGCCAAGCATAGCCATAACCACATCTCTCATATGCTTGGCGTATTGCTCGTTGCTTACCCCCTCAAGGCGATTTCGGGGGCTCTAGCCAATGCTGCGAACATGAGGGTATCGCCGACGGAGAGTTGGGGGAAGTGGACATCAGTCTCTGCTGCGTAGATTGCCTCGCCTTTGAAGGCATTTTGCATGTCCTTTGCAGAGATACCTGGATGTATTAGTTCTGTGTCAGACCCTCTCCAACAACCGAAGTGAGATGGAATGGAGTAGCGAGAGACTTACCCTGATAGTTGAGAACCGAATCCTCTGACATCTCAATACCATTCATTTCACCGGCAATGGTTTTGAGCAAAGTTGAGCAACCACTACCTGGTTTTCCCAAGACCACCAATGTTTCTCCGCTTTTGACGAGACCATCAAAGTCACGAAGAATCTGAATTTTCTGGAGTTTCAGACCAGCCAGTCGGCGAACCATAGTGCTAAGCTCCAGTACTGAGTTCAGGACGTCTTTCTGATAATCAGTAGGAGAACCAAATCCATGGACGTTCAAATTCTTGAACGCAATACCAGCGGTCCGATCTGGGTACTTTTCGGGATTTCGAGACCGGATCGCTAGCAACATCTTCATCCAGTCCCGCACTTTGAAGTTGGGGCTATTGGGATTGAGCGAAGATTCAGAGTCTCCATTAGTGAAAGGATTGTCCAATGCACCGCTCACGGAGACTCGAGTAGATTGCCGGGTGAGTTGTCGTGCTAGCCGACTAACCAGCGCCTCTCTATGTTTTTCATCCTCCTGCTCGGTGTCTTCGTCGTCATTCTTTTCTGGATCGTGGATCATGTCGAGTTCATGCTCGCTCGGGCCTTGCGTGGTGTTGTGACTGACCACGGACTGGGAGCGAGCAGGATTCGGGTTGAGTGTCCCCAAGAGCGACATCTTGGTTTCAGTATCAACCTATCAAACCCTGGGTGCTCGCGTAGAAAGGAACAGGATCAAATATCAAAAAGAAAACTTAAATATTAGATTGAAAGGAGGCTAGTCGATAACAGCAAAGCACCAACAGTCCGGGAACTCGACATATATAAGTTTATCTATAAATCCAAAAATAAATATCCGCAAACAAGAAACAAAAAAATCCGATTAAGATTCCGGCGGATCCGGCTAGGTTAGGGGTAATCACATTCTGTGAATAGCTGAATAGCTGAATAGCTGTGATATAAGAACCTCCGGAGTGCCGATATAGGGTGGATAATTAACTCCGATGGCCAGGAATTAGGGTTTGCTCTGCTACTTCCGGAACCCGAAATGGGGCATATTTACTGGGTATAATACCCCAGTTTTCTTTTCCCAAACGAGAACAGTCTTAGAGGTCTAGATGGGCCAGTTGAAAAACTTGAAAGTGTCCCATCGGGTTAGGGCCCGGGCCTTAGCATGTGATATCAATACAGGTCAATACGCCATATTTACCGATTAAAGAACATCCGGTATCCGATGCACTTTAAATGTGTGCCAAGACTGCCAAGACTACATATAAACAGCCTTAGAGGGTACACATCAAGGATGGAAAATAATCATTGGTCAGGCTCTACCCAAGACACGTTGTCTTATCTAAAGTGGTTTCCAAAGGGCATCCATGGGTATATGTAATCTTGAGTCATATTTGACCGGAATACATACATGGTACATGGCAGTACTATGGTACTAATAAGGACCCTACTATCGGAGTATCGGAGCCAAGCGATCCCGAATTGACTTAGATCACTCCCGTCCCGACAACCCCACTTACCTGGGGGAACACATTCCACCTCTGATTTGCACAAACTTGTAACTTGCCATCTTATGCACCTTTTTTTTCCCCTGCTGGTACTTCGGACGGAGCATCTCCCTTTCGGCATACTGTGGATGTTTTGTCTTTTGAATACACAGGGTTTCAAAGATCTCTTGGCTTCAATCTCGGGAAAATCTCCTATATCTCATTATTGTGACTCCTGATCATCCAAGATGAATGAGGTGTTTAATAATCAAGCCCGGGGCGACTCTACGTTACGCCAACATATATCTCAATTGTCAAGGCCAGAAAACGGACATACGAGAAAAAGACAGCGAAAGAGAAAAGTCGGACTCGGACTCCACAGACAATTTAAATCATATCATATACTAATAATCTCATTAGGCATGCGACACTTGTCGACACAGAAAAATAAAATGCGAGGTCACCACCAAGTCCAAATGCTCGTTCTGCAGCAAAGCCAACATTCCTTGTTCTTTGGTTGATTATAGGCGGCAAAGACAGTTGAGGAAGTACGACATCATAGCCGATATCATAATGTGTCAGTAATTAATAACAATCGTGCAGCCAGAACATGGTCGATCGCCTGGAGACAAACATCCAACGCATGGAAGCTCATTTTCAAAAAATAGGATTTGACTTGGGTGAAGATGTGAACGGGTCATCCTTTTTCGACGGGCTTCGGCAGTCAGATGAATCATCATCGTCGAGTCCAGCTGAAAATGCAGATTTCATAACAGATGCGGGTGTTTGGAACTCAGAGCCAATACACCTAGACGCTGAACAAGACCTCGCTGCTAATACGCAGAATCTATATCACACCCTAGTCGACTCAACCTCCGATGAAGTCGACCCATCAATACCGACGGATCTGCCTTGCTTCTACGTTCCAAGGTGTTTTACAGATACACCGAACGCCGGTGAGAACTACAGCCGGTCTCCTAGATTATAAAGCTGATTGATACGTATAGGCTTCTCGACTCTATCCTCAGAAGGAACGAAATGGATAGCTCATAAAATGGAAGGCGCGTCTGTTGGCAATTTACAATCCTTCCTTTCATTGAGTCTCCACCAGGGATCGAATCGAGACCCGCTTGAGGGTTTATTTCCCGACAAAGCTTTCTCCCCATTACCCCCGAAAGATGAGATCATATCGTTGGTCAATGACTACTTGGAGCAGTTCAACTTGCTGTGTCCCATATTTCAACCGTCATCGCTGTTGTCGCTTTGTGAGGAAAAAAAATTACAGGGCCTGTTAAATTTCCCCAGTCGTTGGGCCAGTCTTAATGTTGTCTTAGCGATAGGGCATATGGTGCGCATAAAGAATACCTCTACTGTACAGGCTGGCCGCCAGAAGAGCTGGTTGTTCATGAAGAACGCCTTGGGGGTTTTGAACGACCTCTGCTTTGGGTTACCAGATGTATGGACCGTCCAGGCACTCATAGGGATGGTAAGATGAACAACTGCATTGAGAGAAGATGTGACTAACACTACTCGATCTACAGATCCTCTTTCTGATGGGTACATTAAGCAGCCAGCCTTGCCGGTATTTGATTTCCTCTGTTATGCGAATATGCCATGTGATTCGACTCGAACGAAGCGAAAATGGGTCGGCATTGTGTCCTGAAGAACTAGAACAACGCAGGCGCATCTTTTGGATTGCATACTGCCTTGACAAAGAGTAGGAAACTCGATACTATCGACATCTAAGACCTATGCTGACATGCCATAGGATATCTCTTCGGGTCGGTACTCCACTAGCGCAAAGCGACGATGATATGGATGTCTTATTACCAATGGAAGTTCCACTGGATAACATAGGAACCCTGTCAACAACAAACCAACGAGAGACCTTCAACGCATTCAGATCAATGTGTGAACTGGGATTAATCAAGGGCCAAGTATACAAACACCTCTACTCGGTCAGAGCAGCAGATCGTCCGCTTGTTGAAGTAGCCGCTGCGGTTGAGATGTTGAACCAAAAGCTCGAACAGTGGAAGAATAGCATTCCCGTCGAGTTCCAACCTGAATCACGAAGACTTTCCGCTTTTCCAAAATCCCCGATGGCTGTGAGCCTTCTTTTTCTGCATTTATCATACTTCAACTGTCTGATAGCTATCCATCGAGTCGCTGCAGTCCGGGGTCCAATGCTAGGTAGGGATCTAATTGAAAGAAACAGCGTTTACAACCTACCACATCCAACGGTATTCCTGTCGAAATCACTCTGCATAAACGCTGCAACGGCGTCGATTAACTTGCTCAAATATATGCCGCAATCTAATATCCCCCTCATAGGGTATGTGATGACTCTTATTAAGAACCAAACACGTCTTGTCTTATTGCTTCCTGGTTCTGTGGTTAACATACGTTAGGATCCTGATCTACTACCCTATTATCGCATCGAAAACACTCTCCTCGACCATCGTCCAGGATCCACGAGACACCTCGCGCATATATCACATCGGGCTTATCATGCAGGTGGAAACATTTGTGTCATCATTGGTCCGTGATACACCCAGTGAAGGAATCGATGGGCTTTTGAAAGATTGTTCCGAGTATCGCTCTCTGGCGGAGGCTGCAGTTAGGGAGGCTACACAGCTATGTCGGGGTTGATCACAGGGCTCATCCATCTGTTCCTCTTGAGAGGATAGGTTTCTACTTGAATTCGACACGATGTGGTCGTGCCTGCGAATATTGGGTTTTTTGCCAAGGATGACTTGTTTTCACGTGCCCAGCAATGGGATTACCCTTGGCTCGCAAGTTGAAGAAAAACACGGTGCATAGCTCGGTTGATTTACACACTCCTCTCAATTTATGTTTATACCCCATCAATGATACCTAATGCAAATTGCAGATACTGAATAACTCTGGTCTCTTATCCTCCTTCCAAATTTCAATCTTATCCCACACAACCTCAGTATTTACGCACATACTCGTGAAAGGATATTATGCATAATTAACCTAATTAGGCCATTAGGCCACGCCAAGCTGCATAACATTGCTGGTATTTACAACCTTCTGTAGGTTGTAGGTTGCAATGTGAGTACAATGGGATATTCATGTATAACTGTAACAAAATGTTGGGAAACCTGATTCGACCATATGGGACCCGAGTATTAGAGTGCGTCTTAGCTATGTTTAAAACCTTTTAATGCTGTGGTGGGCGAGAGTAACAGAGGTCGTCAATAATATGTTATCTAGTGCAGAATAGAAATATATCGAGTATAAAACTGCCATGTCACAAAATATCTATTTTATTATTACATAAATTTCAAATTTTCTCCGAGATAATCCACCGTTAATTAATGGCTCTTCTTGACTTTGATGTAAACTACGCGTTTTGATTCATTGATTGCCTTTGAAGTGTTAAGGTATGGGGGTTTTCCTTCCGGAAAACAAGAGCGGGAGGAGGTACGACCGTGTATACTAGTAGCGCTCAATGCTAGATGCCTAAATTTTATGCCTGAATTAAGCCTTGTTTTAGACCGCCTTCAGGCCTCTCTATACAGTGTAACTACCCCGTACTCCGTACCGTAACCAAATCGGCATGGATTAACTAGGCGCCGTTAGCCTATAAATATGAAGCTTTTGATTCTCATACAAATGGAGGCATCTCCATGTGTATGGGATGAAAAGCTTTATTTCATTTCTGCCTCAGGCTAGCGGAACCAGTGTACGTTGCTTATTAAGGGGTCTAATAGTAGGTAACCTTGGAATCCGTGGATTTATTCATGGATGTATTGTTATTTTAGTTTTAAGTATTGGCGCTTGGTTGGGTTCATCTCTAGAAATTTTAGTACAACCCGTTTCGTTTCGGGAATGTCTTTACCTACTAGACATTCGACCCGTTCTTGCTCATTACCCACACTACTACATCGACCATTGACAAGGCTCAGTCTATCAGAAAGACAGGAGGAAAAGAAATGAGGAAAATAATTACACAAGAGGATCAAATATTTACATGTCTCCCTCTCCGCTGAATCCTATGTATTAGACAAATAACTCAACAAGCCAAGAGGCAGAACCAACCGGCACAATCTAGCAGCTCCAGATCACACATCGATGCCTTTTACCTGAACCTGAATCTCAACCGGCGACTCAATGAGACGGCCAGCCGCATCATGTGTCGCATCCCATTCTTGGATCTCGGCGACAGGGACCTTTTTAAGCCGGTTGCTCTGAACACCGTCATCTAGGCTCAGAAGTTCCTGTCGAAGTTTGTAGCCCTTCCATTTGGGAATAAGGAAGGCCCAGAAATAGTAATAGATGCCACAGGCAAGAAGACTAGGCATTGTCGTTAGTAAGAATAGACTAGTATGCCAAGTTTGGTTGACTTACATTGCAACTCCCGTCACGGCATATGTTGCATACCAAAAGCTGACATCGCCAGCATACTGGCCACCACTGGGAGGATACCAGGGCATCACAAGGAGGTAAAGCTGGATGAGAATATTAAAGATAATCACGAAATGCCAGGCCTTAAATTCGGGTTCGGGAAGGTTGGCGTTCTTTCGGCGCCAGCGAACAACGTAGATACCAACACCCATCGCAAGATTAAAGGCAGCGGAGGGGATGGTGCTTAAATCGTTGACTGTTGAGTATTAGCATTGCAAGAACGTAAGGCCAGCTTGTAACTGAGAAAAAGAAGAGAAAACGTACTGAAAGTGAAGGCGTCTCCGGCAGGGATGGCTAAGATCATCAACATGGTCAGACCCCAAATGACGAGGTACGGGCCTAAGGGTGTGCCGAAGGGCTTCGTCGAAACCCAGAAAGTCGTCCAAGGTAGAACTCCTTGTCGGCCACATTCTCTGATGCGCCGAGATATGCCAATTATCACAGCGATCATGTTACCGAATGAAGCCAAAGCAATGAGGAAGTTGAGGCCGCGAACTGCACCGCTATCGCCAAAGACCTTTCTAAAGAACAGACTTGCAATCGTCAGCTTAGAGCTTGCGATCTCATCCTTGGGAACTGTGAAAACATATGCAATTAGTGTGATGATCCTAGCATAGGATTGGCTGCCTTGACTTACCAGCAGCAAAGAATGCAACGTTTGCGAACATGTATAACACATAAACCACCGTGAGAGCAGTGGTAGCATAGATTTTGAGTGACCTGACGGGGTTCTGTCAACGGAAATGTTAGTTTCAGCTCGGTGCCACATCAACCTTGAAATGCCATACCTTGACCTCGTTGGCAACATTGAAAGCGTTATTGTAACCTCCGTAGGAGAAAGTGATACGGTATAGGGCAGTAGTAAGCCCGTATGCAGAAGCTGTAGAGCTCCCTGACCACGCGTCTTGGAAATTGGCTTTAGGGTTCTCAACTTTAGTGTTGCCACCCAAAACAACAAACCCAGTGACGATAACAAAGAGAAGGGTGCAAATCTTCACAATTCCGACAGCATTTGAGAACCAATATGCGTATTTCGTGTTGAACACCAGTACTATAGGTTGTTAGTACCTAAATTCCGAACGAAATGATGCACTGAGGGTAACTTACCCAAGGTAGCCATAGTGTAGCATGCTACGGCAGTCCCTTTAATCTGCCAGTCGGTGCCCGAGTGCCCGGAGATGGCGATGAGATAGTTGGCCATAACTGTTATGGTTTATTAATTAATGTTCTGCGACAAATAAAAAAAAGCAATCAGCCACCCACCTGTAGCATTAGCAGCTCCAAAAGAAAGAATGACACTCTGGAACGCAAAGGTGGTTGGAAAGAGCCACTTTGGATTAGGGTAAGCTTGTTCGAGGAAAACGACTTCTGAACCTGATCGACTGGGAAAGTATGCCGTAAACTCAAGGTACACAGCTCCAGATGTGAGGCAAATCTAGGACAGAGTAAGCATGATTAGTCGATGCTACTTCCCGATCATGAGAAAGACATACCAAGTAACCGAGTGTCCAATAAACAAGAGTGACACCAACCGAGCCCGTACCGGACAGGATAGATGATGCTTTGTCGTATTAGCTGGCATTTCTGCATATGCATGGGTTGTGTAGCACTAACGTGTGGAGTAGATACCAGCGCCGATCATCATTGTGATGTTCAGCAAGGTAATTGTGACGGGACCAACAGAGTATCCCAACGGCGAGTGGTGCTCAACTGGAGCGCCAGATGCGTCTTGGTACGTCGTTGTCGCATTATTGCCTCCGGTCTCGCCAATATACTTCCCGCCAACAGTTGTGACCTCCCCCGTCTGGCCTTCGACCGCAGTGCTGAGCGCAGCAGGGGTCTTGTTTGAAGATCGCCGCCAAGCCATTTCTGGCAATTGTCAAGAGCTATTAAAACAAAATAGATTTGACAAGGTTCTTCCCGAAATAACGAATCAAACAATGCAAAGTGGCGAGTGCCAATGCTCCCGTCGCTTCATATGGTGGTATATATGCTAGAGAAAGAAAACAAAAACGGCGCCGCATCGGCCATCTATATATCATGGCACCGAACTGTCTTTCTTTTGTTATCTTACTTCCGGATCTCTTGTCCAATACCATGCTCACGATTTCAGTGGGCATGCAGGAAACGTTTTGTTTGTGGAGCAAAACGATTTCAACATCGGAGGGTCGAATGTTACAACCAAAGCAGTGGGCCGACTGGGAGACCAACCATTCGCATTCTGGTCTTGAGGGGGAAGGCGTCATGTTAAGCAGAAACCCAAGGATAATTCGTCATCCGGTGTCCTAGTCTGTGTATAATATCCTTGTCAAAAGCACCTAGTATATAGCTTTTGTGCACTACAAGTGGGGAAATTATCGCGCGATGATTTGAATCTACCGAATATCTACCGAAGTCGAATGTTTCATATCAGTGAATCTGGCGGCCAAGTATAGCACAACAATTGTGTTCAATTAGAGATCCCTGTAAGTATATCTGTACTCCGTATCGATGGGAGGTTTACCCCGGTAAGATTTGCATGGCAGGATACAACAACCCCAAATGCTTGGTTGTACCATTTGTTCGGGCGAATGTCGATCTGGCACGTAATAGCTAGCTAAATGGCGAAAGCAAGAAGCGTGGCTGAAGATGGTGGCAGTGGTAGATGCGTCAAGTTGTGTTGGCTACAGCCATGCAATTTCGCGCAGTGATGGTGTTATCGGAGAACGTGGGGGCTTGTTTTGCTGTTTATCACGCCATGTGTTATTGAGATGAGTGTGAGCGAGGTCTTAAAGGGATGTTCGGGTGCCGCGGGCCCCATACGGAGCTAGGAGCCCATGGGACAACCGGTGCGGAGTATGTTGTAGTCAGTTACATCCCCTCCCACCTCTCTGTCTCCACTTCACTTTCTAGGAATTATACACGGTTCTCTCCTCTCTCCATGGAGATCATCTGTGTAGGAATCCCTAGAAAAGATCGCTGGACCCTGAGGCACTTCCTGAGGTCCCTCGCAGGGATGACTAAGCGTGGAGTTGAACGATCTCAGCTACCAAGAAAGCTGAAATTAATCTGGAACAGACTTCGAAGTCTCAGGTTTCCAATGTTGACACTCGAAATGATAAAGACTCCAAAGGTGGACAACGGACAACGGACAACGGGAGCCGGGCCGGGGGATTCCCGACCCCACACGGGCCACTTAGAGTTTGGTGCCTGAGGCAACAAATACACAATTGACCTTACTCATTCTTGTCCTCTCCTTGCTTCACATGCCCCTTAACCGTGGCTATTGCAGGTGATAATGAGTTAACGAGCATAATTGGCGACTCGTGTGTGATTTGGAGTCCTCTCAATGATAGTTAATCAGCCGCATTTCTAGTGCCAAGAAAGTGAGGGATACGTTTTTTATCCAAATTATGGCGTGATGAAATTTCTGAGTACGCCAAAGCGATAAAATAACTCACTAAGCTCATTTATTGTTCCGTTGCAAGTGCTTTGTTTTACTCATTCAAAGACCTGCATCGACCGTGCATGCCTCTTTCGATCGCCGCTAAGAAACAAGCTATACAGAGGTATGGATTTGGCCTTCAAGGTTGAGCCTACGGCCAAGGAGACTCTGCCACCTAAGAACGAGAAATCTATCGAGACAAAATATGCCGATGAAACTCTCCGCATTCTTGAGCTTCATGGAGACTCTGTTGGTCCATTGACGACTGAGAAGGAGAAAAAGCTCAGACACAAATTGTACTGGCGTATTTTTGGGCTCCTCTCCGCCATAAACCTACTGCTCTTTGTGAGCTCATTATTTTACCTTTTATTTACAATTTCTAACTTCTGTAGATTGACAAATCCACTCTGGGATATGCCGCTATTCTCGGCCTGTTCGAAGAGACCGGCATCACTAAGGCCCAATACAACAATCTAGGAACTTTCTTCTACGTCGGTACGTGACAGTCTTGTTGCTTCGAATATACGTTCCCTAATACCCCATTAGGTTACATTATTGCACAATGGCCGGGACATTATGCTATGCAAAAACTACCTTTTGGAAAATTTGTCGCCGCTCTTGTCTTCATGTGGGGTGTCATCCTACTTCTTCACTGCGTTGCCACCACATATGGCGCGCTTGTGGTTCTACGGCTGGCGCTCGGTGCTGCTGAATCTGTCGTTGTACCCGCGATGGAAGTCACAATCGGGATGTTCTTTAATCGTTACGAACAGTCGTTCCTCCAGCCCTGGCTTTGGTTGACGTCGGCAGCCGCTCCTATATGTGCCGCATTTATCTCCTACGGCTTGCTTTGGAGCCATAGTGCCATTCTACCCTGGAAACTGTTTATGATTATTACTGGATCTGTCTCGGTACTTCTTTCTGTTCTTGTTTGGTTCCAGTATCCGAGCAACCCAGCCGAGGCTAAGTTCCTATCACTGGAGGAGAAAATTCACACCATCAGACGAGTACACGAATCAAGTCAAAGCTCCATTGAACAGAAGCAGTTTAAGAAGAGCCAGTTTATAGAGACGCTGCGCGACCCCGTTTCATGGCTATTTACTTTGCAGTCCTTCACCCTCATGATGTCTAATAACCTCACCTACGGACAACAAAACCTTATCACTAAGGCCCTTGGAGTGGACAGTCTGGGCTCAACTCTTGTGGCTGCAGCAGGCGGCGGTTTTGGTGTCCTAGTTTGTATTACAGGAGCCTATGCCCTACGGTGGTGGCCTTCAAATCTTGCACTCCACGGACTCTTCTGGTGTGTCCCCGCGATTGCAGGTGGAATTGGCATGGTTGCTATCGATTGGGACCAGAAGCTAGGAATGCTTGCTTGTCTACTGCTAGCTGGTCACACATATGGTAATACCTACATTATCGCATTAGGCTGGACTACATCGTCTGCGGCCGGCTACACGAAGAAATTGACCCGAAATGTAATGTTCATGGTTGGTTATTCCATTGCAAACATTTGCTCGCCACAGATCTGGGTTCCTAAGGATGCACCTCGCTACTACGGTGCCTGGATCTCCATGATAGTGGTCAGCTGGGCTGGGACACCATTCATCCTTTTCATTATAAGGTTCTTATTGAAACGCAGGAACGATCAACGGAAGAGTTGGGCTGCATCCTTAACCAGCGAAGAGAGAAGGGCTCACGAATTTGGAGTAGTTGAGGAGCTTGATGAAAATGGGAATGTGATACGCAGAAAAGTTGAAATTGCCATGCTGGATATGACTGATATGGAGAACCCGTTCTTCATCTATCCTATCTGAATAACACGGGTGTTTGGAATTCGGCCTCATCCAACGCCAAATGTCTACGAAAGCTTTAGTTTGGAAAATATATACATACTATCATTGCCCTAACATTGGCAAAGTGCACGCTTTGCCAGATAACGTGTTATCCCAAGTAAACTTCCACTGAGATGGATCGAGACGATATGAATGGCCCAATGCATAATAGCAAGCGTAATATAGTTGCGAGCTGAATTGCAGCATAGGGAATATTCATTCAGAAATAGCGTTGAGATGATCCCACCTGCCGTTGTTTACTTGCAAACTGAGCACTTGTTTCTCGGATTTACGGTATAAATAGTCTACTCAAGATTGAATGCCAGAGATTTCTTCCTCCTTATATATCCGGCGATTAGGAAATGAAAACCCTAGAAAAGTATATGTTTGTGTGGTCTATATTTGGTTTCTAACGCTAAACAGGCAACCCACATAAAATTGGGGGCTAAAATATAAGCACTAAAATATACGATGAAAACACGCTAATATATACGCTAAAATGTACGAGCGGCTCTATTAAGTAATTGTAATAACTAACTTCGTGCTACAAGGCAGCCTATTTCTGGATATCTATGTATAAATATCGGGACAAGTATAGGATTCTAGAGGTATCATCACACTCCTCAACGATCAACCATCATGCTACTCCCATACCTCCTTACTATCGCCGCTGGGCTACTGGTTCCTGCCGGGTCCAGAAACATACCAACCCGACGAACCTCAAGTGCAACATCTACTCTCATAGCAACACAGTATGGAACTGTATTTGATGCCCCAGTCACAATCGGGAACCAGAGCTTCATGCTCCTCGTGGACACCGGCAGCAGTGACACCTACGTGATGCAAACCGGATACAAATGCGTCAACAACACCGACAACCTTGTCATACCACAAAGTGATTGCCTCTACTCAAACAAGACTTACCATAAGTCCAAGACATATCGCCCTGTAGACAACGAAATGTTCGGCGTGCAATACGGCGCAGGACTCGCGAGCGGCCACATGGCCTACGAACATGTGTCCATGAACGGTGTAACCGTCAACGCACAGAAGATCGCCATCTCAAATGCCTCCAATCCCATGGGTGATGACGTGAATAGTGGGTTACTCGGTCTAGGATACCCAGCTCTCACGTCCGCACACCCAGCAAACCACACATCCAACAGCACATATTGGCGCGATCGTCTGGTTTACAACCCATTGCTGTTCACGATGCACGAGCAGGGCCTTATCGATCCATGCTTCAGTCTTGCACTAGCACACACACCGCAGAATCAATCTACGTCTTTTGGAGGGTATTTAACGCTCGGTGGTCTTCCACCCGTTAACCACAGTTCCCACTTCTCCACAGTTCCCGTGGAGATCACAGAGAACATTCCGCTGTGGTACACATCGGGGAAAAGTGTCCGATCTTACTGGTCAACCACTGTCAACAATATCACTTACGGCTCCTCCTCGAATAACCTGACTACAAACACAACTTCGTTTCAAGCATTCGTCGACTCTGGGAACGATATCTCGTACCTTCCACCTGCAGTTGTTGAGCCTATTAACGCTCTCTTTTCGCCTCCGGCAACTTATGACTCTGACCTCGGTTTGTATGTTGTTGATTGCTCGGCCAAAGCACCGGAATTCGGTCTGTCGCTCGGTGACCAGACATTCTACCACGATGGTTCCGATCTGATCTATCAGACCGCTGAGGGAGTTTGCGTGTCTAATCTTGCTTCGTCTACAGAAGTCTCCCTAGGTGATGTCACACTGAACATTATTGGCGTTCCATTTTTGAAGAACGTCGTGGCTGTGTTTGACTTTGGGAAGAATGAGATGCGGTTCGCTAAGAAGCTGGACCCTCGGCATAGTGTCTCGGGGAATACTACTTCCACGCCTTTGGCTTCTGGTGCCCCGATGCGATGCAATAGCCAGCGTAGCACTGTGATCGGTTTATTTTTGGCCTTGGCTATTTCACTGATGGTATAAAGCCTGGAAGGGGTATGATTGTATTTACATCCGATTATTCGATCTGGCTTTGTTCAAGTTTTAACAGTTTGAATGCTTCCTCCAATCCACCATCTGTATCAACAATTCCAGAACCCACATCTTCTAGTTTGAAATCCATTTGAGGCTCTTCGCTTTGTATATCATCTTCAGAAAGCATTGCTCGAACAATAGTCACAGCAGTACGCGCATCCCAAAGTCCATCGCGAGATGTAAATAGAGACTCCTGCATTAAAGAGAGTGCAGTGCGTAAGATGCGGCGATCGCTTGTTTTTAGGCAGATGAAGTATAGCATCGCAATGATATTTGTCGAAAGGGTGAAGGCTCGATTGGAAGGAGTGTTATTTTCAAAGTTGGATCCAGATTTCGATTCAGAAGATAAAGATAATAGTGTTGATATTTGGGTAAGAGCGATATCAAATCTGCAAGTCACTTCTAGGAGGTTCTGAGAGCCATTCAGAGTGCAGATAGTATTTTCCAAGAGGACTGCGTGAAAGATGAGTGCCTGACTTCGTAGAAGAATGAGTCGTTGGCGTTGAGCGGAAGTAAAAGACTGGAAATCTTCACTTGTGCTCATGTTCTCCGAAATCTCTTCCAATTTCTGAAGTTGAGCTTCCAGCTGCAACCTTTCCCGAAGAACAATAGATGGTACTTGAGATTGAGGTAGGTACTTATATTCCACAAATTCCATTAGGTGCCATAGAGTCCAATTCTGGAGCACGGTAAGCGAGGTCTCGAGATCGGATAGGCCAGAAATCCGCTCTGGAACCGTATGCACCTCTCCCGAGACTTGTTCCGGCGACACAAGCCTGAGAATAGGTATTCTCTCAACTGAAAAAATACTTGCATGAATATCAAGCTGAGAGAAGATCGCCACCAATTGCGCATATGTCTCCTGGCCATACACAAGATACGGATAATCTGTTTGCAACCTTCGCAGGAGAGTCAGACCCTGGTCTAGATGCCACAATGCTTGTTGGATATTGCCGATCAAACACTCAAAGGTATAGAATATGAGGCTGCAAATGAGCGCAACCTCAGCTGAAGGGTCCCGGGTAAGATGTACACGAAGTTGAGAGTGCGATCTGGTAATACGCTGGATATGTTTGACTGAGACTTCGAACCGCGGTGACCTAAGAAGCATATAGTCGCGATACAGGGAGGTGAGCGCAACAATAGAATTGCGGATAACGGATTGGTCTTCACATCTCTGCAGGATGAGGTGCGTCCATAGCGTAGTATCTGAGAGTCTAGATAAGGAGCTAGCTGCTTCGCAACAGTAGTAATGAAGTAGTTCACGGTCGGCGCGACCGCCGGGTACTTTGAATGGAATATTGTACATCTTGATTTCGGGTTGGGGGTGGGAGCTTGGGGATATCCGGGGCAGCTTCGTCCAGCGGAAGTGCACTGGCCACATCTGGGACGTCGCTCGTCGCATTTTATTCGGTGGGTTCTGGCTCAGTTAGAAGCGGTGTACTGAGCGTTAGCCAATATACTCACTTGCAGGTGGCACACCCTGTTCGAACCTTGGGTGTGCTACGACGCGCTTTGATGGAAATCATGAGAAAGATGGAGGGATGAGAAGCAAAGGTGGAAGGATTGGGACAAATCTAAAAATAACCAAAGGAGCAAGCCCTGGAGGCTGAAAGTGCTGAGTGGGGGCGGAAATCAGCCACCCACATAACAGGGCAAACCATAACCATGCAACAAGACACATAAAAGTAGATGATGGTTTTTTTATGAATGAAATTATATTCTAACATTTTATTCTGGGTATACCACGAATATTCTATTGTCATAATAATACCCCAACGAAATCTTAAGGGTATGGTCATGGCCGTCTATGTGATTATATATCTTATGTCCGATGGGATGCATCATCAACAAGGTCAGCGCTTCCCAAGCTAGCCTCTTAGAAGTTCCAAGCATCCTTACGAACGATCCTCATGCACGAAATACTCAGTCCTGACTGCAATCCCCGCCCCGGTAACCGGTGCGGTATCCTTCACCAATCCATCCTCGGAGTCATTGAACGAGATGTCATCTGCGCCGCGGTCCACTTGACTTCGTGAGACGGAGACGGTGGTGTGCTGCTTACTGGCCTGGGCGCCGGTGTGCACGCCAGAGTGCGAGAGCTCGTAGCCGCGGCGGCCGCTATACGTTCCCGTACGAGAGTGTGAGCCGAATACCAGGGTGCGGAGAACGGGGAGACAGGAAGCGATGATGGCGATGGCGGTCTCAACCATGGAGACGGTGCAGGTGATCATTTGTTCGTTGCGGTGGGAGTAGATTGCCCGGATAACTGGGTACATTGTGGTTTAGTTGGAGGAAGGAGATGAAAGGGACAGAGGAGGGGAGACATACTGCTAGTGATGACTACCAGGCCACCCAGGAGGAAGACAGAGATGACACCCCACTTTTGTTTCCTGGGCATCTTGAGTCGTGCAACTTGCGCAATGGGGAGGCAAATGACTGTTTGAATGGGGTTAGACGGAGAAATTCTGATGAATTGAGCTCGGATCCTTACTGAAGACATCACTGAAGATGTTGACTGCAAAAGTTAGTTGATAGTTCAAGTAAAGCAAGAAATATAGTCTTACAGAGAATAGTGAGCCAGTAATTGACTGTGGAGGGTCCTTGGGGGCATGCCACTAAAAGAGCGTCAGTCTCTGCATCTGTGGTAGTTGGTATAGAAGCATCTTCTCACACTCAGGGTTTGTGAGCCCATCCCACTGCCGCCGGGGTGGGTAGCACTTGAAGACAATATCGAAAAATAGCACTAGCCAGGTGGCAGCCAGGAAAGCAAGTGTGAAGTTGTACACCATCTGATACCGGGTGCGATCTGCAAGGCGCTTGTAGAAGATCACCATGCTAGCCTTGATCAACCACAGCGCAGTGACGTATAATGTGGAGCCCGGGATGATCATCTAGGAGATAAACTAGGCATTAATAACAATGTAACTGTGTATACTTCCTAACGCAGGCTGTTTTACCTTCATCAGACTAATCTTCTGCTGCATGGTTGTGTTCGCCATTTCAGACATGCCTGTGCCAGCTACCGTCAGTGGACTCCTCGAAAATTTTGCTCCACCAGTTCAATACTCGAACCACCTACCCAGGTTGAACATATAATGTTGGATTGCCAGATCGCCGATTAGACACAAGGAAGCCATAATAACGAACACGTCGTCGAGGTAAATCCGCTTCAGGAGCTGCAGGCGGACCACAAGGCGACAAACCAGGAATATGCATGCCGCCACTGTGCAGACATACCAGGCCACCTGCACAACGGAAACCCATTTAGCAAGGTAGTGGGGAATTTGAAGGGAAGATATCATACCACTTGCCCTAGATCTGGGCGCGCCATGTTGACTTGCTTGCTATCTCAGTCACAAACCGCAGAGAGAGGGAAAAGGCAAGACTCGGAGCATGAAAATAATGAGCCAGCTATCTATTATTATAAAATTATCTACAAGACATTAGCCACTCTCCAAATCAAGAGAGTGCAGTGAAACACTTTTACCAGGGCCCACTGCTTTAGGAGGGCCCTAGCACACATTATCGAACAGGTTAAACTTAGATTGAAGCACTCTGACTCGTTGTGTCATCCACCTCGTATGGGATGGATGGTATCTTTCTTGGTAAAATAACATCTGTGCTTTGAATATGGGGCAAACGTCGATAATTACTGTATTAGACGGGAATTTTACATCGGTCCCAACTGATTCCAAGCCTATGGCCCCACCAAGTGTTCCATGGATCGGTGTTGCAACCATAGGAGCTTTCTAGACGCTAAATCTTTCCGAACCTTGGGAATGTTCTAATGTTCCAAGATTTCACTGATTTCCAGAATTGGGTGGCTCGGATAGATTCCAAGTTTACCACATTTAGGTAGTTGTTATCGTACTATGTAATCTCAAGCGAAAGTTCGTGCGTTTGGAGATTCCCCATTCGGCAGTTATATGCTTTAATTTATTCGAAGCCGGTGCTCCGCAACTAGCAACATTACGCGATATACATTAGTAAACAATCAATAATACAATAACTGGGGTGGAAAAAAAAATTATTCTTCTAAATCTATAATAGGAAAAGGAGAGAACGTGGGAGTCGCGATCCAGATCATTTTTAGTAGTGCCACTTCTGCGCTCTGTCGGAACTTTAAAAGAAAAGCCGGGTGCTCCGGGAGAAGGATTTGATTTGCCGCTCATTTCACGCCACTGTGGGGGCCGATGTAGTTGCAATACTGTTTGCAGGATTTTAGCCTTGGGGGGCGTTACCGAACCGTGGTAGTACCTGCATTAGGCTCATTCTGTGATGGTTCACGATTCGATTGAAATTAGGTGAATAATTCTAGATCTAATTTTTTTTATACAGAACAAGGCAAGGCCACAATGATTTCTCACACACACTCTAGGCCAGCAACACAGGGTTGAGCACCACTGGGTACTTAGGATAGTTGGGCTTGTAGACCTTCTGGCAGCGGGCGTTGTACACGCCAGTCGTGCTCGTCACAATCTCCTCCTCATGCCCAGACACACCCAAGCGCGCCAAGGGACCATTAACAGGCTGTGCCTTATCCCAGCCAGGCCCAGCGGTGGGGTTCTTAACGAACTCGACGAAACGCGCGTTTAGGTAGTCCGCCAGCTGTTGCTCCGCATCGGTCACGCCGTCTAGAAGCGAGAAGCACTCATTGCCACCGTGGAAGAAGGGCACCTCGCTGCCGTGTGAGGGCCCGAGATTGGGGATCGGCAGCACGTTCGAGTAGTTGCCAAACCAGCGGTAGATCCAGGTGGGTTGCTTGGCGGCGCGCAGGTCCAGCAGGGCGTCAGTCGCGCAGAGGAAGCGCGCGTCGCCGTAAGAGGCACCGCTCATCAGGGAGACAGAGGCATAGTCGGCTTCGTCGTAGGCGGCCAGGAGCTGTTCCGCGGGCACGAAGGCAATGTCAGCATCAAAAGTGCCGATCCAGGACGAGAAGTTAGTGTTCTCGCTGGCGTAGACGTAGCCGAAGATCTCGCCCTCCTGGTCGGAGTTGCCGACGATCAGCGGGACTGATGTTGGGTAGTTACCCTTGGCGAAGCGGTCGGTGTAGTTGGAGAAGCGGGTAATCTCGTCCACTACCGGAGAGAACCAGGTGTTCGAGGTCGAGTTGAAGTAGGTCGTCTGGAAGGCGTAAGTATCTGCTGCACGCAGGCAGTCCAGAGTGTAGTTTTCAGCTGTGCAGGCAAGAGTCACGCCGGCATCCAGCATGTCCTGAACCACCTGCTTTAGTGCGACACCGACAGGTGCAATGGCCGGACCAGATTGGGCATTGGCAGACATCTCAATCGCGCCGGCCAGGAAGGTATCAGGGTGATTCCAGAGATAGTGATCAACGTGGACTCCACCGGATGAATGGCCACCCAGCACAATGCGAGACTTATCACCACCGAAGGCTAATGACGACGTTAGTAAAAGGCCAAAAGGTGGTTTAAGAGAAAGCGGAACCTACCCTCAATGTTCTTGTAAATCCACTCCATGGCCAGCTCCACGTCCAGGATTCCAAAGTTCTGGGACTCCCCCTGCAGCTCAGGGGCATTGGGCGAGGCATAGATGCTCTCGCGGTAATTAAAGTTGACGTAGATAACATCATTACGGGCAAAGTTAAAACCTTGCCATTGGGCATTGCTGCTACCGCCGGTGACCATGGCACCGCCGTAAATATAGACGAATACAGGCAGTTTGGAACCATTGCCCGGTGTCCAAATGTTGAGGTTGAGGCAATCCTCGCTCTGGTCGGTGATGGAAGTGCCAGACATCACCTGGGCACAGGATGGTCCATAGGCAGTGGCCTCGAACTTACCATTGGGGAACGAGGTGATGGGCTTGGGGGCCTTCCAGCGGTTCTCGCCAGCGGTGGTCTCGGCAAAGGGGATGCCTAGATAGACGGAAGTGTCATTCTGGTCAAAGCCCTTGACGAGACCCTGCTCGACTCTGACGCTGGGAGCAGTAGTCTGGGATCGACATACATGGGCCTCTGCAACCAAAGCCATAGCCGTGGCCGTGGCCGTCAGGCTCAACGTGCGGAAGAAACCCATAATCGCGAAGAAGGCCGGAGGGTGAAAAAGATGATTGCTGAAGGTAACGGTGGGAAACGCGCACTTAAGCAGCGGGAAATCCGGGAGCGTACGTCTGTGGAACCATGCCGAGATTGTTCTTGACCTAAATGGGGATCAGTTTGTCTTGGATGAGTCGTCCAATCATGTCAAACCCTGTGGAGTGCAACCACGTGCCAACCATGTGGCGCACTGAATGGGCTATTGATTTCTTGTGTTAGCTCGACCCACTATCGCGAGCATTATAGCGATTAATATATCTTGGACGGAACCTTGGAAGCCAATAATCCACATGCAGAAGAGTTTGAATCCTTCCAGAAGTCTTATCTCGCATTGAGCTTATATAATTTGACCGCTAGAAGCGATTCATAGAGTGTCTAAGAACCAGGACCGTTAGGGTCTCACTCGCAATGCTGAATGGGATCTAAAACGGGCCATCAATACTCCGTATTAGGAGTGCAATTAGAACGGGCAGTAAGTGCAGGCAACAGCAGGAAGAGATAACGTATTTCACTACCGAGTGGGTCCGCCGCAAAACACATGGCGATAAATTACTACTTGATATCTTAATAACGGTACTCGTAGTCTATATGGGGTTGCTTATCGTTCAATGCCTTTTAGGTCATATCTAGCTCCTGTAGGGGATTTGGAAAAAAATTTATGACTTTGTAATTGCAATATATATACAGTGGCCCCGACTACGCAAAATTGCTTCACACCGCTTGAAGGCTCTACCGTCTACCAACCGCCTACAAAGTTATGCCATCAGGCGCCTAAAATTTCTGAAGCACCGGTTGAAAATCAACTCTGGAGTTTTGAGATTAGTTTTCTTCGGCAGGGTAAATTTCGGTGAGATGAGCACTCTAATGCACGGCCCAACAAGCCAAAAGGGGTAAAGGCGAATGGGAAAGGCCGAGGAGGCCAATGGCGCCACATGGCGAATCTCGGGCGGATAATTTAAGCGGCGGAGCCATTTGGAATCATAGAACATACGGTGGCCAAATTGTGGAGGATTTTGCGTACAACACAGTCACTGGATTTCTGGCTTTGAACAAGTAATTATCAATCCCATGATGATATAGATTTTCGAATTTCTTAAATTGATATATTATACAGGGTTAAAATTCCTTATCAGTAGCTATTGAGGGGCAAAGAAAACCAAGTGGTTGTTCAGATATAAGTTTGGAAAATATCGTATTTACTACTTTGTATGAGTTTTACGGTGGATCACTCGGCAGTGAATTAATATTACGTTAAGATGTCGAATGCCATAGGGCAATGGTAGAAAACCCGGAAAATCATAGGACCGCCAATTGGCGCATATTGAGATTAGTCAGATTGTCGAGTGAACTTCCAAGCCCTAGAGGTTCTCCTTTGTGTCATTTTAGCTCGTCTTACATATCATTGGTATATACAATACATTATTGTATATTGAGATCTCCGTCGTAAATAATATAGGGTAAAGATACCGTTTAAAGACAGGAATGATGTTGATAAACGGCCAAAGGCGACAGTGAAAGAATGCCAAAGAATGCCCCAAAACAAAGGGATAGCTTAAAAGGGGTTACAAATCGTAGGCTTGCGAGATGCTGATCTTATGAGTTGACGCTGCGAGAAACACCAATTGACGTGTTGGTGTTGTCTTTCCTCGAGTCTTTCCCCTTTCTGTCGCTGTTTTGGGGTTTGGTTTACTAAGCTTATCTAGTGTTCCGCAAAGCCCAACCAGCAGTGGGCTAGGTATGTCGCTTATCCTGGTATATCGCCCTAATCTCTCTCCCTCCCCCTATATTCGCTGTTACCCTGCTTTAGTGTCGCCTGCTCGTCAATACCTTTTGGACTTTCTTCGCTCTGGCCATTCGTTCTTTTCCTGTTTCCCTATATTGCATTCTCCCACTGCCTGTCCTGTCACATATATCAATCTGTGCTTTCCCAGACATTTTATCATCATAAATCATACTTTATGTGGGTTGAAAGGCTTGTCTGATTTCTGTTTATATATCACTAATTCTATAGTGTAGTAAACCGGAATACTTTTCAATCTCCAACCTCGCGTATAGGTATTATAACGACCTACCTAGCTTATGCAACTTCATTCTGTTTAATACATATGCCGCCCGCATGGGATCCCCTCATACACACACTGTGCTATGCTGCTGCTGTCACGACCTACATTGTCGCCTGTATATAAAATAAGACTAGCCTGCCGCCAGAAAACCCACCGACAAAGACTCTATCGTCGTTTTGTTGCTACTAGTGAGGTATTAACGTCCCTTACCACTATACAATATCTGCTATTTTCGACAACTTTGCCCTCGCCTACGCAACGTATGCTCTGCTCAAGTTATGCCCGATCCTGGCAGTCTTCCCGGTATAAAACATCTTACTACTATTGCTATTAGAAATGGAATCATCACCAGCCTGCCAATGGGCCGGAAAGGCTCTCTTGCACGCAGCTCGGTGATGGCTCGTAAGACGGCCTTTCTGCTCCCAATATATTTCACCCGCCTAGGTTACACACGGGCAAAGAATCCTTAAATTATAGCCAACCCACGGTGCTTTGCACTGGGGCATTAATATTTTGTGCAATAAATATGATCTGATATAGTTGCTTCCTAATACAGAGAAGAGACTTCAACCGTAGTGAAAGCATTTGTGTGGAGTTTTCCTGGTAAATTTATTTTACCCATTAGTCTACACTATATGGATGATGATAATCCTTCGCTTCTTTCTCTGAGTAGTGTTGTCGATCACAGCAGCCGGCCTAAACGATCCTAGAGTCTATGCTCTTCCTACCATAGACTGCTCGGTCGAGCGGCCATCCCTAAGTTATCCCTGAAAAATCTGGTCAATAGTACTCTATGCCAGAACTACCCTTCTGTCCCAGAGGATTTCACCTCGACTGAATACTATGCTATCGCAAGATATCACCCGTGAGGACTCACTGTGAAGTTGCGTTTAGGCGGCCGCCTGTCCTAATCAGCTACCGCGCGCCGCGAGGTGATTTTACTATCGTCCTCTACGACCTATTCCTGCTACTTCACATACTACCAAATTACGGAACTAAGGTTGGAAAACATAGTTAAAGCTTTCAGGTTGGGGAATCGCCCCCTACTAGAGGGGCCTAAGGCTATATCTACTTATTCAGAAACACGGTTCTATCGGCTGCACAATATCTCGTTCGATGTAATCGCTTATATCATGGATTAACAATTAATCAGCTAATGACGGATAACTCAAGCGATGAATTCATCTACCTCGAGCTATGAGTTAATATTATCCGACTTGACAAGTTATACGACTATGAACGTGAAGGATATACTGTCGACCTGGCGCACGATAATTACAAGGATGAGCTCTAGGCAACATAAGACGAAGCACTGTTGGGTGAAACCTTCAAATCACCCAATAACGGTAGACACTTCTGAATTAGCTCTGTTTGTATTAACATTAACAGAGAACGCTAGAACACTTACTCAATGTGGTCATCAGCAGATCGCGCCCATGTGAATAATGTGACATAGAAAGTTCCGACGCGGTATACAGACGTTCCATTGCCGGTCAACAGATTCCAGTAATTTCTTATACAAGCCGTGCTCAGGTTGCATCAATGGATCATCGGTTAGATATATGTTAATTTGCTCTTGCCTTCTTCACCTTGTTCCGAAGGGGATCGGAGGGCAAGCGTGCGATCCCGGTGTCGCTGAGTTAGTTCTCTTGGTGAGCGGGCTTTAAGTATCACAGCAGAAGGTGAACTGATTCTGCGCAGTATTCTTTCGCGTCTGCTAACAATTGTTGGCTCAGTTACCATGAGGCTTTCATATATTTGGTATTTGATACCTTGAGGTCGTTATTAGGTGACGTGTTGCTGGTTAAACGGCGATATTTCCTGCCGCCCATGACATCGTCTCCCTAACTGTGGAGCATTGTCGCTGCCCAGAGGGTTGATGAGTCTATCATTCGGCGCCTTTAGAAACACATTGTAACCGCTGGCATGCATGTTGATGGATCCTTCTCACAAAAGCCGAGGATGCATTCTGGTATTCGAGGGTTAATCATTTTCATTTGGGATGTAATACCCGCCTTTTTAAATCACCATGAACCCTCGGACATGTGCATAGGAAACTCCTAGATATGTTGGACTGAAAGGGTTGGAGAATGGAGAATGAGAACAACGAGAAAGAAGGAGAGGGAGAGGGAGAGGAGGAGAGAAGGCAGGTATGTTGTAGGGGCTCGATCAGATCGGTCGGAAATGAAGGAAATTTGACTTCGGCTACAGAGAGTCATTCTTGGCGTCATTTCGTTCGCCGGTGGAAACGGAGGGAGTAAGCGTTGAAGTAGGGAAGAACCCTACATATGTAGGCATCTTGACACCTGCCCAGGTGGGCAAGGGCTGGATGATGACTAATAGTGTGGGTGCGCCTGGGCAGTTAGGCAAAATAGTGGTAGTATATGTTGTAGGGAGGCGATCAGGGTGGAGGGTCACTCCTCAATGTTAAAGGAAAGGCGGCCGTTTCTGGCCTCCATTTTCACCGGTGCCCTGACTCTATTTGTAAATTGCGCACATCCAAGATTGGCTAGCGCTTCAATAATGAGGAATCAGGCAGGATGATGAGTGGCGTTATTGTCGCCTAAACGTGCCCTGAGAGCGGGCATATCTCCGAAGCACACATGGGTACCTTGCATAAACCGGGAAATAAAAAGGAAAATATAACGTGGAAGTTTTGGGGGCCGTGGGTTAGAACGTGTCCAACGCACTCTGTACCCTACACAGGGTTACATCTCAAGACCAGTTTAGGTCAAAACAAAACCAAGAGGGACTAGAGGCGATCAATTCGAAATGAAGTGAGACATCAATTTTAAAGTGCCGTAAGTGCTATGATTGCTGTGATTGCTGTAAACAAATGGAAATGGTGATCCGGCTTCTTTCCGGATCGACACTTATGATTGGTGTACCTGGAAGGGGTCTGACCCACTCTATTGGCCCTGGAGGGCTTAGCGTAGGCTTATTAAGTTTTAGCCTCCGGTCTTGAACTCCTTGATTTGGGAGACCTCAAACCATATCCTTCTACCCTGTAACCCGTGGACACTCACTTATACACTCTAGCTCTTCGAGTTATTTATACAAACACTTGTCAAACGAATGTTCTTTCCTTCCATCCTCCTACCTTCCTGCATCAATATGCAATATGTTATCCAACACACTCGGATTTAGCCGATATACAATGGCCGGTGGGCCCCGAGGTATCCGTGCTCTTGTGCCTAAGCGATAGGCTATGATTGGATTTTGTACATCGAGCTAACTCCTTCTACTCCAGTCATGACCCTGTTTGAATGCGGCTAGAGTCCGTTAGGGTCTTTTAGCTTCTTTTATGCGGCTCTTGCAATTTTACTGCACCGAGATAGGCCGAAATAGGCACCGGGCCAGCACATACCCCTCTCCAAACAACGCCTATTATGCCTGATGGCTTACTCTTTTCTTACTCGGATGTGACTCTTTTACGCCACTGGCTGCGTGCCCGTATTATGCCTGCGTCTGGCCTGTCACCAGTCGAAAGTGGAAAAGCCGGTCCATGAGACTTTCAAGTTGAGTTGCCATGAAGTCAGCATCATCACTGCTGTGAAAATAGATCCGGTTCGCCCCCGGGTCTAGTGTTCACACTATTCAGATTTGAATCCACCTTGTAACTCTGTGTTGGGTTGCCCTGCACCGGTGGAGTGCGTTCGGAGTGGCACTGACCTATGAGTCGTGGAATCATCCGGATATCATGCACTCTCATTTCCACGCTTTGATAGCTCTGTTCTCCTTTTTGATTAGTGCGCACTATGTCGGAGGTCGGCATCTACTCCAGGGGGCGGAGATGGACAGCCCCCAGATGGCGCTCGATGTATTTCAGTCTCTTTTCCCCCGGAGAGTTGTTCTATTTTCTTTCGACCATCAACACTCTCATTTTGAGCTCTCTGGGAAAAATTCCCAAGCAGATATTTGTCTGCGTCCTCTCGTTGTTCGCGAGCTAACCTGCCATTCCTTTTATTGGTTAACCAGCGATTTGTGTTGCATCTAATTATTGCATCTAATTACTACATTCATTTCTAGCCATGATGTTTAAGTCTCTTGCCGCTGTGTCGGCCCTGTCACTCTTTGCATCGTCTGCTATTGCCGTCGATGCTAGTCTGAAGAATAATGTTGCTGTCTATTATGGACAAGGCTATGACCAGCCCCGGCTCAAGCATTTCTGTGAACAGACCACTTCGGACATCATCAACATCGGGTTCATCAATCAGTTCCCTCAACATGTGGGTGACTTCCCTGGTTCCAACTTTGCCAATCAGTGTGATGGCGCCTTCTTCCCCGGCACCGAACTGCTTAGTGGCTGCCACCAGATCTGGCAGGATATCCCCAGCTGCAAGGCTGCTGGCAAGACAGTCCTGCTGTCCATCGGCGGTGGTAGTGCCACAACCCAGTCTCTGCCAGACGATGCCACTGGTGAATGGTTTGCGGATTTCCTGTGGTACTCCTTCGGTCCTTACAATTCAGCGGTTTCTTCATTGGGTTGGACCGAGACCATGCTTGGCCAACTTTACCCTCGCCCATTCCTCACTTCTTCAGTCGATGGATTCGATTTTGATATCGAGTACAACGGAGGAGTTGGTATGTTCAACTAACTCTCTAAATTCCTGACCGGACTCTCTCTAACACCCCCATACAGGATACGCCGCCATGATCAATCGTCTGCGCGAGCATTACGCCACGAGCACCGAACAAACCTACTACATCTCGGGTGCTCCCCAGTGCCCCATCCCTGATGCTCAGCTCAGCGACGCTATTGCCAACTCGTACTTTGATTTCCTCTGGGTTCAGTTTTACAACACTCAGGGTTGCTCTGCTGCGGACTACGTCCACGGCACGGGCAAGTTCAACTTCGATGAGTGGGTCGGTGTCATCGAGAAGAGCGCCAACCCCAATACTAAGCTCTTCATCGGTCTTCCCGCTTCCGAGGATGCCGCTAACACTGGATTCTACCTGACTCCCGACGAGGTGAAGCCCCTTGTCAAGACTTACATGGACAAGCACCCCAAGCACTTCGGTGGTGTTATGCTGTGGGAGGCCACCGCCGGTGACAACAATGTCATCGATGGAGAAACTTACACTGAGCACATCAAGGAGATCTTGTATGATTGCGCTCCTCTCCCTGTCACATCTACGACCGTTACCCCAACCCATTCCTCAACTGTGCCTCCTGTTTCGTCTTCGACTGTCCCGCCTTCCACCACTTCCACCACGGTCGCTTCGTCCACCTCGGTCGCCTCTTCTAGCTCCGTTGCTTCGTCCAGCTCCGTTGCTTCGTCCAGCTCCGTTGCTTCGTCCAGCTCCGTTGCTTCGTCCAGCTCCGTTGCTTCGTCCAGCTCCGTTGCTTCGTCCAGCTCCGTTGCTTCGTCCAGCTCCGTTGCTTCGTCCAGCTCCGTTGCTTCGTCCAGCTCCGTTGCTTCGTCCAGCTCCGTTGCTTCGTCCAGCTCCGTTGCTTCGTCCAGCTCCGTTGCTTCGTCCAGCTCCGTTGCTTCGTCCAGCTCCGTTGCTTCGTCCAGCTCCGTTGCTTCGTCCAGCTCCGTTGCTTCTTCCAGCTCCGTTGCTTCTTCCAGCTCCGTTGCTTCGTCCACCTCAGTCGCCTCTTCTAGCTCCGTTGCTTCTTCCAGCTCCGCCGCTTCGTCCACCTCGGTCGCCTCTTCTAGCTCCGTTGCTTCGTCCAGCTCCGTTGCTTCGTCCACCTCGGTCGCCTCTTCTAGCTCCGTTGCTTCTTCCAGCTCCGTTGCTTCGTCCACCTCGGTCGCCTCTTCTAGCTCCTCTGCTTCTTCTAGCTCTGTTGCTTCGTCCACCTCCGTTGCCTCTTCCAGCGTCCCTATCAGCTCTGTGACTCCTAGTCCTTCTGCTTCATCTGGACACCCTTCCGCCACTGAAAAGCCCACCCACAGCTCGCATGGCCACGGACACGGACATGGACATGGACATGGACATGGCTCTCACACACACACCCATGCCCACACACACACTGCTTCAAGCTCGACTCCCCTCCCCTCGGACCACTCTTCTAGTACCACCCCTGCCTCTTCTGCGACCGAGTCTGGCGCCTCTTCCACTAGCGAAGGTGCCATCCCGACCGGTGTCCCGTCTTCCAGCGATGATACTACTGGAAGCTCTAAGCCTACCGGCGTCGAGACTACAGGCGGCTCTAAGCCTACTGGCGACAACACCACTGGAGGATCTAAGCCTACTGGCGACAACACCACTGGAGGATCTAAGCCTACCGGCGTCGAAACCACAGGCGGCTCTAAGCCTACTGGCGACAATACCACCGGAGGATCTAAGCCTACCGGCGACAACACTACCGGAGGCTCCAAGCCTACTGGCAGTGAGACCACCACGGCGCCCGCTGGTATCACCGCCACCCCCTCCGTCTCTGGCTCGCCTTCCTCTTTGGCTCCGGGTACCACCACAACTATCATCGTGACCTCCTACGTTGATATTTGCCCAACTGGCTTCACCACCATCACCACCACCATTACCAAGACCTGGTGCCCTGGTAACTCCCCCGCTACTGCCACCGCCACTGGCACCGCCGAGATCACTGCCCCTACTTCCGGCCCTGCCACTCCCACTGCCGACATCCCAGAAGGCTGGACTACTACCGTCACTGTCTGCACCCACTGCGCTGCTACCCCTACTACTGTGACCCTCACCAAGCCCGTCGCCACTGCTACCACTACCACTGAGGCTGTGTCGCAGCCCACTGCCCCTTCGGTACCTGAGGGATACACCACCACTGAGACTTTCTGCAAGCACTGTGGTCCTACTGGTAGCACCGTAACCCTCACCATCCCGGCACCCACCGCTACTGTCATTATTCCTGGTGCTGGCTCTGGCTCTGGCCCTGGCTCTTCTGGAAACGGCTCTGGCTCTGGCGCTGGCTCCGGATCCAACCCCGGATCTGTCTCCACCGGCGAGGCTACAGTGCCTGGTGTCGCCCCCGTGGTCCCATCTCCTTCCTCCAAGCCTATTCCTAGCAATGGAGCCGGAGGCTTCCACGCCGGCAGACCGTCGTCCAGCATTGTATTCCACCCCTCACCCTCGCGCACTGCCGTGCCCACCGTCGCAACCACTGCTACGGGCACAACCACAGAGCCCACCGGCAACCCCGTGGGCGTGTCCCCGGTCTACACCGGTGCGGCCTCGCGTGCCAACGTGACCGGCTTCTTCGGTGGCGTCCTCGCCGTCGCTATTTCCATGTTCATGATGCTGTGAAGCTGCCCATTTGCCTGGACAGCATGATCTCATCATCTACGCGATATGATTGATCTCACGATGCTGATCTCAAGAAGAACTGGTACTTTCTAGCGACTGGTTCCTTTTTTTTTCGTTACGATATTGTCTTTATTATATATTCTCTTTTATCTGATCTCCAGTCTCTGGGGTGATTCAATACCTCTTGGCCTCTTTTTGTGATTTACTCTGGCCAGTAGTGGCGAGACCCCTGCATCTTCGAATTGAAGCTTTGCGAGCGGTCGAGTCCGTTTGTTCTCAATCTCCTAATGATATCCATTTCAAGATGTCGCTGTCGAGTATGACCTCTTTTTCATTTATTTTTGCTTGTTTTACTATTTACAATAGGCAGAGATGCTCTTTGTATAAAAATACCATATTACCTTATATTTTTCTATACCTTCGAACCCTCTACTAATCCCCTATTTGTACGGGCGACTAAATCCTGGGCACAGCATTCTCATTTGATGATAATGTGTCAAATTCGTACCATATGTGAAATCTAAGTGCATTTGGTTGTTATCAATTCTTCATGTGATGAAGTGGATAAAGCGACAGCCATGTGAATTTCTATAACACTCTAGACGCACTCTTCTAACTATGAATGATAGTTGGAGTCGGCAGTTTCTTCCCCCGACTCACCCTCATTTCCTCTATCGAGGATCAGGATGGCAGAATAACCAGTAGGCACGGCGAGTACAAGATCAACGCCTACCTCGGTTAGAGCTGTAGACGTCCGAGCGCCCCGCCATCAGAGAAGTGATGTAGCCGGTCAAGAATGAGCAGCTCGATAGCGACGCGTATAGAGGCTTCTGAGTTGTCTATTGTATGATAGTGGGGCCTTCGAAGCCGTTGGATAACAATGTCAATCCTAAGAGAGAGGGTAACTCGCTCAGGGAACATGACCGACACCTTGCCGATCCCAATTGTGTCCCTGCATCTTCGGAAGGCGCGTTTGTCGAAGCTCAAATAGGATGGACGACTATGTAGGCTATCAAATTAAAGATGTTTTTATATATATTTCTTTCCCTGATATTATATACATAATACATAGTAAAGTGGATGGTTGTTCGGCGTGCCACGGTGCAACGATTTCCCCGCATTTTGATATCGGACCTCGGATGCGGAGAAAGTATTTAACAGCCCGGGAGGTACCCCATTGAACTTCACTTATCTCCATACAATATACAAAATGTCACCATTGAAAGGAATCAAAGTAATTGAGCTAGCAGGCCTAGCTCCAGGTATGCAATTGACCCCCAAAAAACACAACAATCACAATTAACAACCATCCCTAGGCCCATTCGCAGGCCTCCTCCTAGCCGACTATGGCGCCTCAGTCCTCCGCATAGACCGACCCAACTCCATAAGCGGCGATCAATTAACCCGCAACAAAACCTCTATAACCCTCGACCTACGCTCCCAGGCTTCCCTAAACATCCTCCTCCGCCTCCTCACAACAGCCGACATCCTAATCGACCCCTTCCGCCCCGGCGTCCTCGAACGCCTCGGCCTCTCCCCAACAGAAGTCCTCCTAAAACACAACCCCCGTCTAATTGTCGCCCGAATGACCGGTTTCCGCCGCGACGGGAAATACAAAGACATGGCCGGCCACGACATTAACTACCTCGCCGTCTCAGGCGTTCTGTCCATGCTCGGCCGCGCAGCAGAAAAGCCTCACGCCCCAGGTAACATCCTCGGCGATTTCGCCGGCGGCGGTGCCGTCTGTTTCCAGGGAATCCTGCTCGCGCTTATCTCCCGCTCCCATACGGGACGCGGCCAGGTCGTCGAGGCGAATATGGTTGATGGCTCGGCGTATCTTGCTACGTTCCCACGGCTCGGGAGGAAGACTCCTTCGTGGGCGGAGCCGCGTGGAGAGAACCTTCTCGATGGGGGGTGTCCGTATTATGATACGTATGAGACTAAGGATGCTGGGCGGTATTTTGCGGTTGGGGCTTTGGAGCCGCAGTTTTATGCCGCGTTGGTGCGAGGGCTCGGGTTTGAGATTGGGGAGCTGCCGAAGAGGGAGGATCGGAAGCATTGGCCGGCTTTGAGGGAGATCTTTACGAGGAGGTTTAAAGAGAAGACGCGCGCGGAGTGGGAGGCTGTTTTTAATGGCACAGACGCTTGTGCTACGCCTGTTTTGGAGCAGCGCGAGCTTGAAGAGGATGGGTATGAGCAGCGGCCTGTGGTACATCTGGTTAGTACGCCTGCGGCACCGATTCTGGCGGACAAGGGTGGGTGGACCGGTGGTGGGATGTTGCCTGGGGAGGGGGGTGTTGATACGCTTAGAGAGTGGGTTGGGTGGGAGCATGGTAAGGATTTCGAGGTTAGGGAGGATGGGGCTTTTGTGGTTGTGAATGGGAAGTCAAAGATTTGAGGTCTTTGGTATGTCGATGCATGGAAAGCCTTTATATTCTACCTGTTCTACAAGTCAGATGTATATGTTCAAAATGGTTTATACTATGTAACAGACTCTAACGAGGCAGGTATCTATCATTACAAAGAAACACTTCCAGTTCCCCTTCTCCCGAGATATCAAACACATTGCAGACATTGAACTTCATAAATACTAACGCTGGATTTTAACCAGCACGTATTATCATTACTACGTATTACCATCAAACGCAAACACCAGCCTAGAGATAGAGGCCGTAACCAACAACAGCATGTACAGAAACAAGAAGAGAGGTCCACACAAGCGAGAGAGCAGCGCCGCCATGACTAGCGGGACTGCCATTGCTCTTCGCAGTACCACTCTTCTTCGCGGTAGCCGCGGTGCTGGTAGGTGTAGAAGTCGACCCACTCAAAGCCGTCTCGGGCTTGGTTGGCAAGTTGTAGAATTCGCGAATGATATCGCTCGCTTGCTCGGCGATGCCGTATGTCGAGGACATCAAATGCGTAGACAAGGCGATGGGGATGACACTAGCATCAGCAACGCGCACATTTGAAAGGCCGTATACGAGCAGATTGGCGTCGACCACACCACCCTGCTTCTCGGGCAGCATTGCGCACGACGAGGACGGGTGGAATTCCGTGCCGGCTGACTTGCGTAGCCATTCTATCCACTCGTCGTCGGTCTGGACGCTTGATCCCGGGGTGGTTTCGTTTGTGAGAACTTTGCTCATCGGGCTGGTTTCGCCTACTTGCCGGGCGAGCTTAATACCGGCGAGGAGGATCTCGGCGTCTGTCTTATTGTCAGCATTGGGGACTTTTTATTAGAGGTGGGTTGCAGGGAGTACACACCAGCTGGGTTGTCCAGGTAGTTCGGGTCGATGACAGGGAAGTCCATCGGGTTCGAGGAGTTGATGTAGATACGGCCGTGGCTGAATGGGTGTTGGAGGGCAGCTGTGATGCCGATATCGCCGTTTGCATCGCTGTTCATGAACAGAAGCTCGATTTGACCTGTCGGGGTTTCGAAGATCTTCGACGTTGTGTTACAGATTGCCTTGTAGCCGGTGACGACGCCATCGTCGTAAGTCGTGTTTGGCGCATACTGATCGATTGAAGCGAGGAATTTCGACTCATACTCATCAACCTTACTACCGTACATAGCGGTAGCGTTCACGTAGGCAACAGCGGAATCGATATAAGTGAGGAACTTGGAATCATTCTGCGAAAATTAGCATACGGGCTTGATGGATGAGGGATAGACAGAACCGCACCTTATCTTTGCCGTTGTTATAAAAGATGGAACCTGCGGTGTCCACATTCGTACTCCATTTCACTGTGGCACTCTGTGTAACGAAGTCAGTTACACGCTCATTTTATCGATAACAAGCGGACTCACGAAATGGTCTTGAAGGTGTTGACCGACACCAGGAAGTTCAGATACAAGGTCAACACCAGCGTCAGAGAGGACGTCTTTGGGGCCGACACCGCTGTAGAGCAATACGGCCGGGCTGCCGATGGTGCCACCCGCAAGGATGACTTCCTTGTTAACCTTAACCTTCAGTTTTGTTGCTCCGCTATCAGTTGTGTACTCAACAGCACCTGCCGTTTTCTTTCCGGAAGATGTAGAGTTGTCGAAAACAAGGCGAGTCACATGCGCATTCGCCAATACATCGTAGTTGCCGCGGTCTGCAAGCGGATCGAGATAAGCAGAACGACTGTAGGAACGCGTCCAATTTGAAGGGTTGATGCAGGATGTTGAGACGTCAGCGCCTATATTTTCGCCTCCGTACATATTGGCGGAAATATCAATTCCCATGGCTTGGAGTGAGTTTAACCAGTTGCCCACTTCGGGGAATGTGCTAGGAATGTGTTAGCCCTATCATTCAATTCTAGGGAATAGGGTTCAACATACTAGTCGGGGTATGATGTGTGGATCGGCCCGTTGGTGCCGTGATTTGACGCATTCCAGACAATTCCAGCCTCGTCAATCACATCCTCAACTGGAGGTGTGAAAGTCTCGCTTTTCTTCATAGCAGCGAAGAATGACTCCCACGACCAGTTATCAGCACCATCCATATCTCCGAGCATATCTTTCCAAGCATTGATTTCATCTTCACCCGGACGGGTCATATACAGCCCATTGATGGCGGAACTGCCTATACCTCGGTGTCAATTCTCTGTTCCTCGTTCTGTCAAATATGAAGCGTGTGCAAACCTCCAAGGACCTTGCCACGAGGCCAATTAATCTCGCGATCTCCTGCATTAGGTTGTGCAACAGTGTAGAAATCCCAATTCAAAGGCGTTGTCCATAAAGAGTCGAAATAAGAATATGCCGGTGTATCTGTATTTACGTCAGAAAGGTCGCGTGACTCCGCGCGATCCAATAATTGAACGCACCTATGCGCTTGCGATAATCGTCTCCATTCCCGCCCGACTCAAGAACAAGTACAGTGTGGTTTTTATCCTCCGAAAGACGAGCGCCTAACACGAGTCCAGCTTGACCTCCTCCCACAATCACAAAGTCATAAGCATCGTCGATTGTCGTGCGAGGCAACAAGGCGCTCGCAAATTGGTTCGCGACTAGGCTTGCGCCTACGATATGGGTAACGGACAGACTAGGTCGCATTGTGAGGGTGTGTGACGCAGATTGTCGAGAGGTGGAAATGTGGATCTCATATATAAAAATCCCATCGCGGTAAACAGGCTTAAACCTGTGGAGTAAGGCCTTTGAAAACCTTTGTGATGAACTTTAGCGATTCTCAATTTTACGCACGATGATCCCAGATAAGCACATCCTGAAGCCTCAATCGCGTTAGCCAAGTGGGTCCATATTGGGCTTCAGCAAATGAGATCTTGGTTCCTTTTACTCCACATGGTCTTTCCAATAAATCAACTTTGTTTTCCTGGAACTGGTCTTTCTACCCGTCCCTCGTTCCATGTTTCTTATCATCTGGTTCCTGGAAATGTCCAAGACAATCAGATTTTTCTTGCAATTCAACCACGTTTAATCCCCGATCCACATATATTTCCGATCACTTCAATCCAATGTCAATAAATATATATGATTGCGTTATCACAGACAACACATCAACTCTGTGATCGCATGGCTCCAACGAGGTGTTGACCGCATGGTTGCTATGCACCGACAAAAAGCCCCGAGCCAATAATCAACCGGGATTCTCTCCACTAACAAAGTGCTCACCAAGGGTGGGTCTCACAAGAGGTTCTGATAGGCTGCGGTTTAGATGATCGCAATTATAACGCGGCCAGTAACCAGCCACGATAAGGGTGTGTCTCTAGAAATCTAGAACAAAACCCACTAAATGTGTCTGGATTTCCATGGGCGTGAAGTGAAACCTCCATATGACGACACAGGGATCAATTCTGATCGCACATTGCATGCTATCCATTGACAGTTATCATGTAATATTGATTCAGAATGATCTCAGAGAGTGGAGGTGTTAGGGTTATTTTTGCTCGGTGCAATTTATTTACCTTCCGCTAATCGCTAACCCGATCTCACCAGGTCCCGCCTTGTGATTAGCCAGCTCGGTAAAATCAGACAACTTTTAGCAGAAGCTTGTTTGGTTGGATCCATTTTGAAGAGACTATCGATTTTCACCAGCCACGGTGGCAAAACTATCGAAGCGATACAATGGTCGTACGAAAATTCCAACCCCCTCAATTCCCCGATTCAATGTCAAGACATAGGAAACCTGTTTTGCACATTTTAATTGTTTTCAACGCCTGTATTCTATTATACTTGAATACAAGGCTAATAAAGGGAAAACCACCAAAAAGACGCTATAAGGCCGCAGACGCGACTATTCTTGTTGTATGATATACAGTCAAGTTCATAATAGCCATACACTTATCCTGTGCCGTATAGAGGTCACTAGTAATAGAATGGGATTAATCCAAAGTGCCCTAGAATGTAGACCCAAAAGCGAAGGTTGAGTTCTCATCAATAGCGTCTTGAGAATTGCTAGGTTGGAGCTTGATAGAGGGAATTCGTGGCGCCTTAGATAAGAGACGATTGCCTCGCAGTCTTTCGATCACTTCACCGTAACGCAGACACCGCATTCTGGTGCCCCTGTAACACCATATATGCCATCACATTGACGATATCCCTCCAGCCATCCTGACGAAGTCGATAGGCCACAATAGACCATTTCCCTTCGTTGGTCAGTCGAGAAAAGTAAAACTATTGACCATCAGTAAGGACACCCCAAACGGTGCTATCCGGTTCTCCGTGGGCCTTCCGTTTAGCCCGGACCATTGCCATGTATGCTAAAGGTTGCCCTTGGTGGTTCTGCTCGGCATCTAGTACGATCAGATGGCAAGCCATGTGATCTTGCTCACCAAAGAATATGCCGTAGTCCGCCGTTCCTACACATTTATACTGTTTAATTGTGGCAGGTAATCGGTCCCCATTCAAGCGATATCTCAAAATAGTGAGTACACGTAACCTTCGGACCATCCAAAAGCCCATTAGTCTTCAGATTCTCGCAGATCCTGAAACGTATGGCATCTATTTTACAATCCAATGGAGCTTCGCCGGGCTTTGAGGGCATGTTGAGCCACGTTTCTATAGATATGTACTCATCGGTATAATAAATTGGAACGGATGGTGGTTTAAGTACCAGAGTTTGGCCAGATGAGAATCAAGGGACGCGGCAATTCCCAACTTTTGTGGCCCTTAACTTCCCTGATACCGAAAGAGCTGTTTACATCGGTCGAAGTCATATCCGCTGCCGAAATCTTGGGTAGTTCAGGCTCGACGGGGGGGGTTGTTGATGAATTCTTTTTTAATTCGGTCGTACTGATATCGCGCGCAGTTGATAGCTTATAGAGTCGGTCCCACCAGCTTTTCCAATTTCGGGCTGTTGGCTAGTGGCGGCATTTTGATACGAAGTAAAAGAAGGTGAGATTCCTTGATGCGGGAAAGGAAAGGGCTGTTCAAGTAAAAGTCGAAAGGCACTTCATAATTTGAATTCCGTCACTACTACCAGGGGAAAGTGCATTGGCCGAAGCCCAAATTGGAGAAGAACACTGTATAGATAAGTATGAGGTCATTTGGTATAGTCCACCGCCCATACGGTCTCAGCGTTTGTTTTGAATAAATTTTTTGGGCGTATTTGCAAGTATCTGTCAGATATCATTAAGATATCTTTCTTCCAGATATTTTTTTCTCCCTATTGGTGTTGTAGCTAGAAGGATGGAATCAGTCCAGAGACCGGACGCTGCAGAAAGAAAAATACAACACAATATAATTAGAAAAGTAAACCCGCAGCTAACAACCAATTTTTCATCACACAGGCATAGTCCCAGGGGTCGTTGCAAATGCCTCCTCCAGTATTTCCAACCCACTAACCAGCTGCTCCTCAGTGATAGTGATCGGCGGGGCTATGCGAAAGGCACCCCCAAAACTAGGATGGCTACTAAGGTTGGCCCACAAGCCTAAATCATAAGCCCGATCCCCGATCGCTTTACCCAAAGCTAGTGCGGGCGTCTTGGTCGCCTGATCCTCAACAATCTCAACCCCAGCCATAAGTCCACGTCCACGGACATCTCCGATACAACCATACTTCTCTTTTAGCGCATTTAGTCGGTCGTGGAGTACCTTACCCATAGCGCGAGAGTGCTCAACTAGCCCATCACGTACCACGATCTCAAGCACCTTGTCACCCACAGCAGCAGGTAGCGGATCATTAACATGAGTCGTGTAAAAGCAGAAGTCCCGCTCGATGCACACGCGTTCGATCTCAGCACTCGTAACAACAGCACTGAGCGGCAGGCCATTCCCCAGCGTCTTGCTAAGCGTGAGGATATCAGGAACGACACCTTCATGGTTGAAAGCCATTAGATCGCCACACCGACCCACTCCCGTCTGTGCTTCGTCTACGATAAGAAGCATTCCACGCTTTTCGCACTCTTTTTTCAGAGCTGCGAGGTACCCCGGTGGTAGGACATGCATGCCAGCCGATGACTGTATACACTCCACGATGCAAGCGGCCAGCGATCCGCAGGATTGCATATCGATCATGCGCCAGCCGTATGCCATCTCTGTTTCCCAGTCGTAGGATCCGTCTGCACGGCGGAAGACAGAGCGGTATGCGTTCGGTGATGGAAGCATCAGCATACCCGGCATCAGTGGACCTTGGCCTTTTCGACCGAAGTGGTATTGTGCGCCGAGTGCCTGTGCTGTCACGCCGTGCCAACTACCGCCTAGTCCGACGATTTCGAACTTTCCGGTGTATACCTTGGCCATCTTTATCGCTGCTTCGTTGCTCTCGCCGCCGGTGGAGAGGAAGAAGGCTTTGTCGAGGCCGCTTGGCAGAAGATCGCACAGACGTTCGCCTAGGCTGACCACTGGGGGCGATACCATACCTGAGAAGAGATGGTCCAGGGAGGCTGCGTGGTCGGTGATTGTTTGCACAATCTCTGGGTGCCCGTGGCCGAGCAAGCAGGACATTTGTCCGGATGTGAAGTCGAGCACTTTGTGTCCGGAGGCTGTGTACACGTAGAGCCCTCTGCTGCCACAGATCACGTCTTTATTGAACTTGGTGCCATAGTTGAGGAGGTACTTTGATGTTTTGGCCTGAAGCTCTTCTTGGTTGACCTCGGTGTACAAGATAGGATTGTCGTTTTTCTTTTGGGGCATAATTGCGACTGTGGATTCTCCTATGGTGAATGCAGTGGCAATTTGGGGTCTGCGAATGATGAATAAGATGATTGTGTCTGAGTGCTTCTAAACTATTTCTGAGGAGTCACAGCCTTCTTATGTCTGTTATCGCTGTCTCTTGATTCCCCTCATTCATGGGTTGCAGGGGTGTACTTTCTCCTCCTTGTTATCTTGACCGCGGAGCCGCGGCGAACAGGAACCCTTGAGCATCACAACGTCTTGGCTCCAATGATTCATCTAGAAACTACAATAAAATCGGGTTGTAAAACATTGAGGGATAAATATTCATTAAACGTAGGTTCTCTTAAGATTCAATAATCGGAAAATAACATTTTACCATGCGATTTAAATAAATTCACCTTCTAATAAGACTGTACCCCTTCACTTGAAATACAAAATGATGTGAGCAGTTGCCTTGAACTGATAAGACGGTATGAATACTTGTCGGAAATTATGTAAATTCCGGCAACACTTAATTCAACAGTCATTGATATATATAACGTGTCGGGGCTGTTGAAGCCCTTAGAGCTTCCAGTCACTGCTATGAAGATACCCTATAAAGTACCTTTGATTCCTAGTGCCCCTCGTCGCAAAAAAAAAAAAAAAAGTCAAAGCCTCAGAAACCATCCGTGTGATCCCTAACCCGACGCTCGATCTCACGCCCAATATGCATCGCTTCCTTGCGGCTCGTGCGAGAAATACCTAGGAAAAAGGCAATAAAGTTGCCATAGACTTGTCCCGTGCTAGGATCAAGAACTTCCTCACCGTCCTCCATGAGATTGGCACATTTGACAACGTGAGCACCAAGCTCCTGTTCTTGACCGGAGGCTTTCAAGTCTGGTTGCAACACCGTTGTGCAAATGTCGCCAAATTTGTATACGCCTCCCTTCTGAGCTGAGACAAATAGTAGCTGCATGTGGTATTGGGGCCCACCCAGGAAGGGTTTGCACAAGGACACGATGCGCTCTTTATCGGCCAAGGCGTTTAGAAGGGAGATGCTGTAATACGATACGCCATATGTATGTGCGGTAGCTTCGACCTCTTGCCAGCCAGGGGCGCGGGGATTGATTTCAAGGAGGAAGACATCCCTTGGCTGTGTTGTCGTGGTTACCGGTGTTTTGAGCTGCAGGTCGACAAGTCCATCCGAGTCAGAATCCGTCTTGGCGTAGTGACAGCTCGAATTGCGCAGCTTGGCCTCGATATGCAGCACAGCATTTCTAAAACCAGCGGCCAGGGCAAGCTCGTGTAGTCTTTGCTGCACCGACTCAAGCTCGTACGGAGGAAGAGCTGATGGTAACATGTTTGACGTCTCGACAAAGTTTTGTACGCGGGCACCGCTTTCGTTGTTTTCGTAATCCCCAGCACTGGGGAAGTCGTCGTTAACCTCGAAGAAGACAATCTCGCCATCAACAAGGACCATATTTGCGTCGATTTCGGGGCCATCGACGTATGTCTCGATGACAACTTCGTTTCCGTGCCAGGCGGCGAAAGATTCGCGCCATAACAAAGGCACCTTTTCACGTAATTCCTGCTCGTTGGCTACTTTCCAGACGCCCTCAGAAGACCAACCCTTGGAAGGTTTAATGATGAGGGGATAGGCAAGCTGTGGTCTGTCATCGGAGAGCATCTTCTCTAGATCGCCCAGAGAGCGGACGAGTCGGCAAAAGACGTTTGTGTCAAGCTGGCGAGTTTTGAATTTGTTCTGGACCAAGCCCACAGACTCTGGAGGCGATGTCTTGAAACCTAGCTGTGTGGCTGTATGGGCAATGATGGTATGAAGGTGCTCATCGACACTTATCACACCATCAATGTGTTTCTCTTCCCGGCTATGTTGATATCCCTTCAACGCCGCTGCAATACGGTCGGCCATGTCCATATTCACAGTCATGTCTAGCGGCACGAATTCTTCGCGAAGGTGGCTATATGCGTCATCAGATAGCCAGTGGCTGGAATCATCAAACACGACCATTGCTATGTTCAGTGAGGCAGCGGCCAACAAGTAACCTTGTACCTTGGCCAAGGAACCAGCTCCAACAAGCGCCAGACGCTTTCGAGGTACAGGGTTTTTTGTGAGCCAAGAGAAGGACAGCCGTTTTACCAATTCATGGTTGATTTCTGCAGACTTGGTTGTAACAGAAGATGAGCTGTCATTTTGTACCACGATCGCTCCGTAACAGTACGGAAGCAAGCTTGCAAGGCTCATACCATGGTATGCTTCGGTAGTGCAGCCTTCGATGCATTGTCCTGGTGTGACAAAGCCTTGGACCTTGGCGACATTCAGACAGTCGACCATGCGCCGGTCAAGAAAGTCGGATTGGACTACATATCCAGACTTCAGTGGCAGCAGGAGTTTTACTAGACCGCTTCCCTCAGGGGTGTGATCCTGTAGGAACTGTTTAGCTTTACATAGAGCAGAACACTCAGTCGTGATGGGAGCTTCGGAGGTATTGTTGCGGTATATGTTTATGACTATGGTGCCAGTCTCCCCCGGCAATGCGTTGAGTTTCCATGCCCATTTCGTATCGTTCGAGCCTGATTGACCTGCCAAGTTAGTGATTTGGAATACTTATTTTAACCACTTAGACTCTTACCCATCTTTGGTTTTCGTGCTGTTTCCGATTTTGGAAAGAAAATGCCCCCACCTTTAGCCGTGAACAAGCTCTACAACCAAGTTCGACTGAAACGAATTGTTTGGGTATATATATTATCTGTTCAGGTCTAAAGGTGCTAGAGGGGGGGATGACTCACTTTGTAATATTTAGGGTGCTTATACCTTGTAAGTCCGATCGGATCTCCTGGTTACTCCGAGACACTAACGCGGTCACCAACACTGACCCTGGTCCCCAACTAGACCCTTTTTCACTTTATTTTCAATGTTCATAGAAGGATTTCTCCTTATCTATTATCTATTATTATTCATAATAAGACCCATAGGTCTGTGTCTTTTCTTATTTTGCTCATTTCGGACTGTTTGTTTTCCTTGCCTATTTCAACTTTCGTTTTTCTACCATCTATAACAACATTCAACATTGAATCTTTTTTTTTTCTTTCATTAAAACAAGACTAGCGTAAAGTGACCAGTCTGTCAGATGAAGCAGACGATCTAGAGCCGGGTATTTGTCCTGAAAGGGTGGAAGAGTGCATCTTGGAGAGTACTACTCCGTACAATCAACAACAGCCCGTCGCACAAAAGCGGGAGAATAGCGACAAAGAAATCTTGCGTAAAGTGGCTAGTCTAACCCCGGGCTCTATTGGGCTCGTTATGCTATTCGCCATGGCCGAGCAGTTCACATTTTATGGGATGACGGCCCCCTTCATGATAGAAAAACAGCCGGGACCGGTTGCACCCAGGCGCGCTAGGTTGGGGTATGAAGACATACAGGGGCCAGGGTTCAATCCCTCTTTTTGGGAGATACTATGATGTCTCAATGCCTTAATTTAGAACGGCAGAAAAGTCAAAATACCTCAATTATTACCTGCCTATTACATATGCCTTAATAATCAAAGTACCCTACCTAATTCTGCTGGCGTTTGCAAGTCTAAAGAAATGAAGCTTTTGTACACCCAGAAGAGCCCCCGTCCAGCAACCTACGTTTGGTTTATTGTTTTGCTTACGGTTTCCCGACATTTGAGGAGTATGACTATATTGACTATACTTCGGAACCCAGGTCACGAATTTGCACCAGGCGAGCGTTGCGTATCATTGAAATTGATGTTGACTTTTTGGCTCTAGTTTTGAAACAAAGTGCGTTCTCTTCCTCAATCCCGTTTCAACCCAACCTTTCCCACCTTGCGTAACCCTAAAGCACCAACAGCACAAGCTGCCAGCATTAGTCCAAAACAAGCCCAAAAGACAGCTCGGTACCCAACCATTAGTGCTTCCGGTGATTCTTTGTTAGAATATGATGACCCCTGAGTGACACCGGTGGAAATGATGGCGAAGATGGCAAGCCCAATAGAGGTCCCGAATTGCGCGACGGTGTTGAATACTGCCCCTGCGAGGCCTTGGGTTTTGGGGGTGAAGGCATCAGTGATAATGAGGTTTGCGATAGTAAAGATGACTAATTGAGAGTTTGGTCAGCGGTGCATTCAAAGACTTATCTTTTGGTCATAGCGAAAAGAAGGGGAAACCAAGAGCGGAACTCACCATCTGCTGAAAGGGGACCTAGGAGAACAGCCCAGAATGCACAGTACCACCACGACCAGTTGGGATTGATGATAGCCATCAACAGTGGGGATCCCGCACTAAGGAATGTACTGACAAGCACCAAATGATCCGCATGGAGGCGATGGACGAGCAGACCGGTTCCAATGTTGAGTACTATGCCGATAATCACATTTGGTAAGAAGCGAAGAGCGGCCTGGAAAGCAGATAGATCTTGAACTTCTTGGAAGCTGTGAAGGTGGTAAGAATACTACTTTCAATAAGCCAATTTTGGGCAACACTTACAACAGACTCAGAATCGTTTCCATTCCGTTTAGTACAGCCCAAGAAAGGAGGACCATGACACATACCGATGCAAATGCCGTATTCTTCCACAAACTGTTCGGAATCAAAGCAGATTTGCCACTCCTCTCGCGCCAGTTCATCCAGCCCAAGAAAGCAGGTATCATGACTCCAGCTGCACAAAGCAAGACAATGTTTTCTGCTCGCTGAATATTCGACGGGCTATCGGTGATGGTACTGCAATTACTGTTAGCAGGCTTTCGGGTTATGGATACACTCCGTCCTAGGAAACTTACGCGAAGACGTAAGAAATAATCCCTAGGCAAGAGCTCGACAGAAGGATTCCAACCCAATCAATTTCCGAGCGGAGTCTGCGCCACGAAATCGGCTCCCGCTGTGCATCCTTTGGCAACTTGAAGAAATTTACTACTGTAAGGACCATAGAGATTCCTGCACAGAGGTAATAGCCAAACCTCCACCCCAGTGATGAGCCTTGAAAAACACCACCAAGCACTAGTCCCATCGAAAATCCTAACGGTTGTCCTAGCCCAAGGCAAGCAAATCCAACATTTCTTCTCTTCCCGGTTGGCATAGCATCAGTTAAAATACTGAATGCCGTGGGAAGACACATCGAAGTTGCGATGCCTTGGAATGTGCGGAACAAAATCATTTGAATACCGGTCTGTGCTACACCACAGGCAAGAATAAATGCACCAAGTAGGAAACAGCCGGTGAGATTGATCATTCGATTCCCCATAAAGTCGGCCATCGAACCCGCTAGGAGGAGACAACATCCATTTGCGAGACTTCATTATTTAGCGAAAGTTGATTGCAGAGACCTAAATTGAACTTACGAGTAGACAGAAGCAGGCCTAAAGCAAATCGGTTGTTCGTCAGATTGACTCCTTCCTCTAGAGGGCATTAAAAGGGTTCTACTCACCACAGCAATAGATTTTGGGGTAAATTCAGATCCTTTGCAATAGTAGGCAGCCCAACAGTAAGCAGTCCACCACTCATACTGCCCACAAACGTGATACCGCTGAGGGTAGTAATCAAAATAACCGCACTGCTGCGAGAAAGATCCACAGGCCGAGTCTGGTAATCATCCTCAAGAGAGGGCTGTCCATTGGACAAATTGTGTGTTACTGACGTTTCAAGCGACTCATGGAGCTGCGAATGCAGCATCGATAATTGGGTTGAGTCATCTAGGTCGAGACCCGATATGCCCGCTTTGGTGTGTACTGCTGCTTGAGACATTGCGGTTCTGGGTCAGGGTCGACGCGACAGCAAAGAGGAAATACGTATGATCACTTTATATGTTAGTCTTCGGAGAGATAAAAGAGAACAATAGGACAATAGGACATGACTATAAAAAGTTGCGGTAATCGAATAGTGGAACACCCATTAGGCAGCGCGCCCTTGGAGTGACATGGCGGGGGGAAATAAATTCCGGGGTCCACACCCGACAGCGGCGTAGCCATTGGCACCAGGATATTCAGCTACAGTCAGATCCCGTTAAAATCGAAGGATTTGCTCCGACAATCCTTCGAAACTAACGTTTCAAAATAGACGGGGTCTTGGCATTTTTGTCGTTCTATTATATAATCGAATTGGAGGTCCACGGGTAACTAAGGTTTGAGCCGGCAGAATCTTAGCTTAAAAGGCGGAAGATGGAGTTAAGCCAATAATATTAGTATAATAAAGTAAATCACGTGGGCGGTAGGCCTAAAAACTCACTTTTGAAAGGAAAGTTTGTAAACCCGAGGGGGACTAAGCCTAATTGGGCAGCCTTGGCGCTCTTAACGATAGGAAAGAATCTCCGAGCCCTAGCGGCCTTAGAACTATAGAAAATCGAGGGAGGCGCTTTGAAGGTGGAGAGCTTTGCAGAGGCATATTGAAAGGCGAAGGCAGATCTTCCGAAGATGAATCAAAGGGATCAATAGATAATCAAGAATAAAAAAATCTATTAAAATGCTAGTTCAACCTGAACCACATTTTGTCTACGTTTATATGCTCCAAGGCCGAAGTGGACGTAGTCCCATTGTTTTCGTATTCTAAATGAGTCAGAATACCCGTGGACCAGCGTCGTAAGACAGTAACAATGGCCCTCAGGATCTGGCTGTATTACAACAGTAGGATTGGGCACTGTCTATGTTGTAGGTCACCAGGTATTGAGGGCATATGAATTCTCTTCTTCCACCTACTTAAAAGTACATCCTCGAGGCTCTGGACCCACAATGTCTTAGAGACGGCTGATCCTTTTACGTTCTAAGCCCCATACGCGGCATGTTACCTAACCTACACAAACTGCTTCTAGTTGTCTAGCCGTGGAATTCGGGGCTAAAGTAAAAGCCTGGGCCTTGGTACTACTTACCAACCCCAATATCGTATCCCGACATAATAGCTATGAAAGAAGTAGGAAATACACCATAGAGGATCAAACTAAAGTTGTTAGCGGATACCGACCCACCTGCATCGGAAGCTCGACGGCTTAGAACAAGCTCCGCCTACGGCTGGTTAATGTCAAGGAGGTGCCAAGAGACCAGGGTTTTGAGCACAGCAACCTAGTCATTGTACGAAGTAAGTCTATATTGATCAAAGTGTTACAACGTAAGTCCACGAGCACTCCTTACTTTCCATCACTCCATGATTTGCAGTATATCCCAGGTACTTGGGAACATATCATCAATAAAAGCCATGTCTGGTACGAAATTCTGACGCAGTTCAACGTTCGTCTCCCCGGAGCTTTCAATCGGCGGCTCTGACTTTAACAGCTTATCGATGACATCTGAATGCTGCGCGAGGCAAATATCACCCAGATCCCACCCAAAGTTCTTGTGGTGCGATCGCAACGAATCCAAAAGGTCACTCGCCATTCGCAGAGAACCACTTTGTGCAAGACCAGCCGCCTGCTCTGTCTCTAGTGCACACCGAATCAAAAACGTCACCGTTGCTGAAAATGTGAATGCTACGACAGGTAGCCAGTAATCACCCAATTGTGCTTCTCCGAGTTCCTGCACCAAAACCACGATGTCCTCTGCGGTCCTGCGCGCCTCCATAACCCGGTTGGCCATCTGCTCGGCATTCGTACCTGGTGCTTGTCGTTCGCGGTCTAGGTCGATGCGCCACAGGAGGAGTCTTGTGGCTAAATATGCCAGACGGAGGTTGGAAGCGCCAGGAATATTCAGGTTTGAGCCGCGGATGATGATCTTACGGATGTCTCCTGTGAGTGAGTCCACCCATTTGTTTAACTCTAACTCAAGATTCTTGCTTGATCCTTGGGTCTCGGTACGGATGGTGTATACTTGTTCAAGACAGTGGTCTAGCACATCGGTCAAATTCATGAGCTCGATGAAAACTGCGTTTGCTTCGTGGTCTCGTTCCCAGTCTGACAGGTATCCGGGTATTGGTAACGGTACGTCGTATTGCGATCTTCTAATATGAGGTGGCGTCCCATAAGCAAGACTTGACCTGTTGGATGGCTAGTTCTTAGAATGTCCCATTGTTTAGAATGTTAAAGGTCGAAAACATACCAGCGATCGTGGAGTAAGATAGACCACCAGATTTTCATTCTTAGATGTTTCTCCTCCTGTGGGATATCCCACGGTAGTGGGTTTCGATTTAAACCTAGGGAATGGCACAATGCAACAGCCGAACCGAGTCTTACTCCATTGCCTGTCATAGATGTGGTTGGGCGGCCGCCAACATCCAGAAGGATGGCTTTTATTGTGGATATCCCAGCTGACGCGTGCAACTCGGAATATGAGGCTTCAATGGCAAGGTTCCAAACAAAACGAACATCCGGACACCGTTCTCTTGATAGAAGGGGGTCATGTTGCCATTGGGTAAGCACGTGAGCATACAGGCACGCCAAAAGTGCAGGAGAAATGCGATGCCTGGCATTTGTGTATTGCGCTCGAAAGGAGCTTTCTTCAAGTAATGGTAGGCAAGGATTGATCTTTCTCAGATATCTATTCGCAATAATTAGTTTCCGGGGCTCCTGTCGAATACCAATATAGATCAAGTGTGACCCACATGTCTATCAGATGTGGTCCCCATGGCTCTACAAGCTTTTCAATGGTCTGTAGCTTATGCAACGCCGGACTAGAGTTCACCATGAGTCCCAGCGGCCTTTTCTGTACTTTCGTGAATATAACAGGAGACGAGGAGCTACCCGGCTCAACGGGACGAATTTCACGAATTCCTTGACCACCCGAAATATTGGACAGATAGTCAGCCAAGACATGATTATCCCCAGTCACTGCCGGACCAAGGATATGGGGGTTGTCATCATCAGCCTCAAGAGACAGCGGTGTATCCTGATCGTTCTGAGCTTGTGTGACAATTGAGAATTGCGGCGAAGCAGCTACCACAGGCGGTCGGCTAAGTGACTGGGCAGCTGCGATTGGTGTTCGTACTGTCGGGTGTGGTAGTCGTGGGCCAGTTTCTGTAGAATACCTCTTTTGTGGTGTTGACTTTGCTCTCGCGTTGGGAAATGTACATTCGGTGCCGTGTGCACGGCACATCAAACAAGCCGGGGTGTGGGGCTCTAGTTTGCATCGCGACTTCCTCCGCCGGCACGGTACACATGCTGGCTTAGTGTGAGACCGATATGGTCGCTCGTCTCCACTTTCCATCTTGTTTATCAATGCTTCGTAGGTGGAAGGAAATTCCCGCGGCGGGTTCCCCTCGGCGAGGCCTGGGAGGTGTGTTGCACAGTCGAGTGTCTCCTCTGGCTTGGATGGTACGGAGCAATAACTGGAAGATCAGGTCTTCCCATTGAGGTATTTTTTATAATGTCGTCAACCTTCAATCCGCTGCTATTCGACAGTCTGTTGGAAGATCAGTCGTTGGAGTCGTTGGACCAGGGAAATTCCGCGGGGAAGAGTGGGGCCGGCTGTACGGAGTAGTTGGCCCATGTGCTTCCCGAGGTCCATGGCTTTGAACTGTTGCTTAAAATTAACATAGAATTTTACCTCTATTTTTGTAGCTACCTAGGTATGTTAAAATAAAAATATCGCTTATATACTGGAAGTGAGACCTGGCTTAAAAGAATAAATCCGGCAGTCAATATTGGTCGTTATTGGTCGGTTTCGTACCTGCGACGTGGGGCTATGGGATCACTCACGTGACTATAATAGCATAGAACCAATCAGAGATCGTAGAAGAAGATCTCCACCAGATAGCCTCAATATACGATCTCGAAAGAAAAAAAAATAGGTAGCTTCTCTTTGATTAAGATACGTCATCCTTAGTGCAGGGGCCGTACTAATCTTCTCTGTATATTTTCATTTGACCATATGCCCCGAAGGGCGAAATATCCAGACGTTCAGTTTATTCTAACCTCGCTTTTCGGATCAGAATTATAGTTATAGAGTTGGAAGATACTCGGCCGTGGTTGGTCAAGGACCCGCTATTTCGCGCGGAGCGGATCTCGAACCTACGACGTTATTGGTCTATTGCACGTGACTTACTAAGGCGGTAGCACCAATCATACCTATGTATATTGTCAAAATGCCCCACATATCACCTACGTAGGTAGGTAGGTATACCTTCAACGTTGAACGTGGAAGGATAAAAAAAAATGGGTAGCTTCTCTTTGATTGAGCGTGTCATCCTTAGTGCAGGGGCCATGCTAATCTTCTCTGTATATTTTCATTTGACCATATGCCCCGAAGGGCGATATATCAATTCGTTCAGTTCATTATAACCTCACATTTTGGCAGAATTATACCGCCTACTGTATTAGTCCCGTTTGCTGTTCACAATATTGTATCCTCGCTTCACTCTCTGAGCTAGGCACCTACAACACTCTCAACTACTCTCTAGGTGCGAACGACAGGGTAGCTAGGAGGTCACAATAAGTGAATGAGACTAATGTCTTGGCGCAGTCCACTATTCAGCCCTCGCGGATCTAGAGGATCCTCCTAGTCATAGTATCTTAGTTCAATCCGAGTTACTGTCAAAACCGGTGCAGGCAAAAATGCCAGGCACATGCCAAACTTTCTTCGCTTTCCAATTTTAGTGCATTCATTCTTCCTCTCCCCTTGTTTCCACAAGAGATAACCCGCACCATCTACGGCGATCTTCCAAAATACCCTGCAGACGCAAAAAGCCGAAAACCATACACCAACACCAGTCAATTATTGTGGGATTCCCAGTAACCAACAGGAACCCCAATTTCTCCGAAAATCCACGCCCATTCTCGTCGCCCTGAGCTTGAGCCTCTGCATGTTTCCTAGGGGGCTAGACAATGCAATCATTTCTAGTGCCATCCCAAAGGTCACCCATGATATCCACACGTTGACAGCGTCAGGTGATACTTGAGTATCTACATGCTTATAGTATGTCTCTTTCAGCTGATGTGGGGCAATCGCTTCCAATTCTACATCATCAAATGGCTCCATTCTCCTGCCTTACAGTTTTTGAACAGGGCTCTTTGATATATTGTGTTTCACCTACATTCATTGACGTTATTGTCAGGCATACTGTTGCCAGAATCAGTGGCGGTTGTGTCTCGAACAGCTCATTTTTATTGACTGCCTACTCGGTGCCGCCACGCCAATGCTCTATGTCAATTGGAGCCTTCGCTGCTATGTACTGATTGATTTTCTATTACCGATTTTCTGTTATTATACTAATTAGTTGATCGAGTGGTGTTTCTATATTAACCTGACATTTTGGTTTGTTGCTTGTCCTCACATTTATTTGTTGTCTTATCCCTTTTTGCATTATTCAGCTTCGGTTTGGTGAATTGTGACTGTCCAAAAGCTAATGTTCTGCAACGGAAACATTTGGGGCTTATCCTTGCTCGGCTCTTGCATCGTCGCTGTCTTTTTCGTTATGCTATATCATATATTTGCAGGGCCTTGAACTTTGCATCAAAGCATGCTGACTCTTTCATCAGATTCCCATCTGGTTCCGAGCCATCAAGGGAGCCACCCCAATCAAGTCCGGTATCAGGAGTCTCCCCCCTTGTCCTGAGCTACAGAGGGAACCCCAGGACTCCACGTGCATCATTAAATGCCTGGCGCTGCTCTTATATTGCGCCAACTAGGCTATTTTCTAAACAATATCTTCTCTTCATATACATGTACCCCGTAAGCACCATGTGACCCAACTTGTACCAGTGTGGATGACAGCAAGTTGTACTATGTTGTACAGAATTTATAAACAATATTGCGTGCATATTCTCCACTTATTCGACATCTAGGTTGACAAGCGACCATACATTGGAGAAATAAGTAGCCGATTGGACTCGGACAAAACAACTCGTATATGGTGTTTTGACGCAATCGAAGCCGGGTATGAGCTCAACAGGATATAAAGCACGAAACAAATCTACTTCCATTTCACGAATATTCCAACCTTTTTATTCACTTGAAATACTCATTACAACTAAATACACAGAAGATGGCTAATCTCGAAGCGCGCAAGTATATTTCTCCCGACTCGGGATTCCCCGTTACCCTCCATCCTCATTTCAACGAAAAGATCAAGAACCATGTGCCCCCAGAGCCACCCCGGGAGCCATTTACCCCGCCCAAAGATCGGGCATTCTTTGCCGATCCGGAGAAGAAAGCGCTGTTCTCTGTGGCGAAACAGGTTGATTTGACTGAGTCCATTGGAACTGTTCTTGAGAATGTACAATTGTCTCAGCTGAATGAGACTCAGTTGGATGAATTAGCACTTCTTGTTAATGAGCGGGGAGTTGTATTTTTCCGAGATCAGGATCTTACTACTGAGAAACAGGTTGAACTGTTTCAACATTATGGTACGCCTATATGAGATTTCTGAGGGACGACATACGCATGGGGTTGTTAATTTAATCTTCTAGGCATCTTGGATAAACATCCTGCTCAAAAGGTAAACTGAACCACAAGTTTTTTGCAAATTTCAAGCAGATTCAAGCAAGCTGACAATCATTAGGATCAAAAAGTATAGTATACCCTAGAGAAACTTCCCACTCAACCCACCAAGAAATCCCAATATTGATTTAAATCTCATCTCATGACATAAAATAATTGGCATTATTGCTAACCCGCTACAAAGTTCGTCAATATCAAAGGGAGCCGCGAGGATCACCGTGAAATCCTAAGCTACACACCCTGGGTAAGGAAATTTTGACATTCTTGAACGCAAAGGTCTAACAGCAAATTCTACTTCCATAGCCTAGTGGAGATTTTCACGCTGATACATCATTCGAGATCAATCGTATGTAGCGAACCATACTCTCTAACCATCAATATCTAACACATCATAGCACCTACCTACTCCCTATTGAGAATGGAAGAGCACCCCGAAGTCGGTGGCGACACAGCCTGGGTATGGTATAAATTCACATCTCACTCAAAACAAATTGCTCATTCCATAGGTATCTCAATATGGCATATATGACGCCCTAAGCGACGCTTACAAAAGGTTCCTTGACGGCCTTCACGCCGTGCATACCTCGAGACTTCAGTGTTTGTCTCCTCGATAACGCCTCTACTGTTAATAAGTTCGCTCATTGATTGAATAAATAGATGATACCATCCTCGATCTATGGGGTGCAGGTCCAAATCGCCCTCCAATCGATACACACCACCCAGCCGTGCGCACGCACCCGGTCACTAAATTGAAAGCGCTGAACGTCAATCCTGGATTTGTTACCGGGTTTGCTGAGCTCAAGAAGCTGGAATCTGGTACGTGAAACTCTCAACGAATTCTTTTATGGTTTGGGGCTGACGTCTTTCTAGACAAAGTTCTCGATTTCTTGGCATATCATATCCACTCGGCTGATGATCATTATGTTCGTTGGAAATGGGCTGTTGGCAGTGTTGCTATGTGGGATAATCGGTAATTACTCGTTGTTCTCTTTTGCTGCTTTGGATTTGGAACTAATGGTTTATCAGGTGTACCCTTCACCGGGTTATCCCTGGTACATACAAAGGAGAGAGACGAGGTATTCGGACTACTGTTTTTGGGGAAATACGTGAGTCCTCACATTAATATCTCTATATTCCAATTCTCATGTTTGCTAACCTCATACCGAAGCCTATTTCGATCCCACTAGCGAGAGCCGTGCGGAGAGAAAGTTACGCGAGGAAAGCCAAGATGATGAGGGTGTTCTTGTGGTTTGAATATAAATAAAGAACGTAGTATTATTCACAGACTATAGCCATCTCATTGATTCATGAATTAAGTATTGTTCAAATTGCCAGGGGACTTTTTGCAGACTTCAAACCCTGGTCGTAAATATATTATTTTTTGCAGAGTGGGCGATTCATCAACTCCAACTTATTTCGAAGCAACTGCCTCGGCAACAACAAACGTCTCCTTATCAGAGAGATTAACTTTGTTCTGCTCCTCATCTTGGGCCTGAGGCAACTCGGCAGTCTCCTTGGAATGTTCGATGGGAACGTGGGACCTGACAACGAGCCAAGTAGGCCAGATCGAGAGAACTGAAAAGAAAAGTTAGCGTCGCTTATTTCCAATCATTTCATACGTATCATATGTATCACTTACCAAGAAGGATAGTATTGACAATAAGTGGCACTCTTCCACCGTGCCATTTCTTCGAGTTGAGGCCGTAAGAGACAGCCTGCGAGAAGCTCTCTTGGCCGCGGAGAATACCGGACAACCGGGCTATATCGTATCAGTAATGCCTAGGTAGGGCATTGAGTTTGGGTTCGACTTACAGAGTTCGGAGATATTGTCGGTCATGGTGGAGAGAAGGTAGTAAAGGAAGTTTTGCAGTGACTGCTGAGCAAATTCTGATGGGAGGAAGGTCAGCACTCGTTCGGGATATGAAATCATTTATAAGACTCACCCCAAAGCAGGACAACGAAGAATCCTTCAACGAAGCCTTTGTCGGACCAATCAAAGGTTGGTGGGTTCTTGGTGTACTTTTCTTGGATAACCCAGCAGTACACCCAGGCAGCGACGTGGACGACGATCACGTAGAAGAAGCTGTCATTGGAATTAGTCTTGGTTCCAAAACTGACAGTAAGTGCGGAGATTCTGTACCTGTACTTAATTCTGTTTCTGATCGAAAGACCGCGGTAGTCTAGGAACCTACTAATGAGTGTCGAGGCAAGAAGAGTTGAGAAGTAGGCTTTGGTCCATGTTAGCACTGAAGCAGAAGTGTATAGAATATATGGGTGTGTAAACATACTGACGAATCCCATAAGAGCGCGAGCGCGCACGCCGAAGTAGTAGGTTTTGAAATCTAGAACAACTAGTCAGCAATTGCGAACGGTGAAGAGGAAACAGATAATTCATACTTCCAGTGTACATATTGAAGTATGCGGCCCAGAAAACAGGCAATAGCAAGAGAATCTAGGGAGGTCAGTTACATGAACCGCATACCACAATTGGATCAATGATGTTAAACATACCTCCTTCCGCTGGCAGACCTTCCAGAGCTCTTTCATTTCATCACGCCACGAATCCTGCAGGATAATCCTGACTTTACTTCCATCGGTGCGTTGCACCTTGTCTGGTGACGTGAGGAAGAAGGCTATAGGCACAGCAGTACATTGGAGCGCGATGAAGATGAGATATGTCTCTGTTGAGTGTTAGCGACCGTTCAGGCTGTCTAATCTAGCTTTGATCAGCTTACCAGATCCAACCTTTCCTCTGGCATGAGCGTCGGCAGCGCTTTTTATTCGTTAGTGAATTCCTTTCGTGATATGAATTCGGGTGTAGGTAGACATACTGGTTGAGGCCAAGGACGATAGCACCTCCCACCAACGGGCCACCTGTACGGAACCAAAGCCAAATGCTGTTGAAGTCAGTCATCTTGCCACTGTAAAATATTGGAATATCTCACTTCATGTATCGGCCTCGCTTTGCGGGCTCGGGATAACCCAGTGCCACGGCACCTTCAGAGGCCCAGAAGAGACCGGCGCTATAAAGGTCAGTCGATACTCTCATTTCATTTAATCGGTAGAGGATACCCACGATAAGCCACAGAATACTGATCCAACCAGCACAAACCATACATTTCCCTAGGTTTGTATTAGTCTTCATTTTTGAGTCGTACAGATAGTTCCACGCCTGATGAAGAACTCACAAAACGGTTATTTGTGTATAAGGCAGCGCTGTTTACAAAAGTCAGTTCCGAGATAACAAATTTTCATATTCCGTTTTCGTTATACGTACGAATACAACGGATATCCCACAGCGCCGAGCATCAGAGTCCATCTCAAGCCAATCCGGTTGGCGATAGGGCCACCGAACAGACACAAAATTCCCACTAGCAAACAAGTTAGCACAACACCCAATTCAAAATTCCAATGCGATTGCAGCGGTATGTCACGTACTGAGACCAAAAACAAGCGCATTGGCGGCGTTAATCAAGAAAGGTTCCTGAGCACCCCCAGCACCCAAAGCATTCATGGCGTTCCATAGACCCGGGGCCGTGAAACCGACACCTCCAATAATACAGGCATTGAAGAGTGTTCCGCGGTACCATACTCGCTTTTCAATTGGTGTATCGGACGAGGCCGAGATAGAACCTTGTTCAGCCATTATGGCGTATGGTTTAAGCTTAAACGATAATAAGCACCTTGAATCAAGCCACGAATATAAAACCCCTAAATGCTAAACGGAAAACGCGCCATATATAGTTTTTTTTCTGCCCTGAAGAAATCAACCACCGATCTGAAGGTTCGAGTGTTCTATTAGGCCTATTCTCATCCGTTCGCGTGATTGCGTGCTTTGGAGCTCTTGCGATCTATTGCCCCTTTGGGACTAGCGCCGACTGCCAAGACAGACTTTGTAGCGTTCAGCCAATCAACGGTGAAGGCGGCGTATAATTGTGGGGAATATAATGGGGAGACCCTGTTGAGTCAAATGTCGCTTCATTTGCCGCGATATCGGATTGGGAAGGCGGGTAGAATTTGGGGGCCACTGGGTCTTGGCTTTGATAACGAAGAGGAAATTGAGTAAGATATACCGACAAAAGAGGCCTAGGCAAATGGAAAAGATATTTTTATTAATTACATGAAAAGGTCGTTACGTTATGGACATTTGGAAATTTAGTTTCCAGACAGCCCCTTGACCGCGGCGATGATATCGTCCGGTCCAAGGCCCTGGGCATTGACTTGCTCGTACAGACCACCACAGCCCTCCTTAATAGCACCCATGGTCTTGAACTTGGGTGTGAACTTGCGCTCAAGGAGGTGAGTACCCAGGCGAGAGCCGAGACCAGTCTTCTGCGCAATCGACTCAACAACCAGGACGAATGGGGAGGAACCATACACCTTGATGGTTTCCTCATCGACCACGTTGAGGGTGGGCTTGTTGATCAGACCGACGTCGAGGCCCTCCGCACGCAGGTTCTCGACAGCATCAAGCGAGCGGTAGAGCATATCACCGTACGAGACGATGTACCCAGCGGAGCCCTTGCGGATGACTTCTTCCTTTCCAGGAACGAACTTGTAGCCCTCGCCGAAGAGCTTCTGGTCGGTACCCTCCTTCAAGATGTAAGGGACCTTAGAACGAGTGGAGAAGATGAAGCGCAGACCCTTGTTCCAGAACACCTCGTTCACTACGGCCTTCATCTGCTCGCCGTCGGCAGGGAAGTACAGCGCAGTGCTTGCGGCATCCATCAGACCATTGTCGGCGAAGAAGTGGTTCAGACCGAAATGGCAAGTGTTGTCGGCCATCTCGTCAACACCACTGTGAGAGAAGTGTGACAGAACGGTGCAGTCGTTCAGACGGGCCATAGTGATTTCAGAGATACACATCTCCAGGAAGGCGGAGAAGGTAGAGAAAACACCTTGACGCTCTCCATTGCTACCGAAACCGAAACCAGCGGCAGCAGAGAAATTGCCGCGCTCCATGACACCAGATGGGACAAAGGACTCGGGGTGCTTAGCTCCGATAGCCTTTAGACCGGTGGAGCCAGCCAAATCGGAGTCGATAACCATGACACGACGCTTAGCCTCCTCCTTGCTCAGTTTGTCAAGAATATCATTCACGGCATCACCGAAAATGGTACGGTTCCCACCCTTGTCCTTGGTCGAACCCTTGTACGTGTGGGGATTCGAGCCTGGCTTGATATCGTCGTAGAAAGCAAGCTGCTCCTTGCTGTATCCACGCTTTGTGAGGTAGTTGCGAGCGATTGCGACGGGAATGACATCGTGCGCGTGTGTTTCTCCCTCAATTTCCTCAATGCCAGGGGCCATCTTGCGGTCGACAACAACAGCGGCAGGACCGTCGTGGTTGATGACTTCGCACATAGCACCGTATAGGGAGTCGAGATTCTCACCCTGGGCACGGAGGACCTTCAGGCCATGTCCGCCAAGGGTCCGAGCAACCTCATAACCCTTGAGGTATTCTGAGGGGTGTCCGGCAATTGTGACATCGTTGTTATCGATGAAGAGCTTAACATTCAGGTTTCTGGCCACGGCGAGGCGTGCAGCCTCGGCGTCATTTCCTTCTTGCTGGGATCCGTCAGACCCCAACAGAATCACGTTCTTGTCCTTGTTGGCCATCGCAATTCCGTTGACCATACCCCACATGTGACCCAGACGACCGGAGCTGAACTTGACGCCGGGGGTGAAACCGAGCTCGGGGTGGCCGGGGAGATGGGAGTCGGCAGCACGATAGTTCAGCAGGTGATTGGGGTCAATCTTGCCGTCCAATGCGGCCAGTAGGTACTGTGTGGCGACACGGTGACCGGCCTCGTCATACAGGGCATCGACCCATTTGTTGGGGTTGGCGTTTATGAAAGCAAGCAAGATGCAGACTTCTGGGGCTGTATCGAAGGGGCCTCCAGTGTGGCCTGCAACACCACGGGCGGCACCCGTTGCTGTGAAAGCAATGATGGCATCTCTGAAAATGTCGATGTTGTGTTGTAAATCGCTCTTCTGTTGGGCTGATAGCTGTGGGGTCTTCGGGTCAAGCTTAAGCTGCTTGAACTGCTTGAGATCGACGGGGAATTTATAACCGCTCATAATGTAAACTAATCTTGAAGATAATTTCTAGTGGAAGAAGTTTGAAGGAGCAAGATATGTAGGATGGAGGGGTTATCACCGTTATAACCGTGTGAAACACCTGTTCCCAGGGTATTGACGTCATAAGCTCAGCGTATCTGGAGCTGACCTGTTTTCGGCACCACACAACCTGCATTCTTCGCATTCTTCAACATTCCCTCATAGAAGTTCCACTTATTCCACTTATTCCACTTATTGTTCGAGACTGTTCCAATGATCTGCAGATTCTCTCACAAAATGTGCTAAAACGGTTCGTCCAACCCCTCCAAGCCCTACACACGTGGCTGCCATTTAGGGCTGGAGATCTCCCCTCAATATTCCCTAACCTGGCTCATTGATCGACTACTACAAGTACTATGTACTAGTAATGGCATCAAGCGTGGAGAACTGTATCAGCAGTGAACGATTAAGATCTTGATGCTAAATTCGTCTTCTTTTTGACCTCCTTCCCTTTCGTTTGTCCGGTATTGGACAGCAAGAGATATTTTTTCCCCGAAAGTTTATACGCTCTGATCTAAACTTCTGACATTGACTTTGTGGCTGTCAGCTTGGTCATTGTCACTTCAATCCTCTCATTCCGGCAAATTAACTTCTGTTTTACAACGCCCCAGCCTGTTATTCCGCGCCGTTTCCGGGCAACCCCGCCCCGAATAAGCACTAGAGCATCTAGTCAGACCATCGCTTGTTTGAGTAGCATAATGGCATTATACGAACCACTGAGGATGCGGGGAAGATTATTCTATGTAACTATCCTTGAATGGGTCGTTTTCCCGAGGTACCTGAGACACCAAGAAAATACAAGCAATCAGGGACCCCTCGGAAAGAATGTGGCTTGCATTAGTCGGTGATACTGTAGTATTTTTCGTCAGCTTATGCCCGAAATTAGGGGTATTAGGTGTGTTTGCTTATTTTTCCCTCAACGCATTAGTGCATTTATCTTTTAGGAAAATGGCCGGGTATGGCCTATGCAATATTGTCATTAGTAGACATATAAAGACAGTATATGCCCTCCACTGACAATTTTTAATTTGCTCCCCTGGTCTCTTGAAGAACGACTGACTTTCTAGAATCCTATTTTGGGAAGCAGTATACATGATGCTTCCATCTCTTCTTCCTATACTCCTGCTTTCAGCGGTAGCAGAGGCATCACCTGGAAAGCGAGCAACCACTGCATCAGCCTACTGCTCAAACTCAAATGGCAATTACAAGCTCTCATCAATCGCAGCACCAGTCCAGGGAAGCGGCAATCCAGGCTCCGAATCGACCTGGAAGCTCAGCATCGATGATACATCCAGCGGGCACAAACAAACAATCGTGGGCTTTGGAGCTGCTGTCACCGATGCCACAGTCACTTCTTTCAACACGCTGTCCAGTTCTACGTTACAAGAACTGCTTAATGAGCTAATGACCGGTGCTGGTGCCGGATTCGCTTTGATGCGCCATACGATTGGCTCTTCCGACCTGTCTGGTGACCCGGCGTATACCTATGACGATAATGGGAATAATGCCGATCCATCGATGTCCGGTTTCAATCTGGGCGACCGTGGAAATGCCATGGCTGCGATGCTAGCTAAGATGAAGTCCCTTCAATCGAGCTTGAAGATTCTTGGTTCCCCTTGGAGTGCGCCCGGGTGGATGAAGCTGAACGGTGTAATTGATGGTACTACGAATAACAATAACCTCAACGATGGATACTTAAATAGAGGAGGCACTGGGAGTACTGGGTATGCCAGTGCGTTTGCTCAGTATTTCGTCAAGTACATCCAGGCGTATGAGAATCTCGGCGCGCATATCGATGCGATTACCATTCAAAATGAGCCTTTGAACAGCCAAGCTGGATATCCCACAATGTATGTGTATGACTACGAGTCTGCACAGTTGATTCAGAACTATGTCGGTCCGGCTCTCGCTCAAGCCGGCCTGAGCACCGATATCTGGGCATATGATCACAACACTGGTATGTAATCGACAATCCGGTATCTTTGACGGAGGATCCCATTTGCTAACAGACGGGTATCAGATGTGACGTCCTACCCTCAGAACGTCATCAACGGGGCTAGCCAGTATGTCGACTCTGTTGCATGGCACTGCTATGCCAGCAATGTAGACTGGACGGTCCTCACCCAATTCCACCAAACAAACCCTAATATCAAGCAATATATGACAGAATGCTGGACCCCGGCATCCGCATCATGGAACCAAGCCGCCGATTTTACCATGGGGCCTTTGCAAAATTGGGCATCAGGCGTTACAGCCTGGACACTTGGCACAAACGATCAAGATGGTCCTCACCTATCCAGTGGTGGCTGTGGAAACTGCCGAGGTCTGGTGACTATTTCCAACGGCGGATATACTTTCAACCCGGCATACTATATGATGGCTCAGTTCAGCAAGTTCATGCCACCGGGTGCTATTGTGCTGAGTGGTACCGGGAGCTACACGTATTCCAATGGAGGAGGTGTGCAATCTGTTGCTTCCCTGAATCCAGATGGAAGTCGCACTGTTGTTGTTGAGAATACATTCAGTAACGATGTTTACATTACTGTGTCCACTAATAGTGGCCAGGAGTGGAGTGGCAATATTCCGAGTCAATCTGTGACAACCTGGGTGCTTCCTGCGGCATGAGTGAGCGAGTATCTTGAAGAATTACCTATGCAATTCGCACTCTTAAATATATTGTTTTGACATCATTAATCAACACAAACTATACAGCTGTTCCCACTAGATTCACTCCTCCCCAAGAGATGTCAATATCTTGGCGTCACTTTGGCCTCTGTGCTGCCCGTAGTTGTGCAAATTGCGGGGGAACTAAATAAGCCCATCCCAAACAATCCCCCGTGCCGCTATACAAGGCCGTGATAGGCCCAACCCCCTCACATCACCCCAAAAGGGCCGTTCCCGGGCGATATCCTTTTTTTCTTCTTCTTCTTATCAGCCAACTAAACTATTCACATTGACCACGCGACATATTCCATTTTGCTTTTTGTCCTAAAATGGCCACACAGTCCACTATGACAGAACAAGTTGACAATCCCCCGGATTATGATAGCCTCCCCGCCCCGCAGGCCCAACATCGAATGTATACGGACCCCATCAGCCCCTGAACGTAAGCCGATCTCCCACAGATTCTCCATGGTTTTTGCCCGTGACTAATGCGACTTTCCTCAGCACCGAGCGGCTCTGTAAGATGAATTCTTCCGGGTCTTATTTTACTCATCCTAACCACTCATAATAGTCCCAGGCATTCAAGGTCAACGGAACGATCTATGTAGCAGCCCAAATAGCGAATATGCCTCGTGCGGCGCATCTTAACGAATCGCTCGCAAGTGCGGAGAAAATGATCCGTAATATAGAGGCGATTCTGAAGGAGGCGGGGTCTGGTTTGGACAGGATTATTAAAACTACGGTAGGATCTGATAATTCGTGGCTTTTGGATCGCTTGGGGCTAAATGTAGATCTTTTTCATAGGTGTATTTTACGGAGAACTTGTGGGTTCATTTAATAGAGGGTTTCGAGGCTCTCTACAAGCGGATCCTTCCGTTTGCACCACCGCGAACTACTGTTTTTGTTCCTAGGATGGGACATAAAGGTAATAGACAGGAGATACAAATGGAGGTCATAGCAGTGGAGTAACATTTTTTGGTCTTTATTTCCCATTTGCATGTTACATTATTTGAGCACTCTCTTTCTCTTTTCAATTTACTTGCGGGACACTTATTACCTGGCATCATCGCCTTGCATCCCTCTCCTGACTACTCCGTACGGAGTAGCGTTATAAACACCAGTCAATATTATGATGTCTAGCCTAGATCACGGTGGAGGGCTACCCCATACATCACAAATACTTACTGGTTGCATGCAGATCGGACTATTTTGGTAAGGCTCTGCAAGAACGGGGTAATCTCTAGTTTGGGCGCTCCCCATCAATTTTATAGGAATAAAAGGTGCAGATCTCTGCATAATTGCCTTACTGCAAAGTATGCCGCATATGCAGGGATCCGTTGTTTGTATTGCTGTCCCCACATGGCCAACGTCAAGTTGATCCTGGTTTCGTGTCAGTCCGTGGTTCAAGGGCTTCTATTGGATAAATTTAGAGACTTGGGTCTTACCCTCAGCCTTAGAGCTGAAGTCCGTTGCTTTTTCTTCGCGGATCACTCGTATTAAGATGTCTGTGGCTTTTCATTTTAATAACACGTTCCTGTCACACCGGCAATCATCGGAACGGCTATACATAGCTTGTTCAATCCTGAGCTTAAAAAGCAGGCTCTTCTTTTGGGCCGTTCAAATAACATTCTTGCAATGTATTGAATCCTTGAATCATCTACTCCGTGTGAGGAGTCTATATTCTCGAGGGTTCCAAATATCTTACAAGTGATCAGTTACGAGTCATTCAATACGGTTCAAAGGGAACCTGCATCACAAGACCAGTCCAATTTCATTTCAGGCTGACCCCGGTAGACTAGAGATAAACCAGAATCCTTTAGTCAGAGATAACAGGAAACAGCTAGAGTACCACGTACAGCATGGCCAATGAAACACAAACTGTACTATTCAGAAAAAGCAAAAGGCCTGCCTAGTACCGAGTTAGGCTTACGAGTTGACAATCCCCAGATATTGGTCCGTCTACTTCAGAATCTGAGGCTCTTGGGTCTACTAAGACCTACCAATGCCCAATTCTACCCCAGAATCGCCAAGGCAGGTATACACGTAATACATCGAAGGATTGCATTGCTAGCGGCCTACGCAGAAGGATTGCATATTGAGCCTGCGAGCAGAAGGGAGCAAACGTATTTTGGATCAACAACTTCAAGATATAAAAAGGCCCAGGTTACCATCAACCTCAGTCGTACAAGTCTACCTCAATTCCATACTTCGCGCGAGAAGCCCAATACATCCATTTAGCTTCAATTCAAACCATCGACCTTTTTTTCAAAATGAGACTATTCCTCCAAGGCACTGCAATCCTCGCTCTTCTTGTTGCCAACGCATCGGCCGCAAAGAGTGGCCTTTTTGCTGCTAACGGCGTGGAGCTCGAAATTTACCAATCTGGCGAGGATATTTTCTATGGAGAGCCAGTGAGTACTTAATCCCTCGAACCCTCCTACACATGGTAACTGACTCCATATAGCAAAGCTTGGCCCAGGTACCTTGCCGACTGATCCCCATTGTGAAGAGCGGTAATTTTCTAACACGTTCATTTCAGGCAAGAGATCTTGAGGGTCGAGGAACTAACGCGTGCACCAAGTGTGTGGGTCATCACGGAAGCTGTGTTGTAGGGGAGGGGAACTGCTATGCTCCTGATACGTGTGCATTCTGTGGGGGTTGTTCTGTCAACCAGGCTCGTTGCCAGAACCCCGACAAGGAAGGCTGCCAGTGCTATAAATGATTTCTTGGAGAGCTCATAGCAGGGAGTTGACGGATTTAGCATTTTCCCCTTCGCTGGGCTTGATGCTGCTTGAATTTTCTTGTATTAGTAAAGGACTCCTGCAGTTCTTTTATTTCCTCCCTCGTCAATATTTTTTACTTATACTGGATTGCTTTGTATTTCAGATCTCCTCTACAATGTATACTCCAGTAACATTAGACAAATGCAAAGAAATTGACTCCATGAGGAAGGAATTGTCTCATTCAATTTATGCCGAGGATGTCAATTCGACGATCAAATCCAGATCAAACAATGAAAACTTCACCCAAATATATACTCCCACCACCCCTTCTTCCACGTCCGCCCAAACCGATGATTGACACAAGCGTTGGGATGATTAAACCCTCCCGCCTGACTATGTCTCTGACCATTCCCCCAAACACTGATTGGCAACACGCATAGTCCACCCATAGATTTATTTGGGGCAGCCTCATCAGCCTGAATACAGACAGAATCCCGGAGTCTATGGAACGGAGCCCACGTTACCCGTTCGTTCAAGTCCCCAAGTTCAGGAGAGAGAAGATCCCCTATATCCGCATCTGCATCTATAGATTGTTGAACGAACGGATGTGTCGAAGGCAGCGAAGAGGAAAGTGTATCAAGAATAGCATCCGTGAAGACATCAGGTCCTGTGACTCCTAATATAGTCTTCTCGCCATACGCCGGACTGCGGAAGAAGCTGCTATGTTGACTGTTGTATTGCCTGGTATGTGACAAGACCCGCACGATTGTTTCGTGGAGAAGCGGACTGAAACGTCGCGGTGCATACATGGTGTATTGGATGAGTCCGTAGCTCCTTGTCCAATGCCAGTCGCGCATGAATTGCTGTGAAGCGTATGGCTCGTCGACTTCGATTCCAACAACGAGCGATACATCGGGATGAGTACTTTCTGTGTATTCGTTGGGTGGTGGTGCGAAGAATGGCTCTAGGGCTGGACAGGTCTTGATGGTGCGGGCGGGGAAGACATCAATGTCTGCGTAGAAGCCTCCGTAGTACCAGAGAAGGAGGTATCTGAGGAGATCTGCTCGGAGGACATTGCGAGGGTACGATTTATATATGGTCGCGATTTCGGGGATGGCGGATAGCTCGTTGGTCACAAACTCGATGGCCTTTTTATCACTGACTAACTTTGTGGTTTTTAGTGGAAGTCAACCAAGTTATGCATGACCTGATCATAGTACTTACGGTGTATTCCCACTCTTTATGCTTTCCCTCAAATATTATTGAGTCTTCCCCCTGTGTTTCTCATTTTTCGCTATCTGCCAGATTCTATCTTCTGATATGTTGCTTTCCTGACTTGCCAATACGGCTTCTTCAATCTCCTTCAGGGCTTCTGACAGTTGTTTTTCATATTCAACATCCGGGTTCTTTCGAAAGGGAGAGCGGTAAAGAAATCGTGGCGTGTCCTCTACTTGATGCTCTGGGTGTGGCCGGTCTGCGCGGGTATTGTTCTGGGTGGAAGGAGGATCTGGAAGATGATAAAAGAGGAACCATATGAGGATAATAAATGCTATGCAAGCTCCACGGCGAGTAAATAAGAATTTAGGTGCCTGCACCCTAGTTCTTTTAAAGCTCATGGTGATAGCAGTAAAAGGAAAACCGCAGAGAACGGTGACTTGAAGGCCGATTCAACGAATATTGGAATAATTACTGCCGACTCATTTAATGAAAAAAAATGGCACATAGAAGGAAGCTTGAATATTCGAGTTAGACGTTCGAAGTGACAAAAAATAAAATATGGCAAACGAGAGAAATAAATGAGAGAGAGAGAGAGAGAAACGTGGAATCAGAATAAAAGGCTGCATCAGGCTAAGGATTGGGTATATGACCAAAGCTCCTGGGTTTCATGCATTCTTTGACACAAAAGAACAAAACCTCGAGGTTGCCTCCAATTTTCTTTTACATATCAAAAAGAAAAATCACTTTGCGGCCCAGTTCTTTGTTTGACAGGGGGCCATTTCGGGTCGATCCCCCAACGCTAGACAAGGATATCCCTGTTGAGATTCAATAGTTCGCATTTCCCATAATGTGACAGGGGACTGCCTCATTTTTGGGTTGGATAGAGATATTGTAGAAGTAGAAGATACCACTACATGAAATCAAAGTGTGCTGAGATCGTAGCGGATGAGATCATGACTAGTAAAATCGATCCCCTTGGGCTCTTGGAGTTGTGTTCTAGATTCTTCACCGGGATGCTTGTAGTAATCGTTAGAGGTATATTTCCCCTTCTAGTATTCTGATGTGGCCTTTCCATCATATTGAATCATTGAAGCTCGTAGATGTTCGTATCAGGGTTGTCGTCTCGGATGGCTCGATCGTCGAACAAGGCCCATCACCGACCGAAACTGGAAATCAAGAGAAGAAAACGTTGAGCACAAGAGTTTGAGCAAGGGAATTTCGGGTCATGGAAATCATTCTATGGGATAATGAGAATGCCACGTCTGCAATTTTGTGTTATCGTGCATTATGTCTGATCGCATGTGTTCTTTGCTTCATGGTTGGTTGTACCTGCCTGTTCTCTTTGTGGGTAGAGATGCTGCTCAACAATATTTGCAGTTTGGTTTTGCCCATTTTAGGAGGGCAGATATTTTCCTGGCTATGTAGAAACAGGTTAAGTATAACAGGCGGAGGTCCAGAAAAAAAAGGAAGGGTGATTGAAGAGAGAAGAACTCTTGAAGTTTACTACCAACTCCTTGGTCCGCGGGTGGGTTGGTTAGTTACCTAAGACTACTGACCTGAAGTTCCAGGCATTGACAATCCATTCACGCACAACGTTTCGATTATTAGAGACATTCTAATATAGATACTATTCAACTGAAGTAAAACCCGTTCCCACCTACTACGTAGTTAGCGTATGTATACAAAGTATATTTTTTAGCTCTACGGGAGTGCCCAGGTGGAACCAGTAGGTGACTAAGCGGGATAGGCAATGGATCCCATAGATCGATGGATCCAGCTGGCAGAAGGATTCTCCTTTGCTAAATAGCTCTAGTATCTCTTGATCGAAACATTTTAATTCATTTCACCGAGATTTTGCCTTTCACCATTCCTTTTTTTTATATGATTGGAAATCACGACAGCATCCTCCGTGTAAGCCGGTGATGTGAAGCCCGAGAGACCGAGCCAATAAACCAATCAGCATCATGGCACAGTACGCCTCAACACTATATGGCAAAATGCCGCGATAGAAGCTGGGGCCTAGGGAGAGGGAGTTTGGGATCAGTAATGGACATATAAGTAACGCGTAGCACCTTCTTCTAGTCCTCAATTTCCTACATCCTAGACCATCGAGCTCCTACAATTCGCGCAAGTCCATTGCGACGATGTCTCAAGATTCTAGCAAGAAGAACCTTGTTATCCTGGGAGGTTCCTACGGGGGGCATATCCACTGCGCACTACCTTCTCAAACATGTCGTCTCTCAGCTACTCAACAAAGCTAGCTATCAAGTCATTCTCATCAGCACCTCGTCGCAAGCCATATGTCGCCCGGCCTGTCCTCGCGCATTAATCTCAGATGGCATGTTCCCTCAGGAAAAGCTCTTCGTCGGTGTACCACAGCAGTTTGAGCAGTACCCGAAGGACAGCTTTCGGTTCATCCAAGGTACTGTGACGAAGCTCGACCACCACGGCCGCTATGTCACTGCGAGCCTCAAAGACGGCAGTACCGAGAATATTGCATACCATGCGCTTGTCATCGCTACCGGTACATCCACCGCGTCGCCCTTACTAGGGCTGAATGGCGACTCTGAGTCCCTGCGCGCTACCTGGAAAACCTTCCGCGAAGCTCTCCCCAACGCCAAACATATTGTCATCGCGGGTGGAGGTCCAGCCGGTGTAGAGACAGCCGGTGAGCTAGGCGAATATCTCAATGGTCACGCTGGCTGGTTCAGCTCTAAACTGGAGAATCCCAATATCGCCATTACCCTAGTGACGGCAGGATCGAAGATCCTTCCAGTCTTACGACCCACGATCGCGAAGAAGGCGGAGAACTTCCTCGCACAGGTTGGCGTGACGGTTGTCACGGGCTCACGCGTTGTAACTGTCTCACCAACTGGTGCAGGCACTGGAAGTGCTCTAACAACCAATGCGACGGTGACTTTGGAAGACGGTAAAACACTCGAGGCCGACCTTTATATCCCCGCTACCGGAGCTGTGGCTAATACCAGCTTTATCCATAAGTCCCTGTTAACGGCTAGTGGCTCGGTAGAGACCAATGTATCCACCTTGCGTGTGGATAAAGCTGGTGCGCGAGTCTACGCGATTGGTGATGCGGGATCGCATGCGCGTCCGGCGGTGCACAATATCTTGAATACCGTCCCCATTCTGTGTGCGAATATTAAACGGGATTTGCTTATTGCTGAGGGGAAAGAGGAGAGTACCGTGGGCACCGATCGTGTTTTCAAGGAGGACACTCGTGAAACTCAGCTTGTGCCAATTGGAAAGAGCAAGGGGGTGGGCGCCGCCATGGGCTTCCAGTTGCCCAGCCTCTTCGTGTGGCTGATCAAAGGCCGGGACTATTGGCTATCAACCACGGGGAACTTGTGGAGTGGCAAGCAGTGGGCCAAAGAGTCGTGAACATTTCCTCTTTTTTTTTTTTTTTGTAAGGGTCAGGGTCGTGGTGTGGTGGATATATTTGCCTACAATTCAGTCAATACTTTAGATATCATAACTAATAATATAATGTCAAAAAGGACAGTCATATCTTTCCCATTTACTACTCCGTACCTCTATCATGGATAGATTAACCCAATCCACCTGTCAATAATAATAAAATAAGCGAACTCAGCAGAGACCACAATACACCCCGCACTCGCGGGCCAAGTGGATAGTTAGTCGGGCCGAAGACCCCTATTACTGGGCACGTGATTGGCAAGCTATTTTGCGGGGAAGCTTGGAAGAAGAGAATTCTAAGCACAGAATACTCCATACATGTACATGCTGTAGTAGTAAGGGGGGGAAATAAGATTCAAAAGAGTAAAGTTACATACCTGCCGATCCTAAACAAGCAATTGAAATTGAAAAAGAGAAAAAGCAAAAAAAAGAAATAATTAAAAATCCGGAATGCATATCGGCGCGCTATAGGCCGAGATCGGGCTGCGATCGACTAGGGATGATTCACCCTTTATAATTCAAATCCTCCAAGTCGCCAAGGTTGTCCATTCTGCTCTTTCAGCCTTGGTTTTCCTCGGGACTGCGAAATTTACCCCACGTTTAAGGCCCCCCGGCATCTAACGTAGCACCTCGGTAACATCCCTATATCGGAGAACCTGTGCTTGACTCAAAAAAGTCAGACTTCCCCCTTCTTTTCTTTCTTTCTTTCTTTCTTCCCTATTATTATTGTCCTTCCAAGCAATTGCGTATCCCAGCGCAATTCACATCCTATCATGGGTGTCTCAGGTATGTTCGATCCTATATATGTACCCCGGGTTTCTTTCTTTCGTCCTTTTTAGGGTTTAGTGACTCAGCGCGCGCCAGCGCATCGTCGCCTTGGAATTTATGCTGACCGTTCGGTATCTTTCCTACGCAGAACCGCCCCCCTATAACGAACAACCCATCGACAAGGGCGAAAGTCAGGTCAGTTCCGACGCGGACTTCGACCTGCCTCCTCTCACGACTACCACCGCGCGCAAGTTGCAAGCCAAGGTCGATTGGCACATCCTACCCTGTCTGTGCATTTTGTATTTGCTTGCCTTTTTGGATCGGTAAGCTTACCATTCGGTCGTGCGACCTGACATTGCTTGTCCGCGGATTTCTGACATCATCGACCTCTAGAGTTAATATTAGCAATGCCGCTATTCTCGGATTAAAAGAGGATTTAAACATCACCGATGGAACAAAATACAACACCGCGCTCACGATTTTCTTCGTTCCTTATATTATCTTTGAGATTCCGTCAAATATTCTGCTCAAGAAGTTGAAGCCCCATGTCTGGCGTAAGTTTTTTGCTCCCTCATGCGCCTCATGCGCCTTATGCGATTGCGCAATTTTGTTGAGGGCAGCTGGTTAATTCGAATTTAGTGTCGGGATGCATGTTCATGTTTGGCTTGGTCCTGCTCTTCCAGGGTCTGGTACAGAACTGGGGTGGACTAATGGCCACTCGATTCTTTTTGGGTGTCTTTGAGACCGGCATGTTCCCTGGATGTAAGTGCAAATACCAACCATGACTCCTAAGACAGGTGCTAATTGTGATCGCTAGGTTTCTATCTGTTGGGCATGTGGTACACGCGCTCTGAAGCTCAAAAGCGTTTCAGTTTCTTCTTTAGCTCCACTTCCCTGGCCGGCGCCTTCGGTGGTTTGCTTGCCAGTGGAATTGCAAAGATGGATGGCATGCGCGGCTACAGTGGCTGGCGCTGGGTGTTCATTATCGAGGGTATTTTGACCAGTGTGGTCGCGATCATCCTGTTCTTCTTTATTGCCGATTTCCCCGAGGATGTTAAGTGGCTGAATGAGGAAGAGCGCACATACATGCGTGCCAAGTTGGCCAAGGATGTCGGCAAGGCTGCTCACAATGTTCACTTGGGCAAGCGCGAGGTTCTGGGTGTGTTTAAGGACTGTAAGTATAGCTCGAATACTCCCTCTTGCATTCACTTGCAGCGCGCTGACTTCCCCCAGACAAGGTCTTTATTGGAGGCTTTATGTACTTCGGCTTGATTGTTCCAGCTTATGGTAAGTAAATCACGTCCTTGTTACCCTCTGAATTATTCCTCACTCTCATACAGGATATGCATACTTCGCGCCGTCGATTATCCAGACCTATGGCTACAGTGCGATCAAAACCCAGCTATACTCCATTCCTCCCTGGGCTGCAGCATTCGGCTTCTCAATGGTAGTCGCCTTCTGCTCTGACCGATTGCGACACCGATTTATTTTCACCCTGATTCCAATGGCGATCGCCATTATTGGATTTATCATGCTCCTAACAATCCATAACAATAATAGCGCGCAATATGGCGCTCTTTTCATGGTCACCAGTGGCTGTTACAGCGCCATGCCCGTCATTGTGTGCTGGTTCTCCATGAATTTGGGTGGCCATCATCGACGCAGCGTGGGAACCGCATGGCAGATTGGCTTCGGCAATATCGGTGGAATTATCGCTACCTATTCTTTTGTCGTAAAGAATGGCGTCACGGATGTCCGAACCGGATATATCATCTGTCTCTCATTCATTTGTCTCGCCGGTCTGGCATGCTCGCTTTACATGGCAGCCCTGTGGCTCCAAAACAAGAAACGTGACCGCGCTCCTGTTGATCCTGCTACCATCCCCGAGGATGAAGAGGAATATCTGGGTGATTTGGCGCCCACGTATAGGTACACTTACTGAGAAATTGTCCAGGGTGGATAAATACTTTTGGATGACGGACCTTTTCTCATTTTACTTTTGTGGATCTCCTCTTGCAGATTTTGCGAAGCTCTATGAGTTATGATGATTTCGGTATATTACTCTAATTAACGTACGACTTGTTATACCCAAGCGGAAACATTGGCCATTGGCATCAAAAGTCTCGCGCGTTCCATTTCGGAGCTATATTATACAAGATATGTTGTTCAATAATAGTAATGTCATTGTTCTTCTCATGAATGTTGAATTGTATCAACGTCATTACCCTATAATCCCCACTTGTACTTCGTATGTTACATAAATTATTTTCAAATAGTTTGCAAGCCCAACATATCTATGGAGTGAAACCCTATCAAATTTCCTAATCTGGCATAGTCATGTGTCGTCACAGATGGAAGCTTGAGGTGTCACGTGTGGGGCCTAAGCGAGGGTAGCTGAGTCAGCCGCACTGTACGTAAATGCATCTCAGGCCGCCCTCAATTCGTCTTTCTTTCTACTATCTCTGTTTCATCCTCGAAATCGTGAGTAGCTTTCCAGAAGCTTATAATAACCTCGAGAGCAATGCACTAACCCAGTCCACAGTTTGAAGATGAGAGCTAAGTGGAGAAAGAAGCGCACTCGCCGTCTCAAGCGCAAGCGCAGAAAGATGCGTGCCAGATCGTAAGTCACTTCCATTGTGCGCCGATGGTCTTGCGAAGGCCATTGAGCTTCCAATCGACGAAACTGAAATACTAACTCTCAAACCAGCAAATAAACTACTCGCCCCCTCCATCTCAGCTCTCCTTGCCCGAGCTCATGTTTGAACGCTGAACACGACAATTGACGACGCGACGTTGCGACTTTCGTTTCTTCGTGACACGCCCCTCATTCCAACGAGTTACCTGCACGGACAAGATTTCCGACCTATCTTCAGAAGAAATCGCAGTTCAAATTGACGGAATCCGCTGTTACAACAACAGTCTACCCACATTCCAACACCTCGGATTCATTCACGTCTACGATCTGATATCATGCATGGTTATTACTCGGAGGGGCTCCTGTGTTTAGGTGGATGTTGGAGGATTGGTGCAACCCATCGATCTTTGAGCACGGCATTGGGGTGACTGGTCAATTCCCATTATCTTTACGGCCTTCCTTCGGGCTGGTCAAAAGTTATGGAGAGGTTTTTTTTCCGGGAGTTTATCAAAAATCCATGGAATAACTCGGAGGTCTTGGTTTAGCTACTGCAGATGAATCGATGACTTGATGAGTGCAATATTTTTTTTTCTATTCATTGTAAACGTAAACCTGTAACCGCATCGTCACTACCACCTGAGTGGCTATCTTCAAATGCCTTCAAATGTTCGTGGCTATCCGCATATCCCATCGACACCAGCTTAACGCCCCATATACGTCAATATTTCTTTGTGCGGAAAGCCGTAGACTCACCGCTTGCCTGGTCTCCGCTCGTAAAATTTTCTGCCAGACAAGTCCAGACATTTTATTTCACCGCGCTGAAGCCGATTCTCGAGAGCTACGATCTTTTGCTTCTCGTTTTTAACGCCATAATGCCGTCCAATAAAACAGAACACAAGCGCAAGCGCTCCTCGGACAATGGCCGTCCAAGCAAAAAGCCTGCGCTGCACCAGCTGCCCGCGCTGGCCGCCAGCGTTGTTGAAGATAAGAGCGAGCTGGCACCGGTAATTGGTGAGTTGAAGGCTTTTCCTCCAGACCATGAACGTGCTCTAATTGAATTTTTGCGTCGTAGCCGACACACCCGGTCTCCAAAGCTCGAAATCCCTCCGCTGGAACCCATATATCAAAAGCCGCGGCAATGTCTCCAAGTCTGCGGCGTCAACTCGGAACCCGGGCATCGTCTCTTCAGAGATGCTGCTGCAATCCTCAGACCACGCTAAGATGGACTTTGTCGGCCGTGAAGGCACAGGAGACGACACCGACTCGCAAGTGAAGCACTACGTCGCAGTCATCGACCCAGAGCGCAAGACATGGAAGGTCGTGGAGGTACGACGAGCGACACTGCGAGGAGCAGTGAGAAGCCGCAAGTCCGAGGAAGACTCAGACGAAGAGATGGTATGTCCTCCCATCGACAATTCTATACATCAACATCCAACTAACAAACACGACCAGAACACCATGCGCGCCCAACGCACAGCCCTTACCAACACCTTCGGAACCAAACAATCCCGCAAGGCCGTGCAATCCATGGCCGAGAACGCCCAACTCTCCAACGCCCCCGCCGGCGCCGTCCCACAAGCCGGCGCAGCCCCTCATCTCCTCGCTGCCCGCAAACACAGCCTCCGGCCTCGCCAAGGCCCTCGCCATGCAAGCCGAAGTGCAAGCCGCGAAGCCCCTCCCAACCCCTAACCTCGCCGTCTCGCACCCCTCCGACGTCTACACAATCGAGACCCTCGTCCCCGGAAGCCACTCAACCCTCAGCCAACTAAACGGCGTAGACGAGTGGAAGACACAAGTGGAAGCCGGTCTGGGCGTGACAACCGTCTCCCGGTATGTCTCGAACCGCGTCGCCGCAGTCGTCAACTCAGACAACACAACCCACCTCCAAGTCCTCCGCTTCATCCAGCTGCTCATCGAGTTCGGACGCTCGCTCAAAAATGCAGGCGCGAATGCCAAGGGTGGTGGCCCCGGCAGCAAGCGTCTCCCTCCCCGTGAAGACCTCCGTCGCATCCTATCAAACACCACCGGATCCTCTGTCACAAAGCCCAAGCCTGGCGCTGCGGCAGAGTCTGCTTCCACGGATCTGCTCCCGGAGTCTGTGATCGATGCTGTTCGTCGTCGTTTCGCGCCTAGCGGTGGCTACGTCTCCAAAAATGACTTCACCCTCTTGCACACTACTATCTGTGCGCTCTCGCTGCATATCCCGCCCCAGCCGGCACGCGACGGTGGTTCCAGCTCGCTTGGTGGTAATGCGCCCAATGAGCTTGCTACGGATCCTTCTGATCTGCGTGATGATCTGCGTCTTGACCCCAATACTATTCACCAGTACTTCCGCGAGCTTGGTTGTCGTATTGATAAGCCTCGTGAGACGGAGTTTGCTAAGTGGAATATTAAGGGTGGACGTGCGGAGGCGCATGCGCGTCGTGTTGCTCGCTTGCGTGTTCCCGTTGAGTTCCCTAAGGTTAGCCGTGGTGGTCGCAAGTAGGGGAGTTGATTTGTGGTTTGGTGGTCTTGAGTTGTCAAGCTTCCTTGGAATATATGGCGCTTTGTGTGTTTCAAAAATTGTTACTTTTATCTGTTTCTATATCAATGAGACATTGTTACATAGCCAAAGGAATTTACTTGGTTGTTTCTTTCTTTGATTTTGATTTTGTGTAGACTTGGACCTGTCTGTCTGATGATTAGGGTTTATCCAAATTGTTAAGAAAGGATGTCACTATTAGCTTATATCGTATACCAGACAGTTAAATTAGCCTTTTTCTCGCCTAGTTTTGATCTACTAGTGCTTTCTTATCAATTCCAATAATAGTTCTTTGCAACTAGAGTGGATGCTATTCAAACCCAGTGGTTGGTTGGTTGTATATATATCAATGCCCTAAATACCTATAAACAGGGACAACCATTTCTTCTAGGACTACTAATAAGCACTTCCACACTACAAGACGCCGAAGCCTACATGAGATACAATGCCACTTCAACTCTGTTCATTTCAACCTCGTCCACTTGAGCCCAATAAATGAGACACGATGGACGTAAATACAAGTAGTATATCCGACATTAGTCTTGGTCTTTTGAAACCAAATCAATGGCATACATCAACAGACAAACGCGCAATCCACGGCTAATCCAAGCCGAAAGATGACTACATCATTTAAACAAGAGCAGACAAGGAGATATGACACAAATATGTGGGATGGTATGATTGAAGACGGATGCATATGTCAATGTATGTCCGAACAACATAATATTATAGTAAATGAATGGACGGGAATAATGTGACTAGAATTACCCCAAAAACCGAAATGCGTAAAAGACGGGACTTGTCTGTTCTAGACGGCCACACCAACAGGGGTGGAGTTCATTCCCGAGTAAGCCTTCTCGGTCAGAGGGGTAGCAGCCTTCAGGGATGGCACGGTGGCCTGGGCAGCTGCGTCGTTGAATTCACGAGCAACAGCGCCCTCGAGGGTCTCGCCGGCCTGCAGGCCAAGCTGAGCGTCCTCCCAGATGGGCAGGTTGGCGGCCTCGGCGCCTTCAACGCCAACACCGACGAAACCGCCCTGGCTCTTCCAATCGCTGGTGCGCTTGAGGCCGAGCTCGTTCCAGACGGTCTGAACGGCCTGCACAAGGTGCTCGCGCAGGGGCTTCACGTGGCCTGGAGTAGGAGTGATGCGCAGACGCTCCTCGCCGCGGGGAACGGTGGGGTAGTTGATGGCCTGCACGTAGATTCCGTGCTCCTCGAGAAGTTTGTCGGAGGCCTGCTTGGCCAGCTCGGCAGAACCGACTAGGAGGGGCACGATGTGTGAGGGGTTGGGGATGACGGGGATATCCAAATCATTGAAGGCAGACTTAACTGCACGGGTGTGGAGTTGCTGGAGGACTCGGTCCCGGGGTTGCTGGGACTGGTACTGGATGGCGGCATCCGCACCAGCCATGGTTGCTGGTGGGAGGGAAGTGGTGAAGATGAAACCGGGGGCAAGGGAGCGGATGGTGTCCACCATGGCTGCCGAGCCTGCAATATATCCACCAACACAGCCGTAGGCCTTGCCCAAAGTACCGGTGATAATGTCAATTCGGTCCTGAACTGTGCCCTTGGTGCTTTGAGGGGAGGCTGTATCCTGCGATGCGTAGACATCGTAATCAAGATGCTCAGCAACTCCAGCTCCGTGAGGGCCGTACATTCCTACGGCATGGACTTCATCCAAGAAAGTGATGGCACCGTATTTGTCGGAGAGATCACAAATCTTCTCAATGGGCGCAATTGATCCGCACATACTGTAGACGGATTCAAAGGCAATAATCTTGGGGGTACTAAGTGGCAATGAGGCCAATTTGGCTTCCAGGTCTTCCATATCGTTGTGTTTGAAGACCATCTTCTTCGCGCCAGAGTGGCGGATACCCTGGATCATCGAAGCATGGTTGAGGCTGTCTGAGAGGATGACACAATCGGGCATCTTACTGCCGAGTGTTGCCAGGGTCGCATCATTAGCCACGTAGCAGGAGCTGAAGACCAATGCGGCCTCCTTGCCATGTAACTTGGCCAGTGTATCCTCCAGGGCGACAGCATGCTGGTTGTGACCGGAGATATTGCGAGTACCACCTGCACCAGCTCCATAGGTGTCCAAAGTCTTGTGCATGGAGTCCAAGACTTGCTGGTTACGACCCATGCCAAGGTAGTCATTTGAGCACCAGACAGTCACACGCTCCTCGGCAGAGGCAGTGTGGGCCCGAGGGAACTCCTTGGCGAGGCGATTGATGTTGTTGAAGTAGCGGTAGGACTTGTCCTTGTGCTTCTTCTCCAATTCCACGTTATAGAAGTCATTGTAGTCGAACCTCTTGTTGGTTGGGGCTTCCGGGCGGGGACCGCGAACTGCGGCGTTGGCGGCGGCGGTAGGGGACGACCGAAGAGGATTGGCCGCCAAGTTAGGGTTTTCTGTAGTCAGATTAGAAAAAGCTCAAAGTCCAAGCTTCAGAAACTCAATTTACCTCGCTCGTTCTTCTCGTATCCTCCGGAGGCGAGACTGGCGGGGTGACCACCAGTGGTGTGCAAGGCGCGCTTGCCAGTCGGAACCCGCATAGACTGAATTCCAGAGACCCCGGCGGCGCGCGAGGTGAAGCGCTTGGTGCCACTGAGACGGGCACTCTGCACAGCCAGAGCCTTGCTCATGACAGGGCAGCGGCGACCCAGAACCTGCAGGTTGGACATGGTTCCGCCTCCCGGGCTGGTGCTAGGGCGAGTAGCGGTCGAGAGAGTGCGGAGGGTGGTGGGGGATGTGCGCTTGAGGAAAGGGCACATAGTGCGAGACTGCTGCAAGAGAGCCTCCATGATTGAATTGAACCAAATGTATGGGAAGGAAAAAAAAGATACCAAAGACAAAAAATCCCCGTCAATTCAGGAGATTGTACAAGTTAACATATCGAAAACCAGCGGAACCAGAGGGAAAATCAATTGGGTGGGGGCGGCTGACTGATCTAAAGGGCTTACATATAACGACTTCTGATTGGTCAGGACAAATCCCGAGGTACGGATATTCCTTCCCGATGTGCCTCACAACCGCGGGCTTTGCCACTTGGGGAAAACGGCAACACGAGAACGACAATATAGACACAAACCCCGTGAAAATCGACTCCACTTTCTTTTGGTAAATTATTTGGATGAATTTGGCTCCCCGGAGATTGTTTTACTTCGATCATGCCATACTTAATAGGTGGAGCCAAGCCTACCTAATTAGGCCTACCCAGTCCCCATCGATTTCACAAATTTCCCTTTTTGAAATTACTTCGGGATCTACCGCCCACATGACTTCTACCGTATGATTGGCTTTATTTAGATTCCGCCTTTTTATTTCGAATTCTGCCGGATTTAAACACTGCCGGAGCCGGACCCAGGCCCCCGGTAGAAAAAAAAACCAGGATTATGTAATGCACTATCTAAATGCCGAGACCCCTCGCCACTTCAGACGCCATTTGCTCTCTGAGGATTCTTCAATTCTCCCGGGATTTGACTACAAGATACAACATGTATTCTCGTTAAGCTATCCCATATTCGGTTCCTTCAACTCTCAATCAATATTATTTCCCAGGTTGGCCAAAAACCCCCATTTTCTACAGTACAACAAACATACTATTGCTTAAATTCGAGGTTAGACATCCATATTGAATTTAGTTAATAAGTTCTTAGCGTAAGAATTTCTAGATACATTGAAAGTTTTATAATACCTTTCATCATAGCCGTGTATCAAACTATTGAAACCATGTCCTCACTGCTTCCATTTGAAGCGTAACAGCCAATACTGGGAGGCCTCATAGTCCCGTAGGAAGTATATCGACCAGGCCACAATTTTACTTCTATCTCATTATCAAATTACTCTATTGGAACACAGGGTACAAGCATCAAATGGCATTACAAGTGCACAAGAGACTTTGAAATTTCCTTTCAGGGAACTCGAGAACACCAAAGAGACATTAATGGGAGAATCTGATCACTATCTACGCAAAATCTAAGGAGATGTTAAATAGTTCAATAAACGATCATAATGTAGAATTGAACGCAGCAATCAGGTGGAGTCCCTAGGATACGTTTGCTTCATCGCTTACTTCATCGCGATGCCAAATAAGCGCTGTTTGACTGACTTGCGGCTCACATCTATCTGTAATGATGGAATCGACACTCTTGCAATCCCCAGACAGCCTAAACGGGTCCAAGATGCTTTGCCAATATATGTGACAATGCAGGATCCGACACCCGCTGATATCTCTATAATCGAGAACGCTGCCGAATATAGTTTCTGGATGGAGAGCACGATGAATCCAATGCCTTTATTACGCAACCCTTCTCCATTACGATTACGCCGGGTTGGAAGATGGTGACTTCATTTTGGCATTCAAACACCTCCTTGACTCTGACAATGCTACCGTAGAATACCAATCATGGGTTCAAAAGGCACAGCCAAAGCCAAGTGAGAAAGGGAGAGAAAAACACTGCCATCCAAGAACCACTTGGCTGGTACAGTTTGCTGGATATTTGATAGTCTGGTTCTCAGACGTGATTTTGCTTCTCTTTCTTTTTTCTTTTACTTCACTTCGCTTTCTTCTTTCTTTTGCTTCACTTACTTCTTTGTTTTACTTCTTTTTACTTTGCTTGTGCCTTACTTCCCTGGGTCTAAATACCCCAGTGATCTTCTTCGTTGGAAGATGATACACCTCTCCTCCTTCATCCTCTAACGCCCGAAGAAGCCCAGGCTATCCATATCTATATAACCTGTTGACAAGACGGATACCTTGACAGCGACTGAGGAGCGAAGGAACATTTGATGAGAAGTGACGGTGGGTAGATCTTCGTCTACCATCTATCATCCACCTCTATCATACTTCTTCTTCTTCTTCTTCTTGCTATGTGTAGTCACACAGAACTACGTGAATCAAGAAGTGAGGTGACGGGTACGTAAAAAAGGAAAAGCTCCCTCTCATATGGAGTTTTCTTGCACTCGTACCTTCTATCAGCTTCATCGATGAATTCACCCATGATCCCTTCATCACACTACTCTCACTTATAGGTCAGTCATTTCTGACTACCGCTTCATCTCACCAAAGCACCCGTTATCACAGGAATTACATAACTAACCTCCACCAAGGTCTCGGCATGAGCAAAATATATAGGTCCACCACCCCTAACGATTTGCAACATTACATATATCATCTATGATCATCCATGGTCTTCACGGGATAGTGGATTGTACCGCAAACCACAATCAACCATGAGATGACGATCGGAGAATACACCGCCCTGATCTACTCTATATACCCAATCCCAATACCAGTCATCTGGTCCAGAGGCGCAGCGGCGAGATATTGGAAGGTCCATGGCGACGTTCCGAGTGTTCTACAGCTAGAGGATTGGACTGCTCTTGAAGCCGTCAATGACCCGGATCGTTACCTTGGTGGTGCTCTGTCCAACAATTTGACAACATCAAACATCCATGGAATCCTCGTTAGCAAATGCCAAGAGGGACTGGATTGTACCAAAAGCACCCATTAACCATGGCATGACAAGGTAATACGCCGCCCTGGTCCACTTTATATACTTATATAATCAACGCCAGACATCCAACCGGGAGTTGCAGTGTGTGCGAGCTTGGAAGGACCATGATGATGCTCAAGAATTCTGCTGCCAGGGGATTAGAAGCAGCGAACGCCATGCCACACTTGGGTAGAAATTGCCCAAATGGTTGAACTACGCTGATGTACGTACTACCCATCAACGTCAATTACTGAGCTTATGGAGAATAACTGATCGATGACAGAAAAGTGGAAGATGAGGTATACTCCTAGAATGGAGAATCACAAATGGTGATTACCAGTGTATAAGCGATAGCCTCGAGTCCGTTGGAAAAGGCTCACTTTTTTACACCATGGCCGAAATGGTCCGAACAACCGTATGCATGATGGTCAATAGCAAGAAAGCGCCTTGCTTACAGTGCAGCTGTGACCCGGTCCGATCTACTGCACGCATCTAATCCTAGATGTAGTGAGTGGGAAGAGGTGTGAAGATCCATGGAGCGAACAGTTTTAGAGGTGATTGAAACGCCCTCTTTCTACACTACTATATATACCACCATCCATATTCCTTCTTTCTTCTTACCGGCATGTATTATCTCACAGAAGGAGATAGAAATCTCACCCTACATGTTGGGACCCCTGCTCGTCACTACTTAGCCATCCACATGATGCGCTCTGAGATTGTGTCCGGATAGCAGAAGATGAAGGGTGCATCCGCGGGCTATCCTATCCATACCTTTCAGTGATCTTCTCTTCTCTTCTCTAGAGACCTATCTACCTGGACCGCAACAAGGACCGAGCATCTTATTACCTGGCCCGACACAGAAGACAGACTCAACCATATCCCCCTTCAAAAGAAAGAATTGAATGACTCCGCAGTCCGTGATAGCAAATATAAACTGGTGATACATCGGTAGCGACCCTTGCACGTTCACCAGGCCAGACTAGCGAGGAGGAGCACTCGTCGGCCACTCCCTTCTTGCTCAATGCCGTGGGTCCGTCGAAGAGCAACACAATAAGACGACCTGTCTCTGATTCCTCAATTGGTTCAGCGATACGAGGAGAACGCCTAGCAATGGACCAATCAAAATCCCCCCTGTTTCTTCTAGTACTGGCCAGAGTACGAACTCGACCGACACAGCGGGTTATACATACAAACACGGATAAAGCGGGGGATCCACACCACGAATTCCGAAGTGAGACCGAATTACAGCCGAGGGCGGGTTGGTCGACGACCTGAGAAAAGCACAATCATGTCGTACCAGGGTGAAAAAAATATCACACAAACCTCAGATATGGCTCGGGAGTTCCACGTTGAGGCATCACATCACGCCTTCACGCCAATTGGAAAGAGTCTGATTTCCCTCGGAACAACCAGGGCTTCTTGGCCTAGACGCCTGTTTTAGTTACGGACCTAGTCCGACCAGAGACGGCCAGATGAAATCTAGCATTCAACCCCACATTGATGATGATTGAATCTGACATAGTAGGAAATACAATGACGAGTATTCTTCATGATATTTCAGTACTATTGTTTCTGTTGTAAGCGCTGTATGCGGCAGGGTTTGAGGAAGTAGATTGACTTGGAGATGGAGTCTAAAAGAGCAGGGGCATTGTGTAAGACTAGCAAGTAGAGCCTTCGGATTTAGGACATGAGAACTTCAAGAGGTTGAGCGACAAGGCTGGAAATCTATAAGCCCTAATTTGACCATCACCAGTCATAATATAACCCTAACCCAAGGAACACACTAAACCTCACTATAACATCTAATACTACGACTTCAACTGGCCAAAAACCAAGGGCATAAGAGTCCATCAAACCAATACATTGACACTCATGACCAAACTAAAACACTCGCGCCCTTTTTGAACATTGAACATACAAGCGAGTCAAAAAGCCAAAATAGGAAAAGAAAAAAAGGTGTGAAAAGAGAACAATGTAGAATGGGGGGAAAAAAAAAAGAAAAGAACAAATCACAAAGTTCACACCGAAACAACCACAACCACCCATGAACCACAATCCAAAGCCAGGATCAAGTCTATCGGGGGAAAGAAACACATCTTTTCATCATTGCATCAACCACCCTGAGCCACCAGACTTTGGGAAATGTCCATACTGAACCCACATCGCCGTTGGAGAACATAGCCAAGGTTTTGTATGATAATACAGAGCAGTTCACATGTATCTGCCGTTCGAGAAGATAAGAAGAAAAGGGGAAGGGAAGGTGGAAATAAGGACAAATGGGAATAACCAAACACAAAAGAAAATAAGAAGATTTGACATTAAACGCCGTTCCGAATTGCATTAGTTGACAAGTCATTGGATTAATCGAGGCCGCCGTCACCGTCGATCAGACGGAGACGCTCTTTTGTGGTCTTAGCTCGTTTCGATGTGCCTTTGCCGGGACCACGGCCGCGCCCGCGCTTTGCAGGCGTTGCTGAAGGTGTCTCGATGGGCTCCTCGGCAGGCGTAGCAGCCCCTGAGGGTTTGGCGCTGGCGTCGTCAAAGTTACCCTCGCCTATATAATCGATTAGTATGCATGTCAATCGCAGTAATGGAGTGGAGTAATCTCACCTTCATGGTACATGTCATCCAGGGTAAGATCCCGCTTGCGCTTCTGAGCGGCCTTCTTCCCGCCCTTAGCGCCAAGGGTCTCACCACGTTCGATGGCTTCCTTCTCCTTTTGCTCAATGAGTTCGGCCTCGTCGTCGTCGGCAAGCCACAGGGCAATGTCCTTGGTGCGGTTCTCGCGAGCACGGGTGTTGAAGTCGACACCGCCAGAAGCACCACCGGTAATGACAACGCGCTGCACCTCTTCTTTCTGCAAGGCACGCTTGCGGATGCGTTCTTCAATGGTACCGCGGGTGATAAGACGGTAGACAGTGACCTGGCGAGTTTGGCCCAAACGATGGGCACGATCCATAGCCTGTGAATCGATGGTAGGATTCCAATCGGAGTCGTAGAAGATGACAGTGTCTGCTGCCGTTAAGTTGATACCGAGACCACCGGCACGAGTCGAGAGCAAGAAGACGAAGATCTCTGGGTTGGACTGGAAGTCTGCGACAGTGTCGCGGCGGTCTTCCAGCTTGGTACTTCCATCCAGTCGGCAGTACTTGAAGTTCCGGTATGTCAAGTACTCCTCCATCAGGTCGATCATGCGTGTCATCTGGAAGTAGAGGAGCACGCGGTGGCCACCGGGCTTGAGCTCCCGCAGCAGCTGGTCCAATTTGGCCAGCTTGCCTGAATCTGTCACGAAACGACGCATCGACGGTACCTCGATGTGGCTGTAGCGGCCCTTGAGTGAGACCGGTGGCGGCAACATAGGAGCATGAGAGTAAGGCGCAGGATCGAGCTTCTTGGCGAGGATTTGCTCCTCAAGTTGCTTGCTGCAGTATCCAGATAGTGCTTGGCGAACAGACGGATTGAACAAAGCATGATTGGATTCCCGTAACAACTGTTGGCCGGAACAGGACATGGTGATGGGGGGCGCTGAAGCTTTAGGACCAGCGCAAGGCTCAATAAGGTGAAGACCTTGATTTTCGAATGAGGAGCGCGAAACAGTCATGAGATCCTTCATCCGGCCCTCAACGGCAACATCTCGAACAGCCTGGCGATCATTACGATCGATAATGTTCAACATCGAATGAGATAATACAGAGTTCCTTGAATCGTCACTCTCATCATAAATGACATTCAAGGCAGAAAGCCTATTTGACTTGCTGCGACGACGCTCGGCGCGCTCGTAGACGCCGAGTCGTGCGATCTCGCTTGCTTCTCCTGCAGAAGTGTCGACGAAACGCAAGAAAGAGAACGCACCGTTGTCACGCGCGCTCTTCTGAATGTTTTCTGGTGTCCAGACGTTCATCAGCTGGGACAGGTACTTATTCTGGAAGCCCACACGAGGATTGTCAGAACCAGGAAGATCAAGTCGTCCTGTAGAGCTGCACAATAGGCGTGGCAACTCGTATTCGATCAAGTTCTGGGTCGAATAGCGAACATCGATAAAGTTTCCTTCACGAACGAAGGATGCAGTTTCCGCAAAGGATGCAGCGGAGAAGGGGGATTTTGTTTCGGCACGTTCGAAGAGATCGGGGTGGTTACAGACTTTGCGGAATTGCATTACCAAGTTCATCAGTGTGCTACTGTCGGTGTCGTCGCCGGTGGTAGCCTTTTCGATGAGGTCGATGATGCTGACACGGTTACGCAGGTTGGAGTACAAGGCACGTTGGCGGTATGTCAAGTCGCAGAAGATGTCCTTCTCAACCTTGTCTCCAAGTTCTTGCTGGACGTTCTTCTTGACACGACGCAACATGAACGGTTTCAAAATCATGTGAAGACGCTTGAGTTGATCCTCGTTGAGCTTGGTGTTACTCTGGGCGTGCGACTCAATGTCCTTGGAGAACCACTCGCTGAACTCGTCGTGGGAGTCGAAGAGAGTTGGCATAATAAAGTGAAGCAGGGCCCACAGTTCTTGCATGTTATTTTGAATTGGGGTACCAGTCAACAGAAGACGATTGCGGCAGCTGAATCCCAGCAGGTTCTTCCATCGCGAACTTGAAGAAGACTTGATAGCTTGAGCTTCATCAAGAATCATGTACTGCCATTTCACCTTCTGGAAGTACTGTGCATCGAGAACGACAAGCTGGTACGAGGTAACTAGCACGTGGAATTCAGAGTCACGGTTATAGGTGATGTGCTTGCGATCCCAGAACTTTCGCAGGATCTTGCGGTCCTTGGCATTACCCCAGTAGGGAAGCACCTTGATGTTAGGAACGAACCTCGTGATCTCCTGCTGCCAGTTGTGCAGTGTGGATGCTGGTGCAATGACCAGGAAAGGTCCCCAGATGTTATGCACCTCGGCCAAGTAAGCCATGACGGAAATGGACTGGATGGTTTTACCCAGACCCATCTCATCTGCCAGGATACCGTTGATGCCCTGCTCGTACAAGTTGACAAGCCAGTTAAGACCCTTAAGCTGGTACTCTTTAAGCTGAGCATTCAACATGGTCGGCTGGGAAATCTCAATGTCACCCAGACTAGTCGGGTTCTGGAAGTTCATCTCTCCGTCATCGAATGCAGCCATATTATCACCCTCTCCTTGTTTGTTGAAGGCACGCGCCCGGTCCTGGGCCTCCTGCACAGCGTTTTGCGCATTAGCCATGGCAGCTTGTTGCAGCACAGTTTCATCTTCGGCATCGAAGTCAAGATCCTCAAATGCAGTGGTCTTGGCGTTGGGGTTGGCCACACTGTCTGGAAGATTGATTGTGTGGGCGTTTGGCTTGCCTGGTTGCACGGTCTCCCCCGTGGCAGAAACAGCGCCGTCTCCTTGAGCTTCGTCGGTCTTGATCTTGCGCCCGATGAAGTGAGAGTACAGTTCTGTTTGCGAGATAAGGAAGTTGAGCTTGCGCTTCTGTCGGTTGGCTTCGCGGTCCGCCTCTGCCTTCTTAGCTGATTCAAGCTCTTGCTTCTCAGCCACACGACGCAAGTCGCGTTCTTCGCGCTCGTTGCGCTTCCAGAACGACATCATTTCACGCATCGTCCGCTTAGCGCGAGCTTGAGTGTCCTTGGTGCTCTTGTTCGTGCGCTCTTGCCATTTGCGAGACTGCTTGCTGGCCAGCTGAGCCGTCTTACGCAAGTTCTCCTGGCGAGTGGATAGAGAGGTAGTTTTGATGCGGTAGACCTTTGGAATATCCTTGCGCGCGATATCGCGCCAGATCTGCTCGTAGATCTGGTTGTAGCCCTTGCTGTCGTAGTGTAGCTGCGACATGGGAGTACCCTCCTTTGAACGTCGAGCATCCTTTCTCGTACTTGGGGTGAGATATAGGTCGTCATCCAACCCAGCATTCCAAGCTGCCTCGGCGAGATCCTTCTCGGCCTGCTTCTGCTCCTTGGACTTCTTGGGACGAGTAACAGGGCCGGCGCGGCCTGACCTGCGTCGGCTGGGCGAAGAACGGCCGATATGGAATTGACTCGTCGTCCCACCTTCGAGGTTGGGAGCAAGCGGTGTGACCTCACCGAGCTCATCCTGGCCATCACCGCCCTCCAGAGCGCGCTTGGTGGTGCGGATTTTCTTCTGAGCGCGCTCAGCTTCGCGCAGGAACTTGGCCCTTTCTCCGGGTTCTTGGGCCTTGCTTGCCTTACGCTCGGCCTCCAGCTTCTTTTGCATTTCTTGACGCACGGTGTTCTCGCGACGGCGCTTGCGCTGCATGTCCTTCTTCCGTTCCTTTTCATCCTGGATCTCCTTTTGCTGAACTTCGGCCATAACAGCACCCTCGTTGAGGACTCGGAACCTCTCGGTGCCAAGAACGGCTTGTCTTTCGAAGGATCTACCTAGATCAATGAGGAATTCGTTGCGGCGACGCTAAGCATTTGTTAGTATGGTGGGCGGATGGCTTGACTTGACACGACTCTCAAACAACCTACCTTTCGTCGCACTTCTTCTGCGCGGCTGCTTTCCACCGACCGTTTGTAACCTTTCTCCCGATACCGCTCCTGTTCCGCCTCGAAGCCAGGATCTTCAACATCGCTCTTCTCCGCGTGATCAATCTCGGCCGCAGCCCGGTTGACCTGTTCCAGGTCCACGCCGGGAGGGAAGGGTTTCCGGAGTGGTGCACGAGGAACGGGCGCAGGGTATTCCACATCGGGCTTAGCGAACCCATTGGTGGCCTGTGGTGCTCTCGGGGCATCGATGCGTTTTTCAACGTGATCGTGTTTGTTATGTATAGCTGTTGGCGTAGAGCTGTGATCCAGGTGCCGCTGTGTAAAGATGGGGGGAGCATGCGGCGTGTGAACGGAGACGGGGACCGGGAGAGGTGATGGCTTTCTCGCAGGCTGCTCGTCTGACGGGCCTGAAAGAATACTGGCGAACGACATGGGGTCTGCGGCTCGGGCGGGCTTCTGTAAGGCAAGGATGGGTTAGTTAGATGGTAAGATATTAAAGGGTTTGGGTAATGCCTACGGCTTCATACGGCGAGGCCGGTCTCGGCTCCCGCATCATCGGAGGTCCATATCCAGCACCATTGCCTCGCATCCGATATGGTGATTCGGACTCTCTGGTGGGAGATTGCGAATGACCTTCTGGGCGGCTGGGCGGGTGGCCATGGGGTGTCGCAGAGCCGTACGGCGAGGCACCGTTGCCCGTGATCACAGAGCTGGAGTAAGGGCGCGGAAGTGGTAACTGAGAGCCAGCTGAATGTCCCTGGTATTGCGAAGACTCCGGGTGAGACGGGTGAGGTGGCGCACTCCCATTTAACGGCGGCGGCAATGTCGATGGCATCGGGGACGCGTGTGAAAAGTGCGGGCTTCGCGCGACGGAGGGTGGGCCAAATGCGGGTGGGGTCTGGGGAGGGTGTTGGTGGTATTGCTGCGGTTGCGGTTGTTCATTGTTTGGATAATACGGGTGGCTCTTATTCGGAGAGGTGTAGGCCGGATACCGCTGCTGCTGAGTCGGGGACTGGGCGTTGTATGGCGGAGGGCCCGTCATGATGGCCGCGGTCCCCGGTTACGGGTCAAGCGCGTCGAAGGTTGGTCACTCGGGTCGAGCTAGAGTCTGGGGAGGGAATTGAGGTAGAAGAGTCCAAGACCCCTACTCAGAGACACCTGTCAAGGGGTTCCGTCGGTCTAGTGACGCGGCGTCAGTTGTCGGTTTCAGGTATGTGTTTCGGAGTGAAGAGGGATGAAAGAGAGAGATGGAGGAAGAAAGCAAGACATAAATACCTGATGGAAGGATGGATTCGTTTGTGGTGGGAAGATGCAGGAAGAAGGGAAGTTTCCGTGGAGCCCAAGAAAGAGAATGCGCGGGTCTAGGCGAGCTGCTGCAGGGGCGATGGGGGGTGAAGGATGAGAAGGGAGAGATGGGGGAATGGGGGAATTACTGGGGAAGAAAGTTGATGGAAAAGACGGGAAAGACAAACAACTGGTCGAGGTAAAAGGAGGAAAAGTGACGAGAGTTGGCATTTCTCGTGAATCTCTTCTTTCGTCTGGGGTATTTCACCTCCGGCATCCCGGGGGTTAAATCCGAACAGGCTGGTTTTAGTGCAAGGAGTTGATTTTTCTATTCTAAATGAACTATGCCAATTGTTTCACATTGTTCTATATCATTTTCCATTTCTGGCTGGCCAATAATTTCAAGGTTGTGCCCCGATCTCACTCAGAGTCCATACAAACACCTCGTGGAGCACAGAGGTGGTGAGAACGAACATCATCAACATGCCATGTTTTTTTCTTCTTTATTTTTACTTCCAATATTTTCAAATGTGTTCAAATATTCCGAGTTCTAAGTTCAAGGATCAACATATTTAGCGAGTCTTCTCCGATTTGACTCGAAATTCGTTCCGAGTTTATCGTGAGCTCGCCTTATCCGCCCTTTTTGGGGAAACGCCAAGGTTCACTGAATTCATGATCTGCCTATTTTACGATTTTACGATTTTACTGGTTTACTACCTTACTATTTTTGGATTTCATACCTTGGTGGAATCAGATATTGATATTGATGAGATCTCCTATACATCCCCTATACATCTATGGATATTACTGGAATCACTAAATAAGGTAAAGTCACTTATATAAAATGTTTTCAAGGTGTCTCTCCGTGGACATCACATCAGCTTATAACTTCAATCTTTCGATTAGAATATAAACTGTTTCATATCTGTAATGTACATCCATGTATTAAATATCTAACCTTATAAGTAATCAGTGAACCTGTAGAGGATACGTAAGCCTCAAATTGTTGGAAGCCTCAGATTATGAATTCCCTCAACACGGGCCCGAGGGGGAACTATTATTATCTGTAGCCCTAGAGGATATATCCTACCTCTACGTAGGTATATGTATTAATTTCGAGACATTTTGTATATCAATCTAATTAAATAGATAATACTTATAGCAACTCCCAATCTCTTAATCTCCCAATCTCCCTATGGCCTGATCCTGGCGATGACGTCCTCCACTAATCTCATATGGTGGCCACATGGTGGACATAACCTTGGAATGGTACAATCGCCTCTTGACATCTTCTGTCATCATTGTGATAATCTTACATGTCGATTTCCAATTATGATTCTATCGTCCTTTTGTCCAAAGGAGGGGGATGCAATTGAGTGGGTTCGTATTGCCTGCATATAAGCTGATATGGAGGGGTTAACCCCTCCCATTCCCCAAATCCTACTAAGGACGTTATAGCAGTATATATAGACTATCAGTATATCCAAAAGAGTTAGTAAAGATCTAGATGTTTAGGAAAGACCAGGGTCTGCATGGTATCTCTGTATACCGCAAACGGGATGCCGAAGTGGATCCCTACCTAATACACCTACGTAGCTAATGTCTGGGACTATTATTCCAATAGTTGTTGGGAATGACACCAGATACCATAGAGCTACCGGTGAACGGGAAAACCGGCGGGATTTCATGATTCCATGGCGAGTTGAATGAAGCCGATGCTCTGATCCCGACGTCAGGCAATCCCGCTTAGCTACTATAAGACCAGCTACTCAACCTAACTTCTCTGTGTTACATTATCACATCTTTTAATCATTTCAAACATCCCACTTAATACTCCTGTTACCTATACCTCTTCCCATCCTTATCCTTACTTCTTTTCTTAATCTTACCCCCCCCCACATTCTACTCAACACCAACATGTCTTTCGAAATCCCCGAAACCCAATGGGCGCAAGTCGTCGAAAAGATCGGTGGACCACCTGTGTACAAACAAATCCCCGTCCCCAAGCCGGGTCCTGATGAAGTCCTCCTGAAGATGAAGTACACCGGCGTCTGTCACACCGACCTGCACGCCATGAACGGCGACTGGCCTCTCGAAGTGAAGAAGAATCTGGTCGGCGGCCACGAAGGCGCCGGAGTTGTTGTCGCAAAGGGATCTCTCGCGCATGGTATCGAAATCGGTGACCACGCAGGCATCAAATGGCTCAATGGATCCTGTCTCCAATGCGAGTTTTGCGAGACTTCCGATGAGCCTCTGTGTCAAGAGGCCCAGTTGTCCGGATACACGGTTGACGGTACCTTCCAACAGTACGCGATTGGTAAGGCAGCCCATGTATTGAAGCTGTCGAAGGATATCCCACTTGATGCTATCGCGCCGATTCTGTGTGCTGGTATTACTGTCTACAAGGGTCTCAAAGAGTCCGGTGTGCGCCCTGGTCAGACCGTTGCTATTGTTGGTGCCGGTGGTGGTCTTGGCTCCCTTGGAACGCAGTATGCTAAGGCTATGGGCTTGCGTGTTATTGCTATTGATGGTGGCGAGGAGAAGAAGGCTATGTGTGAGCAGCTCGGTGCAGAGGTAAGCTCTTATATTCCATTTGTCTACTTTTGGGGGTCTATGCTAATATAGTGTTCAGGTCTACGTCGACTTCACCAAGTCTACCGATCTCGTTGCAGACGTCAAGGCTGCTACTCCCGGTGGCCTAGGTGCCCACGCCGTGCTCTTGCTTGCTGTCTCCGAAAAACCTTTCCAGCAGGCTGTCGAATACGCTCGCTCTCGTGGTACTATCATTGCCATCGGTCTTCCCGCTAATGCCTTCCTCAAGGCCCCTGTTTTCGAAACTGTTGTCAAGATGGTCACAATTAGGGGCAGCTATGTCGGTAACCGCCAGGATGGCGTTGAGGCCGTTGAATTCTTCGAACGTGGCTTGATCAACGCTCCCTTCAAGACGGTTCCTCTGAAGGACCTTCCTGAGGTGTTCGAGCTCATGAGTAAGTTTCCAATGTTTCGATTACTTGATAATGACCATACGCTAATACATGCAACACAGAACAAGGCAAGATTGTTGGCCGCTATGTCCTCGAGATCCCTCAATAGATGAATCGTTATCGTCCATTGGGCGCGAGCGGATAGAGCCGGAGAGGAATTGCTTTTGAGAAACAAAGAACGAAGAAGAAACGAAATTTGATGTCCATAGCGACAGTTTTTTTTTTTTAGCCCTGGTGTAAGGGTGATTAGCGACGATTGAAAGGCGAATTTGAAATCTGAAATCTGAAATCTCCAGTGTCTCCGTAACTAATGGGTGTAGGGTAAAACCCTTCACTTCTTGTGGTCATTGGCTGTATATGAACTTAGTATATTGATATGAACATAGGCTCGTCTGACATGCTCTAGGTCCTACCCAAAAAGCCACAACGTCTATATATATCTTCTCAGCTATTTAGAATCCTGCTCCAAATTCTTCCCCTCATCCTCGGGACTAACAGTAGTCTGAGGTCCCCTATACGTCTTTCTCGCATGGATATAGTAATAAACCACCGCTCCAAGCCAAAGACTCCCATTAATAACAACTGTATAATTCATCGTTTGAGCTTCAAACACCTAGTCAGCAAAAGCACTTCGAAATCGATAGGATATTGTAGTGCAACTCACGCGTCGGATTCGGTCCCTCGGTAGGAATCATAGTAAGAACAATAACGAACATCATGTAGATGACCGCAACCCACCCAATAGGCTTACTGAGATACTTCCCGGTATAGAACTCACCGGGGATAAAGCTGTCACCGCCCCAGAGCAAACGCGCCAGGATGGGAGTTAGCCAGGCGAGGTCATTTCCGGCTACGGCAAGCGAGAAGAGGGCGCTGGCAGCGGCTTCGTCAATCAGACAGAGGAGGCCGATCAATACCGATGCCGCAACGATGCCGCACACCATGCGGACTGGCTGGTAGCGCATGTATTTGCGCTGGCTTACTTTACGGAAGAAGGAGGAAAAGGGGAGGGCGCCATCGCGGGAGAAGGCCCAACTTTGGCGGGAGGCAGCTAGGACCTGTGTGGATAGAGTTAGTGGACGGCTTATAGGGTTTGGGTGTAAGTTGACAAATGAGGAGTAACTTACGATACTCAGTCCCATGAAGAATTGAACGAGCATCACCACGACCATGAATCCCATGGCTCCATTTTTGCCGAGGGCGTCGTAGTAGATCTATAGTGGATCCAACAGAGTTAGAAAGTACATTCCAACATAGAACAACAACAGAAGAAGCAAGACAAAACAAACCTGAGTCATAGGCTGACCAAACTTCGAGTTCAAAATCCCCTCGATATTCTTATCCATCGAAGACGCTATGACCGCCAACGAAACAAACCCAAGAAGACCACACAATCCAGCCGAAGAGATAATCCCCAGCGGGACAGCGCGCGCAGCATGTGTCGCCTCCTCACTCATATGCACGCAAGAATCGAAGGCGCCAATAGTCCAGATAGGTGACAGCCACGCCATGATAAATGCCCAGCCGGTAGGCCAGGTCGTGAGGTTCTGGATTTCACCGAAGACATACGAGCCTGAGTTGACTGGTGGGCTGTTGTTTGCTTTGCCGATAGGTAGGGCGATGACGGTTGCGACCACGAGAGCGATGTTGAGGAAGATACAGGCGGATTGGATTCTTGGCATCATCCGGGCGAAGAAGATGGCGATGAAGCCGTGTGCGAAGACTGTTGCTGCGTATGTGCCGTAGATGACTGGTCTTGATGCGGACCAGTTTCCGTCGCGGGCGAGCGAGATTACGGAGAGGAGCATGCTGGCGAAACCATCTAATGGGTGTGGTGTTAGTGGTGGAAGGGTTTGAGTAAGGTTGTGGGTGGGCTGACTTACAGTCAATAGAGCATATACCTCCGATCAAGCCGATGGTATTGCTATAGCCGACGAGGAAACTGAGCGGGTTCTTCCATTTCTCAGATGCGAAGTAATGTGTCCAGAAGTAGAGACCGCCTGCTGTGGGCATTGCGGATGCTATATCGGCCTGGTGGCTATTAGTTCTGTGAATTTGGGAACTGGAGATTGAATAAACCATACCATTGCCAAGCTGACAATAAAGATAAAACAACTTGCAACCAACCATCCTGTTCAATGAAGCTGTCAACAATTGCTAGGAATATACTCCTGAAACGATATGTGCATACCCTATCCATTCTGTCAGTCATAATTCCAACTAATTTCAGCCTGGGGAAGTATATTACCCAAACCATTCCCACCGGACCAGCGGGCATAGAAAACGCCAACGTAGACGCAATGGAAGGCAAAAGCCCCATAATACTGAAAGCGACAGCGAAAATCTGAATCGTCGAATAATGGCGTCGCAATTCCTGCTTGTACCCGAGTGTCGCTGTTTGATCGGTCAGTGACAACGATCGCATATGGTCACACAAGGCCTGTCAATAAGCCGCACGATATACACACCTAGCAGCTCGGTATCTCCAGCTTGGGGCTTCGAGTCATGACCCGTGGCTGTCGATTGACGTCTCTTGCTCGTCTTCGACGCCACTTTCTCCATCACATCATCCATATTTAAGGTAGGTATAATTGGTATCGAGGGAATGAGATAGTGGATAGGTAAACAAATGGTCAACGCGATCGAGCACGCGACACCTAAGATTTAATGGAAATGGAGACCTCAGATGAAAGAGGAAGGGGAGTCCTGGGTCTTAAAATATTACAAGAGACTCGAGTACTATAAGCACTGAGGCAAGAGGTAGATAGGAGGTGCAGTAAGCGCAGATCCTTGCCATGTGTTCAAGGTCTATATGTAGATATAACCTTTTAAATACCTTCCGATGAATATGATAATAAATAGATTTTATAGGAAATCTGAGGGGATACATGACACAATCTCTTATCTTTTCAAGGAAGATCTACTTGGGTTAGAGGCGGCTGGTTTAGCGGAGCGGGGGGGCGTACGACATTGTATATCTCAAAACGTTCCCCTTTCCCCTTTTGGGATCATCCCTTGCTGCCTTTTGGTAGCTGGGTAGAACTCAGCACGCCGAAGCCCTAACCTGATAGGTTGGTTGCCTAGGTGATGATTATTTGCATAGATTTGCATAGATTTACCACTGTCGTCCAAAAAGATTATTATTTGGTGTGTTGAGTACGTCTTTCCATTACCTCGATATTTAAGAAATCCATCGCTGCTCGGAAGGCTCCAGGATGTACTCAACGCATTTCACCAACTACGAGCTTCAGACGTTAGAAGTTCAAATATGGTCTTGGCAGTCTACTATAAACTAAGTCTAATTTAAATTAGCTAGAATCAAAGGTCCCCGCTTCCTTCTCAATGGTTCCCTTCGTGTGAATAGAACAGCCATGGATATATATCCCAATGCAGTCATACTTCCCTCGAATTTCATAGCCCTGGATTCATAACTCTGATAGGTGCTTCCGGTATTAAGGATTTTCTAGCGCAAGTAGCAGAAAGAGCAAGCCTATGAAGCAGACCAATGCTCATCCTCAATTGCAGTGGTATCAACGCCGATGGTGATGTATCCGATCAATCCCTTAGTGAGGTCATCATCATCCACAGGAACCACAGAGACGACCGGGTTATAACCATTCGCTTCACCCTTGGAGAACTCCATATCGACATCGTTCTGGGTGCGGTTGATCTGCGTATGAGAGGCATATGGTTGGAGAGCCATAACCTTCTTCTCGAGTTCCTCCTCGAAATACAGTTGCCCAGTGCTCACGGTGTTTTCGAAGACGAGAGTGCCATTCTCCTGAGTGGTCCAGTCTGTATGGACCTGGACATGAATGTGAATAGCCCTTTCGATGTAAAATCCTATTGTCGCGTCAGTGAAAGGTCGCAGAAATGACTAATAATTAGAAAAGTAAACACACCTGGGAAAATGGTCTTCATCTGCATCATCCCATGCTTATCGGTTGGCCACATTCCTCGCAGCCAGGTTTGCGAGTCGGTGTGGATATCAGTGGTGCCAACCTCAAAGTCTGAAACATTTTTCCCAAGTTCAGACAGAAGTGCCGGGAATTTGGTATTTGGGGACAACTCAGTAAAGCTTGAATAGCTTCCGGTGGCATTGCAGTGCCATAGGTCAACCATCGCACCTTCCAATGGCTTGCAGGTGGCCATATCCAAAACTCCAATGTCCAGCCACAGAGGGACACCATCCTGGGTCTCTGTCATATCTTGACGGATAGTTTGAGAGTGCGGCCAGTAGTAGGGGCCAGCTGTAATTGCAGGACTAAGAACGCAGGTATCATTCTGGATCGTCTCGTAAAGAGGGGCTTGGGTTTGGATCTGAACAGTGGTATTGCCTCGAGCGTGGGGATTGAAGTCACGCTTCATACGTCGCTTGTTGAAGTGAGCAACATGTTCCGAGCAACGAGCAGATAAAGAGGCTTTGCGAGAAAATTCCTTGTCGGTTGGTAGCCGGTGAGGGCCTTCGTGTGCAAGGGCAAAGAAGGCCAGGGTTGCCGTTGAGAAGAGAGTCAAGAAGCGCATCGCTAACGAATTCGTAAGAAATGGAAAGTTGATGATAAATAAAAAGCTGATCGAAGGGCATATGTACCCATCTATCAGAAGGTAGGCTCCTTTTTATAATGCAGCGTTGTTTCACCTGACTATGCTTTAAATATTTTTAGTCGGTATTTCGACTTCACCATTCTACATCAGAGTATACGTATTATTCAGGGGTTCATAACGGATCCAACGCCATACACTCGATTTCTAATCGGGCAATAATCAGGATTCAAGCTACTGTAAGTGAATCATTGAGCCCCACAGTTTATGTCTATCAAGGCGTTATGCCTAGATGAAAAAGGCACAGTACTTGATGTGCGACAATACACTCGTCTAAATATGCATATCCTTGACAGGATCCTTATGCAGATGTGCATTAGCTGATAGGGTAGAAATCGAGTCAGAACTAGTTCAGCTTTTGGTTAATTAATCCCAACCTTTGGCGATATCCTTCTAGTGCCTCTCTCTTTCGACAGAAATCTTCGAAAATTCCCAAAATAGTATTGACCAGCCGTGTGTAAATGTTGATCGACTCTGAAACAAACTTATTAGGTTTGATTATTGAGAAAAATCGTGAGGTGATTAGATCCATGCTTAGTATTAGACTCGCTCCTCCCGGTATACCCCCGGACGTTACCCGGTTTTAATTCTGTTAATCTATGCAGATCTTCCCGCCAAAACGACAATGTGGCCATAAGATATCTTGGTACCTCTCTGGAGCGTCTACCTCTGGGGGTTTTCGCGGGATTTGACATGTATAAGAATCTCTAGAAGACTTATATGATATGCTCCCACTTGTAGATTTTGGCCTAAAATTTGTCTAATTGGGCTGACTCGAGAGGCGAGGATTGAAGTTCACCTACCACTATAACTAGGGGCAAAAATATGATTTATGAACATACTGGTGGGCGGAGGTATAGACCATGAATCTACTTCATCGATGCCCTACAACTAAGATACTTCTGGAGGGAATTTAACTTTTGTCATGTTTGAAGATATCGTGGTTTTGTTAAAATTATATCATTCAGGGTCACGGCATAGGATATCAGTAGGCAGTATTGTGTTAAATCTGAATTGCCAATTCGTCCCAATAATGTCGGGGGAAGAGCGGCCCCGTAGTGTTGGAAAGGTTTCCACTGCCATTAACTCTACCTTACGGCCCCGGCGTCGGGGGTAGCCTCCAAGGCTTAGGAACCCGCTTAGTGAGCCAGCCAATGATTATGTAATACTCATCAGCATCCAGGGAATTGCTACAGACACGGCACGTTTTGCTAGTAGCAGGGAATTGCTACAGACACGGCACGTTTTGCTAGTAGCACGGCACATTAGGTAATATTCCCTTTACATAATCAATTTTGACCGAGATCGTTACCATACATTACCACAGCAACTACATTACTTACTACTGTAGCAACTACATTCTATCTACTTCTGCTATAAGAACCACTCTATCTTCTCATTGATCTTACTTCATCCAATTGATCTTACTTCATCCAATTGATCTTACTTCATCCAATTGATACTTGATTTCACCTAATCATGGAGCCACCAATTGAGCAAGTCTTTGAGACTAGAGAGCAACTCCTTACTTCGATACGACAGCATGCCCTATCTCATGGTTATGCTATCACTATCATCAACTCCGCTAAGGAGAGGAATATTTGTCTTGGTTGTGATAGAGGCGGTATATACCATGATCATATTGATGCCCCAGAAGGGGCAAAACGCCGGAAGACAAGTACTAGACGGATGAACTGCCCATTCCGCCTTTATGCAAAGAAGCTTGTTGATACTAATCAATGGGAAATCCAGGTAAGAAATCCTAATCATAATCATGCAGCTACTAATAATATGATAGGGCATCCTATGGCAAGGCGTCCACAGCTTACTAAAGATCAAAATCAAACTATTGAACATCTATCAGATATTGGATCTCGACCGCAGCATATTATAAGTCTATTAAGAAAGGATCAACCTGATATCTTAATAAGACCAAAAGATATTTATAATATAAGAGGTAGTATAAGACAGAAAAAGCTTAGGAATCACTTACCTCTTGAACTTCTTCAACAGATATTAATTCAGAATCAATGGAAATATGCATTTAAACAAGATATAGAAGGTCATGTTCAATTTTTTATGTTCGCTCACCCTGAATCAATTAAGTATGCTAATCAATATAATAGGGTCTTTTTATTAGACTGTACTTACAAGACGAATCGGTATAAGATGCCTCTTTTACATATTATTAGTCTCTCGCCATCGAATTCATCCTATAGTATTGCTTTCTGCTTTATGCAAAATGAGCAGGAAGAAAGCTATAAGTGGACTTTACAGACTTTTTTTTCATGGCTTGACCCCTTACCCTTTTCTCCAGTTCTTTGCACTGACAGAGATCTTGCTTTATTAGGTGCAATTAAATCTATCTGTCCTAGAAGCCCACATCTACTATGCATTTGGCATATTAATAAGAATGTGCTGGCAAAGACAAAGCAATATTTCTCTTCAAATGAGGAATTTGAGGCTTTTATCAAGTCATGGAAAGAGCTAATTAATTCATCAAATATTGATGAATATAATGCTCAATTAGCTAAGTTCACAACGCAGTTTAATCAAATTGCCCCTAATGCTCTTAGATATATTCAAAGTACTTGGCTAACCTATAAAGAGATGTTTATTAGGGCTTGGGTAGGGCAATATCTTCATCTTGGTAACTGGGCTACATCAAGAGTGGAGGGGTCTCACGCTTTTTTAAAAAAGTATATAGGGGGATCTTCAGGTGATATGCTTCATGTTTTTGAGAGAATTAATAATGCTTTACAGGCTCAGTATCAGCGACTTGAATCTGATCTTGCAGAAGATAAGATTAAGAGACTAAATTTCTGCTCCCACTTTCTCTATTCGAATATTATAAAGAGAACATCACGATATTCAATATCTTTGATCTCTAATCAAGCTGCTATAGCTAAGAGAGCTACCCCCGAAGCACCTTTATCAAACTGCACTAATATATTCACTAGGACAATGGGCCTTCCGTGTGCCCACCGAATCGCTAGTTTATTAACAAAACATCAACCAATCCCACTAAGCGATATCCATCAATTTTGGAGGATTGGCCTTAGTAATGAGTCATCTATGTATCTGCCAATACTAGATCCTCTATTACCACCACCAACTCGCAGATCAGCTCAAGAGAACATATCAGATCAAAACATCAAAACATCAAACCAAAAGGTCACTAAGAAGAAAGCACCCTCGAAGTGCTCAAATTGTGGAGAAATTGGCCATACAATCCGCTCCTGCAGAGTGTGAAAAGCATGTAAATAAGATGAAAAGCACAATAAGATTGACTAGAGAGAATTGATTCATGGTCGGGTTCTTATAGTAATGAAGCAGTAGTAGATAGAATGTAGTTGCTACAGTAGTAAGTAATGTAGTTGCTGTGGTAATGTATGGTAACGATCTCGGTCAAAATTGATTATGTAAAGGGAATATTACCTAATGTGCCGTGCTACTAGGGGAATTGCTACAGACACGGCACGTTTTGCTAGTAGCACGGCACATTAGGTAATATTCCCTTTACATAATCAATTTTGACCGAGATCGTTACCATACATTACCACAGCAACTACATTACTTACTACTGTAGCAACTACATTCTATCTACTTCTGCTATAAGAACCACTCTATCTTCTCATTGATCTTACTTCATCCAATTGATCTTACTTCATCCAATTGATCTTACTTCATCCAATTGATACTTGATTTCACCTAATCATGGAGCCACCAATTGAGCAAGTCTTTGAGACTAGAGAGCAACTCCTTACTTCGATACGACAGCATGCCCTATCTCATGGTTATGCTATCACTATCATCAACTCCGCTAAGGAGAGGAATATTTGTCTTGGTTGTGATAGAGGCGGTATATACCATGATCATATTGATGCCCCAGAAGGGGCAAAACGCCGGAAGACAAGTACTAGACGGATGAACTGCCCATTCCGCCTTTATGCAAAGAAGCTTGTTGATACTAATCAATGGGAAATCCAGGTAAGAAATCCTAATCATAATCATGCAGCTACTAATAATATGATAGGGCATCCTATGGCAAGGCGTCCACAGCTTACTAAAGATCAAAATCAAACTATTAAACATCTATCAGATATTGGATCTCGACCGCAGCATATTATAAGTCTATTAAGAAAGGATCAACCTGATATCTTAATAAGACCAAAAGATATTTATAATATAAGAGGTAGTATAAGACAGAAAAAGCTTAGGAATCACTTACCTCTTAAACTTCTTCAACAGATATTAATTCAGAATCAATGGAAATATGCATTTAAACAAGATATAGAAGGTCATATTCAATTTTTTATGTTCGCTCACCCTGAATCAATTAAGTATGCTAATCAATATAATAGGGTCTTTTTATTAGACTGTACTTACAAGACGAATCGGTATAAGATGCCTCTTTTACATATTATTAGTCTCTCGCCATCGAATTCATCCTATAGTATTGCTTTCTGCTTTATGCAAAATGAGCAGGAAGAAAGCTATAAGTGGACTTTACAGACTTTTTTTTCATAGCTTGACCCCTTACCCTTTTCTCCAGTTCTTTGCACTGACAGAGATCTTGCTTTATTAGGTACAATTAAATCTATCTGTCCTAGAAGCCCACATCTACTATGCATTTGGCATATTAATAAGAATGTGCTGGCAAAGACAAAGCAATATTTCTCTTCAAATGAGGAATTTGAGGCTTTTATCAAGTCATAGAAAGAGCTAATTAATTCATCAAATATTGATGAATATAATGCTCAATTAGCTAAGTTCACAACGCAGTTTAATCAAATTGCCCCTAATGCTCTTAGATATATTCAAAGTACTTGGCTAACCTATAAAGAGATGTTTATTAGGGCTTGGGTAGGGCAATATCTTCATCTTGGTAACTGGGCTACATCAAGAGTGGAGGGGTCTCACGCTTTTTTAAAAAAGTATATAGGGGGATCTTCAGGTGATATGCTTCATGTTTTTGAGAGAATTAATAATGCTTTACAGGCTCAGTATCAGCGACTTGAATCTGATCTTACAGAAGATAAGATTAAGAGACTAAATTTCTGCTCCCACTTTCTCTATTCGAATATTATAAAGAGAACATCACGATATTCAATATCTTTAATCTCTAATCAAGCTGCTATAGCTAAGAGAGCTACCCCCGAAGCACCTTTATCAAACTGCACTAATATATTCACTAGGACAATGGGCCTTCCGTGTGCCCACCGAATCGCTAGTTTATTAACAAAACATCAACCAATCCCACTAAGCGATATCCATCAATTTTGGAGGATTGGCCTTAGTAATGAGTCATCTATGTATCTGCCAATACTAGATCCTCTATTACCACCACCAACTCGCAGATCAGCTCAAGAGAACATATCAGATCAAAACATCAAAACATCAAACCAAAAGGTCACTAAGAAGAAAGCACCCTCGAAGTGCTCAAATTGTGGAGAAATTGGCCATACAATCCGCTCCTGCAGAGTGTGAAAAGCATGTAAATAAGATGAAAAGCACAATAAGATTGACTAGAGAGAATTGATTCATGGTCGGGTTCTTATAGTAATGAAGCAGTAGTAGATAGAATGTAGTTGCTACAGTAGTAAGTAATGTAGTTGCTGTGGTAATGTATGGTAACGATCTCGGTCAAAATTGATTATGTAAAGGGAATATTACCTAATGTGCCGTGCTACTAGCAAAACGTGCCGTGTCTGTAGCAATTCCCTGCTACTAGCAAAACGTGCCGTGTCTGTAGCAATTCCCCTAGTAGCACGGCACATTAGGTAATATTCCCTTTACATAATCAATTTTGACCGAGATCGTTACCATACATTACCACAGCAACTACATTACTTACTACTGTAGCAACTACATTCTATCTACTACTGCTTCATTACTATAAGAACCCGACCATGAATCAATTCTCTCTAGTCAATCTTATTGTGCTTTTCATCTTATTTACATGCTTTTCACACTCTGCAGGAGCGGATTGTATGGCCAATTTCTCCACAATTTGAGCACTTCGAGGGTGCTTTCTTCTTAGTGACCTTTTGGTTTGATGTTTTGATGTTTTGATCTGATATGTTCTCTTGAGCTGATCTGCGAGTTGGTGGTGGTAATAGAGGATCTAGTATTGGCAGATACATAGATGACTCATTACTAAGGCCAATCCTCCAAAATTGATGGATATCGCTTAGTGGGATTGGTTGATGTTTTGTTAATAAACTAGCGATTCGGTGGGCACACGGAAGGCCCATTGTCCTAGTGAATATATTAGTGCAGTTTGATAAAGGTGCTTCGGGGGTAGCTCTCTTAGCTATAGCAGCTTGATTAGAGATCAAAGATATTGAATATCGTGATGTTCTCTTTATAATATTCGAATAGAGAAAGTGGGAGCAGAAATTTAGTCTCTTAATCTTATCTTCTGCAAGATCAGATTCAAGTCGCTGATACTGAGCCTGTAAAGCATTATTAATTCTCTCAAAAACATGAAGCATATCACCTGAAGATCCCCCTATATACTTTTTTAAAAAAGCGTGAGACCCCTCCACTCTTGATGTAGCCCAGTTACCAAGATGAAGATATTGCCCTACCCAAGCCCTAATAAACATCTCTTTATAGGTTAGCCAAGTACTTTGAATATATCTAAGAGCATTAGGGGCAATTTGATTAAACTGCGTTGTGAACTTAGCTAATTGAGCATTATATTCATCAATATTTGATGAATTAATTAGCTCTTTCCATGACTTGATAAAAGCCTCAAATTCCTCATTTGAAGAGAAATATTGCTTTGTCTTTGCCAGCACATTCTTATTAATATGCCAAATGCATAGTAGATGTGGGCTTCTAGGACAGATAGATTTAATTGCACCTAATAAAGCAAGATCTCTGTCAGTGCAAAGAACTGGAGAAAAGGGTAAGGGGTCAAGCCATGAAAAAAAAGTCTGTAAAGTCCACTTATAGCTTTCTTCCTGCTCATTTTGCATAAAGCAGAAAGCAATACTATAGGATGAATTCGATGGCGAGAGACTAATAATATGTAAAAGAGGCATCTTATACCGATTCGTCTTGTAAGTACAGTCTAATAAAAAGACCCTATTATATTGATTAGCATACTTAATTGATTCAGGGTGAGCGAACATAAAAAATTGAACATGACCTTCTATATCTTGTTTAAATGCATATTTCCATTGATTCTGAATTAATATCTGTTGAAGAAGTTCAAGAGGTAAGTGATTCCTAAGCTTTTTCTGTCTTATACTACCTCTTATATTATAAATATCTTTTGGTCTTATTAAGATATCAGGTTGATCCTTTCTTAATAGACTTATAATATGCTGCGGTCGAGATCCAATATCTGATAGATGTTCAATAGTTTGATTTTGATCTTTAGTAAGCTGTGGACGCCTTGCCATAGGATGCCCTATCATATTATTAGTAGCTGCATGATTATGATTAGGATTTCTTACCTGGATTTCCCATTGATTAGTATCAACAAGCTTCTTTGCATAAAGGCGGAATGGGCAGTTCATCCGTCTAGTACTTGTCTTCCGGCGTTTTGCCCCTTCTGGGGCATCAATATGATCATGGTATATACCGCCTCTATCACAACCAAGACAAATATTCCTCTCCTTAGCGGAGTTGATGATAGTGATAGCATAACCATGAGATAGGGCATGCTGTCGTATCGAAGTAAGGAGTTGCTCTCTAGTCTCAAAGACTTGCTCAATTGGTGGCTCCATGATTAGGTGAAATCAAGTATCAATTGGATGAAGTAAGATCAATTGGATGAAGTAAGATCAATTGGATGAAGTAAGATCAATGAGAAGATAGAGTGGTTCTTATAGCAGAAGTAGATAGAATGTAGTTGCTACAGTAGTAAGTAATGTAGTTGCTGTGGTAATGTATGGTAACGATCTCGGTCAAAATTGATTATGTAAAGGGAATATTACCTAATGTGCCGTGCTACTAGCAAAACGTGCCGTGTCTGTAGCAATTCCCCAGCATCCACGGGTGCTTACTTTTTTTACTCAGTGATCAAAAGGCGGCTAGGTGTGAGCACTAAAACGGAAAGGTGTATATGCGCTTCAAGAGACCTGAATTCGAGACCTCAATTCCCACAATTTACTCGTACCTCGGTAAATACTCCGTATAGCAGAATATCACCAAGTCTAAGCCCATGCTGACCTCTACCACTGCGAAACATCCTTATAAAAGCGGCGGGATATCAAGCAGGAAAGCCCCACTAACCCTGTCTACATCAGTGCATAACCATTAGCCCGGAAGTTAATGCCTCGACGATCAGATGACTGAGAAGATAGGCATTGGCGTAAGTATACCCAAAACAAGCATGGCGCCGTACATAATTATACTCTGCACAGATAGCCGTTGCTGATCCGAGTGGGCGATAAGGCAGGAAGAGATAGGAACGCACGGGTGCAGGGCGAAGCTCTTGCTTATCGTGGGGCGTTACGTTTATTAAATCGCCATGGACGGAGGCAAGGACATTGTTCTTTTGTCCTAGACCTCTTAAGACTATCTCGGTTCGAGTATTTTGACTGTCTTTGCTTTAAACGAGGTGATATATCCCGAAAAGTGTGGGGTAACGGATAACGCTAAAGTGCGGAGAAACTCAATTTGATATTGCTTTGGCTACTTTTACAGGGGACGTGTACTTCCCACTTGAAGATGTCTTGTTGGCTTCTATAGGGTTTCAAACGCGTTTTACACAGGCTCATACAGACAGGTCTTGTATGGAAGCCACAAATGCAGAAAAGCAAAACATCAATGAGAATGCAGACCCAAACAACAAAGGCTAAATATACACCCAGATCAAAAAGAAAAAAAAAAAAAAATGGAAGTCATTTCCAAGGTATCATCATCTCAAACCGCACCAGGCCCAGGTCCCTTATGATTCGACTGGTCCAACAAAAGTGTGGGCTTGATATAGTCCTCATCGAGCTGGCGGAACCAAGCCGCATGGTCGCCAGTAGCACCACCCGAAAACAGACCCCGCACCGCATCCCTTGCAGACATACCTGCCGTCTGGCGAGTGGGCGAGACGCTGGTCGATGCCGCTGCATTTGTGGGTGGGGCGGATGAAGGGTGAGGGGGTTGGGAGGCGGATCGGCGGAGACGCGAGGCTCCACTTGCAGCCGGTGGGAGGTCGTCATCGGAGATGCCCTCAATATCAAGATCGAACTCATCTGGGTGGGTAGGATCGTTGGAGCGACCGGGGCCCGAGGATGGCAGACCAAACTCGTCATCACTACCTTCACCGGCACTTGGCCCAGCTGCGCCGTTGAGCAACGTCGCTGCGGATTGGCGGTCGCGCCAGGATTGATCTTTGTTACTGTACGCGGCGGAGTACATTCTTGTGTGGGTATAGGGTGGGCTTGGACGGCGACTGTTGCCGCTGGAGTAGCTGTGTGTTCGCTCCCCAGCGTCAGCGCGTGGGGTGGTGACGCCATCCAAGGGGATCACTGAGTCAGTGCGTCGCGGGGTGTATCCCAGGCTCGTGCCGGCGCGCTTGTAGTAGGTGCCACCATGGGTCACCTCAGTGTCGAATTCATCGTCCGACTCAAGCTCTTCGACTACACCCGTTCTAATGCCCAGAATCTCCAACATGCGAGCTGTGGTTCCACCGAAAATGATGACAGTTAGCACGACGACAACAAGTACCGTCGCCCGAAGTGCGGGAGCGTTGACTCCTGATAGGCCAGCTGCTAGTGCAACACCGACGGCACCACGCAATCCAGCCCAGAAGAGCATCGCTTGATAGGCGAACGGCAGCTCGTCGGGAACATCCACGCCACGGCGACGTGCTCGGTACCGGATGAACCAATTGATAGCCTTGGAGAGCGGGAACACCGCGAGGTAACGGGAGAGACAGATACCAAACACTGCCACCATGATGAACAAAGGGTTAAACTGTAGGTTAGGCTCCACGAAGAGGTCAAGGCCGAGGTAAATAAAGATGAAGTTCTCTGAGAGTTGAGCCATGACCTGGAACAGGTATTTGGTGGTCAACTGTGTGCGACGCGACATGTTATAGTAAGCATAGTGCTTGAGGGTGATACCACAAAACAAGAGCGAGACAATGCCGGATAGGTGCACTCCATTGGAGAAGAAGTAGCTGGCGTATGCAACCAAAATAATCAAGCAGCTCTCTATCTTGGGCAAGCGCCGCACGAGGGTGTATTTGAGACCCAGCGCGGTAGCGATTCCAACCAGCATTCCAACAACCATGCTACCAAAGAAGACGAGCAAAAAGAGCCCCACCGCCTCGAATAGATTCAGGAAGGTCAAAGAGCCAGCTGCACCGGTCTCATGATACCTCTGCGCCGTCTCGAAGAGCACAATGGCAATAGCATCGTTTAGGATCGACTCGCCAAAAATGATAGTATAAAGCTTCGGCTCGACCTTATAAAGGTTGAAGATAGCTAAGATGGTGACGGGATCCGTAGCGGAGAGAGTTGCGCCGACCGAGATAGCTTCGACGAAAGAGATATTCAGCCCACTCAGCGGGATCCGCGTCCATAGGTACAGCACTAGACCGAGCACTATTGCGGATATAAAGGTACCGGCGAACGCGAAGGTGAGAATCGTGCCGATATGTCGGAAGAAGTTCGCCTGGTGGAGTTCATAACCAGAGGCGAGAATAATCGGAGGAAGAAGGAGGTTAAAGAAGAATTGGTAGTCAAAGGCGACGCTGTCTTGAAGGGTGGAGTCTGTGAAACGGATGAGTAGTCCAACGAACATCCCTGGCAACCGTTAGCAAGTCCGTACCAACCTGCGCAGACCGCACGAAGCTTTGTATGTCTCGTTATTATGTCTGCGCCGCTTGAGGATGTTGCCTACCTGCAAAAATCGATAGAACCGTCTCATGGACAGCTTGGATCTTCCTCTGTTGGAGGATGTAGCTCGTGAAGAGGGCGAACATCAACAACATGATCATGATAAATAATGCCCAGGATGTTGTGATCTCCTTGGACCCCGCCTCGGTGGCATCTATATTTCGCCATACCAGTTAGATCTCCGAAGCTGAACAGCGCTATATCGCGACAAGACGGGAGGGATGAGGGGGTGAGTTCAGGCACGCGTACCATCGGGATCGGAGTCTTCAGAGGCCCTCCCTATAACAAAGATAGATGTTAGCTCGCAATCTAAACGGGAAATTAAAGAGCAGCGCCCAAGACCACCGATCGGAGGGACATACGAAGCAGGGCGTGTAGGCCATCGTTCATAAATTGGCTAGCCATGGCGGCTCACGCCGTTGGAGGTATCAAGGGCCAGGACGGACTGGCAGTTCACTCCCACAGTGAAATTAAAATGGCAGGACCAGGCGCACATAGTCCACGCAGAGATGGAAAGCGAGAGGTTGCGACAATGTCGAATCGGGTTAGCAAGTAATAACACGGACTGCCTAAGTTGCATCAGAGGGACAGATATGAGGTCAGGTACGGAGTTGTACAATACAGAATACGGCAGGGCTGGTTGGAGTCAAATTGGTGGGAAAATTGGAAAGATACAACGATAGCGTAAGATATGCTGTGTATTGGTATTTGAAATTACACGTGGGCCAAGTTTCGACGTGCCGCGCAACTGCCAAGAAACCGGTGGATTCGGGCAAAATAGCCAGGCACAAAGGCTTGTCGATTATTCCGTGCGAGAACACATCATCATTATTTAATAACATGGTTTGATTGCCCTATGATACTCTAGGCCTGCGTAAAAAGACCCACATACTTCGTACGACAATCACTATCCCCTGCAGAATCCCTTTATGTTGCATGCTATAGACAAGGCTGGGAGGTACTTTTTGCCTTAGATCGAATACATGCAACATACATATATATAAAAGATATAAGAAAATCTAATGAATCCATTGCAGCCTATGCGTGAAAGTCTATCTTGATCCATCCGAAACCCGTGTAGTCAACCACGCAGCCACCAACGCAGCACATCCGCCAAACCGTAGCACCCAGCCCACACTATCATCCCACGGCTCCCCTCTTTGCTTCTGGGATGCCTTGAAGATAGCACTGCAGACAAGACTAGACAGAATCTGGGGTAGAGAAATAGCCATATTATGCAGTCCAAGAATGATACCCGCCTGTGCAACATCACCATCGCGATGGTCCTTCGGGTGTCCATGCTCAACGTCACTGCCGCCAACGCTGTTATATTCACCAGGACCCTCGTATTGGGCCTCACCTTCATGTTCGCCATAGGTGGACGGAGCTGTGCGAGGATGATTTCGTCTAGAAGGGTCAATCCTAGCTACCTCCGCCGCGATAAGAGCGAAGGGTGCCCACAGCGCTACAGCCCAGGAGATGCCGATAAAGCCCACAAATACCGACCCGGCTTGGTAAGAGTAGATGAAGAATGTACTAAACATGCACGCCGCAAAGAGAAGATGGGAGAGGAGCCAGACTCGCGGAAGAGTCAAGCCTGGGATGCGAAGACGTGAAAGCCAGGTCGGTTTCCCTTCGGTCTCCTGTCCAAGCGGAACAGCGTCGAGCAGAGGTTCGGATGCGTTGCCCGTCGGCATACCTGAAAATGAGAGTCTCCTTATAGATTGTTCTGCCTCGTCATCTGAATCGCCGTCTAGAGAATCCCGTTGCGAAACAGTTTCTGGCGCCGGTCCATATAACGGGACCACGAAAAGAGGAAGCAACATATTGGCAAGGAAGGAGATGATAGCATAAATGAGAAGAGCCAGTGTCCCGATGCGAGTAGCATCTTCCCATGCCTTGTCGATCTCACCCTCGGAGAGATGGGGATTATCCGCGAAAACGGGATTGACGTACAGCTGCCCGATATAGGTTGTGGAGTAGTACAGGAATGGAAACCAGCCCACCCACGCTGCGAACTGCACCTGACAGACGCGGGAGATCTGTGTCGGCAAGCTCCGAATCGACTTGATGACCTGTTTGAAAAAGGAGATCACGCCAAGCTTGTCGGTCACAGGTCCCTCTCCTCGGGGATCCCGCTCTTTGATGTAGAAGCAACTAATGGCAAGGGTTGCGCCCAAAAAGACGGAAGCGAGTACACAAAGAACCTTGAACTGGGTATTTCCCAAGAAAGGGACAAACTTCGGCAAGTCCATGTAGCCAAAGATATACCCCAAGATGTTGCCAATGCCGACCATACGACTGGCCCAGGCATTAGACAGCTCCTGCTGGTGAGTGGGACAGTTGTCGACAATGAACGCTCTGATTGCAGCTTGCACTATAAGATGGTAATTAGCCGAGCACTGAACGTAGAGATGCTGGAGTGTGCACCCACCTGTGTTAATGGCGAAATCAAGGCAATACATGAAAATTGTTGCCATGATAATGATAACAATCTTGGCTCCAGCAGATGTTGATTCAACACCGAATATAGACAGAAAGCCCCCCTACAATCTCTTTCACCCATGCCAGAGCTAGCAATGAAACGACAGTTGCTGCGCCTCCAACAACCATGAACGGTTTCCTCTTACCCCACGAGAGCCGACAGTTATCGCTTCGAATTCCAATGTATGGTTGCACCAGCGCACCCGTCAAGGGACCGGCTATCCAAACAAATGCAAGAAGCGACTTGCTCATCCCGAGGGATAGAAGGAATGGCTGTACGCAGGTCAGTATGTTGTTTTGTTCAATCTTGCAGCATCGAGACGAGAAAAGTAGGATGCGAAGGAAAATGATCATTCACTGCAAGTCGCGAGTTATACTTACCGATCCATTAGAAAGTTCGACAGACCAAACAATCTGAAGTCTGTTCAAGCAACACCATGTTAACAAATGGCCAGTAGAACAAGTCAAAATGACGTGTGTAAATAAATGGAATTAAATTACCATATGCAAAGACTTACCCACCAATAGAAAGAGTCAAAAGAAACATGTACAATGCATTCTTAGACGACTCATCAGCACCGGCAAGAGGGTGCCCACCACGTCTATCTGAAGGAGGAGAGGCAACCATGAGAGGCGAGCCCTCGCTGATAGAGCTAGGGGCAGACTTGTAATCCGAGTCTCCCATATGAGAGTTCAAGAGTTCGAAATTTCGATAATTTGAATTAGCACCGGCTAAGATTAACTCATGGAACTCGCTGATGCGTGTTCGGGTATGGTTGGGCTTGCTGTAATTTCCAGTTGCTGACTGCGGTGCAGGGTTGCAGGGTTCCGCTGAGCGGAGATACGCTTTTTCGATAGTGGTTGCTGGGAATTGGATTTTTCTTAATTAACTTTACAACCTTTGTATTGGTCGCGTGCAGAGTAGACTGTGGATTGTTGGAGTGCGGGGAAGTAGATAGCGTCAGAAAGATGGGGCTATGCTGGGTGTTGACGGCCACGCATCGTTTACCATCCGAATAGTTAGCTGAAGAAAGTAAAACTCGACAGGGTATAGCCCTTTAAATCAAAGGGTGTGTCAGATGGATCTCTTGGTATCCCTGTCATGACTGCAGGGGTGATCGACGTCAGCAACACGTGATATACCATTTATAGGTCATCACGGCCCTCAATCACATCATCGGACCGTATACGATACTACAACAATATTGTAGATACAATCAAAGAGACATTGATATTTATAAAGTTTTCAAGTGTTTTTTCGATTGCAATTCAAAGTCGTTACACAATGTCTGTCTATATATTGTAATTTGTGGCGTACAAACCTTACTATTCCCAGCCGGTCTTCATGGACAATGCCTGACAATCCAAGAAGCCAACCCGAATCTTTAACTTCCCAACCCATTTCCCATTGAGAGATAGTCGAACCTCTCTCATGCCCGTGCCCGCCAGGCAGCATGAAATGAATGTCTGCCAGCGCAACCCAATTCATGTGCAGGGCAACTGACACCAATAATACACGGTGTTTCTTGTAACCATCGCACAGTCCGCAAACCCAAAAGAACCCAAAAAGAACCCAAAAAAAGAACACTGCTTCAAAGACAGGCAAGGACATAACACGCGAGCTATACACGAATACCATGATATGTGCAAGGCCATCACTGGACCATGTGCGATTAAACAAGAGGCGGTATAAACCCCAAACCAAAAAAAGGGCGCCTGTATGCGCCCCGAAGAAAGAGGAGAATTGAAACATTCGCTCGGAACATCCCCAGTAATGAGGAGATCAAGTGATACATCCGATGCTTTGCAATAGACGCACCGTGCCCTCTAGTATTCTCACATATGCTGTTGGAGAAGTTGCGGAGCGATCATGTGTGAAGTAGGCATGCCGGTCAAGGCGGACGGCATGCTCAAAGGAGCTGCCATCGACGTCATGTTGGGCATGGTAATCATTGTATGAGCGGGCTCCGGTGGGGACATCTCTTCCCTAGGGGAACCGAATTCATGTGCGTCATTCTCCAGATCTTCGTCAGTTGGAACAATTGTCTGACCATCCTGCTGCGCTTCATGGATCCGACGATGCCTAGCGTATGTTAGCGCAAGTCGTATAAGAAATAGAATAATAATAACTTACTGCGCAAGATTATCGGACCTTGAGAAAGCTTTGCTGCAATAAGGGCAGGGATACGGACGCTCCTGTGTGTGTGTTCTCACATGTCTAGAGAGAGGGGTTAGTCGGCGGCTATCGAAACAATCTCACCGGCGCACGGTGCAGATCAGCCCCACCATCGTGGGCGCAAAAATAGAAGTAAGCTTACCTTTTGAGGTGCTCTAATCTCTTGAAGGTTCTACCACATGACGGGATGGGGCAAGAATGAGCCTTGGTTGGATAGGGTCCCAACTCCATCATGGTTGCACTCCTGGCTCTCCGAGTAGGACCAAGCGCCGAACGCTCGGACCGACCAGCAGTGTTTTGAACCGCAGTCTCGATGGCACTGCTGCTTGGCAGAGATGTCAGATCATTGGATTGGTTTGCCATTGATCCTGGATGTTGCGCGTTGGTCTGATCCATGTTCTGCAGTGGCGTGCTATGACGAGACATTTCATGAACAAGATCCTTTTGTGGCAGCATTGCACTTGGATAAGTGCGAGCGAGTTCCTGTGTAGCTTCATCCCCCTCTGCAACTGGGGCGACTGAGCTAGAAACCGAACGCCGCAGATCACTTGGTCGGTGAGCAGCGTACGAGACTGACTGAACTCCTGGGGTTGTTGATTGGACGTGAGCTGCGCCACTGGGTGCGACAACACCGGTATTTGGCGGGATAGATGACCTACGTCTGCGCTGCTTGTATGTTGGAGATCCCTCTATGACGGGGTATGGATTTGCCGAATAGGACCGAGGCGCAGGCTGATAGTGAGAACTAGCCAGATTTGAAGGAGGCAGCTGCATCATAGGGTGGTAGGCGGGTCCGCTTGAAATATCCGGAATCGCTGTGTAGAGTCCGGTGTCTTCGTTGGCGATGTAAGCGGGTTCCCCTCCGAGTCCGACCGAATGCTGTGGCGGGGTGACTGGTTCGAAGGACAGGCCGCGATTGCTGTAATCCTCGTATTGCGAGGATACAAAGGATGGCGCAGGAGAGTACTCGTAGAAGGTCGGCATGGAAGAATGGCGCTGATGGGGGCGGGAAATGGGCATTCCGTGACGATCGTACTGGATAGGGCCGTAGTCCTGCTCGCGCTTAATGATGCTCTGGACTAGATTGTTCGAAAGGGGCATCTGTGGGTGGCTGTACATCTGATTCCCAGGGTCTTCCTGCATCAGAGGGATCGCTGGGGGAGCCATCTGCGGAGGAGGCATTGCGTCAACGGTCCGAACCACGGGGGAGTTGGGTTGGCCATATGTCGTACTTGCGTGGGCAGCGAACGAGTTCAGATTCACTTGTTGTGACTTGGTCAATTGCTCGTACAGAGACTGGGACGAGTCGAATTCAAAAGACATGGCCGGTTCGCTGACTGCGACCGTGGTGGCCTCCTGGTTCATTTTCTCGCGCTTCAAGTCTCGTTCCAGTGCATCGAGGAATAGCCGGTCGTGGGGCACGCCGTACCAGTAAAACACCTTTTGCTTCTTTTGGGTCCGAATACAGTTGTTTTTGTACAAGAAGTCCAGGAACGGGCTCTTGGGATCCTCCAGGACCGCGTCTACGCCGGCCTTGAGATTTCGTAGATCTGAGAAAATGCCCTCCTCAAACTTTTTCGAGTTCTTCACCGGACGTCCAAAGGCTTGGAATCGAAATGCGAGGCATCGGACAATATCGGTACCGGAGATGTGGAAAAGGCCGCTCCTATTAAGCCAGGGTCAGTCAGATTCCTGGGCCATCATGTTCTAGAGTGAGACGAACCAGTAAACACAAGAGACATAGTCGCCCGTGGGAAGTAAAAAGCGTCGAATAAGTTGATCTGGTTGCCAATCCACGGGAGCTGACAGAAGGAAATATTTCACTGGCCCCATGTCAATACATTGTTTTGATGCGGAGGATAAAAGCCACCCAAAGACGTACGGTTATCCACTTGCTGAAGAGCAACTTGCGCATCGTGAGGTAGGCTTCGCTGTGCTTCGGTCGAGAGCATAAAAGTTTCAGGTTTTTGGGGTGGTGCCATAGGGATTGGGGCACCTGGTTGAGGATACATTTTGTTTATTTTTCTGTGTCAAGCACACTGTATAGATAGTTAGCACTAGGGAAAAGTCCGCCTGATAACGCATGCGCAAACAAAGAGGGCGATCTGAGTCCCATTTGAGTCCAATCAAAAGAACCCTCTCTGTGACTTCTGCGACTCTGAGACATAGCTGCAAGACCTCGGATCAAACTCACCTGAATGGTTGAACAGGATATCGGAAGTGCGAGGATCAACGTCGCCAACCAGTAATGATAATATCCGATCGGGAGAAGTTTGAGATCACACAAATGCGCGGAAAGGTGTCTAAGTAAACAGAGGAACCAGCCTCGTAGACAAAGAGCAAGAAAGAGAGATTGTCAGAGAATGAAAACTGGACCGGCCGGTAAATCTCTGGAATTTTCGCGCGCAGCGGGAAGAAAGAAACGAAAGTGAATGAGGAAGCTCGAGTAATGATGAAGAAGAAGAGAAGGGGGGAAGAAAGAAGATACAGTCCAAGTCTAATAATAATCGAAGCTGGGAATGGGGGAAGCGCCCAGGGACCATCTGACCGGTCAGAAACTAGTATGTTATTTTGGGTTATACTTAGTCATAACGGAGGGGGTTGTTATTTACGTTATTAATTGGGTGTGGTTGGTTAGTTACATGGTATTGAATGGTATTGACTTGGTCATTTACAAAGTGGGACAGTAAATCAACTTCACTGTTGAATGACATACTTCAGCCCTGGAAGGGGATCTTCTTTGTTGATGATACATAAAAGGATATCAGGTTAACACAATCATCATAGTTAGTTACTCTTCATTTGATATGAAAACTATCTCCAAGACATCCGGATTCTTGTCAACAAAGCGAATATAACCCCCTGTCTTGAATTCTTTTTGTACAATATTTGTATATTTGTATAGTATTGCATGTCAAAATTGATGATTGGCCCAATCCTGGTGACCAGGCTGCATAAACAAGTGATAAACATATCACTTGCCACATTTAGAGGTCCTTCTAGACTAAAAGACTGTGTGAGTCCAACGGGAAAATAGGTGGAGACAGCCAAGACTCATCAAACTGGCGCTGCGACCTGAAGCACCCGCCCTGTTGTTTCAGCGTCGGAGTGGGCGCTTACATGCATATTGAAACCTCCCGAACTTTCCCCTGGTATTTTCTCCGAGCTCTAGTGCATTATTTTTTTATATAAGCGGCTGTGGCTTTGGGATCGTCCATTCGGTACTCCGTACCCTCCGACTGATCGATTTTGGCCCAATGGGACTCATCTAATGGGGACAAAGTACCAAGTACCCCTTACAAGGTAGTTAGTACCTTGAAGGATTACTACCTATCAATTGACAATCGTTTGTACCTGAGTACTTTCTACATGTCCTATGCAAACCACCAAATAGACATGTATTTGTGTACCTAGACTCTGTACGAAGCTCCTGTACTTCGTACTCGTTCCACTTTTCTCCAGCCAGCCATGTCGTAAATAAGATGAGCAAAGTTCCAGACTTCCAGACCACCACCTGGTACCCTAACCTACCCAGAGAGTGGGAAATAGGGCAAAATTCCAAACCGGGCACTGGATACACTCCACAGCGTGTGGACTCGGCAGGCTATAACTCGTATAGGGCCCGTCTCCTGAGCAGAAATTTCAATGATATCGGTAGCGTAAAAGAGCTTGGTCCAACTCCAAGGTGGTTGCACAGCCATGTCTAACGAACAAGAATTTACTCTGTTCACTCCGTGCACTCCGTGCGTGTACAGAAAACGAAGTAGATCGAATCCTGCACAATCATGTTATCTCCATCCACGGAGATCATTAGTATCAGATCGGCGTATATATCTGTGTGTCAGAATGTCTCATCTTTGAACCAAAAAACTCAAAAAAACAACCTGGTTGAGCCTTTACCCTAGTTAGATCTTGACTACGGAGTACGGAGTAGTTCGCCCCAGAACCACCTCTACCAACTATTGAAGCAAAAATAAACTGATACGGAAGGAGAACCAAGGTGAACATGTGTGCCTAGTACCCAGCCCAGCGGATCCGGCGGTACCAGATCGGACCCGGAAAATGACCAAATCCACAATCCTCGTACAGACCTCATCAATATAGACTCTAGCTAGAGGTTTCAAATTCGACCAGGTTTTCCTGGCCCCCTGGGAAACTAGCAGGCACTATTCTCGGCAGAGGTATCCATCTAGTGCAAATGCAGCAGGAGCACGGAGTACGGAGTATACTACTACATGTATGCACATAGTCAGGCCATCGCACAGGGCACCATGCAGAGACGTTTGATCGTCGGCCCTGAAACAATCTAGAATTTCGACGATTGAGCCGTTGCAAGAAACGTGGGGGCATTATTCCTCTTCTCATGCAAGGAACTGCATGCGGAAAGATGTGTCGGTCGACGACTTATCGAGGAACAGGGGATGCGGTTCAGGCCGTTTAACCCCCTGCTCTTGAAAGAGGAGCAGGACTAATGGAGTAATTCGGCTATCACCCCTAACCTGGTTGTTGGATCGTTGGTTGTAATGGGGTAGTGTTGTTTTGTGGCGTTGTTTTTCTTCGTCCTTTTTTCTAGTTGGTCAGTATGTGACTAACAGATATAATCTCGAGAAAAAAAAAACAACGTTAATCGGCAATAATCGCCTTGCCTCAACGGTCTTGGGACAATACACGTGGAAAGAACACATGGGTGTGGAGGTTAAGGGGGAAGTTCACTTCGGGTTAGCGCCATATCCCTATCCCTGATCTAATCCGCAATCTGAAATATGTCCGAATTTTTCGAGTCCGATGAGAATTCCCCCTGATTCAAACTATGTCCACGGGTTGATATTTTGCTTACAATTGAGATCCACTCACTTCTTGGCATTCAATTTACAATCTAATTGAATTCACTCGGTCCCCATGTGTTCTTGCTCATGGATATGGTTCATGAGGTGAGAATGTTGTCTTAGATTTGGTTCTTATATTAGAACAAAGTGAAACATGTGTAGCTTTCAAGGTTGCATGATATGTTCTTTGGGGAACTCTCTGCATCGGAGGATGGTCGTGATTACTTCTCCACGTGGATCAGGGAGCCTCCGGGAACTACCTGGAACACTGGATGGTCTTGATCTACTTGTTCACCTCGATCAGGAAAAAACTGAACTGAGACGCGAGAAAATACCCAGTGAAGATAGCAAACATATTCTGAATTCTCGTGATATGTGCAATATGGTTTTAACGCAGTTTATTTACAGAGCAAGCCCGGTCAAACAGAGTCAATGCTCTTCCTCCTCTTCTCCACCATGGCTTCCTTCATGAACGGGCTCCGTGCTCGGATATTCTTGCCCCAGATAAGCACCAATATCGGAGTAAAAGATAAAGCCAACGCAATGAAGCCTAGTACCGTACTAGCCCACTCAAGGCCAAGATGAGAATACATGCTCATAGTAGCTAGAGGCAGGAACGCCGCTAGTGTATTCTCACCAGTGGCAATGATACCCATACAACTTCCCGCGTATTTGCTGTAAGCGTCGACCACATAGTCCGAGATTCCCGTCACAACAATGACGCTACCGGCCCCTACCATGGCGAGGCCAATGGCAGGTGCGATCCACGGAAAATCCGGGTATGACGTCCAGGCGTATGTGAACATACCACCGGAGATACCGAATATGCCCCCCAAAATAGCGAGATAAAGCCGGGCCTCGGGGATAGGGGTACCGGGGATTTCTTTATTGCGGGATGCCGAGTCGAAGTAAAATTTGCCTGAGAACAAGGTAATCACCCAACCTAGAAGCTCTCCAATCACTACTGCTGCTTGGACGTAACCAGTTTGTGCCGGTGTCCAGTCGTACAGCTCTGCGAATACCTGCTCAACAGATTGAGTGAACAGATACAATGTACCGACGGTAAAGGCGGACCATAGCGTCGATACAAACACCACGGACTCGGTGAAGAACAGGAAAAGAGGCCTACTTGCACTGTGGCCCACGATGCTCAAAATCGACTGCCCTTGTGTGTCGATTTCGTGTTGGGTATAGGCATTCTTGCCTTCACGTCGCAGAGCCTTGGCCCGCTGTCCTAGAATGGCAATTCCACGACATTCCTTGAACAAGAAGAAGTACAGAGGGAAGAAAGCACCATACCACATGAGCTGGATATAGCCAATCCACCTCCATGTGAGAGCCTGGTAGATAGCAGCTCCAATGACAGGTCCAATGCTACTACCCGACAGGTATGCAACGATAAAAAGACTGACTGGGACGTTTCGATTTCGCTCTGTGTCCCAGACATTCCCAATCACCGTGCCTGAGGTATTGGCTAAGATGGAAACACAACCTCCGGCAAAGAATCTCGTTATGACCAACGTGTAAAAATTCTGTGCCACAGCCTGGGGCACGACAAAACAGAGGAAAGTCACGTACGTGCCCAAGAAGACCCATCGCACACCAAAATCCTCCATGAGCGGGAGGACCAGCAGGGAGAAACAGCCGCCTCCAAGGGCCCATGATGTAACGGGCCAGTAGGAGTGAGGAAAGTTGGCGTCTGAAATGTTAAAGAACTCATTCATGGGATCGTGGGCTACTGTAATGATTGTGCCGTTGATCATGGTCATGAAGGTGGCGAACACGGCGAGGGCTGTGAGGAGCCATTTCTCGCATAGAGACCAGTTGTATGGGTTTCCGGGATCTCGGGGTCCATCCCAGGACACAATTGTTATATCCTTGCTGGGGTCTTGATGATCTATGTTGGTGTTAGTATTCTGAATCTCGGTTGATAGTGTTGTTCTGGTTTTACCGATTGTCTGATCATCATGGCCGGAGACATCGCCACGTGCGAACACCATTCCGATCCCACCGTGACTCAACGAACTTCTTCGAGACTGGTCCTGATTCACAAATTCTGATTGTCTTTGTGGTTCTCTTCCGCGTGGTGATCCGGAGTGAACCGAACTTGAAGGTATGATGTAATTTTTCGCTTCAAAGGTTTGATATAGATCGTAGTTGAAAACAGCAATCTGATTTCTTCAAGCTTAAACATTCAGAAAACAGAGAATTCTAGCCATATATAAACCCTTCCGATCTACGAAAAAGAAAAATTTTGTGCGTGCCATCTCAACTTAGGATCCGAACAGACTGATCCTCTCCCCACCACAGGCCCAGTTCTCCAGACAATAGCCGCTTTAGGACTAGTGACAATATGCCCCAGGGTCGATTTCAACTTCACACAACGTGGTTGGTCACTGACGTTGCTTTGACCGGCTCTTCTGTTGATGTGCTTAGATGAAGGAATTAGCTAAATGATCTGCTTTTACACCCCACACTGGCATTGTCAACCCGGTGGGATTCATTCCGAGGCGAATCAAGTTCGGCTTACCCTACCCCGAGCTAGACGATTTACGTCGATCAGGCCTAGAAAACGATCTTTAAATCTAGTCATAATTTTCTCATTCCGCGTTTAGCGATATCACAGCTTCAATATTGGATAGCTATTCGTTCCATTCTATATTGTGCCTAGGCTGTATCAAGCAGCCAAGATGTGGTGGGGTCTGATGGCTCACCTTATGAAGCCAAGAGAATGGCTTAATTTACTTTAATCACTATCAATCAAAGCGTTTTAGGTAAAAATGGTGACTCTTCAAATGACTACTGGATCTTTGTTCGAGTTTGATATCCAATTCAATAGCTGTCAGTCACCTAACGTACTATTCAAATTGACTTATCCTTCTATAAAATCATATACCTATTAATAGCACTTGACGGTCGCTTCAGCCGCATGTGAGTCATAAACTCTCAGAGTCCAATTTCGATATCTATTGAATATTCCAATGATCAATCTCGAACCTCTGAATTCGGATCTGAGCTCTGCTGCCAAACCACCGTTCGTTGCGGATCGATTGCATTCCCGCGATCGCATTTCATTGCCTAATAGGTACTAGTCTTTTTTCTTGTTTAGGCAACTGCTTCCCTGTTTGCATGTGTCTAGATTATTCAACAAACGGACAAACTAACATCAACCAGGCGGCTTTGGGAGACAGGACTAGATTACAAGATAAAATCTTCATTCGGCTCAACTCACGATGATTGTCCCGGTGGGCAACTGCCTAGAACCGTCGGGACGCCCATCAATCACTGTCTCACTCTCCTCATACGGTCATGCCAATGGCCCATTGGTAACACCAGAAATTCAGGAACAGAACTCAATTCTGTTGTCTTACAATATTCGCCATCTTCCAAATCCACCACGAAATCTACGTGCCATGACAACTGGCCTGTCACCTCGACTTCGGAAGGAGTTTCTCAAGAATGAAATCGTGGGAGGCTTCCTTGAAAGAGCGCAGAATGAGATCGTCAACTCACTCAAGACATCTTGTGATGCATTATCCCAAAAAAGTAGTACTCCCGAGGAACCAAAAATCTATGGCAATGAGCCTGAAATCACGACAACCAGTACTCACCAGAAACCCAATATCTTACTAGTTGTGACTGTGTGTTGTGAGGAGGGCCGCCACCGGAGTGTTGCTTTCGTGGAAGAATTAGCGCAAAGACTTTCTTTGCTAAGAGATGGTGCTGATATGTCTCGTTCTTGGAAACTGAGTGTTACTACTTTCCATCGAGACTTGGAAGCCTTGGGGGTTGCCTCTAATGGTCTGGACTCGGTGGCAAGTCAACAAATAGGAAAGTCCTCTGCTAAGATTAAACGAGAAAAGGGAAAAGATTCAAGAAGGCTCAATCAGAAGAATAGGAATGGATATGAGGATGAGATGGTGCAATGATGTCTTTGTTGGAAGCTGGAGTAGAACATAGGGGAAATATGTGGATCGACGATGATCCAAAGAGGATCACTACATCTATATATTTCACATCTCTCCTCGGCTTATCATTTTATTCCACAATCCCAAAGACAGTCGAAAACACAGTCGAAAAGACTAGAATATTACTAGTTTGCCATCGTGCCATTCATTGACGAGCACTTGACCTCATAACCATTTGGCTATGATTAACTATCTCGCCTTTTGTGACGCCCAAGTCAGCTTCGTGTGAGTATCACACTAACTAATTCCCTTTTTTGTTTCTTTATTCCATAGTTAGAATAGACAACATTTATTGTTCAGATACCAGGAGTAAAATAAGTCTGATAGGTTGGCAAGAAGTGTTTATATCATAAGTTCGCCACGCCCAACTTATGACATCGAAGACTCCCCGCATTTAAACATAAGATAAATAGTTTATTTTCTCTTAGTTTCCGACACATTTTCAAGCGAACTTGCTTTTCAACACTTCACACATATCCAACCCTTGATTTGTCCCCACTACACAATCTAGTACACTTCAAACATGAAAACCGACAGAGATCAAAACCCCCTAGATCCCAATTACGAAAAGCGCCGCAGCTCTCTGGGAAGTATGGAGGATCAACAGCAAGACCAATCCAATGTCAAGCAGGAGAATATCATGGTAGACAGAGAAGTTGCCCCGTGCGTTTAGACCACAACCTCGCAAATTTGCCTTGAAGTATATCCAGTAACTAACCGATTCAAATGAAACAGATCTTCCCGCGCAATGTGCTCTGAGCTTGCACACCAACATGCCTTGGAAGGCGTTCATAGGAACACAGAGCGCCGTTCTTCGCAGGAGGTAGATCACAGTATGTCTTCATTATGCCCGACCTACCAATTTTGGTATTATATCCCATGTACTAACCAGCATCAGATTCCTTCCTCTCCGATCTAAGTACCGACCGTGGGCTTCAAGCGCACCCGGAACAACTTGAAGAGTAATTAGTCTTCATATACTTTGTTGGACCCTGGACTACACTGGAAGTTTCAGATGTGAGACTCAGGTCGGAACCAGGCGTGATGCCTTCATGAAGCAACGATAAGCTGTAAATTAAAATCTGACAATCTATCCTATGCATTTTACTTGTGTCCTGTACATCGTACATTGTGTTGGCCTCAGTTGCTCGTGAGGCAAAGTGTATACTGGTGATGTCACCGTGATGTCCACCCCACATACAACGTAGAAGTACAACCCAACGTCATAAGAAGTACAAAAGCAATTATAATTTCATTGTATATCCTTGTATTCTTCTACCCAATTCGGAGTCCATAAGTCATTGCTGTCAATCACTGGAAGAATCAAAAACCCTCTTCCCCCGATACCAAGTCTGGCAGACACGCGCCTCAAGCAATGACTCTGGCATCCACTTCATATCAACAACCAAAAAATCCGCATATAATCCCCTCTGCAGACTTCCAGTCCAGGAATCAGCAAATCGCGCATAAGCTGCACCAGCCGTGGCAGCAGTAGCCGCCTCAGCCAACCCCAACCTGAAATGCGCGTTTACAGTATCATCAGTCTCAGTCTGAAGCGCCGAGCGCCTAGTAGTAGCATTGTAAAGATTTGGGAAAGGAAAGTGAGCTGCAGTAGGTGCATCCGTTCCAATAGCAATCGGAGCACCCCCATCCAGGAAGTCCTTGTACGCAAATGCGCGCTTACACCGCTCGGGGCCCACAAGACCAGGCCAGGCCTTGAAAAGCATAGGATCCGAGTGCACAGGCTGGATCGAGGCCGTGATACCTAGCTGACCGAGTCGTTTAGCATCTTCCGAGGTTGTCAGTTCCAGGTGCTCGATTCTGTGTCGTCGGCCTGGTGTGCCGACTCTCGATAGCACATTGATTGCTTGGCGGATGGTTTTGTCGCCTATTGCATGAATCGCGCATTGGATGCCTGCTGAGTCCGCGCGCTGGACTACTTCTTGTAGCATATTCTCTGGCCAGATTGGGTCGACGGGGTCGGATTTACCAGTATAAGGTTGGAGGAGAGCTGCAGTACATCCGTCGACAACGCCATCACAGATAAGTTTTATTCCGAGGACGTGGAAATCAGGCTCGTTATATTGGTTATGTAACTCAATTGCTCGATCCACGTACTTGAAGTTGGCGTTTTGGTCCGCTGAGAAGGGGACGAGCCAGTGTGCGCCGATGTGGAACGGGATGGTATGATCGCGACGGTAGAGATTCAGAATTTCCCAGGTTCCTTCGTCCATAGCCATATCCACTAGTCCGGTATACCCGGCAGCGGTGTATGCAGCAACTGCAGTGTCCAACGCACTCAGTTTGTCTTCTGTGGAGGTCAGGCTTTCTAGATGAGGCCATGCAAGGTTCATAATAGCTGATTCGTCAAGTAGACCTGAAGCTCTTCCGTTTTCATCACGGTGGATGGTTCCACCGGGAAGATCGGGGGCAGTATGGGCCCCCATCTCTTCGAGAGCAGCTTCGCTACACCACATGGAGTGGAGGTCGAAGGAGTCAATAAAGATGGGACGTGGGTCGATACCATCCAGCATACTTGCTAGCGCGACTCCATTGGTAGATAATTGGATCCAGCCTCTGCATAATATGCGCGGGAGAGATGGGTTGGCTTCGGCGTAAGATTTGATGACTGCGCGGATTTGATCGAGGGAGGTGCAGGCGATGAGGTTGGCTTTGCGCAAGGATTGTCCGTAATGAAGAATGTGTACATGGGCATCGATAAAGCCTGGAATGACAGTGCGATCTTCCAGGTCAATGACAGTTGCATTTTCTGGGATGGTTATTCCATCGAGAGAGCCGACGTGGGAGATCTTGTCATTCTCGATGATCATGCTCTCAGCAAAGTTCCCCTCATCATTCGAGCCTTGGGACGGCATGAAGATGCGCCCATTTTTAAAAACGGATGTCATGATTTTCGGGGGTTCTTTTTTATTCTCAGGCCCGCGCAAGGAAGAATACAGCCATCTCTGAAGTATTTATTGCTTCATGCGGGGAAATCGGAGTGTTCTTCGGCTCTTGGACCCGGACTTCTCCAGGACTTTCCGTTTGAGAACATTGAAGGGTGGGGATGGTGGGATTTGGGCCGGGTTATCTCCAGTACGGAGACTGGCCATAACGTCGTAAGATAGCATAGAGGGGATATTGCTTGTACGGACCGGCCATTAAACTGCATAGTGATTGGATGATAGGGGAGGGGCTGGTGGTTTGAGTTCACAACCTCCGATTCCTGAAGCTCATAAATCACTTGCTTCATGCTTTTGTCATCAACCAGCCAAGTGGTCGAGCAGTAACTCGACCATCACATCTTCCTTGGTCTAGTGGTGATGATTTCCGCTTGTCATTAAAACCGATAAGCGCGGGAGACCGGGGTTCGATTCCCCGAGGGAGAGATTTCTTTTTGCACTTGTTTTTTATTTCTATACCCCATTTTATTCCTTCAAACTGATTGATAATCGCTGTTTTTTTTTTTTTTTTTTTCAACAATTTTTCTATCCACCAGTTTCTCCTATTGTTCAATTTCTCTAGTATATCAGTAATGAAGGCAGAAAATTGCCAACAAAAAAAAAACCTGATCTGAACATATCAAGTGGGGCCGTAGTAGCCTTGGTCTAGCCTTGGTCTGACGGTGAAGGGAAATACCCTTTGACAGGGGAATCACTACCTTCATGTTTCTTTTCCAGTTGAAACAGTGTTTGATGTGTCACTACAGGAATGTTCGATGTGTTGTTTGATCGCTTGCGCCCAGTTATTACTTTAATACAATCAGTAAATTTGATGCGAGAGGGAAAGATATATATATATATATATGCTTCTTGTACATCTATGCAAGTATGTATAAAATGTGATCAATGTGAACATGGTTAACCGTCGGACTTAAATCCATGACCATTACGAACGCCGAGAATAAAAGTACGTACACATAGTGGCTATATGAACCTTCCTAGCACTGCAGGTGTCCATCGAGGGCACTCAAACAGACTTAACTTATTATGTCTCGGCATTGCTGTAGGCTGATTTGCTTTCATTGGAATCCCACTGCAGGTATATATTACCTTTTACCTAACACAAACAACATAACTAGGCCCCAGGGCTGTGTATTTTGTTGTCCTTTTTCGATACTTTGTGCCAACGACTTGCCACGGATGATGATCAGCGATATGTTTGCGTGGGCAGTGCATAAACTATATTATAGATTCAATAATAATATGACATCTCATTGAACCCCCAGATCGTACCGACAACCTCATGCACAAGACCAGGTGGGGATAACACCGCCTTCCAATCACCGGTCAAACACTGTGTAAACAAAGGCAGCAACGAATATTTCCAAGTAAATTTTTCTCGCCCCCAGAAAATGACGTCATATAAATATTCGAGAGCCTCCAACCCCAATGATGAATGGGCGTGCAAAGAAGGCCTGCGTAATGAAGTCTTGGGCTTGGCAACTGGATAGAACGCCGAACCTTCAACTATGACTGCAGCGTCAAGTCCCAACGGAACATCACAACTTGTATGAGTTTTGAGAGAAGAAGAAAAGGGGGATATCGCTTAGCCTCTGGCAGCCTCGTCCTAGATTGTACTGTGACGGGTAATTTCGTAGTAGGGTGTGGACCTAAACCCCCCAACCCTCGATATTGTAGGGCGAAGGATTGCGCGATGAAAGCTCCTAGGTGCGCCTTCTCCCACTTGATCGGCACCTTTTGGGGGCGACGAGGCCCCCATTGGCCGTTGGTGGTGGAACCTGGGAACATAGCGCGATGGGCTCATTCGGGCAAAGGCCGCTAGAGCCCTAGCCTCACGATAGCTTCCAGGGCTTATGACAACATACTGGACGTATTTAAGCATAAAGCCCCCAGACACTGGTTGTTTTTCTCTTTCGTTCTTGCAGTTACACAGTTAATCTACAAACACCTTCTCTTCATACCCGTTTTATCTTCTTCGTCTTATCCCCGAAGTATATACTTCCTCCAACCGCCACCATGCAGTACAAGTCTTTCGCAGCTCTCCTCTTCGCCAGCATGGCCATCGCCGCCCCGGCCGACACCAGTGGATCTGTAGAAGAGAACCTTTCGGATATCATCCCCCCTTCTATTGCCGTGGTTCTCGCAACCGCCGTCCCAACCTCATTCTGGGCCGAAGCCACCAACACCGCCGCTTTCCTTTCCCAAGTCGAGCAAGGCATCGTCTCTAACTCCTGGCCCACCTGGTACAGCAGCCTTCCGGACAGCGTGAAGGAGTATGTCACCACTGCCGTCGAGGGCTACTATCCTTCCTTCGCATCGTCCATCTCCGCCGAGATCACCAGCTCTGGCGGCAGCAGCTCTAGCCCCAGCACTGCCACCGCGACCTCCACCGGTGCTTCTAGCTCTGGCGCTTCTAGCTCTGGCACGTCATCCTCGGGCGCGTCGTCCTCTGGTGCATCGTCTTCTGACGCTTCATCCTCTACCGATTCTACTTCTGCTACGGATTCATCATCTTCCTCCACTGCCACTGGCTCGGACGCTGCTTCGTCCTCGGCTTCGGTATCAGCGTCTGGATCTGCTGCATCCACCACTGCTGATGGTGGTGCTGCCCCTACTGGTATCGCCATGAGCCTTGCTGGTGCCGCTGGTGTTCTGGGTCTTGCTCTCGCCCTGTAAGAATGGAATATTTGACATTCCTAAAGCATCTACAGTAGATTCGAGGGTCCTTTTTCTATTTGCCGCATACGTTCGCTATGAAATGACCTTTTAGTTCCCATGTCTTTAACGAATTATTGAGCCTCGATGACGAGCTCATACCTTATGTACTTACAACTTAATTTTGTCAATACGACTGCATCATCGTTTTTGGAGTACACTTCCATTGTGATTATGAATCTTACTGTAGGTACAGAGTAGCAGTTTTATATTATGTATTAGGCGGAGTAATTGGACATTTATCTTGTTTCCAGAAGTACTTGTTTCGGACTGGGACTGTTCTTGGACACCCGCGCTTCCTGCCCTGCCATCATCCATGTGGGGTTGATTAACCAAAACAGACGCCCAGGCCATGAAGCCTTGACTGTTCTGAGGCAAACCAGAATCTGCCCGATCGGTCTGAAGGCGTGATGCCTCCGCGTGAAATTCGCGAGCCTCATCTGAGGTTTGCGTGAGATTTCTTTCATCTGAGTATGACACACTCCCCTTAACACGACACCAGTACATGCCATTTTTCTGGCGCTCGAACCGATCTGGGGTTGTTGCTTCAGAAAGTACACCCATACAAGTTACTATGGTGTATAAACGCTTGGAAGATTGAACACGGCGCCTGTACGGTCTCTTGTTCGTCCGAGGTTTGATAGAGCTCTCAATGGAATCAGGGAGGATCAAGCAAAAAGGAGGACCATGGAAGAATTTGTTGAGTGCGGATACGAACTCAGTATTAGAACACGCAACTAACTCGGTATTAGACCTCTCGTCCCTCACTGGATTAACACAATTTCCTGGGCGAGCGATAACATGGGACGTCGAAATGAATTGGGATATTAAATCGTCATAGAAGCGTTCAAAAGTTGCTACTATACATTTGTAGGCTTGCATTTCACAATAATGTTTCGATGATACAACTTACGTATAGTCAATATCCATTTGACGGCTAGTTGTTAGATCGTCCATGTTGGGTGGGATTTTTCTACTTGTCAAGTAATGACAAAAGGAGTACACAAACAGCGAGTGCCCTTAAATAGTAGGAATGGTATTATTATTACAAGGTAAGAGCCAGATGAAATAATATTAGCTGTACATGTGCATGATATGAAGCTAAGTTTTGACCAGTTGCACGAAGAATCCCATAGACCATAGACAAGAAACTCCCTGCTAAATAAAAATTCACTAGGAACTTGGATTAGTCAAATGTCCGGGGTATTATCAAATAATAAAACATACTGCCAGCAAACTTATTGGGCTCTGGAAACTTGTTCGAAAGTTATTAGTTGAACGACCCGCAACAACTGACAACCAGGCCCATGTATCATCAGTAAACGTTCGGAAGGCCACTCTTGATGCGCGATGATCCAGCCGTTTTGGATGGCCAGTCAAGCTCGTACATGACCGATGGGCCCTGAGGTTGCCCCGGGGACCGGAATAGAGGGTATGGGGATAAATAGGGCGGGGCGGCGGCATAAGTAGGTTTTGGGATGACGGCTGGTGGTATTTTCCGGCTCGTTGGGAACGCCCGAATTGGCTAGGAGGGATTGTCATTCAAGAAGGCCAAATGAAGATGCAACGGGAGCTGTACTCTCAATACCACGATTTTGCTTGGGGGTTTAGCTTTAGCTGCCCTTTCATCCAACCGGTCGACCCAAAGCTTCAGTGTGAGCCAGCGGTGGAAAACACCGAACTTCTTATGATAAGCCTTCTCAACATCAGCCGGGGGCGTTCCTGCATCTAACTGCTTCTTGAACCAAGCTGGGGCGTGCTGCTTCTCGTAGTCGGTGAAGTTATTCCGTGTTCGCTTTTGTCCTTTGCGTCGTGTTCCTGCGGTGGAAGATGAGGGCTCCGGTTTGATGGGTGTGTCGACCTTTTCTTTCCACATTGGCAGTTCCTTCCCAAGGTCGTTGGTTTCGATATTTGTTGGGGACGGGGCAGCCTCAATCTTTTGCTTTTTCGGAGGCGGTCGCATCAAGTCCGAGCTGCCATGGAGCTGGTGTTTCGCTGACCCGTCTTCTTGAAATTGTTTAAACTGTTGTGTACCATCCCGGCTTTGTGCAACCTCGGACTTTCTGTTGCTGAGAAGTCCAGAGACCGACACTCCCATTTCGTTATCAAATGGCTTCTTGTTGCTGTCGGCGACGAGATTGGTGGGATTTGAACGCTTTTGTTGGCGTGAGTTGTCAAACACAGCATCATGATCATCACTGTCACTGTCAAGAGATACCTCTTTTGAGATAGGGACGGTGAAAGGGATGTCGGATCCACTTGAGACCCCCGAGCTTTCGGATGAACTGCGTGCACGGTTATCGTGTGCCTCGACAGAGATCGTGAGACGACGTGGCTCGTTCAGGGTAGGGTACTGTGCACCGGGGGTTTGCAGCGTACGGAACCTTTTCACGGGGTTCCGAATACCTTGAAGCTTAGCTCGGCGTTTCTTCAGTGCCAGCTGAAGACGCTTCAGTTTTTCCACGTCTGTTCCCATTAGTATGTCTCTCATGACCTACGCGAGTAAAAAAAAAAAAAAAGAAAGAAAGAAACTGGGAAGTACGTACATTTGATTTTTTGGTCAATTTCTTCCAAGACATCTGCCTCGATGGCCAAAGTGATTTTGGACTCCCTCTCGGCATCAGTGGGACTTGGCCATAGGTAGGAGTTTGCCGGGAGGAAGCATCGGTTGAGAAGGATGCTTTTGTGAAGAGACTCATCAATCTGAACGAGGTTGCCTTGATCGTAACAGTAGTACGAGCCGTCACTTTGCCTTTCGAAACTGCCGTGACGGAAAATGTTGACCCAGCTAATAGACGCATCGTTCTCACTTCTAGACGGCCCAGAGTCCGACGAAGACGGAGCACGAATGCCCAATGTTTGCCTCAGCCGCGTCTCGACCGTGTAACTTTCAAGTGGCTCATCTGAGAAATATTGGGTGAAAGTTTCGTCGTTGTCAAGGACAGCCTGATAGGACTGCATTAACATGAGACCATCCTGTGGCAGGGACTCAAATTTTGGCAGCTGGGACCGGACGCCCTCTCGATACGTCCACCATTTGATGGCATGGTTGGGATCACCATCCATTTTCAGGTGGCTGTGCTGTTGGTAACATTAGTCTTTAGCTAAGCGTTAGAATTGGCTAGCTAGTCTCACATAAAGCAGTGTAAAAAATGTCACTTGTGCAGGCTTCTGGGTATGGAAACGCAAACTGAAAAGTGAAAAGTTTGGAATATTGGAAGATGAAAGACGAGAGACGAGCGTGATAAATGAGCAAACACTAGAATTATTTCCTAGACGTTTTCGAAACCCCCTGTCGCAAAATGTGCTCAGGTGTGTTTGGATAAATCGTGGTTAAGGGCAGTTGTCACAGAGGTGATAAATACCAATACTGAAACCACGTAATTTTCAACACTTCACACTATTAACGTAAGCTAATTGAGTCACCTCCAGGGCTGGGCACTTCAAGTGAATTAATGTAAATGTATGATGGCTTCCAAGGTTCTAAGCTTTGATCTTATAGGAAACCAACTAGTTCTCCTAATCGATGAGGGGAAACTTGCGAACACTATTAATTGAGACCAACAAGCGAGGCCCACAGTTTATTGGAGAACCAGGCGTCTGAAGTCCGCTGCAGTCCTCAGTCACACTTTAGCCTAGTCGTTTGTAAGGGTTCTTCGACCTCTAGAGAAATTCCTATAAACGCCGTGAGTGACAGCTTCTATTTTCCCGTGTTGCATATCAAGACTCAATTACTCGCCGACATGCGCCCGACCTTGGGAGTCTACGTGCATATCCAACAGCGCTTTCACCGCTATCTATTCGTTGGTAGATTAGTCTTACCTGCATAGGCATTAGTATTCCAAGTAACCCGTCCCTAGCTATATGTTTGATTTATATTAATATAATTTGAAAACTATTAGACTGGAAAGGAAAGGAAACCAGCAAAATTGAGGGCAGTCTCAACAAATGATGTCACAAAGGACATAAATATACTCCAACTTTTACGATAGTTATACAAATTTAACTGATGATTTGGGTTTCAACACCTGTGCAGAGTTTTCATAATGCCCTTATGTACGGACATGGTATTTCTCTCCATATTTTTACATCTGTATTATTGATGGTGTTTGACTATTTTCCATCCTATTATTCTTCAATGTTTGATCTATATCTTCCAATTGAATTTATCCACCTGGATCCATTAGCTAGTATTCTGAAGGTTGACGGTAGCAGCCTTTCAAATTGTTTACTCCGTACGGAGTACACATACCTTATATGTACCAGTAGTTGCCGTTATCGTATCCATGACATATTAATTACATATTTTACACTATAATTTACAAAAGAATAATTCCTAGGACTGAGATTATTGCGTGTCATTGTTGGACCATGTATTTTTCAACTTTCTTTCAAAATTCGAACTATGAAAATACGAGTAAAAATAGGAAGGATTGAACAGGTCACTTTCCCCTTTCAAGGATGGACAGAGTGGCCCCGGCCGGAAGCCTGCGTTAGGCGAAAATTTGGCCGTCAATAGTATACCAAGAGGCGGCCTAGAGATTCGTTGTCACATGTTATTGAATGTGCAACAATCATAGAGATAACGATTAAGGTCGGGCTAAAGATTGAAACCATAAACCTCCTATATAAGTGGCCCCCTATAGTTATAAGCCCCTATATAAAGAAAGGACCACATCAAAAAGTGGGACCATAATACCCATCACGTGATCGTTAAAATCAATCGAGGCGAAAAGCCTCAAACAAACCCCATCCAATTACGCCAAACATCCCTCAAGCGACGCTTGCCCAAATCAAGATGTGGATCAACTGCGGGAAACTCTCAGACTTCACGCAGGCGCGATACGTAGTCCGTCTGACCACAAACAAGAAAGTGGTTTTATTCCGGCTCCCGACGATCGACAAATCAAGCTTGAAATCCAACGACACCAATGATGGCTGGTCGTATTATGCCATGGAGGCAGAATGCCCACATGCCGGTGGCCCGATGGCCGATTCCTCGGTTGATATTGAGGACTCGGCGTATGTCGTGTCGTGCCCGTGGCATGCATACGATTTCAATGTAGAGACTGGTGAATCCAGCGTCGGTATCAAGGCCTGCACGTTCCCTGTGGATGTGCGTGGTGAGTTTGTTGCGCTGGATTTCCCCGTTGAGGATGGGGTTAGCGTGGGACTTGCTAGTGTCGATCCTGTTAGTGAGAAAGTCAAGCTCAAGCACCCGCGACCTGCGGAGAAGACTGCTGCGATCACTACCGCTATGGCTTCTGTTTCTATTTCTGAATCTGCTTCGGAGAGTAGAGAGGATCCCGGCTTAGCGAAATATCTCGGTGACGACGCGACATTATGTGACTGGGCCGCGCACGTTCTCAACACCGCCAATCCAGAGCACAAGATCGAGCTGACTACACATCTTTTCTCTATCTTCACTGCGAGAGAGGCTTCCGATTCACCCATGCCGCTTGGCAGAGGCACCGTCGCTCCACCCGACCAGCCGCCACGCGAGAAAATGGAAACCGTTGACCCGGGCCACATGCCGAAGGCAGGACGAGGCGGGACCTTGAAGAGCCGTATTGCCATGCTCCATGCACTGGCCAATATCGAACTGTGGGCTATCGATCTAGCCATCGATATCTGCATCCGCTTCGCGACATTCCAAACTGAAGGGACGTCCCAGGAACTCCCACGGGCATTCTTCTACGACTGGCTGAAGGTCGCGAACGACGAGGCTAAGCACTTCTCCCTCCTCCGCACCAGACTCGAGGAGATGGGATCTAGCTTTGGTTCTCTACCGGTACACCACAGTCTGTGGCTATCGGCAACTGAAACTGCATACGACCTCCGAGCGAGAATTAGTATTATCGCGCTGGTACACGAGGCACGAGGCTTGGATGTCAACCCCATGGCGATTGAGAAGTTCCGCAAAGCTGGCGATGGTGAGAGCGTTGCAACGCTGGAGATTATTCACAACGATGAAATTACACATGTTACCACTGGTCATCGGTGGTTGACGTGGATCTGTGCCCAGGAGGGGACGGATCCTGTTCAGGTTTTCCGGTCGAATGTGCAGAGGCATTTCAAGGGTCCAATTCGGGGGCCATTTAATGAAGAAGCGCGCTTGCAGGCTGGAATGGACAAGCGCTATTATGAGAACTCGTGTGTTCCTAGTGCGGGAATTGCAGCTTCATGACCGAACACGACGATGAAAGAAAAGGGAAACGCTTTACGTTGAAACATGATGTTACGCGGTTGATCGGCGATTTGATCATTTCTCCTGCTAGTGTGTTTTTTATTGATATCCCAATCTTGAACTAGCAGAATGTACATAGAAAGCAAACATTTCATATTCATTATTTCGCTGAAATCGCTATTAACAGTAAACATTAGGAGGTCCCGACTCCCGACCGTCGATCATTAAGTGCCATTAAAAGAGCCAAACCCAAGCGACCGTGGGAATATCTAGACATATTCAACCTTCAGCTGGACCTTGGAGCAGCTGGAGGGGATGGTGGGGGTGTAGTATCGGTTCAGGTAGAATAGCTGGGGCGCATTGTGATACCAATCACAGACTGTTTTGGAGATGTTAATGCCATGGTCTTTAAAAGGATAAAGAACAAAGACGCGGGGGGTTTCTTACCCAGCCAGCCACCGAAGCCGCTGCTTTCCGACCATTGGAAGTTGTCGCCCTTGATGGAGTACCCTGAACTGCCGCCGCTGCCGGCGTTGATAACCATTGGTTCCCAGGCTAAAGCGAAAGAAAATATCAGGTTAGCCCAGACTGCAATGTGACACAGAAGTTTTTTTTCCCCAAAGTATGTGGCGATACTTACAACCATAGTTGGTGTTGCCGGTGGCAATCAGTCCCCAAGGGAATTCAGACTTCAAATCAGCGAGTGCATTCGTTCCATTCAGATAGAAAGGACTGGCTATGCTGGCATCCTTGGTGAGAACGGCGTCGTTGAGACCTGCGCCCGTGTGGTAGGCGTAGACGTATAGGTCATTGTGATCCGCATTGGTGGCGCCGGTAGACTTGAGGTGGAAGTTTTTGGACTGCCTGGTAGTGAGAGGAGCTGCGATGGCAGAAGTAGCCAGCAGGAAAAGGGATGCGAGGAACTTCATTTTGGTGTCGAAGTGATGTTTTGAAGTGATGTGAGAGGAAGGTTTGTTTGGAGCGAAGTTAAAAGGAAGTTAAAAGGAGGTTAAAAAGGTAAAAGGTAGGAGGCTGGAGATTGGAGGCTGGGTTTTGTTTTCAGTTGAAAAGTAAAAAAAAAGGAACAAGAGGGAAGGCAATATTTATGTGCATGGACTATGGACTGTCTACGGACTGTCTACGGACTCTCCGATGTGGAGATACACCATCATAGCATGTCTTTTACAGATGATTTTCTGATTACTTGCTCTTTTGGAAATTAATAGAGAACTCCATTTCTGTATAGGCCCTCCAGTCGGAGGTTCACATTCTAAAATACCAGACAAAGAAACACTCTCTAGCAGATGATCACCCCCCCTCGACAACGGATATTGCATTGATCGCTGAAGGTCATGATGTCAACCGAACAACTAAAAATGGGTCTGTACCAGTGATATGTTGGGGTGGCGAAAATCTTACTCCATCAAGCCAAAGTGGGACTGGGGTTGCGAGGAACTACGAAGAACTAGAGAATTGGTGGAGGGGAACTGAGACATTTTTATTTGGGTTCGGGCATCTATGAGAATAATTAGCATGTTTATCATATTCTATTCTAATGTCTGTTGTAACATTACTTCTTGATAGCCGAGACATATTCGGTCTTTCTCAAAATCGATTTTCTGAAAACTGTTAGTGAGAAATCCTCTAAGCAAACGAACAGGCTATTTCCATCATATCATATGACTATGACAGTAAAAGATGATGGGCTGAGACAAAGAAGATGATTTACTGTAAGCTGCCGATGGCTTTTCTGATTGGAGTTTTAGACGTTTTCCGAGTCCGCATGTGGCTTCAGTAGGACGCGTCTACGATGTAAGGCCCGCCGCATAACAATCTCAAGTGTTGTATGCCAAGATTGCTTTTGTAAATCCCAATCTCACAGCATCGGACTTCAAGTAATACCGCCGACTATTTAAAGGTTAATAACATCGCCGACTATTTAAAAGCTAACAAACTAGTTCCACTCTACCAAGGCTATGGTGTCATAGCTTATTTACTTGAAGCCTTGGGCAACGTGCTGAATAGGTAGCCTCACTATAAACAAACCTCGTTACATGAACATACTGACTTTTATATTGCTCTACCGGCCACAGGATCTTTTTTAAAACTCCAATTGAAGTTATACCTTGTTACGATGTATATTGTCTCTACGACCGACGGGTGGGGTTATTATGATATGTTGGGGTTTGATATTTAACCCCTATATCTAGGCCGATTCCACGCGAGATCGCGATGTGCAATGGCAACCAAGGTCGGTTCTATAGCCAAGAAACCGGCCATGTTGACATTGGTATAACGTCATTGATCTGTTGCAAGGTGGATATATGGGCGTTGATTTTCCTTGCACGGTGCGACCGTGCAGGAGGTTTCAGATCAATTCGATCGGATACATCACAATTACCTCTACATTGTAGTCCTAGGACTCTGAAAGACTCACAAAACACATTATATTGTTAAAGCGTTCCGCAAAGACAAACAAAAGCGCGGGTATCCCGACAAAACAAAGGCCCCAAGACTTCCCCAATGTTTCGCCCGCGCACATCTGCTTGGCGCAGCAGAGGCTGGGATAACCCCCCGACATCGGCTACAGGCCATATCCCATACGGTTGCCATGTTTCTCTTTAATCCCGCAGTACTATGCGATGTCCAACAATGTTTTCAAAGCTTGTGGCGTTGCTCCTGATGACATGCGAGTCACTGGCTGATATCCCTCCGCTGTATCGGTCGCGACCATATGACCTTGGAGCTTTCGATCGATGGCCTCACCAGCTGTACCACTCATCCAACGCGATTGGCCCTATCCTGAATGTTCACGAGGAAAGTGTACAGTGTTATAACAAGAGCATCTACACCGTTGTGCCCTATTGGGGAAAGCAGGTGAACATTCCAGGAGTGATGCTCCTCGATACAAAAGGGTATCTCGTCTGGCACTCGACCGGGTATGTCACAGCAGACATACAATCCTTCCGAGGAGAGGACTATATTGTCTCCCTTTCTGAAGACTCAAGCTATTATGCATTGGTCAGTTGTTGATTGGCAGCACCGTATTAGGAATGGCTCTAATGTCCTTTAGATAAACTCCCGCTACGAGGAAGTTTACCAGATCCGTTCAGGAAACGGATGGCAGCTCGATGCGCACGAGCTAACCCTAAGCCCCTCAGGGACCGCACTGCTGGTGATTAACGGTGTCTTCGCGGTGAACGAAACGACGTTCGAGGCACCACCTGGAGTCGATTTCATTCTGGATGCAGGGTTCCAGGAGATCGAAATCCAGACAGGAGAGGTATTATTCGAATGGCGAGCTTCAGACCATTATACCTTTGAGGAGTACTATCATTTCCAGCCGGGCGATGGTAAAAGCGAAAAAACCGCGCCGGATCTATTCCATGTCAACAGCATCGAGAAGGATGATCTTGGCAATTACCTCATCTCCTGTCGAATGATGAGCTCCATTGTCTATGTCGACGGTCGAACCGGTGCTGTGATCTGGAAGTTAGGAGGGAAAGGAAATATGTTTAGAGACCTATCCGGTGGCGCTGCGACCGATTTCAATGGTCAGCACCATGCCCGGTTCCACGAAAATGGCCGGATTGTTTCAATATTCGACAACGGGAACTGCCCTGGTCGTCCAGTAACAGGTCCAACCCGGGGTCTGACGGTGGGTTTGGACACAGAGAAGATGACTGTGCAGTTGCAGCATGAATACATCAGTCCGAACAGTGTTCTCACGGACAACAGTGGATCGATGCAAATCTTGGATAGCGGCAATGTAGTTCTAGGCTTTGGCCCGAACGCGAACTGGGCTGAATACGCCTCGAACGGTTCTCTTCTCTGCAATGTTCATATGGGACCGGAGACGTTCTTTAACAGTGGGGAAATTCGCAGCTACCGGATCTCGAAGAGTTCCTGGGTTGGTCACCCTCAGACCATGCCAGATATTGCTGTGGATGATGGACGAGTGTATGTGAGTTGGAATGGAGCCACAGAAGTGTCCATGTGGTCTTTGAATGGGACCGATGTTGAGGTTGTCGGGGGAGAATCAGTCTTCTTGGGGAGGTTTCCTAAAGACGGCTTTGAGACGGAGATACCTGTTCCTATCAGCCCGACGGGTCGGTATTTCTTTGTCAGTGCTCTGAATAGAGCCGGTCAGGTTCTCGGATCAACTTCTACAGTGCAGTGGCCTTCTAAGCCCAGACAAGGTATTGTACACCAGGGTCTTTGAAGTCCTCTAGCATAGAAAATGTTACCCTTCCCATCTAGGGATGTAACTGTCATGGCCACTCTTGGATATTAAGGCCAGATGTCGCTTTTGTATTTTGTTAATTCTTTGGACGTTTTCTCTATTTTTAGACCATCGAAATGCTGTGCCTAGGTGCGCTAACTGTTTATTTTTCTTCGTTACCTGCCAGGGGCCACCCTCAGGCAATGTAAATTATCATGAATCCTATTCGCTAAACTCTACTCAGTAAAATTACTTTCCTATAAATCAAAGCTGTATATTTTTACTCCATACATGCATACGGACTACCGATTGTATATTAGATTTTTCTCCGTAGAATGTTAAGTTGCTGGGATATTCAGGGGGGAAAATGTTTCCCGCCCAAGAAAATCCCCTGAATCAGATCGGAATGATATTTGGAGTACCACAAATCATGATTCATTGATAACGAGACCTTCAACTACTGCCGGATGCTAACGGATAGCTTGATCTCTAATCGAAAATACTCGATCGAATGTTAGAAACGTTCAAAATGTTGTTTTGACAGTTCACATAACTTCCAGGACCCACAGTTGAATCCCGAAATCTCTTCGCGCCCCTGACGCGTTGTCTGATTAGGAGATTATCCAGTGTATTCGCTAGGCATCGATCATTCTATGTTCTTTATAAACTCGGAAATTCCAGAAATTGTTTAAGTTTGTTACAAGACTTGATTGGATACGGGTCAGTACCTACATATGTACCTGTTGGATTACATTTGGCATTTGACATTGACAAGACTAGCACTGCTTTGCCGTACTAAGGCATCATGGATCCCTCTACATATACAGATCCAGAGCTCACTTACCAAGATCGGCTGGTGATTGATGCTATCGTTGGGCCCCAACCCAGTTCAAATGGTAACGCTCCTGCATGGTCGATCAAATAAATAAACTAACAAAATTCCAGACAAAACAAGTGCACAGTCATTGGACAAGCTGAGCACGGAAGAAACCATCCAAAAGCTTCACAATCTCAATGATCCTTCTCATGTAGAATTTGATCCCACCATCTCCCAATTCTGGGATACCCCGCTGCTGCGGGCCAAGCTACCCGCCCCTATCCAGAAGTACGTGCTCACGCCATATATCAACTGGGCAAAGGGCATTGTGCGATACCAGACCGATGTGGTCATGGTAACGCACCTTATTCTCTACTTCACCACTATTGTGCCAAGTGCTGCATTCCTATATTACCGATTCTCTTACCTTCACGGTGCCTTGCACTGGCTCATGCAAGGCTTCTATTGTGGCGCTTTTACCCTGATGAAGCACCAACACATCCACATGAATGGAGTCTTGAACTCAAAATTACATCTATTCGATACGCTTTTCCCGTACCTGCTGGACCCTATGCACGGACACACGTGGAACTCTTACTATTACCACCACATCAAGCACCACCATGTTGAGGGTAATGGTGGAGATGACCTGAGCACAACAATGTACTACGACCGTGACAGCGTCCCAGACTTCCTAACCTATGTAGGCCGGTTCATCCTTTTCATCTGGCTGGAACTCCCACTGTACTTCTGGAGAAAGGGCCAGTTCAAGTATGCAGCCAAATGCGCCTTCTGGGAGGTGGGTAACTACGTTGCCATTTACATGCTCTACAACTACGTCAATGCACGCGCTACCACGTTCGTGTTCATTCTTCCTCTCACCGTCATGCGCCTGGGCTTGATGGTCGGTAACTGGGGCCAGCATGCTTTCGTGGATCCCGCCGACCCTGATTCGGATTACCTGTCCAGTATCACGCTGATTGATGTTCCGGTGAGTTGCAATCTGCCTGTTTAACATGTGGAATCAAGACTGACAAATACCAGAGTAACCGATTCTCTTTTAATGACGGCTACCACACTTCTCACCACTTGAACCCGCGTCGCCACTGGAGAGATCACCCCGTCGCTTTCCTCAAGCAAAAGGACACCTATGCTAAGGAAGATGCTTTGGTCTTCCGAAACGTCGATTACATTTTCATTACTGTGAATCTACTACGGAAGAACTACGAGTTCCTGGCTAAATGTATGATCCCCATCGGTGATCAAGTCAACTGGACCATGGAGGAACGAATGGAGGTGCTACGTCGTCGGACGCGAAAGTTCCCCAAACCGTCTTCGAAAAAGAGTGAATAAAAGGCGTTGGCTTTTGAAATTTTGTGCCCGATAGACAAATTTGTTCTACGTTCTTGATTTATTGTATTCATAAAACAGTTTATCTAAAAATTTCGCACCGAAATGTATGTATATTCTGCTAAGACCTGAGATTAGCGGCACTTTCTCGTTTCGTTCGGAGGACTGAGCTTTGCTATATTACTCCGCGTAAAGTGAGTGCTCTTCGAGGGTTGAGCAGTCCTCTCGTGATACCATATTACCACAGTGCGATTTAAATCCTATGAACAATGGTCCTTGTCTATGATCAATCTCTACAAATCCCTTTGGCCAAACGAGGGTAAATGGCTTTTTCCATTCGTCTTCAAAGGCACGCGACACTGGCGACGAGTGGATCTCGTGAGATATTGCGGAGACCAGAACTGCAATAGATAAAAAATTCTTTAATTTGTTTTAGCAGATCTATATTTCTTGGCATAGCCTAATTAGGAAAATCATACAAAGAAAAGGGTTTGATGGGGCCCCACGAGTAACCAATATGGGTTTAGGGTTGGGTTCGGGCTGGATAAGTCACTGTCTATGTAACCCGTACCTACATATCGTAAAATTAGACGTAGGTCGGTTAGTCTGGCGAATAAGAGATGAACAGGCCATACACCAATCCTGGGGGCTAAAGCCACGGCTGAGATCCTTTCAGATCGTGGTCAATTGGTGATGTCTCGTTCGTCAGACAAACAAGCGAGGAATATAGGCAAGCTTTATTCTTCTATACATATATATTCTTCTATCTCTGCTCATAGCCCCAACATCTAATGCATCCCTCATTTCAAAACACTTGATCTCAAACCAACCCCATTGAGCCCGACGGGTAATACCTAGTTGAGCTCAACCTCGACCCCAAATGCAACGATAAGGGATGGCACCTTGGGGCCAAACATGGAAATGATGAAGCAAACCAATCAGTGCAACCCTATGCAACGTGAGGACCCCTAATTGCCACTTCCTATCGAAAATAAATCACTGTCTTCTCCACTGACCCGAACTGGTAAGAAACAGGAACATCTCTCCTGGTTATATTTTTCACCTCACGATGTTTTTAGCCCCCGATTTTGTTTTCCGTATTCGAGGTATTTTGGGCAGATCCATTGGGGGAAATCGCTAATTAGTGCCGACGGTTGAAATCCTCTTGAAAATGCACCCCCTGCCGTGGGCATTACAAGGTTCGCTTAACATAGCATTGGGCAGATCGGTAATATCGACGACGCCAGGCTGGAATTCTTTTCATTGGATTTGTCTCTCAAAAGGACTTTAAGGTGGTTTGGTATGTTATGGACAATGATATCCATGAATGAGTACCTCAAAGTCCGGCTAAATTTCTAGTTCCAATTAGGTTGACTGGTATAGCGACGAAATATTATTACCTGAATCTTTCAATTCAACATCTTATGGCAGGAATTGTTGACTATGGAGCATATAGAGTGGAGGGCTTGATATAATGAGAGAGCGCTCCACACCCACATCCACATGTCTACTCAAAAGCAGAATATGATTGGCTCACTTTCTTGCCCGTTCCTGCACGATGTGCTTTTATAGAAAGTGCTAATTCCCCTGCAGATGCCCAGACTGCCAAGAGAACGAGGATATTGTCGATCGTCCGCCATATCCACTTTCCCTATTGTTGATAGCGGCAATTAACAACATATATGAACCATGGAATACCGCGGAATATACAGAAGATTCATCCTTCGCATCAGATCTCGTCGGAAATTCAGTCTTGTAGACTGTCCAGTGACATGTTTTCCGCGCCTATTTTACTTTCCATAGGCACATGGGCGACGGTTGTCCTCCAAGCAACCGCCGTCCCCTACGGCCCATCCTCCAACAAAAGCATCCGAGACAGCAGCGACGACCCCTGCGGCCCAGTCGGGGAGTTCACAAAAAAACCCACCATTGAGAAATGGACCAAAGCCGAGACCGACGACTGGCTTAATGATTGGTGGACCGAGAACGCCGACAAACGGACAAGCAATGCACACGGATTCGCCGGTGCTTTCGGCCAATACGCACTGGGCCAGCCTGGCTGGTCGTGCCAGAATAACGGCAACGACGCCAACTGCGATATCCCGGTCTGTAATAACCCCAAGATTAACGCCCTAGGCAAGAGCACCGAGGAGACATACTATGTTCTGCAGGCTCTCAATAACCTACACGGCTTCTTCCTGGGTCTGGAGCAATCGTTCAATATCGCTGCCGTCGTCGCCGCCCTGGATAACGATGAGATCGTGAATAACTTTTGGCACGACGAGAATGCGTGGAATCCAACAGTCTTAAAGGAGATCCTGAATGCAATTGCTACTGTGCTTGGTGTTGCCGTTGCCGGTTTGGGTGCGCCTGCTCTCTCGTCGATGATGGAGGGTACTCTTGTGCCAGCCATCGCGGGAGCAGCTTCGGGCATGGTTAGCGGTGGAGTTGGTGCAGCTGCTCTAGCTGTTTCTTCGACGTGAGTCCTGCCCACCAGCCGAGAGAGATCTCCGATTTGTATTATTACTAACCTCCCCCTGTGCAGAGACACGTCCGATATCACACAGGCCAATCTCGGTCATATTATGGCGCAGGCAGTGACTGATATCGCAGGCTCATTTATCACTACCAACAACGAGCTGATGTTCGGTAATGGCTACGGAAACTCTGGCGGCGATATCCGCAATTACCTCCAGGGTGGAGCGTGGGTAGACTACCCGGGATTGCAGAAGAATGGAGCCCGCGATTCCATGATTGCTATCATGCAGTCGATGATGATCAACTCTCTGTGGCGTATGCAGCGTGTGTTTATTCTCGGCGGTGGCGCCTGCGGTGATGGCCAGGATATCGGTCGAGGTATTGCCGACTCCGGTGACAATGTTATCTGCGATGAGAACAACCGCGCCTGGTACCTGTACTACTGGCAGAGACAGAAAGTCGCATCGACGAAACATGATGGATGGGTTGCTCGGCCCTGGGGATCCGATCGCATGGGCACATCTCCTCTGTACGAGAAGGACGGTGGTGCTGGGCCATTCTGGAAGAATCTCAATCCATTGGTATGTGGTCCCAACAAGTATATAGTATACATTGCATACTAACCCTTTCTCCTCTTTAGGATGCCATCAAGTCCTCTCTCAAGTCCTTCCAAGCTGCTGGCAACAACTACGACGTGTCGACCTTTGCCAGTCGTATGGGCGACATCTTCGCTTCCGGTGCTAATGCTTACTCAGAAGGTGTGAGTATGGAAGGTCTCTGGACTATCCCTGTGTGCGATGTCAGTAAAACTATCAACAACCCCGACTACATTTACTCCAAGAAGGGGGATATCCTCCACCCGTACGGGTTCGACGAACGTCCCTACTGGTGTGGTCCGATCTGTGAAATGGATAAGGACAAGACGACGGAGTTCTACAAGGCGGCCAACTTCAAGGATGACTTTGAGAAACCGTTCCTGGCGGGATGTGATGCTTGGATCATGGAGGGGGATGGGGCTAATGGTGTTTACTGGGATTGGACTACCAACAAGGAGTACACGCGTGGTCAGTCTGATTGAGTGGAGGAAGTACTTTTTACAGTTCACTGTTGGTGAGATGTAGATGTCGTTCGGCCTAGATTTTGGAGGCCACTCGGTCATTATATCTTCTCGTGAAGCTACATGGACTTGATTGATCATCTGCTCGCTCGACTTGCTTATCCTTTGTTCCGAACCGCAATAAAGAAATTTTGTCAATGCTGACTCTGGCGCCAAGTATATCTCAGCTTGAAAATTTGTTACCCAACTCCTGGAGAGAGTTATTGGAACATATACTTGGCGCATTTTATGGAATGAGCCAAGTTTATCAAATCTCAAATTCAGTAGTTTAGGACTGGCTTCTAGCAACAATCTTATTTCTCAAGTAAGCTTGCACTTGGACGACTCACACAGTAGACCCCTTCCAACAAAGTGAAACGAGTATACCTAGCAATATTTACTTGGCATAACCCATGTGCGGCTCACAGGTGCGAGGATATGGATTGACTAAGACCTCCCTTTTCGATAAAGTCGGGGCGATGCATCATTTCTCCACGAGGATGCTACACCCAATAAGAAGATTTGTGTATTTCTCCTCCATTATTCTTGAGCATAGCAGTTTTTACTGACCCTGGCCTACTTAATGTCCGGGCAAATTTGCACATATATATAGACCTGGCCAGGAACCACGGGTGAACCTCACGAACCTCAAGGAGGTTCACCCACCCGGAGGTTAAGGTTCCATGACCTAGAACCTCCGGGCGGTTCTATCTTGGACCGAACCTCATGGAGGTTACCCGCGGGTGAACCTGAGGTTCAACAAGCATGACAAATAGGTAAAAAACGTGACTTAGGGTCAACTACATAAATTATGTAGAAATAGGCTGTATTCTCTCGTAATTATAAAACAACACTTCATTAATGTATGCCCTTGCAGGAGGATTTAGTGCATATTATGGGTTCACTGGCTCAGCGTCGAATTAGGGTTTCAACTTTCAATCATCAATGGTTTATATTATATCTATAGTTCAGTGTCGGGTTATAGTTCTCAAGAGTCAAGATTCAAGTAATCAAGCTATATACCCATCTAGTAGTCTCGACTTCTTCCTTATTCTACCGGATGCACGATGCTGCGTATCAGGGAAGTCAGGTAAGGGTGATGCCCTATTCTTATCTAGATCCGCAAATTCATCGGCATCAGATTCTTCCTCATCGTCAGAATTAACCGCAGGCCGCTTTCCAGCGGCGACTACTGAGAGTAGCGGTGCGTCCGGGGTTGCATCAAGACATATCTCGACATCCTCCTCATCATCACTAATAGCCTCGAAAGCATGTGTCTGGACATCAAGTGCTTCGGTCGAAGCGGCTATCTCATGGTCTAAAAGATACTCTTGGAGAATCAGCCGCTGCTCCTCCTTGATATCGAATCTTGTTGTACACATGTATAACATAATATCGCGAACAGTCTCTGGGTTTAACGACCCCCGGCGGTAGTGGCATACATCGCGGGCAGAGTTAAAAAGACGCTCAACTCCGGCACCAGTCGCTGGAATTGACATGATATCACGGGCAATGCTTGCAAGAATAGGGAATTCCCTCTGATGATCTTTCCAGAAGATCCGAATAGATCCTTTAATAGTTTCTAATTAGGTAAGGTTAGTTATATGATTTATAAAGTAGGCTTACTTACTTACCACTCTGGAGATATTTGGTGAGCTCGTCGTACTGCGGAGCAGTTAATCGTTGTGAAGAATCGCCGTCAAGAGCCTTCTCAAGCTCCGATTCAGTTGTGAATAACTGGCTATCAGATTGCATCATCTCTGATGGTATACGTTGGCTGTATCTCTCAAAAAAAGACTGAAGACTCTCGCGGTATTCTTTTCTATAGTCCTTTCCTGTCTTAGGATCTGGGTCCCAATCACTTGTTGAAAAGAACTCCATCTTGCTCGACGGCGCTAAGATCGTCCCAATTGCATAGAGATTGCCTTCGATACCATCTGTCTCGCCGTAGTATTTCTTCAGTTTCTCTTTCGCAGCATCGAGGGAGGAAAGCATTAGCTGTTTCCAGGGAACCTTCTTTCGACGAAGCTGACCCATTGATCTTTCAAGATGATCGAAGAGCTTATTGTAAATCCTAAAGACAAGGTGGATACTCGAGTCTTTAGTACGACAAACTAGCGTAGTGAGCGTGAAAAAGGGCTGAAGAATGCAAAGTAAATAGTCAATCTGTCGCCACCCCTCTGCACTTAATGTAAAATGGTGTTGATCATAGTCGGAACAGAACTTGTTGAATGCGATATGAAGCCTCTTCGCCCGTCGGAGCATTAGAAATGTCGAATTCCACCGTGTACGAACATCTTGGATTAGAAGAAGCCGGAGCGTATTACTAGGCTGGGTATTTAGGAAGGCTTCCTTACGTTGAGGGCTTCCGTTGATATAAACCGCAAGACCTCGGACCTATTAGAAATCAGAATAGTTAGTGTTATTGAATCATAATTCATGATTTCTAAATAGAAGCATACCTTGTTCAGAGTATCGGCGATCTCATGTTTCTGCTGGCGCGCACGAAGTAAACGTACACGATCATCAGACCATTCTATCTCGGCGTTATCATTCTTTGGCGAAGCCTTGATTTTACCAAGTAAATCAACTAGACTTAATTGAATAACATGCGCAAGGCAAGGCACTTGGACAATCGTAGAATCCGTCTCCATATGTAGCTTCTTGATTGAATCATTCACTGCTGCGATAAGTGTCTTATTGTTAGACGCATTATCAGTTGTCACCGCCAGCACTCGGTCAGCGATTTGGTGCTTTTGTAGGATCTGGATAACTACGTCCCCGAGGTTCACGCCAGTATGAGATCCAGAAATTGGCTCAAACCCAAGTAGGACCTCACGATACTCCCATTCCTGGTCTAGAAAGTATCCTGTGATAGCCATAAATGCGTGCTTGAATGGTGAAGTCCAGCAGTCAAGCGCAATCGACATTTTTGCACCAGATGGCAGCTGTTGTAGTGTCTCTTGTTGATACTCTGTAACGAAACCCCGGAGGCGGTCGCGAATCACCTTTCTTGATGGAACGCTCGGTAGTGTAGGTGCTAGCCGTGCGTAGGAAATGAGATCATGGAATTCTTGGTGCTCGACGAAGAGAAAGGGTAAATGTGATACAGTGATTAGGTTTAGAATCTTCTGTTCCCATGTTTGTTGGGTAAAGAGAGGCGCTGGTCTTCTCTCGGCCTAAAATATAGTGAATTTATTATTAGTATTGATATTGAGTATAGGCTATTTCGAACATACCGCGTCGCTAAGTAGTTGCTGGATATTACCCTTCTTCGTAATTCGCTGTCGACACCTTGGCCCATCAAGATGCTTCTGCATCGATGAGTTTCCAGTATGATTTGTAGCTGGATGCGTAAGAACTGTACGGCACCGATTGCACATAACGCCAGGCTTTCCATCTTTAGTATGTGCAACTTGTTGAAACCCAGTCCAGCAGTCTGCGCGACGGCTGACCTCCCAGTTTAGCCGCTTCTTCTTACCAAAATCAGTTTGAAGCCACCACTTAACGAATTCCGCGGACATGTCGGTAGTAAAGACGATATACTCGTTAATACTATCTGGCTTGATTCGCGTAAGGGTGTCTAGGGCCCGAGGTCCTGCACGAGATCGGACTTGGTTGTCTAGAAGGTCTGGAAGGTCCAGAACTGAATCAAACTGGCTTTCGCGTTGGTATAGCGTATCGTCAGGGGTAAGGTACTGTAGCGCGTCTAGCGGTAACCCTTCGAAGCTAGATGATGCGTAGCCGTAGCCGTCGGTAATCTGAGACATGATAACTTTAGTAAACCAGTACAACTTAGGGAAGATAATAAGGAACTCACTAGTTATTCTGTAGAAGTTACGGGGTCTTCTTGGGGCATCTGTTTATCCCTGTTCCATAATGCTTAAATTGATATATCAACTTTTATAAAGCCCTATCTATATCTGATTCGCTAGTATAGTGGATCACTATAGAAACGAACCTCAATAAACCTCAACGAACCTCAATAAACCTCAACGAACCTCAATAAACCTCAATAAACCTCAACGAACCTCAACGAACCTCAATGAACCTCAACGAACCTCAACGAGAACCTCAATGTAGGAAAAATAGAATGTCTAAGTCTAACAATTGGGACATTTAATCCGGATTCACGGTATATCTAGACCAATTAACATGAATTCTAAAAGACAAAGTAATAGAAGAAGATATAATGGTTTGAATGATATTAAAATGAGGGGAATTAAACTGCATCTTTATAGTTTTCTTAAAGAACTGTAGTTCTACTAATAAAGATACACATACTTTACAGTGTCTGCGATATATATATCTACAACTTTACATGCTATTTTATCGATGACCTCTATTGACCACCCACCACGTCGATATCATCGGATATTACCTATAATTTATAGGTGACCACGCCTCCTATTTACTTTTCAATGACTATATCTTTATAATTCATTATATTGATAGAGTATTCAGTGGAAAGTCTATAGTTTAACGGAACAGCTGTAAAAAACAGAGATGAATCATCAATTTTATCCAGCCAAAAGAGGAAAGGCGTCAAGAAATTATGTATATGCAGGTTCATGCGGGTCGATGGAGGTTGAACCTCAAAGAACCTCTGGAGGTTAATGGGCGGTTGGAGGTTAGTAAGGTTGGAACCTCACCTCAAGAGGTGAGGTTCGAGGTTCCGGGGTAGGGACCCATGCGGAGGTTCAAAGCCAGGTCTACATATATATGCTAAGTATGTCAAGTGGCAGAGGCTGAGAGATGCCTGTTCTATACAGTTGCTAGCTATGGTGTGAGAGCAGTTCCTATAGATACACGGGATAAAGGATTCTAGCGCACAGGCACGTGGGCTGTGAAATCAGAATGGGTCCAACCAGCAGTCAAAAAAATGCAGCTTCTACTTATCCAACACTTTGAACAGGGGGGAACATACAATTTTCAAAACAATTAGATACATCGCAAAGATCAGCAGCACATAGACCAATAAGAATACTGGGCGTGAAAATGGGAAGTATACTAGTAACATTGAAACATTGAAACAAAGAAATGCCACAATTTCTCCTACCAAATCAGGAACACTGCAGAGCTGTTCTGTCTCCGGGGCTCGGGCTGCTCTTTCCCTTTACTCCTTTATCCAAAGTCTTGACTTAGCCCCGGGGGCCATGAATGTGTCAGGACTTCAGGACTTTTCTTTAAATTATGAAAACACCGTAATTTTGTGGCCCTGTAATATATTCATCTCAATACGATACATGTAATGTAACCTTGGGAAGTGAGAGGTGCAAATATCTAGGGCGCCCTTGGCTTCTACTTCAGTGCTCTAATTGCATCTACTTTAGTTCGTTAGGTCGGTTTTTGTACACTAAGTTGACTTGGGAAGAACAACCATTCCCCTAAAAAGAGGACCTTGACTAATTTTAGGGTGACTGAACCCACCAGTTGACTTTAGCATCCAAAATAATACCGACGAAGCGAAAGCGAGTGCGAGAGGAAGAGGTCTTGCTAGGTTACCACATCGATTAAAAAAATTACCATAGTCTATGGTACATCAAGAACATATTATACAAATGCCTTTCCATAATCCAATCCTTCCAGTCATGTATCAAACTTTTAAATTATACCGAGCGCCAGATGTGATTTTTCTCGTTTCCTTCCCAAAAAGGAATTCAAACTCATCCTGGTTTTTACCTGAACGATACCCTCTGATGAATGGCTCCCTCAATCCTTCAGTCTAGTGAGTTTGGGGGATCACTTTTTACCTTAACAAGGGGCGCTGGGAAGCTGACCTTGGAAGGCCATGTTATGACCATCCGTCCAGTTCTGTGAATTTTCCAACCCCCCACGTGGAAGTAATGATGGCACCTGGGTATTGCCATTGTTTGAAAGGTCCATCGCTTGCTCTGTAGAAATGCCATTCGGCAATGCCCCATGAAGGCGCATATGCGGGACTTTTAATACCACAACATTGCTGTCCACTTGAGAATTCTCTTCGTTGTCCATCCATCTTTTTAGAGTCGCATAGCTTCTTGTGTGGCCAAATCTGTCGCCAAATTCGATGCTGTAATTTCTTGCCAATGTCACTTGGTTCCAATTTTTGTTTGAATTGGCCTTCATCCAGGCAACAGCAATCATTCTCTCTTCGTGGGTAGAGGATCGATCGGGCTTCCGTACTCTTTTCGGTCGGTAATATGGAAGGATGAATCTCTGCCGCTTCGATGCGCGGGGAGGTGGGTTCTCACTTTCAAAGGGCGTTTTGCGTCTGTGGCGCGGGTGCATATCCAGCTCGGGACCATTTTTCGGGGACATATGATCTGTCGGGATGGTTTCACTCTCCGTTGGTAAATTGATAGTCGATAAATCTCTCGAAGGTGCAGAGTTCACCGAGATAGCTTTTTCAGTGTCGCCTGGCAGAGGAATATGAGATGTTGAGATGACATTCTCACCCTCCCCTAGCAGAGACGTCGAGGATGAAGTTCCCAAGGGCAAAGGGTTCAACGGAACAACTCTGTCACCAGCTGGTGTCGCATTGCCTCCATTACCAGAGTTACTGTTGCTTTGCTGACTGCAGACATTCTTGTAACTGTCATCTCGTGTCCCATTTTCCCCTGAGACCTTGTCTTCTGGGACCTTGTCTTCTGGGACCTTGTCTTCCGGGACCTTGTCTTCTGGGACCTTGTCTTCCGGGACCTTGTCTTCTGGGACCTTGTCTTCCGGGACCTTGTCTTCCGGGACCTTGTCTTCTGGGACCTTGTCTTCTGGGACCTTGTCTTCCGGGACCTTGTCTTCCGGGACCTTGTCTTCTGGGACCTTGTCTTCTGGGACCTTGTCTTCCGGGACCCTATCTTTGTTTTCGTCATCCATTTCGTCATCCTCACTCGAGTCTCCAGAGGAACTGTCCGAACCCTCCTCATTGTCGTCGTCGGAATCCGATTCTGCTCCGCTTGATCCAATTATGATAGGATCTAGGAGAGATTGGAGCTCGTTATGGCGTATCTTCACTGCTCGTTTAAGCTTTGCTAGACTCTTCGTATCTGTTTCAGTTAGATTCATACTTGCATCAAGGTTATTGATAAGTGGCAGATACTGACATCTTAAGAAGTCTTTTAGCTCGTCGGAGATATCAGTCAATACCTCCAGAGTGATCTCTGCTTCCCTTTCCACATCTGCGCGGCTCGGTCCCGAGTTGGAAATTTGGGGGGCATGGCTTCGGCAAAACTCGACCCTATCGCGCAATTCATGATTGAATTTAAGGGCCCTCCCTTGAATGAAGCAATAATAACATCCATCAGGTTGTTTCTGGAAATCGCCGTGACGAACAATGTCCAACCAACAAATCGATATGGTATTTGCATCTTGATTCCAGGCTGAAGGGTCACAGCCCATATTCTTGCTCAGCGACCTTTCCAGGTCGTAACTCTTCAGCGGCTGTTCCGAAAAGTACTGTGTGAAGGTTTGAGCTGTCTTGAGGGCCTCTCTATAAGACCGAACGAGATCATGGCGATATGACCGGAGGGGTTCGAATCGTCCTAATAGCGCTCCTCTCTCTGACCCCCAGCTGATGAAATATTTAGGGCTCTCCATGTTGATCTTCTCAACCCTTTTCGAGGTCAGTTCAACGCGTCATACTCCATCGGTTCTTCCTCATACATTACAGTAACTCCTTCCCTGTGTTGCTGATAGGGGTTTCAATGGCTCTAGATATTAAGATATGACTTTGGCCCAAGGAAGTTTCAGTATTGAGATATTTGGAGCGAAGAAAATTATGCAAAGGAGAAGGAACAAAATATCAAATATATGTTAAATTTTTCTCCTACAGTGTACGGTATCCGACTGTTATTAAGTACGATCGCCCTCACACCCTGGTCACTCTAGTAGAATTTGCATTAGGGTAGGCTCCCTCGACATAAGCATTGACCTCGAAATCAACCTTACCAAGGGCACGAAGGGCACCAAGGTCCGCAGCCAGTGGGTCGACTTTTGTATCTTCCAGGGGTTCGATTCCTAGGTCGCGATTCCTAGGTCGCGAGGTTTGGGGGCGGGTTACGGAGTACATTTAGGGGGCCGGGGGCTAGAATCGAATCACGATTCACCACTAATGCCAATCTGTTACTAGCATATGTCGCTCGCTTGTTCTGTCATGTACTCAAGCCTACCATTTTCGATAGATTTCCTTCAGCACACTCTCTCGAGCCTGGACTCAGTTGCCCGACAGGGGTGTGTGGACGTGTCATGAGCCTCTCAGCGTTTGGCTAACCTCATTGGTGGTGTTATCATTTGCACTGCCCTTTAGTTGAAAATAGCCCCATTTGGCGCCAGTATTACGCCTTATCAACCGTCAACCTGACAGATACAGTTATGCTCATAGACAAACGTCTTATGTCGGGTGTCATTAATCATATTGCGAGCAATATTAGAGGATAGATACGGAGTAGAGATACTAGCCTCAGTTATTTTGAACGCTATATGTTCTAGGCCTCTTAGAGTCGGGATTGCGGGTCGTGTGGCTTTCTTAGCGGAGCTTTTTCTTTGTTGCCATGTACTCCGTAATCAGCTAGTAATACCTTGATTGCGTTGCATGGAGTACATCTGTACCTATCCTTTTCTTTGTGTTGTTGGTACCAAATAATACACTGGGGTGTTTATTAGCGGTACAGCCAATGTTTTACCTTCCGGTTATTCATATCAATTTTTTGGCTTTTCTTGATCAATGGGGGCCAAATCTTAGAAGTCATGCGGCAGGCAACCTAGTATAGAGTATGCTACTACTACGGGTGACTAGAAAGAGACTGAAGGGTGGGCTTTAGGGTGGGTTTTAATTTACTGCACAAAGAGGTGGATAGTGTGAAAGAATGGATAAATGGGGATACGATGGAAAAGGGTGGGTGTCTCCGACATTGTATGTTTGTCATACCTAGAAACACACATTATGGCCTAATGTCATAGCACCAAAAATATGCGCTATGTGTACTTAGCGTTGCGGTTGCCTAGAGACCTCGATGGCAAAGGTACCTGGGTGTAAAGCATTGACTGAGCGAGCCTAGTAAAATATATGAAACATAAATCACAGATGTGTGAGCATTTCCGAATTTCTGTTTATCGAGCTTTGTAGTAGGGTTAGAAGCCTTGTAAGGCTAGGATGAGATTATTTTGACTACACAGAACTTCTCAGGGAGGAAGTTACTAATTTGCTACGGTCAACTTGTCATTTGGCTTGACGGAGGGAGGTGGGATTCAGTATCAATGATGCTAACCCCCAGATCGATGTGCTATGCTAGGCATGACAGAAAAATTGTTGGAATGGCCAGGGGTACGACGTATCTCTTTCAAGCATAGCGTCGATATATAACTTCAGGTTACGAAAAATTTCCAAGGCAATCCTGACGATTGATTCGCCTTTCCTGAAACAATGCAGTGAGCAAGGACCAAAATAAGATGAAGCCAACTGGCGAAAATGATCTAGAATTAGGAAGCGAAAGGTCTCTTCTGAAGGCTAGTTCTTTGACTAGGTAAATACAGAAGTTTTAGCGCCGATATATCCCAAAACATGAAGTTATTAAGATTACAATGCTGTAAATGCCCTTGATGTCCACGGGTTTCCAGGTGGATTAGTGAGCGGGGTGACTCACGAAAATGCCACTGCCCTAGAGCCGTAAGAAACCCTTTTGAGAGCTACAATTTCACCAATATCCCGAAAAGATCCTACTGAGCAACAATTAGAATCCCAACCCGAAAAATGGCATTGGAATTTACTCTTCCGACAGCCTTGATCCTGATAGACAACCAATCAGGCTTCTCCGACCCAAAGACAATATCCCATTGGGGCACACGATCCAACCCGAATTATGAAACCAACCTTCAAGCACTTCTCTCCGCATTCCGAGTTGCAAGATCCTCATCTTCAACGCCGCTGGAGGTGATGCACGTTTTTCACTCTTCCACAACTCCCGAATCTCCGTTCCACCCCTCCAACCCTGGACAGGGTCTCCGTCCTTTAGACTTTGCCACCCCTGCCTCAGATGGGTCGGAACCTGTCTTTTGGAAAAGTGTCAATTCCTCTTTTATCGGTACTGGGCTTGAAGCGCATTTGCGTGAAAAGGGATTCCGTCAGCTTATCATTGCTGGGTTGACGACTGATCATTGTGTTTCAACTACTGTACGAATGGCCGCTAATCTCGGGGTTGTGGATCGGTATCTTGAAGATGGGCCTGTCCGGTTAAGATCGGATGGGACTCATGAGAATGATCCAAAAATCGATAAGGGGCGTATTGTGCTTGTTGAGGATGCCACGGCTACCTTTGGCAAGGCTGGAATTGATGCGGAAACTATTCAGAAGGTTTCTGTTGCTAGCCTCGATGGTGAATTTGCGGATGTATTTGCCACAAAGGAGGTTACTGAGGCTTTGAGCAAAATCCAAAGCTAGCGCAATATTGTCTGAGTATATAATGGACTTAATCTCGAGTTGTTGAATTCACATGAGACTATATCTCCTTCGTAAGTCCTGCACTTTCTCGATCATGAAATTGGAAACGCGTGCCATGACAACTCAAGTTACCCCAAACCAATGCTCTCATCTGCTTATAACCCGTGCGTTCAATAAGCTCGTTGAGATGCGTTTTCGTCTCTATAATGAACAGTATGGAGGAGCGGGTCGTAAACTAACCAGTGGGACAAGGCCGACTTTATATACACGGTTGATAGTCATATTCAAACAGATCATGGCTACAGCAGGTTCTGTCTGGTTGAAACTTGTAAGGTAACTAGTAGAGACTCTGGCTCTTCCACCCTCGAGTATCCAAATTTTCATATCCATAAAATCTCGTGGAGAACCTCACACACCTATTAGTCTATTGATCTGTAGTCGCTTGAGTCTGGGCGGTCTTGATATCGATAAAGTTTGGTACAAGGCTTGCCTGGTCGCCCGATATGCCTTTCATCTCAGGCTCGCTTACTTCTTACTGTGAAATCAAGCTTTCTTCCCTTCACACTTGCTTCTTACTGTAGATTTTAGCCTTTATTCACTCTCACTTTCACGTCATTTTCAGGCCGATACCCCCTAGGGAGTCGGAATATACAGGGTTCTATTTTACTGCAGTATATTCACTCTTATGTATAAATTATATCATTTGTTGAAGAGGCACACAGCTAGGCAAGAGCCACCCGCTACCCAATACAGCATCCGAAGACCTGGGAGCTCCATGCATGAAAAACAAGCTCTATAGGTTGGAATCAGTCCAATTTAGGCTTGGTTCCTGTTGACATACGGAGCAAATCCACTGGTATAGCCCAGCCATTACCTTATTTAGGTATAGTAGATATAGTCCTGGAAGTCGGAGCAAACCTAGAAATTGACCAAGGAACAACATAAAAGAACCCCCGTAGGCTGCACCTTCTCTTTTTTTCCCCTTCCTTCTTCACCATTCCAATCCCCAGGTGGCTTCACAATGTGCCCTCCACTTTGGGTTTGGCTCTTTGGACAAAAGGAGCACAGCCTCCGGAACCTCTACAGAGGGCTCCGTGGCATGCAGCCTGGTTATATATCAAACCAGTATGCCAATATTGACCTCCACCCGATGGACTTCTGGACTGGGAACACCGACCCTTCCCTCATCCAATTCTTCACACCCGACACCGACACCAACTTCAAAATCGCCAACACTGCACTCAACCCCGAAGACCCCGTGGACGACCCGTTCACGTGGGTTCGGGCGATGAAGCACACTCAAGACTTCATCCCCCAAGAGATGCACCATCAACTCCACCAGGCATTTTCGAAGTACCTCCGCAAATCCCCCGGGGGCAGAAACACCCCCATCTTCTGGGAACTGGTCCCGTAAGTCTAAATCCCCAATAGATAGAAAAAGAACCTTAAAGACTAACGTTGGATAAATGTAGCATGTATGGAGAGGACAGTAGTCTCTTCAACAGCAATGACCAGCACGGCTTTACCATTCAAATGGGAGCCACGAGCGCAGACGGAAAGTCCGCTCACCAACTCGTCGTCATGAAGAGCGACAACTGCTACCATGACACCCTCCCGTCAATTGGAGAGCTCATGGTACTTGTTCGATGGATGCTTAGTGGAATCAAAAACCACAAGCACCAAGTCGGTAGGTACCACCGACATGAACGTCCCCAACTTGACTTCCCGGTAAGCCCAGTTACTCTAGGCTACCTCCCAGGACATAATTGACTGACTGTTATATAGACAATGGTCATTTCCTTCCTCCCCGATGCTCGAGTTCGAGTTTTGCATGGGTATTTCGACAACGGCCGGCTCAAGGTAGCCTATACCCAAGCACTGAACTTCGATGCGGAGGACTACACCGACAAGATGGATGTCCTACTCCAATGGGCGTGGCCCCTCACTGAGGGGGACACCACCAAGCCCATCCCCCTTCCCACGATCGAGGACGACGAAGAAGACGAGTGGGATGAGTGGGAGAAGTGGGAGCTCCGATATAGGGAGGAGAGCGAAGACGAGTTTCTGGGGAAATCAGACGAGGAAGACAGCACTGAGGCAGACCAAGACCTCGGTGACTGTGGGTCGGAGTTCGAGGAGGATGAGAGCGATTGGGAAGACGAGGATCCCGGTTCCATCGAGGAGAGTGAGGAATGGAGGGACGGAGAGTTTGTGATGTCTGCAGACATCAAAAGAAAAATCTTACAGAAGCCGGAGGAGAAGATGGGGGGTCGGAAGTTGTGAGAGTTGACCTGAGGGTAAAGGAGAGGAGACCAGGACCCAGAGGCGCCCTGGGACCTGGCCTATCCTTGTCCATGGGCAAAGGCAACTGTTTTTATCATGTAGTGGCAACCCGCCACACAGTTCTGTATTTGTTCATCTATTCTGTTCATATAGCGTGCATGCATCATATACAAATGCACGCAGGGATGAGAGAGACAATCTGTCCGTCCATGTTCTTGTAGTCTGACTTGTAGACATTGTAGATGGTGAGAAGAAGTAAAACTAAAAATCGAGACCAGAGGAAATGAAAGTTAGGCGGAACAAAATGAGTGGTGGCAAAGGTAAATCATCGCTTAATCTTGTCTACATCAGGGACAGACCTCAGAGCGGGCCTCTTCTGTAATGCTATCAACCATGATAACCTGACGTACGGAGTAGAACTAGAGGTATTTCTAGAGGTCTGAAATATCTGGTCTGCCTCTCATAGCATCAGCTGTTCAAACTGGAACATTGGCCCACCACCTTGAACTAAATGGATTTGTATTAAATTTCACTTTCTTCGAGTACTATGACTGCTAGTTGCCCAGGTGGCTTCCGTTCTCTACTGCACTTCGTAAGGGTTTCTAGACGCATGTTTTACCATGGATGTCCGGTATAAGAATTGGAATGAAGACAAGTCGAGGTAAATAGTGAGTGAGGGATGAACCGCTCAAAGAGCCTGCTTCGTGGACTTGAAAAGGATGGTATCCATATATTGACATATTTCTACCATCTACTCTGCACAGGTAGCACACAGTAATAATTACACGAGCATGATTACTTCAAGGATCTCTAACACAAAGGAGAAAATGAATACAGGAGCAGCCGAAAAGGAACAGCCCATAAAACCCCATAGTATAAAATAGCACATATACCTCAGATCCCAGTCTTCAAAACCAGGACAACAAGACACGCGATGCATGAAAAGGGGCGACAATCTTAAACAAGGTCGCGCTTGACGAACTCAGCAAGAAGGGTCTTGCCGAGGGAAGCAGGGCTGCGCTCGACGATGACACCAGCATCGGTGAGAGCGGCGATCTTGGAATCGGCACCACCCTTACCACCGCTGACGATGGCACCGGCGTGACCCATACGGCGGCCGGGAGGAGCGGAGATACCAGCAATGAAGGAGACGGCGGGCTTGTTGTGGATGTTGTTGGCCTTGAAGAACTCGGCGGCATCCTCCTCGGCGGAACCACCAATCTCACCGATCATGATGATACCGTCGGTCTCAGGGTCCTCGAGGAAGACCTTGAGGCAGTCAATGAAGTTGGTGCCGGAGAAGGGGTCACCGCCGATACCGACGACGAGAGACTGACCGAGACCAGCGAGGGTGGTCTGGTTGACGGCCTCGTAGGTCAGGGTACCGGAACGAGAGACGATACCGACACGACCGCGCTTGTGGATGAAGCCGGGCATGATACCGATCTTGCATTGACCCTATTGAACAAGATGTGTGAGTATTTGGCGCGACTCGAATTATTGCAGAAAGTTGGAGTGGTAGCTTACGGGAGCGATGATACCAGGGCAGTTAGGACCGATCAGGCGGGTCTTGTTCTGGGTCTTAAGAATGTCGGTGATGCGGACCATGTCTATATGAAATCAATCAGTTCGCGCGCTTCGAAATTGGGGGTCGATCGATCCATACCGTGCTGGGGGATACCCTCAGTAATGCTGTTGGACCAGAAGCTGTCAGAAAAAGTTATTTGCAAGGGGAGTTCGATCGGACACGTACCAAACAACGAGGCCAATCTCAGCAGCGATGGCCTCCTCGATACCGGCAGCGGCAAGAGGGGGGCTAATTGCAGTTAGCATCATTTTTTTGGTATTTCGAGAGAATATGTTGATTGATCATACGGAACGAAGATGGCGGAAGCTGTGGCACCGGTCTCCTTCACAGCATCGCTAACGTTGGCGAAAACGGGACGGTCAAGGTGCATAGTGCCGGCCTTCTTGGGGTTGGTACCACCGACGACATTTGTGCCTGTTCTGTGTAAGCTATTGTTTGGATGCGATCGCGGTTGGACAAATATTTACCGTAGGCGATGGCCTGCTCAGCGTGGAAGCTATGTCGAGGTCAAAAGTCAGCATGATGCGCGTGCGATAATGAAAGCGCAAAGATTGCACTTACGTTCCCTGCTTTCCGGTGAAACCCTGGAAGAGAACGCGGGTGTCCTTGTTGATCTTAAGGTTGTTCAAGGTCTCGCTGTAGGCAGAGGTGGCCTGAGTCCGACGCTGGGTGGCACCGACATTGCGAAGGGCCGAGAGGGTGTTACGGCGGAAGGCCTGCATTGCTGCAAGATTGTATGTTTGAGGGGAGAGGTGAGGTATATGAGGTGAGGTGGAAGGAAAGAAAAGGACAGGATAAAGGGCAAGTGTTCGGGATACGTACCCGGGAGTTTTCGCTCGGGATAATTATTTTACTTAAGCGGAACTGAACTCGGGCGCAGGCCTCGACAACCAACTTTTTTGATCTAATCAACCTCAAACCCCACCAAGTACAACTTGTGTCGCTTTTGGTTATTGAAAACATTTTCCGCCTAGGCGCGGTGTTATTCTTTTCACCATGGCTACCATGACTATGACATCGCAGGAAATTAAAAGGGCCGCCAAGAAGAACGCAAAGAACGTCCCAGAGAACGAGCGATTCATGCGAGCATGCTCCGACATTGCAAATGCTCTCATTCAAGACTATGAGTCGCACAGAGACTCTAACAAGCCCAAGAAAGATCTCAATCTCAACAAGTTGCGCGCTACCTTTTCGAAGAAGCACAGCTTGTCCAGTTCCCCGCCACTGACGGCCATTATCGCGGCAGTGCCTGAGCACTACAAGAAATACATCCTGCCAAAGCTGATTGCGAAGCCGATTCGTACGTTTACATTCAAGTAGGAATGCTGGACTATCGCTAACCTCGTTCATAGGAACCTCCTCTGGTATCGCCGTGGTGGCGGTTATGTGCAAACCCCATCGATGCCCCCACATCGCGTATACCGGTAACATCTGTGTCTATTGCCCTGGTGGCCCCGACTCCGATTTCGAATACTCGACTCAGTCATATACTGGATATGAACCAACCTCGATGCGCGCAATCCGCGCTCGTTACGATCCGTTTGAGCAGGCGCGAGGACGTGTGGACCAGATCAAAGCTCTCGGTCACAGTGTGGACAAGGTGGAATACATTATCATGGGCGGAACATTTATGTCCCTACCGGAAGATTACCGAGACACCTTCATCTCCCAGCTTCACAACGCACTGAGTGGATATCAAACGGACAATGTTGACGAGGCCGTGCTGGCAGGCGAAATGAGCAACGTGAAGTGTGTGGGTATCACAATCGAAACCCGGCCAGATTACTGTCTGGATACGCATCTGAGCAGCATGCTCCGCTACGGTTGTACGCGGTTGGAAATTGGTGTGCAGAGTCTGTATGAGGACGTTGCCCGAGACACCAACCGCGGCCACACTGTAGCAGCAGTAGCTGAGACGTTCAGGCTTGCTAAAGATGCCGGTTTCAAGGTTGTCAGCCACATGATGCCCGATCTACCTAACGTTGGAATGGAGCGCGATCTATTCCAGTTCCAGGAGTACTTCGAGAACCCCAACTTCCGCACCGACGGTCTCAAACTCTACCCCACGCTTGTCATTCGAGGCACCGGTCTCTACGAGCTGTGGCGCACCGGCCGTTACAAGAACTACACGCCCAACGCACTTATCGACCTTGTCGCACGTATTCTTGCCCTAGTTCCCCCTGGACCCGTATCTACCGAGTCCAGCGTGATATCCCCATGCCACTTGTTACCTCCGGTGTCGAGAACGGCAACCTGCGCGAACTAGCATTGGCGCGTATGAAGGACTTCGGTACTACCTGCCGTGATGTCCGCACGAGAGAAGTCGGTATCAACGAAGTTAAGAACAAGATCCGTCCATCGCAGATTGAGTTGATCCGCCGTGACTACACTGCCAATGCTGGATGGGAGACTTTCTTGGCATACGAAGACCCGAAGCAGGATATTCTCATTGGATTGCTTCGTCTGCGCAAGTGCAGTGAGACTCACACATTCCGCCCTGAGTTTACCGGCCAGCAGACGAGTATCGTCCGCGAGCTTCACGTCTACGGTTCTGCTGTGCCGCTTCACGGGCGTGATGCCCGCAAGTTCCAACACCGTGGTTTTGGAACTTTGTTGATGGAGGAGGCGGAGCGTATTGCCCGCGAGGAGCACGGTAGTCGCAAGATCAGTGTTATCTCCGGTGTTGGTGTGCGTAGCTACTATGCTCGTCTCGGGTACTTCCTTGATGGTCCTTACATGTCCAAGATGTTGGATCCATGGGAGGACGAGGAGTAAATTGTCTGCAAAGAAACAGAAAAAAAAAACAAAAACAAAAAAACAAAAAGGAAACCAGATGCCCAGCCGAGGCTCGGTATCTGATTTTGCATCTCCTGGCGTTGGCGGTCTCACAAAAACTTGATTTTCTTCTCAACGAAGGACAAATGATTGAATGTCTATACCAAATTTTATCTTTAGATGCATCCAATGGACAAAAATGAGATATCAAAGAACTGGAAATAATCATGAGTGCTCTATGTACAAGTCGCAGGTCGGCCATCTGTGTATTCTAGCAAAGGAGACCGGGAAACCTGCCCGCCAACGCCTTTCAAGTTTAGTCCGACCCTACTCATCTATAACATAGATGAATCCAGGTCGCACAGAGTAGAAATGGGTGATTCATACTCTAAAGAATCGAAAATATTATCTCAGTCTCGAATCACTCCCAAAGCATCAAATTTAAACCACCGTGTTGTACTCAAGAAAGCCCGAGATATAAGCTCCAAGATTGAAAATCGACAGATGAAGGTGTCATGAAGACATCGAAGGAAAAAGGGACCAAAGCAATTTCAATGCAGTGATATAGCACCTCCCCTACTGTCTCGCATGTGAAGGTAAGCCTGGAAACCGCAGAAAACGAAGAAACCCTATGAGCCAGAAAAGCGCATTGTCAGTAACCGATTCCTTTCCTCGTCCAACGCTTAGAGAGGGGGAATGACGTACAGCATAGACGATCACAGCGGTGTAAATAGAGGCGGCGACTGCGGGGCCATCTTCGGGTTCGTCTTTTGATCCAGTGTATGCGTGGTTGTTGCTCTATAATTAGGATCTTCGTGTTAGCCAGTGAACCCCATATTACGTAGGTCTATGACAACGGATCTTTGGAGGGCTTGATGGTTATGTCAGAGTCGGGGAAACGTACGCTGTATAGCGAGCCGAGGACTGAGAGGATGATGATTGCGAAAACGGAGATAATAACACTATGCAAGAAACAAGGTGTTAGAGCAATAGGACTTTCGATGGATGTTGTCTGGGATGGAGGAGCTTACCAAGACCAGGCGTTCAAGGCAGAGACGACGGGCTTCATGTTGACGGTTTGTTGATAGGTAAGGAGTGTTGGAGAATGGGCGGGATAGGTAGTTTGTTGGAGAAAGGTGGTCGCAAATCGGCTAATACAGAGAGTTGAGGTTGAAGACTTGAGATACGGAGGCGGGCGGACCTTCAGTTGATGGAAGCCCCTAAGCCGCTTTGGGACAAGTCCAGACACACCTGTGACTCGTCTCCTTGTTGTTTTTGTTTTCATCTCTTCAATCAAACATTAAATAAGGATATGGAAATACTATTCGGCTCGTTATAACCTTTTTGATATAATCTATTCATTTTGTTTTATTTTTTTATTTTTAATGCGTTTTGTTCCATTCGATGCATTCATCAAACGTCACTCCAGAGCCGCCAAAAATATCTAGCGCGCTGCCAATCGTCAAATCCACTCTTCCATTGCTACTAGTGTGGACCTTTTCCAGATCTTGTAAATGGCGTGCACCTCCTGCATAGGTCACAGGAATAGTACACCATTCAGCCAATCTTGAAACAAGTTCCTCGTCGACGCCTTGTTGCAGGCCCTCTACGTCTGCAGCGTGGATTAGGAACTCGGCGCAATATGGTTCCAGCATTGAGATAGATTCTACACAGAGTTAGTGAGCCCAAATCAACTTATCTTCAGTATTGGCATGACATACCTTTGTTGATCTCCATCTCCGTGATGGTTTGCCAACGGTCCATCGCAACGAACCAAGTATCGTCTTTTCTGCGGCAGCTCAGATCCAAGACCAGCTTTGACTTGTCGCCGCCAAGGGCAGCAAGGACGGACTCGAGCCGCTCGAGAGAGAACTTGCCCCCAGGGAAGAGGAATGAAGTGATGATCACCTATTGCCCGCATTCCACAGATTAGCGTCATCGAACTCTTGCTATGACGGAGCGCAACCAAACAGGAATTTGAAGTAAAAGGATAGATATTATTGTGTCCTCGACCAAGCACGACGCCAAGCGAACAAATAGTAATCCGTCTGGAGTCCGATTGCTTACCTTGTCGGCACCTTGATCGATCCAATATTGCGCATTCTTATCGGTGATACCCCCGGCCACTTGCAGCCCACCCGGCCATGTCTTCAACGCCTCCTGGGCTGCCTCTTCATTCCCTGGTCCAAGCTTCACAACGTGTCCGCCGCGCAAATCATGCTTCTGATACAATCCCGCATAGTGGCTGGCCGGGAGCTTGGATACGTAGTTGGTCTTCAGGTCTGCGGCTACCTGGCTGAGCGTACCGCCCACAATTTGCTTGACCTGCCCTGAATGCAGGTCAATGCACGGCCTGAACTTGGTCATTTTCTCCGGTGAATTGGAGAATAAGTTGATTTAGTGACGATCTCCAGGTCTGTGAATCGAGGGGCGGCTTATCCTTATCGCACGTGATCTTGAGCTTAGTCCGAAAAACTTTTGGGCCGAGACGCGAGTGTTTGATTTTCTAATTTAATCGGCAGCATATCCACCATGGTCGTGAAACGAAAGAGAGAAACCACTGTGGTTTCCAAGCCCAAGGCCAAGGAAGACACCCCTCCTCCGGTGGACAATGCGCAGGACGTATTCCGCAGATTATTCGAAGCGCAATTCGAGCCACTCGATTTGCCAGCTTCTACCGCCAAATCTACAAACTCGGATGAAGAAGAAAATGAGGACGACGATGGCTCTGATCTCTCTGGGTCGGAGGGTGACTGGGATGGGATGTCCGATATCAGTGATGAGAGCAACCAAGTCGAGGTGGTCGAGCACACGGATACCTACGCGGCACCAGAAGACAGAATGGACAAGAAGACTTGGAAGGCGTTTAGGGTATGTGCCAGATCTCCAGGTTTCAGTGCATTGAAGCTCAATGCTAACGCTCAGACCTGCAGAGTGGGAAACTGTTGTCCGACTTAGATAAGCCGAGCACCGAGCCAGAACCTACATCCAAAAAAGAAGAAGAAGAAGATGCCCACGACTCTGCAAACCTCAAGCACGATCTTGCATTGCAAAGACTACTTAAAGAGTCACACCTTCTCGAATCCGCCGATGACCTCGCTCCTACTGGAAAGAACCGTTTGAAGGCTTTGGATCTGCGCATGCAATCTCTTGGGGCCAAAACTTCGCTCTATGCGCAAACTAAAATGCCCACTGCGCACCGACGAGGCATCAAAGCTAAGGCTGCCTCAAAGGAAGATAGGCGCCGCCAAGAAGCCAAGGAGAACGGCATCATTCTCGAGAAGCCTAGCAAGGTACAGAAATCGAGCAACAACGGGCGAAGAGAGCGTGGTGTTGCCGGATCCTCTGTGGGCAAGTTCTCAGGAGGCACATTGAACCTGAACAAAGATGACATCGCGCGCGTCCAGGCATCAGGACGCCGTATGATGGGCGGGAGAGGAAGGGGCAAAACAAGAGGCGGCAGAGGCGGCGGTAGGGGTGGCCGAGGCGGTGGTAGAGGCGACAAACGCTAAGATCACGACATTTGAGAAGGCTTCTTCTCCCATTCTTAGGCTAATACGTTTCTTCGTGTGGTACTGCCCACTCCCGCCACTTCAACACAAGAGCTAGATGGGTTCGTGATCCATAAACGCATCTCCCGCCATGTCCCCTTCAATCTCGATCTCTTGTGGATCACGACCTACAACTTCAATCTCAACCCGCATATCATCCTCGCCGAGCCATCGTTATCCCAATACATGCCGAAGTGGGCAAATGGCTCGGTATCCATTTCTCAAAATTACCTGCCATTGGCCTCAAGAGCCTCATCGTTGATCGGGACGCGATACGAGTTCAGCTGAAACACCTGCTTCCAGCCTTATCCTCCACCGTGCTCCAGGTCCAGGTCCACATTGACGAAAGCCCGGGCGCCCTGTGCATTGGTTTCTTGATGTGTTAAAAGGTTTCCAGGTCCCGGCCGCCTGTTCATGATGTTATCAGCACGATCTGTTCATTCGGAAAGCGAGGCCTCGTGACTCATGTAGATACCTTGGCCTGCACATTCGATGCGATCACCAATTCGGACGGCTTGGGTGCAATAGAAGTCTCGTTTTGCTTTCTAGCCCCAACCGTCGTAGTTGAAGTATTGGGGACTCGACATATTTAATAGAGATAATGAAACCCTTTACGATCTATAGATCTTTGGAGATGCGTATTCTTAAACAAAAATTCGTAATACTCAATCTAATAAATAAATAAACAGTCTCGTTGAAAAGTTTTATGTGTACATCTAGTCAGTATCTTAATATCTCAAGTATCTTAACATCTCAATACATTTACACTCATCGATGGGAGCTGTTAGGCGGAATACACATTCCACCGGACAACATACGTCATACATTTATATAGAACGAGAGCCAACACGAGCATTGCGATGTCCAGCAATTTCAGCAATTTGATTAAACTGTATTAACAATAATGTTAGAGACCCAAAGATTGGTCTGTCATTTCTTGGTTATTTGATAGCAGGTGTACCTACACCATTATATCTGTACTCTTGTTGGTGATATATATATTTGATGGGCATTACTAAAACTCATTATTTAGCTCCATGAAGAAAAGTCTTATACTAACTCGCAATGCTATAAAAATTATTTATATCCAGATATGGCTATATATCTGCAGTCACTTTGATCAGAACAAAAGCCGCGCTATAACTCCGTCTGAGCATGGTGATCCTGAGTGCAATTACTGTATAAACAATAGTCAAGAATTTACATTCACGAATGAACTTGTTATCAACCTTGAACTCTATATATAGATATACATATAAATATATCGCCAGTAAAAATTGTATCTTTTTATTTGGTTCAAGCTAATATCTTACATTGAAGTAATCGGACCACTCGGGCCAATGACTCTCAATGCCGAATTCATCACGGCTCGGAAATTTAGACATGCAGATAGACGTATAAAGAGCCTTCTAGGATACCCGTTTTTTTTTTGTTTCACCTAGATTACTAGAGAAATCTAGACCCTTGGTGCTGTAAATACTCCGACAGGTGCGGACGTCCGCCAAATCCTCACTTTTGGGTCAAATGTGCCAAGAAATCCCAAGTGGGGCCGTGAAATCCTTCCGCTTCTTCCGCCTCTTCCGCCGTGAAAAAGATACGCTAGTCTACATTAGGCGACTTAATCTATGGGTAGAGATTTATCATATCAAAGCTTATAATAGAAAAATCGGGTTGCACGTTTGAAGTCATCTTCACATGTATTCTAGCTACAGTATTAATATGCGGCAGAATATCTAAAATAAAGACCATCCAGAAGAACATGTGAAAATACATCTGCACAGACTGAAAAAGATTTTCGAAAAGACTACCAAGAAATACGTGATAAAGGTGCATATGCAGCCGACTATTCTTGTACGGAATACTCCGTACACTACGGAGTATAACTACAATATAGTGTAATTTCCCCCAATAACTTGGTTCGGTTCTTATCATGAGACATGCATCTTCACGCCACAGCGCTATCAGATTGTGATATCCTTGGGATAAACTCACGCAATCGCAGGATTCGCACGCGAGTTCCATATGTCGACGATCAGGGTCGTTCCGAGGACCCTGTAGGGTCGACCCTCAGGATATACATTCAGGAAAGAGAGCGCGTGCAGTGAGTGTCCCGGTCCACAGGGTCCAATCTAGACTTTTGTTTTGGCCCCAACAACATGATGCTAAACAGGATCATTATACTGAAGTGCGCCAGAAAAACGGGACTGGGGTTTTAATATTGAGCAGTACTTTAAACGTTTCTGTTAATAGAGGAAACTCCAGCGACCATGAGAATGATGGAATGATCGGCAGTTTGGGGGATGACATTTGAGGACTTCATTTCATACGATGACGACATGCGAGGGTGTATGTTGGTGTAGATTAGCCCTGCATTCTTAGCGGGAAGCTCTGGAATTCTTTATATTAGATTGTGTGTGTCAGCTTCCTTTGGCGTATTCACAAAGCTAGGGGCTGCTTCAGATCTGCAAATCCCCTGGTCAAAGCGCTTGTTTATTGAAGCGCTAGGCCAAATAGTTTAGACACAGCCTCATGTGTTCGTAACACAGACAGATTTGAAATGATCATCTTTGCTTTCATTGCCACTATTACTAGATTTATATGACTAGACTGTGTTTCAAATGCGGATAATCGTACCTGTCAGGGGGATCTACTACATCTGTCAGTTTGAAAGCTATAGTGGATAGAAACTATTGTTTCAAGAAATTTCGAGAGAACGCGTAAGGTAAAATCCATTCCTGATAGGAAGGACAGTTAGAAAAAAAAAAACAAAAACTTGCATTGGGGGCCATGGGGTGCTTGGCATGTCAGCAAGTTGGATTGATGTCAATATTGGAAGCTATGAATTTTTTTACTCCAAGACCCATGCAGCAGCCATAGCACGTTTAGTCCAATTACATGAAGTTCCCAGACATGTATTCATTGTATAAATTAATTATTTTCTCACTAAAGATGCTTCTCAGCTCCGTTGCGACTTGTGGGGCCGAGATATACCGAATGAGGAGACTTGGATATTCTTCAGGAAGATCCTCGCTACAACAGTACACGGGTAATTTGCCAAATTCAGATGTGCGCGAAATGTTATCATCACGATGATTTAGGCCTCGGTCCAAAAAAGGACACATTTTCAGCATACAACATGCATGATATGACTCGGAAGGCTTGGGAGGCTTGGAGGGCTTGGAAACAGCTGCAACCCTACTCCAACTGAGGGGTCCAGACCCCTATATTGTTTAGAAGTGGGGATCGCGGACCATCTCGGACCAATCTGCTAATTGAGCCACCCAACGTGCACTAACGGAGATGGCATCGGGCACCCGAGAATCGGCATCCGCGCCAAAGCCGTTCTCGCCGTAAAACCGGAGGACGGGCTTGGCGTTAGGCATCAAAATTGAGAATCAGATAGTTGCTAAGATAGGAGACTGCATCAAATCAGCCTTACAGGGTAGAGGCAGCCCTGTCCAGCCTTAACCGAACTGATAGCTGGGATCGAGATAGAAAAAACACCCCGAAAGTGTAATGTCGACGCTCAATTACGAAGCGATGTGCAAGTTATTGATCAATCACGACGAGATCTTGGCGGCCCCGCTACGGATTCTAGGGGTTTCGCGGCGGATCAGTGGAGTCAGATACGCTTCACCACGCTATAATAATAGACTATGTGGAAAAGCTTGCACAGCAGGGGCATCTTGTGGATCTGATCGACACGTTGATTGGAATATATGTACAAAGAATATAGTATATACTGTACGGAGTAGTTACACACTAATAACTAGTACGCCTGTATGCATGTAGTACCTACAAAGTACGTTGTATTCCATATAGACCATTCAATTTGTCGATCTTCTCCTGTCTACACAGTAGCGCGAACCTTGGCCCGAAAGAAAGTCTTGGACACATTCTTTTTATCCATATCTGTGTGACAATCCAGCTGCATTGGTTAGTAACCTGCGGATATCACTTATCTGGAATTATAGTGCATCGTCATTGGGTTGTGATGCCAAACCTTGAATCCAGCCGCGCCCCTTTGCGGGTCCCCGATTGGCGACTTGTGAGCAGTAAGGGCCAACTTCCCCTATACAGATTCATCAAGGGGGAATGCACACGTAAGTCAATGGCGTATTTTGTCCAATAATCTTTTCTGAAACAATATTGATCAGGGAAAATGACGAAGCTTGGCATTTGCTTGACAGATAGTGATCGTAATGGCTGATATTCCACACGTGGAGGAAATGAGACCCTCCAACGGGAAATCGGGTTTCAGCTTCCCTTTTCCTATAATCAAAATAGACATGCCGCCTCGGCAAGACATAGATGGCCTGGAAGCTGTTAGTGGATTGGTTAGCCGGCTTATCAACACCCCTGGTCCTGCAGAATTTCGGGGCCTTTAGGACACAAAAGATGCTACGGAACTACGCCGAGTAGGCATACTCCGTATGCAAGCGTTGAACAGATTTTTCCCGTCATCTTTTCTCCGAATTGCAAACCTTGAGGGTGAAACCGGGCTTGTGTGATGCAGATGCAGTGCAGATCGATTCCTTTGTACACGAGTCTATGGAGACCGAAAAGAATTCTTGTGGGTATTGGAATCTGCCCTATGAGGTTAGGTATCAATACTATGATTCACCCATAGTCAACCAGATCCCAAATCACTCGTGGGCAGCTCAGGAATGTGCTTTCCCTGGGGTAGACGTCAGCATTTGAGGCTTAGAAATGACACAATAGATATTCAGCCATCCGCACTAGAGACATAAGTCATTCTGCACTGGGCTAAGACTTCGAGTATTCCAAGTGCGGATCATAGCCCGTACGTATCAAATTGAGCGACATTGGGTTTACCAGATTTGTCTTATCCGTGCCACTTTCAACCATCAAGGGGATGGTGTAGTGATCCCCCTGGTCGAACCCACTGTGGAGTACGTTTAGTAAACTCTCAGAAGCATGGGTCTGCTTAATGTTTTGTTTGTAATTTTGGACTAGCCCTATAGGGGTTTCTTGCTGGAACTGAGATACAAAAGGCGTGTCCATTCCATCATTTTAACTTCCTAGATCTCTAAAGCTGTCTAGGCCGAATGAAGCCATACTTCCTCTTCTACTGTTAATAGTTTGTATCTGTTGATACATCCAGAGTTGTCTTCATATTCTATAATAAATTTCCATCATGACCTTGTCCCAGTTCAGTTCAACAGAAACCCTCAGGGATCCTGGGGTCACAGACAAGTCGGTCATCTCAAGCCCTAATGTCACGCCTCGGGATGAAAAAGACGTCTCAGTATCGACAACACCAGCAGAGCCATCCGACGTTGAAAGTCAAGCCACGGCGTCACCACCCTATCATGTGTTCACTCGGTCTCGCAAGTTGTGGATCGTCATTATTGTCTCCTTCGCTGCCATCTTCTCCCCACTATCTTCAAACATCTACTTCCCTGCGCTTACAGACGTTTCACATGTTAGTTGACTTGAGTAACACATTTGGCCACTTCTTGCTAACCGCAATATAGGAACTCAACATCTCCATGTCTCTAGCTACATTAACCGTCACGATATATATGATTGTACAAGGTCTTGCCCCGAGCTTTTGGGGTTCTTTCTCCGATGTCTTGGGACGTCGTGTGCTTTTCATGGGAACATTCGGTGTATACATTGTTGCGAACATTGCTCTGGCCGTCTCTGTCAACTATGGTGAGCTTATGGCTTTCCGGGCGCTGCAGGCTGCCGGAAGTGCAGCCACCATCTCAATTGGTATGATACAATAATCCTCCTTATTCTATGTCTTAGCTAACTTGCCTAGGTGCTGGTGTCATTGGTGATATTACCACTTCAGCGGAGCGTGGCAGTCTGGTTGGAATCTTTGGTGGTGGTAAGTAACCCGCTACTCCGATATATTGCTATGTTCTATAAGCTAACAGTATCCAGTTCGCATGTTGGGCCAGGGAGTTGGACCGGTATTTGGTGGAATCCTCTCCCAGTACCTTGGGTTCCGATCTATCTTCTGGTTCTTGGTTATTGCATCCGGACTCAGTCTTTTTTCTATTATGTTCTTCCTCCCCGAAACCCTCCGTTCTATCGCTGGAAACGGCACGGTTCCCCTCAAGGGCATCAACAAGCCAATCATCTACACCATTTGCGGACAGAAGGACGCACTGAAAGATTCAACACCCTCTGGAAAGAAGGGCAAAGTGACCTTCAAGACCATGCTGGCACCCCTCACCTTTCTATTCGAGAAGGATGTCTTTATCACCTTGCTGTATGGAAGCATTGTGTACACAGTCTGGTCAATGGTAACTTCCTCAACATCTGACCTATTCGAAAAACAATATGGCCTGAACTCACTGGAAGTCGGCCTCACCTTCCTCGGCAATGGTTTCGGATGCATGACTGGCTCCTACACAATCGGATACCTAATGGACTTCAACCACAAGCGAACAGAACGTGAATACTGTCAGCAGCACAACCTTCCCATCGACACTCGCATTAACTTGAAAAGCCACCCCGATTTCCCCATCGAGTACGCCCGCATGCGCAACACTTGGTGGATCACTGCTATCTTCATTGTCTGCGTCGCTGTCTACGGAGTGTCCCTTCGCACACACATTGCAGTCCCAATTATTCTGCAGTTCATCATTGCCTATGGTTCGACCGCTATCTTTACCATTAACAGCGCCCTCGTCATCGACTTGTACCCCGGTGCTAGTGCTAGTGCAACGGCAATCAATAATCTGATGAGATGTTTGATTGGTGCTGCTGGTGTTGCAGCTGTTCCATCTATTATTGACGGTATCACTGCTCAGTTCACATTTGTCTTGCTGGCTGGCATTACCCTCGCGATGGTCCCTCTTCTCATGGTTGAGACGAAGTGGGGCTATGGATGGCGTCTTGAGCGCCAAGAGCGCCTTCGAATGAAGGAAGGCTCTGTTTAAATGAAGGCCATCGATATACCTTGGTGAAAAAACGAGACGAAATTGGAAATAGAAGGGGGTTGAGTACATAATTGGGCATTGAGGCCTATCACGACTTGACGACAAGCGGTGCTATATGGTTTTACTTCTTACTCATATTTTCGGCAATTATTTGATTTCTTTTTTTTTTTTGGGGGGGGTTTAGCTGCACTTATATAGAGACAGACGAACATTACAGCTACCTTCGGGTAGAATTTCACTTCTGGGACCTTTCACTTTCTTTTTATGTAGGGCTATATCCATGTCATCAAGGCCGTGATACGCTGCTGTAGGGCCAAATCTCGACGATAGCAGCCACCTGGTACCTATGTCCTCTCCGCCTTCTCAATTGAGATCTATACTCACCCATAGACATTCTATTTCTTTATTTTAAACCTAACACACTGCGATTTGCATGCTATACTAGTATCTACTCAATGACAGCATTCTATAGAATCAATTATGTAGTCTTGAACCTATATAAGTGGACGTAGGTCATATGTGTTCTATGTGGTTTCTGCCTGTGTACCAGTACAGTCAAAGTTCCACATGGCCGCTTTCGCGCTCCGTAGCCACTTGCCAACATCATCTTCCCTCCTGCGCCGTGGACTTTGCTTTCTTTGTAACCAACCACATTTCAATTTTATCAATAACCTCGAGTACACGGAGAACCTCCACAAGGCAGCCCGATATTGGCCATGGAATCCGCCCGAAGCCTTTATAAAAATGACATCGATTTTGCAGCCTTGGCGCTGCAATCGCGGGACTTCGCCAAGTAGTACGTGAAACGGGCTGTGCTCTGTCAAAAAGACGACTAATCAAATATAGCTTGAACCAAACCGGCCAACTGAACTTTACTGATCCAGCCGCCGTCCGGTAAGCTGGAGGTCTCACAATTGTCATTCCAAGAATGGGCCTGACTTGCATCATGCAGACAACTCACCACTACGCTTCTGCAACAAGATTTTCACCTGAAAGTGGAAATCCCCGAGGATCGACTGTGTCCACCGGTATGCACATAATGATCCTACTTTATGGATATCTACTAACTTGATTTTCAGGTGCCAAACAGGTATGTCGTCCCGCGTGACGGCTTGGGCCCACACGCATGTCTCTAACATGTAGTATAGGCTCAATTACATCCTCTGGCTGCAAGACCTTCTTGATTCCACCGCTGGAGGCCTGCATGAGGGATATGACCGAGACCGGGATATCTTCGGCCTTGACATGTGAGTAATGAGTCCCTCTAATCTCCTTATCAGGTTTGACAAAGTACAGTGGAACGGGTTGCATCGGCATCTACCCCCTTCTGGGCTGCGCGACACGGCCACGATGTAACTTTGTGGCAACTGGTACGTCTTTGAGTCCGAGGATCTTCGGTATCCACTGATCAACCCGATAGACATCGACTCGAACAATATCCGCACGTCTCGGCACAACGTGGCTCTGAACAACCTGGAATCACGTATTCAGATCGTACATTCCGACCCCACAGGACCACTCTTCCCGCTAGAAAAGCTAGGGCGCCAAACGTAAGTCTCTTTGAGATAACACATGCTATAATCTTATCTGACCATTCACGAGCCTTGATTTCACCATGTGCAACCCACCCTTTTACACCTCGTTTAATGAGCTGAAGCAATCTGCCGAGCAGAAAGAACAAGAGCCCTTCTCCGTGAGTGTCACTAACCCCACTTCCCGTGCCAAACAACTATACACAACCCACCCTATTCCACTTACGTACCATCCCGTACTGACCTGCATGAAGACCTGCACCGGTGCCGCGGTGGAAATGGTGACCCGCGGTGGAGAAGTAGCTTTTGTTAAGCAAATGATCGACGAAAGTCTTGAGCTGCGTGACCGTATTCAATGGTACACATCCATGCTTGGAAAATTGAGCAGTATCAATGTACTCGTAGAGACACTGATCAAACACGGCATCACCAATTTCGCTGTCACCGAGTTTGAGCAGGGAAGCAAGACGAAGCGCTGGGCCCTGGCATGGTCATGGGGAGACCGAAGGCCTGCCATGGTAAGTCATTTCCTACCACCTTTTACTCACTCCGTACTCGTGTTTTGTGCGGCCTTATCTAACCGCTGGTCTAGAGTATTGCACGTGGAATCCCCGGCTGCCCGAAGAGTCTTTTACCTTGGCCTGCAGATTACACATTTACACTACCACCCGGAACATCTATTGACGCAAGCATTGCTACGATAAATGCAGAACTCAACTCGTTGCCTTGGTTTTGGGCCTGGGATCAGACACGTTCTTCGGGGACGGGATTCGCTGCTGAAAATGTGTGGTCGCGATTCGCCCGCCGGAAGATGAAACTTGCTGGTGAGGAGGGTGCGGCTAAATTGAAGGTGATTCCAGCCCAGGTGGCGTTGGGAATACGTCTGCAGATGCGGCTGGTCCGCGGGCAGAAACCGGACGAGAAAGAGGTGAGAGTTTTAGTACGTTGGGTGCAGGGGACAGACACCGTCTTGTTCGAGAGCTTTTGCGGGATGGTGAAGAGGAAGCTGGAATCAAAATGATTCCCATAAAACCAATCCTCAAGCTGTACACAGGTAAGAATAATCTCGATTTATCAATCAACTGAGGAGGCTTGAATAATGTTGAACTTGGTATATGACTTTTGTAAACATTGCACTTGCTAGATGAGCGAGCTAATCTATATGATTCATAAACAGCATAAAGGGTTATATGTACTAATTGCCCGTAACCTCAGACTGCAACTGCTTCAAGCGGTCCCAGCCTTCCGTGCCATCCCAGAAGTCCTTGCCCTTGCCCATGATTCCTCTCACGGCACTTCGAGCCTTGAACCGCCAGTCCTTCGCAACAAGCTCAGCCTCTTGATCACCCTCAACCTTTTGATCTTCACGGTCCATAGGACCGAACTTGGCATATCCATCTCTCACAAGCTTCTCTGTAGCCCGCACAACCTCAAGCCAAGGCTTCTCGTCACCCATCTGGAAAGCACCCTGAGCATTAGCGGCAATAGTAGCACGCCACGCCTTCTCATGAGCCTCGAATGCCTTAGACGGCCGACCACGGAAGACTTCAACGCGAGCAACAATCTGCCACAGCACCGAAGAGTGCGTGATAAGCGGGATGACATTCTGATCGATCAGTGAAATAATCTGGCCGGGAATAGTACCGGTGCGAACAATCGGGGCTTCAGATGGATCGTCAGAGCGAATAAGCAATGACTCGTACTCGAACGCCACGTTCAGGAAATCAACGAGCATGCCCAGTATCGCCACATCAACGCACTTCTCGCCCTGCTTCGTGCCGAGGAGCTCGATAATGCGTTTCTGCGCGGTAATCACTTCGCGGAATGGTGTTGCCGGCGGCGGGATGGACGCCGCGACTGTCAGGACGTTGTCCCAAATGCGGGCGTCAGTACCCTTGAGTTGCGCTGCGCGCTGGAGAGCCGAGAGGGCCTCACGCTTGCGCTTGTGAGGGTCGACTTCGGCAGCGGAGACTTCGCCGGTGGCCTCGTCGATAACTTCTGGGGCAGGCTCTGGGGCTGGCATGCGCAGCATCGCTGCGGCAAGGTTACTCCAGGCCTGGCCGTCGGTGTCGTCGAGTTGGACGGTGCGGGTGAAGGTGTCCGTTGCTTCTTGCCATTTCTGGAGCTCGAGCTGTACACAGCCGAGGGCGAACCATGCGCCCTGGTTCAGGCGGTTGATATGTAAACTCTTCTTATAAGCTATCTCGGCATTTTCCAGTTGTGGTGGTGTGGAGGTGAGGTAGTGGCGGGCCAGGGACCGCTGGGCGCGGGCATATCGCTCCCCGGAGACCTCCCAGGCGCGCTCGTACATCTTCTCGTCTTTGTCAATATCTCCCATGATACAAAGCAGACGTGGGGCATCTGCTGGTAGTGGTGACCGCTCTGGTCCGTCAAATTGCTCGTTTTCATCATTTTCGTCTGGGCCGGTGGCCTGGTAAAGCTGTCGGCGGATGAGGTTCTTCGCCTTGCCTTCGCGCTCGGTAGCGGCATAGCAAAGGGCGGCCTCGGCCCACATGTGTAGTCTCTCGTAGATATCGAGCGCGGTGCGCAGACCACCGAGATCAACCCAGCGCTTGGCAAGCTCAGCCTCGAGGCTCCAGCGTGTTGAGAAGTTTAGGATCCAGATGTGCTGGAGTCGGTCAGCGGCGGGGGCAGACTCGGACTGCTCAGGACGAGGCAGGAAAGTTGTAGGGTCGCCTGATTCAGTCTGAGCTGCGTCGTCGCTAGTTGCGGTGTCTGCAATGACCTGATCCACCAAAGCTTGCATCTGCAGCACAGCTCTCTCAACAGTACGAGAACGGTAGCCCTCTACCCGACTGCGGACCAGAAGTGCTTGGGTATAGATCTGCCAGTTGGAGCTGCCGCCATCGAGCACTCGAGTGGCGTAGGGGTGTGTTTCCTCGCGAGTGAGGCCGTTCTCAGGCGAGGTGTTAGTAATGGCAGATGCCAGTGCGAGGAGGAGAGCGGAGTCAACGGGGTTGAGAATGGGCTGGTTGTTGGCATCGATGGCATCCAAAGATGCGGAAACCTTATCCTGAATTGCCAAGGATTGCTCGTCGGGCTTTTGGTCGGAGAAAGAGATGGCCTCGAGAAGGGTATCGTCATCCAAGTTGAGGTTCTTGGGGCCAGAAGGTTCCGAAGGTAGTGATGTTTCATCAGCGCTCTTAGCCAACACAACCAGCTGACTGATATCACGGTCCTGGAATTTTGTGCGCTTGCCCATCTTTCCGGTCAGTGCAAACTCGAACCTCCGCACCTTAGCCGCCTGATCAATATCTTCCCGGGCCTTGACGTCGAATCCGTGGTGCGTGTGGATAATGGCCCTTTCCAGCAGGAACCGACTCCTCTCGTCTGAGTTCAACTCAGCCTTGTCCAGGATCTCAACATCCTTGTAGATCACATCCTGGAGAGTACTCGTGACCTCCGAAAGCATCTTTTGGTGAAGGAAATTCGTGCGCATACGCGCGGTCTTTGCGACAAGCGGTCCATCGCTACTCGCATCTGCTAAAAGAGCCTTGGCGACAGCAAACAATTCCGGGTTGGGTGTGAGCTTATAGGCAGCTTCTCCATCCAGGGTTAGGTCACGGATGATCTTTGCCCGCACGGATTTGAGAGTTGTGGGTTCAGTTCGCAGGGCAGAGGGCAAGACAGCTTCGGCCGAGCTGAAGGCAAGGGGAGGACCGGTGACGTTGGACTGCAGGAAGCTGAACAAGGCTGCTAGTCCAAGATGCAGGAGTTGCGATTGTTTTTGTTCGATGGTCAAGTCATCACTAGACTCGAGGGCGGCGCGGGCTTGCTCGGCAACGAAGGTAGTGTATGAGATATCGCCGCTTGCAACCTGTGCAAGAGACTCGTTTGAGGCATCGTGACCCAACACCTTATGAGTGAGGGGCAGGTTGAAGATCGGAAGGATGTTGTCTGACGTCAATCGGATTGGATCGATGCTGTTTTTAAGAGGTGAAGCGGAATCATAGATACTGTCCAGATTGGACGGAAACGCAGGAGAATCAGCCATGTTAAATCCCTCCAGTAACCTTTAATGATCTTGAAGTCGAGAATGTGCCCCGCGATCTTTTTCGATTTTTCTGGCTTATCGATAGTGTGTGGATAACAGAAGTGCGTGGAATTTGAACAAAAGTCAGGATATCGCCAGGAACGGAACTTATTGCCACCCTCTGCTTATAGATCATCGCATCTATTATTAATCCAGCCTCTCTCTACACTCTTACGGCATTAGAATCAAGTTGGGAATGTCCAATTTATTATAGCATGCTATATAAAGCCGACCCCTGCCCAGACTCAACGAGACGTATGTGCATGGTCCTTGAGTATACGATTCAAACCCTCTCGCTGCACACAACCCTCAAAGTGGAAACTCCTAGCCAACTCTTCCAGGTCCTTCTCACTGCTTCCTCGGAACAATTCAGCAAACTCATCCACAAATGACGCCGCCAAGAAAGTGTAAAACACATTCCGCATGACATGCAACTCTGTATTCCACGACGTGGGATAAGTTTCCTTCGCAGTTGGACTAACGCGATCAATCCACTCGAGCAAAGGCTTCAAAGCCGCCTCCGGCTCAGACTGAGGCCGACGACCCCATTTATCGAGCCAGAAGTCCCTCTTCTTATCCAGGAAAGGCTTGAGCGTCTTGTTCCACTTGCTCTCGGGATTCGTATAGATCATACCCTGCAGACCAATGTCCTTATAGAGCCAGATCGACCAGCTGATGTTATACTTGTCGTAGATGCGAAGCTGGTCGCCAAGGAGATTGTATCGCTCCTGGTTGACAGTCTGGGCATCGACATCAAATACCTCGTCCGCATAGACGGGGCCGAACTCCCCGTTCCAGACGGGAGTCTTGTTTTCGCTCATGAACTGCGCTTTGCGTAGGTACCCGCGTTCAAGGCGTTCCTTTTGTTCGGCTGTGCCCTTGTAGCGATCACCGGTGGGGAATCCCATTGACTAGAGGTTAGATCGTATCAGTACACCATACTCACGTATTCTCATAGGCACGGAAAGGAGTGCGAAGCTCACCGAGTAATCATGCATGGCATACACGCTGTTCGGCAACACCTCATCAAAGCCCTTCCACTCCATCGCAAAGGTATTCCCATCCAGCCATAGGATATGATGCGGGTCAATCTTTCGAATCGCCTTCTCAACACGAGCATAGAATGCGGGTAGCCGCACATGCTCCGGATCGCAAGGTTCATTGAGCGGGTTGTACCCAGCAACCCAAGGATTATCCCTGTACCTGATAGCAATCTGCTCCCAGAGCCAGATAGTCCGGTCCTGGTGGTCCTTGTAATCCCAGAAAGCAGCATAGGCGGTGGGATTGTCGGAGTGCCAGTCTGGGTTCTGACCGCCTGGGACGGCGTGCATGTCCAGGATGGTATAGATCCCATGTGCTGCGCACTATACGACCATTATGATTAGCCCATTTCCTGATACCACTACATCTGCTGAGGGATGTGTGCAACACTGACCAGGTCAACGACTCGGTCCAAGTGTTTGAACCCTGACTCCTTCAGCACGCGGGGATTCATATCGTCCTCGAAGTGGCGGTAGTTGAAAGGCAGACGCAGACAGTTCAGTCCTAGCTCAGCGAAGAATTTGGCGTCCGCCTCGGTGAAGAAGTACTCGAGCCATTTGTCGAAGAAGAATTCGTATTTTTCTTGTCCTAGGACTCGACGCATGGCGGCGCGGTGCTGGGCTTCGTGGCCTGCGAAGCCTGTGATAAAATTCTCCATACTTCAAGACGATATGTCAGTTCGGAGACAGGGAGAATACATATGGCAATTTAATTGTCTGCATACTTCATCCATCCTCCAAGAGCAGCTCCTCGCATCACAACCCCCTCTCCATTTCCGTCGACAATAGTATCGCCCTTCACGTGTAGGAAGCCGGTAGCCATATTGTTAATTCAGCAATGTAATGGCTTTCGTCGAAAGTTACAATGATGCCTACAGGAGTGGGTAGGAGGTGCTACACATGACTATAAGTATTTCTCCGCAACAGGGTATTTATCCAAAAGTCCGGTAATCAAGCAAAACGCGGGGGATTGGATAAATAATGTCTCGGCAACTAACATGGGGCTTCAAGCCACTAAGCCCAGTAGCCAACTCAACCGGCTAATATCAAAACATTTAGCCTACACGTGCACACAGCCAAGAGGCCAAGACAGCTGATCAAGTGTACAAGAATTGCGTTTCTCATAAATAACAAGACATGTGCCAACGGGCATGGATGCATGCCACCAGGGTATTTGTATTACAAGTGAAGCAACGCCGTCCGAAAAAGCCGCCTAAACGCTCAGAGAATAATGCAACACACCAGACTAAACTACCAGTCCTGCCCGCGATCCCGCATCAGGATCTCAATGGCTTCATCCTCAGGGACGGGATTGTCATTCAGTTCCTTGACGCATTGCGTGAGCCCCTCTGCGGCTTCATCTACTTGCTCCGCCGTCCAGCCCGTGCATGCCATCACCATGCGACGGTAGTTCTGGCCAAGAACTGCGTTCTTTGCTTTCAGGCCATCGACTTCAGCTAATATCCCTCCGTTGAATTCTTTGTAGCATTGTGCTTGGCGGCTAAGCAGATCTGTTTCTGGTAGTGCCGCCAGGAAGCTGACTTGGTGTTCTGAAAACCCGGACGCTGGGTCGAAACCCTCGGGGAATAGAGCGTCAAATGTCGCGACATCAACACCGGAATCTCGGTCTGCATCACCCACAACAACCGTCTTGTTTGCGTCCAGTCCTGGTGTGTTCTTCACTGTGACCAACAAACTCTCAGATGACCGCTCCAGATTCTTGATGCGCCGGTCTAGTTCCACGCGCTCAGAACCCTTGCGTCTGAGCTCATCATATTGCTTCTGTTCGATCTGCCGAGCTTTGGCAGACTCGCGGATCTTTGTATGCCAGTGGTCGAAACTTTCTTGCTTCTGTGTCAAGCTCGAAGCTAACTCTCGGTCAATCCCCCCAAGTGTTTCCTCGACCAATGCACTAATTTGGGACATTGCCGCTAGATTTCATGTTAGTAAAAAGAATATTATTGGTGGGAAGGCACTTACCATCAAGAATCTCTTTCTTCGACTTCGCCAATTGATCAATGAATGTGTCATTCCGATTGGCCGGTTGTTGAGATTGAGAGTTTCCGTCAACCATGTCGACACCCACACCGTAATCTGCAGGCCGGAGGCCAGTATGGTTTGGAATGTGAGGATCGGCACCCACTTCCAGGAGTTGCGGGACAAGGACTGAGCGCGCACGCCCTGCGAGATTAAGGGCCGTGTCGCCCTGATCATCGCGAAGGTTGACAATCTCAGAGATGAAACGCCCCAAGGAGATGACCTCACCACTGCCGGTCCCGTTTGGCGCATGGTCTCCATTCGCACTTGAGACCATACCGCCATGTCGTACAATGAATTCAAGAAGAGCTTCCAGGTAATGTTTTGCAGAAACGTGTCCGCCGCCACCAGTCGCAGCCATCATAGCGATATGGTGTAGGATGGTACGTCCGCTGTAATCGACCATGTCAATGGTAGGGGCTAAGACCTGCAGCAAACGCGGGAAGCTTCGATAATCGAGGTTGTTCCGAGTGCCCACAGACTTTTGTAGGGCTGTTTCTCCGGCACCGTTGACTCGCGATATACTGACACCCTTGGCCACTAGCGCATTGAGCAGTGACATGCGGGCAAGCATCGCAGCCCAGTGCAGAGCATTATTCCGGTACTCATCAAGGGGAATTTCAAGGTCATCGCCGGTCAACTGCAACAAGGCCGGGTGATCCGTGAAGTCCTTTGTTCGTTTATCGAGGAACAATGTCATAATGAGTTTCATCTTCTGGAATCTCTCGGGAGTAGAAGCAGGTGCCAGGGACTCGACGCCACGTTTCGAGCCATCATCAACAGGAGGAGGAGGAAGATCCATATCGTGATAAAAGGAGTCGTTGGGTTCTGTGGGTGTAGGTTCGTGCATGGATAGATTGGATGGTTCTCGATTAAGACCGATAGGTGGGCCTTGGTGCGAAGTAGAGCGCATACGTTTGCGAGGAGGTTCCGTAAGATCGTCGTTGTCATCTTGCATCTGGTACCGATTTTGCAAGCTGCCAAACCCGCTGTCGGACATGCTATACATGCTTTGCTGGCTACTGAATGCAAGCCCAGATTCCTGACTGCTCATCTGCTGTGAGGGCTTGCGAGCCATGCTAGGTCGACGATTGTTAGAGCTGGGCGAGTCGAAGCGCGCTTTGCTGAGGGCATTAACAGCGGTGGCGGCGGTTCGCGAAATATTTTGGAAGAAAGTTCCCTGCTGTGGCTGTGAAGCGCTGCGATTCTCACCGCCATTGTAAAGGCGCTTGCGCTGCGCAGCCATTGCTTGTTCTTTGGTGGGTGTATCTATCGTCGATTCATGGGCAGGAGCTCCGGAGCCGTCAGGATTCATATCGTACTCCAGGAGTGGCCGGAGTGCTTCTTCAACGTGGTACTCTCTGCAGAGGTCAACGCCTCGTTGGTAGTTCACCCACGTGCCCTGGTATTTTCCGTAACCGCCTTGTACCTTCTCGTGTTCACCAGCCGCAATTTCTTTCTCGAGGGTTTTCGTTCGTCTCGCTTTCACAACACCGGCGACCTTCAAAATTTGCGTAGCATTCAACCAAGAATCGGATCGACGTTTCATCACAGCAACACCATTGACTTCCATTTCATAGACAGCGACATTAGAGTAGACAGCCTATTTTGAGCGTCGTCAGTGCCATACTCTGTGGGGTGTGGATAAAGACCACGAACTCGGTAAATCTGTGGTTTGTACTCCTCCTGATATGACATTACCGACCCATAATCGTTGCCTCCATCGTATCCACCAAAGCTAGTTCGTGGGAGTCCGTTGGGGTAACCGAAAGAGGACATCTGAGATCCTTTCGGGGGTGGAGGAGTTGCGCGAGGGGTGGAGGAGAGGGATTGCGAAGCATTCAACATATTGTAGGCCATTCCATTCGACCCTGCACTGCCCTGTGAGTATGACATGCTAGACTTCCCAGGAAATGTCAGCATACAAATCGGGTAATGATGGGGTAAAGTGCATAGCAAGGGGAAAGATACCGGATATCGATTGGAATGACGCGAGCTCAAGGAGGCGCGTGGCTAACCCTCTGGAGGGAAACCTTAGGCCAGACAAAATTACATTCAAAGCCACAAAGCGACTGAATGAGAAGTCAAGTGGAAATTGAGATATTAAGATCCGAGGCTCAATGCAAGGCAAGGCAATGTTCGCGGGGTTTGGAGGGAGAGACTGCGAAAATGGCGCGTCGGAGTTCCCGTGACACGCATTTCGCCAAGGATTTCGCGTTTCTCCGTTTTGGGGCTTCTTTTTTTTCCGCCATCGTTTGCAATGAAATAAGATATTCCTAATGGCCATACCACAACCTCAACATTGGGCACACAATCTCTCAAAACCGCAGCAATGGCGCCATTTATTTCGCGCCACGCTGCGCGAATGTACCTACCTACCTGACCCCATCGCTCGCAACTACATGAAAGACCATATCATCTCCCGATATCGTGCTGTTTCCTCCCGTTCCCCACAGGCTGGTCCTAAGGCGGTTCACGCAGCAAGAAATGCATTGTCGGTTCTGCGGCGAGCAAATGAAGGCTATTCACGTCCTCTCGAAAAGGTGTTGTATATGTCATACGGTCGCACTGGGAGACGGCGACATGAGCTTCTGGCAAATATTCTGAAGCCAGAAATCCCCAACGACTCTTTGGCTCTGAAAGAGCTACTATCCAAGCCTGCTGATTTCACTGATGGCTGGGAACCTCCGGCCATCGTGAGGAGCCTCGCATCCTCTCAAATGCAGAACACAGTGGTTGCAGCAGCCCGCATCAGGCCATTGATCAAACAATTGGAACCGCAAATCCCCAAGAAAGATAGCTGGGGCAAAGAAGTGGCCCAGTCGCGGAAGAAAAATATTCGAAAGCAATGGTACAACAATACATTGAGCAGCCTCCTTCCACCATTACCAGAAAAGGATCTCCAAACGCTTGAGGGACTCATCTCGGGGGCTGTGCCGTGGGAACCCGTCAAAAGGAGAGGTTCAAAGCTCCAGACTCCCCAGACCAAGTCTGGTGGCGAGCTCTTCCAGTTGCTGGCTAGGGGCCCTGAGAAGGGTACCACCTTTGCCGAATATGCCAATGGTCGACCACATACAATTACAGTCAGGCTTATGCGTCGCCAATGGAAACGTCTGTCTGCTCTTGTGCCACGACAGCACTGGAATCCGATTTCACAAAAGTGGCGCTTTTTGTGGGATTCACCAAAAGACGTCCCCAAGCTGTCCTTCGATTTGGATAGTAGCATTGACCCAGCGGCTTTTTTCAAAGAGTCAATCCAAGTGGAGGAAGATAAGGCCGAGATGCGTCAACCCTCTCAATAATAAAATATTAACCAATGTAATAATACACGATTTGGAATCCACTCAGGGCCCTAGTCATTCCCATGTTCAAACGTACCGTGGACTGAAATGAAGGGCTATCTACAAGGCAGAAATGCAGGCTAACAAGCACTCCAGAATATCTCACCAACTAAGACATAATTGCATGATTCAATAATTCAACTTTGTTGATAGGCAGTTATCTTACTAGGAATACAAATGCATGATAAACGTAACGCGTAAAGGTCCCCGACTTCCCTGAGACGAGAATCCAAAACAGGCCGGATGCCACTGGAACGGAAAAAGCAGCAGAGAAAAAGACAGGGTATACAGAGTTTGAAGGATACAGGTCACCGTAACCAATCACCAAAAAAAAATCGAGACCAACTAGTCGCTATCAGATGACGAGCTGGAGCTGGAGCTCGAGCTCGAGCTTCTCTTCTTATGCTTCTTATCCTTCTTGTGCTTCTTCTCTTTCTTGTGCTTCTTGTGTTCCTTCCCACTATACCACGGTGTCAACAGTCAGTCTCATTTCAACTTAAAAGACGGGAAAAAGGATAGCGCAAAGAGCGCAAAAGGCAAAACTCACAGCTTATTAGTTGCCATGTTCATACCAACTGCACCCAAAACAGCACCGCCCGCGGTACCAAGGATGCCGTGACCAAGCTTGTTGCCCATGAACCCACCAGCCGCCCCACCAAGCAGCGTCGACCCGAGGCCCCTGTCGCCCTCCTGTCCTACAGCGCCAGGCTGTCCTTGCTGGTGCGGAGGTGCGCCACCATAGTACGCGGAGCTCTCGCCGCCACTGCTTTGCGGGTACTGCTGTTGCTGGGGAGGGTATGGCGAGTGGCCGCGATCCTGAGGAGGTTGTCCATGCTGTCCGTATCCAGGATTGCCTTGGGGAGGGTACTGGCCCTGCTGGTGCTGCTGGGGGTATGTCTGGTAGCCCTGGCCGCCTTGTTGATCATAAGGTCCTGGGTGTGGGTTGTATTGGGGCTGACCGTAAGCCTGCTGGCCCTGTATCGCGGAAAGTTAGTTATGGATACAGCGGTACGAGTACGAGAGAAGAGCGAGCGTTTGAGGGCTGTGCAACTCGGTTCCGCGCAACGGTATGTTATGTGCTTTGTGTATAAACTCACCTCTGGGGGGTAATAGCCTTGCTGTGGTTGGGGGGAATGACCCTGCTGAGGGGGGTAGTGGCCTTGGCCTTGCTGGTCATAGTAACCGGCACCGCCGCCGTATTGATTCTGCGGGGGTCCACCGTACGACATGTTGATATTGAGGGAATATGAGGGTCGGTTGTTGGGTAAGTGCTAGGTAGGACGATAACTATCGATATTTAGGATAAACTGAACAGGAAGGAAAGATCTGGGGATGACCTGATGATAAATACACGGCATCAGCGGGGCTCGCGGGGCTGAGCGGGAAATTGAGCACCGCCTCTCAGGGGGTTTGGAGATCAACACAGCCTCCTTGTCATCTTATAATGTGGCTTAACCTTTCTTCAGCTGGACAAGATAACCAATGAGTCTGTCTCCATCTGTTTGATTGTGGGCCTTTACGGCATTTGCGATTTGACATCCATTTAGGCCAGTCAACGCCAAGATTGTCGCCCCGCAGTTGACAGGCTCCTGCAAGGAACCGAGGAGCATTCCTGATTTGGTAGATATTTATAGACCAGAGCGACTTGAGTGGCGATAATAAGGCAATCTATCCTGTTTATTATATACTCATTATGACCCTTCGAGCTTCACGGGTTCCATGTCAAAAGGTCCACTTCCTTGATGTATTAACTGCTTGGTGTTCGGCGGTATCGACTTGATATTTAAATAGTTACAACTGGTTCTTGAATCAGCCTTCAGAGAAGCCTGAGTACTCATACCTGTCAAGTAAAATCAAGCTTATGGTACTTGATGAGAACGAACCTTGGGACATCAGCCACCGATCTTCCAATAGAACAGCAGTATAACCCTCGCCATGTGGGCTAGAATATCCCATGCAGGAATATGTGTACTTTGACTTCTGCTATCCTATTCCTAAATGCGTATCAAGGTTTGGATTCTGAACTGGGGTTCCAAATCCTTCATCAACCTTTTAAACCCAGCTGCGTGTATAATGTGAAGTGAAAATAATTGGAGTTGGAAAGAATCGTCTTAAACTTCCAACCTGTGCAGTCTTCTTATCAGGTTCAACCCAACTTGTTACTTTCGCATTTACAAGGTTGAGACTAGGGTCCAGGCGTTCTCCGTAGCAACTAGAACTCTCGATATATAACCGGTTTCTCTGGTACTCGTCCAAGGTAAGCCCCCGATCAAAGTGGCCGGCCAATTAGCCTTGGAGGGACAAGAAGATAATGTCCACTAGGAAAAACTGACTTCCCTCGATATGTCGCATTTTTACTCGGAATATATTCAACGTCGGCATTATCTGTTTCCCAAAAAGTTGACATGAGATACCGTGTGCCTATTATGGTTCATAGAAGTTAGGATATCCAACGAATTAAGATACTCTCAATAATCTGCTGGTCATTGAATGAACTTCTCTGTCGCTGGTTGTACCCCGGATCTTGTCGAAGTGGAGACTGGATCCACTACCAAATTCACTGGGCTAGCCTGTCAAAGAGCCCAAAGAGCCTTTAGTAGTCAGCTTACATCAAAGAGAAAAGCGAGCAGCGTTATCTAGGATAAAATATTCCCCGCCTCGCTTCATAGTCAAAATAATGATCGACAAATGCCACCAAGTGGCATATCAACGACTTGTCCATTTAACCGTATACTCCCGACAAGTGGAGACCCTGACGGGTATATAATGTCCGAACACGAAAGGACACCAATAGCAGAGCAAACGCTGGAGGGGAGGATACAACCCAACTTGCATATGTGTATGCCAAGCATGTGAGTCCGAGCATGGTGATAAAAAGCTTTCTTGCCAATAACGTGGCATTTATTGGCGCTGTAGCCAAGAACTGACTCGCACTTTGGATTTCGGACTTTATCGTAGGTTTAGAGGGTTAGGATGTCAATGGAAGGCAGTAAGTGATAACTGGTAAAAGAGAACTCTACAGCCGTACTCGGTCCATGGGTACTTCGTATATTCGGGGAGGGGCCGAACATGGCCACGCACTGTCCCCGTAATGCTTGGCAGTACTCTTCTGGGCAAAGTCTTACTTCAGAGAAGCCCTGCCAAGGAACTACGGGCCGCTGGATCATTGAAAGGCTAATATATGAGTCTAGGGTTGATGCAGTATATCATGAACCACTACGGAGTACAGCTTATGTAGTAGATGTTTCTAAAATCATGTGTCATGAAAAGACAAAAGTCCAGGATGTCTGTGGGTTTTCCTCGTTTGGCACACCAAACCGGCGATCAGCAGCATAGCCTATGAAATCGAGACGGAGGCTGGCCGACGAGCCTATCACAGCCGACCCGACTTGAAAGTAAGAAGAGACGGCTATTGTGGGGGACTTCTCCAGCCTTTTTTTCCCCTCCTTTTTAATCTCCACATCCCCGCGGTCTTGGAAGAGTCCAGAGTACGTATGTTTTCAGATTGTAACACAAAACTAACGGTGAGCGTACTTCTGTAATATGTTGCAGCTGTTTAAATGCAGTCATTCACTGAATCCGAAAGCACATATCGGAAAAAGGTCCAAGGTTGTCGGAGGGAAAAAGTCAAACGAAACCCAATGTAGAAGTGAAAAGGACAAAGAGTTCAATAAAAGAATTCACTTACGGGCCCGTGCCTTACATCAAACCTGCGTGTACCGCCGGAACACCGTACCATTCCAAATTCATTGAAAACCTTTTCTAACTTTTCCCCACGGGGACTTTTTTTTCTAGCGGATACCCCATAAGTGTACCGTGATCAGCGACTGAGATTAGATTGCCCTCATTCGTGCCCGTCCCCGACTCCAGATTGCTGACCCGCGTGGCACTCACGGCAAGCGAATAGGATCACGTCTTATCCCTGTATTCGGCGGGACAGCAGACGTCGGTGGTCATTCGTTTGATTCTTTCGGTCCTCGGGATGTCCGCTAAATTCGGTGACCCCAGAGGGGGGTTAGAGAACGGATGGTTCCCGCGTGGTATTTAGGGCTGCGCTGAACCCCCTTGTTTTGGCTTCTGATCTATCTTATTTCTCTTCCCTCGGACTTTGCTCCAGGATCAGGCTTTTACCCTCCAATTCACAGGCGTTCCAAGATCCTCAGCAGCTATGGATGAGGCAAGACCTCACTATTCGGCGACATCCTCGCCGGATGTCGAGGAGCATATGAGTGTCGGCCGCTACATCTCAACTCGTTTTTCCTCTCTCGTGCCTCCGATGAATCCCGCGCCAAACCCTTTCAAGGCCCTAACACTGCTTAACCGGACTCAGTGGCTTAATTTCTCGGTATGTCGATCTCCCCGTAGGGCTGACGCGCAAGCAAAAAAAAAGGACTTGGCTAACATACCTAACCCCTATAGGTCGCGTTTCTTGGGTGGTCTTGGGACGCGTTCGACTTCTTCACTGTCTCACTTGTTACCTCCGAGCTTGCCGAAACATTCGATAAATCCGTGACTGACATCACATGGGGAATCACCTTAGTTCTAATGCTGCGATCCGTCGGCGCGATCACCTTCGGAATCGCCTCTGATCGATGGGGCCGTAAATGGCCATTCATCGTCAACCAGCTTCTCTTCGTGGTCCTCGAGCTCGGCGCCGGTTTCTGCCAAACTTATAAACAGTTCCTGGCTTGTCGCGCCTTGTTCGGAATTGCCATGGGTGGTTTGTACGGTAATGCGGCTGCTACTGCGCTGGAGGATTGCCCGCCTGAAGCCCGTGGTATCATTTCAGGACTCTTGCAGCAAGGTTATGCTTTTGGATATCTGCTAGCCACGGCTTTCGCCAGAGGTCTTGTTAATACTACACCGCATGGATGGCGGCCGCTGTTCTGGTTTGCGGCTGGCCCACCAGTCTTGATTATTATCTTCCGGTTGTTCCTAGGCGAGACCGAGACTTTCCGCCGACGACAGGAAGCGCGGCAGGAAATGCGCGGAGGCGTTGCGGCGTCGTTCATTTCAGAAGGGAAGGTTGCACTGCAGCGACATTGGCTGATGCTGATATACCTGGTTCTGCTTATGTCTGGGTTTAATTTCATGGTATGTGCTTATGTGAATTCGCTATTCAAGTAACTGGAGAAGCTAACATGGGGACCTAGTCACACGGATCCCAAGATCTGTACCCGACCATGCTGGAGAACCAGTTCAAATTCTCAAAGAATGCAGTCACTGTCACACAAGTCGTCGCCAACCTGGGCGCTTTGTCAGGTGGCGTATTATGCGGCTGGGCTAGTCAGATCTTTGGTCGTCGATTCTCTATAATCGCTATCTCCATCGTGGGCGGCGCTTTGCTCTACCCTTACACATTTGTCCAGAACAAGAATGTCATCGCTGCAGCCTATTTCGAGCAGTTTATGGTCCAGGGTGCATGGGGTGTAATCCCCATCCATCTTATGGAGCTATCGCCAGGACCTATCCGCACCTTCGCTGTTGGCACAGCCTACCAACTTGGAAATCTGGTCTCCTCCGCTAGCTCGACTATTGAATCGACCATCGGTGAACGGTTCCCGCTACCTCCAACTGAAAAAGCCGCCCACCGCTACGAGTACGGCAAGGTCATCTGCATCTTCATGGGCTGTGTCTTTGCCTATGTTATTTTGATTACACTTGCTGGACCGGAGCGTTTGGGTCGTAACTTCGACGCTGAGCATGATGCGGACCTCCAGGAGGTTGCTGCTCATCGCGGTCTCAGTACCAAGGAGGACTTTGGGGAAGATCCCGAGAAAGCTAGGACTTCTATTGTTCCGTAGAGTTGGTACGAGCTTTTAAGATAAGGTGCTATCCAATGCCCGCACGATGACTGATGATTGATTTGTATTTCGGGAACTTGCAATGGCTCGGCTCTCTTTTTATTTGGGGAATCTCGAAGGAACATCTATAATGTGATAATTGGACAAGACAATAATTTGGCATCCACGGACTTGCTTTGTTTATCTTACTCGCTTTGTTTGACGTCGGCAAGGCCTTGCTCTTGTGTGTGTGTGTGTGTTTGATTGCCCTGTAGATGGAAGGTTAGCGGGTATCTCTTAATACATACCTAGGAACTAGTAGAGAAGTATAAGGGAATATGTAGTACCCACCTCTACTATACATGAAGAGTGATGATTCTTAATGAACTATGGGATCTTTGGTAGAAGTTTGGGAGGACAGAACTACATGTAGGTAGGTGCACAGAGCGAAAACACAGTAAGCGTGAGACCAAGAGGCTCTTTATAGTGCAGGGATTCGTCCTTCCAGCCTACAACCCCGCACAAATGAAGGAAAATACGAGAATGGATTAAGATGAAAAGTAGTAGTAGTCATAGACTAATTAAATGGTTATAATATGAGTTGAATGTGGATGTGGTGTTATACTACCTAGCTAGTATAGCACGTCATTGCTCCTGATAACAGAGTCACTTTGCGCAAAAAAGGTATATACAACATAGGGGGTATATAGGGGTCTAATAATAAGTAGACCTGAATATCTAGCTAGTTTCAAATGTTCCATGGTTCTATAAAGACAGAATGCAATCTCTAATCTCCATGGGAATGTCATTTATAATCGTAATAAGCATCTGCCTAGTCTTAGTCTGGTGGCATACGCGTCCTGCAGGAACATTAACGGGATACACGGTTGCCTGTTGTGGTAGTTCCAATGCTTGAAAAAAATGTCCTACATCTCGATCTAATGTCTATTTATAATAGCTATGTCTAAGATAGAAAATATGTATGCCATTCTCGGCATGGGCTTGTTTTGTCGTGGCTTCAAAGCCTCTATGTTGTAGGACTACTAGTAGGGCTATAGTGCCAAGCCTACGATGCCAATTGCGTCGAAAAAAAAAAGAACCGAGGATTTTTAGACCGATGAATATTTTAAGTCAAAATCCCAAGAGACTAAAGATTAGAAGAAACCCTTTTGGAGTTCATAAAACACCTCCAATATCTGTACCCACAAAAAAAAGCACTTTCAGGGACTGTCAGGGACACAGGCCATTTCTCCGCCAAGGCCCAGACAAACCTCCAACCGCCCCGGCTTCCATTCTTGTCTTTCCCCCATTCCTATCCCTTCCTTTCCCCTCGTTCCTTACTCGTTAAGGGTTCTCTTGCGAGGTTTAACCCCCTGCGCCAAGAACCTGTCTGTGTGTGCTGGATGAAGCCCCGGCTCCGCCTTCTCCAATGCACAGACGCTCGTCGGGCTCCCCTGTCGAGGACGAAGATTCCTCGGTCTCCCGAACAGACGATGGCACCGCCATCGACGAGAAAACCCGATCTCAAATAGCTAGGCGCGGTACCAGCTTTGACCTTCGCCGCGACGGCAGCGCGACACCGCGCTCCCGGAACTCGAGTATGTGGCGCACTCCGTCCTCCCAACCTTCCAACGATACCAAACCGATGCCATTGGGTTCCCCCCGACTTCCGATGGAAGCTACCTCCCCCGACGGTCGTCATGCGCGACAATCTCGCCAACGAAGTCCATGGTCTTGTTCAATTCTGACGGCTTTCACCACCTGCGTTGCTGTCGCGTTCTTGATCTCCATTCTCTGCTCGTTCACCGGTCGGCAACATGGCGGAGATGGTTGCGGTGTGCCGATGATGAGTCCGACGTTTATTCGTATGTTGGAGTTCGATACGGAACATACTCGCTTTGCAAGCAAATACAATCTCTTCCTCTACCGGGAGGAAGGCGTGGATCCTTACACCCAGGATAACATCGGGGTACGGTGGCTCGGTGCACGCGCTTGGATTCTTGTGCTGACTCATGTGTTTAGTTGAACGGCGTGCCAGTTCTGTTTCTACCCGGGAACGCTGGAAGCTATCGTCAAGTCCGATCTCTGGCCGCCGAGGCCTCGCGACATTACTACGATGTGGTCCGACACGATGAGAGCCGCCATGCGGCCGGCACGCGGAGCTTGGACTTTTTCATGGTGGACTTCAATGAGGATATGGCGGCATTCCATGGGCAAACGCTGTTGGATCAAGCGGAATACGTGAACGAGGCAATCTCATACATCCTATCGCTTTACCACGATCCGCGACGCACCCGCCGCGATCCAGGGTTACCGGATCCCAGCGCAGTTATCCTTATCGGACATTCTATGGGCGGAATAGTGGCACGAACCTCTCTGACCATGGCAAATTACCAAGCCAATTCGGTCAATACGATTATCACCATGTCTGCACCTCACGCAAAACCGCCTGTCTCCTTCGATTCCGATATCGTCCATACCTATAAACAAATCAACGACTATTGGCGCGACGCCTATTCGCAGACATGGGCCAACAACAACCCGCTATGGCATGTCACTCTCATCTCCATCGCGGGCGGTGCGCGTGACACCGTCGTTCCCTCTGACTATGCCAGTATCTCCTCTCTCGTTCCCGAGACACACGGATTTACTGTATTCACGTCTTCTATTCCGGATGTCTGGATCGGCATGGATCATCTGTCGATTACTTGGTGCGACCAGTTCCGCAAGGCTATAATTAAATCCTTGTTCGAGATTGTCGATGCCCGACGCCCTACTCAAACGAAACCACGGGCAGAACGGATGCGTGTGCTCAAGCGGTGGTACTTGACGGGTTTAGAGCAAGTGGCCGAGCGTACCCTCCCCCAGAAGGAAGCAAACACCCTTTTGACACTTGAGGATAACGCCAACACCATTCTTGCACAGGGCCAACGATTGGTCCTGCGCGAACTGGGCCTACAGCATGGCCCCGATGTTCGTCTTCTGCCAATTCCTCCCCAGGGCGTTTCTGGTAAAAAGTTCACCCTGCTCACGGACCAATCGCTTGATAAGGATGGCAATATTGAGGTCCTCTTCTGTAGCGTGTTCCCGTTATCCAATGGCCGTTCAACCAACTTCCCGTTGAATTTGGATTTCTCTGGTGGCACTGTGGGCTCAACACGTTTGGCCTGCAAGAGCGCGGCCGAGGACAGTATTCATCTGCCTGCCTCGACTCGCTCTTCGAAACATGCTTACGATCGTACCCCGCCGTTCGCGTATCTCCAATACGACTTGGAGGCTCTCGCAGAACATCAGTTCGTCGCTGTCGTGGACAAGGCCAATGTGCCGACTTCAGGCTTCCTTGTCGCCGAATTTTCGGACAGCTCGGATGCGATGATTCGGGCCAAGGTGGGATTGGGAGGGCTGCTTAGTGCTGGCCTGAAGATGCGGCTACCTGCAATCCGGCCCATGCTCATGGAGGTGAAGATCCCCGCACTGTATTCGAGTCTGCTCGACTACCGGTTGAAGATCACTCGCCATCCTCAGAAGGAGGAGCTGTTCGCTCCATTGCTCCGGCAATCTGTCTCTGATCCTCACGAGTCAAAGTTTTTCGTCAATGTCAATGAGGTCAACGTGAACCTGCACGGTGTGGCGCCATACATGCCGCCTGCAATTAGCGAGCAGGCCGCTCTCGGGGGCGTATCATTCCACCTGTGGACTGATCCAACTTCTGACTCGACGGTCGATATCTCCCTCCAAGTCGATCTTTCCAGCAGTCTTGGCGAGTTAGTGATGCGGTATCGGACCATCTTCGCAGCGTTCCCGTTGCTCGTCGTTGCCCTCGTTCTCCGAAAGCAGTTCCAGGTCTACGACGAGTGTGGTTACTTTATCCCCTTCACTGATGGCCTTGATCGTGCATTGCGGTCTTCCTTCCCGCTGCTGCTGGTGGCTATGTCTCTGCTGGCCTCCTCCCTGGCTACGTCCAAAGCCCTGCCTCAGACCGACGAAACTCTCCATTGGCGGTCCAACTCGACCGAAACCCCCGTCGACTTCACCAAGAACGATCTTCTACTTGGTTCACAAGACGCTTTCTTCTGGTTCTTAGTCCCAGTATTCGGTCTCATCAGTGTTGGCGTCTGCGTCCTTGTCAACTACCTTGCCCTCGTCCTCGTGAATATCTTTTCCTGGGTCTATGGGGTCCTACACAGCAAGTCAGGCTATATCCGGCGAGAAGACCGGGGGAACCTGCCGATCTTCCACACCCCCACTCCTCGCCGACGCATTATCCACACCGCGATTCTTTTGGTTCTTGTCTCGACTGTAATCCCCTACCAGTTTGCCTATATGGTTGCCTGCATTGTGCAGCTAGCCACATGCGTACGGGCACAATGGCACGCCAAGGAAACCAGATCCACCTCGCACCTAAACTTCGACAACTACGCACACTCCATCTTGATCCTGATGTTGTGGATCCTGCCAATTAACGTGCTGGTCCTCCTGGTCTGGGCCCATAATCTCGTCGTGCACTGGTTTATGCCGTTCTCATCCCACCACAACGTCTTATCTATCATGCCCTTCCTCATCCTCGTCGAGACCATGACCAGCGGTGCTATGATACCGCGCATCACGACTAGGTATGTAGAATATTATATCTTACAAGTCCTAAGCTAACATCTCTCTCCACTCCAGGTTCAGACACGTCACCTCAATAATCTTCTTTGCCATCGCCATCTACTCAGCGATTTACGGCGTCTCTTACGCATATCTCCTCCACCACCTCGCCAACCTCCTTGCAGCCTGGTTCGTCGGGATTTACCTATTCGGCAACAACTTCACACCCCGCCGTTTATGGCGTATCATCGATGGTGACGAGCTCCCATCAGAAACGGGGAGTAGCCACGTTAAGAAGAAGCCATGAAAGTTAATCACGTCTATTGTTCTTGTTCTGCTTGTTTGATTGTCTTTTTGCCATGGAGTTGCGCTGCGCATATGGGTTTGGAGTTACGAGCGTTTTCACCTTTTTGTACAGACATCGGGGTCTTTTTCCCCCAGCGACTTTACGCATACCGATGTCCCCATTTTTTCCCCTGCCGTCGCCTCAATACTTACACCTCTCCACGCCACTTGTCACGACACCTAGTCCACAAGCCCACGTCTCTCCTAGTGAGAACCACCGGGACCTTGTGATACTACCGGACACTTGCAACCCACAGACTTCCGACTTCGTTCTCTGGCCTGATGGGTTGCAATGATGCAGTCTTGTATATATCTCCTGGTGTGCTTTTTTTTTCTCTTTCTGCTTCATTTTATTGTTCGATCACTATCTGGACATATATTTGCGGGATGCGAGGATGAACTGGTTCTGCTTGTTGGTTCTAGGCGTGTTGGCGGCTCTGTGTGTGTTTTTTGTTCCTGGTTTATAGAGTTGTGCATTCCCACATACTAATTACCTCACTATTTAACCTTTTTCTCTGTAGAATAACTGCTTACATGTGGCTTCATAACATCGGTCTTAGCATAGACATGCTCTCTATTTAAATCTCTATGTATGTCAACTCTTAAGAACATTGAAAGATACCTATACATATCGCACAAACCTAGCCAGCCTCCAAACTATATACACGAGAACGATCCTCCGATAGGCTGTCTTCATTGCCCCTTTATTTCCCTGATTCTTCAAAGTGATAGGCCCGTCACGCCAAATCAGCCCCTGGAAGTATGTATGCATGCATCAGAGAGAAAGGGAAGGGTCTAAGCGCTATGCCAGGAAAAGGGGGGCTTGGGTAGCCAAGCATGGGTAAAAAGGGGCCGTGAGAGAAAGAAAAAGAGAAAAGTATAAGAAATACATGCAAATAGATCAAAAATGAAAGGATCAGATCTTCGACACGCAACTAGATCACAACTGTACTACAGAGTACAACCCCCTTACACGATATCTACCCCGGATTCGAATGGTGGATCCCCAAGATCAAATGCATGTCTGACATAGTCTAACCCCCTTTATAACGGCTTAGCTCAATGCAGACTAAGTGAGATGAAGATTCGCCTCCGTTCCCCATCAAATAAACAACTGGGGCACCGGCTTATGCCATGTCGGATCCACTCTACAAAGATCAATACCATATGCCAAGATGCCAGCGGAGGAGAGGACCCCTGATACTATACTATAGTCTACATAGTATATCGTTGAATATACATAGACCCAGGTGTACAGTGTAGAATTGATGACCTCGCCTCGACGTAGATGCCAGATGCCAGATGCCAGGTGGCGGGGGGGGGAATCGCCACGACGTCTACTCCATAGAGAAAAAAAAGAAAAGAAAAAAAAAAAAAGAAAAGCAAGACGGAAAAGAAACGAGTTGGGACATCCAAATTTCGGGTTCCTTCCAGAAGCAGCTTGTGTTTTCGGTTCAGAAAAAATAATCAGAGGAAATGATTCGCTCTCGCGGAAATCTCGGATTCATACGGAGTCGCCATCTATTATAACAATCTAGCGACGGTTTTTTTTCCATGAGTATTGTTTGAATGGAAAGTAAGGAACATGTTACAAGTTCCAGACCCACTGGATCCGACTGAGCCGATTCTTTTTTTTGTTTTTGTTTTAGGCTTTTGTTTGAAGGTTTTTGTTTTGCATTTCTTTGGAGTTTGGGATGGACTTTTTTTTTACTTTTTTTGCCACCCGACTCCTTTCGCGGGGGATAAGGCCATGGCTTACGATAACGCCTAACAGCGGTCTCGACGAGCTTTTTGTTCTAGATGGCTACACAGGTTGTTATTATTAGTAGTGTAATGTACCCCGTACAACAGATAAGAGCCAAATCTCTTATTTGGACAAGGCTTAAAGGACTTTTTTTTTTGTATTGCACTCGCGATAAGCGATAAGATAAATCAAGCGGTGAAAGAAATTTAGTACAGCCCGTGGTTCATATTCGTCTTTAATTGGACGTACAGAGAGAATATATTATAGAAATTATAATTGGCATAGCATGGCTGGGAAGGGCTGTTGAGCATCGGTTGTATAGGCTTACCACGCTGGTTTTCAATTTTTTGGCTGAGTTTTGCCTAAGATTATACTCAGCTCTGACTTGCATGTCAACTACATATGTACATATGGAGTCTCGGATGGGATCCCAATCCAGTGGTTAAGTTGTCGACACGGAGGTACCAAGTCTGGTTCGGAAGATCAGAATACCAGAATAGAGCGGAAGAATATTCAATATCTTAGTAACTTTAAAAATATGTAGTTCCAGTTCCCTGGGGGAAAACTCGGGTTTCTTCATTGGATGTCTACATGGTGCTGCGCCACTCGGTCATGAGTGGCGAACGGTGACTCGCGCGCCTCTGGCTGGTTCTAGGATGTACTTTATACAACGGGGATAGGAGTGCTGGTACCATAGTATGCAACTAGACTATCCTCGGATACATTGCCTAGAGACGGTTAGGGATATGGGATATGTGATAAATGATAAGGCTTGAGGTGACAATCAGAGTACTAGCTCAGATGAGAGTTGTTTCACATCTGTCATATACATATCTAGTGTAGTAATAACTGTATTAGTAGGGTATACAACCATATATCTAGATTTACTCCATATAATATAGAATATTGAAAAAATACAATATTCAAATGATTTAAAAAATACAAAAATAAAAATAAAAAAGCCACCTACTAAGCCAAATACAGCCAGGCAACGGCTTCAGCCAATAATACAAAGGGGATTCGGGCGAAAGCAGGACTTAACCCAATAAGGGTGCAGGAACGGAGCTACTAAGCCTAATTCAGGACTAGTGCGGGACAATGGGCCTGAAAATTTTAAAAAAATTTTGAATTGCCATTTTGCATAGGGTTTTGCCGCCCAGAGGTTATGCCACACGATAAATATCCTCGCCCCCCTTCTCTTCTCCCCCTCCTCTCCTCCACTCCTGCATCTTTTTTTCGAGGGTCGGCCTCTTCTTTCTTTTTTTTGTTTTTCTACTCTGCATAGACAGACTAGAAAAAAAAACGCTCCAATCTTTGAGCGCTTGCGTCTGAAAAATTTGACGCAGTTGAGTCTTTTTTGCTCACTGAAAAAATTCGATACCCCTCATAGAAAAAAAGGAAGGATTTTTCTTTCTTTACTCTAATACCCCTTCCTCTTTTCCAAAACCGCCAAAATTTCCAAAATGCCTGCCGCCAACGTCGCCGCCTCTCCTGCCACCACTGGCAAGGAGACCGCCCAGTCGGTCGCTGTCCTCGAGGACCTCATTAAGAACCTCAACATCTCCACCAGCGCCGATGAGACCAATGCCGCTGCTACCAACCTGGCCACTCTCTTCAGCGGTCCCACCGCCGAGCAGACTCTTTCCCTGAAGGCTGTCGAGATCTTCAAGAAGCAGCTTGCCAACAAGAAGGATGCCACTGCCCGTGAGCGTGCTTGCGAGGGTATCCGTGCCATTGCCTCCCACTCCACAATCGCTCCCGGTGTTGAGCCTCACCTCGTGTCTCTCCTTGGCCCCGTCCTCGCCGCTGTCGGTGACAAGATGGTCCCCGTCAAGCAGGCCGCCCAGTCCGCCGCTGTCGCTATCGTCCAGGCTGTCAGCGGTAACGCCGTCAAGGCCGTTATCACTCCTATCCTCGATTCTCTCGCCAACGCCCAGAAGTGGCCCGAAAAGATGGCTGCTCTCGACTGCATCAACATCCTTGTCGAGTCTGCCCAGATGCAGCTCGGATACCAGGTCCCCACTCTGATCCCCGTCATCTCCGAGGCCATGTGGGACACCAAGTCCGAGATCAAGAAGGCTGCCTACTCCACCATGGAGAAGGTTTGCGGTCTGATCGTCAACAAGGATATTGAGCGTTTCATTCCTGAGCTCATCAAGTGTATCGCCAAGCCCGAGAACGTCGCCGAGACCGTTCACTTGCTCGGTGCCACCACTTTCGTCACTGATGTCACTGGCCCTACCCTCGCTATCATGGTTCCCCTGCTTGACCGTGGTCTTGTTGAGCGTGAGACCGCCATCAAGCGTAAGACCGCTGTCATTGTCGACAACATGTGTAAGCTCGTGGAGGACCCCCAGCTTGTCGCTCCCTTCTTGCCTAAGATGTTGCCCGGCTTGAACAAGAACAACGAGACTCTTGCCGACCCCGAGGCCCGTGAGAAGACCCGCCAGGCTCTTGACACCCTCTGCCGTGTCGGTAACGTCGTTGACGGCAAGATCCCCGAGGTCTCCCGCGCTGGAGACATCTCCACCGTCGCTGCCATCCTCAAGGAGATCCTCGAGGCTAAGCACAAGGACATCATTCCCACCTCCGAGGAGGCCATCAACTACATTGCTGCCATCGCCGCCCAGCTCGTTGATGAGAAGGAGAACGACCACGTTATCTGGACCCAGAACACCATCCCTTACATCACTGCCATCGTTGGTGAGGCTGATGCTAAGGCCATCGCTGAGGAGCTCCGCAAGAAGGCCTGCCCTGATGCCGCCGCTGCTGATGCCATTGCCTCCGATGAGGAGGAAGGTGTCGACCTTTGCAACTGCACTTTCTCCCTGGCCTACGGTGCCAAGATTCTGCTGAACCAGACTCACCTGCGCCTCAAGCGTGGTCAGCGTTACGGTCTCCTCGGTCCCAACGGTTCCGGAAAGACCACCCTCATGCGTGCTATCAACAACGAGCAGCTCGAGGGTTTCCCCAAGAAGGATGAGGTCAAGACCGTCTACGTCGAGCACGATCTCGACTCTGCCGATACTGAGCAGACCGTCATTGCCTGGACCCAGAAGAAGCTTGCTGAGGTTGGCCAGAACCCTCCCCGCGAGGAGCTCGAGGACAAGCTCCTTAACGAGTTCGGTTTCTCTGAGTTCCAGATCCAGGGTCCCATCACTGCCCTTTCCGGTGGTTGGAAGATGAAGCTCGCTCTCTGCCGTGCTGTCTTCGAGAGCCCCGATATTCTCCTGCTCGATGAGCCTACCAACCACTTGGACGTCAAGAACGTCGCATGGCTCGAGAACTACCTCAAGAGCTCCCCTTGCACCTCCATCATGGTGTCTCACGACTCCAAGTTCCTCGACAACGTCATCCAGCACGTCGTCCACTACGAGCGCTTCAAGCTCCGCCGTTACCGCGGTACCCTCTCTGAGTTCGTCAAGCAGCACCCCGCTGCTAAGTCCTACTACGAGCTCGGTGCTTCCGAGATGGAGTTCAAGTTCCCCGAGCCCGGTTTCCTTGAGGGTGTCAAGACCAAGTCCAAGGCCATCTGCCGTGTTAGCAACATGTCCTTCCAGTACCCTGGTACCCCCAAGCCCCAGATTCACGGAATTACCTTCCAGGTCTCCCTTGGCTCTCGTATTGCCGTCATCGGTGCCAACGGTGCTGGCAAGTCTACTCTCGTTAACGTCCTGACTGGTGAACTTATCCCCACCTCCGGTGAGGTCTACCAGCACGAGAACATCCGTATTGCCTACATTAAGCAGCACGCTTTCGCTCACATCGATAACCACCTCAACTCTACTCCTTCCGAGTACATCCAGTGGCGTTTCCAGACCGGTGAGGACCGTGAGACTATGGACCGTGCCAATAAGATCGTTACCGAGGAGGATGAGAAGGCCATGGACAAGATCTACAAGGTTGAGGGCACCCTCCGCCGTGTCATTGGCATCCACTCTCGTCGCAAGTTCAAGAACACCTACGAGTACGAGATCTCTTGGTCTCTGGGTGACAACGTTGGCATGAAGTCCGAGAAGTGGACTCCTCTCATGTCCGCTGACAACACTTGGTTGCCCCGTTCCGAGATTATTGTCTCTCACCCCAAGCAGGTCGCTGAGGTTGATCAGAAGGAGGCCCTCGCCTCCGGTCAGTTCCGTCCCCTTGTCCGCAAGGAGATCGAGCAGCACTGCGCCAACTTCGGTCTCGATGCCGAACTTGTTTCTCACTCTCGCATGCGTGGTCTCTCCGGTGGCCAGCGTGTTAAGGTCGTTCTCGCCGCTTGCTCTTGGCAGCGTCCCCACCTTATCGTCCTTGACGAGCCTACTAACTACCTCGACCGTGACTCTCTCGGTGCCCTCTCCAAGGCTATCAAGTCCTTCGAGGGTGGTGTTGTTATCATTACTCACTCCCGTGAGTTCACTGAGCACCTGACTGAGGAAGTCTGGGCCGTCAACGACGGTGTCATGACCCCCCTCCGGACACAACTGGGTCCAGGGTCAGGGTTCCGGCCCCCGTCTCGACGCCAAGGGTGACGATGATGAGGACAAGTTCGATGCCATGGGCAACAAGATCGTTGTCCAGAAGAAGGTCAAGCTTTCTGGTATGTCTTACAATTCCTTTCCACATATATATCACAATGATCAATTGCTAACTGCTTTCTTACAGGCTCTGAGCTCCGCAAGAAGAAGAAGGAGCGTGCTGCCCGCCGCAAGCGTGGTGAGGAGGTCTTCTCCGATGAGGATGACCTTTGAACGCCCAATTCGGGTGTTTATTGATGCATATTATGATCGGTTGATGAATTTCATATGCTTTGCTAGGACAAAATACAATTCTCTGTTCAAACATTCGTTATTATTAAGACTTCCCTACATTTAAACTCGTAGTTCAGACTTGCCCTTAAGAGATTAATTTCTTTTTACTAGTATGTGCATTATTATGCATGCCTTGTTGAGTTCCCTCTTGCCTTGCAGTAAAATTAGCTTCCTTTCGTTCTCTCAACTCTATAAGACAAATTTACATGGTGGCTTTTTTTAATCACAAAAGATGCGCAATATCGCCATATTTCCGTTTACCACATATCCGATGCTTCTTAAGCTTGCCCAATCTAACGGCTGACTAACCTATATCTCGTCGATCACATTGGTCGTTTCGACGTGCTAAGAAACTGTATCATTATTGATCATAATTATGTATATTTTCAAATTAGTGCTATATTTATACCTCAATTACACAAAGGGTAAGCCCTAGTAGATCGAAATTTGCATGCAGACTCGATCCTCCAACTAACATCTCCGCTCATTCGATAGATAATAGATCGTGTCGTAGGTGAAAGGGCTTCCACTATATCCGACGCTGAACCTCTATGCAATACACATCATATACGGAGTACTGCGGCTTTGTAAAACGGGCCAACCCTTATAGCCTCCGCAATGCTTAGGCTTTTATACGGAGTATGGAGTACAACATCGGTGACCTCGATCAGTCTTATCAATCCGGGATTATTTTTTCCCTGTTTCTGCACAGACCTATGCTGCATTAAACATCGCCACCAACAGACAATTTGGAACCTTAAAACGCCTACGAAACGTCAAATAGTCAAATAGACATGAGATCTATCATATGGATGTGGACTGAAGGTATGGCCTAGATAAATAGGTATGGCCTAGATAAATTAAATTAAAGCCCAGATTTTCGCACCCTTGCGAAGGTTGCACCTTTTTCTTGTAGATCATCTTTTCCCACAATGTCCTCCCTATTTGGAAGCGAAGATCGAGGTGAAGAATCAAGTCCTGAACCCCAAGGTCCACACAACGATCAAACAAACGCCCCGATCAACACCGAGGGCCCAATTGTTGTCGATGACTTCAGTGTATGCGTAGCCGAAGTCTCTGGCTTTTCCGGGTTGTATGCTGATTCCGGCAAAAGGATGAAGACAGTGAATTTAGTGATAATTCTGATATGACCTCTCTTTCTTCGAGCGTTTTGGAATACGAATATGAAAATGGTCGGCGGTATCATAGCAACCGGACTGTAAGGATCTCTGATTTGATGCGACTTCTTATTATCATGGTTATTAACTCATTATTAGGGACAATACATGTATTGTGCTTCTCCATTTTATGTATATAATATGGATACATAATTAACCCAAATAGGATGCCAAACGATGAAGAGGAACAAGATCGAATGGATTTGGTATGAAATACCCAACATGACGATTGAAATACACGGCTAATAATCCCAGGCACATCATATGTTAGCGAAGAACCGTCTTGACTTTCGACACGATGCTAACAATACAATAAAGATGGCTACTGATGATGAAGGGAGAATTACACAAAGCTCCAGTCACAAATCCCCAAAAGATCCTCGACCTTGGAACAGGAACTGGCATCTGGGCTCTTGATATTGCCGAGTACGAACATCACACACACACACACACACACACACACACACACACACACACACACATATCACACCTCATTCGAGGTCCGAAGCTTACATCAAACAGGAAATTCCCCACCGCCAAGGTAATCGGAAACGACATCAGCGCCATCCAACCAACCTGGGTCACCCCGAACGTAGAATTCATCATCGAAGACTTCGAGAACGAATGGCTGTACGAGAAAGACAGCTTCGACTTTATCCACGCACGCCTGTTATCTGGGTAAGCCACCTTAATAATCTCCCACAATCTAATAAATCTCACATCTCCCAGATGCGTCGCAAATTGGTCAGAGTTCTTCGCACGAATCTTCGACCACGTCAAACCAGGCGGCTACTTCGAGATCCAAGAAAGTGCCATCTGGGGCTGGAGCGATGACGGAACCCTTAAACCCGACTCACCGCTACTCCAGTACCTACACGCCCTTAATACGGCAGGGAAGGCAATGGGACGCGAGCTGAACATCTATCATAAACTGGAACAGTGGATGATTGATGCGGGCTTCGAAGATGTGCATCAGTTTACGTATCTTCTACCGTACTCGCCTTGGCCGCGTGATCCGCATCTCAAGGAGTGTGGGAAGTACCAGGCTGTTATGGCTCAGCAGGCTGTGGAGTCCTATGGCTTGAGGCTTTGTACGCAGGTTCTTGGTTGGGGGGCGGAGCCTTCGCGTATCTTTCAGGCTATGGTTAAGAAGAATTTGAGGGATAAGCATATGCATGCTTATGTTAAAGAGTAAGTACTTTTTTTTGATTTTTCCTTGGGGCTTGACGGTGGATCTGATGTTTGGCAGGGTTGCTGTATATGGCAGGAAGCCCTTGAGGCCACGATGAGTATAAGAGCGACGATGGACGATTTGCTCCCTAGAGAGTATGGCTTTGTTTGGTTTTAGCATGTTTAGAACAAATTTCTTTGTTCCAATTTATCCAATAAGAGATTGCGATATATAATTACTATTAAACTGTGTTGTGGTGGTACAATGTTGAGCCTCTCGAGCTTTTATTCCGTATCCTAGTATTCCAATGTAGGAATCTAGGTAAATATTGAGTCCTTTGGCACTGGAGCCATGTAACTCTCAGGAACTGCGCGCCTGTCTAGAACAGTTCCGGTTGTTAAACGTGCTTGTTTCTCCAATGATTCACAAGAAACCGTAGGTGATTTCAATCAAGCCTCGACTGGCCCGACTTTTACATCAACCCTTCTTTGCAGCTCAGCCATGTTATCCACTTGCCGTAGCTTTTTCCGCTTCTGAACCTCCAAGTCCTTGAAGCGTTTCTTGCCTCCATGCTTCAACTTTGTAATCATATCAGCGGCTTGCCCGCGAGTCAAGTCCTCAGGCTTCACATTGCCATCTCGAATGCGAGCTCCGTTCAACATTTTGATTTGTCCCGGTGTTGCTTGGGCCCGTCGCCAAGGTTTCCAGGATGCGATGTAATGTTCATCAAACTTGGTACTCGCAAAGGTATCCGCTGCCCGAACAATGCTTTCCAAATCCGAGCCAGTGGCGATCTTCCGAGGACGTGTGAATTGAGGTGCCTCGGTTTCTGGGTTTTTGAATTTCATGACATAATGAGCGGTGAAGATATCGTCCCCCTTTTCGATGGTTATCCAGCCAGATACATCGGTAAGCATATATCTGTCATCGCCGACCCGGACCCAGTTGTGTGGGCTGAACGACCTGATGTGTCGCTCGGACTGCATGTCTCCTAGGAGATCGTATATACTGTCATAAGTTGTAAATTGGAGTTGCAAGTCGTTATCTGAGCCATCATATGGTTGATCGGCCTCAGGAGTGGGTTCTGTTTGGCTACCCTGATCATCATTCTTCTTCATGTCTTCCACGCTGGTATTATCCAAAACTTCGTCTGGGTCCAAGCCGAACAACGTCGGTGTTGATAGAACTCCAGTTGCTAGCGAGGCTACCATGTCTATAACATGGCAGTCCTTTTTCCCGGGAAAGAGCCGAAGACCACGCCCGATCATTTGAATGAGGAGGTTTCGAGATCTGGTGGGTCGAGCTAGGAGCACACAGTCGATATTTGGGATGTCCGTGCCTTCTGTGAAAAGACCACAGTTTAGCAACACTGGGAATTCTTGGTTCTTAAAGGCCCGTAGCTGCTCCGAGCGGACGCCTTTGGCCGTGCTAGCTGTGATATACCTAGCATCGACGCCATGGTCACGAAAAGCTGCGGTAAGCTGCCGCGCATGCTCGACATCGACACAAAATACAAGAGTCGACTTTCGATTCTCAGCACTTGCCATCCATGCCCGCACTGTGATATTATTCGTAGATGTAGTGTTCACCGCCTCGGAAAGCGATCCCAGGGCAAAGTCTCCGAAACTATCTTTCTTGACTTTAGACAAATTGGCCCCGGACTTGACAGTCGTGAAGACCGCATTGGCCAACCAGTTTTCACCAATCATGTCCACGTAGTCCTTGTGATAGACAATATGATCGATGGCAGCGCCTAGTTTGAGGCCATCGAACCGTGAAAAAGTGGCGGAAACACCCACCAAGACCGGTCCATCGGCAGATGGCTCGTTTAGCCCGAAATGTCCCAGCGCTTCGCGGTATGATTTGGCAACAATATGGTGAGCCTCATCCACCAACACAAGCTTGAATGCACTCCGGTCGAACTTGTACATGCGTCCTCGTGCTAGTGTCTGAATTGACGCGATGATGATGTCCCCTGCTCCTGTCGCAACATTCTTGCCCATTTCTATTCCGACAGTCTTATCTGGATAGGCAAGACTGCAGTGTTTCGCGGCTTGTTCGACGAGTTCGCGCCGGTGGACGATAATCATGGTCTTGGTGGCTTTTGCATCGCGAGGAGGGATTCGGCTGATAAGCTGCGTGAATATGACCTATAAAGATTAGTAACATTCTGAATAAAGAGTAGATTTAGTCTTACTGTCTTGCCAGCTCCTGTTGCAAGCGAGATTCCTAGGCGGCGATGGCCTTCGCCCAAATACTTCAAGACGGATTGAATGCTTTCCTCTTGGTAGTCGCGGAGCACAATGCTTGGAGGGACTGGGGACTCGGTCGAATTGAAGCGCACATGGCGGACATTTTTTTGCAACAGAGGAGTCTTCTCCAAGTATCTCCTTGGGAGTCTCAATCGCGAGACACAGCGTATGAACTCCATGCAGATGTTCCAAATGGTCCCTCTCTCTGGCGAAGCTCAGAGTCAAGAACAAACAATGCAAACATGCTTATCGATAAGCGTGCATCTCATAGTGGATCTCCCTAGCTCAACTTTTTTCCGTTGTTTCTATAGCTCTTGATGAAATTGACGTGGCAGATTTCATTAAGGGTGCAGCTGTGATGTTTTGCTACCGATCGTCCCGCATGCGCTGCAAATCTGCGAGCCTGAACGATGAGCGACTCCGCCTCCGCCTATGAGCCCGACGACGACCCCGAGTCTGAGTCCGACTTTCAACCCGAACCTGAATCCGATTTCGAGCAAACCCGCTCTTCCAGAGAACCCTCTCCAACTCCGAATGAAGATTTGAACGAATATGATTACCATCGCGACCCATCATTCGATGGGGTCGGAAGACAAATCGGCGAAGCGCTTATGGAACGCGCCCCGCAAATGCGTGGATCGCTCACATTTCTCCGAGCCTACTCCCATCTTATCGTGCAAAACGAGGAGATTATTGAGTATGCCTCGCTGAGAGAACTTGAAAACCCATACAAAGTCAGTCAACATGGCTCCATGGTCTGGACGCCCACGGAGAAAGAAGTGTTCTTCAATGCACTGGACCGGAAGGGCAAGAGCGGCATCAAAGAGATTGCTGCTGCAGTCGGTACCAAGTCGGAACTTGAAGTTATGGAATATATCCGATTTTTGCATAAGGCATTGGCGGCCCAGTATGCTTCCGACATGCACCTGGAGCGCATGCCTGTCTTGAGCGATGTCGCAGCGGCCACAGAGGTCAGCCAGGAGTGCTGCGGATTACTCGAGGAATACGCGGATGTCCTATCATTGAAAGAGTCCCTCATTGAAGCTCGAGCCGGTACACAGCAACACGGAGACAATTGGATTCTCACTCAAGCTAGTGCACAGGCTCTGGCTGACGGGGATAATGAGGGTGTTCGAGGTGCCCTCCGTCTCGCAGCTGATTTCCTGAACATTCCATATTGCATCCGACTTTCTTATGTTTTATTCATGAACCTTGGTGGCACACAAGCTGAGAACAACTGGTGGAACCTTGCCAAGAGGAAAGACCTAATCACAGCGTATGGACAGACACCGTCTATGACGGCAGATACCGCCGTGGAGTTCTATTCTCTCGCTGTTAGTGTCACGCGCCGCTTAGTGCAATCATCCCTCTTCTTTGCAATGTCAAGATTGCGCAGCTCGAACCGCAGTGGGAATGACAGAAAAGGATATGTGCGAACGCAAGATGTACGGGCCGCCATTGAAGTGCTCAACATGAAGCACAGCAGGCCTAACTTTGTGGACATTGCTCGTCGCAACGAAACAGTCCTAGAAGACATTAACAACCGGAAAGGCTGGGTGCCTACATTATTCACATACGAAGAAGCCGAAGAGATCATCGACAGACACGAGTGGACCCGATACCGTAAAGACGGTACCATGTACAATGAAAACGATGAAGAGGACAGCGAGGACGACGCCATCATTGACGATGAGATCGAAATGCACAAGGGTATCGGAACGGATGATGACATCGAAATGGAGGCCAATAATCAACAGGCAGAACCGGAGCCACTACTGGAGTCAGAGTCAGAACCAGAACCAGAGTCGGAACCAGAGCCGGAGTTTGAACCCGAATCAGATCCAGATTCAGGACCAGAGGACTTTGATCACCACCCTCTGCCCACACGAGAGCCCCACGGAATGTCAGCGCCAGTTGTATTGCCATACGAACTGGAAATGGACCCAGAAGAAGAGGAAGCAGACATCGCAGACCAGAACGCCAGCCACCGTGAAGAGGCCAACTTCCTGACGTTAATGGACCAGCCCGTGCCGACTGTCCTCAAAGAACCCATGAAGGCAGAAGAACCCGAGGACGAGACCAAGCAATTGCCAGAGCGCAGAATCAGAGAAGATATCTCTAATTGGCGGGATCGGACTGTCTACCGCAGCGAGTGGGAGGAGTACGGATATGATTTCGCTGATCTGAAGGAAGACATGGAAATGCCTCCGCTAAAAAGGCCTAGATACAATGAACCAGCAGTTGTTCTCTCTGCTCCGGTTGTGTCGGGCGAGGACGCAATAATTGATAATGAGGACGATGGGAATGGATCTCAGCAGGGAGAAAACCCACCAATGGCCAAAGAATCCTCGATGGAATTTGAAAAGACAATTTAAAGTATGGTCAACCAGGCGACCTACAGGGGCCTGAATGAGACACTACAATCTACTTTGAGCAAAAATATAAGATTCCCATCAAGGACATATGATTAAAGAGTAAACACATTGATGAAAAAAAAAAAGATCCCCAACCCCCTAGTTCAACCCCCTAAGAACAATCCACTTTCTGGAGAGAGGGTGAATCAACAGAAAAGAACTCCAGCAGATAACAGAAAAACAAAAAGTGCGCCTTTTCCAAGCCAGAAAGTTCAGAATATTCATAACTCAGCGAGACGAAAAGCAGTCCCTTTGGGTTCCTCTCTCAGAAGATCCATGGGGGATTATCGTACATGTAATGAGGAAGCCTACAGGTCAAGGGTCTTGTAGTCGGCACCAACCTGAGCACTCAGAGGCTGGGTGCCAGCCCGCAGATCTCCGCCAACAGGCTGGAAGCTGTAGTGGTTCCCAATGCCCGTAGTAGCAGCATCAGCCAGCATCTGGTTTGTGTGCTCGTTGGGGCCCTGCAGGCTGACAGTCTGGAGCGCATCCTGGGCCTCCTTAACACGCTTCTTGAACGTCATACGGTCCAAGAAGAGTTGCTGGCGCGCCTGCTCCAACTCACGACGCTCAGCCTCGATAATCTCTTCCATCTCGTTGAATTGCTGCAGCTTGATCTCGAACTTCTGTAGGGTGACGTTAACTGCAGCGGAGACCAAGCGGGTCATTTCACGCTCCTCGTGCGAGGCAAGGGCCCCGGCACGTGCAGCAGATGCAGCCAGTGCGATGGTGCCAAGGGTCTCCTTGGGCTTTGCGGAAACTTGCTGCTCGGCCTCACGTGCGGGGTCCACGTCCATAGAGTCTTCGGACTTTACTGCGTCTTTGCCCTTATCCTGTCCCTTCTCCAGCTGGCTCCGGAGCTCCTTGCGGATCTCCTCGACAGACCGACCGGCGGCGGCGGCAGCCACTGCGGGCTCCGCCATCTGGGCCAGGAATGCCACAACAGAAAGCACGGGATTTTCGGACTGGCTGATAGGGTCACGTCCGCTACCAGAGTGCGGCTCAGGGACATCTTCAACGTATTTGTCCTCGATCTCCAGCTGTAAGAATTTCATGACACACTCTTCCCGAGATCTTGTGCCAACGTGGCTCGCAATTTGTTCCCAGTTTTCATCGAAGTTCTCTAGCCCTTCCAGCAACAAAATAAGTTCCGAGTCCGACCATGGAGCGTCTTTGTCAGTCAAATGAGAGTAACCCTTGTCCTCGAGCTTAACAAAGTCCGAAGCATTGTGGCTAGAAGGCATTCGCCCTTGAAGGAAGCAGTTGGGACACAGATCATATTTAGCATCTGGCGTCGTGACGTTGGCTGACGTCGGAGCCGACTTGGCGTAGTGGAATCGAAGTTTGGTGCAATCAATACCGCAAGAGAAGCAGTGTGCCTTCTTCTTGGATTCCTGGGCAATATCCAAGCCGTTGGTTGCTTCTCCGTTGGTATGCTTCTCTTTATCTTCGGCTGAGGTAATATCCTTGCCTTTTTCGTCATAAATGTTGCGGCGTAGCTCGAGGTTGAGGTCGTCTTTGGATGCGGGGATGGAAGAAGCGGCACGCTGTGTGGCTGGGTGAATCTTGCCGGACGTCACGCTGTGATTTGGTCCAGGTTGAAATGGTTGCAGACCTCGTGGAGTATCTGCGATAACTCGGAAGTGACCGGTGAATGGCGGTCCAATGTTGGATGGTCGTGTCTGAGGGTCGACCTGCAGATATGTTAGTTAGGGTGTTTAAAATGGAAAATACAAGACTCCTCACCTGATAATTGATCAAGCCCCACTGCTCAAGGAATGAGTGAACACGCATAATAGCACAGACATCACCCGCAAGGTTGCGACGGCAAGCAGTAACAGTCAAATACTCGATGGGGTTCAATCGATAAGTATTGATCATGAAGTCTCGGTAATCTTTGTATGTAGCAGGCGTCTTGCTGCGGTTACGGCCATTGAAGAACTCAGCGAGAGCCTTCCTCTCAATTGGGTTGATGGTGTTCATATCAAACCATGTCGCATAGCTGGGGAGGATAATGGCGTGTGTTTGGGTGACGAGTTGTTCGCGTGCGGCAGCTTCTAGGGATGACTTAGATGGCGCAGCTTGTTCTTCACCCACGGCATCGTCAAGCCCATCCGCTCCCTCCACTTGCAGATGCGACTCACCCACGGCATCCTCCAAGCCCTCGGTGTCGGGCTTGGCGTCGGTTTCAGTACCACCCATCTCTTCGTCTTCCGGTTCAACTCCGCCGTTCCGAGGCTTGGGAGATGCGGGGGCGTCCATAGGGTTGTCGGATCCAGGTGTATTCTCAATCTTCTTCACGGGCGAATCCTGGCGCGATTGCGCTCCTGTCCACGAATTTAGCACTCAGTGCAACATCAAAGCCATTTGAGAGTGGGCATACCTGAGGCTTCGCGAGCTGCATCAGCTGCGCCATCTAGACCAGACACAGACTGGACATTCTCGTGGGCCGCAGCCGGGTTGATGGGAGTGTCATCCATGATGGATCAAAGCAAGCAGCTGTCGCGGTCGGCAGAATGTCAACTCCTTTCCCGTGTGTCAATGTGTCTGCCGTGTAAAGCGCAATAGCACTATCGAGTGGAACAAGAAAAGCCAGCAATGGCGTAAATCAAGGCCGCGGGAGATGGAAGAGGAGGCCTAAAGTGATGATTGGACGGGTTGCTGGTGGGCACTTGGGGAGGTTGGTCGCGACACGCAAAACTCACGGGTGACTGCCAAGAACTGAGTTGCCACTAACCGCTTTGGGACTTCGCTCCCTTTCCCATGGTCAGGTGATTCAATCTACATTATCGATGTGACAATGCATGAGAACTATAGTTAACAAGGATTTGTTTTAATATTTATTTCAATATTTCGATGATTTAATGATATTATTACTGTTATTAACTTGAGATCTTTTTTATTAAGACCCACAAGACAGGCTACGCCATAGTGCATGGTAGATTAGGAATAAATATTAGACAGCTGTCAAAGCCAAAAAAAAAAAAAACTAGAAGCCGGGTAGACTATGGAAATATGAACTAATTTACATGTGATGAGTAGTGGGTTATTGATAATACATAAAGGAAATTGTCCAATATCAAGTAGGCTGTAAGCCTACTTCAAAACATATTGTGGGTATAGTAATATTTGACATGAATATGGAAACAAAATATTTGTATATATTTCGTTGACGAAACAGCAAAAATTCGTCTTTATAAGTGGAATATAAGGAGGATAGGACTACCATGTGTAAGAGAGATACATAGGAGGGTCTATTTGATCGGAATCATTCAGCACTAATTCTCCTCGACTACTTCGATGTGGAAGTTCAGGAAATATTTATATAAAATTCAATGCGCTTATGGTAATGTTCAATCAAAAAAAGATGAGATATATATATAGACACCAATGAAAATGATAATAGAGTATCTGTTATTTTGGACTTACCGCTTGCTTCTTCTTGGCAGGCTGCTCAGATTCGTCCTCGGTCTCGTCGTTTCTGCCTCGCTTGACCCCAGGAGCAGGAGAGTCGATCGGGGCAGGGGCAGCAGCAGGGGCAGGCACAGGGGCATATGGACGTGTGGCAGCAGCAGCTGCAAGTATATCAAGGGCATAAGTGGGAGAAACAATTGGAATAGGCTCGGCTGCACTTGCAATCTTTGCAGTAGTAGAAAGCACATCCCCAGACGACCCCTCAGAAGACGCATCAGACCCAAGTACTTGAATTGCTGCCTTTGTAAGCACATCTAAGTTAGCAGCAATAAGAGAATCCTCAGACCACTCCTCAGAAGGTGTAGTAGCAGGAGTAGTAGCAACAGCAGGGGCCGGAGCAGGAGGGGGAGGAGGGGGAGGAGGGGGAGGAGGAGGAGCAGCAGCAGCAGCGCCAGGCAAAGGTACCCTCCAGGTGGCATCGGTGAATCGGTAAAACCGAAGAATATCGTATAGAATTCCACCAAGGACTGTCTCGGACTCTATGGACCGAACTCCTCCTGGAAGCTCTCCAATTCTAGCTAGAATCTCTCTTTGAAACTCATTACCGGAACTTCTTGTCGAAAATTGGTTTTGCCAGGTATGACCTGGCTCATCAAGCCAGGCGATGAGCAAAGGATCGTAGACACTTCGAATAAGATTGATAACAGACTGACGATCAAGCAAAATCTGTGGATAGTTAGAATTCTCAAGACGAAGCGGTATCCAGATTCTCCTAAGATTGCCTTCAGTTTGCCTCAAGTTAATGTGCAATCTCAAGTTAGTTCGAGGCATGTTGGAAAACGTCCACGACAAATGATTTGTGTTGAGGGAGATGGTTGGACTTTTGGCTTATTGGCCTGTTCGAGTCTCACTATTGATTGTTTGAATTGTTGGTGTGAATGCATATCGAGAGTTTGGATGGGCTTCGTCGACAGTTAAATACTCGAAGACCCCTTTGAAACCCGAGTCAATGCCAATATCATACTTTCCTTTATTTAGTTTTAGAACAAAGGAATGTGCCAACAATAGAATATTTCGCAAGGTCTTCTCCACCAAAAACCAACAAAGGTCGACTGTTTCTTTCAAAATGGACATTAGGAGCATTGTCATCCCCTAGAAGCAGAAACAAAGGAGATAGAGGATGAACGAAACGGCTATTGGCCTTCTAATTACCCCATATTAGACCGACTCAATAGAAATGAATGAATGAAAATACACTAGACCAATCACAAGAGCAATCTATTTAGCATTTTCCAACTTTAGAACATTAGAAGTGCCTAACAAAGGGGACGACCAAGCGCTATGTTCATTTTTGGACAGTCCAAGATCTTTTGCTAGCACTAATAGGTCTTGAGTAGTATAATTTCAGCATCGCGCTTGAAGGTGATTATATATCTTTCTACCCTGCCTATAGCGAGCTCACACCTAGGCATTTACTGCCACCTCTATTTTCGTGAAATTAAGGCGACGTTCCCTCATTTCTCATTATAGTGGAGTTGAGGTGCCTCCGTTCGCTCCATGCAAAATATATATGCGATAACAATTAGAGTCTTCTTGTTTTGTTTCTGTTATTTTTGTACTGCTAGCAAGAACATAAAAAAGGAATCAAAATGAACGCGCCTAAAAATGATAGAGATGATGTCGATGGGATGCCTAGCGGCCATTTCTTCTGTTTCCAAGGTCATAATTGTATATGCATCCGCTTCTCTTTTATTATTGTTAACTTTGTTGATGAACATCAGTCTCTCACAGACACTTTAACATTGCAAACACCCTCAAAGATCAGGTGGTATGTCAGAAATTCAAAGTCTTATTTTGTCGTGAAGAATATTCTTTTCCAAATGCTCTAGGTAGTGGGTGTATTGCTAGTATTAAATGATTAAATGGGTAGATTGTTATCGACTTCTTTGTTCATACCCGTGCATAGATTTGACTTCGATTGTATGTCTGATCCATATTCTAGTATAGCGATGATTTCTATCGCATTTACGTTGCATTAGAAACCTGACCTTTCGGCCTGTTTGTTTTCTCTCTTTTAGTATCCCGGACCCCACCCTAGTGCTTGAATCCCTGACTCTGACTCCTTGACCAATGAGATATCGCCGTTTCACCCGTTGCGGCCCACACCGAGCCGGCTTATTATCTGCCCGACCTCTGAGCCCTAAGTCTCCGAGGTCAGAATTTCCCCGATCCAAAATGTTGCCGATCACGCTGACCAACTGTTGAGATGATAGATCTATAGATTGATGTTTGTTAAGTCGAAAAGGTAGCGCTACAATGAAGGGCATGGGTTATAAATATTTCTCGCGCCCTCGTGGGCTGAATCCTTTTCTATTCCAATTATCTACCCTTCTTCCTGCTCACGATAGTACCCAGGTTAATTCCAGCGACCTTCATTGAGTGAAATTCAATATGCAGTCAATTTTGCAGTATCGTCGTCTCCGCCGAGAGGTGGAAGAGGACTTGGCACATGTCCAATCCAAAAATTTCAGCTTGCGTTCCGATACCTCGCCATCCTCGCTCGAGGCAAACGCGGATGGTTATACGAGTCCCGAAGCAGAAGAGGATCAAAAACCAGTGATATCAACTGATATGCTTCTTGTACCTGGTGTCACGGTTTCGCAGCCAAACGGAGCCAACGGCGATATCGTCTTGGTGGTCGGCTGGAGAGACAATGATCCAAGCAATCCCCTCAACTGGTCACTACTGAGGAAATGGATGGTCATGTTTATGTGCGCTCTGATTGCCATTGCGATGACGGTTCCATCATCCGTCGAGGGAGCGACCCAAGATGCTTTTGATGCTCACTTTGGTGTGAACGGTATGGCTGGATCAATGACGACTGGTATGCTACTCCATCATTTCCTCTTTATTTATAATTTTCAATTGTTTTGCCTTGGCTGTGAAGATAATACATACTGATTGATGCGACTGGGCACAGGTATATTTCTCATCGGCATTGGCGTGGGATCGCTATTCTCTGGCCCTTTCTCAGAGACCTTCGGCCGTAACGCTGTTTATTTCGTTGCCCTGGTCTTTGTAATTCTGTTTACTATGGCCAAAGCATTGGCGCCAAACTATGGTGCTGCCCTCGCCTTCCGCTTCATTTGCGCTCTGTTTGCAGCTGCACCTATGACGGTCGCAGGTGGAACTGTTGGTGACATCTGGCAACCCTTGCAGATCCCTTTCGGCCTACCTTTACTCACCATGTCTGCCTACATGGGTCCCATCCTAGGCCCCGTAATTGGGGCCTACACGCCACAGATCGGGTTTCTTTGGGCCGACTGGATCTCTATGATTATCGCCGGCGTTGCATTGATAGTCGTGATTCTTTGCCAGCCGGAAACGTTCAGTCCCATCCTACTGGAGTGGCGTGCGAAGCACCTGCGTGAACTAACGGGCGATGACCGCTATCGCGCTGAACATGCTTCCACTTCCACTAGCTCGTTTAGCGCTCGGTTGTTAACCAATGTGTACCGACCTTTCGTGATGATCTGGACTGAACCCCTTATTCTCATTTTCAGTTTCTATCTTGTCTTGCTATACTTTGTGCTCTTCACCTTCCTGAATGGTTATCCTTTTATATTCGCTAATGTGTACGGGATTTCCACGAGCTTGACCTTCATTATCTTTGCTGCTATGGTACCCGGTGTTCTTGTCGCTCTGGCTTTGGTTCCTTTGCTTTATGGCCTCACCAAGAAGGCTGCTAAGAAGGCCGATGCTGAAGGCAAAGTTCTGCAGCCAGAAGTGTCTCTGTGGTGGGCTATGGCGGGGGCTTCTATTCTGATGCCTATATCACTCTTCTGGATGGCTTGGACCTGCTACGTAAGTGTTTGTTTCACCTTGCTATGCGTACCTCTACTAATACCATCCTGTTTTTTAGTCCTCTGTTAGTATTTGGTCGCCAATTGTGGCCTCCGGTGTCTTCGGCTACGCTCTTGTCTGCATCTTTACTACAACCTATATGTACACTATTTTTGTGTACCTGAGGTATGCAGCTTCAGCCCTTGGATTCATGACCTTTTCGCGGTACGTCGTCTCCGGCGCTTTGAGTCCGGCCTCGGTCAAGATGTATGAGAACATCGGCCCCCACTGGTCGTTGACAATTGTCGGCATCATTGCAACCATCATGGCACCGGTACCATTTGTGCTGTATAAATATGGCCATAGGGTCCGTGCGATGAGCAAGAATGCCCAGAACAAGGCTTAAGATGGCCCTCACCAAATATGTGAATTTCACAGACATAGGGCATGTTCTCTTCTTCCCGCGGTGTTCCTTCGCAAATAATGTGGATATCTTGTCAACTTGTCAAGCTACGAAATGGTTCCTTCTGTTAACTCGGTGTATATAAATTATACCTATTAATATTAATTTTATAAGAGCTTCTCTCAATGACCGGGTGTCACTCCTATGATATGCTACAGACCTAGATTATAACAAAGCAAGCAGCCCATATCAACGAGTACTTGATTTTTAGGTAGTATTTTCATGTTATGGCCTTTGCAAGCAGGGAGTAATATAATGATAGGCTCGCCTTATTGTCACATAGAGCTGCATTGAGATACCAACCGGTCATCGACTATGGGACTGACATGCACCCATCACCTGTGTCCACGCGACTTTTATACCGATTACGTCATATTGACATAAGGTCGACAACTAGTTATAACCTGCCTGATCAGCCCTATTCCTTTTATTTAGTACTGTTTATTAGAAGAGATAAGCACTTGCATTCTTGGTGAACTAAATATTTCCATGGCCGACGGCATGGCGCATGATTCGCGAGTTCCACTTCACGATGAGTGAGTTCAGACTGTTCCCCCGTTCGCTATTTTTCGCTATGTCCATTTCTCAGCTGGCCCGATTAATCAACTACTTACCTTGCTGTAGAGACAATACCGGAAAAAATAACAACAGCAACTGTCGTAATTGCAAAAGTGAGTCCACATCCTGCAAACGGGTTAGCAGTGCTAAATACCACTTCACAGGATGCAATGATGTATGCATCTACACTATCTAGATCATTCTACCACCATGCTACCTACTGGGATGCCAAAGTGGATGCGCTGAAATGTACTTACGAATAACTCCAGTGCTCCAATTGCAATGACTGTGTCGACTGTTCATTCTGCAGTAACTGCAGCAACTGTGAAAACTCTCAGCAATGTTCGAACATGACAAGTTGTACTGATTGCCAGAATTGTTCCAACATGGAAAATTGCAGTAATTGCCAGGATTGCTCCAATATGGTAAACTGCACCAACTGTCAAAATTGCTCCAACTTGAAAGTAGGTTTGTAAATGAGGATAATTGAATAGGGATACTTGCTGATTGCCCTTAAATGGACAGAACCGGGATGGCGCTGTCAATGAGTCCGGGTAAATAGGCCGAGGCAAGCAATGAATCTTTGAAGTGCCGGGAAGATTATTGTATATACGAGTTCCTCTGCAGTGCTCCTGTCATCTGGAAGAAACTGCCATTTTCTTTTTGGCAAATGATAAGAAATTTCTCTGGTTGTTGGGAGATTATGTGATCCCATGGACAAGATCTTAGCTAATTCTGAGACTCCTAATTTTCTTCCTTCCTCTTCTTCTTCTCTCTTCCCTCTGCTTTAACAGATAGATCTAGAGACATGATTTTTACCTTATCTATTGATCGATCCTATTGAAAACCATCTCTCACCGCCGTTTCTGAGGTGAGAAAGAAAAAAAAAAGAAAAAGGACCATGAGTCAGCGGAATTTAGACTTGACTACTCCGTACAAGCCCCATATCATTCATTCTTAACTATTCTTAGAACAGTCTGACACCACTTAATGACCCTGCAGATCAATTCTTGAGTGACATTTTACAGCACTATCATTGGAACATAGAAGCCGGTAAACCGCTGCCTAGATTATATTTTGCAAAATTCTCTATTCTCGAGTTTAAGTGGAGTACCCTATTGTCAATTTATACAAATTAGAATGTTTTCATCTTTGCTTGAAACACCACGAGGGGCTGAGTTTAAAATGGCCCCTCGGCTCCTCCCAACAAGTTCCTAAAGCGGGAACTAGTGGGTACAAAGCGGTGATATGTACATACAACATAAATCAAGGGAGTTCATGGAGCAAATTTGTTGCGTTACTATCAACGTGCCTCTATTGTGTTAAGCGTAGAGCATAAAAATCGAAGGGAGCACTTAGAACCACAATTAACGGGTTGATCCGAAGGTCGCACGATTGGCCGTGTATCTCGACAAAACGAGTGGGGGCTAAATATTTTACCGCCATGATAATTCCAAGATAATTCCAAGATTACCTACCTAGATAGGTACCTCCATGGATAGCTACAACATACACATGTACAGAGTACGGTGTACTCCGTAGCCCTAGAGGCAATTGACTATCACGTAAATCGTTATAATTGCCTACCTGGGCAGGTGGTCCGGGGAATTTCCTAAAGGGGTATTTATGGGGTTACATCAACGGATTGCCAAGACATGAATATACCTAGGTAATTGGCTATTTCGTGAAAGCTTACTTACATGTAGGCATCTCTGATAACTATTGGGCATTTCGTACCACAGATGTATTCTGTACCCTCAATCTATAGATTCTCTTGTAACTCATTCAACTCACCACATAAATTGTCAATGGCTGGATACTTCAATTTGGGTGACCTTCTTGTCCGTGTTTAGGTTAGATCTCGGACGGAAGTAGCGCGTGGGAATCCACAATGATTACAAAAGCCGGCTACCCCTTGTCCACACACCGGGGTTTCACCATGATCCTCGATGGATACACAATATGCTTTTCTTATACAAACAGTACCCCATATGTAATATGGTTCCAAGGTTTTTCTTTTTTTGTGTTTTATATGGGTCAAGAGATGCCGTTGAAAATTTCAATCGGGATCTTCTACAACACCGCGAAAACTATGCTGGACTGAGTCAGTTAGTTCTCAACGCAAATATATCCATGTATGGCTTTGAGAGATTCGAGTACTCGTGTTTAACAAGGTGTTTAGGTTGGTGTATTTAGTAATTGCGTTTGTCCTAGACTGTAGCTATAAGGTATTTTTGCAGCTACCAGGAGTTGTGTCCATCCTAGATCTTGGACCCTACACCAGTTTGCCTTGCATATGCAGTCTCGTGTTATCCTCTGAAGGCAGCATCGTTTCAGCACTAGACGGGAAACTACCGCCAACGAAGAGTAATATACACCTGTGATGAAGAGGCCAAAAGGACAACAGAATATTGATTCTGACTGAAGCATATGATGATGACCATGAAGGAAGAAGAAGCTGTCTAAAGATCCAGATCCTGGCTAAACCAGCACAGGACTGAGCCTTGGGCCGTCGACAGATGAGTATCGACGATGCATCTCTCTTTGCTTTACTTTGTACGGCGCTATGGGGACTTAATATCCATAAATATTCTACCTTAGTAGCCTGTCAATCAAACCTATAAGTAAGGTCCGGCTCAATGATGTTACTTAATTCAACAGACACGGATGTAATCAACTATTAGATCTTCTGAGTAAGTCCCTGTACGAGCGGGCGAGTCATGAACTAGGTCTGTGGGAGCTAAAGCTTCAGATAATTACCTCGCTGGCTAATATTAGGAAGGCAACAGTATTTGATTCCACAAACCTTTTCAATATATCATTTCGACCCTGCCGATCACGGAATCACGTAGCCCGCGCCGAACATTGTCGTGGGCTACGCCAAGAGCACTGTCTCATTTGGTATTGTTATGGCTATGGGTTTACCACTCATGTTCTGGTATTATACATTCTACTCTTATGATAACAAGAAATGTACTTAAACACATAACAGGATTCACTACTTAAATGGTTGTCACACAATGAAGCTATATGGAGTGCATAGGATGTCTCTCCAAGTGATCTTAGGAGCACCCTTACCCAGGAACTAGTGGATCTTCCAAACAACTGAGAGGAAACCTTAGCACGTAAGGTGTGTACAGTACTGTTCTGTAAATATCAAAACAGATTCCTTATTCTTTTCATACTAGCATGTTGTTATTCCCCTTTTGAACAAGGGAGTAGTCTCTTACCAAACCCTACTCTTTGCCCATTGCAAGTCATTCTTTTGCTTCATTGTCAGCCCTTAGTGCTTTATGTGTTTTGCATTGGAATCCTACCCTTTTATATCACTCGATAAGCCACAATGATCATTGTTTGGGGAAAAGGGCGGACAAGGTTCATGGGTGTCGGAGTTTTGGTCCTCTTTCTCATCTTTGTCGTTCATCTGCTCAACTTCGCAAACCCCTTTTCCAATCCCGATGAACTGTCCGCTTCAATGGATGTAATCACCGCGTGCGCTACCTCTGACTTTGAAAACCCTGACGACTCTCATGCTATCGCCGTCCCACAAATCCCCAACGTTGTCCACCAGATCTGGAAAACAACCGACCTCCGAACCTACTCTACGCAAATGAAAGCATCGCACGACCAGTGGAAGCAAGAACTCGAGCCCCTAAACTATACAATCAAACTCTGGACAGACGACCACATCCTCCAACTCATCAAAGAAAAGTATGCTTGGTTTTTATCGACATACGAAGCCTATCCGCAGAACATACAACGTGCAGACATAGCTAGACTGCTTGTCATCCATGCAGAGGGAGGAATATACGCAGACCTCGACGTTTACCCGAACTCGCTCGCCCAAATACAATGCCTCCAAAGTCTCAATCTCGAGGTCATATTGGCCCCAACGTCGGGGACCCTCGGGCTAAGTAACCATTTCTTCATGGCGGAGCCCGAATCTCCATTCCTCCTATGGACGCTATACGAGGGCAAGCGCCGCGGCGGTGCGGCATCTCGATTCATCCCGCTACCGTATCTACGAGTCTTTTGGTCCACGGGGCCTACGATGGTGACGGCGGCATTTCGAAAGTACGCATGGCTACACGGCACCCTTCGGCACACTCTGGGCTTGCTAGATGATAGATATTCAAGAGCCGTGATACAGCACAAGGCAGGCAGGTCGTGGCATGGATCGGACGGACGGGCCTTGAATTATGTCGGGGACAATGTAACGATGAGTAGTTTGATGGTAGTTGTTGCCTTTTTTTCTATTATATCGGGAGTTGCCTGTGTCGCGAGAAGATATTGGTTTTGAATTGCGAGATTGGAGTTTTTCAGGGCTTGGACATATTGCATGGGTGACAAGGGGAAAGTCGTGTCATATATTTGGTGGATCAGATCAGCGTGGCGTTTTGTATAAAATTTCCCGGCAACCCATTTTGAAATCGGAGTGAGACTCCTGGTATAAACATTTAGTACACTTCATCAATACAGGAGTAAGCAGCAGCGCCTAAGGTTTCTGTCTTTAAGTACCTTGGAATTCATTAACCTGATTCATCTGGCTTGTATGCAAGACAATACAATACTGTGGTGTGCTTCTTGGATGTTCATTTTTGTAAGAATCTTTCTTATCGGCGTTATAACTTCTGAAAAGATAATGATGAAAGGCGTAGATATGCAGAGGGGGACCTTTTCTATATATTTTATCTAGGGATTGGATACAATATTGTGAAATCCATGGTTCATAGTTAACTGGAGAGTTTGATGTTACTATATAGGGCGATTTAGGGCAGGTTCGAGCTGACACCTCTCATGTTTGGTATTCTCATTTTATCGCTACCATGACGGTGGATTGGTTATTGAGTGGTATAATACCTTTCTAAGCCACTTAACGCTTTGCTTCACAGATGCCTTTTCAGTGCCATAGACTCGCCCGCTCTTGTTTATCTACGGAAGTCTTCAGACTTTTTCCAGGTCAACGAAGAAGACCCAACGAGACCCGACGCATCTCAACCTCAGTCTAGGTAAATCGTGAATCATTGGACCGAGGGGAACGTTGCGTCTGGACTCCGTGCCCTTAATTCTGACCAACTATTGGGGTAGGAGGGGCCATTGGGCTACAAGAGGACAGATATTCCACCGCATTTTCCACTGGAAGAGTGCTGGCTCCAAAAAAACGACTATTAACCCCTCTCAATGACGACTAATCCCTGTATGAGACTGCAGCTTATGTCCGGGGTGAGCCTTAACTCCGATGGATCCTTAGAGATCAAATGGTCCAACGGAGTTAACAAAGACGACCGAGGATGGTGGTTTATATATTGTTGGAAGAATTCCCGTATGGAATGCCAAGGCTGTATTTCTAGCCTTACCGATAATAATATCTCAGTGTTCCCTACACATCTCACTCCCACAACCTATCTTACCACCATCTCACCTATTTTTACGATGGCATCCCTCCCCCCCCTCCCCGCAACCCTGACCCCCGCCCTGAGCAGCCGCGAGGCCATTGCCGACACACTCTATCGCTGCGTTACCGGACTAGACACGAACGACTCAGCTCTCTTTGACTCGGCCTTCACCTCCACCGCGACATTCTCCATCAACGACAAGGTCTCCTCAGGCCTTCCCGCCATCCACACCGACTGCTTTGACATGGTCAGCAAGTTGGACACCACACACTTTGTCACCAATATCCGCATCAATATTGCCGATGGTGGCGTCAAGGCCGCGGCGACTGCCTCGGCGCTCGCGCAGCACTACGGCGGTGGGAAGGGGCTTCAGCCTGACCAGCCGAGCCTACTGGCCGGGGCACTGTACTATGCTGATTTGGTGAAGGATGAAGAGAGTGGACTGTGGAAGATTGAGGCCTTTAAGATGACGACGTCTTGGGCGGAGGGTGATTGGAGTGTGATGAGGGCAAACTGAAGGAGGATGCAATTGGGGAGAGAGGATGATCGCCGTTGAACTTTATTCCATCTTACCATATAAAGTCAATCATAGGGTGCAACCATCCTATCGGTATTGTTTCGAAGACTTATGCCTATATATAAATAGACAAACATTGGTGGTTCAACATCCATTTTAGCGTATGACCCAAGGGATAAATTAGACTATATAGGTGGCAGCGTCGTTTGACCTTTCGTCGGGATAATCATTATCCTTGTTATAACACTACCACGGCAAAATGAAATGAAACAAAACCAGTCACACTAATACCAGGAAAATTATTGCACCCACCATGGTCATGCTTCGAATGAAAAGCGAATTGGGTGGAAATCCAATTGTTAGGTGGCAGCGTCAAGGAGCGGAGTCGAGAGATCGTGGAGTAGGTGCGGCGGCCAGGACTTTAAGCACCATATTTGGCGGTTCATGGCGCTTCCCTCAGATTTCTAGTACCTGTTATCTTAGCGTTTGTGTGATCTGCGATAGCATGCTCATCTTAGGCGAGTGGGATCAAGTTACACATGATCGTCGTTCCAAGGGTCGGTCAAAGTTGCCTAGCGGGATGGGCCGTTGCCGTTCCGTTTGTTGGATCCCCGTGAGGATTCGCATCGGTTCGAAGAAACAACCTTTTCCAGCTTATACACGTCTTATCTTAGAAAAAGGTTAGCCTTAATTGCTGAAAAGAAACTTTAATAGATCTAAGTCTGTTGTAAGTTCATTACCATCTTAAACATTAGGCTGCCCCCGTGGCGTAATACTGCTATTTTCAGACAGCACTCAAGTGCTGTCAACTTTGTCTCGTTGATAGTCCTTCCGACTCTTCTAGATTTCGTCTTGAAATATTTCCAGATAATCTGCACGAGCTCATCGCGGCTTAATCATTCATGATGGCTTGTTTAGGAACAGCAGCGAGTCAACGATCCAGATGGTGATGAAGCCCTTGCTCGAGTTGTCCTTCATGCGCTCGACACCTTTGACCTGCTCCTCCTGCCCTGTTGGCATGCATTTATCGGATGCAAAGGCCACCGTTAAACTAGAGGGGTAGCGGTGGCAGTGCTTGAAGAAGTCGTCATGCGCAAGGAACTAGCCGACAAGCTGCTTGCTCTCCAGGTGTCGTAACTATTCTCAATGACAGTCAAATTGTCAGCTTCGGTGAGGTAGTTTGTGCATGCACGGTGCGGCCTCTCGGGGCCCGGGGTGCGAACGGGTATAGCGACCATGGTCAAATGCCGGGTATTTTAGCCTAGAATCGGGTGAATATAAAGATTTGTATAGTAATAATAGCCTTAAGATAAGAGGTTTGGGGTGATTTACAGTCTCAAGGAGGAAGTTACTTGTAACCTTGGAAGGTGCCCAGGCGGGTACTTTCCTTATAAAGCTTTCCTTCCCTTGGATCTCTTAATACAGATATTTTAATTCTCTGCTCGCTCAAAATTAAAAATACACCAAAATAACATATAATTCACGCCTCGATACCTGAGATACCAGGCATTGACCCCTACCCGCCATGCACCGCCACTCACACATCGGAGCTTGAGTCCCACATCGCGAGCAGAAATACAACAAGACGGATACAGATTACGAGATACCACCACACCTCTACCTGTCTTGTTACGGTACTCATGGTTGTTTGGAAATGATTTGACCTCTTTGTTGATAGCTCGGGGATAAGGATACCGGGGCCCGAGTCTGCCGGACTTCGGGCTTAGTTAGCCACGAACCGCCACTATCGGGGCTTTTATAAAACTGCTTTACTTATAGCTTAGGATTACCTCTTTTCAGTCCCCTAAACCTACCTGGGTTTATCTGTCTTCAATCTCTGAAATCCAAGTCAAAATGCCTAAACTTCTCGTCATCTTCGGTGTCACCGGCCAGCAAGGCGGCTCAGTAGCCGAGACTGTACTTGCAGACGCAGAGCTGAGCAAGGAATACTCCATCAGAGGCACAACCCGGAATCCAAGCAGTGCGCAAGCACAAGAACTAGCAAAGAAAGGAATTGAAGTTGTGGCAGCCAGTATTGAAGATCCCGCTTCCGTTCACAGCGCGTTCACCGGAGCCGACGTTGTCTTCGCAAACACCATCACTATCTACGACGGACATGCACGCGACCACGAAGTCAGCCAGGGTCGCGCCCTGGCTGACGCCGCCGTCGCCGTCGGTGTGCCCAAGTATATCTACTCAACTCTGCCCAACGGGGGCAAGAACTCAAATGGCAAATACAAGAACATGGGCCACTTTGACGGTAAAGCAGAAGTAGAGGAATACATCCGTACCCTGCCCATTGAAAGCGCTTTCATCGCCCTGGGATCCTTCATGTCCAATTTCAATTCCTCCATGGCGCCTCACCCTGCTGGTGACGGTACCTACACCTTTGCCGCCATCGTCAGCCCCCAGGCCAAGATGCCCCTCGTGAATACGGCCGATGACACGGGCAAGTTCGTGGCCGCTATCCTGGCTGATTTTCCTAAGTACAAGGGCAAGGTGCTCAGCTGCGCCACTGCTCTGTACAGTTTCGAAGAAATAGCCCAGGCCATGAGCAAGGCGTCTGGGAAGACGGTCGCATACCGACAGTTTCCCGTAGACGTCTGGAAAGGGTTCCTGCCGCCGTTGATGAGTGATCACATTGTTGATATGCTGCTGTATTTTGAAGACTTTGGCTACTTCGGTGAGAATACCGAGGAAAAGGTGAAATGGTCGGCAGAACAGGCTAGAGGTCATTTAACCACGCTTGATGATTATCTCCAGGCCCACCCATTGAACTTGGCTTGAGCAAGCGTCTCTTTAAATACATGATAACCACGTATTTCTTTTCTTTTCTCTTCTTTCGCGTTTTATCGTGATACGACGCCATGTACATAAATTCCTAGAATTGCTTGGGATGCAACATCGATAGAAAATATAAATTGCACACACCTGGCTCAGTTCCTGTCATTAGTTATTGGGCTCATCTAGGCTGAACCCCATCGCGGTTGATCACAGGATCCACATCAGCATCCCGCTCGCCCTCAATGACGCGTTGACGATGTCGTGACAGTGCGTGGATGGTAGAAGAAAAAAAGGTTCAGGTTCAATCGTGGTGAGTAGGGCGATATGCAGCTGTGCTGTATAAACCTGGAAATGGTCTTCGCCCTCCGTTTCCTTGTTTTAACTCCGGCTTTCCCCCGGCTGCGAGAGACAGGAGCAAAATCAGGTTATTCAGAAAGTCCAAGTCCCCTCGCGAATGTTATATTCACCAATCAACGACCCATGGTTGAGCTTCTTCTCAAACCAGGAGAACGCCTGCATTCTGATGGAGCTCTAATGCACATTGCGCGCAAAAATGACAAAGATCTTTATCAACTATTGATTAAATATGATGCTTTGGAGATAGACATGTTTGGCACTCAGGCAATGTTCTCCGTAATCATGCACGGACATTACGATATGGTTCAATCCTTGTTTGAGAAAAGTGCAGAACAAAACTTGGAGTGACAGTTCTCCACTTGGGATCATGCGGATTGGTTTTTCTATAGCACAATAGGTTTCGCTCTACATTTCAAGCACCTTGAAATTGTGAAAATTCTGCTGGTAAATGGTGTCCATCCAGATAAAACAGACTCGAGCTCGCCACAAAGAGAAATTACGAGGAGGCAATTGCTCTCTTATAAGAATTTTCCTACGACAACTTACCTGAGAAAGGATCTGTGTCCACTCACATTTCTTTCAACATAGAAGCCAATTTCGATAAGGGTCTTGAGGTCAATGTGGTGATAGGCGGGCTTTGGGCCTATAACACTACTAGTGGAAGGCTCCGAGGATGCAAAATATCCCAATGAATCGGACATATATTAGTACACCACGAACTATGGATATTACAATGTTAAGATACAACAAGATTTACGTATATAGTATTATATCACTTTTTTTTGCCTCCCCTTTAATCTCTCCCATCTCTGATATCTTCCAAATTTCGGAGCGACAGCTTAACGCCTAGATATTAAGTGTCAGTGCCTCTTTATCGCATTGTAGATTTAAAACCACCTCTGAGACTCGGGTTTAATGCGTGAGCTATTTCCAAGGGAAATGCAGGTTTGATGGGATGAGACCATGCTAAAGATGTAGAAGATACACGCTCTAGGGTCTGTTACCAGGAGCTACAATATATTCGAAAGAACACAACAGTTATCGGGCCCTATTGGCCGAGAGAGTTTACTACTTATGAGGACTTGGCAGATACCAGCCTTTTGGAATGAAATCGAAATGGGAAAAGAAAGTGGAATTTCAATATTTTGGAATCCGTTGGGCAATTTCCAAATTACACCATCCCTAGTCCAACCCCTAGACGCAGACACCAAGTCCTCTCGTCAAAGCCACCCAAAGCGCACAATCGTCACCCCGCGCAAGAATTCACTGCGGTGGGGTTCGCAACAATTAACTCTATCTTTGTTCTAAGGTCTCCAGAATTTGCCCTATGAAGCATTTTGTCAGCCCTTAATCGTTCCAAACAGTTACGCTCAGTTGCCTACCTGCTAGTCTCCATCGGCAACGAAGGCTCCGAAGAATCTCCATGAAAGTTTCTCGGTACCTGAATAGGCATGTATCGATATTTTCCACCGGATCTAGCAATCCCAAGGTTTCTAACACCAAAAAAAGGCCAGTGATGGAGAATGGAGACAGAAATGCGAGGTGGACATCCTCTGTCATTGTGAGCAGATTGAGCCGGCTACTTGATATATCCACCATTAACTCTAATGTTGTTTGAAGTTGTCCAGGAAATTCAACGGCACTGTCGGTTGTCATTTGGAGCTGGTAGAAAGCGTATGCACACAACATCGCCCTACCAAGCAAGGTTAAGTCATTCAGCCTCGGTGCAGAGCATGAACATGAATGTAAAGCTTACCCGAACGTTGTATCAAGACCTCGGTGCCATAGAAAGTCATCTCGGTGATCCGTAAAATTGGTCATCAACCTCCGTAGTTCGGCTTCCAGGGAGGTATCTCGAATTAATCGCGTACCGCCAGGGCAAGCCGACCAATATGCAAGAGAGCGATCACAGAGAACAGCTTGTACTCGTTCAAGGATATCACATGCATTCGCTTCGCACTGTAAGGTGCCAACCTTACCCACTATATGAGATTAGGTCTGTGAAACTTGGTACGACATTAATCAGCAGAACCAGACCTGTTATGCCCAAGGGTTTTGAAATTGGAGAATATTCATAGATTATGGGCTTGTTAATCACCTTGGAAATAATCTTGATATGCCTGCCATGATACCTGGAGTATTAGCCAACGAGTACCCCACAAAAGAACGGTATGAAGTGCTAAGTATTACTTGTCGAGAATGTAAATGCCAAGGAGAATATTTATGGCTTCTTCTGAACAGGTCGTCATTTCTGAAGATTGAGATATATCGGATGTAGGCGCGGGCAGCCCAATTGCACCGGCCATTCTTGCACAAGTGCCAATTGTAAGATATGCCTGACTCCCCAGGCAATGGGCATGTTCATACAGCGCAATCAATAGCCCGGATTGGATCAGCTCGACGCACGGTTCTTTTAGTGATGAAAATAGGGAGTAGTGGTATTTGCAAATTCGGTATAACTCTGGGGGAGAAAACGTGCCCGAGGCTACGAAACCATTCACAGGCTCCTCCGTTAGTAGAAGGATACTTAAAATTAGTATCATGAAGCCCCCGTTCGGTTGGAAACTTTCTGCTTCCTGAGTTCGCTTATCAATTCTTTCCCTAGAGATAATTGGCAGAAAGTCGTGTATTGAATCGAAGTAAATCCGACCCACTGTCCGAATTGAAGTGCTTTTCTCCTCTAGGATTCTGGTTAAATTCATTCCTACTATAAATTCCAAGTAGGACGGCTGAAGTAGGTTAGGTCTCAACTGCCAAGCATTTTCCTGCGCTTGCTTGACCTCAATGCTGGATTTGGCGTGATGATCAGGTGACACGGTAGTCCGCTGCTCTTCAGATGCAAATACACGCGACTCGAGCCTCTCCAGCCTGTCAAGGATGGCTTGAGATTTGGCCGTGATGTCTTGAACTGTCTCTGCTGCGCCATCATATGTGCAAGGGAGATCAAGCCTAGTAATATGATCAGTTCGCATGCAAACTTGCTCCACAAAATGGGCAGGGGCAGGCACAATACATACCTGGAACAGCGATCACACGTTGGTAGGTTCTTGTCACATTTCTTCTTGCTAGACTTGCACGGAATACAAGTTCGCGGTGCAAATCGATCACTCGTCTGATTTACAGAACCAGACGTTGTGGCCATTACCACGTTCATCTGTTAATTGTAGCTTCTTGATTTCTCAATTGGTGGGGTCGACGAACCTTTTACCTTAGAAGATGCTTCATGCCCGGGACAGCGGAACAAGATTGTTCCATATCTACTATGTACCTAATTGGTTAATTAGCCTGGGAATGTTCGGTTATATATTCCTTAGTCACAAGGCCCCTAGCTACAACTGGGGAGCAAAATCTCCGTTCATTCCTTCATCTCCGAACCGAACTAGCTGCTGGTGCCGATATAGCCTTTGAAACTAAAGCGACTCTTAAGTCAGCTAAGATCAGCTAAGGTAGTCTCATTAGTATATATACCCTCTTGTATCCCCTTGGAAATCTAAGCTTCCTTTGATTTGCAGCAAGTTTAAGTTGGAGGTGGCGCTATATTTAATCAAATTACCTAAATATTTAATGGGCATACATGACTACCGAAGTTTCAGCTCAAACCGAGCATTCCAGGAGCTTTCGAAACAAAGAAATCCTTTCCCTTGATCATGGAAACCATGAACCCCCAAGGCTTCCATCCGAAAATCTGACCCGTGCCCGTACTTTCTCCAATCGGCACAATCATCATCAAAGTCTCATTAGAGGAGTAGGTAGAATGCTTTCCCCTGCCAATAATTGCAGCCTTGAGATTGGCCACAACCACAGGGACCTGCTCTGCAACTTTTGTTACCACGCGCAGTGGTTGGGTTGTAATGTCTCCGAGTGCATAGATCGAACCATCCCCTCCCGCAACGCGCAGTTTGTCGTCCACCGCAATCCAGCCATCGGCGGAGAGAAATTCTGGTGGGACAAACTGGTTATTTGGTATCGCTCCCGTCGTAGATATATATACGTCTGCTTCAAGCTGCTCGCCGTTGTCCAAGTTGACAACCCACTGAGCTTTGTTTCCGGAAACTTTGCGCACAGCATCCACCACCTTCCGTGAGGTGATTACCTTGACTTTCTTTTCTGTGAGGACCTTCTCCGCCATAATTCTGCCCTTTTCCTTTAACATAGGCAAGACATGTTTGCTCGCTGAAATGAGGGTGACCGAAGCACCCGGCTTGGTTTCAAAAGCCTCTGCAAGTTCGCCAGCAAATTCGACACCGATCGGGCCTGCTCCGCCGACAATGACACTTTTCGCATCGGAGATGACCTTTTGTATTGAGCGAATGGATGCATCGATATCTTGATTGCCGAGTGGCTTGAAAGGAGCCAGCTCCCCCTGTAGTGAGGAACTTGTCGTGCTGCCGGATGCAATCACAAGATAGTCGTAGACAAGGGCCGATTGTAGCGATGAAACCTTGACTGACTTTGAGGCGACATTGATGCTAGTTGCTTCTCCTTTAACAAATTGAAACGACCCTTCTGGGTAGCGCGTAAATGATTGTTCGATGGGGAGGAGATATTGATCTGGCTGGAAGAACTGAGGCTTTGCGAGAATTCTTGGAGCGGCAATATTGAAGTAGTGCTTCTCCGATGGGTTGATCAAGATGACCTTAACCTTGTCGGAGTCGGTTTTAAGAAGCCCATTTGCAACTCCAAGTCCGGCGTGAGAGGCGCCAACTATCACGACGGTTGCTCTACCCATTACGGACAAATTGTCGTGTTCGTTTGAGCAGATTATCGAAGAACGAGTTTGGAAAGATCAAAAATAAGGGGGTTGCGACGAAGCGCACCGGCGGGTCTTTTTGTAAAATGTTGGAGAATGATGGAATGGGTATTGGCGAACAAATTTATAGGTGGGTTTAAAACGATACATTTTATTGTTGAGTAAATTCAGATGAAATTTTTAGAATTCTCTCGAGATGGTTGTTGATTGCTAAGAATCTATCTCGAATCTGAGCTCTATGTCTTCAGGGCGGCCTCGGGCGGCCGCCCGCGGCCGCCCCGCCAAGGCCGGACGTTCTACCTAGGTACCTAGGTAAGGTTACACGATTAGTCATTGTGCGGCAATGCTCCGCGGCCGCCGAACTATCAGCCGCTGGCTGGGTGCAAATCGAAGATCTGTCAGCAAAATTGCCAATCACGCGTTTATGTCTTCGTATATCCTGAATGATTATGTGTGTTCGCGTGCCATTAGTTTATCCAAGCTCGCGGGGCAGTGACTTGGCTCAGGGAGAAGGAAATTAAAAATCGTCTTCAACCTTTTTAGAAACATTAGGAACATTTTGAAATAACGTATTTCACTACCGAGCCAGCCACCCCCCAAGTACATCAAAGCACATAGTAAATGCGATAAATTACAACTTGGTATCTCAACAACAGTAGTCTATAGTAATTTTTCCTTTCAGTCTAATTGTTTTTATATGATATCTAGTTCGTTTGGGGAGTTTTGAGATATTTAATGATTTGGTGATTGAAATATATATATTTTTTGGAGTCTAGCGATGTAATTTCCATACGACAATAATTTAGGTCTCCAATGCTTTCAAAATTGATACATGCTACTAAGAATGCTTATCGATACCTATCTACCAATTTTAAAGATTAATTATGCCGTGTGGTTGAGATATCAAGTTGTAGTTTATCTTATTTACTATGTGTTTTGGAGTTGGCGGCTCGCTTACCGAATACGTTATGTTCTGGTGCCTGAGAATCCAGGCATCAACACCTCAGGTAACTAGTATGTAGTCGGCAGAGCACCCCTCCATAGAAATCAACTCTCTCCCTCCACACTTCTGGGCCCCTACATTGTAGAGACCCCTTCAACAAAATATATATGACTTTGTGATTGCGGTATGTATATTTCTGGCTTTTAGGACTGTAATTTTCAATACCATAATGACGCACCTCTTCGATATTCTTAAGATTGCTATATAGTATTCAAAATTCTTAGGAGCCACGAGAGGGGTGATGTTTGTGGTATGGATCGCAGGGCCGAAAGATGCCCTGGATACCGTCTGGGAGTCGTTGTGGCCGTTGTTGTCAACAAGGTACTGTGCATTGTTTTTATTCACATCATCCGGGTAGTATTGCACCCAGGGAGAAGAATCCCACGCGGAGGCATCACCAGGACGAACAAGCGCTGGTTGGAGATAAATGGAACCAGGAGTGCTCTCTTCCTGTTGGGAACAAATCCAAATGTATACGGGTCTATATAATGTGGCGACCACGCTATGTTCAACCCTCAATCGAAGGATAGAGGAAAGTAAATACCAAGAAAAGGAAAATGGGTTTGGCTTTTGTAACATCACGGGGAAGAGAAATACCTGGGTATTTATTTCAGTCGAAGTAGTTCAGAATTTCACCTAAATATCAACAGAAAAAAAGAGGTGAAATAAAAAATAGATCGACATTACAGATAGATCAAGAGGTGTCCGCAGCTGGTTCATTAGGCACATGAATCGTTCGCCCCCTCCCCCCCGAATCGGGGAGCCGTAAGTATGCGCTATCGTCGCTAAAGGCAGGGGCAGGGACGGGTTTGATACTAGCTTCCTCAATTCAATTTCCTTTCCTTTTGGCCTTTTTAAATAATAATATTGAAAAAAAAAAAAAAAAAAAAATTAAGACAAAATTTGCCCCCTAAAGTCTATCTCAGAAGGTTCGGGGTAGTTGTTGGGGGCCATGAGAACGTGTGAATCCTGTTCATTTTCTTGTGATATGCGTTCGATTTGATAACCGACAGAACGGGATCGTGGATAAACCTAACACCTTCATATATACACATATGGTAGAACGAGCTAGGGATACAGAATATTACTCTAAAGGTAATACGGACTAGACTTTACACCTGATAACTCTCTACTATATGACCTCATAGTTATCTATATAAGGTTCCTTTCCTAATTGAGCTTCGGACCAGGCACTTTCCCTTGATTTTATTCGAGTGCTTTTCGACTTTTACTTGTATCTACTTGAACCAACAGCTTTTTCCCCCTTCATTACAAGATCTCATCTACTCCTTTGTATCAAAATGCCATCGCTGGCGAATGTGCCGAACGCATGGAAAAAATGGTGGAGCCGACTACACAAGCTCTCAGAATCGTCCGATGTCAACACAACCAGACTACAAGATTTCATTATGAAACCTCCCCTCAAGCCTGAAATCGCTACCATCAGTGCATCAGACATGACACTATCAGATGTCAACAACTTTTTTAACTTGAGGGAACTGCGAGGGCAGGAAAAATGGCATTTGGCCCGGCGAGTTATTTTGCTTAGGCCGGATTTTGGTACCTAAGACATCATTATCCCTTGTACTTTAGAATACTAATAAATAGCTATAGATACCTGGATGGACACTTTTACAGAGTTCACTAAATCCTCAAAGCCGATCGAAGCTCGTACAAGGTGCAAAATAGATGCCCTCCTTTTCACGGTCTATGAGTCTAACGGCTGATGGATTATTGGATTACGGCCCAAAAGTCACTCTCCAATTCGAAACCGCACTTGAATGGGGTCCGATCAACTACAAAAACAAACAACACAAGTGTGTAGGAAGGGCAGACTACACAATGTTCTTTGGTGAGCGGGACCACATAGCCTGTCACTTGGTCGTAGTAGAGGCCAAGAAGGACACCACCGGAACCGGCCTAGGACAGCTCTTGGCCTATATGGCCATGGTTCGGGCAAGCCGAAAGGCTCGGGGACAATCCGATAGCACTGTGTGGGGGTACCCTTACAGATGGGGACTGGTTTTTCTTTGTTCGGCTGGCCAATGTAGGGCAATGGTCTGTGGTCGCGTATCGAGCTACCCGAGATGGATGGGGTGATATTGCTAATATGATGGCGTATATGGTTTTACAAGGGCACAAGATTGCGGAGTCTCCAGTGCGCTCAAGTTGTTCAAGCAATCCCTCTACGAGGCATTCAGTTCTATCCTCCGAGGCACCTCGTATCCCCTCTATCACCATTCAGGAGGCCATTGATGAGAACGCTGACTTACTTTCTGCTTTGGGTTGAGCTTAGCTTTGCTGTCTGCCGCGGACACCTTGGACAGATCCCATTATATTACTACTTAGCCTTTTATGGGATGCGGGATGAGTGATTAACTATTATTAACTTAGCTTTATATCATACAACAACAATAGCTGGCCGTATTTGCAGCCTTGTCACGTCTCTTTGATGCTCGTTCTAGTATAATTTTGTGTCTATCCATTTGAATTAGTCTCGTTTATATTATTAGCTATACCCGTAAGAACCTATAAAAAACCCGAAAGGTTATTAAGAACTTAGAAAATATATATAACTAAAATATATCTATACAACTTCGTAAGTATTTTTCGGCTTATACTACTAGTACTAAGGCTCGGGCTCTACCCACGCTTACTACTAGAACTCCCTAGCTAGAGTTTCTAACCGAGGTCAGAAACTACAGCTCGGCTCTCCCTACGCTTATTACTAGACCTCCTTAGCTAGAGTTTCTAACTGCGGTCAGAAACTAGAGTACCTGCCTGCTTTCACCGCCTTAGGAGAACACGAGATCACCGCCCATATAATACAACTTTTTTAAGCTTTAGTTAAACAGTACCCGGTCCTTGCCAAGTAACCCCACCCCCTTCAGGTGTAGGGTTACCACACACTAATGTAAACTCTTGCTTAATGTAAATTTTACACCACCCACCATTTTTGCTACCATTTTATACCCATCAACATGCCGGAAAAAAACCTAGATTGAGAGAATACACTTGCAAATGCATCAATAGCTATCGATAGGCAATGAAATCAAATAGAAACGTGGTTGTTGAGATATCAAGTTGCAATTAATCGCATTTACTATGTGTTTGGGGGGAGGCCAGCTCGGCGGTATGGCCGGCTCGGTAGTGAAATACGTTATGTAGTAAGTTGTTCACAGACTCAATAACAATACATGTATATAATTGGTCATTCTCTTTGGCAAGAAATCTAGAGAAATTGTTCGGTTTTCGGTATACAGAACCGAGTTGCCGAGCGGCGAAGTCTCAAAGCAGACTTGACGCTGGCCCTCGGTAAAATGCTGTAAGCTTGGAAAAGATCAACTTAAGAATGTATCAAAATATTCAGTTTTGACCACTACATTCCAACGACCCAACACTCATTGAGCTTTGCTGAAAAGAAAAAAAATATGGATATCCCACTATCAGACAACATCGTGCGGGTCAAGCTGCTTGACACCACAACCTACCTGACCGGAAAGGCTTTTGTGTTTGTTGATCCCGTTGTTCCTGGACATGAAACCTTTAGCTTCTATGATCTTGCATTCTTCATCGAGAATGAGGCCCAAGGAAAGAAAGTGATGTTCGATCTTGGAACACGCAAAGACTACTGGAATCTTGCACCGGCCGTTCAGCGTGTTTTTGGCGCCGATACGGTCATGGATGGAATAAGGGTTGAAAAGGACGTAAGTGAGATTCTGGAAGATGGAGGTGTGGCACTGGAGAGTATCAGTCAGTTTGAATTCTCCCCGAGTTTGCCTCAAGCACGATAACTGACTGGCTGTAGACTCCTGTATCTGGTCCCACTACCACTATGACCACTGCGGTAATATGTCTCCATTCCCTTCATCGACTTCTATCACTGTTGGAAGTGGTTTTAAGGCAGCTGGGCTGTTGCCAGGCTACCCCGAAGACCCGAAGTCTCCAGTCTTGGCCTCAGACTTCGCCAATCGGGACCTGATCGAGGTCAACTTTGAACATAGCTTTTCAATCGGTGGATTCCCTGCATACGACTACTTTGGAGACGGATCCTTTTACCTCCTCGACTCTCCTGGTCACTGTCCAGGTCACCTCTGTGCGTTGGCACGTACCACCCCATCCTCTGCAGAAGGCGGCGCCACATTCGTCTTCATGGGTGGGGATATATGCCACTTCGCAGGTGACTTTCGCCCATCCCCCGAGAAACCTCTTCCAGACCCCATTCCTGAATCCATTATCAAATGGCGCAATGAAGCCAGGAACTTCCCTGCCTGTCCGTGTTCTCTGACAGCCCACCATCCTAATACCTCCGACCAAGGGGCTGCCCGCACAACGCCTTGGTATAATATGCGCGCTGAATATCCCACGGTATACCCCGACTTTGAAGATGCGCGGGCTTCGGTTGCCAAAATGCAATCTCTGGATCAAAATGAGAACGTCTTGGTGTGCATTGCCCATGACGCGGTTTTACTTGACTATCTGCCTATTTTCAATAAGAATCCGGGCCAAGATATCAATGGTTGGAAGGGTGATTGTATCAAAGAGAAATGCCATTGGGGCTGGATGAGAGAAATTGCGGTGGACGGACAACCAGCACATGCTCCTCTAGTCGAGGGCTTCTGGAGAGATGGCAAGCTTTGGGATTATGAGGCGTTTAAAAAGACCCTAAACATACTGTCTTGAATGCCTATATAAGTGTTTAGCTGTTTGAGAGCTACTATTGGAGGCTGAATTGAATGAAACACCGGACTTTCAAAGTGAACAAAAATGACGGAACCTTATACTTCTTCTTCAATATTATGTTTCTTGGTCTAATCTGTCCAGAATTATGTACCTTCCAGAGCTCATGTACGTTACTGCGTTCGAGGTCTCGAATATGATGAGGCCTTTGCTAGTATTGAGTGGATAACTCAAGCAAGTGTATATACCAAGATTCCTTTAGTTAACTGGTCACCATTACTACGAATAAATGTATCTTGAACTTTCAAATGATACCAAGCCGTAAAGTATATGTACAAACGTCATGCTTGAATGATAACTAGCAAGTAAATAGCATGAATGTATAACCCTTGTGCTTAGAATCCAAGAGCCTTCCAGTTCACGTTTCTAACCGACTCTTCTGGGCTCATAAGAGATTTGATGGCCTCTTTAGACATGAATTCCTGCACATCATGCACGGGAAATCCATACCTATTCGTGGCACCGCTGTCTTTCAAAATCCGTAGAAACTCCCATTGACGTGCTTGTTCTTCACCCATATCCCCATAAAGCTTCGTATAGACCTCAGGTGATAGGCGAACAACCATGGTTGAGTTAGGATCAGGAGAAATTCCACTCTCCCTGCCCCACATCGCCAGGTATGATTCCAATGTGTAGTCCTTCACAGTACACCGCACATAAGCTCCTGAAGGAGGCTTGTTCGTCACCAAACTGTAGACGAAAATACCAGAGTTGACCGAATGATCTCCCAGCAATGGGTACGTGGTTGTAGGGTCTGTTGGATAATGTTGAATCCATTTCTTCGCAGCAGGCTGTGCACGAGTTAGTTTCAAATGCGAAACTTGGAATAATGGAGCGCATTACTGACAACATATATTGGTTTGAAGATATCGTACTGAATCAAATTATTGGTGAAAGTCGTGAAGAGACAGAAGGTAGTTCGCTCCAAAAGCGTCTTGTCTGACCGGATGAAGTCATCCACACGGCCCTTGGCTTCGAAATGAGGTACCAACGCCTTGCCATTTGTGATAAGAGATGTATGGGGAAGAGTACTCCAGAGGTAATGTTCTAAGGTGGTGACCTTGCTGGCCGCTATCGCCATGTTTGTTCCCTGGGCATACTCGATTTCCATGGCCTTCTCCCATCCCTTGTCCCAAAAACTCTCGTAGTAGTCCGTCACGGCAAAAATAGCCGTCGCTCCTTCGAATGCTTTGTCAAGGCTGACTAGATTGTCGATATTTGCTTGAACCATTTCGACGCCCTTGGCAGAGAGGGCCCTTGCCCTTTCGCTTTGCGTGTTTCGAGTGATTCCACGGACTTTCCATGTCTTATCGCTCAAAAACTTGGAAACAACAGCGCCACCTTGACCACCAGTCGCACCGACAACAACAATGAGTTTCTGTGCCATGACGGGTGTAGGCTTGGTACTAGGATGGTATATGTGTTGAGTACGTTGGGAACGAGTTTAAATAGAACATAGAAAACTAGAAAAATCTCGCTGCCGTCAACAATTCGAAAAGAATCACAAAATCAAGCCCAACTTATTATTAATCATCTCCCCCTCGCTAGCCCCTCACCTGGCTACTTATGCCGATCGGTAGTTGACTGCCGAATCAAGCTTGCACCGATTACTGTCTATTGCCGACGCCAACGAACACTGCCGAAGAAAGTCGATGGTGCTGTATACTGGGGTTGGAGTTCATATGCCTTGAACGTATGCTTTGTCGAGCATAGTTAGTAAGGTGCGTGTGATATTGATGATTTAATTTCGATTAGCTTAGAGCAATGGTCTGATGTTTATGAGTTTGTTTAATGAGTAATTCCCATATAATACTCTAGATTTAAATACTGTCTCATCAAAAACACACATCTTTACGCGAATCTATTTTTTTTGAAATTGCACCACAACGCTAAGGGCTACCACTTTCAAATCAATTGTAAGTTAAATCTAAATTCCTACTCTATCTATTGATACGAGTTTTGTATTAGTAGCCATTGTAGTAGCGATAGAAAGTATATAGCCCCCCTAGGGAGAGATCTCGCTCGGCGTTTGGCTTCGAGTTCTTGCTTCAGCTGGATGAAACGCCTGCATAATCAATCATACGCAACTAGTTAGACTGCAACAAGTTAATTGAACTTTGATTGATTGATTGACTGATTGATCACTCTAAATGTAGTTCCAAGGTTCTTAATGTAAACGTAAATATCGAAACGCATTTATTGCATTTTATTTACCATGAGCAGTAGCTAGGTGTCTGTGACTAAATCAAGTTTCCATAGACCCAATCAAGAGAACTGAATGCCTGTAAATGATGAGGACAATAAGCAACATGTCGATTCTTTACTGATCTGAGTGCACTTACCCCCATCAATAATGATGCTTTGTCCAGTTATCATACCGGAGTCTTTACTTGCAAGGAAGCTGACGCAGCCGGCAATATCCTCTGGAGTCTATCGTTGCTCATTAGTAAGACCATCTTGGTGAACAAAAGACTAATCTTGGTCATACCTGAGGCTTTTTCATCGCAGAGCGCGATTGGACTGCTTGCTCAAAGGCATGGCCCTTTGGTACGCCATGAACACTTGAAAAGTTGTCATCGATTTGATCCCACATCTACGCATGGTTAGACAGGGTGAAAAAATCGTTGAAGTCCATGTTGTATCTCTTACCGGTGTTTTGACGATGCCAGGGCAATAAGCTAGATATAAAATCAATTTCATTACTCACGCGAATCTTCAAATGGGGATTTCATGATTCATTACCATTCACCTGGGAAAGAGTTAAATCAAGTTTTCTTTTCTGTTTTTTTTTTTTTTCGACATTCATAGAAACAGGTATTGTCAACTCACGTTAATGCCATGGGGGGCGAATTCAATGGCCGTCGCTTGGGTCAAGGCTCGAACGGCCCATTTGCTCACTGAATAGGCAATGGCAGTCGGTTGCTTTTAATATAGGTTAGTTATCGTATATTATCGATACAGCCGGAGTAAGGAATTCAATACCGGCCGATAACCCGAGATAGAACATGCGCCAATAATCTTTCCCCCGTTGCCTTGGGCAATCATCTGTCGACCTAGACATGAGATTAAAATCACATCAATAAAATACGCCTAATTCAAGTAATCAGACTTACCAGCAGCTCGGTAGCACAGAAAAACACCCTTGACATTGACCTTTGCACCGTAAGCTCGAGTTAATATCGCAAGAAGCGGGGGGGGGAGGGCGCAAACAGCTTGAACACGATCCCATTCATCCATCGTAAGGTCCATCATCCCTTTCGTGAGCATTATACCCGCATTTGCGACCATGACCTACATGCGAAGTTAGTGAAGGTTTGCCCAAAGGGAAGGTCATTGAAATTTACCGCCAAGTGGCCAAGAGCTTCAACAGTTGCCTCAACCAATTGGTTCACATCCTCCTCTACGCTTACATCGCCAACTATGGCAACAGAGGATCTGCCTATTTTGAATGAGCACCAAATACCCCGGTAGATGAGATACACACCTTTAGACTCGATTTCTGCTTTGAGACTCTGGAGCTCAGAATGTCTCCCGGCGATGTCATTCACCTAGCCTTTGGGTGAGAAAGACTACAGGTATGGACTCAAAGATATTGAAATATACTCACAGCTACGTCGAAGCCGTCATCTGCTAAACGTAAGGAAATGGCTCGACCGATGCCTTGAGAAGCACCCGTGACAATGGCGGCAGGCATTTTGGACAAAAGGTCAATATAGATGAGATATAATTCAAAGTTAAACGAATCAAGTTTAATTGTTGAAGCTCAGATAACATATACCCGACATCTCCGGTAATTATAACAGTCTCAATATTGGCCACAGAAGTAAGACCCTCGGCTTCGGTAATGTTGTGTATAAAGACGGCGTAGATGATGTACCGAGTACCGAAACCTTGAAATGACGCGTGATAGCAAATGATGGCCCAGAACATGTCCGAAGCCTTGATGTGGGCTTACGAGGGCAGATAAATGAATGGACCTTGTGGGCCCATATTTCCCCCGGATTTCCCAAGGTTTCCCCATATTTTCTCCACTGTGGCATCCTAGTTTTGTTTCAAACTCAGGATCAACATGGCACAAATCTTCAAGGAACGGCCTTCGTGTGAGAAAGAGCTTGACGATATAAGCGAGCACCATGTCGAGTTCCAAAACAACCCAACACAGACTTCCGAGATGAAGAAAGCCGAGAAGAGACTAGTTCGTCGAATCGACATTCGACTTCTTCCTTGGCTATGCCTTCTTTACGCCCTATCGCTGATTGATCGTACCAATATATCCGCAGCAAAAGTCGCTGGAATGTCCCAGGACCTGCAACTTACGGGAAATCGATTCTCTGTTGCTCTCGTGGTGTTTTTCGCACCATATCTGATGAGTGAATTGCCTAGCAATTTCATCGTTCGACGTGTGGGAACACGGTACTATCTCGCATTTCTCATCATGGCCTGGGGAACCGTATCCATGTGCTTTGGATTTGTTACTCGATACTCCCAGCTGGTGGGCCTACGGCTACTTCTTGGGGCATTTGAAGGAGGATTTAATGTGAGCAATTGTCTATCCAGGATGATTAGATACTAATCAACGTTTTCAAACAGCCCGCCTGCATCTACCTAATATCCTCCTGGTATGAAAGATATGAGACCCAACGCAGACTCTCCATTTGGTACATGTCAGGCTCAGTAATATCCGGCTTCAATGGGATCATCTCGTACGGGCTGAGCACACTGGAAGGCCTCGGTGGCAGGCGGGGATGGAACTGGATATTCATTATTCCTGGTGCCATTACAATGTTCCTCGCCATTCCAATCTTCTTCTTTGTGTCAGATTTCCCAGAAAATGCAAAATGGCTGAGTCCGGAGGAGCTCAGCCTTATTCAAACGCGGCTTCAGGAAGACCGAGGCGAGCGTCTTGACGACAAAATCACAATTCGAAAAGCTCTCAAAGATCTCACTGATTGGAAAGTCTGGGTGCTGGCCAGTTTGCTATTCTTCCCCACTGCCGGCGCCTACACAATGGCATTCTTCACACCCTCGGTCCTGTCGGGATTAGGCTACAGTACCGCACTCAGCCAGATTCTAGTGACACCACCCTATCTGATGGCTGCCATCTTTGCTATCGCAACAGGTATAATATCAGACCGGGTCCGAGCTAGAAGTCCATTTATCATTGGATTCATGCTGCTTAATTGTGCTGGATTCATCATGATGGGATGGGGAAATAACACGGGCTGCAAAATGGCCGGAATATTCATGGCTGTTGTGGGAAACAACTGTGCTATACCAACTATTCTGGCCTTTATGTCAAACAATGTTGTCGGTACAAGCAAGAGGCAAATTGCAGTTCCTCTTCAGACAAGCTTAGCTGCTTTGGGTGGGATTTTTGGGTCTCTGGTGTTTAGAGAGCAGGATTATCCTGGCTATCGTCCTGGACTATATGCCAGTATAGCATGTACTGTGGTTTGCATGTTTATTAACATTGGAATCACTGGATGGTTTTACTTGGAGAACAAAGCGGCTGACCGTAAGGAGAAAGTCCTTGAAGGATTGGAAGGGTTTCGATATACGCTGTGATTGTCTCGCATATAGAACTTAAGCACACTTCACGCCATCAGTTCGTCCTTGTTATGAGTATTGAACTGACAATGCGAATCCTGGCAAATATTTTTCTGTTCAACAAGACTTTCAAAACGGGCTCTAGATCCCCTAATATTTAGTTAGATCTGTTGAGGTATAACCCCATTGGATAAGATAGTACAGGGATACAAGATAGATGTAGGATGTGTAGTGGGTTGAAAGGCAAGCAAAAGGTCTTCTGTTATGTGTGGTATGGAGAGACTAAAAGGTTATCCCTTTTAGTCCGGCAAACATGCGCCGTAGAGATGGGGAACTCCATCAAATGGAAGGGCTACCTGACAATACTCCAACATAATCTAAACGGGGAGCTCAACAGAAAAAGGCGATGTCAAAATGACTACCAGGTTTGATAAGTGCTACAGGCAGAATATCCTCTATACCAATTCAAGTACAGTAACAAATTAAGGCTATAGCTTGTAATAAAATATGAATTGTTGATCTCAAAAACGGAAAAGGAAAAAGAAACTAAAACAAACTATCTGGTTCGTCTAAATACCAAGTTGAGTTCATACCTGGATCTTCGAGCGTAGAGGTTCCATTTCCCAGATATTGAAACCGGTTTGCAGTCCAACGTGTATATTCATAATCTTCACCGCGGAAGTTTTGTAGCATATGGAACCAGTGGATTCGACTTCCAGGATGAAGTGCCGTAACTGGACCGTTTGTTTCACCATTCTTGAACCAGGAACGGCAGCTCCCTGCCCATGCTGTTCGAGGCATGAAAACTGCAATATGTTCATTCAAATCATCGACTGCGTCTTGTTTTGGGCAAACAGACTTGATCCCTTCTTCTTGACACTTGCGAATGAGTCGGACTATATATTTGGCAACATGTTCGGTAATGGTTAACACGCTGCCGTGTCCGATTGGGGCATTTGGGCCCAAGAATGCTGGTAAATAATGAGAAAATGATCTTCATGAAGTAAGGATAATGTAGAATACTCACTGAAGTAATTAGGCATCCCGGGGATAGCACATGACATGTATGATGAGGGAATCTGTGAGGTCCAAATGTCTTGCAGATTCCCGGTTCTTCCAATAACTGGGAAGCGAGGACGAAATGACAAGTCGAAGCCGGTAGCACAAACGATGGCATCAACGAAAATTGTCTCGCCGGATTCTGTTGTGAATCCGCTCTCAAAGACATTTGCAATGCCATCAGTCACGAGGTGCATGTTACTCTCATGCAACGAGTCGAGATAGGCAACACTAGGTGTGATTCGCCTGCATCCAAATGGGAAGTCAGGTATCAACTTGTCCATGAGCTTTGTATCCCCTCTCAGCTTTTTGCTCATATACTCTTTCATTTTCTCCTTGACTATTCCTTGCAAAGGCGTGGAGGTAACAAGCTGTCCGAATACGTCAAAAATGCGGACAAGGTGAGAGTAGCCACAAAGGGAACTCACATAGCTGAATTTGTTGTTCACTACCTCCTCTGTAGCCTTGGTGAAGCGTTTGTAAAGTTCCTTGTCTTCCTCAAACCGAGAAATCTGAGTCGGTGTGAAGCGATCGCCGTCAAGTTCCAAGTTCGCAATCTCTTCACCGGCGGTACTCGCAGACATTCCTTCCAAGCCTGGGGGTGCTACCCAGATCGGCGATCTGAATACATGGACGAGGGTTGAAACATCTGGCTGCATAGCAGGAACGATCTGTACACCAGATGATCCGTTGCCGATTACTGCTACCCTTTTGCCCTTGTAATCCCAGTTCGCTGGCCAATTCGCACTGTGTACCAGATCTCCCTTGAAAGAATGGAGACCAGGGATCTCTGGCCATTTCCAGTGACTAATTCGTAATCAATAACTGTTCAACCAATGTGTTATATTTGAATTACTCACTTGAGAATTCCCGAGCCATCAAGCAAGAAATGAGCTGCATCATTTATGATAGTATCAGTTGCGAGGTCCCTCACAACCACATGCCACTGGCCTTCATCCTCGTTCCACACAGCGCTCTCGACCTGATGTTGCAGCTTAATTGAGTCTTGCAGATTCTCACGAGCTACAAGATCCTTGAAGTATTGATGAATCTCCGATGAACCGGAATAGAATCTGCTCCAGCGAGGGTTTGGAGCCCAGGAAAATTGGTAATTGTGTGAAGGGATATCACATTGGCAACCGGGATACCTATTCTCGAACCATGTGCCCCCGATGTCGGGATTCTTCTCGTAGACCACGTTTTCCGAGTCGGGGATGTTCTTCCGTAGAGTCCGAATCATGTTCAGACCACTTGCACCAGCACCAATAGTGATAACTCGAACGTGACGGGTTGTGCCAAGAGGTTGCTCCAGCACCTTGTATGGCGCGTGGCCGTTCAAATTGGTCAGAGTCATGTTAGCGAGGTTGGTTTTGAATTAGATGCTGATGGAACAGGCTTTCCCTTCAAATTTCATCTACCTAGCATTTATATCTATATTGGTATTTTCATATAATGCTATTACCCCAGGAAGTTTCCTCCCCCACACCTCGGTGGCTCCAAGGACATTGGCTTCATCATCAGACCATCCTGCTCGGTCCCCGGATTTCGGCTCTCATGTGCCGAAGCGTTCGTCATCCACTTCGGCACTCGGCAAATGTCAGGTGACAACATCAAATTCTTTGACGGGGCATTTTAAGCTCTTCACCTGGTTCTGGCCGAAAATATTCAAATTGAGCCGAAAAAATCGAAGTAAATATTGAACCTAGTTTCACGATGCCTGTTACGATGAAAGCCAGCCACTTGGCCAAAATCGGAGGTCCCGAGGGTGTTAAAGTCCCCGATCAAGTTCCCCGTCCGGTCACAAGCAAGGGATTTATTGACGACCGAATGACACGCTACGGCAAGGAAGCTCTTGACAGGTTTGCTTTAGGGAAATGGGTTTTCCAAAAGCATGATCGGCTCTATTCCCTCGAGGATGTTGAGCAGGCTCACCGAGACGTGGAAAATCGGGGTACAGTTGGGAAATTATTGATTAAAATCTAACACTGTAATTATCAATAGCTGTTATTCATTAATCATCTTACTCGAATGTACTAAGCATTCACACAGTCTCGGAGAACTCCTCTTTGGCATCTCAAAGTAATTCGGCAGCACCCCCTTTGAGCAGGGTCTGACACATGTGCTTTCAATTTTTGTCTTCGAAGATCTATACACAAGTGGTATACAGAAGGTGTGCCATATGTACACATGTTACTGAAGTTCCAAATAAACCCCTGCTCAAGCTGCCGTCCTTATGTACCTGGTAGGAAGCGAATAAGTACATGGAGAACAGAATTTCGACAAATATTCATCAATATAACATCCGGATGAATGTGCAGTTATGTAAAAAAACCCCGAATATTTAGTGGTATGGCATTGGTGCGAATTGATTTCTCTGAATGTAATGGAAAATAACATCTGCACATGTGCTTGAATACATGTCAATATTCGCCCCTAGTAGACTGAATCTATGCCTTCGACTTGTTCTTAATAGTGTTGACAGTATCGCTCGCGATAGCAAGCGCATCCCGCCCGGCGGGAACACCACAGTAAATCATGGCATGTCTGCAAGCTTCGCAGATTTCTTCCTCTGTGAGTCCATTGTGAAGTGCAGCGGCGACATGAATACGTAGCTCGGGTCCTCGATTGAGAGCCGTAAGCATGGCAAGGTTCATGAGGGAGCGCTCGCGGAACTTGAGGCCTGGGCGCGCGTAGCTGGAAAAACAAACTTCCGCAATATACTCTTGGCTTGTCTTGGTGAAAATGTCGTCTTTCTGAAGAAGAATATTGAAGTTAGTGGCTTAGTGGCCTCGTCTTTGGGTAACCGCTTGGGGTGAAACGTACGGCTTGTTTCCGCAGCTCTGTCAATAGCTCCTCCCCAAGGAATTCTTTGCTCATCTGAGCACCAAGAAGTACCTTTTCGGATAGTCCTTCAGACATGGTTACTGCAAATTGAGTTTTGGTTTGGTGGCTATTTGTTGTTTCCCTTCAAATCTCCAAGAATGTCGAAGACGGAATATTTATGGTGCATGGAAACCCACGCTGGGTTGCCTTTTTATCTAAATACAGCGGGACCGACAAGACTTTCCGCTATTATGCGTGGTGAACCTAAACCGAGATTCTCGGCAACACATTTCTGTCTATATATGACCGTAGTTGAAGGTCAAAGTAGTATACAAGGCTCAGTGACGGCACTCGGTATACTCGGCACTTTCCTGGGTGACGTGTCCAAACATACCTCGGACGAGTATAAGCGTAAATAGTAGAGCCTTTTAAAAACGACTAGTCTCAAAGTTTAATACTTGAATGCGGGGTATACGGGGCAACTTGTTTCGGCGATCTCCAAGCCCTTCTCTCCAGGCATATCTAGTCTGTCTTGTTGCCGTTAACACTTCTTGTCCGGCCCACATCCAAATACGATATTTTTTTGACGTTATACCGATTGTGGGGATCGTTTATATACTTCAAAGGTTGTTTGCAAATTCCCGGTTCTTATAATGAGTTTAACTGATTGAGTGAATCCATAATTTCAAGATCTACATTTATGATATAGTATACTTAAGGTTTGAGACAGATGAATTTGAAATCTGCTGGATAGAACCTTTTTCAATAATACGTCACTCAAGTATGATTGATTGAATTGTAGCGGATTCTAGGTTATCCAAGTGCTTCAATGAAAGCTGGACCAGTCCATGGTCTTCATGCCCTCTTCAGTTGGCACAAGAGAGGCCCGAAGATCCTCAGATAGCAGATCCTTCCCCTCAACTAGTTTGAACCCTGCAGCATTGCTTGGGTTGACTCCAGCATCCTTCATGAACTGGAAGAATCGCCACTGGCTGGCCTGTTCTTCTCCCATCTCACCCCATAGAGCAATATACTGCTCCATGGAAATTTGGATGACGGCAGTGGAATTGGGTTCGGGACTCACTCCACTCGACCGACCCCAGGCGGCCAAGAAGGTGTCCATCGTAAGATCCTCGACATTGCACTTGACATATGTACCCGACGGGGGTGGGTTCTCAATAACACCCCGCACAAAGATGCCACTGTTCACGCGGTGGTTGCCGATGGATGGATACGGTGTATCAGGATGCACTGGATAAAACTGCACCCATTTTCTGGCCGATGGCTTAACGCGTAATGATCAGTTAGATATTTGAAATTCAAGAGGCAAGGGCAGGTTACTCACAATATAGATCGGCCGGAAAATCTCATAATGAGTCACATTTACGGCAAAAATGGTGAACATGATGAAAGTAGTCTTCTCGTAGAGCTCAGCTAAGTTGTCTTTGATAAAAACGTCCACGTTGGCCTTTCCCTGGAAGTGTGGCACTATGGCCTGGCCTTTGGTGATAAGGTCGGTATTAGGCAAGGTGCTCCAGATGTATCGTTCCAGCGTTGGAATTTTCGCAGCAGCTCGAGCCAAATTGCTTCCTTGTTGTAGCTCACGTGCCATTGACTTCTCTGGTCCAAGTTGGAAGAAGTAATCATAGTAGTCGGTGAACGCAAAGATAGCAGTAGCGCCCTGGAACGCTTTCTCTAGACTGGCTTGATCATCGACATTGGCTTCTGTAACCTCCACCCCCTTTGCAGCGAGAGACTGTGCTTTTTGACTCGCGGCATTGCGAGTAAGACCACGCACACGCCAGTCTGGAAGCTTGAGAAAGCTATCGACGATAGCAGCGCCTTGACCCCCAGTGGCACCGAGGACGACAATCAACTTAGACATGATGGATGAGTTGAGATTCAAAGGTAAAATATGAAATACAGATGGGGAGTATGCATTCTCGCATTGACTGCCTCTATAAATATAGTTTATATCACATCTTCCAGACAAATCTCAGTTCCACAGGGCAGATTTGCCGATGTACCGAGCATCAACGCCGACAGCCGAAACCCCCTCCAAAAAGATCAATGGCCGCCACCGCATGCAGCCATTAATTTGAACTAGGTATGAGGTTGATAGAAGCCCCGCGTTTTTTCACGAGGATCAATGCGGGGTGATACCCCACAGTGAAATCTACCATCATTCATATGTTCATCGCCTGCAGACGTTAGACCCAGAAGCCTACTGTCGCGGACATGTGGAAGCTTAGTTCTCATTGCTCATTGCTCTTTCTTTCAATTCAAATAGCTTGCCCATTCTTAATATTTAGTACAGATTTTGTTATAGAAATACTGAGGCTGATGGCTATAGGTTCCATTTTAGCCATTGTACAGTGATAAAGCACTTGAGGCGGTGACCTGGTTAGGTTGAAGTTGTGAGGGCCGCACCCGTAAAAGAGGGGAAAGCGGATGCTCTCGGCATCACAAAATCTTAGCTGCCACGTTCACGAAGTACCTGAGCTATGGAGGACATGCCAACTCCCCAGATTAAAGCTCAATCATCTAATAAAATGGCCCGACTTCGAGATCGAGCACATACTGTTTGTGTTCATTGTCATACTCGAAAGGTAATTCCTTGGTCGATCTTTTGTGCGCGCTCGGTAATGACCATTCATTTAGGTAAAATGTGACTTGGAAGACAGCCGCGACAACACTTGCAGTAACTGTCGTCGATTTAAGCACTCGTGCATGTATGCTTCTGGCTTTTCTTGTTGTCAACCTGAGACACGATACTAACGAGCTCAAGACGACGCACTGGTGCGCGCAAACGAACAAGAGCGGCCAGCCCAAGACGCTTCTCACAAATCAGCGTGTCCCCACAAAATATCAATGCGGCACCTGGGGACGCAAGGGCAGAGCCCGCGCTGGAATTTTCGCCTAGACTCTCAAATATGGGCCCACTTCCATCTCCCGAGTCTACACGCGACGAAGCACAGCCCAAGCAACAGACAGGGTTCATCGCTGCACACTCGGTCCTAGCCTTCCATGAACCCACACAGCCTACAGTCTCCGAAGGCTCAATATCACAGTCGTTGCGGGTTAGAGATGCCATTCTTTCCGCAACAGAAGCAGAAATCCTTCCTGTTCCTGCTCTTCGCAGAGCATTAACAGATGCATTTTTTGAACAGGTTTTCCATAATTACGCTATCATATCGCAAGAGGATGTCTCATCCTCTCATTCATCTATTCTCTTGCAGCAAGCAGTGTGTCTAAGTGGCAGTCTTACTCGACATGGTCCCGAATCTATGCACCTAGCTCACACGCTCTATGAGAAGGTCAAGACCCTGCTATACTTGGACTACGAAACCGATAATCTCACAACTCTGAAGGCGTTGTGTTTATTATCATGCTGGAGTGTGAAACCTCCTGATAAGATTAGTTTGGATGGGCCATGGTACTGGACGGGGGTAGCCATTCGACTTGCCCTTCAAATGGGGCTTCATCGAGAATCTACGTACCTGGATAACCCACATGCCCCCTGCCTTCGAAGAATATTCTGGCACCTTCATGTTAGTCAAGCTGTCAATCTCTGTCTTGGAAAGTCCGAACCTGGTCTCTAACCCGAATCTTCTTCTCCAGACTGCTGATAAATTACAAATGGCATGCTGGGGTCGTCCTCCCTCTTTTGGCTCCAAATATTACGACGTGAAACCCTTAACAATGAACGACTTTGACGTTCAAAATATTCAATCAAAGGCATTCCTTCAAACCACAAAGCTGTGCGCGATAATTGGGCAAATTGCAGACCTTCAACTCGAGAGAAGGTCTGTTTCTCAGGACGAAGTGCTCGGATTCACACAAAAATTACGGCGCTGGCTTCAGGATCTGCCAGATGACCTTCATTTGTACGATTTCAGCGCAATCAAAAGACCTTTTTGCTTCGCTACCTCGGAACTATTTATCAAATACTTCGGTGCTATAGTCATGCTCCAGCTCCTGCAAGGAGAAGTGAATGAGCAAAGGGTAACCTCCGTGCGATCGCTGGTCGCTGCTTCATGTATGGCTCGACTCTACGAAGAAATAAACATCAGGGAAAGATCGAAATCTCTGCTCCCAATACACGGCTTCTTTTGCATGTTAGCATCTATTCCACAGATCTACTACCGGCCACGATGCGCGGAGAAAGAGAGAGTGCGGCAAGAAGAAATTGGAATACTCTGCTCCATTATGGAAAGCATAAGAGGCAAATATGGAGGATCGGAGATGGTTCTTCACAAGATCCGAGGGATGGAGAATCAAGTGCATTCCTCGATGGAGCAAATGGAAACGGATACCAATGGCGTGTCGGATAGCTTCATAACCCAGCATGGAAGCGAGTCCTTGGAAAATCTTTTCCCATTTCCCCTTGAGATTTGCAGCCAAATGGAACTCATCCACCAAAGTGTGTATTCAGAAACCGAATCTTCTATGCAAAACTTCTTGCCAATGGAGAATGAATGGGCGAATTGGCTGGTGACGGAGGGCCATGGATTCGTGGATTTACTGGGGTTATTGCAAAATGTTCCAGATACTATTTAGGTCTCAATAATAGCGACCGCTATCCTTCAAACTGAAATCTCCTGGTACAAATAATAATACTATACCATGATTGAAACCAGTGATCTTCCCATTCTAGTCCCATTTTCTAGGGCCACTGTATCGATATACCTACATTTCACGGCAGTCGGCAGCCAAGCTCGGTGCATCCCGAAATACTCATACATTTTATTAATTCCATTCAATACTACAGAAGCCCCGATATCTAGGGAAAGTAGTCTTATTCCAGGAGCTTTTACTCTAGGTCAGGATACCCGTGGCAAATCTCTCCTTGGCACGTAGGCCGTTGAGCCATTCATCAGCCATCTCATTTCGGCTTTCCTCCTCATCCATAGGCCTGCCTTTCCAGGTTCCGTTCTCGAGCCTGGTCTGACATTCCTCCAAATAAATTTTCTTGACACAGTTGTCGACCAGACTATACACCTGAGGAAGGGGAATTTTTAGAAAACTCGCTACCGCCGGCGTTGCAGGAGAATCTGCGAAGCAGCCTAGTGGAAGAGTTCCCTAGGGATGCAGTTGCTATCAATATGTTGATCCAGAAGGGATGGCCAGTGGCGAACCCGGCAACTGGCATTGTCAATCACTATTGAGGATGCCAGGACCTAGAAGTTGCGATGAAAAGCCATCGTCGAGTACAGCATGTGTGAAAAATTACAATGACAACGGGTGCGAAGGCAGAGACCTCGCACCTCAAAGAGCATGTCAAACCTACGGGGGCGCAAGCACGCACATGCGAACCCGTGCGTCGAGGGAATGTGTCTCTGAGAACCACTGCCCACGGCGAGGGGGCCAGTAGAGAAGAGCGGACTCGCGAGAGAATCAGATACCCAGTGGCACTGATGTCGAGAATGTGGATGCATGCGATGGACTTCAGATACCTGCGCGGAGGGAATGCTCTGCCGCAGATGGGGACATAGTCGTTGGCGATACAGGAATTCTAGACCCCCTGGTGCCATGCCCGTGTAGCCATATTAGGTGCGACGGCCTATTCCACCCAGCTCAAAGATTCCATAGTAGAAATGATTTGAGCCGCGCAGGAGAGAGACCCTGGGTGTCGAGATCGTCTACGTTGATTGGAGGGTGAGAGTGACGGTGGGAGGCTTCACGGATCCGCCTGGGGAAGAACGTCTGATGGACTAATCAGGGTGAATGGCCGCGTTTTTACCCCAAAGGTTCCTGCCGTGAAGGGGAGATTTTGAGGATCCACCATAGTGATCACCAGGGAGAGCACTATGCTGAGAAACGCACCCTTGACACGGCTCGCAGGCCATTCTATTGGCATGGAATAACTGGTAACGCAAGGGAGTATTTGCGCGAGTGTACCAGTCGCTAAATAAACCTGGCTGATAGGCACAAGCAGTAGATCCTACTCAGAGTACAAAAATGCTTTTTGCTTCCGATCAATGGTTTTCTGTGCATGGTAACGTCCCTTCCACAGATACCTTACAACCCTCGGTCAGTAGAGAAAGAAGCTGCTCGCCAGAATGAGATTAAGGTTCTCTGCTCCGTGATGAAATAGATGCAATGGAAAATTGGAGGATCTGAGATGGTCTTTAGAAAGATGTTCGAAATACAGAGGCAAGCGGACGCCTCCATGGAGGAACGACCTCTGGAAGCAGCAAGCATTGAAACTACCGATAATTGTATTTCAAACGAGTCTTGTGATTGTCTTGAGGAACTCTTCCCCTTTCTCGGGAGTATGTGCAGCCATATGGATCTGATACAGCGTAATCGGGGATTGGAGGAGTATTCCGCACAAAGCGTTCTTCCAATGGAAAGTCTATGGACTCCTTCGCTGTTCGTTGAAAATTTGGATCTCATGGATTCACTTGGGATGTACCCAGAGATGTCGAATATTATCTAGGAGGTCTTCCCCGGTGGATATTAATGGGAGTATTGCTTGCTACATCTTTCATTTCATCACTCGAGAGGAGCCAATAGCAAGAAATAACAAATCTATAAACTACAACCTCTGTTGATGCTTTTCTCAATCATTTACTTGACCTGGGTTTCTTTATAGAGAAATATACATTTTAAACTTTAGCACCAAACGGAATTTCTTCTTATGATACAATGCATCATGTCAATTTCAACTCTAGGCACAAGAGACTTCCAATGGGGAGCTCAAAAGTCGCAAATAACACTGTCTTGGCTGGTGGGTAAGCTTATCCACCGCCGCATAGGAACTGAGATTCTCTGGTACACCTTGCAGCTCAAATTCCCACAGAAGCAGCACGAGAGCAATCTTCATTTCGAGATATGCCATGCGTCTTCCGAAGCATCCTCTTGGTCCAAGACCAAATGTCAGAAGTGGACCGGATGTAGCGTCGAAAGTTTCTTTGCCATCTTCTGTAGTAAGCCATCGTTCCGGCTTGAATAGGTTCGAGTCTGATGGGTCCCATGAGCCAATACGTCCCTTCGCGTCCCGACAACTCTTACTGCGGCGCTCTTCTGGGATTTTACCGATCGGCGGTTCAATAAAGTCCGGGCCATTCCCCGCAAGGAACACATTGGTGCCTTTAGGAATGCGGTGTCCGAGAATAACGGTATCGACCATTGCTGTGCGTGTTACCGACCCAGCTGTCATGGATTTCCGAATAATCTCCTCTTGCGTAGCATCCAGGTATGGGATGTGAGCTTTGACAATTTCCTCTGCTGTTGGTCTTCGGGATTCTGCGATAGCTGCGGGGAAACCACCACGAATGGCCTGACGAAGTTTCTTTTGTACATCCTGGTGATCAGAGAGTCGCTTGAGACCCCATGTCATCGTCGTTGAGGTCGTATCGTGACCGGCAATCAGCAGGCCAAAAAGCTTTCTCCTTAATTAGTAATTATTCCAAATATCAATGAATCGGGTCTTGCTTACCTCGTCGAAGATGGCCCTCGTGTTGTATTGAGGTTCTCGACCTTCTTTCTCCGCAGAAATGAGCTCACGGCGCAGGATATCATCCAAGGCGCATCTTGCCGCTTTGTTCCCGCTAGAGACTCTTGCCTTGGCTTTTTCAAGCTCAGTAGTAATCATAGTCTCTTTAGCTGCTCTCGCCTTACGCATATAGGGCCAGAGGCTGATTAACCAAAAAGTAAATTTTGGCAATGGGGATAACCCCACAGACTCCAGGCTTTCTGTAAGTGTTAAAATGGATTTTTGAGCGTCTGGCATTGGGGCTTCGGGAAAGGTAGCGGGTTCGTCGATGGTAGTGGTTGATGTGCTGATGCTTGCTGTATCACGAAGAAGCTGTCGTTGAGCATTGGTGACACTGTCCTTGAGATCCAGGGGAAAGGTCACAGCCCAGATGGCATCCAATGCCGCGTTGTAAAAATCATCCAAAGCGGAGAAAGGCTGACCCTTTGCCAATCGGGACTTTTCGGTCCAGAGGTCGACAAGTGACGAGAAGGATTCATAAATTCGGGGAGCCGAAACCTGCTATTATCAGCGCTCGATTCTCACAAATGAACAACGAGGTAATCATACTTCATTCAAAAATGCAGGTGTCATCAAGTCTTGGATCAATCTCCGGTGCGCCTTGAATTCAGGATTTGCTGTCTTCATGGAGATATGATGGTCAGGTGTCAACCCCTTGAAGATGTTTCCGAAGTGATCACTCCGATCAAACTCCTTGGTTCTCCGGAGCAGGATGTCCTGGCTCTCTCTGAACTCGGTCAGGACAATCCATGGCTTTGTGAGAGGATTGGCAAATACTTGAATGATAGGAGAGTTCAACTTCTTGGCTTGCAAAGGAAGCCAGGTCAATTTTTCTCCTGTCATTCGTGTATGTTCTTTCAATGAAGGTAGATCACCCAATATTCTTCCAGCAGCTTCTTGATTGTAAGGAATTCCCGGGATAGGACGCGGTAACATCAACCTGTATCCCAGGTAAAGAGCGAGCAGTAACCCCCCGAAAACGAGGCCAATCAACGGAAAGGCCATTGTAATGGATTGCGGCCAAATGGGACAGCGTTATTTTAGGATGATGTTTGGCAGAACGAGTAATGCAAAAGGCAAGAAGAGTATTTAAAGACTTTCAGTGGGCATTTAAGCGACAGTTGGTGAGGAATATTTTGAGTTATGCATTTGCATTGTCTAAATAGTCCTGGAGCATCATCGATAGGCTGGGTGGAACTTATCCGACAGGCCCGACAGGCCCGACGGTGTAACAATTAACCCGTGGCATAAGGTCAAAAGACATCGAGCAGTAGAGACTCGACCTCGGTATTTACAGTCACACCTCATTAGTATTTGCACCCTTATACTTCGGAATGCCTAGACCCACTTTTTTTCTGCCGGCGTAACTACAACAGATACATTCCCATACGAAACCACCTCAAAACTAGTGTGCCATCCTTCATATAGAATAACCGCCTCTACACGATGGGGCACAGACTCAGCTAGATTAACAAAGTGTCTAATGGTCAACTCCTCCTATGCAGTCTCCGCTGTATCCATTAGCTCTGCCCATGTCTCCTTATTATTAGGCATCTCACGTAGCTCAGGCCTTGGTTTCAACATATCAGCTTTTAATAGCGCCTAAAGGTTTTTTAATTGGGTTCAGATTAGGTGAATAGGGAGGCTAATCCATCACATCTATATTCATCTCACGTTGAAGACCATGGATAATATACACAGTGTTTGTAGGCGCATTATCATGCTGGAAAACTTCATCTTCGTTCGTAATACAAGGATTACTTTGGATAGTATCATACAAACAGTCTCAGTCCCCAGTAGTAAGCTTTTAGGGGGCACTAGAACGAGTGGTAGATAGACCACAGCAGCCTTTCGCTTACTAGCAAAGGGTATAGTGGATAGTCGAGAGAGGGATATCAGGGTAAGCGTGCATTTGAATACGTTTCGCACCCTATTTTGCAGAGCGTTTTAGCTCACATATACGCTCACAAACGTATAGAGGAGGCTTAGGGCCGCTTGGAATACTAGAACGCAACATATCCTAGTCGAGAAGAGCAAAAGCTATATTGAAGAGGGTGGTAAGTTTGATAATTTCATGTTACTGCGCGCATCGCGCAGCGCGCACTAGCACGAATAGTGTTAATAGGCAAGCGGTATAGAAAGAGCGGTCAGGGGCCGATGTACCAGTGTGCAAATACTAATGAGACGCCGCTTGTAATTAACTATTTCTTATTGCAGGTGGAACTACGTTTTGGAGCATAGTATGTGGAACCCCCCCAGCGGAATGCCGACTGCCGACCCCCAACTACTGACTACCGACGGTCGATCTTCAAACTAACCAATGATGTCTTCTGGAATGAACTGAGCTCCGCAGCTCTGAGCCGACGGATAAATTTCACTCCGATAGACGGGCGTCAGGAGTCGTTTCACTCCAATGTTTATCACGTGCGAGATGGAGCTGCTGTGCGGCTAAGCGGCAAATGTGAGCCACTAGCTAGCTCCAGCAATATTAAAGAGCGCATGACGATGGCTATGATTCTTGTTTCTCAGGTCAGTCCGTGTATCAACTAGACAATCTGATCTCCACTATTCGATATCCCTGCCTAGGTACAGGTTTCTAGCCTGACAACTTAGTAATCATTACACATACACACTACCTAGACTGCGACATCGCCCATGGACGGGCGGGTGGGCAGTGCCCACGGGCCTTATGTAAGCGGGCGATGGGCACTATCAATACGCCCATGGACGGGCCCTACCCTTAGGGCCCATTGTCCATGGACACCGTGGGCGCCCGTGGGCCTTTTTAGTAAGCAAAATTAGCGCAACACGTGATTTTAATTGACAGATTTCAAAATATTTCAACTAAATTTATATTTTTTATATATTTACAATCATAATTCCGGATTTTTAATAATATATATATAAATATATATACTATAATTTACTATATATCTAATTTTTATATATATTTAAGACAACTTTATATAATGGTGGGCATCGTGGGCATGCCCGCCGTGGGCATGCCCGTGGGCCTTGGGCGTTATGGACGGGCACTCGAAAATCCAAATAGCCCAAGGCCTACCGTGGACGGGCGATGGGCACCTCCTAGGTGCCCATGGACGGGCGATGTCGCAGTCTACGCCCACATGCCCTCTTAAGCTCTGACTCGGTTGTCATTAAATAGCTATCAGACTGAACCATATCTGATAGTATATATTGGCGATACCTCTCTAAAAGTGACTAGAGACTCTCACGGTATTCCTTTCTATAGTCCTTTCTAGACCTGGCATTACACCGCCCACAGGTGCAGTACCTCCGCACCTGCACCTGCACCTCAGGAGGTTCAGGTGCGGACCTTCGCACCTGACCCGCACCTGAGGGTCGACAGGTTCGGTGCAGGGTTACCCTCATCAACCCGCATATGCATAAATTTCTGACACCTTACCCCTTTTGGCTGGATAAAATGGATGATTCATCTCTGTTTTTTACACCTGTTCCGTCAGCCTGAAGCCATATCAGTGAATACTCTATCAACATAAGGATTTATGAACAAATACTTATGTAAAAGTAAACAGTAGGTATTGTTACCTATAAACTCTAAATAAATACAAAGAAATTCGACGTTGGAAGTGGTCAATAAGGGTTATTGACAAAACAGCATGTAAAGTTGCAGATATATATATCGAGTATGCTGTTTACCTTATGTATCTTCAAAGGCATAACTACAGTTTTGTGTAAAGAACTTCAAGATGTTGTCAAAATCACCTTATTTTGATATCATTGTAACCGTCAAATCTTCTTCTATCATGTTGTCTTAGAGAATTAAGAATATCTAACACAGATACATCATGAATTGAGTTCAAACTTCCCAGTTGTTAGACTTAGCTGTTCTGATTATAATATTTTCTCAACCTGAGGGTTACTTTGAGGTGCAGTGAGGTTTATTCAGGTTTACCCCTGAGGTGTAGCGAGGTGTACCGAGGTGCGATGAGGTTTAATTAGGTTTACCCCTCAGGTGCGGTGAGGTGCACTGAGGTGCGGTAGGGTTACTATACAAATTACCCACTGAACTAGCCAATAGGATCTACTTATAGATACTCAAGATGATAGATCAATTCTAGCATCTTGAACAGGGTCAAACAGAGGCCCCAAGAAGATCATGTATCTTTTCATGTAAAGCAATCAGTACGTTTTTTATCTTCTTCTTCTCTAGTATCTAGCTAACTGAACCTACTATGTCTCAGCTCTCAGACATCTACCCATCGTCTCACTTCGATAGTCAAGACGGGGTGCCATATGACGCGTTACACTTCCTCCTCCCCGAAGACTCCCTCTCCCAACGCGAAAGCCAGAGCCAGAGCCGGAGCCAATACCAATCCGAAAGCCAGTTTGGATCAGTTCCAGACCTTCTTAGCCCTCAGTCACACATTTCACCACTCGCTCCAGACACCCTTGCGCGAATTAAGCCTGACCGTATCAACGAGTTCATTATCTGTACACCAGAAATGACAAAGGAGTTCGTGGATTGGTGGCTTAAGACTGGCTATGGTAGGTCGAAGCAAAATCTCAATTGGGATATAAGTCCTACCAAACGTCGTGCAGATTGCTGGAAAGGGTTCCAACAAGTTGCAAACACCAAAGATGGAAAGCCAGGCGTTATGTGCAAACGTTGTCGCACAGTTCTCGCGCATCCAGCTACGAATCATACAGGGACATCAACAATGCAGAAGCACCTTGATGGTCCAAGATGTAGACAACGAGTACCGAAGCAGGCACTCCAGGGAACTAGTAGTGTCCACCAGCTACTTAGTGACGCAGTATGTTTACCTATATTTCTTGTTGAATATTAAGACGAATCCTTAATTAACTATATTTCAGGCTGAGAGAAGACCAGTACCTACCTTTACACAGCAAATATGGGAGCAGAAGCTACTTAATCTGATCACTGTATCACATTTACCCTTCCTCTTTGTCGAGCATCAAGAATTCCACGACCTTATCTCTTACGCCCAACTAGCACCTACACTACCAAGCATCCCATCAAGAAAGGTTATTCGTGAGCGTCTCCGAGAGTTCGTCAAAGAGTCTCAACAAAAGACTCTACAACAGCTCCCACCCAGTGCAAAGATGTCGATTGCCCTTGACTGTTGGACTTCGCCATTTAAACATGCCTTCATGGCTATCACAGGATACTTTTTAGACCAGGAATGGGAGTATCGTGAGGTACTCCTTGGCTTTGAGCCAATTTCTGGTACTCATTCTGGCGTTAACCTTGGTGAAGTTGTTATTCGAATTCTACAACAGCACCAGATCATTCACCGTATACTAGCGGTGACAACTGATAATGCGTCTAATAATAAGACACTTATCACAGCGGTGAATGAGTCAATCAAGGATCTACAGTCAGACCCGGAGATAGATTCGACAATTGTTCAAGTGCCTTGTCTTGCCCATGTCATTCAACTGAGTCTACTTGATTTACTTGGTAAGATCAAGGCTTCGCCGAGGAATGATAATGCTGAGTCAGAATTACCTGACGATCGGTTACGTCAACTCCGCTCGCGCCAACAGAAGCATGAGATCGCTGATACATTAAACAAGGTATGCTTCTATTTATGAACTGTGAATAATACTAACTATTACTTATAGGTCCGAGGTCTTGCAGTTTTTATCAACGGGAGCCCTCAACGCAAAGAAAACTTCTTAAACCTCCAGTCCAATACTCAGTCACAGCTCCTCCCAATCCAGGATGTTCGTACACGATGGAACTCGACGTTCCTAATGCTCCGGCGGGCAAGAAGACTTTATACTACGTACAATTCGTACTGTGCGGACTTCAATCAACCCTATTTCGCATTAAATTCAGAGGGGTGGCGACAGATTGACTATCTACTTTGTATCCTCCAGCCTTTTTTTACATTCACCACATTGGTATGTCGTACCAAAGACTCGAGTATCCACCTTGTCTTCAGGATCTACAACAAGCTCTTTGATCATCTTGAAAGGTCAATATCTCAACTTCAGCGGAAGAAGGTTCACTGGAAACAAATGATGCTCTCTTCCCTTGAAGCTGCAAAAGAGAAATTGATCAAATACTATGGTATGACTGATAGTATTGAGGGTGATCTCTACGCAATTGGGACAATCCTAGCACCGTCGAACAAAATGCAATTCTTTTCAACAAGTGATTGGGACCCAGATCCAGAGACTGGAAAGGACTACAGAAAGGAATACCGTGAGAGTCTCCAGTCACTTTTAGAGAGGTATCGCCAACATGTACCATCAGATATGGTTCAGTCTGATAGCCATTTAATGACAACCGAGTCAGAGCTTGAGAGGGCATGTGGGCGTGATCTTTCAAAGGGATCAACTGGTCCGCAATATGACGAGCTCACTAAATATCTCCAGAGTGGTAAGTTAGCACTAAGTCTATATGATCATAAAACTAATATTCTTAGATACTATCGATGGTTCAGCTAGACTCTTCTGGAAGAATCATCAAAGAGAGTTCCCTATTCTTGCCCGCATTGCCCGTGATATCATGTCAATTCCAGCGACTGGTGCTGGAGTTGAACGTCTTTTTAACTCTGCCCGGGATATATGCCACTACCGCCGGGGTTCATTAAACCCAGAGACTATTCGCGATATCATGTTGTATATGTGTACAACAAGATTTGACTTGAAGGAGGAGCAGCGGCTAATTCTGCAAGAGTATCTTATGGATCATGAAATGGCAGCTTCAGCTGAAGCACTTGACATCCAGACACACTCCTTCGACGCTATCAGTGATGATGAGGAAGATGTTGAGGTACATCATGATATACCACCACTCTTAGCAGTTGCTGCCGGGAAGCGCCCTATGGTCTTTTCTGGTGATGAGGAGGAATCTGAAGGCGATGAACTTCCGGAGATAGATAAGGGCAGGGTCTCCGTGTCGCCTGACCTACCTGATACACAGCATCGTGTATCAGGTAGGATGCGGAAGAAATCGAGACTACTGGATGGGTATATAACTTAATAGTTTAACTCTTGAGAACATACTGTATAATAGATATTATCACTGCAAATGTGAGAATTGAAGCCCTATTCAAACATGAAACTATGACCTATGATATGCACTCAATCCTCTTGTAAGGCTATACAGTAATAAATCTTTAGCTTACAATTACAAAAGAATACAGCCCAATTCTACATAATTTATGCAATTACCCCCAAGTCACGTTTCTAGCATATTAGTCATAGTTTTCGCACCTCAGGGGCACCTCAGGGTTACCCTCATGAGGTGCGGTGCTCAACCTACCGCACCTGAGGGTCGGAATCTTTGAACCTACACCGCCCAAATGGAGGTGCAGGTGCAGGGTCGGTAGGGTTACCCGAGGTGCAGTGCCAGGTCTAGTCCTTTCTAGTCTCTAGATCTAGGTCCCAATCACTTATTGAAAAGAATTATATTTTGTTCGACGGTACTAGGATTGTCCTAATTGCGTAGAGATCACCCTCAATACTATCAGTTATACCATAGTATTTGATTAATTTCTCTTTTGTAGCTTCAAGGGAAGAGAGTATCATTTGTTTCCAGTGAACCTTCTTCCGCTGAAGTTAAGATATTGACCTTTCAAGATGATTAAAGAGCTTATTATAGATCCTGAAGATAAGGTAGATACTCGAGTCTTTAGTACGACATACCAATATAGTGAATGTAAAAAAGGCTGGAGGATACAAAGTAGATAGTCAATCTATCGCCACCCCTCTGAATTTAATACGAAATAGGGTTGATTAAAGTCTATATAGTACGAATTATACGTAGTATAAATAGACTGCGCCAAAACCCGCAAACCCGCAAACCCGAAAAAACCCAACCCGCAAATGGGTCGGGTTTCGGGTCGACTTTCATAACCCGCAATGGGTTTCGGGTTTGCTTGGGTAACCCGCGCGGGTTTGCGGGTTACCTATGCGGGTTACTAAACAGTGCAAACATAGGAAGAGTCGTATCTACATAAATTATGCATTTCTTACCTGTATCTTGTTGTATTTCCTTTTCACCTTAAGGGGGTAAAAGCTCCTACAGCCCGCTCTAATTCCAATATACCACTACTATTTCTAACGGCTGTCAGAAATTACTTATGCGTGAAAAGCCACTTTACCTATACTATTTCTGACCGCGGTCAGAGATAGTAGTAGTCTAAAGGGAGTTTTCAATGTATAGATAATTTCTGACCGCGGTTAGAGATAGCAGTAGTCTGAAGGGAGTTTTCAATGCATAGATAATTTCTGACCGCGGTCAGAAATAGCAGTAGTCGAAGGGTGCCTTAGACGTATAAACAAAACCGCCGTAGATTACTGTATTTTATTAGTATAAATCAGCATTTTTATACACTTCGCCATGGCTTAATTGGGAAAATTATGCAGCCGCGGGTTTTTGCGGGTTGCGGGGCGGGTTGCGGGTTGGTCGAGTCTACCCATTCTCGGGTTTTGGCGCAGTCTACCTGAGGGGTAAACCTAATTAAACCTCATCGCACCTCGGTACACCTCGCTACACCTCGGGGGTAAACCTAAATAAACCTCACTGCACCTCAAAGTAACCCTCAGGTTGAGAAAATATTATAATCAGAACAGCTAAGTCTAACAACTGGGAAGTTTGAACTCAATTCATGATATATCTGTGTTAGATATTCTTAATTCTCTAAGACAACATGATAGAAGAAGATTTGACGGTTACAATAATATCAAAATAAGGTGATTTTGACAACATCTTAAAGTTCTTTACACAAAACTGTAGTTATGCCTTTGAAGATACATAAGGTAAACAGCATACTCGATATATATATCTGCAACTTTACATGCTGTTTTGTTAATAACCCTTATTGACCACTTCCAACGTCGAATTTCTTTGTATTTATTTAGAGTTTATAGGTAACAATACCTACTGTTTACTTTTACATAAGTATTTGTTCATAAATCCTTATATTGATAGAGTATTCACTGATATGGCTTCAGGCTGACGGAACAGGTGTAAAAAACAGAGATGAATCATCCATTTTATCCAGCCAAAAGGGGTAAGGTGTCAGAAATTTATGCATATGCGGGTTGATGAGGGTAACCCTGCACCTGTGGGCGGTGTAATGCCAGGTCTAGGCGTTATGGACGGGCACTCGAAAATCCAAATAGCCCAAGGCCCACCGTGGACGGGCGATGGGCACCTCCTAGGTGCCCATGGACGGGCGATGTCGCAGTCTAACACTACCTAACAAAGATTTACTCGCATTCATCCGCCCACAGTTCAGTAATGAACTTTACCTGGTAATCCCAAAAATAGGGTTTGTAACTATCAGCAGATAACCCACACTTCGATCAGACAATGGGGTGGGGTCGGTCGTCGGCAGTCGGTAGTCGGCAGCTGGCAGTTGGCAGAGCTGATATTACCACGGGGTTCACGATCGCTTGTTCATCAGGAATCGACAATTCGTATCCTACAAAGTCAAGGGTCGGCTGTTGAATAATCACGGAATCACGGAATCATACCGCTCCTTTTTGCCTTCCCAAGTCGATTGCCTGTCTCACTTTAGGTCCAAATACCCACCTCGCTCCTAGAGAAGCCCTCCCCGTATTTATTGTTCTTGAACTACCCTTGCTTATTTTTCGGTGGGCCAATCTTTGTTCTGCAATATCCACAAAGCCCTCGGGTGAACGATTCATAACTGTTGCATAGCTATGGAGACATTCCCAACTTCAGGAATTTTGGTCGAGGCCAAGGGCTTTGATAACTTCGGGGGATGGGTTCTGGATTCGCAGTTTGAGCTCGAGATGGGCTCACCTTACCTGCTGGCCCATGGTAATGGCAGGCCGGTCGCTGACGCTTCCACTGTTATCTTTGTTCAGGTGGCCGGTGTTTACAATGTCTGGGTTCGCACGAAGGACTGGGTTCCCGGCCATCATCCGGGAAGGTTTGTCCTGAAGATCAACGAAAACCGCCTCAGTACTGAATTTGGAGCCAACGACAAAGATTGGAATTGGCAAGTCGGAGGCCGTGTCGAGATACCAGCGGGTGAAACGAAGCTTGTATTGCACGATCTAACTGGATTCTGCGGACGCTGTGATGCCATCTTCTTCAGTCTCGATGACACGCCGCCACCCCAGGCAGCAGATGACGCAGCACATGCCTGGCGCCAGCGCCTTCTTGGTCTGGATAATGGGCCTGTCGATGCAGGAAACTACGATGTTATCGTGGTTGGAGGTGGCGTTCCTGGAGCTACCGCAGCCCTAGCAGCGGCCCGCCTAGGAGAACGTGTTGCCCTTATTCAAGACCGCCCATTTTTAGGTGGTAACGCGAGTGTGGAAATTGGTCTCCATCCACGCGGATGGACGTGCCCGCTAATTGAGGAGCTTTCACAACGCACTCGTAATGGTGATCTTCAAGCAATCAAGTTGCTTAATGCCGAACAAACTGCAAAGGTCTTTATGGAGCACACTGTCTACAACGCCATCACCGTTGACTCGTCTATTGTCTCGGTTGACGCTCGCGATGCCCGTACTGGACGGGAAATTCGTCTCTCTGCGCCAGTTTTTATTGATTGCTCTGGAAAATCTATACTTGGACTTTTCTCGGGCGCGGAAACCCTTTTCGGGCAGGAGTCGCGGGCTGAATATGACGAGAGTCTAGCCCCTGTGAAGGGAGACAATATGCATCACGGCAACACTTTGTTTTTCCGCACCAGAATGACGGAAAACCCTGTTTCCTTTCCGGATGTCCCATGGGCTAAAGAAGTGGCGAAAGACTTTTCTGACCTGCGTGGTCAGTTGCGGAAGCCAGGCAGTGAGAATGGACCTGGACCTGTTGTCATTTCACCTGACGCAAAGCCCGACCCAACTCTCGCCTACCGAATGAAAGGGCCGCTCACCCACTTCTGGGAGTATGGCCAGTGGCTGGATCCCTATACCCAAGGTGAAAACATCCGCGACCACCTTCTCCGCGCAGTCTATGGCACATTCTCTAATGTGAAGACGATGGAGCCCGAAACCTATGCCAACCTTGCGTTTGATTGGGTATCATTTGTCCCTGCACAAGGCGAGTACAAACGATACAAGGGCGACTATATCCTCAACGAGAACGACATTCGCACACATAAAGTGTTCCCTGACGCTGTAGTGAAAAACGGAGGAGCATTTTGCCTACACTACCCTGGCGATGAGAAGTATGACTTCCGTCTGAAATTCTGGGAGTGGGATGAAAGAGACAAGCAGCCCTATGACATTCCATTTCGCTGTCTCTACTCTATCAACATCTCGAACTTGTTGATGGCAGGGAAACACATGAGTGCTACCCATGTGGCAGGCTCAAACACCAAGTTCATGGCCAACGGTGCACAACATGCCATCGCTACTGCAGCTGCAGCTCACCTATGCAAAAAGTACAATACGACACCCAGGGGCATTTACGAGAATCACTTGACGGAGCTACAAGGCGTAATAAGGACCATCACTGGGCCTAATGTGACAGAGTCCATTAACCACGAAGACAAAAAAATGTTGGCTGGGCTATGATACGCCTTCTGTATGCAGTTCTACATATTTGAGATCTTGGACATTTTCCGCCGGACGTAAACTTCCTAAATTAACCATTCACTATATCTTGGCTGCATTATAGGCATGCCTTTAGTCACTCGGGTGTAGATAGTACTTTGACTGTCTTCCTACGGAGTACAGAGTAGGAGGAATCGACCGGGAAACGTCCCCGTATCCATATCTTTGAGAAAAGCATTTGAGAGGGTTCCAACAGCGATCACGGTAAAAGCCGATGGATATCCAAGTTGTAGTAACGGCTGGGCTGGGAAAAGAAAAGCAATGGTCGGAAGTGCTGCAGTCTATATCAGGAACAGACCTATAAGCTATATAGTCTTGCTGTTTTGTCGATTCTTCCTTGTGAATAGACTTCGGCAGAACCCATTTTGGGTCGGAGTGTCCGACCCAAAACCCAACCCATTGGGTTTTGGGTTCCGCCCTCTATAACCCAACCCAACCCAAAACCCAATGGGTTAAACCCAATAACCCAATAATAACCCATTTGAACCCATTTTTGCATAAAAATTCACAAAATTCATAAAATCCAAGTCTTGGCATTTTTAAATATACTTTTTTAATAGTATAAAATGCTTTTTATATAAATTTGTTTTTGTTTTGAAATTGAGTTACTATGCTAGATATATATATATTCAAATCTTTGAATTTCAACCATATAATTTTTTGGTTTGTTTTGTTTGCACTATATTGGGGCCCCAATGGGTTACCCAATGGGTTTTGGGTTATGAGCTATAACCCAAAACCCATCGTTGGGTCGAAGCAATGGACCCAAAACCCATTTTGGGTTGGGTTGGGTTGGGTTGGGTCCGGGTTAGAGTGGGTTGTGCCGAAGTCTACTTGTGAAACGAACCGAAGCCATACTGAAGGACAATATATAGATACTATAGAAATCATTATATAAACGGCCGTTGTTGAGATATCAACTTGTAATTTATCGCATTTACTATGTGTTTGGGGGCGGCTCCGTGGTCTGGCCGGCTCGGTAGTGAAATACGTTATAAATCGGTCTGCTTAGTAAATATATCATTTTTAGCGCGTGATATCTTAGAACCTATCAGAAGGATATCCATGAATATACCGACCCATATATCTTATCGTAAGGCAGAAACTGACTATAGGCCATCTAAAGCTACCTGTATCGTAGCCTAGTAGACTTCGGCAAAACCCATTTTCGGTCGGAGTCTCCGACCCAAAACCCAACCCAACCCAGAACCCAATAACCCAATAATAACCCATTTTCACATATAGTTTATGGATTTTTATAAGTCTTGGCATTTTTTAACATACTTTTCTAGTAGTATAAAATGCTTTTTATATAAATTTGTTTTTGTTTTGAAATTGAGTTACTATGCTGTTAGCCTGTATGTACATATATATATATATTCAAATCTTTGAATTTCAACCATATAAAATTTTTGTTTGTTTTATTTGCACTATATTGGGGACCCAATGGGTTACCCAGAGGGTTTTGGGTTGGGTTGGGTTGGGTCCGGGTTAGAATGGGTTGTGCCGAAGTCTATAGCCTAGGCCGATAGATAGCGATATACTCTTTGATAGTGCATATATTATAGATAGATCTTAATAGAAATAGATAGGTACGACAATATATAGTAAAAATTGATATGTATAACGTTCTCTAACTGAATTGACAAAGTCTGCTCTTTTGCCAGTCTAACTAACTATACGGATATAGCTGATTGAGCAATATATATTTCCCATCCCCAGAACCTACTAGAACCACTCCTGGTAGCGTCTATTGTTCCCAATACCATGGTTATAGCTCTTGGAGATAGCGAGGCCGCTCCTAGGAACCCTACCATGGGCCCTAAGGTCCGGGAACTGAGTGATACCGTGGGTTCAAAAGAGGAGAGCGCCATAGGCCGTTCGATTAAGACAAAACTCCAAGATATGGTGTGCTCATAGTTTAGCTTTGACCCACGCTAGGCTAGCACTTCCCACAGTCATCGCAGCACCCCCCAACTGGGCAGCCCCATTGACAACTACAAGGCCACTCCCTCCTGTACCAGCACTCTGTCCTATAGCCATCGAGCTCCCGGCTGCAAAATTTCCGATCCAACTATGAGCGGCAGCGGCTGTAGAACCTATACTTCGTAATGAATGGTCGTTCAAGCCTCAGGGCGTGGGAAAAAGAACAGATTCTGTTGATTTCTCCTGCAATATTGGACATACCTGCTTGGATGCCGCCCGATGTGAATCCCATACTCGATAGAACTGGGGCTGTTACGAGGCCAGGAACAGCGATAACAACGACACCAGTGGTTCCGACAACAGCGCAGGTGGCTAGAATAGGGTTTCGGGCTCCCCAGTTGGCTGCCTGCCGTATTTCAGCGATAAAGTTAGAGCCTTTGCAGTACATAGAAAGTGTATATGAACCTGAGCTGTTAATTTAGCGGACTCCTCAAGTGCAGGCTTGCCGTAGGTTCCGACAATCTTTCCACCCTCCAATCCTGTTCGCACAATTCTAGTACCTCTAGAGATAACATCCTCCGGAGAAAGATTTCGGAAAGCCATGGATGAGCTGGATAGTTACTAAGCCTTCAACTCAAATGAATGAAGCCGTGATCAGAGAAACATGAGTTGAAATCCGGCTTGTGTGGTGTCTGTTCATGACGAAAGGTGTGCCTTTCTCGGGCCTACGTAACTCCGGACTAAGCACTGGAATTCCATCTACTACAAGTAAAGCTTGACTTCTAGATTGCTTATCTTTTATTGACCTTTCAAAACTGGCAGCGGCCATCACATTACTGGTCTCTTTCAAAGCCTTTGTCGTGGTTTCGATATGCCATTGTGTCCCAAACTGCATTCAGGGTCACCGGACGCGAGACATTAATACTGCCAGAAAATGAAGGCAGTGTATATCTAATTTCGAATATTACTGTAGGTTCATTCTTTTGTCCACAATCCTATCGGGCCTGGGAACGCATGAGCTGACCATAGGAGCTGACCTCCTGAAACTCTTTGCTTGAATCCCAGGATCAATTTTTGCCTCTGGAATCTAGAGGAGTAATTCTGAGAGCGATCTGCTCAGGTTCTGTACCTCCGGACTGCCTCTGGTGCCTCCTCATCCAATCATGTAGAGCTAAGGCTGGATGTTCTGAACCGCGTATCACCTATACAATCATCACAAAGTCATCACACAACACGATTTCTTTTACTAGCTATTTTCCACTTTGTATACTTGAGAAGCGGTCATTCCGGGATTTTATGACTGACCTGCCTTCTAATTAGCAACAAGCTTTGATGTCAGAAAGGCCGAAGCAACTCAAAGGCTTGTGGGGCCGCAGTTTCAAACAGCTAAATACCCGTGTCCAATCGGCCTTCTGGAGAACCACAAGTTCCCCACTATCCTGTGGTCGAGGGCCCGCTCCCGAAGTTCTAGAAGACTTTCAAGTTCGCGATTCAGAATAACCTCATTAGATAACATCGGCTATTCATGTCTTTCGATGTGAGTCATCTACCACTCTAACATAGCCAGGAGTTCTCACCTGCCTATCTTTCGAAGAATGCTTGCGTCGCCGGAATCGCGCATAACCAATTTCAGCCCATGACCTTTGCAGTTTCAAGACCCACGATCAGAGGTTCCTAGTCCGAGACAGATAGCAGCCCAAGAAATAAGCTACAGGAAGATGAGCCTCTATGAAAGGCCATGCTATCCTTTCTCCGTACCCAACCCGGACCATCTGGGGGTGAGCTAGGGCGTGGTATTGGGTATGGTAAGGCTCAATCAATTCTGCATTGGGTTATGTCTTGGCGATAAAAATTACAATCATCACTCTAGGCCAGTCAGCCAGTCGAGCCATAATTCTCCTTTACTGTACGGTTTTTTATTCACCCAACCACGACGCGAAGACTCAGATGAACTCTGCTTCCCCCCCCACCAAAACAACCGGACGACGGACGACGGGTACCCATCCTGTGATTTTGGCACCTCCCACCAACCATCCAACCCTCCTTGACAATCTTGAACCAAAAAAGCAAGCGGAGATAAAAGGCAAATATTGGAAATCCCCCGCGCGGGCCACGTAAAGAGATTTTGAAAAGAGGGGTGATGCAGGTATGAGTTGTCCTGCAAGACGTTAGGCCACGTCAGATTTACAAAGTACAAGGCAGTCTTACCTGCGTCCCTCTTATGAAAGAAGATACCTGCTTGGCGTATCCAGTTTATCTTTCCCTTCGCTAGACAATCACAACCACCCATCCCTCCATGCAACTGTCCCCGTTAGAACTATTTATACTACTTTAAGGATCACCAGAGCTACAAATTCTACAGCTTTCTCCTTTCACGATGATTCACCGCGGAAATTGGCGATCTCGGGGCAATACGAACAACCGAGGAGGACCCAACAGCTTCAGAAAGCGCAATCTGTCGGAAACATTATGTGTGCACTTTCAACGTGGCAGGTGTCACTACGGTGAGAGGTGCAGATTCTCGCACGATGTGAATAAGGCTTCCGACTTCAAGTCAAATCCGGCTGCATACCATCCCACAACCCATGATCTGGACGCTCGGAATCAATACTTCGACTGGAAGAGACTTCTTAGAAATGGGATCTTATGGCCTGGATATTCTCGAAGGGAACATGAAGAGATCGTTCAATTCTGGAACGGGGCTCTTGAAATTCTTGACAGTGACAGCAGAGAGAATCATCAATTCCTCGCCAAAGATCTCGTGGACGACGATCTTCATGGATATGATTTTATCCTGGCAACTGCAGATGCAGACAATCCAGAGGGAGTGCGACATATTCCAACTTACAACGAGCTATTTCTCAAAGTCATTACCCATACTTCTCTCTTGAACTGTCTTTCTGTCGATTCATTTGTTGGCACTTTGTACACATCCTTTGGTGGTACGAATGGAGATCGAGCAATCAGATATCTGAGAAGTGTCTGCCGGAGCCTAATGTAAAGAAGAGGAGACCAACGAAAATGTACCGGTTATCTCCCTGGACATGATCAAGTTACTGTTGAATACCCTGTATCAACTTTTGTCAAGAGTCCGATGCGCTCGATTCCATGATGAAATTCCCGCATTGCTCGACCTAATCCGCGAAGTGGGCTCCCAAATTACCGAAACATGCTCGAAGGCCGATATTGACGGACTTGAAAGCAGAATAGAAGTCATGCAGAGCCTGATCGCTAGCGCAAACCGCAGTCTTTTTACACCCAAGGTATATGAGAAAAATCCCCAGAAGAGTGGATCGGCCCTTTCTTCTTTTCCGCTGGATATGCAAACCCCTGGTGGGAGACACGACAACGACCTTACAGAAATTTCTCAAGTTCAGATCCTTCCTACTTATGGAGAGATTGTCAGCGGCAATTCAGAATATCTACCCTCTACCAACTTCCTTCAGCCGCACTTTCTCCCCAACCCTTTGCAAAGATACATTGACTCAACATTCCGGCTCCTGCGCCATGATATCTTCGGCTCAGCTAAAGATATCCTTCGATATCTGCTGCAGCAGAATGATTTGACACGACTTTCATATTTCTCAAGCAAAGATAGCGGGGCACATCTCTATCTAGGAGCACAGATCCCCCAAATATTTATCAATGAGAGAAATGAGCTCGAAGCGACCGTGTCCTTTGCTAGTCCACTACAAGTCCGCAAAAAGGCATCCAATGAGCAATGCAGATGGTGGCAAGACTCCAATCGACTAGAAGAAGGAAGCCTAGTGTGTTTCTTGACCTCCCAAGAAACTCACAGGAGGCTTATTTTCCTCGAGGTCACTGTGAAGAATGCTTCCAAGGACCGAGCCCACCAGAACAAGAGCAGTCTTGTTTCTGATAGGTTTTCACCTAGTATTACGGTCAAGCTTGCGGCATGTCTACAACAAGAACTGATCCTCCTAGGCCAGCTTTACAGCAAGAAAGTCACCGGTATTCTGGTCGATTTCCATGGCCTAATCCCTGCCACGTTCGCCCCTATCCTGAAAAATCTTCAGCGAATCTAACGCGAAGGAGAGTTGGCATTCCAAAAATGGATCTTGCCATGCCATAAGGATGATGAAGATAGTCACAGCATACCCCCACCGGCATACGCGCGTAATCCAGGGTTCATCTTTCCTCTGACTTCGATCACAACTGTTGGAGCCGAAAAGGTTACATTGGACCCGAGTACCCCTGAATCTATTGACCTCTTGAAGCTGCAAACTCAAACTGGTCTCGACCAGGGCCAGTGCCAGGGACTTATCGCGGCCCTCACACGAGAGTATGCCCTCATCCAAGGCCCACCAGGCACCGGAAAGTCCTATCTGGGTGTTAGGCTTGTTCAAGTCCTCCTCGAGATCAAGGAAAAGGCAAAGTTAGGCCCAATTCTTGTGATGTGAGTACTGGTTTCATTTCTTCTTGTATCTTTACTAACGGGAATTACAGCTGCTATACCAACCATGCCTTGGACCAATTCTTAAAGCATCTTCTTGATGTTGGTATCCAGAAAATCATACGTATTGGTGGCCGCAGTCAGGCCACTGAGCTTGAAGGCAAGAACCTTCGCGTTGTCAGTAAAGACATTGGGAAGACGAGGGTAGAGTCGCAAACCCTCGGCATGTCCTACGGGGGACTTGAGGACTGCATGAGGAGTGCTGGATATGCAATGAAACCTCTACATCAGTCTCAAAAAGGCCTGACTTGGGCCGCGATGGAGCATTTCTTGCGCCGAAAATGGCCTATTATACATGAACAACTGAACCGACCAGACATAGAAGGATTCACAACTGTCACTGATGATAAATTACTCAACTGGCTTAAAACCAAATCGATGAAAACCCAGAAAGACCAGAATGAGAGTGGAGTTGACGATGTGCGCTTGGAAGGCCTCACACGCGCTGCGAATGAAAATATTCACAGTCTCTCGATACCGGAACGCCGGGTTCTTGCAATGAGCTGGTTTAAACAGTGGCAGGAAATCGAAACCGCTTCGCTTTTTGAGTCTCTTGATCGCGCTGCAAATCTTCGCCGAGACATTAATGCAGTCCATGAAGAGGTCAACCGCCGAGCATTGATTCAAGCAGATGTAATAGGAATCACGACCACAGCCCTTGCGCGCCATATTGAGACACTGCGTCGAGTAGGAACAAAGGTCATTATATGCGAGGAAGCAGCTGAGGTAATGGAAGCCCACGTCATCTCAGCCCTGATGCCAGGGGTTGAACACTTCATTCAGATTGGGGATCATCGACAGCTGCGACCACAGATTCAAAATCATTCACTTAGTCTTGAAACATCCACAGGAAAGACATGGCAGCTAGATAGAAGCCAGTTTGAGAGACGCGCTGTTGGTGAGCCAGGTCTCAAGCCAGCCCCTATCGCACAGCTCAATGTACAGCGAAGAATGAGACCTGAGATCTCGCAACTTATCAGAAGCGTCTATCCAAAACTCGAGGATCATGAAAGCGTGCTGAATCTACCCAATGTTGTTGGGATGTGGAACAATCTCTTTTGGCTGGACCATCGATGCGATGGAGATTCAAGAGATGACGGCAGCCGTGTTAAGTCTCATAGCAACCAGTGGGAGGTTGATATGGCTACTGCTCTTGTTCGGCATCTTGTTCGGCAGGGAGAGTACAAGAGCACGGATATTGCCCTCTTGACACCCTATACCGGGCAGCTGCGGAAGCTCAGGGCATCGCTAGCCAAAGATTTCGAAGTTTGTCTCAGCGAGCGGGACTTGGAGACCTTAGCCGCGGATGGACTTGAGAGGTTCGAAGATGAATATCCTGAGTCAAATGGTCGCAAGGCATTCGAGAAGAAGACGTTGCTCCAGACGCTCCGCCTTGCTACCGTCGACAACTTCCAAGGCGAGGAGGCAAAGGTGATCGTTGTCTCCCTAGTCCGCAGCAACTCAAAGCACAAGGTTGGATTCCTACGTACCGAAAACCACATCAACGTGCTCCTCAGTCGAGCTCAGCACGGCATGTATCTCATTGGAAATGCTGAAACATACCTCAATGTCCCAATGTGGGCCGATGTCCACTCTCAGCTCGCCCGTGCGAATGCAGTCGGCACGGAGTTGGCTCTCTGTTGTCCTCGCCATTCAGACACGCCTATTCTTTGTTATGAACCTCACGATTTTGAGAGGAAGAGCCCTGAAGGTGGGTGTAGTCTCCAGTGTACCCGTCGACTCGAGCGATGTGGTCATCAATGCCAGGCTAAGTGCCATTCGGCGGTCATGCATGAGGGCTTTGCATGTGGGAAACCTTGCCCACGTATCCGATCAACCTGTGAGCACGAATGTCCCAAGCTTTGTGGTGAAGATTGTGGCCCTTGCATGGCGAAGATTCAAGACGTGGAGCTTCCTTGTGGTCATATCAAGGAAGCTGTCTTTTGCCATCAGATGTCTAACTTGAAAGTCATTAAATGTGACGTAAAGGTCGAAAGGAGTGTTCCTAAATGTGGCCATAAAATTCAGGTTGGCTGTTACAAAGACGTCACGTCCCCGATCTTCTGTTGCCCTAAGCCATGCACCGACATTCTCAGCTGTGGCCACAACTGCAATGGTTGCTGCGGAAATTGTCTCCAAGAGGTCCATGACGGAAGAAGAGTATTTAAGCACCCGAAGTGCACGAAAATATGTGACCGCCCCCACGGTGTTTGCAATTATAGGTGTCCCAAGATATGTCATAATGAGGAGAGCTGCGGTTACTGCGAGGCAGAATGCGAAGTAAGAATCCTAGAATCCAGCATCTGGTCATCGTATCGGAGATATTAATCATATGTACAGGTTAGATGCTCACACTCAGCGTGCGACTTGACCTGCGGAAAGGCATGTGCACCATGCATCGAAAGTTGCACCTGGTCCTGCAAACACCAAGGCCCCTGCTCAATGCCTTGCGCAGCAATATGCGACCGGCTTCCTTGCAATGAGCGATGCACTGAGATCCTCAAATGCGGCCATCAATGCCCGAGCCTCTGCGGGGAAGACTGTCCGAACAATCTGTGTCAAGAGTGTGGCGACAAGGGGGACGCGCGTGTCGACTTCCTTGAATGGAAAACATATTCCGAAATCAGTCTCGATGAGACTCCTATCGTCGTGCTTGGATGCGGCCATTTCTTTACCAGTGAGTCCGTTGATGGGTTGGTTGGCCTGGATGAAGTATACACGAAAGACAAAGATGGAAAATTCGACGGTCTCCGAGATGTCTCTTCTTCTCTTGCCAGTGTCATACCATCGTGCCCGGACTGTAAGCAGCCCATTCGCCAGTTTGTGACGAAACGTTACAACCGTGTTATCAACCGTGCTGTTATGGATGAGACTTGTAAAAGGTTCCTTATCAAGGGTCGCACAGACCTTGAAGGCCTTGAATCGCGTCTGAATGACATTGAAGACAAGCTCGACTCTAAGCAAGGGTTGGTGGGGGTGGGGGACACTGAATTACGGCTTAAAGCACGATATGCAGCCTGTGCACGCCTTGCGACGGAGGCTTTAGCTCTCGGCAAAGCCATGGGGGCCGAGAATCGGCCGATGAAACGGCTCATGGATGCGATTGCCATCTACCGGAAGTCACCAAGGGACGATGTAGTCTCCCTCTCAGCCCGAATGGAGGCGATGAATATAGCAACACGAAAATCCGACAACCAGATCACCCTCGGCGCACGGTTAATTCACATTAAGTCCAAAGAAGTCATATTTAGCGATGCCTTCAGAGTGATAGATGCAAGCGGAAAATCTGCAACACCACCAAGGCTCAGCTTTGCCAAACCATCATCCTTGACTCAAGTACTGAAGGATTGCCGAGATTTGATAACTCAAGCCAATGAAGGAAATTTCTCCCGCATCGTCATCACGGCGACCATCTCATTCGCCAAAATCGCCCAGCTGGATGCGTGGTATCACCGCTCTCATCCAGGGGAAACAACAAGCGATCTACATCTCGAAGGAAAAACCGGTCTAGAAAATCTCGAAGATCGCTTTCAAACCACCCGCGATCTCCTCGCGGCTGCGTTAAAACTATGCGATGAATTGAGGAACTGTCCTGAGCTCCAACAAAAGGTCCAGGAGATGTTCCGCCTCTATGAGGGAACTCGATACGAAACAGTCACTTTAGAAGAACTTCAATCAATCAAGACTGCCATGGTTAGTGGGCGAGGAGGAATTGCGACTCACTCTGGGCACTGGTACAATTGCGTCAACGGACATCCGGTGAGTAAATTTCCCATTCCTCGAATTGTCCCAAGTTACCTTTGACGAGCCAGATAAGCTAAATATTTCGTTCTATAGTTTGCTATTGGAGAGTGCGGTATGCCAATGGAGCAAGCTCGATGCCCTGAATGTGGAGCACCTATTGGAGGTCAAAATCACACAGCCGTTGAGGGCGTTTCTCGAGCGCGGGAAATGGAGTAGATGGAAATCATATTATGTTTCGATTCTGGTAGAATAATACATGTTTTCTTTTTTTCCCCTCATACTGCACACGAATCTAGACTCAGATGTTCGTGAGATTAAGCTATCAGTCAATGTTAGTTTAGAGACTGCTGGCCCTTTGTCCCTTTACGGATGCCTACCACCCGAAATTAAAGTACACCTGGATTTTAATATAAGTGCAAAGGTTCGCTCCAAGAGATTCGCTATCCTTGGAATGCACTGACACATCAGAAGGGTAGATGAAAACAGAGAAGCCGTGAAAGGGAAAGTTGGCGGCTCCCAGGGAGGCCAGGGACAGAGGAGCTGTGAAAGAACGGGGGATATTCATAACCGTAGCTGCTGTAGGGGAACCGAGGAATAGTATTATTTCAACTGCGGGCCATTCTCCGCGAATCCAGCCCATTTATACTGATTTTACGTGAGAAATAAATCTATAATACATACACCTCTGTACACGATGATCCTACTACATGTGAGGATATGTCCACCGTTGCTTCTTGCAAATTTATCGATTTACTATATCAGGAGTTTAACATCTACTACTATCTATCTATTTGTCTTTTCTTTGCTTTCTACGATGGTAGCTGTTCAAGTAAACACAAGAAATCTTTTCGAGATTTTGCGACCTTTCCGTTTTGGTTTGAGTATTTGTAATTCATATATAGCAAATTATTGATGGAACCATTGGATGAGTACTGCATTTCTTGAATGATAGGAACTTGATTAAACACTCCGGAATTCAATATCTTCAGAGGTGCCATCTCTATCGCGCAGATAGGAACCCGGAGCAGCTTGTTTTCCCTCATCCCATGGTATATATCACATTCTTCCGTCCATGTATTCTTCGAATTCTAGTAGAACGTAACATGTCTAAATTTCTTTTCAAAAAGCCCAAATAGTACTGAGTCTGTTTAGCCTACCGGAAATTCCATAGTTTTGAAGGGCGTACCTAGGTAACACTATGTGCTTACATATTCTGTGGAAATAAGGGAGTCTTGTTTCAAGAATTAATACCACGGTAACCTGGATTCAATGATACAAGGTAGGCCCCGATCTGGAAATCTTAACCGCTCCCTTCCTACTACGTATGTAGTGAAAATTTGGACCCGGCGGAAGGACATTAGCCGCAGTCCACTGCGGCTTGCCATTACCCGCTTTCCCAGGTTTGTTTTAATATGACGTAATCTTGGATTGATGTCTAGTATCTTGGGAACTTTTTGTGGTCGATGAAGGGTTAACAAGCTGGAAAGCTATTTAATACCACGATATCATATCGGTAATATTGACCCTTGTTTACAAAATTTGTACTCCGGATTTCTATTTTCAACAATCAGCCTCTCTGCACAACAAACGAATTCTCTTCAAATTTCCGTTACTATGGAACTATCACTCAAAGGGCAGACAGCACTTGTTGTAGGTGGCGACTCTTCAACAGTATAGGCTATGCACGCTGACAATTATTTGACCTAGACTGGTGCCTCCATGGGCATCGGAGAAGCCATTGCTCTCGCGCTGGCTGCGAAGGGTATGAATATTGCGCTACTGGCAAGGAGTAAAGTAAGTCTTGCACATATGGGAGGCTTGTAAATTTGTGCTCATATAAAACAGGACAAGCTGGATACAGTGAAGATGAAGATTACGAGTAAATATCCGGACGTCAAAGTTAGCGTATTTGCGATTGACATTCAAAATCACACGAATGTCGACGATACAGTTCGAACTGTCGTCTCGGAGTTGGGTGATATTGAGATCCTAGTCAACAATGTTAGTTTATACTTTCTCATAGGGTCGGTGATTTGGCTAAGCTGATAACCTTTATAATAGGCTGGCCTTGCACTTGGTGCACCGGCGAGGTTCTGGGAGCTCCCAATCGAACTTGTTAACCAAATGAACGGCACTAATATTGCTGGTGTTATGTATACCACTCATTCTGTCTTGAACAGGAGCATGTGGCCAAGGAAGCGAGGCACAATCGTCAATGTTTCGTCCGTAACAGGACTTGAATGCCCGCCCTTCGATGGCGAGGCAGTCTATCACGCAAACAAAGCCTGCCTCGAGGGATTTAGTAACAGCTTGCGTTCGGAAACAGCAGGGTCAGACATCCGGGTTCTAGTGCTTCGACCGGGCTGTGTCGCAAGCCATTTCCACCTTCAGCGAGTCAATTATGACCCGAAGGCTATGGATGAATTCTTTTATGGTTATGAGCCACTTGTTTCGGAAGATCTAGCCGACGCAGTAAGTTACATGATCAGTCGACCTGGAAGGACCTCGATCAAAGCGCTGGACTGTGTCCCAACCGCCCAGAGATCGCTTACACGCTTTGATCGAGAATGGAACTCCAGACGGGAAAAGAAGGATGAGGCCTGATCTACGAAATTTGTGGACCTCGATGGAATCGGCTACGAAAATTGGCAAAGTTAGAAATTAAGCTCATAAAAACCCTAGCCTATAATCCTAACGATATTTCCTTGAACTCTAATTATGCTTGCGTCTCCAACATGCTCTATGATTTCCCCTGACGTATACTTCGATTATGAGTCTCAAGAGCATAGTCAATCTAACCACAAGAATCCACCCCAGGAATTTTTGGCAGGGGCCCTCCATATAGCAACCACCATGTCCACATATTATCACTTTTATGCCGATAATTTTGGCCTGCATTGGAGCTGTGGAAACATGTGGGGTGCAAGTGCCTACAACCATGGAACCTTCAACAGTATGCTTACATAATCAACAAGCGCGAGATCCCGAGGTCGACCAAATGTGGATTTAAAACTCCAGTTCAACCTTTCTACGCTGATGGCATCAATAGTACCTCAATACTGTGCACATATATGTGGAGGACTGAGTAGGAATACTCTGCTGTCACTCCTAAGAGACTAATGAGCTGTTCTTTATTCTGTTAACATTCTATTCCCGCTTTCTGAACCATGTCAACCCCAGAGAAACGGCTGCGAGTGTCCGTTGCGTGTACACCATGTAGAAAAAAAAAACGCCGAGTAAGTAACGACTAGGTACAATTTCCGTGATGTTTCTGACCGAACACATGAATAGTGCGATGGTCTAAAGCCAGTATGCACCCTTTGCGATAAGGCAGGGCGGCATTGCGAGTACCCTCATCATCTTGAAAAGAGAAAGTCGGTATGGGGAAACGAACCAAGTAAGCCAATACTAACATTAATTTAGACCGCCAACAAAGTGTTATATTCATGCATTGCATTCCAGAATCGCTCTCCTGGAGCACCAGCTTGCACAGTCTCAAAAATTATCTGTTCGTCCTTTCTCGACTCTCGACATGGCTACTTCTGTAGAGGGATCAGCAAAGTTCGACCAGGAGATGATCAGAAGCCCTTTGAACCCTTCTTCTGAAGAATTCAAAGGCCTTGCGCCAAATCCTAGGTTGTCTGACGCGTACGGTCACCCACGCTTCCTTGGAAAACGCGGCGATCTACAAACAGACAATGCCACGTCCACGCAGAAGGCGCATTTACAAGGAAGTCCCCCTCTTCATTTTCAATCGGACATACGAGATCAACTTTTGGAAGATTTTTTCGTTTGGCAAAATACTTGGCCTCCTTTGGTCCATGAACCGTTTCTTCGAAAAGATTTCTCCGAAGATGGTGCAAATGGCTATTGCACACCTTCAGTCTTATCCGCAATACTGTCGCTAAGTTCTCAGTATATTGATGAGCATCAGCTTCAATCATGGGACTTACAAATGCATACCTTAGTGAGGCATGCTAAGGATTCAGTGTTTGACCAATTAGAACAGCCGAGCCTTTCACTTGTCTTGACAGTAGGATTGCTTTCTATGAGAGAGTTGGTAATTGACAATCTACCCTTGGCATCTCAGTACATTAGTAAGTTCGCCAGGCGCCCTTGGTAGCTCGGCCTTTCTGATCCAATCGTGTTTTTTTTTTTGCTGTATCTAGGCATAGCTCTCCGACACGCTCTGTTTTTAGAGCTCCATATTCAGGGACTTAGTGGTCATGATGTGCCAAATGAAAAAGACCTCGGGGAAGCTAAAGCACTTGCGTGGCGGGGTATCTGGATGCTGGAGAAGTTCGTTTCTGGTGATTGTTGAGGTGAAGTTCATATTGCTAACACTACTTAGGCACATCGCAGAAATTTTGGGTCAGCCAAGTGCTATCCGTGAGTGTGATATACAGCCAACGCCAGTCCCAACCGTTCCTGCCGTCGAATATAACCCGTGGCCAACTCCAAACGATCCATTGAAATTAACCTCCCATAGCATGTCTAATTTCCAATATGCCTGTGACTTGCTACATTTGGTATCGCCGGTTCTTGATGAGATGTAAGTTTCAAAGTGCGACAATATAGAATTTGATACATAAATTTCCTCTATATAAGTTGCTGACAACTTCCAACTAGTTATGCATTATCAAGCCACCTGAGCCTTGAGGATAAGGAATATAGAGCGACACAGACGCACGTTGCTATGTCTGAATTCTATAATAATTTACCCAGTGCGCTTAGGTTACCATCAACTACTACCGTTCCACTACCGCCACATATCTACCAATTTAAGTATGCAACTCTGTGAGAGAATGACCAGCCGAATGGACCATCTCTAATGCGCTTTACAGTTTGCAATATCACACCTTGAAGATTATGCTCCATCGATCATTCATTCAAGGAACTCCGTCTACGAATACGTTGAACGGCCCTAAAAATCCTCACACGGTACATTTACAATCTGCCACATATTTTGCTATCCGCATCACCTATATTATCAACTCTTATAAAAAGTTCTTTCCTCTGGTAGGTTACGCCTTGTTATCTCTCTTGTTTTAATGCTCCCCGTTACTTGAGGCTGGGACTACTCTCAAATGCAAGTGTTAATATCAATACAGAACCGCCTATCTCCCTTTACAGTCCAAAGCCTAACGATATCATCCCTGATACATATTCTCAACATCAATTCCAATGACACAGGCTTGGCACAGCGATCCGAAAAACTTCACAGGTTGAATGTCCACGTCCTGAGTAATATGGCCTTCACAACCAAGTGTAGTGCCCGTGCAATTAGGTTCTTGAAATCTGCTCGAGGAGACTCTATCAATTCCATTCTACAGCCTGATGCTTGTGGGGTACTTGGGATATCGTATGAAGAAGAACCCGAACGCCTTCTGAGCACGCAGGAGACCCAAATACAAGGGACACCCCAAATGTCAATCTCCATGCCTAGCAATGATGTTTTCTTGGATGAATTCTTTGATTGGTATCAGCTTCCCTTGAATGATGAGTTGTTGTTCGATGGAATGTTTCCGGAATCAATGTGGAACGAAATGGGAAAGCAAAACGAGGGGCAGTCTTGAGGCCCGAAAGATGTGAATCAATGGTCAGCCCCTTTCTTATGACTTCTTTCAGTTTCCCCTGGCTTGGATAATTCCACCCCGGCGAAATAGTGTCCTAGTTAGTCAAGTTAACTAGTTGATCAGAGAATGCTACATTCATGCTATTTTGGAGTGAATGTAGTCATTTTACCTCCTTCTTCTTAACCACCTACCATACCACTAATTCACTCTCAATTGTCTGAAGATTTAGTAGAATACGATTGTGTAACGGATAAAAGATCCTTAAAACATGAAAACAAAATTGTCGCTTAACCTTATCGGCTGGGCCACGAGAGTGGAGCACCACTGGTTCGTTGCTGACCCCATGTGATCAAAACGGGGTATAGTGATAGGTAACCTAGGACTCCCCTGGATCCTGTTTTGCTCTGACAAGAGTTAGGCTTGTCACGTCGAGGCAATACAATCTGTTCCTGTCTCCTACCATCGTATCTTACCCGGTTGATAGACCGTACACCTGAAAACAGTATACCTTTACAAAGTAGAAGTAAAAGCGTATTTGATCTCGAAGATAGATCCCTATTAAGGAAGGCCTCTTAGTTTAAGAAGCCTCCTAATTGATTTCTAGGCCTATAAGAATAGATAAAGTACCTCCCTCTACTGCTGATACTACTACTCTACATAATAGATTGGTTTTAGAACCACGTATATAGGCCTTATAAAGATATAGTAGGTATAGAGAGGTAGGGTAGAAATTGAATAGATACCCTACTAGATAGATGATTTTGTATATTTAATTTATTGGAGTTTTGGTTAAGATATTTATATTTGAAATTAATACAATTGGATCGGTGGCCGGTTCGCTTCTGTGGCCGGCTTGCTAGTGAAATAAGTTAGCTTAGATAACTATATAATTCTGATTACGTTGATTGCGGAATGGCAATAGCCGCTTATGCGGATCGGTATTATCCTGTTTATAGGGAATCCGCGGAGCTACATTACAACATTCATATGCCCCACTGCCATGGTAGGTGGGTTGTTCGTCTATACTGGGTTAGAACAAGAGTACGATTTCCGTAAGTGGAAACTATAAGCGCCCGTTCGACAATCGTAAGCTATCATGGAAAATCGGATAGCTATGAGAGATCTCAGGCTACGTTATTTAAGAGAATTGATTGCCTTGTGAGCCATCATTGTACACCAATCAACCTTTCATTCGACACCAAGAGGAGGTTGATCTAGAGATACTGGATAACAGGACCTTGAAATACGGTAAGCATTGAAAAGAGCGAAACCATCTGAAAGGAACTACGACTAGACTTCTTAACAGACATTTATCCGAGTTCATTACGCGGCATATCATCGAAGATGGTTCAAGTCCCCACTCTGAGAATTCCTGGATCTGGACAGCAAATTCCTCAAGTTGGCTTTGGTCTATGGAAGGTCCCTCCACAGGAAGCCAGTGAAGTTGTCTACCAGGTGAGAACCCATAATTCTAGCTAATTAGTATCATAGGATAACTGATAGATGGTCAGGCTATCAAAGCTGGATACCGGCTTTTTGATGGAGCATACGATTATGGTAATGAACGAGAGGCAGGACTGGGGATCAAACGCGCTATTGAAGAAGGCCTCGTCACACGCGAAGATGTGTTTGTGACCACTAAGTTGTGGAATACATGCCACGAAAAGTACTATTGGCCTGTATTAAAAATTGGCTACTGCTAATTGTCGCATCTTCTAGGGAGCGTGCCATTAAAGTTGGCGCAGAGCAAGTTGACGAGTGGGGTCTCGGATACATCGATATGTATCTCATTCACTTCCCCATCGCTCTTCAGTACAACCCAGAGTGCACGAGAGTGAGTAGCATCATTTTAATTATGAATGATTAGTGATTAACTCTTATTCGCTATAGGGATGGTATTATGATGGTCAAAAGGAAGTGAAGCTAGAGATGACCCCAATAAGAGACACATGGGAGGCTCTCGAGGAATTGTATAGCCGGGGCCTCGTGAAGAACATTGGAGTTTCAAACTTCAACTCACAGGCAATCTTTGATATCTTCACTTACGCAAAAGTCAAGCCATCAATGCTACAAATTGGTACGTGGCTTTGGAATTTCGCACGTGTATTTACTGTATTCGAGAGAATGGTTGGCTATATAACTGGACTGACGATTATACTTTTGTTCTATAGAGCACCACCCTTATCTTGTCCAGCCCACTCTTGTTGAATTTTGCAAAGACCAGGACATGTTGGTTACTGGATACAGCTCTTTTGGGCCACAATCGTTCTTGGAACTTCCTTCGAGTTTCCCCACAAAGGCTGCTCAGACTCCTACGTTGTTTGAGATCGATTTGATCAAGAAGCTAGCAACAAAATACAAGAAGACGACAAGCCAGATTCTGTTACGTTGGTCTACTCAGCGTGGCCTTTGTGTGATTCCGAAGAGCACGAACGAGGAGAGGATGAAGCAGAATTTGGATGTGACAGGCTTTGACATGGAGAAGGAGGAGCTTGATCATATCGCATCCTTAGATATGGGACTCCACTTCAATGATCCAGGCACCTATCTTCCAGGACGACCAGTGCGTTTATTTACCTAGAAACTTTATGCTACCTTAGGCCAAGAATGGATATTTTCCTCAGGGGATCAACATAACTTGATACAGCAATTTTCAATCAGAATTTGTTTCCATCTAGCAAAATGGCCTTTAAAAAAGGATATATCCTCCAATATTCAAGAAAATTGGAACTTATTGGGCATTAAATACAGTCTATACCAGTCGAGATAGCACATCAGATACAGTTTACAGGCAGTGACTAGCAGGATCACAGCGCATTGGCGCTTTCCACAAAAGTAGCGCACAATCTGACCAATAGACAAGCTTTGATAAATCATGTTATTTAAATAATCTTACTTCTGTCGAACTTTTACAATATGCAGTCTTGTAACGGATCATACTCTCGTCCTGTTGCACTATATCTGCGAACATAGAAACAATTACATGAACTATCGTTCTAAAGATATTGACTTAGCCCGTAATTCGCAGTATGTAGTCCACAAAGGAACGCAAGTTCTGCCATAATTTGTTAATTGGGAAGTATATTCATGTTTTCAATATTTAGATAGTTATATTGAGTGTGACACTACACAAACGTATTCCCCACCAAATATGTCAAGTTTTGTCCAAATGTCATTCACTCCGTATACTCGACATGATTGGAGGAATCTTGTTTCGCCTCTCCATCACCAAGACCTTCAGAGGTATCAAGGGCAAAACTTGACAGTTCAAGCATGCGGTGGCGGTGCTGCTTGCTCAAGACACCTCGCGTTACTCCACCGTAATCAAACAGGGAGTCAAGGGCTTCCAGACTAAGCCCTGCAGTTTCAGGAAAGAAGAAGTAGATAATGGGAATGAATGTTGCGTTGAGCACAGCGAAGATAACGTAGGTTCTGCTGTGATATTAGAATATTTGATATTGCAACATAAGATGAGAGATGTAGCATACCTCCATCCAATGTTTGTCGTGGCAACAGGAGTAATCATAACCACAAGGAAGGTAAATAGCCAGTTACTCATAACCGATATGGAAACAGCTCGGCTTCTTGTTCTAAGATTTGAAATTTCGGCGGGGTAAAAGAAGGGGATTGCGAGAAACCCTTGCGCATAAAAGGTGTTGAAAAGGAAGAAGCAAACAACTGCGACGATACCCATTGTAAAGCTGCCAGCGGTGCCAGGTCTTTCCGTCACATACCAAATAGCACCACTAAGAATCATCATTGAGATCATCTGCCCAGTGGCACTTATCAGAAGCAGGTTTCGGCGACCAAATTTCTCAATGGTCCAGATAGGGATGAGGGCTGCTAGGAGATACTCCATTCCATTGAAACCTCCTATCAGTAAAGACGAGTGGTGACTCAAACTGACTGAATGCTCCAAGACGTAGGAGATATAGTATGTCAAAACATTGATGCTGCCAAGTCATATTAGCCATGGACATACCAAGAATTATGCGCCTTCGAAGATCAAACTTACCCACTAAGCTGTTGAAAAGCCATAACACCGAAGCAAATAGTTACACGCCTCCAATTTTGCATCTTTCCACCGCCAAATAGTTCAGTGTATGAGAAATCTCCGTCGGACGCCATTTCAATCTCCCTTGTTTGAACAATCCGATCGTATGATTCATTAATCGTATCCTCATAGTTAGATATAGAACCAGAAGGCTTTGGTGTGATCCAATGAAGTACAGCTTTAGCTTCTTCGTTTCGCCCTTCAGACACAAGCCATCGAGGGGATTCAGGAAGAACTGCATCGCAGGGTTAATGCTGTGCATCACTGAATAGAAATCCAGGCTATCTAGAGGACTCACCAAGCACAAACAACGCCATGATAATTCCAAATACCATTTGAAGGGCTGGATTTCCTTTATATTAGCCATTATTCTTGCAGAAAGTCGAATGATCGCCGAGGTTATTACCGATTGGAAGCCGAAACTGTACATCAGTTTGGTAATTTGCACATCCATAGTCGACCCTATTCAACTCTTAGGAATTCCAAAACGTACGCAGTATACGATCCACTTACCAATAGGCGATGACAACCCCCCCACACGATAAGCCAACCATTGAATGCAGCGACCTTTCCACGCTCCTCAAATCCTGACATTTCGGACGCCCACACAGGAATTGTTGAAAAGTTAATACCATTGCCCTATAGGTAGCACGAAATGGTTAGATATCCGGCAGCATGCAGCAATATCTCAATTCACGGAAACACTTACTATGCCAGTCACGATACGACCCACGATGAGTTGCGTCATGTTCATCGATGCAGTTTGCACAGTAGCGCCAATTACCATAACTGATGTTCCACCGATCATGCAGAGGCGCCTTCCAGACGCTTCCCCGGCCAAGAAAACGAATACAGCTCCAAGAAAACAACCGATCTCGTATATTGCTACAAGGAAACTCGTGTAAGTATCCACCATCGCGTCTTTGGACTCTGCGCAACATACCAACCATTAAACCCAGCATTGCTGCCGAAGGGTCATTGAATGTAAGGGTAAAAGGGGTACCCGGCCCACCGATGAGACCTGCCATTACTCCTTGATCATAGCCAAGTAGCTTTCAAACCAACAACCACTGGTCAGCATCGCATCAAAATGAGTGCTTACGAAAGGTAACTATTTTCTGTACCAGCATTCCACACCCAGCCGTGAGTGTAACGACGTTGATGACCGAATGGCCTTGGCCAAAGAGGGCATGTTGCTTGGGGCTTCGGAGTCTCATGTTTGTGAAGATTTAAAAAGCCGTCGTGGGCTGACCAGCTGAATTTAAATAGATGCAGAGGTTTGTCAGTTTGTGGAATGAAACCTCTCATCTTAAAAGCATTTGGGGGAGGGGAGGCACAGAGTATTAATCTATATAATTACACGATTAGGATATGTTCCCTGTCGAAGCCATTCCCTTCCATACCAATACCCCGGGTTTCCACTAGAATTCTTCTCTACGGAGAATGCGGGACTATACCCGTATAGGCAATACCAGGCGCAGATGAAACTGGGGTAAATTTTGACGAAATTTTCAATGGTGTATGTGGAAGCCCACGGTGAGCCATAGATTACTGATTCGGGTAACAATACGCGACACTTTTCCACGCACCATCGCCCCGCCGAGCTATTTACTTAACGCTGCGCTGCACATAATTATCAACGGGGTTCGTTAATTCACTACAGGAGAGAAGATGACTGACATTGTTCCATTCAAGGTTGGACCCTTTAGTATGAAATGCTCACTACTACCCTTTGAAGCTCACGATCAGATAGGTTCACATTCCCGACGGCTTGTTGGAGGAGATCCACATCAAGCTGCAGTATGCACGGCTTGATGATGGAATGGCTGAGGTAGAATGGAATGATCTCGAGATTGGCCATGAGAATTTCAGATCTTTGGTCCATTACTGGCGGGACGAGTACGACTGGCGCAAGTTCGAGGTCCATTTGAATACGTTCCATCACTTCAAAACCTCTGTTCTAGTCCAGGGGTTCGACAAAATCGATTTGCATTTCCTGCACCATAGATCATCCCGACCAGATGCTATTCCTCTCATCTTTGTTCATGGATGGTATTACTCCTCGCTGTTATATATCGGGGTTTATTTGCTTACCTATACAGGCCTGGGTCGTTCTTAGAAGCCCTAAAGATCATTCCGCTTTTGACAGAGCCTAAAAGCCTAGATACTCAGGCATTTCATGTTGTTGCCCCTTCGATTCCTGGATACGGATTTAGCTCATACTCCAAGAAATCCGGTTTTGGCCTTGAGAAACATGCCCAGTGCTTCGCCAATCTAATGCAAAATCTTGGGTATGAGAGATACGTGTGCCAAGTAAGATAATACTATATCCAAAAGGCCTCATGCAGTATATGACTAACAAATTCTGTTTGGGAGTAGGGTGGCGATTGGGGCTCTTCCATTGTCCGGTATATGGCGTTGAATCACTCTGACGCTGTGCGAGCCATCCACATTAACATGTTTTTGGCGATTCCTCCCGTAAAAGAGAAGTCGCCTACAAAATGGACTCGGTATAAACAGAATGATTACAGTGACCAGGAGCTACGCGACCTAGATCGAACCAAGTGGTTTGCCACTAAAGAGGTAACCACTTCCTTATCAGAGCATCAAGGCCAAATTGTTTGACATGCATTCTTAGAGAGGTTATCAAAGGATTCAGGAAAGCAAACCAGTTACACTCGGGTATGCCTTTCATGATTCACCCGTGGGCATGCTAGCTTGGTTTGTCGGTAAATTGAAAGCATGGACGGACAATTACCCTTGGACACCCGATGAGGTCATTCACTGGGCATTCATTCACTACCAGGGAAGTCCAAGTGCCGCAATGCAGATTTACGAGGAGGCAGAAGTGGTCTTGAATGAAAACCCAAACAGTATGCTGGGAAGGTACATCTCGCAGCCAGTTGGCGGCTCGCTATTTCCAAAAGAGGTGAGATCAGACACGCATCGCCCGCTGAATCTCACACTGATTTTCTCAGCTTTGGCTTTATCCTCGTGACTGGATGGAGGAAACTTGTAACATTCAATTTTGGAGACAGCACAATAGCGGTGGTCATTTCATTGCGTGGGAGCGGCCGGAAGCATTGGCAGCGGATGTCGCTGAATTTTTCTCTAAAGAAAACAAGCTGATCGATTTTTCAACGTAGACTGCGAGCTATACGTATGGACTTATTATTCATGGAACATGGTTATGGTATGAGCACTGAATGTGGCAATTTCAGTTTATGTACTATGTTGCTCTATGGACAATGATAGATGGTTCTGAGAGATCGTCTTTTTCTCCCACGCAGCTCTCTCTGAATTTCACTGCCTTTAATTTTTAAGCTATACAGAACTTTACCCTAAAGTTCCGTGCATACAATATGGTATGTCCGTGTACTCAGAACGCGCATGAATATAGTCATGGTGATCAGATAACCATCAGGACTACAACTACCCTACCAACTCCTACTTAAAATACTACTGATAAACCTTCATTTAAAACTTTTTGTCATGAGTGACCCTGCTACGTTTGATCTAGTGGTATGGGCTTATTTTCTATCAACCTGTCATGCCTATGGATTCCATCGGCGGCGCGATGGTGGGAAAATGATGGAAAGTGAAAGCATACTGATGGGCATTGGGATGTTTAGCTACGTTCGGCATCACTAGACACGTCCAATATCATTGCTGATTGTTTGTGTGTCAATATCTTCATTGATTCTGGTTTTGCTTAGTATTGATTACTGCTCTATTATTGGAGTTATTGAGAATATACGTAGATCATAGCGCAATATTTTGCCTTGGGCCTAGCAGATATAGGATGTTCTGATAAATCCCTCTAATTTCAGGAAGTTGATATGGGCCCATCCAAGTCCACTTTCAAACGCCAAAAGAACAGCCATGGGATGTCTATTTCATTTCTCATTTATCTCACTCTTTACTTATGCTGACGCACAGTGACCGCCATCAACTCGGATATCAGCACCGGTCATCCAAGCACTAGCATCAGTAAGCATGTATACAATTGGGCCCTTGAAGTCCTCTGGGGCGCCAAGACGACCGAGAAGTGCACCGCGCATCCAGGTTTCCTCCAAGTCAGGCTTCTCCTGAAGCAAAGCATCGGTCATAGCAGTGCGAATATACTAAATGACCAATGGTTAGCCGAACTCATTCAGGCAAGTCAGAGCATGAAAATAATCCCTTACTCCTGCGGACAGTGTGTTCACGCGAATGTTGTGCTGGCCCCATTCTTGAGCAACCGATCGACACATTTGGTGCACAGCAGCCTTAGAGGAGTTGTATGCGGTGCAGGTCAATCCCTACCAAGATTTACTTGTCAGTTTATCGTGTTCTAATGAGATGTGTTGCCAAACTTACTCGGTTAGCGATCTGACCGGACATAGACGCGATCATTACAATGCTCCCTGGGGTCTTTTGCTCCACGAAGATGCGCGCACAGTGTTTAGCTGGAATAAATGTTCCAAGAACGCTAAATCGAAAGAAGGGCAATTAAAGGGATGCTCGTGTATCGCAACAGCATAATCTAACTCACTTGACGTCCAGCATCTTCCGGTATCCATCAATAGGGTAATCAAGAGCAGGGACCATTTGTTGGATGCCAGCACAAGTAATAGCACCACTAAGGGGCTTATTCCGACGTAGTCCCTCGGCCGCAATACATTCTAGTGCTTTCTTCGTGCTCTCCTCATTGGTAATGTCGCACTGGGTGTAGGTTGCCTGAAGACCGCATTGCTTAGCAGTCTTTTGTATGGCGCTCCACTCCTCCTCGCTTGGCTCGGCGAGTAAATCGAGACAGGCAATGTCACCACCAGCCTCGAGGACAGCAGCAGCCAAGCACATACCGAAGCCCCGACCACCTCCGGTAATCATGACTGTGCGACCGGCTAAAGAGAAGAGGGCATTGGTAGGCACTAGGGTAGCAGGGGTCTCATTTGACTCTGGCACAACTACTGGTGCTGGGTGATCAAGGGAAATAGAAGGGGCCATTATCAATCAAGGTTGGACGCAAATAGTAGATTTAGTAATTTTGAACAATAAATTGGAGTATTTCCGTTGCATATAAGACATATGCTCTAGGGTATTATCCGCGGTCAATCAAATGCTCGCGGCGCCTATATACAACCTAACTAGGAAAGTGTTCAGCTCAGTCAATCATAGTGGAATGAAGTCTAATGCAGTCCGTTAGACGTCGAATTTTTCAATGCCAGTTGCCGATCTAGACAAACTACACACATGCACAAATAATGACCTAGTCATGGAGTCAGCTTTCTATTGAATGGATGTTAAAATCTACTGCTTAAGGAAAGATGGAGCCACAAAAAAGTGGAGAATGTGCTGTAGGTCGAGTGCCTGGAATGTTGAGGACATGCCATGGGGTTGAATTGTGTTAGAGAATTGAATCTATTGTACACTTGGTTGCGCATCCATTTTCCTGATAAGGAAACATGCATTTATCCTGTATGCTATTCTGTATGTACTAGTGTCCGTTAATTGGCGACAAAAACTGACAAGGAATAAGTTCACGCATCTTATTGCTGAAATAACACCAGAAGCCAGCGACGGGTTCAGATATAATAAATATATATATATATATATATATATATTGATAGGGTGTAATACCCACAATTTTTGTTCCAGTCTCTACCTAGGACAGCAATTGGGCTAGCTAATATAGTATATATGGCATTAAACTTCTACTTCCTCCCACTTTCTACATGTATTTAAAACCCCGAAAATTCAACGAAAATTCATGGGCTCTAGGCTACTTCTTGTGCTAGGTTCAATATTGGTTCTTTTGCTAACTATCTATGGGTGTATATATACATAAATTGCAGTTTGCGGCGTCTAGTGGTATGAGAAACCTTTGATATCGACAAATAGATGCAGGGTTTGACTTTCACCTATGGTGTGTGATCAATGTATGGGAATTTCAACACCGTTTTTAGATGTACACTGTGTTGCCACTCGGGGATACCCCGCACCTACTAGCAGGGTGCCAAGCTCCCGGGCTTGTACGTAGTTCCAAGCCGGCGCTTAAAATTTCCCGATTTGGAGACGTTCCTTTTCTTCTTCAATATTGTACCTCCCATCTGCTGCGCAATAAACATTCGACAATACCTTCAACTGACTAGAATGATAGCTTTTTGCGCAGGGAGATGCCGAATACAACCCGGAACAGCTCAGGCACCGATCACGATGATGGCAGAAGGAACCCAGAAACTCCCATTCCGCTCGAATCACAAGATTCAACCCTTCCAAGCTTAGGGATGGAGCGTAAGAAACGTGCGCGAACTGGATGTGTCAACTGCAGTCGTCGGCGGCGAAAATGCGACGAGGTTAAGCCTACTTGCACGGGGTGCAGGACCAGAGGTGACGACTGCCAATGGCGAAAGTTCGGATCCTTTCGCGAGTCCAATATCAAGGTGCTAGAATCAGATCACCCTTCGATGAGTCGAGGCGTGGCAGCAAGTAAAACCAAGTTTCGGACTAGATTCCGGATCTTGAATGCCCCCCCGAAAGTCTCAGGCTCAAAAGCCACACCCAACAGACACGCTCATGTGTTTTCCAAGCAAGGACCTGTACATGAGCCGCCTCTGCTCCCTACTTCAAGTACCAGTGCTGAGCCCTTGCCTGTGGCTACGACGGAAAATGTCTCGGACTCCACTCCTCCCTTGCTTACCAATGAGATCCCTAGTCCTAATCCGAGTCAAAGTCTATCACCTTCCCACTCCAATGATACATCGTCACATCTACCCCAAAAGGACAGCCAAAACAGACCCACTGGGTATATTGGGAATGAGATTCATGGCCATGATTTGGGACTTCAGGCAGCGTCTCTTCAATATAGCCATCCGCCAGCTACACAATGCGACTACAATACCCTTCCCGGGTCTAGAGATGACTCGTCGAATCCCTATAATTCCAGCCCTGAGTATGTGATCGACGATTTGAGTTGGCTAGAGGGTTTAGCCAGTACCCAGTTCCATTCATCTGTGAATAGCTCTTACCAGCATATACCATCGCCATTGTTCGACCACAATGTTTTTTCCGACCCAGCGGATTTTACCAACGACGTCTTTTTGCCGGGATCTGCTTATGAGGCGCTTCATAAGACTCTACGGAATCGCCAACTGTGGACCGCCCAGTTGGATGTACCGAGTCGTCGCAGCTCGCAAGGCTCCGTTTCTTTAGTGCATACTGGGTTGTTTTCAAAGACCGAGAGGCAACCCCGAGGCTTGGAATATAGCAAACCGTTTGAATTATCACCCGAAAGGGAACACACCTTGTGGGAAAATTATCTTAATGAAATTTGCTCCTGGGTAACCTGACTGTTCAGCCCCATTATATTGAGAATAATACTAACGCTGGAAAGCTCGACATGTTTGACAATCAACGCCATTTTGCTTCCACCTTCCCTCAGATGGCAAAGTCTTCAATTTATCTTCGCTACTCAATGTTGGCATTATCAGCGCGACAACTCGAAAGGCAGCAAAATCGGAAATCACAGTCGGAGAGCCTGTCTCTGTATCAAGAAGCTATCCACCTCCTTCTACCTGAGTTGGGAAATAAAACCACTCCTGTAATAGCCTCTTGTGTTATATTGTGTGTCTTAGAAATGTTGAGTTGTATGTATCTAACCTTGCCATTACTGTGCACTTGAAATCTAACCAATGATAGGCAATCCCAAAGAATGGCGTCGCCATTTAGACGGCTGTGCGTACCTTATTCAGGCAGCCGGTATCAACGGCTTTTCTGGAAAAGAAGAACAAGCACTTTTCTGGTGCTTTGCTCGGATGGGTACGAGACCCCCTTTCCAATAGAACATTTTTGTTCAGAGTTCTGAATTTAATCAGATATCTGCGGCGGTCTCATATCTGAAGAGGAAACGATCATACCTCTCCACAATTGGCGACCAATTAATATGAGTTACAAGGAAGCTGCGGAGACATTTATATCTTCAGCCAAGGCCAATTTCGATACGTATGCTAACTATACAGTATATCTCATGGCGCGAACGTTGAGCGTTCTTTTTGGCTGTGCCTCGAAAGTTTCTAACCCTTGCACATCATGCCAGTCCGTGTCCAGCGATGGGGTTGACTCATATGTTCAGCGCTGGACGGATTCGTTCGATCGTGTAGAAGAGTGGTATGATAATCGACCCTCTCAGATGAAATCTATATTCAACGTTACTGCTTCCAAACGTGAAGGATTGGATCAGGCTTTTCCGATCGCGTTGTATGGGAACGGGGCTGCCAGTAAGGTTCGTTGCTCTTGATTTTTGACCTGTCACCACTAATATCTGTCAGTATCTGGTAATCAACTTTATCATGTAGCAGCCTTACTGCTCTTTCAGCGAAAACCAAAGACATTGATATTGAGCAAGAGACCGGTAGGGCATCTTCTATGTATTTTTCCCTGCTAAGCTTAATGAACAAATAGAGATCGGTTCTTTGGCATGCTCGACAAATATGTGCAATATCCGCATCTAATGCTCATCAGTGAGTCTCTCGACCCTTCTTTAACCAATTGAAAAACATAGAAAATGTAGTCGACTACTAACTTTACGTTATCTGTGACTAGTGGCTGCTGGACCAATGCACTTCAGCCTTTGTGGATAGCTGGAAAGGCTATGTCTCACCATTCTGAGCACACTGCCATTGTTCAAATCTTGGTTAGAATTGAACGCGAGACTGGCTGGGCAACGTCTTGGCGCGTTGAAGACTTGAAAGAAGTTTGGGGAGAATATGATGAGCAAGACTGCGATGTTGACATGGATTAAATTTGAGAGTTTAATGAGGCATCATGATAGGTTGCTTGAATTTAGATATCTACACCTACTTACTGTAGGTCTACTATATGTGTGGAGACGTTGGTCGGCAAAGAAACGACTCCTTTAGAGAGATGAAAACCTCTTAATCACCATCTTTTAGCATAGACTAAAGTTGTTTGCGATAGCTAGAAATTCAATATTTCTTGGGATCACTACTAACTATCGAGCTATTTCTGCCATACAAATCCATGTATCGTATAATTTTAGGCGGTTTGAACCTAAATTGCTGAAATATGAGGCAATTTCAAGGTATAAAAAATGCGTGAATTCTACTGTCGATAAATGTATAACTAGAACTCAACATCTGGCTTATCATTTTACTCTATCAATTCAAAAGTTTAGTCCGATGTACTAATTATTCCGCGCGGAAAGCTTTACAATATACTTTGTACTATATCCTAGGATCCGAAAGCGGTCAGGATTAGTTAATACCAACATCGAACCAAATTAAGGCACTAAAGCCTTAATGCCTTACATCGAAGCCGAAAGTAACCCTACGCACGCGGTGGGAATTAAGGTCGTAATCTTTCGGGCCGGCTCGAAAACCGCATAGGCCGCTCAGCCCGCTCAGCCTGGCTATAATAATAGATGATTGGGTATGACATAGCTCTGAAACACCAATCTCTTTAACATATATACGCGTACCCCGGACTCAACCCTAGTCATTCTTATCACTTGCTATCGCTATCTTTCGAATTTTTTCTTACTAAGGCTAACCTTGGAAGCACTTATGGCTTTCATAAGATAACGAGATTCGGCCACCCAACTAAATTTGGAGGGGCCTTAGTATTGAAACACCTTTACACTCCTTTATAAGCGATGACTTACACCCCATACATCCCCAAATCAAAAATGGAAAGACCCATTATTGAACACAAAATTAGGGGTCAGCCCACCTATCTTAAGCTAAATTAAGCTGAACCCACATTCTCCACAAGGAAATCAATCGCCGTCGGAATGCGTTATCTCTGTTTCCCCTCAGCGCGCGTCGCACCCCGGCGATAGCCAATTAAAGCAGATACAGAAAAGGGCACCTCGTGCATGTGTAAGCAGTGCGTTTTTGCTTCTTTTTTCACACCAAGCAATGCGCTGAGACTGCGCAAATATCCATACTATGTCTTCCAAGGAGTTAGATACCGACATAATCAAACCCGCGCTCGTCGGAGCGGACGAAGAGGTAGTCGAAGGTCATTCAGACCAAATAAACCTGGAAAAGAATGAGGAGAATACGAATGAAGAGTTCAGCTATGAGTCGCACCGCTCTCCATTCCCTGAAGGCGCGTGCCTAGCTCACTACTGATCTATATGTTGATGGACTAACAGTTACTACAGTTAGGGCTGTCGTCCCCGAGACGGATGACCCCGATATGCCGGTCAATACGGTGCGAATGTGGCTCCTAGGGATTGTTTTCACTATGCTTGGATCCGGAATTAATCAGTTCTTTTCGCTGCGCTATCCATCGGTTCATATTGTAGCCCTGGTAGCGGAGCTACTTGCCTATCCGATCGGGGTGTTCCTGGCGAAGACTCTTCCTCTTACATCCGTCCGACTTGGGCCTCTGGGCACATTCGTTGTCAACCCAGACAGGTCGTTTAATATCAAGGAACACGCGCTTATCGTTATTATGAGCAATGTGTCTTTTGGGTATGCTTCAGCGGACGCGACAAACATTATCCAAGCTGCCAGCAAAAACTTTTACAATTTCGATCTCAAACCCGGCTTCTACGTGATGATCGTTCTTGTTGCACAACTTCTTGGATTTGGCGTCGCAGGTCTCGCAGCTCCATGGCTCGTTGAACCAGCTCGCATCATTTGGCCAGGTGTATTATCAAACTGTGCCATGTTAGAAACATTGCATTCGCGAGCGAACTCAGTCGCAGACGGATGGCGCATAACCCGTCTCCGATTCTTTATGTATGTTATGACTGGGGCCTTTGTCTGGTACTTCTTCCCCGGACTTATGTTCACTGCTCTATCCTATTTCACATGGGTCTGCTGGATCGCACCAAAGAACGTCATCGTCAACCATCTCTTCGGCATGCAGACAGGTCTCGGTCTGAGTCCAATCACCTTTGACTGGAGCCAGATCGCCTACAACACTAACCCACTCCTATCACCCTCATGGGCTGCGTTGAATGTCTTCGCAGGCTTTGCATTTTTTTACTGGATTGTCACACCCGCCCTCTACTACACCAATACCTGGTTCACGGCTTATCTCCCACTCATGACAGCCGACGTGTACGATAACACGGGCGCCGCCTACGATACGGCTCGGGTCATTTCTGCGGATAATACCCTAGATACGGCAGCTTATCGAGCATACTCGCCCCCATACTTGAGCGCAACCTTTGCCTTCGTATACGGACTTTCATTTGCTGCCATAACCTCAGTGCTTTCGCACATTGCTATCTGGCATAGCCGCGACTTGTGGGCTGCTCTAAAGGGCAGGAATAAGCTCGATGTTCACGCTCGCCTCATCCGTGCCTCATATCGTCGGACGCCGTGGTACTGGTACGCTGGAATTATCGTGGTTATAATGGCAATGGCCATTGCGCTAGTCGAAGTCTACCACACTAAACTCCCAGTTTACGGAGTCTTTCTTGCCTTGATCATCCCAGTTGTATACATGGTTCCCTGCGGTATCGTGCAGGGAATTACGAACGTGGATGCGAATCAGCTGAATGTTCTGGCTGAGTTCATTGGTGGATATCTGTTCGAAGGAAAGCCTCTCGCGAACATGATTTTCAAGATCATCTCCACGGATGTCGTGGGACAGGGTGTTTACTTTGCTATGGATATGAAATTGGCTCACTATCTGAAAGTGCCGCCACGTACCTGCTTCGTGGCGCAGTTCGTAGCCACCATCCTAGGCGCACTCACCCAGGCGGGTGTTACACTTTGGATGCTTGGTAATATTTCGGGGATTTGCGAGTCTGACCAGGCGGATGGGTTCACTTGTCCAAATGGCCGGACTGTTTATTCTTCGTCTGTTATTTGGGGTCTTGTTGGGCCTCGCCGGCTGTACTCCGTGGGCAAGATCTATTCCCCTCTGTTGCATTTCTTCTGGATCGGTGCTATCGCCCCAGTTATGACTTTCCTCCTCTATCGTTATACCAGACGCCAGTTTTGGAAGTATATCAACTGGCCACTCATTTTTGTCGGAACTTACAACGTCCCACCTGGTATGTCCCGCAACTTGCCAGTGCCTCTTTTTTTCTTTTTCAGTCGCTGACTCGAAGCCTTTTAGCCACCGGAATCAACTATTCCAGCTGGGCGCTGGTCAACTTTGCCTTTAATTACTTCATTAAGCGCAAGTTCTTTGCTTGGTGGACCAAATACAATTATATCTTGGCAGCTGCACTTGATACAGGTCTTGCCATCAGTGGCATTGTTATTTTCTTTTGCATCTCATACCCAGGTGCCACTTTCCCTGACTGGTGGGGGAATAACGTGTACCTGAATACTGCCGATGCCGAGGGCGTGGCGTACAAATCGATGCCAGATGTTGGGTATTTCGGGCCTACTAATGGGACATGGAGTTGAGGCGGGTGGTGACACGTCAATTATGGTAAAGAATTGGTACGAAGACAAAACGAGTTTTGGAAATTTGTGTGGTGAATGGTGCTTATTGAAAGAGAGAGAAGAGGGAAAGGGAAAGAGCTTGCTCGACTCCCTCCTAGACAAGATCCCGTCATCGATCCACTGCAATATACCAAACCTCAAACATTCACCGATGCAGATTCCTCCTTGGCTCTTTTTCTTATACATCCCGATTTTACGTCGCTTCAAGGTCGTAGAGTATATATGACCGATATTAATTTCTGTACTCAGATAATCTTCTATTGGTTTCCAATCTTAATATCCGAGCAAGCAAGCCTCATTATAGAGCCAAATAGCTTGCGTCATGTGCTTCTCCCCTTGTACCCATCCTCCTTAGCTAGGAGTATTCAATATGTATCGCAGCCAATGGGAGGAAGCTCTCAGCCAATTCCGCCAACTGGTCTATAGCTCCACTGAAGCTTCCGCCCACATTGACTTCGAGATATAATGTCTCCAAAGAGGAATGAAGAACATTCAGAAGTTCTTGCTCCGGTAAATTTCGCTCATCAAACCCCATAAGTTGGGCAAGGAAAATAAGCTTCAAAGCGGTGCAGTTAACATGTTCTCCCCTGGGCGTTAGCTTGGCGTTGGCTTGGCGTAGGCAGAAGCGGGGTTAGCCGCTTTCCCCTGGGGCTTGACCTGACTTGAGAGCGAGTAGCAGAAGCAAGTAGGAGAGAAGAAATATTTATTTTCTACAAACAACTAGAAACCAGCTTCTTAAATGTTAGGTGGCAGCCTGACAAGCCAGACATTGATGCAGATGCCCTCAACAATATCTTCTGATATTCACGTGTGAATCCACGTGGTGAGGCACGTGCAGAATCACGAATACGATTCAGCAAACAGGGAGCTGTCTTCTCAAGACCCTAGGGTCGTATGTATTTCACATAACAACAAAGAGGAATATGCAAGTCGGTGGTGATGGGGATAAGAGTGTGATATGTACACTGTACTCCGTACCTAGGCAGATAGGGCGGCTGCACTGACCCGCTCAGCTGAACTTGGTACATTATGATTGGATCGTCTTACCCATTTGAAACACTCAGCCTCTTGGCAGTTCTTGCCTCGGTATCTTTATTGCATCCATTCTATATCACGATTTAGACTAAATAAACGAAGGAGAAGGATAGGAAGGTCACTGCTGCCTAAAAGCAGTTCATGCTTCCCACTCTGGTAACCCGCCGATTCTTACTGGATTTATATGCGGCTCACCCAATTATCCGCCCCATACTCCGTACTCCGCCGAGGTCGATGGTTTCGCTTATTTGTACTAGAATGGGCTAAGTCGACTTTGGCACGCTAAAAAGGCCCCAAACCCCGGTATGATGAGATTAGACATTCCAACTTCGCTTCTCACATTAAGCTGTGCATGTCAAGATGGCTGAAAAATCGAAAAGCAAAGAACCTCAACCCCCTGAAAACATCATTGTTGCGGCCGAGCATGGCCGACTCGATCTTGTCAGGGCACTGTTAGAGGGAGGCGCAGACCCGAATACCGTGGACGAGGTCGGAACTTCGCCGCTTCATAATGCAGCAAAAGGGGGTCATTGGGATATCGCCCGCCTTCTTCTCGAGAAGAATGCATCACCTCGGATCGAGGATGGCAACCGCGCAACTCCACTTCGCCTTGCGGTAAGAGCAGGTCACCAAGAGATTGTTCGCTTGCTCCTTGAGTGCGATCCTCCTTCAATCGAGACAAAAGAACGCGAAACATATATACTTCTTCGCATTGCTGCAGCCTTGGGCAATACAGAAATAGTTCAACTCTTTCTGGATTGCAATACCCCCACCCTAGGCCGCAAAGATGACGAAACAGCGCTGCACCTAGCAGCTGCAAAGGGACACCCTGATGTCTGCGAGCTTCTTCTAAAGCACGACAAGGCTTTGACTCGATCGTTTTGGGAGCGGATGACCGGACCCAGTTTGGAAGTGTTCTCAAAAGATTATTCGGGAAACACGCCTTTCGCATACGCAGTTGAGAAAGGTCATGAGCGGGTTGTGGAAGTCTTTTTACGCAATTATCCAGAACTGGGTGAGGCTTGCAATCGCCACAAGGAGCTGCTTTTCCATAGGGTTATCAGAGTAGGAAAGATTGATATGGTTCGAATATTTTTGAATCACGGCACGGACACTGAGTTGAAAGACAACCAAGGGCGTGGGGCCCTTCATGTGGCAGTCTCCACCGAGAACATGGGGTACGTCACTGAGGCTACTGAGACTATCAAGCTTCTACTTGAGCATGGTGCTTCAGTTGATGCAAAGGACAAGCAAGGCTTTAGTATCGAGTCTTACTCCAATAACCCAAAGACCAAAATGATATTGCGTAACCATGCAGCTACGCAGTCAAAGGGCATATCACTGCCAATATCACCAGTTGCTTCGGCTCCACCACCCGAGTACAAGGCATGAGTGGCCGAATCGGGGAGGAAGACCACGCTTTGAAACCGTCATACCAATATACAATTATACGATGGATATCTTGCTTGAAAGTGTAGTCAAATATATACTGAATCAGTGTGAAATACAGTCTGTTTATCTGTTCAAATTTCCGACTTAGAAACTATGCCAGGTGCCGGAAGTTGGACCTAAAACAATGTCACGATTCTTTCTATAAGTCTCCAACTGCACACCACGGACAAGGGAAGGTCAGGTATAGCACGTTAGATTGAATACTACGATGAGCACAGTGGTTACGACTTACTTGCCGCCAAATATCGAACAAGTGACATATTGAAATGGTGTCTATATTACTAAGCACCAAAAGCATCCATGGATCAGTTGCAGATTCCTCTGTGACGCAAAAGGCAATCAACGATACCAGAAGTGCATGAATAGTTTCAGCAAGTCACTGTAGTCTGCGAGATGTAGGGGATCGTTCTTGCCATCTCGACCCTCGGAAATAAATTGTCCAACGTTGTTTCCCAGCTACATACATTGAAATAAAGCAAACTTCTTGAAATATTTGAAAGCTATGAATATGCAGCAATGCTTTCCAATCGAACCTCTTAATATATCCCACCCACTCTAGCAAAACCTGATCTTGGCGGGTGTTGTATTTGTCTGAGGAGCGACCAAATGTCGATGCACACATGCTGCTCACGCTGGATAAAATCGATCGGTCGGCGTCTGCTTCAAGTTGTTCTTTAAGCTCTTTGAAACGTTGATCATTCTCTTCACGTATTGCACGTTCCTGTCGCTGCCACTTTATGAAGGTAGAATCAACCTCATCAAACAAAGCTTGTATTTCGCATTTGTTTCTCTCGCACTTCCAAATCATAAAAGTGGAAATAAGCCAGGCAGAAATGATAAAATACATTATAAGGCCGTAAGTGAGGTAGCTTGGGGATGCAAATTGTCAAAATCCTGTCCATGCCCAGGTTGGTTGTCCCGTTGTCCATATATAGCGTTATAAAATAATCATTACTCATCCTTCCATATCACCCGTGGATATTTAAGTGTCCATAATGGCCGTAAAGTCTTAGCCAATCGATATTTGTCCCAAAGTGGAGAAGAACGTTGAATGATGGGGGGTGCAGAGTATGGCGGCAAAGTCATCAAGACATCGAAGCGAAGTTCGGTACCGTGCAACTGTCCGAAGCGGCAACACAAGATTTGCGTTTAACAACGTTGACGATGCTATTATTTACGTTCCAGAGGTCTATCATTTTATTGAATCTTCTCGATCAGCTTATATTCCGGCGATGTTGAACGCGTTGTAGACCCCGAACCAGCAGAGCCACGCCGGACAGGTGGAGAAATAATAGATAGGGTGAAAAAAGTGAGGTTTTGTGGCTTAAACTTTCCACGTATAAATCAAACCAGGTACTTCATCACTACCGCAAAACCCCAAACTATTACCTTTACAGGTGTAGAGGTTTTTCTCATTGAGATATGTACATATACAGCCGTGATGGAAACGGAACCTAACATAGGGCTCAAACCATCGAAAGTAGGGTGTCCAGCGGTGACAAGCGAAACATCTCTCTCCCCTTTCAAAGCTCCATTGCCTAGGACTATAAGCTGGTAATCATACGTAGAGCAACCCTATCTGGGTGCGATCATCGAAAATAATATCCGGGGACGTAACAGGGTCGGAAACAAATAGTGGAGCCCCACAATGACGTCAAGGGATATTCCCTGTTAATTTCCCCTTTGAAGACTTTTGGACCCTGTTTAGATCTTTTAAATAGATTGAACATCGCAGAATTTAATTTCCTAGGTTTTGATTTCTTCTATACCCCCGCGACTTCCTTTCTTAAGTTCTGGTCCCTGCCGTTGTGTGGTTTCTTCGGGAGCGTTGTTTATTTATCCTACTACGACATACTTGGAAACAATGAGGTACATCCTTACACATAGCCTTGTACAGGCCTCACTTCTCTCAATTGCCTCTGCTTCCCCCGCGCCCACGGCTTTCGCCAACAGTGTCGCTCCGCCTGACCCCGTCATTACGCCTTCCCCGGTCGAGCATAACCCTTCTCCAATTGTTGGCCGAAACATATTGAGCGACGTTGAATCTGATATCGGCAATGTCCTTTCGGACGTTGGGTCTGGTCTACCTTCATGGGTCGCATCTGGGGTGCCCAATTTTTTCCAGGGGTTCCCGACTGGAGACGCAGTTGTGAGCTCGCTCGGATTGGACAGCTCCGAATTGAAAGCATTACCAACAAATGTGTTGAACATCGACCCTTACGCCAACTGGACCAAATCAGGGTGGAATGTTCGCTTCCACGGAAACGTCTATAAGCAGCCAAACACTTCTGTCTCGAAATTGAACGATTTGGCCGATATCTTCCTCGTCAACACTAGCATCTCAGACCTTCCTAAATCCCAGCAGGCCCAGGCACGTAACCTGACTGCCGAAATTTTCGTTGTGCAACAGCCAGAGGTTGCCGTGAACAAGATCCACCTGAAGCCTGCAGCGAGTCAGGGATCCAGCGGACAACCAGGCGGCGGTGGATCATCCAACACAACCGGTGGTACCCAAGAAATCACTCTTCCATACAACACCACGGTTGAAGGTGATTTCGACACTTTTGTGCCGATTGATAGCAATGGACTTACTGCGGGAAATGAAACCTCCGCGATCCAGAGACTGGACACTCATGTCGAGGGCGCAAGTGTCGGAAATGCTACCGCCTATCTTGTGCCTCCAACCGGACTCACGATCATTTCTGACATTGACGATATTTTGCGTGTAACCAAAATTTACCAACCGGAGCAAGGATTGCTCAATTCTTTCGCCCGTCCATTCACGTCTTGGGAGAACATGCCGGAGATTTACCGCAACTGGTCCATCAGCCTCCCCGATACGCATTTCCACTACCTTGTAAGTCTCCTCTGGTTACTAATTCCATATTTAAAATACTAATAACCATTTTAGACCACTACCCCCGAGCAAATTACTAGAAACTACATGGAGTTCATCTACACCAACTACCCGGGTGGCTCCTTCGACACCCGTCCTCTCAACTTCAGCGATGTCTCTGCCACTCTGTCGATCCGCAAGTTCTTACTGCAAAAAATCTTTGAAACCTTCCCTGGGCGCAAGTTCGTCCTGGTGGCAGACACCAGCAACAGCGACGTCATGCGCGACTACCCCAAACTGGCCACCGACTTCCCCGACCAAGTCCAGTGCATCTTCCTCCGCAACACCTCGGCAACAGATCCGGGCGACAAGTTCCCATATGACACCTCCGGATTCAAGGACATAAAACAGTCGAAGTACATGTTCTTCCTGAACCCGGCTGACCTGACCAATTTGGATATTGCAAATGGACACTGCTACAATCAGTCCATTCCCCAGAACCTGACATTTGGCTACCAGGGACTGCCATTTGGGCTGGGGGATACCCCAACTGCAGTCAACGGGTCAGCAAACCACACCGGAGCTGCCAGCGGACTGTTGACTAAGGAATCGGCTGGCGCACAGGGCCTTATGGCATTTGCCGCAGCGATGTTTACGGCCACATTTATGTTTTTATAGAATCATGTAGATATGAGTAATACGACGAACCAAATGAACAACATGGACAATTTAAATGTTTGTTTCGACCTATATGCACTTTATAATCCTTTGCCACACTTAGCTAGATAAGGCTTCCCGTCCGCTTAGCTGCCCTTGAGCCACCTATTCGATATTGGCCAATTATTAACGTGGCTTTAGTACATAAGCGGCATTATATAGTGAGTAGTGGGTACGGGTGATAGAGGTGAGAATTCTGGATACCAAGATGACAGAGGCGAGCATGAGATGAGAGTGGGGTGAGAATTCTTACCTAAGCTGATCAACGGACCTCGAGGTCTCCACCCGCCTACACTCTAGGTAGAGTCTAGGGCGGTAAATATCTCACCTCAGCCTCAACTCCAGCTTAAATTTTCTTTCCTAGTGTTAAGCATGTTCCATAGGATCTCCTCTTCTAGAAGGGGTTTTTGCACTGCGTATGCCGTCTGACGTGGCTTCACGTGGCTTCCAAGGTTCACGAGATCCATGCCCTGGAGAGCGGGTAAGATTAGCTTAGCCGAGCCAAGGTTCTGGGCAAGGCTTGTCATTGACGAAATGAGAACTGTACGGGATTTGGGAGAAGAAAAATCGAGAGTATAAGGAAAGCTCTAAGAGATAACACCTAGTTCTCTATTAGATAGAGGCAATAAGACAGTCGATAGACTATGAAAAGGGCTACCACACCGCCCTCACAATTCCTCCGGAGGAGGTCCTATAGTAAAAAAAAAAAAAAAAAAAAAAAAAAACTCATGATCCCCCTTCTCACCCTTCCATAGATATTGTCGTATACCATTATTTCTGATTATTGACACCTCGTATATATACGGATTGTATTATTGAGCTCAGTCATCAACATAGGCCAATCCTTTTAATGCTGCATAAAATAGCACGTCGATTTACCACGAGATCCTACGATTCTTGTTACATTTTTTGATAAACGGAATCCGTCGGTTTCCATTCAATAATCAAGGGGCCCGTGTGGCGTGGGTTGATAGGAAACAACCGAAAGGAAACCAAAAGCTTCAAAGTAACCAGTTACATGGGGCCACTGTAACGGTCCCGCTAACCAACTTTGGAATGAATTAGGAAACAGCACCGAGGTGGAGCTGGGAAATCTTCTCCCATACAAGCCTTATCTTTCCCCCACAGCCTTAAAATTCAGCGATTCCCCGGGCACAGAGTGTCCCTTGTTTTCCCATCCCTGCTTCGCAATCAACCAGGAATAATGGCCTACGATCCGGAGAAAGGCCTCGCGACAGTCCAACAGCCCACTGAAAAACATGGTTCACCCGAGGTGATTTCAGTTGACGATGCTGCCCCTCACGAGACCGGTATCCTGGCTAGGATCCGCGCGCTGGAGGCTAAGCTGGATAAAAAACTCGGTATAGAGTCCGATGCCATCGAGCGCAAGCGTGCCGAAGACAAAAGAGAGGTCCATTGGGTGGAGGAGATATCAATGGCGGCTCTGTGGGCGAGTGGCACCATGAACACCTCCTGCTTTGCGACTGGCTTCCTCGGCTGGGAATTCGGCCTGACTATGAAACAATCGATCCTCATTACCATCTTTGTTTCCATCTTGGCTGCATCGCTGAGTGGATTCTGTGCGACCTTCGGCGCTGTGACTGGATTGCGTCAAATCAGTGTTAGTCGGTACAGCTTTGGTTGGTGGCCTAATAAGCTGGTCGCCTTGCTCAACGGTATCCAGCAATTGGGATGGGCTGCCGTTGCATGTATCACTGGAGGTCTTGCGTTGACGGCAGTCTCCGACGGCCACGTCTCTTTGATTCTTGGAATTGTTATCTTGGCTGTCGTGGCCCTGCTCATTTCTTGCGTCGGGTTGAAAGCTATTCTGATTTACGAGAGATGGGCCTGGATGGTGTTTTTGGTTATTTTCTTGATCATCTACGGCGAGACTGGTGAATATGCAGACAATGCGGCACCGGCTACCGTGACTGGTTCCTCTTTCACTGGTGCCGTTCTCAGTTTAATGGCCGTTGTTTACGGATCCAGTGCCTCATGGTGCACAATGGCTAGCGACTACTATGTCCACTATCCTGCCAACACGAGTCGTTTGAAGGTGTTCCTCATGACGACCTTTGGTATCTCGATTCCCACCTCGATCGGCATGGTCGCTGGCTGCATGGTTGCGTCTGCTTTGAACACCAAACCCGACTGGTCCGCGGCCTACGATCAAGGAATCGGTTATCTCATTCAAGAGATGCTTCATCCTCGCGGATTCGCCAAGTTCCTCCTTACTCTCCTTGTCTTGTCCGGTATCAACGTCAACGTCATCAGTATTTATAGTTCCGCCATCTCCTTCCAGCAACTTTCCCGACCCTTCGGTCGCATTCCTCGGTCTCTGTGGACATTGTTCTGCTTTGCTTGTATCCTCGGTTTGTCAATTGGTGGTCGGCAAAAGCTGAACGAATACCTTCAAAATTTCTTGAGTCTGTTGGGGTACTGGTGCACCAGTTATGCCATTATCCTGTTCCAGGAGCACTATATCTTCCGCAAGGGTAACTTCGACAACTATGATCTCGAAGGATGGAACGACCCGGCTAGGCTTCCCCTGGGAATTGGCGCCAGTGTGGCATTTTCTCTTGGAGTTGTGGCGTGGTGCATGGGCATGGATGAGACTTGGTTTATCGGTCCCCTTGCTGCGACGATTGGAGATGCCGGTGGTGATGTTGCCAACGAGTTTACATTCGTTGTGACAGCTTTGACTTATCTACCGGCAAGATACTTGGAGCTCAAGTACGTCGGTCGATAAATTGTATATACAGAACTAGAGGTGCAGTTGCCTTAATATTACCCTCCCTAATGTTTTATTTTTCTTCCCCTATGTATTCCTGGACCCAGGTAAGATGTACCACAGCCCTATATTCCAAGTTTTGCATATACAATATACACGCTCAGCCACGCCTAGAGTTGCCCATTTCGGTAATATGTTAGGAAATACGCAGACCTGCAGAAAAAAGGATCCAGTTGCATCAACTGTATAACTTTGATTATATATATGCATCTTTTGACCTGGAATATTGAGCATACACACAAACAGTGATTCTATGTCAGCTACCACTTCTTCAAAAGACGATTGCTGGCTATGGGTATTGCACTCAATTTCAATCAATATTGTATCTTTCTATGATGGTCTCTCACTAGTAACATGATACATACTAATGAGACGAGAAGATGAAAGAAACCAATAATATATGTATGACCATAGGAAGAACTATCTCTGGAAACTAATTAAGTCAACAATACTGAGGGGGTGGCTGAACCCTAGGATTGTCTCTCAACAAACAAGGGAACCCCACAACCCACTGATTATATACAGAACTGAGGCAGCGCTGACACCCGAGGCATCAGGCCTCAACATCCATCTAGTATGGTGCAACAATATATGTACAAGAGCATATGCTAAGAAGGACTTATGTAGAAACCGCCCTCTTAGTTTGATCTAAGATTCAGGAGCACCATCCCCGACCTGGCTTCCGGTGGTATAGTTACCAAAGCATGCCTTCTGGAACTGCGCCTTTTCTTTCAGAGCGGGCACGCCACGCAAGAACTTCTCGAGGTGGCAGAAACCATTGCTGGAATTCTCACAACCGATCAGTCCATCCTGTGGGAGCGGAGAGTTGTTGAGCACAAAACGAATGTACTCTGTGGTTTTGGTAGTCGAGTTGATGGTAGGATTGGTGTAGAGAACGGGGTCCAAATTCTCGAATGACACATGACGAGGGCAAGTCCAGATCTCAGAAACGAATCGGGCACCAAAGGGCGTCATCTGGCTGAGAGAGAAGTTGCGCTCAGGCGCATGGTCAAGGTGAACGGGTAATCCCTTGGGACCATACTTGAAGTAGTCAAAACCAATAGCGTTGATGACAGACAAGATGATATCATCATGAGACATGTCCATGTAGAAGGGCTGGTCAAATGGAAATTGGGCTTCGTTATTGGTGTAGGTGTAGTTGATACTTGTATCGCTTGAGTTGATGAGCTTGTGCTCGAGGCGAGCTGCGAGCTCTAGAACGTAGCCGATGCCCTGGGCGCGACCACTGGGAGAGCCGTAGGCGTAGTCTCCATAGTACTGCACGTCGACGTTGTACTCAAAGTCCTTCCACTCTTGCTCAGTGAAAAGAGAGCAGAATGATGAGCCGCCGAGACTGGTGTACTCGTATACACAGATGTTCTGCATTGCAAGAACGTCCATGCTGGTCAGGTTGAAGTCAGAAGGGAGGTAAGAGGACAGACGGGTGACAGCATCCTTCGTGTATCGAGGAATGAAGATCTCAGCAGCGTTGTCGCTGTTATTTTCGTTAATACGGTTTCATGTTTAAGTATTCATTGTCAGAGGAATGTTCACTCACCCTTCGGTATAATCAAAGGTGCATGTTTCGTAAGAAGCGAGAGTGTTGTTGAAATCAGCCTGCTCGGGAATCACGACAAGATTATACTGGTCGTAAGAACTGTTGCCTCCACTGTTGCCAAAGAAGCCGCCTAGTCGAGGAGGTTAGCTGGTTATCCCGGACTGACAAATGAGATAAGAGTTCCACTTACTGAGCCACCAACGTGCGCTTTCCAAAATACGTGCTTGGGAGGTAGTGCGAAACACTGGTGTTGGGCGGTCTGTGCCGTTGGCGTAAACGTTAAGAGATGAGCTCCAAGCAGCGACATTCTCACGTCCGGCACGGTACAACAGTCTTCCGTACTTGATCCAAAAGTTGGCACCGGAGGTAGCCTCAGTGGCAGCACCATTTTCCATAAGAGTGTCCTCGCCAATAACATAGTCCCAGTTGTTCAGGAACTTCAAAGGACCCACAGCCACGGTCTTGCCCGGGTTAGCCTTGCTGTAATTGGTTAACTTCGCAGCAAAGTCGGTCATTCCCTCACCGTCCAGCGGGTAAGGCGTGGGGAATCGCTGCGCGTGGCGATGCAGAACATGCACCTGGGACAGTTCACATCCTTGCGGCACACCACTAGGAATGCCGAAGCTATCTGCGTCCTTATAAGGGCTGAGATTGGCCCAGCTTTTGGTCATGTCAAACCCGGATGCATAACTAGATCCAGTTGGGGCCGATGTCGGAGCAGAAGTGCTAGTCGCTGTAGCTGCAACAGCTGTCACCAGTGTGGCGCCGATAAAGTTCTTCATGGTTGCGACCTCTAGATTTCTTGAGGGACAGTTCCCACGGTTCACTTCAACGTTTCGATCTTTGTTGGTTGGAGATGCTCAATTGCAACTGATCTGTACAGTGTAGCAAAGGTAACAACAGTACAGAGTAGAGGTGACTGGGCTGTTTTGTTTATCGAATTCTCCAATTAAGTTTCGGAGGATTGTTGTTCCAATATGAGAGTCCGTGATTGGCGTTATCTCTCCTTCCTGGCTGGCTATAGCGGCCCGAAGGATTCTCATCCGGATTTCACCCCCTATCTTGGCAAGTCAACGCTCACCCTTTCATAACCCAACACTTCCGATCTTTTACACTATCCATAATCCTTTTCCACGCGTAGCATGATACATACGACCATAGGGTGTGGAAAACAGGGCTTCCCGTCCGCTCAGCCGTACTTAAGCCACACGCCGGTGAGTTAGTAGTTGGGTGGGTGACCACCAGCGAATCCTCACTGTTGTATGTTTCTGTTTTGTTTTTTGCTTCATGTTTTTAGTACCTACCCTACTTACTTACCCTCGCCACTTACTGGTTGGCGACAAAAATGATTCTAACTTTCGTTGATTCTTTTTCTTCTTTCACAATATCTTGTAGGTGGCACATTACCCATGGAAATAAGGACAATCTTGAATATGTACACTTCATAGAAGCAGTACTCATCTTTGTAAGGACTGTACATAATGCACACCTTTGACTATAAAATTTTTTTTTATTCGTGTACTACTAATCTTTGATAGCAAAATAGTCACTCATCCGAGGGATGAACTCAAATAACATTGGGTAGACAATTAATTACCATTAATGTATATGCAAACTGGATGTTACTTATAGATAATGTACGATCCCACAACTCAATATTCCGTTACTTGCCTGAACAGCAATGCTATTCACAGGGGAGAAAATAGCATCACATTTAGCAGAGACATCGCCTTTGCCGACATGTAACTGCTTGCGAAAGTCAGTAGAGAAGAAAACATGAATATTTTCTGTAGTATATGAATAGAGGAAGAGAAGGTCAAAGCCGGTTCTTAATACATGAGAGCGAATATCATAATCGTACCAGGCTGATCCTGCTAGACTTATACAAAGTGAAAAGAGACAGATATCATGATACTACACTATACAACTAACCACCCAGAGGATTTGAATGAATGTCCACTAGAACCGAATGGGTCTATCCACTATTGATTCGCCATTCCCCTTCTCAAACTAGCCAAAGTATCATCAATCAGCTTCCACATCCGCTCATCTTGACATTTGGCTCTAGCCTCCTTCAGCGCATCCTCCCAGATTCCCCATCGTTCTCGCGTATAGCCCGTCCAGCCCTTTCCCTCATACCTCTTCCCCGGTCCAGCACCAGCTGCCTCAGGGTACGTGCGACTGTTAAGCACATTTGCCCACAATCGCTCCGCAGCGTAAATGAACCATTGGCAAGCGGCCTCCATCGCAGCCGTATCTTCCAGTGACGTAGGAAGGCACTCGCCCTCAAGTGCCATCGCAATGGTCCAGATGGCTCGTAGTGATTTGTCCAGGGGATGCAATCCCACCTCTTCCTTGGAAGGTGTATAGTGAATGTCTGCAGCCTGAGTGAGCTGCGCGAGAAAAGCGTTGAGGTTCACCCAGCAATCTCGTTGCTTGGGATCGAGCGTTGCATCAGATGGGTCTATAAGTGTTAGTGCCCTGACTGATTAAATTGGAGGATGGATCACCTTTGTAATCGCCACCAAACTCGTACCACGTCTCAAGCTCCGTGTAACCGAAAGATGGCATGTCTGTCCAGAGGGTATCGCCCTGGACCCTCAGAGGTTCATTCGTAGACGGATCAACGGCAACTTGCCTCTGGAGACGAGATATGAACTCAACAAGCTTGGTGTGTTGAAATGGCTCCAGGCGTTGAGCGAGCTCCATTACCGCAAGAGAGACGTTGTAGTCTGGGAGACCGATCCCGCCGTGTTTGTTTGGACCATGAATGGACAACGCACTCATGGTCATGTCGATGAGGTCTTGGACTGCATCTTGCGTTGTGACTTCTTCCTTGACTACTTTGTTGAGGGATTTGAACTCAACGGAATTTTCGATTTGGCGGATGAAGTTCTCTTTTCCCATAGTGAGGGTTTCTATGTAATTAAAGAAAGTGCTCTTCAGTAGAGGGAAAGTATTCTTGAGATGAGGAATCTGGAAAGTAGAAGTTTTGACTAAATAATAAAAGAAGGTGGCGTAACTGAGATCTGCAAAAGTGGATAGGGCTGTACAGAGATGGGGGGGCTGTGCTGAATAGGTAGTTTGACATCGACACTCCGTCTTGGCCATGGGGGCTAGACTAGCTTGTATTACTTGTAATTCTGGCTCCCAGCCCCCAGTCCTAGCCCTAAGGGTCTAAGACATCAAGTATATCTGAAGGACAAGTACTCGATAGATACAAGCAGATTTCTTGTCATCTTGTATACTGAGTTATAAATAGAGCGGTGAGCCGCCTATGCCGAACCGTGGGCGCTAGGTGACCACAGTCTTAAGCATAATGTTGTATGCTTTAGTCTTTTCAGGTCGAATTCCTACGCAAAATTGGATGATGGCTGCAATTTAATACCTTCAAGAAACACAAGTCTGTCAAAAAATTAGTATTAAGGAACCCGCGCCCATACTAATGGTCTATGGGCTGTGGTAGAATTAATCTAGAGGACTAGCCTATAGACTGCCTTCATTATACGGGGAGTACTAAGGAGGGGAAAAGCAGAGGAAAAAACATGATCTATTTGTAACTAGTAATCCAGGGTTTAAACCCATTTGAACAGTCCTCAGCCTGCTAGCAAACAAGCATACTTGGGATGATGCTCCAACGCTAATTAACATAAAGAGAGGATACAAGCTGAACCAGCTCAAATATATCCTCCAACTCACCAATGTACGTAACATGTCTATCAGGTCGGACCAAGACAACGCATCCTCTCTCTCTGTTGATCCCATACTTGGAATATGCGTCGGTTAGAGTCCAGATCCGTGATTGATTGTTGTCGACAAACACATGATCAAATCCATCACTGTTCTTGAGAAGCAACGGAGGTAAGTCAGTGACCTCTAGATCATCCCTGTTCGCGCTGTGCACGATGAGGATGTCAAATACGTCTTGTGGAGTAATACCACGGCTGTCAAGACGTTGGGCTAGGTATTCCGAAAGGCTCGGAACCTTGCTAAGATTCTCCACACGACGCAGCTGTTCTGGTTCCGATATATTACCCGCGAAGACAACAACCCTGTACCGACCATCGCTAGGAAAGCATTTCCCAAAGCTAATCGGTTCTCCGTTCATGTGCCGTTCTACGGTCTGCGAGGGCAGGCGCCTGCCCACGAGAATGCCAGGCGCCAAGTGCTGCTTGGAAACAAAAGGAGCCCTTTCCTTGGCGACAAGCAAGCCAGCTTCATACTCAATTGCTGTAGTGCTCGAGAATGGGAGGTTATCCTTCAGTCCTCCACTGGTCCCTTCAACGGAAAACTGTGCTCCCATTGGCGACTGCTTTGGAATGGCTTTATCGAAAGCGAGAAGTTGCTTGCTCGTCAATCCACGCTCTTCGTTATATGTTCTCAAAAGAGCAAGTGGAGAAATTCCCCTTGATAACATGGACAATTTTCCACCCGAGGTTATAGGTTGAAAATGTTAGCAAAGCTCCACATAGTATAAGAGGGGATTATTTACCGTCTTGGATGCTGAAATTCATACCAATGCCAGCCCGAGGTGAATGGATATGCAGTGCGTCGCCAACGAGAAAAACGCGCGAGTACTTCGAAGAAGAGCTTGCGATCAGACGGCGCGTACTGAATGATCCGCACCAATCAACCTGAGTGACATCGAGCTCATAGGGAGAAATAATTTCTTTGAGTGATTTGATGATGCCTTCAGGAGTTGCTTCTTCCTTGGTAGCTACGGGGGCTGCCATGCGCAACAAGCCATTCTCCCGTGGTACGAATCCCGCACCACGTCCGTCCTTGGAAATCACAGATTGGATGTGAATATCCGCTTTAAGTCATATTAGCATAGCCCAAAGCATGTATAGGATGGCTTACGGAAGTTTGAAGTCGCAACACAATCCAGAATTCCTCCAATAGCCTCATCGTCATTTTCATCTGCATCTCCGAGAAAGTCGAAACCCAGAGCTTGGCGAGTCCAGCTTCGGCTTCCATCGGCCCCGATCACAAACTTCGCCTTGATAACCTCAGTACTCCCCTCTTTCCCGGTAACTTTACGCTTCAGGTATGGCTCGTCCGCCGGGTTATAGTTGAAATCGCCGGGCTGAGGAACAGTAACCTTGGCCGAAGACGCAGCTAATTCTTCGTCCGTCAGATGTTTTACCGTCAATTTGATTGCATGAGCTCGAGGATCATTGATGGTCGACTCATCAATGTCAATAGCTGACGCGATGACCCCCCGTTCAACTTCGGGTCCGTTGAAACTTTTCATGCCATCCAGCAGAGCACGCTCAGTATTCCCTATGTATGTTTAGCAACTCACTGGCTTTAAGAGATAATGGAGCCAACCTTGGCTAGTGTGGACTATATGGTACTCGTCGAGTTCAGGGTACCATTTTGGAAAGCGAGCGATACGTGTCAAGGGAAAGTCTTTGCCTCCAGCCTATGTGCACCAAGTTAGATTGAGTACTGTATACAAAGTAGTTTGTACGGACCCAGAATGTCATCTCCATTGCAGGAGCAGCGTTCTTGTAGAGGTCCTCCGCAATAGATGTATGCTGTTTTAAAATAGGAAGGTATCCACTTTAAATGCGCTTACACAGCGGGCACGAAGGCTAAGGTCTCAGAATTATATCCAACTATCGTTTTTATTTAGAAGAAAGGGGAGAAACAAGTTGTCTAAGACTAATTCTGTTTTTCTCCGGACATTTATGAGTACATCTTCTCGTTTATAATCCAAAAATCTTCAAAGGTTAGTGAATAAATAAAGCTTACCCTGGCCGTCGTAGCCATGGCCCACTATGCCCCACCCAAGTCAACAGAGTTGCCGCTAATGCGCTTGTTGTAGTGGTGGCACTACAGTGGGGAGATAGATGAAGAAGAAGAGTTGTTATTTGTAAGAACTAATTAAATGAAGGGTTTAAATACCCTTAGCACCAAACATCATCTGAAGACTGCTCAGTCTGTCAAACATCCATGCCTGCATGTTCAACACCGCTGACTCAGCGCATTATCGGTCCAGGGGCGCCGTCTATCAAATTGAAATTTCACCAAAACGAGCCCAGGATTGCTTCAAAATCCGTGTTCTCTTGACGTTCGGAACTATACCCTCAGAAAATACGATTTTTGGGTAACAAAACAAGCAATGGATAGGTTGAGTGGGAACGCGACTCTGAGCCACAAGAGGAAGAGAAAAGTGAGAGCATGTGACTCTTGTTCAGTGAGGAAGGTAACCTCAAGATTCCGCGCTGTTGCTGATTTGTATGTGTCAAACAAGCGCTTACGAATATCCAATTTAGATCAAATGTGACCATGAATACCCTAGGTGCGATTGGTGCAAACATCATAACTCTCCATGCACTTTTACCAGAATGTTGCAAAGGCAAGAGGTGGGCTTTTCAGGCTTTATTAGCGTTCGGTTACCTTTTCCGAGGAGCAAAATTCAGCTGCTAATAGAGGAAACTTTAGCAAAAAGCATCTCGGCTGGAAGATCGAATCTTTCTGGTGGAAAAGCTTCCAGTTGATAGACTCACGGCCAACAGCTCAGGTCAGTAAGCTATACTCGACCCTCTCTACTTGACTTGGTTGACAAGTATTTAAGAAAGGAATGAAACAAGCAACCCCCAAACTAGAGGCAGTCCCCACAAATTGCTCGGCTGCCAAGGTTTCTTTTCACTTGTCAGAAGGGTTTACTGGAACAATCCCTATCTAGAGACCAACCCCCGCAACGGCACTGCTCTTGCTCTATCAGACATCCAAAAGTCAATCGAGTCTGTTATCGGCTACTCGATCAATCTTCAAGATCTCTCCAAGCCCAGCCTTCCTTGGCTATGTCATGGGCCGGAAGCGCTACACTCAGACACGCCGATGGAGTTTACCTCCAGGCTACCAGATATAACTTATATCAATGAGTGCCTGGCGTCATATTACCGCTCACCTGCACATCTATCCTTTCCAATAATCAATGAAACCCATTTCAGGCGTATGATCCACCTTGCTTATCAAAATCCCTCGAATTATTCCGTCGGAATGTTGAGTGCGAGGGCATGTATTTGTGCTTTTGCATCATTATCCGAAGTCTGGAACCTTCACACAAAACACTCGCTTCCAGTCACTGTCCCAGATTTGGTAGCAGAAGCTGAGCGATACATATACGACATCGCACAAGAAGAAACTACCGATGGACTTCAAGCCACCCTGATGTTGGTACGTGCATGTTGACATGCCTCATGATTATCATGCCTGTTGGCCCATCTTCAGGATCGGTATCATGCCTAACGTGTCTTTTCCCCGCAAACCGATCTGCATTCAATCTACTCTAACTAATATTCTGGCATTTAGCTGATGATCCATTGTTCATTCGGACACTTCCGACCTGCACTTTATCTGGATTCACTCATAGCTCGACTAATATTCAGGCTCGGTGCACATATAAATCATCATCCACTTAGCCATCTGCGAAACCTATTCTGGACTGCGTATGTACTGGATAAGGAGTTGTCTATCCGCACGGGCCAACCCCCTGCCATTCGTGACGAAGACTGTGACCTTACCCTTCCGCCTGGCTATGAAGAGCAAATGTATACACTACTGTCATCTTCCGACGCCAAGAACACGACAATTGAGGGCCCGCTATTCCCGAGCGACCTTCGGTTGCTTAAGATCAAATCTCGGGTATACAACACTTTCTACCAACCAGGGTCCCTTGGCAAATCTCAGACAGAGATTTTGATTTCTATTCGTGAGCTTGACAACGATCTCGAGAAATGGAGATTGTCACTCCCGCCAAACCACCGACCCACCCTTTTGATCTCCCAGCAGCTATCAACTGACAGTCCTATCGTAGACATGCATCTTGTCATCGTACGGATGGATTATCATCACTGCATGTCTATCATTCACCAGGCTAGCGGTCGATGCAAAGCAACCGGAAATAATAGCAATACACCCGAAGGAGTTAGATCAAGTTTCGCACTTGCAGTAGAAACAAGCAGATCATCCCTCCTCTCGTTGCAGGGCTCGCTACATTTGTTGCCAAACGGTACATTCTGGTACGTTTTATATCATGAAATCCTAATACTTCCCCTTTCATTAGCGATTACAAACATAAGCTGATCATACCAGGCTCTATATTTTCTATCCGATATCAGCTTGTTTGACTATCTTTTCCAGCATCGTTCTTGAACCTCTAAGCGCCTATGCTCGCCAGGATTTGGAACTTCTCTGCCTGGCTGTTTCTCTAATCAAAAAACTACCCCGCCAGGTTCGAACTCAAAATTTCCATGTAACCCGCCTCCAGGGACTTATCACCGAATTAACCGGGCTAGCCGAACTTGCAATCACTAAGGCAGAGCATCAGCAGGATTCTCCATTTTTTATGGCTCGGAGACTTGATATTTAATAATACAGCCTCAGAACACCTGTACATAACTATTTCATTGGATTCTGAGAGAACTGATCAATAGTAAAGAAGCCCAAATAGATACCTATGTACAATATTCCCGTGCGATGGTGACAAATAGTAGAATTGACAATATCACCGTGATTCCAGCCAGTCGGGGTAATCTAGATATCGAGTCATCCATTCCAATATAGAGAGCTAAGGGGGCTAATGCCATACAACATGTTGAGACAAAGCTGCTTGTGGAGTGATTAGGAACAAAATCTCAATGTCCAGACTTTTCAGACCTCTCGTGTATTTGCCCTAGGGTCTCAATATACTGGTGTAAATTTCAGAGCATTGCTAGATGGCACAACAACTACAGGTCTGCCTTCATTGTCTTTGGGATCTTGAACCCTAGCCTGAAGCCACCCAGGTACCCAAACCACGGTGTCTTTATGGGTTTCGAAATTTCCCCAATTCCACCAGTCAAGCGTAGCTCCTTTGAATATATACCGGAACGTATCACCTGGAGCTGCATCCTTCGGGAACTCATTCACTTTGCGAGTGAACGACCTGGATTCCCCGGGTTTTAGGATCCAGAAGTGATTCTTGTCATTGCGGCCAATATTAAGTGCATGGGGTTCAGTGATTATAAAACCCCTCTGGTGCGTCCTCCATTCGTATGGAGTCCATCCGTCGTTCCCTCTCCTATATATCCTGAACCCCTCGTTATGGTCATCGGGTTGTTTAAAAATGTATGAATGGAATGTTAACATGCCGTTGTGTGGTAAATATGGTAAACCAGCCTCTATATTATAGGAGACGGTTACAGTAAGAGGGTACTGCGGCGCCGAGGGAATTTGATCTTTCATGGATAGGGTAGTAGGGCCAGCGATCGTGACACTGGAAATGGGGGCACCGCTCACACGGGCAGACGGTGAAATGGAGCGCGGTGAAGGTGGAGGCGGGTCTTCAAAATATTCAGGATCGTTCTCATAGTTCAGTGTCTCAAATTTCAGGTATGGTGGACCGGGACGTACCACTGGGGTGGACTTTGGGACCAGTCTGCGTTCACTATGTTCCGCGAGCGTCCCCCAGTCCCAAATAGGGATTTGACCACCTGGTCAGAGAACTGAATAGGTTACTTCTGGACAGGAATCGTCGAAATTCACAGCTGGTAAGGGCGCCTTCAAGGAGACGCTACTGCCTGGGACAAGCCCCTTAAAGTAAGGATCCGATGTGGTTACTTCTCGTGGAATGAGGAGTTTCTTAGGCAACTTTTCAGGATCTAAATCTTTGAGTTGAAGGCCCTCCTCTCCATGGAAAAACAATTTCATACCCGACTGACTACAGCCGTCTTTGACGGGATTCCAGTGAACGGTGCATGGTCGTGTGTGTGGGTCGTCTGCAGCCCGCGTGATTGTGAAGAGGACGTCGTAAATGAGTTCATCAGCCAACACGTTCACACTTGAATCTCCTTCAATCATGAGAGTGAGATAGGGTGTGTCTGGTCTATTCTAATTAGATCGTTTTTTTAGGGCGCTAATTGGCCTCTTACGTTCTGTCTTTGTCAGAATATTTCACGAAGGGCAACAACTGCTGATCCATGGCTTCTTTCATCAGGGGATGTTGCCAGATGTGGCATGCATGCTCAGCGTTAAAGAGATCAGCCCAGATGGGGAAAGCAAGAGGGGGTATATTGCAAGATAGAGAGAGCGATAAATTTTCTTGGATTCAGGGACATTGAGCTAGAAAATAGTGCGAGTTTTACCCCTCTATCACCATATGACCACCCACCACTCACCCAACCACCTTCACATTATCGCGATATCATCCTCTCTCGCTCATAATCTAGTACATACGACCATAGGGTGTGGAAAACAGGGCTTCCCGTCCGCTCAGCCGTACTTAAGCCACACTCTCTGCTCAATCAATTATTCGATATGCCTTTCCCGTTGAAGCAGCGGCAAAAACTTACTAGCCTGGGTGTGAATAATTGGAGTGAGAGTGGCCAGCTCAAGCAGTAACTTCACACCCTCGGCGAGCATGGTGAGCATCCTACACACCCAGGGTGAGCGAGGTGGTGAGCCCCGCTCACCCTGCACGAAGTTACCTATACCCGCCCACCCCCCTCATATTTTTAAACTGAAGCCTCCTACTCTGCCTTTTATACTAAAGGCCATCTTATACCTTAAGAAACTATCACGCCCTCCTATCTACTCGATACAATGACAATACGAGTAAAAAATCTAAGCGAGGTTCTTGAGGCACGAGCCAAACTTGCAGCATCACGAGGGTTTACGATCGAGTACCAAAGGGAGCAGGAACAATCAGAGAATTGTATCACGCTGCCCGACCGGGCACCCCCTACTCACGATAAATACGATCGTGCAGTGTATAACTGGGTTCTGTGGGTTCTCAAATCATATTCAAGCTAAAGTACTTACTGATACCCTTGAAGCTTCAAGCTTTCCCGAGGAGAACCAGTTGATATTGAAAGTATGAAAGATGAGCCAGCACCATCACCTCAAGTCTTGAAGTCCTTTGCGGAATATTTTGTTACCACGCGGAAGAAATTGCCCTGCCAGAAAACAACATGTGATCACTTTATCAACTTTACTTCATATTGGGAACGCACTACAGTCCGGACGCTCGACAAAACTGTTAAAGACGATGTTCTTAATGTAAGTTTTCCGACCACCGTTTGAGCCGAACTAATACCTTTTTCAATAGCACATCCGGGTGAATTTGACTAAGAAACATAAGCTCCGTACAAAGCCACGCGAGCCTTTCTTAGTTACAGCAAAAGATATCGACTACCTCTTACGCCGGTTATTTACTAGCGATTCCCATGATTATATCCATGAGAGAGCCAGGGTACAAACCGCATCATCACTTGCTTTATTCGCTGGTTCCGGGTCCCGGGCAGGGGCGATCGTGGAGTCGAGTGCGTATCGCCATACCAATGAGTGTCTTTACTATAGGGTTTGCATCCCCGATATCTCTTATATAGTTTCGATATTAACCTTATCGCTTAGCATATCGAATTCCATTTGAAGTGGGGCAGGGAACCAGGGACTATCAAACGATGGGTCACAATCGAACCCGAGTTCTTAAAGGGATACCGACTCCAAGACGATACCACTCTGTGAGCTATACTCTAAAACCAATTCTAATCGATAGGCTGACAATATTTATAAAGACCAAAAAATTGGTTTCGAGAGCACCCGGTACTAGGATCAAATTTCATTTTCTGGGTTATTGTCCACGGCATCGCGGATAATGCATTCAAGAACATTTCCAGTGTCGAGCAACTATTAGCGCAGCACCCACCGAAAGGGCGAGAGTCGTGGACTCTTCAATGGACGGAAGACACGAAAAATCTTCCTTTCTTTAGAATGGTTACCCCCGAAGGGCCTTCAAAGGATAAAGCATTGACATTCGCATCACTACGCCATAACAACATCAGCCTAGCCAGGCGAGATGGCTTTAAAGACCCACTACGTGTACACGGCATTCGAGGAGGTGTTGCTAATAAGATTGATGGTATGTGTTCTTATATACTACCAAGGTTTTCTACTAACTGTTCTAGGGCGAGCGTCTGAGGCTACTCGTAGCCAAGCACTTGATCACCAAAACCCTGATACCTTTCTAAAATATCAGTCTGCTTTGAAAGCATCGGATGTTCAGGCATCGTTCTATGACTTAGAACCGGACTTTGAGTGCCGAGATATGGAACAAAGCATGGCTCACCACCGCGATCCCAATGCTCCTATCTCTCTGAATGCAGCTGCTCGTGAAGCGTTCTCACAGAGTGAGGAGATTGCGATAATTGACGCAGAGATTGTCCTACTTACAAAGCAAATTGCCGGCAAACCTAAGGATCACCCAGAGCTCGATGCTAAACGTACAAAACTTTATAGTACAAAAGCCAACAAACTTGAGGCCTGCAAATTATCGTTTATTTCCGCCTGGTGGGATGCTTCGTATGATGCGTATATGGCAGGGAATGAATTTGAAGAACGTGACAAAACTTGTGTCCTTGAGATACTGGAGAAATACATTCCGCAGCGGGCGCGTCTTAAAGAAAACCTATTTACAGAGGCAACTCTTGATAGTGTTATTGGTCGTCAATGCTTGCTAGATATGATTCACCTATGCCAGAACACTGAAAGGGTCGTCTACTACCCTGGATTGTGTCCTGAAGGTGGCCTGTGTCCAATTTGCAAAACGAGCATGTCGAGGTAAGTCTAATGAAGTTGAGGACCAAGTTGCATCAGCTAAATCAAATATAGGATTGCACATAGTGGGCGAGCGAAACACATATTACAATGTCGAAGAAAATCACTAGGCTCTGCTCCTTACCAGCAGCGATACACGAATGGCAAACGCGCTCATCGCCGAGCTCAGCGGAATTTCGCTCAGTTTTGTTATCTATGCGCGGAATTTTACCACGACCAACAAAGCTGGACACAGCATTGCAAATCGCACCTTGACAGTCTCAGACCTCGATGTGGCCTCATGACATTTCGCTCTACGCTTGTTGCCCCCGCTTTCTGCCCTTTCTGCCTTGGCGATGAAGACAAAGAGCCAGATGAAAGATTTCAGCAATGGTTGAAGAAAGCCACACTTTGTAATCATATCGACGCCCATCTTCAAAAGTTTGAGTCTAACTCCGCCATACCATGCCCGCATCCTTTGTGCAATCAACAGATTTATGCGGACCAAAAAAGCCTTCGAAGACACTTATATGATGGACACTCCATTGATGAACCACGTCCCAACTGCCTTGCTCGGAAAAGAAAGGCAGAGGATGAGACTGATATATCGGACAACTCCCTTCCGCAATTCAAGATCTTGAAAATAGGCACTTGTGCAGAATGAACCTCGAGATATTCGATTGGGAAACCAACCTACAACGGAGCATTTTGCGGCTGTACGGCGTCGTTATTAGTATAGAAATATGGGATATAATCTATTATAAATTTTGCCGACGGTTTTTATTGTCCTCGCCTCACTGAAGAGGGCCTGTTTGATATTTCTATAGATTACTCGTTCTATATGTAGTTGTCCATTAGGCAGCAAAATGAATTGTTTCGTCAACATTGTTCCTCAATCATCTCGCGTACGCTTTCTCGGATTTCCCGTCGAAATATTACAGTTGGCAATATATTCATCGAGCTGGGTTTGTGATATACCACGAGTCAAATCTTTTGACTTATTACCCGGGAAAAATGCTTCTTTGTTGCCGACAAAGAGAAGACCGCTATTGATAGCGATATCGGTTGCATGTTCAATCTCAACAGTAGTCAATGCATCATCGTTAAGGGTGAGAAAGTAGCAACGACGCCCGGTCACAAGATAATCGAGGTAGCTTCTTATGCTACCATGCGATTGTTTGTGGAATTTAATATATTCGTGGGTCTGGAAGAGATAGAGGACCACAATATCACTTCTATCAGAAATAGCCTGGAACCACTCTGAAAGAATCTCCATGGCGTTAGCCAGACGTAGGATTTTATTTTTCGTTGCCATAGGTGCCATAGAGTCATTCTCTTCAAACCCAGGGGCGACGAGGACATCTTGCTGCCACTCATATGAATAGGTCTCTGGATGTGGTGGCAGAGAGACCATAGATGTCAAATGAAACTCTCCTGGTGACTGTTGGGGCTGGACTAAAGACATTTGGTTGTGCGAGACGGATGATTCATGTGGCTCGGCGGAGGTATACCTTGATCCCTCCGAAGGATGTGTCGAGGGAGGTCTCGAGGGAACTGATGTTGATATTTCTTCGGCAATTGGCGAATTAAGGTCGCGAGGATTCTCTCTTAATTGTCCTGGAAGTTGCGGTTGTCCAAAAAAAGATATGAAAAAATCTCTCATGATAGCGAACGAGGTCGGGAATGACCGAGGACTTTCCTGGGGGTAAAATATGGATCGAAAAAAAAGAAATTGACGATCGTGCTGATACTCTCGTTGTAGAGGACGTCCTGATCTGTAGCTTGAACGCTCAGTTTCTCTGTCTGAAGCTAGATTTGGACTGCGTGGACCCTCTTCTCCATTTAGCCTTGATATTATAGGCTGGAACCGCTTGGACAGCCAGGCAGATGCTCTGCAATCTGAATCTGCACCAGGGGCCTCCGATAGTACAGCGGTCACATGTTGAAATGCCGGAAGGTTCGGGTCGCGAATAGGTGGGTCACCAGAGTTTAGCCCAAGCGCCTTCGCCGTCTGTTGCAGAACCCCCTTGCCTCGTATTTCTAAAAGGGGCTGAACATTGTAGCTTTTTTTTGGTCTTCCCAGCCGAGGATTCAGATGATATCTTAAAGCCGTAAGCCAGAGCTGAGAGAGCGTCGCTAAAGCCACCGTGCTCTCAGTATTTTCATCATGTGGACCAAGTGAAATATCCTCGAATTTGGTTTCTGCCACCTGTATAACGAATTTTCCGTTCCAATCTCTCCAGTTTCTTAGGAATACTGTTTTGATTGTCTGTCCCCTTGGGATGTGTAAAATGTCTCTCATCGCTCTGGCTGGTGGACCTAAACACATCGCGTCGCGGAAGAGAAGGGTTAAAGTCAGAATTCGTCCCGAAACCGCCAATAAACCCCCAAGAACACCATCCCTATTAGAATCTAACCCTGGAAACAACGACCCATTACGCATTCCATCTTCGATGGCAGATCTATCGTCGAGGGAGTACTTCGGCATCCGGCCTTCCACAAGCTCAACTGATAGAGCGTCGACCAGAGAAGCACTTTCCCCTGGGAAAAGCTCAGACCAAATCTCGTAAATTTTGGTTAGATAGTGAACGATTTCCTTATAATCAAGTTAATAACCCTCTTTATTATACTGATATATTCATACATACCTCATCACATCGTGGGCTAACGATATACTCCAACTTCCGATAAGTAAACTCGCTCCATAGTCCACGGTATCTAGCTAGCCTTTTAAGTGCTGAGCGCAATGAATGGTTTTGATTGACCTGCTTCACATAATGGTAATCGGCACTAGACCCGAAGTTCGCCTCCGCTATCTCCAAAGAGGCGTGTCTTAGAAGGATGGAACGGAAGATAATCTCATCAGATGCGGGCTCACTTATGGAGTAATTCTGTCGAATATTGTCCTCCAAATGCTTCGGTATGCCTGTGATAGCCATTAGAAAATAAATCCTTGCTAGTAGGCTTCGACTATATAAGACTGACCATCACTATAGAGTTTTGTATACCACCATCGCTCGCCGGGAGGAAGGTACCGGTGAGCTGCCTCTAGCAGATCATGTCCCCGGATACACCTCAGTTTATTGCCTGACTCAAGCTGTAGCAAGGGCGGGTGTTTCACGTCATCAAAGTCGGCCGCAGATAGATTCTGCGATTCAATTATATTTGTGAACACATCTTGGTTTACTACTGCGGATACGTGATGCTCGGGGTCCAAACGCGAGCACCCATTGCACTCAAAGAATTGAAGGTAGTTCAGCACATTTCCCTCGTCATTTATTCCAAACTCAAAATTTCGAATCTCGACCCTTGCAAAGCCTAGAAAAAATGACCCGGGGAAGTCTTGCAAATCGGAGTTGGAGGCATTTATGTTCTCCATGATAGATGAAAATGGTTAATATCCGCGGTTGCTAAGAGGGTCTCTTATAAATCAAACGGGTAATGCCGCACCCTTTTGGTAGCTACTTCACTTAACAAAGCTCTGTCGGTGAAAGTAGAGTGAATTACAATCCAAGGTATGGGTCCATTAGTCTTCCGGTTAGCACTCTGTTTGCTCCGTGTCCTGTCCACTTTTTATACTCTATATCATTTTTTTTCTACAGGGCCGTTCGAAATCAGTTTCACCTCTTCGTTCTCTTCGATTCTTTCTTTAACTCTATTATGAAACACGCTAGTCTATTTTGAACTTAGGCGCTCGTAAGATCGTGAAACGTATTTATGCTTAAAGTCACATGATTGTTTTTTGTGTAATGTACTGAAATAAATTACATTGCTCTATGTCTGGCATTGTCCGATCGTTAACTAAAGGTTTTCGTATTACGGGTAATAGGTACAATGGCACTGCGTAGTCACTACTCATCATGGTTACAGACAGGGAACTAACGTAGTATAAAATTCTGTGGATATATCAGGACTATGAAATCGAGAAGATTGGCTCCCCTGACCGACTTTATCGGTCACCTGATTGCGGGGTAAACTTCCAAGTCAGCAATGTCAACCTTGGTACCACCAAGCACCGACCTGGCTCGAGGTCTATTATGGCAACCAATATCTCATATGACGGCCCTAACTCAGGGCTTCAAATCGGACAGAATCACGGTCCTATAACTGCTCGGTTCTGTAGGTAGGGAATATCACGACTGTCACAGAATGCGACTAATCAGTTCAATTGCCTCAGCACAACCGGAAGACTCATTAAATCATGCATGTCTGCGGGATCTTCGAACGACTAATCCTCAAGATGACAAGGGCCGCATCGAAAGAACCAACGGAGGGTTGCTCATAGACTCGTACCGCTGGGTTTTAGACAACAAGCAGTTCAGACAGTGGCAAGACAACCAGAGCAGCCGTCTCCTCTGGATCAAGGGTGATCCTGGCAAAGGCAAGACAATGCTACTGTGGGGGATCATTAACGAATTAACCCTATCGATCGGAGATAATGGAAATATCTCCTTCTTCTTTTGCCAAGCTACGGACGTACGAATCAATACTGCAACAGCAGTGCTTCGTGGCTTAATATATTCACTGGTCGTGAAGCAGGCATCGCTTCTATCGCATGTTCGGAGCCGGTACGATCAAGCTGGAAAGACCCTGTTTGAGGACATCAATGCATGGAATGCGCTCTCAAATATTATGAACAATATTTTGAAAGATCCAACCTTACAGAATACTTATCTGGTGATCGATGCGCTAGACGAATGCACAACGGACCTCCCTCTCCTTCTGGACTTAGTTATTCAGCAATCGTCCACACACTCGCACGTGAAGTGGATTGTCTCAAGCCGCAATTGGCCTAGTATCGAAGAGCATCTGAATACTGGAACGCAGACAGCGCCCATCTCATTAGAGCTAAATGAGACATGCGTATCAAATGCTGTGGTACAGTTCATTCAGCATAAGGTTCACCAATTGGCAGAAGTCAAAAAGTATAAAGATGAACTCCGCGATGCCGTTCAGCGTCACTTATCGTCAAACTCACAAGGCACTTTCCTCTGGGTGGCACTGGTTTGTCAAGATCTCAACAGGACATCGCGGAGGCATGTCCTTAAAAAACTTAAGGAGTTCCCTCCTGGACTGGATGCTTTATACGGTCGAATGATTGATCAGGTTCGAACGTCTGAAGATGCTGAGCTCTGCAAGCGAATACTGGCTGTTATGTCAATTGCGTATCGGCCTATCACTCTTGACGAATTAACCGCCCTAGTCGAGTTGCCTGATGATCTCGCCGATGACAAGGAAGCGTTACTGGAAATCATCGTAATTTGTGGCTCTTTTCTTACGTGGCGTGAGGACGTAATTGTTTTCGTCCATCAGTCTGCAAGGGAATTCCTGCTCGAAAAGGGACGGATCGAGGTGTTTCCGGAGAATCAAGAAGCCGAACATCTTGCAGTTTTCTTGCGATCTCTACAAACTATGCTCAAGACACTTCAGCATAATATCCTCGATATTAAGCTTGTTGGAAATTCTACCGAGGGACTCACACACCCACGTTCGAATCCTCTGGCAGCTGTAAAATACGCGTGTGTGTATTGGGTTGACCACCTTTTAGAAGGTTGGTGTGGTGAAAATAAGTATCACAGCCTTGATAATGGAGGCTGTGTGGATAGGTTTTTACGGCAGAAATACCTTCACTGGCTCGAATGCCTCAGCATTTTAGGATGCGTACCAGAAGGAATTGCCGCTATGCTGAAACTGGAGAATTTACTCCGGGTGAGTGGTCATTGAAATTCTGAAAATACCTCAATTTTAACCATGCACTTTATAGAAAAAAGGATTGTCACAGGACCTGCTAGACCGAGTTCAAGACGCGTCCCGATTCATTCGCTACTACAGACATGCAATCGAAAGTAGCCCCCTTCAAGTATACAGTTCAGGACTTGTCTTTAGCCCAACTCAAAGTACCACGAGGATATGTTATCAGAAAGAGAAACCAGATTGGATTTTGAACAGCCCAGTGGTAGATGAAAGATGGAGTTCATGTCTTCAAACACTCGAGGGACATAGTGGGTCAGTCACGTCCACTGTCTGGTCGCCGGATGGAAGCCGACTCGCATCAGCGTCGGATGATAAGACCGTCAGGATCTGGGATACGGCTACCGGCCGGTGCGCGTCTACCCTCGAGGGGCATAGGCGCTCAGCCATGTCGATTGCCTGGTCTCCAGATGGAAGCCGACTCGCATCAGCGTCGCATGATACGACTGTAAGGATCTGGGATTCGGTCACCGGCCAGTGCGTGGCTATCCTCAGGGGGCAGAGAGCCTGCGTCATGTCGATTGCCTGGTCGCCAGATGGAAGCCGACTCGCATCAACGTCCTTGGATAGGACCGTAAGGATCTGGAATTCGGCCACCGGCCAGTGCGCGTCTACCCTCGAGGGGCATAGTAGTTCGGTCACGTCGATTGCCTGGTCGCCAGATGGAAGCCGACTCGCATCAGCGTCGGATGATAAGACCGTCAGGATCTGGGATACGGCTACCTGCCAGTGCGCGTCTACCCTCAAGAGGCAGAGAGCCTGCATCATATCGATTGCCTGGTCGCCAGATGGAAGCCGACTCGCATCAGCGTCCTTGGATAGGACCGTCAGGATCTGGGATCCGGCCACCGGCCAGTGCGCGTCTACCCTTAAGGGACATAGGTTAACGATCACCTCGATTGCCTGGTCGCCAGATGGAAGCCGACTCGTATCAGCGTCCTTGGATAGGACCGCCCGGATTTGGGATCTGGCTACCGGCCAGTGCGCGTCTACCCTCGAGGGGCATAGTAGCTCGGTCATGTCGATTGCCTGGTCTCCAGATGGAAGCCAACTCGCATCAGCGTCGCATGATACGAATCTTAGGATCTGGGATCCAGCCACCGGCCAGTGCGCGTCTACCCTCGAGGGGCATAGTCGCTCAGTCATGTCCATTGCCTGGTCTCCAGATGGAAGCCGACTCGCATCAGCGTCGCATGATACGAATCTCAGGATCGGGGATCCAGCCACCGGCCAGTGCGCGTCTACCCTCGAAGGGCATAGTCGCTCAGTCATGTCGATTGCCTGGTCTCCAGATGGAAGCCAACTCGCATCAGCGTCGCATGATACGAATCTCAGGATCTGGGATCCGGCCACCGGCCAGTGCGCGTCTACCCTCGAGGGGCATAGCAGTTCGGTCACATCGATTGCCTGGTCGCCAGATGGAAGCCGACTCGCATCAGCGTCGGATGATAAGACCGTCAGGATCTGGGATACGGCTACCGGCCAGTGCGCGTCTACCTTTAAGGGACATACGTTAATGATCACCTTGATTGCCTGGTCGCCAGATGGAAGCCGACTCGCATCAGCGTCCTTGGATTGCACCGCCCGGATTTGGGATCTGGCTACCGGCCAGAGCGCGTCTATCCTCGAGGGGCATGGTAGCTCGGCCATATCGATTGCCTGGTCTCCAGATGGACGCCGACTCGCATCAACCTCGCATGATTCGACCGTGAGGATTCGTGATCTGGGCACCGGCCAGTGCGCGTCTACCCTTACGGGACACAGTCATATAGTCACCTCGATTGCCTGGTCGCCAGATGGAAGCCGACTCGCATCAGCGTCGAAAGATAAGTCTGTCAAGATCTGGGATCCAACCACTGGCCAGTGCGTGTCGACACTTGATGTTCACGCTCTTCGCGTTCAATTTGACAAAAGCTCGCCCAACCATCTTCACACAATACTTGGTACCTTATATTTAGGGTCCACTGAGCCTGTTGGGCCGAGTCCTAGTGGTTCGACCTTGCCAGGAATATATGGGCTTGGCTTATGTGACCGCTCTTCCTGGATAACCTTTAATGGGTCAAAATTGTTGTGGTTGCCTCCGGAGTATCGGCCATCTAACACTTCTTCATTTCGTATATCTGCAGCAACGGCGGCAATCGGCTGTTCATCAGGTCGAGTCATATTCCTCGCACTCTCAGAACACAATCCCCTATCTAGAGTCTAAAAAGCATTTAAGTCACATTAAGTCTACTGAGCCTTCCTCTTCATCAAATCTTCACTAATCATTGAACACTTTTGCGTGATTGCTCGGTAGGTGGATTCATCGCGCGGCTCTCGCCAGTGATGTAACGAGTTTGAGTTCGTTTACTCTAGTCCGACTGTTGCCACCACGCTACTTGCGTGAGAAAAAGCGCTAGGCTTGCTCTTGGAAGGTTGGATATAACCATTTGTTGCTCAGTGTTAGCACTGATCAACGCCCGCAGTTTTCTGATGGGAGTAAATCCCAGCACCTTCCCAGGAACCAAATGGGACCTTAAGTCACGTGCATTTCCCAATACGCCAGCATCCCCCAAGACTTTCACGAAAAATAATTTCATCTGCTCACTGAGCACAGGGGTGAGCAGGGTGAGCATGGAGCACACCTTTTCCCTACGGTGCGTCAACGACGCTCTTTGCCCCCTTCCACCCTCCCTCCCAAAATGGCGCCTCGGCTCCCCCATCCAAGCTGGAGATGATTCGTGACATGACACATAGCGAATCCCTGACTATATCACAGATGGCCGAAGCCGCTGGGTGTAGCGAGCGCTCAATCATCAATATTCGTAATAATCTTCGCCTTTTCGGAAATGTCAGAGCTCCCTTGACTCGTGTCGACAGGCGACCAAGCACCACGCCTCCAATGATCCAGACTTTGTGTGACCATCTTCTCGAGAAGCCCGGGTTATATGTGGACGAGATGGTAATTTTCCTATGGGATGAGTTCTATGTTTGGGTGACAAGCTCGAGTCTCAAGCGGGCTCTTGCTTCGGTCGGATGGTCGAAAAAGGTAGCTCGACAGAGAGCAAGGGAACAAAACGCTGATTTACGAGATTTCTACCTATATAACCTATCTGACTTCAAGTCGTATCATCTGGTGTATGTGGATGAGTCTGGATGCGATAAACGAATCGGGTTCAGACGCACCGGCTGGTCTCCGTTGGGTCTGACGCCATTGCAAGTATCCAAATTCCATCGTGACCTGCGATGGCAGATCTTGCCAACATACGCACAAGGCGGTGTTTTCCTGTCCCGAGTATTCCAAGGCTCGACTGATGCGGCTGTGTTCGAGGATTTCATTCAGCAGCTTCTCAACCACCGTGGGAAATGGCCTGAACCGAAGTCTGTGATTGTCATAGACAACGCCTCTTTTCACCACTCTGATCGGATAAAAGAAATGTGCGCAGATGCTGGCGTAAAACTGCTTTATCTGCCGCCTTACTCGCCTGATTTGAATCCCATAGAGGATTTTTCTCCGAGCTGAAGGCATTCATTCGGCGCCACTGGCAAAAATATGAACAAAGCCCCGATCAAGGATTCGATACATTCCTCGAGAGGTGTGTTGAAGCTGTCGGGTCTCGAGAACGGAGTGCAATCGGCCATTTCCTGCATGCTGGCGTAGTTATTGAAAATTATCATTGAGTTATTCACGGCATGATCCTGTACTTGATGAATACCTGAGGATTTGGGGCACTAGAGCTGGTATTATATTCTACATTTCCTTAGATAACACTGAATCACAACAAATCAATAGCTGGCGATTGAACACGAAATCTATGTCTAATATCATAACGCCTGCCACGCATTCGCACTGTAAGCCTGCGTAGTCAATCCCTCACGTCCTTTGCCCATCTACCAATATCGCCTACGAACCGGCGTGCGATACCTACCGCAACTTCTTTTTCGATGAAGAATCCTGCATCATGATCCTCATGGATCTGTTCAAGATCGAAGCCGTTGGTGAGCGTTACATCACAAGCCAGCCGAAATTGGGCCTTGAGAGTTTCATCAATAACGTTTGTTTCTTGCCATGCACTGTAGTCTCTCACAGCCACATCTCGGGGTCCGTCGATTATGAGCTGATCCTCTTCCTGCCCATTTTTCAGGGGAGGCAGGACAGATGCTGCTATAGGACTAACCGCTGATGGCTGCAGAGAAGGTTGCGCTCCCATGAAATTGATATTGATCGGTAGGCAGCTTCCGGAGTCGGCCGATTTATTGCTCTTGGACTGTGGAGATTCTAGCCTCTGCTGCTCCTCCATATAGCGTTCTTCACGAATAGTGTTAGGAACATCATTTTGGCACTCCAAAACGCCGCCCTCTTTAATGTAAGCTATCAGACGTTTCAAATGATGCGTCCTTAGCTGATAGTATTTCCTCCCATGGGGATCCTGCCAGCAATGCGGACCAAGGTGACAGGATGGTGAAGGGCAACGCATCAGGCTGTAGACAGCCCGCCAGATCGACTGTTGCCCGGATACATACTCTTCAATATAAAGTTGTGCGTCTCGCTCATTGAGCATCTTCTTGGTGACCGACGACTTTCCCCGTTTCTCGCTCCTAGAAAGGTCGTTCTGTATATAGTGGAAGACAATCACGAGTCTCAACTCCTTGCCCCTGGTATAAAGTTTACCCCACGAAAGTAGCTGTTTTTCAACTGCCATCCAATCAATGTCGAGAGAGTTGAACCGCTTCTTTAGATTTCGTTGCTTGCGATCGTTGACCGACACAACCATGGACGTGTCATCGGCCCTGACCCGTCGATTACGAGATACTCTCTCTTGGAGAACCCTCTCCAGCTTACCCCTGAGGACCGAGGGCCAATAAGCACTAGGAGTCAGGATTACATGCTGTTCCGTGTCCTCCGACCTGAAGCGGTTCACCTTCACCTTCCATTCGATTATATACCGGATAAAGTGTGGAGGAAGCTCGTCGTCTGTTCTACATTCTTCCCATGACAGAGTTGAAGAAGCCTTGGGTTGTCTTCCTGGGGAGAAGACGGGACTGCAGGGTCATCTTGAGTGTAGCGATCCGGTGAAGGGCTAAATCCATATTCTGACGGTGGTGCGTGATAAGTGTATCCTGGAGTGGGTGCGTATTGCCAATCCTGGTACGGCACATCGGGCGTGTGAGCTTGAGAATCAAAATGGTCGGAAAATGATGCGTTAAATATGGTCAGCACTCTCCTGGTGAAGGCAACGTTAGCACACTGGGCTGCTTGGTTTCAACAGGCGATGGGTTCAGTTGAAGAGTCCAGCATTTTGTAGTCAACGCGTTGTTAAGAAACACCCCACCAGATGTGCTTATTTTAGTAGTGCACTTTTTTTTTTCGCTCATTCAACAAGTTCTGTCAGTGGACTGAGAGGAGTTAGTTAATTAACGTAGAGGTGGAATGTGAGTGACAAAGTGGCCGGACAACAAGCTGCCCCTTTTTCTTAACATATTTGGTTAGTTTGCTAGGGACGAGTTTCTAGAACGAACAACCCATACGAGACGATACAAAGGCTATTTTTACATAAGTATTTACAACGGTATTAGAATACCGTCAAGCACGGCGTCAGGGGCAGTCTAACTATAATAGGTATAGTCTGATGCAAGATAAGGTTCCAAAACAAAACAAATTGAAAGAAATAGGTGAAACTGATTTCGAGCGGCTCTGTATAGAAATTAATCGTGGAGTACGAAGACGTATAGGGGCTAGGGCTCAAACCCTCTTTTTGGGAGACTTTATGTTTGGATATCTTCATTTAGAACGGCAGAATTATTGAAACCCCTGAATTGCTACGTCGGTATTACATATGTATATAATAATCAATATACCCTGATTTTGCTGCGATTTGCAAGTGTCAAAAATGAGGCTTCTGTACACTACATAAATGCGAATTAGAAAGCCCGCTTGCAACCGCTAGAACCAACGGAGATGCCTGATTTGGGTGGTTTACAAAAGCATCATCTAAGCAGGTTGATCTATTAACAATTTACAGTACACTGTACTGGGGCGGTACTTCTGTATATAAAGCGGTACTAATTGAGGTACCCAGGCATCAACCCCCGTTGAGGGGCGACTACAAATGTAAGGCCCAGAAGTTTGCAGGGAGATAGTTTAGTTCTATGGAGGCTGATCTGACGACTATGTACATACTGTCTGAGGGGTTTGAACCCTGGCCCCTATAAGTCTTTGTATTGTGGAGCGATCTCTAGACTGGTTGTTGGTTGGTCGGCAATTGAGTTGTTCTAACAAACAAGGGGTTTACCCACTAGAAGTGTGACCTCTTATCATTTGAAACCCAGCATTAATCTCCCGAATATGCTCTCGCTTTATGCTTTCCAATTTGCCAAATTGGTATACCAGAATAAGAAAAAGCGAAGCCAGTGCGATAGTCGCAGTGATACTTGCCGTCAGAACCGCCATAATCGGCCAATGTCCATTGCGGGCAGTATATATATTGATAACTGTCGTGATTAGACCTGCCACTGAATTTAAAAAAGTAGGACTGAATTAAGTGCTGTTAGCAACAATATTCATGGACCCAGGACAGGGTCGGCCTTTCCAACCGTGGAACCTTGGAACCTTACATAAACATTTTATCGATAAGCCAAACATAGTTATGCCTTCTGTCCCATCCAAGAGCACTCATCCCTAAAGAGCCCAGGATAAGGAAAGAACATCCAATTGCAAGAATCGGAGGGTTCTGAATTGTGTAAAGGATTGTCTTTCCTGTGTGGTTTGAATCCAGTTTATGTTCCAGTGATTTTGACATTTGAAGCGACGTAAATGTACCCGGAATCACAAGATAGCCGGCAAGCAACACCCAGTTGGTAGTACTGGCAAGTACGTTATACCTCCACGGGGTACAGTAAAACTCAAATATCATTTTCGTATAAGCTGTTTGAAGAGGCTCACTGGATAGAATTGGCTCGGGATGAAATTGAAACATGGCAGAGAAATGAATGTTTAACGCCGTGCTTCAACTTTTCACTATTTCTGGTGATATATGTTTACTAAACAGGAACTAGGAATACACGATGAACTTAAAGCCTTGGTCTTCTGGAGATTCGTGCCGTCGCTGAATGAGGAGGGCATTATTCCAAATGTGCGCCAATACCGCCCCCGAAAGGGGTGGGGGTTCCTTGAACATTCGAGGAGGTACATATAGACGGAGTCTTAGCTAGCTCTTCAAGTCTGTACCTTATTGAGGCTTAATTACTTGTTGATATCTTGGTTAGAATGGCCATGCGTGCCAATCGTGATACATTCCTGCCCGAGCATTTGTGGGACAAGGAGGTGGATGTCGTCGAGAATGACATCCTCCAAACGTCGCCTCTCGGCCTAGATCAATCCTTGGAACCTCAAACCGGCAGGAAATCGCCCTTCTCACTTCCTATTCCAGTCAAAATACCTATAGGCGAGCGAACACTTCCCAAAGCAGTACAACAACTGCGCGAAGGGCACATAGAGAAGATTTTACACATTGGAAACCCGTCTCAAAAGTATCTTATATGCTGGAAAGTCCAGCAAGCTGGAGATGGATGGATTGGACTTGAAAATTCGCCAGGTTACACAAAAGTGTTGATCAAGAAAGCCGACATCAGAAAGAAGGAAAGCCTAAACATTCGAACCGCCTCGCATCGAAATGTGGTAGAACTTATAGAAGCATTTCAAAATCACGAATGCCTCTGGATAATCTATAGGTATAGTGGGTTTGGGATTGATCTATCATTGGTCTTCTCGAGTCCATATATTCAAGCCAGCGAGTCTGATCTTGCCACAATATGCAAAAGCATTCTGTTTGGACTCGAATATATACACAACGAGCTACGTATAAGCCATGGTGCAATAAACTTACGAAACGTGTTACTCTTTGAAGATGGCTTCGTTAGAATTGGTATCGAACCCGGAATTAGTCGTTTGCGAAGATACTAAACGCATTATTAGCAAATATCGGAATCGGTATCATGAGCTCATTGTCTTTGAGAGAAAAGGAAAAAGATCGCAAAGATTTTGGCCTCCTTATTATACATTTTAAGGATCCTCAGATGAATTGGGATCAGTTTTGGTCACAGTCCGAGACTGGTTTATCAAGATATGCCGAGGACTTCCTACAGCACATTAGAACTGCTCCGTTCACATTTTTGTTCCAAGTAAGTCTAGTTCCACCAGACTCTTATAGCTAGAGACTAGCTCATGATGGTATAGCATGAATTTTTGCAACAAGCAAACCCAGGGGAAGACACCTGGAGCCTCATACCTCTTTTTTTGAATTCATTCAGGTATTCTAGAGCGTTTCCTCAACGAATAGAAGCAAACGAGGAAGGTTTGGCTGGTGAAAATGATATGTAGTACTGATATTCAAGTGCTATTGTGTTCTTTGATATTGACAGAAATAGACGGATACGACAATGTATGGTAAATCTGACATATGTAAATTCTCTAACTAACTAAAATGACAAGATCCGCTCTTTTCCAATCTCGGCGGACATAGCTGATTAAGCAATGTATGTATTTTTGTATGGTACCGTTATCATGACGGTCCATTGATTTCCCGGTTTGTAAAGACCTGGTAATTTCAGCATGCATAAATGCATAGTACTTGACACACCCCCCAGTTCTTGAAGCTATTCAAAGCTCTCAAGGACTGCCTTTCTTCCAACTGTTTCGCAGCTGCTTCGCAACCGCTTCGCAAATGATTCGCAAGTGATTCCAACTTACCTCACCTGTCTCCTCACTGATCTCGGCTCAAATCGTCGATTTATGCAGTTTCCGCAAAACAGCCTCTGTTCTCAGAGGTCATGTGACGAATCATGTGACCTACGTCCCTCATTCCAACCAACTCTCTGAAGTGTCCCTGCTTCTGCTTCGTCAGAGCTTTGGTGAGCCCATCTGCTGGCATCGCAGCAGTTGGTACCCAGTCCACATATACTCGACCTGCGCTAACTTCTTGCTTCATCCAGCATCGATTGATGTCAACATGCCGGAGCTTCGTATGCATCGCGGCCCCTTCCTTCGTCAATAAATCGACAGTTTGCTGGTTGTCACACATGATGGATAGTGGGTGATCTGGTTCGAAGCCTAGTGCATTAAGCACTCGTCGCCACCACTGTACGGTTTTTCCTGCCTCTGCTAAAGCTAGTAGTTCGGCCTCGGTAGTCGATGTGGTGACAGTCTTCTGCTTAGTGGCCTTCCAATCGATTGGGCCACCATATAACTTGCAGATATACCCTTCGGAGCTCTTTCGATCTTTATGGTCTCCGAACGACGCATCGCTTGCAAATTCAACTGATTTCGCCGCCATCGTCAGGGTCGTATCTCGATTTCTAGGTTGTTTGTTTGGTGTTCTGATGCCGTATTCAATGGCCCAAAAGCGTGTCTCATAGAGATACTGTATGATGCGATCGACTGCATCTATATGCTTTGGTCCTGGATTTGTAAGGAATTCAGCCACTTTGGAGGTTGCTTTTGCAGCATCTACCCGGGTAATGGTGGTGGCATACTGCGCAGATCCAACCTTGGCCTGGAAACCATGAATCTGTTGCGGTGATGCCACCCCATCATAGGGTACTAGAGGCTCAATGCTCAGTGGGGACCCTATTTTTCTCTCTGTGACGAGATTGTATTTGTGTGCCATGCTCTCGATGTAGCTATCTTGGCATAACCAGAGCTTCTTCTGCTCTCTATCACGTATAATACGTATATTCAAGAACCAGCTTGCATCCAGTTCTCGAAGCTCCCATTGCTTCTTTAGATTTTGATCTAGTAAAGCGGCTTCTTTAGCCTGTTTGGGGTGATTGACGATGATGATATCGTCCACGTAGAAAAAGACAATAATGCCTTTGGTTGTAAAGATGCATGGATCTTCTTCCACTGGGGTAAGGCCTAGTTTTACTAGCACCTTTGTAGCTTCTTGCTGCCAAAGCCTTGGTGACATGCGCAATCCGTAGAGGGCTCTATGCAGGAGCCAGCACTGATTTAGTGCTTCGAAGCCTGGTGGACACTTGGTATAAACCTCGCTTTCTAGCATTGAATTCAGGAATGCGGTAACCACATCTCTCTGAATCATATCTAGATCAAAGGCGGCAACTAGTGCGAATACTGCTCTCGCTGTTTTGACAGCTAGTGTAGCAGCTCTCTTTTCTTCAGTTGACATCCACTGTAGATCTCCTCTCACGCAGATTCTTGCTTTGAACTTCTCGAGCATACCATCTGCATCAAATTTGTATGTAAATACCCACTTCAATGGCAAGATCTGGGTGCTCTTTTTGTTCGGTAATGCAACCTGAGAGAAGGTCTCTTTAGCCTTTAAGGTCTCAATTTCAAACTCCGCAGCTGCCTTCAATTGCGTGGCAAAGGGATGGATTTTTAGCCGCTTCCAGTTCTCTGGTGGTGGAGGCATCTGATCTCTATGCAGTCTGTTTTGCATATTGAGCTTCTTCGTAATACCTGTTGTAAAGGCATATAGAAGGCTTGGTGGCTCGGCTAGCTGTTTCTCGTCTAGCGATAGATATGCAGTGTAGTCTGGATCTGCCTTTGGCTTCCGTATTCTGGGGCCTGAGATGATGTTAGATTCATCAATTGACGCAGAGATCTCTCTAGTAGGCCGATCTTCTGGCTCTGGAGTAGGCGTATACTGCATCTCTTGTTGCAATTGACGCTCTATCTCTGCTTCATCTTCATCATATTGATCTCCCTCTCCCCCTTCAGCTTCGATCGACTGTATGACATTGATCGGATCTGGCGAAGATAGCGAGGTAGGAGATCTCTCATGTGGCGTACTCTCAATCGTAGCAATCGACGATAGTGCTCTTTGTGGTGAGGCTCTCTGTGGTGACATAGGGAAGCTCCCAGGGATCTGTTCTTGATCCCTTACCTCTATCATTGAGATATGTTCTACCACTGAAGCAGGGCCTGCCATTGAAGCCGGTGTTAAAGGTAAAACAGGTGTTTCCTTTAAAGGGGGGACCCTTGGTGTCTCCTCCCTACTATCTAGAGTTTGAGCTTGCTCCACAACTCTAGATTCCTGGATTTCTTCATTTACCGCCTCTGGTGCAGTACCTTGTTCTCGGTTTTCGACGTCATCATTGAGAGTTATGCGAGCAATTGACATCGGCATACGCATCTCTATGCTCAATTCTGACTGCGCTTCTTCCATTGAGAGCACTTGGGGCCAGTTCTTAGCGCTTAGTCCATTTGTCATAGTACTAATTGCATCTTCTTCTTGCGGTAAAGGCTTCGTTTTAGAGTACTGTCTCGATTCATCGAATACAGCATCTCTTACAACTTCAACTCTGCCTATGCCTGCTCGCCCTTTGTATGGAAACCAGATCTTGTATAGGCTCTTTGAAACATAGCCTACAAGATAGCCGATCTCTGCTCTCGGAGCCATCTTGTTAGATTGTACTCTCTTCAGAAGCCTTGAGTACGTTAAGCACCCATATAGCCTCATATTCGACAGGTTGACAATTTGATCTTTTAAGCCATCTGGAGCCGCATAGCGCATCAATTCCTTCCATGGTATGATCCACTTACCATCCATCTTTGTAGGGGTACGATTCATCATATATGCAGATGCATACATCGTCTCTGGCCATAGATTGTGGGGTAGGTTCGTACCATTGAGCAATGCTCTGCCGTTCCTTACTATCATGCCTCCAGATCTCTCTGCTGGTCCATTCATCTCTGGCAAGCCAGGTGGTGCATGCTCAATGGTACACCCTTCGTCTTCAATCATAGATTCAACCTCATTGCCGGCGCTTCTCTCATTATCATAATGAAATACCCTGATCTCGATTTTCAACCAGTTTCGGATCAATGCTAAGAATTTACGAACTGCCATCTGACACTCGCTCTTCTTTATATGGGTAAATACGAAGTGACACCTTATTCCATCGAGATAGAAGTGCGTCATCCATATATGACCGTTGTAGGCAGGCTGGTTTTGTACTAGATCGAAGTGTACTCTCCCTAATATACCATATGCCTGGCCTATCTTCCGGCGAGAGATTTGCCTAGGTGCATCTGCCAATTGACAAGCTTCACATACCTGCATTTCTTTGCCTGGGTTGCTTGCAATAGTGATTCCTTCAGTCATCTCTGCCAGTTTGACAATTCGCGCCTTGCCAATGTGGCCTAATCGACGATGCCAGAGCTCAATTGAAGCCTCAGATTTTGGCTCCTGATTGGATTTCTTAGTGGCAAACGTCATTTCAGGCTTCAAATCTGATGCCTTTTGGGTTATAAAACCCCTTGTCTGGGTGAGCCATGATAGCTTCTGATCGTGGTAGATCTTATAGATCTGACGATGGCCATCAATTGTCTCAATGCAGTTTGCTCTGAGATTCATTAATAGGCCCCCCTTCATCATCAATCCATGAGATATCAGATTACTATGGAAGTTTGGCGAGTACCTAGTTTGAAATAGGTTCATCTTAACGGCGCTTCCAGTGGTAGGGTTTACACCATAGATGACCACAGTGCCTATACCGGCCACCTTCGTCTCTGTATCTCCCACTTTGACGTTGCTCTGTACGCTTTTAAAGGTGCTAAACAAGCTCCGATTGTTGCATACGTGGATTTGAGCACCTGTATCAACTACCCATCTGTCTTCTGTAGGTGTAGTTGTGGCTTCAAAATCCTTGATTTTTGTTGACATAACGGTGTCAATTTTGACTGCGTTGGTTGTCAAGAAGCCAAAGGCTTCATCGTCGAGGGTTGTATTCGCTTGCTCTTTAGCAAGGGTCCCCCTTGGCCTTCTGCATATGCAGCTCGCTTCTTGTCGACAATTGCCTTCCATCTAGGATTAGCCTTCATGGCCTTCTCCCACTTCTGTTTCAATGCCGGTGAGGGCTGGTAATTAGCAGGCCTTCTATCTTCATAGATTTCCCAGCAGGCCCAAGGCATATGAACTCTCGATTTTACCCTGTCACATGGACATGGCCTTCTTTCTAGGCCATCATTCCTTGCCTCTATAGGCTTTGCTTCTTCATTGCCTTGCCATGTCGAGAAAGCAGCCTTTGAGATGCCTCTTTGCGCAGCCGGCCTGCCATGGGTAATCTTCCAGTGGGCTTTGTACCGAGTCATGATTTCGAAGAAAGGGATGTCCTGATTATCCTGTACTCTGAGAGCCCATGTTTCATAGAATCCAGGCGACATTATAGAGATTGCTTCAAGGAATTGATTCGTGGCATCCTCTGCTTCTGGCATCCTTGCCTTCTTACACGATTGGTAAAGCGATTCCCAGTTTAGAAGCCATTTCTCGATATCGGTGTTCCGATCTAGGCCTCTATCTAGGTTCCGCCACTGTTGACGGAGCTTAGTTTTGTATGTAGGATCGCTCTCTGGTGCAAATCGTTTGTGGAGATTGAGCATCAGCTCCAAAGGTGATGGTATATCAATGATAAAGGGCTGGTAGGGAGTATCAACTGACTGCCTAATTGCCACCGCCACTAGATCTAATGCCTGTAGTTTCGACTGATAGGCTCTGTTCTCTGCATCCCAATCTGCTTTTAGGGATAGCCTCACATTGAACCAGTGTTCTGGGTATTCTTTTATGGCATCTTTGACAGAGATGATCTCTTCAGGTGGTTCCAATTTAGGACGTTCTTCCTCCTTAAGAGACGGATTGCATTGATCCCATACTTTATATGCAACTGCAATTGCTTTAATATATGAGAGCCATGCATCCCATGATTCTGTATCCTTCAAAATGACGCGGGAGGAGGCCGCGGAGAGGCTTGACATGATATTCATTATTGTCGATTTTCGTCGATGAATCTGATCTTCTTCGAAGGAGATAGGGGTGCTTCGACGATTCAGGGGTTGACCGTTGTCAAAACCACTGTGAATCGGCGACAGCTAGGTAAAAGATGGTCTATATGTTGTAGACAGATCTTAATTGGAACGAAGCCGGGCTCATAACTGACAGAAATAGACGGATACGACAATGTATGGTAAATCTGACATATGTAAATTCTCTAACTAACTAAAATGACAAGATCCGCTCTTTTCCAATCTCGGCGGACATAGCTGATTAAGCAATGTATGTATTTTTGTATGGTACCGTTATCATGACGGTCCATTGATTTCCCGGTTTGTAAAGACCTGGTAATTTCAGCATGCATAAATGCATAGTACTTGACAGATATTATTGTGAGACATAACTGTATTTAATATATAGTATGCCAAGAGGGGCTAGTTCGAATTTAAGCTAAGGTAGGTATCGGAATATTGATATTCCAATAAAACAGCGTAAGTGACACCGATTTCTGGAGGTACTGTAAGAGAGCAATAAAGACGGAGGTAATCGAATAAAGTCATGGTAATTTCTGATAATATTCTGACTAAGAGGTGAAAAGCAAACGACCACAAAAGGGCCAAGGAAATTTCTGATAACCCACATCTGTATATATCAAATGGCTGTCTTCCAGGTAGTCCTGAGGCTCAGGAGAGAGATGAGTTGATAGCCAGTGAAATAGTCAGCTTGCCATTTTGCGATATCATATTGTTGACTGCCTGGCATTCTGAGCTTGGTAGCCAGTATCTCCAGCTTGTGCTCGCCCAAGAGCTTCGATTCTCGAAGTAATATAGTCCCTTGGCTTTCCAGATAACGCTCAACTGCTCATCTGGGAAAGTGAAGTTTCTCTCCTCAATACAAGCTCTACAGACAGTATGGATGTATATTCGTCTCTTTGCAGGAAGAATAAAGGACCAAACTGCCGTCCAGCAAGATCCAGGGTCGGATGGGTGGAACTTCACCTTCAAAGAACGAGAGTCTTTGAAGCGACAGCAAACACACTCCCAAGATATAGTACCAATCATTCTAGTTCTGTTATTAACGCTGTTTTGCAAGTTGGAATAAATGGCTTACATGGAATAATCTGGAGTTCCAAGATAGCCTCGGGCAAAGCGTGTATAGCTTTTGTAAAGATTTGACAAGTTAAGGTATGCTTTTAACTAGTTAATGATAATGAGGGATCTATTATTTAATTTCAATTTGATTTCCACTGCCCAATAAAAACGTGTGGTTGCCAACACCATTATATCCTTAGGTATTGATCTTTAACGACCCCTTTAGGGATTTGACGCCAAGACCATATGGGGTCGGTAAGAATCCCTATTTAAATCTCGAGTCCCATGCTTTTATCAAGATTCTAGATCAAAGACAGAGAAAAGGCCGGTCAACTATGGCGAAGAAAAAGGGAGGCAAAAGGGGTCGTCAGCTTATGACGCCGGCCCCAACGCCACGTCCAAGTGGTACTCCGAACTTGAATGGTATAGGAACCCCAGGTCCAAGTGGTACCCAAGAAGCTCCAGACTTGAGTGTAGGAACCCCAGGTCCAAGTGGTACTCAAGAAGCTCCAGACTTGAGTGTAGGAACCCCAGGTCCAAGTGGTACCCAAGAAGCTCCAGACACGAGTGGTACTGGAACGCCTGGTCAAATTGACAGAGAGGGAAGAGAACACAAGCAAAAGTATGTGGAACTTATATGGCAGGTTGACAGAAGACTAAAGCCATTACCCTAGAAATCATGTCTCGTTTGATACTCCCAACAAGAAACCCAAGGATGATGGATATTATGTGATGGATTCGGTGGTTGAGTATGAAATCTAAGTATATATAGCGAAATAAACTAACAGACTTTCACAGACTGGGAGGTGCAGCTGAACGGGTAGAGCCGATACGTGAGGTTGACGACGAACAACCAGTGGAGACAATTGAGCGTGACGACGAACAACCAGTGGAGACAATTGAGCGTGACGACCAACAGCTGGTGGAGACAATTGAGCATGACGACGGACCGCCGGTGTTAGAATACCATGTCAAGAAGGTGATTTGGGAAGAAACCAATCGCTACTATAATTTGGTGTGTGAATTTTTTAACGACAACGAAGACTCTGACGTGAGAGAAGTCGAGAGGTTCTTCGCTCGATTGAACAAAATGATCCGTGCTGCCAACAGCAGAGAGGGTATGCCTCTTTCCAATGGATGTGTGGAATACCAGACAGTCATAGACGAGGTCCATTCTTGGAGACGGCGATTTGGTAAAACCCGTCGTGTAGACGCACAAAAACTATTGATGGATTTCGAAAACACCTACAGAATGATCAACGCTCATAACGAGAGGTTTTATCTCTCCGAAGGCTGGAATATTAATCCTAATGCGTTGGCGGATCTACTCAGTCCAGCCAATTTGCAAACATTGCATGGGAGAGTCTCGCAGTATTCTTACAGAAGAGCACCCCTGGTCGCTCAGGAATCCAGCAACTCGCAAAATCCGATTGAAGCCAACCTGACAGGGTTTCAGCGATTAGAAGCTAGAGCCCAGGCTGAACAAAGGGCTATCTCTTCCGGTGAAGTTCTATACTGGTGGAAAAAGGGTACCGGGTATCAAACCTTTGTGAAATATGGAGATGTGGATCCAGTGTATCGTATCAGAGCTGGTTCTTATGAATCATTCGACCGAAAAGAGGTTGAGCAGGTTCTAAGCTCCGAGTCCCGCGGTACGCAAAAGCATATCACTCACGGAACAGATGGAATCAGGGCCCAGGATTGGGTCTGGACCAGGGAGCATGTCCTTGATATTCTTGGTGTGGGTTGGAAGGTCCCAGATGACGATGAAGAAGAAGTCGATCCATTGAGCTTGATTGTTCCAGCAACTGGCGTTATCTACCCACAGACAAGAGTGATAGTTCTTTGGACCGATGGAAGGACCACACTCGAGACCAGGACCTTTATCCGTCGAATCGCCGGCGGTCCAAACCGTAACGGAGATAACATTATCTACCAAAAAGCATTAGAGGTCGAACAAACGAACGAGGACGAGCGGTCACGGGAATCAACGGAAGACCAGAGCGATGGTGGAAGTGATACGACCTCCGAAGAATCCGAAGACTCGGAAGACTCGGAAGACGACAACCGGCCTAAAAGAAGAACAAAGCGGCACTCCCAGCCCCATAAAAATCGAGGATCCACACCCTCAGGCTCGCGATCCTCAAGGTACAAGAAGGGCCAAACTACAAACACAAAAGGCGATGCCAGTGGGCGCGCCCCTAAATCTCGAAGGACCTTAGACCGGAATAACCTTCGTCGTGACATCGAAAAGCTAGCACGCAAGCTTGCTGAGTTGGATGATGGAAATCGACGGGGAGCGAAGCGCCGCTGATTCCATCCTAGACCGATTGGTCAGGCCGTTTTAAATTGTGTTATTGACTGTTTTACGTTGCTTTGCCTTCACAAATTGGAACCATATTAGATAAGGCTGCGAATGAAATTATATTTAAGGTGACCGTGACTCTCTAGACTAAGTGCGGCCAGTATGTGACCTCCTACCATTTTGAGATCCACAGGCAAGTAAATAGAGCAACAATGTATGGTATGGTGGATTGTAAATGAAGTTGGACAGAAGGGTGGAGGGAAGAGAGAGGCTAATCTACTACCAATTAGGCAGAAGTCAGTACGACTAAAGCAGTAAAGTGTGCGAGAAAATCTGTATTGTACGCTGGAGAGAGGAGGAAAATAATTATCTACAGAGCTACGACTAAATGTACAAGGCGTGTTCGGCTTCGTCCTCTCGCCCGTTCCGTGTGGAGGCCCGTTCCGTGTGGAGGCCCGTTCCGTGTGGAGGCCCGTTCCGTGTGGAGGCCCGTTCCGTATGGAGGCCTATTCCCTGCGGAGGCCCGTTCCGTGTGGAGGCCCGTTCCGTGCGGAGGATCTTTCCGTATGGAGGCCCTCTCCCTGCGGAGGCTCTTTCCGTGTGGAGGCTCTTTCCGTGTGGAGGCCTGTTCCGTGCGGAGGATCTTTCCGTATGGAGGCCCTCTCCCTGCGGAGGCTCTTTCCGTGTGGAGGCTCTTTCCGTGTGGAGGCCTGTTCCGTGCGGAGGATCTTTCCGTATGGAGGCCCTCTCCCTGCGGAGGCTCTTTCCGTGTGGAGGCTCTTTCCGTGTGGAGGTTCTTTCCGTGTGGAGGCTCTTTCCGTGTGGAGGCTCTTTCCGCATGGAGGCCCTCTCCCTGCGGAGGCCTTTTTCGTGTGGAGGCTCTTTCCGTGTGGAGGCTCTTTCCGTGTGGAGGCTCTTTCCGTGTGGAGGCTCTTTCCGTGTGGAGGCTCTTTCCGTGTGGAGGCTCTTTCCGTGTGGAGGCTCTTTCCGTGTGGAGGCTATTTCCGTGTGGAGGCCTTTTCCGTGTGGGAGATCTCTCTGTATAATCTAGTATATTTGCCTTTAACCTTGGAACTCCACCGGCATTACTAAACGAATGGGGTTGTTATAAGTGTACTCTGTGAGCTAGATTGGGTTACGCCTAGTGCTTCATGTGCGTCTCCTACTTGGGGTGAGAGAAGGTGTTTAGGATGAGCCTCTCGTGATATGGAATATGAATTTGTGAGCAGAAATTGCATCACTATCTACCTACTATAATGGTAATGCTCTTTTCGGCTCTTTGTTCACGGTTATCCCCTTGAATATGTCCTAAAGCTGATAGCTCGAATCTTAATCTTTCAGGAAACCATATTTTCGATAGCTGCACACACTGGATCTGTAAGTGCGCATTCAAAACCTTTTGAATGTCCGCACATGTGATCCAGCATCGTCCAAGTTCAAAACGACGGAGAACAGGCAGGTCGATATTTGACATAAAATCAATCAAGTTAGGGCTGTCATCCAGACAAAGTGTTTCCACATTGCTTAATCCATCTGCCATTTTATCTCGGAGAGCGCCACCACAGGCCCTTAAGCGAGCGTAGAACCCTGATATTTGGAAAAATTTAACGACAATGCCATTTTCCTTGGCCACAATCATCGCTTCGATGATTGTTTCAAGGTGTATCAGAAAGGAGTAGCTCCAATCAGAGAAAACTCGAGGCGCGAACCAAAGATATCTCTTATCAACACCCCCAACAAAGGTAATATGAACACTGTGGAGCGAGGGAAATCGAGGTATGGATCTGCAGAAGACATTTATGTCTTCCCTCGTATCCAGGATGTTCTGTTGCTCTTTGGCTAAGCAGTTGAAATAAGAATGAATCGAGGTATATGTGACCTTCTCCTCCCTGTTGTCCCAGAATAAGTCCTTCTGGTCACGAAGAAACTCAGACGGGGTGTATATACAAGTCTCGAAGTAATCGAAATGCTGGATGTCTGTAGAACATCAGAGTTTGTTGTCCGCTGTTTAGCCGGCATGGACTTACAAGGGTCAATGAGTTCCGATGCCTCATAGCATAAGGTCTTCACGTATTTAGAAACAAAGGACTTTGAGACATGTTCCAGACATTGGAGCCCAGAAATGGTAGAAGTCACATTCAGTGTGTGGAAGAGATATGGAAGACTTAGGTACCGGTGCTTCCAACTTGTCAACGAAATTGATATCAAGTCGCTTCTAGAAAGATTCGCGAAAATTGCAAGTAAGATCTCCGGGGGTAATTTTCTCATTTTGAGTCTGCCATTATTCATAGTCTCTCTACAGGTAAGCTTTATATGATTAGGTTAATGAATCCCGTGTTATGCGGACCCGTTTGCCGACCCTGAACAGGGGCGGCAAAATTCGAACTTTATTAGCTAGCTCGAAATTCAGTCTCTTATTAGCTCCGATGGCGCTTATGGGTTCCAACAAAGATTTGCTCAGTCAATCCTAAGGCACGAATGTGACATCTGAGTGGACTCTGTGGAGTAATGTGATGACCTCTTGTAATGAATTTGAGCATCGAGAAGAACTTGACTGATAGTAATCGGCTAGCATCATCCATTGCTTTATCTCTTCTTGGTGATACTGAATCGCATTTTGGGCTTCTTGCAATCTCTTCATCAGATGCTGTACCTTGGCTTCCTCTAGTATCCGCTTTTCGTATTCTTTCCCAGCATTCCGTTTAGCTTCTTCGAGTTGGCAGGCAATCTGATATCTTTCACTCTCTAGGGGGTCAAAAGGGCACTGGAAGGGCAAAGTTTCTATATCCTCAAGATCTGAATGACATGGGTTTTCGACAGTCTGTTCAGTTCCGGGCTAGCCTCGTATCAGAGACCAATCATTCGTTACATTCCACTAAAGAGGACTTACCTTTTTAATAACATGAAAGGATTTTCCGATCTCACTGCATAACTGCTTATATGCACCGATAGAGTGTTTACTGAGATGTCTTTGGAATAAGGGTAGAAGAGCCTGGTCGATGACCTTCCAAGTATATTCTATGTCTTCACCATTGGACTTTAGGCGCACATGAGATGGATGTATTTTGAGGCCTAATTCTTCGTCTTCTCAAGATATTAGTATTTATTAGTTACTTATAAGGGGTGCATACAAATGTGCTGGGCCAAGCGCTCCCTGCACTTAGATCTCCATAAGGCACGTCTTGAGTTTCGTGATACTGAATCTTTAGGTGACATATTGTGTAACGCACGGAAAGCAAAAATATGGGAATGGGACGATCAGCCTTAAATGCCATTTAAAACCGAGTATCCTAAGATCCCCTTTAGGTGGCGGCATCCAGCCTATGAAACAACTTGAGTATATCACTATTCTTACTGTTTTTTCTTTTTTTCTTCATAAACTTTTGGCTTAAAAAGGCTGGAGTAGGATTGATTGTGTATAAAAAGGTTGAACCTAGGTAATATAAAAACGCCCAATGATTGGGATACCAAGGTGCCTATGCTGTATGAACCATAATATACGGTCTCAAGGTTTAAGATGGGACCAAAGGGTTCTACTCGGAGTCCAAGGCTGGAATTCCTGCTCAAAAAGCTCAACCCCCAGATTAATGTTGGCTCTAACAAGCTCCCTCACCGCTCGTCGCACATCAAGGGAAGCTGAAACTGCACATAGTTGTCAGGAGAACCGCCAAACAAACAAAATCTAGAGTATGAGATCTTACCAGCGACTAGTAACTGCCCTGATTGGCGCTTAACCTCTGCGGAAATCTGTTCATCCCAATTGACAGAGCCCCCGTAAACCTCGATTAGGCCGTGGTGACCGAGCCTTTTTGGGTCATTGATATGGGGCGGCTTCATTGTGTCATACACAGTCACATGTAGCAACTGTGTATCGTGTATTGTTAATAAAGCTTGATCTTACAAGAAATGAATGAACTTACATAGCCATCATCTTGTGCCACCAACTTCTGAAGCCACTCATGGGCACTTTCCCAGTCTCCCGGTCTGTCTAACTGCCAAACCAAGGAGATCCTCTGAGTACGGACCCGTGCTAAACGATGGCCATCTAGTATCTCCTTGATATAGGGCAATTGGGTTGCAATACCGATTCCTGTTGCTACTAATAACAGGTGGCCATAATCACCAACATCTGAGGAAATGCCTAGCGGATGAACCGAACATGGACCAAAAGGTCCATCAACCCAGGCACGGCACTTTTGATTTACCTCCAGCCTTTCAAGGAGCCTCCTTGTGAACCCACTGCGTGGCCGGAGAAGAAGCGAAACCAACATAGTTTGGTCAATTTGATTCTCTTCCCACCAAGCAATCGTAAATGGATGAGCTTGAAACAGGTACACGAGCCCAACGCATGGGACCCCTAACATCAACCGTTCTCCAGCCCTCACTTTCCACGCTCGAGGAAGCTCAATAGTCAGCTGCGCGGTATCTCCGTTCCGCTGTAAGGTGAGCTGAACCGAACCCTTTCCGAGTGCAACATTTCTGAACAGGATTCGAGCTAACTGCACTATTCCAGTAACAGTCAAAGTAGAGATATAGATTATGGTGTAGAACCAAGAGTTGGCGTGGAAGGAGTGAGTGTGTCTCCATATTGTGTAGATCATAACGAGAGCACAAGCCTGATGAGTCCTAAGAAATACTTCGTATACCCTTTTCTTCACAAGTGGTAGAATCATCAGCGCAAGGAGCATGCTCGCCGACTGCGTATCGACGTTAATCTAAAATCTATAAAGGATCATAGATACTTACTAGGACACCGTAAAGTTGGGGATCCTCTGACATTGTAATATTTCGGGTACAAGCAATGATCAAGACATGAACCAATGCTTCGAGCATAGCCAGAATCCCAAACATGCAATGGATTGCCCCGTATCCCTGAAGTGATATCCCAAGGATCCTTGCTCCAAACTCATAACCACTGGCAAAGAACATGGGAATCAAATGAGCCAGGCATAATCGCGCCGCTCTTGAGCTTGCTTGGGGCAGTGAATGGACATCCCAAAAGTTGCAAATACCCGTGCCAACAAGGCACAAGAACCCGGCCATCACATTCAGCCTAGACAGGTTCTGTAAGCCAAATATCCGTCCCTCAAGTCTTGGATAGGCAATGTGGTAGAGAAAGAAGGAACGAAACGGCCTCAGTATAATAGATGAAGCCACGCGTGCGTAATGGTAGATCCCTATACACAAGAAGGTGGCCAACACGACTAGCGAGTAGCGCCCTTCTATCGAGCTGAGGAACTTCATTGTAGAATATTAATCTGAGTCAAGTTAAGTTAAAAAAATTTGGAAGGAGAATTTTAATACGATAGCAGTGGTCTTATGATAGAAATAAAACTAACTAAGCAAGGGGAGCTCAAACGGAAGGCAGCACACTTGGTACATGCTCACCCTGGGTGGCAGACCTCATGACCAGGAGAGTCTATATGCCGACCCCTTTAGGTACCCCAAAGATATTCAATGAGCCTACTTGCCTTCTCCTGTAGTGTTGATTTCGGTTTTCTCATCCTTCGTCTTAGACAGAGCTTGGGCTCTGAATTCAAAGTAGCGAGACACTCCGTCAACTTTCTCCCGGTGAGTTTCTTCGTGAGACTCTTTCATCTCCGACTGAGTTAATTGTTGCAGTCCGGGATACATAGCTTCCTGGATGGTATATTAGCATATATCATGGTCAGTCTGGCGAACCTTGAATAGCCACGAGGCCTCAGCTGTATTTGTGCCCTTACTAATGCGCCTTCTGGGAAGGGTGTTTTGCCACCGTTGGTGGAGCTATAAGAGACCCGGGCACGTGGATGGTCAATGAGGACATAGACATGTGCGCTGCACTGTTCCGCGAGCTCATGGGCCTTTTTGATAAGGGTTGGGGCTCTTTTACGAAATGTAGAGCGGTCCTTTTTGGTGTAATCGTTGCCCCCCATTTTTGTCTTGATACTAGATATAGTATATTTGATTCTTGGAGGATTTTATGGTTTTCTTTTAGAAACCCACTTGACAGACACTAGTGGCTATTTATATTTCCAAGGTGTCATGGCTCAACGTACTAGAGCCGACTGGGCGGATTGTACTTTTGGTCACAAGGCTACTAGCTTAAATTAGGCATGGCTTTGGCTTGGGAGCGGCCCTCCAATCACATTTCCAACTATATGTACTTCGCAGGCCTAGTTAGGTTTGCTGTCCTATGTCGAGGTCTGAGCGCAGCCTTTTCGGCTTTTCCTCCCGTGAGCTCAATGTTCCTGACCCACGCTTGCGCCGGGTTCCTCGGGTTCGGCACGAGCTTTCATGCGAAATGCAATTTATACATGATGCTCTGTTCAAATAACCATGATCAACACGCCCAAATGGTGATGGAAGTGACTGCTTCATTGCAAATGTCGCCATATTTGCTGGGAAGCCGTTGATTCTCCAACCGCCATGGGGAGGGGGACGTATCCGAATATCAATGATCTCTTGTAAATGACGCACAAGAAAGATAACAGGACGACCAAAACATCCGCACTCGGCACAAATGTCTCGCATTGATCCAAAATTCCCTACTTTTCTCAATTCTATTGTTAGGTCTAGTCCTTGTGGGTAGAGGTGGCGCAGCGCTTGTATCACATCCTTGGCCTGACCCTTGCAACGAATGACGCCATGGCACCAAAACGGACCGACAACTTTCGGCGGTGAGTCCGTTAGCTCAAAATAAAATCGTGAAGCTAGAAGCGCGGATGCCGCCTCTCGGGCCATTCGGGCACTCCCCGGCTGGAGAAGCACCAAGTCTCGATAGGTGTTAATCATCGCAACTGCATCGATGGGGCTCGGAATAGCCCCCAACGGCACATTAAATCGAAAATGGTCAGGCCGACTAGCCTCACTCAACTGATTTCTCATTCTATGCCATTGCTGCTCTGTATCCATAGAAGCCATCCATGCATCAAAGCCACGTCGCAAAAATCCGTCTGAAAATATATGGCGAAAGTGCGGTGTGCTGTCGTGCCCACTCTCTGTGATCCCAGTCCCTAATGATAATAGGCGAGCAGGATCCCCACGCGAGGGCCATATTTGGCGAGATAATTGGCTAGCGATAGCACCTGTAAAATTGTGCCGGAGTCCGCCATCCTGAAAGGAACCTATTCCCTCAAGATCAACAGGTGTAAAAAAACTGTTAAACGAACGTTGTTAGCTAGTAACAATGCTAATGAATTAATCATTTCGTACAAAGGTGCAGCAGAAGTGGCTCTAGCTCTATACAGTACCATTAGCATTGTTAGACAAGAACGAGGTATATTAGGGATGATTACGCTTGCCAAACCATTGGCTCATTTTTCACATTTTCTGGCCTTAGAACTTCATAGCCTGATACAAATTAGTAGGAGAAAGTGATGGCAGTTTGCAACTAACCGTTGACATCTCCCGCACCCCGAACGATATTGAAATTACCCATGATGAAAGCGTGGGTGTTCCTAGATATACTCGTTGCTGTTACCCCAAATTTAGCGCCAGAGAATAGTGGTCCACCGGATGTTGCAAATGGCCCAAATAGGCTCTCGTTTCTATGAAATGCCACCCTTAAAGTCGACTCGAATACCCTGGAATCGTAGCAACTGTCGTAAAGAAGCCATAGAACCCATTTCGAAACATTCCCTAAAACGGGCAGGCGGCTCATGAGTATGCGAAAGAGCCAAGGAAGAGGCGCTTGACGCCTCTCGCGGAAAATATGCTTGGCTAGCTTTTCAAATTTCACAGAGCAGTCTGGGATGTTCCAAAACATAGCAAATAAGCCTAGAATTATATGGCCACCTTCCTGACGTTAGAGATGTTTAAATTAAGTAGATGACGCGTACCTGAGCTTGTTCCAATTCCCAAATCAAAAACATCTTGGATCTGACATGGGCCCAAATGCTCTTGAATCAGGAGCAAGAACTCCAGAGGGATGACTCCTCGCACTCCACCTCCGTCAATGGCTAGGATAGAAGGGGACATAGTGGGTGGGAGCACATCAATTATCAGCGGCCTGCGATAAAGACAATGAAGGCAACAGGAAATCTCAAAACGGTACTCATAGGAAGGGACCGGAGCCCCAAATATCTGAGCGCAGGTGTCGCAGATCGTGTGGCCACAACCCAGTGTATGCTGAGCCACGCGTAATATGCAGTAGAGGCAAATATTGTTTGATCTTATGCGGCAAAGGCGGCCGTGTTGGGAGACAAGTTGCTGTTTTCGTAGCTCCACAGAGGATGTGTTGCTGCGTACCATTTCGTCAAAAATAGTGATAAGCTGGCATTCGGTTTGATCGGTGGCCTCCTCGGCAGAGCTCTGGGGCCAGTGTACCTCCCTTTGCAGGGTTACCAGTAACATTTCTTTGTACAACGTGCGAAAAACCATTCTGGGCGGCAGGGCTATACGAAATAGTATCAAGATATGCTTTAGTTGGTTTCGATTTGACTATTTCAACACATACCTAACATCTCTGGGACATAATGGTCCATCAATAGGGCTGCAGCAATAACAGGCGCTATTTCCTCTCCCTGAAAGCCTGCAGTTTTTCCTGCCCTGTAATAATGTGCTATGTTAGTACCAACAGCCTGAGAGACCCTGTTGTTGACCCTGGTTGCCTCAACGAAGTTGAACCGATCATGAACAGTCTTTATCAAATGCTGGAAAGCCGAGCCAAAAAGTGCAACCAGCTGAGTGGCTGAAGCAAGCGCACTATTGTCACTGTATAACACAGTCATATCCTGTGTTTGGCCCTTTATAAGAGCCCGTAGTCTCTCAAACCGAGCGGTCGGGGAAAGGCTTTCATCTAAATGGACGAAGGTAATGCCTGAAAATGATTCGCTTGAAGACTTGCCGCCCGAGCTATGCAATTGATCATAGAATAGGTCTATCTGCAAGTGGTGTTCGTCCATATCTTCCGGCCGTACTGTAAGTGCGACGACAACTCGTGGGCGAACAGCAGTAGGGAAGGATGATGCCGATTGTATCCTAATACAAGCAACGAGAAAGTTTGCAACGCCGCTTAGACCACCGACGTCGTCACTGAAAATACAGATAACGTCAGTAAAGAGGAAAACCAACCGCGCCCACACAGCGATTAAAAGGGTTTGCGCAGAGCAACACTCCCACATCACAGGAGTTCCGAGAGTGGCTTCAGAGCTAGTATTTGGGAAAGGTCGAGGTTGATGCACGTCTCCATCCACAAATAGCATAGGACGAGTTGAGTTCAGCGACATATTATCAGGTCTTAGCCGAATGCCTGAACCCGAGCTGTATCTTCTGATGTTGTTCTGTGGGTAGAGTTGTTGGAGGGCCAGATCCTTCTCTTTATTCCCAAGAAAAGCGCATAAGCTTGGATATTGATACTCTGGCTGTGCAAGTTCATCAATTACAAGATGTAAACGGCCCTTGTCGTGGATAGCCAGTCTAGAATCCTTGCTAGTGCATATTTCGAGCCAACCAATGCGATCTGAATATTCCATATTTGAGCTCGGTTTCTTGTCGCTTTCTTTGATGGAGAGAACGCAATTTATTGCCGCACACATCAAAGGTTCCCAAAAGGGTGTCGGCCGTAGTTATGACCCACATAATGTGTGGTCCTAATGCCCCTACCATCCGGGGTTTTACCTAAACGGTGGCTCAATCGCCAATATTTGCTTATTTGGGCCGAGCGGGTTGGAGAAAAGCATGGGTCCCTGGACTGGGGGGGAGGGATACTTTCTCCGTCTTAATCATAGATACACAGGAGGTGGCCAGGGGTAAGATAATGGGATGCTATACCGAGGAGCTGATAGTGGTCGGTGGGCGTAAAATCACCTTCGCTCAGAATAATTCTTCTCTCTCTCTCTCTTCCCCCATCTACTTTGCCTTATTATGTTTTCCGATAATCATCCTCATAATCATTATGCATATAGTATCATACCTTACCAAATTGCCCAGAATACCGATCCGCGTCAAAGTGATCAAATCCCCTATTATGAGACGCATAACAACTGGGGGGCTGTTCCGGTCATAGGGGGCACTTTAACCAACAGCTTCAATAACGCCACGATGTTAGGAGGATACCCCGACTCACTAGCGCTAGGTTGGAATGGATTGTGAGTTTCCTTTAGATTTACATTCAATAGAACTATCTCATCTTGTATTATAGGACCAACATGAACGCCTTCCCCCATCGAGAGACCTTTCCGTTCCTCCGAATACTGTCAGCCTTCCTCCAAGCTATGTCGGGGTCGCGTCAAATACCGGTTCCCTAAACAGCGCTGGTCCTGTGTCCAATGCAATGTTCCCAACGTATATTTCTCCTTGCATACCGCCGCATTGCGATGTTGCATGCCTGGCCAGGTACGGATCTAGCGAGAGTTAAGAGGAACAGGCGCGATAAACTGACCATAAACAGCCCATCTGAAAACCACACATTCCCTCATGAGCATATCAAACCCCTAGCAGACCATCTCTCATCCGCCTCATCAAACTCGCTGGGCGAGAGAAGTACAACTGGATCTTCTTGGGGTGAAAATGAACAAGTAGTTGCTACCTTGGTAGATGATGACAATTCCTCCAACGTATTGACCTCTTCAGTGGGATCTGAGGAGCCAGGTTTAGCCGCTCCTTCGAAAGATACCGATAACCCCTTTGGCGTGGTCGATAACCTTTCTATGGAAATGACCCGGCTCTCAAAAATAACTGAGGGACTTTCATCTACTATGTCTCGACTCTCAGATATAGTCAACAAACTTCCGGCAACGACTGGCGAGCTTTCAGACACTGCATCAGATCTCTCACAGACTCTCGCACTTCTCTCTTTTAAAGTAGAAGGGATTTCGACCTTTCATGAGGAACTGAATGCAAAGATTCAGCAAATCTTTGACACAGTTGACAGGCTATCCGATACTGTGAGCGAAATGGTGAAGCGTGAAGGAATAGTCATGGAGGCTTTTAGTGCCTTGAATGAGAGACCGGAACGTTCGAAAGTGCCATTCCAATTTCAAAGCAAAGCGACCCGAAAGCGAAAATGACATGGTGGTTCTCAACAACTTGGCTAATATTTATTATTGTCTTGGAATTGAATACGCAAAGTGAACGGCAATCGCTCTTATACAATTTGTAACTAGCAGATCTCCCGCTTCATAAAACTATACTGTGAAAAGGGGCAAGTCATGATGTAAATACATACTACGCAAAAACATCTGATTTTGTTGTGTCTATCTAATCCTTGATATCTCGTATTCCTAATAACATCAACTGAGGTTGGATTTGCCAACGCACATACTGCTCCATCATTGTTTTATTCTATATTGCCTTTACTTCATCTTCTACCTTTGGGTCCACATCCCATAGACCGAGATAGTTTGAACGTGCTTCCTCGAGTCGCGTGGTGCTCTGCGCAAGCTCATCTTCCATCATGCCAAATATTTCAAACATCTTTCTCTGGAAACGAAGAAAGATTTCCCTCGACTCTCGTTGCCACTGAAGCTCGGCTCTCAGATAGCTTATTTCGTAGGTCAGGTCCTCGATTTGTTGTCTAGAGCTGGGGGGTTTCTTATATTGTTGTATCCGGGAAGGCAGCCTTTCGATGCAAGAGGATGTGCCTCCACCACACAGAATATAATGATCTGTGGGTGTGATCTCCTCTGAGATCGTGTCTAATGGATAGCGGTTGTATGTAGACATGTCACGAGAAACGATCCTTTGGGTTGGAATATGAGAATCAACAAGGATGATAGATGACCATGTTATGGGATATCGGAAACCAAATAACCAAGGCTCACTAATTGGAAAATATTTTGGAGCCTGCCCACCCAGAACCGGTGCCATTTCTCTGTATCCGACCCAAGCGTAAAACGCGATCTGCTCCACGCGTACGGTCCATTTCCGACCTGTTCGGATTAACCCGAAGCACTAATCAGCCCGCTTGCTTAAATGGACTTATCGGTTATGATGGAACATCTCATTGGATAGGCAACGCAATTTCAGAGTGGCTTAGATTCCCTCCGAGGCTAGAGGGGACAAGGTTACATCCGGTGTTACCGTTCCCCCTGCATTTATGGGGCGCATGGCGGATCAATCACGTGAAGATATCTTTCAAGAGTTATCAGACTAGTGGGGCGGTTGGGGCGAGTCGCGCTAGTCTTGAGATTATTCCCGCGACTTATCGGGCTCGGCAACAGTCCTTTCTTATTCATCGTTAGTTACTAGGTATATCATTTCTTCGACCTTTTATTTCCTTACTTGATAACCTTGGGTATTCTTGGTCGATTGTGGCTAGAGCAATATGTCTTCTAGGAATGAAATTGAAATCCATGGCCAAGATTCTGAACTGGTGAGGGCAAGTTATACCCCCGAGAACCAAACCTATTGCTAAATATCTTACACATATAGGGTTCCAACGACTATTTCATGGCGGAACGTGTCTTTATCAGAGAGCGAGCATCCAAGATTTACCAGGAACAACTCCAGTGCCAGATCCACGAGGAAGCACTTCTCTACGATGAGCTACGGCTTTATTGTAAACGTCTAGAAAGCGATCTCTTAGACGGCGACCGGAGGCAATTGCAGATGGAGACCCAGCTTCGTCACGCTTCGGAGGATCGGCGAACTCTCCTCCACAACCTAGGGCTGGAACAGGCTAAAAATCAAGACCTAGAATCTCGCTTGGCAGGCATCTATCCTATGATTCAGAGTCTACTCCTTAAGCTACAATCTTGTGATCACTCTGGTCCATTGAAGAGTCAAATCCAGCAACAGCAAGAACAGATATCGTCTCTCCAAGCTATGCTGCAGGCTAAAGAGGAAACTCTACGCACACTGGGTCAGGCCTTTTGTCCAGGAGAGGCAATGGACTTTGGTGACACTTTCACAGATTGCTCTGACTGTGAGCAAAGTTTCGGAGCTTGGGGCGACGAAATGCTTCTATCAAATCAAAGTTGAATGCTAAATATACCAAAGTTAGGAAAGTTAGGCAATGCCTAGGTATAGCCCTAGTAACCTAGTAGATTTATGTATTCCCTAGTCCACGTAAAAGTTATGTACGGCATATAGTCGCCAAGATGCACCATACAGCCGCATAGTATGAACTCTGTTGGCTGTAAAACTATATTGTACACAGACTCCACATTCTGTACAATACAGCCCAGAAGATTACATTTTGATAAGCTACAACGAAACATTGGAGTCGGAGAGCAAAAATCAGGTTTAATTTCTTAGTTAAATTTAAGTATGAATCAGGCAATCTTTCTTTGATAGATGATCATAGTGCAGGTCGTCCATGGGTGCTTAATACTATTTCAAACACATCCACTATCCTTTCACGCACAATACTTCTAATACATGTCCTTGAGAGAGGCAAGAACTATATTGGAAAATATTGACGGGGCTTGCGATTCAAATCAACCAAGAGAGGAGCAAACAGGCGTTTTATTGCGAGCTTTCCGTGATAATGTCAATAGAAGATTCATCATCAGTAACATCAGATGACTGGCCATCCCCATTAGTTGTGCTATCCCCATTGTCTGGAAAGTCTAGAGCTTCTGGCATCGCTGCTCTCAGATTTTCCAATGCCTTCTCACGGGCTCGAAGAGTTGATTGAAGACATGCGATTACCTCCCGCTGAACTTCGTTATCACGCTGAAGTTGCTGAAGTTGCTGGATAGAGGTTCCTGTAGGGAGATCTTCGTGATTGGGAGCTAGAGAGTGTAGCATAGCATCGATCGATGGATAAAGTTCAGTGACTCGGGATTCTAGCTGTAGTAGCTTGGTTCGCTCTAGGTAGAGATCACGAGATATCGTTTGGCATGTTTCGGCGGCAACACGTAAAGAGGATTCGTATTGCGATCTTGTATACTCTAGAGCAGATGCCTTTCTTTCTACCTCAATGCAGTGGGTGTTCAAGGTCTGGTATGCAGCAGCATCGCTATCTATCCTAGATTCTAAGCGCCCCTGGTAATGTCTGGACGCTTGATCTTGGTGTAGAAGTTTCTCAATCAAATTGAAAGCATTTGCCTATCAAAGTCTTATGAGATTCAGACTAGTGCATTAAGTGCCATTTTCTACTTACCGCACTATCGCGGGACGCAGCACCACTTGGGGTGTTCATTTGTGAAGACATTTTGGATTGCGAGGTTAGGTATCCGCCGGTATAACCTTATTAATTTAATGCGGACACCATCCTATCTAGTCAAATGAAGCAAAGCTGTTGCCTTTTTGTATAGCTCGCGCAACCTAAAAGGATGATCGATCTACGCCAGGCTTTGCCAAAGAATTGACCCACTTAAATTGTGGATAGTTCGAGCACCAGACGGGTGATTTGCAACACCATTCTGCATGATAGGACACTGTTTTGGTCATGGCATGCCACTATAGGCTTTGCCATTAGTTTCGCCGGGAAAAGAGAGGGCACGGTTTGGGATTGTTTGTTCAAGCTCTAGGCATAGGGTTGATTCACTTTTCCAGTAACCCAGCCCCATTGCTTTTCATGAGCCTATAATGGATGGGCGAATGGCTGATATTATTTACCCAAAACCTTTGTCAAAACGATATACAGTACAATATGATAATTGGCCAATTTTCTTGATCTTCTGACCAAATTTTTAGGCAGTTGCCTCCTCTGTTTAGGCGCGGCAAGCCGACACCTCAAACGTGTATCGATTAAAGCTATTTTCCGCCGACACTGTTTGATAATCAGCTGTTGTAGATATCAATATATAGCAAGGTATTATCCCATGACGTGTTTTATAGTTAAGCATTGTTCCCATAATTATAAAAGGACATATCGCATTTTACAAGAAGTTTTCTTGGTTCACAAAATGGTATTCTCTATCTTTCTACTCTTCGTCAGCCTCTACGTAAGGGCATCATTAGGCGGTACGCTTACTGTCGTTGATTATAACGGTCAATGCGTCATGTGGTCCGAGGATAATCATGGTTGCACAGGATCCTCGGCAGCTTTTGGTCTACGCGACGGGGATGACTGTTCCGGTGCGTATGAACACCACTATACGATTATACGATGCTAACATAACACTAGATCTAAGCAAGGTTATAAAAGGTGTCCGCAAGGACTTTACAGTGCTTAATGTGGACACATGCGGCACAGAGGATAGTCACCCAGTCGCATGGATACAAGTGAACAATGATGGCCTTGTCACATTTTTCAATCAAGGTGGCAAAAAGGCAGCATGTAAACTGGATCGAGGATTGAAAGTTGGAAGTTGGTGCAATGCTTCCGACTTGCTATCCATAAGTTCCTCGTCCGTATCATCCACGTCCACCTCATCTGATTCTTCCTCGTCCGTATCATCCACCTCGACCTCATCTGATTCTTCCTCGTCCGTATCATCCACCTCGACCTCATTTGATTCTTCCTCGTCTGTATCATCTGCCTCGACTTCATCTGATTCTTCCTCGTCAACAGCAAGCACTTCTACCCAGTCGAAGCCTTCAACTGTGTCCACCGTATTGACAGGGTCATGCACTACTGTCTAAAAGGCCATCGGTTGTCGAGTGTACTGAATTTACTACCATATTCCCATGGTTCTGTGGAGCTTTATGGTTTAACGGTAGTGGCAGTGTCTATCATAGATCTCTCTGGGTGTGGTTTTTCCCTGCCAGGTTTTTCCATTCCACCAGCGTGAATACGAGAGAGAAGTCATATTTTTATTTAAACGGTCCTCTATCACCCAGGCGAATAGATAAAAATCGTATGCTGCCTAAGCGCGTAAAATATATCTCTCCAGTGTGGTTGATCTCTCTCATATACCATGATAGTTTCAGCACGTAAATTATTGTGCTCCATGATCTCATCTGTCAGCTATAAATTTAAATATATCACAAGACACTCCATGAGAATTCGTGCGGAGGCATCCTGGTCGGCAAGGGCGTCGCCTCGGAATTAAACAATAACCGGGCGGTGGTTGATGCTGATGATGATGAATTCATTAACCCGATGTAGGTCGCTAAGTATATACATGCTGCTATGCGGGGATTGCGTACCAGAGCCCGCTCCCGGCGACAAATGGTGGTGTGTCCCCAGTACACAGATCCATCCTATAGGACTTGAATCAGGTCCTACAGGGTGGATTACTCAACCATAAGATCATATTTCTAAGCAGTCTATTTATGCACGAGCTACTTTGAAGCGAAACAAATCCAATTCTACTCGTTAATAAACTTCTTTACTATACGTGCGAGGGCCCTAGAACATTAAAATTACACCCCCTCTTCCAGTACCCAATGTCCTTTCCCTCTTAACCGCTTGCGAAAACGTCCTGCGCATCCTGCCAGGATTGATTGGCTGCTATGAGGACAGTCGGAAATTAGTTTAGCCGAAATGTGAGTTTATTGCACGATATTGAGTAGGCATACGTCATTTCCGAGAAAATACCTCTGCCGTGAGCCGTGGTCAGCTAACGTAAGCCTGCTGGGTTGCCCAGGTGTCCACCGGTCGGCGACATACCGTGATTGTCTCCACCCATTGCTTGTTTCCCTTTTCTAACCAAGTCGATGGCCGCCAACAGCTCTCCGGATTACAAGTCTCTTTATCTACAGGAACATGAGAGGCGGAAGCAGGCGGAAGATGAGGGCAGACAGGAGAAAGAGAAACGGGAACAAGCTGAAGCGCGCACCCGACCGACCAATTTCGTGGAGTTCTTGTACCATTCCCATATCCTGCTCTCTCGACCGTTGAGAGCCGACACACCATCTCGTTCGACCACAGGGAGAATACCCCTTCCCACCGGGAAATATTGCCCAACACGGTTGGAACACTGGACCGATTGCCCAGAACAACTGTCAGAGCTCTATAGGACCGTCTACAGCTACCTTCAATTGACACCAGGGGGGCGCCACAATCGTTCTCATCCTTACATGAGTTACAAGGCTTAGGCCGACGACTTTGTCGTAAGCCTATTAGCTGTGAGCAAGAACTCGAAGCCTATGAGCGATTCGCCGTGGAAGAACATGTCCACGATATAGTTACTGAGTTATGCAAACTACCCGCTGCTCGCGACGAGCTCTGCCTTGGGGATGGCATCCAGTTCAGTAACCATACTAATTCCTTGAACGACAACGATACCACTGAAGCGGATGCAAGCCAACCGTCAAGTGTACCCAACCCAAGACCTGATCAGTTCTGCATCCATCGTGTCGACGGCAACACCGCAACTCTACTCACCACTGTCGAGTACAAGCCACCCCACAAGCTTCCCGTCGCAACCCTTCGGATAGGGCTTCGACCAATGGACTTATGGAAGGATATGGTCAAATCGAATAAAATACCTACGAATAAGGAAGCGAAGTTGAGGTATAATGCAGAGCGCCTCGTCTGCTCTGCTCTTGTCCAGGAGTACCATGTGATGATTCAGGAAGGGCTTGAGTACTCCTACGTGACCAACGGGATTGCTCGTGTCCTCCTCCGTGTTCCATATAATGATCCTAGCACGCTTTATTATTTCTTATGTGATCCTAACAGCGAGGTAGATGGAGATGCTGAAGATAGTTTCCAACAACCGAAGACTTCTGTTGCAAGAACCCTATGTCTGTGTTTGATGGCATTTCGCTCACCTACGCGTGGCCAGGAATGGCGAAATTCCACACGACCAGAGCTTCCTCTTTGGACGACCGGCTTTGACCACACTCGTTCTCAGATTCCTAAAATGGAACTACAGCAGACCCTTGCCCACTCTGATAGTACAGTCCTCGATTACACAAGTCCGGAATCTGGTTCGGCTTATGAGCCTCCGTCATCTCCGCCGGATTCCCCAAGGATAGCAGCTCGCCGATTGCCTACAAGGTCTCAGGCCAGCTGTGCACCGTCAGGTGTACCGCATCGCTCGCAATCTCCAGACTCATCAGGCTCCGATTCGAACCAAGCAATAGGCCGCAAAAGGGGCTTCAGCCAAGTTGCATCCTCCCCATCTGCCCAACGAGCAGGTCGTCAACGGGACCCGGGGCATAATTCAGGAAATCAGGTGCTATATCGCAATGCGCAATTTTGCACGCAGCGATGTTTACTCGGCTTGCAGTCTGGCGGTGTTCTAGATGACTGCTGTCCAAATGTAGTACTCCATCGTCGAAGCAAAGATGATCTCCAACATCCGATTACCTCAGAAGATTTGGTGCGTTTACTAAAAGGACAATTGGACGAAAACATTGACCGATGTATACCCCTTGGAGGTTGTGGGGCGTACGGTGCGCCGTTCAAACTTACTTGTGCCGTATACGGCTACACTGTCGTCGGAAAAGGAACCACGTCGGGGCTTTGGGAAGAAGTTTCCCGCGAGGCGCAGGTATATCAAATCCTACGCAAGGCCCAAGGGTCTGCTGTGCCTATTTTTCTGGGTACGATCGACTTGGCGAAAATATATTTTCTTCATGGAGCTGGAGAGATTTGTCATATGCTTGTGATGGGATGGGGGGAGAAAGTACAGCATCGATGGAGCTAGAGCCTTGGCTCCGCCATGAAATTCGCAGATCAAATAAAGAAATCAAAGACTTGGGAATCATTCACGAAGATTTACGGCTTGACAATGTTCTTTGGAATGCAGAACTTGGCCGAGCATTGATCATCGATTTTCACCGTTCCACATTGACATGTCGACCGACTTTGCAGCAGTCACGCGCGGTAAAACGACAGCTATGTCAAACAGAGGCGGAAGATCCAAAACGTCTTCGGGTGACATGAAAGCGTGCTTAATTATTGGATTAGCAACTCAATTATGCATGATAACGTACAAAGAATTTTGCCCGCATCCGCGTAAATACATCAGGACTTTGACCTCTATCAATTTTTGATCCCCACTATTCCACTACCCCTACATTGTTCCTCAACACAAACAGCCAGATGGCAATATATCATGGAGCTTCTTCCTCACGAGAAATCAGCAGTGCCCCAAAGTCGTCTAGGCGCGCTGCATAGTTGGAATGATCATGAGAGCTGTTCCTCACGATCTTCTGTAACCGATGCTGTAAAGCTGTTGCCATTCAGAACCGTTTAAGGTGCGAGTGAGTGTTCATAAATGACGTGCTCATAGTTGGCAATGAACATCTCCTTTGTCATATTCCCGGTGTCCATGAGCGCCTTGCTCTTTTCCATCTCCTCCAAGGCTTCTTCATACATACCCATCTGCTTCACCTTCTGCGCTGCGAATTCCTCAAGCTCTTTTGAGTTGTCGAATTCCATCCCACGCCTTGCCCACTCAGTAGCCCCCAGATGTGCACGTAACTGCGTAAATGGAAAGCTGTATTGGTCGTTAAAGCCGGATGAAAGAAGCATATGTAGCCACATAGCCCCGGAGGCTTGCGACCACTTGACGAGACTAGAGAGCTCCCTCTCTTCATACCCTTGCATTTTTGACTCTTCCTCCTCCAAGATACGTATATAGATCTCTAAGTATCTGAAGTACCGGGACCCGATCTTAGGCAGCTCTTTGCTCTCGCAATCCCACATACTATTAACGGGCCTGTCTTGGAGAAGCCACCACGGTGCCGAGCCAAACAATTGGGCAGGTCCGATATAGGACCACTCAAGGTCCACTAATCCGACGACAGTGAGATCTTCCGTGCTCCGGACAATCAGATTTGCCAAGCCGAGGTCGTCGCAGATTAGTTTAAACTTGCAACGGTCATACTTCGCGTTAATAAATTCAGGTATTAGACTTCCTAGAACTTTGAACGCGAGGTATTTGTTCTGAGCATCATAGAAACCATCAGTTGAGTTTGGTTGATGAACAAGCTGCTTCCAATCCTGTCCGACGATATATTGAAAATACTCGGTTGTCGTAGCAAACCCTTTGGCTCGGTCGCCTAAATATCAGTTGTTTAGCTATAGTACTATATAAGAGCTATAGGGATAAGAAGGGAAAAGGAGGATAAAAATACGTACCGAAAGTATCAACTCCTCCGTCTTGTAGGATGGTCTGTGCCTTAAATGTTAACGGCCGCGGTGGCGTAGGGCTGTGGCTTCCAGTCTGTGGTGATGGTAGGCTGCCGATCTGGTCGAAATCCAGTTTGAAAAGTTGAAGTAGGAAATTTGCTAGCTGTCTGTAGATAACCTCAATATCACCATCACTGATATCGTCCCTTATGACTCGGCTAGGTCGCTCGGTATCGGGGTCTTGGAGAAGGCTGCTGAGGCTCACACCGTTTATAAAGTCCATCATAATGAAAGGGCCTAGACCAAGTATATTGCTGGCAGCCGGACCCCAAGCCCGGACGGTTGGGACGGGAATAGAACTCGCGTTGCGAATGAGATTTAGAGCCGACACTTCCATAGCAACCTTCTCATCGGTGTAGTTTTCACAGACCATCCCAAAACGAGGGAAACGAACCATCCATGCCGTGCTGTCAGTAAAGACCATCTTCATGCCGGCATTAAATGCGCCATGGTGAAAGGTACCATCAAGCACACAAGGAAGTTTATCTGGATGGAAAGCCGACACCCACTGGCAAAGACGGCCTGTTAGGTGGGCTTCATTCACCTTGTCAACCCAGAGCTGGTCCTGCGCCACGTGTACGAGATCGAGAAGGGCGTTGGTCTCCATAACGTGAAGGTAGGCTTAGGTAGTGGTGGGGGATGAGTGTGTGGTAGAATCCCACTTCTGTGAGTGAGGTGGTAGAGAGAGGAGCGAGATGGATGAGGGGCTATGCCGCGTTTTTTATAGTCGGTCTTTGAATGCCTTAGGCGTCACCGCAATATTTTCTTGTCGCAGCTTTATCGGGGCTGGCTATAAAGGATGATCACTGGGCGTTTTTTTAGATTAGGTCAACCACATGAAAAAAATAATAATAAAGCCAAGACCATTAGGTCAGCCATTCGGGGCACTCGAATCAAGCACCCAAAGTGGATCGGATCTACGAAGCTTCAAACTTTGTTTCAGGCGAGTACAATTAGAATGTACATACAGCATATATGATCAATGACTTAGCTCTCTATCCTTAACGTACATCGAACAAGCTGTTTCTATAGAGAGATCTAACTCATTCAAGACGGAGAATACACCAGCAATTACTGAGGGGGAAAATCGATGACTAATAAATAGTATTGTTGAAATACCAGCAAAAACTCATATAAAACTCAAATAGGACAAAGAGTCACCGTAGCAATACCCCCTGCACCGGCGGATCGGAATTCTCCAAACCAGGCGTGAAAATGTGTCATTGGTAACGACGGTAATGTCTGATAGGGAGGAGGGCCGTGAGTGCAACGGTAGACAGCTCTCTAGTTAGAGGCGCCGCCCTTCTATTAATTGATATACGTCAGTACATGACAGGATTGGAAATTTCAACTTCTTGAATGTTGAGTTAAAGGGGTTGTGGACTAACAGCAGCAGCAGCAGCAGCAGCAGCATCTGCTTCCTGCTTAGCAGCTCTCGCAGCGGCCTCGCGTCTCTCTTTCTCCTCTTTGTTCCTTTGACGCTTCTGAACAGAGGAGTTGCCGGTGTCAACCATCTGCCCGACGGCAGCGCTACCCGAGCTAATAAGCGCGTTGTTAACTTCCTTTCGTGCGTTGGGATCGATATCCGACATTTTGTTTAAGGATAATGTAGTAGCCAAGCTATGTCAATGAAAAATAGCAAGGATACGAGTAGAGGACACTGATTGAAGTGATAAAATGCGGGTCGGTTTGGCGTCTTAAATAAGGTAGGGCCTAGGAAAACAGCGATATGGTGGCAGTTTAGTCATGCCCGACAGCACATATTCCCGTGAAGTTCTTCGTATTTCGATCGGGATAGCCATGGTGTTGAGTTAATTGATACCGAACCCTTTGCCTCGATTTTCCTAGAGATTGGATCCCACATAATTTTGGCGCTGCGCTAATGCGCAAGACATAATACGACATGTGACTAGTGTCTGATAGGCACAGATTCCAAGAACCCCATGTAGGCTGTGCAATGGAATTATCTTGCCAGCCGGTTTGTGGTTCTTCCCATAAAAACAGACAACTTGAGGTGGGACCTGTCTGTACGCTAGGTGCTTGGACCTCTTCACTACTTCGCTTCATTCCTTCTTCCGTTTTCATTACTTTCCATTGCTGGGATGCTCTGTATTCTAGATAATGCCGCAATTGTTGCAGCTATCAAGCTCTATAATCCTCCCGTAAAACTCAACTCTATGTCTGCATAGGTGTTCAATTGTCTCGACGAGCTTGTGACACATGATCCTCCAAGTATCAGTTAATGTGGTTTTGGCTGGCGATGATCATTGATATCTAACAGAAATAGATGGGTACGACAATGTATGGTAAAATATGACATACGTAAACTCTCTAACCAACTAACTAAATTGACAAATTCCGCTCTTTTTCCAGTCTGTGCGGACATAGCTGATTAAGCAATGTATATACTTTTGTATGGTACAGTTAGCATAACGGTCCATTTGATTTTCCGGTTTGCAAAGACTTGGTAATAATTCAAACAAATCCTTGACGACTGCCCCACGCATAGGCTGTCATAGTAGCTTGTTTGGTGTAGAAGATTCATTAAGTTAGCCTTTCTTTTTTGGGGTCAGCTATGGTTCGTTTCTTAGTGATCTAGACGGAACTGGATGGGGAATCCTGTCTTAAAATGAATACCACGTCTCAAAGAGGTTCTAGTGAGGTACAATGCTTTGTAATTTGTCGCAAGATACTATACTTAAGTGGAATTCGTGAATGGTCTAACCCCAGCACCATGTAGCGTTGCCAGCCCATCGCTGGGTGATTGCGAAAGTGATCACCAGCGTTCCTTTATTAGTGAGCTAATTGGTCAGATTAGTCATGTCCAATTTGGGCAGCAATGACTTTTTGAATGTGGTGAGTCAGGTGACGCGAAATGGACCGCCCCTCTCACCCCTCCAAATTCTATTAGTATGGACACAAGCAAAGTCTTTGGAGGTTTATGATTGCTATGATTAAAGTGAGTCCCCAACTTATAGTCTCGCAGGCATCTCTTCAACCAGCAATTTGCTAATTCAAGGATCTATCTTCTTTAGTAATTTCTACCGCCTCGAGAATCGAATGATCGACACGCACAATGTCTGCAAGTGATACTTTCTCTCCCGCTGTCCTGCGTCTGCAAAGCGTCGCGCTTCTCAATAAAAACAAGGCATGGATGGAAGTGGAAAAAAATACAGAAAAAATTGCCCAGGACGCTCTGGCAAAAAAGACGAAGGCCGCCGCGTTCCAGCCCACGTTCACGGATACTAGTGCTTGCAATGAACTCATACGTGGCGTAGCACTCGACTACGAAAAAGTAGGGCCTCTGCCATTGATAACCAACTTTCACTGACAATTTATGAACAGAATGCAAATAATTTTCCTGGGCGCCCACCGAAGATAGCTCGCTGCAGACGCGGCGGACTTGTATTTCTACCTGGGTATATACCAATAGGCACCAATTTCATGATAATCGAGCCAATATTCTGCAAAGGCAAGTCGACAATTGGCGGTGTTGAAGTCGACATGGAGCACTATTACGTCATTTTGAAAGAATGTGATGTCCATGTTGAGGATGATGGAAAACTGGTCGCATTGGCGATGTCGGATATTCAATGATGCTGGATAGGAGCATTCATGCTAATCAATCAATTTCTGAATTGAAAAAATATCAAAGTATGTACAGATACGTCATTAAACCATGTTTCGCCTTCTCACAAATGCTGCTGACTATAGTATCCGCTAAACATGTCAAATTGCTGCATCAGCTGGGCAGCATTGGTGTAGTCTTCCGGGCTGAAGGTTTCTAGATTGAATTCGTGCATTAGCTGAGCAGCATTGGCACCATATGTCATCGGCTCCAATTGGAATACATTCATCAAGTGGGCGGCATCATCGAACATCATGCTTGAAGAGAGTGGTTGAGTTTGGCTGGTGTCTAAAAGAGGCGCATTCGACAAGCTTGATACCCTAGATCTCGCTTGTTGCATGGGTTCAACTGCTGCAATAGGAGCTTCGTATTCATGAAAGGAGTGGGCAGAGGCTCCCACATTTGCCGTGCTAAAGTGCGACAACCCAAGGTTCGGCGAGTTCATTGGACTCGGAAATTCTGCGCCATTGGGGTTTGTAGCGTGGAGACTACTATCAACGGGCGTCTCGGCGCTTTGGCCAGATGGCTGGCAAAATGCAGGTCTTGGTGAATGAAACTGAGGAGTCTTTCCAGTCCGTTTCGATGTTTTTGGGGAACGCTTTTTGTGAATCCGCGTTTTTTGGCAATTTTTCCGTGTTGGTTTGATGTTTTGGTCACTTTCATTCGATTTAAAGATGGATACCTGCGAATAGAACTGGTTTGTGATGAACCTCACTATGCTGTTTGCCGCAGATGTTGTAGAAGCTTCTGGTTGGAAGCCAAGTGAACTGTAGTGGTTAAGGACGATATCCACATCACTTGTTTTGTTCAGGCACTTTTCATATCTTTCCCGAGGTCAACAGGATGTTCTCGTAGTCGCAAGAGGAGAGGAATCTTAGCTCACAGTTTGGATGGTAAAACAAAAAGATAGAAAATGATGCCATTACCCGCCTTCTGTGCATAAGAATCGTAAACACCGCCAATTTTGTAGTCAGCTTTTAGCTCCTCAGCTATATCGTGGAGATTGTCACGCGCATTGCCGTCCCCCTCGAGTATCAAATTTGCACAAAAATTTGCAATTTTGGTTGTGAACCTCTTCGATGCATGAAGCTCTATTATACTCTGTATAACGAGGTATAGTGCCATGCAGTACAATGCTCGTCGAATGCTGTCAGCGGAGGTCCGTCTTTTATTTGAATGATAAAGAGTACTAAGAACATTTCGAAAAGTCTGTTTCGTGTTGCTGGATATTTCGCTGGTCCAGAATAACCCCCCGTTCTCTTCGTATAAGGGAATCGCTTCCTGGAAATATTCCGGTATCTGTATGTCTGCTAAACCAACATTTTGTAACCGTTTTAAAGCCTCCTCACGGGATGCACCAACAGAAGACCTCTCTGGATGTTGTCTGCCAAATGCCTCATGTAATGGTTGACTGATACCTATGGGAAGATGGTTTTTATTGCGAACAATAAATTCGACAACCTTCCTTCTCTATTAGTACATTGCCCCACGCTAACTTGAGGAGTCTCCTACCTCTTGAAGGTACTCCAAGTCATTTAATTGTCCCATTTGAAGTGAGAGCGCCCGTTCTCGAATACGCATCAGATCCATAACGAGGTTTTGGGTGCACAAAACTTCTTGTCCGTGAACTCTTGAGGTTAAATGATTAAGGAAAATGAAGGATGCGGAAAATTGGGGTGGGAGTTTTGCGGTTTATCGTTTCCCCGCACCATCCCTAGCCTAAAACGAAAAATAGTGTCCCCCTGGGGGTCGGTTTTGTCCATTTGGAGCATAGCGCCTCGGCCGAAGACCGTATTGGTCAAGCAGATCAATCATCCCTGAATGTCTACATATCTGTCACCTTTTACGTTGAGTTGGGCCCTGGTGCTTCTGCCAGAGACTCAGCACCGATTCACTTGCTCATGAGTTGCTATTTCCCCCTAGGAGCTTGGCGCTCAAAATCCAGCCTAGAATGGCCATAGCAATACTAACGATGCCTTCCTAGTGGACTTTGAGTTACTAGAGACTAGTATTCTACGCGTTTCAGGAAAATATGGGATTCTAAAATTCGTTCCTCTGAGCGGCGATGGTCCGATTATTTTGCAACTTGTGGTTTGCTCTTGCACTGATTAACAGAAATACCTCAATCTAGGCCAAATAAAAAATTCAAGTTCGAAGTGTCCACTTCACCCATAAAGCTTCGGTATCGACCTTGAAGTATTCTCCTCACTGCACTATTACAAGGCCATCGCAAGAAAGTAATCAAGCCATGTGATGCTTCAGAAGATGAAGCATCAAAATGCCAAGTTATCAGTGCCAGCATCAAAACAGTGTCATAACTTAGATGTTGTAAACTATTCTCCACGTAGACGCTTAAGTCATTTTCGAGAGAAAAACCTTCATTAAGATATGATCCCTGACATCTTCTGCTTCTCAAAGTCTTGCAGATATCTGCTAGCATCCTAGCATCTGGGCTAGAATTTTCCGAGGACGTCATTTCCGAGACTGACGGATATTCAATTTTCAAAGATAGCATTGCTTTCAAAGCAATTCCTGCCGGTCTATGAAGTAATTGGAAGGGAGGCAGGGTAGGCTTCTGATGTAAGCATATTATCGCCCCTAGTGAGAGAGAGGAGCGGGTACTCACCATGGCTAGAACTTTTGGTAATGACAAAGTGTAATAGATGGTCACCTTGGACGATATAAGTAGGTCCATTCACACCCCTCTTTGATTTCCTCCATAAGGCCTCATCCTCGAGCCCTGTGATTTAACATTTCTCCTTATCACAAAACAAGTCCCGATATGGCTCCACCTAAATTCCTCGACATTAAGATAATCGAACTCAATCCTGAATTTAACACATTCATTTCTAACGTCCGAATGGTCGACCTAAGCCGTGCGATCTTCATCTGTTGGAAAAAATACTCCAGAGAAGGCATACTACTGTGAGTCTCACCCGCTAGTACCACGGCCTACTTGTCTGACGAAAGCGTAAGAGATGAAAGCACTACTGGGGCGGATCTTCAAGGTGGGTCACTCACACCCCTAGGTGGTTTCTACCTGCTATACTGCAGAGCCCGCAGGTTATCCATAATATCCAGAATGATCCACGCCTCGGAGGGCTAAAGCTTGTCATATATGAGTAAGTCATCTACCCTTTTTTGCATAGACTGAACGACTGACACAGGGGTTTATTAAGCAAGAACAAGCCTACATCTAGAGCCCTTATTTTATGTAAGCACAAAGACTATCCACTCATATATCTGAGGTCAGCTAACATTGTAGGTCATACTCGATTCGAATAGGAGCCATGCGGACAGTAGGACACTCACCGCGTTTTCTTCCACCACCTATCTCGAATGATATATCTCTGCCAAACCGTGTGCGGGAAGTCATCCAACAATATGCCCTTGGTAACATGATTTAGAAATGGTTCTTCTGTGGTTTACTCAGTCTTAGCTTTTTCAACAATCAAAAATCTGAATTAGGCATTTAGATATCTCCATGAAATCCTTCGACAAAACGAGAGTCACTATTTTTTATTCCAGTGGGCCTCACTTTATGCTTTGAAGGCTGTTAGATAGTCCTTTGTACGGTCTTCTCGGGCACCATTGAAATCCACTGATGAGGCATATTCTCTTGGGTAATTAATAGCCAGTCAAATCGGCTTCACTGATTATCCGCGTCCTAGACTCTAGTAATTTAACCTCGATATTACAGCTTACCGGGAGCTATTGATAGCCGTTTAATCCCCGGCATCCCCGATCACCCATGTACTTGGCCCGCCCCAGGCTTACAGGGCCTTGTCCTATCGCCATGTAGCCTGGAAGGAGAGAGCCCTAGGGCTAGACGTCAATTTTGTTGTACCAGATCTAGATAGTTCGATCTTGTTTAATATAATCTCGGCCATACATTTTGTACGAGATGATTTCAAAGAACATGCACCTAGACTGCGACAGGCATATCTGGTAATTACTTTGGTTCAATGATAAGGTACGATCGATGGCTCTCTTGGGAGGTATAAAGAGGTTCGTTTAGATCCCGCCGGTGTTAACAAAATAAAATAAGCCTAAGTTTAAGCTTCAACCATATACTCTATATTATTTTTTTTATCTGTCTGACAAATCGGCCCTATGGAGTGCTTGGGTTCTTTCTCGTTTCTATTGCTTCTACCAAGCTGCATGCAGGCATCTTGGGGATCAAAAATAGAGCAGAAAATAGACGAAGACCCAGAGCAAACGATCCCAAATTCTGCAAACCTCTATAGGCTGACTGAACCTGCGATATATGAGTCGAAAAATACCAAACCTTCATCTAGCCATTCAAGGCAAACGGAGAAGGGAGAAGCGTCGCAAATTAATCTAGCCAGAGACTGTTATAGTGAGTGTTTCTTACAAAGCACAAAACTTTTGATATTCCCTTCTTACACTGCAACCTTTTAGAAAGCGGACCTCAAATTGACTCTATAAAATCACACAGCAATGCGGATAATAGCATTATTATTCTCCCCTATATCCCTCCAAATATTCGACTTGTCAACGGGAGGATTATTGATATGGGAGAAAGATACACTCATTTTCTAAATGGTCAATCACACATCGGAAAAAGGTGATCCTTGAATATGGGGCTTAGTCTTAATTCACAGAGCTTCCATTACGTCCCCTTCTGGTCTCACTTTATTCTCAGGAGCGTTACTTTTCATAATTTTTTGATATCCAAGCCTAAATACTTCGATAATTGAATTCTACTATCCAGATAAATGTAGCCATAATGAGTCTAATGTTTGCTCGTCGCTAGAAGGTGCAACGCATTATCAGTGATGGGGTCGCATATGATATAATAATTTGATATATATATTTTCTCCTTTTTTGTGCACTTTACGACTTCCCATTTTTCCATGATCACACTCAGGTATGCCATCGGCACCCGCTATTGTTAGGTGTAAGTTAATTGACTGCATATATAAAGTGCAATACTCACATCGCGTTTGAAGATATCAAACGCAAAGAGGAACTGGGCTCTCCTATAATACCATACTGTTCTATACAATTCGTCCTAACGGGAACATGCCCAATACTAGGTAGGATCTGTTTCTTTGCTAGATACTTTCAACCAAGCTCTAAACTAAACTTTATAGACGTGGCGAATATGATGCCGCAGTCGTCAAGAAGCCACTTGATCCAATGAGGATTAGTTCATTGTTAAACGATCCGGATGTTTGCTGGCAACCAAGGGAAACGTCGAATATCTTTGGTCGTGTTTATACGGTGACGCCGAAATCAACGGTCCAATCCGGTAGGACCCATTCCAAGCAGGTGCAACTTTCGGACCTATCACATGTCTCTACGAAAGAGTCTGGTCACATCAGCAATCACAATGGCCACAGTCGAAGATACAGTGACGAGGAGCTTTGGTTTATTTGGTACAAACGCACTGTTCATCGCCAACAATGGGACAATATACTTGTGGACTTTAACCACCAATTCCCGACGCGGAAACGTCATCATGCCGAGACAGTACAAGCCGCGTACTATCGATCGATCAATCGGCTGCGAGTTCACTTAGGTGAAAACATTTCCACGGAATCTATCATTCAACACGCGAAGGTATCTTATTCGTGGATGGACATCCATTCCAATCAAGTTCAATTTTCGGACCTATCTACGAAAGAGTCTGGTCACAACAGCAACCACAATGGCTACTATCAAAGATACAATGACGAGGAGCTTTGGTTTATTTGGTATAAACGCGCTGTTCTTTGCCAACATTGGGATGATGTCTTTGTGAGCTTCAACCGCCAGTTCCCAAACCGCCAACGTGATTGCGTCAACGGAATGAGAAACAAGCTCAATCAAGAGATCAGGGAAAAAAGGCTACCATCCCGCAGTCAGATTCAAGTCCAGGCAGGCGCTTCCCATTTGGATAAGGTAACATCTCTCATTACTTGCGCGAATGTATCGTACCCGTGGATGCTGGAAGCTTTGGAAACTACTCAATCTTCTGCTGGAAGTGATGGGATGATAGAGAACGTCTCCAGACTAAATTGATATGATCCTATTTGTATAACACCACAAAAGCATTGAGTGCCTTTAGGAGATGACTGGGTTTTTTTGCCATAAATGAATTTGATCTTTACTATATTCCGCACGAGTTTCCAGAAATCGGGGCATAGAGATAAAGTGTGGTCAATGCGTGCTGATTGACCATGCAAAACGTGGTCTTTAGTTCTAGCCTAATATGGTTAGTTCGCGTGTGCTGTCTAACACGTATAGATCTAGTGACTTCGAGCAATTGAAGTCCCCGGATTAGAATATATGCAAAATAGGAGGTTTGCTGCAATGAATCTGAAGTTTTTTTTGTTGAAAAGATCTAAAAGACCTTGCTTATTAAGAGACCCTACCAATTTTAGATTTATATTGGAAAATATCGAGATCTCGCGGATATGTTGGTAGGAGATTCAGAGGATGTTTGTTAGTCTGTATTGTGCCTACTATGGTCAAACCGCTGCGGGCCTGTTGAATTATATAAAGTTAGCTACTTCCCTAATTTATTCTTCTACTCATCTCAAAAACTCCTCGCGATGCCAGATGCCGAATTCAAGCCCATACCGATGAGCGCAACCGATAAGCTCAGAGAGTATTATCAAAATTCTCTTGGAAATCTTGGTCTTGATCAGCTCTGCTGTATTTCTAGAACGTTGGATGAGTCAAAAAACGCACGAAATGAGAAAGGTATAAAAGCCTCTACAATATATTTAACAACCACTAAGCTTCAAAGCAGAAATAATACGATCGATTCTCTCCGTCTTACGCACGCGGCCTATCCCTCCTTCATGTTTAGAAAAATCTCCTCAAATTTCGGTGGAATCAAGAAAAATAATAAGGGCAATCACAACCGTCATGAAACTCGAGAAAGAGTACACGGATGGTGGCATGGGTAAGTCTTCTTTTCCTTTTCTCTATAACTAGAGCTAAACTACGTAGGGGACAATATGGAAAATGTGGGTGTCAAAACTATAAGAGACGGTGATGACTATGTATTTGAACTATATACGGTATATGAGTGTCAACCTTCGGCGTGGCCATCCACGAGTAATCAAGATCGGCATCCTAGCAGGTCTCAGTTGATCCCAGCTTCGCAGGTTGCAGGAGTGTCAACCCTTACGGTGCAAATTAATAAGTATTGAATATCACTTTGTTAGGATGAATCAATCAATCAATTCAAGTTCAATTAACCTGTTGCGGTTTAACTCGTTGCTTATGACTATACATGTACTTCATGCAACTGAAGTAAGAACTCGAAGCCCAACGCCGAGTGGGGTCCCTCTCGAGTATACATATACTGATCGTATAATACCCCGTAGATCCCCACAAATCCAAATCCATCCGAGCCCATATATAAGAAATTAACACATAATGATTGTTATGGAGTGCACCCTCCACCTTCCATTTCTCACTTCCGTCTCTTTTTCTCTCTTTACTCTGCTAGGACCAAGTTGCTAGGAATTTAGAAGCAAAAAGTGCAGCGCTTCTTGGTGTAGGGGTGGGAGTTGCGACCGGGGCGGATAATCCGATAATCCGATAATCCGCCTTGCTACAGCTGCTAAGAGAGCGGCACGCCAACGAATCAGAGAGAGGTGGGAGAAGCAGTGGGAGCGGGAGACAACCTCCGCCCCGACGAAGCGCTTGGCGCAGGCGCCAAACAAGAAGACCCTCCGTTTATACGAAGGGCTGTCGAAGACACCGCGTGCAATCTTGATCCAGATGGGTACAATGCGAATTGGCCATTGACACTTCTTGTTCAAAATCAAGGCAGCTGAGACTGACCGGTGTAATTGTGATGAGGGTCCACAAACGCCAAGACATATCCTCATGCAGTGTCTGAGGTACGTTGTGTGTGCCACGTACTAAATTGTGGGAGCAGTTGGAAGGGATCGGAATCGAATTTATGGAACGAGACTATGACAATATCATGTCTAACCCGCAAGCCATCCGCTACATGGTCAACTTTATGCACCGAACAGGTCTCCTCCAGTAATTTCAACAAGTTAGGATCGAGGAGGATGACGACGACGAACCGACAGGCATCGCGGCAATGAATCTAGTTGTGGAAGACAATCGGTATCAACCAATGACGAGAACGATGCTGTGATACGAGAAATCAGCCAAATTCGACAAACATGCCAACCAACTAGCCACGGCAACATCACCATCAGTTGAAACTGAGGTAGGGGAGAGAGCAGAGAGCAGAGAGAGAAAGAGGGAGAGAGAGATGAAAGATAGGGGGTGCACCCCACGACAATCATTATATGGCTATTTCTTATGCATGGGTTTCATTTATGGGAATGGGCTGATTCCGCACTCTTTATGAGTGGCCTCTGTATATACTCTCTGGGAGAGATCCCGCTCGGCGTTTTGGCTTCGAGTTCTTGCTTCAGCTGAATGAAGCGCCTGCATAGTCATACGCAACTAGTCAAACCGCAACAGGTTAATTGAACTTTGATTGATTGATTGATCGATAAAAAAAACCATAAACAAGTCTTAAGACGACTAAAAGTAGGAGGCCAGCCCACTAGAGGATGGAAAAAAATACAGAAAACTATTCTGGGGTCTTCCGCACAACCTAGTAAAACCCAGACCCAACACTGGGTCTGGGGCCCCAAACTGGGTTACAAACTATACGAACACGCTAATTGTGTACATAGTTCAGCTGATTTAGCTGGTTTATGACCGCCAAGACCCCTCTTATACAAAAACTGGGTCAAACTGGGCCTAAACTGAGTTTCCTGGGGCCCCAATCATTAGGTCTGAGTTGAGCCTGGGTTATGAGGTTTCGACCCAGACCCAGACTGGGTCGTGCGAAAGTCTAGGTTTTGTGTCCTCTACTAAGTTTATTAACTCTAAACTGAGCGGGTCGTCGTCTGCTCGGGGTTTTCCCTGATCGAGTGACGACGGGAGCGAGCCCAACTTTTGCTAGTCCCGAGATCGAAGATGACTGCATTATATCCATGTGGCTTCTCGGAAGCCCTAGATTCCTCACTTGCCGAATTATGTTAATCATCTAACCCTTGATTCTCTCGATAAGTTTTCTCTATTTCTATAGCTTTCTAACAAGTCGGTTTATCGCTGTCCAGATTTGATCCTGTAGTGATTCACCTAATAAATGATCTTCCTTCGACAGTACAGCAGATAATACTATCGGAATACCATGCTTTTGTAGGTACAGACTCAAAAAAAGAACTTTGATTGTGTGATGGTAATCTGCTTTTTAATTCTAGTATTATGCCCCCGGCCCGATATGTTTTCGAATTCAATTATAGTATATGAAATATATGGAGATAGACGGATGTACCGCAGTAGATTCGCCCAATAAGCTAAATACTCTTGTCCAGTTCCCAGGATAGAACACACTAACGAGGCTGTGCATAGGCCAAGAGATAAATGTTCCAGAGTTGCAGCCATACCCAATGGTATATCACTGTAGCCTAGTATAGCGGCCTGAGCGGCCAATGCGCTGACCCGGATAATCATGGCCCCTCCCGCTCACCCGCGCACCTCCCTCGTGCACACCCTCTCTATTCCACACTCACCCTGGGTGTGCAGGGTGACGCCAATCAAAAGCGGCGTCACCCTCTTGCTCACCTAGGTGACACCCACCGAACTATTGATCAAGCTTAAGCCACACGCCGGTGAGTTAGTAGTTGGGTGGGTGACCACCAGCGAATCCTCACTGTTGTATGTTTTTGTTTAGTTTTTGTTTTATCTTTGTTTCGTTCAGAAAGTCCGTCTCCACGCACTTATAATAGGGGCTGGTCTCCGTCGCAACGGTGCGATACTCAAAGTAGTCGCGGAAGTAATTCGAGAGGCCCGGTCACGCTCCATCCTATTTTTGCTGGACGTCGATGGGCTGCTGATTGGAACGGAAGACACGGGCGTCGTCAAAGGACACAAGAACTGCATTCTCACGTCGAATGTGGTTGAATATGGCCGACTAGCTAAAGCCCTGGGTATCGATGTCACTAGTCCTGCTGAAGATAATGCGAACGATGCGCAGAGCTTAGAGGAGGTTCAGGCAGAGCCCAGTTCTGAGGGTAAGCGCATATCTCCGGCGACCACGCTGCTGTTGACTACTTGGGCTGGAAATAGTATTATGCGCGAGTGCTCTCGGTGGTCTTTTAAGGCTACAGGGCGAAGTATGCAAGCCAGTGATCTGACTGGTGAAGTCCCTGGAACATTTTTGAAGCTGATTGGCGAGCCGGAGGAAACCAAAACAAGTCTCTAGGCCTCAGCTGAGAGTTATATCCTCATAGGGTCATCTAATTTGCTAAGCTTTCGTACCAGGGGTATGGTGGTATCTGCGGGTATCATTTATGCTTGGTACACCTACCTACTCTTTAGGTATCCTAACTCAAATATTGTAAGTTCACGCGCGCTTACCTCTTACGGGGTCCATAATAACAGAGTTTTGGGGAAGATCGAGCTCGGTTTCGGAAGGAATATATATTCGGCTCCACCATCATAGAATAGAGTGAGTGTCATTAGATAGCATATCTGACCCACATGATGTATCTCAAGTTAGAACTGTAAGAGGATTATGGCAATTAGAAGCTCCCTGGGACAGAAAGATGCGACTTAACTACCCACCGAACTGGGGACAACTACGCACGGGAGCTGTTCAATATAGATTTATAGGGTGAAAGCTAAAGTGCAAGGAGTTGAATAATTGAATGGAAAAATATCCTAGCATATTTACAGGTCCGCAAAACAAATCGCTTCCTTCACCATCTGATATGTTATGTTCATTGAGACATGATATACCCATTGAATGCTCAGAACCTTACAAGATGTCCCCTACCCACAGTCTTACTCGCAATGGTCACTCTCGTTGCTGCCACCATCGACGCATCCATAAGGACAGTTTTCTGTCTTTGAGATTGTACCATCATCATGGCAGCGATAGAGGTAGTAGTCGAAATTGACCAGCATAGGGTCGATGGGCCAGTCGGCATGTTTGAGGGCATCGTAGATCTCTTGATGATAGTTGCCTGTGTCCGACAAAATTGTAAGCAGAGATTAAACAGCTGAGTTACAAGGTATGAAACATTACCTTTTCCCATTAGAGTAAACGCGCAATAGTCAAGGCCAGATTGACAATTTGCTGCGGCACATAGAGAGACAAAAAGAGCACAGGCTGACAAGATGACCTTCATGTTGGAGGTTTGTATGTGTTGTGGTAAGATTCAGATTCCTGGTTGAGTCTAATCAGAGAGAGAAATTACCAAGCTAGCAGTCCACACGTCGAAATAGCCTCCTTATAGGAAATTCGGAGGTCCTGATGTCAGGCACGGTCTATAGACGCTTGCCTCTCCGAGATTAGCTAGATTGTCTCTCTTTTTTCCCCCTCACTTTTGAATTTCTTCTCGCGTCTATTTCCTATTTTGTAAAAATTAACTCATTTCCTTTCCTGGTTGTGGCCCCCTACAGATCCTGACCATTCAATACAGTGATAAAAATTACGTTTTCTATTTTTTATCGATCGTGAGAGAGGGTATTAGAGGATCTGCAAGACTGGGGGCTAAACTCAATCCTGGCCCCCAGTATCTATTGAATTCCATTTGTTTCAAAATTGATAGAAAGAATGAGCCCATGTGGTTTGACTAAAAGTACCTAGAGAAAGCTGGAAACCCTGCTGCATCCTTCTGGTTCTGCACGATGAAATGCTTATCTCCTTCCCCTTTTCGGATAGACGAACTCAACAATAATAAGGGCAACCATCCCAATGACGATATGTGGGAATGTTATCAAGGATGTGAAACTATAACCATTTCGACATATTTGGTCCTCCTGTTGGCTCCATCGCATATAGAGCAAGCACGCGTAAAAATAAAGAGTCGGGATAAGGCCACAAACAACAAATATTCTGAAAAATCAGTTCATCAATATCGGAATGAGAAAGTAAGTGATAATAATAACACTTACATTGGCATCATCGACCAAGCCCATTTGCGGGTGATTCGCACAATACGATCGGTCCTTGAGTCTTGCCGAGGCAAGGCAGATGGGCGAGATGGCTCTGGGGCCCACTGGGTCCTTCGGATCTTGGACTTGGAATTCATTTTGCGAGAGAGGTCTAGTGGAAGGTGTGTGAAGGAGAGAAGACAAGGGTTCCACTGCGCTAATAAAGCGTGACATGATGTCACGAGGCCTGTGCCCTTAGCCCCGGGGGCCAAAGTTAGTACGGAGTACTCCGTAGAAGAAAAAAAATACAAAAAAAAAAAAAAAAAAAAAAAAAAAATTGGAGACTGAGAATGGAGATCAATCCTTCCGTTCTCAAAATGCCAACCGTCTAGGGGGCTGACATCCTTGGGGCTATGTACCAATTGTAACGTCTCGAACAAAAAAACAGGAAAATCCAAAATAAAAGCAGTTAGCTGTTGATACTAGTGGCTCAGCAAGTAGAATACCATCTTGATAGCCCAAAATTGCACAGTGGTCAATCCAATATCATCATATATAACATTCAGCCCAACCCCTCCCAAGGTTCTTCGATCATTTCGCACATCACCTTCTTTGCCTCTCTTACTTCCTTTGACTCGCATCAATTGCCCATTATGATAATTCCAATCACGGCCATTCTCGCATTGGCATCCTTGGTACCAGCCGTTCCGGTAGAGGGAGATATCTTTGCTCGTACCTCAATCGATGACCCCTTCACGCTACAAGGAATGAATGCCGCAGCTCGCGAACTGGATGCCCGTATGGAGAAAATATCCACTGCTCTGGACATTCGAAGTGAGAACCCTGCAGCCCGCGCCTTGATGGAACTGGAGAGTAGAAATCCTCCTGGCACCCGCGAAGTGGGGGCACCTAGATTTAGTGCCCAGCAATATACCGGAGCGTAAGTACAGCCAAATTCTGTGATGAATGAAACCAATACTAACCAAAATTCAGCCAAGCGGTGGTATGGTATACTGCATTATCTGCAACAAGCCTCTGTGCTGTGTTCGGCGGTGGGGCGGCTTGTACTGCTCTTTTCCCATTCATAGTCGGTATCATGAATGTCGTAATCTACATCGGCGCGATGAGAAACGGCGATATCTCAAGGGGATCTAGATATGTTGCAGGATTGCTGGGCACCAATGCCATACTGAGTGATATCGAAATGGGAAACTTGACCCCGAGCGAAGAAGATCAGGCGAATCGATTGCTTTCGGACACGCCTTTCAATTCTAAGCGAAGTCTACTCGAGGAGGAACACTTAAATGTGGCCCGACTCTTTGAAGGATCCAATCTAGAATTTGATCGTATCGAGCTCGAGGACGTTTCATCCTTGAACCAACAGAAGCGAAGCCTTGACTCGCCTGATCTCACGCATCGCATGATGATCCGAGGTGCCAAACTGAACGATCTGTCGCATGATCTAGCGTTTGACCGGTACAGCAATGGCCAGTCGGGAATATCTTTCAACTTCAATGACACCAATTTCGGCGGAGAGTCAGAGCTGAATAAGCGCGATCTATCTGATGTTGGATTGAAGGTGACGTTCTCATATCCTCAAGGACAGAAGATTGATAAAGGTGACTCCTTGAGGGCAGACCTTTCCCATGGAATTGCAAAGCATTGGAGTGAGCTTGCTTTCAGTCAGACTGGCTGGAGTGAGTACCTTGGTTCGATTTTAGATTCGGATCGAAACTCAGTGGTGAAGTACCGCATTCAAGTCACGAAAGGCGAGCCCAGCTCTAGCCCTGAAGACCTCTCTGGCAATTAAATCTTGGCCTCTATCACATAGGCAAATCTTCTTACTTGCAACACGAAGCCCCATTGATCCTTCTGGCTGTTGTCATGTAAATATCAAACTTGCTTTTTCCATGTTATCAGACCACAAGATGACATGGTTCGCTTCCTGTCTTTCTTGGCACGTGTGTATATGGATTTTTGGTTTTGAAATAAATTATTGTCTGTGTTTACTCTATTCAATATTAGTGATATACAAGAGGTCAACATTTTTACTCATATGCTTGTCAATTCGCCGTCATTTACATCCTATTTTCTTGCAATGCCCTTCTCCTGAATCTATTACAAAACATCCAATCACTTCAAATGAACAAGCAGTATCGGTTTAAGTCATCTAATACATCTCTATGGTGTCATCGAAATTGAATCCTGGGAGGACCCTTTAGCTTTTTGCACCTCTCAATCTAGCCTTTCACCATGGTCCGCCTCTGAATCCTTCAGCCGACTTCTCAGTCGTAGATGGATAAGACAACCGTATGACCAAGTACTATATTACGGTATTCTCGGAGCGATTTCCCTTTATGTCACTGCTGATGTTAGCAAAGAAGTGCGAGAGATGAAGCGCAAAGTTCTTGGCAGCCAATGCTGATCATTGTGGTATCCACAGCTCTAGCCTCGTGGGATAGCTTCATTTGTTTCCGAGGACTCCTTGTTCTAGGCCCCACCAGTTGTGCCTTACGGACTGTCGGCACCAAGTGTGGCCTGGCCCCAGGTCATTTTAAAAATTATGGAGAAAGAGCAAGGATGATCGCGCATATGAATAGAAGCATATCCAAAAAAAAAATATTACAAAAAAAAAAAAGCATGAAAATGAATGACATGTTCCCCGTGGCCCCCTGTATTCACATGAAAATTGCGCATAGTGACAAGAAAAAAAGCAAAACAGAATACTCTCAAGTATCGAGAGGCGTAAGAAACCAAGTGCGGCGAGGCCGTCGCCCCCTCAGCTCCTGTAGCCCCATTGATGCTACTCCGTACTTACGTACGGTTTTACCAAATTATGAGGGCCACGAATTTCCAATTTTGGTTTCAAGATGATAATTTGCTGGAAGCCCTAATTTCTTTCTCCAACAATTGACATATTTAAGTATTCCAGTCTCTCCGTTATTCATTCAGTCACTCTTCTTCCATATACCGACCATCTCTTTACATTCCACCCAAAGACCCCATACCGCAAATATGCAGCTCAGCATTCTTGCTATTGCCCTCTCTATCGGTGCTGTGTCCGCACACAACTGCCAGGTTGGCCTGAGATACTGTGCCTATAACCTTATCGGGAAAGGTATGAAGCCATGGATCAATTTTCAACGTTGTTCTTGAAGAAAGACGACACTTTCTTGGGAGTTATGACTGACATAAAGAAGGCGACTACCATTCCCAAGTGAATGATGCCATGGCAAAATATTATGGAACCAGCAGTACAAATCTGAAGTACCAAAATCCCGACTACGCACTTTACCTGTGCAATGGTGCCGACGACATTAAGATGGTCAAGGATTGCAACAACTACTGCTCGAATGGAGGCGATGACAAGAGTGACTACTGTGACAACTAGATAGCCCTCAGGGCTGTTTTATACCATGGTGGCCCCCTGGGCGTTTTATGTATTCTACGATCTAGTGCCTATTCTCTCATCATGAGGCCCTACTTGTTCGAATGATTTGTTCAACGCCATTCCATGTTTGCCTTGTATAGGATGATGCTAAAAAGTATACTAATACAACACCCTACACTTGTTCTATGCTGCGTATTTTCTTCTATTGTGATTTCGACTCTGTATAGGTAACAATCATCATAAAATGAATCAACACTTCCCAGGTTTGAGAAGCAAGTGTGATTCATCCAGTCAGAAAATTCTGAGGCTAATTAAATTACCAGATAATATAAACTTTACTCCTCCGTAAAGGAAGCATCTTTCGTATGAGGCAGAATATAATTCTTTATTTGAAATATGTTGATCCTTCCGGCCTCCGTGTCTATGTTCCTTCGTTGATGGATGGGCATTGGTCTAAAAAATTTGTCAGTAAAAATTTAGATAAACTTTCAAAGATGATGCTCATCAAATTGAGCTTTGACACGCCTTGTCAGGGGTACCTGTATACTCTAGGACTGGGGTCAACCCCACTTGACTATAGGGCGGCCCCACGCTGAACTCAACCCAGCAAAAGACCCGAGCCCTATTGGGGGCGGCCCGAGGGGGCTGTGTCTATGTATGTAGGGGGCCGCTACCCTAAGTTTCTAGACCCACCTGCATCCTAATTTCCTAAGATGGAAAAAGTGATGCAGTTCAGAATATAGAAGGATTAAAACTTGAAAAAATCCATTGGGGGCTGTAATTTTCGAAAAGAAATACCTATTTTTATTCCGTAATTTTGAGCACAGCTCGCATATATGACTGCCATCAGTCTACACGATATTTTAGGGGGAATATAAAAAGAGCGGAAGGCTTCCCATTATCAATTATCCATCCAAGTCATCCAATTAAAGCATCAATCTCCAATATGAAGTTCATCCTGCCCACCACCCTCGCCGTCCTTGCATCCACAGCCGTTGCCAAAAACTGCAATGAGGGATTCGACTACTGTGCTCTTACTCTCCTGAACAATGGTTGTTTCGACCCATCCTGTATACCTTGTCTGGATTAAGCTAACTTACTACAGGTGATTACCACCAGCAGATCTTGCAAGCCGTGAACGATTATGGCAAGAATCCTGCAAATTGGAACTATGACAACTTCCTCTACCATTGCGAGGGCGGCTCCAACGGAGACATCAAAATCACGAAGGAGTGCCCCAAGGGCTGTGTAGACGGTGGAGCTGGTAACGATGATCAGTGCCAGTAGTTTTGGAATTTTGGAACTACTCGTTGATATTTTTTGTTTATGATTTTGTGTATACAATACCTACATAGCATTCCTGCATATACTTCTTGTGAAAATCTGCAACCTTGGAATGTGTTTTTTTTCTTCGCCTCTCATGTAGATATATTGTAATTATAAGCTCCACTATTTTGATGAAAAGAAAGGGAATAGGTTCGGGAAACCTACCAGTGGCAGTATAGAAGATACAGACAGCTCCTTGAGCCATAACCAATGGGTTATCATCGGCATATAATTCCAAGTTTGATACCAAGGTGATGGTCCTCCGTTGAGTACTACTTCGTTCAACACCTCAACCTGCTCGCCTTCCTCGCCAGGTGCTAAATCAGGCTTAGGCGTAGAATCACCACGATAGCTTCAAATGTTCAAACGGGCTGAATATTTGGGAGAGAATATTCGTGTGAGTGAATATCTGCTCTGAGTGCTCTGAATAGAGCGGCGAGTCGCCCATGTCCGAACCGTAGGCGCTAGGTGACCACCAGCTTAGACTTGCTATTTCATATTTTTGGTTTTATTTTGCGGACAACAAGAGATATTGATAATGACCAAAAAGAGTCATCATCCATGATGACTATGTATTTATGTAGCTATGTATCTATAGGTTGTAAGAAGGAACGATGTAGTATATCAAAAATCGGCCTGGAATAAATAAGGATGGGTAAGCCCAAGCAGCTAGATCCACAACATATATTTTCTCTTCAAATTCCACCAGATCAATGGCGATTCTCACGCCCTTCCGAGGTGCAGCAAGATCCTCCCATGGCCGCTCTAGCCAGATTTGCGCGACTCATTTGACGAGGCTCCCGAAGAGACAAGCGGAAAAACTCTGGCTCGGCCGCTGGCTCTCGAGGTCCCTTGGCGAATTTCCCTGACTTATACTTGGCAGCAGTCTTTTTCTTGTAGATCATGTTGAGCCAGTTGGCTAGTCGGTAACCACCTTTAGCAACCTGCAGCTCAATCGTGCCGATGGCGGAGTTGTAGTATGTCGGGTAGAGATCGCCAGTCTGCAGGGCAGCAGCTCCGTCCGGCATGACAACGGTACAGACAAAGGAATTAGCATCCGACGCCCATCGAGTAGCAGTAGTGACAGTATCACTGATAGTATCGCCCTTGATCCAGCTCGTGGCTTGCTTCTTGTAGGTGCCGGCGGCGATTTCATCCACCAGGCTGTCGGCCCATCCCTTTGCATCGGCGAGCGAACTACCGCCAATCAACTGTGTAGGCATGTATGTATCCCAATCGGCGTGAAGGTTGTCACTGTAGTTGTTGAAAGTGACCTTGATACCGTTTCCGCCAACCTCGTAGTTCTCGTCATGCAGTGGCTGTGTGAGATCGCCAATGATGTGCACGAGGAATCTGAGGGCTTCGGCGGTATGGTCAGCACTAAGTCTGCCGTCGCCTGCGCGCTGGGTGTAATTGGCAATGGCAGAGATTGAGCAGCCTTCATCGCCACAATCGCGTTCATAGTCCACGTTGCAGGTTGTTGGGGGATCATCCATAGCATCAATATAGTGCAATGGGGCTGACCATTTACCGTCATCTGTGAGGCGATATTGGTCCGCCCAAGAAGCAATGTTTGCTAAATATGAGCTGGAAGTGTCGTTGAGAATTTCTTGTGCCCTTACATTTTATTAGAATTGAATACTTTCGTTATCTTGGAGAGGACTTACCATGATGCGGCTTCAGGCGACATGTAGTGTTGGGCAACATAGGCAACAGTCGCGTGGCCCAATGCACCCCACGCATTTGCTCCATGAATGACCCCGAAGGTGACAAAAGCAATCCTGGATAGAGACACCATTCTTAGAAAAACTTTCAGGGAATCACAGTCTAAAGTGTTTTATGCAGTGTTTATTTATGAAGATTAGTGAAAATCCAAATGCAATATATAGTTTCAAGCGCCGGCGGTTTCCACTTGGTGCAAGTCACATTACCATGAAGCCAGCCGATGTTACAACAAGAAAAACGGCCTATATGCAAGGGCTTGTCAGCAGATAAGAGCACGTCGATTTTCTACGTGGTCTGATTCGCGAACTCAATTGCGGGGTCGTCACTAATGCATTCCAGCCACCGGAGACCACCGGCGCTGAAGAAAAGGCCAAGCTATCTCGGTTTCTTCAAATCTCTAATCTACAATTAATATGACATGAAATAATAATTGAGGTTTTCCGTGATACGTGAATGGGTAAACAAGCACATAATTGACCTTGTAGAAATAAAACTTTGGAGTTGCTGGAGATCCAAACAGGTACAGATTAAATGTACAAATTCACAAAATAGTAAAGATGCTAGCAAAGATCCACGCGAAATTGACACGAGCAATTCCGTGCCGATCTTACTCAATGTAGCCCGCCTGTGAATAAAAGACAAGTGAGTAACAGCGAAAAGAAATGATTATGCAACAGTACTAAGAACTTCCCCCATCAAGAGCAACAAGAATACTCGGTCGCTTATACGACCTTGTCGGGTCTTCTTAAATGTCTCCTTAGGTGTATACAAAGGCAATAAAAGGCATAAACTGTGCAGAGGACTTTTCTATGTAAAACCAGGGATTATTCTCATTCTCCTTTCAAATGTGAGGTCTTTTACTCGTAGAATGTATACGGGGAAGATAATCCGCTGCTTATATACATGCATTGTCAAGAAACCTCTTTCGAGGCATCTTGTAATATAAATGCAGAATACCATAAATATCTTGAACGGCAGTGTCGTGACCCCGTAATTTGGAGAACATTTCTACTCTGGTCAAACCCAAAGTCGACACTCTGCAAATTTGCTTGTGTCTCCGAAACTGTAACCTCTAGAATGACGGGGGTTATTTGCTCATGTCAAGCTGGGGCCTTAACAGCTCCATTCATTAGATGTCTCCTGACACTATGGGGAGTGGTTGCTTCTAATCAATCGAGTGATGGAAAATAGGAGACAAGCTCGTTTAAAAAGATAAATCAACATTGAAGTTAGAAGCCTAATTTGTTATCGGGCTCTAATCGAGCTAAGTACACGATGAGATACATACCTCCCCAATTGTTTACAGGTATATGTGACTCACTTATCCACGGAAGTATATGTGCCATATATCAATAGAAGAACAAGATTCTGACGGAGACGAAAAGGAAGAAAGCTCCGCATGGGTGTTCGACGCCAGTTTTCCTTGAGTTTGCTCGCTGTGGCTAGCAAGTGCCAGGTCGATGTAGGGAAAGCGCGGTTCCGTCAGGCAGACAAATCCAAACGCGCAATCCCCAGTTGTACCCGTGGACATGATAAAGTACTCTGTACGGTTTATGTATACATCTAAAAGAATCCTGAAAAGATCAAAAACAAGTTGGTATGTTCTTATACATAACGTCCCTGATATCATTTTGGGCCCAGTAGATCAGATCATTAAAGCCTTGCGTCGACAATTACAGAGGCCGCATGAGCGACCCACTATTCTTGCGGTTTTTCGTTTCATTTCATTATATCCATTGGCAAATATTCTCATAAAATTCGTTTAGTGCTGCGCACAAGCCTCAGCCCGATCCTGGACCGACTTGGCAATAGCAGGACGTTCCTGCACCCGCTTTAACCAAGCAGCGACATTGGGGAACTCCTTCTCCATATCAATTCCAAACTGGCCAGTAAGCAGATACCAAGGCACGAAAGCAGCATCGACATATGAGAACTTGTCACCGACGAGATACTGCTTTCCCTCGAGGGCGCGGTTGAGCACACCAGAGACACGGCGGATTTCGTTGATGTAGCGGTCGATCGCGCTTTGAACCTTCTCTGAGTGATAGCGACTGAACCAGATAGCCTGGCCGAAGTATGGGCCTTGACCAGACACCTGGAAGTGGAGCCATTGCTTGGCGAGGTAGTATTCCTTGGAGCCGGTGGCAAAGCTGATGGTGTTTTTCTTGTCGTATGTGTCGACCAGGTATTCGACAATTGCGCCGGATTCCCAGAGGGTGATATCGGTGTTGGGGTCTTCAATTGCGGGGACACGGCCGTTGGGGTTGATGGACTCGTATGGCTCTTTCTTCATGTCTGGGAAGTTGATGATCTTGTGGGTGTAGGGAATATTCAGCTCTTCCAGGACCATGATCACCTTCCAGGGGTTGGGGCCTGGGCCATGGCCGTAGACGGTGATAGGCTTGAGAGACATCGTTGTGGTTTTTGATGAGGTAGTTATTTTGTATTGAAAGTGAGGGAAAAATTGAGTGAAAAGGACATACCAAATTAGGAACTGAAGCTCTCTTAAATCAAGCTTCCAACCCCTCGAAACCCCACAATTCTTCTCGGTTATTCATCCTGAACCTTCAAATGTACTAAGCAAGGGGCTTCCCAAATGCCGTGGAACCTGAAGCTGACAAATGGCCCGGGAGGACCCTGTGGAAACTTCCAGAGTGCGGAATTGGATTGCTCCACGTCATTGTCAGTTGCAATGCTTCGCTTTCACCGACAAAAGTGTTGCTGCCAAGCCGAACTGCCGGGTGCGTCTGCCATGACCTGAAATGATTACTAACATGTTGATCTTCCCATCCACGGGTGGGCTTGGTTGGATGACCATGTCAAAGCCGATAATGATAAGAGTATAAAAACAACACGGAGATATCCAATTGCAAAAATCGGCGGTGTTGATCTGAAATGCACGGTTGATACTGTGTGGCTGCTTCATGACTCGGAATATTCCACATCCAAGATGTGTTTGTCATCAATTGTCTGAGATCACATGTTGGATTCCAGCACAATCATATGGGTTCACCCTTTCTAGCAGAAGGGTTGACGCATCACTCAATGACTCGGCTTGCTGTGGAGCCTCGAAAACGAGTCCAATGCAGCACATTCATAATAGTGGGAAACCTGTGGATATGTAATGCTGCCAAGGCCGCAGGGCGTGTGAGTTAGAGTATACAAAGAGGTAACGCGGATTATGGAGATAATTAAACACTCCTAGTTCTGTGGCTCTGATCGAGTCATCTCTAGTGGATATAAGGTTGACAAGCCTCATCGATCGGACTTCCTAACCAACTCTATCGGACTAACACCCTAGTCACCAAATGTACTCCGATGCTTACATTACCCTGCAGAATTATATATCCGATCAGTATTTCGAATCTAAAATAGCATTTTGCCTTAATTTATAGATTAGAAATCAATTAGGCTGATCACGAATTTGTGGAATTAGTACGGAGTACAGAGTACTCCGTATCGGAATAAAAATTTACATGTTCGGACTAACGTCGGACTACCTAAAATCACAACATCCTACTCTACTATATACTAACTTCTCAGACTAAAAAATGCCTGCCGGTTAAAATTTTTCCGAGTCATCTCATTTTTATCCTTTGTACTCCATACTTTTGATTTCTAATTCTCCAAGACATCATTCTTTTAAGCTTTGTTGCAAAGCCGCAATCAACCCCGCTCTTTGAGTCATCCTAAGCCACTTCGTAAATAACGCGTTAGCATCTAGCCGTTTATCCTCGAAATCTGGGAAGTATCTTGCAATATGTAGAAACAGCTACACAACATATCCTTACCAGTGGCTCTAAGATAGGCCGCTGTTAACCGGCACAAGAGGCAAAATACACTCTATATAGTATACCTAAAATAACATCTAGTCTTCCTTGTGGGCCCAGATCGCCATTTAGAATTCATCTGAGATCCCTTCGGACAAGATCCAGACCGCAACTCCGAGCTGGGAAGATGGATATCTGCATTAGTCTCAGCCTAAGGCTCTCTAACACGCTAGCACTAAAAATTATACATACGCCCTTTCGCAAGATATTTCTGAACGGGGAAGTCTAAACGAGTTACATGGAAGGGCGTGCGAATGAATTGCTGAATTAGGAACCCGCACTATTCGGTGTCATCATTTAGGTCTAGAGGATGGATACACATGCCCCGGAGAGCAAGTAGCTTGTTTTATCAAATCTTTTTGACTTTCTACGCTCATAGATTCCATTGGATGATTCTACCGCAACGTTTTTACCGAATATTTTTGGGTTTTCCATTCCTGTAGCCCGCTAGTAAAAATTGTACTCCGATCCTTACTCCGATCTTTAGCGGCCCCACACATAAGGCGGCTGTGACTGACGTCTTTGTTGGGCTGTTCCGTGTGAGTGTACAGTGCAAAGCTTCTAGACTTGATGCCTAGTACTATGGCTGAGATAGTGGGGCTTGGCGTTTTGAGATTTTCTCTCGGAATGACAACTTAGCACGGAGTAAGTGATGTGTTTGGTGATCAACATCTCTATATAAAGGCCCGGTGATACCCCCGTAAAAAGAAACATTCCAATCCAATCCATTGCAAAGCATCAGATCTTACAGATCTAAAAAGTGACATCCTTCTCGTACCATCCTCCCGAACTATAACTACAAAACCAACTCATACTTCGTTTACTTTTCGTTTACGTCTATACCTCCATCGTCAACGAACCCTCCAAATTTTCAACCAACCCTCCAAAATCCCTCAAAACACACGCATAAAGCGTCAAATACAATTCAAGATGTTCAGCAAGTCCTCCAACTCGTCTTCCAAGACCACATCGAGCGCAGCCTCAACACACTCCACCGTCTCCACGGCCACAACTCTCAATTCAGCCGACGCCTCAATCAAGAACCACAAGTGGTACTCGCTCGGCTCAAAGTCCTCCAACTCCGATTCCAAGAAGATTGAGATAGACCTTGAGAAAAAGAAGCTGCACAACGAGGCTCTTGCCAGCTACTTCAGCCTGCGCTAAGCGACTTTGAAACAGTCGATGGATGTATCTACTTCTGTGGCGATTACATCCGCTCGATCCACTCACGATACCTGCTTCCTTTCTCTTGCTTATTTTGTGCTTGGTTTATTAGATTTGTTTCCATGCTATGCACTGCCGCGTTGATTTCTGGGTGCACTTGTTCGCCCTTCGCTTCAATGATGGAATGATTCGGATACCACATACTACGTTTAATATTTTGTGATTTGCATTCATGTCTCAATTTGTCTGTCTTTGTGATTATTTTTTTACAGTCATAATGTGGTCTGCTTGGCTGGTTTACTTGTTGGTGTTCAAATATGTCTTATGGGAATAGAGGAATGTCTCTTTATTATCTCTTTATGTTCAAGTTGTTTCTCACTCAAATTTTATCCTCATTTAAATGAAGTTCTCGTCTCGATTTTGAAATATTTCAAGTGATCTAGTAGTGTCTGGTATTCAATGGTTCGTAAAAAACAGGGATCATTATGAAATGTATGCAACAAATGCATGAAAACAAAACTCCAGCACACCATGACAAACGCTTAGAGGTAACTTGGAACTCAATGCATATATTACAACCCAGCCATTAACTCTCCCATAGATATGGGTTTCCGGACCGCATTCGAGAAGCCTTCGTGGAAAGTAACCCAGACTTTCCGCCCAGCCTTAGACGACTCATCAACCCACCCATCTGCGCTGTTTGGATCCTTAGGCTGTGGCACCGGCTGCTCAACCAGCCGACCAAAGAAGTCGCGTTTAACAGCCGCTTCCCTGATTGCTTTGGCTGCGGCCGTCTCATCAGAAGTCCTAGTGCCCTTAGCGCCGAGCCTAGATGCACCCATGGCATCCGACTGCTTGCGCGTGGTCGCCTTGCGATACTCTTGGTCTAGCACCTGGCGGACAGCATACCGCACTGGCGCTGTACCACCCGAAGCCTCAATAGTGCTGCCTTTGATCTTCGAGAAGACCACAAGTGAGTCGATTGGTCTATTTGGGGGTATATTAGCTTTGTATGTCTCAGAGAAGATTTGGAATCCCACTCACGGTTCCATCCTGTACGCCCATCCACCGTGATTTCCTTCATGTTCCACTCGGACTCTTTCAAAAGTCACGCCCATCCCGGTCATAACGCGCACAGTAGACTGGACAAGGGCACGTTCGGACTCTTTGCGGACAGTGGCAGTGCTTCTCTGCTCCCCATTGCCACGGATGATCACTGGCTTGACGTCTGGTGATAGCATGCGGATCAAGTAAGGGACTAGATCTGTAATTATGCTTTCATTCGACCGGAAAATGCGAGCCATAGGTGCTGAAAAAGAGGCATGGAATGCAGTCATGGCTGCACGGTTCTGCTTTTGTGCTTCGAAGGCAGCAAAGTCGGCTTTGGGCCCTGAGAAAGGATGGGGCTCTTCAGCTTCCTCGTCATCTTCGTTCTTGTCATCATCGGTGGTTCTGCCAGTAGCCGTAGCAAATAGATGATGGAACGCGACAACCGACTGGCTAAGGTATGGAATCAGTTCCCACTCTTGGGATGAATGGACTTTCGAACTGATCAAGTCATGGAAATGAAGCCAGTCGTGGGCGGCGTTGGGTTTAGAGAAGTAATTATCATCCTGGTATTGCTGGATGGGATATGAAGCGAAGCAGTCCGATACGCAGCGGTCATGATCACCACTAGAATCGATCATTTCCCGCAATCGGTTGATTGCGTGTCTCTTGCGTAGATCTGCCACGCCGATAGGAACATGGGTGTTGGCAGTATCAAAGCGATCTTGAAAACTCATGCCAACGGGAGCATCTGAGAAGCCAGCTCCTTCTGTGAACACACGGTTTACAATTTCACGAACACCCCCACGACTTAACTCCTTGAAGAACGCGCTACCCTCAGCTGATGCATTGAGGACTCGGTTCTCCAGCCAGTTCCTCGTCAGTCTGAGTGAAGATGGGACTGACTCGTTTCGAAGCTTGTGTGCCACAAATTCTGCCGCAACAAGCACGCTGCGAATATCGCCCTCGGCAGACCCTTGAGTTTTGCCACTGCGCTTTTTTCTACTCGCCATACCCCAGGCTGCCTCGCATAGCCTTCGAGCACCATCACCATCGCAGGGGATGCCTTCACGGCCAAATATAACCTTGACTCGTTGAACAACATTCTCCAATGGTGCTTGGCGGACGTTGATCATCTCTGCAATAGATGATGCCCTAAGAGGCCGGAGACTGCTGTGATAGAGATCATTGCAGACCAGAATCAACGGCCGCATGAATCGGAAGTTGTCACCCTTGCGCTTCTTGCCATTGTTGCCCTCCGAAGACAATTTCGCGTTCCGTTGATCGAGCAATACAAGGTCAATGAGGGCCTTCATGAAACCACCTTCACCACCACTTCCAGAACCACCAGTGACACCATCAACTTCGTCCACAACGACACATACGGGTTTACCGGCACGGCGCACCTTTTTATCACCAACCTCCACGTTCATACCCTTGACGTTCTCGGTTCCCAGCGCATCACGAATGCGGCCTTTGACCACATCCCTGCTGCGGTCATCACTTGCATTGATTTCAAGCACTTCGAAGCCAGCCTGTCTGGCACATACGTGCGCTAATGTCGTCTTTCCGAGGCCGGGTGGACCACTCAATAAAAGAACTTTTCGATGGATGTACTCTTCTTCGTCATCCTGGGCAGGCTTCTTCGCCCGAGACTTGGCTAGGCCAGGGAACACAATTGACTCCCACCCCTTGAGCCAGCGTAGGACTGATCGATGGGTGCGTTCATCGCCAATAAGGTCGGTGAATTTACGAGCACGGTATTTCTCTGTCCACATTGCAGAGTCTATCTTCTTCTGCTTTGAGCTCACGTTGTTCGCTTCAATGGTTTGCTGGACTGGGGGTTGAGGGATAGTGGTTGTGGGTTTTTCGTCTTTGGCAGCATCGTCTAGCAATTTGTGGATGTCGATACCGTAATAGCTCTTCGTCGCTCTTCCAGGCTCTGTCTCGGATCGACTAGCGATCATGTCTTTGTAGGAAACCGGGGCCTGGACCTTCCTGTGTACGACATTATGGGTCTTCCCGGTACACGTCTTGATCTGGAACCTCTTGGGAGCCGTTGGAGCGGGCCGAGGTGTCATTTGTACTAGTGTTCGGGAAGAACTGGGGGTAGGAATGGTTGTGTCGTTCAATTTCGTAGATGCCGGCGCCAGTGCCAGTATACTAGGGAGTTCCGCCGAAGGCTCCTGGAAGAAGTGCTCGGGCAGGTCATATTGATTATTCGCCTGCTCATCCCGGAAAGCAGCGAGGCCTTCTTCGTCATCGTCATCATCATCATCAACAAAGCCTCCAACCATGCGCTGTCGCTTCGGCTCCGTTGGCTCCTCGCCTCCCTCCGCATTTGTGACTTTCCTCTTCTGCGAGTCATTGGTAGCATTGCCAGATGTAGGTGCAAGCGTGCCCGGAGACGCTATGAACGGCATTCTTGAAACGGGTGGCGAGGATGGGAGAAAAGAGAGATTTCGAGTAGGAGTGTGAGAAAATGGTCTCGGGGTCGTAACGTTCTTCGTCGGCGTATCTACTGTGTGGTTGTCAGTGCCACTGTTCCAGGCAATGCGGGATTGGGATCGCAAACCAGGTCGTATTTCGTCTTCGCTGCGAAACACATCAGAAAGATCCCACGCTCGGTGTTGAATCACAACTCTGTTTCGGGTTTGTTCGCGGCGGTGCAGGTGGATTGCCTCGAGATCGTCGGAGAATGATTCGGACGGTGGGTTTGTGTCACCAAGACCTTCGGAGTGTAGGTGAAGGGCGGGGTCAAACGAGGATAGGAATGATGGCGAGGAGGGAAGCATTCAAACGTTCAGACATCTCATGTCATTGAATGGTCTCCGATGTAATTCCCCTCTGATAGACGCGCGACGCGTGCAGAACGCGCTAGTCCCGTTTTGGCCGCATAGTCCTTTTTCAATTTCTTCTAGGCTGTCTCTACAAATATTCTCAAGCAATGTTTTATTTGTAGACTACATTCTTTTCAAAGTACAGTATGAAGTTTAAAGCATCCTTCTACGGATATTAAAATCAGATAAAAAATTATGGACATTTGGTATTGTAGACCAAACCAATTTTGGCTCCAGTCCTCTAGTCAATGGTATACTGTACGGTTCATTTAACAGACAAAAAAAAAGGCATCAACCTGCTCGATAGGTCATGATACAAAAGGACAAACTATTCGTGCGACCAAATTAGGCGCTCTTGACTTTCTCGGTCAGCTCAGGCACCTTGTCAAACAGATCACCCACGAGGCCAACATCAGCAATCTGGAAGATGGGGGCCTCGGGATCCTTGTTGATAGCAGCAATGACCTTGCTGTCCTTCATACCAGCCAAGTGCTGGATAGCACCAGAGATACCGGCACAGAGGTAAAGCTGAGGAGCAACGTTCTTACCAGTCTGACCAACCTGCAGACTGTTATCGGCGAAGCCACTGTCGACAGCAGCACGCGAAGCACCAATAGCAGCGCCAAGGGAATCCGCCAGAGGGAGCATGATGCGGTCAAACTCCTCCTTCGACTTCAAGCCACGGCCTCCAGACACAACACGGGTAGCTGTAGCGAGTTCAGGGCGCTCTGACTTGGCCAATTCCTCAGACACCCACTCGGTCATCGCGGGAACGTTGGGGTCCGCTCCGTCGACGACCTCGGCAGAGCCGCCCTCGGTCTCGACGTCCTGGAAGGCGGTGCCTCGGACTGTGATGACCTTAACATTGTCGGTGGACTGGACGGTCAGAATCGCGTTGCCGGCGTAGATGGGGCGGACGAAAGCTGGATTATGGTCAGTGGCCGGATCACATGTCAAACTTCTTCCTCGGGATTTCACATACTGTCCTCGCTCTCGATACCGGTGATGTCCGAGATTTGCTGCACATCCAACAGAGCAGCCACGCGGGGCAGCAGGCTCTTTCCGAAGGCAGAGTGGCCTGCAACGACGTGGGTGAATTCGCCCTTCTTGATGTTTTCGACGAGAAGAGGAGCATAGTTTTCAGGAAGGCCCTAATGTAGAAGAAATCCAATTGTTAGTTAAAGCTCCTTATACAGGGATTAATTTCCGAAGATTCTAGAGGTATATACCTTCTCATATGCATCATTATCCACAGCCAGCACCTTCTCAATGCCCTTAATCTTAGCAGCCTCGGCAGCAGCGGTGCCCTTCACACCGGAGCCAGCAATGAAGCCTGTTACTGAGCCACCGAGCTTCTGTGCGGCCGCAATCGCGGACAAAGACGAAGATTCCAGTTTGCCATTGCGCTGCTCGAGAACGGCGAGGGTTGAGAGTAGGCGGGCGAGCGCCGAAGAAGCGGGCTGGCTCAGCTTTCGGGTGGGTTGGAGCTGAGAGCGGGCAGCCCGCAGGACAGAGTGCCTAGCGATCGGAATCATAATGACAACTTGGTGGAATTATTTGGCGTTGTTCTTCCAGACGTGGGGAGAAGAGCAAGATTGAAGCTCGGCGATTCACGGTGATGTGACTTTCGGTGGCTATCGTCGGGATGCCAAGACTGGCTCCCGAGGTCGGACTCGGTTAATGCGGTGATCATATAGCCTGATTATTCTTCGAAATGACGCATGCAACGGCCATGGAAAGGACTTAATCTAATCTATTACTCTGTTATATTGTGCCTCAATGGCTTAGTTTGTTTACTGTTAGATTGATCTTAATTACGGCACAACATAAATTGTCGGAACAATAGACACGTGATATTTTGTACGCCAGAAATACCTTTACATGCAGAAAACATTAAGAGCTATAACAATCATGAAGTCGACTTTCTCTTCTTCTTGCCACCAGTCTTTGTCGCGACGGGCTTGCTTGTGTCACCATCCTCGAGAGCCTGAGCCTTAAGCTGCTGGAGCTTCTCTTTCCGCGCGGCCACGGATGCAGCCTCCTCCTCATCCTCTGCGGACTTGGTCTTCTTGGTCTTCTTCTCCTCGAGCAGCTTGCCGTCTCCAATTGACTTGCGCTTCTTGGAGTCCTTGATAGCTTCGGTCTCAGGGGCAGCTTCCAGCACGTTCGCATCCTCAACCCACAACTCATCAGCGAGCCAAATAGGCAGGGCCATGGTGTTGGCACCCTTGATGTGAAGAGCCTTGATGTTTCTCCAGCCCTTTGCGACGAACTTATCGGTCAGACCGTTGACAACTGCGGCAATATTCTCAGAAAGCTGCTCGGCTGTGAACTTGGACGAACCGACCCGGACGGCAGCGGTGGTGGATGGTGCGAGCTGCACCGAGGCGCAGTTCAGGGTACGCTCGATCTCCTTGGCGACAATAAGAGGAGAGGCGAAGGAAGCGTTCTTCTCTTCCTTGGAGGAAGAGCTGTTCTTCTTGGTGTCCTTCTTGACGCGCTTGCCATCCACCTTCTCGATCTCGGCGATACGGATGGGGATCGGGCGCTTGCTAGACTTGTAGAAGATCTTTCCGAGGGTCTGTACCAGGCGCATGGCGATACGGTCATCAGCCAGGAAAACATCGTGCTCGGCGAACAATTGGCGACGGCTCTCGAAGCTCTGGTAGCGGGCCTTAAGTTTAGAGAAACCAATGACCTTCTCGATGCGGGAGGAAAGGCCCTGAGGGAATGATGGGTCGGCAATGATATCTTTAACGCCACGCTGAGGGTCGGCAGTGATCAAACAGATACTGAGCGAGGGAGATGTGTTGAGAGAGTGGGGAATGCTGATCTTGCCGGGCTTCAGGCGGTTCTTGTCGACCACATGCTGCTTAGTGGTGAGAACGAGCCAGATGGCTTCGTTCTTGGTCGCGCTGTCCTCGCCATCGGAATCATCGTCGCCAATAAGAGTCTTCTTGGTGGCGGTCTTCTCCTGTTCCTGCTGGGTAGACTTGATGTGCTTCAGGAGCGCGGTGGAAGCTTTGATGGCCTGGTTGAATTAAGATAAGTACTTTGCGAAATTGGATCTAGGGAGTCATTGGTACTAACCTGGGGCTTATCAAGCTGGTAAGGCGAACCTGAGGTCACCTTCGAAGTGAGTTGAGTAGTAGAGGAGCCCATTTTAGCAAGTTGTAGACTCGATGAACATCTCCAATTTTTTTGCAATCATATCGGGACTCAAAAAAAATTCGGAAGGCGGTGGCAGTTCATCCGTGCTTGGCAATCCAGACCCCGGTTGGTGCCTGAGGCCTCTATCGCGCCGCAGTTATCGCCTTTCTCCATACTCCGTAGGGTTTGTGTTAAAAAAAAGAATTTGCAATCTAGTTGACTCGAGACGGCGAAATTAGAGCTACATAAACGGCTTTACATCCATGTTATGCTTCCCAGGTGCGAATCTCCCTCGCTATATAAATCGGGGACAGGTTGACCTCATTGGCTTTCTCGGTGTGTGTAGATATCTCAGATCGAAATCCCTAATAGTATACAGATTCCAGGAGCTTGCAGGACTTATAAAGAATTTTATTTTCAAACAGGTAAACAAAAAAGAGACGCTATATTGCGATGGAACGATACCATGGCTACCACCAACATACATATGTACATATTTTACGCCCAAAGCAAAAATATGCTACTATCCGCTGATTTGCCAACTCGAGCCCATTGTCCATTGTAAAATTGCATATTTGATGTGAATAATAAGGGTATGACCTACCGGTTTGCAGAAACTACCATGACTACATAAGTACTCCGAGAGTAAACGTCGGATTTTCAGATCCGACCATGTTATAATGACGCCCGTTCTTTGTACAGGGGGGTTTGGCCCATCTATGAGACCAATGGCCATGGGGCGATAGCGACATGCGGAATCAAATGCGTGGCTTGTCCGTCCTACAGTTACGGTCAAAAGTCTAGAGAGGATGATAAGGAAGCTCTCCAGCCGCAGCTCACATACATATATATATATATATATATATGCTAGAAAATTGTACGAGGAGATTGTCTTGTGCACTGTACCTCAAAATATGAATTATTAATTTAATTATATTTTTGTGGTAATTTTTATTATATGCAAGGGTACAGAGTAACTCTGGAGCGGCTGATGAACGTGTTTCAAGTAATCAGGTGCGTTAGTGGAAACTATGTTGTATGCGGCTGGAATAAACTGACAGTCACCGCAATCTTACCTAGCCCTGGAGGCTGTTTCGGATTATCTAAAAATATCCACCATAGAATCCTCCCTCGCTTCTCCAGGAAAAAAATCTTGCGAGAAAGGATCGCCACCTGATAACTAGAGTGCCAAGTCTATCGCGAGTCGGGTGACTATTTATAGACAACGGGTTGGATCTCTGTGTAGATCAGACCATTGTGGTAGTATATGTTGATAGCTGTCTTGTATCTCCGCAAAAAAAAAAATGTCACATTTAAACTAGCCAGATGTGTTGGATTTTATTTTACATTTTACCCATATCGAGGTGATTTAGTGAGAAACTACATGGCGCATGCTGCAAGACACAGAAGCACCGCTAAAACCCACCACATCCACAATATATAATATACTGTAAGACCGGCTTTCGGGATTGACCATGAGATGCAAGATTACAAGGTTCGTACTTGTATGCTGTAAATTGTGTTGTAGTCTCTGGTTGTGTATAAAAAGGTCCTCTGCACAGATGGTTTTTATTGCCTTCGCATACATCTAAAAATACACAGAAACAGATCGGAGTGTTCTCAATGTCCCTGATAAGTATGTATCATCTGGGGCCAAACAGATCATATTACTAAAGTCAAGGACATCAGGGCAGAATTCTTGTACAGCATATATTGATAACCCACACAATTGATGTCACAGGATTGAATACTGCATATGGGTATAGATAGGTACCAATCATAGCATATCCATTGCAGGTGCGCAGTTTTATATCCTGTAAGTATACTGCAATTAAATCGGAAATGGAACCCATACTCCATACAAATTTTAATTAATTCAGACCATACGAACGGTGGCCCTGACGAGCCGAACTGTGGAGAGTGTCCGATTTTAATATATAAAATGCTTGAAAGTGAGCAGAACAGAGTAGGATATATATACGGAGTACCCAAATACTACTCCGTAGTTAAAGTATTATTCGTACACCATGCATAACCCAAGGAGCCGCGCAAGTATCTTCCCATGATGTACAATGCAAGTCTCTTTAAGCGATATTCAAATCTGCCTAAAAGTACCAAGTAGAGAAAAAGGAGTCGGGTCGGCAGATGTTACATTTATTGCAGCAGGCACCAGTTAAAACAAAGAATCGGATCGAACGGAGGATTGTGGAGCTGAATATTACTATCCGAAAATATAGGATGCCTTGGTGTTGGCTTTGATTGCTTAGTTGAATATACATGTAGAGTAACTGTGGCTTGAGTAGCATTCCACGTCAAGACAAAAGCATGTCTTCATCGAATGCCGCTTCGGCCGAACTTGGCTATTGCATAGAGAATGGGGAGAACGTGGGCGCTACTGTCGGGTGGTTATTGTTACAACAATAATACATTTAGTGTAATTTTAGTGTACATAATTCTAGAGATCTGCTAGACCGGGCCATGACGCGGACAAAGCCGTGCTGTCCAAACAGTAGGATTAAGATTGCTGTGGATCGACAAGTCCGTCGGCTTCTAGCTCGCATGTCTTTGTTCCACTGGCTGGTCGATTATCAAAAAAGTGGATGAGCGGAGTCACTTTCGGCTGCTAGAGAGGACTGGAGTATGGAGAAGTGCGTGAATTTAGAATTTCAAAGCGCGGAGTCGTCATCACTGTGGGTTGTGATTATAGCTCAAAAGTCCACTCCGTACGGAGTACCTAGGGAGTGCAACGGACCTCCGATGTAGGTACCCCGTACTTAGTATCTCCTGACTCTCTGGCGGTATTTATATAGTACTTACATCGTGGGCTGATATTTAATTTTATTTGCGACGCCATGAGCAGGTCAGATCTGGTATATTATTATCAATCTTGGTATTAGTAGGCTAGAATTTGAGTCCAGTTAAAGTGGAATACAAATCGGACTACTCCGTAGGGAGCGAGCGTTAGTACCGTCAGGGGAAATCCCCTTGCTGGCTACGCACACCGCACCGTAAGTCTTGGAAAAGCTGGGCAGGTACGGAAGTAGATCGGTCAGGTCAGGCTGTCAGGGGGTGAACGTCTTCCAAGGTTATACTTAAGCGTCTCTCTACAAATTACCCCTGGCGGGATTGTTATGGGCCGCAACAATTAAAGCGAGGCTATAAGGTTGAAGCATTGCAACATTATGTTGTAAAAGAGGGGGGGAAGTAACTTCAATAGTGTGCTCTAATAAATTGCCCTCCGTATTCAAATAAGAATTGAACAAAGCAGGAGAATACTCAACCAGTCCAAGGTTGAAATGAACCTTGGAATAATAATATAATTCAAATGGGATTTTTTTGGTACCCATGGATACGCAAGGAATTTCGGCAGGGCCAACCTTGGAAGTGATCACTGATTGGTGTACCTGAATTCTGGGGCCCAAACAGCTGCAATCCTTGCCTCTGATTGGCTCCCCCTGGCAGTTTTTAATCTCGTTTTAACGCCAAGCGGCATGGAGTAAACAATACCAGAAAAAGAAAAAGAAAAAAGAGAAGCTGCCTAGATCATGGCCATTATAGAACTATGTTGTACTCAGGTGGATCGGGAAGGAGAGAAATAATAGAGAGCATAGCTTCATGTAAAAAAATACGTACAAAATAGGATGATCTCTTGGAAATAGTATATTGTATATGCCAAGCAGAGCAGGTAGCATCCAGCCTCTGTCCAGGGTCCACTACCAAGGTAGGCAGTGTAAGACAGCTTGTATCTCGTACCTGCCCCTTTTCCCGTGACAATCACGCTAACGCTATTGGGACATAAACCGAATCGCCCCCCCCTCCTTTTTGTCTCCTCTCCCTGACTTCTTCTTCCCCAGTCTTTCCACTCACCGCACTCCTTTCTCGAAGTTTTCCCACACCAGAGGGATTCGTTCTCTCCACATTCATTTGAAAACCGCTGTCCTTTACTCCATTGACCGTCTACGACAAACGCGCGACTGCCCTTGAAGTGATGTATGTGCTATCTCCTGTTTATCTCTACATATTGCAATAGCAAGTCGCGATGTGGTATGGTGCGGATTGTTGTGTGTTGATCCGAGTACTATGCATGCGATTGTGCGACAAAACAAACGCGATAAATGGTTGGAGGGAGTCAATCGCACCCAAGTTTCTCTATACAACGGAAACTTATTCGAAGAGAAGAACTGTACATGGATTGTGACGCAACTAACGCTTGATGTTCAACAGTTCCGCACTACCACTACGATGAAGTTCCAAAACACCGTTGCCGCACTAGCGACGGCTGGCCTCGCGGCCGCTCACGGCCATGGCCACGCTCACGCCCACAAGCGCGCTACCGAGACCGAGACCGTTTCGGTCGCCGGCGCAGTTGTGTACGATTTTGTCGTATTGGACCCGTCTAAGTCCGGCAGCCCTCAGTCCATCACCATCGAGGAAGCCTGCAAGGGTCTGGCAAACCATGAGTATGAGTGGCTGGACTCTGAGGTTGCCGCTGCTTGCCCATCCAGTAGTTCAAGCACTGCCGCACCGACGTCGAGCTCCACGTCCACCCCAATAACAACCGCTACCGTTGCCCCCGCGATCCTTCAAGTGACCTCAGCTGCCATCACCCCCGCCAGCTCGACAAGCACCGCTGAGTCCACCTCTAGCTCCACTACAACCGCCGCTGCTACCAGCAGCTCTTCTAGCTCCTCCAGCTCGAGCAGCTCTAGTGCCACCGGACTCAATGCCGACTTCCCCGATGGAGAGATTGACTGCGGTGACTTCCCTTCGCAGTATGGTGCTGTCGCCCTTGACTACCTTGGTCTTGGTGGTTACTCTGGTATCCAGTACGTCAGTCTCCTCGATGATGTGATTAGCGATATCGTTACCGCCGTTACTGGCGATGAGTGCCACCACGGTGCCATGTGCTCTTACGCTTGCCCGCCTGGATACCAAAAGTCCCAGTGGCCTACCACCCAGGGTAGCACTGGCCAGTCCGTTGGTGGCCTTCAATGTAAGACCGACAACAAGCTCTACCTCACCAACTCGAATTATAAGCAGCTTTGCATTCCTGGTGTCGGTGGTGTCCACGTCAAGAACAAGATGTCCGAAAGCGTTGCGGTTTGCCGTACTGATTACCCCGGTACCGAGTCCGAGACCATTCCTCTCACCTCTTCCCCTGGTGGAGTCCACGAGCTCACTTGCCCCGATGGTGACAAATACTTCCTCTGGGAGGGCAAGGTCACCTCCGCTCAGTACTACGTCAACCCCAAGGGTGTGTCTACTGAGAAGGGTTGTCAGTGGGGTGACAGCAGCGAGGACGTCGGTAACTGGGCTCCTATCAACCTTGGTGTCGGTTACACCAAGTCTGGAAAGTTCCTCTCCATCTTCCCCAACACCCCGACCACCACCAAGGCTCTTGACTTCAATGTTAAGCTTGAGGGTGACGGTCTCAGCGATGAGTGCCGTTACGAGAACGGCAAGTTCTACGACTCCAATGGTGCCATCAGCGGCAACAGCGGTTGCACAGTAAGTTTTCGTCCCTGGCCTCCCGATTTGCAAATTTCCATACTAACACTATCTCTTCCCAGGTCGGTGTCACCTCCGGCAACGCCTACTACGTCTTCTACGACTAAATGTCGCAACCGCTTTTTGGTCGGCAGCAGTCCTTATCCTGCCATGCGAAACTCGATGAGCTTCCCATACTTCAATTACACTAGGGCAAGCAGAGCTACCGCTCTCATTTCATTCCCCTATGTGCATCTGTCTATATTCACGGTTTCTTATTCGAAGGATCATTATTCTTTTCTGTGTATCTTAAGTTCTATCTTGTTTTACGTGTGACTGGGCCCGAATCCAATCCTCGTTGCATATTTTTTGTTTTATTTTTCTTACGGCCACATTTAACCCCTGGTCAGGCACATTGATGGGAGCGATATCTTTTTATTTGACGGTTAGATTTACCTTCTTCATCTTCAAGTAACACTCAGTTCTTGATTTCAAATCTATCCCTCGTTCCCTTCCCTTCCATCTTTGTCCTGGTGACTGAAGCTTGGATCTCCTTACGCAATGATTTTCTTTGGAGTCTTGGTCCTTTGGTTCGTCCAATGCCTTGCTTGAAGTGAATGGTTCGAGTGTACGATTTAACTCGGCGGGGGGGGATGAGGGCACACAGCTGGTTCTGTAAAAGTCGGTCATCGGCTGGCTGTTCTTGAGTGATCTAGTCCAACAGATCTGCACTGCCTGTTTTCAAGCTATTTTCTTCATCCTTCGAATGATATTCCGCAGCTCTCTTGCCTAATCTCTCTTTCATGATAAAGTAGCCACCAGGGTTAACTACCTATTCGAACAGCAGCCCATATGGGTCCTCAGTTGAAACACTTGTCGCATAATCTACTAGTCAGCAATGTGTGACATGCACATACCTAGGCACCATTGTATTTGAGTTGCCCCAAGTCCCCCACAATGTGAGGGACCAGCTGATTATTAGTGTGGCGGCAAGCGCTTGTATGTGACATGTCGCGTACATGAGAAACGCCAGATGCATGACCCCACCCAGTAGCTATAGCATGCATGGTTGCGTCATTACTTTTGTGTTTATTTGCATCAGGGGCTGGCCATTCAATCATGTACATTGCAGCCCACTTACTACAAAAGAACCTGCGTCGCCATGCCAAAATTCGCGATTCCTACTAGTCACGTGTTGATATATATGAGCGAAGCCCTAACAAATTGTTTTAACTAATGCTCGAGTTAGTTTTGTGGACATCTAGTCCCGCATAACAGCTCTTGAGGAAAGAGTAACGGTATAATATCCCATGGGAATATTAGAATACAAGATTAGGGTCTAAAACCCTACTAATCTGATAACATGCGTGGATTGTTGTTCTTCATGCAAACAAGCCTCACTCCGCGCTACACAGACGGTATCCTACAACACACGCTGCGCCCGACCGCTTAAACCACTTCTCCTGATTTGCGACCGGGAGATATTGGGTGTCAGTAAGTCCTATCTTCTCACTCAGAGCTTTCTTTCGAGTTTCAAACAAAGCCAAAACCTTTACGAAGAATCTACGGCTGGTTAGCTGACGTGTGCTTGACGATGCGCGCCTGGGTGACGATACATTTAGCAAGATTCTCTGGAACTGTCTCAACAAAAGTCTCAAGATAAGTTCTCCTTGAATACTGCGAAGGTCACCCACTCCTGGAGGAGCCCAATCGACCTGAGATTGCTCGTTAGCCAGATGCTGCCTTTCCTCGATGATGGCATTGTTTTCGACGAGACAATTTCATTTCCTTGGGACGCATTGGAGTCAACGTAGCGGAATAACAGGATTCTGGTCAATTGCCGGTCAACGCGGAATATATCGAAAGGTATTCGTGAGCTGCCGCCTAGGTACTCAAGAAACTCAAATTAGGAGTTCGTAGTCGACTGGGTGTGATATTGTGGCAAGACACCCCTTCACTAGGATAGCCTGATTCCATGGAATCCTATCTGCGTGCTGGGTGGGATTGCTTTGTTGTTCTGTCGACCACCAATGTCATACGGGCTATACTGCAGAGCAGGGTGTCTCACCTGCATCTTCTGACAGCCAGAAATTGATTCTAGTTGAAATCAGCTTTGATCCTTGTGAACAACAGGTATGCTGGTGGAGTGCGTATCCCATTTATATTGAGGAGAAGAACACTCTGCTCCCGCTCCAAAAACAAGCGCCACGGCCAGAGCTAATAGGGAAGCCAAGGCCAAGATATTTGGATATTTGAGATTGACAGGGTGTCTTCTCAACGACAGACCTATATCCTAGCATTTATGTTGTGATTTGGGAGACTCTGAAGGAGAAGAGCCTGAAGACCCAGAGTCGGATGTGAGACGGCACTGGAGTGTAAAGAAATGCCATGTTGAAGGCTGGGTTTGGGTTATCGAGTAGCGGATTTATGGTTACTAGCAAGGCAAAAATGAGTGAGTTGGAAACAAAATTATACAGCAAGCTCAAGAAGAAAATACAAAACCAGTCTTGATCATTCCTGTAGCTCGGGGAAGGAGGGGGCCAAAATGTTGATCTAATAAGCAAAATTACACTGTAGCGCTTGAGTAGGAAATGGTCATTGCTCAGTTACATCGGTTTTTTGTATTACCTCTCGTTATCGATTAATATATTTTTCATCGTGTACCGTTTTATATAACCGTCCATCTATTAGACCACATGCGTTAGACCCATATATAAAGCAAGGGGATCGTTCGGGGTTGCGAGAGGCAGAACTCCACAGCTGATATGGGATCATTCCGACACGTAAATTATCCAAGAAGATTCTCTGCTAATACTAGGAGTTTCTAGAAGACCGGTGAGGCGAACTATACCAAAAAACATACCAAAAAATCAAACTAGCCGAGGCCCCACCAGTTGTCAACAAAAAGCCCAGAGCAAAAACTAGGGCGTTTTGTTATTTTTTTTTTCATAATCGACCAGGCTGGACTTTAGCTCAGATGCCTTTGGAGAAAACTCTTTTTGTTTGACTGAAGGTCGAGCCAAAATGATATCAAGGTGGTCGGGCAAATGGCTGGGAGACGCGACAAGGTGACCGGTGATCAATTTCGTGCCATCAAGTGGGGGGTTAGGGGGCTTGCATTTTCTGCTGGGAATTGTATGAATTGTATACCCTAGTACCCTCGTACTTCGTACTAGAGTATTAGCTATGTACGAGCTTGGAGAAGCTGTCTAAACTTTACCATTGGGTCCCGATGTTTGAATAGACCGACAATTTAGGAGAGAAAATAAATTGTCCTCATATTTTTGAAATCATCCCAGGGGCTACATGCGAAATAAGGTCAATTTTGAAGTCATGAATACCATTCCTGACACATCCTTAAACCTGGTTTACTGTCTCGCGTGGGGTCACGTGTTTTGAGACGCGGACGCGCCGCAGTGTATAAGAGTTGAATAGCACGAATTTAAGAGGAAACAAACCTTTAATTCGCGCCTTTTCACGTTTTCGTCTCTTAATTTACAAGTCACTATTTTTACCATACCTAAAGGAAGCAATTGAAATCGCGAACCTGCAGTGAAGTGTGGTTGGCGCCTATCGAACGCGTCTCGGACTGTAAGCGTGCATTTCCGCGCAGGACGAGACCCTCCGCCCCAGTGCATTCCACCACCACACACCCTTTCAACCTTTTTCTTCAATGCTTCTCCTCCTTACTCCTTGACCAATTTCTTACCTCCCACCACGTCCTTTTCTCTAGGGAAGGCCTTGAAGTCTTTCTCTTCTTTAAAATTCTCTAGGTTCCTCTCTGTGTCCGTATAACACGCGGAGACGCGGGTCCTCGACCTCGACTCAGGTTTTTCTTTTCGTGAGTAGGAGTGCTCGTTCGACTTCGTCCCACCTTGTTACTATGGAGTCCTCTCCGTTGAAGAGCCGAGTTGGCTCGATCTTGGGCGTCAAACGTCCTGCAACCCTACTACCTGCCTTTGAGCCGAGCTCGTCGCCCTCCCTTCCTCGGCCTCAAAAGCGTGTAGCACGCGAACCAGATGTCTCGACGTATCCCACTCCGGTCCCGACCTCCTCGACCCATATCATGTCCTCCTCGCCTCCTCCTCCTGGCGTCGCTGCCTCCCGACCCTCCCTCCCACGGTCCTTCTCTGCTGCCCTCGAACGTGCGCCCTTGTCTGCAGTGCCGGCCATAATGTTGTTGGAGAGTGGGGAGCCCATTCTGATGGGCAGATCCAGTGTCTCGTGCCATCACCAGCTCGCTGCTAGTCGTATGATCTCTCGTGTTCATGTCAAGGCTACATATAAGCCGGCTCCGAACCCATTCGATCGGGATAGGGTTGAAATCGTGTGCATGGGATGGAATGGGATAAAGATTCACTGCCAAGGGAGGAAATATGACCTGGCCAAAGGCAAGACCTTTACCTCGGACATTAAAGATGCAGATATCATGATCGACGTACATGAGGCTCGTGTTCTGGTCCAATGGCCTCGCAGCGAACGAAGGGACTGTCCGTCTACCGACTCAGAACAGACTAGCGATGAAGCAACTCCAACTCAGCGACGCCAATCCCGACGAGAGCTACAGGAAAGTCCGCTCCTGGATCGCCAGCGTCTGGCATCGCCTGTATCCCCTTCGCCTGCCGTTCAGCATGCCATCCCCCCATCCTCGCCAATTTTCACTCCTTCTCGGTCCCGTGCTGCAGTAGTGGTATTTGAGGATGAGCCCTCTCCATTGAAGCGTCACAACACTGTCACTGGGGTGATGTCCCAGAGTGCTCGTCGTGCTACTGCTATGCTTCACACTTCGCGGACAAGCGAGTCAAGTGACCTGAGTAGATCCGAAGAGTTCTCCGATAATGACGAAGAGAACGATCCTATCATCCACTCCTTCGGACCATTCGGGGAGAACCTTCTGCCTCGTATGGCTTCTTTCCGGGCGGGTGATTCCCCCGTTCAGACTGCTCGTTCTCCTCGCAGCTTGCTGCCCGCCCAACCTCTTCAGCCTACTCGGTCCCCCAGACAGCCAGCCACCGTCCACGAGGACAAGGAATCTGAGACTCCTGAGGCCAAGCCCCAGTACACTGACGAACGGTCTGAGAAAGTCCGCAACCACGCTGCCAATCAACTTGCCTTCTCCCGACTGTCCTCCACGCCCTTCTCCACCATCTTGAACAACCTCCCTCCCGCGTACTGGAAGTCCGGTCACGAGTACCCCACTGGCCTCTCCAGGTCTGATATCCGCAACATTCTCGAATCAACCAAGTTTATTGGTAGAGTTGCCCGCGAAGGCAAGGATGCCGCTGGCAAGCCACTTGAGAGTGAATATTACTACATTCCCGATGAGGATGACGATGTTATGCGGCGGTCCGCTGTGGTGGATGATCTTCGGAAGCCTGGCCTGCGCAACTGTCGGAAGCAGCACAAGGTTAGTAGTATCTCCATGTCCCCTATACATACATCAATGTCCCCGAACTGTCACTAACTTATTTCCAGCAATACTTCTGGCGCAAGCCCAAATGAATCATTGACCGAAAAAAGTTCCTTTGTCTTTCCGCCTCGGATGGACTTTCTCAGTACATATTTCCAGTGATTCTTGGTCTCCCTGGCTGCTAGGGAGACTCGCATAGCGTGGCGTGAGGCATACCCTGATTTTAATCCATTATTATCAACATCCTTGGTTTTTTTGTTTGTGTTTTGTTTCTGCTTGTTTCTTATTTCCTCGTTATAGCATCGACGTGTACGATTTTCTGGTCTCCAAAAAGCACGTGTATATCGTTTTGGTCGGGCCTTGGATGTCCCAAGTTGGTGCGCGTCATGTTTCTTTTGGTCATTGCTGGCCATTTTGTTTGCCCTAGAGATCAGTTTTTCTGATACTGGCCCTCATGTGTTGGGTGTCTCCTTGTAGAGATGCTTGGCCAGCTTGACCCTTGGTGTCTCCTGGCACTATTCAAGTCGTACCCGTTTCGCGGACTATATGTATCCTATTTCTGCTTTTGCCTCGTTGGTTTTGCCATTTTGTCAGTCTGCTTTCCAATGGTTGAACGCACTCACGACTTGTATGTTAGCTAGTCAATTTCAATATATTTGTTCGAATGATTTGTTACTATGTTATATGGAATGCAACAGCGTAGTACATAGAAAGTCGTCATGTCTGTCGCCAGTTAGCTGGAGTGAAATCTGATTGACAATGTCATGCTATGAGCATAGTGGGCTCATTTAGCCACAAAGCATTCGACTCGCCTGGATCCGAGGTGATACAGCATATGCTTGCTGCAGGATTTTGCCATTACTGTCTCGACATCCGACGTTTATGTACAAACACAACCTTTGACAAACCCTAGGACACTAGCTATGTTGTCATTGTGTTAGGAGGAATTGATGATGCTTCTTTGTACCTTTACCATATCACTTGTTCTACTGGAGATAGCATGATGTCTTCGCCACCCGCACGTCATACCCACCTCCTCCGCCCGAATGCAGAAGAACTACTCCCTTGTGCCTTGTGAGAGATTCTCTTCTCTTCACAGGTATCATCTGGGAAAAATCCACTGGGATCTCACTCATTGCCACACCACGCAATCACATTTTGAATACCCCGCATCGAAGAGGTATAAAAACACAAGCAGATGAGCTGTGAACATCATATCACAGATTCTCAATATCTTTTAATCTCTTTCTATAATACCTGAAGCAAGCTCCAAACAAGTAGCTAGCAAGCATCATACCTCCCAATCTCGACCTTACACTATCTGCCCACATCACTCAGAATGGCATCAAACAATCACAATGATAGCCACGGCCAAATTCCGAATACCGGCAAAGAACCCAACATCATTCTCCCCTTTGCCCAGAATTCTAATACTTCGAAGGATACGACTGGGTCATCGGGTCTCAATCGAGGAGACACATCTCTGGAGAAGTCATGGAAGCCGAATTTTGATCGCCAACATAGCTGGAGTAACGAGGACCGCAAGCACCAGTTGCAAGGGCGTCAGAATGGGTCGGAAAAGGGCAGGGAGATGGGGTTCACAGAAGCACATAGTGGGGATTAGAATGAGTTGAAACAGCACTTAGTGTTGCGATGATCATCCTTTGATGCAGGGTTATAGCACATGGTGGGACTTGGGAAGTGGGGGCAATGAATGATGGATTTTTAAATTGAGAACATTTGAATGATGAAAGGGGGTTGGAACTAAAATTGGAATTGAACTTGAAATTAAAAGGACGACAGCAAGAAAGGGTTATCAATAGATGGAAGTAACTGAGTTGAAGTACAAGAAGTTATCGCACAAGTGTGTGGATAAATGGATAAGCAAATAAAAGTCCGCCTTCACCTCCGCTCCGCCTTGGACCTTTGGACCTTTGGACCTTCAACCTGCTCTCATAGCTTCTCTCCACTTCAAAGCTTTGAGCTTTGCCCCGTTCTCTTATCTGTTCTTTTCCCCCAATGTGGCATTCACGTCACTTATGCGCTTTCCTCTCGGACATTCAGAAAGGACCCCACGATTGAGCCTGTGACACAGCCATGGATCGCCAACGTAAAAGTACGGTCTACTGCACCTCACCTTGGAGATATTGACTGACGTTTGACTTTTTTTATTGCAGGGGAGCTTCGCGACCTAAACGAGCGAGCCTGGGCAGGCGAGTCTGGTAAAATCCCATCTGCCTCCCTTTATGACGAAATGTCATTGCAGCCCACCTTCGAGGTGATTCTAACGACTTGCAACCAGATGTATTCTCCACTAGCAAGTCCCTTGACTCGGCGCTCAAAAAGAACACTGCCTTCATCAAACGTCTACGCACCGGCATTAGTGCCTCCGCCCTTTCCACTTTCCTCGCTGATATCCGCACCCTCTCGCTCCACAAGTACCTTTCCGAGATCATTTCCGCCTGCTACGAAGGCCTCTGCAAGCTAAAATCCCCCGGAGAAATTGCCGCTGGAGTGGAGGTTGTTAGTGCGCTGCATCAGCGTTTCGGGCCTTGGGAGTTTACACGGCAGATCGGCTGGCTGCTCGGCCGGGGACTGAGTACACCGGATAAAGCGCAGCTCAAGGCGCTCAGCCAGGAGATCCGTGAACGCGAAGAGAAAGACCGTTTGTCTCGGCACCGTGTCCTTCTCCGCGTTGTTACAGAGCTTTGGTTGGTCAATGTGCTGAAGACTCTCGACGACGTCGAGCGACCTGAGGAATTGGGTGCGAAAGGCAAAGAGGGCGCAGTTGGAATTGGGAACAAACCATCCGATGCGCCGCTGAAAGCCAAGACTCCCGCAGCGGGCACGAAGGACCAGGATAAACAGGCTGACCCCTTCCCATTGGAGGTTCTGAAGGAATTGCTCGGTCATGACCGTGATCATACGAACCTGCCTCTTGCTGTCTTGTTTGTGAAGAGTTTCAGCTGGGATATCGTCGGCTCGAAGCTCGCCGAAGATGGCAGGAAAACAGTCGAGGCAGATGGCGCTACTACGACTTCTGGCGCAGATGCGCAGACTACGGAGACCAATGGAGATGCCCAATCGGAGACCGATTTACCCCTGACCCCGGAGAAGACTCAGCAGCGGTTTAGAAATATTTTGAACCGGTACCTTGAGGATGTCAAGGCTCACGTGGTTCGAGATCAGAGAGCGCTGGCACAGCAAAACCGTCGAAATGCCGAAGCATACGTGAAGAGCGGCGAGATCTTTGAGGACCGCCAGGCTAATTTCGAGAAGCAGTCCAAGGTCCTCGAGAAGCTGGTGGCCAATACCCAGGTGTTGTGTGAGGCTTTGGGAACCGACATGCCTGATCTAGCCGAGAAGGAACCCACCGATCCTTCTGCTAGTGGTGGTATTGGCCTTGTGAAGACCACCGATTACCTACGAGGCCAAGGCGAAGGTGCTGGGATTTGGGAAGACGAGGAGGAAAGGCGCTTCTACGAGAATCTGGTCGATCTGAAGGGCAAAGTGCCTGCGGTCTTGCTTGAGGATGGCAAAAAGAAGAAGAGCGAAGGTGAGGAGTCGGGTAAAAAGAAGCCAGATGGCGAAACTGCCGATTCTGAAACTTTAGATGAGAAGTCTGCTGCGGAGGCCGATGACCAGTCAACTGCCATTGCCAGCAAGACCGTGGGTGCCCAGGTGGACTCCCTTCTTGCCAAGCTCCCTGAGTTGCAAACCAAAGATCAAGTCGACCAGTTTGCTCTCGATTTCTGCTGGGTCAACTCTAAAGCATCACGAAACAGGCTAGTCAAAGCCGTATCGGACATCCCCAAGGGTCGCATTGATCTTTTGCCTCTGTATTCTCGCTTGGTGGCAACGCTTGGACAGTACCTGCCAGATATTCCACAGGGACTGACCACATACCTGGACGAAGAGTTCCGAAGTCTGCAGCGGCGCAAGTCCAAGGAATTCCTCGGCCAAGTACGCATGAGCAATGTTCGCTATCTAGCTGAGTTGACCAAGTTTGGTGTCGTTCCGGAGCATATCATTTTCCATTGCTTCAAGGTTTCTCTTGACGAATTTTCGCGCATGAACATTGAAATTATCGGTCATTTGCTAGAGAACTGCGGCCGTTACCTTCTGCGCAACCCTGAGTCATCACCCCGGATGGCTTCTTTCCTCGAGACCCTGAGTCGCAAGAAGACCGTGCAACATCTGGCCCAGCAGGAGCGGATGGTTATCGAAAATGCCATCTACTATGTTGACCCACCACCACGCCCGGCTATTCAACAGAAGGAACGTACGCCCATGGAGCAGTACATCCGCCGGCTAATCTACCTGGATATGAACAAGCGGAATTACACCAAGATCTTGAAATCCATCCGCAAACTTCACTGGGAAGAGCAAGAGGTCGTCGAGATTCTGGAACGTGTGTTTAGCAAACCGGTCAAGGTGAAATATGGCAGCATTCACCTTTTGGCAATTCTTGTCAGTGCTTTGTACCGGTACCATCAGGATTTCGTGATCGGCATCGTCGACAACGTCCTGGAGCAAGTCACGCTTGGCCTCGAGCAGAACGACTTCAAGTTTAACCAGAAGCGTATTGCGGAAATCAAATATCTAGGTGAGCTCTACAACTACAAGATGATCGATTCCCCCGTGATCTTCGATACGTTGTATCGCATTATCACCTTTGGCCATGAAGGTGGTACACCGGCCCCTGGAAAAATCAGTATGCTGGACTTGCCAGACGATTACTTCCGCTTGCGGTTGGCGTGCACTCTTCTTGATACGTGTGGCCACTGCTTCGACCGCGGCTCTGCCAAGAAGAAACTGGATTTCTTCCTTGCGTTCTTCCAGTACTACTTATTTACCAAGGATCCGTTGCCCATGGACGTCGACTTCCTTGTTCAGGATACGTATCACTCTATTCGCCCGCAGTGGAAGCTTGCCACAGATGGTGAAGAAGCGACTCGGATTTTCAGCGAAGCTGTTGCCCTGAACTACAACGTGCCGGACTCCGAGAGACCGGTTGAAGCTGACGAAGAAGATGCGGAGAGCAGCTCTTCTGATGAGGACCTTGAGGAGGATGCTATTCCCGAAATAGACGAAGACCAGGAATCTAGCGATGAGGCCGAAGTAGGTCCCCCATCTTGTCTGCATGAAGTACGACCCATTAACCCGTTTAACCCGTCGAAGGCGTCTGGACCCAATCCGGAGGCAAATGACGACAGCGATAGCGAGTCTGAGGACGAACAAATTGTTGTCACTAGACAGGAAGAGGAGCGAGACCCAGTAACCGAGGCTGAATTTGATCGAGAATTCGAAAAGATGATGGCCGATAGCATGGACTCGAGACGGTTCGAACGCAAGACTGTCTTTGATATTCCTCTTCCCATGAAACGTCTTCGCGAAAACATGCCCAACGATTCCAGCCCTGAGCCAGTCCCAGTGGAGCCAGTTGCGCCTAAGACAATGGCCTTTTCCCTGATGACGAAGAAGGGAAACAAGCAACAGGTAAGACTTTTCATCCACATCCGAAGTATTATCCACACTGCTAATCATATTTAGACCCGCACCATCGATCTCCCATCTGACTCAACCTTTGCTATTGCCATGCGGAGCCAGCAACAAGCCGATCGGGAAGAACAGCAGCGCATCAAGAATCTGGTCCTGAACTACGAGGCGTCGACAGAACCCGAAACCACCGAGAGTGAGCAATATCCCCTGGTTAGCCGGAAGAACTTCCAACTGAGATATCCTGAAGCAGCAACCCAAGAAAAGCGCACCCCTACTGGCCAGCGAATGGACAAAGCCGGCGCGAACCGGTCCGCCTTCCGTTCCCGTAAACTCCAGCTCAGCGACGTCAATTGGTAATGAATGCTGCTACTATCTGGACAGAGGTCCATATTCCATATCCTCACTTGACACAGCAGCCAGCGCCTTTCCCGGAAGGTTGCCATCCCACCATGGAACAATTCTTCCCTCTCTGCACTGCCTAGTGTGAAAAACTCTTGGTTCAACCCAATGAGCCTATCTATGGTATACGTCGCACACAACGCGAGTATGCAATGCCGTATGAGTATGACCAGGAATCCGTTCTTGCTAATGGAATCTACCCCGTCGCGAATGCCATCGAAATGGATGCACTCCTGTTGCTGTTCGGGATTCTTCTTTTATCACTTTCCCTTCCTGAACTGGACAGAGAGATTGAGGTTCCTCATTCCCGCATACAGAATCCCGAATCCCGGTATGGTCGCCAATCATCAATTATCATGGCTCAAGATATCAGACAAAACCGTTGTGCCGCCCTCTTGTGAAGATCGTATGCTATTCGATCTAGGGGTGATGGGTCAAATGGTTCAGAGAATTAGAGAATCAATCAGACTGGATGGATACAAAAATATGAATTTTATGCCGTGGATGTACCTCTGAGACATAATCTCTATTGTTTAGCAGTAGTAATTATTGTAACGGATTCTTTTGTACCAAGTAAATGAGACACAACTATAGGATGGTTTGCACGAAGTAAAGGTGGGGGGTTCCCAATGGCCCAGGATCGTCTCGCACTAACATCCACTACAATATGATTGATAACTGTCGATGATCTCGGTATCTTCTCTCTCCTTTTTCTCTCTCTCTCGAAAGAGTGCTCTCCCCATTAACTGCCAAATACTATCACGTCCCCCCTCATATTATGAGCGCACAAGAAACCCGGGTGGCCATCGTCGTTGGGGCCACTGTCAGTAAAAGGAAACCGACTACACGTGGTCTATTATCAGTCACTAACAAGAAATATTATAGTCTGGCATGGGTATTGACCTCGCCAAGAACCTCAGCGCAAAAGGATGGAAGATCGCATGTGTAGGTCGGCGCTACGAGGCTGGTGAAGCCCTCCTGAAAGATCTGCCGCGGGATAGAGCGCGCTTCTTTGCCGCAGACGTCTCCAACTACGAAGAGTACGCAAGTGTATTCAGCAAAGCGCATCAGCTTTGGGGTCGTATTGATGCGTTATGTGCCAATGCCGGTATTGTCGATATGTCCTCCATCTACATCTACGACTCGAAGAACAACAGCGTCGACAACATCCCCCCAGCGCCAGATCTGTCCGTCGTGGACATCAACTACAAGGGTATTGTGTATGGTACCCAATTGGCAATCCATTTTATGCGCCATAACCCGCAGCCTGGTGGTCGCATCGTCGTCACTGGTAGCATTGGCGCTATCTTCCCCCACGAGTCCTATCCAGTATACTGTGGCTCCAAGGCTGCAGTGAACCATTTCATACGGGGCGTTGCTCCGTTACTGAAGCAAAAGGAGAATATTTTCATTAATTGTGTAATGCCGGGGATTGTGAGCACGCCCATTGTGCCACCCGAGATGATTACCGCTGTCACTCCTGAATGGTAAGATTTTGGCGTCGCCTTCGAGAATCGATTGCAGAATACTGATATAACGTTGAATTCAGTATTACCCCTGTTCAGACCATTCTCAAAGGCTATGAAACCTTTTTAGAAGACTCGACAAGCATGGCGGGTGAACTATTAGAGTGCTCTGCCGACAAGCTGATCTACTACCAGATGCCCAAACCTGGAAATGGCCACATCACAAAGCGGGCTGTCACAGTATGGGAGCCACTATTCCGCATCATGCACGGCGAAGACTCTAACCTGCCGGACGCCATTCTGTGAGCGTATCGGGGGAGTCAACTTCAATCCGAGACTACCATTGCCTTAACTGGCTAGCGTCTTGAAAAAAAGTACAGATAGGCTCCACCGCCAGCACGGTCTGCGATGATCTTTACTCTCGAGACCATACCCCTGCGTGTCAAATAATCTCAAGCGAGCCAATAATCATGGCTTTGTTTCGGTTCTCTGATTCGTCTTGTTCACGTAAAGAGGATCCTTCTCTTTTGCGTGGGTCTCCAATGGCATAAATTGTGATCTATCATGCGTCATATTAACCGTATGTTTTAAGGCTCTTACGATTTTATAGGTACCAGTTAAACTATTCATTAGGGAAAACATTCATTCGATATATGATACATAAAATGATATAGTTATTTACCTCCCTCCTACTTGTAGGTTACTAAGACCGGATTTCATTGCCAAAGGTACATTTCCCATTATGACCAGAAAAAAAAAGCTACAAGAACCCTTCTTTTCCCCTCTGTTTTCATCTTGCTGCGATGTGATTTAAGAGGCATAAAATGAAGCGTGACGTCAAACGGCCTATAGGCGCCAATATGCTTAGGGTCTAACGGGATGTGAATCTTCCGAGGTAATAGTTGTCGGAGTGCGGAAGCAGCCAGAGTCCGCTTAGCTGAAAAATGGAGCCTACGAGGGCTTGGTTCGCAATATCTCTCACTTGCGGTATGTAGTGTGGCCAAAAAAGCAGAGTTCTTATTACAACTTTTGTTCCTCCACACCCAACTCTCGACATACATTCGATAGCTTCTCTTCCTCCCAAGATACAGGACTGTCTGGCAATACATATTCAGAAATCTGAGTCCCAGCATTCTGCACCACCTGCTCAATCCCGCGGCCGTTGGTGAAAGACCAGACTCTCACGTATCGACTAGCAAAGTCCAACACAAAGGCGTCACCAGCCGTGATCACTAGCGTTTGGCCCTCCCGGACTTCACTCCACGAATCGCCGCTTGACCTAAGTTTGACACGCAGAAGACCTTCTTGAACACAAAAGCAGTGGTCCACCGTGGGGAAGCTCAGCCAGCGACCCAGGGGTGTTGACTTGTATATCTTGGATGATTCAATACTGGTGATGGAGAACTTGCCGCTGCACTGCGATGAAAGAATGAAGGGTCGCGACATAACACCACCCAAAATCCACCGCGGTCCTGTATTTGCGCGAAGGAAGTACGGCTCTCCCGGGGCTGGCAATGTGTTCTCCGTACCCAGCCAGTCTTCAACCTCTGGTGGCTGGTAATCGCGCTTAAAATGGACGTCGAAGCGATCCTTGGCCACCATCATCTTCTCTCCTAGCATAGCGCCAAGATTGCGATTATCGTTCTCAGGAACGACGATACCCTCATACGTCTCGCCGACGTATCTAAAGAAGTCGATCCAGTCACCTGGCGCCACCAAGCCCATAGTCTCGGTATGTGGCCCAAGTAAAACAGGATTATGTATAACCCTCTGCTATTTGTAAGCTGTCTGGGCTTTTCTGACCCCTAGAGAATACTCACCGGAGGAACGTAGGCAAAGTCGCCAGGGCCCATAATTCTGCATTTGTCGCCATTCCACAACTTTAAAAACCCTTTGGTCACAAGGAAGACATCATGCGCCTCCTCATGCCAGTGGAAGCCCGGGGCATCGGATAGGACTGCACCACTGGAGAAGACGGCAATTCCACCGTTGGTTTGTTTAGATGATGCCAATATTCTGAACGCGCCTTTGCTTCCAGGGATGCTAATGCGCTCCCCCTCTAACTGATCAATGATGTAACTCGTTCTCCCTTCTGGGGGAATGGAATGAACGGGGACGCTCATTTTGCAGGGATATGTTGATATTGGCAACGTGAAGAATTTTGGCTTTAGTTCGATTCAAGATCGTTCCGAAACTCGTATAACCTTCTATAGGTGCAGCGCTGCCCCTTTATGCATATCATCTGCCGAAAAATCATCTGGTCCCCATAAAGTACACGCGGGGTCGAGTCTGTCGGAAAAGCCGAACCATTGCCACCCCGGACCGGAATTTCCGATTTCTCGGTCAAAAGGGCTTAGCCGGAACCTTCAGGGCCAAAGGATAGCAGGGAAGGAAATAAACGAACAGCTCGCCCTCTCGTCTCTCATGACAAGATTTTGCTACGGTCTAGTGCCAAGTTAAGTTTCACCATGGACAGTCCAGCATGTTTTCAGGCCATCTACAAACATGTAGGTCAACAGAAGATTGATGTAGATGTGTATCTGCCTTCGTCCCAAAATTCCAAAAGACCTGTTTGTACGTCAGCACCCTCTCAAATCAATGGCCATTATAGGCTGGCGTATGTACAATTAGGCATACTAACTGACACCAATCAGTGATCAATATTCATGGCGGCGCGTTCATGCTCGGCTCGTCAAAGATGGTCAATAGGGACCAAGTACAAGATTGCCTCAACCGAGGATGGATTGTTCTAGCCCCCAACCATCGCCTTTGTCCGCAAGTCAATATTTTAGAGGGACCTATTCAGGATTGTCGCGACCTCTTGGCTTGGGTTTATGATGGTGGACTGGAAAGGGAAATCAACGAGACCGCCCAGTCGACTGTCATCCCAGATATAGATCGCGTCTTTGCTTTTGGCACGTCCTCGGGCGGCACTCTAGCCCTTTGCTTGGTGAGTTACCAAATTTGGAAAAAGCAGAAATATCTCGCCATAAACCATTCATCGCTAACAATATCTGTTTTTGAAGGGATTCGGAGTCCCTCGGCCGGTAGCTGGTATATATGACATGTACGGGCCGTGTAACTTCTCAGACGGCTTTTGGACAACGAAGCTACCTCATCTCGAGCTTCCTGCAGGACTATCAGAGTCCTTGATGAACAAAGTATTTGAAGAATATCCGGTCCCTATTACAGGAGGTGTGTCTCTTGAAGGTCAGGCCACTGGTCCTCCCGACTTTAGTGACCCACGACAAGCATACGCCTTGACGCGACTTGCCAATGGTACGCTTTTAGATGCTATCTTCCCGTCGAAGGATTGGGATGTGGCCGATCCTGCTCGGAATATCAGCTCCTATTTCCCACCAACTTTCATCGCGCATGGGACAGCAGATTCGAAAGTACCCATTGGTTTAAGTAGAGAGTTGTTCCGGATATTGAAGGACCATGGTGTCCACTGTGATATGAGAGAGATTCCGGAGGAAGACCACACATTTGCTGCTAAGATGCAGGTTGGATCTCGAACGTGGGAGCTCCAGCGTCTTGGCTTTGACTTTTTAGAATCGCTGATTTAAATATGCTACAATATACGCGAGACTTAGAAACAAAGTTCGATTAGCAGTGCTTTCATGTTATAATTCCCAGTCTGCGCATATTCATGGTTTGTGCCTCACTCTTCATTTTTACCGCAAATGTTGGATGAGAGGAGCCAAAAAGCAACAGAATACAGTATATACACTCATACACTCATACACTCATAGAAGCATCATGGAAATTTCAATACAACAGAATAAGGTATTAATCCGTACATCATGAATCCAACATGAATGGATCCTTCAGAACGGCATTTTCTACTGCCTTAAAAGCATCGTAGCCATAGAGCCACGGCTGAACTTGGGGACAAGTCCATTTGCTAGGGAAGGGCCCTTGAATATTCGATTCGCCGAGCTGCGATAGGAATATTTCGTCTCGTGCTTCCTGCTCTGGGCCGTCTGCCATGTGAAAAGAGTCTCGCTGTTATACAACTGGTCAGTGAACGTGTCTTTATAGTTATGGATCAAGTCTCAGCGTCCGCAGCTAATAATTACCTGCTTAAAAGTTTCCTTGACGATAGCATCACCCCGGGCTTTGCGCAAGTCTTCGTACATCTTCAAAGCTTTGGGTAATTGGTCTTTCGATCTCAAATGACCCAAGATCAGGCCTAAAACAGCACCATCCTCAACAGCTGAGTTAGCGCCCTGGGCTAGATATGGTAGCATTGGGTGACAAGAATCGCCACTATAGAGGCCAATGAGAGTATGAGTTAGAAAAATTGCATATTAGGGGCTGGGAGTAGGCAGAATTGGTCTTACACAAAAACAAAGTTTGACTTCTCGTTGACCCAGGAAGGAAGTTCCTCCCCTAACACAAGCACGACATGTTAGCCTCCAACTCATCACAGTATCGAGAAAGGTGAAAACAGACTATGCATCAACTTCCACTTGTCAACCCGGTCGACGACACTCAGAAATTTCCCAAGGAGGGGGTCCCAATCCTTGAAAAGTGCCTGCATTTCTTCGACTGAGCCAGAATGTCGACTGACTCCGGGAGGAAGATCATCGGGGACGAGTAAGACGATATTGTACATCGTACCACTGCGCAAAGAATAGCCCACAGCATGTGCCCCAGGTCCTATCCAAAAGTGCACAGTCGGGTTGTTGACCCAAGATTTAAGCTCAGGGTCATCGAGCTGATGTAAGTCTAGGACGACTCGATAGGCCAGATCCCCAGTTGGTCGAGGCATATCGTCAGTCCCAAGGAAATTTGAGCGGCACCGTGACCATAATCCATCTGCTGCAACTACGAGATCCCCCCTTACTATGAGGTCAGACTCAGTTGTCACGCTGGGCAAGTGGAAGTCAACACTAATGATCTTCTCTCCAAGCTTGAACTCAACGCCTAGCTCCTTGGCTTTCTCGTATAGCGAGAGTTGCAGGTCAACACGGTGTAAATCGATGAATGGAGCACCATACTGGCTACGGATCTTCTTATCGAAGTTATCCTCTCTAGCAAGCACCTTACCGGAGTAGCGGTGCACGACCAGAGCGTTAGGTTCGGCGGCACTGAGCCATAGTCTGTCAGGGAGCCCCCACCTCTGGAGGATACGAGTGCAATTCGGTGTCACTTGCAACCCTGCGCCAACCTTTGGAATGGTTGGAGGTAAGTTCTTATAGGTTAATCGACGGGGATAGATAACTTACCTCGAGGAGTTCTTTGGCTGACTCAATTACTGTCACCCGGTGACCAGAGAGGGAAATTGACACCGCTGCAGCGAGACCTGCAAGGCCTGCTCCGACAACAATGACATCTAATTGAATGGTGGATTTCTTCTGAAACTCTGCAGAGTGAAGCTATCAGAGAGAAGTCAGTCAGAATGGAAGATCTCCTCGACTCAATTGCTAAAGTAGCTGCATACTAACCATTATTACGAGGGGCCGCAGAACAACGATGTTGAGAACCAGAATAGAAGATTCAACACTTGGGAAACTATCCCTCTACCACAGAGAGAGAGATATATATATATATATATCGTGGACTATAATGTTCTTCCCAAAGAACCCTGTTTTAGCTAGCAGGGCAGCCGGAAAATCCGACATGCAGGCGCGTGGATGTTCTACATCTTTCCCCCGGATTTTCCGGCGTTGAGCCCTCGAGGACTTTCTGCACGCAGCTTGGCGAGATGGAAGCGTGAATCATCTGAAGCTTTGTATTCCATGTAAGAAATATTCTATCTATCTAAAGAAGTGATGTAGCCGACCACAATTTGTTGGCCTAGTTACGGATTTTCAGAAAAGATATCCAACTACCCCTCACGGCAGTCTAGGGGTGATTCAAAACTTAAAACTAGAGTCGCCGGGCTGTCTATGAAGTCCAAAAAAAAAAGGCCTTGGACCTTCAGGGCCTGAGCCTAGAGCTTGCCAATACTGTTGCCAACCAGAATGCAGGTGAGGTTAAGGTATGGACGAAAAGTAGAAATCAGATACATATTTTAAGGTTCATACGGAGTGAGGTCGACAAATGTCTCGTACAACCATGACGTTCCCCGCACTATAGCATCATCCGGGGTACGAAGCGGGGGGGATATTGGTGCCTTAATGCCTGGGTTACCACCGCTTTATACACCGCTCTATACAGTGTACTGTAAATTGTTAATACATCAACCTGCCTAAATGAAGCTTTTGTACACCATACAAATCAATCCATCTCCATACTTCTGGGTGGTTGCAAGTCCAAAAATATGGAGATGCCTGATTTGTATGATGTATAAAAGCTTCATATATTTTGCCTAACAACGCTGGGAGAAGCCAGGTACTTTGATTACTAAGGAAATGTGTAATGGTAATTCAGGTATTCATATTTTTCTGCCGTTCTAACATGAGGCATTAAGGTCAAGGTCCTCTGAAACAGGGTTTTGACGCCTGACCCCTATACCGCTTCGTATCCCGGGGTACACCGGTTGCAACCCTCAATTCGCCCATGCAGCTTGGAAATTCTGTTGGCACGGAATTTATTGAACTTTCTGCCTTGCAAGCTGCATAGGATTTATCGTATTGGCTGTCTGTTGCAGTTAACTCTCACATATTGCACAAATCGTATCAGAATGGAGGGTCCGAACAATCAACATTCGGCGAGGAATTCAGGCCAACGCGTTCGGCGGCCTCGGGCAGCTCGTGCCTGTGATTACTGTAGGCAGAAAAAGTACAAATGCGATGAATTGTACCCCTGCTCCTACTGCAAAGGTTGGTCTTTATCATGCTATTCAGCATTGGCCCCCGAAGTAGCCCCAGGCCGTTAACTGACAGGCGTGCAAGCTCGAGGTGTCGAATGTGTGTACAAGGGTCAGAATATGTCCAGGCTTCGGGTCACGCCAGAGTATGTTCTCACCAACCTTGAGGTCTGTTATTTAACCTAATCCCTTTCCCTAGCTACGTGAAGAAGCTTGAGACTCAGGTGAAGGATCTCTCTTCCCGAATTGAAGCCTACGAAGCAACGGGAGCCAAAACAGTCGAGGGTAAACCGACACGGGCAACTTCCGGGATTTCCACTCTGGACCACGGCCCTACACAGCACCCCGAGATCAACCACGATGATTATCCAATGCAAAGCAGCACATCGCCCTGGGAGAGTGGCCAACAAGAACTATCTGGTGTTAACTCACACACTCGAGATGTTGAGTTCTACGGCAGCTCATCTTCTGTGGCTCTTCTCTCTCAAATCCAGCGCACTGGGGATGAGTCTGAAGGAGGTGATGCGAGTTCCCTTCTTTCCACCTTGCACAATCCTGCTTTTGGACGAGCCAAATTTCAAACAGTTCGTGAAAGTTGCAGGGAGATCGACTACCCAGATAGTTCAAACTGGTTCCCACAATGTCGTGGGTTTTTGGAGGCCTTCTTCACCACGATCCATTATGTCCACCCCATTCTCAACAAGCAAACCTTTTTGCAGCGATGTGAGGTGTTGTGGTCTGGAAGCGAAGCCGATGGCCCGCAGCTTTCAAGTTTCACAGCTCTGTACTTTAGTGTTCTCTCTTTGGGTGCGCTTGTGGGTACGAGAGATGATGAGCCTATCGACGGCATCAATAATCTGCAATGGAGCCGCAAATTCTTCGAGAAAGCCAAAGCCTGCTGCAACCAAATAGGAATGGTAACAGACCTTGATATGACTCAATGTTACTTCATGCTTGTATGTCTCTCCATATCATTTCGTCGCTGCCGCAGCTAACAAATCACAGGCCAAGGTGTGCCAAAATGAGCTACGTCCTCACTGTCAGTGAAAGTCTTCTGTAGGTTTACCTCTTGACTTACTTACCATTGCTAGTGTCGTATATGTATGTTGGTCTTGCTATACGGACTGCTCTAGCCATGGGCATTAATCGAGAGCCTGGAACGAATGTGAAGAAATCCGCAGATTTGCGAAAGGCAGAATCAAGAACATGGTGGTAAGTCTTGGACTTAGTTCCACGCCCTGTCAACATCTAATTCATTATGGACACTAACGTTTTCTTATAAGGGGCCTATACTCTCTTGAAACGTGCGTTATCCCCCTCTTAAATGCCTCGACGCTACTTAACTGAGCTACTTCTTTAACTCTGATCGGCAGTGAAATATCCTTCGCCATGGGTAGACCAGACACCCTTGGGGCGGATACGTATCATAACCGGCGATTCCCAATAACAGACAGCAGAGAGGCCGTCGATAACAGTGGCACTTGCGAGATGCTAGAACATCCCTCTTGTTCGATCATAAAATGCATGGTAGATTTCTCGAGAATCACGAAAGATATCTGCCAAAACATTTACCTCTCAGGTGTGACAGTTCTGAGGACAGTTCATTTGGCGTACCAAATTGAGAGCAATCTCGAGCAGTGGATTGAAACGCTCCCCGAGGAGATACGTCCAACAGAGCTATCTGGCGGTTTACCTTCTTTGAGCAAAGCCAGGGATCAGCAATGGATGAAGAGACAAAGATTGGTGCTATCACTAAGTTCGTCAGCCGTCCCTGAGTCTGCCGCAGAGAAATATCTAATTGACTGGGCATAGGATATCACAACTTGAGGATACTTCTCTTCGGCTCTTTTCTTCTGAGGTCCACACCTCAGGATCGAGCATCAATTCCTGGGTCTCAAGAAGGGGTGCAAAAATGCCTGGACTCGGCCAAACAGACCATTGATCTCATTTATCAGACTTATCAACATAGCGACTTTTTCAGAACATGGTATGTGCTGACCTCAATATTTTACTATCCAATCCTGACCCAGCAATAGGTTCTATAATGTCACGTACACCGTATTTGCTGCAAGCACCATCCTTATTTACCTTGCGCAAGAAACGATTCCTACAGAAACTCAACCCCTCTTGCGGCTGATCGACATGGCTGTGGAGATTTTATTGATAATGGACGAATGTGCTTATGCTCTTGAAGCTGCAAAACTGCTACGTCGGGCCAAGGAGAAGGCTGAAGCAAGAGCTATGGCAACTGATGCAGCAGTCATGGAGCCATTATTCTCGGGAAGAGATGGAATCGGACATCTGAATCATTATTGGGGTCCGCTCAATCTTTTCGATGGGGATATTGACCCAAACCTTGCGTTTTCGTTTCTTGGCTTTGATGGAGCGAATCCGACAATATAAGCGCGAGAACACTCTATTGCTTCGTGATTGCAATCGAGTTTTTTTTTTCTCAGTCTAACAGGCAAGGGCCGCTTCCCAGAAATTGAGGGTACATGAGGTGCAAGTTGCGCGAGCTGGTGATCGTGCTAAGCGCCCGAACACACATACTGGACGTTGGTTTCTGTTTGTTGATGTTATATGTAGATTTATTATTTATATTTTATAAACAATGAGCATAAGACTTTTATTAGTGAGAAGGCCAGGGACTAGAACGTAGCAAATACCGAGTACACTGGAAACTCTCTAGATTGCGCAAGGAGAGGTAGAAACTATCTACATTAAACCGCTAACCCTCTAGGTACAAAATCAGTTACAGACAACCGCGTCGTATCCTCGTCCCAAACGAAGCCAACTTCAAGCTCTTTATCGGTCCCCAAATTCACAGAAATTCGCGAGCAAGACCTACGAGGCTTCTTTCAGTCAAACTTGGTTTGAACCTTATCACTATCTGGGTGATCTTCTTCTAGGCGTTCGCTTGGGAGAACAATGGCACGGTCGAGCTTGTAGGGCAACCCACGGTGTCGGCCTCGGATCATGATCACACAAATGACAAGCTTGCTGAAAACCGTAAACTCTCCAGATAGAGAGGTAGAAACAGTTGGATACCCAAGACTAAGTCCAACATTGCCGCTTCATCGAAATTAGTCGACGAAAAAGGAATAAATACCGCATGGATAACTCACTATGCTGAGACAACCTCGAATAACACTGAAAATACAGAAAAGGCCTGAAAGAGTTAGATTTTATTTTACTATCGCAAAACTCGAGATCAATCACTTACTGGAATTGACGTGTCTGCAATCTTACCGGCCTCGGAGACGCAGATGCAAAAGCTGCCGAAGAAAATGTACCACAAGTCAAAGGTCAGTTGGTTCTGAATATGTTTGGTAATGTAAGATCGGCTGTTATGCTCGTCTATGTTACCATTAGTGGAATATACACCCAGCGACCTTTCTTCATAAACATTGGAGGCTCTGATGCTAATAGCAATTGGGAAAATTGCAATATACATCATGACCACCAAGCTGAATTGGACGGCTGGGTTCACATCCGCCAAGTTGAAAGTCGATGTACCCGTATGACGGGCCGATGCGGCTTGGAAAATAGCAGCGAGAACTCGAGGACCAGGCGCGAGATTATTCACAGCGGGATTGTTCAAGTCCAGTACAATAATGAGAAGAACATCGATCAAGTTCATAAGGAACAAGATTCCGAAGAGAATCCACGTCGGCCTGCTTGGGAAAAGCAGCGTATAACACCGTCGCGGATGATCGAGCAGGAATCTGAGTGGATCTTTAAGCGATGATTTAGCCGGGCAAAGTTTGTAGAAAACCCAGATAATAAGTCGAAGAAGGCACGGATAACAAGTGTTGCCAGCAAATGCAAGGAAACTCATAAGGATCATTGGGAAGGTCGCATCTTGAAACGAAATCATCGAATCTGGCGTTAGAGTAAAGCCAAGATTGTTAATCATCGACTGCGCGGAGTAAAAGCCCCTATTGCGCCGTAAACGAAATAAGCCATTATATCGTTGGTTATAGTTGACGGAGCCGACTTACCACCAAACATTTCCTTGGCCACATTCTGCAAGGTAGTCACGGTATTTCGGATCCGCGTGCAGAATCCACCCCACAAGGCAGATTGCACCGAAGAAATGCAGACTAAAGAAATATCCAACGACAATTTTTAACAGGAATTTCAAGCTTCGATACTCGATACCGCCGAGTGTTTCCCGATCTTTGGCAGACAGGTTATGGAACTGAGAGTTCCGGCCTATTGTAGCTTGTGAGGATATGTTCGGCAAATCGAGCTGATTTATGTCCTTCTGTTTTGCTGTTGGCATCCCCCGGTCAGAGCTAGAAGAGCCTCCCAAAACAAACACGGAGGCTACTACTCTCTCAAGGGTGTGAGTGCGAGACGGCATGCTTCTAGTAGTCGGTAGACGACGAAGGACTTTCTCGGTTTGTCCTTTCATGAACCAAGTTAGCGAAGCGATTAACTTGAAGTTACGTTTAGGCGCCGCCTTATCAGGACATACCATCATCGTCTTCATCATGAAGCCTTTCATCAATCTCAGAAAACGAGGCACCTGTGTAGTACTCGTGAGAAACGGGGGAACATATAAGCCTGACTTTTATATACCTCTTTCGCGTCTCCACGGAGGTGGAATATATAGAGCTTGTTGAACATGCAGGCATGGATGTTTGACAGACTGAGCAGTCTTCAGATGATGTTTGGTGCTAAGGGTATTTAAACCCTTTATTTAATTAGTTCTTACAAATAACAACTCTTCTTCTTCCATCTATCTCCCCACTGTAGTGCCCCCATTACAACAGAGCTTTATCCTTATCAGAAGATGGCCGATTGTCTTGAGCGAAGGTAATAGTTTGCTTTGTTGGATTGATATTCGAAACTGCTGGATCATCCGCTTTTGCATCGCTCAATTCTAAGGGACACCTGGTGTATGAGTTAGTACCCATTACATTTGATAGCCTGTTGTGTTTATAGATGGCATCGAAACCAACCTCGAAGATTTGTCTTGGGTCTCAACACGCGCTCTTTCCTTATCCGAATCGTTTATTTCGTGGCTGCTAAGTTGAGCGTTTGGGGCTTCATCATGGTTGCTACTAAAACCTCTTTTGTGCTTTAACTGTGCCTCTGCATCTTGTTCGGGAGGAACCTCTGGCCTCAAAGGATGCGGGGCTATGTTTTGGAGAAGCAAGTTAGCTCTCGATGATGGCCTTGGGCTGATGGGTAGGGTGTGGAAGACTTCGAACCGATTGCTTTGAGGTGCTTTTTAAACCATCGAACCCGAAATACAATTACGATGATGTTGATGAATCCCAAATTTCCTAGGATCGGAATGAGGTATAGGTACACCTGTTGGTAGGTCTTCAAAGATTTGACGTCGACACTTGATACCCATAGAAAGTCAGTCTTTATTTACCGACTCATCAGAAGAGAAAAGAAATAACACTTTACTCACGTATTCAGGCCCGACTCAGTCGACGCGCTGGCCCCGAAAAAATAAGCATCGATAGCTTTCAGATTACCATGAGGATAGATGATAACCAAGCTCAGAACGCCGAGGGTGATAATCCACACGTCTGCGAAGAAGAATTAGAAGGAAATATTGTGTAAACACCAATCGACGTACAATGTAGGACGAGAAAGTCGATCGGTGGCTTCCACATGGCCCCAAAACTGGCAGGTTTGTTTTACGGGGAACTCTAAGGGGCCTGCCAAATTCTATTATATAGTCGTAGGCTTATCATATTTATAAAAAAAAATTTGCGCATACAATATAAAACAGATAGATAGAAAAATTGAGTGAGGGATTTGCTAGGCAAATCAAGTTTGGCCCCGGGTCGACGCTTGCGGCTTGGCTAACATGCTGCTGTGGTTTGCGCGCTCTTCGAGATCAAGGAGGCTGAGCATCACTTCGAAAAACTTACTCCGTTCAGATACATCAGCTGCCCGGATTGTATTTTTGAGATTTCAATGATATCATTGACTGAAGTGTCTTTCTCATGCACGGATTGTCAGGTGCGAAAACGACGAGCCTTGAAGAGTCGAATTAACCTGCCAATTTGTCTGGTCTCGCTGCTTTCACTTGTTGGTTCTGTGGCATAAAGCGACGGAGAGGTAATAGGGACGAATTAGTGCTTTATACTTCTTCGTCCGTTGTTGTTGAAACAGCTCCACGATTTCGTCCATGAACAAGTTACCTTAATATCTAACAATGATCTCGCAGGCCTAAATAGACAGTGATTGCAAGCAGCAACGAAAAACACCGCCATCCAACTTGCCCTGTTGAAATGTTATAAAATTGGTATGTTTCTCTCACCGGAAATTGTCTTTGATATCAACTTTCGCACTATTCCAGTTTTCTAATAGGGATTGATGCCTAAGGCACCAATATCTTGTCGGAGCATGACGACCGGCATACCGGGGGATTTATTAATCCTACACATTTTTGTAATTAATGTTATGTAATCATGGCTCCATATAAATTGTACCAAGAGCCGATACAGAAATACAGAGAGTTGAATACCACTGATTGGACCCCTACATTTACAATACAGACCAATCCGACAGTTATGAGCCCGGTTCGCATCGAAGAAAGCATTACTATTTGAGATATAGTATCTAGTACACTACTAGAAGCCTGCTTTCTACCCCTTGAAACCTCCTAGCTACCCCTGAATTAGCAATTGTGAAGCTATTCCCAGCTACCCCTGAATCCAGCAATGGAGGCAGTATCAATTCTCTCCGCCATGAAGGGCGAAAAACTGAAGGACTCGCCGCAGTGGCTCACTTGGTTTGCAAAAGTGCAGCTATATGCCATGCAAAAGAACGTATGGGACCTTTGCAACCCAGATCCCCCGACGACAACCGAATCCCAAGCAATAAGATCTATACCTCTCCAAGAACCGGTGGAACCGGAATACCCAGAGGACGGCGATGATAAGGATCGAAGGATTTGGCGAGATCGAATGGACGTGTATAAAATGAAGTACACGAAGTGGGAGAAGCAAGCAAAAGGACTAAGTGATGTCAACGAGTACATCCTTACCTACCTCGACCCAATGCATTACCTTGCTCTGATCATATATCGTACTCCGTATGAGAGGCTTGTATACCTAAAGACTAGATTTGCTCGGTCAACGGCGTACGAAGAAGAAATCTGTATGAATTGGAAGGTCTTTGCTATACAGAAACCAACCGGTGATATTGAGCAGTGGCTTCAAAAGTGGAATTCACTAAGAGAGCAAGCTATTAGCCTCGGTATTAGCGATACAGATTCCAATCGAGACTTCCTATATGCAGTCAAAGAGGTACTGCCAATCTAGTGGCAAGGAAAATACTAAGAGATCGTTATAGATAAGAAGAAATATGACACTCGAGATCTTCTTGAATCATTCCGTGCAATGAATCGGGAGATAGGCGTCAAAACTGTGACCTCAACCAATACTCCAAAAAGTGCTTTTTCAACCTAGCAAGGTTATCGAGAAGTAAAGCCGGAAGCGAAGTAAGAGAAGCTTCTATTCGAGAAGAGAAAATGTCTATGTGGTAATGGTCATCTACACCACAAGGTAGCCAACTACTGGCTTATGAATAAAGCTATACGCCCAGAAGGATATACCCTAGACGAAGGGAAGCTAGAGAGAGCTAGAAAGAAGCTAGTAAATGATCCAGGGTGGAAGCAATGGGTCGATAAAGCTATTAATGAAGCTAAATCAAAGCATCATGAATCTGCAAACTAAGTCAGTTTTGCCACTACCTACCAGCCACTAAGTGAAGCTATACAGATTGGCAAGCATGCACTCTCAGCTGTAAAGACTAGCGAGCTCTCTCTCCACAATCGATGGATTCTTAATACTAGGTCGAGTTCATATGTATGTAATAACAGAGTATTGTTTATTGATTTTACGCTAGAAGTTATCAATTTGACTATAGGAGATAGTACTATATAGGTGCTAGGGAGAGCTACAGTTCGACTAGTCGGCAAGTATCCACAGAAAGGAAGAATGGAGATCATATTAAGTGACGCTCTCTACTCGCCTAGCTTCTATACAAATCTAGTATCGTACGCGATACTAAAGAAGAAGGGGGGTACCTAGTGTCAACGTACAAACTGCATTCGAGATCTAAAGGATTTACCTGTAGTCAATGTGTATCTATAGGATCAATTTAACCTATAGATTTTTAACGAACCAAACGAGGCCCCACCACCATAACAAGCATATACTATACAGAGATCCTTAGTAAAGCCGTAGGAATCAAAGGTATCGGCTGACATCTAGTATCGGCGACTTGCTTATATTGAGCCCCGCGCCGTAGCTAAGCTTGCTACTATAGTAGACGGTATAGTCCTCCAGAAAGTAGAGAAAGAAGAAGCTTCATTATGCTATATATATCGTATTGGGAGAGTACTAAAGCAGATCTCTCGCCGGCTAGTGGGACGTACTTTTGGACTATTTGGAAGAATCTACTTTAATCTAATACAACTGCCGCTAGCATACAATCGATATCGATAGATATCTCACTTCTATATAGAAGGGCCGAGATTCCACTGGATTATGATATATAAGCTAAAGCCTGAATGCCAGATAGCGATCAACTAGTTTGTATAGCTAGTAAGGAATCAGTAGAACCTTCCGATCAAGGCATTTCACTATGACAATGAAGCCGTAGTAGGAAAAACAGCGGAGTACAGCTTAATAAGCGATAGTATCTTAATATATTATACTCTACCCGGCTACTTAGAGATAAATAGGTATGCCGAGAGATCTGGCGGGATGATTATTACCCGTATACGTATACTCTCTCTTAAAGATAAGCTTCCGAAAGATCTATAGCCTGAATTCGTAAGCGCTGCAGTGTGGTTATTGAATCGTACCCCTATATATATTGCTTCTGAGAACAAGTGGTTAATACTATGGGAAGAAGTAAGAAGAGAATTTGCTCTAATAGCCCCAAAGATCAATCTAGTAAATATTAGATTATATAGAAGCTTAGCGTACTGTTGTATTGAGAAGTAGATTCAGTCAGATAAGATGAATCTAAGAGCAGAGGTCGGCTTCCTAGTCGGATACTTAGTATCTAATATCTATAAAATCTGGTTTCTATATAGTAGGAAAGTGAGGTATATACGAGATACAGTTATTAATAAAGCATATAAATACTCGCCGGACTATAAGAAATCTCAGCCTATTCCACTACTATTAGTGAGAGAGCCAGAAGAGATTACGCCCGACGAAGTAGCACAAATTATTAACCATCAGATCGCTAGTTAGGAAGCAACTAGTACGCCGGAAAGTGAGCATCAAAACCGATAAGATGAAACCGACGATACTCTACCAGATGCTCTACCAGATACTCTTCCCGATGCTCTTCTAGATACTCTACTAGATGCTCTACTAGATGCTCTACTAGATGCTCTACTAGATACTCTACTAGGTGCTCTACCAGATACTCTACTAGATACTTTATAAGATATTCAGCTAAGTGAGGTTGACTACCGAGAGATCACCCTACTTTAGGGGGTGAGTAAGTAGGTATTAATACCTACCCCAATAAGCCTACCACCTATACTTCTGACCTCGGTTAGAAAAGAAGCCGGTAAGATCTAGGATATACAGAAGGATTAAGATCTATTACTATTAACCCCACTAAATGAAGAAACTGGCTTATAGCAAGGGGTGGAAACTGGCCCTGATCAGGGGGTAGATACGTATAATCTAGATGATCAACTGCTCAGTGAAGATCAGGCCTATAAAGAAGCCTATGAAGAAGCCTATAAAGAAGCCTATGAAGAAGCTAATAAAGAACCTAATAAAGAACCCAATAGAGAGGTGGAAAATGAGCTAGAAAGATAGCTCTAGGCAGAACTACTAGTACTAAGCAGAGAGATCTCCAGTAATATAGATACCAGCAATATACTAAGTAGACGTCGAATACGTAAAGTAAAGCAAGATGACGATTTTGTATATATAACCACTATAGTATAGGGTATTGACGAAGAAGAGCTACCGGCTCTACTATATGTATTTGCAGCTAGTCTATACGCCGAGAAACCAAACGCTCGCCGCTATCGAGATGATCTCCCACTACCACCTAAGTACTAGAAGGATATTATAAATTATCCTTTTCAGTAAGGTTTTCTCGTAGTAATGAAGAAAGAGATCTACTCTCTATCTGAAAAAGAGATATTCGAAGTCATTGAAAAGCTAAAGGATCGAGGGATATAAATCCTTCCCTTATTATAGGTTTTTGTATACAAATTCGACTAGGACGGTTACCTTTTGAAATTAAAGGCTCGAATCTATATTCGTAGGGATCTTAAGACGATTACCTATAAAGAAAAGAGAGCTGCTACGCTAGCAGCAAGAACAGTAAGAATAATCTTTATATTAGTCGCTACCTTTGACCTAGACCTCCGTCAGCGAGATACTGTCACTATATTCCTAAATAGTAAGCTAAGCTAAGAGAAACCGACGTATACGCAGATACCAGAAGGGTTCCAGTCCCTAGGTAAATACTGGAAGCTTCGTCGAGCATTATACGGCTTACGGATCTCGCTACGTCTTTGGCAATAAGAAGCAGCTAGTATACTCCGAAAACTAGGTCTATAATAAGTACTAGAAGACCCCTATATCTTCGTCGGAGAAGGGCTAATAGTCTTCTTCTATGTAGATAATATCTTAATTGCTAGCCATACAAATGCTAAGGCAAGAGCTATACAATTGGAGCGAGATCTAGAAGCCTACTGGGAGCTGATAGATCATAGAGAAGTATTATAGTTTCTTAATATCCGAATTATTCGCGATAGGAAGCAGAAGAAGCTCTGGCTATATCAAGATAGCTATATAATAAGCATTGCTACCCGCTACAATTTGATAGATCGACCACCTGTCTATACGCCACTACCAGTTGACGAATTGACGCCTTACCAAGACGTAGCCACCCCGAAGGAGATCCTTCTCTATCAAAAGAAGATTAGATCCGCAGGCTATGCCACCACTATCACTAGGCTAGATACTGCAAAGGCCACCGCTCGACTAGCTCAGTTCTTAACGAATCCAGGGCCCCAGCACCATCAAGCAGCTGACCGGGTCATCAGTTACCTATATACTACCCGGAACCTAGCTATTAAATATAGTGCAGACGCAGTAAGTACTAGAATCGATTCTATACAGTTCGTAAGCGATGCTTCATACGGAGATCACCCAGATCGAAAGAGCTCTGCAGGCTACATCTGTCAAGCTTATGGTGGACCAGTTGACTGGAAAGCGAGCAAGCAACCCACCGTAATAACGTCAACTACTGAAGCAGAGTTGCTAGGCCTATCAGAGACAGGGAAGCAACTTCAATGGTGGCGTCGACTACTAAAAAGCCTCGGTTTTGAACCCTCCCACAATATGGCGATCGACTGCGACAACGAGAGAACGATCAGCCTACTTACTAGTGAGGACACTGCCTTCGAAACGAAGCTTCGGTATGTCGATATTCATCATCATTGGCTTCGGCAAGAGGTTAGAGAAGGACGCATAATAGTGCGATAGGTGCCGACGGCGAGCATGGTTGCAGATGGACTCACAAAGATGCTATCTCGCCAGAAGCATGAGAGCTTCCTAAGGATGCTCAGGATGGTGGACATAGGCTATCTAATGGCCTAGTCAATTAAACCATGGAGATAAATATGCCGATCTAACAAGTCCAGCAATCCCATACTGGGATAGCTGAGGGGGTGTGTCGGAGCATGACGACCGGCATACCGGGGGATTTATTAATCCTACACATTTTTGTAATTAATGTTATGTAATCATGGCTCCATATAAATTGTACCAAGAGCCGATACAGAAATACAGAGAGTTGAATACCACTGATTGGACCCCTACATTTACAATACAGACCAATCCGACATATCTGCAGCTGTAGTCTGAGGCTGCCACAACAATTGCACTACACAATGCCACTACATTGTACTACTTCGTGATATCATCTACTACATAGATTCCAACACTTTCCTCACCTACAAAATTTGAATTCCGAGATATAGCACTGGTCCTCCACACGAACCAGTAAAGCCTAGACCCAACCTAAACCTAACCTAGTCTAGGTTGGGTTTCAGGTCGAGACCTCCGACCTAGTTGCCCTTAAATCACCCATTGTAAGAGTGGTCATTCTAAGGGCATGATCTGAGCAAACTGCAAACCCTTCAAAGCCCTTTAGCCTATTCCCGGATGAGATATTGCTTGGGCTGGTATGGGTTCCATACTGTGGGTCTCGATTTTAAGCTGTGGGATGTAGACAATGGCCAGTAAGAGGAGACTCTGGCTTTCCTTTACTTGCCAAGATTTCTGTGCTACATGAAATCCTATCATTTCTTTCAATGGCTATCACCATTATAGGGATGTAAGGATCCGACTCATATGTAAGCAAAGTGTATAATTAATCTCAGAAAAAATACGTTTCAAGGTGCTGAGGCTCCAGGAAATACTTTACAGTATGACCTCACAAGCCGACAGATAGTCCTACATAGGCTGCGTCGGTATCTACTAGACTAGATAAAATAAACTCAAGCTTGCTTTATTCAATGTCTGGAGATATTAAGGGAGTGTGGAGCAGGCAATTTAACTGTATTGAAGCTAACTGCACTGTGTGTAGGGGAAAGGAAGAAGAGAGAGAGGAAGCTATTTGTAGCTACCACTCCTGTCAAACAGGATCAGGTGATCACAACGCAATGCATTGATGTTGCATCATTGCAAACATGTATCAGGTTGTTGAAAACTCTAGTCTTTCCTGTCCCCGATAAGAAAATGTTAGTAAAAGAAATACTCGATCAACTGTTTGGGGCTATCTCACACTCACCTGTCGTGGTATAGTCTTCTTATCTAACACAAACTCTGGGCAGGGTAAGTGCCTTCCATTGCGGAAATACCCAAGTGTCCTCTCCATGTGCCACTTCCATGTTGCATTGTCATGCACAGTGCCGAAGTGCTTCCAAGACCATCCCATGCATCGTCAAGAGCAGAGACCATTGTCTTGATCTGAGCAGTGGTATCACAGTTACGTCCCGAGGCGTAAAAGTAATAGGAATAGCTCACTCCGTTATAGTCTTGCAGGGTACCTGTGACGCTACTGCAGCTTCCGGCTTGACTTTGCTGATACATCTTGTTCGCAATTCCGAGGATCACTGCCTGGGACTTGTTGGCCTCGCTGAACTTGGTGCTTCCTGATTTCTTGTTTGACTCGGAGACGGAGATTGAAGTCCTCTTCACAAGTCCAATTTCATTTCTCTTCGTGGTGTTTCTGTCTTCCTCGAGCTCAAGAAAGTCACCATCGCCCCTTTTAGCGCCTGCGTGGTGATCGGAGCAAGCAGCTTGTGGGTCAATTCCAGAGCCAACGGTTGCCAGGCCAAGCACTCCATGCCATGTACCATGGTGATCAAAGTCAAGGCACACTGCAGAGGCTCCCTGAGAATGCAAGTCATCGAATGCATCGGAGAGCTTGTTGGTGATGGTCTTTGCTCGCTGAGTGCTGTCACAGTTTGAGCCAGTTGTGTAAGAATAGACGTAGTATTTATAGCCGACTCCATCGTCTCCTGTGGTGCTAATTGTCGCTGACTTTCCACAGACCTTTTGCGCGTCTGGTGCGCTGCTGTACCAACTGGTAATTATGTTGGCAACTCCAGTAATCACGAGGCCAACCGAAGCAGCCGTCCCGATGATGGCTCCGCCGCTCCACTTATGGACGATAGTATACTCATCGCTGGTCCGGACTTCCAGCTCCGCAACCTCTTTGTTATTGGTTTGACCTGAAGCCTGGTTTGGCCCAACTTCAAGTGCTGAGCAAACACCTTGTATGGACAGCAAAGTGACGAGGATGGATCCAAACTGATCCGAGATGCCTTTGAACATGATTGCGATATGACGGTGACTCTTGTGTTCGTGTAATATGGATAGTATCTATGCCGAGTTAGCAAGATCCCCGAAGAGTTAGGCAGAGTAGTTGTAGATTGCATACTGTTAAAAATATGGACGTGGATTGCAAGAGAGCAGGAATAGAAGGGAATCAGAAAGATGTTCGAATGCCCGAATGCCTCTGATGAATTGCTCAGAGAACGCGAGGGCCGATGCCTTTTTATATGCCAACGACTATACCAGAGTGATATCGAGCTTATTTGCCTCATCTGGTAAGGCAGTTGGCTATCTGTGGATATCAGGTAAATGCCTCACTCTCATGGCACTATCTGCATATCTATATTAGGGGCGAAGAATAGACCCCAAGTTGCCCCATTGTGGATCAAACAAAACTTGTTGTCAACACCTCAAAATTTGGGGGCCAGAGAGATACAGTGTAAGTCTCTTTTTCCTGGACCTCTTTGAAACATACAAATCACAAGGCAGATAGAAAAGTGGAGATGTTATCGAGGCTATACTAAACCTGAACGATAGCCCGTAGAGTACCCGCTTTTCTTTTTGTCTTTCCCCTACAGGATGCAGCATGGATATGAAGTGTAAGTACAGCGCTCCAAGGTCTCACTGCCTTGAGAACCCAATGAGCGCTCAACTGATGAGAACCGATATAAAGAAAGTAGACACCGAAGAGCGGCCGAAGAGTGGAGATAAGGCACAGTGGAGCCCGTTAGTGCCCTGGAAGTCCCAATACTGCTTACTAGGGGCGGGGCTGAGGGCTTTCAGAGTATATGCAGAATTAGAGGGGTTATGAGCTAGTTGAAAAAAACTTGATATTAAGTAGGCGTATGGAATCAGACTTCTTTCAAAGCACGTATTTTCCTGGGTTTGCGAGGCTCGGGACTAACTATTAGGATAAATATTGCCGGTGTCTGATAGAACAGAAACACTGAAGACCACATTTCCCCCTTTTGGCGTGCAGTTCACTTTCCATGACCTTTCCCCCGTAAATTTGGAAGTCCAATAATCAGACTAGGCTTTAGCAAATGTATCGTATGGCGGAGTTGATGTATATTGGACTTCATGTTCCTTTCACGCCCCACATAGGCTGCAGTCTTTCATAGACTATCCCACACTAAGTATAGATCGGGGGATCCCAACACTAGTGGCGTTTTTGCTTTCTTCAGCCACTTACCTGCCAACTATATTTGAGACATGGGGGCCGAAAAACCCTGATATATGGTCCCCGAAAGACACCAAGTATTGCTTACATTGGGGGCCAAGGAAATGGTCTTTGTACCTCGGAGTCAACCCGATGCCCGCGAAGGGCGATAAGACGACGTGCAACCTGCTTTTTGTATCTCTGCTTTGGATAAAACAACCAAAAAAAAAAAAAAAAAATAGTTCCATCAAGTGGAAGGCCTTGCGCGAGGCCCACCAAATTTCACGCGCTCTCGAGGCCTGATTACCATAATGGAACTATGGCCACCACGACATTGTGTATCCTCTGAGCTTGCCTTCCTGTTTGATAACGGACTATTGTCCCAGTTACCTACTGTATCGTTTAGCAAAATCTATTTTCAATACCAAAAGTGCATCGTGCGAGATCTGTGGCCACCCAGACTTTTTCATTGAAACTAAGAGGTAACCTGGTATGCCTGGCCACCTGAGGCACGATTAAACCAGCATCTCAGCTGCCATGTATAATCCCATACTCTGCTACGTACTGTTTTTGATACTACTCGATGTATTCACTTGCTGAACTGACATCGGATCGTTTCGTCTTGTCGAATTTGTGTATCTCAATAAATGCGGTCTACATCTTGTCACTCCCTTAGGTCATCACTATAAGTTCGTTGAATATATTATCGGCGTACTTCGGGGTTTTGGTGAGATTTTGGAGCTTATCCTATAATGTCGTATCGATCTGGTTGAACATCTATCCTGCTATGATGCGAGACTAACACTTCCATTTGGCGTACGTTGGGTGTCCCTCCTTCGGACGGGGCAGATCACTATTGATCAGGTGCTCCGGGAATAGAGGCGTCAGTTGGTATCTCATACCTACGTTCATCCTAGTAGGTTCTTGGAATTGTATTCTAGCATCCTGACTTTCTGCAGCTTCGCCAACGCGATCTCAGGTAGACCTTGGTCTGGGTGTGAAGGTGTCTGAGACCATCATCACTTTCTTGGTCGTCATCATCAACATCTGTAACGGGATTTTTCGTCGTAAGAACGTTTGGATTGTTCAAGACAGTGACATTGGGATTTATGGGATTGGCTGTTCTGTCGAGAATGTGGGGGTGGGCTCCTCCCTCATCATCGGTGTCAACATCAGCCATAATTGGACGAATTTAATCTGATTTGTCGAGTCGATCGAAAGTTTTCTCTCTGGATTGTGTGATTGAATGCACTGGGATTGCTAAAAGAAAGAACGGACAGGGAGGGGAAGAGGGGGAAAGAGAGAGAGGAAGAACTAATCTAGCTGTCTAGGTCCGGTCCCAATGATGGTCTCAGGCATCCAGGCACCCAACAGATTGGTTATTAGTCTTTCTGGTGGATTGGTTGTCGAATGGGTGAAAATGGGCGGAGTAATTTCACAGCAGCTTTTACTTTTCATATATTATGCTATCCTTACCGCAAAGAAGTGTGCAAAATATTACGGTAAATAACGCGTTATATAAATATCTAAGCAAAACCCCTTATGTGATTAACTTAACTGACAAAAATATGGGTAGTTGAAACAGGGCGATTTTCAAGTGTCAACAGACTTTGCTACCCTATATAATGTGAGGTCTTGCATGAGAGCTCAAAAACCTCTAGAGTGTGGATACCTTGAGCAGCAATTTCATTTAGTTAAATCAACAAATTTCTCTAGCTGCTTTCAAACAACTCTTGCTCTAGCTCACTGTCAGAACTTTCCAGCGTGTGTTTTTTGCCGTCCTCAATATTAACCGTGGCAATATTTTCGATTTGCCGTGGGTATTGTCGCCACAGGAACCTTCTTCCCTCGTCCCAGGAACCAAAGTGAATAACAAGCTCATCCCCTGCGATTTTTGAAGTTCGCCGCAATGGAGCACTTGGTAAATATGGAGTTTGCTTTGTACCATGTTGCCTAGCTATAAGCCTGGCCAAGTCAGACGTGGTTTGATAATTACCCCAAGGTTTATGCCGCAGCATGAGTGAAGCTTCGTGTTCTGAGTGACCGATACTTAAAAGGAACATAAAGCTTTGGTTGTGCTCCCATTCAGAATATAGGATATCCTGTCTAGAAGCTCGGTCATGACCTCTCAATTCAAGAACCCAGTCCGTGATTTGCAATCTTTCTTTGTCGGAAATGGAACGATATGGCAGGGGCAAATTGTGTTTAATCTCATCTGGATAGCATTGAAAATGCTCGGGGTTCGATTTAATGGTGTGAAATATGAAGGACTCGGGTAGTGTCATTTCTTCAATCATTGAAGCAATTGAGTAATTGTCTCGAATACCATCAAGTTCGCCTAATCCGAAAACGCATATATCGGCGCGCACAATAGACCTAGCCGGATTATTTTTTTCCAATGACACTAGAATGACCGTTTTGTAGGCTGATACCACGGGTAGATTCCGCCTATCCAAATATCCATGGCCAAATTGTGATTTGTGTCGTTCAAGGCTCAGAATGCATCTAGCACAGTGTTCATGCAAATGACCTTCGGCATTCACAATATGCTTCTGACATTCTGATATACGCTTGAACGACATGTCTGTATGCCTGGGACGTCTATCCCGTTTCGAGGCGAAAACCTCCTCAGCTGTCATCCCGCTCCGCAGAGCAGCGTTCATTTCTCGACGTGTGACAGTTACATGCTTCTTCGGAGCCCACATCTTTCGACATAAAATTCTTTGGATAAAGGGCTGCACTCTTGCCTCTCGGATGTACCCAAACCCGAGAGCCTCCAGTGCAGGCGTGAAATCATGTCTTTTCCGCAACGGGAATGGATAGATTGTGACAAGAGTGCAAGAAATAGCAGCAAGCAGAACCTGCCATGGAGATGCGGATGTCAGGCAGTCGACCAAATCTCGTATTGCCTTTTCGTGACAAATCCGTTCAGACCGTTCAAGTTTGTCGATACCTTTATGTTTGACTCTAAAGTTGGCGGTCTTTTTCAAAATATCAAAAGCTGTTCTGGAGATCGCCAAGCATGAGATTTCTCGCTTAATATCCCAAGAAGTACTGAAATACCAACTCGTCTCCATGATAACAAAGAATTCCTCGGGATAAGCCTCGGGGCTCGAATGACTGACTCCAGTCCAGAGCATCTCAAGCAACTCAAGATCCCTCCCTGACATCACCAACACCTCGTCAAACTGTGTGACGAAATTGATCAGCTGCCGAGCAACCGATTCAATGTTGGCTCTGGTCTCATATTTGCCTCCGATCATTTCCAGTAGACTTGGGACCAAATCAGATGTGATGTAAAGACAAACAAAGCGAAAATTCGAAATAAAGGCAGAGCGAAGAGATCCAAGCTCCGTATTTGGAATTGGGGTGTTTAGCATTGCTTCATGAGTTGACAAACTCGATTCAAATTGATCCCGGTTCGCTGTGAAACTTGATTCTGCAATGTCCTCGGCTGCGATACTTCGCGGAGGTGGGATCCAGTTGAAGACCCTTCCGCATGTAGAAAAGATATCGCTATCTTGGAAGCTCATTTGGTCTGAGATTTGTCCAGTGACAATGGATTTGAGATGTCTCACAATCTCAAGGCGGTAGATATCGCGGGCCCAATCCATAATGTAGTCAACAATGAGCACAAGTTGCAGAGCCTGATCTTTATGTAACAAAGAGCCAGACCATAGCAGAGATATTTCCTTCACGTGTTAGTCTTTAATTAAGTTATGCACCCGTTGTACTCACATAGAAAGTTGGGCTTTCGTTTTGTCCAGGGGCTAGGTAAGCCCCGTAGACCCTCCACGCATCACCCCGACATGCAAGGAACCAGACTAGCGGAGCCATTGCGGGATCGGATATAGGGGAATTAGATTGTAGATCCTCTTGCAATTTCAAGAGGGCCCGAATTGGAAAAGCAGACTGTATTTGTATGGCATCAAATCCGCTGTTGCTAGATTCGGACTTTGCCTCAAGGAGTAAAAAAGGAAAAAGCAGAGGATCAACATCCGAGCTGAATGGAGTGTGCTTTATCACGTCAGCAACAGTATCGCCAGGCTCATTTGCAAGTTCTGGCGGTGCTAGGCTGGAGAGCAGAGAGTCAAGATTCCTTGTATTCTTCAGCCCGTAGACACGGTCCGGGCCTTGTTTCTTCAGTTCTGATCGCAGGATTCCTTCATAAAGAATGAATTCTTCGGCCCGATCCTCAAACAGATTGTTCGTCCCGGTCTCATAGCTAGGAAAAAGAGCATATATTAGCAGATTGATCATTCAAGAGGCAGCGTAAAGTTTTTCTCACAAGTCATAGAGATGTTTTCCGTAAGAGCACTCGCAAGGCTTCCGTAAATTCTGACGTTCTTCCAGCCGCTTTGAATAATGTTCGTTGTTTTTGATTGTTGCTTGAATTTCTGATTTCCAAATTCTAGCTCTACACTTTGGGCTGTTTCTTGTTAGCGAATTCGCGTTGAGTGTGGCCAGGCTGCAATGAGAGATTGCAATGATGAAAGCTGAATTTCATGGCCCGGAAAGTCAATAAAGTGCCTACCATGCTACTTCAACAGTAAACCTTCGCAATACATCGTTCTCTAGTCCAAAACGCCAGCCTGCTTCATTGCGATTTTGCTCGAACAACTTCGCAGCTCGATGAGCCAGCCATTCGGCCCGAGATTTGGTGTGCCGAGCCCAGGGCTCTTCAGCAGATCTAATGCTGGCATTTTCAGCATATGTCTCGAATCGATAACTTCCCAACTCTTCGATGTTCTTGAATGTGTCAGCGTGACAGTCGGGCAATGGTTCGCTAGAAAGGCGAAAACGGATGTTGTATTTCTTCGCCAAACGTCTCAAATTCTTTAAATTGTTTTCCGCCATCAGAGACAGAGAGGCTGCTCTCGAGGGGAAGACTTTGGCGTGTGTGGAAAACTCAAATGGAAATACAGTTCAGAATGTTATAGGGAAGGGGGAGTTTTTGTTCCTATAGAAATACGTGTTTCGGCGCATTGCTTGTGTGTCGCAGTTAGCGCCGAGGGTATTTTGGGCGATTTTTCTCCTTCCGAAATCAGTTTAGAGGGAGGGGAAGGACACGTCAGCGGTCAGGGGCATGCAAGATATTCAGGGCGTTCAGGTGAATGGGCTGGAGGGTGAAGAGTAGGGCGGCAAAAGGCACTTTCCAAATGAATCAAAAAAAAAACACATCAAAAAACATACAACAGTGAGGATTCGCTGGTGGTCACCCACCCAACTACTAACTCACCGGCGTGTGGCTTAAGTACGGCTGAGCGGACGGGAAGCCCTGTTTTCCACACCCTATGGTCGTATGTATCAGGTTAGGTGTGGAAGGGGGTTATATAGTAAAAGATTGCAAGTGTTGGGTTGTGGAAGCGTGAAAAGGCTGAGTGCACTCTAGGCAAGGTGAGAATCAGCCTCAAGTTGCCGCATTACCCCTTTCAGCCGATAGTCCAATAAGGTCGATGCACCTGAAACAATTGCTATCTTAGCATCTACACACAGCCACCATTTGACATTCGTAGCATAAGCAATATATGTTGTACCGCAACAAATCCCATCTTGATTCAAAAGCAGAGCTACTCTGTACACAATTATCACTGAAGTGCGCAATGTCTGGGCTCGAGGTTCTTGGGATCGTCGCCAGCATACTACAGATCGCATGCCTTGGTGATAAATTATCTGTCAAGCTTTGTACATTTCACCGCACTGTGAAGGTCGCAAACCAATCTATGCAAGATCTTTCCTGCGACGTGCCACTCACCTGAAGCATTCTCAATGAGCTCGCCAAAGCCCTCGAACAGGACGACCAGGCAAAGCTTTGCTCGGAGCAGGCCTTTCGCATAGCACAAGAAGTCTTACGGGAATGCAAAGCAGTGTTCCAACAAATTGAAAACGCAATCGAAAAACATAATCAAGATGGCGAAAAAATTACTTTACCCGTGGTGCCCGCAAAGTAACCGTTGCACTGCTTGGGCCGAAGTTGGATCTCCTCAAGAGCAATTTGGAGAGGCTCAAGTCGACCATGTTGCTGATGTTACATGTTATCATGTACGCGGGGGAGCTTCACAAGTATGCTTAACTCAAATATTCGAATCCTTCTAACCCTGAACAAGAGGAAAGTAAAATCTACTCTCACTGACCAAAGAAACCTAATTCACATACTTCTCGAAGAGAAGAAAGCGAACATTGCCAAATTCGATCAGCTCAGCAGCTCTATCCAAGCATTTAGTATCTGTAATGATGATGGGTCTCACCAGGAGTCATCCAGGAGCTTGAGCACCGAGAAACCGCTGCCCCCTCTTTCAACAGAACTAAGGAAGTATCACACACTCGTTCAAAGGTTACTCCATGAAATCGACGCATACCAATATAGCCTGGAACAGAGTCGACATATTAGAATCCGGAATGGTGTTGTAAACGTACATTCAGTAGATGCTGCTCTATTCCAATATACTCATGGCCACACAGCGACCCAAATCTTTGATAACCCATTCTTCAAATTCAGGGACGCTTATTTTCCTGCCCCTGTAACCACTCGAGAACAATCGGTACCTACTCGTGAAGCCCAGCATGCTCATGTCAGCCCTCGGGAATCTGAGTATGATGTTGTTCGCCATTCTAACACCGAAGAGGACCCATACTACTACCATCGCCACAGTCGAGTCCACGAATACGACTTTTCTTCCCGGCGTAGACTAGATCCTGATGGTTCCATCTCCCGGGCCAGTCATCGTGGCGGTAATCAAGACCATGATTTCAGCAGCGATGACAATACAGTCTACACCCCGAAGGAAACCCACGACTATGAAGACTGTCCTCACCATCGCCGTCATCTCGTAGAGGGTGAATTGGTGGGTGCTGGCGCCGCTGAATTGTTCCGCAGCCACAGCAAGAAAAGCCGTGGAGAAGTTAACCATGGCGCCAGCCGTATCAGTAAGACTTTTGGTGCCGGTGGGCTTGGTGCAGTCGCCGTGAATCCTGCATCGCGTGCTCGGGGCTACTACCACCGTAGCAAGAGCCGCCACCGTGCTCATTCTTTTGAAGATGACTGTTCTTCTCATCGCCACAGCATACATGGCCGGAGTCGTCGCAGTCGCAGTCGCTCTCATTCGCACTCTCGTGCACAGATTCTTCTAGAGCTAGGAGTTGGTGCTGCTGCCGTGGCTGCTGGTGTGGCTTCATTGCGAGCTGGAGACCGTCAAGGCCGATCTCGCACTCGCTCCCGTTCTCGGGTTATTCGTCGAGGTCGATCGGCGAAGGATGAAGAACAGGGTGAACGGTCTCGCTCCACAAGTCGACCCAAACAGGCTCTTCCAATCGTTAATGCCGGAGCTGCTACTGCTGCCGCCACGGGCCTCCACGAAAATGGTAAACTCCAGGAAGATGAGAGGGATGGCACAAGCCGCGCCCAACACCGCTCAAGGCCTCGCTGTGCCGCTCCATCACAGTTTTACCCCGATCTATCCCGCGACTTAAACGGCCTGGTCGAATACGGGGTCGACCCCGTCACAGGTAGCATTCCCGATGAGCACTACTACCGGCAGCTATCCAGTCCTAGCGCGCCCTATGACTCATCCGATACCTACAGTAGACGCTCAACGCGCAGCCGCACCCGCAGCCGCAGCCACAGAGATCGCTACAGCAGCTCACCGGGCTCAGATCACGAAGACCGGCGGCGGCACAGAAGCAAGAAACATCGCAGCCGCTCACGAGAAATCTCCGCAGTCCTTGGAGTTATAGGCCTAGGCTATGCCGCACAGTACTCTCAGCACAAATATTGCAGAAAGCCCGAGGAGCGTGAATGGTCTAGAAACAAAGAGAGAAAACAAGAAGTGAGCATCAAGCGGTTCCAATCTTGCTCTGATAATGATGATGCACCCTGTGGCCGCACTCGCACTTGTTTAAATCAAAATTTGATCAGTCATGCAGTATCTGATGCAGAGAAGACTGCAAGACAAGATGGACAATCGGAAGAAGAAGGCTCGAGTTATAAATATCGTCGAATGAACTCTCCTTGCCGTAAATTGGAAAAAAGCGCAGAATATGACAAGGTCAACGAATCCACCACCCTGACGCCCAAGACTGCAAAGAACGACCTATCACTGCCCTCAGCTATTGACGAGGTAATGGAAGAGACATTGGAAGGTTTAGTTTTACAATGGACAAATCTGACACGAGAAAAGATTGAGATTGAATAGGATGACCGTGCGGTACGCTTAGCAATGAAATGGCTGTTATCTTTTCTGCATATAGTGAACACTACCAATTTCAAGTGCTGCTAAGAATCAACTTAAGCGTTTGGAGTTGCGCGAGCGGGTGAGAATGGTGAGTGCGCTTTATGGAGTAGATAGGGTGAGAAGCAGGAGTTGGCGCGATGGCGTTTAAAACCTGCCGTACATCGGGATAAAAAGGCTACGTAATAGGAAATTTTTAATATATACATCGGGGGCGGGGGACAAAGCGGAAATATTATGTTTCACATAGGCCATACAACATAGTTGTATAACCCATATTACATCGGATTTGATTGGCTCATTTCAAGATCTTACTTGGCCCAAAATTATCTTAGACTAAGATGTGGGAAAAAAATACAGCTAATTTTGTTAAACCATAACAAAAATCTCGGTTCCCATTTAGGGCCTAGGGGATACCGACTTATCGGGATACCCTATAATAAAATGTGTATATACAGTGGTGTTCCATGAGTATTTGACCTTGGGTACTTCGGCCGTGGGCCCACTTTGTAGGCCCACTTTTAATATTGCCAGACAGAAACCTCGAAAATTCAATCCAATTTAATAGCTAGTATGCCAACCTTCATATTTAATAACATCAGCAACTCTATGAGGCATAGTATCAGATAGATGCTTAAACATCTCAATATCTAGCCCCTCCCAAGCTTCCTGGGCAGCGTCGACTAGTAGATCAAGCGTAGTTTCGTTATTTGGGAGCTGTATTAGCTCAGGGTGTCGCTTCAGTATTTCGGCCTTTAGGAGCGCCCATAGGTTCTCAATTGGATTCAAATCGGGCGAATAGGGAGGCCACTCCATAATATCACATCCAAGCTCATTAAGAGTCCCCTGAATGATATAGGCAGTGTGTACCGGTGCGTTATCTTGTTGAAAAATAGCATCTTGATCAATACTATTAAGAAGTGTTGGAAGAACACGCCGGTAAAGCTCTTCAATAGTCCGAGATGAAACACCACCGCGGCGAGACTGAGGATCACCAAATAATGGAATTAAACCAGAGCGTCGCGGAAGACCAGAAAAGGCAGCCCAAAACATCTGTTTAATCTGTTTTCCACGGGTTGGTATCATTTGGACTTGATGGCCCTCTTCTTCGTGCTCCCAAAGCTGGTCCTTTGGACGGGTAAATGTCCATTCTCGACGCTGACCGATACCACGTTCAATAGTACACTCATCAGACCAATACACACGGGCCCAATCCTCAGAAGTGAAGTGCTCATATCTTCGCGCCCAAGTAAGGCGTTTTTCAGCAGATAGAGGTGTTAAAGTAGGCCGTTGCATTTTCCGCCACTTTCGAAGGCCCATTTCATGGGTCAGCCGCCAAATTGAGGTACGTTTAACCTTATAATCGACCTCTGCGAGTAGGTCTGCGACTAAGATTGACGGGTTTTGTTGTATAGTCTCATATATATGGTCACGGTCGTCTTCAGTAAGCTTCCTTGGCCCCCCTGAGCGTGCTAAAGACTGTTGCTTTTGACGCTTTGACTCTTGAGTAAGAGTATACTGAATAGTTGAGCGTGGAATATCTGGAAATCGCTTCTTTTTTATAGTTGTTGCACCCCAACCATTGGTACTATGCAGTTCACAGATCTTAGCTCTAGTAAGACAGTCAAGCTCTGGGCCTCTTTTCCCACGTATAGGAGGCATGTTTTAGTATATAGAATAAGAAAACAGTGCGAAAATCTCTTCAAAACGCGTTAATATACAGCGCATATGCTAGCGTGTTTAGGACGCGCGAGATTTAATATACTAATACAGTAGGCGGTCTAGAATGGCGGTCAGATCCTAAGGTGGGACCCGAAGTACCCAAGGTCAAATACTCATGGAACACCACTGTATACTATCGTCTTCAGATTAGGTTCATCGGGCATTCCTTTTTTACTGATCCAAACAAATCCGGATGTGACTCTTCCATCCATTATACCCTCGGCATCGAATTACAGGCTCGTACAAAGCTGAGGGAACCTAACATTTGTGTGTTCCGATTCGAGCCGAGTAGTACTCAAGGGAATTTAGAACAATCTCGGTTCACAATTGTGGGAAAAAATACGGTCAATTTTACCACTAGACAATAACAAAGACCTCGGTTCCCATTTACGGTCTAGGGGGGGGCATATCCCAGTCTAACATAGGAACACGATCCTATCACGTAGGTTACATCCATATATACCCATGTTCATTGACTAGGGGCCATAGGATAGGGAAGACGGGACAGGGGTTGTAGGAGAGGGGTGATATAAAATCGTTATTTCCCAGTCTTTTTTTTTCTGTTTTATTTTCTTACTCAGTTCTCACTCTACTATACTTCATAATGAGTGAATTACCTGATTATGTACTTGATCCCGATGCTGTCCTTAAAGACATCAGTGCGGCCTGGCGCCATGGCAATCCTCCGGATTACTCCAAGACAAGAGCCTTTTATGAAAAAAGTATCTCCCTCCTGTTCCTAGTCATATGAATTCCATTACTTACATTATACAGCTAAGACAAAGACCCACGAACCCAACAGTCTCCCTTTCCTGGTTGAAAATCTCGTGAAGAACTGGGAAATCGAAGCCTCCTTCAAGACGAACCTATCCGAATGGCGTACCATAGATCCCGACGTATACACAGTTTCCGTGAACGGTGGTGAACGACGAACAGGTCACCATATGTTAGAAGTGGGGACTTATAATGCTCTCCTGACTGCGAGTCAGTATTATGATCCTGCACACAACAATTTCAACGATTCGCACAAGTCGTTTAAGCGGATGATGCCAACGTTTGCTTGGGAGGTACTTGAAGTATACTCCGGACCTCCCGTTGTTGCCTTTCGGTGGAGACATTGGGGTGAGATGAAGCATGATTATGTGGGATACAATAGGTATCTGATCACCACTATCTATTATTGTTTGGTTTTATGCTTACAATCCTAGCTCCGGTGAACAGGTCAAAGTTCAGGCGCACGGTGGCCCGATTGATATTGAAGGACTTACAGTGGCCAAGGTCAATGATAAACTACAGGTGCTGAGTCTTGATATCTGGTATGACCCTATGGCAATGTTTCGTCAAATCAGCGGCGAGGGCCAGATTAGCAGCGGGAGTAGTGGTGGTGGGTGTCCGTTTGTACAGGGTTAACAACTTACCCAAATGTGACTAGCTATAGACATTCCACTGTAATTAAGCTAAGAAGTGTCATCGAAAGCACTGATTTATAAGCTATACGCTAGCTACCATGTATAGTTTTCCCGTTTCCGCACCAGAGGCACAAATAATTGTCGCGGAATAGTGCAGAATAGGACGGGAAGCCCTGTTTTCCATACCCTATGTCGTATATATTATGTTGAGTGTGGGAGGGAATTATGAGGTAAATTATGGAGTTTCTTGTTACTTGTCTTGCTAATGTATTGTGATCATGAATCCGAAACAGCTATTCTTTCAAGATTTCCAAGAGCCTTCTGCCCCATGATCTTTTTATTGTCTTGTCCGAATCTTCAGAAGACCATGTCAGTCTGTCTGGGAAGTGAATTTGATCCAATGATACCCTAAAGAAAAAATTCGAATGTGAGTATCGACTGTTATTTTGATATGAAGTGGGAATGACTGACCATTTACTCTTGAACCACCATTTGTACCCAATGAACATCAGGAGAAACACCGGAATACTAATATAAGAAGCGATAAATGACTTATAGTTGAAAGGCGCCTCGAATACTGTGAAACCTTGAATCAAGAGCAGGAAAATATTGAAAAAGAAGTTGCCCCAGTAGATCGAAATATGACCCGGCGCTTTAAAGGGGAATTCTTTGGCGTCAATACCTTGCTTCTTTGCGGCAGCGCGGACCCTAAGCTGGGCAAATGTGATAGCAGCCCATGCGATATAGGCTGCTGTGCCGCCGAAAGAGGTGAAATAGGAAAAGAGGCTTCCAGCTGTTGTTTGCAAGGACATCAGACCCAAGAAGCCCCACATATTTGAGAAGATGATTGCCGGGTATGGGACTGTACACGGTATCAGCTTCTATCAGAGGGAGGATAAAATGACAAAATTAGCTGACCTCCCCTAGCATTTGTTATTGCGAAGAATGAGGGCGCTTTCCGTTTCAGAGCGAGAGAGTAAAGCGTTCGTGATTGGATGTAAACTACTCCATTCGCGGCGGAAATGAAGGCGATGAGGATTATGGCGTTGACGAAATGCCCGGAGGACTTCCACCCAGCAAGCCTGAAGCCAATAGTAAACGGAGACGATGCCGTTTTAGAGGCTGGATGCACCAGATCATCCGATGTTGAGGGACAGATCAGGCCTTGGAAAAATGACATTCCAATAAAGACGAACAGGATACGATATAGGATAGAATTGGTGGCCTAAACAAAAATTAGCGTCAAACCTACGTCAAAGGACACATTTTTACCCGATATACTCACACGAGGAACGTCGCGTTGGGGGTTTTTAGACTCGCCCGCGGCGACAGAGACAATTTCGGTTCCAACGTAGTATGCGGCTGCCAGAACAAATACTTGACCGAATCCATTAATTCCATTTCGGATTGGACCTAACATAATGTCAGACTCGTGAGTCAATTCCCTTGGGATTTATAAAAATGTAGGAATACTGACCATATGGTTCTTTCCAGTATCTGAATCCGACATACCCATTTCCGAACGCCCCAGTATCGGCAAGAATCGAAATGAAGAATAGCACGATCAGTGACAGGAACTTGAACATGCCAAAGTAGTATTCAGTCTCCCCATAGAAATTCACCCCAAGGGTTGTTAAAATCGAGAAGAAGACGAAGAACAAGATGTACCAAGCCCAGACGGGGATAATGGTATCGGGAATCCAGAATCCAAGGAAGACCGTGGCGTTATTCCAATCTTTGGAACTTGATTAGTGTGAAGACCATTTCTTGCTTGTTGATGACACTCACCCGATGCTAGAAATACACTCCACATAAAATAATACAGCCAAGATACTGCAAAGCTGAAGGCTGGATCCACGAATCGATCACAGTGCTATATAAAGGAGGTTAGCAGGATACTCAAAACGGCTGAGATTAACATTAGCTGATATTTCATATACCTCAACAAAGCCACCATGAACTGGAAACAGTGTAGCAATCTCTCCAACACTTTGCATTAAAATCCACACTGAGATTCCTATAGATTTTGTCAACCTGGTGAAAAACATTTGGATGTATTTATGATGGGAAACAACTCACCGACAATAGAAAAGCCAATCAAGAGCCCCAGCGGGCCAGCTTCGTAGATTCCATAGCCTAAACCATAAAAGCAACCTGGACCGATAATACTACCTAGGGCGATGATCATAAATTGACGACCCTTAAGCCCCCTTCGTAGGCCATCCTCGATCACGTCACCAGAAATATCACGATGGGGTTCATCGCTTTCTTGCACTTCGGCAATAACGGATGCTTGTTTCGACACATTGGTTTTTGTTTTAACTGGAGATGATAAGTCGGCCATCTTGACAGACAATGATTGAACCTTGCAAAATACCAACGTGTTGACCGGGGTGTCCGTTTTATAGCCTCAGAATCCCCAGCGGATAGATTGGAGCATTAGCCGAGCACTCCAGCTAACTCATCTGCATCGCTTGAATAGGATGCTAAGCATGCTAAGCTAAAGTGAACAATTGCTTGTCATAGGTCACTTATCCCGTTTGGGGAGTCCTAATATCCTTATATATCACGCCATTGAGGAGTGGAATTTGTTGGAGATAGATGCCGCAAGGCAGCAAAAGTGTGTGCTCTGCTCCTAAATTCCCAAAATCTTTCCCCAGGACATACCCCATTAAAAGACGAAGAGAAAAACAGAAAATCCATCACCAACATGCAGGATCGTGGTTTGCTAGAGTTCGGAAATTTGTCAATTATCACAAATGCCGACATGTTCAGGCCCCTGTCAACGCAATTAGCGTCATCAAACACGAGAATGACGACCTCGGTAGATTATTGACGCCATATAGGCTTACTAGAAGATATGAATCTGGATCCTCATTCTAATTCTCGCCCTTTAAACCATGCAGCCGTTGAACCTTTCCCCGGGCCTTTATATTTCTCAAGAATTTCCCGTGATTGCTCTTCACTCCAAATCCAGTATGTTTGATAAAGGATTGGAGATGGTATAGACGTCCGATCTAAAGTTCTAAAATGGTATGAAATCGCAGACGGAAGGATAGAAGGGATTCGCAACTAATATAAACATTATAGTACTTAGCCAATTTTCGGTGGCATGAGAAAACGGCATCTGCCCGTAGATTAGCCTGTATTAAGACTCTGAGCACCAACATCCATACCAAAAGTCCATAGCAAACAAATCAGGAAAACTCCTGGAGTTTACAAATCATTAATTGCCATCATTCATGGGGAAATTGTAAAATTCCATCCTTCAGAGTCAGTACCGTTCAGCGGCTCCCCAGCTCCGCTCATCAGCACATCAAAGAAGGCCGTATCAAGGCCTTGGAAAAGCCAGTCCTCCATGCCAGCAGAAGCATCCGGGAATGCCTCTTCTGGAAGTGCAAAAATTTCTCTAGACGTGGCCTGGGCAACCTGTCCTCCGTGCTTCCGTGCTGATAATGTCTCCACTGCCTGTGCGGTTCCTTGTGAGGCTGCAGTATCGGGTGTGACCAGGCCGGTAGATGTATGATGGTCGGAGACTTGTGGTGTTCTGACATGGATGGATCCAAAGCCACCAATTGTCACACCCTCATGGAGAACTTGCTCCTGCTCTGCTTCAATGGGCGTAATAGAAATACCATCTCGCGAAATTCTGATGGCACCAACGTACGGTACCTTCACTACCAAGAAGTTTTGGTCGTTTTCTTGGCCGAAATCCGAGTGGCCCTGTGTAGGACCCGCTTCAATATCCAACAAATTCTTAAGAAGGGTAGCACATTTCGCTGTGAGGACATCCTCATGCAGCTCCGACATGGATTCCATACACTCAAGAGCTCGTTCCACCGTCACCCGATCTCCAATTCGGTGATGTATGAGGAGGTTTTCCGTGCCCTTGTTACAGTGGCTCAAAATGTGAGCCAGCATCAGTGTCATACCAGCAATCAGAGCTATAAAATCGCCCATCCGACAGCCGGCCGTGACTGGGTTGAACGTACGGATCGCAATCTGTCTGCTCAAGATTTCACGGCTGGCGTTTGCGCAGGCGATTCTCGAGTACACCCTCTGCGAGGCATGCCTTGGGTTTAGCATATATGGCAGATGTAGCTGGTTCACCAAAGAGTAATAAAATACATGGTCCCAAGCTCGTCGAGTTTCCCAGAAGGCCTCCGCCGAGTCTACCTTGAGATCCGTAAATTGTAATGGCCGCCAGAACGCAGGCGGCCATTGCTCAATGCCCTTCAGCAGTTCTTGATCTAGCTCTTGAGTCATGTCAAGTGCTTCTTGGGGTGAGTGCATCTGATTGCGTTCGATAATTTTGGGTACCATATCCGGAATGAGTATGGGCAAGTTGCCGCTCTCAACTCTAGGGATTGCGAAACTCACACCGCTGGTGCTTGTGGGTAGACCCAGTAGCAAGCACAGAAATTGTTCCGTGGAAACCACACAGGCCCACATGGCCGCAGGATCAAGATCGCTCTGCGGGTTGACGACTTTGAAGCGATAGTGGCCTGGTCGATGCAAACCCAATAGCTGTGCTGTCATGACAGCACGGCGCATTGTGATCCAGGATCGTCGGATGTTGCCGCGATCTATGTGATAGAAGCCTTCAAGGATAAGATTCTCGAGAGCTTCCAATGTCCCAAGCAAGACGTCATTCGTATTCACCAGCCTAATGGCTGAGTCTGCTAGCTGCTCCATGATAGCGCGATGATGCTTTGTGAGGCCAGGTATAGCTTTTGTGGGAGACAGGTGTTGTAACCCTACTACGAAAAGCAGCATTTGCCTTGCCAACAACACTGGGTGGCTTTCGGAATATAGGAGACTGGCTGTTGGTATTTGTTCTTCGGCTTTTTCGCTTGGCCACGAGCTGCATAGCTCGAAGCTAGATTTGTAGCAGAATATTGACATGCTGCTGAGGCTTTCAAGGAGGATTTCAATATCTTTCCGAGGAGGGAGAGAACTTCGTAGGGCTTGAGTGATGCTGGGATATGCGGAAACCTCCGAAATGGAGCCATTACTAGACACTGGCGCTGGTGGCAACTGAGGTGCCCGGAGTTGGCTTGATGATTCCCGAGTCTGTAGGCGACTAGATACATTCCTTTCCTTTATTATGTCATTAATATATGGCCGCGTACCTAGGTATGTGAAGATGCTGACTAACTTTGCCATGCACTGACGATGCCAGCGTTGGGTGTATTGAAAAGGGAGTCGGTGGTGAACATCCAACAGTGGCATCTCGTTGAGAACGGACACTATTATCACCCACCAGCCGTGTATTAACAGCACCGTCTTGCTTAGCATCCCCTGTGTCGCTCTCAGCCATTTCCGGTCTGTCCAAGTCCACTTGACTGGTGCATTTCGTGCCTCGACGATGGCAATTGATGCAGATCGCATCATCATCATCTAGCGATGGAAAAGTACACTTGACCTTTCTCTGTCTACACTCCCAGCAGCTGTGTGTACCTTTGCGAACCTTTCTGCGCTTCGGTGCGGGTTCGTCCGAGGGAGCCATCATTCGGTGCGTACGCTGCCACAAGCTGCAACCGTGGCAAGTGAGACTAGCCTTTGACCGAGTGAAAAATTGTGAAAATACGCCACCAAAAAGTTTGGACCGAGATGATTAGTACTGGAGATGTCCGACGCGCTTCTCGTTGTGGTTGTGATGACCCGAGGTGCCCTTCCTCCCTGCTGACAAACAGACAATCGTCCGAACCGCTCTTCGGACGATTCAGCCGAGATATGCGCACGCTTGAGGGAACATCCAACTCGCAAAAAGAGCAAATTTGCTCTGCTGTACGCGGTACCTCAATAATTTTATTCCTGTAAAGGATTTTGACTTTTCATCCTTCAGACTAATACAATGTATGAATACTAATGACCGGATACATCTCCTTCCGGGCATTCTAGAAAAAGATTGAACTGGGCCGAGTTTGATTCGGCCGAGCTAGTGATACACCTTGTCTAGCTCGGAGATGTGGCATGTATGCCTGGGTTTGTTTTTTGTGGCTAGAGTCCGTCCGCAACCTATATAAACAGACTATTTCTATCATAATGTGGAAAGGGGCAAGCTTCAATCTTGTCATATCACCGTTTTGCAAACTTGTTCAACAATGGACAAACAAGCCGTCAGCTCAGAGAAACAGGCGATAGCCAGAGATCCTCCACAGGCTTCGTCTACCCTTGAGCCAGGTCCAGAGTCAGTCGGCATTCATGTCGCCAACGACTCCGCAAAAGCTCATGCAACTGATGAATATCCGCATGGTGCCCGCCTGGCTGCTGTTGTGCTTTCACTCATGCTGGGCATGTTTTTGGTAGCACTTGATAACGTCAGTCCCCCGTTTCGTGATGCGCCTCACAGCTAACCAATGCTACCAACAGACAATCCTCGGCACGGCTATTCCCAAGATAACGGACGAATTCCATGACCTAAACAAAGTGTCGTGGTACGGGTCAGCCTATTTGATGACATATGGCTGTGGTTAGTTATATAAACACATTTGTTTCTAGACGGCATGTTAACCTTTTACGCAGAGCGCCTCCTTTCTTCCCATCTACTAATGCTCGGTTACTTGGTCTTAAAATCTACCACATTACGGAATCGCTAATTATTATAGCCTTCCAATCAACCTGGGGAAAGTTTTTCAAGTACTTTCCGATCAAACTTTGGTTTCTTGTTGCCGTATTCATTTTTGAAGTGGGAAGCCTTATCTGCGCCGTGGCTCAAGGCCCTACAACTCTTATAGTCGGCAGAGCTATTGCTGGATTCGGCGGAGCTGGAGTTGGCGTTGGAGTTTTCACGATTATTGGGTTCGCTGCACCTCCTGAGAAACGTCCACAACTTTTGGGCTTTACTGGAGCAACCTATGGCATTGCCGCGGTCTTGGGACCACTTATTGGCGGCGCTTTCACTGACAAAGTGTCATGGCGCTGGGTAAGATGAGAGACATTGAAAATTAGTGTTATAACTGACCACTGAATAGTGCTTCTACGTCAACCTGCCCATCGGGGGGCTTGCTGCCGGACTGATCTTCTTGCTCTTCAAGACCCCAGTTAGCGCAGCCCCGGCAAAGGCTACACCTAAAGAGAAGCTCTTGCAAATGGACCTCGTCGGTGCAGCTCTTATGATGGGATTGATTGTTTCATTTATCCTTGCTCTGCAGTATGGGGGCCAAACACATTCCTGGCACAGCAGCCAGGTTATAGGACTGCTGGTCGGCTTTTTTATGCTTGTTCTGGTCTTTGTAGCTTGGGAAATTTTCCAGAAGGAACGTGCAATGATTGTTCCACGTCTCGTAAGCCATGATGCAAGTCCAACCCTACCCTAATATGAACTAATTGCGAAAATGGCCGCAGTTTATGAAGCCCTACATTTCCGTAGGCTCCATATTCATGTTCTTCTTCGGCGGCGCCTACTTCATCATCCTTTATTATCTTCCGATCTATTTCCAGAGCGTCTATAACAACAGTCCAATCGGATCTGGTGTCAAAATGCTCGCATTCATCATCCCGCTAACCATCGCTGCCATCGTACAAGGATTCGCGCTATCCAAAATCCGCATTGTACCTCTGTTCTGGATTATAGGTGGCGCATTGGGAACCATCGGCTGTGGTCTATTCTATACTTTTGGTACTGAAACATCTACTGGCAAGTGGATTGGGTATCAGATTATTGTTGGCTTCAGCACGGGCTGGTCATTCCAGACTGCCATTTCAAACGCTCAAGTCCACGCTTCACCGGAGGACATGTCGCAAGCTACAGCTATCGTCAATTGTGAGTCCTTAACCTACTGTACCTTTCATGGGTTGTCTCCTAACAGTAATGCCAGACTTTATGACCGTTGGTGGAGCTTTCTTTCTCGCAGCAGCACAGTGCGCCTTCAACAATCAGTTGATTCAAACAATTAGCATAAAACTCCCCGAGATCGACCCAGCAGTAGTTACTGCGACTGGTGCAACTCAAATCCGTGAAGCTTTTACGGGCTCACAAGTTTCCGTCATCGTCGATGCCTACATGGTTGGTCTGAAAGCTGTGTTTGCAATTACTATTGCCGCCTTTGGTATTGCCACCGTCATTGGTTTCTTTGGTAGCTGGAAGAAGCTCCACAGTGATGAGCTGAAGAAGGCGACTGGTGGCGCTGCATGATCGTCTGCAGATTGTTGGCGTGTCTGAATAGGAGTCAGCATCTCGGTGGAGTATTTAAAACGATAGGCGACCACTAGAATGAGTTGCATTTCGCGACTCAGGTTGCCGGGTTTAGAGGCCTGGAGTTGCCTATTGCTTGGTGTACAGACTTTTGTCGCAGTGGGTGTATTAGATTTATTTTATATAGGACCTTTAATAAGCGCTACCGCGTACCCTCTTTTATATTGGAGCGAATATTATCACACAATCTGGACGAATCAATTATTTCCAAACCAACTTCGTTAGTATCACTTGTCCTGCTAGTATGCGAAGGTTGATGCGTCTCGAGTTGCAGGTGTACAAGGGGGGTTAATTTAGGCGGGGAATGACTAGGGTAATGGCGGGGAACAGTATTGCATAGATTATGAACAAGTAATCAGGTCCTATCATGAAAAGGCTACATTCCTTCTCTTTGTTTGCTTTTTCTCTAACATTAAGTATTCATTCCATTTTGACTGGATACTTTAAGCAGCATTGAGTGTTAGCTTTTCGGTATAGAATCGCGGAAATCCCTGATATGAAGGACACGCGTGTTGAGTATCATTTCCGCTACGAAGGTTGTGGATACTGGTAAATCAACCGCCATGTACTTTTTGCTTATCATGGAGAGTCCCGAAATAATTCACAGTGTGTTTCATTGTTTATCCACACTAGAAGCTAGAACACAAAGTATGATTTCCACTGGGTTGAGACACCACCAATCCTTACCCCTGCACATCGGGTTCCTCTTCTCAAAACGACCAAATTTCAGCCGAGGTATATCGTTCCTCGGCCTAGATTAAAGTCCGACACTAACCTTCCTAGGTCTAGTCGGCTTCGATGATACATTAGCAGTGTGAGCGTTAAATAGTACGAAATCCATCCGTTTTGTGAATATGAGGGTTCTGTGGAAGTCTTTTTCAGGAGGTGCGACAGACCTATGATGCAGTTATCACCGCATTTTCATGGCCGTGCGCGTTTGATTGGAGAGAAACAATTGTGGTGGTATTCCAAGGTTCTGTTCGTGGATTAGATTTAGGTAATAGCTTAAGAAAAGCGCATATAAAGTTGATGCCTAAAAGTTAATATACAAACCAACCATCATTTTCATAATCCAATTTCTATATTATTCAGTTATTTTGAGTATATAATACATTGAGGTAGTCAGTACTATTTCGGTCGCTGCATCTCATATTCAACGTGAACCTCATCTGTGCGCCGTATTTGATATTGCTCCAGGTCATTTAGAATACTTTCCTGGCTCTCCCTTTTGTGCAATGGAGTTGTTCTGTCTTTTTTTGACACGTGAGCCTGTGAGCTCAATTGATTGTCGTATACCTTGTGCTGTGCATAAGATGATGGCTTGGAGTGACCCTTGGATGTCGAAACGAGTTTCAGTTTTCTCAGAATAAGTTCGAGGATCGGTTGTAATGTTGGTATACATGCAGCAATGACAACGACATTGGCTTCGACACTAGGGGTTTGTTAGTATCATACCAACGTGTTTGGAAGATGCAATGTCTTACTTGGTCCAAACCACAAGAGATACAGTGCTAACTAATTCACGAAGCAGCATTAGTATTTGAAAGCAGGTCATGATCAAACCCAGGAAGGAGAACAAACATGTTGGATCTGTCTGGTCAGCCAGACCTTTGATCTGGGCGCATTTGACCATTGCAGTTGCAGCCGCACTGGGATTGACCGTACGTGTTAGCTTTAGGTCACTTGAAGAGATCGATTGCCAGATTTCCATACATTGCACCCAGACCAAGCGCAGTCGTCAAAGCAATCTTCTTGCGCAATGACATTTGAAGTTTGAATAGAACGAATCCAGGGTAAATTGCGAGGAAAAGGTCTACAAATGCGGAGAAAGCTGTCCATACAAGGGGGTTATCAGTCACTGTCACGAGAATAACGAGACCTATCGAGCACCGCTCACCTCCATTAAATGTGGCATAGTTTATAAGAATCCAGATATTCCTGCATTTCGCCTCCCCGCTCAATACCATCGAGGTCTTCCAAAGTGCTTGCTGGGGATCACACATGGTAACATAGATCATGATGTTGACAAGGGCAATGACAGCAATCAAGCTGACAAGACCCCACACTATGATGCGTTCTGTGAGGTTTGGGTTCAATATCCGGTGGAGCAGTGCGGCAACCGCAAGCTTTGGTATTGCGAAGGATATAATTCCGAAAATGAACGAGATCATATTCCACATGAGGGCCAGCTCAGCGGACCTAGGTTCAAGATTCATCTTGTGTTGTCCATATCCATAAGTCACTGAGACTGTCGTAGTTGCAACGTAAATTAGACCGAATATCTGAAGCAGTTGCAGATGTCAGAAATACTGGTCCAGGATATACGATATGCAAAACAGATGGGATAATCACCATAGATGCTCCGATCAACCAGTCATCAAACCCGAAGTTTCGTAACATTCGCTGCCGAACACATAGACGAGCAATAACGAGAAACGTGGCAAGAGTTGTCATTGACCACATCACCGCCATCATTTCCGGGCCTTTATTGCCCGTTTTGGGGGCATCTGTGATCGAACCCGCCATACCGGGCGATGGTCTATCTCAAGATCCGAATCACCATTGACAATTGCAGTGTCTAAAATCTTTATAAGATCCAAAGGACCCGAGGATATTTTAAGTGGCAAAAAGAAAATCCGAAACAAAGGGATTATCCCGTTCAGGGATCATTTTATTGTTATATTGTATGTGAGAACAGGTCCACCTTTTCTTCTTAAGTGTTGACAATATAGATATTTTATTGGTCTACTCTAGCGTACCTTTACGTGGCACAATGCATTATTGACAGGCATTACAATCCTTTGAGGCCTCCCCCCGATCGCCGATGTAACAGCACGTAGTTTTAGCGTGCTGATCCCAGCACCTCATGCACATTTCTGTCCTATATCGTGGACCCACAAGCACTAATTGCTAGACATGGGATGATCATTCCCGATTATTGACCAATAGGCGATTTAGTCGGATTGGCTCCATTTCTTCGCCCCCTTCCGAACGGCACCGAATAAATGAAAGAATACGAAGTACAATAAACACATAACGGAATAACCCTTTTATAGCATTAGTCTGCAGCAGTTTGTCTCATTATTAACTAGGCATGAGATGCTATCAGGTTTTTGGTGCTCCATAGTGGAACCCATGCTCAAACGATCGCAATCGCTTAAGATGGATCGCAATCCCCCTTATATAGCCGGATGTTGGAGATAGTCCATATTTCAGTTCTAATTTTGCCATTTCATCTCCGTGAAAGGTGTTTCAAGTTCACAAACTTTCAAAATGGCAGTCACCAATGTATCAAACGGATCTGCAACTAATGGCCATGGTGCAGCCGTTATTGATCCTCAGGTTGCTACTGCACCCAGTGCCCCTGAGAAACTTGCGCATTTGCAAAAGGAAATTGAATCTCATTCCCAGGCTTACAGCAATGGCGATCATGGTGCGCGCCTGAAGCTTCTGGAGACAGCCCGGTCTCTCGTGCAGGCAATGGAAACACCCCAGGAGACCATGCTGCGATACTGCTGGGCCCAGGTGCGTCAGAGCAATGCAGACTTTAGTTCAGGGATTGAAAATGCTTATTTTCGTTGTTTATTTGTGATAGCCCACAGCGTTTGCCGGCATTGAAACTTGTATCGATCTAGGAATCTTCTTCATATTAGCACAGACGGACAAGCCGAAGACTGTGGCAGAGCTCGCAGCAACAACCGGCGCGGAACCCGAACTTCTAGGTCAGTGACAACTTCCAAAGTTAGATAATCATGACGCTCATCATTGCGAAGGTCGTATCATGAAGCATCTCGCCACAATGGGGGTCTTTGTTGAGACTGGTATGGATGAGTATGGCCGCAACGGGCTAACCACCACACTCGCTATTAAGCGGTACAGTGATGCATGGCCGTGCATGTAAGTAGTTTCACCAGTGGATGTTCTCTTCGCCAGATTGGTCTACTGACTCTTCTTTTTCTCGCCGGCAGTAATGGATGCACTCTTCCAGCAATCAATGCACTACCCGCCTGGCTCAAGAAGAACGATTATCGGAGTCCCACCGAAGGAACAGACTGTCCATTTACCTTAGGATTCAAAACTGACGAGCACTTCTTCAAATTCCTCACCGGCAAGAACCCCGACTATCCTGAACTCGGCGCTCAATTCAACAATCTCATGTCGGCCTATCACCAAGGTAGACCCAGCTGGATGGATGGGAACTTCTACCCGGTACAAACTCTCATCGACGGAGCAAAGACGGGCGAAGAAGACGTTTTCATCGTGGACGTTGGCGGAAACAAAGGGCATGATCTGGAGGAGTTCATCTCGAAGTGGCCAAACACACCCGGAAAGTTGATCCTGCAAGATCAACCACACGTCTTGGGAGATATCAAGTCGTTAAATGCAGCAATTAAGCCCATGGTCCACGACTTTTACCAGGAACAACCCATCAAGGGTGAGTGGATTGACGCACATCACATCGAACATTAACCAATAGCTGACATACGTCTACTTAGGCGCGCGAGTATATTTCTTGCATTCCGTCCTGCATGACTGGAATGACGAGACATGTCAAAAAATCCTGTCACAATTAGTTGCTGCGATGACACCGGGATACAGCAAGTTGCTGATCAACGAGAATGTCATTCCTAATACCGGGGCCCACTGGCAGGCTACCTCTCTGGACTTGATAATGATGGTAGATCTTGCTGCCAAGGAACGGACTGAACAGCAGTGGCACCAAGTTATTGAGCCAGTTGGTCTCAAAATTACTAAAATCTGGACGCCGCTGGATAGTGCCGAGAGCTTGATCGAATGCGAGTTAGCTTGAAAGTAGTTTACAGGAAGAACCCTGGGAGAACCTAGGATCGACAAATTATCAATTTATACAAATTAGGGCAACTTATTTCCCTACAGTAATGGGTTACCCATCTAGGCAGTATGAACCATACCATTATGTAAATCCAAAGGCTGTACCTCCCGAGGTCAGGAGCACTCGAATCCAGGGCAAGATATAATGTGGATGCCAAATGAAGATGTATATATTATCTGAGTTGATTCATTGGTAAAAACCCTGGAACAACCTCGGAAGTGTGTTCTCGTTACATAAGAAGTGCATAGGAGCACACACTTTTTCCCTCATGGAAGAGACAGCGGGGGGAGAAGGGAACTTTTAGGGTTTGGGGGTACCCACTGAACGGGTGAACACGCCAGCTTCCGCCCCTTCCCACCCCACTGGCCCCTCTGTTTGTTTCGACCTCACACAGCCCAACAAACTTTTAATATCGATATTTAATATCGATATAGATTGTCTCGGAAAAGTGGGCTTGGGGACATTTTCACATGGATAGCGTTTCTTTCGCAAGCTTTGGCTTGGTGGTGCTTGACGAGATTCGTTTTCCCAACCGGAAACCTTTAACCAATGTATTAGGAGGATCCGGAGCTTATGGTTAGTTTTGCCTGTATTACATCAAGCAGTCAAGCAACCAGATTTCTAATTAACCTATTTCTTCTAGCAACCCTCGGTGCTCGGTTATTTCTACCCTCGCCGCTCAGCCGCTCCTTGGCTTGGCCGATCCATGTTGGAAATGACTTTCCAGAGGTTATTGCAGAACACTTGCGTGGCTGGGATACAAGCCTACTTATAGAAAAGGAATCAGATAAGCCCTCGACCCGAGGCTTACTGGAGTACCAAGATACTACATTTGGACGTGCGAAATCCTTTTTAACTTACCCTTCTACCCCGACCACCTTTTTATGAATCGAGATCCTTCCTCACCGAACCAGCACGGGAAACATATTGAAATGAGCTAACTTGTCTTCTAGCCAAGAGTTTCAAGTACACCACGCCGGTTCTGGCAGTTCAAGAAAGCAAGTTACAGAACACTGCCTTGCTGACTTCGAAGGTGTATCATTATCTTGCGAGTCCCCAAGATATGAAAATGCGCGTTCTAAATCTTCTCGCTCTTCGAGAGCAGGAGGGTATACTAAATCAACCTTTGATAATCTGGGAGCCGGCCCCTCTTTCATGCAAACCGGAGAACCTCGAAGCCTGTCTAGAAACCGCCGCTTTAGTCGACGTGTTTACTCCGAATCACTTAGAGCTGGCTGCATTGTTTGAACAATCCCCAGTTGCATCATCCAATAGATCTGAGATCGAAAAGCTGGGCTCGAAGCTCCTAGCTAGTGGAGTCGGTCCAGAAGGAAAAGGCACGGTGGTTATTCGAGCTGGTGAAAACGGTTGCTTCGTCCAATCGCGTAACATCACCTCTCGATGGCTACCTCCATTTTACACGGCAGATATGGCAGAAGAGCAGGCTTCCAAAGTGGTTGATCCGACTGGAGCTGGAAATGCATTCCTGGGAGGATACGCCATTGGATATCTCCAAAGAATGGGGAATATCCTTGAAGCAGCTTGTTATGGATCCGTTGCAGCTTCGTTTGCATTGGAGCAGGTAGGGATGCCGGAGAAGAGCAACGAAGGAGATGAGGAATTATGGAATGGGGCCAGTGTTAGTCTAAGATTGCATCAATATATGGCTAGGCAAGAATTGTTGCAATAGGTGACTATTCGTTGTAGAAAAGCCAATCGGCAGGACTGGAAACGTTCCTTGTTGGGTCTTCATGTAAATGATCTATATTAGATACCGGTTATGATGCAACAAGTCTATTCGATTTCCCCTCTTTCTTTTATTTGTCCAAGGGACAAGAGCGTGAAGCATATCAGTACAATAAGTTACACATTGACAGGGGGAAGTAACAGGAAGAACACATAGGAGCGCAGACCGGGGAATGGATATGCTGAAAGATCACGGAGGGGAAAATGCATCAAAGGCAAAATGGGAGATGGAGAGATAGCAGAAAGGTCTATATAATACACAACTCCAATCCCAGTCCCTGATGTGCATTACAAAGGATGTCAAGTAGTAGGCTTGTCTCTAGGGGAGGGTGGCGTCAAACAGGATGCAGGGATTCAAGAGGTCAGCTCTAAGCCTTGTTGGCCTCGTTCTTCTCCTCGGCGTCATGCGCAGCCTTGGGGATGAGGGAATCGCCCTCGGGGTTCTCGCCTGCAGCAGCGGTTTCGGCCTTCACCTGGGCGTGGACATCCTTGGCACGGGTCTGCTTCTCAGTGGGGTGCGAAGACGCATCTACCTCGGCGGCAGTGGAGGTAACTTCGGGGGTAGCGGGGGCTTCGGAGGGGGCGGGAGCATCGGACTGAGGTTGGGGCTCATCGTCATCCTCCAGCTCGGCGCCGTAGACTTCGGGGTGTTGGCGGAAGCAATCTTGCATTGCCCTGCAAAAAATTGTTAGCACGGGACCATCACCCTCGAAAACAATAGAAAACATACTTGAACTTATCAACGCAGTCGATACCCTTGGGCTCTTCCTCGGAGTAGACAAAGCAGCTGAACGCAGCCTTGAAGTCCTCTCCGCAAGGCCCATGGGCCATGCCTCCAAGACAAGGGCAGTCCCAGTTGATCTCGCCGGTCTCCGGGTTGAACGCAGCCTCTTGGCCAGCCTCCTCCTGGAGCTCCTGGGGGTTCAGACCACCTTCCAAAGCAGCAGACTCGCTCTTCTGGGACTGCGCGGCAGCTCGTTCTTCGCGAATCTTGGGAGTAATGGAGTCGAGGGTCTGGGGGTTGGCATCATCGCCAGTTTGTTTCCGGATCGAAGAAAGAATAGAGACTAGAGCCAAATAGAAGGAGAGTTAGCGATTTGTGATTCCAGAACTCGTCATCCTTGACGGTGACGGGATTGTCGCGGCTCGCAACCGAGGAATCGAGGAACAAGGGCAATCCCAACTCCAGTCGGCGAGACATACACTTCGGCTCCTCGGAGAAAACACTGCTCGTATTGTAGTAGTAGATAGCACCACCAGCCAAGCCCAATCGCAAGAAGGTGTTCTTCCAGCTTCTCGACTTTGTCGGACCGGTGCTTATCAATCGTCTGTTCGCAGGTGTACGGGCTGCGACAGTAGGCGCGCGGGCGAGCGCTCGAGCGGCGGGACGGAACATTATGTGTGAGAGGTGTGGGAATCAATCGAATTGACCGAGAGTTCCTCCAAAAAGGGATTGAGAGGAGGGGAGTCGAGGCACCGCGGGATGGAGAAGTTGGAAAGCGATGTGGATTTTGGCCTGAGGTTGTTCTGCCCGCGTCAGCCAGTCACGTTGCAGCTTAAGTCAAGATAATAATATCATCACCACGCAATCCTCCGAGCTTTGATTTCTCTTGGCTTGTTTACATCTTTTGGATAAGTTCAGTTTAATTTGTATTTATCTCTTGCAATGGAGTGGGATCCCAGCCGATTCTTCCGTCCTGAGGGAAGTCCTTCGCCTTATGCTCTTCTCATCCTCAATCAGCCCATCAATGAGAAAGCTTTTGGAGTGTTGAGCAAATATGGTAAGTTTCTATATGAATGATTCATGAATTTGGTGTCTTGGATAAGAAATACTAATACCAGTACAGCATCCTATATTATCTGCGCGGATGGAGGTGCCAATCGGCTTTTTGATATGCCGGAAAATAATGAAATAGAATCTAAACAAGTAAGCAATATCTATGGACTTTGGTATTTGTGTAATCCTTGTGGACTACAACTTAAGACCTAACTACTACACAACGAAGATCAAGCTGACCAGGGATATAGCTTCCTAACTGCATTGTCGGCGACCTTGATTCTATCCGCCCCGCAGTGCGAGAATATTATGAGAAACTCGGAGTGTCCGTCCTCCAAGATCCAGATCAATACTCAACAGACTTCACAAAGTGTCTGAAATATCTCAACGAGCATGCCGCGGAGATCATAGCTTCTCCCAGAAAGGGAGCAAGCACTACAAAATCAGACGCCAATGGCGCAAACGAAAGCACATCAACCCCGCCATCTGATCAATCACCTCTGGAAATTGTAATCCTGGGCGGTTTGGGTGGCCGTGTGGATCAAGCCTTTTCCCAAATCCACCATTTATACATGATGACACAGACCCAGCGCTCAATCCGTGAAACTGAAACCAACACCTCAAGCTCCAATGCCAATCCAGCTGCAGGGGGTAACCTTTATCTCGTATCTGAAGAAAGCATTACCTTCATTATCCAAACGGGGAAGAATACAATCCACACCCCGGCAACGAAACGAGCAGACATCGCGACAGCGTCGACATCTGATGCAAGCGAGTCACCGAAAAAGCGGAAGCGTGATCAGGAGCAGGAGCAAGAGCAGCAGCAAGAACCAGAACAAGAATACTTCTTTGAAGAGAATATCGGGATCATCCCCCTCTCGGCACCTGCTAAGATTACAACCCTGGGCTTTGAATGGGATGTGGAGGATTGGCATACCGAGATTGGAGGGCAAATATCCACGAGCAATCATATCCGCGCCGACAAGGTGGAGGTTGAGACCTCTGTTCCGGTTTTGTTCACAGTGGAGTTGGCAGAGAGATTGAAGAGGTGACTGTGAGTATGAAAAATGACATGGGTACCACGACAATTTGTCCAGATCTTTTCGAATCTCACCGACCTAAGCTATCAGAGTCATATATCGCTGTCACAAATTTGCGGTTCAGCCCACCTATAGCAACATATATATTAGATTGGCTCTCACCAAGGCTTAAGCCAACGTTAGAAAGCCGTCCGCAACATAGGTAAACCCGACTATACATATACTACTACACTCTGATACCCCTGTTACAGACTGGAAAATAATAAATCGGTCATTAAAAGAGAAAATAGAGAAGAATCTCCCAAAAAGATTATCAGAGCAAAAACCAGAATGAGAACCCCAAGGCGCCTTCTCTGGCTAGAACGAGAGACTAAGAAAGACAGGGGAAAGAGAAGGCAAGAAAAGAGACCCAATATCGCATATCGCGTAATCCACATACCAGTGACTAAAAACTTGAACCCATAGAACAAACAAAAACAACAACCATGGAGATGAATGGGATAACAATCATCCAAAACTACAGACTAACCATTCCTTACCAGATCATCTGTACATCCTCACAAAAGTCATATCCAGTCTCTTACGAACGGTGGAGAATAGCCTCGTACAGAGCACCAACAACGCCGATAGCTGATCCAGTAAAGAGACCGACGTCCCCACCAGGGACGGAGTCAACAACCTTCCCAATAGCATACCGGCTATAAACACCAAAGAAGTTGAAATCCTTTTGGAACACAACGTGCACCAGCAACGCCTTCACGATGTTGAAAGTCAACGGATCAAACTGGGCGAGATTAGATGCAGACCGGGTGCGACGCGCACTGCTAGAGGCCTGCCAGCTCAAGTTGATAAAGTAGGCAGAAATCAAAGGCAAAAACAGACAAGTAAGGAACCACAGCGAAAACGGCGCCCAGAACGCTGCTTCCAGGAACACAAATAGATCAGGAGCACGGATGGGAATCGCAGGGATATGCGCGGCTTGCACGGGGGGTGTAGTAGTAAGGTAGCGTATCGGAATCAATTCTTTCGCAAGACTGCCACTCTCAAGCAGCAGGACAATGATTTCAATCGCCTTCACGCTGCTCAGCGTTGCGCGCAGAGATTGCGCCCGATCTACAAAGCCCGACGCAGTCCATACATTCTCAAGGCTCTCGCGCAGCTTAATCGTTTGCGCATCGATGGCTTCGGTAATAGCAGCTGGAGACGCTGGGAGTGATGGCTCGGGGTCCACGATGGCTGAGAGAATTGCTGGTTGGCGGGGCGTCTGGCGGGGTGTCTGGCGCGCAGACTGACGCACGCTCGTGCGCGCTACAGCTGGAGTCGGGCTGACTACAACTGGGCTGGGCACGGCTTCTTCCACATCCTCGCTAGTACGTGGGTTAGTATGTGCGCGATAGCAATAGATAGGATGGCGCGTTGAGGGGCACTCTTACATAATTTCCTCTTCCTTCACTTCCTTCTTCGTAGAGCGGCGTGCTGGGGTCCGCGCTGGAGTTCGTGCGGCTTCGCGCTTGACGGGCGATCCTCTGCGGGGTGGAGAGGCTAGGCGCAAGTAGTATTCATGGAGGCTCTGGAGGCCGGAGAAGATAGAGTGGTTTTCGCGGAGATGTTTGTCCAGCACTACTACAAGATCGTTCTTGTTATAGTCATCGTAGCTATAGGTTCGATTAGCTCACTCTATGCGACAATCGCAATCGCACATACTGTGGCAGGTCCGTCTGATCAGCCAACTCGGCCAACTCGGGCTTTTTCAGCGACTTGAGATAAGGAAGAGCCATAATGTATCCGATATCAACGTAGGAAATTGGACCAATGTCAAATAAGAAAGTAAATACTGGGGAGGGGGAAAGAAGATGCAAGGGAGGGGAGTGGCCGGTAATTGTTTACATCCGCCGATCGCCAAAACAAAACACGGTTTAGCGCGTTTATTTCCTTTGTCCACTGTCATTCCAGTTCTTTGATGGGCTTTTTTCCTTTCTTTTTTTAGGTCTTTTAAGGATATGTAACCAAGGTTGTATAATAGAAAGATTCTATGTTCCTTTCGATATATATAATATATTTTGCCCTTTCTGTTCGAATACTAGCAAAGATATCACACGCAAACGAAGTCGAAAACCTAGAATATGCCAAAAAATATGTCAAAATATATATAATATGGAGTTGAAAAAAAGTGTTATGGTACAGGAGGCCGCAGCCAGTCTAATAATCTATCACAGAGTAGGGTACACAGTATACAAAGTGCTCAAAGCACCCAGGGTCATAACATCCCAAATCGGGACAAAGAATCCAACGCCCCCATTTCCCAATGACCAAAAAAATGTAAAAAAAGAACAGCAACCTTGGAAATGCATGCAGTTAGATGGATGAAAGGTCCTACAAACACTCTTCCAGAACCTGATAGGCCTCGAGTTGTTTGAGCAGGTACTGGTACATAACCAGCATAGTCCCGCTTTGGATGCTAGTCCATACACCACGTGGGCCCACGCCGCGGAACCAACCCGCAATACCTTCGGTTCGGTAGATCATCTTCAACCCGGTGAACACGGAGGAAGTGTCAAGTCGAGGCGTACCGGGCGGTGGGATTGATGTATTTGCCCCTGATGTGGAGATTGGTCGCGAGTGTGGCCGGGAAGGGTGGGAATGTGATGATGCCGGTGCGTGAGGCCGTGGGCTTTCTTTCGGTACGTGTTCAACACAGTGTTTGGCGCCCGAAGAACCGGATGGGGGCTCTAAGTGGTTTTGTTGGGTTTGGATTCGTGTTTTAACCACATCCATCGGACAGGTAATCACACCAGCCATACCGCCGGCGGTGGCAGCTGTCAAGACCTCCAATCCCAGTCCAATGTCCCGTTTTCCAACCCATTGTTTAGCCATAGATTGCTCTTTCTCGTAGAATGCGAACTGGAGCGCCGAAAATGGAAGGTCGCGGAAGATAGTGGCCTTGTAGCCGTGGAATAATGCCGAAAATCCTTCCAGGTGGACGATCTGGCGGAACCCATCTCGCATGTTGCGGTAGTTGTAGCCCGAGTTGAAGTGCGGGTTGTTGTATCGGCCCTGCAGCTGGAGTCGCGTTTTCAGCACCTCGGATGGCACATAGACAACCGATGCAGCCAAGTCGGCAAAGAAACCACCGGATAAATAGGCGATACTGGGATTGATCCCTGAGTCGATCATCAAGCGCTTGGTATATTCATAGACGCCGAAGAAGATCACAGTTCCGGGAAATGAGCCGAGCAGGGCCGGCGTTACTCCTCCATATAATCCGCGACAGAATCCTTCTTGGCGGTAAATTGTTGAATAGGACTGGCCCATCGAAGTGTATTTGGGCGGGAAGGTCGGATCGCCTTGTTGTCGGGTCTTGACTGTATCTAATGAGTGCATCAACATGTCGCCGCATGTTCCTCCGGTACCACCAGCCAACATCGCCTATAATTTCAAATCAGGTCAGTCCTTGCGCAATGGTGTGATGCCACTAGGGACAATAGTACATGTAGGTATGGAGGCCGAGGCTCCTCGTCCTCCAACAGCGCGAAGTCGCCATTTCGAACACTGTGGTGTGAGTCATCGATTCCACCCATTGGAGCCGGCTGTGTCCATGGCGAGGTATGCGAGTCCCCCGCAGGGGGTGCTGTTGGGTCCGAGGTCGCTGTCGAGAACAGGCCGAACACCCGCGAGGTCAAGCTCATGGCAATATTATGCCAAACTGCAATCCCGAGCGGTCGTAGTCGGGGCCAGGTTGGGGATTAGGGGGTGCTGAGAGATTTAACGGGAGAGGAGCACCCCTGGGAGGTAAGGATAAGAAGAAAGAGTGACAAGAGATCAAGGAAGGATTGATTAGTATTGTTTGCGAGATGATTGTTCCACCAGCCAAAATTCTGATCGGCCTATCTTCGCCGCCAAGCCCGATCCGCCGCCTCAGGCATGAATCACGGGGTTTCGTCATTGGAGGATTTTAATATCTTGATATGATTGATGGTGGGAATAATTTATCGCATGAACCTGTAGATTTTGCATGGGTCGCTTTCATCCCATGTATGCAAGGACACAAGATGATTAGTTCATATGAAATCCGCAAATGAGCTTCTTATATGTCCTTCTTGATATTATCCAAAGCTACATACACATGTACCCATACATGCTTATTTTTGACAAATCCATACATACACCCTGTTTGATCTGTTTCAGCGCCCTTCTGTGAGGGTGATATTTCCTATTCAGTTGTTCCCAATACTATATTCAGTGGAGCTCTACAAATCTCTATGTTGGAAAAATCAAATGAATCCGAAACAAGGTATGTTGACAAGAGGAAAGCAAATACAAAACTATGCATCGCAACACTCTAGAAATAATAAACACAAGTCGTTGCGTATAACATCATCATGGCGGGAATCCTCCGCGTCCGCCTCTTTTCTACAGTCGGGACCTGGGCATCCCATACCCCGACATCCTCCATGTTCTTCGCTCAGGCGGGAACATGCCAATGGGAAAGATAAAGCTGTAATATTATGTCTTGCACCAGCCACCTTCGTTCAGTAATCTTGCAAACCTAAGACCCACGTTCTTTCCTGACGTCATGAGCTCCAGCTAGCAAAGCAAGGTGTCTGGCACATCACCATAGAGACATTTACTGCGGCTTCTTGGCTGCGGTAGGGCCAGAGATGTAGCGGCCAATATCAGTGGCCTCGTAGCCCTGGCGCACAACACCCTTAAGGGTCTCCCAGCCCTGGCGAACCTGAGGGGGGTGCTCTGGTGGGAGATGGTGGCGTCGGCACGGGCGGTGAGCTGGCGGACAGCCTGCTGGACAAAGGAGCTCTGCGCGTAGCGGGCGCGGAAGAAAGACAGGTAGACGATCAGGAGCACCCAGCTACCCTTAGAGAAAGTGATAGCGGACAGAACGAGGCGGAACAACAGGGCGATCTCGAGAGTAGCGACAACACCCATGCTGGCATCGTAGTACTGCTTGATGAACCGCCCAATGGTCTCGGCGAGGGGAGACTGCTTGGCAGCGGGCTTGGAGCTGGGGGAGGTGGGAGAGGTAGGAGCGGCCGGAGCAGCGGGCTGCAGGGTAGGAATCAAATACGTGCGGCTGTAGGTTGCGACGTGGAAGACCGAGTAGACGCTGAAAGGCAGAAGAGCCAGGATGAGCTGGCGCGAGTACAGCCAGACCAGAGCCATTCCTATGATACGTGTAAGCTTGAATTTTGGAGTTTCGCATTGCCGATCACTCACCAAGGTATTGCACATTCTCATCAGAGATAAGCTTCATCACGATTGCCAGAGGGGTGCCCTGGACACCCCGGGCGAAGTGGCCCTTGTACACGACGATTCCATAAGTCACGGCGGCCGAGATGAAGGCCAGGCGGTAGGCGATCTGTGCCGAGGAGGAGTAGTAGTTGAAGAAGATGCAGGACAGGGAGTAGCGGAAGACGGAGAGCAAAAGTGTCACATGTCTAGAAATTGTTAGTGGCCCTGGATTCAGGTCTTTGTCGGTGTGCGCTTCGGCAAATTAGACCTACCCAACGAACCAGGCGAACCTGCAATGTGGCATTTCGTTAGTATTGACAAACAAGACATTGAAAAGGTCACTTCAGCATCGGATTCAGTATCGGACTGGGGAAACGCACTGTAGGGTCTGCGCCAAGGCCTTGAGTCTCTCAGCCAGAGGCAAGCTTGCGGAAGGAGGAGCCATAACGTTTTGCACTGAATTACAGTGAAGGGGATAATAGAATTGAATACTCGAGATGAAGGAAAAGTAAAGGTAGAAATTGTGGAAAGCGACAGATAAGACGGTGGCTGGGGAGAGCGGGGAGACGAGTTCGCACCCGTGGACGCACACTGAGCTTCCCACCTCTCTCTCTTCCTCCGCCTTCTGCCATGGTGACGTCGGGTATTCGGGATGATGCAATTTCTTATCTACATCTATATACGAAGTACGGAGTAGAGTTTCTTAACTTCAATTACATATACTTCTTCAACTTCAGTTTTTGGTCTATTATCTGAACTTGTCTATCTGTTTGTCTCAACTTCAACTCGAGTCGGTGTGACCGACCCGCTTGAGGAGATCCAGTTTCAGCACTAACGTTCGGCCATTTGCATACACTTGCATGATTCTCCAATAGTTCATGTATCGGTTATATCCTGATAGCTCACACGTCTTTCTTGAATAAATGTCAACCTGAAGAGATTTCGACATAAGGAGTGCTTAATATCAGTTTCAAGCTTAGCCCAAGCTCTTCCGGGAATATATATAGAACCGGCTAAGTATAGATAGTATAGACTCGGGTGGAGGAACTATACTCAGATCCTACAGCCGTTGGAATTGCCGGCTACTAACCAAAGATAACACGTGGCAGGTATTGATGAAATTGCATTCGGAGTTTTGATCCTTTATCCATGAGAGTACCTTGGTGCCATTATAGGCGAAGAAAGCGAGAGGCCTATATAAGTACTCACGATTCTCAACATGGTCAAGCAAACTTATTAGCTGACGCACATAAGATAAGCCAGGCAATAGGATGCATTTTCAACGCTAGGTCCTTCTTTGGAATACTTAATTCTCGGAAGCCAAACCCCTTGAACGCTAGCTTTAAACCGACTTGGGTCAAGAAATAACAAAATCATGCAAGGTATAACTACATACTTTGTTAGGAAGCACCTTCTAATTCCCTCATTATTCCTTGAGTCCAGTCACTACTTATTATGGATACTCAGCTAACTGGCGACGTAGTACTCCGTATACGAGAGTTGGCATTACCACATAACTAGGACTTCCAATAGCCGACGCATAACATGCACCACAATGCACCACAAAGGAGGTCCGCCGCCAAGCACGGACACACTTCTTGTCGCACCCTTGCCGCGTGCAGAACTTGGTACTAATCTACGTTCGAAAGATGAAACGAGGTACACTCAGCATATCCAATACCTAAATTTATCCACATGGAGCCTTCCCAAATTTTTAGCTTTCCGGTGTAGTATGCACTAAACCTGCCAGGAACACAACAATCGAATCAGTGGAAGTGTACAATCTGAATACGGGTGATCTACATCAATCGACGCTAATATCCCGATAGCCCTACTATTTTTAGGCGTGCATGTTGTTCCCTGATAGGCAAGTCTTCAGGAACACGAGCGCCAAGCTTAACCGATGTTTAGATTAAGCTTAGCAACATCGGACATGTGAATAACACGGGAACTTCCTATGGAGATTATACGAGATGACCCTTTCGAATGTAGATTTGTTACTTTCACTTGATACCACCTTAACACTGCATACGGGCTTCATGGAAAGAATCTACGAATACGAATCGAAGATCTCTATACGAGCTTCGTGGGGTCCAAAGCAGGCAAGAATGAACAAAATAGGTATTTTGCGTAGTATACGATCTCGAGGAATGAAGAGCCCAGGGGTATAAATTGCTCATTGATTCCCCTTCAAACCTTTCTGTCCATCAGCTCACAACATCGCAATATCGGCTACTCTACACTCTCCATTCTGCAGTAACAGCTTCAACTTCACAATATACTTCAATCCATTCAAAATGATGTTCACTCCTATTCTGGCACTCGCATTTGCCGCCATCACGCCAATCATCAATGCCTATCCCATCACCGGCGATGTCGTCAACTGCCGCTCTGGTCCAGGGACCTCTTACTCTATCATCAAGAGCTACAAAAAGGGAGCCGACGTTGCAATTACCTGCCAGGCCGCTGGCACTACCGTGAACGGCAACGAAATCTGGGACAAGACCTCCGACGGCTGCTATATTACCGACTACTATATCAGAACCGGGAGCAGCAGCTATGTCACCAAGAAATGCAGCGGCAGCAGCGGTGGTGGCAGCAGTGGAAACCTGCCCGGTCTCACATCCACCCAGTCCAAGCATGCAAAGGCCATCATCGGAGAAGCGAAAAAAGAAAATCTGGGTCGTCAGGGCTGTCTTGCTGGAATTGCAACCGGGCTTGTCGAGGTAAGTCTTAGCATACCCAATTAGTTCCGATACGATGACTCAAAACTTTACTAACACTACACCAAGTCTAATATGCTTATTTACGCCAACAAGAAAGTCCCCGCTTCCCTCAAGTATCCCCATGATGCTGTGGGCTCGGACTACGACAGCGTGGGTATCTTCCAGCAACGCGCTGTTTACTACCCTGACATTGCTGCCGATATGGATGCTGCCAAGTCAGCCGCACAGTTCTTTAAGGGCATGAAGAATGTTAGCGGCTGGAAGACTATGGAGGTTGGCAAGCTTTGCCAGAAGGTGCAGGGGTCGGCGTACCCAAGTCGGTATGCAGAGCGACTCGCTGAGGCTAAGAAGATTTGTGTTGCTGGTGGCTTGTAGATGGAAATTATGTGACATTTGCTTGCTTATATCACGCTTACTAGACATTGTCATGACTTTTGGACCGCTTGTTTTGTTGGAACCCAAAGAATGTTTGTGACTTGGCTTATTACTGCTTATAGTACGAGAAATATACAGACTTTTGATATTGTCATCTCCTTGGTGGTTCTAAAAGGGAATGGAGGTCAACATTTACTCCTCGCTCATGTCATGTACGTACCGGAGATAGTAGCAGGACGGGATGAGAGACAATTGGAAGGAAAGGCTTAGATGGTATTGTTTTTCGAAGTGTATAGAGGAGACGTTAAAGGAGGTGTCAAAATGTGAAAATAACTGCGGAAATAAGAAAATATATAAAGTTGCTAAACTTAGAGACCTCGAAAAGCTATGGGAGGCGAAACCTCTAGGCAAGCTCTATCGTTTTAAGATCCCACCAAGCAAAATTTAAGATACCCAGTCTTCCTATGCAGTTATCCTACGTCGTTAGCGCAAATTCCGTGCCCCCCCAGAATCCGCTACACCCATAGCCGAAAAGAGAGATGGAACTGATGTACTAAAGCGGCGCTAGGATGATTTATCCGCCACACCTTTCTCCAGCTATCAAACGCCATGGCCGAAAATAAGAAGGGACGTGATATGAAAAAGCAGCATTAGGATGATTTGTCGTCATGCTTTCCGGCGCTCATGCGCCATATTCATAGGCAAAACAAGGGCACCGCAAACAACTACCTTTCCACAAGAGCATGATCTTTCCACGTCATATACTGGTATTCCTCATGAGAGGAAGTCTTTTGTACTACAGGGGAATGCAAATAACCGAGGCCTTGCACTATTCCCTTTGATAGAGCAAATTCACGGAAACTGGTGGTGTGTTGCCTTTCAGGCCTGGTGCATATGGTTTTACTCAACCTTCGGAATAACGTGAAATGGTGGCATCTTAGCTGCATTGGGATTAACGCCGTGATCGTAGACATGTTCCCAAAGTAGGTGTATAGTATTACCAGTTAGGTATATACTTCCAGGTATGTACATGTACTCCTAGACTAAGTATCATACATGGTTTGCCTAGGTGGCATCTTCCATGAGCCCGTGTGTCCTGCAGGTGGCCCAATACCATGGTTCCCTACATTCCGTGTTTCTTTAATCTATGTTCCCCAGATTTAGCCATGCGAGAACCCCATACTCCATAAAACAACTTAAAATTAAGTTTCCCCGGTAGTTGAAAATCACATGGCAGACCTCGGGCCATCTACATACTAGCGCCAACTTTGGAATCCAGCAAGGCCTTCTTCCCCGCCATTTTCCACTTATGGGCCCATCTTCAATGACTATCCTGAACTCTGTCTGCCCCGGATTATGCACGGTATAGAATCGTATTCAATATATGGAGTACGAAGCTATACGCTGCTAAAAACACGTGCCAACCCCACCCCAAGTACAATAAATTCCGAAGGATCCATTGTCCTGGCCTATGAACAGCCACCAATTCTGGATTTCAACTAGAGCTATGGATCATCCAGCTTCGTATGTCGACTTCGTTGGTTTCCAATGTCGGGTCTGGGGAACATGCCACCTCGGTCGAGCAACCCCGCAATCGGGGGTTCTCGTAGAATCATCGCATACAATGCACCTAGCTAGTAAGATCTACAGAACTAGATCAAACACATGGAAAGGTTAGTGGAATTTCCAGAAAAGAACCTTGGATGGTTCGCCGGATAGATTTGCCGGAGTTGGGGTGCGGGGTGGAGTTCGTGAGCCGTGGATTCATTCTTTCTCATTCCCAAAGTCAGTATGACAGCATTGGACGAAGGAATCTATGAAACAGACGTTTAACTGAAAATCAAGTTAACGGTTTTCCTCGGTTCGCCCCATCTGGTATTTTAGATCAATGTAGAAACTCCATATGTCATTCTAGTCTACCACTCCTCCGTACGTAGTTGGCTCCAACCCCTCACCACTATATACCCATGCTCCAACGTACGCCATTTAATTAACTTCCCGATCCTGGACCATACAGGGTCTACAATCCCCGCCTATAAAGAATACCAAAAATTTTCTATTCAGCCACGCAATTTAAAGAATGCCCTTATGTAGGTACAACGCTCCAAGCTTGGGCCTCGACAAACGAATCTCACATAATCGCCAATCCTGGTCACGGACCAGCTGCACGGTCGAGGAGTTTCTACCCGATGCATCTAGCAAGAATCTAGAAGGGTTCTCCGAAATTCCAACAGGGATGTCACTGTGTATGGTGTATACTAGGGTTTCGCTAATATAATAACCCTTGCAATCACATTTAACCGGCAGTAAAACTAGTAAGTACTCCGCAGCAATACACACATTTACAGGCTGAAACTATATCGAAACACTAGCCCTAACGAGGCAAAACCGCCGTTCCTGCATGTCGGAAAGCTAGTGGAGTCCGTAGTAATCCCGACTTGCGCTAGGCAGGGGAAATAGTGCCGCCCCCGGTATTAGAGGTGTTATTACGTAGTACGGAGTACGATGGCTTGGTGGGACCGGTTTTTTTTTCCCTACGCGAATGCGATATTTTCCCGTAGGAATTTATGTACATGATCGGTCAGGTCCACAGCTGCAGTTCTAGTGGAATTATATCACTGCATTCATGGTCACACTCACGGGCATACTGATGTGGGGACCTGACTCAATTGTCGTGGTTGAGATTCTAATGGGGGGGGGTTTGTAACGGGATGGACTAGACCCGATTTTCGGCATATGGAAGTTAGAAAGGGTAGGGATTGTGGAGTCAAGATGTCAAAATAGATCAGAATAGAAATATTGTATACCAAGTGGAATCAAGTACGAATATGAAATACATAAACATCATACATCATTGATACATACACGTAGGGGTTGCAAAATTCACTGACGCCTAACCGGGAAATACTGAGACGTCTCCTGTAACACCGTGTCTCAAGAGAAAACCCGAGAATATCCCTTCCGTGTTTCTTTTTTTGCGTAGATCTCCCATGTTTCAGAAAGGGGGAGAGGGTATAGGCTAAATATGGGACAGATCAAATAAAACCCCAGTAAATATTTTAGAGCATTAATAGGAAAAAAAAGGGTCAAACATGAAAACGTATTTCAGTGACATTACACTTGTTCTCGCCCGTACGCCGGTGCAAACGAAGACTGGGGATCCCACTCGCGTGCACTAGGCGGCCTAGGCCCTGAAAAACTCAAGGAGGGACGCACATAGCGGGCCTCACGAGCGACCTGAGTATTGCGCTCGGAGCTTGGACTAGGGCTGGCGATCGGACTGCGGCCGTATCCAGTCATCTGCGTGGGGCTTGACGAAGGCACGAAAGTACTGCGGTCATGGCCCATTTGTGTAGGACTCGGTGAGCGCATAAAAGCGTTGCGATCAAGTCGGGAAGGGCTTCGCGAGCGCATGAATGTATCGGGTGATTTCACAGACGTAGTCAACATTTCGAAGCCCTTGTTGTCAGCGAAGCGGGTGGATGCATCCGCAGAGACGAACTCGTTGCGGCGTATCACTTTGCGGCGGAATAGATCCAGCCAGCCGGCGAACATGGACGGACGAGCGAAGAGAATGAAGTTCCAGAAGCCGACGAGCGAGAGCAGGAACACGACTGCTAGTAGAGTTGCTTCATTGGGGCCGATGGCTGCGGCGTATTCGCGGCAGAGATCTTTGTCGCCGGTTTCGGCGAGGCACATTAGCCAGGGGCCTGCGGTTTTGACGTTTTCTACCGTTGGCGCCACAGCGTTATCGAGGCTGATGAAGACGACTGCGAAGAAGAGGACGTTGCCGAGAATGATTGATGTGAGGGCGATGCCCCGCCATTGGAGTTTAAGGACGCGGCGTACGCGCCGGTAGGCTTGCCGGGCTGTCACAGTGCCGATGCTGGCTGAATATGAGGGGAGGTTGGTACCAGAGCTGCCTGATGTTGAGGCGGATTTGTCGAAGAGAGAGCGAAGGTAGATGTGGGTACAGTAGACCATTGTGGATAGTTGGAGGAAGAGGGCTGCGACGGCAAAGATCATAACTGGGATCCAGTAGTCGTATAGTCCGTTGGTTACGTTGATATGGCAGATATCGCCAAATCGGAATGACACTCCGGTCAGTATCAGCATAATTGTCAGTCCGATTGCTGGGATTCCGAATCCGCAGACAAAGGCTCCCCACATGAACTTCGGTCCTAGGACTCTTTCCCAGCATACTTGTAGGTGGAAAGCCATTGTGCGAATAAAACTCCAAATGACCACTAGCCAGCCCCCGAATAACAACAAGGACCCGGAGAAGGCACAGGAAAGATTGGAGCGCATGTCATTGGGGGGTGATTGCATTGTGGCATTGGTCTGGTTTGGCGCCGAGGGGGATGATAAAGGCGAGCTAGATCAAAGTTAGCCATAAAAGTTCCCAGTGCACACCAACATCCAACTTGCCTCCATGCAACAAATTCCTAGCGTAAAGCAGATACTCAGATAATGACGGTGAGTCCATTTGACAGGTAGCACGGCGTATGAAATCAACAAGAAGATACAAAGAGGGAGAATGGCGACGCTGATCCAACTCGTGACACTGATTTTATCGCGCAAGTCTATATAACCATCAACCACGTTAGGCATTGGAATTAGAAAGGGCCCAGAAATTACTGCACTCACCAGTTCATATCTCCACTCAGCAAGAGGACATGGCAAACAACAGGAATAGGTGCTATTGCCATAGCTAACGTCTTTGCAATAGCGACCATCGATAAATCCCCCGACGGTGGGGAATAGCGTCTCCTGCAGGAAGGGAGCCGGACAATGTCCAGTTAGGGCGTGCACCATGATGGCGAGATATGCATATCCTGCGCGAATTCCTAACGCGCCAGCGCGATATCGCAAAGGAATAGTATATGTAGCCGAAAGATGGAGAGAGGGATAGAGAAAGGATAAATGGGGGTATACATTATACTTTGTACGATGTACTCTCCGTACTTCGTACTACCGGTACGTTGGGAATGCCCAGGTGGTATAGTTTGGAAGGGCCCGTTCTCTGCCCCACCGGCACACGAGGCACCACATCCTACCCACGGTCCTCTAGAACTCAATTGGGTCTTGGCAAAGTTATTTAGCGGGGATGAAATACAGTATGGGTATTGTATATTACAGTATGGAGTCCGAAGTACACGATCTTTTGAAAATGACTGACCGAGGAACGTATGTAGAAGGCCATAAGCCATATGCAGTACCTTTGGTGATAATCCGAGACTCTTGGTGTAAAAAAGCACTCCGTACGTACTGCGTATCTTTGAATATGGAGAGCACAGTGTAGATCTTATTGTAACATTGTAGTGTATTATTGATAATTAATACCAGCACCATTTATCAGCCTCTTCCATACTTTGCCCTTTCCGTGGTTAGTGTTTTTTACCATTTTTCAGCCCACAAGGAATACAATGTTAATGTTGATCTATATTGTATTTAAATGAGATTCAATAATAGATCTATGTTAATACGTTGAAGCTGATAAATTACACAGCTGGCAGGTACGCCCTCAGAGTGTCTAGCCCCAAGCTGACAGCAGGTCTGCCAAGCACTCGCCTCTTCAACTCTTCGCTACTCTGGCACCTGATTCGATTGCATTATTTACCCCTGGAGATCAAATTCTGCCTGTTGTAGCACAGAGGGGCAAAAAGTATCCAGTGTCACCAACAATAGAATTCCTTCCCGAGAGCCCACGCGTTAATCCACCCAATCATTACGACCAACCCACCTCTCGCTGTGATCACCGCCGACATTCGTCGCTCATAAGTCCAATCGAATGGCTAACAGAGTTAAACATGCTATATATATGTACTCTGTATGCTACTAGACGATCTATCACAGCGAAGTGGCCAACAAGACGATTTGAATGCATTTAAAAGTCCCAGAATCCTGATCCATGTCAATCCCCGTATCGACCATATCCTGATCCTCACGTTGGATCTTATTTATGGGTAGATCAGCTGACCCATCACCATATACAACATACATATTCCACAATAATAACTAGTTAACCAGTTAGTACGGAGTACAAAGTACCTATCTGTATGCCTAGATCACACCGACATCCTCTGATCATCACACCTAGCGCCAATCACGGACCCTGACTCTTAAACCAGTTAAACACGTACTCTTCGCATCTTCATATTGTGTTCTTTTCTATCAAGATCACCATCATCCACTTATGAGTCATATACAATGCCTAGCACACGCACAGCCCGATGTCCGCATCAAATCACAGAACCCCACCAGTAGTTCTCCTTATCACCTTGATTCTACCCTCGCGATTACCAGGACCCTTCATGTACATTATATCTGCCTTGGATGGAAACACACTCTCTGCCTAAACACAAAGCTATCAATCCGACTCCCTAACTCTTCCCCCACTACGGAGTAGTTCGTAGTCAATCCTACACCGGACAAGAAATAAACAAGAAAGAAACTACAGGGCAGAACAGTCTTCGCTACTGAAACGATTCATTTTGCCAAGATACAGACAAGCTAGGCGGCTGCTGCCATCAAAACTACTCTGTAAAGTAAGAGGAAAAGAACATCCAAATGTCTGTCAACGCCCCGGCCCCCACTTCGTTCTATTCCCAAACCAACACGGAGTCAATCACTCAACAAAAAACACCAAATACACGAGCTCAATATTATCGTTGAATTTGCACTTACAGCCACTCGCCCAGTCGCGCTAACACTGCAGCGCTTGAAATCCTAAATAATGTACTTTGTAGATGCCCTCCAAGCTCATCGCAAAGCCCAAGCCCAAGCCCAAGCCTCTCGCTAAAATAAATAAAGTAATGTTCAAGCCCCTTTATCTAAATCTTTAAATCTTTAAATCCTTAAATCTAATTTCTCTAATTTCCTCCCCCACAGCGATCAACCCTTAAATTCGAGTGCTATAAACATGCTATAAACCCCTCTTTCCACCCCCATGCTGCACCTCCGCCAGACTTTCCATTCTCCATTCTCCATTCCGAAACAAGATCCCCAGAATCCTACCCAACACGAAATATGTACGGGATAACCGGTAATATTAACCCGAGATATTCTCGTGGCCGTGTAGATCCTGAATCATGTCGCATCTGGAGCGACATGATTCGGATAACTTGCCTCCCAGAACCCCGGATGGGTAAATCAGTGGGGGCAAGTGGATTCCGTGACACCACAGTTAACGGAAAACCTGCAAGATTGAGTGTTGGGGTTTAGTTTTAGGGCTGCGGCGGTGGGTTTAGGGTAGTGTTAAGAGATTAAAAAAGAGGTTGGTGATATTTAGGTGTGTTAGTGGGTGTGTTATGTTTTGGCCCCCCCGAGGCAGTTTTGTGGTTCTTTGTTTCGCTAGATTTGGTAAAGGACAATCAAAGAGTAGATAACGATCAAATCAGCCTAAAAAAGCTCGAATAAATATTGGAATATAGTCTGGATAATTTGGATAATGCGTGGAGTACTCCGCACAGGGTTCGGTGTCATATGCAGAACTCAGAGGCAACTAAACCGAAGCTGCAGAATCAAATGAGGAAAGGTTCTCGACCCTGAATTTACTAATATTCCTGGTTTCTTCTTTCGAATCCATTTGCCTACTTTATTTGTTATACTACATACACTGCATATTGTACCGAGTACACTTGCACTATACTATGATTACTATAAGAGGCCCACGGGTATCATGATCATTACTCATGTCTCTGGCATTCGTGACACCCATGTGAGGGCCACATCCCCCGCATGAGTGATGAGAATACCCAGTTGCTTGGCGCTTGACAAGCCATTCCTCAACATGGCACGGCGTGTTGGTGGTAACAGGACTCGAATGCATAGTCACGTCACAGTTCGACGCCAGCCGGCACATTACTCTGCGAATACGCCGTTCACTCCAGTACCCTTCAAAATGACCTCATCGGTCCAATACAGGTCCGACCAAGGAGGGACCAGGTACTATACAATGAGGGCGGTTGCCGAGCCCGCGACAACCCCTCCACCCTGGACGCTATACCTAGTTCACAACCTGAAAATTTTATCTTGTGAAAACAGGGCACCCTGAAACCTCAGGGACCAGAAGAACCAGGTGATCGGGTCGAACTCTCATCCCACCCCCACTCCTTCAGCAACTGCTTCACACGGTACTCAGTCGCCCAGCCCAGATCAGACTCGATACTTCTCAGCAGACGCACGGTAGTGCGGCGCTCACCCGGGTCAGTCAGACACTGCCCGCTAACAAAGAGCGGCTGCAGCGAGTTAATCCTAACGCTTCCATCCGGCCGGGAGAGACCGATACCCACGATCTCGCGGCTATGGAATGCGATCTCAGACTCGATGGAGCGGTATGACTGGAGCCGGAGCGTGATCGTGCTCCGACGGCTGGTGGACTCGTGCGGCTTGTTAATGAGCAGCAGAATGCGCGCCATGTGGTAATGCTGCATGGCGGAGGCGCACATAGGGAGACTGTACCAGATTTCCTGCAGGGTGGACATATCTTCAATTTCGTTGCGCGCGCGATGGTGTGTGAGATTGGATGGGTCCATTCGTGCGCAGGGCTGGAATGTCTCTGGGATCCCGTTGTACCATGCGTCGAGCTCGGATTCGAGCCTGTACCACCGCTCCAGGAGGACTTGTTGTGAGACGCCTAAGGGCCCTGGTACGGATCGGTGGTCGGTGAGGTGCACGTTGTCGCCGGAGCTTATGAAGTTGACTATCTTGGACATTATCCAGACTAGGCCGTTACTGATTAGGTCTTCTTTCATTATATCTTCGCCTTCCGGATATCCTGCAGCGCCTGTGTTGCTGGCGCGGACATAGCCCGCGTTATCGATAAGTAGACCTGCTTCGGTCCAGAGGACTGTGTCGTCTGTGTTCAGTCTTGTATGGCATTCATTGATGACTTCTTCCTGTCAGCGGAGTTTTGGAAGGAACCATTCGTTGGGAGAAAATACTCACATGCAGCTAAATAGTCCTGCCGCGCGAAATTCCAAAATGTCGCCCTCCGAGCCTTGGAAAGACCCGACTTCTTAGGGGTCTGCGTTTGATATGAGTTCTCTCCCGGAGACGCACGCTGCTCAAGAGGCATCATGCCCACTTCAGCGACATCAAGCAACGACTTCACGCCACTCAAATGACGATTCCACGCAGGGCCTGCGGCATCGAGAAACTCATACACAGACAGAATGGCCGTCGCCGCGAGTACCTCATCGGAATGAACTCCATGCGAGAGCCGACTACCAGAAACCCGTCTGCGGCGCTTACGTGGGTTATCCGAATCTACAGAAAGCTCGGCAGCCTGCCATTGACCGAAAGCCTCTGGGGTGCTCAATGGAGGTGGACCCTCTGCGTCGGGTTGCAGCTCCTTCATTAACAACTGGATGGCCTTTTCATAATACTTCGCCCCATACCATGCGAAGTCGGGGTCTTTGTCAGGCCACAGTTCCATAGCAGCTTGCTGTGTGCAGACTCCGCCTACTGACGCCTTGGCACCTTTGACTCGGCCTAGCTGTTTGGCGGAATATGCGCAGGCGGCGAATTTTAAGAGAGGGTTGGTTCTCGCTCGCACTGGGACGTATGAAGCGAAATATGTCCCTAGGTCAAAGAGATCCATCCTGCAGATACCATCGTTACTTATGGTTACATATCAGCGCATGGGAGAAAACATACCACAGCCCTGGTCCTTCGGAGTAATGTCGCAGAAGGAAAGCGGTCTCGAAATCAGTGTCTGAATTATCGTCTGGTGTGTGATTCATGAGGCTCATTTGACTCATATGGCTCAAGCTTCTCTGTGAAGCTGCCGGTCTTGATGGAAGTGCAGTGTTCCGATCAGAGAGTTGCATACTTGGGTCGATGGAAGGGGACATCGAATGAGAGGGGTTGAGGAGGAAATTAATATTGGTATTGTTGCTGTTAGACGACAGCGACATGGAGGGCGAAACCGGGGGTATAGCGGCACTCCGTCGTCGGTTTGGAGAGGTATAGGAGGTACTATCGGAGACCGAGTGGTCTAGGGAAGAATAAGGGAAGCGATCGTGCGTTGCGACCGCCGACAAGGCTTCCAATCCCTGCGTCTCAGCATCGCCCATCCGAGAGCCCCCACTGCCCCATCTGTAATGCGGGGAGTCTGTTTGCGCTGCGATGCTCGGATCTGCTAATGAGGCTTCAAGGTCGTCGGCATATGGATCGGAGTTGTCGACGAAGATTACTGCAGAGTGTGAGTTACCGTCCAACAAAACCCCAGGCCCAAAAAATATGTCCCAGTGGTGCCGTACCATGTTTGGGAATATCCAGCCACACACTATCCTTATCAAAGGTGTTCTTATACGAATAGAACCCGTTGAGACTCCCCCGACCATCAGGGGAGGTCCTGTTCATCGACGCGTTCTGTTGATGGCGGAAAACTACTCCTTCACTCGGACGACATTCTCGGCCACCTTTGCGACACTGTGAACATTCGGGCTTTTCTTCATCGCCTATAGATTATTTAGTCACGCAATCAAACGGTCGAGAGAACAGATCCCTACATTTAAGCTTTCGTGTTCGACACGTTAAGCTGGGTCACGTCAGCAATGTACCACAACAGTTGGGTGCATAAACTTACCAGCCGGTTCGTGATCGCATACCGAAATGGCATGAATGCGACGCAGCAACAACATCCGAGGTAGAGGAAGTGATCGGGGTTGAGTTTGGGGAAACGAAAACCTGGAGATCGACTTGCGGGGAGAGACCAGGTGACCTGGGGCCCCCACACAAATAACCTGAGTCAGACAAGGGCTGTGCTCCGGAGGTCATGTGCTCAGGTGTTATTAGGTGAAAATTGGCCTACGCACTTTTTTTTCCCCCGACATATCTACATATTGCTATGGCTATCATAGTATATATACGTATTTCTTGAGAATATCTCCATCAGCAAAAAGGGTATTGTATTAATTGTTGTGTCCACGAAACGTGGCTATCTACACATCTCCCACCTCCCTAGCAACACCCATCCACTCGAGTAGGAAATAAATCGCTGAAAAGGATATGGTACATCAACACAGAGGCATATTCACAATAGAGATTTTCAAAGAATGTATCGGCCACAAGGAGCCAGGAGGGGGGAAGAAAATTTAAGGATAAATCGCGATATGGCCGGCGCGAAAACAAACAAAAGCGAATAAAACAAAAGACATTAAAGACGGCTGGGTATAGCAACGTTGCTTCTGATCAAAACAAAGCAAAAACGGTAGCCTCGAAGCAAATCAGAGGCGTTAAGTGTTTTTGGAGTGAAAGGGGGCATTAAAGGGCCGGGGCACCCGGGTTAGGTTGGTGCAGCGAGTTGAAGAGGTACTCGGGTGGCACACGCTGCATGTCGGATGGTCGATCGGTGCCGAAGGTTTGAGGGGCAGCAGCGTAGCCCTGGCGGCGGCGCTGTACCTTGTTCAGGATGACACCGGCTAAGACGATGAGGAAGACGCAGCCGAGAGCACAGCAGAAAGCTACCAAGACTGCGATGCCATTGGAGTGGTGTTTTGCTAGGTTGATAAATCAGTATCGAGCCTGTCAAGTCAAAAAAAAAAGGTCAGGTAAACTCACTGTTAGTGGTGTAGGGGTTTTTGTTCTCGGAAAAGAACTGCGACATGCTGCCCGGTTGACCATCGGCTTTCTGGGAAAGGATAAATGGAGTGATATGGGTTCCATTGTAGAGCGCCGCTGATGCATGTCCGAAGTCCGGAATCACAAGCGAGCCCATGATCAATAACGTCTGGTCGTTACTTAACAGGGAGGCTGTGGAATGATCATGGCGGAGAGGAAGAAGCTCTAGACCACGAATGACCGTGCCCTCGGCGAAAAGATTTCCGGGGGATAGGAAATTGGAACCGTCGTAGCTTAAGAAGAAAGCCGACCCATTGGTCGCAGTACCTCCAAGCCAGAACTTTGACAGATCTGCGCTAGAAGCAGTAAATGTAGTGACATTTCCGGGGAGATCCGACTGGGACGCTCCAGAGAAGGCAGTCCATTTTTCAGCTTTCGCGTCGTAGATAGCAATTGAGGTCATGTTGCCACCCACATTAAGGTCGCCCACAGCCATCAGCTTATTTTGACTGGCCCAATGAAGGTCAATCACGGTGCCACTCATGGACGAGCCAGGTTGATCCCATTCGCCGGTGGTAGCATCCATATAGCAGACAGAATTACATGGGAACTGCCCGACACCTTCGAAGTTTCCTCCAAAGTAGATATCGGACGAGCTCGGACGATTGACGACAGCATTGACCGAAACATTCGAGCCTGTGAAAACTGGCTGCGTCTGAGAGAACTCATTCTTGTCCAGGTCGTAAATGACCAGACCTTGCAGAGTGCCACGACCGATGCTTCCGGTGACGTTTCCACCCGCATAGAGGGTGTCATTGTGCACAAGCATTGAAATAAATGTTGAGTTACTGTCGACACCTTGAGGCAGGCCTGAGATCTTCTCATTGGTGCCGTTGAGGATGGCAATGTTTTCAATGGTTGATCCATTGCTGCCGGCGGCAGCGAAATGCCCACCGTAGATGGTAAGATTGCGGCCCGAACCGGTATCATAGGCACCGGTAATCAAACCAGTGCTAGACTTTTGGTGGTTGACCTTCATCGACAGAGGAATGAGTTGCAGATCAGTAGGGTCTAGCAGTGATACCGCACCACCAGCGATGATACCATTAGTGGCAAGGTTGCCTGCCAGAATGAGCGTGTTGTTGTGCGAAGCAACACTTGAGAGATGACCACCGAACTGCATCTGTGTAACATTAAGGTTCTGGAGCCAGTCCTTGTGGGAAGGGACCCAAATGGCGAAACCAGCGACAGATACCGCGGGATTCCCGTTGAAAGCAACAATCTGGTCGAAGTCGCCGCTCACGGCAAGAATGGTTTCATTAATAGCAGTTGATGCATTCAATTCAACAGGCCAAATGGAATTGACAGGACCGTTCAGTCCTGCCCCAAGGGCCGACCACTCTTTGGAAGAGTACGAGTATGCAGCAATGTGTTTGAGGCCGGTTGAACCTGCGTCCGAGGTATCTGTGAAGCGACCTCCAACGTACAGAATATTATCGAGGGTGGCCATTGCTACTACTGGAGAGTTCAATCCAGAGCCGGGCATTGCTGTGACATTGCCATCCTTAATCGACATAATGTGGTGAATCTTGCTGTCTGAGAAGTTGCCGGCGACATAAATCACATCGTCATGCTCCTTGATCATTGAGATTGTTGCGTTGTGGTCAAGTGAGGTGCCCGCCTTATTGATGTCCGACTCGGTAAGATCCGAGGTTTCTGTCTTGGAGGTAGGATCATAGTCGTACAGTCCATTCAGACCGCCAGTGCTGGAGAGTAGTTCAAATCGGACACGAGACGCCACAATGGTGATATCTCCTTGACCGTCCTTGGCCCGCAGTGTAACTTTTGGTCGGAAGGAGTCACTGTTGGCGTCAACGTACCCAGTATAGACTTCGTCATACTTGTCATGGCGGTTGGTCTGGTATATATATGACGGATCGGGCTGGTTGGAGTTAGATCCACTCGAAAGGGTAGCCGTGACATTAACGATGCCCCGTGAGCTGCAAGAGTTGTCCTGGGTGCAGCCGGGTGTATATAGCTTGATGGTGTAGTTGCCAGATTTCTTCACATCGGGCTCGAAAGTGACGGATGTAGTCGAGGAATTAGAGTCAGTCACCTTTGCAGACACATACCCAGACTCGACAGTCCAAGAACCGGTGCGCGTTGACTTGGCAGGGTATTCGATGCCTGAGCATGTCGGTTCGTTGTATTGATCGACAGCGTATGTTAGGATTTGATCTTGGAAGACTTCAATGCCGTTCAGGCCAGCTCCTTGTCCGTACCAACTAAGAATTTCAATCTGGAGTCCTTGCATACCAACGGGATTAACCATGGTGAATTCACGATATTTTTCAGTCGTGTTGCTGGAAAGCGGGCAGGACGAGTCACAGCTAGTCTTTGTTCCTGACTCGTCGGTGTAAGTCAGATTCATGATACCATTGTCGGGGAGTGCTCGAAGTAAAAAGGTCTTAGTGCCGCGTCCATCCAAATGAGTGTTGTAAAGGCGGATTTTGGTTGGGAAAAAGTCGAAACCGAGGTCTGCTCTCCAAAATCCCGGTGCATAGTCGTGTAGAAGATAGGTCTTGCCTTTGGCAGCCTTCCCATTTGTCGAGCAAATGATATTACGGGGGTCGGAGTAGCCGTCCAAAGAGGAGTCTGCATCGGATGTGACGGTCGCATTTTGAAGGTTGAGAATTTGTCTTTCGTTTGAGGAGCTAGTGGTGTTTCCCAGAGCATCAAATGATCCTCCAAAGATGATATGGCCATTATCAGCCTTCAAAATCGAGCTGACAGGGCCATTCAGGCCCTTGAATGGGAGATCGGTCCAGCCATCGTCGGGCGCCCACGCGACGGCGTTAGTCGTGTTGTCGTGAGTGAATTTTCCTCCAACATAGACCCGGTTGGTGTCCTGATCGCAAGTGACAGCCGCTACCGAGCCCGAAAGGCCCGGCAAGGCAGTGACTTTGCTGGTATTCGGGTCGAAGAGAGCAGCACCGGGCGAATCCACTCCGCCCAGGCTAGTGAAGTTACCACCGACAAATATCCCCGCGAATTTTCCATCCTTTTGGGTGAAAGGGCACATTGCCTTGATTTGCGCATCGGCGGACGAAAGATTTGTGAGAATACCGTTGGGTAGTGGGGTCAGAAGGGCTTGGGTGCCATCAGGAATCGATTCGGTCTGTTCCTGATACTGATAGAGAGAGACACCATCGAAATCACCAGTGATTGATACCCGTCCCAGCGAAGTCAGGTCCAGTTCCGGAACAGAGACTGACTCGAATGACAGGGCGTTGAGAGTCGGTAAAAGCGCAAGAAGCGAGGGCCAGCCGGCCGCCGCGGGCCCAAACAATGAAGAGATCCTCATTGTCGTGGGAGCGACGACGGGCAAGAGAAGTGTAGTTGACCAGTTGAAATGGGTGAAGCGAGTGTGGGAAGACTAGACAGGGTTGTGCTGCCTAGGAAATTCAGGGAGGCCGTCAGGCCGCAACGCGTGGAGAAAAGAACGTGATAAGGAATGTGGCATATAAAAAAAGAGAACTTAAAAGCGAAGGAATGTAAATGAATGAATCATGCTCGAGACCGAAGCCTCACTGCATTTGAGTATTAACGAATGACTGGATATGAAGATGAAGGGAACCCAGGGGAAGACCCAGTTTGCTTGTTTTTCGAAATTGAAATGGTAATACTTCAAATTACACGTCCCAAATTAAAAATACAGCGACCATCACGCTAATGCACTTCACGACGCACAGACAACCAATAGGAATGGCTCTTCCCAGCCTCCCGTTTAAATAGTGGGGACCTATGGGCCGTGGGTGTGATATTGAATGTCTTGTTGTTGACAAGGATAGTAACATGTACCACTAGTGGAAAGAGAAAAGGTATCTGCAATTGAGGGTTCTGCTGTTTGTCAAACAAATCCTCAAATTGATAATATCTACTAGTCTTGCCTACAATTACTAGGGCAAGGGGGACTCGGTAGAATGAGGATCTACCGTCGTACGACTAATTTGCCGGTAATGACGATGATGTACAACATACGGAGTACATACAAAATGTTTAGCACTGCCCTTATCTCCTGTGAAGTCACATCCCCTTTAACCCTGTTGATATATCAAAGTGTTGATGTCATTTATTTCGATGTGTGTCTACAATGTACATGGGTACTTACCTAGCTATCTATATGATGAATCGGTACTCCGTACTCCGTAGATCGATATGTATTAATATAGTCTTAGGATTCCATCGTACACCAGCGTTGAGCTAAACCACCAAGTGGATCCCGAGATTTTGTCGCAGAAATGATCCAGAGCCCCGCGGTGTTTCGCTTAAATATAGAATCGGGCTCCACGATCTGGTTCGGTCTGCGTAGAACACACGCAATCCTCCGGGGCATATGTTGTATGTAAATATTTGGCTCCTTTAGAATCCACATAATCAAAATATACCGTGTGTATATCAGGCAGTGTAATATGTCTACCTACAACATAGTTTGCAGCCCTGGAGGTTCATAGGTGTACATAATTCATAAAGTTTATGTTATACAGAGGCATTAAGGTCTACATGAGGGGGAAAGAAAGAACATTGCGCGTGTTTCATAGATCTGACACCTCTAAATTCTAGAAGATTACCTGTTTAATGCGTGTTGGTAGTATTCTTCGTCTCAATCCAGTCAACACCTAAAATAAACAACATTGGGAGAGTCGGCTAGGGGCCTACGAGTGAAATGATATGATATGGGTTGCAACAAAATATGACTTGGTCGTCTAGCAACTACCAGTGCAACGGCCAGTTGAGTGATGATTTTAAATTGTGATTGACTTCCAAGGCTCAGCTCAACTATTCTATATTGAATCTGAATAAAAAAGCTCAAGACTAATGCTTAGAAATTGAAACTTGAATGATCCCTTCAGGATACCAACCCAAAAAGCAAACAGAGAATACATAGATGTTCAACATGCTCCTTGTTGCCTCAGGCATTAACGCTAAACGCTTTTTGGCTGAAGTGGCCTCCCTACGGCGCGCCGCAACGCGAACTCCAGAAACCGAAATCTTAAAGCTTTCAACCCAGCTTGCCCTCATCCCTCACCTACCTTTCTCATCTGTTTTCTCGCCATTTGAACCCTCTTATTTCTACAACTTATCCCTTTAACTGCCGCGATCTTACATCTACAAGCTCCATCATGTAAGATTTTTCGCAGTGCTTCTCATGCCTGGCACTGACCATCCTACAGGGAGAGCTTCGACAACATCTACCTAGACCTCTCAAAGCAGCCTGGAAAATGCAAGCTTGCTGAAAGTGGTCTGGGCTGGCGCCCGTCTGGCGGTGGCGATACTTTCACGCTCGATAGCAGCAACATCGGCGCAGCCCAGTGGAGTCGCGCTGCGAAAGGCTTTGAGCTGAAGATCCTATCGCGATCATCTGGAGTAATCCAACTGGATGGATTTGATCAAGAGGTATACTCTACCGAAGATTTTGCGACTATTGACCTACAGACTGACAACCCAAAAGGACCTTGAGCGACTGAGCAAAGCATTCAAGATTTGGTACGGCATCAACGTGGAGACCCGCGAGCACGCTTTGCGAGGATGGAACTGGGGAAAGGCAGAATTCACAAAAGCAGAGTTGGCCTTTAACGTCCAAAACCGACCCGCCTTTGAGGTCCCTTATTCCGAAATCTCAAACACCAACCTGGCTGGAAGAAACGAGGTCGCCGTTGAATTTTCCCTCCCCGCCGGCGACGGAAACGATGCCGTGACAAAGCCCGGAAGCACAAAGAACCGAGGCCGCAAGGCTGCCGCAGGCCCCGACGAGTTGGTTGAAATGCGATTCTACATTCCTGGAACGGCCACGAAGAAGGAGAAGGCGGAAGGTGCCGAAGGCGCTGAGGGCGAGGAAGAAGACAACGAAGAGGAGGTTGAGGAGCAGAATGCTGCCAATCTCTTTTACGAGACGCTTATGGACAAGGCCGAGATTGGAGACGTCGCCGGTGATACATTTGCCACTTTCCTGGATGTTCTTCACCTTACCCCTAGAGGTCGCTTCGATATTGACATGTACGAATCATCCTTCCGGTTGCGCGGAAAGACATACGACTACAAGATTCAATATTCGGCCATTAAGAAATTCTTCCTCCTTCCCAAGAACGACGATACTCACACTCTTATTGTGCTTGGTCTTGATCCCCCTCTGCGACAGGGTCAGACCCGTTATCCTTTCCTGGTTATGCAGCTGAAGCTTGACGAAGAGATTAGCCTGGAAATGAACATGACAGAGTCGGTTTCCCTGCGCTTGTGTCTACTTCATCCACTAACAACCTTTTAGGGATATCTTGAAAAGTCAATACAAGGACAGGTTGCAGTCGCACTACGAAGAACCAATCCATCAAGTCGTCACCAAGGTCTTCCGTGGCCTATCTGGAAAGAAGGTCATTATGCCTTCCAAGGATTTCTCCAGGTCAGTAACTACCAGCCTATTTATTGTAACACCCCCGTGGCCCATTGCTAACATTTCCATAGCCACCACGGGCACCAAGGCGTCAAGTGTTCAATCAAGGCCAACGAGGGTCTTCTGTACTTCTTGGATAAGAGTCTTATGTTTGTTCCCAAGCCTGCGACCTACATTCAAATGGAGAACATCGCGATTGTCACAATGTCGCGTGTTGGAGGCGCTGTTTCCGCCAGCCGAACCTTCGACATCACTGTTAGCCTGAAGGGTGGATTGGGTGAGCACCAATTTAGCAACATCAACCGGTAAGGACCCCGTTTTCTTTTGCTTTTTTTTGTTTTGTTTTGTTTTTTTTTTTTTTACCCCCTTCTTTCCGGCGATATTCTGACATGAACAGCGAGGAGCAAAAATCCCTCGAGGACTTTTTTCAAGGCCAAGAACATCCGCATCAAAAACGAGATGGCCGAAGAGGTATGTGGACTATGGTTCCCTGGTTCGTTCATACCAATGCTAATTTATTTCCTAGGCTGCTGGACTTATTGCTGCTGCCCTTGACAATGATGCCATGGGCTCCAGTGACGACGAAGCACGACCTGACCGCGGATCAGCCGATGAGGATGAGTCGTCAGTTGACGAAGACTTTGCTGGTTCTTCGGAATCTGATGTGGCCGAGGAGTTCGACTCGGATCACGAGAGCAGTGGTGATAGCGATGAGGAGATGGGCGATGCTTCCGATGGAGGGGGCGACAATGAGGAGGACGAGCGTCCCAAGAAGAAGTCCAAGACGGTTAATTAGATGTACAGCTAGTTTCAAAATATCCAAGTCTCTTCTAGTAATACATACGATGTTTTATAGTCCAATGTTCCAAGGTTTTCTTCTTGATATGGTGGGGCTCACGTGAGCTGGTGATTGGCGGGACCAATTCTGGGGCTTCTTAACCCCTGATCTCAGGAGAAGAGATATCTGGCAAGTACACAAGTACATAAGTACACATGCATGTAAACGAGGGTAACTTCCAAGCAAAATCCATTGCCAATAGGAAATTCCATCTTTCTAGTTCGAAATAAAACTGCAGTCCTATTACTTAGAGCCATGCAAGCTACAATCACGAGCAATTTACCTTTACGGATGTACAAAGTAAATAAAGTAGAAAAGACCCGGAATATAGATGAAATAGGATCAATTAAAACAAAGAAAGGGAAAAGGAAAAATAAAATCAATCAGATGTAATAGGTATATAGATTAAATATATCATAGATAAACGATCAGTCCAAATTCAAAATTGTATACATGTACATAGTTGAACACATCAGGTGTTTCTACGCGGGTCGATCCAAACCAACTCCAGAATAGCTGGGCCCCCCCCGACAACCTCCCCCTTTCTTTCCCAGACTGGCAGAGTCAACCTCCTTCTCTCCATCCTCTTCCTCTTCTTTCGTTTCATTTTCTTCCTTCTCCTCTTCTTTTCTTTTCCTCGTCTCTCGCTTCTGGCCAATTTACTCCGGCCCCCCTTTTTTTGGAAAGAACGATTCCAGGTACATCCCCCCCTGCTCCCCAATTTTTTTTTCTCCTATCGCGAACAATTCGACCCCACTGAAGATTAGGAAAGGCAACTGACGACATTCATCATCTAGGGGATCTTAATTCACGGTTTTACATATCCTAAATCCCAGGCTTTCGCAATGTGTAAGCTATCCCACCCGGTGATCAGGAGACAAACAATCTCGAGGCACTTCCCCAGACAAGACGCTGATAAGTTTGAAGCTTCACCACCTGCGAGCAGCTCCCCCGTCGCGTCTCCGGTCGCGTCCCGGGACTCTGCCTCTCCCAACAACGGCCTGGAGTCGCCTTTTGTCGAACGCAGCAACCCCATGGGCTCCGGCATCGCCCAAACCGTCAGCTCCCGCGACCCCAAGGCCGCAGCTCAGGCCGCTACTGACATGAAGAACGTCGTCCGCCGCAAGCTGACTGGCTACGTCGGTTTCGCCAACCTGCCCAACCAGTGGCACCGCAAGAGTGTCCGCAAGGGCTTCAACTTCAATGTCATGGTTGTCGGTAAGTTAGACGGGCGATAAAATTCGATGAACTATGCTCATATCCACCAGGTGAATCTGGTCTCGGAAAGTCCACCCTCGTGAACACCCTGTTCAACACCTCGCTCTACCCCCGAAGGAGCGCACCGGTCCTAATGCCGATATTATCCCCAAGACCGTGTCTATCCAGTCGACCAGCGCCGACATTGAGGAGAACGGAGTACGTCTCCGCCTAAGTGTGATTGATACCCCCGGCTTCGGTGACTTTGTCAACAACGATGACTCCTGGCGCCCAATTGTCGAGAACATCGAGCAGCGCTACGACACCTACCTGGAGGCCGAGAACAAGGTCAACCGCAGCAACATTGTCGACAACCGCATCCACGCCTGTGTTTACTTCATCCAGCCTACCGGCCACTCCCTGAAGCCCCTGGACATCGAGGTGATGCGCCGCCTGCACACCAAGGTCAACCTGATCCCCGTCATTGCCAAGGCCGATACATTGACCGACGAGGAAGTCGCCCTTTTCAAGCAGCGTGTATGTTTTTGGAATCCCCTTTTTACATTCGATTGAAATTGTGGATACTGACTCTTCTAGATCCTTGCCGATATCGAACAACACTCCCTCCAGATCTTCGAAGGCCCCCGATACGAGCTTGACGATGAGGAGACCATTGCTGAGAACCAGGAGATCATGTCCAAGGTTCCCTTCGCCGTTGTTGGTGCCAACTCCGAGGTGACCACTGCTGACGGTCGTCGCGTCCGTGGCCGTAGCTACCCCTGGGGTATCATCGAGGTCGACAACGAGGAGCACTGCGACTTTGTCAAGCTGCGCCAAATGCTGATCCGCACCCACATGGAGGAGCTCAAGGAGCACACCAACAACTTCCTGTACGAGAACTACCGGTCCGACAAGCTCACCCTGATGGGTGTTGCCCAGGACCCCAGCGTCTTCAAGGAGGTCAACCCTGCCGTCAAGCAGGAGGAGGAGCGCGCTCTGCACGAGCAGAAGCTGGCCAAGATGGAAGCCGAAATGAAGATGGTCTTCCAGCAGAAGGTCGCGGAAAAAGAAAGCAAGCTCAAACAGAGCGAAGACGAACTCTATGCCCGGCATCGCGAGATGAAGGATCAGCTAGATCGCCAACGCGGAGAACTCGAGGACAAGAAGGGTCGCCTCGAGACCGGACGCCCCGTCGAAGAGAAGGGCAAGCGAAAGGGTTTCTCGCTTCGCTAATGTCCATGTCCCTCCCATTGCTTTTGCCTCTGCCTATACTTCTGGCAACTAACTGATCCCACTCTCGTTCCCTTTTTTTTCCTTACACTTGTCACCCATCACACTCCCTCACCATCCCATAACGCAACTGCTTTCTCACTGGATGGGCCCGCGCACCGAAAAAAGAATGGTGTTTTTTTTTCTTACCGATTGATTGATAATACGATCCTGCGAGGGTCAGCCTGGGACCTTTCACTTCTTGTGATGTACTTTTTGCTACGCCATATCTTGTCTTGCCGCTTTTTCTGTGTGCCCTATTACCCGCTCATTTCGTTTATTTTCTTAGTGTTTGGGACATTTGGTTGTTTGTTCGCCGCCTGTCCGTGTGTTAGTCAATTCAGCGCTTCAGCTTTAGACTTTACAGTTCAGGTAAATGGTAGACAGTATAATTTAAGTTTCAGATGTATACGGTAGCTTGTGTACAAAGTAGGTAACAGACATTACCTGCCCTCGAGTCTGCACGTACCGGGGTATTCTCCTTGTACTTGGTGTTTGTCCATATTAATTGGATCGACAATGATATCATCAGGCCAATTAATTGAGAAAGGGGAGAGAAATAAGGGAAGATGGGGAAATTCTCCCCATTATATATATTGTAGCGTAGCAGTATATAAAATGTTGAATTATGTTATATAAATTCGAGGGCCCGAAGCAATAGAATAGTGGTAATTGAAAGACTACATGGTATGGCAATGTATATATATATAAATAGCAGAGTGTTACAGTCATTCTCGAAATCCGCTTGACCAATGCACACTTCGTAACTACGTTACTACCATACTTTGCAACATCCTTCAGTGACTTTCAGCCACTATCTCCAACATCTCATTATAGAGGGCCTGGTAAAGGCTCTCATTGGAAGGGGTGTCATTACCCCCTAAAGTTTATCTGCGGTCAAATTGAAGAGACATCTCCTGGTGACCCCCATAAAGAGCTTGTGCACTAACAGAGCAATTATAGGAATGTTGAAGGATTATACGGAGATTGCAATATCTCACTTTCTAAACAATATACCACTTGAGAATGCGGTCCGCGAAGGTAAGTACACAAATGGGCTTGGTGTATCTGACATTGAGTTTGCCATCGATGTATTTAACAGCCTTTACCTTGAAAGGCCACAAATCGAGCATTCGCGAGGAATATTTCTACCTATACTTGCAGGATCTATCAGAGGCCTTCATAAAGTTTTGCAGCGCCTGAATACCGACAGACTTCAATTGAGAGGGGAGTTTAATGATTTGGTAGTCGAGAACGATACTGCTTTTCTTGGATACTAGAAGCAGCAATGTGGCTATAGCGATACAAATTAAATACAGAGAGGTTATAGAATAAGGGTCAAAACCCCCGTTTTTAGTAGATACAAATGCTTCAATACCTGACTTTGGCTAAGATGTTTGAATTAAGACTGACAAAAGAATAAAAAGGTTGGGCAAAACAGTAGGCTATCAGTATAATTGATATATTTCATCATCAGACACTTGAGTCACTCTCATTCCTGCTATGTAGCGGGAGTTCCTCTTTCACAGTAGAACCCCGATGGTGGCCCTTGGCCTTATAGTATCGATAGTCCAGGTAGGAAACGATAGTCGTATAGACCGAAAGAATACTAAATTTTCTCATGTCAGTAAAGTTTTTCTGATTTATTATTAGGGTTTCCCCGTGGTCTTGAGTTTGCTCACTTCATGTTTACGGATAACACGATCACCACCCATCCCAGGGCACAACCTGTACCCACACACACCTGGAGATTTGCCTGTAAGACGAGGAACGCCACAGCGCCCCAAAAGACTATCTCCAGCGCATTCAGAATAAGGTATGCTTTTAGGCTCGCCCATCGCTGGAGGCGAGAAACGTGTTCCGTCAGGAGCTGGTAAAGGATGATGACCAGTGATTTGGCACCCTATATTCCATATTTTGCGTCAGATTGAACTTTTGTATGTGCCGCCTTGCATAGCATGGTTGACTCTTACCATTCCTAATCCCATGGTACTAGCTCGAGTCCTGGTTTTTTGCCCCGAAAGGAAGATTCGGGCGGCGGAAAGGGCGATAATAACGACTGCCAAAAACATTTGCACCAAATGAACCTTGAACTTGTGACGCGAATGGAAGAGGGCCATTTTTGACATCTTTGATATTGTTGACATTGTTGATATTTCCGAGTAGTATGAGTTTCTGAAATGCAATGCAATTGGCCTTGGAAATTGTGATTCTTGATCTCTAATGTATTCTTGTGGCCTTGCTCTACATCCTTTATATATACCTTCGACTCTTGATGATACAAGGACAAATTTAGGTTGTAGATTAGGCTCCCGAAGTATAGAACCGAATACGATGCTGAACCCTTTTACTCCATGCATAGTGACTATTTCCGCCTGCCAAGCACAAATGCCAAGCACAAGTACCAAGCTCGATATCAGCTCCAGACCAGGGCAGAAGACCCACAAATCCTCAAATATACATAAAACTAAGATCTAAGATTGGACCCAGGGGTCATAGTTGGTAAGCAATCAAGCATTGCACCTATAACATACCGTACAACGTGTCAGCCTTCTTGATCTGCAGGATCTTCGCCTCGGGTTCGGGTTCGGACCCAAGGCAAAAACTATGCGGTTGCGTTCCTTCAAACCGCTAAAATAGCTTGTAGCCAAGAACCGGGCTTCTAGGCTTCCATTTTCCACTGCAAAAATATTCTATTGCTTCTTTCTTTCGATCTTCCAGGCTAATCCATACCAGCGGAATTTTCATGCTGTAGAGGGTTATATGAGTCACGTGGTTTAAGCATAACGTCAATGCTCTTTATCCCGCCGCAGTAGATATGGCGGAGCGGTAAACGCCTGTGCCATCTTCTCAGCGTTATTCTTGCCTATCTGGGTGCGCAGAGTCCCGCTTTCTTTGAATGGTCTTAAAGACGGACAGAGCTCATTCAATCACTACCCGGAATCATCTTTTTTTGGTGCATATTTTACATGTTACATGCCATTTGCTTATAGGATACATTACAAGATAACGTAGGGCTGTATGAAGGGACGACGAGGCTAACGCGCGGGGAACTACTAGCATGTTGGAGACTTGTCGCCGCAAAAGTGGACTTGTCCTTCTTCTTTTATGCTATAAGGGGTGGTATCATGTATTCATTGAGGTGCTTATTCTACAGCGTGTTGCAAAAAAAAAAAACAGAGAAATACACAGACAACATGCTTATTAAGACCGGCAGAGGCACTCTAGACACCCTAGAACAGGTCAACTGAGACAGCTCGTACTGACATTCGTCTTCTCCATTTTTATTAACACCTATTCTGACCCTCTGAGAATCATAGTTGTACGGGAAAGGAACTAAAGCTTCAGTGAGCATTTCAATTGACCGATGATGTGAGCATTTTTGTTATGGTACACATGTGGGACCTACCTGCTCCAAAAGCGAATGGTCCCGAGAAAAAAGAAAGAAAGAACACGCCTGCATCAAGGGAAATAAGGAATGGAAAATGAACAGCATTAACCCCGGTTTACCAGGCCTCGGTGTCGAAGTTCTCAACCCCGAAGTACGAAGCAACGACTGTACGGTCAGAGAACTTGCGACCCGCCAGCGCCTTGAGAGCGTTGGTGGCAGATTCAGCGCTATCGTACTTAATGAAGATCTTGCCAGCGCCGTGTCCACGGCGGGGAATCTTCACTGAGAGAATCTTTCCGAACTTGGAGCATTCCTCGCTCACATCCTCCATGATTTCTTCGTAATCTTCGTCATTGAGAAGCTCATCAAGCGTGACCATGTTGAGAAGCTGCAAGACCTGGGTGGTCTCGAGATCCTGGGAGGTAGTCTTGGCAAACATTTGCATGGCATTCACGCCCATGTCAAGACCAGAGGCCTGTGTGGTTCCAATACTAGCGCGAACAAACTTGAGGTGACGGTCGGCAAGCTCCATGCCGTTCAAGCCTTCGACGGCCAGAGCAGTGTTGTTCGGGTCGACGTATTCATAAAAGGCAATTCCCTGGAAAGGTTAGTTGCAAAACATTGGACAGTGGGGTGATGCTCAAACTTACCCGAGACTCCTCTGTAGCAGCATCCTTGACCAAGACAAATGACTTAAGATCACCGAATGACTTGAGCAGCATGATAATAGCTTCCTCGTTGATGTAGGTGGGAATATTAGAGATACAGATCTTGTTGGGTGAGTCGGGAACCTCAGTCAGAACAACATCTGGTTGCACTGGTTGAGATGCGCTGCCGTCGGGGACAATGTAGTCCTTTGGTCGTCGCACTTCAAGTCCCTTGTCTCCACTCTCCGCCATGGTAATTCCATCAAATGCCAATGCAACTGTAGCATCATTTGGATCCTTGAACTCCAGAAGTGCAAATGATTTATCTTCCGAAACTTGGGCTGAGATGCAGGGGTCGACATTGTGAATAACATTGAGACCATTCAACTGAAGATTGAAGAAGGAAATAACGGCATCGCCTGAGACACCGGGCGGGATGTTGTAAACGAAAAGGCGCTTTGATTGGCGAGAGTTGGAGGGCTTGAGGGCAGCGTTCTCACTATCGCCAGTAGGGGGTTCAGGAAGTCCTTCATGCGGCTGGGGTCCATCGGCTGCTGGCGAGGAGCTCCGGGAAGAGGGAACATTCCTAATAATGTTAGACAATTCCACTGGCTCATGAGTTTCAAATACATACCTGAGATCTTTGCCTGCTCAGCAGTAACATTCTCGTAACCAGGAGGCTTCATATCCCATTGAGTCAAACGACGCTTGCGGGTCAACACCGAGGGGACATCTGTCAGATCAGGAGTAGGCTCCTTGCGCCGCGGGGGGTGTGGCGCTTCGCTTGCGCTCTCTTCTCTCACGGTCTCCACGGTCTCCGCGATCACCACGGTCTCCGCCACCACGTCCGCCGCCGCGTCGGTCATCAAACAGGTCGCGGCGAGGTCTGTCGTCAAAGTCACGTCGGCGACGATCGCCCCGGTCACCACCACCGCGGTCACCACCCCCACGCTCGGCACGGTCGCCACGGTCCCAATCTCGATCATCACGGCGGCCAGAGTAACGGTCTTCGCGCTCACGGGCACGGTAGTCACGGCTGGTTGAGTATGAGTTCACTTCGCGCTCCCGACGAGAGTCACCTCGGGACCCATGATGAGGCGAACGCGATCGGCGTCGTTCACCTCGATCACTCCGATCGCCCCGTTCAGCTCCACGCTCGGTTCCTCGTTCGGAACCACGTTCAGCACCTCGGTCGGCAGCTCTGTCAGCTCCGCGTTCGGTTCTGTCGCCTCGGTCTCGATCACGTCGCTCGTCGCGCTAGAATTGGGGTTAATCGCCGCGGTTGCGACCAAAGATTGGCTGGTACTTACGAAGTAATCGCGGGAACGTCCAGTGTCTAAGAGATATTAGCAGTTATATCAAGAAGTAATTGTAAGGACGCTTACCCCTAGATGAGTAGGTGTCGCCGTTCATCTTGAAGTTGGTTGAGGAAATGAAGCTCTGTCGCCAGTGAAGGGGAAAACTCATGACCCGGAGCTGCAGGCGGTGGTACCCTCACCGCCCCAGCATCGATTAAGATATTGGCAGAAAAGCAAACATGGGGACAGCGACTCCGCTGTCTCGAATTACGATCTTTTGAGTTTCAAAAATGTCTGCAGGTGCTTTGTCCGAATGGCGGAAGCTGCCTTTGAGCTTGAGTGAACTTTGCATCAATACTACCCTCAGATGTGGCCAGTCTTTTAGGTTTGTCGCCCAAGTTTTCGGGCCCGGAGGGTGCAGACCAAACAACTGACCCTTTTTAGATGGCAGAACATCTCAGAATCCCAGGAATGGCGATGCGTTCTATACGGCCATCTTCTATCGTTGAAGCAAGACTCCAATTTCTTGTACTATAGATCCGTGCAATCACCTTCCGATACATTCACACCAACAACCTCCGACAATGACCATCTCATCCGCATTATCAAACATTACTTCAACCTGACACCAAATTTGACCGAACTCTACTCCCAATGGTCATCACAAGACCCAAACTTCAAGAAAAAGGCCGCCCAATTCACTGGGATTAGGATCCTTCGACAAGATGCGTGGGAAGCACTGGTATCATTTATCTGCAGCAGCAACAATAATATTGCACGAATCTCTCAAATGGTAGAGAAATTATGCATACATTATGGAAAATCTGTGGCTACAATTGAAGGGCGTGCATATCATGATTTCCCTCCCCCAAGTGCATTAACTGGCACGGATGTGGAAAGCAACCTACGCAAGTTAGGGTTTGGATACCGTGCTAAATACATATATCAAACTGCAGTTATGGTATCCAACCGAGATCAGGGCTGGCTAGACAGTCTGAGCAACCCCGAGTGTCCAGCATTTGGTGTGGATCCTAGACCCAGCGGCGAAATGAAACCAGAAGGGCGAGAGGGATATCGTGAAGCCCATGAAAAGCTCCTTGAGCTACAGGGAGTTGGGCCCAAAGTGTCAGACTGTGTTAGTTTAATGGGGCTAGGCTGGGGAGAGTCTGTGCCGGTTGATACTCACGGTGAGTTCCTTTGGATAATGTTTCTGGTTTATCTCTAATCCTTTACGACAGTGTGGCAAATCGCACAGCGAGACTACCGATTTGGAAAAAGCTCCAATAAGAACTTGAACAAGACGACTTACGATGCTGTTGCCAATCATTTCCGCAAGCTTTGGGGCAAGGAAGCTGGATGGGCTCATAGTGTGCTTTTCACTGCAGACCTGCGGACATTTGCAGACAAACTTGCTGCAACCAAGAAGGTCAATGTGAAAGTGAAAGACGAAGAGGCTGATATCAAGGTCGAGACAAAAGTGACAACTGCTCTCGATTTGAAAGTTCCTAAGGAGGAAGACATCGATATGAAAGTCAAGGTCGAGGGCATAGAGGATGCCAAGAAGCCCATCAGCAGGAAGCGAAAGGAAGTCGAGAACATCGTTTCTGTTGCTCAAACAACAGAGACACGGAGAATGTCCAAACGACTAAGGCGCTGAGGCTATCAGAGACCAAGGGCCATTTTGACTACTACATACTTTTAGTTAAGAAAAAAAATCTGTACATCTAATTTGTCACGTCATGTACGATGAAGATATGGGTCTAGTCCGATAAACATGTATATTGTATTCAGTAATCTTAGCTATATGAACGATCAATGTCTATAACCGTAGTTAGTATAACGGTCGAGCAACTCATAACAGAAGTGTTGAAGTTGAAGAAAGTAGATCAGAAGTCCAGGTAGATCATCGAGCTAGCATCCGAAAACACTAACTCTGACATAAGAGGTACCAGAAAATAAAGTAAAAACAAATGCGTTGTATCATCATGTGGGAAGGTTGGAAATTGAGCAAAAAGAGCTGGAACTGACCTGATATTGATGGTGGCGATCGGATGAAAGGCGTGTCGAGGGAATACAATACAACTTGCACTCAAGTCGAACCAGAAAACATTAATTCCAGTCAACTCAAGTGTGAAATTGAGATTGTTGGTTGTTGAAGTTGGAACAGAATTTTAAGGGAAACGAAGTGAAGTTTTGTCGAAGAAAAGAAATAAGCGAAGTCTATCACGTGACCCCACACAGGCCCCATCTTTCCCGTCCACACTCACACCCTCTCACTTCTCGATTTTCGATCTTTCATCCACGCCGACAACCGACCAGATTTCCTCCGCCGGACACATCACCAATCCAAAATGGGTCGTCTTCACAGCAAGGGCAAGGGCATTGCCTCTTCCGCCATCCCCTACTCCCGCGCCGCCCCCGCGTGGCTCAAGACCACCCCCGACCAGGTTGTCGACCACATCTGCAAGCTGGCCAAGAAGGGTGCCACTCCTTCCCAGATCGGTGTTGTCCTCCGTGACTCCCACGGTGTTGCCCAGGTCAAGATTGTTACTGGTATGGAAATCCGGAGAACTGCGACTCTACGAATTTGAGGATCGAAATTTTCTAACATTTTTTTCGCGCAGGTAACAAGATCCTCCGTATCTTGAAGTCCAGCGGTACGACTCCCTCCGCCCACATAATCACATCCGTTGGGTGAAGAGAGCGAAAAATTTGTGTGGACAAGCCTTTTTGGTTCGGTAAAAGAACCATTGGCTTCGAAGCGCCAAATGCTCGTCTCTCTCCCCAACACTGGTTAGCAGAAATGCACCAGCAATTAAGCCTCTGCTTGGTCAAGAACATCTAGACTGACAGAGAGATTTTGGAATACAGGCCTCGCTCCCGAACTCCCCGAGGACCTTTACTTCCTGATCAAGAAGGTAAAAACTTTTTCTCCCACTTTTCCATTATCTCTATCCCTGCAGATTATGCTAACCTCGAATCATCCAGGCCGTCGCTGTCCGCAAGCACCTTGAGCGTAACCGCAAGGACAAGGACTCCAAGTTCCGCCTGATTCTGATCGAGTCCCGCATCCACCGTCTGTCTCGTTACTACAAGACCGTCGGTGTCCTGCCCCCACCTGGCGCTACGAGAGCGCCACTGCCTCCACCCTTGTCGCATAAGCGCATTTTGGGAGGATGAGTGGTTGACGGAGGGAACCCATCGGATCGTCGTGATCGTCGTATCTGAAGGGTCTATCTCCTGCTAGATACAACAAAAAAGATTACGATTATTTGATACCCTGTTCAAGAGTGCTCTAGAGTTCTTTGGTAGTTGTAGGTCTGGCTAGTAGATGTCCATATGGATAATTTGTGACATCAAATGATCGCTAGCCTGTCAATATAAAGTGGGTATTCAAGTAGGATGTTGAACTGGTCTCGATCATTAACATACTAGCTACTATTTGACCCATGTGGTAATTTGGAGCGCCAGCAAATAAGGTTATGCTATATGTACAACTTTAAGCAGACATATTTCCTGGACGTTACTTACACATCGCACTCAGCTCTAACCTCCCTCGCCACAGCATTGCAAAGCTCAACTTTAACACCAGCTCCCACTAAAATATGGATCCAAAGGCGCTGAGTATCACTTAGCCGATCATTCTCGGATTTAACCTCAGCAAACATCACCGTCCTCGTTTCATAGTTCCAGAGAAACAAGTCCGGGATTCCCCCACCGCGCTGTTGGTACTCTTGCGCCATAACCTTGCAGATGGTAGCAAGTGCCTCTCCCCGGAAACACTGCACAATTTCAACCAAGTCATCTAGGTCGAAAGACCAATCAAGTCCAATAGCACAGGGCTGCGCCCCAGCCTCACGATTATGGATCTCACGGATGATCCGCTCCGCATCCCCATTCGTGATCTCAACCAGCCGATGGTTGATCTCCGATGCACGAGACGGGTAGAAGACATCAGTGTGGAGATCGAGCGGGCACGTCTGAAACGCAGTCTGGAAGACATTGGGGACGTATGTGAACAGGATATCGTAGAAGAGGTAGCCGAACTGTGTTCGAGATTAGAGTCGGGTCTATATTCGAGGATATTCCATAGCTGCTTTGTATGCGGTAAGACTCACCAGCGTCCGCACAATACCCCCTCAGAGTGATATCCCTTCCATCCATGATCACGGTACCAACTTAAACACATACTCTCCACCCTACACTCGCCGCCTTCTCTCTCATCAACCCAAATAGTCGCTTTTCCCTTCCGCGGAGTATCACCCGTATCAATACGGATACCCTCAATCGTCCGCTCAGCGGGCTTGCCTAGCATGACGTGTCCGAAATCATGCTGCTCGCGTTTCACCACCCGAAGCGCTTTTTCCAGTTTCGTGATCCGCTTCTGTAAGTCATAATGAAAGATCAGATGGCACAGCGGGTCTTCAAGTCCGGCCTCGCACGTCCGCAGTGCAAGTCTCTTCCAATGCTTGCGCTGGGCTTCTTCGCTGCGGCCATCTGTAGGCGTAAGCGCCCACATGTAGTGTTCTTCCAACAGTGCCTTGCGTTGATACCACGCACCGCGCCGCGCAGCGTGGAAAAGACGTTGGGCGAGAAGTTCCTCTAGCACTTCGTGCTCGCGTTTATGTTCCTTGAATCGCCCGAGAGGGTACAGACTCTTGTGGATGATTCTTGTGAGTACCCATGCTGGCGAGAAGCGGCGTAGATATGCGCCTTCGCCGCTTTCGTAGATGCTGTCTTCTTTCTTTTGTTCTTGCTCGACTAGCTCTTTCCATCGGGGATAGGACTTTTTGGCAAGGTCTATGATCTGTTGAAGGGATTCAGTCGTGACTGGGCCGTTGGATTCAAGGATGTTGTCGATGGCGAATTGGGTTTGTATCGCTGATTCGAATTCCAGTAGCGCTTCTCTGGATGAGAAGATGGAATTCGAGCGGCAGACGATATATTCGGGAAAGTTTCTTTTCGTCATTTTGGCTAGGATAATTGTTGTGAGGGACTTCTCGCTCCACTCAGTGGAACGATAGAATACCAGGTGCACTCGCTCAAAGAGAGTGCGAGGTACTGGCGAGATCCTAATACATCCACCCGTGTAGTCCAATATCTTCTGGGTAAAATGGCCGTCTCTGTTATTCGTATCTTTGAGTCCTGTTTGTGTCTGGCTCGTTTCACGAAGAGCCGCTAGCAGCTCTTTCTTGCTCTTGCCCTGAACCCTGGCCTCCTTTGCAAAGACCTTGAGTTCCTCCAGCAGTAGAAGCGATGAAGCCTCTTCCAGCGTTGTGATCGCTTCTATGCCTTCTGCAAATCTAAACTTATTTCCGAGCTCTGGATCAGGCAGGTTCCGGTCCCGCTGTAGGTCCTCGGCGACAGAGAATAAATCCGAGATGTCGGAGTAGTAGTTCAACCGGTTGATACGGTGCCAGGCAGAGGTCTTGCGGAGGAATAGTCGAACATACCTGGTCGAAAATTAATCTCAAGCATATCTCATCCCATTCTACAAGACATACAAATACTGGGATTCGTAGGACAGCTCCCGCCACTGGGTAAAGATTTCCTTTTCGGCCTCATTAAAGAGATGCGATTCCTCGTCCAGTACAGTTTCCAGTGCCAGGTTGAATGCATCCACATAGATGGAGCTCTTGCCTTTCTGCCAGGCACCATCTCGTAGCCTCACATGTAATCTTGTCTGTTTGTCATTCTGTAACGCCTCGTACTCCTCAATTGCATCCTCGTCGGTCTTGATCGCAGGAAGGGAAGTCTCGAGTTCTGTCTGGCTGTTGGTAATTATCCCTAAATCATCCGCTGCGGGGAGCTCCCCCGCTGTGACCGAAGGACTCGGACTCGGTGGTGGTTTAGTCTCTGCGTCTGTACTAGAATCCTCTCTTTCGAACGTCCGCCGACGTTTCGCGGGACGTTGCATGTCCCAAAAGTTCAACAAGGACATGATCTCTCGTGTCCATGGATGCAATTAATCCCAATGACTCGAGTCTCCGAGTATAGGCAGACACGAGCGACGTGTCTCGCGAACAGGTTTCAAACACGAGATCACGTGTTCGATATAACTCCATTGAGCTGTTTGCCCTGTTTGCATATGACATAGACAAAGAGGCATAGGCAAACGCATAAGATCAAGGATCTAAACAAAGACAGATGGTGAAAGAGAAAGAAAGAAATGCCATCTGAATACCATTCAAAAAGCCCCTAAGTGCAATCTCTAGATATAAAAATGACCTTACCAGTAAGCTCCAGCTCTCCCTCCCTCACCGATCGACACCTCCGAGCTCCACAGCTTCCGCTCCGCAAACATTCGCCGATTCCACCGTTGCGACTCCCACTTCCCAAAAGATACACCTCCCAGGCTATCAATTAACCTGTGCAGCCTCCTACCCTTGCGATATCAGATCCACCCGCCTCCTCAGCTCCTACGTCCACCACAGGCCCCCAACCGAAACCCACATCCACAATGGGCGAAACAAACGGCACTGGTTCCAACACGCCGCTTGGCGATCTGGGCAATGTCTCTGCGGGCCAGATTCGCCCTGGTGGCGCACCTGCGCGCGTCTATCTCAATGAGAAGGTTGTGCCGTATTTGCTTGACGGAATGAAATCTGTTGCGCGCGAACAGTGAGTGGAATAATATGGCTAGCTAGCTTTTTTCTATACCGGTCTGCTGGATGGTTTTACTGATCTGTTTACTTTTCTCTTTTTGCGCTAGGCCTGCCAACCCTCTCCGTGTGCTCGGCGAGTTCTTGCTTCAGAAGAGTAATGAAGTGGAGGGCGAAACTAAGAAGGAGTCGGAGTAGAGACAAAATGGGGCGGGATTTCTTGGGCGTTTAATGGTGCTTGATAGGCTGTTCTGTGATTGTTTTTTTGATTTTTTTTCCCTTTGCTTTTGGCTTCACAAAGAAAAGCTTGTCAGTGGACTTTGATGTACGCTAAGACGTTCACCATTTGATACCCCGGTCAATGTCTACACTGTCTTGTTAGTAGGGCTTGAAGGATATTAGAGAAGAAAGACAATGAGAATAATGCGTTAAAATCAAGGCGATGATCCCCTACCTAATGGGTGAAACTACTGGAATTGAGAATGTACCTACCTGCATGTTTATATATAGGGAAGTAGAGTGTATAAAACAATGTACGGGGAGAAAGCAGTGTGGTGTGACGTTGAGTAGAATATCCCAATGCCATCTCAAATAGGTCAAATTATTCGACTCCTATGTCCTTAATGACAGAGCATACATAAGCGGCTAACTATACCTAGGTATTTGTAAAAGGATATATAGATACCAGGGCAGCCAGGGACAGAAATGTCCTGGTGGATCGAGTATGTAATATTCTTTGTTAAAAATCCAAGTTTCATAGACCAAAGAAAACCCACAGCCATGGATTCGAGGACAAAGAGTGGCTTGGGTAAGTGGCGACTCACAAAGGGACATCGGGGTCTCACAGCCTTCAAGGTAGCGTGGATTTCATGCCAGAGCCCCGGACCGAGCGAAGCTCTTGTAGATGGCTCATAGAACCATCGAAATATGGAAGCTGATATCCATGGATATAGATGCAAGTTTGGAACTTCAAAAAGATTCCTAAATAGAATAAGTACAAGTATGTCATACCCCGACCGAATATTCGGGGAAGAACAGAGGATTCCCAAAAAAAAAACCTAGATAGGTCAGCCTTGCGAAACACACCTCACCTTTAATGGCATTGTCAATATCCAAAATTGATTAATGCCAGGGGTTTAAAAGGTTGAAACTACAAGCGCAAAGTCGACGGCTTTGAATTGGGCGAATGGTTGATCATTCAGTTGTTTAGAGAAGTCGAATACAATCGAGCCGTTACTGGAGATGGTGTAGAGGTGAAGTTGTAGCTGTAGCTGTGTGACGAATTTGCTGACCCTGAGATAACCGAATTACAGCGCATAATTTTCTGTCCCTTTGCCGCTAGAAGTTTTTTTTCCCCGAAGTTGCGTCGCGAACAGACATAAAAGACACACATCATCAAGCGACCGAAGTGTGCGATGAAGTTGCCGAGTCGTGGCGCTCCGTTTTTTTCTTTTTTTAAAAAATCGTCGAGCCGAGAGCAATTGACAAACAAAGACAGCGACGCCCCGTGGCCCGTCGCCCAAATCCCGCATTAAAACAATCCCAGAAACAAAGAAAAGGGGAGGAGGAAGTGGGCAAGTTGGTGAAACATAGGAACCAGGAACCAGGAGACATCAAAGGCCAGTCTCTGTTCTGGTTAGAAAACAAGGGGAGACACTTTACCTGCCAGCGTACCGATCCTCGCCGCCGCCGCCACCGCTAGCGCCAGGAGCACCGCCAGTGCTGCTGCGTGCCTGCCCTTCATAGGAACGTCCACCACCACCAGCGTAGGGGTCGCGAGCCTCACGGGGAGGGCCGGCAGCATCGAAGCTAGGAGGGTTGGCGTCACGATCGTAGTAACCGCCACCGCCGCCGCGAGATTCCTCACCACCACGACGATCATCACGGCTGTAACGGTCGTCACGGCCACCACCGTAGCGGTCACCACCTCCACGGTATCCGTAGTCATCGCGCGATTCACGGCGACCGCCATACTCACGGCCACCACCGCCACCACCGTAGTCACGACGGCCATAGTCACGTCCGTAGTCACGGCCATAATCACGGCGATCATTGTAAGAGTCATAGCGACCGTAGCGGGAGTAGTCATCGTCGCGACGACGCCAGCCGCCACCGGAGGGGCCACGGCGGTCATCGTAACGGTCACGGCGAGGACCACCTCCGCGACCAGGACCACCAGGGGGACCACCAGGGCCATCTGAAGAAAAGAAATGTAAGCCGACGCAAGGCGGAAGAGAAAGGGATGATATATAACTTACCACGCTTGGGAGGGCCGAAGTACTTTCCAGGAGTAGGGGTGCGAGGACGGGCACGACGAGCCTTCTCGATGCTGAGGGTGCGACCTTCGATGACCTCACCCTGGAGACCCTCCTTGGCGGCATCAGCCTGCTCGGCGGTGACCATGTTCACGAAACCGAATCCACGGGACTCCTTGGTGTGGGGGTCCAGCATGATGGAGCAGTTATCAACATCGCCGTACTTTTCGAACAGACGCGAAATATCGGACTCGGTCAGGCGAGGGTGAATTCCAGTAACGAAGAGGTTAGAGCCAGAGTTGACGGCACCTTCATCTTCTTCCTCGATAGGCTTGCGAGCCAGAGGAGCTCTGTGGGTTTATTAGCTTTGAATTAATATACCACATCAGACAAATACATACCTGTCATCAGAGCCGCCATTGGGGGAGCGGCTGCGAGCGCGGTCGCGGTCGGCTCGAGGCTCATCGCGAGGAGAGGCGCTGCGCTCACGATCATAGCGAGGTTCGTCTATCAAAAAAGGGTAAATATTTTCAAGCGCATCGAAATAATTCGAAAATACATACCCGCGTAGCGGCTTGAATCGTTGTCGTAGTCCGCCATGATGAAAGGACCGAAGGTGTAGGTTGGAAGAAGGAAGAAAGAGAAGTTGGAAAGCTGATAAGAGCGGACGCTAAGCACCGGGAAGTACACACCCGAGGAATCAGGCAGCGGTGCAAACTGCGTGAATTTTGAGGGAATTAGGTGAATTAGGTGGTTTGGGATGAATTTGAAGAAGAAAAATCAGAGATTTCTTTTTTCTTTTGAAAATGTGAGTTTATGCAGGGGGTTATCTCGACCATGACAAACAGATTTAATGCCAAGACCGAAGCAATCGCCATATTAAAGCCTTATTAGCTATAGAACCTAGTGCAAAATATTCAGACAACTAAAACTAACACCTGAAATCGGACTGCGCTAAAATCGAATTCGTGAACCCCATACGAATCATGTCCAGAAAGTAATTATCGTGAGCCTCGCAAACGTCGAGTTCGACGGGGATTCTGCTCTGAAGCAGCCGGGGTGCTGGTGGTCTGGCCCTTCAGGTCTCCATCATTAACCAAGTCCTTCAACCCTTCGAGTTCATCCTCATCCAGTTCGCTGAGTTCTTCACTCATTCCACGCATGACATCCCGTCCAGTCCAGCGTTCCTCGTGAACAGTAGTACCGATAGGGTCGAATGGTTGCATGTACCATTGAATCCCACCCAAAGCCAAAGGTAGCTGCTGGTCTTGCTCGGTCAAGACAGGCGTTGGATGTCGATAGTAGGTGGGGACACTCTTCATCGGATCTTCAGCAGGAGGCAGCTCTTCTGTTTCAGGGTGTTGTTCATCTTTAGGATGGGCTTCCGGTGGAGGCTCCGTTGTAGGAAGTGTCTCTTCAACTCCTTCCATAGCATCGGGATGACCATACAGCTCAGTCTCGCCTTCCGGTTCGACAGAATCACCATTGCGTGACATCACACTGTGATCAAGAATCACATCCAGCTCCTTCAATTCCTTCTCGAATGGTTTGCGGTTGAGCTCGCTCTCTTTCCGGATCGCATCCTCCAGGGAAGGCTGGATGACTTTGATAATCCGCTTTGCCAATTTTCTCTTCTCGCGTTGCTCTAGGCTGAGCTCCGGGGCACGGCCGCTGATTTGTGCCTGGAGTTCCGCGGTATCGCCAGCGGGCTCCACGCCGATTTCTGAGGTAAAAAGACTGGCTAAATCGGCGGAGAAAGCAGCAACAGACGGATAGAATCGTTCGTTGAGCCTTTGCCGGATTGACGCCAAACCGGCTGCAAACACACCCTTTCCATCGAGCCTTGGATAAAGTTAGTATGAGCGTTGACAAAATAGGGCGAATATACCTTACAGTTGAGCTTTTTCAAGAATAGGCCACAGCAGTGGGAATGTAGGGAAGTAGACAAGATCGACAATGTTACGGAGCATCTCTGCATCCTTTAACTTCTCCCTCTCCCGTTTCTTCACTTCATCGCATAGCATCCTCAATCGATCGAGATCCTTGTAAAGTCGCTCGCCAAACTCAATGCGACGTTCTAGACGTTTGTGTCCAGGAACACCCATTGCCACGTAGTCTCTTCGGGTCATTTCCATAGATGAGAAAGTCTCCAACTGCAACTGGAGTCGCTTGAGCAATGCTGCCCCACGTCTCGCCTCTCGTTTCAATGTCCAATACTTTGATGCATCTTCGGCATATTGCTTCCTTTGACGCACCGTAAATCGCCCAAGAGAAGCAATCACTGAGTTTAACACAACCTGGGGGATAACTGGCGCACCGGACGGCAGCTTCCAGATTGTTCTGGGAACACGTTTCCGTTTATTGCCGCCTACTGTCAAGGTAAGGCGAGGAGTAAGGGTACGATCCTCTTCTCCGTCAGTAGGGTGCGCCGGGCCCATTGAGAGTGCTGCAGCTTGGCTGTCTCCCCAGCGTCTACCCTGCATAGTATCGCGGTAATATTCAATGGCATCAGCAGTTGCAGCATCGGTACCATGCTCCAATCGCCAGTCAGGGGGAACGTGCTTGTCGCAGAAAGCCTTGAGAAGGTGGGAGTCCATAAGACCATGGCCAATCTTCATCTTTAGATAGAGTTGAGCTCTGCGTGCACATGAGACATGGAAGGCAACAAAACAGTTTTTGTTGCTGCATTGAATAGATGCACCCATCCGTTGTTTGCAGATGTAGCAATTCAGCTTCCAGCGGCTGCGCGGAACCTTTTCAACATCAGTCACCGGCTCCATAAGAGATGGATTGCCAATAGAAACTTCAGGGATCCAGAAAGAGCAGAGTAGATGAGCCCATTTGGATGAGGTTGTTTGTTTGAATGCACCCTCGGTGTTTGGACAGAAAATACAATTGGTAGATCCTCTTCCCAACAACTGGCACTTGCGGCAAAGCCACTGACCTTCTGGGATGAAAGGAACACCATAACACTCCTGATGCACTGCAAGGTCACAACCATCGCAGAAAACAATTGCATTTGAGTTTTCACAATCGCCATCATCACAGATAGCACACTTGCTGTCTTGTTCTTCGCCCGGCCCAGCAGTCTCGCCATTGACCGCAGCCGCAGAGCTAGAGCGAAGGCGTCCAGTCTGTGGGGGCTTGGGATTCGGCTTAGGGATGCGCTTCTCAAGGGCATGCCACTCCCTCTCAATTTTGGTCATAGTAATTTCAAACACAGCGGGCTTGATGGGTTCAAGCTGATCTTCACGGCGCTTGGCATTGTACTCTTCCAACCATTTTTCATCCTGCTCATCCATGTCATATTCGACACGCCCAATGGTGGTGTTAAGGTCCCCATCTGTCATGGCAGGTTGAATGACATCAAGGTCATCTTCTTGAGTGCCTTCAGTCATTCGAATAAATCGCCGGTCATGGCGGAGGAAGAGATCGCTCTCTTGGTATCCCACGTTAGCCATGGTCCGGTCAACATAGTTTTGATGCCCAACGCCCCTCTTCTCATAGAATGTGAAAGGGTCACGAGGTCTGAATGACGGCTTGGGTAGTGTTAGTTTCTCGCGGGGGTTGGGGCCTGGGGGCGGTATGATCTTTTGTCCTTGCTGGGCGAGAAGGGCGTTAAGGATGGCCTCGGGGCGACGAGGTGGACGGCCAGGCCTGCGTTTGATTGGGATTGGGGAAGCAATTTCGCCTGATATAATTACTGGTGACCCCGAAAGGTCCGAAACTGTCGCACCAGCCAGTGCCTCTAGGCTCAATATAGGAGCAGAGTTATCTGGGGCATCGACCTCTTCAGACGTGAAGACAGCAATTTTGCCATCGATGTCCAAGTCGGGATGGAACTCCTCCCACCCGCGTTCTTCGCGTGGTTTGTACCCATCACCCTGTTGAAGAGCAAGAGCAGCGGCTGTGGAAGAGGTAAACCGACCGCGGGTCTGGTTCTTGTCGCGCCTTGGACGCGACATGGAGGGTGGTGTTGTTGGTATGATGGGAGGTGGCGGTGGAGGGGCTAAGAATGGTTGGTCCATCTCACGGGGTGGACGGCCTCGAGCACTTGCGGAGTGGCGACGGGGAGTAGTTTTCTTCGGACTTTCTTGGGTGGCGGCTGTGGCAGCTGCAGCTGCAGCGTCAAAGTCGATGAATCTTCCTCCTCCTCCAGGACCACCTGGAATGTACTTTCGTTTCTTCGAAGGAGGGCCGTCAGGGGAATCGGAGGAGCCGTTGTTGGATGATTTGAGAGAAGACCTAGGTTTACTGCGTGATGGACGACCAGAGATTGAATGTCGGACTGTCGGTGCCATAATTCAAGAACGAGCTTTCGGGTATGTGTATATTGCTCGTTGGGGGTCGCGATTGTTAATCGGACGGCGTCAGGTCGCGTTCAGAGCCCGACTCAGGCAGGGCCTCGGGAGAAATCAAAGTCGCAATTCTCAAGTCATGCGACAGAAAACTAGAAACGAATGGACGCAATGGACGCAAAGGACGCCAGAGCCCGTAGAAGCTGCAAGGCGCGATGAGGTGTTTGGTTATCTGGTCAAGGCGGAGACACCCGAGCTGTCTGGGCCTGTTGGCCTGAGGCGCCAAATTGGACTTGAAGCACCTCCGCAGCTTGACATAGGGACATGACATCCACAGCTGTCCCTTGCGAGCTATTTACGACTTTATTCCTTCGATCGAGCTTTGATTTTTCCGTTTTACATAGATTTCCAATATGAGCGGTTCTAGCGACAACAGGTACGCGTTATCCACCGCAAAACACCGCGCGCTTCAGCTTCGCTAACTGTTACTGTCTTCCAAAGATGGCGGGGTGGACCAAGCCGCCAGGTGTCGCAGCGCAACTCAAACAACCGCGATAAAACAGGAGGACAGGGAAGCGCACGCGAAACTAATGCAGCCTGGGGCGCATCCAACCCTCCGCAGGAACAGCATGTCCCTGTACGGGGCTTCAACGCTGCAGAGGTTAAGAACGGTCTGAAGGGTACGTATGTGCACCTAATCTGCAAGTACAAGAGCTGACCAAGCCTCTACGATGCAGCAGGGCCTCATGGTATGTCTTATCGTTACGTTCATTTCTACTCAAGCCTAATCCACGTGCCATTGATACAGAAGTCAAATCATCGACACCCTACAAATGTCATTCTAAAGACGGCCCTACCCAACGATCTACTGCCTGGGGTCCCAAGGGTACAGTCTCCCTTCGATCATTGCATACCCTTTGAACAAACAATAACCATATCTACAGCGCAAAATATGGCGAATGGGAAAGACTTCTTCTTGGAGCTTAGAAAACAGATTGCTTCACTGCAGCGAAGCGGTCCCCCGTCGGCGGCTGATCGTCACGATTATGACTTCATTATCTCAAAGTACTTGCATTGCACAGTCGGCCGGTCGCGAGTTTGGTTCGTTTTCATGGGTTGCAACGGCGCATCTTCGATACCCTACTGTGGAGGATGCATGGGTGATGAGTGGACTCGGAGGTTACATGGCATCGGCGTCTCTGATGATTCTGGGTCTTACATGTCCATAATGCACTATGACTCCTTTTTTCAAAATTTATTCATTACAATTAATGGGCTGCATCAAGAAATCTATGGGGATGCAATTGCACTATTTTACACGCGCTATTATACAGAGAGGGTATGTCACTAATATACAAGCAGGAAGCTATCCAACGGCAATTATCACTCTTTGATCCAGCCTCCTGGGCCAAGGATACCTCCATCATCAGCCTTAGGGTCAAGGGTCCATTTGCGCAGAGGGCGACAGCTAAGGTCAGATCGGAACCCTGCCTCGAACATCTCAATGCCCGCCCATCCAATCATGGCCGCATTGTCGGTGCACAAATATGGAGGCGGGGCAAGGATCTTCATATGGCCAAAGCCGCGCACTTCCAAGAATGAAGTAAGCACTTTCATGAGGAACTGGTTGGCGGCAACACCACCACTGACAACGAGGGTGTTGATCTCATCCTTGCCAGTATTGTGCGGCCGGAGTGTCTCCAGAGCGATAATGGTGCGCGAAGCAAGGTGTTCAAAACAGACACGCATGGCTTCCCGGCCTAGATCGACACGCTCGGCGTGTGACATCTGAATATTCGTACTGTTACTTTGGATGATCTTCCCAACCATGCTCGAAATCGAAGAAAAGCTGAACTGCATGGTTCGCGTATTTGCAAATGGGGTCGTAAGAGACCAGCCCCAATCACTTATGCGCCTAGTCACTTCTTGGCCTCGAGTCTCTGGTGGAGAGTAGTCTGCGAAATCGGCTTTACCATTGGGAAAGACGAATTGCTCCAGACTCTTGCCGTACATGGTGCTTTTAGCTTCCTGGAGCAAGGACTCGGGTAGGATATCTCGTGCAGATTTATCGAGTGCCTCCCCAATAGCTATATCTTCGCTTGTAGCGAGGATCTTATGGTCTGTGAGACCTTTGGATTGAACTAGAGTCGTATGGCCGCCAGAGACGAGAATGGACAGGAAAGGGAATTCGGGCGTCGTTGCGGGTGGGTCGGCTTTGGCGTCATTTTCCAGGCATGATACGAGCCCGGGTGTCAAAAGATGTGCCTGCATGTGGTGCACTCCGACCATGGGACGCTGCCATGCTACCGACAGCGCCTTTCCAGTGTCGAGGCCAACGGACAGGTTTGACCGCATTCCGGGGCCTCTTGTTGCAGATATGAAATCTGGGAGCCGGCGACGAGTTCCATCTGCGAGGTTGAGTCCATCGCCTGTTTTTGACTCCGGTAGGTAATTAAGGGCTTTCTGTACAAGGTTTGCGAGGTTGTCTTGGTGGGATTCGAGGGCGATGATAGGATGAATTCCCCGATGCTCACGCGTGTCGGCTGTTACATTTTCAAGGAAATGGATTTTAGCTGTGCTTCCGGAGTCTTTCTTTGTTTTCTCGACGATGGCTACCGATGTATCGTCACTGTTGTTTGCAACCAATTAGTTGGGTGGCTTTTTTCGGGACTGGGGTTCACCTCCGCTTACCATGACGTTTCAATTGCCAACGTGAGCAAGCCACGGCGGGAGTTCAAACATCTCCTCGCATTTATCGCCGATCTGCGAAAAGTCGCAGCAGCAGTCACCTTGAACAACATTGGTAAGATGTTTGACATACGACCGGCGACAGGGGCGAAAAAGATCGGACGCGCACGGGCCGGAGAAGCCCTCAATTGGAGCCCTAAAACAGGTACCAAAACAGCAATCTATAGTGATCTACGGAGAGCTCCATACTGTCGCGAAGAATACTACCTACGAATCATGAATTTACTTGCTATTGTAATCGATAATGTCAACCTTGGAATAAAGGGTCGAAGAGACCGTTTCATTTGCAGTAACGAACGACTAGGTTAAAAACATTTATACTCCAAAATCAAAATCGTCAATCCAGGTCCCATCATAACGTCATAAATATATATTGTTCCTCCAAAACACTGATACATCATTTCCCTTCCAAGAACAGAGTGTGCGCTGTGTATCAAAAGGCCGATTGAGCTCACATGAATGACAGACGAATTGGGGACTAGCGAAAAGTGCGAGAGGCAACATAATCATCCAGAACACCATCTTGAGACAGGCTGGATGCACTCTTTGATGCTTCGTTCTGTCATTTCTAGGAGCTCATCTTGCAATTTGAGGATGTCGATTGTGGGCAGCGCGAGGTGCTGATTGGGGTGATCAAGAAGAGACCCAGGGTGGAGGGCGTGGCACCGCTGCAAAAACACGATGTAAACCCCGAGTCATTCAGAAGTATCTGGTCGCTCCCCATTTCTCCAGCCGTGGACGGTCAGTAGTGATACAAATCTCGAACTTAATTTCACTGTCGGACCGTCCACCGCCGTTCTTCTCGCGACATCTTCATGTGCTTGCCATAATACTCGTCTGGATTCTCAATTGGTGTCACACAGTGGACAGTTGGTGTCACTTTGAATTGTATACGTTTGTCAACAGTAGCAGTGCGTGAGGACGACTGTTTCTTGAGGATGCTCTTCGACGAGCAAGAGTTTGTGTATGCATAGCTTGGGACTTGCAGTGAGGAGAATCTCTTGCTGGTCGGGCTCGCCGCAGAGACTGGCGAGATAGGGGGTGCGAGGAAGAGCACTTGGTGACTTGAGCGACAATGATGGTCGAGGAGCATTCTGCACAGCAGAGATGCTTAGGGACAGCTTTGGCTTGACGACACGGGCAGTGGTTGTGTACATTGTGATTGATGAAGAATCCACAATAGTTGAAGAGGTTTAAAACAACAATGTAGTTGATGTTAGTTGAATTTGTTTTCACAGGGAAACCTTGATCAACAAAGTTATCCAAGTAGGCAAGGAGAGAAACAAATTATTGACGTAGATGTAGAAAGGAGTTGAAGAACTTGGGCCAGCCAAGACGCAGGACGAAAATAGAAGAGGCAAAAATAGAAAAAAAATAGGAAATTCTCAAACAATATGCAAAACGGAGTCTCCTGGGGGACAGATGAAGGCGGCTATATACACTTGAGGGAGAGAGGGGAACCAACGGACTACAAACCACCTTCTTCTGCCTAAGCGCCCACCCCATGCACGGCGGTGCACAAATCACCACCATCACACTTAAGTTTCTAACTTTGGAAAGCTTCCGTCCAATCCAACCAATTAAACTACCAGATTGAAACCCTAGTCTAGTCTAGTGTGATGTGATGGATGTTAGGGTTTGACGATACGTAGGGTGGCCAATATGCCCTGCAGCCAGCTGCACTTGGAACCCCACCCTGATCTTTTTGTCCATTTGATTCGAAACTCTCGACCGACTATCACTCAATAGGTGAGGAAGATCGCACTTACATCAAGTGGATTCCTGGATTGTTGGGTGATATCCCCGCATCATCACAGTGACTGGCAATCACAGCGAAAGCTGATTGGTTTAAATATCAGCAGGATTGTTGTGACGTACTATAATTAGATATCACATGGGCTTGATACCACTATCAACTATTTTTACTCCTCAGGATTGAGCGGTAAATGACATCTATCCTTGGATATACTTAGAGCGAGCTAAGATACACAGAAAATGCAGTTGAAACACTGTTGGTCACATTTTGTTGTAGTTCTTTTAGAGGCTAAATGACCTCCAATCCTTACAAGATACTGCTCATCTATGTTACATTGTGCGTGATCGTCCTGGTGACTATATTTTTTGATCCTTCAAACAGAGTGCGTATGCTGTACGATGTAATCCTTGAATATGTGTTCTATTTATAGAAAGTGTCTCTAAACTCGACAACGTGCACGGAGTAGTTGACACATATTACATACATTTACTTGATTCGGACAACACCCGGGGAGGAAGTGTTTGATTTTTCGAGACGAGCGTCTAACTCTATTTAGGAATACAAAATAGGTGGGCACTTATGCGGCCTTGTCATGTCTTTTTAGATGTCTTTGAGATGTCGGTTTAGGTGTATATGAAGGCGCTAAAATAAAATAAAAAACTCTGTGAAAGAGACATTTTTATGTATAACATTTGATGGACGTGTGACTAAATCTAGGCCTGGACGGTAGAAATTGTATCAAAAGCAGACATGCAGGATATAGATGGTTATAGCTACGTATTTCCTTTTCGAGATTATAGACATTCTATCAGTGTTGCTTCTTAGGTTATCAAATAGACTCAGATGAAATAAATGATTGTATACAATCCTTTTGTCTTGGGTTCATCAACAAGGTGTGGTAGCAATCCTAGAAAGGACCCAGAAATATTATTTGCGTTCATGTATCCGAAACAAAAACAATAGTTAACACTTGGAGCTCTATTCTCGATGTATGAAAACAATGGGAAGAAAGGTGAAGCTTTTACGCAGATATGACCATCGAACAGTTTAATCGTATGGGTTTAGCATGACTAGCTGGGACTTGGAAGATGGTATCATTGTCCCTAAGTTCTGGATTATAGGGTTCAACAACAAGCAAGATCTACCTTGAACAACCATATAATCCAGGGTACCCGATATTGGAATCGTGTAGACTCCATCGCTCGAAGGGAATCGAATTTAAGAATAGTAGATTCACTACCAGTGATACATATTGAATTTTCTTAAGCTCCTATGATTTTGCACTCATCATTCTACTGTATCAGCAGGTGTATATCTTCTTAGAACTAACTACTCTTGAATTCTTCTAGAATCTCTCCTTCCACCTTTCCCTGAGTATCTGGCAATTGTTCTACATTAGGATGACATTAATTTTACCTCTGTGGCCCTCAGGTAGTACTGCTGGATGCAATGACACTTGCAAGGATAACTTTCTGATTCTGATATTTCACCTTGCATATAGTTTTAAGAGAGATATAATATTGGAATGGGTATGTTTTATCTCCATATAATGGGAATTTTTTTGCAACATGGCACCCGTGGACATCGTATGGAATTACCCCATATTAATTGCCTAAGGCAATGTCGGCCGGCTTGGCTCCCGGTGAATCGTTTCTGGAGCTTCCAACGTTTAAGGCTTAAGCTCAAGGTAATTCCAGGACTGGGAGTCGCGGTAGATGCTATACATAGCTACACCGCTACACACCACAGCCTACAACGTATGACTCTTTTTATGATCTCGATTTATATGTGGAGCAGTGGCTGTTAGAATTATAGTGCAATTGAGTTTTTTGAGACCCGTGGAGAATAGTGTCCTTTGCAAGAAGAGAAATCATCAATAGAATGAACATGAAAGCAATCCTAGTCGGTTAAATGCCATATTCTGCATTATCTGATTGTAATAGAGTGCGGAGAAAAAGGGGGTATAATGGTACCGGAGTGCTCCGTTCATAAAATCCGGAGTTGGGCCGAGTCTGGAAGGCCGAGGAGAGGGGAAGAGATGAAGTGCGACCAATCGAAATGAAATTCTCCAAATTCTTGTCCCACTGAACTCCGCACCGAACTCGGAATCCTTTTTGGAGTTTTCGTGTTTTCGTGTTCTCGTCTCTTCGTCTTTTCGTTTAAGGCTCACCGGTTCCGAAAGGACCATGTGACAGGTTCAACCTATCCGGTTTCTTCCTCATTTTCTTTTCTTTTTCAAAGTCGCCTGCTGACTGTGTTTGTTTTGTTTTGTTTTTTTGCCTCAGTCCCTGGATTATATGGTTGGTTTAGGTTTCCTATATACCGTGGCTCGTGGTGGCAAACATATGCCATCCCAAGGAAGAACCTAGATGAAAAAAGTTGTTCTCGAATACGAAGGAGTACCATGATGAGACTAATTTAGGGACAACATACATTGTATACTGGTATCTACTAGGAGTACTCCGTATGTACTCCGTACTCCGTACTCCGTCGAGTAATGCGGAGATCGGTGAAAGTGAGACTCTGATTCGGTCCGATCTGCCCGGGTAAATAACGCCATAATGAAAAAACACAAGGGGGTACATAAAAAGAAAAATTCAACGTGGCCACAGATGTATACAATTATATTAGAAAAATATCAAATCTATCCAAGAATACGGAATACATAATTATCTATTCTAATATTGTAAAGAGACAAGCCCCCCGAAAACTTTACTAAGTGGGCTTATATTAGCATAACTTTTCTATTGACTCAGTTCTCCCCTTCTCCACATCCCTCGATCCCTTCCTTCCCCCAGTTTTCCTCTTTTGTGCGGTGGATTTTTTTTTTGGTTTAGGATTTAAAAGTCAACTTGGACATACACAATGGCTACCGTAACAGAAGCTGTGAAGGAATCCCTTCTGGGCAGCACAGAGGAGCCTCAGCTGTCCCACCAAGCGCGCTCGAACTTTGTCCGTCATGCGCAAAAGGACGAGAATGGTGAACTCTTCATGAACGAGGAAAACTTCATTAATGCCGTGGCACCTAAGCAGGAAGACTATGTAAGTGTTACCAGGGACTACAAAAGTACTGAAATCCTTGCAATTGCTGACCTGGTTTCCTCCAAACAGCACAAGATTAAGCGCGAACAATATGGCATCCTTTTCAGCGTCGCAGACAGACGGAGAGCTGGCAAGCTGAACATTACCGACTGGGCCTCCTTCGAAAACCTCCTCGCAAAGCCCGATGCCGAGTACGAGATCGCCTTCCGCCTCTTCGACTTCGATGGCACCGGCAGTGTCAAGCTCGATACCGTGCAGGGACTGTACAACATGAACAAGAGTGCTGACAACATTCCCTTTGATTGGAACTCAGAATGGGCATCGCTGTACGGAGGCCGCTCCAAGTCTCGCCACGACTTGACCTACCCCCAATTCGCCCAGATGCTGCGCGGTTTGCAGGGTGAGCGCATCCGTCAAGCCTTCCACATTTTCGACAAGGATGGCGATGGCTACATCCAGCCTGAGGATTTCCAACGCATTATCCTCGAGACCTCGAAACACAAGCTGTCCGACCATGTCCTGGAGAACCTCCCTACCCTGTGCAATATCTCGACCAGCAACCGCATCTCCTACGCCAATGTCCGTGCTTTCCAGAATGTCATGCGCGAGATGGATATCATTGATTTGGTGGTCCGCGAAGCAACAAAGAAGAGCAAAGATGGCAAGATCACTCGTACCGACTTCCTGAACGAGGCCGCTCGCGTCACCCGTTTCTCCCAGTTTACGCCCATGGAGGCCGATATTCTGTTCCACTTCGCTGGACTGGATGCACCTTCAGGACGTCTTTCCCTGAAGGACTTCGCCAAGGTCATCGATGCTTCATGGCGTATCCCCGTGATCGCTGCAGGCCAAGCCTTGGCTGCTGGACACGAAGTTGCCGAGAAGACTAAGAGTGTGCTTCATAGCGTTCTCGAGTCTGCACACCACTTTGCCCTGGGTAGTATCGCCGGTGCTTTTGGTGCTTTCATGGTCTACCCTATTGATCTGGTCAAGACCCGCCTCCAGAACCAGCGTTCGACTCGCCCCGGCGAGAGACTGTACAACAACTCCCTCGACTGCGCTAGGAAGGTTATCCGCAATGAGGGTTTCACTGGGCTGTACTCCGGTGTCATTCCTCAGTTGATTGGTGTCGCCCCCGAAAAGGCTATCAAGCTGACTGTGAACGATCTCGTTCGTGGCTTCTTCACAGATAAGGAAACCAACCGGATCAGATACAGCCAAGAGGTTCTGGCTGGTGGAACTGCCGGTGCTTGTCAAGTCGTCTTCACAAATCCCCTTGAGATTGTGAAGATCCGTCTGCAGGTCCAGGGTGAAATCGCAAAGAACGTTGAGGGTGCCCCTCGCCGTTCAGCCCTCTGGATTGTCAAGAACCTGGGCTTGGTGGGTCTGTATAAGGGAGCCAGCGCCTGTCTCCTTCGTGATGTCCCCTTCTCGGCCATCTACTTCCCCACATACGCCCACTTGAAGTCCGACTTCTTCGGCGAAACCGCTACAAACAAGCTAGGCGTTGTCCAGCTCCTCACTGCCGGTGCTATTGCCGGTATGCCTGCCGCCTACCTAACCACCCCATGCGACGTCATCAAAACCCGTCTGCAGGTCGAAGCCCGCAAGGGTGAGACCAAGTACAACGGTCTCCGCCACTGTGCTGCCACCGTCTGGAAAGAAGAAGGTCTCGCCGCCTTCTTCAAGGGTGGTCCCGCCCGTATCATGCGTTCTTCACCTCAGTTCGGTTTCACTCTGGCCGCTTACGAGGTCCTGCAGAAAACCTTCCCCATGCCTGGTGAGGGTGAGCCCATTACACCCACTGGTCACGTCGAGCCCGGTGTTGGCGGACATGGCGCTACGGCACCTCTGCCTTACCTCCGGTCAAGGAACGCGCTCAAGCTCATCCTTGACCTTGACCAGAACATTGGCCGGGTGCAGGTCCCACGGCCCGAGAACTGGCCCAAGTTCCTGCAGAACTCGAAATAGAGAGGCTTGCTATTATCTAGTGAACCTGTCATTCCTGGTCTTTGTTTTCTTTCATTTTCATTTTACTAGCGATATGTTTCTCCTTTCTCATTTGGTCAAGGCCTATCTTTCCTTCGATTTAGCATGAGATCTTTCTCACATTTCTTTCGGATCCTTTTTCATGTCCCGTCTTCTTTGTGGTTTAGTTGGGCTTGACTTGGGATGTGCATCCCCCTTGCATCATGATGTCTTTCGGAGACCGCCTGTGTTTGCATTGTATCAACAGCAGATAGATTTGGAAAGAGGGTGTGTGGGTTGTCATAGAGGGCCCTGATTGTGGTGTTTCTATCAATCTAGATCCGGTTTGGGTTGATATTCTCCTGTTTTATCAAGTGGGTGTAAGTAGGCATGTGTATTTCTGGTTGATATTATTCGTGCCTAGAGAGCAGATAGATCTTATACAGGCCAAGGAAGCATTCGGGTGCATTTGATCTTGTGATCTGCAGTGGATTACGTTGTAAGTTCTGGGTTTTGGGGTTTGAGTTGTTTATCCCAATTTCGGGAAAAAGAATATGTACATGAAGTGTGATGTGCAAGCTCACAAACGGGTATCGGAATCTACTCTTGAGGAAAGATTCCCTGTACAGGTGATGTTACATTTATATCCTCGAGGATATATTGTTCATGGACTAGGTCCATGTGCGTGGGAAATGCTAGACCCAATTGTCGTGGGTAGAAAGCAATCCCATCATGATCTAGAAGATCAATTCGACATCATTGAGACGGCGGTGGCCCAATTCGGTGGCGTATATCTCGAGCCCACATGACCGAGCCTCAAGACCAGAAGAGCTTGTTCTTGATGAGGATTGAATTTAGCGCCCATTCAATAGAATCTAAGCTTTCGTGTAGACTCTGTCTTAACAGCCTCCTCGGTGCCCTTGTCTTCCGCAGGCTGTGTGGGTTGCTTTTGTTCTTTCTCGGGCTCCTGGGCCTTCTCTGATTTCGATTGGGCGGCCTTCTTCTCATGCCACAAGGAATCTTCGGCTTCAATCTCGCGCAACACTAGAGAAAAATGGTTAGAGACTAGCCACTGAATAGAATTGTCGGATATTTGTTAACACACCCTCATCCCACTCTCGTTCCTTTGCCTCATCGCCCGTTCCCAGCAACTTCTCCACATCAACCTTCTCTCCATTCTTGACGCGTGTAATAATCTCCGCTAGAAGCTCGATCTTTGCATCCGTTGTGCGAGTATAGGCCGCATAGCCGTTCTTTAAAGTGAGCATGCGAATGGCCTGCGAGCCGATCAGAGTGAACATGATGATGTAGAACGTCGCCGGGTTCCATTCTTTAGATTTCTCTTTGGCGGGATCCTTGCGCGCTCTACCACCCCGAAGAAATCGGGGAATCATTGCCGTCCATACTGACGTGTCCGCGATCTTCGGAAGGCGATCAGAGGTCGAATATGAGCGCCCGGTCGGAGCGCAACATTGTCTGGTAGCATTTAATGTAGAAGGAGTAGAAAATATCTGCCTGCTAAGCCCAATGGGCCTGAATCTGAAAGCCATAGCCTCTGTTCGCGTCTTGCAGCAACCGTCGATCTTCAAAAGCAGGAAAAGTTGAGGTCGTAATTGCCTGAGGCGATAAGGCTATCAACTCCCAATACGGTATAGCGTTGTTGTTGCTGCGACAACCCCCGTTTAGTGTCCGGCTGATAGCGATTGCACATCAAAGGCTCGACGCGAGCGATGACCTCAGTCCTGCAGCTTCGATAAAACGACCAGGAAAATGGCGGTCACCGTCTTACCGGCCAGCTCTTTAACAGAGTCCGTGAAACAGGCCCTCCGCTCAACGACAACATGCTCCGACGCTACTGTGTTGTCCCTCCAAACACTCCTCCGCGGGTCACCAAAGATGCCCGAGAAACCCACGAAACGCACAAAATCCACAAGAGAACCACCCGCAACGCCGAGTCGGACGAGAACTTCCCGCGCAACGAAGACGAAACCTGTAAATGATACAGCGCTGCAATCATTGACCGATCACGATGCGGCGGCATTGTCTTGTCAGGAGAAGCTGGTCTTTGCTACTGAGGTATTCAATGCCACATTAAAGACCCTCACGGATGCCGCGAAGACATCTACAACTAAGCGCCAAAATAATACCCCTGATACCGCCAATGGCCCCGACGCGGGCATTGTCTCGGCTGCGGAGTGCGCCAGGCTTTCTTTGTCCACACTGCGCACTCTTAAGAATGATGTTGCGAACGACCAGTTCCCAAATATGCAGCTCGAGCAGGGGCTGTGTGTTCTAGCGGGCAAGCTCATCTCACTGGGATTGAACGATGTAGCATACAAAGAGCTTCGACTTTTGAAGCGGAGAATCCAACAGCATCTGGATGGTGGGAAGGCTGGGAAAAAGACTGCCGAAGCGAAGGATGCGGCGGATGAAGAAGCTTCGAAGGAACGGATGTCGGATCTCTTGACGTTTGCTCACATCTCAAATGGGAAAGCGCTGTACGGCTTGCTTGTTTCTTTTCAATCGAATGTGATGCGGCTATTTGCTGCGGATAGAAGAGCCTCCACAATCCAGAAGGTTTACCCTTCTTTGCAACTTTCAGATTTGAGCAGCCCTGCTCAAGTTATTCTGGCTGCCCTGAAATCGGGTCAATTATCGAATGACAAAGCTGCTCTACAACTCCAGTTACTATCAAACACAGTTCTAGCGCTTTGCTCGGGAACATCTTTCTCGAAAGATGAGGCATCAAATAGTTTGAAGCCAACGACGTCATTGGCCCTGCAACTACTTTCCCTCGAGGTTCGTTGTTTGGGTTGGAAGTTGTCTGGTCATGTCTGTGATGAGAGCAAGGAAGTCTTCGACCCTTTGCTTCGTTATTTTGGTAGCTTTTCTCACCGGAGCAAGGGTATTGAGAAAGCCGAGTTTGCTTCAATCTACAAAACAGTTACCCGTCTACAAACATCCATTGCAGAAGTCAAGAAGAAGTCATCAGAAACACAAAACGCCAACCAGGCTGCCAAGCTCATGACTCTTCTTGGGCAGCTCGCTTTCGATGCAGGGTGTTTTGATGAATCTATGAAACTGTTTACACAAGCCATCAACCCCCTCTCCAAGACCCAGTCTCTTTCACTAGCAACGGTTCGGTGTAAAATTGCATCTGTTCATTTCCAGGCTTCGAAGACATCGAAAAAGTTCCTGGACGGAGCCCTGGATTCTGTTTCAGAGGCGACTCAATCCCTAGGGTTGCAATTAAGGGGCAGCGCAAACGACCTAGATGAACTGCTGGTGGAAGCTGCAAGACTGAAGAAGCTGGCTCTTGCGTGGTTCGGAGAAGCTATCGCAAAAAGTTATGAGACTGAAAGCGAGAAAAACGAAGTTGCTAGTCAGATCAGGGAATATCTACAAGCGTTCATCCGGTTCCTCAGGCGCTATGTTGGACGCCAACCAACAGAAGATGGCGACGAAAAGGAGATTGAGATGTTCAACAAACGCATTTCAATTTCTAGGAGCATCATTCTAGCTGCCATTGATTCGACTGTCGCAATTGGAAAGCTTTCTATCATGTCTCAGCGGCCACCGTGGGAAGACATGCTTCCAATTCTGGCTGATTGCCATCGCCTGCTCTCAACTATCGAATCCCCCGATGAAAAAGATACAGAGACAACAGAAAACCTAGGAATGGCACTTGTCAAACTTTCAAACTTGTTCTGGTCTCGATACATCAAAGAAAAAGAGGCCGGACAGGGTTACCGTGAACTCATACCCCTTCTCAAACAATCTACCCAGCTGCTTTCAAGCTGCTCACCCTCTCAGCGTAACACGGCATTCGCAGCCCTCAAGTTCGAGAGAATGGCTCATCTGTATATCGAAGGCAATATGTACATTGACTCAGAGCAGATGTTTCGGCAATCGATTGAAGAATACATTCTGTCTGGCACTCTTGACCAAATCGTTAAGATCAGCGGAGGTCACAATCCAAGCTCGCTTAACCAGGATCCTAAGAGCTCCGGTTTCATGCTTGGCCGTGTACTTTCAGCTCTTCTGAAGATGAAGTTGCGCAGGAAGGGATCTCACCCTTCTGTTGTCTATGACGATGTTGAACTAGAATTCGAACAGAGATGTCTTCTTCTAGAGTGGCAGATGAGCTTGCTTGTTGATATGCATAACTATTCTTCAAACGAAGAAGAGTTTCGCTTGATTCTTGGCTCCGCTGTTTCCTCCCTCCTTGACCTCTACCCCCTGACGTCTACCCTATTCGCCATTCCCGTGTGATTCTTTCCGCCTTGCGGCTCCTACTGGAGCAGCCTACTGCCTTGGATTCATCCTTGGTTGAAACTCTGTTGAATGCAGGAACAGAGGCCTTGGATGGCGGTTTGCAAGTCCGTGATGACCTTGATATTGCTTCTTTTGCAATCCATATTAGCAACTCATTGCGCATTATGATCGGCTTCCACCGCGGCAAGATTGATACAAGCGAGCTAGATGATACGCTTGCATCATGGACTTCACTGGTGCGCCAGTCCAATGACTGGAAAAAACTCCTGCTCTGCATTAATGACACGGAGTACTGGGTCTTGCAGTTGAAAGCCTTGGTTGATTATACCGAAATCCACGGGCTTTGGAAGGCTCAACTATGCACCCTGGAACTGATTTTGCGTGCCGCAGAGCTCCAGCAATCAGGGGATTTGTCAGACCCCATCATCATTCTTTCGCGCTTGGTACTGCAGAATTGCCGTTTGGGCTACTGCCAAAAAGCAGGTGAACTCCTATCGCGCGGTGAACAGTATCTTGCTCAGAGCAATGTTTCTTCTCTTGCTACAATTTCCTACAAAGTTGCACGGGTGGAATATCTTCTGGAGACTGGAGAGCCCGAGAAAGCTGCCGCTGTTCTTTCAGCAGCCCGCTCACTCTATGAAAAATGTCAGAAGTCAGAACTAAACAACTTGACTGTCCTGTCTAAGATATCATGGGAAAGACTGGTAGCAGATGCTGCCTTTGTTCAGTCCAGGTTGTTCTCCGCACAGGGCTCAGCAACACAGGCTCTGTACTTCGCAAAGTTGTCTGTAAGGCTCAACTGCCGCATTTGGGCTAAGGTTGAGAGGCTCGCACAAAGAAAACAAGACAAGATGTTGCCGGCTGCAGGAAATTCTGATGTTGAGGCTGTTGCTGATGGTATCGCAAAGCTTGACTTGTCTCAGAATGGGTCTTCTCCGGATGTCTCTGCCAGCTACATGCAAGGTGCGCCTTTCTGGCCACATCTGGGTTCCCACCATACCTGCCTGTTGAACCTCTCCACCTTATCTGCCCACCATGGCTTATTCCAGGATGCTATCTACTACGGCGAACAAGCACTGAAAATCGATAAGACCCTTGATGCCAATGCACGGCTACTGGCGGCACAGACCCAACTCGGTTGCCATTGGATTCTCAGTGGCCACATGAATGAGGGACAGGATCAACTCTCTGCAGCGGCCGAATCGTCTAAACAAACCCAGAAAAGTATTGAAACCGTGTCTTTCCAAATGGCGCTTGCGTCTCTGTACAAGACGCAGGGTGCACATGACAAGGCGCTGCGTATTCTTCTTGAAGCAGATAAGATCATCACCGCGGTCATCTCTGCTGATGTGCCTACCAATCTAGAGGCAGCAGGCATGGCAGAAATCGAAGAAAAGATGGACAAGTTACGTGTTAGAGCAAGCAGCCGGCGAACCCCAACACCTCGGACACCAACACCCACTACGACTACTACCACTCGGCGGACCCGTGCAACCAGTGCCGCTACTACGAGAACCACAAAGAAAGCCCCAGCTCCAAAACAAACTCTCCCCGAAGTCCAATCTAAATCCCTATTACAATTAAAGGGCAACATCCTTAGACAACAAGCTGATTGCCTGCGGGAACTGCGTGACTTTGAGCGATCTGCGCAAACACTTGCAGAGGCCAGACAATTTGCCGTGGCCCGCGAAAGCAAGATCACTCTGGAGATTGGCGAAAGCGAGCATCTGCTGGCTGATGCAATTCGCCGTTTTGCTAGCCATGCTGTGTACTGCGTATTGCCGGAATCTACAATCTCGCTGCCGTCGCTCAAAACACCAAGCAAGACGGCGGATGAGCCTAGTTTACCCCCGGCAAAGCCGTCGACAAGGAGAACAAGGGCTCCAGCCAAAACAACGCGCACCAAGGCTCAACAAGCCAGTGATGACTTTTCGGTTATGCTGTCAAAGGCAAGCGATTGTCTTGCCAGTGTCTTCTCTGATGCCACGATTCTAGGCTCAACGCTTGATAGCCATGCGGCATCTCGCTTGATGAGTCGGATCTCTATGCTATCACATGCGACTTCTCCCGGGATCCCAGCGACTCTGGCTCAGTCGCCCGCAAATATGAATGGTAAGTTTTGGAAAATTCTTTCAGTTTTGACGTATATCTGACGTTTTTAATCAGAGATCGGACGTGTTGGCGCATTTGCCCGAGAGCGCATGGCGATTGATATCGATCGACAGCTGGCTGATTTTGCCGACCCTCTTCTTTGGCCAGCCTCGTTCCCCTCAGCTATCGAGTTGGACAATGATCTGTGCTCCAACTTCACACAGGATTACGTCGACATTCTGCCCGAAACTTGGAATGTCCTCTCGTTGTCATTGAGTGCGGACCGTACCGAATTCGTGGTTTCACGACTTCAGAAAGACCGCTCACCGTTCCTTCTGCGTCTTCCCCTACACCGAGGAAACTCAGAAGATGACGACGAAGAGCAGTTCACGTTTGAGGATGGAAAAGAGGAAATGCAAGAACTCATCAAGCTCGCCAACGAAAGTGCGCATGCAGCCAAGGCTCAGACGGACAAGTTGTCGAAGAAGGAATGGTGGAAGACCCGCGAAGCGCTCGATCGTCGGATGGAAAGTGTGCTTCAAAACATTGAAAACATTTGGTTTGGAGGGTTCCGCGGTGTGTTCTCGCCGCTGTCGCGGGAGACTACCGCGCTGGCCCGATTCGCGAGTACCTTCCAAAGCATCCTTGACAAGCATCTCCCTTCTCGGCAGAAGGGTGGCAAGGCTGCCGGACCCCGGCTCACGCTACATCAGAATGTCGTGGACTTGTTCATTGGGCTTCGTGATCTTGAAGAGCAAGAAGAACCTGAAGACACGCTGATGGATCTTCTTTACTTTGTTGTCGATATTCTGCAGTTCCAGGGTGAGCGCAATGCTTACGACGAGATTGACTTCGACATGATGGTCGTAGATACCCTTGATGCCTTGCGAGGCTACCACGAAGCTGCGCGCGATGAACTTGCAGCACGACCGCCGAGACATACAATCCTAGTGCTTGATAAAGCTCTCCACCTGTTCCCATGGGAATCACTCCCCTGTCTCCAAGGATACCCTGTCTGTCGCGTCCCATCCCTCGAGTGCCTCCGGGACCGGGTCCTCCAATTCCGCAAGGCATCCTCCGGAGCCATCGTGGACCGCAATTCCGGCGCATTTGTCCTTAACCCGACAGGGGACCTGCGCACAACGCAAACCACATTCGAACAAGACCTCTCCCGATTCAAGTCCTGGACTGCAGTCGTGCAGCGAGAACCGACCGAAGACGAATTCCGCGACGCGCTAGAAAAGAAGGGTCTATTCCTCTACTTCGGTCACGGCAGCGGCGCGCAGTACATCCGTGGCCGCACGGTTAAGCGGCTCACACAATGCGCTGTTACTTTCCTCATGGGATGTAGTAGTGGTACTTTGACCGAAGCCGGCGAGTACGAGCCTTACGGCACGCCGATGAATTATCTCCATGCAGGCAGCCCCGCGCTCGTGGCTACGCTGTGGGATGTCACGGACCGGGACATTGACCGGTTTACCACGACCGCCTTTGATGCGTGGGGTCTAGTTGAGAAGAAGGATAGGAAGGGCAAGAGCCGGGGGGAGGATGTTGGGCTTGACACGGCAATTGCGCGGTCGAGGAGTGCTTGTGTGTTGAGGTACCTCAACGGCGCGGCGCCGGTGGTTTATGGAGTTCCAGTGTTTTTGGAGTGAATCTTGAGTCATTTTTCTCTTATTTCTCTCTTATGGTGTATATATACCTTGGCGTTTTCCCCACTGTGGGCAGCAATCTGATTTGACTCTTCGCCCTTGGCCTTTGAAGAGGTTAACTACTGTTAATAGACTAAACAATGTCCACCTGTGTTATATTTTAAGATGCAGTTGATATACCAAGCCATGTCCAGTGCAATAACTGCAAGTCTTAATATCAAATATTACCTAGACACATATAGTATTCTACATACAAAGTAGTTCTATAAAATCCCAAATAGGAAGAATAATCCTATCAAAGTGGACCTTTTTTTCCCCTCATGCGGGACCAAAACCCCCCCCACCATAAAAACGTCAACGTCTCCCGGTTTCTAAGCTCTCTGTTTTCTTTTCCCCTTAAGATATACCCCCATCCTTAAAATGTCCGTCACCACAAACGCAACCATCGCCTCCTTCGGCGGCAAGCTCCTAAAGCTAAGCCATGCCGCTACAACTACAAAATGCGAGATGAAATTCAACCTCTTCTTGCCCCCGCAAGCCCAGACACAGAAGGTCCCCGTACTGATCTACCTCTCTGGCCTGACCTGCACCGCCGAGAACTGCTCCGAGAAGGGCTTTTTCCAACACAGCGCCAGCAAGAAGGGAATTGCCGTGCTGTACCCTGATACCAGCCCACGTATGTGTCTACTTTATCTTTTATTGCGTCAATTGCCCATGTTTTTTTTTTTACCAATTCAAGTGATCGTGTTTAAATGTAAAAAATAATTAATTAACACACCCATCTTCTAGGCGGTCTCAACATCCAAGGCGAGGACGACGCATACGATTTCGGCTCCGGCGCCGGCTTCTACGTCGACGCCACCAAGGCCCCCTACAATGCCGGCTATAACATGTATAGCTATGTCACCGAAGAGCTGCCGCAGACCGTCTTTGCTGCGTTCCCCCAGTTGGATGCCAGTCGTGTTAGTATTACCGGCCACAGTATGGGTGGACACGGTGCTCTCACTTTGGTAAGTTATGCGCTACCTACCATCCTCGGAAGTTCGCTGTATAGCGCAGGAGCCAGAAAGAATATCTGTTGTTGGAGTGTCATTTATCTAACCAATCAATCAGTTCCTCCGCAACCCAGGCAAGTACAAGTCCGTCTCTGCGTTCGCACCGATCACGAACCCGACCAACTGCCCCTGGGGCCAGAAGGCATTCAAGGGCTACTTCGGTGATGATCAGCAAGATAAGTGGAAGGAACACGATGCTACTGAGTTGATTAAGAAGTGGAGTGGGGGTCCGCTGGATATTTTGATTGATGTGGTAAGTTTCTTTCCTTCTTTTTGGCTTCTCTGTTTCCAACTTCTTCCGTCCATTTTGTGTCGTGTAAAATGTCTAATACATATACAGGGTACCGGCGACAACTTCTACAAACAAGGCCAACTCCTACCGGAGAACTTCGAAGCCGCAGCCCGTGACGCAGGCATCGCCGGCTTGAACATTCGCTACCAGCCTGACTATGACCACTCCTATTATACCATGGCTACTTTTGCGGATGACCATGTTGAGCATGCGGCCAAGTACCTCTTTGCATAGTGTGTGCTCTCCTCTTAACTCCTAATCTCAAAACCATGATGTTTTCCTTCTTGCCTTCCGTATTTCTTTTGTAAACTGAATCTGATTGGTTCTTTTTTTCTGGCTCAAGTGAGCGCCAGGTTGTTAGGTCGAAGATTTGAATGAGTCTGGGATCTTGAATGATAAGGCAAAGCTGATGCTAAGGATATTGCTGTTACATCCAGTAAATCCAAGTCCCCCCGGTTATATATACATAGCAAAGGTCTTTGTATACTACGTATTATGTGCAAAGTATATCTAAGTCAGCCGTGTTTTATCGAGGCTATCGGTTAATATAAATAAATCGACTATAAAGGCTAGTATCGAAATAATATATACAAATGTCCCGGCTAAGCGTAAAATGCGGAGCGAGTTATAGGCTAGTATTCCGAAACGACGATCAATGCGTCTAAAGCTAAAAGAGAGAATGTAGTGACGAGGCTAGTAGATTCTATCTTTAACGAAGTCGTTTACGTGTTGCTATAGATGACTTTGCTTGGTACTGTTGATTGTGGGATCGAATACGGCTTAGGAGCTATGGAAAATGTAACGTATGATTGGTTCTCCATTTCTCCTTTCTCTACGTCCGATTCAGGTTCTAAAGGTTAGAACCTCGAACCTGAACCCGAGTCGGATCACAGATTCATGGGGTTCGACTCGGGTTCGCACCTGATAGACATGCCGCAGTCTAGGTGGATAGCATTCTAATATAAATGAAAAGCTTGTCTCTGCCAGATTCTTAAACCGTTTTAATTTTCACATATTATCGAGAATTGATGGCAGGAACAGTAAAATGCTATCAGCTGATAATAATTCGAACAGGAACCCGGACGAAGGTCACCACGTGGTACGAAAGTCGAAATATGCCAGCGCCACGATGCTCGTTGTACATTATAATTGGAATTATTCGAAAAAGAACAGTGGCCTGCTTGATAGAAACTTGGACGAAAGCCTAGGATTGTCACGTGCCCATTTTTTTGATATAAGGTAATAGTTAGTTAACTATCGTAGTTAACCTTCACATTTCCACTTAACTAATCAGATATGATCACTTCCGATAGCGAGTCGGACCTTCGCGATCAAGGTCCACGATATCATGACCTTGGAAATCGCACTGCGACACAGGCTTATCCATATTACCAGGATCACAAAGCCAGGCCACAGCGCACAGGAACTCCGTCATAATATTGTATACATCCGTTGCCCGAAGCTGAGCATCGTCGTATCTCACAGTCAGCCGTAACAGATCACCCTCCATCATGCCCGGTAGCCAGAAAAGACCAAAGTCGGATCGAGAAATGTTTTCGATTAACTTGATTGGATCAGACGCGTGTTCTTTATATCCCTCCATCCTCCAGTTCAGACTTTGGCGGAAGAGGATGTCGATGAAGGATTTGGAGTCTGAATCATCCAGTTTCCGGCATATTTCGTCCATAGGAGCATATGTATTAGAAACAATATCGTCTTGGTCCTTGCTCATCCTGGATAGAAGCTGGATTGCCCTTTCGTCTGGTGAAATTCTTGTGCGGCTGAGACATTGGATGATTGTAGGCCCGTCGATTTCTAAAATATCGATACCTTTATTGTCGGGGCAATTGTTATCCGCAGAGGGCCAGGTTCTGCCCGATTCAACGAGGCCAAAGATTGCCTCTTTAGCTCCAGTCATGCGCACATTGATCAATGCGCAGGCGCATCTCGCAATTATCGGGGGTGTTATCGCGAACTTATGTTGTAATTCCGAGATATTGGGCACATGCACAGCGCGAGTGATACCTTTGGTGCCAATGCTTTTATCTCCATCCAGAAGTGGTCGCTCACTGGGATGGCCTGGAGTGTTGTCACTGTGGACCCAGCCCTGGTTATCACCTTTCAGCCAGTGTGGTGCAATCTGCCGTGGCCATAACGCATCGGAAGCAGACGATATTCCTCGAATTTTGTTAACATGAAAGTCAACCGCCCTCTGGGCTGCTGGCCCAGTTCGGTTGCTTTGGTAATCTGCGATATAGTCACGGTATGGATGAAAATTGAGAAGCTGGTCCTTGCGACTCAGAAGGTTCTTGAGGTCTTCAAACCATCGAAACAGGATGTGGGCATCGAACACAAGATGGTGCAGGTGCATGACCAATCCGATAACGGACGAATTCTCCACACTTAGGATAGTAGCCCTGAACAATGGCCCCTTCCCATCGAGGTGGTCATAGTCGGCATCATTCAGCTTGTATGTTTCGACGCTGTTTATGTCTTTAACCATCCCGCCGTCCACAATCTGTAGTTTCATCCAATCCTCATTGGGATGCATGACTAAATATAGATCTAGTTCCTCATCGTATGCAAGAGGCGTAGATCGTAGCAGTGAATGACGTTGAAGCCAAGTGTGCAAGGCCGCCTTGACATCTGCGACGCTGATTGATGAGCTCGTAATCCACGACATCCGGGTGTTCCACGAGTTTGGCCTGTGTCCGTAGTGTGTCCGTTTCACACAGTCTGCAATCGGAATGACCTCTTCAACGTCATCCCAGTTAAATCCGAGTCCGTTCAGTTTGGAAAAGGCCACCCGTTTTGCCCACTCCATGTCGAGCTGCGCTGGAGGAGCATGGTCTGTATCACGACAATAAGAGTCCTTGACGTGCTTTCTTTCGTTGAGTAGCTTCGCCTGTTTTCTAATCGTGTTACACTTTGTCAAATCAATCAGCGTGATCACCAGTTGCAGCTTTTGGCTTATCAGGTTGCAAAACTGGATTTGGATCATACTATCGGCGAAGGTTCGTATAGAAACGTCTCGATCGATATCTGTAGGTGCCAGACCGGTTAAGCCAGACCATAATGTCGTTAATTCTGTTGTGAGGTCGTCGGAAGAGATTGGATTGTCGACGGTGATCTGATTGAGATGCTCAGTCACCCATTCTCGAAGCACTGTTTTCTGGATTTTGCCAGATGTTGTAGTTGGATAATGATCCTTTCCAAGATCATCTTGGAGATCAAGAATGCGTGCTGGAGCAAACGATTGACCAAGTTCATTCGAAAGCATTGTTTGAAGAGTTTTTTTCATTGGCATTTGGCCTGACGGATCTTTTCGCATCACAGCAACAGGCACTTCACCGGCAACAGCATCTGGTGTTCCGACAACATACACATCCTATCGGACAGTCAGTACACGTTGCGTCAAGACCGCATTCGATAATAAAACTAGGTTTTGCTGACTCACCCCTATCCCATCTACCTCGGCCAAACACTGCTCTATTTTCAATGGGGAGATGTTCTCGCCACCGCAGATAATAAGATCTTTATACCTGCCGAGGATATAAACATAGCCCTGATTGTCCATGTACCCCTGATCTCCTGTGGCTATCCAGTTCACCCCATCCTCACGATAACATGAGTCATTGCTCCCCCAAGATAGCCCCGGAACACTGGAAGACCACCAAGGTGCACCTCACCGATCTCCTCTTTGTGAATGGGGATACGGCTTCCCTCAAGACAGATCCTGGCTCGCCCACCGTAGAATACCTTCCCAACAGACACATTCCTTGTCGTTAGGTCCATGGACATCTCGAGAGAAGTGTTGACAAAAGCTACACCCTCAGTCATGCCATATCCTATCAGCACCCTTGTCGCCCCCAAATCCCTACAGCGCTTCACTACGTCCAGTGTCACTGGAGCACCACCTAGAACAACTTCAAACGAAGGCCGGGAGCTATTCTGAGGCGATGCACAGTTCAGTAAAGCATGTATCATGGCCGGGACACAGGGAGCTGTGACCCGTTGATAGGATCTGATCAACTGCAAGGTGGCTTGTGGGTCGAAAGAAAGGCTTGGGAAGATAACAGTCGCACCAGCCAGCCAGAATGCAAGAGTAAATGCAATATTGAAGACATGAAAATTCGGTAAATGCTGGCAAAGATTGGTGCCAGGTCCCAGTTTCAACTCGTACATAAACCCCAGCCCTTGAGCCCCGATGGAGGTGGTCGTGTGCGGACAGCCTTTGGGAAGTGCAGTGGTGCCACTCGTGAACAGGATAAGTATTGTATCATCTGGGTTCCCGGGTTGATGTAAAGGAGGATTGTCTTTTAATGGCTCCGACATGATGTTGGACACCGTCGTCCACCCGGCCGAAACATTAATCTCTTCATTGTCGCTGACAACGCACTGAACAAAAGGGCGATGGTGATGATCGGTTGTGATATGTGTAATCCGATTCGCCATGGCCTCGTTTGATACAAATATTGCTCCTGGTTCCAGTTGATCTAGAAGAAACAAAACATCCCATGCGTCGCGATCGAGCACCCGGGGATCCAGTGGCACAAATTGACAGCCCAGGCGGGCAGATGCCCAGAAAAGTAGTGCCCAATGGGCTTCGTTATACATAAAGGTCACGATTCGACTTCCAAGACCAACGCCTCTAGACGATAAACGGGTGGCGAGTTGGATACTCTTCTCCTGCAGTTGAGCAAAGGTCCAGCGCAGGCTGTTCTGATGGAGGGATATGATGGCATCATGATCTGGGAATTGCTCGGCGACTTGATCGAGAAGTGTAATTAAATGGGTGGTTGGTGCCTTCTGGTTTTCATGGCAGGCTTCGGCCAACGAAGAGGGCTTATTAACCATTCTTGATAAGAATGTAAGACAGAGAGTGCAATAATAGAAGAATGAACAGGCGGTGCGAAGAATCGTCTTATTTAGGCTTCTATCTTATCTGCCCCTCGCTGGACTTAAGGGCTTGTGTTGCTGAGCTGAATGATCGGCGGTGATCGGCGCTGTTGGTAACTAAATAAACTTGTAGGAAAGTTGGGTAGGAAATGGACAATCCAATGTCATTGTAATAAATCTCTCCACTTTCCCAGACATATACAGTATTTTATGATCACACGATTAATGCTGTCTTGACTCTAGACAAAGATAATTGGTCATTCTGGAGCAAAAGCTCGCTGAAACTTTCTGGATAGATAATTGGATTGAGGAAAACATGCTGTGAGCTTTTATATTTCAAACTACACAAATGCCAGGAAATCATATTGGTAACATGGAAACGACCATAGAAATCAGCGGTGAAATGCGTCAAACAAAATGCAGTGGAAATGTGACAAGAATGGGAGCTATAATACAAATAGGCAGTTCCGGGTTATAGCTTCCTTACCGAAAACCATGCATGACATGTCTTTCCAAGCTCTCGTTCAAGACCGCTGAGAATTGGGCTACCGCTGGGGCGCACCCTCACCGCTAGGTAAGGAGCGATATTACGAGGCATAAGTCCTGATATTCCCATGCAGGTCCTCGCAAGATCAGCCACATATATTGTGTAACAAAAGCTTGGAAGAAGATGTGGAAAAGTGGAGAGATTTATTACGGTGACATAGGGTTAATCTAACTCTCATTCCTGATTTACTATGTTTATATGTAAAACGAGGGTATGTAATAATTCGACATCGGTATTATCATCCGAATACTCGGTTACACCGCCATAAGACAGCTCAACCTGCCCATTTTCCCACTTCACTCAATCAATCCTAATCTGAAGGTTCCGGTAGATCTCATTCGTCCATATGCATACTAGTGTATACCGATTCAGCTCGCTTTGGCAAATTGTTTTCTTCCAAAGTTTTGTTATGCCACCCTCTAAAGGAATTTTCAATTTTCACCATGTTCGATGATCGGTGACTCAAGCCGCATGAATACAGATCTCGCTCTCCACCGACTCCACTTGTTCTACTAGCACTTAATACGAGGTTTAACTGAGTCTAAATAGATGCTGCAACATTTCCTCAATCAGTAAAGTATAAGACATAGATGCTCCCTAGACGAGGATTTAATCTAGTGCTCTGTCCCGACGATTCATCATTGATCCAGGCAAAACCTGATTCTAGTCATTCGCATCATGCCCCCGCTATCGCAATACCACTTCGAAATACTGCCCCACGACGAGGCGAGTGTCCAACAATGGGGTCCTAAATACATCGAATTCCGCCTGAACGCCCTTAAAACAGCCCCTGACAGCTTCGGGTCATCCTACGAAAAAGAAGCAAGCATGTCCGAAGCAGAATGGATTTCATTGCTCTGCGAGCCTGCTTTTAGAGTCATCATTGCTGTTCCCCGAGCAGATGATGGTGCCCTCCAGACTCCGGTATGGGAGAATGAGTGGGCATTGATTTCAAGTCTCTACGGACCGCGCTGTCACCACGAACCGTACCACGACAATGAAAACGACTGTACTGAATCGTCTTGGTTCCTAGGAACCTCGTTTGTTTCTCTTCACCATCGGCAACGAGGCATGATTCTAGAGGCCTTTGCCACAGCTGAGCGAGCAGCTGTCAGCGAGGACAGACAGACGTTCCAAAAGCGACACAAAGCTCAGCTTCAGCGCCCGTCTGGGCATCGATCAAATCAATTCCGGACACGTATGTTGGGCGCGAGTACTACCACGCATCCCACCGTCTTGAATTACTACCGAAAAACTGGACTTGAAGTTTCGTATACCATCAGGAGGGGAGACATGGCTCGACTGTGGAGGTGGAAAATATCGGTCAGTCCCGAAAAGTTGGAAGGGCAGGCAACTATATTAGTGAAGATTATTCCATGGGACGGCGAGGTCAATTTGGCACGGCTGTAACCAAAATATTTGAACTTTGAAGTAACATGGTGTTTGGTAGGGTATCAAACTTTATAGTTACTGAAATATGAGTTTTCCGTCACAATATATTATCTAAAGCACCTTTAAGTTGGATATCTTTCTCTCGTGGGATTCAGGCTTATTGGTGTTGAGAGAAATGAAATTCGAGGTTTCTTTAGATTAGTACTGAGCCGACGTGGCCACCTGTCATGAATCTATAAATCCTGCAAGCTCTACCCTGTACAACTAAGAAACCACTCTGCAGTGCAACATGCAACTGAGGTTACCTTTTTAAGTCCATTATCCTGTACAGCTGAGTTCCAGCCCTCATTGGAACCTTAATTATCGAACTACCCTTCAGCATCGCGCGTACAGAAGTTCTTTTCTTCCTTCCTTTCATATCTGTTCTGATTACTGATTTCCGATCTGGTGTAGTGGAAGCGGCTGAGGTAGACACGTCGAAAAAATCTATCCAGACTATTGAACTTTCCTGTGTCTGTGCAGCGTTAGGGAGTTTAGTGGAGACGCATCTCCATTCGTAACGCTAGTCTCACAGCTTAGATGGCACTAGTTACTATGGTACCGCCACAAAAGATTATCGGTGGGTCTGATATTTGCTCTTGTGTTCTCCACCAAAAAATTCAATAATTTTATAGATTTTAGACGGGTAAATTATCTAAGATGCAAAGAACTGTTCCGGTTAAACCCTTCGAACTTAAACAGTGAAATCTCTCATTGCTGGAATGCTGATTATGTCGTGGTCTACGCGAATTGGTGATTACTCCCTTGGAGCTACAACAATGCATCGTTTCAAATACCCAAATGGGACCGTGCAAATCTCTACGCTTTCTTTTTTTGTTCTCCATTTTCCGCTCCTTACCCCCTACTATAATTTAGCAATTTAGCTACAACTTGCAAGAATCAATAAAGAGGGGGTCACGTGTGCGCGCGCAGACTGCCTCCCTTGATTCCCTTCATCTTTGATTGACGACAGATTCCTTGAACTCTTAACAACTATATCGCTACGCCCACCAAAGGAAATGGAAAAGCAGGCATATGATGATACTTCCCAGTTCCCGACTCCCAGCCAACAAGAGAAGACGCTTGTAGCATCGAGGGGACAGGATAGCAGAATGGATACGGCTGAAGAGCAAGAGCCAGAAATAGAGCGACAAGAGTATATCACTGGCTTTGCGCTTGCGTTGCTGCTGTCGGCTTTGACGTCTGCCGTCCTTCTTGTGCTTATTGATACTTCTATAGTGGCCCCGGTAAGCTTGCTTTGAGATACTAGGGACTCCTAGTTAGGTATATGTTCCTCTTGACTGATGACATGTCATAATAGGCAATTCCCCAAATCACAAGCCAATTTCATTCTCTTTCTGATGTGGGATGGTATGGTAGTGCATATCAGCTTACTAGGTATGTCAGCTATCACTATCTAGTTATCTCAAAGGTTAAAAACATATAAAACTTGATGAAAGATAAAATTCAAAACTCAAACCTGAAAAAGAGAAAAGGAGAAAAAAATGAAGACTCCACTAATATTCTATCCAGTGCATCTTTTCAACCACTCACAGGGAAACTATACACACACTTCAACACGAAGGTACGCTGGCACATATCTTACTGTCTTGCTGGCGAAAATAGCTAATATTAACCAGAAAACGTTCATTGTGCTGCTGGGCATTTTCATGGTCAGCTCTTTGATTTGTGCTTTGGCATCTAGCTCGAAAATGCTCATTGTTGCACGGGCATTGGCAGGCATCGGAGCTTCAGGTATCCAAAATGGTGCCTTGACAATTATTACGAGATCCTTTCCCCCGAAGAAACAAGCACGTATGCATCATACAATCTTGCCTCCTTTTTGAAATAACACTAATTTTTGATAGCCATGACGGCCATCTTGCTGGCGAGTAAGTAGGCCAATTGGATACACCTTAGGATATCTCCTCTGACCCGTAATTTTCCAGTTGCTCAGCTCGGCCTTGTCCTCGGACCATTGATTGGAGGGGCGCTAACGGAGTATGTATCATGGCGATGGTGTAAGTACTATCTCTGTGTTTGTCTCTTTGTCTGGAACCTCTTGCCAATTATCCATTCTGTAGGCTTCTACATCAACCTTCCAATCGGTGGCGTCATTACTCTTGTCTTGCTTTTTGTCACTCTTCCAGAACCGAGAGCTACGAATAGCCCTCTACCAACCCTTCACGTCATCCGAGAGAAATTAGATCTGATCGGATTCTCCATTTTCGCACCGGCCATCATTCAGCTCCTTCTGGCACTCGATTATGGCGGAAACCAATATCCTTGGAATAGCGCGACAGTCATTGGTCTGTTTTGCGGCTCAGGCGCCATGTTCATTTTGTTTCTGGGGTGGGAGTACCGCACTGGTAGAGACGCCATGTTCCCTCTCTACATGGTTTCTCAGGGAATAGTCCATTTCTCCTGTCTCTTTATGTTCTTTCTCGGTGGGATGAATGCCTGCGCAACATATTATCTTCCTCTTTATTTCCAAGTGGTGAAGGGAGTGTCCGCGATGATAAGTGGTGTTTCTACACTCCCAAGCATCACCAGTCAGTTGATTCTTGTCATTTGCTCCGGCTTTTTAGGTAAGAAATTTCTCCCACCTCCGCAAATAGCATTGTTTCTAATGGCCATACAGTGAGAAAGGTGGGCTACTATCTTCCGTTTAGTATCGGTAGTGGGGCTTTATTATCACTTGGAAACGGGATGCTATCTCTTCTCTCATCATCGACACCAACAAGAACATGGATTGGATACCAGATCCTGATCGGAGCTGGACGGGGCCTAGGTACTCAGGCGGTGAGTTCACCATTTTCCACATATATATGCATATCTATAATAACATTCGAGTGTAGCCCCTCCTTGCAGTCCAAACCAGCCTCCCTAAAGCCGAAACCCCCATCGCCATTTCTCTGCTCCTCTTTAGCCAAACTCTTGGCCAGGCAATCTTTCTGACCCTGGGACAGGCCATCTTCATCAACAGCTTGAAGTCCAACCTGGCGGTATATGCTCCGTCCGTGGATTCCGGAGCCGTGGTTTCTGCTGGGGCTGGAGCGATCCGGAGCGCAGTTTCAAAGGATAAACTGGCAGGAGTGTTACTCGCTTATACTCGGGGGATAGACCATGTCTTCTATTTGTCGGCTGGTATAGGTGTCGGCTGCTTTTGTGTGGCATGGGGAATGGGGTGGAAGGATATAAGAAAGCACCAGCCTACAGGGGATGAGAAGTGTAGTTAGATTGACAAATTTACCTCTACTCTATTGGGGGGTGGATCCAACGGATCTAGTTGGATTTAGGTATATTTCCTGAACTCGACAGGTCGACACTAATCTAGAGAAGAAAAGACAGCCAAAATTTACCAAATATTGGAAACACGTAGTATCAGTGCCTCTGAAACGTGTCGGAGATATGCACCTTCGCTTCGACGGAAAGCAGCCGTCATTCGATTTACCACTCTGCCTTATGTACCAAGCCAGTCGATCCCAGACCCAGATATTGTCCTGACAGATCAGTGGCTCAACCGTGGGGGGCTTTTGTTCAATTGGCTGCCGTTTCTGCTCCACGCCATCATAATCGCGAGGTGTTTTTCATCCTGTTGGTTTGGATTGCTGCTCCTATAATCTCTTCAGCGGTCAGGTCGAATCAACTGTAGCAAAATGGTCCGCTTACGATTTTCGCACGACTGGGAGGTGCGCTATCAGGATGTGAATGATATGTGAATCTCTGCCCATCTGGCATTTCCATTATAAGCCAGCTTTTTATCGCGTATAGAAGCCAAAATTCATTATGACGTTGCAAAAGATTATTTCGAAGTTTCCGCAACTGTTTATTCGACATGGCTCAAAGAAGTAACCATTTGGCGCTCGTTCTCTCTGGCCGACTATAGGACCTGACTTGGTCGTACTTATGCGTGGAGACTCCAGTGTCATCAAATGTCAGTCTGTGCTTGGGCTTTTTCCAAGTGCCTGCATCCGCATTAAAATGCCGGCCGAGGACAACAACCTTCAACATGCATCGGCCCTGTGTTGTTGAAGCCTCAACGCCTCAACGGCTTTGAACTTCATGAGGGATTTTCTGGGTGGGCACCTTGAATTAAATGTGCAGCTTGGCTTGTTGCAGAAATTCCCACTTCCAAGGGTTCCGGTGACTGACCGAATTTTCGAGTTAATTGACAGGAGTACTTTGACACCAAGCCTCGTGAGAAACACTGAAGCCACAATTGTGGAGATCGTATGTTGTAGGTTGGCTACTGGCCAGTTGGTGAGACATCAAACCAAGAGTCCCGCAAACCCCCTTTTGGCTTAAATACCCAAGTCTCTTTTTCTATAATTCCTAGAATGAAGGCATTTTGTCCGATATATTGGATCTCAACCCGGATCCATGTTGCTTCGGCATTCTGTCTTCAGGCATATATCCGCGGTCTTGCCCCGGCGCTGTCTACCACGGAGCTCTCCAACCAGCGTCCATAGGATCACTAGCACGGGACAATATCAGCAGACGCGCGGTATATATGACGATTTCAAGAACATCGATGCTTCCCTCTCCGATATATTTTCTAAAAAGCGCGGTTTACCCTGGGGATTCTCTGTTTACCGCTGTTCTTATAAGGACGAGAGCGCGTGGAGCCGCTTACTTCAACACCTAAGAGAAAATATCGAAAACGACCTTGAACACAACCAGCGAATGGATCTTCTGCCACGTCATCGGCTGGTCATCAATGACGATATCGAGAAGTTCAATGGAGCTACATCTCACGATATTCGCGACCACTTCAACGGATGGGTTACAGACCAACTACCTCAGATCGTCGCCAGCCCTGAAATACTCGAACATCTTCTATTTAATGATACTCATGGGATGGGTCCACAGTATTTTCTCGGCACACGGTATAACTTCTGCCTCTTTGTGGACGATTTCTGTCTAGAGTCGCTTGAGCTTTTCAAGGATTCCTTTCACGGTCCTGTTGTTAAGATTTTGTCCAAGCCGTGGGGTAATTTGACCCCCCAGGAAAGGACATACAAGATACATCCAGAGTGGCATGATGGTGAGACAGACGATGAACTGGAAATGGTTGGATGGATGTATATCCCCATACACTCTTACGTGCATTGGTTTGATACTCTGGAAGTACCCTCGGATTTTGAGGCGTACTATGTACGGCCACCTATGATGATTAACCAGTGCAACATAGAGAACGTTGAAGAAGAACGGCTTGCTTCATTACGCCGGAAGTCTCGGAAGTATATGGTTACTGTCTGATGCCGTCTTTCTTGTTGTTTGTCTCTAATATGTAAATGCTTAATTCAACAATTGAAGTTCTTTTACTCTGTTGGTTTTTGTAACAGAAATCAACCTGTACAGCGAGGTATAGTATGGATGACAGATATGTATTTCTCTAAAGAAATTGACGGAATCCGCAGTTTTCCAATCTGTTCACGGGTGCAGACATGATAATACGCTCATCTGAAAACACACCTCGAAAGATAATATAGAAGAATCGTATGAAGTCCCGATATCCTTGTTCAAATGAACCAGTGCATTGGAATACTCACGGATAGAGACCGCATGAGCAGCCGGCTATTCTCATATGTAGCACTATCAAAGTCTATCTTTTAGGGCAAAATAGTAATACTCTGGTAGTATTCACTGGAACCAAGTGGTCACGAACTGTGGCATTTCTAGATAGAGAGAAACGTGTAATGACACGCGCTATATATATCGGAGCCTGGACTATCTGAGCGTAATACTCGGTTATAGTGGTATTTTTGGCCTAGTTTGTAACTCGCCAGTCCAGGGGCAGGTTGTAGCAAAACTGCAGTGAAGACGTTTCGTGCCTAGGTCCTATGCTATGGATAGACCAATCATCTTGCAATAATAACTTAAGGTTACCTTATGCTGCACATTTGGCTGGGGCATGTACGTGACTTACATCGAATTTTCATGGAATAGCTTTGATACCTTGCCCAAGGACCATTGTGGTCGTGCCGATCCCGCTACCATTTGGGAGGCCTATCCAGCTGGTGGTGATGTTCTTTTTGAAAATGGGACGTATTGCATGGATTACAGCTTCACCCACATTGACTGCAAATCCTATCAGTTGTTCACCATAGAGATTGATTGTCACGGATTGCTCTGGTAGCCGATACCCAAGAATCAGGTTTGGTCTTTTAGGATCTGCATCCAGCAGGTCCAAACCAGTAACATAGGTCTCTGTTCCCTCGTGTGTGATAGATTCACCTAAGCCGATGATAGAGCTGTCTAACAGAACGACTTGAGAAAGGGGGATATGCTTTCTCCCGCATATTTGGCAATTCCTCTATTCTTTCAATTTTACGCCATCTCTATCACATCGGAGTCCAGAAGAAACTTCCTTCCAGCATAATTCGCCAAGTAACTCCTGGTTGGAGACAATCTGTTCATTCGAAGCTCTAATCATCGAATATCTTTCTCTCAGCCATCGGTTGTTTCTCCACCGCCGCTGTGCCGCCCAGAGGTGCTCATGAGACCGGTCAACGTTTGCGGTACGGCGGTATATGAGTCGCCAGTCCCTGCTCTCATGTTTCCTGGGATTTGTTACTAGGGAGTTCGGAAACCCACGGTCCCCATTCACGGAAAATCGGGACTTCAGAATGATTGGAATTCAAAGACAACTACCATTGCTCGGCATGACTGTCGTAGACGTAGGAAGTTGACAGTAGGAAGGTAAGTTGCGATTTGAAGTCGTATCTCAATTGGGAGGTTTCCAAAGCAATCAGGGTGGAGCACAACACTACTCTTAGAGTCAGAGCTGTTTGCTGTGTTGGGCATCTTTGGAAACTGTTTTGCGGCGTCTCGAAGCCCCTTGATAATGGGTCGTTTTGAAGGGTGAAATCGAAATCGCATTTGCAATGACCCTACGTGTGCTACTAGATCTGTTAAAAAAGCTGGGACTAATCTTGTCATCTTCACTCACAGGTATCTCCTCTTCCCAAATGAGGAATCTCCCTAGAGACGGCAAAAAGCCTGTCCAAATCGATGTCCTCCCCTTCAAAATGCTGAACCAAGAGGAACCAGCAGCTCTCATGCATCAAGAAAGCTTTGGGGGGACTGTCGTTCCTGTATGAAATACCAATGGCCAAGCTTTTTAACATCACCGAATCCTTCTTCCATCACCCAGTCATGCTCGGTTGTATGAACATCTGATAACTGGGTCCCGCTTCGGGTCGAATACACTAGGACAGATGAGTTCGGTGCAAGGGAGTAATTATAATAAAATGAGGGTCAAACTCACAGGCTTGGTAGGTTGCCATCCAAAGAGGCTTAGGGCAAAACTCTACTCCACAAGATACGCAGGCACAAGTATGTTCACCCACCATAATGAGACTTATCTAGCTAGAAACCTGTGAATTTAAAACTAGAAGTGATGATTAGATGTTTGATAGATTTGGGAGCGAGGATTTATGGATATTCCAATATGTAGAGGGATCATTATGACCTCAGCCTATGTTCACTAGAAAAGCAATTCGAGATGACAGGGGATGATGCAAATGTTAGGATTGGTCGAATTCCGCTAGTATCACACCTTGGAAGGTTACCTAGCCATAGAAAAGCCTCTTGCGCAGAATATGCCGAAGAACACCCAGATTCTGAAGCTTCATATATACTCCAGGAGATGTACTTTTTCTCCCTAACCGCCCATGCTACCATTGATCCTCTGAACGTCCTCATTTCCCATATCATCCACCCATTTGTCCTTTCGATGATAGTAGATTTCCGTTGCCAATTTCGCACAATTAAGTCGGTGCTCCTCATCAAGTGTTCCCGACTTCACCGCGACGACTTCTTCATCATCGCCTGATCGTGATGTGAATGGCGTACCGCAATCAGGGCAGAACTCGCGCAATACCAGCCCGCCCTTATCGCTGCGATCCGAATACAACTTGGGTGACCCCTTGGTGTACTCCAGACTAGATTGTGGCACGATGATATTGGCGGAGAAGCTGGAACCGGTATAGCGTTTGCAATTGGTGCAGTGACAGATAATCACCTGGTGGCATTGTCAATAGGTGAACGGGGGTTGTCTGATCGGATAAATGGAGATAAACAATAAACTATACCTTAGGGAATGATTCGGACGCGGGCAACATAATACGGTATGCTATGTTCTTGCACAAGCAAGCGCCGGTCAAGTAATTCTGAGCCATTTTGGATTGTGGGATTGGCTATCAGAACTTCAATGTATCTCTTGAAGGTTCCAATCCTGAATATAAATGTTAGAAGGTGAGATAAGGTTGTTTTAGTGCCAAATTAGCTAGATAGTGTCTTGACACACCGGAACTTGCACTAGCACGATAACTGATGCTATTTTTATCCCAGCGATTAATAATGTGCTAAGACACTGCCAATACGGATTATTTATAGAGGTTATACGGAGTAGGTCCCACCGAAATTGACAACATGCTCCACAGACAAAGGGCGTATTTGTGGAGCATGAGCATGTTGTTAATGTCGGTGGGACCTATGTTCTCATAGTTATAGGACACCGTATACATTTAATAAGAACATCCGAAAAAGACATCGTAGTATCTTACATATAACGTCTCGTATAGCATCTGGCTTAAGTCGTTAAAAATAGAGGCAACATACCCGTGGACGCAGACACCTCCGACTACACTTGTACACAGGCTGTCGAACTATTTAGGGCAACTCTACCCGTTCATTTCATGATCTACCTACTGGATCCAGTTCACACCCATTGAAGTTGGAAGAAATCAGCCGAAGCCACGAGAGAAAAAAAAATAACCCCATTTCGGTCTTACTTATAAAGCCGGTAGGAGAGAGGAAGGGCAGGAGAAAAAAAATACGCTGGGGAGTGGTGGGCGGGGGATACAAATGAAACACCACAATGCGAATGCACCATGAGCAGAAGAGATCAACGGGAATCAAGAAACAAGCTATATACTCGAAACTTTTTGAAAATCAGGTAAATTCTTTTTGTTCTTTCTGATTTGCCCCCGAGAGTTTGATCCAGCACTATTCTTGGGGTTCAAGTTGGGCAAGTATTGGTATCGGTATCGGAATACTTGGGATGGGATGGAGTAGATGGTATAGAAGATGGCGAAGTCACAGGGCAACATGAGGAGAGACGTCACCTCGTCGCGTCAAAACGTAAATATGGAAAAGGGATGGGGGAATCTAGAAAGCAGATAGAGGGGAAAAGGAAACTTCATGCGCTCAATCGTTGGATGAATGACTGTGAAAATATGCATGTTAGTGAGATTAATTCCACTTGAGTCGAGAACATTAGGAGTATAAGATAGTAGCACATACCGGGAAGAATTGCCGGAACCCTTTCACGTCCAGCTGGTTCATTGCAGTCAGGAACTCTTCGATGAGATCGGCTCCCATGCCCATGCCGGGAAGTTCCTGGTTGCGCAAGTATTCCGCATATTCCATGCCTGTCTTAGAGTAGATGGTGCGTTGCAAAGCACCGGCCTCGGCAAGGACCTGCTTAGCTTGTGCATCCTTCGAGTTGAAGGATGGTGTCGTGGGGAGTGCCCAGCACAGAGGCGAAAACCGGGTGATCATGAATCCACCAAAGCCGGGGAGTGCGACTTGGACAGCTGCGGTGCCATTAGCAGGGGCAGGGGCAATGTCAGGCCCGCCCCAGCAGCTTGCCATACGGCCCAAGACGGAGAACGCCATCTTGGCGGTTGTGAAGTCTTCGATATCTTTAGCAAAGTGTTCGATGGTGGTGATCACTGTCTCGAAGATGGGCTGGTTCCTTTCGCTAATGATGGCAGCGCCCAAATCATTGTTCAGCACAGCCAGCAAGAAGTTCAAATACTCTCGCTTCAGCTCAGCAAGCTGGATCTCGTCATCGGTTCCGGTTGTCGGATCGGCAATGCCAGAGAAGACTCGCTGTAAGAAAGGAGTCAGGAGGGTGTCGAGGATGCTATAGATCTCACCCTTGAACCCAAAGATGACCTGGTCTAGAAGGCGGAGGAACAGCGCCATCTCATCGCGGGATGAAGTCTGCGTCAAGAGCCCATCGATCCATCGGGGCAGTTGAGGAAGAATCTGCGCGCCCAGAACACCAATGAGCCGCGAGAACGCAAAGCGAGCAGCAGTCCGGATATTGAATGAGGAACTGAGAGACTCAAGCGCAACCAGGGTCGCTTCAGCCACCTGGGCGAAAGCCGCCGAGACCTCTGGCGCCGGGAGAGCAGAGGGAGAACTGGTACCAGGCTGCCAATCCGAGTAACCACGGGCGAGAGTTCCTAGAGCCATGATATCGTGGTGAATCTGCAGCAATGCACGTTGGTCGTTGGCCTTGGCGGCTTCGAGGTTACGTTCCATGTCACCAAATACAGGGTTCATCACCGACTGGGCGTAGAGAACCTGCTTGTCTGCAGCGACACTTGGGGTCGAGGAAATGATTCCAACGGACTCGAAAAGGTACAGCTGACTGTTGAATACTGCGTCCGCGGAGCCCTCATGGTCCTCGGAAGACATCTCGTCGCCGTCATCACCCTCCGAAGGCACCTCGGCCTGGATAACCAACAAGTCACTCAATGCCTCTACAACATTCTGTGCCACGTTGCCAATTTGGCTACGCAGCTGTCTAGCTAGCCGCTGGAATAGATACCACGAACGAGTCTTGACTTTTCGAACAGGATGGTGCACAAGTTGGAGGAAGCTCTCCAGAACTCCGGGGATGAGATGAGAGTGGTGGGTAAAGAATGAGCTATAACGAACACATATTTCCATGTACTGAAGTTGGGTTGCGGGGTGAGTGAATGATCGAATATCGGACTCTACCATTGCAAGCATCATCTCGATGAGACGGTTCGCAGCCATGCCAATAGGGGCGCCCTTCAGGTAGAGACTGCCACCCTTGACGGCCAGATCTCCGAACAAGAACATCTCGTGCAAAGCGAGATCTAGGTCACGCCAATCGAGCTGTCCACCAGACTCCCGTAGTTTTTGGAAGGTTGTCCCCACCACCTCCGAGATTGCATCGATGTAAAGCTGCTCATCGGCCGAGGCGATTATTTGCTGCAAAACACCAAGTCTCTTGCGCAAGTCTTGGAATTCTGCCTCATCTGTCTGCTCGTCCTCCTCGCCCCAGTTTGAGGTCTCGTCGTACCGCATTTTCGCAATAATGGCTTTCAAAATCGGAAGCAGGATGGACTTGTTTCGCTCTGCAAGGGCTGGATTTGCCTTCGCGAGCTTCCGGATGTAGGTGAGCATGTCGCTGACGCAAGGAATAACAGTCGAGCAGACTTCATCGTACTCGTCTGAGAAGAATCGTAGAATGTGCGGTAGGAAGACCTGTAAAAGGTTCTCTGCCTGATCCTTGACGGGACCAGCATCATTATCCAATACCCGCACAATATCCACGACTGTATTGTTGACAAGCTTGGCAACCGTCTCTGCCAAATCAGTATCGTACTTGAATGTGAATCGGCTCTCCCGTAGTGGGGGGCTGTTAGATAGCTGCGTGATGATGGAGTCGAGGTTCAAAAATGCGATCATCTCAATTTTGTCCGAAGGCTTCATCTTCTTGCCAATGATCTCGGTGAAGACGTCCACAGCCGCATCACGCACCCGCTGTTCTCCCTCCCGAAGGTCCTGTTTCTCGGCCCGTCCAAGCTGCTGGAAGAGCAGATCCAACATTGTCTGGTTCACAACAAGACCAATATCGATCCAGCTGACCCAGCTACCGACCGCCTTCAAGCACATCTCGACAATCATATCATCACCTTCCCGCCACACCGCCAATATCTCCTGCCAGGAGTTGGCAATTTTCTGCATGTCCCTCTCACGGATCAGGTCCTTCAGTGCATTCGCCTTGTCCTGCTCCACACGAGACCTTGAAACCAGCGAATCGCCAATATCTTCGTGAATCGAGCTTAGCACACGCAGGTAAAAGATAACACCGATTTGGTTATCCCGGCCCGTGGATTTGTGGGTCAGGTTCAGTAGATCGTCGATGCAAGTCTCCCATCCGTTCGCGTAGAGGGAGGAGAAGAGGAAAGTAACGGTCTGGGCAATTTTGTTTTGGATATAATGAGCGTCGGGGGTGGCAGTGGCCTCCGGGCCGTAGGTCTGGCGAATGTAGGCTAGCACACTATCTCGAACGACGCCGAGCGAGGCCGGATCGATCAAGCCGATCTGAGAGGCATTATTGACAATCTCGAGACTGACATGCCGTACGACTTCGGGCTGTTGTGGGGTTTTGGTGAAGAGAGAGAGGCAAACCTGCCACCCGGAGGGGTCGGAGCGGATTTGGTTGAGGTATTCATAAGCTTGCGCTTTTAGGGTTTGGTCGGAGGATGGATTCCAGGCAATCTCAATTGCATTTGCTACCTAGGATGTGTCAATCATATTGTATTTTGAGCTGAGGAAAAGGTATCGGAGGGGTTGATTGAAACGGCGGGGGAGGGGCGGTGTTTGGGGTATTGGAAATTTTTTGGGTTGCGAGTGTGCTGAACAGAATTAGAAGACTCACCTGTTCTTCCATCTTCCAGTCTCCCTTCGAGGTGTGGGAAGGAGAGAGGGAAATGAAAACGTAGGGGAGGTGTGTGCTGATTTAAAATTGTTTTCGGTGGAGGAGATATCACCTGCGGGCATTCAACCTGGATATCGTAATCGGTCCCGTGCACCAGGTTTCCGCCTTCGCTTGCCAAGAGAGTGTCAAGTCTGCGAATCAAATGTCTCAAGTATATCGAGTAGAGACCTTTGAGGGGATTTTGACTGAAATGTGATGTTCTTTGTGTTTTCCTAAATAGGGCAAGGGGGCTTGCACACAGTTGTTTTTTTGAGCGGGAGCTTTATGGGAGCTTTATTGATGGAACAACATACAATATGTACTCGACTCGCTATACTCATTGCTATATAATAACAGCTTTAAAATAGCTCAAACGATGCCAGGATAATTCTAGTCCGATGTTTTTTATGTCTATATTATTTTCAGGTTCCACCTCAATTGGCCTTGTCAGCCTCTTGCTGCAAAACCTGGAGTTCCATCTTCTCAAAGCCCTCGACGGCCTGGCCATACTGTTCAAACACCCCCTTTTGATAGCCCTCCGCAATTTTCTCAATGAACTCATCTTCGTTCCACCGTTGTCCGATCAGGTCCTCAAATGTTTGACCGGGCTGGCGCTCGATACCCCAGACAGCCTTATATGCCGCACCCAGGGCGCAGGCATTGTCACCAACATCGAGCGAATATACACCTTCAACGCCACCAAGGACCTCGCCAGCAATTTTGGCAATTGCCTTGTTCTTAGACCCTCCACCAACCAGGTAAACTCGGCGTGGCTGGGAAGGAAGTCCATTGCCAGGGTTTTGGGTAAGGTCTCGAGACCGCAAGCGCAGTGAAAGCAACTGGCTCTCGATGATAGCGCGCGCCTCATCCTGCGGCGCGTTCCATCCATCGGTCGTCTCTTTCAGACTTCCGGTGTTGGCATCGTATGTAAAACGCCATTGGCCCTTACTGATGTTTGGTACGATCTCGTGCCGCGGGAAGAACAGGCCCATCTTCATTGGGTCCGATGGATTCTGTTGACCCAATGGGGCAGTCTGCAGGGCAACCTTGTCAAAGTTGGCCCAGGGCTGGGCAGGGGTATCCTTTAGGCTCTCATTGATCGCGTCTCGGACGTGCTCGCGGGCCAGGCCACCATTCTTATAGCACAGCATGAACATGTACAAGCCGGGGGTGGTAGGGTGGTTGAAGAAGTGTGTGGCCGGATCAGGTTTGTAGCTGGGGGTGGACATGAGGAAGGTAGTAGATGTTCCGAGCGAAACCATTGCATCTGATGGCAGCAGTGGGAGTGCAAGAATGGTCGCCGGGTTATCACCAGTTGCTGGAATAACTGTACAATCGGGACTGAAGCCGAAACGCTCCACGAAATAGGGATGAACGGAGCCTAGGTGCAGACCTCCATCTTCCGGTACCTCGCCGAGCTTCTTCTTGAGATCCTCAACCCCAAAAACCCCCGAGCATAGCTGAATCAGACGTTCGTCGTACTCCCCTTTCTTAATGTTCCACAAATTCATCCCGCACACATCGGAGATGTCGAATGGGGCTACATGGCCTAGGAAAAGCGACGCCAGGAAAGAGGAAACCAATGAGATTCTCGAGGTCTTCTCATAAATCTCGGGGTGTTTCCTTGTGAATCGGAGGATTTGAGGACCTGTGAATCTCTATTGACAGTGTCAGCATGCTTGCCCCGCATATACTTGGACTTTGAGGGCCTCTTACGTGGTGCGCTTTGCTTCCGGTGGCCTGCGCCAAATGTTCGCGATCGCCAAGAGCAGCATCAAACTCGTCACATTCCTTCTGGGTGCTCGAGTCTTGCCAATTGGGACTGTATGGGTGGGAGAAAGCGCCTTCGAGCTGTGCCTCGAGGGACTTGCTGGAATCTAGATTGCGGAGAAGCGACTCCGCATTCTGTCCCCAGTATACACTTCCGTGCTGCTGTCCCGCGCCACTAATTCCCTTCACACGGCGGAAATCAAGGCCCTGCTTGCGCAAGCTTTCTAGCACACCGTCCAATGCCTGCAGCCACAGAGCGACCGGGGCAAAGACTTCATGTTCGGCTTCGTTGTTCAGAACGCCTTTCTTGATTGGGAATCCTTGCGAATCGGCATCGAAGTCGAATTTAGCAACGTGAACCACCTTAAGATCGGAGTTGACAACTAATCCCTTCAACTGTTGGGTCGAGAGATCGAATCCAATGTAGAGAGGGGTATCTGACGCCATGGTGAAAGAGATACAATTCCAGGCAATAGAGTAAGAGGAAATATCAGTGGGATTCCTGGGATTCTTGGAATTCCTGGGATACTTCCAAATTTAGGCAAAAAATAATCGAATGATCAAGGGATGAATCCGGGAAAAGAAGTGTACAAGTGCAAGCGGCAATATTCCCAGGTGGGATGAACCGATGATGTAAAATGACTATAACCGGTTCCCATAGTGGACTTCGCATCTTCTATTATTCTTTTATACCAAATACAGTTGAAAAAGTGGAAAGTGAATACCGAGAACCAATTAGGTCAAGCTTATGATTCTCCCAAAAATGTCAAGTCAAGCCCGAGAAGGTTTTAACCGGGTAAATAGCTCTTTTTAGCTGTAGCTCTGCTAAATTCTCGGTAGAATAGAACTGCCCCACTATATACTCTGTACTATGTTCGGTGCGATGTTGTATGTTATATCTGTTATATTGTAGACTGGTGGACTTGTTCTATATCCAATCTATACACATAGATCGCATATCCAAGGGTATCATTTGCATAACTCTATCCCTATTGCTGCTTCCGAGCATGGGGTGTCTCCGGGTCACCACTAACATCTTGCGCAACGAACTCATCTGAGAACGTGAGGTGTTGATCTTCCACCGGAATGAAGCGGACCTTGATGCGCTTCACACCACGAACTCCAGATCCAACAGCTTGACGAACGGCTTCTTCAATGTGTCGCGACCGACTGATAGCCCAGGCCCCCGGCACAGCCAACTCAATGTCCATTAGGTAGTTTTGACCAGATTTCATGCCTTGTACGTCACGAACAATCACTTCGTGTCCATCCTCAATATCATTCAAGGCCTTGGAGGCAGCATCCTCCACAGAGTGTCGGACTTCCTCATCAACCGTAGTATCCGCCAACTCCAAAAGTGAGGTACATGTGTTGCCCCAACCGGCTTTGATGACCATCAAGGAGATCAGAACTCCGCCAACTGGATCCAGCCAGGTGGCGTCTTGGAAGACATAGCTTCCTCCAATTGTGAAAAGGGCGACGATACTCGTCAGGGAGTCGATACGGTGGTGAATAGCGTTGGATGCAAGCACGGACGACTTGCGCTCTTCGGCAACCTTCATGGCTAAAATAAAGTTAGTCACCTGATGGATATAAACACCCAGTTCCCTGCATCTCTTCACTTACTAGCACGGTAAAGCCACTCCTTGACCACAATCGAGCCTGCTGCGATCCACGCCGCGTGGATGCTAGGACCAATTGGTCCATGACTGTGCGAATGACCATGTCCCAAAATTCCGGAGTGAGCTACTGTTTCAGCCACGTCGGGGTAGAACTGAGCCAGCAGAACCTGTCCCGCGTTGAGACCCATAAACACTCCTCCGCAGAGCAGGAGCCCACTAACTCCCAGCGCACCGATGCTCTCGATTTTTCCATATCCATTGGGGAATCGTTCGCTCGGGGGTTTCAGTGACCAAGCGACAGTTCCCAAGGTCAAAAAGTCGGAGACGAGATCGGTGAGCGCATGGTAGGCGTCGGCAATGAGAGATTGAGAGTGGAACATATAACCGCCAATAAATTTTCCAATTGCCATGCACAAATTTGCGACGAGGCCAATCCGCGTAATACGAACACCAGCATCGTGCTTGTTTGTGGAGGTTAGGTAGGTATTGTCGTGGTGATGGTGGTGACCGTGACCATGGCTATGGCCATGATCCCTAGTTTGTGTCATAGCTAAAGATGTTGCCGGACGTGGAATGGAACGAGGTCTGGAATGAAAAATGAAGGAAGAAGGGTCTTTTATAAAACGAGTGGAAGTAAGTATACGCCGCTGGGCAGTGAGAGATCTGAGACTGGAAACCCTTAAGTGGAGAGGGCGAAGCCTGCATAGGGGCTGCGTCAGCGGCATCGCGTCTGGGACACGCGAGCACAAAATGAAAGGATTGGACAGAGTGGCCTTGTTAGGGGTCTTTGTTGTTGTTAAGACAATTTTTAGTTTTTTTTAGTTACGTCTCTAATCCTAAAAAGACGAGGTGTTCTAGGTGCAGGTGGGCTGTTCATGTCATCCGGCAATTCCCTTGATTTTCCGTTTCCAATCCAATCTGCACGCTTGCATTTCTCCTCTGACCATCTCCATGATTCCTATTGATCCCCTTGAATTCGGACTACTCCCCGGAGCCTATCAGAATCTTTCTTTATCAATCTTTCATATTAATCTACTTAGGTAGTATAATCTTTTTGACGAATCTTGAATCTTTGATACCTTCTTACGCAGTACCCGCCAAGGATCCAACTACGCAATCGTTGGAGAACATCCACTCTCCTTCTGCCAAGACACACCGTCGACGTATAATGGTGCGTCTTCAATGACGACGCCTGCCATTCGGATCCCCTTCACGGGACAATTACCACCTGCTATTATAATACCTCGGGCCGCAACAACACTTTCAGGGGCAATTGATGCTATCAGCACTTTCCTCACTGCGCCGCCATCCTCAAATCTCCGGGGCGTCGATGTGGGGGGGGACATTCCCAGACGGTACTACTGACTGGCGCAGGTATCTCCGTCGCGTCTGGTCTGTCGGATTATCGAGGCGATCAGGGTACATACCGGTTAAATAAATCCTATCGTCCAATCTACTACCACGAGTTCATCTCCCACCATGAGTCGCGCAAGCGGTATTGGGCCCGCAGCTTCATAGGATGGCCCGGACTCTTGAAAGCAAAACCGAACTCGACTCATTGGGCAATTAAGGGTCTCGGCGAAAAAGGGTACATCAGTTCCGTGGTGACACAGAATGTCGACTCGTTTCATTCCCTAGCGCATCCCGAACTGTCTACCCTCGAACTGCACGGATACCTGCGATCGGTCGTCTGCACGAGCTGTCGAAGCCAACTTCCCCGCGCTGACTTTCAAGCGTCGCTCGAGAGGCTCAATCCAGCTTGGGCGGAGTTTTTAGCTCGTATGGTTGCAGCGGGTGCGCTCAACACCGATAACCCGGAGGAGCAACGGCGGAAAGGCCTGAAGCTTAACCCGGATGGTGACGTTGATATCGCTGAAGCGCCATATTCTACTTTCCGTTATCCTTCATGTCCGACCTGCTTGGAGAACCCTCCCACGCTGAGCGATGGCACGAAGGCGACTGTAGAGGTAGATAGCGACGGGGCATTATCAGCAAATTCAAATGCTGGCATTTTGAAACCAGCAGTGATCATGTTTGGTGAAAATATCGATCCACTGGTGAAGACAGCGGCTGAAGAGGCCATTGATGATGCTGGGCGGCTACTCATCTTGGGTACCAGCCTAGCGACTTTTTCGGCGTGGCGCCTAGTGGAACGAGCACATAAACGAGGCATGCCTATTGGCATTGTCAATGTTGGTGGCGTCAGGAATGAAGCCGTACTTTTTGGAAATATTGAACATGATTCCACTGCTCATGTCCGATGTAGCCATCCATCCCAGTCAGTCCTCCCGACCGTTGTATCCCAACTACCAGTCAATCTATAGATTTAGAAAAATGAGATGAAAATATAATGAAATCAAGACCACTGTGAAATAATATACCAATTATAAGGAAAATAAAAAATAAAAAAGAAGAGTAGAAAAGAATAAGCGCCTGCTACCTCAGGCCAAAAAAAAAAAAAAGAGGCCAAGTCTGATAAGTCCCGGGCCGCTCAGCGCGGGGCTCCTCCCTCACGTCTCAGCATGGAGCACTTTAGGGATCCTGCAGCCCACCCTTTAAAGATCGCCTCAAACTTGGTCTCTCCTGGTCACTTTCTCTTCCATTCTAAACCCAAACCATCGGGGCCACCGGCTTCCAAAGCTCCACAGAAAATGGACAAATCTCAGCAGCCCAGTTCTTTCCAGCAGCTGGAAAAGGTGTGTCTTTCTACTTATCGGGTCTTGGACCTTCGCTAACTGGTATTCGTCTTATTCTAGCTCGGTGAAGGCACTTATGCTACTGTACGTCTCGATCTCTCTCGATCTCTCTCCGCTTCTCTCCCCCGCTCCTATCATCATCGCCACTCTCCCCCATTCACCGCTGATGCAGAATACTACAGGTCTTTAAAGGGCGCAATCGCCAAACGGGTGAAATGGTGGCGCTGAAGGAGATTCACTTGGATTCGGAGGAGGGCACACCGTCAACCGCAATCCGTGAGATCTCGCTGATGAAGGAGCTGAAGCATGAGAGTATAGTCTCTCTCTACGATGTCATCCATACGGAGAACAAACTCATGCTTGTTTTTGAGTTCATGGACCGAGATTTGAAGAGATACATGGACACTCGCGGTGATCGTGGACAGCTGGATCCTGCCACGGTCAAATCCTTCATGCACCAGCTACTCAAGGGTATCGCCTTCTGCCATGACAACCGAGTCCTCCACCGCGATCTGAAGCCACAGAACCTCCTGATCAACAAGAAGGGCCAGCTCAAGCTAGGTGATTTCGGACTGGCTCGCGCATTTGGCATCCCCGTCAATACTTTCTCCAACGAAGTTGTCACTCTCTGGTACCGCGCACCGGACGTCCTCCTCGGGAGTCGCACCTATAACACCAGCATTGACATCTGGTCCGCTGGCTGCATCATGGCCGAGATGTACACGGGTCGTCCGCTTTTCCCCGGCACAACCAACGAGGATCAATTGGTCAAGATCTTCCGTCTGATGGGCACACCATCCGAACGTACATGGCCCGGAATCTCGCAGCTGCCAGAATATAAGTCCGACTTCCAAATCTACGCCACGCAGGATTTGTCTCTGATCATCCCCCAAATGGATGCTATCGGGATGGATCTGTTGAACCGCATGCTCCAACTCCGTCCGGAGATGCGCATCAGCGCCAACGAGGCCCTGCAGCACCCATGGTTCCATGATCTCCCTCAGATCCAGGCTAAATTGCAGCAGCAACACCAACAGCAGCAGATGGCTGGATATGGAGGCATGATCCCCCCGCAGCCCGCCTATTAACGATCTAGGCTGCGCATGACGAGATGACGAGCTCGATTAGACAATTGGACATGGGAGAATTCGGCGTTATACCCGATGATGGATAATTTTGCAGCCTTTTTTTCTTCTTTTTTTAGCTTGATATTGTTGATTTTGGGCCAGTTTTGTCAAAGATAAGGAGTATCTGGCCTTGGAGATGGTTTGACTTAGGAACACTGTTCTGTTGTCTTGATGATGCTCTGGAGCAGCGCTCGAGATGCTATCAACCTCTGCTTGTCTTCTAAATAGCTTCCTCGAGAAATGAATTCTGCCATCCACCCCAAGCTGTATTTATTAACGCAAAGAGCGAGACATGTGCAACAAACGCTTGGGCCTAGTTCAAATGCCCCCGTTGGAACTGCAATCCTCGGGGATATCTTAGCTTGTTACTACAGCCGGTTCTTTGTTCGCCGGCCAAGGATTCTCAGGACGAGCAAGGCCATAGCTGCTGCACTGCACTTTATTATTAAGTGCTGGCGGTTGGTACCTAGACCAACCATTTCAAGCAGGCATTACGTTGGTGTTTGAATGTCTCCATGCTTGTTCGGAGAAATCTTTCAAACATGCAGTTACCCGTATTTCAATCTGGTCTTCTGCAACAACTAATGAGCTGTGAAAGCATCGGAGGGAAACAGTTGTGCTAGTGTTACACACGGAACTAACTTGAGGGTTTCACAAGGCCCCTAAAATATTGTCACCGTTGTACCCTTCCAAGGTTGGTATATTCAGGTTACTTCATCCTCAAGAACTGTTGAACCCCAACAGCTGCCGGGGACAAAGACTGCACACCTAAACAACGACTCTGATTATTAGTGCAACCCAAGGGCTATGCCTCCGAGGCTTGTCTACGCAGACCAGTACTGGTCCCTTGTCCAATACCCTACTTATATCGCAAAATCCCGGGAGATTGCACGTTGTCGTACCACCCAAACTGGAATCGTTCGCATGTCATTCCCTGGAAGTACCGGTTTTATCCCTGTTACATGCGGTGTTTGAGACGAGGAAATCATTTAAAAGTTACCCTGCTTGGCTCTTACTCCTATTCTTGGCGGTTGTTGAACCTAATACTGTTGGGACCGCGCCCTTTATCGCAGGGCCCGACATCAGGCTAACATATTCCTAGCCATAACCCGATGGGAATAACAGCAATATGCTGATTGGGCTGGTTCTGTCTTATTTGTCATTTGGCTTTTTTATTTTCCCTTTGTTGCCCGTTGCGGATAATAAGCAGGTAGTATTGTGCTTTGGGCATGTCTACTCGAACCGTTTGCCTTCTATTTCCCAGGTGAATCATAACCCAAAAATAAGTCCCGGCGGGCAGATCTACGATCATCTGGATCCTCGATCTGTCACAAGCCAACTTGGCTTTTTTGGGCCACGAGGACCCTCTCGGTTTATATCTGTCGTTGGATATAACCTTCCCGCGCTAGAAACCCTCCACCCTCGCAGCGACTAGGTCATAGATCATGATACCATGACGCTGTCAGAACAACAAATATTGGCCATCTCAGTCACAGAGCGTGTTTGCTCGACTATTTCCCTGGTTGGAACTTTTGTTATAGTCACTACTTTTATCTGGTCCCCCACGTTCCGTAAACCGATCAACCGCTTGGTGTTTTATGCATCATGGGGTAATATCATGGCTAGTATAGCCACCATTATATCGGCAGACGGGATTCATTCTGGGGTCAATAGTTCTCTATGCCAGTTCCAGGGTTTTTTGATTCAATGGTTCGTATCAACTCGGCAACTAAACACCCTTGGCAGACAACCACTAAATAAGCAAGAATAGGTTCATGCCAGCCGATGCGCTGTGGACATTCGCAATGGCATGCAATGTCTACCTAACCTTCTTCCACAAATACGACTCCGAGCAACTACGCCGGCTCGAATGGAAATATGTGCTTTGCTGCTACGGTATTCCATTCATCCCAGCTTTCGCATACTTCTTCATCCAGACCCAAGCCCGAGGCAGGATATATGGCTCCGCCATCGTAAGCAAAACCCCAAGGCCCTCTCTTCAATCAAGCTGTGCTAATCAAATCACACTCCGACAGCTGTGGTGCTGGATCTCGGTACAGTGGTCCTTCCTCCGCATCGCCATCTTCTACGGACCAGTCTGGCTCATTATCTCAGCCACCTTTATCATCTACCTACGTGCAGGGTCGGTGATTTACCAGAAACGGAGCCAGCTTCGGAACCTCGGCGGCATCGACTTGGATCTTATCCCAGAATCTCCCTTTGCCATGTTGACTGGCATTCAAGTTACCAGGGAGATCGCCTGTTCTACTCCGGAGCGTCGGTCCTTGTCAGAGAGCGCTGCACGCGGGCTGCCGTGTAGTGCGTTCAGAGCATACTCGGTCACGATCGAGGGAGGTGGTACACCCAGCACGATGCAAGGTCCCAGTTCAAAGGTCGGTCCCAGTCCTCTTCACCAGGAGACTTCTAGCAAGACCGTGCGGCCGGATGGAGCGGACTCACAACGGAGGTCGATGTCCACGGAAGCTAATTCGGCTACGTGGGCCTACACGAAATACGCTATGTTGTTCTTCATTGCCTTACTTGTCACATGGGTAAGTCCAATCAAAGTCAATCATAGTCTGGAAACCTTGTCGGTTCCTTTTGTGTTGATTGTTTGATATTGCAGGTCCCCTCGACGATAAACAGAGTCTATTCCCTGGCTCGTCCTAATGACTTTAATTTCAGTCTCAACTATGCATCTAGCTTCGTTCTTCCACTTCAAGGCTTTTGGAACAGCCTTATATACGTCTCTATTTCATGGCCTGCATTCAAATTACTTTGGTCTGACCTCCATAACCGCGTATCCTCATTGCGCATATCGCGTCCGGTGACAAATATACAATCCTTTCATCTTCGGAAAGGCTCACAGAAATCGAGTCCTGCTCTTTTGGTGAAACCCGAGAATGAGGAGAACAGACGTCGGAGTTGGCTGGGCTTAGATCCATCAAGTTAGGGCTGGGAACTGGTTGATAGCTAAATGCTTAATTTATATTGCAACATTCTATTTTCTCTGCTTCGTATAACCAGTACGCCCCTTTTATAACTATCTACCAATTTATCAGAGTATTAAATTCAAAAACTTTCAAATATCGATGTACGTACGACCCCATCAATTCGATCTATACAAACACGTGACCGGCGCGTCGCGTTGAATGGAGCCCGTCCAACACCCCAGATCCAAATTCCTAAAGAACCACAAACAGCCTACTACACGCCAATCTTGCCATATCCGCATGCTATCCATTGCTTCTCACACTCCGACTCAATCCCGACAACAGACACACCCATCATGGCCGAATCAAATTCCCACCAACCGCCCGCCGCGTCGCCGTCCCCTCCCCCGCCAGCTCCAATTCCCCAATCCCCGGGCCCGCGTGCCTCACGTTTAAACCAAGTCTTCGAACAGGCTCTAGCACGCACACTCCGTGCAAACTCATATGCAAACTTTGCTGGCTGTTTTCCGACGCCTGCACGCCATGTTCCTGCCAGCTTGGAGGGTGTCTGGCGGCAGTTGAACGCGAAGCTGGAGGCGAATGCCAAGGCTGAGTTTGATGATATTGTTGCGGAGAGGGACGCGGTGGCGCATTTGAATGAGCTTGATCGACTAGTCGGGGATGCGAGGGCTAGGAAGGAGCAGGAGGGGGAGAATGCCGAGGAACAAGAGAGAATAGTGTATGTTACATGGATTTAGCCGTTTATTCGGACTATTTTTCTTTCGTCATTTTTGGTTCTGAATACTAACATTTTTTTTACTACACAGCGCGCATACACTCGGCGCCGAAGATCTGTACAAAGCGCACCTTACGCCTTATCTGCAGGAAGCGCAGTCGACACTCAACGCCAGACTCGAGGCTACTCATGCGGAAAATGCGGAGCTTGCACAGGCTGTGCAGGCGCAGAGGCTGGAAATTGAGCGGCTATTGTCGCATCTTGGATTGGTCGTTTCGGATATTGAGGGTGCTGCTACAGCAGCCACGCAATTCAGTAGACAACATCACATTCGCCAGGACGCAATCCAGATGGATGAGGAGGCAAAGGCCCGTCCAGGTCTGTGAGCGTGTTGCGGAAATTGTTTCTCTATCCGATTCAGGATGAAATCAGAGCACTCAATTCCCTGCCGTCAACCATTCCGTCCTCCACCATATCCTGCGCCACAACGATCACCTGTTGGAGGTCCGTTGACTTGAGTTGCTCAAGCTTCGTATTCTGGCCTTCGATCGCTGCGGCAATCGCCTCCTTGCAAGTTCCGTCGCGTTCTTCCTCGGCCGCTCCGTCGCGGCGGGCCAGAGCTGTTGCTCCGCGGTAATACGTCTGTGCGTTGCGCAGGAGCATAGCTCCGTTCTGCTTCGCTATGGCGTGGTTCCAGGGTGCTCGTCCAAGACGCCATCTGTGCATCTCCGCATCTCCCCGACCAAGATGGATCTTGGGCAGGTTCTCAGCATCTGGGAGCTTAGTAGCAGCCGTCAATGCGTCTAGGGCGGTTGAAAGCGACTTCCAACGCAATGCCACAGCATTCTCAAACGCTTCATCATCCTCCGATGGGGGGAGATCCGAAAGCGCCTGGTTCAACGACGTGAGCGCATCTGCTTTGCCACACAGTCCTTCAGGGTCCGCGGATACATCCAGCTCTGGACCAAAAACTTGTCCAACCTCCTGCTGATAGGTTTGGATGTCGGTGTGTCCACCTCGGTAGAGCAAATCGTTCAAGGCACAGATGAACTTGGCGCGCGCCAAGGCCGCCTCATACTGTCTGTCCGAACCTTCGGCATAAGCAGGCAGTCGGGTCTGCACAAGCTCCGACGAGTACTCTTGCACCCAACCAACACCGCCCCCACCGGGGTTAGAAGTCAACAAGTTGCACAAGGTAGTCAAAGTCTCTAGTTGCGCCACCGCCGTGTCCACGAGTGTATTCTTCGTGACAGGCTCCACAATCATCGCCCATTGTTCCTGCTCTTCGCCTGCAGACTCAGCTTGGGGCTGACCGGCGGCCTGTGGTGCAACCTCCGGCTCCGGTGGCACATCCCCGGATTCCATCAGTTCGATCTCCTCTTGCATTTCCGTGTACTTCATTTCCTGGACCATCAGACACCGCTGGAACAGTTCAATCGCCTCTTGCAAGTAGGTCCCCGCTTGCATCTGCTGCTCCTCGTCAGGGTGCTTTAGGTTGGACATCAACTCCGCTATGCTGGTCAGCACCTGGCCCGAATTGAACAACACGTCAGCATTGTCCTGGTCCAAAGCCAGCGCATCCCGGTGTGACTGCAGCGCAACCTGCAAGATCTCCCCCTGTGGCGCTGGCAACTGGGCCGCTAGTTTGGGGTGCTGGGTGATTTCATATTGGACTCGTGCTCTGGGTGGGTGTGTTAGTAAAAGGTAAACTCAACCCAATACCTCTCAATCATGGATGAAATTGAAAAATTCAAAACAATGACTTGTTTGGATATCGATGTGGACTTCACATACTTGTTGTAAGCTAGGTCAAATGTGCCGGGATGTTTCTGTAGTCCTTCGTCATAGTTGGTGATGGCCCGCATAAAGAAGCGCATGGACTTGGCCGCATCTCCGGCCCGCCATTTCTCGCCAGCCTCTTCTAGTTCAACGCCAGCTGCAGAGATAGTTAGTTTTTTAGTTTTTTGGACTGTTGATATTCTTGGCTGGGTTCAACTACAGACCTGCAAGAAAATCATCTGCAGTCACAGGTACCTATGTCAAAATGTATGAGATCATGATCAAGATGTTCTGTGCGGGGTATATTGCTATCACATACATGTTTTGAAGCAGACTTTTTCTTCGTCTTTGTCTCCCGGAGGAAGGATTTTGGCTTTGCCATATCTGCGGGAATGCTGTTGATTAAATTGAATTAAGAGTCGACGGAAATGGCTGTGCACCTTGAAATGTGAAGTAAATCCGGCAGAATCTGCGCGGTGTGTGGAGTATATCCTGTTCTACGTTGCTTTCACCTCAACTACATGTAAAAATGGTAATGATAGTTATTGTTCTGGTAGATTTGAGGCTTGCTACTCGTGAATTTAGTGGTGCAAGACTGCTTTGAACTATAGAATGTGTGACTGAAAGACTCTCAAAACAGCCTGGTCCTTCAGATCTGCATGGATGCCAAGACCGGAACGAGAAGATTTTTGGTGGAAGCAGTTTTGTTTCATGTTGGTTTATTGTTTCGAAGGTGGTAATATTAGTCCCTTGTGCTGCCAAAGGGGGTCTGTGTTGCTACCTCTGTGCCTGCGTAAAAATGATACATATTTGTCTAGGCCGAGGTACTGTCCCTTGCTGCAACATCCATGGATATAGTACTCCGTACCTATAATATAGATGGTAAGTAATCTAGCCAAGTTTCATCCTTACCTTATTGCTCTATTCTACAATATAACCATAACAGTCTAAAACAAAGTATCTCATAGCGGAGTGGTATTGCTACCTAGGTAATCCCCTATACGAAATACCTAAGTACCCATGTACTTGCCGAGATGATCGGCTCGCGTGGCAGCACGTGGCAAATATATCCCCGGTAAAGCTTTCTTGACATCAGAGAAGGGAGATTTGCATCACAATCATTGATCGCTGTGTGTTGATCAGTCATTTTTGATTTTTGATTTGTGTATAATCATAAGACTTATCCACCTGGGAGTTTCATCACGGACTCTCTTTAATGCTCATCTTACGATTACGTCGATCTTTCCATAAAAATCCCTTCCACCCCTTTCCCGCCACACTGTGTCTTTCCCCACCAATACGACCCACCCCGTTTCGTTTTCTCCTTTCTGTGACTCTATTTCTACTCTTGCACTGCATTGGTACCTTTGCGCCTGACTCCAGCATACCCCCTTCTACCCGGACCGAGTATGTATCCCTTGGAAATTCGAGATCGCCAGCCAATACGTAGTAATCCCCACTAACAGATCAATTCTGCAGGCTGCATTCCATTCACGGGCCTTCCTACACCTACAATTTGAAACCCGCCCTCTTTCGGCGCAAAACCTCCTCTTTATAACCATATCACTTCCCAGAAATGGCCCGCCAACCCTCTCTCGACTCTGAGCGTCCCATTATGGCTCAATCGGTAAGAACTCCTCTCCCTTCTTCGTCCTCCTTCTCCCCTGCACCTACCCTGCCCGTCGCAGGGACTTTTCATTTGTTATTGAGAATCGCATAAGTCTAACCTGCTACAGAACCGAAACTCGAAGCGATTCTCCACCGTGAGTGGAAGCCCCTCGCTGGCTGCCTCCGACCGCACAAACGGCACCCTACCCAGCGGCGACCCTAGAATCGCTGACATCTTCCACCTCCACGATGGTCTCGAGCGCCTTGAGAATAAGCCTCTCAGCAAGCAGCGATTCGTCCCCACAGAGGAGAAGTCGAACAACCTGAACAAACTCGCTCTCGGAGCTAAAGTCGAGCGCGCTCTGGGCCGGAGGATGACTGGCCAAGATGCTGTCATGCGCAAGCCTCTGTCTGAGAAGACTGAGGTGCGGACTGACTAGTCCTGATGGCAACGATACACTTAAGAGACAAACGGCTTGCTATGTGTTTTGTTCGCTACATGGCTGACCTTCTCTGCCTCTCTGATCGTTCGCTTGTTTCTTGTTCCTTGTGCTTTTTTTTCCGTTCCAACATCCGAGCCTCTGTCGACACAGTTCTTATGATTGCTGTCTTTTTTTTTTTTACAGTCACCCTTTCATGTCCTATCTATCATACCCCTCTTTTTCTTTTTTTTCGGATCAGTTTGTGGCGTTTTGACTTGATGAGATGCGCATTATTTCCTTGAGTATGAACATTCGGATCTGGTATTTTCTTGCTTCTTATTTTCCATGTCTGACTGTCATGTATCTTGAATTATCATGAAAACTTTCTTCAACTACATCTACAAGAATAGTCGGCGGCTCATGCGGTCTTGTGTTGTCTTTAGAGGTTCTTTTAGATGCCTTCTTAGGTCTTTACGATCTTTTTAGGTGTATACGAAGGCCGTTAAAAAAAGCATACCTTGTGCAAGAGCCTTTCCTATTCATGGATTTACAACATTTTATAGCCTTTGATATTGGTTGGAATTCCTAACAATATATTCTTGTATACTAAGTTTGTACTATGAATTCTGCCAGGCGGTGGCCATCTGCCAAGCCCACGCGAAACCCGCACGGAGTCAAAGAGAAGGAAGTTCTTTTCTTCGAAGGCGAATTCCCACAGCTTCATTCCATCTCTTTTTTGTTTCCCATTTTCTACCTGAATCTCCCCCCACGCCACTGTCCATCTTCCAGACCCACATTTTCTCGATCTTTCTCATCTCTCTCTCAAACCCTCCACATATCCCTCTCCGCGCCAGCAGAATCGAGAACTCTTTCTCACTTCAGCTATACTTCCCGCTCTTCCGCAATCTCAAAGCGCCTCGTCTGTTTCGATTCTTTTTGTGCTTTCCTTCTATCCTCTTCATTTGATTGCATTGGTGCCTGGTCCATTTCGCATCGTGAGTTCCGATCTACCATTTCCAATTTCATCGCATGGTAAAGATGTCGAAACTAATAAGCATCCAGTGAAGCGAGGGAAACACAGACAATCTCATTTTTAGAACGCTCATCGCTTGCTTCTTTTTTTATAAAAAAAAGCCTTTCCGCGGCCATCATTTTCGCCGTGCTCGGTTACTTTTAATCTCATTTTCCACCCGAAACCAAAAGATAAAACCCCTCAATCCTACACCATGGCCGATATGACTCAGGTTCCCATCAATGGCAACTACCCTGCCCAGCACGGTTTCCCCGAATCCTACAACCATGCATCTGTCACCATGAACACTGCTGCCAGCTTCCAGCCTGCGCAGTCTTCCACCCCAACCACTGCCACCCCCACCGACCAGCAGAAGAATGAGATCTCTAAGGATGAGGTGGGCTGGTATTTCGTCGAGCAGTACTACACCACCATGAGCCGCAACCCCGACAAGCTTCACCTGTTCTACTCTCGCCGTTCTCAGCTGGTCTTCGGCACTGAGGCAGAGTCGGTTCCCGTCAGCGTTGGTTCTAAGGTGAGTTCAATTTAATCCCTCAATGCGAATGTTATCTAACCAATCCCCACTTCCATAGGCCATCAACGAGAAGCTTAACTCGTTGAAGTTCCAGGATTGCAAGGTGCGCGTCCTGAATGTCGATTCTCAGGCTTCTTTCGACAACATCCTGGTCTCGGTCATTGGTGAGATCTCCAACAACTCCGAGCCGTCCCGCAAGTTCGTGCAGACTTTCGTTCTCGCCGAGCAGCCCAACGGTTACTATGTTCTTAACGATATCTTCCGATACATGGCCGAAGAGCCAGAAGAAGAACCCGAGCAGCCCACCCCAGCTGCGCCTGTTGCCGAAGCCCCCGAGGCCGTTGCCGAGGTTCCCGCTGAGGAGCCCCAGGTGGCTGATGAAGTCGCTGTCTCCAATGTCGATGAGAAGCTCGAGGAGGTCGAGGCCAACGGTCAGGTTGAGGAGCCCGAGGAGGCTGCCCCCCCAGACCAACGGTGCCCCCGTTGAGGAGGAGACCCCCACTCCCGTTCCTGCCGTCGAGGCCGAAACCGTGAAGGACGAGGAGCCTGCCTCTCCTGAGCCCTCTCCCGTTCCTGAGAAGGAGGAGGTTCCTGAGAAGGAGACCTCAGCCGCTCCCGCTGCCCCTAAGACCTGGGCTAGCATTGCGACTACCTCTTTCGCAGCTAAGGCCGCTGCTGCCGCCAAGGCTTCGGCCGCCCAGGCTGCTCCTGCTACTCAAGCTACCCCTGCTGTCCCTGCTGCTCCTAAGGCTGCTGCTCCCGCTGCTCAGGCTACCCCTGCCGCTCAGCCCGCTGCTGCTGCCCCTGCGGAGGCTGTCCGTTCCCAGGAGGCCCCTTCCACCGAAGCCGGATGGCAGACCGCCGGCGACGGCCACAAGAAGTCGCAGCCCCGTGCTGAGGAGACCGTCCTCGCATATATCAAGAACGTCAACGATAAGGTCGACGCCAGCCTGCTTAAGCAGACCCTGGCTCGTTTCGGCAAGCTGAAGTACTTCGATGTTAGCCGCCCCAAGAACTGCGCCTTTGTCGAATTCAATGAGCCCGCCGGTTATACTGCTGCCGTTGCCGCCAACCCCCACCAGATTGGCAGCGAGCAGATCCTCGTTGAGGAACGTCGTCCCCGTGGCAACGCCTACGGCAGCAACGGCTTCCCTGCCGGCCGTGGTGGTGGTGCCGGTCGTGGTCGCGGTGACCGCGCCGGTAGCCAGGGCCGCGGTGGCTTCCAGCGTGAGGGCCGTGGCAGCTTCACTCCCCGTGGCCGCGGTGGCAACGTTGCTGCCAAGGGTCGCCCCAGCCAGCCCCAAGCTGCTTAAACACTTTACGTGATTTTGATGATCCTCTACCTTCTACTTCCCCGCCGAGGTCACGTCTCTCACAATTCCCGTGAGCATTCCTCCGGCGGATGATCTTGTCAGGATCTGTATTACTCTGATTTTGATTCTCTTTTTTCTTTTGCCCCGTCTCTTCCTAATGACATGTGTTACGTGACTATTGCCTCCCCCCTTTTTCCCGTCACAGTGCATATTAGCGGTTGGTCCGGGTTGGCTGGAAAAGTTGCGTCTCTTTCCTTCCCTCTGGGCACTTGTGTTTTAACCTGACCTTTTTTTTGCTTGGATTGGGTCTTGTCTTCGACATTCACGATTCTTCTTTTCTGCACCATATTCCTTTCTTTCAGTGTCTTCTGCCATGATCTGTTACTTGCTCCTTTTTTTCGCAAGACGTTATATCGCATCTTTTTTTTAACTAGCATAGCAAACTCCAGGGTTTTACGGTGGTGCGCCATCCCGGTCTTTCTTGTATTTTGCTTCTTTTTTATTTTCTTGGCTATGAGGATTCCCATAGGAGCCGTTCTCTTTTTGATGTGTAAATGGGATGTTCTCGGGGGATTACAACTGTATTATGGGATTATGAGCCAAATATGGATTAGAGAATAATGAATCACCAAGTTGCTATATATTACATCTACTCCGTACCATGTTCAGGACTGCCAAGATTGATACCGGGAGGACCTTGAGGGCTTACCTAATCTCGAGTCGACGAGTCATCCATCATCCGGGGAAGATTCTAGAGTTCTGGATGCCTGAGGCACTCACAGCTTGCCACTACAAATACAAAGAGAAAAAGGAGGCAAAAGCAACAAACCGGGGAAATTAAAGTAAAATAGTTTAAAAGAACCAAAAAGTAAAAGTAGAAGAGTCTAGAATAATATCGAGAGAGCTGCAGGGTTGCCTGAACGACATGGAAGTTGCTGGATCACCGTAGAAACTCTCCACTAGAAATTTTTGGAAACACAAAAGGAACTGGCCCGCCTCTTTGACTCTTTCTCTTCATCTCTCCCTTTTGCTTTGGTTTCTCCCCCCCAGAGCTTCTTTCTTTTTAATAACTTTGTGCTTTCTTGTAAGATATAAATCTCCCTCCCCTTCTTCTCGTCACCGCTTCCCAATTTCCCCTCCCCCACCGCTTGATCAGACTCTGCATCTGAATCTCTCTCCATATTCCTCAATTGCTATAAATCCATCCTTTTCTAACTCAGATTTCCTTTCAGAATCACAATCCGCCATCATGTCTGAGACCTTCGAGTTCCAGGCTGAGATCTCTCAGCTGCTCTCGCTGATCATTAACACTGTCTACTCTAACAAGGAAATTTTCCTTCGTGAGTTGATCTCCAACGCCTCCGATGCTCTCGACAAGATCCGCTACGAGGCTCTCTCCGACCCCTCTAAGCTCGATTCCAACAAGGATCTGCGCATCGACATTATTCCCGACTTGGAGAACAAGACCCTCACCATCCGTGATACCGGTATTGGTATGACCAAGGCTGTAAGTTTCTATCCTCAATAGTTGTGTCAAATCACTCTCGTTATCCCTATTTGGGCACGAAACTAATATTCATCTCTTATAGGACCTCATCAACAACCTTGGAACAATTGCCCGCTCCGGTACCAAGCAGTTCATGGAGGCTCTGTCCGCCGGTGCTGATATTTCCATGATCGGCCAGTTCGGTGTCGGTTTCTACTCTGCCTACCTGGTCGCTGACCGTGTCACCTTTGTGTCCAAGCACAACGATGACGAGCAGTACATCTGGGAGTCCGCCGCCGGTGGCACTTTCACCCTCAAGGAGGACACCGAGGGCGAGCAGCTCGGCCGTGGTTCCAAGATCATCCTTCACTTGAAGGATGAGCAGATGGACTACCTCAACGAGGCCCGCATTAAGGAGGTTGTTCGCAAGCACTCCGAGTTCATCTCCTACCCCATCTACCTTCACGTCCTGAAGGAGACCGAGACCGAGGTCCCCGATGAGGAGGCCGAGGAGACCAAGGAGGAGGACGATGAGAAGAAGCCCAAGGTCGAGGAGGTCGATGACGAGGAGGAGAAGAAGGAGAAGAAGACCAAGACCGTCAAGGAGTCCAAGATTGAGGAGGAGGAACTTAACAAGACCAAGCCCATCTGGACCCGCAACCCCGCTGATATCACCACTGAGGAGTACGCCTCCTTCTACAAGTCCCTCTCCAACGACTGGGAGGACCACCTCGGTGTCAAGCACTTCTCCGTTGAGGGTCAGCTCGAGTTCCGCGCTATCCTCTTCGTTCCCAAGCGCGCTCCCTTCGACCTGTTCGAGACCAAGAAGACCAAGAACAACATCAAGCTCTACGTTCGCCGTGTCTTCATCACCGATGATGCTACCGACCTCATCCCCGAGTGGCTCAGCTTCGTCAAGGGTGTTGTCGACTCTGAGGATCTTCCTCTCAACCTGTCCCGTGAGACTCTCCAGCAGAACAAGATCATGAAGGTCATCAAGAAGAACATCGTCAAGAAGACCCTTGAGCTCTTCGTTGAGATCTCCGAGGACCGTGAGCAGTTCGACAAGTTCTACCAGGCCTTCAGCAAGAACATTAAGCTCGGTATCCACGAGGACGCCCAGAACCGCCCCACTCTGGCCAAGCTCCTCCGCTACCAGTCCACCAAGTCCGGTGACGAGCAGACCTCGCTCGCTGACTACATTACTCGCATGCCCGAGCACCAGAAGAACATGTACTACATCACTGGCGAGTCCATCAAGGCTGTTGCCAACTCTCCCTTCCTGGATACCCTCAAGCAGAAGAACTTCGAGGTTCTCTTCCTGGTTGACCCCATTGATGAGTACGCCTTCACCCAGCTGAAGGAGTATGACGGTAAGAAGCTCGTCGACATCACCAAGGACTTCGAGCTCGAGGAGACCGAGGAGGAGAAGACCGAGCGCGAGACTGAGGAGAAGGAGTTCGAGGACCTTGCCAAGGCCCTCAAGAACGTTCTCGGCGACAAGGTCGAGAAGGTTGTTGTCTCCTCCAAGCTGGTTGGCTCCCCCTGCGCCATCCGTACCGGCCAGTTCGGTTGGTCCGCCAACATGGAGCGTATCATGAAGGCCCAGGCCCTCCGTGACACCTCTATGTCCTCTTACATGTCTTCCAAGAAGACCTTCGAGATCTCTCCCAAGTCTCCCATCATCAAGGAGCTTAAGAAGAAGGTTGAGGCCGATGGCGAGAACGACCGCACCGTCAAGTCCATCACCCAGCTTCTCTTCGAGACCTCCCTGCTTGTCTCTGGCTTCACCATTGAGGAGCCCGCCAGCTTCTCCGAGCGCATCCACAAGCTCGTCTCCCTCGGCCTGAACATCGACGAGGACGAGGCCGCTCCCGCCACTGAGGCCGCTGCTCCCGCCGAGGCTACCGGTGAGAGCACCATGGAGGAGGTTGATTAGATGATTTCAATCAACTTTCGTTATTGCTAATTTTAAGTCTTACGGGAAATGGGAAACGGGATACGACCCTCTGTGATGTTTTTTATCTTTTCATTTTTATGTGTTCTACAATAAGAACCAGCATCTCTTTTTATTTCGGTCCAAAGCACAGTAGACTGTAGTGTAGTGTCTTGCTTTTAGTCAAGACAATTGTAGACTTTAATCGTACTTCCAAAACATCTGAGCACTTGATCTCAACACATCCACCTGGACAGTATTCATAGATGACATTCCCTCAACCCTCCTTCCAATACAAACTTCATTTCCCCCTAAACCCTCTTGCGCTACTTCCTATGGATTTTAAGATGACCGCACCTTTGCCTCGCTTCCTGAAGAATGACAATGTCAAGTAAGTAAGCTGGAGTTTCCAGCTCCAACTCTGTCAAACCAGATCGATCCAGTTGACACTCGTTCATACTGTTACCAAATACTCCAAATGCAGCCTCTGTTCTATTATAATATATATTTATAATCCCATTATACATGTATCAATTGGGCGCGTAACTCAGTTGGTAGAGTGTTCGCTTTGCATGCGAAAAGTCCAGCGTTCGAATCGCTGCCCGTCCATTTCATTTTTTTTCTTTTCGTCTTTTTATCCAAGCACCCAGCACCAAATTAACAATCTTGGCCTAGAAAACTATCCTGTCTGATTTTTTGGGGTTCAATTACATGCTTTCTAGGTTTTTTTTATTTATTAATGGTATGCGAGAGAATTTAGAAGGGTTTGATTCCTTACTAGGAATACAAAATTCCTGATCAACAACTCAACCGATAAATATATATTTTGCAAGAGAAGGAGGAATTGACCATGTTTCCTGACAATTATATAATACAGCTGCGTCCCTTTATTAGACTACTTGGAAACACTAACTATGGCATACTTTGTATCCTAGGTTAATAACGTGGCACTTGTGAATTGGCCCTCAAGAGTATTTTCATACCTTCTAACCCTCTAGTTATTTATACAGTAGAATATAGTGGAAGGCTGAACAGTAGGCCTTTTATTGGGCAGTCCTAAATGTGGTTATCAGGTCACAGAATTGAATTATACCATATGTATGATCTATCATATATCCATCTATCTATAATCCTAATCATTATCATCCGTGGTTTTACATAAATGCTTTTTACCGTCTTCGTATATACCTCAAAAGATCACCCAAAAAGACAGGACAAGGCCCACAAGCGGCGAACTATTCCCGTTACGGAGTATATGGAAAATGGACTGTAAAAATTGAGTTGCTGGCCACATATATTCTAAAGTTTACTGCTAGTTGTCTTTTTCAAAAATTTATTGTTCTAGCTACGTGTATGTATAACACCAATAACCTGGAGAAGCGCTCGGGGGGAATATCCAAAAAGATATTATAATGTGATCTTTAATACGGAGTATAACGTCTCTATTTATCTAGAATCAACTAGATATGTATGTATTCAGACCGGGCAGGGTACATTGTATACACTTTCTTATAACACTGAATGTACGTACATGCACTAAAAATAAAAGGAACAGGCAACAGTGATTCGCTGGTCACCACGAACCCATCGGGTGTGGCTTAATTATGGCTTATGTGCACTAGTTGAGCGAATGAAAGATCTCCATCGTTCGGACTGAAAAATGGTTAATATTTTGCCGAAGAAATTCCTATTGGCTTGGCGCTCATCATCTAGGTAGTTCGAGGATATCACGTGGAGGTAGAGAAAATTTAGGCAGCGAAAAGGGGATCCATGGATAAAAACAAAATCGTTATTTCCACTTCTAATGCGTCGGTGGGAGAACACAAAAGCCACCAAATATGTATAGGCCGACCTCCAGAAATGAATGGTGGTTGTGTAGCGTGTTGTTCACGCAGGCTATCTTGGTCATTGCCCTTGAGAGGTACGCTCTCCCTATCTTCGTCCGAGCTACCCTAACAAAACGTCAGCTATATACTTGTGGAATGGCAGTTATGGGTTACTCCTAAGATAACCCAGGTGCCGGTATCCTACATGATCCCAATCAATCTGGGCATTCTAATATTCGCCTCTGTCTACGAGTTTATCCTTGCCCTGGATGCGATCCATCATAAGAACAATGTTCTTCTCTTCTCAATTTGCATCTGCAATATTTGCAGCTTTGTGTACTCTGTCATGCAGTACACACTGATGGAAGAAAATACCGCGAGGCTATATGCCCAGCGTTATGGGTTTCCGACTCTAGTAGATACCACTCGCAACGTCTGGCCCCAGATCCGGCCAGCTGAGATCCTAGTGTCTATTATTACAGGATTGTGCAGTCTGATTCTGTGCTTGTTTGTATACTTCTTGCATCGGGAGTATTCGTGGGTCATTTACAAGTCCGTTCATGGCAGCTCGAAAACACGAATGCGTTATCTGTTCTACGAGGTAATCCTCACCTACTGCTTGATTGTTCTTTGAACAAATCTCGAGCATCTACGCTAACAGAATGCAACCATAGATTTTCCTGGTTCTGATAAAACTCCTCTTTTACTTCTTGTTGGGTTTCATCATCCAATACAACCTGGTGTTTATCCACTTTAAGGAACCGGAGTATACCCTCACGATGCTCCTCATTCCGGTCGCATTTATCGTTATGCTACTTGGTATCTGGGTTGTCCAACACGAACGAACCATTGGCGTGGTTGGTATCATTGTGAGTTCTCTTGCTTCCTTCCTCCCTGCCCGCCAGACCTCCACAAGGAACTATCACTGACCTCTTACAAGATATGCTACCTTGGTCTACTCGCATATCTCATTAGCCGCATCATCATTCTCTTTGGGGCTAGAACCGCTGGAAAGGACATGATGCTGTTCTTTGCATTCATGTCTGTGGTGCTGACTTCTGGAACGGTTTTATGCACCATTGTCTGCATCAAAAACTTCGACCGAGGCTTCATAGTCATCAATAACTCGAAGAACGGCTATGCACAAGAGTCATATTCCGTACCCACCGGATATTCCCTAACAGAGCCGCCTCGTTCATTTTCCCGGCCTTCCTCGCGGCTCACGCTTGATTAGGATTGCATTTTCAAATTAGCAGATTTAACAAACCATACAACATAATACCAAGAGATTCCCCAGACGCTTTGGTTTCTCGTACATTACTTGCACAATGTACTGGGGTGACGTGAGTAGAGTTATTTGGCTTGAGTGTTGTTATCTAGGTCACCTGGGCAGTTTAAACGTGCTTACTTTAGGGTTGGTTTGGAAAAGCTATAGGATTACCTTATGCGCGGTAACCGACAATGGCCTCCAGACTTGGGTATCATATGATAATACCACCAAATATCACCAAATATCACCAAATACCGAGGCAGGACGCAGTTGATGATAGCATCGGCAATTCTTACGCAGCTATCAAGTTCGCCTGCCATAATGCCGCCGATCCTAACCAAAAGGGCATTATGCGTATTTATATCCAAACTCCTATCGCCATGATGGATGGGGATATTGTTGCGATAATGGATCGTCAAGGGCTTCCAAGCCTCTTCCCGCCTATTCTCAACTCGGTTTCCCAAGTTGATCTCTAATTAGCACTATAAGATATGCATTGACATTCGAGTTGATTGCACAACAACTTCCAGATACGTTCTTCATTTCGACCGTAAAGCTCCAAGTCCACACCCCCCTCTTGGAGAGTTTTCAACCAAACCTTCAAGGCTATGTCAAAGAAATCTTTTAGGTCCTCGGGGTCATATTCCGACTCGTAGTACCCCCAATAGAACTCCAGGAAAGGAGTCATGCCATCAACGTATTGATGAATATCCACATGCGCATCCAAACTTCTTTTGACAAAGCTGCCCCATAAACTTACCAGCAGTTTCGGGTCTTCCATAACTGCAGATGCTGTATATTCGTATCGAGAATGTTGTTGCATGCAACCCATAATTCTCGCTGCAAGGTGGACTAGGGTGGTCATTCTTCGTATGTGCTGTGAATAGCACTCATATTGGCAAACCCCGGCTTCCAAAATGTCTTGTCCTATGATTGTTTGAATAAGCTCAGGTTTGGGAAACACGAAACATCGTGTATCTGCAACTGTAACCGCCACTCCGATACGTTCTGACAGTGGTAGTTCGTAGAAGAACTGACAGCAGTTCTGCTGCAAGAGCAAAAAATTTTCAACAGGACCATGAAAAATCATGAGGAGTTCGTGAGCATTCCTTTCGGTAGGATCTTCAATAGTATCTAGATGAGGAAGCAGCACACGCGTAACTGGAATCCGAGATCGAGAATTGCATCCTATCCATCCGAGATATAGTAAGCTGTGAAGCACTGTGTACCCAGGAAAATATTTTAATGATCCTTGTTGAGATGCTCTTTGGTCCAAAAGGAATTCGACCATTTCCGCTACTGCTGTGTCCACCGTGTGCATTTCATGTATGTACTGGCGCAACTATGTTAGTAGTCCCGCTTAACATCAGGTACCTCCATGCCATACTAACATGGAATAGTGACTTCCCCCAAGGGTACTTGTCATCAGCAACAAGATCAAAGGGTGATGCCTTCCTGGAGGTAAACCAATCTCGAACACCCTTGACATCACCTTTCTTCACAAGTTGGACGACTTTTGAACTGCTTGGCACTAGATTATACGTGCGTAACATCCAATTCCATCCACCAGGAGCTTTCATGCCGGATATCTCTAGAATTTTGGAGGTCATCCAAGATGGTAAACCAAGGCGCCAATGATTAGTGTAACCGCGGTTTCCCTTCGGTATTCTGACTTTATTGTCTGTTGTATTATGCTTAGTTCCATGTTTAGATCTTTACCTCGTCGATGGTTCCAGAACAAATAGTCAAGGGTGCAAACTAGCGGTAGTTGAAGAAGGATAAGGATCTAGAGGAGTTTTTAAACCGTAATTGACGGGGGCTACCTATGTAATTAGGTCTGATGTGAATGTTCCATAACCATAAGATTCGAGAATTTCCCTGTCAGTATCATGGACGTTATAAGAATTATTGGTTTGTAATACCATAACAGCAAGTGTGGCCGAGTGGTTAAGGCGCTGTGTTTAGGTAATCATATAAATGACTACAAATCCGCAGTTCTAACGAGCGTGAGTTCGAATCTCACCGCTTGCAAAATCTTTTTTTGCCCCTCCAACCATAGATAGAAAAAAACGCCAGAATAGGAGGGGGAAGGATACGTTAGCGGTGGAGGATTATTATGGTATAGAATAGTGGTGTTCAGGGCATTCAGGTGAATGGGCTGAATGGACTAAAGAGTAGGGCGGTAAGAGGGGATTTTCACCGGCATGTGGTGTACTCTCGTTGAATACTATATGAACCTTCCATTTGAGTTGTATGTAATACATAGGATTAGGGCCCTTTAATCATGTTCACAGAGCATGCGGGCTTTCCGGTCTGTAGGAACGATTCTAGATTATCCCAGGTTTGTCTTTCAAAATTGGCCCAACTCGTCTTGGAACAAACTCCAATATGAGGTAGCAAAGTCACCATCCAGTTCTCTTTCAGTTTCTCGTGAACCACAGGTTCATTTTCGTGCACATCAATTCCTATGCCAACCACTTTGCCCGTCTCGAGAGCCAATACCAAGGCATCTTCATCGATCATTTTGCCACGAGCAATATTCACCACTCGGAGGCCAGTATCTTTGGCCACCTGGAACTGCTTGTGGGAGAGGAGATGATGCGTACTCTGGGTGTAAGGTGCAGCAATGACAATGCAATCAACATCAGAAATCATGCCTGTCAGATCAGCATAGTACTGCGCACCACCTCCAAGCCTCATTTCCGCTTCCTCTTTTCTTCTCGGGCCATGATATGCAATTTTCATCCCCAGTGCATTTTGGCACTTTTCAGCAATTGCAAGCCCAATGTCACCCAGACCGACCACACCCAACATCATCCCGGCCGGATCGACTGCCTTCAAGCCTAGCTCTCGACTCTTCTGCCAATCGTATCTTGCACACCACTGTGCAAAGCTCAGATAGCGGAATGTCTCCAGCACTAATACGAGTCCGGTGTTCGCAACAGCCTCCGTGCATGCATTTGGCGTGTTGCAGAACCAGACTCCCCGGTTGGTTAACGCATCGATGTCTGCTGCATCATATCCGTGTCCACTACAGCAGATAAGTTTCAGGCTAGAAGGAAAGTGTGGGATAACTTCGCTGGCGAATAGGCGATGAGATGCGTATGGCCCTGCTTTCAGCCAGCCGGTGCGGACAATGGCGCAGATGTTGCTATACAGACCGCCAGGTTGAAGGCGAGCAATAAAATCGTCGACGGAAGCACAATCATATTTTAGAATTGATACTTTTTCGGAGAGAGTCTGGCGTCGAACATGGTCGATTTGCTGGACAGTAGATTCAACCAACAGGACAGTCGGGATTTCCGCCATAAGTCGCGTTTTAGTCCAGCAAAGAAGGTGTTGTTTTCTTTTTACACACGCCTTACACACACACGAACGGATAAGGTATGACATGTTTATCTCTGCTGATATCTCTACTGATATCTCTACCTAAGTACTGATATGCTTGCATGGCAGTTTATCGGCGTTATCACACATCTGCGCGGGGTTCGGCTTCTTGCTGGACTTGCCGGTCGGGGATCACTGGCTGTCCCGGCCCTCACCTCCTCCAGCCGAGTGGGTCTACGATTGCACAGTGCACCTCATCGGCTTTTGCAGGGTAAGCCACTGGCTAGCGGCTTCTATTCCGAGATTCGCAATGCGGAGTAGTCGCAATCTTCGTGTCCCTTGGTTGTTACCTGGCCATTATAAACAGCGGTTGTTCATCAGGTAACTGCTGTTGGAATTACCGACTTTTACATCCTGATAATACAAATACAAGATGACGAAAGCTGGGATCCGGATTGCTATCGATCGAGGGGGTACTTTTACCGACGCCTGGGCTCAAATCCCAGGACATGCCTCCGATGTCATCTTCAAAGTCCTATCCGAATCTCCCGATGAATACGATGACGCACCTACAGAATGTATTCGACAGATTCTGGAAATTGCAAGTGGCTCTCCGGTGCCTCGAGGGACCCTTCTGGATCTGACTCCCGTTGAGTCCATCCGAATGGGCACCACGGTTGCTACAAATGCCCTGCTTGAGCGAAAAGGCGAGCAAGTCGCCCTTTTGATTACAAAGGGCTTCCGCGATCTACTTAAAATCGGCAACCAGGCTCGCCCCAACATTTTCGATCTATCAGTTCAACGTCTTGCCCAGCTCTACGAGACGGTTGTGGAAGTCGATGAGCGAGTCACCATCGAAGGGTTTTCAGAAGACCCAAATCCTAAGCCCATTGATGTCAATTCAGATTCAGATTTGCACATGGGTTTAACAGGAGAACCCGTACGGATATTGAAGACGCCAGATCTAGACGCGGTTCGAAGTGACCTCTACACGCTTTGGAACCAGGGCTATCGCTCTGTAGCTGTAGCCCTGATGCACTCGTATACCTTCCAAAAGCACGAGCTTGCTGTAGCGGCCGTAGCTCGAGAGATTGGTTTCAAAGTGGCCGTTTCCTCAGAGCTGCAAACAATGGCAAAGTTGGTCCCACGCAGTCAATCGGCCGTTGCGGATGCCTATCTTTCACCGGTGACTCAAAAGTACCTGGATGGATTCCGGAAGGGGTTCCAGGGTGAACTCAGAGATGAACATGCTAAGAAGGTGTTTGTCAACCAGTCTGATGGAGGACTTACATCTATCGCAAACTTTTCTGGTTTGCGCGGAGTGCTCAGCGGACCAGCTGGTGGTGTTGTTGGTATGTCCAGGACGTGCTATGACGCCGAAGACAAGACACCGATATTGGCGTTCGACAGTAAGTTCTGAATTTTACATATTAGGATGACCATCCTGCGTTTGAACCGCTACTGACACGACACAGTGGGTGGTACAAGTACCGATGTCGCTCGGTATGCTGGGGCCCTTGAACATATATTTGAAAGCACAATTGCACAAGTCACCATCCAGACACCACAGCTGGATATCAACACCGTCGCTGCAGGGGGTGGGTCGATGCTCTTCTGGGAGAATGGGCTGTTCAAAGTCGGGCCTCATAGCGCAGGCGCTCATCCTGGCCCGGCATGCTACGGGCGAGGGGGTCCCTTGACGGTGACCGATGCTAATCTCTTCCTTGGACGAATCATCCCCGACTACTTCCCCCGGCCCCTAGACCTGGCTATCGTGAAGGAAAAGTTTTCTGCCTTGGCGGCCACCATCAACGCAGAGAAAGATGGACTATCTCAGCTGACCGCAGAAGAGGTTGCAGTGGGTTTCCTCTCAATCGCAAATGCAACCATGACTCGCCCCATTCGAACATTGAGTGAAGGCAGAGGGTTTGAGACCGCTGCACACAATCTATGCTGCTTTGGTGGAGCCGGTGGTCAGCACGCGGTTGCGATTGCGCGAGACCTCGGTATTCGACGAGCCCTGATCCCGAGATACTCGAGTATTTTATCTGCCTACGGAATGGCTCTTGCGGATGTGGTGGTTGAGAACCAAGAGCCTGAAGCTGCTGCCTTCACAGTTGATAATATCCCTAGACTTCAGGAAAGGTTTGAGAGATTGCAAGATGCGGGTATCGCAGGACTTGTTTCTCAAGGATTTTCAAAGTCGCAAATTGAGCACGAGTTATTCCTGAATATGAGGTACCAGGGCAGTGACACAGCTTTGATGATACCACGACCAGTCAAATTTGAAGAGTTTGGTGATGCTTTCGCCGCTCGCCATGAACAAGAATTCGGATTCACACAGCCCCGGGAGATCCTCATTGATGATGTTCGTGTGCGGAGTATTGGAAAGGGTATGGATGTCGCCCTTTCTAGCGCTTGCGCAGAAATGAAGAAACTTGCAGACTCGCCCCCTGCCACCCCGGTTGCTCCCGAGAAGAATATCAAGGTCTATTTCGAGCAAACCGGCTGGCTTGATATCGGGCTTTATTCACTCAAGGATCTATCTGTTGGTACGCGCATCAGCGGTCCGGCTATGGTCATCGACAAAACTCAGACAATCGTTGTGGATCCTGCCAGTGAAGCTGTCATCTTGCCTGAACATGTGGTGATTGAGATCTCTGGAATAGAAAAGCCGGAGATCAGCACCGATGCTGTGGATCCTGTCCAGCTCAGTGTGTTCGGACATCGATTCATGAGTGTCGCCGAGCAAATGGGCCAGACCATGCAAAAAACCTCAATTTCGGTGAACATTAAGGAGCGACTGGACTATTCATGTGCCGTATTTTCTGGTGAGGGCAGTCTCGTCGCAAACGCCCCTCACATTCCTGGGCACCTGGGCTCTATGAGCTATGCCATCGCATACCAAGCGCGCCTATACGGACCTGGAGAGTTGAAACCCGGCGACGTCATTCTCAGCAACCACCCTAGTGCTGGTGGTACACATCTTCCAGACCTGACGGTCACTACACCCGTCTTTGATGATGACAAAAACCCGACAAAAATCCTATTTTTCGTCGCCAACAGAGGGCACCATGCAGATATTGGCGGCATTCAGCCAGGTTCCATGCCCCCCAACTCAACAGAGCTTTGGCAGGAAGGTGCAGCTGTGGAGTCTTTCAAGATTGTAAAAGAAGGAGTCTTTGATGAGCCGGGCCTTCTTGAGGTCCTGGTTGATATCCCAGCTTCATATCCGGGTTCGAGTGGCACTCGCACACTGCGCGACAACATTGCCGATCTTCAAGCCGCAATCGCATCAAACAACAAGGGCATTCATTTGATTCAGTCCTTGATCAAGGAATATACTTGGCCAGTAGTTGAGTTTTATATGAACGCAATCCAGGAGAATGCCAGCCAGTCTACGCGTGGGTTGCTCAAGATTATCGCGCAGCGATTTGAAGGACAACCCCTGGAAGCTGTCGACTACATTGATGATGGGACGCCACTCGCATTGAAGATCACGATCGACCAAGAGACGGGCGATGCAGTATTCGACTTCACAGGCACTGGTCCTGAGCATTTCGGAAATTTGAACTGTCCACCAGCAATCATGTATTCTGGGATCATGGTAAGTGCAAGCTTTTGTCCGAGACATCCAAGTTTTGAATACGAGCAAGTCATTCTAACCGAATCATATAGTACTGTCTTCGATCAATGATCTCAACAGATATCCCTCTCAACCAAGGATGCTTGAAGCCTATCAAGCTCGTATGTCCACCCAACACACTCCTATCGCCTTCGCTCAAAGCAGCGACCGTGGGATCAAATGTGGAGACATCACAACGCATTGTCGATTTGATCTTCAAAGCCTTCCGTGCAGCTGCCGCATCACAAGGGACATGCAACAATCTCACCTTTGGCTATGGTGGCACAAATCCAGACACCGGCAAAGTGGTCAAAGGGTTCGGATACTATGAGACCATCGCTGGTGGATCCGGTGCTGGTGCGGATTGGGATGGTGAAAGTGGCGTGCACACACACATAACCAATACTCGGATTTCCGATCCTGAAATCTTTGAACGACGCTACCCGGTCATCCTACACGAGTTTTCTATCCGCGAAGGAAGTGGTGGTGCCGGTCGGCATCGTGGTGGCGATGGTTGTATCCGCGATATCGAGTTCCGATTACCTATGCAGGTCTCCATTCTATCTGAGAGACGTGTTATCCCTCCATATGGTATGGCAGGGGGTGACGAAGGCCAGCGTGGAGTGAACCTATGGCTGAGAAAATATCCCGATGGAACGAGCAGAACGATCAGCTTGGGTGGCAAGGCAACGACACACATGAATGCTGGCGATCATATCATCGTTCATACACCTGGAGGTGGCGGCTATGGAAGAGATCCAAATAAAAAGGATGAGGTGTTCATGGATATTTTCAGGATTCATGAGAAGTTTTCTCCTGGATCGTCATTGCTCCGGACCCAGGGTAGTTTGGCTGAGAGGAATGCGACGGCCGTGGGCAACTGAGAAATATGAGACTTGTAGGGGTATTGAGATTATCAGATTATGGATATGATATAACTTTCGATATATTTCAATATTAGTAGTTCCCACAATTAAAATATGATGCTTTATCCATTGAGAGAGATGTTTCAGCTATCAAACTGCCCTGCAAAAACACCGCCTCGAATATAATGGACTGTAGGGTCATTCACACGAGTAAACTGGTACTATGACTCGCTCTTTAAAATCATTTACACCCATTCTATTAGAGTGCAGCTAAATGAGAGTTCATTGACTAGTTTTAAGTAGCATCTATGGATAGTCAAGGGCCTGTATCCGATCAGGGTTCCCTGGGATCATATTAGGCAAAGGATTGTTCCATCTCGACCAACTACGGCCTTCCCAGACATCTTCAATTGGTTTCTCACTTGCAAATTCCTCTGCATTTTTCTCGTTTCGATTCCAGACTCTGGATTACTACCGTCAGCGCTATGTTTGCATATTAGTTCTTGCGACTGATCGAAAACTCACCTAAGGATATTCTCGCCAATCAGTTTCTTGATTTGCTTGTCCGTAGCTCCTCTTCGCATCACAGCCTCGAGTAATTTAGGGTAATCCGCCACTGAGTGAATACCATTCGCCAGAGTGACTGTCCCATCAAAATCACCTCCGATCCCAACATGATCCCAGCCTGCTAACCCGACAATGTGCATTATATGATCGACCACGGTCTCGACATCGGCACTTTCTGGGTGAGTTGCGTTCAAAAATCTCTTCACAAACATCACCATCAAAACCCCGCCGTTTGTCTTTAACCGCTTGATGACATCGTCCGGAGTATTTCGATAATTACTGGCCAAGGCATAGCATGTACTATGACTGAAAATCACTGGCGATCGAGCAATATCCAAGACTTGTCTCATGGTTCGATGTGACGTATGGGATAAGTCGACCATCATACCAAGCCGGTTCATCTCATGGATAGCCAACGCCCCGAATGAGGACAGTCCCGCATCGGCGTCGGTTCCTAGAGCGGTCACTGTAGCAGCTGCAGTCGCATAGGCGTTGTCGCTGTTATGAGTGACTGTGATATAGCGCACTCCTAGATCCCACAATTGGCGAATAACTGCGATGGAGGAGCCGGTTTGGTGTAACCCTTCTGCACCCAGCATCGATGCTACTTTGCCTGCTTTGAAAGCTTCCACGGCAGAAGCAGCCGTGGAGCAAAACCTCAGCTCGGGTGTTGCTTCGATAAACCGCCGAGCGACATCGATTTGCTCAAGAGTATCGCGTACGATGTGACTTGGGTCATCTATATGCTTCGTATCGGGGCATTCCATGAACACAGACCAGAACTGCCCTCCGACCCGGCCTTGTCGCAGCCGCTTGAGATCAGTGTGACTAGCGAGTCCTAAGAGTACGGAATTTATCCGTCAGTAAATCTGCGATGTGTGATGTTTTAAAAATTTTTGAGTTCGCACCTTGCTGGAATGTGAAACGGTCGCTATTGATCTTATTCTGAAGTTCGATCCGGAGGAGGTAAGGCAAATCATTGTGGCCATCAATCAATGGTGTATTTTTCAAAATATTGTCAATCCGGGCTGAAATATCTGGAAGCTCCGACTCGGATTGAATGCGATAGATGGCCCATAGCGAGGCAGCCAACAAAGTAATGGCAGACAGCCCGACGACTGCGCGATGTTGTTCAATGCAGTTCATTCAAGCGTTCTTTCCCCTCTCAGTCTTGCAAAATAAAAGTAAACTGTGCAGCTCCTCCCAGTTTGGTTATTTCTTCTCTGCTTGGGTTAGAACCAAGTATACGATCATCGATTTGTTAGGGGAATCCGTCGACCTTGAAGCTGTAAGCCGATTGGTCCGGCCCGCTTGAGATATAACCGATCATAGCAAGATAAGGAGCTTTACGTTGATCAGTTGGATTAAAGTTGAAAGAAAGTCCGACAGCTGCTGTATGGTCTCGATAAGCATAATCTCGGACCTTCTGGGCCTTGAGGTCAAGGAGTCCTATAATCTAGTGTTCTCTTTCTAGGAGCTTATTATCGTACAACTGACGTTATATATTAAAGCATAGCCTGTCGGATCGCAACTTCATTGCTACCTCCAAGGCAAACACAAGGCCCCTTTTTCACCCTGCCAAACATTAAACACGCTCCAATGGGGACGAAATCAATCAAAGAGGCCCACACGGCCGACGTTTACGAGTCCGGCATGGGTGTCGGTTCAGCCGAGATCTACATTGATCCAGTCAAAGAACGAAGGATGATGAGGAAATTTGATGTAAGATGGCATCATATGCACATATGTGCATCGAAACTCAAGTGCTTGCATTATTAATGCAAATATAGTTTTTCGCTATTGGGATGTTGGGTCTTTTTTACATGATGGCCAATTTGGACCGAAGCAATATCGGAAACGCGAACACAGCGGGGTTCTCAGAGGACTTGGGCCTAGTTGGGAATCAGTTTGGAACCGCTACGACTTTACTGTACGACCCCTTGGCCCTTTTGACCGCGCGATTTTGAATAATTCCTGATGAGATTTTCCCAACAGATACGCGACCTATGTCCCCTTTGAGGGACCGGTTGCTGTGCTTCTCAAGATCATCGGGCCTAAGCCATTGTTATCAACATGCGCCTTCTGCTGGGGGATTACAACTCTTGGAATGGGTATGTAAATTTGACTTTCAAAGTTCTATGTTCAGGTATTAACCTTCTTAGCCTTCATTCAAAACTGGCAAGGGCTTTATGCGTGTCGGCTCTTGACCGGCCTGTTCGAAGCTGGATTAATCCCCTGCATCAATGTATACATTGCGCTAGTATACAACAAGAGTGAACGCGGAAAGCGCTCTGCTTTAATCTTTGCATTTAGTGCCTTTTCGAGTGCATTTGGTGGACTTCTCGCTTACGGGCTTACGCAGGTCCACGGACCTAACGGATGGGAAGGCTGGCGGTGGCTGTTTGCAATTGAAGGTGCCATGACTTTGATGCTCGTGCCACTTTTCTTTTTCGTGTTCCCCAAACATCCCACCACTGCCTGGTTTTTGAGTGCCGAAGAAAAGAGTATGATTCAAGCCCGATACGACAACGATCCTCATTGGGGACAGGATGAAGAATTTAGTTGGGCCGAGTCTCTCAGTGCTCTCACCGATCCTAAATGGTTTGCGTTTTGGATTTACCAGTTCAGCGTGGACATCTCTCTTTATGGATTCACGACGTTCCTGCCTAAAATCATTTCTGGCTTGGGATACTCCGGCGTACAGGCAAACCTGATGACAGTCCCAATCTACATGGTCGGCCTGGTGTGGTTCCTCATGATTGCATATTGTTCGGACAGGGCCAATATTAGAGGTCCGTTCCTCGCCGGGCCCCTGTTATGTCTGATAATCGGTTACTCGATTCTCATTTCGGTGGAGAACCTGAGCGTCCGATACTTCGCGTGTTTTGGTAAGTTTAGAATCCCTTTGACCTCATTTCGTCATTCTTGGACTTAACTCTTCTAGTTGTCGCTCTCGGCATTTATCCCACAACCGGTTTGTCGCTTATGTGGCTTCAAGATAACACAGCTCGCCACTTCAAACGGGCTACGATGGTCGGTATGACACTCTGCTTTGGAAACACTGCGGGCGTCGCTGTCGGGCAGATATTCACCACTGAATCTGCTCCACGGTATATAAAGGGACTTTCGATCAGCCTGGGGCTTGCAGTGGTGGCATTAGTGATGGTCGGTTCGTTGATGACGGGGATGACATTAGTAAACAGAAAGAGAGCAGAGAGAATTCGCCGGGCCGAAGAAGCAGGCGAGGTACTGGAAAGAAGACCGGAGAAAGGCGACTATGATGTGTACTTCCGATACTCTTTGTAATTAGTTAGTTGTCTTAATGGAGTTTGGCTCCCTAAGGGAGAACGTTGAACCTGCGTTTCTACACAGTGGTATAGGTTCAATCCCACTTTTTGAGTATTATTGATGCCTGGATGCTTGATTATTCCTGGGGATTAGACTAACTAGTTAACTCAACTACATACATGTACGTATAACAGTAACGCGTGGGTCCGCGTGGGCTGTCACTCCACACTCCGCACTCTTATCTCGTTCCCCCGCAGATAACGCACTGCTTTTTGTTTACCTTCGCCTTCTCCATTTCCTCCATTTCCTCACGTCATCTACTCTCATGGCATCCAGACACGGGCCCCCCAGCAAAACGGCAAAGACGCATCTATGTAGCGTGAGATGTCCCGAATCTTATCTCTTCCTAGGCTGACAAGTTATGGTTCGGTATAGTTGCCGACGGTGTCACTCACAGAAGATCAAATGCTCGGGGACTCAGCCCTGTCAATCATGTTGCATGTCGCAAAATCGGGACCAGTGCGAGTTTCCTACTAGAGACCGAAAGATATCGGTGTCCGAGTCGTAGGCTACCAAATTCAAGCTCTTCCGAATACGACTAGAAGCTAATGAAATCGAGATCCTAGATACATCAAAAAGTTAGAGGGAGAAGTCAAAGCTTTGAGAGCTCAAAAGCAGCAGTCAAGAGCTTCACCTGAGCTAGATGAGACAAGCTCTGTTACTCAAGATCCAGTTCAGACCTCGACTCAGTCCCCAGATATTGATGTTTCCAATCCTCTTCTTGAATCGCCCACTGGGTTTGTTGCCGCTAGGTCATCCTCACAGCCAATATTTATTGGTGAGGCTTCCTGCGTTGCCTTTGGGGACACTTTGCTCCAATGCGTTGACAAAGATGCTGATCTCTCATCGTGGGCATCTCCGACATATTTCCAACACGATATTCTTCATCGTCTGATGCGCCCAGACGTGGTATTGCCTGACCGAATACAAGCTCGATTATTGGTCGAGGTTGCCATTAGATTTATAGGTACCGACTACCATTTAGTTCTGAAGAAAACCTTTTTCGATACACTGGACCGAACCTGTGCCGGAGAGATTCCCAGGAACCCTGCATGGATGTGCAAATTCTTTGTACTTCTAGCGCTTGGTGAAATGTACTCGAACCGAAAAAGAAGGATGGCCGATCAACACGTACCGGGAACAGACTACTTCCTGCGTGCAGTTGGTCTATTGCAAGATCTATATGAAACCCCCTCGGTGGAACAGGTAGAAGTCATGGTTCTTTTTGTAAGTCGATACATTCCGAGGTTCTCTACGCTCTCAAAATTGGCAGATTTGCTGACGGCAATTTCATAGTGCTTTTATTCAAACGCTTTAGGGCGCGTCAAAACCGCGTACACGTATAGCGGTATTGCTCTGAGAATGGCTCTTGGATTGGGCCTTCATCGAAGTCTGCCCACAGATACGAAGTTATGCCCGGTGGATCGTGAGCACCGAAAGCGTGTCTGGTGGACACTTTACACGCTCGATCGACTATGCAGTTCCAACCTTGGATATCCTTTGCTTATAAGCGATGCTGTGATTGATGTTGAGCTTCCAACAAATGAAGGCCTTATTCCAGCTGAGTTGGAGGAATTTACCGACCCAAGCCACCTAGTCGCGAACGTTAAGCTGGCGAAAATCACAGGGCAAATCCGTAAATGTGCCTTTCCACTTCAGGCTGTCGTCAGCATCACTAATGGGCTTTATTCTAGTTAATGACATATATTGCCTCCCACAAAGAACTACAGAAACCTTTGTGCAAAGGGTGCATCGAATTCTTCTGAGTCTGCGAAAATGGAATGATGAACTCCCATCAAAACTACAACTACGCCAAGAGCATTTGCCTCGACACATTTCCAGTCTTCATCTTCATTATAATCAATGTGTGATTTCGACAACACGTCCGATTCTATTATATCTTTTCAAGAATCGCTTTTCACTGAGCGCTACAGCTGCCGAAGGCCCGCCTAGAATATTTTCCCCCACTACCCTCGCCCTGGCAGAAAGCTGTGTGCAGGCCGCACGGGCATCAAATTCCATCCTATCAAAACTGTTTGTTGACGGATCTCTAGCGTCATTTGGATACTTTGATGCGCACTATCTCTTCTCCTCCACCCTCATCTTGGTCATGTCTGCAGTCATGGACCCAAATGTGGGCATGTCAGATGCTGTCTCATATGCTTTCACTATACTCCGAGCTATGAAGGAAGATGGTAATCTTCCTAGCTTTGATTACTATGAGAGACTACAACGTACCAGAGCAAGTGTTGGAAAGATGAGAGAAGCCAACGAAGCAAGGTGCCGTGTATCTGCGGCTGGCAATGGAAGCACAACACCACGGGAACAACAGGTTCACGATGCCGATGGATCGGCTCTAGGCTTTGTGGACGGAGTTCCCCTAGATAATCCTCTCATAGATAGTTTTCTGGCAGATAAAGCCTTCGTATGGCCAGACGGAATGATCCCCCCGGATGACTCTTTAAGAGACCTGGTGTGCGAGCTAGGAGATGAGTTTTTGTTTGGTCCGGCCTGAGTCTGTTGACTTCAAGAAGGGTATTATTTTCAGTCCTTCTTCCACCTGTTACAGGTGATGAATCTTCAATACTAATTAATATCCACACTTGATAAGCCTATCTCCAAATCTCGGTCCCATCCGAAGGTAATCTCGATATCTCGGTAAGAACGCCGAACTCGGGAAATTGTCCCGGCCTGATTTATCTTGGACGCAGGCTCGGCATATTTCCGAATGTGTTTATTTGAACGAATTAACAGCTGAGCCTGCCGGATTACTGGATCGTCGGCTTAACTTGATCAGCCCGATTAATCAAAGCACTAAATGCTGAAGAGTCTACTTCGATGGTCAATCTATGCACATATAACATTCGCCTTGGTTAATCCTAACTTCCCCGTATGAACTATATTGACTTTCACGATGGCTTCTGCGGTTGTCACTCTGCTTGAGCAGCTCATGCAAATCCCATCTATCAGCAACGAGGAACACGACATCGGCTTGTTTCTCGAACAGCATCTCCAGGGCTTAGGCTATACCGTTGAACGCATTCCAATTAGTCCGGGTAATCCCCGTTGCAATGTTTACGCCTACTTAGGCTCATCGCGCAAAACACGAATTTGTCTCACATCTCACATGGACACCGTTCCTCCGCACATCCCTATGAGACTGACGCCCACTACAATCTACGGACGGGGCTCATGCGACGATAAGGGCCCATTGGCCGCTCAAATTATTGCACTGGAAGAGCTACGTGCCGAAGACCGTGTCCAGCCTAGCGATGTATCACTTCTTTTTGTTGTTGGAGAGGAAAAGGGTGGACCGGGAATGATCGCGGCCAACTCAATGAACGTGTCATGGGAGGCTGTCATATTTGGCGAGCCGACTGAAGGAAAGCTCGCAGTGGGACATAAAGGGCATTTCGTTTTTGAGCTCACAAGTGAAGGAGTTCCAGCGCACTCGGGCTATCCGCAGCGAGGTCGGAGTGCGATCTCCGTGATGACCGCTGTTCTGGCAGCGCTTGAGCGAACAACGTACCCATCATCAGACATAATTGGACCGTCCACCTTTCACTGTGGTCAGATCACAGGGGGCGTCGGATACAATGTCCTTGCGGCGGAATGCACGGCACTATGTGCGATTCGAGTTGCAAGCGACTTACCCAGGATTGAGCAATTAGTGGAAGCAATCGTTTCAGAGCATGAATATGTCCGTCTGGATAAGAAATTTATGTACCCGGAGCTGTATTTAGATCACGATGTACCTGGTATGGGCACGATGCCTGTCGCATTTGGGACCGACGCTCCGCGATTGAAAGGAGAACATAAGAAGTACCTGTATGGACCGGGGTCTATCTTGGTTGCTCACGGAGATAACGAAAGTATCGAAACTGGGGAGCTTATTGAGAGTGTTCAGGTGTACAAGCGGATTGTGGAGCACTGTCTTGGATAAGTAAAAGGCGTATGCCGATATTTCCGATCAATAAAGTCGGCAGCAAGAGCCGTCTTGCCGAGATATCAGATAACATTTGACCCCGCAGAAGTTGGGATAAATTATTTCTCATGTGCTACTTCTTTTTTGTCCTGGGTCATCCAAAATCAAATTTCTTTTCTTTGAGATGGCACATTCAATTCTCAGCGACCTACCCGTCCTTCCGTTGGCCGAGTCATTTGCGTTGACGGAGGCCTACAATCTTGATACATTCCCAGAAAAGGTCAATCTCGGCCAAGGGGTCTACCGCGATGAAGAATGCCAGCCTTGGATTTTGCCCAGTGTTCGAAGTGTAGGTATAGCCCAATAAGTTTTGCTGAGCACATCTCACAGTATTATTGCAGGCAGAGGAGTACCTGCACAGGCAACGTCTCAACCATGAATATCTTCCAATACAAGGAGCGGCTCAATTCACCAAAGAAGCTCGAAATTTGCTATTCAGTCCTCAATTGGCCCAGAACGAAAATATAACTAGCGTACAAACAGTCGCTGGAACAGGTGCGAACCACCTTGCTGCGCTATTCTGTGCTCGTTATCTGCGCCCCAAGAACGTATTTATTTCCGATCCCACCTGGGATAATCATCATCTTATCTGGGAGACTGCCGGACCGGATATCAAACGCAAGCTTTACCCCTATTATGACCCCTTAACGCGGTCACTCGACTTCAACGGCATGATCGCCGAGCTAGAAAACTCCGCAGAAGAAAACGACGTTGTGATCTTACATGCTTGTGCCCATAACCCAACAGGCATTGACCCGACACATACGCAATGGGAGAAAATCGCGGAGATTGTTGCGAAAAAACGTCTCTTTGTGGTTTTTGATAGTGCATATCAAGGTTTTGCGTCAGGCGATCTGGATGCTGACGCCTGGGCTATTCGATACTTCTACTCGACTCTTTTCGGAGACGCCTCCTTACCAACATCGGCTACTCCAGCAGGAATGCTTGTCTGCCAGTCTTTCTCGAAGAATTTTGGACTGTACGGTGAGAGGATTGGAGCATTACATCTTGTAACTCCGCCTTCTGTTCCACCTCAGGGTGCATATACACACCTAGTTCGATTGATTCGAGCGGAGATATCATGCCCTTCCCTTTTCGGCGAGCGTTGCGTGCACACTATCTTGACAGACCTGGAGCTTCGCTCGAAGTGGGAGGAAGATGTGAAAACCATGGCGTCGCGAATCCAGGGTGTGAGGATGTCATTAAAGTCAGAACTGGAGAATATTGGTGCGCAAGGAAACTGGGATCATATCGGGAGCCAGATTGGCATGTTCAGTTATACCGGGTTGTCGAAGACTCAAGTCCATCGACTGAAAGAGGTCCATCATGTCTACATGTTGGGGAATGGGCGAATGAGTTTGAGCGGATTGAATGGGAAAAATGTGGCATATGTAGCCCGTGCAATCAAAGAGGTGGTCGATCGGGATTAGTGTATGGCCTTTGAACACTCACTATCTAAATACCAAGAAAAGCCGAACCCCAGTGCATCGTGTATCATTCACATAGCGAAGCATTTCACCTTGAAAGTAAGGTTGAAAACTGTAAAGTGAGATTGGGACGACTACATAAACTACTGAATATGCAGTATTTTTCACAAAAAGCAAGCTTCCTTTCGATGGAATCATTCACTCGATGAAGTATTTCACAAGGTTATCCTAATTAGCGGTCGATATATTCCTTGACGGATAGACCAAGTATTCCGTTCTCATAATTCCACGTCTTGGACAAGTCCCAAGACACGCCACGGCCTTCTCCAAAGACAATTTGGTATTTGTAAATTGCGTTATCCGGTTCATTTGCAAGATCGGCCTTTGCAGCCTGGACTGTTCGTAGAGTTCTTTGAACAGGGTTTCCAGTGGTTTTCTCTATTAATAGAGCCAGATCTGCATAACTGACAGTGTCACCAGCAACATAAATTGCCTTGTCGCTGAAAGCTTCCTTCTGCTTGACACCAAGCACAATTTCCGCAGTGATTTTCCCGATATCCTCGGGGGCCGTGACGGTGACTTTTGTATCCCAGCTACCCAATGCGCACACAACATTGTCTTTCAAATTCACCACACCAAATGATGACTCAAAAAGGAAGCTGACAAACATCCCTGTAGAGATTATCAACCACCTAGTGCTAGCCTGCGAGCGCAATAGATCGCGCACCTCTAGCTGTTCATCAAAGAGGTCCTGTGCGGATCCTCGTCCGATAATATCATAGTCGACTCCGAACTGCCATGGAATATAGCGCGGAACTTTGGCGGCCAGCACTGCATGGACTAGTTTGCGTTGGGTACCCCTTCCGGCAGCGAATCCTGTACAGCCGATGATTGTATCATAGTTCCGAAAGATTCGGGAAAGGGACTCTTGCGAATCATTCGTGAGATCACCGGGGACAGTCAAAATATTCCGGTCATACAACATGGAAATATGACGTGCCTTGTCCTGGTCTGTTGAGGAAATACTGGATGGTCGCAACAAGGCAGTAATGGTGATGTTGTTTAGGTTGGGATGTTTAGCCAGTGAGAGCAACACTTGGGTGCCCAGCTCTCCTGCACCTAAGACAAGAATATTCTTGATATCCAACATGATGCGCAAGAATACCCAAGGAAATACAAGAGCAATTGAATGACCTAAAATGATGGAAATCTGGTTTATATATGACGAAACATGGGGGCCCTGATTGATAATCCCCCCGCATCCATATTTCCCCTTGGCATCGGTGTTTATAATTATCTCCGACGCGGAATAGGTTAAATACTAAAAACTTGTAACTTGTATACATTTGGGTTCGCGATAAGTACACTCCGGAATTCAGCGACTAGGCCACGCAAACTACGGCAGGGAAAAGTCCGGGTATATTCTGCGGGAAGCATCTTGTGCTGGAAGCCATAGAGTGAGATCATTTTGGCAAATACTGCTTTTTCGTGGAGCATTGCAAGTCTCAACTATAAATGGCATCCATCATCCATCATAGCGAATGTCTATTGGTATTTGTTAGCCTGGTATAGAAATCTACTTTGATCTATGTACTAACGTTTCTTTGCCGGTAGTTTACTTTCTTGGCGATATTCTAGTGTCGTGGAAATCGTCCAATGATTGGCCATCACAACTGTGCCCCTTTCGGTATATAAGCAGCCACCATCTCGCTTACAATGATCGTCGTGGGACTTTTCTTTCTTTTTTGTGACGGCCGCAAGGTTGATTCTCTGATAGTATCCCCATACTAAAAAAGATTGTCGATGTTGGTCACAGCTTTAGTTCCTTGATATCCAACGACTTGGTTGCTTCTGAGCCTGGGTTGTCAGAATATTCTCTATGTCGACCCTAAAGCAACTCTCACTATCCCACCACTCACCCAATCATCTTCACATTATCACGATATGTTTACTTCCCACAAGCAATATTATACATACGACCATAGGGTGTGGAGAACAGGGCTTCCCGTCCGCTCAGCCGTACTTAAGCCACACGCCGGTGAGTTAGTAGTTGGGTGGGTGACCACCAGCGAATCCTCACTGTTGTATGTTTTTGTTTTTGTATATTTTTGTTTGATTCGTTAGAAATCTGCTCTTGCCGCGTTACTTTTCAGTCGCTTTAGCCCATTCACCTGAATGTCCTGAACACCATTACAGGTGGTTCTAGTAAAAATTAGGACGGTTAGGTTTTGGCCTCACCCCATCGAATATATATATCTGCTTTCAACTAAATATACTCTCCCCTAAATATATTAAATATATATTATTAGATAGAGAAAAGGTCAACGAATTTAATACATTCAATATTTAGTGCAGCCCCCCCCTTGCCCCACGCATTACAAGCAATCTCTCGGGCATAGAATTAGATTGTTAATTACACCTTGATCAAGTATATCTATTCCTTAGAGAGGCTTTATCCCACTCTATAACTACCAACTTTATATAGTTTCTAATCTAGATACTGCCCTATACTATCTACGCAATATCTTTTATATAAGCCTTTATATTAATAAGCTTATATTAGTAGGTCTTAGATTATAGTCTCTAGACCTATTTTTTAGCTAGAATCAGATATTCTTTAGACGGAATATTCGCTAGAAAAGATCTAGTCGGAAAAGTCTACTTTATACTGTTATCTCAGTCCAAATTTCATCCGTTTCCTTATAGTTGTTACCAGCCAGTTCTTTAAACGAAAGAGTGCATTTCAACGAAAATACTAAGTACAGAGAGTAAAAAGAAAAGGAAGAAGAGGATTGGTGGGCACAAAGGTCCTTTGTGGGGCCTTTGTGCAAACCATGCAAACACCATCCTCCACGTGTCTCAACCCGGCAGGCGGTCAGCAACGGCAGAACTACGGTTGTCATCTCTAGATCGTGACAATAGTTTTAGTACGAATAGGGATCTTATATATTTACAAGCCGCTTAGTTAAATATCCTAGGACGCCCAGGGCGAGGCCTAGATTTAGTGTTTTGTTACTTATTATAGCGCTCGAGTGTACGGTATATCGTACTACGGGAGCAGTTGAATTTCTTAACCAAATAAGTGGGGTTTTGACCTAGTTCGTGCCCGTAAATGATTGCTGCTCGTTGTTCAGGTAAAAGCTCTGCTTTTGGCCGTCGATTGCCAGAAGTCTCGGTCCCGAAAGACCTCATGGTTGTTGAGAAAGAAGAGTTTGAAGAATAGGGTGTTTGTGGGGGGGGGGTGATGGAAAAGACGCTAAAACTAGTGGGACCGTCCCAACTAATAAAAGCAGGCATGTACAGTTTTACCTCCAAAGTCTCCGTGCGGCCCGAACCCATTATTAAATACATCTCTCACTTTTTACAACTATAGCAAAACCAACATACTAATTTCAACTAATTACTATACCTTTAGTCTACATAGTAAAAATATATAAAAATATACGTTATGTAGGCAATTGACAACAGTTTTTAATTGAATTTTTTAATATTTAGTACACCATACATTTGCATCAATTACAGCTTCCACCCTGCGCCCCATGTTAGAAATCAACTGACATTATTCACGAAAAAAAAGCGGGCGTGGGTCCGACCGTACGGAGACTTTTGTGGCGCGACTTTATACTACACCTGAATATCCTGCACGCTCCTAAACTACTAATGTATCCTTCCCTCCCGCACTGATCGTTTTCTTACAGGTATGCTGTTTTAATCACAATAGGCTAGCTACTTCTCAAAACGCATACATACGTTATAAATGTTCAACTACTCTAAAGAAAGTTTCTTCTTAGCCAACTACTATCCTATTATCTGTCTTCCAAAGAGACTTATCAATTTTACAAGGCTTTTGTTGCCTACAAGGGCATTTAAGTAAAAAGTACATTTTATATAATATTATAGGTATAAAGAAATGAATGAGAAAGGAAGAAACTGGATTACTTGGGATATATAGAGTAAAATACGTAATTCGAAAACAATACGGAGTAGATGCTAGAAATGCAATTAAAAAGGCTTGCAGGAGGGAAAGCGAGGTATTAACCCATCTCAATGACCTGGCATGGTGTGCCAGGTAGGTACTCTACTGCGCACATGCCAGCTCCTGCACGGAAAGTCAACAGATACGAGGCAAAATCTGACGAGTCTCAAAACATGGCCAGTCAGATTAAAAGAGGTGAGCTCAGTATGCAAGACTGCTGTTTACGAATTTAGATCGTATGTTTCCAAGGATGATTGGATAGATTCCATGTATATTCGAAATAATTAAATCACAGGGTGGTGGTATGGACTGGCCGAGGAAAGAGGCTGGCTGAGAAAGGAGGCTAGCCCATCTGATCCGCGGAAAGAATTTCGAGACGCATTTCACATGATGAGCGATCGTTGAGGGCATGTACAGTATTGAGCAGACACGGGTTATTACTCTGACGATCAATACTCGATCAATTGCAACACAACTAGTAACAGGAATGAAATCTTCGGCCATTATCCTCCGCACCCTGCCAGTCGTTCTCAAAATTACCCTCCTGTAAGTTGACACTATAGCCTTTTACTTCACTATGGCCAGTCTCATCCAACCTACACATGGCGATGGGATACCAACAGCCAATCGTTCCGGGAAGGTAGGAGCAAGTCACGTAGGTATACGACGGCCGGAATCAGCCTCTGATTCGCCGTCTCAAGCAATACTTACCTACAACATAGGCAGAGTTCGTACTTAAGATAAATACAGGCATGCAAAGTATGAGGCATTTTTATTTCTGTGAATGCACACATTACCTGCCCGATTACCTGAAAAATTAGAATATAACGTACGTAACTATTTGGCAATATACATGACTAGGCATCGCATTTGTGCATATGTCTGACAGTTCACACATATGCGTAGCATGTTTGACCGCTTCTTTCAGTGGATATTCCATTTCATAACTGCTTATACGACTGATATTGACCGTACTTTTGTAAAATTTTGGGAATATAAGAATGATCAGAATTCTCTATAGGAGCTTCTATACTCCATCAAGCCTTTACCTATTCGATTTAGTGCCCTCAACCGCTAAGGTTTTACCCAACACCGTGACACATCCATCAGTGTAAATCTCTGCTTCTAGAACATTAATAAACTGGGATGCTAATCATCAATTCAACCAGAGGGCAAAGAATGTCGCCGCCGAGGACATCCCTGAGTATCTGGAACGTACCGTCGATCTTGATAAGCAACTTGTGAAACAGACAAAGTCCGAGGTCTACGTCGACCCTGGCCAAGAAGCATTGTACCAATTCGTGGACATCTACTTTCTCGGCTATGATTGGGTACTTCAGTGGAGCGAAACGAATGGCAAGGATAGCCCCGTGAGAATAGAGTTAGAGAGGGAGATCATGTTCCGAAACAAAACGGGAAGCGAATTCAACATAACCTTCAGCTTGGCCGCTGAGTTCAAAGGTCTTGGCATGAAATTGGAGACCGGCTACAAGTCCTTCTCTGAAAGTGAACTCAGCGATGGCCGAAAGAGAAGAGAAAAGTTTATAGTGGAGCCGCACACAAGCACGTACTACTATCAGAAAAGATACAATTTCAGGACTGAAGTGTGGTTCAAGGCTGATATGCGTGGACAGCTATACACTGTTGGTCAATGGAAACGCGATGGGATTGCCATGGGTGTATCTTCGTTTTGCGTGGAATCCGAAGAGCGTGTCGGGGCGCCGAAGGCGATCACAGGTGAACATTCTCTGGATGTGAAACCTGTCGAGTCGGAAAAGCGCGACAACGTCATCCGGTTCGAACATCTTACGGCGAGAGCCCAGACCTGGCTACATGCACAGAAGATCTAAACAGCCTTTGACATTCTCATAATCTGCATTTCTTTTTTGCAAATGAAGAAAACGAGAATTCAGATGTTGAGCAAATGTTGTCCATTCTCCTGTTTTCTGAGCTGTCTGTGATCAATCAAATAGCATGTTACTTTGATAAATCTTGCCTGTCTAGCATGGGCCTTGAAAGGGGCTGGATGCTACAAAATCAAGACACTTTTTCAGGTATCTTACCTTAGTGCCCCTGCGTAATCATGGCCCACGAAAATTTTGAACATTTAATAGTAAAATATAGTTAATTCACTAACCAGAAGACTAAGTCAGTTTACAGATTGAACACTTTAGACATCTTGTAGGAAGAGGAAGAAACTTTCTGGTGCGCAATGAGATGAACCCGGAAGGGGGCATGTAGGCTGAACAATCTAGTGGATTGGTCCATCCGGTCCAGCCTGTATACACACACAGTGTATTAACTCCCGGCACCTAAACCAAAAGGGCAACTATGACTAATCTAAAAATATATTCCTTAGCTACTGCTGTGCCTCCTTGGTGCCTATATAAGATTCTATTCAGGATATGCTATTTCAGCTGTCAATATCATAGCAGGTCCTCATGGGTTAGTATTTTGTTAGTAGACTGGCTTGAAGGCGCTTCTTCAAGAGTTCAGTATCATACTCTCGGTAGTTAAAGCACGTCTACCGTCTCTGGCATGAGGTGGTCAGTGGAGGTTAGATTAGGGTTAAGGTGGGGTTTATCTGTATCGGTCGATATGTCGGCCCGTGGCAATTGCACCGTGGCAATTGCAAACTGTATTGAGGCTCATACTACTTCCAAATTCGGCTTCTAGTTCTGGTCATCCAAAGGTGATTTTCCGCCTAGGAAAAAAATTATACTGCTTCGGTAAGTATGGTTAACCCAGTAATAGGTCTGGGCCCCCAAATTGGGTTACAAACTATACAAGCACACTAATTATGTACGTGATTTAGCTGTGTTGGCTTTCTGAATACAATTCTTCATAGCTCATTAATATCTTCAATGTCTTGGTAGGGCCAGATTCCTTGAAGCCATGCAAGAGTGGATGGGTTTGTGCATGACCCCGAAACACACATCTCTCTTTCCAATTTCTCTTCTCGTAGCAGATCAGCACGCTGGATCAGCTCGAGCAAAGGCGTTTCGGGTTCCGCAGCAGTGCCGAGGGGACATTGTCTCCACAGGGAAGTTGTCTTAGTCACCACCTCCCAAGCACGATATGTCTCAGGACTAGGTAGGCGATAGCTTAACTCGTCGAGAATGTAAGAAATGGTATCCTTTTGCTTGTAACTCCTACAGAGCCAGCTCCATTGTGCGGTAACATCATTGGTTTGCAGAAAATATGCGAATTCGACAAGCTCAATGGCAGTCAGAAACACCGAGTCCACATATTGCGATTTCTGTTCACCTGAGTTTGAGGATGAAAATTGTGAATGCAACGTGACCCATGATTTTGACAAGTGAAGGCGAGTGATTGTGGCCAATACCCAATGTGCTGGAATGCCGAGGTTGAAATGATTGAGATATCGTTCATGGAGAGTTTTCCCCACAGATTTGATGTGATCTTCCCGGTCTTCTAGCGAAGTGACTGGATCCAAGAGCTGTGGTGATAAATGCACTTCCTTGATCATAAAAGATGTTGTAATGCACAGGGCAATGTCCGTGAACCCATTTCTCTCAGGCGGAAGCTCGAGCATGAGCGGTTCAAGCTCGTCTCCGTCAACGTTGACTGGAAATTGGGCATCAAATGTCCCGGGTCTGATCTGCATATCGATACCTTGATCTTCTGAGCACAGCATGTCCAGGATGCAAATATGCCACCATAGACGTCGACGGATCTCGGTGTCAAATGGCGACAGGCCGATTTTCTTTCCATCGCGGTGGATACCCTGCGACTGTGCAAGGCGGATCACGACGGCAGACTCAAACCAAACAAGTCTTGTATCTCCATCCACGCGGGCACAGAGGAGATGGAGGACAGCAGCTTGGAGAGTTAATAACCCAGGGGATCTGATAAAGTCGGCTCGGCTCAACGCTTGGTATAGCGCGAGCTCATAGGCTGATTTTGCTTCGTGGTATTCCAGGCCCAACTCCGACTGGAACTGACCTGGACACAGACTGACTATGGCAGCGAAACAAACCGATAGCAAAAGTGCTTCACTAGAAGAATCAATGTCTAGGCCTTTTGACGCATCCTGCACAATTCGGGCTGTGGTGGGTAGATGAAGAAGCGCAATTAGGGGCGCAACACGTTTGTGGTATGTGCGCCATAAAGTCTCGATATGTAGAGGCTGAAGGTAATGTTGTCGAAATGAATCATGGGACCACACGGGACTGTTGTACCCAAGGAAGCCTCCCTTTCGTAGATCAAAAAGACCTGGGTCAATTCGTGACAAATGAAGACTTTGATTGTCTCTCAAAGTAGAGGATTTGTTGGACTGCCGTTCATCTTTATCTAAATCGTGATACTTTGACCGAAGATGTTGGACTTCTGTCTCTAGCTCGGCCAAGCGTGCAACCAGCGCCTTTACCGGAGGTCGGTTGATTGTCCGTGGAGCGCGTCTAGGGCCTGGAAAGGTACACAAATCCCCTGCCTTGGCGCATACAGCGCACGGACTGTTTCGATCGCATCGCACCTTCCTCTCACTGCATCGTTTGCAGCTTCGTTTGTTGCGCGTGGTTGCAAATTTCTTTTGGGTTCCGTCTGACATAGCGGAAACATGGCTCAAGCCCAAAGTCGACCTGAGACCAGGCAATTATTACCAAATATTGCCACCAGAAAGCCAAAGATGTGCGAGATGTGAGGTTTGGTCGCCTTTTTAGTATTTGATCTAGGGATATCTACAGGGTGGCGGGCCAATCATTATGGTCGATGTGGAGAACCCGGGGTTGATATCAACGCCGCTGCGTAACTTTGATCGCATCGATTATCAATCCTTGAGGAAGATTTTTTCAAGCTTATCTCGTTTGAGTTACTATTAAATAGTCGATCATATCTCGAAGTGGTTTTTGTGAATCAACCTGGCGTTGCAGATATCTTTACTGCCACGATATATTGCGCCACCAGACCGACATTGTCGAGAACCGTTCTGATCACCGGTGCGACCGGAAAGCAAGGTGGAAGTGTCATCACAGCTCTTCTTAAAGCAAAGGGAGATTTTGAAATTCTTGCCGTAACCCGTGATGCGTCTTCTGGTGGAGCGCAGAAGCTGCAGGCAAAGTCCTCGAACATCAAACTAGTCGAAGGCAATCTAGATGAGCCCGAGAAGATATTCGACAATGCCCACAAGGTCACTTCTCAGCCTATCTGGGGTGTCTTCAGTGTCCAGGTGAGTTGTTATTGACTGAATTTGCGCGACATAACTAACAATATCGTAGGTTCCGGTGCCTGGTGGGTCAAACCAAGAAGTTGAAGAGAAACAGGGCAAGGATCTTGTCGATGCAGCTCTCAAGAACAATGTCAAGCACTTCGTCTACTCATCCGTTGATCGCGGTGGTGACGCTTCTTTTAATAGTCCTACGCCTATCCCCCATTTTATCAGCAAGCACAAGATCGAGCATCATCTAGTGGAAACGACCAAGGGTAGCGAAATGACGTGGACTATTCTGCGCCCTGTTGCATTCCTCGAGAACTTCACCCCTGATTTCTTCGGTAAGGTCTTTGCCACCTGCTGGAAGAAAACAGTCAAGGAAAAGCCACTGCAGCTTATCTCGGTGGGCGACATCGGCTTCTTCGGCACGCAGGCCTTCATGTTCCCTAACCAGTACCAAAACAGAGGTATCTCTCTGGCAGGTGATGAGCTCACCTACGGTGAGATGGCCAAGGTCTTCAAGAATAAGACTGGAAAGTCTGTCCCAACAACATTTGGCTTTGTTGCCAAGGCCCTGATGGCAATGATGAAGGATTTGGGTTATATGTTCCAGTGGTTCTATGATGTGGGCTATGGAGCAAACATCCCGGAGTTGAGAAAGGTACATCCTGAGTTGAAGGATTTCCGCACTTGGCTTGAGAAAGATAGTGGGTTTGATAACAAATAAGGGTTGGGTCTCTCAAATTGTACATTAATTATTATCTGTCAATTTTAATGTTTTATATATTTTGTGCTGTTTCTCGGCTTTGTGGTTAGATGACAGGAAAAAAAGGGGAACCGTGCAGATAATCTTTCTATATATAACCCAGTATTTAGTCTGAATTGGCAAGTGCGAGAAGTTAGGAATAGAGGTGAGTACAGGATGCCTTAAAAAAGAGAATGGTGTCTGCCTAGGTAAGGTCATCAGTAGCCTGGACTCTACGCGAACTAGTTCAATTTTGACGCAACCTGCTCTTATTTCCTCTTTCCAATTCTTCTCTTTCTCCCCTATTCGTTTCTTCCCCGTCAATATACCATCGAGTAACTATCACCATGTCTTCAACCACCACCAGCACACTCACCGGCATCAGCAGTGATACTAGTACCGGCACTTCTTGGTCTAAAAGTTGGACTCTAGAAATTCAAGATCGGAAAACCATTGATATTTGCTTCGGTGTATTCTTGATCTCTCTGCTCATGCTACACCAGGGTCTGCCTGGGATCTGTCTACAACTTCGTGGCCTGGGCTGCTTCTATCCATGGAAATAAGCTGACATGTATACTTGATCTAACTATCTAGGGAGGAGTAAGCTACTCATGCAGGCGGGTTTTAGTCAAATTATAAGGTGAAATCAAATTTGATGAGTTGAGGTTTCTTGATTTTACCCAAGACTCACACCAGAAGCACTAAGCTGAAACTAATGATGGTGCTGGCATCAATAATAGCTCTTCTGGATCGGGCTATTTGGGAGGATCTCCTTTGTCAGAACCGTCGCTTGGTATTGGAAGAAAGGCGGTCCATGGCAGTGGGAAATAGTGCCAAATTGAGTCAAATGACCTGTAGGATGAAAATTGTTCGCTTGTCACCCGTCTAAACCTGAAATTGTACTTACTAACGGAAAGTATAACTTGCCAATAAACTGCCTATCTCCTGTACTCCAGTTTGATTAATTTCGGCAAAGAAAATGTGGTTTTTTTCAAGACAAAAGATGGGTACGAGTTACTACTAAGTTAGTCCTAGCTGAACTATGTCAGCCTAGGTCAGCACACCAACTACCATGTAATCTACACATTTGAAATTATGCCCAGATCCACTTATTATTTACAGTGCTTAGCTTTCGACATTTAGAGTAGTGTAAACGCCGTAATATCCTCGTCATTAACCAATGTCAGATAATTTTTTTTTTTTTTTTCATTGGCCCACCTGCGCAGTCAGCACACAAATTGCGTCCAGTCAGCACACAAATTGCGTCCAGTCAGCACACAATTTCACGTTTTTATCTCGCCGCTATTGGCTCATTTAGGAGATACCAGCGTACCTACGTAGATTCGTCTCTTTGTTTGATAAGAGGCTGCAAACCCCTCACCTCCAACCACCCCTTAAAACTCCACATAAGTGACTAGAACGCGATTTCGAACATTCAGTCATCCCCATCTTTACCTCCGGCCAATCCCTTTGAATAAGTTCTTCCCTTGACTATCGTTTTATTTCAACGTCAAGAATGGCAGCCGTTTCATCTTTCCGGTACTCAACCGGCAAGATCGCCACCGCCGAGGCAGCCAAGTCATTCTCATGGGAGGCACCTGTGCCGGTGAATCCTTTCTGGGATAGTTTCAGTTACTCCACTGCCCGGAATTTTCTAGGCAACTTTTCTGAACACGAACTGAAACAGCTGTCTGTCGACCCGGTGGGAATAAACCCCGACGATACCGCTGACCAGCAAAAAAAGCTTCAGCTTCTCCTTCAGTTACTCCGGAACAAGCTGGCAAAGGAAGAAGCGGCCACTTCGCCACAGTCGCTCTATGAAGTCAATTACGCGCAGTGGAGTCAATTGTGGCAGGGAATATATATACTCGAGGATGAATTGGATCTTCCGCAGGCCGAGGATACTATCCGCATGCTAGTGGAGAAAAGACCGGATACGTCGAACGTTATCCCTCCCCATATGCTAGCCGATCACCTTGTCAAGGTTGGGAAATATAGGGAGGCGGAGGAAGTTGTGCGGCCGGTTTGTCAGTGGATGGATGTTAATCCAAAGCTTGGAAAAGCCTCTCCGCAAGCCCTCAGCGCTCGCAGGACTATCGCCAGAGCCTTATGGGGCCAGGGCCCCTCGCGAAGATCTGAGGCTGAGGCGCTGGTTGCCGAAATCCATGAACTTATTGACGGCATGGCTGGAAGCAAGTTTGGCATTTACCAGGAAGAGGAGGCAAGCCTTCACAAGGAACTGGTGGCTGAGTTGAAGCTCAAGATTTAGGAATGCCGGTGATGCCTGTTCTTCAATAAACTGCTTGTTTGCTTCTGCGATGAAGGGTTCTCTTTCCTCTCTCTCTCTCTCTCTGCTCCTTATTTTCTAGTTCTCTGTTAGCTTTCAATGAATACTATTGATTGATAAAATTGATAAAATCTTTATATTGAAGCTGTTTGGTGGAATACCATGTGGCACCACTTGGACCCTTCCAAGGATCTGCGGATTTTGAGCCGCATTTTCTATGAAACCAGCTCCACTTAATCACCTGACACGGGACTGCCCCGGATCCTCCCGAGGCACTCCGGATTTAACCTTAGAATCCTTTCAATACTACTCGCCCGTAATTGTCTGCTGGTAATCAGGCATATAATCTCTCTCCTCGATACTGCTACTACGGTTGATACATATGACCGCGTTTAGATCCGCGCCCTCTGCCACTAGAAACCGTATCACTGGCTCACAGTCCGCATCAGCCGCGGCATGCAGAGGGGTTCTACCTTCTTTATCACGAGCTTCTAGATCCGCACCCGCGGCAAGCAACTCTGAAACAATTTCGAGGTGCGGACTGCGCGCTGCGTAGTGTAGTGCAGTCCGCCCCGAGCCGTCCCTCTTATTTACGTCGATACCGTAGAGTAGCAGGAATTGCACGATTTCCAGATTTCCACGCTCGACGCTGATGTGTAGTGCTGTTTTCCCTTGGTTTTGAGCAAGATAAGCTCTTTGAACGCTCTCGGGTGTCCCTATTCCCAATCGCGGTGTCGGCGACCGTGTAGTGGACGTATTGGTCCTAGTGATTCTCTCGGTGGATAAAGTCATCGCCGGAAGGAAGTTTTGAGTCACAGTGAGTTCTTGCTCCTGAAACTGCCTGGAACGTTGCAGAATCTCTTCTGATACCTCTTCTTGGTGTCGCTGTAGATTGTTGGGGGTGCTGGACTCATCAGACAAAGAGGAAATTCCGGGCATTGGGCCCAGTACAAAGGTCGGCGTTTCTTCTAACATCGCATCAAATATATTGATGTTATTTAATCTCGGAATGGAACTTGCAACTTCTGGACTCTCTTTTTCCTTTGTCGTCTTCTCGGACTGAATGGCAGCGTAACGCCCGTTATCCACAGCTTCGGATTGGGATATCTCCGATTCAAAACGGGCAGGAACTAGTATATTTCCCTCGAAGTCAAAGTTTCCAGTTTTGTTTGGTGTATTATTCAAGCTGCAAGTCTGGAATTGGTGATAATGCCCATCAGAAGGACCACAGTGGCTGTCCTTTTCTGACTGTGGGCTTCCTTTCATTTGTTTTTCTAACTCTTTCGGCTGCTGTTGCTGAAGCTCTGCTTGTCGTTTGCCTTGAGATGGATACATTAGGGAAGCCGAAATCACATAGGTGACCAGTTAAAAGGTATGAATCCTTATTACTTACGACGGTTTCTCTGAGCATTGCGGTTTTGAAGTCTTCTTCGCTGCAAGGCCTCAATAGCAGCCTGAGCATCCCGGTGAGCATCCATTATTCCTTGACCTTAATACAACAAGGAAGTAGTACTATTTAAGCTGTGACGCTCATAATGTGATAAAATGAGAACTATGGCACCATGGACAGTGAGAAGATCATATGTGCCCAAGCAGTATGCCAATAACACTTAAATTCGAGGAAGAAGAAGAGGAAAGAGGAAGAAGCGGGAGGTTTATCGACTCTTGACCATAGCACACACACCCGTGGACCCTTGCTAGTGGTACATGGATGGTTCCAAGGGTAGCATTCTAGATAGACCTATCATGATAAATAAGACCCCAACAGAAACCCAACAACGGACATACACATAAATATACCGGTAGTTGAATAGTCACGGTGAATACCCGTAAATCAAGGGTCCACGACTAATATTTTATAAGGCTAGCTTCCCTAGCCATGGCCTATAGGTTGTACAAGAGATTTGACTAATTCATGAGGCTCGAATAGCGGGGGAGGGGATGCAGTAGCTTAATAAGGCTCGGAATCAAGGTTAACCAATCCGCGAAGTCAAAACAGACAACCAAGCCTAATATTAATCATTATAGCTCGATATGGCATAATACATACCCTAGCCATATCCTATCTAGCGCGAGGGTCTACTGATTGGTTAAGTTCTACACTTGCAACGTAAATCAAATTGGGGGTGGAGAGCAGTAAAATGAGAGAAAGAGGGCATCTCTCAAGCTGGCCCCAATTTGCTCCGATTCCAGTCTCAAGGTTTGTAACCTGAGCTCAAAGCGAATTTAATGGACAGACCTAGAAAGGATACAAGCATTAAAACAACTATCTACCCTCTGGTCGATCTAGGCATTTGAAAAAAGCTACTCAAAACTAAACCACGGCCTAAGGTCCGACGGATCTCCGGAGCCCTGTCTGGGCTTCCGATTTGTAACTTCCGTGTTGTCACATGTTTCTACCTAAAACCAAGCAATGCGCAAAAACAAATTTACTCTGGAGGTCACTGTAGCTTGAGGTTAGTCAAGCTAGATGCATGGTTTCTTTCCTATTGACACTTAATATATCGCGACGAAAATGCGAAATTCTCCACACCTTCTACATCGATGCACTTTGAGAATCAATTACATAGTTCCCAATACTACCGCATTGCTGGTGACTCGTGAGTACACGTGGCATACCGCTATTTGAACACGTTCGCTATGAAGCTGGGTTTGATGTCTTAAAGAAAACACCTCAAAGAGCCGTATGGCTATTGGCCAGTTGTATTTGACTCCAATATTCCTATACTACGTTATTCACCGCTAATTGGTGCCCATGTCATACTTAATCTCGGAAGGAAAGCCGAGAGCGTATGTCTGCCATGACTATGGAGTACAATCGAACTAGAGCGCCAGTTATCAGAGTATCACCTCGCCGAATTCTTTTCGAACCATCCGATGGCGATCTCTTTATCAGGAGTGGAGACTGATAGAGAAATGAAAATACCCGAATTACTATTATAGAGGCCTTATTTAAGGTACCCTGGTTCTGTCAGCTGATCATCCCTAGTACTATTTACACTACTATACCAGTTTATAAGCATAATTATCTTCATACTAAAGAGTATACAGCTAGTAAAGCTACCTAAAAGTGGTGATAGATGAACATAACAATATTTGGCAGCTTCTGAGGTCTCGCAATGTCTTCTTTGATATTCTTTTTTGGTGTCTTTTTTATGTATATGAAGGCGATGAAAGAAGTTAGACCAAATTTTAATGTACATATATGTATGTGGTTGAATTAGTTATACGTTTATACAATGTAACTCCAACTCCCAGAGTCGGCCGCTCTTCGAGGAGCCGAGATCCCAAATCCGAAGTGATCAGCCCTGATGTTTGATCTTAATAAAAGGGTATAATTTAAATAAATACAAGGACAAACATAAATATAAAACAAGTAAAATCGTATATATACTTGAGACCAAAGATTAAACATGACCGCCATTGGTGTTCTATATCATATCATTGAGCGGGTTTCCTGGCCCCCCCCTGGGCTTCTCTCATTCAATACCGTGAATAATTCTTTTCGTCGGATCGGTTTCGTTAAAAAGAGGTCCATTCCTGACGCATAAGCTTCGTGTTGGGCACTAGCACTTGCAAGCCCAGTCATAGCGACAATAGTCGCAGGTCTAAATGATTCTTTTGCTAAAGAATCGAGAGTGTTTTGATATTCCCGCTCAGCCTTGCGAATAAGCCGAGTGGATTCAAACCCGTCCATTATGGGCATGGAGATATCTGTGCTTGTCAGAACAACCCTTCATATACAAGAAGTAGAGAACTTACCCATCAGGATAATTTCGAATTTTGTAGGATGGGCTTTGAAAGTGTTTAGCGCCTCCAAACCATTGCGGGCAATTGTGTATCTGTATCCCTCTTTCTTCATATGTGCAACTAATATTTGCAGATTGATATCGTTGTCTTCGACCAGCAACACCGTGAGTGTCGGCTGCTCTATCTCGGAAAATCCCTCCCTAATTGGTAAAGTAATGGTATCACTTCCAGTTTGAGACAGATGAGTGCCCTCAAGTTGCTGTGAGTCTTCCATTTTGTCCAGCTTGCGATATTCATCATCTATCGCCTTTTTCCCTGCTTTGTGTTTCTGGAAATCCATCTCATCTTCTGCACGTTGTGTTTCGATATCCTCCCTGAAAACTGGAGGCGACTTCGTCAACTGGAACGCCTTCCCCTGAGGCTGATGTATATTAGACTCACCTTCTGCCGGAGATTCCTGGTCTTGTTGTCGTTTTGTGCAAATGTTAAACGCTTTGGCCAGCTTACGCGGGCCACAGGGCTGACTGATAAATTCAACAATAGCCTCGTGATTCGATTGGTTTGCTGCAACAAACATGGAATGTGCTGCCTCCGGCGACCGAGAAATCACCACGATCGGAACTCTTCGATTCCCGACACTGCCATGGGAATAATTCTGGGTTTTTGATAACCACGATTCCCAGGTATTCAATGAATTGGTATCGGTCTGCACTATAACATAAAAGTCGCATAGAGGGGGAGAATCATCCGTTGGAGTCAGGATACGAACATCCATTTCGAACCAGTTCTTGCATAATTTCTCCAAAGAAGAACTAAGGATTTTATCACGATCGGACATATCACCCGATCCTAGATCCAGGAGGCCCAGGGTCGCTCCACTTGTAAGATATTTCACTTGCAAAAGGGGCTGGAGTTCGGATGGACTGGATTTGGCATTTTGGGCAGGCATGTGGGTAAGGGTGACTTCAATCGAGACATCAGTACCACGACCCCGGAGTGAACTGACTTCGATATGACCACCCATGGACAAAACTGCATGGTGCACAATGCTGAACCCGAGTCCGTTTCCAGGCGCAAGCGAGTCTTCTTGTGTGAACGGGGTGAACAAACTGTTCTGCAGATACTCCATGCTCATCCCGATACCCGTGTCCTTGACGGTTAGGGTCACCTTAAAATCAGAAGGTCCTCCGGGAACAGCGTCTTTGGCAGGGGCGACAGGTGATGCAGTTAACTTTACTAAGATAAAGCCATTGGCGGTGTACTTTAGGGCGTTGCCGAAAATGTTCATCATGATTCGGCGCCAGGCGCCTATTTGGGTGGAGAATCTCCATTCGGCAGCTTCGTCGATATCCAAGATTATGCTGACCTGACTCGCTCGCTGGACGGGCCCCAATATGTCGAGTTCCATGTGATTCGGACGGTCTATCACCATTGATCTTTTTGAGCTGTGGTAGAAACTGTAGCCTGCGAAGACACTTTCCATCACCTCCTCCAAAACGGCATCCAACTGAATGTCAGACTTTAGACTAATCATCCCACTATGCCGTGTCCGCCGTGAAGGCTTCATGCTATGAGGTGATAGGTCCGTGTTCTTGTGCCGTCTTGAAGGGTTTTTCGATTTGTGGGGAGCTTTTTTGGTTCCTTCCTTCCGAAAGTTGTTTATCTTCGAAAAGTCCAGCAAATGATTGATTGTATCCAACAATGTCCGCCCACACGATTCAATAGTGTGTACTAACCCGTGCTGAAGCGCGTTCATCGCCGTGTCCCGAAGTATTTCTGATGTGCCAAGAACGCCATGGAGAGGACTTCGTAGCTCGTGTGAAATGCTGCTGACCAGATTTGTTTTCGCTTTCTCTGACATCTCGACATCCAGACGATGCACCTCCGCCATGATGCTATTTCCAAATGCCGAAAGATATGTAAGCTCAGTCTCGGACGTGAAGACACGCCGAGGTGTGTTTGTCCATACCAGAGCGCCCGAGAACCATCGAGCTCGGTGGGAATCCCACATTGGCAAAAGAGCAATGCTGCGAGCCCCCGGGAAGAGTCGAATGAGAATGTTTCCATCTTCTTTGATAGTGGCACTGCGCGTCTTTTTCCGGCTCCCTCTTGCTTTTTCATCAATGAGGTCACTGTTGACCGGGTTTGAACCCACACTGTCCAACGAGCTGTTCCAAGGTCCATCACTGCTTTCGTCGGAGGACATCGATCCCTCTTCACTGAAATTGAAAATCTTGCCCTGCGGGTAACGCCGCAGAAGCATCTTCAACAATACTTCCCGGAGGGCAAGTCTTCCTTTTGATTCATCGTTGATACTGGATGTATTCGACGTCGAGAACCCTAGTATCTCACATAAGGTCGTGTTCTCTGGGATGGTATCCTTCCCGGCTGGTGGGGTAGAGCCTTTCTGGGAATCTGATCCCGTGCTATCGTCACTACTGCCCATGGAGCTTTCAAAAGTACCGCTATCTGAGTCTGGCCCCTTTCGCTTCGTATCACTGACCAGACCACCATAAGACCCGATGCTTGCATCGAAGAACGCGACGCCTTCAACTTCTATCGACTCCCGGATGATGTTAGCGGCTCGCGAAAAGACTTGTCGAACTCCGATAGACAGCATGTCGTCTTGCAGATTTTCGGTCGACGCCGTGCTTCGGACAGAGAAACTAGTTTGCGTTTCGGCTTTCTTGCGACTTGATATCTTATCGATACTGGCGTCCGATTCCTTATCAGAGTGGGTCGTTGACGGCGAGGAGAACGATCCTGGGGAGACGTTCGGCGGTGGTATACTGAACAAATCGGGGGATATAAATTGCTCGGAATCACTTCGTGGCAATAGTGACTCCAGCGACGGGGATGCTGGGCGAGTGTGGATGGTTGTGAGCAGACCGGATTTGATTTGTGCATTTTGCTGTAGCATGTTTAGGTGGCCTTCGTCATGTTGCTGTTCATTTAGGCGTAGTCCAGTCTCCTGTACCCACTCCTTGCGGAGCGTCGCCTTACCTTCAATAAAACTTCCGAAGCCCACAATCATTCTCTCTGCACGATGATGTTCTGCTTTGCTTCGGGCCATGCCTAAGTGGGTCATGACGGTCGATGCCATATTTTGCAGGAACTTTATCAACGCGGCATCCAATCCGGATCGTGGCTCGTCATCGATAATGCAGTAGGATCCGATGGTGATCCCTTTGGGACTGATGATAGGGGCGCCTGCATAGAACCTTGCTTTGGGAGAGCCGGTGACCATTTTCAAGTGGTTAAACCGATCATCTTTGCGTAGATCAGGTACCACGTATATTTCCCCCATGACCACATTTTTATCTTCTTCTGGGTTTATTTTCGGCAGGGAAGCCACTTGTTGACATATCCCATCCTCCTTAGGGACAACACAGCAACCCAACCATAAGGCATCCCTATCATTCTCCACGGTATGATCTTGAAGACTGAGCGTTTGAGTGGCCTCTGCGAGAACATATTGTTGGTCCCGGCCGAAGAGCGAAATCAAGGCACGTTGAGCCTTCAACCTTAGAACTCCTAACTGGGCGAAGGCTGTTAAAGCGGTATCTGGCGACGATCGGGGAATATAGGCAGTTTGTTGATTCTGTACATCCTCAGGTGTTGCGGGGACACTTGGGCCAGGTTGGAAAACTTCGTTGGGTTTAAGATATCTTTTTTATCGGTGTATGGTTTTAGTGTGTATTCAAGTCGGGGATAGTAGAACCCTATTTATGGACATACTTGTATAGTTCCCTCTCTTGTGCTAGCTTGAACTTCGGTGGTCCGGCTTGCGCTGGCTCTGACGATGACATGAGATGTATGTAGTAAATTCTTTCTGGTGATAATTTTCACCGGACAGAACAGCCTTATTAGAAAAGAGTAGCAGACTGTCGCAGACTGTCGCAGAAAACAAGGAATTGCTAAATTTCGAAGTGGATACATGGGTTGATCCAGACCGAGTTAGGCCAATGTAAATGGGCCGATCAGTCAATCATGTTGTCCCCAGCGGGCTCGATCGGGCTTTTCGATCGAAATTCTGCACTACATATGGGGCGGTGAGATATATACCACTTTGTGGTTGTCTCGCTAATAGAAGTCTATGCACTTATTTTAACTTAAACTCATAATCTAAATGACTTTTTTGGCCCCTTCAAACTAACCAGATGATGCCTCCACCGATCATTGCTGCATCATTCTCACCCGTGTCACTGGACCCTTATATACCTTCCGTGCATATATAACATAATAACCCAGTGAAACCATAACAACACCCCCAAATATTACCACACTCCAATTCATGGTACTTGGGTCCACATTCTTCGTCAGGGGGAAGAAGCTAAAGATCAATATGACCAACAAAACCATGATGGAAATAGTGTCACAGATGGGGGTGAACTTGCCCATACTCCAGCGAGCCGGTGGTAGGGGCTGATTGCGCCATCGTCGAAGGCGAACACAGGTGATGGAAATGATATAGGAGGATAGAAGGGCGGCCGTGCCGAGGGACATGATGGCATTGAAAGCCACGGAAGACCCAATATTAATTAGGGAGAGGAGAGAGATAATGACAAGACTGACGCAAAGGGCATTCAGTGGAACAGTGAAGGTTGGGTTAACCTGTTGTCCCCAGTTTAGTCAGAGGCATGGATGGGCGGCGTGTCAAAGAACTCACCTGTGCCAAAAAGTCGGAAAAAGGAAGGCCCTTGTCTCGGGCAAAAGAGTAGATCTGACGGGAGGTTGTGGCGACGTTACTGATTGCCGCACAAAATTGCATGATCATAATTAGAACTGTCATTCCTGTCGTGGCACGGACTGACCCCGTAGCATTGAGGAAGACCTGGATGAAGGGGAAGCCTGTTTCAGACTCAAGCACTTTATCAATGTCGCCCACACAGAACGCAAATGTGATTATCATAATCAAGCCAGTGGACCCGTTGAGGATTAGTGTCCAGACCATACCCATAGGAAGCACCCGGGATGCATCTCGAATTTCCTCCGCTGTATTCCGGTGTTAGTCCTTTCCCCCAGATAGATTGAGGAATAGCGTGATACATACCCATATGAACCGCCGAGTCGGGGCCTTTTCCGGATATATCGTTAGCAACGGCCAACATAGAATACATGAACGCCTGGACATACCGATCAATGCATAGATGGGTCCAACCAGTCCTGCCATGCAGGCGAGTCCATTGTTATCCCAGCCACCCCGATTCTCTATAGAACCAAATACCTCGGAAGCGGGAACCCTAGGGGACAGCACCCAAAGTGGGATCAAAATTCCAAAGAAACCAAAACAGTGCACAATCAAAATGATACCTTCTATCAAGGGAAGCTTCTGGGCCAGGAATGTGTTGAATATCAAGGCTACCAAAAACACTGCAATGACGAGCAGCGTGACGTGCCATGGCTTATTGACATACGTGTCGGGGTAGTTTATCGCAATCACGCCGACCATCATGTTAGCGACTGTATAGCAGCATCCTGCGATACCAGTGTGCCACCCTAACACACAAATCCATCCAGTAATGTAACTCAATAGAGCCTGAGCACTCGGGGGCGCGAACTCCGACACCCAATGATACTGACCACCGGACAATGGGGCCCTGAAAAGAATCGGAAATAAGAGTTAGCGATCTCATCATCAAGACATCTGAGCTATGCATACATGGAAGCCATCTCAGCCATTGAGAGGATCACAAAGCTGAACCCTGCCAGGCCTCCCAGGTAAGTATAGATCATACCTCCTTTGCCGCCATTGGTCAACCCATTAGATGAACCACTAATGCAATAGGTCAGCAAACGATCCCAATATAATATAACGAGGTGGATTATCCTAGTTAAGATATCAACCAGTTTACTTGGAAAGACTTACAAGAGAACTGCTTCCCATGTGCACATAAGCACCGCCGTAAATCCAAGCACGGAAAGAAACCGGAAGTTTCTCTGCAGCAGGTGTCATTTTTTGCTTTCTTTCTTTCTTTCTTTCTTTTTTTTTTTTTTACGGGGTTGGTGATTTGGAAGGGAAGACTCAAAAATGTTGAGTAGACTTGCGTACGTTTAGTTCCTGATCTCGACCGGCACGCCACATGTCTTGCTTATCCTGCACCGTGCCTGCCTTTTGGGAAGGGACGTCCAAAGAAGAGGTCTCCGGAGTAGAGTGTTGAACGTTCAACATGATTCCGTCTTCGCGTCCCATAGTGAATAATGATCACTTCAATTCCAGCGATCCGTAGGGAAATGAACAAGGTGTGAGGGGGAAAACCAGGAAAAAGGTAGAAAAAATGAGAAACTAGGAAGTAGATAAAGAAATTTAGAATATGGACTCAATGATATTGAAAATATGGCGAGAATGTAACGGTCCTTCCGGTTGAAATTACAGCATAGGCACAGGGACAGATACTATGCCGAAAAGAAAAGAACAAAAAAGAAAACATGGTAGTAATAATATTTTATATATCCCTGATCAGCAAGCAAAGCTTGTGGTTGGCAGCGGCCAAAGTACGATACACTAGGGCACCACTAGAAGCGCGCCGGTCGTGAGAGATAAAACACACCATAGTACATCATCCATCCCAACACCAGGAGCTGGGTATGTGTTTATATATACGAGGTACTCCATATACCAGTATGCCCTTTTTGCATGATTAACCCAGTCTAAGGAGAAAATACCCCTCGGCCTTGAGAGGTTTTTAAGCATAATTACAGTCCTTAGGTCTGTCTGCCTTTAGCCGTCCCGCTGCATTCTGACCCCATTCAGGATCATAATCCCAGTCATGTACTCAATTTATTGGGATATTCTGATTGGGTGAATTATTATGTCGATCCATAACTCCTCTGGGGTTAGCTCTATACGTACTCCGTACTCCGTACTTCACGCATATGCGAACGATGGTCTGGGCCAACAACCCTAGAGATTCGGCCTCACATACAGCATTGTCCATGCAGATCTTGTATTTTGTTACTGTACGTAAAGATTTTAATATATAGGATCGGAAACACCATGCTAATTCTCACCCCTACGCGGTCCAAGACACATAATATAAAATACTCGTGGTCGGACATAATTCTCATACCTAGGTGATCTAAATACTTACTGGTTTTCCCTAAATCGAGACCAACCTACTCCATACGGAGTACATATGAAGCTATTATTATTTCCTTTACATACTTACCACACTAATAGACCGAAAAATTACTTAATACCGACCCTTTTTTATTTGATAAGTAAGGTTGATGCGAAAAGAGGGAATTATACTCCGTAGAGGTTCCTCTAATTGGGTAATTCCAAAATTGATTAATTAGTTGTGATCAGCTCTTTAAAATTAACATACTACTACAAAATGATATATAGGGTCCACGTATACACATCGGATATAAACTTGGTACGGGACATAATCGTCTGTGCAATATACCAAGCCTACCAAGATCCCTGTCGTTCATTTAATCCTTCGATTCATTCATCTGCGGCAAACATGGCCCCGGTATTCCCCAAAAGTTATAACCACGATCCATTGCAAAATCTCTGCTTTCCGGTTTCCATTGCATCTCGACTATCTGGACCCCCTCATGGAAACTGTCTCCCCCTATACAGTCTCCGCGACGAATCGAAGTGGGTTGATTGTCATTGTTGAAACACTGTTTATGACGTGGATGATAATAGTGAATCTGATTCGACTGTACATGCGTCTGGCGATCAACGGACCAGTCAAGATTGACGATGTGGTAGTGTTTACCGGGAGTGTAAGTCCTATTTGCCATTATTCCCCTCCCTAACCTTTCCTCATTTTGCCCCTATCACCACAGCTGCTAAGTTCTATCCACCTATCTCTAACACTGATCGGACTTGACTTGCTAGGTAATAGCCATCGCTCATGTCGGAACAATAATGGACGCAATCTCCCATGGCCTGGGCCGATCAGAGGACGAAAGCTCGGCCTCTAACTTAATACGCGCTGGAAAGGTTGCTTCCCTCCCCCGCAAACCCCCAAATTCGGCCTCCCAGCTCCACTCAAAAGAAGGAAGAATGAACTGACGGATACTGATTCAGGACGTCTATGCAGCGAACCTCTTATTCCTGGCTGGGCACGGCGCGGCCAAGATATCCATATGTTTGCTTCTCAAACAACTGGGCCGGCAAAAGGGCTACTTGCTCTGCTCCAAGATCCTTCTGGGAATAGTAGCAGCGTGGATGCTTGGTTCGATTCTCGCGGTTGCCTTTAGTTGCTTCCCACAATATCAATTCTCCATGGCCCAGCATTGTACTAATATTGTGCGTTATACTTGCTCACAGCGAGCGATCTAACTGACAATTGAGAGCAGGGTATTGCCTGGAAAATGATCACTGCATTTGATGCGATTACGGATACCCTTACCTTTGGGCTGTGTATATTACTGGTTTGGGGGGTTCAGATGCGGTGGAAGCAAAAATGGGCGGTAATTTTTGCTTTTGGGACAAGAGCTTCGTGAGTATCTGATATCGCAAAAACGAAGGTATTCAAGAAGAAGAACTGCAATTGCTGATAATTTTCCCGCGATATCTAGGGTTGTTATTCTAATTATACTCCGCCAAACCTATCTTAACCGCTCGCTTTTCCTTCCCGACGCACCTCTACATCAATCGGATGCAATTATCGTGACCGCCATTCTCCTTCATTGCAGCATTATGGTGTCCACCGTGCCATGCCTGAAGCCATTTTTTGTTTCATTCAACACTGGATGGGGGCAGGGAATCACAAATAGGAACGGCCAAAGTTCATATTTCACACCTACTGGGAAGAGCGCATCGGCCAACCAATCCCACGTGTTCTCAATGAACCGAGAAGAGGGGGACGAGATTAATCTGACTACTTCCCGGCAGTCGCAGGATAGCCAGCACTCCCAACGCCTGATTATTCACCAAGTGCAGGAGTGGAAGGTGGAGGAGGAATATGAGATGCACTCAATACGAGATAGAATTTGAATCATCATACTATAAGACGAATGGCCTCTTAATTATAATCTGTTGGGTTGGACTTATATGAAATGCTATATGTTATTTGAGAGAAGTGATGTTCCAAAGTTGTGTGGAGCCCTTGTTGTGAAGACAGTGCGGTAATCATCCATCCATGGGATCAGTTCATTCATGCAAATACAAATGGAATATCCCTTCAAGACGGAAGCTTTAGTTCAGGTGTTCTGATCAAATTTCATCTCCGTTTGTTTCCGTTTATGAAGCCATATTCTCGTTCATCTTCCATCAAATTGGTAAGATGGCCGAGTTGGTCTAAGGCGCCAGGTTAAGGTATACCTTAACTCCACAACTAGCAATAGTTTCCTGGTCTCGCAAGAGGCGTGGGTTCGAATCCCACTCTTATCATATCTTTTTGTTTTTGTTCATATTCGTCTGGATATAAGACTTTTGTTAGCTCGATTTGGGTTATTTTGGTGTGAAAGTGGTGATTGAATTTTTTTAAAGTTGTGCGTTTTGCAGATCTTTATCCTATGCTGCGTACATACCTAAGTGCAGTAGTCACAATGAATTTTTCACAGTTCCTATATTCTTTCTAAGGCTACGTACTATGCAGACGTTCACTGGTTTCAATTAACATTTTTATATTTATTCCTGCTTGTTTCTTCTGTCCGTCTTATATCACATATGTTTTAGTTGTTAACATACAGGAATCTACTCGAATAGGGCTACATATTTACTTGGCCGCCAGTTCCCTATAGGACTGGCCCGACTGACCAATGAACTCAAACAAAAATGGAAGCCATGCAAATCTAGTTCCAGACCATATTTGGCCTCGAAAAAAGCAAAAAGATATGATAAGAGTGGGATTTGAACCCACGCCCCTTTCGAGACACGGAGACAGTTGTGTACCATCGGGATCAGGTGGACCTGAACCGTGCGCCTTAGACCAACTCGGCCATCTTACCAATTTGATGGAAGATGGTTGGACTTTTGAATTTATGAATGGAAGCACTTGTATTAGGGCTTTCGGTACACCAGCTCATGGTGCTATTCCTTGTACAGCTTCACATGTCAATTCTGAGGTAGTGTAAGTCAGTACTGGCATTCTATGCTTTTTTAGTTATCTTTAAATCTTTTTTTCCATTAGTTGATAGTTGGTGGATTTTATTCAATATATGCCGAGGGGCTGCTGAGGGGCCAAAATATATATTCAAACTCGAGGGTACCGTATTAATTGATAATACTACACAACCATAGTGTATCGCCTTGTTCTAACAAATTATAATCTGCTCTATTCCATCAATCCTTCCTTTCCAGGTAAGGCAGACATGCCTCATAAACCTCCCCATAACCAGGGTACTTGACTATTCTCCGAAACACTCCCTCATCAATCACTCTAACAGACTGAAGTGACCCGGCAATGAAGAAATCAGTGTAGCTTGGCCGGGCACCAAGCACAAACGGTCCATCCGCATTGTTCACCCGCATTAGCTCCCCAATAGCGCCCATAGCGTCGCCAACACCGTCCCAGACCTGCTCCTCCTTGTCCCCGTCAAGCAGATCCTCAAGAGGATGTCCAAGGGCGGCTTCGCGCGTGCGCCGGAAATATTCCTGCGAGCGCGGCGACAAGATACGGACCTCGCGCGGCATCACTGACGAGTAGATGGCCTTGCCGAGCACACCGCGTGCTTTGGTCTCGATCTCGCGACCAAGGTCTGAGGTTAGTGGCATTGGTGGGTCTGGGTAGGTCGACTCTAAGAATTGCGCGATCGGGAGTGAGTCCATAATGTATGTGTTGGTTGGCACATGTTGGATTGCGGGGACGGTGTATTTGGATTCCCCCCCTAGAACCAGGCCACTGGGTGATTTGGAGTTAGCTGGGGAACCTCATGTGCGATCCAAGGTCGAGGCTATGCGTTGAGACATGCAAATGAAGCAAAGGGGATTGGATATAAAGAATGAAAATCATAAGAATCTAAATGTAACATACAGGCTCTTGAGCGTAGGCTCAATGTCCGGAAACTCGAGGAAGATGGTCTTGTAAGGAATATTCTTGTAGTTGAGCATGAGGCGAATGCGCCAGACAACGGGAGAGAAGCTGACGTGCTTAGTGCAGGCCAAATCGTACAAAACGATCTCGGGTTCGGGTTGGGCGGCCATTTCCTCCTGTTGTATTTTGATAAAAAATTAAAGGTGAAATGCGATGTAAAGCAAATGATAGAGCACCAGGCGTGATACACAGAGACCGAGGGAAAAGTGATGAGAAGGCCGATGTTGGAATGCTGATAGAGTCAATGGCGGGCCCGGGGCAGCACGGCTTTATACGAACAAGCACGACCCTGCAGATGCTTAATGATGGAAATGCTATATATAGAATAGCTGACCATCCATAGAGGGTTGCGACCTGAGCTGACTAAATACCAAGTTAGTGCTTAGGTGTATTTCGTTCCTTAAACCAAGGATGGATTATATGAGCCCTATTAACTGTATCCCGAATCCTAACTAAACATCAATACCCAGTCCCGACAATGTTCTCTGTGTTTTGATAGCCTAAGGAAGCATAAGTGGATAGCTTGAAAAGGGTTCCATTCATAAATTCAAAAGTCCAACCATCTTCCATCAAATTGGTAAGATGGCCGAGTTGGTCTAAGGCGCACGGTTCAGGTCCACCTGATCCCGATGGTACACAACTGTCTCCGTGTCTCGAAAGGGGCGTGGGTTCAAATCCCACTCTTATCACATCTTTTTGTTTTTTTGTTGCTCGGTCTCCCTCATCGCAATAATAATGTGATTGGTGGAAATTTAAGGACTGTGGTGGTTTCTTTTGTTGGATGTGTATATAGTCTGGTGTAATTTGTATCAAGGAACGCAAGGTAGAAGTTGGACGCAGAAGACTGTAAGAAATTTATTATAAAAGCATAACCGTAGACGGCAGGAAAACAAGAGGAAAGCGAATAAGTGGCGTATGAAATATGAAATATCTACAGTGAGTATGTGCATATCTATAGTCTAGTCCTACAAGGAAGAGACGAGGAAGAAAACCAGAACAGAAGACCAGACCACCAGGCCAAATTAATGAGCCTACAACCAGAGAGAGCACATCCCACAAGCCACGAGTGACCAAAGGTAGTAAATAGCACACCAGAAATCAATCAGAATGTTCAATATACTACAATGTACAGACTGGTTCTATGTACAGTTCCTGAACCGAGCCCGCAAAGAATTGCCAAATGCCAGAGTGAGACGATGGAAAACAAGAATAAACAATAAGAAGGGTTGGAGCCACTACAGCTTAGCCTTGGGAGCAGACTGCTCCTCGACGGCCTGCTCGTAGAGCTGATCCAAAAGGGAACGGTACAGCTTAACGGCGGGAGGACGCTTGAGCTTGAGACTGCGGAAAGAAGAAAATAATGTTAGCAATGCTGGGAGTAGGGAGGCGGAAATAAAAACTTACGTCGGGGTCAACAAGTTGTTCTCAACGGTGAACGGCTCCACCTTGAGAGAGACGTTGCGGATTCTCTCATATCCAGCAAACTTGTGCTTCTTAGCCACGCGCTCGAGATCGCGGAGGACAGCACGGCGGATTTTTTCATTGCCCAGAGATTCCTTGACCGCTTCCAAGTCCGTGGGGTCAATGGTTTTGTCCAGAACTTTGCTGGCAAACGGAGCGAAGAGGTCAGGTGCGACACCGAAGATGCCAACCAGGAAGGTCTGCATGCTGTCGCCGTGAACATAAGCCTGGGCGACATAGCCGAGCTCGGCAAGGACGACGCCCTCCAGACGCTCGGGGGAGATATACTCGCCCTGGGCAAGCTTGAGCACGTTCTTGCGGCGGTCGATGATGATGAAGCGGCCCATTGCGTCGATTGTGCAGACATCGCCAGTACGGAACCAGCCGTCCTCGGTGATGGCACTGCGGGTCTCATCCTCGTTCTTGAAGTACTCACGGAACATGTTGTTGCCGCGCAGCAAGAGCTCGCCACGGGGGAACGGCTTGTCGTCCACTGAGTACTCCATGTCTGGCAGGGAGGCTAAGCATGCCTCAGTGCAGGGTGCGAGACTACCGCAATTGCCGGAGGTCAGATCGTAGGTCGGCTGGGCGGTTGCTGAGGCGTAGGACTCGGTCAAGCCGTAACCCTGAAGAACGTCCATGCCAGTGGCGACACGCAGGAAGTCGTGCAGGGTGGGGTCCAAGGGCGCGGAGCCAGACACCATATACCTGGTTCGCTCCAGACCAAGAGCGGCACTCACCTTCTTAGCCCAGATGCGATCGTAGAAAGCATGTCTGACTGTCGCCTTGGAGGGATCGGGGTTCTTCATGTTTGCGGTTTTAGTCGCAACGATGTGTCGCGAAAGAGCGCCCTTGAAGCCAGCCTGCTCCACTGTTGCGGAACGAATGGCGCTACCAAATCGGCTATAAAGACGAGGAACAGACATGAAACCAGTGGGCTTCAGCAACTTCAAATCGTCGACCAACTCCACGATGTTTCCGTGGAAATAACCAATCCGTGCACCACCCCAGAAAGCACAGTGCTCTGCGAGACGGGCATAAATATGGGCCAGCGGCAGATAAGAGGCCGCTGTGTCACCTCGGCCTTGACCGATAGTGATCAGACCGCAGGACGTGGCGGCCACGGCATTGCCGTGTGTCAAAACGACACCCTTTGGGGGACCGGTCGTGCCGGAGGTGTAGTTGATAGTGACAATATCCGAAGCAGACGGAGGATTATATCCGCGCTTCGATGCCAAGCCCAGCTCCTCAACCTGATCAATAGTGTAGATCGTCAGGCCCAGACCGGCGGCCATGGACTCAAGAAGGGCACGCTTAGAGTGACCGGCCTGCTCACCTCCATCCAACGGGTCCAAACTGACAATAATCTTCAGGTTTGGGAGAGAAGGCTTGAGCTTGAGCAGAGTGGGGATATGTGGTAGAGAAGTGACAACACAGCTTAGCTCGGCGTGGTTGATAATATATTCGGTAGCGTCTGGGGACAGGACATCGTAGATTGAAACGGAGTAAAGAGATTGGGAAATGCAAGCCAGATCTGTAAAAAGGTTCGGTTTAGCATTCTAACCTTGAATTCTTCGTCCTCGAGACACTACTCACCAGTGATCTGCCATTCTGGTCGGTTCTGGGACCAGAGACCGATACCATACTGGCCAGAGCGATGGCACTCGTGCTTGTGGTGCAGCTCTACGAGACCAGCACCGAAGGCAGCGCGTCTCTTCTGCACAGTCTCATAATCGAGCCACTGGTATTGATCCCAGGACTTCGTCGCGGAGTTAAACGGACGCCAACCGAGGCAGTGACTCTTGGGCAGGCGGTTGGCGGTCGACTCAAACATATCATGGGCTGTGGTGACCTAAAATCGGTCAATATTAAGATATTTGTCGCATTCGCGCGTGGGCCTCTGTACCTGGGGGTCCAATGTCGTCAAAAGTTCCTTCTGCGCATTCCATGCTCGGTATACCCGACTCCGGCCGGGCTGTTCAGTGCCGGGAATGGCGACGGAGTAAGCTACACCCTTGGGGGGTGCTCGCTTGAGCTCCTCGGCCTTAGCCAAATGGGGAGGTTGTGAGAAGAACATGTCTATCGGTATAGCGGTCAGCGAAGAGACGAGAATAAACCCTAGGCGGACGAACCAAAATCAAAATCTATGTGAATAAGGAAAAGAGTGAGAAAAAATAAAGGCCCGAGTAATCCGGATATTAAAGGGGGCAAAAGTGTGGGGGAGAAAACTGGAGTAGCAGGAAAACCGGCGCGATAGACTCTTTTCGGACAACAAAAGACATGAGCCGACAAGGGAACCTCGGCTGTTTGGGATGGGGTACTTGTCATAGAGTGGTACTTCCCATATTATCTCAAGTACCTGCGCTAGTGGGGTTTGCTTACATATTCCGCGTCATTTGCTGGGCCCGGGGACCACATGCACTAATTTTCACATGGACCGAGATTGTTGGGAATCTATCTTAAAATTGTGGATACTGGAAGGAGTTGAATGTATTGAGATGCATTGAGATGGAATAAGATATATTGTTGGAATGTATATATATATGCGTAAAAAAAAAAAGATAACGCCCATAAAATATGCAAAAGAAAGTAAAATATATATACAGTGAGATCGATAGTCTCTAATTACAGTCTCTAATTACCCGCAAATCCACTTCCATGCTTTGCCATACCATGTAGTTGGCTCAATAGTCTCCCATGTCTCGTTATCAGCGGTAGTGCGGCCGGTATCAAGGTCGGCCTCAATGGGCTTGACAAAGGCGGGGCGGTAGATGATCTTGTGTCCCGCATATAACACCACGAACAAAATCAAGCTCAGGTAGTTAATGAAGAAGTCCTTAACTTGGAAGGTCGGGATGAAGGCGGTGAAGCCCTGGGTGATAATGATCAGACAGTTGAAAAACAGACCATACCATGAGAACCAGGGTTGCCAGAGAGCCTTGTAGGGAAGGATGTCCCGAGAGATGTTGCGAGCCTTAAGCGCGCGCTGGAAGGCAAGGTGACAGGCGTTCAGTGAACACCAGGTGATGAAACCAGCCACACCTGAGATCTGAAGCAACCAAGTGAACACCGTGCTGCCTGCATCGGAGACGTTCAAGAATCCGAGCAGACCGAAGGCCGCGGTGAAAATTACACTGTAGTAAGGGACACCACGCTTGCTGGTCTTCTTGAACCAATGAGGGGCGAAACCTTCCTGGGCTAGACCCACCAGGATACGGCTCCCACTGTAGACGTTGGAGTTGGCTGCCGAAAGCACCACGGTCAGAAGAACGGCGTTAATGATACCGGGGAGAGCCATGACGCCGGCACGGTTGGCAGCAATGACAAACGGCGAGGCGTTGGCGTTTGATGCAGAAGCACCACTTCCCTCGCTAGCCAACAGACGGTCGTCATCGGAGGGAACGACAATTCCGAGGAAGAAGATTGTTAGGATGAAGAAGAAGACGATGCGGAAAAAGGTTTTGCGAATGGCAGATGGGACGGTCTTGCGAGGGTTCTCGGTTTCACCGGCCGCAATACCAACCAGTTCGGTTCCCTGGTAGGAAAATCCGGCCTGAATAAGCGTGGACCAGAATCCAACAAACTTGGCCAACGAATCGTTGCCGTTAATTAGGTAAGGGACGAATGGGCCGGGGTGCACCCAGTACCGGAAACCCAGATACCCTTCTTTACCGACGCCGGCGTTCATGCAGATCGAGAAGATCATAAAGCCGACCACGGTAATAACCTTGATACTCGCGAACCAGAACTCGATTTCACCATAGAAGGCCACGGGCATCATGTTGAAAATGATAATCACGACCCAGAAGACGGCAATAAAGATAGAGATCGGAATGGTGCTATCCCAGAACTGGATGATCAAACCGGTTGCGGTCAACTCTAGTGCAAATGTTGATGCCCACGAGAACCAATAAATCCAACCCATCGCAAAGCCCAGACTGGGGTCAATCAGGCGAGCAGCGTATGAGGTGAATGCACCAGGAATCGGGATATATGTTGCGATTTCTCCGAGAGCGGTCATAACCGAGTAGACGATCGTTCCGACGAAGATATAAGCGATGAGAGCGCCCACAGGGCCTCCGTGAGCAATGGCGGTGCCGCTACCAATGAATAAACCGGTACCTATTGTGCCGCCTTCGAAGACTGTTAGTCCGGATATTCTGATTCTCATGGACAATATCATCCCACTCACCAATGGCAATCATCTGCAGATGTCTGCTCTTCAACTTCCGCTTGAGATCCGGCAGCGGGTTCGCCTCACGCTGGGCACCATGCTTCTCGTAGTCGATATCATAGTCTGTGTTCTGTGCTTGGACTTGCACAGGCATTTCAGCGCCCATCTTTCCCTCTGACTTGTCTGGCGCCATGTCTGCTTCGGGGGGCAAGACAAATTGGGGAGCTTCAAGATGGGATAAAGAGGAGAAAGAAAGGATGTGAGAAGACTGTAACCAGTATCCACTCTATTAAGCCAACGAGTCCGAAGACAGGCTTTTTTCCTCTGTGGAGTAACACGACACTACGTCGGCAACACCTTGAGGGGAAAATATATATGTTATGTAAAAGAAAAGAGGAATTTGAGGGGAAACAGATGGGGTTCCTTTCTATTATCTATTATTCCATTCTATTATTCCATCTTACTTTTTTTTTTCTCCGACCAGGATCAATTTTTCTCTTTTTCCCTTTTTTTTTTCTCGCCAATGCCACCCGTGTGGGCCAATTTTGCCGGGAAGAGTTTTCTTTGGTGGCGACTCTTTTGCGCCCCCCTTAGTATAATCATTTTGGTATATATTTGATATTTTCATATTCGATAGTCTTTTCTCAATCTAGAACATATGATTTATTATATAGTCTATTATATAATGATATTAATTGTGCATTGTAATAGATAAGGCAAAACACGTCTATAGGTGGTTTATACATAGAGTAGACTACACGTAGGTATATAACCATGTAGTATATTTTGTTGAACATGAGATCCTATCCTCTTCCCTAGTACACCTCGTCCTTTTGAGACTTTACAACATACACTGAAATAAGAATCGAGTAATAAATTATGTTGCAGCCACAAATACTTGGCATCGGGCTAAGCGGAGTCGGGATGCCGTTTGCGGAGATAAACTTAGAGCTAGCTACAGGGCTAGTCATAAGAATGACAACAAATATCCAATCTACAACATATACGGAGTATGTACAACATAGATCAAACATCTCGGAGCTTTTAAAGAGCATGTTGTACGCAAATAGCCATAACACACTCATCGTACATATCTTATTTTTCGCTTTTATATCGCGTTCGATGTTGGTTTCTCGTATGACCAGCCTTAGCATTTATGCGATATGTACTCCGTATTGTATTTGTATTTTGACTCATGAACTTTGATTTTTGATTAATAGAATAGATTGGATTGTTAGGTGTTAGCACCGAAAATTCAGACTGGAATTCATTTGTATCCACCACGTACTCGGGGCCGCCGCCCGGGAGGCAACTGTGCCTTATTAGTGGAGCGCAGACTGAGACCTGGGGCCTTTTTTTTTTTTTCTTTTTTTTTTTTTTTTTTTTTTTTTTTTGGACGCGTTCTTATCTTGTTTATTACTTTCTCTAGGTCCTGGAACTTGATTAGTTGGATACAGTAATTTCATTTTCGGTTGCTTCTTTTGCTACTTCGTACTCAACTCCGTATAAAAACCAACCTAGGCTCATATCTCAGATGCCCTAAGGACATGTGCATTTGAATTGAGACTACGAAGTAATTGAGTCCAAATTCACAGGAACGGAACAAATATAGACCCAGACAATTCCTTATTCGACTATGATATAGGAGTGAAGAATAATCTTCTGCCAGTAATGATAGTAAATAGGATCAAATACCATGGTGGCACACTTCGTCGCCTGTCTGCTCGCTTGTCTCGAGACCAACTTAGGTACCGGAGGCGTAGATGGTAAAGAAACAAAAGGATGTCTATACAACGTGACGCGGTATTGCGGTAAAAGCGGCAATCCTCTATATCACAGCATCGACGGCAGATGAGATAGTCCAACAGATACGGACATAAAGCAAGACCGATTGTGTACCTAGGTACTCCGTATTGTAAAATTAGTAGTCTGTAATGTAAAGCAGAGTTATAAGGGGCTTGTACATAGCAATATATTGGGGAACAAAGAACCCAATCCTTTTCAACGAGCGCTCCAGCAGTGGCATTTCTTTGGGCGGAGGGCCGTCCTTGGCCTGTGTTTGTTGATCCGATCCTAGAGAGTGACCGAGGGCGTTTTCAATGTCCATTGTGAATCCTACAAGGCTCTGTAGACTAGGTAATGCTTGGGATGCTGGAACCGAGGGTGGGATTAAGTGTTGGAAAACAGAACGGAGCCTAGGGTCACCCCTACGGCAATCTCCAAGGCTTCCAGCAAAACATCTCCAGCTTGTGATTTTTATGGGTCAGATGGACTAGATTCGGTAGATCGGGGTTTAGATTATTCCGGCCAAATGTTGCCTATTGAGTTGTTAGCTTCAGTGTCGATCATTGCTCATTACCAGAGATATAGCTCTTCTTACAGACCCAACGACTTATCTTTACAGCCGATACAGACTTGCCCTGAGAGAAACATATGGCTTAAACAGAAGAGACGACGTCAAGGGCCATGAATCATGTTAAAAAACTTGAAAATAGATGCTAAAGGAATGCTGCAGAAACTGGCTAAATAGTGCAAAATATAAATCATAACAATTATAGCTGATTTCCACCCCTTTTTACACACGAGATTGTCGTAAACATATCATGAATAAGATAAAATGAAACAAGTCCGGTGCAATGCTCATCGCTCCAAGCCTACATTTGAGATTTTATGCACAAGAATAGGATCGTGTCAGACTGGACTTTGCAGTACGACTCGCCTTTGGGTAAAGGGTCCAAACAGCCCTTTGAGTCCCATCCAGGGTGTATTAATCGGAGTATCTATCCCAGTATACAGGAATATATCGTAGATCCATCCGCCGAAGGTGCAACCTAATATTGGTGCAACCATAGGAACCTAAGAAAATGTTTGTAAGCCAAAGAAGTCCAGAAGGTCCGATGCATGTAGTCTACACTAGTCTGCGGATAAAACGTACCCAGAAGTAATAGCCCCCCGCAGCCCATACTTCATGCCCATATCCAATCATGTAGGATGTTAGTCGAGGCCCAAAGTCCCGTGCCAGGTTGATAGCATATCCGGTCTCCCATCCAAAGCACGCGCCAATGCCAAAGATAACGAAGAATAGCGCCAGAGGCATCAGCGGCCCGGCGCCTAGATTGCCGTCGTCTTTCAGAGCGAATATCATGAACATCAAGACCGCGCTGGCAAGGAACTCAGAGAAGAATTGCGCCGTCTTTGTCATGAATTCTGCTGGGTAGGTGCAGAAGATGCCGCCTGTTGCTGTTGTCGAGTAGCCGGGGACTGTGCGGATATTTGGCCCGCCCTCGTAGACGTTGATGGCTGACTTATAGTTGCCGTAAACAATAGCGGAACCGCACATTGCGCCGAGGGTTTGGGCTAGTGCGTAGACGGGGAGTTTGCGCCAGGGGAAGCCGCGGAGCACGCAGCTCGCAAATGTCACAGCAGGATTGATGTGGCCTCCTGATGCTCCGCTGGTGTACACTCCGAGCATAACGCCGAGTCTGATAAATGGGTTGGTTAGAAGAGAGTATTGATTGATGATATAAAGAGAAGGAGAGCCTTACCCCCATCCCCAAGAGATAGATTGGTAGTCACCCTCCTGACCATGACTGAGTAGCACCTGAGCAACGACCCCATCCCCAAATAAAATCAAGATCATCGTCCCAAAAAACTCCGAGAATGCATCACGACAGTACTCCCTCACTTTGAACCAGAGAAGAGGGCGAGTATAAGGACTTTCAACGTCGGAGTTTATATGATGGACAGCCGTTTCATTCTTATTAGTCATACACAGTGAGCCACAGCCACTGTCATGACTGCTGGAGGGTAGAGTTTCACGATGAACTTTTGACATTGGATCAAGCTCAAGCTCAAGCTCCTTCCAGGTAGCCATCGAAGGGGCAGCCCAAGCTCTGGGGCTCAGGGTTGGGGCTTCGAGTTGATATAGTACCGCGAACCAGAGGGAATCTCGCCAACCACACGAAAATGATATGGTAGTCCCTCCGGTATGTCAAGCAGAAGCAGGGAAAACCGTGTAACCAACCCTTTGCACTCTGTGATGTCCTTTGGGCAAGAGGGTGGCTTGATTGGCTGATGCAGGGTCTTGTCTTGGAAGATAGTGTGTGTCTGTGTGTATTGTCCTCCTGATTTCAAGCCCCAGAGCTAGAGCGTGCAAGCTTACAGGGAAGATATCAGCTGAAGTCAAATCCAGATAGACTCGGAATCATCAAGTATACATATCCCTTTTATTGAAGTGGATTGACCGGCCATTGTCCTTTTTGTGACCACGCTTTTTGTTCCTCCACACAGAGAAGGATTTTTATGACAGCGCATCTCTACCCATAGCTTATTTCAGGGGTCGTTTGTAGGAACGTCCGTTTGGCCTGGGTAGCCGGAAGTCACTGTCCGATCCCGGTTGGGTTGTTTCCTCTCCTTTGGGTACTGCTTGGACACCCCAATGTTGTGTATAGTTCCCGCTTACCGTATTTCCCATGACTGTCATGACTGTAGGAAGAAGCTTGTATGTCTTCTGTTACGCATAGTCAACTTGTCGGGTGCTAGACCTCACGCAGACCCAATTGTAATTTTCTAGAAAGTCCAAACTGTGTCACCTTGAGGCGGCAAGCTTCTCCAAAGTGAAGCGAGAGTAGCCGGAAGAGACTGGTCTTCCCCCACGATGATGCTAAGGGTAGTATTTTGTCACTTTTAGGTTCTCGTCGGTAGTGACACAATTGACTGCTGTCCGTATGACCATATACTTGAAGGTAGCATCACCGAGACCGGGGTTATGGGGATTTGACTCTGTGAGTGTGGTAGAAGTGATGTCTTGTCCTCCAGTGCTTAACACTGCAGTGTTCATGATGCAAAAATGGCCAATATGGGCTTGCAAATAAAATTTCACTCCCGACCAGTCTAGAAGTTCTAATTTGGGCCGTTTATCGGCAGATGTCTGGTTGGCCTGCTGGTGCTGCATATATGACAACGGAATAAGACCGAGTCAGTGCGCAATTCCCCACTGATTTGGATCTGACAGTTCGTCAAATCAACCGAGTCGTCAATCATCTGCTGATCTCTCCCCACAATATGCAGGAAGCACACGCTGACAGGGTTTGAGGGAAAGTCGGGATGAGAGAGCCGTTTTCCGAGGATATCTTTTCCCAAATGAGTCCAAAGTGCACTGACACTTAGATAATTCCACAATTAAGTTCCAAGAACTGTTCCAAGAACGAGTCTACACGAAGAGCCAATACCCGTTGTCGCAAGCCCGTTTTCACCTTGTCATCCCACGTCTGACTAGGGGTAATCCCACCAATCCCTTCTCTCGGTTCCCCCCCTCATTCTTCAAATCAGCACCCCGCTGTGTAACTGTGAGGCTATTATGTGCGGATGGTTTTATTTATGTGTTTGGGGCCCCCTGCTGTATCTCGGGATTTTCCGCGCTTGGGTGTATCGCAACTTTAACGTCTCGTGTCATGCGCAAATATACGACGTGTTTGCTTTTCTCCGTCGTAAATTCCTCCATAACACCCCACAACCATGCAGCCCTCAACTACCTTTGTGGGATCAATCGATCAAGGCACAACGAGCACCAGATTTCTAATCTTCAACCGCGAAGGCGAGACAGTAGCATCACATCAAGTCGAGTTCAGCCAAATCTACCCGAATCCGGGGTAAGTTCCAGTCCAATCTAATAGCAAGACCAAAAGCCTAACTTGGATGTAAAATTAACCACTCCCAGCTGGCACGAACATGACCCCCTCGAGATTGTAACCTCCGTAGAGACCTGCATCGAAGAAGCCGTCGAGAAGTTCGAAGCCCAAGGCCACACCCGGAGCAGCATCCAAAGCATCGGAATAACCAACCAGCGCGAAACAACCATAGTCTGGGACCACGAGACTGGCGAGCCCTTGTACAATGCTATTGTATGGACAGACACACGGTCTCAGGAGATTGTCGCAGAACTGAAACAGAAACCAGGGGCAGCGCACCTGCAGATACTCTGCGGTCTGCCGCTGTCAACCTACTCGTCGGCCACAAAACTGCTCTGGATGTTGGCGCATGTCCCAAGGGTGAAGGATGCATTTGACCGCGGTACACTGGCGTTTGGTACCGTCGATACTTGGCTGGTATACCGTTTGAACGGTGGCGTGGCTGCCAACGTCTTTGTTTCGGATTCTACAAACGCTTCGCGGACCATGTTTGTGAACCTGGAGACGCTGCAGTACGATGATATGCTTCTTGACTTTTTTGGAATCAGGGATAAACTTCATCTACCTAGGGTTGTGCCATCGTCTGATGCGACAGCGTATGGGGTTGTTGCTTCTGGTTCTTTGGCACGGGTTCCGATTATGGGATGCCTGGGGGATCAGTCTGCGGCATTGGTTGGGCAGAAAGGGTTCTCTCCTGGAATGGCTAAGAACACTTATGGCACTGGATGCTTTCTTTTGTACAATGTTGGTGACAAGCCGGTGTTCTCGACACATGGGCTACTGGCTACAGTGGCTTACCATTTTGGCGGGAAACCTGTCTATGCACTCGAAGGGAGCATTGCTGTTGCTGGCTCTGGGATCAAATTCTTGCAGAATAACTTGGATTTCTTCCAGGAGTCCAAGGATGTCAATGACCTTGCCTACTCGGTGGAAGATAATGGTGGATGTGTGTTTGTCACTGCTTTCAGTGGACTTTTTGCGCCTTATTGGATCGATGATGTAAAAGGGACAATCTGTGAGTTTCTCATTACCTGACTCTTAGATTTTATCTGACGGTGTATACAGTCGGCATCACCCAGTACACCAAAAAAGGCCATATCGCACGCGCTACCCTAGAGGCGACCTGCTTCCAGACCAAAGCAATTCTGGATGCAATGGAGAAAGACAGCGGCCATACACTCTCTGAACTTGCTGTAGATGGAGGTATGAGTAACTCAGATTTGGCAATGCAGGTAAGAAATTATTTTCTTATACATCCATGAGAGTTTGAACAAGTATCAATCTAATCTTAAATCTAGACTCAAGCAGATCTGATATCCATCCCTGTCTACCGCCCCAAGATGCGTGAGACTACAGCTCTCGGTGCAGCAATCGCAGCTGGCCTTGCTGCTAGACTTTGGCATAACTTTGCCGAGCTACGTGATATCAATCGTTCTGGTGGTGCAGTCTTCGAGCCCCAGGTCCCGCCGGAAGAGAGTGCGGAAAAGTTCGGACAATGGGAAAAGGCTGTGAAAATGAGCAGAGGCTGGGTGGGATCTCAGAGTGCCGAGAAGGAAGAAACTGATGGTCTGAACAACAAGACAGTTGTACCAGTGGAGAGCCATGAACTTCCTATGCCCAAGACAACACAGGTCTTGCATAATTCTTTGATCTCAGGTGTGGCTAAAAGCCCTACATACACCACCACTGTCAAAGGGAGGACCCATATTTTGGTCAAGGAGATTGAAGTTCAACCTCTGTCTGAGAAGACGGCATTCGGGACCGTGTCGGGTGATTTGGATGATGCAGACGAAGAGGATTTGTTCTTGGAGCTGCGCAAAGTGGAGATTTTGCAAAGACTTAGGAAGCTACGGAAGTGATAGCCAAATTGCTACTAATTGTATTCTTATTGGATTGAATGGCCTGCTAAATATGTACCCCCTTAAATATCGTAGATGCATCCACTGTTACCAAAGACTCAGATTGAACGATATTCCTCGATAGTCTTCAATATACCCGCTGGATTTCAAAGGGGGTGATGGCTGGGGGAAACGGAACGGGCCGGTGCTGAACTTGTTTGCGATTTCCTAGGAGACGTGTCAAGATATCAGCACAATATCAGTCTTCTGGGAAATTTCGCTCTCGGCAGTGTCGGGGATGCTTAGGGGGCTTGAATCGAGTTGGAAAGCCAACATAATGGTGTCGCTGTCACAGTGTTAGTAATAGGTAGCTGTCTTTGCTAGATTCATGACAACCTGTTCCTGGGAGCACTCTTTTGTGTGGTTATATTAGAGCTTGCAATCCGAAGTGAATCCTCATACAGGGCTTATATGGAGTATATATGGCGAATACCATTCCCCTTGATTTCACACCAAGTACTAAAAATCCACTTTGTTCCAAAAGCCAAAAAAGGCAGGGAATAAATTCGTACCTCAAAATCTCATACTGTAATTCGAAGGATCAACCACTTAAGCAACGCTCGCCTTAACCGCACTGTGGGTAGCCTGTTCGCCCTCCTTAAGGAAAACGCAATTCAACTCGGAGCCAGGACTGAGTGTAACTTCAAATTGAAGCACCGGATCTTCAACCTTATCTTTCCCACCAATAGGCAGCGCAATAATACGCTCATAAGCCTGCAAAATCCGAATAACAGTGTACCCCATCTCAATGATGGCAAATTGCTGCCCAATACAAATCCGCGGTCCACCATTAAAGGGAATGAAATGCCATGGCCTGGGCTGCCAGCCGGAAACCCACCGCTCAGGAATCCACTTCCCAGGATCGAAATAGGTCTTTGATCCCGGGCTATCATATAGATCAGAATCCCGCTGCATCAACATCGTCGAGTAGACAACCCGCGAGTTTGCGCGCACACCCACAGGTGATAGTCCGTCCGGTCCACCACCGCGTGGAAGCGTCGTATCGCGCAGAGAGTAGCGCACGTTGAATGGCACCACTGGGTATAAACGCATTGTTTCGTGCAGCACTGCATTGAGGTACTTCATTTCCTTGAGATCGATGTAGCTGGGTTTCTGGGCATTGGCACCGACACCAAGTCTGTTGCTGATCTCGTTGCGCAGCTTAACAACAACTTCTGGGTTGCGCGAGAGCTCGAAGAGGCAGAAGGATAGAGTGGCGGCTGTTGTATCGCGGCCTGCGAGGAGGACGGCGACGAGTTGGTCACGGAGGACACGAGGGTCGCGGGTAAAGCTGGCAAGTGCATCAAGGAAAGTTTGGTGCTTCGAGAGCTTCTCGTTGAGTTCGTCGGTCGAGTGGGCGAGAACGGTTTGGATGTATGGTTGAATGAACTCGTCCATTATCTTAAGGTTCTTGCGGAATTCAGTGCGTGACAATACGGAGCTAAAGACTCTGTTTTAGGATTGAATGTTAGATTAGCTTCTGCGAGGCTCCAATGACAGGATGTGCTTGCGTCACACAGGATCGAGTATCACTCACCCGAAACGGAAATACTCCGCTTGGCGCTGTTGCACATATCTGAACGCTTTGGCGAACCGTGTTGCCGGGTTATCTAGACTGTCTGTGCCCTTGCCGAGAAGGTAGTCTGTTGCTGCATCGAGAGTATATCGGAAGAAGAGCGACCCGACGTCCACTACCTTGCTGCTGCTAGGCGAGGCACTGCCGCCGAGAAGCGGGATGAGTTTCTGAACATGCTTCTCAAAGATTTCTGTGTCCACGATGCGGTCACGCACGAACATGGGACGAATGAGCTGGCGGGAGCGAGACCATAGTTCTCCATCTGTGGTAAAGATACTGTCGCCAAGGAACTCCTTCCAGTCTCGATGGAAGGACTCACCCTTACCGTAGTCGGCGAACTGGGTAGTGAGGAGCGCCTTGATATTTTCTGGGTCCTTGGTGATGATCATACGGGTAGAAATGCCAGCATCGAGTTCAGCTGTCTTCACATTTGTTAGGCCGCCGGCTTGCCCGACCTTTGTATCCCAGAATTCTATATCGCGGTTCACTTTATTGGCTTGGTAGCCTTGGAAAATGAAATCGAGAGCATACGGGAGACGGAACTCAATTTTGGGGGCTCTGACACCGAGACGGGCGATTTGTGCCGAAGCTTGGAACTTGCGGAATACGCAGAATGCAACGAAAAGCCCTAGAAGCCACACTGAGCCCCGACTGAGTGTCGTCTGTGCGAGGAGGTCTTCGATCATGGTGCCGTTGGACTGGGCAAAGTTGATTTTAGTTTCCCTTCTGGCTCCAAGGGGGCATGTTCATAATAAGAGCCAAAGAGCTGGAATGACAAATGGTATGAAAGCCTCCCCAGGTAGTTTCCAAGGTTATGAGGACAAAGTTGTCATACAGTGTGGACCATACGGGTTCCAGCATTTATCAACACCGGAGGAACAAACGCCCCAATTTCCTTGAGAATAGCCTGTAAACTTTTAGTGTCCAATGATATGTGTTCCCATATCCCAAAAAGGTGTAGAATGATGGCCTAAAGGAGCCGTGCTTGCGAACCCCGCACGATGTGACTTCATGCTTTGTTCATTGACCTCTCTTACTACAAGTTTTCTTTTATAGTGCAATATGGGGTTGGGTCAGGGACAGATCCCAACCAAGGTTCAGTTATCATGTCGGTTTCACACTGTATAATTGTTGTGGAGACACCAATAATCCGGGGAAGATGCAGCATGCATGGCGAAGATACGAGACCTCGGCAGACAAGGAATAATGGCATATGATTCCGAGAGGAGAGATCGACAGCGCTTTGAGGACTCACCTGCAGCCACATAAATATGTCCCTGTACTGCATAACTGTGCACATTTTCTTTTTCAAGATGTGAGGCAGCAAAATATGCCTGATATTTTAGGCCTTACATATTTATACCTCAGGCCACAGGAACTACAGGTCAAGACTGCTGGTAGTACTGTTCCCTTCTTGGACGTCACTTGACGGGTTCTTTGTCTGGTCTGGATCTTTCTCTTTGTGTATAGAAACTGGTTAACCCCATTCACAACAACACAGCTCAATGGCTTATTGGCGGAACAATAGCCATTGTAAATATATAAACCCAAATGTAGTAGTCGTAAATTCCACTCCTTCTTATACCTTTCAACAGCTCTTCCCATCACTTTCATCTGACCACTAATACAGCGCTCTCATCAATTGATAGCAAGATTGACCTTCACGGTATATGTGGTGGTTGTTTGCACAGTATGTACTGCCCCACTTCACCGCCAGCTAACCACAGCCACGTGATCAAACATCCGTTTTGGTCATCGGGTCTTTAGCTTGACTTCAATCTGCTTGCTAAAGTCTTGCTTTCTCTACCAGAACCTGTTACTGGTCTATTAACCTCACTTCTAACCTCAACCGCTACTACATACCGTTTGTATCGCATCTTCATTGTTAGTTGCGCCGATAAGATCCGAAGCACCTTTATCGGGTGGCGCAAGTTCTTTTATCAGCACTGCTGTCTTTGTGAATTTCTCACCAACCGGTCACTTTTTCCTGACTTCATAATCGCCTCCACCATGCTCCCTCAAATTACTCTTGGAACGCCTCTTGCGCAGGCAGTCGCAAATGTCATCCAGCCCAAGTTGGTGGAGATGGGCTGGAGTGATGGCCAAGAGTCACCGTTGATCGAATACATTGTTCTCATGCTGGTCAACGGGAAGACCGAAGAGCAAATCGCCACCGAGCTTTCAAATGATTTCCTTGGCCTTCAGGAAGGTGACACTGCGGCCCTCGAGTTTTCGCAATGGCTTTTCACTCAAGTCGAGATGCTCAACCAACAAATCAACGGGGTTGCCCCGACTTCGGCCAATGCGACCATGGGGCAGTTGAACCCCTCGGCAATGGAATTCGACAATTCAGCTCAAGCGATACCCAATCCGTTTGGAGAGGCCAACGGCCAGGATGCCGAGATGGGCGAGGCCGGGAATGAGTCGATGTAGGTTTTTACCATTCCTTTCTGCTAATATCTACAACATGCTAACATGGCTCCTCAATAGCCCCACTGGACCGAAAGCGATGCGTAACGGCAGAGGTGGCAAGGGAAGAATGTTGAACCAAATCAATCGAAACCTAGACCGTGGCTCGGACGCAGCCCTACATCGTGTACGAGGACAAGGAAACGGGCGCATTGGACACAATGGTCGGGGTCAAATGAGAGGCGCTGGACAGCAAGGTGGTCGCGGTGGTCGTGCTATGGGAATGCCAGGCAACCCCATGATGCAGATGACCCCCGAAAACCAAATGCAGCTTATGTCGATGTTGGAAGAACAGGCCCGGATGATGTCTCAATTCATGCCTGGCTTCATGCCACCCGCTGTTAACCCCGCTTTCCAAAATGGGGCCCAGAATGGTTCTCATGGTCGTTCGCTCTTCAATCGGGTCGAGCGAGGTGGTCAGCGTGGAGGAAAGCGCGGCTACAACAAGCAGAGAGCGGCGGAAGGCGCAGATGTGGACATGGACAGCACAGCGGGTGGTGAACAGGATGAAAGCAACCCCGACAGTGTTTGTCGTTTCAACCAACGATGCACGCGCCAAGATTGCCCCTTTGCGCATCAATCACCTGCCGCGCCCGAAGGGATTTCAATCGATCCTTCTGACACTTGTTCATTCGGTGCAGCTTGCAAGAACAAGAAATGTACCGGACGCCACCCTTCACCAGCAGTACGATCTGCGCACCAGGCCGAGGCCATGTGCCGGTTCTTCCCTCATTGCACCAACCCCAACTGTCAGTTCAAGCACCCGAGTATGCCAATCTGCCGTAATGGAGCCGACTGCAAGACCGAAGGTTGCAAGTTTACACATGTCGAGACCGCCTGCAAGTTCAATCCCTGCCTGAACCCCAAGTGCACCTACAAGCACGCCGAGGGTCAGCGTGGTGCTTACACCGACAAGGTGTGGACTCCGCACTCTGGAGAACACGTCAGCGAGCGCAAGTTTGTTACAGATGTGGATGGACCGCAGGAGTTGATCAAGCCGGAGACCGAGGAGAACACCCAGAGCCAGGAGCTGACCGCGTGACTCCGCCTGACATGACTCAATGAAGAAAATTACTGTTCGAAAAACCAAAACCCGTGAAAAACAAACATCTCACAGCAGTCTGCTTCCGACGTGAAGAATACCATGTACAATCCGATCTTGACCAATGAATGAGGAATGGCTGGAGGGAAGGGCGTTGATACTCTTTATGCATTTGCTTTTGTTTCAGATATTATTATCTGTCCTGTTCATAGATTCCCCCGTTGATCTTCAAAAGAATAATAACGAAGCGAAGACAAATTCGCGAATGTCTCATGAACATTGTCCAAACTCGTAAGTAGTAGGGGGTGAGGACCTGGTGATCTCCAGGCTCCCCACGTAGCTTAAGTAAGGACGGAAGGTTCCGAGGACCTTCGGGTTTAGCTTGAATTCCCCAACCAACTACGGACCAGACCTTGCTCCGATCAGCAGAGATGCGGCTACCATGTGTCCCTAAAGCCCTAAGACCGAGACAGAGGCAATTGAATATTCTCAATGGTCAAAAACGCACATACACTGCCGCCGTGCTTGGCGGTGGCATCACAGGCCTGACATCCGCCTGGCAACTCGCGCAAGACCCCACATGCCGAACAATCAACCTGTTCGAGAAAACGGACCGGCTTGGTGGTTGGATGAACTCCGAAACAGTCCCTGTCGATGGTGGGAATGTGGTGTTCGAGTATGGGCCGCGGACGTTAAGGAGCTCGCTGCCAGGCTCGCTCCCTCTGCTTTACCTGGTGAGTATTACCGGCGTGCACCTACTTCCACTTGAAATAGCTTAATATGCTGACACTTCTGAAAGGCTACAAATCTAGGATTGTACAAAGACCTCATTATTACCCCGAAAACGAGCCCCGCAGCCCAGAATCGCTATATCTACTATCCAGACCGTCTTGTTCGCATGCCGGCGCCAAAGCCTGAACTTTCTTTCGGGGAGAACTTCGACAGTCTCGTGAATACTTTGAAGGAGCCGGTGTTTAACAAATTTCTCTCAGGAATAGTGAAAGATATCTTTGCTCCACCCCGGCACCCAACTGAATGGGCGGAGGATGAGTCTGTTGCAGAGTTCATCGGACGTCGTTTTGGCCCCAAAGTTGCAGATAATCTAGTTTCCGCTGTGTACCACGGAATTTATGCGGGTGATATTGATCGATTGAGTGCCCAAACACTGTTGGGTAGCATCCGCAACCTTGAGGGAGGCATTGGGGGCATCGGTGGGTTGGTTTCTGGTGGAGTTACAGCATCTCTTATCTCCAGGTCGATCTCCAAAACAAAGACTCGGAATATGGATGATTATATGGCTATAGATGTCATGCCCGCAGGCCCCGAATTAGTGCGTCGTCAGCATGATTTAGAAGTCCTTGCGGCTGGAGCTACTACTTTCACCTTTAAGAGGGGCGTTGGGCAGCTTGTCGAAGCACTGATCGCTTCTTTGAAAGCATCCGGCAAAGTCAACTTCCGAATGAACACGGAGATCAAAGCTTTGAGTTCATGGGAAAGTTCTAGTAGGATTGCGGTATGTGAATTATTCCGCATTGCGATGATATATTCCCGAGTTCTCCGGGATTTATGCTGACTGTCAATAGATGGAATATTGGTCAGCTAGACATGGTCAAATAAAGACGTTTGATTATGGATATGTCATATCCACTATTCCTCCAGTTGCACTTGCGAACATCATGCGCAAACCCGAGCAGTCAGAGGCCAACCTGAGCCCTGTGGGATTGGCCCCATCTCTACTACGCAAACAGAACTACGCTGTCACGGCAATGGTCGTTAATCTCTATTACCCAAATCCCAACCTTCTACCTGTGGAGGATGGCTTTGGATACCTCATACCGCGTTCGATACCATACGAACAGAACCCAGAATGTGGACTTGGCGTCATCTTCGCCTCGTCCTCTAGTGTAGGACACGGAACGGATCCTTCATCACCTGAACTCAGCCAAGATTCTGCACCTGGAACGAAACTCACCGTCATGCTAGGAGGTCATTACTGGGATGGCTTCGAAGAGTACCCAGATCACGACACCGCAGTGAAAATGGCCCGCGCCATGCTCAAGAGGCACCTGAATATCACCGATACCCCAACTGCCGCACGGAGTCGTCTCCAGAAGGATGCTATTCCCCAGTACACAGTCGGCCATCTGGACCGTATGTATACACTCTCGAACACAGTTCGCAAGGAGTACAAGAACCGGCTTATTCTCGCGGGCAACTGGTACAATGGAGTAAGTGTGGGCGACTGTGTTAAGCAGGGTATCTTATCTGCCACATACGGCATTGGAAGAAACCGGCTCAATGATGAACCTAGTCCGTGGCGTCCGTGGACCTCCTTTGATTATAGAAGCTGGAAACTCGAGGGTGGCATTGTGACGTCTCCTGTTCGACTGGTTGACTCCAAAATCTGATACTATGTGACTGGTTCATGTGGGTTTGCTACTTGTACTTGGGAATGTACACAAGAGAAGGCCGAAGCCATGTATATTAAATGTATCTTTATAATATCAGTATTTTTTTTCTCGTTGTAAGTTGCAAATCGACGGCGTTGGCCGGATATCATATAGTCATTCTAATGTCTAATTCACTGTCAGCCCATCCATGGACGGTAAACATCGGTCAACAAAAGGTTGAATTCGACCCATTTGAGAAGTCTGTTAACCCCCCTCATTTCTGATCTCAATTCAGAGTCAAGGGCGAGAACACCCAGACCTCCGATGGGCGGAATGGCGGATACGGTGATAACATCCGGAGTCCCTCGCAGGCAAAGCGACGGGTTCCTGGAAGGCTGGAACCGAATGGTTGCAATGTGCGCTGCGATAGGGGTAATATCTCTCACACCCCACGTGGGATAGTCTGGTGGCTCCCAAAGAATGTCTCAGGATGAGTGCAGGAAGCCCCGATGACAATGATATGCACATTGGCATATACTTGACAAATGGATATAGTATAGTAAATATAGTCTGACCCCGCAGTTGAAGGTTCAAAAAGGTATTCATGGATTCACATTGCTGTCCCCATTTTTCTTATCGCCATTGGAATCAAACCCCAACACATCCAGCTGCCGGACAAGTTCCTGGATTTTGATTACCTTCTCCAGCTGCTCGGGCAGCAGGGCCTCTCCCTGCTGCTTCTTATCGCGAAGATCCCGCGCCTGGCGGAGTTTCTTCTTCAGACTGCGGGCTTTCTTCTCCTTCTCGGCTTCGAGATCAAGCGGTTCTTCAGCAGGCTTCTCTTCCTTTGTAGGCGCAGGTGTGGGTGCGGCTGCGGGGACACGCCAGTTGTTTGACTCGGCGCCCTTGCCCTCAGCGGTGGGGCCGGCTTCGTCGGTTTCTTTCGCGTTCCGCTTGGCTTCGCGGCGTTTGGCGTTCTTGTTGCTGGCGGCGGTGGAGGCGGTGGTTGTGGGTTTCATTGCAGCCTTGGTCTTATCTTCTTCGCTGCTCAATGCTTCCGCACCCGGCACCCCACCTTTTCCTCGACTTTTCCATGCCGCCGCCGCACGATTCCTGTAAAGCTCGACATCCTCGGGGGGTTTGTAGCCGGGGCGCACGCGGATCTCCTTGCGCTTCGAGCCATCGGCACGGACCGAGGAGGGAATGTATCGTTCGCCGGTTTTGGCATCGGTGGTGATGCCGGACCTCGCGACGTTGGAGGCCATGGTGTGGTATGTAGAGTCAAATTTGAGTTATGAAGGAGTGAAACAAAGAGTAAATGATAGCAACTTGACAAAGTCAAGCTCCGAGGCAAAGATCAATATCTTTAAAGATCCAAAGTGAAAAACAACGCGAGCATTGAAAGTTGAGTGCGGAAGGCCGGAGGCTCGGCCAATCAGCGGACCGGCAATTCCCGCAGATTCAGCCTTCGCAACTTCACCCTCACAACTTCAACTCTCGTTGCCCCATCCTCCCCTCGAACCCTTTAATTTAGGTCGTGTGAAAACACCCCAATCTCTCACAATGGCTGGTGTATGTTCATACTCCCCCTCCCAGTGCTCCTATTTGCCCTTTTATGTCCAGCGCTGACTGACCTCTCATTACAGTTCGCAAACGCTATCTACTCGCATGTCTCCCCTTCCTTGGTCCTACGATCGCGATCCAAATTATCCAATTGAAATCTAACCGAGGCACTCTTCCCTGTGTTTAGGACCTTCATCCGCAAGAACACTGTTCTCCTGACCACTGCTTTTGCCGGCGCCTTCGCTTTCGAGCTGTAGGTTACATTCAGTTTCCGAGCATGTTAGACATGCTATACACCTTTATACAGAACACTGACCATGCAATGTCAAAACAGTGCCTTCGACATCACCTCCAACAAGGTCTGGGACAGCTGGAACCAGGGCGTATGTGAACCTCTTTCCTGATGGACTACAATACCCGAGGCTAGGACCTACGCTGACTATTTCTCTCACATTACAGCGCCAATGGAAGGACATTAAGCACCGTTACATGGTCAAGGAGGAGGAGGATGACGAGTAAATACACTTGCCGAAAGTGATGTTGTGTTTATTTTACCGCGGGTAAAGGGGCATGGAAAAGCCACCGAAGCTCGTGCTTGTTCTTTCTCATCCCATATGTGGGCTTGTACGCGATAGATGGAAATCTGTATTTTGGCTTTCAATCTCTCTGGTCTGTACGGTTTATGCCTCTTTACCGCATTCGTATACATCGAAAATGACCTTTTAAAACGACCTCTAAAACGACCTCTAAAAAGACATCTAAAACGAACATTGAAAGACACAACGGAGTGTTCATTTAACGTCCTTAATATCATCGGCCAAATAGATCATATCATTAGTCTTACATCGTCAAGGTGCAGAAACGCCGAATACATGTATTCTCTTTCATACCTTCAATGTTCAAGCGGTGGCGTGTTTTCTGTAGGTCAGGCCGTAGCATGTGGCGTTTACTGAAAGACCAATTCCATCGATGTCATAAACGAAAAATGTTATCTTCCAATCTCTACAAACACTTCTGATTTGGTTTCTTATATATTTTTTTTGGCCTTTTTGGGTCTTGAGCTCCACATTCAAATTTGAATCGCGTATGACTTCACCGTATCTGTGCTGATCTGTTCGCCTGCATTGGTCCACCTTCACCCGTCGCTCTCATTTCCCCCCCACCACAAAGTATCACTGTGTGAGCAACGTGAACTACATCTGAGAACCCTATCCGCTCGGTCCGGACTGATTTCTTGAATTCCCACTCGAAAATCTCTTTTCCGCCTGCATAACCGCGAAAGAAACCACCTGCGTCGGACCATTACTACCTTGAGCGCATTGTCGCGACAACGGCGCTCCGTTCCATCACCCACTTGTGATAGCCTGAGCGGCCGTTACGACCAACCGGCCACAACGATAAATCATGCTCATGCTCGGGGAATGTGAGAAGCTTCTCGGTGAGGGTCTTCTCCGTTTGCCCAAGAAACACAACTTCCGTTATGGCCCCGCCGCCGAGAAGGACCTGCTGGAGCTTCTCTTCCGATCGCTTGTCGGACACAACACAGACCTAATACAACAGCTGTTCCCAGACGGAACACCGGCCGGACCATGGAAATTGGCGGAGGCTCAAGGTGCCCGGGAAGGAGCTGAGTACAGTGAAGCAGCTCGGGGCAAGCGCTGCGGTCATATCTTCCGTGCCGGGGAAGCCACATACCGATGCGTGACCTGTGCCGCCGATGATACATGCGTGTTGTGTAGTCGATGTTTCGATTCCTCGGATCACACTGGACATCAATATCAGATTTCCCTTTCCTCTGGAAACTGTGGCTGCTGTGACTGTGGTGATGACGAAGCATGGCGCCTTCCGCTGTTTTGTGCAATCCATACCGATAGCGATAATACCAAGGGCAAGGAACGAGCGCAGCGGGTATTGCCCTCTGAGCTTGTGGCCTCGATCCGCTTGACTATATCCCGTGCACTAGATTACTTTTGTGATGTCATCTCTTGCTCTCCGGAGCAATTGCGGTTACCGAAGACTGTCGAGAGCATCATGCAAGATGAGGAGGCCTCTCGTTTGCGTCCGGACTGGTATGGCGCCGGCGATGAAGAGGAAGAAGACCCGGAATTTGTGGTCATGCTGTGGAATGATGAGAAGCATACAATTCGCGATGTCTCTCATCAGGTCACGCGTGCTTGCCGTGAACGAGATAGCTTTGGAATTGCGCGCGCTCATGAAACAAACGATATGGGCCGTAGTGCAATCAAATACTCGAGGGATCTAAATAGACTCTTAGGTGTTTCAAAGGTAATTGAGGAGATCAAGGTTACCGTCACGGTGCGCTCTGCGCGCGATACTTTCCGCGAGCAAATGTGCACCACGATAGTGGAGTGGTTGGCTGATATTGCCGGGTGTGAAATCCTCGAGGACAATGAAATCTTCAGGCAAATCATCTGTGAGGAAATGCTTACGCCCTGGAAAAAGGGCAGTGGGGCATATAACGAAGATATCGGCATGAGGGGCATTGATGATCATCAGCGGACTGAGAACCTTCCAGGTCGTACGCTTATGATCAATTTGCCTAATCATGGTCAGGTCATCCTGACCGCCGATGATGACGAAGACGACATGCTTGAAGACGATGTCATAGATGAAGATGAAGACGAAGATTATGTCGAAGCCCACGATGCTGATGATGAGGATGACGATGAAATGGACATCGAACTATCTCGTGATCAGGAAGAAGATGAAGATATGATCTTGGCGGGTGCAGACGAGGAACTTGCTCTCGCAGAACGCATTCTCCATGGACTTACTGGCACCCAGCCCCCACCTCCTCGACCGGCCGAAACCGCAGATCGGCCCTCTGCCGAACGAGGGCCGTCTGAGTCTCAAAGTCCTGGCCCCGAATCCGGCCCTACTGACTATATCCATATCCCCAAGACTCCTGGTTCGCACCGGCCAAGGCCTTCGAACACAGAAAGCCATTGGCAAGTCCGGCCGAGCATTCCCGCCCCAGGTGAAAAAGTACCACCGTATGAAGACCTGTGGCAGCGTACCCGCCTAGACTGGATGGTGCTTTATGACTTGAGGTTGTGGAAGAAAACACGAACCGACTTGCGTGATCTCTACATCAGCACTGTTGTCAATGTTCCTCAGTTCAAGCGCATTATGGGTCTTCGTTTGTCTGCATTGTACACAGCTCTAGCTCAGCTGTACCTCATTGCCGATCGTGAGCCAGACCACTCGATTGTCAATCTTTCATTGCAGCTTCTCACGACCCCCTCCATCACTGAAGAGATTGTCGTGCGAGGTAACTTCCTCACGAAGGTGATGTCTATCCTCTATACCTTCTTGACTACGAGACAAGTCGGCGAACCACAATCTGTCAACCCCAACGCCACGCTTGCATTTGATGCTGGCTCGGTTACAAACAGGCGTCTCTACCACTTCTTCCTTGACCTCCGATACCTTCTCCAATCCGAATATGTCCAGCACCGTGTGCGGACCGAGGAGCAATATCTTCCTCAATTCCTCGATCTCGTCAAACTGTCACAGGGTATTTGCCCCAATGTCCGCGCTGTTGGTGAACACGTTGAATACGAAACAGACGCCTGGATCAGTGCGTCAATTCTCATGCGGGAGATCAACAGACTTTGCCGTCAATTCTGCGAGTCTTTCCGCAACCCTGAAATGGACAACGGTGACAACCTTCTGAGGGCAATCGAGACCACCACTACCACTGCAATTCTCCATTCAGCTGGCGTAGAACGCAAGAGGTTCGACCAGGCAGAAATAAAAGATGAAGTAAGATTCAAGCAGCTGCCGCCTTTCGATTTTGAGGTCGGCGCCTCTGGCCAAGTCCCCTGCCATCGGGTGGTTGAATTCGTGGTGGAACGTGGATCTATCAGTTTCCATCATGCCCTTCACTACACACTGTCATGGCTTATTGAATGTGGGCGAGACATAAGCAGCGAGACTATGCGCGACGTTCTATTTGACGCTGCCAATGCAGCGAGGAGTGAGATCCATGCCGCCAAGACTGCCAACCCTAATAGCGTTGATGATGTTCTGCTTGCTCTTGGACCGGAAGACTTGCTTCTGGCCATGTTTGACTATCCACTGCGAGTTTGTGCTTGGCTAGCGCAAATGAAGGCTGGCATGTGGGTTCGCAATGGTCTTAGTCTTCGGCATCAAATGTCGCAGTACCGTGGAGTCTCTTCTCGTGACTTTGCCTACTACAGAGATATCTTCCTTCTCCAAACTGCCCTAGTTACTTGTGATCCTAGCAGAGTTCTTGCTTCCATTGCACACCGCTTTGGCATGGTAGACTGGATGGCTCGGAACTACATGCCCCGTCCTGGATACGAAGATACCCAGATTGTGGATGTGGCAGAGGAATTTGTGCATCTACTGGTAATCCTCCTGACGGACCGAACATCTTTGACTGCCATCGACGACAGCACTCACCTTACTCACGAAAACATCAAACGTGACATCGCTCATGTCTTGTGCTTCAAGCCGCTGTCTTTCTCTGACCTCTCGACCCGCCTTAGCGACAAGCTTCTGGACTCGGACATGTTCCAAGATGTGTTGGAAGATGTCGCCAACTTCCGCCCACCCGAGGGCTTGAGCGACTCTGGTACCTTTGAGTTGAAGCCCGAACATCTCGATCTTATTGATCCATACAGCGCACACTATACAAAGAACCAACGGGATGAGGCAGAGAATATCTATAAGGAGTGGATGGCGAAAAAGACGGGCAAGGATGCATCTGACATTGTGTTTGAGCCAAAACTCCGACCCATCAGCTCCGGCGTGTTCTCGGATCTCCCCCGATTCGCCGGCACGATGCTGTTTGCACAGATTGTCCACCAATGTTTGGAATACGTGATTTCATCGAAAGAGTGCACACCAACCATCCCACCGACACGTGTTGAAACTTTCCTTCAAGTGATTTTGCATCTTATCCTTGCAGCAGTGTTAGAAGATAATTCCGAGGAAACTGACATGGTAGAAGAGCATTCCAATTCATTCAACTGGAATGCTTTGTCAAAGACCCGAGAGATCAAGGCCGGTCATTTGACCATTGTCGGTTTATTGGAGAGAATTTCCGTGACGACTGAATTCACCGCATCTGGCCCTAAAATCCGACACATACTCAAACGTCTGTGGCAAAAGCGCCCTCGCACGTATTCATCGGCAACTGCGTCTCTCAAATTCCCCTTCGACCGAATTGACACCAACTCTCCTGCAATTGATGCAGATCACGACAAGGAGGTCAAGAAGAAGCAAGCACTGGAGAGGCAAGCCAAGGTCATGGCGCAGTTCCAGCAACAGCAGCAACAATTCTTGAACACCCAGGGTAACATCGATTGGGGTGAAGAAGATTTCAGCGATCTCGAGTCCGACACAGACGCTACCCCAGAAAAGAAGCTATGGAAGTACCCTAGCGGAACATGTATCTTGTGCCAGGAAGAGACTAGCGATTCGAGGCTATACGGTACCTTTGCCTTGGTCCAAGACAGCATAATTTTGCGACAGACCGATATCAGGGACTCCGATAGAATTCGTGAGGTGCTCACAACACCCACAAGTCTGGACAGGTCCGCCGAAGAAGTGCGACCATTTGGTGTATCTGGAGAGAACCATACCACCATCAAGCGTCTTGACTCTTCTGGTGGTGAAGTCATCAGCGAAAAGATTGGGCTGAGTAAGGGATTCAACGCAAAGAATACCCTCCGTGGGCCTGTGACTACTGGCTGTGGCCACATCATGCATTACTCCTGCTTTGAGCAGTACTTTACGGCGACGCAGCGGCGCCACACCCAGCAGATTGCGCGTCATCATCCCGAAAACACCAGCCTCAAGGAGTTTGTCTGTCCTCTCTGCAAAGCCCTTGGAAATGCATTCCTCCCTATTACTTGGAAGGGCAAGGAAGAGTCTCCCCTTATTCCGTTCACCCCCTCCGAATCATTCGACCAGTGGATGCAATTGGGTCTCAAGCACACCTTGAACCAACAGCAAAACTTCCCAGTCCTCATGGAGAAGGAGAAGGTCTATCCTCAACCATATACTGACATATTTATTGACTACTTGTCTAAGAGTCTGGTCTCTCCCCTTTCCACCAATATTGATCAACTGAGGGTCTCGTCTTTCCCAACAACTGCCCCTGCACAGTACATCACGCCAGCGCGCATGCCAATGCCAGGTGTCTTCCCTCCCACCGAAGAACTCCCGCCTTCCAGCCCACTTCAGCACGTGTCGAGTCCCTCGGACAGCCCTATGTCGGAACTGCTTCAGAGCTACAGGCGGCTGAAGAAGACGTTCAAGGCGAACAATGTCAATTCGATGTTCAACAACACTCCTGAGGCGAATGCCAACGATGATCTTGTGCATACTGATTCTCTGATTCGCAGCTTTGGTTTCAGCATTGCTGCAGTGGAGATCGCGCAGCGTGGTGTCGAGTCAGAGCCTGGCTCGACCTTGCTCGACACAATTCCTTCGTTGACGCTTACTCATCTCCGTGTTCTATCAGAGACGGCGTTGACATATGCTGCTGTTGGGTGTCTCCACTCGACGGGACCGTCAAAAGGGCGCCCAACAAATGAGTTCCAAGAGATGCACCGTCAAAAGATCTGTCAGTTACTTGTCGGGCACCCTTGTTTGAGTGGCACAGCTTTGCTTAATGATGTCCGTAACATCGAGCCTCTACTTGCTGTTGATACCTTTGTGTTCCTCGCAGAGTCATCCTTGTCTCTGCTTCCAGTGCTTGATATTGATATCAGACATCTTGTGCGGATGTGCTTCGTGGCTGAGATTGTTAAGGTCGCTGTCACTTTCATTCTTTGGCCACTGGGATTGAAGGAGGAACTCGCCAGCCACCCCGAGGACCATACCATGGCTGCTGATTTATCCGAAGAACAATTCGGAGTGACCAAGCAGTTCTTCGACTCGATCGTTGCTGAACTGAAGGCGAACTCTGTCGGCCGGGCCGAGGGCTCCTCCTTCCCCGCCGAGAGTGGCTACGTCAAAGATGGAGAGGAAACTGCCACCCCAAGCATCATTACTGCCGTCCGGCGACTTGTTACGAGCTACGGACTAGTATTCCTGCGCAAGGCAGTCATCCTCCTTCATGTTCAGCACGGCGTCGAGTTCCCCAACACAGGATTCGCCGATGTAGAGTCCTCTGAGCTTGAGCGCCTAACCAAAGCACTTCAGCTGCCTTCCATTGATGAAATTCTCATGTCTGTCAAGCCCGCGCGTAAAACAAACAGCCCATTCGACGCAGTAATTTCAGGATGGATCTTCCACTGGAACGCCTCGCGCTCAGGCATCCGCTTCGAAGACCACCGTCTCTGGCCCAGCCTGTCGCACCCTGCTATCTTTGAGCTTGTCGGCCTACCCAAGTACTTCGATAGCCTAATCGAAGAGGCAAACCGTCGCCGTTGCCCCAATTCCAAGAAGGAGCTCACTGATCCGAGTATCTGTTTATTCTGTGGAGAAATATTCTGCTCACAGGCAGTATGCTGCATGTCAAACAAGCTTGGCGGCTGCAACCAACATCTCCAAAAGTAATTATACCCTCCCACTTCATTTGCAAGTACTCTTCAGCTAATCAGTCTTCCATAATAGATGTGGTAAAAACGTCGGTCTTTTCATCAATATTCGCAAATGCACAGTACTCTATCTGCACAACAAGAACGGATCCTGGCACTACGCGCCTTACCTTGACCGCCACGGCGAAGTCGACCCCGGTCTCCGCCGTAACCGCCAACTTATTCTCAACCAGAAGCGCTACGACCGGCTACTACGCGACGTTTGGCTGTCACATTCGATCCCCGCGACTATCAGCCGCAAGCTGGAGTCAGAGATCAACAGCGGTGGCTGGGAGACTATCTAATGAACACAAAAGCGCGTTTTCTTTTGCGATTGTTGATGTGCATGCTTTTAGATTTTTTACTGTTGAATTTTTGATGACGAATTGGAAATGATCGTGATTGTGTGTGTTTAGCCCCTTTTTCTTTTCCTTTCCTTACTGTGCATTTTACCATGTTTTTTTGTCTCATTTTCACTGTATATCGGACATGCTTTTCATCAATAAGTTCACTCGGTAGTTACGATTCAAAAATATCAATCTACCTTCACCTCAAATGCGGATTGGACTTGTGAATGTATCATTAGGTTCGTTTCCCCGATGCTAATGACAAGACTATGCTTTGCTACATATATCCCCCCTTTATATCTGTTTTAACTAGTATCCAACACGCGTTTTCTCTCTTGATCTCGTGCCTTGATGCTACAATAAAGCGAAATATTGAAATTGCTAGAACGATTCATGACTTCTACATGTAGGTTGACTATGTAGTTGAATGACAGGGCGTATGTACTAGGATATATGTCTCTTTAAACTTCAATGTGATCACTTTGTACATAAATACGTGTAGCTATGAATATATATTAATACCAGCATGCTTTATATATCCTGAAAGTTTATTGCCAAAGTGGCGCCATTTTAATACATAATCTGATAAAGTATCCAAAGCAGGACTCACATAGGGAGGAATCGGAAGGGTACCAATACCGCCTCAAGGGGATCCTGACTGGCAGCATCTAGCAGTGGCATATCACTGGGTGTGTTGTTTTTGAATGAACTATGGCCATTTGGATTGAGACAATCCTTCTGGTCTTCATGAAAGTTCAGCACGAATTCACTATCGCGAAGTATGGCCTGTGGGAACTCTGTCGAATTCGCGAATTGCGGGCAGAACTTGCTTGCCGCATGCATGGTTGTCATTGGAAATGAATAAGAAGTAAATAAATAAAAGTCATCGCCCGTAGGCGATCCGGCAGCTTGAGATCAAATGGCACTCAAGCTGAGGATGGACGGGGATCCAAAGTAGCAGTGCGCCAATGTCACCAACGACAACCGCTAGGCCAAATGCCCGCCCATCCACTTGTTTATACTAGGCAGTTGTATTTACCTGAGAAATGCGAAGCACAAATAGAAAATTAAGATGCGACTTTACCAAATTGCCTCCATAATGAAACGCTTACTTTAGGGCATCCGTGGACCCGTGGATATACTAGTCTTACCTTATCAGTGCCAAGCCGGATCTCCATTTCTTGACATAAGCCTTTCTTAACTTCAGTTTCAAGCAACTTGAGCTCGCGAATCATGAATAACGAACAGTTTCGCCGGCTACTAGCCGACCAGTCATCGTCAAAACCAAAGGACCAGAGCCCAGCACCTGGTCGCGATGCATCGCGTGGCGGCGCAACCCCGGGCGGATCATTGGGGTCGCGAATGCGATCCAGTATTCCCATGACACCGTACGTTGCTTGATTTGCAGATTGCTACTATTCAACAGGAAACTAACATCTGTGGTACTGCTATAGACGTTCAGTCACTGGTGTGGACTTCGCCCGTCAGCTCTTCGAGCAACGCCGTGAGGGCGATCGACCTTCCAAGCGATTTAAGTCCTCCGCCGCGCCGAAGGGTACCTCGCTACCGACCGGCTATCAAGATCGTGCGCAATTGCGCAATGCAGAAAATGAAAATGAGAAGACCGCGGGCTTGGAGGCGCGGATCAAGGCACTAGAGGATATGGTTAAGTTGGGACAAATCGACCAGGCAACATTCGACAAACTCCGCCGAGACCTCGGAGTCGGAGGTGACCTCGCAAGCACACACATGGTCAAAGGACTGGATATGGATTTGTTGAGGAGGATTAGAGCTGGCGAGGACGTGTCGCAAGCGGCCGAAAAACCTGCGCCGCCCCCCGAAAAAGAAGACGTGGATGAGGAATTCGAGCGTATGATGGAAGAGAAGGGGCTCGAGGAGCTTGCTGCTGCACCAAAGCAACCGAAAGAAAAGAAGAAAGGGACCATGGCACCGCCGCCTGCGAGGCCGAAGACCCGCGATGAAATTCTGCGGGAATTGAAGGCAAGCCGTGCTGCTGCTGCTGCGCCTGCTCCACCGGCGGAGTCAATCCTCGGTTCAAAATTCAAGAAGCTGAGCGACGGAAAACCCGAGAAGAAGCGCTTTGTAGAGCGTGATGAGACCGGCCGTCGACGCGAAGTGCTTCTTATCACAGATGCGCAAGGAAATACGAAGAGGAAGACCAGGTGGCTTGATAAGCCTATTGAAGCGCCTGTGCCTCCTGCGGGAGACCTTATGATGCCCGATAAAAATATGAAACCCCTTGGCATGGACGTTCCAGCTGATATTGCTGCCCGTGCTGCTGCACAAGAGGCACCCGAGGACGAGGACGACGACATCTTTGCCGGTGTCGGTGATGATTACAATCCCCTCGCTGGAATTGAAGACGAGTCATCGTCTGATGAAGATGGTGAGGTGGCAGATTCGACTACTCGCAAACCTGAAAAGGCTACTGTTAGCGAAGAGAAGCCGTCCGCCATCCCTGAAATAGCACCTGCAAAGCCCAAGAACTACTTTGCGACTGGGACCTCCACTACAGAGGAGGAGACTATGGACCGATCCAACCCCCTCATCAAAGATCCAACCATTCTTGCAGCCCTCAAACGAGCTGCAGCTCTCCGACAGAGCTCCCCCTCGGCAGAGGACGACGCAGACCAGCCTTCTGATGCAGCAGCCCTTCGTCACAAGCGCTTCATTGAAGAGGCACGTCGCCGAGACGCCATGGATGCTGCAGATATGGATATGGGATTCGGAGGAAGCCGCAACGACGACGCAGAGGAGGACGATGGTCCCCTGCTCGACTTTGACGACGACGAACGAGGCGGGAAGAAGAGAAAGCGTGGGCCCAAGAAAAAGAAGGGTGACAAAGATAACGTCACGGATGTTCTGCGTGTTGTCGAGGGTCGCAAGAAGGAGGCTTCATAAGTGCCATTGCCAGGAACCCCAGGTCTTGGGCTCTCCGTTTTCCCATACATGTACGTTCGACTATGGAATCGATATGGGAGATATTTGATACCCTGCTATGCTATGCGTTCTCTACTTGTCTATGAAACCCACGGGTCCGCAAAGACCATCCAGTCATCTCTAGCGTTTACAAGCTGCCGTATTAGCCTTTTTCTAAACTTTGCTGGGTATCATTCTTAGTATGCAACGAAGACTGCACACATAATCTACGTATTTACCCCCAAGTAGCCGTCCGCTTGGCTGGCCTTTACCTTCGACGATGTAGGACTTCGATAGCCTGAATAGCTAGTTGGGTAGACACGCTATGCATAACAGAATACCCCGATGTCTTTTCTAGTATCGATATCGAGCAGTCTCGTGGACATCTGCGTCACCATTTACTACGTCCTACTTGTATGGCTAAATGTATTCCGTCGATACCTTCGGCGTCGGACATATGAGATGAGTTCTGGATTGAAGTATACTTGGCTAACATGTCCATGTGATCTCAGGTTTAGGCTTCGTCTCCCTCTGCAGAGGATGGTGTGTCGCCTATACAGATGGCTACTAGTATAGATGGCTGTATATCTTCACAATACTCTACAGGATATCACTACACCTAGGTAGATATCAATATCTCCCAAAGGGAGCTAGTTGTAGCTGACTCCTGGAGTTGTCACGTCTCCCTAGACAGGTCATCGTTATATCCAGGGTCTCGAGACACGATACACGTTAACTTAGAGAGGGTAGTACTTTCCCTTTCCCAGACAAACTACTTTCCCTAAAATGGAAGGACCCCCCAGATGCACTCCCACCTTCGACATATAAATACCCTCCTCCCCTTCCCCCTCTCCCAATTCTTTCTTTCCTCCTACATCCATCTTCTCTCCATACTTCCATCCACTTTTCATCCACTTTTCATCTGGACCATGTTGACTGGTGAGTACCTTCCATCATTCCAAGGTTTGTTCCTTCCTTTCTTCCTTCCTTTCTTCCTTCCACTTGTTCCTTCCACACTTGTTCCTTCCACACTTGTTCCTTCCACACTTGTTACTTCCACATTTGTTTCTTCCACTTCTATGTCTCGTCACGTCTACGTGTTTTGTGTCTTGTCTTGTTGTCTCTTTTTTTCCTTTCTTACCCCATCCTGTCCCTGCTACTTCATGGGTTTTGTCTCATCATATTGTGATTATCGTTATAGTCCCCTAACTCCACCACATCATGGAATCATACCTGCCTCCTGATACCTCGTCATGTATCTATGCATATCATTTTCTCATGTCCCACATCAATGAACAATGTTGGAACCTGTTGTTCTGTTACTCAGCTAACGAATTGCAGAGACAAAAACACCAGTCCATGCTTGTGATACATACCCACTCTGCTTGATATGTTCTTTCTGCTCATGGGACGAGTGATCCCCATGGTGAGACACTTTATGCTCCAGGTGAGAACTCAAGCGTTACATCAACCACCAGGGTTCTTTTGGCTCGCAATGAGTGGAAGATCTCACCAGTCCATTGGCTGACGCAGGGAAACTTTTTCTTCCTCTACTTTTAGGGATTCAATTTATACTTTCTTTGCCTGCTACACATTCACAGTAGCGTTCGATCTTTTCCAGGTGAGAACTCCAGCGTTATCAACCACCAGGGTTCTTTTGGCTCGCAATGAGTGGAAGACCTCACCAGTCCATTGACTGACGCAGGGAAACTCTTTTCTCCTCTGCTTTTAGTGGCACTTTTGCATCTCCTTTCCTGCATCGAACAGGGCCTTGCATGATGAAAAATGACACTAGCCTGGACTACGGACGAAAAAGGCCACACAGGTCATGATGCCACCACCACCGTCATCATCAATGTGAACATCGACATCAATGTCGGAAGGAAATGCCCAATCTTCCATCTCCACACATCCCATTCAGGTGAGATCTCACAGCGGAAAAAATTGGAAAGGAGGTTGAATACACCAATATCAACCAACCTCCATAGACAGTTAGAAAGAGTTCTGCGACGGGATCTCACCAGCTTTGCTGACGCTTGTTGGTATTACCAGGAACCTCCCGTCGATACCACCAGGCAAATTTACAAAATATGCCAACACGAACTCAGTTTACCCCCAACGGTGCAAACAGCAATCATCCGAGAAGCATGCACCGGGAATTTCCGCATTACATATTCAGGTGAGGTTCTTGAGCGGACAACACATGGAATGGAGGTTGAATACAACCCAAACGGACAACCCTCCCCCAAACCAACCTCCTTAGATAGCTAGATAGAGTTCTGCGATGATAGGCCTCACCAGCGTTGCTGACACTTGTTGGTTTTTACCAGACATCTCCATACCAGCGACCGAACCAACAAATGCCAATTTGCCCAATTTGATATCCAGAACTACTTGATCCTTCTGGACCCCTCGATTTCACCAGCAGACCCAGCAACTTCTGCCGGTCCACCGCAAGTGAATCTCCAAGGCATAGTACCTTGAGCATTCATATACTGGCCACCCGCACACGACACATTCAGGTGAGATCCCACAGCGGAAGGAAATTGGAAAGGAGGTTGATACACCACCACCAACCAACCTCCATAGATAGTTAGATAGAGTTCTGCGACGGGGTCTCACCAGCTTTGCTGACGCTTGTTGGTCTTTACCAGGCACCTGCATATCAACAACTGGCTCGGCGAGACCTGCCAGCTTGAGTCTACTTTAAGTCGTTTTCCAGCGCAGAATACTGCCGAAACCAAACATTGCATATTCAGGTGAGGTTCCTGAGCGGATAACACATGGAATGGAGGTTGAATACAACCCGAACGGACAACCTCCCCCCTCGCCCCACCCCTAAAACCAACCTCCTTAGATAGTTAGATAGGGTTCTGCGATGATGGGCCTCACCAGCTTTGCTGACACTTGCTGGTTTTTACCAGGAATTCTCATATCACCACCCAGCTCGGAACAACTTGCCAGCCTACTTCAGCTTGTTGTTCAGCCCTGGCTTGTCTTTTCAGACACATCTACTGGACCCGACACTCCAGCTTGCCATTTAGCATTGCCAATGCCACCGTCCAACAAACACGCACAAAATTACCGCATAATCTTGCATCTTCAGGTAAGGTCCCTGAGCGGATAACACATGGAAAGGAGGTTGAATACACCAACACCAACCATCCTCCTTAGATAGTTAGATAGAATTCTGCGATGATGAGCCTTACCAGCTTTTGCTGACGCTTGTTGTTTTTTACCAGGTATTATTATTCTCACACATCCACGCCGTCTATTCCAGCTTGCTTAGAATTCAGTGTGCTGCACTGATCTCTCCAACATACGATACAAAAATGACCGCGCACTCTTCCATCTTCAGGTAAGGTTCCTGAGCGGACAACACATTAAAGGAAGTTCAATACAACCAAAACGGATAACCATCTCCCATGCCAACCTCCTTAGATAGTTAGATAGAGTTCTGCGATGACGGGCCTTACCAGCTTTTGCTGACGCTTGTTGTGTTTCTAGGTTCATCCCAACAGCCAAACAGACAAACTAGTCCATCGACCCAGATTCGCTTGCTACTAGGCCCTGCATATTGCTTAACGGCACCTGATTGGTCTTGATCAAGTGAGATTATGCCCTGCACACTCGAAGCCGTACAATTGGCTAACCAAGTCTAGATGCATTTTTCCTGGGGATGATTGACGAACAACACTTGAAACCTCAGTGCTTTGGCTTCGATCAGAAAATGAGGTTGGGTCTCTTCAGCCTTGTGCATCTCGGTTCGCTGCTAGTTTACAGCGATCTGGTGGTGAATATTCTATGTTGTCTCTACTTGAGCCACAGGATGGAGACCGCGGTCAAGTTTCGGGGACCGGTTCCATTTCGCTAGGCTTACCCATCCCAAGGATAATCTGCAAGTGCGATGAAGTGGGTTCCCGAGGTTGGCTGGATGGGTGGAGCTTATCTCGGTCGCTTGCAATATTGTCCCTGGGATGGGCTGGGTGGTCAGTAGGGGGACTGCGCAGATCCGTTCTCTGACAATATGTTCTCGGCTCCAGTAAAGATTGCAGTGCATGACTTGGCTAACCGGCTTTGGGACACGAAATTCAGCGTTGTGATCTGCTGGATGCAGCCGGAGACAAGCGGTGGCAATTCCTTGAATTTCAGAGAAATTCAAGAATATCTGCTGGGACATGACAGTGGTCGCCATTCAAGGGTTTGATGGAGGCAACATGTGGAATTCATCATCGGGACGTTGTGGCTTGGACATCTGGCAATTATGTCTGTTATGGGACAAACCTGCCTTCAAACGCGAAAGTTACAATGGGGAGCTATGCCCTGTAACATAACTGGACAACCCCGTTCATCACAGAATATCATCTCAAACACAACAAGAAAAATGAAGGACGGGAGAAACAAAAGGAAGAAAACAACACCGACACCACCACCACCACCACCACCAGCGGGAGAAGGCGAAGGCAACAGGGTCTCCAACACATCACTTCGGTCAACATTCTCATGCCTTGTGTCTACCCATAGGCAACATAACTCTTATCGGAAATCCAGGTGGCGATCCATTTGAGCAGTATCAATACTTCACGGGGCGACAAGGCAACGAGCGAGAGGAGCTCGCTCACCGAGCGAAACGTCGAACATCATGGATGGCCTGGGGATATTATGAAAGGGGTGGTGGCGATATTCAAGTTACAAAAGCCGAACTAGGTTAGGCCACTCGGGGGAATCAATGTACATAAGGGGAATTGAACATCATACATACAACAATTCGACCTTGCAAGAACTGAGCTTATGTCACAAAATTCAGTAGACCTACTATCAAAGACTGCTTTTCGTGATAATACTGGGGAAAAACCAAGAAAAAAATAGCTATTGGTGGTGTTCTATCTTGTTTGCCAAATTAGAAAACAGGGAGCAATATGGAATCCCTTGGGTTGTCTGAAACATGCTCTCGACTGGGCATAATTCCACCTTCTAGGAGATGTTGACGCGGGTATCGGGGTAATTGATTTATTATCCACATCTCTGGTTCCCCTGCTCAGACAACATGATCAGATCAACGCCAAGTAGCGCCCCTAGACACCAGAAGCTTTGAATTCCCATCAAATATCAGGTATAGTCCAACCGACCAAGTCACGAACGGGACAGCACTTTCTTCTGTATCCCCACATGTACATAAAAGCTCTCCACCTAGAGAATGGGTGCAGCTTGTAACACCACCAGCAGTATTGCCAACGCTCATTCTGCAGTTGACGAACTAAACGCAATTCCGAAACTGGTTCACGCCATAGGAGCTCAGTGACCCCCGTTTTCCGCACCCGAAGAAATGACTGGTAGCAAACGAAGAGATATTTGCAAGTGAGTGCGACGCAAACTTGGTCTGTTACCCAGAGGAATGTGAAGAGTGTTTCCACTATTTCTGGTGGAATCTTTTGAAAATTGTCGACTGGTAGGGGTCTCTGTTGGTTCTTCTGTTGGGTTGTCCGTCGGTGCCGTTGGAATATAGATTTCATCTTCGTAGGTGGAATTGTATGGTGATTGCCCACATTGGAGTATAGTGAAATGGCTAAGAAGTGAGATGGGGGAATGGAATTGACTTCTCTAGTCGATCTCTTTTACGCTGATGGGCGTCATCAATTTGCGGACCACCCATGGATTTATATCAGCTTAGGGTTATACCGCTCTCTTTTTCCCTTTTGCACCCCCCAAAAAAAACACCCCGTCGACGATTTGATTGGCACAAGCTTGTGGATTACGAGGATGGTATTGGAAGATGTCCAAATAAAATATACACACTGTTCTGTGTCTAGGACTATATCTGTATCTCCATTGTAAAAAAGAACATATTAAGAATGTAAAAATGCAGGCCATTTCCACGTGTCATCCGTAACCGCCCAAAGCCCCTCAAATAACCACCTCCCTAGAGGCCCCGATTCAATAAAAGCCTCATACCCTAAAAGATCAACTCTGTAATGACCCCACTGCATCAAAAGTTGCCCGAGTCCACGACGACGAAATTCCGGATGGACACCCACTCGATTCACACCTAATCACTACCGCCAGCTCTCATTCAATCCCCCGTTTCTCTCTAGCAAAAAACCCCACCTGCATGAGGCCGCTGGAACCAGCACTGTTGCGGATGCAGGAATTGAGTCGCGACGTGGGAGGCGTACTTTGCCCGCTGCTTGCCAGTTATAACACGCCCCTGAATAGTAAAATCATCTTCTTGAGCTCATCTACAAAATCTCCTAAATATGGGAAGCCTTACAGTTGACTTCCCCTAGAAAGTGCATGCCATCTTATGGTCAGCTTGGGGGATATAGCTCGTTTCTTTGGGCCGATATCTATCCGAGTCCAATGCAAGTTTTCTGTAGGATTCAGTCACACTAAATGATCTATCAACTCTTATTAAACAATAGCATAGACAAGTACTCGTCATGGTAGTTCGGTCAATCGCCTAACTTCGTTTGCTGGAGCCTCGAAGATCTTAGGTGCTTCATTCTGAGCCTGTCCGTTGTGGGACTTTGAATCCATCGCGGGCTGAGTTTGAGATGTGACAGGAATGCTCTCATTGACCTGGGTTGAGCTCTTAGACCTGCGGCGGACAAAGAAGAATAGCGCGAGAGCCGCAACGAAAGCACCCCCGAGTCCGACGCCCACTCCCACGCCAACTTTGGTACCATCTGATAGTCCGCTATTTCCCTGGCTATTATGGCCTACAGTGGTGGCCGTAGCGACCGCTTGGGTTGTAGTTGAGGAAGTGCTCAAGCTAGGTGTAGGTACCGTGGCCTGTGTAGTTGAAACGGCAAGGCTTGATGTGGTAGAAGTCGCTGAGTCGTCTTTGGTGATATTGAAGTAATGACTGGCGAATATTTCATTCAGGTCGTTAATATTCGAAGCATTGCGGATTTGGAAGAAAAATATTTCCCCATTGCTCAATTTTCTATTCGTTGACACGATCCAGTCATAAAAGGTGACTCCGTAGAGGTTGGCTGAGAGTGTTTGACTGTGTTAGGAAGTTGTTGGCAAGAGGTCAAGGCCTAAATGGATGACATACTTTGCACCCATTCAAAGTCTGAGTTATCATTTTGCCATAGCATGATTGAAAAGATCTCCAACGAAGTATCCCAGCGCATCTGCACTGTCTCCCCAAGAGTGTAAACCGGATTATTCTGGTACTCATGAATGGGACCTCCCGTCGGTGGATTGTAGAAGATCCCCGGTTCCGCAAATGCACAGGCGCATGTTAGCAGGAGGACTAAGAAGTGCTTCATGAAGGAACACAGGAGATGGAGACAAAGAGTGAGTAGTAGGTATGACAGAGTCGTCAGACAGAGTTTGCGCAAGGACTGAGACTCAACCCATAGGGTCTGGCTTAGGGAAAGGGGGTTTTCTGGTTCCAAAGCACTAACTGATTCGCTAGACCCTTCTTAGTTAGTCCTTCCAAGGTCCCTAAACACCGATTCAAGATAGCGAGCACAGGATTTGCTCCGGATGATCTAGTATGGCCGTGCGTAGCTGAAAGCAGTTAGACCTCAGGACATGTACAGAGTATGCAACAATGATTCGAGCCTCCATCAAGTATGGCCCCGTAAAAGTCCGTCTCCCGTGGAGATGGTCAGGTCCGAATAGTACCGTGAGCCAACCCAATCACACGCTAAAGCCTAGCGCGGGAGATTTCCACGGGTAGTGTCTATGCGGGACCGTCTTAGTGCAGCCTTGGAACCCCCCGCCCCCTCTCCCCAGCATTTGATTGGGCAAGCGGAAACTCAATTCAGAATGTTAATTTACTCTTGATTGCATGTATATCGCCCATTGAGCGATATGTTGAGACATGAAGTGTGCTCTTGCGGTATCTTTAGAAGAAAATGTTCGACCCATACGTGTATTCGCAGGTGATCTCATAGTTTACTTGCGAAATGAGGGAGTTACCGAAACGTGCCATGGGTGGCTAGGGCGGCGGCGCCGTCCACTAGACAAGGGTACAAGGTACTAACTATCTGACTAGCGTAGCGTTACTGACTTCACGTGTTATTGATGCTGATCGTTGTTGCGGCCCCTTTCAGGGGACCTGTCTCGGAAGCTGGATTGATTTAATCATCGCATTTCACACCCGATCGAAGGTATTCAATGCGGCTGCCCTGAGACATGACATAGAGACAATGCCATTTAGCGTCCACATGTTGCTCTCATCCCGTCAGACCTCTTTCGTCCTTTTCGCCGCACTCCTCGTTTCTTGTTGGGTTTTTTTTCGCCCCCTCTATTTATCCCCAACGCGCGAACCTGCTTCGGCATCCGTCTTCCCAACAATTCCCCCACATCCAGAAGAGAGCGCAGGTAACGAGACATTGGGAGTAAGCCACTCTCTTGACTACATTGGTCTGCAAGCTTGCTGACCCAAAGAAGTTCCAACAGATACTTGCTTTATCCCACAGTGAATCATGGCGGACTCGGGGCCTTGTCGCCGCCGCTAGATTGACTGGGCTTCAAATCACGATTCCCCCACAGCCACCAACACACCCAGATCTCATCAACGCATTTGCTCGTCTAGGTCCCCATGAGCAAGAGAAAGATCACCCTACCCCCGGTGGCAGCCGGGCGTGGCTTGCGCACCTTGATCTGATCAAATTTGCTTACCAATCCAATTTTCAAACCACCCTTATCATTGAGGATGATGTTGACTGGGATGTATCGGTCAGAACACAAATGAAGAATATTGCATCCGCAGTGAGATCCTTGACAAAGACCGCTCAAGACGAAAGGTGGCCGTACGGTTGCGGCTGGGATGTCCTTTGGATTGGCCATTGTGGAGAATACTGGGAGGAAGGATTTGAGACAGTTCTCTTTGAAGATGATACAGTGTGCCCACATGCAAACTACAGTGGTTGGGCACATCAATACCTGTCCCGCCTACCTGACGGAAAGCGAGCTATATATTGGTCCAACAACCCAGTCTGTTCGTTCGCTTATGCGTTGTCTCATGATGGTGCTAGGAAAGTGTTGGGGCTAACCGGAGCTGGTCAAGGTGAGGCATTCGACATCAAGATGATGGGTGAATGCAAGGCTGGCAATCTCAGGTGCATCTCTGTGGCGCCAGAAGTCATCCATCAATATTTCCCACCTGAGGAATATAGGCTGAAAAGCTTGGTGGATATTGGCAATGGAGAAGCACCAGGGCCGGAAGATGCTGTTTTCGAATCTACAAAGGGCACTACAGAGAACATCTTACATAGCGCACGTTGCCAGGCTCTCTGGGCTGATACCTGTCTCAAATAATAGCCTCTTGAATACTTAAAATGTCATGTGTGCCATGATCTTTGATATTGAAAAACACAACCCGAAAGGACCTCCAACTATGCCGTGCAAATATGAGAAGAGTGGTATTCACAACCAAAATGAGCTAGAATAAGGCATCAAAGGCGTCACAGGAGTTCATCGGCCAGACCCACGGTTATCAAGAATAAGATGCTGGGGAACAGCACTACTCGTCGTTTCACTGTTCGTATCTTTAACGCTCAATTTATAGTGGATCTTGTTTCAAAGTAGGCCTCGTGGCCTAAGTAAAGAGATTAAATCTTAAATTTAGAAGAAATATTTGACCCATACATGTATTCGGAGGTGATCTCATAGTTTACTTCACGGTCAGAAGTATTCGCTCCAGAGCAGCGTCTTCCTCTATTTCTACAGGCTTGCCTATTGATGTCCACCGACCTTTTTCTCTTTGGATGGATAGTTCAATATCGTATCCAGTTTGTGGTGCCGATCTTGGGGACCGCACTTGTTGGCCTTGGGCTCGCAGCGACCTCCATCTCGTTACAGACGTATATTAGGGACTCATTTGGAATTTATGCCGTCAGCGCGACCAGTGCAACGATGGTGGTGAGGAACACGACCGCTGTGTTCTTGCCCCTTATGGGACCACCCTTATTTGATGCGCTGGGATACCACTGGGGTGGGACACTTCTAGGATGTATAGTTTTAGTTCTCTCGCCTTTGCCGTTGTTTTTAATCAAGTATGGAGAACGGCTACGTGCTAGGAGGGGGTTTCAGTATGAGGACCATGTTAGAGAGATTGAAGATCCTTAGTATAACCTATAGCTCAGCGATGGACAGGAGATATATAAACGCCCACCCCTAGACGTAGTTGACACAAGGTTGTGGGCCCTGGTCCGTGCGCCTTAAACCTACCTTAGGTACAAAGGGTATGCTTACCTACTTCCGACTTCTGACTTCTTCCTGCCACTACCTATTCAGAGGCGATTTCGGCGACAGCCTCGTGCGAGCACTTATTTACTTCATGCTATTGTCACATTTGTGGAGATACAGGTTCATCATGACGGAAGCTGCAGGCACATCAAGACATCAGCCCCGCAAACCGCGTCCCGAAAAGCGGCAAAAGCGGCCGCAACTTACCCATTTCCTGTGTCTCCCTCTGGTAAACGCCAAATCGCTATCGCAGTTAGAAGAATCGCTCGCGACCTTCAAAACAGCTCATATCACTGATCCCGGGCCAGCTTCTCAACCGTCCTCCAATAGCCAACGGGACACCTCCCGCCTGGGTCTTCCCAGCACAGCTTTTCGTCCACTAGGCACACTTCATCTTACTCTTGGAGTGATGAGTCTCCCCAATAAAGAGCGTCTCGATCAAGCTCTTACTTTTTTCCAATCCCTCGATCTAGCAGACCTAATGAAAGAGGCGGAGCGAGTCAGCGCTCAGACACAACAGAAAAGAACCCTCCACCGATCATCGCCCTTGACTGTATCTCTCGAGTCATTACATGCTCTGCCACAAGGTCAATCAGCAACCATATTACACGCTTCACCTGTCGATCCTACAGGCCGCTTGCTTCCATTTTGCATAAAGCTACGTGACAAATTCATTGAAGCTGGCTTCATCCAAAGTGAGCCCGAGAAAAGACCAGCAGGAAGACAAAAGCCCGCGAATCGCTTTGTCCAAGACTTTCCTGTGCCCTCTGAATCTGCTACTATCTCTAGTGATGTGTCTTTACATCCACGAGAAAGCGAAATTCCCTCTACAACCCCCGGCGTATCGAGAAAGCCAGATCCATCCATAGCAATAATACCCCGACAACCAAAACAGCGACCACTCCTCCTGCATGCGACTATTGTCAATACCATTTATGTTCGCGGACGACAAAGCCAGAACAAGGATGCGAAAAAACATGGTCCACCCAAACGACTTACATTTGATGCTCGCAACCTGATCTCGCAGTATCGTAATTACTACTCTGAAGGCAATCAAACTATCCCACACCCAGGACCTAATGTCTCTCCCGGGAACACGGAAAGTCACCACCGCCGTACGAAATCCTCACCAATCCCAAACAAAAACATTATTCCCACCAGGCATGAAAACCACTCGGCCACTCCTCCTCCCCCACCGTCACAGGGCCATCCTTTCATTTGGGCAAGGGAAATCCCTCTGGATACTATTTGCATCTGTGAAATGGGCGCCAAGAAACTATATCCTGGGGTTGACGACCGTCAGGGTTTGAATGAACGGCTCGGCGAGAAGTATACGGTTGTTGCAGAACGGAGTCTGAATCCACGACTGACATCGCCCCCCTTGTCGAACACAAACGCCTCCACGTAACAACCTGCCATCCAGCAGAAAATGATCAATTGGGGATATGCTTGTAAATAGAATCTGTATCTTAGATATATCTATGAGAAAACTAAATTCTTTTAGAGATTTGCTTCCATTGCTGTATTGCTAGTAATATTAATGAGTAACCTAGATCCCAAGCCTGCTTGGGTTGCGGATGGTACATGTGGGTGGGCTTGCTCATCATGAAGTGAGTTGCGTTAGAGTGCAGCTTGGCATCATCTGAGCCACGAAGAGAAGCTCTACGACCTCTTCTTAATGGTTGATTGAGATTTTGACGGGACAATAAAAGCTAGAAGGCTAGTACATCAACTCGAGTCCCGTGACGGTGAGATAAATGAGGCTGAGCGCGATTAATTGCATACGGAGCTGAGATGAATCGGGAAAACGAGTGTTCTTGAAAGAATCAAGTACCAACAGATCATCTCAACCGACTCATGATTGTCTCCTGTCCCCGTTCAACAGACAACTCCGCAGCCTTAGCCTTGACGGCGGTGAGCATGCTGCGCTCGAAATCATCACGGGTGCGCAGCACAGCCTCAACCCACGAAAGCTGCAGATCCCAGTACTCAAGCTTGAATGCTTCGTAAACTTCCACAAGCGCGGGGCCCTTTTCCGTAGAGAGGAGGCGAACGAGCCAATCAACCAGTCGCCATTTCTGCTTGATAGTACCCTCGAAAGAGTCAGGGTAGTTCTCAAAGAAAGCGAAGACAGTAAGGACGTCGTCCTTGAATTTGTCTGTGAAAGGGTCGACGTGGCGGCGGAATTTAACGCCCTTGTTGCGTACCGCAGACAGGTACCGCACTAGAAGCTCGTCCGAGAGTTCCTCGACCAAGATCTCTGCCAGGGATGGGTGCAGCACAGAGGCGTAGTCTGCCATGTAGTCTTCAAAGGTGGAGGTAATACGCTTCATGGCGAATTCACCGTACCAGCGGGATGTGAAGAAGTCTGGTAGGACAGTGTCCAGATCGACCCAGAAGACAAGGCTCACGAACTGCGCCAGGCAGTGCGTGCTCAGATCCACGTAGCCATCGCGCAGCGCATCTAGCTCGATCGTCGCAGTGGTGCCCATGTACTTGGGTGTGACCATAGGCTCGAAGTCGGACTTGAACCGCGTCAGGTAGCCGAACTGGCCGTCCTCCTCGTTGTCGTCGATGCAGGAGATCTGGTCGTTGGCTATGCCGATCAGCCAGTCTTGCAACAGCTGCACGCCTTCTTGGTCCGCGCCTTCAACTTGATGTTTCGAGCATTCTTCGTCCAAGAGGTTCTGCCATGAAGTCTGTCGGGCCTTCAAGGCACGGAACATGGCGTCGATAATGCCCTCTACCAGGTCTGCGCGGTCTGATGCTCCTGATGCCATGACTTGTTCGTGGAGCATGCGCCACATGTCGGCCAATGTCTTGGTTCGGAAGTGGCCTTCTGCGTTGTTGTCCAGGGCGTCTGCGGCACGTTCCACGAGAGACTTTTTGTCTGCGTTGAAAATACGGTCCATCCATTCTTCGACGGCGGTGATGATGACGTCCTGCCACTTCCGGACTAGTTCTGGTTCGCGGTCGTCGAGAATGTTGGGTTGCAGGTCTGTTGATGTCCAGCCAAGCTTCTTCATTTTCTTGTAGTATTTGTCGCTCCAGTGGATGATGCTGAGCAGATTATCGGCTGGGAGTTCGGTGTCATCGATCATGCTGAGCAGGAAATCATGCATCATCTGATGATAGATATCGGTGTAGGTTTTGAATATCTTCCATTTCTTCGGGACAAGGCTCTGCATGCCTTGCTTGACCGTGAATAGATCATTGAAGTACCACCGGAATTTCTTTTCCAGATTTTCTGGATCTGCAAGGAAGTTTTCGAGGGTCTCCTCAAATTGGCCCTGGGCGTAAAGCTCAATAGCTTGGATGAATTTGTCCTTGTAGCCCCGCACAGTCTTGGGGCCAATGTTCATAGACTTGAAACGACTTGCGAGGTCCTTGTGGTCTTTCTGGGCCTCTTGTAACGCTCGGACTGTATCATCATTTTTCTCTTCGTTCAAGACAACAACAGCAAGTCGCACGACCATGCTCTTGTTGTCCGCCTGCACCAATGGAATGAGGTTCATGCAAGCGGTGCCAAGGTGGTCATCGAACCACTCAATAACAGAATCCAGCCCCTCAAAGTATTCTATCAGAGTCTCTTCAGAGCTGGGGTCCTCCGCCTTGCGGATCTGATCCATAGCCTCGTCACGGAAATCCCTTAACCGTGAGATCTGCATATGAGCCCGCAAAATATTAAGCTGATTCTCCATATCGTCATCATCCTCTTTAAGCAAGTCCTCCACTTCCTGGATATCTGCGCCGAAATTCTCCAGTCCCCGTTTCATCATAAGCGTAGCATCGAAATGTCGTTGGATCCGCGCAAGCTGGTCAATCTGCGCAAAGTCCTCCACGCTATGTTGCGATTCGGCGCACAGCTTGTCAATGCCCTGAAGCTCGTCTTTTGTTTTCGAGACTTGTCGCTGGCCCTCAGTCAGAGCACCAATGCTGCGTTGCACGGCCTCCAGCTGGTCTCGCAGACCTTCACGCAATCGTGAATCAACTGCCGCCTTCTTCCGCAGGTATTCCGCTTTGAGACCGCTGATCTTATCTAGATCTTCCGGGTGCCGAAGGAGGTCTTCGAGTCGCGGCAGCGCGACCGTAGTATCAATATTACTGGGTTGCGCCATGATCGTGGTACGGTATCGGGTATCTCGTGGTGTCGTTGTTCTGGCTCAATCGCTCGAAGCTAGGTCGAGGGGTGAGGTGTCAACAGTGCGGGCATAGGGCGTTGCTGGCGGGAAGGTAGTACGCAGCGGCGAGCTATGATATAAATCCAGGTACTGTCACGCCGGAAAGAGCGCAGCCCATAGTCTCCGCTTTCAAAATGTGAAATACTATATTAGCTATTACAGGTTGATAGGTTGTCGTCGCTGCTGTCATCGGATTCCCGGCAGAACATGCACGTGATCTACCGCCTTCTAATTGAATTTGCGGGATCGCGATCATGTCCCAAGTCCGCGACGTTTCTCCGCCAGATCACAAGATCAATTGCGCTGCAGATATCGGCTGCAAATTCTCATCCAACGATACTCCGGTATCCTTCTACATTCACCACCTTCCGTTCCGTCCTTCCCGAGCCCGATTCCACAACTCCGGACAAGCCAGCAAAAGAACAAACATCCGAATATCAGATCCTCTTGATCTCCACAATCCAACATGTCCTACTTCCGCATCACCCTCGTCCGCTCTGCAATTGGACTCCCGCGCCGCTCAACAGATGTCCTCAAGGCTCTTGGCTTGAAGAAGCGTATGGCAACAGTCTTCCACAGCGTCTCGCCCTCCGTCGCGGGTCAAATCATGAAAGTCAAGGAACTTGTCCAGGTCGAGGAGTGCCAGTACCGCCTCACGAAGCAGGAGGTGCATCTTGAGCGCAAGCCTGATCCCGGATATTATACCGAAAAGAGCTGCACTGAGCAGCGGGGGGGAACTCGGTGGTCAGTGATTGTTGTCATTGAGCTTCGCGTGGAATGGGATACTTTTCAAAATGGGGTTTCTTCGCCGGTCTTGGACACTCAGATGGAATCTGAGTCTTTTGAAATGCCTTTCACTCGGACGGATGATTGATTGATTGATCGATCGCGTCCTCTTTTTTCTGTTTTGGCTTTGCTTGCATGGAGCGGGTTGCTTTTTTCTTTTCTTTTGGTCATGTACTCTACGTCCACATCTATCGGGCGAATGCCTTTCCGGCAAACTATTGTATTATATGCATTATTACCGTCTAGTGGAATCCAACACTTGAAACAAATATGTGCAATTTAAAAGGCTCTGTGTAATGATAATGCCACTGCACCAGCAGTTTAGGCAAAAACAGCTAGGAGACACCAGGACTATGCTGTGGAAGCAGTCCGGACAGGTTGAGCAAAGAAGATACAAACAAGGAAATGGAGGTATTCATTCCAAGAATTATGCTTTGTACAAAGTATCCAAGAAGCCTTCTGCCAGGCGGCTAACGATACTCTTATCGGGAATGCTGCCAGCCACACCATACAGAGCAGAGGTATCACCGCGCTGGAGGATATACGATTTGCCCTCGCGCTTGCGCTGCTCAGCCTTCTCAAGCTCTTTGCCGATGACTTCAGTCAGATCAGCAATGAGCTGGTCGACAGCCTTGGCAGTGGGAATAGTGAAGGCACAGTGGATAGCCGGTGGAGATTGCAGGGCGTTGAGGTGCCAGCCTTTAGCGGACAGGTCATCGGCGATATCATAGATGTCAATGGCACCGTTCTTGCTGCGGAAAGCGACCACACTGACGATCGGGTTACCAATGACCTCCATGTGCAGTGAGATAGTCGCATCGGTCCGAACAGCCGTATCGAACTTCCGCGCCGCGTTGATGATATCAGTGCAGCTGTTGATGTATCCGGTTTCGCCGACGCTCATCAAACTGGCCCAGCAACCGGCGATCAGAGCGCCAGGGCGGGAGCCTGCCACGGAGGGAGAGGCGTAAACACCGCCGGACCAGTCGGGATAGATGAAGTACTGGTTGTTTCGGTATGATTTGTTGCGGTAGATCAAGACCGAGTTGCCCTTAGGGGCGAACCCGTACTTGTGGGTATCGACACTGATACTGGTCACACCGGGCTGGCGGAAGTCAAAGCCACCCTCTTCCTCGTAAGGGGAGGGGAAGCCAGCCTTCTTCAGGTGGGCAACAACGAAAGATCCCAAGCAACAGTCAACGTGGAGAGGGATCTTGTACTTGGTGGCCAGGTGTGATAGAGCGGGGATATCATCAACAATGCCGTGGGGGAAGTTGGGCGCTGACCCAACAAGAAGGACGGTATTGGGGTTGATTAAACGGCGAACAGCATGCACGTCGACCTTGAACTCGGGCTCCGGGCAAGGCACGCGGTGCAGCTTGATCTTGAAGTAATTGCAAGCCTTGATAAATGCCGCGTGTGCCGTGTCGGGAATAATCCTGCGATGATTGATCAGTCTTGCTGCTCGGTACAATGGTAGCCATAAATAAACTTACATCTCGGGCTCAGTGACACCGCGCTCCAAGAAAGCCTTTTGCCGGGCAGCCAAGCAAGCCATAAGAATAGACTCGGTACCACCGCTGGTAGTTACACCGGCACCATCCGAGGGGGCATTGAAGAGAGCAAGAACCTAGAGAAGACATCAGCCGAAAGCCTCCTTCAAAGACCGTACTCCAGATGTAGAGATCCTCATGCATACCATAGCAACAACCTCAGCCTCCATCTTCCGAACACCAGGGAAAACATCCGGGTGAATCGGGTTTGCGACGCCAAACTGTCCAAAGGCCTCAGCCTGTAATTTCAACAGCTCCGCACCTCCGTGATAAACGGCGCCGCTAACACGACCATCTTCCCAGCGGGTATGTTCAAGTCCAGCCAACTTATCCAGTTCAGCGCGGACCTGCTCCGGCGACCAACCCTCCTTGGGCAGCGTAAGATACCGTGTAACATCTGGCCCAGAGTTGACCAGCTTGGATTCGAGTTTCGTGATAGCAGTGCTCACTTGCTTATCGACTTGGCCACGGACACCAGGAACGCGCAAGAAGATGCTGTAGCAGAACAGGCGGAGTGAGATGTAGATGTTGCGGATGCTACCGAGGATACCATAGCCGCGGATGGAGTAGAAGGTCTTGCGCGTATACCGAAGGATGAATAGGATAAATACGATGTTGCGAAGACTAAATTGCGAGCAAAATGTGTCAGTGGTGATTGCCTTTGGTCATTTATTCTGGCCTTGATTCCGCGGGGAACGGGGGATTACTCAACTTACATGTCAAGGTTCGCGGCAGATAGATGCGCGCTGGACACCCGGCCGTAGCCGATCAGCTTGTTCTGCAGGGCAACTGGCAGCATTGAAGAGCTCATTGTTCCCCCAAGGAATAGTCATGCAATAATGATGGGTGGGAGTGGCGATGGGGATGTTTCACTCAAGTGGTACGTTTTGACTGGTTGAGTCTAGCGGGCCTCGGCTCCCACATGAAGCAGGCACTCAACGTTTCGCATATAGTGATGGAACATCTGTATCTTATAGAAATTGAGTGTTGATAGACTTGAAATAGTATTTGTTCGGTACAATGATAATGTCTTCACAAGTTTCTAGATTGATTCTTCTTACTTGGGTTTTCGTCTTTCTCCACTGACGTAATTGGTCCAGACCAAGGTGTACATAGTTATGTAGGCAACTGCTACTCCGTACTACTGCTACTACTGCTACTACTGCTCCTATATATATGCACAACACTCTGAAGTTAAGAATAAGTTACTACCTCTTCTGCGCTATATGTACAAATAAAGGAGAACTCTCTTCTCCTAACACAAATGTGTTTTTGGCCCTCCCAAAAGAAAAAGAAAAAAAAATAAGACTTTTCAAACCCTTGTATGGTATGGAAAAAGATGTCAAAACAAATGAAAAAGCATCAAATCATCAGGTATCTGCCACGTCTTTGCACAAGCCACCGTAAGATAGCATGATACAATATATGTATTGGTAAAATGAAATCGCCTATACCACAAGACCGGCAGCCTGAGCCTCAAGGAGCTCCTTCTCCTTGGCGACGAATGCGGCCTGCTCCTCGGCGGTCAGGTCAAGAAGGGGCTTGTTCTCGCCAGACTTCAGGTTGCGGTGGTAGGCACGGATAATGCTGTCGGCATCATCGACGGCAATGGGACGAATGTCAGCCATGGCCTTGATCTTGGCAGTGCACTCCTTGTATTGAGCGTCAGTCATCTCAAGCTTGAGCTGCTGGGCACGCGACTTGATGGCATTCCAGCCGGTCAAACGAGAGGCGAAGTGAACGTAGCGGGTCATGCCGAAGTCGGCGGGGTTGATAATCTCGTAGGTGCTGGGGTTGTTGAGGATGGCCTTGGCGTGGATACCAGCCTTGTGGGTGAAGGCGCAGAATCCGGTGATGTAGTTGTTGAAAGGAATGTTGACCTCAACGGCCTCGGCGACGAGGTCCTCGATCTCCTTGAGCTTCTCGAGCTTGTACTTGCTCTTGACGTAGTCGCGGTCGGCGACCATCATGCGGGCCATCAGACCACCGAGAGGGGTGATACCGTTACGCTCACCGATACCGAGAACGGAGGTATCAATGTGAGTGGCACCGGCCTCAAGGGCACAGAAGGCATTGGCAATGGCACAGCCAGTGTCGTTGTGGAAGTGAGTCTCGATATCACAGCCAACAACACCGCGCAGGACACGGACGAGCTCGTAGACCTGGCGGGGGGAGGCACAGCCAACGGTGTCGGCAATACCGACACGGTTCACGCCAACCTTGTCCACAGCGGAGTAGATTGACAGAAGATCAACCAGGTCGGAACGGAAAGAGTCCTCACTGGAGAAACGGATCTCAATGCCCTTAGACTTGACGAACTCGATAACCTCAATGGCGGCGTTCTTGATGTAGGTCATATCCTTGCCGTGGGAGTGCTCACGGAGGTAAGAGGAAGTACCGATAACAACATCACTATAGAAAGTCAGTTCTGAGTCAACAAAATAAGGACGAAGATACGAAACTCACACTCCATCAACACCGGTCTCCACGGCAATACGGGCATCATCCATGTGGCAGCGAATGTGAGTGAGAATCTGTAATGGTTATTAGATATCAATAGTAACGAGACCCAAGCAAAACCCTAACGTACCTTAGCCTTCAGGCCAAGCTTGCAAATGGCCTCGCAATCCGCGCGGGACTGCTCAGAAGCGCAAGGGCTGGTGAGTTCGATCTATAGCGTGACCATAGTTAGCCTTTGTTTCTAAATATGAACTCTTCGTTTGTCCGGCACTCACGTAGTCCACACCGAAGTCATCGAGAGCCTTGGCAATCTCGATCTTCTTGGCGGTATCGAAGAAAGCGTTGGCAAACTGCTCACCCTCACGCAAGGTAGACTCAATAATCTTGAAGCGTGAAACGTTGCTAAGGAAATCGGTGACGCCAGCGTCGTGGCCGTAGGGGTTGCGGGATGCGGAGGGGTGGGGGTTCTGGCGAGTTTCAATGCCAACGAAACCAGCGTGATCGCCGTCTAAAGAGTTGTTAGTAAGAAATTGTGGTATATTAGCTTTTCAATTGACATACTGGAAGCAACAGTGCCAGTAGCACCATTAGCTTGCCCATTAGGCTCGGGGTCGGCACCGGTACACATGGTGCAGATGGTGGGGGGTTGAGTATGTAGAGTCGAGATTGGGAAAATATGAAACCCGGAAGTCAGGTTGAGAATAATTCAAAGTAGAGATTGAAAAAGAAAATCGAGCGGTACTTAAAGATGGAATAAAGAAACCTTGAAAAAAAGAGAGGAAAGAGTCATAAATTCATAGCGCCGAAGTAGTGGGCGGTGAATCTGAGTAATGGGCGCCGCGCCCCTCGCTGGGCGGCAAAAAAGAAAAATTTTGATTGTGGAGAGGTGGGGGATGTACATTTTAGAGGAGTATGATAGGATCAAATATCCTGCCATATTCTATATTACAATGTATTTTTGTACATGTATACATTATTTGCACTATGACTCAAAATGTCCATCACTTCCAATTTCTCTCTTCCCCGAAATTTTTGTTTGAAAATAACTTGCATGTGTACAATTCATGTACTCCAAATACCTGAGAACCGACATCGGACCTTACCTGTGGAGTCTGACTCATTAGTCCACCTCAACTTCAACTATGTAATAATGATATTTCCTACAGATATATATTATAGAGAGTTTCAAGATTGTTCTACAAATAACAGCTATGTTATCTATATCTTCAAAATGAAAATCCAAACCTTCCTTGGAGTTGATTCTTCTTATCCACACAAACTCCTATCTGGATGGGATGGTGATGTCATCATCATTTCCGGTCTTCTAGTTGGCTCAAGATAGGGCTGGGAAACGATCTGCCATAGATCTCCCGAGGTCAAGTTATAATGTAGGCTCACATATAAGTGAACATGCTGCAGAATCCCGGTATATATTACATGGATCGCTCAAAGTTCGCATGGATGTTTAAATAACTGTATATATAACAGACTATCCCAATGTCATTGGCCCGGGGCCAGGCTTTTTCTATTATTAAGCTTGCCACTTCCCGATCTCGGGGTCTAGTTATCTACGAGGACATGCTCACTAAGCATTGTTTGGGGCCCTGGAGCCCTCCAGGGCTGGAACAGATCTAAGTAAACTTGCTCCATACCTGTATGTATATATAAGACTCTCTATCAGTGGGCAGGTGGCCATGCACTATTTACATCGGTACTATAACCACACAGCAGCAGGTAACACAAACTTGGATACCAACCCCTCAAGGCCGTTGTATGCAAATGTATTCTGTTTCATATTAAATTCAATTCATGCAAGCCTGGATGTCTTGAATTTGGAATTTTGTAAGGTCTACATACACTTTCATCCTTTAGCCGCCGGTTATGTCTATCCTAAGACGCCCAATAAGCCAGGGAACTTGTATCTCAAACCGGCATTGAATTTCCTTCAATTTGTGTATAGGTCAATCAAAGATCGCCAAACGAAATAGTGTTTACTTTTCTTCAACCCTCCGATATCACCACCCGGTCCTTGTAATGACGTTGTAGCTCTACCTAGATATGTAATTTGACCATAACTATTTTAACGCTAACCCTAAATGGTTCCCCCGGCTCGATAAGAATCTTGATAGCCTACGGATGCAAGATTAGCGCTGCCGCGGTAGATTAATATCGATTTTGTAGTTTACTAGATACAATCTGTACGACGCTATATCGCATGATTGCATTCTATCTGGGGCGCCTTTAGTCTTCTTCCACTGGGCAAATCCGATGCTTTCACAATATCAATATCATTCTTAGGAAGGGTCCCATTCGCAAGAACTGATCCAACGCGTGCATTCTAGATCTTCCATTTGTACTCCGTACTATTGAACTACAAGTAGGTTGAAAGAGACGTAACAGTAAGCATCATTGTATTCTGATAATGGGTACTGTTTAGCATCCAAGAGACCCCGGTGGCAAAATTCAATCTTTTAGTATACATGGTACCACTTGTTGAAGTCCGGCACGTTGTGGGGTCGGGAGCTTTATGCAGGTCAGAATCCACATGGACCGAAATGATTAGTACTGAAAAAGACCTTATCAATTGCTATATAAGAAAAGTATGGAGTAGTGAGAAGAGATCTGGAATCAGTCTAGAACATTCCCTGAACTAATTGCATAGGGATGGCGCCATTGGTGCAGAGAAAGGAGGTGCGGGAGTAAATTCAAGGGTTGTGGTTGGCCAGCGCTCAGGCCAGCTGTCGTTCCAACTATCTCCCTCTGAACACCATTCTTCCTCTTGTCTCTGACTGTGTCAATTCTTATCCGCCTTTCAGTCGTTGGTAAGTGTTTTTTTGATAGAATTTCATCTCGTATTAAAACGTGATCCGTCATATCCGAAACCTGTCTCACTAACTTGTTCCGCGCCTCAGCCATCAAGATGCGTTTCACCTCGCTCGTTACCCTCCTCCCTGCCCTGGCCATGGCCCAGGAGCAGGTTCCCCTCGCCGACCGTGTGCAGGGATGGTTCAACCAGGTCAAGTCCTACGTGCCCACAGCAGCTCCCGTTGCTGCCCCGATCGAGAAGCTGGCCGAGAAGGTTACCGAGAAGAGTGTCACCCACGTATCCCTGGACAACTGGCAGTCCATCCTTTCCCCGGGACCTAAGGCCGAGGACTGGTTGATCTACACCACTGGTGGTAACAAGACCTGCTTCGGTCGCTGCGGAACTGCCGATAAGGCATTCAAGGTGAGATGATGTTTTGCCCCCGACGCGTCTTTACGCCAAGTCCCAAAATCCTAATATCGTCTTTGTAATTTCCAGGAATCTGTTCTGTTGTTCTCCGCAGACCCCACCTCACCCCAACTCGGATACTTGGACTGCGAGGCCAACCAGGTCCTGTGTGCCGCCTGGTCCGCCAGCGCTCCCTCCGTTCAGTACTACCAAGTCCCCAAGGAGCCAGCTGTTGGCGAGGAGCGTGCCCCGACTCCCCTCCGCACCATCTACCTGAACGCTACCACCGTTACTCCCGAGACCATCTACGAAATCCACTCCAAGAAGACCTACGAGAAGGTCCCCGTCTACGAGGGCGCTCTCCACCCCGTTGACGGCTGGGTCGCTAAGTACCAGCTCAACATCCCCATGGGCTACGTTATCTGGGCTCTCGGTGCTGTCCCCAGCTGGCTGTTCATGATTGGTATCAGTTTCTTCAGCCGTACCATGATGTAAGTTGGAATTGATTTGTGCTTATCGTTTGATGTCATTCTAACATCGGAATTAGGAGCCGTCGCGTGGGTCCTACTGGAAACGCCCCTCGTGCTGCTGCCCCCGCTGGTAGCGCAAACTAAATAGCCTCCTTTGGTCTATTTTGGTGTTATCGGTTGTATATAATCAGTGGTAGTGTATTGTGACGCGTCCAATATACTACTTGGGTTGGTTTGTGTTCTTTGTTGGGCAGAGATCTGTCGGGGATGGAGCCTCTTCGATCTTAGGCTTTTTCCCAGCTACCTTTTTAATCAACGTATCCTAGCTATTTAGTGGGATTTTGTAACAGATTCGCCGAATGCATTAGTAGCTCTTTGATGTCAACCTTTCTTTACCTCCATGCCCATAGCATTATTATTTCTTAAACAATAGGTCCCACTTTTGTGTTGTACCTAAATAGGTTGTAGTCGCCGAAAGCCACCCTGGAGATGGGATTTCGAACTTTGCCGCACCTCAGACTGAGGAGCTGGTCGTTCTGCAGGAGGTTCTCTCCAAAGGTGTACCTGAACTCATGATCAACATCGATTGCTCTATTTACACCATAATTTCGGGTGCAATAATGTACGGTGTTCCACTGATGGTTCGCAGAACTGTCATGTCTCTCTCGGGGCTTTTTCTGATTCCAAAGTCATCGATATTGACCTGCCAATCTGGATCCTTGGTGACCATGAAGATATTCTAGTGGCCATATTAACATAGGGCTGTACCATATTTGCCTTGCCTCGTGTTCAGTCAGTTGGTGAAGTCAGTATATATATCTCCGCTATGCTGTCTGTGTGTTCACTTACAATGAAAGCATTGAACTATTACATGTACCAGGAATTGAAATAGAAGATGCAACGAGGGATGAATTAGCATTTTAATGTGTTTTTTAACTGTCGTCAGCTCCGTGGGTCTACCCCGGATTTGTCCCCACACAGCATAATCGATTAGGGATTTCCCGAAATCCTTTACTTCCTTGACCTACATTTTCTTCTCAGCAACCCATAGCAGTTTTCTTTCGTGCATTCTTTCACCGACGAAATCGGCTTGACCGCAAGAAGCTTTATACTGCGGTATTTCGCCGCCAAAGATGATGGAAATGCTGAGAGCAGACCAGGACGAAGAAATGCGAATATTACAACAGAATATCGCCAATCGTGCTGAGTATATAGCCTCCAATACAAGAGGATAGAGAGTTTAGTTAAAACAGATAGATCTCCAGATGCGCATGCATATTGCATTCAAACCCAACGGAAACATGCCATGACCTCAAAGCATTCCCATAATCCTCTTGGAGACCGCGCTCAGCGGGAGTCTTAACTAGGGTTCTTTAGGTTCTCCCCACCCAACATCATGAGCTAATATCATCTCAACACCTTCAGACTCAAGCTGCAAAAATTAACTCAATAAAGAGTGTGCACTTGCATGTAGAGTTCTTTGTAAACAATTTGAGTGTTAATTGCTTGTTATTAAACAGGGCAATGCTCATTCCGAAGGTAGGATCTTATATTTGGGATGATTCATATTTCATCCCGTTTAGGGATAAGTAAGAAGTCAAGCGAACCCCGATATTGTACTAAGAAGGAACGAGTAAAATGTAGATGCTGTTGGCTGTGCATGAACTTTGAGATGTCTATAGCATTGTGTGTTCCTTTATGTTACATCTTGATCGTTCTTCATATATATCTCTCCTTCCCCCCCTCGAAAGTCACTTGTCATTGGTTGTTCATTCCTACTTTCTCCTCATCTTCCATTGAACTTATGAGCCTAGTCTCTTTAGCCTGAGACTCACCTGCATGGCCCGTCGCGAGGGATCGACTAATGTACTGGGGATTGCGGGCTTGCAGACATACAAAAAGGCTAGTGAAGATGAACGATGCAAGGACTTGAACTCACGAATTGTGTTCCGGCATTTGGGTGGTAATGAGACTTGGAACGCTGAGCAAAAGAACGAGAATTGAGGCTTCGATGTACAAAACCCCAATTTAGAGGATTACCCCAATCCCCAAGATGGGGGGGGGCTGGGGAACAAATGAATTGCAGACAGAGATGGAATGACCATTCTACTTGAATTACAGGCAAGTTCTCAACTGAGGACAAGGCTGTTAAGTCCACGGTAATGTCGTTCTCAGAGGTGGCCCATGTCGGTGATTTGTAGTAGGGTTGGAATTAACCCGTGTGTTGTTGACTTTATGAATGCCTATGGTATACGAATGATTTAAGTTGTTCACTATGCCCCGGCTTGATCCTTTGGGTGATCAGCGAAAGGTTTTGCGGAGAAGATTGTTGATAGGTATAAGAAGACAAAGCTAGAACTAGCTCAACCGAGTCACGACTGGCAACATTCAAATATATAATATCCAAAGAGATAGTGAGTCTCAAAAAATACGTTTCACATAAAATCTATCAAGCTAAAAATAAAAAAAGTTGAGCCCAAGGTGAGCGTAGTGGAACAAAAGGTGAAGATATCCCGGGCGGTCGAGCTTCCCTCAAAATTTTATTTCGCGAGGCTGAGATCCTCCAACCACCAACCAACCAACTCAAAATGGCCGCCCCAGTACCTCTAGACCGCATACCTCCCACGACGGCCGCCTACGTGATCGCAACAGCCATCATTGCGGGTGTGACCGGATATTTCATCGGCCAAGGCTCCTCGATCAGCCTCTTCAAAGAAAAGGAAGGATGGCCGAACAGCTACGATGTGAAGGTCCACAGCCACTCCTCTGACGAGGAAGACGAATCAGATTCCGAAGAAGAAGAGACCGACGAGGAAGATGAGGGCAACGGCGAAGAACTGTCGAGCTTCAAGGACAACAGCGAGGAGGTGAAGCTGGTGCTGGTCGTTCGCATGGACCTGGGCATGACCAAAGGTATGTGCTCTACCAGCGTTTCAATTATTCTTCGCATTTGTGTTGCAAGCGCTTACAATCTCTTTCTTCTAGGCAAAATCGCCGCCCAATGCGGTCACGCTACCCTCGCCTGCTACAAATACTTCCTCGAATATGCGCCCAACTCGCCCATCCTCAAGAGATGGGAGCGCGGTGGCCAGGCCAAGATCGCATTGCAGGTCAGGTCCGAGGATGAACTGCTGGTCATGCAGGCTCAGGCTATTAGCCTTGGGCTTTGCACGCGCGTTATCCAGGATGCTGGGCGCACTCAAATCGCAAGTGGCAGCAAGACCGTGCTGGGAGTCCTGGGCCCCAAGAGCGTGGTTGACGGCGTGACAGGACACTTGAAGCTGTTGTAAATTACACATTATAGATGTGCTTTTTTGAATTAGATAGGCAATGATGATCATGACCTCGACGAACAGCTCTCCAGCGTTGCTGAATCGATCTCGCTCAGTACGCGACACGCAGGGCGCATTCGTCATATGCGCGCATAGACAAAATACGTAGCATGTTTCCTAGACAACCTAGTCCCGCAAGGCGAGGACTTTCTTCAATCTAAGGATTTCTTTTTTTTACAACATACGAGGTCTATGTAAGAGATGTTGGCAAGTCATGGTTATTCCCTAACCTCAGCGGCCAACGGCCAATCGGCAAAGAGATATGAAATATGACGCCGTCCGACACCAAGCTGTCAAGCCGAGCTCACCAGTGGGAGCTCAAGACCCGCATCACAAGGCGCGAACAATTATTCTGAGATCTGTCGACCGGAAACCGTAAAGGCCATCCACAAAAATGATGGCTCCAAGCTCGTCGAAATGCCCAGCTCTCAACCATCACACAGAAACCAGTCAGACTGGAGTCCGTGGACAGGAAATCTGGACACAGATCCGGTTTTGGTAAAGAAGAAAAAGAGGAAGGAAAAAGAGGGAAGGCTCTTATTTATGTCACAAGTGGGGCCGCTAAGATTTTATGACACTAGGCCTAAATAGGAATAATGCCTGGCGTTTATATCACGTGATCAGATTGCGGTTATCAGGAAACCAGACGGCGTTGCGCTGAAGGCCATTACCTTTCCATCCCTTCCCCTCCTCCTCCATACACCGTCAAAATGGCGGACGCTCTATCCATCGAGCAGAATAACAAGATCCGAGTGGCTCTTGGCCTCAAGCCACTCCCTGTTCCCGGCGCCGGCCCAGAATTCAGAGAAGATGACGACAGCGAGTCCGGCGAGGAAGAAGACCCAGCCAGCACTCTCGAGTCACGACAGGCGGAAAGTTACGACAACTGGAAGAAAATCCAGGACACCGCCGAAGCGAAACGGAAACGAGACGAAAAAAATGCCGCCATCAAGCGCGCGCGTGATATCGCCCAAAGGAATCTGCAACTCCAAGGATCTACACTAGGCGAGGGGAATGGTGACGAACTTGATACCAAGGCCTGGCTGTCGCAATCCAAAAAACGCCAAAAGAAGATCGAGAAGGAGCGCGCTCAGAGACTGGCGGAGGAGCTCGCAGAGCGGGAGCGCCTTGCGGAAACCGAGTACACTGCAGCAGATCTGGCTGGTATCAAGGTCGGACACGCTGCAGGTGCTTTTGATGGCGGCGAAGATCACATCCTGACGCTGAAGGACGCTGCTGTCGATGACGAGGACGAGGACGATGAGCTCCAAAACCTCGATTTGGTCGAGAAGGAGAGAACCGAAGAGAAGCTGGAGCTCAAGAAGAAAAAGCCTGTCTATGATCCTACAGCGGAGAATCAGGGTATCCTTTCACAATACGATGAGGAGATCGAAGGCAAAAAACGGAAGAGATTTACACTCGACGCCCAAGGCTCGACCGAGGAACGCGAAGCAAAGCGACAGGAAGTTTCAAACCAGTTGCGGAAGAACATTATCAACCTCGACTTTGAGCCCGAAGTGCCGTCCTCCGATTACATGGACATCAGCGAGGTCAAAATTAAGAAGCCTAAGAAGAAGAAGGCTAAAGCTACAAAACAGAGGGCTTTCATGGACGACGACGAGATTGCCCCAGTTGCAGATTCGAGCAATGCACAAGGATCATCAGCCATGGAAATTGATTCAAAGGGTGGAGTCCCAGTCCCTGCTCCCCGCAAGCCCATCAATGAAGATGTTTCTTTCGTGGATGATGATGACCTCCAAGCCTCTCTTGCGTTGCAACGACGAGCAGCCTTCAAGAAGCGCAAGAAGATCAGCCCCGAGGAGCTTGCCAAGCAGCTTCGAGAGGAGGAGACTCAGACCCCAATGGACATTGAAAATTCGGACAATGAAGGCGAGGAGCCTGGCCTTGTTATCGACGAAACATCAGAGTTTGTGTCAAATCTACACAAGCCCACACTCCTCGAGCAGGAAGAAAAACACGCCACAGCAGCGGCCAAGGAGCCTGAAAGTCCCAGCGCAGAGCCCGAGGGAGAAGGAGTGGAGATTGATATGGACCGCTATGGCGATATTGAAGACGAAGAGGAGCTTGCCGCGCGCATCAAGCGCGATGAAGCACCTGCGTCCCAGCCACAACAACTCACCGGCACAGGTCTAGAAGAGGAATCAACTTTGGACCAAGGTCTAGCTGCCACTCTATCAATGCTGAAATCGCGCGGCCTAGTCAAAGACAACGACAGCACCAGCCAAAACGCACTCATGCGCGATCGCCAGCGCTTCTTGGCCGAAAAGGCGAACCGCGAGTCCGAAACCGAGCGACGCGCCCGGCAACAGCGTGAGCGGGACCGTGCCTCCGGCAAGCTTGAACGCATGTCAGCCCGTGAGCGCGAGGAGCACGCACGCTGGGAGAACAAGCAGCGTGACCAGCAGGAGGCGCGCCATATGGCCGAGGTGTTCAACCGCGAATACAAGCCCGACGTCCAGCTGCGGTACGTTGACGAGTTCGGTCGCAACATGAACCAAAAGGAAGCCTTCAAGCAACTCAGTCACCAGTTCCACGGCAAGGGCAGTGGAAAGATGAAGACTGAGAAGCGTTTGAAGAAGATCGATGAAGAAAAGAAGCGCGAGTCTATGAGCACACTGGACAGCAGTCAGAATACCGGCATGAACACTGCTGTGGGCACTGCTGCGCGCAAGAATCGCCAAGCTGGTGTTCGCCTGGGCTGATACCTTTTCTGTTTTTATTAGTTAGCCAAATACCAATTTTACGATATCCAAAGTCTATGGCAGAAGTCCTTCCCAAGGTTCCAAAGCTCCGTAATCATAAGCCTCGAGGCAACATTTCTATATCTTGTGGAGAAGACCTTAACAATTTCAATATGTAATAAATATGTACATATTTAGGGGATTGACATATTTAACCGAGTGGGGATGTAAGAAATCGTGTCAGACACGGGGAAATGGGAGAAATTCCCTTACTCCAACTGTTGTGAGGGGAAACGGTGTGGAGGTTGACCTCAATCAGTTCACCGGAGCTTGAACTTCCCGAGAGACAACATTTGGAGATGGGCTGATGTACCGGAGTATACAAAGTACATACATACGGAGTATAGGTACATCATATGTTATAAGTTAAAACAAATATAGATTTATATACTATATACGACGGATTGTAATTAAATGGGGATATTTTGGTGTCTCACTTTGACATTCCATCGTGAATTCAGATTCTATAACCAAAATCTCAATCACTATTCACCATTTCCATCTCCAGTAACTAAGGTAAACTTAAACCCCGTAAAATCAGAGTAAACAGTAATTGATCCCTGCAATTTATCCGGAGGATACAGCCAATCCCATCCGTACATGTCGCCGGAGTTGGTTGTACCTGGTACCTCAGCCGAGGCGGAGGAACATACCAACTCCCAGGTACCCGGTACCACTATCACATGAGTCAGGGCAAAAACATCGGGACTGCATCTCCGATCCTTTATATTCTTTCTTTCCTCCTCCGATTTTTCCCTTTCCCCTTCCAATCCCAAATATAGGAGATCTAGGTCTTGTCCTTTCAATTTTTCTTCAACTCTGCCATTATGCTCTCCACTCTCAGAGTCGCCAGCCGGTCGGCTGCCTCCCGCGAGGCCAACATGCGCACCGTTGTGATCGGAGCTAGACACGCCTCGGCCTGGGCCAATGTCCCCCAGGGTCCTCCTGTAAGCTTCGTCGATGAGCTTGCAATCATCGTAATGGTGGTTTGAAAGGCCAATTCTAACCTAGCTCGGTTAATAGGACGCCATTCTTGGTATCACCGAAGCTTTCAAGGCCGACTCCTTCAAGGAGAAGATCAACCTGGGTGTTGGTGCCTACCGTAAGCCTTACCCCAAATACTCGCCGTGATGCGCAATCGATTGGATATTGGATCGCTGATGAGTCATCTCGCTCTCCTTCAGGTGACGACCAGGGTAAGCCTTACGTTCTGCCCTCCGTCCGCGCCGCTGAGGACAAGGTCGTCGCATCCCGCTTGGACAAGGAGTACGCCGGTATCACCGGTGTTCCCGCCTTCACCACCGCTGCCGCCGAGCTCGCTTACGGCGCCGACTCCTCCGCCATCAAGGACAACCGCCTTGTCATCACCCAGACCATCTCCGGTACCGGTGCTCTGCGCATTGGTGGCGCTTTCCTCAAGCAGTTCTACCCCGGCGCGAAGAAGATCTACCTCCCCAACCCCAGCTGGGCTAACCACAAGGCCGTCTTCTCCGACTCCGGTCTCGAGGTCGCTCAGTACAGCTACTACAACAAGGACACCATTGGCCTCGACTTCGAGGGTCTCATTGCCGACATCAAGGCCGCTCCCGAGGGCAGCATCATCCTGCTCCACGCTTGCGCTCACAACCCCACCGGTGTCGACCCTACCCAGGCCCAGTGGCGCCAGATCAGCGATGTCATGAAGCAGAAGGGCCACTTCGCCTTCTTCGACATGGCCTACCAGGGCTTTGCCAGCGGTAACGCCGACCAGGATGCCTTTGCTCCCCGCCACTTCGTCAAGGAGGGCCACAACATCGCTCTTTGCCAGAGTTTCGCCAAGAACATGGGTCTCTACGGCGAGCGTGTCGGTGCTTTCTCCCTCGTTTGCGAGAACGCCGAGGAGAAGAAGCGTGTCGATTCGCAGATCAAGATCCTCATCCGTCCCTTCTACTCCAACCCTCCCATTCACGGTGCCCGCATCGCCTCCACCATCATGAACGACCCTGCTCTTAACAAGCAGTGGCTCGGTGAGGTCGAGGGCATGGCTAGCCGCATCATCGAGATGCGCTCTCTCCTCCGCACCAACCTCGAGAAGCTCGGCAGCAAGCACGACTGGTCCCACATCACCAGCCAGGTGAGATCTAAACATTCGATTTTCTACGGTTTGAATGACTAACATGATATTTAGATCGGCATGTTCGCCTACACTGGCCTCAAGCCCGAGCAGATGGACGCCCTCGCCAAGGAGGTAAGTTTTATATTCGCATACTTTCTCCAGTCTGGTTCCTAACAACTTCTCTAGCACTCCGTCTACGCCACCAAGGACGGCCGTATCTCCGTCGCTGGTATCACCTCCGCCAACGTCGAGAGACTCGCCGAGTCCATCTTCAAGGTTACCGGTTAAATTTAAAATCACCTAGAAAAAGGAAAATTTTAAAGGATATACGATAAAACGAATGTTGGGGAGGGAAACAGGGCCCGTGTTTCTCTTGGAAACCCCGGCCCTTTTGTACTGATATCTAATGCCTCTGTTTCATATTTAGCATGGTTCGGCTCTGTCCGTCTTAACGGGGATTTTGGATTCATCTTCTACTTCTTTCTTGTCTTATTCCAGTATCAAATATTCTATAAACTCATGGTAGTCCATCCTGCTTTTTCGCCGATTCCCCGAGCTTCCCCAAATCCTCCTCGCAATAATTTACAGCCCACCATTTCGGGGCCCATCCCATCCTTCCCAGTAACAATCGAGAAAAACAAAAAAGAAGAGCAGGGTTCCCAGCGGTACATGACCCAGATGACCATCCGGCCACGAACTATGGTTCCAAGGGGAATCGAACTCGGGCCTGTGCCTCGTTAAGATGGCAACCTTGCAAGTTTGTCATTGCCCTTAACTACTACACTACCCGGGTTATTGCCTGGAATAACCTTAACTTTAAATAAACCCCCCATTGGCCATTGGCCCAAATCAGTGGGTTTCCCTGAAATATTAGTTGGCATACTAGGTACATGGCTTGAAGCCAATATAGTCAACTTAATACGTTCACTCTCACTCTCCCCAACGACCTTGGTTGTTTCTACAGAGATCAGGGCAAGCCGAAGGAGGCAGAGGAGATAAACCAGCGAGCCCTAGCAGGTCATGAGAAGTCCCTAGGTATAGGTCATACGCCCAAGCTTGACGTAAATCCAAACTACGAGACAGGAGACCCAGAGGGAGGAGGCCAGGTTCGTGGCGAGAAGATAGAACAGAGAAACAAAAGGAAGAGAGGGAGAAAACAATCTATATAGAGACTGTGGTGGGGCGCTGAAGTTCTAAGGACCTCACAGAACAACTCTCAATATAGGCCACGGCCTTAGCACTATCTACTCTGATCAAGGGAAGCCGAGGGAGGCAGAGGAATTTGAACAATCAACATGTATTAGAATCTGTCAGTTTCGAAGTAATATGCAACCGAAGAGAAAATTTTGTCCAGTGACCCCCTGCCATAACGCCAGTTGCGCCATGGTATCCAGCTTTTAGAAACTCAAATGAAATTAGTATCCCATCATTCCGCTGACACCCATATCCGAACCAGTGCCCGCAGGGCCAAGAGATGGACAGATGCAGCCCGGTGGCGCGTTGCCGGCAGAGTATGGGTACCACTCTGGGGATGGAGAAGGGGTAACAGATCGGCCCATGACACGGGCTAAGATACCGGCAGGTGTACCGGCGGGACCCTGGCTTGCATTGAGAAGGGCAAAGCGGAGGAAGACTTCGGAGATTGTAACGATGATTGAGATAATGATGAGGACGATGATGATCCAGGTTTGGTCTAGAATGGGGTTAGTTGGGAGAAGATAGGGAAGCAAAGGGAAGGTCAGAAGAACGTACGGGAAGTGCGGTTGTCGGCAATTGAGTCGGACAAGATCTCTGCGAGATCGAGGAATACGCGACATCTCTCGTTGAGAACCTGGATACGTGGTTTGATCTCCAAATACTCGCGCACGGCGATGTAGAGTGGGTAAAGGGTTGGCTCGCTCTCCCAGAAGAAGTTCGGGACGTCGAGCATATTAGATGCTAGTGGGAAATGTTAGTATGGAATGAAGTATCTTCTCCGTAGGCTAGCCCACGGGATGACCGATATAGGGGATTGGGGACTTACAAAGGTTGACCTCAACACGACTCTTGAACAGTCGACCCAAGATCCGGAAGACCTCTTCGCGTTTCATGCCCAGTTGACCTGTGACAGCAAGACGTCTGGGGACGTCTTTAGCCTCTGCCATCTGGCGGGCCATGACTTCCTCGAAGAAGCACAGTTTGGTGCTCTGTGAAATACCATGGCTAATAGCGAGCTTGATCATGTGGTCGCCACTGCGAAGAGTGATCATATCGTTGTAGACTCGTGGGCGTGAGATCTCAGTCGAATACTCGAAATGGAACTCCTCAGTCTCAAAGTCTTCCTCGTCAAGAGGCATCGTCGCCAGAGGGATAGGGATACCAGTTGCCGATGATGTAGCAAAAGCCAGATCTGCCAGCAGGTCTTTCTCCTGTCGCTCGGTGAAGTTCCAGAAGACAACGACGCCGTAACTGAAAACGAACATCTCAGCAACATTGTACAACGTCCGGGCCGGGGCTTGCGGCGTCGAGGACGAGGGGAGTGTAGTCAATGGCGGAGAGCGGTCTCGAATCAAAGCGTGGCTGTCATCCGTGCTGTGTCTTCGGCGACGGAGTGCAGGTTCAGGTGAGGATTGCCGGGTTCCTTCATTGCTGCCTGGTTGCGGGAGTGGCGGGATATGCTGCAAGCCATCGACACTTTCGCCGGAGCTGGCAGCATGCTCATGGTCATTGGGGAGGTGGCCATGAACTTCCTCAGAGATGAGATTCAAGAATTCCTCCCGATTTTCCTCCCGGGGATCATGGCCCTCAGAGTGGCGCGGCGACCCTTCATAATGATGCTCATCCTCTGGACGATTGTGTCCACCAACCGAATGCTCCTCTGTCTCGAGCATATATTCGTCATGATAATCGCGAAGTTCATTCCGTTCAATCTCCTCGTCCAACAGCGACTTTCCACCGGGGTATTTCAACACAGGGCTACTCCGCAGACGATACCCCTCATGGCCCGGCAAAAGAGGAAGATGATACGCGGTGTAGAGACAATCATCATAAAGCTTCGTCCGCCCACCATGCTGCTCCTTAACAAAAGCAGCAAGAGACCCCATCTTATACGCCTGAGCCGTACAGTACGCCGTAACACGCGCAAGCTTCTCCGTCCGCCGCGCCTTCGGCAACCGCTCGGCATAGCTCTTCGCGCGCTCAGGCGCAACACGACGTTTCTTCATGACTTCTTCCTCGGCCAATAGAGGGGCAAGATCATTATCGACGTCGAAATCACCGCCAAGCCGCTTCGACATGAGCAATTGGTGTCTGATTCTTTCCGGGTCGACATTTTTCTCCTTGGCTAGACGCGCGACAAGCTCCTCGTCCACGAGGTCCGCACCATCAGAGTCATCGTCATCTTCTTCAGTTTCACCCTCCTCCAGCTCGCCGGTATCAGGCAGAAGAACCAGCTTCTCACTGACTTTTGTCGTTCGGGGTGGGAGTCGCGGTTGCGCGGCGAGTCGGCCCATCGTGCCACCGGATCCTGCCACTGCACTTGAACTGCTATTTCCTGCACTGGTGATTAAGCCTCCAGCCGCCGAAGCAAGACGGCGCGACCGTGAGATTGGTGGTGGGCCGCGCTGCTGCATTGAAGGGACGTCGGAGGCATATTGGAGGACGTTGTCGACGGTGATGAATCGGGTTGCGGGTGAGCGGCGTCGGCGGGGTGTTTGGGGCTGTTGCTGATCTCGAGAGTCTGTGACCTGTATGGACGATATGTGTTAGTTGAGCTTGGTTCGTACGGTTGATTTGATGATGGATCCCACCAAGACAGTTGGGCTGCGCTGGCTAGTCCCCCGTCCTCGGGCCGGGGGAGTCATTGTCAAGCGAGCTTAGAATAGACGCTTGAGACTGCTTTTCGGTAATTATTTGCTGGCACTTTACAGCCTAGAAGAAATGACTGGCCGTCGGTGTAACGATTGCTATGTATGATGCTCCGAACCAGCAAGTTCGAATGGCCTCGAGGCTAAACCTAACTAGGAATAGGCCATTGAGCGGCCAAATGACGTCTACTGTTACAGTCACGTGCATGTTTAAGTTACCAACCCCGTGACACTACCACGTGTTACACCGCCCAGCGAAACTGGACCCACCATGCCTCATTGGGACTAGCATATTACAGATGGCGTTTTGGTCGATCTGGGGTAAAAGTGAAGATCAACCGGAAACTGGTTCCATTGCTTATTGACTTCAAAAATAAATCGGACTTATTGATAATGCGTTGGTTTGTGAGATTTCATTCGTTTCCGAGGTCAATGTGGTTTTCGACTATTTGTTTGTGTTCATTGGTGGCCTGACTACCCGACAGTAAAGTGCTAGTCTAGAAAACATGGAAACCTTCAAAATTGGGTCATAAGAATATCAATTGCTATGGTAAGGAATAATATGACAGACATTAACGCCGGGGCTGTTGGTTCAGTAGGCACCCTTTGAAAGTGCGACATGATCACCATGCAGATGGAAATAAAAGAAAATAATGAAATTAAATTACGAATGAAGGCCATCACGAAGTTGCCGATCTTCCTCCCAGATTTCCTTCTTCATGCGCTGCAGATGAACGTGCTGCTTTTGCAGCTTTTCGAGGTCCACCTGGGGCGGGTTGGGGAGTGCTGCAAGGGAGTCATGCAAGTTGCGGTACTTGGCGTAAAAGTTCTTGAATTTCTGAGACTTCACCCGCAGCTGCTGTCTCAGGATCTCGTAGCTCATTGGTGGAGATGCACTGCCGGTGCTGCCACCGCTAGAGGAGCTGACCGCTCGGCGCCGCTTGGCTTCCAAGTTTCCAGTAGGCCGTCCTGCCTGGGGCGCGGACAATTGATCGGACTCGGCCTTGCGTTTCAATGGGTTGGCGGTAGTGGGGGTAGTCTTCGTGATACCGTTAGTCTGTGGAGTAGCTTTGGCAGGTTTGGCAACAGCAGAGGCTGCACGGCCCACTTTGCTGGGTTTGGCTAGCTGGGAGATGAGAGGCGAAGATGAGGATGAGCCGGAGGATTGGTTCTGACTGTCCGCTCGGCTGCGGTTGCTACTGGTAGCATCAGAAACATTGGTAGGAGGAGAGGAGCCGAGTGGAGACGGCTTCTGCGGCGAAGTAGCGGGTCGAGATGGAGGACGCTTGGAAGCTGTAACCTTGGTAACTGGTTTGGATGGTTCAAGCTTAGGCTTTGAGGCCTCAGGTTTAGCCTTGGGAACAAGAGCAGGTGAGACTGAAGTAGTCTCGGTGGTGCGAGGCTTGGATGGTGCCTTGATTTTCGGCGCCGGGGGCTTCGAATTGGATGGAGTCCGCTTGTGTTCCTTCACCTGCTGCTTGGGTGTGGGTGCGGGCGCAGGTGCGGGAGCGGCAGCGGCAGGAGGAATATCAAGCATGTCGGTATCGTCATCTTCGTCCGAACTGTGGACGAATTCGGCGGACTTGATCTTGCTGTCCACTTTAACTGGGGCCTTCCCACCTGTCTTCTTCGTAACCCGTCCCGTAAGGGTGCTGTTGGTATTCTTGGGTTTGGCGGGTCGCTTGATCGGGTCCTTGTCACGAGCCTTTTGTGCGGTCGATGTAGTCTTGGTAGCAGGCGCGGATGCCTTGGCGCGGTCGGTGTCGTTGTCCTTGCCCGAGTCCTCCGAGTTGGCTTTGGTGAGTGGGGCGGCAGGTTTCTGGGGCGGGCCAGTACGAAGATTCAAACGCGAAAGGCACTTTCCCTTGCCTCGTTCAGCCTTGGGAAGGAGTGTTTGCCACAGTTTGTCGGATCGAGAGATGCGCATGCGATCGAAGGCAGAAATTGAATTCTCAATGGCTTCCTTTCGATCCTCCTCGGTGTAATTGAAGCCAAACAAATCAAGATCCTTGTAGACTTTGTCCTTGAGATTGTACTTCTCGGGGTTGATTCGGTTGACGACGCCGAATTTCTCGCCGAGGGCGATACAGTCTTCGACGGTGGTGCGAGTTTGGCGGGCAAGAAACTTGGCCGACACGGCACGGACGGCGAGAAGGTGAATGAAGGGAACCTTGAGGGCTTCCAGCCTCACACGATCTTTGTTCTCCATCATGGGAGCAGATGTTGGAGTCATTGCGAGAGAGGGAGACTTGGGGGCACCCAAGATAGGACTTGCAGTGAGAGAACGATTGGCAGCAGTCTTGAGGAAACGATCTTTCTCAAGTTCGACTTTGGTGGTGGGACCTTTGTAGCCTGACTTGCTGCCTCGCAGGGCCTTTAGCTCATCTGGGTGTGAGATTATGTGAGTCTTCTTCGACTCCTTCCCCCTCTCATGAGCATTTAGTTTTTCTTCCAAATCTGCCAGCGCCTGATCGGTGGCCGCGGTAGCATTTTTAGCCTTTTCAACTTCCAGACTATGGCTTAAAACCCCTGTGAAATACAGTGTCTCTTTATCGGATGAGCTATGGTAGATCTCAGATCGATGTGTTTCGGGATACGCATGGAACGTTTGAGATTTGCCCCCGTAGTGAAGTGAAGGGTGTTTTCCCAGCCGGAGTCGCGCCGGTTGATCCTTCCGTAGGCTCTGAATCAGATCATCGAGGGTGCTTTGAACTAAATTCAACCTCATGATCTGATTCGGCTTTACGGAAAGATCACCGGACTGATCTCCGAGGTGGAGAGACAGCCCGGTCTGGGGAATATTCAGATCGGTCGACATTATGAGGAGTTGAGGAGAGGTCAAGGTCGGGAGGAAGAGAGAGGGATTCGAGGTTGTGAGCAGGGTCGGATGGCAGCGTGAGAGCTGCAGGTCAGGCGGCCAACTGCACGAGGGAGTGAGGTAAAACCATACGCCATAAGATCGTTAGGGATATGGAATTATAGAGAAAGCAATGTAGAATGTAAGATGCAAATGGGTAAGAAGTGTGAGAGACGAAAGATGAGGAGAAAGGCAGAAAGGCAGAGAGAGCAAGGCGAAGCGTCGGAGAGTGGGGAGAGCTGACGGTGATTCCTTGTAAAATTACAGGGGATTTCCCGATAGGTTTTTTTCCTTTCTTTTTTTTTTTTTTCTGTTTCTTTTTTTTAATTAATTAATTATAGTAATTTCAATGTATTGACTCCTTATAAGTACCTCCTAGTACATATAGTACATATATATGTACTTCTAATGTTCTTATAATGTATGATATTTAAGAGAGATTCAATAGAAGTGACTATGTATTATAATATGGATAATCCTACTCCGTAAATGGTTCTGTAATCCTATACTCCGTACTCCGTACACATAGACTTTCTCTCCTGTTGGCTTCGATACATTAGTACATTGGTACCGTCCCCGTACCGAAAGTCATTCTTGTCTCAGGGCCCTTTGTTCTACTATTTGTAAGTCACTTGTTCCCAAATCATTTTTTCTTTTTCCCTTGTTTTATTTCTTACCTTTTTCACTTCCAAACTCATTGTAACGCACACCCCCAAGGTACACACACATATATATATACCTTATACGCAGTAGTAATATAATAATATAATAATATATACGGAGACCTACAACATACGTAATCTAAGCGCAGCCGATAACCGCAGTGAATCTAGACTCGGATACAAATACAATACAAATACCCCGTGAGGAGAAATAACAGAAGTGACTCCATCAGTAACGGGGCTTCCCGAGTCCAGTTTTGTTTACCGAAGCGGGTGTGGTCGGGTTTATTTGACTTCGATATAGATTAAAGGCTTCCTTTACTAGTGATATTGTATGTTGTATGTATTTGTTGATGAAAGGAAATTGTCTGAATGTCCTAGTCGACGTGGTTTCATGGGTTTTATAAAAAGAACATCTGAAACGAAATGACCCAATGAAAAACACAGGGAAATAACATTCCATTCTCTCTCTCTCCAATGAAGATCACCCGGGTACTCAATATTTTACCCTGGAGATACCCTGGAGATACCCTGGAGATACCCTGAGGAATGCCACAGCCTTTTGCCCCTCGTTCATATGCACCCAGGCACGGATATCCAACCCGGAAAGGTCCCTCAGGTGTGTTACCGTTCAATGTTTCGCCCTACATCGGACTAGTGGACTTGCTACGGACTCTTACTCCTTTCGATAGGCTAGCGAGAAACGGGGCCAATTCCTCGTACCACATGTTATCGGGCTCCTATTTTGATTACGGAGCAGTTTTAGCCTTTACCATGGTTATTAGTTTCGAACATGGGATGACCTTTGCTGTGTTGTCAATCAAAAGGTCGATGACATCTCCGTATACTCCGTACGGAGTATTGTAGATAAATTGCCTGGCGCAGTTCCTCTTATTGGATCTTCGGTTTCACAGCTGCATGGAAGGTCCATTTATGCATCCTAATGGAGCAATGGAGACCAAGCCATCGGGCTCCGGGGTGTATATTTATTGTATTCCGCCCGTGGTTTTATTTTATTTGAACTTTTTTTCCTTTTGCAGTACGGAGTACGAAGTACTTTGTCCCAATATTGGGTGTTGGACTGGTCAATTCAAGTCGATCCCAACCTCCCAAATCAACTGTGGCAAACCTGAATGAGATCAAGTTACATTGAAAGTTCTCCGTAAGCAATACAAAGAGTGTAAGCAGTGTCCTGCATGGTCTACTCAACCTGGTCAAGTGTAATTCCTCCCCTAAACCGAAGAGGGGGATCCCGTGGATCCCTTGCGCCATTCAGCTTATTCTCCAGCTGTCTAGTCTGAGACAGGGGGAAATAATATCCCCCATTGTCTGCCTTGCTCAAATCCGATCGATGACCTGCAGAACTATCGGCTCCGAAAAACTTCGTCATTGTTTCGACAACCTCGTATTCAATGACTCAGGACTTTTCTCCATTCATTGTATTATATGTACCCCGTAGTACAACATATTTAGCAATCTAATATCCAACATTCTATCCATACATAGGCTATACAGCATACAGAATACAGCATACACAAAATGTCAACCCAAAACGACATCGCCAAACACTTCCGCTCCCTCCACCAACCCGGCAACCCCCTAATCCTAACAAATGTCTACGATGCCGCAACGGCCTCCATAATTGCCTCGTTACCAACAGCACCCGCCATCGCAACAGGGTCCTACGCGATCGCCGCAACGATCGGCGTCGACGATAACGCCCTAACAAAAACCCAAAACCTGACCGCGATAGCCGCAATCGCCGCCTCCGTCCGCGCTACCAACCCTACTAAACCATTGACCGTTGATGTGCAAGATGGGCACGGTGATGCCTCTGAGTTGGCAGATACTATTAAACAGGTCATCGCGCTAGGCGCTGTGGGGTGTAATCTCGAAGATATGGATGCGAGTGGTGTGCTGCGGTCGGTGGATGAGGCTACGGCGCGAGTTGCGGCTGCTGTTCAGGCGGCAAAGGCGGCCGGGGTTCCGGACTTCGTGGTCAATGCTAGAACTGATGTGTTGCTGACGGAGAATGGGACTGTGGAGGAGGCCATTGAGCGTGGGAAAGCGTTTTTGAAGGCCGGTGCTACTACGGTATTTGTTTGGGGTGGGCCTAGTGGGAGGGGTGTTTCGAGTACGGAGGTTACGAGGTTGGTTGACGCCCTAGGGGGTATGGTTAATGTGAAGATGAATTTAAGAGAGGGATTTCTGGGGGTGAAGGAGATTCGGGCGTTGGGCGTTGCGAGAATTAGTGTTGGGCCGGAGTTGTGGCGAACTGCTATGAAGGCATTTACCGAGCGGGCTGAGCAAGTGTTGGCTATGTGAGTACGTGCGTCATTATCCTTGTCAAAGACAAAATTCATGGATAGCATTACATGAGTCATAGGTTAGGTATTCAATACATCGAGAACGAGTCATGCAGCCCAAAATAAACTGTCTGCCCTTAATCCAATACACACATCGAAATCATGATTTATTCCAAGTAGAATTGTTGCAGGCATTCTGATATACGGCGATCCTGTATCATCAAGTCCGGACACAGATCCCATTTACGCAGGGATTCCCATAGCAGCAGTGTTCATCAACAACGCAGGGCCCATTATCCTCACTACAGGCTGGCCAATTATCATCCGTCGATCGACATTTACTAGCAGCACAGTAACCCGAGCAGCATTGGTTGTTCGGGTTGCCGAACTCACAGGATGCTAGTATTGTTTAGAATGAGATACGTTCCAACTTTCATGTTTAGGTGTGGTATCTCGATACTTACAGTATACTCCCGCGCAGGTGGGTGTTGGGACACAGGTTGTGATGGTTGTTGTCGAGGGCGAGACAAAGGTCGCCGTTGTGCATTTCTCGGTAAGGACGCAGGCATCAGCAGTGCCACATCCTCCTGTTGGGCAAGCTGCTGCTTCTGTTTGTTGGAAGATGTGGTTAGTAGGGTGGGGTTTGATGTAAGTGTTGGTTGAAATGCTTACGGCTCAGGGTGAGGTGAGTGAGGACAAGGCCGAGAGCTTTATAGAGATACATATTCCTGGCTTCAGTGTTTCAATCTTAGTTGTGTGAGACAGTGTGGTCGATTGATTGAAATTGGGAGTAAAGCACTTCTATCGGTGTCTATATATACACTACACACCAAGACACGGAAATGCCTAAAGCGTCAACTTTCGAGCGAACCTTGAAATACACGACCAGATGACTTGATACGAAGCCATCTACACCAATTGATAGTGATGTTTCAAGTTCAGGTCATTTGCCACTACCCCAGACTCTCCATCTCTACCGCGGTTCTCCCAACGCCACATGAATACGAGGGCCAACACGAGGAGTTCGGTAAACTCGAATTAGAATTGGCTTTTGTGTGAGACATTCTTCATGATTCAAGATCTTACTTTGTTGGCTTCTTTTGATGTATAGCAACGTGACCGATGATGTTAAACTTGCTGGGCAAAGTTGCCGACTGGTAGAGCCATCGATTTGACTTGATAGTTCAGGTTTTTCATCTTAGGTCATAAATATACAATAAACCTTAAGCAACTTGTTATCACATAGTAGATTATATCAAGACCAAACAATTCTCCATGTACCGAACAAAAACGGCACGAACTCTTCGCTGTACGCCATGCACTTACTGATATCATCAACCCAGATTAGACTGATGCATCTTAGGGATATGACTTCTTAACCAACGAAATATTCTGTGGCATTTCTTGGCGAATAACTCGATCCTACTCGACGTTAACACGAGATTTCCAAGTTAACCAGCTGTCTCCAATTAATTAGTTCCAAGTCAAACCTTGATGGTGAACCCTTCTTACCATCCCGTCTGATATTCCTATGAGCAGATGAAACCCTATTGAATGACAGGCCTTCTAGAAGTTGGCACTTTTTGATCCTGGAGTATTACAGTTCATATCCATATTCTACTATAAGTAGGAATTTAAAGACTAAGTACCTTTTATATGAGAATATCATACAAAATATACCAAAGCAGTGTAAGGGATGTTTAACCCCTGCGCCCCCAAACCCTTTGAGGATTGTGGGTGCGAAGGTGGGTTGGGCTTTGGGACCCAAATCCCAAATCACCTCTCATCCCTCATACCACTCCCAGTGACATCATATTAGGGTCAAAGTTTACCTTCATCGGTTCTCATGGCTCTCCCCAGGACAGAGTGAGTGACCTCCAAAATAGGCATTTATATACGAAATTCAGCGCATGCATTATCGAGTGTAAACAGATGAATATAAATAAAATCCGAAGCTAACAAAGACCATCAGCTTCCCCGCAGTGCGGGCCTGCATTTTCGACATGGACGGTCTCCTCATCAACTCCGAAGACATAATCGGTCTCTCCACGAACCAATTGTTGGAAAAGTACGGGAGGCCTCCTTTGACTCGGTCGATTCAAGCCCAACTCATGGGTGTCGCGGACTCTACAAATGGCGATGTATTCCATAACTGGGCCAAGTTGCCTATCTCGCGCGAGCAATTCGCCCGTGAATCCAGTGAAGGCATGCGACTACGTTTTCCGGATTGCAGGCCTCTACCTGGCGCGGAGAATATTCTGTCGAGTCTGAGCCGTGCACGAAGTGCTTCGTCTGGGGACACGATTCAGCTGGCTTTGGCTTCCAGCACAAAGACCCGTAGTTATGAGTTGAAAACTTCGGGGCCGGAATCGAAACTATTGCTGAGCTTCTTCCGTTCAGATAGAAGAGTTCTAGGTGATGATCCACGAGTGCGACAGGGTCGAGGGAAGCCAGCCCCCGACATTTATTTGCTCGCGCTGCAGATATTGAATTCAGAAATAAACCCCGGGGAAAATCCCATCCTGCCCAGTGAGTGTTTGGTATTCGAAGATAGCATCGCTGGTGTAGAGGCTGGAAGACGGGCTGGGATGAGAGTTGTCTGGGTTCCGCATCCAGATGTAGCGGTCGAGTATCAGCCGATGCACAAGGATATCTTGGCTGGTAGGTCGGGAAGATTTAAGGTAGGAGACGACTGGCAGCTAGGAGAGGTTGATGATGGCTGGGCTGAAAGTATACCTAGTCTAGAACACTTTGATTACGAGAAGTATGGCCTCGATGTGGTATCTCAAACACCTTCATAGAACAGTTGCAATTCAATTTGGTACTAGAAATAGACTTATCAACGAGCCCAAAAAGCAACAATTTCGTCAGAATCTTCCATCGTCAAACTATTTAAACCCAGATTCTCCTTGGTGATCTTTTTCCTCAAGCGACAAACAACTCTCAAGGCAATAGAAGCCTTTTGTATCTTACCTATAGCCGACAACAGCTTTCCCGTGAGGAAAGTAGTCCGAGCGATCTCGTTCTCATGCGCATTTGGATCAACCGACCAAGTTTCCAGTGATTCGTTGATCATATCACTAAGAGAAGTTAGAAAGGTGTTAAGCGACCTAGTTAAATGGAAGGGCTTAGATCGCCTCCTCACTTCGGTCCAAGCGGATTAGGTGTTGGGAAATCTTATGGGCGACATTTGCAGTGTAAAAGTCCCTCTCACCAACTGTTTCTCGCATGTGGTGCCATGCTCTGCGGTAGTAACTGAAACTTTCCTCCCACTGGCTTTGCACAGCCCGGAGGTTGCCAATAGCATAAAGAACCAGTCCGGACATCTTTCCTATAATTCTTTCCCAATGCTTTCTCTCTACTCGCCAGGCTATTAAGAAGAAGTGTATTGCACTCTTCACGCTTGTCCTGAAAAAGAAGGGCCCAGCTCAGATTGGCCTCGCCTGATCGCGGAATGTAGTTCTGGAGATCTTTGCGTGTCCGCAGTGCGTCGTTAGGATCGGCCTCCCCTTCCTCATACCGTCTGTCCTGGACTCGTAGGATCCCTCGCTCTGCGTAGGCGAGGTATAATCTGTCGTCCCCGGTTCCCAGCTCTTTGCAGATTTGGGAAACTAGATTGAAAGAACATTCCTTGTCAATCGCATCCATGGCAATAGCTCCTAGACAAAATTGGATATCTGCAAGTAGGGAATCCTGATCCGGATGTGTTGAGGACTCGCAAATACTGCGAGCAGTATCGAAGAGACCATCAAATTGCTACCTTTTGGGACTAATCCACTGGACAAGTCGCCCATCGTCGCGTATTGATATTCCTCGAGTCTAGTGCAACAAGATGCACAGCATCATGCAAGGCCTCATAGAGAAACTTGGTGGGTTCAGGTAGATCCTCACCGCTAAGGCTCTTGGTAAGAAGACATGTTTCTTTGTCGTTGAGAAGGAGGCCAATCACCGTTTCCATGAGGTATGAGTCGAACAAGATTCGCGGGCGACTAACTAGAATTCTGAAAATTAGCTGACCTTCTCAACCAAAGATATAGCACTAAGTTGTTGGTCTTTCAACCTCGATCTGTCACTGACTCGTAAAAGAGCAAGAAGTGCTCTTTAATGGCATTTTCTGGTTTGCATTTTCCTACTTGTCAACCCCAAAGTTTCTTCCAACGTACGACTTCCACGTCGGCTCGAACAAAGGTTTGGGCAACAGCCTTACAAACGTTGAAAAGCGGACGAAGATTATTCTTCACCACGTGTTCCCACCCAAGCGAAGGATGCATGGCGTTCATATTGTGATCCTCCTCGAGTATCATATGAAATATTTTACTCTTCGCACCATCAGGGTGTTCCCTGGTCCCATGAAGTCCATTTTTCTCCGTCTTGTGTACCCGATTGGATACGTCGTTTGATCCGGTACTTGGGATGCCGACTCTCGAGCTCTTGCAACATGCATTCGAATTCGCGCTGATAGATGTATCTATGAATTCTTAGATGAAGAGCACAGCCTTTTAGGGCGTATTGTGATACAGCTACAACGCCAATAGAGAACCCGAACTAAGAGATATAGTAAGACTAAGGTGGCCCTCATACAGTGATGAAATTCGGTGTATAGAGGAACACATGTACATATTCGTTGGGGCATCTTATAGGAAGATATTATCTATATATCATTCGATCTGACAAGAAACACGAATTCAATGACTGTCTATTATCATAGTTCTATTATACAACCATACAAACACTAGTGAACGACGACGACCTCATTTGAAAGATGGTATTCGTCGGAGAGCAGCGAAAAAGCAAAGGACACCGGAAACAACAGTCAATAAAAAAAAGCAATACAATAATTAGATGTATGAAACAATAAGAAAAGAAAAACAGCGGAATAAACACGCATAACTAAATCCCAACCAGACACCAGAATCAGGAGTCTCCTTAAAAAACAAACCCAGACCCTTTCCCGAACCCATCCATACCCAAGGCAATCCCTAGTCCAACCCTCTATCAATTCCATGGATGCAGTTCCTCATCTGATCGTGTCTCGGTAATGTCATCCGCAAGCATTTAACAAAAGAAAATGGGGGTGTTGCAAAAGCGAGATGACATGTTGAAACAAAACAATAAATCGCAGATTTGGAAACACGATCAGACCGTCCGACTCCTTCCAGTGCGCTGGTTTCCCATCAATATAAGTACAAACGGATAAGAAAAATGCATGAAAAACAAAGGAAATAAGAAATCAATCGAGAGGCATAGATGTATTCTCTCGTGGGAATCAAGGGGCTTATGCAATGAACCTATTAGACAAAGGAAATAATGGAAAATTCAAAGCTCTTGCGAGACAATGGCAAGTATGAGCTGCGAATCGCATCATACGGCCGTGGACCATGTGTGGTCACCTCGGGGCTTCATTTCGTAGTTCTCCGGCTCGGTGCTGGTAGGCCGGCGAATGGTAGAGTTGGGGAAGTACATATGCGGCGGCATCGATGTCGGGTACGCGGGGCCAGTGGGTTCAGGGTAAGTGAAGTCGTTGGCTGATCCGGGCGACGGCATGCTACCGTGAGATGGCGAGGCCCATCCAAGACTGGTCATGTGTGGGCTGCCGTTCACGCTATTAGGGCGGTGATCACTGTTTGCCGGGGGCTCAAGAGGTTGAGGCGGAGCATATGGATGCGAGGTCATAGATGGCCGGGTGTGAGGCGCACTGCCGTAGCTGGACAGCGAAGGAGAGGTCGCAGTCGGGGAAGCCCGGGGGGCTGCCTTGGGGGAAATCGCTACGCACATGAGGCGGGATAGGACCGGTGCCCATATAGTAGTCGCCGGCAGAGCGATGCATGTTCAGCGGCGGGAGCTCACCACCAGGTGACATGGACGGGTGTTGCGCGGGTGACGGCGTAGAATGGATGGAAGCGTGCTCGGAAAACATTCCCTCGCCAGGGCGTCCACGATCCTTATTTTGCCGCAACTGGGCCTCTGTTTCAGCAGCGGCTTCTTCAATGGTCCCAGTGTGGTGATTTTGGTGGCGTGTCAACGTCGTACGGCGCGTGAAGGTCTTCTGGCAGTTGGCATACGGGCATTTGTAGGGCCGCTTGCCAGAGTGAATGCGGCGGTGCCTGGCCAGCGAAGACGAGTCGCTAAAGGGCTGAATAAATGTTAGATCTAGCCAGAGCCAAAAGAGGAAAAATACACACCTTGCCACATCTCTCACACATATGGGGCTTCTCTCCGGTGTGTACACGAGAATGTACTGTCAAAGCCGAGCGTTGGATAAACTGCTTTCCACATCCTGGCCACTCGCAAGCATGGGGTCTAACTCCGGTATGAATACGCTCTAATAAATTGTCAGTGGCGGCATCTCCGAAACTTCTGGAGGATATACATACCATGTCGGGCAAGGTCACTGCGCCGTGCGAAGCCCTTGTTACAGGTTGAGCAGTGGAAAGTCTTTGGCGGTGGTTCGATTCCGGCTCTTCCCTGTGGGACAGGCTCCTGCTGCATCTGGGGATCGCCAGCGTATCCCGCGGGGGCATAGGCCATGTTTCGAGGGGTTGAACCCGTGGGCTGTGCATAATAGAAGGAATCGGCAAGTCCGCCATCCATTTGCATGGGCGGAGGGCCGTGAGGAGGGTATGCGTTGACAGGGTTGTCCGAGCCACCTGATTCGCTCTTCATGGTGGGCGAAGCTCCGGTGTGTAACTGTGCACTCTGTTGAAAGTACTGTTGTTGTAACTGCGCTTCGGCGGCGGCGGCGGCGGCTGCGGAGTTTTTCCTGTTCAGGATGGTCGTGAAGTCCATGACCCGACCCAGCAAGTAGCAAAGGGACCGCGGTCAAGGACTGCTTTCGAAGACGTCCTTCGGCAGACCTTCCACGACTAGTATTCCGACGTAGTCCGATAACTTATTGGATTCGACGTCCTGTACGCGTAAGGACTGGTTGATATGAAGGGTGGCGGGTCGTTGGGAGGGAGATTCGGGTCACAAATGGCAAGCTCTGCAAGTCACGAAATAGTCAGAACCAGTTTTCGGTAGAGTCGAACGAGCTCGATTCTGCAAAAACTCCGCGAGCGCGCAATTCGTGGGAAGACCTTGGACTAGACACTCACCCTGCGTGAACCTGTATTACACGTAATGTCTTGGACAGTCCCTCAACGAAGAATGGGACGGGGTAGATTCTCCACTTTTCTGCAGTGGAATGCAAGGTTGCGTAAGAGGTATCGAAACGATGGGCTTTCTGCCAAAGAAAAAGCCAAGCTCAGGAAATAATGTTGTGGTCGGCTAAAGGCGGAACGCGTGATCGTTCGGTGAAGGGTGGAAGAAAGATAGGTCTATAGGTCTACCATCCCTATCAAGGTTTCTATTGGGGGAAAAAAGAGCTGTCAGCATGAAATGAAATATCACAATGGTTGCGATTCCGAGGTATTTCCATCGTGCTGTAAGCCCGTGATCTTCTTGCCTGTGCGCCTCGGTGGGGGAAGTTCCAGGAAAATGAAAAAGAAGCACAGATGGGGAAATTGTCCGTGTTCATGAAACCCAAGATAACAGCGCAGGCAGAGAGGGTTGGGCAGCCAAGGTGAATAGGCGGGATGCGTCATCACTGGCAAATCGCGGTGAAGGTAAGGAGTGAAGCAAAAACACACCTTTAGGAAGCTTGATGTTTCAAGATACTATGGTAAAGAATCCAAATAAAAAGAGGTTCGAGGGAAGTTAGGAAGTCGCGCAGACCGGTTAAGTGGGGGTAAGAGGAAAATAGACAAAGAAGATGAAGATCGAAGATGAAAAAAAGAAGAAAGGAAAGCGAAGGGTTAAAAAGAGTAGAAGATGAGAAAGGGGGGAAAGAAATAGAAAGAGGAAATATGATTATTACATTATATTTAGGTGATTTAGGTGTGGTAGGTGCCACTGTCTGCATCTTTTGTACATCATTTATTTACTTCTCTATTTTTTTGGGTTGATTTTTTGGGGTTTTGATTTAGTATTTTAAGTATTATATGTCCATATTTCAAATCTCACTTTGGATATATTGTACATTCATATACGGAGTAAATATATACCTCTTTCACATTTCGCAAGGTTATACTCCTATAATAATAACCATCCCCCAACAACCCAAGACTCCTAAACTCAAGTCCCTTTCTAGAAGGGCTAGTTCTCCCTAGTCGGACCCAGCGAAGCCCGCTAGAAGGAAACCTGGCCGCACCAGAAGGATCCACAACGTGCCCTTCCCCCCGTGCGAAAATGGATACAAAAGGCCGATCCGAACAATTTCCTTATTATTATCCTCGATATAGCCTCCTGAAATTTCTCTCGGGATATACCCTGTAAATTTGACGTCCATTCCCCAGACCAAGACCCAAATCAAGAATAGGATCGAACTAATAGAACTAAAATATGGAAGCCGTTAATAGAGTCCCATATACACCAGTATTAAAGGGGGGCCTGAACTACGACCCCTGAAGCTAAAAAAGAAAATATATCATTTTTCATCTGCCGGATTTTGCGATAAAAACACAAAGAAATAAAAATAAAGCCCCCAAAAAATCGAAACGGGAGACTTCGGTGATCGACCATGACATGCAGGTTTCTCATGGTGCGACACATGGAATGATTATACTTATTTTTATATTGGGAGATTACCTCGATAGCGCATCCCGACTATTGTTAGCCGAATATATCGCAAAATCGAGATTTACCTTCTAGAAGGTTTCCGTTATTACAATGGTAACCTGTAACCTGTAACCTGCACTCTGTACTCCGTACTCCGTATTCTATATTCTGTACCTCACGCAGCATATAGGTTACACGATTTACACTGATTGGTAGGACGAACTCACTTTCGACTTTTTATTCTCACCATCCTCTCCCCTCTTGTCTTATTACATGAACTCTGACGATCCTGCAGTGGAGCTAATCCGGTGTGCATCGGTAATTACACCCATCTCATCCGCCCCTTTTCCCTTCCGGGGGCACTAGAGGGCACCGGCTGCTTTCAGCCTCTGGGAAACCCACTCTACCACGAAAGACGGCACGGATGGCTCCGCCAAGCCTTCTCCTTACCTTCCAGAAGGCCGCCAGAAGGATTATGGAACATCCGTGGAAGCCGTGGAAGCCGTAGGAAGAAAAAAAAAGACATGCGCGGCCCCCCATGCTGCGCACGGTTCGGAGCCTTACCAGGAGATCCTCCCTGAGCCTGTGCACTATACCCTTCACATCGAGGGATTAATGTAAAGAAAAAAAAAAAAGAATTAGTTCAACACAGCCCAGCATGTCTCTGCCTAGAAGTAAAATAAAATAAAACATAAAAAAAGGGGGGTTGGGCACCAGGATGACTGGTCTAGTCATATGGTGCCCAGGTGACTTTCCAGGGCTATGTTGTTTTATTCCCTCTCCATTGGCATGATCACCTATCCTCTCACATACACTCTTTCTCACACACCTACCGTTCTCAGCCACTCACCAAGCTAACACACATCCCTGGCAATTGTGACGAAAGTGACGACACCCCATCATCCTGCATACTGCACCTGCCAAGTTTGGACTCAATTCGGATCCTGCGGGGAGTTGCGGAGATTATCTCCCCTCTACGATATTTTTTTTGTAAATACCGTGCAGATCCGTGTGAGGCCGAATAAACAGTACATTGGCATTTTAGGGATTTGATGAGCCAATGACTGGCAAGCTGATTTATTATAGTTCACCATTAACTATTTTTCCTTGATTTTGAGCAATCGCCAATAAAACACAAAATCGAACTAAGGCGGGTCAGGCCGATGCACATTGGATGGCTCGACACGGGGCGATTCCCACATGGTTGTGGCTGAGACGTGTCTTGGTGTATCATGTTTGCGCTAGTCTCCATATTTTCTATTAGTAGAACATTTTCCTTCAGCCTGTACTCCCGTAGGCCCCTGGGATGGAGCATGTCCTGTACAGGTCAATTTTGGGGGTGTTTTATGACTGCAAAGTTAGTTTCTGACAAATTAGGTGGAGTTATGGGATTCTTCCCTCCCCGAAGCCCCTAGGGGTAATCTATTAGCCTTGGAAGATCAGACATGCCCTATTTTGTCAACCTACATAGCATGATATATGTAGGAAAAACAAATATCCACAAAATCCAGGAACAGCCGCTGGCGCTATGACAAAAAAAAGGCCCATTTTCCCGTTGTCTTCTGACGCAGATTCCACTCTGATGTCACAACTCCTCCTGGGGAAATTGAGCACTGACCCCACTGATGTGCCTAACTCATCACACCAAGGTAAATAGTCACAGATAAGTCGACACTAGCTCGTCTCAGCTTGCTGCGCGAGTCCAACTGCAGAAACCATGCTAAATATCCCTGGGTAACACCCAAATATACTCCGTACCAAACACGTGGCGTAGAAGCTAATGCACATGACCCTGAAGCATTGCGTCGCACCATGCCCCATGCTCTCCACTGGGAGGTGACTCGATATGAAAGTAATATGGTTGAACATAAATACCAATGTAGACTGAAACAGCACTTTCCTTTCAATTCCCATCTCGCATTCTAGTCTTGACTGCCGGGAGACCCAAGATTGCGTATGTATCTGGTTTCGTTTGACGGAACTTGATCCAGGTTGCCGGGTCAACGTTAATAGTCTCTGTCCTTCCCACTCTTCCGAAGTATCAACTAGTTTTGGATTGTGTACTCCGTACACTGCAGCTAACTGTTTACTGTCTACTGCTTACTGTTTACTCCACTTGGTCTCACATCCGGTATATTGCACATAGTATCATTGATCGACATTCAACGCCGATCGATCTTCAGGGGTTCCATAGGATCTTCGCTGGGTCACGGCATTCCCCTGCGATGTACGGAGTACTCCGTACTAGATGTTACTACAAGCCGTTATTTTCTCCGGTGGATGGTGGTCAGATAGCACCCCGTGTGTTCGCAGACTTGAAGTGTAGATCCAGAAGTGTTTTGTTTCTTTCTCGATTTTGTAGCTCGCGGCTAGCAGATATATATATATGGCATCTTTGGTGTTATTGTTTAGTTCTAACATTATATTTAAATTTTCAAATAGGTAAACAAGACTCCAGTGATTATGGTTAGAAACCCGGTTCTTGAATATATATATTTTAAATACTTCCGTAGAACATATAGAACAACAAACCACATGTTTGGCACCTGTCGATCCGCTAGTCACAAAAGACCAAGAAATATGTATATACATATCCACATGGGATATGCAAGGGGGATATTAATCGGTTCCATGGTACAGCATAATGTCTATCGGGGAGCTATGGCCTCCAGAACTTTGGCGGCCTTGCTTGCCATGGTAGAGAGGCGGGTCTTACCCACCTGTTCCCTTTTTGTTCCCCTTCCCCTTCCCCTGCCTTGCTCTTGGCTTTATCATCACAGTCCTCTACGGATATTTAGTATACTTTGTAGACACCTGTGCCCAGTCCTATATTGAAAAGGCCCTAGCAGATCAGTGGACGATAAGGCCATTGCCCTAAATCAAAACTAGAACAACTAATTGAGACCTGTCAAGGCCAGCAGCCGCCAATGTACTCGAGAAGATCCTTCCTCGGAACTATATCTTCAACAACAGCTACAATCTTAAACACAAAAGATGACCCAAAAAGCATCCATATCACATTATTCAACTCATTAGAGTTAGACAGAAGGTGTATCTATCATCTATAAACAGCGAAACGAAACTCCATGCAAAGAGGCCTTCCTTTACCCTTGCGCCTGAAAGTGGGCTTATTGATCCAGCAGACCGCCGGGGCCCGCAGGCCTTATAAAGGAGCCCGGGCTATACACGTTCCGTACAGGTACAAGCCAAAACAAATTCATATTTATCTCATGCGCCATGACAGCTCCAAGATTTGATCACCGTTCTTCTCATCGCGCATGACATACCACTGAGTGACACGATCTTTCGGTTCGTGGACGGCATCTAGTAGCTGGTAGGTCTGTTTGTGCTCATCCTTGCGGCGCAGGGGACCCAATTCGTGTAGGTAAGATTCGTCATTGGCACCGTTGTGGGGATCCCAGGTCTGCTCCATGGCGATATCGTCCTGGTCCGGGTCGGCGTGATACTTGATGACTGAGAATCCGTTCGTTAGGATCCAGCCGTCGCCAAAGTGCCATTTGCGGAGGAGACAGCTGTCACCGCATAGCTCGGAGACCACGGCTAGCTTCGGCATATCGGCGTGGAACCAGGACTTCCAGTGATGCACCGTGAGCGGGGGCTCACGACCGGACTCGAAAAATCCAGAGGCGTCGTGCATCAGGTCCAGCTGTCGCAGACGGTGGTCTACCGTCAGTCGGGTCTGGGTGTAGCGGTACACGCAGATGGCGATGCGGCGATCGCCTGTGAAATCCATCGCAGAGCACTTGTCGTATACGTTGGTGATTTCCTCCAAAAGGGGTTTTGATAAGAAGACGCCCGCGCCTCCAAATCCAATCATTCCGAATGCCGCAATCTGCGGGATAGACTCTGACAATCCGCCAATATACATGGAGGTGGTGTGGTCGTATTTAGCCAGCGCGTCCACTAGTCTGGACATCGACAGGAAGAATGTGTCATCGTCAATGATACAGCCCCATTGCGTTGTTTCCCGGGCATTTTCCTTCAAAAGAGGGATAAGTGCGAAGTATCGGTTGAGGTAGTCATCGTCCGACTCTGTGATGTGGAGGTTAACCCCCAGAGCGTCGGCCTTGGCCTTGACATCCCGGATTCCGAACTCCGAGCGATCCGGTTCGATCAGCGCGAAAATACGAGTGCGCGAGTATCCAGCCCAGTGGGCGAACGCATCCAGAGACTCGTTCAATCTCTCGACACTGGTCGCGACTCCAAAATCGATGTGTGATGCGTTCGCCAATTTCGGCGCGTGAGGAACCTGCAAGGACATTGGTGTTGGAATTGAGCACCCGTCCGCTGCTCCCTCAGTTCCCTTCGGCTCTTCCAAGAGCGGCTGTTCAAGCCACTGCGTGTAGGGTACTGGTTCATCCGTCATATCGAGGACGATCTCTCGACGAGTGTATTGGGCGACTTTGAGAACATCCATGGATGCCAATTTTTCGTAATCGAGATCGCACGAGACACTAGGGGCGAGGGTGATGTTGGGAGCCGTCTGCAGCGGCAGCTTCACTGGCTCGCCTGGAGGCCATAATACGGCGATAAACCCTACCACGAACAAGAAGACAACTCCAAACCGCAGCACCTTTTTCCAGGCCCATGATGCCCCTGGAACGGACCCATCCCGGGCGCTGAATATCATATTTTGTGTTGTGAGGTTGTGTCCGGATTCTACCGCATTGCGGAGACAAAAAATTGGTCTAGAACACAATCAAGGGCCCACGGTAGGGGGATTGAAAGTGTATAAATATACCCTGATGGTTTGGAGAGGGTTGAGGAATAGGGATAGGATGAGGATGAGGATGAGGATGAGGAAAAAGAGAAAAAAGATTGAAATTAAAAGCCAAGGGTCAAGGGACGATCATGGTTCCATGGAAAATGGACAGGGCCAATTCTCTAAGGGGTCTGAGAGACGATCGATGACGTTGAAGGGGTCCATTTGGCGGGAGTCACGTGTGTACTCGTATATGCAGGATTCGGCAGCGAAATTGGTTGGAAATGATCTTCAGGTACGAGTTGATAGTCAGTATAAAAGGGACGACATAGATTCTATGACAATTTCTTCTCCATACTAATACTATCTAACATGATGATTCTCTAAACTCCTAAGGGTACAAAGTACAAAGTACTCCGTACGGAGTAGAGAGTACAACCATGCCAATGCCAAGACCTTCTAAGTAGCGATCTCGTTTTCTTACTCGTTTCTGATTCCTCCGGTCCCCACATCCGCGCGTCCTCTACCCGTGTGTAACTCCGTCCAGTTGGCTTTGACAGCCAAGACGCTATTTCTCTCGAGATAAGCACTACAATTACAACGGAGTAATATCCGGACGCCGGGTGTTGTATGATGTACTCGGCAAAGGTTTACATTTGATATACACTTTGGAGCCTCTTCGGTCCAGTTTGGTTCGCCCTTCTCACTATGCTCTCACTCCGCCCCACTCTCTTGATTGAAGATCCTTGGGTGATATTCCAGCCACTTACTCTTCTTTTCTTAGAACCTTTTGAGGCGTGGCCGATATGTACTTTGTACGTACTTTATCCTCCGTACTCCATACTCCGAATCTTATGGGGGTCGAGCCGACCTAGCCCAATGCCAATTTCAATCCTAGTGGGGCTTACTGGAGTCGTAAAAGAAAACGTAGGTGTCTTGCGCATTCATTGTGTGCATATTTCTTGTTATTTCTAGATTTCATCGTCCTCCGCATTATATCCTCCAAGATGCGTAGCTGGTAGTTAGCGTAGAGGCATTAGACGTTCATAAGTAGTAAGAATTCAAGTTAAATATACTCCGTACATAAATGGATATCATCAAAATTAACAAATGCATACATCGTGAAGGGTGAAGGAATCTCAAACAGGGACTGCCATGGCTTCTCCCTTCTTCTCCGTCTCCCCCGTGTTTTTGATAGTATGAAGTAACATAGATGGAAAACAGAGTGGTCCATACAAGTCCTCCCGCTAGAAAAAAAAGATGGCTGTTAGTTCAAATGGTCTCCGTTTCTCATATTTATGGGAAGTTATGAACTTACTAAGTCGCCGGTTTCAAACCAATTTCGACCGGCGCTATCTTGGTGCTAAATATAGGACAAGCGGTCAGCACGGAAATAAGACCTAATCAGCGATTCTAGACTCACATAGGTGCCATCGGTGTATTGATTAGGATCGATCGGGTAGCCTAGCCATCTCCGATATAAATCCTCCGCAGTTTGTGTTGTAAACATGTATGTCAATCGATAGAGAATGTGATCCCATAGATGGTCCCAGTTCCAGAGGCTGTCAGGTCCACCGTTGATCTTATTAGGTTCACCTAGGTTCATGATTCGGTTGATCTCCTTCGATGTCCATTTACCGTCAAGATAAAGAGGTTGGGGCACGTGGACGGCTTTAAGTCCATGCCAGAGAGCAAGCGAAGGAGGCGTCATTTCAGAAACCAAACCCATTCCTCGTTGGATCTGTATGATATGCATCTGGTGCAATAATTCCCTTGATACATGCCCCATGGCCACAGGGGATGTTCGCCGTGGAACATCTTCTGGAAGTCCCCATAGCAGATTCCTGAATAGCCATTGTGTATCAGTAGGATCGAAGATCGGGAGAAAGGTGATGAGATCTGCTTCTTCGCCAACACCCCATTCATACTTATCATCTTCTGGGAAAGCGACCGGGGGCTTGGGGCCTATTGGGGTTATTTGATGGATGCTAATAGGCCCCCAAACACTCTTTCAGCCCTTCATAGAGTAGCCAACCATTTTGATAAAGTCCTGCCAAATTCCATGTGCACCTGGAATGTATAAGTAGGCATTGCGCTCCCAAAGATATTTCCGCGGTTGTCGTTTTGCAAACTCCGCGGACTTTTCGAGAAAATGGTAAGAGTGGCCGGTGAATCTGGAATCCACTTCCAATTGCCAGTAATACTCAAAGTCCTGGAACACCTGAGAAAATATTTGAACCGGTTGCCAATACTGAAAATTTGCGCTGCGGGATTGCTAGGAGACCTGGCAACATTCAATAACTGTGGAATCGAAAAGGCATTATACCTGTGTTCCTCGACTCTAGGATACCATGATTTTAAAGTATTCTCGTTGAAAAGAACAACCATGTCCCGGAATTCGTGTGGAATAAACCGAGCCTTAATCTCCTTCATAACCTCGTCATCATCTGTATAGATCGGGATGCTTTCATCTTTGACGTGAACCAAGACGAAGACCTGATACTCGCCACCAGAGTGTAACGACAGCTCCGTGATAAGTGACCGGACCTTCTGTTTAAGGTTCTCGGTCCATTCCATGTCATGCCACGCACGTAGGATAACGGCTGATCTTGGTTTGTACCGTGAGCTATGTGGCGAAGAAGTTGGTTGATCACGAGGGAGGGTGCGTGCAGCAACACGAGGGTGAACTGGCAGTGTGAGCCTGATTGGGCGTGAATTGGTCTCACTTGGGGAATATCTTCCAACGTTCCTCTCAAAGCACTGTGACTGAAGTGACCCCCAGTTGGTCTCGTTCCAATTGACTCCAGAGGTAGGGTGAGTGGTATCACTCCCGTACCCGTACGCACCCAATCGAGAAAAGCGATTGGAACAGACATTTCCGTCGAGGCCCGTTGCCTGATACGACCCGAACATGGGTGCAGGGAAATCTATTGACTTGTTAAAGATACCTTGGGTTTCGGGAGAGCTAAAAAAATACCTTTTTGGTTACCTGGATAAACAGACATCATATCTTGGGCACTCGAGCGGCTCAGAGACTTTCCTCGCGGGCCCTCACAAACGTGGAGTCTCCCCGTAAACTCTTTGCGCCACTGCGCACTGTTGTACTCTGGATAAGGATCATAAATGACAGGGATCGGGGGATTAATATCGTCATTTTCGTGTGCCACTGTCAATGTCCCCCCACGATAGAATTTCTCTTCCCTATAGATAGCGAGTTAGGATATGATGTCAAGAATATATTGATAAACGACATGTGATAATATGTGGGGGAGATATGAAATAGTACCAGTTGGAAGACATACCGAACATCACGTAATGTTCCAGTCCCAACTGGCTCATGGGCAAATGGCGCTTGATCATCTTGTGGCCTCACTTCCAGCGAGCTCCTACTGATAATATCTCCTGGGTGGATAACGATAGACCTGGATGGCTTTATATTAGACTGTAAACTTAAAGAGATACACAGCAGATAGTTTTGCTTTTGATGCAGAATGCTGGCGAGGATGAACAATGATAGTAAGGTCAACAGCGCCAGATAACATCCTCGAGTGTAACGGCGAAACGAGTTCACCGAATTTTGCAGAGAAACTGGAGATTTGTCCGTGAAACGCATTGAAAGAAAGTTGCAAAGAGAAGAGAGGTAAAATGAGTGAAGGTGATAATTCAGAAGGCGCCTGGCCGGACTTCGCTGCATCCGCATGTCTTACTCAAGCACCGAAGAAGCTGGCGGGGCTGAGATACATGTCAATCTAACGGATTATTAGTAGCTTCTAATGTTGGACCAAGACGTGAGAGTGTTTGCGACGAGACGTATAGTAGACACTGCGTAGGGTAGACCATGCTCGGGTACGACAAAAATAGGAAAGTACCTGCTCTAGGTATTCTACGACCGTAAATGCATGTATATAGCTACAGATAGCAGCTTAGTCGCTTATGGCTGGTGTATTTAGTCCGTTCTGTCTAGAGAATGGGGCTCAGTTGCAAACAGTACGAACTTATGACTCCAATTAGCAAGTTGGTTGATGGTCTTTATTCCAGCCTATTCTTTATAAGAAATATGTCGGGACCTCAATAATACTGAGGTTGTAGATGGTTGAAGTATAAGTATGAGGCAATCCATAAAACTGATGCCTGAGAAAATAGGCATTCAACATGATATGGAGGCCTTAATGGCCAGATACCCATATTTTTTTTGATAGGATTAGTAGAAGTAATTACAAACAGCAAAGGAGATAGATTAATAAGAGGATTGGGAATAAATATTGAATAGGATGATAATCATGATATGGACATAAATGGAATCGAACCTTGGAATAGGACACGTGAGCTACGGTGGGGCACACAGCGTTGAGTGCAGAAACCCCCCATCGGGGAAAGACCAGTTCCGCACATTGGAGGATATCAGTTGATCTGGGGAAATCGGCAAAGGTGTTCTTTGTATAAATCTTGCGATTTTATCTTGTATCTGAAATTGAAGTTCCAGTCTTCTTCACTCCCCTAATACCCTCTCGAACTTCTCGACCAACCCCCGCCATGGTTGCGCAATCGCTGGCCTCGCTATTGCAGCGGGCATCGATTGACGACCACGAGGAAGTCCTCCAGTCGTGCAATGCAGTCCTCGCCAAATCCAAATCCGATTTGCAAGCGCAACACATGAAAGTTGTTGCTCTATTGAAACTCGACCGTTACGAAGAAGCTCTCAAGACATTCCAGGCCGGAGGCGATGCGCTGAAGCAGAGTGCAAGCTTGGAATATGCATATGCATCATACAAGTGCGGGAAGCTTGAAGAAGCCACAGAAGCCTTGACTCGGACAGCTTCTGGGTGTGGTGCTAGTCACCTCGAGGCACAAGTGGTATGGCATCTTATCTTTCCTTCTGCTGTTTTGGGGACCAATGTTGATTGTCTTGTCGTAACAGCGCTATCGTGCCGAGAACTTCCGACGGGCAGCTGAGATTTACGAACAACTTTCAAAGGATACGACATCTTTCGGCCACGAGATTAACGACCTGAACATCAATTCGTGGGCTACCGATGCCCAGCTTCAATGGAAAGGAGAGACGGAATTCGTGCGCCACGACCGATTGTCGAGGGAGGATTTGGAATCATTCGAAACAACCTACAACGCAGCTTGCTTGAATATTGCAAAGGGAGCATTTAAGCAGAGCGAGGTCTTGCTTAACCGAGCTCAAAGTTAGCATGCCACCATCTGGCCTAAGACTAGGACTTACACTGACGTTTTGCATAGACATCTGCCGGACATCGGAAGATCTTTCACCAGAAGACAAGGCCGCAGAGCTGCTGCCAATTGCTGTTCAGCAACTCTATGTCTTGATTCAACTTGGAAAGTTGGAAGAGGCCGAGGTGGTTCTCAAAGATATCGCAGTGGATGAGTACGTTGAATCATACCAACTCGAAACTTATAACTTACATCTTTTCCTAGCATCACCGAGTTATCAACCAAAAAGATTGCTCGCAATAACATCGTCCTCGCTCGTCCAACTGCCGTCAATCCCTACATCCTATACAAGGCCCTCCATGACACCCCAGATGCCACCGATAACGATCGGCTATTCGAATTCCAGGACCGCGATCTGGTCGGCAACTCACACGCCGCAGACCTCCTTGTCCAGAAATATGATGGCATAATCCGATCCACAACCAAGGCACAGTCAAAACGTCCAAGCCCATCTACCGACGCCATCACCAACCTTCTCTCTGTATACAACGCCGCAGCACACGCCCAAGGCGAAACCGGCCCTAAAGCCCTTAAACAGATCGCTCCATTGCTGGAGCGACGGCCCACAGACATCGGGCTTCTTTTGACAGTAGTACAGCTCTATGTCAGCAGCGGCAACACCACCTCTGCTATCACAGCCATGGAGCGAACACTCCGCGGCCTGGAGGGGTCAAACGAGTCCGTCCGCTTCAACCCAGGCCTACTCAGCGTTCTAGTCTCCCTGTACCAGCGTGAAGGTCGCTTGGTCCAGATCCGCACCACCCTCGCACAAGCCGCCTCCTACTGGCGCACGAAGCCCGAGCCTCCCGCGTCCCTCCTCCGCGCAGCAGCCGCCTCCCTTCTGCACTCCGAAGACCGCGGAGACCTATCTACAGCGGGTGATTTGTTCCGTGCTCTGCACCAGCAAGACCCCAACGACCGCGTCGCCATCGCCGGCTATGTCGCCTCACAAGCCACTCTGGACTATGCCCGGATTGAGTCCGAACTCGACCGCCTGCCGGCAGTCAGCGACCTGATCGCCGACATCGACGTTTCAGCTCTGGAGTCAGCTGGCATCTCGCCCTCTGCCTCCTCGGTTGCCGCAGCAGCTGCTGCCTTTGCTGGTGCCCGCAAGCGCACCGCAGCTAACGCCGACGACCGCGCCAACAAGCGTGTTCGCAAGTCCCGTCTGCCCAAGGACTTCGATCCCGCCAAGAAGCCAGACCCCGAGCGCTGGCTGCCCGTGCGTGACCGCTCTTCTTACAGGCCCAAGGGCAAGAAGGGTAAGCAGCGTGCTGCGGCACTCACGCAGGGTGGTCCTGTCAATGAGAAGGCAGAAGAGTCTCCCGCTCCACAGCAGCAAAAGTCCGGCGGTGGCGGTGGTGGCTCCAATGCTAAGAAGAATAAGAAGAAGGGCAAGCGATAGAGTAATTTTATTCAGATAGAGACCATAGCTTGAATGCTACCTATGATGCATGGAACACAGGCATGTATTTTGTATTTCATATGGAATGGCGCCTTAAACCCGAGACGGGCAGTAAAATGAATTCTCACTGGCTGGTTTCAACCCCTACGACTCCGATTATTCTATAACTTCGGGGGTAAATGACCCCTGTAGAACCAGCTCAAAGCAACCTCGAGAAACCCCTGGACGGATACCCTAATTCATACTGCTTGTTGAGAAATCGACGCTCAACCCAGCGGAGTCCGAATGGTACCACACTGGCGGTTATAGTGGTCAAAGATCATAAGCAGCAGCCGCAGATCCATGAAAGCGTCGTCGGCAGTCGTTTTCGCCGCCAAAGCACCACCAACCAGATAAGAATGCAGAGCCAAGAATTCACGCTCATACGCCTCGTTACAGGTACTAACGGTCTCCGTCCGCTTCACACGAGGACCAGGAACAGCAGCATTCTTAGTCTCGTTGATCTGATTTCCATTAACCTGATCCATCTCCATCGTCTCATCCGCTTCCTCAACGACAACCCGCACATAGGTACCAGTGCTGATCTTCTCGCCCGGACGTGGGAAGTCATACTCCACGCTGAGAGTCTTGTGTGCGCCATAGACAGTCAAATGGGCGTCGCAGCGAGGCACAGCATCAACACCAGCCTCATAGAGGAGCGTGAACGGGTGGCCGTCATTCTCAGCGGAATTTGTATAGTGGAAAATAGCAGAGTAAAACGGGTCCGTGATAGCGACGTTGGAAACAGCATCCGGGAATCCCAACGACTCGCGCATCACCGATAGATCATGGCACCCCATCATACCGAGGTAGCGACAGAACGCGACTCTGTCCGGGGTGAGGTCTTCCTCCAAGCCGAAGACGTCTTCCAGTAGCGCGCGGAATTGCTCTGGGTTATTGTTGCTCTTCATTGTCGGTATGATGTCTTTCGATGCGGACGCGACGCTGTTGTCTATATTCATTGGGCCGGCGATATTTCGACAGCGCGCGTAGTACACGCGGCCCAGGGCAGCAAGTTCTTTCTTGAAAACTTCCGTGAAGCAGGGCGCGTAGCGGCGAGCACATCCGACGCATACCTTTGGTCCGTCTGTTCCGTTGATGCCATCGAGGGATCGGGAGGCTTTGCCTTTTTTGATTGCTCCGCGGATGCGGCGCAGGCTTGAGATGCTCATTGTGAGGGGGACTTCGACCATTACATCCTTGCCGGCTTCGAGGGCTGTCACGGTGTATTGCTCGTGGTACTCTATTGGGAGTAGATTGAGGATAACGTCCACTTCTTTATGGAGTAGAACATCTTCCACGACTGTTGCACTGTGTGTAATGTCGAAGCGGGCTTGGCATTGTTTTGCGATTTCGGGGTTGGGGTCGTAGATAGCTGTGAGAGTGTAGTGTGTATTGAGAGAACGGAGGACCGGGAGGTAGGTGGCTTGGACAGCGTTTGTGGCACCTAGGATCCCGAGGCGGAGGACAGGGGTTGGCATGTTGGGGGAGAAATTAGGAAGCTGTAGATTGGATGGGTAGAGACAGAGGGAAGCTTAGATATGACCGGGGCTTTTGTTATAGATGAGCTGAATGATATCTCAGGTATCTCAGTGATTAGGGAGTTGGGAGTGTGAAAGTGAGCTATGCGCGAAAATTAGAGTAAGAGGGATGCTTGATGCTTGACATGATTTTGGAACAAACAAAGAGAAGAGGGTGTGTGAGGTGAGGTGAGGTGTGTGCCATTTCAAGGGACATCCCTGGACCATGCCAACTTTGTGACATCATTTGCCCACACCTCCGTGATCCAAGACCATATTTCATGGTTCAGGCTGAGTTTTACCCCGGATTTGATCCAATACCAATAAGATCGGTTGCAATTAATATAGCAGGTTGTAGCAGGTTGCAGGTTATCTGCCGATCCTGTATAGATATATGGCTCAGGCTATGTGTACAATAGATATTGGTTGGAAAAGGTATCATAGCGTATAGTGAAAACGGGGCATACTCCTAACATAGACTTACCTGCCTAGAATAGTAACCTTATCATACCTACCTGTAGGCCTTTTTGAGCGGTCTCTGTAAGAACATGGATGTAAGAACAAAAATAAGAATTATCCACCCGATGGCTTCCGTTCTAGAAAAGTGGGGATGTGGGTCGTAGCCCTGGAGAACTATGTACTTTGGGCGAAGTAGCAGAACCATCCCATAGAGTAAATAGTAATAGAACTATATAATTACAATGGCTCAGTATTCCTCGTTTACTGAACCCTAGGGCCTTATTGGATCATGGAGTTTCTAACAAGTGAGAGAGAGAAAGAAAGACAGTTGAGTTCCCATATTTGCGGGACCTATCTCTATATATTCACTTGGCCAATACGATGATGGCCTAATTTGAAGCGCACAAAGAAAAGTAAAACAAAGGCCTAATATCCACTGAAGATACCATACAACGAACTGATTAATCTCATTGGGGCCTTTTACAATCGTTCTAAATTTAGTGTGACGATTCTTAACTTTATATTTTGTTTGTCTGCTAGGTTAGGTCGAAGCACGGGCGCTGACAACCAATGCCTCGCCATACAAACTCACATCATACCCATTCTCTTCCAAATATGCTTTGAACTTGGCATCCTCTGTCTCTAGCTCGCGAGACATATCCGGGATGAGGAACCAGGCAATCAGACCACCCACCACTGTGAAGGCTGCACCAATTAGGAAAACTGCTTGCTGGCCCTTGGCGGTGGTACCGAAGGAGTTCTGGATCGGGGTGAAGACTTCTGTCCCGATCGATGCTCCGGCTTTGCCAACTGCGGCTGCGAATCCCAGGAAATGACCACGGAGCGGTGTTGGGAATGACTCCGAAGCACAGAGGAACGTCGAGACACCAGGGCCCATCTCGCCGAGTGCTTGGAAAATGCCATACATGACTACAAAAAGCGGGAAAATACTTTGAATAGGTTGGAGCGCAGCGCCCAGAATAAATCCCCATATAGCCCAGATCATGAATCCCAGGGTCATGGTCTGTTTGCGGCCGATTCGATCCATGAGGATACCACCAAGCAAGCATCCTGGAAGATAAAAGCAGTTGATAACGGTCTGTGAACCATTTTGTCAGTTTAAACATCCAAAAGAACAGTGATATGGTGACCTACCCCGTATCCGATGTTCTGAACTGTGGTGTTGTTGGGGTTCAGCTGCTCAATTATGGTGGACGAGAACAGACCGAATGGATATGTGACAAAGTCGTAGCAGAACCAAGCCAGGGCTAGAACCATCTCACATAACACATTAGCCAAAAAGCCTTGCACAATTTAGCCAAGCTAAACGACTTACATGTTCCAAGCATGGGTTTCCAGTAGCGACGTAGTACTAGCCCGTAGGGATACTGCGACTTGATAGCATGCTTTTGATATTGAGTAGAGTTGACCATCCGAACGCGGAAGAAACATATTGATAATGGCAACTGATCCCAGTGTCAGAATCGTTAATCACTAACTTTATGAGGAAGTGACTTACCACAATACCCAAACCGAATGTAACTCGCCAGACCCCTTCGGAGTTTTGTTGGCTATAACATGCAAGAACAATAAGAGCAACCAAGCCAGCTGCAACAAATCCCTGGGTAAAGTTAGCAAGGCCCTCATCCAGCTCGTGCTAGTACTGACCAAATCTATAGCAAAATCGGTGGTCGCTGCGACCAAGAAACCACGTCGCTTCCGGAGCTGGGCTGTCTCATCGGCAGCCTCAGTAGCACTAGTGGCACAAACAGGATATTCTCCCCCAGCGCCGAATCCTGCAATGCCTCGTGCAACAATCATCATCCAAAACATTCTTATTGCGGCGTCAGTAATCGATTTCAATCAAAAGTTTGAATTACTTGAATAAGCATACCCTAGTTGCGACTTTCCATGTGAGGCAGTTGCCAACACCACGCCAATAATGAGAAACGCCGTTGCGGCGACGATACCAGTCCGACGACCAATGCGGTCAATTAGGACGCCGAAGAAAAGCATGCCAAATATTTCACCGATGAGATATGAGTTCGATAGGCGCGACTTTATAGTCGAAGACATTCCGTCCATGTAGCTGGACTCATCAGTGAACTTGGCCATAATTATTTCGGAAACTAGGCTACTCACAGGACTGAGAATAAAGGCTCCATATAACCAACTACCACGCGGTTAGTACATAAGACAGGATGAAGATATTTTTGGAGGGCGAGATTAACACGTACTGATTTGAGCGTTGTATCCATCACTGAACAAGGCCAACCCGGAAATCACAACATTGAGCACACCCGAGCGTTTCTTCTGGGGTTCTCGTTGCTCGATGTCCCAGTCGGGTTGCGAGACTTGCTCCTTGGGATCTTCCATCTTCATGACAGAGTCACTGGGAGATGTAGCCATAGCCATATTGACAAGGGTACTGAACAAGCCAAAGAGGACATGTTCCCAGTGGGAATATATTGATATCTATAGAAGTATCTTTGATGGCTCTAACAATGAATTGCCCCCAAAAGAGACCAATGATAGCTTAGAATAAAGACACGATAGTCTCGGGGGGAAGTGCGAGATATGCTTGTGGGTATATAGTACTAAGTAGGGGCCTGAGCTCCCTCTACCTTAGGTCCACAGGTACACAAGTGTATAATAGAGCTTCACAGGTACACAAGTGTATAATAGAGCTTCATAGTTTCGGCAGTCCCATGGTTTTAGTTGGCAGCTTTCTCACAAGCATGTCTTGGCAACCCCCACATAGTCTCTGGGGCTTTAGTCTCCCGAAGTCATTACCCGCCAAACCTATCGGAGCTTATCTTTCAGCCATGTGCTTGAGCACAGTCTCCCGAGAGTCTTGATCTCCGCCATTACCTGAAGGTTAAGCCTATCGGAGCTTATCATTTACTCATGTGCTTGTGCATTCTATATCGTGGATCTATATCCCGTCTTGTTCAAAAAGCACTCATCTCGGTGCGAAGAGCGACGCCTTAGGACTACCATTGCGGCGACTTACTTCTCGATCTATCTACAAAATGCGAGCCCCTGAGCACCCCAAAGTTTCACGATCGCGTTCTATTCTGTGTTTCTACTTGGGTCAACCCGTAACAAAATGAATAATTTCCATTACTCGCTCTCTGTTGAGCAACTTCAGAGTTTCCAGGAGTGTGGATACCTGCTGGTCCGCGGTTTTTTCACTTCTGAAGAATCGGAGCTGTTGCGAGAATGGGCGCAGGAAGTCCACGATCTTCCGTGTACCCCTGATGTTCCCTGGATGCCCTACCAAGAGGTGAATTCGAAAGGCAAACGTGTGCTGTGTCGCACTGAAAACTTTGCCAACTCGCATGTCGGATTCGATAGTTTTCTCCGAGGGCAGCGTGCAACAAGTCTTCTACAACAGCTTGCAGGAGAAAAGATGCTTCTCTTCAAGGAAAAGATTAACTACAAGTTGGCAGGAAGTGGTAAGTAATGTTCGATCTTATAGCCCTGATTCGATCACTCACCTGTTTCATAGGTGGTTTTGATCCTCATATTGATGCTAATGCCTACACCCATGTTAAAAAAATCAAGCATTTGACTATCCTTGCGGCAGTCGATGAAATGAATGCAGCCAATGGTGGTCTAGAAGTGGTGAACGGTAGCCACCGCATGGATATTCCTCTCGGTAGCGATCGCTGCATTGCGTCAGATTGGGTCGAAAGCAATGTATGGACACCCGCCGAGCTTGAACCAGGTATGCAAATTGCAAACTCTCCAACAGATCCATCGAAGTTTCATTAATAAGAGTAGGTGATATCTTGATTTTTGGCTCGTACCTGGCCCATCGCAGTGGTGCCAATGTGAGCTCGAAGGATCGGCGTGCGATCTATGCAACGTATAACTGTGCCGCCGAAGGTAATCTGCACGACCAGTACTATTCCGACCGTCAGAAGCTCTGGCCTGCAACACACATGCGGGAAAACGGACAGTCATATGAGGAAGGCCGTGCACGATATGCCTTTGGATCCCCTATGTTAACTGTTGACTCTGAGGCCATCCCGGCGTGATCGGTGGAGGTAAACTGTACGTTATACTTAGTAGCAAGTAAAAAGTCAAAACCATGTGATCTAAAGATACTGTAGCAATGATATTAGTCAAAAGCAAAACGACTGGAATGTATGTACAAAGTATGTGCCGATAAAATTAATTGGCCTGGCCCACGCCAAATTCGCGTGGGGGACCACCGGCATGATGACCGAACATTTTAGTATATCCTCCAGGACTCCAACTGGACCGAAAATGTAGCGGAATGACTCTGGCGTATATAAATGCTTCCTTCCACCTCGTCTCTTTTTCACCTTTCTTTTGTTCGCCCGGGTCTTGGTTCTTTTTAACGTTGCTACTATTCAATTCAATTGCACCATGAATCAGCAGTCACCCAAGGAAAAGGCAGAGGCCCTGATCGGGGCTCTAGAAAAGTATGGCCAAGGTGACTACATCGGAGAGTCGATTAGCCAGTTAGAACACTGTTTGCAGGCGGCTCATCAGGCCCATAAAGCGGGTACGTGTTGTTCTCAAGATCTCTCATAACTAGCCACTAACATTCTGCTAGATGCTCGTGATGAGTTGGTAATCGCGGCTTTATTACACGACATTGGTCAAATTATTCCGCTAGAATCCACGAAGGAGGTTCGCATGAATCTTGGCGAAAGCACGGAAAATGTCGGCCGGGTCGGCCATGAAGCCATCGGGGCATCATATCTTCGAGCTCTTGGATTCAGCGAGGCAGTGTGTCGCTTGGTAAATAGTCATGTCGCAGCTAAACGGTATGTGATCCTTCACATGTCTTTTGCAAACCTAGACTCACCTTTTAGGTACTTGACTGCTACTGACCGAGGGTACTACGAGTCTCTATCATCTGCCTCACAGAGATCGTTGGCCTTTCAAGGTGGCCCCTTCCGAGATGGGGACCTCAAAAACTTTGAGGAAGATCCGCTTCGAGACGACATGGTCTCCCTTCGATTGTGGGATGATGCAGCGAAATTGGAGGGAGTTGAGGCAATCACACCCCGTGCTGGGGTATATCTGGACATGATAATCGCACATTTACTTCGTGAAAAATGAGGGAGTTATAGTCTACCGATGAAATCCGACCTTGGATGCCTGTTTACATGTCGGATTTTAGCTAGAAAGGGGAAACACGTGGGGTTTTCCCCCGTCCACTGTTCACTGAGTATGTAATCATCATGTCGAGCCTTTGGAGGTATGAAGTACTTAATGACGACCCTAAGCATAATCTTACGGGAGGCGAGAAAATCCCGGCTGCGGCCTAAAATCGTAATATGTATAGGGCTGCATAGTTACATTGACCCGGTGACTTCATAGAAGGTACTTGGAGGTACTTTGTTTGTTAGTAAAGACACGTGTGGGGCAAAGTATCCCTAAGTACCCGGCGTATACAGCTCAGCCTCACTTGGCCGACTTAAGAGGGGCTATCCACATCAGGCAACGTCATCGAACCGTGGATTTCTCCTCTCGTGATACTCCGACTTCTGTGTCTTACCCTTTTCTCTTTTTTCCATCCAGTTTTATCATGGGTGTAAGCCTTCCAGATTCCTCTTTCCGCAACTCCTAGAGAACCCCTCAATCTGACCCATCATCTTTTAGTTCGCTCAGAAAATCGCGGCAGCTCAGAATAGCCAGAACATGGCGAACAGTGGCTCATATGGAGGTGCCCCTCCGTCAGGATACACTGGGGGTCCTCCTGCAGCCTTGCAGGCTGGTGGATCGGTAAGTCATATGTCCATCTCTGCACCTTTCTGCTATGACTCGCAGTTCGACGTCATAGAAAAAATAGAGGAAATGTGTTAAAACGTTCTCAGAATCAACAGCCCCAATACCAGGCTTATTCAGGATCCCCAGCCCCTCAGGGATCGGTAAGCCATATTTTTTCTTAACTTCTCTTTTGCTTGTGTTTTTTCCCCCCACTTCCACGATTTACCCCTCCACGGTCATCATTATTCTGGAACCATGTCGGCACCTTACCAAGGCTATCCATACGGCGGCTCATCTCAACAGAATCCATCATCTCCCTATTCCAGGCCTCCGCCATCCACACCTTACCCCGCTTCTCAGCAACCTCAGCAACCTCAGCAATCCCAGCAATCTCAGGGCTATGGCCGCCCACCTCCACCCCCACCACAAGGCCAGCCCTATGGCTCCGCTAGTTCGCCTTACCCGGGCCAGCAACCGGGTCAGCCCTATGGCTCTCCTAGCTCGCCCTATCCAGGACGACAGTCTGCACAGTCGCCCTATCCTGGTCAACAGCAAGCTCCACAGTCGCCCTATCCCGGTCAACAGCAATACCCAGGACAACAACAATACCCCGGACAACAACCGTACCCTGGACAGCAGCCATCATATGTACATAATACCCCCTGCCCTGCATCACTGCCTGTTTTTATGTTTGCATTTGACTTTGCGTTTTGTTGAATGCTTAATGGCCGGAGAAGAATGCTAACGGAAAATAGAACCAGGCACCCCCCTACCCTACCCAGGGAGCTCCATACCCTGGTGGTCAAGGCCGTCCTGGACCCTCACCTGGACCACCAAGTGGACCACCACCAGGCCAGTATGGCGCACCCGGTGGCGCCCCTCAGTCTGCAGCTCCCCCAGCTACCCAGCAGCAAGTCGCAGCTTATCGATCGCTTTTGATTTCCACGATTCAGGAGAAGAATCTCCAAAGCTTCTACCCCCCGGAGCGACTGGACCGGCTTGTTCAGACGCTTGCCGCTGAAGCACCGGGCAAGCTCAACAGACTGATTCATGAATGGGCTGTGCCCATGGAGGTTGCGACCGACGTCATGAAGCTCGCGCTGTTCGACGTGGTTCTTTACGTCGATGATAGTGGTTCCATTGAATTTGAAGAGAAGGGTCTCCGAAAGGATCAACTCAGACAGATCCTCGGTATCGTGGCTACTGCTGCATCTACCTTCGACCAGGATGGTATTTCTGTCCGTTTCATGAACTCCAGTGAGGTGGGCGACGGCATCCGCGACGCAGATGATGTCAACCGCCTAGTGTCCCGAGTCCGTTTCTCGGGCCTGACCCCCCCTCGGCACCAACCTGAAGAGCAAGGTCATCGACCCGCTGGTTGTTCAACCCGCCCGGGCCAACCGTCTTGAGAAGCCCGTGCTGGTGATCACCATCACCGACGGACAGCCTGCTGGCGAGCCTCACGGTGCTGTGGGTGATGTTATTCGCTACGCAGTGGAGGAGACGTCTCGGACCCGTTATGGCCCCGGCTCCGTATCCTTCCAGTTCTCGCAGGTGGGAACTGATCAGCGGGCCCGCGACTTCTTGGGCTCTCTGGACGAGGACCCTCATATTGGCCACCTGATCGACTGTACCTCCAGTAAGTTCCACGTGGAATTCATGGTGGATCCTAGCTAACGCGGTGTTCTAGACTTCGAGGTTGAGCAGGATGAGATGGCCCGTGCTAACCCACCAGTGCATCTCACTCGCGAGCTTTGGGTACGCCATTCATTATGTTGATCATTGCCTAGTATTGAACTGACTGTCTATGTAGTGTGCCAAACTGATGCTTGGTGCTATTGATTCCTCCTACGACACCAAGGATGAGCGAGACAACGAACGTCGCAATGCACCCCCACCTGCATCGGTAAGCCAGTACGGAGGAGGAGGTTATGGACAACCGCCACCCCAGGGTCAAGCCCAGCCTCCGTATGGTCCGCCCCCTGGTGCCCCACCAGCTCCGTACGGTTCCCAGTCGGGCTACCCACCGCAGGGTCAACCAGGTCAATACCAACAGCAACAGCCTCCCCAGCAACCTCCCTACCAGGGCTCGCGTGGCTATGGTCAGCAACAAGGGTATGGATCGCAGCCTGGATCTGGTTACCAGTACGGTGGACAGCCACGTTATTGATGGAATGTGATGTCATACGCTTAGGCTTCCGTTAGTTTTTTTTTCGCCTGGAGGCTTGAGGGAAGATTGTGGTTGGGGGTTTGTCATTTGACCCCACGTACCTAGGCAGTTTCCATGAATCTCAATTGAACTCAACCTTGGAACTTTTATCTGCAATATTATTTTTACGATTATTTTTTTTTATATTTTTATCTTTTCAGCCTTCGAGGCCAACATATTTATTTTGATGATTAGGCCAACCTTGGAAGGCAACACTCAAAACGAATCAGTTCAATTCGTCAAGATAAATGGTTGTACATATGTACATAGGTACATAGGTACATATTAGTATGTAGTTAATATGTATTAAAAAGAGGGGAGCATGCCACTATGTACATTGTACATTGTATGTTGTACTTCCACTTTTTCCATTTTTCATCCGCAATAGGGCTGCAGGGTCTAGGGAATGTGAGGCCCGACCAATAGGCAAACAGACAGATCTGGATCCAGCGGGGCCCTTCGTGTGTTGCCCCAATGCAGCGAGGAACACTCGCATTTGATTCGACGATTCTTAATTTAAACCTGGATGGGGCTGTGCCTAGGCGTAAGCGTTGGTTGCGTCTTACGCGTTGCCCAAAACTCTACCATGAACGGGTTTGGTTACTGAAGGTCTTAAGACGTTTTGGACGTTTGGGGATTTCCCAATGTCCACTTAAACTCCAGTCTTGTTATAATATGTCTGCCTATCATATGTCTCTTCATGATACTGTAGATCTTCTACGAAATACGGAGTACGCCTTCTGGATATCAGTTGGAAACACTAGGCCGTTTTGGGCTCGCCATTTCCCTCACTTGGTCTTGGCTACTTGTCTCTCTGGTTTTTTTTAGTCGGAGTCTGATAGTCTCTAGTCTCTTAGCCTCTTGGCCTCTTTTCCTTTTCTTCTCTATAGGACACAATCATTACGCCCTTCCTTTTCTATCCTTGCGTCGACGGGAGTACCTTCGTTTGCTCAACCCTCGCAATACCTTCGTTTTACGAAAGGGGAACTTGTCTCCCCCGCTAAAAGAACAGCAGAAGAATGACTATCTGATCAGTGCATTCAATCCAATACTTCAATTTACTCTTGAGCTTGAGGGGAGAAAGCCAGTAGAGAAAAGATCCAACAATCTCGGAGGGAAAAAAAGTACCGAGATCGTCGGGGTCTGTCCCGCGCATTCGTGGCAGGAATCCGACAGGAATTCGACTGCCGTCATGTCCAACGACAAACCAACAGAACCTACGGAGGGCACTCAACCCGACCAGAACGACGTCCTCCGACGCCCATCTCTCGTGTCTCGAACCCTCTCCGACTCGGGGCGGCGCATCTCCTCCCAACATGTGCGCTTCTCAACCGATCTCGATCGCCCGTCGGCCGAGGAACAGCAACAGACAAACTGGGACCGACGCCCTAGTTCCCGCGGCCTGACAGTCGATACAGCGCTGGCGCCTCCAGTTCGACCCGTTCCCTCACCCACCTCTCCGCTCTCGCCTTCCAGTGCCACCCAGAATGCGACCCTCTCCCCCATTTCCCCGCCGAGTCCAGAGTCCGCCGGTCGGTCTCGATCGCGAAATCGTGGATACTCGCTCCGTCGCAGCATATTTAATAAGACCATCAACTCGACGGAGAACGATAATCTCGCCCTGGCTGAGCTGGGTGAGGTCAAGGAGCCGTCGTCTGATGTGACTCCTGCCCAGGCCCCGGCTGCGGAGACGCTCACTGCCGCCAATGAGAAGCATCCTCTGAGTGTCGCGCCGACTGCAACGCTCGACTCGACCCATAAGGAGGATGCTTCCCCCTATGTCTCTTCTGATACTTCGGAGAGGGGTCTCAAGGAGCAGTTCTCTGTGTCTGTGGCCCAGGAGAAGTGGCTCCAGAAAAAGGCGACTACTGCAGTGGCTGTCGCGCGTGTTCAGGCTGTTTTGACCTCTATCCAGAAATTTATTCTGCGCATCAAGGATATTCCTCCTACTCAGGATGGGCGCCACATTGACTTAAATCCGTCTATGGTGGGTTCTATGATTGATGAACGCACAGGGAAACCTTATATCGGTAACTTCATCCGTTCGAGTCGTTACAGTCTCTGGAGTTTCTTCCCCCGCCAATTCTTCGCCCAATTCACCAAAGTCGCCAACTTCTACTTCTTGATTGTCGCCATCTTGCAGATGATCCCTGGCTTGAGTACAACTGGAACATACACAACCATCGTCCCGCTTTTAATCTTCGTTGGTATCTCAATGGGAAAGGAAGGATTTGATGATTGGCGCCGGTATCGTTTAGACAAGGAAGAGAATAATCGGGATGCTTGGGTGCTCCGCCCAGGCCACGGGAAGGTTCAGGACGGTGCCTCCATGATAAGCAATGCCCAGGATTGGGAGCGGATCAAGTGTGAGGAAATTCGTGTGGGCGACGTTATTAAACTTGAGCGCGACCAGCCGATTCCTGCCGATATTGCTCTCCTCCACGCTAACGGACCCAACGGTGTCGCTTACATCGAGACGATGGCTCTCGATGGAGAGACAAATTTGAAGAATAAACAGGCTTGCCAGCCTGTGTCCAAAGTGTGCTCCACTGTGGAGGACATCAACAGCAACTCCTTGCACTTTGTTGTGGAGGACCCCAATCTGGATCTCTATAAGTTTGATGGTCACGTCACCGTCAATGGCCAGGAGAAACTTCCTTTGACCAATAACGAGATTGTGTACCGTGGCAGCATCCTTCGCAACACTGACCGTGCTCTTGGTATGGTGATATACACTGGCGAGGAGTGCAAGATCCGCATGAACGCCAACAAGAACCCGCGTATCAAGAGACCCGCTCTCCAGGATAAGGTCAACCGCGTGGTAATGCTGATCGTGGTATTGGTCGTTATCCTGGCGGTTGTCTGCACCGTGGCCTACAAGTTCTGGTCTCGGGACGTGGAGCAACATTCTTGGTATCTTGAAAATGCTAGCGTTTCCTATGGCCCGATTTTCACTTCGTTCCTGATTATGTTCAACACCATGATTCCCATCTCCTTATACGTGAGTATGGAAATCGTTAAAGTTGCCCAGATGCTGCTTCTAAACGATATCGACATGTACGACCCCGAAACCGACACCCCGCTCGAGGCACGCACCTCCACTATCAACGAGGAGCTTGGTCAAGTCAGCTACATTTTCTCCGATAAGACCGGTACCTTGACAAACAACTCCATGCGCTTCCGCAAGATGAGTGTGGCTGGAACCGCGTGGTTGCACGACGCCGACCTCCAGGAGGAGGCTGCTCGTGCAGGCGACCACACCAAGTTGATCCACAAGAAGCGGAGCGCAAAGGGGAAGAAGGCAATGGGCCGCAAGTCTAATGTTTCCGAGGCTCAGATGCCCCGGCCGTCGAATGTTTCTGGAGCGCTTGATCCTCTCCGTCAGTCTGGACGCTCGGCTACTACATACCGCACCGAAGAGATGCTCGAATATATCCAGCGCAAGCCGTACACTATCTTTGCCCGCAAGGCGAAACTGTTCATTCTGTCTATGGCTCTGTGTCACACTTGTATTCCTGAAGAAGACGTGAACGGAAACACCACTTTCCAGGCTTCCTCCCCGGACGAGTTAGCTCTTGTTCTTGCAGCCCAGGAACTCGGATATCTGGTCGTGGATCGTCAATCAAACACTTTGACCATCCGCACACAACCGAACGGGCCGGACGGAGCCCCCACCGACGAAGTCTACGAGGTCATGGATGTGATCGAGTTCTCAAGCGCGCGAAAGCGCATGTCAGTCGTTGTTCGCATGCCCGACCAGCGAATTTGCCTATTCTGCAAAGGTGCCGATACCACACTGATGCGTCTCCTCAAGCAGGCCGATCTGGCACGCGAGAAGGCGAACGAAATCGAGCGTCGAGCCAGCAGGCGCAAGAATGCCGAGGCGAACCAGGTCATTCAACGTAACAGTGAGCACCACAGCCGGAAAAACAGTGTTGTGCGGAGCAGTATGACCCGTCCTAGCTTTAGCCGTCGACGCTCGTCCATTACTGGCCAGCAGGGTTCGGCTCTTCGAGCCAGTATCGATTTTTGGCTGCGTGACCGGGAGACCGATGGCGGTATGCGGAACAGAGAGGGTGATAGTGAGTACTATAGCCCTCGGCCTTCAGCGCAGATGGGTAGACCTTCGGCTGCGATCTCGGACTCTGGAAGCTCCACGCATGGCGATGACGACGAAGACCTCGTGGAGGAGGCACTGGTTGTCAACGACGCGGCTATTTTCGAGCGTTGTTTCCAGCATTTGAACGACTTTGCCACTGATGGCCTTCGGACTTTGTTGTATGGCCACCGGTTTTTGGATGAAGCAACTTACACGACTTGGAAAACTGCCTATAACGAGGCTTGCACTAGCCTCGTTGATCGACAGCAGAAAATTGAGGACGCCGGCGAGCAGATTGAGCAACAGCTGGAGCTTACTGGTGCCACTGCTATTGAGGATAAGCTGCAGAAGGGCGTGCCGGAGGCTATTGACAAATTACGACGAGCCAATATCAAGATGTGGATGTTGACTGGTGATAAGCGGGAGACTGCTATCAATGTCGGCCACTCGTGTCGTCTTGTCAAGGAGTACTCGACCCTGACTATTTTGGACCAAGAGACTGGCGACGTCGAGGAAACGATTACGCAACTTATTGAGGAGATTACCCATGGCCGTGTGGCACATTCTGTGGTTGTGGTTGATGGTCAGACGCTGTCATTGATCGAAGCGAATGAGGCGGTGCGTGTACAGTTCTTCCAATTGGCTGTTAAGGCAGATTCGGTCATTTGTTGCCGAGCGAGTCCAAAGCAAAAGGCGTTCTTGGTGAGATCAATCCGCAAACAGCTCACCGATGCGATCACACTTGCCATTGGAGATGGCGCCAACGATATCGCCATGATCCAGGAGGCCCATGTGGGTATCGGAATCACTGGAAAGGAGGGATTGCAGGCGGCACGTATCTCGGACTACTCGATTGCGCAGTTCCGCTTCCTTCTCAAGCTGCTTCTGGTGCACGGCCGGTGGAACTACATGCGTGCTTGCAAGTACACACTCGGCACGTTCTGGAAGGAAATGTTGTTCTACCTGACTCAGGCGCTGTACCAACGCTGGAACGGCTACACTGGAACCAGTTTGTATGAGCCGTGGAGTCTGAGTATGTTCAACACGCTGTTCACGTCGCTCGCTGTCATTTTCCTGGGTATCTTCACCAAAGACCTCTCAGCATCGACACTCCTAGCTGTACCTGAGCTCTACACCAAGGGTCAAAAGCACGGCGGCTTCAATATCCGGCTCTACCTGGGCTGGTCGTTCATGGCGACCTGCGAGGCAGTGATAATCTTCTTCACGATGTGGAGTCTCTTCGGCCTCGCAAAGATCAATCCTAGCGACAATGACATCTTCTCCCTGGGCCTACTCACCTTCTCCGCCTGCATCATCGTCATCAATGTCAAACTCCAAGCCCTGGAAGTCCACAACAAAACCTACATGTCACTAGCCGTGATAATAATCTCTGTTGGCGGCTGGTTCATGTGGGACCTAATCCTCGACCGGGAATACACAATGTCCTCCGGCAAAGGCATCTACTTCCTCCCCTCCAACTTCATCCACCACTCCGGCCACAACCTCCTCTTCTGGACCGTCCTCCTCCTCTCCGTCTCAGCAGTCCTCCTTTTCGAATTCGCCGTCTCAACCCTCCGCGCCCTCTTCTTCCCAACAGACGTCGACATCTTCCAAGAATACGAACAAGATCTCGAAATCCGCAAGCGCTTCGAAGAAGCAGCCGCATCGGAACTCCAGCAGGGCTGGGACCACGGTACCAAGAGATCAAGCTTCGAGATCGCCCGCGATAATGCCGAGAAGGCTGAGATGGACGCCCGTGAACGCCAGGTCCGCGAGCTGCTCGCCCGCCCCCGCGTCATGGATACCAAGCCTGATACTAGGGAAATCGAGCTCGATGGGTTTACCAGCGCGAGCGCCACGATTAGTCACAACAGCAGTGCGCCGAGTCGCAATGCTGACACGGACCGTGGTCGCCAGTCTGGACTCCTCTGTCCCGAAGACGCTGTTGGGCGTCGGCGCTCCGTTGAGATCCAAGAACTCTTTAGTAAGGGCTATGGTGCTGTGCGCAAGGGCCAGCTCAAATGATTCAAGATTCAAGATTCAAGATTGAAGATTCGATTTGTATATGTATGACGGGATCCTGTGGTTTCTTTCCTTCTCTTCTGCTGTTATTTTTTTTTCTCCGTCCACCCTCTTTTCTTTCATAGCGATTGCATCTGCGATTCCTGTGCTTTCACTTATCATACGATTCCCTCGGGCATCGACAGGCGTTGATTTGATTTTTGACTTTTTTTGATTCTGCTCGTCCACTTCCGTGGTCTCTCTTTCCCTTTTTGTTTGCTGTTCGGTCTGTTGCACAGTCGACCGTCAGTTCCAAGATACCCCGACTCATATCGTTGGCAGTCTGGTTTTTCGCGTTCCATATCGGGGTCTCGTTGCATACGTGTGACTCCCCCCTTTCTTGCGGTTGAGGTCTAGTACATATTTTTTTTTACCTCGCAGAGTTATTTTTAATTTAGAGATTTGAAAGACTTTGCTTTATTGCTATTGTACGTTCCCGTGTAGTTGATATTGGCGGATCAGGAAGATGAGGGTTCTCTTTCTCGGCGTCGTCGGTCATGGCAAATGCCTGCTTATGGCGTGGGATCCCTTTTCCCTTCTTCTTGAATCCGTATTTTTGTTGGAGCCGAATGAAGCGCATGCGGCATGCGGCTTTGTTGATTTCGAGAGCGTTGGCGGCTGCCTCATGGTCGATCTGTAGTGAGGTTTTGGCAAGTATAATCTACAGACTGGTATTTATGTATCAAGTAGCGGAAAACCAACCTTCACGTTATTCAGGAGGGTCAACAAGAACTCCTCATCGCTGGTCTTAGACCTTTGCCGGAGCATTAGAAGGCTCTTTGCCTTTTTTAATTGTAGGGGCTATACAACAGGTTTGTTCGGTTTGTGAGATAGTGAAATTGTGATAAAGGCTCGAGGAGTTGGGTCAAAGGTCAAATTCCTTGGTGCTTTAGATGAGCAGCTCAATGATGTTATGTTGGATTGAAGTTCAAGATGGGATGAGTGGCTCCTGCGAGAGCTATAGTTGTGCAGAGTGTAGAGTTGAAAGAAAGCCCCGGCAGAGTAGAACTTGACCCTTTATTATAAGGTAGGTAGGTGTCTGCGACATACACTACTGATTTTCTCTCCGGTGCTTGGCTATCAATTCTTCGCCATTCACAAACACTGAGTGAGGTCTTGAGCCCAATCCACATTTGGTATGACCTATATCTCACATAGTTGTCGGTCCATTCCCTCTCTAATATTCTTTTTATGTCAAGTCAACTCGCTATATACACCACACCACACTATTATCGTCAACTGTTATGTTATACTTCCCCATTGCAGCCTCATATCCAAGCAACTGAAGTCCTTTCTGATCCTGTATTCCCGATATCATCTTCCGGGTCATCTAGCATAGGTTGGAAAACAATTTCCCCATGATGCCATGATTCCTCGCTCTTCCTCCAAATCACCGGAACTCTACCAAGATCCTTACATTTCACCTGCTCAACATACTCCGCAATGCCCTTTCCACCCCTAGATGCACCGAGAACCAATGCTCGGTTATCCTGATAATCAAAATATGGAAGACCCTTCCACCATCGCATTCGAATCCCCTCTCCAATAACCAGAAGTACAATCAACCCCGTAATCACCGCACTGGTAATGACATACTCCCGCGATCCGACGCGGAGAGCAGCGACCTGGACCACTACGGGTGTGGATTTCTGGAATTCACTGACCACCAATTGCGCCGAGGCATATGCAACCAGCATATCATCGACCAAGGAGGTAACTGCATTCTCCATTCCCTTCATCACAATCTGTGTTTCCGAGAGATTCCTACCAGCGACGGAAGTGCGGTAATCACTAATGCTACCATTGAAGGCGTCGCCAAGCGTTGAGCGATAGTAACTGGTCAGATCATTGGCGATGAGTTCGAGTTGTCGCATTACAATGTGGGTTATGTTGTGATGGGGATCGATATCATGGACCAGGCCCACTGCTGATTCAGACGCATTTATTTTGCTGACGCTGATGTTCCGTTCTTGAATATCGACCGAGACATTGAATATTGCCGGAGTGAATGTGACGGCACACTGCACCTGATTCAAATTCTTGTAGTAATTCCCTGAGGCGATGGCCATGTACCGCTTTGCACTGTACTCGGTGGGATTTGCCGATACCCCCACCGCAACTATTGCGTCGTCGCCTCGACCAATGTAGACCGAGTATTCGGGCGAGCTAAGGTTGCTGTCGGGAAGAAGTCCTCGAGCCGCGTAGAGAGTGGTTTGGGGGAGGACTTGGATTACAAACATCGAGCTTGTATTGTACATGCAGTCAACGGAGGCGTCGAGGCCGATTTCGTTGAAGGTGTAGTTCCTCGCGTGCGGTATGGCGACGAGGTTATCGTCGGAGAGGCCGGCACTTGCACCAACCCCGTAAGACCGGCCGTGATAATTGTATCGGGTATTGTCTAATTTGGGGTGATTGCGAACGCCGCCGTTGATTGGGGAGGCGGAGTTCATGGATGATAGAAGTGAACCTAGTAAGGCTAAGCCCACTGAGTAGGTGAAGTAACCCTTTGTCTCACGAATTGACAACCCCGTCTTGTCGATCTGGGCGGGGTATTCTTTGATCAAGCTTATATTGGACCAATCCGGGACAAGAAGGGAAGAGTTTTGGGTGCCGATAGCATCTGCCGGTGTCAATGCACCAGTCCATAGTGCTGATATGATAGCAGACAGATTTCCGAAAAGGACTGTGATGACAATCATCCAGAAAGGCAGAGAGAAGTTGTTCGTGGGAGTTGAGAGTGCTGACCAGAACTCAAGCACGTTCAGGGACACTGGACTTTTTGTAAATCGAATGCGAGTTGTCAAGTTGATCAGGCGACAGAGTGCGAAGACCTCAATGGCTGCCAGGATAGCACCGAAAATCTGGACTGCTGTCTGGACTGATGTTCGATTCGTGTTCACAAATACGTATAGGTTATCTGGAAGATGCCAGCTGGAGGCATCACTGTATACCAGAAGAATGCTTAACGTCAGAGGTATAATGAGGAGGACAAATAGAAGATGCTCGACCCAGGAGTTGGATGGTGGTAGTTTGTCATGGTCTTCAGTGCTTTTCGATGACACAAATAAATGTTTGGGCTCATTGGTGTGTCTGTTTCGTCGCATGATCCAAGGAGAACCTCAGATAGAGGTATATTAAGTTGTATTATAATAGTAAAAGAAGAAAGAGCGCTTAGATTCCCGCAAGACGGAGATGCATTGGGTATTTAGAGTCAGGCCAACTGGGAATCAGCGTGTCAGGCAAGGCGCCAGGAGCTTTATAAGGCATGGGTCTACCATACACAACAGTCTCGGATCTGCGTGGCTGATTCTTAAGCACCGGAGCCTCTTGGTGTCTCAAATTAAATTGTAGTTTTCCCAAGAAACAGGAGCTCGAGACGATTGAGACTCACTTGTTGAGAGTAGAGCATCCTAAAGATAGTCTTCGGTGTCGTTAGGTGCATATGATGAAACGACACTAATATTTCTATATGCTAGCACAGTTCGAAATATGGCGGCTAATAACGGGCACCTCAGGTCTCCGTCCCTCCATTGGTCGTGCACTCTCCCGAGACCCAATAAGCCCACCTAAGCAGGGTCTTGCCGCCCACGCTAGTCAATCACAGCGCGTACGGAAAATGTACTTACAGTGGAATCACGAAGTTCCAAGAAAGGTTCGATGATATGTATAGGTCTCTATGAGGCAAGGATGAAAGCTGATATTTGTTGTGGCGAGGTTGGCCCACGACGGGGATACCATTTCTTGGAGGCCTGATAAACAAGGCCACAACCACCCTACTGTCTCATTAGATAGGAGAATTGGAGTGGAAAAAATTATATCAATTTGTTAAATGCCATCTCCAGCCATTTAAGGAAAAGAAAATTGATATTCACCAAGTAAGGACAGAAGTTGTCACGTGTCTTTATCCCCGGCCTTCGTTTTGCCATTGACACAATCTCCTTTCTCCTCCGTCATTGTAGGTCAACTGAGCCAGAAAATACACTTTTTCAACATCCTTGTCACCGTGCGAGACAAGATATGCCCCCGGGAGGTTTGTGCAACATACACCGGGAAGATGCAGCTCTGACGATCACCAGGCCCGGCTTGTATAACATGCCGTGAAAAGTGTCGCAAATGCGACCGGACAAAACCCGTTTGCCAAAGATGCATCAGCAAAGGCCTTGAGTGCAAAGGATATCCGGACAAGTTCCGTTTTGCAGGGCTAGCAACCCGGGGGAAGTGGAAGAATAGGGCGGTCCCTGCTGTGAACCGTAATGATTCCGTTCCAACTCAACCGGGCAGCGAAACCGATCATCTACATTCCAACCATGAAGAGTTTGATCAACAGCAGCGAGATGGTTTGGCCTCGCACGTAGATCGGAGTATTGAACCACTGCCAAGTCTCGACCATTTCTGGCCACAGCCAGAAGGGCGAGTCGCCGAGTTGGATGATTTATTAATGCTAGAACGGACGGAACAGTTATTGACACATTGTGTGTTTACTTTATTATTGGTGTCAAACAGCCCTTGACTGACTGCTAGATATTCAGATGACCAGGTCATATGTCCACATCAAATCGCACTTCCAGCTGCCGGCGCGGACAACCCATATCAAGTTTATGTTCTGCCACTAGCATACGAGCAAATAGGTCTGCTGTATGCAGTTCTAGGTCTTACTGCATGCCACATGGGAATAAACAAGGAAGATGAATATTTACGAGAAACTCTGGCCGTTGAATATCGAGTCAGAGCTATACGCTGGCTTGGAGAAACTCTACGAAACGGGATATCTGGCGAGCTGGATGAAAATGAACGCGATGGAATTTTTGTTACTATTCAGATACTGTTACTCCAGGATGTGGGTTGCCAACCTTGCATCTTGATGCTTGATCCTGACACAAGAACTGATGGCTGAATCTGAATGAAGATTTTCGAATCCGGCATCTCCACCCACGGAGTTCATATTACAGGTGCCCTATCGATTTGCAACCAGCTGCGCTTGTGTGATACCCTGTCCAGAGAGGATAAAAGAACAATATTTTTCTTGGGAAATCTCGCATGGCAAGTGGACTCTTATCGTCTTTACGTTAGACTCCAGTGCTGACGCGTATCCTATTAGGCTGGACATCATCCGTTCTCTCGCAGATCCACAACGACTATGCTTCTCCCCCGAGCTTCGTGAAGCTGTAGCCACTTTAAGCGACTTGAAATTCGAGCGGGTCAATGGCTGTCCGCGTGATATGTTCCTGATAATGGGCAACGTCATAGAGCATGCGAAAGCTCATGCGATGGGCAAGATAGAAACTCCAGAATACGAGCGACTCCTCAACGCCTACCGGTATGAGCTCTACTCATGGCGTTTAAAAACCGACAGATATCCAAACGATGATCCCCGCTGGCCTGCAGTTGCCGAGGCATTCCGTCACGCATGCATACTACATACATCTCGCCTGTTGGATGAGACCCAACCCGCTGAAGCACCAATGATACAAAATTCGGTGACCGCCATCTTGGACTCGCTAGCGGAAATCCCAGCCGAGTGTCGTCTGATCGAGTTGGTGGTCATGCCACTCTTTATGGCTGGGGCTGATGCTTTGTCCCCGTACGCTCGGCATTATGTCCTTCTGCGATTCGACCATATTCGGGCTCATGGTGGTGTGGGTAACCATGTGTCGATTTCCTTGCTCAAATCCGTTTGGGATGGTCGAGGCAGACAGGCGAAACATGACAACAGCAATATTCCATGGTGGCGGTTTGTGAGTTAGCCTCTTTATGGGATAATTACTTGATCTTAGCTGACTTTTGTAGGCTCGCGACTCGGGATCGCAGCAACAGCATGACTATCTTATTATATAATCCATCCTCTAATTTTCAACATTTAACATCGTGATTCCTTTCGGAGACGAAATTATTGATTTGGATTGACTATCGAACGTTCAAATGGCTGCCAGTGAGTGATAGCAACAGCATGAAGACACAGCTGTCAATCTACGTCACACGTCACGAAGCATTGGGACCAACTCATCGAAGACCTGGCGACGCTTGTCATTGAGATCCTGAAAGATCTCCGTGGGTCCTACGCCCCCACCCAGAACCTCATCGCTTCCCGTTTCCGATACTTGATAGGCATGCTCGGCATACTCCTCAACTGGCATCCCCATACTGCGTCCTTTCTCAATGCCCATATAATCGTGTAGTTCGGCTACGCAAGATAATGATCAGTATGATACTCTTCATTCCCCGTTCCACCTTTGGGGATTTGATTGAACTGAGATATCCACTTACTAGACACAAGGGGTGGAGCCAAGTCAATCACTTTGACATTTGATTCCCTCAGCTGGTCTCGCAGGCAGTACAAAAAGGCGTTCATAGCAGCTTTAGCGGCTGAGTAGGCGGGGATTCTTGGCGCAGGCACCAAAGCCAGAAGCGATGATGTACTGTACAAACAGATTAGAAGTCCTATCAAAACGATGATTCCGGAGATTGTGTACTAACAATATAATGCTTGTTGGGGTCGACTTGGACAACAAGAATGGAGTGAACGCCTGAGTCAGAGAAACGTAGCTGATGAAATTGACGTCCATTTCTGCTCTAAAATCACTCAAGTCCCCATCCTTGGGGTCGGTCAAATCGTATTTCCGTTGGGTGCCCGGATTGAGGAAGATGCAGTCGATGTCTGGATATTGACCGGTTGCGCTTTTTTTCAATTTCAAGTTAGAAACCCCCAAAATTCATCTCTCGAAATGTTCGCCAACTGACTTTGCAGCGAATTGGGGAGCCCCGTTAATGTCGCTGACATCGTAATTGATCGCGGAAGCTTTTTCATCGCCGTGCTTTTCAACGAACTCTTCGAGACGCTGCTTCCGTCGTCCCACCACAGTTACTTTGATGCCAGCCTGAATCAGACGATCAGCCATCGCTCTACCGATCCCAGATGTAGCTCCAACGAGCAAAACGTGCTTGTATGGGAATGCCATCTTGAGATAGGATCTGATCAACCTGGGTTTATTCGAGGAAAAGAGTATTGGACTTGAGTTGGTGAGCGATGATTAGAACCCGAATTAACTGTCGGGCTCTCACACCGCATGTTTATATGCACCTATACGTACCGGATATTCCGTGGTGAGCGGGGCTTTCCTATTTGTGCCGCCGCCGCTTTTATATCGAAATACTATGCTCTCTACTAATAAGATAAAGAAAGTTTCAAGTATATCCTTATTATTAAAGGCAGTATATCTAATTTGGTATAAATCATCTCTTAAAATACTTTCGTTGCGATTGACTGGTCTATCCAATTTTCCACGTTCTTAATACTCCTGGAATATACTACTCATGGAAAAGACAGGTTTTTTTTAACAATTTGTTGTTGGTCAGTTATACTGCCGATCTGATACTGCCTGGTTATTTATCGAGTAAGCTCTCAGCATGGAGGGCCAACATCTGGGAGCTCTTGAATGCAAGCACTGTCAAAAGCCTGAATGACCTTGCAGAAGCATTCAACTACATACTGCGACTGTTTGGGGCCTAAAACATGACTGGATACCGTGATACCGACATGCAAATCGGTGGTGGTTGGCCGAATATGAATATTGGCCGATTGGGTGGGCTTGTTGGGAAGACCACTGTGGCTGCAATCGCACTGGAACCCATCAAGCGAACAGGTGGATTGAGAATCGTAATTTTGGATGCGTACATAGCTGGGAAGGGTGGTGGATGATGGCCAGGGAGTGCAATTCCGGACAATGTCGTCGAAGCCTAGCGTTGCGAACGGCATCGTGCTGATTAACTGCTCTTGAACCTGCTGCAGCAAAGCCAACTTTGAAGTGACTCGGTCGAAGTGGGCGCGCACAGGAATGGTGCTCAGACATGGACCTACAATTCGGTCCTCATGCGGAAGTCCATGGCTTCTTGCGAGAACGACCTGACCAAAGACAACGTCCTGGAGACATGACTTCTCGGTTGAGTCATGTGGCTGGGAAGGAAAGAGATAGCGAAGCGTCACAGCCCATGCTGTCTTAAGGAGCGTCGAGAGAGTGACATGGTGAGGGACGGAGATCATAGGGATCACCTTCCGAGCGTCGACGAGATATTCCGTCTCCTGTGGCGAGACATCCATCGGCACAGATAACGATTGGCCTGTAAGATGTGTGACATGGGACCCGTCAAGTATCGATCTCCAGGTGCTGTAGGCAGCCTCACTGCGCAGATCCCTCGCAGCGCGTACATATTCGGAGAATGGGGTGGTGGGCAGCAACAGCCCGCCGTTGTATAGATCAGAAAGATCTTCCGCAATGATTTTTAGTGAGTGGATATCCCACAGGGCGTGCGCCAGCCGAAACACCAGAAAAACATTCGTATTTGGAAGTGCCACCAACTGGATCTGAAGAGGAGGCTTTCCGCAATAAGGTGGCTCAGCAACTGTGCAGTCCTTCCTGCAGTGCTCCTCGAGGTCATCCACACTGTACTTGTGGAATTGTACATCCCAGGAACGGAATGTGAATTGCAGTCCACCGCCATTGTCGATTGCAAAACCTGTCCGGAGGATTGAGTGATGATTCACTAAGCTCTGACAGGCACGCAGCAGGCGGCCATGGTCGAATCCCTGATTTAGCTGAATTCTAAAATAGCGATACCGCATGAACTGGAAGCTGAATCTCTGAAATTCTGTGATGGGAAGTACTTCGTCGATATTTTTCAGGTCATCACCTGAAAGCTGCTCAGATAGTCGGCCGAGGTGAGGGGACCAATAGGCGCCTAATCCTGGACCAACACCGTTGGCAGCATCCTCACTTGCCATTGTGGCGATATAGGATACGATGGGATGGTCGCGTATAATCTCGTCAGTAAGATGGATCCCCTGCTCGCTCGCCAGAACCAGTAGCTGACGACCAGTAGAGGCGCTCCCTCCAAGCGCGAAGAAGTTACTCTCGACGTTAACTTCGCTGTTCTTGATGTTGAGTACGTCGGCCACAAGATCACGGAGCCTTTCAGCCCGGATAACGGCCATTTCGTGAGTAGGATGCCTGCGCACTCTATGGGGATGTGCTTGCTCCAGAGGAGGGAGGTTAGTCTTGATCGGGATTTCCGACAGGATTCGGTGTTTTAAGATATCTTGAACAGTGGCAATAAGGCCTTCTCTCCTGGCTGCGGTAGATAATAAAGTGGCGGTAATGGAGTCTCCGCCAATGTCGAAGAAATCACTAGCCATGTTAACGCTCTCCGGCTCAAGGCCGAGCACGTTGGCAACTAGTCTGCGAAGAATGCGGCCACAGTTCGTCGTTGGCGAGACGAAGGACCCTGCATGTTGCTTTTCGCTGCTGTATGTCAGAACTCGATCTTGAGTCCATGACGATACCTCCTCTCGTAAAAGCCGGCGGTTCACTTTACCACTCGGGGTATGCGGCATCGTGACTAGAGGCACGTATAGCGAGGGGAGCATATGGCGAGGAAGGGAGCGACTCAGGTGAGAGTGCAGGACGGTTATATCGTCAAAGAACCGACTTGATGGCGATTCAATAAATGAACACTGTTGGAGATTGCTCGATCCCCAATCTATCCCGGAACAGGGACGTACAAACGCTACCAGACGGTCTCCGTTCGTCTGGCTTTGAGGCCGGATTACCTCGATAATGGCCTCGCTGACAGATTTTGATAGGGTTGTAATCTGGTGCTCTAACTCGCCGGGCTCTATTCGGATCCCATGGAATTTTACCTGGAGATCTTTGCGCCCCAGAAAGATTATGCTGCCGTCCGGGGCATAGCGCACTAGGTCACCGGTTTTATATACTGGTCCTGGCTGCGACGGCGTCCGCAGGCGAGTCAGCCAGCAGGGACTTTTGATAAAGGTGGCAGCAGTTTGTTCCGGATTTTTGAGATACCCTAGTGCCATGGTCGGTCCCTCTAGTAAAAGCTCGCCTGTCACACCAATTGGGAGTAAGCGATCATGGTTGTTGGGGTCTACTATCCACGTAGCGGTTCCAGTGGAAGGTCCGATGTCTCTCGGATCTGAATCCGATCGGACATCAAGTCGAACAGTTGGGACGAGAGTACACTCAGCGGGACCGTACACTTGAATGATTTCCACGTACGATTCCCATGCACAGACCAAATTTCGTGGAAGTGGCTCGCCTCCCAAAACTATCGTTCTCAAAGTTGGAGCGTCTGTTGGACTCAGCAACCGCAGCATGGACGGAGTGGTGAAAAGCCAGTTTGCCTGCATATCTCTTGCCGCCTTGCTTGGGTCATTCTCTCTCTCATGCTCAGTGGGAACACAAATGCAAGCACCGACAGCAAGGGATAGTAGGGTTTCATTGATGCTAACGTCGAACGCGTATGAGGAGAGTTGCAGAACACGGGATCTCGGCGTCAACCGGAGAGAACAACATATGTTCTCTGCCGCAGTACTTATAGCACCGTGAGAGGTCACGATTCCTTTGGGTTCCCCAGTCGAGCCTGAAGTGAATAGCACGAAAGCAGGGGAGCTTTGTTCAACATGTGGCATTGGAGGTGCGTTTGATAGGCCTTCTGTATGGCTACTAGAAAATATGAAGACATTCGCATGCATGCCATGGCTGACCTCTGCACAAGCCACTGACGACACAATGATCCGCGCATCTACCGCAGACACGAGGTGTTTCAAACGCTGGGTTGGGTATGACGAGGGTAGCATTAGGAAGGCCGCCCCTGCCCGAAGAACCCCCAGCATGGCTACTGTTGCCCATGGGCTTTTTTCAAAAAGCAGCGGCACTATGTCTCCTCTTTGAACGCCTTTCAGAATAAGAGAGCTCGCCAACCGATCTGCATGCATACTGAGATCTCCATATGTTAGTTGAACATCATGACTATAAACAGCCAAGGAACTCGGTTGTGCACGGCAGCGGGCTCCAATGAGGCTGTGTATAGAGGCATGAGAAGCAATTGGAACATTACTATTCCAATTCTGCAATTTTTCAAGATCCCAAGGTGGAACGACATTGACACCACCGATTGTCTGGTGTTGATCGAGCAGGAGCTGGACATATATATGTCCCAGCTGATGCAGGATCCGCCGAGTATCTGCCTCTGAAATAAACTGGGAGCTGAAGGATACCTTCATAGTGAGGCCATCTTTCTCTAGCTCACATATGAGCTGTAACGGATAGCTTGCAAATGGCAGGAGATAATCCGCCTCAGTGGTGATCAAATCACTGAAGAGGCCTGACCGCATGGCGGACTTCCTTTGGCGATCTTGGATGATCAACAGATTTTGCAGGTTACAGGCTGCAGCAGCTTCGGATCCAGCCTGGCGGATATTCTGCAACCCAGTCTGTTCATGGTCAATCATTCGGGTCAATTGCTCCTGAACACCGCATAGTGCCTTCTGGACGGAGTCAGAAGAATTTAATTTGATGCGAACTGGCACCGTGGCGAGAACAGGGCCAGAAACTCTGTCAATTCCTTGCATAGAAGCACTACGCCCCGTGACGACTGTCCCGAATATCACATCCTTGGAACCGACCTCTTGTGATATGACCATAGCCCAGGCTAGCCGAAGTGCTGATGCCCTGGTGGATTCGGCACCTGGCGATGTTTTCACGTCAACGGAGTGCGTCATAGTGCTTACAACCTCGGAGGGTGTAGCCACAGGTTCACGATTTTCAGGGAAAGAACAACCGCTGAATCCTGCGAACTCGGCTCGCCAAAACTGATCAGACGATGAAGGAGCACGGGCATGGATATGCTGGACAAATAGGCTGAACGGATGCAATGTAATATGGTTCCCACGGTACGCCTGCTCCACCTGCTCAAGGAGAAGGTTGAGTGACCACGCATCGAAGATTGAATGGTGAATAGCGATGCGAAAGAACGATTGTAAACCTGATGTGATTGCGAATCGCACAAGTGGACCATGGTCGACGTTGACTACAGGAAGCTGACCCTCATCTTCAAGGACTTCCCATGGAATTTCATGCCGCATAACCACTTGGAACATACTTTGGTCCAGTCGCGCAATACGTGTCCGCAGATTTGGATTTGAGTCCCAAACAGCCATCCATGAATTCCTGAACCTGGCCATATCTATGCTCTCTGACAGCCTCCAACGGAGTTGGGCGATATAGGCGCCGGGGCTTTTCGTCGACAAGGCCATCAGCCCTTCTTGCATTGGCGTGCATGGATAGATGTCTTCTATCATATTTGGATCAACTTCCAACTCAGAAGCCACGGCCTTTTGAAGGTTTCCATCCGTAGGCAAGAGAGCAAATGGTAGCGGCGGGGCGCATATGTGGCCCGAGGCTTCTTTAGTAATGGCCGACGCGATTGCCGCCAGTGTTCTATGCTTGAAAATATCGCTGACAGTGAGTGTTAAACCTGCCTCCTTCAGCATGGAAACAGTCATAATGGCCTGCAAAGAATCTCCCCCGATTCTGAAAAAATCGTCATGTCGCCCAGGGGGTTGAGTGTTAAGGGTTTCTGCCCATATAGTTTGCAGTGCCTTCTCCTCAGATGTCATACACGGTTCTGGGCTGGCTTGATCGAAGTCTTTTGGTAGGTTCAGTGGTGTTTTCATCAGCTGCACCCGGTCTACCTTGCCAGACTTTGTCAATGGCAGCCTATTCATGAACACGAAATGTGCGGGGATCATGAACCGAGGTAGGACAGTTGTCAGGTATGTCTCCAACTTGTCAGCCCAGGGGCTTGACACACTGTCCGGGAGGATTTCGGGCTCAGTTTCCCCTATACCTTGGGGTGATGCTTTTCCCACAAAGGCTGCGAGTTTCCTATGTCTCTGAACATCGTCTCTATCTCCAGAGGAGAGAGCTACGACTGTGACATCCTTAACTCCCAGGTTCGGGCAGCTTTTGATGTGTTCCTCAATGTCAGCCAGAACGATCAGCTGACCATTAACTTTGATTTGGCTGTCTCTGCGGCCAATGTAGTAGATGGACCTATCCATATTATAACGAACCAAGTCCCCAGTGCGATATAGCCGACTTTGTGAAGGCTGGGGTTGCCATTCCACACGGCCTAAGAACTGCCGTTTGGTACGCAACTCATCGTTCAAATAGTGTCGGGCTAATCCAGGGCCCTGGATGAGCAGCTCCCCGACTGCCCCGATGGGAACCAAGCGGTCAGAATTATCTGGATCGGCCACCCAAAGAGCCGAATCATGGGAATGACCGATAATATGAGGGTCCCAGTCTGAGCTCTGAACAGAGACCACAGCAGCCGGCCCGGCAGTCTCGCTGGCACCGTATCCATATATCAGCTCAACCCTATTTACCCAGTTCTTCAGCTGCGACCTGCCAATTCTATCGCCTCCCACAGATAGAACGCGCAGAGTCGGGACAGAATCAGGGGAGAGGAGCTCGGCTAAGGCAGGGGTCAGATGGGCATAGTTGACGCGATGACGGTTGATGAACCCGGCAAGGTCGCCAATCCGTTCCGGTTCGGATGGAATGCATATGCATCCCCCAACCAGCAAAGTTGTGAGGAGTTCTCGATTGCACATGGTAAATGAATGGGAGGAAAACTGCAGCCGACGCATATCCGGACCTAATCGGAGGGCTGTGGCCGATCGCTTCGTGGAGGTACAAAACGCCCCGTGCTCCATGACTAGGCCCTTGGGTTCCCCAGTGCTACCAGACGTGAATACTGCGTATATTGGATTTCTCGGCGTACATCGAGATACCGATAAGGGAGGTAGCTCAGAGGTGGTTGGGGGTTCCTTGTCGAGACACAAAGTCTGCTCAGCCAGTTGATGAGACAGAGCGGCACAGCTGAGTGAGGATACCACCAACGGAGCAGACACCGACTTGCAAATTTTCTTCAGTCGATCGATAGGATGAGAAGGATCCAGTAAGACAAAAGCAGCACCAGCTTGGATGACCCCGAGGAGTGCTACCACTACCATCTTGGACTTCTCAAAGCACAACGGGATGAAGGTTTCTGGGCCGATGCCCATAGCTATGAGTTGGGCAGTGAGATGAGTGGACTGTTCTACGAGCTCGCCATAGGTCAACTCGCCGTCCCACGCGGACACGGCCTGATCAAGACTGTCTCGACCCCGACGCAAAATGATGTCGTGAACGCATTCCGGGTTCCACGAGCTGTCGGTTCCAAGAGATGCATTCCAGTCAATCATTTGATCGGTATCCGCCCGGCTGCATAATGTAAGCTCTATAACAGGCGTGTCGAGGTTGTGAATGATCTCCGATATGGTATGACGCAGTGTGCCTGCAATGGCCTTTGCTTGCTCACCGGACAGAGTATTGCATTTGTATTCAATCACAGTTGACTCGACTACATTCTCTATATCATAACGGATTCGCACCTGAACATCAGACTAACAAATCCAGATCTCTGTTAGCAATACGATACACGTCTAATTACAGGACGACTCACGTTGTGAAGGAGGTCGATGCTTTCCAGCCGGTCATCGGAACGGTCTTCATAGACGGCCGTGTTGACTAATCGACGATGATTATCTTGATTTTCACCCGAAGAGCCACATGAAGCACTTTCATAGAACTCCATGACATGGCGTAAAAGAAGTCGTCCGGTAGTTGACGCGGCAATATGAGCGTAACACATCCCACCGACATCTGTCGAGCTGCCAATTGCCGTTTCATTTGCGACCCTAAAACAGACTTGGTCCTGACTGGTATATGATCGCAGTACCAGGGCCCATGCAGCTTTCATGACTTGCACAACCCCTACTCCCCCTACATCCGAAAGTTGATTTTGCAGTCTGCGGCATCCTTCTCGGTCGTCGATGGTGACCGACCCATGTGGCTTTGTCGATTCCTGATCATGCGCCTTGGAGGTCGACACAAGTGGTGGAAGAAGGCATGAAACGAGGCGATGGCTGTCCATTATGCTTATCAAACGAATTGATAAAAAAAAATGAATGAGACCCGATGTCGGCGGGCCTTGTTAGGCTTCCTTGTAGGCCAATGTACGACTCAAGGCGGCGAGGCCTATATACCTATATCTAGGCTACCTAGGTATGATATGAAAATATTCGGACGATTGCATGTTATAAATACAACTGCCAATGTGCGTAAGTTATACGCACAAAAATGGGCGCCATTACCGTCCTGGTTTGGTTCAATTCAGCATATTGCCGTTCGAAATACGGGGCATGGTACTCAGCGGCATGACGATCCCGATCGCATGCACGATATTTGGATCTGAATGGGGACCTGATCGCTGAGTAGGCATGGCATTCGCGAGTTGCTGATCCCTTACAGCAGTCTCTGACCACTACCTAGGTACCACGTCACTAGGTACGATCTATGAGCACTCACCGGTTCGGAAATCAAGACCCTCCGCAGCATGAACAAGGGTGGAGCGCATACCATGAAATAGATCTCATTGCTAAGTCCTCCAGGGCTCCACTTACATAGTTCCAACCTTATAAGTGAAACATGCGGAGAGCGGTGGCCAACCTTTCCTCGTGCAGCATTATTGGGCAGAATAAATCTAGTTGTGGCGCACCTGAGCATCCCAAGGTTGCTTTTGCCTCAATTCAAGACTGCCTTCTCCTAGCATATGACATATCGCCAAAAGGGATCCTGTCCATGCTTGCATCGTATTGCACCTGTGGTGCGCTGTATGACTGATCGGCATCTTCACCGCCGATTGCTGATTCCAGAAGTTCTCGCTATTTACCTCAGCCCCAGACTTGGTGCTGCCTTCTAGTAGTATGTTACAGGAGATTGTTATAATGCAATCATAATCCCCGGAAAAATTTTACGAAGGCTCATAATCAATTTGATTGAATAGCCCCGTATCACATAGGTTATCTCCAGATTGAGCCAACAAACATCTAGAAGATATACACGAGATGCAGGTGGAAGAATTGAAACACGCACTTTCACCTGGATATGACCTGAATGTGGCTCAGTTCGAAGCCCTTTCGAAGGCTAATGTGCCGATACGAGCGCTTTTGGAGGGATACAGCAATATTGAGCCGGAAAAGGTTCTGGCACATGTGAAGGATGTGGTAAGTGAAGCACAGTTCAAAGGTTTCGGTGTCTTTGACTAAGTACTCATATTTCTCAGAGGGATCGGGCTTTCGCCGTGGTATGTTGCTTTACTATACTGTCGACAGATAGTCAAGAATCTTTGATCTAACCACGCCATACTGCTACAGTACCCATATCCGTGCGTTGCGAAGTTCATGTTCCTGGAACCAGCAATTTCCACGCTACCCTGCTTCAATGCCATTGTGCAACGGGTCAAGGAGGGCCAGAAGTTATTGGACATGGGCTGCGCCTTTGGACAAGAACTTCGTCAAGTGGTAAGATACCCGTTCAGCTCCCCTTTTTGCGTGTTATACCAAGGCACTAAAAACGTGACCTCGGGGGTATAGGTATATCATGGTGGACCCTCTGAGAACCTGTACGGCGTAGATCTCCGCCTCGATTTCATCAACCTAGGATTCGAGCTATTTCAGGATCGCTCGAGCCTGAAGTCCCAATTTTTCGCATCGAACCTGCTGGACAATAATTCAGAGGTGGTCGCGGAACTCACTGGGAAAATCGATATTATATTTGCATCGTTATTCTTCCATATCTTCAGCTGGAACCAGCAGATCACGATTGCCAAGCATGCGCTCCAGATCCTTACGCCTCAACCAGGGTCAATAATCGTGGGACGGAATGCCGCATATGTCAAGCGAAAGACGCCACCCTTGCCGGAGGAACGCACGACCCAGTCTTTCCATCACGACCTTGAAAGTTGGAATTTGCTTTGGGAGGTAGTTCAGAAAGAAACCGGCATGAGACTGCGGGTGGAAACTTGGGAACAACCCGATCAGGACTTGAAAGATCATCCACAACTGGGAGCATATATGATGTACTTCACCGTGACTCTAGAATGACAGAAAGGGGTAGCGAAATGCGGGCCACACACTCAATAAACTGATTGCAATTAAACTGGTCTGGCCTTTATACTATCAATATTGTAGTCGAGTTGCACTAAGTCACCTTTTCGGCTTTAGTTATATAGTCAAGTGACAGTATAGAGTCCTTCACAGGGTGTTTCTTCAGATTCCTTTTTCTGCTACATAGATACTTGGTATTTTATTGCTTAAATTATATAGCCCACTTTTGAAATTAATAAATATATCGTGTTATCCATGAATTACTATTAAAATTGATGTTATTGTGCGTGATGTGAAAGTTCTTTTTTTCATTGGAACAAAAGTTCCTTTGAGCCCGTGAGTGCACGGCTAATATCGCCGCCCTGGAGTCGTTGGATAGTGCATACTAAGGTCTCACTTGCTGTAACATTCTACTCCTGTGTAGATTAAATACCCGTTTGAACGGAATGGCAACAGCCATGGTGGATAGAGCAAAGTAAACTAACGCTGTACAATGCCCAAGACCTATTTCCGCTTCTTGATTGTGACAATAATCCCCCATTGTCTAAAAAACCACGCATTCTCGGTTCGGTGTTGTTTTGGATCAACAAGCCTCATCTTTTATCAGTCAGCATGGAGTAAAAACAAACGGATACTTCATAATCACCTCATAGCGAAGAAACAAAGCTGCGATGGTTTTCTTGGCTTCAAGAATTGCAATGTTTTTTCCCAAACACGATCGACGACCCGCTCCGAACTATAAGACAGCAGTGTGAGCCAAAGAAAATGCACAACGGAGTATTGCGGGAGCCATGGACCTACACTCAGAACACCACGCTCCATTCTTTGTCTTTGTGCGGGATCTAGCTCAATCCACCGCTCTGGACGCCATTCGGAAACATCCTTGCCAAATAAAGAGGGGTTTCGATTGGAAACATAGGGATTGATGCCAACCACCGTCCCTTGGGGAAGATAGTGGCCCGATATCATAATCCCACCGCGCTGGACAACTCTTTCGAGTGGCAAGCAAAAAGGGGGGTGCAGACGAAGAGCTTCCATGAAGCAGGCGTCGAGATAATCAAGATTACGTATACTCTTCCATGCTGGAAGAGGCATGTCATCAGAAGTGCTATTCTCAACAGTGGTTTGGTATAATTCTTTCAGCAATCGATTCATGGAGTCGGGGTGTCTCAATAGCTGATAAAGCATGGTCTGCATGACACTTGCTGTAGAATCCGAGCCGGCTTTCACATTTGCAAAGGTCCATGCTTTGGACGCGCTGATTCCCAGAGTTAGTTAAATCCTGATCACTGGAGATGGAGATAAATGCATACTTCGAGGGGATGTTAGGGTTGGTTTCTTGGATGTGCAGAAAGTGTGACAGCATATCAAGCTTACAGCTCTCATTTCTGATCGTTGGTTTTTGTTCCTGCTTCTCCTTGATATATTGATTCACCATGGTAAGTATTTTAGATCCCGCTGTGTTTTGGAAGAATGCAGAAACAGGGTTCTTATATAGCAGCCGGTCCAACCACGGCACTTGACCCATCTATAATTGAATGTTAGTGCTGGATTGCGAGAAGCATATAACCTCACTTCTCTCACCACTGAAGAAAGGTTCATGAATTTCTCAACCGCCATCAGGATTCCATTGACGTCTCTGCCCTCTTCCAAAAAGCTATATCGCTTCGAGAATGTCAGGGTACCCATTACATCATAGGCAAAATACTGCAGCCAGTTTCCAAGGTCACAGACACCTTCCGAGGTAGCATATCTTCGATCCAACTGGTCAAACATAACACAGAGCGCTTGATCCACGAAGGGCTCCAAGGTTACAACGTTTGTCATAGAGTAGAGGTATGCTACTGGCTTCCTCAGCCTTCTGTGTAAGTCTTCATCCTGCGTATTAAATATTGCCGCTACTTCACCATCCTTCCGGGTATAGGGCCTCTGGACGCGGTAAAAGTCACTCTATAAGGATTAATTGTCTGGAGGGTGCAATCTGCCGTTTGAAGAGTTCTCACCTTGGGAAACCCTTCACGGGTAGGATAAATAGTGGGTATAGCATCTGGATCTGACACTGATACAGTGTTGGGCCCAAGCCTGACCACGCGACCGTGAACATCGTGCAAACGTTGATGAAATACATGGGCGTGGCCGGACTTGACCCATGCCACGCGTGGTAGATTCGTTATTCTCGACCAAAACGGACCAGGTAGTGTAGCCAAGGAGAAATAAGTGCATATAATGCGATAGATGATAAAAAGTACTGACGACAATGCAATGGTGGAAATGAGGCTGAAGTAGGACATTTTGTGAGCATCCAAGTCCGATATATGTCGAAGTCTACTATAGAGGGCGATATGAAACTTATGATGGCTAAGGTCTGCTTCCTCAGGGCTAGAGATTAGTATTCCAATACTACGCTAGTTTGTGCTCGATCAATGTCTCTTTGCAACTAGGCATTGAGAGACCCTATAGTGTGTGGAAACAAGTGGATGGCAGATGCAGGTCACCATGTCGATAAGTAACCCTTGCCTACTGTAGTCGTAATGCATTGGCATTTGAGATCTTTCGTGAATACATGAATATACATAACCATGCTCATAGGAGCATAGCAGCATGTATGGAGGCCCGACAACCGAAGTCCTGCTTCAGTGCCAAGCCTAATACACTGAGACCCACTCGACAAGATCGGAGGAGCGGTGTCGTCCTCGCCCGCATATTTTTGGCCCCTGGGCGTACATTATATATAGTCTACGCGAGTGGCTTAGCTGAATAATGTATGATGTAAGGGGCACTGGTTTACCTTTATACTAGTGCCGGTACTTATCACTTTGGGCTGGCTCGGTGGCTCGTACCGAGTCATTTTTACCAACTCTGATATGGTCAGACGCTGCTTGGAGATCAGATATCTATGCTCCCTGGCGGTCTGTAACTATGTTTATTTTACTCTGTTGTCAGCAAGGGATCTCGCAGATCTACATTCTAGAGGGCGGGGGCACTGGCCAATAATACATTTATTTGAAATTAACAAAAGCATGGAAGTCAATGGCCTTTTTCGATCGATCTCTTGCATAATGATTTGTAGTAAACTAATGCGATTATGATTTTCCCAAGTGAATAGATAAGCAGGTTAGAAATTCCCTCTAGCCACAGTTAATTAGGATGGCTACAGTATTCCGCATACCTAGTTCATTCTACCTCCCATTAACACTCTTTCCTTCTCTGTCTGTCAAATTTGGAGTATATCGCCTTATTCTGAAGTGATGGAAACGCGTGATAGACTGTATAGCCTTATAGCTAAGGTCGTGGGCCTTGAGATAGGCTCTATTCGGGATAACAGCAACTTTTTCGGCATCGGAGGCGATTCTATATCCGCCTTGAAGCTCACAAAACTATGCAAAGACGAAAATCTGTTTCTCACCGTTGACGATATTTTCGACTATCCGGAAATGGCGGATCTGGTCAGAATATCAGGAAAAAGACCTGCCACGAACGGCACGCGCAATCAGCCTAAGGAGCCAAAGACGCCTCTACAGACAATCAATCCAAATACTCTATGCCGACAGCCCACACAAGAAGAGTCTTCTAAGTGCAACCTTGCTGTCCTTCCTACCACAGGCTTTCAGCGATGGAGTCTATCCGGAATGCACTACCGGTACTTCAGGATTTCTTTGCCTGCCAGTATCGACAGGAATCGGCTTTTCCACTCTTGCGAATTGTTGGTGCAAAGACACGACAGCCTGAGAACTGCGTTTGCTAAGCAGGATGGTGACAATGGAAAGACCGTGGTCCAGATTGTACATCCATCGGTTCGAATCCAGTTCCAGGAAAACAATCAAGTTGAATCATTGGACCGGCATTGTGACGAAGATACCCGGGACGCAGTAGAGCCCCCTGTGGATGGAAAGCCTCCATTCCAGGTGCAGATTGTGACACTAAAGGATTCAAGAGCATTTCTTGTGTTGCGATTTGCGCATGCTCAGTGGGACGGTTTCTCGCTAGCCAGCATAACCAACGATCTGTCGGCAGCTTACAACAACCTTCCGCTATCGCCTACCACGCAGTACTTTCAGCATGCTTCCGCTGCGTGGGCCACACACACCGACGACGCATTCAAAATCTGGATGCGAGTCTTGGAGGGCTCGCAAATGACAAAAATGGATGCGGGGGCTCTGCTCCTACTCCCAAAAGAATCTGCCAGATCAGAAATCGGCATCAAAATGCAGGAGCCGTATACAGTCAAAATTACAAAGACTATACCAAAAGAACCTTTGTCTTCCCTTCCAACAAACATTTCCATGGGAACGGTGATCAAAACAGCGTGGGCAATGACCCTCATGCATTCCTTCCGCCGAAAAAGGACCTCGGAAGAGAACCAGGTACATGATGTTGTCTTCGGCCAAGTTACCAATGGTCGTGCTCTAGGCATCCCCAATGAGAGCCACATTATCGGACCCTGCACGAACATTATCCCAGTGCGCGTGCGTCTGACTGGAACTTCCATCACTAAACTCGATCTTCTGCGCAAAGTACAGCGACTATACCTCGATACGAGAGCATATGAGAATGTGGAGTTTGAGCATATCGTCAAGCGATGCACCACGTGGGCATCAGATACGAAATATGGCAGTATTGTGCGATTCCAGAATTACGACTTCAACCCAACAACTTGGCTAGAGGGAACTGCCTGCAAAGGATCCCTTTATTATGTTCCCAATCGGCCTTCAGAGACAGCGAATATCGCTATCTTTCCTTTTGAAACCGAACTATCCGTGGTGATGACGGTGTCGAATCATACTCTCAACGAACAGGAGGCCCAGTGTATAGTCGACGAGTTTTGCAAGCAGGTTCAAGAATTTAGCAACGACCATGATTTGGATGAACCTGTCAATTTGCAGTATTCATACCAAGCTCCAGAATGACCATCCTTGGCCGAATTGAAGAAATAAAGCGGAATACAACGGAGCTTATACTCCTATCATTGACCCTCCTTGTGGTTGTTGGAAACCAGGGGAGGGAAACAATGCACAATGTATTGGTCTAGCTCAAACTGCGCTCACAATGGTAGGGGGAAGAAATGAATACAAGCTATGGGAAGAATATGACCAAAAAATGTTTATATTGAGTACCATTGCTGATAATTCTCAAATTCGACTCTCATCTCCATTATGCTACCTTTCAGTCTCAAGATCTGTTAACGTTTCCAAAACCTCCTCCACAACCCATCAGCCAGCCCTTGATTGAATTTCCATCTAAAAAAGACTTCCTCTTTGAGCCTGTAGTTGATTGTCTCCTGGGGTGGGTTAAATACCTTCTGGCGATGACAGAGGCTGCTATTTTGAGTGGCTTTATGCTACTCTACTAAGTGTAATTCCTAGGAACTGCGGAGCCGAATGATCTAGGTCAATAGATCGTGGTCGCCGTCTTCCACTAACTGTGTTGTATTTTTACTAGTAGCGGGAAAGCGATCCTATTTATTATCCTCGGGATCAAAAGGCTCGAAGTCTATCTCGAACTTCTTTTGCGATCGCTGAATTAGAAGCTAAAGTTCGGCCGCGTTCTGAACTCTTGCCTTGACTTTTATACAAAATAAATCGCGCTATACCTTAGGTATTTCGGCTACCTATATAAAATGATATTTTCTAGACCACAGCTCCAATCTCGGCTTTAGGAGTCACTTATTGGGCGCGTGGATGAAGGGAGAGAAGGATACCACGGCAAAATGTTTTTTTTCTCACCGTAACCCTCTATAAGGTAATCGAGAGCCTTACCCCGTGGACGAAGACTGCTACTCTCTAAAAGAAAATAGCTTGATTTATATATACGTGAGTCAATCGATCCCTTTGAACAAAATAGCTAAAATGAACGGAAATCATACCGCTTTAGCAGCCAAAGAGTTCAAAGGAATTAGAGGAAACCTTAGTGGTAGGAATATATTATCTGCCTTCCTAAGTTTCTCCCAGAAGGACTTCTCTTTTTAGTCGTATCAGTGACGAGCGTGAAAGATGCTCAAAGAAGCGATAAAGAAATAAGCTAATCGATAGCAAACATTGATAAAAGTAGTCCTTGTCTCCCTCCCTATAGAGTTAAAGGTAATATTTAAAGACGCTCTAGGTTAAGAGAAGTAAGGAAGTGTAGTAACCCTAGTGAACCTGGTAATAATTAATTTATATCGTATCAGTATAAATATATATCTATTATAAATACCTATTGATATTAGTAAAAAACACTTATCAAGCCTACTACATACTACTAACTTAAATATACATCTTTAAACTTTTATAGTATACTAGGGGGGCAACGGGCCAACAGCCAAGCTTTGGTGGATTTTCGACTAGAACCTAATATCAAATGGTATACTCGGTTTTGATTTGTCAACCCTCAACATCTCAAGCCTTTGGGTGCCGAATTGAATTAATCTAGGTCAACCTGTTTGACTCGAGAAGTGCTAGCCGCCTTTCCATTTCCCTCTCTTGGTGTTACCGATGTATCTCCCTCTATAGACGATGACTCCAGGGGGTCAATAGCTGAGAGACCCGCCTCTGCCTTTGCTGATTTTTTCTTATCGTACCACAAAAGTAATTGAATAGTTGCGGTGCACAAGACTGGAAAGATATGGTCAGTAGGGAGCATGATTTGGATGGAGGTGGAATGGCTTCTTACTGAGCAATACTTGAAGTACGATTGACCAAGTGTATCCCTTGGGTGCTTGGGGGAAGTCTGTGGTTTTCCACACGAAATTGGGTGCCTTTGTCCAAGCTAGTTAGTATTGTCCTTGGGAAAGGGGAAGAGAATAGGAGACTCACGATGGCTTGTACAACATAAGCAAAGTCATTCGCCATAGCAACAAGCAACGCTCGCTTTTCTGTATCATCGGAGCAAATCTCATTGATCCAACTTAAGATTAAAGGACCAGCGCCAGCCTAAAAGCACTGTTAGGACGTGATGATTGAAAACTCCGGAATTGCAGACTTACGCCAATATTACTCAGCCAATAAACAGCCATACGGCCCTTGATATTTGTGTAAAATGGCAGAGTCTTCAACAAGACGGCGAAAATAAGCTGCGCGATAGAGACAATCGTTAGCTACCGTAGTATAAAAATAGCTTGACTGGTGTAGCCTCTCTTGACTCACAGTAATCACGGCACCGATGTAGATAAATGGCCAGCGAGCGCCGCGACAGGGCCCATCGGACAGCCAACCCCAAATCAAGCCCATCACGATAAGAACACCGGTCGTAGGAAGAGGTACTTTTGCATGAGTTAGTTGTTTGTAATTAGATGAAGGACCCGAAGTCGAACTCACAGTTATTGATTTGTGCGACTGTGTAACTCCTCCCGGGGACAGGGGGAGGGTCGGCATTGAAACTCTTCAGCCAATAGCCCATAGCAGGTTGAAGGTAGCCATTATTCCAGATGACGTATAGCAATGCTGTGGGTCATTATTAGTATAGTCCCAGGATGAGAAAGGCGCATAGTAGAGGACAACTCACGAAGAAGATAAGTATGCCAACTCAGCAGGATTGCCTTCGCCCTTTCCTTGGTCAAGGCCTTCTTGCCAGCACGTCCAATGTTATCCATTCTCTTGATTGACAGAATGTGCTCCTCTTCCGTTGTCCACCAAGTCTTCTTACCGCTTTGCGGTAGGTTAGGGAAGAATACATATCCGGCGAGCGCAAGTGGTAGCGTAATGATACCATCAATAATAAAAAGCCAGCGCCCTATTTTCATCTGTCAGTAGCTATTTTTGTTTGTTTTTGTTTGACTTGAGGCAACGGAGAGAAATGCTCGAAACCAAAAGCTGGGAGAGGGAAAATCGAGAAGGATTGCGGTCACGTACATCCAGCGTAACCATGTGTTCCATTTAGGTTTGTATATGCGGCGGCCTGGAGGAAACCGCTGAATAAAGTGCCAACCGAACCGGCAAGCCAGAAGATCATAGCCCGCTTTCCAATTTCTCGCGGTGTGTACCATGATCCTAGTAAGTAATGGATGCCGGGGTAAAATCCTGATCTATAACCGAGTCAGTAACTGGTAATCAACAGTAGACATAATCTTGGGATGTCGACATACTCAAAAAGTCCGACAAGGAAGCGCAAAGCATACAGGGACTTGTACGATTTAACACTTGATGTGCAAATAGTCGCGAGACCCCATCCTAGCTCTAGCGAGGGGATGACCCATCGAGGCGAGATTCTAGTCAACAACAAGTTGGACGGAATTTGACCAATAACATATCCCACAGTCCAGATAGACGTGCCTGTAACACTGGTCGTTAGTAAATGCGAGAAAGCCGCTCAGCCTTTCGCAAAAGGAAGGACAAGAAAAACCGGGTACGGCGAGAGCAAAAGCACGTACTAGTCACTAGTTGATTGCCAAACATCTCGAGATCCTCTTCCATGCCACTGAGAAATGCGTTGTTGACATTTGTTTGGTCGATATTCTTCAAAAAATAACCAATAGATGCGAACGTGAGAACGAAAGCGTCTACTTTAAAAAGCAGCCAACGTTGATCCGGTGGAAGGTCCCATGTATCCCATACATAACTTTTCCATGACCTGACAGGATTTACGACATCATTTCTTTGAGCGTTGTTGCTCTGGTTCTCCGCATCATCTATGCTGTGCACCGAGGCAGCCGTCACTTGTTGAGAATCACCCGTGGTGCCCATCGCGATTTGGGAGTGTGACGCTGGAACACCCACTGCGCAAGATAACTGTACAAGGGTTTTTTTTCGTGGGGATTAGTGGATATTCTACCGATCTTATACAACTAGTGAGATACTTTGTCCCTAGCGGACGTTTTAATATGTCCTCAGCGGACGTTTAAATCGCGTCAGTGACAGATTCTACGATCATCCCACTCTAAGGTACGACAGTTGAGGAGATAGATAGTCATTAAGTCCGAAACTAAGGTTGATTACGTTCTATAGGTTTATCCAGCGGGTCCCTAGCATACAGACATGGCGATTCTCCGGTGTAATCTTGCGCAATACTCACGCAATTTGCTTCAAATCCTGCAAGCTTTCACATTAAAGAATGCACCCGCCTTGCTAGTGTTTAGCCTATCTCTGAGGCCAAGGAAATACTTGTGGACTTAAAAGTATTTTGCTGACAGATATGGGCTTTTCTCACGGTTACGTGCTAAGACGCAATTCCTTGGTATCTTACGTGCTACGAACAACATAAACTCGAATGACACATGCAACCATTAAAGGACGATGTCTCTGCCCTTTCAGCTCTCAACATGATAGGTGCTGGCAACAAAAGGATTCCTAATTGTCGGAAGTCATTGTTATGTTTCCAAACAAATATGCGAGATAGACCCGAGAGCCTCAACGCGGGGCCCCGGGACCTCGGGAGTTTACCAGATTACGCAAGCCTCAGCATAGCGATTCACAGTCTCTGAATATGTAAGTAATTCATTAACATTCTCGCGATCGGCTACCCTATGTCTCATCGACTATCTCGAAAGGCCAAGGAATCCCAGGCCAGGGATACATCGATTTGCAGATGAACAATCCACTCTACCGGTGAATTGGGATGGAGTAATCACCTTAATTGCACTACTCAGAACCCATTATTTGACGCTGCAATCTCAATGGAAGAGATGGATCAATTGGTCGTATTTCTTCGGCGCGCCCAGGACTTCATGTGGAACCCTACGGTCGGTCGCAGGGTAAATAGTACCAATATTTACCACGGGCTCTCGTGGTATTACTAGTTTAACCATTTAATGAATTTAGAGCTCTTAAGGTTGTGGGTTAAAAAAAACTCCAAAGGGAAATCGTGAGCACGGGGATGGGTCTTCAAAGTACCCGACATTTCAACTTTTATCACATTTATAGGCCGCATATTCCGGTCAACCTTTTGTTAACCCAAGTTATGGCTCTATTAGCGACGAAGAACTGGAGTGTTATTCATCACATCAACGTTTAATAAACATCAAAGTGCGTATAATAGTAACGAAAGATAATATACTCAGAACCTATCCTAAAGTTCCCCAACAAGCTGTCACGTAAATTTTACCAGATACCAACGGACCAATTAAACCTGCTAAAGCTCAAGCAATCTCAGATATACCATAACCTTGAGCATATCTACCATTCTTGCCTAAAGATCGTGGCTGATCTGCCTCGATGGCATCACAGATCTTGCTGTACTTGGCATGCTATCCAGTAAGCGCCATAGCTGCGCCTAATCCGATCAAGTTTCCACTGGCTTGGGTAACTTTTGAGGCTATGTATCCAAAGAAGACAATCGGAAGTCTTGTCTTGCAGGTTGCGGGGAAAGGGGACAAGCCAAAATATGCTATGGCTGCTCTGAGGGCAATTTCCGGGTCTCTTTTGGCGAAGAGTTTCGAGTATCCAAAGGGTATTTTGAAAAGGTTCATCACGTCGTTTCCTACAACCAATATTAAACCTTTTAGACCCCGATACCTCCATGGCACCTTTTACACAATAAGCAAGACTTTACCCAGATATCCAGATATGCCCCTAATCCCATCCTAAAATTTGTACGAATCGGGAATAGCGTCATTTTCCCGTCCGATCCCTCTCCGCGAGTCATAACTGCGCGTCAAGGCGCGTGCGCCAACTCTCTGCAACATTCTATCTAACATCCTAATGTCATCCTTGAACGGGCTAGAATCTAACATGTCGAGAGCAAAAGTCCCTTCTAACCTTTGAAAGTGACACGGATTACATGTAGCCTTAGATAATCAAGGTATGAGGTTGTCGCCGTCAGCACTCACCTTTATGGTCACCTCGAATCTCGTGGAGCTCAACCTCGATAAGACCCATATCCAGGCCAATGGAGAAATAAACATGAGCCGAATTAGTGCTTGCCGCTAATTCCAGTGAGGGGTGGTCCCTGCCCCTCGTGGCGTCAAAATCCCGTGTCTGCTTTCCTTCATTCTCGCTTGACTAGCTGCAACAGTGTCTTTTCTTTTGTCCAAAATTCAGACAAATTCAGACAAACACCACATCTTCTCTGAATATGGATGCCCAACAATCCTCCAACTCAGTTGTCCCTAAAAGTCCGGCGGGCAAGGACAAAGATCTGACGAACTCGTTGCTGGCGGAGGAAAGATCGATTCGAAATGGAGACCAAGATCTCTTGCAGGGAGAGAACGTGGACGAAGTCCTTGCTGCCAAGATGACAATTATCAATGATGTGGGAAAACAATATCCTCGTACCATGAATGAGACACTCAATTAACCCGAGGCCCTTTGTCCTCTGTAGACCATTGATGAGATTGGTTTCACACCACACCACTGGAAGCTATTTTGCCTGAACGGGTTCGGATATGCAGTTGACTCGCTCATCACCTTGATCCAGTCCATTATTTCAACCCAGGCCAGGTTGGAGTTCAACCCATCATATGCCACCGGCCTCACCATCGCGGTTTATGTCGGTATGTTGGTCGGTGCAATTTTCTGGGGCTTTTCGGCAGACATTATCGGCCGACGATTTGCCTTCAACTTTTCCCTGCTCATTTCATCGATATTCACTATCGTTGCGGGGGCTTCCCCTTCCTGGGTCATCTTGGGTTTGTTTGTCTGCTTGAGTGCTTTTGGTGCCGGTGGAAACCTAGTTCTCGATACTACGGTCTTTCTCGAATACCTTCCCGGCAAGGAACAGTGGTTGTTGACACTGATGGCGGCGTGGTGGGGTGAGCTTACACTCCCCGGTACATCTTCCGTCGAAAGTCTGAACTGACTTGTCTAGGTCTGGGTCAGCTTATCGCAGGTTTGTTTGCTTGGGCCTTTCTTCCCAACTTCTCCTGTAGCGATGCAGCCACATGCACCCGTGAAAATAACCAAGGATGGCGTTATGTGTGGTACGCATCCGGCGCTTTGGTGTTCGTTCTCTCGATCCTCCGAGTAACCATCATCCGCCTTGAAGAGACTCCCAAGTTCCTCATTTCCGAGGGCAAAGACGAGCAAGCAGTACATGTTCTCCGCAGCATCGCCGATCGACACAACCGCCCATGCAGCCTCACCATCGAGAAGCTTCAGGCATGCGGACAAATTTCTCACCGCGGGGCTCCAGGGTCAGGCTGGCTTACGCAGCTCATCTCCCCGAGCGAAGTGTTCTTCCATCTTCGTGGACTCTTCGAAACCCGTAAAATGGGCTTGTCGACGACCCTAGTCTGGATCTCATGGCTCCTCATTGGCCTCGCCTATCCGCTTTACAATGTGTTCCTCCCCACCTACCTTGCATCGCGCGGCGCATCCTTTGGACAGACCAGCCCGTATATCACCTGGAGAAACTACGCCATCAACAACACCTGTAGTATATTCGGTCCTGTGTTAGCGGGATTCATGTGTCGTTCACCCTGGTTTTGGGGCCGTCGGGGAACCATGATCATCGGAGCTTTGGTCACAATGGTTTTCTTCTTCTGTTATACGCAAGTGCGCACTCAGAGTCAGAATGTGGGATTCACATGCGCTATTTCCTTCTGCTTGAATATTTACTATGGTACCCTCTATGCTTACACACCCGAGGTATGTGCTTGCTCACTTTCATTAACTCTGTCATCCCGTATCTCACTCCTTGATAGGTGTTCCCCTCCGCCCACCGGGGCACAGGAAATGGTGTTGCTATTGCGCTCAATCGGATCATGGGAATTGTCAGTGCTGTTGTCAGCCAGGCCGCGAATGTAGGGATTTATTCTTTACTCTCTCGAAAAAAATGCTTACATTGTTAACAGTCCAGTACGCCTGTGCCGATATACATATGCGCAGCCCTTTACATTGTGATGGCAATTATTGCTGGAGCTTTGCCATTCGAACCGTATGGCCGACGAAGCAGCTGAAGGGGGAAGTGTGTTGATGAGGACACGCAACGGTCGATTTCTAAGTATCTTACGGGCTGCTTTGGGGGCCTAACATTTTCGACACGGATGAGCTTATTGATGTCTAAAAAAATATTTCACATTATTCACCCTCAGCTGCTACATATAATTAATACACAATCTGCTCCCCAGATAGATAAAGCGTTAATACTAATTGAACTATTGAGCAAATTTGGATCTAATATTTAACATATTCTTTTCTAAATATATCGCAAGATATCTTGAACAACAGGTTCCATTGACTTCTCGTTTCTTATATTGCGCCTCGACTAACTGCTGGGACCTCTTGTCCACACTGAACATCATCCATCCTCTTATTTTTCCAGGGTTGACATTGGTGATTAACCGTTCTCCGTATAGTCAGTGGCGACATCTGCTCATCTCTCCATAGCCTTCGCCGCCATTTCCCTCCCGCCATTTTCCCACCGATCCCATCCCAGAGTAAGGCTCAGTGTATCTCTCCACAAATCCTCGGGATCACCACCAGGCGGTGCCTCCCTACCATTTCCGACTTTCCCATATATCTTCCCTTTCACAAACCGCATATGCCAAGGTATGATCCCGACCTTCTCAAATCCCATCCTCTGCGCGAGTCGAGAACTAGCAAGATTCATCGTGCTAGCCGACCAATGTATTCTGCGTAATCCAAGGCCTCCTTGCTCTGGAGACTTAAACGCAAGCTGTAGAGCGAGTCCAACGGCATTAGTTGCCACGTGGGTTCGCTGATACGGAGGCAGGATGACAATGAATCCAATCTCTGTGCATAGATTCGTTGGTGATGTGCGGATAAAGCTCACAGTGCCGGCTAGTTCACCTTCCGGGTCTTCCGGGGATGGTGGCTTTGTCTTGTTTATGATTGCAAAAGCGAATGACTCTGGGTTGGCGAAGGACAGGATATGGGTCGTGGAATCACTGTAGAATCGGGATTTGAGTTCCGTTGCTGAAGCCGGTGGTAGTATGGGTAAGTGTGTGTATATCTCAGGATGGGCTGATGATATGTGAAAGAAGGTTTCGCAGTGTTGTTCTGGGTTGAGGGGGATAAGCTTGACACGCTCGTTTGAAGCCTCTCCCACGTGGAACGGAAAGACGGATAATGAAGCCATTTCGATACTGAAATGTTGGGATTGGAAAGTAAGGGTAGGTTGATAACTTGGTAGATTAGTGAGGATGATTTTCTACCCAGTTCTCCGTGGTAGGTAAAGTCCCATAACCCACTTGGTCTGAAGACATTCTGTCTTACGGAAGGCGTGAGTCACCCCCGCTTAGTAGAGGAACACCAACCTTTTCTATCGTATTCTTTTCACATGCATGGATGGTAAGCAGCCTTATGAAACCAGAATCTATTCATACGATATCCCTATAAAATAGTCGGCACCTTACGTTGCCTCTGTCCTCGACGACGTAGGTCTCCATAAAATTCATCTACCAATGATCTGTAATTATTCGCTATGCATGAAGCCATATAAAATGTGCAACACCTGCATATTTGCATGTGCGCTCGCTTTACAGAGCCTCTTTTACTCCCTGTTAATACGTCCTATGTATTCCTTCCTTTCTCTTTCCTGTCTATGTCCTTCTCTGACTACATACATTTGAGTACAATTTCCTATTAATCAGAACCAACCGTACTACTCCCCGACTTACAGGGGCCCGCCAAAAATGGCATCCTATCTTATCTTCTTCGAGTCTATACCTCACCTAACGTCTTCTCACATGCGGAATTCTTGCCCGACCAACAAGGCAGCCCTCTAGACCCCTTAAGCAAGCTACCTGCTGCTGTCCCCACCATTCTGAATACTCACATGAGAGCCAAAATGGGCCCAGGTCACCAATACAGCAACATGATTAGTTAGACCAGTTCAATGCTTGTTGCGCTCCAGCATGGTCTGATGAAACTTCCCGGAAACCTGCAAAGCCCCGCTGCATCAAATATTTTTCTCCTCGTTATTGAGACAGGCAAGTTCCCCAATGGCACATTCATTAAGGACTCAGAGCTCGTGGGTGAAATCAGCGACATATATCAGAACTAGAAGGTAAACCTCTTGGCGACTTCTTGATCATGCGCAGGTCCGACATGAAGACCCACTTTGGTGAGTATCTCTCACTGGGAGAATTGAACATTGAGGGGAAATGCATACAGATCTATCTCATTCAAAGAACTCATTTTAAATGGTTTGTTTGATCTGCACATCAGCTTGTGGAAGGAGTGTCATCCGAACGATTGGATGAAGCGAGTCTCTGAGCTGCGTCGTCCATTTAGGTTATTACATGAACCGCCATGGGCAAAGACCTCCAAGATATTCACTGCGATCAGAATCGGTTGCCATTTTCGACAGGATCAATGGGCTATCCCGGTGGCCATGATGCTTCTTGTTTTGAAATCACGCAAGAGAAGTAATAGTGACATCATGCAGGCATTTAGCAAATGGTTTTCAGATTCCGATGTCCTTCTTTTACCTGGCTATCAATTCAATCTCAATGCAGCTAATATCGACCAGCTGCCAGAGGTCAAACAATTCACAAACTTGCTTTACGATCTTGTCCCTCCTTTTTATCAATCACGATGAATATCAAACCTGAGAGGTTGTCGATTGGTTGAGGTTACTTACCCTTGCCAGGTCTCATATAAATATCAATATCAACCGACAATCACATTTGAACACAGCATTGTACGGGTTTCTAAGATGTTTCGTGACTAGGCTATCAAACGTGTATATGAAGAAAGGAATTTGAAAATGTTGGGGCCTATGAAGCCTGCGTGTGATAAATCCTATTTCAGATGCGTGCGCCAATAAAAATAAGTGTGCCCTACTGTAGCACCTCTCAAAAAAGGAAATGGAGAAATGAAAGCGATGGTGAGGTTAGGGTGATTCCCGTTGATATCTTTTGTTCATTGTATGCCTCGACCTATGTAAAGACATCCACGTGTCTTTCACTTTTGTAATTACATATCAAATCAAATATACAGATGTTCGTAGAAAAGCCTTGGCAGCCAGCTAGCCTTGTAATGCTTCTATGACTGTGGCGGTCAAAGAGCTCTATCAACCAAGAAAGTTTTAGACTGACGACATTCTGATGAATTGAAAATTTCATGTACATATTCAAGGCGGTCCTTTTATCAAACCAGATCCAATATAGGACACAACGGATCAGTAAGTTATTCAAATTGCCCAGATGGCTAACTAAAGTGCGGGCGTGGATAGTACATGCCAGGTAAAAGGTGGCTGGCTACAAAAGGTCAATGCGCAGACACTTTCCCCACCATTTCTTTGAGATCTTCAATAATGTATACCATTTGTGTTAGCCAGCATCTGCTCGATTGCAACAAAAGATTTCAGTCACACAGGAGTCCAAATGCGAGGAGCTACTCCCTGTTTATTGGCCAGATATGGTCACGTTTCCAATAGCTGGATCTTCGTGCAGAATACCGCAAGTAGATCTCATGACTTCCTTTATTTTTAGCCCCGAAAAAGATTGTTCCACTCTGACAGCATTTGGGCTGGATTCTGCCATTGTTCCTCCTTCGTTCTCAAATTCTACACGGCAGGCAAAGGACAGAGCAGCAAGCTCTATGGATAACAAAAAGGGACCGTTCGAAGTGCTAGTGACAGGAGTAAGTAATATTCAAAACAAATTTACGTCAAATCTCTAACATATAACCTATTTAATCTGCAGGCAGCGGGGTTTTTGGGATCGAACCTGGTCGATTTCCTCCTTGGGAATGGCCATACTGTGATTGGGCTTGACAATTTCCAGAGTGGCTTCTCGAAAAATTTGTGCCATTTAGAAAACCATTCTCAGTTTCAATTTCTCAAGTGAAATCTACCTGTGCCCTAGTGAAAGCCAGCTTTACAAGTTACTGACTAGGAACAAGGCACAATATCCAAGATCCTCTTCCAGAGTTGGAAGGAATCGACCAGATCTACAATCTAGCTTGCCCAGCAAGCCCGGTTCATTATCAAAAGGACCCGGTGTCGACCTTAAATACTTGTTTCCTCGGTACTCGAAATCTGTTAGAGCTTGCGAGATCCAGAAATATACGTATTTTGCATACCAGCACCTCAGGTTAGCGATGCATAAACCCAGCCTCTCTGTATCCCTTGATATGTGCCTTACTAAAGATATACCCATAAAAAATAGAAGTCTATGGCGACCCCTCCATTCACCCCCAGCCAAAGCACTACTGGGGTAACGTGAACCTATTCGGCCCACGAGCCTGCTATGATGAAGGAAAACGCGTTGCCGAAGCCCTCTTTTACGCCTACCGAGAGCAACACGGCGTCGACATTCGAATTGCACGAATCTTCAACACATACGGACCACGAATGGGCGCAAGCGACGGTCGCGTCGTGTCCAACTTCATCGCATCTGCATTGTCCGGGGATGATCTAAAGATTACCGGTGACGGCAAGGCGACTCGCTCGTTCCAATATGTCACCGACTGTATGCAGGGGTTGTATGCGCTCATGAATAGCGACTATAGTAAAGGCCCGGTGAATATCGGTAATGATCGGGAATTTACTATCCAGCAGCTAGCTGAACTTGTGATCGGGCTTGTTTCGCAGATGACTGGCCGGTGTAAGGCCTCTATTGCATATCTGCCACCGTTGGTAGATGACCCTACAGTGCGCAGGCCGGATATTACGTTGGCAAGAGAAGTTCTATGCTGGGGACCCGTTATCCGGCTAGAAGAGGGATTGCGGAGAACGATCGAATGGCATATCAATGAGAGGCGGTCTGACTGACAAGGGAGCTATTGATTGGTAGCTGCATCATAGTCCACGGGTATAGCTGCCAGAATTATCCGTTGCCTTCTCCATCCGATCGCTTAATAAAGTCGATTTGCGCTGTGGTCGGTCCTCGGACTCGAATGTCGTTCCGGCACCCCTCTGTATCTCTTATTTCTAATGAATTCGTGTAACCGGCACGAAAACAACTGAAATAAAAGCAAAGATCCCCAGGGTCTCTTTCTTCTTATCAATAAGCTCTATCTCATAAATTGTTCAACCTATCAGATCTACAACGCGGTCAACGAACGTGGGTCCGACAAATATTTCCTCTTTGGGGATAGTTTATCGTGGCCAAGTATGAACTTCAAGCTGTACGACAAGGCGAGACTTGCCAATCACGGCGTTATACAAAGGCCATTTTTCAAGTATCAGTTTACTACTTCTGTATTTTAATTCTTGCTCAAAGGCGGGGTGGATCTATATATGACTCCCATCCCCCACCACAATCCAGTCTCAGTTCAAATCAAGCATCTGCAGTAAGCATCACTTGGTTCATCATTTTTTTCTTTTTCCACACCAACACTTCGGCGCAATCCATACAATGGGTGACTATACACCAGAATTGGCAACAGCTTCAGTGCCTACCCCATCTGAGAAGCTGGTCGACTCCACTGGCATCAAACCATCCAGCGGAGTTCTTTACCACCAACTGCGAAATGAGCCCTTGAACATTGTTGGCGGTCGAGGCAGCTACCTGATAACTGAGGATGGTCTGGAAATTATCGATGCGACATGCGGTGCAGCTGTATCCTGTCTGGGTCACAGCGACGAGCGTGTCCACGAAGCCATCTTGGACCAGTTGAAGAAAATTCCCTACTGTTATTCTATGTTCTTCACCAACAGTGCTGCGGAGAGTTTGGCAAAGCTTCTGGTAGACTCAACCGGAGGCAAGATGTCTCGTGCCTACATCGTGAGCTCGGGTAAGAAACATGTCTATGCCGAATCACAATTGGTTTACTAAAATCACAATAGGTACCGAAGCGGTCGAAGCTGCTGTGAAGATGGCTATTCAATACTACACAGAGTTGCCCGTTCCTGAGCCCCAGCGGGTGAATATCATTTCTCGAAAGTCATCCTACCACGGAAATACCCTCGGGTCACTTGCTGTTGGACACCACGCTTCTCGACGGAGGATCTACGAAAGTCTTCTTTCGAAGAATATTCACCACGTGCCCCAATGCTATCCCTACCGCAGGATGGATACCAATGAAAGCACCGAAGACTACGTTGCAAGACTGGCCCAAGAACTGGAGGACGAATTCCAAAGACTTGGCCCCAGCACTGTCTGTGCATTCGTGGCCGAGACAATGCCTGGTGCCGTGAGTAAAACGGAGTCCCGTCATGCTAAACCTGCTAATTATTTCCATAGACACTTGGCTGTGTCCCCCCATTGCCTGGCTACCTCAAGGCACTGAAAGCCGTCTGCGAGCGACATGGAGCGCTCTTCATCCTAGATGAAGTCATGTCCGGCATGGGCCGCACGGGAACCCTCCATGCTTGGGAGCAAGAAGATGTCGTCCCTGATCTCCAAACAATTGCCAAGGGACTCGGTGCCGGCTATGCTCCGATCGCAGGGTTGCTCATCAACAAGCACGTCGTCGACACTCTGAACAAGGGCACCGGCGCTTTTGTCCACAGCCAGACATACCAGGGACACCCAGTCGCCTGTGCGGCTGCATATAGGGTGCAGCAGATCATACAAGAGGACAACCTGCTACCGAATGTGCGGGCGATGGGAGAATACCTGGGTCAGCGTCTTCACGAGCGTTTGGATAGTCACCCCCATGTTGGTGATATTCGAGGCAGGGGATTATTCTGGGCTGTGAGTTTTCTTCTTCCTTTACTACTTTGTCGTCACTAACATGACTATAGATGGAATTTGTTCAGGATAAAGAGACGAAAGAGCCATATCCGCCTTCCAAGGCGCTTTCTCGGACCCTGCATGCGACAGGACTCAAGCCTGCACATGCGATTTCGTTGATGCCCGGAAATGGTGGTATCGATGGTGTCAATGGGGATCATATTATCCTGGCGCCGCCTTACAATACTAACCGAGAGGAGATTGATTTGATAGTCGATCGAACCGTTCGGGTCATTCAGGAGGTTCTGGGATAAAGGTTTCTTTGTGAATCAGTCTCTGTCGTATCTTCCTACAATTAGCTTCGTTAAATTGCCACTCAATTTTTAATCAATCACAATGAATGACTCCTTGCGCATGTAATGGTAACTCAATAGCGCTGTATATATATGTAGGTGGGAGGTTGTCTTCCCAGAAATTTCAAAAGAACTCACTATAGCCACTCCGGTTCACCTTGTTCTCACTTTTCGTGCATTGCAATACATGTAATCTTAGCATATCTTATAAATTTAATCTGGTCTAGTGTCATTGCAATATATATGGATCGTCCCGAGTGTTGATAGCAATCTAATTGGTCAATCGTCAGGTGACCGTCGTATATGTAGATAAGGCTGCGGGGAAACAAGACTCATATAACCCATGTCCCTACTATATTAATTATTTGTGGATCTCTCACTAGCTACTCCGTAGAGGTGGATCATTTGTTTGATCGACGAGATGCCTCGAAGCGACAAGTTTTCACGGTCACGGACTGGTATGACGACTCATTCCAAGCCGAAGTGTAGGTGCTAATATATATATGGAAAAAGGATGTCTACAATGTCGAAAAAAGCACAATAAATGTGACGAACAACAGCCAATTTGCTCATTTTGTGCTTCACGGGATTTGGACTGTCAATATTCATCGGGTATCAAATGGGTTCGACCGAAAGAGCCAATTCCGACAAGACATAAGCCTCGCGGCAAAGACACCCGTCGAGCAATCGAACAAAACATACTAGGTCGACCTTCGGCACTTTTCGCACGGACATGTTTTGAGTCCGCGGAAGACAAATCTGCCTGGGAGTATTGTACGTCACTTCACGCCATATAATTGGAACCGGAATGCCTAATCAAGAATACTTGCACAGACATAAGCCTCGTTTCATCCAATGTCCCCGCTGTAGATGGCCCGGACAACCCCTACCGGCAGGTCTCCATCCCAGCCCTATCATCACCAATTCTTCTCGAGACTATTGTCTGTATATCGACAGAACATATGCTCAATTTCGGATTAGCCAGCATTGATCTCGCTGCCAAGCGCCAGCAGAGAATGCTCAGAACGCTCGGACAAAACCTGCTCAGTATCGACGACAAGGCCGCCTGCGGTGCAGGTACAGTCGTATCCAGAAACAAACACGAGCGAGAAGCGCTCCTTACAGCCGTTGTTCTTCAGGGGATCGTCGTCGCACAGTCAGCAGATGGCGTACTGGAGCCCCACGTCAAGTGCGCCTCTTGGCTCATGGAAGCAGTAGGCTACTACGACAAGATACCACAAAATCCCATCGCACGCATGACGGTACAACGCTTCGGCATGGTCGATGTAATGCTAGCCATCTCACGACAGCGAAGGCCATACGCACCGCAGAACTTCATACTCAACCAACCCGACCAGCAGCGCTGGGACACCACCGAGCCCTCCTTCCACAAGATGACAGGATGCCCACAGCCACTGATGTGCTTCCTAGTACGAATAGCGCATCTAGCCTGCGACGTGAGCGATGGGCTCGAAACAAATATAGGCGAAGGCGCCATTCTCAACGAAGCATTCCAACTCGAGACCGAGCTTCGCGCCTGGGGATCCGGATATAATGGAATCCCACCGGCACAATGTGAGCGCACGCCTCTGGATATTCTTACCGAGTGCTTTTACTGGACTGCTCATTTGCTGCTTGCCCGTCGGGTGTTTCGAGACCAGACGTGCTCGCCACGCGTGCAGCATTTAGTGCATGTGTGTTTTGGGCTGATGGATCATCTGTCAACGGGTTGTGGGCCCGATTCGTCGCTGCCTCAGCCGTTTTACATTGCCGCGAGGGAGGCTATATCCCCTGAAGATCGTGTGTGGGTTCGACAGAAGCATGAGTCTATGACAGCTTATTATCGGGAACAACAGCGGAACTCGGCAATGGAGCTGATTGAACAGATCTGGGAAGCTACGGATAAGCTACGGGAGTTGGGTAATGGTTCCGGTTGGCCAACGGGGATTAAATTGTCAATTGTGGATAGTTACGTGCAAGCGCTTGATAGAGGGGCTTGTTTCTTCATCTTCTGACCAAGCTATTTTTTGGGGGCGTTTTTAAGGGGTTCTCTTTTCCCCGCTGGTAATTAGGGATGAACCGGTTCACGGAGAAAGCTTGAAACAATGAATAGTCTTAACTAGGGGTATTTGCCTAGATGGGAATGGCGGGATCTCGCATGCCAACAATTGAAGATGAGGCACTACATAGGGAGTACCGTTGGGCCTTATACTCGAAGGTTATTGCCTGTAGCACGGAGTAGTCGAAGGGGAGGAAGGAAAGGAACAAACGCTAGACTAGGATAGGAATTAGGGAGATAGGCCCCCATTTGGAGATTCATGAATTTGTGTTCACTATGAATTCAATGTGCACAATGTATAGGAAGTTGTACATAGTTATGTAGTTAGTTATACCATATGATCCATAAATGTACTCCGTATGTTGTATGCTCTACGGAGTACTCCGTATACGGAGTACCCCTTAAAGCGGAGTATCAGAAAACCGGATACGACGGATGTACGGAGTACGGAGTAGGGTAGACAAGTCTCAAGAGTTGCACCCTGAATTGAAGACCGGTCGGGTTGGGCCTAGAATGACCTGTCATGTTTCTAGGACCAATCATAATCAATTCTGGGGCGGGTACCTGAATGTTTCTCCTTTGGCGGTCCGCGGAACTGCACGTGTAACTGCATGTTTATTGGCCGAGTCCACTGGGTTAACCCCCTAGAACCATGGTCTCAATGCCGTCCAATAGTCAGTGGCTGCTGATTTTCGAATCAGGGGAAACTGCCAGGGGAAAAACTTCTACTCCGTACGAAGTACTCCCATTCATCCATGTTCACGTATCCCACTCGGTACACGTTAATTCGTCCAAATTGTACTCCGTGAAACGCATCGAGTTGTTAATAGTGTCTCAGATTCCTCGATCTCACCTAGATGCCGTTCGGTATTCAGGCGATCAGGTTCGTGTGGTTTATTTAACGCCCTTTAGTTGAACTAGTACCCCTGAGAAGAGACAGAGAGAGTCACACCGATCTAGTTGGACAAGACATAAACGCCGAGTAAGGGGAGTGGCACTCGTACCCCTCTCCAAAACAAATGTTCTGTGCCCTTATTGCTCCAGCGCTCCGTGATGCTGCTTGGGCTTATGCAGGTCAACGCAGGGGCCAAAACCAGTTTCTTTCCACTCCATATATCGCACACTCCATACACAGGACCTCGATGGAGAAATATTCATGGAATTTTTCGGTTTGAATCCATAGAAATCATTAAAAAGATAAAAACACGTAAGAGAACTAAAAAAAGGACAAACAAATCGAGGCCCTGATCGAAATAAAAAAAACCCGAAAAAAAAAACAATGGGCCCCCCCCACGAGGTGCCAATAGTCCACAAAGCCCCCGGTGCGTTGTCCATCCAAAGTCAACTGGTTCCCTGTGTAGTCAGCATCTCCCATCTCCTGATCCGCTTCCTTCTGCCTTCTGTGTTTCTCATCCCCCCCCATTCTTTTCTTTTTCTTTTGCGTCCGTTTCATTCTTTCACGGCGACATTATATCACTCATTTCTACCCAATTCATTCGTTTCCTCGAGAACGGTTTGCCCCCTCCCGTTCCCGCCCCGTTGATCGACTCAACCTGGGTATTTGAGCATTTGCCGAAACATCTTCATTGATTCTTCATTGATTCTTGTCGATATAGGGAGAAATTTTTCCCCTGCCATTCGTTCCCAGCTGCTTAGGCCAGCCTTTTTATTTATCACCTCGTTTTTGGACGCCTCTGCGACGCGCCCTTTCAACCCAACCACCCAGTCTCTAACGTGGACACCCTCGAAAACCATTCGATCCCTACGTTGGACTTCCGTTCATTTACATCTTCAACTTATCCCTCTCGCGCCTGTGGCTGCTTCGAGAATATCAGCATTTCCAACAATCTGTCTCCGCACCACAATCACACCCATCCCATTATTTGTCGGCCGGATCGTCACATCGTACCTTTTCATTCCGAACAAAAAAACTATATACACAACCTCAAGAAAGGCATATTGAACACCTTGAAACACATTTCCGATTACGTGCGATATATTTTCTACCGTACCACATTCCATTATGTCTTCGTTGACAGAAATGCATTACCCGCCAACCGACGCAATTGCGCCCACGGCATCGTCCTCCTCGCCTCCAGCTTCCACACCCTCTCCATCGACCTCGAGTGCTACCACGGCCCATTCCTCTGCTACGCGCCGACCTCCTCGCAAAAGCACCCTGACTCAACAGCAGAAAAACAACAAACGTCAACGTGCAACTCAGGATCAGCTTGTCCTTCTGGAGATCGAATTCAACAAAAACCCGACACCCACTGCAGCTACCAGAGAGCGCATTGCTTCGGATATTAACATGACGGAGCGGTCTGTTCAAATCTGGTTCCAGAACCGGTACGTTCTACCCGGAATTGGTTTGTATCTGTATCTTTACTGACTCAAGATAGTCGCGCTAAAATCAAGATGCTGGCGAAAAAGAGCATTGAGACTGGTGAGGGATGCGATTCTATCCCAGAATCCATGCGACACTATCTCGCGATGCAGTTTGACCCGAACAAGCCTGGCGCAAGAGACCCCTTTGGACGTACTGGCGCATATGGCCCGCCGAGCATGTACGCAAACGAGACCAACCCTTCTGGCAAAGTTGGTATGTTGATGGCTCCCTCTGATCTAACCACCTGTTTAACTAACTCGTCTTTTTAGTGATCTCTCATTTCACTTGTCGTTCCTTGACTGTCGGCAGCTGGCGGCGCATTGGGCAAAACGCCATGGACTTGGTCGTTTTCTATTCCCCTGATAAGGCATGCATGACGTATTATATCAACAACGATGCTGCTGGCTATAAGATCGAGTATCCGTTCGCTTATATCAAGAACATCACCTTGGAAACCGGTGATCCAAGCCCTGGGCCGAATGGGGAACCACCTCGACCAGGCGGTCTTGTCGTGGAACTGAACCGCCCGCCGCACTTTTACATGGACTCATCTAACTCTGGAGGGTTTTATCAGTGCGGTGATTTCACCGAGGAACAGCAAGCTAGTCAGATCATGGTTCATCACCTGGGAGGCCATCCCAAGGTCTTGAGCGTTCAGCTTGCCAAGCTTGTGTCGTTGGAGTCCTTCCAGAACCGCCTGGCTTATTATAACAACAGCTTTACCATGCCGGCTGTGATGTCTCCGCCATTCATCCAGCGTCCTGCATCTCAGCCTAACCAGTTTGTTGCTCCCACTTACATGAACTTGTATCAGGACAGCAACCACTTGGGTTTCAACATGCCAGCTGCTCGCGGCCACAAACGCCAACGAAGCCGTTCAGTACCTGTTGCAGTTGATATCTCGTCATTCCAGAGTCCCATGTCTTCCTTCCACGTGCCTCCTCCACCCCCATTCAACCACACGGAGGCAGGCATCTACGCACCCGTTCCACAGTCAGTGCACCATCTTCCCACCGACCTGCGCATCGACACCCAAGGATATGGACTGGATTTCCGTACCAACCCCATGTCCGCGACGACCACCGGATCACCTACCGACTTCGCCAGTCCCATGTACAGCAACGGTGGCCAGGGCGAGATCACGCCAGTCGCCAGCATGGCGCCTCAGTTTAATGTGCCATTCGTCTCGGGCGGTTCAACCGATGCCTCGGCAATGGGCTCCCATGCTCCATCCCCTTACTCCAGCATGAGCCCTGCAGACCCGCTGATTGCAAACCACTCACCGCCACTGTCCAACATATCGCACGGCTCCTCCGATATGTATGGTTTCTCCCATGACCAGCAAACTGGCTTCGATGACGGTCTTTCGATGAACGATATGTACTCCAAGCATCACGTCAACTATGGCGTTTCCCACGAAAGCCCCAGCTTCGAACTGCCCATGCATGGCCTCTCTGCCCACCCTTCTCCTGGCATGGGTGATTACTCCCACGGTATGGCTAACTTGGATGAGATCAACTCCCAGGGCATGCCGACTGGGTCATGAACGAGTGCCTCTCGAGGTTATTGAGTTTGTGTTTCTCCTTCTGTCTCTTGATGTCTCACGGCCTTTTCTATGCATGCGGCGCTTTTGCTTGTCATGCGTTCTTTGGGGGATTTTTTTACCTTGGGAATTTCTTCATTGTCCAATTTCGAGAGCCTTGGCTAGGTGTTTGGTTTCGGTTTTTCTTTTTGCAAAACCCCCTCGATGGCTCTTTTTTGGATGATTCTCGTCTCGCTGGCGACGGCTAGGAAAGCGATTTTACCCTTTGATGTGTTTCTTGCGTGACATACCCTTATGTCTTCTTATATTGATTATACCCTTTCTATTCTGGGGCCGGTCCTGAAGCGATTTTTGTGCTTTTTGTTTCTGTTTTCCCGGCTGTCCCGGTTGAATCCAGGACTTTTTTTCCTCTTCTTTTTCTTCTCTTCTTCTCTTCTTTCTTTTCTTCTTTTCTTCTCTTCTTTTCTCCCGGCCAATTTACCATTCTTCATGTTTTTCTCTTTTGATTTATGACCGGGATCATTTTCTCATCTTCTTCTTTCCCCTTTTTCATTTTCAAATTCTATTTTACGTGGTTATGCCAAACAGACCGACTAGGACTGCGACTCCATTCCCCTCAATTTCCTTTTTTGTTCCATTTTGTGTGAATTTCTTCAAGGAGGGTGGTGCTATCTACCCTAAACTCCTGTGGTTACAATGACCCATTTCCACATCATGGGCCTGCAATCGAATTCTTGCACATGAGCTTGTTCTGTCAGCACCTGTTTGGGTCTGACATCCCACCCACGCCAATCCTCTGGGCTGCGCAGAGTTGTGATATCTTCTGCACGCCACCATACAAGTAGGACGGCGTGGAGCTGGCGGTATACGAGTGGGTGATTGACGCTAGGCTCTGAATCAATTCATTTTGTATCGCATACACCTTCATCTAGATTGTAGCTGTAATTCCTTCTCACTATACTGTACAATGGTAACTACATAGGTACTACTCGTATACATTATTATACAATGGTATCTTAAACCTCTTATATCAACCCAGCATCGCATGCCTTACGCCTGCTTCTGCTTTTCCCACCCCATCGGCAAGGGCGCCTTATACCCTCCCTTCTCCCTAAGGAACCATTCAATCCAAACCTCCATCTTTTCCAAAACATTCCGTTCCGGCTTCCCCTCCATCCCAACATCAAATACACCCTCCTTACACCAAACGCTCCACGACCCCATCATCCCCGCCATAAGCACATCTGTTCCAAGCCGGTCCCCAACAACAGCAATTTCATGCGGAGACTCAACAACCCCCCTCTCCCGGAACCATTGCACAACTTCCTCCCCGCAAAAAGGTTTCTTTTCTGTCCCCGCCGGTAGCCGGAAAACAGGGATGCGAAGATGCGCAAGCTGCGCTTCTAGCTCGGAGATTTCGCTGTCGAAGCGCGGGTGGCTACCGGCGCGGTTCGAGACAATCAGGATTGAGTCCGGGTTTGTGGTTTGGTTGAAGAGGGAGGTTGGCGAGGTGCGGAGGGAGGAGAGTTTGGCCAGGATCTGTGGAGGGAAGGAAGTTGTTTTCGCTGCGCAGAGCGTGTTGTCTTTGTCGAGGACTAGGGCGCGGATTGTGGGTGTGTGGGGGGGCTTTTCGGGTGGTGTTTGGAGTCCTTTCTTTGCATTGATTAGGTGTGGTCCTAGGTTCTCGGGGAGGTGGGTGAAGGTTGGGATGGTGAGGTGTGGGAGGAATTGTGTTGGTTGTTTGAGGAGGGTTTGGACGGCGTGGTTGAAGCCGCGTAGATTGGAATTGGGTGAGCCGGCCATTATGGTGATATTTGAATTTTGACGTAGAATTATCGACGGTGTAGAGATTGCTATTGGATACACATTATGTGGAGATGTTCGTGACTTTTTGAGGTTGGAGTTGTTGTTTGGTCGGGATTAAGAAGAGACAGAGAGAGCCCAAAGCGGAGAGGATGAGCTTAGCCGCAAAACTCGCCTTTCTCTTAACCTCCACTTACTCCGACCTCATCACTGTCCCACCATCTCCCCACGATCACCCATTGCTTTGATTCGTGCCTTTTTTTGCGCGAGGGAAGCTCTCAGGTTTATTTTCGACTTTTGTTAACCGCTTTCCATCCTCGCTCGCCGTCACACAGTCAAAATGGGCAAGCTCACCTCCACGATCGGCATCCCGATCAAGCTCCTCAACGAAGCGCAGGTGCGTTACAGTCCCTGATATCGCCATTTCGATTCCTGGATCAGAAGGCAGGATACACGCATGATGTCGCGAAAATGGATGTTGGCGTGGATAGCGCGAGACAGATGGGCTAATATCGTTTTTGAATAGGGCCATGTCGTGACGATTGAGATCACATCCGGAGTCGTCTACCGGGGGAAACTCTTGGAAGGTGCGTGGCTTTTTCTACTCGAGGTTTTTTCCGGGTGTCTGCTCTCTATTCATAGAGGCGGTCTACAAACAAGCTTCGGGGAATGTCTTTGTTGCGCAATTCGAAAACTAACATACATTTCCCACAGCCGAGGATAACATGAACGTTCAGCTCAAGGACATCACTGTCACCGCTCGCGATGGCCGTGTCTCCCATCTCGACCAGGTCTACATTCGCGGCAGCCACGTGCGATTCTTCATCGTGCCTGATATGCTCCGGTACGTTAAACCTTGATATCCAGCTTTTTGGGTCGCGATTTCGCGAACTGCGCATCTTGAATTTCGCCTTGCTGACTGGCATGTTTCTTTTAGTAATGCTCCCATGTTCCGTACACGAGGCCAGCGCGGGCGCGGTGTCGGTTTGGCGCGTGGTAAGGCTACAGTGCAGCGTGCACGTGGCCAGCGCGGTCGGGGTTAGATGTTATGTGGAAGAGATGAAATCGCAGTTTCAAGGCCTCACAAATTCAAGAGTGGTTGGCGTTTTTCTTTGTTTTCTTGGTTCTTAGGGGATTTCTTTTTCGGGCTTTGATCTTGCGAAGTCTTAAAATATCGGCTGGCATTTGTTCTTGTAGATGCTTTGTCAGACCACCATTCAATTTATGAATCAATACCCGACATGAATCTCCCAGTTCCATGAGTTGAAGCACTGTCCGTGTATGTTTAGCTCACACGGCCCTATCTAGTATTGATATCGATTCAATGCCTTGGATGGCAGGTCATCTACGGCGAACAGCACATTAAGCGTAGCAAAAGCTCCATGCCTACGGAATCAACCTATCTAGGTAGCTAATTAAGGCCTACAAAGAAAAGCGGGAAACACTCATTGGCCATGAGCTAAACAATTCAGACAACATGGGCGGGCCGGGGACTGTGTGGACCGTACGTACATGAGAGCTCCCGCCGCTTTTAGAAAGGGCTGTGTAAATGTGAGCACAGCGATCGTGTACGATTATGTCACGTGACTGTTCGTTCCCTATGTAGAAATACACACCTCTAGAGGTCGTTCCTTCCCATCCTCCACCTTTGCGTACAACCTTGGAATGATAGCCTAATGAAGCAAAGGAATATCTTTCTGGAAGATGCAACGTCCACACCAGCAAGTATAAACCCCCCCTCCTTCTCGTCTGAGCCTTGAAATTCGTATGCTACTCGTCGCGAATTCATGATGTGGTGACAGCAGCCCTGTATACCAAAGCGGTTTCCATGTTGTACGGAGAAGGTCTGGGTTACAGGGTTAGGTATATAAGATATGGACCTGAATCAATTGGATACACAATACTCCCTAAGGTGAATATATTAAGACAAATAACAACACTTGAGGACGTTGAATCCCCAACAATTGAACAAGAAAAAACAAACAAACAGAAAACACGTTCCTTAATTTTCCTTTGCCCTCGAGCTTCAAAACCCATGCCTCTTATGTCAGATCAGAATACTACCTATTTGGCAATTGCCGAGGCTTCCCGCAGCTTTGGCAACTAGCTCATTTTCCCCTGTTGCAAATATCCCCCAACACTTCACAGAATCGATCCAGAAGTACATCTACCTCATTCTTTCTGAGAATGGAGTTGGATGACTCGATCACAAACAAAGCAGTCGTGCTAGTAGGAAATACAAGCAACCACACGATATCCTCGGGGGGAGATTGAAGAATTGCGCGCTCTTCTGGCAGGACACCAGACCGAACTCTGTTCTTACACTTTTGTTGTAGTTTTGAAACACCACCACTGATCCCAATTTGGTTCCTGATGACCAATTGGTGCAATTGCCCACGATTTCATTCCATCCAATGGTCTCAAATCTGATACTCTCACCATGCTGAGACTGGACAGCACGAAGTAGCTCATGGGGAGTGTCAGACTTTAGTGTTTGTTGAACCCGGACTGGGATGGTATTAATGCAGGGGCCGAGAACTTCAGTAATACCCGGAAGGAGTAGATTTCGGGCAGTGATCAATTGCCCGAAGACAACGTCCGAGGAGCCTGTCCATTCCTGCAGCACTGTTGCCCAGGCTACTTTGATAACCGTAGCCATGGTTATCCCAGCAGGGGGCGTGGGCAAAGACATCTCCCTCTCAAAGCCCACACTTTTCTCCTCCACGACCGGAATGGTGGGGAAGGGACTTGGAGTGACTTGCGAATCCTGGAGTAGATTTCCCCAGAATTCGTACGCCTCGGGGGTTCTCTGTCGGAAGCATTCACGGGTATAAGCGGAAAAGTCAGATTCAATGTGTGCTTCTTGGTTATTGTATTGGGCCCATAGATCAGACACAAGCTTCTGGAGACTGATTGCATCGTATTGGGCATGTAGCAGTCTGATGATCAGGATGAAGTGGTCTGGTGCATCTTGGACTAGTTTGAACTCAACTCGGGGCTCATCTGCGTGGTACGTCTTCTGCAGTTCTGCCTCGCAGGAGGATTTTGCCCAGTTCTGAGCACTTTGGCCTCCTGAGGGTTGAACCGCGAACGGCACATCTATACGGCGCAGAATAACCTGGAATATGTCCTCTCGGAAGGGGATAAAAATCGACCGCAAGATGGTATGCTTGTCGACAACCGCTTGGCAGGCGCGGTGGAGTTTCAATGGATCAACATGGCCCTTCAATTCATAAAGGTGATAGTCAAGCATATGTGTAGAAGCCAAGGTGTGCTGCTCCTCCAGTGTTGGGAAAGCGTCCTCGACCTGGTCTACCATCAACGGCGGTGGGAGATTGGCGAGAAACTCATCCCGGACTGCTTTGAACGGGTCATATGCCTCATCTGGGACTGAGGCATCAACCTTTTGATGGCACTCAACAAGTCTCAGTAGGGACGACGCTCGGAATATATCGGCCACCGCGATATACAAGCCGCTCTGCCGGCACTTAGTTACTAACTCCCGAGCAGTGATGGAGTTACCACCGAGGCCAAAGAAGTTGGACTGCATCCCTACCGTCGCCGATGGGAGGTTAAGCACCTGCGAACATACTGCTTGAAGGAGGGTCTCTTGGGCTGTAGTGGGATCTTGATGAACAGAGTCGTGGGAGATGTATGCCAATAGGTCTTTGCGGGACAGCTTAGATGCTTCTTCGCGCAGCGCTCGCCGATTCAGCTTACCAGTTGCAGTTTGTGGCAATACCACCGTGGCTACAATAGCCGCGGGTACCATGAAGCCGGGGAGAGCCTGATGTAGGTTTGACAAGGCGTTTCTAGCTTTCTGGCGGAAATCCTGAGTGGGTGAGGCAAAGAGGCCTTCTATCACACCATCACGTTGGAGCGTGGACTGCTGCTTTCCAATAGGAACGAAGGCAACCAGAAGTGGGTTTTGGGCTGTGTCATCTGCTGGAACAACCACGTCGACCACTGCTGGTTCATGGGTGTTGAATTGAGGGCACAGGTGGTGTTCGATCTCAGCAAGCTCGATTCGCTGGCCGCGAATTTTGACCATTCCGGTTCCTTTGCGGCCCAGCAAGTGTAAGGTTCCATCCTGCGGGTTGTACTTGACGAGATCACCGGTCCTCAAAAATCGACCATTGCTATCGGGTCGGAGCTGTTTTAGCCAAGCAGGATCATGTAAAAAGGTCATCCGGTTCTGCTCTGGATTATCCATATACCCTCTACTCAGACACGGCCCTTCGAGTAGGAGCTCTCCTTCCGCCCCAATTGGCATGAGGATGTCCGGATCATGAGGACTGACCACCCAAGGGGTTGCACATAGTGGCCGCTTGAATTGGCGAACATCGCAGCCGGGCTCGTTGCGACTGCCGTAACAGCAACCCTTCGAGTTCTCTGACATTCCATATAGAGACAAGAGGTTGACACCGCTGTGCTGCCACTTGGCCAGTTCGGTCGCCGCCATGGGCTCACCCACCATGACCAATGTCTTCAGTCCAGAAATCTCTCCTGGGTCCAGCAGGCGAAGGACCGATGGGGTCAGTTTGAGCCAATTTGCCTCGTGCTGACGAATTGCCCCAAGCAAGTCGTTCTGCAGCTGCTGTTCGGACGGCACACAGATACAGGCTCCCTGGGCAAGGGGAGCGAGCTGATCTGTGAGACTAACAATGAAGGCGTAAGAGGCATACTGTAACACGCGGGACTGAGGAGACAAACTAAGTTGTTGGGCGTAGTTTGTCAGGCCACTCGTGAAGGCTGTATGATCCATCGCAAACCTCTTGGGTTCTCCCGTGGAACCGGAGGTAAAGCCGGCATACATGATGTTATGCGGGTGAACAGTTGCGAGTTGTTGGGGCTCCGCTGCAGGAAGCTCTCTCATTTCTAAGTCTCGGGGAAGCACCCAGATGGGAACATCCAACTTCTCCGCCAGAGCTTCATGTTTGGCCGACACTAGGACGAGTTGTGGTTGAGCCTTGCGACACATCACTGCCAGTCGTTTTGCGGGTTGTGAGGCATCTAGGAGATAAAAGCACCCGCCTGCTTTTAGCACAGCGAAGATGGCCACTGTTGTCCACATGGATTTCTCCATGAGCAGACCAACAAACCGATCTGGGCCCACCCCGCTGGCGACTAAACGAGCAGCCATTTTCGACGCCTGCTCATCTAGTTCACCGAAGGTCAGCTTACCATCCCAGGCACTGATTGCTGGAGCCAATGGCTGTTCATGACAACGTTCCTCGATGAGGTGATGAGCGAGCTTTTCGACGCGTTGAGGGAGTGTTTCCGCATTCCACTGAAGTATCTTCTCAATGGATTCCGGGCTGCTCCCTTGGACGTCAGCAATAGAATTTTCGGGATTGTGTATGATACTGGTATAGACATGGCGCAGTTGGAAGAGAATAATCCTCAGAAGTTCTAGTACCAAAATTTGCCCATCAAAAATCGCTTGGACCAAGATGGCATCAGGCTGGATTCGGCAATGTATTTGCAGAGGACATGTGTTGACTTTCGGTTCAAAGCTTTCTTCTCCGTCTTTCCGAATCACCAGGATGTTATGGAATGTGTCGGTGCTCTGCGGTGTCTTATCCTGCGCAGTGATGATATCCTCCCCGTGATTTAATGCTTTCGTGACGGAAGCCTCTGGCTGAAGTCTCAGAATACATGGTAGCACATCAGAGTAGGATGGCCGCACCAGGCCAAACAGCACATCGGTTGAATTGGTAAAAGTGGTCAACACGATCCCCCATGCCACTGCCAAAGCGTTGACCGTTGCTGAATCTCTCCCAGCATCATTACAACCATCAATCACCAGGTCAAGCCGATCTTTCGCTGAGCCCTGGTAGCCATTGAATGACAAGTCAGGAAAGCCTGTCGGGTGAAAGTCTGTCAGGTGACTCATTTTATCATCGATTTTTGCTCTTCTTCTCACTTCTCAATGCAAGGCTTTTAGTCTCTCCCGATTCATCCGGATTCAAGAGTTCAGCTGCAGCCCTTTTTATGCCTCCGGCTTATAATGACAAAAATTTCACATTGTATCTCATCATTTTAGTAAACTATATTTGGCAATGTGGTTTTATACACATTACACATTACATAGCCTGTATAATCCAAAAAGTGTGTAATCTAAGAACCTCATTTACTAGTACGGAGTAGGGAGCTGAGAGCTGCAGCTACGTACATAATTAAGTTGCCCCACAGTTCACGACTGTTTCTTCAAAAACCAGGGAACTAGAGAATGTAGAACTGTGGGGGCTTACTCCGTACTCCTTACTAGCTGTTAGTATTTCTTGGTTGCGGCAGAGCTCAACAAATTAGGTCGATCACTTACCACATCGAGATATGATCGGGATGTAATTTTCACGACACGGGTGAAGCGATCAGGGTTTCTAGCTCGATCGAGCTAAATTACAACAGTATGGAGTACTAGGTTCCAATACACAGATATCCATATTCGGAAATTGTGATCGGCGTGTTGACAACTTGTCAGGTGGGCCCCCATTTTAGACACAGTGGGGAGTTAGATGCTCCAATCGGTTAAAAACTCCTGATGTATATATATATTTCGACTAGAATATACTCTGTACTGCGTAAAACACTACGTCGGGATCCTTGTATGATTCTAATCTGGACCTGGCTTTTTACAAAGTACTCCGTACAATGATCCACTTATTTGCAGCGCCCAACTCTTTCTTTCCTTGCTACAGCATGATCTATGCTCGGCCATATATTGCCATATCTGATACATTGATTTCTCTTGGAGTCTATTTGTTAATGTAGCTAGACAGGAACCATATGAAAAAAACATTATCATCACTCTATACTCTCGGGCGTGGGATGAATATAAGAAGAGAACAGTTTCTTATTATCAAGCCATATTACTGGAGGCTCAAGAAGTTGTTGTTCTTATATTGAGATTTCAAAGGATAGGTCGTTGCTAAATTAATCCCTTCCATTTCTCAATCATGTGCTAGTTAAAAAATTGTAAGAGGTCGCCTTCGGTCGAACCAACATTTCCGTTCGCTCCCTTCGATATAAGATCGATTGCTAAGCCCTTCAGTTTGCCCTTTGGATCTATCCGGGGCGTTTCAGATAATCCAGGTCCCGCCATGATTTGCCTAAAGAAAAGCATCCAGACCCCAATGAGAATCAAAGCTTCAGCGAACAATTCCGCGTCCAGATCTCGGTACCCCCGTACAAATCCTTGAGTCAATGAAATGAAGGAGCCAGCACCGCTAAAATGGTGTTGAATGTAGGTGACTGCCATCATATTGGCAAAGTCGTGGAGCTGGTTTTCATACGTAATAGTCTCCCAATCAATAACGGTAAGCTCTGTGCCAATTGGCAAAGATGAGTATTGAATGAGAATACTGTTCATCTCTGTTAGCATATTGTCATGAACATGGAAAGACAAAGCATACTTTCGCGAGGAAAAGTCCCCATGAATCACACCCTGCACTCTTTGGTCCTTCTTGATGAGAGCCGCGAGGACTGCTTGCCGCAGGATTTTATCCTCGCACTGATTGGCAACCGCTTCGTATAAAGGACTGGGTGTCTTGCAGTGAAGGTCTTCATTGTGCTGAAATGTCTTCAAAATTTGTTCTTCAATCAAACTCCTGCCCCAATTATGGAAACAAGCAAGCCATTGCCCGATCGCTTCGCCAATGGACATGATTTGGTCTTGGATAATGGGCCCAGGAGGAGGTGACAGAAGAAATGACTTCAACAACTGACTCTCGATTTTGTCCTCGACGAGTTGTATTTGTAACTCGGGAATGAAATGATATAGATGCACGGGTTTTATTGAGACGCCATTCTCCAAGATAGGCTTAAAGGCGCCAGTATCTTTGGCCATCTGCAGGAATGCCAGCTCGGCTGTCTGTAAATAATATTGTTAAACAAATACTCTTAATCCAAAGGAAAGAACATACAGATCGAGTGACATCTGAACATTGTCTAATAATGACACTCCGGCTTCCATCTGGCAACGGGTCGACCAACGATCCCCTGCAGATGCAATTCACGCTTCCGCCTACCAATCTCTCAACGGAGGAGCAGGCATAGGGGAGATGGGCCAAAATGTCAATAAATCGAACATCTTCTGCGTTTTCTTGCGGTGTACTCATCTTACTAGGACAGCCTCTTACTAGGACAGCCTCTTACTAGCACAGCTTAACACAATGAGAATGTGTTTGGAACAGCTGAACTATTGGCTAGCTCAGGTGATCTAATTGCTTTATGGGGCTTGGGACATGTATTTTAAATTAGTCAATCGGATTGCTTTATTCGGTACATAGATCGATCGATCGATCAATATTACATATACGTAGGTATGAAGCACTTGCCCCACAGTTCACCTCGTGTTCAAATTTCTTCAGAAAGATTAAAAGGAACTACTGCAAGAAGGTGGAACCCCTGACGCTTACGATATATCGACGTTTTTTAATGGTAAATTACCACGAAATTACCCCAAATACGAAAACAGTACAACTGTGTATTTTTCTGTACGAAGTATATCGTATTTTAATCTGGCTATAGTAGTATATATACTTGGGCAGACTGATACAGCTCATGCCCCCCTTTTGTGCCATTCATTATTGTACTTGCAAAATGATCTTTAATTCGTTACTGCCTCTTCCGTCGTTGCCTCAGGCTGATGTCTTTACTTACATCTTTCGCCATGGACGGCGAGATTATCCCAAAGACCGTGTTCTATATCAAGTAGACGGGACTGAGGAGACGTTGACGTTGAGCCAGTTAGAGCATCGAAGTCTGAAATTGGCTCGCCACTTGAGAGCCGAATATCAAATCCAACCTCAGGACGTGGTGGCGATATTTGCTCATGATCTAGTATGTCTATCTACATGGAAATAATTTGATTCACCTAACATTATCCCCAGATTCAATATCCCATTGCATACTTTGGTTGTGTCGCTGCGGGAGCCACGGTGGCCCTGATTCCAGTTCAGAAACAGCAAAATGAGACGGACGTTGTCTCGCATCTCAAACTGGTCAATGCAAAGCTGATTCTGACTGATCAAAAGCTGCTCTCCCTAACAAAGAAGGCATTGACCCAGTATCGCGATATTCCGCTACTTACGTTGGATCGCGGAACCGCATCATATCCGAATCTGGAAGACATACTGGTGGAATCGAGATGCCGCGATGATAGCCATTTCACGCCGGTTTTCGAATTGACTACCAATGCCCAGGCAGAAGGATACACAGGCTTTATCAATCGCACCAGCGGTTCTACTGGAAGTATGAAGTCGGTTCTGGTCAGCCATGCCCATTTCATCGCAACGATGGAAGCCACTCGCCTCACAGTTCCATCCACCACCAACCCGGACGAAGATGTTTGGATCTCCCCTCTGTCTCTCGGCTTCTTCATCAACGCCAAGTTGCATATGGGTCTTAACATCTTACTGGGAATTCCGGTGGTGCTGATGCGCGAATCTCTCGAATCATCCAATATCGATGTTATCCCCCGTCACGGGATCACGTTCCTCTTTGTTGCGCCCCCGTTGGCTGCGAAGCTTGCATCCGACCGCAGCGAAACAGACCTGAGCAGCATGAAATGGATATTGAGTGCGGGTAGCCCCATCAGCGAAGGTGTTCGCGATGCCCTGTCCTGCCGCTTTGACGGACTGCCATTGACAATGGAATGGGCCTCGGCCGAAACGATGCTCCTCACTATCCAGACCGAAGACGAATCTTCCCGCCGGCCTGGATCAAGTGGAACTCTGGTCAACGGTGTGCAGGCGAAGGTAATTGACACGGAAACTGGCGCTACTTGTGGGATTGGCGAGTCGGGAGAACTCTACGTGCGCAATAAGTTGGCGCGTTTCAAAGGATATAAGGACAACGAGGCGGCCAACCGTGCGTTTACTTCGGACGGATGGTTCCAGACAGGCGATTACGGGTACATAGATGAAGACAGCAACGTATACATCGTCGACCGTCTCAAGGAGCTGATCAAGGTTGGGGAGGGCTACGGATCACATGTTTCGGCCGCCGAGCTGGAGGGGATCATCTTTGGCCACCCTGCTGTAGGCAGTGTTGTTGTGGTGGGATGCCGTGATGAAGCCGCCCAGCTGGACCGACCGACTGCATTTGTTGTTTTAAAGCCGGAATTCCGTGAAATGCCAGCACAGATGAAGGAGGATATCGAGCGATATGCGGGTGAGAGACTGTCTGGTTTGCAATGTCTGTCTGGTGGAGTCCGCTGTATCGATCAGATTCCGGTGACGGGATTCAAGATAAACCGGAGAGCCTTGAGGAGCATGGCCTAGACCGATGCTAGCTGTTGAGGTCTGTGACTGCCTGAGACTTCGCCTCCTCCAACTAGATAGTAGATGCATCTGTTTTTGTGATAGTGATTCATCAAAGATCTTCTCTCCTAGCAGATTCGTTATCACTAACTTGACCTATAATTCTATGTAGCCATGGACTGTAAATCGGTATTACTATCTGGACCCCGAAAATTTCCTACTGCTCATGGGCAACTAGTAAATGATTGTATGGTATTCTCAGATAATTACGGTAACTAATACGGTACATGTATTATTGGTATCCTACCCAATTCCGACATCAATCCACGAAATTAGACATACGGACATCCACCCCAAGGGGCTGGAAATTTTGGATTTAGCACTACTGAGATAACTGAAGATCTTCAGGAGCTTCTTAGTCGCGTGTGATCTGCAAGTTCTCTCCGAGAACTGACAACTGATTCCACTCTGTGGTAGCTGGGTTGATCAATGACTAGCTGAGCTTACCTAGTACGGAGTAGGGTAGGTTAACTAACCCAAGAAACCTAATTTTTCCAGTTCTGCAATGTCAATAAACCCCTTTAGTCCGATGGATCGACATAATTGTGGCAGAGCTGACCGTAGTTTGATCAGATCCTGCAATGAACCTACATCCACTTTAAGCTCAACTTTAATATATTAAAATATGGTATGATGTGAATTCCCCGTATACCTTCACCAAGTATGGGTCGTCCATCTTAGAACACAGAAATTTTAAGAAATTATGTACCTTTTATATGGCATGTCTATGCAAAAGGCACTTAAACATAGCATATTTATAATTGGAATTTTTCCAGTCTCAGGAACAATTAGGCAGCATAAAGTGGGGCCTAGGGTTTATAAAAAAATGTATCTTTTTATTTAGTTAGAGCGGCTAAGAAGAAATATTAAGCGTTCTCTAAGTGTCAGTCTCTTACGTATGGTATTTTTTGAATGTAGTCTCTATTCCTCCTGATTAAATATATAAATTTTATTTTAGTGGCAAATCAATTAAACGAGACCTGTGTTATTTATTAATACTCTCCTTTACCGTGCAGCTAATAGGAGAGCTGTGAAAAGAAAGTGTTGGGCATATGTACCATTTGTATGAACATTCTATATAAAAGATATTTGATTTAATTTCTGTTTAGCGGGACAAACCCAACCCGAGTAAAATTCGGCTGGTAAGACGGCTATTAGCTTCCTAACTATATTGATCAAAAAAGAAAGAAAAAGAAATAAATCAACAAATAACCAATCCGACTGAAATATGCTAGGCCTACAGAACCAGATCCTTGGGCTTCTCCCATGGGAATAGAGAGTTGGTAAAGTGCCCATTCTTCGATGTTTGGTAGTATATGGGTTTCGTCAATCCCAACTTTTTCGCAATGAAAGCAGGCCGCATGTCGAAGTTCTCGAACACGACCTTTTCCAATTGCAAATTGGTCATCTTGCCAGTTCCATAGGTATCAACGAAAATACTCAATGGCTCGGCAACACCAATCGAGTATGACAGCTGGATAAGACACCGCTGTGCGAGGCCAGCATGGATGATCGATTTGGCGATCCATCGTGCCATGTACGCAGCAGAGCGATCAACCTGTGGAAATACTGAGCATCCCCTCAGTGTGGATCAGAAGTACAAAGAACACATACCTGGCGGTAATCTTTGCCGGAAAAAGCACCACCACCATGGGCGCCCCATCCACCGTAAGTATCGACGACGATCTTTCGGCCTGTGACACCAGCGAATTTCCCTGATGGTGTCACACCCAAGTCTCCAGTGGGTTGGATCTATTCCTGAATTAGTATTTTGGGGGAGATGCTTCTGGCACATGGAAAAACATACGTAGTAAACAGTCTGGTCATCCAGGTACTGCGCGGGAACCGCCTTGCAGATGACCTTTTCAAAAACTTCCCGTCGTAATTCCTCGACTGTCACATCCGGCGTATGCTGCGCCGTGAGAACAATAGTATGCACCCGCAACGGGACCGTCTCGCCATTCTTGCGTCTGGCGTATTCGATGGTGACTTGTGTCTTGGTGTCTGGTAGCAACCAGGGAAGAGTCCCATCCAAACGGGAAGTCTTCATTTGTCGCGTAATACGGTGTGAGAGATCAATGGTGAGGGGCCTAATGTGGTTAGCAAGTGGGAATGTCAACCCAACTCTGGAACGTACAGTGATTGTGGTGTTTCATTCGAGGCATAACCGAAAATGATGCCCTGGTCACCGGCGGCTTCGGTATCGGAAGTACTGAGGAATACCAATGGCGCAGCAACTTCGGGAGTAGTTCGTCGCTCGATGTGATCCATTACCTTGCAAGTCTTGTAATCGAGTTCCTGGTAGGCAGAGTCATATCCGATGTCCTTCAGGACCATGCGAACAATGGCATCGACATCAATTTGGGCTTGGGTGTCCAGGACACCAAACACAAAGATCAGGCCTGGTCGAGCGGCAGCTTCGATGGCGACTTTGGACAGGGGATCTTGTGTTAAACAAGCATCGAGGATGGCGTCTGCTATTTGATCACAAACTTTATCTGGGTGACCTTCCCCGACAGACTCGGAGGTGAAAAGAAAGGTGGGCTCAGTAATCTCAGTTTTAAGTAACATGATGGTTGGATATATTCGGGATCAGTCGGGGAACAAAATTTAACAAGGGCAAATGTAGGAAAATAGTATTTGCTAGATTGACACAACCAAAGGGGCGAGGAGCTCTATGTTTATGTAGCAAGATTTATAAAACTGGATTATCGGATTCCATTCTTGTAAAAGAGTATTCGAAACAGATCAAAGGTCATGGCCAGATTTCGCTATACATCTGATACAGTAAGTACGATATAGGTATTTATTGTATTTTATATAATTTCTGTCTTGCGTATTTTGCGTATTTTACGTTTTGTGGAGCCTAGGCTTCTTCTCTCTCATCATTTGAATCTTCTTCTGCTACGGAGTACTCCGTATGCAGATCACTAGTGTAGGAGGCCCCTGCTGGACAGACGTCCCCTGTCTCAAAGCGAACAACACCTGCATGCTAGAGATACATAGTTCTCACATTGTACGTAATAGCTCCTTCGGGCAGTTAGACAAGTCACGATTTCTACCATGTACGGAGTAATCCGTGCCATTCTCCCCATACCGTATCGGATCTCCTCGGCTTCTCTTTAGTCGATCTGGGATGCGGACCACTTTGTGCACCCCACCACGCTAATGAATATCGATACATACAGGATGAGGCCGCGGTAATCAATCCCATTGGAATATCATGGGAGTCCGATCTCTCCACTAATTTCCGATACACTGAAATCATCTGAAATTTACTGATTCTAAGGTTGCCATGACAGAAGTATCATTCCTATGAGCCGAAAGAAAATTATTTGGAAATCTCTATTAAATTGAAAGGCCGAACTTAGTGGGGGTTATTGAGATCTACTCATAATTTTATTATTCAAGCAGAAGGGGTGTGATTTGTCTCAAGCGAATCTAGTAGAGCTCTTAACATTCTCGTCTCTTGTTCATTCTATCTATCTTCCTACTCAATCGTTGCCAAAATGACAGCAGCACACAGCTTAACCAGCCAGCCTCTCAACAAGGCTGCTTGGGCACTCAGTCCCAAAGCCAGACCATTCGTGGTGCAAGAAGCGCCCTACCCTTCACCCGAACCAAACGAGGTAGTGGTAAAAAACCATGCTGTTGCAATCAACCCGTGCGACTACATGCTGCAAGAAACTGCGTTCCTGGATTACATCCCATATCCCAACATTTTTGGCGTCGATGTCGCAGGCGAAGTGGTGGAAGTGGGATCAAATGTCACTGATGTGACAGTTGGACAGCGGGTGATCGGGTTTGACCTCACATTGTTCAGAATGTCACGTATGCTCGACTAACTCAGGTCAATTTCAGACATGCCTTTGGAATGGATAGCACCTACACTCGTCACGCCGGATTTCAACACTATACTGCTCTGCTTTCGAGTTTAACCTGCCCATTACCCGCTGATGTCTCGTTCACTCAAGGCTCAGTCGTCCCCTGTGCGCTTTCGACCGCAGCGGCGGCGTTGTATCAAAAGGAAGATCTTCATCTCCAACATCCTTCTATGGTTCCCAAACCGACCGGCAAGACTCTCTTGGTATGGGGTGGCGCATCTAGTGTGGGTAATTGTGCTATCCAACTGGCTAAGGCTTCAGGCTATGAGGTCATGACCACTGCCAGCCCACAGAATCACGAACTGTGTCTTCGTCTCGGTGCGTCTAAGGTGTTTGACTATCACAGCACATCCGTGGGAGATGAGATAGTCCAGGCTCTGAGCGATGTGGACTTTGCGGGCGTTTTGGACGCAATTTCCAAACGGGCAACCGTGCAAATATGTGTGGATATTGTATACGCGTTGAAGCAGGACAAGAAAGTCATGACGACAAACCCCGTCCCAAATGAAGTGTCACTTCATGGCGTTGAGGCTAAAGCCGGTAAGGCTGGCACTTACTGGGTTTGATGAATTTAACTGACTCGTGAATAGTGCTGGCAGGGACCATCGTAGAAAACGAAGTCAGCAAAGCAGTTTACCGTGATTTCCTGCCTGAGGCATTGAGGAAGAAAATATTCCAAGCTACACCAGAGCCATTGGTGATTGGCCATGGATTGGAGTCAGTTCAGGTTGGATTGGACAGAGTGCGACAAGGGATGAGTGCTCAAAAGGCTGTGGTGACGTTGTGAGAATCCCTAAAAAAAACCGATTAGTATAGTAAAAATGTCTAAATAAATCTTCATTGCCCATTGTATATTGAAATGTAAAAATCTCAATACCCACGTACATTGTGGGAATAAAAAAAACATTCGTCGTAAGATTTGAGTATGAGTTACCATACATGTATTAAACTTTAGTTATTGCCATGTCTCACTTTTCCCTGTCTCATGTCAAGTTAAGAGTCTTCATACTGCTGGATAATTTCCCTTTCAAACCACAATGTCGGTCAATATGGATGGCCCAAAGCCTTCTGAAGATGGGTTTCGTTCATCTAGGATATTTATCAGCTCGTCCATGTACATTGCTTTGTTTGCTGGTTCGTTGTCGTCCTTCTCATGTTCTCGTTTTACGCTAACTGGACGATACACCATTAAGAAACCTTCCTTTTTGGCTTCATTGTTCCCATACTTGGATATATGCTTGAAGATCGTCTGCACTTGGATCCCTCGCATACCCAAAGTCTCACCACTGCGCTGCTCACAATCCACGGTTTCGTCTCTCTGATCTCCGGTCCCATTATCGCCCACTTCGCGGACAAAACGCCAAGCAAGAAGATCCCACTACTGTTTGCTCTGACCGGATGTCTGATAGGCACAATTCTCGTCGCATGCACTCCTTCACGTAGGTTTCATCGCTATGATCATAGTTGCGCGAATATAAGCTGACCATTCGTGCCTCGGGTTACAATTCAGTATGGGCACTCTTTTTAGGACGAATCATACAAGGTGTCGCAGGATCTGCTACATGGGTTATTGGCCTAGCTACGATAACTGATATTACGAGCAAAGATAAAATGGGACAGGTAATGGGCACTGCCAGATCTTTCGCGTCAACAGGCGTCGTTGGAGGACCTATGGTCGCCGGTGTGCTACTTCAGCTATTTGGATACTGGCCAGCATGGTCCGTCCCGATGGCGGTGCTTGTATTGGACATGGTCGCCCGCCTCACGATTCCCAATCAACTTATCAGCTCCCCCAAGCCCGGTTCCTCTGCCACAGAAGTCACCCCAGACGAGACCACCTCCTTACTTTCTGAATCCTCTACCATTAATCAAGCCCCCGAAGCTCGTCCATCATTTGCAGACTCTGAGAATGCATCGGGTCGCGGTTTTTACAGCATTATGCTTCGCGATCCTAGGGTCCTGTCTAGTCTCCTAAACAGCCTGACCACTTCTGCCGTCGTTGCCGGGTTTGATACCACTCTTCCATTACATGTGCGAAATGCATTTGGCTGGGAGAGCTTGCCTGCTGGTATGATGTTTCTTTGCTTGCAGATTCCTGCCATCCTACTGGGTCCTGTGGCTGGGTTGATTCGAGACCGACATGGTGTCCGATCCGTTACCTTCTCAGGTTGGGTTATTCTAACTCCGATGTTTGTTCTCCTGGGCATGCCTGGCGACAGTCGATTCGCGTGGGCTAGTGATGAAGCCGGGAAGGCCATCCACCTGGCATCCTTGTCCACGATTGGCCTTTTCCTCTGCCTGGTGCGCGGTTCAGGTGGTCAACAAATATCAGGTAAGTCAGATGCCATTTTTTACTTTCTATCGCTTTACACCCATATCACATGCTGACTCGTATCTTAGCCCTTGCCAAAAACCTACAGGCCAAGAATCCCCTCATCTTCGGGACCCATGGGGGATCATCCCGTGTTTCCTCCTTGTACGGGGTTTCTTTCAGTCTTGGATTAATGCTAGGACCTTTGATATGTGGATCTTTAGTCGATGCGGCTGGATACTTCTATATGAACGTAATAATGGGTGAGTACTAGCTTTATTTTTCCCGACTTCCATTACCTAACTCTATTGTAGCACTAGTCTGCCTCGCCAACGGCGCCTCGTCCCTCTTCTTTATGGATGGCAAGTCCCCAAAGAATGACAATAATGTGCCTGCTTGAAATTGATGATCTAAACCTACTAGTCCGCTACCCAATGCTGGCTGATGCTATATATAACGTGTTTTATCAACATATCAACATTTCTCGACATAATAGTCCCATATTTATATATATTTTGAGAACAATGATCGTTTTTGTGTCCATCAATATTCATGAACCAGTGAGCCCTGATTACGTACATGTAGTGATATCAGGTTGACTAATTTGACCTTGTGAATTCTTTCTTTTCCTTCTTTTCTATTGTTCATTTGCAGTTGGTTATTTTGATCAAACAACTGCCATTGAACCGACTATGTGCCTAGGTATTGTAAACTGTGTCGGTATGTTATTTCGGGTTCTCAATTTCAGTATATATGCTGTAATACATACGCTTGTAATCTATCAGGGTACCAATGTATGGACCTCAACATTGAGTTGTAATTTATTCGTGCCGTCCCGCTATGGATCCACGGTTCCACCATGCATTTCCAAGATTCCTGAAGAAACTTTGGAACAAGCTGAACTCTGTGGGGCAACTCAGGTACGGTACAATATACGTACATACATATGTACCGATGAGATCTACATCGTGTGCTGACCCAACCACTTCCCGAGGTCTCTGAACTACCTACGGAGTACTCTGTACATAAAATAAGATGTAAAAGGTATATATCCTTGCCTCGCATGTTATTGTTTTATATAAATCTAGATCATGTTTTTATGTGGTAATTTAATAAGCTATCGACATAATTGTGATAGAGCTGAAGGCACATAGCTTGTCATATCATGAAATGGAAGCTATGCATATCCACTTTAAGCTACTAGTCCACATCGAATTAGCCTTGGAAGACTTTGTATGTTAGTTTTCTTCGCTACCCAGTGCCGAAGAATTAGACCGAACAAATCCGAGCTTAACTCATTTTATCTGTATTTTTTAGCTACCCGATCACGCTACTCGTTGTCTCGGTGTGATTAACCGAGGATCGAAGAATTTTACATCCCAAGTGAATTGTTCCCCAAATTTCCCATTCCTAACTCATAATTCCTAATTCAACAATTCAACAATTCACCAATTCAACAATTCACACCAAACTTTTTGTCTCAATAGTATGTCTACATGTTCACCCCCTGTATCTAACGGATTGCAACGTGTGTCTAACATGTCTCATAGTGGATACTCTGGAAATCAAAACATCCGCCATTGAATGGCTTCAGCAATACCACGCAGCCGGTGATGCCCTCAATCCCGATGTCTCCGTTCCTAAATTCTACACCCCAGATTGCGTGATGCGCTTTCCAGGGCAGCCCCCTTACAGGGTCACGACGCCATTAAGGGTTTCTTCAACAAGCAATTCTCCCTTCTTGATAGCATGACGCATACAATTGGCCATGTGGATGTGTTGCCGGATCGGATTTACCAGGAGGCCAAGATTGAATATGTAGTCAAGGGGGATCCGGAGCAGAAGGTCATTAAGGTTGACGGCCTTGCAGTTTTTGGTAGACGAGTTGGAGAAGATCAGATGAGCTTTTTCACTGTCTATTTGGATCCTCGCCCGTTGTTAGAGAGGAAGCAGATGGTTTCTGCGATGGGAAGTTAGATTTGTAGATATTTACTCTCTATCTTTTTTCTTGACCTAGTATTATGGCCAGTGGCACGGATGTGGACCTAGACTGGTTGAAAAAATAATAAAAATACAATCCTAATTACGAGGTACTACTATGTATGTATGGCTACTAATGTATTAAGATTTGCCTGCATATCCAGTACAATACATACGTCCAAGTATAGAAAGCATTCGAACCGTGCGGAGTACAAGATACCCTATATAACGCGGAAAAATATGCGATGATCGACACGAAAAGAGCTGGAATAAGAAATACATTTATGCCAATTAGCGATATATGATAGGTAAAATTCGAAAGTTAGGGTTAGAATAACTGGTTTATTTTTTACTACTTCACTTTCACCTGCTGGTTCTATATCACTCTCGAGATTAGTTTAACTCATCATCTAGACAACATGATGGAAAATCCATTCCTCCCTATTGTTTCCTTCGTAAAGGAAATTCTTGTCGCGATTTCCTTCGTTTATTTCGTTGCCCTGGTATCTTACCGACTCTGCCTTCATCCTCTGTCCAAATACCCTGGTCCCAAACTGGCAGCCGTTTCTTGTCTATACAGAGCTTATCACCAGACCTGGCGAGATGGGCGTTTGGTAGAGCAATTAACTCACCTCCATGAAGTCTATGGTAAGTTCTTCTTATTCTTCGTTTTCCTCCTCTATTACCGCTCTAACAGTTTGTTATAATAGGCCCCGTTGTTCGAATCACACCTAACACTGTGCGTGTCATCTCTTAACAAAATCGTCGATAAATTAACTGACTCGTTATTCAGCTACACTTTCGCAACCCCCAAGCATTCCATGATATCTTCTCGCCGCAGAACAAGACAGTCAAAGATCAAGAGTTTTACCATCATCTCGGGCTGCCCGACTCATCGTTTAGACTTGAAGGAGAGGAGCACGCCGCGCGGTTGAAGCTCATGTCCCCACTCTTGGGTCGCAATCATATGGACGATATTCAAATTATTGTTCGTCGCAATGTATGTTGCATCTCCCGTTAATAAATAGAAGGGAATCTCACACTTTTGTAGGTACAACGATTCTGTGACCTGCTGCAATCTAGCGCGGGAAATCATAAGCCCATCGAGCTAGCATTGGGATACCGTGGCTTGGCATTGGATATAATTAACGAGTTTATATTTGCCGTCATTCCTGACAGACTCCGCGGACTCGAAAACGAAAAGTTCCGTAATCCGCTCTCAATGTCAACATACTACAGCTTCGACTGGACTATGTGGCTCATGAGGAACTTCCCAGTGACCTGTCATTTCCATGACTTTACGAGTTATCTTCCCCCAGTCTGAAATTCAGTTATGACCAACGGAATGTGATGACAGAGGTATTTCCCATTCATCCCCTGCGCCTGCATTTTTATTGTCCTTCGTGTTGACTGGCGCATAGTTAATGACCAACCTTCTGCACTATAATCTTTCGTCCCCTGAGATGAACGATAGAGCCACTCTTATTGGTAATATGACAAAGCCAGGTAGTGAAAGAAATGGCAAACCGCTCCCGGAATCAGCTCTTCTGGATGAAGCAATCGGGGTTATGCATGGTGGGGTTCTTGATATCTCCAACGTCCTGCCTTTCGGAACTTTCCACTTGGCCCAAGATCCTAAAGCACAGCAGAAGCTGTATGAAGAGCTCAAAAGTGTATGGAAGAACCCATCGGATCAAATCCCAGACCATGAAATACTCCGAAACCTTCCCTATTTGGTAAATACCGCCTGGACCAGAATGAAAACCTTTAAGTTCGACATGTCACTAACTTTTGATTAGAAAGGCCTAGTTAAGGAAACACTTCGCTTCACACACGGCGTCATTTCCGGCATGCCTCGTGTGGTCACAGCGACCGGTGCTCAGATCGATGGAAATTACATCCCGCCTGGGGTATGTGCATTAAAAGTTGATTCTCGTTATGATAGACAATAACCGTTTGTATTTCTTTAGACCATTGTTGCTACCACTTCCGTCTATGTCCACATGGATCCGAACGTCTTTACAAACCCTGAACAATTCTCTCCCGAGCGATGGGCGACGGGTGATCCCCAGCTTGAAAGGTCTCTCGTTCCTTTCTCCAAAGGACGGAGAATGTGCCCTGCCCAAAAGTAAGTGAACTCCAATTTCATGCTTCAGGTACCGACCTAACCGCTGATCTACTTAGTATATCATACATGGAAATATCTGCCGCGTTCGCTGCTGTGTTTCGCAGGTTTGAGGTTTCGCTGTACGAGACGACGTAAGCCCTGCACTCCAGTATAATATTCTATGAATGTCCTTGCTAATATTTGAATAAACCCAGCGAGGAGGATATGAAGTACAAGGCGTATGCTTCTATACACTACACTGGCCGACCCCTGAGAGCAACGCTCAAGCCTAGGCTTGATTAAAAGCGTTTGTCAATTCATTCTGTATTTATTCCTTACAGAGCGTCAGAACACCACCGACGGAGGGTAAGCTATCAACGTGTTCCAATTTGACTGATATCACGTGTCGATCATGTTGGATTAATCTGACGGGTACAGTATGCAAGATATGTCCTTGTTACTCGAGTCTGTCTCCCAGAAGTGGTTCGGTCTCCCCGCCGACATCATCTTTAACATCATGGACCTTGCCACTCAACCACAGCATAGGAAATGCTGTTACAAAGGCGAGCAAGCCCAAAGTCCATGCCATAGTCTTCCACCCAAAATGATACTCAACAAATCCACCCCACAGGGGACCAAAAAACAATCCGATGAATTGGGCCATCGTCTGCAAGCTAAATGCCTGTGCTATGGCACCTTTAGGGCCTGTTATTCCTGGCCTTTTACATTCCATGTCGTCCAGGACAGCCTGAGACTCCACGTACAAAGCGGGAAGACCCATGTTTATGAAGAGACCGGTCCAACATAAAAGAACGATCAGGGTAGCAATATGAGGCCAAGAATTATGCCCAACCAAAGACAGGCAGATTAAGGTCGGACAAAGAAGGATGAATCCAGTAAATGCCATAGCCCGTGGACCATAATGGTTACAGAGAGATCCTGTATAGTTAACATTTGCACACCAATTTTTGGCTAACAGACATACCAAAATAAGGACCCATAAGTGATGTAAAAGCGCTTGGAAGGAAAATCAAGCCCGCCCCCACTGGCGACCAGTGGAATGTGGACTCAACAAATATGGGGAGGGTCTGGAAAGGTCAACATAGATTCAACCTTTTTTTTGTTTTTGTTTTTTTGAAAAAGAAACTGTGGAGTTGGAGAGAAACTCACCGCATCAAAAGCAGAAAAGAAAATCCCGATTACCAGAAGAGCCCAAAGGGTGATGAGGATTCGCGGTTGCCGGATAAGGTTGAGCAGAAGGAAACCTCCTTCGTTAGTAGATAAGCACTCATTGGGATTGCTGGTGATGTGTTGTTGATCATTATCGGGTGATTCTGTATTAGCCTTGATCCAACTCTCCATGACCTTTTTCTCGACCAACAGGATGCGGAGGATAAAATCGACACCGACAAGAACAGCAGCCATCACAAAAACTGCTTCATATCCAAAGTTGGTGTATATTAGCCCACCTAGAAACGGGCCTAGTACAAAGCCCAACGCGCTGGCAGAGCCCAAATACCCAACTGCAGTGCCTAATCGATCCTTGTCAAACGAATCCGTGGCTAGGGCAAGCCCAGCGACCGCTACCATTGCCGTAGCACCGCCCTGGAGTAGCCGCGCTATGGTAAAAATAGACAGCGTTTTTGCGAAAGCGAGGAGTAACATTGAAGAGCCAAGTAGGGAGAGTCCAAAAAGATAGGGAAGTTGACGAGTGCCTGAAATATCAACCAAATACCCGAAAATGGGACAGCAGATTACAGACACTGCAGCTTCACACATTAAGAGGACGCTAACCCAGTATTCACCTGTTTCCAATGATTAGCTATTTCCCCTAGATTTTGCTTTGATCTTCAACTAACGGTGTTCGAAGGGAACCCCAGCACGCGTCACCAGCGCTGACGGCATGACAGGCACGATCTAGAGGGTTATGAACTCCTTGCAAAAGCCAAGTCAATTCTGAGGGACCGTCCAACTTACCATAGCATAGAGAAAGAACTCCTGGGTAAGAGTCAGCTATAATTCGGTAGGGATACACGGATTTGCTTACTGTGAACGTTGACATTGAGACTGCGGACATGATGAAGATAGTCGATGACCTCCATGTTAGACCCCATGGAGGGTTCCCCTGTTTTCGGTTGCCGTACATATTGGTGAATTTAAGTCTCACCCTGCTAGTAGCGGAGATTGTGGGTTGGAATTGGATCAGAAGCTTGATGAGTGGCAAAATAGACCAGTTCTTATACGCAAATCAGAATGGGCTGTGGTATTTTTCAGAGAGATTTCAGAGAGATATAACATCGATAAAATGAAAGTTATTTAATACCTGAGTATGAACAGACGATGACTAATTGCAGAGATGCCCCTGGCGCCTCAGGGCCAGTCCTGCAGGCACCTCCAGGGCTGAAGCATCCACGTGACACCACCAGGATGATCTCTCGCTCTGTCTCTTTCTCCTAGTGTTCCGCAAAGCCCATAAATGGGCCCGAACCCCGGGCCCAAAGCCCAACCAGCAGTGGGCTGTGGGCCTGAGCTTCGAAGCCCACTCCAACCCACAGCCTATCAATAGGGGCGGGCCCATATGGCGGTTCGACCGGCATCTTATAATCGCTATACAATATTGTACAAATTTAGTATTGATAATAACAGTAGCTATATAAGTATATATTTTAATTTTAAAGAGAATCCGACGAGTAGAGCTCGAGATCCTATAAAAAAGGTTGCCTTACTCCTTAATATATATTTAGGATCTAGTTCCGAGTACTACTATATTCCAAGTGAACTTCTACAATTTATAAATTATCCAAAGAACGCGCTTTCTCACGTTTTTAAACGTGACAAAGAGAGATAACTAGTAATGAATTCTAGACTATTTAAATTTATTGTGGTGGAGTACTACGTGTGGTAGAAGAAGAAGTTGTTGAATTGTAAAACTAATAATTCAGGGTTTGAATACCCTATATCCATCAAACTCCATCCGAAGATCGCTCAGTCTGCAAGCAAATATGTATGGCTTCATGCCTGTATGTACAACAAAATCAATACAATATTACCTTTAGAATAAGGCCTATAAACGGGGGTAAAACGAAAGGTAATTTAAAAACCCCTACAAGGGGGTTCACCTTCCGAATTATTGGCATATTTGTGCTGTTTTAGGCCATTTGGGGGGGGGATTAGCCCGCAGTGGGCTTCTCCTTAGGCCCATAGCCCAGCCTATTTGCGGGTTGGGGTGGGCTGGGCTATGGGCTTTATGGGCTTTGCGGAGCTCTACTCTCTCCCCGTCCGCCCTCTCGTTTACGGATGCATACATATTCTTCCATCAGATCATTGATTGCATGGCATTCGCCAGACTGATCTTAGTGCTTTTCGTATGGGATCCTGCGGACCTAATGTTCACTTTGGAACGGGGTTTCGGACACATTGTACTGTCTCCCACGGTAAAATACCCAAAGCAGGGTAGGCTGGCCTAGAAAACGGCGATGTGCGGTGTAAAATTGACCTGTGTCCATATGCCGAGACAATATACCTCGCGTGAAAATGGTATGCACACCTGCATGGAGTGGGGTAGCCAACATGTGGGTGTGTACATCTTCGATGGGAACAAGAATTGTCGAGCAAATATATCAACCACTAAACCAAAACAAGGCTATGACAGAATCCTTAGTCTATACAGGCGGACAAACTCCGACAAACTAAATCCGATGAACTCCGAAGTCCCTTAGTGCTCCTGAGGTCGGAAAACTGTGGCTCGGTTTCTCCGAGCCGCCTAAACTCCGATTTTCGCCATCCACGTCACTGTCCCTTTCTCCGAACAACACCCTTGTCGGTTTTTATCCATTTTACAATGCGTACCGGACTTCCAGCTCCGTGTACGAGATAACTTCTACAATACAATGAGTCAAAGCTCTTCAATACACGATGGGCTGGGTCGAACGGAAAGCGCTAGATCCCCTTATCGCCGAAAACGGAAAGTCCTCAGCTGTGAGCATTGCCGATGCTCCAAATTAAAGTGTGATCGTCAACAGCCTTGTGGTGCTTGTACGCGGCGAGGATGCGGGCTGTCGTGCTCGTTCTTGACCACCCCCACTGTCCCGACTACATCCACTAGCGTTCATCGAACAACGTCCAATCCCTCATCGTCAAATGTGCGACCCAGGAAAAGGCCCGCCGCCCCCTCAGCCCCGTTGAAGCAAACTGTTGCTAGTTATTCAAGTAATCGAGCTGAGCGGTTGGGACCTGACGAAATTCAAGATTCCCAAGATAGTCGCTGGGAAGCAGTTCTTCAACGGCCGTGTCCGGAAGATGATCCTGTCGCAGCATTCGACACTTTATCCCCCTTTTCAGTTGGCCCGAGTGTCTCCCTTCGGGACATTATTGATATTTTACCTTCTAGAACCAGCTGCGACTGTCTGGTTTCTCACTTTTTCAATCATATATCTGCTCTATTCCCCATTCTTCATGGCCCAACATTCCAAAAGCAGTATGTTGCCTTTATGCAACAGCCCTATGAAGTTGATCTCTCTTGGCTGGCGTTACTCTTTTCTATGTGCTCTTTGACATTGAATACTATGGAGCCAAGTGATCCTAGACTGGTGGATTTATGGCCAACAGGGCCACATTTCCAGGAGCAAGAGGCCGTGACTTTGTCCCGTCGGCTTCAGCAAACTGCGATGGTTTGTCTTTTACAAGATCAATTTTTCATCCGACATAAACTTAGCACATTCGAGGCTTTGCTCATGGTGATATATAACCTTTCTCACAACGAGTCTGTTGATCAAGGGTGGGCCTTGTTGGGTATGGCCTTAAACATCGGCATAGCCCTACGGTGCAATGTTGACTCCCAGGGACTTAATCATCTTGAGACTGAGAGACGCCGACGGTGCTGGGTTGGCATATTGACGCTACATACTTATCAAGCCATTCTTTTTCGGGATATAGACATGTCATTCCTTCTTGATATAAAAACCACAATGCCCGCAGATGTCAATGATGTCGATATTACCAAAGAGGGGATCTCGCAGCCATCCAGTTCGCCCACGCAGATGTCCGTGATGATGTTCAAAGTCCGGCTTTTCCGGATCTCCACTCAGATCTGTCACCACATATCTGGTCCCTCACGACTTGAGGCAGAGCCGTTGAAGGAATTTGATGCGATAATCGCCGAGGAACAACAGAGATGGGACTCGACATATTTGGTGGATGGTGGCCCCAACATATTAGATTCCAGTTACGCCTATTGGTGCATCTTACAAACCTATGCACATCAACTTTATCTTCTTCTACATCGCCCTTTTCGCCATTCTCAGTCACCATCCTTCCTTGCAACATCCAGAGACAGGTGCATAGCTTCCAGTGTCGCCTTACTAGGCATCCACCGGCAGATCTACGAAGTTCCACTGCTTCGACCCTATTTTTGGTTGCTTAGAGGTGTTACAAGCTTGAAGGCGCTTCATGCTGCTGTGGCACTCAACTCGTGCCTTCTGGATATGCCATCATCTTTTGGGTCGGGCTCGTACCGGGAGGAGTTAAACAAACTCGTGCTTCGAATGGAAAGCCTTTCTCATCGGAGTGCAATATGCCTGAAAGCGCATCGCATACTTCTTCAATTACAGTAGGTTATACTTCATCGTGATGGCAAGTTCAGCTGAATGACCTTTTCCAGAACTCAATTCGGAGCAGCGAACCAGCAACCAGCGGATTCGGGAACTCGGTTCGAGAGCAGAATTGAAGACTGGACCGATATGCGGGAATGGTTTGGGGCGGATCTTTTCAACTGGGTAAGGTATAGAATCTGTGGTTTCTTGACTCCGGACTAATTTTTTCAGAGCTTGGATAGTGTCGGCAATCTTCCCGCGGTTTGATATTTTTACATTGGATATCTCTGGCGATTTGTCAGATGGATGTCAAACATCTTACGCACACTAACTAATCATTGGATGAGCGAAATTCCCAGGAAAGCCCGAAAGGAAATTCTTGGTGAAGTAAATGCAGTTTGTCCGGACTCAAAATCGAAGAGATATCATCATTCCATATCAGAACATTTGCACGGTGTCGTAGGTGAGGTCATTTCCACTGAGGACAGCAAGTATCAGCCTTGTAATATAATAAAGGACTCAGGCCGAGAGGCTGTGGGTCATTATTTTGATAGCAAAAGTCCCTTGGTTTACGAATTAGAAGTCCGATGTTCCAGGTGGAACTTATTCGGCCGAGACTAACTCGGAGTTCAAGTTCATCGGACATAAGTGTGAGAGCCGTTCTCCCGATGTCCGAGGCAATGGAATCCGGAGTTTGCTGATAAATAGTAGGTACCACTGCAATATAGTGGAACAAATGAACTTATCAACAGCTGGGCTACGATCCACAGCCCACATTTCTGCCTTTTGGCTTAAAAAACAAGCACTTAAATCCGATAGCAGGGCCCAATATGATAGTTAAAATTTCAGTGGCTATATAATCATAACTTGCCCGGTTTTTCACTGCCTGTCTTCAAATGTTTCACAATAATGGAATCTCTATTTCAATATAAACGTATCAGACAATCTGTGCGCGACCAACTAGCTGAAACCAAAGAAAAATGCAGTTGTGAAAATTATACACTTGGATCACCACATAGCTCAAGGTAAGTGATAGCTCAACGAATCTTTGCAAAATATACATTTCCAGCGATGCTAATGGCCAATTATCCAGATGTGACTTACACAATGTCTCACCCAAAGAAAAACTCCCCACTGATGCCCTCATCATTGTGGACTGGGATAGTGACAATGATCCCTTGAACCCTGCAAACCAAACCGTGTCGCGGAAGATGTGTATGACCCTTCTGGTCACTTTAATTGCTTTTTCTGTAACCGCCGCGTCCGCGATTGATGCTTGCGGTATCCGACAATACAGTGAATACTTCAATGTATCTGAAGTAGTTGGGTCTCTTGCGACAGGTATGTACAGTTTTTTAATTTATGATGACTATGTTACATAAGTTGACCATGCCAACAGGTCTGTTTCTGGTCGGTTTTGGGGCCGGCTCTCTCCTTTCAGGCCCATTCTCCGAGACGTTTGGCCGGAACACCGTCTACCTAACAACCATGGTCCTTTTTCTGATATTCATAATGGCCGCGGCGCTCGCTCCAAATATCCACAGCCACCTGATCTTCCGTTTTCTTGCGGGTTTCTTTGGCTCTACTCCACTCACCTGCGCTGGAGGTACGGTAGCGGATTTGTGGAGCCCATTACAAAAGACGTATGCTTTTCCAGCCTACGCTATTCCATCATTCGTGGGGCCAATGGCTGGGCAGATAATAGGCAGCTATATTCCTATACATTTGGGATGGCGTTGGCTTGAGTGGATTATGCTTATTATGGGAGGTGCGGTTCTTCTTGTTATTCTTGTGCTCCAGCCAGAAACATACGGACCTCTCATTCTGTATTGGAAAGCAAAGATTCTCCGCGAAGAAACTGGGGACGACAGATACAAAGCGCCAATGGAGATGAAAAACGAAGCTTTGGGCCGGCGACTGCTGGTCTCGGTGTATCGGCCATTTGCGCTGGTTTACTCCGAGTTGATTATCATCCTGATGTCCCTCTACCTTACTGTTATCTATATTGTCCTCTTCACCTTTCTAGAGGGATATACATACATTTTTGGTGATACGTATGGGCTTTCACAGGAGATGACTGGCATACTCTGGGCGGGGATGCTATGTGGCATTCTTCTTGTCGGGTGCCTGGTTCCGGTAGTATACTCTTGGACTGCCAAAGAGTACAAGAAGACTTCTACTATTGCTCCTGAAACACGATTGTGGTATGCAATGTTGGGTGGTGCTCCTGCGGTGCCAATAAGCTTGTTCTGGATGGGTTGGACCAGCTATGTAAGTGCTCATGATTTGTTCGTCATTGTTTCTGTCACTGACTTTCACGCTCTTGGGGTGTTCAGCCGTCCATTTCGATTTGGTCTCCTATCATTGCCTCCGCCTTGTTTGGATACGGAATCACTACTATTTTCATCGTCACATACATGTATATCATAGATTCCTATGGTGTATACTCAGCATCTGCATTGGGGTTCCTTGTTTTTACCAGATATGTTGTGGCAGGCGGCATGACGGTTGCTGGTGGGCCTATTTACCGTTCTATCGGTGTTCATTACACCCTGACTATCTTGGGGGGCATCAGTACAGTTATGGCCGCGATTCCATACTTGCTTTATGTGTACGGGCCGACACTTCGCAAATACAGCAAATTTGCTGTCAACGTTGGTGCAGATTAATGCTCGAAACTCAGCAGATCTCACGTGAAGAACTCTGCCAGAGGCTTAAATTTATGATTTCGGCAAAAACTAGATCGGAGTCATTGGAGAACCTAATAAAATAAGAAACAGTCTATGCAAACAAAACGACGCCCGATGTTATGTAGTACTTTTGTATAGATTCAGCACGAGATTAAGTCTACATGGAGAGGATTTGTACAACAGACATCTTCAATGACAGCAAAGCTTGTCGAGATAACATATTAGTAGACCAGAAAGGGTGGTTATTTTGTCGTCTTCAGCTAGGGTTCACGGCTGCCCACCTGGACATCAAGCAAGGCTTACGTAATTACCCCATGATCAATCTTACTCAGAGACCGAAAAGCGGCAAGAGGCAAGCACTAAAATGGAAAGGGAAAGGCTTCGAGCCGGACATTATCCGGTCATATTATCCACACCATTGTTTTTTGTCGATGCGGGGGACTGCTAGCCTTCTCCATACACCACATTCTTTCACCAAATACTATCAATGGGGTAAACTGGGCACTATCTGACTCAACCTTTTCGAGAGATATCTTGAACCCCCAATTGCACCCAAAAGAAACCGCCGTCATGATCCATTCAGCGCCCGCATCCGACCCCGCAGCCTCCGCGAAGCCCAAAGTGAAGAACATTACCAACCCGCGCCGCCTCTTAATCCTTACACCAACCACCCAATCCCTCACAATAATCCCCCCACTCCTGCACTCCCTAACTGGTGTCCCCGTCGTCGACCCGCCACAACAGCCAGCCCCTTCACCATCCTCTAGCTCAACACCCGCACCACCAACAAGCACCTTCGCCGGCTACACAACCCACAGCCCTCTCCGTCTCGAAACAAAATACTACACAACCGAAGTTCCCGTATGGGTCGACGAGATCCCACTCGCCATCCGTGACTCAGACACACAAAGCTCTCCCACACCAGCACCGACAGCCGAGCAATGGAAAACAGAATTTCTTAGCACAGAAGCCGAGATCGTGCGCGAGGCTGTTGGGGCTCTGGTTGTGTGCGCGCATACTCCTAGCGATGTGACAGCTCTGCCAGGATCCAATGCAAACGCAGACCCCGCGGAGCGGCCCGATGTGCGCGCACTGCGTGACCTTATGCGCGGTATTGGCGCTGTCAAGGAGCGCATTGACGAGGAGCGTGGCGGGCTCGGCGATGTTCCTGGTGTGTTTGTGTTAATTGGAAGTCGGAAGGGTTCTGCGGGTGCGGCTGCGGGTCAGCAGGGACCCAAGGATCCCGATGCGGAGCTGGGGCTTGGTGTTGATGATGAGGATCTGGGTGGCGGGGAAACAGTGCCATTTTCCGTTGGATGGTGGGAGGATCAATTTTTCGATATGGGGTTGTTGGGGTGGGAGGTTGTTGAGTGGGATCCCAAGGAGAGTTTGGAGGTTGAGACAAGGAATCAGTATGGGGGTGAGTTTAGTGAAACAGCCTTTTGTTTATTAGGTTATGTGGCAAGATTAGGATTTTGGCTAACTTTATGCTATTACTAGAACGGGAGGGTATGCCTCGTATCAAAGAGGTCCTCGAGACTCATGACTGGTCTATGGTTGGAGGTGATTCTGGCTTTGATGGAGATAATGACCCTGACGTGGATTCCGATGATGACCTTCAAGACCAACTATTAGGTCTGGGTGGCTCTCGTGGCTTCGGTGATGAAGTCCATGAATTAGAGCGTGAAATGTTCGGTTTGCGTATGGCAATTGAGCGTGGAGGTGGTGATGGTGATGAGAGGGATGACTCCGACCATGATGATGGCGAGGATGAGATTGATGTCGAGAGCATGGAGGTACTGATGATGCGTATGCAGGCAATCAAAGGTATGATTCTGTGTTGTGTTAATTACTCGGGCTCGCTATAGTTGATATTGCGGTGTACTAACTTGGCTATTAGATATGAGCTCCGAGCTGCCGGAGGGTGAACGGAAACGATTTGCTGCGAAGGCCGTGCAGGACATCATGCGCGAGCTCTGAGCTTACTGGTTATTCTACATAAATTCTAACGTAGACATTTGAATAATCATCTTCCATTGCAATATATTATATAGACAAATGAAATCCATAATCATCTAGCTACACATAGAACTGTGCTCGGTTCAGTTTACGCTTGTTAGCCTCCACAACATATAAAACAACATATAAAGACATATCCAAAAATAAAATTAAAATAAAAAATTGCTGAAAAACGCATCGGACTGTTTTAACATACTTTGTAGCCACAAACCGAGCCACACCGCCCTAAAGTGCCGAGACCGATTCCATCCTCGTGCGCTCCTCTGACGTCATGATCTTCCAAGGTTCCAACCTTGGAAAGCAGCCAACTTCACAAAATGAGCTGTGTTTTGTGCATGGATCATCCTGGCTAGCTTATTGCTTGGGCAATTCTTGGCTTCCTACATCATCTTCCCCATTCCCCATACGTGTACTCCGTACTTGAAACGCCGCTTCGTCATGCCTTGAGTCTCCTACGCGAACTCCTACGCGAATTCAACCTTATTCAATTCCCACGGTCTACAAAATATTCTCTCTCATTTTACATGCGACGTGAATATACAAAATAAGCAATTGAACGGGAAACAAGCATCTTCCCTTCTCAAAATGCATTTCCCCGCACGGAATTGCGTCCCTATCGTGTCCGCAGCGACGGGGAGGATATCGCAACGCGGTGTCCCGTATGCCTCGCTAGGGAAGATTGCCTCGGCAGAGCTAAATAGCTGGACTGGGAATGGCTCTGCCATTGCATCTAGACATATCCATTCATTCTCGGGGCGGTGTTTCGGCGGAGGTATTGGTCTCAGAGCTCATAGTGCGTCACCGGTAATGAAACCGGGATTTGCTGCGCCGGTTGCGATTCCACGAGATCATCTTGCATGGATTCAGACAAGGAATTTTAGCAGTGCAGATCATACACAAGTCTCAGGCGATAATCCGAAGACAGAGGAGCTTTTGGAGAAGTTCGAAGTTCAAGAGGGCAACCAAGAAGCTCGGCCTCAGCGGACAGTTCTTAGTGAAAATGGTGAAAATGGAAAGTCTCCAACTGAAGGAGCGAAGTGGCCTGAAAGGATGACCAAAGGTGAGAAGGTGCTGCTATGGTTGCTTCAAGTATCAATGCTCACGTTTAGGGATAGGTAAAATGTTGACGACGCCATCGCGGCTCTTCAAATTGATCATCCCTTTAACGACCATCGGAAACGAAGGCCATGATAAAGGTATGTCAATCCTCAAAATTTTCTCCGGACGTCACTTGGCCATCATGCTAACAACTCGAACAGAAATTGAGCCCATAGCTATCCTAGTCCACCCCCAACAACCACTATCATACCTAGAGCGCCTGATCCAGTCAGAACTACCCCCAATTAAAGGCAACACCGACAAGCTCCGCCCACCAGCCATATCCTTCATCGCACTCCAGCACGATGACAACGCAATCAAGCCCAAGAAGCGAATCGAAGATGAGATCGACCTAGACGCAAACCAAGCTAAAGAAAAGGAGTTCATCCCCGGGAACGACGGCATTGGTGGCAGCAAACCGCTCAACGGCAGATCACCAACCCAGCACCGCCGGTCCCGACAAGAGGACGTCGAAACCTACAGCTATCCACGAAAAACGAACGACACCCCGCCCCAAAACGGCGAACCCGAGCGCTTCGTACGCTGGTCACAAGCCACAGAGATAGGCGACTTTATCCGGGATGCTGCGCGTGCAGGCGAGTTTATTGTGACGATCGAAGGCGCACCGTCCGGTCTAAGCCAAATTCGCGTCACGGTGCCGTCGTTCAACGAGCGCACGTATTACCTCCGCATGCGGCTGCGCAAGCTCTCGCGGCGCATCCAAACTATGGCGGATGTGAAGGAAGAGTGTGATGCGCTAGCGCATCGAGGTGCGCAACGGGTTGCGATTGGCGGGTTTGGGATTCTTGCCATTTGGTGGTTTACGGTTTACAGGTTGACGTTCGAGACTGATCTCGGGTGGGATACTATGGAACCTGTGACTTACTTGGTCAGTTTGTCTACACTTATGGGGGGTTATTTGTGGTTTTTGTACCACAACAGGGAGATTTCTTACAAGTCTGCACTGGATTTTACAATCAGTGCTAGGCAGAAGAAGCTCTATCAGTTACACAAGGTTGATTTACAGCTTTGGGAATCCTTGATTGATGAGGGGAACTCGCTTCGTGGGGAGATTAAGAATATCGCGGCTGAGTATGATGCTGAGTGGAATGAGCGAGCTGATGAGCAGGATAAGCGTGTGACAGAAGTCTTGAAGTCAGATCGCCGGCAGAAGCAGGACAAGAAGAAGGATTCGGATGATAAGAATGATGAGGATGATGATTGATTTCGATCTACTTGTCATTCTCCCTACGTGTATGTACTTTGCATTCCATGTCATCCGATGGTCTTCCAGTCTCATACCTCAATTATACAAAATAGACATTAAATAGCGAAGAGAAAAAGAAAATTGTGCCCAAGAAACACCTTCAACCCCAAAATATCACAGTGTCCCATTTCGCACAGGATCATAGTACTTCTTCGGCTGCGTCGTCTCCTCCTGTCTTGTACGTTTATCTATAAACATCCATTAGCATATCCACCAATAAAGCATACACCAGCCAACCAGCCTCAAGAAAAAAAAAGAATAATACATACCAGACTCCGAACCTGTAGAACAACCGGTCTCCCCCTTCCTCCTATTCCGATTATTCCTCACATCCCGCGACCGAAAGACGCTATACAACAACCAGCCGGCGACCCAGTTTGGGCCATATTCGCCATTCGTCACCCCACGCTCGAACAATCCGCGTACGAGCGGCGGCGCATTGTGACAGATCTCGAGGATCGCCCAGCGCTGGCAGTCCGGACGGATGTGGTGCCAGAAAAAGGGGGGGCGGGTTGCTGGGTCGGCACGCACGTTGTCGAGGAGGTTGGCGGTGTCGAGGTTCATACGGTTGTAGACAATGATGGCTTCGTCCTGGATCGAGAGTTGTTAGCGGGTTCATGGGATATATGGTGCATACGTGTACATGGTAGACGGGAGAGGAAAAGGGAGGATAAATGTCAATAGTCTATGTTGTACTTACTCGCATGGCGCGGTAGTATTGCTCATGATGAGGGTCTTGTGGGTTTAGACCCAATGCGTGCATGAATTCTTCTTTGGATACTCGAGGTCCGACGGGCATTTTTGTTCGATTCTTCGATTGGATCGAGTATTAAATTGGGGTGTTGGTATGTAGAGTGCTGTATTTGCCGTGATTGAAGAGAACCAAGCTTGTATATCAGCCGTGAAACCAAGATCCAAGAAAAAGGAGACCTGTGAATATGAATATGAATTCGAATTTGAATGTAAAGCTGAAGAAGTAAACTCATAACCTGTATCAAAGCCAGACTTTATATCTCTCTCTCCTCCCATTCAAACAGATCTCAACGGCGCAGAAACCCATCTAACGGCCGTTGGCTGTAAATTGAACGGCGCTGAAGCCGTGCCGATACAATCAGAGATGCCTCTGCCGGAATGGAGCAGAGCGAACGGACAGCTCGAGGCAAGAAACAGAAACAGACGCAATCAGACCAAGCGGGGAAATGGGGAAATGGGGCAAAGGGCAAACCCGCAATCAGATCGATATAACACAAGCACAAGGATACATAGCAGTCAGTGGACAGGGATCTAAGGGATGTGCTTTGAGGCTAAGACAAGACTCCTTACCACCTACGAATAAATATTATTATTCTTTCTTTTGGCGTGCATGCATGACCAACAAATGGAAGGATAAAGATGGAGGGCACAAGTCTAGTGTTGCAGTTGAGGTATTTGTTTGGGATATTTCGGGGCATTTTTTTGTCTGTCCTGACTCCTATGACTCTCACCTTCGGGATTAGATGCTACTGTACTTCTTGCAGAATACGTGGAGTCGGGTGGTACATGTACAAGGTGCGTGTGGGTGATCACTGCACACCCGTCACTATCCAACCCCGGACTACGTCAAACTGGGATCCGGGCTGAATATGTTCGCTTTTATTGGTTTACCGCGTGGAGGGTATGTAAACCGTTGGGGCCTGGTAGAATCCAAAGGCATAGGACTACGGTGCTGTGATACAGTCCTTCTCTGTGGAAAGTAGGCAGGGGGCATGAAGTTCCGATATGGCAAACGAGAGCGAGTGCATTTCACATTAGAGTCTAGAAAGGGAGTAAAAGAGAGGCAGGTAATACAAACCCTCCTATTCCTGTTCTCTACCTCTCGCTCGCCCCTTCGGAAAAATAAAAGCGTATTGCAGGTCAGGGGGACAAGTTGAATAAAGCAAGACAATTACAAACAGAGTCATGGTAGACCCAGCGCATGGGGTCGAGGACTGTGCGCGAAGATGGCAGGCCAAGTGCGTTCTAGTATATCGAGGGAGTCGTACTGAGCTCAGCTCTGCTATCCGAGACAGACGGGTAGGAGATATATGTATGTTTGCATGCATGAGAAAGGGGTGTGTTTTCGAGGTCAGTTTGTTTATTGTATATGGACCGGAGTAGACACTTCTGAATCCACCTCAAGATCCCCGTCCAAAAGCAACGGGCATTCGGCAGGAAACGCTAGTATATCTGGAAGCTAACCTCGTTTTCATGCACCTGTACGTATCCGTAGTGAAGAAGATCGACCCAGCTCTAGCTTAACAGAACCAAATCTGGAAAGCCACATTGCCAACCGAGGACATCCACTATGTGGAGTGAGCTAGGAGAATTACTTCGTGCATCCAGAACTCGGCATCGAGGCCCATTGAAACCAAACCCAGTAGCAAGCGAAAACTTCAGCCACCCTTGCTAGCGGGAAATAAAGCCAAATAAGGCACATGTGCCTACCCGTCGGCTTGCGGGCATCCTGCAGAAGAAGCAACACTCGTTGGCTGTGTCGTGTGACCTGCCAGGCCGGAGTCCAGGCTAGGATGCAATTAAGCAGAAATTCTACAGACCGGAACCCAAATCGGTAATGTTGCTTGCATCTACATTGGCTTTTGTATTTTCCATAGTGAGCGCATACTTGCGTCCTATCGCGGGGAAAGGGGATCCGGTTGGGCGATGGCTTGACTCGATTTCAAGTTCCTCGTTTGTGATGGGTGCATATGCAATGGAATGATGCTTGGTTGAATGGGACGAGCAACGTGGCAACAAGTACGACATATTGAGCTTTGAATTAGAATTATCGTTTTGGGCGCCATTAGAGCAACAGAACGCCTTTATAACTCCATAAGGACGAAATGCCGCATGCTATACATTCCGGATGCTAGTTTCGCAACTGCCAAATGGCTACCAGGGCGAATAGATAGATATATCATAAAGAGGAAAGTGACACGTACTTCCTTAACAGGAGGACCTATCTTCCCATCTCCGGCTCAACAGAGCGTTTCCCCGTTGGCGCTGCGATGAAAGAACGGATGTCACATTGTGTACAAGACGCGGGCCAGTCAAGGCGGATCATCTGCGCATCGCGGCTTTGAATAACACTGCATACTCCCGTTGGGGCATTGCATACTAGCACGGACTGTTGTGAGATCGAGCTGTGGTCGGGACTCCCGGGTCAAGGAGGTCGGAGGAGTCGCATCTCCCATGCCGAATCTTAACTTTGGATGTATGAAGAATGTTCTTCAGAGGCTTTTCTCTAAAGACGTTTGGTAGAACTCAAAGCGCACAACTCGCTCAAAGAACTCTAGCTCCTCGAATTAGCTGGATTTCAGCCCCAGCAATATGTGAGCATACCGTTGAATGTCGCCAGCGTCGCACCATCTCCACACTGCAGGTCCCCGGTACTCGTTTACCATTCGCTGTTGATCATGGAAGAGCGGATGCAGTTGCAGATACGGCAGAATTTGCTGGCAGTCAGAGTAGCTAGCGGCGAATGTGATCTGTTATTTTGAAGTGCAGCATTGCGGAGTCGAGACATGTGAAGCACACAGACAGACATACATACGCACCACAATTTTCGATTAAATGGAATTTTACCAGTTAACAAATTCCTTCTTGTTAGGAAAGAGCGGCTGTTCATGGGAAGCAAGAAGTCCAGGATATGAATAACTTTATATGATTGGAGTTTGAAGAACAAGAGTTCTTTAAAGCTTTGAGTAATACCGTCAAAAGAAAGAGGCAGTTCTTATAAAAGAAAGAATGAACTGGACAGGCAAAAAGTCTTCACAAAATTAAAAGCAAAACTGGGAGATCATGTCTCGAGAAGGAGATAGGCTATCAGCCGAGTAGTTTGTCAATATCTATCGATTTTAACAACGGTGCAAACCAATCAACTGCATCATTTCCAGTTGCACTTGGCCCAAGAACCAATTCTGTACTTGTGTACAAATCGGTCTGAGCGGTGTCCGAAACTGTAGCTCGAGAGCGAATGTAACAAGTGTCCTGAGAACTGATAACGTGCTGGACGGGTCTGTTTGTCTGCATCGATGGCGAGCTTGAGCTTTTTCTTGTCGTTATAGTCGGCCTTATGGTTGGTACTTTCGTTGGTCCTCTTTCTCTTGTCGCCTAATAGGGGAGTGTGGTAGAGTTGGATGAGATGTGGATATATGAGTTTTTCATCATTGAAATACAAATCACTTGGCAGGGCCAATTCATCAATCGTGACTTATTCAAGTGTATGACAGCGGGCACTTCCTAATATAGCGATCCCTCGTCAAATTTTAGCTATCAATCAATCAATCAATCAATCAAAATTCAATTAACCTGTTAGAGTCTAACTAGTTGGGTATGACTATGCAGGCACTTCATCCAGCTGAAGCAAGAACATGAAGCCAAGCTCCGAGTGGGATCTCTCGATTATGGCCCATCCGATCTCGCTGCGTGGCCTCCCCGAGGGTTACCAAGGGATAGCTGGTTTCTAAACTATCGCCAGCCACAAGCTCCGGGTTGAATATAGGGGTCGGGGCGCCCATGCTGGAGGCGACCCATGACGTGGAACAAATGCCCTGGACGCTGCAGTAGGCTGCTACAACAGCATTTCGATGCTGCGGCAGCAGATTGAACCATATGAGCGAATTCATGGAGTTATTGAGGATGGCGGGAAGGTCCCGAATGTGATCCCAGACTATACACGTATGAACTGGTATATTCGGAGCGGAACTGCCACCCGCGCTGATAACCTGCTTGCTAGATGCAAGGGTTGTTTTGAGGGCGCTAGGAAAGCCACTGGCTGTCAAGTCAATTTGATCATGTATGCATTACCTGGCTTTTGTTTATTCACCAGTTCAAAAACAGTGATGTATATAGGGTTAAATTTAGAAAAGTAATTGTTATAGATCCATAGATATAAAGATGTCGGACTCGATATTTAAGATATTTACCATTCTTTTTTAAGAAGCGAAATTTGTAGGAAATTATACATTCCTACCCTATAAATATATCACAACCAGTTTCCCATTTATGCAATGCAACGTGGATAGCCGTTAAGAGTATATGGTAGTGACCGCTTAAAGTATTGTAATTTGATATTTCCTAAGTGGAAAGTTTGCCACCACGCATAACCCTGTTTAGCAAGGTTGTTGCAGTCTGTCAGTTATATATATATATCATGTAGACTGTAGTATATTCACAAAATGCCTCGACTACGTTGATTTATAAAGCTGGTGACAGATGATGTCCGAGCTTTTGATGACAGATAGACCGCCAAGTGAAGAACACACACAAGAAATAGAGTAAGACCGAACAGGCTTATCCTTCCTTGGATGTAACGGCAGATCTAGCAGATCAACGCAACCAATCTATCAAGCGGCAATGGAAATGAATCTATAAGTTTGGTCGACCATCACTCCCGCATTGGGATAAACCTTAGTTCCAAGGCTGAGTCAAGCTTATCCGGGTCCACGGGTACCCCAGAGGCCCACGCAAGTGGCGTAAAAAGCTTTTCAGAGCGCCACCTCTCGGCTTGGATGCCTGGGGGTTCCGAGGGTCACGATCTGAGTATTAGGGAAAGTTTTCCCCGATGGCTCCAGGGCTGTGTCTGGCAATATTTAAGCATGCTTAAATTTAATATTCCGGGACTTTTGAAGACTTTGGCTATACTTTGACGTCCAGTGATATTATAGGCTACGTCACACGTTACACGTTACACGTACTTCGATATTGACGCAATGTCTACTATACGTCGATCCGCGAAAGGAAAAGCGCAGGTTAAAAGTAAGAAAAACAGGTCCTGATAGAGGTACCCGGATTTCCGTATGTCGCTATTTGTTCAAGACTCCTCGGAATCGTCACGATTCTCGCGCCTGCACCTACGTGACAGACTAGGAATTTCCATTTCCACACCAGTGTCCGGATGGGAGGGGGAGATATGGTGGGGGAGGTGGTTATGTACGTGTCAAGAAAGCCAGAAAAGTCAGGATCAAAAGGGATGGGGGATAGGAGAAAGGATGTGAAAAAGGGCAAAGGGGGAAATGAAAAAGAAAAGGCCATTTGCCATGCTCCATCCGTCGCTAAAAAGAAAAAAGGGAGGGAGGGATATCAACCAGCCCGCATGACCGCTTAGTTCGAGGCTTCCTTGGTAGGCTCCTTAGACTCCTTGGACTCCTTGGACTCCTTGACCTCCTGCTTGGTCTCTTCCTTGGGCTTTTCTTCCTTCTTCTCCTCCTTGGCCTCCTCTTCTGGCTTCTCTTCTTCGTCCTTCACCTCCTCGCCGTAGTATCGGCGGAGGAGCTTCTCGACCTTGCGATACTCGACCTTGACCTCATCCAGAGTCGTTTTGATGGCCTTGAGACAGAACTCCGTGTCCGGTTGGTTAATAAGACCTGTCTCGTCCTTGTGGGCACCGAAGTTCTGGATCTTCTCACAGCCATCCTTAACCTTAATAAGGCCCAGTGTGGCCGATGAGCCCTTGAGGAAGTGACCGAGGGCAGAGAGTTCATCGAGGTTCTTGTCATCTCTGTTGCGTGATGATTAGTACTGAACAATCGCCCAGAATTCCACCTATACGAAATAAAAAACTCACATTTCCTTCTGAATCTTCTTGTAGGTGTTCTCTGCCTGGTCAAAGAAACCGTACACAATGCTCTTGCTGAAGTCGCGATCCTCCTCATCGTCGTCCATCTCAAGGATCTGTTCGAATGTGTTCTCGTCGAGAATTTCCTTATAATCAGAGAGCTTGGGCGGGCCCTGCTTGGCCTAGACTCGGATGTCAGACCGAGGAACCTTCGACCACAGGGCAAGAAGTACTTACCGGCTCGGCCTTTTTGGTATCGGCTGGTGCCATGGTTGTGTGTGTGTGTGTGTGTGTGTGTGCGGAGAGAGGTTGCTCAAAGGAGTAGGTGGGAGCAACCTAGTGCAATGTGCTGATCGTCACGATCGTTGGATGAAGATGGGGCTGATTTCTCCGGTCTGATGTCTAGCCAATCCAGATGGAATACGAGGCTCTGCTTGCAAATCTCAGTCAGCTTAAATTCATCCAACACATCCCAATCTTGGATAAAACAAGGTGGCAAATCAATAAAAAGGTCCCGGATGCAAAGATCAATGATGATACAACAAGGACGTCAGAATCATAAGATCTGCACACAACGCATATGTCGTCTTACAAAGCCAGCAGGTGTTACGGATCCAGGGACCCAAGGTAGCAAGGGTGGAAGCTGTTAACGGGGGAAATGGTCAAGGGGAAGAGGCTGGAGCCGAGGCGAAATACAGCCACCAGATTGAGCGATCAAGATAATGACCAGTGAGTAGGTAGTGAGAGGGGAAAACCAAGACAACGGAAATCGAGGGGGATAGAGGGGTAGTGTACACAGCAAGCAGGGGCTGGAGGGTGAAAGAATTAAAGGAACCAGATGTGGAGGTGGTATATTAGAGGGAACAAACAGGGCCATTCAGCGCATATACTCGAACGGTGATCCAGTCACAGTCTTGTAAGCCAGGACTAGCGCATCGCATGAGCTGCAGCCCCCAAGCCAGGGTCTCCACTTGACAGGGAATTCATGACAGGGAAAAGAAAGATATTCAAACGAGAGGGAGGGGCAAATAGGAAAGTCCATCCCACCTATAATATTTTTTTCTTCTCTCTTTTAGAGATGATGCAGTCTCGAAAAAGGGTGAGGGAACACAATAAATCCCAAGAAGAAAATGAATAGGGTCGAAAGAAGTAAAGAAGACCCAGAATAAGAGAAAGGAGGTCAAAGAAGAGAGGAGGGGGGAAGAGAGGAAATCGGAGGGGCGGAGAAAGAGAAGGTGGGAGGTGGGTAGGTGAATTTCAATCCGAAGGAACCAACTACGAAGATGCAATTTGGGTGATTTGGGGTGATTTGGAACGAAAATAAAAAAAATGATATAGAGAAAATTGCGAAATAGAAAATTAACCAATATTCATTTATATATTGTATAATATTCACTTTGAATAACTACTCTACGTATTGCATCTTCCTAATATATAAGTAATATTGGTATTACATATTTTACATTCCTATCATCGCCTTGGCATTTTGAACAACTCGGGGGAAAACATCATTGCACTCGAACTAGGAGGTCATATTATTAGCTCCAATCTATACAATGGTTTTTAATTGGTCTTGGTTCTCTGAAAACGTGATTTTGTTCCTTTTCCCGCCGAGTTCTCAAAAAGCAATTCTGGATATGCGATACGATTAGTACAATGTTGTGCTCGCTAAGGAGACTTTCTTGCTTTTGACCTCAATGTTGCTTTTTTTGGTTAGCTAGTAAATTGTCCTCCGGGATTTTTTTTCAGTCACGATCAAAGGAGCTGTTATCTCTGGATCAAATTCCTTTAGGTTCCGTTTATAAGCCCAGTGGAGTACAACCGTGGCATCAGTTCTCCAACTGATGGGTCCACCAAGAAGAAAAATGCACGGAATGAACGGATGGACCCCTCTGCGACGTGAAAATGTACTGAATAGTACAGGTTTAGTGTGGAGACTGATAGGGTAATAAAAAAATCAAAAAAAAACAACACGTTTTCTGACCGCAAAAAAGACCGCTCCTATACACCCATCTGGCGGTACGGAGTAGGGGGGGCCAGCAGGACGACATCATCGGACCGCCGATCCCACCAGGGAACGTCATTTGGTCTTTACCCAAAGGTTTGGACGGTCACACGCGGAACCATTTAGGGAAAATAGCGATGACCTTTTTTTAGGTTCCTGGGGGGCCATTCTTTGATTGTAAGAGGATCAGGACAACTTTTCATGACTTGGTCAGTACTGCTTGAAAACAGAAAAACCGCGAAAACAGAAAAAACACTTAGTGCCCTAGCAGACTTTTAGCCGCAGAGAAAAAAAAAACCGAGAGGGTAAGACGTAATAATCCCGGTTCGCACAGCAGGGAAGCACGATCGACTTGGGCCAAGTGTGCAGATAGAACTTGATCCAGTTGGTCTGGACCCCCAAGGACCGTGTCCAATAACTTGGGGCTCGTTTTGATTGTATGTTGCATGGATTTCTCATTCGACGTATTCGTTGACAGCAAGTTGAACGACCAATGTGTGAGTCCAGGGCTCCACGGCTTTATTTTATTTTTTGTCCTTCTCAGAGGGGAAGAGGAAAGGGGGGGTAATATTGCGGCTAACAAAAGACACGAGGGATTATGCTGTCACCGATGACGACGGGTGATTTGGTGTTTTTCGTTTCATCGTTGCTTTTTTTTCTGCACTGGCTTCACGGTTCGAGTTCCCTTTGACAGGACTGATATCGAGGCTGATTAAATGCCAATTGAAGTCAAATACGTCCCCATTCGCGAACCGCAGCCATCTTTGTTTATATAGAGGAATGGGGGCATGTGTGCATCTCCTTGCCCCTGGCTTTTGCGCGAAGTGGTTGGCTCAAGAACATTCTCCACTATTACCCACCAATTAGAATATGCGATAGGTGCCATGACATCATACGACGGGGCGGTAGTGCAGCCCACACCAGCCGCTGATGTCATTTTAGCGTATCGGCAAATTACGGGAATTACGTCAATTACGTCAATTACTTCAAATTACATACATTGCTGTTTACTATGTAGTTCCTACTTTCGACTTGTGTACCCTGATAATTCCATTGTATAGAGTCTCTCCTCATGTGTACGAAGTTTAGAAAATTGTATACTTCCGATTCAAGGGCTAACAGATCTCGTTCTACGTCCTTAAAAGGCCTAAGGCCAATGCACGGCGACATCATAGCCTCGCCCATGATGTCAGTATGCATACACCCATAAACCGCTCCCGGGTTGCGTACGGCAGAGATTAGAATGGTTGCTGTAGTACAAATCCAAATTCACAACATGCAAATTTCATTGAGTTTGTCCCATTTGGTAATTAATGTGCACCAATCTCTGGTCACGCCGGAGAATCAATTGGACTATAAATTCAAGTACTTCTAGTTGACGCGGGGTGATTTTCACGCTAAGTTCACTGAACATGTGAAGTAACCGCTATCACAAACCCGAGTGCATCAAACAGCAATCCCTCCGATATCTCCCCGTCTGTTCATCTAGCCTCGGACATGCCACCCAAACCAGTCAAGCCCAAAATAGCGCAGACTACGCATGTTTGCTGCCGGCAATACGAGATGGCAGGTAGCCTATTGCAGTAGTCCGTAGTTCGGACTAGATCATGCAGTTTTACACCGCGGGACCAGCTAGTTGTATCCCTGGCAGCCAAGAGCGCTTATATAGGAAGCCATCCGCTTGGCTGCCAGTCTATGCACTCGGTTACCTTCAGCGAATCACATCAAAATACTCCTCGGCAGAGAGCTTCTAAAATTGTTCACTTAGCCCAAACTTGTAGAGAAGATGTATTCAGGTCCGACAACCCGGGTACGGGTTATATTCAAGGGTGAAGAACAAAGAGACTGCATGGCTGATTTCTTGAAAGGGTGATTGGCTGAGTAGCATGCAGCCCCCGACTACTGGGAATATCAAAGTTATAGTGATATCTACTATACCTTCAATAAAATTATGCATACATCGTCCAAGAAACTCAACGGATAATAAATAAAGATCTGCCATATATACCCCAGACCCCAAACACGCTTTTTCTCCACAGCTTCTTCGCGGGCTCCAGGGCTCTTCCAGAATGATTACGTAATGGACCGTGACCTCGGTCCGTTTTTTTGTTGATCGCAAGCTTCCCAACCAAATCAACGTTTCCAGCTCCTCCATCCAGGGCAACATCACCACCAAAATCTCCCGTGAGACCGACGAGAAACAAATCCGGTCAACAATGGCCTCAACCAAAACCTCAAGCGCCCCGCGCTCCGGCTCTTCTGGCCTAACGAAAGCCTACCTCTTCACCTACAACACCCTCAACCTCCTCGCCTGGGGCACCTGTGTCGTCTACACGGCCTCCCTCCTCCCAGCCCATGTCTCAACCAAAACTCTCCCCAAGGTCTTCGGCCAGACTTTCTCCCCGCTACTGCTGGCCACGCAGTCCCTCGCCCTGTTGGAAGTCGTGCACAGTATGGTAGGCCTCGTGCGCGCGCCGTTCATGACGACTGCCATGCAGGTTTCTAGCCGGCTTCTCCTGGTGTGGGGTATTATGGCGCAGTTTGGTGGGGAGATTGTTGGTGCTGGGCGGGATACCCAGTTAGGCGACTATGCGTATCTGGGGTGTGTTTTTGCTTGGGGAATTACGGAGGTTATCCGTTACGGGTTCTTCGCTATCACTTTGTCTGGAAACTCGGTGCCGAGCTGGTGGACTTGGTTGCGGTAAGTCTTGCTTTTATTTCCCTGCGTGGCTACCATGTTCAATGTGCTGATGAGTTTCGCTTTGACTAGATACAACACTTTTTACGTTTTCTACCCCATTGGGATCTCAAGCGAGTGTACGCTTATCTTCCAGGCCCTTGGTCCTGCGGGCGAGCTGAGCCCGCTTTTCCGTTACCTTTTGATTGCGATTCTCGTGATCTATGTGCCTGGTATGTTGTTCTTCTTTTACGGTGTTCCTAGTGCCGGTTACTGACTACCTACCAGGATCTTACATCCTGTACACGCACATGATTGCCCAAAGACGCAAGATCATGCGCGGCAAGAAGAGAGCTGATTAGACAGTGCAGCACAATACATCTGAATAAGCTGATTGGCAAACGAAAAGACCTGGATTTATAGTCAGTCTGACGTTCAAAAAATAATGCAAGGGTCCATCATATTTAGGACCCGGAGGCCCCTGAGGGTGAGGACTAGCTTTACTTTCGTGTTCAATAATATTGACTAGAGTCAACTTCTAGCCTAGAGGGCTAGCCTAGAGGGGTATAGATGATCCTAATTTCAACACTTCTAAAGAACATACCTTTTTGGCTCAAGGGCACTTCATTTTATCTCTACCAGAACGACGTGCTATCCATTCCTTTCACGTTGAGATTTACAAAGCACGTTCACAACTACTAATAAAGAATTGATTGGAATTTCAAGAAGCTAAACAACGTTGGAATACACGCGGTGTGGCATCCTTCGGGATGAAGAGGTTGACAAATGCCCTAGTTCAAGGTTTCAACAAGCTCTTCCAGAGGCGTCAGGTAGGGTGTGTTAGCTCTCTCTATTCGGAGGGGCAGAACGAGGTTAAGCACCAATATATGGAGTTTCTTCAGACATGAACTGATTTAGACCAAGTCCCCGGGAGACTTAAGGTTGGAACATGTGACGTAATGTGGATCTGATCAGATAAAACCCTTGGAAGTCATCCCCAGATTTCCAGGGTTCTAAGTCCAACGTTGCTTTCTGGATTCAATGACCGCTATGTATCATATTGCCAAAAGTTTTCGAGTGTAGCATTTGATTTCATAGTGAGGTCATTGGAAGTCATACAAGTGTTTAATTACGGAGATAATGGTGATTGTAACAGAAAACGAGAGCAAGTTTTTAATGCACAGTGCGCGCAAGATTCAGGATATATTGAAAATAACAAAAGCATTCATTGGCATAAGGTCATCCACAAATATTGTACAGGTGGCGAGCTGTCTCTACCACTGGAGTGCTAGCAAAAATGGTATCTCATTATCCCAAGCGGTCCAATTTCCATGAACATCCCTTTAGTGCTTAGTGGCCTCTGCATATTATTAGCATTGATTCCATACCGCAGCCTTGTTTTATTTTGATAATCTTACCCTTGTGGACATCGGCCTTGGTGTTGTGGGATGCCTCGTCCTTCTTGTCGACGATGGCATCCTTTGCAGCGGTAGCTCGGCTGCCCAAGCTAGCATCAGAGTCCTTGGCGACATGCTTGTTGGTCTCCTTTGATGCCTGAGCACCACCGCCCTGGATGGTCTCTGAGACGTAGTTGACGGCGTTCTAAGGTCATATATTAGTACTCTGAAGAAAAGCCTGTTGTCCAATCTATGATGATGCTAACCTTGGCGGTCTCCATAATGTTGTTGTTGGGAAAGGTGTTGAAATGAGTTTGAAAGTTTCAGATTTCCGTTGGTTTGAATGCTTGAGGCTTGTATGATGACTGAAGAATGGCAGAAGCAGAAGGGGCTACTTATAATAAATGGAAGAGCCTTTGGTAGCAGTGTTTAGACTCTGACGTCATAAAACAAACAAGAATCAACCAACGACTACATCCAACTTAGTGATGTAAGAAACGGGAGGAGTACTTCCAAGGTTGTTCTCATACGTATGACGATGGAAAATCCACTTATTAATTGATCTTCCTTGTACAATAACAGCGTACTTTAGGTCGCAGAATATTGTAGGCCGTTTCCTTGGAATTGTGGGGGAACAGACGTTCCTATGATGCATATTAAAAACAGGACATTGTTATCTTGTCATAAAAATAGGCTCTCTACAATATTCACAGGATAGGTATTGTCCACACTATGTTATAATTTAACAATCCCTATGTTTAGAACCTCGGCTATAGCAGTCTAACGGACACAGCGAGAGTTCCTGGAAGCAAGAAGTAGTGAGCTAGTTAACGCGTTGCACTACTTACTCAGACAGTTTGTCAGGCCTCTATTTGCCCCGTCTGTGGTCTTTTCTTTTTGTCATTATGAGGCTATATATTAGAGGAGACTTGATCCCACCAGTGGACATACAGGATATCAATCCAGTCAGTTTGAAGCTTCTTCAATGAAACCCGCACACTCATATGAAGACTTCGCCTGGACCTAGATACATAGGTAGATATCTAGGTGTAAATTAGAAGATGAGAATGGAGGAAAAAATTATTGAAGAAGCCATGAGACTGGAAGACTATAAAATTGACAAAATAGCACACAGTCACAAAGGGGGCAAAGATAGCAGATGTAGTGGGCGAAGGTCAATAAATTCAATAAGTGCAAACAAATTCTCAACGCACATAAGTAGGTACAGTGTGTGCGGATCTATCGAACCCTCTCTATCAGCTGAAACTCAATGTCTTATCTACAAAGATTCGAGACATGGCTTTGTTATCATTTGTCGTCCCTTCGCAAAGATTCCTTGTTGGAATACTTGCTTTCATCACCTGAAAATTTCTCCCTGAAACAGATTGTATTCGTTTTGGACACGGAAAGCCTCGTAAAACTAATAGGCAAGGTTTTGCTGCCATATATAGAGACTCGGCACACTAGCTGACATATGAGGCACCCAAAAGTCCTATTTTATATAGCCATTTAGCTGAAGGTGAAACAAGAATGTAAATACACATAGTGAGAGATTCATTGCACTTTCTTATATCTTCCTAGCTGCTATAAGCGCGTCCCGGACCTGCTGGGCACTCCATGTCCCATCCATGGGAACCAGGATGTTCGCCACAGTTCTTCCCTTCGCCCTTTCCAATGACGTGATGGTAGTTCCGTTATTGACTTGGACGTGAACGTTGTAGTGTTGGGGTCGGCCACTCGTTAGCTATGAACCACTCGTTAGCTATGGACAGGAAAATGTTAACTCGGCCAATTTCAAACTGGTGGAATCCACGCCACTTGAAGTACTGTGTTAAAGTAAGAATGAAAGAGAGCTTGGTCCTCATACCCCCTGCATGGAAAATGAGCTTAGTTTAAATTTGTATGATCTTATCCGATTTAGGTGAAGAAACGATCCTGCGTGGGCGCATATGTTACCAGAATGGGGCTATCTACAGTACACTGCTCATTGATGGATCTCTATGGAGAGAAAGAATGTAGTGGATTCACTGTCAATAGAACCAGCCAGGGAGAGATAGACTACAAGATTACGATGCCATCCACCATGTATTTGGTAGAAACCAGGGATGAGATAGAAGCGAACAGGGATAGATACAGGTGACAATACACTCATAGAGCGACTAGTTCGAACATGTGACCAACCAAGGGTATGGAGCACGATGAAAAAGGTATCGAGGTGAAATTGTTTCTGCTTTGATTTATAGGAGGGTTGAAATATATTGTTTTTGATGCAAAGCGAGTTCCAAGTATTCCACTTAGTGTCTCATCTAAATATATATATAATTTTGGGAGTCTCTCGATACCCAACTTTTTCTACCAGGGGGCTATCCTATCTTAGCTAGAAAGCGGCCCAGGTACCATGAGCTAACATAATTACATTTGAAGGCAGACAGTATTATGATTTCCACAAGAGGAATAGTAGACTTCACGGTGGTTTGACGAGTATTACTAACAGCTAAGTCTCGGTCTTTGTTTCCAACATCTTAGAGTCCAAGCGTATACGCCAGTTGTCTCACAAATAAGCGAGTCCTACAGGCCATAAATTCAACAATTATCCAATCAAACAAGTAAATTCATCGCTAGTCACCACTCGCAAATAATAAAAAATGAATCCACCATCTAGATAAAGCATCATTGGGGTCCAACCATATCATAGCCAACTAGACTGCGACATCGCCCATGGACGGGCGGCTGGGCAGTGCCCACGGGCCTTATGTAAGCGGGCGATGGGCACTATCCATACGCCCATGGACGGGCCCTACCCTTAGGGCCCATTGTCCATGGACACCGTGGGCGCCCATGGGCCTTTTTAGTAAGCAGAATTTCTTGACCTCGTGACCTGCATTATTTGTGCATTTTTTCTCTGTATTTTTGAGTAATTCGATTACATGTACAATGACTTGATAACAATGACTTGATACTACTGTCAATTTTCTGACCGAGGTCAGAAATGAGCTTTAGAAGCCTTTATACAACAACTTGACACATTGTCACTTTTTTGACCGGGGTCAGAAATGAGCCTTGGAAGCCTTTGCATAATGACTTAGGCATTCATTATATTCATACATTCACACTAATACGATACAAATTGATCATTATTGGGTTTGCCACGCTTCCTTGCTTCTCTTAAACCAGGGCGCTTTTGAGTGCTACCCTTATCTCTATAATAAGGGAGATGAGGACTGCTCTCATCTTCGCTGTCGACTAGCTCACTTCTCTGTCGCTTCCGCGTACTTAGCACTATAGAAGGACGAGGAAGCTGACTCTCTATTATAAACTCATACTCGATCAGTCCAACAGGATCATTATCCTCGGAATCCTCACTATCGCTGATTGGTTCAGGCATATCAGTGGTAAGCTCAGCCTCTCTCTGTTCGTCTGCTTCTTGCATTGAATCTAAGGACGTATCCTTATCGGGTAGTTCTTCTATTTCAATGTCGAACTGGGTTTTACACCGGAACATCATGATATCCTGGACTGTCTTCGCACTCAGCCGCCTACGTCGGTAGTGGCAGACATCCCGTGCTGAATTGAAAAGACGTTCAACTCCAGCGCCTGTTGCAGGAATAGAGAGAATGTCGCGAGCAATACTGGAAAGAATTGGGAATTCATTCTTATATTCCTTCCAGAATTGTAAAGGATCGACCTTTCTCCTTGCTATTATAGGTATTAGTATTCCTGCTCGTAATAACAGTGAATATAACGTACGCTTTTCAAGGTATCTAGCAAGTTCGTGCTCCGACGTTGATGGATCAGAGTGGATGTGAGGCAGAAGGTCAAGGAGGGCGTCTAGGTCACTTGTACTGGCTGAGTGACGCTTGGGGGGTTGCTCTTCTCGTAAGGACCGTGTCTGAGTGTGTCTTTGGGCGTAAGGAGCTATGAACTGGCGAAGCGTTTCCTTATACTGATCACTCCAGTTTGTGTCGTTCTCCGATGTACCCCACGCCTTACTTGAGAAGAAGTGAAGCTTATGCTGGGGTGCAAGAATTGTTCCAATCGCGTAGAGACTACTATGGATCTCTTTCGTCTTTGTGTAGTAAGAGGTAAGCTTTGCTATCCCAGTATTGAGGGCTTGTAGCATCGCCTTCTTCCAAGGTATGGTTTTCGGAGTGAGTCGTGCAATCGATTCCTCGAAGTGCTTAAAGAGGGCGTTATAAATACCAAAAATATGATGTACTGTTATCTCTTTGGTCTTTGAAAGCACTGTGGTAAAGCGATAGAACGGCTCTGTGATATACAGGAGGTAGTCGACCTGCCGCCATTCTGCCTTACTGAGTTTGTATTTCTGAGTCCCAATGTTATCACAGTATTCATCGTAGGGCTTGCTGAGGCGTTTCGCACGACGAAGTATTAAGAAGGTAGAATTCCAGCGGGTGCGGACATCTTGGATAGGCGTAAGTTTTGCTTTATTGGTCTGGAGACGGAAGAAATCATCGCGACGTTGGGGGCTTATATTAATAAACACAGCAAGCCCTCGAATCTAGATAGTTATTAGATATATTAAGTGATAAACAAAGTGATACACTTACCTTAATAAGGGTTTGTACAATGACTTGTTCACTCTGTGAAGTACGGAGCGATCGAGCTTGGGCTTGGGCTTGGACATCTGAAACATTCCGATCTGTGGTATCGTTCTGGGGATCGGCCTTCACCGATCTAAGTAGCTCGCGAAGGCTTAGCTGGATAATATATGTAAGACAAGGGATTCGAACAACCACCGGGCTATTCGGTAGTTCAAGGGAGTCAATAGAGTCTTGAACTGCCTGTACTAAAGTTGTGTTATTTGACGCGTTATCTGATGTAATCGCTAACACACGATCAGTAATATCAAGCTTCTTAAAGATCTCTATAAGTACTTCACTTAGATTTATACCAGAATGCGCCCTATTAAGTGGTTCGAAACCAAGTAGGAGCTCACGGTAATTCCAGTCTCGGTCGATAAAGTACCCTGTGATTGCCATAAATGCCTGCTGAAAAGGCGATGTCCAGCAGTCGAGGGCAATTGAGAGCTTCGCATCTTGTGGTAAGGTAGCGAGAATTGAATGTTGCTCCTCGTCGACCAATTTCTTGAGCCGGCGTTGAGCAGTGCGAGGATGGAGTAAAGTGGGTTCAGCTGGAGCCCTTTTGTGCCATTCGAATTAAGGAAGCAAATTGCTTCCTCTTAAGTATCCGGAAAGGGAGGTTCAGACTGGTAAGATATTCAATCTGCTCTCTTTCCTATTCATCATTCGAGAATTTTGAGTTATAAGATAACTCCAGTGCCTAATATGTAATATGTTAGTTATCTTGAAGGGTATAATAATATAAGACTTACCGGTATATGCTGTATAGTCTCCTTAATCGACTGTTGTGTAGACTTGCTTTTACTACCCTTTTGGCATTTGCCTGAGGCTAGATGCCGCTTAAGTGTATTGGTGCCGCTTTGCTTTGTACTTGGATGAGGCAATGTAACCCCACACGTCCGACACATGACTAAAGGTTCGCCTGTAATATGATATGCTACCTGGTCGAAGTTCTCCTAGATATCTGATATGTGTTTTGCATCCCATCGTAGCCTTTGTTATGTCTTAGTACTGCTGCCGCGTACTGTGGTACGCCACCACTCGATAAACTTTACTTTGGACGCGTTGTTCATCGCGTCGTAGAGGATAAACTGCTTTCTCCGATCGGGGCCGACGCGTTTAAGAGAGTAATTAAGAATAGCCGGTTGAGTGAACTCGGACTCTATCAGTGAGATAGAAGTCTGTTGGCTGTTGAAGAGACTGGGATCAATATTTGGATTAAGGTTAGGATCAAATATATCGGCGACGTAGGAGAGGTCTGGTTAGGAGCTCGGAGGAAGTGAAGAAGGCCCTGCGGTATAGGCACTAGGTTGGGACATAGTTAATGTGATATAAGGGATAATATAACGACTATAGGAGAGTGAGTGATCTGAACTTATAATAGGTAACTTGCGACCGTGTAAAACGAGGATTACTAGTAAAAGGGGTGCTTTGTATAGATCTGATAGATCGTAAATTGAGTGTAGACCCACTATATATTATAAGCTGATTGGCTATAAGTGTCTTTGTCCATGGGCATGCCCGTGGGCACGCCCGTAGGCACGCCCATGGGAATATACCTAAACGCCCATCTTAAGTTACAATCGAAGGATTTAAAACTCCCAGAATAATAACACAAGTCTTTGAGTGATATAATTGACAGAATTTAGTGATATAAGCTTATAAAATAAGAATTATACTAATTATCTTTCGATCTACCTATAAGAAATATACCAGAGTGAGAGATAAAGTAGAATCCATAAGTAGTATTTTACTTATGGAAAATGCCAGGCATATACCACTGACTTGAATATATATCTTCAAGCTGTTACAGTATGATTTGATAAGTTAATAAAAATACCACACAACATGATGTATTTCGATTAAAATTTTATTCCAATTCGTATCATATATATACTAGTTTCTCATATACATAGATATTTCAGTAAAATTGATAGATGTTGTAGATTAAAACTGCCATTTTACATGGAGTTGGCAAAACAGGTGTAAATAACAGTTATTTATTATGCAAAGTCAGCGAGTTATACGTCCATTTTGGGTGACTTTATGCAATGGTGGGCATCGTGGGCATGCCCGCCGTGGGCATGCCCGTGGGCCTTGGGCGTTATGGACGGGCACTCGAAAATCCAAATAGCCCAAGGCCCACCGTGGACGGGCCTTGGGCACCTCCTAGGTGCCCATGGACGGGCGATGTCGCAGTCTATAGCCAACAAGAACCACAAAACAGTCACTCAGAATCCCACGACTTTTCCCTCTAAAAAAATACCAGAAAAGGCGTAGTCATAATCATCCATAATGTCATAAAATCGTAACCACAATCAAAATCCCAATTAAACCCTCCCTCCAAAGCCACCCCTACTATCCCCCTCAATCCCAACCCTAACGGGGCTACTTCCCCCACTCCAACTCCCACCCTGCGAACTATCACTCCCAGTCCCACTCCCACTGGCAGAGCCCAAAGAAAGCACATCATCCTCACGAGCAGGCTTCCGTCCCGCACCAATTGCAACACGCATACCCTGCACAGCGCCGCCGTGCTCATGTCCCGCAGGATACATGCCGTCGTTGACAGAGAAGTTGCGGCAGATCAGGTATGCACGCATGGCGGCGCTCTCGCGCGCGAGCGTCTCATTGCTGCAGATACTGTCCGTTCGGTACTCGCGGTTGTTGACCCGCACAGTGCAGGTGTATCCGCTGTTGCTTATGTATGCATTGTAAATTGGTTCGGGCCAATTGCGCCGGCGGCAGAGACCTAGGTTTGGGATTTAATTAGTTTGGTTTTTTTGGGTAGGATTAATTGGTGTTTGAATTGGGATTAGTGTATGGAGGTAGGGGTTAGGACTCGGGTTTATTTGTCTGTATTGAATGTATGTTTGGGGATAGGGTGATGTCCATTGACTGGGGTTGGGGGAATTGGTTTGTGCTGGCAATGATGCATGCATACAAAGCCCGGGGAATAGTAGGTGATGGTGGTTGTGGGGAGATTGATGACATACTGGTCAGGTAGAGGATATAGTACATCTTGAGATTTGGACTAGACGCAAGCCGGAAGCAAGAAAGACGGGAAGACTGGAGACGAGTGACGGACGATGGCGTTGCCACTTGTCTAACTGCAGCGAATTGCGACGGTTACTCAAAACGCATTGGACGGACTTTGTGTGTAGCGAGACGGGTTTAGGGATGAGGCTGAGCTGCTAGCTGGTGTGCAGTCAGAAGATATGCGGATTGTGATGCCCAACGGCTGGTGGGACTGCGTTTGCTTTACTAGCAGCGGGGAGGATGTGCTGGCGTTCCAAACAAAAGCACGATTATGATACTAATCAAGGCCAAGGGTATCTAATTCAAAGAAGAGTGGAATAAAAAAATGCAAGAGTGAAAGCAATAGAGAGAGGGATTGACAGCTAAATCAAAATTTCGAAAGAAACATTGGAAAGATGCCTCACCCATATACAGATATACGATTTCCTAGAACCCCTCCCCCGTACAACAGAAAAAAAGAAAAAAAGAAAATTAATGAGGGGAACATAGCTATTTCTTGCCAGATACTTGATTGCTTCTGGAAAACAGGTGGGGCTTTTGCATTGATACCTCCCAAGTCATACCGTGAGCTGGCCGGTGTACACAGTACCAACAGACAAGGGAAACGGTTGCAATTGCGACAGCGCACAAAGAAACCAAAAAAAAAAAAAAAAAAGGAGAGAGAGACTTGGTGTCAATGCAGATGACCTGAAGAAGAAAATGGTATTAAACTAAAAAGTTAAACTACGAAGATTCCAATACCCACCGTTGAAATATTGAAGAAGAAAAAAAGAAAGGAAAAGACAGGGATATAGTAAGCAGTGATAATAAGCAGTGATAGGACTAGTAAACAATAAACAGAAAATAGTAAACAATGAAATCTCGAAGGAGGCTATAGGGTATGGACCTGGAATCCGGGTATAGACTACTTCCACCAAGTAAACAAGGTACACGAAGAGAAGAGCAGAGAAGACGATAGATGCACGCAAACGCCAGACTCGCATTAGACCTCGGAAAAGACTCCAAAAAAAGAGTAACAGTAACTCAAACGGGTGTTCGACGTATTTCGTGTGCCGTTTTCTCGGCGGGTTTACTGATGCGCTGGCATATCTCTTTGCCAGTCGAATTGAACCGAGTCTGAGGCACCGGGAGTCACCGTAAGCTGTCTGATTATGCCCCTGCAATTCGCCGATCGAAACATAAACGTTCTCGGGGACTAAGGAAGACCTTGCAATCTGCTTGCAGAAGAGTAATACATGAAGAATATGGATCCTAGTATCCCGGTGTAAGTTTGAATGGGATAGAGGTGTTAGGATGGTGCTATAATATACTATCCTATACTCCGCACACAGGTTGTTATTTTTTTTTCTTTGGCTGACATTGTTTTCTAATAATGGCCTGTGTATTTCATCTTTGGCCCCGCAGATGTATCAGAGAAAGTACAATTAAATTTGCCGCCCTTATGGATTCGCGAGACGCGCAGTTCTGCGAATGGTGATTGGCGCCAAGGAGGGGCCGCTCATGTTGTGCAGAACGCGTCTGAAGAGGGGTCAATTGCTTGTGGAAAGGCTATGAGTCAATGAAATAATCAAAGTAGAGAGAATCAACGTGGGTAACTGGGAATATCCAATATCGGAGAATGGGAAAATGCATGCGCCCCCCGAGCAACCTCAGTTACTTGACAGGCATCGGACGCAATGATGAGCTGGCATTGCAGTGGGGAAAGGCGTTGGATTTATCTGCATATTCTGGTACCGACGATTACTTTTGCCCTCTTGGGCCTCGTGCAGCTTGTGTCTTTGGTGGCAAACACATTGTGTGCATTGTAGGAGCATTTTCATATTGATCGGCGCAGAGTGGCGGGAAAAGTAAAATCTTCACCCTCGCGCTAAACGAACTTTTTGTAAACTTCGGAAACTCGGTGAAACTGCCAGCACAAAAAAAACAGAAGGAATTGGTGCTATGTGCTATGACCTATGTTGTGTAGTCATACTCGGGCCCCCGAAATCCAACCCCCTTGCGTCTCGGCCTCGTTCACAGCATCCTCCTTGGCTTAGTCGAAATCATCCTCGTGGCTCCCATGCCATGACCGCTGCTATGACCGCGGGGCTTGCAGTCTCAAGCATCCAAGACTAATCATGCATAATGCACTCGCTCGGAGTCCCTGGTTACCAATGACACCCTGCTTCAATCTACAGTAATCTCGAGAGAATTTTCGAAGGAAACCTCATCCGTGGTGGCGCTTTGTCCCATGTCTTCTTTTTGATATGGCGTCGGCTCACGCCCGTTCCAGTTAGATAGTGAGGGGCTGGGCCTCGGACCAGAGCCGCATTTGCTCCGCGGCTTTGTGCGGGATCACATACAAAGGGTGCATTGGCTCTAGCCGATCACCTCGTGAAAACACATTGCCCGGATCACGGTTGGGTGAAGACTTCCAGGAGAATGAGGATGTAAAGTTGTTACTCGCAATACTCGAGTCGGTCCGGTAGTGATGATTTTGAGTCGCGCTTAATCCCGCCATAACGTAGCAGGTGTGGTATGAGTCGACATGTCTTGGTCTTGGTCAGCCACATGTGAAATAAACTGGCTCAGATAGAGGTGAACTTACTTGCCCGGTTTGTCACGAAGACCACCATCATTCCCTTGACAACATGCAAGGATGTATCGGGTTAAACCTTCGCGGCTGAAAAGGCTGTTCACCGGTGGCTGGGTGTTATCCGGCTTTCCCTCCAGAGAAGATTCAAGTAATGGCCAACATCCACCAACCCAATGGCTGTAGCATCCATCCACTAGCTTATTTGTTCGTCCAGATAGACCACCTTCCGGGGCGGACTGGCGTGCGGATAACCATGACACTAACATGGGAACGTCCATGTGTCTGCCAGAAACCATTAGCATACAAAAAGAATTAGACAGAGCATTCCGGGCTACGGTAGTCTCGTACCTGTTGAAGATCTCCTCGGGGGGTCCCAAGATAGAGAGACATGCCAGAGCGCAAAAGGCGTATGCCCCATGGGCCTCCGACCCAGGGCTGCCAGAAATCCCACCTTCAAACGTTTGGCCTAAGGGTGAGGGTCAGCATATCTCAAGCCTTGCTGTGAACCAAACCACCAGTAACTCATACATCGTGAGAGATATTCAGGAAGACCACTCGTAAGGCTTTCCAATCCCGCCTCCCGCGCTTGAGACCCCGGCGCAAGCGTCAACGGCAGGTCGAGTAGCGAGATCAGAGTCATAGCGCAGTATGCGCCACTGCATTAATGACATGTCAGATCTTGCATTGGGGAACGGCGACGGGACCACCTGCTCCCAGGAAGTTTCACTTACCGCACATCTTCCTCCCCGCCCTCACAAACACAGAATCCTCCATCTGGCTGCTTCAATCGGCCAATCCATTGCCACCTGGGAAATCCAGAAACTGGGTCAGACGCACAGGATTACACAAGACGCACATGCAGAACGCTGCCGGTGACAACTCACATCGCGTGTCGATCCACCAATCCAAAGGCTTCCTCGCCCCCAACCATAGCCAGCGACAGCACGGCTGCATAACTTCCCGCCAGGTGGGATGTCTGGCCATGGCCGCCGCCAAAGCCACCTGTGGGGTTCTGCATCGGCCGAAGCGTAGTGATCACCCTAAAATAAAGAGGAAAAGTTTAGAATGGCTCTTTCATGTTTCACGTTGTACAGATCAGATGATCTTTTCCAATCAGGGTATATCTCCAGAGGCTCTCCATTCTGTGGATATATGACAGATAGGAAAAAGCAAATTGGGGGGAAAGAACGAGGCGGGGAAAAGGGAAAGTAAAAAAAAATTATACAAAATACAAGGAAATATACAAAATAAAAATAAAAATAAGAAAGCAAGGATGTAAAAAGCATGCACACACCGTTCACGAAATCGAGCCGTCTCTTCTCCCAGCATGGCAAGTCCCGCCAACGCCCAGTACACAATCCACGGGCGGCTGGCGTCCATGGCGACGAACCCCTCGGGATAATCCTCGAGGGCATCATAGAGGAAGCCGGCGTGGAGATCACGCTGTAGGGCGGGAACGCCATGGTCATTGAAATCCTTCTGGGCGCTATGGATTCCTTTCAGGAATGGTAGGCACTTTTCCAGCGTCGCGTTCTGCAGATCGACTGTCTCGGTGATGAGCGGGTCGCGGATGGGCGGCGGCTGCGTGAACAAGGCCGGGATCCCCGGGCGCGGTTGGTTGGAGTCAGATGTATTCATAGTAGTCATGGTTGTCCTAGTTGTCCTGGTTGAAGTTAATGTTGCGGTTGGGCGGTTCTTGGGTTTTTGTGCGTTCGGAAATCGAACTTTTCGAGGTTTCCCGACGAGCGGCATCAATGGGATTTGGAGGTATTTTGTAGATTTGAAGTTCAAAGAAATGTCAACCTTTTTTTTTCTTACTATTGTTCTGTAAATGTGAATGTGAATATAAAAAAGAAGAGAGTCTAGAATTATTCTTTGTTCCCCACTTGATCTCTACCCGGTATTCCTATCTTTTGACATGGTCACAACAGGAGTACTCAGAGTCTCACTGCTTGACTAATTGTCCTCCATACTTCCCTCGAATTAACTCACTATCCTGATTCAGTTAGTTTCTCGTGGGCCGGAGATGCATATATTACTATTGCTCCGTACTCCGTGCTCTTGAATAACTCCTGCATGACACAGACGCCAATATATATCCACATATATCTCTATGTGATGAATCTGACGCCATGCAATGAGCAAGTACTCCATATATTGGCTTACATGACACCCTTGCTGCATGTGCCCAGGTATGCTTTTTAACCCCCAGGTATCCGTGCAAAAGAATTAAAGAAAAAAGAAAATTCGACCTGTCCAATTTCTTGTTTTGCCAGGGTTCACGATGTTGAACTTGGCACCTCAACAAGATGCCCACATAGTCCGTGCCATCTACCCTAGTAGCCTTTTACCATTTTTATGGGTTTAATTTTCCTTTTTTTTTTTCCTATTTCCCTATGGGAACTCCCTAGTGCATGGTCAGCATCCGGAACTGGCCCACTAAATACCATTGAGGTATGGTGCATTCAGGGAACCGTGAGATACGAATCACGGGCATGATGGTGAGCATACAGGGAGCTGATTGGATCTGATTAGGAAGGACTACTAATTTTGGTCTAACACAATCCGACTGTCAGATCTCGCCAATTCATATTGCCACGCAGTACGCACTGCCCCAACTTGGGTTTTTCTCATTTTTTTTCTCTCTCCACTGATCTTCCGGGTTCGGTCTCACGGTCCGATGATTTGTTAATAGTCATAAGCATCTCAGTCAGAACCTAGGAGTAGAAAAATACAAATTATATATATGAAATAGAGATATGGAATATAAATCTGAAATAGTATAAAATAGGATGAAATCAAAATATGAAATAGGAAGAAAAGAGGGAAAAAAAGGAAAAACAAGGCAACCTTTTCCCATTTAGGAAAGAATTCAATAAATAGGGAACCTGGGAAGATCATGAGATCAGACTCGGACAAATGGCCGACAGGAGTATATACAACCTCATATACAACCATATCCATGGATCCTCCGTACTCTCCCGTACTTTATCTTCCTTTCTTAGTTCCTTTCCACACTACTGCAAACTAAATCTCCGTGGCATTAATTCATCGCTCAATACTGGAATCAACCTTCCACGCCGTCAGCCAGCCTTCTCCACTCTCCACAATCAAGTCCCCTAGCGCATTTCTTCGCTCACCGCTGCTTTGTCCCCCCCACCGCCTCACTTTCCCTCTTCTTCATGGTTGTGTCACCCTTCTGAAGAAGGTCCTCTCATCCAGGCTGGTCCTTTTCTTCCCCTTCTCTTTCACTTTCCCGTGATCGTTTTGACTCCAAAAAAGTCATGTCCAATGTCGATATATCCAGTGATGGCCTGATTGGCGTCGATTACGACTCCAGAGGCTATCTTCAGCATCAATCATGGCCTATGCCGGGTGATCAGGCGCCCCCACGGTCAGAAGAGGCCCATGGTCTCTCCCCGTTGCAAACTGGCGGTCACCCTATGGAACAGTCGGTGACCCAGGATCCAAATCTCATGGTCGATTGGCACTTTCAACCACTACACACCCCTCATCACCACCACCTCTCATACTCCTCCGAAGACCCCTCGTCAGCGCCCCAGTTTACCACCAGTTATGGCATGCCCATGCAGTCTTCGCCCGTCGATCTCATGTCTGGCCAAGGCCAGATGACCGCCGGCTTGCTCGATGGTCCTTATCTGCCCATGTCAGCCCCAGTCGACATGGTACCATTCCCGTATCACGACTTACAAGCGGATCTGATGGCGTTCCCCAACGGACTTCCGGATGTTTCATATGCCCCGCACCCCGTTCTTGAAAGCAGCTCGCCCACAGATACTTATTTGGAGGTCCGGTCCCTGTCTAGCAGCGACAACGGTTGGAGCACTATCGACCACCGCCGCTCTCTCGATTTTGGGTATCCCGAACAAGGTGTTTTCGTCAACCCCACCCAGACACTGCACGACCGGAGTCTTTCAGAGTCTTCATATTCCACATCATACGGCAGCTTCGTCGATATCACGAATCCGATCGGTTCGCCCGGTTCCGAGAATAATATGGATTTGCCCTGCTATAGTCACCATGGCCACGGTCATAGTCATAGCCATAGCCATACTCACAGCCACAACCACAGCCATAGCTATAGTCACAGCAGCTCCATTGGAATGCACGGTACCTCCCCGACAAGCAGCGCAATTGTCCTTCGTGACCAGTCTTCGCCAGGTTCTCGCTCGCCTTCTGCAGTCAGCCCTGTCGGAATGGTGCGGCCGATCCCCGTTCCGATCAAGAAGTCAACATCCCCTGCTCGATCCGCCGGGTCCTCTCAAGCGTCTGCCTCACCACCGAGCCGGAAACCGTCCCGCAAGAGCCCCATTGCCGCCAAGACCGCCGAGACCAAGGTTCGCAAGCAATCCCAGACCGGCAAGCCCGAGACCGAGAAGCGTGTTGGCAAGAGAAAGGGCCCCCTCAAGCCCGACCAGCGCAAACAGGCCAGCGAGATCCGGAAGCTGCGCGCCTGTCTGCGCTGCAAGTTCCTCAAGAAGACATGTGACAAGGGCGAGCCTTGTGCAGGATGCCAACCGTCGCACGCACGGTTGTGGCAGGTGCCCTGTACTCGCATTGATATCAAGGATATTGGGTACTTCATGAAGGACTGGAAGGCGGATTACGAGCGCCACATCACCATGGGCTTCTCAGTCGGCAACATTACCGGATTCTCAGATCAGGAACGCACTCTGTTCATCACTCACGGTTACGGACAGATCCTGCCCATTAACGCCCGTGAGGTCTATGTCCGGGACGAGCAGTGCTTCACCGTTGACTGGATGGAGTCCATGCAGCGTGAGCCAACACAATACGATGTCGAGACTGCCAAACTCTCCGCTGGTATGGAGGGCATCTCGCACGCGATGCTATCCGATTACCTTGACCGCCACATCGACGGCAATGGCACCTTTGAGAAGTTCGTCGACGATTACTTCGAGGGCACTCCTTTCTTGACGCAAATGCTGAAGACCGCCTTCCGCTTCTACTTCCGCACTAAGCTGCCCGTTATCCGGAAGGCACTCAAGCTGGTGGTTGCTTACAACCTCACCATGCATGTCACCATGGTCGAAGGCATTGGCGAGGAGGAAGGCTTCCTCGGCAAGATCGAACACCAGGGCTCCAAGTTCTCCGGCAAGACCATGGCCCCCGTCATGATTAACTTCCAGATTAAGTGTGCCATGGCCAGCATGTGGCGTGAGCTGCAGAAAGATGTGTTGGAGGAGCTGTCAGCACTTTACTCAAGTGTGTACAGTGGCGACAAACTGAAGAACTGGCCGACAATTTTCATCCTGGCCTCCATTCTGCTGGCCGTGTGGGAGGAGATGCAGTTCGACAGCCACTACCGGACACCAGATGCGGCTGCTGTTGAGAAGTTCTGCACCGATATGGAAACTACCCCGGTGGGTGTCATCGTCGGATTGTTCCAGGCCATCTCACAGAAGCTGCCTCCGTTCACCGAGTGGGACTCACAAAAGCACCACCAACTGTTGTACTCCAACCCGGATGTTTGCAACACCATGACTGAAGTCCGCCAACATGTCGAGCAACATGGTAAGAGACAACATCTTCCCAACCTTCTTTCACTTTGATCTCCAAAACTAATCCCCTCCTGCAGAAACCTACCTCCGCAGCCGTACCGGTACGAAATTCAACCGTGGTGACTTCGACTGCCTTTCAAATAAGTTTGTGTCGCGACTGGTCATTCGCGCCAACTAGACAACGACCCCGATGCGCAAACGCATTATGATGATGATATTTCCCACGACCATCTTTTCCAGCGAGTACAGTCCCGCGATTTCGTTTTGAATGCCAAATGTTACCACTGAGAATATGCGAACCATTGTCGTGACGATGTGCGAGCGCATCCATTTCCGCTCTTTAACGAAGAATCCGACGGGCCCCCCCTCCCAGCGAGGTTCTGCCCCTTTTTGTATTGTTGTTCCGAGCGAACCGACTTTCTTTTGATCTATCTTTTCATGAGCAGTGTGGCTTTTTTTTAAAGTTCTTGTCTTTTGTCATATTTACCTTTTCATTTTTTCCTTGATCATTGGTCTTTTTTTGCTGTTGTTTTTGTTGTGTACCTTTCTTCGCATAGCTTTGTCTCCAGCGATGAACGAGGATCACGAATGTCATGACTGTGTACGGCCGAAGGTGTTTCTATTGTTTTGTTTTCATTTTTGTGGCATCTGGCACCCGCCACGGAACGGGCCAACAATTCAAGTTAAAAACAGGCCCCTGGGTAAGGGTGTGCAGGCTGTCTTATCCCCAAACTGTTACATTCTTTGTGGTGGTTTGGGGACAAACGGCGTCGGAAGGGATATTTGCGAGAGCGTTCTGTTTATACATGGGCTTTACGCTCTATATCCCGTTAGTTTTTAACTCTATAACTTTGAATTCTTATTTTATTCTTATTCTGTTATTCTTATCCTCATTCTTCTCATTGTTGACTATTTGAACTATAAAAAGACGGCAAAGACCGGTGAAGCCGAATCCGGTGATACTAAGTTTAAAAGCGGGTACTGGGTACCCGGGAGACCGCAGCAGTTGCCGCGTACAGCCCCGTACCCTGTACTTCCTGATCACTAGCGTCTCCATTTAAAGGTTCCACCCCCTCTTTTGGCGATAAGCACGTCAACGTCATCACTTGGGGATAACAAAGGGGACTTGAGGGATATATACGAGAGAACAGATAAGCATGTAGGACCTAAAACACAGATTATAGAATCTGTTGAGGCAAATAATAGTCTATTTGTAGCCCTGGAGGTCATATCCAATGAAATACAAGTTTCGGAGTTTTCTAGGTGGCGTCAAATGAAGTGATGGGCTGTTCTCAGGCACCCGTTTGACTCATCCGGCATCTTCTGGCACTTTCACGGCGTCACGGGCACCTGACTAAGACACCTCGCCCCCTCATCCTTCCAAGGTTTCCTACATAAGGACGCCGTTTCCCCTCTTCTGCCTTCTCTCTTCTTTCATTCTCCACTTCACACTTGAGCACCCTTCCCTTTAAATCATCAAATACCAGAGCTCATCATGCAGATCTTTGTCAAGACTCGTACGTTATCACCCTTATCTGGCCCCTCTAGAGATGACAGCCTATGGACATCCTTGCTAACATTTATTTGTCTCTAGTCACTGGCAAGACCATCACCCTTGAGGTCGAGTCCAGCGATACCATCGACAACGTTAAGTCGAAGATCCAGGACAAGGAGGGCATTCCTCCCGACCAGCAGCGTCTCATCTTCGCCGGAAAGCAGCTTGAGGATGGCCGCACCCTCTCTGATTACAATATCCAGAAGGAGTCCACTCTCCACCTCGTGCTTCGCCTCCGTGGTGGCATGCAAATTTGTACGTGTTTTCTTCTTCTTTCGCGCCCTTGCCCTCTTATCTCGACTAACATTTGCCACAGTCGTCAAGACCCTGACCGGAAAGACCATCACCCTTGAGGTCGAGTCCAGCGATACTATCGACAACGTTAAGTCGAAGATCCAGGACAAGGAGGGCATTCCTCCCGACCAGCAGCGTCTCATCTTCGCCGGAAAGCAGCTTGAGGATGGCCGCACCCTCTCTGATTACAATATCCAGAAGGAGTCCACTCTCCACCTCGTGCTTCGCCTCCGTGGTGGTATGCAAATTTTCGTGAAGACACTCACTGGCAAGACTATTACACTTGAAGTCGAGTCATCCGACACTATCGATAATGTGAAGTCCAAGATTCAAGATAAGGAGGGCATTCCTCCCGACCAGCAACGTCTCATCTTCGCCGGAAAGCAGCTTGAGGATGGCCGCACCCTCTCTGATTACAATATCCAGAAGGAGTCCACTCTCCACCTCGTACTTCGCCTCCGTGGTGGTATGCAAATTTTCGTGAAGACACTCACTGGCAAGACTATCACGCTCGAGGTTGAGAGCTCAGACACCATTGACAACGTCAAGAGCAAGATTCAGGACAAGGAGGGTATTCCTCCTGACCAGCAGCGTCTTATCTTCGCCGGTAAGCAGCTGGAGGACGGACGTACTCTTTCGGATTATAACATCCAGAAGGAGTCCACTCTCCACCTGGTGTTGCGTCTGCGTGGCGGCCAGTGATTGATTGATTTACGATTTTTTTTTCTCAACTTCGATAGGTCCTACATGACCTGCATGGCGTTTGGTCGGTTTTTCGAGGCTGAGGCTTCTTTTCTTGCGATGTGTTTCCTGAGGACGGCTGCGCTCTTTTACTTTACCCACATTATCATTGTCGATATGTGATAGATAGTTCTCTCTGCAATTCACACTAGCAATATTTGCTATTCTTGACCTAGCATGCTTTTTCGTTGTAATATTGTAGGTGTGTAGTACTTACTTAATTTATGGAAGTTGACATAGTATGTCATTGTTATCAACGCAGGCATGCCTCTAAGCTTACCCCACCAGCATCACACCCATCTGCAAGCCCCATATGTAAGTGTGTCATCTAGATAATTCTGTTCAACCACACCAATTCCCGCCACCATACCTTCCCAGCCAGAATGTGCCTCAGAATCTCAATCCTTCTTTGCCTCTTTGCCACTCGTGTGCCAGGAGCCACTTGTGGCGTAAGGCGGGCGACAATCAAATATTAAGTAATCATACATCCTTATCGTGATAACCCGACTTCCTCTTTTGACAGTTCCAACCAAAAGTCGCAAGCTCCAAAGGATGCGAGCTATTTTCCGGGATGCCCGCTTACTTCTATCACCTTAGCTTGCAACTCCTCTCCCACAGCTTATCCGACGCGTCCAACTCGCAGGGATCCTCCTCTCTCGCGCTACAATCCGCATGGGAAGCTCTCCAACCATTCCAACAACGGAGCCGGTCTTCAACCTCCAACTGCCTATCACCCGCAGGAAACAATCAAACTCCACCAAACCAAGAACAGACTTTGGCGCATCGCCAGAAGTTCATCTCTACCCTCTCCACTCACGGTACACCTACCCCACCCCGAACCAATCCATACGACTCCAACACATCCTCCACTAGCTCCTCAACCAGCTCCACCCCACTCGAATACGACAAGCGATTTGGCACCGTCTCCATCGAGTGCATTGACATGGTTACCCCAAAACACCCGCCCAAAGGCACCTCGAAGCGCGGCTCCGTACCCTCCACAGAACCAGAGAACCTTGTCGCCGCAGGCATCGGCACCGACATTCTAGGCGGCCTCCGCACAAAAGGCCGATATATCCCACTCGATTACGAGCTTTCCGACAGTGTCTGGGGAATTGTACACCTCTACCGCGACTTACAGGAGACGCCTTACCTCGGAAACGATGACGAATACCCCGCCTACCTGAAGGGTTCCTCAGCTGCAGCTCGCCAACCTAGCGAGCAGCAGGCTACGTTGAGGCAGAGTCTGGCCGGTGTGGCGGGTACTAAACAAACTGGACAGGCGGGTCTCGCAGAATATCCTTTCCCTGAGACGAGTTCTACCTCTGCGCAGAGTCCTGATGAGGATTGTACGACATTATGTATCCTCGCTGTGCCATCTTATCTGTCGCCGCCGGACTTCTTGGGGTTTATGGGGCAGAAGACGATGGATGATGTTAGTCATTTCAGGATGATTAGGACTGCCCGTGCCAATCGATACATGGTTTTGATGAAGTTCCGGAGTGGACGGAAGGCGAGAGAATGGCAGAAAGAATGGAATGGGCATGTGTTTAATAGCGTCGAGCCCGAGACCTGTCATGTGGTTTTTGTGAAGACGGTCGAAATCGAAGTCGTGGATTCCGGAACACCAGCTGCTGAGCATGGCGCCCTCTCCTCTAACCTCTCGACCCCTTCTCGACCCCCGGTATCCTCTACCGGACAAGCAACTCTTACCGGCAAACCTCTCGCACCACCTACTCCTGCATTAATCGAACTACCAACCTGTCCCGTCTGCCTAGAGCGAATGGACGAAACCACAGGGCTTCTAACAATAAACTGCCAACATGTCTTCCACTGCACTTGCCTCCAAAAATGGAAAGGCAGTGGTTGCCCTGTGTGCCGATACACACAAGACGACTACCGCAAAAGCAACGCAGCCCTGAAACCGGATGAAGAACCCCAAGAATGCAGTATCTGTCACTCAGAAGAGAACCTTTGGGCCTGTCTAATCTGCGGTACGATCGGTTGTGGGCGATATGACAACGCTCACGCCTTTGCGCACTGGAAAGAAACAGCGCACGCTTTCTCCATGGACCTTACCTCTCAGCGCGTATGGGACTACGTAGGCGACGCCTACGTCCACCGCATCATCCAAAACAAAACAGACGGCAAGCTCCTCGAGCTTCCCGCAGCAGATCACAGCGCCCTCGACCCACCAGATTGGGGCGACGCCGTCCCCCGCGAGAAACTAGAAAACATGAGTATCGAATACACACATCTCCTTACTAGCCAGCTTGAAAGCCAGCGCGCATACTTCGAAGAAGTCGTCGAGCGCGCGGTGGATAAAGCTTCGCAGGCTAGTGCCGCTGCCGCCGTGGCGGAAGTCAATGCTTCTAATGCCTCATCGTGTCTCGAAGAATTACAGGCTAAGTATGATGCCGTGACAATTGAGACACTACCGTCGCTTGAACATGATCGTGCCCGCGCAGAGAAAAAGGCAGAGAAATTCGAGGCCCTGGCGCGGTCGTTTGAGAAGGGATTTCAGGAGGAGAAGGCTATGAATCGGAATATGTTGTTAAGGTTGGAGAATCTTGCTAAAGAGGTTGATGGGCTTAAGGCTGCGAATGCGGATCTCGCGGAGCAGAATCGCGATTTGACGTTCTTTATCAGTGGCACGCAGAGGTTGCAGGGCCAGGGCGAGGAGGTTGAGCAGGGGACTGTTTCTGTGCCTGACCCTCCGGCTGCTTCGAAGAAGAAGAGGAAGGGGAAGGGAAAGAAGTAGTTGAAGCTTTTGATTACTTTTGCTCGGCATTGGGAGTTGTATTCTTTTACTGTGTCCATAAAAGGGTAGTTGAGTGGTTATGTACATTTAGCGAGTGTCTGAGTACACTAGAAACGAAGCGATGAATATGAAGTTACGAAATATTGATATGCAAAGAATACAATAGTCAAATAATATACAAATAGCTCAAAACAATGCAAGTATAAATACACACCCCTCCCCCAAAATCACCTAGAGCTCCTTCCTAACAGCCCAGAAATAATTCCCCCAATCTTCACTCCCAGGCACCATCTTCCACCCAATTCCAGGAATATAGATAGCACCCACACACTTCCACCTCATCCCCTCCGCAATCGCACCTCCACCCCTTGTAACACCCGTATCAGCAGCCCTCATCAAACCCTCCTGCAACCACCCCTTAACCTCATCCGGGTTAACAAACTTACTCCACTCATGCGTCCCGCGCGGCACAACACCAATCGGCCACGGCGCTTCGGCAATAACCTGGTTCAGGATGAACGACGGCAGCGTCCGCGAAATAGTAGATCCAACCAGCCAACCGCCGGGCTTGAGTGCCCGCAAACAGTTCGTCAGGAAGCTTAACGGCGTAGAGGTTTTCGGGTCGATGTGTTCGAGGACTTCGAAGAGAGTTACAACGTCGTATTGCGGGGGAGTGGGTTGAGTTGAGGTAGAGCTGGAATTCGTTGGGGTTGAGGCGGGAGTCGGAGCGCCAGCGTTGCCGGCAAGTACATCTTCCAGTGTCGTGTTAAGATACTTGAAACGACCAGTGCGCAGGTGCGTGTCGACGGTTGGATCCATGCGCGCGTGCTCGCGCGCCATTCGGATTAGGTCTGTTGAAGGGTCGATTGCGGTCATTGAAGCGGCACGGGTTGGGGTCGGCGCTGGGCTGGTTGGGTCGGAGGGGATTGTGCGTGCGAGGGATTCGGCGAAGATACCGCCACCGCAGCCTACGTCGAGGTAGTTTAGGGTTGCGGCGGAGGTTGGGTCGGGTGATGGGGTTCCTTCTGCTAGGCAGGAGGCGATGAATTCGTGGCGGAGGGGGTTCATTAGGTGCAGGATTCGGGAGGGGCCCATTGGGTCCCACCAGGAGCTGGCGAGGCCGGAGAAGTGGGAGAGTTCATCGGCGGAGACGGAGGATGTTGAGTGCGCGCGAGTTGGGTGTGTTTGGGTTGATGGGGTGGATGCGGGTGCGGAGAAGAGGTAGTTTGGTGAAGGCCTTGGTGAGCGGGGGGGTTGAGCGGAGGGCTCGGACGGAGAGAGGGAGGGTACGGGGTCGGAGGGAGGCCATTGTGGAGGTAATGGTGTTCGTTAGGTTCGAGATTTGAGGTTCAATGGAGAATTAGCTCCGGCGTTTTGGCGCTCTGGTGAGCTTTGGTTGATGCGGAGACCCGAGGATTATCTGTAAGAAAGTGTTAACTGGGGAGTTTCAAGAATCATTGGAAGCAGTAGAGAGCATACCAGCGAAGAATACCCTGAGCAATTGAGAAGAGAACCTTGGAAAGTCGCATGAAGCCGATCACCAAATTGGAGATTCGATGCCGAGACAAACATGCCAAGACATTTTGACTGTTGTGCACGAGTATGAGCCTCCTTCTCAACTACGATGTACATCGACTACAATGGTCATGGATTTGATGTATTAAGGTATTGGTCGTGTTCTATAATTCGGTTGTGCCGCGGTATCATAAGCCACATCTATAAAAACTCCACTTGGTATCACAAAACAAACAATCCGAATCACACATTCAATCATCGGCAAACATGCCCATCACCTCAAGAGACAATCTTCGAAGCCCAGTTCCCGTGGCACATGCGGATGAGTAACAGTCTCTGCTTGGCCATCAACATCATGGATCTCAATATCCTCGGCACTGGCTGCGTAATCCCAGACATGTTGGCCAGACCATGAAGCCAACTGATCCGGCACAGCAGCACCGAGTATAGGAAGGAAATTCCCCGTGGTGATATTGCAGTCGAGTCCAAGAACAGTCCTGCAACGATCCAGAAATGTAGGGAAGAGGTACGAGGGCGAGCCACGAATCTGAGAAAGCGTGTGAAGTATACCCCACAGCAACTCGTTTGGATCAATAGTCGATTCAGCCAGTCTATGGACGGCTTTTGGTCCAAGGGATCTCGTCACATCGGCGACAGAGGATCCCAGATCAAAAAGCTTTTGCTCCTATAACATCCATAAGTACACGAACCAACAACTTCATTTTGGATTGACTTACCATTCCGATTCCATGCGCATCAACAGCCCCTTGCGATGCAGCACCAATCACGCTCATCACCGATTTACCCACCACCACTGGTAGGTGAAATGGCAAAACTGCGTCATCGCGCGAACCAGCCTGCGTGGCATGGCTCATGGACAGTTTCCACATCATCGCCTGCAACCACTGTTGCGTGATCAAGATATCAACCTGCTGGATCTCAAGGACTCCCTCTAGGGAAATAGCCTTGCACAAGCTGGATTGGATGGCAGAGGTTGGCGGCCTCTCCAAGATGCCATCTCCGCCACCGGCGGAGATCCAATCATAAAGATTCGGGGTGAGATTCTCAAAGATGTTGATCAGGTTGATGAATCCATAAGCCAGGATAGGATCTTCCGAGCCAAGGACCTGAGGCTTGTGAATAGAGCTGCGCAGCATAACCGGCTTCGCTTGCTGGAGAGCATAACCTCTATTTACAAATCAGCCCCAGTCCCAAAAATCGCTGTTCCCTCATAGTCGGGCCACTCACCTCTCTGTGATAAACAAAAGCCAGAATACACGTCGTCTTTCCTCCGCTTCTTCAACCTCATACTCTGCATATGTCGACTCGCGATGCAACCCAAGTGTAAATGCAAACGAGGTAGCCTGGCACAAAAAGAACCAAGCCTGGTCCTGGCGATCAAGATTCCCATACGAGGCGAACAAAAAGAACGAAGTCAAAAGTGACTCCGTGCTAAGTTCTTCCAAAATATCACAATCCAGCCGTGCCCGCACAGCCTCCGAAAGAAGCTCTTCCCCGGACATCAACGAGTGTCCATCCCCAATACTCATACTCTGTAAACGCGCAGGGTCCGGCACAGGCGTGGGCCCATCCAGCTTCAACTGGATATGTGTAGCCGCACACAGGGACGCTAAGAACGCATACCGCTGCGTAGACAGTTGCCCGGGCCGATGGCAATCCAGCCGGAGCTGGTCCGCCCTGACCACCGGCATAATGGGGAACAAGTATTTGAGGTATATATTGACATGAACGAGCAAAATTTGCGGAGAGAGACGGCGGGCGGCCGGTCTCGCATATCCATAGCCATAACCGTTGGCGGATTCGACGGTTGAGTCCGTTGAGCCTGGGGACGAGACGAGTTCCGGAGGCGGCAGATGGGAAAAAGTATCCGAGAAGTCCTGGCTTGCGAACTGCGAGTCTGCGATTACAAATCCTGGCGAGATGGGCGAATTGAATTGGTAGTCCGGGATCTCGCCGGTACCGGCGTCCTCCGGATACATTTGCTCGGGAGGGTCTTGCCGGGATGAGAGAGGGTGAATCGGGGCCAGGGGGTACAGGGTGCGGAATTTGGGACCCTTGCGACGGAGGACATCGCTATAGGAGCAGGAGAGAAGTAGCCGTTGGCATTTATCGCATGGTAGTTCACGGGAACATTTTATTTTGCGACGGCGACAGTTGTCACATGCTTGTTTTGGCTTGGATTGCTTGGTGGACATTGTTGAACTGCTAAGTCTTTACTAGACTCAATAGAGTTGAAGTTCATGTTAGGGTCGAATATAAAAAAAGAGAAATGTGATGGTTTCATCCGGAGAGTTTGGCAAGGCGCATTATAATAAAAAAGAAACAATAGAAACCTGGGGAAGCGGGGGTCAAGGGAAAGGGAAAAGCCCCGCAAAGGCCCCTGCGTTAGAATTGTGCTTCATATTTTGATTTTATTTTCATTGGTATCCTTATGGATACTGCTATTCTTACCTCCGAGCTTTTCTTCTGGATTAGGGGGCGTTTTCTCTCGGCCCGACTTGTCTCAACGTCTACGTACATCCATGGATACCCCTCAGCCTCTGAACTATAAGGAATGCAAGGCATAAGACCATGAAGATCACCATGAAAGTTGACTCATTGAGTGACTACTCCGTTCCATATATCCTTCTGGTCTTGTGCAGACACTACAATATAATTAATATAGATCCTAAAATCTCGGCCCGTATGCGAAGTACCTTTTTGGCCAGGTACGGAGTACGGAGTACTCCGAAGTACGTACCTACGGGGTCAATACGGGGCCAATTCGGCTCTGATGCCTAACATATTTATGGCGATTGACAGGTGCACTAAGGCCAACGATGCGGGATTTTCTCGCTTCCTTTGACTGGTTTAGCACAGAGTGGACGCCACTAAGCTACGCTGAGTATTCATCTCCGATTCACAAGTCGATATCCGATTCAATCTTTCTCGGCTTCGTTGGTTTAGGCATAGCTTGGGGACCTAAACCCTTTCTACCATTGCCGAAATGGCTCCATCTCGTATCCTCCTCGGCTTCCCGAAAGTGTGAAAAAAGGGGCACTGTCTTCTATGTATATCATGCGGGGCATTGACGCGCATATTTCCGGTCTAGTTTGTACTCTATTAGAGATGAGACTATTAACAAGTTGAACAATTTTCCTGCGAGAGGCCTAAAATTACTTTCAGAATGCTTTGACCAATTCAATAATGTTCCTGCAAGAGTCCTAGAATTGGTCCAAAATTATTTGGACGTCCGGGCGATTCCGTAGTTATAAGATTCTCCACTAGAGAGAAAAGACTCACCGCGGCTTGCCACATAGAGGATTGTAAGATTATAATGATGAAATTATAATGTAGAAGCGGGTCTCTGTATATTAATTCCGGGGTCTTGGACTCTGTAGCCCTGCGCTAGTGTACTGTTGTAGACGGGCATTTGTCGGACAATTGACCAATCACCAGTCTAGAATGGCATGATCTATTATGATCGTCAGTCTTGATATGAATTGTAGGATGATCCGGAGTAATTATCTTCCATCCGGGCAGGGTTAGGTTAATACAGTCATGTTGCATGAGTATTTGCACCCCAGTACTTCCGTCACTTCACCGCTATTCTATACCGCCTACCTATTCCTACTAGTATACTACGCGACTACGCGCAGCGCGCAGTATACTAGTATTATACAGGCTATTACCCCCTCTTCTTCCTATTTTTTTACCTTTCTAACTCTTTCTCTATACTCTACTACTATGGCCCGTGGCCCAGAGCTTCCACCGCACGTTCGCGAGCGTATATGTGAGCTAAAACGCTCAGCAAAATGGGGTGCTAAACGTATTCAAAAGCACGCGTACCCTCATATCCCTCTTTCAACTATTCATTACACCTTACGCCAGGAAACAAAGCGCTCCCATGGTATCTCAATGCCTCGCCTTGGTGGTCCAAGGAAGCTTACTGAAGAGGACCGAGATCGTGTGTATGATGCTATTCAGTCCCGTCCTGATATTACGCGTGAGGATCTACTTGCTGAGGTCGATTATAAGGTTAAAGCGCACTCAATCTGGCGTTTAACCCACGAAATGGGCCTTCGAAAATGGCGGAAGATGAATCGACCCTATCTTACGCCTATTCACGCTGCACAACGTCTTAATTGGGCCCTTACCTATCGCCACTTTACACCTGAGGACTGGAAAAGGGTCTTTTGGTCGGATGAGACTACAGTTGAACGTGGACAAGGTGCTCGGAAGGAGTGGACTTTTATTCCTCCTAAAGATCAGCTTCAAAATCGGAATTCCGGTATTCAAATGACACTCTCGAAAGGGAAGCAGTCAAAACAGATGTTTTGGGCCTGTTTCTCAGGTGCTCCACGGAAAACTGGCCTTATTCCTCTATACGGAGATCCAAATGCAGAGCGGAAGGGTATTACAAAAGAGGTTATTTATAGTCTCTACCGTGGTATCCTTCCTACCTTACTTGCAAATGAAGATGCTATCTTCCAACATGATAACGCACCTACACACACTGCGTATATAGTTCAAGAACTACTACGCGAGATAGGTGTAAATGTTATGGATTGGCCTCCTTATTCACCTGATTTAAACCCGATTGAGAACCTCTGGGCGTTATTAAAGGCAGATATCTTAAGGCTAAGGCCTTGGTTACGAGAGATGCCTAATAATCAGGAGACCTGGGCCGAGCTAGTAGATGCAGCGCAGTATGCATGGGAGAATCTGACAGTGCACCACTTTGTAAATTTAGCAGAGACTATGCCGCACCGGGTGGAAGAGGTTATTAAATACGAAGGTTGGCATACTAGTTACTAGCTAGTTAGTTAGGTGTTTCTAAATGAGAAGTTTTAAACGGCAGAAAATAAGTGGGGCCTAAGCCTTCCGAGGTACTGGGGTGCAAATACTCATGCAACGCCACTGTACTATAGTTGTACACCTGTGGACTACTTATTAGTGTTCGCATACACAGTATGAAACGGTGTATTTCCAATGTTACCACATGCTAGTCTTTAGTATGAAAGCCAAGAGAAATATTTACTACTCACTCTAGATGGACATATTTATGTAATGTTTTTGATATTAAAGAACACAAATAATCGGCCGCTTATGCGGCCTTGCGATCTCTTTTTGAAGTTCTTTTGACATGTCTTTTCAAATATCTTTTTAGGTGTATACGAAGGCTGTAAAACTCGCATACTTGGTACAAGAGGCTTTTCTACGTATAACCTTTGATAAATGTCTTTTTTTACACTCCTACCCCTCTTTTGTGTACATCGTTGGGTTATACAGCCCTATTAGTGGACGCTATGTCGAGTCGACGTAAGGGGCCTCCTCTCCGCATTTCACCCAGCCTCCCCAGCTTTCCTTAGCTTGAAGCTTGACCAGCCCTGCAAAACCATTCAGCCCCTGGGCAAATTATGTGACTGCATCGGAGAATCAACGGAAATTCTTTTGGGTTTGGTATATCGTTGGGTTCCTGCAAGTTCCTGTACACGCGCAGTGCTAGGACGAACTGGTTACGCTCGACCTATAAAAACGAGCTGGGACATGATTATCTGAGACGAAAATTTCCCTCCCGATCTACAACCGAAATAGGGAAGTGGTCATTATGGTTGGTGCGAAGAACCTTCTTAGCGGTGCTTGGCTCTTGCCAGTAGCCTATGGTGCTTTCTCAACATTCGGCCCTACGTCCTCGGGCTCCCACTCTGCCGCTTCCTCGACCTCTTCAGGAAAATACACCCAGTTTACCATTCCGGCTGACGCCGATACTGGCGCACAACTGATCGCCAATATTGATGACCCTGAAGCCGTTAACGCGCAGTCGGTTTGTCCCGGGTACAAGGCATCAAACATTAAGGAGTCTGCTCGCGGTTTGACCGCTACTCTGACGCTAGCTGGAAAGCCATGCAATGTCTATGGTACTGATGTAGACTCGTTGGACTTTTCCATCGAGTACCTTGCTAATGACCGACTCAATGTTCAAATCGTTCCGACTTATCTTGATTCTTCGAACTACTCTTGGTTTGTGCTAGATGAGCATGTCGTTCCCCGACCGGCTTCCGATAATCATGCATCAAAGAAGCAAAGTGATCTTGAGATCACCTGGTCAAATGAACCCTCTTTCCATTTCAAAGTGACCCGCAAGGCTACCCGTGATGCTATCTTCGATACCACCGGTTCGGTTTTGGTGTTCGAGAACCAGTTTGTTGAGTTTGTTACCTCCTTGCCAAAAGATTATAACTTGTATGGTATTGGAGAGCACATCCAGCAGCTGCGCCTCTTGAACAATCTCACTTTGACTTTATATGCGTCGGATATTGGTGACCCTATTGATGAGTGAGTTTCATTTCCTATACATCTTTTTCTCCTCGTTTTTGCTGCTATTCTGATACTGACTACTTTTACCAGCAATGTTTATGGCTCCCAGCCTTTCTATTTGGACACCCGCTACTATGAGGTTAACCACCTTGGTCATCACATCCTCGTTGCAAGTGACAAAGCCGATCAGTCTAAGGACTATGTTTCCTTCTCGCACGGTGTCTTCTCTAGAAATGCCCATGGCCAGGAAATCATCATGAATCCTGAGGGCTTGAAATGGCGAACCCTGGGAGGTAGCATTGATCTCACTTTCTACTCAGGTCCTAGCCAAGCGGATGTGACCAAGAACTACCAGTTGAGCACCATCGGCTTGCCAGCCTTGCAGCAGTACTTTACTTTTGGCTTCCACCAGTGCCGCTGGGGATACAATAACTGGACTGAGCTTGAAGAGGTTGTCTCTAACTTTGACAAGTTTGAAATCCCGCTCGAGACTATCTGGTAAATTGATTCACCCTTTCTATGGTTTAAGCAGGTTCTAACATGGACTAGGAATGACATTGATTATATGCATGGATACCGTGACTTCGACAATGATCAACATCGTTATCCATACACTGAGGGCGAGAAGTTCATAGACAAACTGCACAGCAGTGGCCGTCATTATGTTCCCATTATAGATTCGGCTATCTACATTCCAAACCCTGAGAACGCCTCGGATGCGTAAGTTCCCCCAAACCTGCCTAACAGAAACAATGCTGATTTATCCTCAGCTATGATACCTACACTCGCGGACACAAGGATGACGTCTTCCTGAAGAATCCCGATGGAAGCGAGTACATTGGCGCTGTCTGGCCCGGCTACACTGTCTTCCCTGACTGGCACAATCCTAAGACAGGCGATTTCTGGGCAAACGAAATTGTTACCTGGCACAAGAAAATAGCCATTGATGGCATCTGGATTGACATGAACGAGGTTTCTTCCTTCTGCGTTGGCAGTTGCGGATCTGGAAACCTTAGCATGAACCCGTCCCACCCTCCGTTTGCCTTGCCTGGAGAGCCTGGCAACGTTATTTATGACTACCCGGAAGGATTTGAGGTCAGCAACAAGACTGAAGCTGTATCTGCATCTGCAGCGTCATCAAGCCAGGCTGCTGCCGCTGCAACTGGCGGCTCTGTCTCTTCGTCTACCTCTTATCTACGGACTACACCCACTGCCGGAGTACGCAACGTCAACTACCCGCCATATGTGATCAATCATGACCAGGATGGTCACGACCTGAGCTCGCACGCCGTCTCCCCGAACGCAACTCACTCCGATGGCGTCCAAGAATACGATGTGCACAACCTCTTCGGCCACCAAATCCTTAACGCCACCTACCATGGCCTGCTGAAGGTCGACGAAAAGAAACGTCCCTTCATCATCGGCCGCTCGACATTCGCAGGCTCTGGTAAATGGGCTGGTCACTGGGGTGGTGACAATGCCTCTAGGTGGGCATTTATGTTTTTCTCCATCCCCCAAGCTCTTTCATTCTCCCTCTTCGGAATCCCCATGTTCGGTGTCGATACCTGCGGCTTTAATGGTAACACCGACGAAGAACTCTGCAACCGCTGGATGCAACTATCGGCCTTCTTCCCGTTCTACCGCAACCACAATACCCTCTCCGCAAACTCGCAAGAGCCCTACGTCTGGGAATCCGTCACGGCCGCCGCCAAATCTGCCATGAAGATCCGCTACGCAATCCTCCCATACTTCTACACCCTCTTCCACGAAGCCCACACAACCGGCTCCACCGTCATGCGCGCCCTAGCCTGGGAATTCCCCACAGACCCGTCCCTCGCCGCAGTCGATACCCAGTTCCTCCTCGGTCCCTCGATAATGGTTGTCCCCGTGCTCGCCCCGCAAGCCACCTCCGTCAAGGGCGTCTTCCCTGGCCTCAAGCAAGGCGAGGTCTGGTACGACTGGTACACTCAGACAGCTGTGGACGCAAAACCCGGTGTCAACACCACTATCCCTGCTCCGCTGGGCCATATCCCCGTTTTCGTGCGTGGAGGCAGCGTCTTGCCGATGCAGGAGCCGGCTTTGACTACGAAGGAGGCACGTGGCACGCCCTGGTCTTTGCTTGTGGCACTTGGTGGCAGTGGTGCTGCCTCTGGGCAGTTGTATCTTGATGATGGAGAGAGCAATACTCCCGATGCGACGCTTGATGTTACTTTCGGGGTCAAGGGGTCTAGCTTGAGTGCCAGGGCAAAGGGTGGCTGGGAGGAATCAAATCCTCTCGCTACTGTTACTGTTCTCGGTGTTTCTAAGAAGCCTGGCACTGTCAAGTTTAATGGTAGACCTGTGCCGGCTTCTGGGGTGCAGTATAACGCTACATCGCATGTGTTGTCGGTTGGTGGGTTGCAGAAGTTGACTGAAGAGGGTGCTTTCAATGAGAACTGGACTTTGAAATGGTGAGTAGTAGACTGTGGTATTCCTTTTAGGAGAGAATTGGGATTTCGGTTTTTTCACGTGCAAAGCTGCTGTCTTCTCTATAATTTATTACAGTGGCAGTCAGATTCACCTCTATTCATTCACAGCAATAATGGACTTTTGTTGTATAATTTCGCTCTTCCTAGTATCTCCTAGTTGTCTTGTTTTCGTCCTACTTACTATCAAAAGATCGAGCACCCATTGTCAAAGTACCGGTGATTCTGTATAACCTCACCTCAGTTCAGTAGAGAAGAAACTGCACGAACCCCCCTACCCCCGGTCGCGTTCATAAATGGCCTGTTTGAAGATCCACAGATTGCAATCTCCTATGTCGGCCCGAATTATGAAGCCCAAATATACATTGTCTTTTCCATACACATACACGTCATCATATCTCTACTAGGCCTCGGGTTTCTCATCATACAACGGAGTACATGCCCTAAATCATCCTAGCAGCATCCACCATGACCATTAGTATCTACTCGTCCCCGACTAAAATCCGAAAGTCTGTGCAAAAGATCGACATCATCTCAAACGAGCCAGTAACCCATTGCCGCCCCCTCTCCACTCCCGCGTCCCTGCAAATTTGGGGTACGAGCCCCCGTGCGCGTTGATTCGATCAAATCTCGTGTCAGGGGATTCGAAGGGTATTATTTTAATTTCGCACGTGCAGTACGCTAGCCTTGTGATCCAGGCTAATCATTTCAAGGTTAGGCATGCATCTATAATATTGCAACTTTGCTTTTTCCGGCAGGGCTGGAGGGGGGAATCGGGATCTGACGAGTTAGATGTGAAGGATGAGAGTGGAATTCTCGTTTAGGGAGATTATCTGTCAATTAATTATGGAGCTCTCGACCATACAGACCCCCCTCTCTGTTTCCTGGTTCTGTCGGACGGGCATTTAGACGGGGTTGTTTTTCATTTAAGCAAATGCATCTGTGAAGATCTTCGTCTAGGCTTTTGGCGTTTATTGGCTTAAGCCATATTCTCTCCTGGGGTCTGATTTCAACGGCTATTGGTCTCTAGTTTTTCTGTCTATCTGCCGCTGTATGCATGGCTTTTTTCTGGAGTATTTATATCAAGCCCCCTTGCAGCGCCTTTAATTGGAATATTCCGTTGCGCGAACGACTTCCCTTTCTCTTGCCCCTGAGTTATCGGTGCTGAAATATCTACAAGATGGTTCTCGCACGATTTGCTTGGCTTGCTGGCTTTGTTAGCACTGCCATTGCTGCCACTCCAGCTGAATGGCGCTCACAGTCGATCTACTTCATGCTCACTGATCGCTTTGCCCGAACGGATGGCTCGACTACTGCTGCTTGTGATACCGCTGATAGAGTAAGCTTTCATCTATGTATCGACTCTGTGACATAGCGACGGAGCTGACTGTATACTCACTGGATAGCAATACTGCGGCGGAACTTGGCAAGGAATCATAGATAAGGTCAGTAACGCTCAAATCCTTCCTATATCTTCCAACTAACCAATCTCTTAGCTGGATTACATCCAAGGAATGGGCTTTACAGCCATTTGGATTACTCCTGTGACCGGTCAATTAACCGAGGACACCCCGTACGGAGAGGCTTATCACGGATACTGGCAGCAGGACGCGTGAGTATCACAAAGCAGAAAAGAGCGCACTTGACCCCTGTGTCTCTACTGACCCAATCTAAGTTATGCTCTCAACTCGAACTACGGAACTGCAGACGATCTCAAGGCCCTCGCTGCAGCTTTGCATGAACGCGACATGTATCTCATGGTCGATGTAGTAGCAAACCACATGGTGAGTGAAATCATCGACATCTCCAATCATCCGGCCTGAGACTGACATGTATTGGATAAAAAGGGTTATGATGGCGCAGGTACTGACGTAGATTATACCAAATTCAACCCCTTCAACGATGCGAAGTATTTCCACTCGTACTGCCCAATCACCGATTACAGCAACGACACTATGGCGCAAAACTGCTGGCTTGGCGATAACGAGGTTTCCCTGCCGGATCTGGATACAGAGAGCACGGAAGTGCAAGATATGTGGTATGATTGGGTTGGATCTTTGGTCTCCAACTACTCAAGTAAGTTTTATCCCAAACTCTTTTGCTTCAGCAAAATATATATCGTCATGTCCAGAAACTAACCAATATATAGTCGATGGTCTCCGCGTTGACACAGTCAAACACGTCCAGAAAGATTTCTGGCCCGGCTACAATGAAGCCGCGGGCGTCTACTGCGTAGGCGAAGTCCTTGATGGCGATGCTGATTATACCTGTCCATACCAGGAGGTAATGGACGGGGTGCTCAACTACCCAATGTGAGATCCTTCCCCGTGAAGTTTATTGGATACACACGGAGAACAAAGTCTAATTCATGGAAATAGTTACTATCCTCTCCTCAGCGCCTTCCAATCTACCTCAGGAAGCATGACCGACCTATACAACATGATCAACACGGTGAAGTCGACGTGCAAGGACTCAACCCTTCTCGGAAACTTCGTGGAGAACCACGATAATCCTCGTTTTGCCTCGTAAGTGGAAATTACATCAAAGCAACGGATCAGATTCCATTCTGTATGTATAGAAGCTAATCTCCTCCCTTCGGGAACCCAGCGTCACCGATGACATTGCCCTCGCCAAGAATGCAGCCACATTCACCATCATGGCAGATGGCATTCCTATTGTCTACGCAGGACAGGAGCAGCACTATAGTGGTGGCGCGGACCCAGCTAACCGCGAGGCTCTGTGGTTGTCCGGATATGATACAGACAGCGAGCTGTACAAGCTTATTGCGACGGCCAATGGTGCCAGAAATCAGGCCATTGCCAAGGGTACCAATTATACTATTTATCAGGTATGTGCTTATCTGTATCTCTGTCTGAGAAACAATAATAGTAATGATAATGGACAAAAAAACTAACTCGGTCTTCACAGAACTACCCTATCTACAAAGACGACAGCACCATCGCCATGCGGAAGGGCTATGACGGTGGGCAGACAATTACTGTCCTATCTAATCTCGGTGCAGGTGGTACCGAGTACTCGGTTTCAATTCCCGACACCGGATTCGCGTCGGGTGCGAATTTGACCGAGGTTGTGTCCTGCACTAGTATTACCGCCGGCGAGAGTGGGGAGGTGTCTGTTCCCATGTCGGGTGGAGCGCCGAGGATTTTGCTCCCCACCTCGTTGCTTGATGGCTCGACTCTGTGCTCGTAGACTTCGGCGGCGAATTGGTGGTCGGGCCGAGGCACGATTGCCCCCTTTCCTCCTCCGAGGGCTTGATAGATCGATCTTTCTTCCCTATGCTTTGACAGTAGGGGAAAGTGTACATATGAATTGATTGGTGTTTGTATACTTCCTTTCGAATGATTTATATCATCTATTAATGGATTGGTGCTTAGACTGTGGAGATGAGAGTTTATGCTGAATATTGAATGGAAGATGTATACAGCTAAATAACTATGTATTTTGAATCCAACTATAGGTACAATGTAAAGATTGACTACTTTGATGAATAGAGAACCCAATAAGTCATGACTATTTCCATTCGAGCTTTTGCTATTACAATCCTCCGCCAGAAAAGAACATTGAATATAAACATAACACCCGAGACCCAACAGATCCAACCTCATTATCAACTCAACATACACCAACCCCAATAATCTATAAACAAAAGAAGAAAAAGAAAAAGAAAACTTAACATCATAATTCCAACCGCATCATCTCATCACCAATCATGCAAAGCCCTCGGGACTAGACCAATAGGCATAGCTCCACCAGTAGTACCAGTCGTAGGAGATTGGAACAAATCCGGCGTCTCAAACGCAGGCTGCGAAGCCGTATACCCAGGCATCATCTGCTCAAGACAATTATACCCCTCAACAAGGGAATCCAACCCCTCCGCGCTAGACATAAGCTGCGAGATATCCATACCGGAACGATGATGGTGCGACGGGCTGAACATCTGCACACCCTTGACGTCGGCGACCGGCGACGACGATGAATGCGATCCCGCAGTCACAACAGTAGTTGTCTCCGAATACCGCCGCTGCACTTCGCCCACAATACACGCGATCCGATATGAGAGGTTGTCACCGCCGGGTGCGAGATGCAGTAGGAAGCCACGGACTTGGCTGATTAGTGGATCGGAGAGCGTGTAATCGCATAGAGTGAGCGCGGCGTAGCCGACGATGAAGTAGACGTGGTCGATTAGAGCGGGCGCGGTGGTGAAGCGTATTTGGAGGAATTGGGTTATTATTAGGCGGGCGGTGCCGCATATTTCTGGGATGAGGCGCTCGTTGTCTGGTTGGAGGCGGGCGGCTGTTCGGTAGAGGAGGAGTTGACAGAACCAGAGATTCAGGTTGAGAGTTGAGTCTTCGCTGGTGGCTGTTGGTGGTATGGTTGTTAGATTGGGATTTGGGGATAGAGTAGGAGGGCTGATGTACTTAAGAGATGTGACCATTCCATTTTCCACCGCTCCAGTTCTTCGTATTCAGTTTCTGCGAACTGGAGGCGGGGCTGGCTGTGTTGAAGTCGGAGAGCGATGCGATATAGTTGAATTTCCGCGACGATTCTTCCGTCTTCGGGTGTGGCAGCTGCGTGTTCTAGGATGCGGGGGCATTGGTCGATGTATTGTTGTTGGATGTTGACCGTGCGGCCATTTGCGAGAGCAGAGCTATTGGGTTGGTGTTAGATCGTGTATATCTGACGGTTTCTTTAAACAGAACATACTGTAGCTGGGTTGAGCAGAGCGTATTCCACAGACGCAACTGAGCAAGTACTTCGTCTGGGTTTAAATTGTCTCCTGGCAGGGTATTGAGGAAGTTAAATGAGATGAGAGCATGGTTGATTGAGATCCCGCTCAGCAACCAGTCATCCATAAGTCCTTCTTTGTGAACGGAAGTTGAGTATAGACAAAGCAATGTCAAGGCCTGGAGCATATCGCTTGTCATAGGCGGGGGCTTCCACAACACCTTTGCCACGGCATGTTGTACACAAAGTGATATATCACGGACGGTATGTTGGGATAGTCCAGGAAGATATCGCGAAGCCAAGAGACATGCAGTGTTGAAAAGGAGTGTATTTGACCGTTGAATGCAAGATGAATGATTTATTGAAACCCAATGGCCAAAATATTCAACGAAACTGGCGAGATCATTAGCAGGAAGGTCTAGTGACAAACACACAATCAAACACACAGTTCAATCAATTTCACCGAAAGCTTGGAATCTACGATGCCCTGGGTGACGATGTCACCGAGGATGTCAGCATCGGAGAAATGATCTCTCTCGCCGAAACATTCGGCTTGCAAATCTCGAATTATTTGCGCTGGTTTGAGCGGATAAAAAGATGAGGACATGCTATCACTGGAAGATGCTCCATCTAGGCTGTTGTTTCTGGTTTGTAAGGTTGGGCTGCAGGGCATGCTGGGGGAGCGGTTCACCATCTGCCGCATCAGATTTATCATCTCCCCCATACCCCTTTCGAGAGAGACAAGCCTTTCCTCGATCGATGGTATAGCGGTGGCGTCGGACCAGGTGGATGCATTGTCCTGGAAGCGTTCAGTTGTCTCGGGGAGCTCGCATTCAAGCCTTTTTTATGACACATAGTTAGTATTTAGAGAAACGGGCGGTTCCAAAAACAGTCAAAAGAAAAAAAAAAACCCCCGCCCAAGACAGCCAAGACAGTCAAAAACAGTCAAAAACAGTCAAAATACAACCAAAAATCGAGTATATGCAAAAAACAGAATAAAAAAGGGACCAACCTAAGTGACAAACAGCGGCGACAAGCATGGCCACGTGGGTCGACATCACAGCGAGTCTTGAGCTTGCGACAAGTATTACAAGCGGTCATTGATCGTCGAATGCGCCCCTTAGGTCTGGCATCTTGGCACGCGACCGAGTCGATTCGGCTGCCATCCTCTGGAATAATCCTCTTGGATTCCCATGAGATATGATTATTTGGAGGACCGGTTCTCGTCATATTGGATGTTGAATGGTTACTGTGAGTATTGTAGGTAAATGTGTACTGTTTTAGATCTATGATCGAAAGGGGAGAAGTTGAAGAGTAAAAAGAGAAAAGAAAAGAAAAAAAGAAAAAAAGGCTTAATGATCAATTGGACCCTTAACAGAAGGCCAAAATCAAAATCCTGAAGATCATTTGGTGTTTATCAGGGAGATCCAAGCCTTATAATAGCGGGTCAAGTAGATTAGAAGGCTGGCCGTGGATTTTTAGCCAATTGCGACAAGAGACCGATTACTGACGATATCGAAACTCCGCGCAGGTACGTCCCGTTCATGGCGGATTATAGCGGACCATGAGCGGACCTGGGGTAATCGAATATGCATCCACCAATCTGAAAACATCCCGTTAGCTTCTAGAAGGGTAGCGATTGTCGGTGCATACTTTTTGCTTTTTAAGAGGGGTTGATAATGTCGCATAGGCCTACTCCGTACCCCCCTGACCCAATTTCCCCGACGAGAACCGTAGGGGAGGGGGTCTGAGAGGGGGGCTTGAGTGGTACGACGATATGGAGTTTTTACTAGATACGTCCTTTTGCGTTGGAATTCTTTTACTCGTTCTCAGTTGAAATCCGAGGTTATCACGAGGTTCCTTTCCCCTTTCCCCCCCTGGTTTCCCTATCTATGTCAACCAACTTCTTTGCATCTATGTCTTGCACGGACATTTCCGACATAAGTAAGTAAGAAGTAGACAAGGATCTAGAGTGAACAGTGTCGACTCTTTAGTATGATTTGGTAGTGATCTGAGGTGGAGAGGGAGGATCAGGATCCAAGTGGAGAGGGACAACAGGCAAACAACAATAACCCGCTAATCATTGGTTAACATGTGCAATGTCTCAAAATAAATGGCTATCAGGATTGGAGATCGCAGCGATGTGACCTTGTAACTTTCAGGCCCGCTTAACAACGGGTATCTTGCCCGTTTAATGGCCTAGTGGCCCTATTAGCTCGTGGTTTTTATTTAGCATCAACAAAAGGACCCCCGGGATCCCAAAAACCCCGAGGCCCCGGTGCTTGTTATCGACTATGCACTCCGTAGTGTCATAAGACCCGGAACGTTCTATTCTAGCCCTGGAAATTCCGTGGCCTTTCCGGCTTACCGCAGGATAAGCTATCATTTAGAAATTAGGTTTTTGGATATGTATGTTGTATGTCGAGAGTACTCCGTATGTGGATAACCTGCAGTTCTTTTAGATTACGTCCCCGCCTGGGCGCTTGGAGGAGGACTGTTACTGTTAGATTATGTCTACATCGTGCTCTTTACACGTGTACATTGCAGCTGATGAGGAATATCATTTGGCACGCTCGTCATTCGCCCTTGACTTATGCTCCCTGCTTTCACATGCTCAGACTATTCCCTGTCTCTACGCAATTTGTCTACAATTCGCCTTGTATGTGAGGCTTTTCGTCATTCGACTACCCTGCTGCCCACGACGCCTATCTCCGTGGGACCACCATCTCTCTCTCCTTTTCTACTCTCGTCGCCTTGCTTGCATTTTTGGTTTTCTACTCTGGCACTGTAATACACGTATGTATGACAGCGTCAAGAAAAGAAAAGAACATTGCCAGGTATCTGATCTCCGTTGATTCTGTCAATGCTGCATGAATCTGCAGACGGATAACTATTGAGTGAGAGAGTCAGCCCCCCCCTCTGGGTCCAACCTCCCTCCCTCCCCCACCCGTGTTTACGCGGCCCCAAAAACTCGTTCTAGATTTTCGAGAAGCAGAAACAAAAAGAATTGACCGACGCAGGGATCGAACCTGCAATCTCTTGATTCGTAGTCAAGCGCCTTGCCATTGGGCCAGCCGGCCAGGCTGTTATGGTGATTCTGATAAAATGTGCACTATAAGTGGATCTGATGTGGGACTCGCTTAAACGCGCTTATATTCGCTTATATCCACGTGACTTTGTATGTCAGAGCTGTTACCAGCATGATTTAGCAGCTAATGATTGTAGAGACTATTATTTGCATGTGGCTGGGTATTTCCGTCTTCAGTAATGTCTCTTCCTGTTTTGGGGAGGGGGTATTCTATCGCTTTTTTGTGATGAATCGGGCTGGTTGGTTCTTGATCCGATCATGTATCTCGACTAGCTTGGTGGTGATGATATAGAAACAAGGTTAGTGACTGTATATAAATCGAAATATTGCCGGTTTTGATAAATACTATTGTGGAAGTAGATAGGAAATGGGTATAATGAATGTATTGGGTAGAGAGGGTTGTGGTCGATAGGAACTATCTCAGCCTACGTGAGTGCTATGTATGGAAGATCTAATGTGTTGCGTGTTCGAATAGTTGGAGATTGAGGCTTTCAGAAAAGGCTGTTACAAATAGCCAAAGCCGGGAAAACGTTGTCCCCATGTAGCCCTAAAAGATCAAAAGCAATGATCGAAATGATCGAACCGGGTGAATCCAGTGGAACATTAGACCTTCATAGGAAACACGATTGAATCTTTTAAACCTTAGCTGGACACTACACATGATAGGCCAAAGCATGTATACTATTTAGCTTATATATTGCAAAGCCTCGTGCAATGTGACGTTTTGTTCAAGGTAGTTTTGTAAAAGAAACCATTTGGCTTTAAAGCAGGGGGGACGGTGTGAGCTATTCAGCAGCATTTATATAGAACCAGACATAATAACAGAGCGATAATAAGGTACTGATGTACCGGAATCCAGGGAGTAAGGTATCAAGGCATTTCTTGTTTACCTCCAGGTAATCAGATCTCTCTCTTTGTCTCCATACCAGTAGATAGAGTCATCATCTATATCTACCTTGGTTATTCTTCTTACCTTCTGTTGCGACGTAGTAGAGTACGTCCATCAGGCACGGCGAGCCGAAATAACAAAGTAATTTTTTCAAAACAGCCCTTCAAAAGACAAGCAACAAGTTTAATGTGTAAGACCTATCTCCTGTGAAGCACAGCATTTCCACATAACCTGGGAATAGCCAAGGTAGACACACCCACTGTATGAATATCGAATTTCCTATATTTAGTAGGCCCAATCTAAGTATATCGTTAATAGTTTCTTTCTTCTATCTTTTATATATATATATATATATATATTGGTGGATATTCACGATGGTAGTAGTAAAGGCAAGACCAAAAATAAGACTGAAAGAAAGACGACACAGATTCAGATCCTAACTCTAGACATAGGAGACATAACGGCTATGCTACAAAGCCTACAGAGAAGTATAAGTCATGCATCCCAAGATGTACTAGTAACACTCTACAACCAGAGATTCCTGCTGACAGACATTACTCAGACCGACAAGCTCACGGACCAAGTTACCTAGATAGGCAATCCACTAGAATAGACTCATCAACTAGAAGGTAGGTCAGATTCCATGCTTACATACCAAGACAGTTTGACGTTAGTCACATGAAGTGTGCATTAGTGTGCCTATATGAGATGCACGAGCTTCTGGTACCCGAGAACTGATATGCATTGACAGATATATTTGATGCCTGACATCTCAAATATTCTCCTTTGCTTCTCTCCGCGGCATTGCATGTGTAACACGCACAACTGAGTAGGCTAGGTCATAAATAATTTGTGCACAAATGTTAGCTGATGCATTTATGTGCTGTTTGCTTTTACCCTTGCAGATATGTGCTAGTCAGGAGATGACTGTGACACACAGTTGGAGGTGTGACTTGATACTAAAGATATATCATCTTTATGGGCACATAATGTGCATATCTACATATTACTGATGGTTGGGATTGGTAGCTCAATAGATACGGGCTTGGTTGATCCTTGGTTGGTACGGAGTAGTGCCCAGGTGTTTTGCGCCATGCAATATAATCGTGAATTCTGTAGATCTATGTACTCCGTGTCTAGCCAACTCAATAATAAGCATCCAAAGAATTTATTTTAGAACGTGGCCAGCAATGCCGTGCCTTATAACAGACGAATAAGCAGCATTGGACCTGTTTATGGTAGGTGCACAAGAGCCCACAAGCACATCCACGGCTCGCAAGCCTACATACTTACGTACAGCATTAAAAAGACGGTCTGTATATATTGTATAGTAGCTACTGTCGTACAAAAGAGTACAGGGTATGAAGTACAGGCGGCTATCCCGTCTACGGAGTATAACGCTTAGTCCACAGTGGAACAGGACCCCGAGCGAAGATCCCCTAAAAAGTGAGAATGCAAATGCCAAATATGCCGTCACACCCAGGCTAAGCGACACTATTGATTATAGTACAAAATAGGGGTCGAACGGTGGATCTGTCGATCATCCATCTGGAATTAATCTGACAAAATTCAATAGTTCGTGGGAAGGTTGGACGACCGAGATCATGGTAGCCAGTTAATATCGAGGAACCTCTAAAAATAAAATTCAAATAAATAATATAACATGACTCAAGGCAAATCAAAGGTTTTGCTTCCGTTTTGGGTTTTTAATTTTAATTTCCGCTTCAACGCGAGGACTGAAATCGAATATGTGACCAGGTCGGACGATATCACATACATATATATGTCAGACTGGTCCGCGTACTCCGTACTCCGATCCAATTATTCAAAAATATGTAGTCACAGAGTACAGGATAAGTACTCCACGATCATCCTAGTAGTCATCCGGAGGTATACGGTGAGACTCAAGCTCGCACGAACCTACGCATAGATCTACACACGATCATCGTAACCCAAATCCTGACATGAGACAGCTCACAAAATCCCGCAGTTGATACCTCCGCTGGCAAAAGGAAAAGCCAAAGCCCACACCTCCCACTTCACCAAGCAGGGACGTTGTTGTGATCGACACGCACGTCCCTCGATCGAGGGCTAAACGCCCATGATAGCGCAGAAGGGAAGACGCACACATACGTAGTACACGACGTATATGTACGACGTACGGAGCCACGGAGCATCTGCAAACAGTACTTGCCTAACATAACTCCAAATGTGCATGCGCACTTTCAAACAACAACAACAAAGTGTCAGATGCCAATTTCACCGCTATATGATGGGTCGGATGCATGTATCTGGATCCCGAATGGCTAAGTGGGGGCTGAACAAGACACCGATCGGGATTTCACCGTATTAGCGAGGAAACCAAGAGCGGGAACGGGATCGGAAAACGTAAGGCGCAGAACCGGGGTTTGGTTGGGCTTTTGGCTTGAGTTAGTTGACAAGTGACAGAGACAGGGTTGGTACAACGGTAAGGAGGGGGATAAACATTTCCATGGACTGTGATTCGGTTGAGCTCTACGAAATACTGTATGTTGTATGCACCCTGCACGACTTTTGTTGGGTTTGTTTGCTTTTTAGATCGGCCAGTCGTGGTCGCTGGAGATACTGGAATACCTGGAATACCGGGGTTTGTCTTGGTGGCTTGCATATCCGCTGCCCCCCTCCTAAGTGGGACTAGGTTACGGGGTTCACCCCCTGTTCGTATAGTCCTGTATGTTGTATCTCGGGGAGGGGGGTATGGTTATGCTTGTTTTTTTGGGGTTGCTTTTTATGATTTCGAGGTACATCGTGCATTCGAGATGTATGTATATAGTTTTGTTTAGTTCTTTGCAGCAGAATATAACTCGAGTACGGAGTAAATAGATGTCACTGCAACCCTTAACTTGCATATTTTTTATTTTTTTTCCATTTTCGGTTTTGTTTTTTGTTTATTGGATGCGCGTTTGATATCACTTTTACAAGATGAGATATGAGTTCAACCAAGTGGGTTGCAGTCCCCTAACTGGGGTCTCAAATTTGGATATATGTATACCACTAAGCGGTGATGGAACCTACATCGTATATCATACCCACCCTCGCAAATGATTGAATTCTACTCGGCAAGAGGGCCGAAGCCTAAGATCTACAGTCAAGTAAGTTTTTCGGGGGTCATGTCAGGACCCCATAATTGTGTCTTCCGGAGGTAGGTCGGGAAAACCAGAAAAAGCAAAAAATAAAAATAAAAATTTAAAACCAAACGAACCGCACCTTTCCAACAAATCTCTACCAGTAGGTACACTATGTTAATAATGTGAGGTTATTCGAGGAAAATTCCACCTGACTCAGTTCCCAACCGCACTTAGTGCGTACATGTCTCGGGATTGAAATAGAATCTGAGAGGGCCGAGAAGAAAACCGAGGAAATTTCAAAGAGGCGAGATAATAGTTCGTTCGAAAATAAGGCATACCTGGTTCAGCGTATCACAGACCATTGTAAATGTTTTAATTAGTATATCAGACCCCACACCGAAATCAAGCCTAGTTAAATTCATCGATATAATTCCTCGGAGCTGTCAATGGCAAAAAAAGTCCCGAACATACCCCGTTTAGACAGCGATCAGATCTAATCCGGGCTCGCGTGGCTAGCATAGTAAACTTTACTCAGTTCCATGGTCTGGAGTGGTTCCTGTGGATTTTTGGATTTTTGGAGTTTTGGAGTTTTGGATTTGTGGACTCCGGAGAGACCGAAAAGCTGAAGTTTAAGTTGCTCCATGCAGCTGTCAGTGTCATTTGAAATTAATTTAAACCTTGAAAGTTAGTCCGTAAATTTCCATGCCTTTATTATAAACGTAAGATTCAATGCAATGCAATGCTTATAATATCAGATCAGATCAGATCAGATCATACCAAACCGGACCAAACTCTAACTGTCAAAAGGCTAAAAGGCACAGAGACCATGGTAAGAATGAAGTTGATGTTTGGTAACCCGACGTCATGAAATAAAAAGTCAAAAATGGGGTCGATCTTGACACATGCCCCCCGGTGGAGCACAGTTATAGAATATCCACTAGTTTATGGGTCTATCAATTTGGAATTGATGACGGTCCAAACCATGGTTCAGTCTGCTTCCTCCAGCCCGAAAACTACCCTTTTGACTTTAGGGAAATAGAGGGCGTGAAAAGTGGCTTGTATCTATATTGTAGGGACATACATAGAGTATATCCAAACCCGTCTCCAAGAACCCCAAATCGTTGAGATCTATCATCGGCGCCAGAAGAAAAAGAAAAGTGGCGCTGCGAGCCGCGGGTAAGGTAAAGTCCACGTTTCCGCGGGACATGATCAATGAACATGGATAAGCTAGTGTCGAGAATGGAGACTTAGTGGAGACGGCATTGCGCGGTGGGCAGCTGAGATCTGGTTGCGCACTCCATATCTCCGTATTGCTTGACATTTCAGATCCGCATTGGCGCTTGTAGAAGTCAAATATGTACCAGAATTAGATAATAAAATGAAAAATGTTTCATGGTTATTTGGAAGTCGAAGGTTCCATTAAACACCTAGTAATGCAATTTCGCGAGTTTTGTCCAGGGGCACTCAATGTAATGGAAATGTGCAACCTGGAGAGAAAAGAAAAAAAACACGAAGTAAAGTAAATCACAGAAATGATTCAATGGGATTCCCAATGCCATCGTTTGTCGTATACCCCTTTTGCGTGTTGATTTCCAACAAATAAATTGCCGCTTGGTAAACGCGACCAAAGAGAAAGGGTATCAAAATATAATGTCTGGCCAAAACCTCCGCGTACCGGACGGCAATGCGACATGTAGAGTGAAGTCCAGAGACCTGAAAGGTGAGAAAGGGGGAAAGAAAAGAAAAGAAAACATTAAGAAAACACGTAAAAGGAAAGATGCCAATCTATCAAGCTCGCCGTATCCTCAACTCCGTGAGTCGTAAATGGTAGAGAAACAATATGAAAGCCCCCCGGTCGTAAAGTGAATAGAACGCTGACGTTGCGAATGCCGTGTAACGTTGAATGAACAGAAATAGGAAAAATAAAAGGCCGTGATCAAACCCGAACCTCCAGGTCCAGGTTCATCGCCACTCTAGTGGTGAGGAGAGGGCATATGCTCCGATCCATCGACATCACTAAAAGGCGACTGTCGTTGAGACTCCGAATCGGTACCACTGCGCATTTGGTTCCGCAGCGCCGGAAGCTGTCGTCTCCGAGCATTGATAAACCAGTTGCTGATCTGTATAAAAAGAAACCATTAGCAAACCAGCCAGAGCAAATTGCCAGTCCTCAGTTGTAAAATCTCACCTGACTAATTGAAAGCCCTGTCCTTGTCATAAACATCTGTTTATCCTCCTCGCTGGGATAAGGATGATCAAGATGCTCATGGAACCAAGCCCGCAGAATATCCGTGACAGGCTTAGGCAAATTGCCCCGTCTCCGCTTCGTCTTAGGATCAATCGGATCTCCCATGATTCCGAAATTCCCTTGCCCAGGACCCATCATCTGCGGCGACATTTGCTCATCCGCGTAGCTGATAGCAGGGTGTCCATACGGCGACTGCGGGTGCATAATGGGCTGGGCGAAGTGCTCGCCGCGCGGATCAGCGGGCATGGCTGAAGGCGTCGGCGCGGGCTGGCGGTATTCCTGCGCGATGAAGGGATCGGAGCGTGGGGGCCGCTCAGGATAGCTGTTGCTAGAGGACGGGTTCATTGCCCGGCCGGGTATGGAGTCCAGATCGCGGATTGAGGGTAGAATCGGACTGGGACCGCGAGATGCGTGTTCGGGTAGATGCATGTGGTGGTGGTGGTGGCCAGGATCTGGCATGCGGGGTTGATTGTCTGCGCCGCGGGAGACTGTATATTCGCGGTGAGATTCGTAGGGCATATTGGTGGATTGGTTGCCGTATGGGATTGAGCGGGGATCGGCCATCTCGTGGCCTGAGGGTGGGCGGTCTTGTGAATGACGGGGGGTGGTGTAGAATGGGGAAGTTGATTCGATTTCATCGTGGAGGTGAGCGGGGAGGAGCTGTGAGATGTTAGATATGGATTCTAGGTTGTAGGTCTTGGAGGAATATAGAGTTATATCTTACCTCGCGGAATGAGGGGAGGGTTTGGTGAGGGTGTCCGGTTGACGACTGGGTTGTATACGAAATAGCCATATTGGTATCTTCGTCTACCTCATGGGACTGGGACATAGACAAGGTTTTTGGGGAGGGACAAGGATAGAAATGTCCGTAGGAAAAGAGTTGCACAAAGTATTACAAAATAGAACTATACTCGACACAGTCAGAATCGAATATCAGACAAGTTTGTACTCTCGCAGAAAAAGGTATAAAAGGGAAGGGATGAGGGGGTGAAAGTATCCAAAGTAGTACTCACCAGGGAAAGCAGGCTGATTTTACGTTGACATGGTAAAATAAAAAAGAGAAAGGCCAAGATTATATGCAAGGTTGGGGAATGAGGGCAAAGATGGAAATGTGGTTTCCCAAATAATGCAGGGCCCCGTACATTATTTCAACCAAAAAAATAAAAGTGGCTCCAAAATCTACTCCGTACATTAAAGTAAATTAAAATAATAAAATAATAATAATAATAAAGATCCAGCTATTACATGTCCATGGAAAAGCAAGAACAGGGGGGGGCCGAAAAATGACGATCGTGGGCTTGGTGGGTACATGAGTCGGAGCATCAGTGCTCCGTGTCAAGGGCATGCAGAGCGGAGAAGGCGTAAATTCAAGAGTTCCCTTAAGGTTGACAGATTGAGTCTTTCTTTGGTCAATGGAATAGTCTTAGCGTCAGGATCTATCTCACGAACTACTCCCCGGTTCCATATATTGGAGATATTTTAGAAGTTCCAGGGTTTTGATTGGATGTTTCGGAGTAAAGGAACCTCTTAAAAGATAAATTGAAAATGGATAATTCAAAAAAGGAAAAAAAGAAAAAAGAAAGTAGTGGTTCACTAGTGTACGTCAAGTTCGGGGATCCCATGCCAGTGCTAATAAGCGGGCTTATGAGCGGCCAGTATTACCATTTACCCTAAAAAAAAAAAAAAAAAAAAAATCTTCCAAGGTCCTTCAAAACCAAAATATAACAAGACATAACAGTACAGGACAGAGTAGTTAAAAGTAAAAAAATGGTATAGAAGAACAATTGAAAGAAATATAACTATTGTAGGAAAGGTTGGGGAAGAGGGGATGTCTGGTAGGTAGACAGCGACGGGAGTAAGGAGGAGGGGGAGTTTCTGTCATAATGTGCCTGAGTCAGGCTAAAGTTAATTATATACTTGTGTTATTTTGTAATTAAATATATATTAAATCAAATTACATCCACACTACTTTTGTTGTGGGGGATCTGGGAGATTCACTCCTTACGGAGACAGAGTAGTTCGTGGCGAAATAACAAAAGTGAAGAACCATCCAATCCCATAGAAGAGGAAAAGACAACCCGGGTGTTGAGTCCAAAGACATGTACAAAGTAAACCAAGCCTCTCTCGTATGGTAAAAAAGAAAAAGCAAAAAAAAAGAGTCCAAGTGGATCTACTCGATAGACACCGAATCGAAGGAAAAGATCGCCGTTCCAAGGAGAGTTATCACTGGTTCCAAAAAGATCGTGTTCCGAGAAGAGCTTAACCTGGATGGTGGGTACAAAAGACAGAAAGGTTCTGGATTTCATTTTAACGAATCAGAAACCGCATAGGTGACGCCTCGGATCGATCGTAGATTGCCTGGAGCCTCTCATCGGGTGATTGATCGACCAAACGGAAAGGGAGAAGAGGGGCTGGTATTGGTTTACAGGGATAGATCGCCTAGGGGTTCTTCAATTCGTATCTCCACTTTCTTCGAGAGCTTGTGGCGTCCAGGGCTTTTTTGAGGAGGGGGGGGAGTTTGGCGTCGGGATTACTTTTCTGTCTCCGTATGTCAGATCAAGGATCACCCGGAGAACCCGCTTTGGTTTTTTCCCTTTTTTGCTCTCCCATTTTTACGTTATGCACTCGTGAGCTGGTACATTGGTGGCTGTTGATATGATTGGAGTGAAGATACCCTCGCATATGATATCTCTTAGGTGTGTTGCATTTTTGGTACTTACACTTAGCTTAGGATGTCACCGATCGCAAATTGAGTGATTTGCGCTAATTTGGATCTTTGCCTCGCGTATCGCGTCCACACGATGTACTCCGTAATCTGGACCACTATATGGAGTATTTTGGAGCAATTTCTCAGCTTGACACGACACACACACTAACAGACCCGCTCTATAAACTAGTCACATTCTGACAATTCAATAATGGCGCAAGTCTGTCATTTCTGGAGATTACTGGACTAAGCGCAAGCTGAGTGTGATCCAGCCCAGTGTCAGCCAATCAAGTCGTAACAATGGAGTTCCCTTTTCTGGATTTTTTGGTGATTGGATAGGTTCCTGGCGAATCTCGTAGCACAATGTGCCTTGAAAAAGGTGTCAGAATGCTATATTGAAATTGTTGTCAATCTACTGTACGACTCTAGCCCTATATCATAACCCCTATAATATAACACCTGTCTTTTCATCTGACACCCGAGTCTATTCACTTCAAAGTTTAATAACTGAACTTAACACGCAGTCCCCTCGGGCCCTAAGGTATGTCCTTTAGGCCCATATTGTCGATCCACCCATCAAAAGGAAGATCCCTTGGAAATTAAAATAAAATCAATTATTTTCGATCGGGAATGGAGCCAGCCCCGAAGCTTTGGATCTACCGAAACCTTTTTCTTATTCGCTGTTCCAGAGATCTGACTTGAAAAATCGGAACGTCAAAGTTTTCTTTGATGAAAATCTCAAACTGCAATCATCCACACTCATGAGCTAACAGATAAAAAAAGAGAGAGAAAAAAAGAGAAAGAAAATAAAAAGAAGGGAACTGGGATTCCAACCGATCGTCATACCTGCCATGTCCTTAGGTCCCGTCCCATTCACGAGATCAGAGATCGTGCATGAAGGAATGCAGATCATCGGATCTCGCAGGCAACCAGGATCTTCCCTGGGAAAATGACTGGTCCAATTTGCAGTTGATTGGTCCTCTCAAAGCTTTGAGCGCCATTAGAGGGGAAATGGAGAGGGGTAAACATAATATCTTGCCTCTCTTCTCGCATGCACTATGGGCCTGTATACCCTAGCGTCGGAGGAATTATTCCAGATCGGTGGAAACACATACTGATCCATGGATCCATGGACGCATCGGCAGTATTTGTCATTTCCGTTTCCCGGTTCTTGGGTCTACCGGGGGTTTATTTTGTATTCTATTATTTTATTATATTATTTTGTGTATTATGTATTATGTATTTTGTTTTGTATTTTTATTATTTTATTATATTTCATATCTCATATTTTCTTTTATAAATTAATTTATATTATATTTTGACTCCAATTTTTGAGTGTCTAACCTTATTTTTATTATTTTTATTATTCTGACATTTGATCTTCTATTTTATCTATTAAGGAGTATGTACATCGAAGAATTTTTGATATCAAATTGCCAAGAATTCCTTTTGCACTGAATAGTCTCCTTTTTGTGAACTGTCCAGAGGCCCGGTTTTTATTTTCTTCTTTTCCTACAGGCATCTGAAAAGAACCTCGATTGGGAATGTATTAAATCATAATAATAAAGTCCGTAGCGGTATAGTACATAGTACAAGTACTCCATAGCATAGTAACACAATACTGCAACCTTAGGCATCCGAAAAGGGCCTTCTGCATAGATCCAACCCCAAATTAAATGTCCAGACCGTTAATAGGTGCATGTCTTCCAGCATGTACCTGGTTAAAACTTGGAAAATCCGAATTGTTTGCTTATTTGGCTGCCCAAAACAACCTAGACTCGTATCACCGGAGGAGTGTTCATGCATGATTTAGGTATGCCAAGAGTATAGTTCATGATGAAGCCACCAATCCCTCGCTGCCATGCGAGGTGATATTACATGCTCTTTTTTTTTTATTGGTCCGATCAATACTTTATTGGCTTTAGACAGGGCCTTGCTTTTTCAAATGACGTGGGTGGGTGTCAGACGTCTCTTTCTTGAACGGGTAAGGCGGTTAGGCTGGCCCCGGAAATATAACTCCTATACCCATGGGGTGATATGACTTGCTGCATGGCGAAAGGGTGTAGCGACGGGAGGGAGCTCGGGTGATGGATCGGTGAGTTATGCATTAGTGCCTGACTCGGCGCTAGAGACCATGTCGATAGTCCCTACTTTGTTTCTTTGTCTGCTGTCTGCTCGGCTAGAGCTTTGCCACCCTTGGTGGCTAAATTTAGAGCCGATAACTAACGTCAACTTGCTCGATTAGGAAAGACTTCGATTCTATGTGATACGCCAGAAGTACGACTTCCTGCTGCTTCGCAATGCAATATCACCGGGAATATAGGCAAGCATATATCCCCGTCCTAGATGGCACCCACTCCATTTTTGAACCGCTAGGTCATGTACGAGTACGGAGTAGCGAGCAAGACATAGCCCACTTATCACATGTGCTAAACAATTCACACACACTCAAGGATCTTTCTGTCCTTAAACTCCCCGATATCTCTATCATGGCCCAAGAAAGCCAACACCACATCAATTTTATTCCATTAAATATCTAAGCATTGTGCCAGCTTCGAACGACATTATTCTTGTGTCTGCAATTTGTGCCTGTGAGGGTGTTGCTTATACAGCGGTGGCACGCCTCTCTCTCACCGTTAGATAGAAGTCTCCAGCCTGCAGCGGGTGACACAATAGCATAAAACCGGCGAAATATTGCCCGGGTTGGTTTATTTTCCCTTCCAATTAGTGGGCACAGGCATTGGGCTCTGCAATATGGCTGATATATTTCGCAATTCGCTTGACCAAGCCCATCAGTGATATCATCAGGTCCTCCCCATCAAGAGCTTGCATATCTCCCATAGTAAATATCGATATAAGCTTGCGCAACTTTGAAATAAAGAGTGCGAGGCTGAAGGACAAGGGATAAACCTGGAGGGTGGAAAGGCAGACAGAGGAGAAGATAGACACGCTCTCAGAATTAGCTAATTACACATCTATTCTGAGCTAATGGCCTCGCATTCTCGGCACCCATTTCAGCAATACGGAAGAGCAACTGAATTTTCATCCCGAGATCCTGTTCTCAGCTCAGAAACAGCAAGGCTAATAAACAGCAGATAAACAACCAGGTCTAACCTCTGACCTAGAGCAAGCACCAACCGATCTCAGCAGCGTACACATGGAGATTCGGTTCCTTCCTTCTATAGCGATGAACACCTCATTGGAGAGCGATAGGCGTGTTTCCATTTTATCAACCTACAGCTTGATACTCAAAGTTCTCCTGCGTGAATTAAGGGACTTTTGAGTCCCGTTCGACTCAAAATTCTTTTCAAGCCTGTCCCATAGTTGTTCACCTTCTTGTGTTGTAATATCCGCAATTACAAGGAGTTCTGGGCGATCAAGCACAGATCGAGTTTGCAGATCTTGAATGGTGGCTTCGATAGTGGAGTAGAGGTGACTGGACCGTGAAGCATTGGGCGTTGCAGTGAAAGTCGTTGCGGAAATTGTGATGGGGATTTCTGGGTTCATTTCGTGTTGCGATATTTTCACAGTAAGTTATTAGGGAGGAAATGTGGATGATGTCCATTAGGTGAGGATGGTTGCTTGTTAGAAGAATATTTGCTAGGCATCCACCCTTTATGAATAGCTCACAGACCACCTTGTATATCCGGATGAACTTTGGAAAGGATTGGAATCTCATAAAGGCCAATAGAAGGACAGCGGTTAGTTCATACCAGTTTTCCTGTAGAGAACCATTGGATGTTTAACTCTATTTCTTATTTGTAGAGGATATTGCGAAGTCTAATACTACCTATATTACAACTGGACCCGTAAAGATGAGATATTTAATAGTACGAAGGAAGACCATTAATAAGAAATGGTATCAAACAACCCGACAAGTGTCTTACTACCTGATAGGAATACCTCTGAACATTTGACTGCGGCACAAGAAAATCAATCATACTGCAGCACAGTAGTGAGAGCACTAGACATTATATTAATGAAGCTTGAGGCCCCTACTGTGGCACCGAGCAAAACATCGCTCTCATCATGAGCTGCTAGGTCACGCAGCCAACCATCCACACTAGCAACGGATGTGTTGATATAGAAACACCGTTGATCTTAAGTCTCACACTTGTGCGAACCTAGAAAAACCATGTCGCCGGCGATTGGGATCGAACCCCGCAGAAGTGTAGCAGGGAGATGAGATCCTAGGTATCTGATACCCTAGGCCACTGACCTGAACTATCAGGCACCAACACCATACCGTTTTCACTGCTTGGCAGCTACCTCAACAGTTACCATCTACTCGAAGAGCTCGATATAGAAACTGTCAAGCCAAGCTTGTTGCCTACGGTATATGAAGTATCGGTGTGCACGTCCCCTGCCCTGTCATCAGGCATGAATTATGCTTCCCTACCTGATTGGGGCGGCCCCAACCCTGGAGCCTGATGCAGGAATGAAGACTTTTGAAACGGCCCCCACAAGGCTCGACCCTCTCCCCACGTCCCCGACATGAAAAACAATACAAAAAGCATACAGAGGGAATCGAGTTTGTAGTCGGTTTTCATCTCTTTGTTCAAAGGTACGCATAAAATAGAGGGTTGACCAGTGAATCTGTAGTTGGTCCCATCACTATTAATTATGTCAAAGGGGATGATCCGGTTCTGATCGGGTGCCCTACGCACGCCTCTTTATGGCTGAGCCAATGATATGACCTTGCTTTACTTTAGCTGCATGCCTAGGTTGTTAGCCTGGCAGGGTATGAGCTCATTTGCTTGGCTAAGTTTATGCGTGGGCCGGCCCCCTGATAGTTGGGGGAATGCGGCTTAAAGAAGACCCTTTCCCACTTGTTTTACTTTCTCCTTCTTGATTTCAGAACCTCTACTCTATCAGTTGCTTTGACAGTTAACTCTTTCACAAAAACGAAATACATAATGCGTATCACTGTGTTTCTCTCAACGGCACTAGCTGCCCTCGTCACTGCGGAAGAATCAACCAGAATCAACTATTTCGGCGGTGGAATGCAATGGGCTCATAAAGCCCACCTCCACCACTGGACCAGCACGGCTGCCAGTGTCGCTGGAATAAATGCTGTTGCCACTACCTACCGAATTGGATGCCTAAGCGATGCGCCCAAGTCTGATTGCGAAATTGCTACGCCCTGGACCATGATCCAGGGCCCCAAAACCTACAGTCTCACAGGTGTTTATACCGTGTCGGGATCAGGAACAGTCAACGCTGTGACTGGAACCCAAAACTTTGACTGCACTTTCGCCAAGGCCACCGAGTCTCCTTCCTGTTCGTTTAGCGCGAAGGCCACCGGCACCACTGCAGGTGTTTCGTATTCTACATCCACCTCCACCTCCACCAAGAACCTGCCAACGAAGTCCTACACATCCTACGGAATCCAAGTCACAGCGGGGACATCTTTATTTACTGCCACCCAGGCAACTCAAAGCCCCAATGGAGGAGCCGCCATGGTTACTGCTGCGCCAATGGGGGCAGCTGCTGTAGTGGCCATTGCTGCTATGCTCTAGCGCTTTGCTTGTTCGGCCTTTGCATCCATCATTTTTATTTTACCTGAAAATTGACTGAAGAGTGTTCTGATAAGATACCCCAAGCACACAGTCGGCTGCATTCTCATGTCATGTTTGCTTTCCGTTCTAGCCTTTTTGGGTAGATGTGATTCGATAGTCGCAAAGACAGTGCTTCTTGTTCTTATTTAGTGGAATGGTGCATGAATGGACATATTATTCACAACTACCCCTTTAGAGTGATGTACAGGCTAATACTATCGTATAAATAAATGATTGTGGCACTTTGATTGTTCCGAGTTTCCAACGGTGAACTTCGAACCTTACCTGAGAAGATGTGTCTTGCACAAAGTATGTTTTTTTTTTTAAAAACTGTCTTTCCGTACACATAAAAGCAGATGACAAGGCCGCATAAGCGGCCGAGTATTCTTGAAACCCGTGAATAGGCTGAGCTTCTCCATCACCCCGTGTTGATAGAGTATTCGGGCAATCAAGGCACCCAAATTATCCATAGCAAAGCTACAATTCACTAACTTTTGGTGATTCAATACGAACGAGAAGTATTAGAAAGAGTGTATTCGTATGAAGGGCGCTATAGGAGGTATAGAGGTATAGCTATAGTAAGTGTTGAGCCCTTTTTTTTTTTTTTTTTTTTTTTTTTTTTTCGAATGGGGATACATCTTAACAGCACCAATCTAAGTATCTGAAATACATACTTATATAGAGGTAAAAAGAGAACGGGGAATTATCTACCCATTGATTTTTAAAACTTCACCTATATCGGCCTTATCCATTACCCACAGTCCAAGCAGTGGTCTTGGCGTAGGTTCTTCTACAACATTAGACACTATAGGAACCATGAGGATACCCCGACAATCATATACACTAATCGGGGGAATTCGTACCGGAGAAGAAATCCTGAGCCGTTTAACAGGCGTCCATAAGCCCGGGGTAGACTGACATGTAAATTGTTAGCGGCGACGGCGCGCGACGGCGCGCGACGGCCAACCTTGTGGGCGCTCTTGGCTCTCGGAACAGATAACGCGGCCCACCCTCATTTGCAATTTCAATGACGGGCGTAGATAGACATCGGAAAAAAGGGGATGGTGAATAGTCATACAGGAGAACATGTGTAGGTATATAACTAGACTCTTTATCCATGATGGTGAGATTAATAAAACTAACTATACTTCACTCTATCTCGCCGGTTAGTGTACACCTGAATTCTGGGTTATCCTTACTTTGACTAACAGCATGTCAAGATTGTATAAAGCTTCTCAATGACTTCATATTCCACTGGAAGTGAGGACCAGCCTCTAACAGTTTCTCAATGGCGTGAACTACAAAAGACTGTTTCGGAGCCAACTCACATTTTGTCCCTGCTCGAACGAGCACAACCAAACACATCAAATGCATGGATCTCATTGGCAACGCCTGAACAAATCATTACACAATGGGAGGATATAACAGCACTTCGATCCCAGGGGGAACATCTTCCACTATTCGGCGTGCCGTTTGCCGCTAAGGATAATATCGACGCCGCTGGGTTCTGCACAACGGCCGCATGCCCGTCATTTGGCACCGAGCCTGTCACCACCGATTCAACAGTTGTGCAACGGTTGAAATCACAGGGAGCTATCCTCATTGGCAAGACCAACCTTGACCAGTTTGCCACCGGTCTTGTCGGTACGCGTTCACCGTATGGAGCCGTTGCCAATTCCTTCGATCCAAATCGAGTCAGCGGTGGTAGTAGCTCGGGAAGCAGCGTGGTAGTCGCTCAGGGACTGGTTCCTTTCTCCCTTGGTACAGATACAGCAGGGTCAGGTCGTATACCTGCAGGGTTCAATAATCTCGTTGGACTCAAGCCCACACGGGGCGCTTTGAGTGCACATGGTGTAGTACCAGCATGCCGCTCACTTGATTGTGTCTCTATCTTTGCCCTGACTCTGGAAGATGCCGAACTGGTCCTGCAACTAGCCGAGGGGTATGATGTTCAAGACGCATACTCGAGAGATCGTGCCAGCTGTGCGACTCACAAGTCTCCTCGAGGAGCCTTGCCCTCACAGCCCACATTGGCTATATGCTCCAACCCTGAGTGGTTTGGCCGGACCGAGCAGGCTGCAGCATACCAGGATGCATTGACCAAAACCCAACAGCTGGGGTGGAAGCTAGAGCCCGTTGACTTTACACCCCTCTTCTCTCTTGCCAGTCTCCTGTATGAAGGCCCATGGGTTGCCGAACGATATGCTGCTATCGAGAAGTTCATTCGCTCAGTTCCAGCCGAGGCCATGGACCCGGTTGTTCGGAGTATCATCTTGAAAGCCGAGAAATTCTCTGCTGCAGATTTCTTCGCGTGCGAGTACCATCGACGGGATCTATCCTCTGAGATTGAGACAATCTTCGGGAAATACGACGCGCTACTAGTGCCCACGGCTCCCACATTCCCTTCGATGCAAGATCTCAAGGATGAGCCGGTCGTGGCAAACAGTCAACTGGGCACATATACCAACTTCGTGAATTTTCTGGATTGGTCTGCTTTGGCAATTCCTGCTGGCTGGAGAGGAGACGGTCTTCCTTTCGGTATCACACTGATAGGAGGGGCATGGGAAGAGACACGGTTGTTGGAGCTCGCCCAGCGCTGGATGTCTGATGCCCCGCGCTTGTTAGGAGCGACGGGTGTGGAATATCAAGAGCTTTTCTCTGGCCAAAACTCTGGGCTTACTGTCACCCCCAATTTCATGCAGTTGGCGGTAGTTGGTGCCCATCTTTCTGGCTTCCCTCTGAACAAGGATTTGGTCTCACGGGGCGCAACCTTCCTCACTGCTACAACCACAGCCCCGTGTTACCAGTTATTTGCACTGCATACAACAGGACCAGTATCAAAACCTGGTCTAAAAAGGGTCATTGATAGTGGAGAATCAATCGAAGTGGAGGTTTGGAACATGCCACTCGACCAGATGGGCAGCTTCCTCGGTACTGTCGCACCGCCCTTAGGCATTGGATCGGTTGAGTTGCAAGACGGCCGGTGGGTTCACGGGTTTATCTGCGAGTCTGTTGGCCTCGAGAATGCAAAAGATGTCACCAATTTCGGCGGATGGCGAGGGTACACCCAGTCACTCAACACTTCCACCACCGAATCGTCACGCGCTGCATCTACCACACCTGCAACAAGCATCGGTGAGAAGCGTATTAGGACGGTTCTGGTTGCTAACCGCGGAGAAATCGCACTGCGCATCATTCGGACCTTGCGTGAGATGAAGATCTCGTCCGTGGCTATCTATTCAAGTGCAGATGCTCGCTCACCACACGTTACCGCTGCAGATGTTGCGCTTCCGCTGGCGGGAAACACAGTATCTGATACATATCTGAATGGCAAGCAGATCCTGGATATGGCTATCAAAGCCGATGCCGATGCTGTCATTCCTGGATATGGATTTCTTTCAGAGAATGCCGACTTTGCCGCCGCCGTGGAGGCTGCAGGTCTAGTATGGATTGGTCCAACTCCGAAACAAATGCGTGATTTGGGCCTCAAGCATCATGCTCGTGACATCGCAATTACCGCCGGCATTCCTGTTGTTCCCGGAAGCGATGGTTTAGTCACCAGTGTCGAAGATGCACTGGCAGAAGCAGAGAAAATAGGCTATCCAGTGATGGTGAAAAGCACCGCTGGTGGGGGTGGAATTGGCCTTCAGCGGTGTGCTGATATTGATTCACTCCGAGAGGCGTTTGATGGTGTTCGTCGACTGGGACAGGCAAACTTTGGCGATGACGGGGTTTTCATCGAGCATTTCATCGACCGAGCTAGACATATTGAGGTCCAGGTGCTCGGTGATGGCACTGGCAGAGTCATCTGTGCTGGTGAGCGTGACTGTTCGCTGCAGCGTCGAAACCAGAAAGTCGTCGAAGAATCCCCTGCTGGATTTGTCCGAGTCGAGGTTCGAGCTGACATGCGCCGCGCTGCTGCTGCTTTGGTTGCTTCCTTGCAATATCGCAACGTAGGTACCGTTGAATTCATCTTCGACATCGATAGCGAGAAATTCTACTTTTTGGAGATGAATACACGTCTCCAGGTCGAGCACCCAGTGACCGAGGCTGTAACAGGCCTTGATCTTGTCGAATGTATGATGCGCATTGCTATGGATGATTGCACCACTCTTTTCCCCCAGCAGATAAATGAGATTCCAGTCTCGGGTGCAGCAATAGAAGTTCGTGTTTATGCCGAAAGCCCCCTTCAAGAATTTCGACCTTCTCCTGGGAAGCTTTTGAATGTCGACTTTCCATCTGGTGTCCGCGTTGACACTTGGGTCAGTTCAGGCCAGGAGCTGTCGTCATCTTTTGATCCAATGGTCGCAAAGATCATCGCACACGGTGATGACCGTGCTGAAGTTCTTCGAAAGCTCTCAGATGCACTGGGAAAGACAGTAATTACTGGCGTGGAAACGAATCTGAGATATTTACAGCAAATTGTTGCCTGGGATATGTTCAACTCCGGAGAATTCACGACAGGATCGCTCAATACTTTCCCATACGAAGCCCAAGTTATCGAGGTCATTGATGCTGGGTCCGACACGGCTGTACAGGACTTCCCTGGCCGTCAAGGCCTTTGGCATATCGGTGTGCCGCCCTCCGGCCCAATGGATTCCTACTCCTTTCGTCTCGCCAACAAAATAGTCGGCAATGATGACCATGCTGCGGGACTCGAGTGCTCGATCCAAGGCCCGACGCTGCTCTTTCATTCCCCAACCATTGTTGCTGTCGTTGGTGCTGATTCCCCTATATCTGTTGATGGGAAAGAACAGGAGCCCTGCATGGCCATCAGCATTCGAGCTGGACAGAAACTCTCGATTGGCACAGCCACCAATGGCTCCCGAGTTTATCTTGCCGTCCAAGGTGGTATTCAGGTCCCTGAAGTCTTGAGCAGCCGCTCAACATTTGCGACCGGTCACCTTGGAGGGCACAATGGACGCAGCCTCCGCATTGGTGATCTTCTCCCATTAGCAACTGTTATAGAAGAGGAACTTACATTGCTCAAATCGCCAATTCTTTCCCTGCCGATACCTGAGAACCGAGAATGGGTCGTTGGCGCTATCCCTGGACCACACGGTAGTCCGACTTATTTCACACAAGATGGGCTTCAGGAGCTTTTCAATGGCGAATGGACTGTCCACTACAACAGCAATCGACTCGGAGTCCGTCTCACCGGGCCCCGTCCAGAGTGGGCACGGCAAACCGGTGGTGATGCTGGCCTGCATCCCTCCAACATTCATGACAGTCCTTATTCAATCGGGAATGTGAGCTTCACAGGTGACGAGGCAATTGTTCTGACAGCAGATGGACCAAGCCTGGGAGGATTTGTCGCGTTTGCCACAGTCGCAGAAGCCGAGATGTGGAAGATTGGTCAGATGCGGCCAGGCGATCGCCTTCGGTTGCATCCTATTTCTCTTGATGACGCGCGGGCACTTGCGAAGGCCCTCGAGCATTCGATCGCCACTCTCAGCCCGCTGACCAGTGGTGACTTGAGACAGGCAAGTTCTCCTGCTGCCTCTAGTCCGATCGTGAAGGAGATATCCGAAGCTGGCCGCTTCATCCGATGCTGTCAAGCAGGTGATCGAGCCTTGTTGCTCGATTTCGGCAATGAAGATAACTTCACGCTACGGCAAACATTTCACATCATGAACTTCATTGAGATGCACCGAATTTATCCAATTCCAGGCGTCGAGGAGCTCACATCAGGCGTCCGAAGCCTCCATATTCGCATGGAAGCAAACTTCCCACTAGTTCAAGTCCTTGATGCGCTGGTTGCGCATGAGATTTCTCTTGGAACAGAGCTTCCTGCCCGACTACCCTCGCGTATCGTGCATATGCCTCTTGTTTTCAACGATGAGAGGAGCCGCAAAGCCATTGCCCGCTATACTTCGACCATTCGTTCCACAGCACCGTACCTACCTAGCAACATTGAGTTCTTGCAGAAACTGAATGGACTTGACAGTCCCGATCGGGTAGAGAGCAATCTCTATGAAGGCACATTCCTAGTGTTAGGCCTTGGTGATGTGTACCAAGGGTCCCCCTGTGCTGTGCCACTAGATCCCCGCCATCGACTCTTCGGAACGAAGTATAACCCCTCCCGATCGTTCACACCTCGTGGCGCTGTCGGTATTGCTGGCCAATACCTATGCATCTATGCAACCGACTCGCCTGGCGGGTATCAGCTTGTTGGTCGTACAGTCCCTATTTGGGATGAGTTCCACAAGCCCGGACTGGGCGAGAAGGCCCCGTGGATGTTCTCACTCTTGGACCAGATTCGTTTCTACCCTGTCACCGAAGAACAACTTTCAGCAGCAGAGGCCGATGGAACCTCCAGTGATCTTATCAAAATCTCTGACGCCGAGCTAGACCTCAATGAATATGAGAAATGGCTGGCAGAGGAGGAGGAAGATATCACTGCTGTTCGGGAGCGACGATCGAAGGCAATGCATGAAGCAGACTTCTTCGACGATCTGCTCAAGCCATACGATCCGATCACAATGCGGCCAGGCCTGGGACGGGAAAGCGACGAACCTATGATCGGAGAGCGGGTGAAGGCACTTTTACCTGGGAGATGCTTCCGTTGCGCTATCGAGGAGGGGGATGAGGTCCAAGCAGGAGACCCTCTGGTGAGTACAATAGATGTCGACGTCAATAGCCAAGCATCGAGCTAATTATATTTAGATCTGGATAGAGTCCAACAAAATGGAGGTCAAGATTTGTGCACCAGTCAGTGGGAAATGTGTGAGGTTGCTGGTCGCAGAGGGAAACATCTTGGGGCCCAGTAACGATGTTGCTATTATTCAATAGGTGAGGCCATATGTACATACAAAAGGAGCAACGCCATGAAATATGTCCAGATAACGCGTTTCGTTATTTCGTTGATAAAAACCCCATTGGGGGAAGTGCTGTAGGCAACGTTTCTCATAGACCAGTGGATTGACAAGAGTACACGAGATCTATGAGTCTCTGAATGTGGCTGCTTTTACAGCAGCCAAATCGCCGACCTCTTCATGAAGCATGCGAAGTGCCTCGCGAGCAAATGGAGCAGCGGATGCTCGTACCTGCAGGACCCAGCGAAGCTTTTCAAGTTGTTCGACGTAACCCGCTGCTTCATCCACTTGAGGACTCGTTGCCCACAAAAGACCAGCAAAGGCACCAACTAAAGCCACTTGGGATGCTGCTGCAAAGCCCCAAAACGATTGGATATGTTCGGGTTGAAAAGATTCAATCAAGTTCATTGCCGACGTTAGCCGGGCGCGAGCAGCGGTTCGAATCGCCGAACGAAGAGATGGTGCGCTATCTGGAGTCAGAACACGCAGTAGCGCGCGATGGATGGTCAGCTCTGTTGCCATATGCGAGAGATGCAAAGCGCCGTTCGTCGAGAGCCGCAATGAGGGTGTGGATTCTAGTTGGAGGCTGGCGGGTAGTGCCGCATGCCATTCGCGCAACTCCATCGCTAGGGGCTTTGCCAGACTCATCGCACCTGACGGTCCAATCCGCTCAAGTAGTCCGCCTTTTTTGGTTGCGCCGATGGAGCAAAATGTGGACACGATGCGACTGAAGATCTTGGTCAATTCAATAGATTGCAGGAATGCCGCCCGACCCGCGGCTCCGTCCACACCTCCGTCCCCATTCTCCTCAGTCGCATCTTCTGGAAAGTCATTAAGTGTACACGGGCCAACATCCCAGTCACTCGTCCCTTCGTCTTCATCAATCTGAGCAGGAATGAGAGATGGTCGCCCATGCACAAGAACGCCCCACTTGTCCTGCATGTATAGCGCCCAAGCTAAACGTCGTCGTAGACCTTTCTCCCATTCTGGGATTTTCCAACCCGTACAGTCGATATGAATTCCCAAAGTCTGCCCGAGTGATAGTAGTTGAGCCGGAAGAGTGCTATGGGAAGACCTCATTCTTTGCAATAACAACAGACCGGCCTGTAATGTGGAGAGCTTGGGCCGTTTCAGATCGTCGGCCATGGCTCGCATTGCTAGGTCCTCTAGAGCTTCGGCATCTGGTGTCCGAGATGCAGTAGCGAGAGTTCGATCAAAGAGCTTCCAATCTAGCGCGACAAGGTAAACGGCAGCGAGTAATGGTGGTGAGAACTCGCGGTAGGACCGGGCATATTTCTCCAGAAACACGCCCTGGTCCAGGATTGGAAATGTACGGTGCATGATGCGAAAATATAAGTTTACCAAGGTTGGTCCCAGAGGACGTATGGATTCCTCGATGCGATCTAGGTCGGTGATGCGTTGCATCTCAGAAGCTGAATCCTTGTCAGGGTAGGTCATGAATGCAGTGGATTGATTCACACGCCGCGGATAACACCTTTCATGGCCAGAGAGCGACACAGCTGATGGCCGCAGATTAAGAAGTTCAGGTTCATGATAGCTGGCAGGGCCAATATACTCGGAATGCAGATGAAGCTCTAGACCTAATGTACCATCTAGTCGTGAATTGATTGGATCGACTATGGCCTGTTCTTCGACAGATCCAACAGTAGATGGTGTTAGAGAGCTGCGGTGTCTTTTTACCCTTTGCTTGCGGGTTAGCTAAAAGTGATCCCGGATATTGCATTTCTAAAACGTACTTGGTTTCTGTTGTGCTCGGCGACTTCCTCCTTTTCCGCGGTCGTGGACCATGAAGAAATGTGCATTCAAGACCATTCAAGTTACAAAAGGTGCAGTTATCTTTCTCGGGCTCCCGTATACATCGCGACTTGCGATGACGGCAGCGATCGCATGGTCGCGTCCGATGCTCCACTCCCGCCGGGGACATTTGATGCAAATTAACTATGTTCTTCCTTGAGTACAAATATCTTGGATATGATATTATCTACTCATCTAGTTGGGTCGAAATCGGTCGGGCGACAATATAGGTAGCTCATTGCGTGAGACGTTGACGAGATTCCAGGAATTACCCAGTGCATTGACTCGCGTCCCATTTGGAAGATGAGTTGCACGTGACTGCATATGGTTTTTGTTCGAGCACTACATTCACAATGATGTATTCACCCTGAAGTAGACATCAAGATTAAGCAGCAAAGAGATCGTGGCAATACCAGGATGAAGTGTAAAGAATTTGTCAAGACGAAGAAACAGATTGAAACAAATATTGATTTATGCATATTCAACTAAAACCGGAAGAAAGATCACAACCTATAAACCCGAACAAAAACTGGGATACCAAGAAAAAATGCAAAAGTAGAAAAAAAAACCAAGAGAAAACAGATAACCTCCCGCTAAAAAACATGAATCAGACAAAGAGCAAAACGATGGAAGGCCAGTCGACGACCTGGTCGAGTGTGTCTAGCCATGAGCTCGAAGCAAAAGAAATAACAACCGCAGAGCTTTTGCAGATGCAGGCAAGATGAGACAAAATATGTATAGATGAAGGACGAATAATGTCTTTTGCACATGATTGCAATGAGTACTGAGCCATCAAGGCACAATGCATCAAGATAACCACCCAGAATTGAAGTGATCACCAAGTTTCCTGGGGAAAAAAAAGGTTAGCATAGCCCACAAAACATCAAAACACATCAAGACTTACAGCAATATACTGTCCAGCCTCCTTCTTCCGCTGCCAGAACATATCGGCCTCTTGAGCATTGAGATTACCCTTGGCCATAGCAACCTCAATAAGAGCAGCCTCAACACCCTCACCCATACCCTTACCCGAACCACAAACAAAGACACGACCGTCAAGTGAGTTGATGACAAACCAGACTAGATCAGCCTGGTGCCTCACCTCTTCCTGCACATAGCGACTCTCGCCTTTACGGCTCTGCACAACTGTGCGCACCTTATCCTCATGCACGCCCCACTCTCCCGAGTAAAGCTCATCAAGCAGCGAGTCACGGACACCCTGCAAGACCCAGACTTTGTTAGCGCAGTTCGCCGACTGGAGACGGCGCTGCACAAAGCCGCGGAAAGGCGCGATGCCAACTCCCGCACCGATGAGCAGCATCGGGCCATCTGAGGCAAAGCGCGTCGCGAGCGGGTTCGCCATCAGACCTCGGAACATGGGTACGTGGAGATCGGGCTTCTCGCCGGAGGCTTCGCCGGCAATCGCTCGCTGCGCGAGGGACTCTAGGTACCCTGATCCTACGCCTGTGCGTGACCCACCGCGCCAGTCCTCGGATTCGGCGACTGTGACAGCGACTTCAATTAGGCGTCGGCATTCGCTACCTTTGTATTGGCAGGAGATCTGGGGATCTTGAGAGAGGGAGTAGAAGCGGGGCATGAGGGTGTTTAGGACAGAGAGGAGGTGGTCGAGGGGTGGTTGGGAGCTGGAGAAGGCGGTTAAGAGTTGGGTGAGGGAGACAAAGGAGCTTGTGCGTAGGTCGCAGAAAGCGCCTTGGCCTTGGGCCGAGGAGAGGTATTCGAGGATTTTCTTCTCGTTTGGCTCGCTTGTGTACTCGGCAAGGAGGCGGAAGAGTGGCTTAGTTGGGGCATAACTTTGGATGTCGGAGCACCAGCTTAGGACTTCGCGACGGGTAGTGATGAGTTCCCGGGGCTTGTCGTCACCCCAGATTGTTGGCCAGCGACCATTGGTTGTGCGCATGAGAATTTTCTTGTCGCGCATGGACTTTGGTACACCTAGGAGGTTGAGGACCTCTTCGACTTCAGAGTCCTTGTTCTTGGGGCACACGCCAATTGCGCCACCGACTACGAAATCAACCATCCCACTTTCGGCGGGGTAGTCGGTGACATCGATATCAAAATGGTAGGTACGCTTCTCGGCGCCGGGTCCTGTCAACTCACGGGCGTGGTATAGAGGCGCGCGGTAGACCTGGTAAGGTGGGTGCGGCTGCACGAATTCTGGAGGGTGATCTGCGGGTCCAAAGGTCATCTCGACCGCCGATGCGGGAATCGACTTGAACGAAACAGTCTTCTTTGGCAGCGGGGTGATGTTGGAAAGCTCACTGTCCATAGTGAGGAGATCGAGGTTTAGCTTGAGGCTATCAAAGGCCTTGTTGCCGACAGGTCCAACGATGGAATTGAAGCCTGAGATTGGCCCATCTACAGGGCGCAATGCCTGTCCCCGGCAACAACCCCCACCACAGCAGAGGGATTGAAGCTTCTGAGTACCTGCTGTGCCCACATTCTCCAATACCCTTCGCATATCGTCCGCGTTCTGTGAAATGAGGACAGTTGATGCTCGTCGACGTTGCCGACCACCGTCGACCTTTTCCTCTACATTTTCTTCCTCCGATTGAGCCTCGGTGGTTGGTGTCAGAGGGGTATCGGGAGAAGTTGAGCCGCTTGATATAGTGCCCTGGGAGGAACCTGAGGAGATGACGTGGAAACTGGTGTCGGTTACTGAGAGCGAACGCACACCTCGAGGCTCTTCCGGAATTGGGTTATCTGGGTGGGAGGTCGAGGACACCGGGATTTCTTGATAAGTGCCTCTGCGGGGTCGGGTCCCCGTTGAAGCATAAGTCGCCGACGGCATGATGGATTGAACGGCGTGAACTAATTCGATATAATTAGAATGTGAGTCTCGACGATTAGATTGGGGTTGAGTGTCATCCGCATACCCATGAGGAAATTTCGAGGAGAGTTGGGAGTCACCGAAAAGTTACGCAAGAATCGGCGCAACGGGGGAAGACCGGGGTATATGAGTCGAGACGTAATGGAGATTAAGAGACTTAGTGAAACCCCCCTTTTTTTCACTTTCTATGAATAGAGCATGAAAAGAGGAGAGTGGGATGAGGGAGGAGAGCGTGGACCCGAAGAATGGTCGGGACAATAGTTCCGTACAGAGGATCGGGAAAGTGAAAATGACGGTATGGGAATGAGAAATACAGGTCTCACAGCGTTGAAGATCGGAAACAGAACAGGGATTTATCAGATTTGCCACATTCTCCGTCACCGGGTATGTTACACGGTTGGTTCCGGCATTGATATTTTACATATAAGACACATCGAAGAAAAAGGAATATATTGAATATCTGAAATATTGACCAAAATTTATCTTGGCCGTCAGCATTAATAAGGACTCAACTACTGGATATGGCTTTGGCTCCATTTGGGGTCATCGTATCCATCCAGATCGACGGTGCATATGAAGATGAACTTGTACATTACGCGTATTCGGTGGCGTTGAGTACATACCCGAGGAGAGTCCCGGTCGGCAGTTGACCGGACTCGAAATGACCATAATATGGTGATATGTCAGACGACTGCAATTTAAAATATTATCATATCATCCTATAATCTATAACTTACGTTCACAGGGGGTTCTACAGGGATAATTTAAATTGCAATTGGAAAAAAAAAGGATGTTCCGAGGTGGGCCGACAGAAAATGTTGAATGGGAACACGTGTAATGTACGTAATATGACAATACCATACAGATTACCTCGGTTATCAGATCAATCAGATAGCAAGCGGCGGATTTGTCCGCCCCTTTAAGTAATCAATCCCATCTGATAACCAGCTTGTTACATACATCACTTTCACATTCATCTCCACATGTAAGCTGTTCTACCTAACGGGGCAATCCCGGAAAGGGGGTTTACGTTTATATTGCAATACAACTCCATACAACTCCCCTGACCCCAAGCCTTAAGCCCCATTCTTGCAAAATACAAAATGGATCTCTATAGAATCCCCCACTTTCCGGCCAACCGGACTTGGCCTTCTGTATCACGTTGGCCCATCACAGGTCTCCTAGCTTACATGCCCCTAACCCTCGGTAACTCAATTTCCCAACCATCCGGTCCAAAGTGGGGATTCCAGGCCAAGATCAATCAGTGGGTCATTACTGAAATGAGCTAGGATGTTCTAGAAAAATAGTAAAAAATACAGACTTTTCTAGCTTTCAGCCTAGAATAGTCACTGACGAGCTAGTCACTGATTCAATAATAGCCCATAGCCTGAAACCACTCCCTGCCGATATCGCGAGCTAACTCTACACGTAACTCATCTCCACGACTTTTAGTGTGTCACTACATCCCTATTCTATGTACCAGTGTCGCTGCATTGATCCACTATGTTCTTCGTTACTGACTGGTCGGGCAAGAAAGCTGGGACTTGCATACAACTTGGTAGTCCTGGGGGTCGTGAAGTGCTTGTATTGTGAAAGCCTGGAAGAGCTAATGCTAAGTTCCATCTGATAACTTAATTTTAATGCCGATGACTAGCAAAATGGCCGAGCCCTTGCGCTTAAGCCTCCAAGACATCTAAATCGAGTATTTATCATCACAAATAGGGGTGGGCGCCACGTCATTATTGCACAACGTAGGCCGGTCTGTGTGAACAGGACGAATGAAATAATGATACTCAAGGTTATAATAACAGCGGAATCCCAAGACCGTACCTATATACGGAGTATGTCACGTCATCACATCGTCAAATAAACAATCCCTCCAGCATCCAAACATAGACGGAAAAATAATAACATGAAAAAAAAAGAAGACAAACCCTCTAACCCAAACAAACGCAATCTTAACTATTTTCATCCCGATGAACCAAAGTCACAGGCGGAATAAAGTGATGTCTCCCCCGAACCAAATAATAAATCGTCGCAGATCCAACGATGCCAACATACATCGCCACGCTCCAGTTCATCGTCTCAACCGTAACTTCCGTCGTTAGGGGAAAGAATGCAAAAATATAAAGTGGACAGAGGAACGCCAACGCCCCAAAATTCACCGCCATGCCAAATTTCCCGAGTGACCACCGATGGTGTGGGAGCGGCTCGCCCCGAACCCGTTTTAGGAATACGCATCCGATTGAGATGATATACGCAGACAACAGGGATGTGATGGTGAGTGAAATGACAGCGTTCAGAGCGACCTCCGACCCGATGTTGATCATTGATAGTAGGATTGTAACGACTAGAGACACCATTACGGAGTTCAGGGGGATGTTCCAGCCTGGTGTGACCTGGCAGTTACATGTTAATATAGCTAAGGTCTAAATAGGGGTCAGAACAGGAAGAAGACATGGCTTACATATGCGAAAAAGGACGAAAAGGGTAGCCCCTCGTCCCGGGCAAACGACCAGAGCTGACGCGATGCCGTCGCGACTTCGGTAATTGTGCTGGCAGTCAGCGTCACCACTAGCACGGCTGTCATGGCGTTTGTCGCGGCGAGGCTGCCCGTGGTATTGTAGAAGATCTGGATAAACGGGAACCTTGTCGGGGTATCTAGGATTGCGTCGACCTCGCCCAGTGTGAAGCACAGTGTGACCAGCATGGTGAATCCCAACACCCCATTGACGGCGACAGAGGTCATCATTGCCTTTGGGAGTGTCTCTGATGCGTCTTTGATTTCCTCAGCTTGTTGAATGTCAGCACGATATACCAAGTCTGAGGTCGTTCATAAAGTTCATTCTTACACATATGAACCGAGCAATCATAGCCAAGCATGGATGTTATAGTAGTAGATAAGCCGACCAATGTGGCTGTCCCAGGATTATCCCAGCCGCCCCCATTATTGAACGTGGTGAAGACTGCGTGGGCATTGTTGCGTGGTGCAAGTACCCACAACGGGATAATGATGGCGAACACGCCAACAATATGAATGATCAAGATCAGCCCTTCCACAAAGGGAAGATTCTTGGCTAGGAAGGTGTTGAACAAGATTGAGAATGTCGAGATGGCAATTACTAGCATGGTTCCATGCCATCGTTGGAAGTTATAGTCTGGCTGGTTCAAGACGATCAGGCCTTGAATGATTGTGCCGGCGAGGTAGGCGATAGATACAATGGCGCATTGCCACCCCATTGCAGAAAGCCATCCTGAGATGATATGTTAGCTAATGAGAGTTACACAGGGACTAGCTATGTTACCTGTGATATAGCTGAGATACTTCTGTCCTCTCTTTGGTGCGAACTCCGACACCCAATGATACTGCCCACCGGCAGTGGGGGGCCCTATTTGCCGATTGATTAGCGGTGCTCTGATCGGGAGCAGCAAACTGTCAGTCACATACATCGAGGCCATCTCAGCAATGCTGGCATAGACAAGGGTAAACCCGATCGAGACACCGATGAACCCCCATATCAAGCCCGCTGTGCCACCGTCGGTCAAGCCAGCCGCCAGCAATCTATTAATGGAATCAGTGGTCTGCATAATGACCATATGCAGGGACTAGCACGCACGTCAAAATAACCTCCCATGTGCAGATCAAAGTGCATCCAAATCCAACAATAGAGATAAACCGGAAGTTTCTCTTCCTGACATTAGCGAGGCAAACGCGACCGGAATAATAAGAGCAGAGGAACTTACTCGTAAAACCTGTACTCGACCAAGAGCATTCATATCACGCCGATCTGCCAGCGTGCCCATATAACGAGGCTCAACAAGGCCTTTCTGCGCATACTCCTCGTCGTCAAGGCCAGTCATCGTCTGCTGCGAATCAGGTCTGGACCTGTTTAACACCGTCATAATCGCGTGCGTGACTGAACCACCCAAATAAATATATATCGAAGATAGGACAATAAAATTCCCCGCAAGAAAGTAGGGAATTGCGAGAATAAAAACAAAAGCCTATGTCTCCTGGCAACTCAACGCCCCGAAGGATCTAGGATGCGAAGTATAAAAGCGCCTAGCGAACAAAGCACCCTCTAATGAAACTAACAAAAGAATGGCCGTAGCCAGAAGAAGCAAGTATCAGGAGAAAACCCAAAGGACTGGAATCATGACGACCACTGAATTGCCGGGATTGAGGCGTGGTATTGACGTGGGAGCAAGGCATGGCTTGGGAAAAATTCACACGCGCCATGTGGGAGAGAACACCTCCTCGGAACACCCAGGCAGCGATCCGAGTGCTGAATGATACATCTTTCTTTGCTCGAGGGTGCTGCATCTAATCCAATTGGGAATGGGACTGTTGACACTGATTTTTGGGGTTTGCTATCCCTTGTCTCTTGCCCGGAATGGGCTATTGCGACCTTGCATGACAGGGGCGTGTTGTCCATTTAACTCCGTTTAGCGTCTGTTTGACCTAGGAGATATTGAAGTCTGGACTGACTATCGGGGTTGTAATGATACTTTAAATCCTTCTATTGTATCGCAGTTGTATATTGATGGTGGGTTGTTTCTCTATTCCAACTACGCATCGAAATGATAGACAACACAAAGTATGAAAGATCAACAAGCCTAGCCCCTTGAACAAACACGGCACCACTACCCGATACATTTTTGATGCATCACTCGCGCTAATCCTCTCTCTAACTCTATTAATCCCTGTCGCCCATCCACTCGATGCTTATCCCCCAGACAATTCCGCCACACTCCATGCCTATGAACCAAATAGCGGGTGGATGCATAAACCCCTCGCTTTATTTACCAAAGAGCAAACTATACAGCCTATCGGATGGCAACCTCCCACAGTCTAATTCTGAAGGGGCGCACGCTGATCGACGACCCTACAGCGGGCCGCCGTGCCCTAACGAAGTGTGCTCACAGTACGGAGTTAGCCGTACTACCTCGAAGTTCGACGTGAGGGAGAGAAGGCAAACCACCATTCCAACCAGATGGCCTAAACTTACACCGAAAAACAATAATTGCCACCATTTATACCCTCCAATGGAAGAAAGGGATAAACCCGCCATTCACATTCGAACTTCCCCCCTTCAGCATCCGCCATATCGAGCAAATCCCTCCAGCCAGACTTATGTACATGCCTGAACTCGATAGTCCATGTTTCTGTCGGGTATCGGCATATGACCTCCCAAGCCAGAAACAATCATAATCCCAAGCGCACCGTAGGAGAAACGGAAACCACGTAGCTCAACCGTTATCGCCGGGCCTTGACGCCTGTACATCTCCTGTTTCGGCCTTCATACAAGCGTCGTGGTCTCAAATCAACCCCCTTCCTCCATATTCATTTCCGTCCCGTCACCTATTCCACATGGCTCCCGGATCTGACAGCCTTTCACAGCCGCTCCTGTGTCTGTGTTGATCAGCGCAACTCATATATACATTCCACATAACACCACAGTATACGGAGTAGTTATCCATCCCTCCACATGACAACCACGAGAAGAGCACTTGCCTAGACTCCGTTATTTGAGGTGGCTTCTGCTCCTTCCCCCTTGCCATGGGCCCGTATGTGCCACCAGGCCAGTCGCCACCCTTCGAGGTCGTCGATGACTTGCACCATGGCGCATGGCTAATTATCACTGCTGCGCTGGGCCTGGTCGTCTCCTTGGTGTGCTTTTTGATTCGGCTATATGTGCGGCTCATGTTGATTCCGCCGTTTGCACGCGATGATTGGGTTTTGTTAGGTGCCACAGTGAGTTAGGGCTTGAAGAATCGAATTGAGTCGGGCCAGGTTTGAGTTGGATGGGCTATTTGAGTACACTGCTGACAAGTACTTTAATTTCTGTACAGGCTATCGCTGTGGTGCAATCAAGTCTCATCTTTTATGCGTGCTCGCGCGGATTCGGGACTTCTATATCGTTATTGAAGGATGGTCGGCTTGATCAAATTCAAGCTGTAAGTTGTCATTTCATATTCTATTGCTTTATTTCGTGAATCAAAACTAAGCAGCTACCTAAGTTAATTGCAACAAGCGATATCATCGCGCTGATGATCATCTACCTCTCCAAATGCTGCGTCGTGGCTATCTACCTTCGCCTCACGCCGCAGAAACCACATAATCGCGCATCCTGGGCGACACTAGCTCTGTGCACTGCCTGGGTAATCCCGGCTATATTAATTGTTCTAGTCAACTGTGAGCTAAACACACCTTGGCGGAGTGACGGTGGCCAATGCAACGACTTGGTATGTAAAATCACCAGTGATATACCCCTCACCAACTTCCGAAAGCTGTCTCTAATGTCGCAAGAATAGTACATGCGATGGCAATTCATCGCTGCAGTCGACGTTATAACCGAAATACTCCTTTTCCTACTAGCTGTGATCCTCCTAAAAGGCCTCTTCATGTCCGTTCGCCGCAAGCTAGCCGTCGGCTTCGCGTTTATATTCCGCTTTCCGTGAGTGCTCCGCATCCCCAATCCCCAATTCCAAATTCAAGACTAACCGCCTAACCCCAGCCTTATAATTCTCTCCATAATCCATATCTCAACCCTCCGCACCGCCCTAAACAGCAAAGACACTACCCTCGCCGCTGTCGAACCAACAATCTGGATGCAAGTCGAGCTCCACTACGCCCTAGTCGCATGCAGTGTATTCTGTCTCCGACCGTTTATGGCAGCCGTCAGCACAAACTACGGTACGGCGGGCGACTCGACACTGGAAAGTAGTGCGTCGAGATCAAACGGCACGAAAGAAAGCTCAAAGACCGGGTCTGGCTCAGGCTCAAATTCGAATACCGCTTCGAGATCTATATCGAATTCTCGCTCACGGAGGAAAAGAGCCGGTACGGGGTCACGGTCGCTGATAATTCCTCCGGTTGTTAGTGGTTCTACCTCTGGACAGCCAGATAATCATGGCCTGGGTCGGGATGCACCGTTGTGTCTTGATGCCAGTCCCCGTGCACACGGAGCGCTTGGAAATAATCAAAGGAATGGGGATAGTGGAAGATCGGATACGGTGCGTGCACCAATGCGCCGGTCGATGTTCCCGCTCAGCGCACCGCGCAAGAAGCTGAGCTTTCAGGTACCGGAAAAAGGGAAGAATGGTGTGAGAACTGGGTCTGGGGGGCCGTTTACAGTGGAGTCGGATTTGATTGAGCTTATGCCAAGGCCACATACTCGGCATGAGAGTGGTGCGACTGATGGAGGGGATGATGAGGGAGCGGATAAGATGGTTATTCATAAGGAGATTCGGTACTCGATTCAATACGAGGATGAGGCGGAGCTGAGGAGGCGGGAGGATTTGAAGAGTAATTCTGTTGATGTTTCTGCTTATGTATAATTTTATCTTATATTATCTTTTTATAGTATGTGTGGACGAGGGATATTATGGATAAATAAATCGAGGGTTGGGATATCCTTTCGCTCTGGTAGCTGAGGAAGTAGATGCTGCATATGATATTGAAGGCCTGAATGCCCGTAACGCCGGTCTTGTGAAATCAAGTCAAGACATTGCTGATGATAAAAGCTGTGCACAAAATCTAAATATTAGAACACTTCAATTTGGTCGCTTGAAAGGATGGGCTTCAGTGCTCCTGAAAAGAAAATCATTAGCTCATAAAGACAAGATAGACATAGCTGGGAACAAACATACAGCACGTAATCGTCCAGACTGATATGATCTGGCTCAGAAAAGATGAGATAGAGGTACTTCAAAGTCTCGGCAAGCCAAAAGCTCTCCATTTTGTCCTCGTGTTTTGGTTTCGAATGACGCACATCGTTGATAGACGAATGGCCAAACTTAGTCCGGGTAGCCTTATCAATGTTCTTAAACATGCGCCACGCGGAGTCCTGAAGAGTCTTATCTCCAGTAATCCGGTACATGACGAATAGGGACTCGAGAGCTTCAGGTCTGGGCCGGTGGTAGTATGTTAGTGAGCTGCACCAGGAGGAATAGGATAAAACTAGTACCTGAGCTTGTACGATGCGTCTTGAACATTAGTCACGCCCGGAGGTAGACGCTGGGCCTCAATATTGTCCTCCGCTTTCTCGCGGTCCTCCTCGGTATCAATAGATTGTGATATGACATCTGACATCCACTGCTCTTCATCCCACGGACATTCATCAATGTGCTTGCAGGGACTGACCTGGAACACCTCCGGCATAATCCCTGTAGGCATGACATCATATGCCCAGACACAACCGTCGGTAAGTCCCCGGGCAACATACATATCCTCTGGCCGATTGAAAATTTTGGCACCAATAGCCACGGTGCCACCCATGAAGCACTTGAGGTGGTCAGGCGCGTAATGGAAGGTCTTCGCACCACTTCGCATTGCAACAACGTTGGCCGTGAAGAGAATGTGTTGGTCCTCATCCTGGGTCATTCCTCTGAACAGCAGATTCTCGTTGAATGTTTCAATGGCCTTTTCGTACATCCTGTGATATTTGTCCGTCTGTGCACCCAGGAGAATGTGTTCTTTGGGTAAGTACTCGTAGGCGGAATCGGCACATCCGCCGATGGTAAATTCGGAATCGTCGAATGTCATTCGGTCAGTGTCAATCCATGTCGGCCACATGCCAGGCATCCGTGTCTTGTCTTGTCCGATTTCGAGCTCGTTCATAATTCGCTGCACGGCGTCGTAATATTTAGGATCACCGGTCAATTGGGTTAAACGAGTGAACTCCATTGTCAAGGATCCCATTTCTGCTAAGCTTGTGCGTGAGGATGGTGTTATTTCTTTTCCTTGGGCAGACCTAGGAATTATCAGTCTCAAATCCTCGTTGCATATTTGTGTATATTTTTAGCATACCTAGTCCACTCCCAGCGTACTTGAGGCATGCGATTATGCGTGTCGAACGCATTGAATATCATCTCGCCCAGTTCGACGGCCTTTCTCAGCAGGATAGGATGTTTGCCCTCGGTCAGGTCATGAGCAGCAATGAATCCACCCATATAGCGAATGATAATTTCAAAGACAGGCACCTGTCTGCTCTTGGTTGTTGTAAAGTCGATTTCCTCTAGAGCCTCTAGAGCTAGCTGCAGTTCGTCGTCCAGTCCCATAATCACAAGCGCATCTAGCGAATCAACGAGCGTAGCACCCCAGCCATTGAAGGTGTCCTGGTACCCTCCAGTGCGGGGTTTCACCTCATCTCGCATCCAAGCATAGTCCTTATATCCATTCCATGAATGAAGAAACGCCTCCTTCACAGCATCCCGTTTCTTGAGTCTGGCCTTGCGCTCTCTGCGGGTTTCTTCGGGGAAGGTATGCTGGATGCGGGGGATTTTTGCTGAACTTGTTGGCAATGGGATATATTCTGTAACGGGAAATCGCTCGGTGATTTGATCTAGACGAATAGCATCATGTCGAATGGTCCCGGCTTTTCTGGAAATTGGCTTTGCTAGGCGACCTCGGTATGTTTTTGTACTAGGGAGCCAGAAGAAGAAAACATATGTCGCGACAATCAGAAATAATGCGATTGAGAAAGGTCGATTTTTGCGCCTGTTATACATAACGAATGAATAGAGTGGGGTTGTTGCAAGAAAACAAAAGAAATAACAAAAGAGCGGTCATAGGAAGCCCAGAGAAGGAGTGGAATGGTGTACAAAGTCAAGTGTAGGGACCAGTAACAAAAGCCGACATTGATGTCTCAGAGAGAATAAGATCCCTGGGAGCTGCAACAAAGGAGGAAATGGACACATTTTTACACAATGTGGCACGTCATTGATTGTGAGAGGTCTCTGTGAAAGTGAATCAGACGCGGCCGAGTTGTTTGGGGCTCCATTGATCGTCCCTGGTGGCTTTCGGAATTTAGTGCGAGGCATGATACTGTGATATCGCAGGGGGATGATGATTGGTGCAAATTTGAGAATGTGAACCCCTTCACACCTGGCCACGCAAGAAGGCAAGACTGCAGGGTCCAAGCTGTGTTATTATTAGAGTATTAATGGTCAAGTCTAGACTTGCGATAAAAGTGCCAAGAGGGTCTTCTTCTGTCTCTCCAGGCTGTGCTCAGCCTGAGGGCGCCACCAACCCCACTGCGGCCCCTGAGTCTCTGATGGAGTAAGGGTTGATCTTGTCGATTTTAGACTGGAAGATCACACAATAGGACATGAAAATATGAAACTCTGTGCTTTAATATGCATACGTACCATGATAACATGACTACAATATGTAGTCAAAGGTATCTGGGGAGTATCGGGAAGCCATACCTACATACTCCGAAGGTCACTCTACCTTGTTTCCTGTGGATTAAATTCAGCCCTGCCCAGGCCCATGGGTGGAGTCTGTGAATCACGTGATCCATTCAGGGTTCAAAGCTACGTGTTTATTACTACACAGGTTGACTTCTAAGTTTGAAGATCTGACTATCTTCTAAACACATCCAACACAACCCAAGATTCGGCAGGTTAGCCGATACATCAACTCGGTAATGGATAGACCACAGGATATGGAAGGGGCACGAACCTCAATTCCCACCCAGGTTTGTTCACAATCATCTTGCCCGCCATTTCTGGGAGAGTCGCACGATCTTATCGTGCCCCCGGGCGCAAGAATACTTCACCCGCGCTCCCTAGAGGATATCGGCAACATGATTAAAGAGTTGAAAGCTGAGTTCGATCGGCACACCCTCGACGCGCATACCCCTAGACCATCGCAATATATCTGGATTCCCAAAATTCCGCAACATCTCTTGACCCAGATCGAAACAGACCTTGAACTCTTCTCAGGTGTTCGTGTAATAGTGGCGCACACCGAGTCCTCTATATTGTTAAAAGTTATGCCGGGACGGCAATACGAACGTATAATCTGCAATTTTCGCACTATCGGTCTTAGTTATCTAAATTCTACAGGCTTGTCCTTACAAAACGGAGATTTTACCAATCAAGGCGCGGAACGAAGCCCTTGGAGTTATATCTAGCCAGGAGCCAGATTGGGCATTCGGTCCGTATGACGCCCGTGTCGATTCGGCCGCCGACGAGTATCCCTCCCTCGTTCTTGAGATTGGGGCTTCTGAAAGTTTGGACCAACTCCGCTAGGATGCCCGTTGGTGGTATGCCAATACAAACCAAGAAACTAAACTTGTCGTATTGATCGACGTCACAACCGAAAATCCGTACCGCGTCGATTTTGAGGTTTGGACTGAGGTTGTCAACCAGTCCACTATCCATTCAACGCGAAGTCGTCCGACAAGAGTCCTTCAATGTACCCAGAGAGCGTCGTTACAGAACGGGGTGGTGACAGGTGCCCCTTTGATCCTCGATTTCATCACTCTCATGTACCGAGCGCCACGGGTCGGTGAGCACGACATTTCTTTAGGAGCGGCAGATTTAAGGCTTATCGGTGACCACCCAGTAAACTCAACCAAGGACTTTTCTCCGGCCAGAGCTCTAGGCCAGCGTTGAAATCAGAAATTTGTCGAAGAATACTCTGCTGGATTTGTCCAAGTCAAAGCTTGAGCTGACTCAAATTCCCCAATAAAACGTTTAATAGGAATATCAGCGATATCATTGGATGCTGCAGTCGCTGCTATTGAAGCTGTTCTAGGGGTTTCAAATAGCGGTGAATACGTTTTGGAAAACTGATAGGGTAAAGGAGCTGATCGAAAGGAAGGCCACTATAGACAAAAAAACAAGGAAGAATTAGTGGCTTTCTTGTCTCAACAAGCTAAAGAAATGCAGCAGCGGGCTATGCAATAGGGTACCTCTTAAGGGGCCGCTCTCCTATGGGCAGACTGAACCCGGAGGCCCCCGTCATACTATAATGATATTGAGTAAGATAGAGTAGGAAGGCTAAAGACAGCTGCACTTGCTATCTCCGAACCTAATATCAAAGTTGCTAAGAAATTAGAGAGCGAGGTGGGGTAGGCTATAGAAAAGGAAGGCGAGGATAAAGATGAAGACGGAAATGAAGACGGCATGGACCTTTCAACAAGTCTTCGAGAATCGACCGAAAAGCAAAAAATTGACAATCGATTTCATACATTCTACCTCGTGGTGTGCGATTTCGGTGTCTGCCGTGATTAACTCTACAATTCCTTTAATGGTCGAGAACTATACTTCTTATATTAAATCAATTAATATAATGCAAGAGGACTTTATCGCAGAGAGAGTGTAATCTACTATATCATCATAGATAAATATCCCATTGTCGACTCTGAAGTTAAGACGTTGATATTGGATGTTTGTTCTGTTTGCACTTCAATGTTAATATCATCCCCAGGCTTTCATGTGGAGGCCGACCACTTGATTCTCCAGAACAACCTCGTATACATAGAAATTCTCCAAAGGTACCAGATTCTTCTCATCTTCAGTGCTTATGCTAATCAAACCATACAGATTGCAAAGCTCCCATCCTGTTGAGGAATCCTCTTTTGTCACTCTCTGGCACTGGACTTGATCATCACTCTTATTGATCGATCTCTATATCTATGTTGCATGGTCACTACATGCTACATCTTCCTTGAATCAATACTCCAGCAGGACTGAAGATCACCTGGGGACTCATCGCCTCCATCTTCTCAACTCATCAATCCCCCAATTGATGTCCCTCAGCTCAACCATCTGTTCCATTTCTCCCTCTACGCCTATCCAGAATATAAGAAAACAAACATAAAAAATGCCTATCACAGGGTAAATCACCTCTTCCACTCCAACAAAATCCCTCACACTAACCCAACAAAGCGTTTACTTCATCCCCTCAAACCCAAACGCCGCAACAGCCCTCCAAGTAATAACAGAGCGCCTCCGCGCCGCCTTCCCAAATGAAGAACTAACCCCAATCGGCCGCTGGGGCCTGGAACAAAAGCTCCTCCGCGACACTCCAGGCTTACTACCCTCCTCAAACTCAAACAAAAAGCCCCCAAATCCACGCTACATGCAATTCCTCTCATTAACCCACTACCCAACCCACGGCTTCATCTACACCTCGGAGCCAGAGAAGCTCGCTCCAGCGCCAAACCAAAATCACAACCAAGGTGCCCCTGGTCCCGTAAATGCCATCGCACCAGATCACTCCCCCTCCCCGTCAATGGTCATGACTACTATCCCACCTTCCTCATACGGAACCCTCTTCCAGCATTTCACCTACGCTTGCCAACCCATCTGGAGCCACCGGCTCACGCTCGCTGTCCCGAACGGGATCGTCTATGAAGTTGGTGACTTCCGTGTGCGTCTTGGTGACGTGCGGCAGACGTTCCCGACGGCGCGGGTGCGTGGTACGGTTGTTGAGATTGAGTGGCGTGGTCCGTCGGTTGTGGAGGCTATTCCTGTGGATCGGGAGGATGTGTCGTTTAGTGCTGGTGTTGGTGCTGGGGGTGATGGTGATGTGGATGTTGAAGCTGCGGGTATCGACCTCGCGAGTGCTGCGATTGAGGAATCCGATATCGATGCTGAGTATGCAGCAACTGCGTCGCTGATTCGCGAGTTTTGGGGGAGGTTGGGTGTTGAGGCTCGGGAGGCGATTCTTATTCCGAATGTTGGGACGGAGGTTAAGGATCGGTTGAGGAGGTGGAAGAAGGCTGGGTCTGGGGTTGATGCTAGGGTTGATGGGCCTGGCTCTGTGGTTGGTGAACGTTCTGATGAAGATCCTGATCCGTGGTCTGGAGCGGATGTTGCGAGGCAGTTTATGGAGGTTTTGAGGTTTAATCGATAGCGGGATGTTCAAATGGGGGTTGGGTTATGATTACTTCTTATACATTTACTACGTTGTTGTGTGGACATGGCAGGTTGGAACAAGGTGGCGATGTTGAGACAAGCCCAGCACCGTCAGGGTTATAGGGAGAGAGCCATCATTCCTATATTATGAACACTTGACCCAAAGTACCGCCCAGTTCATTCCGTCTGCATTTCAAAGCACACGCTTGATCGTAAATCATCCAAGATGTAGAGCCTAATGAGAATAGACTACAGGAAATCGGTATTGGAAAATTGAAATGGAAGAGAAACATTCTCGTTAAAAAACCGCGACGTCAGCTAACATGGAAAAAGGCGCAATGGTGGGAGTGCGTCGTTTATTTTTGCATCATGAGCTGAACGAATTCGTTGTCTGTATGGAGATGGAGAGGTTAGCATTTGGGCAGACAAGTGCCCGTAGGCTGCAAGATTGTTTCCAAAACATACAGTCGATCCGGCCATCACCATCCTGATCAGCCTCGCGGATCATCTCGTCAACCTCGTCGTCGGTCAGCTTCTCACCGATGGAAGTCATGACGTGGCGCAGCTCGGCGGCGGAAATGAAACCGTTGTTATCGCGATCGAAAACCTTGAATGCCTCGCGGATCTCCTCCTCGGAATCGGTGTCCTTCATCTTACGAGCCATCATGGTGAGGAATTCTATCGCACGTCAATAGCCGTCTCTCGTTTATATCAGTGGGTTATGGTTAAGTACCAGGGAAGTCAATGGTGCCGTTGTTGTCGGCGTCAACCTCGTTGATCATATCCTGCAACTCAGACTCGGAGGGGTTCTGGCCCAGCGAGCGCATGACGGTGCCAAGCTCCTTGGTGGTGATTTGTCCTATTGGGAGAATTGTATGTTAGAATACGTTTCTCTTGAAATTCGATCGCAGAGGACACTGTCGTGGGCTCGACTGAGCTGTCGGGGGGCGACCATCACGTACCATCGCCATCCTTGTCCTATTCCGCAACAAAACAAACTTCCGGTCAGCATTTTCGACCTTCACGTCTTCGATTTATAGGTGGAATCACTCACAAACAGGGAGAATGCCTCCTTGTACTCAGACACTTGCTCTTCGGTGAGGGAGTCAGCCTAGAGGGTGCGATGGTCAGTGAGGTTCAAAGGAACAGTGTTGCCCCGCATTGTGGGGGTTTGATTTTCGACAACGCAACACACAAGTTGAGATAAGTTATGGGGTCAGGGACATACCATGATGAATGTAGATGGGAAAATACAAAGGAGGGGTCAAATGAAGAAGTTGAAAAAGAGGGTTAAGGGGAACAGCCTTACGAGAGTTACCAAAATAGCGTGCCTGAGGATGCCCAGTCAGCGTCGTTTCATCTCAGGGCGGTGGGGACCATCCTGGAGCTGAACGTTGCCACCATTTTGACATGTGTACTTTTTGTCCTTTGTACCTGGTTTGTTTTGATTTTATTCAAGTAATTTATATATTAATTATATCTACATCTCTTTTCAAAGGTTTGAAACTATATATCTATATTTTTATATATCCTTCTCGTATGATATTGATGTAACGCTGGAGAAAAGCTTGATCCCGCCCCTCTGTTGAGCGAGCAATGATAATATCTGCCGAATACACATGGAGCCTAATTGCATTAGGAAGGTCTTGGCTTTTGTTTTGGATTTCTTTTATCGTTAGTACTTTGTAGTAGACTGCGGGGCCCTAGATTTGTAGATCTATAGAACCAAGCAGGCTACAAGACATGCTATAATAGTCTGCATTAATAGAAGGCAGCTCTTCCTCAGTCTATTAGCCTTCGAATTTGCATTGTCTTTGAGAATATCATATGCCCTATTCTGGCCATGTTGCCCAAGAATCCGGGGTGCGGATGCCACTTTCAATTGAGCACGCGACCCATAGTACGATATTTGCAGCATTTGGGACGATATCACGAGAGACATCATTATCATCATAGTCGAGAATATATCGAGAATATATATATATGTTGTAGAACAAATCGTCTTCACAGGTTACCCAGCGATACGAAAATTACCCCACTCCACGTGGGCAAAACCACGGATTACATGATGAATACCGGGCATACGTGACCCCTTCCGACATGTGGAGAGCTCCTATCGTTCACTTCCGGCTACATCGAGACTCTTGAGCCACCATTCAATCCCAGCCTGACACTTTCCACCTGATCATGATTCTTATACCCCCACCAAACTAATAAACCATCCACACCACCCGATCCTCTCAACGCCCTCACAATGTGGCGGGATCGAACCAACCTGTATGCAACCCCATATACCCAACCCTACCCTAGGCGCAATCCGTCAGCGCCGGAACGAGCCAAAAGAAGAAACACTACCCATAAAACCCAATCTATAAAGCATAGCAATAACTAACACTCCTCCTCCAAACCCAGCTACCTCTCCTACCGCCAATCCCTAATCCACCACCCAGCCAAAAAGCCACAATTCACACCAACAAATGGCTTCCCCGACACACCCTCGCACCCGGAGGAAAACAGGCGCCTAATACCCGAACCAGACGAAGATGGCGACATGGTCATCGAGATGGACCTCCTCCCGCCGCGCTGGGTCGACGTGCAGGAAGAGGTCTCCGAACGGTTATCCGAGATCGCCCAGAGTTCCGCCCAGCTCGACAAGTTACACCAGAAACACCTGCTCCCTGGCTTCGGTGACGAGGACCTGCGCAAACAGGACGAGAGCATTATTGAGCGCTTAACGCAGGATATCACGCGCTCCTTTCATAATTGTCAGCGCGCTATCATGCGCATAGAGACTATGGTCAGCGAGTCGAAGGCGCATGGTGGTGTTACGAGTGGGGAAGAGACTATGGCGAAGAATATTCAGATCTCGCTTGCTGCGCGGGTGCAGGAGGCCAGTGCTAGGTTTAGGAAGAAACAGAGTACTTATTTGCGGAGTATGAGACCCTGCTTTCTTTTTGCGTTCTTGTTCTTGTTCTCTTTCCATAGACGGAATTGGTTGGTTAAAACATGCTAATATGGTGATTTGTTTCTGTGCAGAATTGCGAGATCTCGAAGGTATCGCAACGCCGTTCGATAGCACGCCTACGCAGGCGCAGAACCCATACACGGATCCGTCAATGATGGAGTCAGATGCCGACAGGTCCTTTTCACAGACGATGTTGCAGCAGACTTCGCAACGGCAGACTGGTCAGAATGATGCTGCTATTGCGCAGCGGGAGCGCGAAATCAACGATATTGCAAAGGGAATTATTGAGCTCTCGGATATTTTCCGTGAACTGCAGACCATGATTATCGACCAAGGAACCATGCTGGACCGTATAGATTACAACGTCGAGCGAATGGGCACCGAGGTTAAGGCTGCGGATAAGGAGCTGAAAGTGGTATGTTACCTTTTTTTTTGGTTCGATATTGCTGGAAATAGAAACTGACTCATATAGGCTACGAGTTATCAACAACGAACCACCAAGCGCAAGATAATGCTATTACTCCTTTTGATCGTGGTGGGAATGATCATTTTACTGGTTGTGAAACCAAAGGGGAGCAAATCAGCGCCTCCGCCACCTCCAGAGGATGAATCTTCAAACAATATCCGCTCTGTCTTAGCTTACAGGGGGCGAAGGCATCAGTTGTCAAACCGCTTTGCACGAGATCGGTGGATGGATCCGGATATATTCCGATGACTTTTTTTCTTTCTCCAAGTAGCATCGGTTCATAGTTAATGTGACCAGAAGAACAAACATGAGCAGAAGAGCAATTATTCCCTTTGCATATCGGTAGCTGCTGTAGTTGTTTACATAGTTTTGGTTGCATGTGAATGTATATGGAGATGCTAGACATCATGCAAGACACTTGCACAGAGGAAATTTGGGAGAAATTGGACTACAGGCCTACGATCAATGCCATATGTTACATGCTCCAACTCTTACATTTAGTTAGTTACTTCATACATGAAAAGAATGTTATCAAACATAAACCGAAACACGAATGCCCTAGAGGCAGTCAATGGAATAGAAGAGAAATGGTTAAATCACACCACACCAGGGCAGCCGATGCACATAAATTACCAAAGTAACATATGGGCCCGACCATAATGCTTCAAACCCACTTAGTGCTTACCCTGAGTGGCAAGTAGGTTAGCCACATCAGCATCTAGATCGCCGGCCGCGAAAGCCGCATAGTCCTCCTCGCCATGTGAGATCTTGCGCCTCTTTGCGTGGCCATCGGAGGCAATAGTGATGTCATTGCCATGGTTTGGAGAAGTAGTGGATTGATCAGTGGCAGCAGTCCCATTGCCTGATTGCTGCATGTCAGGGAAGTTCATGGGGTTCCATTCCGAGGTGTCGTCGTCCACATCTTCAGTAAAAGGGCCACGGCGGAGCTGCTTCTTTTCTGGCTGTGGGGACCCTACTGGCGTAATAGCTTCCACCGGGGGAGGTGTCAAAGCTTCGACTTCTGGACGGCTGGGTGCGCCATCGTGTCCGCTATGTTCGCCGGGGTTTGTGGAGGACTCCTCACTGGGGAGACCGCGCATAATCGCATCTTCGACCTCACGCTTCTCGTTATCGGCTGAGGTTTTCTTTTGCGAGAGTTCGGCACCAAGGACTTCCTCCTTTGATAGCTGTGCGCGGTTGGTCTGGAGAATCTTCTCAAGCCCATCGATCAGGGCGCGGCGCGACTTGATTACCTCGGAGACGGAGTTTTCTGCGTTGGCAAGCGTCTTCAAGAGTGAACTTAGACGTGCGGCGTGAACGGGCAGTGTAGGCTTCGGGGTCTTGGAGTCATGGAGCTTGTCGAACTCCGAAGTAGCGGCTGCGGCGGAATTGTTGGAGTTGATAACAGCCTTGTTGACAGCAGTCTGCAATGGGTTGAGAGGCTGTAGTTCTGACGGGGTGGATCCCGAAGAAGTGTCCTTGAAAAAGGAGCCCCCGAGGGTTTGTTTCTTGTTTGTAGGACGAGCTTTGTCGAGTTCTACAATATTATCAGTTTAGCTGTTCCCTCATTGTGCCCATTGATTCGACGTACCATCAATGCGAGCTTCCACTGCATCCAGAATAGCTCCATCGAATACATTGCGTTGTCTCCAGACCTCCACCACTCGGCGGATCCTTTGTTGGTATTCATTCGACGAGCCCTTGTAAGCTGTTGACGTAGCATCGACAATTATCTATTGTTCTGTTAGTTGGAGTCGCAATGGTGGACTGAGGGAGACGGACCGGGGATAGCGCAATGAGGAAATCATTTTTCCCCCGTACTTTGGATTGCTGGGCCACCTCTGTAGATATAATTAGCAAGCGGTGCGGAGCTCAAGTGTTGGAGGACATGTGTACCGTTGGCTAGGTAGATCAGGTTGAGTCGCTTTGGAGGCGGCGAGTCGCGAATCTTTTGGAGCCAAATTTGACTAGTGCGTTCAGCATGGCGTCTATAGTTACAGACAAAAAAAAATCAGCAAGTCTCTTTGGGTTTGGAGCAAGTGTCTGTACCTGTGGAACATAACCCATTGCGCAACAGTAACGATGCTTTCCTGCGAGTCGTTCAGAGCAGATAGCTTTGCCTTCACAGCATCATCAGTAAAAGCCATGATGACAAAAAATACTAAGTACTGCAATTGAACAGAAAGCGTTTGAGAAGTGAATTTATCAGATCTGAAGCGCAAGTCGCAATCACGGTGGGAGACAAATAGGCAACAAGAAGCAATTGAAGATCACTAGTGAGATTTTGAACCGCAGTAAAGTTGCAATCAAGTAAATTCACCGGAACAAAGCCAAAGGAAATATCAAACGAAGATCTCAACTGTCGACCTTCTTCATCACAAGTGAAGTTGAAGTGCTTTGTACCCCAAGCTTGAAACATGGATAAGCTTACCGCCCCGGAACCGGCAGAACAACGGGGCTCCGAGCCCGCCCCGGCCACACCTGTCAACACTACTTCCTCTAACTATCAACTTCCTGGCCCTTTGATTACTTCTCCTCCTGATCATCTTCTTGATTCGAACGTCTTTATTGAATCATACAACAGCCAAAAACAATCCATTCCCAGCATGGCTGATCGTTTTCCTTCCCTAGAGGACTTCTCTGAAGGTATACTTGAACCCACCTTACTTGCTCTCCTTACACCGGAGCTAACATGGCCCGCATTTAGGCCAGACCGAAGTAGCTGACATCCAAGCTACCACCGATGACGATTTCCTTGCCCGCGAGCGTGCCGTACTCGGCGAAGATGCCGAGCAATTCGCTACTTCTCAAGACCACGTTGCCGGCGAGAATGTAGGCGCGGGGGATGACGACTTGCTCGGCGGAGGCGACGAGCCCGTTGAGGAGATTGGTCAATTCGAATCATCCTTCCCGTCCGTGGCGACACAGAATCAGAACGAGGTATGAATTGGCTCTTGAATACTTGGGTGGTGAATGTACAGTATGCTGACCAGGGGTTACATCTATGCAGCGCGTTGCTCCCGGTGGCACAATCACTGGCTCCGGCTCACCCTTCCCCCGTACCGGATATCAGAGCGCCCAGGAACCCGAGGATGAGGGAGATGCTGTTCGGTGAGTCCAATCTCAAACACTGGATGACGGGGCGCATTGCCTTTGCGATCTGCATTCATCTTGTTTCAGCCTGGATCCCCAAACTAACGTCTGCTTTTCAATTATCAGTGAATGGCGTGAGAAGCGTGATGCTGAGATCACCCGCCGTGCGGAGATCTCCGCCGAAAAGAAGGACAATACCGTCAAGAAGGCACAGGAGGATATCGACGACTTTTACGTTTCCTACAACAACAAGGCTGATAAGAATCGCTCCCACGCCCGCGCCGAAGCTGAACAGTTCCTCGCCAACCGGGAGGACACCTCAGCCGGTGGCACCAGCTGGGAGCGCATTGCTAAGCTGGTTGATGTATCGGGCAAGGGCTCCGCGGGCGGTGCCAGCGGCTCCGGAAAGGAGCGTTTCCGCGAATTGTTGATCGACCTCCGGAAAGACCAGGAGGCTCCTGGTGCCAGCGGAGTCTAGATGGTTTGCTTTGGCGCGTGGGGGATAGAACATTCGGGAGTCCGGGGTTAAGACGTGGTATTCACAAGTTTCCCACATTTACTCATATGATATGGCTTTTTCTACATCCCCCTCCCCGCATTATTTGGTAGCCTGTCCGTGATCTGGCAGCTATATCTCTTGTTCTCTTTGTTTTATTTTACTCCACGCAGCGATGTCTCTAGGGGGTTTGTAAATTAGTATCTCACTCAAATTGATAGCATCGTTAATACCACGGATTTCCTTCTCCGGTCGGTTAGCCCTGATTGGTTATCTGGATTATACGCCTAATAGTAGAATGGACAGTCACAAATGTACAACAATCATGGAGGTGGTTGGTGAACTGTTCTCAAATCAAGAGAAATAAATGCCATACTCAATTCATATCATCATCGCTTTTTGCATATCCTTAGTCAAGCTCGGTAACATCACCACCGGGCTCACCAACTTCCTGTTTTCCTTCTTCTTCCAACTCCTTCAGTTTCTTTTGGCCCTCTGCTGTCGTGGCGTCCACAATTCCTTCCTCCAAGCTGAGCATGCCACCATTGCCCAATTGCTCCACAACAACTTCTGCCTCCTCGACGGACATCTTGCCGAGAACCTTGTTGACTTCGTCCAAGGACTCGGTTGCCAGTGCCTTTTGCAGGTCTTCAGGAAAAGCGTCGAAGATCTTGCGCACCTCAATCTCAGTGGGGTCCTCGCTATTGGCGGCGGGCAGGTTGATAGTGATCTTGGTGTTGGGGTCAACGGCATGCAGCTGGATTTGCTCTACTCCCGCAGGATCGTTGGATGCTGAGCCATCCTTGCTGAGTTCAGCGGAGCGGGTTTTGATGCGAGCGTAAGTTTCATTGACATCATTAAGGAATAGGGTTGATGCGCGGTGATCCTTGGTAGTGATGCTAGAAGGTTATATGTTAGCCATTGTTTGAAAAAGAAAAAGATAGAGAATTGACATACCGAGTGAAGAACAGCTGGATGCCGTCACGACCGAGCGAGCGGCAGTATTGCAGAAGCAGACCTTGGTGCACGCACTGGCGAGCATAGTCATCTTGGCCCTTGAGCTGACTATTGAATGCCTCAACAAGCAGGCCGTCGGTCTCTTTCTCGGCGACAATTTCCGGGTTCGCTGAGATGAAGTTCAGATACGCCTTGTAGTCTCCAGGCTTGAGCTGAGCAAACTTCTTTGCCAGCGGACTAATCTCGATATCGGCAGGGTCCTCATCATCGCCTTCATCGTCGGCCTTGGTGGCGGAGCTTGCCGCGCCCGGGTTCAGAAGCTCAACGGAGCTCTCTTTAGTTTTGGCAACCGCCTTCTCCTTCTCAGCAACCTTGGCCACATGTGATTGGTTGAAACCTTCATGTAGCTTATCACTGGTGATCTTGGCGCCTTCCTCCTTCTCAAGTTGTGCAAGCTTTGCAAACAATTCCTTTTGGAGTCCTTGAATCTTTTCCAGGTGTCCATTCACACCCTGGATGTATGCCTTGAAGAGGTTCTCGGGCTTAGAATCGCCAATTTCCTTCTTCACTTGGTCCACCAGTGAGCTCATCATCTGGGAAAACTTGGGCTGTTCCGGCTCGTGTGTGTATACTCCCTCCGGCGGGGTGGGGGCCTGGTCTTCGGCGGGGTTGCTTGCGAACTCCATAATAGTCGTGAAAATGAACTCGTCGGGGGAAGCAGACGAGTCTTCGTGCTTCTTCAGAGACTCGAGAAGCTTATCGATGCGCGACAGCAATCCATCATTGATAATACGCTCATACTTCAGAGTTTTGATTTCATGACGACGCTGCTCTCGTTGCTGGTGAATCTGGGCCTGCTTTGCTCGGATGAAAGAGCGCTTATCAACATTGGGATGAACTTCGACGTCTGAGTCATCGGACAGCTCCAGGGCGTCCCATTTGCTGTAGTCAAGGACCATCTTGTCGACAGTAAATGTGTAGAGTAGGTATGAGGTGGGGTGGGTGTATGAGCGGCAGAGGAAATAGGTGGGAAACAAAAGGTTTTGACGGTCCTGATGCAAAAGATAATGCAGCAAGTTGACCAATATATTGTCGAAGCGATTTAACACAGTGAAACTTGGAATAAATAAAGCTTCTGGCGCCAGAACAGACGAAGATCTAAAGCTCTCGACCGGCTTCCATGGGCGGTAAATTAAGGCAAAATCACGAGCGGTCGAATAAGGCAAAATCGGCCCCGAAAACCGCTTTGCCGATGGCCGTGGGCGTCGGATGAAGCTCCAGACACACCCGCTGTTAATCCATCACACGTTCCAAGGAGCTGAATGTGTGCCATGTGATGTACTCAACTTGAACATATTTCGTTCAGATATGGCATGTCGACGTTTTATTCGGTGACATCATTTTAACTCCGTTCCGTTTCTATCCTTGTCCGATCCAACTCCGAGATGCGCGGTGCCAGGCTGCCTGTGTCTCTGGCCTTGGGTGTCAGCCCACGGCAGGCTTTGAGACCATATGGCTCCTTTGCTCGCGATTTACTTCCACGGACAGGATCGTCAATCGTTTCTTCCGGCGACCACAATGGGTTGAATCGCCTCTATTCAACCGCCTCGGGTGCACTCCGGGATGGTGCCAACCCACTCTTGCTTCAAAATAACAACCTCAAATATACCCCTTCTACGTCTCGCATTGTCTCCCAAGCCCGCGTTTTATGTTCAACTTCTCAACTTCTCCAAGCAAAACCACCCGCAACCTCCACAGATCCAACTACCCAGTCAGCTCCAGAATTGAAAGAAGAAGTGGAGGAGGACAAGGGCTTTGAATTGTCTGAGAGAGCAGCGCAGGCAGCACAGGTCAACATGAGCGCCAGATTAGCCAAGGAAGGCGCATCGGGAAAGAAGTCCGGATTCGCCGAAATCTGGCGGCTTTTGAAGATCGCGCGCCCCGAATCCAAGGCCCTCGGTTTCGCCTTCTTTTTCCTCCTAATCTCCTCGTCGATCACAATGGCAGTTCCCTTCTCTATTGGTAAAATTATGGACGCTGCGACCAAGGGCATAACCGAAGGAGGCGGCGAATTGTTCGGCATGAGCATGCCCATGTTCTACACTGCTCTCGGTGGAATCCTACTTCTCGGTGCCGGTGCGAACTATGGGCGCATCATCATTCTTCGAATTGTTGGTGAGCGAATTGTTGCCAGGCTACGCTCCAAGCTTTTCCGTCAAACCTTCGTCCAGGATGCCGAGTTCTTTGATGCCAACCGGGTTGGTGATCTAATCTCGCGCCTTAGCTCTGACACTATAATTGTTGGCAAGAGTATCACGCAAAACTTATCCGATGGTCTACGAGCTGCTGTCAGCGGTGCAGCTGGGTTCAGTCTGATGGCTTATACTAGTGCAAAGCTGTCCACTATCTTGCTTGTGTTGCTTCCTCCAATTGGCCTCGGCGCTCTCTTTTATGGTCGAGCCATTAGGAACCTTAGTCGCAAAATCCAAAAGAACTTGGGATCTTTGACTAAGATTGCGGAAGAGCGTCTGGGCAACGTCAAGACTAGCCAGTCGTTTGCCGGTGAAGTTATCGAAGTCAACCGGTACAATAAGCAAGTCCGCAAGATCTTCGAGCTTGGCAAAAAGGAGTCTCTGATTAGCGCAACCTTCTTCAGCTCGGTGAGTCGGCAGTCTTGATTCTTCTAGGCCTTTTTTTTTTGCGATTTTGACTGACTTCTTAATAGACTGGCTTGATGGGCAATATGACCATTTTGACATTGTTGTATGTTGGCGGTGGGATGGTTCAGTCGGGTGCTATTAGCATTGGAGAATTGACTTCGTTCTTAATGTACACTGCTTATGCAGGCTCCAGCATGTTCGGCCTCTCCAGCTTCTATTCGGAGCTAATGAAAGGTGTGGGTGCGGCGAGTCGACTCTTCGAGCTGCAAGATCGTCAGCCCACGATTCACCCAACCAAGGGTCTCAAGGTTGAGACCGCGCGCGGACCCATCCGATTTGAGAATGTCACGTTCTGCTACCCTACCCGTCCCGCTGTGAAGATCTTCCAGGAATTGAACTTCGAAATCCCTCAAGGAACCAACGTTGCAATCGTTGGACCATCTGGTGGAGGAAAATCTACCATTGCATCAATTTTGCTCCGGTTCTATAGCCCCACTGAGGGCCGGGTCTTGATCAACGGGAAAGACATCAAGGACATGAACGCCAAGTCTCTTCGCAGAAAGATTGGCGTGGTTTCCCAAGAGCCCGTGCTTTTCTCTGGAACAATCGCTGAGAACATCTCCTACGGCATGCCTCGGGCAACACGCTCAGAGATCATTGCTGCTGCACGCAAGGCCAACTGTCAATTCATCAGCGACTTCGTAAGTTCGCCGAGCAGGTATTATTTTGATGAACTTAGCTAACTCAATACAGCCTGATGGACTCGATACTCACGTTGGAGCTCGTGGAGCTCAGTTGTCCGGTGGTCAGAAGCAGCGCATTGCCATTGCGCGTGCCCTTATCAAGGAGCCTGATATTCTGATTCTGGATGAAGCTACTTCTGCCCTCGACGCAGAATCCGAAACCCTTGTCAACAGTGCGTTGGCCGCTCTGCTTCGCGGCAACAACACAACCATTAGCATCGCCCATCGTCTTTCCACCATCAAGCGCTCCGACACGATCATTGTCCTCGGCCCCGACGGCAAGGTCGCCGAGCAAGGCTCCTACGATGAACTCAGCTCTCACCCCGATGGCGCCTTTACGAAGCTCATGGAATGGCAAATGAGTGGTGGTGAAGCAACGCCACCTCCGGCCAACACTATTGAGGCAGATCAGCTCTGGGAGCTTCAGAAGGAGGAGTCAGAGCCTGAGCTGGAGGAAGAAGAGGTAGAAGAGGTGGAAGAGACAGCCTCTCCAAAGAAGAACTAATCGTACTCCGAACCTCGTTCACTTCTAGCCCTACCCTTACACTACCATCTCATTACGGTGTCTGTTCATTCTTGTTGATGTTTTCTTTTTGTTGAAATACATGTTCCCTCATCTGCACTCACCTCTTACGGTCCTCTCTTCTCATACTCCCATACACATTCTCCATGTTAGATTTTCGATAGATACTAAGTCAACAATTACTGTGTACAAATCTTGATATCAATATTATTGTTTAAGTACTACTTTTGCTGCTCGGTATTTGCTATTCGCTCATGATATAAAGTTAAAGAAAAGTGGTTCTGAAAAACGGATTTACATGCTTCGAATATATTAGAATGCCAGAATTAGTGAACGCTCAACAATTTACATACTAGCACTTACTTGGGTATAACTAGAAGAATCCTTTGCGGTTAGGCTTTTGATCCCCTTTGTATACATCATCCGAAAAGAGCATCCAAAAACACATTGGAGTGTTATATATAACGTTCCATATATATATCACCCTAGTTAAATAAATCAGGTTTATAGAGTTTTACGTCGTCAATGATAGAAGCCGTATTCGTGGCCAAACATTCTTGTTTGAATATACCTAGTACTCTTTTAATCAAGCTTGCTACAAAAGGTATGTCAGTTGCAGGTGAGCCCTGACATGAGAACTTATAGATCGCCCGCCTGGCAGGTCCCGAAGTCCCGTGCGCCCCGGGCGGGTCCCGCGGGCGACATATCTTGCTTAGTAACCAGCCATATGCCGACCTCAACAGCGCATTACAGCTCTTAGCTATGATCTCATCCCCATATTTCACAGAGTCTTTTACTTATACATAAGAAGTAGTGACTGAAAAAGACAGCCATGAACCGCATACGTAGTCTCATTGCCCGCCCGGCAGCGTATGAGCGACTGCAGGACTCCGCTGCGGACGACGCCGATGAGACATACACGGAGCGACACCAGCAGTCTCCCTTTTCAAGATTACAGTATGGCATATTCTTCCTCCTCGGAGTGTCTATGCTGTGGGCCTGGTAAGTGAAACTCAACGGTCTCCGAATCCGGAGAAACAAGCTATGTGTCGGGCCAACCATAACTAACGCGGAGCACAATCTAGGAACATGTTCCTTGCCGCGGCACCATATTTCTACAGTCGGTTCCAGTCGGACGATTGGACAAGACTGCACTACCAACCGTCGATTCAGTCCATGTCAACTGTCACCAACCTCGGAGCCGCTTATGCCCTAGCAAAGCTACAGAAGAACGCCTCCTATCCACGGCGTATAACATTCTCGCTGTTGATGAATTCTGTTGTGTTCACTATCCTGGCCTTCTCGGCAGTCGTCATGACTGATTCCTCGCCAAGGGCATACTTCGGCTTCCTAATGGTGATGGTGTGCGCTGCGAGTCTGGCTACTGGCATCAACCAGAATGGCGTCTTTGCATACGTCTCCGGGTTCGGAAGGGATGAATATACCCAGGCTATTATGGGTGGACAGGGCGTTGCTGGTGTCTTGCCTTGCATTGTTCAGATCTTCTCTGTGCTGGCTGTGCCGCCGAAGGAGGATAGCGTTAGCCCAGACCAAGGTCAAGATCAAAGCCCTAGCATGCCTCAGACGAGTCCGTCGAAGTCAGCGTTTATTTACTTTCTTACGTCAACGGGTGTCTCCTCCGTTGCTTTGCTGGCTTTCCTCTATCATTTGAGACAACAACCTTCTTCGAGGCAAAAGTTGTCAAGGGATGAAGATGAGTCTATTGCGGATGACCGTGAACATTCTAAGACTGTCAGCCTGTGGACTTTGTTCGTTAAGCTGCGGTTCCTGGCGTTCGCTGTGTTCGTCTGCTTTATGGTTTCTATGGTGTTCCCAGTTTACACGGCGGAAATCCAGTCTGTCAATGACCCTGCCAGTTCACGGATATACGACCCTAGTATCTTTGTTCCCTTGGCATTTTTGATCTGGAACCTGGGTGACTTGGCCGGAAGAATGTGTGTGGCTATTCCCGGACTGTCCCTGGGACAACATCCTCAGCTGGCTGCCATTGTGGCCATTGCTCGTGTTGTTTTCATTCCCATGTACCAGCTCTGCAACGTCAATGGCCAAGGTGCGGCCGTTAAGAGTGACATTTTCTATTTCCTCGTTCAGTTCTTCTTTGGTGCAACCAATGGGTACCTGGGGACAAGCTGTATGATGGGCGCTAGTCACTGGGTTGTTGCCGATGAAAGACCGGCTGCTGGTGGATTTATGAGCCTGGTTCTTGTTGGTGGACTGGCTGCTGGAAGCTTGTTGAGTTTCTCTGTTGCCAGTGGTTGATTTTGGTGTCATATAATTTGTGTTCATCTAGTAGACTCAAATATAATGAATGACGAGCCATGAAAATTCTTCCATTACTTGATATCGGCATGAATACTCCTTTGTTTGGTGACCCATTGAGCCCTTTAATGTAGCCCCTGTTTTCCGTTTGAGTAGCCCTAACTTGAGACTCCAAGTCAAAGTTTGCCGGTTGTCTCCATCGCGCTTTCAATGGCTGTTAAACGTAGTCAATGGGGACTCTGAGAAATCTTCCTATAACAGTCCCCCACCATTCCACGTTCCCCAGTCGGCTCCTATTGTAAGGCTGTCGTCCCATCTCTGTCGTTTGCCCACCCCAGTCCCCTCCTCAGTTTCTTCATCCCTCACCGTTCACTTCTCTCCTCTTCCCTTCCCTTCTTCCCCTCCCCACACAGTTCCCTCTTTTGATATTTGTCTTTTTCAATTGTCTTTCGGTAAGGACAACATCTCTGGATGTTTTTGGTCGTATATCTTACTGTCTTTAGTTGTTGTTCATGATGATTTTCGACTCGTTGGCTATGGGCGGCTGGTGCCATACCCTAGCTGTTCCTTCATTCTGGAGTCTACTGAGTGGACTTGTTGCATTGGTGAGTACCGATATACAAGAATATGTATTCAAGGAATGCATGTCTCATATCAATCAAATATCACAGCTGTCCGTTTACTATGTGGGCTGGATCATCCACACTCTCTGCTTCCACTCTCTGAGTGGTTACCCTGGACCCAAGCTGGCTGCCATCACTCCTTTGGTTCATCTCATCTGGGATATCCAGGGTAAACAGCATTCTACCATGAAGCGTCTCCACGATAAGTACGGAGATGTCGTCCGCATTTCTCCGAATGCTCTCGTTTACCGTGCCGCACCCGCCTGGAAGGACATCTACGGTCACCGCAAGAAGGGACAGAAGGTCTTCGTCAAGGATCCGGCCTTGTATGCACCCACTCCCAACGGTGTCAACGCCATTATCACAGCCAATGAGGATGACCACTCCCGGATGCGCCGTTTGCTGACCCACGCCTTTTCCAACAAAGCTCTCCGTAAGCAGGAAGAAATCCTCCAGATGTACGCCAGCATGTTCATCGAAAAGCTCAAGGGTCTCATGGGCAGTGCTGTGTCTCAGAACATTGACATCACTTGCTGGTTCAACTTCACCACCTTCGACCTCATAGGCGACCTCGCTTTTGGAGAACCCTTCGGCTGCTTGTCAACTAGCACATACCACTGGTGGGTTAGAATTATTCTGGATGCCGTCAAGGCAAGTGCCTACCTCAAGGTCTTTTGGTTCTACCCTTTCCTCGTGCCCTTGGTCCGCGTCCTGGTCCCCAAGCATCTTCTTCAGAAGCGTCAAGCTAGCTTCGACCTGAGCGTTGAGAAGGTCCGTCGTCGCCTCGCCCTGGGCGCTACTCGCCCAGACTTCACTTCATACATCCTCAAGCACTCCAAGGATGGAAAGGGAATGTCCTCCGCGGAGATGGATGCAAACTCGGCCGTGTTCGTCTTGGCTGGCAGTGAGACTACCGCTGCCCTCCTCTCTGGCGTGACATACTACCTTCTGCGCTGCCGTGACAAGTACGAGCGCTTGATCCGGGAGATTCGTGGAGCCTTTGACAAGGACACTGACATTAATATATCCACCCTCGTTGACCTTCCTTATCTGAACGCTGTCTTGACTGAGGCCATGCGCGTGTACCCGCCGATTCCTTCCATGCTTCCGCGTATTGTTCCCGAAGGCGGAGCTATGATCAATGACCAATACGTCCCTGGAAAGGTAAGTACAATATATCAAGTGCATGGACCTGGTTCTAGAAAAGACAGTCCCACCTCCGCTATTCCCATCTTAACACAAAACACAAAACAAAATTCCAATTTTAGAGCTCAATACTGACAATAGTTGAATACTAACAGGTCTCCGTCTCCATCTCACTGTACTCTGCCTTCCATGCCGCTTCGCACTTCAAGAATCCCGAAGAATTCGTCCCAGAACGCTGGCTGGATGAGTCTGACAAGTACAGCAATGACAAGAAGGAAGCCTTCCAGCCCTACTCCTACGGTCCACGCAACTGTCTCGGTCAACAGTAAGAATGAATTCCATCACTGCCTACTCACTCCATCGGGGTTTTTTTCCGTCTGAGTTGTACCTGGCAATGTTTACTAACATTTCATCTACAGCCTTGCGAACGCAGAGATGCGTCTCGTGCTTGCTAAGCTCTTGTGGAACTTCGACCTGGAGCTGCTCCCGGAGTCTCTGAACTGGGCTGACCAGAAGTCCTTCTCGCTCTGGAGCCGTCCTGAGTTGATGGTGAAGCTCTTCCGTGCTGGTACTGGCTCTGCACTCTAGATGCATAGTTTTACGAAAGGGACTGACGCATCTCCTTTTTACAACATCCAGTTGAGACGGGTCATTGTCTTGACTGTAGAAAAGCATGGGGCCGAAATGCGTTTGTCAAAACATCTAAAATGGCGTTTCCTTTCTTTTTGTCTCGGGGTTGCGGCTGGGCTGTTTGTTTCGTCCTCCCTGGGAATTTGAGTACATAAAATATGGACGCATCTAGTCAAAAAGGGCTATTGCCTAAGTACAGAAGGTTTGGGCATTTGGAAGCGGGTCTTTTCCTCTAGAGTAGAAAAAAAATCAATACACATATCATGGGCGAAGTCACTTGGCCGGAAACCGATAGACAATCTATGATGGACGTAGCATGCTCTCGACAAACAACTTAATTTGACTATTTCCATAATTGAAGTGAAAGTAGGTAGAGTCATGCACTTCGATGCAAAAATGTAGAATGTCAGAATATTCTATATGCAAGTCCCTTCTGCTATGCTGATAACCTATCCAAGGAATGCACCCTATATTCAAACACCCAGCCCCAAGCCCATAATATATAAATAAATGATAACTCCTAGCCATGCAAACCACAAAATCCATATAACTCCCCAGTGTGCTAATGCTTTCCGTATACCAAGGGATTATCAGAAGAAGTCTTGTTCACCCAGCCATTGCGAGTCCATCGCGTAGGCCACTAAATCCGCGGCGCAACACATGTCTTCATGCCCATGCTCCAAATCGAGAAGTTCAAGAACGGCTTTCAGCCTGTCATCTAGTGTTTGCTTCAGCCGCGAGATACTAGCTTGGACATCTTTGGTCTGTTTCTCCTTGAGGGACCCGGCCATTTTTTGGTCTTTCCCTTCGACTGTATCCGATTTCGGTATCATCTTGTTGGGCGAACAAGGTGCAAGAGCCTTGCGCTGTGGCTGTGCAGGCGATGCTTCAGGTTTGCGGTTCTTGAACAGACTTTGAAGCAGGAACAGTAGCCAGACCAAATTGGTACGTGGAGAGTATTCTGCCCAGATGCCAGGAATGTCCGGCACCTTTTCTGTTTCCATGGGACAACCAGTATAGAGTGTTGCGCGCATACTGATTTTTAATGTTAGCAATTTTCCTAAGAATATGAATGAGCTGGTATGGGGGTAACATACTATCGGTAGGTGTTTCTTTGCATGATCTCGTCTTCATCTTGGCCAATAGCATCGAACAGTTGCTTCTTGTCTAGATCTGAGGACGCAACCTCGGTAAGACCAGCCGGGTCATCCGTCAGGAGTAGATCTGCCCGAGAGAGCGAGTAGTCGATGATGGTGGTTTCAAGGGAGCTGATTCCAAATCCACTGGAGGATGGGTGTCGTGCAACATCGAGTTCTGTGGGGGGATCCATGCAACCATCTCCCCGCGTAGAACGTATACAAACATTTCCCAAATGAAGATCTCGATGTTCGAACATAGCATACTCCTCTGCCCGAGCCAGAGCCATGGCAACTCCCCAGAAGATATCGTAGATCTGGAAAATCGAGGACCAAGCAAACTTCTCCAGTTCACATCCCGCATCGTCCATCTCCACAACTGCCCAAAGCTGCGTATCGGGATAAGCTCTTTTATTGGACGGGTTGGGATTCATGCAGTCGTCTTTGGTCTTCTTATAGTGGTCCCAGGCATTCTGGAATGACTCTGGGAAACGACCTTGAACAACATGGATCTCCCTGAAGCGAGCAAACCCGGGGATTGGGTCCAGGTACTTGAGCATTTTGACCTCAGCAACAATTTCATCAATGGTGGTGAACTTTTTGGATCCGGGACCGCTCTTTGCTCGCAGAGGCACAACCTTGAAAACCCCATCGCCGTATGATTTTAGTTTAGCCAACTTTGACTTTGACACAACTGTCCTACAAGCCTCTTCCCGTAGATGAAGTTTGTAAACTTCACCGTAGGACCCCTCTGCGAGTTTTGCGACATCGAACATGTTTGCTGATCGCGAAGCCCATGAGTCGAACTTCTGAATGCCTTGCGCGGCAATTGGAGATAGTGCCTCGTTCAGAATTGGGCCGACGTAATCGCTGGCTTTGGTGTCATGAACAACCCCGGATGACCGTCTGGGTGCAGAAATCTTCTTTCTTTCCGCTCTCCTTCTGTCGGAGGTTGTGCTTGGCTTTTCTCGATCCTCGCTTGTGAACTCCGACGTCCTAGCTGGGGAATCTGATGTGATTTGGGAGGGTTGTTCTGGGGCCTTCGGACATATTCTGACTTCCACCATCGTCTCGCATTGCTTCGGTTTTGGCTTCACCTCCTCCGGGGAGGATTCGACAGAGGATTGCGTTGTCGGGGTGTCCGAAATGTCCTCTATCGTGGACGAAATCGATTCATCAGAGGGGATTTCGGCCAACTCCTGCTGCAGTTTGATTTTAATCTCCGTAGGCTGTGCATGGTTCTCCGGTTGATGGGTCGAGTCATCATCGATTGTTACTTGGGCTAGTTTCGATTGAAGGCTTTCCACGGGGTCAACATGTTGAGTTTTGGATCTGGTCTCTCGGGCCGGGCTTCCTTGGTCAAAAACTGCTCTAGGGGCGTTGGCTTTTCGTTTCCCGTACACTCTGCGCTGAGCCACCGACTTGGGCTTGGATTGTTTGGGCTCCATTGGTGTCGCGTGACTTGAAACTGGCGATAGTGACCGGGTTGACATTGTCGGGGGAGATATATACACCCAGTATCTTAATATGGGGTGTAGAATACCTGTGTTAGGGGGGTCAGAATGGTTCTGTTCGACAAAATGAGGTTGAGAAAGATGATCCGGGCGCGAAGTGACGGATCGTGTTGATGTTTAGCCTAATCGGGCTTAGCGTAGAGTTGCTGCGGTGAAAACATTCTGCCTTTGGCTTTTGGACTTTTATATTGAGTTGCCGTATTCTTGAATGGATATTGCTTTGAGTTATGGACTATTTAATGTATACGAAAAGTTGATGCGATTCTACTTCGGCAGAGATATCCGAGATACGTTTAGGAACAGGGCACAAGTCCGGGGGAAGGCTATACTTCGGCAATCCTGGAGTACATACATCTACGGTGGGTTTGGAGCTTTATACAAGGGATAGAATTCTTATTTTCATTTGATTGCTTATTGAGACACTGGACTTTCTCTCGGAGTCTTTCCCTTACATTGTACATGAAACGAACGTGGGACTCAGACGTTAAAGATCTGCACCCCCGTGGCTGTTTCTGTACATAGTACGGAGTATATACATAGCATGACCCCTTCAATTTCAGAAACATATCCCGTGTTTTTCCCCCTTTCTCCGGATTTCTAAAATGGGCATAAAATAGCCCATAGCCCAAGAGGTCTAGATACATGCAAGCCGGATAAGCCTGGACGATGAATGGTCCGGTGCCATCCACAGTGGACATCAAGCCGGGGCTGACCGGAAGTGGTTCCTGCAAGTCACATTGTGACGTACCGGGTATCTCTATGGCACCAGTCGAAGGAATTCACAGTATCAACAAGAAAAAAGAAAGAGAAGAAAAAAAACCAGAGATAGAGCTAATAGAATGATACATCCAATCAAAAAACTAGCCGACTAATGCAATAAGAAAATCAAGAAAAAGCAAAGAAAAATAAAGAAAAGTCCAGTGACACTCGGAAGCACGCGCCCTCGGGTGTGCGCCAACTTTTTTTCCTTTTTTCCGCCTCCCGCCTCTCTCCCTCTTCTCTCGTTGACCATCTCCCATCTAAATGTCCTTGTAATTAATTTTTTTAATACTCTTCTCGATGCTTGGGCATGGCGTTCAACTTCAACTGGTCGCCTTTGATGGCAGACGCGAGTTTTTATACTCGTGCCCAAGATCTACTCACTGCCGCCCTTAATAAATCGCCAAAACCCCCATAATAGTTGACGATATTCACGTCACCGAGCTGAACCTGGGATCCATCCCCCCGAACTCGAGATTTTGGAAATCGGTGACTTGGCTGAAGATCGCTTCCGAGGCATCTTTAAGATGTCTTATACTGGCGACGCCTTTCTTACCCTGAAGACTCGAGTTCAGGCGAATCCACTCAATACTTTCCTTCTCACACGACCAACTTTCGGCTCACCAGTACCTCTTGCTGCAGCGTATGTCTCCAGTTTCACTTACATTTTCTCTGACTCCAACCTCTCAAATATCTTGACTGACACTGTCACGATTCTAGTACCCCGCTCACTATACCTCTGCAAATTACCCTCTCCGACTTCAAACTCTCTGGATTCGTTATACTGGTTTTCTCTAAACAAAAGGGAATCACAGTCGTGTTCCGCAATGATCCACTTGAGTCGCTCAAGGTGTCCTCGACCTTCGATTCGATCCCGTTCGTGCGCGACTTCCTACAAAAAGAAATCGAAGCTCAGCTCCGGATATTGTTCATGGACGAGCTCCCAGCCATCATTCATCGACTTTCGCTCCGGTTATGGGTTCCAGAATATCGTACAGGGGAGGAAATGAACGACGAGACCGACAACACAGCCAAGTCAAGAAGCGAAGGCCCTGGCCAAGACCCTCTAGCTAGCCCGCCACAGGATCCCGTCGACTCCCTCGGAAATGCACTGAATGAGTCCGAAATCGCATCGCTCTCTTTAGATTCATCGGTCGAGACCCACTCCCTCTTCTCGCAGAAGAACTTGCTTCGCTTGGCCGCCCTGTCAGACTCGCAACGTACCTTGTCCTTGTTCACTCCCTCGATCCAGGAAGTGGTGTACCGAGCATGGACTTCTCCAACCGATACCAGCGAATTCCCTTCGAGCGTGATCTCTCCACTGAGCCCGACCCTTTCGCGAACACACTCCCAGATTGGAAGCATGTCTTCTCTTCACGAAACCGCCAGCAATGTCTCCATGCAAAGTCGCCCATCTATGTCCAGCCACTCATTCAGTACGAGTACCTATGGTCTGAGCCTAGGCGCTGGACGTCATTCTAAAGCCCACGCCCGGAAACGCAAGAAGCGTGTTGTGGACCTGCGTCGCCCCAAGACAACCGATGACGCCATGAGCGTCAGCGATGAGAGCGTCGTGACCGAGTCGTCTAGACCCCCCTCTATCGCCTCTGCACCCCTCCCCATTGTGAACGAGCCGTCAGATGACCCAGTTACACCGCCGATGTCGCCCGAAGCCGACTCCCACTTGCCCGTTATCCCCGAAAGGCATCTAGCCAGCTTCTCCCGCCCATCACGCCGGGATGGGGACTTGTCATACTCCCATGAGACTATCCGTGGACCCAAAGCAGAGGACGTGGAAGCCACCCCTCGTGCTACTGTGCGTGGTTATCCCCAGGAGAAGGCCGAGCCCGGACCATCTAGCAACCAGCGAGCCCCGTTGCCTGCGACTGTTCTCCCGTTCAGCAAAGACGAGAACGCCAATGAAGGCGTCGATTCCGTCTTAGTTGAGAGACTCGCTGGTGAAATCGCTCGTCGGATGCGCGAGGACAAGCTTATGACAAATGCCTGCAGCGGCTTCTGGAGCCGTCAGCATGAAGACAGTCCTCCCCCGGCGTATGGCCACTGAGCGCTTATATCCTTTTTGCACTTGAGCAATCCTCGAGTATGACCGTTACGATTTCCTTATCTTTCCTCACTTTTCCTTTCTTTTCCTCGCTGTTTCTTTGATTCTTCTTTTGTTCTTCCTTTGTTTGGGCTAAACGGATGTTTCTTTGGAGCGGGATTGTAAAAAACTGGGTTCTGTCATGGTACAGTTGGCGTTAAGTTCTTTGGCGGTTTCATCTTTACATGATACCACACTCATTAGCCATTATTTTTTGTATTTCTTATTCTAGGGTTATGGGAGGTACCGAGATAAGATCGGATGGATATTTGGGGGTTTTTTGAATTATATTTCTGTTCTTGTTCCGAATTTAATCCAATCGCATAAATCGCCTAAATATCTCTCCGATGCGGGTCAAAAGCTGGAGACAGCGCTAGACCCGGGAGGAACTTAGCTCCGCACCGGGCACTGGCCACCGCGCACTAGACATCTCTCGATTCCTTCCCACTCCTTTCCCTTCCATCCATATCATATCAACTCCAATATGGCGGGCATGTTCAAGAACGTGTTTGGCTCCCAGGAGCCCAAGCCCGATGATGGTATGTTAATTGATATATTTCAATTGCTGAGCTGACTCTGGTAGACTTCGCCGACTTCGTGGAAGCTCCCAACCCGTCGCCTGCCTCCCTCCTCGCCGACTCGACCGCCGTCCCAGCTGCCAACACACTGGCCGCTAAGGCGGTCCCCTACACGGCTTGGTACCGGGTATGGGAGAGGACATCCCCGAGCGATTTCAAACAGGAGGCCATGATTATGCCCGTTATCCTCTTGATTGTCCTCTTCCACCTCTGGGGAACGCGCAAGAACCGACGCAAGGCGAGAGACTGGGCGCAGGCCCATGGACCTTCTCTTCAGAAGGAGTTTTCCGTCGTTGGATTTGATGGAATCGCCCGACCGGCTCCCGAGGACGGTGAGCCGATCACCGTGGAGCTCGCCAACCCCGAGTCGCTGCTGAAGGAGAGGTCTGCCTCCGAGTTCGCCGCGTATGCGACTGGCCGCCAGAACGTTGCCTTCCTCGATGTCAACCTCAAGATGCCCAAGCGATACAACCCCATCACCTTCGTCATGGAGTATGTCTTCAGCTTCTTCTTTGAGAGCTGGGAGCCCCCCGTTGAGAAATACGAGGCTCTGCTGTATGCTTTCGATGGCAAGGAGAAGGATCTCGTTCCCGTTCTCTCTAAGGATTCCGCTCCCGTTAAGGTGCCTAGCTCAACTTACGACGGCTTCATTTGGGCTGTTGTTCACAAGAGCCACATGCGCAAGTTCCGCAACGACCGCTACGATGCCTCCCTCACTTTCTCCAAAGACAACCCCAAGCTCCCCCAGTGGGTCACCGTGATGACGGAGAGTGCCGAGATTAGCGATACCCTCCTCACCTCGGAGCTGATCCAGGCCATTGAGCAGGCTGGTAATGACTTTGAGTATTTGATCGTCACGGACCAGCCCGTCGACAGACCCACCAAGTAAGTGAGCTCAGCGCGGGACTTTGATCGGATTAGATGCTAACAAGTGTGTTCCCAGGATTGAGGAGACCACCCCCAAGAAGCGCATCCAGCTCTCCGCTAACCTCGCCTCCTCCCCGTCTGGCTACGCCTCCACCCTCCCTCTGTTCAACCAGTTCCTGCGCTTGTCCGACAAGCTGGTCGCCTCTGCCCACTTCCGTGCCGAAGTCATGCGCAAGGTCCGTAACGTCCGCGAGGAGGAGATCAAGAAGCTGCGCCGTATCGACGAGGAAGAGAAAGCCGAGGAGCGCCGCATTGCCGCTGAGAAGATCAAGAAGGATGAGCGTGAACGCATCCTGCGTGGATTGAGTGCCGAGGAGCAGCGCAAGTTCCTTGACCGTGAGGCTCAGAAGGGACAAAGACGCCAGGCGAAGAAGAGTACCCGGAAGGGTTAGACGGGGTGTCGTTGTTTTGGAGGATTTTTATTCTGTCTTCTCGCTCCTTTCTGTGGGAAAGGTGCGGGTTGAATGTTTTATCCTGCCCTTTTGATACCTTTTTAATTTGATGTATTCATATTTATTTGTGGAAGGTATAATATTTACCATGACACTGGGGATGCAATCTAAACGTTCAGTTATATTCAATGCAGATTTTATGTTCAGATCATTGCCGTCTATGTCTAATTCGAATCCCAGGAAGCAGCGAAGTAGAGAGATCCCTGCTTGCTTCACACCTAGCACCTAGCCAACATCTTAACCTCGCCCCATCACTTCAATCCAACATCAGCAGGCATTCTAACTATCCTTATATAATCCAACCCGGTTCATTCATTCATCGAAATGCATTTCCTCGCTCCCCTATTTCTATTTCTGCTTTCGGCTATAACCCTATCCGAAGCCGCTCCCACAGGAAACAGTACCAACACCAACACAGCCACCAATGCCCTCCATCCCAACGCCTCCAAATTACCTTTTGGGGCCGTAATCACCCACTGTGTCATCCCAGGCACAATCGCTCTCACTTTCGACGATGGCCCGTACATCTACACACCCCAGATACTAGATACACTCGCCCAACACGGCGTTAGAGCAACTTTCTTCCTCAACGGCCATAACAGAGGTCATATCGATACCTCCCCTGAGGTAGTGCAGCGCACGTTAGCAGAAAAACATCAGCTGGGGTCTCATACGTTCGTTCATACCACCTAATGACTTATCCTCGCTTCCTTCCACAATCAAGTCAAGTCCAGTCCAAGCATCAACATACACTAACCGAACAGCTATACAGATGGAACCACCCCTCCCTTGACACCCTTCCATATGAAGAAATCGTACAACAAATGACAACCCTCGAAGAAGCCTTCATGCGCATTCTAGGCTTCTTCCCAACCTACATGCGCCCTCCGTTCCTCAGACATACGCCCGTCGTCCTCAGCGCCATGGCTGATCTGGGATACCATGTTATTGGGGCTAGTGTTGATACTAAGGACTACGAGAATGACAATCCCGATACGAATTGGGTTAGTTTTGAGAAGTTCAAGAGGGAAGTCGATGCTGGTGGAACGATTGTGTTGGCGCATGATGCGCATCAGCACACGGTTGAGATTTTGGTAGATAATATGCTTGCGGAAGTTGAGAGGAGGGGGCTGCGTGGTATGTTTTTCTTTGTTTTTCTTTGTGTTTCTTTTGTGTCTGTCGGTGGTTATGAGATATGGCTAACGGATTTCTCTTACAGCTGTTACTGTTGGCGAGTGTCTTGATGATCCGTCTAAGTTTTGGTATCGTACTGGCAGGTAGATGGTTGGCGTTGGTGGGAGCCATGCTTTTATTTCCTGGTCGTTCCGAGTCATTGTTGTTGTTGGTCTTTGTACTTGGGCTAAGGTATGTCTGTGTATAGAACTCTTAGGTTTCATTGAACCTATATGTTATTCTTGATGAAGACTTTCTGCAGACGTGAGTGTCTGGCCAATATAACTCTAGGTAATCAAGATGGATCACCTATTTTCATATACGAACTGTGTACACCCCTGTAACGAATATACAACAGGACCTATTGAGTCATTAACACAATTTGAAAAGAGGTAGCATTTGATGTATGAGATACAAAAGGGATATGCATCTCGCATTTTTCATACATATTCCATAATTTGCGCTGAATTATTTCAAACACCTTCTAGCAATGACATCTATAGAAGGAAGCCCAGAAAGGGCACGTAGAATGTACCTGAGAAGACATCTAGAAAGACCTCTCAAAAGGTCTCTCAAAATATATCCAAAAAGACATTTTACGAGAATGTTGAATATAACATCCCTTCTATCATCTATGGACCGGTGCGGATCTATCCTCAACAACCCTCGAACCCTCGATGATAGGATTGAACTGTGGGCAAGGAATCTATATTATCTGCAAATACACCTCCATCTTATACAATCAAAAAAAGAAGAATAACTGAATAGCCCATGGAAGCCTGGAAAGCAACGCATCTTGATATCCATCCGTGTCAACAAATTGAATCCCGCATTTGTCTTAATGTGATTGGGCTAGGTAAGACTCGTCAGTCTCTATATCATTCGTCAGTAACTGACTCCCAAAAATCATTGCACAGAAATAACACGCAAGGGACCACCAACTTAAATATTTGTTTGGCTTGTTATCTCACTTTATTCGACCCTTCTTGTGATTTTTTAATGCAGTCGACTCTAGGGGCTCCATCAACTCAAACCTACAGATACGGTCCTCTGAAATGAACATGGTAGCGCCCATGTTGTTGAACTCGCCGCAATACTGGGGAGGATTAGCAATCTATCGAAAGGCTAGGAAAGCCAACGCAACTTACATTCGGAGCTGAGAAGATGGTCACTAGGGTCTGGCCCTGATAGAACTCAACCCCATCCTTGACCACCATGTGAGACCGGCACACCAAATCAAAGCCATATCGGCCCAGAAAGCTTTCGATGACCTTTTCACTGAAACAGTAGCTCACACCGCGGTCATTAGGCTTCCAGTCTTCCTCCATACCACCACTTGCCGGGTCACTCCATAGAAGATCGGTCAGCAGCCCAGAGTCGGGTATATCAGTAGGGCGAGGGATATCGCGAATATCGTCCATATTTAATAGATCAGGAGATAGCCCGCCGTGAACGCAGAAGATCTTGCCGGATACTATCGCCGCGATAGGAAGGCAGTCAAAAGTGTCAATGAGATTCTTCCAGATCTTCTTATTGTGACGCCGCTTGCACTCATCATAGAAGCTAGACACTCTGCAAACGCTTCCACACTCGAGATTGCCACGAAGCAGGTAGACATTCTGCGGGTGTTTGATTTTATAGCATAGGAGTAGGAGGATGGATTCTAGGCTCAACCTACCCAGGTCTACATAGTTACCGAGGAAAAGATAGTTCGATTCCGGCGGAAATCCGGATGTTTGGAAGATTCGGATTAGATCAGCATATTGACCGTAGATATCGCCAACGACCCTAATGGGGGCGGCCAACTCTAAGAGAGTGGGCTCAGAAAGGAGGAGTTCACGAGCTAGTACACAGATTGTGGTGATCTCGAAATTGTTAAGACACACCGTCCGGTGGAATCTGGTCGAATGTCCTGTATCTAGGAGCCGCGAGATGATGTCGTCTAGATCGATGGACTTTAGATTATACATTGTCGTACTGGAAGCTCCTGGGTTGCCCATTGGGTTATTGGCTGAGATTGATTGCTTTTCCTTGATGATCAAGATGGATTCGCCTGCAACCTGAGAAATTCCAGCAGGCGGCGCGCTACTAAGGGGGCCTTCCGCCACGCAGTTTACCTCGCCACACCTTTCCGTTGAATCCACAACCTTTAGATCTTGATATAGACTGCTCGGAATGAATGACGATAGTGGAGGGCTAGGGGTGCCTCGGGGTGAGGACGTGCTGGACCACAGGGACTGGGAATTGCCAGCATTTGAGATCAGTTGAGTTCCCACGGACTTGACTGGGCCAACGTCTGATCTGATGGTCTGATTATCATTGAGAACAGTGGGTCTTGCTGTTTTGGGGATCATTGCAGAAACCCGATTGAGATAACTTAGTGTCTCCTTCATTGTTTGGTGGATATGCTGGATCCCTGTAAATTCATTGATATTGTCTCTCCCTTCTTCGTACTGGGATTCATAGCTTGAATTATCCCCAGATAAGGCATCTCCGAGGTCGATAAGCAACTCCTGAAAGCTCTCTAGGAGTCTCACACTCTGGCTATAGAGATGCGGCTCGCATGTGAGGCGGTAGATTACAGACCCTTTACCATCTTGATGGTCTCCAACAGTCCTAACCCATACGTGGAACCGAGACAGCTCATCCCTCCATGATTCTAGTGGAAATTCATCTTCGTGTTCCGCAAGCGAGTCAGACGTGATGAGTTTGTTGAATTTGGAAAGAGATGCTTCCATCAATTTGAACGCCGTTTTATCGGAGAGGTTGATAGACACATGGGGGCTGTCCAACGCGCTAGGAATTTCGGAGTCAATTGAGCCGTGAATCGGACGTATAGATCCCTCGGAGTCCGATTCAGAGAATGGGGGGTGGGAATGCGACGGGTCCTGTGAGCCCGCGTTGTCCCCCAGAGAATATTGCTGACCCATTACTTCGGGGCTGTGATAATTATCAAGCTTGGACTTGAAATAACAGCAGTAAGCCTTCGTTTCCTGCACCCAAGTTCAATATTCCCCCTCTTGCAGTGTTCTTTAGGGCGATGCTCGTCTGCTTCCCTAGAATGTGAACTGCATTGCCAGGGTGATTAGGACGTGAACTTGTTATGACTTGGAGGCACGCTTTGTGGCTTAGGTTCTATATAATAATGTGTTTTCTGGCATCCATGGAGTACCTTGAGTTGTTCAGTTGCTTAGATAGGTACATGTACTTACGCACTCACGTGCCCAGATGGGAGTAAGCGCGGGGTTAAACGGTGAGCATCAACGACAACTCTAATAAACCACTGTCTTTGGCTATAGAACGTTTTATCTGAGGCGTGTGGATTCGCTCTATCTCAATTCCGCGCAATATCTACAGTTATGGCAAGCGGCATTGAAGTAGCAGGGTTGGCTCTCGCTGTTCTTCCTCTCCTGATTCAACTACCCAATGTGCAATTCATACGATAGAAAGTATTCAGCCACCTGTTCCGAAGCAATCATACCTTTGTCCTTCCGGCTATACAGAACACTATTACGGTGTATAGTATTGCAATATTGGAATATCATCGTCTGTTAAGTTATACCATGCTCCGTATTAAGAGGGAAAGATCAGCTGTATTGATTCTTTGTCGCTTGGACAAAGGATTACCACTTAGCCTTATTCAGGCACAGATCTAAATGAACTACCTGATTTTCCAGCGTGGATAGATCTGAGACCCATGAAAATGGGAGATTATAACTAAGCTAGTAACTCCAAAAGTAGATTTTCTACCATATATCAAATTTATATAAGATATAAGATCTCTAAGGTAACCAAATATAATTAGCCCTGGTCATCTGACGTGACTGCCTTCCAAAGTTGGAATATATAAAGAGCCTAAGCCGCTCCTTCCAACGTGCCTTTCTAGTCACTTCCCACTTCCCATCCATCACGTTCGACAACTTCCTTTCTCTTTTCTCGGCAGCACAACACTACTTCCATTTCCCCCTTTGATTGAAGTGTCTCATGCACTTGGGTACATGGGTAAGTGGCTTTCACTATCTTTGCTTTCATGTCTGGAGTACATCATCTAACTTGATCAAAGGATGTCTACATTAGTGTGGCTCGAATGCAGGTTAATTGCCTTTTCTGACATCGAACGGGTTTCTCCGTACCACAAGGTGTAGTCTGCACGTCCGCCGGGTTTGTATTGCCTTTTGTCGTACAGGATCGCGCGAGAGGTCATGTAAGTTTCGTGTTCCAGGTGCAAGGCAATTTCCTATGGAGGAGTTGAATTCACCCAGAAAGTCTATAGAGGGCACGATGACGAGACAGGCCTTGACTAGCCTCTTCGGTGGCATGTGTAGGGGAAAAGAAGAAGAAGAGGGAGAGAAAGCTATTTGTAGCTGCCAGTCCTGTCAAACAGGGTCAAGTGATCTCAACAGCAACATTTTTAAGTTGATGCTTTTTGAATCTTTTATGGCTTCCTTTTGACAGAGCAAAAATAAAATTGAAAGTGTCAACTGATCAATTAATAGAACTCCTCAAATTCGCATTGTATTGTCCCCAGCAACCATTCAAGACATGGATCAATACCTATAGCTTATTTGCAAGTGAGCTTCCCTAATTTAATCTATACAAATGTATACTTTAATTCCTCCCTCATCTATATATATCTATATCAGACCTACAACTTCCCAAAAATCTTAACCCTCTCCTCAACAGGTTTCTGCGCCTTCTCCCCAGCAGCACCCTCGGGGCTTCCAAAGACTAGCTGAGCAACATTCCGCCACTCACTCGGCAGATCCCACTGTTTCGCAACACCAGCGTCAATAAGTGGGCTATAGTGCTGCAAGTTTGCGCCGAAGCCGAGCGCTTCAAGGCCAGTCCAGACTAGTAACGGTTAGAATGAAGGAAACAAGTGACAGACGAAGAAAAGGAAAAGAAAGAACATACGGAAATACTGGTGCATGGCATTGGTGTGATCCGCCCACGGTTGGAAATTATCCTTGTAGGTAGCGAACTTCTCCTGCATGGGTTTGATGTGTGCCGGGTCTTCGTAGAAGAGGATCTGGGTATTGATTAGTTATGGACAGGACTGAATACTTTGAGTTTCAAGAGAGAAAGTCCAAATTAAAAGCTCTGGAGGAAAAAGCAAAGTACGTACCGTTCCATACGCTCCCTTAAAACCAAGCAACTTAGGCAACGTCTGCTTCTCCCAAACCTCCTGTGGGATCTTCCCAGCCTTAACAAGACCCTCAAAGGCCTCGATGGCGATATCCCACAGTCTATCGTGCTGATCGTGCAGGAGCACGATTAACCGTGTAGACTGGGTATTGAACGCACTGGGGACATTCAAGATGGCGGCATTGACAAGCTCTTCGATCTTGGAGTCTGGAACTGGGCTTTTCTTGCCGAGCTGGTAGATCGTGCGCCTGTTCTTGGCTAGATCGATTAGGGCGCTGGACATGTTTGCTGCTGGGGCCGGGGCTGGTTTGCGGGTTGACGAGGAGAATGAGCGGGGTGTTGTTTGGTGAGATTGGGTACGATATAGATGGGTTTGGCGAGTGGATACCAGACGTGTTGGACTGGTTTTGGACAGTGCTGCGCGGGTTATGGCGTTTAGGGGAGATTGAATGAGGCGGGCTGTCATCTTGATGGCTTGGGTTGATTATTTATAGGTGGCCTTTGGTGTGCGGGATTATTGTTTATATAGACAAGTATTCCGTAGTCTCTTGCTTATGTTTCACTTGCTAATCCGGTGGCTTATCCATAGATATCCCGTCAGCGGGAAGTCAGGGGCAATTTTGGCCGACCATCGTGAGACGGATTTACCGGATTTACGGAATTAGCTAATCGTTCATCAGCAGTTGGGTTAACGTATTCGGTAAGCGAGTGGGCCATGTAAGCCAGTGGGCCACCCCGAAACACCATACTAAAGGCGATTTTATATCTCAACAACAACGCATTGATACTACTTAAAGCTTATAGAGAACGTTGGTAACTAGATTACTAGCTATATTCCGAACTTTTTGGGAGATTCAAATGATTATTCATTGATTTTACCAAAAATACAACGTATTTTTGATCATTTTATAAAAAAAAACATATAACTCAATTCGTACTTATTTAGAATTTCTAAAACTTTATGAATGTATTAGGATCTTTATTTTAAGACCATAATGTCATAAGAATATAATACATTTTGTGGCCGTCGAGATATCAAGTATCTATAAAACGCCTTTAGTATGGTGTTTCGGGGTGGCCCACTGGCTTCCATGGCCCACTCGCTTACCGAATACGTTAATCAGCAATTGGTGAGATTAACAAATTGATTACTTTGTACTTTGTCAAATCTACAGAGTAGCAGGAAGAAATAGAAATGTACAAATTCAACAAATGATTTATAATTCAAGCTATTCAGCAGCTATCTAACAAATATAGAGCTGGGCCCGGAGTATCATTATGCTTCAAAGAAATCGGAAACATGTACCCCTGCACCATAACTAACCAGTTGGTTAATTAGTATTCTTTGAATATCACAAACATTACAAGGATATTTAAAGAATCAAACCCATTTCCAACAATATACCTAGAGAATTCACTTGAGTTAGCATGGACACATGAGACACAGATTGCAAAACACAAGGTAAGATTTGGCAGACTCAGAGACCCGTCTTGAAACATATAAGGTATCAATTTCACCATAAAAGGTAAGTAACGGATAAAATATCATCATCGCGTGCCATTGAAAAGGAAAAAAAAAAGAAGTATTTAAGTCATAGAATGGAAGTGCATCGCATACCTGAGCTAATCCCGCCCGGGAACGGGAAGTATCATGGAATAATTATTCCTGAAGATAGAGGGGGATATTGATATTGATATATAGTACCAATTGAATTCCCCAAGCTGTGTATAAGTGAGCAAATATCCTACTAGGATATTTTCATATTGTCGAGATTTGATGTTTCAAGAAGCCGCCCTATACCAAGAGAGATGATACCCTCGTGGACGGATTGGGCAAATCCAAAACATTTCCTGTGATTTGGCAAGATTTGCACTATTCCCTAGAAGGTTGTTTGGTTCATGGTTGACCGTTTTTTCTTTTGCTTTATACGTGTCATCTGTTTACGCGAGAGGGCAGAGAGGGCCGGCCCTATCCTGTTTTGCTTGTTTTCAGTCCAGGGATGCTCCACGATGTCGTCATTGATATGCAGATAAAGATTCTAAAAAGTGACCCAGTAAGGAGTAACAGACATCAATCTTTTATGGAGAATGCTTGATATTAGTTGATTGGTCAGGTGAAAAGGTGGAGTTTCGTAATTCGGTGGTTCTATAATTCTACCAAGCACCTAGTATCTTTTTATAGTGAACAGATATCTATATTATCCTACATATAGTCCTAGAAGGTAGATTTGAAAGACCTTAGATCCTTCTTTTGGTGGCTGAAAATTTACTGAAAGTGATCAATAATAACTGAGTTGATGACTTCGGGTGTTCTAATTCTGTGTTGATGCCCATCTACAAGGGCTTTTTTATAGATGCGGGCACCTACCAACAACAATTATATCTCATTTAGAAGGGTAGTATCCTTCATCCACTTCTATATGGCTACGAGGTGTTGGAGCGTGATCTTACTGCTAATACTGTTCTCGGTTTTAACTACAAAGTCGCCAAGCTGATATCTCCGAATTGAACTTCAATGTCATTATACTATGTCAAATCCCAATTCGTCACAACAAACAGGAAGATACCCACATGCAAGGCCGAGAACCAAGAAATGGAGTCGAAAGGAAACAAAAGTACCATAGACAGCCATAAACAGTCATAGACATCCGGATTAGGAAAATAATGGAGCCTGTCGATCTGCCGTTGCTTGGTATGTAAAATGGACCTCCGCAGTGGCCCGAATGTGTAGAATAATATGAACCCTACATCTATCCTAAGACGATATATGTATCACGTCAAGCGCTAGTGCGCCAATTCAAAACAAGAGCCCCCGTGAATATAGCGGGTGTAGCGGGTGACAGGGGTTGTCACACTTGCTTCTTAACCCCGATAGTTTGACTCATTTTGTATTTTCTCGGTCAAAGTACAGGGTACAATTGGCACACAAAGAGTCCTTCTCGGTCATCCTAACTCAACCACTTCCCCACATTCGACGATTCGTATTGCATTGCACCCCACACCACCATGACATAGAACGATGAAGATCCCGAGTCTTCGTACGACCAACAATCTTCCCACATTGGACCACCCCCCGATGGAGGAGTAAAGGCATGGACACAAGCCATGATGGGCCATCTGGTGGTGTTCAACACCTGGGGGTATATTGTCACCTTCGGCGTATTCCAGGAATACTACGAAGCCGAACTTGGCGTTTCAGCATCGGCTATTTCATGGGTCGGATCTGTACAGGTTTTCCTTATTTTCTTTGTCGGGACATTCTCCGGTCGCGCCCTAGACGCAGGCTTCTTCCACACAGCCTTTTATGGTGGAGTCTTTCTGCAGCTCCTCAGGGTCTTCATGACCTCACTCTCGAAAAACTATTGGCAGCTATTTGTCGCGCAGGGTGTCTGTACAGGCCTTGGCAGTGGCCTACAGTTCTGCCCCGTGATGGGACTGGTGGCTACCTACTTCTCTGATAATAGGGTGTTTGCCCTGGCGTTTTGTCTGGTTGGGAGTGGAACCGGAGGCATGCTTCTGCCCGGCTTGGTGAAAGCTCTTTTAAACTCGATCGGATTCGGTTGGACAGTTAGGGTGTTGGGGTTTGTCATGATCGCTACGAGCATCCCTGCTGTTCTCCTGTTGCAGCCTCGACTACCACCGCGCAAGGCTGGCGCCTTCATCGAATGGAAGGCGTTCAAGGAACCCACCTACGTGCTTTTCTGTCTGGGCATGTTTCTGAATTTCTGGGCTTTATATTTCGCTTTCTATTACATTGGTGCATTTGCTCGCAATATTCTCGGCATGACCTACTCGGAATCGAGCAATTTGATCATTGTAACCAATGGAGCAGGAATCCTCGGTCGCCTTATCCCTGCCTATTTCGCCGATCTCAAGTATGGACCACTCAACACCATCATTCCCCTGACGCTGGCTGCTAGTGTGATGATGTTTTGCTGGGCTGCCGTCCATTCGGTTGCAGGCCTGTACGTCTTTGCCGTGCTCTACGGTATATTCTCCAATGGTGTGCAGGGCCTCTGGCCATCGACACTTTCCAGTCTTACCCCCGACCTACGCAAAACCGGAGCCCGCATCGGCATGGGCTTTACGATTGTGAGTTTCGCCTGTCTGACAGGCCCACCTCTCGGTGGAGCTCTTATTGCTAGAGCCGACAGCTACATTGGAGCACAGATGTGGGGCGGAGCATCCTTTTTGCTGGGCGCCTTGGTTCTGGTGGCTGCGCGTTTGGCGGAAACAGGACCAAAAATGAGGGCTAAGGTCTGATCGAGTTACTTACATCAATCCTAAGATGCTCTGACAATCTTTTGTTTGTGAAAACTGTACCCTGTCTCTCCGAGGATTACTCAATCTTCACTCGGGTACACTTACAGCTTATCGCGGCATCATGTTGACCGTCCGAGCTATGAAGGGTAAAGAAACACACTTTGAATAACCGATCCACGGCATCGATGAGAGCTGGGACTTGGGAGATTTGATTGATATCCGAACACATCCCATCAACTATCTATGATTAGTGTTGGGATGTTACGTGGCCTATCAAGAGAGAAAGAAAGTGTCTGTGACTATAGGTCCCCGACAGGTTCCTCAAACATAGTTGGACACTCTGTAGCTGAGGTTAGTCGACTTGATGATCCAAGAGAAACGGAAGAAGGCTCACTCGATAAGATTTCCATCAGGATCTCTCACGTATACACTGCGAATCTTCCCAACGGCCCCAGTTCTTTCTACAACCTTGGCGCCTTCCAGAACCTGTAGAGGTTAGCCTCTGTCTGTGCCATTTTCGAGAGAGAAACGGGGGTGTTCGTACTTCCATTCTGGCATCCTGGAATACCTCCAAGACCTTTTCCACCTTCTCGTCTGTCAAAAAGCACAAATCGGCACTTCCTGGCATAACATCCTGGGCTTTAGGTTCGAATTCCTTGCCTGATTGGTGGAGATTTATTTTCTGAGAGCCAAAGATAAGGGCATGTCTATTATCGTCAATATCTTTTCACCATCCACTAGGTTGTAAAAAAAGAGGGGTTACCTCTGAATGGATTGGTTCGCTGGAGAGGTAAAGATCTCGTGCCGCATTCCGAGATAGGTTGTATAGAATGCCACGGTTTTGGGGATGTTGCGGACTGTTAGGACCAGATGGTCCAGAGATTTGACTGCGAATTTCCCAGCCATAATTGTGTAACCAGGAGAGTATGGAGATGTGATGATATTACACGATGGTTGCCTAGAACATAATTTCAGGATGCCTTAGGGGCCCCGCGGAATCCGTGGATTTCTGACTCATCAAATATTACACCCGAGGTTATTTTTTGTATACAAAGTAGTTTAGTTACTTTTTCCCAAGTGGATCAAACTACGGAGTATAGTACTCTACATATTGGTCGAAATATTGGGAGATTAACTTTCGAGAGGGGTATGAGAGGTGGCTAAACCGATGCTATCAATCAAAATGCACCATTCAAGACAGAATGCAGCCACAAGTTATCACATCACTTACCCCGCTGATGTCTCAAGGGGAATAGCTTCATGTACATTCCTTGGCATGATGTGGCTCAGCAAGCAGTGAGATCATCGGGTATTGGCCGAGATAAATGCCGCAACAAGGATAAGTAGAGAGATACATACCCATGCAACCCAGCCCTGGAGATATAAAGAGTCACCCCACATAATCCCAGTGCGTTGAATAGACGCGGCTACACCAACAACCATGTCCTACACCTTTTACTCCAACGCCAGACTATCACATTCATACACCTCCAAGCCCCGCAAAACCCTCCGATCACCAGACCGCGAAATCGCCTTCCGCAACCAGTACATAGCGCGCGCAAAGACAACCCTCGTGCTCAGACCATTCGGTAGTCCCCACTCCGCTGTCGCATACAAGATCACCGCAGAGGATGGAACACCTCAGTTTACGGTGACCGGTCGCAAATACAGCGATCGCTCGTGTCGGGAGTTCCGTGATGATTCCGGGCTGCCGCTGTTCGAGCTACATCGGAAATGGTCGTGGACGAATAGTTGGTCGGTTAGCTTGCCTGGGTGTGATACTGCGACGATAGCTACTGGTGCTCCACGATGGACGCTGGGGAATACTTCGTTTGGGAACTTTGATCTTTCGTTTGAGAATGCGGCTGCTTTTGAGGGGAAGCGTGGCGATGAGAAAATGCTTACTTTGAATATTGAACGACATGGGAATGCGCTGGCGCTTTTTGATATTGTTGATGGGGATAGGAAGGTTGCTGAAGTCCGGGAGAGTATTCACCATAATGAGAAATTGGCTTTGATGAGAGGTTCTAGGCAGGGGTATCGGCCTGCTATGGATGTCATTGTAATGCCCGGCGTGGATATTTCGTTGGTGAGTATTCGAGTCGAGAGTGTTTGATGTGTATTGATTGACTGACATTTGTATAGGTTGCGACTATTGCTGTTATTGTATCCGACTGGGTTTTTGGTTCGAGTTGATTAACTTCCTTGTTCTTCACCTCTTCTTTTTTTTTTTTTTTAGCATAACTCAAAGCAAATCAAGCAACTCAAGCAAATGCCAAGGTGTTTCCGGTTCTTGTCTCAGGCTTGGCGGGTATCTGAGAACATCATCACCTCTATCAACTTCATTTTAACCCTTTGGGACACATTCCATTGCTTTGTGCACACCCATACGTGCTAAATGCTATAAAAGTGTGAATCCTCCTTCATGAACCTAGCCCTGTGGGGGGGGAGGGGGTTATAATAGGCTCATGACCAAGCCTTCAAGACAAAGAATTCAGTTGTTTTCACTTGAATAGGTCACCTGTTAAGCTGAGTGCGTAGAGATAGTTCCGAGGTCTGAGGTCTTTTGTTCTCCGCCATTCTTCTTTGTTCATAGCTTGGCATATATGAGTTTTTCCCTCTTTGGATCCATGGTGCATTGGGTCTTCATTATCAATGCGTTAGGCCCTGTTCAGCTTGTGCCTCGAACAGTCGATAATAATTCCGATATCCCCGACCGAGTGTTAATGTCTTACTCGAGTTGGTCGGCTGAAAAGGTCCCAGGGCCTAGCCACACCCGGGGCCGGGACAAAAGTCTGTACAACGCAACACTCTCTGCAGAAATATGACAACTGATTCTGACAAGGACAAAAGAACCCCCCAACACAAACAGGCCAGCACATCAGGTAGGAGGAAATTGCCCTTGGCTCTTATTCCTTTCCCCTGTGGACCACATTCGCTCGAGGACTACTCATACTTTGCCTGAGTATCGGAACTCTTAATTGACACCATGTTCAACATCCTGAATGCCCCAATCATCACGTCTTTGCTGAGTGTTTTGATCGGCTCTTTAGTCCTTTACTACCTTCAAACAAAGCTCTCAGAGAGAGTCATAAACAACTTCCAAGCCAGCAAGACATGGATCCCAGAAAATGAGCTAGTCCTGTTGACCGGCGGCAGTGGTGGCATCGGCAGACAAATAATGGAAGATCTTTCTCGCAAGAAAGTACGCGTTGTGATTCTCGATATCAACCAGCCTACCTTTGAGCTTCCAGAAAACGTCACATTCTATCAAACAGATATAACATCGGCCGAATCTCTTTCCGAAACGGGCGCTGCTATTAGAAAGTCACACGGAGATCCGACTGTTATCGTGAACAACGCTGCTGTTTTCCACCACGGAACCATTCTCGAAAAGCCAGTAGAGAAATTGCGTCAGACATTCGAAGTCAACATCATCTCTCATTTCCTCATAATGAAAGAATTCCTTCCGTTCATGATCCGTATGAACCATGGCCATGTCCTTACAATAGCGAGTATCGCGAGCTTTGTTACTCTAGGCGATATGGTGGACTATGCTTGTTCCAAAGCTAGCGCTCTTGCTTTTCAGGAAGGCCTTCGGCAAGAGTTGAAATATTGGTACAAGGCTCCGAATGTGCGAACGAGGTTAGTAGGGGAAAACCTTGCTTCAAAAGGAACTCATGCTGACAATACCTAGTACCATTCACCCTATGTGGGTTCAGACTAGACTGCGACATCGCCCGTCCATGGGCACCTAGGAGGTGCCCATCGCCCGTCCACGGTGGGCCTTGGGCTATTTGGATTTTCGAGTGCCCGTCCATAACGCCCAAGGCCCACGGGCATGCCCACGGCGGGCATGCCCACGATGCCCACCATTATATAAAGTTGTCTTAAATATATATAAAAATTAGATATATAGTAAATTATAGTATATATATTTATATATATCTTATTAAAAATCCGGAATTATGATTGTAAATATATAAAAAATATAAATTTAGTTGAAATATTTTGAAATCTGTCAATTAAAATCACGTGTTGCGCTAATTTTGCTTACTAAAAAGGCCCACGGGCGCCCACGGTGTCCATGGACAATGGGCCCTAAGGGTAGGGCCCGTCCATGGGCGTATTGATAGTGCCCATCGCCCGCTTACATAAGGCCCGTGGGCACTGCCCACCCGCCCGTCCATGGGCGATGTCGCAGTCTAGTTCAGACTCCCATGATCGATGGCTTCACTAAATATCAAGCTGATTTCCGTCAGCCACTCCTGGATGCAAGGGACGTCTCTCGGGTAGTGGTGGACCACATTATTACTCAGAAAAGTGGTCAGACCATCGTGCCTAGACATTCCTCGGTGATTGGGTCACTCAGAGCCTTTCCACTTTGGCTACAGGAGGCAATGCGATCATACCTGTCGAGGATTGTCCTCCGAGTGGGTATTAAGCGAGCAGCTGATGAAAATCATGGTTCCCGTGTTCCTTAACTTGATATTTCCGCCAAGGAGATGTCGGACATAAGCTTCAAAGCTGTGTTCATTGAAAATGATCAGGGGTGAAAGAAGATGAATTATGTCGTATATTATCTGATTTCTTAGGAGATAATTGGAGAGTCAGATTTAATACAGAGCATTTGTTAGCTTCTTTAATGGATATATAATTCTACTTCGTATAGGAAATTCAAACCCGAAAATCGGGACGCTGTCTGAACAATTCCAAAAGAGGCAAAAACAACCTTCTCCCTTCAAACCCATCACCGGCCTTCATCTCCTCCTCTCCGTACACCCGCAACTCATCCCACGAAATCCATTCCCACCCATCGCACTTCTCCGGTTCAATTACCTATCAACAAGTAAGCTATGTATCCCGTTTCCGTTCCTGCAGGGTAGACAGCCACGGTATGGCATATGCAATGAAAAATGCCACGGGAAAAAAAAAGCAAATATCAATCATACCTGAGGATCCACACCCTCCTCGCAGACGCCACCGATGAAAATGGTAATGTAGTGCTTATTCTCTGCTTTCATAATTGAATTCGTGGCAGTCAAGAATCGCATATCCTCGATCTTTAGACCTGTTTCTTCGAGGGTCTCACGGGCCGCACAGGTCTCAAAGGATTCCCCGAACTCGAGGTGTCCACCTGGTAATCCCCATGTGCCTTTGATTACAACCCGTAAGCTTTGCTCATAATCCCTTATAATTGTTTGTTTGTTGCATATGTGGGGGTGTTGGGATATTGGACGTACCCGCGCCAATGCTTCCCTTTCGCTTGCCGATGATGAATTTGCCTGCAGCATTGAAAACGAAGACGCCGACTCCGACTTTGGGATCCATTTTTTATCTTGTACAAAGTACTCCGTAGGGGTGTTTTGGGGAGAAGGAAGTTGTACGAAGTGTGACTCTTATCGGGAAGTGGGGGGGATTTTCTCTTGGCTCTTCCGGGCTTCCAGGGGTAATATCTTGTGCTCTACGGAGTTCTCCGTACGGAGTACTGTACTGAGTAGAGTACTGGAGAGTATAATTATATATTTCAAGATGTGTCATACACAGGCATATTCAGCCGCTTATGCTGATGTCTTTGACGTCTCTTTTGATGGTCTCTTTTTTGAGTTTCATAGATTTGCCGAAGAAAAAGGTTAAAAAAGGCGTAATTTGTGAAATCAACTGTTTAATATATACCCTTTGACTTTTATGGCTGCATATATCGTAAATGCCTCAGGGGTACAGCGCCTATCTCAAGTGCTAAAGACTAACATTAGTCACATCCTGAAACGCACCCAATTTGCTATACATACAACATGCTTGTTCCCTGCGCTTAAATATGCAGTAACTCAAGGGGCCATAAGAAAATTACATACTTAAATCAGCAATGATCTTCAATCCATGCTTGTTCCTGCATAACCAATATCGAACTATACGAATCCCATCACACGAAAACAAAAGATATAACCTATCACAGCCTCTTAATGGCTTGACATCTCAGAGCTGAGGCTGATCTTTAATGATCTTCATCTAGTTCCCGCTTCCATCATATAGCGATGTGATCTATACAAACCCGGTTGCCTCCTTACTCTCCCTCTCTCTCTCCCCTATTCATATTTATATCCTATCCCATACACCCCCAGCATGAATTCTCCATCAACCGAACTCCAAACCCTCACTTCACATCATCCTTTCCATAATTCAAACCTCACGAAGCATCACTCCATACAAACCAACCAAAATGCACTTCAGCATCCTCCTCACCCTGTCCACCTTGACAGCTCTGAGCAGCAACGCCGCAGCTCATCCCCCCTTTGGCCACTCCGATAGCCCCATTGCAGCAAGCAGTCAAGGGATTCCATCCATTCAAATCCCAAGCCCATCTATTCAAATCCCAGGCCCATCCATTCAAATCCCAGGCCCATCCAGTCAGATCCCAGGCCCATCCAGCACGCCCATCCCCACCCTAGTGAGGAGACAAGCCACACCGACTGGATTCCCCTCACCGACACCTGTCTCGCCCACCCCAGTACTACACATTACTCCATCCAAGACACCCACCACACCCAGCGGGTTGCCGCACGCTACCGTCTCGCCGCTTTGAGATACTCGGCTAGTCTACCCCGGTGTCGGACGCCAGCGCTAGCTCTGGTGGATCGGTGGATGCTTTCCACTAGGTAGCGTGTTGAGTGGGGCTTTCGATGCATCCTCAATTTAGGGTTGGGATTCCCTTCGACTGGTATGAGGAGCTGAGAATATTGTTGTGTATGGATTGTCAGTTGAGCCAACTGGGGGCATCGGTTTTGTGTTAATATTTTGAATGAAGAGTGAAGGAGGAAAAGAGGTTAATGGTGTAATTATATTCTGTTTGTGAATTTTTCGGTTGTGCTATGTCATTGTCGAATAGATAAGTGTTAATTTCAATGTTTCATATTTGGTATATGGTCGTATCACCCTCATTTCACCCTCATTTCACCGTTAGCTAGGCTAGCAAGGCTATGTGATATTCGAATCCCACCGCTCAGATCAAGCACAACACGAGTTACAGGCACCTTCACAAACTCAGATAAGAGCAAGTCATCAATAATATAAAGTCTCAAGCTACGTAGGAAATCCGAACTTTTCGTAATCTATCCGCATTGTATGCATTGGAAAATTCCAATCGCTGATTGATTTCACAAGCTGATCCCCGCCTCGAAATATAGCCAGGATTCGATATTCATCACGCACACCACCGTGAATGAAGTATTCATTCTCATAATGTCGAGGCTTTCGTCGACAAACAAGCCGGTCGTCTTGTATCGCAAATGCAAAACGACTCGCTTCGCCTCGTAGACGTTGTTCATGTCTTTACTCCAGAGAGCAACCACTTTAATTTCGGTATGACCCTCTCTCTCTAACCATCCCCGCCATCCCATTGCTCTTGCCCAGGTGCTGAAGAAACTGGTGAATGGCGTTGGGGGCTTTTCCCATGTGAGGTGACTATCGAACTGCTGAAGCGTTGGCAAACCAAACCCCGAGTTTTCAACCTCCCTGCGGCCTTCTTTGCGACAGCTCTCGCATCCCTTACCATCGCAAGATGCGCGAAATAAAATCTAAGAGACTTCATGATTCCTTAGGGGAGGAAATGGGGTGCTGGCCATATAGATATTTGGGAACATCAGTTGACCCAAACGAGGTGAATGGATGGAAAGATGGGGTAATAGATCACTCGACACGGACCGGGATCTGCGATAGGTAAAGGGCGTGTTCAGTTTTAAAGACAAGAAGTGAATGAGTCACTTGAGTTCTTGGGTACAGAGAGCGGCGGTGTACATCCCTGTCACCTCGATTAGCAACCCGGTGCTCGAGCTACGAAGTAACCAAGGCATAGAGCGCCGACATTCCGGACACTGGTGACAGCTCACACTTCGATGCGTGCGTCGGGCGGCTGTGTTTAATCATGCCTGAGGCATCGACTAACAATTATGTTGTAGACAAGTGAATATCAGGCTAGAAATGAAGAGAATAGGATGGATAGTACATCCATGATACGCAAATTGAATGGTAATGGTCTACCCTTATTACTATTTTTTGGCGCGGAAAGTGTGATTGGTTGCCCAGATATGAATATCTGCTGATCATAATATACATAATGGAGCCATGGGGGTACAAATAAAACACTCGTCACTGCCCCGATTTCGATCTAAAGTTTGATAAAAAGACGCAAGTTACAATCAAGTAAAGAGTCTCTGAAGTTCTAAAGGTGTTTACCAGTAATAATGGGGGATTGAAGACGAATAATTAAGTACATAAATGAGGGCCCTTATAAAACCAAGTCCTTCCTATCCATAGATGGGATACGTTACGAGTCTGCCTTGGGGACCAGAAGGTTCCCGGGCATGACATACTCTTGTCCGTTGTTTCTTGATTGGAGTAGACCAGGAACTTGTCCTCAAGACATTCCTCGTCTTGAGATAGTTGGTTCATGCGTAGCATTGTCGTTAAGTAGTTTTTTTTCCGGCCCCACCTAGATTCATGTAGGTTTGTTGGCACCTCGATCGGTTGGCTCTGGCCATTGGTCAGTTGCGGGGACGTAACTGCCTGGTGACTAGTATTTCCGTAACAGTACGGCCAAGTTATCGCGGGCTTCAAGGTTCGCTCCGAGCTTGTGGAGGGCTCTGATAGAGTCATCTTTACCACAGAATGCCGCATTGTGAAGCGGGGTCGCACCGGAGTGATCTTGGGCTTCGAGATTTGCTCCGAGCTTGTGGAGGGCTCTCATAGAGTCATCTTTACCACAGAATGCCGCTTTGTGAAGCGGGGTCGCACCGGAGTGATCTCGAGCTTCGAGGTTTGCTCCAAGCTTGTGGAGGGCTCTGATAGAGTCATCAATACCATAGAATGCCGCCTCGTGGAGCGGGGTTGCACCGGAGTGATCTTGGGCTTCGAGGTTTGCTCCGAGCTTGTGGAGGGCTCTGATAGAGTCATCAATACCATAGAATGCCGCATTGTGAAGCGGGGTCTTGCCAGATTTGTCTTTTGCTTCAATGTTTGCTCCGCAGTTGTGGAGGATTATTATATATTTATCGTCATTGAGCATTACTGCGCGTTCGAGTAGATCATAGCTGCTTAGAGTTGACAATTTCCCGCTCAGTAACTTTGCAGTCTCTTCATGTCCATTGAAAACTGCTAAGGAGAAAGCAGTCTCTTTCATTTGGTCTTTGAGATTGAGGTCGGCGTTGCTATTGAGAATGGCAGCCACTGTATTGTAGAATCCGTTCGCTGAGGCAATATGTAGTGCAGTCTGTCCTCGACCATCGCTTGTTGTATTAGAGGCAATAATTGGTGAAGTCTGTCCTTGGGCATCGTTTGTTGTATTGGGGTCCCATCCCATCCGTAACAGTTCGGTAACGATCTCAGTATGACCCCCTTTCGCTGCTAGATGTAGGGCAGTCAGTCCATCATCTCGCTTCAAGTCAAGGGTGGACCCTTTCAGCAGTATAGAGACCAGCTCTTTGTTGTCACGTTCGACTGCGAGATGAAGAGGTTCCTCGCCAGATTTGTTAGTCCTTTTTTGGACATCCAACATTCTGGCAAGTAGTTTGGTCACTTTCCTTTTGCCGATCCAAACAGCATGGTGTAATGCAGAGTGCCCAGTCCGCTCGTCAGTGTTGTTCCAATGTTTTTCAGGTAGCTCTCTCAGAAGAGTTTCTACCTTTTTCTCATCATCGATACCGATAGCTTTCATCAGCTCAATCCGTATTTTTGAATGGTCCCGTGAATTGAAATGGAGTTCAACTTGTCGTTTCTTAGGCTGCGTGTCTTGGAAACCACCGTGATGCTTCAAGTCCACAATAATACACCGGGCACTCTGATCCCTGTCGGTGCTTTCATGGCTGTTGTTGAAAACGCTCTCGTCGAATCCAATATGAACATTGTTAAATGGGATGATTTGACCACGCTTCTTGATCTCTGCTTTTTTCAAAGGTGGGTGAAAGTAAGCCGGGCCAACATAATCACAGTAACAATCAATTGAGCCTTGCTCGCGTACGATCAAAGGCCTGGCAACAATAGCCCTGTCTATGGTCTCTCCAAGCGCTAGTTCAGGCTCAATAAGTAAGAAATGTCGATCTTTCTCCTTTCGAGCAAGGTGAACCTTTGCATCTATCAGCTGATGGGCACGACCAGAGCTAAATTTTTCGTCTTCAATAAGGTCGAGAGACATGATGTCCCACCTGCCAAACAAAGTCCCATTCCTTTCAATTTCAAGAGTGCCATTTTGGGATGTGACAGGCAGTTCGTAGATAATTGTAGGACACCAATTGTATCCTTTCGCCATAGTCGCTGAATTGTGAAACAAATGCGCATGGGATATTCCTTCGGTATTCTGCAGGATCTCTTGATAAATCCTTTGATGAGTGAAATCTTCGGGCAACTCAATTCCCATCATAAGGGCTGAAATGATCGCCATATCCCGCGGCCAGGAGGTGTGGCGTGAACCGAGGATGGCCAACAGATCATTCAATTGGCTAACTCTCTCCCCTCCCCGGAGCTTTCTGAGCATTTTTTTTGCGATACTGTGCTCATTGCTTGCTACGTTCAATATATCGTCATCTAGATCTTTTGTTATTAGACCAGAGGCTGAGGGACCTTTAAATATGACTTTGACATTCTGAGACATCTTCAATTCCAGTGCTGTCCAGCCTCGGCTGAACCATGGAGACATCATGATGTCAAAGCATGCTGAGTCTGCATCGCGCCATTCGCAGTCCCTGAGAAAGCAATCGTGTACTAGTGTGACCGCTGCGGTCTGGTAGTTTTCCTGCATGCCCTTCAAAGCTTTTTCGCGAAGTTCTTTCGATGTTGGAATGCAGATAGTGTCCCACCATATACCCTTGGAGCCAAATTTCTCGGCAAATCCTCTAAAAAGGTCTATCAGGCATTTGTTCACATGGCCTGGGGCTTGATTTCCGGCCCCGGTACCGTCGGACCATACATGTGAGATTGCAATATAGCGCTCATCAGTTTTAAGGGTCTCGGTTCCCTCAAAGTTCCACGCCGTGGGTTGCTCTTTTCGGATAGCGTCTGCCACAAGCTCAGTGGGGAATCGTTGGGCCTTGCACTTAGCTGGATCAGGACATTCGTGACGCTGCTCCACAAGAGTAAAATTCACGCGAGATTGCTCACAGAAGTCGAATGTACAGAGCTCATGGTTTTCAGTTTTTATGGTGCGTGATGGAGTTTTCCCCGGGGGAATCAACTTTGGAAATTCTGAGGGGCCTCCTCGTAAGCTCTTAGCTATCGCCCAGACGCGGTTGCGACATAAGCCGAAGTTTTCTGTGGCTGTTTCCACTGATTCCAATATTGATTTTACATCTTTTAATGACAACGACATGGCTCACGATGGTGTATAGTAGCAGAGGTTGAGGAATACTGCTGTTATGGGTGAATTTGGAGAATCAGACATGGTGTCTTTTTTCTTAGTCTACATGGCTGGGCGGCTATGGCGCACATGGATATCTCATGAATCATGGCCCCCGATCAATTGCACTTAGGTGTTTCACCCAGGTGCGTGCATGTTAGTGCTAGGATGGACCAATCGACCGAGAGTGGAGTCTGAGGTGTAGCAGCCATAATTCATCCCGGGCCTTGGGCTGAGCTGAACTAACCGGAACAGATCCCGGGGCCTCGTCGGGCGTCAAACAACTCACCAGTGTCCTCCATTCAAAGAGAAAATCGAGCCCTGAGGGCTGGCTTTGGATCGAAATCCGTATTGGTGTCATGGTGGCTAGTTTTGGCTGAATCCATACAATCCATACTGGATATTACGGAGTGATATGCAATGCAATGATGTTTCCTGCTTGGTGGTGGGCCGCCTTTGTGTCTCTCCAATCAACCTACGGAGTACTCCGTACTCGAGCCAGGGCTGGGGCCATGACTTGGTATCATAGCGCGTATCGCTGCGGCTGAGTCCTGGAGGGGTACCTCATGCACAGCTGCCCATGTGATTCTTTTCTCAGCTCGTCGGCTTAACGTTGCCATACACCCAAAGCTCTACACTGAACGATTGCAGAAAGAAGTTTACAATCCGGACACGAGATCAGCTTTGCCATCTACAGCGTCATTTTCATATCCGGAACAGTGTTCGAAATTGCTCGGGCTGCCATGGATGCCGTGTTGGCTAGTCATCCGTAGTCAGAACCTTGGAAGAACTCGCTGGAATCCTCCCATTTTCTGCACTGATCGACTTTCTGGACATCTCCCGCACTCTGCACACCTTTCAACTTACTGGAAACCAACCACTTTGGTGTTGGTCTATAATACCATCCGCAAGCCGTTTGCTACTTTCTAAGAAGGCGGGAGACAACTGTAACCTCGACCGGTTTGGTGCCCGTCTTAATCCTATCTGCCTCGACGTTCGTTATGGATATTCGTATCATATGATGAGCCTGGAGATTTTGCGTCTGAAATCGGAATCTATTGAAGTCACTAGAATCCCAAACGACCACTTTAATATAGGGCTGAAAGAGGCACGAATCCAAAACTTGGGAGTGATTCACGTATCTCGAGCAATTCAATCTTCCTAGTCAGACGCAGGTGTTGCGATGAATCGCTATCAAATTCACCTTAACTCTGGGAGATCTCAACTGAACACAGTTTTAGCTCTGAACCCAGGCACGTTCAAAGTCGATGAAGTAACAGAGCAAGACACGACTTTATTCTTTGACAACGCTTTGAAATGGATCGATCCGATTCTCAAAGAAGGCCCAGAGCGAACAAAATGGGAGGAGATAACGCGTCTGGTCATGATTGAAGCCAGACCACCTCCTGACGATACCAATAGTCAGTCTTCTGATACTCTCGGCGTGCCTTGCCCAACGCTTGAGTAATAATGGAGGATACGTCCAAGGTGAAGCGGCGGGATGAGGAAGGAATGCGCATTTAATTCTGATGTATTCCATTCTCGTGGAATACAGAGGCGAATCAGCATGCTAAAGTATCTCAGTAATCCACCTGGGTATTTTATAGACTAGTGCTAGCTTGGGATAGCTTGGGAGCTTGTTGGGTAGCGCTTACATGACACCTGTCGACCGATAACAGTTGAATGTTTTCTTTTTCAATATTTCATATTCGAAGAAACGTGCAGTCATTAAAGAATAATGTCAAAAATCCACCCTTGCCCAAAACCAACCCACGAAATAACAAAAAGGCCGCCCGAAAACAAATCATAAAGGTCAAAAATACTGTACAAGCCAGAGGAATCACGCCAATCACACTCATAGCATCCATCGTCCTATGCTCAATAACAAAAAGAAAGAAAGAAAGAAATTGCAATGCATCAATAACACGAACCGCCATTCGAGACGAGGTCGAGATAGTCTTATACCAAATGAGACTGGGAGGGTCTTCGTGGGCTATGCAAAGCGCAGTCGCCCGAATTTTGACTGATATTGCTTCCCCGATACCAGCCCTGATCAATCAACCGTGTTTCCAGGTCTCGCCAGTAGCCAGCTTTCCCGCCAGCGCCTGTCTTCAGATCGAGGTCACCAAGACGAATTTCAACAGGTGACTTTTCGTCATGTGGGATCTGCAGGGAGGTTAATTTCGATTGATTTTGCCTAAAACAACCCCCGATTTTGTAGCATGAAACTCACCTTGATAAACATCGTACAGTCCCGCAGCGTCATCGCCAGCGACATCTCCCGAGATTGCGCAGACGGACCCTGCAACCCGACCTCCCTCTCAGTCTTCTGCAACGACTGCAGTCTCTGTAGTGTCGGGTTCCGATACAAAATCCGAGCCAGTCGCGATCGGTCCTTGCACCCCTTGATCAGCCCCGTCGCCCGCAGCACATTGTCATACTGCTCCGACATCAGATCCAGCGGACAGAACGACCGCTGCTCTTTCAGGCCTTGGAGTTGGGATTCTCTGTTTTTCATCTCCCTCAGCGCACATGTCCGACACCGATGTGCTGTCGCGGGCGCTGATGGCGACTGGTTGAGCCATTTCGGTTTCAGCTCGGCTAGGATGGCGCCTGGGTCTCCGGCCGTCGTCATGTCGGTGATGAGCAAGCCGAACGGCTCGTGTAGACAGAGATAGCTGCCATGGCGTTTCTTGGGACGCGCGCCATTTAGTTCGGCGATGCGGAGTTGCTCGTTGCAGCTGGTGAGGAGTCCCTCTGGGAGTCTGATGAGGGTTTGGTCGACTAGTTCTTCCGGGTTGAATAACGGTCGGATGATGGTGTCGAAGTTACGGGCAATCTCCGTGTAGGAGATGTCGGCCGCGGTTTCTTTGCGGAGTCGGAGTAATTTTCCCTTCAGTTGGGTTGGTAGGTGGCAATGATCCGGGTCGTGTGCAGGTGGAGATAATGGCCTCTTAGGGTCTTTTTTGGCGAGTGGAATCCGGACAAATCGATAAATCACATTTGCTCCTCCCTCGGCGAGGTAGACGAGCTGAACCCCCGAGGGGAGTTCAAGTAGATTGGGTTTGGTCATCCGTTAGAGGGATGAGCGTTGGGCCGGAAATCCAAATTATCTGTGTGATCATGACGTGGCTGAACAATTTAGGTTTCCCCGCCACTGATGGGAATGTATTGAATGGAATCCGAGGGTAAAAGGTTGAGAATGTAGGAAACAATATCGCCAGTGAACTATGCATATACCAGAGAGTGATGAGAGGCTCAAGATCCAAAGGGGCTAAACCGAGTTTAGCCGGATCACACTTCCAAGGTCGGGATATCCAATCAGTCTCAAAGCCCAAGATTCAAAGTAATAAGAGCACACAAAGCTCCTAACGGATGAACCGAAAGGAGAAGACTTCGAGAAAAGACGGAGAATCCGGACAAAGAAGCCCGACATTCACTTTAAAAACTGGGCAAGGGTTCAGTTGTGGGGACTTTAGTAGGAACCAGTGGCGTACCCCCGGGGTCGATCATACTAAAGGAGTTAAAATAGTTTGGGAAATCATAGAATAGAAGACCTCTACCCAGTTATATATATTTGGAATCTCCCTAGGATTAGATGAGAAAAAAAAAGGGCCCAAACCACATGGGGCGGTCAGCAAATGCTCTTAAACTGTAGAGATGCAGGAGACTGTGCAGATGTGAGATGAATCTTGGAGGCTCGAGAGTCCATGTAATTGTTAATCTGTCTTGCAGTAAAGTGCAGTAAAGTGCAATAAATGTAGTAATATGAGTCAATATGTCGTAAATGTCGATGTTCAGCCCTGCGGATATGGCGTGTCACACTGACCACATCCTCATCTCATCTCCCCACTAAACATTCGTTAAACATTCGATATACTAATTTCTCTCTGATCTCCTCTCCCCATCTCCCAATCTAACACGAATATTCTCATTTACCCCGCCATTTCACCATCCCAATCTGCAACATGGCCAATATCGCAACCCCCGCCCACTGCGTCGCCGATTTCTGCCTGGTCCCGGTAAGCAAGCCGTAGACAAGTCACATTCTTCCTAGCTCCACACTAACAGCATAACCCCAGATCGGCACCTCTTCACCCTCAGTCTCAGACCAAGTTGCTGACATTCAGCGGCTGGTTGAAACATGCGGCTTGAAGTATGTCATGCATTCCGCAGGCACAACCCTCGGTACGTACGGAGCACCTGTCTCAAGACTACAATACTATATTATACTACACACTACGTAGTATTATAGTATCAGATAGTATCATATGATATTACCTCGGCCATCTCCGCAGTCCTCCGCAGTTCCGGTTCCGGTTCCTATCTATGTGGAACTCGTGCCTCTCATCTCCACCAACTGTGGGCTGTATCTGTCCATGCAGCTGAAACTGAAATCACAGGAAACAGATAGGGGGAGAGAGCTGGGAGCCGGGAGCTGATTGGCCTGTGTGTGGCACTATTTCTACATTTACTGACTATTTTGTTGTTTTGTAGAAGGATCTTGGGACCGGGTTCATCAGGTTATCGGACAGGCGCATACGATTCTTCATGAGAAGGGGATTGTTCGAATTCATACTGATATCCGGGTTGGAACGAGGTGAGTTTGCTTTTTTTTAATATTTTTTATTCTATGCTCCTTGCTCATCTTATCTTGCGTAATCCATTTCTCATTGCTAACTGTCTATATTAGGACTGATAAAGTGCAGTCCTTCGAGGATAAGGTCACTAAAGTGCAGCAGATATTGGGAAAGAAGTAGAGTAGAGTAGAAGAGGAGTTCAACTTCAAAAAGTCGAAAACACAGACAATTGACTTTGAATCATTCCATTCGTAGAAAACTAGATGACTAGATCTTCTGGGGAAATCCAGCCCATCCCAAATCTAATCCAAAACGCCTTGCCCTTGAATGCAAATACCCTATATCCCTGCACTATGCACCATCCAGCCAGGGCACAGCCCCATACCGCAGGATTCAAAAGATATCCAAGAAACAACGTTTAAACGCTCCAAAAATAAAAACAAAACAAAACATGAGATACTGAGACCAATCTACTCAGTTCAGAAAGAAATCCCCCCACCGAGAAGATTTCCCCAGTTCCCACCAGTCCAGATCCAATTCCCCATCGACACCGAGGTCCCCGACTTAGCCGATGCCGCAAGTTCAACCAGAGCCTTGAACACATTACTCGTGGACGAGGCATCGCTAGTCGAAGACGCCGAGGTCGAGACAGACGTACGGCCAACCGCATTGGTAACATTATTCAAGTTATCAACGGTATCAATAGCCGGACCACGGTTGAAGAAATCAACCAGAATGAAAGTCGGCTGTCGTCCATTCCACGCCTTCTTGCAGGTTGTCGCCGCAGTACCTAGGTTGCCTGTTCCACCGGACGCAGCGTTCGTCGTGCTCACGTAGCTGGAGTTCGGGTACTCGACGTCCAGAATTGCGAGGGTGCTCGAGTACAGGAAGTGATTCATCAATGGAAGGAGGTTGGCTGATAGGGCGGATGCACTGTTGTCTTTGTATGTTGACGGTCGGTCCACCTCGCAGGTGAAGTTCGACGGGGAGGTCACGTCGTATGGATTCTCCCAGACGTAGCTCCATTCGGACATCAGGTAGGGGTAGCTGGTGCTGGTGTCTAGGGAGGCCACGAAGACGACGAGGCGCTTGCCGTCGTCGATCATAGTTTGAAGGGTTGGCCAGGTTGTTGGTGCGGTACCTTGGGTTGTAGGCTCGTAGGCGTAGTCGGTGATGTTGGCTGTTGTAAATTCGGTGTTGAGATCGGAGGCCGTAGCATCGTCGGAGTTGACTAGCAGGATTGTGACAACTGTTTTGAGACGGACGGTTAGTTATTGTCTTTCTAGACATTGCGGAACTAACTCACCCTCGTTTGGATTGTCATCCAACCACGTCTTGATATCCGCCAGCCAATCGCTCAGCAACCCCGCATCGAGAAGGTCGCAACTGGAATGGCATAGACGCCATTGTGAGTTGCTCTTGTGGACTTGGGCTGTTACTAGTCGGACACCGGCTGATAGTTGTGTTGGAGTGTCGTAGTACTGGTTGGCAGCTAGCGAGTTGCCAGTATCACTATCGCTCACAAAGGGACTGTCGTGGGCGCCCAGGTGTGTAATTGCTCCATAGGACTTGGAGCAGAGATCAGGAGAGTTGTTGCACGCTGTCGTACGCTTTTGGACCAAAGGGTTCGCAAGGACCACAGGCAACAATGCCAGGAAGTTGAATACTCGCATAGTTATACACAAATGATATATGAGATGTAATAATGTAGTAATGTAATAATATACTCTTTAGAAAGATCAAATATAAATAAGAACAAGAAAAGGGAGAGCGCAAGTTCAAATAAACAAAATGTTTACAAGGCCGCGTTGCCCTCTCAACTATTCTTAGATCCGGTGGATCGACAAGTGCACTGCCATTGGCCTATTTATACCAACCGACCACTTGGATTTGTGACATAGCCCAGTTCTTCTGGGCATACCCCGTAATTGTATTAGCAATATACGAGTTTATACTCTGTAGATGAATTTTTTATTAATCCTTGACGATCAATGTCTCAACTACGGGAGAGAACATACGTGTACACTGATTCTCGATATGGGTATTATAATCAATTATTTACATATTTGCTAATATACATGGACTCACAGTCCTTTAAGCGACAAACGGATACCCGGAGCGCGTCGCTTCGTTCGGCTTGCTCGTGGCGGATTCACCAGCTGTTCCAAGTTCTGTTCCATCCCATCAAAGAGAGAACGATCGCCCCAGGCCTGGAACACATCGTTCAACACTTGCTGTAGAGGATATGGGTTCCGCCGCCGTAGCATACGATTCATACGCCGCGCGGATAGAACATGGTGGCTGTAGAGCATAGCCAGCCGGTGGCGAACTGCCTGGGAGATCAATCGTTTGTCAAGACGAAGGCCGGATTGTTCTAGCTCTCGGAGTAGAATAAGCCCCCGTACCCATGGAATGAGCTTTTCGTCCGTTTGGGAGTTAGGTGGGGCGATGGCAAATTTCGATGCGGTGGTGTCTAATACTCGGAACATGAAGCCCCAGGAGACAATGGCGGCTTGCATTTGTGGGTTAAAGACTAGGTCGAGCATCCGCCGATCGCGACCGTTGGCCTGCTTGATGGGATCAAGAGCCGATTTGGGGGATGGAAAATCCGCCCAAGGCTTCTTCTGCTCAGGGTTTTCGGCATATTGACGGACGAGCCACTGACAGCAATCTCGGAGTTTATCCCAGTCTGCCCATGCATCTGCCATGCCGAGACGCTTAAGCATCTCAATCCAGAATGCAGCACTGACATACCCTCCCGCGGGAACCACGCGTTTTAGAATCTTGAAGATGAAGATCACTTCTTCGACGGCAGACAGGCGTTGACCTGGTGGCGGACGATGGTTCATTCGCCGGGGGTGAGGATCTGCTCGGCCATGAAATCCACGCTGTCTTCGCCTAATGTCCGCCCACGGAGAGCTAGCTCGTCGGCGACCTTAGATGCTGCGCTCAATTCCCAGGCCGCGATATGCTTTCGAAAATGGATGTCGTAGAGGTCTGGGGCACCCGGGTATAGTTCCGTCAACACCGCTAGAGTCATATTGTACAATCTCCAATCCCGGGCCATGTAGTAAGATACCAGCATTGACTCTTGCATACGCTTGTCTTCGAGAGTGTCAGGATGTTGATCGCTGCGGAGGATGTCGGAGAGAAGGATGTCGCGGTTTTGGGTTGCAAGTTTTTGAACTAATCGCGAGAAGACGGTGTTTCCTATAGAAATGCCGGACTGCTTAAGTACCTTGAGCTTGTCCAGAAGATCTTGGTTGCCGTGAGCTCGAGTAGCTAGTTCGCGCAAAGTCCGGTGGCCGATCTCTGATACACCGAGCATCTTCAGGCCACCAACGATCATATCGAAATTGAGAGCACGAGTGGCAAACAGCTTAGCACCAATGTCATCTTTGAAGGGCTTTTCGTCTTGCGACCCCTTCTCCTTGGGCTTCGGTGCCGTATCTATTGGGCCAGGTTGATCAATCGAAGCTTCGCTATCAAATCGCTTTTTGACATAGCCACGGAGCCGATTGAACTCTTTCCGTAGCCCAAATTTCTCAACATACTCCAGCAATGGCTGTATCTCGTCGGGGCTCTGTGGGTGATCCTGACGTTGAGCAAGGAAATGATGCATTGAGATCGCCGCCTCGCCGTGGCCTTGCTGCATAAGCATCGCAATGACAGGGCCATAAAAACCATGGTCGGGGGTTGTGGAGCATATCGCTTGAAATGCCTGCAATCCCGGCGACAAGGATGACCGCTCAAGATCAGCCAAAGTCGCAAATTCCGTGCCAGCCGGAAGAGACGAAGAACGGATCGCGGATGGAAGGATTTTCAGCACATCACTTGCGCTGGCTAGGTGGGAACTTTGAAGCTTCTTGTGCCATTCGACCGCACGCCTCGTCAGGCCCTGCTCAAGAAGTCCACCCACCACGCGCTCATACAGCTGTGGCCATTGGCTGCCTTGTTGTTCCCGTATGATGACAGCATAGTCAAGAACCTCCTTTAGAAAAATTTCTCGCCTCAATCCCATATCCACAAAGCTCTGCCAAAAGAAGTCCGCTTGCTGTCCTGCAACTGGAAGCCGTACACCATCCACTCGGACCCTCAATCCTTCCCATATGTCTAGCGTGCCATTGTCGCCGTAGTGCCGCTGACGGTATCGAAGTAGCTCCTCCCACAGATCAAGATTATTTCGGTGTTCCGGGTTATCCACTAATCGCGTTCCAATGTTGTTGAGGTGTCCGACGTCCGATTCGAATTCAAGCTTGTCCGGTCGGAGAGACAGAAATTTGGTAGGGCATTGTGTCGCGTTATTATTCGTTTGACTCTCGAAGAGAGGCGTGGGCTCAAGGGTATTTGGTTCGTTCGAGGCCTCAATGTCGTAGATGGGAAAGCTGAATGGCCGTTTCCCTCGGCATGAATCTTCAAGCTGATGCCGGGTCGAGTTATTGTCGGGTTCCTCGAGTGGTTCTCGTTTGGCGCTTCGCGAATGACATCGTAGACACCTGTACCTGGACTCCAGTTGCTCAATTCCGACCGGTGTTGCTGTGAGTGTGTCAAGGATCGAGACGGCGGACGGCCTCTTCAACAGTCGCAGAAGCGCCGGGCGCATGAGTGGTTAAGAAATGAAGGTCGGGAAAGCAAATTCTCGACGTCAAACATCCTTCTTCAAGCTCCCGACGTCAATCCAAAAGCTTCGCTTCCGAATATTCAAAAGTTGATACGCGTCTGGGGACTTTTCTGGCGCTTTTCCCTTTTGGGATGATGACCAGATACAACGTCTGATTCGATCAGGTGATGCTCGGCACGTGACACGACATCCAGCTCATTCCGGGACCAACTTCACATCCCGATCTTGCCCACGTCGTACCTCACATCCCCGCTCCTTCTTCGCTTCCAACCGCGAAAATGTTCCGTGCTACTAGCTCCCGCATGGCTGGGTACGTCTTCCTTTCGAATCGCTCCATAAATTCCCCGCGCCGAACCCGATCTTGAGAGTGCGCCCATCGAATTTCTTCCCTTGATGTTCGGGGTCCAATTGCGATTGATGCGGCTACGGGGACCTGCCATCCCGCCATATTACTGTACATTATACTGACTGATTGGCTCCGTTTAGCTTCGTGTTCCGTGAGAACCGTGTGCCCTACTACCAGCGTCTCTTCCAGAACCACGATGGCAAGCGCCAGTGGTGGAAGGTCAGTACACTCCGGAAGGGGCACCTATGCCCTCAATTGAGCTTCGGACAGACTAAGAAACTGACAATGGACTTGTCCTGCAGACCTCCCGCTCCGGTTACATCATGTACCCCTACCTCATCTCGGTCTACGGCCTCGGTGCTGGTAAGTGGGCCCATCTTCAGATATGACATCCGGTCGAGGACAGAAAACTAATTGACAATAGCTTCCACCTACGCCATGTGCCGCATGGTTTTTGTTAGTTTCACTCACCCGCTACTTCTCATACCCGACGAGAAGCACGAGTAACCGACTCAATATGTTCACATGCTGACTTCTTCACACAGGGCCACAAGACTTGGATCTAAATTATAGGTCTCAAGACTTATTCTGGCAGAGATAAATGATGCCATTTTCAGTTCCGTTGGTTAGCCAAGCTGCGGCATCGGTTGTTTTTTGTATGGTGTATTTCTACTCCAGGAAGGGGTTAGATGGGTTGGCAGCCACGCAGATTTGGAGCTGTACATATCATCAATTCAAGCGCCAATCCAGGAGATGCTGCCATATATCGTTTCCCTGGTTTCACAGAAGTACTTGTTCGGATTTCTCGCCCCAAGTTGGGTGGTAATGTTTTTGATAGAGTAGAGGCGGCCGCGTTATGACTCGTAAAAAGCTGGAGCCGAGCTGGGCTGCAAAGTATCTAATTGGCGGTAACTTTCCAAGCATTAAGTCCATGATTGTTGATATTACGACAGTTGAGAGATAGCTTATTCGGCGAAGTTTGAAATGGATGACGCATGACTCGTCTGGGCTACCTATTTCAAGGTTGGTCAGGCATACACAGGAGACGGTCGATCTTCGATGTCCTTTTACAGAGCGTTGAACTCTACCTTCTGTGGTAGCCATATACATATGTAGTCTACCGCTTGTGCGAAACAGGCCAGTCATAAAAGTTCAAAATGAGACTAAAAGATATATTTTGACGAACATGGTTATGTAGGAATACGCGGACCGGACTGTACAAGACCGGACTGTACAAGAACATTCAGTCCTATCAGCTCGGGGCATATATGTAACTAAGTAAGCGCAATAAAAGCTCACAATGGGTGAGGCTGGACGTGATGCCGAAGACGGTAGTAGGATACAAGCCCCGGAGCCCAGGCGCCCCCGCGGCCCGCGTCCACGGGTGCTTTACACTTGATGACTCAGCTGTTTCACAGGGGCCCCGGGCCTCAGAATATCCACTGGTCAATTTCACGAGTTAGTAACTCTTGGCTCCAGGCCATAATATACGGCTTTGCTCGTTGAGATCCGTATATCCCTTAAAGCATGATAATGCACTGAAAATATCTCTATTTTGATAAACACTGTCAATTGGTGTTTTGGAACACCCGATCCATGCTCCTAGTATGAATTTCCTCATCGAGAGCCGTGCGTCCTGATTTTTGACTCTCACAGATACAACAATGGAAGACGAGAGTTTCACCTACTCAGACAGACCTACCAAGCGGGTTCGTCAGGCCTGCGAGCCTTGCAGGTACCATACCCCTCGAATTGTTTAAAAAGATAGCTGTTAACCGATTTCTCAGGCGTAAGAAAGCTAAATGCCCTGGAGAGCAGCCGGTCTGTTCTTTATGTGCCAGACTACGGCAACAATGCCTATACGCTGAAGAAAGGCGTCGGCCACTTCCCGAGTTGAGCCCAAGACCCAATGAGTCGGACCCTCGCACGTCTCGGGTTTTGGTGAGTATTTCTTTTATCTCTCAATGCAAACTCCACCGGCTTTATCCAAATGCTGATCTTATCATAGGAAGATAGATTGCGAAGCCTTGAAAGCAAAGTGGGAGAGGTTTTGGATGTACTTGGGTAAGAACATTCAGCATCCCTATTTGGGCAATTACTTACTCGTAGAAACATGCTGCAGCTCGAGGAGTGAGCCGCAGATACCTACAGAATCTCATATTCTGTCTGTGCCATCCTCAATGCCAAGCTCATCTATAACACTACCACCATTGGAGGAGATTATTCCCATTGCAGAGCTATATTTGCTATACTGTGACTCTCAGCCTTTGCCTCTTTTCTACAGGGATAGCTTTCTCTCCACTATACAGACACGCGAGACGGAGCTTCTCTTTGCTATATTAGCACTTGCCTTTCGCTTCTCATACGCTCACCGCAACAGAGCTGATTTCACTAGCCTGGTAAATAGCTATGCTGAGGTTGCTCGGGGCCTTGTTATGAAAAGAGTCTCCGAAGGGCCAGTGGAGCTTTCGACGCTTCAATGCCTATGTATTCTAAGCTTGGTCGACTTCACGAGTACGAGCTTAGCACTTCCAACAATTATATTGAAACTTGAGCTAATAATATCTACCAGACGGCAATACACATCGTTCCAGCATCCACAGCAGCTTAGCAATGAACCTTGCACAATGTGCTAATCTCGGACAAGAGCCCCGCTCATCAACCAGCATCATAGTCCGCGAAGAACGCAGACGCTGCTTCTGGAGTATATGCCTTCTCAAACGACTACATGGCGGTGACTTCCCAATCCCGGACATACCCCAAGCCGGAGGCCCTCCATATCCCCAAAGCCCGGCACGACCACCTCGCTTCCTCTCTCCGGGGCCTTCCACCGGCGAAATACGGCGAAGTGACATGCAAGATGAAGGAATTATTGCATATGTGGTAGTGCTGAGCGAAGTCTTCGCAAGGACCGCACGATACGTGCGCCTTCACGGTCGTCCAAGCAATGTCCCACCATGGTCTCCTCATTCCGAATACTCGAAAATCCTCGCTTTACAAATGGACCTCGAGACTCGCATGCCATACCTTCATCGGTTCAAACCAGCCAATCTCGCTGAACGATCTCTTGAGGAATTACAGGCACATCGTGAATATTGGGGCCCGTGGTTCCTGAATCAATTCATTTATCATACCAGTCTGTGTCTGCTCAATCATCCACTGCTTCTCTCGCTTAGCCTTCGGAATTTCCGGAGTACTATCCCAGAGATCTTCTTGCAGCATACCTCGGACTTAATCTCCTCGCATACTACCTGGATCATTCACTTCATCAATTGCTTCGAAGAAAAGTCATTTCTAGTATCAGATCCGTTACTAGGCTACAGCGCCGCCGTTGTCGCTACAATCGAGCTGCAACTCAGTTTCACTGATGATTTGACTATCAGAGAACATAAACGTGAAAGATTCGCCAAGTGTGTCAAATTCGTGCAAACCATGGGAGAAAGGTGGCCGCACATGGCTCGACTGGTATGAACCTCTATCTTCTATATCTTTCTCGGGTAAAACAACAATCTAACCATGTTCAACAGGCATATAGATTGCAGCGACTAGAAGATGCGGTCTCGGCAACCTACCAACCAGACCCAGGCGCGCAAAACCAAAGCCTCCTAATCGACCTATCCCGATTCTGGGAAATCCTCGAATACTCATCCAACAGCGACACAGACTCTGCTCGGCGTCTATTCGGGGAGTCGCTTTATGCCGGTTCGTCTTCTGCGGGCGCAGAAGTATCTCAGACGTCTCCTTTGCCTCCTCCATTCCGGTTGAGTGTCCAGGATCAAGGGACACCAAATCTTCAGTCTCAGTCGATTAGTGCCAATACCGCCTTCCCTAGCCAGGACTACTCAGCAAACCATTTGCTCTCGCCGCAGCATTTGACGATGTCTAATGACGAATTTTCTATTCTTGCTGCCAATTTCTTTTCTCAGGGGCAAGAGTTCCTGCGCAGTGGTGATAACTGGGAAAGTGTTGGGAATTTCTAAGGGCTTGCCACAGCAGGCTTCAACTCCTGTATATTTTTTTATCTCTCTATCTTGTCTGCAACCCTGGGATTGAATACCTACAACAAAAAGTCCACGGCATATTATTCACGGAGCATTGCATTATCGTACTCGATATTTATCCACATTTGTCTTCATAATATTATTTATCAACTACGACGAGGCCAAAGCGCCCTTGAATTCCTTGACAAAATTGAACACCTCAGAGAAAGTGTTGTACAACGGCACTGCAGCCACACGAACAACGCCCGGCTCCCGCTTGTCGCAAATGATACCCGCATTCTGTAGTCGTTCTGATACCTTGTGCAGCAAGCCAGGCTTGAGCAAAACACTTAGTTGAGCACCTCGAGCATGGGGATCCGATGGAGTGATAATATCAAACAGACGGGTCTCCTCGTCGGTATCCTTCAGAAGCAAGAACTCCAGATACGCCGTCAGCTTCAAAGACTTTTGGCGCAAATCGGCCATGGAGGTCTGATCAAAGACGGACAAAGCCGCACAAAGACAGGTCAGATCAATGACTGAAGGGTTGGAGACCTGGAAGCCTCCAGCTCCGGGAATTGGCTTGAACTCTGTTGGTGGTTAGCATATGCTAGAATATGCATCGCGCGGCACGAATAGGAAGAAACTGACTGTTGTCCATCTTAAATCTCACCGAACGGTCACCACCATACCATCCTGTCAAGCGGTGACGGAACTGGGGAGCATCTGGTCCAGCACTATAATCAACCTGACCATGTCTCTCGTGCACGAAAAAGACCACCCATCGCGCCGGGCCCGGCATTGCCGTACTTGTACGTGCACCAAGCTGCGAAGTCGACATTCCAGTCGTGCAGCTTCACCTCCACGTTTGCGAATGCGTGTGCCAGATCCCATCCAACGATGAGATTCTTTGATTGAGCGTACTTGGTAATTGTGGGGATGTCAAATAGCTGGCCGGTGTAGTATTGGATACCGGGAAGAAGAAGCAGTGCTGCGGTTTCGGCATGCTCGTCAATATAGGACAGGATTTTCTCTGTTGAGATTTCGTATTGTCCCTCATCCGGGCCAATGAGAATCATGTTCTCATCCGCATCTAGGCCATGCCAGGCAATTTGTGATTCGATTGCATACTATAAACGTATTAGGCGGTTGATCATCCCAATGTTGATCTTGAGACGATCATTTCCATTGTAGATTGTCACTTACATGATCACTGGGGAATGCCTTCCAATCCATGAGAATCTTCCTCTTGGTCTCCGTCGGCTTGTAGAAGCTTGCAAGCAACAGGTGGAGATTGGTAGTCAATGATCCCATGGCTGCGACCTCTTCAGGCGCGGCCCCGACAATGCGGGACATTGAAGCAGCTGCCTGTTCAGACAGTAGCTGCCATTGCTTCAATGGTGAATCTTCAAGGTCGGTGAAGTGTCCACAGACGCCAATAGAGGACCAAGTATCCAACTGAGCTTCTATATACTTCGACACGGCCTTGGGCTGGATACCCAATGAGTTACCGCAAAAGTAAGTGCTTAGCTCTGACGAAAGACCTACATGAGCTTGTTAGCAATAATCAAACTATATTTCGCGTCTCCGCGGGGATATCGTTCTCACCTGGCTTCGCCAGCTTCTTTGTCGCAAGATTCGCCTTGGAGGGAATAATAAACTGGTCGCGGAATTCACGCAGAGGGTCCGCTGCATCCAGAGATGCGGCATACTCTTGTGATGCTGCCTCTGCAGGGAAGACTGGCTTAGCCGCTTTGATACCCGTCATGGTGATAAATGCTATGAGATGTGTCGAATATGGTATAGCACGTCAAGCAAGATTTGAGTTATAACCAACTTAGAATTGAGGGGGAAGAGGATAGTCGGGAAACTTGCTTTTTATAAGGAAAGCACCGAATCGGAGACCAGGGAACCTCAGAGGAGATGCAACAAGACCAACCCGGATTATGTTCCGCTTCCGTCTCCCCGATCCGTCTCCATACTCTTTTCTTAGTGGTTGCTCACACGGCTATCGTCAACACTTGACTATTATTATTTTGTGATTATTTTATGGTCTCACTGATGTATAACATAAAATAGACATTGTCTTTTCATAGGCTATCTACTATCTACCATCCCTAGATGTATCATATGCATCATAACGCCAGGCAATATTTACAGATGGCTACTATGTAGACCAGCTAGCAAAGAACCATCAAAAAATGTTTGATAGCAAATAGAATCCAAGTCATTAAGTCTTGACCGCAACATCGAACTCAAAAAAGGATTTAGTTCCTACTTGATTATTTTATCTTCTTATTTGGCAGGAAATTAGTTTACATCATGGGTTGAATCAAGTAGAGGTACCTAGGTAAGCCTATCTATGGATCATCCCGCACGCTTATTGTATCTCTCCTTGAAGAGACGGAAGACGGATATAGATCCGGATATCTTCCGGGTTGTATAGATATTTTGACTAAATAAGCCCGATACAAGCCGATGCAGTAAGATATTTCAATAATGAAGCCATAAAGCACTAAACCTATTCTTACACTATAAATCTCAAAGGCTGTCTTTCCCCTTTGTCTTTGTTCATACCACGCCAGACGTTCTCCCTCCCTCCCGAACACTCCTCCACGATCTATCATCCACAATGTTGCAATCAACAGATGCTGTCTTCAATGGTCTTTTCGAAGACTACGCCGAGCAGGGTTTTCTCCCAGACGGCCTTCCGCTAGCCAGAATCCCAAGCCCCTATTATGAGACCTGGGAGGACATTGCCAGCCAACTCCCGAACCTCATCCAAACAAACCAAATCCGCGAGAAAATCGATAATATGCCCGTCTGCACGACTGAGTATCTTCAGACAGAACCAGAATGGCGAAGAGCATGTGTTATCATGGGTTATCTCGCCCATGCCTATATCTGGGGAGGAGAGACCCCAGAAGACGTAAGCACCCACATCCCCTTTCCTTTCCGTTCAAACATAGACATTCCTAACATCCAGACAACAGAGACTGCCCCCCTCAATCTCAAAGCCATTCCTTGAAATATCAGCCCACCTGGAGCTTCCTGCCTGCGCTACCTACGCCGGCCTCACACTATGGAACTTTGTACCTTCCCACCCAGAAGCAGACATCACAGACCCAGACAACCTCCACGTTCGAACCTCCTTTACTGGCACAAAGGATGAGGAATGGTTTATGGTGATCTCTGTCGCCGTTGAAGCCAAAGGCATCAAGCTCATCTCGTTGATGCGGGACGCTTTCAAGGCAGTTACTGCCAACGATGTAGATCTTCTCACTGCCCTCCTGTGCAGGTTCGCCGACGGTTTGTGCGACCTCACATTGACTCTGAAAAGGATGTACGAGCACAACAAGCCGGCTGTCTTCTTCCACCAGCTTCGGCCATTCCTGGCTGGCAGTAAGAATATGGGTCATGCTGGTCTTCCCAATGGTGTGTATTATGATGTTGGTGATAGTGATGGAGTGGAAAGACCGGAAAATTGGCTCAAGTTGAGTGGTGGGAGTAATGCACAGAGCTCGCTGATTCAAGCACTTGATATTTTCCTCGGTATTAAGCACTCTGCGACGGATGGGAAGCAAACTTGTGGTCCGAGTTTTATTCAGGTAAGAACATCACGCGATATCGCTCCTCGGTGTCTATATCTAGACATGTGTGAACAAATATTGACATCAAACATAGCAAATGCGAGACTACATGCCTGGTCCGCATAGACGCTTCCTTGAGGAGCTATCTGATCGAGCTAATGTTCGTTCGTTTATACTGGACTCGCCGGTTCAGCCGCTTAAGGATGCATACAACGCCGCTGTGAATGAGCTCAAGGCTTTCCGTGATACACATATCCAGATGGTCACTCGATACATTATCATGGCGTCGAGGCAGCCGAATCCAGTTGAACAGGGAAAAGGCAAAATGAATCTAGCCACGGCCAGCTCTCAAATGAAAGAAGCAGGAGCGAAGACTAAGCTTGCTGGGACCGGTGGTACGGATTTGATCCCGTTCCTGAAAAAGACCAGAGATACGGTTCAAGATGCCAAGTGCTAGGTGTTCAGATGGACATGCGATGATTGAACGAACATTTTGTGATAGATAGTTGTCTTTTTATATTGTAAATTGAGATTGGCTGGTTGCCTCCAGTGCTATTGTTTAAATGACCTTCCTAAACAGAGAATCATATCACGAACTAGCATGTAATACATCTGGAGACCTGGAGGTACATCAACAGCGATAAGACTGTATCCTTGTGGGATTTCCCTTTCCCAGGTAAGTGGCAGACACCCGAGTTAAGCATCTTGCAAACTTGGGATGAATATGATTTGAACGGAATCCCCGGCGCATTCCCAGGATTCCCTAAGCATAGTCTGCAATGTTCCACCTCGCAGTAAAGAGGAAAGGGCCCCATGTGATTCCTAGGCACAAACATGTGATGACGCAGATATTCGAGCCTCTTTTGGTCGTAGCTGGCATACAATGCAATAGTTGGGATGAATTGGGTGGAAACAGACAGGCTGGATCTTGTGGCCAGGCGATTATCAGCGCAAAGACACGAGCTTCGACTGTTCGGGGCAGCAGAGGCACTCGACAAGGTCCTAGCACTAAGGAACGTTTAGACCGGTGTCGTGAGGGTTGTTGGCCAGGCACATTCTGACGGGATGCTCAAAAGCCAGCCACACGGCAATAGCCTGGGTGATCTTTGGCTTAAGAGAAGCGTGAATCAATCACCGCTTCTTCGTGTTGGCCGGCACACCCTCACTCTCTCGCAGCTGGGCCAGATACTTCTCCCTCTCAATCAAGCGCTCCTTCTCTTCCTTGATCATTTGCTCAACGGTCTGAGTGGCCTCGGCCATGCGATCAAGCTCTTTCCTCTCCGTCATCCGACTGTATGGGTTCCCGGGCGCATCATTCATCGGAATATCCGCTGTCCGGCCATTTCCAATCTGCTTGGTATTCTTTCCCTTGCTCTTGCCAGGCTGACCACCAGCAGCGCCTCCGGTGAGGATCTCGTAGAACGGCTCAACCGGCTCATTGAAAATGATCTCTTCGTAGTTCTGGCTGATCACAGTTTCCCGACGTTCTTTCATTCCCTCCGCATCTGGGCCGTAAGGGTGTAGCTTCAGACTATGCCACAAGGTTTGCGGCTTCTCGTTTGACTCGGCCACAAAGTACAGCTTGATCTGAATCTCGAATTCACCCCAACCAGTTTCGGAAACCTCGAAGGGAGGCTGCTCGATCGAGCGCACATTATGGGCGTATGTCTCGTGCAGTTTGAATTGGACTTTCTTTAGCCAGTAGGAGATATCTTCGCCGTTGACTCCCTTGACAAATATCTCCCACCTGTGGGTGTGGTCTGGAGGACAGTTTGGGGGCTTATTCTCGGGATCGAAGGGGTGCGCTATGCTGCCAAATACTGTGTTTGTTAGCTTGTGACTGTTGGCGATGATGCGCGCTTTGCGGACATACCAAATGGCCGGAACACCGAGACACCCTGCGAGCGTGTTAGTTTGATTTTGGTATTTCCCAGGATTTGAAGCTTACCCTGACGCGCTTGTTCCCTGTGGCAGATACCATCTTGTAAGTTGATTGTAGATTGTAGAACCAGATGGGAATGGATTGTCCAGAACAAGGGCGCAAGAAAGTCGCGGGAAAAAGGATAATCCGTCGTGGCTCAAAGTGGCCCGACAAGAAGGCGAATGATGCCGAACGCAACTTCAAAGTTCTAGTCAAGAAACAATTACCTTGATTTATTTCATTGTTTTGCTTATTGGAGAGCTTGATATTGACATTCTCAGCTCAGCTTGAGGTATCAATTGCTAGCCTAAATACCCGGGCCTACTATTCCGATTCTTTAGTGATATCATTCTCCGGAGCTATCTCAAAGCTACAACATGCCGACCAAAAGACTAGTCGTCGCTGGAGGAAGTGGTTTTTTGGGTTTGTGATGCCCATCCAAGGCAGAATAGAAATACGATTTTACTGACTAGCTGTTCCAGGATCCAGGATCTGTAAAGCCGCAACAGCAAGGGGATGGACCGTTATATCATTAAGGTAGCCTTCCCGCCTAAGTATGGATATATGGAAGAGGGGAATGCTGATCATTGTCTAGTCGATCTGGTGAGCCTCGATGGGACACAGTCACCGATTCTCGAGAACGGCCCAGCTGGGCAGGCTCCGTGGAATGGGCCAAGGCCGATATCCTCAAGCCAGAGAGCTACAAGCCACATTTGCATGGTGCCTCTGCTGTTGTCCACTCAATGGGCATTCTCTTGGAAGCCGACTACAAAGGCGTTGTGCAAGGGAAGGAACCAATTATTAGCGGCCTTCAACGAGCTTTTAGTACATCTAAGCTTGGAAGCCAGAACCCTTTAACGAGACAGGAAGGCGAGGCTTTAGAGCCAAAGGAGAAAGATAAACAGCTGACCTATGAGCTGATGAATCGAGATTCTGGTGTGTACAAGAGTTCTAAAGTCTGTTTCGAAAGCTGACATGTGTGATTTAGCAATTGCACTAGCCAAAGAGTCCGTCAATGAACATGTTCCGACCTTCGTTTACATCTCTGCGGCGGCCGGGGCACCGATTCTACCGGCCAGGTACATCAGTACTAAAAGAGAAGCAGAGGCAACTATCACATCCAACCTTCCGGACCTACGAAGCGTCTTCATGTGCCCGGGCTTCATGTACGACTCGAGTCGGAAGTTCACGCTGCCAATTGCAATGGGTGGCTTTATTGCCTCAGAGTTCAACACGTTCCTCGGGAATAAGCTTGGGTTCCTCGGGACTATGGCCGAAAAGCCCCTCAAAGCCGATATCGTGAGCGAAGCGGTGGTCGAGGCATTGGAGGATGAGTCCATCAAGGGTGCAGTCGGAACGAAACAGATTGAGGCACTTGCAACAAAAGCCTGGCGAAAGACGATGCTTTAGATATGCTGGCTGATCAAGGACGTGTATGTTTGTAAAACAATGTTTTTTTTGGGGCAGAGGGGGAAATGTGCGGAATCCCTGCTTGTTGATTGATGCCTTGTCCAAGTACAGCTGTATAGCTCGGAAGTTCCACTCATGTAAAATATCGCAATCAATTTCACATGAAAATTAGATCATGGTGCCACGTTCGAAGCTGTCCCGAATTTCGGTTGTGTACTAAGAAAATGTTAGGGATACTATTCACACAAAAACAGGGCAAGGAAACACTGACCTTGTTGTAGAAGCGAGCGAGTTTCTGGTTGAACTGCCTGTTCTTCTCGTTGATGTATGTCACATCCGCGTCATCATCACCACCACGGCGCTCCTTGCGTTTCTTCAGGCGCACCTCCTCTGCCTTCTGGATATCGTTGACCAGTCTGTCAACAGCAGCCCGATCTGGTTTGCTTTCCGTAAATCCAGTCGAATCCGCAGTGGAGTAGAAGCTACCGTTCTTATCGATTGCAATCATTTCACCATCCTCTGTCTCCACAATCTCGAGATCGCCGTTAGCCGCAGCTCTTTCGATCGCAGCAAGCTTGTCCTTTTGGTAGGACTCCAAATTCGGCGCCATTTCCCTCAATTGTCTCTTGTAAATCTTCCGGGCATCTTGAGTGTAGTCTTGGAAAGCCACGTCATCTCGGTGGCGTTGCTTCTTCTCCATGCGCCTATCCCACTTCTCGGATTCGTCGACTGTCCAGTCCCATGCACGCTTGCGTTCAAAATCCTCTCCGCTAGCTTCCGTGTCTGCTTTGAGGAGGTTGTGGGAGGCGAATGCATGCTTGCGGGACAATGTATTTAGCAGAGCCGGGTCCGTAGTCAGACGCTGGGACTCAGCCGCAGTCTCTTTTAGGTTGCGCTCCGTTGCAGATTTCTATAGGTTGAGTCAGTTATGTGAGAGATGTTAGATTGGCCAATCCTATTGATCCGCGCAGTTCATTTTTGAGGGCCACTTACCGCTCGAGCCTGCAGGGATTTGAACTTATTCATTCGTTCGCGCGTTTTGGATGCAACGTCATCCTTTGTGTCTTTTGGTTGAGATTCTTCCTTGTTTTCAGAAGTTGTGACAGGCGAATCGCTCGTGTTCTCGGTCGGTTGCTCAATGGACTGTTCTTGGCTCGCTTCGTCCTTGGCGGATTTATCCGCGTTTCTGGTTTGAACCATAATTTCCTCGGGTTGATCGGTAGATCAACAGCAGCTATGGATAGAAAGCGGTGGTTGTTTTGTTGGCAGCTAGGTTGATAATAAATGGAAGCTGGTTGAAGACGAAATAAAAGCGCGAATGTGGTCCAATACCGCCTCTCACACCGCCCTTGATCTGCCAGTCAAACCCCAGACTTAACCCCCTTATCGGCCCGTCTTTATCTTCGAGGTTCTCCACATCTCAGATCAGCTTTACTTTAGTCAACATGAGAGGGTTGCACACTCGCTTGCTGCTGCAATCAAGGCGAAAGCTGAGCACTGCAAATGTATTTTCACGTCAATCAGTGTGCAGTATCTATCCTACAACAATCAAACAAATCCATGACCCATCACCATCTGAACTGCTTCGATTCGCGCTAACAGATTCAACTGAGCCAATTCATGAATCGAATACTAACGAGGTCATATCTGAGCACCTTCGTGGACTTTTTGTCACTGAATGGAAGCCCAACGCTCTACCTCTGCCGCTGTGGACTTCTCTCAAAGGGGCTACATCGCGAAACCGAGAGTTGCTGTGGGATGCCAATAACGACATTGCCGATGTCTCTTCCCTGGGGAGTCTAATTGAGAGATATGTCAACGACAGGCGTGGAGCAGAGATCTTGCAGAGTTCTAATTGTGAGCCATTACATCACGCTTTGCGATGCTGTCAACGGAAAAACACACTAGCAGAAATCCTATCTGTGCTACGTGACTTGTTTGCAAGACTGAAGCGTCTCCAGCTTCCTATCCAACCTGTGATGTACACTATAGCGTTATACTTCGCATCTTTTGATCTTTCGGCTTCAGATATCAGGCACTGCTTGGATGGGCACCACCAGATGGGCCTTCCAGCCCTAAGTCTCAACGACAGTTTGCGGGTAGTCCGATATTGCTCTGAGGCACTTGACCGCAAATTTTTTGAGGACCCGTACTATGATTCCAATCCCATCCTTGCTGAGATTACAGGCGAAGGAGAACTCGAGACACAAATTCCCAATTTACATGATACATTGTTCTGGACGCAGTCGACTCGTCGAATTGGCAACCGATTCGATTCTACAACCAAGGCCCAGGAGTATATCTGCCTACTTGCTAGGCTTGGGAGCGACAAAGTGCTGCACAGATGCTGGTCTCATTTTTTAAATAATATTCAGCCTAAAGACCATCAAAGCTGCATCGCTGCCTATCAGGTAGTGCTAGCTCTAGTCCAAAATTTTCAGTCAGAAACAGCAGCAAAATGGTTGGAAGATATCTCTCAACATTGTGGCGATAACTTGCCATTCATTGCCAAGTTCCCGCATATTCGATTCCTCCTTGATGATCCTATTGTGGGCGAGGCATTACCTGACCTAGTGAGGGGGAAGGACTACCTCAAACTACTTGTGTTTTGCCTTGAAGACATGGATCGAAGGATGGGTGTTCAATGGAGCCCTGGTAGTCGAAGCCATTTCAGTACGGCCTTGGATCCCTCAGAAACAATCTGGGAAGCATTCGATGATCAACGTTTGCCCAAAATTAATAACAAATCCGTTGAATCTAATAATGGAGGACAGTTGTATGCAGAACTCTATGTTCATGGCTGCTCCAAGTCTCCGGCTACACTGGGGAGGATTGTAGATCTGTTGAATGACCACGATGGACAATCCCAAAAGATAGTCACTCATCTTGACTACAACGCGGGACGACTTAATGAATTCCACTCCAAATTTGCATCACTTGAATTCCGATGGGTACCAGAACACTCCCCGATCGAATTTTCCAACTCCCAAATTCCGGCGCTGCATGATTCCTCTAAGCCTATGACCCCATCTACCCTAGGCCTTATTCGGGCCCGTTTGATCATTCATGGAGTTCCTCAAATGGGGGTCGACAACTTACATTTGATGCAAGTCGGCTGTATGGATATGCGGTATGGACCAGATGAACCATGGCAGCCATCAGGCTACATCGTGGTTTGGGACCGTCATTATGGGGAACTCCTCGGGCTTTACGTTGGGCAGAATACCGGGGTCATTGACAGTGGACCAGCACCTTCAGATGGCCCTCTTGGTGCATTGATGCATCTCACGCTCTCAGCCAATCCTGAGCGAACATTTTATCCAAGTGGCACACGCACTCGTTTTCGAAATTGCTGGGGACCTTACTATCTGGATATAGATCCAAGTGCAGATCTAGAGTATTAAGTGTTTCTCTGCATGTGAAATATTGAATTTTCCACGAAATCATGAAATTATGAAAACGTCACTTGACCTGAACAGATGAATATGATGCCCAGGTAGGATTGTTGATATAACTGAGCGGTGATGTGTGCATCGGCAGAATCAAGATGTACCACATTGTAGTCGCCGGTCATGTTCTTTTCAGCTACTCTTCCATCTCCAATATCACACTCATATTTTTAATAAATAAAAACTTTACTATCTTCTATTTCTTCGTCTAGAATCCCGCGGAGATCTTCGTATCCTTGAATATACCCCTGCCAATTAACCATTTTTGATCGGCAATCGACTAGGATCATGATCCAAGCTCGGTTTGTCTCGGTGTCCTGGTAGATATGATCAGGATCATGATCCAAGCTCGGTTTGTCTCGGTGTCCTGGTAGATATGATCAGGATCATGATCCAAGCTCGGTTTGTCTCGGTGTCCTGGGAGTTGTGATCAGTTTACCAGTGATATGCACTGAGATGGATTTTCCCAGGGAATCAAGCCACCCACGCCATTTTCGACATCAGGATCGTCGGTTTTGGTGGGGGAACGCCACCCATTTGATATCGAACCCTTTGAATTCTTGGATGTGGCTTGCTATGAATCTTGTCGGAATATCTCTTCCTATTCTGGCTAACTGTGTGGCGATGGGCACATGGAGACCTGGATTATTGCACTCCTGCAGATCTGCAAGGCTCTCAAGGAGGCAGTCATGTTATTGTACCGAAGAACTACAACGAACAGCCAACGCAGCCACACTTCTACGGGGGGGTGCATAGCAAGAAAAATTTGACTCGTGTGGGTTCCCGCCCTACATCATAGGACATTCATTCAATTCTCATCCACCAAGCAATCATTGCAGTGAGGTCATTGTGATCTGCATCTATAAAAATCGGCGCATGAGAACTGATGTGGAAGCTCACGGGGCCTGAGTTCCTACATCTGCCGATGTTTAGAGCTCAAATGGGTCACCCTTGACAAACTCCTGCAATTGCTCGAAGAATTCCAATTCCGTTGGACGAATTCTTCCAACATTGGGCTGCAAAATCTTCAAAAATGGCCCACGGCATTGGCAAAGCGCCACATATGATGTAGGCACAATTCCCGAATTCATTATTCTTAGCGACAATAGATTGGCAATCCTCTAGCGCTTGGACCCATTTGAACACAGTCTATCTAACCTTAGTTCGTTCGCCTTCGCCAAATTGCAGCTGCCTTGCGGATCGATCTGACAGCAAACGATCATTGTCCCATCCCCAATTGGCATTAGCAAAGCCCACTAGGAGACCCACGAGCGGGCACAATGGTAAGAGCGTTATCCGAGAATGTTAATTGACTTTGAATTCCAGGAAACCTATCTGACGAACTTGGCGGATTCTATGCTTCTGGATTTCACACCGAAAAGCTTACCACTTGCTACAAAAACTATTCCCCGGGATTACTGCGTACATCGTATACCTATCAAGCCCATTATCACTGTGAGTCCCAGTGAACATAGGTTCCAGATTCTCCATTGTGGGGGGGAGGGGGCAGATCCTTCTCCAAAGGATTGCCAAGTAACGGTTGAACGCCAATCACCGCGCCTCACGGCAGCTTCCAGCTCCAGCCACTTGGGATTTGAAAACCGGGTCGATACCAACTGCTCCAAAGGCTTGTCGGTCAGCATCCGGCAAATTTGCGCTTCTGTACTCTATAAAGCGGAGATCTGAGTTTTCTCCTTCGAAAGACCCATTACACCGTACTCCGTACTTCATTCGGTGTATGGAGTACGGAGTACTATTTACACATTTTCGACAGGCTAAGACACGATAGTCCCCATATAGTCCAATTTGTGGCCCACTGCAACTCCGTAGACCGGTTCGCAAAAAGGCACAATTCCAAGGACTTTGTTACTTTCTCCTATTTTTTATTATTTTTTTTCTCGCCCCATTCGCGCTATCCCTATAGGTCGGAAACAGGCGACATGTACAGTGGCGTTGCATGAGTATTTGCACCCCAGTACCTCGGAAGGCTTAGGCCCCACTTATTTTCTGCCGTTTAAAACTTCTCATTTAGAAACACCTAACTAACTAGCTAGTAACTAGTATGCCAACCTTCGTATTTAATAACCTCTTCCACCCGGTGCGGCATAGTCTCTGCTAAATTTACAAAGTGGTGCACTGTCAGATTCTCCCATGCATACTGCGCTGCATCTACTAGCTCGGCCCAGGTCTCCTGATTATTAGGCATCTCTCGTAACCAAGGCCTTAGCCTTAAGATATCTGCCTTTAATAACGCCCAGAGGTTCTCAATCGGGTTTAAATCAGGTGAATAAGGAGGCCAATCCATAACATTTACACCTATCTCGCGTAGTAGTTCTTGAACTATATACGCAGTGTGTGTAGGTGCGTTATCATGTTGGAAGATAGCATCTTCATTTGCAAGTAAGGTAGGAAGGATACCACGGTAGAGACTATAAATAACCTCTTTTGTAATACCCTTCCGCTCTGCATTTGGATCTCCGTATAGAGGAATAAGGCCAGTTTTCCGTGGAGCACCTGAGAAACAGGCCCAAAACATCTGTTTTGACTGCTTCCCTTTCGAGAGTGTCATTTGTAGACTTCGGCAGAACCCATTTTGGGTCGGAACCTCTGACCCAAAACCCAACCCATTGGGTTTTGGGTCCCGCCCTCTATAACCCAACCCAACCCAAAACCCAATGGGTTAAACCCAATAACCCAATAATAACCCATTTGAACCCATTTTTGCATAAAAGACAGGTCTTGGCGTTCATAACAATGCTAAGTCATTCAAATAAATTACTGTTTTTTACAGCTGTTCTGGTTTGTTCATCAAATATTGCTATATTATCACAATATTAAGTTGGAAAATTTATGTAATTACCCTGAATTTGAAGCTAATAGGCTTTGTATTATATTGATTACTGATAAAAATTCACATTAATCGTAGTATAGTGGTGTTCTATTAATTTAAGTATTTGTTGACTGTGGACTATTGAAAATATATATTTGTGGTAGAGGGGAGTATATATATATTATAGGGTAACTATGAATGTAAATAGAAATATCTTATTCTTATTTGATTTTATATACAATTGATATTATATTAAAGCTATATTTCTCTTCTCTTATATTTTCTGACCGCGGTCGGAAAATCACTTCTGGGAGGCAGGTGTATATGTTATTATTTCTGACCGCGGTCAGAAAATCACTTCTGGGAGGTAGGTGTATATGTCATTATTTCTGACCGCGGTCAGAAAAGCCCTTCTGGGGGGGTAGATATACATATTATTATCTCTGACCGCGGTCAGAAAAGCCCTTCTAGGGGGGTGTAGGTGTATATATTATTATCTCTGACCGCGGTTAGAAAAGCTCTTCTGGGAGGGTAAATGAAACATTTTTGAGGGATCTTCTGGGGGAGTGGGTTATGAATGGGTCTTCTTGGGTTTCAATGGGTTATAAATGGGTTCTCTTGGGTTTCGATGGGTTATAAATGGGTTCTCTTGGGTTTTGATAGGTTATGAATGGGTTCTCTTGGGTTTTGATGGGTTATGAATGGGTTCTCTTGGGTTTTGATGGGTTCTGTTGGGTCCTGTTGGGTTCTCTTGGGTTAGACCCATTTAAATAGAGCTTATATAGCCAATCAAATAACATTATAGCTTATACCTTTTGATCTATCTACTTTACTATAGGACTAAAGTGTTTACCGTTCATATACCCTTCTCTTGTAAGTATATACTCTCTCTGCCTTTCCCCCTTACTTCTATAGTATTCCCCTTTTCGGTCGCAATGTCCCAAAGCCAGCATTCTGACTTTTTACCTACTCTTTACGATGCGGATACAGATAACCTTAGCTATCTCATACCCTCTTCTCGAGTTCCAACCCCATCTGGTAGCCAGCTCACAATTGAGCCTTTTAATGCTATTAATACTGACTTCCTTCGGCCCTCCAACCTTCTACCAATTCCACACTCTCTTACTCGCGTTAGCCCCGATCGGAGAAAGGCATATATGCTTTATGACAATATGGCATATAAAGAATGGGTTGAGTGGTGGCTATAAACCGACTATGGGCAGAAAAGCAAGATTTCCTGGGATTCAAATCGCAATTCAAATATATAGAGCAACTTCGACCAAGTTGCCTATACCAAAGATAGTGCGCCAAAGGTGATGTGTAAGCGCTGCTCAAAGATCCTAGAGCATCCTCATTCTCTATTACCTAGCGGAAAGGGCTATCATAGTACCTCAACAATGTTGAAGCATTTAAAGACAGCAGGCTGTCGCAAAGCTCAACAGGGAGGGAAAGGAGAAATTACCCAGTTCCTTCAAAAAGTAGTATCTCCTTACCTCTTTATTTAGCTATCTGATTTCCCTAACACTCCTGGATATATAGGATCACGGCTTACCAGAGGCTCCTTTTTCACAATCGGTATGGGAAGAGCATCTTCTCCAATTTCTCACCCTCAATCGACTTCCATTCCACCTCATCGAACATCCAACATTCCACAAGCTATTCCGATTAGCGCGCTCTGCACTATCTCTCCCTCTGATACCCTCTGCTACCACAATACGTCGTCGTTTACGTGATATAATCATAGAACGACAGAAATCTATCCTCCAAACACTACCTAACGACGCAAAAATCTCGATCGCGCATTAGATTGCTGGACTTCTCCATATAACCAGGCGTTCATAGCTATCACTGGCTATTTTGTTGACAGTAACTGGGTATACCAAGAGGTTCTTCTTGGATTTAAACCACTTTATGGCTCCCATACCGGTTTAAATCTAAGTGGTATACTCCTTGAAACTCTAGTTGAGTACAAGATCTAGGATCGGGTATTTGGAGTCACAACTGATAATGCAACCAACAACAAGACAATAGTTGAGGCTATTCAGCAGGCGCTCTCTAGCGATGTGACAGTAATCCGAACACCCTGTCTTGCCCATATTATCCAGCTTTGTTTGAACCAGCTCCTTGATCGTTTAAAGGCCATCCCTCTAAATGAGAATGCAGAAACAAAGTGGACTGACCAGAAGTCATCTACAGCAAAGGCAAATACTCAGCACCAGACACGGAGGATCTCATACACCTTAAATAAGGTCCGTTATCTTGCTGTATATATCCATGCAAGTCCGCAACGCCAGGCGGCCTTTCTCCGACTTCAAGAAAAGGGATCCCAGCTTATTCCAATCCAGGACGTGAGGACTCGGTGAAATTCTACCTTCTTAATGCTTCGTCGTGTAAAGAGACTACGTAGTTTCTTCCAGCCCTTCTGTGAGGAGTATGACTGTGAGGAGATGTTGCTTGATACTCAAGAATGGCGTCAAATTGACTATCTTCTACAAATCACTCGGCCATTCTTTGACTACACAACAGAGCTCTCGAAGACAAAGGAGGTCACCACACATCTTGTCTTTAAGATTTACAATGCCCTCTTTAATCACTTTTTTGAAGCAGAGGCGCTGCTGAAACGCAAGCGTGTTCCATAGAAATCAGACATGCTTAAAGCACTCATAGCTGGTCGCTTGAAACTTGATAAGTACTACTCTCAAACCGACAATCTCAAAGGACATATCTATACAGTTGGGATAATGCTGGCACCTGACAGCAGATTTCAGTTCTTTCTATCTGATAATTGGGAGCCTCACTGGCGTGATACCTACCGGAAATCATTCCAGGAATTATTGATTCCGTATCAAGAGCGCCTTACAATAAATCAAGGATCGACTAATACTCCAACAATAGCATCATCTAGTTCTAGGCTGAACATGATGCTAAAGAGTAACAAGATATCCGCAAAACCAGCTGGTGATAAGATGACTCAATATCTCGATAGTGGTATGTTCATGATCTATTTCTTCCCTATACAGGATAATACTAATATATTTATACTACTAGATCTGATTGATATTGAACCTCTTCAATTCTGGCGGGAGAACCAATCTCGTTTCCCTGCGATTGCGTTACTTGCTCGTGATATTCTCTCTATCCCAGCAACTGGTGCTGGTGTCGAACGGCTCTTCAATACTGCTCGGGATGTTTGTCACTACCGCCGTGGTCGTCTTAAGTCCGAAACAATCGAGGAGCTTATGTTATTTCTATGTGCAACAAGATTCAATATTAAGGATGCTGAGGCAAAGCAGCTTGAGCAGTTCTTTATACTAGCTGAGATTGAGTCAGCGAAGGAGCAGAACGATAAATATATAGAGGATGCTAAGCTTGACCTAATTAGTGATAATGAAGAGGAAGAAGGAGTAGATAATAGACTGCGAGAGACATCTCCTCATTTAATAGATATAGATATAGAGGTGACAGAGCCAGAGTTACCAGAGACTGCAACTCAGAGACGGGCCTCAGGGAGGAAGCGTAAGAGTAGGGCAGATGAGGATTTTGAGCAATACTAGAGAAATACATACTGGTTCAATTATTTGATTTATTCTTCATTTTTTCTAGAAGAGCGCTGTAAGTAAAATACTCAATATTACAAGCAAAAAATGCATTAATTATGCAGTTACACGCTAGAAGTCTGTTTGTCTGGTTTACACTATATTGGGGCCCCAATGGGTTACCCAATGGGTTTTGGGTTATGAGCTATAACCCAAAACCCATCGTTGGGTCGAAGCAATGGACCCAAAACCCATTTTGGGTTGGGTTGGGTTGGGTTGGGTCCGGGTTAGAGTGGGTTGTGCCGAAGTCTAGTCATTTGAATACCGGAATTCCGATTTTGAAGCTGATCTTTAGGAGGAATAAAAGTCCACTCCTTCCGAGCACCTTGTCCACGTTCAACTGTAGTCTCATCCGACCAAAAGACCCTTTTCCAGTCCTCAGGTGTAAAGTGGCGATAGGTAAGGGCCCAATTAAGACGTTTTGCAGCGTGAATAGGCGTAAGATAGGGTCGATTCATCTTCCGCCATTTTCGAAGGCCCATTTCGTGGGTTAAACGCCAGATTGAGTGCGCTTTAACCTTATAATCGACCTCAGCAAGTAGATCCTCACGCGTAATATCAGGACGGGACTGAATAGCATCATACACACGATCTCGGTCCTCTTCAGTAAGCTTCCTTGGACCACCAAGGCGAGGCATTGAGATACCATGGGAGCGCTTTGTTTCCTGGCGTAAGGTGTAATGAATAGTTGAAAGAGGGATATGAGGGTACGCGTGCTTTTGAATACGTTTAGCACCCCATTTTGCTGAGCGTTTTAGCTCACATATACGCTCGCGAACGTGCGGTGGAAGCTCTGGGCCACGGGCCATAGTAGTAGAGTATAGAGAAAGAGTTAGAAAGGTAAAAAAAATAGGAAGAAGAGGGGGTAATAGCCTGTATAATACTAGTATACTGCGCGCTGCGCGTAGTCGCGTAGTATACTAGTAGGAATAGGTAGGCGGTATAGAATAGCGGTGAAGTGACGGAAGTACTGGGGTGCAAATACTCATGCAACATGACTGTACACTGACAACACGAGATACTTCGAAGCACCCGATTCCCAGGAAAACCTTCCCAGTTGTACGGAAGACACGCGAGTTCCACAATGCAGAACAACTTCCACTCATATTCAATTGTCTGACCGTCTTTCGAGAGATTAGAGATCCCCGCCAGTTTCTGTCAGGTTCAGGGAACAAGTCCCTAGTTCATCCAACTCCACGCACCATTCCCATGGAGGCACAGCCCACACACCCATGTCCACAGACGCCCACTTAGTACTGGTCTCCCCTTCTCGTGGCAAAACCCGCTCGGCCCGTTCCCCCCGGCTCTTCCCTTTCTCATCATCGGTGGATACAGCACCAATCGTAGGGCATCAATCATCAATCCAAGATGTGTTTCGACTAAACCCCGAGGAAAAGGACGGAGTATCCATCCTGTTGGTGCCATTCCCACTGGGTCCCTGTCATATTCCAGCCCTCGGGTGATTGGATAGCCCGGGGAAACCGGACAGGGGTGTTTTAAATTTTGCTTGTGGACGTTCTTTTTCCCGGTTCCTGAGGAAAATCGGTGGCCAACAAATCCCCCCCAGGGAAGTATAGATCCAATCTCACAGCGCCAGCGAAGAAAAAAAAAAAAAAAAAGAACCATACCAAAACCGTGTCATGAGGCCTTGCTGTTAATCAGCTACTGTTAACCAGCTGCATTCACATGCCGTTTATCAGATGCCTCCATTGACCGAATATGCATTTTTGATGTGCTTTTTTCTCTTTTCCACTCCCAACATACATAATTTTGCCTGGGACATTGACTCTTTTCTCATTTTGATTATCTGACCGTTTCGTGGGTTATATTTCAATGCCTCATCTGAAACAAACCCGAATACGGCAATATCTAAACTATAATACAAGGACCACCTGTTGGCACTTGCGTCCCCAATAGATGTCGAGGCCACCGCCACAGCAATGTGGGAATTCCACACCGGAACGGCCATACATCGATTCGGTCCCCCGCACTCAACACCGCGGCTCGATACCCATGTCCTATCCGTACCGACATGAACCTCGACAGATCATACAGAGCACGAGCTATGAACGCCCTATACTCGGGGCGCCACCCATTGGTCCAAGGCTTCCTGCCTTGGTTGTTCCCGAGAGAAGTGCAGATCCACGATATATGCTCTCGTCCGACAATGCCTACATGAACACACAACCTACGCCACAAGCGCTCCCTCTGCGAACATATCAGCAACCCCCGGGAAGCTCTGATGCCCGCGGTTATTACAACCCATATGAAGAGAGAACATACCCAACTTCGAGCCATGCCCGTGACTATGATAGTCACCGGAGCTGGACATACGACGTGGATTCCCAGTAAAGTCCCTCTCTTTTCGTTTCTGTCGATTGAACCACTTCTATCTGTCAGTGGTCCGTCCTGATGCGATGTCTTTGGTTTTGAGATTTCAAACACAATCGCCCCTTCCCATGTCACATCTGTGACAGGTTACACAACGCGGAGAGACATTCGAACAAGAACCACATTCTGACCACGAAATCCATATAGGCACAGCAGTTCTTCCACGGCCATGCCCAGCCCCGTCTGGTCAGACAAAAGCGCTGCCACCTACCCATTCAATCCTATCTCAGCCACCACCCACCAAGACTCGAAACCACAATCCCGAAATGCGAATTACAGAATGCCACACGGCTTCGACAAGCTCCTTCACCATTCACCAGAGCCACAATCACCATCACCTCCTCCACCACCCAGACGACCATCTACCCAATCCCGATACCATCTCCACATCCGACAGCAGCCCATCGCAGCACGAGCCTGCGGCGCAGGCGACAGAGACCGCCGCCCAGTCGACCCTCCCCCAATTGTGCAGATCCTCATTACCGACTTCGACTCCAACTCCCAAGATGACCGGGATCTCCTCCAAGACCCCCGCTTCACAGTGGGCTGTCTACTATTCCCCGTCTCGCCTTCTCTACCATGGGCCGAGCCAACAGAAACACATTCGCGCGAGCGCGATCACGACCGGGACCAAGACCGGGACCACGATAGAGAACGAGAACGAGAAAGAGAACGGGAAACAGACGGCATCGCCCGCACAGATGACAACTTCTCAACCCCATTACTATCCGGCAAAGCCTTCATGTCCCCCTTCTACGTCGACGAAGACCCAGACCCCAACTCTGCACCCGCACACCCATCCTCCATAACCGATTCTCATCTCGACAGCCCCCTCCACAACGCCTACAACCACGCCGCCTCGCGTCTTCACCAACCAGCGACCTTTTTCATTTTTGCAGATCTTTCGATTCGCTCGGCGGGGCTTTACAGGCTCCAGTTCCGGTTGATGAATTGGGGTTCTGTTGAGGATACGGGGCAGTCGATGCCGATTCTTGCGGAGGCGTGGTCTAACCCATTCCGTGTGTATCCTGCGAAAGATTTTCCTGGGATGAGGGATTCGTCCATTCTTGCGGAGGGGTTGAAGGAGCTTGGGTTTGTGGAGTTGAAGACGAGAGGGCATGGGAAGGAGAAGGGGAAGAAAAGGCGGTGATCGGTTGGGGATTCTTGTCATTTTGGGGGGAGGTTCTTTTTCTTTTCTTTTGTTGTGTTGATACTATCATGCTCAAATAACATGTTGGTTTGGAGTCTGTGAATGGCTTTGTGTCGGGTTGGCATGAGGAAAGGGAGATTTGGATTCGGGGATGAAACAGCGATGGGATGGCGTTTGATTCTTTTTTTTTTCAATCATAACGACGGTTCTGATTTGTTTTTGCTTTCTCTTTTTGTCAATCCAAACATGGAATAAGCGACATGAGACATGAATGCTTGGGAGCGGGGGATATATAGAAGAAAAGGTATCAATCATGGCCCAAAAAAAAAACATTGCTATGGTACATAGTGGGATATAAGCAAAAAAGAATATACAGAAGATATATAAACACAATATCTCTAGGCCATCTAAGCAAGCCTCAAGAGCTTAGGAGGTAGACCAGGGTTGAAGGTCTGGTCTTCCCACTTATCTCTCATCTCTACCAGGCTCTTCTTGGACAATGAGGTAGGAAGCCCCTTTTCAGCAGTAAGCTTGTACACCTCACGGCTCTTTTCCATATTGCCATCCTCGCGGAAGAGCATAGCCAGGATATACCCAGCCTCACTGTTCCCCTTATCAAAAGCAAGCTCGTACCAGTCCATCGCGAGCATGCGGTATGTTTCGTGCTCCATTGGTTGGTTGAACAATGTATAAACCCAATTTGCTATAGGTTCAAATCGTCTCAACAAGGCGCTGCGCGCGGCATTGGCCTCTTCCCTCGCCTTGGCGTTTCTCTCTGCTTCGGTGGTAAATTCGCCTTGAGAGGTGCGGTAATAGAAATTGGCAAGGTGAAAGCAGGCTGGAGTATGTCCCGCCAACGCAGCGGCGGCCATGTACGACTCATACACCTCGTATTTATTGGTGGTATCCGTTTCCAACACCGAGATGGCATAGTCGGTCATGGCCACTGGGTCGTGGAATTCCAGGGCGGCCCTGCGCGTGGCCCTCTGGATTCCCGCCAGACCTTCTTCCTTCTCAACAGCAACGGCGTACATCCGCCAGGGTGAATCAAAGTTGTTCAACATCTTTATATCCTCCCACAGGGAAGGGTATTTGGGAGTGGGTTGCAGATATGGTAGAATCTTCTGCTCTAGAAGCCGGGCGGCTTCTGCGTTCTCACCGCGCCAGATGAGCAGTTTGGCATATAGCATAATCGCATGAGGGAATTCATCTTTGAGAGCCAGGTCTTTGACTTTCGCTATGCACTCGGTATTCTGATAAATGTCCACACCTTCCGTACTGATATACCGGTTCACGAGTTCGACAAGGGCTCGACGCGAATTCGCTTTCGCACAGCTGGTCAATGCCCATTGATAAACGTACTGGCCTTTTTGAAGATCCGCAAGAATGAGCGCGATTCGATAAACGGCGTCGACATCTATAACAATGTGTATCGTTAGTATCAAGATATCCAATGCATAGCCTTTCACACTATATAGTAATTTGAATCTGAAACTCACCTATTGAGATACTCCGAACCAGACTTGCGGAAGGGAGCTGCGAGTGCGATAGCCTGATCAACTGTTCACCCACAGACGCGAACGTCGCCATGTTGACACCCGGCGGTATGAGGTTCTGATAAGTCTCATAAAGTTGGCGTGTGAATTGCTTAAACTCAGCCAGCGTTGGTTCAACATGCGCAGTACAATAACTATTCCAGAACCCATCACGGTCTAGTTTCACTCCGCCCCGGGCTACCAACACATTCCGGGGTACCCCCTCCCTCGCTTCTTTTCGGACAGATGGTGCTTTGCGAGAAGGCCTGATAGCTGATCGAGTTTGAGTGGTGTGGAAGGATCTTTTCGAGGTAGTTGTGTTGCTATTAGTGACAGCTCGAGCGGTGCAAGCTTGCGCGCGGTGGTGACGCAAGGTGTGGGCTGTCGGACAGAGGGCTTGATTTAATTGACGCCATTGTAACGGCGAAATCAATGGTTTCGCCATGAAAAAGAGTGCGGAGGGCAAATGGTGGAGGTAGTAGGTGAGGGGAGGTTTTTTCTGGTTGAAGTTCTGGAGATCGGGAACTTCACGGCGAAGCTACTCCGATATTTAGATCTACCAATTTGATACACCAAAACTAGTATTCAAAGATATTTACGAGTTTTAAAAGTAATAGAATAGCATCGATATGCTAAATGCATCAATTAACCAAACGAGCCCTCTGTACCAGACGGTCTCAGAACACAATGCGTATAATGTACATTTTGCCTTGATCTGCCAGGCCAAACACAATAAATGCTCAACAAGATCTCTCAAAAGCAAGAACCCAAAGAGAGAAAAAGAGAGGGAAAGACCCAGAGCAACAACATCTTCCCCGACTCTCTTCCCAATCTATCCCCTCCCCGTGCCTAAATAATAACACAGCTGTTTTACTCCATAGTCGCCTTGGCACCGAGAGCCTTGAACGTCTCGATGAGCTTCTCTGCCTCCTCCTTGGGCACAGACTCCTTCAGAATCTTGGGCGCGGACTCGACGAACTTCTTGCTGTCCACCAGCGACAGACCGAGCATGGTCTTGATCTCCTTGATGACCTTGGGCTTGGAGGTAGGCTCGAATGACTCGAGCTTCAGGTTGAACAGCGTCTTCTCAGCAGCAGCGGGAGCAGCCTCCTCCTCCTCAACGGCAGCGGCCGCACCGGGGGCAGCACCACCAGCGGCCATGGCGAAGCCGCCAACGGGAAGGTCGGGGATGTTCAGGCGGGTCTGTACCAAAGTTTTTGATTAGCATATTTCAGACAAATACCTCAATTGAGTAGAGTGATGATGTAGATAGGGAGATATATGCAGGGTTCGCATGTCTCGTTTGGAAATCCATCGGTTATGTGTAGATTGTCAAACACACCTTCAAGCTAGACACCAGATCGGCAGTCTCGAGCAGAGTCAATGTGCTGATCTGGTCGACAATCTGGGAGATCTTGGGGTTGGTGGCAGCAGCAGGGGCTGCCTGGGTGGATTCGCATCGCCGGCTGCTGGGTGTGCGACGGGCTGTGAGGTATGTAGCGGAGGTCGCGATGCGCAGGGAGGACGGGCGGACGGAGCCGGAGAGCTGTCTGGCGCAGCGGGCTGCGACCTGGGTGGAGAAGGACATGGCGGAGGTGAGAAAGGGGCGAGAAGCTCGAGAGAAAGGGGAATTGGAGAAAAGTGGTGGGGATTGGAATCGCGGCTCGTTGATATCAAGACCGAAAGGAAACACTCGAGGAAAATCTGGGAGTGGCACGTGATATATAATGCCTCAGGCATTTTGTCTATCTATCAGGCCAACAAGATTACACATCCATCTTATACTTGATTAGGTCATCCCGTGTCTTAGTATACAATCCATGGATGGTATCTAAATATAGGGAATTCTAAGAGATATACATTCATTCCCTTATACCAAACGTATGAAGGCCCCTGACACCAATTTATATTATCTTCCTCTCCGCTATGTATCTCATCCCAAGGATTTATATCCCATATTTCAGCCGATACCTCAGTGGAAATCCAGCGGAAATATCCGCCGCCGGCGGTGATTAAACGGTAGAAACGTAGGTAATCACCGCGCTTGAGGAAATACAATGGGACTCACTGATATAAATTCCAAGTCAGCTCCAGAGGGCAATTCGATTTACTTGTCAATTGCATATTTCCTCTTCGGGCATTGACTTGAGCACACAGCGAACATGCGATTTGCATCCATCCTTACAAGTGGTTTGACCTCATTGAGCGGTGCAATATTGGCCGAGGCTTCTGGTGGAGACAGTTTTCTCGGCCCAGTCTTTACTGCTCCTGTGAACATCTCAAAGAGTCCTTCTCTGTCTTCCTCTTTGGGCCAGATGGCCCAAGATATCACAACAGCTTTGAATGCAGCATTTGGGCAGGAGACTGAAAATTCCGTCGCCATCTGCGGATTTTCTATTCATGACTTTGGAGAATCTCCTTTGTTCGATTACTATCACACAGGGAATGATCTATCGCCGAACGGAACAGGTAACGTGGGTCCGGACACTGTCTTCAGGATTGGTAGCATCTCAAAGCTTTTTACCGTGTATCAGCTGCTTCTACAAGGAGGCCACAACCTTTTGAATGAACCCATCTGGAGATATCTAGATGGCCTACCCGCTAATGACGATTATAATGCCAACCCAACTGTGAAATGGGATGAAATAACCGTTGGAGCTCTTGCCGGTCAAATGGGAGGAATTCTACGTGACTGTACGTGTCGAATGATACCCAAATTTTTGTCCATCAACACATGTTAACGCAAGCCTATAGATAATCATGCGGACCTAGCTGGTTTGAATCTTCCGTTTCAAGAACTGGGCCTGCCTAAGCTCTCAGACGAAGATATTCCCCATTGTGATGGGAGCTTGTCCCAGCCGTTGTGCTCAAGGAATGGTAAGTTTAGCTTACATATATGCCAGGTCCTTATGTTCATTCTCAAATACAAACTTCTACATTTTCTCCACGGTCTTGACAAACAGCCTCCGATCTTCCCGGTTTGGGAAACACCAGCCTATTCAAATGCCGCTTTCAGGATTCTCGGATATATCGCGGCTAATGTCACGAACATGACGGTTTCTGACGCTCTTGAGGCCTCAATCTTTCGTCCACTCGGTCTAGAACATACCTATGCTTCCAAACCGTCGGACTTTTAACGGTGCTATACCCGCTATAGGAGAAGGTCTGTGGGATTTAGAACTTGGGGATGATATGCCGTGAGTATTCGCACCTCTTGCTCCTGCTCCAGTGAATAGGAGCAACTTGCTAAAAAAGGAATTTTGAATAGTGCAGGTGGAATATATTCCAGTGCACGGGATCTTGCTGTGTTTGGCAAAGCAATATTACAAAGCACGCAACTTCCTCCAGTGGTTACGCGCAGGTGGCTAAAGCCGATTACCCATACATCGTCTTTATACTCCTCAGTTGGCCAACCCTGGGAGATCTATCGACAGGCAGACCGCGACCATGTGGTTGACTATTACACAAAAGGGGGCAGCATCGGATCATACGAAAGCTTGATAGTTCTTATACCAGATTACGGTATTTCTTTCTCCGTTCTAACTGTGGGCAAAGACAGTCACCTGGGTTTGAAATTAGCAGATGTTATTAAAGATACGGTTTTGGCAGGCGTCGCTACTGCCGCAAGAGAACAGTCAGCCCAACAGTTTGCTGGCCGATACGAAATCACCGATCAACCTGGCAATCTTCTGATCATTGCGGTTGATGAAAAGCCAGGGTTGGTGATTCGGGAGTGGAAAAGCAATTCTATCGACTTCCTACAAGTGGCCCAGGATTATGCCGCAAGCACAGGAAGTGGGCTGCAATCAGTCCGTCTCTATCCGACGGGTATTTCCAATTGTGATCAAGTCATTTTTCGCGCAGTATACAATACTACTTCTGGGACAAGTCAATCAGGATTGTTTGAACGCGGTTACCAGGCTTGGGAGGGTGTTGACCAACTTGTCTATGGGCAACGGCCGTTGGATGAGTTCGTTTTTGAAATGGAGGACCACCTGGCGACAAAAGTCGAATGCAAAGGTCTTCTTCGAACACTTGAGAGAGTTGGTTGATCATTTGCCGAGCCCAAATTAGTTGATTTACTTATGGGCACAATGTTTCTTCCGATCACATCGTTTCCTTTCGTTATATTCAATTTACTAAAGTGTACAAACCTCCATAATAGCGCAGACTGTATTCCTTTCAGCCTTGTAGGTCTATTTCAAAAACAATAAACGTTCCTGCTGTCAAGAGTATATGCCGCGGAATAAACTGATTATCGTGCAAATCCCGGATATCCGCTCCTACTTCCACGAAATATCCGCGGAGGAAAATAACTTCCGTCAATGACTTTACGATGATACCCCTCCCTGGGTGTCACTAGATTTCTAGGTAATAATGCGTCTCAAGCGAGGAGCGAAGCGTGAATCATGCGACTTTTGCCATGGTCGAAAAATGAAGTGCGATCGTGTCTCCCGAGCTCGCGATGGTTACGCAACATGTTCCTCATGTGTTTCGCGTCAAGTTGAATGCACAGTGGATGGCCTTGGTGGTCATCGTATCCACCAAAGACAGCAAGAACGTTCTCAGCGGTCTCGTGGTGACTCGTCACTCAGTGGTCGGGGTGCGGTCTCATCTCATCTGAGTCCTCCCTTTTCTACGAACTCGCCTGCTCTATCGCATATGCCATCGCAAAACACAACAACTTCCACATTCACATTCGATCAGACCCCAGAAAGCCTTTTCGTGGATACCTCATTCGAACTCTGCTCAGATAGCATGATGTTCCTAGACCAAATCTTCCTGGGTGACATTCCATCACCGATGCAGAATACCTCGCGTTCAACCATTCCCAGCGGATTACAACCTTCATCTCCCGCAGTAGAGCCCAATACTGCGGACCGGACCCAAACTGAGCCATCTAATTCCTCCCATCCCCACGCACTTTCCGAGTTGGAACCCTGGCTGAGCTCGGTCATTGATCCGACATTGTTCGTCGCGGCTTTACACGCATATTTCGACTTTGCAGCCCTCTGCATGCCTATCATGATTGAAGATGCATTCTGGGAAGACTTCCATGCACGCCGTTGTAGCTCGGCGGTTTTACTTTCCGTTGCATGTCGTGGTTTGCCCTTCATTGACATTGCGGGCAAATCAGAGATACAAGGCCATATTGCTCGCAAGTTCAAAGAAAGCTTCCTGGAGGCACAAGCCTCCGCATCAAGCCGTGGCTCAGTTCGTCTTGATAACCTCGAGTCTTTGGCACTTATGGTCGATTATGATTATGATTACGACGAAACACATGATCTGATCCCTAGTTCGCACCTTGGTGATCTCTTTATGACGCATGACTCTCTTGTTCTGATGACCTTGCAATTTTCTAAACACTACGATCTGGACGCAGATATGTCAGTGCAGTTTGCACAGGCGAAAGAGCGCCAAAAGCTTCTTTTTTGGCACGTCTACGGGCTGGATGCTTTCCATTCCCTTGATACCAAGACCGCATCTTATATCCCAGAAAACGACATTTGTAATTGCGAAAGGATCCTTCAACATGAGACCGGCAGTTACCTAGATTCCATCCTTGCTTTGGCTGTTATTGCACGCAAAATTGTGGGATCTCTCTGCAATGCAACAGCAAGAGCTGGTGGTGTCAAACCCAATGAAGTGCGCTCAATCTACGAATATCTTCACCATTGGCGCAATCACAACTGCCCGTCACATTTACAAAGGCAGGTGACCGGCCAGGGTGTGGGAGGTGTGCAGAGCATCTCATCGACTCCAAGTAACCGACATATACTATTGCAGCGCGCGGTTTTATGGCTTCTAGAGATTAATTGCTACATGCAAATCGAGAGCTGTATCACCCAATACGGCTTCCGGGATGAATCATCACTCGAAGCGGAGATTATCAAGCTCCGTGCTCAGTACGAGTGTCTACAAGCCGTGCAGGATGTCGTCGAGATGTGCCAGTGGATTGGGCAATGTCCAGCGGTCAATTCAGCCGAGGTCAAGCCCTTGGTTGACCTTGCACCATCAATACTCCGTAACATTTGCGCCGGTATGTGCATTTGGGTGTGTCTTCATGCTGAGAAGCTGGTCCTTCGCGAGCCTTCCGATGTGTCTCGCGGGGGATCCGGTAGTGAATATTGCGAGAACAGTACGGATAAAAGCCGTATCAAAATGTATGTAAAGGCCGCCCAGACCTTACGAGATACTATCGCAGCATCATCATCTCACGGTGACACTGTCAAAATCCTTACGCGGCTTGACAATCAAATAAGTTCTCTCCTTGAGAAGTTGAAATGAAGCTTTATTATATCATACCGCGGATGTGCAATTAGTAACACCATACATTGATATAACTGAGACTCAGTTTACACTTTGATATAAGATAACAGGCCAACATTTTTCACTTTTACATGAATACCTCTAGACTTACTTCTGGTCCTCCGTGAAAGGACGCAAGTCATGCTCAGCTTTTACCACTTGAGCACTATCACCACTAAACCAAAGTTCTGGGTGAAGCATGGTGAGCATAGCTGACATGAGGATAATCGGAACACTATCTAGAGCAACGAAAACCCCTTCTTTTGAGGCCAGAGGACCATTAAAGCCACCACTGAGTTCAGCGACCCGCCAACATGAGCGAATAAAAAGGCAAGCGGCTGCTACTGTTGTACCTAGAGTCATATAAAGTCAACTTTGTTAACTTCGGCTCACATTCTGCAGAAAAGTAAACAAGAGAACAAGAAATTAGAAACTCACCAAGTATGAAGTAATTCATATTTCCAACAGTCATATGCCTGGCTTTGAAATATATGACTGCGAGAAGAATACAAAATATCATCGTCCAAACCACCTGGCTGGCTAATCCCGCAATCATCAGGTCAACGCCTATTGGGTTCGATGCATAAATAGCGGCAAGAGAGCCGCCTACCCCAATAAAGCAAAGACACATGAAATCTCCAAGAATAAAAAGGATAGAGAAAGTACGAGGGCTGGTTGATTTCAACTTGAATGCTTCATGTTGTCGCTGGAGTGTAGAGATGCTGAGATATAGGGAAGACGAAAGAAACGTAGGTCCAAGCGTGAGGCCAATGATGTACCTAACAGACGAAAAGGATGTGAGTGAAAAGAAACAACCTTGGAAACAGATGCATATCTGATGCATTTGGCAGCCTCTCACATGATATATGAACTTCTATCTGCTCGATTATGTGAAAGTTGGACTTTGGCAATACATCCCAGAAGCTCCAAGAGCAGGCCACTAAGCATACCGAAGGCGTAACCGTAATAGCGCCAATACCGAACCGTCAGTGCCATATGTACAGATAGAAGTATAGCGAAGAGGACAGCAAGTATAATGTTGGCCGAAAAGAAAGGAGTAAAAGTAAGCGCGCCAATGCCATTTGGTTCACTTGTTTCATTCATGGTGAGTGACACAGTTGAGTTGAAACTTGGTAAGTTCTATAAGATGCAAATGGGGGTTTTTATATGAGCTGGATAATACCGCGGAGGTTGTCTGATAATCACCGCACTATTGCCGTCGAATTGCCGGAAATGGTTCGTAGAGTAATTGTATAGCAGCTATTCTGGGTTACTTTTCATTGCAGAAGGAAGTGAGAGTCAGTCTATAATGTATAGTTCTCAAAAAGCATATCATCGTATGAAGATCTATAGGCCTCATATTATCAAACAGCATCCAGACCCTCATCGCTCCTTTTTTTAAAAATTTAGTCCTGGTCCCAATCACCTCCACCCTGCGGAGGCTTAGGGCCACCTGCCTGTCTGGAGACAATGATCTGGTCGACACTCAGCACCGTCCGGGCAGATTCACTGGCCAGACGGATCGCAGACATCTTTGTAGCCATAAGATCCAGAATACCCTCCTCGACAGTGTCCAGAGTGCCGTCGGAGTCACCAATCTCAAGGTCCACACCTGTAGTCCAGTATGGTTCCTCCTCTTCAGACGAGCTGCCTTCTTCCTCATCCTCCTCGGAAGATGACTCACCAGGAGCAGTGGTGCGGTGGTGTGCAGTGTACAGACGCGAGAGAACCTCGGTGGCATCGAGACCGGCAGACTCGGCGAGTGTGCGGGGGACGACCTCGAAGGCCTCGGCGAACTTGCGGATGGCGTACTGGGGCAGACCGGGGGTTCGGTCGGCGAAGTTAGAGATGCGCTCAACAAGCTCGATCTCAGTAGCACCGGCACCGGGCACGAGACGGGGGTCCTTGGTGATGGCCTTGACGACATTGACGCCGTCGTCGATGGCACGCTCGACATCCTCAAGGTGGTTCTGGGTGGCACCACGCAGGACAATGGTGGCTGTACGGGTGATGGCGTTGGCATCCTCCTGGCGGAAGACGGTCACTCGGTCACCGCCAATCTCGGTGGTCTCGACAATGTCGATCTGGCCCATCTCATCGGGCATGGGGGCACCCAGGCGAGCCAGAGGTGTGGCACCGACAACGCGGCACAAACGACGGAGCTCGAACTTAGACAGAATCTTAATAACAAGGATGTTGAAGCGGTTGAGGTAGTGCATGGCCAAGTCGCCGACAGTGGAGCCGGCAACAACCACGCGGAGGCCGGAGTCGTAGAGCTCCTTAATGGCAATCTCCAGACGATCCTCCTCACCGGTGGTGAAGTCCATCATCTCCTGGGCATTCTTCAGGAGAACTGTGCCCTTAGTCTCGGTCTGGCTGATATCGATGGGGCAGCTGAAAACGCCGACCTTGGCCTTGGTGGCCTTCTTGATAGTTCCATCGGGCTCCCGGGGAAGACCATACCCTTCACCACCTTAGACTGTTCCAAGCTACCACCCATGATCTTAACGACGCGCACGTTGTCGACGTTAAAGTTAAGGGGGTTCTTGGGCAACACAGCCAGAACCGCCTCCGCAACCAACGCGGCCAAAGTATCCTCTGTGCCGGACTGCTTAGAGGCCACCACTGTGCGGAGAGCCTTGCTCAATTCTGTTGCCGATCGCATATCCTGGAGTCTGTCGACCTCGAGCTCTGGACGGAATCAGAAACAATTCCCTCATTTGTATTTCGATAAAACCAATCATAAAGGGGAATAACATACCCTCTAGAACGGACAAGGCAAAGTTCTGAGCCTTCTCGTATCCGGAAACAATATCACTCGTCTTGAGACCCATACGGATCAACTCCTCTGCCTTCTTCAACAATTCACCGGCCAATACAATAACCAAGTTGGTACCATCACCCATCTCCGCATCCTGTTGCTGACTCGCCATCACAAGCAGCTTAGCAGCGGGGTGAACAACATCCAACTCACGAAGGATCGTAGCCGCGTCGGAGGTGAGAATCATCTTTTGCAGGTGGTTGATGACGATCTTGTTGCGGCCATAGGGGCCCAGGGAAGTCTGGACGGTTCCTGAGATAGCCTGGCAGGCTTCGATGTTACGGATAACGGCTCCATCTTCGGCATCGTGGCTATAAGGCAGGGAACACAGATCAGTCAATTGCTTCGCTTCTTTTTTGGAGGGGCGCCAGATAAGGAGGTCCCTATTGCGGTGGGTTTTCGGGCTTCCCGACTTTTCGAACTCACCTCTGGTACCCGGGCTTGAAGAGGCCCGCCTGGGAGGGACCGGGAATTGATAGCGACATGATATTAGGTCGCGTCCGAAGTAGATGCGACTGGATATCAAATGGGTTAAATGTGAGGGAGTGGATGGAGCTGTTGTGCCGGGCAATTTTTGGAGCTGCGGTGGTGGGTTTGCTCGGTTTGCACGAGGGGGAGCCCACCAGTTGCCCAGATGCTTGGCGTTTGCTATAGATCGCCGACAATACAATCTTTAATCCTTCTAGTTTCATTTATGTTACTTGCTTTTTTTTTTTTTTTTTTTTATGTTTCATGGATGTTTATTGATATATTTTGCTAATGCTATTGTACAGTTACCATCAATACACTATCGACTCGGATGCTCTGTGGGTCATCTCAAATACGAGACTTGCGAATTATAAGCAGTTCGGAAACCAGGCACTGGAGAAGTTAGCAATCTAGTATATGGAACAAAGAAAGGAAGCTCTTACTGTATCCTTTGACGGAGCTGCATCCATTCTCCTCATAGATTGCTTCGGCCTTGTCAAGCCTATTTGATCAAATTAGTAACAAATAAGTCAACGCAGGGGAGGGGGTCATGCCATCCTTGAATGGTTTCCATTCGGTTGTAACTCTACTGGTGAGTTAGTTACGATCCCTTGATAGGTATTCTCCAAACCTACCGATGGGTGAGTGGACATAAACTGCGGGGGAGCCTGTTTCTCCTGTTCATGCATGCGAGCCCATCTATGAATTATTAGCAAAGGCCTAAACGCTATCCATTCTATCATATTGACTCACAGTTTGACAGCTGCCTCGGGGTTAAAGCAGGCTTTGGACATCATCACTGATAACAATTGTTAGCCACATAATCGCAAGTTGATCCTCAATTTCAAGAGTTCATACTTAATCCAATATTGTCTGCTTCAGCCTGGAGATAGAAATTAATCAAGTGATCATATAGTAAAACCAAAAGAGAAAAGAAAAACCATACCTCTTGCGTCCGCGAGTTCGGCAAACTATACATGAGATTCAAAAGGAAAGAAGAAAACTGCCCGGAGACATCGAACAAGAAAGAGATGGCGAATACAGCTCCCAGCGTAATGAAACTGTTGCTCATACGCTCTGCGGGATGATGAGCTACAACATGGGCAATCTCATGTCCCAGCACCGCAGCCAAGCCATCTTCATCTTTGCAAATGGGCAAGATACCCGTGTAGACGAATACCTTTCCTCTAAGGGAAGTAAAACAATGTTAGCCATGTCCACCACTATAGAACCCAAGCATCAACACCACAGACCCAGCAAAAACTTACCCAGGAAGTACAAAAGCGTTAACCATTCCATCATCCTTGATAACATGAACCTTCCAATCAGCGCCTTCGATGGCCACCTGCGGGATCAACTGCTGCAGCACACCATCAACCATACGAGTAAGAGGATGGTTATGGGGCAGGATCTTCCCACGCTCGGCACTCAGAACCTCGCGGTAACTCTCTTCGCCCATATTGAGCTCTTGGTGACGAGAGACACAGTTGAACCGTCGTCGACCGGTCATCTCCACTATCTCCGTGTTGTATAGATAAAGTCCGGATATCCCCACGCCAATCGCAACAAAGTGGTGCGGTTTTGCATTCTGCACTAAGCGGAAGACGATAGGTTGACGAGCGCTGCCTCGGAATCGATTGTATTGGTTCTGCCTTTGTTGGTAGGGGGATTGGCGGCTTGAGAAGAAAGTGCGCCGGTTGTTTGGGGAAATTGTGCGAAAGGAGAGTTGTGATTGGGGTCGGGGTTGTCGTATGGGTGTGATCTGAGAGCGCATAGAGGTAACCCAACGAGTAAAGATTCGAGGCCCTGCAGTATTGTATGAGCGTGACGTTTGAGCTGCTAGCGAGGCCTTGAGGTGGGTGGAGGGCTTTGGCGATAAGAAAGGGTATGCGCATGCGCTACGGAAAGCGCGCGCCATGGCTTGACGGATCATGGTTGAGAACCCTATCTTGCCCCTTATGCAAACGTTGTCAAGAAAAAAATTCAACTTGCAATGGTCTGAGTAAACCAGACCTCTCCGGGGAAGTTGCAGGTTGAAGGTCGAACTGAGCCACACGGCGATAAGCAGCCACTTTCCCCATTCTTCATGACCGACCTGGGAACAACGTCATGTCGGACCTCCAAAATCCCCACTTTATGGCCTGTGAGGATACCCTAGTTTCTTCTTCAAGTTAAGTCACATAGTTGGCTACACATGTAGTCTACTATTCCTCTTGGGGTGTACCATAAATTCTCACAATATGTACATAGGCTGGCCTGTGAGTCGATCCGCCCAGGATATTTGTTTGGCTGGAAGCAAAGGACAGTTTCGATAAAGTGGGTATGTACTAATCATAGGCAACTAATAGGTTCAGAAAAAAACTAGCAAGGCTAGATGTATAGAAAAAGAAGATGAAGTCGGGTAAATCGTCATATGTCCAAACAAGTTAAAAAGGAAAACCGATAGAACCCCATCCCACCCGCGCACCATAGCCGAGAGCGTCAGAGCAATTACATAGAAACAGAGATGTTATGTCCAAATACAGCGGAAACACATCAAGAACAACCTTGGAAAGCCCCTGGTATCATGTTGCGTAGTCATGGGAACAAAGTGGTATCATAGGGATGGCAAAAGAAATCGCAAAGGGGAAAAAAGCAAAGGGGGAAAATAATACGTCGAGCGGTATGTAAAAGTCGGGAATATGAGACAATTGGGGGCGTTTCAAAAATCAAAAATTAGGGGAGAAAAAATAGGTGCTGAGTTGTAGAGAGAGTTGGCCCCCTACTCCTCCGTCAAAGCGTCATCACCAGTCTCGCGCCAGTCTTGGGATCGCTCCGTCAACCGACGCACACCAGAGACACGCTGGGCCCAGTGAGCCTCGGATGGAGTGCGGAAGGTGTAGGCACGCTGTGAGGAGATCACGCCAATGCTCTGTAGCACTGCCTTGCGTGAATCACGCCCGAAGACTGCCGGGTGGTTGATCCACTCTAGGGAGGATTCCAGATCTGCATTCAGGGCAATCATCGTCTGAGCATCGACCGCGGAAGATGGTGTAATGGTGTTGGTGTCTGATCCAGATGAATGGGTTCCGCCGAAACCAGACGATTTAGGAGAAGTGGCCGAGACAGGGGTGTCATCACGGCTATCGGCATCGCTGTCGGACCGGGAAGCACCCGGGGGCAGAGGGGGTAGGCCACCTTTGCCAAGGCCCTTAAGGATGCTGCGGGTTTCATTAAGGAGATGCATCGCGCGATCATGCTGGCCCCGAGAAACCAGAGTGAGAGCACGGGTCAACATGTCGGAAGTGAGTAGTTCCATGCGACGCTGTACAATCGAGGGGTGGGGAGGAATTGGAGGGGTCGAGGATCGATGGCCCTTAGCCCGAGGGTTAGGGGGCAGCATGGTAATGGCCAGGAGGGAGGGGCGGGGAGAGTGGGTAAGATGGCCATCGCGGAGCAGGTCGCCGTAGGTGAGATCAGCCTGAATCAATGGGACTTCTTCAACGCTCAACACTCGTGTCTCGTCACCATCGGAACCGCCGCCGAGAGCCTCCAGTCCGGAAACTAGGCTCTCCCACGGATCTTGCGGCATGTTATCCTGCGTGGCATTGTCAGGCTGGATGACCAGTTGAACCAAGACGTCGCGCTTGTCACCGAATCGGAGATCACCCAGTGCGGCTTCGGCATCTTTGCCAGTTGCACGTTTCGTGGTGTGAAGAGCGCCGCTAATCTTGACAAACTTGGCGGGTGACCCTTCAGGTAGGCGGAGCTTCAACTTGACGTTTTGATGGGAGGTTGTCTGCAGCGCGCCCAGGCATCCAGCAACACATTCTCGCAACATCATCCAATCCTTCACGTACGAGTAAGATCCCTTGGTGCGGGTAGACAACTCGATCATGGTATCGGGCTTGTGGGTCAATCCAAGACCAAACGAGTGGATGCTGACCTTGGCGGCTTCGGCGCGGGAAACCACGAAATCAACACTTTCGGGGTCGGAGATAGAAGAATCACTGATCAAAAGAATGGTCGAGACGGGATTGTTGAATTTGCGCTGCATCAGAAGATCCATGGCGACATTGGCACCTTCAACCACGTCTGCACGGAGACTCTTTTGGCCAACCGGCCGGATCGATTCAAGGATCTTGGGCCATCCAGCCCAGGACTTGGTGGTCATACCAACCAAGGGCACGCCTCCACCACTCGATCCAAAGGTCACCAGGCCCATCCGGTCCCGAGGGCCCAGATTCTGCACGAGGAATTTGAGGGCATCACGCAGGAGAGTAATTTTCAAGCCTTGCATAGACGAGGATACCGGAATGACCACGACAAGATCGAGGGGAATATGAACAGTGTTGATTGCAGGGAATTCTGCGTCCTGGTTGGTGTAGTCGGGGTTGGTGTAGTCTGTAATGGCGGTATTGATGGATTTTCCGGCACCATAAGACGAATTGATAGAAGCCTGTCGTTGGATTCCACGGCTACCGCGGTAGTCATCTTCCTCCGCCCCCGAGTTGTCGTAATCATAGTCATTGTGGCGTGAAATGGCCTCTGGGTGCAAATCGATCAAAGACCGACGCCACGTTTCAAGCTGGTTGCGTTTCTGGAAGCGAAGATAGAAACAGGGTAGATCGGCGACAGAAAGGTTCAAGGAGAGAATAGGTTCATCTTGCGAGACCTCAATGGACTTCAAATGCTTCTTAATCAAAATTGAGCCCTTGAGGCTGCAACGAGCAGGCTTGCGTCGCCCGCTCGCATCGAATTGGGGGTCATGTGATTTCTTCTCCTTGACACAGATAAGCATCTCTCCAAAGAGATAGCATTCCAACTCCTGCCAGGAATCCCGATCCTTGCCCACGCGCATGTGTCCATGGAGGCGCAGCTTGCCAAACCGTTGGAACTCAAGACCGTGCCAATTGTCCACCCGGTTGCGCAATTCTTCAGCCACTTCTTCCATATTCTCCGTCGGTTCATACTGGATCGATCGCGCATCTTGTCCACCAAATCGTCCTGTGTATGGCTCATCCGGCTGCGACTGTCCCGAAGGTGTGTGTCGTAAGTCATCTAGGTCAGGGCGCCAATTTGCATCTGGCACTTCGACCGTAATCAGGCAGGTGAGGGTCTGCTGTTGGCGGGATCGGTTCATAGTCGGAAACTCGCTTCGAACGGTGACCATCGGCGCGGGAATGGGATTCTTGGCGACCTTAGGGCGAGGGCCAAGGTCTGACTCCATGGCCTGAACATCGTAATCATGGCGCCGTCCGCTGCTAGTGTGCTGGCCTTCATTGTAATCACCCGAGGATCCAGCCGCGCTGCCATTCCGGGAGTGGGGTTGACGAGAATTAGATCCCACGGTCAATCGCTCTACGCGCTCACGCTGGCTGCTGGTATCACGGCTATCTCGTCGATTATAGGATGGATCTCTCGAAGGGTTGTATGATGGTTCTTTTGCTGAGGGGTTGTAGGATGGCTCCCTCGTTGAAGAGTAAGCTAGTGGTTCTCGGGTACCCGAGGTGTAGCGACTGCCGGATTCACTCGGTGCTCGCCGACTCGACTGCTCCCATGGAGTGGGTGTTGTCAAGCCACTGCGTACTGTAGCGGTATCATTCGACGTCACTGAGCGAACGATATTACTGATTTTCTCTGGGTAAACATGACATTAGCATTCCGGGCCCCTCTGAACCCCGCACGAGGAACATACCGATATCCAAGACATTTCCACCGCGACTTGTATCCAAAGCCAATGGCGCATTGCAGCTTGGGCAATATTGTCCATCGCATTCCCGCAGAAATTCATAAAAGCAGGCCTCGTGGGAGACATGGGAGCACGAGAGCTGTAGAACACGCTCGCCCCGTAGGGTATGCTCCAGGGGTTCCTCGCAGACGGCGCATTCACTTCCGACAAAAGTCCTCTCCCTCCGTGTGTGGGTGCGATCTACCTCCATTGGCCCTGTTGTCCGTCCCGATCTTGAATGAAAGGATGTTCGTGAGCGATTTGAATGCGCAGATTGACCAACACGATCTGGATAAGCAGAATTAATTGATGTGAAAGTCGGTGCTCTTGACCGGGTGAGATCGGTCTGGTTGGAAAGACTGCTGCTAGGCCGGTCTAGCACGCCTCGAGTGAATGAACGAAATGAACGAAGAGGTGAACGCGAGGATGATTCTGGCTGCGATTGAAATTCTGCGCGTCGCAGGTATCTGGTTAGCAAGGTGGGGGTCTTCAAGACTAATGACAGATTGGGCGTATTTTGCAGGGACTGAAGGAACTGAAGGATTGAAGATGTGGATATAAGAGAAGAGAAAAAAAAAAAAAAAAAGCTCCAAACAACACTCAGGGGAGGGTGGTTTTATTCGGACCTGCCCCATGAGGCATCTAGAACAGGCCACAATAGGTCTCAGATCTAGGACATTTGGTCCAAGACTGGAAATGCCGATGTTGATAGAGAGAGAGACACCGCGATACACTTACTTTTGGACTTTTTGGACCGACCTAGGAGACCCAGCTCAGATAGATTGTGTTGAGTTGAGTCGTTCCCAGAGTTGTCCTCCGATCTAGGTGAACGTTTCCACATCGACTCAAAGGAAACAAAGAGGTGGGGGGGAAGAAGGGAAAAAAACAAGGCGAAAGGAGTGGTCTTAAAAAAGTAATCAAAATGTAATCAAAAATAAACCCAAATAAACCCAAAATTATTAAAATAATTAAAATAATTAAACCCAAAATTATAATAATAATTAACGGGGCGTTTTCAAGGTCAAATAGTGTCCAGTGTGTCCAGTATGTATGGAGTATACGGAGTATACAAGAGAGAAGATGGAGCTGAACAGGGGGCACAAAAAGTATATCACACGTTTAAAGTGGACACATGCTAAACTAAACCCAGAAAATGAAAAAAACCTTCGAACCTTGGAACTTGTGAAAACCAAATTGAAAAATATTGGTCAGATCGTACTAGTACAATAGTTTCCACTCTGAACCATGGATATGAAAAAAGGTGGAGATCCCCTGAATGAATTGGGATTTTTTTTTGGTTTTGAAAAATTTGGACTGGAGTTCCTGTGTTATTAAACTCCTGGTTATATATACTGTACTACATGTAAAGTACATATAGTGAACTACTTACGGAGTAGATAGATGTACATAATAGAGTGTAGAGTGTATACTTACCTCGGTACTCCGTACTTCAATGGTTCTATCTCGGAGTGTCGTCGGATATCCGATCGGACTTGGCCTTGGAATCCATGAAAGGGATCTGATCCTGAAATCGGAATATTTTAATTTCCAAACTCCATATACGGATAGAGGGTCTCCATACGGAGTACGGAGTACATAGTGCATAAATTATATATTACATTTATTACATTTATTAACCTTCTTGCTTATTAACTTCTTCTGCTGCTGCTTTTAGCTCCATGACTTTAATTTCTGGCTTCTTTCCCACTGGTTTCCCACTTATACCTCTTCCATGGACTCTCAACACTCAAATGTTCGACAAATCCACCAACCTTGGGATATTACTCCAGTCGTTCCAAGAAACCCGTGGGATTCGGGAAAGAACTCTGGATCCGTGGGTGTTGATAACAAGGTTTGTACGTGCATTTACTTCGGATCGGATGAATTCCATGTCCGTCCACACTGATTATCGGCAACTCACGTGGTAATTTCGCGGCTCCTTTATCCACTATCCATATCCCCACTCGATATTGCCCCTAAGGACCACGCCCCTGGAAACAAATTCCACTGTCGATCCTCCAAACGGCTTTCCACCCCTGTCAGTTCCAAGGTTGTCTGGCTCTAGAGAAGGATTCTGGAAACATTCGGGGACTTTTCTTCTTCTGTCAGGACCAAAACATTCTGCAATGACGCCATTTCTCTTCAACCATTCCAATGGTTTACCCCAGCTTCAATTTCAAGTCTATTAACCCCTGCTATCTATGATCGACATCCGGATCAACAAAATTTGGTCTTCGGGTTCGGGTTGAACGGAGTGGCGTCTGGATACCTCCGGAGTATTGACGATCGCTCCTCCCACGGACTACCTGAGTACGGACTCCAACGGGGATTTTACAACGTATGGCATAAGCAATATGGCACCTGGGCAACTTGGATCAACCAGAAAAAAAAAAGTCTTGGCCTGATTGGTCTATCTCGCCTTCACTTGAGCTCCTGATTTCCCTCTGCATTGACAGCGGGTCTATTATTTCGTCCCACTCATTAGCGCTTAACCATCCGCCCTAGAAATAGGAGAGGCGAGACTAGGAGAAATTGGTGTGCATAGCATTGACTTCAACCTCCCGTTTATGTATGAATCATACCGTTGTCAGGGGGTGCAAATGTCGTTTGCGCCGCGATCGACACACCCCTGTGTATTTCGGGGTGCTGCAAAGTGACTGTGCTCACTTTAGCTACTTCTCTGTTGTGTCAGAATTCTGGACTGGAGGAAGAATCGCCAATGAGTAGCTGTACATTCAATTGATATAACATTAGTAGATAATGATTGACAACGTCTTCCCCCTTTTGGGTGGGGTTTTGATATTGGATCCATCACAAACTATGTAACGCCCCTCTGTACTGCCCTGCACGTCAACTATGCGTCGGAGAATTACCATGCAGGCTAATCGAGACGGAATACTCCGTACAAAGAACGGACAAGAGCGGAGTTGACTCGTAACAAATCATTGCTCGTCCCTGGAGCTGTCAAGTCTAGGCATCTAGAGATGTCCACACCCTACCCTGTCCGACAGCTCAGTGGCTACCTTGGTCTAGACCGTAGAACTAGTATATCCAAGTATTCTTTCTACAATCTTGCTATAATACTCCATGCAATCCACGTATGCTAAACTCCGTACATACAACTAACGTGCATAGATCACTCAATGATCATCGCCGTTGAAAGTTTCCAGAGCGGAGATTGTAATGTAAACATGGTCTAACTTATTTTGGTGGGATGATCCTTTACGGAGCACCTCCTGTCGATTCTGCAATAGCAGAGGATATCGTCAAACCATTGTTTCAGAGTGCGAACTGGTCGCTTTAGAAAGAAAAAAAAAAAGAGAGAGAAAAGAGGGAAAAACGAAAACAGGAAAACAGGAAAAAGGGGAAAAAAAAGGAAATATGAATTTGACCTTGTTATAACTGGGAAGTGGCACAATCACATTCATACATATATGTACGATACAATGCTCTCCTCCTTCGTACTTCCTAGGCTTAGAGATGTAACCTTTTAATCCTTCGACAGTTAAATGCAGTTGAGTGCATATTTGCATGCAGGGGACTGCGTGTCCATGCAGGTCTCATTGGCCGGGCAGATCCCGAGACCTAATGATCTCTAGCTGCAAAAAAGACTCGAGACCTTGGAATTTTGATGACGTTTTAGTTGATGTACGGAGTAGATCACAGCTCTCTTCAGACGATGATATAGATCCTTTCGTGTTGGTTGACTCAGAACTGACTTTGGTCACGAGCTAATATCCATGGACTGATCTACAATATATCCGATGAGTCTCCGAGAAGGAAGCTCTGGTAAACACGAAACCCAGATCGCCCATGCAAGTGGATTGTTCAAATCCTTTGGATTACTCCTTCACACACTCATTCTCACTCTCTCGCAGTCTCTCACATTCACATCAGACCTCGCACAAAGAAGGTCCCTTCTAGTCCTGCACCAAGATGACCCCTGAGATACCCCTGAGATACGGAGTACTTCTCGTCTAGCACAAAACAGAACAGAAGTCTCCAACCTAAACAGGACGAAAATCAAGACCTCCTGGATCCTCTCAGCCCTAGCCACTAGGAGCCCCTGTTAACCGATCGATGTCTCACCTGAATCAGTATAGTGTTTCGGGACTATTATTTGGGAGGCTTAAAAGGTTTATTAGAATAGAAATATAATATAAGTTAATATGAGTTATGGATACACCCGAGCTAATGCGCGAACTCATGGAGACGTGGCGTTATTCAACCCTGATGCAATCCTGATGGATTTGGTATACAACTGCTTTTGACTTGATAGCGGTAATATCGTCTAGTGCTTTTTTGACACCTGTACATTCGCGGGATAATTTCGGATCTATTTGTCCTTTACTTTCCGTACTTTGTTTATGTGATGTTTCTGACACGTATTTGCTCATAAGTGTTGAGTCAATGCGACGTGTCTGTTTCCGACTTTGTTCAACGGCTTTGATCGCTGTGATGTATCGAATGCGTAATTTAGATCTTTTGTATGGAGTATTATATTTTACCTAGCTCGGGTATACGGAGTACAACATAAACAGCCCCTATATTATACAGGACTTCTGTTGGGATTGTAGCATAACAACGCTCTAACGGTCGATGTATGAGTGTTGTCCGATTGGTGCGTCCGATTGGTGAGCAGGCATAATTATGTTAGCCTAAAGATCTCAAAATCAGGCCTAGCTTAGACTTGCATGGTCAGTATGAGTAGGTTCTCCGAAAGCATGAGTGAAAAATAGTCCAGAAAGTGTCGGCCGTTGATGGATCTCATATGGCAAATGAGCTGGTTCTAGCAGCACCTGGGCATCGTGTCTATTCAGTTGTCAATTGCCTAAAGGCTTTATTTACAACTAGAAAATTAAGCAGATTTCGCTTTAGAAGATTAAATAGGAGACGTAAGATGTACAGGGCGAACAGGATCCACATTATTTATAGGAAACGACGAGATATGAATGTATTAATTGTTTTATTTGATCCCAAGAACAAGTGAAATTCAAAGCTTGTTCGGGCATTGTAAGTAGACTTTCTCAAAGCTGATAAGGTACATCGGTGCTTCAACCCTTGGACAAAGAAACTTGGGCATAGAATCACATGTCTGAACCCGTGGAGGGAAAACGTCCATCGTCAAATTTCCTCACATCTCCATGAATATCCAACAGCCCAATTCCTCAGTTCGGTTCCCTGCATCAAAGCATCCACAGCACTCGCTCCAACAGCTCTGTCTCAGGTGCGCCTGTCAATTCCACCATCAGGCTAACCGACTCCTCGACTCCAATCCTGACACCGCGGACTTCTTCGACTCGGACCACGTAGCGCAGTGCATCATCAATGATGTACTCGTCCTCCAGTCTGATCAAGCCTTGGTAATGGGCGCTGACTCGGTGTGCGTCGATATTATGGAATTCGGAAACGCGGTCGACCGCAAGCGTGCCGTGGACACGAAGGGTCACGTTGACGTCGGTGAAATCCTTGAAGATATTGGCAAAGCTCGGTCCGTCGGAGGTGATGGAGTTCCAGTGGTTCGTGACAAACATGATGTCGCGGCCGTAGGTTCGGGCATACGTGAGGAAATCGGTCAGGGACCGGAACGAGTCGCAACCGGGCTCAAGAGGGGGAACCGATTTGTGAATTAACGGACAGTACCAGTAGGAACGGCCTTCAAGATTCCCATACTTGTTCTCAAACAGCTCCTGGAGCTCACCTAGAGCGGGACGAAGATAGTGCTTCAGCTGGCCGAGCTCGAGAGCTCTGGGAGTGGGAGCACCACGAGCAACGAAGACAACCAGAGGCTCTGTAGCGGGGCCAATGGGACGTCCAACGGGAGGTCCAAACGGAGCGTCCGCTCTGGGAGTGGAGTTCGGCATATCGAGGTTGGTACTGCTTGATCGTTTGTTAGATTCCTGTCTTTGGATAGGGGCATGAGACGATGGTACCTTGATCACACCGGTTCAGAAGCTGATACAGAAACAGAGATGATGATGGAGGGGGAAAGTAGCATCTTAAATAATGAGGCTCGGTGTTGGACAAATTATATCAGAATGAACTGCACTTCTGTTGGAAGGTCAATAGAGTCAACAAAAGTCAATAAAGTCAATAAAGCATCCTCTTGGGGTCGTATTCACTAAGTATTAAGCATCATGGAGTCGCTGAAAAGGGTTTTCGAGAAAGAGATTTGCCTTTTGAGCATCTCAATGGTCATTCCTCTCAATAGCCTCGAGGTTGGTGTCAATTACCTTTTCATATCCGTTCGGAGGTACGTTTTTTTCTGCCTCAACAGTCAAAACAGACATGTTTCAAGCTGTGATATATGCAATTCTGGTTGCCGAGGACTCTGTCCTTATGACTGCTAACGCAACTATGATCATTTATTAAGTTACGTTGTTCGTATGTTACACTTTTGATCCCAGATATATCCAAGCCTTGTATATATTCTGCTTCACAAGACCATTGTTTGCTAGACTTGTTATAAGCCAATTAAATTACCTACAGGCATAAAAGAGGCAATTTAGTATCCAGGAAAACTTGAATTTGACCTTCCTATCACTAAGGGTTGGAAGTTACTATGTTATATAGAGGCGCACCGAACCGTTGGGATCGAGTCGGAGATCGAACCCCGAAAGGAGTTCATAACAGAAACGGCAGTTGTGAGTTGAAATGGTTCATTTTGATAATTCCTATGAACTGAATTGTCAAATACAAGAATATCTAAGCAAATATAAGCCGAATTCATAATTGAATGTTCAAAGAATGAAGTGAAGTTCAAAAAGCATCGGACCCGGCCTGACTTTCCTCACCGGGCGGCCCCGATCTGGAAGCTGACTAAGACGGCAAAATTGAAGAGAGTTGTTGGGACGGAAAAAGGTGCTTATCACCTTCAACGTACCATCTCCAATTCCCTCACAAAATGCTCTTCCGTGCTGCGGTCCGTCAGGCTGCGCCTTTGAGGCGTCGTGCCTTCACTCCTGTTGCCCGTCGCACTGTTACCACCGACGCCGCATCCGCCAACGTCGAGACCCCAATCCCGCAGGTTTGTTGAGCCCTATCTGGAAGATCTGAAAAAACCTCCCCGAAAGGTTCCGGAATTTCAATTGCTGATGCTTATGCTTGCGCTTTAACAGGAGGATGAGAAGCTCTTCACTGTCCGTCTCTCCGATGAGAGCTTCGAGACCTACGAGCTCGACCCGCCCCCGTACACTCTCGAGACCTCCAAGAAGGAGCTCAAGCAGATGTACTACGACATGGTCGCCATGAGGTACGATAAGCACGATAGCGGATGTTTGGACTAGCTGTTGACTGACTGCTTGTTCTTTTGCAGACGTATGGAGATGGCCGCCGATCGTCTGTACAAGGAGAAGAAGATCCGGGGTTTCTGTCATCTCTCGACCGGACAGGAAGCCGTCGCTGTCGGAATTGAGCACGCCATCACCCGTATGGACAAGATTATTACCGCCTACCGTTGCCACGGTTTCGCTATGATGCGTGGTGGTACCGTCAAGTCCATCATTGGTGAGCTTCTCGGTCGTCGTGAGGGTATCGCGTACGGCAAGGGTGGTTCCATGCACATGTTCGCCGAGAACTTCTACGGTGGTAACGGTATCGTCGGTGCCCAGGTGCCCGTCGGCGCCGGTCTGGCCTTCGCCCAGCAGTACAACGAGCAGCCCAACACCTCCATCGTTCTTTACGGTGACGGTGCCTCCAACCAGGGTCAGGTCTTCGAGGCCTTCAACATGGCCAAGCTCTGGAACCTCCCCGTTCTCTTCGGTTGTGAGAGTAAGTGGTTTTATTCCAAGAATTTAGAAACCTCCAAAAAAAACCAAGATGGACTAACGTTATGTTTCTATAGACAACAAGTACGGCATGGGTACTTCCGCCTCTCGCTCCTCCGCTCTGACCGAGTACTACAAGCGTGGTCAGTACATCCCTGGTCTGAAGGTCAACGGCATGGACGTCCTTGCCACCAAGGCCGCCGTCCAGTACAGCAAGAACTACGCCATCAGCGGCAACGGACCCCTTGTCCTAGAGTACGTCACCTACCGTTACGGTGGTCACTCCATGTCCGACCCCGGTACCACCTACCGTAGCCGTGAGGAGATCCAGCGCATGCGCAGCACCAACGATCCCATTGCTGGCCTCAAGCAGAAGATGCTCGAGTGGGGTGTCACCTCCGAGGAGGAGCTCAAGGGTCTCGACAAGACCGCCCGTGCCAACGTCGACGCCGAGGTCGCCGAGGCTGAGAAGATGCCCTTCCCCGAAAACACCGCCCGCAACCTCTTCGAGGACATCTACGTCCGTGGCTCTGAGCCCAAGTGGATGCGTGGTCGTACCGTCGATGAGACTTTCTACTACTAGATTGTTCCGCCCTATAGGCACTTCTGTGCATCATGGAAGAGCTTTTAATCGTTGTGTGAAGGCTCGGGAAGAGATTCTTGGGTCGTTCTATCATTTATCTGTAATTTAGCCCGATGACTATTTTCTCTTATGTTTGTTTACTTGTTTCTGTTCTAGAGTAGAGAGCAATTGCCATCGGCTGGGTCCTTTTCAAGTTCAGTGCATGGAATTTTAGGAAGTAGTCTTACAATACTCTGATCAAGAATATCAAGAAAGTAAAGACTTGGATAGCAACATCAGTCCTCTTGAAGATATGCAGGAACGCCGTCCTTCGCAGTCGATAATGGGTATCATATCAGAAAGAAATAGAAGAAAAAAAAGTAAAAGTACAAGCCAGAATAGAAGGAAGCGACATAACACAAGCCATGTCTAGAGAAAAATTCGCAAACTAAACTGCATCAAGCGGGCTCCTGTCTCAACATCTCAAGAATCAGGTCCTGGGTCCGCTGCACAGAATCCAGCTTTTCTTCCATCGCAAGACGTTCACGCTCCAGCTCACTTCGAAACTGGGCCTGCATCTCGTGCCGGAGCTCTTCCTTCATTTGCTGGATTTGAATGTGAGTGAGACCTTGCTGTGGCTGTTGCTGTTGCTGTGGTGGATGCTGTACTTGCGGGTGCTGTGATTGTCGGGGAGAAGCCGAAACCGGTGGCTCCGAGGCAGCCTGTACCAAAGCCGAGATCATGGGTGAGGCAACACTCGGGTCTATACCACCCCCTGGTGCAGCGTCTAGGTGTTTGTTGAGCTTCCCCAGGGTTTCGAGGACGGCTGAGACCATACGGCCGTCGGATTGTGGAACTGGCGGTGTGGGTGTTGAGGGAAGTGGTGCGACTTGTGAGGTGAGTCGTGGGGTTGAGAACATATTTTCAAACCCCGGTGGTAGTCTTAGTGAAGTGGTCCCAGAGACAGGGGTGGATGGTGATTCGAGGAAATGCGCAGGTGGCGCAGGGCCGGTAATTGAGGGCGAGGGCGTAGGGCTGGTAGCCGGGAGTGCAGCATCGCCGATGGTATTCGTGACAGGCTGGTGCAGCATGCTCATCATTGTGGCGTTGACATCAGTTGGGCTAGTGGCAGATGATCCAGGTAGGTTCCGCCAGGGATCCTGGTCTCCGTTGTTGGAACTCTGGCGCCAGGGCTGCGGCTGTCTACGCTTCTTAAGCTCGTCACGCTTTGCAATGCGCCGGTTCTCGGCTTCTTCCCACCGCTGCCAGGTCGGAAGCCAGGCATCCACAGCAGCGAGCCACTGCGGGTTCATCAATTCTTCAGCCGTTGAGCCGGGTGCGTTTGAGCCTCGCTGTCGCTGGTCCTCGAGAAACTTTATGCGTTGCCTCGTGACCATTTCGACTTTGCGTCGCACCGAGTGCCACGAGTATGAGCGGCCCTCATGGGTGCGCTTGAACTCGGCAGCGATGGATATCCACCACTTGCATAGATTACTGCGGCTGCCGAAAGTGTCCGCATTTTGGTTGCAGATCTCGAAGAGCGCTACTTCTTCTTTGGTCGTGAGACGTCTATGCTGCCGTGAAGAGTCGCCATCGAGCTCATCGTCGTCGTTGTGGTTGCGCTTCGTGCCTCTGTTGGTGGTTGATCCCGACATCAGCCTTGACCCATCTCCTTCGCTGTGTTGAGCTACTCCCACTGGCATCGGCGCATAGTATAGATCGTTTTCGAGAATGTCTCCTTCACGTGAATCACTTCCGGTTAAATTTGCCCCTCCACGTGTCTCTTGGTTTCTCTCGGATGCGTTATCGGTCGTAGGTGGATTCCTCACTACCACAGACACGGACTGGGAGACTGGGCTGAACCCTGAGCGCAGGCCTGATGGTACTGTTCCGAAGGAATTTTGTGAAGGGTGGGGATACGAAGGACGGCTGTATTCGTGAGGTTGAATGCGCGTCATGGGGACAGCAGCTTGCGCAGTAGCAACACTAGTGGCTCGGTAGCCGCTGTGGGAGACCAAAACTGCAAGTTGAGTGGCCTATGAGTCTAGGAGATGGTCTCCTTAGTTCAATGTGGCCATCGATAGGTGACAACAATGTCGCAGACCAATGTAGAATATCCTTGTCGATCTGTGGGGATAAAGATAAAGCTGCGATGGATTTCACCAGAGGGTTTTCCCCGAGGTCCGTGCGCCAAGCATATATTCTAGCTTGGACTACGAAGTATACAATCTTGTACCATCTGGAGAATAACATTGAAGCTTCAATTGGATAGTTTGACACTCTGGTGATGTCTCTATTAAGCTTTGATTGTATTTAGACATTTGAATTATATAGTATCACGTTGGATTTTGGTATTCATTAGCTGCAAGTTTATATATATTCCCGGGATCTATAGGTCGAACCTCGACCACTAGGTAATTATCCACTAGTTCTCTCATATCCGTACAACGTCGAATGAGGCTTTAATGTCTCATGATATTATAATACAGTAGTACGCTTGAGAACAGGCTGTTCATATAATAGTCTATTCAAGGATCATACAAATGACTGGCCAATCTATACCGTGAATCGATAACATCAATAATATATCCATTTACAACACGTCATGGCTATGGTGGTACAGGGGGCGGAGCCGACACAAAAGGCTCCAAAGACAAGCAAAACAGGAACCAACACCATGGTCAACATGATCCAGAAATATGCAGAAAGGGAGGAGGGAGATCTAAGCGCCCACTAATACACAGACGGGAAGTTTAGGGGAGGGAAAATAGTAGAACAGTAGAGACAAACAAGGAAGGGATAGGCTAGGCAGAGAAAGACAGGCCAATCGCATCCTCTACCACCGTCTCCTCAGGTACCAGCCATAAGCTGGAGTGGCAATGGACTCGCCGAAGGGAGTGGGCACCTCAGCAGAACCGGGGCGGGCCACGGGGTGACGCAAGTACACGGCTGCGCAAATGTTCTGGTTGACCTCGAGGTAGCGTGGGATGAAGGCAAAGGCAGACATGTATTGGCGTGGCTGCCAGGGGGTAGAGTAGGTCTTGCTGTTGTCGAGAGGGTTGTCACGCATTTGAGTAAGAGCGCGCTTGAGCGTTTCGAACTCTTCGTCGGTGAGCTCCGAGGCATCGACGTCATTACCAAGTGTTGCCTGTGCGAAGGCTTCAGAGAGCTTGTCGCTGGCTGTGGCGTCTGTATCGTTCTTAGCGGAAGCCAGTTCTGCGTCCCCCTTGTCGGTTGCGAAGGCGTCTTCTGGACGGGGCTTCGCATCCTTCTTCTCTGGCTTCTTCTCGGCCCGCTTGGCCTTGAGCAGCAGAGTCAGCTGGGAGAATTGGGCTTCCAGGCTGTCTGCGAGGACGGTGCTGGATTCAGAGCGGGACAATACGCGGCGGACGGCCTTTTGGAAGCCACGGAGCTCCTGCTTGCGCTGGGGCGCGAGTGTATCCTTGCCGGCAGACATGACAGCCTTGGCCTGTGCCAGAAGCGCTTGGAGAGTCTCCTTGGTATCTTCCTTTTCAGTCTCTCCCTTTTTAGTCTTCTTTGTATCTTCCTCTGCGGTCTCCTTTGACTCCGCCTCAGCCTCTGGTGCGCCGCTCTCGGCTCCCTCGGCTTCCGCTAACCTCGCTGCTTTAGCCTGTCTCCGACCCACTCGGCCCATACGTCGCTCGAACGGAGTCTTCGTGTGACCAGTAGCGTACAAGACGCGTTCTGGTTCGACTTGGAAGAGGTCACCGGGGTTAAGGAGGTAGCTGGGGTGTTTCATCTAGTAACAAAAGCGAGTCAGCAAGCAAGGAATTGATAGCTTCCGACGTCGCATCATACCTTTTGCCCGTTCACAGTAACCGCCCCGTGGATGACAAACTGTCTCGCTTGTCTGGCGCTGCTAGCAAACAGAGCTCGGAAGATGGCTACATCCAACCGGCGCTCCAGGGGTGCAAAAGTCATGTTGGTGTAAGGTATAGGACGTGTCTGGTAAGCGGGCTTGCCACCCTTATCAAGTCCGGAGCCTCGACCGGACGAGACTAGGGAACCGTCATCGGCGGCCAAGTCGGATGCATTCATGGGGATAACACTGCGGATGCGATGGTTGAACATGCGTTTCCACTGTCCCTCGCGGACTTGCTCGCCGTGGTAGGCACGCGAGGCAGCCTTGGCAGACCATTTTTGCTGGAAGAACGTGCGATTGGTGGTCGGTGGGCTGCGGAATCGTTGCATGTTATACAGGTTGTATTTGCTCCATGATTGACGGATTTTCTGAGCAGTGTCTTGTTAGTCATTTGGAATTGGGGGAATCGAGCATAGTATTAGATACATACGCCTTTCGACAACGTGTTGCTAGCTCTGTTTCTCATTGTGGCGACTCGGTAGACACAGTGCTGTAGCAATGATATGTTATCCAGTCCAAGTTGGCCGAGTCTCAAAACTTCAGAGCACGTGATCAAAAATAAATGTATGCCTTAAATATAAGGGTTATATTTTGGTATGCGGGATTGGCTGTTTGATATGTTTGCATATTATACAAACGGTGCAAATATCATCTCGCTTAATGCCACCGCCCTGTCTAGGGGGTATATATAGGTTGATCTCGCCCGGCCCTTCCTCTCCTTTTTCTTTCTTCTTCATACTTACCTTGTTTGGGTAACCGTGATCATTAAGACGTGTTACCACAGGCTGGTCCCTGCATTGCACAGCGCGGTGGAACAGTTTGTTCAATGGCCCTCGGGTCATTGACAGGCGTATTCTTTGGCACCTCCATTCGTGGAATATTTTCTTTTCATCAATCCTTGAGCCAGTGGCACGAGGTTGGAGAAGAGGGCCCCAGTAGCCGTATAGTATGTATTGTGATAATTGGTAGTATTTAGAAGAAGTGAAGCAACGTGACTTCGTAAGTCTTCTCTGTTCTGTGTCTCTCCATCGCCCAGCTATGTTGATGACCTTGCGGAGCACGTCTCGATAGTACGTGTCCGTCCCTCAGAAGAAAAACACCCTTACCTCCTGGAACTCGCCTCACGCGTCGCGGTGCCCAGAATGTCTCTAGCCCTCTGCTAAACATGACTGCTCTCTCACTTTACCCGTGGACTGCCTTTGCTGGTGGTCCCTTGCATTCTCTTTACTGCTCGATGAAAGTCTTGTGAAGCATTAGGAGACGGATTAGCCCTGTAAATGTTGCCGCTCACGTTTGTTGGATGCCTCACAGTTCTCTTACTGGACCTACATGTATGTACTCTGCACTGTAGCTTTTCCCTCATGCATTGACTGCTTAAAGGGTATCAACGTGAGATTGTTTTGGTATATGGTAAAGAAACATACTAGTAACTCCAGAAAACACACCGCGCCATGTTAAATGCATGGAAAAACCTTAGTCGTACAACGTCGAACATCTTCCCTGCCGTCACTGTATCACTCTCTCCTAGAACTTGGGAACGCCTCAGCCAGTGACTCTGCTTCTTGGGGATTGGTCCATTCCTCTAGTAGCTCGTGCGCCATATCAACAGTTTCATCATCGATGCCCGCCTCCAGCACTGTCCCATCACAAAACGCCAAGCGAGTCAACACAACGAGATGTTTCTGTTTGCTGCCAGGCACACACGCCAACTTCTCCTGCATATTGATCAAGGGGCCGTGTTGCCGCATGACCCTAAAAACCAGCCGCATAAGGCCATTGACCAGTGCAACACGCAGGTCTGACTCTGGCGGAGAGGAGTAAAGTGCATCTAGCTCATCGTGCATCGACCGGAATAAACGAGCGAGTGCATTCGGGTGCAATGCGAGGATTGTACTGGCATGCCTTGGGGACGAGGTTATAGGGTTGAATGCTAGCGACTCCAGCAGCAGCAGTACCTCGAGGCGCATCGCACAAATGTCATGCGCGGTGTATGGCTCCACGCCTTCATCTGGTATCGCGGGCTCGCTCAGCATGTGTGTGAGGCGGTCCACAATCCACTTTTGCACGTCCAATTGGTCCTGGTCAGAAGTTCTGATCGGACCGAAGGATTCTGCACGGATACTCGTTGACAGGAGGTTCATTAAGAGCACAATGTCACCCAGTGGATGTGAGGGGTGTAGCATCACTAGAATGAAAGAAATCCGGATGCTTTGCCAGAATGTCTCCATCGCACTTTTTATGTGCAATACCCCGCAGGCGATTTGGTAAAGTAGACGCATGGCCCTAGTCGAGTCCACTAGGGGCTGCAGATCGGACTGTGGTGTCTGCCGAGTAATTCGTTTATCTCGGGATGCCGGGGCGTACTTAAAGCGAGGAACTGCATTCACCTCGACAGTGTCTTGCAAGACTCCAACTAAAGGTGTGATTAGCTCGGAAAGTGGAACATCATCCGACATCAAACTATATTTTGTGATAGCTTCGAACCGGGGGATCGGCTCGTAGAACTTTTCGTTGATGGCGCGCTGCCATAGCGAGGCGATTGCTTGTGTATATTCTAATACGTAGCTGCTTGGGTCAACCCGAGCCATGACCTCCATAACGATGCTGGACATGGGCAGATGCGGTTCAGAGGGAAATGCAAGTTTGGCCATGGCTTCGAAATCAGTTTCTTGGTTAGGATGCGTACGGTGACTCAAAAGTCGCATCATAAATCGTTGATTGCGACTCGCCTCTGCATAATTGCGCTTCACTTCGTCGACTTCGGCTGGAGTATCAGTCGCATCAGTCATAGTAAGCTCCACACCAGCAGGACTCAGCTGTAGCGGTGCAGGGCCATCTTGGCTTGATTGCCTTTTGCGCTTGCCTGGAACTGTCGGCGTGGCTCGCTTGGAACGCGCTGCCGACTTGCTGGGTGATACCATGGCGATTTCATCATCGTCAAATCCATCGCGGAAGGGAAGCACCCGGGACTTTCGAGGAGTCACAGGTGCTTCCATCTCGCGATGCCTGGATTTGTAATTCCGAAGCTGGTAGGCTTCGTCCACGAGGTCTTGTTGAAGAAATACATTCTCCGTCGCCAATATCTTGCCTTCGGACATGGCTGCCTCAACCTCTTGCTTGTGTTTTGCCATCTCGTCGGTCATGGACTTCCGTAGAGCCGCTAGTTGTCGGTCATAGTCTTGTGTCATCGTTGTCTGCTTCCTACGAATGATCGAGATTTCCCCCGCTTTCGTTTCCACTTGCATCCTCGCTTCGGCTAGCTCTTGTAACATCTGTTCTCTTTCTTGTTCCATCTATAAAGGTTGTTAGAGTTTATACAAAGAAGCTTTCAACTAACCTACCTGCACTAGACGTGCATTAATCTCCGCAGCGGCGTTCCCTTGCCCATAGTAGTCGTCCACATCCATGGCATCGCCCAGCTGCCTATTGACCGCAAAGATAGGATCCGGGGCGAGTACATGTTGACCATGCGAAATGACGTGCGGTTTATCGACATTATCGTACACTTCGGCCTCCAATTCCCCCACCTCTAGTGTATTGTAGTCATTCGTCAATCCGGTGTGTAGGCGAGGTGGTGGTCTCAGTGATCCAGCATTGTCATTCAATGACACTGGTTGAGCGTGTAGTACGGGGTTGGTGTTTATGGGGTTTGAGTGGTGGTATTGTGAGGCTGACGCCTGGGTTGCTTGGAACGCATTCTGTTCCAGCGCATACCACGTCCCCGGTGGCAGGGAGTCGAACTCGTCGGAGCCGTAGTCGTCGTCGTCGTCTTCCATGCCCCCGCCATGAATGGTCTACCAGAGGGAGTTCTCAATTCACGGAGGGCTTTTGATCATTCTCGAGTTCGAGTGGTTCCGCGGGTTGAAGAAGTGAGGGATAGATAGAGATAGAGATAGAGCACGGGAGTTCAAAGCACCTGGGCAACGACCCTGCACATCCAATTTCAATTTCTAGCCACGAATGTAATATTTGTAGTTCAATTAATGATTTAATTCAATTAATAAACCCGAATAATGAGCCAAATATAAAATATACAAGCAAAGAAAAAAAAAAGTAAACACGGGGCTGAAGCTGAAGCTGACCGCTTTCGGCACTTCACATGAGCTCATCAACTTCTAATCCGATGATCCTCTCTCGCTCTCTGCACTCTCCACTTCTACTGCCCAGAATTTGTTTCTGGCCCCCTTTTCTGCATCATGTCGAAATCTCGCCGTAATGTTAGGTTTCAACACCGGGCAAATGATGAGCGACGCCTCAGTGTGTCCTCCGACGTCAGCGATGCACCCTCAGAGCCCACTAGCCCCAGCAAAAATGCCAACGGGTCTAAATCCTCTCCCATAACTGAACAGGTCAGTTTCCAGTGGAGAATAGCCTCGGAATCTATGTCTAACATGATCTTCACTTCTAGAATCCCCCCCCAGTCCGAATATGAGAAGAAGAAGCAGACCTTCATTACCCGGACGATATGGACATTTGTGATGATCGCCGGTTTCTTCGTCGCTTTGTTCTCCGGGCACATTTATATTATTGCCCTAATCACTGGCATCCAAATCATCTCGTTCAAGGAAGTCATCGCGATCGCCAGTATCCCTAATAAGGAGAAGAACTTACGGTTCACCAAATCGTTGAATTGGTACTTCTTGGCGACCACTATGTATTTCCTGTACGGAGAGAGCGTAATCTACTACTTCAAGCACATCTTGCTTGTTGACAAGGTTCTGCTTCCGTTGGCGAACCACCACCGCTTCCTCAGCTTCACACTTTACGTCATGGGTAAGTGTTTCAACCGTTCCCCTTTTACTCCGCTAATTCCGGTTGATAGGATTCGTCTTCTTTGTCGGATCTCTGCAGAAGGGCCACTACCGATTCCAGTTCACTCAGTTTGCTTGGACCCATATGGCTTTGTATTTGATTGTTGTCCAAGCTCACTTTGTCATGAACAACATTTTCGAGGGCATGATCTGGTTCTTCCTTCCCGCGGCGCTGGTCATCACCAATGATATCTTCGCCTATGTTTGCGGTATTAGCTTTGGAAGGACACAACTTATTCAGCTCTCCCCGAAGAAGACTGTTGAGGGATTCCTCGGCGCATGGGCCTGCACCGTTGCCTTTGGTTATTTCATGACCAACTTGCTGATCCGTTACAAGTACTTCATCTGTCCTGTCAATGACCTGGGCTCGAATGCTATGACCGGTCTGGAATGTGTTCCGAACCCGGTCTTCACGTCTCAGCCTTACTCTCTTGAAATCTTTGGCCTGGACAAGACCTTCTGGGTGGAACCAATTCAGTTCCACATCTTGGCCTTCGCCACTTTCGCTTCGCTCATTGCTCCGTTCGGTGGATTCTTTGCTTCCGGTCTCAAGCGCACTTTCAAGATTAAGGACTTTGGCGAGTCCATTCCTGGCCACGGTGGTATCACTGACCGCATGGACTGCCAGTTCATCATGGGCTTCTTCTCTTTCATGTACTACCACAGCTTCATTGCCGTTTACAAGGCCAGCGTGGGTGATATCATCGAGACCGCCATCAACGGTCTTACGGTTGACGAGCAGCTCGAGGTCGTTCGTGGCTTGGGCAAGTACCTGTACAATCAGGGTGCCGTCTCAGAATCGGTATGTTTGTTTGAATCAATTACTACGATTATACCACTAACCTCTCCTAGATCCTGGAGTGTCTGGTCACCGAGCTCAAGCGTCGATGAACTTAAAATCGTCCGGCACTCAGATTGAAAACATCACCCAAATTTATGACACTCATCTTTCACTTTCACTTCCATCACTCGAGGACGACCTTTCAACCCCGCGCTCCACCCTTTGCAACTCTCCTCGATTGCTTCTGCTGTGCCGGCTACCCCCTATTCTTGCTTCTTGCTTCATTCGGGACATGATTTGGGTTCACAGAATATGCATGCAAGCTTTAATGTGTGCATGCATTATATGTACATACATGCGTCCCGCTCGCCCTACCCGCCTTTCAACACGGCATCAAAACCTAACAAAATGACCCGTGGCAAAGGCTTTAATGAATCGGTGTGAAGACCGGAAATCTTCCTCGCCGGAGGCACGGGGACGAACCCTTTCCCCCTCATTTACGGCTGTTTCCCTGTACTTTTGTTCCGTACTTTTTTTTTCTATTCTCTTCTCATGTCTTTTCTTTCTGATTGATTCCCGGCCCTGGACTGAACCTAAATTTGATGACTTGTGTGCTCGGTCTATCTAGACCTGGAGCTCTGCTATACTCCCGATGCGTGGAAAGGACACATCCCTCTATAGAAGTGGCACAGGAAGGGGGATGGCGGGGGACATGTCTGCGTGTTTTGTTCTGGCAGTCTCGTCTCTAACTTCGCTGTTTTTCGACGCGTCAAGGAAACGGGCTGTAGATTTGTACATAGCTTTCAATTCAAATTTTGAAGCTGATTTCTGATTTGTTTCACTTCATTCACTTCATATATTGTTACCCAAAAATTGGTTCGTGGGCGAAGTAAATATCATCCATGGTGTTGTCCTACAATGAGAATCTGATTATCGATAGTTGATGGTTCTTTTCATTGTATCTATCGATATCTCGTCACTGGTCATAGATGTTTGGGGTATCGGGAAATCGTGGGGAATATGAATCAAGGCGGTAATTTTCCAGAATGTGAGTCTCTTGTGTGTGAAACTCTGGAGCGAGAATCCGAGTGTTTCGCCCATCTTTCCAGAAAAATGCGGACAAAGTCCTCGTCGGAGCTTAGCAAGGATACCGGCGTATCCCAGAAAGAATCAGGACGAACAGCAGATAGCGAGTAACCCTCACCAGGGCATTGTTCAGTTGCAACCCAGATGGGACATAGTATGTGGCGGCCTTCCATCATAGCTCATTGCCAAACCCGCTATCGTGTCATCGGTCTGCAGAAACAAAGAAAGGCTGCCTCATCTCGCTCGCTTCGCTGCATGAGGCACGTAAGGTGCCAGGAACACAAGTAGCAAGAACTGCGTCTTAACCGTCGACTTCATATTCTTCCATTTCAACCTTGAAATAAGCCGCGACCTGGCGCCTCTCTTCATCCGCACATGCAGGATCGAGCATGAATCGCACGGCAGCATCGCGGCCTCGTTCGCCTGTCCTCTGGCGGTCCCCATTCGCGGCAATTGGTGTTAAGGGATGAGCAGGTCGCGGAGTACCTTGGTCGTTAGCGCCAGTGCCATTGGATGGTTTGGGCGGCTGGCCGATCCACGGCTGGTAGCGTGGGATGTTGTGTTCGCTGGCTTCTTGGTTCAGCGGGATGCGGACTGTTAGGAACCGGTCTGCTGGGAATTCCGAGCCGACGGCGGTTAGTGAGCGGTGGTGGGTGTAGAGTTCTAAGAGGTCGAAGAGGGTTTCTGGGTGGCTGTTAATATGTGGTGTTCTCTAGGTAAATGTGGCTGCAATAATAAGACTTACCCATGATTTCTGCTCGGCTGGTGCTCCACTGCGCATAGTCTAGCCCGGACTCCACTTGTTCGACGCGCCGGTCCAAAAGTCGTCCTGCAAGCTCAAGGCAGCTAAAGGCCATCGTCGATGAGCTTTGCTTGATGGGTGCAAATGTGCGATAAAGATCCGACGAAATGCGGTAGGCAAGATTGGAGACTTCGGAGTTTTGTAGTAGTCCATAATGCCGACCCAGCTTCATGAGGGTCTTATGGGGATGCCGGGTTCGAAAGTCAAACCCAGAGGCCTCTAACATGAGTCGCTCGAGCCCGATTATGCCACGCGCGTGGGATTCAAACATCTGGCGACAAGTGTTAATCCTCTGTCTTGTCTCGTCTGGAATCATGACTTACGGGATCATCAGCCGATAGGTGTTCTGAGGGCGCTAATTTCAAGTTATACGCTGCGCAGACAATGTCTCGCGACTTTTTGAGCGTATCTTCGATCTTGCACGCTGTGAATAGAGCCGCAGCCGCAGCATCCTATATCCTGGGTTAGACTGATCTCCTTGAGGGGGATTTCTGAGAGAACTCACTGTCCAATTATACTCATTGTCTGGGTGCACCAATCTAAATCGGTGATAATACCCCACTGCTGTGTCAAAAGTGCGAATGGGACTGGATTTCAGGTCAGTCTTGATGCATTTTGCTTAGCTTAAACTCAACTTACAGGTTGAGGGCTCTCCGCACGCTGTCGATCCACGCCACGCCCTGAAGTCGCAACGAAGTTTCGCGAAGAGGATTAACATTCATCGCTTCGATGCAGTTTTCAATTGTCTGTTCGAATATGTACGGATTGGCCACCTGTATAAAAGACGGGTGGATGGCTGGGGTTGGCAGGCCAAATTCCAGCGTTGAGCCCCCACGGGGAGACTCGTCCCTCATATTGCGTGCCATGGCGGTTTCTTAGATCTCCTAATAATATGGCAATATCGAGCAATGTCTTTGGAAGTTGCAAGATGAAGACGCGCAACAAGTGACTGGATTGATATCTCGATCACGTGTCCGTCCAAGAGCTCTCAATCACGTGTAGGTTTACCGGGAATACATATTCCCGTATTCCGAAGTGTATACATCTGTCTCTACCATGATGCTTGATTTTCGAAGACAGATGTGCAATTACAAACATATTTATCATGCTGAAGATAAGTGAATAGCATAATTTTGTCTCACAGGTCCCTCAAGGCACTCCCCGACCAGCCCGTGTCGCCTTAGCCAACTCACTTTGAGCTGTGTTATCCGCATATCTCTTATAGATGGGAAGGTAATGCGCAAGATCACTGGTAGTCTCCTTGATACTGCGCCTGCTTTCAACGGCAGCAAGCCAAGTCCTCCACCGGCTCCAAATACCCTCATCCAAACCCCCTTCCCCCTCCCTTGGAACCCCTAATCCACCATTATTAAACTCATCAAACACCCACAGTCGTACCGCCCACGGGGCCAGCACCAAATCTGGAAGACTAATATCCTCACCAAGGAAGAAAGGTCCCTCAGTGTGCATCTCCTTAGTCCAAGCTTTCAGGTGATTTAAAAACTCTTGCCGAGCCTGATTCAACCCCGCATCTGTGTTCTGCTCACTGCCATCTTCTGACTGGTACTGCAAGAATCGGTGGAAAGATGGGATTATTCGAGATGTCACATAGTCAATCCAGATGCGTGCACGGGCACGCTCGTATGCATCCTCTGGCAGGAAGCGGGGTTTATGGTCTGGGTATGCTTCTTCCAGATACTCCAGGATCACAGTGGATTCGTACAGTGGCCGTGGGTGTGGATCTGCTGGCGTTGAGAGTGTAGGGACTAGGCCTCGAGGATTCAATGTGAGTAGTGATTCTGGCTTGTTGTAAGGGTTGACTTCGATATATTCGTATGGAATACTTTTCTCTTCGAGGGCGAGCCAGACTCGTTGCACTTTGTTTTATTAATATGGTTACTTGTCAATGAGTGACTGGAGACAAACCAAATCTGCGAAACTGGTCAGCAGTCGTTTGGTTGGAGTAGAGAGGGGTCGTGGACATACGGACAGAACCACCCCGCATATAACTTCAATGGCTGTTCAGCGCGATGCTGATCGACTAGCACCTTGGCCAGGCCACTGGCCTCGGGGTAGAGGTTAGAGTCAGGATGACCGGGCATTGTAGAATGTAATTTGATGTTTCCAAGGGAGAAGTGAAAAATGAAAGGAGGAAGAGATCCGAGTTGGACAAGTCGTGGATATTAGTGTGACATCATTTCATAGGCATATTCGTGATTGAACAGTGTCTTTAGTTAGATACTATTTGAAAATTGAAAATATAACACCAAAGAAATATAAAGCCTTGCAAAAACATCAAAAACCATCGGACTCTAGTCTTTTCCATACTTCCTGATCAACTTCTGCATAATCGACATAGCACCAGATCGATACCCTCCACCAAAAATAGCATGATGATTCAAATGATGATACCTTTTCGGGTATCAGTAAACTTATCTAATAATAAGAGAAGAAAAGGAAAAAGAAGAACTCACAATTCATATAATTCCACCCGATCAGCATACTCCGCCACAGGTTCAGTCTTGGGCACAATCCGATGATACTGATCAAAGAATCGAGCCCCAAACCCACCAAACATATGCATAATCCCAAGGTCAAACTCACTATGTCCATAGCAAGCTGACGGATCATACACCATATCCCCAGGTGTCTCATCGCGACCCGAGCCAACAATCCGACCCCAATCAGCATTCCCACTCCACAGATCTCCATGAACAACAACAGGCACAATCTCCTCTCCCTCTCCACTGGAAGTATACCCTAAATGACCGTCCCCAAGCAGCCGGGGCACAACCTTATGCGTCGTCTTTTCTACTGCCTCGCGCAGCTCAGCATCGGGTCCATTGCGCTCTTCAGATGTTTCCAGGATCGTAAGGAGCCGTTCGTTCGCGTAGAACTCAGCCCAGCTATCACAGAACCGGTTTGGCTGCTTGGTATCACCGCAAAAGGTTGGAACGGGGAATCCGAATCTGCGCCGGCCGGTGTTTGGGTCTGGGGGTGCGGGCGTAGTATGCAGTTTTCCGAGACGGTGCACGAGGGTGGCTTCAACGCTCGTGCTACGCCCCATCTTGCCCCCGAGCTCAAGGAACTCTGTTGCGAGGAAGTGCCTTTTGGCTTCTGTCCCCGGTTCGTCAAGTGGTCCCCGAGCTAGGGCGTGTGGACAGAACCCTGGTACGGAGGCTGCGATTGCATTGAGGGACTCGGATTCTCCTTGGAACATTTCTTCCGCAGCTTTACCATTTGAAGAGGTTTTTACAAAGTAGCGCCGCTCTTCTTTACCATCTTTGCTGGGGATCTGGGCATGGATGGTGCCCGTGCTTGTGAAGCCTGAGCCTAGGCCGGATGTCGAGAGGCTGGCTTTTGATTCGGGTGGGAGTGAGAGGGCTTGAATGATGGGTTCCGGTACTGGAGACATTGCTATTAGAGTTAAGGTGTATTAGGAAGAGTAGACTTGTTTTTAGACCGATGATTAACTAGACGCGGAGATGTGAATACCTAGGTAGACCGCATTGCAAAGGGCTATGACGTTTTTCTCCACCTCGATATTGGAGCTCTTAGCACCAGGCCTATACGGAGTACCCCGTACAACCTTAGTACATAGATAGAATGCATACAGTTTTCAGGCACATATTCACAGTTTATTATTTCCTATCTTCAGTTACGATATGAGATGAGCTCGCCACAGTAACAATAAAAGGAATTGTCCACATTTTCCTACAGTACTCCAATTCATCCAGAATGTCCACGGTAACAACTCTAACCATAATAAAGATATCAACTATGCGGGAGACAGTTTGTTCAACAAAAGTAGCGCAGTCTTTGTGCGCTCCCTTGTGTCTAGCTCCGTGTCATCCTCAAGGCTAGCCAGCCGTTCCGCAAAACCAAGAGAACGAAGTCTCACTGCCCGCTCCCGGCAACCTTCATGGTCACTCTGGTCTTCTTCGTAGATGAGGTTGATCACTACCCAGACACAGTTCGACCGAATGTCCTTGTGGGAATGGTTGAAATAATTGCCTAGAGACCGCAGCAAATCACGGTGGAATGTGACGATGCGCCGGTGGCGCGGGTGTCCGGCCGCCAAGTGGATGACGAGAGCGGCAGCTGCGTTGATAATCTCATTGGGAACATGGAGGGACTGACTGCTGGAATCCCGGCGGTGAGGAAGTTGGATGGTACGTGGACGTAGTGTATCTGCAATGGTATCGAGGAAATCATTTTGACCAAGCTCTCTGAAGAGATATTCGATCATCTCAGGTGCATCCCGACCACATATCATGTTGCGCAGTAAGTCAAATGTCTGCTCCTGGACAGCAATATCGTCCTGTCGAGACTGTGTGGTTTGGGCCAGGTTTCCGTGTAGAACGAGTTTGCGTCTGCGTCTTGCATCAGGAAGGAACATGTCCAAACTCATTTTGGAGGGAGGCATGGTATCGGTCATCTTGAGGTCCTCGTCCCACTCCGCTGCATCATCCATGGGGTTCAGAATATCGACCTGTTCGCCAGCTGAGTTGGATCGGCCCATGGCAAACCCGGGACTTTGGTCTGTCTCCTCTTCCATCCCCCGGCGAGTCACTGCGCGGACTGGATCCTGGGAGATGATCTCCATAATCCATTCTGGGCCTAAGGTCTCGATGATGTTCATTCTGACGTCGTTTGCAGTATCATAAACCATGTGCTTGAGAGCCCAGAGCGATTCAATCTGTAATTTGGTGTTGGGTGAATGAGCATGTTCGCAAAGGATGGGAATGATGTTGTGGGAAATGATTGCCTGAGAAGATCATGTTAGCTGCAAAGTTCATGAAAACAAAAGATAGGCATCTACAAACCTCTTTCATGGGACTGAAGTCCAAGGCCAAGTTACAGATCGCAGCCGTTGCTGCAATTTGCACTTCGAGGTCAGAATGGCGAAGAAGGGCAAACAGCGGCTTAGCTACGCCAGCATCAATAAGACTAGTTCTTAGCACGCTCACGGATCTGGTTAGCATCCGAGCTGTACCACAAGCGGCCAGAATTGTCGGAATCGGATTTCCATCCTCTGCAGTATTTCTGGGTGTAGCAGCATCAGCCAGTGCGTCACTGGGCCTTGGCTTGAGAGCGTCGATGATGTAAGGGACCACACCATGTTCGCAAATCGCCTTGCGGTACTCATCCTTGAATGGGACGAGTGCTGCTAAAGCCTTGAGAATGTTCTCTCGGTAACGCATCACATGGCAAAGGGTCGGGGAGTAACCGGAGGGCCCGAGGCGGCACTCCTGCGAAAGAGACTCAGGGTCCCGGACTGGGCCATCTTCTGCGTGCCACATTGGCCGGGATGTCTCCGTGATCGGGTTGTAAGTCTCCTTAAGAAGTTGTGAAAGTCGCTTAAGCGCATTAGCTTCTACTGCGTGTTTCTGCAGTTCCTGGTCGTCCATGACCAGGTTGGCTAATACGGCAGGGGCCTCTTCTTTTAAGCGTAGGGTTGACGAGAGCAGCCCATCATGGATGGCGCCTTCTTCATCCGGTAGTCGGACGTTCTTGTCAAGCATACGAATCAAGATGGGAATTAACAAATAACTGAACATTGGGACGCGATGCTTCTTCGCCAATCCTAATCGGAAGAGGGCCGTGACAAGACGAGCGGCCATCAACCGTGCCATACCATTCTCTGAGCGAAGAATGCAAAGCAGCCATGGGATAATCGAATTCTCGTCGTCTTCTGGGACAGGAGTGTCAGACAGTGAAAAAGGTGTGGGGTAAGAATGGCTGTGTCGGCGCTGGGAGCCCCCATGCCCCAGAGGTGGGAAATTGGCAGAACTGGATGATGATTTCGTGTGTGCTAGAGGAACCGAAGGTAAAAGCTGTTCTATGGGGTTGGAGCCAAGATGACGGGGTACTGCGGAGCCCGACAGATATGTGGATCCCCACGGACCTTTCTTGATGTCTGATGGGGCAAACCCAGCGACTTGTTTTGGAAACACCGTCACAATGGCAGGTGATGACAGAAAGTGCTCCGCCCTCCATTTTGATTGTTCAATAATAACAGCAACCGCACGTAGAATCGGTGCTAGCTGGGCGGATTCGGGGGCCGGAAGCGGTAGATCCTCCAATGCGCCAGGTTCTTTAAGGCGATCCTCCGCACCGGGCAAGACAAACCCTTTGGCCACAACAAATGAGGCAATCTTGAGCGCCAAAGCATCCAACACCCCGGACTCTGCTAGTGCCGTCTTGTGGGTTTCCTCGGTGCATAGCTTGCCGATCAGGGCGGCTGCTAGCTCAATCGTGGCCTGGCTGCGCAGGTTTTTGTACTCCTGCGAGATTATACGCCTGAGAGAGCTGATATTTGCAGAAGCAAAAACAAGATCCGCAAAGTGCGTATCCCGAGGCCATTGTTCCTGGCTTTGCAGCGGTATCCGGTCTGCAATTATGTTCAGGAGTCGTAGAATGGGAAGACAGAATGAATCTGGACAGTCCGGAGACGAAAATATTGAAAGTAGGGTCTGGGGGATATTGCTGGCGAATAGTGGGGTGAGAAACGTCGGGCCACCTGCTCAGTACAGTCAACGTCCGTCTTGGTATATTTGGACATGGATCTAGTCTTCACGTACCTTGTGCCAAGCTCCCAACAATTAAAATGGCTTGAAGGCATGCTTCATAGTCTTCTGGGGCTTTTGGCGTAAATTGGCGTTGGTGCGATATCAATTCATTAAACTCGACCGTTCCCGGCCACCTCGAGGTCAGCAGCCGTGCCAAAGCTGGTATGATTCCCTCGACAATGTAGGTTTCCTTGCGCTGGTCATGGCCAATCAGTTCATTCTTCAGAGTGCGCAAAGCTGTAATCTGAGAGGAGGCCGATTCAGCGCTCTGTAGCTGCAGCAGAATCGGCGGTGCGGCCGCTCGCGTCATCATCTAGCGATCACCCCCTCCCAGTGGGAGGTGCTCGGCGTTTCACTTTGTTAAATTAATGAATGAGTAAAGAGGCTAGAATGATATCGAGGAAGTTATCTCCGTCAATGTGAAGACTGTGTAAACCTGGATGTACAACATAGATATGATGCCTGACCGGAACTGTAGAGCCGGGCCCAGAGGTACTCCGCACTTCAGTTCTGCCGAAACATACCGCCTCTGAAAAGTGGTCCCGGATTAAGGAAGGACCGCAGTACTCGGCCTTAATTGGTCTGAGCCATGGCTACAGAACATCCATGGATATTTGTGTGTTGTATACATTTAGATACTGCACTTAAACTAATAATATCTGCATAGAAAAGTTATTGTCAAGTGTGAGGCATCTGAAGTCTAACTCTACAGATTAGCATGGTTTCCAAGATTATTTTGCCTTGGCATGAAAAGAGGAGCGTATTCAATCCTACAAGGGTATCACCTGAGTAGGAATGTATGGATATTAATCAATATTTGGCTGTGGGGTACCCCATACTAGTACTATATACTCCCCGCACTGAAATGTATATTAAGTAGCCTCCAGGGCTATATAGTGTAGGCCATATTGTAAGGCCTTGATCGTTAGTTAATATCAGTTCTCACCTTTATGCAGCACTGCAGCAAATCTGACATACTGCTGATCCGGGGTTTGGGAACGGATATTGTCAGGACAATCATGTAGATCGAATCATTCTAATTAGGCGCCATCTACGATATATTGCATCTAGAACTCTAGCACTCCAACAGAAGTACAATTGTATACTTGAATTCTCTTGGCACTTTAACCCAATGCAGCTTAGAGTACCGGTAGTTTACCCCCGCTTCCCGGCGCGCTCGGTAGTACAACATAAAGTCGCATTAGATGTAAAATGGTATAGGGTGCTATACCAGACACAGGAGGGTTGTTTGAACAGATTAAAGATATATATATACTCTTGAACTAACTATCCAAGATGTAAGGAATATGTATCGTTAGATATAATATCTATATAGTACATTAATATATATTAATATTAATACAGCCAAGAAATACTAGTAGCCCAAAAAAATACACATACAGTCACATTACAGTAACCGGCGGCATCCAGCCACTGACAGCATCGATGTAATTACCTCACTGACGAACTTTGAAAGAACAAGATTTTCAACCGGCTTTTTTGCCCCCTTCCTATTCTCTCGTCCAAGGTCATTCGGAGGATTATTCCCTTGACCACATACCCCCTCTTTCCTCTTTCCTTATTTGTTATAATCTTGCAAGTTTCCCCTTTTGCTTTTCCTCTCCTCTAAGCCTCTGAGGATGAGGCCGGCCGTGCACCCACGCCATCCACAGCGCGCCCTGACTGTGCGCCCACGTGGTCTCACCTTGGACTGTGAATGCTCAGATTCTCAACATTCCTTAATAACCTAGTCACACCCTAAACCATGTTGGCGTCTTCGCCTTCGCCTTCGACGGCTGCGTTACGCTCCCCGCTTCCTTCAACTTCGGGGTCGCATTCCCATTCACACTATGAGCCGACTGGCGCTCCACAATTCAATAGTCCTCGATCCTCGCGTTTGGCTATTGACGAACTCCGGTCAGCCTTGAATCGGCATACTGTCGATCCCTCCTCTCCTGAAAGTTCGGATCTTCAACGCAGGCGCGCATCTTCCTCCACCGACACTTTAAAGACCCTAGTCAATAATTCGGTCTTGGCTTCGACCCCCCAATCAGCCATTTTTTCCGCTGCGACTGCAACCACCCCAGCGGCTGCCACGTCCACAAATCCTCCGACTTCCTCCCCCGCCCCCTCGATGCCCGCCCCTACCTCCGGTTCCAACAAGCGCAACAGCCAACGGGACCATCATTCGTCGGATGCGACGCCAACGGAATACGATGGCGAAGATTTGGAGAGATCACAGTCCAAGCGCCTGCGACCTTCCAAACCAGATGTCAAGATGTTGCCCACGCAATATGAACTGGCCGACCCCCGCGACATGGTCGTGCTGATTTCCAGCATGCTCATGGAGCTGATCCGATTCAACGACAAGATCCCCCTCCACCAGGGTCGTTTGACTCGCTTCCACTCGCGCTCTCCCCCTCGAATCTCCGTGCAAGATTACCTCCAGCGATTGACGACCCACGCTACTCTCTCACCCCCTATCCTCCTCAGCATGGTCTACTACATCGATCGACTCTGCGCACTGTACCCCGCATTCACCGTTTCCAGCCTGACCATCCATCGGTTCCTGATCACTAGCGCCACAGTTGCTAGCAAGGGACTCAGCGACAGTTTCTGGACCAACAAAACGTACGCTCGAGTTGGTGGCATCGGCATGACGGAACTGGCCATGCTCGAACTTGATTTCCTGTTCCGAGTCGAATGGCGCATTGTTCCACAACCGGAAGTGCTAGTGGACTATTATCAGAGCCTCGTCGATCGATGCGACGGGTTTGAAATCGAAGGTGTCTGCCAGAATGGCAGTGCGAAAGCCGGGGTAACGGGTATTGCCCCAGCAGCCGGTCCTATTCCAGCATAAAGCTGGACCACGCCCAATTACGCCGCCCATGCGAAATCTGCACAAAATTACGCAAATTACTTTCTGCCCTGGACCACTCGGGCCGGTCTCGAGTCAAGCCATGGATGAGTGGATTCTTCTGCCTATCACCCGCCGAGTCACTGGCGGTGTGATTTAATACATACCACTTGCATTAAGGGGGGATGGTGTCGGATCTCGATGCACCATTGCTTTTGATCTAATAAGGAGCACCGGCATCAGAAATGGCGCTTTTAGAACAGGAATCTATCTCAGCATATACTAAAAGGTCGATGGGAAACACCTTGTTCTTTCTTTTCAGCGATTTTTTTTCCCGCAGGGTACTCGGCGTTTCATGTCTTAGGGGATGATGGGTGATATCCATGATCAAATCGCCTATCGTCTGAACTGTTTTTTTTTAGAACCATACAAATCTCAAATATCCACTCATACCTCGAGCATTTGAAATTGTAGATCTTCCGCGTGCTATGTATGCAGGTACAAGAATAGTCGGCTGCTTATGCAGCCTTGTCGGGCCTTTTGGTACTACATATGTTGTAGGAGTTTTGGTAGACTTTTTCAAGGCTTTTTTTTGAACTACATTTGAACAATAATAGATGTTCATTCATACTAAGTAAACTCGAAGAATCCGAAACTACATACTTTGTATGTAACTAGTATATTATACCTACCTAAGTAGAGACCAAAGACCCAAAACGGTCTAGCGGCAAACCCGTGGGACAGACCAAGTTTGCACTGTTTGTTCTTTAACTTTGTATAGCTTTCTTCTTTTCTTCGAGTCCTCATGTGAATGCTTTCCTCTTTCACTGAATTATTGAAGTCGAGGTCGGCAATTGAGGCCCAAGTGTGCAATTCCAAAGCACTATCACTTACAACCACTTTTAGGCTATACTATTGGTTGGGCATCCTGAAACCTATCTTGACACATTCTATTTCACCCCGCGCCTGACTGGGTGCCATTCGAGATAGCTAGAATGGACATCGAAAAGACAATTAGAGGCCTCAGGCCCCTTAGTGGGCAAGTGGTCCCTATTCGAACAGTCCAAGAGACGAGGCCCCAAGAGGAATTCGGTATGACCTACACTATCGCCCTCTTCTTGCGACACCATGATTAACCAAGGATTAGGCGATGCCTTTGTCGCAGAAGTCAATGTGAAGTCTGCATCCAAGGTGATAAAGTAAACTACCGACTTGCATACTTTGCCGGTTCGAACACCACATTAATCGATTCCTTAGGGCTATCGACACGGCTTTCCCCAGAGACCCTTCCCTTCCGCTATCCCACCTCCGTCGCTTCGCCAAAAGAGAATTGCTCCCACCGCCGCTGAGGGCAGCGATTGAAAGTCAGAGCGTTCCTCTAGAGACCCCGGCACAAACAATCTTCGTCCTCATATCACCACCATTGCCCGATCTCACCACAGTCAAGGCTCTGCTCGCTCCGTTTGCGCCAAACACAGCGCCGGCCACTACAAACGATCCTGCGACTACAAATGAAACGCCAGAGGAAGCTTCACCCTCCGATCCCCCTTCCCCTACTATTCAACTTCACCCAATCAAAATCCCCCTTGCACCCCCCTTCAACACAACTCAAGCCGAAAAATGGACCAAGACCCTCTGGCCAGTCATATTCAACCCAGCAGCACCCCGCTCAACTGTTGCACCGCCCCCTCAGACCCTAAAACGCGCACAAGAATCTATTGAACCACGAGCAGGGTACTACTTATCCCTCGCGCGCAAAGTAGCAGAGGAAGCAGAACAATCTGGGCTAGGCCGTGGCGTAGGCGCAGTGATAGTCGACCCTGCCATTGAAGAAGAGATAACCGAGGCAGGTTATGAGGCCGGATATGACACTACATCAGAATGGGACGAAGCAGTCCTCGCAGTTGCCGGTGATGCACGGTACTCTCGATCCGAGGCGGGCGCGCCATCCCAGGCCCAGCTGCACACTGGGGTAGCGCCGAACCCAGCGAGCAAGACATACGATGCAGATATCGAGGGCGGGCCTGAACTGCACGCGTTAATGCGTGCCGTCGAGCTGATTGCTCGTTGGCGCCGAGAACACGATTGTTCTGACGGCATGCCTGCATCAACAGCTACTGCGGATTCATTGAAGCCAGAACTAAACCAGCCAGAGCTGAGCGCCCTCGAATCATACTTCTTATACCGACACCGTCCTGGTGCATCCCCCAACTCCTCAAACCCACCTCAATCGCCGTCCTCTCCATTGAAGAGGAAACACGAAGTCCCGAATCCCGAATCCGACTTGACTATCGACACCTCTACAGACCCCTCGCAATCCCAGCTCCAACACCCACCTCTCCCCGCTCCTCCCCCATCTACCGTGGTACTTGCGGATTCTTCTACCACAGCTACAACGCCCGCAGCTCCGCGTATTCGCACCCGCTCGCAGGGTGGCTACCTCTGCACAGACTTGGACGTCTACCTTTCCCATGAGCCGTGTCTCTGCTGCTCTATGGGCATGCTTCTCTCCCGGTTCCGCTCTGTCATCTTCCCTAGAAGTGGGAGGTTAGAGAGTGGCGGCCTGTCTTCTGAGCCGGCCGTTGGTCCTGTGGCCGATGAGCGTGATCAAGATGCAGAGGCTGATACTTCTGCGGTTGATGGACAGGAAGAGAGGGGATACTATGGGCTACATTGGAGGAAGGAGTTGAACTGGAGGGCTCTTGGATTTGAGTTTGTGGAGGATGGGGAAGTGGAAGCCAAGAGCGATGCTGGAATGCCTGTCTTCCATGCTTGATTGCATATATTCATTACTGTATAACTCGGTTCACTATACGTCATATCGAGTATAGCCTACATGCTATATACATCCAACTCCGTACATTTGGGTGTTTGTGCTGAATTGGCCTTGCGATAGTTGCGCCGAAGTGGGATGCCCTGATCTAGCGCCTGAAAACGGTGAACTCCATGACCAAGAAAACCACGTAGGCGGCAAGAAGTACCAGGCCAGCCATTCGGTGGGGTCCTAGAAAGACGACCACAACAAGTGACAGCGAGGACACCCATACTGTCACCAGATCAAACAGAACAAAGGTATCTGACCCATCCAGGGGGTTTCCCGCTACCGCAACAACACCGACGCATAGCGTTAGTAGGAAGATGTTACTCCCTGCTGTGGTTGCAACAATTATGCCTCCTTGTCCACGAAATCCGCTGAGCATCGCAACCAACTTCTCCGGTAGGGTTGTGACAAAAGCAATCACGGTTAATCCAAAGACAGTACCTGACAGATTGAGAGAGTTGGCGATAGCACCTGCGCTGTGGGCAAGGATGTACCCCGACAAGGAGAGTGCTAGCAATCCGAAAATAAGCTGGATAACATGATGATAAAGCGGTCGGGGAGGCTTTTTCTTTTTCTTGTCCACATCTGTATCTCCTAATAGAGGGGAAGACTCCGAGGCTGACTGCCCGGCACTTTGCCCCAATGTTGGTTCGCCATGAACATCGATTGATTCGTCGTCACTGTCACTTTCACTGTCCGACAGCTGAGGCGGTTCACTGATACCTCTATAGATGGCAAATCCAATAGAGATGATATAAAAGGCGAAGAGAGCGATGAGAAGCCCACCAGTAACTCTATTCAGCTGATGAAAGTATGCCAAGATGATGAAAACAGTCGTGATGAAGAATTGGAGTGCAGAGTATATCTTCGCACTACTGTCAAAGGGACTATCGCCTGGATGACATAAAAGCCCGAGCGAAAAGGCACCGAGGATATTGGAAATTGAAGATCCCATGACATTTCCTAGGGCTAAAGGGGTGTGACCTTGCAGGATTGCAGCGACAACAACAGCGAGCTAGGGAGAGCTTGTCAGTATAGACCGATTGGAGAAGCTTGAGCTATGTACCTCTTCGTATTCAGCCCCAGCAGTCAAAAGGGCAATGAGAGTTGGGGAGATGCCTAGTCGTTGTCCTACAATTACAGTGTGATCGATGAATTTGTCTGCACCATAGTCAAGAACAAAGACCCCGGCGATTAGGACTGCCGTGTTGAAGAAGAGACTGTCCCAATCCATGATATAGGTGTTGGAATGTTTAGGTAGAGATGTAGTTAGCCGTTCAAGTCTTGTCCCGAGTTATGTGTATTGAAATTACATGCCAATACACGCTACGATAGGTGGAGATATGCATAAACTACGTAATATTTGAAATAATCCATAGTACATGTAGTTAGGTGGTGATACTACTACTACTACTACTACTACTACTACTACTACTACTACTACTACTACTACTACTACTACACTCTGAAGATGACTTTGAAACTTCATTTGAAATTTTTTTTTGGGTAAAAACAGGCTTTTTGACATACCACATCAGGTATTCTGCGTTCTCACGCAATTCAGACACCCAACCTGTAACCTCCACACTCCAATCCTCCAATCTCCACCGAGGTCTGCATCGTTAACCTCCCTTCTCTTCCCAACACGAGCAAGAAACGCCCCTGACGCCCCAGGCTGAACAATTCCAGCCTCCTTCGACACCCTTCTATGCAGACAAAGCAATCAAGATCAAGACAAGAAAATTCGTGACTTCGTCACAGTATCTCCTGTATCGACGCCAGATGTCGAATGACATGGCAAAGTACATAAAGAATTTGGTAGGAACAGCATGGAGATCCATTCTTTTCGTCCTGGGCATGTGTGTGATAGAGCCAATATGGCTTCGAAGAATGTGTCCATGAGAAAACGGAGAGGGGTATAAACCGAGGTCGATATCCCATAAGATACAGCCCAGAGCTCGACGAAAAAAAAACTATTGGCTCAAAAGACAATGGGTTGTGGACTAGCAAATGATTCGGGTTCATCGCACTGGAAGAAAAAAAAAAGAGCAAAAAAAAGAGGTCAAAACGGAGTTGGGATAAATGCTTTTGTGAAGCAAAAGTGAGATATGATCAAGAAGCCTTTGGGGAGAGAGATAGATGTCAAGGGACCGCCGCGCCCTATATTATGTTCTTCTCCCCAGATGGCTCCATTGTAAACAGTGTTTCATGTGCAGAGGCGAGCTGTAAACACAAAAATGGAACGAGCTCGCCGAGATTGATGGGTGTTATGTATGACCTGTCAATACAGGCGGCAGATAATCCTCTGAAGTGAGGATCAAAATGCATGACTTTGTGGAAGACACAAAACTTGATGTGTCGTAGGATTTAGTGGGTATGATGCTTTTTCAATGCGTCGTTGAAGAACGGATGCCCAGCCTACTGGTGAAGCTTTCGGGTCGAGGAACCTCAATCCATTCGCTGGTAGAACAATAGATAGGCCACTTTGTTGTCACGGGAGCCATAGCGGCCCAGGGGGGTTCGGGACCCGGAGGGAGCGGCGGGAGGGGGAGTGACTGCGTTCACGGATTTCTTGCTTGCATGTCCGTTGGCACCATTGCCATTGACCTGGCTCCAGCCCTTATCGCTGTCAGTCAAATCCATGTCGTCCTGGTCGATATGGTCGAAAATATTGCCGTTCGGGATCTTTCCGTGCTTGTGCTGCTCAAGAGCAGCAGCGAGAAGCTTGGGGTCTTCCTCGCCACCGGCTTCCGCCACGTCCTCACTGCGAATGCGACGGATAGAGGTGTCGTCCATGCGGATCCATTCCAAGCCTTCCTGTCGCCGAACATCGACTGTGTAGTGACCGCCGCTGGCGTTCTTGCCGTGGTGGTAGATGACACCCATAAGGCGATACTTCGGAGGACCTCCCTGGGATGCCATGGCGTTACGCCGATGAGGTGGGAAAACCTCCCGTGGAAGCTCCAGGTCTAGGGGATATCCAACCTTCTTCCAGATCTTCTGAGTGGCACCCGTGACATTATCATACTGGAAGCGTTTGAGATGAAGAATGAGGACAGGGGGCAAGGTTTCGATGAAGATTTGTTTGGTGGCGGTGATGTTGGGTCCTCGCGACGAGTTGAAATCACCCTGGATGCTTTCCGGCTTTGTCATTCCCTTGAGCGCATCGAGAATGTTGTGAACGTCATGCGCTCCAATGTCGAGTTGCAAAGGTTGGTATGGTTCCAATGTGACAGAAGTTTTGTTGCCAGGGACCTTGAATTCCGAGCGAAGCTTTCCCCCAAAGATTCTGGTGACCGGCGACTCAGCGGCAAGAGAGCCAGACAGTTGGGTGACCGCTGATTTTTGCTTGTGGCCAACTTCTAACCAGCCATCGACGGAAGAATCGCCACTTTCCTTCGCTGCAGTGCGCGATTCGGCACGAGCGCACTCCTCATGCATTTCCTCCAGAAGGAAGCCTAGGAACTCTTGAGCATCCTGCTGATGTCCACGTCGCATGTCCCTGAATCGTGGCAGCTGTCGAACCATCTCATAAACAAATTCAGGAACGAAAGACTCGCCATATTGCTCAAGCTCATTGGGCTTCAATCTGAGACGAAGTTGGTCTTCGGAAGTAGCCGCGTCAATAACACGGAATTCTTTCATAAACATGATCATCGCATCGATCAAGGGAAGATCGCTGTGGAAGGTGTGTGCAGCACGTCGGCCAAGATGATCAAGAAACTGGTAGAATGGGGTACAAGAAACAAGAATTTGCAACACAGAGTTCATGTAGCACATGTTTCCAGTGTTGACCAGTCCCCGAGGCTCAAGGAAAGCGATCTTGTCGCTGTATTGAGTGACATCTTCTCCTAATTTGCTCAGGACATCTGCAAGGGACTTGTTTTTCTGAACAGGCAATCCATGTGGCTCAGCCAAAGCGGCGGCGGCGGCGGCGCTTGCTGCTTTTGCTGACTCCTTCGAACGGACCAAATCAGCCCAAGACTTGGGTGCAGCTGATACGGGCGAGATTGTCTTGGTTTCGGTGGAAGGAGTTTTATCAGATTCGACCACTGGGGCAGGAGTAGCAGGTTCAGTTGATTTAGGAGTTTCAGATGCGACGCTACCATCTTTGGCTTGGCGACGTGGGGTAGATGGGACATTGGGCACCACTGGAATAACCGGAGCAGGCTTTGAGATTTTCGACTGTGCCTGTGATCTCGCAGCTGATGAAGGAGTGGTGGGTTGTGTGGAGTCTGCATCTGACTGTTGGAATGTGGTGGTTGTTGGGGTTTGAGGTTCCGAGGATTCTTGGGTGGATGAACTTGATGGTTGAACCTCTTCGTTTCCATCTCCTTTGATGACCATGTGCGTGTCTTTGGTAGGAAGCTCAACCGATGATTGCATGACACGGCCCTTGCGACGCCTGCGAGGGATTCTGGCCGGGAAGGGCTGCTCAGGAACAGAAAGCCAAGGAATCTAGACTGACAGTTAGAAAAATATACAATTTTGATACAAGATGAGATCAAACACTTACTGGTGCGGCAAAAGTGGGCTTCGGGGGCAAGTTTGACTGTGGCTCCCATCGCGGTGGCGGCGAAGCGATGGGATATCCCTGGACCGAGTGCGGTAGAACAGCAGGGTATTCCTGAATCTCGGGCTGAATGGGCTGGATCGATGGATGCATGACGGATGGAGACATTATCGGTTGCAGTGGAGTCGGAGTTCTTTGATGCATGGGCATCGAATGAGGAATATGCGTGGGCGCCATGACAGGCTGCGAGTGAGGATAAGAGGATACAATCATCGGTGCATAGGGCGCCTGGTATGGACGTGGGGGGCCCTGGATATGTCCATATGGTGGGTACCAGTAAGGGTATTGCTGAGATGAGTATGGTTGATGAGGCATGTGGCCATTCATATGAGGAGGATATCCCATGTACTGTGGTGATCGCATGTGGGGAGGCGCGGCGTTGTAAGAGAAATCTTGCTGGCGCCGTGAAGGAGGCATGGGCAGCTGCCCATGCGGCATGGCAGGGAGGTGGTGATTCATCTTGGGCTGGCTAGAGAAAGAAGTTGTCTTGACGTTCGGTCACGCGTTACCTCAAATGAGTGCCATGCGCGATAGCAGTCAAGAGGAAAGAAAAATCTGGAGCTGCTGGCGCATTTAGGCAGCCATCATGGCCTCAGTAAGAGCTGTTGGATATGTTGGAGAGTGGGAGTGTAGGATGAACTAGGTCAAAAGAGCTGTTGGGGTTGCTGGGGATTGGTTGGAAGGAGACTGGCAAACCAGATCGGAGTGAGGAAACAAGAGAAAGAAGCAGATCGCTGTACAAGTGAATCTCTAGGCGAAGAGAGCCGACAGGTGGGGGTGAGAAGCGAGTGAGCAGAAGTAAAAGAAAAAAAAGAAGACCTCTGATTCACCGTCAAACGAAATGAAGCTGAAGGGGACCGAGACCGAATTGGGTGTCGGGACTTGTTGGGTCACGTGACATTGCGATTTGTAACCCGAGAGGGGCGAAACTAGACCTTCACGACATCATCTGGCACCCTGAGGGCCGTCCCTCGATCCTTACTACTATTCTTACATGGCCTTTAGGGCCATTCATTCTCGTTCACCTCTTCTGGTTCATTCTGAGGCATCTGGTGGATCACTCGATCTACTGCCCGCTAGCTGATTGCATCTTATCAGTTGTTGGCTTTATCCAGTCCCCCATAGCACACCCCTCATCTTCTATTTCGGCCAACTGGCTTGTTTCGTCCCTCTACCTTGTTGGATTTGTTGGGGTCTCACTGTTGCAGGACAAATACCGCATAGATATGTCATCCAATGCAGGACAAAACCCGCCCCCTTCGAAAGCGGTAAACATTCCAAACACGGTCTCGTCTACTCCATTCCACTCTGCAGCTCTAGCGGACAACAGCAGCTCTCAGAGGCGCGTAGGAGGCCCTGCAAGCTCTCGGCCAGGGGTATCATCGAAGACTTCAGCCACCCCAAGGAATAACCAAGCTCGGAAGAGTCAACATAACCGTCAAAGAAAACCTCGGTTATTGGATGATGACGAGTACAACGAATCGGTGGGTTCACAGGTCTATCTTCCACAAGAGCTGCCTGCTGACCCTGGAGGCGTTATACTATATAGGCCGCCATGAAATCCACGACTAGTCGGAAGGGACAGACGTCCATCACTCACCTGATGAACTTTTCACTTCCACCCCGCCCGCAATACCAAGCACCTCCTCGCAACATTCGACGGTATACATCCTGGGGAGCGGGTGCAGTAGACAAATCGCGTTATGTCCACGCGAATTACCGGTTTATTGTGATGCCAAATCAAAATTTCCATGCTCAGGCAGCCAATGCCGATGTTCATCTTGATTGGGCCTCGGTCCTTCAAGTGCTGGTATCTGCTCAAACACAGGCTGCTAGTTGTCCCATTTGTCTTTCTACTCCGGTTGCACCACGGATGGCCCGGTGTGGTCACATCTTCTGCCTCCCATGTCTTATCCGATACATGCATTCATCCGACGACGATAACACAGTCCCTGAAAAACGGCACCGTTGGAAGAAATGTCCTATCTGTTGGGACTCCGTGTATATCTCTGAGACCCGACCTGTCAGGTGGTTCCGTGGCCAAGAAGGTGATCTTCCCGTCGAAGGTGGTGATGTTGTATTGAGACTTGTAAAGCGAGAGTCAGGCAGCACTCTTGCTCTGCCTCGTGATGGATCTGAGACACTTGGTCCAGGCGAGGATGTTCCGTGGTATCATGTGGCGGAAGTTGCCGACTATGCTCGAATCATGAAAGGTGGCGAAGAATATATGACTGCCCAGTATGATGCTGAGATTGAAGACCTGCACAGACAGGAAGTCGAAGACGAGCTTCTCTTTGGTGATGAGAATACTTGGACTCGAAAAGCAATTGGTTCCATCAAGGATGCCAAGGAGAAGCTGAAAGGCATTGGCAATCCGCCCGAGGTCCGGCCAGTTAAGGAACGCACTATTGCACCCACGCCGGCTACATCAGACGAAGCGGATCATCTCTCTAAAACCTTAGACGGGGTCCATCTCGATCCTGAATCCAGTGCCAAAGGTAAAGAGAAAGGCTCCAGCAAGCAAACACCAGTGTCTTCCGGGTCAGATCAACCATATCACTTTTATCAGGCGTTGCCTCAGTTCTATCTATCGTCCTTGGATATTCGCATCCTCAAGGCGGCATTTGGGGAATATTCTCTGTTCCCTGCAACTATCCTACCACGGGTGGAGCACATATCAACAGGCCACATCGTGGATGATGAGCTTCGCAAGCGAGTGAAATATCTCGGGCATCTTCCGCAGGGATGTGAGGTTAGTTTCCTGGAGTGCGACTGGAGAGACGTGGTTGTCCCCGAGGTTCTGGCGCGTTTCCGCGCAGAGACTGATAGACGCCGAAAACGTAACCGGGAAAAAGAAGCCCGGGAAGAAAAGGATCGCATTCGCGCGGAGAAGGAGGAAGATGACAAACGGTGGGCAGCCGCTCGGCGCAAGCGGCCAAGCATTGGAAGTGCCAGCGTCAGTGAAGCTCCATTCTCTGCTCATGACTTCCAACCACTTCCTCACAACGTGGATTCTACATTGTTTGACCCCGCCGCTGCCTCCTCGGCCTCTCCTCCACGCTCATCATCTGGATTCGGCGCATTGGCTTCTCCTTCCACCAGTCCCCCCGGTCTCCGCACTGTTTGGGGCACGACGGCAGTGGGTTCACTGTCACCAAGCCTTGGGGCTCAGCGAGCTATACACAGTGACGGGTGGCGGCAGGGCTGGGAGGATGAGCTCTTTGCCCAGCAGGAATCTGAGCTGCTCGCTCAGACGGCATCTGGGGACCAAAATACCAATCCTAGTGCGGGTAAGAAAAAGAAGAAAAACAAAACTAAGATTACCTTGATGGCCACTAGCAGCCAGAGAGGGGCATAGGCTTCGACGAAGCCTCGTTGTTTATTGTACTTTTCTCAATTCCCATTGACCTTGTACTGCATTATCATATATGGTCCATTTTCCCGACTCTTCGGGTTGTTGACTTAGTACCTGTGATTCTCGCCTGTGCCTATATGTTATTCTACTGGTACTGTTAGATTTATTAGAATATTTGAATGAAACAAACACACAATTACATTTCTAATTCAGTACTCTGATCCATTTGGCTTAATATGATATAAGAGACGTTATATAAAAGAACATGCCAGTGTCCTTTGAGGGGTATTTCCATATGTATACAAATGCGGTAAAAAGTCCAAAGCATAATACACCGTCCAGGGGTCTTTTCTAATGTTGAGATATACTAGGGGGTAAATTTGCATAGATCTATCTACAAAGTACGGAGTAGGTAGGGTTTGCTAAATTATCAAAATAGGCAGTTGACAACGAGCTCCCCCACAATGACACACTCAACCAATTCCAGGGCTCTCTCTTGGTAAATTGTCTTTGTGGGGGGAAATATTTCTTAGTGGAAGAAAAGCATTTAGCCCCTTTTAGCATCTATGAAAGGGAAATCTATACTATACTACCCAAAGTACACCTTGGGTTCTCTCTGATTTTTTGTTCATACAACTCTCACTACTCAACTAATACTACTACTACAATTACTATGAAAAGAATACAAAGATTCCATTATAGACTCCAAATATACCCAGATAGATACCACCTCAAATTGGCCGCAGATTTTAAAATTAGTCATTATGTAATCAATTAGGATGGGGCCCGCGGACAAAGTAAACATTCAGGGCATTCCTGTTTTTTCACCCTCGCTCCTTTTTACCCTCAGTCATTCCTTTCCGTACCTTCAATTGCAGTCGGAACCTTGGTCTTCCGATTGAGCGACCATGACTTTAACCCGCTCTCAAACGGGGAAGACCCCTAAGTGAGTAGTTTCCACCGGATCTCTGTTGCGACGTATCCACACCCTGGATCATCCAGGGTTATATCTTGCCAATCCCCGGAAATTTTGGCTTGCACATAGTAGGCTTTTTGTCAAGCTAATTTGGAATTCTGTCTTCCTCCAGAAAAATGGATCGTCCCGGCTTCATTGAGACCCCCGGCGGCCGTCGTGCCACCCGCAATAGTTCTGTCTTCGAGGGTAGCGAGCATGAGGTTGCTCCGTCCCCCTCCCTAGAAAGATCTAAGTCCGCCTCCCGTCGTCGTACTTCAGCCAAGGTCAAGATCGAAGAGGATGATACGCCGGTAAAGGTCACGACCAATGGCAAGACTACCACTCCTAAGCCCAAGTCCGCATCGCGCGTGGTGGACGGCTGGGAGGAAGGTCTCGATCCTAAGGTGGATTACAGCGGACACTTTGAATTCGGTGGCTCCTTGGGAGTTCTGTCCATGATGATCGGATTCCCCATGCTCATGTACTACATGTGGATTGGTGCCACTTACTACGACGGCAAATTCCCTCGCCCCGCGGAGAACGAGAGTTACAGCGACTTTTTCGCACACTTGGTCAATCTGGTCTACACCGGCGCTTTCCCATCGGTCAAGGCATGGACTATCTACTGGGTTTTCTTCATCTTCGAGGGTGCCTGTTACGTGCTTCTTCCTGGTGTGAGCGTTACGGGTCGACCCCTGCCACACATGGGTGGCAAGCAGCTGCCATACTACTGCTCTGGCGTATGGTCTTTCTATACCAGCATTACATTGGCACTGATTGCGCACGTAACTGGGGTCTTCAAGCTGTACACCATCATTGATGAGTTCGGCCCCTTGCTCACCGTTGCCATCCTGTCTGGATACATCGTCTCTTTCATTGCCTACTTCTCGGCTTTGGCGCGTGGCGCAGAGCACCGCATGACCGGCTACCCGATCTATGACTTCTTTATGGGTGCTGAACTCAACCCCCGCATGTTCAAGATCCTCGACTTCAAGATGTTCTTCGAGGTCCGCCTGCCCTGGTACATCTTGCTCGGCCTGTCTATGGGTGCCGCTGCCCGCCAATGGGAGTTGTATGGTTATGTGTCCGGCGAGGTTATGTTCCTTGTTATGGCTCATTACCTTTACGCCAATGCCTGCTCCAAGGGTGAGGAGTGCATTGTTTCCACCTGGTAAGAGTATCTCCGGCCCCAGCATCATGATAATTTCCTAACAGTTTACAGGGATATGTACTACGAGAAGTGGGGCTTCATGCTGATCTTCTGGAACTTGGCTGGTGTGCCTCTGAGCTACTGCCACTGCACCATTTACCTCGCCAACCACGACCCTGCTGAATACCGCTGGAACCGCTACTTCCTCGCCTTCCTGTTTGTCGCCTACCTGTTCGTCTACTGGGTGTGGGATACCACCAACAGCCAGAAGAACCGTTTCCGCCAGCAGGAGCGCGGTACCTTGGTGTCTCGCAACACCTTCCCCCAGCTTCCTTGGCAGACAGTGGAGAACCCCAAGACTCTTACTGCAGCTGATGGCTCAAAGATTCTTGTAGATGGGTGGTGTAAGTTCATGCCAAATATCAAAATCTTACAAGCTCCGATACTCACAATCGTATAGATGGCAAGGCCCGCAAGATCCACTACACGTGCGATCTTTACTTCGCTCTGAACTGGGGTTTGATTACCGGATTTTCAAGCCCGTTCCCTTGGTTCTACCCTGTCTTCTTTGCTTGCATGATCAGCCACCGTGCTCTTCGTGACATCCAACGGTGTCGCACCAAATACGGTGAGACTTGGCTCGAATACGAACGCCAGGTGCCTTACCTGTTCATTCCTGTGAGTAACTTGATCTTGAAGGCTTTCCCAGCGTCTGTGGCTAACCTTGTATACTATAGTACGTCTTCTAATCGCAGCCCGCTGCGTCCCCTTGGACTCATTGGAAGCTCAGTAGTTGGGAGCCCAGGGGATTATTTTCTTCTTCTTTAGGTCTAAGCAGACCATCCTTCAGCCATACAAACTTGGTGTATCATATGTATAAAACAAAACGTCAAATAAACTATTAATACCTGCGTCGATTATGAAGCAAGATGTTCGGGCCATCGTAGGGTGGTCTTAAGTTATTTTGGAATCCACCATGGGGCTTTTTATGACTTTGTGAACGATTGTGACGAGTCACGGACTACGAAGTTAATCGAAATGTGAAGAGATAATATTCTATTCAATTCCATAATTGCTGTTTTCAAAGGCAAAAGTAAAGAACTCTTCGGAGTACATTAAACCGGGTGTTCAGATGTTGGCCAGTATCAGCACATGACTGCCCCGCGTGTGTTATCGATAATGATTTCGCCGCGCCTCGTGTGTATTCCTGAGGTCATTTCAATTGATTTCTCAATTCTATTTCAATATATTTCTATCCTTGAAAAGAAAAGAAACACACTATGCTGATCCAAGAATCGTATCATGATGTCCCCACCACAGCGGATGGACAGGGGACGATGCGTATGTACACTATTGTCCCCTCTTATATAGCACATCCCCCCCCTCCTCTATATAACCATTGCTCCTTTATAATGCCAATTCTAACAATTTACCAGGTATCTATGTCTTCCACCCAACAATCCCGGGCTACCCCAAAGCCCGCTTCCCCGGAGTCGTAGTTTTCAGCGAGATTTATCAAGGTTCGGATCCCCTTTACGATCATTCCCCCAAGACCTCAACTAAAGCTCACGATCCGCAGTAACGGGCCCCGTGGCACGTTTTGCACGCCAGATCGCAGGCCAGGGCTACATTTGTGTCGCTCCTTCGAGCTACCATGAATTCACTGGTCCGGAAGCTCTGAAGTATGACGCGGAGGATACGGACAAGGGGAATGCATGGAAGATTGGCAAGGTATGTGAAATAACACAGCTTCCACGAGCACATGCTTTACTTGCGTTTCCTATTCTTGTTCTTTATTGGGCTCTTCTTGGGGGAAGTTAATTTTCCGCCGCTGACTGTCTATCAGAAACTTGCCGCTTATGATGAAGACGCTAGTCTCAGCGTGGATTATCTGCTTTCGCTACCCACTTGCAATGGACAAGTTGGTGCCACGGGCATGTGTCTGGGTGGCCATTTGGCCTATCGTTGTGCGCTGGATAGTCGGGTCAAGGCGAGCGTGTGTTACTTTGCCACGGATATCCACAGCAAGACCCTTGCCCTCGGCAAGAATGATGATAGTTTGGAGAGAGCCGGAGATATCAAGGGTGAGATGTTAATGGTATGTGGTGAAATTTTCTATTTTCTATTTGTCCCTATTGTTCTCATTTGGGTCAACTGCTAAACAAAATATCTAGATCTTCGGCAAAAACGATAACCACGTCCCGCCCGAGGGACGCGATCTCATCCGCAAGACCCTGCATGATAAGGGCGTCTTGTTCAGTTTCTATGAAGTCGCCTGGGCGCAACGTGAGTTGAACAAATCTCCTAACACCAAACACAAATGTGCTGACGAGAAGTCTTATCCAGATGCCTTTATCCGTGATGAGCTCAGCAAGGGTCGGTATGATCCAGCTATTACCAAGGTCTGCTTTGAGATGCTCCTCGAGCTGTTTGGGCGCACCTTGAAGCTGGATCTGGGCGATCATGATGGGCAAAAATTGGTGATTGAGGATGTTTGCTAAGAGGAACGTTCGAGTATTGTCAAACTGCATGGGGTACCGTGCAGAAGGGGCTGATTCGCTAATATTGGATGTGAATCAATTGATTTCCAATGGGACTGGATCGAGTTCTTAAGGGGTATACTTCCATATAGTAAGTACCATGTGGATATTCCGTAGAGGTACAGAGTACAGAGTAACGGTACAGCACTGCAGGCACAAAACATGATCGGGTGCATATATCACAATCCAAAAATTTTATAAATGCAAAATTCAGAGAGGATCATATGTATCCACAGGTGCATTTACTAAATGGTGGCTTGAATCCATCTGGTCGACCTGGCGACCATATATTATTGCCTCCAGCAAGGGTCGAGGTAAACCAGTTTGTTCCCAAAAAGAAGGGGGAAAAAATAGAGAAGAAAAGAAAATAATATCAACAGTAGGTCTAGATAAGATCTGCAAGTATCCAGAATATCAAAGGGAAACAGAAAAAAGAGTCCTCTCTACGGAGTACACACAGCAATTTTATACGGTTGAATACCTCTCCGGCTATACGTAAGACGGGAAGAGTGTTTCCACGGATGTACTATTATTAGCCGACTGGACCCAAGGATTCATTTGCCAAATTGAATTTGTTTTGATTTTGCATTTTGAATCGAAATTCGAGCGAAAACTTGGAAGAGACGCCTTTTTTTTCCCCCTAAGCACTAGCGCCAGCCCTGTGAGTCCCCCGAGTAACCCGTGGGGATCTTCCAAGGTTGATTTCTTGTTTCCCCTCACAGTTCGCTCTCTTGCACAGCTACTCACACAGTTTGACTTCTCTACTTCCTACTTTTATTTCCACTTCAACCTCAACCTCAACCTCAACCTGGTTTCACTAGAGATCTACCGATCTGGACCGGTCCTCCGCGCAGATCAGGTCCCCCATCTTTGAACTTTTAAGTCTCAACAGTCTTTGTCAATATTACCTCCCCTCTTTGACTCTCGCTTGAACCTCCAATTCACAATGGGGTCCACTCAATTCGGGAACTTTCACGTAAGTGTAGATCGACCTGGATATTGACTCTCCAATGGGCAGATACTGACCGCACACCTGTATGGGTACCACAGAACTTCTGTCGCGACTCAACCCTACCAGTCTGCAATGTGAGTGAGATCTGTTTGAAAACCCCCTATTATGACTCTATATAATTGTCAACTGACTGTATCATTCGTCGCGTACAGCTTCTCACCAATGAAACTGCGGCTGTTGCCTTCGGCTCGTGCGATCTGACCGGCATTCCTCTCACCGGGGAGAGACATCTTCGGAACTTAGGTACGATCTACGAAGTCGACACCGAGGCCGATACGATTGGGGACAAATGATATGAGCACGATGGCTGATTTCTGATAGGCTCGATTCTCCTCGCCTTCATCGCCATTGTCTTGACCGCGGGTATGATATGGAGATCGGACAAGAAGCACGCTGCTGTCGGCCGGAGGTATGGAATATCTTTATTCGCCATGGAACTATCAACTGACGAAATGGTGCGCGCAGGGAAATGCAATTGTTTTTGCTCGGTTTTATCGTCATTGAGATCTGCGAAATCTTCACAGTGGGTGGCTTCCCACTGAACGACGCAGCCCGAAAGGTAGGATTTCTACAGGATAGATCCGGGGCCTCGGCTGACAGAAGCATCTAGGGGTTTTCTGCAGTACACATCGCCGCGATCACGGCTACTTCCTGGGTCCTTCTCATGAACGCACTTGTCGGCTTCCAGTTAATTGACGACGGCACCGCGGCTTCCATCGGTCTCATATGCGCATCTGCCGCGGCCCTCTTCATCGGGACAGGCTATATTGCCTTGGACACCGGATTCGATTGGACCGGCCGTTTCCAGTCAAGTCATGAACCACCAAATCGCAACATCGCCCTCTACGTTCTATACCAACTCTTCCCGCTCGTCTGTCTGGTTTTGTTCTACCTCCTGGAGGCCGTTCTAGTGCTTCGGGTCCTGGGCGAGTTCCGACCAATGCGTAAGTACACCACATTGGACTCAAAATGACCATGTGCTAACGGTGCAACAGTGTATCTCACCGGTGCTGGCATCTTGTTCGCGATTGGTCAGGTTTTCAACTATGTGATCAGCACCCACTTGTGCCAGGCCACGGATGGCAAGATCAATGGAGCTTTATTCGAAACTCTCTTCACCCTCCTTTCTGTCTCCGGGGTCTGGGGCTTCTGGAGCAGTATCACTGAAGACGACTGGCCTCTGCCCGTGGGTGGCGGTGGTTACAACTGATCTGATAATTATGCCATTTGCATCATCTATGACTTTGCTTCGTCAGTTTCTTGCGTGCGAATTCTAACGTCTCTAATTATTTTTCTGCCACACATAACTTTCTTCACGCTTGTTTACGAGCCCGGATGTTGAACTGGGATTGTCGACGTTGTGATACCCCATTTCCTTGAGTCATGTTTCACGATTCACCTGCCATCTCTTGCTTTTACGGTGGTTACCATGCCTTACTTTATGACTCGTTCCAGCCTATCTATGTTTTATGAACTTACCCGGAGTTCTGATCTCCTGGTCCAACTTCAGGACGGCCACTTTTCCGTCGGCGTTTATCCGTTATTTTGTTTCCGGGCAGATACCTCCTCACCATGTACTTAGTTGTAACCCATGTCAAATAATCGACTTTAGCTATCTCACCTTTTCCGAGTTCATCAGCCCTAACTAAAACAGCCGATTCCCACCCATTCATGGGAAGGCTTTTGTGTAAACTCCTCTCGGGTCTCTTATATTGACTAGGTAGTATCTGATGCTACCTACCTACGCCGATATGGACCTTGGGGAAAGACATTGGGGAAAGACAAGCCTTCTAATGCAACTCAGTGTGACCACCTGGGTATGCTAGTTTGCACTTCGTCCGTATTCCCATCTACCAATTGGCCCCCAATGTGATGTTCGTGCCGAGAGTTAGATGTCCGTCTCTTTTTTGCTGAAAACGACTCTAAAACGCCGGTGTATATAATAACCAGCTATGTAATTTAACAACAGCGTAACCCCGTCCCTTTATAACCTAACAAATACCAAAATTGAGCCCATCTATCTCAGTTTTTCATTTTCAATTCTCTCCGAAATTTATCGAATATGCGTCTCAATATCGCTGCTCTCGTCTTCGCCTCAGGGTTGACCTCTGCTGCAGGAATAGCTCCTGTAGCCAATAATACCCGCATCCAACCCTCCTGTACAGATCTCTTTCTATAAACCTAATTATTCTTCGAATGAAATTTGAGTAAGCTAGCATACTAATACAAATCATATGTATAGTGCGGCAAGAAAATCTAGATATCGTCCGGCAGCTCCCAGAGGCGTGTAGCCTCGCTGCTTGTCTCAATTTGACGGCTCAACTTACGTGCATTGCTAATGCCATTACCAATGGTGATCCGGCTGCTCTGCAGAAGTGTTTGACGACTTCTATGAGTCAGGTATATTCTTTTCTTTCACCGACTCTGTCTTGGGAAGAAAAACTAAGATTCGGATCTAGCTCTGCTCATGTGTCGCTTGTGTTCCATCGATTGAAAATGTCCTTATTGGACTCGGTATCTGTCCAGCCTCAAATAATGGCAACGATAGGCCCTATTCTATGTAATTTGCTTGCAGCTCTCAGCCGCATGGTAGTTGGGGATCTTGTCATTGTATGTCATAGCTTAGGCTTCCCTTTGGTCCGTGGTGCATATATATAGCAGTCAGTCCCATCCCCATAGGAATACTAGCTGTTTTTCTGCTCCTTTGGTCTTCATCGTTGTTGATGTTTAAATTTGGCACGAGGGACACATAGGTAAGGGCTAGGCTCGGTCTAGAGGGCGTCTTCCCCTCCAAGTTAAGTATCGCGTTATGCCGTACGTGGCTACTGCTTGGGTTGAGTTATAACAGCAGAAGAACCTGTATCTCTAACAAAAAGCTATTCAATGATTGATATATTAATATACCATGGGGTATGTACAATGGTTGTTCATGGGTGTTCAAGGAAGCATGTCGAGATCTGCAGCACATGAACTGAAAACACAAGAGTCGTAAATAATGTATGAGAAATCAAAAGCTCACTGGAATACATCAACTGGGGAATCATGCTTAATCAAAACTTTTGCACACTTCATAGTCGGACTTTGACGTCAACACATGGAAGAGTCCACTCCCGTCTCCCCAAGAGGCTGCGCATCCACTCCAACCCAACTCCTGTCCACTCGTTAGGCCTTGACTCCATTCCATCGGGGGAAAGTCGCTGCTGGACGCCCTCCAACGCAGCACTAGCCAAGACCTTGGCAGTGGAGTTTATAGTATCGAACACAAATTCCGTCAGACCCTCACCAGACACTGTTGCTTCGGAGGTTGCATTGCCTGAGATAGCATAACCGCTAGGTTCTGAGGTATAGCGTGGTGCAAACCAATTACTTCGTAGGTCAAAGATACAACGGTCTGACCAATGACATGAGGAGACGAATAGAATCAGGAGCAATGCGGAGCAGTAGATACATGGCCGGTGAATGATGTATGTCAACGCAACAAACGAGATGATGAAGAGCGGGGAGGCGTTGGTCGGGATGAAAAGGAGAGGTAGCCAGCTGCAATATCGGTCATATCGGTTAGTCTTCACGATGCCCCTGCTTGGTTGCTGGTTGCTTGCATCTCTCACCTTCGTAGACAGAACATGATGATGATGGGTTTTGCGGGCGCTGGCCTTTTAGCGGAAAGGTGCAGATAGATAGACAAGAGCGTTATTTGACGTAATTAAAATATCCCGACAGTCCAGTGAGCTCATCACCTTCGAACTCAGTAAGTGAAAGTGGGCTAAAGGAAATAAAAGCAATCTGATCACTAATGACGCGGGTCGGGCAAGAAATAACACTAGCCACAGTTCGCCACAACTCGGCAGCCTCAGCCACACCCACGGCTCGAACAATATTACCGAGAGTTCTTCTCTCCTTCACCCTTCCTCTCTACTTCACCACGTTCTTCAATTTCATCTCTCTTTTCTTGCAGTTATCTCTGATTTGCTATTTTGTCGCCTTTTCTAGCCTTTGTGATTCCCAATTTCATACTCTGCCCCTCTCGAAAGAGAGCTTTTGAGAGCTCTGCAAAGCTTGGATCCTACCGGCGGAGGTCGCCTGTAACCACGGCGTAACGGCAGAAATGTCCACCCCCACCGATCTCCAGGCTCTCTTAGCCAGTATCCGGCCACGTCCTTCTCCTTCAAACACTCCTGGCCAGGATAATCCTCAGGCTCAGGCTCAGGCTCAGGCCCAGCGCCAATCGTATTACCAGCCCGGCCTGTTCCCGCCGCACCCTCCGCAGCAGCAACCTTACGATGGCCAGAGCTACCCTCATCCCCAGTCGCATGGCTACCAACATCCTTCGGTATCATCGAATATCCAAAGTCCTGCCCCAATGAATGCACCCCCTCATCAGGGCTCTGATATCTTGAGCCCTAATGTGCCTTCTCCTCGGGGCGAATGGCCCCAGCAGCCGCAACCGCAGCATACCAACCCAGGATCTGTGGACCTTTTGAATCTCCTCAGATTCAGCCAGCGTCCCGGTGCTTCTCCTCAGCCGCAGGCCCCAGCTGCAGCTCCCGAGCACTTGCAGACTCCGCCGGTCCAGGGAGCTCCTGCGTCGCACGGACGAAATATTTCCGCGTCTGACTTGGTTGCTACTTTGTTTGGTCAACAGGCCTCTGCCGCCCCTGTGACTGCTCCTGCTGGCCCTGCTCCGGCATTCCAATCTGGTCAGCCTGAGGGCCCCAATGAGAACACCCAGGATATGTTACTTCGCCTGCTCAATCGTTCTCAGCCAGGTCCTGCTGTCGCCGAATCACCGGCGCTGGCTTCAACTCAGCAGGCACCATATATCCAGGCTGTCGCCGATGAACGTCAGAACCAGCCATCCAAGAATATTTTTATGGAAGTTGTGGATGAAAGTCCCAAGGCGCCTGCGAACCCGGAAACGGTCGTATCGCCCACCTCGAAGGACTCAATGTTCACTTATGTCAATCCGTTTGACCAATTGGCCGCTATCTCTCCTGTGAACAAGTCTCCCCAGTCTAACTCTGGCATCCAGAGCCCGGCCGTTGAAGTCACGCAGAAACAAAAGATCAACGTTTCTGCTAAGCTGGAGCCTTCGCAGACACCAGAGCTTGCGCCCCCCAGAGAGAAGACCCAGTCGCCAATTTTGACTGAAGGTCAGAGGGAGGCCGTGCATGAGGTCGTCGGTCGTCTCGTAGATGAGATTGGCCGCTCTCTCAGCGGCGATGAGCCTCAGGCTGCAACGGAAGCCAAGGCTGCTGTTTCTACTGTCCAGGAGGAACCCTCTGAAGCAGTTATTTCGTCGATCGCTAGTCATTTGCGCGAAACTGCGGCTGAAGCTAAAGAAGCAGCAAGCTTGGCCCAGGTTGACGAGCTCGTGAAGGAGACGGAACCTCCCGCGGTTCCAGTTGCCCCTAAGGCGACTGAGAACACTGAAGCTCTAGCTGACAGCTGGGAGAGTGCGGAAGACAGCGCTGAAAAGGAAGAAGAACGAGTTGTCTCTGTTCACAACTTCCCAATGAGGCCATTCATCTCCATTGCTGTGAAAGCTACGCCTGGAAAACTCACGACCTTCCGCGATGACGATGTCATGGATATTGCTCGTCTGAAGAAGGAGTTCGATCAGCTTGACCGCTCATTGACTGCGGCTACATCCGAATACATCGTGTATGCGCTCGCCAAAACCGGTGGAATCAGAATTATTCGACAGGATGATGGGAGTGACCGACAGGTTTTCCGTTCCACCCGCGATCGAGTGTTCAACGTTGCCCTGTGCACAGCTCCTTCTGCGGCCGGTGACTCTGAAGTCCAGGCTATCCTCGGTATTGGAGTCAGCGGCTCTGTATACTGGGCTTTGATCTCGCGTGCTGGAAAGGATTTCTTTGATATGGATGCCTTGGAAAGCGAAAGCTTGATCTTCCCACCTTTCCCGGCCTCAGACGAGAACACCTCTGGTGGCCAGCTGAAAACGCGGGCCAAGCGGAGCACTCGTCACACCAACTTGTTTGCCATTGGCCGGGGCAAGAACATCTACGTTGTTTCGCCGAAGGCAGCAATGAACCCTACCTACGGCGTTTCTGGTACTCAGCGTACAGTTAACACTGAGAAATTCTTCAAGGAGCGCGCATTGAAGATCTCCACTGGTAAAGCCGGCAAAGACTTCGCTTTCAGTGATGATGATTCCGTCATCGCTTCTTTGGATAAGACTGGCCGGTTGCGCTTCTGGGATATAAATGATATGCTTAATGACGCGAGCTTTGTGGAAGGCCCCGCTCCGGCTGAGATCCGGGTGCCCTTGACTACCTTTGTCACTGGCTCCCCAACCGAAAAGTCTTGGCCTACTTCGGTCCTCTTCCTCGATAAACTTCGCGCTTATTCGCGATCTATGGCACTTCGTTATGTTTTGGTTGGACTCAAGCAAAACCACACCTTGCAGCTCTGGGATATTGGGCTGGGAAAGGCCGTGCAGGAGTTGAAGTTCCCCCACGAGAACGAGTCCGATGCCATCTGTAGTGTGGCTTATCACCCAGCATCGGGGGTCATTGTCGTTGGACATCCCACACGTAACTCTGTCTACTTTGCTCACCTTTCGGCTCCTCGGTACAATTTGCCTCAGATGTCGCAGGCAGCCTATATCCGAGACCTCAACGATAAGGACAACACCCTACCCAAGCCCGAGTCTACTGCTTGCTTGAGTGGAATTCGGGAGATCTCTCTCGGTTCCAAGGGTCAACTGAGAAGCTTGGAGCTTCTCCCTATCACCAAGTCCGCTACTGACAAACGTGGCACTGAGGAAAATCCCCTGTTCGAGCTCTACGTTATGCACTCGCGCGGTGTGACCTGCTTGAACATCAAGAAGGAGGATTTGGGTTGGACTGCGGATAACAAGGTTATTCGTCCTATCGATGCAATGGAGCACGGCTTGATTGAAATCAGCGACCTTCAAACCTTCCCCACATACGCCACCGATGAGCCATCTGTCAACGGTGACACGGCCTCTATCCAGTCTCGCGTTGGCCCCAAGGAATCAGCGAAAAAGCCAGAGATTGGAGAATTGGCTTCTGGTGTTGCTCCTTCGCGTAACGCTTCGCCTACCAAATTGGCTAAGAAGAAGGAAGAGCTTAGTGAGCCACCAGTGGCACCTGTTGTGGTTGAGAAGTCTGAGAAGAAAAAGAAGAAGAAGGCTGCTGCCGCCGCCGAAGCTGCCAAGGCAAAGGAGCCATCCGTCACTACTGGTGTCGAACCTCTCCCAGTCCCCTCCGGCGCTGCAAAGGAATTCGAGACTCTTGCTTCTTCTACTGCGGCGATGGGCGCGACTCAGGCCGCCGACCACGCAGTGCCTAGTTTCGGTTTCCCAAGTGAAATTTTCAACAAACACATCCAGACCCTGCAGGGCAGTGTTTCAAGCGAGTTCAACAAGAGTCTTGGCCAAGAGTTTGAGAACCTTCATCGCCGCTTCGACGATGAACGTCGCAGCTGGGAGGCTGCCTCGTCAGCCAAGCAAGACCAAGTGTTGCGCCTGGTCTCTAGCACGCTCTCTGACAACGTGGAGAAGAACTTGACGCGTATTGTTTCAGCCAGTATCCAGACCGATGTTATTCCTGTCATTACCGATGCGACCTCCACAGCAGTCAACAAACAACTGAACGGCGCTATCTCTCAACAGCTTGGAGGTGCGCTGAATGACGAGTTGCGACAGATTCTCCCTAAGGCTGTCATCAATGCTATGCAGCAGGCACCTGTGGTGAAGGCCGTCTCCGATTCACTTGCGCAGAAGCTTGCACCTCGCATTGAGGCGGAAGTTACCCGGGTCATGCAATCTTCAATTGCCCCCATGATCGAAAGCTTGGCACGTACCACGAAGAAGGTGGAGTCGGATATGGAACGCCACTTCCAGGCGCAGATCAGCCACTACGAGGCCCAGCGCCAGAGTGATACCGCAAAGATCGAGGAAATGTCGACCGTCCTGCGTGGCTTGTCCAAGACCGTTTCTTTGCTGGCCGCGAACCAGAGCCACCAAATTCAGCAAATCCAAAGCCCGCAGCACGAGGTCTTGAATGTCAACAAGCGCTCCTCGACTAGACAACCAAGTGAGAACGTGCGCATGCCGCAGCCGTTGTCTCAGCCTGTGCTTCAGCCTCAGGCTATCCAGGCGCCGGCGCCGGCCCCGGTTCCTGTCGCTTCCCCTGTCGCGCGATCCCCCGAGGAAGTCGAAATGGGAGATGTTGTGCAGCTTATCAATACCGGTCACTACGAGCAGGGCACTATCAAGGTTGGTTTCAAACATTTGCTTCCATTTATTCAATGTTCCCACTAACGTTAAATTTCCTAGTGGCTCCAATCGAACCAGCAGGCTGATCTGTTTGACAACTTCTTTGTCCACATATCCCCCGCCTACTTGTCTCGACTTTCTGCGATCGTCATGCTCTCCGTGGCCGTTGCTGTCACCACTACCATGCAGACCAACATTGCCCAACGCCTCCACTGGCTTGAGGTTGTTCTCCAAAACGTGAACCCCAGGGTATGTCATTATCCTCTCCAAATCTTTGTAACATGTTCACCAACTCTGGCTTTTTTTTTTTAGGACACCGATCTCCGTGAAGTCGCACCTCGCATTCTGGATATCATGAGCCAGCGCCTCAATACCCTGTACATGTCAGTCGTTGAGCGCAACCCGCACGACCCAATCCTGCGACACATTTCACCCCTCGCTCGCCGTGCCCGCGAACTGCACGCCAGCCTATCTTAAATTGCGTTTTATTTCTCGCCCATTCTCGCCTTTTTGCAAGTTCATGAATTCGGAATCATGATGAGTTCACGATCTCGACACGGACCCATCAACGGCGTTATCATTTTGCTTTTCAGTATGACGTGTAACGATATCGAAGGAATGACAGAAGAAATCCCCCAAAAAAACATATGAATATGATCAGAGAATATGGTCTCTCTGGTTCCCTTTGGGATGAGTGGAACGGTTATCTTGGTTTTCAGATCAACAACACCTTGACGAGGTTATGAAGTTTCCTTCAGTTAGGGCATGGAAAACGGATGTCCGGGGGCACATTTGATACCAATGCACATCCTTTGTATTTGCTATTCTTCTGAGGGCATCTTCTATGATGGTCTAGGTATGGCGCTGTGGACTATCTAGGGCTTGTAAAGTTGCGTCTCTCTTGCTTGTATCTATCTAGTTCTTGTACTCTCGGGTTTTCCATATTTATGGCATGGCGTTATTCCCTGACTCTATTACCAAACTCTATGTAATCCCTTCAAAATTTTCCTAAGTAGGAGAACATCCGGAATGACAAATGGTGCAATGCTAGCCAACTTGTCCCAAGTCTCCGTCAACTCACGCTAGGGGGTTAGACTACGAGATAACACCAGCTCCAGCTTGGACCAAGTCACTTCGAACAAAACTTCAACATCCTCACATCGGAAAGCGGTCGTTTTAAACCTGAGCTGGTACGACTATGTACCAACAACTTATTTAATGGCTCTCGGTGAAATCCTTCAAGGTATCAAGAGATCGCTTGCTCATGATATGCTATTTTCTATTGCCGGGCAAGAGGTAGCCCTCCTATCGACTATCACACACAAAGAGCTGTATTTACAACTAGTCTCCTGTGGTAATATTGACCCAAAAGAAAGCAAAATTAACCTTTGACTATGAAAGGATTTAAATATGTTTTCAGAAGATTAATATTGGTCGAGGGATGAGTGGAGTGTCAAAGATAGGAAGTTCTCGCAACATTGCCGGGTTCCCTCTGATATCGGCAATTTATTGTAAAACACCTTGATTTTATCAGAGCTACCTATTCACATTTAACCTATAAATACTCTCCCTCAATAGAGAAAAAAAGATTAAGTACTCTCTTTTCGAAACTTCCTTTTGTGGGTACCACGGCCTCTTACTTTCTGATTATACGCTAACATATTTCATATTTGGTATATTTATAGTACTCAGTGCAAAGAACTGTACTTTTCTTTCCAAACACATCCTTAAATCGATATTCCAACGCCGAAATTGAATATCAGAGGACTTGATCATGTTTTATCTTGATCCTCCTATTCGCTTAGATGCCCAACCATTCACTTCGTTACCAGACGAGTGGGCTGTCCCTGGAACAAGCGCTGCCGCTGGAGCAAACGAGTGGGCAAACAACATTCTAGCGGGCAAGGCCGTCAACAGCTTCTTAGAAGGCCCATGTTTTGATTCAGCAGGGAATCTATACGTGGTAGATATTCCGTTTGGAAGAATCTTCCGCATCACCCCAGATGGGAGTTGGTCTCTTTTTGCCTCGTACGATGGCTGGCCAAATGGCTTGAAAGTGACATCCGATGGACGAATCCTGGTGGCAGATCATCGTCAGGGTTTGGTCGAAATTACAGAGACCGGCAAGGCAGTGGTATTGGTTTCAGGCTATCGCGGCGAACGGTTTCGAGGACGAGGAATCCAACGCGTCAATATGCAAATGATCGGAAACCTCTCCCACTTATGTCTTACTATATTAACTCTTCGTGTACTTGATCGTTCGATTTTGCAGAACTCAAAATACGTATCAAGACCTTTTACCGTGCCTTCGTAAGGTATTAGATAGTGTAGCTCCTGATCGGGGGGCTGCTGTGGATTTGAAATGGTATCGAGATTCCATGTGTTCTCCGGAGCAAAAAGACCGGCAAAGTGCGTAGCAATGTCACTCCGCTTAGCAACCCACGCGCCGTCAAACTTGCTCACATACTCAAGGAATCGAAGGATAGAAGCCGCACGTCCAGGTCGCATGATACGAGCGTGAAGACCAATCGACATCAGGGTACCGCTCTCAGCAGACTCGCGGTAAAGCACGTCGAAGGCGTCTTTCAAGTAATCGAAGAAATCCGTAGATCCTGTGTATCCGGGGCCAGACTGGCCACCCCAGAAGCGCGCATCGTTGGTGTCCACGGCATAAGGGAGAACAAGCATCGGTCGGCCCGAAACATCAGCGAAATAGGGACGGTCGTCGTTGGTGGTGGCCGAATCGTAGAGCAGGCCCTCCTCCGCCATGAGCCGACGACTGTTGTCGGTAATAGGTGGTCTAGGGAAAGCACCCTGGATTTTCTTCCCTGTGAGTTCGAAAGCCTGGTCAATGGACCGGCGAAGGTCGCTTCTCTCCATCTCTTCTGTGAGACCTAGGCGGCTAATAGACCTGGTTCCATGCGAGACGAGATCACAGTCCTCCGTCTTCAACCGTTCCGCCAGGATGGGATTCACTACAAGAGCTTCTGACGATAGAAAGACACTGTACGGGGCGTTGAATTCCTTGAAGATTCGTAGGAGCCGCCAGATGCCGACGCGTGTCCCGTACTCATACTCGCCCTCTTGCATGAGGTCTCGCTCATTCTCGGGCAGTGCGCTTCTCACCCATGTTCGAGTGTCGCGTGTGCTGTCACCTTGGAGTGGGTTCCTCTCCGTCCCTTCCTCATAGTTGATGGCAAAGTTGATGGCAACCCTCTTGCCTCCTGGCCAGGTAAACCTCGGATAATTTTCTCCATATCCGACAAAGTCGCGTGGGCGAGTTGTATTGACTGTTGCCATGATTGATAGACTTGTTGCGTGCACGGAAACGAAGATCACTTTACTACATTGCTTTATATGGACAATTTAAGAATGTTTCTTATGCTTACAAGGTGTATTCCTTGGTCTAAATCCTATCGGCGAATCAAACCTACTACCTATCCGTTGATGTATGTATGGAGGTAGTTATTATCACAGACCGAGAGGCATTCTTCATCGATAATCCCGAATATCGGTAAATCGTGCAAATCTCCGACAATCTCACGCAGTTTCTCCAATGAGATGGTGGAATTGGATTACTCCTTTATCCTAATTTACCAGTAACACCTGGGTACACAAAGCACTCTCGGCAGGGTGGTGAGAGGCTGTGTAATTCTGCTACTCTTTTGATTTCAGCTCACGATGAAGATATATGATAAGATTCAACTAACAATCACCTAGCATCCCCATATCCCCATCGAACCCTCTAACTATCTACATGTTTAAATGACGCCTAGACCGAATCCACTTTAATATCCCCAGCATCAGCAGCATTGGTCTCTTTCAGTGAATAATCCGAAGTGTGTCTGTAGAAGACAACAAAACAGTAGGAAAAAGTTGCTGTCTAATATGCTGGGCCATCAAAGCAGGAGGATATGATGACCCACGCAACACCTCACTCTGCCAATCAAGCAATTGGATGAATCCAATCAAAGCAAAGCACAGCCGCCTGTATCGATCACATCCCCAGGTATAATTAGGGCTAGGGTTTGTTGTCCCCGCTTTTAGTCTGATCAATAACCAGGTGAACGGGTCTCTCTGGCTCATCGGCCTGACCTATGCCGGGTTGGTGGGACGGCGAACGAGGACGGATCACCGAACGACCTATGCCAACACCCCGGAAACCACGCTTGCGGCTGCGGTAACTCGCATCCTCCCCCGTTGTGAGAGGTGTCGCCGTGCTGTGCGTGTGGCTAATGTTTGAGATGGGAACCGGCTCGCGCTCCTCGTATGTGCTGGTGCTGATGACACTGGAGATGGTTGCCGGGAGGTGATAGCCGGCTTTTCCAAGTGGGACTGAGAGGCCATGCACAACCTAGGTTTGGTTAGAATATGAATAAGATATGAAGACGCCGGGATTTGGTTATTTGGGAAGAAGACTTACAATACTGCAGATTACTAGGAACCAGACCACAACCCGGATGGTCTCCATGACTTGCTTTACGTCCTCTGGGATTTCGCCGTTGACTTGGATCTTGCGCAAGAATTCAAGGCTGACTGAAAGGTAGAAAATGGCGCCTACTCCAATAGGACCGAAGAAGCCGACGAAAGCAGCCTGGGAGACAAGCTCGATTTGCGGGATCCACTTATGCATGGCAAAGACGATTGGGATGCGGCGGACTATGAGGATCAATATTCCCAGGAAGATGAGCCGATGGATTGGAATCACGCTGTTGTCCAGGAAGGATGACCATGGGCAGACCGCTCCAAACCACATGAAGACAGACAGGTTGAGAAGCATGTCGATTGTCGGTTGGAGGGAATCGTCCATGGTTTCAAGGCGGAACCAGTCACTGTCTCTGTTAACATTCGCGGTATCATAGCTCACATCGTGACGACCTACTCTTGTGTGAATACGTTTCCAGCAATGAAACAGGCAAGAAGATCATCCGTCCCAATCAACCCACAGGTTCCCACAATGAACAGCTATTTGAGAGATCAGCAAAGAACTTTGTTTTGTTTTGTTTTTGTTGTTTAGGAAAACTCACTGCAAGAGCAATGGCAAACACCAAGAAGCTCTCCCGGTCAACATAGCGCTTCTCCTCTGCCCAGTGTAGCAACTTCCTCGCAATCCAACCAACCAGGGTTCCATAGGCGATACTTAACAGAATGGTGTATGCCCAGGTCTCATAGAACCACAACGCCATCGCCTTCCCCGCACCACCGCTATAGCTCTCGCTTCCCATCCCAGTATACTGGAGGAGATAAACCGCAAAGAAAAGGAACGGATAGCCAAGGCCATCATTGGCGCCAGATTCAGCGATAATGATCCTCTGCAGCTCACGGGGAACATGTTTATCGGCAAACTTGCCCTTAACAATGGAGTTGGACAGAACGGGGTCGGTTGGAGTCACGCATGCGCCGATGATCAGGGCATGGAGGAACTTGAAGTTCGGAACCATAGCCCAGATCACTAGGCTACTGCACATCCACATGGCAGCCATGCCTGGTCCAAGGAGTAGCCCTAGGCTCCGCCATTCAATCTGCAGATACCGCTTTGGGAGTTGGACTCCGGCTAGGACTAGCTGCACGCCTAGTACTAGGCGGGTGAAATGCAAAGTGATTTCTTCGAGGTTCTCCTCAGAGTGGAGAGCATAATCTTCCGGTCTAATGAAATTAGCCGCATGGGGGGAGAATAACACTCCGGCTAGCAGGGAGATTACTATTTCCTGTTAGTGAATGTGGTGATACCACCCGGATGACTTAACACTTACATGCTTCGGATAGGTAGAACTTCTCCTTGCAAAGGTAGGATACTAGTCCGAAGAGGGAAATAAACCCTCCGAGCGTCGCGCAGACGATGTTAAAGTTGATCAAAGCAAGTGTCGGCATTTTGCTCTGCACTATAACCCGCTTGAAATGTTCTGGGTTGTATTTGAGGGCAATGAAGGCCCAAATGTGTCAACTAAAGAGATAGTTCGGATTCAAAGGAGTCAGATCAGTGAGATCTAGGGTCTTAGATAACGACCGTATGTCAAGGTTGAACGAGTACAAGCAAGTGTTATTGAATCATAGTATGGATTTCCTGTGCAATTGTTGGCAAGATCATCTGGATGTATTGAGATGGCTTCAAATCAAACAACGGTAGCATTCGTATGGGCTATGGAGGTGAATATGCGAAGATGAGAAGGTGGGAAGATGAGAAGAGAAGATCTCCGTTGTGGGAAACACCCCAGGTCTTGGCATCTGACACACTTTGTACAGAACTACTCCGTTCATACTTTTATTGACTATGTAGGTATATTATGCACATTACTATTAAATACGTCCATATTAGATGCAAGATGCAAGGCATTCCCTTTCCTTTAGAACTAAATGCCTAAAAAGTCTTCATCAAACAATTCATCAGGCACCTCTTGGGCCACATGCAGTGCCTCGGCCTTAGCAGATACCCCCTTTGGGCTCCATTAACGGCTAATTTATCGGCCTCTTCATTGCCCGGGTCTTTATTATGACCTTTAACCCATTCAAACAAGGTCTTCACCTTGAGGTCATTTCGTTCCTCGATTTTGACCAGAATTGATTCAACCAGATCCTTGTTCTCAACTGGCTTCTTGTCCCGGGTCATCCAGTTGTTGCGACGCCAGTTAACAAACCATACCGTGACACAGTCAATCGAATATCGGCTGTCAGTGATTATGGTTACATCTCGGTGCCGAGGGGCAATATCAATCGCCCGAAGGATTGCAGTCAATTCAGCGCGCTGGTTCGTTTGACGACTGCCTTTAAGTGGCTCCGATACGTTTCTGCTGGGATAAGTGATGGAAGTTAGAAGGCATGGTAAAAAAATATATATTGCCCAATGGGCGAATGTACGAACCTTGAATCCCCAGGGCCGAAGTATACCCCTACCCCGGCCGATGCCAATGGGGTGCCATTCCTTAATGAACTCCCATCGGTGTATATCCGAAGCATCCCTGGGATACCTGTTGATTGTGTTTTTGTCGCTGCCATCTGGGGTGCGGTTTTGTACACCACCTTGCCAGTGGCTGGGTCTAAAAGGAGGTTAGGATCAAACCCATCTTCAGCTCCTGCTGGCAATGGGCCGTCGCCCGGCGCAAACTCGACCCCTTCTGCGTCTTTTGGTTTTTCGGTCGTTATCCCACGAGGCCCAGATGCCACGCCAAACCCGGCTGGAGGCTGCGACTGTCCTTCCCGTACAAACTCCTCCGCCTCTTCGCGAGTGGAGAATTTGCGATATCGAGGTCGCGGAAACCCACGGATCTGCTCCTGCGCCGTTGTCCAATCTGTGTATACTCCAGTAACCCGGCCCCTTTGGATTCCATAGAATCGTGTGTTCTCCGAGCTCTGCGATTCGGCTGGGAGCTTGGTACCGTTCAGAAACGCGTTGGCTGCTTCTTGCGAGGGAAACGATTGGACTAAAGAGCTTATGTGTTAGTGTTCGGTCAGGTTGGCACGCCTATTGGAATAACCATTGCGAAGAGTGCACTCACACATTGCTCCCTTGAATCCCGTTATTTGGGCCAGACAGTCATTCCACCCATAGTAGATGCCTGGTTTGTGACCCGCCTTAACAGCATAATATTTGGCCGGGGCATTTCTCTTGCGCTTTGTGCCTGCGGTCGGCGAGGGAGAGGGTTTTGAGCTTGGCGAAGCTTTGGGGACGGGACTCGGCGAGGGTGTAGTCTTATTCATCGCGGCAGATTGATCGTCACTGGGTGTCGAGTCGATGGTTTTGAGGGTGGTGAGAGTAGGAAATGGGCTCTTGTAGGTCCCAGTTGTTAAAAATTCACGATTCGACGTTGTATTCGTGGCTCGGCGGACGGGAATAAATCGAGGAATAAATCGCGGGCAGCTCTGAAGGGAACACCAAGGTCCCAACTTCAAGGCTGACCAAAGACGGCCGTGAATCTTGATTTGCCTGAAAGATCTGTAATTGTGGGAGAGAGAACTGAGAGGTAGAGACGGTCACGTTGAAGGCCGAGGAATTGAGAGTTCAGAATAAAGAGGGGGGAGGGAAGAGAGGGGGGATACTCAATTCGGCCTGTTGCCAACGCTTGTCGATCTTGAACTGACACTTATCTCTAATTTTGACGGAAAGGATATTCTTGCTCGTGTTTAAACTGTTGGTTGGTTGTGTTGGAATGGCCTAGCTTCCACGGTGAAAGTTTGTGTTGTTCTGATGTTCATATATATATTTCGGATCAGAATATATTGTTGGTATAGAGCTAACATCTGGACTTTATACCAAAAACAAGAGAGACAAAATACTAGATACTAGACACATAGAGCTAAAATCCCGTATTCAGTCGCCCCAGTATCACTCTCGCCTCCTGCTGGGTAGACTGCACGACGTGCTCAACAGAAACCACAGCATTGATACTTCCAATACTCGCACCCCTACCAAAGCCATTAATATAAAAAGCCTAAGAGATACATATAGTATAGAAGATTCGGGATACTCACGCCCACACTGTCCTCCGTTGATGTTCGCCAGCTTCTTTAGCCGCATTGTATCGACGGATGATTTCCTCGTCACTGATCCCATCCTGAGAATCCTCGTAGCTAACACCGATGATAGCTCTGCCATCATACTGCCTTGGAAAGAGATCTGTTGATTGGAACACATCATGTCGGATGGACTTGACAGTCGAGGTTCCACCATCTCTCCCCGATACAATGGTCTGTTTAATCACAGACGGTGCAGGGCACTCCGAGGTTGCAACGAACTGGTACTTGATTAGCAAGGATCCGTGTCGGCGAGAGGAAGCAAGACAAACCCGTGTGCCCATAACAATCCCATCGGCACCTGTATATGTCAATCAGCTGCAACAATAAAGTGCGGAACAACCCACCTAAGCCGAGAGCAGCAACACAGCCCCTCCCATCCACAATGCCGCCAGCTGCCAGGATAGCAGTGGTTGTATCTTGAGCCTTTGACAGAAGATCTCGCACCTCAGGCAACAGGGATATTAAACTAGTACCCTGGACCCATTGATGTCCTCCTGCATCGGTTCCTTGGACCACCAGAACATCCACTCCCTGCTTAAGTGCTTCTTCTGCAGCCTTGATAGTTCCTACCTGGACAAATAGCTTGGTATCCCAGTCAAAAATCTCCTGGGCTTTCTGAATGGCTTTTATGATCGGAAGATGATCGGCGTCAGCCTGAGGGAAGGATAGCCAGACTGCTCCTACTCGATGCTTCTGGAGAATGGGAATAGCATTGTCAATGAGCCCATCTGGCTGGAAAGTAATGAAACCGACACCAAGCGGCAATGGCGAACCATCGGTCAAACCAAGGATAGAGCGGGCATTCGCCAACTGAGTATCCAGGCCTAGGAGCTGGGTTGATTCAGGTCGAAAATCAAAGCCTCCGCCAATAAACCCTGTAGATGGTCAGTTTAATGTCCGTAACCAGGCTGGTTTGTTATACCGAATCCTCCGGCCTTTGTGACGGCAGTTGCTAGGCTGGCGTCGGCAAATCCAAACATTGGTGCATTAGCAATGAATGGAGCAGTTGTGTGAGGAAACCATTGTAGGATGTTTGCAGCCATTGTAAACTCGAGGAGGTATGATGGGAAAAGTAAGATGCGGGGAATATATGGCGATGTAGGTACAGCCCTGGAGGGCTAGGTACCTATGTACATCCATGGATATATGTAGGTAATATTATAATATTATTAATCATACATTTACTAATCCATGGATGCTGCCCAGTCTGGTTCGAAATAATTCATAACTGTCTTCAAGATATAATCTTTAGATCATGAAATAGTTTACTCAAACACCTCGATCCAAATATAAATCCGAGGAAATAATAGGTCCTCGCTCATAGTGACTTAAGATGCCTCGTCTTACATCAACCAGTTTCCTGGTCTAGCGGTTATGATTTTCCGTTAACAATTGCTTCAAGCAAGTGTTCCGGAAAGGTTCTGGGTTCGATTCCCAGGGAAACTATTTTTTTGTCTTTTCTTCTTCCGAAGAGGATTTTTTTGGTTGTGTGGGTTGGGGGTGGAGATGGGTTAGGGTGGCACCGATATAGTGTGGGCCAACAGCCAACGGGGGTATGTTTTTTTTTGGTGGAAAGAAAAAAAGAAAAAAATTGGATATTGCAAATGTTGAGCAGGGACGTAAAGTAGAATAAGACTCCAGGTAGTCAAATTATATTCGAGATTGACACATTTACATTTGGAGTATATAACTTTAATGTCTCCTACAGTCTCGCACGGAACGCGCGCCGTAAGGGTTCGAGGGCAGTAGGACCATCGTAGATCTGCTGCTCAGTAACACGAGTGTTGATCTAACAACAGAGTTAGCAGACAAAAAGACGAAGTGATGAGAGGATACTTACATGCTGGAGCCCTAATTGATCAATCCGCTCCACTCCGAGCAGTCGCATACATGTCTTGATTTCATCGTTCAGAACTACCACAGCGTCAGAAATGAAAACAGAACAAATACCTAGTCAACTCACTTTGCAATGTTCGGCGAACACCATCGACTCCACCCGCCGCTAAACCCCACAGAGCCGGGCGTCCAAGGCCAACTGCCTTCGCGCCTAAGCAGAGAGCCTTGACAGCATCGGTGCCGCGACGAATACCTCCATCCACATACACCTCGATCTTGTCGAAGACCTCGGGGCAGTATTTCCGAATCTCCAAGAGAGTATGAACTGCCGGAGGGGCAGTGTCCATGGCGCGTCCTCCGTGATTGGAGAGAATGATACCTTTAACTTGAGGTGCGTGGAGTGAGGCAAGGTATGCATCTTCGTGAGTCTGCAGACCCTTTAAAACAATAGGCAGATCCGTCTGAGTGGCAAGCCAAGCCAAAGTATCTGTCCATGTCAAGGAAGGATCGGTGCCTGCGAACAATTGCTGGCCGACACCTCCCGATCCTTCGGTGGGGTTGGGGGTATCATCTGACGAGCGCTCGGCGGCTTTCACGCCGCTGGGCACGGCAGCGGTCCGACCAGTCATGCCTGTTCGCTCATCATCCTCACGTTTTCCTGGAACCGGGGCGTCGAGGGTAAGAACAATGAACTTGATTGCCTTGAGCTTCTGGATGCGTGCAAGCATCGTCTCACTCTTTTTGCGGTCAATCTGAACATAAAGCTGCCAGCCAAAGATTTGGTCCGGAGCAGCGTCTTTGACGATCTGCTCTGGTGTCATGGAAGCGTTATTAGAGATGATTTGCATGGCTCCAAAGCTACGACACGCTTCCGCGATGCCAGCCTCACCGGATGGGTGACCTAAACGGGCCATGGCCGCGGGAGACACATAAATAGGCGTTTTCAATTTATGGTCGAGGACCGTTGTGTCCAGCTCACACCTTGTGCAATCCACAAAGACTCTAGGTCGCAAGAGGATGGACCGGTAAACCTCATTATTGAACTTTTTGCTGATTTGGTCGTCGGATGCGGAGTAGTAGTACGCCCAAGCCTTCTTGCTCACTTGCTTAGTAGCCACCTCCTCAATCTCGTCCAAGTTGAGAAGATTCTCCATAGGTGGTGGTCCCTCAATCTCTTCTTGAGGTTCAGAGGATGCCTGCTCCTTTGGTAATGTGCTGGCATCGATTGTTCCCAAGAATGCCTCAGGCTTAAGTTCCTCCTCTAATATACCTGGCGGGTGAATAGGATCATACTCCTCGGTGGCATCCTGTCCCGCAAGTTTCAAAATGATCTTTGCACCGCCGGGGTGGCTGCTCAGGAAATCGGTGACCTAGATAAGAGTCAGACGTGGCCGGGGAATGTACAAAAGACACAATGAGGATCTTTATAGGATGAAACCATACATCGTAGACCTTGCCGTATAGCACCACCCAACAACTCTCAGGAGTGTTGTGCTTTGCGACTGTTTCTTCAGTTAGTCGAAATATCCCGCGTGGGGGTCACACGAATGCGGAGAACCAATACCTTCTGTCGCATCGAATACCTTGGCCATTATCAATCACGGCAGAGTGAGTTGAGTGATATTGGCTATGGAGATCGAGGCGGAGTATATTCGAGGGAGAGAGAGAAAATAAGGAAAGGTCAGAGAAGTAAATTGGAGAAGCCATGGACATGTCGGAGAGCCTGGAGAGTGTGGGGAACGTCGGTAGCCGCTTTTTCCTTGTTGGGGGCCTTTTCGATTGCCGACGTAGGAATTGGAATTGACTTGATGTTATTGGTGGAAAAATATTTCGGTGAATATGTGAATTAGAAGGTATGTAAATTAAAGAGTACATTATATACATACAATTGTAACTAGTGAACCAGTTAGTGAAGTAGTAATTACATATATTGATTAGTTAGTACGTGGTAGATAGTATAGTTACTGTAGTTACTATGTACTCCGTATACAATTCTAAGTCCATGTGAGGGGCCAAAGGTGTCACCCGTCCTCTCTCACCTCTGCGGAACCCAACTTCCATGAAATTGCGCTCTACTTCCAATACCTTCACTCTTGGTTCTCTTTGATTTGATTTTGAAACTTCATCATGTTTGAGGTGTGTTTACTTAGAATTTCCCATCTAACCTGGGCTACCCCATATTCTTCATCTCTCCTGTCCTACTTCACTATGTAGTCTGACTGTCTCAGCGTCGCGCAGGGGATCGTTATCGCCTTCGAATGCACCGAGCCCGCTCGGCAGTGCTGACCTCAGATGAAATGGTCGAGGTGCGCGCGGCTCAACGCACCTTTGAGGGGGCTTATGTCCGAACCGCTCTTTCTCAATTCTCCTTCGCTCTCGTCGTACTCAAGATTTTCACCGCCGAGTTCTACAGTATCGGGGCTCTGTTCGCCATATACGGTACGGGGGTTCTCATTATCGGACTTTTCCGCCGCTCGCAGGGAAATAGACAGTTCTTCTCGGAAGTAGGGGAGGATGGGATCCATCGGCACAAATTCCGTACCAGTGGAAATGCAGTCTTGGTCTTGACAGCACTGAGTATTGCGGCGTACGCATGCTTGATTGGCTTGACCTTGAACTTGAGCAACTGATAAGGAACATTCTGCGTGGATGGTTGCACACCGATCCATCCACACACCGTATGTCCAATATCCCTAGAGGCTATCTTCTAGGCATGCTATCTGTGATACCCCCGATACCCCCCTGCGTTACCGCCAAGTGCCAAGGATTCCGCACCTGACCACGGAATATGGGTAACCATTTTTCGGGGCTTACGGTAGCGGAGATCAGCGTGCAGCAACGGACGCCTACAGTTGGCCGGAGATCAATCTGTTGTGTCGACCGAAAGTCGCCAAGAAAGCCGAGTATGGATCAGCCCGAGCGGTGAGACTCAGGTCACACAAGGTGTTCCCAATAATTATGTTTGATTCATTGCCAGGTTCGATTCCAAATACGGAGTATTGTGTACTTTTTGTACTTTTGTTGAGTCGGCCATGTCTGGAATCAACCAGGGGTGCACTGCCAACCCCCTACCAAGATGGGAAACCCAACGGCTCTGAGCATTTCGGTGGATTATGAGGGCATTGCACAGGGGTGAGATTGAGTGTAATTCGATGCTCCACTGTGTTTTCTCGAACCTGTACTCCGTCCTCTCTCTCACCTGTACTCCTGTATGCTTTTAGCCAAGCATTCTCTATTCGAGATAGGACCGATATATCTTGCATGATTTTATGAAATCTATTTAATATGATGTCTATAAGAGCTGTTTAATTCCGGATTAGGTCTGAATATCTTGCATCTCCATATCATAATTCAATTTCATTTCTCTTTCACCTCTGTATACTTGGTACACTTCCTTTGACATCATATATGGACGATCTTTAAGCCATCGATCCACCCTATGAACTAAGTCTAACACCTACTGCGTGATTTCATCATTTCAAAGACATCTCTGAATTAAGATCTTCTCCTTTTGACGTACTTGGCACTACCCTATCCTTGAGTGATAGTGTACCCCCACATGCACTCGACAAAAAAGGGCACATATAAAATATTTTTTTTGAAAAAAAAGAACCCCAGATCAGAAAAAAAAAGCCCCCAACCAGTTTGATTCTTTTTATCCCTTGAATATCTCAAAGCTCCTTGAATATCCCAGTGGTCAATATCAAGACCCGGTGTTCCCGTTAGTTGACTCATCCAAACCTCCGTGGGCACACTTTCTTTTTTCTCCCCTCTCTCACCAACTTTTTTTTTTGTTTGGTGTCTGGCCCAGGTGTGACACAACTCTTTATCAACTCGAAGACCCTGTGAGAAAAGCTCTGAGAGCAACCATACCTTTCTTAATAAAACATACACCCAGAACATCCCCCTAGGGGATGGCGCAACATTCTAGCATCGCCCGGTCGGCCATGACGTCGGCCATTTCGCCTGAGACGGGGGATCAGAGGAATAATATTAAACCCAACGGCACATCGAATGGCTCGGGATCGGGGAAAGAAGGAGCTCTTATGCCTCCGAAAACTGTCGTCAACCGAGCGCTAGGTAATGACCTGCATTCCGATTCCCACAAATCGTCACTGCCGTCAAAGGGCGGAGTCGGAGCGGCTTTGACAGACACTCCGGTTTCTACCGCACCTCCGTCTCCACAGATGTGAGTATTGTTTCTCTTTTTTTATTTTATTTTTTTATTATTTTATTTTGTCTAGAACCTTTGGACTTTACTTTATTATATTTGAGCCTATCAGAGCAAGATTTGATCGGCTCACCTCGGGATCAGTCCAGTTCCGGGGTTCTTTGCAGCCTTATTCTGAGCTAATCTACCTAACCCCGGACTCCAACCCGTTGTTTTACGTTAACTCTCTTGGGACTTGCATGGATGTGCTTGGCGAACTGTGACTAATATGACCCTTGCAGATCGGGCCTTTATCACCCTCCTGGAACTCCCAGTCGAGTGCGTGCAACTACCCTCGATATCCCCGGATTGACCAAGTCCAAGGTGTCTCCAGATGGCCGCATTGCCCAGCGGGATGTTGGTGCAAAGCTTGTCATTGTCATGGTCGGCCTCCCGGCCCGAGGCAAAAGTTACATTACGAAGAAGCTGGCCCGCTACTTAAACTGGCTCCAACATGACACTGAAATCTTCAATGTTGGACAGCGTCGCCGTGTGGCCGCCGGAAAGTCCCCCTCGCCCGCCCCACTTGATCGTGGCCAGGATCGGAGACCAAGTGCTTTCCACAGAGATCTCGTTGACTCGGTGCGCCGGTTGAGTGTCAGCGTTGGCACCACTTTGAACTCATCAGACGCCTCCCCGCCAGAGAACGGGGCGCCGCTTCCCCCTCCAGTGGTGCCAACCAAGATTCTCGTGAACGGAGAAGAGCCTGAACAGGGTTCTCAAAACGGTAGTACTGTTGTACCATCGATCGACGCAGGTCCTGCACAATCTCGTGAAAATGAAGAAGCTATCAATGAAGCTTCCCCTGAACCAATGGACCAGACCGCCAACTTCTTTGACCCCCAGAATCAGCGTGCCGTCAAGATGAGAGAGCAGGTCGCACTGGATACTCTTGATGAATTGCTTGACTATATTTTGGAGGAAGGTGGTAGCATTGGTATCCTCGATGCGACCAACAGCACCATGGAACGCCGCAAAGCAATTGTTGACCATATTCGCAATCGCGCTGGCCCAGAGCTCAATATCCTGTTCCTTGAAAGTAGCTGCGTGGATCAGGATTTGCTTGAGGCTAACATGCGCCTGAAACTTTCTGGCCCCGACTACAAAGGCCAGGACCCAACCGAGGCACTTCAAGATTTTAAGAAGCGTGTTGCTCTTTACGAAAAGTCCTACGTGCCTCTCGGCGAATACGAGGAAAAGCATCGTATGGCTTTCATCCAGATGATCGATGTCGGTCGTAAAGTCGTCGCTCACCAGACCCATGGGTTCCTTGCTTCTCAAGTCGTCTACTACCTACTCAATTTCAATCTTTCTCCACGCCAAATTTGGATCACACGGCACGGCGAAAGTCTGGACGATGCCGCAGGTCGCATCGGTGGTGACTCTGATCTCAGCGAGAACGGGAGAAGGTACGCCAAGGCGTTGGCTCGCTTCGTTGATCACCAACGGCAGCAGTGGGAGGCATATCAGCGCCAGAAAGACCTTCTTAAGCACTTCCCGCCTCGAGCTGGCGACATCACACCTCCCAATCCATCTTATCTTCCTCAGGAAGGGCCACGCAACTTCTGTGTCTGGTCCTCCATGATGCAACGTTCCGTTCAAACTGCCGAATACTTCAACGAAGATGAATACGATGTGAAGCAGATGAGGATGTTGGACGAAATTCATTCCGGCAAGATGGAAGGCATGACATACAAGGAGATCCAAGAGCAGTACCCCGAGGAGTACGCCCACCGCAAGAAAGATAAGCTCTTCTACCGATACCCTGGACCAGGCGGAGAAAGCTATCTCGATATCATCAATCGATCGCGCACCGTCATTGTTGAGATAGAGCGTACTACAGACCATGTGCTCCTGGTCGGACATAGATCCGTTGCTCGTGTGCTCCTGGCCTACTTCCGTGGTCTGAAGCGTGATGAGGTTGCTGACCTCGATGTCCCGCTGGGCGTTCTGTACATGCTCGAGCCCAAGCCATATGGAGTAGAGTTCAAGGCATACCGCTATAACCCCGAGACCGACTGGTTCGATTATCTTCCCGATTACGAACTGCATCAGGTCAAAGCACAGACGACCCACTGAATGCCCCCGGAATTTGAACATGGAGTTTCATAATTCCATGACTTGCTACGATCTATCATGACTTCTTTTGCGGGATGACTTGACTTTTGCCGGTTTGGTCATTTTACATTCTCCCTCACTGTTTTTGCTCTTGACTGGGCTGTATCCTTGATTTTTTATTTCCTCTTTGCATTTTGTTTATGTATTATCTATGCTGTTTCCTCCTTTTCTTTTGGGGTAGGGGAATTTCTTTTCTTTTTTCTTTCGCAGATGACCCAGACACTCGTTGCATGACAGGCGTTAATCTGTGTACTTTTCATGACCTGGGATGCTAGCTTTATTGGCTGGAAGTGACAGATCACTAAGATATTCCCTACCTCGACATTCTATTTTCGTGCAGATATCTTTGACACCCAAATGCACCAAAATAGAATCAGCTACGCTGTTGCTAGTCTAAATAGCTTTACTTGATATGGCGTGTCAATCACAGAATACAGACGATCATAATAACGTTTGAAATCATTCAATATAGTTAATCGTAGGATAGAGCATTCTGACTGTATTAGAACTATATCGAAGTCCCTTCTAACATTCTCTAACATGCTTTAATCCTTCTGCTCGGCCTTCACCTTCTCAAAGATATCAATAAAGACCTCAGGCTCATCAGCCCCCTCAACATGATATTTCCCTTGCACCGAAATATAAGGCACACCAGAAACCAACCTCCTGGCCGCCGTCTTGGCCTCCAGATCAACCTCCTGAGCACCGACATCCTCTTCCAACATCTTCTTCACCGTCTCCCGATCCAATCCCGCCCCAACACCCGCCTCCACAAGCACCTTCAAATCGGTAATGTTCTTCTCCTCCTCAAAATAAGCCCTAAACAGCTGCTCCGCAACCCTCGTTTGCAACCCACCAATAACCCCATTCGCACCCTCCTTCTTACCTCCCTCTTCAGCCTCCCGCTGTCCAGCAAACCAAAGCAAGCGATGCGAGTCTCGCGTGAGACCAGTATTCCCGCCGAAACTAAACTGGATGCCCTCGCCCTTGCCCACAGCCGATAGGCGCGCGAAAATCGCTTCAAAGCGCTCAGCCCCGAATTTCTGAGTGTACATCTCGGCTTTGTTCACGCCGGGGTACTCGGCGGATGCAGGATTGAGGTAGAATGCTTTCCAGTGCAGGCTGAATGTGTCTGCTGGGTACGTAGCTTGGTGGGTGGTTATTGCTCGCGAGAGGCGGCGGTAACCGACGTAGCACCACTTTTTTTTAAATAGAAATATATGGTTAGTATGTGAATTTGGGGTCACTTTGGATGGATGGGATATAGATTTGTGTTATATATGGTTGGAATACTTACTGGGCAGACGGTGTCTGAAATTATCTGAATTTGGAAGTTCGTCATTATGTCGAAGATGTGAGCGACAGAGAGATAATGGGATTAAATTTGGGATATTCTTTGCTTTGTATATATATATATATATATTAATAGTAATAATAATATTTTTTTTTTTTGGATCATTGCTTTTGATGTTGGGGATGACAGTCGATTTGTAAGCATTCCTTCCATTGACATTCCGCACTCCCGAGGTTGCGGGTTTCATTTCAGGTTTTCCAGATGTCTCTTATATCGTGGGGTCTCGTATCTTCTAAATGAGTGCTAGAAGTGTTAGACCACTTTATATTCGATTGGACAATAATATTTGCATTGGACAAGAGAAGTAATTGATATAAATCACAAGTATTCCCGAAGGGCGTTATTTTGAGGTACACGCTATTATCCAACAATTACACCAAAGCTCCACAAGACACATGTTCAAATAAGGGGTAAAAAAAAACACAGAAAGACTATCACAAAATCTGCTGGGCCTGGTTCAAGTTATTCCATGAACCTCCCGAGCTGTTGTCGAAAACAGCCGATGAGTTAGAGTGAACCGGCACATCAGGAAGTGGGTGATTGCGGCCTTGACTGAGTGCCGAGGAATACTATTAACGAGTTAACGAGTTAGCGAGAAGACCGGGTTGAAATAAAATGACTGGGAAGGCTAACCTTGAAGACAAAGTTCAGGACCAAGGCAACTGCCAAACCGATGCAAACTACGATAGGACCGAGCATGTTGTCTAGGTCCTTTCCACTCCGCTGGCGGATGAGACGGGCCCGTTTCTCGTATATGAACCATCCCCAGACTGCGGCGAAGATGGCAAAGAAGGTGTAGACAACAGCCAGGGCCTGGGCTACCTGGTTGTGCTTGCCAGCGGCATTGTAGAGGCCCAGTGATAAACTCGACAGGAGGATACTGATGTGAAGCCATTTGATGAATGTTCGCTGGTTGGCAAGGTAAACCTTACTTTCCACACGAACGGGTCCCGCATCTTTGATCCAGACGCCGGGGTGTCGAACGCCAGGCGGAAGAGAGACCGATTCCCCAAGCCAGCGCTGAGGAGATATCCCGAAGAATTGAAAGATGGATTCGAGGCGAGTGGGCGGCTCGGGTGCTTCCTCTGGTTCGGGAGCGTGTTCGGTATCATGGCGCTGGGGCTCTGGGATTGATGGACGCAGAGGCCGCGCAGCAGGTTCGACGACTGCCGAGGACCTCCGTATGGCCGAGGGAGAGCCTGTATTAGAGTATTGGTGGTAAGGTGACCCGACCTGTGGGCGAACGCTTGGGCTGCGCGCGTCTCCCATGAAACTTCCCACTGCTATGTTCTCCTCCGCTCGTCGAGCAAGTCGTTCTTGCTCCTCGTGGAATGCGGTTTCCGGATCACGGCGAATATCACTCTCAAGTTCACCAAGCCAGAAGGGGAAGCTGTTGACGTAGTCTTCAAATAGTGATGCAACACCGTGGACGAACTTGGAGAAGCGGGGGGCATCCTTGACAAGGTGGGAGACCATCAGGTCCTTGACCCACTCGGTGTTATGGGCCTTGCCTCGAAGCTGGATCTCGAGCAAAGCGTGAGGGAAGCGAGTGATCTCTCCAGTTCTGACAGCGTTGAAGGGATAAGTCATGTCGGCATCGTCCAAGTCGGTGCGGTGCCACTCAGCTGGGTCACGACATGGACGCTCGCTGTCGAGGGCATCTTCCCGAATGAGCGCAAGGTTGGTATCGAGGGAAATACGAATGCGATCATTGCCAGGAATTTGAAAGGCGGTGCGTGTGTAGTTGGCCCGGAGCATAGGTTGCAGGTCATTGTCCTTGATGAAGGACTGCAGCTCATCCACGTCCTTTTTCAAGGCTTCGGCGGCCGCCGACTCGCCATTGTTTGAATCCTCCATGCGATGGAGTTTTTTGTCGAAGCGATATTCGCCGTCCAAGAATTCTTTAATGTGCTTGTCTTTGAGCTGTACCTTGACCTGTCGACTTTCGTCGTCGTCGGTGACAATCTTCTTTTCCAATGTGATGGTAGGTTTGTCTTTCAATGATCCCGTCCAACGCAGTCGTAAAGAGCCGGCTTCGGGTGCTCGTGCGACCTTTTGATTGTAGAGATCAAACTGAGGGGAATCAAAATAGAGGGACGTAATGGTAGGGTCTTCAGTGATGGTATCGAGGTCCTTGGAAGTTCCCGGCCTGTAGATAAGAACTGGCAATCGGCGAAGGATGTGAGTCTTGACCTCCAAAACGTTGTCTGAGTGAACCCAGAATTTGTAAGACGAATAGGTCTCACGGCCAAATCCATGCTCCGTCTCCCTTGGTTGTACAATGTCATGGCTAAGGGTCTCCCGAACAAAGGAGTACATCACCGAGAGTCGGTGGACCAACGGTGAATAGTCCTCCGAGTTGAATGGCAGTTGCGACAGTCGCACTTGGAGCAAAGGCTTCACCCGGTACCGGGCACCTCGTTTGCGATCATGCTTCTTTGCAGCCTTGAGGAAGCCTGTGAAATTGATTCGGCTGTACTTTTCCAAGGCACTGACTTCCTTGGTGATATTATCGAGTTCTTGCAGAACTTCCGAGGCAATAGCCCTTTTCTTTTGTTCATTGAGGGCAGGCGTTTCTTGCTCCGAGGTAGATGCCAATGGTCGAAGTTTAACTTCACATGCCGTTGTCCGTTCTCGGAGTTGCTGCGATGTCTCTGCTTGGAAAGAATTCACCTTGTCCAGTTCTACATTGAGCAGTTCCTGCACGAATGCTTCCTCATCTTGCTCAGTCCATTGATCGTCATCGGAGTCACTGGCGTCTTCTCCGTTCCGGGTGACATCATTCTCTCTCAGCAAGGTCTTAAGCTTGGTGTAGTCAATGTACTTCCCTTTCCAGGGAGGGTACACCGCAGCACGGAGGGTTTTCCCAAACCGCATTTTGAGCCAGTCCAGTTGTAATTGGTGTCGTGCAGTTGTTACTCAGAGCAGGTGTGCACCTCTGATTGGGGGGTTTCGGAAGGGAGGAAGAGATAAGAGAGAGAGAGGATTCAGACAAGTTGACCTTCTGGTTCGAAAAAGCAAAGCAAGAGCTTAGATTCTGTCGCAGATTAAGAAATATGAGACACCAAAAAAATAGCTCATTAGCTTCGAACTAAGCGATGGACCATGTCGCAGCTTCGAGACTGAAAGCGTTCGATAGCCAGCGATAGACGCACGTGCTCGTTGTATGAGACCAATCAGAGTCCAGGAATAGACTAGTGGATGACTAGCTATAACTAGCTAGTCGGATAATCTATATTCCGACGGCATTGTACGCTATTTTACAATACAGAAGTACAGAAGTACGGGCTAGACCGATATCGCCCCAGTCAGGACCGGATAGAGGTACGTGCACATGGACCTCTCCGATACCGATATCCTCCACAATCCAGGGTTCCTCTTGACATCAAAATATTAGATACACGCAACTTGATGGAGGCCAAGTCTGCACAAACCCCGGGGCTGTCCCATCATCTGCATGGCGTATTAGCCGAGCTACATCGTCAACCTTATCCCTACGTCCCAAACCCCCCAACTTGCAAGAAACGCGCCTCGGTTGCCTTGATTATTCGGGTACGACCAACCTATGACCATTGGCCCAGCTCAACCTCCACAAAAGATGCTTCTCAGCCAGTTCAACAACGTTTAGACGAGTTCTTTTCACAGCCATGGGTCCAATACGGTGAACCGGAGGTTCTGTTTATCAAGCGTGCTTCGCGCGTGGGGGACCGATGGACCGGCCATGTTGCCCTACCGGGCGGAAAGCGAGACCCGGAAGATGCAGATGATAAAGCTGCCGCTATTAGGGAAGCTTCAGAGGAAATCGGATTAGATTTGACAACAGAGGATACCATTAGTGTGGGCAATCTCCCTGAGCGGGTAGTCACTACCAGCTGGGGGTCTGAAGCGTACGAATGCCCAATTCACTTTCGCCGCCAAAAACTGGATTGCTGACTTAAATTGTAGGCTGATGGTTCTTTGTCCCTTCGTTTTCCTCACGACTCGCAGCGACTCCCCGACTCTTAGATTGCAGCCCACGGAAGTAGCATCGACACACTGGATTCCCCTGCGCGCGCTCCTATCACCATCATTGCGGACCGTGGAATATGTGGATATGTCGCAGCGTTTCGCTCGACAAGGCGGATTTCTGACCCGTCTTGTAATTCGGTCTCTGATGGGCTGGATGCAGTTCTCGGCCGTGAGGCTCCTGCCGTCGGAAACCAACCAATGCACTACAGCTCCAGGGTTTATCCCTGAAGAGAATCCACCCAAACTTTCTCTGGCTCAGCGCTTCAAGGGATGGTGTCTGAGTGGGCAAGCGGACTCGAGTGACACTACCCGTCCGCTGCTCCTCTGGGGTCTCACTCTCGGCATCCTGGCCGACTTCTTGGATATGCTCCCTCCCCATCAAGCCGTGAAGTTGTGGAAATATCCCACATTTACCGTGCCTGACCTGCGGTTGATTGTAAGAATTGTGACTTATAATCTACGGAAGCGTAATGCACTCAACGTGAGATCGGGTGCTCGTCCTAGTAATATGGCCGCTGATAGCGAAACGGCCGCATTTCCATTCATACAGGAGACGAATACCGAACATGATCACAATGAAGTGGGTATCGGTGGTCTCGGAGTGGGAAGATATTATGGTCCGACAGACCAAGCAACGGATGGGACTTCTTATGCTGTTGGGATCATGCTCCGGGGGTATTATGACCGCTTGCGCATGGCAATCTGGGTTTTCCTGGCCTGGCGTGTAGCCATTGGTTCAATTGCTGGTATTTCAGCCTGGCGAATTCTTCGACGACTGCGTTGAAGTGTACATTAAGCAATATACTTAAAATACAGATGCATTTATTAATACAACCATACATCCATGCATATGTACATGTACATGTTCGATCGTATGATGTACATCAATCACGTGTCTCGGACCAGCCGGAAATACGAATACGAAATTACATAAGAAACAGATCATTACGATGTTCGATCACATTAGAGACCCCGGGAGCTCCCCACATCCTTTTGGGGGGTAAACATTGAACATTGAACATTGCACACGTCTTCCACTTCACCACCTCCTTTACTCTATTCACCATGGCGGCAGTTCAGAAACTATATCCACGAGGAACAGTCAAGCGCATTGTCAAGGCCCACTCCAATCGGAGTGTGAGCAAGAATGCCGACATCCTGGTACGCGGTTGTCCTAACATGAAGTCTCTCTATTCCCCAGTCGCTAATACTAGTTTTATAGATCTTTTTGGATTACATGCTATTCATGCAAGAGTGCGTCTCCATCTATTCTTGTGGCTTGATCCACTGGCCACAACCCTCCGATTCGAGTTCTCGCCGCCGACGTGATTGAACTAGCAATGGGCTAACACACTATAGGTTAATGCGTGAAGCATCGATTCGGTCGCGCAAATCTGGCGAAAAGAATATCTCAGCGAATACAGTGCGCAAAGTCACCGAGGTGCGTTATTCGAGGTCGATCTCAAAGCTTCTCTGGAAGTCTCGTGAGAACATATAGCTGACAAGTATGGGGTTTCTTTAGAAAACACTGCGCAAATTCCAAGGATAGCAGAGCCCATAATATGGCCTCGATATTTCACTTATGACGAAGACCTGCCTAGCATGGATACCAAAGGCTAGGGGATACTGTACTAAGATTGACTTGGATTTTGTGATATTATGGCGTTGTGGGCGAATGTGAATATGATACCCTGGAGCAATACAATGGAAGAAATGATCAAATAATGAATCAGTTATCTGGTAAATTGCGCAGTTGTAGATATATGCCAGTGCTGTGGTTGCTTACTTGCTTACTTGCTTAATTCGCGTGCTCACAATGCGTAAGAAAGAGAGAGAGAGAGAGCCCAAAGGCAGTGGGCCACACCGACCAAGAAAGGGTTCCCGACCCGCATGTTGATTCTTCCTTCATAACACCCATCTTTTCTTCAACGTTAGCACGTTTAATTCTTCATTCCAGACCTGTACAAGCTTTTCGGAAATACTGTAATATCTGTGTTACCCACATTCCCATCATGCCTCCCGCTTCCGCTACCCAGAAGCTCAAGGACGAAGAGAAGGGCTCACGAGCTTCAAGCGTCTGCAAGGACCCCGAGAGTCCCATCTCTGATGGCCAAGAGAGCAGCTATTTGAAGGAGCTACAGAAGTATGTCTAAAATCCTATACCTGGTCGCGGGGTTATTGCCTGCGCGCGCGCGCGTGAAAGTGAGCTAACTGTATGCCCCGTTAGGACACTTCGCAATGCCATGAAGAAGTTGGTGAGTCATTGTTGCATGCTCTCTGGTTTCAATTGTTTCTTTCATACATCTCTAACATTGTGATTTTCTTTTTGATTAGAACTCCCTCGCCAAAGTCGACGCCATCGTTGCTGAAAACCCCGACAAGTCGCTTGATCAACTGATTGAGGAGAAGAAGATCAACAACGACCAGAAGGCCCAGGTTCTGAAGAAGCCTACCCTTCAGGCCACCATTGCCCAGGTCGAGGAGCAGATTGGTCACTACAAACAATTCGCTGTCCAATACGAGGACCGTCTGGCTGCTCAGAAGGCTGCGCTTGTCAAGGCGCATGAGGCGGAGCTCGAAGCTGTCCGTAATAACGCCATTGCTGATGCAACTGAGGCCTCTAAGAAAGCACTGCGTCAGCAGTTCTACACCGTGACTAAATTCTTGTGCGCCGCGGCCATCCTTCGACGCGACGGTGATGCTGTCACCACCGAGAGCCGTGCGTTCGAGGGTGTTCTGTTTGAGGTCTATGCTGGCAACCAGTCTGCAGTCAATTCGTTACTGAAGATTGCCGAAGGTGCTGATGAGAAGGTCAATGCTGTTGAGGGGACCACTCTTGATTTTACCTGTCAGTAATGAATCCCCCACCCACAACCCCACCCCCACTATCACCACCACCGTCAAATATCATTGAATGTGGTGGCTAACATTCGATCTCTTTAGATGGCGATGTGAAGCAAGCATCTGACAAGTTCGCTCCCCCTGAGGAGACCACTGAAGTTGTCTCGGAGGCAACCCCCACCACCGACCCTACAACCGACCCTACCGTGGCCAACGCTGGATTGACCGAGCTCCAGGATACCTCTTTCGGCGCTCAGGCTGGGCCTGCAGCTTCCGAAGCTGATCAGCTGGCCCCTCCTGCGCAGACTCTGGTTTCTGATGCTGGAAACTCGATTGCGGAGCAAACCTGGGCTCCTACTAGCGATGAGAGCAGCGAATGGGTCAAGCTTCCTCGCAACCCTGATGAGACCGACACTGGCCTCCAGGCTACTCCGGCTAGCGCCGATGCGGGTTTGAACAACGGTTCTGCTGGCGCTGATGTTACAACCCAGGGCGAGAACAGTGCCAAGTCAGGTGGTCGCCGCCGTCACGGACAGCGTGGTGGCCGAGGCCGGAATGACGCCAAGCGTGCTGGCGAGGGACGTGGTGGTGAGGGCCGTGGTGAAGGTCGTACTGGTGAAAGTCGTGCTGGTGAAGGTCGTGCTGGTGACGGTCGTGTCGGTGAGGGCCGTGGACGTGGCGGACGACGAGGCGGTCGTGGCGGACGTGGCCGAGGCGGTGCAAGTGGCCCTGCCTCTAGCTCGGTGGAAGCTCCTGCTTCCAGCGAGTAAGAGTGGCAATCCTAGGATGTCAGTTAGAACCTGCTGGTTTTGGGATATTGTCTCGAAAGTGGTGTTCCAACGAGGGATTTCTAGGTCTGTCTTCTCGAGACTGGCCTCGGCAATTTCTGGTCCGATGTGATGGCTCACGAACGCAACGAATTTTCTTCACGGAGAGTCACTTTGATCTCTTCGTCTGGCTTTGCCAAAGTCTTCTTGACCATGTCCTGCAATTTTTTTCAGCGTGCATATTCCCGATCCCCAGAGAGCTTCTCCCACGACATACATATGTATTCTATGGCTATTGTTTTATCGGCGCTTGTGAACGGACCGGTGGACAGGCTTAGGTCGGGCATAGATCGAAATTGATCATAATGAGTGCACCATTACTTTCCAGGATTTCTCCTAAACAACATCATGTTTGAGTATGGGCTAGTTTGATGTGACAGAACAGGGTTTACTACTTGAACAGGTGGGCAATAATCAATGACAAGTGATCCTGCATCCATTGATGTACTTTGTGTACAACAGATGTAGTCTCAGTGTATACAAGACCGCCCAATACTGACACGCGATGTGATTTCACTGTACCTCTCCTAACCCAATTTGCATTAGCGTAATGTAACGATATTACCAAAGACCGAATCAAATGCAGAGCAATTAGATGTATGACTTGATGAAAATAACCGAATACGACTGAAAGGCACTTTAAATACGCGTATTCGTTTATTACTAGCGTAATCTTGAATGAAACCCGTTTTCAGGGCCAGGCGCTAAACCACGATAGGAAATGAAGACCGGCGCCCAGTGGGGCTCCTGGCGTATTCAATCTGATTAAAAATAATCTTTGTACTCCGTACTCTTTGTACAAGTGTCAACTTCTCGACATTCTTCTCATTCCGCACATTTTTTTGGCTTCTGGGCTCTTTCTTCCATCTTCGATTGTATATACGGCGCCAGCAACAATGGCCATCGCTGGCGCCCAACGAAAGGAGGTGCTGAAGGTGTTGATACTATCGCTGCTATTAGATTTGGTAGGACCAAGCTATCCCCTCCAAGCCAACAATCACGTTTACTTAAACTAACAATGCCTGTAGATCTCCTTTACATTTATTCTGCCCCTCTTCCCTTCGCTCCTATCGTTCTATCGCGCGCAAGATCCGTCCCCAGATTCCCTCCTCAACCGCATCTTCCACTACCTAAACGCCTACAAAAACTCCTTCGCACGCCCCATTGACTCGCGCTATGATATCGTACTCCTCGGCGGAGCCCTTGGCTCTTTGTTCTCCCTCCTCCAAGCTTTCGCCGCACCCGTCATAGGCCGCCTATCTGACCGCCATGGCCGCCGTCGCGCTCTGCTTACCTCCATGCTAGGCAACCTCTTGAGCGTCGCGCTGTGGGTGTCAGCCACGGACTTCCGCATGTTCCTCGCCAGTCGTATTGTTGGCGGCTTGAGCGAAGCAAATGTGCAAATGGCCAACGCCATAGTGGCAGATATCACAGACGAGGAGCGCCGCGGCTCCTCTATGGCATTAATCGGGGCCTGTTTCAGTGTCGCATTCACGTTTGGGCCGGCGCTGGGGGCGGCACTCAGTAGTATTGATATGGTTTCCGAAAACCCGTTCATCGTCGCTGCAATTGTGTCCTTTGTTCTGATCTTTATTGAAACTGTCTATCTTTGGACCTGTTTGCCTGAGACGCATCCCCGCCTGACAACACTTCAGATGGAAGGCGAGACTAACTCTGCCAAGAAGAATGATGTGTCGAGTACGAAGACAGAAGAGAAGAGCAGTGCTTCCACTAAACGCACCCATACAAACAACCCGGCCCTTCTCAATGCCCTCCACTTCCTCTTCCTACTTCCCTTCTCCGGCCTGGAATTCTCCCTCCCTTTTTTGACTACAACGCTCTATGCGGGATCAGCCACAACAGCCAGCCCGGCCGCATTGAATGGACGTCTCTTGTCCCTGATGGGATTGATCGCCTCCCTCCTTCAGGGTACGCTGGTGCGCCGTCTCCCGCCACTAGTCACCCTCCGTGTGGGTGTCGTGGCCTGTACCATCTCATTCTTCTGTCTTGGTCGCGTTTCTTCGCCCTCGGGTCTCTATGCTGCCGGTGCTCTGCTGGCGGTAACGACTGCTACGGTTGTCACGTCCCTCAACAGCCTGGGTAGCTTCGAGGCGCAAGACGCAGATCGCGGCGCGGTTATGGGTCGTTTGCGGGGTTGGGGACAGGCTGGTAGGGCCACTGGTCCTATTGTGTTCTGTTCTCTGTTTTGGTGGGCTGGCCGTGAGGCTGCTTATACTGCTGGCGGGTTTGCCATGTGTGTCGTTACACTTGCGGTTTTCGGCTTCTTGAAGTCGCCTGCTGTGCACAAAAAGACTGAATAATGTACATAGGTATATAGATGAATTTTGCTTTCCAAGTTACAGAAGGACTTCTCCATGTTTAACATGGGATTTTATTAGAATATCTGATTTGTTTAGTATAGGGGTATAATATACAGAAGAGTGGCGATGCTATGTCTCCAGGATGCCAGCAGACAAGGCCAAGCGAAAGAGAAGAGTTCAATGCCAAAACGGTCCTTTGGCACTCATCACCAGATGCTGCTGCCCAGGTGCGCCTTGGACATAAAGAAAGGTACACGATGCACCAAAAGGTTAGAAAAGAATACATAAACACGGCGGTCAATGTATGTTCTTTCATTGCCTTCGGATTTTTTTATTTAATAAGAGATTCGCTCAAGGTGTGATTGCATATGAGAGTGCAGCCAGGGTGCAGTCATGACCTCCGGCCATTACCAGAAGCAAACCCATGATTTTGACCAGTTGCCATGGCAAGTCCAGCATTGACAGCTGGGTCCAACGAGCCACGCGCTTTGCCAATGAGCCAGTCAGTGAGAGTCACGAATTTAGCAGTCCGGTCCCAGCCGTCCGCTTCGTCGGCATGCTCAATAGTATGAGTCAGGATGCGACCTTCCTCATCGAAGGAGAAGATAAAGATACCGGTGAATTGCTCTTCTTTTGACAGTTTGAAAATAGGCTCTTCACCACCGAGAAGGACACTCAAGCCTTTGTTGGTGCCGTTTGTGGAAGCCGAGAGATGGCTATTTTGTGATGAGGCAGTTTGTGAGGTTGTAGAATTGATATTTGAAGATGCCGGGCCATGGAAAGGGCGGCTATCGGTTCGTGGTTCGGTTTTCCATCGTACTAGTAGGCGCTCATCGCCACAGTCGTGGTGGGCGCCGTGATGGGTAGGGTCGAGCAGCGTCCCGGCGCGTACTATCCTTTCGCTGAGAATTTGCAATTTCACGTTGCCAACTAATGGTACACTACTCCATGCTACCGGGACAGTCCATAGTGCTGCGCGGTAGAGTGTGCGTCCCTTGACAGTGGGGAGGTGTGGATGTGTGGATGGGAATAGATGAAGATTAACACTCGGGGCGAGGATTTCGGTGGGTAAGGTGTTGTACAAGATGGTCGGCAAGAGGGGTGAGAGGGTTCGTAACGCTTCAATCGTTAGTTGAGCAGCTTTTCTATAAAAAAAAACCCCCAAAAAGGGAGAGGAAGTAGCGAGTACACACTTTTTCCGAGTTTCAAGGTCCTTTCATCTGGCGGCTTGTGATCGGTTCTCCGCGGGCCTTCCCCATGCTCCCTCCGCACCCAAGTCGGGGAGAAGTATGTGATTGGTAAAGGCGTAGTTGAGGCTGGAGGTAGCCAAGGCTCATTGAGAAGACCATGACGAAGTTGCGCCAGTCGCTGTCGCGAAACCGAAGCAAAAAGCCGGCCAGAGACAAGGCTCTTCGGCTGATTAGGAAGAGACTTGTGCAGAGAGACCAGCTTCGGCATTCTGCATTTCAAAAGCAGTCTGGTTTTAATATGTTGTTAAGCCATGTAGATATGAAGGCTGAAGTTGCTCGGAGTCGCGGAGTCGGGGGAGTCGGGGAAAATGACGTTGCGGGAACCAATCAGGAGGCTCTAGTATACAATTAACCTACATTGTTATAACTACCTATGTAGTTAGTTAGCTACATATCTACCACATTTACAGGTCTACAGGCCTACATCTCTACAGGGCCGATCTGTGGGAACTAATTCCAAAGTATTATTCATAATCCGCTCAAGCCAGTTCATCATCGTCTCCCATTCCCATGACACGTCGTTCAGCCAGATCGCGGATCTTGTCCTCTAGAACACCACGTCCATAACGTTGTGCAATCTTAGCAGCCGCCTCGAGCATTTTACCGTTGCGGTCTGTCATCAAGGCCACTAGCTCTAGCGCCTTCATACCGCGCTCCTCACCCTCTCTGCATTCAATGGCCAGCATCTGCAGCAAGTTCTTATCCAAGTCGAGCTCCCTCCGCGCCAAATCAGAACGCTGGCTTGCCGTCGCATTAGTCGACGAGAGAAGGTCGCGGAAGAGCGACAAAAGTACGTTTCCACGGACGAAGGATTCCTCGAAACGGGCGCCTTCGGCTGTCGTGTCTTCAGATTCGCTAGAGTCCTTTGGAAGAGCACTGGCAACCGGGACCTGGAAGTCGAATTCACTGAGTAGTGGCCGCGGGAAGTAAGGGTTCTTGTCGCCACCCTTGAGAATGATACAGTGGAACTTGTCTTGTGCGACAGCTACTGGCCAGTATGTCTCTTCTTTCCGTCCACCCGCGAGACGTGCCATTTGCTTCGTGTCGAGGAGTGGTACCCATCGGGCTTGGCCGGGCGTGCGCCAGTGTTGTAAAACTAGTAGGACGCCAGTCGAGTCATAGATACAAGGATCCTAAGAAGATGGTTAACTCCATATTCAACTCTTCTGTTCAGAAGGCGCTCACCCCATTATCGGAGAAGAAAACACTCTGTAGTGAAGCCCCTTCCGGAAGGGCGACAGTGTCTTCGTTTTGGCAAATCTCGTCGCGCTTGACATTTTCCACCGTGTATCGTAAGGTCGTGTGGCCATCAATCCCTATAGGGCCGTTCCCGATACTCATAATGTAGTCGCGCCAGGCTGCACAAGTCACGGCTTGGCTCTTCTGTCGATACACCTTGAAAGGTGTTCCAAAGAGTGTGTACACTCGGACATAGTCCTTTGATGTCACAGCGACAATGTATGAATCGCTGAGTGCCAAAGCTGAAAACGAGCATTAGTGGGATTGATAGATTGAATATAGTGAGTTCAGGTATCACCTCTAATTTGTTCTCCCTCGGGCAATTCAGTCCGCCAGTCCGCCCGCGTAGTCCACGTCTCGTGTGGCCGGTAGAAGATAGTGGCTCGACTACCATCCGAAGGGTTATTGGCAAAAAGTGTTCCGTTCTCATCTATACTTGATCAGTCAAACGTGCAACACAAAAAAAAACACGATAAGTAGAAGACTCACTTAGACAAGCCTTGTCGTACATATATGGATCAGTGAAGTGGAAGTCTCGGTGGGCTTCTCGGTCATAGAATTCCACAGTAACAGTGTGATGTGTCTCTTGGTCAACTGTCCAGACAGCTCCCGTCAAATTCAGGCCTGGCCAAGTTAGTAAATCAATTCCAATGAAGTTGGGACAAGAACATACAGAGATATCTCCTGCTTCCAGCCCAAGGCGTGCTACCGGGTTGAAGAGGTGGGTGGGCCTTGGGCTTCTCGAAGCCAGCGTAAAGGCGCTTATTGCTAGTGCCACCGAGATCATCGAGATGATCGTTTGGCCGCTTGCCATACAGATTTAGCTCCTCGTCGGCATAGCCAGCCCCGTCATCATCCTCGACGAAATCCATCATCTGGTCATCTCCACCAAGGATATCATCCAACGAGTCTGGAGTTCCTCTTCTCGCCGCTCGCTGGATAGCCTCCTTGGACCGCTCCGCGAGTGTGGTTCGGCCAACATTGTTGGAGATCTCGCCCAGAGGCCCGGGCAAAATAGGAGCAGCCTGCAGCGGTTTCTGCAGCAGAGACTCGTGATCCTTCGGCACAAAGTTATCGTAAATGAAAAGTTCTCCATCTGAAGTTGTGAATGAAAGCGAGTTCTTGGTCGGGTGCCAAGATAGGTTCATGACATTTCCAAAGTCGTAGCGCTGCAAGATTTTTTGTGTCTTTGCTTCCCATAGCACAATATATCCATCTGCCGCTGCAGATGCTAGAAGAGATCCATTCGGGGCCCAGCTCAAGGCAGTAATGTCGCCAGAATGACCGCCAGCGAAAGTTTTCTCTTTCTTCCACTCCGAGGTTGAGTAGATAGAGATATCTCTGGTCGCTTCTGCGGAAGCAAATGCAGTACCATCGGGATGCCACACTGCTCTCGATGTCGCCTCGGCGTCTGGCTCCAGTCGTCTAATCACTCCATCGAGTTTGCGAACTAGTTCCGGCTCCTCTTCGTGCATGGAGTATATATAGAGGATTCCATCTGTTCCGGATACTGTCGCATATCGGCCACTGGGATCGAATGTGACATGCTTCGTTGCTTTGGATTGTTCCCGGAGATACTTGACTTGCGTCATGTCATCGACTTTCACGATCTTGACGGTTAGCTCACTAGTCCACTAATATTAGCATCCAAACATATATCTAGCACAACCCCTGCAAAACTTACTCGCTCGCTACTGCGACCCATTCCCCGTCTCTCGTCACTGCAATGTCCCTGACCGGCAAAGCGCATCGTACAAGCAAGTTTTGCATCTTGCCCGACATAATGTCGTACTTCCAGACTGTTCCATCCTCGGCACCCATGATGAAAGATCGATTCTAGAAATTCTGTCAGTCCCTTTGATGGATCCTAAATATTATGTTCCAACATACCGTAGCACCAATGCCGAAATGCGCGTCAACACCTTCGTCGATAGTCTTGGGCTCTCCATCTTCGCCGACCGTGTAGATACGAATTGCCGAGTTGGAACCACCAGTGATGATCCGTCGTCCGTCAGGTGTGTAGGCCAGTATCGTGGTGCCGGGCGTGTCTATATGAAAGCCGTGTTGTCAGTAGCTATTGGAATCTCCCCAGATCATCAGGATGACTTACGGGCTGGACGCCCCCGTGGGCGAAGAGGGTCGAAGCTCATTGCAAACGAGACCTGACGTAGATAATTCAATCAAGTTGCAACTAGAAAGTCTGGAGCATCGTTCTCGATCTTAATCTGGTGGATCGCCAATGGCCAGGGATCTGCAAGGTCAGACGCGTTCGCGTTACGCGCTCTAATCGATTTAACCCAATTTAGTAAAGGGATAGGGCTCAGGGCTCAGGGTAAGGGCCCCCCTTTCCCCAGACATTCCAAAGTTCGATCGATCCATGGCCATATTGTTTAATATTGAATTTGTCTCTACAATAGATTTTATGTGCTGGCGCCTCCAGCTGTTAAGAAATCAAAGTCCGCTCCCTCTTGTGCCTGATTCACCGATCGCTCATACAACCCGCGGTAGCCTCTCCTCTGCTTTCTTGCCTGTGTCTCTCCTACAAGACTCTGCCTGCGTTTCTCGATTCGAGTCTGTAATACTGCTTCGGAAACTTCCAAGTGCAACTTTCTAGTCTCGATATCGCAAATAATCAAGTCACCAGTCTCTACCACACCAAATGGTGACTCTGGTAGCGCAGCTTCAGGTGAGATATGGAGGATAATGGTTCCGCCTGCGGTCCCTGACATTCGACCATCCGAAAGCCGTAGCATGTCCTTAACCCCTGCCTCTGCTAGCTTCTTTGGAATCGGTATAAGGCCGGCCTCTGGCATACCTGGGTTGCCAACAGGGCCAATGTTCTTCAGGACCAATACACTATCCTTTGTGACAGCAAGGAGTGGATCATCGATCCGCTGGGCAAGGTCGGCCGAATTCTCAAACACTACAGCCGGTCCGGTGTGTGAAAGTAAGTGCCGATATTTTGACGCCGAGGCTTTGAGGACCGCTCCGTCTGGGGCAAGATTGCCACGCAGAACAGCCAAGGATGATGCGGGAAACAAAGGGTCCGACATCGGCCGAATAATCTGTTGCGAAAAGGAAAGTTGCTTGGATTGAGACGCATCGAGGACCTCTCCCAGAGTTTGCCCAGTAATTGTCACAGCAGATAAATGGAGCAAGGGCCGAAGCACCTGCAACAGCGCCATCATGCCTCCTGCATTGTGGAAATCATTCATATAGTTATCTCCACTCGGCTTGAGATCAATTAACAGCGGGGTTTTGCGGCCAATCTCCTCAATGGTATCTAAAGTGATGACTCCCTGCAGTTCTGGATGCCTATTTGCAATGGCGAGAAGGTGAACAACGGCATTTGTCGAACCCCCGATGGCCTGGAGCACTGTGATGGCATTCCAGAATGATTCCTTTGTCAAAATCTCTTGTGGCTTTCTCTTGGACTTTGCAATTGCAACTGCATTTGCGCCAGTCTCCTCGGCAATTCGCAATCTTGCGGATGATACTGCCGGTGCAGTTGCGCCCCGAAGTGGCATCATACCCAACGCAGCAGTCACGCAAGCCATTGTGCTAGCAGTTCCCATGACACCGCATGTTCCTATCTAAACCAGCCGCCATTCTGGTTAGCAAGCTGAATGACCTTGTATCTCATGAGAATGCACCTGCACATACCGTTGGAGCAAGCTCTTCGTTGATGGCCGAGATTTCCTCAACGTCAATTTCACCCGCTCGAAAAGCCGCCCAGTTGTTTCGGCAATCAGTGCAGGCTCCAATACGCTGACCTCGATGGCTTCCTGGCATCATTGGACCGGTGATCAGTGGTAGGATTGGCTTGTTGGCAGAGATGCCACCCATCAACTGAGCAGGAACGGTTTTATCGCACCCTAAATTCTGTCAGCAACTATTCCCACATAACAAGACGTCAATATTGAAATAAAATAAAAACTACTAAACTATTAAAACTATTAAAACTCACCCCCGATCATTATACAAGCATCCAACGGCTGGGCGCGTATCATCTCCTCCGTATCCATGCTCATAAGATTCCGCAAGAACATGCTAGTTGGATGCGAGAATGACTCGGCAACGCTGATGGTAGGAAATTCTATCGCTAGTCCTCCATTGAGTTGTACGCCACGCTTGGCCGCCTCAATAAGCTGGGGCACATTGGCATGACAGGGATTGAACCCTGAGAAAGTGTTGATGATACCCACGATGGGGCGTGAAAGCGCATCTTCTGAATATCCGAGTGCCTTAATAAATACTTTGCGGAGAAAGAGGGAGAAATGAGCATCTCCATAGGATGTTAGACCCTGGCGAAGTCCGGATGTGGATGTGATTGGAGTTGTGAGATCGTAGTCCCCGTTGGGGCTCGGTTCGTCCATTTGTGTTTTCTTCGATTTCAGTAACAATTCAAAGATGATGGAGGAACTATGGAGTATCACGGGCTTACTTATGCGACTTACATATTGCCTTCCTCTTAGTGGATGGTGTCATCGGCGTAAGGCCGATCCGGATATTAATCCGAGCCGAGGGAGTATCGAGTATAGGAGTATATACCTATGTTGTATGTGTTGTGTATAAAAATTAAATTTAGAAGGCGCTCTCTATAATAAAATGCCAATGCTCCAATATAACCTATACTCTCAATTTCATCTTCACCCGCAGCTCCTTGGTCGGTCGGAAAGCCCCCCAGCTAGTCTTGTGCCCTGGAACTGAGAGGAATTTACCACTTGTAGGTTTAATATCCCACAAGGACACAATACCAGCAGTGAAAGTCAAGATAGCCCTCTCGGTGAAACCATTGTTTGTCGACCCATACAATCCGTCCGCAAAGGGAGCAAGGATACTTGAATCAGCCACTTGTTTTCCCGTTGCAGGATCAGTCACGAGAAACCGTAAGGGGTCATACTGCTCCGGATTTGAGAAGTATCGAGCATCGTGGTAATGAGCACCATGGGGCAGAATAATATTCTCGCCCTTTGCAATTTTGTATGTACGGGGCTCCGTCAGACCATAGGCAGCTTCTTCTGCCGACTCGGAAAGTGTCACATCAGACGCCAGCTTCTTGAACGAAATTCCTGCCGAATGAAGGCGCACAGTCTCATAGTAACACGCTCTGAATAGAGGGCAAGATGTGAGCACTTTTTCAATATCCAGAGAGAGACGAGGGGGCTCATCGAAGGGGAAACCAGTTTCCTCGCGAGTTGGTCTGGAAGCCACCACGTAAGGGGCAATCTCTTTGCGGACTTGATCGAGAAGTGAAGGTTCGGCAAAGAGATGAGTAATTGTCCAAAAAGTGATCTTAGTCGTGTGTTCAATCAGATCATAATACAGAGACAAGTGCCCTGCAGCACTGGCACCTGGAGAGAGCTCCAATTTTCGGAAAGTCCGCATCCTATCTTTGACCAGTTCAGAGACATCATCAAGATCACGCAATTCAATGCCGGCGTCAATCCCATCGTCCCAAGCAGTCAAGGCTCGGTGAAAGACCGAAAAGATATGGCGAAGCCGGTCACTGGCCGCATGTCCTGCGGAAGCCGCTGGATGCGGGGCCCAGCGAGGAGTGCCGGCAAACAAAGTCACAAAGCAATCGTCGAGTCTTCCAAGGTCTTCTGCGACATTAGGGAAATTTTCCACGAACGCCTCACCCATCAGGAAAGTAGAAGTAACGTGACCAATAAAATTGCTCACGAGTGCAAACAAATTGGCTTCGCAAGCTGTTTGGTCCCCATCATCGGGAAGTTCAACTCCACTGGTTCCACGCTCCCAGGGATATTGGTCAACAATGCTCCGGCAGAAGCTCACCAGATTCGGCATCTCACGTTGAACTAAACGGGTAATAGTAGACGAAGCTTCAGTGACAAAAGCCTCTTCGTTGAGAATGGTAGAAGCCTGGTCGCTAACTCCTTGGTGACGATCCAAATCCAGATTGCGGATAAGGCTGCGGTCGCCGAAGACGTTTTGCAGAGCCTGATCGAGCACCTGGTTGTGTGGCGTGGCAGCTTTGACAGATAAAACAGTCTTCATCATAGATGGAGAAACCACAGCATTGTGCTTCACACCGCGAATGTAAATGCCAAACACAGGCTCATTCATGGATTCCCTATAACCTTATTAGCAGGTACATAGAATGGCAATATAGCGAAAGACCAACCGAGTTCTTGTAAAGAAGGTGACATGATTCCATAAGAAGGCAGGGCCATGTCCAATCCAGGGAAACCAATAAGGTGCTAGTCGCACCGTCTGTGATTTTGAAGGGTCTCGCTCACGTCGACTTTGAAAGCCCGAGATAATCCGGGTTGTGATGCATACCAACACCACAACAGTGAAGACCGTTGACCAACTTACACTGAAATATTTCTCACGAACGACCTGTATAAGACTGGAGGCTTCGTGTCTCTCCATTGTGGTTGAATCAATGTTCCTCAAAACAATCCCTACCAAGCAAGATAGCACGGTTTTACAGCGCCAGCACCCACTCAAGGGCTCGAGGTAGATAATAGGGTATGACTGGCAATTTGAATTGATTCACTCCAGAGACTTTCAACAATTAATATATCCAGGTGAAGGGTGAAGGGACACGATGGCAAACAGAGGTGTCTTTTTCTGGATGACTAAGCTAAAGTCTCAGACGGGCAGTGGACCTGGGCAGCTGAGTGCTATTTTTGTTGAAATCATTTTCACTCATTCATTCATTTTACATATTTTCGAAATGGATGGTGATTTTGCTCTAATATGGTGATGGAGGATTCTCAAATAATATTGTGAATAGTCGGATCAAAACTGATAATCACTTGGTTCACGTTTGTACTACAACAGATCTATACCCATGATGGATTTGGAGTCATAGGAGCTGGCTTCAGTAATATACTGCTATTTGTAATGGAGTGATATTGAGATGAGATTAATACAGTAACTAAAAGCTCAATTCTCCTTCTGCAAACCCTTTGACAAGGCAGCACTTTCACTCTCGTACTTGAGAATCTTCGACTGCGATCCGTGAACTTTGCGCAGAAGCCATTCAATCCGCGAGGATAGCTCCCAGGGATGTTTTGGCAGCGAGCCAAGGACCTGCAGCTCCTGCTCATACTTCGTGATACTTGAATTCTCGTTTTTAATGAGCTGGGAGAGAATTAAGAGATCAAGGCGGCCCTGCAGGGTCTTGTTCGCAACCAGACGTTGGAAAGCAGCGCGATACACGGGTTTTCCCGGCTTGACGTATCGTGGGTACCCTTTATCTGTTCCAATGGAGACGAGCTCTGCTTGCTCGAGTGCCCGGAGAGTGGCCTCGCCGTTGTCCTTGAATATATCGTCGAGGAGGACTTTGTTGTACAACAGGCTTCCATCCTTGGAATGGGCTATAGACTTGATCAGATGCCACGCCTGCTCACGGGTCCATTGGGGTGCAATCGATTCTGTTCCGAGGATGAAGATCTTCAGAATTTCAGACGCCGACTGTTCAATAATACGGTCCACGGCAGCTATACAATGGTTAGTAAAACTCCCGAGGTGAAACCCAAAAATAGACTTGCCTTCAGGGGTCTCCCCAGCCTCAATACGATGTGCCATGAACTCCAAGTCAGTAACTCGGCCACCCAACATCTTGATACAGTAATCCAAGCCACGAAGCGTCTCTTTGCGCCTTGCATTCTGTTCGTTGTCGCCATCGCCTGCCTCTGCGTCTAGATGACTCAACACGAAACGACGACCAACTTCGAGCGAGCAGTCACCCAAGGCAATGGTACGGAACACTTGATTAGGCATGGCTTTGCTCAATGGCTTTGCAAAAGAGGAATCAGTCGTCAAGAAGATGACATGGGCGATGTTTGCGGATGTCAGACCAGCCGCCCATTCAGTAAGTTTGTCGAGCACGACACTATCATCCGCATCATAGAGGAAATTGTCAATTACAATGACAGGTCTCACCTCGGGATGAGCCTCCAGGTATTCATCTTCGGACATGTTGAAATCTTTGTCTTCCTTTCGTCTGCCTTCCAGGGCAACTCGTTTCATAGCAACACCAGTATTCTGCCAGATCTTGCTCAACTGTACATCTAGCGTCTCGGAGAAGCCAGCTTTGGTACCAATCATTCCTTGTGCAGCAAGATCAATGAAGCTGCTGATGCTGTTCATCCAAGAGAAAATCGGTCGGTAGCCGACCTGAGCGGCTGCTCGTGAAATTTTGGTCGTGTCACCCCGAGAATCTTGAATTTGCTTGCAGTCAATGATGACCTTATACTTGTGCTCTTTTAGGGCTTGTTCCAAAACAAGCTCGCGTTTCCCTGAGCCCCGAGGACCATGGATAACAATGAAAGTCTCCGCGGTCTCCGTTAACCAGGCACGCAGTTGTGCAATCTCTGTTTGTCGGTCTTCCCAGATAGCTGCTAGACCTCGCGGGTCCGACTTTCGCTTCCCAAATGAGAACATGCTGGCTTTGCTGGCTTGTTTGCGAACCCACTGCAGCACTGGATTCTCTTCACTCTGGAACGACGACTTGATTTTGAGCGTGATGAAGAACGTGCGAATGGGATCGAAGATTATGACCGTAATAGTAGCTATCAGAGCAGCTATAGCAGGGATCACTAGTCTTGGATGGTTCAAGATCCAATCCTTGATCATGAACAGCTTAATCTTGCGCTCGTAGTTGATCTTGAACCTTGTACCGGACTTGCCGCCCCCTGCTTCTTCGGAGACAATAAATCCGTGCATGCAGTTTCTTGCCATCACGGCAAACCGGGGGCGCTCGAATCGCAAAATTGCATATCGTGGTTCGACCTTCGAATCTGAGGGCTGTGTTTGGATGTCCAGAAGTTTGCCGTAAGGTCGGAACATTGAGTATAGGGACTCTTGAGTTAATTCGACCGCTGAATTATCTGGGGATGTTGGCAAGAATTCCACTTTTAGGGTCTGACTTGGGATTCGATAGAGGTCTTCAATCCACGGCGTTCCGCGAACAAGGTCTACATCAACTTTCAAGATCGGATTGAACCAGGGCTTAATGGGATTGCTTTTCAAATGCTCGTTGATTGCATTTTGAATACTTTCGTTGCTGATGTCCGACTTGAGCGCATACTTCACGAATGCGCCTCCCTCTTTGTACCTCGTCACTACCTCTTTGATCTCTAGACCTAGGTCTTTGGGCAAGGCTCGTTGAACAATACGAGTAGGATCAGCTGCCGCTAGTTCTGGGTTGTTGACTCGTGTCAAAAACCCCTCGAGAGGCTGGATATGACTGAGGGGCCCCCGCAGCAGCCATTGTAATCGGTGCGGAAATATGTCTAGAGCTAGTTAGTGCATAGACATGTTAGTTCGCTATAACTCGGCACTCACTATTGACATAGACAAGCCCTTCATTTTTTCCTACTGAAATATGTCCCGACTGGATAGAAGATGTGCATCGTATCGTCGAGCGTCCCCAAAGGGGAGGTCCCCACCCCCGGGAGGCATTGGCGCTGATACGAGAGCGTATCGGAGACCAAAGGGCCAACGGACCTTTTGATAAGGTTGTCGATCTCATTCTGATCATAGACACATACCGAACAGAGAAAAAAAAAAAAAAAAACAAAGTTGGAAGAGCGATCCAGTTGTTTAAATCGACTTCCCAAATTGATGACGTCGGTTCGTGACTGGTTATCGGGACTGTTTATCGGGGTCACATGACATATTGATTACCGGCGAAAAAGATAACCTCGCGATTTCAAGGTGTCACGATAGATCCACCAATTCTTTCCTCTTGCTGAACAAAATGGGCTGGCTGTGGGGATCAAGTCCCAAGGATGCTTCCAAAGATATCCCTAAGGATATACCATCCGCAATTCCTACGGAACCAGCAAAGCATAATGTACCGTCGAAGACCCTGACCCCCGACGAACAAGCCGACTTGGAATTCAACCAAATCCTGGCCGATCTCAGATCCGAGGATGCATCGCTCTCAAAAAGAACAGGCCTGACCCCTGATGGCAATCCGTCGCCAGAATCCCAAACACCCTCATCACCCATCTCCCCCGAGTCCCTCTACCAAGACACCATGTCCTGCCGCAATGCGTTCGACTACGCCTTCTTCTGCCAGTCTTTCGGAGGCCAATTTGTGAATGTTTATCGATATGGAGAACTGCGTTCATGCAGCGATCTCTGGGATAATCTATGGCTGTGCATGAAGACACGAACTTGGCCGGAGGATTTGCGCAGGAGAGAGATCCGAGACCACAACCGGAAGAAAGCGATTAAATACAAAACAGGCCCCAGCAGTGAGGATGTCTGGGATGTGCGGCTAGACCCGGCCAAAGACTCATTCAAGGGAGACTTTGCCGCAATGTGGGAGGAGATGAAGACCGAAGACGAAGCAGCGAAACAACAAGCGGAACGGACGGCTTCGTGATATTCCTTGTTGCTCTCTTCTCTTCTTGTTACGATATGTAGATAGACGCCATTTTGTTTCATTTACTCATGTATAATATGATGCTCTCCATTTCCCCTGTGTATCGGCGTTTGTTTGATGGCCATATGGAGGACTCCGCGGATTCGCATATAGCGCTTATAGGCTGTTTTCTGTTCCGCTGCATAATTTTATATGCTCGGTATTTCTCAGATCTGTTTTTACGTAGGCTTTATAACTATGCCCTACGATCTATACAATTCCACTAAAAGGAAAGAATGATGCTGAAATAGATTGATTGGCTCAAAACGCCTCAAGAAAAGCTTGAACGCCACATAAATAAAGGACATAAAATTACGAAACGTGTTAGCAAAGACCTAAAAGCCCGTGAACCCAAGAGACACGTCTCAGGATATCAAAGAGGAAATCCCAAACATACTTACCCAAAATTCTTTCAGGCCATGAGACGGACATATACTAGGAAGCTGTGAGCAGCCGGCGTACGTGTAACAGCTCAACTGCGGAGCAAGCTTGTAAGACCTATTGTAAAGAGCAATTCGACATGTTAGCATTCAGAAATTCAATAGAAGACACGTAAGGTGATGTTCTCCAATTCTCTAGTTGTCCAATCCGAACTTCACTCTTTATTACTCTTCCTGTTCTTCCTTAATAGACTGAAGCTGGGTCTTAATGTGTTTCCTTACCCGACCTTCAATCTCAGCTATCCTAGCATTGACTGAACTTCTGCTACCCGTGCTGCACGTAGAGGAGGCCACACTGGCCGTAGATGAAGGAGTGACCTTTCGCAAAGTCACAGTCTCAAACCCCGAATAGGCATCAAGGTTCAACTTTTTGTTAAGTCTCTTTACCTTAGGGCTAGTGGGATGGTCAACAGTGAGCTTGGCCATGGCAGCAGTGATACCAGCGATATCAGATGAACCGGACACGAAAGCTGGAGTAGATCGACCGCTCAGGTCCCGAGAGCGAGAGGTTGGGGGTCTGGCGCGGCCTCCGGCCCCTGTGGAGTTCTTCTGCATCTTTGATCGAAGGCTACCCTCGACACTCCTACCGCGGCCGGATACTCGACCATCATTATAGTGGCGGATGGAACGTCGCTCGCCGTCGAGCTCGCGGTTGGTGATAAAGCCATTCGGATTGAGATCATTCGCGGCCTCGGTTGTCATATTGGCCTCATTCTCCATGTCTGTGATGGATAGGATCTGTGGATCTGTGAAATAGGTAAGCTGGATTAGTTAAAATGAATGAAGGGAATGGAATGCTCCGAAAAAAATCAAGGGATACAAGGACAATTATATATAGTTTAGCCATCAAAGTCAGCCATACAAGTTTAACAGGAGCAAGTTGCCACAGAAAGAAGTACAAAGACATTTTTGACACTCTCCGACTCTTTTGTTGTTTAATGCAAAGGAATAGAGAGCCTCAAAGAAAACGAGACAATCAGCTTTATAGATGAATTTGAAATAATGATGGAGCATAGTCAGATTTGCAGAAAAGCTATGTACAGCAGAAATAGAGAGATCACCGAATGGCAGACGCTCTAAACACCTTGCAAACTTGAAAGAAGGGAGGGGAAACCGCTGAAGCAAAAAAAAAAAAAAAAAAAAGGTGAAAATGAGTCCAAAAAAAAATAAAACAAAGGATAGAAAGCAAAACTCAAGAAAGCGCAGTCCTGGAGGCATTTTTTCATTCGCGCAGAGAACCAACCCCATGGAACTTTTGTTGTGAAAATGGCCGTCAAAGTCGTAAACATGTCCCTACATCACCGCTAGATTAAGCAGCAACCTCAGTGGGCTGAGGGACGGAATCGATGGCAGGACGACGGACGATACCACCGGTGACTGGGAGCTGGGAGCTGGTTCCGCTGAGGAAAGTATCCACTTCGCGAGCACACTGGCGACCTTCGTTGATACCCCTAGAACCGTATTAGTATATCACTAGTTATATAAAAATTGGACGAAAACTCACCAGACAATCAAAGACTGCCCACGGCGACAGTCACCTGCCGCATAGACACCGGGAATGTTGGTCGAGTAGTGGCCAGGAGGAGTCTTGATGTTCTTGCGAGGGTCAAGCTCAATATCTTCACCCAAGACACGATCCTCGGGGCCCAAGAATCCCATAGACAGGAGGACAAGGTCAGCGGGGAAGAATTGCTCGCTACCCTCTACAGTCTTCATGTCCCAGCCACCGGTAGCGCTCTTGGTCCACTCAACTCGGACAGTGTTGATTCCCTTGACGCGGTTGTTGCCATCGTCAACGAACTCGGTCGACATGACACAGTACTCACGTGGGTCTTTGCCCATGTGGGTCTTGACCTCGGTGTGACCATAGTCGACACGGTAAATACGGGGCCATTGCGGCCAAGGGTTATCACGGGCACGCTCTGGGGGAGGCTGGGGCAACAACTCGAAGTTGGTCACCGACTTGGCACCATGGCGGACAGAGGTACCAATACAATCGTTGCCGGTATCACCACCACCAATGACGACAACATGCTTGTCCTTGGCGGAGATGTATGCGCCATCCGAAAGACCAGAGTCGAGGAGGGACTTGGTGTTCTTATGCAAGAATTGCATGGCAAAGTGCACGCCATCCAATTCACGGCCAGCGACCTTGAGATCACGCGCAACAGTGGCACCGGTGGCAACAATAACAGCATCATTTGTGGCACGGAGAGACTGCAGGGAAACCTCGCAGTCAGGGCCAACAGCAGTGCTCGCAACGAACTTGATACCTTCAGCGGCCATGAGGTCGATACGGCGCTGGACAACCTTCTTGTCAAGCTTCATGTTGGGGATACCATACATGAGAAGACCACCCATTCGGTCGGCACGCTCATAAACGGTGACGCTGTGACCAGCGCGGTTGAGCTGATCAGCAGCAGCTAAGCCAGCAGGCCCAGAGCCAATGATAGCAATGGTCTTGCCAGAGCGGATCTTAGGGGGGCGGGGAACCATCCAGCCCATCTCGAATCCACGGTCAATGATTGCGCACTCGATGGATTTGATACCGACGGGGTCTTCATTGATGCCTAGAACACAGGAGCCTTCGCAAGGCGCAGGGCACACACGACCGGTGAACTCAGGGAAGTTGTTGGTCATGAGCAGACGGTTCAAAGCGTCCTGCCATTGCCCTCTAAATATGAGCTCATTCCATTTGGGTATGATGTTGGAAATGGGACAGCCAGTGTCAGATTGGCAGAATGGAACACCACAGTCCATACAACGGGCAGACTGGTACTTAAGCTCATCCTCGCTGAGGCGGTGAGAGATCTCGCCCCAGTCGCGAGTACGGGTTGTTGCACTGCGATACTTCTCACTGCGGCGGCTGTACTTCATGAAACCTCTCGTTTTGTCCAAGATCAATGCAGATCGCTTCTTCTCAGTCTTCGAATCGCTAATGCTGTCTTCAATATCCAGCAAGTCAGTCTTCTTGGAGTCATGGGCATTGGCCTTCTCGGCTTTGACTGGGGTGCTAGGGAGCTGAGGAAGAGTGAATTCGGCCTTCTTTGCAGCCTCTGCCTTAGCAGCCTCTTCCTCCATGACACGCTTGTAGTCAGTTGGCAGGACCTTGACGAAGTGAGAAAGCGCACGAGTAAAGTCGAGAAGAATGCGAGCAGCCAACTCAGAGCCAGTGTAATGGTGGTGATCTTCAATCAAGCCACGAACAAAGGCAATCTCTGATGGGTCTTCGATGCTGGAGATCTCAACCATCTCCAAGTTAACCTTGGAATGGAAGTCCTGGTTCTTATCAAGAACATAGGCAATACCACCAGACATACCAGCAGCGAAGTTGCGGCCAGTTGGTCCGAGATTGAGTACACGACCACCAGTCATGTACTCACATCCGTGATCGCCAACACCCTCAACAACGACAGTAGCGCCAGAGTTACGGACTGCAAAACGCTCAGCAGCCATACCCCGGAAGTAACAAGTTCCGCGGGTGGCACCGTAAAGACAGGTGTTACCGACGATGACGTTTTCTTCAGCCTTGAATGCGGCTCCACGCGGGGGGTAGACTATGAGACGGCCACCGGAAAGACCCTTACCGACATAGTCATTGGCATCACCTTCAAGCTCAAGGGTGACACCGGGGGCGAGGAAAGCACCAAAGGATTGACCAGCAGAGCCCTTAATGTTTGCGTGGATGGTATCCTGAGGCAGACCAGCTTCGCCATAACGTCTGCTGATCTGATAAGAGAGTGTAGAGCCCAGAGCACGGTCGGTGTTGACGATATCACACTCAATTCGGCAAGGTAAACCCTTCTCAAGAGCAAGCTCCGATTCAGCTATCAACTTGTTGTCCAAGCGGGTGTGAAGGCGGTGATCCTGCTTGCGAACATTGTAGGTAGCGACTCCGGGACGAAGTGAGTGAGCAGGGGTCAGGATGAGTGACAGGTCAATTCGTTCCTGCTTGACATTCCGAATATCGTCCCGGACCTTGAGCAGCTCAGCACGACCAACCATCTCATTAACCGAACGAACACCCAATTTAGCCATGATGGCACGCATCTCGTTGGCAACATAGTAGAAGAAGTTGATAACATGCTCGGGCGTACCCTTGAATTTCTGCCTCAGTTCGGGATCCTGAGTCGCGATACCAACAGGGCAGGTATTCAGATGACATTTCTAGGGAAAAGGCAGTTGTTAATAGGCTGCTCGTTAGGGAACCAGAGGCTGGAGGTACTCACTCTCATCATAATGCATCCTAATGCGATCAAAGGAGTTGTGGCAAATCCATATTCTTCCGCTCCGAGGAGACAGGCGATGGCAAGGTCACGGCCCGTACGGATTTGGCCATCAGTCTGGACCACGACACGACCACGAAGATCGTTCAAAACCAGAGTTTGATGAGTCTCTGCAAGACCCAATTCCCAAGGAAGACCGGCATACTTGATACCGGTCCAGCGCGAGGCACCGGTGCCACCATCATGGCCAGAGATCAAGATGTGATCAGCTTTGGCCTTGGCCACACCAGAGGCGACAATACCAACACCAACTTCAGATACGAGCTTAACGGAGACACGAGCTCTGGGGTTAGAGCACTTAAGATCGTAGATAAGCTGCTTCAGATCTTCAATGGAGTAGATGTCATGGTGCGGGGGCGGGGAGATAAGACCGACTCCTGGTGTGGAGAACCGAGTGCGAGCAATGGGGCCGACGACCTTGTGGCCGGGTAATTCACCACCCTCACCGGGCTTGGCACCCTGGGCCATCTTGATTTGCAATTCATCGGCGTCAGCTAGGTAGTTGGATGTCACACCGAAACGACCAGAAGCAATCTGCTTAATGGCGGACCGCATCGTGTCGCCATTCTCCATTCTCTTGCTACGCTCGGCATCTTCACCACCCTCACCAGTGTTGGACTTGCCACCCAAGCGGTTCATGGCAATGGCAATTGTAGAGTGAGATTCCATAGAGATGGAGCCGTAGGACATGGCACCGGTCACGAAGCGACGAACAATCTCGGTCCAAGGCTCGACCTGGTCGATGGGAATAGGGGTACGCTGGTCAAAATCGAAGTCTAGCATTCCACGCAAAGTGCAGTTCTTGATCTGTTCATGTGCGGACTTGGCATAGGCTTCGTAGGACTTGTCGTTCTTGGTGCGAACGGCATCCTGCACGTTGGCAATGCTAGTAGGGTCGTTGATATGGGCCTCTCCTCCATCACGCCAGTGGTACTCGCCGGATTCGGGCAGACCGGGAACCTCGACAATTGGACGCGAGGGGTAACCACGCTCGTGGAAGGCGAATGCATCCTGGGCAATCAGATCGAATGTGATACCACGGATGCGACTGGCAGTACCGGAGAAGCAGCGATCAATAACGCTGTCGTCGATACCAAGGGCTTCGAAAATCTGGGCACCCTTGTAAGACTGCAGAGTAGAGATACCCATCTTACTCATGACTTTCAGAATACCGCCATCACAGGATGACTTATAGTTCTGAACAACCCTCTCATCGGGGATGTCCTTGCGGATCAACTTCTCCCGGTTCATCTTGAGAATACATTCTAGAGCCAGGTAGGGATTGATGGCATCGGCACCATATCCTAGCAGAACACAGTGGTGGTGGACCTCGCGAGCCTCGGCAGTTTCAACTGCCAGGGCAGCAAGCGATCTCCACTTGTTTCGGACGAGATGATGGTGCACCAGACCGGTAGCCAGCAATGCAGAGACTGGAACACGGTCGGCGGATGTAGCACGGTCGGAGAGAATGATGACCTTGTCGCCATTCTGGATAGCTTCAGTGGCGCCATCGCAGATGGAGTCAAGCGCTTCAATATAACCAGCGGTGCCCTTACTCTTCTCGAACGTGATATCGATAGTTCGCACAGTCCAATCCTTGTGGACTAGGTTGACATTCTTCAAAGCATTGAACTCGGGAATGCTCAGAATGGGAGAGGGAAGACGGAGACGATGACATTGCGACGGGTCCATTTCCAGCAAGTTTCCCTGAGGACCGACGTAACATTCGAGAGACATAACCACAGCCTCTCTGATAGGGTCAATGGGAGGGTTGGTGACCTGGGCAAAGAGCTGGCGGAAGTATTCGTAGAGTAGGCGAGGCTGTTGGGAAATACAGGCGAGAGGTGCATCATTACCCATAGAGCCCAAAGCTTCCTTGGAGTCTGCGGCCATGGGACCAAGAATCAAGCTGACTTGTTCAAAAGAGTACCCGAATGCTCGGAGGCGGGGGTCGTTCTGAATGGTGTTGTTGTCCAGGGCAAAAGAAAGATCAACGTTAGAGTCAAGCAGGGTCTGGTTAATAGCAGGGAGTTTCAGAAGCGCTTTGTCCAGCCAGCCGGCAAAGTCCTGGCGGCGGGCAACAGTCTGCTTGAGCTCAGCGTCATCAATGATCCGCCCAGCCACGGTATCAACCAGCAGCATCTTTCCAGGCTGCAAGCGGCCCTTTTCAACGACTCTCTCCGGGTCAATATCAATAGCGCCAACCTCGGAGGCACAGACGATGCGGTCATCGTCCATTACGTAGAAACGACAGGGACGGAGACCGTTACGGTCAAGGTTAGCACCGCAGTAGCGTCCATCGGAGAAAGTGAAAAGAGCCGGGCCATCCCAAGGTTCCATCTGACAGGCAGCCCACTCGTAGAAAGCGGACTTGGCTGGATCCATGGCTGGGTTATCCTGCCAGGCCTCGGGAATCATAATCATCACTGCCTCAGGAAGGGACAGAACGCCATTGATCATGAGTAGTTCAAGCACGTTATCGAACGCGGCTGAGTCGGAACCACCGTCCTCAACAATAGGGTACAGCTTATCAAGCTCCTCACCAAAGACATCTGACCGCAGAACACCCTCTCGTGCACGCATCCAGTTTTTATTTCCTCGCAAGGTGTTAATTTCACCGTTGTGGGCAGCCCATCGGAGGGGTTGAGCACGATCCCAGGATGGGAATGTGTTTGTAGAGAACCGAGAGTGTACTAGGGCGAAGTGGCCCTCGTAGTCTACGTTCACTAAATCGTGGTAGTACGTGTACACTTGAACGGGAGAGAGTTGACCCTTGTAGACGATATTCCGGTTGCTGAGAGAGCAGAGGTAGAACCAGTTTCCGAGACCGATGACATGAGTAGCACGCTTTCGTAGAACGTACAACTGAAGCTCAAAAGTTCTCTCGTCAAACTTTTCAGTGTCAGTGATCTCGGGCTTGTTGCCTTCACCATATGCTGATTTCAAGACCACAAATGGCTGCATAATAATGGGCTCTCGAGATAGTGCGGCAGGGCCAAGAATGGTTGAATCCCGCGGCACTTCACGCCATCCAAGAACGCGCAAGCCGAGTGTCGTGGCCAGTTCCTCAAAGCTCGCTATGGACTGCTTGAGAGCCTCCTCATCGGGCTTAAAGAACAAGTTGCCAACAGCATATTGTCCCAACGGGGGGAGATCCACACCCACCTCACGGGCAAAGTTCTTAATGAAGAACTTGTGTGGAATACTGGTCATCACACCAGCACCGTCACCGTCCCGTGCATCAGAGCCAACAGCTCCTCTGTGGGTCATGTTGCACAGTAGATTGCGAGCTGTTCGATTGCCATCAGTTTCATTTGTTCTGACCTTGAGCTCAAAGAGTAGAAAACTAGCACTCACCATCGCTAACAATCTTGTGGCTTGGCTTTCCCTTGATGTGACTGATTTGTCCGTCAGAATTGGGTTGGTCCTCATGTCTCCAATTGGGGGGCCAGCCTTGGGGGGGTTTTCACTCACGCTGCAAAGCCTACACCACAGGCATCTTTCTCGTATTCAGGGTCATACAGACCTTGCCGCTCTGGCAGAGCATTGGCCCAGCCATAACCCTTTTGGGGTTGGTACTGAGAATACTCATGAGGGGCCTGTTCTTCACTTATATCTTTGCCATAGAGCTCCTCCAAGTTAAGACCCATTCTTCCGCCGGGAACCGACAGAGAATGGAATGGTAACTGAAGGGGATTGGTTTCTAGGAAGGACCCCGCCGATTTGGGGGGTTGACTGGGGGTTGACAGCGATGTCGTCACAGGGTGTGTCGCAGCGTGAGGGAGGCACAAACGGGTCAATGATCACCCAGCTTCTGCGAAAGAGTTGAAGATGGAAGAGGAGGGGAAGGTAAAAGGAGAACCAGAAAATAAAAAGGAGGGGGAGTGAGAGTAAAAAAAAAAAAAAAAAGGAAGGGCGATTACGGCGGGACAACAGGTCCGGGGATTGCAAGCCCCGTTGTACCCAAAAAGAGAAAAATTACGATGGTGGGGAGTTTACCGTGGCAAATTGTTAGGTGAAAGCAGCCAAGAGAAACGGTAAGGGAATGTTTAAGTGAAAGAAATATGAGTAAAATGGGTAAAATGGTAAAACAATAAAACAATAAAACATGCTACATGCTATGCTACATGTTATAACATGCCACTTCGAGGCTCTCTACTCAGTTGAACAGGGCATAAGTTTGACATCTAACATACAATAGACGAAAACAGCTCCAAAGAGCATTCCAAAGTAATGATAATCATTATGATTACGGAGTGCAAATCATCCCAAGATAAGCATCACTCAACCAATCAGAGGGAAGATGTTACGACCCAGGGTTAGCTCTTTACTACGTCAACTAACTTTAGTATTCTAAATATCTTATATGCATATACTCCGTATATATATTATTAATATATTACTATACTATATAGCTAAATCTACCTATTTCTTAGATCTGATTTTTTTTTATTTCTACCCCGTACCTCACTTCTTTCTCCATTCCCTCCAACGCTCAAAGAAAACAAGGTCCAGTGGGCCGGGCGGCCCCATAGGCCCATAAGGTCCATAGACCCATAAAAAAAAGATCAGAGCTGCTCATTGGACGTATACATACGAAGTACACAGTACGGAGTACGGAGTATACTCCGTACACATTCCCGTATTAGAAATAAGGCAATTCTCACATGGAGAGTGGGAGACCCGGGTGGATGGGCGCACTCCCCAGTGGGGCCAAGATGTAGTGCTTAATCCATTTGGTTTCGAGCCGCCAGTTTGCATTTAGTCTGCATCTGCAGGAAGGGGGGAACATGAAAAAGTACTAAAAAAAAATAGCAAAAGTACCGATTTGAAGGATAACTTATATTCAAGTTCATCCCAGGAAAGACACAGAAAAGAAAAGAAAAAGATAGTAATCTATCATGGACATTTGAGTGGATATTCATTGGGCATATTAAAAAGACAGACATCCAATGGATGGTAATGCAAATACCTGTAACAAGTAACAAGTAACGGTACTACGTGGACATTCCGACAACGGCCAAGTCCCCCTCTCCCGGGTTTCCCCTCTCTATCACCTTCGCTTGTAGATGCATAGCCCGATTTCGGGGAGCCGTTTGCGGACAGTCCGTTTGAAGTCTGACTGCTTATCGCGGTTCAATTCAAATTACCTACAGGGCTGTTTATTGCCATTGCCTCTTTGCCTCTACCCCTGGACTATAGGGATTCAGCTCCACGAATTAATCGGAATCCCTGCTTCCCCATGTTTTACATTCTCAACCACTCCATATGCTTTACCCCATTGTATAATTTGGAGACGAATGGAGTCCGGAGGAAAGTGATCCGTCTAGACATGTGAAGATATAAAGATAAGGTAGACGATAATAATAAGAATACATAACTTCTAAGAATCTTTCTCCTTTTTGGCCTAGCTGTCTAGCCTAGCTGTCTACATATAGTGTTATCCCATTACAATATACGTAGTACATCAATATTGATCGGGTGAAATAGGATTGGTACTCCGTACTCTTCTCTGCATTTGATTTCTTTTTTTGTTCATAGTTCACATACGGAGTACACATGTATGTCGCGATGTACCTAGGTAGCAATGTAGCAATGTATAATTACCGTATTTTACAGCAGATTTAACTCCGGAACCAGATCAGAGTGGGTATCACATGATCCCCGCCTTTTCTAGGCCAATCAAAGTGCCGATGAAAGTAAGAAGACATGAGAAGACGTGGGAAGACACATCCATCGAACGTCATGATTTCAGGGAAAGCTAGGTCCAATAGTATCCACCCGAATTTTCCCGAGTGTCCTCTTGTCCACTTTAGGTTCACCGGGTTGCTAGTACCGGGTGATTTCGGAGACCAACATTGACATCGAACACATCAACTAGTTAGTTAACTAGTAGTTAGTTATCAACTATAAGAACAACTCGAACATCTCACCACTTTAACGAATGTTTCCATTTGGGATTCCCCCAACATCCCACTTCTTACAATATACAACTTGAGAACATCGTACCAGTGAAGCACCAGCTCACTTCCCCCTGTATCTAGGCCTGGGAGGTCTTGGATTTTGACTCAGGTGGGTCTTACCTACATATGTAGTCATTTGGCTGGTCCTTGATTTATGCATCATGGTACGGAGTACATATGCAGTACCTGTAGCTAAGGGCCTAGATTAATAAAATGGTAAACTCATCATTGACTGGGTTTTGCCTTCTGAGGTACTCTGTACGGAGTAGGTGGAAGCACCTCTCCCCATGCTGTGCAGGTCCCTGAGGCCAAGCCAACAGAAACTGAAAAGTAATGCTCTATAATATATGTAGAGGGTGTGGATTATATATCCGTATCCATGACAAACCCTACAAAAATAGAACCTAGATACGTCAATCTATATAGATTAAAAAGCTATACATAGAAACGTCTCTTGCACAAAGTATGCTTTTTTACTACCTCCATATACCCCTAAAAAGAACAAAAGACATAATAAAGCCACATAAGCGGCCGACTATTCTTGTGTTGTTTAAAGTTCTAAATGTTATTAGACACTAATAGATGATACTATGTGGAATATGATTAGCCTTGGCTTTCGAGAGTGTTCCTATATATATAATGCTTAGGCCTGAATGTAGTATATTGAGGCATATGTAGTACGGAGTAGATATAACTGACTACATAGTTAGCTATGTTGTATGTATACAAAGTACAAAGTACAACATAGGGCCGGGGGATTCCCCGCACAGATGAATTGATTGGCTGTGGAGCTCCGGCCTTTTCTGCCCTCGCGCGCGGTTTCCTGACTCTGATGATATCGTATCCCTATATCAACATCGCCAATTGCTTCTCTATGACCTTTTATTCCCAAGAGAATTAAAGCTTACCCGCGTTGCGAAGTCCTAGAACCAGTGACCACTCCACTCGCCACGCCATACTATTTTGGAGCACAGCTACAAAACGCCGCATAACAGGCCATCCCCCCAAAACTCCATAAACAGAAAACATCGGGATAACCTTGGAGGCACCATAGTATTCCCAATTCCAGAATTTAAACAACAGCCCTTGAGGAGATGCTCACCCTTTCATCCATCACCCCGCGCGACGTAAGTGCCAGGCTCTAGCTATTCAAGCTTCTCAAACAGCCCCGGAGAAAATTAACAATTGCGATAGTCCCATGAACTTTGGTTCGGATCTTCCCAACCATATCGCTCTACGTCGGATCAACAAGCTGGCGACAATTCCGCAGCCAATCACCTCGCCCGACGCAATGCCAGCGGCACACCCAGCAGTCATCGCTCATTAATGCCATCCCGCTCTTCTGCCAACACAATCGCCACATTAGCTGCAGAAGAACGTTCGCTACGCTCTCGAAAATTGAACATCGCGTCGTTCGGATATTCATGGATCAGGCCAGCAGGATGTGCGAAGACAATGCTCGGTATGAAAGAGGAAGAAGCGGAGCGCGAAGAGGCGCTACAAGCTGCTGCGGCTGAGATGGAAGCCGCGGAGGGAGAAGGAATTATGGATGACGATACGGGGATGCAAACAGGGGAAGTCGAAGAGGACGAAGCCATGGAACGAGATTTGGATGACGATATCCCCAACGCGGAGGAGGAGGCCTCAGGTCTTATCGAGGAAGGCGAAGAGGGACTCGAGGAAGATGACATTGGCGATGAAGGAGAATACATGGAGCGCGACTTGGATGATGACATTCCCGAAGGGTTCCCTGATGATGACTACGAGGGCTCAGGCCTGTATGATGACGATGACGAAGAGGATGATTTCGACAACCAGCCTGATCTGGATGCGGAGATACCTGCCGCCGATGGTGAGAGTGTGAGTGAAGACATGACGCGCGACCTCGACGATGATATTCCTGATGCCGCAGAGCAAAGCTCGGAGCAAGAAGGGGAATGGCAGCACACAGACAGCGAAGAAGAGCTAAATGACGAGGAAGATGAAAATGAACCCAGCATCATTCAAACCAGATTTGCCGAGAACTTTCGCACCAGCACGCCAAACAGCCGTGGTGGTTTGCCTCCACCTCCGACTCTGCGTCGCGAGCCCGAGACTGAAGCCCAGCGCCGTTTCCTCAATCGCTGGAGCGGTGGTGGGGATGCATTTGATTCTAGCAGCATGCTTTACAGTGATGAAGACCTGCGTGCATCCATAACCAGTCAGGGCAGTCGACGAAGTGGGTTTGCGAGAAGGTTCCCGCGCCACATCGGTGGGCCCAGGGATAGTCTAAACTAGAGGCTATTCGAAACGATGTTAAACTTGTTCGATTTCCTCTACGGCGTTTTGAGCGAGCATAAAAAGATAGATCTCGCGGGGGTTCTGCCTCGGAGTTTTGATGGCAGCTTATGATACCTCCTTTACGAGATAAGATATTCTATGAGAAAATTCAATGAGCATGACTTCAAATGCGTTCTGAAGCTAAGATCCCAGTCTTAGAAGGTAAATCTCCGCCTGTAAAGGACTTACTTTTCTCGGGCAGTTTCTGTATGTTGTTTTATATTGTTTTTATATGCATTATGTACGGTTTACTTGGAACATTTTCCAGTCAGAAATAACCTGGCCATCATCAAATCACATTGGACAACTTTCCTGAATTGTCCCCGGGGATAAATGCCAGGCAGACCCCCAACGCGCCGATCCAGAAATCAGTACGTAGCCGACATCTGACCCAATGGCCGGGGTTTTGCATATACATAGCTCAAAGAATCCATAAACCCCAGAACACCTCATAACGCCAAAGCCAAGATTCCCATGCTGAAGATACTGATAAGTAATGTGCGTAATTCGATCCATATGAGACGGAGTAAAGGAGCAAGTCGCTGGGTTTTGCGTGAAGACGGGAGATTAAAGATGATAAAGGCGAGAAAGGCGACAAAGGCGACAAAGGCGGGCGTGGTCGAGATGGTATAGAGCGCGAAGGCACGTCTCAGAGAGACATCAAGGGTATACGTTCAGAATATCCACACATAGAAGAACAGGAGGAAGACAGCGAAAAAGAAGCCGAGCCAGACTCGCCAGCCGACGCCGGTGCTCTCAGCCATGCGAAGCATACGGTTCATATTCCCGCGGAGTCGGACTCGAGTGTTATCGAATGAATCATTGAGGTCAGTAATGTGTGTGGTATCTCGTATTTCATCGCCAATTGCAATTGTGATCTAAATGAGGTTTCCCCGTCAGCGGTTTGTTATTTCGAACGACTACCTGTTTTCGTTGGGCCTGGAAGTTTGAGTGCGAGGCTTCTTACATCCTTCAACATCTTGACCTTGGCGCTGATACCCTCTACCTCAGCGTCATTTTGTGACTCGAGAGACGAGAGAACTGCATCGGAGTAGTGTCCCCTATAGCAAAGCCTTGGTTAGTATACATACATCGTCGGAAGAATGGCGAGCGATCTCAAAAGGGTTATGAACCACTCAACGCACTTTTTATCCGGCGATGCACTCTGATATCCTGCTCCAGCGGGACCGCTACTCGCATAACCATTAGGTGCTGGACTGGAGTAACCTCCGTACCCGTATCCACCTGGTTGTTGGGCAGGCGATCTGCTAGCTTGGCGGGAGTCACCACCGTATTGATCGAAGAGAGATGAAGAGGCGCGGGGATCACGTTGACGAGGAAATCTATTTAGATCGCTGCTGCATTAGCTGAAGGACACCCTATAATGAACCGAGAAATTAACGGTGGAACTATACCGTGAAGCCATGACGGTCGTGGGATGTAGTTAGAGTTCGCGACAGAAGAAGAGGAGGCACATGAACTGCAGATAATTTGTTCAACGGCAATCGAGCATTTCCCAAGGGTCAAAATCCAAGTCGATCACTGTTCGAGTCCTCGATGTTTGCGGAGATAAAAACATCGAGGTGGCCATAGCGTTGTCATTCGCTGAACAACACGTGATAGCCCAACCTTCCAAAGTTGGAAATACTGAAAATCGATACACAAGGCACACAACAGTTGCGGTTCGCATGGGCATCTGTTTATTGTCAATTTGGTCATTCCGGGATTTATTATGATGGAATATAATGGGGGAAAAATCAACACTTGTTTTCAACTTAGACCCTAGAAGAATTTATTTGGTCTACAAATTACATCATAGAATGAACATCGGCCAACCCATAGTCAATGCATTAAGTGTATATCAACAGGGTTGAAAATGGAAATTCGAAAGAGATAGTCGTTGATTCATTGTCATCACAGAATCGCGAGACATCTTATGGACACACGCAAAAAAAAAGGAAAAAGAAAAACATCGTGGACCGATCTGCGGCGCCTATAGTTCAAAGCAATTCCATGCCACCCGGAAGTTTTGTATTTGTCGAGCCTAGTCGCGCATCTGATCATCATCGTTGGTCTCGTTGTCCTCGCGGGCCTGGTATTCCTCATCATCATCCTCATCATCCTCCATCTCATCAGTGGAGATCTTAGAGTAGTCAATGACCTTGCCGCGTGTGCGTCGGCCACCCTGAATGATGTTGCTCTGGTCGATAGGGTCGTTGAGATTGTCTTGTGTGTCATCATCTTCGTCTAGGAGCAGAAAGGGTCAGTTTGGAGGCAATTGATGGTCATTCTGGCGCATGTTGTCATTCAAACATGGGTTACTTGGGGGGGGTTATGGTGGGGGTACACACCATTGTCAGCCTAGGAACACGCAAGCAAAGTCAGTATAAAATAAGTAGATGGAGGTGTAAATTATAGACTCACGATCTCGTTCTCGCTCTCCGACTCGCTCTCCTCGTCCATGCTCATATCTTGCGTGGGGTCAGCCTTGCCCTTGCCCTTGGCGAAGGCTTGCTCGTTGGAGTTGGAAATAGTCGCCTGGTCAGCCATAATGAGGTTTTATTTAGAGTGGATGGAGAATTGTAGGATGGATGGTTGGTGGAAAGGGGGCAAGGGGAATTTAAAAGACGGTCTGCAAAGTAAGGTCTTCCCCCTCGAACCAAAACAACATGTAAGGGTGACCTCGCCGCCTGATTGGCTGTCGCGGGTGATCAAGCCCCGTGACAAATCTTGCCCTGAGGCATCAAGGACAATCTTGGAATCTTGGAAGTATTATATCAACTGAAAAGGAACTCAATGGAATCAAAATGAAATCAAAGAGCAAACTATGGAAAAATTTACCTACACAGCAAGATAATCCTGTCTAACATGTTTATATGGACAAGTGTTAGCTCCAGGCCATCAAACAATATTACAACATACTAGGACGCTTCTTCTGCCTGCATTTGTGAAGTATTAAAAAAAATGTGTCAACTTTTGTATTAGAACTCATAATATCAACTGTTCGTTTTCCAAATCATAAAAGCAAATCAGCTGTCAAGAGCGAAGCATCTCTCCACAGAGGTTGCATTATTGCCCCACCATTTTGGCATCGAAATTTGCTTGCCTGCTCCGAAAAAGAAGAAGACAAGCAACATGTTGAGGTTAAATCCAGCATCAAACGCAGCAGCAACCAGGTAATTATACCGCTTCCAGACCTCAAAATGGTGACGGTAAGCCCAATACATTACAACATATCCACCAATAATGGCAGATGTGTAACCAGTACTGATGTTACCGTAGAACATCGCCAGTCCTCCAAAAAAGATACTAATGTTCCACAGGTCAATCCGAAGCCGGGGGAAAAATCGGTGGAAACAGAAGAGAATAGGAGGAATGACCGCCCCTATAAGGAATGACCAGGGAAGCACAGCCATTTCGGTCTCAGCAAAAAGCCTCTTCGGACCAAGCACAGCGTACTGAACCCCCATGGTGTTAGAGGTCCGTAGGGACTGTCCTGTCCATTGATTCAGTGGATCTGTTTTCTTGCCAGTCAGATAATCTCCTTTGGTGTCCATGATCCAACGAATGACAGCATAGTTGATTGGAACACCCATACAAGTGCCGAAAATTTGAGAGAAGAAAACCGTGCGGGGTGGAATGTGCATGTAGTGGCCAATCTTTTGGTCCTGGAGCATATATTGTGCACGATACCAGGCGTCACCCGCAATAGCCCCATAAACAGAAGGACCACAGGGGTGTTGGTGGGCCTCGCCGGCTTTAGTGTGAACCATGTAGCCATACATGAGTTCGTTGAAAGAGCCCGTCTCAAGCTGGTAGTTGGAGATAGCGTAAAGCCAAGCAAACGGGATGACCAGGACAGCAGCACTCGCAAGGGCCACAAACAAGGTCCAGATTGGAATGAAGAGATGTCCGAGTGCGAGGAATATGATCAGAATGACAAAGGCTACCGAGAATAGAATCCCATACCACCACCATGGAATATCTTTGTACTGTCTCTGGATAACGTTGAGGCGGTCGTGGTACTGGTGATGAATGCTTTCGTTCTTGGGGGATTTCTCAGCTGTGCGAGATGACCAGATTCTTCGGACATTCCCGGAAACCTGTGCGTATCCAAATGTCAAGATCCAAGTGACCGCTGCTGGTAGTTTGGCGTAGTCGAAAAATGTTGCCCACACATTTTGCAAGCCCATATACATCGGTCCATACTCCTCATAAGCGGTCACGTTCAGGTGATAGTCTGGGGTGAGTACGTCGAGGGTTGGGTAGGTTGTACCATTTCCTAGGAAAAGGCTGTTTGACATGAGTCCATGCTTGAAGGAACCTAGATTCCCCCACTTCGCTGCAGGAAGTAGGACCCAACAATTGAAAGCAAATGCCAAGAACAAGATGACCTGCGTCCAGTATGGGGTCGTCATGATTGAGGATCCATTCCAGTTCACATTTGACCAATCTAACGAGAGATTGAGGAATCCCATGCCACCAATCCCTGAGCCAATGAAATTGGCCACCGGATTGCGAGGTGCCACCCAGCAGAGGAAGGCTAGGGACGAGGTGAATGGGAAAACATACTCTGGCAGGAATTGCCACATGGTCATCCCTAGAAACGCGAAGAAGAACACCTTCATCTGGCGCCGAGCGAGAGCCGATGAGTTGTCTGTCTTGCGGAAAGTTTCGAACAATGTGGTCTGCATCAAAGCTTGGGGCCAGATGTACTCTGGGTCAGGCAAAAGGATTTGTCGGGCCAGAGCAGCAAAGGAGTAGCCAATCCATACGATTGAAAGCATGAAGAAAATGGCAACTGCTGGATTGACGCGTGTGCCGTACCAAAGCTCTGCGAGGACGATGGGAGCATACCCCATGTTGTACGTAGCCCCCGAAGCTGCAGTCAGTGTGACCAAGACATGCTCCTTGATGCTCCATGGGGCCGGGTTCAGGCTAAAAGAAAAGCGAGTACCAGGTAGCCCAATCTTCCAGTCGGGAAGGACTCTGGCCATAAAGTGACCGGCATAGTGACAGGCAATTTGAACAAAGAAGATGGAGTATGGTGCCTTGGTTGTGCGGAAGTAGCTCATCTGCGACAGAAAGGCTCCAGGGATAACAAAGATGACCGAAAGCACAAAGTAACGGAAGGTGATTGTCGGTAAGCTGGGGTCATCGGTCAAGTTGATCAGATGTCTCACAGACATGGGCAATGCCGCAATCTCGGGGTTATCGTGTGTCTCTTGTTCAATAGCGGCTGTTTCCCCCTTAAAATGGAGGTTCTCCTCATCCACCCCGGTCTCTGCCACCTCTGGGTTTTTGGCAGAAAGTTCTGAACCTTCTAGCCCCATAGTGTCTTCCTCTATTTTGACCTTGGTAGGTTGGTCCCCGGGCCCCTTGCGCTTCAGTCCAGCGAACATGGCGAGGGGTTTTTAGAGAGGATTCTAGCGGAATCCAGATAGAAGGCAAGATAAAATATGAAGTATATATTGATGTTTTTAAGGTAGAAAACTAGTACGGTTTAGAAATGTCCCTCATTGTGTGCGACTGGAGTAAATATTCGCCATTTTCCCATCAGACAACGCCCGATTGGACAAGTTTAAGATAATGCCCATGTTTCAAGGTTACATTTCCTCCGTACAAGGTTAAACATCAATGCTTAGCGCGGATGGCGCAAGCCCGGCTTGGCTCGGCCTTTTTTTTTTTTTTCTTTCTTATTTTCCCCGTCAGGCTTATGTTGTAGGGGTAAATAAGAAATAAGAGAAAATGTTAGTTTCTCCGGGTTGGCTCCGATTTGTCTAAATTTTGGAGACTAAGGACACACATGTACCTAGGTAGCTATCCTCCGGAGTATGGTGGACTACTCCGTACAACATCGGATTACGGTTGTGAACGGAGTACAGTATACAATATATAATATATTGGGCTCTTGGCAGGGGAATCCGAGGGTTGTTCCAAGGTTCTTGACTTTTTATTTTATGGAGTATGGAGTATATGAGAATACTAACAGATGTACGGAGTAAATATGTAAGTATATAGGGTTATATCTGTTCTTATCTGAGACAAATAATCCTTATGGTCTAGTTAGTGGTTGCATATAAAGAGATGATAGATGAAAAGAATAGAAGGATTGTGAAGATATTCACCGAAAGTGCGAAATGTAGTTTCTGCCTCAGGAGATGATATGGATAAATATATTTCCGATTCCGGGGCTAGGAAGGGTTACATAATATGAGTTCAGGAATTGCGCTACGGAGAAACACTCCCTCCGAATTCCGAAGTCCGCACAAACCACTCCAGGTGCCCACGGGTGGATAACTGGATGACATCCATGGTCCATGGATACCCGGAGTCAATTCCAAGGTTGTTACCTAGCTAGGTACTTTTGTACATACTTCCAAGGGTGATAGGTGTAAGGTGTAAGGTATAAGTTGGATGGGGTCATAGGTCATGAATTCACCATGACGTATTCATAATTGACCATACCATTACCAATAATACATATATATACATCCTTATTGTATACATGTGTGTGCATATGTATGTACCTCACCCCCCAAAAAACACATAAATCAAACGGGGTCTCCCATGGCGACGGGTATTAATCCTGTATTGGATTCGGTATTGATCTTGTTTAAATACCATAATCTGACACCGCCTTAAGAGTCATCCCACTATTACATCATACAGCCCCGCCAAAAAAAAAAAGAGAACGTCAAAGAAAAACATGAATCAAAGTAAAAAAGTAGGAATTGACATCGTTGACAATAATTCTAGAGAGAATCAAGTAATTCGTCAACTTCAAGACTCCACTAGGCTCATCTGGAACCTACGAGAGTCTTAATGAAGAACGTAATGAGGTGGTTGCTGGGTCATCGAATCTCGTGGAATCTCATGGATCCCCATGGAAGGCTCCCTCTAGAAGCTTCTGGAGTAATACACCGCTCACTATATAGGAGCTTTTCTCAGCCCTCGTCCCCTTCCTCTTTCTTCTTTTCTTCACTATCAAATACCCTCTTCCTCTCTGTATACTACCTACCCTCTTGACTCACGAATCTCTTTCTACACACCCCACTTCTTTTTTCATTTTAACGATTACACACATTCACCATGGCTCCCGCCGTCGGTATTGATCTGGGAACCACCTACTCCTGTGTGGGTGTCTTCCGTGATGACCGCATTGAAATCATTGCCAACGACCAGGGTAACCGCACCACTCCCTCGTTCGTCGGTTTCACCGACACCGAGCGTCTCATCGGTGATGCCGCCAAGAACCAAGTCGCCATGAACCCCCACAACACTGTCTTCGACGCCAAGCGTCTCATTGGTCGCCGTTTCCAGGATGCTGAGGTCCAGGCCGATATGAAGCACTGGCCCTTCAAGATCGTCGAGAAGGCTACCAAGCCCGTCATCGAGGTTGAATTCAAGGGTGAGGCCAAGCAGTTCACCCCTGAGGAGATCTCTGCCATGATCCTCGTCAAGATGCGTGAGACCGCCGAGGCTTACCTCGGTGGCACCGTCAACAACGCTGTCATCACTGTCCCCGCCTACTTCAACGACTCTCAGCGTCAGGCTACCAAGGACGCCGGTCTCATTGCCGGTCTCAACGTCCTCCGTATCATCAACGAGCCCACTGCCGCTGCCATTGCTTACGGTCTTGACAAGAAGGTCGAGGGTGAGCGCAACGTTCTGATCTTCGATCTTGGTGGTGGTACCTTCGATGTTTCTCTCCTGACTATCGAGGAGGGTATCTTCGAGGTCAAGGCCACTGCCGGTGACACTCACTTGGGTGGTGAGGACTTCGACAACCGTCTGGTCAACCACTTCGTCAACGAGTTCAAGCGCAAGCACAAGAAGGATCTGACCACCAACGCCCGTGCTCTCCGTCGTCTCCGCACCGCTTGCGAGCGTGCCAAGCGCACCCTCTCTTCCGCTGCCCAGACCTCCATCGAGATCGACTCTCTCTTCGAGGGTGTTGACTTCTACACCTCCATCACCCGTGCCCGTTTCGAGGAGCTCTGCCAGGACCTCTTCCGCGGTACCATGGAGCCTGTTGAGCGTGTCCTCCGTGACGCCAAGATTGACAAGTCCTCCGTTCACGAGATTGTCCTCGTCGGTGGTTCTACCCGTATCCCCAAGATCCAGAAGCTCGTCTCCGATTTCTTCAACAAGGACGCCAACAAGTCCATCAACCCCGATGAGGCCGTTGCCTACGGTGCCGCTGTCCAGGCCGCTATCCTGTCCGGTGACCAGTCTTCCAAGTCCACCAACGAGATCCTGCTTCTCGATGTCGCTCCTCTTTCCCTCGGTATTGAGACCGCTGGTGGTGTCATGACTCCTCTGATCAAGCGCAACACCACCATCCCCACCAAGAAGTCCGAGACCTTCTCCACCTACTCCGACAACCAGCCCGGTGTCCTGATCCAGGTCTTCGAGGGTGAGCGTGCTCGCACTAAGGACAACAACCTCCTCGGAAAGTTCGAGCTCACTGGCATTCCCCCTGCCCCCCCGTGGTGTTCCCCAGGTTGAGGTCACCTTCGATGTTGATGCCAACGGTATCATGAACGTCTCCGCCCTCGAGAAGGGTACCGGAAAGTCCAACAAGATTACCATCACCAACGACAAGGGCCGTCTCTCCAAGGAGGAGATCGAGCGCATGCTTTCCGAGGCTGAGAAGTACAAGGAGGAGGACGAGCTTGAGTCTGCCCGCATCCAGGCCAAGAACGGTCTTGAGTCCTACGCCTACTCCCTCAAGAACACTCTCTCCGAGGGTAAGCTCCAGATCTCCGAGGATGACAAGAAGAAGGTCGAGGACAAGATCAACGAGGTCATCGGCTGGCTCGACAGCAACCAGACTGCTGAGAAGGACGAGTACGAGTCCCAGCAGAAGGAGCTCGAGGCTGTTGCCAACCCCATCATCTCCGCTGCCTACGGTGGCCAGGCTCCCCCTGGCGCCGGTGCCCCCGAGGGTGGCGCTCGCTCCGCTGACGAGGTTGAGGAGAAGCCCGAGGAGCTTGACTAAATGTTTCGCTCTGAATGATTCTTTCTTAGCCGTTTGGCACTCGTTTCCTTTCACGTCTTGTTTTACGAACTTATGGGGTATCAAGGTTTCCTTTTTGCGCATGATTGCATAGATACAAGGTTATCTCTTTTTCTTGGGAGAAAAATCCTAGTGAATCAAAATTCTTTCTTAATTCAAACCACTCTTTTTCTGTAGATTTTAGATCATAACTAATGAGACCACCTCATTTAAGTAAGACCTCTAGACTTGTACTAAATTGAAGCTATACAAGCATTGCATCCCCCTTAGAACCGCGCAAGGGTAGAGGATGACCATTCCATATAATTATGACGTCCAGTTCGTGTATGTAAATATGTACAAATAGAATACAAATATTCAAGAACCAATATTAAGTTTAATTCTCTTTTGGGGAATCTCTCAAACCAAAACTCCAAACTGAGGTATCACAAGTTCCGTTTAAACATCTTGGAAGTCTCCGTTCCACCACCGTTGTAACCGACGCCCGCTCGTTTGTACGATACTTCCGTATGTGATTTCCGATGCGCGTTCGGGGTGCTGTTCGCGCTGGTCACGGCGGATGCGGGTGAGGGCAGCAGAGACGCCCATGGTCATGGCGAAGAGGGGATCTGCGATCCTATTCATATGTGTTAGAATGATGGGGTCTCTCTTGTTGGATACAGCCCCCAGAATATTGTGGACTATTTTGTACCTGGAAATAAGGTAGACAGGCATGATGCTCTGTGTTGGGAAGGGGGGAAGACAAGATGTTGGTTTCGGTGATTTGTAGATGCTTGTAGGTTGTACATCCACAAGAGCTGGAGAAGATATTCATCACGTGATACTGACACTGCTTTGCTGATCGGAACCCATGAACCTTGGTCTTCCACAGCAACACATCTCAGCCATGCATTTTTCACTCCCCTCTCTTCTCCTGCTAGGGATCAGTAGTCTGGTATCTGCCAGCTCTTTGACAATCACTATCCCTGTCTCTAGTCCGCTTCCAAACCCACATGTCCTCCCCGCAACTACCCATGCCACTCTCACCACTCTCCCCTCTGGTGGGAAAGACCACATCCTTTTCGCATCGCTGACACGCTCGGCGACATTTGTGTTCCATGATCTTCCATCCTCGAGTTCAGATGCTCAACCCGAGTCTTACTTGCTTGATATTCGCTCTGCTGGCGACTACGTCTTCGCCCCCTACCGCGTCGATGTTGCGGCCGATGGATCCATTCTTGGTATATGGGAGACTTTCCGCGGGAACCCATGGGATAACCGTGGTGCAGAGAAATATATCGTGGATGTTGCTGGAAAGAAGCAGGTTGATGTGGTTGTCGAGGCCAAGGTTCTTGGACGGAAGGTCTTCTATGAGCAGCGTGCTCAATGTGAGCTTATCCCCCTCTTCCCCCATTGATACAACCTGCAGTAAATGCCTATTGCTGTACTAACCTTGCATTGAATTGCAGTCTCTCCCTTGAGTCTAGTCAAGAACCCAATGGTCTTGCTTGCAGTTGTCGCCCTGGGTCTCATGTTTGTCATGCCCAAACTCATGGATAACAGTAGGCCTATCCCCCATAACCCTAATTAAATATTCGGGGCCTAACTCTGTTGTCTAGTGGATCCTGAGATGCGCGCCGAGTTTGAGCAGCATTCTCGCTCCTCGCCTATCACCGGTGCCACTGCCAATGCCATGGCTGGTGGTGGGTTTGATCTGGCCAGCTGGATGGCGGGCACAGGTACCCCTAGCCCCACGGCCAACGATGCGGCCCAGGCTGGTTCAACTGGTAGAGATACCAGTGGTCCTGCCCGGAGGCGCACATAGAAGATTATTACTTCATTATATTGACCGTTCTTGACATGGTATCTTGTCATTGTCTCATGGCTAATTGTATGATACAAAGCCAACTAAAGCTGCTCTTGGCTCATGAAATTGAAGCCAAATGCCAATAAATGACTAGGGCCGATTAGGCGAAACAAAAGCAATCCTCCCAAATCCCTCCCGATCTCAAAACGCCTAGAAGTCCCTCGAGCTGTACAGAGACCTGTCCCTTATCCCGAAGTCCATCCTAGTAACAAACCAAAGAAGAAAAGAGCAGAACAGTCAAAGAAATCGAAACCCAACCGGGCTTAGAAGTCCCCTCCTCCAAAGTCATCACCACCACCATAATCATCGCCGCCGCCGCCGTAATCGTCGTTGTCATGATGATCATCGATAGCATCAGCAATCAGCATACCGCCAAGTAAACCGCCACCAACACCCAAAGCAGCGGCACCGGCAGTCCCCATACCTCCTCCACCCTGTCTGCGAGGCGGTTGCTGCTGGTAATATCCACCCTGCTGCGGGTATCCTCCGTATCCACCTCCATATCCACCTCCATATCCACCTCCATATCCAGGCTGGGGACCATGCTGCGGAGGATAGCCACCACCGTAGTATGCACCAGGGGGAGGACCTTGCTGGGCATACGAGGGGTATTGTTGCTGCGGCCGAGGTGGCCTGCTGCTTGAACTCTTGCCCATCAGCTTGCTCAAAAATCCACCCTTGCTGCGCTTCTGTTCCTGCTCAGGCATCGGGCTGTGCGATGCTGAGCCCGCCGCATATCCCCCTGGGCCGGTGGACTGCGGCCGCGAGGCATTGTTGTAGTAGTCTGATGAGGCGCCACGTTCTCCTGGTCCGGCTCCAGTTCCTCGTATACCAGCCCGGGCATCTTCCTCGGCTTGGAGCTTGGCAGCAAGCTTTGCGTCTTCGTCGATCATGTGAGGGCTGGCGTTGCCTGGGCCAGTATTTGCTGACGGGTTGTAGGGGTTATTTGATCCCATATGTTGCTTCTGGTCTCCTGCACTGGCTAGTGCTGCTGGGTCGCCAGGCCCGGCATTGCTGTATGATGGCGGGGGAGGATTGGTTGGAAAATCACCATCACCGCGCGGTGGGGGGGCTTCGGGGCGGTCCCATTGCGATTTGCCCGTAGCAAGGTCCACATAGAACCTAGCTGATTGTCAGTACAGAGTACTTTGGTATTTGGTCTTTATTGAGATGAGTAAATACACACCAAGCGTGGTAACGATCGTCGTACTGCGCTTTCCATCCCTCAGGTACCGAGGGCGGGGGAGGCCCCGAAGGCGGGGCGAACGACATGATGTGATAGGTATGATTAACTTCAATAGGTTGCAAGTCTGTAAGCCTGTATTGTGGGAGTGATCAAAGGGTTAAGTTTAAATGAGGACAAGAGAAAGTGAGAGTGTGTATATGAGAGTAAGAGAGTAAGAGAGTGAGAGGGTAAGAGAGTAAGAGGAGTGCTTAGTTCATGGATATATACTCGGGAAGTAAGCGGAGAATTGTGGCCTCAGGCATACTGGCTGCGCCTCCCAAGGTCGGTGGCGGTGCCCTGATGTCACCATATATAAAGGCCATATATAGTAACATTAACCATCATAACACATATAGTTATAGTTAGTTACCTAGGTTCTAGGTACATATGTAATCTATAGATCTACAGTTCTACAGGCTACCACATTCAAAGATTTCAGCCTATCGGTTATGTTCTTCTACAAATTAACATCCACAGATATCATTAATAGCTCTTTCGCTGCAACGTGAATTTTTTTAAGATAAAAAACCAAATCAGAACTCCACGCTTCAATGCTATGCAAAATGCAGTCACCACTGTTGAGAAAGGCATCCCCTTAGACAATCTCCTTTTGGATGTTAGGATCGATTTCTCCACTAGCTGGGAACCAGTTATCTTCCTCAAGACGCTCAAGTAGTTCCCCAAGGTCAAACCGCTGCCGGTGTGGCGTCCCCATCTCCGTATCTGAGTCCAGGAGAGTCAGGTCGACGTTTTCAGTGTTGGTGATTATCCGACGGGAGAGCCTGCGAGCCTTCTTTTTCATCCGAGATTTCTTTTTGGCTTTCCCTTCTTTGTTGTCTTCTCCATTCCCTCCACAATCCTCCTTCTCGTCTCCATTCTCCTCTTTATCTCCTTCCATTTTCACCTTTTTCACTTCCATTTTTTCGGCTTTTTTCTTCCTCTTCTTCCCTGCCGGGGAAGAGCCAAGGGAAGACAAGGATACAGAGCCCTGGAAGATGGATGTAGAAGGATCATTATGCTCCTGGCGTTTTCTCGCGTGGAATCCTCGATTTCGTATTTCCGCAAGTTGTATTTGTCTTCCAACCTCTCGTCGTTGGTTTGAGTCCAGTTCATGACGATCTTCCGGTGGTGGACCATCCAACTGTTGGCTCTGGTATTTCTTGAGCAAAGGGAGCTGCCCAATTCGGTCAGAAGAAACATCTTTCTTGACATTCCTAGCCCACGAGGCAAAAGGCCCAGTGTAACGGGGCCCTTGACCCATACCAAACGTTTCGTGCTTGACAAGCTGGCCAGATAGGAGGAGCTGGTTTCCCACAAAGATGCCACTATCACTCGGCTTCCCGGGTTCTGGGGCGTGTTCGAATTCGAAAGTTTTTATGTTAGGGTCCGAACAAGGACCTGATGATAGTACATGCACGCCTCCCCCAGAACCCCCGACAAGGAGATGAGAATGATCATCGGTGAAGGCTGCACACATAATCTCCTCGTCGAAAGCTGCGACATCCTCAACGAGGACATCTTCGGGTGACCGGCGAATGTCCCATCGTTTAAGAACGCCATCGGAGGCACCGGTATAAAATTGGTCCATAGAAGAACCCCAGAGAGCTACTCTAACACCCACATCTGCCGTTTCCCGGCTTCGCTGGTGATCAATGGGGTTAAGGGGGGCCCTATGGCGAAGTTCGTGGAGAATTTTATCACCTTTCCGATTATCCCAGACATAGGTTTTACCATCTGTGCAACTAGCGGTCACATATGTGCTGTTTGAATCCATTGGACAAAAGCTGACCTCATTGACATCCAATGCCGGGCAGGAAAATTCCATCACAGACGGCACACGTTTTTGGAGGTCATGGTTGAGGCTAAACACCCTCACAATTGATTTCGTGGTAATGCCAATCCCTTTAATGCGCGCGTTGTGAGGGTCCTCGGGACTGGCCGTTGCAAATATGGGCAACGAAGAGTGCCATTTAATGTCGAAGACATTTTGTGAGTTGGAAGACATCCTGATGGTCTCATATGCGGATTCACGGGCTCGCCACAGGCCTAAGTGGCCTTTGTATATTGGGTCCTCCCCTGGTTCGGCCAGACCTCCGGCTAAGTATTCCTCAGTCGACGGGGTATGGCCCCAGGCCAGGGCCGTCGATGAGAACTCAAATTTGGACTTATACCGCGCATCGCGGTCGAAGGGAAGGAGAGTTGAAGTCAAATTTTCCGGATCTTTTGTGTTCCAAACCAAAATCGATTCTGTTCCTGTAGCCAAGATATGCGGGCTAAATCTCGACACGGACATCACTGCCACTCGAGACTCATGCTGCAAGGTATGGGTACAGGACACGTCGTGGATTGATTCCACGTCCCAAATTTTGACAGTTTTGTCAAAACTAGCGGTATAGAGTCTGTTGCCAATCCACTGCATGTTATTGACGCTCATGAAAAGCCGGGGATCATCAACTGTTGACGATGTTGGACGTGGAATCCAATGGTCCGGTATTTCCTTTAGACGATTGCTCTGGAGATCGCCTAAGAGAAGATTGTTGGCCTTGTTGTACTGCATATTATGTTCGTCTGATTTAGCTGCGGCGCCTGCCGCAAACCGAGTACCATCAGGCGACCAAGCTAGAACAAGCAGATCCCCTGAAGCACCTTGCCATGATTTCCATGGTCTCAGGTCCGAAACCACATCGGTGATAATGGGCCGATGGTTTCCGCCTCCAAGCTCACGGCCGTACAGCATCTTTTGGACGTTTGCACGACGGGGCAAAACGCGACACGGCTCCTGTGGGGAAGACACCACGGTGTCCAAAATAGTTTCGACATTTGTGTCGGGCTCTTTGGAGTCAACGGAAACGTTAACCCAAGGATTGGCGTAGTAGTTTGTTGGTTGGACTCTATTTCGACTAGAACGACGAATGGAACTTTGTTCGGCAGTCGGGGATATTGACCGCGAGGGGTGAGATGACATGGAGACAGATGACATGTTGCCTGGTGGGTAAGAGATGTGCTGCTTTGATATAGGAGCAACAATTTCATCCTTTCTATTGGTATTTGAGATGGCCACGCTCTCCCTAAGCGTCCGTTGGCGCTCACGATGACTGGGAGAGATACCATATGAGGAAGAGACAGAGATAGAGACGGGTTGAGGAGATGTAAGTCGGGAAGATGCGCGGGAGGAAGCGCGGGAAGATGTGCGAGGGGAAACCCGGATTATTGGACTGCCAGAGGAAGGATCGATAGAGCGAGAAGGAGAAGGTTGAGTGGCATGGCTGCTACTTGATGAACGCTTGAATCGAGGCGACGGCTCACTAGGCTGGACTTCAGCCCGCGGAGTCTGCCAGGCATCTCGGGCCTTCTCTCTCGTATGGTCAGAAGTGGTCGGAGTTGAGGGATTCTCTGTCAGAGAGGACACCCTCGAATACTGCACTAGCAAACGGAGAGTCTCACGTTGAATATCTGGGTTTTCCGGGATGCTTCGAGCCGACAGACCAGGGAATGCAGGGACAATACCCTGGCCATTAAGACTGGAAAAGCCCCGAGACATTTTAGTACCACAGCTAATGTTCCGAGCTAGAGAGAAGAAAAAAAATGTCAGATATGAATAATCAAAATAAAAAGAGCGTTGTCTCACATGTTTGACTTGAGTGATATGAATTTGGGCTCAGTCACGTCTGGTGTCGGACGATCGCAAAGTGAGAAAGACATAACATCGGCCCCTCGCTCTCACCTTGTTCACACTGAACCTGGGGTTTCCGTTATTGCCTTCCAACCCGTCGATCGTCGATCCCTTAGACCTTATTCTGTTCCTTTCTTTGGCAAAATCAAGCTTATGTCTTTGGATGGCTTTGCTAGAAGAAAAAAGGATTGTCCTGGTGTAGCCTTGACAACCCTATGAAAGCTGAATTATAGGCAATACAGTCGTTCAAGATATTGTTTCGGAATGGGCAGGGTGGATAACATCTGTAGGGAGCGCAGTTCTTCCAAGTCGAGAGTAAGAGGGTCACAAAGGTGATGCGACAACGGATAGGCAAGCTTGGATCTGTTATGCATTAGGAGGGTTTCCCGTCTAAAGGAACTGAGAGAAGTATACCTAGGAGATGTATAGAAACTCCAAAGAGAGATTGCAGGGGAGAGGAGCAGGGGAATCAATGCGCAAAATCCAAGATTGCCCAGATTGCCCAGATTGCCCAGATTGCCGAAGATACAGGGGAAAGTGTGGAGAAATGGAGCAGAATCGCGTCGAGAACGCGATAACGCGGGTAACAGGACGGGCGGTGAACCTAAAGTAAGGCGGTCAGGTCTCAAGTATGATTAAGTATAAGAGTGGATTGAGTGGATTGAGTGGATTGAGTGGATTTCAAGTAAAATAACTAAATAAACTACATATTTGCAAAGTACCTGGGTATCGTTTTAAAATAGCTCCCGAAAGCTCCCAAGAGCTTCCAAAAAAAAAACTTCACCAAGTCATTCTTGATAGTGGGAAAGTGAAATCAAAGTCAGCACCTCCGTACACTCGCATTTCTTGCACTCGAACAAGTATACATGGTGGACATTGAGAATCCCAATCTTATCTCTTCTGAAAGCGTGACCATATGAGCTGTCACATAGGTCTGGTAGACTGGAAAACATTTCCTGTCTATTTAGCAATGCGGCCCTTTCTACGGGCAGACACCATCATATCATACAGCACATCCTTGAACGCAAAAAGGAATGCAGCAGTGATGGCGCTCTGGGTGACCTTGGGTCCAATGCCTTATGGAAAAATATGTCAGTGAACAGCCACCAGGTATGATTTCCTGAAAATCACTTACCTTTGTAGAGCCCCGTCCAGCCTTCTTCCCGAATAATCCTCTTCAGACTTCCGTTCAGGCTCTCCTTGGGGCCATCCCTACTGGCGACATGTGCCCGGCTCTTGATGGTGATATATGGGTACGTGAGGCTGGTGGCCATGATTTTGCCTAGTGCGCCCAAGTAGAACGCATCCTTCGGTGTCATACGCCGGCGGCGCTCCACCATGTTTTTCAATTGCTCGAAAATAGTGTATTGCAGAATTGGGTTGATCACCAGAACCAACGCCGGGAGGACGCCGGCAAATAGGGCCTTGGGGCCCTCCTGCCGAAGCAGGTCCATTAGGGTGCTGAAGGTGGATGCCTTTGTTTTCTTGGCACCGGGCAATGTTTCCTCTGCCTCAGACTTGCGGGCAGTCATGCGAGTGTTGATGACCCAGATCGGGTTGGTGATCAGCACTGTGGCGCTCCCTGCAATGGCGCCCGCAATCATAGACTCCACGGTCGTGAGCTTTTTCGAGGCTCGGCCTCCCTGGATGGCGGCCTTCTCAAAGGCCGAACGCGTGAATTCATACCAATAGTAATACACAAAATTGGTGACGCTGATTCCAAACAAGGCTGATTCCAGGCCGGAGTATAGTCCTGAGATACCTTCTCGCTGTACAATGCGGCGTACGGCGTCGAGGGTGGTCGAGTGCGCACGCTTCGACTCGACTTGGGCTCTTGTCGATAAAGTGATCAGAGGGTATCTGAAGTGGGTATGGGGTTAGCGGCAGCGACGGGGAAAACGCGGGGAATCATACGTCAAGACCATCGACAGAACCCCCCCTCCCGCACCTGCCAGCGCGTGCGCGATGTTATCACTCTGCTGAACAGCAGCAGATGCTGCCTTACTCTCTGCTCCAGGTTGAGACATGATGGGAAAAGCCGGATTATTGAACCGTGCTCAGATGTAACGTATAGCCTGTAAAGAGCGGAAGAAGATGAAATATATCAGATTAAGAATGTGTAGAACTTTACCATATGGGTCGGCTTGAAGGGGATGTTCATGACGTTTTGCCGAAGTGTGTACCTCGGCTCTTTTACCCAACTCCACTGTATTCCGAACCTTGGAAGTGCCCATAGCGTAAGTCACCTTGGACGGGATTATTTACATCTATTTACATATACCTAGGTATGGTTTTAATTTACGGAGTACCCCGTACTTAAATTTGATTTAGATTTCTTAATGTCCTCGGTACCTGAATTCTAATCAAGTAACTTAGATGTGTCACATTCAAATACACCGGAATCAGTAATATCTCCGGACTACCTAGGTAGTATCTTCCAAGGTGAACTATATATATGTGTTGATCATGATCTATACTACCCCCGTATTTTGGAGTCGGCACCTGTGACTTGCATGTGATTATATAGACCTCCTTAGATACCTTAACAGTGCATATTAATGTACCGTTATATTTAATTCAGGGGATAGCCTACATAATACAACGTACTGGTTTACCAGGAAAAAAAATAGAAGAATAGTAGAATAGAAAAATAGAAAAAATAGAAAAAGTAGCCCCATGTAAGGCAGTATGCCTCGAGAAGTCACAAGGTTCTCGCTATTATTCCATTCACAAGTGAGAAATCCAACCTACAGAAAAAAAAGCGAAAATAGAAAATAGAAAGGTGAAGGGGAGGGGGGAAAGACACAGAGAGAATGATGGGCCAAGGTAATATAGCAGAGACGTGGCCAGGAAATCATCAGAACGCAGAAACCGGAGCGGTAATCGCATAAGCAAACGCAGAAACGAGGATAGAACGCAGACCGTCTAAAGTGAATTCAAGGCAAGAGAGAACCCCCAACGGCATTATCATAACGATTGCCAGCTGCGTGGAGAAGCTTCTCCTTGCCCATCAGAACTATGCCAGGAACATGCCGAGTTTCCAAAGACCTGACAAGCCTGACTTCTGCCGATTAGATACCACGCCGCTTGAACCCCCTCAATTCATGATGTAACATTGCGCCAAAGTGAAGCACCAAAGTGAAGCACCGCACCACACAAAGAGAACGTCGTGTCGTCTAGCAGCAGCCACCTGCGGATCCGGACTGGACACCCTGGCCCTGGCCAACCTGCACAGTCGGCTTGTTGTTGACAGTGGCTGTTCCCATGCGTTCCTTGATCTGTCGTGCCATTGTCAAGAATGCCTGCTCAACATTCGACGCGTTCTTGGCCGAAGTTTCGAGGAAAGGAATTCCGAGACTATCAGCGAACTCCTGTAAAAGTGGAATCAACCCATGTTAATAGTCTTTCCGGACGGCGCTGGGTCTCTTCGTAAACATACCTTAGCAACAGTGTATTCCACAACCTTCTTGTCCTCCATATCACTCTTGTTTCCAACGAGCAGCTTGTTAACACCCTCGGTAGCGTACCGATCAATCTCCTGGAGCCACTGCTTCACGTTGTTGAAGGAATCCATGTCGGTGACATCGTAAACCACGCAAATTCCATGAGCGCCCCGGTAGTAGGAAGATGTGATGGTACGGAATCGCTCTTGGCCGGCGGTGTCCCACTGTATGTATTATTAGCCTTGTTTTGAAGTGTTTGGAGTTCCATATTGCCATACGATTTGAAGTTTCACAGTCTTGCCATCGAGTTCGATTGTGCGGATTTTCTATGATGACATGTCAGTACCGCTATTCTCTTGCGGCAAAATACCCTGCAGCTTCCGAGACGTACGAAGTCAACGCCGATTGTCGAGATGTAGCTTTCGGTGTAGGTATCATCGGCAAAACGAAGCAGCAAGCAAGACTTTCCAACACCGGAGTCACCGATGAGGAGCAGCTTGAAAAGGTAATCGTATCTATCTCGATGGTTAGGCAACGGAGATCGGCAAGTTTGCGAATTTGGGTCGGGCGACGGTCAAATCAGCGACGCGACGATACTCTAGAAATCAACATCATATCAGTCAAGTTCAATACACAAGCAGGCTCGTGTAGTCAACCAAAGCAGGGCGCATAGTTGGAAGGGAATTTGGGGGAGATGGGAAATGGGGTAGGCTTACCACTCGGGATTCATGATGAGACTTTGGAGGCAGAGAAGAAGGTGAAATGAAAGCAGAGCTAGAGCACAGAAAAGTACAGAGGAATATAAAGGCGGAAAAAAACAAGTTGATGGAGTCGAAGTTCCTATGAAGTCGGGGGGAGGGGACAATGATGGAACAGTCGCCTGAAATGATAGGAGGTTCAGGGAGGCAGACGCACCTGATGCGCAGCTTTGTTTCACGTCACAACCACTTCTCAGATTTTCTTTATTTTTATGTTTATTTCTTTTGTATATATGTGCCTCTTCTTGAATAATGTTTCTCTTTTTACAGATGTATCTATCACAAGGAGCATTCTATACTTGATTCCACTTCTCATACCAAGATCACCTGCTGTTATCCCGTGCATAAACTCAGCCTCGTGGGTACTGGACCAATGATCTAAAGAATCTAGAATCTAGAATCCCCATTTTACATTGTAATAAGGTCCAAAAAAGAAAAGGAAAAAAAAAAAAAAAAAAAACCGGGTTGATTGAATAATTATTGTTTAAAAAAAAATCATACAGCTAACTCGTAGATGCGCATTTATGCGTAACCGTGTGCCTGCAGCCATTCGAGAACCGACGCCTCCTCACGCTCCTTATAGGACGCATTGGTTCGAATGTTGTCCGAGACAATCACGAGTGCACGGTCATAGGCCCCTGTTTCCTTGTCCTTGAAGAAAGACGCAATGTCGTCACTGATCTGGTGATCGGCGAACTTTGATAGACCCATACGGACAAAGCGCTCAAACACAACATTGTTGAATGATAGTCGTGTTTCGACAGCAGTCCAGTTCTCCTTGATGTATTGCCATAGCAAATGCCGGACTTTTGAGTTGGCGGCCAGAGATACGGCACCACTGTGGATGTCCTGGATAGCCACCTTGTCTGAAAACACGAAATTCAAGTAGTCTTTCACCAGAACAGCATCCTTTGTGCGTCCAAGGGCAGACAGGCAGATCTCTTTACCATCCACAGAGTCGGTTCGGATATATTCTTCCTTGACAGCATCGTATTCCTTACGGCCGCCCTCAGACACATTGACGCTGAAAATCACTGACCGCAGATTAGTATGAATGGCATTGGTATCTTTTCCGGTCGCCCAGAGGTCAAAGCGGCGCTTGGCCTCCGAGACAAATCTATGAAGTACCGAGACTGTATTAGAGAGGGTTCAACGGAATTCGGAGACGAGGGGAAATATCTCACCCTTCATGGCCCGCATTACAGGCCATTGCAATGAGCAGCTTCCGAAGCTGCACAATGAGGTAGTCCTCATCGGGCTTGAACTCCCAGCCAATCCGTTCTGCGGCTGGGGAAGCTAGTTTAAGGGTAAACTGTTTCAACCCCTCGGCCACTTTTTCGTTTTGTGAGAAAACCGACCGAAGGTTCGCCAGGGACGCAGATACTTGGGACCAAACACTGCAAGATGAGAGGTCAGAAATGACAGAAAAGGACCATAAGGAGGTGCTGCTCACAGATAATTTTGTTCGTCCTTGAATCCTTCCAGAAGAGTCAACAAGGCGGGCGTAGTGCCCTCGCCTGAGACTGCAAGCGCAGCTGCATCACCCAGCAAACCGATCTTGTCCTCGGTGCTCAGGAGATCAAGCGACTGGCCCAGCTTTGCCAGATGCAGAGGAGGGTAGTTGGTTCGGTAGAACCCAGACAGGTCCTTGTTGATCTTGTAGAAAGAGTCCTCCCCGATTCCTCCAACGGTGTCGGATTTTGAGGTCAGAGCACGGGTGTCGACGGTAGCCAGTTCCGGGCCGGATTTGATGCCGAGAGGAATCCACCATTTTGTCTCATTCTCCTCTGGCTTCACGTCACCGGTAGACAAGAATCGATTTTGGCTAACGGTAATCTGATCAGGCTCCTCTGTCACGGTGACAACCGGGAAACCGATCTTGCGAATCCAGGGATCCTAGGGTAGAACAGTTAGATCTCGAATCGACCAAACAGAGAGCCCAACCAAGAGCCAAGGGTTGGGTGTTTACTTACCATGAAAGAATGCACATCCTGACCGGAAGCTTTGCTCAACGCGGACCACAGGTCATTTGTGGTTGCATTTCCTATAACCACTCAGCAGATGTTCCCCCAAATTTTCTTCCTTGACGCCTTACCATATGCATGGGATTTAAGATAGTCCGCAACTCCACGCAAAAAGGTCTCCCTGCCGAGGTGAACACTCAGCATGCGAATGACAGAGCTTCCCTTCAGGTAGCTAATATGGTCAAAAATTTGGTCGACTTCGAGGGCGTTCCGAACGGGAACTTCGATAGGGTGGGAAGCGCGGAGCGAGTCGAGGTGAAATGCTTGTTGCACACCTTCAGCCTGGGGGAACGTCAATATTGGTCTTAACAGGGTGGATATTACCTCGGGCATTCCGTACGACAAACTGAGACCAGACATTCCACTCTGCCTGCACATTAGATACTGCGTCAGACGCTCATCGGCTAGAGGCGAACAAAGCTCACCAGGATAGAAATGATCAACTGCAAGCCAACCGACCCAGGTTGCGAATCCCTCATTCAGCCACAACTCATTCCACCAGTCCATGGTGACAAGGTTGCCAAACCACTGGTGAGCCAGCTCTATAAATTGAGTCAGATACCAAAGCTATGTTGACACCTAGATACCTAGGGATTGAATGAATATAGGGACTGACCGTGAGCTACAACATAAGCAATGCGGTTCTTGTAGCGGTTGTCTGACTTTCCTTCATCGAAGAGAACAGCGGTCGTTCGATAGGTCACAAGACCCCAGTTCTCCATGGCACCCATGGCCTAGAGACCCGCAATTAGCTCAAATGAAAAGCTTGGAATTCACAGGGAATACATATCACTCACAAATTCGTGAACAGCCAGGAGATCAGCCTTGGGGAGGGGGTATTCAATTTCGAAGACTTCCGAGAAATAGTCAACCGTGCGGTGAGCACATTCTAGTGCAAAACGAGCCTGGTCTTGAAGGCCCCGAGTGGTGTAAACTCGAACGGGAATGCTCTTGCCCTGGTATTTGCGCTCGGTCATAGCCTCAACATATTCGAAGTCACCAACTGCCCAGGCCAGAAGATAGGTGCTCATCACCGGTGTCTTCTCGAATGTGACAAATTTCAAACCGGGCTTGCTTCCGTCTCTTTCGGACTGAACAGGCATGTTGCTCAGTGCAGTTTGTCCCTTGGGGATTTCAATCTCGAAATCGAATGTGGATTTCAAGTTTGGCTCATCGAAACAAGGGAATGCCCTTCGTGCATCGCATGACTCAAATTGAGTGCTTAGCATGTAGTAAAAGTCATCCTCCTTGGGGGTGTCAGCAGATGGCTCTCCGATGGGCTTATACTTCGAGCGGTAGAAGCCAGCCATGGCGTTGTTCATCGTGCCCGTAAAGTTGATGGAAAGTACAACGTCTGCTGGCGCAATCTCCTGCGAGAAAGCGAGGGAAACGCGCTCCGATTGCTTGTCGTAGGTGATTCCGGATGCTTTGGCCAATTGGCTCCCTATGACAAGAAGACCGGTATTAGCTTCGTTTAGCTTTGTCCCCCTCCTCCCTCCATATCACCCGAATAACATGCTCTCACACGTACCATCTTTCCCCAATATCTCAGCATTTTGTACTTCGATCTCCTTCGAGTTCAGCACAATCTCGCTAGTAGCACGGGTGACCTTGAGATCGATCTTCAACGCGCCCTTGTATTCCCATGAACCACCGAACTGCAAGTCGAAAAGAGAGACGTGGTAGTTGATAGGCTTAGCCCTATTGTCATGTTAGTTCCCAATGCTGTAAATCAGAAGGATACCGAGAGCTCAAATGTGGGAAACGAAAGAGAAGGGGGAAAAGAGCACAGGGTAAACCAAGCGGGGCATCACTCACACGTCAGGAAGTGTCTCTCGTTCTTGAGACGCCATCATGCGGACTTCGGCGGAACAATGCCTAACGGGAGGGAAACTCAGATCTAATGTGGCAGCAGGTGTAGGCAGTCGAGGTCGCAGCCGAGGAGAATGCGAAATGGAAAGTTTATGTAGTGTGCGAGAAAGAAGAGGAGGGGTAGGGCGGACAGTGACTGGACGGAGAACTTGAACTGCTACGCCAGCACAAATGGATCTTCTTCCCCACATTGGGGGGGATTCTAGCTTAACCTTCTACGGCTATCGTCGGAGCTATTTTCAAAAAAAATTAATAATAGTAAAATAAAAAAGTATTCCGTACGGAGTAGTCCGTGGTTTGAAAGGGATTGCGACTTGCGATTTGCGACTCGGTGAAAAAAAAAAAAAGAGTGAGAGATAGAAGAGGATATTCTCCTACGGAGCTCCGTCGGAAGCTTGGACCATTCTCGGTCTTCCGTTTGGATCCTCTCTTGTGTCTCTTTTTCTCACTCCACTCTTACGTACGAACATGGCCGACTCCGACGAAGAATATGTGGGTGAGGTAACAGAAGATGAAGATGATTTACAGGTGACTCGGGGCGATAATCCGCGAGCTAAAAGAAAGCAACGCGGAGGTGCAGAATGGGAGCTATCCAGAACCTGGGAGACATTGGTGGAGGGTGCAGATGGTACCATCAACTCCACCGTCGAAGGTCTGTTAGAGGCTGGAAAACGAAAAAGGTCAGTCTCTTCCCCTTATAGCGTCCATGGTATTCTTGCTGAAGTGTATATCGGTCGTCTAGGCTCTTGAAAGATACGACACCACTACAGCGCGGTATCATTCGACATCTCATCTTAGTTCTGGACCTTTCACAATCCATGTCCGAGAAGGACTTGCGACCCACGAGATACTTGTTGACTCTCCGATATGCCCAGGAATTTGTGAGAGAATTTTTTGAACAAAATCCCATCTCCCAGCTTGGTGTCCTCGGATTGAGAGATGGTCTCGCGCTCCGAGTCAGTGACATGAGTGGCAATCCAACCGAACACCTCACAGCCATCCAAGCCCTCAAAACACAAGATCCGAAAGGTTTGCCTAGTCTTCAGAATGGATTGGAGATGGCACGTGGTGCTCTTTTGTACGTCTTCACACCAGCCACATGTACCCTGGAGGGCGGATTGGAACGAAATTAACCAGTGAATTTAGCCATACACCTAGCCATGGCACTCGAGAGATATTATTTATATATGGTTCCCTCCTTTCCTCCGATCCTGGAGACATCCACCAAACGATAGATACCCTGATTAGCGACAAAATCCGGGTTGGTATCGTGGGGCTCGCAGCGCAGGTTGCAATTTGCCGGGAACTTTGTACAAAAACCAATGGTGGGGATGAAACAGCATATGGTGTAGCACTGAATGAGCAGCACTTTCGGGAGCTGATGATGGACGTGACTACACCCCCGGCTGCCTACTCACAGAAAGAATCTGCAAGCTCATTGCTGATGATGGGGTTCCCTTCTCGTACAGTGGAGTCCAGTCCCTCGCTCTGCGCATGCCATTCAAAGCCCTCACGAGGAGGCTATCTTTGCTCACGGTGCAATAGCAAAGTGTGTAGTCTTCCTGCCGAATGCCCATCTTGTGGGCTCACATTGATCCTTTCAACTCATCTGGCACGATCATATCATCACCTATTCCCATTGATCAACTGGGTCGAGGTGCCGTGGCGTCGAGCCTCGCGAAGTTCCGCTTGCTTTGCGTGTGGTCTTTCTTTTCCGCCCGTGCCTCTGGAAGATCACTGGCAAATGGCAGAGAACCAGACCAAGGGAATGAGTGTGAGCAGTCGCTACGAGTGTACCGCATGTCATAATCACTTCTGTATCGACTGCGATCTCTTCGCCCATGAGGTTGTGCACAACTGTCCCGGCTGTCAAAGTAAAAGTGCACCACTGCACTCTGGGGCAGTCAACCCAACATCGGGTGGGATGGATATTACGGTGTAGAGCGTGGAATTATCTCAATATTGCATAGTTTGGCGTCGCAAAATATCCCTGAATTTCTCTGTTCACAGGCCAAAGGTTAGCATACGGGAGGCAGGTAAGGCGTCTATATATACCAAATACGAATTTTCTTGCAAGTACCGTGTGACTTTCACTATTTTTGAGAGAAGTAGAAAAGATGTGGAGCAAATAGTTGGAGAATGCACAAGAGCAGATGAGCCTCGGCTACCCCTGGGCAACATATATGTAGTTAGCTTAGATTAGATTGCCCCACGCATCCTCCGCATCCTCCGCATCTCGAGACCTTTGTGTGTATTCTTCATCAGACAATGGCACAACCTTCAGAAGCTCAGGTCTTTGAAAGGCTACAGTCTTACTCATTCACATCGGATCCCGAGTTTGCAAATGGCCTCTCAATAATCCTTGGTCACCCCGACACCCCCGCCACCGAGGGGGAGATGAACCGGGATGACGACCTTGTCCTGCAAGCAAAATGTTTCTTTTTCTCACGGTATGCTGGAAATACCTGTACAGAATAATAGTTTAGGTACTAATCTAAGTATAGGAAAGAAAAGCTCACTCCGGCTATTGACTTTGTCGCCTTCAAATCATGGTTGGCTGCGCGGACAACGGAGCCCCAAGGGCAAGAAAATACAAACTTGCAAATCCCCAAAGCATCGGACCCAAGCACATCTGGGCCGGAGAGTTCCACAAATCCTGAACCTGCTTATCCATCATCGTTTGCGCACATTGTGGAACTTATCACTACGGGACAACCAATACCCGGGATCCAAGACATCCCAGACACAGTGCTCAGTGGCCACGATATCTCCAGCGAGAAACCACGGCGACGGAAACCCTGGGAGAAGGATGAAGTGGTGACTACCTCCGATGAAACTGCAAGTGCTGCACCCTGAAATTCTGTTCTGTCCACTTGAGGTTCATGATTTAAATGTTTGAATGGAATAGAATTTGGATAATAACATTATGATTTTCTTCAAGAAAATTTAACGTGACACACCCCAATCTTCAACCTATACGATTGAATGAAATGATAGCCACTGGGGATAGCAAGCCAAATGAATAAATCGGCAAGCAGTGATAAGTTGCAATATTGGAACACAGAAATGATTGGAGAATTTGAAACTGGGTCAACAGATATTGATAAGACACGGCCAGGCAAACCGGCAAAGGCAAGACTGTCTGCCTGTAAGCAGAAGGGGTGAGTGAGATGCTGAAGTGATGGTTTTTCTTCTTTGTTATTGGATCTGGTTTTGAGAAGGAGGGGGTCTCTTTTTTGTCTTTCTTTTTGCATGACGGTAAAAGTGCAAAGTGGAAATGAAGTATCAAGGGGCACTCAACGAAGTGGCGCATAATGGGGTCCCCATTGATGCCCACGGCCGAAACGACCACCACCGGACTGGCCTGTGGTGGTAAATTTGTCTTCGTTGAAATTATTGAAACGGCCGATTTGCATTCCAGCCCCAGGACCAGGGCGTGTAGCGTGAGATGGGTTGCAGCAAAGCATGGCCACGCGAGAGCCAAATTTGGAGCCACGAAGGGAGACCATATGTTTCCTAGTTGAATCGGGTTAGACTTCAGACCACTCGAAGCAGAAAATGAACCGTCAGGGAAAGGTACCGGATGTGACTGGCCACGAGCTCTCGTTGATGAGGCGCGGCATTCAACAAAATCCATTGGATGAGATAGTTCCCATACTGGTCACCTGCTACTAAAAACAAGTTAATATCTTCTCGTAGTATCAAAGCCTGGGCAACTTACTATCGATCAATGGCATGCGAGGTCGGTCAGATCGGCCAGTGCAGACACGAGAGAGATAATGATCCATGAACTCCGTGCCGCCAATCTTGAGGCATTTTTCCACAATCTTAGATGCAAACTGATCCATACTGTAATCCACAGCCCAACGGAGAACATGCTCAACAGCTCGGCTCTTGTCATGGGGAGCACCGTGCTCGCAGATGTGTTGAATGCACCAATTCCCAAATTGACCATGAGCAAGTACATCGATCTTCGCCAGTACTTCTTCAATTGCCGGTCGCTAGAAAATATTAGCATCATTAATATAATCAATATAAACGACCAACAGAGAAGCAGGACAGCGAGAAAAGTGGGGGGTTGATGGGGAATCTCACCTTTTCCTCCTCCACGCAATTTTCAAAGATGTTTTGGACGACCAGACTTCCTGTCTCTCCAAGGGCGACCTCGTGCCACATTCCACGTAGTGCCTCATTTACTTTAACCATCACCTGCGGAGGCTCGCCACTCCACCGGAGCTCAAAGAGTTTCTGCCAAACGTGGCATGCATATCGATGGACTACCGTCTCAGGAATTCTGCGGAGAAGTTCATGTACCATGATAGCTTTATGCTCCTCTGAGACGCAGTCAAAGGCCTTCTGGACCACATGGCATCCAAATGCATCCATGCTGAGATTTAGCGTGTTGCCTCTGATCGCATTCGCAATGGCGACGACTTGCTCTGGAGTTCCATGTTCAAAGCAGCGTTGTATGAGGAAATTTCCAAAGCGGTTGACCATGAGTGGGTAAGCTTGATGCACAATTGACTCAATTATGTCATATTTTTGCTCGGTTGTGCCGACCTTCAGCTTCTGTTGTAAGAAAATTGAAGCTTGTTGATCGTTGTTGCAGATGATCTTGTCTACAATGTACTTCCAATCACACGACACATTCTTGTCAAGCAGGCGTCGGTAATTGAGTGGTTCAAGTGGTGACACGTACGTCTGGATGGAATTCCCGCTCATCTGGTAAGGGTTAGAATGGATTAAAATACGACACACATGATTATCTCTTACCGAGTTGGTCCATGTGGTTTCATTTGTGCTGGTACCTGTAAATTCGGACGCAGTGGGTGAGAGGGGGCTTCCAATTAGTCGAGGGGGGTAAGGGGGCACAGAGTAAAGTCCGACCTGCTGAAAGGTACTCGGGGGTCTCTTCGGCGAAGTAGGTGACTTAGTAGTCTGCTCACTGGAAGACCCGGAAGCGAATTCACCCCAAGGGGTAGACTGAATTGGAAATAGTGATCCACCCCTAGTGCTTTGGGTGATGGAGCGACGAGCACCAGTGATGGGTCCTGGGGGATACAGCATCTGTTCACCAATAGGACGTGAATAGAATCCACATGAAGTAGCCGAGGACCCCGGGTGTGGTCTTTGTGATTGCAAAGACGGTGGACCGACAAATGGAGGATACACATTGGAGACTCCCCAGAACCGATTTGGGTCCTGGCTCGTAGAGCTGCTGTTACCTGAAAGGCTTTCTCCATATTCTCTGTCTGTGGTGGGCTCATTGTGGGCCCAGAGCGCGCGAGATCTGTTGTAGGCTCCTATGGACAATGGATCCGAGACATCAGATTGTGAATCGTCTTGAGCACCCCACGCATCTTGAAACTGAGCGAATGCAGAGCTCGATGCATTAAAAGCATTCTGTAGGTGACTGATGGTCTGCTCCGTAATTTCGCGGCTACCGAAATCAGCCTCTGAGGGTGGACCGAGGGCTTGATCCAAGGTATGTTTTATCACGCGAGTTTGGGCAAGCTCTTGCTCCTGTAGAGCAATCTTGGAATTTGCAGCAAGGAGTTCCTGCCTAAGGCGAAGTAACTCTACCGTTCTGTCTTCCTGGGGGTAAGGGTTGGTTGTTTCAGCGGGGGTTAAAGCCGGCACTGTTGTGGCCGGGGTGACTTGAAATGAAACGGAAGAGCGATCGGTTTCAGAACGTGGAAAGGGGTTTGTTTTGGGAGAGATCTTTGCCAGGATTCTGTCAAGGTCCGAAGTTTGTCCGTTCAAAGGTTCAACTTTGATATGATCTAGCTTCTGCTTCTGGGATTGTGAGATTACAGACACATACACATCTGTGAGCTAATGCCACATGAAACCACATACCTTGCTCGCCGAGTGCTCAGCCCCTTCACCAGACAAGGTCTGCAACTTTCCATGTCGGGATGCTTCAGCCACATCGGAAGGCGCGTAATGAGTAATCGAGTTCTGAGGGCTCTGTCACAGCCAATTTGGTTAGCATGCTATAAACTTGATTCACACTTGTCTCCCGAGAAACATACCGGCGATTCGTGTCCAAAAGATAGATTTCGCACATCAATGGCATCATTCGAGGCAAATCGCCCTCCATTGCCTATTCGGCCAAGTGTTGAAGATCCGCTGAGGGTAGACATGTTGTTAACTGGGAGAGATTAAAAGTGAAACCGAAACAAAACCAGATATAGAGACCGAAAAGAACAGAGAGGGGCAGAAGGAATGAAGACGCTGCGTGAAGGTGGGGACAGACAGGCTCGTTGGAAACCAAGTGAGTTTACATGCAACGAAAAGGATTCCGAGCAGATTCTTGCAAAATGACAGTAAACATAAGGGAACTTTTGGAGATGGGGAAGTAGTGAATGGTAAGAAGGGACGAGATTGGGACTGGAGGATGGGAGAATAAGTTGGGATAGGAGAGAGAGACAGAGAGAGCGGGGAGAGAGAACAGAGGAAAGGAAACAAGAGACTGAGGAAGGAACAGAGAACCTTCCATATATATACATACATGTATGTATGCCATAGACTACCCAATTAGGCATAGTTGGTTCTAGTTTCGTGGATCCATAGATTGGTACATACATATGTTGTAACTATGTATGTATGTAGTAGGTACTTTGGAGTATACCTATGTAGTACATGTATGTATCAAATCAATTTCGTGAACATTCATATATTCAATACCCTTGACCCCGAAGGTCAGATTGGATAGATCCAAGGGTCTACATGTGTCATTGGAAGGTTATACATATGGATAAAGGTCGTTTCGTGTATTTACATCCTCTTGCATCTTATTAATAGATAGCAACGGCACTTTCTAGAATTAATAGTATGAAACCCTCCGAGATTTCATCATATTCTACATTTGATAGTTGCTTATTTCATATTCTGGGCCATAGTTCTGAGAGGGGGGGTGTAATATCTTAAACTAAATCGACTAGATGACTATAGCTCTATATTGTCAAGGACAGAGGCTGTATGAGCCACGCACAATATACTCCGTATATCGATCAGAGCTAAATATGCCTTCCAAGGTTGCCCTAACTCCCAAAAGCCAAGACATTGCATGCAGATCAGGGTCCACACCACGTGATCTTGATGACGCGTAATGAAGAAAGAGCATACATACGAAGACGGAACAAGGGAGATTTCTTATTATAGAAAATAAAAGAGGGGGAATGATAGAAAATCATACATAGTATAGATCCCTATGCAATAGGAATAGCCATACTGCGGCTTGCGGATCCGGTAGAGAGATATCCATGGATATGTAACTCCTTCATTAGTTATCAACTTCCCGTAATGTAAGTGGCGGTACTCCGTACAGGAAAACCAAATTGCGTCTCTATCCGTGGTCGCGTTGCAAGTTATTATGGGGACATCATCTCAAACTTATATTTTCCCAACAATTCCTTTGTCTGACATATGCCTAGGTATTCACTAGGTATATTCACATATCATTTCATCGCTTGGACTTCGCCGAAAGCGTGTGTGTTTCTATACTCGACGCTCATTCGCCCAAGGAGATTCGTCATCGACAAACCGGCGAACCAACCCGCCCTTTTTCCTTCGTTAATTAGTGAAGCGGACACATATCCTCACCGGAAACCATTGAGCGGATTGCCTTTCCGAAGCTGCTTTCTCGCCCTTCTCGGGTAAGTGACACCAAGTGCGGGTTCTTTTCGGGGGTCCGGGGAATTGACGTCTCTGAAAGATAGTCTAGACGTCCCGGGTCGTGGAAGATGGCTACAACCACAGTAACCGGTCATGGGCGACGCGCCTCCATGCGCCAGGCCGAATTGCAAATCCCAACCAAATCCTCCGTTCCTCAATCAACGAGCAGCCCGATAGACAAATTTCCGCCTTACGAAGACACCCTCGACATCGTCGCGGGGTCCACTCGTCCAAACCGAAGCGCCTCGTTGAAATATGCCCCGAACGAGCTCTGGGAACCCCGAAAAGCAAACCTCTATTCGAGAGAGTACGGGAACGGGTCATTACGAAATCCTAAACTCCGCCCACGAAAGAGCATCAGCGAAGCTATCACGACAATCAGAACACGCAATGGCAGCATGAGTGCCAATGCTCATGAATTGGCCGAAGCACTTCGCGCCCCAGTCTCTTACCGACTCACTGTATGTTGATTCGTGTTTTGAGAAGTCCACACCTAGAAGAAACCCCCTTCGACAACGACGCTTGCTAACACATTTTCTCAAGGCTCTCTGCCTCATCTGGTATCTGACCTCTGCCCTCACAAACACATCCTCGAAATCGATATTGAACGCCCTTCCGATGCCGATCACATTGACGATGATCCAATTTGCATTTGTCTCCTTTTGGTGTTTGCTATTGGTGTACCTCTCTACAGTTATACCTCGATTGAAGCAAGTCATCCCGGTCCTTCAACACGGAATTCGCTACCCATCCCGTGACGTGATTTCCACAGCCTTGCCCCTCGCAGTATTTCAATTGGCCGGTCACATTCTGAGCTCTATGGCCACTGCACAAATCCCTGTGTCTTTGGTCCACACCATCAAGGGCCTTTCACCTCTCTTCACAGTTCTAGCATACCGAATCCTATTTCGCATTCGATATGCCCGGGCGACCTATCTATCTCTTATCCCTCTGACTCTGGGTGTGATGCTTGCATGCTCGACCGGAGTGTCTACAAATTTCTTCGGTATTTTTTGCGCATTTGGTGCAGCTCTTGTGTTTGTCTCGCAGAACATATTCTCGAAGAAACTGTTCAACGAGGCAGACCGTGCAGAATCAGACCTGCAAAACCCGGGGCGACGGAAGTTGGACAAACTCAACTTGCTTTGCTATTGCTCCGGCCTAGCTTTTTTCCTCACTCTGCCTATTTGGTTTGTCACCGAGGGTTACCCGCTAGTATCTGATTTCATTCATGATGGTGCGATATCGCTATCGGGTAAGCAAGGCTCACTGGACCACGGTGCTCTTTCTCTTGAGTTTGTTTTTAATGGGGTCTCACACTTTGCCCAAAACATCCTGGCTTTTGTGTTGCTGTCCATGGTTTCTCCTGTGTCCTATTCAGTGGCATCATTGGTCAAGCGTGTGTTTGTGATCGTGGTAGCGATTATATGGTTTGGGAGCTCGACTACCTCGATTCAAGCATTTGGCATTGGTCTCACTTTCGTGGGCCTCTACCTTTACGATCGCAATAGCCATGACGATGTAGCTGACCAAAGGGCAAATACGGATCATTTCCGTGCTGAACAGTCCATTCTCCCAATGAATGTGCGGCACTCAAACAAACCATGGGATTCTAATGGTTATGCCTTCCCCGGGGGAGGCCCTTTGAGGGTGTCCCCAACAACTCCTATGCTGCAGCAAACAACTCCAAGAAGGAAGACGATGGGCCTGGGCATGCCCGGCCAAGAGGAGCCAGTGTTTCTCGTACTTGGTTACCAGGGACCAAACAAGAATCCACTTGGCAGGTTAGTGATTCTCAAGCTGCAGCCTAGCATTTGTATTTTATTAGTTCGGTGTATGATATCATGGTAGCGATATGCTGCTCGGAAGAGCCTTTGCGTTACTATCCTTTCCTCTCGTTGTGGTGTATCCTGCCTAGGACGCACAGAACATTCTTTCCAGTCACCCTAGATATATATACATAGTACTTTCGTTGCACATAGCATACACCATAGTCCAGATTGCCACCCGAAATTATAATAGACGTGATGGACCAAAATTAAGGGCAAATCCCAGAATGTGATAGGATAGATAGAATAATGATTCAATTGTAAAGAATTGCACAAAATTATTACAATATACAATATATGAGAATGACCTCAGGGATGTAGCTACCGTTGGTAAGGAACAAAGTCATAATTAGGCGAACCCTTGACAGCTCCAGCTACGGTGCAATTCTGCTCTTGGGACATGCTGTAGAGGAAATAGGAACAGGGAAATTGCCTGCCTCCTACAATAAATGATGCCCTGAAACAATTTAATTGAAGAAAGAAAAGGGAGAATCAGGGGGAAGAAACGGTGGCTTTTAAGGCAACCCGGAGCGGAAGTTTATCCGCCTAACCGAGTCAATCGAGCCAATCCCCGTGAGCCCATTTACCGTTTCCCTTAGTCAGCAAAGTGATGGTCAGCACCCCCATTATGTAACCTTAGAACCGCAGATTCCGATGCAAAGTGCTCTCTGAACTCCCAACCGTCACCAGGATCTCACTCCCTCGCCCTCCTCCACTTTATCCCCCCACCCTCACATTTCTGTTCTCCTTCCAATGATGCGGCCGCAGCTGTTTCGTGCGGCCGCCCGGTCCCTCCGGGTTCCTAAGGTCACCCCCCGGACCTTCGCGACGACAGCCCCTCGCGCGGCCGAGGTGGAACTCACCATTGGTAAGTCTCATCTTGGTCTAGTTCATCCAAATCGATCGATAACTGATGGCTCGTTTCTCTAGATGGCAAAAAGGTGTCAGTAGAAGGTAAAGACTCCCTCAAGATAACTCATTGAACCTTCACTCACATCCTCTCCCCAAAGCTGGCTCGGCTCTTATCCAGGCCTGTGAGCAGGCAGGCGCAACGGTTCCCAGGTATGACAAGACTTCATGAATCCAATTAGCTTACAGTACTAACATGTACTAGATATTGTTACCACGAGTATGTGCCTTTGGTCGAGTGACATTGTTTTTTTTTTTTTGCTAATGCCAATCCCTTAAGAAAACTTTTGGTCGCAGGAAACTGTACGTGCAACCCATACTCCCTCACCCCATGCCATTGATGCATGTATGCTAACCGAAAATATAGGCCGTATGTGTCTTGTCGAAGTCGAACGTGCCCCAAAGCCGGTGGCCTCGTGTGCTTGGCCGGTACAACCCGGTATGGTGGTAAAGACGAATTCACCACTGGTTCACAAGGCAAGAGAGGGTGTCATGGAGTTCCTTCTCGCCAACCATCCCCTCGATTGCCCTGTCTGCGACCAAGGAGGAGAGTGTGATCTCCAAGACCAGTCGATGCGTTACGGTGCTGATCGGGGTCGATTCCATGAAACCAGTGGAAAACGTGCCGTGGAGGATAAGAACATCGGACCACTGGTCAAGACCTCAATGAATCGCTGCATTCACTGCACTCGTTGTGTCCGATTCATGAACGACGTTGCCGGTGCCCCAGAACTGGGAACTGCCGGTCGCGGAAATGACATGCAGATTGGAACCTACCTCGAGCAGAACCTCAACTCAGAACTCTCAGGCAATGTCATTGACCTCTGCCCTGTCGGTGCACTAACTTCGAAGCCTTATGCTTTCCGGGCACGTCCATGGGAGCTCAAGCACACCGAATCGATCGATGTCCTTGATGCGCTTGGCTCTAACATCCGGATTGATAGCAGAGGCCTGGAAGTGATGCGGGTTGTCCCGCGATTGAATGACGATATTAACGAGGAATGGATCAATGACAAATCGCGGTTCGCATGCGATGGGTTGAAGACCCAACGGCTCACAACGCCGCTCATTCGCCGGGAGGGCAAATTCGTTCCTGCCACTTGGGAACAGGCTTTAACGGAGATCTCATCGGCTCACCAGAAGCTACAGCCACAAGCCAATGAGTTCAAGGCCGTTGCTGGACACTTGGTTGATACCGAGTCGCTCGTTGCCATGAAGGACCTCGCGAACAAGCTTGGCTCTGACAACTTTGCCCTGGATCAACCTGGAGGTGGTGCCCCCATTGCTCATGGTATCGATGTCCGTTCCAACTACCTGTTCAATTCCAAGATCTATGGAATCGAGGAGGCGGATGCAATCCTCTTGGTTGCAACAAACCCTCGTCACGAGGCCGCAGTTCTTAATGCTCGCATCCGCAAGCAGTATATTAGATCTGATCTTGAGATTGGACTTGTCGGTGAGGAGTTTGAGAGCACATTTGAGTTGAACCATTTGGGCACTGATGTCTCTTCCTTGAAATCCGCGTTGTCTGGAGAATTTGGCAAGAAGCTTGCCGGAGCCAAACGGCCAATGATTATTGTCGGCAGTGCTGCTGCAGAGCACCCCGATGCCAAGGCAATCTTCGAGGCTGTCGGTGGTTTCGTTGAGAAGAATGCAAGCAACTTCATTACCCCTGAGTGGCAGGGCTACAATGTCCTCCAGCGTGCGGCGTCTCGGGCTGGTGCATATGAAGTCGGCTTCACTGCACCATCTTCCCAAGTTGCTCAGACTACCCCCAAGATGGTGTGGCTGTTGGGTGCAGATGAAATTGCTCAAAGTGAGATCCCGAAGGATGCCTTTGTCGTCTACCAGGGACACCACGGTGATCGTGGTGCTCAACTTGCTGATGTCGTTCTCCCCGGCGCTGCATACACCGAGAAGTCAGGCACATACATCAACACAGAAGGCCGCGTGCAAGTTACCCGTGCTGCCACTTCTCTCCCCGGTGCAGCTCGCGATGATTGGAAGATCATCCGTGCCGCTAGCGAATTCCTCGGTGCTCCTCTTCCTTATGATGATATCGAGGCTCTTCGCGACCGCATGGAGGAGATCAGCCCAGTCATGCGTCGCTACGACGTTGTTGAGCCGACCTCGGTTGGGTCGTTGAGCAAGGTCCAACTTGTGGACCAGAACAAGGGATCTCCAGTTACTGGGGCTCCTTTCAAGAAGGTGATCGAAGACTTCTTCTTCACTGACGCTATCTCCAGAAGGTGAATACCCCATGTCATCAGTTTTAACATTAATTTATTTGCATTGCTAACTCTGCTTTAGTTCGCCCACCATGGCCCGCGCCTCCGCTGCCAAGGCCACTGGAAACCCTGAGACCAACTTCATGGCCGCAGGAGAAATGTCTCCTCAGGCTTTGTATGGCTAGATCGGGGTCTATTCTGGCCTCATTCTGTGTTTCTCTAATGGTTGCAGGCGTTTTTATTGTACCACATCTTAAATTTCCCTCTTGATGTACTGTTTCCTTTCCATCCTCTGTGTTTTTCCCTATCATCTTGAACACCCTTCCGGTTCCTGTTGACCTCTTCGCCATCCTCCGGTGTCGCCTGGGATTAATCGGTAGTGGTTGCCTTGTACATAAAAGACTGAACCCCCAAAATTTCGAGTCCATGGGCGTCGGAGATGATGAATCTGTGCTACTCTCATAGTTTGGTACGTGTCAGTTTTTGAAAGGGAAAGTATAGTTGAGTATTCATTCCTACAGTAGAAACGAAATGAGGTCGTACTTGGACAAAATGACCTCAGAAGGGGAGAAAATTGATATCCGAACAACAAGAACAGAACAGAGCGAAAGAGCGAAAGATAACCCCAGAAAGAGATCCATCTATGAGTGTATTACAAGATGAAGAAGTCAACATTCATTGCTTGGATGTATACATATCTAATATACAGGCCTATGGGGACAAGAGGAAGTCCTAACTCGTAGGTCGATCGGGCACCCCTCCGCACATAAGATGGAACTGCGCCTCAGTACGTTGGGCTACTTTATCCACCTTGTTCCGGGTTGCCGGCTTAGAGCTCGTCATCATCATCATCATCATCATCATCATCATCATCATCATCCGTCTCTCCCGCAGTTTCTTCAGCGTCTTCGATGGGCTGGGTTGGAGCAGTCCTCTTGATAGGCCCACCGCTCCTTTTAACAAATGGCAAATCTCTTTGAGGCGGCGCGGTATCTTTCGCTGGGGAGACTCGCTTCAGCTGGGCAGATTCATCCTGTGACGAATCGTCGTCCGTCGTGCTATTGTTTTGTTCGTCGTCCAAAGGATGGGTCGAAGGCTCTTCGTCATCGGTGTCTTGATTATTAAAGGTACCTCGATCAGTCTTTATTGGATCAACGTCCATTTGTTCGAACCCATCCGAGTCATCTGTGTCGCTCATCTTCCGAGCACTTCTCTTTGCCGAATGGAATTTCCCAGCAGTTCCGTGTGACTCCTCGGGAATGCTAGCTTGTATCTCGGAGACTATCGATATCTAGTTAGTCAGGATATCCAGGTTTCTCTATTTATGCCGACTACCTTTAGTAGCATCCACAGTAGCTGATGCCAGAAGACGTTGTTGGTTGCGGATTTTGAGCTTTTTCTCGTTCAAGACCTGCACAAAATTGGCCACCAGTCGATTCTCATGTTCGGTTTTCGCATGCATCAGCTCCTCAAGCTGTTCATTCAACCTATGTATAGTGTCTTCGGCAAGGCGATAACGGCCGGTCAGGCTGGAAACTTGTTCCTCTAGCATGTGAGCTCTGGCTGCAGTGATTCCTGTCCATTCAAAAAGCTCGACAGCTTGTTCATCGTCTTGCTTGAGGGTAAAAGCACCCAGGCGTTGCTATATTAATGTTAGTAGGGATATCATATGTATACATATGTCTGGCGGTGTGGAACACGAACTGTGATAGTCTGCACTCGCTTCCGTATCGTGATCACAATTTCCTTGTTTTCTTCATCAGAACCCGATATACTGGCCGAAGTTTCAAGACCGGTGGCCCAATCTGGCTCATCAGGAGGGGCAGAACATTGTCCCAAAATGAGAGACACAATTTTAACCCATTCATCATTCGATCCTTGGTAATTCTTTGCTTGAAGGTCTTTCAGGCTTGTTTGTTTCACTGTGCAACATGAGCTCATGACTTCCAAACTTCATTCGGCGACGACCCACCGATGCTAACATAGGGCGATTCACCCTCGGTGGCCGTTAAGCTTAGATCAAGCGGTGCAGGGCCGGTACATGAAACATGGACAAGTACAAAAGACCCAGTCTCGTCGGATCTAGGAAACCGCAAAATCCGAGGGTCTGTTGAAACAGGAGATGGCATGTTTGGAATGAAGACTCGGGTAGGGATCGGGTGAGAAGAAGGGGGAGTGAAGGCTATAGGGAAAGAAGAGAGAGAATATTCAAAGTTGCTATTGGGAAATGAGATATTAATTGCCTACATGTATATTTTCAATTGTAGGTAAAATTGTAGGTAACACAAGTCATATCCCAAGGCAACAGAACCCAAGTGGATATAACATACGAGGTATAGTATTGTTCTGTAGTTAATACCGGGTATTAAAACGGGTGCAAAATTGTATTCCGTACATACCATATCAACAATACCATAGCTATTATATCTATGAAACTACAAGCATCGTATAGATAATTGTTATATTGTTACACCTATGTTATACATATATCTATACAGCTTTTCAGTATTACTCGGGACCTATAGTAGGTATCTACTATTTACACACCGTACTATAGGTATATAAATACATGCACTGAGTGCATGTGTGGACAAGGTTCTGTTACTTACATGTAATAGCCATGTATAACATACATAATGCACACTTGGAAGTACGCAGTCTCCACTGAATATCCCAGGTAAACTGATTACCTAGATACATTACCAGTACGGGGCCCCCGTCACGTTCTTCCTCTCCTCCACGAGGAATCTGAGATCCAGCCACAACCGAGACGTCGCTTTTCCCCTGTCTCTTCTTCGCCTTCGCAATCAAGTTCTTTTGATTCCTTGAATTCCCCCGAATATCAGCGGTCAGAATCAAGTGTCTTGGGGTGCCCAATGCTAAAGTGTCCTCTTCTAGTAAATGTTTATGGATGAGGACCTGGCATTTATCAGGTCGCCTAGTGAACCCGCTTAGTCTAATTCGGCGAAATCGACTCTAGAGCAAGGCCGTTATTGAGCTGATTACTCTAACCACCCACCTTGCGATATCCGAGCTCACTTCTCACGCTACGATCAACTGTGAAACCGTGCTTCTCACTCGCTCCTATCTTTCGTCCCTACCACCCGACACGGAATGACGCTCATGTTCGCACCCCCTGAACCCTCACCAGTGTCGCAAAGCACTGAGTCTGCCACTTAAATACAACCACTTTTGGACACCTGTAACCATCTCATGACCTCCGTGTTCTCTGTACGCCTTCAACCAAATCGCTTCGCCGACCATGGAATCTTTACCAATCCACCTACAACCGGGTACCGACGAGCCGATTGAATGCTGGGATGATGACGACGACCTGCAGTTCAGCGAGGATACTCACTTTCGCACCGCGTCGAGCGCGGGGTCCATAACAAACTCCTCATTTCGGCCCTCCGGGCACCGAGATTCTATCTCCTCCCGACGTTCTGCTCGCTCAGATATTGACTCTAATGCGGGCGACGAAGACTGGCAGGTACCACTCTATGACAACGATGAATTTGCAAAAGAAGATGCCATTGCTTCGGCCAAGACTGCGGGCATCCCCATTCCTCCAGATATCCCTAAGTCGGCTCTTATTGGGGGCACGATCAAGCGCTTGTCAACTCGAAAGACTAAGCAAACTTTTGTTGATGACTGGTCAGAAGACGTTGAGCTCCCGGGTCCTGAAACCCTGTTACAGCTCAAAATTCCTCAGGAAACAATGTTTCCCGACTCCCTTCGAAATTTGAGCTCCGCTGCTACCAGTCCAGTGAAATCTACGGCCTCGCCATCTTGGGACGACGAATTCTCGATGCGTTTGCAATCTACTTTGCGACCATTTGACGCCTTCCAAGATAACAATGATAGTCTGGAACCCCGAGATATCTCAACCCTCAAAGCCCCAACTCCCCGGTCTCCGAAGAAATTAAACATTGGCAATGTTGGCAGTGGTTTCAATATTGAACAAGAAGCAGATGAAGATTTCAATCAGGATTTTGAGCTTCCCCCAATCATCAACCTCTCGAATTATCCAATCGAAAAGCAAATTTCTACGTTTCCAGTCCCACTTTAGAGGACTTCGACCTTGAGTGGTCAGAAGGAAGTATCGGTGTACGAGTTGGTGGTACTGCAAGGGATGGCCGTTCAGTTCCCAGTTCTTCTATCTCCATCGCCAGCCCCAGCGCTTCAAGCTGTCTCACGGCAGAAAGCGAAGATGATGGCCTCGACGGTATCGTCATCCCCGATGGTCCCCTTGATTTCAGTGCTTCTCTGCAGAAGCGACAGACTGCCCAAGCTGAGAATATTGAAGCGGAAGAGAGTCAGGTGAATCATATTCCTTCTGACGCTGATGACTTCTTTTCTGGCATTGATATCGACAATGAGAAGGCTTTCTCCTTTGGAAAACCCGCTCTAAACCCCAACATAAAATGCAAGACAGAACGGCCATCCAGCCCAACTCGTCGATCTGCAACAACACTCACGTTCACCAGTGCGACAGGATCTCCACGGACGCGCATCCCACGCTTGTCTGGTCATGATCGCACCCATTCAACCCACCTTGAGACCGTGTCAGAAAGTGGTGCGCCTCTTTCCAAATTTCGAACATCCCAATCACGTCTAGGGCATTCGTCTCAATCGTCAACCTCAAGTCTCCCAGCTGCTAACGCCAATCCGACATCGCCGACTCCTACACTCTCTGGTCGACGGCTTCACGGGTCTCGCAATTCCCGGGACATTGCCCAGGGTGGCGAGGGTAACCCTTCAGTTAGGCGTTTGAGGACGAAGCGATCCCTGCCATCGCTTCGTGGCTTAGGCTCGACGCCTTCAATGACCGCTTCTCAGCGACCACCGGCCGATCGTCCAGTCCGACTTCCCTCTACCAGACCTAAAACACCGGTGGATCTCCCTGCAACTGATGCGAGGTCGCTAGGTCGTAGGCCACAGGTGCCATTTATGCCGGCTGGTGTATCCGAATCCCAATCACACCATGCCAGCGTGAAGGGGTATCGCTCGTCGCGTCGCACAAATTCAGATAGCTCTAGTGGACTTCTTAGTCCGCAGGGGACAGTCTCTCGACTCTCCCGGCCAACTCGCAATGAGCCGTTTCGTCCTGGGTTTGGTGACCCAAGCACGGACTCTCTCGGTTCTACCAAACGAACCATCACACGACCCGCTAAACGGCGCAATTTCGGGGATGGAACGGAGTTGGAGTCGTTCGATGACCTATCTACATCGGTCTTGGCCGAGAGCAAATTCGTCAAAACCCCCACCGGTCGAGGTGCTCCAAGGTCCGTCCGTGCCAGACTCAGCCAGAGCCGGATTGATCCCCCACACGACGAATCCCCTACTTCATCTTTAACATCCCCATCAACCGCCAAATTGCCCAGTCCAACCCCTAGGTTTGCGCGAGATACAAATGCATCTAGAAATGCAAGGGAGCAACGCATTGCATCCATGGCTATTAACTCGAAGGCCCGTGAACCGAATCCTCTTTCGACCTTCAACTCCAACTGGAAGTCCCAACCAATCTCGAGGATTCCTCCGGCGTCGGCAACGATCAGAAGCCGGAAAGGTAAACCAAATTCCAAATCCACATCCAAGCCGCACTTGATCAAGCCCATGGGATCTGGGGTGCAGGATGCCAAATGTAAGCCACATCTCCGATCTTCCTGTTTACGTGATTTTATTCTTTCTCCGGTTTATTAATCGTTTTTCAGCCGTGAGGGGTATGCGTTACAACCCAACCAATTTCCGGTGGGAAGGAAACGAAAATTTGGTTCAAGAATTTGATTCCACCCCTAAATCACCCAAACCTGCGCCGGCTCTCATTGCCAACGTTGGTGCGATGCAGAATGTGCAGACCGTTGGTGGGATGGTCTTCGATCCACATCGTATGTGTTGGCTCCGAGCATCTCTTGGAGGTGCCGAGGAAGACGACGTGTTTGCCGGTCTAGACGACTTGGATGACAAAATTAACACTATCAATGGACGAAATTCTGGAGTGATTGAGGACCAATTCCCAGTAGTTGGGGACGATGCAAGTGCCGGTGAATCCTCCGATGAAGGGCCTATGACCGAAGAATTCGATGTCGGCCCAGAATTCATTCGACGGCAGCGAGCGGAGGAAGACAAGTGGAGACGCAAGGTTGACAAATGGGTATTCGATCGAGGCGATCATGAAAATCATTGGAAATGGATCATCCGTGATTTAGTGGCCTTTGACCGGGGATCAGCATAGAATGCCAGATTTGACGTCTGCATCGGCTTTTTTCTCTTTCTTTTTCCCGGACAGGGGTCGCCTTCTTTTTTTTTTTTTGACCTGCATGTACATGTACTAACCCAAAGCCCATACACGAACTTACGACGTGAAGACACCCCCCATTGGCCCTGATGATTCGGCCGATGTCATGAATTTATGGTTCTCTTTTCTTTTTTTTCAAGCATATCTGACCAAGGGGGCAGAATGCTATGTAACTATATCTTTTGTCTTGAGTACATACAGTTTAATAAGTTTTGTTTTCGGGGGCAATGTCCTTCTTTTTGAACGGTCGATATACTATAGTATGTATAAGCTATATATATACTATACTACAGCATCCTAATAACCTAAGAAGATTGACTCGGCATAAAAAGAAAAGAACCCCTTGTGGTAAAGAGAAACAAGAAATCGGAAAGCAGCAGAAAGCAGTGACACCAGATATGTTTTGGACTGTCTGCGAGGGTCCGATGAAGAATGTCCGATGTGTCTCACCTTTTCAGCCAAACGTATGTCATCCTGTCGTCCCGCCCCCTGTACACTTGTACTTCCTGCACTTCTCTGCACCTCTCTGCACCTCTCTGCACTTCTCATTCTACTTTTTTTCTTTTCTTTTCCGTTGCAAAAGTCCCCTGTAAATGCCACGTCAAATCAAACATCTTCTCGGATGCTCACTTGCATTGCCCAAAAATATAAAATTCACCAAATTTAAATTTGGGACATGGCTCAGACACAGTACAACATTGACATGACAGGGATGACCCCTAGAAGACTTCAAATCTCGAGGGAATGCATCTCAATTGCCTCAGAGCAGTTATTCGTACATCGATGTACACCCCCCGAGTCCCTTCTCTCTCCCTCTTTTCTTCCCCGCGCTCTCTTTTTGCCCCCTCTTCTCACCGGATGAACCCAACGGGGGAGAAGCTTGAGGGATGCAGAAATGCAGAACTTCCCAGAGGAGATTCCCAATCCATGTTCCTTACCAATTTGCACGGCTACTTGCATGGACAAATCCCTTTTTCTTTTTCTTTCTTTTTTGGAGGCCCCGGGGGAATCTCCTGCCGACTTTGTTTGATGAAGCAAACGTGCAGACAAAGAGTTTCCCCCTTTCCTGATTCGAGTCGGGAAGATCCTATATGGGAGTAGAGTTGTTCCGCAATTCTAAGTATAGGAAAATTCGGGGAGATGATTTCGCCCCCCGCTGTACTTGCTGTACTTGCTGTACTGGCTGTACTTCGGTCAAATCAGGAGAGCCAAATGGCTTCCCCCTCTCCGATAGGGTGCCTTGAATAGCCTGTCCACTCCCATACCCTCAACGTGGCTTCTTGAGGCAAATGGTGGCGCTGATTGAACCTCAGGGCATCGAAAGGCAGGATTCCGTATCACCATTGCTTCTGTGCGCTGTCGTATCAGCCTGCTTCCACTTTTTCGATGCCTTCGGCGAGTCGGAAAGAATTAACCACGAACCCCAGTCCTTTCTCGCTGCTTTTCCTTTCTTTTTTTCGTTAAACCCATGCCGCTATCTTCCCTGCAAGCTTTGGTAATACCTATGCTTCCGTACCTTACAGAGCTCTGTTCGACTCGCCTGGCTCCATCATTTCTTTTTCTCTGTGGAATATTTGCTGTTCCTCTTCCAGGGATGCCCTCTGCTGTCTCCGTCCACTATCTCTGTCGCGACATGGTCTCGTGCACTTCATCTTGGGCATCAGCCATGTCAGTCCTGCACTGTTTGTTCTATTGGGATCTTTTTAATAGAATTGTTACCCCATTTCCAGATGGCCTTTCTGTGAATTATTCCTCTTTCTCTCCTTCTATATTTCACCTTCGCACTGTGGTCTTTCTAGACACAGTTCAATTCTTTTTGTGATACCTGCCGTGGTGTACCAGGGTACTGTGGCAATTCTTCTTCAATTACATGCAAACGAGTTAGCTCAGTCTCCGTTTCACTATCATTATCACCACCCTCGGGGACCCGCTGTATACTGATCTTTTTTGTTCCCCCCTCTTCTTCTTTTTCTCCTTCTCCTTCTCCTTCTTCTGTATGTTTGGGACGGATTGACGTGAGGTGAACAATAATCGATTAACATTCCAACTCAGCGAGGCATCAATTATGAGCAGCTTTGCAAGGCGCAACGAGGGGAATGATCCGTATCTCATGAACCACCAAATGGCAGTGCCTGGCTCGTACGGTCAACCGGAGAGTCATGACTTCAAGCAAGAGAGCCATGATTTCAACCCACATGGATCTGGTTCATATCATTTCCCTCAGCATTCCTTCAACCCATACGGGTCTCAGTTCGGGCAGCCCTATGGCCCACAGTCGAGTCTGTCTCCGGGTCTGCAGCATTTGCAATACACGTCGGAACATTCGATTCCATCAATGACAACACCGGATGACCCTAGGCTACACCACCCCCCACAGTTCATGTCCCAATCGCGCTACCTTCAGGGGCCAAGGTACTTACCCCGCGACCTGCTGGGTGAAACAGAGATTGAAAGCCAGGAGTCTCATAACGAGGCTACATTGCTGTCAGAGGCTGTAGTGCCCGCACTTGGCGGCTTCCCTGATGTAAAGGAGTTTGACCAACTGATGCAGAAGTGAGTGACCCGTGTCATACCATGGTAGACTTCGGACTGATCTCTCATAATTCCAGCTACGTTGAAGACCTATCCATCAAGAAGCAAGACAAAGCGTTGATCTATGCCAAAAGAGCACGAAACATCAGAACTGTGTTGATTGACCCCAAAGACACGGCGGTAGAGTCGGCTCAATTTCGGTATGAATCTCTTTAATTCAATCAATCGCCTACTTTACTAAATAAAACAGGTTTTGGGTTAAAAAGATGTTCAAGCTCCAAGCTGTGGGATCAGATGTAAGTCTCGATTGTCCCAACGGACATGATCAACCAATGCTGATGGAGTACTTTGTTGCGATATAAAGCATAGGAAGATGATCTGTCACGAGGGAAAGCCGGTTGCAATTCGCGAGAAATTATTCAAAATCCTCACCAAAGCCCATCAACAATGCCAGCATGGTGGCCGAGACAAGACATCTGCTCAGGTCCGGCGGATCTATTCATGGTGGGTAAATTCGAGCCTGTTACATATATATGTAAATGAAGTGTCTGACCCACAGCTACTGACCATATCATTAGGGTTCCCAAGGAACTGATCTCCCGCTTCGTCAAGATCTGTCCAACCTGCCAGGTGCGCCGTGGGGGATCACGCCTGACACCACCCAATTCACGAAGAAGCTCCCCTAGACTGGAGATGATCTCTCGATCCCCCAAACTGCCGTCGCCGCCAATTTCGCGACGAGAGTCGACGTTTGCTGGTCAAATGCCCCTTGACAGGGCGCAAGCGGATTATTTTGGTCATCTACACGGCCACGGTGGGTGGATGGATAGTCATCAAAATGTGCAAGGTCGCTCGAATCTAGGTAACGGAGTTCGGTCGTTCCAAGGCCCTATGGGGAATCTTTCACACTCAATTGCTGGCACCTTGGATCCCTTCTCCACCGATCTATCCATCCCTCCATCCCAATTGAGTTATACAACGGGATATGTCCCGACGCATGGGGCTGCGCCTCAACGAGAGTTTTGATTATCTTTTTTGGTCGACTTGGGTGGATGTTGCTTTTTGATATCATCGGGACGCACTAATTGTGTGCTTCCCAAAAGTATACCTTACTAGGAGCCTCTAGATCGTCTTATACTTCCTTGTCAACCACAAGTCTGAACGGTGGCATACTCGAACGGGGCGAGAGGTCGATTCCGATCCGCTACGGGGCTTCGAGTGTACGAAGAGACAAGGGACCCCAACGGTGAATGGAAGGGGAGGCATTCGAATAAAAATGGGAAGAATATGAAAAACGAAAACAAAGAATACTCTGAATAATTAAATCTTGAATTTTGAATCTTGCATTATACAACATAGGCTACATTTGAATGGTAGACCAATGACCCAAAAGTACAGAAGGTTTGACAAGAGAATTTCCCTTCTCTGGTCTGAAAATAGAATACAACAATCAGATATGCACATAGTCCATGGTCGTATTCGATATTCGACATTTGGTAGTCAATTCCGGGTTGATTTGAGCCTCATGTGACCATTCCTAAATGCATACAGATTGGCGACATGAAAACATTAATTCATAGCAACTCCCAGTGTCGGGGCTGGAGGAGGGGTGTTGCACGGGTTCAGGGCACTCGGTGCTTGTGAGATAGACGATCAGTGTTCCAGGAAAATATAAAAGGAACCAATGGATCGGATTCAAAATTCCATCTCGGAACCTTAAGAAGAATCAAGATATCATCAATTCCTCAACTCATTCAAAAAGGAAAGGGTTCTAAACGGGAAGCGAGAACTTCTTGCCCTTCAAAACCCTAGGCAGAACAAAGCGCGAAAGTCAGTGTCCACAACATATAGGGAGGGGAGCCAATCGGGCTTACTTGTTGTAGTAAATGTAAAAGAAATCGGAGTAAAGCAACGTTTGAATGATGCCGGCAATAATGGTTACAGGTTGGAAGGAACGTTGGAAGGAGGCTTCGGTGAAATAGCGGAAGACCCAGTTCGGGATATAGAGTGCCCTATAGAGTCCCAAAGCAAACAGATAGTGGGTGGTGATGGTGTCTGCCTCCCCGGTTCGTTGCAGCATGAATAGTTGTGGCAATATGGCAACCGACTCCAACCAGATGGAAAAAGTCCAGAGTATCTGTATGACGTTAGTCCGGTTGTTTTCACACTATAGACAGGATGCAGCCAACCTCGGAGATGCGATAATCGCGTGGAAAGAGAATTGCGAGTACCGCGCTGATTCCGAGGAGGTATTGAACCTTGAAAGTATCGATATTGGGATCATGTGTAGGTTTGTAGTCGTTGAGCATCAGGTAGATGACGTAGGCCGAGGAACCGATAAACAGAAGCTTGAACGTGGTGAGGTACAGGGAGTCGGTGAACGTCCAGAAAAGATCTATAAGTCGCATGAGCGATTGTGATGAATATCATGCCGACAGTAACGTTGAGGCCTACCGAGATACCGAGTGACAAAGACGAGAAGGTATAACACCTGCGATTTGAATGACAACCCAGAACAACTCTGCGATCCGCTATTAATTGGAAGTCCTATGTGGCTTTATGGACAAGAACGTACGCTTGACGTCTTCATCTTCCGCAGAAGCATGAAGATCGACGCAAGATGGGAGAAGTCGGCTGCGGTTGAGGGTTAGTATATCGCGTTGGTTTCCATTGGTTTTATGTCATACCTAATAACCTGAAGAGATTCATTATGCCGGAGACGGATCTTAGTTAGCAATATGAATAGTGACCTAAGCTAGAAGAGGGAGAGAGAAAGAGAAGAGAGAGAAAGGAAGGGGAGGGTAGGAGACAAGTTTGAGAATTGGTAGGAGTTTCCACCAAAATAGCTGAGTTGTTGACACGAAGGCAAAAAAATGGAAGGGGAACTTAAATTACTTGCAGATCAGGTACGGAGTACGGAGTACATTATAGTACATAGTACATTAGAGATGTATATGACAGGTATGTACCATACGGCATAATACCAATAATACTTTAGATTATATGTATTGGTACGGACTACAGGGATTGTACTCTTGAAAATACATCCGTACTTTACTGGTAGGAGAGTATACTGTACAGGTATCATTGTACCTGCAATGGAGTTATTATATACGTACTCTGTACCTTTGTAGGTATCTACATACATAACTAGTTAGTACCTAGGTTAGGCATATATGATCTTGATACTGGGATTCTTCTATGCATCCATGTATGTATTAAATTATAAACCTTCCATCGATCCTGAAGACTTTTTATGTACTTAATATAACTACAAGCACAATATTTTCTTTTTCTGTTTTTTATACGAGCCCCAAAAATGTATAATATCGTCAAGTCATCATATTGATACAAGCAACCTTGGAAGAAAAAACAATCATAATCGCTACCTAGACCGCAACCAGACATACGACCGAATAACACGCCGAGATGAATTGCCATTGTAGGACAAACATGTATCGTTGCTTCGCTAGAACAAGTTCCCGCCCCCAATGCTCTCGTCGGCCATTCGCTGGAGATGGCCCTCAGCTAGCTCGCTCTTAAGGGCGCAGATTGAGCTTTCGCGATCGAGTCGATCCCAGTCTCGAAGTTCCGCTCGCTTGGACCTCTGCGTCTCTGCGATCTGCTCAAGAAGTTTTTCTTTGTCGACATCAAGCTGAGCCAACCGCTTCTCCACAGCAGGGTCTAGAAGCGACGGAAGAATTCGACCTTCCGGTATGATAGTACACAGGCCTGCAAGATGGTTGACCCCCCTCTGAGTCAATGGTTGAGTTACAGATGGAATGCTGGGTTGCCGAGCAGTTGGGTGCCGGTAACTGCCACCTGGCACCGGGGATGAAAAAGAAGCGCGAGGACCTGCTGGTGGGGCTTGCGAAGGTGCAATAGTTCCACGGCGTACCGGCGGAGATCCCGCCCAAGCATCACGTGGGCCAGGTCCGCGGCGAGGACGAGTCGGGGCTGACAGTAAAGAGACATGCGGAGGACCACGATGCTGATTAGATGGCGGCCTCGGTCCCTGGTAAGGTCCAGATGGTGGTAGCGGAAGTGGGCTCGCGCCGTGGTTTTTCGGTTGGGTAGGGATGTTGCCACCAACCCTGGTCCCGCTCGCCTGGGATTCCAAATGTGTTTTCTCTGGGATCGAAAAAGGCGAACGATTGCCAATCGATACTCGATCCTCAAGATCTGGCCGTTGTTGTGGGTAAGAGGGCTCCGTATCGTAGATCTGATCCCGGTACGGAGATCGACCTGAGGGGTTCGATGACCGTTGGAAGGGCACCGGAGAGCGAATCGGCGACCGAGTACGAGCTCTGTGGGAAGCTACCACGGGCTTTTCTATGGCTGGCGAGGAACGTCGAGATATTAGGACAGGCGGGGATGGTGCAGGTGAAACATGTCTTGTGGGCGACAAAGTCCGATCTCGTTTCACTGCATCACGGGGGTGGTCTCGATGCGAGGCATGGATTGGACTTTGTGGCAACAAGGCTTCAGGCTGTACCCTCGGCGAAGAAGCTCTGGGATGTTTGTCAATATTCAAGATAGCAGGGCCGTCTCGTCTCGTGGGTCGGAAGACTTGACTGCTAGGAGTTGTGTCACGTATTCGTCTTGGGCTGTTGCGAGCGCGGGATGCGTTGCGTGATCTGCCATCGCTGTAGGGCGATTTCGAGCGCCATTTTTGGGGCGGTGATCTAACCCTTTCATCTCTTCTGGGCGAGAACCTTCTTGGTGGGGATCGTCGTCTTTCATAGGGAGGTGGTCCAAAGTTTCTCCCGGGAGGAGTACGTGAGCGGCGCCGGTATGGTGGCGGTGAGCGACTTCGTAGGCGTCCATACCCTCTATTTGATGACGGTACCCAAGTGTCCGCTCGTGGTCGAGGAGGGCTTCGGGTTCGTGGTGGCGAACGTCGGTTACGAATTTCATACCCCCGAGAAGGGGAACGACCGTTTCTTTCGGCAGGACGATAACTTTCACCACCTCTTCGTTCATCGAATCTAGGTAAATACTTAGAATTGTGCTTCCTTTCAAACGTTTTGGTGCTTCTACAAACCTTCTGCGATCCCAGTCCATTCTAGCACAGAGAATATGGATATTAGAGTAGGTGAGAGGAATTCCAGAGTACTCTGGGATGGGAATAGACGGTGAAGCACAGGAGCACACAATTACCCAGTGCTACTTCTCCGTCTCCTGGGGAGAGGGTGAAAGTAGATTAAAATACAAGGAATTGGAGGGTCGAGATACGGTAGATGAGAGAACCGGGCTAAACCCTTTTGGAATCGATTCCCGTGACTGTGGACCTCAATGTATGTACGTACAAGATGTAATCGACTGACTTAGGGGATCTATACGGACAAATCTACCGAGTACAACCCTTCAAGTTTCATGGATTATTCAATAAGAACTTCAATTCAAAACTAACCGTACATTACAGGCCAGAGGGTTTCTTGCAACCCAGAGTGTACACAAAAGCAGCCAAACTCCAATGCTCATCATGAAAGAAGCACGCTCCAGGGAACCCAAGAGAAAGAAAATAAGAAATACACCGAAAGAAGGATCTTCAATGCTTCCCTCGTCTCTCCTCCTCCTTTCGGAGTCGTTTGCGGTGCTCCTGTGCAATCATGTCACTCAAGTCCTCCTGGAAACCCCAGTTCGGTGGATTCTGCTGCTGTCTCTGTGACTCGTACATGCTCTGGAGGCTCTCTTTGCTGAGGCCATCGCCGGATTGGATTGCATCCAAATTGACAGACACTTCAACGTCCCCAGGCTTTTTGCGTTTCCGGGTTTGGTCCTCTGCGCCGAGAACAGGAGGCTTGCCTGTTGATCCGCTAAGGTCGTAGGCCCTATCACCTCCGAAAAAGCCTTCCACGTTTGTTTGCCTCTCGGGAATAACTTGATAAGCACTCCGAGGGTGAACGGATTCCTCTGTGTCAATACCCCGATGGTGTTTGCGCACATCAAACTCTCCAGAAACATTTTCAGCGCCAACAAATTCAGATGGCACTGCTGAGTCTATTCCACTTGGGGTTTCCATGCCACTAGGAGAAGGAGCACCTGCACCCACTCCATCTTCATCGCTTTCTTCTTCATCTTCATCCTCCTCTTCTGCTTCACTCTCCTCTTCTGACTCTTCTGATTCAAGCAATTCTCCCCAAAGATCTTTTTCGATCGGCTCTCCTTGTTGGGCATGCTGTTGGGGCTGTAAAACGCCGAAGATATCGCCTCCGAATAATGGGCGGTTGTGTTCATCGACAGGTGGCTTTCCATAACCTCCGGGGTGGTAGCCCCACGACGCGCCGGGGGGAGGCGGCGCATTGAGGCCGGGGACCTTTAACGCGGGGTAGGAGGACGGTGGACCATATCGCTGCTGGTTGACAAGCCACGGGGGAGGGGCTCCTGGGGCCATACCAAGAGCGTCCCTTAACTCATCGCTCAGTTCGCCAGGTCGGAGATGCTTGAGATTGGTCTCGTATTCTTTGCCCTCATAGTATATCTCACCGTAGCGAGTCAGCTCTGGCTTAGTTTGGAAACGGAAAAATGCCTCGTAAAGCTTCTGGTAATCAATGTCCAGCTTGCCCATCTTTGGCTGCACTCTCTCCCGTTGCTTTTGCTTCAAACTTGACTGTTCCTGCTTCTCTAAAGCAGCATCGCGCATTTCAGATATTCCGGTCTCCTGTATAAATTTCGGGAGAGCAAATGGCGCCTTCTCCACTCCCCGTTTGGATGAAAGATACTCTCGTTTGAGCGACCAGTGAGAGGGTACCGGGACGACATTGCGATGGGCTTTAATGTGAACTAGGAGTCGAGGATCAGGCGCGGATGTGTCTGTCCATTCAACAATTTCGGGCTTTCGCACCATTGCTTTGAGTTCAGCAACGGATAGCTTGTTCATCTCTTTCCGCTTCTTTTTTGAAATCTTGGGCTCGCTCTCTTGCTCTTCGTCGGGTATTTCATCACCATCGTCAAAGAAGACCTCTGGTTTATCAGTCTCCTTCGTCGATAAACTTTCGTTCATTCTCTCGTCGAATCTTCCGGCAACGCCTTTGTACATTTCCCATAGCGGATCGCTTGGCTCGGTAAGCAGATCGGTATTGGTATCAGTTGGTACATCCCGAGAGATAGCTACTGCCGGGGGTGACAGCTCCCGTGATGTGGTATTGTCAATGGAAAGGCTCGTAGTCTTGACAGTAGTGTCAGATTTGCATCGTTTATGACTAAGAGGCTTTGAGGGATGTATCTGCCTTACCTCGGCTTTCTGGGCCTTTTTCTTGGCTCTTCTGAGCTGGTTCTTGCTCAGTTTCATGGTCGCTGGGAGGTTTGGTAGCCGCTCAATGAACGCGGTGCCAGGTGAAGAATATCGCAGAAATGGAAAGAGATATGGCACTGACAGCCTAGTTCAAGTGCAAGTACGTGCAAAAATAGATTTAGCGAAAGACGATGGAGTGGGAGGACAAGGTTAAAAACAGAATATATTGCATCTCAACTGTCATCACGTGCGTCCAGTTACAATGCCTTACCGCCTATATTTTGCCGCACTAGCGTCGCCTACATAAAATAAATGCAAGAGCCATCATAAAGCAACCTGCAGGGCTTAGAAGCCTTCCAACGCTTGGGAGTCCCTTCTTATTTGTTATGCAATGATCGATTAATGTACATTGGTCTAATATATCAGATCAGAACTCTCAACTCTTTACATAGAACTTTGAGCACTGTTCCAATGAACTACTGACTGACACGAGACCCCAAAAAAGAAAAGAAAATAAGTGTATTATTGTACAAAATGTGAAACAAAACAAACCATGTCGGATGGTGAGACTATGGGCGAAGATAACGCATAAAATCCCGAGACAATTTGCACCTGAAGCAAAATATTTAAACAGCTTTGCAGAGTAGTATTTCACTAGCCCAGCCAAATCGTAGGAAGAGTCCGGATATAGAATATGTGCCGGTGTTGATGAGAGTGGTGCAATGTTGAGCTCAGTAAGGCCTATAAGGTTAAGCAGGCAATCTATTTCTTCTTCTTTGCGGATCTCGATTCTGTTCAAGTTTTAGATTTTTGATCCCGGCAGGAAACCATTAGGTGTGGAGGAAATTACCTGCAGCAGTTCGTTTCTTCTTCGGCCGGCCCTTTCCTCGTAATTTGGCACTATTAACCAGGTGGTTAGTGAGCGTATGTGATGTGGGATGTTAATTCTTACATCTGAATGGCTTCTTCTCTGTCATCTTCGGCTTCATCAAATGTCGTCAATCCAAGAGGCTTATAAGTGTTTTGTAGATCTTGGAAAGACACAGTTTGTTTAGGGTACCAGGCTGCAAGCGCTGGCCCACGCAAGCGCTGTCTCAAGACCTTGTTTCCAAGTCGAAGCCGTTGTGGATTGAAATTGAGAGAGAATATGCGGCATTGGGTCTAGAAAATTGTCAATTAGTGAATGCCACCATAGTGAAATGAACAGGGCGATTGAACCTTAACTAGATCCAAGATCCGACTTGACGCCATTTTCCTTTCTCAGAGCTTCAGAAGAATCATATGCAAATAGAAATGGGTGAAGCAGCTGTTCACAGCAGCTCGGTTGATAAACAGATGTTATCCAAACTGAAGTTTGCCGGTTAGTCATGTGACCTCCCGAAGTATACCGCCTACATACCATCCATGCATGTATTTTACCTCGAGGGAAAAGCGGAAATAAGGAAATAAGGGAAAGAGCACAAGCACAAAACTGGACTGAGACTGAACTGTGGCTACAGCAATTGACATGCCTCAAGACAAGGAGATAGCAGATTCGGCAGGCTTGAAAAGGCCAATGGTTGATCTGAAAAGAGCATCCTCCGTCTTTGGGTCAGACGCCACACAATATTCACAAAAACGACCCAAGGTGAATACTGTGTTCTCATCCTTCTGAGTGAATTCCAGGGGTTCAATTAAGTTTCTAACATCTACTTGCATAAGGTTCAACAATCAAGTCGGCCGTCGGATACTGAGTTCTCTATTGGTGACAACCGCAGCATGGCCAAATCTAGCAACAATTCTCGTCTCCTTCTTCTGCAACACCTTGTTCGAGAAATTTCAACCAGTTCTGATCTGACCGGTGCTGACTCGGAGGTTGTGGCCGCAGTTTTGAGGCTGGATGACACGTTTCGTGGGACGGGGAATCAATTGGCTTCCAGAGATTCTTCCATGGCTAGTGAGGTCCCAAAATCACACCACTCAGACCACAGTTGCAAGTTTGGCAGTGGATCTTGTGACCCTAGGCTCCCCCCGATCATGGATGATAAGCTGGAACATGCTGTCTTTACCCATCCAGCTCTTAGCAACAATAACAACACGACCTACGACCGACTCGAGATTCTAGGCGATGCATACATTGAGCTGATTGCAACAAAACTTGTCTGGGAGAAATTTCCAAATTTACCAGCAGGTCGAATATCACAGATTCGGGAGATCCTTGTTAAGAATGAAACACTTGCAGGCTTCGCCGAAAGCTTTGGTTTGGATCGCAGGGTTTCTGTGCCGCCAAACTACAATACCCCATCAAAGCGATGGACCAAAACAAAGGGCGACGTCTTCGAAGCCTACGTCGCGGCAGTCATACTATCCGATCCTGCATACGGCTATGAAGTGGTCAAGCATTGGCTAGCAGGCTTATGGGTGCCGATTCTCAAAAACTTGGGGCATCAGAAAGGGGAGTTACGATCCAAGGAGGCTCTTGCTAAGAAGATTATGGGCAAAAATGTCAAGCTTGAATACATCGAGGACCGTCCATCAATTCAGCAGAAGGGTGGCACACAGACTTTCTTTGTCGCGTTATATCTCACTGGATGGGGATGGGACAAGAGGTTTCTGGGTTCCGGTCAGGGTTTGAGTAAAGCAGCTGCAGGTGACGAAGCAGCGAAAAGGGCGTTGTTGAATACGCGTCTGATTCTTGAGATCATGTCAGCAAAGGAATCACGGGAGTCTAACTCTTAAAACCTACAAGCCTCAAGCAATTGGGACGGTTTCTTCAAGTTACTACCTAGGTCTGGATATTGCATGCACATTGAAGAAAATAGCATCAGATAGATTGGTCCACATATCCTACATAGTACATAGTCTCGAGTACCATGCATAAAGGGTAGAAAATACCAAGACTTTACAAACCGGAAGATAGATGGACCGCCATGATAACGGTACCAGAATTTATAGATATCATTTGTACTGTGACGATTGGAAATTCTTCCGGTTCTGACTGATTCAACAATTTACTAGATTGGGACGTATGAAGCGAGAAGGAGGGGTTTGTCTTCTCTGTCTACGCAACCTATAGAGCGGAGGACTAAATAAATACCTTTGGCCCCCGACGGAACTCCTATTTCCCTTTCTTCCCTATACTTAGAACTCTTTAATCACTTTTTAAAACAAAACCGCTATTTAAAATAGAAATATATTCTATAAAAAAATTAAATCTACTTATAATACTCGTAGTTAATTATTTAAACCCTTATTTCTTAAAAGTTAAGTAATACTTGGAATTATCTTACTAGCTAAGTCTTTAATTCAGAGTATATTTTACGTAAGAGTTCTAAGTATAGGGAAGAAAGGGAAATAGGAGTTCCGTCGGGGGCCAAAGGTATTTATTTAGTCCTCCGCTCTATAGGTTGAAGTATAACTTTCTTTATCTTTAAAGCGTTATTTTATAATTAAAAAATAGCTAAATAATTTATAGAAAATAGTTAATTTAATACTATTCTTAATTATTAAATAAAATTTTTTTATAATTATACTTCTTATAAAAGGGCTAAAATAAACTATATAATCTCTTTGTATAACAAAATATTAAAAGGATAGAATTTTATTAAGTCCTTATATTTTAGATTAAAATAAGTTAGAATATCTTTTTTTAAAATCGGAGAAAGGCTATTTAGTATTATCTTATTATATAAATATATATAATACGATAATAGATATTATTTATAATATATAAGATCTTCTATATTTAGCATTAAATATTTATTTTTATAATCTTATTTAAAAAAATAGTCCTAAAATAACTAAGAAATTAATTTAAATAAAGCTAAATAATATAGATAAAATAAGATATATAGATTATTACTATATCGCTAAAGAAATCTATTGAATAGATTTAACTATTATCTTACTATTAATTATATATTAGTTATAACTCTTAATATCTAATTTTAGATCTAATATTCAATTAGAGTTTTAAAGAGTATATTACTTAGTTTTAATTTGGTATAAAAGCTACAAAATAGTTTAGATCTAAGTAGAACCTTTTAATATATTTAGTTACTAGTTATTAATAAAAAAGGTAATAATAGCTATTAATATCTAATTATATAAAGAAGTAATATACGCGTAAATTCATATAAATTGACAAAGATTGAGGAAGAATCTCTTAAAAGATAGATCCTTTTTATAGATTATCGTAGATCAGCCCCCCCCCGGCCCTCTATAGTACGAGAAATAGCGGATCTTCTGCTTTAAAGGCGTAGAACTACCCCGGTTCTTTCGGTCGGCGAAAAATAGGTATATAACTCTATAAAACGACATCCTCTCATCTCCCCCGCTTGTCGAAACGGTATAATTACGAACATACGAAAGCCGGAATTTTACCCTAAAAACCCCTTTTACGGAGAGAGACCTATATCGATAGGCTTTATTAATTAATTGAAGCTTTACGTCGTATAAGATCTCGAAGCCCGCCTAGCCTATTAGATTATATATTAAACTAGCTTATAAAAGGCTTCCGTCTTATAATATAAGATACTATCTTACTCGCCTAAGAATTACGCGCCGTTAACGAGAAGTAGAAGTAAAAGTATACTAAATCGTGGAGGTAGATACCCACCGAAAAAGGCCTCTTAGTTTAAGAAGCTTCTTAATTAATTACTGAGCTAGTAAAAGCAGATAAAATACCTCCCCCGATACCGGTATATATAAAGTACGGGCTTTGGAACCACGTATACGGGCTATACTAAGGTATAGTAGGTGCAGAGAAACCGGTTATAGATTTAATAGAAACCCGGCTAGATAGATGATTTTAGTATATTTAATTTAATAGAGTTTTGGTTAATAAATTTGGGTAGGGTGGCTACTTAGGGGTAGTGGCCGCTCGGTGGTGAAATACGTTAATTATATAGAGAGGATTAAACAAATTGATACTCCAATTCTAGTTTATATATATTAATCTACCGTCTTTACGCCCTTTTTTTCTTCGTCAAATTTATCAAATTCAACTATTTATATAGCCTCCTTATGCCTAGAATATCTAGAATCGGATATAGATTCCGACCTAGAGATTATTCCTAAGTCCCTACTTACTACGCTAATTACCAAGTCTCTACCCGCGGAGCTAATACTAAGCTTTATATTCCCCCTTCCGCCGAATAGATCGGATATATTATACACTAAAGGAAGGGGCCGAAGCTATTAATTGCTTCGTATATCTATATAGCTATACTATTATAATATAACGTTTAAAGTTTACATATAACGGTAAGGGTATTAAGAAAACTATCTTCCTTTACTATAACCGAGGTCGAAAGATTATAGAATAGCTTAAGAATCCCCTCTAAACAAAATAGCGGAATATTAGTATACTTATTTATACTTAGATACCCCTTTATAATTGTACTTTGTTTTGATCTCTAGAGTAGTCTTTAATATATAATAGTAAGCAATTCTATGTATAATTATAAACTCTCGCCGCTATTAACTTACCCTATTTAGTAAGCCCTCGAGGTTATATATAAGAAAGATAAGGTAAAGAACGTACTTCTTTAAGGATATATAATCTATTAAATCCTGACCAAGCTATATAAGGCTAATCCTAAGAGTATTATTATTACTTAGGATATCTATAATACCTATAAGAAGCTAAATTAGCTTTTCTATCCAGGCTCATTTAGGGGAACTTCTAAAAGATAGAGATTAGATCTTTAAGTACAAAATTAATGATTAATACTATATCTTTACTTTGTTTAATATATATATCTAGTATTAAAATACTGTAAATAAACTAGTAATAAAAGCTATAGAATTTAAACAAAGATTATACTTCTTTTATAATATTTAGTACCTATTAAAATTAAATAATTTAGATCTTTTTTAGATTTATCATAATACTATCTATATTTATAATAAATCCCAAGAAATTAGTCTTATCTACTAAGAACTTAAATTTTAATAATAATACTACTACTTATATATTAATATCTTATAATTATTAGAGTACTTTATATACATAATAATTATAATCTTTACTATTCTTACCATATATTAAGTTTATAAAGATCTTAATTTGATTAACTAAAGAAAGAGAGTAATAGTCCTTTCCTTGTAAGTTATTATATTCAACCTTTTGAAATCTATATAGAAATAAAGATCTTAATCTAGCTTTTCTACTATAAAGATTAATAAAATGTTAAATATTAAGCTAAGAATAATAGATCCTTTCTTGAGATTATTAAGAATATACCTCTTGACTACTTTTAATCCTTTATAGTTATAATAGCTTATATAAAGGGTGATATCTAGATTATACTTTAGTTTTTAATTCTTTTATCTTTTTTTCTTTTTCTTAAAATCGATAGAATCCTATCTAATTAATATAAATATTATTCATTAAATAAGACTTCTTCTCTATCTTAACTTTTTTTAATATAAAGATCTTAAATTTATATTTATTTTGCTTTATTCTTCTTTTTAGAAAAGATAATTATAATAATCTATATTAATTTAATATTAAACGTTATTCTTATCTTTCTAAGGAATTATAATAATAAACATTTAGATTACTATTTAGCTAGCTATTTTATTAAAGAGGTTTTACTTCTCTAGTTAAATTATCTAATATTAATAGTAATCTAGAAAGGTATTATATTTAATAAACCATTTTTATCCTAGAATTATATTATAATTTTTTAGACTTATAATTAACATAGGAACCTACTATAATATCTAACTATTAATATAGATCGAGATAAAGATTATATATATATTAGATTTACCTACTATTTTATTAAATCCTTATATTAAGTTTAATAAAGATATAACTATCCACCCTTTATATTATTATAGATTAAAATAGAGAGTAAATATCTATAATATATGAATCATATATTGAAAACTAAACTATCCTAAGAACTTTTAATTAACTTTTATAAATATAGTAGATATAGTAAATATAGTAATATTTTATAATTACTTAAGTAGGAGAGACTTAATTTAAATATTAATTTTTCCCTAACTATTTTGCAGTTTAATAATCTTAATAATATAAGATATAGGAGTAATAATAGCTACTATAATATTTAACTTCTTTATTAGATATTCTTAAATTAAATATTTTTCTTATAGTTAAAGTATTATTCTTTTTTATTAGGTAGTCTCTTTTTGAGAAGTAAATAATAGAGTAAATCTAATACTTCTTTCGTTTTTTATATAGGAACTATAGATTAAATTTACAGTTACTTTAATATTATTTTTTAGTTAGAATATTAGTATAAATATAATAAGTAATATTCTTCGCTTCTTATTAGAGATTAATCTTATATAATATACTTTAGTAGTTTTAGATAAAGATATTAAAGAAAATGGTATCCTAATTAATAGTCTATATAACTTCACTTTATAAAAGAATATAGAAGTTTCGAATATAGATCTTGCTTATAATTCTCTTTGATAATAATAACTTATATAAGTTATATAAATTCAATAAAAGAGTTAGTAAATCTATTTTTTAATTTATATATCATATATATACTTTAATATATTAATTTAGATTCGCGAAAATAGTCTTTGAATATATAATTATATTATTAAAACCGTAATATAGACTAGTTGACTTAGTACTTATATAAGATATAATATATAATTAGGCCTTATCTTTATAACGAATTTATATATGGAGTTTATAATAGATGGATAATAGGTAATAATTAATATTAGCTTCGATTTTCTATCGAATAATAGTTTCCTAGATTTTAAATCGGATATCTTTAGTAGTATTATTCAATATTAATATATTAGATATCTTAATCGTTTTCTATAAGTAGTAATAACCTTTATAATTAATATACTGTAATTAGTAGTAGTATATATATTCTATAAATTTATAAATCGAAGGGTAATCTTATTTTATATATTAGTTATATAGTTTCAATAAATAATAGCCTCCTTAAGTTCCTCTTTAAATTCAACGATAATATAACCGGCTCTATTATACTTATTATATAGAATATTTAATTTTTATTAAGTTCGTTATGTTTAGGCCTTGACAAGTCCCGCAGCAGCAAGGCAATTTTGGTGCTACGATATGGTGATGCGAGGTGCGGCGGGACTAAGCCAATTTTGGTACTGCTGTATAGTACTGCGGCACTAAGTACTGCAGCACCGTTGCAGCACCAGTTTTATTTAGTACTACGCTAGTATAATTGGGCTAAGTATTTCCTAAAATATATAGATGAAATACTGACTTATTTTGATAAATTACTGTTTTTTATATATATATATTGGTATTAGGAGGCAGTTATAGTTACTTACTGCTAAGATTCGCATTAACTTACGTGTAAGAAATAGATTAAAAGCTTTAAGTACTATGTAAATATAGATTTAAAGTAAAATCAGCCTAAAATAGTATAGAATTGGTAGTTAATATTATCTAGAAGAGAATATACTGGTATTATATATAGATATATATATTTACTCTATATGTATACATTCTAGTTTGTACCTTATAGTTTTGATTTTATTTTTCTATAGTAAAAGCCTATATTTTACCCTTTTTTAAATAGTATAGTACTACGACCGGATAAATTACCCTATATCTTATTTTAATCTTTATAATTGATATACTATATAGGCTTTATATAATAACTTAATATACTGTCTATTTTCTAACCTCCGTTAGAAAATAGGACTTTAGGTAGTTATATAGAATAAGGGGATAATATAGACCCCGAAATATATTATATTATAGTACTATATCGTAGTACTACGGGAGTACTGTAGGAGTACTACGGGAGTGCTATAGTACTACGGTAGGGCTATTATGGGAGTCGGAGGTAAATAGCTAATAGATATCGAGATCTATATTTAGCTTTATAATCTATCTACTACTATACTAATATAGTAGATACCCTCCTTATTTATTATTAGTTATATCGGTCGTAGATTTTATCTAGGTAGGCTATTTATACTTCTGTTTCCCCCTTTACCTTATACTATATACCTATATATACTATTACCTATATATACTATTTACCCTTAACCTTTAATATATTATATTTTAGACAGTACGCTAAGGCTAGCTCTTCTTTATAGATATCTTTATCGTAAATTAGATATCTAGACCGCCTTACCGACTACGACTTTCTTTTATACGATTTAATATATAATCCCCTTACTCCTAACTAGTCAATCAGCTAATAAATACTAAATCCCGAAGCCCTCTTAATCCTTAATATTCTAGAGTTCTAGACTCTATATACTATTACTACTCTAATAACCCTCGAACAAATTGGCCCTAAAGCTAAGAAGCTTTAGATATACTATATAAAGATAAATAAAACACAATTTATTAAGTAGTAGCGATATACTATATACGCCTAACTAAATACTTTATAATATAAAGTAAACTTTAAAGTAAATTATATATTACTATATTAGGAGTACTTCGACTAGATTATATACTATTAGACTAGACAGCCGATAGTACTTTATCGATAATATAGAAAGGCGATTCCTTATCTATTATAGTCTAGAGGTCTTTACTTATTAAAAAAGTACTATAAGAGTAATAAGACCTATTAGTAGGGTAGAAGGAGTTCTTCTCTTTAGTAGATATTAAGATAATTACTATAGTTTACGGTAATATATACTATTATATCTTAAAATAAACTATATACTAATTTAATATATCTTAGTTCGAGTGTCCTTTAGAGTAGAAGATCACTTTTAATAGTAAGGATTAGGAACAAATTTAAATTAAATTAATTATAATATATTAGCTTCCCTTCTAGTTCCTCGAAAGACCGGAAATATTTAAATTTATTCAATTTACTCGCCTCTTAAAAGATATATCTCTAATCTTAACTCCTAAAATAGTACGGCGTCGCCTATAAATAATAGTTAAGAGGGATTATTAAAAGACCCTTTCTCTTTTACTAAAGAATACTAAGCTTTTAATAGTACTTAACTACTAAACTTTACCTTTTTAATAAGCGTTTATAGTAATTATTAGCTATTTTATAGATTCTAGCTAGAATTATTATACGATACTACTAGGCTTTAAACTAGTATATAGTTAGTATATTAGTAGTTACCTAAGTAAGATACTATAGGATATACTATAGCAATATAATATTATTAATAGAGTACTTATAGTAACTACTAATAATATCTTTAATAATAAAACGCTTATAGAGAGCCTTTACTAGTCGATCGAATAGCTTAATCTTCTAGATAGTATACGAGTTATACGAATTCTATATCTTATCTATATAATTTAGCTTAGCTTAAAAGACCTCCTTAGATTAATAAAAGCTAACCTAAATAATAATACCGCTAATACTATCTAATCGGAGGAAGAGAATAAGTTAGCTCTTTAAAAGGCTAAATCTAAAAAAGGAATTATCTATATACTTATAAAGGTTAGTTATTTAAAATCTTTATTAAAGTATACTTATACTATTTCTAGATCCGTACTTTTATAGTCTATATTAACGCTAGTCCCTAACAATAGGAGTTCTTTCTAATACTATAAGATACTAAGCCGAAGCTCGTACTAATATAAGATATACGTACCCGCTAGAATTTAATATATCTAATACTTTAGCGTATAAATCGTCTGTCCGCTATATTTAATAGGTACTATACTCTATATAACTAGCTTCGGTTCTAACTAAGTAACGTATTTCACCAGTGAGCTGCGCACACCAACGAGCTGCGCACCCCACCTAAAACGCGTCAACTAATTTACCCCCTTCTTCTTCAACCACCCACTATGCCACCAATTCGTACTCAATCTTCTCAAAATTCAATGGAGAGAGAGGGTAGAATCTTATTAGCTATACAGGCTATTAAGAGGCAAGAAATCAGCGCTCTTCGCGAAGCAGCGCGCCGTTTTGACGTACCCGAATCAACCCTTCGAACGCGCCTTCGTGGGACTACCTTTCGCGCTGAAACACGCGCCAACAACCATAAATTGTCTGAAACTGAGGAGGAATCTCTTGAAAAATGGATTCTCTCTATGGATCTACGTGGAGCAGCCCCCCGGCCCTCTATGGTACGAGAAATGGCGGATCTTCTGCTTCAAAAGCGTGGAACTACCCCGGTTCTTTCGGTCGGCTAAAATTGGGTTACGAAATTCGTAAAACGACGTCCTCTTCTTTCCTCTCGATTCTCGAAACGTTATAACTACGAGCGTGCGAAATGCGAAGACCCTAAAATCATTGGGGAGTGGTTTGATTTAGTTCAAAAGACAATCCTTCAATTTGGAATCGACCCTGACGATATCTATAACTTTGATGAGACCGGTTTTGCAATGGGATTGACTGCAACTGCGAAGGTTATTACGAGGAGTGAATACTACGGTCGGAGGCCGGTTTTACAACCTGGAAATCGTGAATGGGTGACTACAATTGAATGTACGAATGCTTCTGGATGGGCCCTTCCTCCGTGTGTGATTTTTAAAGGCAAAGTCTTTATTGAATCATGGTTTGACGGCCTTCCGGGGGATTGGCGCTTCGAAGTCAGTCCTAATGGTTGGACCTCTGATGAAATTGGACTTCGGTGGCTTAAGAAGCTCTTTATTCCTAGTACTTCGCGTACAAAGGGGATATACCGGCTTTTGATACTTGATGGCCACGGAAGTCATTTAACACCTCAATTTGACGAAATTTGCGAGCAAAATAAGGTGATACCAATCTGTATGCCTGCGCATTCGTCTCATCTTTTACAACCTCTAGATATTGGTTGTTTTGCGGTGTTAAAACGTGCGTACGGTCGGATGGTTGAAACTAAGATGCGGAACGGGATCAATCATATTGACAAACTTGACTTCCTCGAAGCATACCCTCTCGCACGAATTGAAGCTTTTAAACCGGAGACTATTAAAAATAGCTTCGGGGCAGCCGGTTTAGTCCCTTTTGAACCGGAGAGAGTGATCTCTAAGCTTAATATTCGGCTTCGAACCCCAACCCCCCTCCAAGCCGGGGGAGTGAATCAAGCCGGAATTTTACGCCAAAAACTCCATTTACAGAGAAAGATCTACGTCGACAAGCTTCGTCAATCAAAGCTTTACTTCGTACAAGATCTCGAAGCCCGCCCAGCCCATCAGATCGTGCATTAAACCAGCTTATAAAAGGCTTCCAGCTCCAGCTACAAAGTCATATTTTACAAGCGCAAGAAATCAAGGAATTACGCGCCGCCAACGAGAAGCATAAGCAAAAGCGTACTCGATCCCGAAGGCCTATTCCTACTGAAGAAGGCCTTTCAGTTCAAGAAGCCTCTGCATTAAATATGCAGCAACAGGAAGCAACTGAAGCACCTCCCCCTGGCGCCGGCATACCTAGAGAACTAGCTATACAGCCACGTATACGCCCCCCCCGGGCCTATGGAATATGCAGATTGCCAGGGCATAGAAGAGAAACATGTCCAGATAGATTATGATTTTAGTGTATTTAATTTAATGGAGTTTTGGTTGACATATTTACATTTGAAATTAGTAGGCTGGGTGGGGTGCGCAGCTCGTGGGTGTGCGCAGCTCACTGGTGAAATACGTTATATAAGAGTAGGGGTAGGTTAAATACCTACTTTATATTATAAAACCTTTTTATATATAGATAGTTAGACTATCTAAAGTTAAGGATATTACTATTTATTATATATTCGAGGTATATAATAAACTATTTAGATATTTTAAAGACTCCTAGAAGCGCCTATACCGGAAGAAGGTTCCTTAGAAAAAGGCGATACTTTATATTTTAAAGGCTAAAGAATAAAAGCTTATAACTTACTATAAGGATACTAAAAAGGCTTATAGGTATCTTTATATAATAGGGACGATCCTTACCCCTATATATAAGCTTAACTACTTTAAAGGAGTAGACTATACTAGTAATAATACAGACTAGTATATAGTATATAAAAGGTCTCTATATTCTTACCTTAAGCGATACTATTAGCGCTAGCCTATAACTTAATTAGTAGATAAAGGTAAGGCTCTATAATAAACTAGGAGTATATCTAGTCTACTTATATAGACCCGACCGAGATCAGCTATCTAAGAGAAGGTTAGGTAGCGAGAAGAGTTAATAGGTTATCTCAATCTTCGTATATATACTATAGAACTTAAAACTATAATATATACTAACTTTATAAGGAACTAATAATAATAACCTATATCAATTCTAGAGATAATATAAGACCTAGTTCCTAACCCTTACGGCGCTAGCCCGGGATATCTTCTCTATTCCTACTACTAGCGTAGGAGTTAAACGGTTATTTAGCTCGGCGCGGGATATCTACTATTACAGACGTAAATCTCTTAATATAACAACTATTTAAGATCTAATAATACTCCGCTGTATAACGCGTTTTAATATAAACTACGCTTAAGGCTAACTATCTATAGAAAGCTAGGACCTAGATAAGAGGATAAAGGCTGATAAGGAGGTAGAGGCCTAACTATCTAATTATAATATAGCTAGTATTAGCGATAATAAGGAACTTAATTCTAAAACCGAATACGTATCTAAAGCCGATAATATAGACGCCTATAATTATAATACTTTACCTAGTCTCTAGGACCTAGACCTACCTCTAGATTAGGAGACTCTAGATTAAGAGATTAACTTAGTTGAACTTCCAAATTATCACCTAATAGTTAGAATTGTATAAAGCGATAGCTAGCGTCTATATAGGGAACGGAAGCGTCGGAGAGATGATAATAAATATATATATACTAAGAGGACCAAATAAAGCGCAAATAATCGAACAAATATAATAATGATCTTTTCCAGATTTCCAGATTATTGTAAATAAAATACCCCAAAATTACTGGCTTTTCTATATAACTTATATATGTCACGAGGTTAGTCGTGTTTATACTGTTTACAGTGCTATAGCACTCCCGCTACAGCACTGTAGCACCGAACCAAGTATCTGGTGCTGCCAAGCCTTGGTGCTGCAGCACCGAACCAAAGGCCTAATGCTGCCGCAGCACTGGTGCTGCGGGACTTGTCAAGGCCTAGTCAAGGCCTAGTTATTTTTATCTTAGTGTTTACCATAAGCTTTAATAAGCTTATTAAATCTTTTAATAATAATAATAGTCTTCTTTGATCGTTAATATAAAGATAAAGATTATAATCCTTCTCTAAGAAATACTCTTATTATATCTTAAACTCTTCAGTATATAAATAATCATATATTTAATTTCTTTATTAGTAATAATAAGCTACTTACCTTTCTTAGTAGTCTTCCTAATTAGAGTTATTTTAATTAATTTCGAATCGGAGTTTTAGCTTTATAGTACTAAGGAACGGAAGTAGGTATAAAATAGGACCGGGACTAGTTATAATAATAGTCTGTATAGTCGTACTACTTCGTAAAAAGGGTTTAAATAATACTTAGAATTGTATTACTAGTTAAGTCCTTATGAATAAACGAGTATATTTAATAAAAATTCTAAGTATAGGGAAGGAAGAGTAAGAAGGGATTAATAGGGACTAGAAGTATTTTATGTCCCGCTCCTCGCCTAGTATAAATACTATGAATATCTACCTTCCTCGCTTAGTGATCTTAAACATCTTAGTTAGGAAATAACCCTAGTCGATAATAACTAGTAAAACTGTGAATCGTCACACTTTATATATAAATATAAAGCTAGTATTACATAATTTACTAGTACTATAGTTATATTGTAATAATATATAATACTAGTATCTTAAAGAAATTAGTCTTATATATAGTCTATATAGTAAAGCTATACTATTTTTGTATGTTAAAGAGTAATATAAAGATATTAATATTAGGATTTATTACTACTTCGGTCAGTATTAATTAGGTCACAAAATTCGTTAAACGCTATCCCTCTCTCTCCTCCGATTTACGAGATGGTATAACTACGAACGTACTAAATATAAAGACCTAAAGATTATCGAGGAGTAGTTTAATTTAGTCTAAAATATGATCCTTTAATTTAGTATCTACCCTAATAATATGTATAACTTTAACGAGACTAGTTTTACTATAGGATTAATAGTAACGGCGGAAGTAATTATAAGGAGAGAATACTATAGCCGGAGATCCCTTTTATAACCTAGAAATCGTAAATAGGTGATAGTAGTTGAGTATATTAATATATCTAGGTAGGCCTTTCCTCCGTATATTATCTTTAAAGGTAAGGTTTTTATTAAATTATAGTTTTATAGCCTTCTATATAATTAGCGCTTTAAGATTAGTCCTAATAGTTAGACTTCCGATAAAATTAGCCTTCGATAGCTTAAGATGCTCTTTATACTGACTACTTTATCGCGTACTAAGGGGGGGTATCGGCTTTTAATACTTAACGGCTGTAGTAGTTATTTAACGCCTAAATTTAACGAAATTCGCGAGTAAAATAAAGTAATACCAATTTATATACTAGCTTATTTATCTTATCTTTTATAACCTCTAGGTATTAGCTATTTTACGGTATTAAAACGATTATATAGCCGGCTAGTTAAGATATAAATACGTACTAGGATTAATTATATTAATAAGCTTGATTTTCTTAATGCTCACCTATCTATACGATTTAAAGTATTTCAACTAGATACTATATAAATCAGCTTTAGTACTAGTAGTTTAGTACTATTTATACCTAATTAAGTACTTTTAGAGTTATATATTCGGCTTCGAATACCCCCCCCAGCCGGAATAGTAATTAGGACCCTAGAATACCTTCGAATTATATCTAATTATAAAAGTAAGCTTTACTTTGTATAAGATTAAGAAGCCTACTAAGCCCGCTAAATTCCGCTATAAACTAGGTATTAAAAGCCTACTAAATCACTATACAATCTACTATACATCTTAAGAAAGAAGTGAGTGATACGTACTGCTAACGAGAAGAAGAAGTAAAAGCGAGTTAGATCTAAGAAGTAGGTACTAGCCGAAAAAGGCCTCTTAGTATAAGAAGTATCTCAATTAATTACTGAGCCGGTGGAAGTAATAAGAGAGTATCCCCCCGGTATCGGGCTATATCACCGGGTTTATAACTATCTATACGGGGCCTATAATGCTGTAGTAGGTACAGGAAGCTAGGGTATAAAATTAATGGGTGTCTAGAAAGATTATTATATATTTTACTATATTTAATTTAATAGCGTTTTGGTAGAGATAGAGTGGCGACTCGCCGGTGGTAGCGGTTTGGTAGTGAAATACGTTACTTATAAATCTATTAAGATACCTAGCACTTTAATATTTAATAATAATAAAGATGTCTATTTGGAAATAAAGGAAACTATTATCCAGTAGAAGGCTAAAATAAATATAGATTATTACCTATTACAAGCTTATTATAAGCTTAATATATAAAGTTATGAGGATAGAAAGGTTTAAGGTTTAATTATATATTCTACTTCATCTAAATACTAATTAAGTATACTATATATTAATATTGATAATATAATCGCTTTTCTAAAAATTATATTCGCGAATCTAAATTGGTATATCGAACCCTATATTATAAATTATAAATGAAAGTGTTGGAAGGTCACGTGACCACCATTGTTTGCTCCCAGTACATTAGTCTTAGCATCTGTAGATAGTTTCCTCTCTCTCTCTCTCTCCTAGAGAATAGCGCAATACAGTGATTTTACCAGCGTACTTACTAGTCCCTGGCCTTCTCTGTAACAGAAAGATAAAACTAAAAGATAGTTCTATTAATTTTCTTATTAAATTTATATAATTTCCTAAGGGGGCGGTTATTATCGAAGAAAGCCGAAAGTATAATCTATACTCGAAACTTCTATCTACTTTAAGATTAAGTAATATAGGCTATTAATATTAACTAGGAGTCTATTATATTTAAAATCTTTACTTAGATATATTAAAGTATATTTTATAAATTAATGATGGTAACAGTTAAAGAATATCTCTTATTCTCGTTCTACTATTCTAGCTAGAAATAGTAATAATATTTAGAATAGCTATTAATTAATATACTTCTTATATAAAGTATAAAGGAAGCGCTATTTCTACTAGTTTTTCCGCTACTAAACAAGAGACTCTTATAAAGGAGGGTTAATACTATAAGGAATAAAGATATGTAATTTATAAATACCTAAAAAGGAAGTTAAATATCTTACTTATAGTAGTTATTCTAACTTCTTACATTATTAAAATTTAAGGACTTAAAGATGACTAGAGAAAAGCTAATAACTAAGCGACGTCTCCTATCTAAGTAACTATAGGTAAGATATTAGTATATAAGATATTTAAATCCAATTAAAATTATTTAAGATTTAATATATATACTTATACTTGAAAAAAGCCTTTCTAATACTACTTATAATTAGTTAGTATTTTTATGAATCTATTAAACTACCATATTATAACTAGGATGTATATATCTAAGATATATAGTAACTCTGCTGGTTAGTTTATATAAGATAGTAATTAGAGTAAGATTTCGTATCTCGCGATTAATATAGAGTCTATAGTTATAATTTAAAGTTCTATTGCTACTGGTCGTATTTTATAAACTTATATCGCCTAGATTATTATATTATATTACTTAAAAGTCGAGCTTCAGTCCTATAATATTACAATATTTAGATTTTCTAAATTAGATAGGCGCTTTGGTACTATCTATAGATATATATACCTATAGATATATCAATGGATAATATACTATACCAACTAATTAGTATATAGTATTATAATAAGTTAATATTTAAATCATTACCTTTTAAGATAGTTATAACTTCCTTAGATAAAAGTAGATAAAATTATACTCTCTAAATTTATATATATAGATTACCTCTCATATTTCTATCGACTATTATTGACTATATTATTATAGTACCTATATTGTTAGACCTTTATCGATTCTTATAAACTCTTAACTAGATATCTTCTATATCGAAAATGTATTTAATTCTAACCTTAATCATAATCTTTTTAATAACTAATAGATAATTATATTAGTAATAAAGTCTAACTTTATCGATCTTATCATCGAATATTCCTTCTTCTAATATATTAACTCTAATTAGAGGAAGTATTTCGTTATATTTAATATAATAAATAATATGTTAAAGACGGAATTTATTCAATAGTAAGATATAAAGATATATAGTAGCGAACTAAAAATATAATATAATATATAATAAGATATATAATATATCTTAGATATCTAAGAAGCTTCTAGTAAATAAAGTAGATTAAATATATATAACTAAAGAAGTAGCTTACTTTCTCTATTAAGATAGTTTGGAGGACTAAGTCTATTTTATTTTATCCTCGGAGTATATAATAGTAGTTTAGAAGGAAATATCAGTATACAAAGAATATTACACTATTCTCTTTACACTTTTATTTAACATAAAGCTTTCTATAGCTCTTAACTGGTTGATGTTACTACTTTAATAAATATTTATAGTAATTATAGAGAATTCTGTTAATTACGACTAGACTTATTATATATTTTAAGCATCTACTTAGCTTTAAACTATTTAATAGACTTTATTCTACTTTAAATCTAAATAAAGTACTTCGAATTTAATATTATTAATTATATTCTTACAATAATATTAGATAACATATCAAATAATATAATTAATTTAAGACTCTATTTACTCTCTAAATCTGTTAGATAGTCTAGTAGTTATTTCAATCATAGATCTTACTTATATTGTCTAGCTAAGTTTCCACCAACTGCTCAGATCTATAAAGGCTAATCTCTAGAATAATATAATAGATATAAAGTTCTCTAATATTAAAGCCTAAGCTGAGTTATTTTATATATCTAATAGCTAATAAATAATTACATAAACCTTTATAGAAGTAGGTATCTTCTTATCTTTTATTTTAAGTGGTTCTAATCTATTTTGTAGATTTATAGGCTGAATATATTTCTTTATATTAGCTTTTAACGTTATAATAATTTCTTCCGTTTACATATAGCTTACAGAAATAAGGTTTATTCTAATATAAGATATCTATATATGTTAGAATTAATATTTATAATACTTTATTGTATAAAATATCTTATAAAATTCTATAATAAATATTATGATAATATTAAGATATAGAAATATAAACTTAATAAAATAAAATAATAGTAAATTAACTATCTTTTATATAACGTATTTTACTAGTATAACGCGTCAATTGATTTACGCCCTTCTTTTTCAACTACCTACTATACTACTAATTCGTACTTAATCTTGTTAAGATTTAATAGAGAGAGAGGTTAGGATGTTATTAGCTATCTAGGATATTAAGACGTAAGAGATCAGCGCTATTCGCGAAGTAGCGCGCCGTTTTAACGTATCCGAATCAACCCTTCGAACGCGCCTTTGTAGGACTACCTTTCGCGCTAAGATACGCGCTAATAACTATAAATTAACTAAAACTAAAGAGGAATCTCTTAAAGATAGAATCTCTCTATAGTATAAGAAATGGTGGATCTTCTTTAAAAGTACAGAATTACCCTAGTTTTTTTTAGTTAGCTAAAATTAGGCTATAAAAATCTTGAAATTATTAAAAAGTAATTTAATTTAGTTTAAAAGATAATCTTTGAATTAAGAATGAACCATAATAATATCTATAACTTTAATAAGACTACTCTTATAATAAGATTAACTATAACTATAAAAGTTATTGTAACAAGAAGTAAATACTATGATCGGAGGCTAATTTAAAATCTAGAAATTATATGTAAGTATAATTGGATATATAAATATTTCTAAATAGGCCCTTTCTTTATACATAATTTTTTGAAATAAAGTCTTTATTAAATTATAATTTAATAGTCTTTTAAAGAATCAATACTTTGAATTTAATTGCAATAGTTAGACATTTAATAAAATTATACTTTAGTAGCTTCAAAAGCTCTTTATGACTAGTACTTCGCGTATAAAGAGGATATATTAGCATTGAATACTTAATAGTTATAAAAGTTATTTAATACTTTAATTTAATCAATTTATAAAGAAACAAGATGTCGAGTACTATATATTTATGTATGATAGAAATTACTAGGTCTTTATAAACCGGAAATTCAACGGACCGTTATGATAACGGTATTATATAAAATTATATATATTGCTTAATTAGCTATATCCGTAGAGACCAGAAAAGAGCGGATTTTATCGTTTTAGAGAATTTATATACGTTATTTTTACTATATAGTATCGTACCTGTCTATTTCTATTAGTTATAAGCCCGGTTTCGTTCTAATTAAGATATATCTATAATTAATAGACTATCTTTTACCTTACTATCGCCGGTTTATAGTAGTTTTAATAACGGTTAACCTCTCAATCGACGAAGTACCCCTATATCCTACGAGGAGAAGATTAGATTTATCGATTTTTATCGATAATATATATTATATTAAGCCTCTGTGTAGTATCCTCCCGCGTTATTTTAAAGGATATAGAATTATAGGATATATAGCTCATATACTAAAGTAATTATAGTTATATATAAAGTATAGGATTAATATAATCTATCTTTTAAGGAGGAAGAACGTCCTAAATTAGAACTATCTAAAAAAGATTATCTCTATTAAAGATACTATAGAAGAATATCTAGAATACTAATTTAATATAAGGCTATCCCTAAAAGTAGATTAAGATATAGAGGATAGAACCTATTAATCGAAATTATAGGCATTAGATCAAGTTATAGTAGTAATTAGGTAGTTATTTAATACTCCCTACTAACGTATTTCACTAGTGAATTGGCCACCCAAAACACTATAGTAAATGAGATATATTATAACTTGATACCTGGACAACCGTGTTCTATAGTGACTTTGCCTCATAATACAGTACTCTATAGGTGATATCTAGTATAACTAGGGAGTTCGGGGAAATTTTATACCATTATGGCAGCGATATATATCTTTATAAGATATTAAGAATATTATAAAGTACTACATAAATATAATTTTAGAAGGTTACGGATATAGTAAAGCTAAAAAGTATAATAATATATTTATAATATTTATATTAGATATAAAAAGTTATTTTCTATTTATTACTTTCTCTAATATGAATTTAATAGAAGTATCTTAGATATCGATCTTATTGTAGACTTTTAAGCTAATAAGATAATTTAAAATCTCTAAAATAAAGGATACAATATGTCGATTCTTTACCGAAACTTTATCAAATCTTTAGTAATCTATATAAAGCTATAGACTACTATTATGTTTTAGTATTAAATGATTATGTTTATTTAAAAGGGGTAAAGCTGTAGATTTTAAGATAAAGAAAATGTTATAGAACTCTTCTAATTTAGTAGATAATTAATATAATTTTAATAAGTTTCCAGAAGTATTATTATTATACTCGATAGATAACAGTACTTCTTTAGATAGTTAACTATAGTATATATATATATAGTTTCTATATTTCTTAGTAAAACGTTTTAGGGGTAAGATCTTTATAAAAGTAGTTCTAAACTACTATTAACCGCTTTATCTAGTAATCTAAATATTATAATTATAAATAGTCGTTATAGATGGGAGAATTAGACTTTTAGAGAGTTAAGGGTCCTTATTAATCGTTGTATATATAAGTAAATAGATAGGTAATATCCCTCAAATAGGTAGCTTTTAGTAGAATATTCTATACTTTATAGGTAGGTATTTTATATTAGTTAATTATATAGAAGAAAAATATAAATAAGTTTAGCTTAGTTAAATTTAAATTTATTTACAAATTTAAAGTTTATAAGATTAAGGACGTTTAAATAGCTAAGTATATATCTACCCGGTTCACTATCACGATCACTAATTATTAAGGTTTTAAAGCAACTCGGAATTAAAAACTACCGATTGAAACGTAAGATTCTAATTAGAAGGGATCTAGCTCGCCGACGATATCGATTTATATAACATTGGTTACGAAACTAGTCTAGGAATATCGTTCAAAATGGATGTTTTCGGATAAATACTCCATTTAACGAACCTCGAACCCGGACCTACTATAGAGGATCGCCGTACGCTGGGCTGAGGATAGCTCACCTTTTTTTCTTTTAAATGGGCTATTTTCCACCGTTATTATGGCGTAGGAAGGTGGTGTAAAAGAGAAAAAAAAATGATGCCTCGTTGTTGGGGTGATATTAAAGTGGGGTAGTGGGTAAAGACTTAATAACAGGTATATATTATCTTATATAGAGAAGAAATAGATTATAAATATACTACTATTAAGATATTAAGTTATCTTATTACTAGCTAGCTTTACAGATATCTATCTTATTACTCTTTAGTATCTTATTTAGCCTAGAACTAGATAATACTATTATTACAGTATTAGTTAATTCTTAATTTATTATAAGATACTCTTAATATACAATTAATAATTTCTAAAACAATTTCCGGTAGATATTACACTCTATAGATAATATATCTACTATTTAAGAATTTTCTAGTATTTTTTATGGATTTTTATAGGCGTTATACGTGAAAGAAAATACAAAAATAATTGATGCGTTCTTTAAAATTTGCATTAAGCAAGAGTTTATATTAGTGTGTGGTAACCCTACACCTGAAGGGGGTGGGGTTACTTGGCAAGGACCGGGTATAGCCTAAAACCGTACTTTCTCTATTAGTTTTTAGGTAAGATACTTAAAGTATAGTAGTAGATAAGCGATAAAGTTATAAGCCTAGTTTTTACTAAGTATCCGAGAGGGGTTATAACACTAGATAATTTATAGCGTAGTATATTGAATTTAGGTAGTAGATAGTAGAGAATAAGCCTAATCTAAGGTATCGATCTATAGAATTAATACCTTTTCTTACTCGGGTCTTAATACTTTATTAGGTAAGGTACGGTCGTTTCGAGACTTATAACCTTTAAGCCGTCCTCTTAATATACTGTAGCTAATATCGAATTCCTTAGCGATAGCCTTGATATTTGGCTTCTTTTTAGTATAGAAAGCTACTAAGGCATTAGTAATACGATCTTCCAAATCTAGAGACATAATATGAAGAATTGAGGGTGCAGTGAATTTTTAAAAATAGGTGGTTGGGAAAAAACGCAATTAGACCCGGGTACTCGGACACCGCGAAGGCGGTGGCCGCAGTTCCACGAACCCGGTTATATATAATAAGATAATAGACCTTATTTAAGGTATATAAAATTGTCTATATCTAGTACTAAGTATTTATTTTTATTATAGATAACTTCTAGTTAGTTACTTTATTTCTATATTCTTATTCAGAGGGATAGCCTTTAATCGGTTAAGGAGCTAGTTTAAATAAAGCTAGATAAAATGGGTAAGATAAAGTATTTAGATTACTATTATATCGCTAGAGAGACGCCTGCTAAATAGCCTAAACTATTATCTTATTATTAATTATATTATTAGTTATAACTCTAAATATCTAATCTTAGATCTTATACTTAACTAGAGTTTTAAGGAGTATATTACTTAAATTTTAAATCGGTATAGGAGTTATAAAGTAGTTTAAATCTAAGTAGAATATCTTAATATACCTAGTTACTATTAATAAAATAGCTATTGATAGCTATAAACGTCTAGTTATATAGAGAAGTCTAGTAATATAATATAATCGAGATTTTTATATTATTAGGTAGTATTTAGAGGACAGATTTCTATCGTATCTATAATAATATATTATAGTAATAGAGGGTATTAGGAGGAGAGATAGTATAAAGCGGGCTAATTAGAAGAGCTTATAAAATATTAGATATTTGATAAGATAGAATAGAAGTCGATTAAAGGTAAGAAATTGAAGAAGATACTCCTTCTATACTAATTATAAAACAGGAGCCTCTAGTAAGCTATAATCCTATATATCTAGGAGTATTAGGGAAACCGGATAACTAAATAAAGAGATAAAGAGATACTACTTTTTAGAGGAACTAAGGAATTTCTCCTTTCTCTCCCTATTTAACTTTATAATAGCCTACTATCTTTAATATAGGTAGTTTAGTCGAAGTTACTTTATACATTTAAGTTACGATTTAAATCCTGGGAAATCTTACTTTTCTACCTATAATCGGTTTATAGCTACTATTTAACCTATTCTTTATATAATATATTATTGTAAAGTATATATACCTTTCTCCGATCGGGGCTAATACGCGTAAGAGAGTATAGAATTAGTAGAAAGTTAGAGAGCCGAAAGAAATTAGTATTAATAGTATTAAAAGATTTAATTATAAGCTAGCTACTAGATAGGGCTAGAACTCGAGAAGAGGGTATAAGATAGGTAAGGTCATCTATATCCGTATTATAAAGAGTAGATAAAAAGTCAGAATACTATAGAGGGAAAGGGGAGAGGTAGAGAGAGTATATACTTATAAGAGAGGGAGGGGTATATAAATAGTAAATACCTTAGTCCTATAGTAGAGTAAATAGATTAAAAGGTATAGGCTATAATATTATATAATTGGCTATATAAGCTCTATATAAATAGGTCTAACCTAAGAGAACCTATTTATAACCTACTCCTCTAGAAGATCCCTTAAGAATAATTTATTTACCCTCCTAGAAGAGCTTTTCTGACCGCGGTTAGGAAATACAATTTGGAGTATATATAAGGAGTTAAATATAAGAGAAGAGAAATATAGCTTTAATATAATATCAGTTATATATAAAATCAAATAAGAATAAGATATTTCTATTTCTATTTATAGTTATCCTATAATATATATATACTCCCTTCTACTATAAATATATATTTTCAATAGTCTAAAGTCAATAAATACTTAAATTAATAGAATACTACTATTCTATAGTTAATATCAATTTTTATCGGTAATCAATATAATACAAAGCCTACTAGCTTCAAATCTAGAGTAATTATATGAATTTTCTAACTTAATATTGTGATAATGTAGCAATATTCGATAAATAAACCAGAACAGTTGTAAAAAACAGTTATTTATTTGAATGACTTAGTATTGTTATCAACGCCAAGACCTATATTTTATACAAAAATAAGTTCAAATGGGCTATTATTGGGTTATTGGGTTGGGTTGGGTTTTGGGTCAAAATGGGTTCTGCCGAAGTCTAGTTAAAAGTAGAGATATGAGATATATATTTATTAGGGTACGGGTAAAAATATATTAGATCCCGAAGGTAGATACCTACCAAAGAAGGCCTCTTAAAAGGCCTTTTAGTTAATTACTAAGCTAGTAAAAGTAGATAAAGTACCTTCTCCTAATACCTATACCTAGAGAACTAGTCATATAGCTACGTATATAGCCCCCTCCACCACCCCCCAGGGCCTATAGAATATATATATTGCTACGGTATAGAAAAAAAGTATATCTGGATAGATTATGATTTTAGTATATTTAATTTAATGGAGTTTTGGTTGATCTATTTATATTTGAAATTGGAAGGTTATGTAGGGTGCGTAGCTCGATAGTGTGCGCAGCTTACTGGTGAAATACGTTAGTTAGTGCTTTAGTAATATATTCCGATTCCGTTATCGATAAAACTACGTATAGTCACTTCTTTAACATCTAAGAAATAGTACTACTAGTCAATTTAAACATAAAGCCCGAAGTTAATAGGCTTTTCTTACTATATAGACTAGCCTAGTCGGTATTATAATAGCTAATTAGATACTACTATTTATTATTATTGTTTAAAATAAATTATAAGGTATTTTAAACCTACTAAGTACCGAAATATATATTTTAATACCTAGTAAGCTTAATAATAGAACATACGATATCTAGTCTAGTTAAGACTATTAGCTAGATAAGTATCCCGATATTTATTTAGTACTCTTTAATCTCTACCTTCGATATAACTTTATCTAATTTAATAAGTAACCTCTACTTATTATCTATTAATATAACGATTAGGTTATAATTATCTAGGCTAAATTTAGTAACAACTTTATTAATATAGTTAGATTACTAAAGGCAAATTATACCTTTATTATCTATCCTTTTTACTATTACTATAGTAAATATTAATTAATAGATATCTCTATAAGAGACCTTAATTAGAAGTATTAAAATATTTTATAATTAATACTTTAAAAGCCTCAATTTCCTATGAAGAAGATCATATTATAAGTAAGTTATTAATATAAATCAAGATATATAAAGATAAGCTACTATATTCTCTTTTTGTAAATATAGAGTAATCTAATTAAGTATAACTAAAATCTATAGAGAGTAATAAATTATATAATAATATATACTATTCATTTAGGCTTTATTTAAGTCTATAAATAGTCTTTATTAGAAAGGTAATCTTTTTACGATATTAATCCTATAGGCCCTCTAGTAGCTCAATTTTAATAGGTTTTTTTTTAGCTTAATATAAAGAAAGGTAGTTATAATATTAATATAATAAATAGACTCGCCTTTAGTAGCTATAATAGCTATAAAGATCTTAAACGATATTAGTTTTACTATAACTATATAGACTTTATAAAAGTTAAGATCTTTAATTTAATAGAAATCGTAAGTAATAAGTCTTCATATGTTCTATTATACTTAATTTTAAAGATCTAATAGAGAGAAAGAGATTTTCTTCCCTTCTTCGAAGTACGCGGAATATAATACTAAATATTATTTTTTAATTAATAGATAAGCTCTTTATATATAGTAGCTAGCTACTTATCTTTCTTGATATAGGATATAGCTTCTTTCTAACTATTAGGCTTAAAGCCTATATCTTTAGATATTAATCTAGAAGGAATACAATAAACCCTTATTTTTATAATTATAGTAGTAAAGAGATTAATTAATATATCGGATATATCTATAAAAAATTGTAATATATTTATATTAAAGAAAGAATAAGTAACTAAGCTCTTAATATAAGCCTAGCTAGGCTTTCTAAGCCTTATTAAATATTATAAACCCTCTTAATAATCTACTATTTATCGGGACAAAGGTACATGTATAAGATTATTTAAAATATCCGGAACTAGATCTAGATATAAGAAATGTAAGCGACTCTCTTGAGAATTATCTGTATTAATAACCTACTAAGAGGCAGATTATAGCTCTATAGAAGCCCCTACCCTACTTACTCTAGAGTAGGGACTATTTTCTATCCGTTATTCCTCTATAAACCTACCTAAACTACCTAGTTATACTATAGTACTATAATAGTTTGGTTTCAGTAGCTCTAAAGGTATTAAGTATTACCTTTTTCTATAGAACTTTCTTCCGTTAGAGCCGTACTTTCGATTACTTAAGATAAGTAAATAGCTTATTATATATACTAAATACTAAATAGATAGTAATATCCTTTATCTACGAAAGTATAGTAGTAAATTAGTAGAAGGGATAGATAATCTAAAGAAGATATTTAACTTAGCGCTATTCCTCGCGAGTAATTATAAGCTCGTCTATCTAGTATTACTTATAGAATAGCTTACGAAATAGTTAGAGCCTTTTTGTACGTTAGAGTATTAAAAAAGTCGAGTTCTAGTAGGTCTTTATATCTTAAATTAGTATAAGCTTTACTTCTATAGACTAAAGTTTATATAATAAATCCTACTATTATAGACTTATATTAATAAAAACTACTAGTTGCCTAATCTATAATAGTATCAAGGTTAGCGTTAAGTATAGATTTAGGGCTAAAGTCTTACCTTATCTAGAGTATAGATAATCTTAAGCGTTTTAGATAGTTTTATTAAAGGATCTTTATAAGGGCGTTTACCCCGGCCTTTATACTAATCTAACTTAGCTATCTTATTTATTAGTATTACTTTTATTTTACTAAGAAGATTATTAAGGCTTAGTCGGATTATATATATAATATATAGTACTCGGATAATAGCTAAATTATTATTAATCTTAAGTAAGTTAATTAAGTCTTAGAGACTCGATATTAGCGTATTATTATTTAAGGCGTTATCTGTTATAATAGCGAGTATATAGTTTATAATATTATATTATTATAGAAGTAATATTAAAATAGTACTAAGATTAATACTAGAATAAGATCTAGAAAGAGGCTTAAAACTAAGAAGGATCTCTCGATACTTCTAATCTTAATTAAGAAAATAGCCTATTATAGCTATAAAAGCCTATTAAAATAGCGATATCTAGCAATCTAATATAAGCGATAGTTTAGTATTAGGGGGAAGTTTTTGAAGAACGCCTTATTATACCTTAAGAATAAAGTCCTTAAGCCGACGTCTTATAACCTTAGAAGATAGTATTTAGGGGGGTATTATAGGAAGTCGAGTATAAGAAATAACCTCCTAAAAGGCTATATACTTAATAAACTAGAAAGGGAGATAAGATATAATAATTAATCTAAGAATCGATCGCTCCTATCTATCCTAGGAGAAAGATACTAGCTTAGTAGTAGGGCTACTCGCCTAGTATATAAGTTAGAATATAATAGGCTATATAGATTTAATAGTCTTACTATATATTCTATAGCCTTCTTAATATTTAGTCTTCTAGTAGTATTCCGGCAATTAACCCCCTTAATATACTTATTTATTAAAGATATTCTACTACGGCCAGCTCTTAGGTAATTAAGGACTCGGTTATAATTCCTATATATTATATAAGGTTTCCTATTACGAATGTCGGCTACCTAATCGAATTTACCCTAGTATTCGGCGGAATATTTCCTATCCTACTTTACCTTCTTCTACTTCCTAAAATATATATAGATCTACTAGGCTATAAAATCGGTATTATCTTCTATTATATAAAGAACGTATTATTTTATACGATTAGGACTAACCTATTATAGATTATCGGGGACGGGAGGGGGTAACGAAGGTCGCGCGAAATCGGAAGGAGGTAAGGAGCTTTAGCTCCCTATAGGTTTAGGTATCTAGAGCTAGGGAACTAATAGATCGTTAGTAAAGTCGAATAAGGTATTATTAAGTTAACTATTATTATTATAGAGAGATAACTATAAATCAGAGAAAAGCGAACGCTAAGATATAATAATTATATATCCTTCTAATATAATTAAGTAAAAGATAAAGGAATTAAAGATATACTCTTTTTTACGACTATAGGCCTTAAATAAATATACGATAGGACTTATTATAGATTTTAGTATCCTAGTTACTATAGATAGATATATTATATCTATAGACCTACTTTAGTTCAATTTTATCGCTAATTAGCTATATATTTATAGGTTATAAAGGTTACCCGCCGAGTTACCCGTAAAATATAAGGGTTACCCTTGTAACCCGTAATAAAGTCTTAGTAGTTTTAAACTCTAGTTTAAATAGGGTTATAATCTCTAATTACTATTTAGAGCTATATTTTATATAATCTAAGGGTTTCTAATAAACCTAAATAAAAGATCTTATAATTAATATTAGAGTAAGATAAAATTTAGTAGAAGATTTATAATTAAAGGTAGAAAGATAAAATTGTAGAATTTAGCTAAAATATAGACTCTATACTTATAGGTAAAATATATATTTCTCTTATAATATATATAGACTACTAAAATATCCTTCTACTATAACCTAACCCTAGATTCTAGTGTTTTTATTCCTTAAAACTAGTATAAGGTATATTATAAATAAGATATATATAATAATTTCCTAAATTTATATATAGTTAGGAAGAGTTATTGTGAGTAAAGAGAAGGGTGAACAAAATAATAGTAAATAACAGTAATTTATCAAATAAATCATCCATTTTATATAGCTCAATTAGGAAATAATTATATATTTACGGGTAACGTAGGTCGGTGAGGGTAAGTCTTAGCGGAGTAATACGGGTTGAGGGTCGGCTCCTAATTCCCTCTGAGAGAACCGACCCGTATGCGGGTCGGTTTTCAATTCCAGTTTGAGGGACTCGGTGCGGGTGAGGACGAGGTCTATTCGTAACCTAGTAGAGGCTATCCTAGATATCCGATTTACTTTTTAATTTCTATCGAATTATATTCTTTATATTAGACTAAGATCTATACTTAGTTATAAGCTACTAACTAACTAACGAATTTATTCTATAAGTCCTCTATATTATTATATATAGAATTAGATAGATATAAAACCTAGTACTTTTAAAGAGGAGGTCTGATACGAGTAAGGGATTAAGGGCGTAAAGATTAAACGAGTTAATCGAGTCGGCGATATCGATAGGACCGGTATTTAGATACCTAAAAAATCAGAGAAATTATTAGGATAAATCCGATTAGAAGCTAAATCTATATCCGAATTAGTGAATAAGAACTATAATTAAGATATTAAGAAGTTAATAATTATAATATATAATATAGTAAGGCACTTAAAAGAATAGAGAGGCTTATATCTAAACTAGTAGAATTTTTTAGGGGTAAAGTAAACGTACTAAGATATTCTAACTTAGACTTACTTTTAATATAGTTTACTTGGATAATTCGCTATATTATATACTAGTACGGATAATTAGAGGATATCCTATAGATCTTAAGGATATCTTAAGGATATTACGGATATCTTACGGATATTTTATAGATATATTATAGATATATTGTGGATATTTTGTAGATATCTATAAGATATCTGTAAGAACTCGAAACTCGTAAAGTCTATATTTCGAGAACTTCTATCTCGGATTTCTTAAGTTCTAGTAGTCGGAACGAATTAAAAAAAATAATTAGTAGATAGCTAGGACTTTTAGCTTTAATTTAAGCCTAAAATTAAAAGATTTTATCTAATAATAATAGTTTTGATTTTCTATATTCTGTTTCCTACGAAGTTTATTATAGCTAATAATAGGTAAATATATATTTCTATATATAACTTACTATAAAATCGTTAATCTACGGCGACCTTTATAATATAACGTCGGACTAAGAAAACTATAAGACTACCTATAAATACTATATAAGGAGACCTTCGATATATATCTATTTCCTAAAATTTTAAAGTACCGACCGTCGATTTAAGGGGTTAGTTCTATTAGGACTAAATATACGTTTATTTTAGTAGTAAGGAAATATTGGTAAGCTATATCAAGATCATGTGATAGGCTATAAGGGGGAAAGTAAGCGAGAGTTATGCTAGTGCGGATATAAGGATCGATCTGATATCCATTGGAGCGGATATGCCGCAGTCTATCGAGTACTATACATTTATATATACTGAAATTACTAGGTCTTTATAAACCGGAAAATCAATAGACCGTTATGATAACGGTACTATATAAAAATATATATATTGCTTAGTCAGCTATGTCCGCCGAGATTAGAAAAGAGCGGACCTTGTCATTTTAGTTAGAGAATTTATATATGTCAGATTTACTATATATTGTCGTACCCGTCTATTTCTGTCATATTATAATCTTTACCGATTCTATAGCGGCTCTAGTAACATCTTTCGATAGATTTCTACTTATTCTCAAAGGATTATTATAAATATACTGCAGTATTTATAGTTATAAATTAGTTAAGTAAGGGACTAATATCTATTTTACATTAAAAAGAAAAAGGCTAACTAGATAGTCCGGCTATTTATTAAGTATATTATATATATTTTAAGAATCCTTAAAACGATTATATGAGATTATAGAAGATAATTTATTTTAGAATTTCAGGCTAAGTTTATAGGATTCTTAGAATCCGAAGAAAGCTATTAATAGTATAGTATACTATTGTTAGAAGTAGTTATATAACTTCCTATATGCTTGCTCCTATTACTTCTAGTCTTACCTATATAGATAATATCTTTCCTCTTTGTCTAGCGTAAAATTAAGAGATTTTCCAGTTTACTATATTTAGTCGTACTATCTCCTCTCTAATAGGTCATAAGTCCTTAGCCGTTAAAGCCCCTACTTAATTATATACTTTATAATACCTAATTCCTACGATTACTAGTACTTTACGCAGTATAACCCTACTATAGAGCCCTAATCCTATAATTAGAGTTCTTATTAGCCGAATTCTTCAACTAACCTACTCCTTTAGTACTCTATACTACAGTATAAGTAGTATCCCTATATCGATCGTCGATCTTATTAGCCGTTTAACTTTACTATCGACCGCTATTTCGTCTATTCGACTATTTGATTTAACTAATCTCTTTCGACTATTCTTCGATCCTATCGTCGACTATCGATCCCTAGTTAATATTATCTTTAAATTCGATAAAAATACTCTACTTTAATATTAATCTATTATTCGATATAGTAGGTATCTTATTATATCTACTACTAAAGATAACCCTCCGAAAGGAGATCCTCTCGATTATACTACTTTCGACTTTACCTTCGATTACCGGAATAAATATAATATATTAAGAAAAAGGTAAATTTAATTAGACTATTTAGGAACATTATCTATATATAGTATTAAAGGATATATTAAGATTATATTATAAGATAATACTTATCCTATTTATCCGAATTTCCTTAGCTATACCGATAATACTATTCGTTACCTTACCCTGTTAGAGTTTAATAGTAATAAGGAGCTAGTAACTAATATTGTTATTTCTAAGCTTAAAAAGGAACCAGAAAATAAGAACTCTCGTTTTTAAAGCGATTAGTAAAATAAAATTAATAAGTAGGATTAATATAATATAATCTTTAGTATACTTAACTCTATCCCTACCTCTTACATTTATAAGACTTAAATGCGAGGTATATATATAAAATCCTCTATAAGGAGTATATAATAACTTTATAGTAAACTAATTTTAGACGCTTCGAAGTCCTTTATAATCTTTAATTTAAAGGTAATACTAATATATAAGAATTTGTACGTAAGTCTAAGGATATAATATTAGAGATTAATTAATATAGAGGAGAAGTTTATAATATTATTACCTTTAACCTTTTTATTCGAGCAATTTAAACTAATTTACGATACTAGGTATTTATTTAGGCTTTAAAACCTAATATTAAGGATTTGAATTTTTACAATTAAGGTCTACTAAGAGTTTATTTTAATAGATAGATTATTCAAGGTTATATTTCTATTAGCTTTAGGTAATTCGACTTTAATACCCTCTATAAATATAACCTCGCTATCGAATAATAATTTTTCTAATAATAAGAATAAGAAGAATAATAAGAAGAGTAACTAAATAACTTTTCACATAATAATTCGAATTCTAACTAAAAGGTAAAGACGATATAAAGAAGTCAAAAAAGAGGAAGAATTTGGAGTATAAAGATAATATTATTTATTATAAATTTTATAATACTTTTAGTAATTACTGAAGAAATTGCTCTCTTCAGAATAACAATACCTCTACAAATATAATTTAATGCTCTTAATAATCTTTTTAATAGGCAAATATTCTATAACTAAGCTAAGTTATTAGCTAAGTTAATAGTTAAGGTCGAAGTTGAACTAACTAATTGTTAATTCATAGACGCGTTTCAGGTTGGGTGGCCCACTGGCTTATATAGCCCACTCGCTTACCGAATACGTTAGGTATTAGTTGTTATATAATCCTATATAGATCTATCTTTATCAAACTTTCGACTATATATTTTACCTATTTCTATAGCCATAAGTACTACTTTCTATACTAAAGATTACGTAGATATTATACTTCAGATAATAAATAAGGCTTTAGATAATTATATTAGGTCTCTTACTCTATATAAAGTATAGCTTACCCTAGATCTTAAAGTTAGTTTATTAGCTCTTAATAAGGAAGATATCGATATATAGATTAAGAACGGTATAATAATGTTTAAAATTTAAGAACTCATAGCTAGTTTTACTACCTATATAGGTAAATATTACTAGTTAAATTGTACCGATATTAATAAGGTTAATATAATACTAGATTATAATACTAATCTTAACCTTCTCTCTAGATCTCCTAACTCTATCTTTATAATAAAGAAAGGCCTCTCTTTAGTATCTATCTTAATTAATCTAGCTTATCGATAAACTTATTATATAGAAGAGAATAGGGTATAGAAGATAGAGATCTATACCGATAGTATTAAATTAAAGAAGAGATTTAGAATCACCTTTCTATATATACTATATATTAAAGGTAAAGGTTATATCTTATCTTTCGGTAAAGAAAAATTAATTTATTCGAAGCCCGGAGAACTGCTTTATCTTAATATCTAGGGCCCTATCTTGTTGCTTTATATAGTAGAGAGGAATATTTTATTACTTTTACTAATAATATAAACCGTTTCTATTAGTTACTTCTTTTAAAATCTCGCTTTTAGGTTACTAAGATGTTTATGTAATCAAATAATTATCTAAAAATATAGTTTAGATATTTAGTAAAGAGAGTATTACATACCTTTTATAAAAAGGTATAATCTAAGCTCCTATACCTCCCTATATAAAATAGCTTAATAGTATCACAGAGATTAAAAATCGATATTTAATTAAGCTTTCTATTACTATTATAGTAGAATATCAACTACCTAAATACCTTTAGGGTTATCTACTTAGGGAGATTAATTATATAATAAATCGTCTTTATATATTCAAGTTTAATATATCCTTTTATAAAGCTCTCTATAGTCGAAAGTTAAATCTCTCTAATCTTTATATCTTAGGGTACTAGTATTAGTTTCTTATTCTAAAAGAGAAACGAATGATAAAACTTAATCCCTATATAGAAGAGGGTTGATTAATCGCCTATAATAAAGGAGATAATTATATTCTTTATAATATTCGAACTAAGAGGATTAAGTGTTCTTAAAATATTATTATTAATAAGAATCCTGCTCTAAGAGTACTACTAAATCCTTTATATAACCTTAATCTACTATTTTAGGAAGAATAACTTATATCTGATTTATCTCCTTTGGATTATTTTATTCCTGTTGATTTTCTTTAAGAAGTATATCCTAGTAGGACCCGATTTACGATTTATTAATACTCGTCCTACTGATTCTTATCCTTATAATATCGTTTCGACTATCCTCTTCTAATCTAGATATCTTTATTTTACCTAGCGATAACGATAATATATATAGTAATCTTTATATAATTAGTATTATTATATCCCTATAGAATAAGCTCTAATTCTTTATAAATAAAGATTAGAAGGATCCGGAGGTTAATTAGCGAGGTCGATATCGGAAGAGTCTTAAAGATCGCCTTAAACTATATAAGTACCGTCTTATATATAGAGGGGAGCCTAAAGCGGTATCTTTAAATTTAGGACTATCCGAACTTAAGAAGATATATAGGTAGATACTATCTCTATCGGAGGTATTATTAGTTAATAACGAACTAAGCTAGTATCTTTATAGTCGTAAGTACTCTAGACCCCCTTATTATATTATAACTAACCCTAAATATAGCTATTATTACGACTACGCCTTATATTTTTTAGAGAGAGAATAAGCGTATATTCCCCGCGCTTACTAACTTAGCGCGGGATATACTTACTATTCTAGCTACTAGAGCTAGAGTTAAGCGACTTTTTAACTCTACGCGCGATATATATTACTACCGTCGAGGTTCTCTAAAACTATCGACTATTTAAGAGCTTATAATATATATATTTATATTAAAGTTTAAAATAGAGTATAAATAGTATCTACTATTAAATAAGTATCTCTTATTCTAAGAAATATAAGCGGAAGGCGAAGAACGCGAAAACGGTATAAACGATCTAGAACCGATTAGTAATAATAAGAAGGATAATATTATAGTAGTAGAGATACTATATATAGCTAAGTACGGTTGTTTTAGGAAAACGGCGGAGAAGTATTATATCTATTAATAAGGACGATAGAAATAGCGAGGATAAGGGTATTGAAGAAGATAATATTAAGAACGATATAGATCTTCTAGTTAACTGTATAACTAGAAGGGCGCGAGTACGCTTAGTACGTCTAAATAGTTATAATATAACGATAAGATAGTTATTTTACAATTAGAATGCCCTTATTTTCTCTAAATTTAACTATAAAGAAAATAGAAATCAGAAGCTATAAGATAGAAAGTAAAAAATATAAGAATAATTAAAAATATAAACCAAGTCTTCATAATTAATATAACTGCTAAGAATTAGGTGTTTATCCTATTTATAGACCCGAAATAAGTCTATAGGTAACCCGTACCAATTCCCTGGCCCTCCGAGTTCTACCCGCGAGTCCTAAGTAAGGACTCGAAACCCGCAAAATGCGGGTTGAGGGTCGGGTCGGTTCCGAGTCTATACGGGTGAGGACGAGGTCTAGTTACGAATATTAAAAATAGAAAGCCGAAGGTTATATATAAGATATATCTTTATATAATTAGCTATCTAAGATTCCGGCGTATTAATTCTTCGCCTATAATAATATACCTTAAAACTAGAGTATATTTAAAGAAAAGTAGCCCGAGAATCGACTAGCTTATTAAAAGAATAGTATATTAACTAGATTACTTAACTAGCGTTATTATAGTAGGTAAGTTCTTTATAATTTAGTAGCTAATATTAAGTACTATAATCTAGCTAGATACTACTAGTATATTATTTACTTAAGACTATCTCTCCGATACTATTTTAAGATTTATTTTAACTATATATCTACCCTTTCGAGTAATCAAATACCCCTAATTCTACTATATATTAAAGGTTACTTAGTAATTATCTACTAAACTTATAATTCTATTAATATAAACTATTCGATATTATCTTAATATTATAGTCTAGAATAATTAGAAAGGGATTCTATAAAGATTTCTAGAGGGATACTAGCTATTGATAGCCTTAGATTACTAGACTTCTCCTTTCTAATAGACCTTTATAGCTATTACTAATTACTTTATTAATTATAACTAGGATTACTATAAGGTTCTTCTAGGCTTTAAACCTCTCTATAGCTTTTATACTAGTAAAAATCTTAGTAAAACCGTAATCTAAATCCTAATAGAATATAGTATCTCGGATTATATCCTATTAGTAACTATATATAATATAACTAATAATAATACTTTAATATAAAGTATCTAAAAGAACCTTTAGTCTTAGTATTTATTAGATATCTCAATCTTCCGCGTCCTATATATTATATATATAATTTAACTAAGTCTTAATAAGCTTCTTAGGAAGCTTAAGATAGTACTAAGTAATAAGGAGATTAAGTTAGAGTAGTCTAATAAAAAAACCTACTCCTTCTAGAATAAGCGTAATATCTCTAGCGGTATCTAGATTATAGATATATTAAAAAAGATATATCTTCTACCCCTAGATCCTTATAATAGCTAGACTAATAAAAGTATAAAAGATCCGAGGACTAGTAGTCTTTATTGATATAAGCTTATAACGTCGGAAGGTATTTATAGCCCTTTAGCCGGAGCCTATATTAATTCTAATCTAAGATATTAAAATATAATAGGACTTAATATTTCTAATACTTAACTAGGCTAAGAAGCTCTAGCTATTCTATAATTAGTATTATACTAGTTATTAATATCTTTATTTTAAGCTCGATTAAGAAGAGTAACGTTAAGTCGAATATCTTCTTCTTCTAATAAAGCCCTTCTTTAATTTTATAATAATACTATTAAAGACTATAGATATTACCGTATATAATATCTATAGTATCTATAATAAGCTTTTCTCTTATCTTTAATATAGCCGAGATAAAGCTTAAGAATAAAGATATAATCTAGAAGAAACGGATATTATAAGTACTTTAAATAGTAAAGAAAAAACTCTCTAAATACTATACTACTACCGAATATAAGCCTTATAGTAATATCTATACTCTAGTAACAATTTTCTCTCTATTAAAGAAAGTCCGGTACTTTTCCTCGACTGATTAGTAGGGCGATATTAATTATATAAATCGTTATTAAGAGGTCCTAAACCGAGAGTTTAATCGATATAGGAAGATACTTATCTATAATACTAATAACCTAGTAGTACTAGAGACTTCTAGAGTAGCTATTAATAAGAATAATAACTATAATCTTAATACTACTTATATATTATAAAACTAGCTATCAAAAGAGCTTATATAACTAGATAATAACGAGATTATATAATATCTTACTTTTAAAACTAAGCGATAGAAACCTTAACTTTTCTAGAAGGAATATAAGTAAAGCTTCCCGACCTTAATAAAGATAGTAAGGGATATTCTATCTATCCCTATTAGTAGTACTAGTATTAAATAATTATTCAATTATACTCGTAATATCTATTATTACTATCGTAGTTAATTAAAGCTAAGTATAATCCGTAGCCTAATACTATATTAGTTTACTACTAACTTTAATCTTCGATATAAAGAGCTAGGGATTATTAAAGAGTATCTATCCTAAGGTAAAGCTACTTTACTAGATTAAACCCGGAGATTATTATTATAGCTTAAGATCTTAGAGCCTATTAGTAATAACAAGGAGGAGGATTGAGAGACTAGACTCGAGGCTACCTAGTATACTAAGAGCAGTAATAATAACTCGGATAATAATAGTACCGAGTAACGTAGACGGGTAAAAGGAAAATAACCTTGAAAACGACTATATAACGTTATTAAAGAGGATAATAAGCTTCTAGAGATCCGGTAGATAGGAGTATACTAGGCCGTTTAGGGCGGATTCGAAAATAGCTAAGGCTACTAGATAGCTTCTAACGTAATCGGTAAGCGAGCCGGCCATATAAGCCAGCCGGCCACCCAGCCTAACATATTAATTTTAAATGCAATTATCTTAACCACGACGCCATTAAATCAATTCAACTAGCTAATCTCTTTATCTGGACATATCTCTCTTCTATGCCCTGGCAATCTACATATTCCATATACTCGCCCGGCCCGTACAGATGGTTGTAAACCTTACGAAACCTACTTACGATAGGTATTGATACGTATTACTTAGGCCTCAAATAGCTCTACATATAGCTTACGAACCTTCTAGACTGAGAGATCCCCTTTATAGACGATAGTCCTAGTAGACCGAATCCGTTTTTACTTCTGCTTCTCGTTAGCGGCGCGTAAATCGCTAACTTCCTTCTTAAGAAATACGGCGGATTGTATAGTGATTTAGTATACCTTTAAAATCTAGTTTATAGCGGAATTGAGAGGACTTAGGGGGCTCTTTAATCTTATACAAAGTAATACTTTAATTGACAAAGCTTACTTTTATAATTAGATATAGTTTGAGGGCGTTTTCGGGTCCTAATCGCTCTCCCTACTCGGAGGGGGGTAGGGGTTCAAAGACAAATATTTAGCTTCGAGATCACTCGATCAGGTACAAATAGTATTAAACCAGCCGCTTTAAAGCTATTTTTAATCGTTTCCGATTTAAAAGCTTTAATTCGTACGAGGGGGTATACTTCGAGGAAGTTAAGTTTATTAATATAATTAATCCCGTTCCGTATCTTTATCTCAACTATCCGGCTATATAATCGTTTTAATACCGCAAAACAGCCGATATTAAGAGGTTATAAAAGATAAGATAAATACGCTAGTATATAGATTGGTATAACCTTATTTTACTCGTAAATCTTATCGAATTTTAGGGTTAAATAGCTTCTATATCCGTTAAGTATTAAGAGCCGATACCCCCCCTTTATACGCGAAAAAGTTATCGGAATAAAGAGCTTTTTAAGCCAGCGAAGTCCAATTTTATTAGAGGTCCAACCGTTCGGACTAACTTCAAATCGCCAATCTTCCGGGAGGCCGTCAAACTATAATTTAATAAAGACTTTGCCTTTAAAAATAATATACGGAGGGAGGGCCTAACCTAAAGCATTTATATATTCGATAGTAGTCACCTATTTACGATTTCTAGGTTATAAAAGCGAGTACCGACTGTATTATTCACTCCTCGTAATCACCTTCGCTGTAGAGATCAATCCTATCGTAAAGCCCGTCTTATTAAAGTTATAAACGTCGTCGGGATCGATTCTAAATTAAAAAATTGTTTTTTAGATAAGATTAAACTACTCTCTAATAACTTTCGGGTCTTCGTATTTCGCACGTTTATAATTATAGCGTCTCGAGAATCGGGAGGAGAGGAGAGGATACCGTTTCACAAAGTTATATACCTATTTCTCGCTAACCGAAATAACTAGGGTAGCTTTACGTTTTTCGAGAAGAAGATTCGCTATTTCTCGAACAGTAGAAGGACGGGAGGGAGCTCCACGTAGATCCATAGAAAGAATCTATTTTTTAAGAGATTCCTCCTCAATTTCCGTCAATTTAGATAAATTTGCGCGAGAAATCGCGCGATTTTAGTGGCCCCGTAATCGGTCTTAAAGCGTTGAACGTAGTATATTAAAACGGCGCGCCACTTCGCGAATTGAAGAGATTTCTTTATTCTTGAAAGCCTAAATAGCTAATAGAATCCTACCCTCTTGCTCTATTGAATTTTTAGAGGATTGGGAGCGAATTGGTGGCATAGTGGGTGGTTGAACTAACTAAGTGCTAATTTATGGACGCGTTTTGGGCTGGGTGGCCGGCTCGCTTACCGATTACGTTAGTTAGTATAATAGGCTAGTACTAGTATTAGAGCTCGGGCTTTACCTATATACGGTACTAGTCTCCCCTTAGCCTAAGTTTCTAACTACGGTTATAAAAGAGGGAAAGACCCCTACTATAAGAGGATTTCTAACCGAAGTTAGAGAATAGGCGCTAGGGCCTAGAAACTACCGGCGCTTACTACCCTATAACTTTAAGAATATATAATACTATCGTAGAGTTCCTGTATATTTATATTATTTGATATCTATTGGATATCCGCAAATATCCAATGGATATAAGGTCTATATCCAAATCTGTAAGGCTGCGGATCTTAGATATCAAAAAATATCTATATCCGTAGTTTACGGATATGGATTGTGGATATCCGCGGATATTGTGGATCGTGCCGCAGTCTAGTCTTATTAAAGTTATAGATATTATTAGAATCGATTCTATACTAAAGGATTGTCTTTAAAAGCAGATTAAACTACTTCCTAATAATTTTAAGGTCTTTGTATTTCGTATACTTACAGTTATACCGTTTCGAGAATCGAGAGAAGAAGAGAGGATATCGTTTTATAAATTTTATAACCTAATTTTAGCCGACCGAAAGAACCGAGGTAATTATATACTTTTAAAGAAGAAAATCCGCTATTTCTCGTACTATAGAGGGCCGGGGGGCTACTCTACGTAGATCTATAGAGAGTATCTATTTTTAAGATAATCCTCCTTAGTTTTAGTCAATTTATAGTTATTAGCGCGTATTTCAGCGCGAAAGGTAGTCCTACGAAGGCGCGTTCAAAGGGTTGATTCGGGTACGTTAAAACGGCGCGCTGCTTCGCGAATAGCGCTAATTTCTTACCTCTTAATAGCCTATATAGCTAATAAGATCCCACCCTCTCTCTCTATTAAATTTTGAGAGGATTAAGTACGAATTGGTGGTATAGTGGGTGGTTGAAGAAGAAGGGGGTAAATTAGTTAACGCGTTTTAGGTGGTATGCGCAGCTCACTGGTGAAATACGTTAGTAAGTAAAATAAGTTAGTTATTAATAATTATTTAATATTAGTTACCTATCTATACTAATGATATCTTATCGAAATTAGCTTCTTTATTTTTTTAATTCCTAGATATACTTACTATTAAAGATTATTAGTATATCTTATTGAGTAATTAAGTATAGAGATCTCTATTATCTAATACTTTAAGTCGTCTTTTATAAAGGAGTAATCTAGTAGTATTTATACTATTTACTAAAATTTATCTAGTTTTCAGTTTTAATAATTAGACTTCTAAACTCTTTCGATAATCTTAACAATCTCTTTAATAGTCTCTTCTAATATTATAAGAGTTAAATAAGTTACAATTACTTCTTTATCGGAGTCTTTAATAGTATTATAGTATTTTAGCTCTTATTTATATAAAAGGTCTCTTTTCTCAATAAAGTATATATATTTTAACTCTAGTCTATCGAGCTAGATTATAATAATAAAGGATTAGTATATTAAATAACTTCTACTTTAGATATTAGAATATATTCTTATGCTTTATTAACTATTTAAAGAGAATATCCTATTTTGTTAGTCGATATAGTAGTTTTAAAATTATATTATATCCCTGAATAAATTATTAATAAAAATTATAGAATCGAAGGAATAACTATACTTTCTTCATAGTAGTTAGTATTAACTATAACTAGATTAATAATAATATGTTTAATACTTATAACAAAATCTAAAGGTTTAGTTTTCTTAACTAAGAACTTGGATTTTAATAATATAATTTATAGTCCTACTTCCTTTAGATAGTAAATAAAGTACTTCTTTAACTTATTATCTATAATCTTCGATACTCTTACTATAAATTAAGATATTATTTATAAAAATAACTATATATTTATTTAAATATTCTTAGAATATATTATTTATAAATCTTTAAAGTATAGCCGGACTATTTATTAGCCCGAATAGTATTACTTTATATTTAAATGATCTATATCTTAAATCTATATCTTATATAAAATATAACAAGGTCTTTAGCTTCCTTGCTATTAAAATTAGTAAAGTATATAAAAAGGAACTTAAGATACTTAAAGCCCTTTTATAAATTCTTAAGAATATACTTTTTATCACCTTTAACTCCTCTAATAATAATTAATAAAAAGAATAATACTTAAACTATACTTTGGCTTTAAGTATAATATTATACTTAATTTAATTTTATAAGATAATAGTTTAGCTAACTTCTTCTTTAAGAAGACTTCTACAAGCTTATAATACTCTCTTAAAAATATCTTCTCAATTTCCTGAAACTCTATCTCATAGATTTAAATACTTTTTTTATATTAATAATATAATTAATTTTATAGAGTAAGGTAGAGAAGGTTTTAGTTCTTTTATTAACCTTTCCTTATTTATGTAATTAGTTAAATCCTATACTACTAAAAACACTAATATTAATCGATAGTAATATCTCTTATTATTAAATCTTCAAGGTTATTAATATATTATCTTACTTTTATTATTTAAGTTATAACTTCCCTTCTATTATTCTTCGATCTACTAATATCTATACTATCGTTTCTATATATATTTATAATTATTCTTTATCTTCGATTCCTTTTAGTTAAAGAGATAGTCTTACTAGTTAGTATTAGCTTCACAATTAAATTTTAGCTTTAGTTTCTAGAGAATAGTAGCACCCGGTCCTTACTAAGTAACCCCACCCACCCCCTTTAGGTATAGGGTTACTACATACTAATATAAACTCTTGCTTAATGTAAATTTTAAAGAATATATCAATTATTTTTGTATTTTTCTTTACGTATAACACCTATAAAAATCTATAAAAATACTAGAAAATTCTTAAATAGTAGATATATTATCTATAGGTAGAATCTATAGAATAAAACGGGGTGCCGGTATAGGCGTATTCTGTAGTCAATTGCTTCTAACCGCTTTTTTAACCGCTTCTCTGCTTATACCTATTCCTTCGATTACCGCGCCCGGATAATTCGATTAGTATTACTAGCTATAAGGGGGCCGGCCCCCTAGGTTAATCTAGCGCTTAGTAATATATATCCCGATAAGCTTTATAGTATAGAAGGGTAGTATTATCCTTAATAAGCTAGGTAGCTAGCTTTATAGTAATCCGCGTACTTCGATATAGTAACTTTACTCTATATCGAATAGTAGTATAAAGCTCGCTATCTAGTAATTCAATATCTACCTCTAATTTATTATCTTTACTAAAGTAAAGATAATTAAATTATCTCTATAATCTATAGATTTTTTTGAGTAGACTAAGTACCCTTTATTAGTTAAATAGAGAAATACTATAATTAGTAAATCCCGACTTAATTACCCAGGTAGTAAGTATATTATATATAGATATAATCTCTCGAAAAAAATCCGTTTTTCGCTCTATTAATCTACCCTATTAAATAATAGTATTATTATTTAATTGATAGTAATACTTTAAAGTAAGAAAAGGCTTACTATTAAGCGGCTAATATATATACGTTATATAGGGTATAAGGTAACATAGGATAATACTATTATTAACTATAAAGTTAATAAATTCCGGGGTATAGTAAGATCTATAATTATCTAACAATAAAAGGCGCTTACTACCTCGAGTAGTATAATCCTTAGTTACTAGATAAAAGGTATAAAGCTATTAAACTATTGTTTAATCTATATTATACCTATATAGTATAGTTGCTAGGGTATAATCCTTTAGAAGCTTAGTATCTTTATACTAGTTCTCTATATAGAATTTACCCCTAACTCAAAACTATAGTACTATCTTCTGACTATCGGTAGTAATATATTTAATACCGGTAATACCTTTAGTAATACCTCTATTGGATAGAAATAGAGTATAGTTAGCTTAAGGCTTTCCTTACCTAATTTAAAAGCCGGTTTCGTTGAAGTTATAGATATCTTATAGGCTTAATTTGTTACTTTTAATATACTAATTTAAACGTTAGTACTAAGTAGTAAGATAACTAATATTTTTAGCCTATATTCGTCTCCTTTCTTTCGGTTTTTATTTTAGAAAATAAAGGTAGTAGATAGGTAGAATATTTTTTAAAAACCGGTATATCTAGCTTTTATTAACCGGCCGATATAACGAATTTCTTCTATATTAGCGCGAAGAATTATAGTTTTAGTATATATAACCTTCGACTATTTTTATAGTTAGTAGAGAGTAAGTATTATCTAATATAGTAATCTACCTAGTTAGAGCTTACTTTTAATCCGGATTTAATGTCGAATTGGTAGGATAGCGCTTGGAACGAGAACCCCTACCGTAAACCCGGTTGTATAATAAATCATAAGGAACCCCGAATTCTCGCGCTAATAGGGCTATTTTTAGTTTTTTTTCGAATATGCTATTCAGAGAGAGTATTTGTAAGTATATTTTCTAAATCTAGGTTTTTTCCGGTATATTAATAGGGTATAAAATTTATATGAAGTAAGAGTTTGCATTAGTGTGTAGTAACCCTACACCCGAAGGGGGTGGGGTTACTTGGTAAGGACCGGGTAGATAATAGTACTACTATCTTATTTAATATATTATTAAAGAGTGTGTTCTTATCTAATTAAATTATTTGGTATTAATATTAATCTAATAAGATACTATTATCTATAAACTATTTTCTTTTAAGAATTATATTATATCTTCCGAGATTTATAATTAATATTGGAACTTACTACTATATCCTCTTATTATACTATTTTATAAGATACTATATATTATTAACTTACCAAATATTCTATTAAATCCCCGAATAGGGTATTCCTACCTTATATTATCTACTTTTAACCTAAATCGTTTACTAGAGTGTATACCTAATCCCCAATTTAAATATATATATTTATCTATTTTAATATTACTTAATGCTAAAATAGAGAAGGAGCGTCTATTATATATTAATCTAATACCGAAAATTAAACTATCCTTAAGACTACTAATTAATTTATATAAATCTAGCGAGTATAGTAATACCTTCTATCTAAATAGAAGACTTAACCTAGATATTAACTTTTCCCTAATCGCTTATTAAGTTTAATGATAGAGAGAAAATTAAACTATAGTAATAATATTAACTAGCTAGTTTCTTTAGATAATCGTAGGTTATATCTTTTTACTTTTTATAGTTAAAGTATCGACCTTTTTGTATTAAACTATCTCGCTTAGAGTTTAAGAGGCTTCTAAAGTTAAAGTTTTCTTCGTATTTTATATAGGAACAATATATTGACTTTATAATTATTCCTATACTACTGCTATTTATAATACTACCTATATTATCTAGCTTTATAATAAATATAGTAGCTTTAGATATAAATTATACTTTCTCTTCTCTTTAATTATAGTAGTAGTCTCTTTAGTAAATTTATATAATTTACTAAGGAAATTAGTGAAGCTATCCTTTAGCTTCATTATTAATTTATAGTATATAATATAAACTTTAGTATATCGATTCGGATCCGCGAAAATAGTCTTGCGATAGATAATTATATCCTTAATAGCTATATACAGGTTACTTAAATTGGAGCTTATTTAAAGTATAATAACCGAAATATATAGGTACGGCAATATATAGTACTCGATATACCCCCTGGTTCTGAAGGCTATTTAAAGCTCTTAAGGACTATATCCTCTAACTGCTTCGTAAGTAATTCTATCTAATTTTACCTATCTCCCTTCTAATCTCGGCTTAAATCGTTAAGTTATATAGTTTCCCTAAAATAGCCTTTATCTTTAGAGGTTATATAACAAATTACATAACCTACGTCCTTAATTCTAACTAACTCTCTAAAGTATCCTTACTTCTACTTCGGTAGAGCTTTAGTAAGCTGATCTACTAATGTCATAGTAGTTAGTACCTAGTCTATATATACTTAACCTACGCTAACTTCTTACTTTATCTAGTACCGATTAATATCGATATACCGAACCTTAATATATATTATATCCCCTTCCTTTATTAATGAATCGATAGTTTACTGGTTATTATATATAATAGATATTAGGTCATCTAGTTTAAATCCTAATATATCAAGTACTTATCGCTACTACTATATAGGTTTTCCTATCTCTACTAGAGCTAGTAGTTTAGTCTTAGTAGTCGATATAGTAATAGTCTTCTACTTAGTAGCCTTCCGACCGATTAGACTACTATATAGCTTATAGATATATCTTGCAGAGCTCTTTCGATTTTTATAGTCTGCGAAAATATATCGCTTATAAATTTGACCGATTTCGCTACTATTATTAGGGTTATATCTTAATTTCTAGATTAATCCTCTATATCTAGGTTTTATTTAGTGTTCTAGTCTTATTTAATGGAGATATTATATAATATAATTAATGCTTCCTTTACTTTCTTTATATTATATATAATATATATATTTGAGAACTAGCCTATATCTAGTTCTTAAAGCTCCTATTACTTCTTTAGCCTATTTAAGGTAATTAACGACAATAATACCTTTAGTTATAAAGATATATAGACCTTTTTCTATTAGAGTAAGGCCTAGTTTTACTAATACCTTTATAGCTTCTTACTACTAAAGTCTTAGTAATATATATAATCTATAGAGGGCTTTATATAGGAGCTAGTACTAATTTAGTACTTTAAAGTCCAATAGACTTAATACAAATCTCGCTTTCTAGTATTAAATCTAGGAATATAGTAACTATATCTCTCTAAATTATATCTATGTAGATTAAAAGTAGTAACTAGTACGAATACTACTCTCGCTATTTTAATAGCTAGTATAGTCGCTCTTTTTTGTTTAGTTAATATTTACTATAGATTTTCTTTTATGTAGATTTATACTTTAAACTTCTTAAATATACTATCTGTATTAAATTTATATATAAATACCTATTTTAATCGTGAATTTAAGTAGTATTCTTCTTATTCGGTAATATAACCTAAGAGAAGGTCTCTTTAGTCTTTAAAGTCTTAACTTTAAACTCTACTAATACCTTTATTTATATAGTAAAAGAATAGATTTCTTTTTTTACTATTTCTAATTCCCTGACGTATTTCACCAGAAATCTGCGGACAGCAACGAGCTACGCACCCCACCTAAAACGCGTCAACTAATTTACCCCCTTCTTCTTCAACCACCTACTATGCCACTAATTCGTACTCAATCTTCTTAAAATTTAATAGAGAGAGAGGGTAGAATCTTATTAGCTATATAGGCTATTAAGAGGCAAGAAACTAGCGCTTTTCGCGAAGCAGCGCGCCGTTTTAACGTACCCGAATCAACCCTTCGAACGCGCCTTCGTAGGACTACCTTTCGCGCTGAAATACGCGCTAATAACTATAAATTGACTGAAACTGAGGAGGAATCTCTTAAAAAATAGATTCTCTCTATAGTACGAGAAATAGGGGATCTTCTGCTTTAAAAGCGTAGAACTACCCCGGTTCTTTCGGTCGGCTAAAATTAGGTTACGAAATTCGTAAAACGACGTCCTCTTCTTTCCTCTCGATTCTCGAAACGTTATAACTATAAGCGTGCGAAATACGAAGACACTAAAATTATTAGGGAGTAGTTTAATTTAGTTCAAAAGATAATCCTTCAATTTGGAATCGACACTAACGATATCTATAACTTTAATAAGACCGGTTTTGTAATAGGATTGACTATAACTACGAAGGTTATTAAGGAGTAAATATTACGGTCGGAGGCCGGTTTTATAACCTAGAAATTGTAAATAGGTAATAGTAGTTAAATCTCTATATCTAGACTTTATTTAGTATTCTAATATTATATTTAATGGAGATATTACATAGTATAATTAAATATATCTATATACTTCAGTTCTAGATTTTTAAGGAATTTAGCTACTTTGGAGGTTACTTTTATAGTATCTACCTTAATAATGGTAGTAGTATATTATAAGGTATTAAAGGCTTGATACTTAATAGAGACTATATTGTTCTCTCTCTACTAAGATTATATCTATATATCTATAGACCATACTCTCGATAGCTATTTTAATATAACTAAAGCTTCTTCTACTCTCTATTATATATAATATATATATTTAAGAACTAGGTTATGTCTAGTTCTTAAAGCTTCTATTATTTTTTTTAGATTTCAATCTAGTAAAGCCGCTTCTTTAGCTTATTTAAGATAGTTAATAATAATAATATCTTTTACTATAAATGTATATAGATCTTCTTTTACTAGTATTTTTATAGCCTCTTATTACTAAAATCCTAATAATATATGTAATCTATAAAGATCTCTATATAGAAGTTATTACTAATTTAGTACCTTGAAACCTAATAGATATTTAGTATAAATCTCGCCTTCTAATATTAAATTTAAGAACATAGTAACTATATCTCTTTAAATTATATCTAGATTAAAAGCGGTAACTAATATAAATATTACTTTCCCTATTTTAATAGTTAATATCTATTATAGAACTACTCCTATATAGATTCTTCTTTTAAACTTTATAAGTATATTATCTATATTAAATTTATATGTAAATACCTACTTTAATAGTAAGATCTAAGTACTCTCCATATTCGGTAATATAATCTAAAAAAGGTCTCTTTAGCTTTTAAAGTCTTAATTTTAAATTCTACTACTAGTACTTTAATTATATAGTAAATAATCAAATTTTTAGGTATATTTAATTCTCTAATAGTAAAGATATTTAATCTCTATATAATCTTTTTATATATTATACTTCTTTATAATATCTATTATAAAGATATATAGAAGGCTTAATAACTCGCCTAGTTTCTTATCTAATAATAGATATATAATATAGTTTAGATTTACCTTTAGTCTCTATATTCTAGGGCCGGAGATAATATTAGATTTATTAATTAATATATAGATATTTTAATAGACTAATTCTTTAGCTTTAGAATAGATATATACTATATCTCTTATTATAATTAATACTCTATCTCTACTTTATCTTTATTATATTAATCTTTCTCTCCCCTTTGAGCTTCGATCGACTATATAATATTAATCCGATTTAGCGAAGAGAGTAAGGTAGGAGATCTCCTATATAGTATCCTCTTAATTATAGTAATCGATAAAGGTACTTTTTATAGTAAAACTCTCTATAGTAGAGTTCTCTATAATAATATAGGAAAGCTTCTAATAATTTTAATCCCTTCGCTTTACTATTATTATAATAGGTTCTACCACTAAATTAGGTATCTCCTTTAAAGAGGAAACCTTTAGCATTACCTCCCTATTATCTCTAGGAGTTTAAGTTTACTTTGTAACTCTAGATTCTTAGATTTCTTTATTTACTACCTTTAGTATAGTACCCTATTCTCGATTTTCGATATTACTATTAAGAGTTATATAAGTAATTAATATCGGTATATATATCTCTATACTTAACTCCGATTACGCTTTTTCTATTAAGAGTACTTAAGGCTAGTTTTCAGTACTTAGTCCCTTTATTATAGGTCCGCTAATTCTATACTAAATCGAAGTATACTCTCCCTACTATACTATATATTTAGCTATCTTCCGGTAAGAGATTTACTTAGATATATCTACTAATTAATAAGCTCTATATACCTATATTTCTTTATCTAGGTTACTTATAATAATAATTCCTTTAATTATTTCTACTAACCGGCCCCTATAATTTATTTTGTATATACAATATGCTACCCAAATGTAACTTCTTTTTAAATCCTATATTTTTACTTTGATTACCTACTACCCCACTAACTATACCTCAATCTAATAAAGGAATAGAGCAGCAGATTCAGCTAGTAATAGACTCTCTATCTGAGCAATCTAAACCTAATATCGCGAAAACTACGCGAGAATTCGTGGTCCCTATATATCGACTACGCCGGCGATAGAAGGGTAGAAAATCGCTTTTTAAACGATAACCTAATAATAGGAAGCTTAGTTCTATATAGGAAAAAGTATTATATAAATATATTAATTACTTTAACGCGGTCGGAGTATTAATAAATCGCCGCTAAGTAGATATTATAGCTAATTTAATTCTCGAAGAGGACTATTATAATAATACAGAACTACTACTATAAATTAGTAACTACTAGCTATAACGTTTTCTTAAATGTAACCCCGACTACTATATATAATAGTAGCGAGCTCTTAATATTAAAAGAAATCCTACTCTCAATAAATCGGTAGTCTAAAGGTAGTTTAAAAACTATAAACGTATAATTACTAAGTACAGGATATACTATCAAAATATCTATAATTTTAATAAAACTAGCTTTTAAATTAGTATTAGCCGGCATTAATTTATTATTATTATTATTATTATTATTATTATTATTATTATTATTATTATTATTATTATTATTATTAGGTATCTAAAAAAGAAGCTATTTAATAGATCTATTATAAATTATAAATCTATTATAGTCCTAGAGGCTATCTTAGCCGATAGTTTTACCTACCCTTTACTTATCATTTTAAATATAAGGTAAGCTTTACTACGCTAGTTCGATTATATTGAAGAGAGGGGATATATAGCTATTACTAATACTAACTATATTAATAATTAATTAGTATATTAATAGATTTCGCTCTTCTATAAATAGATAATTTATAAAAAGAATAATATTATCTTATTCTTCTTACTATCGTATATAAGCTATATATTACAGCCTCTCGATATTGGCGTATTTAGCGTATATAAAATACTAGTATAGTAAGGCTATTAAAGGGGCTATAATAACTAGATACCGCTGATTTTTAAAGGATAAATTCCTATATTTAATAAGAGAAATCTAGCGAGAAACCTTTAAACTATATATAATTAGGCTTAGATTTAAATTAATAGGCTTTTAGCCTATTAATTCTAAGCTTATTAGCGATAAATTAGAGTTATATAATCTATATTATAACAATCAATCTCGGTTAAATATACTGTTAATTACCTTATAAAATACTAAGTTTAGTACTCTAAAAACTACTAAAAAAGTAAGAAGGATTAGCCTATAGCTTAATTAATACGATCCTATAACTTAGCGCTTTAAAGAAGAGTTAGCGAAACTTATAAAGGGTACTAAAGTATAGGCTACCTTAGCCCTCTAACTATAGCGGGAGTTCGACTAAATATAAGCTATTATAGGGACTCGCTACGCTAGATATAATATATCTCGTCGTTATTGACGGATTATCGGTATTATTAATTCGAACTAAGTAAAAGTAATAAAGAGAAAGGAGTATAAATTGACGGAAAAAGCCGATTAAGAGAAAACGAAGTAGAAGTAAAAGAAGGTATTTATCGAAATTAGAAAGTATAGTAGAGCTAAAAAAAAGTGGAAAGGCTCTATAATTTTATATACTAGTAGTAAAGTAGTTAATTTATTTATTCCCTTTTTTTAATTGATTAATTTACTATATTATATTGTAGAAAATAGAGGTTAAGGTTGAATATATAAAAAAGGTTGCATTTGGGTGGTATGTTTGTTGTATATAGACCTTGCTAACACCTACAAGACCAAAAAACTTTTGGTCCTATTACCCTGTCACTCCTATATAGTCCCACACTAGTATAATTCTGCTTAGTATTTCCTATTTCGGCTGTATAACACTGCTGACTGTTCAGATAAAATACTGTTATTTATATTATATCGTTATCGTTACTTTTATTATTAATATAGCTTCTTTATATTATATAGTTTTAAGGGAAGTTGATATATTATTCTAATCCTTATTATAAAATTATATAATAAGGAGCTACTTAGAATATAGAAGTGTGGTAGCTTATAGATAAAGGAAATAGTTGAACTTAGAATTATATAGAAGTAGTGGAGTAGAATATATATATTTAAACCTACTTTCTACTATTACTATTTCTAACCGCGGTTAGAGATTATACCTATTAGTATAAAGATTGAATTTTAGACTTATAGGGATCGTAGATACCCCTAAATCTAATCAGCTCTTTATAATATAGGAGTCCTATAGGACTCCTATTTGATAGTCCAATAGGTATACTCTGTTAAGTAGGTACTAGCCTATTTATAGTATATCATCGCGTTACCTTTAATTTTAATTTACTAGTACTAAACGCGACTCTCGTCCCTATAAAGGTAGGTATTAGAGATCTTCCTTTTATACCTCTTCCTTATTAGTAAACTATTTTTCTAGTATATCTCAGTATAACCTATATACTAATACTAGCCCTTCGGCTTAGATTACGTTATCCTAAATTTATCCTTTACCTTCTTCTATCTTTAGCGTCAGTATTATTAATAAGCCCCTTACGCTAGATTATTTAATTAGCTAATAGCTGGTTAATAATAGCCTAGAATCCGATACTCTCTATCCGTAACCGAATACTATTCCTCCTAGTCTCTATCTAATTAGCCTAAGAAATTAAAAGTTCTAGGTTCTTTAGACTTAAATAAATAAGACCGAATTTATCGAGTAGTAGCGCTATATAGTAGTAATAGATAATTAGTTAAATTGTCTATAATAAGTAGGACCGGCTTAAAGAAAGCCTATAAAGCTCGAGAAAAGCTCGTAAAGCTTACTAATAACCCGTAAAAAGCCTATTCCCGGCTCGTTAGAAGTTGATTTTCCTTAAAATATTTCAACTAATTAGCTATAAGAAATTATTAAATATAGGTAGTATATCTAGAACTATTAGGACTAGCAATCTAAAATAATCCTAGAAATCATAAAGGTATAGACTTTCTTTTTATATAAAATTCGAATAAGTTAAGCTACTTATAATTAATATTAATCTAAGATTAATACTCGACTAAAAAGATATATATAGTTCCTAGTACAGAATATATATCTCAGTAGGTATTAACTTATAAGCGTAGAATATTTCTAACAAATTGATCTATATAGTTATAAAGCTTAGTTATTATACTAATATATCAAAGATAAATATCTATTTACTTGAATTTCTAAATATTTTACCTTCCTGATTATAATAATAGAGTAGAATTCTATGTTTGAACTAAAACATAGGTAAAAGACGGTCATTTATTTAGGTGATTCAGCTATTTTATGAACGCTAAGACTATAGTTTATACAATTTCGAGCCTAGGGGGGGGCTCGTCGGGCCCCCCCCCTTCGAGCCGGGGTCCGGGTCGAGCCCAAAAAGTTCGATCCCCAGCTTATTGAGGGTCGGGTTTCGAGCCCGGACCTTAGGCCCAAAGTTGGGCTTTGCGGAAGTCTACTAGGGAGTAAGAATAGTACCTATAGCGTATAAGCTACTATAGGCTTCCTCTATTAATTAGTAGTATACCGAAAGCTTTTCCCTTCTAGCTTTAAGAGCCGCTAATATAGCCTTCTTCTAGGGTACCTTCTTACGACGAAGTCGGGCCTAGGATTATTTAAAATATATAAATATTATGAATAGTTATTATCTTAATCTTTAATAGACCGACCGTCTACTTATAGAAAGGCTTTATAATATAGAGTAGATAATCGATTTAGCGCTACTCCCCTTTACTAATATAGAATTTAGGGCGCTAGTACTCTATATAATACCGCTAGAATATTATCGAAAGGCGCTTAGTACGCTAGAGTATAAGATATATAGAATTCTATTAAGCATAGATATCTTAGATTAGAGCTAGCTTTATTCTGTCGCTTTAGAGATTCAGAAAGGCCTCCTATCGCTATAGGCTAGTATTAATAAATATAATAAAAGCGCGAACCTATAATTATAATTAATATAAGATACTTTTATAGAGGTTAGATATATACCTTTATAAGTATATAAATAATTCCCTTTTATAGCTTTACTTACTAAAGGATACTCCTATTTTCTTCTAACTATACGTTCGCGGTTTTATTATTCTTTAGATTAGCCTTTATTAAGCTAAGAAGATCTTTTAGATATAGCTAAATTATATAGGTAAGGTATAAACCCGTATAATCTTAGTAGAATCTAGGAGATCTATCTATCGGATCGATTTATAAAGACTTAACTATAGTTTTATTATTTAATATATTATTAGTAGTAATTGTAATTACCCTATTAATAATCCTATAGTTAGAAAGAATACCGAGAAGAACCTCTACTAAGTAAGCGCCGGTATACTAGCTATAAACCGGTTTAAAGCCTAGAAGTATCTTATAATATATCTAATCGATATCTATAAAATATCCTATAATCGCTATAAACGCTTATTAGAATAGTAAGGTCTAGCAGTTAAGAGTAATTGAGAGCTTTACCCTAGCGAGGAGGTAGGAGAGTAGCTTTTACTATTCTATCTAGACAATCGATTAGAGTCGATATCGCGTAGTTTTCGGTAAAAGAAGGCTTAAAGATTATAGTAAAAGCTATACCTCTACTATAAGATCTTAGAATTCTTAGTACCGAAGGATTTAAAATAGAAGGCGAGAGTTTACGATAAATTTTACCTAGGCTCTCTTAAATCTTTATAGATTAAAGGCCTTTAGAGTAAATATACGGTTTAATTAAGAATAATATAGAAGTTAGCCTTAGATAGATTATTTATAAGACCCTAGTCTTACCGAAAGTTTAAACGATTATTATATATCCTATTATTAGGTTAAGTCCTTTTATACGCTAGTTTTATATATATAGCTTCTTAAGTACGTAGTTAGGGATTTCGACCTATTTAAGGTTAATAATAGGTACGATAGTATCTTTCTATATCTCCGATAGAGTACTATTAGTTTTCTAGTTTAATAGTATACTACCTAGTTAAACTAATCCTAAGTAGAAGATATATATCGTACTTCGAAGTTTATTTTAGAGAGTAGAGGGTATAGATAAGTACTAATTGTATTCCTCTACTATTTAATAAACTCTACCTTATTCTCTATAGTCTAGAGAACCTAGAACTTTTGATTTCGTAGACCGATTTGATAAAGACTAGGTAGAAGAGATATTAAATTAATTTCGGACTAAACGACTAAGGATAGTAGTACGCTATAAATCGGCTACTAGCTAATCGAATAGTCTAGTATAAGGGGTTTATCTATTAAATTAAGATTATAGAGTAAAGATAGTAGAGGTATCCTAATTTACGAGGAGGCAATCTAGGACGAAGGGCTAGCCTTAGTATAAAGATTGTATTAAGATATAATATTCTAATAATTATTATATTGTAGAGGACTAGGGTAAAGAGGGGAGGGACTTAGGAGTATAATAAGGATAGAATAATCTTAACTTACCTCTTAAAAATCTTCTAATTAACGATTGTATCTATCCTCTATATCTTAAGTACTTTATAGTAGGCCGAGTAATAACTAGCGCGAAGATAGATTATAAGATAGTAAGACCTTCTATTTACAGCTCTCCGATTAGTTAAGTAAGCTTTAGAATAGTATGGGTCCTACGGGTATCCTATAGGAGTCTTATTAAGTTAGAGGTATAGCTAGTTTTAAGGGTCAATCCGATCCCTTAGTATTTTAATAGAATTTCTTATATAAAGGCTTCCAAAGCTTAATTTTCTAACCCTAGTTAAAAAACTGATAGTCGTATTAAATTATTATATAAAGGCTTCTAAAGCTTATTTTTCTAACCTCGGTTAGAAAATTAGTAGTAATATTAAATTATTATACTTCTAAACCTACTATATACTAATACTACTACTATATATATATAATTAAATTACTTAAAAAATATAAAGAAAAAATATATAAATAATATAGGTTACGAGGTTAAGGAATTCTACTTAGTTACTAAAAAGGTCTTAAGGCCTGTAGGTAGTACCTACCCGCCTATCTATAGGCGATATCGTAGTCTAGATATTAATTTCTATACTAATAATATAATATTAAGAGTAGTTTTAAAATAAAGGGATAAAATAAAGACCTATAGTATCTAATACTGTAAAAAAAAAAGGATTTATTATATTTTAGTATAATTTTTAATATATATAGAGCTTAGTTAAAACTAGAGAGTATAGTATATATATAAATATATATATCTCTACTAACTGACTATAATACTAAGTTAATAACTTCTTCTTAATCTCCTATACTTAATTTTATATATTTAAGCTTACTTTTGCTTAAATATAATATTTAAATATATAGCTGAGATATTTATCTTCTATTTTTAATAGTATACTATATAAAAAAGTTAGATTGCTACAAACTTAAAGTGAGAATATTAATATACCTATAAAAAATAGTATTTTATCTGCTAAGTTAGTATTTTTATACAACCAAAATAGGAAATACTTAGCAAAAATATGTATGCTATGGGACTATATAGAAGTCCTATCACTCCTATAGGACTCCTATGGGACCACTATGGTAATGGGACCAAAATTTTTCTAGTTCCATGGGAGTTGGCAAGGTCTACTTACTAGTGAAATACGTTATATAGTTTCTTCTAGACCTGGCAGTGACCCTCCGGGTGGTCCATGATCTTGGACCCTCCACCCGACCCTCCGAGGGTCAGGGTCGCTCGCGGGTGACCCTCCACGACCCGTAGCGACCCTCGGATACATAAATTTCGAGCGCTAAGCCTAATTAAGGTAGATAAAACTACTTACGTCTCTTAATAAAATACAGTTATTTATATCTGTTTTATCTACTAGATTATAATCACCAATTTATAACTATTTAAGTTATTAAATATTCTAAAGTTATTTAATAATATTATATTTCAAGTATAGTTCTCTTAGTTCTATACTTTTTTTATACTATACAACCGTAGGGAAGCAGTACTTAGTGAGATAGAAGTAATCAGTCTATATTATAGTAGAAATATATATATCTATATATATATCTATATATATAATATTGCTTAAAAGAAATATATTTTATTTCTACCCTTTAGATATAAGAGAATTATATCTAAACTAGTTTAGAAGACTTTATATAATAACTAGATATACTATCTATTTTCTAACCTTAGTTAGAAATATAGGGTTTAGAAGGCTTTATATAATAACTAGATATACTGTCTATTTTCCGACTGAGGTTAGAAATATAAGGTTTATCAAGGGTCCGGACGAGGTTTATTAAGGGTTTATAAGATTTGTTACGGGTAACCCTTATAAACTAACTAATAGTAATAGTTTATTAAATAGGTTAATAGATCTACTTAGTAAAAATAGTAAATTTTAGTCCTTTATACTTTAATTATAGAAAAGAATTTACTATAAGTTATCTACTCCTTATTACGTTTATATTTACCTATATTAAATATATTACAATTTTCTAATACTTATACTTCCTTAAACTATAAGAAGGCTTCGTTAGACGCTCTTCAATACCTTCTCCCTAACGATATACTATTTATAACCCCTTACGCGTTAGGAAGTTAACAAACCTTAATATCGGTATATAATAGTTATTAGTTCGCCCCTCTTAGGTCAGCTACTTATATAGGTATATTATCTATAAATAAGTATAGAAAGGGGGTTAACTATACTAAATTCGCGTTAAGAAGACCGAATATTAAGAATTTACTTAAGACAGCTATATATTATATCCTCTTATATTATCTTTATTACTAAATTATCTATAGGTATTAAACAAACTAGCTTTTATCTTCTTATAGGATATTTAAAAGTAAAAGCTACTAAGTCTTATTACTATTTTATATCTCCTATTTTTATTCTTTAAATACTAAGAATTTACCGATATTATTAAATATATATACCCTACTCTAACTATACTAACTATTCCTTTATAACAAACTATCCGTAAACGGTTAAAAGTATTTATTAATAAATACTAAAAAAGACTCCTTTAGAGTCTACTACTAAAGATAAAGCTCTCTCTTACGCTAGACTATTAGATATCGCTATTTTAGTAGGCGTTTATAGCAGTAATAGGCTACTTTCTAGATAAAGATTAGGAGTACTACGAGGTTCTCCTTAACTTCGAGCTACTCTCTAGTATATACTCTAAATCGAATCTTAGTAAGATTATTATTCGGATATTATAAAAATATAATATTCTTAATCGAGTACTTATAATCACTACCGATAATACCTTAAATAATATAATACTAGTTTAGGCTATAAATAACTTAATAAGGACTATCTAACTAAGTACTAATTCTACTATTATTTATATTCCTTATATTACTTATATTATCTAAATTAGTCTTACGGATTTACTTAGGAAGATAAAGGTATCCCTAAGTAATAATACTACTAAGTTAAACTAGTTTAATAATTGTATAAGGGTATTATATATACGCTAAAGAAAGTATAAGATCGTAGATATACTTAATAAGGTATACTATATTCTAAGTATTACTTCTATATACTAATATCTCTTTTAGGTTCGTAACCTTACTATTTATATTAACGTAAGCCTATAGCAGCGGGATATATTTTATACTCTCTAGGATAAAGAGCCTAAGCTTATTTTAATCTAAGATATTAGGATACGGTAGAATTTAACTTTCCTAATATTCCGGCGAGTAAAGAGACTATAACTAATATTCGATACCTTCTACTTATAATATAAGTAGTCTTACTTTATACTAAGCCTAAGAGAATAGAGGTAGATTAAATATCTACTCTTTATTCTTAAACTATTCTATAAGTTTATAAGTCTTATTTCTAAGACTAAAGACTTAAGTATCTACCTTATCTTTAGTATATATAACCGCCTTTTTAACTATCTTAAGAAGGCGATCGCTATACTTTAGCGGAAGAAGGTTCTATAGAAACAGCTTATACAATCTACCCTTAAAGCTATATTAGAAAAACTTTCAAAACACTATAAAGATATAGATAGTATCGATAGGTATCTTTATACTATTAGTATAATTTTATCTCTATCCTAAAAGCTTTAATTCTTCTTATTAAAGGAATAGGAATTAGATAATCCTAGCAAAGCTAGCTAGAAGGATATTTACCGAGGTAGTCTTAAGACTTAGGTTAAGCGCTATAAGGAGCGGCTTAATATTAGGAATAATTAGTTATCGCTAAGTAGTCTATTATCTAGGGTTAGAATATCTAAGCTTAAATTAGCGTTAGAGTTAAATAACTCCTAGCAGTCTATCGCTTTATAGGAGGATAAGCTAACTCAATATCTTAATTCTAATAAGTCTAATAATCTATCGTTATACTTTATATCTAACTAATATTAATAAATATATAGCCCCGTAGCGTTTATTACCTCGTATATTCTAGAAAGAAAACTAATATAAATAGCCGATTCTTATAAGTATTACCCGTAATATTATATCTATCCTAGCTACTAGTATAGACGTAGAGCGACTATTTAACTCTACGCGTAATATTTATTATTACCGGCGAGGTTTACTAAAGCCGAAGACAATCTAAGATATTATAATATTTATATATATAATAAGGTTTAATCTATAGGAGAATTAGCGGCTAATTCTCTAAAAGTACCTATCTTTCTAGGAGATCGTAGCTTTAATAGAGATAAGTAGTATAGTTACTACCTCGTTTAAACCAATCAGTAATACTAAGGAAGATATAGTTAAAGAAAGTTAGTTACTACCTACTTTACTACTATTACCTAATATTATATTTAGGAGGAGATAAAGAAGTAGCTTACTAAGCGAAGGCGATAAGGTACAATCTAGTACCGAGGATAGTATAGATAAAGAGGGCGAAATTCCTCTCTCTCGATCGTCTAGAAGAGTTCGGAAGGTTTTAAAAAGGCTTAATAGATATATAGTAGTCTAGTAAATAGGAACTAGGTTTAAGAATATAATATAAGTTTTTATAATAATATATCACTAAAAATTAATATTAAAGAACTTCGGATATATAATTAGGATACTTAAAAATATAGGGGCAAATCTACATAAATTATATATATCACGAGATTTGTCTGTTTATCTCGTTTAACGACCCTCAGGGTCACCCGCGGGTGACCCTCCGAGGGTCCAACCTCTAGGTGGACTACCCTTAGGGTCAGAAGGTTAGACCCTCGAACCGCCCCAGTGGCGGGGCGGTTCGAGGGTCGTGAGGGTCACCCGCGGGTCACTGCCAGGTCTAGTTTCTTCTAGTCTTTCTATAGAAGATATAATTATAAAAAGAGATTACTTAATAATTAAGAATAGTATTAAATTAACTATTTTCTATAAATTACTTAACTGCTTTTTAACTATATAATAAGGTTTTCAAAGATAAAAGAGATTATAATATAGTTTATTTTTAAGATTTATATAATATACTCTTTAATTATTTCTTTTTAAAATAAAGATACTATTTAAATATAAATATATTTATTAGAAATTATTTTAATAATTATTACTTATATGTTAAAATCGTCTTATAATAAATTAAGGGTCGACTAATATTTAGATTATAGTATTTTTTAGTTTTAAGCTAAATAAGATATTAAAAAGTACTAAAATATCTATAAAATCGAACTAGTAAAAGAATAGAATAACAAATATATAGAGGATACTAAGCTTAATCTAATTAATAATAATAAACTATAAAAGATATCTCTTTATTTAATAGATATAGATATAAAGGTAATAGCGCTAGAGTTACTAAGGACTATAATTTAGAGATAGGTCCCAGGAAAGAAATATAAAAGTAGAGTAAACAATAATTTTAAATAATATTAGAGAAATATATCTTTATTTGATTTTGTAATTCCTTTTTAATTTATTCTAGAAGAGCGCTATATATAAAATACTTAATATTATAAGTAAGAAATATGTTAATTATATAGTTATATATTAGAAGTCTATTTATCTAGTTTATACCGTATTAGGCCCTAATAGGTTATCTTATAAGTTTTAGGATGTTAGCTATAACCTAAACCTATCGTTAGGTCGAAGTAGGCCTTGACAAGTCCCGCAGCACCAAGGCAATTTTAGTGCTGCGATATGGTGCTGCGAGGTACTGCGGGACCAAGCCAATTTTGGTGCTGTTATATGGTACTGCGGCACTAAGTGCTGCAGCACCGTCGTAGCACTAGTTTTAGTGCTGCGCTAGCATAATTCTGCTAAGCATTACCTAAAATAGATAGATAAAATACTGACTTATTTTGATAAATTATTATTTTTTATATATATATTAGTATTGGGAGGTAGTTATAGTTACTTACTGCTAAGATTCGTATTAACTTACGTTTAAGAAATAGATTAAAAGCGTTAAGTCCTATATAAATATAGGTTCAAAGTAAAATCAGCCTAAAACAGTATAGAATTAGTGGTTAATATTATCTAGAAGAGAATATACTAGTATTGTATATAGATATATATATTTACTCTATATATATACCTTCTAGTTTATATCTTATAGTTTCGATTTTATTTTTTTATAGTAAAAGCCTATATTTCACCCTTTTTTTAAATAGTATAGTACTGCGACCGGATAAATTACCTTATATCTTATTTTGATCTTTATAATTAATATACTATATAGGCTTTATATAATAACTTAATATACTGTCTATTTTCTAACCGAGGTTAGAAATATAGGGTATAGAAGGCTTTATATACTAACTTAATATACTATCTGTTTTCTAATAGAGGTTAGAATATAGGACTTTAGGTAGCTATATAGAATAAGGGGATAATATAGACCCCGAAATATATTATATTATAGCACTATATCGTAGTACTATAGGAGTACTACGGGAGTACTATAGTACTATAGTAGGGCTATTATAGGAGTCGGAGGTAAATAGCTAATAGATATCGAGATTTATATTCGGCTTTATAATCTATCTACTACTATACTAATATAGTAGATACCCTCCCTATTTATTATTAGTTATATCGGTCGTAGATTTTGTCTAGGTAGGCTATTTATATTTCTATTTTCCCCTTTATCTTATACTATATACCTATATATACTATTTGCCCTTAACCTTTAATATATTATATTTTAGATAGTATACTAAGACTAGCCCTTCTTCGTAGGTATCTTTATTATAAATTAGATACCTAGACTATCTTACCGACTACGACTTTCTTTTATACGATTTAATATATAATCCCCTTACTCCTAACTAGTTAATCAGCTAATAAATACTAAATCCCGAAGCCCCCTTAATCCTTAATACTCTAAAGTTCTAGACTTTATATACTATTACTACTCTAATAACCCTCGAACGAATTAGCCCTAAAGCTAAGAAACTTTAGATATACTATATAAAGATAAATAAAATATAATCTATTAAGTAGTAGCGATATACTATATATACCTAACTAAATACTTTACGACGTAAAGTAAACTTTAAAGCGAATTATATATTACTATATTAGAAGTACTTCGACTAGGTCGTATACTATTAGACTAGATAGCCGATAGTACTTTATCGATAATATAGAAAGGCGATTCCTTATCTATTATAGTCTAGAGATCTTTACTTATTAAGAAAGTACTATAAGAGTAAGACCTATTAGTAGGGTAGAAGGAGTTCTTTTCTTTAGTAGATATTAAGACAATCGCTATAGTTTATAGTAATATATACTATTATATCTTAAAATAAACTATATACTAATTTAATATATCTTAGTCTGAGTATCCTTCGGAGTAGAAGACTACTTTTAATACTAAGAATTAGGAATAAATTTAAATAAATTTAATTATAATATATTAGCTCCCCTTTTAGTTCCTCGAAAGGCCGAAAATGTTTAAATTTATTCGATTTACTCGCCTCTTAAAAGATATATCTCTAATCTTAACTCCTAAGATAGTATAGTATCGCCTATAAATAGTAGTTAAGAGAGATTATTAAAAGACCCTTTCTCTTTTACTAAAGAATACTAAGCTTTAGACTACGCTAAAACCCGTAAACCCGCAAACCCGAAAAAACCCAACCCGCAAATGGGTCGGGTTTCGGGTCGACTTTCATAACCCGTAATGGGTTTCGGGTTTGCTTAGGTAACCCGCGCGGGTTTACGGGTTACCTATGCGGGTTACTAAACAGTGCAAATATAGGAAGAGTCGTATTTATATAAATTATATATTTCTTACCTGTATCTTATTATATTTCCTTTTCACCTTAAGGGGGTAAAAGCTCCTATAGCCCGCTCTAATTCCAATATACTACTACTATTTCTAACGGCTGTCAGAAATTACTTATGCGTAAAAAGCCACTTTAGCCTATACTATTTCTGACCGCGGTTAGAGATTATACCTAAAACCTTCTTCGACTACTACTATTATACTATATTTCCTATATATACTTAGATTATAAATAATATAGTTATCAATTTGAAGCTAATAGTATTCCTATTTATCGTTATCCTACCTTATACGTTTCCGGGATCTAATAAATCTACGTACCTAAGTATTCCCTTCCTTAGGTATAGGTAGTAGGATATTATACTCTAGAACTTAATCCTTATTACTAGTTGATAGAGTAGGCTGCTCGTCCTCCCTTCTATTACTAATCTCTACTATTATCCTATCTTCCTTATTATCGCTAATCGGATTAAACTTATATATATAAAGACTATTATTCTGCTCTTCGTTAGCTATCTCGACCTTATCGCGAGAGAAGAATTCCTTTAGAAACGTATACTCGGCTTCCTCGAAGTTAAACCTCGATATATAAAGGTATATTATAAGATCCTAAATAGTGTCGGTATTAAGTCTACCTCGGCGGTAGTAATAGATATCCCGAGTAGAGTTAAATAGCCTTTCGACGCCCGCCCTAGTTACTAGAATCGAAAGTATATCTCGGGTTAGGCTTATAAGAGCTAGGAATCGATATTAGTTATCCTTCTAGAATAGAAGGGGGGATATATTGATAGTATCTATTATATATTAGTACTATATTTTATAATTCTAGTAGTTATACTTTATATATACTACTTTTAAAATATTATAAGAGCTTATTATACGATAGGTTATTAGGTTACTAACTTCCGAGTATTATATCGAGGCGAGACCCTAACCTTTTCGAAGACTAGGACGGTAGAGACGTCTATATACTTCTAAGATATATCTTATATAGTATAAGATAGTCTTAAAAGCTATATCGATACCTCTAAGCCTATTACTCTTCCTATTTATCGGTTTAAAAGAACCGAAGCTTATTAGTAGGAGTAAGTATAGTTCTAATTATATAAAGATTACCTCGGATATTATCTGTTTCGGTATAATAGTCCTTAAGTTTCTACTATATAGCTTTAAGAGCCTATAGTATATTTTTTTTCTAAGAGACCCTTTTACGTCGGAGTTATATAATAGATTGCTTAAGGTACTCGAAGAGCTTATTGTAGATCTTAAATATATAGTAGGTAGTAGCGTCCTTTGTCTTTAATAGTTTAAGGGTAAATTTAAAGAAAGGCTAGGTGATCTAAAGAAGGTACTCGATCTGTCGCTATTTATCGTTATCTAACGTAAGGTCCGATCGCTTATACTTATTATAGAATAGCGTAAAATAAGGGCGAAGCCGCTTTATACGCCGGAGTATAAGAAAAGTAGAGTTCTATCGCGTTTTAATATCTTATATTAGCGCGAGTTTAGCTAATTTAGTCTAAAGGGCGTAAAATATATCCCGTCGCTAGGGGCTTATATTTATATATATAGCGAGGTTTCTGTAAAGGTATACTATTTTCAGGTGTACGGCCTGTCAACCGGGTAAGATACGATGGTAGGAGAGAGGAACAGATTGTATTGTCTTCAACGTGACAAGGCTAACTCTTGTCCCGGAGGAACAGGATCCAGGGGAGTCCTATGTTATCTATCACTATACCCCGCTTTGATCACATGGGGTTAGACTGCGGCACGATCCACAATATCCGCGGATATCCACAATCCATATCCGCAAACTGCGGATATGGATATGGACCTCATGTCCATTGGATATTTGCGGATATCCAATGGATATCAAACAATACAAACATGCCTAGACTCGTGACCTCGAGGGGTGTGCATTAATTTTATGTTTTCCTCTGTATTTTTCGTGTAATAGTATGTTATGTCAAATAATCAAAATCTGGATCTTTTGGGGGTTGTATGAACTTATTCATTCATATATACTATTTATAGATCTAACTGTGAAGGGCTACGGTCGAATTGAGTCAATTAAACGGCGCCTATATGCTGTTTAGCTAAAGTTTAGGAGTTTTACTATGTAGGAACTCCACGATAGTGTTATATATTCTTAAAGTTGTAGGGTGGTGAGCGCCGGTAGTTCCTGGGCCCTAGCGCCTATTCTCTGACCTCGGTCAGAAATCCTCTTATAGCAGGGGTCTCTCCCTCTTTTATGACCGTGGTCAGAAACTTGGGCTGGGGGGAGACTGGCAGCGTACACGGGTAAAGCCCGAGCTCTAATACTAGCACTAGCCCATTATACTAACTGGAAGCCATCTGGTAGCCTTGGCTGTTTTCGAATCCGCCCTAAACGGCCTGGCATACTCCTATCTACCGGCATCTCTGGAAGCTCATCATCCTCTTCAACAGCGTCGTATAGTCGTTTTTGAGGTTGTTTTCCTTTTGCCCGTCTACGTCGCTCGGCACTATCATTATCCGAGTCATTATCACCGCTCTCAGTGTGCTAGGTAGCCTCGAGTCCAGTCTCTTGATCCTCCTCCTCGTTATCACTGATAGGCTCCAAGACCTCAAGCTGTGGTAATGATCTCCGGGTTTGATCTAGCAAAGCAGCTTTACCTTGGGATAGATACTCTTTGATAATCCCCAGCTCCTTATATCGAAGATCAAAGTTAGTAGCAAATTGATACAGTATCAGGCCACGGATTGTACTCGGCTTCAATTGACCACGACAGTAATAACAGATATCACGAGCACAATTGAATAGTCGTTCAACACTAGCACCACTAGCAGGGATAGATAGAATGTCCCTTGCTATCCTTACTAGGGTCGGGAAGCTCTGCTCATATTCCTTCTAGAAAAGTCGAGGTTTCTGTCGCTCAGTTCTACGAGCAAGATATCGTACAATCTCATTGTTATCTAGTTTTGCAAGCTCTTCCAATAGCTGGTTTTACGATGCACAAGCAGCATTAAGATCACAGTTATTATTCTCATCAATAGCTACTCCAGAAGTCTCCAGTGCCGCTAGGTCATTGGCATTATAGGTAAGCATCTTCCTATATCGATCAAACTCTCGGTTTAGGACCTCTTAATAACGATTTATATAATCAATATCGCCCTGCCAATTAGTCGAGGAAAAGTACCGGACCTTCTTTAATGGAGAGAAGATTGTTACTAGAGCGTAGATGTCACTATAAGGCTCGTATTCGGTAGTAGTGTAGTACTTAGAGAGCTTTTTCTTTGCTATTTGGAGTGCCCGCAATATCCGTTTCTTCCAGATCACACCTTTATTCTTAAGCTTCGCCTCGGCTATATCGAGATAGGAGAAAAGCTTATTATAGATACTATAGATATTGTGTGCGGTAATATCTTTGGTCTTTGACAGCATTATTGTGAAATCAAAGAAGGGCTTTGTCAGAAGAAGAAGATATTCGACTTGACGCCACTCTTCTTAATCGAGCTTAAAATAAAGATATTGATAATCAGTACAATACTGATTATAGAATGGCTAGAGCTTCTTAGCCCGGTTGAGCATTAGAAATGTTGAGTTCTATCGTATCCGAATATCTTGGATTGGAATCAATACAGGCTCCGGCTGCAGGGCCATAAATGCCTCCCGACGTTATAGACTTACATTAATGAAGACTACTAGTCCTCAGATCTTCCATACTTTTATTAGTCTAGCCATTATAAGGATCTAGGGGTAGAAGATATACCTTTTTCAATATATCTATAATCTAGATACCGCCGGAGATATTACGCTTATTCTGGAAGGAGTGGGTTTTTTCGTTAGACCACTCTAACTCGATCTCCTTATTACTTAGCACTGCCTTAAGCTTCCTAAGAAGCTTATTGAGACTCAGTTGGATCATATGCGCGATATATAGGACGCGGAAGATCGAGATATCTAATAAATGCTGAGACTGAAGGTTCTCCTAGATACTCTGCATCAAAGTATTGTTATTAGTTGCGTTGTCTGTGGTCACTGACAGGATACGATCCGAGATACCATGTTCTGTTAGGATCTAGGTCACGGTTTTACTAAGATTTTCACCAGTATAGGAGCTATGGAGAGGCTCAAAGCCTAGAAGAACCTCACAGTAATCCCAGTTATAATCGATAAAGTAACCAGTAATAGCCATAAAGGCCTACTAGAAAGGAGAAGTCCAGCAATCTAAAGCTATCGATAGCCGGCACCCCTCTAGAAGTCTCTGTAGAATCCCCTTCTGGTTATTCTGGACTGTGATATCGAGATAACGTCGAATAGTTCGTGCTGATAGAATCGTAAGTTTAGTGGATAATTGCTGAGCAACCTCTAACATACGGTGGAATTAGGGGTGTTCGATCACTCGAAAGGGTAGATGTGCAGTTGAAATAAATCTCAGAATAGCATCGGAGAGACGGTCTTAGGTAAATAATATACTAGTGGTACCTAGCTAGATTGTAGTACTTAATGTTAGCTGCTAAATTATAAAGAACTTGCCTACTATAGTAACGCCAGTTAAATAACCCGGTTAACATACCATTCTTTTAATAAGCTGGTCGATTCTCGGGCCACTTTTCTTTGAACATACTCCAGTTTTGAGGTACGCTGTCATAGGCGAAGAACCAGCACGCCGGAATCGTGGATGGCCAATTGTACAGAGGCATGCCTTATACATAACCTTCGGCTTTCCATTTTTGTCATTCGCAACCTGGTAGAAGCTGTCCTAGATATCCGATTTGCTTTTTAATTCCCATCGAATTGTATTCTTTACATCAGACTAAGATCTATACTCAGTTGTAAGCCACCAACTAACGAATTTATTCCGTAAGTCCTCCATATCATCACACATAGAATCAGATGGATATAAAACCCAGTACTTTTGAAGGGGAGGTCCGACGCGAGTAAGGGATAAGGGCGCAAAGGTTAAACGAGTTGAACGAGTCGGCGATATCGATAGGACCGGTGTTTAGATACCCAAAAAATCAGAGAAGTTGTCAGGATAAATCCGATCAGAAGCTAAATCTATATCCGAATTAGTGAATAAGAACTGTGATTAAGACATTGAGAAGTTAACAATTATAATATGTAATATAGTAGGGTGCTTAAAAGAATAGAGAGGCTTACATCTGAACTAGTAGAGGTTTTCAGGGGTAAAGTAAACGTACTAGGATATTCTGACTTAGACTTACTTTTGATATGGTTTACCTAGATGATTGGCTGTGTTATATATTAGTGCGGATCTTGAGGATATCTTGAGGATATTGCGGATATCTTGCGGATATTTTGTGGATATATTGTGGATATTTTGTGGATATCCACAAGATATCCGCAAGACCTCGAAACTCGTTAAGTCCGCATTTCGAGAACTTCTATCTCGGATTTCTCAAGTTCTAGTAGTCGGAATAAATTAAAAAAATAATCAGTAGATAGATGGGACTTTTAGCTTTTATTTGAGCCTAAAACTAAAAGAATTTATCTAATAATAACAGTTTTGATTTTCTATGTTCTGTTTCCTACGAAGTTTATTATGGTTGACAGTAGGTAAATATATATTTCTACGTATAACTTACCACAAAATCGTCAATCTACGGCCACCTTTACAATATAACGTCGGACTAAGAAAACTATAAGACCACCTACAAATACTGTATAAGGAGACCTTCGATATATGTCTATTTCCTAAAATTTCAAAGTGCCGACCGTCGATTTAAGGGGTTGGTTCTGTCAGGACTAAACATACGTTTATTTCAGTGGTAAGGAAATATTGGTAAGCTGCATTAAGATCATGTGATAGGCTATAAGGGGGAAAGTAAGCGAGAGTTATACTAGTGCGGATATCCTTAGATATCCGCATTGCGGATATGGATATGAACTCATATCCGCAGTGCGGATGTGGATATCAACTCATATCCAATATCCGCAAATTGCGGATATAAGGATCGATCTGATATCCATTGGAGCGGATATGCCGCAGTCTACATGGGGTCAGCAACGAATCAGTGGTGCTCCACTCTCGTGGCCCAGCCGATAAGGTTAAGTGACAATTCTGTTTTCATGTTGTAAGGATCCTTTATCCGTTACAGTTTCGAATCTAGTAAAATAGTTAGTAAGATATAAGAAACGGTATTAATATTATAAAATTAGATATAACTAACCTTACTTAAAGTGTTAACAATCTCTCGCTTATACTGCCTCGCGTTCGTTCGGGCGGACTAAGACCGCTATTCTATCTACCGAGTCTCTATTAACTTATTTATTAGGCTCGCTTTTATATATTTAAGTAACTTATTAAGATATAGCTGGAGGATATAGGTAATATATAGAACTCTAATAATAGTAGTATCTTCTAGTATTACTTATTAGAGACTTTCGACTAATATTTTATTGTTCGAAGTATTATCGGTTATAATCGTAAGTACCTTATATTTAATATTATACCTCTTAAGAATATCCGTAAGTATAATACTAAGGTTTATACTAGAGTAGGGTCCGTAGAGGGGTTCGAATCTAAGAAGGATCTTATAGTACTACCAGTCCTTATTAATAAAATAACTAGTAATTACTATAAAGGCCTATACGAACAGTAAGGTCTAGTAATTAAGTATAACGGATAGTTTTATACTAGGAGGTAGCCTCTATAGGATACTCTGCTAGCGCTCTTATATAGTACTTTAAAGACAGCGTCTGATTGTTTTCGCGGAGGGGATTTTAGGTAGGGAATCTGTAGCTTATATAAGTGCGACTAATATATAAAATTTAGGGTACTTAATTAACCGGAATAGGAGGCGAGCGATTATAAGAAATCGTAGTAGCTAGTCCTTCTAGGCTATCTAGTTAAACGTCATCCGTGTTAAGGAATCCTAGTTCTAGAAGGTAGATATATTAGTAATAGTAAAGTACTAAATAAGAAAGGTATAAGTATATTATAGCCTTTATAAACCGAGTGATCCCTAACTTCTAAGTACGGTATCGAGCTGCCTTAGTATAGCTAGTACCTTTAAGGTACTTTCCTATCGTAGAGGTGCCTTAGTATACTGTTGTCCCTGATAATAGGGATTGAGGATACTCTAAGATTGCTCTATATCGCTTATATATTACCTTAGGTACGCTATCGGAGCTATATACGACCTAATCGAATTTATCCTAGGATTTTAACTGATACTTCGAGTCCTATTTGATCTTAGTATTACTAGGACCCCTATATTGTATTCTAATCTACTAATCTATAAATTCTTTATTAACTATTTCGTTATAAAGAATAAATACCTTTCTGCGGTCCGGTCTTATATATATAAGACCTTTAGGGACTAGGAGTGGAATTAGTAGGTATAGAAACTTAGGGTTAAATAAATCGATTGTAAGTAGACTGCGACATCGCCCGTCCATGGGCACCTAGGAGGTGCCCATCGCCCGTCCACGGTGGGCCTTGGGCGTTATGGACGGGCACTCGAAAATCCAAATAGCCCAAGGCCCACCGTGGACGGGCGATGTCGCAGTCTAGTCCAACCTCTAGGTGGACTACCCTCCGGGTCGGAAGGTTGGACCCTCGAACCGCCCCAGTGGCGGGGCGGTTCGAGGGTCGTGAGGGTCACCCGCGGGTCACTGCCAGGTCTAATAGAACTTAAAACTATAATATATACTAACTTCGTAAGGAACCAATAATAATAACCTATATTAATTCTAGAGATAATATAAGACCTAGTTCCTAACCTTTATAGCGCTAGCCCGGGATATCTTCTCTATTCCTACTACTAGCGTAGGAGTTAAACGGTTATTTAGCTCGGCGCGGGATATCTACTATTATAGACGTAGATCTCTTAATATAACGACTATTTAAGATCTAATAATACTCCGCTATATAATACGTTTTAATATAAACTACGCTTAAGGCTAGCTATCTATAGAAAGTTAGGACCTAGGTAAGAGGATAGAGGCTAATAAGGAGGCAGAGGCCTAACTATCTAATTATAATATAGCTAGTATTAGCGATAATAAGGAACTTAATTCTAAAACCGAATACGTATCTAAAGCCGATAATATAGACGCCTATAATTATAATACTTTACCTAGTCTCTAGGACCTAGACCTACCTTTAGATTAGGAGACTCTAGATTAAGAGATTGACTCAGTTAAACTTCCAAATTATCACCTAATAGTTAGAATTGTATAAAGCGATAGCTAGCGTCTATATAGGGAACGGAAGCGTCGGAGAGATAATAATAAATATATATATACTAAGAGGACCAAATAAAGCGTAAATAATCGAACAAATATAATAATGATCTTTTCCAGATTTCCAGATTATTGTAAATAAAATACCCCAAAATTACTGGCTTTTCTATATAACTTATGCATGTCACGAGGTTAGTCGTATTTGCACTATTTAGAGTGCTGCAGCACCGAACCAAAGGCCTAGTGCTGCGGGACTTGTCAAGGCCTAGGTCGAAGTAATAGACCCCAAACCCATTTTAGATTGGGTTAGGTTGGGTTAGAGTGGGTTGTGCCGAAGTCTAGTGATTAGGACCCTAGAACACCTTTAAATTATATCTAATTATAAAAGCAAGCTTTATCAATTAAAGCTTTGCTTCGTGTAAGATCAAGAAGCCTACTAAGCCCGCTGAATTCCGCCATGAACCAGGTATTTAAAGCCTGCCAAATCACTATACAATCCACTATACTTCTTCAGAAAGAAGTAAGTGATTTACATGCCGCCAACGAGAAGAAGAAGAAGAAGAAGAGGCAAAAGCAAGCTAGATCTAAGAAGCAGACACTAGCCGAAGAAGGCCTCTTAGTATAAGAAGTATCTCAATTGATTACTGGGCCGGTGGAAGCAAGAGCATTCCCCCCCCGGGCATCGGGCTACATCGCCGGGTTTATAACCATCTGTATGGGGCCCACAACGCTGTAGTGGGTGCAAGAAGCTAGGGCATGAAATTAATAGGTGTCCAGAAAAGATCATGTATTTTACTATATTTAATTTAATGGCGTTTTGGTGGAGATAAATGCCTTTAAATTTAATATATATAGAGATGGAGTGGCGACTCGCCGTGGTGGCGGTTCGGTGGTGAAATATGTTAGTAAGTATAGGTACTGTCCACGTGTTGTTGATGTCTACGATTGATATAGAGAAAGTAATGAGGAAAGTGGTCAACTGATACCTGAGGATTCAGGCAGGGCAGGGGGTTCGCTGTACCAACACCCTTTGATAAAACCATTCGGTTTGAAGGTCTAGGAATGGTAAATACACCATTTGTTCGTAAAAATCGGCGCTATGTGCTCTTTTACGGTGATTATATACATGGATACTACTACGCGTTTTAGATAGGCGGTATAGATCTATAGTGGCGGTGAACCAAGTGGGGCTATAGATTGGAGTGTAAAAATATATGCCCACTGACTGTACAATGCTATATACGTTAATTTCTATCACTCAACAATAACCGGTAATCCAGCTACAATTCAAGGGGAAATTATAGGCTCATAGGGCGTTTGAATATCCTAGAATCACATAGTGTAGAAAACCTTGCAGTATCTTTCGCAGTGTTTCATATTCTTTAATTTCGTTACCCCATGATCGCATCAACTATATACATATTCAAACAAGTGGGATTCATGGCCCAAGGCGCCTCGCCAAGAAAGCATAGATGCATTGTTCCTGGCCCTATAGAAAGGCTGCCTACGCGTGGCTGATGTCGAAAACCTTGGAATTACAAGAGCGGCTCTGCCGATGTGGGATTGTATGGACTTCGAAGGTTGTATGTACTCCGTAGTGTGTATGATGACATCATTCCTATAGGGATAAAGGAGATATTCTAGGCGCCTAGCGCAGGCAGCCATTCAACTATGACTCAAGGTGCCAACCTTCCAACCTTGGAAGGTATACAGATGAGTCAGATTCAAGTCCCCACCCCCCTGAAGCCTGGTCACTCAATACTATATTATGTCAAAAATTGAATCTCTCTAAAGAAGTTCGATTTTGTAATAAAGCGAAGGAGAAAAGCAAGAGCAGGAGAGAAAGAAAGCAACTCAAAGATAAGGATCTACACCAATCGATCACATGAGACAGGGGGTCAATGCTATAAAATGATTGGCTGACCTCTCCTGCGGCTGATCCTATTAGGTGATTGCCCGCATGGGATGTTGTCACATGTGGACATATGGACTTAGGCAGGAAATAAGATGGTCAGAGGTGACATTAAATCCGAAAGTTACCATAAAGTTACAGTTCAGTACCAGTGGAGATTGGGTATATCGACTTGAATAATGTACGGGTTATATATGTCAATGTGAAGTACCAGTATTACCTTTGTATGTATTATTACCTTGAGAGAACGGAGTATGGGAGTATTATCCAAGGTAAAGTACTCCGTACTCTCCGTCTCCGTACCAAATGATGAGATCAGCTGGTTCTCTCTTCAAATGACGCCCAAACCACCCCTCTCTCCCCCCCTTTTGCGCTCTGATACTCTACAAAAACCAAACTAACCCTTTTACAGTCAGTCCATTGGTCTCACATTGGTCTCATGAGCCTTGGAGAAACTCGGAATCCTCATTAAGCGCCACCCCGCAGTTTATCATCACACCCTCAGCCCCATACTGACTCACAGGTCGCTTTCAACCATTTCCCTCTTTTTCTTTTCTTTTTCCCACTTTTCTTCCTCTCTGCTTTCCCAACTTTATCCTTTCTATTTTCATTTGGTCCATTATCTATCGATGGACCATTACTCTCTCCATCAAATTGACTCATTCGGCCATTGGAGCCTTAACGCCGAGACTTAGGTCATATTGGCTTATCGCCACTCAAGAGAGACAAAGAGGCAGACCTGACAAATCACCTGTTTTTGCCTTGTGATTCAACTTCCATTGAGTTCCATAAACACTCGCTCATCAGCTTTCGCCATCCATCTTCCCACTCTTCCTGGTGTATTCATCCCCTCCCCTTCTCTTTACGGAAACCCTAGTCCTGGACACCATTGACCACTTTAACCTCTTATTTCCCAATTACCGTTGGATTAACGGTATTTAATCTGGAATGACTTCGTCTACTGGCTGGGAGCCAGCTAAACAGCCGACCACAATGCATCGTCTCCCATCCGTTTCTAGCCTCATGTCACCCCCAGAGACCAAGCCGCTTGAGAGCTTTTCTGTCTCGCTTTCACCGTTTGCAAAGCCTCGAGACTCTTCAACTCGTGACATACAGCTTCCACCCATCTCAGCTGATCGAAAACGAACCCAGTCAGAGATGGACCTCCCATCGCCACCTGTGACTCCCTATACGGGGAACAAGAAGAGCAATTCCCACGCCTCGGACCAAATTGAAAGGGATTTGGGATCCCCCAGGGACCCTGTCCTTTTCCCCCTCAGGATTCCGTTACTGACGTTGCTACGGATGAGCCATTGTTTGGTCCCGTTCATCCTCCATCTGCAGAGGCACTTGTCGAAGAGCACATGAATTCCCATATGGCAATCTTTCGCAATAAGTTGAACAAACCCACACGAGATGAATATCTCCTGGCGCTCTCCTGTGTTCCTATCGTTTCGACCCAGTACAATCGCAACCCGGGTGCCTGGGCCCGAGAGGAACGGGAGACGCTGGAGCGCCAGATGGCCATGATGAACCGCTATCGCTCAGGGGATTACGAACCAAAGTTGAAGAAGATTGCCCCTGCGCCAGTGAAAAGATCGGGAATTCAGCCGCGCGTGCAGCGAACCCGGGTCAAACGCACCCCTAAATCCACACCCAAGCAGCAGGTGTTTGACAACTTTGACCCCCCCCAAACCCCGCTTACCAAACCGCGTGCCTTGGGTACAAATCGCGATGACACCGATTATCACTCACTCAAGGACTATTCGCCCCCGGCAGATACGCTCGGCAGTAATGCCAAAGCATTGAAGGCCGATTGGAAGGGGCAGATGTTGGATTTGAGCAATGACCCGGACAGAAATATTCTCAGTCCCGCCGAGCTCAATCTTGCCTCCACCCTGAGACTTTCATGTGCCACCTATCTATGCAGCAAGCGACGAATTTTTGAAGCTCGGGTTCGAGCTCTTGGTGTTGGCAAAGAATTTCGCAAGACAGATGCCCAGCAGGCTTGCAAGATCGATGTCAATAAGGCCAGCAAACTTTGGACCGCTTACGAACGTGTGGGTTGGTTTAAAGCTGAATATTTCCATCAATACCTAGCATGATATCCTAGGCTAAGTGTCTTGATGGTACCGTGATAATGATGCCGCTGGTTCATCACAGCCCGTGTGTGTCGCCTCCCATCACAGGCCGAGCCATCGAATACACCGTTTCCAATAACTGACCTCTCCACCCCAGTGTCTTATCACTGTGCAATACAGCCCTCAACTATTAATCCAGATATGAGTGTTCTCAGCTCTTCTGCACCTAACCAAGGCAAATTGTATGGGTGTTCCCTGGATCAACCCATCTTACCTCTTGGCCTTTCGGTTTCCCTTTTTCAATTGCTATTTCGCTTTTACGACTCATGACACATTCTCTCTTTTTTTTTCCTTTGAGATTCCCCCCTTGTTGGTTTTCTTTTCTTTTCTCTTGCATACAGACACCCCATGGGCTTTGATTCTTTTCAACTTTGGCTGCTGGCTGGCGTTTGGGTGCTTCAATTCCGTTTCGCTTTGGTCTAGAATGGCAGGCTCGGTTAGCCACAGGTGTTTTTTTTCTTTTTTTTTTTTTTTTTTTCGTTTCTCTATTGCGATTGAATTTTATTACTTGATGGTTTTCTTCCCCCTCCCCCTTTCTTTTCCAGAAAGGGCAATAGCACATAGGATAAGGCTTGATACCCTGACCGGATATGGTTTTCCTACATCACAATGAATTGATATGAAATTGAGCTAAATGTCAATGATTTAGATAATATTTCAATAGTTAATAGTTCCTAGGCATCAATTTAACATATATGTACTCCGTATGTACATAGTTTAATCATGTATTCGATACATACATATGTTAACTATACGGAGTACGGAGTAGTTTCTAATTAAAACCAAAAATAAAGCGGTGGGGCGCAATCGTAATCCTCCGGCAGCCTCGGGGACCCGGCGCCACCTTTTTTGACGTATCCCTTGTATTATCTTTCCGCTTCACTCCAATCTGGACCATCCAATTTCTTCTCATCATCTTGGTCAACCATGTCTCAGGAGGTGACTCGTGCTGAGTCTATCGAAGAACAGGAGCGTGCAAGGGAGGATGGCGACAAGAAGCCAAAGTCTCGCCGACCAGCCAGTAGGTCCCTGGGATCTCATTAACCCTTTGTCCCCAATTAACTCGTTCGTACCAGATACTGCTTTCCGCCAGCAAAGATTGAAAGCATGGCAGTGAGCTTGAGATTCCTGTATCTGCCCTAGGACCACCGTGCTAACCTTGCAATAGACCGATCTTAACCCCTAAAAGCGTCCTACCTCTGTTTTTCATCGTCGGGATTATCTTTGCCCCGATTGGCGGTGTTCTCCTCTGGGCAAGCTCTCTAGTATGCCTAGTTTCATACCTTCCTTGACAGAACAGTTCTGACGAGCCATGTGCTCTAGGTCCAAGAAATTTCCATCGATTACTCCGACTGCTCCACACAAGCGCCGACCGACAGCTATGCTTCCGTTCCTCATTATTCGGCGACCTTCAAGTCTTCTAAAGCCATATCAGCACCTACGTGGCGCAAGTCCGTGAATGAGTCTGACTCGGGCACCGTTACTTGCACTCTTTATTTCGAAGTTCCGAATGAGCTTCCAGCACCGGTTTTCATGTATTATCGTCTCACCAACTTCTATCAAAACCACCGCCGATATGTCCAGTCCCTTGATCTGAATCAGCTAAAAGGAGATGCTGTCTCCTACAATACCATCAAGGGTGGCACATGTGATCCATTAGCGGTCAACACCACGGCACAGAAGGTATACTATCCATGCGGACTGATTGCAAACTCGTTCTTCAACGACACGATTGGGAGACCGCAAATCCTAGATCCAAATGCATCCGAGAATGAGAAACAGTATTACGAAATGACAACGAAAGGAATTGCGTGGGACAGTGACAAGGAACTCATCAAAAACACAAAATACAATATGGATGACGTCCTGCCACCACCGAACTGGGTCTGGGCCAGCGAGAACGGTGTTTATAAAGAGGATCCCAAATTACATGAAAATGAAGCTTTCATGGTTTGGATGAGAACGGCTGGTTTGCCATCGTTCAGCAAGCTTTCTCGCCGTAACGATACCCATGGCATGCCTGCTGCCAAATATTCCATCGAGATTGTTGATAGTATGTGTTATACTTACCACCTCTTGTCCGCACATTTTACTAAACTGTTTAGATTTCAATGTGACCGAATACGATGGAACAAAGTCGATCTTGATCTCTACTCGAACAGTGCTTGGAGGCAAGAATCCCTTCATGGGAATCGCCTATGTGGTCGTGGGTGGAATTTGCGTTGTTCTCGGGGCTTTGTTCACTGTTGCGCACTTGGTGCATCCGAGGTATGATCTTTTTTCTTTCCCCTTTTTGAATCGAAGTTCCAAACGACTAACCTCTTTACTAGAAAACTTGGCGACCACACTTATCTTACTTGGGATTCAAATCAACCCAACACTGCTATCGCCACGGGACGGGATAATGCCCCTTGAGACCTTCTCCTCCTCCCCCCTTTCTTTTGGCGTTTTCTTTTTGTCTCAATGTGCCAATGTAAATAATCCTTCTGTTCAATGACCTCATCAAATTTTTGACATCCCAATTCGTTGTATTTTCTCCGATCCTTTACATGCTCGTACCCCTTGCTCAACACATGCATTCCCGCATGACGCAGCATTCTTTATGGAATCGGACAGGTTATATGATAACCCACCCCCCCTATACTGGTCCAACTCGAGATGGTTCTTTTCTTGACTCTCTTTTGGAACAGGTGTGAAGGGGGAACCAAAACCAGGGCTTCTTAACACCATGGTCTGTCACTCATTTTTCCGACTTGTTGTTATTGTCACTCTTTTTCTTCAGGTTCGGTGCACTCCTTTTGCCTTCCAGAAAAGAGGCGCCTGTGCTACTGAGCACCCCAGTGCAGATTTCTTGCAAGCACTAGGGCGTCTCCAGTCGGATGAAGCCGATCCTGCTATTTCACAGGCCAGGAAGGCGCCAATCGAGGTTGAGACCTGGTTCCATATCGTCAGCAGCAAGTCGAAATCCAGTCAGGTCACTGATGATATGATCAATTCTCAAGTCAGTTGCTGCCTTTTCATCTGGTATCTCAAGTGCTGATTTATTCCATAGCTTTCTATCCTACAACAATCTTATGCAGACTCTGGCATCTCCTATCGATTGCAAGGTGTGACTCGTCATGTCAATGATAAGTGGGCAAGTAATGGGGATGATGCGGCAATGAAAGCCACCCTTCGAAAAGGAAGCTACCGGACATTGAACGTTTACTTCCAAACCGATCTCCAGGCCTCGCCTGGACAAGCAGGGCGCGCTTTCGGGCACAGAGGCGCAGCCACCAACAATGACCTGGCATCGAGTGTTCTTGGATTCTGCACCTTGCCTGATTCGAGCGTCAATGCTACTAGCCCAGCTTCTCACTATGTCAAGGATGGCTGCAATGTTTTGGCCAAAACAATGCCCGGTGGCTCCTTGGATCTTTACAATCGAGGCGGAACTGCCATTCACGAAATTGGACACTGGCATGGCCTTTTGCACACATTCCAAGGGGAGTCTTGCTCAGTAGATGATCCTGGTGACCACGTAAGTGACACGCCACAACAGTCCACCCCGACAGATGGGTGCCCTACCCAGAAGGACTCTTGCCCGGACTCTCCTGGCCTGGACGGGGTCCACAACTTCATGGATTATTCATCTGATGTATGCTATGAGAGCTTCACACCTGGACAAGGAGAGCGCATGCGGAATATGTGGGCATCAATGCGTGAAGGAAAGTAGCATGACGGTGACTGGTAACAAATCCCATGCAAGCTCTGTATGGTGCCCATTCGAAGCCATATGTACACATGCACAAGACGCAAGGTTAGAGAATTAAGCCAGCTGGCTAGGCTAGTTCGTTGCTGCAATTTAGAGAAATGCTACCTGTCTTAAAAACATTGAACGAATATCATGCGTGAATATTTGAATAGAGTACAATCAAGGGACGTTAAAAGACTAGTTTCCGCCCGATTAACACCAATAAATGTGTGTCTTTTCTTGTTTTCCCATGCACCGTTGGCTCGAGTCAAATCGTACAAGTATTTGATCGGCCTTTCATGGCCGATCAAGAGAGATGCAAGGCGCAAGTAGCCCAATTTAATTTGCCCGGAGATTTGAACCCAAAGTGCAAGAAAGGAAGCAAGAAAAAGCAAAGAAAAAAAGTCATTTGAAGCTCCAGTGGCAACAAAATGGTTGATTAGCGCTTGCGTTTGATCCCGCGGTCATTGTCTTCATGGTCGGTTTCCTTGTCTTTACGTTTTGCCTTTTCCTCAAGCGCATCCCAGTCCTCACCACTCTCCTCGTCACCACTGAAGTCTTCCTCGCTAGCATCGGCACTCGCGTCATCATCAAATTCACTGTCTTCCTCGGAACTCTCGTCCCCGGCTGCAAGCTCTGAATCGGACAACTCGAAAGCTGACTCCTCTTCCTCGTCTGAACCATTCTCAGAGTCTGACTCGGCTGATAGGAATGACCAACCCCCATCGGCAAAGAAGCCATACGGATCGCTGACGACTGTTTTCATGATTGTGGTCCAATTCAGGTTGAGGGGACCCTCAGTGAACGCAATGTCAACAGAATCAAGCCAGTCCTTCACACCCTCCAGTGCCTCAACAGGAATCGTGTTGATATGAACGGGAGTCCGGCGGAAATCCTTGAAAACGAAGACCATGTCAAAGTTTTTCAGTCCAAACTGCGCACAAATTAGTAAACCAGGCCGACAAAATGGTGGCAAGCAGAAAACGTTACCTGAACTCTCTCTAGATGGGCAATCTCGATTTCATTCAACGTGACGGTTGTGAAAGGAGGTTCAGTGAGCTGAACTAGGGCATCCGTGGTCGGTTGAATCAAGACATTGGAACGGTTTGGAACACCGGTAAATCCAATTTCCCTGAAGGGGATATCAACATCGACACCCTCGTCCTTGCCAGCGTCCGCAATTTTCTCGGCAAAGGCCTTGAACTCGCGGTCCAACGCAGCTCTCCGTCGTCTTTCCTCCTGTTCAGCCTCGAATTCTTCCTCATCTCCGTAACGGTGTTTGCGCCGTCGGTTTCCAGTTTCATCAAACTGCATCTCAGTAGCCTCGCGATAGAATTGAATATCCTTTGTCTTTCGCTTTCCAATCATGATAGGCGTCTTGAGATGCACATGGATTAGAACGATCAGTTCATGGGCACATGGTTGGAAGAACAGATGCTTCACGTTGCTGAAGAGCACGTCGACATGCTCATTGCGGAAGGGCGATAGGTACCGAAGACCATTTTGGTGAATCTCGACTTCACCCGGAACACGCTTGCCATCCAGCGGAGGTCGGAGGTAGACGTCCGGGAGTTTCACTGGACGCCGGTTTCTAATTTCAACCAGTTTATCCTGCTCAACAACATCTTCCAATTCCTTCTTCTCCTGCTCTCGTCTCAATGCCGTCTTGCGAAGTTCGGTGATATCCTGGGCGACTCGTGCAAGACGGTCATTATCCTTGGACCGGAGAGTGAGGTTGCGAACAAAATGAGCTGATAAGTCCTCAAAGGGCTGGTCATCCTTTCGACCCACACCCTGACCTGGAGACAGGAAGTTGATGCGTAGGTACGCGTATTCTCCTTCGTCGCTCTTGCTGGCGTTCTTTATGGTGTTGATATGAAAGGGAACGGGTCGGCCCATGATAGGCACAATCACCGTTGATGTCTTTTGGTCGACGTAAACTGTAAGGTCTTTGACCTTGGCAGGGAGTTGATTGTCGCGCTTGTAAGACTCAAAGCGCTTGAATTTCTTCTGCGCGACCCCATTGTCGTCTCCCGTAGTCCCTGTGAACCTATCCAAGCCTTCCTTTGTCTTCTTTGCAGCCAGCTCTTTCTGATGCTCTCGACGACGGGCTTCAGCTCCCTCATTGACTTGAGTGGGTCTTTCGGCACGAAGCTTGGTTCTTGTGACGTTTCTACCAGCAGTTGCGCTAGACTTAGTCTCCTTTTTCTCTTTCACAGGCTTCTCCGGTTCTTCTTCATCACCGAAATAAAACGAGATCGAGTCCATATCAATACCGGCGTCTTTGGTGAAAATATGAGGCCCACTTTCCCCGACACGAACAGTATCGGTGATGACCATAGAATAGCCACCATTCTTGGCATTCTTCGAGTCCGGATCCTTCACATCAGTCAGCCCGATCGTGATGGACAGTGTCATGCCGTTTTTCAAAACGCGGTTATTTTTGGCATTGAGGACCATGTTGGCATCCCGAAGCTCGATTCCAATCCCAGCGCCAACGTTCTTGACAAAGTGTCCCTCTAGCTCGGGCTTCTTGGAGCGGATGAGGCTCAGCGCTTTGTTGTAAACGTCCTTAGCGACCACACCATCTCGAACCTCTTTCATGGTTGCTTCATGGAGGCTTAGCAACAGGGCATAGTTTGCTTCTTGTGATTTGGTTGGGTCAACCAAATAAGTACGCCCAATGAGCGAACTGTAAGTCTTGTATCGGATTCCAAAGCTAGACAAAATAATGCCGGGTTCGAGGTTTTTACTGTCGGGAGTCGCTGTGAGCTTGAGATCGTAGGCGCCTCCACTTTGAATAACAGGCCCGTAGGCCCAGTCGATTTGCTGAGAATCAAATTCCGAGGGCAGCCGCGCCAGCTTGTTGAAAAATTTCCCATCGTCAATCTTTGCATCGACCTTTGCAGCAAGGGCCTTATGCGTCATCTTCTTTTCTTCGTCGAGCAAACGGGACATCTCATCGACAAAGTACTCCGACATAAGGCCACTGCAAGCTCTGGAAGCGTTGCGGATTGAAACCTTTGAGGCTGTATCAGCAAATATTCACTTGTTAACACACTGTCATGGATAAACTAACTAATTCATCAGAATCTTTCACTGCAAAAGCAGCAGAGAGTGCAGGCGCTACGTCAACTTCCTCCACTTCTTTCGATAGTTCCGCAAATATGCGTTTCCATTCATCCGCGAAGGGTCCCGAAGCGGTGTTTTTGGGCAAGGTACCGACTTTGTTCTGCAGTTGTCGTGGTTAGTGGAAAATCAACCTAGTGATTCAAAGGTTATTTTAGCTCACCCCTGCGCCCTTGATAACGTCCAAGCATTTCTCGAATGCTTTGGTCTTTGATTCTGGGTCTTTGGTAGTGACCAGAATCTCGACGGGAATCTTTCCGTCTTTCAGCGGCTCAAGGTGTTTCGCTTGAATTTGTTTTAATCAGCTGTGGTGCGCAAAAGTCCATGGGTCGACAATCACCTTTCTTGGCCGTGGTGACCACGTAAATTGCTTCGGTTGTAAGAACAAACAGTGTCGCTGGGAATTCATACCCGAGAAGCCAGAACTAAGCACAATTTCAATTAGTAACGATCTCATAAAGCCCATGGGCCTCTATGGGACCAGGATAGGACTTTGGAAAAGGATTCACATACATGCATCGCGTTGTTCTTCTGGAATGAGTTCTCCTCATCGGTCTTGCCCATCAGAATTACTATGGACCCTGCATTGCCGAAGAGGGTATTGCCGGAGCGCTTGTCGGCCTTCCATGACGCATAGAAACTAGAAAGACGGTTGAAAAAGTTGTTACTGTCAATAGCGATCTCCTCGGCCATGATGATGACCTGATGCGAGCAAGATATGCCGCAGTCAGAGACTAGGTTGGTGGCAAGAGAGCTCAGAGAAGCGTAGGAGCTATCGTAGGTACGTCCGGATGTTAAATTCGTTGAGGATGAAGAAGAAGGTAGATATGAAATGAAAGCAGCATCAATGCGACAGCTGCGATGATGAGAGACAAGGCACCGATAGAGCTGGGTGATGGAAGAAAAGACAAAGATAGAAAGGGACGGCCTAGGGGAAAGCGAACGCGAAAAGCGCGTTCTTGCACTTAAGGTCTCTCCCGATTACTGTATCAAAGTATTACCACTTTTGTACTAGCGTTGTTTTTCCATCTCTCTTCTCTTATTGAATCCGAACATGTTTTTGTGAATATCTCTTTTCACTGACTTTCTTTTTATTTTCAACTTTCAAGTCAGCATGGCATATGTGAGCCTTTACTTGGTCATTTGATTTGATAAAAATCACACCCTGTGATGCTGCCCTCTTTTTCCGCCTACACCACCTACGCTTCGGAATTCACTATTGACATTGAGCTAGTCTCTCTTTGAGACCCCACAAGCACCCTTTCCTACGATGTACACTGTGGCTTTTTAGTTGTCCGTAAACAATGAAGTCTCCGATAGCTCCCATCCTTCTCGAGCCCCATCTCGGCGAACTTCCAGGAAGTTCGCGAAGGATTTCTCGCAACGATGCAGCTACCGGAGCATCTGCCGCAGGTGTTCGCGCTCTCAGTGCACAGATGGTAGCCTTCTATTTCAGAGCACCGATCAAAGCTTTCTTCCGTACGCGTGTCGAGTATGTAGTATCTATGGACCTAATGATCTTTGTATTGACAATATTTCCTTTAGCTATATGGTACGCCCTCCCGCCATCTACAGTAGATGAGAAAATACAATCAACCCATCACCAGCCTTCGTTACTTATCATTTGAAACAGGCATTTGCAAGAGCTGTGAACCCCCGTGTCGCCGAAGGCAAATGGTCTCTGCATACGACAACCCCGGGATTATTGCTCCACGCCGTTCGGACATATGGCTGGCGGTTTATCCCGAATCAAGTGCTTCCACCGTTGATGGCAAATGCAGGGTGAGATATTCACCAAGATAGGGGCCTAGGTGGTTTGAAAGCGCTAACGATATATACTAGGGTTGGCGCTGTTCTCTACACATCCTATCTCCAGGTTTTGGGAGCCCTACATGAACCTCAGTCCCAAGGGGTCAAGCGAGTCTGGCCCCCAGCTCCTCCTTCTGCAACATTTGCAGCTGGATTTACCGCCGGCACAATTCAGTCGATTGTAGCCGCCCCTCTAGACGCGTTACAGGTTCGCTTTCAAACCAGTGACATGCTGGAGGGTCAATACCGGAGTATGTGGCACTATGGCCACCATAAGCTCAAACAGATTGGTCTCCGTGGGGTCTTTGCGGGCTGGAGCCTCTCGTTTATGCGGGATTCACTCGGTTATGCTGTGTTCTTCTCCTCGTTCGAATACATCAAGTCACAGTCCTACTATTCCTTCGTCACTTGGTACTATGGCTCCCTGCAAGTCGATCATGTGGGCATACTTTCATCGTCCGAGTCTAGTGATCGCGGTGTGCCACTCATCAAACCCCACTACGCATTGGAGCCATGTTTCCTAATGATGGCTGGTGTTGTGGCATCGGTCGCTCAGCAAACCATTCAGCATCCTCTAAGTAGGATTCAAGACCTTCACCTGGGTCGACTGGAATATCTGGATCACCAGGCCAGTTTCGTACCCTCGCGGCAGAAGATGATACGATTATACTATCACGCTTATCAGGAGACCTTCAAGAGGTGCAAGCGAAAGGCTGCCCGGACCGGAGGCTGGCCCTCTTGGTTGTTCCGTGGGTTCATCGGGAGCTCTCTTCGCCAAGTACCTAGCACCAGTGCCGGTCTGATCATTTTTGAATTGGTGCGCCGACGGTACGCAAATCCGGCAGACGCTGTCCATATTCAAAATGATGGATATGACATCCTTCTCACTTAGCGGTTTATATGACCGAGTTTCTTATCCCCTCTCCTCTTGGCTTGTTGATCCCTAATTTTTTTTGGGCTTCGTTTTTTCTTTTCTTTCGATTGTTCATTCTGGGGAGGGCGTTACAGGGATGGAATCTTGTTTCATTAGACCTACATACAGTTATGTACATATACACGTGATACCCGACTCCGGACACCTGACAAGATAACCTTGATCACTGATACAATATTTTGACTGAGATATACTCTTCATGTTATTACCTAGTGACATACTTATGGTATATAACTGTGTACATAAATAGTAACTGATTTATCGATCCATCCCGCATTAGATGATACGATCTAGTCCGTATTCAGACTAGTCCGTACCCCGTATGCGTACAAATCAAATACCGAGGTACCACTTGGCATTACATAGTACATTTTGGATGTCTCTCCTCTTATTTAGACTTGCTTGTCCTCTTTTCTCTATTTCGTACTTCCACTTGATCCCCTTACTATTTTAACCTAGCTTCTCGAACACTTGATGAAAATCTTCCGAATCCCTCTATTCTATTCTATATTTGACTTTTCTTGGCTGTGTAATGCTCTTACTTGGCTCGGGACCCTTACTTTTTGCCCAAACGCACCCCCTCTCTCCAAATCTCCGCCTGATCATCACCCCATTTTGACGGTACTTCGTCATCCTGCGTCGCGTGTGACTTTACGTAGCTAGTCGCCCGCGGCCACATCGCCTAAGTGGCGCCCTATCGTGGTCTAATACAGTGACTTTCAAGGTTGTGCCCAGGTGATACCCTTGCTGACTCCTTGCGGAGAACCTCTTATCGATATCATTAATTTCATCGACTCCGCATTCTTTTCTCCGGAACAAAGGGCTGCGAGGTTCAGCCCGTCAATACCGCCATCATTTCTCCGACTTCTCCCCCACGCGCTTCTAACATACCCCTCCAGTCCATCCAGTCTATACCCTCTGATTCCCGCTCGACAAATTCGGCTAAGTTATCGGAGTCCAGCGAGAAGGGTAGTCGAAGGTCTTCCCACTCGTCTGCTCGCTCGGTCGGGTCTGACTTCTCAATCTGGTCAGACACCGGTGACCTCGCCGAGCAGTTCGCCGAGGCTGAAGATCCACTGCAGATTCACCTTCGCAATTCCTCGGACCGACAGCTCTTGCGTCGAAAGGAGCGAAGGAGGCAGCCCAAACACGTCCACTATCCTTCAAACTTAAGCAACGAGCGTTGCGGTGTGGATATTGAAAAAATCAGAATACCAAATCCTCCCCCGCGGCATATTTCGAGAGTTGAACGCGTTATGGCCGCTATGATGACACCCAGAAATGGACCAAACACCCAGATGCACGGCTTAGTCGGGAAGCCATTACTGTGAGTGCCCCAAAGGCCAAATACCGTAGTATTACCGCTGATTCGAGTTTGTATGTAGTTACTTCACGAGTGTGTTCGTATCACTGGGTGTCTTTCTTTTTGGTTATGACCAGGGTGTAATGTCGGGAATCATAACGTTCGTGTCTAATCCCCCGAGTATAGGCTCACCATGAAGATTAGGAGCAGGAGGTGGCTAACTGATGCAGTGGCTGGTACTTCAAAGATTACTTCAACCAGCCTTCTCGGGCTACAATTGGTACTGTGGTTGCAGTTCTCGAAATTGGAGCATTTATATCCTCGCTCCTTGTGGGACGTGTTGGTGATATGATCGGCCGCCGAAGGACTATACTCTATGGCTCCATAGTGTTCTTCATTGGCGGTGCTTTTCAAACATTTGCCACAGGTATTCCCATGATGATGGTCGGCCGTGTCGTTGCTGGTTTAGGCGTTGGTGCCCTCTCTACGATTGTGCCAGTTTACCAGTCTGAAATTTCGGTTTGTGATTCCCTTTCTCCATCAATTCCTGAGGCCTTTTGTTGCCCCCTCCCAGTTCTCTCGTCTGGTATGCTGACGAATTTCAAGCCTCCCCACAACCGTGGGAAGCTCGCATGCATCGAATTCACCGGCAATATTGCTGGGTATGCGACTAGTGTGTGGGTAGACTATTTCTGTAGCTTTATCGATAACGATTACTCCTGGCGCCTCCCACTCCTTTTCCAGTGTATCATGGGTGCCTTGCTTGGAGTTGGCAGTCTGATGATCTGTGAATCACCTAGGTGAGTAGAAACCTCCCCCAACTTCTGCCAGGCTAACTCCCACATCCCTACTTAGGTGGCTTCTTGATAATGACCACGACGAAGAGGGCATGGTGGTGATCGCAAATCTTTATGGCGAAGGTGACCTTCTTAATGACAAGGCCCGCCAAGAATATCGTGAGATCAAGATGAACGTCCTCGTCCAGCGCCAGGAGGGCGAACGGTCCTACTCGGACATGTTCCGCCGGTATCGCAAGCGTGTTTTGATTGCCATGTCGGCTCAGGCCCTAGCTCAGCTCAACGGGATCAATGTCATCTCATACTATGCGCCTCTGGTTTTTGAATCGGTATGAATACCATATGCTGCTATGAATCCAGTGTCTCCCTCCCGCGCCGCCATGTCGGATTCAAACAAAATCCAAAGTGATTCAAGATTATGCTGACCAAATATTCGATACAGGCCGGCTGGGCTGGACGGGATGCCATCTTGATGACTGGAATCAACGGTATTTCATACCTTCTGTCTACCATACCACCGTGGTATCTGGTGGATGGCTGGGGTCGGCGACCGATCCTACTTTCGGGTGCTGTTGCCATGCTCATTTCGCTTTCTCTTATCTCCTACTTTATTTACATTGAAATTCCCGCCACCCCAACCTTGACGGTCATCTTCGTTATGCTCTATAACGCAGCTTTCGGGGCATCTTGGGGCCCCATTCCATGGTTATACCCCCCGGAGATTTTGCCTTTGAGTATTCGTGCCAAAGGTGCAAGCTTGAGCACCGCTTCAAATTGGGCATTCAATTGGCTCGTGGGCGAGGTGACCCCTGTTCTTCAGGAAGTTATCAAGTGGCGGCTATATCTGGTCCATGCATTCTTTTGTGCATGCAGTTTTGTGCTTGGTAGGATCCCTCATCCGTGGTTATCCACTAGGGAGCAGTATACTGACTACCAATCCCCACAGTTTATTTTTTGTATCCCGAAACGAGTGGAGTCCGCCTAGAAGATATGAACGTTCTTTTTGGCGACGCTTCCACCGCCATGCCGACACCCGCCACTCAAGGCGAGCGGGGGTCGCTGATGGGTGCTGGTTCACCCGTCCCATCGCTTGACCTGCGTCGGCAGTATGGTCAATTTGGGGCAGAAAATTCTATCCCTGGTCTAGATATTGATCCGCCGACTTCGAGCCATGAGGGGACCAGCAAACGCGGACGCTCGGATTCTCACCAGGGCAGCGTTCGCGGCGAGGGCATTGGTGGCTGGATCTCAAACATGGTCAGTCGAAACCGAGGAGCGGGCCCCAGTGCTACTAGCAGTCAATATAGACGTTTGGAGCAAGGAGAAGGAGACGAGCAATGAAAAGGTTACGGATAACTGTGGCCTCGGACTGAATAAAGGAAACCAGAAAGACCAAAGAATTCGATGTTATATATTCTCCTTTCCCTATTTACCAATGTCTTCGGTTGATTTCGTTGTGATCACGTTCGCGGTACATATGTATAGTATAGTTAACTACTTATATACATTATAGGTATGATATCTACTAGCAGCATTAGCATCCATGGATATAAATGCCATCTGTAGATACAACATACATAACTAAATAGTATGTGCAATGTACATAGGTTTTGAAAAGACCCTAACCATGAACGGATACTTCTATTATGTATATTAATGTACTCCGTACGGAGTATATATATAGTCATAACTATTTATAGTGTACTAGGTATGTAGGTAAGGTACCTAGGCTGGAACTGGGAATTACAAGGGCCAGGTTCTGAAAACGGCCCGCTAAAAGTGGACTGTTTATCCTCTTGAGGCCACGGATCTCACTTTCTCCTTTATTCTCTCAGCCCACTCTCTTGTTTCACTTCACTTCATTTCATTTCATTTCTCTTTTTCTTTTTCTTTTTCTTTTTGATCTACTCCTGGCATTGCTTCCGGTCTATCCGTTAGCTTTGCCCATTCTATCACTCATTTACCCAGGGGAATGGCTGTGTTCGCTTAAGCTATCCGCCCTTCTATTATCGGTCTACCTCGGTATTCCCCAGTTTAACTTCCTACTGTTCTCCCATTCTGTTTAGCACATTTTCTTTTGAAGATACCACAAGGCGCACTATGGCGGGCATAGACACTGCCGTGAGCACGGGCGCCAAACCCGAGTCTGACCTTCGTCGAAGAAATATCCCTGATACTAGCAAACTTCATGCGGACTCAAACCGGATCAATGATGAAGATCTGAAGAAATCTAGAACACAGGTGAGATAACCTTCTTCAACATCATGATATACGCTCTTCTAACCCCCACTGGACAGTCACCTTCGTTCCTCCATGTGCTAGCTAGCTGGGAGCCGATCATTGCTCCCATCATCTTGACTGCCCTCGCTCTCTTCACCCGCCTGTACCAGATTGGTCGTTCCAACATTGTTACCTGGGATGAGGCCCACTTTGGTAAATTCGGTTCCCACTATCTCAAACGCGAGTTCTACTTCGATGTCCACCCGCCTTTGGGAAAGATGTTAGTTGGCCTGTCCGGGTATCTTGCTGGTTATAATGGGTCTTTTGAATTCAAATCTGGCGAGAAATATCCAGAAGATGTGAACTATACCTTTATGCGAGCCTTCAATGCCGCCTTTGGTATAGTCTGCATTCCCCTTGCCTACTACACTGCGCGAGAGTTGAACTTCCGCCGCGCCACAGTCTGGTTGATCAGCCTGATGGTGCTGTGTGAGAACTCCTACGCGACAATTTCTCGGTTTATACTTCTTGACTCCATGCTGCTCTGCTTCACATTTACTACCACAATGTGCTGGGCAAGATTTCATCGGTTGCAGCGTGATAGCTTTTCACTGGAATGGTATGCCTGGCTCTGTCTGACTGGCTTGAGCATTGGATGTGTCTGCAGTGTCAAATGGGTCGGTTTCTTCTGCACTGCCCTCGTCGGTCTTTATACTATTGACGACCTTTGGAATAAATTTGGCGACCTGAAGATGCCCCGGGTGAGTCCCTGCTTTCAGCACCCCCTCCCCCCCCAAGTCGATCACCGATCAGCTGGCTAATACTGATGCGTTTGAACAGGCTGTGCTCGCAAAGCACTTGGTCGCTCGTGTTGTGGGATTGATTGTTATTCCAATCTTGGTCTACATGTTTTCCTTTTATCTGCACTTCTTGGTGCTGGCAAACAGTGGTCCAGGTGATGCCCAGATGAGCTCTCTTTTCCAAGCCAATCTACAGGGCACCGAGGTTGGCAGAGATAGCCCTCTTGAGCTTGCAATTGGGTCCCGTATCACACTCAAAAATATGGGCTATGGAGGAGGGCTTCTGCACTCCCACGTTCAAACCTTCCCAGAGGGATCTATGCAGCAGCAAGTCACCTGCTACCACCACAAAGATGCCAACAACGACTGGTTCATCTACCCCAACCGACAGGAGCCGGACTACGATGCCACTGCTGATCTGCGGTTCGTTGGTGATGGCGATGTCATTCGGCTGATCCACGGACAGACAGGTCGCAACCTGCATTCCCACGCTATTCCTGCACCAATCACCAAATCCCACCACGAGGTATCATCTTACGGAAATATTACCATTGGAGACGACAAAGACCACTGGAAAGTGGAGGTAGTCGATGATGTTGCATCTCGGGACCGATCTAGGATCCGGACACTCACAACAGCGTTCCGACTCCGCCATCCGGTCCTAGGCTGCTATCTGCGGGCAGGAAATGTCAATCTACCCCAATGGGGCTTCAAGCAGATTGAAACAACGTGCACCAAAGAAAACAAACCCAGCGATGTGTACACTCACTGGAATGTTGAGTCTCACACTAATGACCGCTGTAAGCTTATGCCCTTTTTAAAAACTTGATATTGACGAGCCCAATCAGACTTATTAACTGACCTCTTCACAGTGCCCCCCGGTGACCCTGGCTCCTATAAATCGCCCTTCTTGAAGGACTTCATCCATCTGAATGTGGCCATGATGACCTCCAACAACGCTCTAGTTCCTGATCCTGACAAGCAAGATGACTTGGCTTCTAAGTTTTGGCAATGGCCGATTCTCAATGTCGGCCTGCGCATGTGTTCTTGGGATGATAGCGTTGTTAAATACTATCTCCTAGGAAACCCTCTGGTCTACTGGGGAAGCACTGCGGCTCTTGGTGGATTTGGTCTTCTATTCCTTTGGTACCTTTTGCGCTGGCAGAGGGGGTACAATGATCTCAGTAACGAGGAGATCAGTCACATTCACTACTCTGGTTTGTACCCTGTTATCGGATGGGTGTTGCATTACCTTCCCTTTATCATCATGGCCCGCGTGACTTATGTCCACCATTACTATCCGGCTCTCTACTATGCCATCCTGAACTTCGGCTTCTGCATTGATTGGGTGACACGGAGAATGAACCCCAGATTGTCTGCAGTGGTATATGCCTTCCTTTACGTGATCATTGTCGGGTTGTTCATTCATTTCCGAGCCATTGTGTTTGGAATGGAGGGCTCTAACCAGCAATGGACTCACCTACGCTGGCTACCCGGATGGAAGCTGGCGAATGTGAACTGATTATGGATCGTTTGATGAGCTTCATGACGTGTTCTCGTCCTCTCTGCTTGTTAACCCGTGTTGACCACCTCAAACTGGATCTTACATTAACACGAATAATTTCAACTTTATTTCTGTACCTGTAAAGAAAAATGCAATGTTATTAGAGATAGTTGAGTTCTTATTCCAACAGTCATAGTCACCAAGCGTGCCTGGTAACGATTTAGTGGAATATGAAGATGTGTCGGGGGCCATATGCCACTGACTATTTATTATTACGGACTGCAAATTTAGCAACACCCTCCAGTCCAACCGTTGCCACCTTTGCGCATAGCATCATCCATCCCTAATGTGACAGTTCGAGGCACTCCGGTGTTTGCTCCTCCTGAGGCTCCAAATCCTTTCACGCCGCTCCGCCGATCATTGAGGTCGTATTTTCCCGTTTCGATGTTACGATAGATTCTCTCGGCAACCTCCAGGAATGCTCGTTCCACACCATCCCCAGATTTGGCGCTCGTTTCGACATAGCGAACCACATTATTCATGCGACACCATTCTTCGGCCTCCTCCTGGGTGACCTGCCTTTGATTTGATCCAGAACTGGCCCCCGTCAGATCAGTCTTATTACCGACCAAGATGACAACAATGCCATCTTCTGCAATATGCCGTAGATCCTGTAGCCACTGGGTGCAGGATACAAAGGTCGAGTGCCTGGATATATCAAAGACTAGGAGAGCGCCAGAGGCGCCCCGGAAGTAGGAGCGGGTGATAGACTTGTATGTCTCTTGTCCAGCAGTATCCCACAGTGAGAGTTTCATGCGTTTCTGATTGGGAGAACCTTGTGGTTTGCGTGGAGGGGTAGGAAGCCCGGAGGTGGTAGATGCTTCTGGGAATGTATCACCTGACGATCCGGGAGAAGGCTCATCAAGTCCTAACTCTAATGAAGCTGGAGGACCAACTGGCACAATTCGTGACCCGAACTCGACTCCAATGGTTACATCATGAGATGGGGAAAAGCGGCCTTCACAAAGTCGGACGGTGAGCTATTGTTTGGGTTAACGTGAGGCACAAGGTCAAAGACCGATAGCACTTACGCTGGACTTGCCAGTGCCAGAGTCACCAATGCAGACAAGCTTAGCAATATAATCCCATGGCTGTGACATGGAGATAGTAGAAGTTTCAAATTCCAGAATCAGATATGAGAAAACAAAGTGAAGGTTAGTTTATCTACGATGTAGGTACGGTTGGTGATATGGATTGGTTATCAGCTGAGTCATCTATCAAGCCTGACGTGCCCATATGACGCTTTCATCAGCTGCGTGACCCTACAACATATACCCAAGTTCTCCTAGATTTCACATATCTCAAACTAAATCCAAAGTTCTTCCTCTCTCTCTCTCTCTCTCTTCCTCTCTCTCTCTCTCTCTCCCCCATCCTTTTACTCTCTAATATCTGATCGTACTTGATTTCCTCACCATATTCCCTTTGGTGATTTATCACTGGTCCTGTCCCACTCACCGTACTTCCTTGATTGCGATAACGGGCCATGTTCTCTGAATGTAGGAACTGGAAGGTCTCTGAGTATGAGATGACTATATGGCTAACACTTAACCTTCACCTTAGATGCCTCACGATTTCTTGCTCAGTCACAGTCACGAGTAACCTCTCGACCAGATGAGATTCAAAGAACGGGTCGTAGCCGCCCTAGTCAACACCAAGGCAACCCTCGGCACCCCTCATCACGCTCCTTTTTACGACCTAGCGATCCTTATCGACCGGGTGCATCCCAGACATCTCAATTTCCTTTTGTCCCCCGAGGCTCAGTCCAACAGGCTCCCCTGTTCTTTAGTGCTACCGATGAATTCCGAGAGGAGGATGACGAAACAGAACGTGAGCGAGAAATCGCTGATTTCTATGCACTCCAACGATCAAGACGGCATTTTGGTGACAGCAACTTGAAGGAATCTTCGGAGCTTGATGATTCTGAACGTTCGGGTTTCGAGGAACAAAGCTCACCATATGATGACCGTCCTGGCAAAGGCATCAAGAGCTCATGGCGGGGAGAAGAAGGTGTTTTTAATGCTCGTCCTTTCCCTATCGAGTCTGTGGCGGAAGCCCCAGAGAATGAACCGGCATCTCTATCCAACCCAAGCAGTAGCAAAGTTCGAGGTCATCTAGTTGATGTCGGTCTGGATGATTCTTTACGGTCCGATCTTGACGATGACCAGGGGTTATCTAGTCCCAGTGCCAACGACCCACCTGTCCAACGGTTCCGAGAACGAGGACTACCGAAGGATGCTTCTGGCCACAGCCAGCATGGACTTACTGTAGAGCAGGCTGGACTTTTATCGCAAGATGCTCGACGGCCGCCCAGCTCAGCAAGCTCATTCCCAACATCGGTATCACCGCTAGCCTCAGAACATACAGTGCACGATGCCTTTTGGGGCCAGTTGTTTTTGATATCTCTCGCAGGGTTGTTTGCTTCTGCATTTCTTGTGTGGCTCCACACATCTACACCATCTGGGGACAAATCAAGATGGGGCGATACAATATACATGACTGTCCATCGATCTTTCTTCCTGCTCGGGATATATACTATTGTATCAATTCTTGTGTCCCTTCTTTGGTTGGCTTTACTGCGATCCTATGTGCGACTTCTGGTCCATGTGATTCTAGTCGCCGTTCCCATTATCTTATACTCTTTCTCATTATATCCTTTCATCTCAAGTTTCAAGGGACCATGGCACGGGACGAGTATCCAAGACAAGGCGATGAGATGGGGCTCTACTGTTCCGTTTCTCATAGCTACCATGTGGATCTACAATGTTGTGCGTGGCCGTCAGTCTATAGGGAAGGCCATAGGCATTCTTGAGTTTGCCTGTCGAATCTTGGCCGCCAATCCCGAGCTTCTTGCTCTTGGTCTGGGAGCCTTGGTCTGTGTTGTTTCCTGGACATGGATCTGGATGCTGATGTTCACTCGCGTTTTCTTGGGCGGTCATCTCGTTAGCTCAAAATCGTTCATTATTGATGTGGGTAGCTGGTGGCTCGGCATCTACTTCGTTATTGTTTATCTATGGTCGATCGGTGTCATTGCAGGCATCCAGCGTGCTGTCACTGCTGCAACAGTGAGCCAATGGTATTTCCATCGTTTAGCCACACCTGCCCCCACCTCGAGGCAAATTGTTCAGGCAGCCATCGTTCATGCTGCCACAACTCTCTTCGGCACGATCTCTTTGTCTAGACTACTGGGCTTACTGGTTCGAGCTCCTCTTCTCTTATTACCAGGTCGCATCTCCTCATTGCTCAGTCTATTCGCCTATTCACTCGTCCCCACCCCGATTACTTACTTGACCAATCCTCTTTCTCTCACTTATGCAGCAATTCATTCGCAGCCTCTTGCCGCTTCCTCCCGTGGGTTAAGCCAAATGACTATTCTTGCTCCATCGGCGGCCTCAACCTCTTTACACCCCCGTTCCTATTCTCGGTCCCCCGGGAACTCGGGGTCTTTACTCTCATACCGGCTGTCCAAGTTGATCCTCTACGCTGCCCGTTTCATGATGTCCTTGGCCTTAGGATTTGGTGGTTGGGTGACCACTGCTCGAAGCCTGACAACCTCTGCGTCCGGTGGCACCATTCGTGGCAGTCTTTATGCCTACGTTGTCGGTCTCATTGCTGGAACAATTGGCTGGACCACACTAGGTGCAATGGAAGGAGTGATTGCAGATATTGTAGATGCAGCGGTCATTTGCTGGGCAAGTGAAGTCGGTATTTACGGCAGAGAAGCCCGGTATTGCCGCGAGGCTGGTTGGCTCTTTGGCGACTCGCAGCCTCGCTTCGGACATGAATATCAAGAGGTCTAGCCGCGGGGGGTTACCTTTCTTCGTCTTATACATCCCTAATTCATGCACCATTTCTTCGTACAATTGAGCGGTTATAATATTTCCATATGCTTTAGCGATGACTCATGTGGGTTCTTTTCCCGGATGACTTGACAAGCAAATATATTCTGCATTTACATTTCGGTGGCAAGTGATGCCAAAGCAGCTCTCTGAGAACATAATGTATTATTTTGCATCCCCCATGGTATATTCGAATTGCAAATAGCTACATGAAAATCCAGGGCTCGTGGTATCATGAGAAAATATAAAGGGAAAGGCAATGACATGTGGGAAAGAAAACAAACAAGGCCCCCCCGCCTGAGACGCCAGATGAAACATATTCCGAACGAAAGAACCAAAAAAAAAGGACAAATATGAACGATGAATTAGAGACCAAGACGTCCATTCCACTCCACTCGTTCTTTCGAGCACCATTCTTTTAGTAGGGACCAGCCAAACCGAACCACCTCGATTGGCGGGGTAGTGCCACCGAGTGGTAGGAAATAGCTTCCAGCGTAATCACCAGCCTTGAGAGATGATCGGCCTCGTTCCGAATAATTTCGAGATCGCTGGGACCAGATTGTAGGGAACTCACGGCCAAGGACATCTTCAGACAGACCCCGGGTGCCCTCTATCCACAGCTTCTGGGACTCCTTGTAGCACTCAGGAAGACGAGCCTTCAATTCTGAAAATTCCTTCCTGCTTTTCCTGTTCTCATCCAAGAGGGCTGTGTGTCCGTCACTCCCAGGCGTGGGAACCGGGGTGTGCTCTCCGGGAATGGGGCTTATCGCGAGGCGTTCAAGATCGAGAGTGTGAATTGCAGTGAAGGACACAGCTCCAAGGAGCAAGCAAAGACTGTTTAATGCCGGATATGGTACACTGTTCTTCCTGACTACACGCCAGTATGGCACAATAGACAGCCATGTCGAGGAATCCCCGACCTGGCGTGATGAAGCCTTGGCCTGGTCGTTCGCTACGAACGCCATAATAAAAGACAACAACGCTTCGATTGCAGTCACAACGGCTAGCTTTTCGTCAGTGACCGAGGTCCCGGTTTTAGACGTATGCCGCTCTGCAGCATGTTTCAATTCACGACCGATGCTCGCAAACTTTTGCCACTCATCCCACCATATCTGCCGCTCATTGCGCGTACGACCATCTGCCGGTGTCGGAGAAGCTTTCATGATTGACCCGGGATCGACCGAGTGGCGCTTGTTGGCGAGATAAGGAGTTTTGCCATCATGCTCTCCGACATCGTGTCGACGAGAGGTAGGGGGTTTTAGGTCTTTTGGGTCTTTCACCGGAGTGATGGAAGCTACTTTGGGTTTGTCATGGGCGATTGAATGAGAGGAGGTCAAGTGTGGCTGAGGAACCGGCGTTCGAGGCTTTTCGGGGTTGCTTTTCGGCTCCTTTGAGCGACCATATTGAGGGCCAAGGGCTTCGCCAGTCTCATGTTTCTTGCCCTTCAAATCCCCCAATGTGTGCCCCCGAGACGAACCGGTATCTCCTCCCTTCTTCCTGGAATGGGAAACATCATCATGATCGGTATCCTGGCTGACCGGCGAATCTGACAGATGCGCTTTCCTTTTACCAGAAAATTTAAGCAAAGCTTCAACACGCTTGCGGTTCGCTCTTCCATACCGTAGTTTGGTAAGAAGCTGCGTCCTTTGTGGGTCGGCACGAGCGTGGTCTCTTGAATATTCATGGGTATTGGATTCTTTGGCAGGCAATCCCTTCCCTGCCCGACTATTGCGAGGCGGTGAATGGTCTTCAAGACGGGCCAACTCCTTTTCGATGTCTGGGGGGAGGGTAGGAGATAGCAAGCGCGGAAGTCTGGGGCCACCCGATGTCGGTGGGAGAGTAGGCGAAAGAAGTGCGGGCAGCTTGGGGGAGTGCGATTTGGCAGGGCTGGGCTCTCGGCGTGTCTCTTTCTCGGGAGACAGTCGCGGTTTCTTTGTAGGATGTGCTTCGGACTTCTTAGTCGCTGAGGGGTTGGAGAATTCGAGTTCCGATCCAGATGGCCGTTTCTGGCCCGCTCTTTCGGGAGAGAGACGCGCATGTGACTTCGGAGGCAGTCGAGGCATTTTAGTCTTATCGGTATTCTTGAGGGGCTCCGAGGATGTCATCTGTCGTCTTTCTTCGGACTTGGCAGAGCTTGACGCGCCTCGGCTACCCGCTTCGAGGCCAATGGGGGATGCGACAGCGACACTGGTCTTCTGAGTCTTGTAGTCCTTGAGACTAATTTTCTTTTTGGCCACAGTTTCTCTTGAAAATTCTCCAGCGCCTGGGACAGTTGATCGATCGGCCATCATGCGCCCCGTTTCGTCTGACCAGTCCCCGACGGCTAGAAGTAATGAGTCCGTGTCGTGATGTGTCAAGAAGGTCATGTATTGTAGTTGCTGCTCCTCCAAGCTGAAGGGTCTGTCATGCCCTACGGCCCAATTGTTGGCGGACCGGTTCCCCAGATTAAAGGGCGTTTTGGTCGGAAATGTGAGCAAATATGGAACGGGGGGGGAGGACGTTGTCGGAGAGGCGCTGCAATCGTTCGTCAAGCACTTCACGGTCCGACGTTGGGGAACTCGCAGCTCGAAGGGTTGTAGTGGTTTGGGAATGGCGGTTCTCGTTCACCGACATCGCAGTGCGCAGGGGTTCGCGATTTGTTCTTCCACAAGAGGTGCTGGTATCATACGCGCTTCAAGCACAATTTGGGCCGAAGTCTATCACCGAGTCCTGTTTCTCGAGTCGGTATGGCAAGTTGCCTGGTGATAGTCAACGCATTGAGTCAAGCGAAGGATATTGGATATACAAGATCCGGCCTTGTTCAGGTGCCGAATAATCAGGGCATCCTATCACTATCGCGCGTGGGGGGTGTTCCCATAACCCTGGGATTTCGAAGCCGCGCAATTGGGTGGAAGAAATAAACACAGTCGAGGTAACAAAGAAAAAGTGGGATGTGTCACAATGAGAGGGTGACCTCTTTCCATGAAGGAGCGAGAGATGGGAAATGTCCCCGGATAGAATGAAAGAGACGGATGAATTGGAGAAGGTTACGTTAGGGCGGTTACGGTGCCTGTTGCTTATCGGCTTATCGTTACCATACAAGTTCATTACATACAGTACAAGAGTATAAGGTACAAGAGTACATAGTATAGTATGTAGTTATCCATTGACGAACGTTTGAATATCCTATACATAGTTATATATATATATATATATACATGTATGTATGTATATGCAGGATGTATGTGCATTTGTCATCTTGATAAGATGTTAGGGAATGTATCTATAAAAGTTTCTTATGCCAGCTTTATTCCTGAAGCCTCAACAATCACGAACGATCATCCTCTGCAAACTTCTCACGCCAGAATGCACGGTAATGGTTCTTCTCGCCTATCTTAGAGATCTCATCAACCTCTTCAGGTGTCAGTTTGAATGTAAATATGCGTAAATAGCTGCTTAGGCGGGATTCTTTGCCACTGGTGGTAATAGACACACAGCCACGGTCAATAGTCCAGCGTAACAGGATCTCGGACTGGCTGACTGCATATTTGGTGGCCAAGGAAGAGAGCAGAGGGTCCAATGGCCCACCCTGAGCCCGGGTGGCAGGAGTGAGACCACCATAACTAACAGTCTTGATACCTTTGCTCTCTTGGTAGGGAACAAGATTGCCATGTTGAAGGTAAGGATGGAACTCAATCTGATTCACAGATGGTACCACTTTAGCAGTTTCGAGAATCGTCTCCAAGTCACCTTGGAGGAAATTGGACACACCAATAGACCGGGCCTTCCCAGATGCCTTAACTTGCTCCATAGCAGCCCAGGCAGCTTGAAGCTCTTCTTTGGACTTTGCAAAGAACGGAGAATGAATCAAATACCTGCTCCGATTGTCAAAAGCGGTTCCCGAGCGAGCCATCACTCACACCACGTTGGAATTCACTTACAGGTCCACATAGTCAAGCTGGAGCTTCTTGAGGCTGGTATCAATGGCCTGAGAAATATCGGCGATATTGGTGATGACCTTGGTTGTCACGATGAGTTTCTCTCGAGGCACCCCGCTCTCTTTGATTGCCTGTCCCAGTTCCTCCTCGGTCTGGTAGATTTCAGCCCCATCGAGGTGGTGGTATCCTAGTTTCGTTGCCGTCTTGATTGATTCGACCAATTCATGATTGATACCGGTGTCGGACCTCTTAAACCATGCGGTGCCAGTGCCATACCCAACCTGGATTTGTTAGAGAACATTGCCCGTATTACGTGGGGGGTAATGACGGATCTACTCACAATAGGGATGGAGGTACCATCATTGAGGTCCAATGTAGGAATAGATGCAATAGTGTTTGCCATGATTTCAATCTGCTTTAGAAAGGGTAAAATATACTGTAGAATGATGAAAGGTGTAAGTGGATAGATATACTAGGACCTCCGGACCCCGGGCTGTACCTTTCATCTGTCCCGTGGATCTCGGCCTGGGCAATGATTAATAATGGTCAATTATGTCATTTCTAAATCCCGGAAAGCTCCCGTCCCTCTTCATACTTCCTCGTCAATACTTTTGAAACCTTCACTTGAATTTATATTGAATTACTTTAGGTCTCTCTCTATGAACTTCCGCGTGCTTGTGTGTTCAAGAAATTGGTATATGTTTCCACAGAGTTTTCGGCCACCGTCGGTTCGGAATCGTTTAAACAAAATGGTATCACATCTTTCAACTGCCGGGGTCTCCCTGGCTGAATTACCGAAATCAAATGTTTTCACTTCCAAATTGCCCTCTGATCCGGCTTTTGAAACACCGGAATCCTCGCATAAGGCCCCAAGGGAAACTTTAGGACCTCGCATGGTCAAAGGAGCTTTGTTCACATACATTCGCCCAGAGCAGACCGATGACCCGGAACTACTAGGAGTCAGTTTGAAAGCGATGAAGGACTTAGGACTGAAACTAGGTGAGGACCAAACACCACAATTCAAGGCGCTGGTCGCCGGGAATGAGATTTGGTGGAACGAGGAACAGGGTGGAATCTACCCATGGGCACAGTGTTATGGAGGTCAGTATCGACATCATCATGCATGAGGAATGCAACGAGACTAACATGAACAGGGTGGCAATTGTAAGCTACGAAAGGAGCTAGAGATGTAACGTTAACGGCTGACAACATCTAGCGGTTCATGGGCCGGACAACTTGGAGATGGGGTAAGTCAATAAGTTGACATGCAACCAAGTCCTCGGCTCCCTAGACATACTAATGACCGGAAAACTAGCGTGCAATCAGTCTCTTCGAATGTGCCAACCCGCAGACAAATAAGCGGTATGAGCTGCAACTGAAAGGAGCAGGCAAAACACCCTACTCGCGTTTCGCAGATGGCAAAGCTGTCCTCCGGTCAAGTATCCGTGAATACGTGGTCTCAGAAGGTAAGAAACCCTCCATGAAACTCGAGGACAGACCACTGAAAGATTGGCAGCTCTCTCTGCCCTCGGTATACCAACCACTCGAGCCCTCTCACTCACCTTGGTTCCCAATGCCAAGGTACTGCGAGAGCGTCTTGAACCAGGAGCAATTGTTGCTCGGTTTGCTGAGAGCTGGCTAAGAATCGGCACCTTTGATCTTCTTCGCGTTCGCGGAGATCGCGAGCTGATCAGAAAGCTTGCGACATATGTTGCAGAAGATGTCTTTGGCGGATGGGAATCCCTTCCCGCAATTATATCGCTGCAGGACCAGCAGTCTGCCACGCAAATCGATAATCCGCAAAGGGGTATTCCTGGCGCTCAAGTACAAGAACACCAGGATATACAAGAAAATCGATTTGCTAGACTGTATCGAGAAATCGCTCGCCGCAATGCTACGACGGTGGCCGCGTGGCAGGCCTACGGCTTTATGAATGGCGTGCTAAACACTGACAATACATCCATTTACGGCTTGTCGCTGGACTACGGCCCGTTTGCGTTCATGGACAACTTTGATCCCCAATACACCCCGAACCATGATGACCACATGCTGCGATACGCCTATCGCAACCAACCCAGCATCATCTGGTGGAATCTAGTCCGACTCGGAGAGTCACTAGGCGAGTTGATCGGGGCTGGAAACCGGGTTGACGACGAGAGTTTCGTCAACGATGGGGTGACAGAGGAGTTTGAACCCGAACTTGTCAAACGCGCGGAGAAGATAATCGAGCGTGTGGGCGAGGAGTTCAAAGCAGTATTCCTAAACGAATACAAGCGCTTGATGGGCCAAAGGCTAGGACTGAAGACACAGGCCGATTCAGACTTCCAAAATCTTTTTTCAGAGATGCTTGACACACTTGAAGCACTCGAACTGGACTTCAACCACTTCTTCCGCCGGCTTTCCGGGATGCCACTGTCTAATCTGAATACCGAAGAAGGTCGAAGAGAAGCAGCCTCGGTCTTCTTCCACGCTGAAGGTTTCGGTGGTATTGGATACACCGAGGCTACAGCTAGAGATCGCATTGCGAAATGGCTGGACAGTTGGCGGCTTCGCGTCCTAGAGGACTGGGGCCCCGCAAACGACGAGGATAGACAAAAGGCCATGAAATCCGTCAACCCGAATGTAAGTACCTGTTGAAATCTTTTTTTTTTTTAATTTTTCTTTTTTGGAAATCCGGTGCAGAGTGACTAACCCATTGATAGTTTGTGCCTCGAGGGTGGATTCTCGACGAGGTCATCGAGCGTGTGGAGCGCAAAGGAGACCGAGATATTCTTGGCCGGATCATGCATATGTCTCTGAACCCGTTCAACGATGAATGGGATCTTCACAAGGAAGAGGAAGAGCGTTTCTGTGGGGATGTCCCCAAGTATAAGAGGGCTATGATGTGCAGTTGCAGTTCATAATCAAGCTACGAGCGCTATGCGGATGCCAACTCTCTGGGAGGCGAAGGTATGATGATATGGAAAAAAAAGAGAAAAAGAAATCAGAACCGATTTGAGCTACATAATAAATGCGTCGACTCCCCCACGAGATAGGCCGAGATAATTTAAAACGTGCAAATATTCGGATTTGCCAAGCTCCCCTACTTCATATTTTATACGCGTTATCATAAAAACCGGGAAAATTACCAAACAACCTAGGTAAGAAGCATCAAAAGTTAGATCATGTCAACTTTATCAGTTGTTGATCTCTAATCATACATTTTCAGGAAAAAAAGAGAAATTCGTTTCGTGCATGCATGAAAAATGTCGTCCAATCCCATGGAAAGTGTAGAAAGATGTTGACCAAAAGAGCAATGCAAGCAATGGGCAATGGGGACCTTAGTTAGGGCAAGCGGACTGAACGTGACCGGGCTGCTTGCACTTGTAGCACATGCGCTCACCCTTGGCCTCAGTGGGGCAGTCGCGAGAGACGTGACCGACTTCGCCGCCTAATCATGAGTTAGTAGCAGATTCCAGACAAAATGAGAGATGTAGGAGAAGAGCCCGAGATCACTGACAGTTGTAGCACTTCTGGCCCTGGGTGCAGTCACGGGCCATGTGGCCGAAGCCACCGCAGGAGTAGCAGGTCTGTTGACGACCACCGGCACCACCAGGACCACCGAAACCACCACCGTATCCGCCAGCGCTGTAACCACCACCGTAGTTACCACCCTGGGAGCAGTTGCGTGCGATGTGGCCGACCTGTCCGCACTTATAGCACTCTTGGGAACCACCACCGCTGTAGTTGCTGTCGCCACCCTGGGGGCATTCGCGAGAAAGGTGTCCGGTCTGGCCGCAACGGTAGCACGACTTCTCCTTGGGAGGTTCCTGGCATTCACGGCCTTTTTTTTTCAAATGTTAGTGAAGTCCAGAGTCTGCGAGCTTCAACTTCAACTTACTCAAGTGACCTTGGCCTATAATTGTGATTGACTTGATTAGTAAAGTTCTAATAGTCTATCCAAATGTCTAATGGACGATTTTAAAATGAGCATACCGTTGCAGTTGTAGCTATTGGAAGACTGGATTAGCTTTTTAAATCGACAAATCCAAGGTAAAGGGGAATTACCAGGTAGGGTTTCCTTTCTTAGGGCAGTCCTTGGCCTATACAAAGAGCAGATAAGCTTCAGGTTCTTCTTTCCTTTTTCCTTTTTCTCTTTCCCCTCCCCTCTTTTGTTCAAATATCCAGAGGGAAGTCAGGCAAAGGTTGTATTTACCTGGTGAGAGGCCTCGCCGCCTATCAAGGAAGAGTGTTAGTTATAAAAATATTCCCCAAAAAATACCAAATATGGCAAATCAGGTATCAGGTTGCGCAATAGAAGTCACAAGAGAGTCTCCAATTCGAATGCCACACAAGCTTCACAGTGAATATGACGTATTCACACTTTTGAATCGAATTGACTCCAGTTGAAGAAAAAGAACATACAGTTGAAGCAGCCACCACGTCCAGCAGGGGGGAAGTCCATTTCGAATATTGGGATGTTTATAAGAAAAGAAAGAGAATAAAAAAGAGGTTAAGTAAAAATGAAGAAGAGTCTGCAAAAAAAAAAAAAAATCATAATATTGTAGTGCGGGGAGAAATCTTCCCGCAAAAGCTGACCGCCCTGAAAGAGAGTCATCCATATTTAAGAGATCTTAAAAGACATCTTAAGAGATGGGTTAACGCTCAGGACTCCCTTTTTTTCCCCTTCTGTAATTCGTTTGTTTTTCTTATGTCCAGTTTATGTAATGAGAATCTCACGGATTTTAAAAAATGGCTGTTTGTCTGTCCCCCCTTATCCATTTTTAAGGAAAAATAAAAGAAAGAAAAAGAGGGTTCCTAGGTCTCCGAAGGTGTAATGGATTGAGAATAGAAGGGAAAATATAGAAGTGAACCAAAATTCCAGGGTCCTCGACTTTTATATAGGGACCCCCCTGTCCTGCCAGGGTCCCCAGTCACAGGGTTGAGTACCTTGTGCTACATACACATCAACAGGTTTACGCTTATGCCAAGTTCAAAAGTTAGGGACTAGTTTCTTTCTTTCCCCTCCCCATTCTCTGTTATTAGCATACCTTGACATATCTATCCATGGATAGATATACTCTGTGTTAGGTGAAGTCGTAACACTCAAGTAGTTGTGTTCCGGTCTTTTCTCGAAGGAGAAGTACCCGTTCTTCGTCAAATCCGATAGGTAGGGTCAATTCTTCGCCCACGTCCACATTTACATGGTCCGAATGGTGGTAAATCGTTCCTAGCCCTAGCCTGGATTCGGGCTGCCCATTCTTGTTTTCAGCGTTGAGCTGAACACCGTTCTCCTCGAAGAATTTGCGGCCCAGGGATGATATCGCCATCTCCAACTCCCATATTCGAATCTCATCCCCTCGAGAGCTTACAGAGACAGCTTTCCCGCGGTTGGTCACATGGACAGCAGATACAGAAGAGGTATGACCCCAAAGTCGCCGGCCGCCTTGGACAAACAAAGATTCCAATGTAGATACCACAAGGTACATAGTCAACGTGTTGTCGTTATGAGAGGTCAGCAGATATGGATGGGAATAGGACATGGAGGTTGGTGGCTGTTGATGTATGATAGACGGTGCCCCAGGGTCGATACGAGGTGGATTCTCGACCGACTCGCTTGCAGAGTGTCGCCTTTTTCTGGATTGAAGTGGCCTCAACCCAAATTGGGAATCCACCGTAGTAGCCAGTCGGGAATCAAGTTGTTGCCCGTCTTTGCCTAGACGCAATTCTTGGATCCCTAGAGACCACCCACAACCAATGTGGAAGAAACTATACACAATAGTAGCCACAATTTCAAAGGACGACACTCTAAGAGATACTGTCATGGGTGCAACGATGTTATCTGCCTTGAGGGAGGCAACCTGGCGGGGCCCTGAGGCCTCGGTGGTTTCCCCTGCTCGATGGGTGCCAGGTTGCAGATTGTATAAGGTCAAAACTTTGTGCTGGGAGACTACCATTAAATACGGTGACGACAGGGCCATTGCCGTTATAGCAGAATCACTGCAGCCGACATGGGAGGACTGCAAATCTAACTGGGACGTTGGAAGATTTAAGACGAAGAGGCTGAAGTGACCATTTTCCAGTCCGACTGAGATCTCGATTTTATCTTGGATCTGGCTGACCGCCAAGGCGGTTGGGGTCAGAGGTAATGATTCGGATGGAGCCGACAAGGGAATTCTTGCAAGGCAGCGTGCTGAATCTCTTGTGGTCCAAGCCCGGAGCCCGTGTGCTGAATCTGCGGTGAAGACAATCCCAGCACAAAACCTGACCAGCGTAGGAGGGCATGGTGGCTGAGGAAACTCTACCTCAGTAACCCGGCATAGCCCTTTGGACCAATTATGCCGGAGCCGATACTGCCGTTTCCAATTTCCCTCCTGTGCCAAATGCCCATGATCGAACCATGTTGCGACCTTGGGCGTATAATCCGTCTTGGCTGGGAGGGTTGTGCGTCTAGTATTTGCGAGGCGGCGGGCACGGGGCCGCACCCATTCCGAGTAGTATTGCCTTTTCCATATCTCAGAGTCCCCACCAAGAGCATGGAAGCGATGTGATAACCTTGAAGTAGTAAGTCAGCAAACCCGCCAAGGACCGACGACATTAGAAGGATAGATACCTTTGGCACACGTTAAGGGATGATACTGGTAAAAATGAAAGGATATGGAGGAGCAACTCATTGCTCAGACGAGACAGACGATCCACAGGCCCAATATCGTTCCGAGTACGGATCCGCTTTTGCGGTAGATCGGAGTCCCAGTGGTCTCTGCACCGTTTGGACATCCTGTCTCAGGAGTTAACAAAAAGAGGGGCCTGCAAGGGGACTAGTCAATCAATCGAAGAAATCATTCCGCACGCTTGGAGGAACACAGTGGTTGAAAGTGGAGGGACAATTGCAGGTGGAGTAGGCCCCGAGCCACTGGGGAACCTTATCAGTAAGTGATAAGCTCACGTGTGCCCATTTGGCCTCGACGCGTCGCGTTTGTATCGCTCTTGCTGACTAGAACGACTACAAATTGGGGAGCGTTTTTTTTTTTTTCTTTGCTTTCCTTCTCTCGTGATTCATGTCATTTCCCTCGACGGTACACTAGAAATCTCACAATGGACGTGGTCAAGGAGCTCCACGCTGCTGTGGCAAATGCCTGTGAGGCCTCCTTCGACAATGCCTACAAACTCATGAAATCCCATATTGATGCACACGCCAAAGAGGCAGAAATGAAAGAATCAATTGCCAGTCAAGCTCAGCGACGGTCAGAGACCAGAATTCGAGAGCTTGAGCATGATATCACCGTACTCCGGAGTGAGCTGCAACAATACGAAGTTGATCCACGGGATCTTGAACTTCCCGGGGAATATGCCAATCTAGAGACCGAATTTGACCCGAAGAATCTGTGGGGGGATGATCTGGATGATGATGATCATCATCGCACTGCTCGGAAGTCTCGGAAAAGAGTTGAGGCCAAATACACCGCGCTTTATACCAATTTACAGACCTTCATCCAAACTTGGAGTGGTCTCAAATCCCGGGTGTTGCAACATAAAAAGAAGTTACGGCGATGGGATCAGCAATTAGAGCGTGGAGAATTCTCGCTTGTTCTCAATGGCCAGCCCGTCACATTCCGCAGAGTGGAAAGTCCCACCCCTGAGGATGTCGACGAAGAGCACTCGAAGGTCCAAGGATTTTCAAAGAAACGTTCAAGAGAAGAGTGTCCAGATGTTCCTGCCAAGGCCATCAGGTTGTCACAACAAAGGTCCTGTGCAGATGATGTGCACGCAGATATAAAGGTTGAAGATGATAGCCAAAGACTAATTCATGGCCTAACATCAGAGTCGGCCTCCACTCAGTCTAGCCCTCCTAGACCCGATATGGAACCCTCGGAATCTTCTGGTACAACATGTCTCTTATCCGATGCCCGCCAGCAGCAAACTCGGCAGATGCTTTCCACGACACTTCCCGACAGACATCTCGAGCATACCCAGCCGGCGGTCATCGGATCGGAGCGCCCTACGCTTGTCAAAAATGAGATATTGTCCTCGAGTCCAGCCCGAGGTCCAATGCACAACAGTGAAGAACCATTTTTAGGCACACAAGATCTCGATGAGATAGGAGACAGGATACGCACACCAATCAAACGGAAAGCCTACCGGGATGTCAATAATGCAGACGCTTGGAATTTGAAGAACGATGCAAATAACGCACGTCACTCAAAGCGAATTACAATCGGCCAGCAAACATCCCAACAGTCATCTATACTCCGACCAGTTGATGGCAACGCACGCAGGGCGACATTATCTACACTGGGGTCTTCTACGAAACGCCTTCAAGATCTGGAGCGACGCGCAATACCAGCTCTAGCAGAAGATGGTGACGATGCGATATCCTTACGGACGTCTTCGAAAATTGGCTCCGGTGTTAATCTTGGACCTGCGGGGGCAAGGACAAATGGTGGGTTTACGCAGGGACGTCTAGAAAATCTTTTAGAACGATCGGTACCTTCCAAATCACCACTTCATTTGTCAAGCAGAGTCTCCGGTTCAGACTCAGCAAGGGCGCCCGATACACCGCACGATGATCAAACAACACCTAAGATGTCAAGTCAAATGGCCCCAGATATAGACCCTGATGATGAACCATTCAGGGCAAGACCTCTTCGTCGTCTTGGGTTAGAACATTTCAAAATAAACCCGAGTAGAAATCAAGGGCTTGATTACGCATATCAAGCAGTTGTCCGAAAGAAGGATGACCGCAAATGCATTTCAGGTTGCACTCGCCCGGGATGTTGTGGGGATCGGTTCCGGGCCATGGCCCGCCTTGGGGGTCTCCCCGGTAAATCTGGAGCAGAACAACAAGAAGAAGACCAGGCAATTCTAGAAGAGTTTGTCGGTGAAGATACACAATTGCTTCGAAACATGAGCGGCAAAGAGCGTGAAAATCTCCTGGTGGAAGCGAGAGCCAGGGCCCTGGCCAACCAGTATGGACGACATCGACATACTCACCAGCGAGCTCAATCCCCTCCTGGCTTCTGGCGGACTGATATGCCAGATACGCAGGAGGAGAAGGAGGACCTTGAAGCTGCCAAGAGGTTGGAGCGTGAGAAAGTGGAAGAGCGATATCGAGAGGCTATGCGCCCTGGGGGGTTATGGACATGGGCAGATGAATAAGATTTATATATTTCTCCCTGTGTATGACCTGTTTGATATTATTCTATGATTGGAAAACATCATAAATGTTATCACAGTCAGTTCAATTGCCATGCATAGATCTAAGTATATAAGTATGCAAAAAGGCCTAAAGCATCAACCTCGGCCCAAGGTATCTTGGCGGACGCGGGACCACGTGCCCCCCCCTGTAACCACCCGAGGTCACCCTCCCCCGGATCTCATCCCCTCCGTCACAGCTACCTCAACATGCTTGGAGCTTAAAGATGGAAACCGTTCGCAATATTCAGAATCCAATACCTCCGGTGCTCTTGCAACCATCCAAATGGCTTTCTATCTATGAAGACTTCGTGACGAAGAACGCTAGCTCGGTTGGTCAAGTCGAGTCGGCGCTGAGATCTTTGACTTATATCATCCCAGGTGAGTTCTCATTCGGTTTGATCATGTGGCTGTTGAAGAATCTAACAAATACCTTTTATCAGGGCGATACCGCGAATCAGAGATACCATCAGAATGTGGTTAGTGTAACCTTGTACTTGCCTTTGAGCGTGTCTACTGATACCCCCTGCAGTGCACTCTGGTGTCCAGTTGTTATCGTTATACCATGACTCTCTTGTTTCGCGAGTTGTTGATCGGCTTCCATCGACTGTACCCCGGCCGCCGCCCACTCCCCACTCCCGATATACCAAATACTGGACCTCTCGCTCCTCGCTCTATCGCCAGGTAGCGCTTGCGCTACAAATGCTCCAGTATACCGAACTCCTCTGGGAGATGGCGGCGCGGCGGCGCGGCCAGAAAACACGTTGGCGCGTGATTATCTTTATTGAATTCGCAAAGGCAGTCTGCCGCTTGCTTCTTCTGCGATTGACCAACTCCAGGCCGCTTGTGAGCCCTCCACTTCCAGAGCGCGAGGTGGATCCGAGAACGACAGAAGAAGAGGAACCACGAAGTGACTGGAACGGAATGGACACTCCAGTCAGCGAGCGGTCTTCAGACTTGAGTTGGACGATGCCTCGCACAGGACTTTCCCTTCCGTCTCTCCCCGACGTAAACGATGTGTCGAACTATCTCATCTCCAAAGTGCTTACAGCAGATGACATCAAACCCCCCAAGGCACTCCTCCACCGAGCGACGGGACAAGGACAATTAGCTGAAGTGCTATACATCCTTCGGCCTGTCGTCTACGCAATGGCGATGCAAAAGTGGCGTGGTGATAGGCGAAGCTGGCGGCCATGGCTTATTGGATTTGGGATGGAGTATGGCTGCCGCCAGCTCGCAAAGCGTGACTTCCGTGAACGGGTCGCTGGCGGTCTTCGAGGACTTACAGGGCTTGAGCGAGAGGAGCTGAAGAAGCGTGGATGGTCAATGGGCTGGTGGATGATGCGAGGCGCATTCTATGAAAACATCACCAAGTAAGAACCCCGACTCTGTTCTCTCTCTAGGTTCCCCTTTGAGTACTGATATTGTGAAACAGGTCATGGCTGCAGAGTTTCACTGGAAAGATGAAAGGCAAACCATTGTTGGACTTGGTGGGCAGTGTTGTGGAGGACTACGAATACCTGTGGGACAACTTCTACTTCTCGACTGCTACACTGTGAATTTCCACAGATGAGCCCAGATCTTTTTCACCCATGATACCCATTATTTCCATGTACGAGTCTTTTTTTTTTTTTTATGCTATTACATCTTTCGTTTGTTCTCACTCTTGCTGAAGCAAGCGTAAGGGGTATCATTAATGTTTTATTAAGTTTCATGTCTAATCACATTACACGGAGCATTCGCATTCAGAGAACCTCAGCTTGCCTGTGGCCATACCAATCCCGTAATCCAACCTTGCCCGTGCTTTTTCCGGGGGCTGATGACAGTAAAAACTCATTCAGCCGAGGTGCGCCTTCCTCCTCTTCGTCGGGCCAGTCGACTCGTGCTCCTCCTTTCATTTCAAGCATCTCCTTCGCAGTACCCCAGCTGAATCGACACTCGTTACCCCATCCAAACACAGGGTCCATGTTGCGTCGAAGCCAGCCGACACACTTGGAGTCCGAGGGATAGCCACTTCCCCAAGTCTCGGGAGTTGGACTAAGTGACTGCTCAGCGCGAAGCACGGCCTCGTACATGACTTCCAGTGCAACATCTCGCGTCACCTTGGCTGCCACACTGGCGGCACTCACACAGGGATACAAGGAATCAGCCTTCTTTGCCACTGTGATTTTGAGAGATGGGAAAATTCGCTCCAATTTTTGTTGGTATGTGGCGGGGTTCCCAATCGTGTCGATGTATACCTCTCGCACATCCACCCCTCGGTCTTCAACAACTCCTCGAATGATCTCCACTGTGGCATCCATGGCCTGGGCGTTCAGATTGTATACTGCGGTGGGTGATCTCATCATGCCAGAGGAGATGTCGCGCGCCGAAAGTACTTTGATCGCATAGCCGCAGGACTCGAACAACGAGTCTCCTGGTGTATTCAATAGATGCATCAAATTGGCTCGCACAGCAGGTGTAAGCACTTTGCTGTCATCAAAGCTATGTTTTTCGGTCAAAAGCGAGTGATGGAGATCAAGAGGGAGATAGAAGGCACCATGGACCATTGGCCCTAGGACTGGACCACGGCCGGCTTCATCGACACCCAAGACACATGGTGTACTCTCAACTATATCGTGAATTTTAGGTGAGGTCTCTTGGGGCGTGATTGCTTTTGGGCATGGGGTGTAGTACGCGTAGGATTCGCCGGAGAGAAGGAGTTCCGGAATCACACTAGGAGGAATAAAGGTAGATGATTCCTTGGGAGGATTGACGGAGGGAGTATTGCTTGGCATAATAGGCATATAGAATATTGAAGAGAGTTAAAGAAGATCAAGAAAAGAAGCAAAGAAAGCAAAGTAAGTCTTTCGGAGTCCAGAGGCAAATGTCAAAAGATCGAGTGAACGCGTCGACCGTTCGGGATTAGCGGGGGCGCGTGTTGCTCTTCCCGCCTAAATTCCGCATTCCTCCCCTCCACCTTGTGCCTCTGTCTCTTTTGACGGCTTTTCTTTGAATCTCTCCTTAATATTTTGATTCTTCTATCCTGGTGCTCAACTTTCAATATGGCACGAGGGCCCGGAAAGGCCCGCGACTTCGACTACTCCAATGTTGGAACCAAGGGAAGGTGAATATGTCATCGTCAATTTCACTTCAATTTCACTGGACATCTATACTGATTCCGTCTAGGCGCACTGGCATATCTCTGAAAGAGGGTCGACGCGACGAACATGGAATGGAAGAAGTAGACGGTCTCTTTTCATCTCCTGAAAAATCGCCTGTGGAGTTGAATGGCTTTCAAGACGTGGAAAATGAATCTTCAGTTGGATCCGAGGGCATGTCAATGGACGAAGGTAGGCCAATACAGCGTCGCCTTATATTTCGCCGATTCATTGCGTGCTGATGCAAATTCTATAGGCAATGCGCCAGATCCCATGGACTTCCTCAAAGGCACAAATGCCTCACGTACCTCTTTTATTCCCCCGCCTGCCGCGCGGTCGCCAATGAAGACTGGCCTCACTGGGTCCCCGCGGAGGACTCCAGCGTTGCAGTCAACTCCAGACCCGCAGTATCTTGAGTCATCTAGTCCGTCCGACGGCAAAGGTTACGCGGGCGCACAGGCAGAATCGCGTCAAGATCCATCTCCTCTTTCCACTCGCTCGGTGAACGTGGGACGCTCGAACCAGAGGAATGGTGCACGGCAAAAACCTACTACAAAAGCCCAACTAGCAGCAGAACTTGAGCCCGCGGTCATAAATGACTTTTCGGACTTTTCCGACGGCGACGAGAACGCCAATGCATTCACCGATATACAACAAAATTTCGGCGACAGCCTGAATGTTGATTCTGACTCAGTTGATGCAGAAGAACTATCCGATTCTCCCGGGCAAGACCAACGCGATCATGACGATAATTCATCCACGGCTGAAACGACACCGCCTCGGGAGGAACCCGTCGTGGCCTCCAAATCAACGAAGAAGACCGCGCCAAAGACCAAGGTACACAGGAATCAGGCGAACCCCCCTGCGCCGCGCGGACGTCCAAAGTCTCAGCGCCGTGATGTCGAAGAAGACGCCGACCCCAGACCAACCAAAAAGCAGAACACCAAAGCATCCCCACCGGTGCGTGAACCTTTAGAGCCGGAATTGGATCGAGTGGTTGAGAATTACGCCAACCGCACAGGCCCTTTGAAAGGCCGAAGTTTGTATATCCTCAAGCGTGAGAATCCTACCGACATCAGTGCGACTCACACTCGATCTGGACGGGTTTCGGTCCGACCACTAGCATACTGGCGTAATGAACGGTGCGTCTTTGGTGATGGCGAGGCAGCCGAGGGGCATCGGTACCCTCTTTCAACCATTAAAGAGGTAATTCGCACCGAGGAGCAAGAGCCTGAAAAGAAGAAGAAAAAGAAGGGGAAACGCTCAACATCCCACAAGTCTAAGTCCAAGAAACAAAAGGATGATTCTTCGGACGAGGATGAGGATGTTGATCTCTGGGAAAAGGAAGGCGGTGTTCTTCATGGCTACACCCTTAAATGGGACGGGAAAACACAGACCAGCTCGAAGGAGGAGGAAGTCCTAGGTATGAACCGTTAACCCCCTTTATGGTTGGTTCCTTTGATTGGTTCCTTTACTAAGTCCATCTTGATACAGACATTGCATATGCTCCCTCTGGAATCGAAACCAGAGAAGTCAAAGACTCGACATTCCGATTTGCGAAGCTGCTTAGCTCGTCCTTCATCGGCTCTGGAGTTGTGGAGCTCCCACCTGATGGAGTCAAGAAACCTAAGAACTCGAAGAAAATGCACATGGTCTTTTATGTCTGTCACGGACGTGTTCAAGTGGATATCTCAGGTGTCCAGTTTAGTGCCGGAAAAGGTTGTGTTTTCCAAGTTCCTCGTGGTGAGTCTCATTTCCCCTGGCTTCTTGGTTCGTATCAGGTAACTGACACCAGGATCCCATCTCCAGGTAACTATTATAGCTTTGCAAACACCCATCAAAAAGAGGCTCGACTTTTCTTCACGCAAGGCTGTGTCCCCGATGAGAACGAGAATGAAGACGACACACCGCAGATGTCTCATGATGCCGGCCCTGAGAGCGAATTCGAGGCCGACACTCCCGCCGCTCCTGTCCATATCCCTGCTAAAAAGACCAAGGGTCGTCCCAAGGGAAAGCAGAAGAAGGCAGGCAAATGATCACTTCCATTAGCTCCGCCCTCCAACTCCTGTTCTCATGTTTGTAGGCATTGACAACGCGCCATGATATTTTTGTTCTACGTCGATACCCTGAAATTTTATTTTGTGGGCGTCTAAATGTCTTTTTTTTTTTTTGTTATTAGTTCTTCAGCGATTTGTCTTCACACGATTACCAGGGAATTTGGCGTTTTTTTCCTTTTTTTCTTCGCCTGTATCTCCAGTTAATTATGCAGTATCTATTGGTGATAATTGGTGATGGACGAGCAACTGAAAGAATCTGAGAATCAGAACCTCATTTATTCGAAATATTGAAATGTATTCGTTCCAAGTATACATACCCAGAATATCAAATCTCCTCCATTAGGTCATCTAGATCATCGTCTAGACCCAACGGGGGGAACTCCCCAACTTCGACCTTCTCGGGCTTCACAAAGACACCCCTGTTGCTTAAGCACTCGAAGTAGCGCTGTCCGCCCACGGTACCGTCATTCTTCCCCATCGGCTCGTCAAGCTCAATCCCGACCCAGATTGGCTGGAGATCTGCCGGAAGTTCTGTATTCTGCTGCAGTTCGCGACCCGGACCGGTAATAGGAATAGTCGGAACAGGTCCAACGAAACGGATCGTACCGCGTCGAATATGCGGTGGAGATGAAGGCAAAACGATGGCTCGCTTAGCAATAGTGATTCCTGCCAAGATGTCATTAGGTCAATAAAAAAGGAAAGAAAATCGCATTGACACCCGAGGTATTTGTTTCAACGAACCTCTTGTTTGAACCTCGTTCTGGTCTTTCCCGACTTGATGGCGTAGGGCATCTTCGGGGGATAGAGCGTTAGGATCAAACCGACCCAGCTTCTGGTTCTTCTTCCAAGCCAACACAGAGTCCGAACGGGCTTCGTATGTCTCGGTTGGTAGCACATATTTCTCGACCGATGACAAGTCGGTGAAGTTAGCCCGCATGGTTTGTGGGCGGCTGTCATTGACCTGGTGAGGATACAAATCAGCATATACTCAGAATTCGTAACATAGAACTCTTGCCCTGGCAACTCGAATTAAAGGACATGTCGGTTAGTGTCCGGCAAGACCGCCAGAGTAGAGTCAAGGAGAAAGAAAAGAGAACCAACCTCGATCTCCGATCCCTTCACCAACCCCCAATCCCCGATTAGGCGGTCGTCCCCATCGGCCCATTGGTCAGGTCGACCGGGGACTTTCACCCGCAAGCGCTGGGATCCTGGTGGAATTCCCGTCATAGTCTCCAGTTTTGCCTTGACCTGCATCACCGTCCAGGTTGGGGTGATACGGCGCTCAGTCAGGAATCGAGGCTCCGAATCCCCAGGCTTTGCTAAAGCCGCATTGGTAATGATGACGGAGATATCCATCGGGGTAGGCTGGAACGCCATGCTGTCTCTGTGTATCAACTGTTTTCGCCTTTGCGTGTTTCTAGAGAAAAAATGTTAGAGTGGGCTATGAATCAACGCAAGCTCTTGATGTAGGGTTTAAGGTATTCAAAGGAAAAGAAATCGAGACCAGATAACTAGATCCAAAATTCCATAATCTTTAGAGTAACCAAACAAAAAAGAAAGAACTAAAAAAATAATAATAATTCAGCACTATTGCATGCTTGAATTGCTAATATCAAATTCCCCTGAGAGGAGCACAGGAAGCTGCTGGAACTTTCCAGGGCAAATTCGTGGCATTATTTGATGGCAGAAACACAACCTATTCTAGACCGAAAAAAAGGAACATCTTTGAACGGGGTAGTACTTACAATTAATCTTGTGCTCCCCTGTGGTTGACAGGAAAAGGAATATATCGCCCCTCGGAGAAGCGATGATTAATAAGCAGCCTCCGCCAGGAACAGGCACCGCTTGATGCTACACGCAGTTCAGAATGGAATTGGCCAATGATCTATGACCTTTACGGGACAAAGTGAAACCAAGGGATATCCTTGTTTAGTGCAGGTTATATAGATCAATAGATAAGCAATTACCTAAACGGGATATAGGATGTTGAAGTCAACGTTCTGTACGAAATTCATAGTTAGTAAGCTATAGCTTACTCCAGGGCTTGTGTTATAGTTGATGGAGGTTACCTTTTTACAATATGTACAGGATATAAGTATATGTATTTAATTAATGCTAACCTCGGAATACTGGGGAATTATCATGTATTCCGTACTATATGAGCTATCGTGTGTTAGCAGGACATATCTAGTTATTCCCATAGAGCAATTGAAATCGAGCTATATTATTGAACCCAGATCTATCAGAAGATATTCTATACCATGTCATAGTAGCTTGCATTATATTTTCTGTAATTCTACATCTATAAATTCAACATCACACGAATATGAATCATTATATGATGTAGATATTATGCGTTACAAATCGCAAACCACGTGATATCCGGTCTCGCTTGACTTTTCCACTCATCAACAGCTCCCACCTTATTCACAACGAGAGCATCATGGCGTCCCAACAGACAGGCGAAGCGTATGAACAGAAAAATGTTCATGAGGTGTACCAAGAGATTGCTCAGCATTTCTCTGCCACTCGTTACAAGGTGTGTTTATAAGTCCCTACCTCAAAACTCCACCAGGTTCCCAACTCACCACTTTTCCAGCCATGGCCTATAGTCGAGCGGTTTCTCACGGGCCTAGCACCAGGCGCTGTGGGTCTAGATGTAGGTTGTGGTAATGGCAAAAACCTGATGGTCAATCGAGATGTTTTTATCATTGCTTCAGATAGGTATGTATGTATGTGTTTGATATGAATTATTGAATTTTTTGGATTTTTTGGATTTTTTGGATTTTTTGGATTTTCTATAGACAGCTTTATTTCATTGGGATACCATTGCATCCATTTGTGTCCCCTTAGCTAGGTCTGGGCTAACCCGATGGCAGATCTGAAAACCTGGCTCGGATTGCTCTGCAGCACCAGCCACATTCGACTGTAGTGGCCGACATTCTTGACCTCCCACACCGTGATGCAACCTTCGACTTTGCCATTTCAATCGCGGTGGTGCACCATCTTTCCACTCCAGCTCGGCGAGTCCAGGCTGTTGCTGAGATCCTGCGAACTGTGAAGCATGGCTCAGAGACACAGGAGGGTGGGAAGATCCTGATCTACGCCTGGGCTCTTGAGCAAAAGAACAGCCGTAGAGGTTGGGACAAGGGTGACGAGCAAGATCGAATGGTTCCCTGGGTTCGTAAGGGTGATCAACCCCAGACTTTCCATCGCTACTACCACCTGTACGCGGAAGGCGAGCTGGAGCGTGACATCGGCAATGCTGGCGGTCGTGTGCTAGAATCTGGGTATGAGAAAGATAACTGGTGGGCGATTGCAACCCCCAAAACGGCTCATAACGTTTGAAAAATGTGACATGCACTCCGAGAACCAGCCTCGGAGTCATAGAAAACAACACACGCACACACATCAATTCGCACTTGCTGGCCCCGCCAAAATTTCTGCAAACAAAGGGAAAGAACGCAACAAACACCGAGGGGGTAGAAATCATCTATACGATTCAGTATCCCCACAAATCACGATATACCTCCAACCGGCGCTATGCAATTCGTAACAGAAAACCACAAAAGGAAAACAGAGGGGGGGAATAGAGGAAAAACTCAAGGAAAGACGTATAGGCGTCATCTTCATCATCTCATCCTTAGGGCATGGTTCGAGGGGGCATGGCAAGGTGAGGGCCCATGAGACCTGGTGGGGGAATTCCCATCTCCGGCGGTCGTCCAATTCCATAAAACTCTCTCGGGGGAGGTGGAGCGGGTGCGTATGCAGGAACACCTGCAGTGAGCTCTTCGAGTGAGGGAAGTTGAGGTGGAAGACCTGGCAGATGGCCTGGGATTGCGCGTGAGGAAGATCCCTTTCTCGGCCGGGATAGAGAAGTGCTGGCGCGACGTGTTCTGGTGGTGGGGGGATCGATGGCAGCACTTGAGAGAGAAAATGGTACTACACCGGCGCGTCGAGCCATCTCTTGTTCCCCCAGCTGCCAGTGCATGGCCTCTGCTGCACGCCATGGGATAGCCATCTCCTCCGCTACTTTGGACCACATTTCGGCTTTGAATCTATTCAGATGAGTGAGATTAGTGGATTTGTTTCTTTTTTAAGGTGCTTTTCTCCCATTCCCCAAACCTACCTTTCATATAAACGGGCCAGTTTGTTCTTCTTATCTTCGTCCCATTCACTTCGGCGTTCCAGGTAGTTCTGATAATGAAGACGGCAACTGATGGCACTGCGGCCGGGGAGTCGTTTGCTGATATCCTCCCACTTCATCCCACTCCCACGCAGTTCGATGATCAAGGCATCCTCATCTGGCGACCACTTGGACTGTTTCTTTGCTGGAGATTCGGAGGTGTGCGAGGGCTGCAGGCGCTTGGCAGCACCCGATGGGCCGGTCTTGGTCAAGGGTGGCATGGCCATGGCAGCCGGGCCTGGCATAGTCATCATGGGGCCCAATCCCAGTGGCGGCCCTATGGTTCTGGGTGGGTACCCGGTGTTCAGAGCCGGGGCGGTTTCTTCCTCATCTTGGGGCTTGAGTAGCAGTGAGATATCCACTTTGGCTGGAGGCAATGTAGGCCGATTTTGTAACGCAATCATATGCGCGGATGAGCACCGGTGAATAGAATAAGAAAACAAAGCAGCCGGGAGATCCCCAACTGGAAGGGGAAGGGGCGAGGGAAAGAAAAGGAAAAAGGGAAAAGACGGAAGGTTCTCGTGATCCCAAGTCTTGTCCCAAATATGACGACAGAACGATCAAACGTCCCAAATCAATAGCAGAATTTCCAACCTCTTTTTTCTTTCGAATTGGAATATTTTGGGTGGAAATCTCCAGGATTATCAGATAATCAAAAGAATAGAAATGAGGGGGGAAAGGAAGTATATGAGAAGGTGTGTTAATGAAGAGAGAGAGAGAGTATGTGTGTGTCAATTGTCGAAGGGGAAAAAAGGGAGAAGAAAAAAAAAGGACGATATGAAGCATCCAACTCGAAAGGTGAAACGAATCCAGAAGTGACAGCTGATCTAAACCTATCTTGAAGAGGAGAAAAAAGAAGAGTCTTAGACCGTTGGGGGGGTGGACTATTAAGGGTAACGGCTGTTACAAGAGGGTAAAAAAAAATCCCCAATCCAAAAATTACCTCCATATCCACTGGGTTTTAATTAAAGATGCGGTCAGTTCCCCTGTTCTACTTTCTGTTTTTTTTTTTTGTTTTTTTGGAGGGTTTTATTTTTTTTTTTTTGGTTTAGTTGGAGGTTTAGTTGAGTGTTTAAGTGTAGAGTATAGAATGATATCTCAAGAGTTATAGTAATAGGAGTAATAGGACCCCATTCTCTCTCCCAGTTGGAACTAGTATACCCTACTACCTAGTATACCGAGTATACAAAGTAGAGACGGTAAATGTTTGATATGACCTGCAGAGTTTCATACTAACCCAGAAAAGGAAGAGGGGCAGTAGTACTTAGAGTACGGGCAGTACTTAGCACTTAGCATACTAAAGTATATACAGTATATACATATATACAGTATATAGAGTACATAGTAACTAAAGTATGTATATGCTCTTTAACTAAATCGACTAATTAATCCGAATTGGTATCTTTGGGGGGATTCAGATTCGGATTCGGATTCTAGAAATGATCCAATATGCAATATCCAATTTAATTAAAAATAATAATAATATAAAACAGAATAAAATAATCATAATATAATAATAATAAAATAAAAACAAATAAAATAACCCGGGGACCCGCATCACCCTTTGGTTAAATGAGAACGGTCTTCTCCGGTCCAGAGCCTAGCCCCAACTAAAAGTTCCAGATCCTTTTAACGGTTTGATATACGTACACATACCTAGGTACGTACTTAGGTACTTTGGAAGGTGTTCACGGGGATTTTCGACTCTATAGGAACCAGTCGGGGATTTTTCTCTTCTTCACTTCCAAGGTTCTTCTTTCCCCTTGCTCTTTGTGGGGCTTTTCCGGGTTCCTGACTCCCGGGTGTCCATGTGTTTCTTCATACAATATACATTATACATTATATTGTATACCATGTACTCCGTATATAGACATCTATGATTATATATATATATATATATATATATACACATATATATGTGAGTATATAAATACAAGAAAGGTGAATCTAACAGGTAACATATTTTCCTTTTTTTTTTCTTGCTTTCCTTTTCTATAACTATGTATAGGTGAGATTGAAGGGAATCATATTCTATACTCCATAAACCATGTAAATTTAAGATAATTCTCCTCAAGGCCCAGACTAAGGTCTCAGAACCCGTCTCTTGAACGACGGGGCACGCGTTCACGCATTTCCAAGATTTAAGGGACCGGTGGGTCATTTCAATTTCCATTAAATAGCCCTGTCAATTTCCTACCAATTTCCTACCAATTTCCTGTCAATTTCCACTTGGATAGCCAATTTCCCAGGCAGTCTAGGCACGTCATTCCCGTTGGACCCAGAAACCGGGCAGACGTCTAGACCGAACACGAGTTCCTTTCCCAGGTTTTGGATTGAATCCTTGAATCCTTGAATCCTTATATTATTTAAATTATATAATTATATAATTATATAATTATATAATGATAGAATGATATATTATTAAAGCTATATTATTAAAGCTATATTATATGACCTCCCCTTTCCTACGACGATCCTTTCTTTTCTTTTTCTTTTTTTCTTTTTTCTGAAACATCCATTCTGTCAATGCACCAAGGATCAGCAACCTATCCCTCTTCCTATTCCTACTTTCGGGTCTCCAAATCTCGTCTATCAACTTTCCCATCAGGCAATAAAAGAGGCAAAGTCGAACGTGTGGAAGTGGATCATGGACAACGTTCGCAAGACGATCGTTGCCTCCCTTGGCTTGGGGAGCCAGCACAGACACGCCCCGTTCGGCAGCGGCTTTATTGACCTTATGATCCGCTTGGAGCAACGGGGACAATCCGTAGACCAATAACCCGGGTTATGCCCGAACGGGGGGAGAAGACAAGGTAAGGATTGGGATCTATATACTCCGTACTCCGCACTTAGTTTATTTAAATATATATATATATATATATAAAACAAAACAAAAAAACAGTATGAGAGAATTCACAGGTCATGTCTCGAGACCTCGGACAAAAGGTAGTCAGACACGGGAAGAAGCCAAGTGTGATGATACGCGCAGAATGTCCTCAACGGTGCACCGGGAGAGAAGACCAGCTCAGCCAACCATGAAGAAATAACGGTGTGGAGTTGCAAGGAGGGGCAAACGTCGGATCATCATCACTAATGACTCAAGTGGTAGCGAAGAGCTAGTGGCGCTGCGCGGAGTGTTTCTCTTTTCTATTTATTATCGCGATCGCCCTAAATATCCGACACGCACCCGTTGGACCCGGTTTTTTTGGTGGGTTTTGATTCGAAGCTCATTATTTTGGTGTCATTTCGGTCCTTGTCATCCTTTGGATAATTTCAGGTATGGATATTAGGGGGGTTTCTCTGGGAGCTTATAGGTTTGTCTCTGACCCCATGTATGTACCTACCACTAGCCACATATGCACCATGAACGGAGAATTTTGGAGGGTTCCACTTAGATCATTGAGATCATCTACTTCAGCTGAAGTGGCGCTCAACCGTTTGGATTTGGGGGCAATGCGCTCAACGGTGGATCTTCGGTAGATGTGAGGAACCCTGCTGTCAATACCTTACCTTTTTTTGTGTATATATATATGTATAATATTTACTATGGATCATCGGAACAGGTCATACTTGTCCCGAGAGTGGATGTATCTCAAAATCCATACCCTTCCTAGATTCCATCTGTCCATAACACAAAGTACCAAGATAGAAATCTCGATATAGCAGGAAGGTATAGCTTTCGGCCGGATCTCTGGACATGTCACGACCAATCATTAACCTTTAGATTTCTATTTCATTTGGCTCCACATCTGAAACAGCTGCCTTGTGGGGGGTCAAGTCTCTTCTAGACACTGATAAACACTTTATAGACACTTTATAGGTGGAACCGGTTCATTATTTGCTCCTCCATATATACACTTATAAGAGTTAAGATTATCTGGGTAGACTGGTCTCGAACATTCTTAAATATAAACCGGGGGTAAACATTATAAAAAAAAAGGAAATTGGCCGATTCCAACTCATTGAGGGTCCCACTGGGCCCTGAAATTTGACGGAAATTGGAACTGAAATTGTTCCTTGACAACGTTGGAAGTTGGATCTCAGGGATGCCCAACTCACTACATTCATTTTCAACTGTTTTTTTTCTCTCTCTTTGAGTGAAAACAGCCTCTGGTTATTCTATTATTCTATTAATAGAGTTCTTAATAGAGAAATAGACACATTCCTTCCCTCAAAGGAGATTTCTTTGTTTAGACATGGCAAGCCGACTTCGACTCAAATGTAATATCGTGGGACTGGAAGCCCGTGAAAGAACAAAATAATCAAGATGAAGTATGAATGGATTTTGAGGGAGTGCCTCTGGTGTTGACTCGATAGATTTCTTGCCTTTCTTTGATCACTGTCTTCATATCGTTGATTCATTGGGTCGTATCATGAATTCTTTCAATTCCAAGTCGAGGCCCATCTTTTCTTTGGCGATGAAAACAATGAAAATCAGTTGCAAGGTAAGATAAATTAAACTGCGAATCCCTCAAGTGAGCAATAGTTGCACATCATCTATTCCCTTCATCTGCTATCATGGCCGAACCTAAACAAGCCGAGAAACTCCCAGAGAAATACCCACCGGTATTCGATGATGACTCAGACGAAAAGGAAGGAGAAGAAGCAGTCAAAAAGGTAGTTGAAAAGGCAGTGGGAGAGAAAGATGTAGACGACGAGGACGACGAAGAGTCAGAAGGAGAGATGGAAGTGGAAGATTTAACAGAGTTAAGAGTAAAGTCAGCAAAGGAGAAAAGGACACTGCGAGTAAGTGGTATAAACCTCAAGTCAACCTCATCATTCACCATCGACACACAGTCTAACAAAATGGATAGACTGTCATCCCCACGTATTGGCATCCCGACTTGCCCAATAAAACCACTGTGGGCTTTCCAAATGGCAAAGTGGACTGTTATCGAAATGTTGTCTTCCAGATGATTCTACATATGCCCATATTCTACAATTGGCTCATCTGGTACAAGGAGCACCATGCCCCTAGGGGTCATGTTTGCCTTCTGGGCACATCTGAAAACGGTCCCAGTGAATGCCAAGTTTGTCAAGTGGCTGAGATTGCTCAAGGGTTTTGGGCAGGTCAAGCTGAAACTGAAAGTTGGATGCCTACCTTTAAATCTCTCACAAACTCGCTCTTGCGTGGTTGGAAACCGGCTGGGGTAGACTCGGAACAAGACCCGGCAGAGTACTTTGACGTGCTTTATGGCGCCATCAAAAAGAGCACCAAGCCTATGATGTATGTTTTTTTTTCTCTTTCTTTCTCCCCGTATCCCCATATTCCCCAGATCCCCCCACAGAAGACTGACTTGAGACTCCAGGAAAGAAGACTTGGAAGATATGATCGAGGTCGAACTCATCATGGTGACGAGATGCGCTGGGAAAACCCCTTGTAACCCAAAATACATCTCAAGACGGCAACGGTTTATGATGATCAGCTTATCCGGAGAGGAGGGCGACACACTCCCCGAGAAGCCTACTTTGAGCGATGTAATCGAAAATCACTTTGACCATGAGGATAATTTCGGTGCGTGTGCGGACTGTGGAGGCAACAAGACAGCCAAAGAACAAATTGCAAATTTCCCCGAGCTTCTCTTGGTCCAGCTCAACCGCACCAGTGTGATGGGCAAGAAGATCGAGACAAATGTATATCTAACCAAGCAGTTAAATATCGAGACACGGTTCATGGATGAACGCTGGGGCAACCAACGAAAAGTCGTCCAGTATAAATTGACCTCGGTGGTCTTGCATCATGGCACGGATGTAACACGAGGTCATTACAGTATCGGTGTTAGAGGTAAAGGGGATAAATGGAGCGAGGCAAATGATCTACAAATCTTGAACTGGGACCCCGAAGGGCCTGGAGGCAACCCGATCCATCTCTCCACCGGTTATCTCTTTACATACCGCCGGTTACCCACGAATGACGAAGCACAGACACACCCAGAGGCACAGAAACTACAGAAAGAGGGAACCCCTGACTCCGATTCTGAACCACCTGAGAATCCTGAGAATCCTGAGAATCTTGAGAAACCTGTACTCAAGGGTCCTGTCCCCAAATCGGGCCCCAATGTCTTTGATCCCAAGGAATTAGCCAAGTTACTGGATGTCATGGTTCCCAAAGTTGTCGACAGCTATATAGCTCGCTCAGCAGATGCGAGGCGCAAGGAGTGGGAGAAATGGGCAAATGGATGGGAGAAGAAGAGGGAAGCAGCCCAGACAGCCCAAGCAGCAAAGACTTCGACTTCTGCTATTGGCTCTGCCATTGGTTCTGATATTGGTACCGGTTCCAATGAGGATATAGTCGACTGGACTAAGCAACGTGGACGACTTCAGATAACTTTGACTGCAGATGCAGGAAAAGGAGCAAGGGTGTTGGATCTTGAAGTTCAAGGATTGCACTACAATCGACTAAAGAGGAAGAAGGGAGAGAAGGCAGATGAAGGAGATGAAGGGGATGGAGGAGATGGGGGAGGTGGGGGAGGTGGGGGAGATAAGGAAGAAGTCAAGGAAAAAGAGTCGACATTTAATAAATTTAAGAAAAAGGTGCAAGGGAAAGCGAAGGATTATGGAGATGGGAAGGGGAAGAAGAAGAAGAAGTAGAAGAGAAGTTGAAGTTGAGATATCTCGGGACTTTCTTTTTTTTTTTTTTTTTTTTAGTTTCAATCTTCATCTTATTCAATGTCGTTCTCTTTACCTCTACTTTCCATCACATTAAATGGATTCAAATTCTCCTCAAATCTTCATTGATCGTTTGATCACAGAATTGGCACAAACTGGACATTCAAAACCCCTCAAACCACTGATGTTAACATTACACTGTCTATTCCCAAATGACTTCCTCCCTGCCCTTGATATTCTCGACCGCAAACTAGTTCGTCGCATTGTGCGCTCAGATCAATCTGCTACATCCCTAGAGAAACCCCAAGATATTTTCATTGTGATATCTGCCTCCGCGCCGCCTTCACTTCCCGGTTCATCAGTTTCCCAAGAAAAGGGCTACGAGGTTCGGCTGCGTGCCTGGAATTGCAGTTGTCCTACATTTACCCTGTCTGCGTACCGAGACTCTCAAATCCCGGCGAATCATTCGACAAACGAACTGAATCAGTTGGCCTATTCATTTGGCGGAACGCTAGCCTGTGGTACGGCTCGGGTGTCGCCTCCTACCTGCAAACATATCCTAGCCTGTATTCTATATACACGGTGTCCTGAGCTGTTCGGGGTTGACGGGGATGGCAAATTCACCGTTTCCAAAGAGGAAATGGCAGGCTGGTGTGCTGGTTGGGGTGGTTGATTTGCTTGGCTCTTGACACGTCAAACACAAATTGATGTACGAATATTATGCACTTGGAGCAAAGAGTCCTTGGCCCCGTGGTAGCTGCTGAAGCGACCATATGGGAACCATCCCAGATATCCGCAGATGACAACAGGTCCTCCAGACCCTTGTCCATTCCACATGAATCATCTGCCTGTGTCCGGGCAATCACTCCTTGAACACAGAAATCGGCTGGCCACGAATGGGGATTTGTCCCAGTGCCCTTAAGATTGCAGGATGACTGCATGGTAGATACGCCAAGGGGCAGTATTGTTACTCTAGATGTACTTGAAATATACACCTTACAGAGAAATTAAGGTCTTGGTTCGCTGTGCGAAATGGACAGACTTGGTCTGCTAATACAAAATGGGGAAAGAAAAAAACAGGTTGAAATGTCATATGCTTCACTTATTGGATTGACAATTCTTTCCGGAAGAGAATAAATTAAGAGACCCTTAGTTCTTCTTCTTGTTCTTGTCGGAGCTATCCTGCTCCTCCTTCTGGTCGCCATTTGGTGAACTGGCCTTCTTGACATCCTTGTCTCCCTTAGTTCCATTGGCCTCCTGGTCCCGCTTGGTGTCACTCTCCTCTTGCTGCTGTCGGTTCTGGATCTTGTTATCGATTAAGTCGTGGAAAGCCGTGATAGCACGGATCAAGCTGCTGATGTAGATAGCCATCAATTGGTCATTAGTCTTGACACTCATGGCCCGTGCCAACTCGCTGTTCTCGATCTGTGGCTCCTGGCCGTTGGTCCGCTGTGTCGCCGGTGGGGTTGACAGATTGGGAAGGAGGTTGAAGACATCCTGGAGGTTGCCTAGAATGGCGTGGTTGACGGGAAGTTCCTTGTCGAGAACTTTCTGGAGGTATTGGCCAATATCGCGTAGCCGCAGATGCAATCCTTGCAGTGACTGCAGCTGCGACGTGATACGGGTGGAAAGTGTGCCGACTGCGACGTCCCTGATGTCTCGGAGAAGGTGCTCCACACCAATCTCCTCTGCTTCTTCTGCCTCGATTATCGATGGGGTGTGCACAAATGTTCGGGAGGTTGTTGTGCCATCCTACAAGTGAAACAAAAATGGCCCTGGTTAGCTCTGGTGGCCTGGTGGGTGCGTCCCTCGGATTCAATGTAAACTCACATCCTTGATTTCGTCCACGGCGAAGTAAGCATCTGTAGGCACACCGACTTCCTTGGGTTGTACGTCGACAATAACCAGCAAGGGGTTGGGCGTGTATTTCTTGAAGAGCTCATTGATCTCCAAATCCGAAGCGCGCAGCTTAGGACCCGAGTGGTACCAGCCGACTAGCTTCTCGCGAGCATTGATTTTCTTGAACATATCCCTCATCGACTCAACGAAGTTGTGATCCAAGAACCATACTGATGGGTCTTTTTCATCCTCCTCGAACGGGACTAGAGAGATAAGAAACACAGATGTCAGCTTGTCTGTTGTATGGGTTTGATTCACCGAAGCTTGCACTTACCAGCAAAACTGTTTGATACCCGGACATTATCGCCCGAGTTCTCACCCAGCAGCACACCTACCACACGTTTCCGGGTACCCTTTGCCGTTCTCCCATAGTGATCTGCGACGGAAAGGAGGACTAACGGGGCAACCGTCACGGAGCGGTTGACGAGGGATAGCGTGTCCGCCGTGGTGGCAGGCATCGTGAAAGGGAGAAAAGGTGAAAAGAGGTCGAGAGCTATAAGGAAAGATTCAAGCTCGTAGATCAAATAAAAATCCAATGAAACAGCAAATCAACGCGAGACAGGAGAATGCGGTGGATGGAGAGCGATGATGCACCGGTGCTCTTGAGAGCTCTCCGCCACAGAACTGCGCCATCTTGAGGCTGGAGAACTTAGTAAGCATCCAGGCTTGTCCCGGTGAAGAGGAAGCTTGAAAGAATACATATGTATGTTATGTGTTATCTTGTATATTGATGGATTCAATCTTATTATACAAAAGAATATAGAATATATAAAATATATTAAAAAAAAAAACATGTATAGATTTTAAACATTTAATTAATATCAGGATATATAACTTGTATACATCGTCCTCTACATTGTGTGTACTATAGTAATTCAAATCCATTCCCTTGTGAAGCCCGTGCTTTCCGAACCTCGGGCGCTAAGTTCCTTGCGATTCTTCCCTTTCTCCATTTTCTCCGTTTCCCCGTCTACAGTCTTTCCCTTCTTCAACACTCTCCCCTCTTACAATTCACAATGGCTCCCATCACTGAAGAGGCCGTCTCCGGTCTGAAGAACACCATCCAGCAGCTGGAGGCAAAGGTGTCCGAGCTTGAGAGCCGTCTCGCCAATGGCGGCAAGCCCAAGTCCGCTGCCGAGCAGATGCGCATCATCCTGATGGGCCCTCCTGGTGCAGGTATGCAATTGAAACATAACTGGAGTGGGAAAACAAAAAGGCAATGGATATTAACAGTTTCAATTAGGCAAGGGTACTCAGGCCCCGAACCTTAAGGAAAAGTACTGCGCGTGCCACCTGGTAAGTAGAAAGTTTGCCTGAGTACAACATAAGCTCCCCCCGCTGATATATTTCCTGAATAGGCCACCGGAGACATGCTGCGGTCCCAGGTCGCAAAGAAGACCGACCTTGGAAAGGAAGCCAAGAAGATCATGGACCAGGGTGGTCTCGTTAGCGACGAGATCATGGTCAACATGATCAAGAGCGAGCTGGACAACAACCCAGAGTGCAAGAACGGGTGCGTATCTCTACATTCCATTCCCAAATTTGTTTTCTTCCGAAACCTGGCCAGAATTAACATGAGAGGTGGACAGTTTCATTCTGGATGGTTTCCCCCGGACGGTTGCGCAGGCCGAGCGTCTCGATGACATGCTCACTGCCCGTGATCAGAAGCTCCAGCACGCCGTTGAGCTGCAGATCGACGACTCCCTGTTGGTGGCTCGTATCACCGGCCGCCTGGTCCACCCTGCCTCTGGCCGCTCGTACCACAAGATCTTCAACCCGCCCAAGGCTGACATGAAGGACGACATCTCCGGAGAGCCGCTGATCCAGCGTTCCGATGACAATGCCGATACCCTCACCAAGCGTCTGGCTACTTACCACGCCCAGACCACCCCCGTTGTCGACTACTACAAGAAGACCGGTATCTGGCGTGGCATTGATGCCAGCCAGGAGCCTGGCCAGGTCTGGAAGAGCATTCTTGGAGTCTTCCGCCAGTAAACAATTCTGTTGGATTAGTTGTGTTTTAAAAAGGGGAATTTGGGGGGTAATTTGGGACAATTTACCAGTCCAGGCTCCGTGATGTCTACCTTTCTTTTTTCCCTTATGTTTTTTTCTTAATTGGGCACACCGGAAGCATGGCTGGTGTTTTCGTCCACATATAGACGTGGGTTTCTCCCCTTGACCGCCATGTATAGTATGTGTGTACGTTGGAGTACCGAATACACTCAAGACCGGTATGCATTCAATTGAATCTTTTGGTAAATCTTGTAGTCTTTCTTTCCATTCGGAGTTCAATGCGACACACATGGGTAGATGTGGTGTAGGAATTCACCTAATACTAGTATTATTTAAACTTGCCCTGTAAACCCATACCTAAAGTTGTAGAGGATACTCGGTTGACTCAATCTTCTGAGGATAGGTCAAACCACCCTGCTTTCGCACTTCATCCATGACCTCCATAATCACGATACTCTCTTCCAATGGCAGGCCCTCACTCTCGAGTTTGCCATCGCGGAGACAACGAGCAACCTCATCAGCCTCCCAGTACATACCCTTACCATTACCAGGGAACGGGCATTGGACCTCGCGGATCTCACCGCCACCCTTCTTGGGAATGATGCGGTAGCTCTCTGGTCGGAAAGGCTGGCCGTACACCTGGATCTCGCCTTTAGTGCCCTGAATACGGATGGGAGGACCAGCCGAGCCCTTCTCATCCGGATCAGCAGAGACACGAATGTTGGTCAGCGCGACACCGTGCGATTGTTGCGGGTGAGGACCATTCGAGGGAGTGCTTGTAGGGAAGCTCAGAAGCATGGTTGTAGACTCATCTGCGCCGGTGAGGTGATAAGGAGTCATCTGCGAAGTGACAGTAGGTGGCTTCCTCTGGTCTCGGGGCAGGGTGTGGTACAGAGTCTGGAAGACCCAGGTCAGGGAGTAGATACCCACTAGAAGAGCAAATTAGTCAGGGTTTCCATTTAACAACAATCCCGGAGACCTTACAATCCAAGAGAGCACCACCGGCCAAATTAGGGTTTACCATGCGGTGTGTGGTACCCCATTTCGTCTCAACATCATCGCCAAAGCTTGTATCAGCCACGACACGGAGGACCTCGCCAATCTCACCCTTCTGGATGAGCTCACGGATCTGAATGCTAAGAGGGAAATAGCGAGTCCAGACAGCTTCCATAAGGAAGAGATTCTTCTTGCGGGCAATCTCGATGAGGATCTTAGTCTGGGCAGCGTTGACGGTGAAGGCTTTCTCACAGAGAACATTCTTGCCCGCCTCCAGTGCGAGTCTGACGTTCTGGTAGTGGTGGGAGTGCGGGGTCGCTACGTAGATGACATCGACGTTGGGGTCGGCCACAAGAGTCTCGTAGTCACCATATGCGGAGCAGGGGGTTGTGATTCCCCGAGCCGATATGAATTGCTCGGCCTTTTCCTTGGACGAGGATGAGGCGACGGCGACCACTTGGTGGGCTACGTCAGAGGCATCGCGGACATTAGGGTCGATGAGAAGATCATTTGTGAATGCTGTTGGGGGGATAGGTTATTTCATCAGTTCTTATCTTATACAAGATATTGTAGAAGTAAGTAAGATCTTACTCTCAGCGATCCAGCCAGTGGCTATCAATCAGTTAGCTTTTTTTCTGTTTTTCTCTTTTTACCAGGATGTCATACCCATAATACCCCATCGAACAATGTGTGGCGCCATGACGGGAGTAAACTTGAGTAGAGTCGATTCAAAGGGGGCAATAGACGACGTTTGGAGAACAGATTGAAGAAAGGACAAGTTTACGGAGGAATTTATGGGGAAAATATAGCGGGGATGTGGCGAGCGGGGCAGCGTAGCAGCTTAGCAACTTAGCAACTTAGGAGGTTGTACATGTACGATCATAGGTGGATGGAGCCACGATACGGTTTGTTGGGAGTAGAAAGACTCAATTCGCTAATTAACGCCAGGGAGTTATTCCCTATGCAATGCAGTAATAATCACGTTGAAGTATGGTACAAAAAAAAGATCATCAGATCTCGGTCTTGATGCGCGTCTTCTGGCTTGGAGACTCAGTTCCCTATGTATAGTTAGCTCTCTGAACATCAAATAACTCCCAGAGCAACTCACTTCAGCTTTCCGCTTGCCCAGGACAGAGTCAGGCGTGCTGGTTCGTGTCTGGCGCGTCGGTACAGGGCCCTTGGTCACTTCGGAATAGCAGCTGGCATGATATACCCGACTTCCGACCTTGGTTGCGTCTTGCCAGATCCAGTCCTGTACATCCTCAGACCAGGTCGATTCGAATTTCTCTTGGCAGATGGGGCATGGGGTGTTGCGGAGAGTGGCATCATTTGGAGCTCGAATCCACGGCTTTGGTGGCTCTTGCTTGGTATTACCATCCACGCCTGCAGCTCCTTCGGTGGTGGTTTGGGGATCCGCAGCGCCATTCTCGTCGCCAGCCTCCCGAGATTTGATCCAGTCCTATTGGAGGTTAGAGATGAAATTTGAAGAAATACATGAGATGAACATACCCTTTCGTCAACATACCAGCTGCGATTCTGAGCCCGCCGAGAGGACTCAGTCATGCGCTGATTGGTCTTGAAATGCCAGTCCAGATGCCGGGCCTTCATTTCCTTGCCTTCGTCCGTGGTCAAGAAGCGACGGCCGCAAGTTCCACACCGGTTCGGTCGGGAATCATAAAGAGACACAATAAGTCCGAATCGAGGGATCTTCATAGACGCAGTGCTCATGGGGACCCCAGAGGATCCATTGGAAGGAATTGGAGTTTGAGCCGGAGCGGGGGTGGTAGGTTGCATTCCGTGGGGCAATATGAACGGCAAATTAGATCTCCCGGGAACTGGCGTTGAAGTCGAAGGCGTAAGAGATGAAGGCGTCGGTCCACCAGGTAGAAGTCCACGTGCCCTCAAGGCAGCAATAAGAGGGTTCTCCGGTGCTGGCTGAGGAGGGCCGCTCTGGTGAGGATATTGGGGCATCTGAGGCAGCGCCGCCGGGATTTGAGGTGGCGGGGTGGACTGTTGACGTGAAGCGGTCGCTTTGATTAATTCAGCGAGAGTGTTATGGTTTAGTAGTTGCTGAAGGGGCTGCGAGACTGGTTGCGCTGGTGGTGTGGGAATTTGTGGAGGAGCGGACACTGCCGAGCCATTCGTAGCGGCATTGGGCCCAACCGATGGCGGTCTTGTGGCAGCGAGCGCAGAGACCTGATCGCGGACAAGTTTCAGCTGATCTGGAGCAAGCTGTTGTTTCTGTAGAATGGCCTGAAGATCTACCAACGCTTTCAAGCGTTGTTGAGAGACGGGGTTAAAAGGACTGTTAGCGAAATCAATCTTTGCAGAAGCGATCAAGGCATCCACGTCTCGATTGAGATAGCTCAAATCGATATCCTGCCGATGAATCTGGGGAGGTGCCTGTAAGACTCATTAGCTTTATATCTGGTGGTGACATGTAACACGCAGACGCAAGTAGACTTACCGAATTGGAATGACCAGTATTGGGATACTGGTTGTGTGAAGGCCGAGACATGTTCTGTGTAGAGTTGTTGGTCCATCCAGTTGGAGTCCCATTTCCACGACTACGGCCGAGTATGTCCGGTTGAGCTCGGGCCTGTTGTTGTTGCAAAGCCGCAGTGCGCGCTTTGATGAGAGCACTCTCGATGTTGCGTGTGATGTCGGGGGGGGAAAACCGGGCGCGTGTCCAGGGAGCCTGGGGCCGGCTGCTTCCATGTGTTGAGCATCTCATCCAACTTCCTTCGGGTGTTTCCATCAACCAGAGTATAAACATTCATAAATGTCTGGTACATGTTGCGGCCAAGGAAGAGGGTGTAGGGGCTTCCAACGTTCTTGACAATGGAATCGGCTACATAGAGGGCTGGAAGCTTCTGCAGGGGTGGTGTCTACATAGTGGTTAGTACTCATCCTGTACTACGCCACAACAAAATCAGGAGCACCTACTGATCGAATGTGGTTCTCCAGGACCCGGGAGATAGCCATTGCGTGTTCGGTATTTTCTTTGGCAATGACAGTCAGAGTACGGATCTGGATTCCATCATTGGTAGTTAGATCCTCCAAGGAGCTCTTGTAATCCTCCGCAATTTCGTCGGAAATGAGGCCGGACATTATGGCGATGTGGGATGAGTGGTGATCTGGATTTATCAGAGATGTCGAGGGCAGAAATCAATATCAAGACAAAGTTCAGCACGTGGTCTTGTTTTTTTTTCTTTTCTTTTCTTTTCTTTTCTCCTGTTCTTGTTCTTTGTTCTCTGAGTCTTGTGTGCTTCCGAGTTTGATTGTTCTTCTTTTCACTTCTTCCTTTTGGATGGCTTCTGCCTGTCCTTTTCCCTGTGACTATCGAGACTTGTCTTCTTTTCTTCTTAATCCTTGTCCTCGTTCCAAGGAACAAATTCTCTTGGATCAGCGCAAAGATGGAGAAATAGTCGGAACTTGTAAATGCTTGCTAGCTATCTTTGCGAGAATTGAGAAAACAATAGTATTCAAACGCTTGCTCTCAGTCCAACCCAGCCCGTGACCTTCCAGTGCCCTTTGTATCTACCTTCCAGTCAAATAATCGCCGATGGGTGGTCATGAAACGAGGGAAGAAATGCTAGGCCGAAAAGCCTCGTGCGAAAAACCAAGCAGATGCGGGGAGTGGAAAATGAAGAAACAAGGAAGACTACCAAGAATGGGTAAATGCAAGAAAACAGCGCTGTAGAGTAGTGAAGCAATGAAAAATTGAAGGTGGACAAGAAAAAAGAGAGAGAAGTGAAGTGGTGAAGTGGTTGAGGTGTTGAGGTGAAAGTGCCAAAGAGAAAGGGATTGTCAGAAAGAGATATAGTCATGTGATCGTGGAATGACGCATTCAACTACTCCTCGTCAGACGACTTGCTCTACTTTACTTTACTTTACTTACTCTATACGGACTACATTCCCAACTTATTTGACAGATATTATTGCCCTTTTTCTTTTCAATATGAAGCTTACATTTGCCGCCCTACTAGTTCTACCACTAGCACTAGCAGGTTCACTCAAGTCCGTCATCGTTACTTTCCCCAAGGGAACGCCTGACTCGGTGGTTAAACAAGCCAAAGTCTCGCTAGTGGCTTCAGTACGCAGTGCTTCTTTGTTGTCATGAGGCTGTTATGACTCGGAACTGACACTTTTAGGGCGGCATCATCACGCATGAATACCGTAAGTATTACGTTCTACCTTATGCCACGCTCAAAGATAGAGATATCATATACTAACATACATTTCTTATCCAGGTTTGATCAAGTACAAATTCAACCAAGGTGCCTATCTTATAACTCACTTTCTAACTATGGCTTTAGTGGCTTCGCTGCCGAGGCTCCTGTGAACGCTCTCCAGACCCTCTCCACACAGGATACTCAATACAAACCGGATATCGAAGAAGATAAGGTTGTCAGTGCGTATGGAGATTATGCAGCTGCGGTCTAATATGCCCTCTCTAATGAGATACCGGGGGTTATGAATCTCATGGCTCTGAGCATCACTGAGCATATCATGACGTCCAGAGGCAAACCCACGTTGGGATGAACCAATGAGAATCTCATTTTCGGAAAGGATTGGATGATGCGTGATTTAATGCAACCTCGGCGTTTGGATGTATACAATGTGGAGTAAATGGTTGAGCCTTTATGCTTCTAGTAAGGGCCTTTGGGGGAAACAGGTTTATTGGGGGGGAGGGTTTTTTTTTTTTATGATCTTCTCAAAAACATACAATATAGTTATTCATTAGTACATTGTATCATTTAAAATTCAAGAAGTGAGTTGTGTACGTCAAGGTACGTAGCAAATCAAAGAGCATAGACAACATAACTTGTACGGAGTAGGGCCGATCATCCTTTCTCCCCGCTAGTTGACTCCCGTGGCCCCGATGGCGCGTGGATCTGGAAACTCCCTCGAGAGCCACCGAGGCATTCTGCGTAATCCCTCGCTTTCGAATCTTGGAAATGCTGGAATTGCTGGAATTACAGGCCTCTTTGTCACTTGATTAAAACGCGTCAAAATGGCATCGGAACACACGGTGACCAAGGTGTTGTTAGAATGGATCAACAGCTTCTCCTTGGGCAAAACCCTCCGAGCCACGGATGAATTGACCGATGGAATTATTCTGTGGGAGATTCTCCAGGATATCGACCCTCAGTTTTTCCTTGAGGAAATCCCAGAGCGCAACCCCTCCGACCACTGGGTGGCCAAGTGGCAGAACCTGAAGCACATTCACAAACTACTGCTCAACTACATTCGACACCAAAACGATGACATCCTACCCTCCGGTCTCGATCCATCGCCTGATCTCGAGTCTATCGCCGAAAAAGCCTCTTCCAAGGAAACAAACAAACTGCTGAAGCTTCTCCTGATCGCCGCCATCAGCTCCCCCAACGCCGGAACATACGTACAAACACTCCAGGAACTAAGCACCTCGACACAAGAGGGGCTCAGGGATATTATTGAGGAGGCACATAATGGCCAGTACGAGCCGATGGACGCTGCGGACGAGCTCAGGGAAGACCTGGCCAAGCACGATCGCCCTGTGGACCTGGAACTGCAATTTGAAGAACGCGTCGGGAAAGTGCTTGCGGAGAACGACCGTCTAACACACGAGAAAAAGGAGTTGGAAAAGGCATTGGAGGACCTGCACAATCGCCTGGCGCGTCTCCAGGAGAACAATGACACCCTACAGAATCGCCTCGCCTCTACCGAGGACCGGCTAGTCACATTGAAATCCGGAAAAGGTGATATTGGTCACAATGCAAAGGCATTGGAAAGCAAGACTCGTCAACAGGACGATCTAATTGCTTCTCAAGAAGCGAAGTTGACCGCAGCCCAGGATGAAATTGACAGCCTTCGCATGACGGTCGAGTCCTTGCGAGTCAAGAACCAGCGCTATCAGAAGTTGCAAGATGACTATGATGAGCTCCGCACCGAGAAGGATCAGCTCGCGCGCAAGGCAAATGCGGCCGAGAAATACCGCCAAAAGCTGCAAGCCAGCCAAGACTTTGAGAAAGAGAACCAGACCCTCAAGAACCAGATCAAAGATCTCCAGCAACAGCTGAAAGAGTCAGACGCGCAGCAGCGATGGTCTTCGGAGCGTGATGTGGAACTGGAAGAGTACCGCAAGCTTCTGCCACAAGTTGAGCAGGAATGCAATGAGATCCAGAATTTGAAGAAACAACTCGAGTTCAATAACCATGCTCTGACCGAACGACTGGAAAGTGCGGACGAACAGCACGAGAGAGACGACGCTTTGATCACCGAACTACGTGAACGCCTCGGGGAAATGGACGGCTTACCGGGCAGCGCGTCGCCTGGCTCTGAGACTCCTAAAATGCAAGGGACATTGCACAAGGACTTCGAGGCACTCGGTGTCAAGGAATCTCAACTGTGTGTATACAATTTGCCTTCGCGGCCTTTCTGGATACTAACTCTTGACAGTAAATCTGATAATGATGACTTGAAGCGGGAAACGGAGTCGATTAAAGCGCCCTCAGCTGTATGTGTACCATGTGTTCTCTACCGTACCCTCTCGATACTAACAACCAGCAGCCAGCCTCTCACACTGGGGGCTTCTCGGAAAACTTTGCTGCATCCGTGCACCTGGCTCGCTCTGGTTCCACCCAAAGGTTTGATTGCCCGACATTGGATTTCTATGAACAGGATATCTAACATGCTTCACAGCGACGACTATTGGAAACTATACGAGAACTATACCGGAGCTCTTCAGAAGATTGCAGAGGTCCAGGACACCTTGGAAACAGCCAAAAGGGACCTGTCTGATACACAGGCTGAACGTAAGTGTTTGATTGCTCTGGTTCTACACATCCGAGGGAAAACATGTGACTTACAATCTGGAAGTTGGCCTTGTCAATGCGGAGCAGGTCGAGATGGTCCAAGGACTCGAAGCGCACAACTCGGCTGAATTAACAAAAATCCGGGATGACTGGGAAACCCTTACACAGAATGTCCATCACCTGGAGGCTGAAGTTGATGCCAGCCAAACTCTGGTGCGCGAAGTCTGTGCGGAACGAGAGGAACTGCGCAAGATGCTCGACAACAAGCAAAGCGAGATCAGCTCCGAAGATCAGGAAGTGATGAACGAGATGCAAATGCTCCTAGGCGAGTTTGAAACCCACAATACTGAGGGCGGCGAAGTACCCCAAAAATCAAGCTTCGAGCTCTTAAAGCAGTGTGCTGGAGTCTTGGAGAAGAACGTTGAACGACTTGCTCAGCGTGCAGAGGTCAGTTTTCCCACAAAGGATCCTCGCTACGTTTTATTCGGGTTGCGTTTGCTAATTCTAGCTTGGTTCTACAGTACATCCAGCAACAAAACGAGCTAGTCAAATCACTTCGTGAGCGTATGAAGAACTACGAAGAAAACCTAGACGATGGCATTTCCAAGGAGCGAGAGGTAAGTCGTCCCTTGATTCTGTTAGGTTCTAGCAGTATGCTGATGACACTTTTTTTTAGCTTGAGCTTCAGAATATTATCGACAGCCAGGCCCGAGAACTCAACCTTGTGGGCTCAGCTTGGTATCACCTTCAGAGCCGGTGGCAGAACAACAATATGACGGTATCACGATATCGACATGGAGCCAGCACGGGAGATTCCAAGGGCTGGCTAGCAAAGCAAAGAAGCGCTGTTACTGGTTAGTAGAATGCCTCACGAATCAAGTTTGTGCTATTTTCTTTTTTTATACATATGCGTTATGTTTTCGTTTACTGGTTTTGGATGTCGATATTCCCACTATACATCCCGTCTTATTCTTGTGGTTATTTCTAGCAATAGAATATATGTCATTTAAATAGAACTTGTCATTTAAAGCACCTCGGAGTCTTGATAATGCCATATGAATGTGTGTTGAAGTAGAGTGAGTTCATCGCATTCGGAAAATGTAAGCTACCTAAGTAGATCCCCGCAAGAAATAAAAGATGTCTATGAAAATACAAAAGTCTAGGTAGTTAACCTAGCTCAAGAAAGGAGAAATAAAAGGGGAAATGCAACTATTATAAAACATGATCTCTATACAACCTGGCCGAAAGCAGGAATCAAAGTCTGTGCCAGCCAGAAGCTGAAGACCAGCTTGGGGCCTGTCATCAGAAGCTTGGGGGTCAGACCCTTGAAGAAGCTGGTGGGGCCCTCGTTCTTAAGCATGGTGGAGACGATCTTGAAGCCAGACTCGGGGTTCTCGAAGTTGCGGTTCTGGATACGGGTCTTGATGACATCGAGGGGAGCGGAGACGACCAGGGAAGCGCTAGCACCGCAGACTGAGGCGACAAAGTTCTGGCCCCAGGTGGCAGTGTTGTAGTCGGTCAACTTGTAAATCTTTTCCTTGGCGAAAGCGGATCCACCGAAGAGCTGTAACAAAAGTTAGTTGGGGTTCAGTGATAGCAGACCGGGGCAAAGCATACAGCGAAGGAGCCAGGGGCGTTACGGGCGGCAGTCCAGCCAGCACCACGGTACAGACCCATACCCTCATCGGCAACAATCTTGAAAAGGCCACGGCCACGGAAGGCCTCGGGGTTAGTCTGGCGCTTAATCTTAAGAACGTCGAGAGGGAGCAGAATGATCTCTCCAATACCGATCAAACTAAAAGATTTCGAGTTAGATGTATCCTCGCGTCCAATGATCCAATTGTTCTTACCTTCCAGCAGTGGCGTGCATAATGGCCTTTCCGGTACCCTTGCCAAATGCATTGTCGAAGTCGGCACCGTGGTGCTTAGCGAGGTAATCGCGGGCGAAAGGCTGACCGCCGTACTTGTAGATGCGCTGGAGGACCTATAGATTCCAAACGGTATGAGCTGATTGTTCCCCTTCTCCTATTATTTTGTTGTCGACGAGTCACAAACCTTGTAACCGGCAGCGTATCCCAGGCCAGGGAACAGAGAGGTGAACTTGCGACCGATTGTGGCATTGACGTGCTCCCTGAATACAACCTCCTTGAAAGCGGTAGCGCTGGTGATCTGTCAAGGATCCCGTCAGCAATAGATACTTTTTCGTTCGTAAACAATCCGAATCTCACCCGGGTCTGGTTGCTCATCAATCGCTTGGCGGTGGTGTCAACCTATGGAGGATGTCAGTGTCCGGTCGCAATATCTCTCGAATCGGAGAAGGTCGTACGGGATGGAAGATCATCAACTCAGCAATACCGGCAGAGCCTAGAAGAGTCACAGGTCAGTAACGAGTTTTTGTGTTTTGGAACATCTGACTTACCGGAACCGAGGAGACGAGCAGTGGCAGACTCTTTCTTGACATCTTTGGAGGCAGCGCCAGCACTGGAAGCAATAGCGGGAGACATATTTTCTAATTGTAAAGAAATCCAAAAAAAAGAGCAAGAGAATGAGAACGCCGATGAATTCAGGAACATGTGCTCGGAGTTAAATTTTATCGAGGCACATTCGGCACTAGTCCCGTTTTGGAGCCGCCATCGGAGAGCCAAGGAGTTGTCGATAAGTACTAGTTTACATATTGTATAATAGAATGCCATTTAACAAGGTATCAAGAAGTAAATTATAGTCCCTAATCACTTGATTTCTATAATATAATTCCAATAGTTATAGACTCATTGTCCATCCCCCATAACTAAACCAGATAACCCCACAGTTCTATGAAAATATGCATCGGAATCCGTCGGTTGAAAGTGACGGAAGTGGATTCCTGCAATACAACTTGCTGCCTGTATACAGTAAATAGTATAACCTCGGAAGTGATGTGAAACTGTGCCTGAATAGTGCTCATGTCTTATATTTGTGGGGTTGAGGAACTATTTAGGGTTAGTGTTTGGAAACATTCCATGGTAACTACGATAACTATGGACCACTACGTACGTACAGAGGTATAGATATCTAGGTCTATACTATAAATGAATTCTACGAAGTAGAGTAGATCTACTCATTGCTAGAGCATGGCTGAAGAAATCATATTCTCAAGTGTAAAAACTTTATCTAGCCCGATTTGTGGTTGGTTTCCAGGTGTCCCGTCATTGCTCGACAGAACAAAACATTAAAAAAAAAAGAAATTGTCAAAAGAATCCCAGAATATTACCACAACCAGAGAAAGCTCATAATGATTGTAGTTGCAGCTAAAGAGCATAGGTGCCAAGCAAAGTCAGAAAGGAAATGCGTAGAACACCGAATGAAACGCCAGTGACCCAAAACCAGTATCCCAAGGTCGCAGAAGCCTCCTCGCCTGCCCGTTCATCCATCGTTGACTCACTCGTGCAGGTTGGAGTGGCTATACAGCAAAGCAAACGAGAGAGACCCAGCAACCTCTACAGGTCACCGAATGTGTTCTCGCCCGAGTATCTAACCGTTATGTAAGTATGATTTCATTTATTGACCAAAAAAAAGGGGGGGAACATACGTGATGTACAGGAAGCCATCTTCGTCCTTGTGCTCTTCGTAGATGCTACTCATGAGCGCAGCAGTTGGAGGGAGGACCTCATCAACGAAGATGAAGATAGCCTTCTCGGGGGAAAGCTTTATGCGCTTGCGGATCACATAGACAAACTGTCCCACAGTGAGGTCGGCAGGCACCAGGTACTTCTTCTTGTCGATGGTGGCGATATCCGACTTCTCGACCTTCTCGCAGATAACCTGTAGGTTGACAAGTCCGTTAGCTACCGAACAAGCGGTGAGGGTCCGAGAGTTTGGCTTCAGCCAACCACCCTCTTTCGGGGGAATCCCCTGGAATCAAAGATACTCACAGGAATTCGGTCGGCATATTTCTGGCGGATGCGCTCAGCCTCGGCCTTTCGCTTTTCGAAGGGGTGCTCGTCCTTAAACTTGGATCGCATCGTGACTGATAAGGGTCGATAAGTAAGAGCGGGTCGGGTGGAGAGTAAGATCAAAACACCAGGAAGCTCTGGTGCGAAGTTGGTAGCAGTGGTGGCTTTCTTGGTGGGAAGCTCTGAATGTGAAGTATCTTGCGGAAAGTAGAAAGAGAGAGAGAGAGAGATGAAGAGGGGTGATAGAGGATGACCAAGGCGACTCCCCCGCTGACGTTACGGTAATACCATCACGGGATCTACGGGCGGTGAGTCAATAGTCACGCGGCAGAAATCAGATGTCTCGATGGTTCTTACTCACGTGGATAGCAAAATACATCCATGGATGTTATTTACATACATACTACTCCGTTGGTGGATTAAGAGACATCTTAATACATTTTGTGTCAGGCCTTTAATAATATTTAAATGAAAGCAATCTTACCAATACCGGGGCTTACATGTACTGTCCCCGTTGGTGCCTATTTCAACTTCTCCCCCGGCAGCTTATCGTGCTTATCTCATCCAGCCAAACAGATCAAACTCGTCTCTAAGCAAGTCGTACGATTTGAGACCGAGGTTGCGTGGTGTTTTAGCTAAATTGTTGACTCAATTCAACTTCTTTCTCAAATCATTCAAATCCTTTGTTGTACAGATTTGGATTATCACTCTCTTGGTTCTGGCCATTGACCTTTTGATACTTCATGCTGGCAGCCATTCGCGCAACCAATCCTATTCCAAAAATGGCCACTCGATCATACACGCCTCTGCGGAGGTCACTGGGGCAGTTGTCTGCTCGAAGCACTCGCATTGCCGGTCGTCGTGCTGGACCCTCGTTTCGCGGATATTCTACTGGGCAGGAACCGCGTGAACCGAAGCCATTCACTGTCTGGAGACCATACTTGCGCCTCGCCTTTGGCGTGCCTTTCATCGGCGGAATTATATACTCAATGGTATGACACGTCGCTTCATAAAAAAACGAAGGTCAATTTGCTTATTTATTCCAGATGACGGAAGAAGTCACGGAACTCGACGCTCCATCCATAGTTGAAGTGGATGAGGCCCTCAAGCAATCATCGAAAATCAACGAGTCCTCGCCAATGCGGTTACGGATGGAAAAGCTTATCAAGCAACACCAGCAGAAGATTATTGAAGAACTAGGCAGAATCGATGGGAAACAATTCAAGACCGACACCTGGTCGCGTCCCAATGGCGGTGGCGGCGTTTCGTGTGTGCTGCAGGACGGAAACGTCTTTGAGAAGGCGGGTGTCAACGTCTCTGTGGTGTACGGCAAATTGCCCCGGCCAGCCCTTGAGAAGATGCGTGCCGATCACAAGTCCTTTATCGGCTCAGATGTGGACTCGCTAGATTTCTTCGCCGCCGGTCTCTCGCTGGTCTTGCACCCACACAATCCCATGGCTCCGACGGTGCACCTCAACTACCGCTACTTCGAAACGTCCGACCCTAAGGACCCTATTAATGGGGACAAGAACTGGTGGTTCGGAGGTGGCACGGATCTGACCCCGACCTACCTCTTCCCGGAGGATGCTCAGCACTTCCACAAGACCATTAAGGATACATGCGACCGCCACGATGCTACATACTACCCCAAGTTCAAGGCCTGGTGTGACAAGTACTTCTACATCCCCCACCGTGGTGAATGCCGCGGCGTTGGAGGTATCTTCTTTGATGACCTCGACGCCAACTTCCTTCAAACTTCCGCCGGCTCCTCCTCCAACCCTCAGGAGACGCTGTTCTCCTTCGTTTCGGACGGTCTGGCATCTTTCCTTCCTTCCTATGTGCCCATCATTGAGCGACGCAAAGATATGCTGTACACCCCAGAACAAAAGGAGTGGCAGCAGCTTCGTCGGGGCCGCTATGTGGAGTTCAACCTTATCTATGATCGTGGAACTAGCTTCGGCTTGCGCACGCCCAGTGCCCGCGTTGAAAGTATCTTGATGAGTCTCCCACGTACTGCTAGCTGGGCTTACATGGACCCTGTGTCTGGCACAAGGACAGAGAACATGCCTGTGGATGAAGATGACCTGGCAGAGGATAAGACCAGCGAGAAGGAGATTATGGATGTGCTGCGCCACCCCCGCCAGTGGGCGTGATTGATTCATATGCCATGTTCGGTATATGGTGTATTATGGTGTTTTCTTGATTTATGTGTGTATACTACCTAACAAAACATGTAGAGTAAATGTGAATAATTATTGGGCTAGATATCTCTACTGTCATGTCCACGACAACCTTGGAAGTCCTGGGACAAAAAACACAACTGATAAGGTAAAGGGGTTTTCATTCTCGATCGACCTGGGATCGTTAGAGACTCTTCAAAGCAGCAGTTTTGTGATAGATCTTGAGTCTATTCACTATTTTCCGCTCATGTAACCATATTCTCATTCATCTTTCATCAAATTGGTAAGATGGCCGAGTTGGTCTAAGGCGCCAGGTTAAGGTATACCTTAACTCCACAACTAGCAATAGTTTCCTGGTCTCGCAAGAGGCGTGGGTTCGAATCCCACTCTTATCATGATCTTTTTGTTTTTGTTCAGATCTGTCTCTATCTCGATATGAGATTTTTCTACTCATTCTTTTTTTTTAAAAAATGGGTATGTATATGGTAGTGATCACTTAAAGTAGTGTAATTTGATGTTTCCTAAGCGGAAACTTTGCCACTACGCATAGTCTTTTTAGCAAGGTTGTTACAACCTTGGAAATATATATATATATATATACCACGTGGATTATAGTATATACAGAAAATGCTTCAGCTACATTTGTCTATAAAGTTAGTGAGCTAAGGACCCATTCTATTGCCCAGTGCAAGCAAGTAGTAGGGTTGTGTTTGTTGCCTAGAAGACATACAGGGATTGTACAACATTTGAAGGATATAGATACAATTGCCATTTGACTTTACCTAGGTATGATATAACGTCAAACCTGTCATAGGGGCATACGAACCAACTTATCTGTCCAAGAAAGGCATTAACCAATTTATACACACATATGGCAGTGCATGCAGTATAGCCAGAAGATACATACCTATAGATACAATACAAATGTACATAGTGCCTTGACGTTACACCCCCATGACCGCAGTGGTTATCCTCATCCCAGCCCAACCCCGCGCGTCTGAAAAACCGAATCGACCCAACCTCCAAGTCTATGGATACGACTAGAATCGACATAAAGATGCCACCATAGCGGCCACGGACTGTCCCATGCTCCTCACCAAGCCCTTGATACTCACTCCAACGATGTTCACCGAGCACGTCCTACTCCCCGAGTAGTTCCCAAGGATAAAGGCAATATTACTCCTACTAAATCCCACCCGTCGAGCCAGAAAAATCCCAAGCTCTTACAAGGTATCTACCTAGCGAGCAAGTCGGATAGAACGGGTCTCACGAACAACAGTGATAATGCCGAGCGCCTGGTGTGTATTTCCCTTCTTACACGCTCCCTTTCCTGCCGTTTCGAGGAGAATGGGGGTTATGGTCAGGGCCAGTGTACTATTTTAACCCCAACTAAATATATATGTATTATAGTTTGTCCCATTTCAAGGCTCCGCAGGCCACCCTCCAACGAGAACCTCATCGGCACAACCATCCAGAAATGCAACCAGGAAATGGGGGAATTTGATACAATTTGTCCAAGAGTTTGAAAAAACAATTGACACATTCTCTCCAGTCAGAAAAACAAACACAACGCCAAGTTCAAATAGAAGACAAGGTCCACAGCCAAAGCCAAAAAGAAATAAATCCCAGTTCAAGCTCGAATCAAACACGGCACAATGGATGGGTATGACTGAAGACCTGGACTGAGGCCTCTTCGATAAAGGGTGTAGTTGGTGCGGACACTGCATGGATGGCGTTGATATTTGAATATTCGAAGATATTCCACAGGATCATTGCTCCCACTAGTACGGAGTACATATACATATTGATAATACACTCTGAAACGGATACACTGCTAAATTCCTCGCTTACAAGATAGCCTGTAGTTATCTCCGGACCCGCCGGAAATAGTTATCTCCAGCGAGTATCTCCCATGGCTGACCGACTCTGGCGATGCTAAACACACCTTGCTCAATTATGAGTGGCGTGAATTAGGCCCCATATGTGGGTGGATCTTTCGGGTTACCCAATTGCTCTCGACTTCGGCTACATATGCATCATAGCTTTGGCTTTGACCTCGACCTAGCTCGCGAGCACTTTTTCATTAAACTGTTCAAGCATAACAGTTTTTTTCATGTCTGAAATCTAATCACCAATCCAAAGACCAGCCTCTTGTCACATTTCGACATACAATGGCATCTCAACTTTGGCTGATCACTGGAGCATCCTCCGGCTTCGGGGCGCTTATGACCGAGAGTGCCCTCAAAGCAGGTCATCGTGTTCTTGCTACAGCTCGTAATCCCACAAAGGCTGCCCAGGATTACCCACAGGTTGAACTACTGGGTGGGAAATGGCTCCAATTAGATGTGACGAGCCAGCAAACGAAAGAGCAAGTCGAGCAAGCCATCCGGGAGAACGGTGGTAAAATCGACGTGATCATCAACAACGCTGGTTATGGACTACTAGGAAGCATTGAAGATATTAGGTATGTGTGCGGTGTGGCCAAGCTTGTATTCGAGAGATATAAGCTAACGCCAAGATAAGTGAGGAGGAGCTTGATACACAGTTCCAGACCAACGTGTACGGCACTGTGCGGGTAATCAAAGCCGCGCTCCCCTTCATGAGAGCACAGCGCAGTGGTACCATCGTCAATTTCAGTAGCATTGCTGGTTTTGCCGCTGGTCCATCTTCTGCTGCCTATTCCATGTCCAAGTTCGCGGTTGAAGGTAGGAGCTCAAATCCGTTCAAATTAGTTTCCCAACCCAACCTTAAAAAGTCGCCCACTGACAACATTGAAACCAGCGCTTTCGGAATCACTGTTTACTGAACTCAACCCATTCAATATCCGAGTGTTGCTTGTTGAGCCCGGTGCCTTCCGCACCAAATTTATCGGATCCCACAAGGTTCCAGCCGCTGGAATGACCAAGGACTACGAAGGAACACCCCTTGGTGCTGCCATGGGATTCTTCGATGGCTTTGCCGGCAAGCAACCTGGCGATCCCGCAAAGGCGGTCCAGCGGGTCTTGGACGTGATTCAGCTCCAAGGAATGGGACAGGGGAAGGAGAGCCTATTGCGGTTGCCTCTTGGAACAGACTGCTTCCCACGCATGTTGACCAAGATTGAAAACCTGAAGGTCGAACTGGAACAGATGCGAGACATCGCTTTGAGTACTGCTGTCGATTCAGCGTAAGACCCCGAGGGATATTATACCTGTATTTAGTCAGAGGTAGCTGCAAGATCCAGAGAAATCTTCAGGATTCTCCGGATAAAATGCATATATCCCCTCTTCAGTTTCTTCATTAGTATGTTGACATATACACAAGCTCATTTGATGATAAGAGTGACCCACTACATACATTGCCGACCCACCGTCAGCGCGGTGGACAGGGAGACCTTACCTATTTAGGAATCGTATCGGGATTATGTAATGACTTCGGCCGACAGAATCGGGTATTGCCCAGGTACATATGTACTCCGTAGTTTACATGTAGTTTACATATATAATATATACACTAATAGCTATACCCAAGGTAGTTATAGTTTTCTTGTCAGTACAAATTCCAACATTCCGCAATGAAGCTTGTTTTCGGATCTATGAACATCGGCGAGCCAGGTAATCAGCAAACTACATTCTCAGATCCAAGTGATGTATTAACTAACGCTCCGAGGGAAAAAAAAGGTGATGGCCGGACCCGTGTCCACACCCTGGAAGAAGCCAGACAGATGGTCGATCTATTCAAAAGCTATGGTCATGTCGACATTGATACAGCTCGCATCTACGGGGACGGATCCTCTGAAACATTCTTGGGCAACTTGAACTTGACCGATGTGAACCTTGACACCAAACTGTTTCCCTCAGCAGCCAACCCAAAGATGGCCTTGGTGGGAACTTCATACCATCACAATGCCAAGGATCTACGTCTAGGCTTGATGCGAAGCCTGGAAGCCCTCAAAGTTCCCAAAGTCCACATATGGTACCTCCACAGCCCGGACCGGACAGTTCCCTTCGAAGAAACGCTCTGCGAAGTAAACAAGCTGTACCAAGAAGGGTATTTTGAAAAGCTGGGAATCAGTAATTACCAATCCTGGGAAGTAGCCAGACTGTGTGAGATATCCGAGAGAAATGGTTGGATCAAACCTAGCGTTTGTCAAGGAATATACAATGCCTTCCACCGAGCCATCGAGCCAGAGCTGTTGCCATGCCTTCGGCACTATGGGATCGCATTCTACTGTTTTAACCCGCTAGCTGCGGGTATGTTGACCAATCGCTATTCTCGCGACAAGCCTGATGCTACAGCCGGTGGAAGATTTGACCCAAACACTGGCCCTGGAGCTCTCGCTCGTCGGCGGTACTATCAAGAGCCAGACTTCGATGCGCTTGACATTCTTAGACCAGTTGCACAGAAGCACGGTCTCACGGAGATCGAGTGTGCCTTGAGGTGGCTGTCTCACCACTCACAGCTGAATGATGAAAATGGAGATGGTGTGGTCATTGGATCTAGTAGCCCTAAACAGTTGAGGGAGAATATGGATGCCATGAAAGGGGGTCCTCTTCCGAAGGAGGTTGTCGATGCTTTAAACCAGGGATGGGAAATCATTCGTGGAAAGGAGCTTCTCTACTGGCATTGATTTATTGTGTTATTCCACAGAATGTCACTTGTTCCGTTTACATGGATCCTTAAACCAAGAACGAAGTATTATGTGCTAAGCGGGGGTCCTGGGTAGTTCTGGTTATCCTTCATCTATCAAGGTCAAAGGCATCAAGTAGAAATCTACAAATGTTCGGACTAGCTGTTCTCGAGAGTCGTCATCATTACCAAGAATAGTTCTCCATTTACTGCCGCACTGGAGTTAACAGGGTACGGGCGACTAAGTACGCCACCGGTTCATACATCTTTCATTGGATATCACCTCACCGCGTCTTCCATCGCCGGAGGCATACCTATACAACAAGACAAGAAATGTAATCAGCCGCTTAATACGGTCTTGTTATGTTCTTTTTAGATGTCTTTTGATTTGTCTTTTGAGCTATCATTTTAGTCATCTTTTTATACAGTGGCCACTTGGAGCACAAAACTGTTATTTGTTTCCCCTAGGATTGGAGGATTTGAGGACAGCTACATGACAGAATGAAATGGAAGTTGAGGATAGTTGAATGTCTGATTGTTGCCTGTAGAAAGCTAGATAGCTCTTATAGCTCTTATCCTCAATACACGGAAAAGAATTATTGCAGCTATGGCCGCCCCTAATAGAACTGTAAGTGGAGGTAGGGGAATATCAGGCAAGAAGACGTTGATGTGGAACAGAACAATGTATTTCTTTTTTTTTTATTGATATCGAGGTGGTAGTTGATATGGTGGAGGGGGTGGCATTACAGCCGGCTTGACATTGACTGGTTCTCTGCGGCCGCGTCGACAAGAACAAATCAAACATCCAAATATGAGCAGTAACAAAGCTCCACCAATACCACTAGCAAGTCCAATAACCAACGAAAGATGATTCTGAACCCAGGATGAGACATCATCACTTGACCCACCATTTCCCCGATTTCCTTGTCCAGTGTTTCCGGTGTTGCCAGTGTTGCCAGTGTTTCCAGTATTGCCATCATTTGTCTGACCACATCCATTTCCTGCTCGCAATTGACATGTCAAAGAGTCGCAGCACCGAGTCTCCTGTTCGTCACAGGCACCATTTCCGCAATCGCATGCCTCGCCGGCTTCCACAATACCATTGCCGCATTGTCCATTAGTATTAGTGGTATTACCAGTCCGAGAGTCCACCAAGCAGCTCCCGTCAACCCGCCCAGAGCCGAGTCTTGAACAGACATTTCCAATCGTGCAGGGCGAGAAGCGTGTCATACCGGATCCAGATACAGGGTTCATGAGGTACTGGCCGCCAGCATCGCAAGTATTCGATGAGAGTGAACAGCATTGTGTCGAGTCACTTCCGCATGTACTTGAAGTACAGTCATGGACTGCTCCGAATGTATGGGCCGACTCGTGGCTAATTTTTAGGTCAGCTAAAAAAGAATCTCACCACCTGGTGATCGGTTGGTATGACAACTTACGCAAAGACCTGCCACTCATCTGGTGTTCGAGCAACAACGTTGGCACCAGCTCCTCCATTAATAGAACCGGAGCCTGTGTTACACAGTGCTCCAATCCAGGACACCCCAATCTCCCCTGCAGAAACTGAACACCCAGTCAACAAGGTCCAGTATGCATTTTCATCGTTCACGGAGCTTCGCCACCTTGAAAAGGTCTGAAGACGCGTGTTGAGATCTCCCTGAGAGCAAGGGACATTCCATGCTGTCGTATCTGAGGTACTGCTCGGGCATTCAGTGTCACTTATTGTTAAATTCTGCACTGCGAGAGAGATATTAAAACTGTTCTCAAATACAACAGATGCAGTGTTGACCATATTTAGGATGTATCGCTGGGCAGAGTCGGAGGAATTGAAGCCTGCAGTATAAGTGCAGTCCGTCATGATGCCGATATTTGCAATCTCTCTCGTATTCGGACAACCGTTCGTACTGCCGATCGTTGAAGTGAGATCCTCGTTATCCCAACCATTCCAGCTCTGTCTCTTATGCAAGTGTGTTTCGGGCATAGTTGGGCAGAGCGAAGGGAGTGACGATTGGCTGCCGGTTGTGAATGCGGATTCGCGCTTGTGGGCTTTCATTGCAGTCAACCCATCATCAAGGGTCTCAAATTCGAGGGCATACTGCGAACCCATAATTGTAAAGGCTCCATCGAAGAGGAGGTTGTCTTCCTGCTGAGTCACGGCCAGCCTTGCCCATCCGACATTCTCTCGGTTCCCCCTAAGAGTGTCCTGCATCCAGACTGATCCTCTTGTAAATCGAACTTGAGCGTCCGACCGGGCACCTGCCTCGTTGGCCTGCCCGTGGATACCGGGATACTGGATCTGCACATCCTGTGATATGAGATCATCGTTGTTTTCTAAAACAAAATTGATAGTTTGGTTGTATGTCTCAATCTTCGTTGTTATGTTGAATTTCTTTGTATCAACCACAGGAGAGAGCACTGGATCGATAAGACGGAATGACACCAGATCAACTGTAAGTGAACAGAGTCAGGCTTATGCTTAGCTGAGACAGTTGAGACACCCATGGACGTCGTATACTTACATTCAACAGCCGATATTGGTACAATCCATGCAAGCAATGTTATAATAGTAAAGGATAAGATCTTCATCTCAGATATTATGCTTTGGACCTGATGGCCAAAAAAAAGATCGACTTCCCTGTAAGCAGTAACGTGTAGCAATATATAGATTTAGCATGCACATCCATCCATCTCCAGCCCCACCGCCAGGCGTCAAATCATACATGGTGTCTCTCTGCCATGGCTGAGATGTAAGCAAAGATCCATAGCCAACAAGTATCAATAGAACAAATGATTTTAGGCGGGCATAAGCACAATAGACCGCCAAGTGAGGGTTGGACGCGTGGCTAGAATCAGAACCATATGTATGTACCAAGGTTGTAAGACCCATAGCCCAATGTTTGGCGATCTAACGCCTATGGTGTGATGGAGTACAGTGGAGACCTTGGCCCTGTCAGCCACCTGCATCAAAAAGAAAAGAAACAAAAACCACTGAGAAATGCTGCTGCCTTCCTCAGCCACGATCAAGTATCTTGGAGTTCTAGCAAAAAAGAAATCTCAAGACCCCATTTGGATATACGCGATCTACGCGGTGTTACAAAGTGCCGATTAGTTCGAACTTCGTTTTGACATTGAACAGGGTTAGCTAAGCCCAGATAGAATCAATAAAGTTGTATTCTGATTTATTGTTTTTTCAACATGGAAAATCCAATTCTGGGTATCCTTTATAATCCGATTAAGAGTACGGAGTACCATGCGACCCTTGAGACCCTTTGCCAAGCTTCTCCGCTATATCAGCATCTCCGACAAACCCTGCTTAACTCCATGCCAAGGCTTGCCTCAGCCACCACCACACGTATCTTCCAAGTGTCAAGGATCTCCAATCAAGAGTTTAGCGTAAGTTCGGGGATATTCGAGCCCTACATGACTTCATAGCTGTCTGGACAGTTGAAACAATGACGATGTAAAAGAAGCAAAAGCAGCTTCGAGGTATTTCCGGCCACAATCGCATTTGATGGGTTACAGGTTATAAGGATGTAACGGCTTGAATGTGCACATCAGATATCATGCCTATTGGACAGTAATCACCCTATGTCGTGAAATACTCAGTGGGCAAGACCCCCAGAGTTCTCATAAAGCAGCGGCACCTCAATCGGGCAAGCCACAGCCGCGGCCTAAAATCCGGTAGATACATCTACATATGCACATGGGTACCTACCGTTAGATAATGAAATGCAGATCATCCAGCCCTGCCGGGTATTTTGTAGTAGGATTGCAGTATACAATGTAGAGGACATGCATATAGTGTCTCCGGGGTTTGGGGGTCCGTGGCTGCTCCTTCGACATAGATCAATTTTAGTTATAGGTTGTTTTGTCAAGCTTTCAATTATGCAATGGGTACTAGAAGCCGTCGCTGACATTTGCTACAGATGTTTCTCGTGCCCTAATTACGCCTATTTTGGGATGTGGGGTCATGAAAGCTGAAGAGGTCTAGAACGAAAGTATTTTATCAATTGCACAGTGCCTTTGTCCATATCCTAAGGACTGACTCCTGCTAAGCATTCTTTCATATAGCCATATTCTCGTCGATCTTCCATCAAATTGGTAAGATGGCCGAGTTGGTCTAAGGCGCCAGGTTAAGGTATACCTTAACTACACAACTAGCAATAGTTTCCTGGTCTCGCAAGAGGCGTGGGTTCGAATCCCACTCTTATCATGTTCTTTTTGCATTTTGTTCATACATCACTTACATTTTTAACATTAATGAAGTTTTTGTAGTCGAGAACGGTGGGTGTGGTGGGTTGGCTCGGCAAGAAAGAAAATTCTTTCATTTTTGTGTGTTCCATGTATACGTCGGCAAGGGCCTCACTTTAACTTAGAATTTTATACGTAGCTAGTATGGATATAACAATAAAATTCTCTGATGTTCTGACTGGGATGTATTAATTTAGCCACCTCAAAAATTGTATTTAAAACTTTTAATGTCCTAATACAATCTTTTACTTTAGCATGTGTCCGAACCAGGAGAAAAGCACGCGATCTATGGCCTGACATGGGGAGGTAAGCGATGGTTAAAGACTGCTTCACATACTACTCGTTGCTGTTGGGGTAAGACATTTAGAGCATGTTCTTCCTTCCATGGTTGGACGTTCTTGGTATAATACCTTTTAACTTTCCATTCAAGTTCCTCGGGTCTATATTTGCTATTTTCTATATGAAAGGATATTAAAACCGCAATTAATGCTTATCTGCGAGATGTGCCATTGTTCGTCCTATATATCTTGGTGGTGAGTGGTAAGTGTAATATCCTCTCATGTCTGACTCGTATCGTCGAAGAGTGTGAGGTATATAGTAGTGTAGAACTGATGATAGGAGTCCCCTTATAGTTTATCATTGAATTATCTGGTTATGGGAAACTTTATACTTCATATTTATTCACCAGGCGTATCATGTAGGCAAGGTGAAGTAATAAGGTCAAATTCCGACATCTATGACGCCATGACAGTAGCTTCTCCATGGCGGAGCTCAGTTGGATAGATGGAGTTTAACATCAGCTCATTGCTCTATGCTCTAGTTCTATGTCCCCCTGTTGGTACTATGGCCGATAATGAGACGCTAGGTATAAAAGGTTATTGTCATCATACAATATCTACATATATATATATATATATATATATATGTAGATATTAAGTAGGTCAAGGGAGCAATCAAAATCCTACGAGATGCATGTACATAGCGCCTGATCTTGAAAATTACAGGGTCTGTCTGCAATTTAGGATCAACCCCAACTTTGTTAAACTCAACATCTGCAAAACGCAAAACGCACAACTGAAAAAAACTTCAATTCAACGGCCCACCTCCACACCAAAAACAACCCAATTGAGCTAACAAAAGCCTGATATCCAGATGAATATGAACAAAAACAAAAAGAACATGATAAGAGTGGGATTCGAACCCACGCCTCTTGCGAGACCAGGAAACTATTGCTAGTTGTGGAGTTAAGGTATACCTTAACCTGGCGCCTTAGACCAACTCGGCCATCTTACCAATTTGATGGAAGATGGAAGAGAATATGGCTATATAAACAGAAACCAAAACAGAGACCAACATGGAATGCACTACGGAGTATGTAGTGACCCGGATCTCCAATTCTCCATACTTTTTTTCCCTTCGGAAATATGTGCATGTGGAATCTCGGCCGACACCCGGAATTAACCCGAAAAAAAGTAGGCATGAGGGAAACCTCACCGCAATCTGTATTCTACATGAAATAGCCGACGGATAGGCGGAATCCCATATGAATGCATGTTCCTGATTTCCATAACCCGAGGTCTAAGCCCGCATTGGCCCACTACACCGAATAGACGCTATATACGGCAAGTCTCATGCAAAAGTGGCATGGATGAATTATCTAGCGTAAACTCTGGGATCTAAGGGAAGTCATGATAGACACCGGATTCTCTCTGTTTAGGATTTGGATAGTATCGGTTGTCGGGTTGAAGAGGTGAAATGGCCGATTCACGCACCGAACATCGGATGATGTTTTTGTCTGGGGTTTTGAGCCCACTAAAACCGGGGTTCGGTGGCTGAAATTAAATGCGGAGAATTAAATGTTTATCATAAGGTGCCCCTGCATTGGTTACGGAGTATTGCCCATGTAGGTGTAAATCGGAATTGTAGTTCCGGTGTTTAATTGGGAATCGGAGGATAGAGCGATCATGAGATTATGAGATTGATACAGATTCATACAGATTCATACAGTTCAAGGGAACAAGACACACCCAGGTAAAAAAAAGTATGAGGAAAGCCGCAAATGTATTCAATGGGTATCGGGTCTGTCCACAGGACCAGACTAATTATGAAGTTATGAGAAAATGCATCTAGACTAAAAACCAAAAAAAAAAAACTTCCATTCCGAAAACCACTGCACGGCAGAAGGGTATCTCAAACCTTCTCTAATGCTTCGCGGTGACACTGTCGCCGGTCAGTTTTTCGACTGCTTCTTTGGCCCTGTTCGGTAGAAAGGAGATCTGGTTAGCCCGAGGTTTCATATGAAAAAAAGGGAAAAAAAAAGGCGGAGCACCATGACAACAGAATAACGGGAAAAGGGTGGAGAATGGGGGAAGCGGAACACTTACATGTCACCAAGAGCAACCATACAGACGGTCTGCCAGATGCCCAGACCGACACGAGGAGCCACACCACGGTAGAGACCACGGATGCCGTTGCTGTCGTAGATGTACTTGAAAGTCTTGCCGACGGTCAAGTTCTTGGGGCGGTTAGGGTCAGGGGTCTTGCTCTGCATCTCGACACGGATAACCTCAATGGGCTGGTTCCAGGCGGACAGACCACCACCGAGACTGGAAGCCAAGATCTTTTCCGCAGCGGACAGCTTAGCGCCTTCCTCCTTGTTGGCAACCTTACGGATAGCCGACTCAGCGAGACGGGACAGACCGAAACGGGAACCCCAGTTGGTAGTCTGGCGAATGGCGACGGCATTGACACCACGGTTGATACCGCGGATACCCTCCTTGCGGTAGATATCCATGAAGGTCGCGAAGGTGCCAGGGGGCTTCACACCGTCGGCGGCCATCTTGTGCTTGGTAATCTCGACAGTCTTCATGCAGGTGCAGAAGCCCATGGTAGCGTAGGCCTGAGCGACACCGCCAGCCATACCACCGCTGATACCGGCGACAAAGTCATTGGCACCGAAGGTACGGGCGTAGTATTCGGCCTCGGAGGCGACGAAGAGGAGAACCGCACCCTTGGTGGATGCCTCAATCCAGGCCCACGGAATGAGTCCCTGGTAGTCTAAACATCCGATCTCGCAATTAGTTTTGAGTTCCTCACATCTGGCGGGTCCGGCGCCCCCACGCGCTAGCTAGGGCAGGTCGGGGGAAGTTGGAAGCGGGTATTGAATATATTCAGAAGCGGGTATTGAATGGACACTTACAACCGAAAATGCCGCCACGGCCCCAAATCCGACCCATAGCGCCCACGAAGCTATCGCCCCGGTTTGCGGCCATGGTTGTCTTGATCACCTCCAGCGGCTGGGGGGGATGGTTAGTCTCCCTTGTTTACTAAATGATTGGAAGTATGCCATACCTGTCCCAATGATGTAACCTCGAACAAATTCAATCCTGCGCCCAGTAGCAAGTTGCTGAACTTGACGGGCTTCTTCTCGAGCTTAGGGGCCGAGGCCACGGATGTAGTTGTAGACATTCTGGGATGATGGATGCGCTGAAAGGGGCCCTGACCAAGGGATATAGGGGGCTTCGTGCGTTTTAAGAAGGGGGGAAAGGACTAAGAAAGTCAAAAAGAGGATGAGATTTGTAAGTGGGAAGTGTGAATGGAAGAGAAAGAAGAGAGGAAGGTAGATTTGTCTTATAGGGTCGGGGAAATCAAAGCTTTGGGGACAGTAAGCTGGGGGGAGGACTCGTACCTGGTACATCGGATCTCCAGAGTTTCCACTCATACCATTGGGTACTCGGTACCTCCCATACCGGAAGGAATCCACCAGCGTAATTCGGAGTTCACAAAGGACAGACTATATTTGTTTATTTTTATTTATTTATTAATATTATAATATATTTGTCTTTACTTTTTACAATATATACATCTGTATACATCTGCATACATCTGTATACAATTACAATTATATGTATTCTATCTAAATAGTTCTCTCCGTTGACATGTGGAGACGTTGAGTGTTCCCAACAATATCCGCATGTGATTGATTCAACACAGGTAGTCGTCAGACCGTGTGATATCCTACGCTGTACCTTTTGTCCCGCATTTAGCACTTGGAGACTTTTCACCGATATCTACGTATGTCGGTATCTACATATGTATGCACGCCATATGTAGCTGTGTTCTGCATACACCAATACTAGATGGAAAAATAAAAAATAAAAAAAATAAATGGAAATCATAAATGATTTGACATGGAAGTTCTGTTACAAGGCCCGCTCGAACCGATCAAGTCCCTATCATACAACATGAAAATAACCAAAGACTCTCTCGGTCAAACAAAGGAGATAATACAAAATGTCTAACCCGGGTTTTCAACGGGCCCCAAGGATGATATTAAAAAAAGGAGATGGGAAAATTCATGCGCTTAAAGCTTAGCACCAACCAACTTGGCGTAGGCCTCAGTGCTGAAAGACTTGGGGCGCTCAATGGGCATGCCAAGAGCACGGTCGATGATCAGCTGGGGAAGGACACCAATGGCACGGGACACACCGAACAGAACGGTGTAGTAGTTAGCCTCGGTCAAACCGTAGTACTGGAGGAGGACTCCAGAGTGGGCATCGACGTTGGGGTAGGGGTTCTTGGTCTTTCCGTGCTCGGTCAGAACGCCGGGGGCGATCTTGTAGACCTGGCTGACCAGCTTGAACAGAGGGTCATCGGGCAGCTTGCGGAGAGCAAACTCGCGCTGGGAGACGTAACGGGGGTCAGTCTTGCGCAGAACGGCGTGACCGTAACCGGGGACGACCTGGCCGCTGTTAAGAGTGGACCAGAGGTAGTCCTTGATGGACTGGTCACTGATGTCGCTGCCGACGGACTCCTTCATCTTGGTGATCCAGTTCAGGACCTCCTGGTTAGCGAGACCGTGAAGGGGACCGGCAAGACCCTGGAGACCAGCGGACAGAGAGAGCATGGGGGAGCTCAGGGCACTGCCAACCAAGTGGGTGGTGTGGGCGCTGACGTTACCACCCTCGTGGTCGGAGTGGATGGTCAGGTACAGACGCATCAACTCAACGAAGTCCTTGTTGCCGCCGAAACCAAGCTGGTTGGCCAAGTTGAAGGAGTAATCCTTGTCCTTCTGGACAGGGGCGACCTTGCCATCTTTGAAGACGTTGCGGTAGATGCGGGAAGCAATGGTGGGCAGCTTGGCGATGAGGTCCATGGAGTCCTCGAAGGTGTAGGTCCAGTACTCCTTCTTGTTAACACCCTTGGCGTAGGCCTTGGCGAAGGCAGACTCGTGCTCGAGAGCGGTCACGGCGAGAGAGAACTGGGCCATGGGGTGGAGGGTGTTGGGGCAACGGTCGATGAGCTCCTCAACAAACTTGGGAACATCGGAGCGGGCAGCCCACTCGGCAGACAGGTTACGGACCTGCTGCTCGGAGGGGATCTCGCCGGTCAACAGAAGCCAGAAGAGACCCTCGGGAAGGGGCTCCTCACCACCGGGGGCCTTGGGCAGGAGCTTTTGGCACTCGGGGATCTAGAAATAATAGTGAGCAAGCAGGAAACAATATCCGAGTCGATCAGAACCTACAGTGTAGCCACGGAAACGAATACCCTCCTCAGAGTCGAGGACGGAACCCTAGTAGAAAAAAAAAGGTTAGCGTCATCATTTGCCAAGGGGCTGTGAAATTTCTCTCAACTTACCTCCCAGACGAGGGACTTGATACCACGGGCACCACCGTAGGCCTGGTCGAGGGTAACCTCACCAATGACCTTGTTACCGTGCTCCCTAAAACGATTGAATACCGTGATTAGCTGGTGTTTGATTTTGAATAAAAGGGCGCGTCACATACTTGCGGAGCTTCTTAACCTTCTCGATCTCGGCGGGCAGGTTGTCGGCGAAGGTGTCCTTGAGGGACTAGACAATCAAATCAAGTTAGCATTCCGTTGAAGTTTGGTTGAATCTGAAGAGTATCATACCTTGGTCTTAGCGGAAGAGTAGCAGCGCACGCCATTGAAGGCAGCGGTCTGCACCGGCTTCGCGATGGAAGACCGGAGAGCGGTAGTACCGATTCTGAGAGAAGAAGCCATGTCGACTCAGACAGGATATATGGGGATGGGTAATATGGAGGAAATGGAGAAGTGGTCACAAAGCCTGGGGGAGAAGAAGAAAGAAAGGAAAGAATTCGGGGAGGAGCTCTTTTGCGCCTGGAATTTTCTCGGTTTTTTTCCCATTTGGCCGTATTACAGCCGGTACGGTCGGTACGGTAACTGGGCCACTTTCGGGACGCCGTGGAAGCTCAGTCAGCTATAGACAGCTCCCCCGAGGTCGTCTCTACTGTAATTTTTCCCCCAACGGTACGGAAGAGCACGGGCTCGGGCTGCCGGCAGATCTGTGATGCTCACTACGTAGCGAATTGCGAAATACGGGAATTTTGATTTGGGATATGTGTTCTTTTCCACTACAACATATATACTATAATAATGCTACATATGTAGATATCTACCTAGATATTGTAGATCTAAGAGATTCTGTTTATATAAGATGTCATAATAATAGATAGGTATCAATTTACTCCGTACTATTTAATCATTTTCAATCATATACGTAATTAAAATCCTCCCACATTTTGCCCCGGTTCTAATGTTTCTAAATTTCGCGGGCGGTACTCCGTACTGCAAATACACTGAGCGGCAGGTAATGACGTCGAAAAGTCGCCATTTTCTTCCGTGCCGCCATCCGTCCGATATGGAAACCCTCGGTAGGACCTTATCAGATGGGAATATTATACTACATACTCCGTGCACGTGGATGCCATAATGAATTTGATGCTATGACCTCGAGTAGATACTTGTAGATCGGAAATTCTAGGGCTATCGTTGTACCAAAAATATGCCTGTTGTACAATGGCCTTTTCTAAAATGGTTCACCGAGGTCGGGAGCTATAAGGCGGGAGCCGGGGGCAGAAATGCATTGGCAAAAAGGGATATGTCCACGGGTCCCTCGGCTCATCAGCTGTAATCAGCTGTAATAATAATGTACGGAGTATGGAGTATGTTGATGCTGTGCTTTATTGTTATTATTATTGTTGTTGGGTCAACCTTCCATTAGAATCAAAAGGTCTTCAATTCCCATTGTTTTAGTAGGCTTTAATCATTACTTCAAGAGAGAGCTCATAATTATTCCAAGGTTGCCTCCACCATATATATAACCATCAAATATGATACAAAAAAAAATAGGACTTGGTCACCAAATGCAGAACCTCATTCAAGGTTAATACTCCGTACTTCAAAACTCAATGTTTATTGACACGAGCCTTGCAGTTGTTAGGGGTTGACAAGTCACCTCGGCCTCTCTTTTAGCCGCCTTGTTAGGTCTTCAACTCCACCTGGGCACCTCCAGGGCTGGGCAGGTATGCTTTGTAAGACCAAAAGCCTCCGGCTACGGATAACAACCAAAGATGCAAATTGTAATCAGCACGTGATTAAAATCCACGATAGGACTAGCGCCAGTCGCAGAGTCTGCTTGTCCCCTTTGATGATCCTTCCATTAATCCTCATCTTCATCCCCCCCCAATCTCAGCATCTTTTTTCTTTTCGATTTCATCAGTTTTTCAACTTCAGTCCACTCGCTGACTGCGCTGGACTTCACTGGATCCTCTTGGACTCCGTAAACCCTGATCTGGTTTTCTCTGGGATCTCACTGCAAAAGACGCTCTAGGCTGTACATCTCCCGTACTCCCCGTACTCTCGTACTCGGCGCCAGGCAGCCCCTCCTGGACACAAATATCGCTAGGCTGTATTCCAGCTGTAGGCGGCTATTCTCTGGTCGACAGTGAATGCGCTCGTGGAGTCTGTAGTGAAGAAACCGCCAGGGACTCGATTAAACATATTTTTTTTTTTTTTCATACCGAGAGATTGTCCGTCGCGTCACAGAGCGCAGTAGCCGGGACCTCTCGATTGCTTCCTCCCATCTGCATAAAGTCTTGACTGGGAACTCTTTTCATTCTTTCTTTTGCGACTCCCCTCACACGTGGACTTCACGGTAGTATTTTCCGCCATGTCTTCTGCAGTAGCTGAACTGGAGAATCTTCTCCAATCTATGCTGGCTCTTAAGCCGCCTGGCGTATCCGGTTCAAAGATTGGCGGCATCACAAACTTGTGCAATGCCAACGTGCAGGTACGCTTGTCCCCTTTGGTCGATTGATTCATCTCATTGGTCCCGCCGTGATCCATGATGTGCTAACCCTGCCCACAGAACGAATCAGTTCTCATTCAGAAAATTTACACTCACTTCAAGAAGGCCCCGGGCTCCCACAAGCTGGGTGTACTCTATGTGGTAGACTCAGTAACTCGGCAGTGGGTAGAGGCCGCTCGCAAAGCCGGCCAGGTTCCTGGCGGCGATGCGCCGGATGGCACTTTCGCCGCCGGTGTTAAGCGTGTCACTGATCTTTTGCCCACCTTGATGACAGACATCATCAATAATGCTCCCCAGGACCAAAAGGTACGCAATAGGACATACCTGTATCATGATAAACCTCATACCCCAGCCTCGCAGCCTTGGCGTTGGCCAAGCCTTCCACATTGTATCCTTGTCTTGATGTACTTCAATCCGAAGATCATGTCGACCTTGACCAGACCGTTTCGAACATGTAACTCACCTATACTTTGTCACGATTTAGGACAAGATCAAGAAGCTGGTCGACATCTGGGAACGTGGTGCGACTTTCCCAGGCCCCATGCTCATTTCATTCAAGGAGAAGCTGAACGCTGCTCAAAGTAAGTCCTCAAGGATAGCAATGTATGTCGACGATACTAACAACTCACTAGACGTCGAATCGAACACCCCCGAAGGATCCCCCGCACCGAACGCCAACCCGATCGGAATCCCGCAACAACCAGCAGCACCTGACACCTCGAGCATCCTCAAGGCTTTGGCCGACATGGCCAAGCAGAACACTACCGCACCTGCTGCTCCTTCGGCTGTTGCGCCGGCCAACCCTATGGGTGCCTTCAACTCAGCCTCTGTGACTCCTGCCAATGACCCGAGCTCGCACATGGCTGCTGCCATGAATGCACTTGGTGCCGGTGGACCTGTCGCGCCTCCCTTCGCGGGTATGCCCGGCATGGCTCCAAACCCTGCCCTCCAGCCGCAGAGTCAAAGTGGAACCCCGATCTCGATGCCCGCCGCGAACCCGTTGACCGCGATGCTTCCTCAGGCTGCGCAGCCTCCCGCACCCGACTCGAACGCCATGGCACAACAGCTCCAGCTTCTTCAGATGCTCGCAGCCCAGGGCATCCCTCAGGACCAGTGGGGTACTGCCTTGCAGCTCTTCAGCATGACCAACAATGGTGGTATGGGCGGTATGCCGGGTATGCCTGGAATGCCTGCGATGCCTGGAATGCCTGCAATGCCTGGAGGACCGATGGCTGGATTCAACCCGATGCAAGGACAGAACGTTGGTGGATGGGGTCACTCGGACGCCCAGAATAAGGATGATCGTGGCCGTGAATACCCTCGCTCGCCGCCCACTGGATATCGCCGCCGCTCTCGCTCTCCAGGCTGGGATAGGCGCCGTACTGCTTCGCCGCCTCGCCGTCGTGACAGCCCTGTTTATGGAGAATACGGTGAATCGCCTGGTCGTCGTGGCGACCCGCGTGATGCACGTGGCCGTCGTGGTAATGAGTATCGCCAGCGTAGCCCTCCTGGCGGCCGTGGTGGTAGACGTCGCTCGCCTTCGCCTGCTCGTAACAAGGATCCTAACCTGCCCCCTCCTGGACCCAAGTTCATTGAATGGGACTATTCGATTGGCCAGGGTATGATCAAGGTCTTGAGCCGAACTCTTTTCGTTGGTGGTGTTACCTCTTCCGAGGCTCACCTGCGTCAGCTCTTTGGTCAGTTTGGTGTTGTTCAAACTTGCATTGTCAACGTGGACAAGCGCCACGCTTTTATCAAGATGGTTAGCCGTACCGATGCCATGCAGGCACGTGATGGAATGGAGTCTTACCGTACTGGCGAGATGCAACTCAGGGTAAGTCTTTTTTCTTCCTCTTTTTTTTTTTTCTTTCTGGTTATCCCTCCGCGGGATGATTAGATCTTATCTTTGAATGTTATCACTGACCTTATCATTATAGACTCGTTGGGGTGTTGGCTTTGGTCCCCGTGACTGCAGCGACTACCAAACTGGAGTTAGCATCATTCCGATCGAGCGCTTGACTGAGGCTGATCGCAAGTGGATGCTTTCGGCGGAGTATGGCGGAACTGGCGGACGTCCCATTGAATCTGGAATGATTGTTGAGGAGCCTGACATTGAAATTGGCGCTGGTGTTTCTTCCAAGGCTATCAGCCGTCGCATCGCCACTGACACTGGCGGCAAGCGGGGCCCTATTTCCACTCGCACCAACCCTAACACCCAGGATACTCGTTTCGGCGGTCGCCGTCCTGAGCGTGATGGATACGGTGGTGGTTCTCAGATGGGAGGTGGTGAACTTGACATGCCTAACATGAGCAATCAGGGAGCCGCACCTGCAGTTCCTTCGTATGGTTTCAACTTTGCCAGTATGCCCATGCTGCCTCCCGGATTCATGATGGGTGGTCAGCCTGGTATGCCCGGTGCTCAGCCTCCTTCCGGTGGCCAGGGCAACTGATTTTTCTTGATTCCTCATTGATGCGTGCATATGGTCCAAATGGACTGCGCGCACCGCGCATGGCAAAGGCGTTGGGGGATTGGACTTACTCTTTTTTTATTTTATCTCGAGGCATATCATTTGGCGGGTGGAGGTTTTCGTTTTTTTCTGCACTTCTCTTACCTTTTTAATTTTCACAGTTGTGCATGACGTCCCGCCAATGGTGATTGAAATAGGTGGACACATTCAGATGAAACAAATTTTTACGAGAATTCAAATAACTCGTTAACATGACTTCAATGGTTCCCTTGTGATTGTAGGATCTTTTCGGCTCAGCCTTGCGATTTACCTATGGCAAATCTACGGACGTGCCCTACTTGTAGTCTTTATATTGTAAAAGTGTTCGTTGATATCGTATCGAGGTCATAACTATGTTTACTATGTCGGTATGTAGTGTCCTTTCCGGTGTATTCCATCTTCATACACGAGAATATACATCCATGTGTCAGAACCTTTAAGCAGTACGGTCCGGCAGAGCCTTGGATGCCTGGAACGACTGCTCAAAGTCAGCAATGATGTCGTCAATGTACTCCGTACCAACTGAGATGCGGATTGCGTCCTCCTTGACACCAGAGTCACGGCGTTCCTGCTCGGTGAGCTGCTCATGGGTAGTGGACCAAGGGTGGATAGCCAGAGTCTTGGAGTCGCCGACACTGCCTTGCGTTAGTATAATGTTTTCAAAGGAGAGCGAATGGGAATCAGTCATACTTGGCAAGGTTGGAGATCAACTTGAAGTTATCAACGACCTGAGCACCAGCGGCAGCGCCACCCTTGATGCCTACAGACAACACACCACCAAAGCCACGGGGCAGGTACTTCTTTGCGAGATCGTGGCTAGGGTGATCCTCCAGACCGGGGTATGACACCCAGCTCACATTCTCGTTCTTCTGCAACCATTTGGCCAGGGCGGTAGCGTTAGTTGCGTGTCTCTCGCAGCGCAGACTGAGAGTCTCCAGGCCGAGGATCAACTGCTGGGCAGCGAAGGGGTTCAGAGCAGAACCAAGGTCGCGCAGGATTTCCACGCGCACTCGGATAGCATACGCAAGCGGGCCAAAGGTCTCCCAGAACTTCAACCCGTGGTAACCCTCGGATGGCTCGACGAATTGGGGGAATCGGGCAGCGTTCTTGCCCCAGTCAAACTTTCCACTGTCAATCACGACTCCACCAATGGTGGTACCATGGCCGCCGATCCACTTTGTAGCACTGTGCACGACAATATCGGCACCGTGGTCAATTGGGCGAACGAAGTAGCCACCAGCGCCGAAGGTGTTATCGACCTAAAAATAAGATTCGTAAGCTTTGCATCCTCATACGCTTTCTAGACAAAATAACATACCACAACTGGAACACCCTTCTCGTGTGCGGCCTTGGCAATGGCCTCGAAGTCCGGAACATTGTATCGGGGGTTACCAATAGACTCGATGTAGACAGCCTTGGTGCGGTCATCAATAGCCGCGGCAATATCCTCAGGCTTGTCACCCTGGACGAACTTGGTATTGATTCCCATGCGCGGGAACATAACCTTGAACTGGTTGTAGGTACCGCCGTACAGGTTGCTGGTGGAGACAATGTTGTCTCCGGCATGGGCGAGGGCCGAGATGGCCATGAATTGGGCAGCCTGACCGGAGGAGGCAGCAACGGCGGCAACACCACCTTCCAGAGCTGCAATACGCTTCTCGAAGACATCGACTGTGGGGTTCATGATTCGGCTGTAGATGTTGCCGAACTCCTTGAGGCCGAAGAGCCTGGCGCCGTGGGCCGAGTCATTGAAGACGTAAGAGCTAGTCGCGTAAATTGGGACAGCGCGGGAGTTTGTGGTTGAATCGGGCTCATGACTTGAGCTGTTAGATTGGTCTTTGAATTGGGAGATTGGACACTTACCCAGCGTGAAGCTGTAGAGTGTCAAAGTGGAGATTCTCAGACATGGTTCAAGAATGCGGGGAAGTTATGTGAATTTAGGACAAGACACTGTCAAACAACCCGATACCTAAGACTATTGAGATTGAATTGGAGAAAATAAAAGAAAACAAAAGAAAACAAAGAAGATCAAGTAAAAGAAGAGAAAATGGAGGGACAAATTTAGAATGGCGGGGTGCAGATGGCGTGATTTGGTGCTATACTCCACATGTTCCTCCTGTTCCTGGATCCATATGCTTGGGAGACTCCGGAGTACAAAGACAGTACTTAAAAGCTTTTAATCTATGTATCAAACATTAGTTAATATCAATCTTAGTAGCGAGTAAATATATAATATACAGAGTACAAGATATTATGGATAAGTGGGATTTTGATTCAGTCTCATTGCTAGGTCGATTTCAAATTATAAGAATACAGTTGTAGAAAGGGTTTGACTTAGGGCCTAACAAACATTGTAGTAAAGCCAGGGTTTATGTAGATGTTGAAAAACAATGTGATTTCGATAAATAAGCATATACTCCTCTCCCAATATATATCTCTGTACTCGTCCGCTTAGAATTCACCATAACGATAGATACCTTCCTCAAGAGCTTTGATCTGGAGTGCCAGAACCTTGGAATAGTATCTGGCAGTTGCCAGGTTGCCCCCATGAAAGTAGAATCCCGGGTGTCCACTATCCTGCCACATGGTCCTGATTTCTCCTTCGTTATTGTAACCCCAAACATCAGACACCTTATCAGCCACCTTGTCGCCTAGAATCGTTCTTGTTTCTGAGCGCATATTGTCGTATCCAGTAGCAAAGATGATTTCGTCGGCTTCTAGCTCAGAACCATCGGCAAATTTCAGCCCTCGAGGCAGAACTTCAGCGATTTCTTGGCCTTGCTTCACCTTGATCTTTCCATCCACGATCATTTGAGAGGCCCCGACATCGATGTAGTAACCACCGCCGCGCTGGAAATATTTGACGAATAGTCCGGCACCATTGGGACCACGATCAACCTTGAACCCGGCTTTTGCAAGTCCCTCTAGAAGCTCCTTATCGTGCTCTGCCTCTTGAGCAGTGATATGGATTTGAAGCGCCTTCATGACTGGCGTAGGAGTGCCATGTAGAAGGAGATCGGCATCTGCCACTGGCGGACCATCCTCTTCGTAAAGGCCCCTTAGACCGATCTTCCGGATGGCAGCTGAGGAGATAATGCATGTGGTCGATCTCTGCACCATAGTGATATGGTAGCCTTTCTCCTGATAATCTTGTGCGATATCGTGGGCCGAATTACACGAACCCACAACGATAGCCCTTTTGCCATGGCCATTTCTCTGGGCGCCGGGAAATTGCGAAGAGTGACAAAGAAGTTCGCCCTGGAAGTTTTCCATGCCAGGGACATGAGGCATTTTCATCTTTCCAGAGTGACCGGTCGCTTGGATAATATGACGGGGGCGGAAGGTTCTCACTTCAGTGGTTCCGTCCTTCTGTTGGCGCGAGACATTCACGATCCAGTTGGCATTTTTCTCGTCCCATTCGCACTGGGTGATAGCTGTACTGGTCCAAACATTGAGTTCTAGCATTTTGACGTAGCACTCAAAAAATTCGGCCAGCTTATCCTTTGGCGTGAAGATAGGCCAATTCGGTGGAAACTCCATGTAAGGCATATGATCGTACCACACTGGGTCGTGTAGGACGAGCTGACGATATCGCAATCGCCAGTTATCCCCGACTGACTCGTTTTTATCGATGATGAGGGAGTCTACTCCTAGCATCTTCAATCTCGCAGCCGCAGTCAAACCACCCTGTCCGGCACCTTTGAAATCAGGATCAGCAGGGGGGGTCTTGAAAATGATGATTAGATAGGAACTTACCGATGATGAGTACACTCGGCTCATGACCGTCAGTGTAAGCAGAGAAATCGGCTCTTTTTTCCGCCCAATTCTTGCGATCTGGGTGACCACCGTGCTCCGCACCTTTGGGTCTCCGATGTCCAAGAAGCTCTTCATGGCCCTTGAGCTCTTTAAGAGCAGTGAAAAAGGTGTAAATTTTCCATGTATCGTTCTGCAGCGCGAGGCGGGCGATTCCAACCGCAGAACCATGAGCCGTCTCCGCGGTGAAGAAAAATTGGATGCCTTGAACTTCGCCAGCTCCGTCAAGTGCGCACACTTTCGGAGCGCGAATGGAGGTGCTCCTGTCAACAGAGATCTTCTGGAGTCGCATACCGTCCCTGGACTCGGAACATTTCTCAAGGAATTTCACGATAGGTTCATGGCCTTGCACCGTTCGAAGCTGCCATGATAGCGCTAGATGGTCGCGCCAGAAACCGTTGTCGCCAAATAAGCTCGCTACATTGCCAAATTCGCGTTTGGCCAATGCAAGGTTGAAAGCGTTGACAAGGTTCGATGCAATCTGCTCCGGCTCACGGATGATAGTTTTAGATGGCACTGGGAAGCGTGCTACTGGTATGTTGACTGAGCCAGGCACTCCACGGATGTGCGAGGGAATGTTTTGCTGGATATCTGGGGTAGCCATTGTGGAAAGACTGAGAAAGAAGAGTCGGAATTTTCAACAATGAAACAAGAAATCTTGAATAGGAAGGATTGGATTCTCTTAGTATGGTATTTGGATGGTATGAGTATTAGAAAAAAGGGGGATGCTTGAGAAGATTTATAACTTTCTCATGGCGTCTTATTAAGCCAATCCATCTGCGCAGGTGCCCAGGTGGAAGATCTTGGTCTTTGGACTTTGGAACCGCTGAGGGGTAGAATCTTCATCGTTCGAAATTGGGAGTTTCGTCGTGGATCGGCTCCGACTTAGGATCGGCATCTATGGAGTACATGTGACTAGGACAAGTCGAATGGCCAGTTACATTTGCAGGAAAGGTGGCTCCTGCAACTGGTTGGTTATTCTTTTTACGGGGCCCCGGATCGGATGATCGACTTTGGCTCCACTACTCCAGGTTTCTACTCCAGATTCTACTCCAGGCTCAGCTCCAGGTTTAGCTCCAGGTTTCAGTCTGCGCATCCGCTCTTCCGACCGTAGTTGGTCTCCATAATAAAGGGGTTGCAATTTTAGAAGCTATTGGCATGCTGATTCGTGGGCGTTCCTCCTTCTCCATCCATCCGGCTCAATAGCTTAGGCCCATGGGAATGTAGATCTACAACATTTGAAATACAGTCTTGGAAAAGACTTTGGCTCATTTCCGGGACTCACTAGCCCTGAATAGTTGGAACACATTCGCGCGCGAGACATTATTCGGTGCACAGACGTGGGTTGCTACCCCAGAATTAGGATCAGCAAAACAAATTGCCAAGCTATATATTGCCTGGAAATCATTTGAAGCTGCTTTTCAATTCCATCTTTATCAACACTTCTATTTTCCCCCTCCTATTTTCGTCCACAAAGATGACTCAAGCCTCCGATTCGAGTAAAGCTGAGACCATGTCCAACTTTGCCAACGACGTTCAGCATGCTGAATGTGGAGATGTTACATCTCCTTCTGCCTTTGAGAGAACCAGGTCTACAGGCAGTATTATGATATCTCCGGAACTTTTTGAGAAGCTTTATTTGAATCCGAAAACTCCAGTTGCTGGGAACCTTCGGAGTATCATTGGCAATCCAACCCCGATGTATGGCAGCCTTGTTTGGATCGCCTCTGCTGGAAGCCGACTGACACCGAATTAGAGCCATCACCGGCTTCGTCATGGCCTTGACCCCTCTATGCTTTTGCCTGATGGGCTGGAGAGGAGCCGGTAATAATGGGGCCGCTCACATGTGAGTAATTGGCATCAGTCTAGGTTCATATCCGGGAGTACACGCTAACTCGCTATTTGTATAGTGGGGCGTACATTTTTTTCGGGGGAATTCTGTTACTTGTTGGTGGGTTGCTAGAGTGTATTATAGGTAACACCTTTTCATCCGTGGTGTTCATGTCCTTTGGTAGGTGATATTTATGGTCATTGTCAGGTATGTGTGTGACTAATTGCTAATGACATGATTCAGCATGCTTTTACCTTACCCTCGCCGCGACTATACAGCCCTTGTATAATGCATATGCACCCTATTCACCGTCGCCTAGTGATCCAACTGCAGGCTTACAGTCGGAGGGCTTCAATGCCAGCTTTGGTTCGTCAACTACATCGCTTTTCTTTTGAGCAAAGAGTGAACAAGAGTCTAATGAGATAAAACTTCACACAGGATTTTTCTTAGTTTGTTTCAACATTTTATGCTTTTTTTACTTGATATGCGCCTTCCGGACCAATCTTGTCCTTGTTTATATCCTTTTCACTGTGGTTATTGGTGTTGGTCTCATTATCGCGGACTACTGGTACTTGGCCGTGAAAAAGGCAGCACTGGCTGAGAAGTGCCAAATAGTGAGTCACCCTGCGGTATTCTTTTTCTTTCAATGTCTCGGTATTGACGCAATCAATCTCATTTCCAGGGAGGAGGAGCTGTACTATTCGCAGCATGCCTCGGTGGATGGTATTTACTCTTTTCTTTATTGCTTGAAGCCGTGGACTTTCCTCTACGGCTTCCCGTGGGTGACCTCTCTAGCCATGTCCCGGGATTATCACAACTTAAGAAGAGGTCAGATTGACAATTCTACCTGATACACCCGGTTGCAAAATTGCGCGTACGTACAAGACGTTCAAAATGGGACGCGAGGGATGGAGATTTAGTGAAAGACCAATGTCAAATAATGCAAAGGTGCCTCGGATGTTATAGTTTTGATTTCTTTACTCAATTTCCTTTTTCATGATATATCGGTGCAATATTTCTACTATTCTATAGCACAAGGAGTAATCCGGACATAAAATGAAAGCCTTGCTGATTTTTTGCCAAGCCACATAATGGTTCTGTAGAATGAAGCCATACAATATAGTTGTGACATCGCATTCCCGAACACGGCATTGATTGGATTACATCTTATTCCTTCTCCCTTCTCCCTACTAATATCTGCGTTACACTAAAGCTTAATTGGCCTCGTAGCATAGGTAGACTTTATTATGGTGAACTAAACTATATACATATAGCCTTGCTGATCTTCTCCATACACCCAGCGGAGCCGACTGGGAATTCGGTCCCGATCATGCGGAGCCGATTGAAGCAAGGAAGCCAAACCTTAAAATCGAAGCGGACCCGACTGAAGACACACTCTCTTTTCATGAGAGAATTTCTAGTGACATTCCCAATGATGGGGGGTGGAGGGCAAATGTATTCATGTTCATTTTCTTTACACATGTGTGAGGTGAATAAATCAAGCATATACGGAGTAGTGTGTAAATATTTTAATGTAATCCCCATATTAAACAGATACACGAATTTAACAGAGGTTATCTTGGCTCAAGAAATTAATTAGCTCAGGTTTCGGCACTTATTCAACGATTCAGATAGTACGATGGAAATAGCCTCAGCCATCTCCGACTTAGCACCCAGGAATCGGAGTGCTGTAACACAGTTATCGAGTCTTGTAACGCTTGTCTGAAGCGCCTTGCTCTCATGATCAAAGATGAAACGTTGGTACTTCTGTAGCTTTTCTGTCTCTTTCAAGTGGAATATTGAAGCTTTTGAAAATGCCCTAACGAGAAGCACCGTCCAGGGCTCAGTCAAAAGCGGGCTGTCATTGACGGCGAAATGAAACCCTGGCAATTGGTTTAAACCAATCCCCCCAAAGGCCGAGGCGTCAGGACAGCGGCAAGGTCTGCCATGTCGATTGAGCTTTCTTTCCGGATTTTCATTACCATGCAGGTGTCCTGCCGCTCTATCATGGCGTCATTGCAACCAAGTCTGTTCATATCCACGAACTCGATCAGGTCGGCCAGCATGAGTGAACCAAGATGCCAGGGGATACCAATACACGGAAACCAGCTCTTAATCCGCGGAGGGACTGAATCGTAGTGCCGCATCAGATCACGGAATAAAGCCCCGTGAGTCTTTACCCAGTAGCGATACACACGTAACGTGTGTTGAATAATTTCTTCCACAACTTGGCTGCACTCAGCATTTCTCAAAGAGTTCTGAAGATATGATATGTAACGGAAGAGAAGCACCTTGACAGCGGCTGACCTGGAAACGGCTCTCGTCACAACCTCGTACGGGCAAGGCCAACGCAGGGTTGATGCCTTCTCCGTATCCTCTTGGGCGTAGAGGTCAAGTTCCCATCGACTACTAGAGATTGGGTTCTGAATATGATGTCGCACTGCTTCCTGTGCAGCTTCGTGTTGACATTCTTCATCAGAAACAACGAGTGGCCGCTCATTCATGGATGAAGAGACCGTGTCAAACATGATTGCGAGCCAGTACAAGAGGCCGACCGTCCGGGTCTCCTCCGTGCTGAACCCTTGAGAGACATGGTCCTCTGTTTTGGTGTTGTGGTTGTGGAAAGAACCTTGAAAGCTTGTCTGGCGCGTTTTGAATCGGTATTTGAGCGCGTGGATTTTGCGAGCCCCTCGCTCTATAAACACGGGCGGTCCCCCCTGATCGATGATTTCCATGATCCGTGATGGCGTTGAAGACTTCAAACTGTTGTGCTGATCCGCAGTGCTTTGAATCTCCTCTGTGCGCGCATCAAAATATTTGTTTGATGATGGCTTCTGTATAAGACCGAAAATCAGTTCAGCGAAAACCACCCTGAAGCACTCCACGTGGGAGACATCTTGAAGCGCCTGGTTTGCACATTCCCAAACGGATCGATGTAGAGTTTGCCCAAATTCATCGTGCGGCCCTTCGTTTTCATGCCTATTTACAACCCAATGACCATCCCAGCGCCGTCCCCCTTGGGCCCACTGCGTGGCAAATGTCATAATAGATAACTCGAGGGCCTTAGAAGCCGCTTGATTTTCAGATGCAGTGAGATGAATCAGTTTTGTCAACCGGGCGGATCGGTCAAGCTGTTTGATGCGATGGTACATGCGGTTTGACCATGACACGCCCCATTCATGTGTTATTTGCCCTCCTATAACCGAATTTTGGTGGACGGGCTGGTGGACGGAGAGGTGCTCGTGCCACCTCTGCCGCATCTTGTATGGGCACGTATCTTCTGCCAACCAGCAACTCAGGTTGTTCTCTAGAACATCATGATAAATTTGCAGAAGGCTCTCAGATATGAGTAGGCGGTTGGAATTTTCCATAGCAATATGATCTGCACCAAGTAAAGACAGCGGCATGACAAAGTAGTCTTGCGAGTTTCTCAGATCTTTCCGTTTTTTGTGCCCTCTCCGTGGTTCGCTTTGGCCCCTCCCCTCCCACGCCGAAGACATGGAATAAGCGGGATTATTAGGATTGGACAAAGACGTTGGGGAGGTACCAGGAATGAGGCCCTGTGAATTGAAGTCCAAGTAGTGAGAATCGTTAGAGGCGGAATCGCCCATTTCTAAATCCATGAGGCTATCCAAACCGTTATATTCGGTCTGGTCCACGTGCTCGTTGTCAGATAGAGCTATGCCGTTCACTTGTCCCGAGTCCCCTGGGTGCGAACAATTTTCATATCCCACAAGAGCCCCCATGAAGGTTGAATGGCCAATGGAACGAGGGGGAACAGGCGTGGACAGCGCGTCCCAACCAGCCACGCTAGTTTCTGCGCGAGGCGCATGTAAGGATTCCTTGGATGCATTTTGGCAATTCACCATACCAATGGGTGTTACTGATGCCTCGATCTCATTTTCGGGTGGTTGGATTCGCTGCCTTTTGTCTCGGCGTCGTTCATCATCCAGTTCAATATTTTTAGAGCCTGAAAAGCCCTGGACGTCCGTTAGACGATGACCTTGGCCCCAGTGAGGGTTCAGACCGCAGATTTTGTTTGTCCTGATGCAGTACGAGCATGGAGAGACCAGGTCTAACTCTTTGAGATGAATATTCCTTAGCCAGCTGTTCATATTTGCGCAAGAACACCGGAAGGGATGGGTGGCAGAGAGGGGGTTGTCGGGGGAGCGTGAAACGCACCATCCTGGATTCCGATATTAAGCAATTCAGCTTCCATGAACATGGGATTGCCACTATTTCGGAGATAGCCATCACATGCTTTCTTGGATTTCTTGCACTGCTCGCAGGAGTGATTTTGACGTCTCTTCGCCATGGCTGGATTGATAGGAGTTGACAGTAACAAGGCGATGCTTTCGGGAACCCAGGGAAATATCCCCCGAGTTGGACTAAGCAATATGTTTAAAGGTAATGAGGGGCCTAAGATGTTAAAACAAACCAACAAACTATCTTTCAGAACAAGGGATTACCTTACCCCGAGTCCGTGCACACCCTATTGTGCGGGGTTGCGGGGGTGGCGGGCTTGTCCGTTGAAGAGCTTAACGCCCATAGGCACTGGGCTTTGTCACAGTTTATATCATCCTAATACCGGAAATACTTAGATAGTTACCATACATATATTCTAATCTACTTGCTAGGTTTTTTTTAGTATAGAGTAAAAAAACCTAGCATGACATGACTCATATCCCACCATTCCGAGACCCTGTAGCTCCACAGTCTCTGGTCATCTTCATCTTCCTCGGGACTTTTCCATGTGATTTGGCGACAGCCATCGACTTTCTGCCCCTCCTTGAGAATGAGCTTCCAGTCAGTCGGCTTTAGGACTGAGTTGTTGGAATAGTCAAGATCAAGCCATTCAACGAACGGCCTTTTTGTCGAATGTTCCTGTTGCACACTTTTGGAAATCTTGTTTTCCTCCTGTGCTGAGTTTGGATCTTGTCTGACTGGGAATTGACTTCTTGTGACTGACATTCTGAGTTGACGAAGAAAGAAAACGAACAAGTCAAGTGCTTTGGTTTTGTCCTACACGATGACTTAGGTATGAAACTTGAATCCCATCGGGTAGTTTAATGCCCAGGTGATTCTGCTTGGCAGAAAAATCATAATACTTATAGGTGTTCATTCAGTCCCAATCTATGAAAGTTGAACACAAACCCCGATGAAACTCATCAATATCCACAGCCCTCATACCCACCTTGCCTTATCTCCATGATGGCTTAGGAGTAGGCCACTGGTCTCCGCATCCAAACGCTCAATCACCTGGAGGCTCTTTCTAACACTCTCCTCGGGCTGAATCTGCCCCTTGAGCTCAGGGTCGACTGCCTGAAACTGCTTCAGCATGACCTCGATCCCTTGTACTACCTGTGGAGGTTTCTCTCCTGCGATGATATTAGTGCCCATCATTGCCTTGCTGTGGAAAAAGGCCACTCACCCTCCCATGTATCAACCCATCCAGGGCTTAAAGCCAACACCTTGATGCCTTTAGGCGCAAGTTCTGCTGCGTACTTGGCGACTTGGACATTCATCCCGGCTTTCGCAACAGAGTACGCGACAGCATAGCTGACACCGCTCTTTTTAATTAAATCTAAATTTGCCATGGCACTGGAGATGTGCACAATCTTCTTCTGGATGCCCTTCTCAATCAAAGGTAGGAAGGCGTTTGTCGTCCATATACCGCCGTAAATAGCCGTACTGAATGGCGGGTCGAAAATTGCTCGAGTGGCTTGAGCATCAAAAGGAATCTGAGTCGGATTGAAGGACATGCTGGCCATATCAACAGCGTTGGAGTTGTGTATAAGCACGTCTAGTTTACCCCCTGTGACGGCGGCTGCGGCCGAGGCAGCCTCAAGAATGGACTTTGGGTCTGTAACGTCGCCTTTGATAACATGCACGTTAGGGTGATTGGAGGCGAGCTCAGATATTTCGGGCGATTCGGGGTTTCGCACAATAGCCAGGACCGTGTTGGTCGTATCAGCAGCGAGTTGGCGCACGAACTCGCGGCCAATGCCTTTGGAGGCCCCGGTGATGGCGTATGAAGACATTCTTTATTTTTATTCAAGTAAAATAAAAGATATCCCAGTGATGAATGTATTGATTTATTGCTGATACCATTGCGATATTCGTTGGATTTACTTCCCTTTTATATATACTTCGGCGGATTACAAACCGATCCGACCGGATGGTCCGGGTTTTCCGGTCCAACTGCCAGCAACCGGCCAAGGGCCAACCGGTCGCTCCGTTTCCTGCCCGGCTCCTTATGCGACATCATGAACGCCACAATAACTACAGTCAAAAGGAGGGCATGCGTGGCATGCACGACTGCCAAGGCGAAATGCACACCACAGGCCGTCAACCTGTGCCAGCGGTGCGCCCGTTTGGGAAAGTCATGCATATACCTTGACCTTCCGCAGACAAAGCGGAAGCATAAGGCTGCACCGAGGTAATCCTTCCAAGAATACATGGTAATTGTGGTATTAATTATAAATGTAGCCGTGTGGAGGTGCTAGAAAAGAAGGTCGACCAGTTGACGTCGCAGTTGGCTGCCTTAACCCGACAGAGCGGGCGGTCATCAGCCGATACTTCTAATCCGCTCACCAACACATTGGGCTCATCTAGTGACCCCGAGCTGGATTCGACAAACCTTGCTGCGCTGCTAGAGGTTGCTCAAGACCCGTCCCACGGCCTCGATCCGCCGACCAGCTCCGTTCTAGAGGGCCAGCCGTCTATCGTAGATCAAGGGCTCTTGAGTGAAGCCGAGGCTGAACGCTTGTTTATGACTTTCCAGACTGACTTAGTGTCTAAATTCCCCTTTGTATTGATTGCGAACGGCGTGGCAGCCGCTCGCCTTAGGGACCGAGAGCCTTTTCTATTTTTGTGTATTGTGGCCGCGACCATAGGCAGTGCGCATCCTCTGCGCAAAATTGTTGCGGAGGAAATTATGAAGCATGTTACATTGAGGGTTGTGGCACGGTCTGAGAGGAATCTCGAGTTGCTCCGTGGTCTGTTGGTTCATATCGCATGGTACTCATATCCCGCAGAGAGATATCACCCGCAACTTTTGCTGTTGATTCAGCTTTGTGTTTCGATTTTGTATGATTTGGGACTTCACAAAAAGTCTAGTCCGAATTTGGATGAGCAGCGGGCGCTGCTTGGTACGTATTGGCTGTCGGTTGGGTAAGGTTGTCTGCGCTGGTAGATGTGGCTTCGGCTAAATATATACTAGTTTATGTGGCACACTTGGCCGGCCGATTATCATGAAGCATGATGGTCGAATCGATGAGTGCATTGAGAGTGCAGCATCGACCGAGCATATATCGGATAAGTGGATTGCGCCATTTATCCATCTACAGTCGTTCTTGGCAACAGTGGATGAAGTTTACGCTTCGATGCAACTAAACGGTGGAACTGTGCTCGTTCAAATTACGCGCGGCGCTTTGCAGCGGAAATTTGACGGTCTGAGGGCATGCGTAGAAAAGGATATCTCAGGCTGCCCTTCATCAACAGGTTTGTCTTGGATCCAAAGTGGTTGATAAAGATTGACCGATCGTTACAGAGAATGCAATACGCACCGAGATCAAATACGTGGAAATGCGGCTCGAGGAATTATCTCTTCGGAGCGAACTGTGGATTGCGGAGCCTGCCAGCGCAATCCGGACAACGATGCTGATGGGTGTAATCCAGCGAAGCAAGGAACTCATCCACATGGTCAGAAACCTACCAGTGTCGGAGATTGCCCAGATGACAATATCTACAAGTGCTCGTATATGCGCCGCAGTGGGCTACATGCCCACTGCAGTATTGACCCTTCTCAATCTTATTACTGACCCTACCGACTCTTCCGTGGAAGCCCAAGTGCAGGCCGTTGTTGACGCAGCAGAGTATCCCAATGTTGTCATAGAGCTTGCCAATTCGCTGGAGACAAGATGTGAGGGAATGTCTGCTGCAGACAAAGAGACAGATATTGTGGGGAGCCTTTGCTCTAAAATGCGGCTGTTAGCACGCTGTTATCCATATCAAATCAGAGCAATTGTCGGAAGTGCGCCATCCCAAGACAGAAGGCAGGATACGCCTATGATAGCCGCTCACACCAATGAGGTTGCTGTGACACCCCCAGTCTGGCCGGGTGGATCTACGTACGGCGATCCGGGCGACTTGTTCCCTATCGACGACATCCAGTGGGATTCCCTATTGAGTGATTTTACTGGTTTTAGCTAGCAAGCCGATATCCATGGATGCTACTTTGTGAAATGCCACAAGACAGTCGATACAACAGATTATCAAGGTCTCCGCCTAGTTCATATTGCATAGAATTCTTCCAGTAAACCATTAATAAACATCGTGTGAGGCACGACACAACGCCCAGGTATAACGGTCTTGAAAGTGTGGTCATTGAGTCAAGTCCATCCATAATACCGAACTGTATAGAAATGGTGTTCTGTTTGGTAAACCTGGATATCATCGTAGTAAGTTCCGGTTAAAGACCTCACAGTAAGAAGGTCCCCAACGGGTGGAACGGATTCCCTGGGACTGGGTGGGTGGAGTTTCCGGTTGAAACCCACGGAACTATACTATCCCAACTAAACAATAAGACTAGGGCTCAGATTCTAAGGCCGATCTCATGGCATCATCTCATTCGCAATTGAGTATACCAAGGGGAAATATAAGAGCGAGAGAAGCATGACACGTATATACACAAAGGCGAAGAAAGATGATTCCGAAGGCGTGCATAAGTTAACATCAAACACCTTGACAGCCAATATTCATCACTAGAGATCAGGAATCGTAGTTTCATAATCTAATACAGCGGGATGCTTAACCTCGCCCACGGTCAACTTGTTCCAATCCTCTTCAAACCTCTCCTCGACATCAGGGAAAGGACCCAAAGGCGTGATTGCCTTTGGATTGATATCCGCATGGCTCTTTGTATACTGTATCAAGTCAGTTGGTTTCAACGTCAATTACTACCAAAAAAAGGTATGCCAACATACATTTTCTTTGATATGTAAAAAGTTCGTCGAGTCCTTCGCCGCTTTAACATTCCAATACATGCCCTTGAGCCAGTTATTCAAAACCGGATAATCGTGTCGGATGGTGCCTAAGTTGCATTTGAAATGTTGCACATACACCGTATCAAAACGGATCAATGTTGCATATAATCGAATATCCAGCTCAGTTAAATCCCGACCGAGCACAAATGGACCACCGTTATTTGCAATAATCTTCTCGAGTTTGTTCAAGGCTCCAAACACAGGAATGACGTTTTTGTCATACTCTTCCTGCGAGGATGCAAAGCCTGCTTTGTATACTCCAGCATTGACATCAGATTGTATCCATGGGGTGACTGCGTCGATTTTATCTCGCAGATGTATCGGGTAGAGGTCAATTGTAGCAAGTGACGGTGGGAGTAGCTCATTGAATGCCGTGGGGAGCCATCGTAGAAGTTCCGCACTTTCCTAGCGACGGTATCCGGTCAGTATAGATTTATTCGCGCAGACTCGCTAGGTGTTGTACATTGCAAACCGCCGTTCCGGTCTTCTTATCCCACAGCAACGGCACCGAATACCGTCCCTTGTAATCCGGATCGGCTCGGAAATAGATTTTGTGCATGTAGTCTTCACCAAACAGGTGATCAACTGTCGCACCAAGATACTCATCATCAGAGGCTGGGAACCGCCATCCTGGCCAGCCTTTGGCGTCACCCTTGGGGTATGGCTTGACAATGCTGATATCAATGAATTCGGTCAAGCCTTTTAGATGACGGACAAAATTTACGCGATGGGCGAAGGGGCAAAAGAGGCCGATATAGAGATGGTAACGGTCTTTCTCGGCGGGGAATTGCTCACTCGGGATGACGCCATGCCAGCCGTCAGCAGTTGCGGGGTCGTGGATTGAGGTTTTGATTGTCATGGCTGATGAAACTTCGATATCACTGAGAAATTGGGTTCAGTTCAAATATCGACAAAGATAATTCGGGACGTGTTAAGTTGTGTAGGTGTAGGTGTCCAGGCGTTAAAGTCTTTTGATTGATAACGTGCGGAACTGTTCCGCCAATGTGACACCACCGCCAGGATTTATGAGCATTGAGATAACTAAACATGTTTGGCCTAATGTCATTTGCTCACGTCTCTCGATTTTATAAAACTACACATTGTCCAAACTCGACCCTTTTGCCCGTTCGCAAAACTCTCATACATCTGCAACTATTGACCAGCCCCAGAGAACTTGCCTAGCTCCCGAACCTTTCCATTTTCGATGCCCTAGTTAAGTGAGATGCGGGTTTAGATTGAACCTTAGGGCCAATCAAATCTCACAAGGGGGTTTCGGCCGACGATCCATTTTTACAGATAACTATTTCATCTTTGTGCAATTAGTATATTCAGTATATTCTTGGGGATTCGTCATTAGTAAAAACAAGAATAGTCGGTCACTTCTGCGGCCTTGTCATGTCTTTTGTCATGTCTTTTTAGGTGTGTATACCAAGGCGGTAAAAAAGCATCCTTATACTTTGTGCAAGAGACTTTGACATAGACTTAGCCTCGGAGGGATGGTCATAGGGGTATTGAATTCATTCTGTGATCCTACGAGCATAATCTTCGTTCTCGGACCCTTCCGGTGGCTTTTAATGATACATATTAGGAGCCATGGGGTCTTTTGGCAAAGGTGCCTTAAGTTTAAAAGTAATACGAAACTCTAGAAAATAGTTATATCTTGGACCTATGATACATTTTATTTTGATATATGTTTCCAAAAGGGCAGGAGATCGCTAAGAAGAATGGGTCTGGATGGGGCCGATAATGGAGACAGCCTATAGAAGAGAAAGTGGAAGATAAGAAGCCTTATAAATCTACAACATACAAAGTACAGCTGAAAAGAACTAAGCAACGCCACATGATAAACGATAATTTCTCTTCCAATTGCCCAATGCCTCCAAGGCTTATCAAGTCCCTAGGCGCGTCTCTCCCCGCAAAGAAGCCGGTTGGCAGCCGGGACCCACAGTTATCGCGCAGACCTTCTCAATTAGGAAATCCAGAATATCTATCTTATCACATTGTCAGTTGAGTTACTCTGGGGTTATGACAAAAGGTATGGGGTGTGATCTGGGTGTTGCTGGGTGTTACTGGGTATTCCTCGTTGATAAGTTGTGTTGATCCCCCTTGCTGGGTTTCATTTCAGCTTATTGTTTCTGTCACTCGCAATAATGTCAGTTGAAGACGAGAATCAAAAAGTGTTTCAAGGCACACCGAGTGAAGATGTTCGTCTGGAGAATTTGGGATATGAGCAGGGTATGTCTAAAGAGGATAGATGCTTTGTGTTGCGAGGCTAACCAGCGTAGAGCTCAAACGCTCTTTCGGCTTGATAGGGATGATTGGCTTTAGTTTCAGTATTGTGACATCGTGAGTTCATCGCTCGTGACCTAACATGAGTTTACACTAAACGCACCCTTAGATGGACGGCACTGAGTGGTGTGTTCATCGTCGGAGTATCTTCCGGCGGTCCTCCGGTTATGGTCTTCAGTTTTCTCGGCGTTAGTCTGTTGACTCTAGCCGTCGCAATCCCTATGGCAGAAATGTGTTCGATGTATCCGGTAGCAGGTGGTCAATATTCCTGGGTTGCAGCACTCGCTCCACCGAAAATCGCTCGAGGTCTTTCATACGTGACAGGATGGTTCATGCTAATCGGTAAGCCTATTTCTTAAGTGCCCCAACGCCTACCTATAGGTACTAATGTGGAAATAGGTCTCTTGGCTATGGGTGCTACGAACAATTCTATTGCGTCAAACTTTGTCTTGGGCATGGCAAACCTCGTCTTTCCCGAATTCGAGATTCAGAGATGGCAAACAGTGCTTGTTGCCTACCTTGTCGCATTCCTCTCTGCCGCCGTCAACCTCTGGGGCTCACACCTCTTGCATCGGATCTCGAAAGCCATTCTCATCTGGAACGTTGCCTCCTTCGTCATCGTCACCGCCACAATTCTTGCCATGAACGATCATAAGCAGCCCGCTTCTTTCGTGTTCCAGGATTTCCAAAACGGAACTGGCTTTGGTACTGGGATGGCTGCAATTATTGGTGTTCTCCAAGCTTGCTTTGGAATGTGTTGTTATGATGCCCCTTCACATATGACCGAGGAGATGAAGTCTGCGTCAAAAGAGGCACCCAAGGCTATCGTCCTCGCTGTTGTTCTTGGTGCCGTGACTGGATTCGCTTTCCTCGTTACTCTTTGCTTCTGCATTGGCGATATTGAGACTACTGCTAACACAAGCACCGGTGTGCCTGTGATTCAAATCATTTACGACTCCACTGGAAGCAAGGTGGCTACTTGTATTCTGTCGAGTTTGATCGCTGTGATTGTGATCGTCGCAGGAAACAACATTCTTGCTGAAGGCTCACGATCCGTCTACGCATTTGCTAGAGATAATGGTTTGCCATTCTCTAAGTTCTTCAGCAAGGTGGAGAGCAAAACCCACGTGCCTGTCAATGCCGTGCTTCTTACTCTCGTTGTACAACTGGCCCTCGATGCCATCGAATTCGGTACTACCACTGGCTTTGAGACAGTCATCGCCATCTCAACTGAAGGCTTCTGTAAGTTTGATAGCTCACATTCGATCCTTCCTTTACTAATAGATTATCTACAGACTTGTCATACGCAATGGCCCTTTTCAGTCGCCTAGCTGGCTACTATACCGGTCACATAGCCAAACTTGACGGTCCATACTCATTCTCTGTGCCGGTCTCCATTGCGCTTAACATCATCGGACTCCTCTTTCTTCTCTTCGCAGCAATCACCTTCAACTTCCCTAGCGAAAATCCGGTTACTCATCAATCAATGAACTACACCAGCGCCGCGATTGGCGTTGTTGCTCTCATTAGCGGTATCACCTGGATCACAACAGGTCGCAAGCAATTTTCGGGACCTGGTGCGATGAGTTTCTTGAGGGGTGAGAATACCGCGACAGAAAATGTGGTGGAAGCGGTTGCAGAGGGCAAGGACGAGAAGAAAAATTGAATCATTATTGGCATACCACATGTATTTGTATTTATGTTGCTTTCTCAAGACGTTGACTTTAGTGCGATATAGGAATGCACTCCTTGCAACAGAAATTTATATTTTAAACCTCAAAAGATAAATTGAAGTAGTAAAACATAACGCCAACCTTACCATACAGAAACAGCTAATCATCTGAACACTGGGAAATACTAGATAAAAACCAATTGTCCCAGCTTGTCCTTGTCCCTTGATTCAAGAAACCCATCCATCCTCCTCCTGTCAGGCGCAATCATAACCTCGGATGCCTCTTTACTTTGCCAGATCTCCGGGGTGTAATATAAGCTTGGCAAATCTTCATGGACCAGATGGAGATTGCCACGGATGAATGCTTCAAATGTGGCTTTTTCCGGGGATGTCTCCTTGTCGGCCAGCTTCTTAGAAGCCTCTGCACGAGCCATAGCAATTAAGAAAACTTGGATCCAGAACATCTTGTGTGTGACCGAATCCACCCGAGGACCTGACATTTTTTCTGCTTGTTCCAATGCAGTCTTTCCTGGGCCATTTTCTGATCCCACTATAAGCTTTCTATATAAATATAGTAGCAAGTGCGAATGGCTCGATATACTGGGAGAATCCACCATTGAGGATCCAGCCAGTGCCTGCACATCTCGAATGACCCAGATTGCCTGGAAAGAAAGGCACTCGACTGTTGGCAACCTAGGACTACTCTGTAGCAGAGAAAGTTCCATCTGCTTGAAAAGAGCAGCCTGCTCTTGGGATTGGGATGAGATGGTGATGACATTTGGTATCGGTTTGAGGTCTGGTGGGACGAATTCCACGCGTGCAGCAATGCTATTCCAGACCTTTTCAGAGTAATACTGTCTCCAAGTAGATGAGTTCAATTCGAAGAGCGCGTTGAGAGTAGCGGAGCCAATGCGCGATGCAGGAATGTCAACTATTGACCTTTCGCTTGTTGAGCTTCCCGGAGTTGCCTTGATTGATTGGATGGCAGCATGAACCACTTGAATCCAGAAGTAGGCTTGTGTTTCAGAATAGGGGGGGACAGACGAGTTTGTCGTTCTGAGGCGTATCGTGGTCATCCTTAGCGAATCGAGCGCTTCCTTGATAACTTGGCCGCGGCGAGAGCCTGAAGTGAGAGTATGTTGCACAACTGCAAAGGCGTATTGAAGGAGCCTGTCAGGGTTACTGACTTGCCCTGAGGGGGAATCCTGATTTGGACTTGATATCCCAGACAGGGGTTGCAGGTCAGGAAGTGACCATGACTCCCGTGCCGTTTCAGAGAACATATGCTCCTTGGTGTAGTATAGTTTCCAAAGGCCGGTATTCATGAGTGATGGTGTGTAGAGCAAGACTCGTTGAAATTCATTCCAGGATGGGAATACTTCTTTCTCTGTGTGGAGTTTATATTTTAAAATAGCATTCTGAAGTTGGACGAGCCAGAATATTGTCATTGTTCTTCGATGTACTTCAGCATAATGTCTTTTGAAAAAGATCATCGATTTGGCAAGGCTGCTTACCGATGTTCTGTATTGCGAAAAAGGTCAGGTTTCATCGTTCTCAGTCTCTTCAAATGCCCGAGGAAGGTTTCCGCCATATCGAAGACATTCTTTCCTTCTTTGATTGACTCCAGGGTAACAATGAAGCCCGACTTGAGGTGACTGCGGTGGTCCCACTCTGTCAAATTAGCACCCAAAAACGAATGCCAAAATTGCTGAGAATCCATATGATCTCTAGAGCCTTCCTCTTCAATTCGCACTTTGAGGTCATGGTCCTCTGATATCTGCTCTTTCTGGAACTGTTGTGAGGCAATGTGCTTAGGTGTCCGTTGTTGATGGTGGCCTTTTTCTATGCTACTGACGAATTCATGTAGATCACTCATAACCTCCTTGACACCTTCCCCAGTCTTGCCACTCACGGAATAATCAATGACTCTGCAGTTGACCGGATCGTCAAACATTTCCTTTAACTTTTTGTCATATATCAAGCGCAGATCCTCAATGCCTCGTGCAGAGAGAGAGTCTTGCTTGTTTAAGATAACCCATAAACTTCTATAACCCACACTGAGTATTTCTCTGCCAATGCTAGAGAGGAGATCGAGGCTTAGTTGAGTGTCTTCCTCATCCCAGGTGCAGTCATGAAAGAACAAGACAGATGTATCTGCGGTATAAAGGTATGCTAACCAATTTGGGTACCGAAAGCATCCCACTGCATGTGTTTAGAACAAGGGTGAGTTGTCCAAGAAGGAGAATTGACGTACTTCCAGTATCCCAAACCATATATGTGCGGCTTTTATATTCGAAGGGTGTGGGATAGTAGCCCATGGTTGGGAATGTGCAGACTGCCTGACCAAGAGTAAGTTGAGAGAGAAAGGTAGTCTTCCCAGAGGCCGCATCTCCAATAAGGAGAACTCGAGTTTCAGAATGTCCATAGAGCCACTTAATGACGCCCTGTAATGCCTTGAGGGCCATTTCAGGTGTATAAAATGAGAAAGGCAGAGTATCGACTGCTAAACAGAAAATAATCTCCAATAGTCTATCTAGCCCTGGAGGACCAACGTAGAAGGTATCTATGTAGGTACCTAAGTCACTAGCCTGGACCTCAGATGAGATGGATGAGTCAGTGGGACTGGAGCACGCTAATCCAGTTAAGGTGACACTTAGGGCATAGGGCTCTTGTAAAAAAAATTGATCTGTGAGGGAGACAATGATAGAATGTAAAGACTTTAACTAGCAGCATGGTGGTTTCTTGCATGCTAGTAATAACGCCCTCCTAAGACCAGGACGTGATTGTGGGAAGTGTGAGAAGGGGATATTGACAATGGGGGCATAGTAGTATTAGTACAACCATTGAAAAGAGAGATAATCTCATTTAAAGGGTTAAGATTAATGATTGGTGAAGGATAGAGGATAAACTTACCCAGGTAGTTAGCGCGGTGACCAGGTGAGCCAAAAACAAGGTTGTTGTAGTGTAGCTTTGCTACTACCTGGTCGGACCGGGACAGGAATCGTATACACGTCAATCAACATTGGAATATAGAACAGGGCTTGGAGCTCTCGGCTGCGAAATGGAACAAATGTGATATGTAAAGAGGTGATATGGCTCTCTACCTAGGTAGGGCTGAAATTCGTCTGACGTAATATGGAATGCGGGGGCCAGGGGCTCATTGAGCTTTGAGGCTCAAGTTCTGTAAAGTTGAAAACGCCAAAAGCCCAAATGACTTAGATTCCTGATATAGTTCGCGATTTTGAGCTTGAAACGCGCTTTCTGCCTGATTGTAGCGATACCATTCATACCTACCATGAATATGACCTGGCTTCCGGACGCCGGCTTGTAGTTCGAGCGGAACACTAGCAACGGCAACGCGAGATTGGAAGCGGTACATATGGAAACATATGGCTTGAGAGATGCATCGAAGGGGGTCGTTCCGGCGTGGAGGTTCGAGCAGTCCAGCAGCTTCCGACGGCCTATAGTGATATCGACTATCATTGTGAGTTGGAAGCTATAACTAGGTTTTCGCATCCAAAAGTATCTCCCCCGGGTTCTGAAACACATTTTAAAAATTGGGTCTAAAGATAAATAGTATGAACGTTGTTTTACCACATCTTTCGGGTGGTTCAAAAGCCCTACCTATCTCTTCATCGTTATGGAGTATCTTGAACATGGAGATCTGCTGGTCTATTTAAATAACAGACCGCCACTTCCAGAAACCGAGGCAAAAGTGATTGCTTTTCAGATTTTGGAAGGACTCACTATGATGCATGGGAATGAGTTTGTTCATAGAGATTTGAAACCAAACGTAAACTCGCCCCTACCTCCCTCTAGAAGAAAGATCTTGTCCCTCTTCTCTTCTGACATTCATGTCCTAGAATATCCTGATCAAGTCACACCCACCGAACACGTGGTGGGTCAAACTCTCGGACTTTAGGTTAAGTAAGCGTGTCGAAGAAGCATCGGGAGCTTCTACTCTAAAGGGTACACCTGGATATATAGCTCCCGAGCTCTATAAGTTCACGGAGCGGGGAACTGCTTATGCGCCTGATATATGGGCTGTTGGTGCGATAATGTTTTTTATGCTTCTTAAAACCCCTGTCCCTCAGTCGCCAATTGAACCTATGACTGAAGAATTTGAGTTGGAATTTGGGTTGTGGAATACAGAACCTTTGCTTACTCTGGGCGAAACCCATCAAGAACCCAATAATCAGCCCAGTACTGTATCTACGGAAAGCCTGGTTGTTGCAGTGCACCGTCAGACGATCAGTGATTGTGGCGGTGTGGTTCGGCCGATAAATAAGTTTATTCACCGAGGCTTCTCAGGGAACATTTCATTTTCAGCCGACAGCAGAGTTTTTGCCATGTCCAGGAATACGGAGACCATCAGGCTCTGGAATACCTCATCATATTCCCAGCTACCTGGGCTAAAGGGGAAGCTATATATTGCGTTCTCGCCGGACGGAAAGTTGATTGCATCATGTGGTACTTTCGCCTACATGCAGCTGTGAGATGCCGTCACCCTCGCAGAAGTTGGTCATACCAATCTCTCCGACTACCCACATACTGGCGTGTTCTCTCCAGACAGCAGGATGATCACCTATGCGATCAATCATAAAGTGGTTGTGCAAGAGGTCTCCAGGGGATCAAAACGCCGCATAGCCAATTGCAACTTTGGTTTTCGAGATAAAGACTTCCCCAATTACCCCAGCTTCTCTCATGATTCAAAGTTTGTCTGGTGTGCGTGTTTGAACAAATACCAGATGTTGGATATTGAGCAGAATCTCACCGGTCGTATTTTCAAGCTACCCGTTCTGAGCAAAATGATAAGTATATCCATAGACGGAAAGTATTTGGCATATCCAGACAATGCGAAAAAAGCGCATCTCCATCTACTGAAACTTTCTACGAGACATGTGGTGTTGAAGATCGAGACCGGCATACATAACCCCACGAGCTTAGCCTTCTCCCCTAACAGCAAACTACTTGCAGTATCTCTCCGTCAATCTTTTTCTCGTGACAATATCAGCTTGTGGGACATTGAAACAGCAAAGAAACTCTCAGAGATTGTACTCCATGATCTAATCCGATCCATAGCCTTCTCGCCTCATGGCACTATGCTCGCATCGACGAATACCAATGGCTCTACTACACTTTGGGGTGCTGATACAAGACGCTAGTATGAGTAGTGTGTTCTTTTGGGGTTTTATTCCAGATAGATAGGAATGACTGGAGTTTGGGGCTTGGGCACCTAGATAGTAGCAATCTACTAGTTACACCAAAATGCCAAATAGGTGTTCCCTTCATAAGCAGTAGCTATATACCCGTGGACCATGCAGCTTTTTGCTCTACATAGAATTAATCTGTACGGCCATAGATTTCATTGCTTTCAATATTTCAGGCACCTGGACCTCTCCTTTCTCAAATACTCTCTTTAACCAAGCACAACCAACCAATTTTATGTGAGCTCCTTATAAAAAGGCGCTACTTTATGCTCCTGTCTTTAATTTTCCATGTGCAAAATAGAAACCTATTTTCAATGTGTAGAATTTCCCCATGGTTCGTTCATGTTGTATTTTAGTTTATTAAACATACCCCATACGACTCCATACGACTCCATACGACTCCATACGACTCCATACGACTCCATACAACCCCATCTATGGATTAAAAAAAAGTGGACCTGCGCGGGATTGAACCACGAATCTCCGAGGAACTGGCATGAAAACTCCCAGGGGGATGTTTACATAAGCTCGGCGCCTTAACCATTGGGCCACAGGTCCTGTGTCGCAACTCCGTGGCTGACGACCCACATTATAAGATTCACTTCCCATAGTCCCAGTCTCACCTAAAGCCTGTCTCAGCTTGGGGAGGCAGGTAAAATATACAAGTACCAGGACTATCATCGTCTCCATTTAAACTGCGTTAGTCTGATAAATGAAAAATGCGACTCAAATTGGAATGTTGCATTATTTAATAAGTGATGGAGGAAAAATTAAATTAAATAAAGTAAAATTCGGTTGATCTAAGTGGATCACGTGTGGGGCTTAAGCCCTAGTACGTACCACCTTAGTACAAGTACATGCAAAGCTGAATCCAAACGGAATCCAAACGGAATCTAACAGAGAATCTTGTCACTTGATATATTAGCTCTTGGCATTCGCTGTAACCTTGTAAAATATGCCAGATACAATAAAGCCTTCTTTCAATATGCATACCAATGTGCGTGGTTATCTTGGCCTTTGTCAACATTTATCCCTAAAAAGGTTGCTTTATACTCTTAACAATACCTTGAATTAATCAACGTCTTTGATGCTGAAAGCCGGGGTATGTGAAGTAGGAAAAGAAGAAAGATCAGCAAAAGAGCTATCTGGAAGTACCGTCCTTCACCAAGGCAGTGAAGTACTGTTAGAAGTTGCAAGATCAAAAACGCACTCATGATCCACAAAAATGCGCCCAGCTACAATACCATCCCTATAGCTCTTGGCAATCTATACAACAAGGACAATCCATTGCTGACAGCAAGGGCTGGGATCTACAACTGGAAATGACATTTCGAATGGCTCCTTCGCATGCTTTTTAGCTCCTGAGTTGACCACAACTTCTTCATCCTGGAGGCGTTCAATCACATGTGCATCAAATCTGCATCGCAGAGGTGGCGGTCTCCAGCGGAAAGCTTGACCGTGATCCACCGCACCCCTGGACCTGATTGATAGGGCTCAAGGATGGCTCGACCACTCTTCCTGAATACAGTAGGTGCGTACGGCATGATGTGCGGGTTGGCTATGTAAATTGACGACTTGGATGAGGTGAATGGCCAAAGGAGTTTGCTGGTTTATTTTGCACGTGCGACAGTGAAGCGCGTTGCTGTGTGGTGGTAAGAAAGGCCGAGATAAGGACTCGGAGTGTTTATATACGTCGATTTGAGATAAAGCACTATTTTCGAGCATCAGCTTTAACCTGATTTTCTCTTGTGATAATTTCTTTCGTCCGGTATTTCAATGGTTATTTATTATGAAGTCAACAAAGAAACAGTGTATAATTGCTTAAACGTCAGATCCATAACAAAACAAACCCCAGAGGCAGTAGCCATTGTTCCCGATGGTGCAAATAGTAACAAAGATAATTCCCAACCCTTGCAGGTAGAAACCAACGTATATTTTCTTTCATCCCATGACACTGTTATTTAACACGCTTCAAGTTCTGATCTGGCAGCTCAACTATAGCGCTGAGTGATTGGCCCGGTCTCCCTTGATTACCATGCCATATTAGGCAACATGCGTGAGCTTCGCAGTCTTTGTTGATAAGTGCAACTGGTCGGGAGATGAACCTTGGAAAGAAGCTGCTATTACTCATAGTCTAGGGCGTTTTCGCGACCATGTGTACCTACCATTTTCATCCATGGGTGTGCTTGTATATCCCTGGTTTTTCCAGGTCTGGCATGAAAGGGGGGGGTAGGACCTCGGCTTTTCCAGGGTGTCCGAGCTTTTCAAGGTGCAGATCTCTAACCTGTTCTTAAAACACGCCATAACCTAAACCGCCACCCAAAACTGACCGACCGACCCACAACTGGTGAAAGGGATAATACCCAAGAAAATAGTCGGGTGAGAAATAGACTGAGATGTTTAAGCGGTGAGATGTAACCATATGCAGTCATTTAACCGATTACACTGTGATATTTCCCCATTAGTCTATGTGTTAGTCTATAAGCGGAATGGCTGAGACAAAGTCATTTCCATTCTGCCATATCGTATCCGCCCATGTTTCTCTTTAACCAATCATCTCCATGAACTTATCTTTCTCTTTATTTCTCCCTCTCATCTGGGGCCCCGCATCCAACCTTTATGGGGATTCCCCAGACATCAGAAATAGGGCCCCCCAATACTTTGACCAGTCAAATCCCTAGACTCACTGCAATTTAAACTTCCTCCGGCCTTACCTCCCAAGTCGGTTACCCAAACGCCACCAACTCTCTAGCCAGGCAATTCCCAACGCCCTCGGCGATAGCTAACCTTTTTTAGTCGCAACTAAGCCTCCAACATATTAGGTTCGGCGCCTTCCTAGGCTCGGGTAAATTGCCTCCTGTAACCGTGGTGCTCGTTTTCGGAAAATGGGTAAAACCCCGGCGGGCATGAGGTTGCATCCCTGCCTGTCTATTCGATCGCTGACTTTTTTAACCAGGTCTCAGATGGCGGGCGGAATTAATCCACGTATCACGCACATCCCGTGCAGCTCGAGAGACGCGCACATGGTCAAAGAAATATAAGACCCTCAGCTTACCTTAATTTTCAATTTTCTCTGAGCTTTTGATTTCCATCCACTTTTTCTCCTGGAAATAACAAATATTTCCAAAAATGTCGTCAGATCTCGACAAAAGCGATGAATTGCACGGCGAGAAGGCCGCCGTTGAGCAAGCCGAGGTCTTGGTCAAGTCGGATCTCATGAACGATGCCTTCGATGGCGAGAACCGCGAACATGATATGACTACGTGGGAAGCCATTAAGAGCCATCCCTGGGCTTGCTTATGGGCATTTACCATGTGCTTCACTATCGTGAGTTTTTTATATTGATTTCCCCGCGTTTCGGGTTTCCCCAGATCCCCAGATCCCCAGATTCCCCCAATGCCACCATATCTCAAGATTTCAAGATCATATCAGCTGATGTATGATATATTCCCAATTAGGTCATGGAGTCGTTCGATATGTTCCTGAATGGTAACTTTGTCGCCCTTACCGCTTTCAAAAATCATTATGGTGTCGACGTCGAGGGACACGGTAAAACTATCCCAACCAAATGGCAGTCCTCCCTGTTTCAAGCTGGCCAGTGCGGTGCTTTCGTCGGTGTTTTCTTAGCGGGACCTATTACGAATAGGTTCGGCTACCGGCTGGTGAGCCACAATACGCTAATCGATAACTTTTCTTCGAGGCATTTCCTGACTTTCTTTAGACTACCATCTTCGCCTTGCTCCTTATGAACGCCACGATTTTTGTTTCCTTCTTTGTGAGCAAGCCAATCTCCCTCCCCAATTGCTGAACTCATCCCCTAACGCCGTTTAGGCCAACTCACTCACCCTCCTTGTGGTCGGCCAAGCCTTAGAAGGTGTCCCTTGGGGATTCTTTATTGCAAACTCCCCCGCCTATGCCAGTGAGATTGTGCCTCTCTCCCTGAGAGGTGCCTGTACAGCTACTCTGCAAATGAGTTGGTCCATTGGTTCAATCATTGTCGCCGCCGCAACCTACGGCTACAATAAGCGCGATGATCAGTGGGCTTGGCGAGTGCCTCTTGCCTTGCAGTGGATTTTCCCTGTCAGTTCTCTCCTTTTGAAAACTCATATTCACAGGTGCTGACTTCTTCTAGACCCCGCTCTTGGTCCTCCTCTTCTTCGCCCCCGAGTCGCCTTGGTGGCTGATTCGCCGTGGACGCAAAGAGGAAGCCCTTCGTTCCATCAAACGTCTTGGTAGTGACTCTCACGAGCATGCTCAGCAGAAACTTGCCGTGATCGAGCGAACTGTTCAGATTGAAGCTCAAATGGGTGGTTCCCCAACTCTCCTCGACCTTCTCAAGGGAACCGATTTAAGACGAACAATCATTACCTGCTTGATCTACGCGTCACAGAACTTCGCTGGTAACTTGATTGCCAACCAGGCAACCTACTTCTTCGAGCGTGAGTAACTTCTTTTTTTTTCTCTAACCAAACTTCAACCCGCAATCGATGACTGACTCCATATTAGAGGCCGGCATGAGTCCCGACCGTTCATTCCAACTTAATCTGATTAACTCATGTCTTCAATTGGTTGCCAACATACTCTCTTTACCTCTAGCCTCCTCATTTGGTCGCCGAACCATCTATCTCTGGGGCACAGCTACCAACATCACACTTCTTATGCTTCTCGGCGTCTGCGCCTCTATTCACCAGAACCACGCGACCAACTACGCGCAAGCCATTCTGGGAATCGTCATCTCCTTCGTGTTTGCCGGCAGTCTCGGACCCATCTCATACACCATCATTGCCGAGACCTCATCCGTCCGTCTTCGCGCTTTGAGTACCGGTGTGGGTCGTGCCGCATACTATGTCGCTGAGATCCCCATGATCTACCTTGCCTCGCAGATGCTCAACCCTAGCGGATGGAATCTCGCTGGAAAGTGTGGTTACGTCTGGGGAGGTACTGCTTGTGTCTGCTTTGTGTCGGCCTACTTCTTCCTTCCTGAGCTCAAGGGTCGCTCTTACCGCGAAAGTGATATCTTGTTCAATCGCAAGATTTCTGCTCGGAAGTTCAAGTCGACCGTTATTGATGTTAGGGATAACGAGTAAGGAATGACGATATGAGGGAATTAGACATGCTTTTGTTAGACTTTGTGGCGTTTTAGCTTAGAAAAAAAGCTTTTGGGGGGACTACCAAGTCTTCAAGTACACGTTGCAAGCTCTCTCCTCGGTATATGTGCTTAACAGATACTTCTGCTTCACTGAACCTATACATAGATTATTATGAGGGATACTAGCAAGTCTACCACTAAGAAGACATAATCATAATGTAAGATATATCAGCACTTAATTTTCAACAGATCAAACTGGAAATACGAATTTAACATTCAATTCAGTTCAAGGCTTCGTATTCACTCCGGGGCCACGTCTTTAGCATGCTTTGATAACGACCTAAACCCTAGTAGGTATTTTCTTAGATTGCAATAATAACCACCTACTTATGAGCAAGATCTTTATCCAGTTCGGCGGGGTACCTACGAGGTGACGTACCAAAGTACGTGTAGTACCCGAAGCGGCTATACCTCTATAGCTTAAAGCGTAATATTGGGTAGCCAATTAAAGTAGGTTCCATTTCGTATTTACCAGGTAGCTATAAAGTAGCAAATATATTAGAATGGACAGTCGCATTGACGTCGGTACATTTAGGGGAACAATCTAGAGGGGTACAGCGCAGGGTTACATGTAGATGGGGCTAAATAGCGTGCTATTCTTTATTGAGGTAGCTCCCCAGATGCTTAGCTCTATTTACTGAACAAAATACGAGGTCTGAGCACTGCAGCGGAAAGGAAGAGAAAATCAAAGGATTGGCAGAGGTTATCGGTTAGGTAGAGATAGTAAAAAAAAGATAGTACAAGCAAAAATGAGCCACCCTTGTAGTTCAAACACCGACGCTATCAAATCACATTAAAACATAGATCATAGATCCATAACGCAATTGCGCGAAACCTCCACCCGCGAATAGGGGATATCCTGTTTTCTAATCTTCCACCAGTCCATAGATTGCGTCACTATGTAGGCCAGTAGAAGACCTGGTCATATTAAGTTAATACGGTCTGATCACGCTGGACTCTTCGTCTCTGAGTCGGCAGCGCCGTTTGGAGTCTTCTCAGATTGAGTGGAAGTTGACGTCGAGATTTCCTGGGAGGGCTCGCTTTCCTTGGAGGGCTCGCCCGACAGCTTCAGCCTCGGCGGCAGCCAACTTGGCAGTGGTTGTGTCCAAGGACGCCTTCAAAGCTTTGATGTAATCGATGGCCATCTCCACGGCGGTAGCCTTGCTAATGGCCTGGTTGGCCTTTTCTTTCTCTTTTTCCTTCTCGTTGGGCTTGCCACCGGATTCTGCAGCATCCTTGGCGTTGCGGGCATCAATAAACTCCTGCGGAATAAGAAGTTCAATCTCCTTAAGCGCATTGTTGATTCGATTCCGGCGTCCCTGTTCTGCGAGCTTGTGATTCGTCCGCTTGGAGCTCAGGTTCTCTGCCAGAGCCTCTGGATAGCTCACACCCGATGGCAAAGTGCCGTCGAGAATGTGTTGGTAGTTGGACTTTGATGCGAGGTAAAGCGCATCTTGTGACATGCCTAGAATACAGTTAGTATGACGGTCATGGAATTCAATTCGGATTAAGACTCACCCTCGCTACCTTTCATAAGTGGCTGGATGCTGGGACTAATCTTGGGCCGCAACTGTGGACTGGCCTGAGTGGAACTCATACTAGGTCGTTTCCGACTAGACGCGGACCTGGAATCTTTTCGGGGGACCGGTCCACTGGGAGATGGCATTGCACTGGTGCGCGGACTGGGGGCAAGAGAAGCGCTGGGAGGTTTGTCGTATGTCGCGGACAAAGGATCCAAGAAAGGTGTCCCATTCGTGGGGATTGACGGAGTCCGTACAGCTGTCTCGATGCGGTTGGGTTTCGGACGCAGCGGCGAAGGAGCGGCCGCCTCTGGAAGTGATATATCCTCCATTATGTCATCTGGGAACTCGGCTGGAGGCTCTGCGAGCTGCGCTTGACCGCGGAACTGGCCTGAGGGGTCTTGCGAATGCTGATTCCGCTGGATGCGCATCAAAAGCGCAGGGGTCGCGGCAGTACCGGGCGAAGAAGATTTAACATGGGGAGCAATTGCAGGGGACATCCGAGGGGGAGGAAGAGCGGGAGGGGGCATCATCGGTTCTGATAATGGCTCGGGGGATACCGAGTCCTGGCCAGAACCCTCAGTGCTGCTGACCTGGAGTGAGCGGATACCCTGATTTTGCGGCTTTGTGGAGTTCATCTCCTGGGTCAGGCTATTGTAGAACTCCTCCGAATTGGTCGCCAAAGTGCTGCGTTTGCGCTGCGCCCGAATAATAGGTGATTGCTTGACCTTCCGTGTGTTATTAAGTCGGGTAGTGGCTGGTGATGGCCGGTGACGAGTGTTGGGCTTCCGAATGATGCTAGGAGAAGGTGGGGCCGAGGTTCCAGGGAGAGGGTTCACCTCCGCAGTAGTGGGAACAAAGCCCATATCTGATACCTGTCTTGCATGGTACTGGTAACTGCTGGATTCGGCATTTTGGGCCTCTAAGGCGGGGGAGGTGAGAGGGGTGAAGTATTCGCCGGGGATTGTGTATTCGGGGAGTCGGAATTGGTTCTCCAGGGGCGTCATAGCCGGTGAGATAAGAGGAGTGTAGAGGGCCTTACTCGTTAGCCAACAGATTCATCTAGGATTTGTGTCTAAACTCACCTGTTCCTCGTTGATGCGCGAATATCCATCGTACATATCCGGGTTTTCATCCACGCGCTGGGGATATCGAGCGGTGTTGCCATGCATCTCGATACTGTTCGGGGTGGGAGGGATCATGTTGTGGCCCTGCATGTATTGTTGGTGTGTCGGCGGCTGCGACATGGGGGATTGCTGTGCGCAAAACCCTGGGGTCATATGGGGGGTTGAGTAAGGCATTGGGTGACCGTGGTTGGTGTGCGACTGTGTGTTATCATTGAAATCCATGAGGCCTTCCATCTGGCCCGAGTACTGCACGGCATGCGTTCGTAGGTGAGCCATATCCGAGTCCGGGCCGGTGGTGGTCGGTAGAGAATGGGAATGTTGCATATTCCCTGGTCCGTGCTCGATTTCGGGAAAAGGCATGTTGAACTCGAACAAGTTGGAGAATTCTTCTTCACCAGGCGCAGTGATGAGATTATTCTCATGTAGCTGTTCCGGCCACGACATGGCTGGTTGTTCCATGGTGTAAAAAGAGAGATATCCAGTTAGGCCAAGCAGGCCAAGAAAGACAGTGTTGAAGTACTCCGTAGAAACATTCACAAGAGAAGATCGGAGAAAAGGAGAATCCGAGGAAAATCTAATGGGAAAGATGAAGTGGAGAATCAACTCGGGGCGGAGACGGTACTCCGTGGTCGGCAGTGAGACCTTGCCACTATGTTGGATCTTAAGACGGGGCGTTGGCTTCGCCTTTTTAGTCTTATTTCTGCGCTAGATGCGCGTGTGCTAATAGGTGCAGAGAACTTTGGTAAAAAAAAATTAAAAATTGAAAAAAAAGTACTAGCTTACTTAGTACATATGTACCTAGGCACCTAGGTACAGAGTAGGTAGATACGGAATACTCCGTGTAAGTATTTCGTAGTCCAATTTCCCTTTTTTAACCCACAGTGGAGATACGGATACGGACGACCTTCCGGGGGGGGACACCTGGGCATTATAGTACATATTGATATTGATATATTAATATATTAATATAGTATTCTATATCAAACTACTAACTAATAATTTATACTTCCATTCAAATATACGAAGTACAAAAGTACGGAGTAAATGTATTCAACTTAATATATATCCATGCACGGATACCTCAGGCACAAATCAAGAGGGGTTTATCACCTCGTGATGTGTTGGCTTACCTGAGCATAATGACATGACTGACCATGACATGATCACCTTGAACCTTCCCAGTAGAAAGCTTGACCTTTTTGTTGACTCTTTTAACATTCAATATCTTTCCTATGGGAAATGCCTTCATAATGAGACCTATTCCAGACCTCCCATTCTCTCGCAAACCCTCCGACCATCCCTCATCTCCATCCCTCGATCCCCGCACTGCCACCCCTGCGACTTTCTTCTTATCGCGCAGTCCAAATGCCACGGATCATGATTCCACTATATCGTTAGATAGCCCCGAGGATGTCAAAGAGAATATGTATGGAGTACAAAGCCTAGATGCCTCTCTGTCCCAATCAGAATTCACATCCTTGCCCCGCGATCACTCCGCAGACAGCTTGAAGCAGGCAACCGATCATTTAGAATCACACCTCGCACAGCGCCGGTCAACACTGAAGCCGTTAAACTCAGGCACCGGGGAATCCTCTGTACATGCATCTCCTCTTCATGCAATGTCTCGGCCCTTGACTCCGCTTACATTGGGTATCCCCGATGACCCATCCTCGCTGCCCAGCAGCCCTAAATCTATATCCAACCAGTCCTTGCGGCCACTCGATGATATTTCTATCACGGATGAAATCAATAGTCAGGCGATCGGATCCGACGATGAGGACGAAATGCTCCATGGGTCTCCATTTTTGGCCCCAGGTGGGGCCTCCCAGTTTATCATGCCAAGCATTAAAATGCCAAGTCGACGACCGTTTACTGAGCGAGGAAAAGCCATGGGTCGATTCAAAGTTCTTTTAGCTGGTGCTCCCGGTAGGTTGCAGCGCTTTCAGGGAAAAACCACACAAGCTGATTGTTTCAACAAATTAGGTTCTGGTAAGACCTCATTGATCAAGTCTATTGTGCAGGCATGCGACGATATCGTACATGTCGACACCATCCCACAGGTGACCTCTTCGGGGCGTCGCAGACCTTCCCGGCCCCGGTCTCGGGGGAAATTGACTGCCACCATGGAAATTTATGCTAGCACCAAACCTTATCCTTCATGGTGGTCGGATCTGGAAGATTCGCGCGTGCTCCAACGCCGAAAGAGCATCGGGGAAGTCGTACTAGAGAGGAACCTCTGTTTCGTGGACACACCTGCGACAAATTTAAGCCGGGCAGGTCAATGCGACGCCATCGGACAGTACATGATACAGCAATTATTCCGTGCCACCAGTGCGCTCGGTGGGTCTAGTGTTGATTTCCAAAACTTATTAGCCGGGAATGGTGGATCCCAGGTGGATGCCATCTTATATTTGATTTCTAGTGGTAGGTTTCTCTATTTGCTATCTTCGGGAAAACTTTCAAAATTAGCCGGTCGCTAACCTTTCTACGTATAGATACCCTCTCAACAGATGTGGATTGCATTCGCAAGCTCTGCGAGCTAAGCAATGTAATCCCAATAATATCCAAAGGAGACACCCTCTCCCAAACTCAAATCGCCCACTTGAAACTCCGGTTCCACGAAGAAGCTCGTGAGGCCGGAATCAAACCATTCCTATTCGGTGACCCCCCGAACGGTCTAGACGGGCTTGAATCCCAACCCCCATATGCGGTCTCCTCCGAGAAAACAATTGACACTGAAACAATGGATGCAAGCACCCTAATGAGTCCAGACTATGTTCAACCACTGGTGCCCTCCGAACTAGACGCCCTAGTCAACAAAATGTTCGATCGCGATAACCTAGCCTGGATGCGCCATTCTGCTGCAAAGAAACTCCTTCAGCAACGCACGGACTCGAATTCCTTTCCACCATCAATGCCGTTACCTAGTACGCCGTCGGGTCCTGCCGCCAGTGGGTCCGCACATGCATCTAGCAGTTGGCGTTCCGTCTCGGAAACCTCCATCCCCCTCGACTCCCCACCTGGCTATGCCATGGCCCGCATTGCAGACTACACCCGGAATGAGGAGCGGATGGCGCAGGTCCGCCTCGCCCAGTGGGCAACCGATCTGCAGCGTAGCTTACAAAACGAGCGCGATCGATATACCTCGCTGGCTCGCGGTGAGCGCGCTGTCTGGCTCACCGAGCGGCTGGGCGAGTGTGTTGTGGACGGCTCGTTAGTGCCTCTTTCGCAGACCCCTGGCTTCTGTGGGCTGTATGGTCCTATCGGGGAGAAGGGCGCTGGGTTCCAGGTCATGCGACCACATGCTGGTTCTGGTGCATATCGCTTCACGGCTTTCAGTCCGCATGACCCGCTCGGTGTGGTTGGCTGGATTGACGAGCTTGGCCACCGGAGCTGGATGCTTGTTCAGATTGTTGGGAGTGTAGGGGTGGTTGGCGGGTTAGCGCTCTGGCTTGCGCGCACTTGGGGTTTACCAACACGCAGTCTTTCGGATTTACGGGTTGATTACTGGTGTGGTACTATGGAACGGTAAGTAGATGAGATGACTCTGGTATAATAATGAGGGTATGAATATGTGGTATGGGCTTTTATGGAGTTATGGGTTTCTCGTTCGTTGTCTGGAGGGTTCCTACTGGATGGGTCCGCTCTTTTGTTGTTGATTCTCTGAGTGTCATTTCTCTCATCTTCGTCTTTATGGCGTTTTATGGTGTCTTATGACTCTGAGACAATCCTCTTTGCAGTTCCGAGTCACGTAGCATTGTCGGACAGGGATATGAAAATGATAAATTTGATTTTTATGAGTGATTTGTCTTACTTTTTCTGTCCACCCCTGTTATCCTCTAACTACATATGTAGTTATAAGCATTATTTCTGTTCCAGCCATTCGTTGGTACTTTAGTAGCTAACAGAATATTGGGGTTAAATATGTAGGGTCCAGTGTCAGTATTTAACCTTTTCTATTAAATAAATTAAATGTAGAAAAAAGCAAAAAAAAAAAAAAAACCAAGCTCTAACGTTAGGCTTTTGTATGCCAGACTAGTCTTCACCTGCAGGTGTCTGAACATTGTAGTTGATAAATTTCCCTTTATAAATTCAAAAGTCCAGCCATCTTCCATCAAATTGGTAAGATGGCCGAGTTGGTCTAAGGCGCACGGTTCAGGTCCACCTGATCCCGATGGTACACAACTGTCTCCGTGTCTCGAAAGGGGCGTGGGTTCAAATCCCACTCTTATCATATCTTTTTGCTTTTTTGCTGGTACTTCCATAGTAGAACCATAGAATTGGTGGTGGACTATGGTTGTTGATTTTTTAATGGTTGGCACAACCTTGGAAGTGAGGTAGTGAAGTATGTCATCGGGTATAGCCCAATAGACCGTATATCTATGTACCAATGATTTCAATTGTTAGCCAAATTCCAGGACTTGTATTGATGGTTCAGTTGTAGCGCAGCTTAGGAATAATTCGCGTATAGTAAAAATAATATGCTTGTGCTGCAGTTGCATGTTATAGGTGCAATAGGCGTGAGCAAGGAATTAATGTGTATTCTCATCGTCGGTTATTTGGGAGGTAGGAAAGCTCTTCTACATAAGAAAGGATTATAATAAACTAAGTGTTCATAGTGTGTCGGACGAATATATATATATATATATATCGAAACCAGACCCTCACCTAATTTTGTAGAGTAACAAGGTTAAAATCCAGGTATTTTAACCACAAAAGTGGAAGCGCAGGGAAACAACGAAAGGGCAGAGATACATAGAGCATGCAAGTAATGATCGATCCTTGCCATGGCCATTAAACCTCACACCAGGATCATGGCTATCATGAGCCAAGAAAATCCATAAGTCTACCGAGGAAAATAGGAACAAAGGATAAGGTACAATTGTATTACAGTCAACTACACCCTTAAAAAGAACAAAGGAGATATCGGCAATGAATCTAGGCACAAGTGGTCACATCAAATCCAAAATGAAGGGAACAGACTCTTCCCTCTCTACGGTGTAATGTATACAGGGATTTTAAACGGTCAGACCGAGGTCCTCGGCGAAGGGGAGCTGGTGGATATCACCCACGCTGACGAGGGTGGCCTTGCCAGTCAGGAAGGTGTTGGCGACCTACGAGGTAACTGTTAGCATCATGACATCAACCATGCGGAATGTGGAGAGAGAAATAACATACCTCCTTGACCTGCTGCTCGGTGACCTTCTCGAGAGCCTGAGCAATCTCGTTGATCTGGTAGGGCTTGTTGCCGTGGACAAGGCCGGAGCCGGTAGCCTCAAGACCGGTCTCGAGGGTCTGGACAGACTCCAGAGCGCGGAACTTGGCGAGGGCAATGGCCTTCTTGATGTCCTCGGCAGCGACCTCACCGGCGGCGGCCTTCTTGAGGGCGTCGACGACGTTCTTGCTGGCGGCACCGACCTGGTCGGCCTGGCCGGACAGGGTGACGGTGAAAAGACCGGCATCGGAGTAGGCGTTGTTCTGGGTGGAAACGCGAAGTTGGCTGAAGCCCTTGGTGGCCTGGGACAGAAGGGAGAAGCCGGGGGTCCACTTGATAGTGGACTCGCCGCCCAGAAGAGCAGCGAGAACGGAAGCCTCGGCCTTGTAGCCTGCGGTGCCGAAAGCGCTGGATCCGGGGAAAGCGATCACAACAGCGTTGCCGATCTTGGAGGCAATGCGCTGCTCACCACCGTAGTACTGGGAGGCGACGGAAGGCAGAACGTTGTATTTGCTGGAGGCGTTGACGGTGGGGGTGTCCTTGAAGAACTGGCCAACCCACTTGGAGACCTCAGCGGAGTTAGGGCCGGTGGCGACCAGAGCGATGTTGGACTTGGAGTAGGCACTCTGAGCGAACTCGGCCAGGGCATCGCCGGAGACGTACTTCTCGTAGGGGGAAGACTGGGAGGGGGTGATGGAGGCGCCCAGACCGCGGTGGAAAGCGACACCGTGGGCAGCATCGACAGCAACGGTCTCCGGGTTGGAGTGGACGGCCTGCTGCTTGTACTTGAGGAGCTTGCTGACAACCTCGTTCAACTCGTGGTCTGATATCATCCGAGGGGGGCTCGAGTCAGCAAAAAGGATGCTCATATAATTGCGCTCCACCAACCACCATTCATCAAAAAGGGACGGACTCACCTGCGAACTTGGTCTGGGTAGCAACCTCGGCAAGCAACTCTGTGAAGTAGGGAAGATCCTTGGAGAGGAACTTGGTGCGGAGGACAATGTTTTCGCGCGAGTGTGTCGACGAGATTTCACCGCCCAGCAGCTCAGTCTCCCGGGTGATCCGCAATGCAGACCGCTTGAGGGTAGTCTATTGAGGAATTGAATGATTAGTATCATCAAATATATCTGAGATGAATCAATTGATGCCATGGGACCAACCTTGAAAGCGAATCGGTCGAGAGCATCGGAGAAACCAGGGAAGGGCTGGTAACGGGAGCCAGCCTTTGCAACCAGAGCCAGGGTGCCAGTAGGACCCTCAACTTCACGGTTGGCGACCTTCACGCCGGAAGCTTCGGAGACATCGTACTGGAAGGCCGGGTTGACAGCGGAGGCCATGGACCGACGGCCGGCGGCGGCGAACGCACGCGGCGCATTTCGGCTGAGGGAAGACCGCGACAGCATCGTCGCCTGTGCCGAAAAGATGTGAGAGAAGAAGAAGAAATATAAACCCGAATTGGGTTTGTAAAGAGGCGCAAATGAGGCGGGGAAGGAGGTGGGATGCGGAGAGAGCAAGAGGGAAGAGGCAGTTTGGGAGGTCACGAAAAGCTTCAAGATCCCGACTCGTCACTCCAGCCAATCAGCGGTCAAGTAATCAAAAGCGCGGACGGAACCGGAGTTACTTTTGTTGCGTGTATATAGAAAGGAGTTATTTTATTGTCTGATATTCTTATATAGAATTGTTAATAATCTCTAATTGAGTATATTTGAATCATTGATATCCCATATATTCAAATTGACTTGAATCTCTCTTTTATTGTCCCCATTGGCTCTCTCCCTGAACACGTTTCTTCCAAGTGAGGCATTTGGATCACCTGATTGGTCCTGTCACGTGAATATACCGATAAGCAAAAAAAGAACAAAAGAATGGAGGACCTGCATCGCATCGCGCATTGGACATTTAGACTTGCAGATCTCTGCTAGCTTGGAAATCTTCATGAACATTCGGTGACCCTAAAGTGCCCCCTTTCGAGGTTTGGTGAACCTTTTAATATCTCTAGCCCGCCATGATGTCCCAGGTATGCGACTGTCCCGCTAACCTCGAGAGAGCTCTACTTACTGATATGGACTTAGTGCTCTGCCGAGCTCTGTATGCTCTTGATAGAAGACAACTTTGGAGAGCTCTTTGCTGTGAGTCAACCTGTGCAGACCCTAGCGCTGTCATGCTTCACTTGCGACAGCGGGGGAAGCAACCGGACTAACTAGTCAACTTCTTCGCAGCGCATCTTTACCGTCCTTCAACGTTATGAGAGACTGACTCTTCCTCGCTTGAAATTCTATGCTCGCCTGACAGATCGCCAATTGCACCATGGCCTTTCCGCCATGATCCAGCACCACTTGATCTATCACTTCACTTCCCTCGATGACGGCAATACCTACTACGAAGCTAATTCGCAAGCCGCATACTCCCTCGTACGATCTGGAAAGATTCTCCAACTTGTGGAAAGTCGACTAGGGGAATACGCTGCCCAGGTGTTGCAAGCGATCATGATGCTCGGTCACTCTTCCATCGCCCACCTCGAGACACTTCCCGAACTTAAATCCAAGAGGCAGCGCATTCCGAATGGAGCCGGCCAAGATGAAATTAAGCTTGAGCAAGACGGGGAAAATGAAGAGGATTCCGCGGCTCCTAACGGCGATCATGTTGTAAGCGAGAAACCGGTGCGCCTTCACCCCACCTTGAAGAGTCTTGCCTCCCACGGATACATCCATCGCCTTCGAGAGGCACACTTCCAAAGTCCAAATGACAACTGGCTAGATGCCTCCCGGATCATCGCATCAAGGCCGGATGTCAAATTGATGAAGGGCAAACAACAAGCGGCGGAGATTGAGGAGAAAGCGAAGGATATGGTCAAGGAAAGAACTGAAGGAGATCTGACCCGGGGCCTAATGTACAATGGCGTTCCTCAAGGTGCCAAAAGAAAACGCGATCACGGCAACTCGGAGTCTAATAAGCAGGCGCCGAATGGCACCAACGGTGTCAACGGGGAACATGTAGAGGATGAGGAGGAAGAGGATAATGATTGGTCCGAAGATGAAGACGGCGTTGATTCAATCCCAATGGATGTAAGCTCGCTTCGTCCTTCATTACCGCGGTCTCGAAACAACCACTAACATTTACCGCAGTCTAACCTTATCGTTCGGGTGAACTACGAAAAACTCGACGTGGCGCTTCGAAACACGCGGTTCCTTGAGCTTGCTGAGCAAGATGCACCTTCCGCCTCAGTTGAGATTTACGAGTGTTTGCTTCGGCGCATTGAATACCAAACAGCCCGCTGCCGAGACTCTTATGAGATCCCCCGCGAAGGAGAAGAAGGCGAACAATACTCTGCTCCAATCCAACTGAGCTCAATTGTCGAAGACGTTGATCCACATCTGGATCTTACAGGGTGCATTGGCCCGATGGAGCCGTCGACAGTGTTAAACAAACGCGGCAAGCGACCTTTGGATGACGATACAAATGGCGTGAATGGTAATGACCATGAAGACGAACCGAGCGAGCAGAACCGCGCGTACGAGATCGACCAGCACCTTGGTCTTCTCTCACAACCTCCCTTGAACCTTACCACAAAACATGTCATCTCTGGTCTCCCTACGTGGCGAGTTGCATTCCGAGGCCTGTCCCGCAAGCTCCGCCATTTAGAATTGGAGCGCATGATTGAATCACGATACGGAGATGTGGCACTGCGGGTGGTCCGCGTCCTGCACTCCAAGGGCAAGCTGGACGAGAAACGACTCCAGGAAATCAGTCTTTTGCCCTTCAAAGACCTGCGTCAAACGCTTGCTAGCATGCAAACCGGTGGGTTTGTAGACTTGCAGGAAGTGCCCCGTGACGCGCAGCGTCAGCCTTCCAAGACAATCTACCTATGGTACTATGATCCAGATCGGGTGTGCAGCAGCATTCTGGAGGATACATACAAAGCCATGTCACGATGCCTGCAACGCATCAAATTTGAACGCACGCGCGAGAGGGATTTCCTTGAGAAGACGGAACGAACGGACGTCAAGGGCCACGAGGAAGAGTTCCTCTCGGAGGCGGAATTAGAACATCTTCGCAACTGGAAGGCCAAGGAAGCCTTGCTGCTGGCGGAGGTATCTCGATTAGATGACATGGTTGCTGTCTTCCGTGATTATTGATTTGCTATGTTCATATCATGGAGGCTGGGAAGTAATTGGGGTTGCATAAATCTGTACAGGCGCATGAGCGACGAATTGATACAAATGACACCTACATGCTCGTGATACGAGTTTATTCTTTAGAAATATGTTGGACATGTTACTGGATATGTTACGTGGTAATGTTTGTTCCTTTTATGGTTGTAGATGCTCCTTGAGTTTCCGGCGGCCTCTGGGGTTTATTTGGTTACCTTGGTCATGGAGTTCAGGTATGAGGACACAGCATAAACCTGGCCCTTGCATTTTACACAGCCACAATGGGAATGAATTATCTCAGATGCGAGAAACAGGGTATCTTCGTCTTTATTTCTAAATGCTCAGTAGGGGGATTAAGCATTAAGCTGGAATTTCCATTTATCATTAATAGAATTGTAGCAAAAACACCTATTCTATAACTATATTAACTAATTATAGCTAAGATGTACAACTCAAGTTCCACTGTGATCGGCAGCCTGGCGTCATATGGCTTTCACATGCATGATTTAGCCAAGAATACATTCTGCTTTACTAGTCTACTAGTATTACTCCGCAGTTTACTACTTAATTTACTAGTATAGGCAGAAAGGGATATAAATAACGACAAGGGCAGTGTTTAGGCAGTGTTTAGGCAGTAGTTTAAGGACAAAGAGGTTAAACAGTATATAAAATAAAAACAAAAAACCTTAGAGCACACTAATATCTAGTCAAAGAAATAAAGAGAAGATCTATTCCAAGGTAGCAATACACCCCCTACGTCAGCCCTATAAGCCAAGTCTGCCAATGTTTATGACGCTCGCGCGACGCCGGTGGCTGCCCGACCTTTTTATACCTTTTGCCATGCCTGGTTTTTTTTTTTCTGACGGTCATACAGATAAATCCACGAATTTTCCATTAATATTCACACCTTTGAATTCGCATTTTATCTACATCAACCGTTCCATTCAGCAAATATGACCTTCCCGTGGATATACCCCGTCCGAGCCGTCCAAGCCTTATTTGGCGTGATCGTGATCGGTCTAACAGGATATGGTCCGTTCATAACCAAATTTCAAAAATAGTTAAAAACTAACAAGTCTCCAGTGGTGTCAACATACTACAATGAATGGTCATACTCCGATACCGTCAACTTCCTCCTCTTCCTCGGTTGCTGGACTGCCTTTGTAGCAGTGCCCTACCTCGCCATTTCACCAATATGGTTCCCTCGCCTTGCACACCACTATGCAATTCCTGCCGTTGAAGTGATCACCATGATCTTCTGGTTTGCTGGGTTTATCGCTATGGGGGCGACGTTGCCTCCGCCGAAGTGGTGTCATGGTCATGCGTGTAGCTCGCTCCAGGCAGCAACGGTATTTGGGGCTTTTGAATGGTGAGAATCCGTGTCTCTTGGGTTTTTGGTCTTATGGCAGTATGTATAAACAAAGAGCTAACTGTGATCTGTGTGGCGTATAGGGTGCTTTTTGCAGTCACTAGCTATTTCGGTATTGTCGATCTTAGGCACCACCGTCGTGGTGGGGAAGCGAAGCCACATTCGAATGTGAATATCGGGGTTTGAAATGTTTCTTTTCATAATCACCCCGAGAGCAGTTGAGACCATTGGATTGGATATTTGTTGATGTTTTGGATGTTATCATACTATGTAGTTCGGGATGGTGTTTGGATGCGATACCCTTTGATAGCGACCTCATGAAGTTCTTGTTTTTGTAAGCATATTCTCCTTGAAATCGGATTAAAAAACATTCAAATATGATCTAAGATCTAAGATTTAATGTGGGTTTGAAAGAATTTGTCATTATAAAGGAAGTTGAACTACCGAGAGATCCTTATCGAAAGGTCTTCACCTAGAATTAACATACAATATCGTCAGTTTCCATTCTCAGTATACCGTCAGCATAGCAGTCTAGTTAGCCCCATTTTCCACCAAAAAATGCTGCACATCAGATGAAGCAACGTTCCGAGCAAGGTCAAGTGGCGTTTTCCCACTCAAACTCCTAGCATTCACATCTATGCCACGTCGAATAAGACTCACGACATCCTCCGCAGTGCCGTCATCATCTTTTGAAAGCCAGCAATACACTACAACATGCGGTGGACTACATCCAGGTGGACACCGAACAATTAGTGAATTCGGGCCAATTTCGTACATCGGTTCTAATGAGCCAGCCCCCTGACAGGGGGAGACGTGGTCCACAGCGTTGAATGGCGAAGTGCAAAATAGTGCCCCCCACGAAACCCAAAGCAATAGAATATCTTCGTTGATTCCGGCGTTTACATCGACTCCGAATTCGATGATCAGCTTCAGCATCGATATTTGACCAGAAGCCACTGCACAGTGTGATCAACCATCCAAATAACACGTTGGGGCCCTCCGTCCTAGTCCCCCGTTCAATAAGTAGCTTCAGGGTACTCTCATGGCCCCCAAGAAGAGCTCGAGCCACAGGATTGTTTGATTGAGCCGGCAGTTCGTCCCCCTCGCGATCATTTAAACGAGCTCCGTGATTCAGGAGCAGGCTCACCAGTCCATCATGTCCAACTCACGGCCATGCTTAGAGGTGTTGCCGCCTCGGGCATAGGCTGAGGTGAAATCACAGGTGGGGTTTCATATAAACCCTCAGGTAAAAGGTCGTCAGTACCTCTTCATATATCAGAGAAGGGTACAAGTGTGGCATCCGCAGAGGCCCCCCCCAGTAGAGAAAATGCCATAAGAAATCCACTTGCGTGAACTACTCTGTACAAAAGTACATAGAACGCGAACTATGGGTAATCATGCCAAAACCATATCATCTGGCATCACCCCTAAGTACTTTGTGTATTGGTAGGTCATATAAAAGATACCTAATTTCTAAATTTCAAGGTGTGATTGTGGTGTATGGGTTACAATAATGCTACAAGACAGATGATTCTCTACATCCGAAAAACAAGCACAATGCAGAACCGATATTAATGCTGCTAGAAGTATGATGATGATACACAAAGCGCGGCGAGAACACGCAACGAACATGGACACGTATCTCACATAAATAGAAACAACAGATCCGACTCAGCTAGCCAGCAAGACTAGGATAAACAACCCTCCCGCACGGAAAAGCCAATGCACACTTTTAGCGCTTGCCCTTCTTGCGGGGAGCAACAACCTTGAATGCAGAGCTGGCAGCCTCTTCCTCACGCTGAGCAGCAGCCGCAACGGTAGCAGCAGAGCCCTTCTTGGCGACCTCACTCCAGCCACCACCGTTCTTCTGCTCACCGAAAGCACTGGGAGAGACAGGGTCAACAATGCCCTTATCGGCAAGCTTGCGACGGCGGATGAATTCCTCCGAGAAGCGACGGCCATCCAGAGTCTGGGAGTTGGCGTAGACGGAGTCGGAGATGATCTCAGCCTCGGCGGGCAGGAAGAGCAATTGCTGGACGAAGTCGTCGACTAGTAATGATATGTTAGTATGGAGAACAGTGTGGATTGAATAAAGAGAAAGAAACTCACCATTGATGCTGCTGTTCAACCCCTTGCTCAAAGCCAGAGTAGCCCACTTGGTGAACTCCTCCATGGCCTGGTTGGGGTTGGACTGAGGGGTGCTGCCGCTTGTCACAGCACGGGTAGTGGTCACAGGGCGGGGCTTAGCGATAAGAGGCGAAATTGGGGCAGTTCCGCTGGTTGTGCGGGGCCCGAGGGGTGGCGCAGTGGGAACAACACCCTTAACCTTGCCACTTGCACCGACGGTGGTCCAGGCACTGGAGCCCTGGCCAGCAGCGGCGACGGGAGCAGGGCCCTTGCTAGCAAGATCGGCATAACGCTTTCCAACAGAAGAAGGAACGGGAGGGCTGGGGGTCGCAGCCACGGCGGCGGCGGCAGCAGCAGCCGCGCGGTTCTTCCGGGCCTCCTCCTCCTTCTGGATCTGAGCCAGAGTCTTCTTAGCGGTGGTGGCGGTGGGTGCGGGCTGGGTCTTGGTGGCCCAAGGGGAGCTGGCCGAGGCAGGCGTGGCCGGAGATCCAGCGCTAGCCCAGTTGGCCGATGAGGGAAGGCCAGGAGCTGCCTGTGCCTGCGCTTGGCTGAGACGCTCTTGCTCCGCAAGGAATTGGGCACGGCGTGCCGCAGCGGCGACTTCCTCGCGTTGGGCGGCAGTACGAGCCTCGGCTTCCTGGATCTCCTTCAGAGAAGGACCCTTGGGCAAGTCATTTGCCTCCTTGGCCCATGGTGCGACAGAGGTAGGCGCAGCATCAACGGGAGTCTGGGTTTGGGAGCGGGACCCAGTGGCCAGAGACTCGGCAACGTTCTGGCGGTTACGCTGGGCGGTAGGTGCAGGGAGAGGCGACGCGGAGGGTGGGGGAGGGAAAGGCTGGGGCATGGCGTGGTCAACCTTGTTTCCCCAGACCGATTCAGAAGGGCCGTGGCTTTGGTCATGTTCCTGCTGCTGGCGCTGAGCGGTAGCAGCCTTGTGGACTTGCTGGGAAAGAGTAAGAGGCTCAGCACCGGTGACAGAGTCGGTCAACTGCTGAGCTGCCTCCTCCATCTCGGCTGCAACCTCTGCCTCGAGTTGCTGAGATGCAGCGGCAGGGTGGGTAGGCAGGCCTTCGGCGGTGCGCATTCCCATCTCGCCTTCCTGGGCCCGAAGGGCATGGAACTGGCGAAGACGCTCCTCGCGAGCGTGCTGATCAAATGGATCATCTTCATGGGCCTTGTCAAAGTCTTCCTGCTCTTGCTGAAGCTGAGCACGATCCTGAAGCATTTGAGTAACCTGCTGCGACTGCAAGAAGTTATCCGGCTGGCGGCCAGCGAACGAACCAGCACTGCCAAAGGCAAATGGATCCTGGCGGCCGACGTTCAGGCGATCAAGTAGAGCGGGGAGTTGATCCTGGCTACCGAAATCCGTTCCTAGCATTCCGGGTCCCACGTTCAAGCCGCCCTGTCTCGGTGCAACACCGTCAAAGAATCCGGGGACGCCTTGAGACTGCTGCTGCAGGGGGGCCTGGATCGGGGATGGCTGGTAGCCAACCGGTGAAGTGATGCTTGAGAAGCTAGGCTGGCTTTGAAGGCTGTGTGCACTAGACTGGTGCTGCAGCGGAGGGTTCATGGAGGATGAGGGAGCACCAGGAGGAGCCATCTGCTTCATAATTGCCTGCTGCTGAGCCAAGTGCTCCTTCTGTCGAGCCATCAGGTACTGTTCTTCCTGCTTGCGTCTTTCAAGCGCATTTTGCTGCTCGGCTGTCAAGGTAGTGCCGAAGCTTGGGAAACTACCCGGGAAGGGAGGCTGAGCAGACCCAGCAGTCGTGTTAGTCCACTGAGCAACGGTCGGTTCTGGGCCATGAGGAAGGCCGATCTGGGGCACAAGGAAGGGTTCGCGTGAGTTCCCAATGCGTCTCACTAGCTGGGCCAACGGCTCAAATTCGGTGTCCTCGAGCTTCTTGATTTGCAAGTCTGGGCTGAAGAAGCCCGCCTTGAACCAATCATGCATCTCAAGCCCTGTCCACGGGCCCTGGATATTGCCTTGCGGATCCCGGTAGATCCAGCGCATCCTATCCGGCATGACCATGGTACGCTGCTGAGAAGCAGGGATGCCTGCGCCAGGAGTTTGACTGGAAGGAATGTCATGACCAGCCAGGTTTGGAATAGACCCAACGGCCGAGACAGGTGTTTGCGAAGCAGGCGTTGAACCAGGGTGGCTTGCCTGACCCGCCTTGTCGCCTTGCGAGGGGTCAAGTCCATCTAGGCCCACGGAGTCGGGCCTTCCTTGCTCATCCTGCATGGAAGAAAAGAGGGCACCGAGTTTGCTCGATCGGCCGATGCTTCCAGTGCCAGTCATACCGGTGTGGGGGCTGAATAAACCGCCTCCGCCGAGGGTTGACAAGCTAGGAGACTGAAGATCGCCCATAGAACCAAAGATGGGGTCACCGAAACCACCAACAAATGCAGAACGTTCACGAGTGGGGGTTCCGACGGCAGCACCAGATGACCAAGTGGAAGGTCCACCAAGGGAAGACAGACCGCCGAGACCACCGAGACCAGAGAAAGTGCGGTTGGCATTGACGCTGGAGTTCTGACTGCGGTCCACAGTGGGGAGGTCGATCCCTGAGCCAACCCGTCTCATCGAGCCGAATGGGTTGGAGGGATCCCGAAGTCCGCTGATTCCGGGATGCTGGGCGGGCTGGATATCCGATCCGTCAGTGTCGACATCTTCGGGTTCCGCACGTTCGCCATGACGGTCACCATGCGGGCTCTGGTAAGGATTAGTGTTGGTTGGACTATTTGGCTCGTGGCCCTGGAGCAGGCTGGGAGTTGGGTTCCGTGAGTTCTCCTGACTTTGCATCAACTCCCGGAATCCAGGAATGCTCGAGGTCATGCCGAATGCGCCAAACCCAAGATCAGATTGAGCAGGACCTTCAACATCCTGAGACCCGCCAAGAGCAGCGCTGCCACTGCGAGGCTCGTCAAACGGATTAGTTTCGCTTCGGTTGACACGAGTCTTGACGGTATCTCCCCAGGGCGACTGCGAACGCCCATCACTGTCGTTTTCAGCAAGACGTTCAAGGTTGCCCATGGGCTTTTCCTTAGCGGAGCCGGCAATATCCTCGGAGCTATCCTTGGACAGCAAGCCCTTGAATCTGCTCTCTCCGCGGAGACTTCCGTAACCCGGTTTCTTTTCCGTCGTAGGAGTACCAGAGGCGGAGCCGGAACCAAGAGAGAAAGCCCCAAAGGCACCCATCGGGGAGAAATTGGCATTATGCGAGGCCGAACCCCAGGGGGAGTTCGGTCCACTAACGCCCGTGTTGATGGGATTGGTAGAGCTGCGTTTCAGGGATCCAAAGGGAGAGGCAGGATCCTCCCTGCTATCCTTGGCCTTCTCCTCCACCTTGGGGTTGGGTTCTCGGAAATCAGTTTTGCGACGCAACAGGGCAGGTGGAGGAGTAGCAGTATTAGCCTCATCGCGGAAAAATCGGGAGTTAGAACCGGTAGGAGACATGGGGTTGCCAATCGATTCTCCCGTTTCCCGGCGTCGGGGACCCGGGCGACCGGCGGTAGGGGAGGAGGTGGTGTAGTTATTGATATGGCCCTGAGGATAGGAGATCGAAGACTTGCGACCTCCAGTTCCCGGGATGACGTTTTCCTTCGCAGCGTTTGTGGGGGGTGGCTTCAGAGGGGAGTTGACTGAAGCGGCGAACATCTATTAAGCTGTTTTTTAGTAAGAGCACTCAACTCAGACCCAAAAGCACACAACACGAACCTCTCTCTCGTCCTCCGTCATACCCGTGATTCCGAGGGGTTCGACCTGGCCGCCATGGTCCCAGCAAACCTCGGGCCCCGCAGAGTTGTTCTTGTGGTCGTCCCGCTTCCCCCATGCTCCATTAACGGGAGCTGACACAGTGTGGGGGTCCCAGTCGGCCACGAAGTATTCTTCCACGTTCTTACTCAAGGTACCCTCCTCCCGCTGCGATTTATACAGCTCTAGAAGTTGATCCTTGGAGTACCGGGCATCCCCATTCCGTGCAATGCTAGAAGAATTTGAGCTCAGGTGTGGAGGGATGTACGCGCCGCCGGCCGTGAGTGTCGAAGCAGATGCAGGCTGGCTACTATCCCGGTGGTGAGAAGGGGTGGTAGCAACAGAAGGACGGCGGAAGGTCTGCGTAGCTCCGTTCATGCGGTTTCGAGACCTGGTGGGCATTCAAGGTTAGCATCGGATATCTCGAGCTCAAAACATTGACGGCCAGAGCAGCATGGAACGATATTGGACCGAGTCTGCTCAATAACAGCTAATGGAAGGGTTTTGGGGGAAGGTGAAACGGTGTCTGCATACCATTCTCCGCTAGTCGAACCGTCCCCCCTCCGACTGGGGTCCTGGGTGTTGCCAGCAGCGGCCGAAGCGAAACTCGATGGAAGTGGTGTAGGCATTGTGGTAAAGAGGCTTTTATGGTCGGATGTTGATCCCCCACGTAAGAACCGATTCTGAGATAGTGATCGCGAAACCTGTGGCGGGCTTGCAAGAGAATGTGTGATGCGAACGGATGAGTTGCAAGACACGAGATTGGAAAATTGGTGTAGAGTTGGAGGATGACAGCTAGGAGCTAGTCAATCGAAGAAGCGGAGAGCTGTAAGAGAGGTAATGCAGATATGCGAGCGCCAGACTAACAAGGTCGAGAAAGAGAGAGATCGAGTTTCGATTTCGCTTGGGAAGTTTCCTGGAGCAAAAATGATTAAGCGGTGGCCGTGGCAATACATGTACCTTGTGGTAAATACCAGGTATGGGTTTACTAGTAATCGCGTGATTTGCCGTTTAAAAAGTGATGAGCGTTGTGTATTGGTGAAACCACAATTACATACCGCCAAGAAATAGGTATCTGATACACGCACAACACTGTGTCCCCATACTCTGCCCAATGTACCTTGTACCTTGTTTTGCACCATTGGGCTCAATCCTGTGCAGCAAAGAAAAAGAGACATTGTATCAAAGGAGGATAGTAATGTCTCTCAATAATCAAAATGCATTTTGAGCCTGATTTTTACTTTTTCCCTACTTCCAAAGGATTATAGATAGCAAGCACATATGCAGTTAGGTGGCTTGACGCAAACAGAGAGATGTGGAAATAACAGAAGAGACGTGTATGCCACACAATAACCACGCTCCTCTTTTGATTGGGAGTTTTGCCTTCCAAACAGTTGACAGTTACATCTGTAGGGATTTAGTCCTTTGTCTAAAAGAATACAAAGGAGAGCATCTAGACGTGCCACAAATGCAATAGAGGGGGGTTGACTGCATCAAATATCATCCCTTTCTCCCCAACCTCTGTAATGCTGGGCAAACATGCTCTGTCTTAAAAGGTTTCAATGGTCTTATTTTATGTCTTTAGATTCGGGCTATAATCCAGTTGGATTAAGAATTCTATTATCTGTTGTGCCTGTCAATAGGGCTAGATTATTGTCTTGTTCTTTGTATATATCTACTACCCCTGTCTGTCCTTTGATGCTTCATTCTACACAAGACAATGCTTTCTGGGATTTGCTCGCTTTTGCTCGCTCTAGGAGTAACACAGAGACACAAAATAATAAAATGAATGTTTTAGCCCAAATGGATATGACGGGCTTAGTCTCGGGACTTTCTTAGAGCTTCACAGATGTTATCAAGACTCTATAAAATGGACATCCCCCTCTCCGGCAATTCCCTCTTCGCAGTTCTTTCGTTTCAAGACAATCCAATCAGGTTTATATGAACCATAAGCTTTCTTGTACAACAAACATCATTTTCTCTCTCGTGTCTCCCGATATCCAACAGCTCATCGACTTTTGATCAAAGAGGATGGCACAGTCCAGCTTCACTGGTCAATACAAACCCGGCAAGACAGAATATGGCTGGTACTTCGCTGGCGAGCCAATGGAAAAGAGACACTCTCGAAACGGGCGAATTAGGCTAGTTCGGTACGGACCTGAGATGGATCTTTGTGTCCACAGTCGATGCCCGTCACCATCTCCCATTCCAGAAACGGCACCTTGCTTCTGCGGCAATAGATGCGAGGTTCACCCAAACGGGACACGCTGCCAATCTCCAGGCAACGCTGACTACTCTGGTTATGAGGCAGTCACAAGGTACTGCCGAAGATGTCATGGAATTCTACGCGAGCCTGAATCCCCTCTACAGGTCGAGAAAACAACCTGCACTTACAACAATCGGTGTGAATGTCCATGTCACACGTATGAAAAACGCCCGATCACGCCAAACACCAGTGAATATTCTAGTTCTGAATCAACCACAAAACGCTATGATAGCCGTCAATCAACAAGACGCGAGCGCCGTTCCAACGACACACGTCCCACCACGCCAAACAGCAGTGATATCTCAGACTACGAGCCAACCAGAAGACGCCGCACAGGCCAGCGCACGACAAAGCGCGAACCAGAGCGCCATCTACAGGTGGAGATATGCCAATGTGAGGCCCACGCACCTCTTCCTAACCCACCCGCCATGTTAGGCCAGAGATACAACTCCGCTCGAGCATCGTTCACGACAGCACCACGCCCCGGTCCGGTAGTCCAACTCCACTACTGCCGCAAGGCGGAATATTGCGAAAGCCACCCGGAACTCTGCCGAGCTTCAATGCCTGTGCCTTCGCCGGTGCCGAGATCGAATCAAACTCCGACTCGCTCTCCCCGGTCGAGTGAAAAGACCCATCACAGCCCGCGGGCCAGACCGGGCCAGAAATGCACTTGCAGGGGGTCTGCTTCTACCCGCAAGCAGGTGCCTCCTCCAAAGCCAGTGTCTTCATTCAAGTCTACATCTCCCAGGCCTGATTTCCCACATTGTATCTGTTTATTCATGGATGGGTATCACGTGGATGACTCCGGATATTATACTCCTTATGACGATGACACCGCTACCGAGACCTCCACTCAGGCTATGCCAGGGGATGTGGATGAGACACGTTGTGTTTTTCATCACCGCTGTCGCCCGAGGTTTGAGCGTGGAATTGGCTGGGTGTGTGGGAGGAAGTGAGTATACTGTGCCTTTGTTGATTGGAGGTTGCATTTGATTTAAATAGAAGGACTATTCGTGCTGTTCTCTCTTGCTTGTTTCTCTTTTACTGGTCTGTAGCTTCTTCGAGTTGGGATGCCAATCCTAGATATGGAGAGGTATGCTGGAGTGGTTGTCGTCTCCCTGTGAGAGGCTCAGAAATGCTCTCTGCTTTTCTTTTTCCTATGTCTCATTTACGGCCTTTGGTGTGTATTGAGACGCTCGTCAAGTTCTAGCTTAACGAACAATTTCATATGGTATGATAAAGGCTTCAAATCTGATATTTTATTTGGCATTATTGTTGTCTCTACTTTATGGTTGAGATCCAATCCCACGGAGTTACGTTGTCAATAACTTCATAGATCATGGTATGAATTTTATTGTTGCATACAGAACAATTATGGTATGTAGACATCACATCCTCGAGTACGAGAGTGTTTACATGTCAATTCCAACGTCTCCTTTGCATTTTCCATGTACTCTCGTATCACTCTCATATCCCTACCACCTCGTTTCCAGTCTTCAAAAAAAAATCCTTAGTTGTAATTTGGAAGAACAAAATACAACTCGAAAACTCTCCTCGGAACGCTTCACGGACAGAGACATAAGAGGCAGTTGTCAAGATGCTCACTTAGCATCCTCGTCATTGTTGCTACCTTCGGCTTCGTCGGTTTCTTCAGCTCCCTTCGTGCCCTCCATAGTAGTATCGACAGGAGCAGCAGTAGCAGTGGCGGTGGTGGTCTCGTTTCCGGTTGCCCTCTTCTCGAAGGCGTCGAGTTTGGCCTTCAGTCGGAACCAACGCATGCGAGCAGCGCCAACACTAAGGTTAAGCTCTTTGGCTAGAACTGGGATATCAATCTGTACGAAATGCGAATTCGGTACATGAATCAATCAATCAAGCTGAGGGCGGAATGGTCTTACTTCTTTGTGGTTCAGCTTCAAGATCTTCCAGAGCAGCATTACCTCTTCATCCTTGAAGTTGTTTTTGGCGGCTGGCCGACTGCGATTGGCAGGGCGAGACTTGGTCGTAGCCTTTTCCAGAGCCATGGTTGATAGGAAGGATAGAAGTTGGTGGAAGTTGATAGAGAGGGTTGATGGGATGATTTAAGTTGATTAGGGTTGAGTAGTCAACAGGATGAGAGTTGAAAGAGGAAGAAGATCGAAGTGAATGTTTGTGTTTTTATAGCAGTTGCCGAGTCGATGCGTCTGATGCGCTGAGTCGTCTGTGGTATGCTAAGCTTTGATAAGGCATAGACTATGAGTCGCTAGGATGGAAGGCACGGCTAATCTATAAGTTACTATCCTATAGTATAATATCCCTGTCTATGCAATAATCAGTGAGGTATACTCATATTATATCATGCATAGTGATGTTCAACATGTCTAGATCTTCGCCTTGCAGGTCAGGCCTTCATCTTAGCTTGTCTCGTTTATATTGGATCCAATGTCATTGTTTCTGGTACTGCAAAAGGCTAGACATCAAAGTAACAGGAGACGTTACTTGATGTGCATCGTGTTTTCTTGAATATGCTCGGTAGCGCGTTACTTTGCTTTTCGAAGCTAGGATATATATTACTGTGATGTTAGGCAAACATGCTACATATATGTATGAACCTTGGTGTTTTTCATTACATTTTTGTTACATTTTGTTTCAATTTAAGCTTTGCATTCTGAGATATATCAGGGCATAAAGACAATTGTTTCCAATTTCCACCGATTGTTCAACGTGTATGTAGTAGTCTCGGACAGTCGGCCCCAGGCAGATAATCAACAAATCCAGCAACCTCGGCTATCGATAAGCATTTAAGCATCCCCGCACGAACGCCCTGACTTCCAAGGTTTCAAGGTTTCAAGATTAATTTATTTTTTTGATACATATCTTCATCTAGCACATCCAGAAAATGTCTAAAGCAATTTACATATCCCCAATCGACGGCAAGCCGGGCAAGCCAGGCCAAGTCTACTACCCGCTCTCCCTCCGCACCCTGCCCAAGCCTTCCCCGCAAGGGGGTGAGCTATTGGTGAAATTGACTGCCGCAGCCCTCAACCACCGCGACGTCTTCCTCCGCCAACACCTCTACCCCGGTCTGAGCTTCGATGTGCCCCTGCTTGCAGACGGAGTTGGTACCGTCGTCAGCGCTGGCCCGAACGTCCCCAACCCGGAAAAATGGCAGGGCAAGCGAGTGATCTTGAGCCCCAGTGTTGGCTGGAAGGATTCACCTGACGGGCCGGAGGATGCTGCGGGAAACCGAATTATGGGAGGCACCACGGTTTACGATAAGGGGACATTGCAGGAATATATTACCATCGAGTACTCGGAGGTCGAGGAGGCCCCGGAGCATCTCTCTGATGCCGAGGCTGCAGCTCTGCCCCTGACGGGCTTGACGGGCTGGAGGGCTCTGATTACCAAGGCTGGGGAGAGAAACTCTGGGGATGGTGCTGCTGTCTTGATTACTGGCATTGGTGGCGGTGTGGCTCTGATGGTGCTGCGGTTTGCTGTTGCCAGAGGTGCGCATGTCTTTGTGACGAGTTCGAGCCAGGAGAAGATTCAGAAGGCCATTGAGCTAGGTGCGACCGGTGGTATTAGTTATAAGGAAGATGGGTGGGAAAAGAAGCTGTTGGGTATGCTCCCAGCTGGGAAGAAGAATTTCGATGCCGTCATTGATGGTGCTGGTGGTGATTCTATTGAGAAATCTGTCAAGTTGCTCAAGGTGAGTGCCACGGGACATTCATTCAATTACCGATGAAAGTACTCACATTCACAGGCTGGCGGTGTTCTCTCTATCTATGGAATGACTGTGTCTCCTAAAATGACTTTTACGATGCCTGCTGTCCTCAAGAACATTGACGTCCGCGGTTCCACGATGGGCTCTCGCAAGGAGTTCAAGGAGATGATTGAGTTCGTCAATGCGAAGAAGATCCGCCCTGTGGTGTCGCGAGTTCTGCAGACTGGGCTAGATGACTTGGCCGCAATCGACAAGCTGTTCGAAGACATGAAAAATGGCACACAGTTCGGCAAACTGGTGATCGAGTTTGGCAAGTCTACGGGCAGTAAGCTGTGAACATATCCTTGCTACGATTCCCATGAAGTCATGCCTTTATAGCTGTCTATACACTTATGATACATATCAATTGAGATATTTTGCAGCAACTACGAGTGTTCTTCGTACCTTCCTCCTGGACCGCCTCACTTGACGCACCACCACATCACCACATCGCAATGTATTTACATCTTCAGCATATCATCGCCACTTTTATCTCTCATCCTCTCTTATTAGAATCCAATCGAGTAACCCAATCTCGAGCTCGCTCATTGTATCACAAATCCTTTCATTCATTTCTGATCTCACCCCCAACATGAACCCCCAAAGGGACCGCATACCCATCCGACGAGTCTCTCGCTCCGTTTCTCGCGGAAATGGTCCTATGCCTCATGTGTCGGACTCCCGGCGTTTGCTAGATGACTCGTGGGACGAAGGTATTTTCCAGGTATTGCCGTATCGGGGAAAAAAATCGACCGTTTGAAATTCCCTATTGATACTAACAGTCAATACAGTCCTTCGACGCCACTCACTATGCTCTTCAAACCCTCAACAAGCATATCGAACGAAGACTCGCAAAGCTGCAAGCCAATACAGTCCGACTGAAGCGTGAACTGTGGCTGCTCCAGCGACACATCAAAGAATTCCGCCATCCTCTTTTCGAGAACTGGGAAGCCGACTTGCTCACCCGTCTGATCGAGGTTGCACATGCCCATCAGCATAAGAAGCTACCAGGCGGCGTCGTGATCGGAGAGTCTTCATTTGCTGAGCGAGAAAATATCAACCATGCATACAGCATCGCGGCGAAGGGAATCCGCATGCCGACTCTTCGTAAGCTTGGTCTTTCGGAGAAGTATCATCAGGCTCTCCAGCGATACTCCGAGGTGAGTTATTGCCGGGTTGATTTAGCGTACCTGGGTCCCACACTAACATGGATCAGGTCGCTCCTTACCGAAGCCCGAATCCTTTCCAGACCGAATTTGCATTCGCCAAATGGCTAATTGAAGTGCGGGACGATAGACCAGAACTCTATGGATTTTGGTCGAAACTTTTTCCCGTCTGTTACGACCGTACCGTCCAAGAGAGCGCCTCCATCTTCTAGAGAATTCCCGCGAATCACCTCGTCATCCCTCACTTTTCATCTCCTTCTATTCCTGGCAAAGCATCCAAAAAGAGGTTGTTCAGTGGATACAATAGCGCTTTGAAGATCTTCTATTTCTAGAAGTTTGTGGGTCGGTGTTCCGACCTGGTTCTGCCCCGTGCGGTTGTGATCAATTATGTCTCATCTCAGCTCTCCACATAAAGCCAAGTCTATTCTTATCGAATACAGCCCTGGAGTGCCTGCCTTTTTGGGTCATATACTGCATGGTATGGCTTTAAAAAAATAACCCTAATCGTCTAGTACAACTAGGATGATGTCTTAGCCTTCTTCAGCGATCGACATCGCACATACCTCTACGGAGTACAGACTACCACCGTTGCATCAAATCCTAGACTATGGACCACGTAACCACAGCTAGTATTCACGGAACACTCTAATCCACCAACAAAAAACTGTCTAAATATCAAACGCGCTAAACCCTCTGGTGCGGCAGATAATTGGTCCTGTCATTCTGTTCGAATAGGTGAACGAACCAATAATCCAACGAACAATAAACAATGAACAATGCACAATAAGCAATAAGCAATCTGCAACGAACTCCCACGTCACGATTCCCCAAACCCTATTCCAGCAATCATCCTACTCCATGACGCAGTGTCAAAGTCGGTTGTTGCATAGTTCGGAGTACTCCGTACTCTGAAGGTGTACCATAATGTTCCCGTTCGCTAATAATAGCTCCTTTTTGGTTCTTTACGGTGTACACTATATTAAGCTCGATGCTAAATTCTGAGTGCGAACTAAAAAGTGAGACAGCCCTAAAGCGGTATGTACAAGATGCTTGCTGAACAATTTGGGTTGGCGCGAAGCTAGCGCAACGCTCTTAGATGGCAGCTTGATCAACCTCGTGGATCACTTTTCAGGGTCTACCAGCTTCCCCCGACTCACCCCGACTCGGATATGTTCCGAATGGTCTTGTGATTTTGGGGGGTTTTTTTTAGGGGGGGGCCTTCTTTTTCTTCTTTGGTTTTAGGGTAGTTTTCAAGTTCCGCTTAGTCTTGTACATTTTACCGATGTTCTTCCGGTCGCGGCTTTGCACCATGCCATTTACTCTGTCGGTTGCCTTGTTTTCCATTCTTTCCGTGGAGTAAATCTGTTTATTTTGAGAATTGGATGCCAAGTGCAGTGGATTGCTGTTATTTTCTGTTATTTTCTGTTATTTTCTTCTTGTTTCCCCCCTTTTGCGCCTTTTTTTTTGATCTAATCCAGTGGATGTAGGTGGGGCGATGTAGTAAAGAAAATAGGTCTTTACCTGTGTGCCTAGGTATATCTATATAACCAAAATAAAGGTATTATGTACTCCGTAGTATATTGTACATAATGTACCATAGAATCTAAAGGCTGGTACTCACTAATATAAATTAACCTTAACAAAGGTTAATGGTTAATGGTTCATGGGCGTTAGAAAACCGATAAAAGTTGCTGCCTAGCTTGGCATTGACGGGACAAAATATGTACATAAAACACCAACAAAAACCACGTTTTCTTAAGTGGAGACAAGCGCATGGAAAAAAAAAGTGGAAAGCAATGGATAAACCCATAGACCGTGCACTTTACTCAAGTCAGAACTCTGTCCCGTCTGATTTAGCGAAGTCAACATGGCTAGGATGTGGTAGCGTGCGACGATTGACCAAAGAGAAGTGGTTGACTGGAGCTACCAGCGAAGCAGCGAACTCGATTTGGTATGGTTTGGATTGATACGAAAGTGCTGCCAAAATTGGATGTGCGAAAAAAGGTCAAAGAATGGGTCCTGGGATCCCGGGATTTAGTTTTCCTTGGTTCTGATTGGTGAGATTATATACGCTACTCCACTTTCACGGATGTACTACGGAGTCCGATATACTATGGACCACCGAGTACGTTAGACGTTCAACGTTCGGTTTCTACTTAGAGTTTGGGGGCGAAACTTCAATATAAACGTGGATATGGAGCTCGAAAAATAGAGTTTCATAGGTTCAAAGGTTCACTACGGAGTAGAGTGACAGGGTTTGGTAGAGTTGACGTTCGGGTTCCATCAACCTGAAACTTACTTCGACTTCGATGGTTTCGATCCACGACTTGATTTGAGGATCGGGTTTTGGGTGACGCTTGTCATTATGGCGCTTGCCGAGGTGAAATTGTCGAATTCTCTTCTTTTTTGTTTTGGTGTGATGTGGTTATATATATACTCTCTGTCAACCAACATATATTTACTCCTACCACCATTTATATCCCTCTGGTTCAATTTTAAAATAACATTAAGCGAAAATTGATATACTATTATACCCCACCGAAAAGTCAAATATGATATCGCAAAAATATATACCCCGTACGGAGTAAACATACCTCCAATATCTATCGAATCCCCGATCCCACCCAAGCTTGTATGCTGTACTCCGAACCGGATCGCCACGAAGATCTTCGTCCCAGCCCCTGACTCGTATCTAGCACCCAATGAGCTACGGAGTACATGTTACGAGCTAGGCCACCACGTTTTTCAGACGGCTAAAGGAATCTAAAATTGAGATAGTTTCGACTAAATATGCTTGATACTACGGAGGACAAGGGGAGGGTGACGGAAAAAAAAAAAGGCAAAACTCAAAGGACACGGGATCTCGCATCAAATCCACGACATCAGCTAAGATCAACACTTAAAGAGCCCTAGATATAAGTGTTTTTTGTATATGGAGTACACGCAGTGAGCATGAAAGCAACAAAGACCCACGTGGGTACAAGATCAACAATCCTAGAGTAGCGCAATCTCTTCATTGGTCATGCTAAAGACAATCCTGCAATAAAGAGCCCACGAAGTTGATAATACCATACCTCTTGGCAGTCCTTCTAATTCTGATATCCCCACTGAAACATACGAGCCCGAGTGATTTCGATTCAGATGCGGCGGGAGGATGCATCGGGGATCCCTATGGAGATGCCCGATAGCCAACCTTCTACGCAAAAAATATGACCGTGACAAATCCCGACATCCGCAAACTCCGGTTTGAAAGGTGAAACTGATCCCCTGCTGTCAATTTTGACCGCAAGTCCCTGCGATAATCTTGTTTCTCATCCGGCGTTTCATTGTTATCAAATATTATCAAGACTGCCACCGGAAAACACAGGATAGCGCAGGCAAATATGGAATATAGCCGATAGATAGTATTAACCGGACTATTGGGGCGGGATTTGCTAACTTTTTAGCTCCGTGCCTAAAAAGGTTAACCTCGTTTTCCATTTATCGGGGAACGCCAATTATCCAGAGGGCAAGACGCGGAATCCTATTAACGTTCATTCCCCGGAAGCGCGGGCAGTATGGGTACGTTGTATATTCTGTATGTATGTTCTTCGTATGGAGTATGGAGGTACGCTTCTGATAACCACTGTTTTCCTCGGGGGCTAATGAAAGTTAAAGCTAGCACCGGTTTCCACCTCTATATAATTCTCTGTTTGTGAGTGGCTATTAAGGATGGAGCTAATAGGGCGGAGTGACACCTCCCTCTGCTATAGAAGGATCGTCGACGAATGAGGCTATTTTGTGGGAGAAGATCTTCGTTGCAGGGGGGCCCCAAAAAAAAAAAAAGAAAAAGAAAAGAAAAAAAAAAAGAAGGCCATGGCAGACATGTAGTTGATCCCGAGGCGTGATTTGCGATTTTGATTAGCCATTCATAATGGGTAGAGTGGCGCTTGATTCCCCTCTATAGTTCAACTTTAGGTAGTATGATATACGAACCCGACATCGAAAGTCGGATCCTTCCTCACGTAGGCTAAAGATACCCGGCATTAATCTCTCTCTTCCTCCTCTCTAAAACAGCCAGAGATGTAAGTGAGTAGTCGGACCACCTCGCAAGCCCCAAAGTGGGTCCACGTCACATTCCTCCGAGTTGTGGTGCAGTACAGACCCTCATGTGAACAAGGGCAAGCCGGTGATCTTCGACCCCATCAACGGCAGCGGTATTTATTTTTTTTTAAAACGAAAATCGAGGATCGTTTCCGTTTGTCCCTCCCCCTTCGTGAATAGAACCAGGAGGAGCTGAACACAAAATGTAAGGGTGGTGAACCTGAACCAGGGCAAAGAGAGAGAAAGAGCTATCAATGTCTCTGACGATGTTTCACTCGGACGGTTTACCTGGGTAGGCATTTCCCCATGATCCACGCACCAATCCCCTCCCACGATGCAGCAAGGTCTTCACTTAACTAGCCCTGACATCTTGTTCATTTTGGGATTTCAATCCCTCGAAGGGATTGCCGACGAAGATCCTTACCCAATAATTTAATAATCCTCCTCAACCCGTGCTCAGTATGCACTGTTGCCTCCCCCCACATGCAAGAAAGGCACAGACATACACACAGGCACGAGTGGCGAGATCACGTACATAATATTGACGGGATAAGGAAGTAGACGCGCAGGCAATAGTGCGGTTGTACCTGCATATTCCAAATATTGGCTAGGAAGGGCAGATACAGTTTACCTGTAACCCTTTACTCCGGAAGTGGTACGGAGTGGGCGGATAAGGGACCAAGGTTGAAGATGCAAAGCATACTCCGTAGCAAATCGTTTGATGCGAAATAATGTACGGAGAACGGAGTGAATATTAATCATAATAATAAAATTAATAAATTAATAAATTAACGTTTAATAGGCGCGGGGGTTTTGCTAATAGGCAGAAAGATAGACAATAAAAGATAAAAGCAGGAACCGGAAAGCCCGAAGCCTTAGTGGATGATGGTTATCCACTTTCAATAATATCAGAATGGATATGTTGATGGAGCCCTTGTCTGCCAATGGTAGTGTCGAGTATAGTATTGACGGCTCCAAACAAGGTTGCAGCTCCGAAGCCCTGGAGGGTTTATAGTGATCCGCTTTTTTCTTTGGAAGCTTCGAAGGATGTGGATGAGCCGACGGAATTGAAAATTCTTTGTGGCTTGAAACGCTAGTTAGCAGATGGATACAAGGTATACTTCGGGGCAATAGTCTTATTTAATTTAATTTAGATTTTTCTTTTGATTTCCCTTTTTTCCTTCCTTTTTTGGCGAATTCGGGGGTATCGGGGGGAGGTTGGATTGTTGATGTGGAGATTGAATCTTGCTCCCGAAGATTGACCGAATTAAAGGTGTGCAAACGCCGATTGGAAAAGATTTCCCCGTTCATATTCCGTACAAACTAATAAGATTATTCATTGGGTGGTTTTTAGAATTTCGAAAGGGATAAGTGGGATTTGATATAGATTGGTCCCTTTGATGAGATGCTCCTTGCTCTGTTTGATATTTGAGGTGGTTGGGTGGGTGGTTGGGAGTATATGAACATCAACATTAATACAGAGTACATTTAGATTAACATCCATGGATGCATGGAGGGAACATTATTAAGTACCTTGTAACGAATAGCAAAGAAGGAAGGTACCAAAACAATAGTCTAGTAAACCATTTAACCGAAAAAGTGTGAAGAAGCCGTTGACCGTTTTGGATGCGATCGCTGATCTGATTGAAGCTTCTTGGTCAGATTGCTGATCATGGCGCGCTCCACTGTATTGCTCGACTGAGCCCCATTCCCGAATTTTCAGTGTTTAACCTGGATGAGTTCATAAATACTACTCTGGATATTCCGTAGCCTGTACTCCGTACTCCGTACTCCGTAATTCGTACCATAGAACATTGAATCTCGTGTCCACTGGACGGGACTGTCTTCAACGTGGCAAAATCGCGGAGTCAAGCGCATAGCTTATCGATAGGAACTTCATCACATTTTTATCCCCCCCTTTTTTTTAATCCCTTTCTTATAATATATACAACATATAATAACATGGAGCTGCACGAAATAATGAATCCGGAGTTGTGCATCCGAACCGTTAACGCCTCTTTAGTTTAGCGTGTTTTCTTTCTTTTCTTTGTATTTATTTATATATATTTTCCTTTGTTTTGTTTTGTTTTTCTTCTCAAAGGAGAGAGAAATAAACTTCTTTCCGTTCCGAGGTTCCTTCCACACTTCCACATATAGATCGTATCCTTGTCTATGATCTCATAGAGGCAGAGCCCGTATTACTCAATTGAAGAAATCCTTAACGGGCATTTTAGATTCTATTTCCAACATCTTGCGTCTTGCGTCTTGCATCTGCATCTGTAATAATAACATGGTTGACGTTCTTACGGAACTGCAGCCCTTGACGCGCTGCGTCGGGTAATTCTCCTGTCGAACAATGATCTCCTACGCATGGGGTTGATCAACACGGGGGAGCCCGTGGGCCGGGAGCCGTTGGAATAGGAATTTGTGTACATGTATATGCATCTGAATATATTTACATCTACATACATATGTAGTCATATTGAACTGATAGAGATATTTATATATCTTGATGAAGATGTCTAAATATATCACTGAGAAGGTGAGGTGACAGTGCAGAGTGCCCAAGTGGCCAGCTGATAATGGAACGGTTCCGTTACCTCGAGGGGAGCACGGATGCCCGGGGTCAAGAGGTGATACCTGATCGGGTCTAGGGGGGACCAAAATAACCAATCACAGGGTGGAACCCTTGCATAGTCAGGCCACCGAGTCACCTGAAAAAATGCAAGGTGTGCTAAACTTAGACCCTTCGTGTTTTCTTGGTTTTTTTTTTTTTATTTTTTTTTTTTTCAGTTGGAAAACCTGTTGGATTACCAAGGTCGTTATTTAGGCCTTTCATACCGTATTCGTTTCTATTTACATTCAGGTCAGATGACGGTAAGCTTAACAGTTTCCAAGATCCCAATTCTCATCCGGAAAACCTTGGAACCTCGCAAGGCTACGACCTGGCTCAATCGGGAAATATATGGGGATTTACTTTCACTCATCTGTAGTACGGAGTATTGAGAATCTATGTCGTGGGAGTACATTTCGTACATGCAGCCTCGTGTCGGGGAGAGGAAAATAAAATAAACAAAATAAAATAAAATGTGAATTGTCATATTGACCGACATGACGACACGAGATGTACGATCGTGACGGACCCTATGGTAGAGATCGGAAGTGGAGCATCTGGAGAACCGAGAGAAAGAAGGGTCTTTTTTCCACATTCGTTCGGCGCAGATATCCAAGGTTCGGCGTAAGGAGGATGCTGACAAAGGGATCAACCTCAGATCATATTCCACAGTAAGGAAAAGAAAGTACTGGAAAAAATAATGATTACGTTGTAAAAAAGGGTTCGGGCTTGGAATAATACCCGAAACGCATGTAGGGGAGCTAAATATAAGGGGGAATAAAAAACAAACCAAAATATAACAAGGTTGCCGGTGAAGCTTTTTTATTGGTAGGGATATAGTAAAGAGAGGAGCCTTTCGGAGAGAGTGCTCGTTATAGACACAATCCCTGGTTGGACGGATCTTGACCTCGACATGGTTTCTCGAGGGGGTTACAGTCTACAGTCCTCGACCCTTTGGGAAAAAGACAAGGCTATGCTTGTAAAGTCAGCCGGTAAAAGATCACATACACAACAGCACAAGGTAACCATCGGGCTGAATTTTATGTTGTAGATGGGAAATAAGGCCATTCCTGTTCTGCAGACATAAAATTGTTTTTTTTCTTTTTCTTTTTTTTCTCTTCCACATGCTGGATGATTCTCCACTTTTGTTTTTTGGCGGCTTGCACCGCCAGACCTCCGCTACCAGATTGGTCTTTATCCCGAGAACATCACGTTCCTTTATTTCGTCCCCGATGGTATGTTGTCTTTTGGTTATCAGTTCCAAGGGTTTTGCTGGAGAAGATTCATCTATTACAACATATGCCCATGAGATTCTAACATCGTATCTAAGAAAAGAATAGGTGGATCTGACTGGTCGGACATCTCGGAAAGCAAAAGTCGGCTTCTAGTGGCTTCCGACCTTTTCGTTTGTAGATGCTCCGCCCTGGGTATTTCGATACTCGAATTATAAAAACCCTGGATTGTGTGACCATGGTAAAAAGTACTCTCTGGTCCAGGTATTGAGGTATCTATGTTCTATGTACGGAGTACTTTGTACTTTGTACATCACAGGTAATAATACCTTCTGCCAAGTTTCCCCCCTCTGTGCATCCCCCGCCAGGATTTCCCACTAGTCTTTTAGTCTGACTCCTTTAAGAGGATCAATTTAATTGAATTCTGACCAAAATATATAATAATAATTATAAATATTATAATATATATTATATATATAAAATAGAAAAAAAAAAAAAAAAAACTAAAAAACCACGCCCCCCCACAGCTGGCCTTATACAGTTTAGGTCGTAAATTGTACTCTGACCTGCTCTGTCTGCTAATAATAATCCATAATAATCCATATAATCCTCAATCAGTTGCTTTTAACCCTTCTGGTCCCATCTTCCTTGCATCCCACTTTCCATCCCCTTTGAAATTTATTATGACTTTCTAAGTCACACATTCGCTCACCACGTTCGCTCTTACGCTCGCTTATCTGCTGCTACGAGAACCACGTTCGCTACGTTTATCGGAATTATATCTCGCCTATAATATTTAATTCTTTTTTTTGGTCGCCTTGCTGGAATCCTGGATTTTCCGACTTTGATATTGGAAACCCCGATTTGGAACTAAGGATCGAAAAAGGTGTTATTGGCCCCGACACTGCGTTTGCGCGATATCTCTGTAGATCCCCGTTTGCTCCGCGGTCTCGGTTGAACATCCAACTTGCGAACAAAAAAAAAAAGAGGATTCTATTCGGGCTTTTGTACTTGCGACAGGCTATACTGGATACTGGATATTGGAGATCGGACAACTGAAATTCAACCAATCGCCCCATTGTCTCGGCTGAAAACACTTGTCGATCTAGTGGAATCGCTTCTGTTTGGAAGGGTCTCAGAGTCATAAGGAAATATTGGAGACAAGAAAGGAACTATTCAGGCAGATCGGTTCATCAGCTTAAGGTTAGTATCAAGTGCACACCCCTCCCTTTGCCCACGGTCTCACTTGTTTCCCCTCGTGCCTTGCATACTTCCTTTTTCGGTTCTTGATCTTTGGTTATTCCTCCTTGCAGCTGGAATTTGTATTCTTTGAACTATACCAACGACAGGAAATGACGATGGTTGTCAGAGCCGTCGGATAGCTTCCCCGTCCCGCTATTATCCAAGTGTTTGTTGTTGACATTAGACTCTTTCGTCAGGTTGAACGACCCTCGGATCTTGCATATTATCTTGGGTCAACATCAGAAACTTGGTCTCAGTTCAGACCTTCTCTTTTATTTTTTTTCCACCTTGATTCATCTCGGTGAGTTCATTTCCCTCCCCCCTATGCACCGGTCCGGTTTCCATAGTCTGAAAACGTTCTCGTATACTCATTAATTGAGTAGCCTATCATCGTGATCTTGTTCATTGTGGCCCAATCTTCGTGAAGTCTTTCCCGAAACACCTCGCGGAGGAAATAAAGAAAAGCGAAACCTCTCCAGCCCACGTTCGTTGCTCTCGTCATCTCCAACCAATCTCGGCTCTTCCCGTCACAATTGGCGGTGGACATTTTCCCTTGGACATCTAGACCAACTCGTTCTTCTACTTCTCTTTATGAACTTTTGGGTACTACGGTCGAGATCTAAGTCTATTTCTGCAACCAGCCGTTCCTAGTCTCAGCTTTCGTGGTTTATTCCTGGATGGTGATTCGAGGCCTTTTGTTGCCAATTTTGTGAGACCGATAGCAGCTTCATCTTGTCGCTCGTTCTGTCTCGGAGAGCACTCAACTTTTTGCTTGAGCTTTTCGACCCTACAATCGTTTGGAATAAATTCCCAGTCATTCGCTTCAGGAGGTTCTGTCTCGTTGCACTCGCTGCAACATCTTCAAGCTGGCTTATTCGAAGACACACGGTGTTTTGGTAAGATTTTCCCACCTTTTGGATTCTGTCTCTCTCTCTCCCCCTCTTTCTCTTTCCCCTTAGGGATGCCCGCATGTTTTGGTTCTGTTTGAATCTTCTCAACCCTTGCCCTATTTTCAGTGCGAGAAACCTTCCCGCTGACCTGTCTCTTCTTGTTCCGTCACAGTTCGACCCAGATTTTCAAACGCCCCTCATACTCGGCGAGTCATTGGATCTGTCGGACTCAGAAGAATCACAGTTTGTCAGTGCATTTTCGGACGGCCTGTGGGCCAAGTCTGAGCCCATATTGTCAATGTCTGCTTTCCAGAAGCCCGTTGCCGGCGCCATAATAGGTACGTTGCACTTTGAAGAACTTGGTTTGTCGTGATTTTGGGAGTATCCCGTGTGCTAAGACTGAACACAGATTATGGCTCCACTCGGTCTTTGCAGGATGCTGCTTCATACTCGAACTACGGTCAATCACCTTATGTGACGACCCCGATGGTGCCCTCACCTATGGCCGATCAGGCAAGTCAGATCTCGGATTGCGTTCCATATCTGCCCAACGAATACGCTAGCTCGTACGAAGAGTCTCAGTCGCCCATGTTGGGTACACGCCACCGTCAGCTACCCGAAATTGTGACTTACAGTCCCCAGCGGGGCAGTGAAGGAACTAGGGTGATGGTCCAGATCCAGTGCCCCTATGACCTCCACGCTTCCTCATACGCAGCTTTGTATGTTGTTTTTGGCTCAAAGAAGTGTGAATCACTCCCGCATTTCCTTGGATTCCAGGGCTCCGCGTTCCAGTACGGTCTTTCGGCTGATGTACCTGAATTCTTGTCTACTGGATCACCATCTTTTGCTGTTCCTCTGTCCGTCTCAATGGAGACCCAGGATGACTGTCCGGCTACTTCTCTTCAGGTTGGTGTGTATACTTATGAGCAAGTTTCCCACCCTTCGCCATCAGAGGATTCCCGCAAGAGAAAATTCTCCTCATACTCTGATGTTCCTGCGGCACCTGCCAAACGACACACCGGATCTGTGATCCCCAAGGTTGAGCACAACGAGGGATACCACAGCCGCTCTGTGTCTGCTTCTTACTCGCCTTACTTGCAGCCCCTCCCCGCCATGGCCGGGTTTGTCGCACCATATCACGCTGCATCCTCTCCCCAGACTGGCTCTGGCCAATACTCTGCTGTTTCTGCCACACCTCAGCCCGCTCTCCGTGTTCCTTCCCCAATCACCCCAGCCTGGAGCCCCTCTTACGCCTCCGTGAGCAATGATCCTCGCAATGATCCTCGCAACGCAGGTCTCCCCATGACACATGGTCTTCCTCAGCACAAGGCTCCTACCCAACGTGGTGCTTCAAATCCCACTCTGATCCGCACTTCTACCATCCAAACGCACTCTATGCCCCACAACCCAGCCTTCAACCCTTATGCTATATATCCCACCAAGGCCGTTCTCAAGCTCAATGGGGATCTCGATACTATGACACAAGGCTGGTCGAAGGAAGAACGCACATCTCAACGCCGTCTGGTGCAATTCACCCGCTCGCAAACTGGGAGCACCATCCTGGGCGAGTTCAAGGCTGTTACTCCCGAGGATCGCGCCCCGAGCAGTATCTGCATTAGCTGTATCCTATGGGAGGAGAAGAATGAGTGTTACGTAACCAGCGTGGATACCATCTATTTGCTTGAGTCCCTCGTCGCTGTTCGCTTCACTGTTGAGGAAAAGAATCGCATCCGTCGCAACTTGGAGGGATTCCGACCTCTTACCGTCTCCAAGGCCAAGGTTGACAGCGAAGAGTTCTTCAAGGTGATCATGGGCTTCCCTGCTCCCAAGCCTCGCAACATCGAGAAGGATGTCAAGGTCTTCCCCTGGAAGGTCCTGAGCCACGCACTGAAGAAGATCATTGGAAAATACGTATGTTGTTGAAACCCCACAGCTCATCTTGTCAAGTTACTAATCTTCCTCTGCTGTTTAGTCTGCCAGCTATTCCTCCACCGCCGGTGCTCTCCCCACACCGATGACCACCACCTACACTAGCCATGCTAGCCATGGCACTGGTTCTGATTCTGGTACCGAACCTCACACTGCCAACTCCCCGCAGTCCATCTCCGATGCTGGTGCTGGTCAAAATTACACTAGCATGCCAGTCCAGAACTACTCCCAGGCCGACCACTCCGTCTCCCACTTGTCTTCGGCACCGGACCTCCGATCCATGATCGCAGTGACCCAGCCTTATACATCTGTTGGAGGATACTCATATCCGGCCATGTGCCACCCCCAGAGTGCCCACGGTCTGGCAGCCCCGGCTCCTCGACCATCTTGGGACATGCATTCTGTCGGTCCCAATACTCCTCAAACCGGCGCACCAGGAAATGGCGCATGCTACACCTACTTGGATCCCGTGTACAACATGCACGATACGGCCCACGGCGGCCATTGATCCCCCACCCGGCTGGTCCCTGTACTTGGATTTCTTGCTGTGTTTTCCTTCTATTCTATTTTTCATACTTGCCCTCCGCCTTTTTTGAAGATACGAGTTTATTTTTCCTGTCACTCCTTACCAAGCCCAGACAGCGGATTGCCAGCCCACCAGAGCCAAGCTCTCTTCCCACCTGAAAAGGTAGGAAGGGCCCTTGTATCTGCTCGACCTCGCATCTCGCACATTGATCATGATTTTACGTCCCTCCTTACACTACAAGATTATTATGGCTGATGCCCTCACCACACACCCAAACTTGTGACCTTTGCATATTTGCTTTTTGCCTTTTTTGACATTTTGGACTTTGGTCCACTCTGAGACCTCCTCCTCGCATTTAGACGGTGTCTTGTTCATTCCTTCCTTGGGTTGCATATTCTATATGCCGGGCATTGCGGCTTCCACTCCCTTTTTTTTGCGCACAAAAAAACATACATCCTGGGCTTTTGTACTACCATTCAGCATAGCGGGCGCTTGCTTGTCATTCCTTTTGCATTCGCGGGTTATCTTTTGGATTGGAAATGGGATAGAATGGGGTTTTTGTTTTTTATTTTCTGTTTTCTGTTTTTTGTTGGAATCTTGGCGATTTCATCCATTTTATCCAATTTCTTGGTATATTTTGGATGGGGTACTTGGGTGAGGATGTCCTGACACTATGGAGTTCTCTTTGTGTGCCTTGGGGTCTTCCTCATCTGGTCTCCGTTGACTTTTCACTTCTTTGTTTGAAAGTTTTGTTCGGAGTTGGTTCGGTACTTACCACCTCTTGTTATTTGAGCTGAGGGTTGTTGTCACTTACTACCTACTGCATTGTTCTGGCGTTTCGGACCTAAACGGTTGGACCGTTTATTATCTTTAGTTTTCTCTGCCTTAATTTTACCTATTCTGAATCGTCATTTTTGCATTGCAGATCATCAGATTACTTTCACTTCATCCCTTCTTAATTAGCCTTGTCTCTTGTAGAACGTACATGTACCTTGATCAGTGATAGATGTTAACCATATCACGTGAAGCAACCAACCCTATATTTGTCCCACCTTCTATGTACCCGTGGACAGATGATAAGGTCAGCTGACCTACTATCTTATCAGCGCACGTGACGCGGGGCCGGCGAAACCGGCCTCGAAAAAAGGGTAATTGCGTTTGACTCATCATACAGATCGTTTGCTTTTTTATAACATCATCCTATCCCATTCCTCACATAACCATCCACGTGCGATTGTTTCATCTTGCACATATATACAGGGACTGTTTGCCCTCCATTGACCTCTTCCTCCCTTTCTTCTTATCCCCACACTCTTTTGCCCCGCCACTTCTGCATCGCCTTTCATCATGGAAGCTATCAAGCAGACTTTCGCGAAGTGCAAAGCACAGAAACGTGCGGCCCTTGTGGCCTACATTACTGCAGGATATCCCACCGTCGAGGAGGCTGTTGATATCCTCCTTGGTCTCGAAAATGGTGGCGCCGGTAAGTCATTCATCTCCCAAGTGAAAGTTGCTCAAGGGACGATCTTTACTGACATTCGGTCTCACATCGCAGATATTATCGAACTTGGCATTCCTTTCACAGATCCCATCGCTGATGGCCCAACCATTCAGACCGCTAATACAAAGGCACTTGAGAATGGTGTCACCCTTACTACCGTCCTTGAGCTCGTCCGTACTGCCCGCAGCCGGGGTCTCCAGACCCCTCTGATGCTCATGGGTTACTTCAACCCTGTCCTCAAATATGGCGAGGAGCGTATGCTCCGTGACTGCAAGGAGGCTGGTGTCAATGGTTTCATCATGGTTGACTTGCCCCCCCGAGGAGGCTGTCCGTTTCCGTGACCTTTGCTCGAGCGCTGGGTGAGTTTGTCTCGATTTTTACTTTTTCTTTTCGAAATCTTTGTCACTTGTCTATGATTGTCTAACATGCTTACCCTGTTTCAGTCTCTCATACGTTCCCCTTATCGCCCCCGCCACCTCCGATGCTCGCATGCGTCTCCTCTGCAAGATCGCAGATAGCTTTATCTACGTTGTTTCCCGCATGGGTGTGACTGGTGCCACTGGCTCATTGAGCGCCAATATCCCCGAGCTTCTCAGCCGTGTTCATGAATATTCTGGCAATGTCCCTGCTGCATTGGGATTCGGCGTCAGCACCCGTGAGCACTTCTTGTCTGTCCAGGAGCAGGCCGAGGCTGTTGTCATTGGTAGCCAGATTATCACTGTCGTTGGCAAGGCCCCTGCTGGCCAGGCCGCCAAGGCTGCCGAGGAGTACCTCTCCGGTATTACCGGACGCAAGCGTGAGCGTGATGCCGCCGGCGCCTTCACTCGCGAGATCAACGTTCTGGAGGCCATTGAGAAGGCCCAGCCTTCTGGTCAGGTTAAAGCTACCAAAGTTATTACTGATGCCGACACCCCCGCCGGACCTGGTCTTGCTGACCAGATTGAGGCCCTCAACGTGACAAAGGATGTATCCTCTCAGCCCTCGCGATTCGGCGAGTTCGGTGGACAGTATGTCCCTGAGTCCCTTATGGATTGCTTGGGCGAGCTCGAACGCGGCTTCAATGTTGCCAATAATGACCCCAAGTTCTGGGAAGAATTCCGTTCCTACTACCCGTACATGGGCCGTCCTAGCAGCCTTCACATGGCCCAGCGTTTGACTGAAGAGGTTGGCGGTGCCAACATCTGGTTGAAGCGTGAGGACCTCAACCACACTGGAAGCCACAAGATCAACAATGCTCTTGGTCAAATTTTGATTGCCCGTCGCTTGGGCAAGACCCGCATCATTGCCGAGACTGGTGCTGGCCAGCACGGTGTTGCTACCGCCACAGTTTGCGCCAAGTTTGGCATGGCCTGTACCGTTTTCATGGGTGCTGAAGATGTGCGCCGCCAAGGGCTCAACGTCTTCCGTATGAAGCTCCTCGGTGCCTCCGTCGTCGCTGTTGAGGCTGGAAGCCGCACCCTTCGTGATGCAGTTAACGAAGCTCTCCGCGCCTGGGTCGTTGAACTTGACACCACTCACTACATCATCGGCTCCGCCATTGGACCCCACCCCTTCCCTACCATCGTCCGTACGTTCCAATCCGTGATCGGAAACGAGACCAAGGAACAGATGCAGGCCCAGATTGGCAAGCTCCCCGATGCCGTCGTCGCCTGTGTTGGTGGTGGTTCCAACGCTGTCGGAATGTTCTACCCCTTCTCCAATGATCCTAGCGTCAAGCTCATCGGTGTCGAGGCTGCCGGAGACGGTGTCGATACCAACCGCCACTCTGCGACCCTTTCTGGCGGTTCCCACGGCGTCCTCCACGGTGTGCGCACCTACGTCCTGCAGAACGAGCACGGCCAGATCTCGGATACTCACTCAATCTCCGCTGGTCTCGATTACCCCGGTGTCGGTCCCGAGCTGAGCAACTGGAAAGATTCCAACCGAGCCACCTTCATCACTGCGGACGATAGCCAGGCCCTTGCTGGTTTCCGTGCTCTCGCCCAACACGAGGGTATCATCCCTGCATTGGAGTCCTCGCACGCCGTCTGGGGTGTCATGCAAATCGCCAAGACAATGGAGAAGGGCCAGAACATCGTTCTGAACCTGAGTGGTCGTGGTGACAAGGATGTTCAGCAGGTCGCTGACGAACTTCCCCGCCTGGGTCCTAAGATCAACTGGGATCTGCGTTTCTAGGCCCTTTCTGACTTTCTAAATGCTTTTTTGCATCCGGGTGAAATACCCTGACTATTTTATATCTTTTTTTCCCGGTCCTCTGTTTTCCCAGAGGTTTTCATGATTCGTTGACGCTTTTATGCTCTACATTGCGGGAGGTCGTGGAAAAGCGTTTTTATTACAGACTTTCATTTTCATGATTTTGGGGGTTGATTCTTTTTGGTTAGGTAAAAAAACAAAAACATTGATATCCCTTTCCGGTCTTTTGTTTCCATTTTTTTCTGGACCGTCTTCATAACCATAGATAAGTTCAGACTCTAGAACAATAGCAGTCTATTCTCTACCACCTACAAAAGACCACCATACACACAGCATCAACGAAATAGCTTGTCATCCCGTAATTTCGTAAAGAGCGAAAATTGCCCCTGAAGCCGATTCGATGATAGATTCGATAATGTATCATACGATGGAAACCAAGAGAGAAAAGGAGAAGAGGGAGGAGTATAGTTTAACTACATAGTAAGGATCTGGATATCTGACTAATACTTGACTCATCAGACACCCAAGTCCACCTACGGCTGGAACATTCATGGATCTCTCCAAGGTTCAACTTCGGCCTATTATTTACCATATTATTTACCACCTACATAAGACCACCATACACATAAAACCGAACAGCCCGATTACCCCATAATTTAAAAAGAACGAAAATAGTAGAACAGATTTGATATTATATCACTCTCAAGCAAGAAAAGACCAAAAAACCAAGAAAGATACGAATAGCCGCATAACAACAACATTGAAAAGATAGGAGTATATGCAATTGACATCGACAAAAACGGGATCTACTAATCCCCTCGCCAGAGCTCACTAGCTTTCCACTTCCACCTCCTCGCACGGCGATAGTTTACCTCAACATAGCCCAAGACATAGGATTCAGCTCAACCAACACACATCTCATGCGTCGATCAGGTTCTCATGCGAGTTGTCGTTGGTATCCTTGTTAGGGATCTTGCGAGCATGGCGAGCGTAGAACTCATCGAGAGTGCGCTTGGGAATGCGGTTAAGCAATTCCTTGGGGTAGATGCGCAGGAGGTTCCAAGCAAGGTCGAGGGACTCCTCGATGGTGCGCGCCTCGTAGGGAGACTGGCTGATGAAAGTGCGCTCGAATTTCTCGAGGAACTCGAGAGAGAGCTTGTCTTCCGAAGAGAGGGCGTCTTCTCCTACGACGGCTTTCATGGAGGCTGGTTGGATTGGTTGGTTAGAGATATTACCCGATTAGGAAAGCGCAAAATATTGCAATTGAGGGGGGATTTCTTTTTAGGGAAAATTGCTTACCGGCATCACGACCAATGGCGTATTTAGCGTACAGCTGGTTAGAAACGTCTCCGTGGTCCTTACGAGTGCGGCCCTCGCCAATTGCGGATTTCATCAGACGGGACAGAGAGGGCAGCACGTTGATCGGTGGGTAGATACCGCGATTGTCGAGCTGACGATCAATGAAAATTTGACCCTCTGTAATGTAGCCTGTCAAATCTGGGATAGGATGCGTGATATCTGAATAAAGGGGTATAGGTTAGTATGATTCAGGTTGGGACAAGTAAACATGTCAGTCACCACCCCCGAAGAGGAGAAGTCATCACAAAAAGGGTATGGCAAATTTCAAGCAACGCACCATCGTTAGGCATGGTCAGAATGGGAATCTGTGTGATAGAGCCATTGCGGCCCTGCACTCGTCCAGCGCGCTCGTACAGGGTGGACAAATCTGTGTACATGTAACCGGGATAACCGCGACGACCGGGGACTTCTTCTCTGGCAGCGGAAACTTCACGCAGGGCATCACAGTAGGCCGACATATCAGTCATAATGACCAGGACGTGCTTCTCGAGCTGGTAGGCGTAATATTCGGCAGTGGTCAGGGCAAGACGAGGAGTAATAATACGCTCAATAGTCGGGTCGTTGGCCAAGTTCAGGAACAAAGTAACACGCTCCATACTACCGTTCTCCTCGAAATCGCGCTTGAAGAAGCGAGCAGTCTCCATGTTGACACCCATAGCGGCGAAGACAATAGAGAAGTTCTCCTCGTGACCGTCGTGAACATCCTTCGTGGGCTTGGCCAGACTTGCTTGGCGACATATACTCGCGGCGATTTCGTTATGCGGCAAACCGGCAGCTGAGAAGATAGGGATCTTCTGTCCACGAGCAATGGAGTTCATCGTATCGATAGCGGAGATACCGGTCGAAATCATTTCCTCGGGGTACACCTTGTCCGTTCGTTAGCTTCCCGTAGTCCCAGTTCTCGATCGTAAAAGGGTGGCTGTGCGCATACTCGTGAGTAGGGATTGATAGGCTGGCCGTTAATATCCAAGTAATCCTCCGCCAACACCTTGGGGCCCTTGTCGATAGCTCGTCCCGAACCGTCGAATGTTCGGCCCAACATGTCCTCGGAAACACCAAGCTTCAAGCTGTGGCCACTAAACTCGACTTTGGTCTGAACGGGATGTCAGCGCAACATTCAAATAATGTCCATAGGCTAATTATCAATCCCGTAGGTTGGTTGTTGTACCTTCTTCACATCGACACCGGTAGTGCCTTCGAACACCTAGTTCACGAACGAGCTAAGTTAATGACTTGCATATTAGGGTCGAGCTTTTAGTCCGCACCTGCACAACAGCCCGGTTTCCTAGTTATAATCTCAGCTTTCATACTCCTAGACTGAATGGCAGAATGTGGGGACAGACCTCTGGCTTCCAGCACTTGACCACTGCGCTCTGTGCCATCTGGGAGGGTCAACGAGACAATTTCGTTATAACGGGGAAACTTGACCTATATTGAAATGTTATAATTAGTATACAATTCCCCTATGTTGTCAGAACATTCTAGACTCACATTGTCGAGGATAACCAGCGGTCCGTTGATGCCTCCGATGGTATTGTAGCGCACCCGAGGCTTGATGGAGGACATCCGGGGGTCAATAAAGTCAGCCATGGCGAATTTGATCCTCCGCGGGCGAAATTCAGAGTAGAAAAGGCAAGATTGGGGAAGTGAGCAAAGGTGGGACTGGGGGGTTGGTCCAGCTGTCTCGATGGGGGAGCTTGGGCGGTGACCTTGCACGTGATAACTCGGGCGGTCCAGTATTGCGTGTACCTCAATCCAGTCTTCATTGGGGTTCGGTCCACGGGTAACTCTTATATTACATAGTTAAAGGTACACCTTATAACCTTGGAACTACGGAGTACTAGACATCTCTAGATATTCATCATCTTAGTCATTCAAATCATTCTTACTATAAACACAAATAATACAATGATGGTGACCAAACCAAATCTTCCAGGAATCTCAGTGGAAAGAACACACGCAGAAGTTGAGCGCTGCTCTTTCATCCGCGGTGTGATGGTCGCAGTGAATACCCCAATAGCAGACAATTCACTAGATTTGCTCGCACGAGGAGTGATCGCCATCATCTCCACAGATTCTGTACCCGGAACACCCACATCGCCAAGCAGCATACCGTCACTAGCCCGGCTACTATCCTTCGCAGACCACTGCGCCTCACTCTCATAATGGACACCATTAATGATAACTCCACTCCTAGCTTGAAGCATGATCTGCTGATCCTGGCTGCAGGTGGCAGCCACATTCCGCAAGAAACAGGTCGGCAAAGCCATGGGCGGGGCATGATTGACTGCCGTTGAATTAGCATCACCCTTAGACCTGAATGTAGCTAGATCTGCAGGTTGACCAGAAGACAGGTCATTCCCGCCCTGGATGATACGACTAAATAGCGTGAACATCGTCTCTGGCTGATAAGCCGGGATCTCGTGGCCTGCATCGTAGATTCGCGAGAACGAGAGGTTCCCAGCCTGTCGGACAACGCCGCCGATGTAACTCTCGTTCGTGATGATGGGGCTGTATCCTGCAGAATTGAAGGAGGATGTGTAGTTTGATGCTGCTGCAGCTATAGCGAAGGAAATTTGTTCGCCGCCTCGCCAGTTGCAGAGGTAGTCACTGTCGCCGTATATCAGGGCGACTCGCACACCCTTTGCTAGCAGCGAGGCCAACTGTGCTATTTGGCCGCCTCGGGCGCGGTCACCTGTCATTGTGAAGGCATAACTCACGTCTTGGTTGGACGTGCTGAAGTTGACGGGTGTTCCGATAGATGACTGGACTGCTGCGGTATTCAGATATTCTAGGTAGAGATTTGACGGAAAGGGGTCTAGAGATGCCTGGGAGATGTCGTAAGGACTCCGGCCACTAGCTTCAAATGGGTTTACCACATACTGGTTGCAGTATATCACCGCGGATGAGCACTCATCGGCGGCTGTATTGTTTCGATCTTTGGATGTTACTGCTTTGCGGCATTTCTCAATCTGTTCACGGCACCCGCCGCTTTTTGAGAAAGATTGCTTCATGCTCTTGTAATCCGTGACGCTGACTGCTTTGATATCGTATGAGTTGCTATATGCAAAATCTGAGTAAGATGACCCCTGTATCGTATCATCCACACAGCCTTGGATGATTCCCAAGGAGACGAGATCAATCTTCCAGGTTTCGTTGGCTGGCAGCTTTCCTTGATCCAGCAAGTCATTCTGCTTTTCGAAGTATGTCGCAAAGGCTGGCCCATAGTGGCCCCCATAGCTTTCAGTAAACAAGTTAATGCCAACGGAGTTATTCCCAATGCCACTAGGGTTGTATTGTGGAAATTCGGCCAGAAATGCCTGCAAAACATGCCAAATTGCTTGAGAGGAGATAGCCGTGGTATTGGTTGTATGGTCATGATCATGCGAAGAGAATGTACCATTCAAGAAGGTATTATGTGGCTGCTTCGGCGGAACCGGTTTGGCTTGAGAATAGAGCAACCCAGAAAGAAGATTGAGGGACCCATTGGTGAGTGTGTCGTACGAAAATCCAACCTGATTTGGCTGGTCAATGAATAGCATGTTCGAGCTGCGATCCCATCCCCAGGCCCTAGCTCGGGTCCCCAGCCGAGTCTTGTCAATTTCAACAACCTCGCAGGGCCCAACTTCCTGAAACATGCCAATCATGCTACTCGACCCAGGTCCGCCATTGAGCCAGACTGTAAGTGGAGCTTTCTTAGGGTTCTCCCGGGCTTCCACAAACCAAAAGAATGTGTTGATGGGGTAATCCTGCTGGACCGGAGCTAGAGTAGCAGGCGGGAGATTGACATAACCCGTATACTGCTTTTGGGAACTAAAAGCCGTTTTGCAAGTGCCCGGCAGTGGTGATTTGTACTGAATGGTGATGTTGGTATTGGCAGGCGATGAGACAGTTTTGACCTCAACATCGTCTAAACTGATGGGTGGTGGGAACTGTGCAGTCACTCCAGCTAGTAGAAACGACAAAATCCCCAGTTGAAGTACATGTAGTTTCATACTAGCTCCAAGTCCTCTTCGTTGTGGTGGCTATATCGTTGTTAGAGGCGATCAAACCAAACCCCAAAGAGCATGAGAACAAACCGCATGCATATTTGACAACTCGCAAAAAGCAAAAAAAAAAAAAAAAAAGTATTTGCAATTCAGAATATTATGCATCAACTCCACAGAAAGCCGGATTTCCCAAAGTGAAACAACCTCTTTACTCAAGGCTGTTTGGCGATTGCTCCCGGTCCTATCGTTTACCTCCAGGTAGGTAATGATGTTTTATGTTGGCCCAATGTAGATGGCCTATCCCAAATCCTAACAGATCTATTGAATTTCTAAAGGAGATCATCTCTATATGTGTGTACAACATACGGAGTAAATCAGAGACAATGTCTGACTCCTGGGGGCTGTGGCGCCAAGCAGCATCCCCATTGGGCGCTTCAGCTAAGCCTAACTTGGACTGGGTCTAAGTATATTTTTGATTTGTACGGAGTACTATAAAATATAAAAATAGTCGGTCGCTTAGGTAGCCTTGTCATGTCTTTTTAAAGTCTTTTTGGATGTTTTTTTTATGTCTTCTTCGGTGTATGTGAAGATGGTAAAAAAAAGATGACTTTTCTACGTATAACCTTTGATGGTAACATCATCAATGAAGTAATAGCCCGGGAATATATCTACATTTTACATTATACAAAGTCCAGTGGAGGGCAACCTTTTTTTGTTCAAGATGTCATGCCTTTAGACACCAATACTAAGCAATTAAGAGCACGACCGCGCCACGACCAGCAATAATAACACCAAAGACCCGAACCAAGAACGAGAAGTAAACAGGAGAGAAGAGAGAGAGAAAGTCACCATGATGTAAAATCTTAGGCCCATAAAAAGTAGGGTATCCATACGCATTAAACAGAGATAGTGAGAATCCAGATATGCACCATTCGCAAGATAGGCGCCTCGCCATGATCCGATCCATGAAAATGCAAGGTAGAAAGTAAAGGAAATAGAGTGCACCGAATCAATCCACTTTGGCTTGAGCAAGACTCTTCGGGGTAATTAGATTATTGGACAGGCGCACATTTGTAGTGCCCTTGAGCTTGTCTTTCCACGTATGCCTCTTCAGCTTCCGGCGTGCAACCATGACCGGCACAGAGGAGCTAGAAAGGAGATAGTTGGAGAACGAACCGAGAAGGACACTAAAGGTTAGGTTAGTATTGACGTGCAGCATGGTATTAAACTAGAAATTCATATCACTCACCCCTTCAGTGCACTCTGACCCCGCGCACCGACAATAACAAGTGTAGGCTCAAGTTCATCAATCTGAGAGTCATTGTAAGTATCGATCAGAGATAATAGGGAGGTTGATAGCCGGGAAAGTACTTACAGCTTCAGTAATCATAGACTTTGGGTTCTTGCAGTGGATCACTTCTACGGCAATACGGACCTGCAAGACCGTTTTCCGCAGCAGCTTCACACAGGTCTGAGACACAGTCTCAACTGCCCTCACCCGTTCAGCCTCGGCGATTGACGAGGCCCGGGAGTCAGTCGAATGTGTCCTGCTAGCAGTACCAGGGCCCAGTCGACCCAGGATCGTACGGGATGCATAATTCTGGCTGGCTTCTTTTGTCTGTGTGCCAACGACAGCCGTTGCATCTTTCATCACTTTTGCTCCCTCGCCGACCTGTACCGCTGACGCAGTAGTGGAGTCCTCATGTATGACGTAGATGGCAAAAATCGTGTCTCCATCTCTCAGAACGGTCCCGATAGTCCACTCAAGGGCATAGACTGACTCTTCACTCAAGTCGGTTGCGATTAAATACTTCCGACGGCGACGACGGGTCCCATCGCCTTGATCCTGCGGACTTGAAAAGTTCCCGCGGACAATCGTTCGGATTGATCGGTTGTGAACACCATTATCAATAGCTGACATGGAAATGCTGAGCTTCTGGGCACGATGAATGTCACCGATTTCGGCTTCATCCTCTGAGCCGTAAGGTGTGCCAGCCACTGACTGAACACGCGGGGTGGGGATATCGAAACTGGTCTGTGGATGGACCACGGCTTTCAAAGCAGATTTTCGCGGTTTCTTCTCCTGCCGTCCACGTGAGGGTTCAGGAACTTTTTCTATGCAATTTGAGATTAGTATATTGGTTTCCTATGTAATAAAAGTCCCGAGAAAACAACATACGTTCTTCGGGCTGCTTGGAGTCATCGTCCTTGGATTTTTCAAAGTCACTTGGCGTTATAGATGTGATATCCGAGTCCTTCTTTTTCTTGCGGCCTCGTGTACCTTCTAGAGTGCTGTCTTCATCGCTCGAAGTATCGTTGGCTTCATCTTCACTGCTTTCAATCATGTTCTTGTCGCGATCGAAAACATCCTTGGCAATTCGCTCCCCTCCCTCCTCCACGGCTGCCGGTTTGATATAATCAGGCAAGCTTCCATGGGGCTTTGTCAGTACCTCATCTGACTTGTTGAATGTATCGTGCATGTTGAGCGATTTCCCCTTCCCTGAACTATTAGGGGCGGGTGTTATGGTTTCAACGTGAACAGAATGACTGCCAGAGGAACTAGGACGACCCCGCTCCGGTGAAGGAGTATCACGAGAGTCAAGAGACGATCCACGGTGGGAAGATCCCCGTGATGAGTCTCTGTCTCTGCCACGGGAAAAGCTTCTCGGGAAGAGACGGCCAGACATAATGGCGGCCACACCCTTGCGGCTCTGGGACCTATCTCGAGCCTGTAAAAATCGCTTTTTGACGTGTGGCTGCTCTAGAGAAGTTGAAGCGACATCAGATTTCGAATCATCAACACCAAGGCCCGTAGTGGAGCGGACAGTGTCAACAATATGATCGGATGATCTACGAGGAAGAGCCTCGCGATCGGCAGTGTGCCTCTCCGGCGAACTTGGAGCGGATGCCATATCTGAAGAACTGATGCGTAAAGGTGAAGATACGAGTGGTTCGACTGGACTGCGGGTTCCGCCTCTAGGCGAATAGGTTGTCCCGCCCGCACTCTTAGACTGCGGGGCAATTAGCAGGTTCTGCAAAGTCCGGCTTAAACCTGTTGGCTTCTCGTTTATTTGAGTCGTTGATATTGTAGATCGACCATCCAAGCTTTTCGGTTGTTCAGGAGAAGTTCGACCAGTGTGGTACGACATGGTGGCACCGCCTCCGGGCTGTGGGGAACTCAACTCAACTCCGCCAAGTACCGAGGAATGTGGAGCAGATCGCCGTATGGCGGTGCTGGCAAGGGGTTTGGGGTTTAGCTGCGAGGGATTTGGGAAGAATTCAAGAAAATAGGTCTGGCAGTTCAGGTTGTTCTGGCAGAAATCTCACAAATCAAGCCGACAGATGGTTATAATTGATATTCGGCAATCGGATTCTGCACCATCTGGAAGTTGAAAGAGAAAAAAGACAAAAACACAAAGGAGAGGACCAAAGGAACATTCAAAAAGAGATAAATTGGGAGAAGGAGCCCAAGGTGAGGCTTCTTATTACAGCCACAGTGGCTGCGCGCCTAGATTCCTCTGTCTTTTAAGGACGTCTTTTAAGAGGCCTCTCTATATTATTTGGATTGACTGCATCTAGCATGCTACTCTTACTTCACTCTCTTTCTTCGCCCTATCTTTAGTATTGTGAATTGACTATACTCTTTGCTTAAAGAACCAACGTGTAGTGCGCTATATAAAGGGTGTAGATAGGAATAGGTGTAGGTGCTATTAAACGATCCATAGATGGGCACGGCGGTGGACTAATACCTGATACTGACAGAAGGTAAGATGAGTGTACATGTAGTTTTTGAAATAGGTAGATGCAGCGATAGATTGGTGGGAAGAATCTAAGAAAAGGGGCTTGAGATCTCACACAATCAAAAAAGTATTACTCCGTAGATTAAGTCGACATTGGATAGGTGTAGAATATAATTGAATATTTGGCAATCGGATTCTGCACAATCTGTCGAGGTTGAAAGAAAAATAATACAAAGGAGAGGACCAAAAGGTATCATGGTATGCAACTACAAAACTCCTATTAAACCCACATGATAAACGCCTAGACATGACACATGAATGCTACAGGAAACAAAGACTCTAATTTAAGCCTTAGCCCTCTTCGACTTAGGCTTTGTCCCCTTCCGAGCTCCAACAGCAGCAAATGCTTCCTCGGGAGGCTCATCATCGACACCACGCTTCTTCCCAGGCTGCGCATATTTCTCCTCCAAACGAGCGAGGAAGCCCGCACCACGATCCTGCTGACGCTTAGTGATAATAGCCAGCAGATCATCTTCATTTGCCACAGCCTTTGAGCTCTTCCCCGCAGCCCCAGCTTTCTTCCTCTTCTTCTTATCCTCAATCTCCTTCCCCAACTTCTCCGCCTCGCGGGCCTCCTTCTGCGCCTTCTTCACACGCTGTTGTTTCTTCTTCTCGGGCTCCTTGGAATATCGCTCGAAGTCCTCCACCTCCTCATCCGCAATGGCCTGGTCAATGATACGGCGGAACCGTTCATCGTCGTCTAGTACATTAGACAGCATCACGGTATCGTAGATGGCATCCATATTGCCCTCGTGCGTCTCGTACGCGGCAAGCAGGTCCTTTCTTTCCTCGTCTGAGTTTTGGTATTTCTTCTGGAAGTCCGAGATCGCCCGCGAGTCAAGCATCGCTGACAGCTGTTCGCGGTAGAAATCCATCCAGTTGAAGTCACCATCTTCGCCGAAGGCCTCGTCTGTGCTTCCAGTCCGGTCGTACACGTTTCGTCGACGCTCATCGGAAAGTACACCGTATGCCAGTGCGATTCGTTGGAACTTTGCGTTGGCGTCTGCGCGGGCTTCTTCGCTCACCTTGTCTGCTCTGAGGTTAGTATCTTGGATGGTTTGGGAACTGGGTGTGTTTGCATACCGGGATGATTTCTTAGAGCACTCTTTTTGTATGCAGTTTTGATAGCTTCGGGGGTTGCATCGGATGCAACGCCTAGAATCTTATAGAGGTCTTCCTCGACAGACGGCATTTCTTCGTCCGAGGCATGGTTTTCGGGTTTCGCGTTTTTCGCCATTGTAGGATTTGGGTGGCGCGATATGCGGATCCGGGTTGTTCGAGCGCTAGGAGGAAGAACTGAGTGCAATTTAGATATGTTACACCGAATTGGGATTTAATAGATGAAAGACCAATAGAAGTGGCGACTACACTAGCGTAGGTTGTCGAAATGGAACGCGATTTAGACGCGACGGGGCCATTTCGTCATTTTGCTGCTGCTCCCCGCCTTGTCTATCAACCCACTTTAAGCACCCCCAAGCTCATCAACAGCGCCACTTCACTCTTCTCGAATTTCAAGATCTACAGAGACCATTCAAATCCAATCCAAAATCAATATTCTACATCTAAAACACCAACCTTATCAAAACCCCTCCTACGTCGAACACCCAACCCAAATCGCAATTGACATCACTCACTATGACGACAAAGACCTCCCCTCACATGCCCTACCTAAAACAATGCCTCTCCCTAGCGGAAAAATCACCCCCAAGACCTACGAACTTCCGAGTCGGCGCAGTTCTACTATCCCGAAAAGACGACGACCCCACCTTCACAGACGACCGAATCCTCTCAACGGGGTACACAATGGAGCTCGCAGGCAACACACACGCAGAGCAATGTTGCTTCTCAAACTATGCTGCAGTACACAAAGTCCCTGATGACAAAGTCGGTGAAGTACTCCCCGTTGAGCCCGGCCGCAAGCTCATCATGTACGTCACGATGGAGCCGTGCGGGAAGCGGCTCTCTGGGAATGCGCCTTGTGTACAGCGCATCACGCAGACGACAGAGGGGGGACGAGAGGGGATCCATAAGGTTTATTTTGGGGTTAAGGAACCTGGCACGTTTGTTGGCGAGTCTGAGGGGTGTCGGATGTTGACTCAGGCGGGCATTGAGTGGGAGCATGTTGGTGGGTTAGAGAAGGAGATTTTGACAGTTGCTTTTGCGGGACATGAGAATCCAGCGGAGGAGGTTAGGGCTGCATTGGGGGAGAAGGAGACTAATGTTGATGATATTAGTGCTGAGGAGAGGAAGAGGCAGGAGGCGATGCCGAGGAATCCGTTGAAGAGGATGATGGAGGGTGATAAGCATATCTATCTATAGTATAGAGGGTGTGGGGTATTAGTATCAAAAATAGCGCAGACTTCAGCAATTATGTGCTCCAGTGCCATCGTGGGCCGGTTAAGGTCGCCTTGAGACAATGACGTAGAATGTGAAATTGTGACCATGCGTAAATTAATTGGAGTATCACCGAGGCCACCGAGATACACTAGAGCTCACCCATGGGGAAACAGAAAAGATTTCCCTTGGGCATTGAGCCAACAGGAAACCTTGGAAGACCGCAAGCCACGACCTTCTTCATATACAACCACGTGACATAAACCCGACTCTCAACGGTTCCAGCTTCCAGTCCAGGATGCAGCTCTAATGTCTCTTTCCTAATATCTCCAAAACAAGACAATCCCAAGAAAAAAAGATGAACCAATGGCAACAGTCAAAAATGAGAACCTCGTATTCTATCCCGCGTTCTGCTTCAAGGTGTCGCCAACGCACTTTACCTGGGTGAAAATGGGTGCAGCCGATGTGCATCGTCTCCGAAAATCGAGTGACTTTGTGGGTATGTTATTTCTTTTTCCGAGCTTTCTGCCATTTTTTGGTGTTCCCTAGAGATCGACACGCCTAGCACACCATATGCATTCTCCGGATCCTCTAGCGTGGAGGCCCGAAAAGAGGCGTTAGTGTGAAGAAGTCCATTTGATATGTTCCACCAAACTGTCTATACTTCCTTTCCATTATACTTGAACTTTATATCTTTTTTCCAAAGTTCCCTGTCATATCTTTTCAACATATCCAAACATATTCGGTCTTGTTATTACCCAATATGTCCCTCTCATCCAACCAAAACACAGCCAAGCCTCTCTATACATTTAACCCCCCACATAACTAACATTACTCCACAGGCCAAAACATCTTCTTCTACAACAACCACCCAATCCAATTCGTCAGCCTAGTAGGCGTCATAGTGGCGCGAACTGATATCCCACGACGCACAATCCTAACACTAGACGACAGCAGTGGCGCCACAATCGACATAGCCGTGCTAAAGAAGACCTCACCAGAACCCAGCACTACTAGCGAGACAACCCCAGGCACAAGCCAAGAAAAAACACCATGGTCTTCATTCTCCCTCACAGCACCAATGGCCACGAATCTCACCCAAGAAAAACACGTAACCTCCAAAGACCACGACGAGATAGATATCTCAGCTCTGCAACCAGGAACGGTAGTCCGAGTAAAAGGGACACTATCAACCTTCCGTTCGCAGATGCAGTTACATCTCGAGCGGTTCTGGCTCGTGCGCGATACGAACGCCGAAATGCAGTTCCTGGATACCCGTCTGCGGTTCCTTATTGAAGTCTTGTCAGTGCCGTGGGTGTTGACTGATGAGGAGATTGAAACGTTGCGCGATGATGCTGAGAGATGTGATGAGCGCGTGTTGGAGGATAAAAGGCGTGCGGAGAGGATTGCTAGGAAGAAGATTGAGCGGGAGGAGAGACATGCTAAGGCTATTGCGCGACGGTATGAGAAGGAGGAAAATGAGAGGGAGAGGGAGCTTAGGAAGGTTAGAGAGGATGGGGAGAGGGTTATGAGGAAGTTCGGGTTTGGGGGGCAAGAGTGAGATGGATTCAACTTGAGTATGCGCTACACTTTTTTTTTCATTATGATGCTAGTGATGGAATTATTATATCTGTATTTGGAACAGAACAGAACGTTAATCATGAAATATGAGATATCGTCAGTCATGCATAACCCCGGAAAGAAGGGGTATCTTCGTATCCATGCAACGCCGAGCTTGAAAGGAATCAAAATCAAGACCAAAGTTGAGATCGAGAGACAGGAGAACAGGGGGGAAAAGATCTTGACATGGAATAATAACCAAAGAAGAAACCAAAACCATATACCACATTAACGGTAATACTTGTCATACTTATCATACCAAGACCCAGACCCTCCACCCTGACTACTTCCCCGGTAATAGTCCTCAGTACTACCCCGACCACCATGATGATAGCCGCGTGATTCATCATCAGGCAGATTCGTAGTAGGCGACTCGCTATACGACAAATCATGTGCCGACAGCCCTGTATATCTAGCCGCATGATCACGACCATGCAAATCACCCTCCGAATGCCTATAGTCACCACCACCATTACCACCGCGGTGATTCACACTCTGTGATGAGCTGCGGGGGTAATGCGAATTCGAGAATCGCTTATCGGCAGAATGACCCGATCCCGAGTGTGAATAATGCGGGTCGCGATCATATGAGTCAGACATGCGGTGTGCTGGATTTGGTCCCGATGTCGGTGCCTTGTGGGTAGAGTCTGAAGGTCGGGGGGTGGAAAAGGAGCCCGTGTGCCTGCGACTCTGGGCTTGTTCTTCGTAGACTTTGCCGACACCTGGGTTGGCACTGTAGGGCTTACGTTCGCGCTCGATTGGCACCGAGGGGATGGTTTCATCTTCTTCGTCGTCTGTGACAGCAGATGCGGATCTTGCTTGAGGTTGTTGGACTGGTTTTGGGATCGAGGCTGTGGGGCGGGGTCGGCCTCGCTCGTATGAGTGGGTTCGCTCCGTGGGTGATTCGGTTGTAGTGGATGACCGGGTTGGTCGGGTGGCGGATTGGTTGCGTTCTTCGGCGGTGATGTACGGTAGATCGACGCCGCAGTGGACCATTATGCGGTCTTCGATGTTTTCTCTTATTGCGATATCTCCGATTTCTGGGAAGAGACGGCGCGGGAGTTCCTTTGGGAAACGCTCTTTCTTATCGTCTGGGTTGTTGATGGGCATGTTTAGGACTGCCTTTTGGAGCCGCTCGTATTCGCGTCCTGGGTTGGCTAGGATCATCAAGGTTGCCCAGGTCTCAAAGCCTTTGGGTGTTAGACCTGGGATATCTGGTCGCTTTTCTACATCGTCTTGGATGAGATGATGTTCAACCTTGATTTCGCGGAAGAGTCGGGATATCGAGGATGTACGATCGTCGAAGATGTCTAAATATTTAGTCAGAAGATGGTATGTCAATGAACAGATCAAACCACCAACCTTGCCATGGATAAGGGTCATTTGGATCATGAGTATCACGATAGAACTTTTGTAACTTGTGAGGGGGATAACAATAGTGTTTCCCGGTGGATAATCCTCAATCTAGTCAAGTTAGCCACCAAAATCCGCAGGATATAGAACAGACAAAAATCCACATACTAGATGAACCGCAATCCCACGTAAGAATTGACCAAGCCTCTTTGTCGCCTTGCCATCCTCAAACAACTTCCCCCAAATCCGCTCCAGAGTAGTCATCTCCATAACAGTAGCGTCCCGATCCGGAGGCTTCGGACGTTCTGCCTTATGGTGGCTATGATGACTCCGATCACTACCCTGGCTCGATATTGAGCCCCGTCTATTCACAAGGGGGTCGGGGGTAGGTTTGGGGCTGAGATGGATGTCACTAGTGTAACCTGGGGAGACGTATGGCTGGAAATTCCCAGTATGAATATTGTCGGAGGCCGAATTAGGCGGTGGGATTGAACTGCTTCGCTGCAGGGGTATGGCAGGCGGAGACTCTGCATGCAGCCGCAGGGAGCCATCCGTTTGCCATGGTGGCTGCTGTGATTGCGAGCGGGGCGGGGGCGTACCAGATCCTTGTAGGTTGTCTAGCCCGGTTGTCTTAAGCTGCTGGATCACCGTTGCTGTGATCTGCGATAGAACTTCCGGGGAGAGGTAGCCGGGGGAGCCACTACTGTGAAATGCAGAGCTCACTGCGTTGTCTATGTGCCCGGTGTTCATGTTTGGGGAGGAGCGATGGGATTCCGGATAGTTGTAGGGCTCTAGGGTTGGATTTGAGGCTGGCGAACCAGTCCGCGGCACTTGTGGTTGCGGCATATTCAGGTGGACTGGTTCGTGGTAGGATGGATATGGGGGTATAGGCGAGTACCCATTTTCGTTTGCATCTGGGTTCATTTTGCCCGTTTGATATGTATTCCCGGCGTAATTTCCATTGTAGGCCATGCGGGGGGTTCGGAGGTTCGGATATGGCTGGACTGCTCTCTTGCACAAAGATGTGTAATCCTCTATAAATAAATGGATCGGATCGATTTGGAGAGAATTTGTAGAAAGAAGAAGTGCAGAGAGGTTACAAATTACCACAAAATTATGGAGGGGCTGGTGGGGGGCGAGTGAAACGTTGTGGCGATCACATCGTCACTAGGACAGATTTAAGATTCATTCTCTTTGTACTCCTTCGACGTCACATCTTATGCCGGTCGCTCTTTAATATATTAGCCCTTTGTTATATATATATTAAAGTCCCACAGAAGTTCTATCATATTGCTTGACTGGGTCAAAGCCACACGATCGGCAGACTAACAGAGCATGCATCTTCCATGCAATGTGTGGAATTATAGTTTCTCTCACACCTATCAGAGTTGTGGAGGACACGATTCCAAAGATTGAGCTATGTCATTGCCAACTGTTGGGATCCGATTGACAGATCAGGTTATTTGTAGTTTACGTGTTTTTTATATATTCTGTAGGGCTGTCTTCTTATTCTGATAAAATGCATAACCTGACAACACTATTAGAATGAACAAATGAAAAGTTTATTGGAAATCCCAAATGGGGTAATCAGTTTGCCACTGCCCTTATAGTCTTCCCAATCACCCGAAATAGCTGGAACATGCCTGAATACCTGATACCTAAACTATGATGAAGTCGAAAGCCGAACTACAGGTTTAGTTATAGTAGGTGGGGTCAACGGAACCACCGATGTCATAACCATGGCATTGGACTTCAAAAAAGGAAAAAGGAAAACATTCAAAAGCAATGGATTGATACCTGGGGTCTTCATAAAACATAACCCTAGGATTTCAGAAAAGAAAGTGAAAACAAATTAGTAGACAGGGGTATATCTGGCATGGACTTACAAGTCCGCCCCACCCTGTAAATAAAAGCACTGTCAATCAGAAGATGAAAAAGGTTGCATGGTAAGGCATGAACCAGGCAGGGTTGGAATCACTGGAAACGCGCCTCTCTCCGAAGAAAGAGCAAAAAAGCGCGTCTGAATACATAGGAGGCATCCGGGGTAGACCCAAGAGTCGAACCGTGTGTATGAAAAGGCAACTGAGAAACCAGGAGTACTAAGAGATAGAAGAAGGAGAAGAAGAGCAAGCTGCTAACTGCAATACTAGGCACAGATTAGCAGCCGAAGTGCTCATAGCTAGAGAAGCATCGTCAATCATAAGCCCGAGGGTTGTTCGTAAAAGATTGCACTGGCACGGCGTTGGAAACAATTAGAGAAACCTTCCTCCTTTCCAAGGAGTGCCATCGTTGATCTTGCGAGTACCAGGTGCCCAGCCTGGGGCGGGCTCGGGGTCGGGAACAGGCTCCTGGCGGCCACGGTGTGCCTATACGATACGAGGTTTTGTTAAAAGTCCATCAATAGAAGCTCCGTTGACATAAAGTCACCTACCTTGACTCTTGCAAAGCCGCCCCGTTTATCCTTACCCTCGCTATCCGTGGAATCATCGTGCAGGACAAGAGCTCGCTCGGTGCCCTGTTCCAGGCTCTCCTGTAGTAAAAGTATATACATGAGTAAAACCAAGACTTGGCCAGAGCCGATGTAGTTCTGATCACTTACCAGCCAACCTACAGAGCCAGAGAGCATGACAGAGTCAGGGTGTCCCACGGAACCAGACAGAGCCACAGATCCAGAACGGCCCGCAGACTCAGAGTTGACCTCCTCTTCCTCATCCCCTTCCTCGCCCTCAGCCACAACCTTGTCCGTGATTGCAAGAGGTTGATCGGCAGGGTCGAGAGACATCTGGTAGTTCATACAGGGCTGGCAGAGCTATTGAGACCAAACCAAATGTTAGAAGCAGTCAAAGCATATAGCTCAAGGAAGACATACCGGGTTCTCGCGATTCCGTTGGTTTCTGGCGAACTGGTCGATGGCACGGTAGTGACCGCAACGATGACACAGCTCCTCACAAACCTGAGCATTTGTGCATGGCCCACACTTAGCAACCTGCTGGTCACGCAGGCTGCTGTAGCCAAGATCGAACATTGCCTGGCGGAGGTAGTTCAGTTGGTTGTTCGAGTACAGGGACTTCGGGCGACGCCGCTTGCAGACGCAACATTTGATTCTATGACGGTGAGCAGATGAAGATTAAGAGGGATGAAAATACTGACTCGCTTGGAATCGGCATTCGGTCCACGCTATCGATTTGTTAACGACCATCGTACTTCCTAAAAGTAAGATTTGGTTCACTAACGCCTCTCTCATTTGGGGAGTGTATCCCTGCGCAAAAGGACTCATGGGAGGCCGTCTCCGTTGCTGGGGCATATTCAAATGGCGGTATTCCAGGAAGATAGAAATCTCAAGTAAAAAAGGTTGCATAGATCGCACGATACTACACAGAGTGAGTTTAGTGAAGGCAAGAGAGGAAGAAAGAATGAGGAGGGTAGTGGTTGATTTATATTAGCGAAGGGACGATGAGGGACGCCGCGTGAGTTGCTCTTTCCAAAAGTGAGGGTTTGGGTCTGATTACTTCAATCACCTCGAATTTGCTTTTCCATCATGAGCATGGTTTTTCTTGTTCTTTTAGCTTCGGAGTTCTGGTCAAGGAGCGAAGATATAAAAGCGAAAATGATACTAGGAAAAGAGGGCTAGTTCAGGATATGGTTGTCAATTCTGAAGTAGATATAATAGCTGAGCACACAGCTAAGTATGTAGATATCATGATGACATTGCAAAAGATTAAAGCCATCAATCAAACAACATATAAAGGGCATTGTGTCGCAGAAATCAAACACACAACCTAATCAAGACCACTTTGGATATTAAGTATATTGTTTTGCAGCGCAACAATAGAGATACTAGAAAGACATCTAGCAAGAAGGAGTAACATTGAATCAACAACATCCTCACCTCGCTTCAAAGCACCATGTTTAACTCCGTACACTCTTTCACTATATTCTATATATATTTTTGTGGCTAATTGTCCCTATCCTTCTAGCTATAACACCAATAAAGGGGGCGGGGTGGGAAGGGGGCGATCTATAAAAAAAGGGACAGCTAAAATGACATCCTAAAAGAGTGCTCCGTACTGAGAAGAGGCACAACAAGGCCGCATAAGCGGCTATTCTTATAAGGTATTATATCTTAGAAATCAAACATGTACCATAAGTTATAGTTATGGATAATCATGACCAACTGGGATATTCTAAGTCTATTCCTTTAGGGTAATGACAGAAATAGTACGGAGTAAATAAGCCACTTCCAACCCTTTCTAGAAGGAGCAATATTAATCGAACAGCATTCACACCTCACTCCAAGGCACCGGCATTCAAAAGCACTCCGTTTTATTTCTAGAAAACCATAGAAGAAGCGGAGCGAGATCCTCAAGTAGAAGCATAAAGCATAATTGATTGCCTCTTGCTGACAACATAGGGGCAATCCCAATCTCGACAGGGGCTAGTTTCAAACCAAACCGGACCACGGACATTAGTTCCCAGATCAATGGAACAAGCTAGTCAGGTATGACACACATAAGGACCCAGTTTGGGCAGCACAACAGGGGCAGGGGAGGGGCATCTATCATTTTCACAAAGTAGATACATGACTGCGGTACGCAAAACATATCGCGGCCGCCTTAGCTGGCGATCTAAATATAAAGAAAATCCTATGGTATGCAGTAAGTGTGGCACTGCTATTGTGTGCACCGCCATTGTGTACTCCGTACGCTAGATAGAATTGAGGGCTAGTGCTAGTTGCCTCTGCAGGCGGAAAGGCTATCTGTTGGTGTGTTCTAATATTGTGCTGTTGACACCTTCCCGATGCGCGAAAGCTTCATATAAATCTAAGGTTACTGGAGTGATAGTGGGACCGTTTTAATGAAAACAATTTAAATGGCCAATCCAAACTAATTTAGCCCCTCGTGTGCAGTTGAGGACGGATCATCTACTCCGTACTGGGACTCAGATCTGACAGTCCCAGCGATCAAGGGGGTTGACCTTCCCGCGGCTTCCACGGATTCTGGAAATTCACACACAGACATTTCGGTGTTTGAAGTGGGCCGACATGATTTAGTGTCCAAGGTAGTGTGGGAAGTTGAAAAATCCAAATCTCGTGGTAATTTTGCCAACGGTCGCTAGGGAGTTCCCTAGGAACCTCGGGATAAACATCCCTGTAATTGTGTGTTGGTCGTTGGTCGTTGGTCTGCTTGTTTAATCTCTAGAGAAGGGGGTTGCCTGTTAGTTGCCTGTTAGGGGGGGGTGCAACGAGGTCGATCAAGGTGGATTTGGCCCCCCCAACAAGCTCTCAGTTTTTTGGAGTCGAAAGCATAGGCAATAGTCACGCTATCTTAAGGTAAAAGATAACCATTCGGAGACCGTTGACCATAAATTCGGATGTTCGAAGATCACATCCAGGAACCACCTTCTCGAAGGGCAAAAGAACACGGCGCCTCCCGGCAGTTTGGGAAGCAAATAGTTTCCTTTCCCAAGTGGCGACACTGCGATCCTTCCCCTATAGCGGCCCTCTACGGGTAGTTGGGCCTAGATGAGGCCCACCGTGGAGCATTCCGTAGTCCCCCGAATCGACGGTGCGTGACTAGGCATTTGTGAGGGATAAAGAGAGCGTCGTCATAGGCACAACAACCGGATAAAGTGGGCTGTTTTTGATAATGGGGCCAATGGCATTGTTGGCGCATAGACTCCATCGTACTACTGATCTTTGATCGGTGATGATTGGCTTGTAGTTGGTGGGCGTGGAGTATAATGACCCCACTGAGCGAATCATCGACTCGAAAGTGAGAGAAAGTGGGAATATGTTCTCAAAAGTAAATGTGGTATTCTGTGTACTCCGTACAATCCCCATCGTATATTGTACACGGTGTGTATGTGTACTCCACGTCTCCCGTTTTCTTGCCCGAATGGTAAATACTATTGTGCGGTCTAGAGAAAAATAGATCGAAAAAAAGGAAAAAAAAGTGAGTTGGCCCACTAAATTTGAACCTTGGTTTCCTTTCGGTACGGCCCTTGGATTTGCGTACTTTATGTACCTGAGGTACCTGAAATGCCATGAGATCGGATAAGGGGCGAACGCCGAACACCGAACATTGAAACAGTGGATGTAGTGAGTTGATGAGTTGAAATAGACTGGTCAAATTTCCCTTAAATTACATATGTAGTAGCCTTGCAGAGAGTCCTAAATAAATCTAGGATCCTCGGCCACAACGGTTGCCCCAGGGTTCGTCCATTTGACAGGTGCATTCTATCCCGCTTCCTGCAGGTAATTACAACTCTTTACTTCGTAATGTGGAAAAGTTGGGCTCCATTGTCTGTGTTATCGGGACCGCGAACGTCCATTAGCTTTGAGATTAGTGGAGAAACCGGAATGACGCGGTTAGAGTCTTCCCGTAAAGCTATAATGGGCTTGGTTTATGATCTTACTGTCATCACTTTGATTGGAGTCTCTTAGATACAACATATACGGATTACTGATAAGATGTTCTGGATGCTATATTTTTTGTAATACAACACATCCGGCATCCATGGCAACAGACACACTAAGTCTTTGAGACGGGGATCTCAACAAAGAAAACCCGAGTAGACACGCAAATCCGACGCTGTTCCCAATGGGAAACGGCTGGGAAGAAACCTGTCAATGATCTTCCAAGCATCCGGGGCCCAGACCTGTGTACCTGGGAACAAAGAGAAAAGAGAACCCATCATATGCAACTCCCAGCCCACCGCGGCTTAAGTCTACCTACTTTTCTATCCCGCGAACCTTTCCGTCCGGCCGCGAACCTAGTTTACTAATTCTCTTCCACATGGCCCGGCATCTTACCCCAGTATATGATTGGCCCCATGCAAGTCGGAAGATCAGTCAGAAAAGAGACAGCGAGATACCTCTCCTCCCTCAGAGCCCCGATGCATCAGGAGATCAGGTGGCGGAAAACAAAATGAGGCACAGGATGTGCGGTCAACCAATGTTCATCCAAGTTAAAAAGCCAACACGAACTACTCCGTAAACGAGGCACTGAAACAAGGATGGTCCGTTATAAGCCGAATAGTAAGACCAGTGTTTCTACTATCCGTGCGAGAATGCAACTGACAGAGTGTAGAAGTCCGAAGGTAGGACATGACATAACATGAGATGTTGAGGGAAAAGGATTCTCCTTGCTGTTCTCGCCCAGTCTGCGAGCTGTATCTGCGTACTTCGTAGTACATCTTACATCTTACATTGTACATTGTACATCGTACATCTGGTACATCTACGGAGAACGGAGGACATCTCCGCTGGGAAGTGACTCGTACAAAGACGGGGTAACCAAGATGATCAGGATGTACTTTTGTATCAAAGTCAAGATGAGATGTCTTTGTTTGGTATCTGGAGATTATTAGAGTAAGTTAATGTGCTGGAATGAAAGTTCGAGGCAACCAATTCCCATGCTCGAGTCAAATAAATTACCAAGGCGGCCCAACCCCCTTCTGACACGCCCCAAACAACGTAGACTAGGGCTGCGTGGGCAACGGTTACAGGCTGCACACAATTATTGTATGCCCAACCTCCTCAATTATTAGGCGCCGTGCATCGGCGGTCAGATGATAAATAGGGAATTATACGGAGTACTCCATATGTGATAAGCATATAGGGCACATTAGAGCATATGCAAGTATGACTGTTGATAATAGTTAATGTGAGATATGGATATGAATCCTCCGTTCTTCTGTACTCCGTATTAATTAATATAATAATTGAGACTTCTCTTTTCTTTTTTTCAAAGGAAGTGTTGTTTTAGCTTAAGAGACGTGTATGGTAAAATTGAAAATTAAGGTACCCGTTTCCGCGATGAGTGTCCCATTGGTTGAGAACGGATCAACCCGTTATTTGGGGTCTTAGCTGGTCTTAGCTGGTTTTATTTGGGGGTTTTTAAAATGATTTGGTGTGATTTTTCTGTTTGGTTTATTTTTGTAAATTTGGTAAATTTAGTTTATTTTCTTTTTTTTAAAATTATTTTCCTTACGGTAATTCTGTAATTTGGGTATTTTGGAAGTAATTCTAGATTCTCCATACCCAGAGACCCCCTCTCCCTCTCTCTAGTATATGCACACTTATGTGTGCGATGCGCTCTTTTATTTCTCTTTTCTTTATTCTTATTATTCTTATACTCTGATTCTAAATCTTTTACTCTTTCACCCTATACATATTTTCAAGGAACCTCGGATTCCAAGTATTTCGCCACGGTGGACTGATCTGCAACGACCGAAAGTCGTTAATTTACCGTCTCCACGCCCCCGTCTAGGAGCTCAAGCTGTCACCGCGTCAGGGGCTCACCCTCGGTCCTCCGATCCCTCCAGTTTCCACCAGAACGGGTCTCCTCCTATTCTGGATTTTCCTTTTTATTGCATCGTGCCCGGTCCTCAATCCTCCCAGATCGCCCACTACATGACCACCGTCACTCCCCCTCCAACTACCTCGTCACTCCTTACTTTTCCGTCAATGGGAACCCAATCGTCTGGCTCGAACTAATACTCGGAACATGATCACCTGCTGCAATTGATACTCCCATATACATACACACACTCACTCGGGGATACTGCGAAACCTTCCCCCTCTACATAATTGTAAGAACGCCTGATCTACTGAGAATGTCGGGAAGCTGACCTTGAACCCTCCTTAGAACCCCTCCTCCACATTCCTCTCCCGATCTGCTGGCAGACCTGAAGAGATATCAAACATGACCATCACATATGATACACCCACCCGGGGGTCACATACCTCCATGGCAACCCTCGAGGACCGCTTCGAAGTCATCAAGGAGATTGGTGATGGAAGCTTTGGTAGTGTTGCCGTCGCACGCGTACGGACCGCCGGTGCTCACATCGCTCGCAGAGGCACTATGGTATGGGGTAGCAAGACTATTGGTGTATTGTGCTTCCACTGACTCATTGGTTAGGTTGCGATCAAAACGATGAAGAAGACATTTAGTTCCTTGGGTCCATGTCTAGACCTGCGGGAAGTCATCTTCCTCCGAACATTACCCATTCACCCCCACCTCGTCCCTGCCCTCGACATCTTTCTCGACCCCCTCTCCCACAAGCTTCACATCTGCATGGAATACATGGATGGCAACTTGTATCAGTTGATGAAGGCTCGTGATCACAAATACTTTGAAGGCAAGCATGTCAAGAGTATTCTTTACCAGATCTTGTCCGGTCTGGACCACATCCACGCACACCACTTCTTCCACCGGGATATTAAGCCTGAGAATATTCTCGTCTCAACCTCCGCCCCCAACGATTCCGCTTTCAGTCGCTACTCTAACCTCGTCACCCCTCCTTCTACTCCTCCTGTCTACACCGTGAAGATCGCCGACTTCGGTCTTGCTCGTGAGACCCACTCCAAACAACCATACACCACATACGTCTCCACGCGATGGTACCGCGCACCCGAGGTGCTTCTACGAGCAGGAGAGTATTCGGCTCCAGTTGATATGTGGGCAATGGGCGCCATGGCAGTTGAAATTGCCACGTTGAAGCCCCTATTCCCAGGAGGCAACGAGGTGGACCAAGTTTGGCGTGTGTGTGAGATTATGGGTAGCCCAGGGAACTGGTACAGCAAGTCGGGCGCTAAGATTGGTGGTGGTGAATGGCGCGAAGGATCACGTCTGGCTCATAAGCTCGGTTTCACATTCCCCAAGATGGCACCACATGCGATGGAATCCGTGCTCCAGCCCCCGATGTGGCCCGCAGCATTTAGTGAGTTCGTCACATGGTGTCTCATGTGGGATCCTAAGAACCGCCCAACGTCTACCCAGGCGCTTAACCACGAGTACTTCGCCGATGCGGTTGATCCGGTACGGCCCAAGTCCTCTACCTCGTCAAGGCTGCTTGGCCGCAAACAGTCCGAGAAGAGCTTCAGGTCACCAAATCTTACTCCTGGTGACTCTCCTACATTGTCTTCCAAGCCTTCTTGGTTCCGGAGATCATTGGTCGTTCGGTCGGACAGCCCTGTACACACTGCAGAAGACAGCCCCGCCCGGCCACCAGTTGTTACTCAAGTTACTGTGCCTGAGATCCAGTCTGCGAAGGCGCGTCCCCTGAACACCAAGCGGGCTACCTGGGCAAACGGTGCGCCGATGCCAATCCTTCCTTCTATCCGCCCTGTCTCCCCTCTCTCCAACTCCGTTACAGCCCAGGCAAACGCCACTGTGGCACACAGCGAGGCTTCCAAGTCTTCCGACACCTCAGCTAGCTCAAAGATCGGCCGCCAGTTGTCCCTCAACTCCCATGGAAATCACTACTCGGACCCGAATCGTCAAGAGGCTGAAAGGATGCTCAATGGTTCCGGGACTAACACTCCAACCACAAAGGAGAGTTTCTTCTCGCATCTGCGCAAGCGCGCCCGCAGACTGTCTGGGCGTAACCAAGCAGCCCCTGCTGATGACGTCGAGGCTAACGCAGGTTGCATCCCTTGGTCGAACCGTTCATCAGTGGCCCTCGATGGGCCTACTAGTGAACCAAAGCAAGGTTCCGACTTGACCGAGTTGGACAAGGCTCTTCAATGTGTCAAGTACTCATTGGACTCGTCCACACTGAGCAATGTCCCGGTGCACTTGAATAATTCCGCCGACGGCCAGACTAAGCGTCAGTCTATGCCTCAGACCACCAGCAACAATCCCGCTCCCATCTCTAGCAGGACTCGTCGTGCCATGCAGATGTCTACCCACCCGGTTCACCGGTACGAGACCCCTGAAGAGGAAGATGAGTTACTTGATGAGGTATTGCACTCTGCCAACAAGGCGGCCAGACGCCTGGCTCAGACTCAGTCAATGGCTGCCGACTCACACAGTGGTGTTCGCCGGTCAGACAACTCGCGTGTACCGCAGAACCCCTATCCTACACCGTCACCCACGGCAAAGGATAGTGCTACGTTTGGTCAACAGTCAACACCTAGCAAGCTGAACATTCACAAGATTGATCCCGCGGCCACAAACCGTCATTGGCCCACTCCTCCTTACGAGGAGGCCGAGCTTCACAACAAGAAATCTGACTACTTCGCCCGTGGATCCAACTATATCTAAGTCACCCAACCACGACATTCAACATCACATCCTTTTGAGTTGCGAAAAGCACAAAAATTTGGCGAAATTGCGCAACAACGGAAGAAACACCGAGCAACCTACATAGCTCACGGCGTATGGATTCTGGTATTTTTTTTTCATTTTCTTCACAAGGTCTGGCCATTTGGAGGGTGTTTTATCTTTTTTTTTTTTTTTCTTTTCACATATGGGCATTGGGCTTTCGCCGTTTTTGCAAGTTTCTCGTTTTCCCCCACATTCATACCCCTGCAGCCCTTTTTATAGATGGATCCGGGCCTCGTTTCATTTTCCTTTTGGAGTCCTTTCGTTTCATCATTTACCAGGCAGGGGCGTGATTTCTTTCCTTGACATTTGATACCACATGCGCGAGTCGCATCATACACGGCATTTCCCTCTACCTCTTCAGGTATTCCTCACCCTCTCTTCATCCGATATGACTGATATCGGATCTGCACATTTGAACATCATTCTCGATGAATATTGCGCTCTTTTTCTTTTGTCCATATAATTTCTCCCTTTTCTCCCCCGCTTGTACATTGTCGGCTACAGCCATTCCTATCTTTATTCTTCTTGTCTATCATTTTTCTTACTTATTTATCCCTGCATTACATATTCCTGTCATGGCCCTTTCTACTGCTTGAGTTTCTTGTATCATTTCCTCCCCACCTCGGCGTTCTGGCTTGGATCCAGTCTGCTATATACTCTTGTAATATACCTCCGCCTTTGGCCGTTGTGCCATGCTCATACACCTTACTACATACATACACATTGGATCTACTCAAAACCTTACACTGAGACCTCACTTCTTGTTTACCGTAAATTTTCCTGCTTTAACATTTTCATTCAGGTTTCTATTGAATTAGTATAGGAGCTCGCAGTGGAAAGTGATTTACAGTGCGGGAAGGTAGGATTATTAGACCAAAAGGCTTATCGCTTTAACCTTTGCAGAGAATTTATTATACAGTAGTAGACAGGTTACTCCAGGGCTCTATCTTGAGATTATATAATGAATGTAAAAACATCCTTTGCATCTATACTTCTCGCATGGAGTACTCCATCCATGGATCGATATCAACGGAACAACGATCATCCGTGGCCCATCAAGATTTCCTGATTGAGACTGCTCTGCTCGACTCTACCAACTTTTTTTTCTTCCCCTCAATTGCTCCCCAGCGCAACCTAACCGGTCGAAACTAGACTGGCCTTAGCTTGAAATTCGGGCTACCAATACCTTAGCACATCCAGCTCGCGCCCTGGCAAGCACTTTTCACAAATCGCGGGCCGATAACCACAAAATCAAAACCGCCCGCCAACAGCTACGAGCTTAACCTCGCGCAACTGAAGTCCAGCTCTATCTTCTAAAACAAAGCAATATATTTCCCCGTCACATACCGACACCAAACCCGCCAAAATGTCAAATCAAAGACAAGCCTCTTCCGCCTCTCAAGTCCCCCACCTCTCACCCGCCGAACTCTCTTACCTCTACACCTCCCTCAGCCTCCCCAAGAACCCAATCCGACCAGATGGCCGCTCACCCACACAATTCCGCCCTCTATCCGCCGAGACCACCATCTTACCCGGTACGAATGGAAGCGCGCGCATCGGGTTCGCAGATGGCACACAAGCGATCGTCGGTGTGAAAGCAGAAGTCGAGAAGACCGTTCTCGCAGCCGACACGCTCGACTCGCGCAGTTTGGCGCAGCATGGTGACGCACTGAACCGTGAGGGCGAGGAGGGTTCCGCTGCTGTCTCAGGACAGGGCGAATGGGTGCAGATGTCGATTGAGATCCCCGGGTTTAGGGACGATGACGCCCTGCCTGTGTTCTTGAGTGAGATGATGCGGGAGAGTCTGGTTGGCTCTGTTTCTGGTGGGAATGGGGATGCTGCGAAGGAGATGGCCGGTGGGTTGAAGGGGAGACTTGTTATTAACAAGCGGTGGCATTGGCGCTTGTATATTGATGTAAGTTTTGAAGATCGCTTTCTGTTTTTTTTTTTTTTTTGGATTTCTGGTTTCTATTTTTGAAGGGTTCTGAGGGTGTGAAATGATCATTGCTAACATGTTATTCTCCAGGTCCTGCTCCTCTCCCAACCTCTCGCATACCCCCTCCCCCTCCTCTCGCTCACAACCCACCTCGCCCTCCTCAGCACTAAGCTACCAAAACTCAAGTCCAAGGGTGAAGAAGACCCCTTCTTCGACGATGACTGGGCTGCTGCGGAGTATCTCTACCCCCGCTCCAATACTTCCAAGTCTCCTCTCTCTGCCGCTCCATCATACCCCGTCCGCCCACCTGTAACGCTGCTCGTGATCTCCGTCGGTGACAACGTCATCTTCGATCCTAACCGTGAAGAAATCGCCGTTGCGGATGCAGTGCTGGCCATCTCAGTTACGCGCAGTAGTGACTCGGAGACCTTGAAATTGCTCTCGATCCGCTCGATCGATCCTCCCTCCCGCCTCACTCAGCCTGGTATCCCCAATTCCGAAAATGTGAATATGCTTGGTGCTACTGCGGCGCCTGGCGAAGAGACTGGTGGTCAGGAGGAGGTCGAGGGTGTCTGGCGCCCCCGAAGGGGTGGTGTCAAGCGCAGTGTCATTGCACGTATGGTTAAGACTGTCCTTAGTAAGGGCGGTGTTGGCGAGGAGGTCCTTGAGGGACTTGAGGGAGTTGAGGTGCAATAATTGTCCTATTTTGATACATTTCTCATGGCCATGTATGAGTAATAAAGTACAGCATTACTTTAGGTTGCGACTTTGATATCTGAGTTGATAGGTCGCTACTTCTGGAGTTTGGAGAAAAGCGTTGTCTTTTGATTAAATCGTTTCTGTTCATCGTTGATTTGATTGAAGTTGAGAGAATCCTCCTATGGTAGCTGGATTGAAAGTCCACTAATGTACAAAAATGGATTGAACTCCATTTACACCAACGTCACTGTTGGAGGGGTGTTGGTAGGTGCGCTTTATGTATGTAGCGAAGGGTCCATCAATACAAACCCACAGCCAAACCACATAGACAGCATATGTAGCCTATACCATACCTACATAGGTAGATGCGCAGCTATATCACCTGTAGATATGAATTTACCAGCCCTGGAGCCTATAAATCACCAAATCCCCAACCACTTCTTAACAGGCCTCTTATTTCCCTCCCAATCAACAAACTCCTTCTCCCCCGCGCCCTCAACGGCAGCAATAGGCGACTGCAAATCAACCTCGTTACTGTCATCGTTCTTCTTCTCAGGCTCCGCCTCCTCAAGCCCATGCGCAACACGATACTGCTTCCTCTTCTCGGCGTCCTCAACGCGACGGTGCCGTTGCTCCCGCACGCGCATCGAGTTGTGTTCCACATGCATGCGCCACACAGATAAAGCCTGTGAGATCGTGCCGACGGGCGATGTCAGCAGACCCGACCAGGATGGTAGCAGGTGTGCGAATGGTGAGGTTGCTTTGAAGTTTGTTGTGAAGGTGAATCCCGCGCAGGAGATCAAGACGCTCTGTGTATTGGTTAGTTACTTGTTTACTTGGTTCTTGGAGATTTTGGGTAGATCCAGAGCTTGGCTCTTTGCTAGTCGGGAACTCACCATCGCAATCCAAATGTGGATCCACTTGCTCGTCAGGAACTTGAACATCACTGTCCCCTCCGGCGGGAACATTCCCGGGTACTGCGTCTTGCTCTGCTGCACGCGCTCTTTCTCCGTCGTGCGCGGGCCATACTCGAATGGTTGGCCTGGGGGTGCGTTCTTGGGAGATGGAGTCGTCAGACGCTGGGGATGAGAAGGCGGGCGGAATCTATCGGGCTTTGCGAGGACGCGGGGCTTGGAATTGGCATTGGTGTTGGTTTTGCTGGCTTTCTTCAACGCGGCGCTGGTTGAGGTGAAGCTACGTCGCGCGCTTTGGCGTTGGAGGGCGCGCAGGGTCAATGCTGAGGGTGGGCCTCGTGGGAGGAGGAAACCGGGGATTGGATTTGGCATGTTTGAGAGTGTTCTTTTCTACCCTTTTGCTTGTGTGGAGGGGCTGGATGGTCTTGTTGACTTGATCTAGATGTGGAACCGTAGATGCAATTTTTGGAGAAGGTTTTATATCACGTGACCATATCGGGACATCGGATGCCGATTGAGTCGAGATGCTCTCTCACCCGGTTCAACCGCATACCCCTAACGATTTCGGGAAGAAAAAAAATTATCAGACCACTTGACCTTGGGAAACATTCACGTGTTTTAGTATCCATTCTTTCCCGTCTTTCCCACCAATTGAAATGGTCTGAGAATAGCTCTAAGCTGTACAGAGTACTTCGTAGTCAGAATCGTTTCTAACTACATAAACTAACCTAATGAAAGGTCATAGTCCCAATTTTACTGCAACCTCGGCAACAGGCTAAATTGCAATCGCCGAGAATGAATCGAAAATAAACCGTTTCTGCCTCAGGATCCACACATCGGACCACCGGGGAGGATCAGCTTGGGCGAATGAGAACCCTGCCATTTCGAAGCCACGGTGGATCGGGAAGTTGCTCCAGTTCTCCAGGGGGGAAGGAAGGGGGTAAACGCGCGTGAGATATGAGCTCGGTCGCCATGGGCATCCAGATAGGAATTGAATGTTTCAGTTTGTAAAGCTCCATGAAGCTTTGAATATGCACACACAAGCGAGTTAGTCAGGAACCATGGATGTTCTAAGCTACCCAAGTGATGATGAGTTATGAGATCATAGGGGCGGAAGATAGAACGTAGAGTGTACACTCTTGTACACGTTCTTTGCCACAAGTCAGTAATTGTTCCCAGCATATTTCAAGAAAAGTAAAGAGAACAAAGCGAAAGTGTAAGTCGTCAGTGTACAACAGCCACACCGAAGTTCCCGGTTGCGCCCGTTCACCTGAATCATCTGGCTTCTGATTGGCGGAGCGGCAGATTACGAGAGAGCGTGTCGGGGCCAAGTACAAATAACCAGATTTTCTTCTCTCCCCTTCCCAGTTTTTTCTGTACAGTACAGTGTCATAATAACCTCTTTTTATTATTCTCTCATAATACTTCACAATGCCTCCTAAGAAGCAAGAATCTTTCGCTCCTGGTAAGCTATCTACCTTCCCCCATTGAGCTGAAAGGAGGTTGGGGAGGTGCCATCGAGGTTGAAGGAAGGAAGGGTATTCCAACTCCTAAATGGCAACACAATGGCAACACTGTTACCTGCTTGGGACGACGATTGACAACAATTCCTCGCCTTGACTACCATTGGCGCCTCAACCTAACTACCTCTCAATTGCGGATCACCGCAACCTTTTCTCAAAGTATTACGCATCAGTTATTCAACATGACTACTTTCGATGTGTTCTGCACGTTGACGATCATCGACATGCGCGAGGCCGAGCGTGCAGAAGCTGCCTTGATTGAAGAAGCCAAAAAAGAAGCCGACAGGATCGCTAATATCAGCTTCTCTCCAGGTGACGCCGCCAAGGGTGCTAAGCTCTTCCAGGTAAGTTCTTTGTTACTTCACGCGCATACAAAGGGAACATGAAACTAACAGCTCTTTTTTCAGACCCGTTGCGCCCAGTGCCACACCACCGAGGCCGGCGGTGCCCACAAGGTCGGCCCCAACCTCCACGGTCTCTTCGGCCGTAAGACTGGCTCTTCCGAGGGTTACGCCTACACCGACGCCAACAAGCAGGCCGGTGTTGAGTGGAACGAGGACACTCTGGTAAGTGCCAACTACAACTTTTAGCTCCGCTCCGATCGGCCGCTAACGATGTCCCCATAGTTCTCCTACCTCGAGAACCCCAAGAAGTTCATCCCCGGTACCAAGATGGCCTTCGGTGGTCTCAAGAAGACCAAGGAGCGCAACGATCTCATCACGTACGTTACCCGCACCCGCGAACCCACACCCCCTGACCTCTGAACTAACACACCACATAGTTGGCTCAAGGATAACACCGCATAAACGACCTGATGTTCTTTTTTATTCCCCGGCTTTTTTTCTGTTTCTCCCCATAGAAGTCTGGGATTATGGCGCCATGGCCTGATTACCGGGTGTCCCAAGGGACCGGGCCTGTATTTTTATTACAATTTCCATGACCCAAAATAGATTTGATCTTCTCCTCTTCTTCATTTTGGTTTGATATTTGATATTTGATAGAACAAACGAACTGCAAACGGGAGGGTTTATGCACGCTTATTCCCAAGTGTTTGAGATTCTTCGGATGATCAAGGAGGTCTGTCTTATGATTGGTTGATGGTTCTAGCTGTATCGATTGGGCAAACATGGGCGGTCAGGCACGGAGATACTTGAAAAGTACTTGATGAGGACCTTGGAGGTTATTGCAGGGACTATACAAACTGGAAGTACTCCTGCAGTACCACCCTTGTACATTGTCCGGTATCTGATGTGTACACGCCGTGTTGGCTTCGAGTTTCAGCACATGACCCAGCAGGGATCAGGCTGATTGGCCCAACCTCCTCGACTTGGATACAAGTGAGGGGACGCATGCCTTCTCATCTTCTCATTCCTGATTCCTCCATTGCTCAACGAGGCGTTTCGATCCCAGTTCTATATTAATCTCCCAGCGTGTTTCCTGATCGCAATCTTGTCCAACATCAACTATCGAATGTGCCTATCTCAGACATATCTTGTGTTGCACTTTAGAATCCAATACCTGCCTTGTCGCATCGCATCGCATCATACCTTATCGCATCTTTGGCGTGGGGTTAATTGCTCAGATCTCTTCTGTAACGGCTAGCGCAGGGAGACACCGTCCCAGCGCATATACTAACTACCCTAGTTTTACCTAAAGAGTTAAACCGGTTCATCCGCCAGTGATCGCCACTCATAGGCATTGATCTGCGCTTCGTCGCTGAGACCTGCAGTGCCTCTTCTTCCGAGGCGCGACTATCGCGATACACCGTCCGGGATGCTGGACGAGTTAGACAACGTCTTCGACGACCATCCATCCCTGGACGCGTCGCTCGAAGACTTCGAGAACAATACCAACCCCCACAGGTCCCCAATGTTCGCGCTGCCCTCCCAACACTCCGGATTCCGGTCTGAAGACTCGGATGGGGAAGATGGAGAAATCGAGGACCCGGCGCAGGAGCGCTGGTCACCCCCAGGCTTCCATCAACCCGAATACATTCAGGGCAGTGGATGGTACCGCCACCAGCCCTATCTGCGCAAGGATAACCCCCCCTACGGATCGCTTGCAGCTCAAGCCCACAGTCGGGCTCAGCGCCTCTCCGTCCCAGTCGCGTGAACCAAGTCCACAGTATGAGGATGCGCTCGAGGGTCCCACGAAGAGTAGACAGGTCGATCGCGCCAGCCCGGGCGACATCTCTGTCGCGGCTAATGTGCCTCTACCGGCGGGTGCAGATACCCCCCTCCACGGACGATCCCCAAGTCCGCCTCCGGCTCCGACTACAGGGCGCACACCACGCCACAGTCCCGAGGACGACGGGGTGGGCTTTGGCGCGGAGAATCTGAGCAACTGTAGGCCCTGTCTGATCTGGTTTCAGTTGCAGGCGCGGGTATACTAACGATTGTTGTGAATGAATAAAGACATTCGCTTTGCAGTGCGTGCAGAAGTCCAGCACCGAGAACCTATTGCCGCGTTGTTTGGCTATCTGCGCTCAAAGTTCGAGCGCATGACCAGCTCCAAGTCTAACACCACCTTATCTATCATAATCCTCCTCCTTTCAGTCGCATTCATGCGCGCCCTAGTCCTCCCAGGCCTCCCACAGTCGATCCCCGATCTAGTAAAGCTATCCGGCTTTGCGCGCTCCTTCGAACCACTGATATACTATTCAGAGAACGGTGTTCAGCAAATCGGCACCCTGCAAGAAACCGGCGTCGCAGTCTGGGACTTGAGCGAGTCCGTCCGCGGCACCAACATGACCAGCGCACCCATAATAGTGCGCCAACTAGACGAGCTCTCCGACTCCCTCAAGTCCCTCTCCCTCGAGCTAACCCGCTTTTTCGCCAACGTCGACTCAGACATCGACTCCATCCTAATAGTAATGGACTGGGCCAAGCGCGAGCTCGAAACCCTCTCCGCCCAGCCCCCAAGCACCCTCCCTACAATAGTCTTCGACAACATGCACAACATGCTCTCGCGGCTCGGCGCGCTCGAACGCTCAGCCCAAGTTTCCGACAACGGTGTCTCCGCAACCTCCACAACAACGACACCCCTTGGTCACCTCGTAATGGCTGTCTTCGGGCCAACCTCCGCGCAGCGCACACGCACAACCCTAACCCGCACATTCACGGAGTTCCTTGCCGTCCTCGAAGAATCAATAAACAGCGAACTCACCCACTCAACCGCGCTCTTCGCGCTCTTCGAGTCTATCGACCGCCAATTCCTCAATCTCCAGCGCACAGTTGTCCGCGAATCAGACGCCCAGGAACGCGCAGAGGGCGAGATGCTCTCTTCCCTATGGACGCGTGTGCTGGGGCCGGATGCCGCGGCCGTTCGCAAATATGAGAAGAACAAGAAACTCCTCGCGAATGTGCGCAGTCGCACAGTCGCGAATAAACATCTCCTCGTTGACCACCGCGGCCGACTACTCACGCTGAAGGTTAATCTTGAGACGTTGCGCAGGAAGCTAGTTAGCCCACTTGTGCGTCGAAATGACTCTGTCAGTTTCGTCGGGTCAGTTGATGGGAGCGGGAGTGGGAATGGGAATTCCGGTTCTCCGGGCCGAATGCTTGGGCCCGTTGAAGCTGTTATCGATGGACAGATCCGCGGGTTGGAAGGGACGTATGATTACCTGCGGACTGTTCGGGAGAGACAGAAAGCGAAACTTATGGAGCTTGTTTATGGGGCAGGGAGGAAGCCCAGCCGGGCTATGATTGATGGGTTGGAAGGGAGTGATGACGATGAGTGAAGGTCTGAGATGAGAATTCTTGATCTTATTGTCCTTTTTCTTCCTTTTGGCCTCATTTCTTTGTCTTGGCATAGCATCCTTTGGTTGGGTTCTTTTGTCTCTCCCTCTTTTTGTCTCTCCTCTCTGGCGTTCTAGGGCATATGTGGCAGGGCATCCGCGGCTGCGGGCTTTTTCGTGGGAATTGGTGGTTTACCTGCTGTGCCTCTTTGAATGACTGCTTTTGTCCTTTTTTGTTTTGCGCTTGACTTTCGTGGCGAATAGGTTTTTGCGAGGAAAAGGGATAGAAATATGTGGCGCCAGCTGGTTTGATTTCACTTCATGGCGCCGTGCAGTTATGGGGTTCTTTTGTGGATGTATGAATGAATCTTTTTGCTGTTCATAGTCATTGTTCTTATGCAACTTTCATATATAAGTCCTTGATTATACATAGACAAGTCTTCTGTACCGTTTACACTTCATACCTTTATATGTATATCAAAAAGAAATCTCCAATGAAACGTAAAAAGATATCTAAGACGCAGAAAAAAGGACATCCAGAAAACCCATCCAAAGGAAACATCGGCTTGTTATCTTCTTACATATAAAGTCCCTAATAGCATCTTGAGTTGGATAAATCATACTACCAACGTCCTACATCGGTAAGAACAGGCCTGGAGCACATGGCCGACTACTCTTGTTTCCTACACTTCCAGATATAAATGCAAACTAGATCTTCTATTTGTTCCTGCTTTTTCCCTTCTTTCACTGATACCCCTCCTATTTTAGCCCAACATCAAGATTCATAGAACTAGCCTGATATCCCATAGCTATATAGACAGCCCTAGATAGAGCCAAGATAGAGTTGCTGGGTTCAACCAAGGCAATTCTCATTCAAAGAAAGCGGCAGGTCGAATTCCCATGACCAGCAAGAGAGGAATATTGTATTCTTCGAAATGCACTTCTTGGAGTTTTGTAACCGCATCCTTTGCAACCAGAATCCCATACTGTGTAAAATAGGCTCTGGCATTCTGCTTTTTGTGCCTTTTAGTGCCAAGTTGGCTGTGGAGGAAGGGCCAAAGAGAAAGATGCCACTATGCCCTTGCTATACCAAGGGAAATAACCAATCACGTTGTTCTCTTCCATGTCAGCTATGTCGATTTGTAGCACCTCCCGGGAAAAGAAAGTACATTCCAGGTCGATGTTAGCCACTTGTGAAGCGGGGATCTTAGGTTGACTCTCAATCCTTCTTATGATTTCGGCTATTGTCCCTGTCTCGGGGTGCCATTGGGCCAGCCTCGCTTTTTCGAACAGTTTTTTTGATCTCTTTCCTTTCTTCTTCATCGGAGAAGCCTGGATTCCAGGTATGGAAGTGCTTTCGGCAGTATTTCGACCCCTCCCACACAGTGCCGATACAGTGTTTATAGGCGCAAAAGCTCTGCTTAGCACCTACTTCCAGAAAGTTGTGCCGTTATAATTTATTGAACACGAATCGCCCATTGCAGGGTGCACATCGAGCCAACGCTTCATGTACATCTGGCTGATAGTACCTCGTATATACGTGTATAATAAGCATATAAATAGATATAAAAATAGAAATTGCAACTGATCATCAGCCATACTGGCTTGGTTGGCCATGCCACCTAACAAGTCTGATCCGCATGGTTCAAATTGACAAGATGTCCCAAGGTGTGCATATCCCTCCGGATTCGGCTTGCCAAACTAATCAGATGACGGAGAATCTTTGTGGGAGTCGAGCGCCAGAGGTGGATTTCCTGGAAATACCGGACTTTGCCTTGGAAGGGTGGCGTGCACGAACATAATATCCTGGATTCTCCGCGCCTCTTCGTCTGTCAAACAATTCGAGAGAAAAACCACAGGTCGTGTGGGCAATATCTCTTCTTCGAAAGTCTCAGTTGCTTTGAGAAGCATGGTTGACCCAAAGACCAAAGGAACGCTCTTGGGCCCTCGGGATGGGAATTATAATCGCAATCACTCAGCAAAGGAGCCCCGATATACCCCGTTCTTGCTCTATAAAATACAGATATCACGCAAGCGCATCCGAATAACGACTGCTGGGACTGGCTGCGATATACCCCAGCCGTGGATAACGCCGAATTTTGCGCCGATGTGAAGCCTTTCAGCGGTGGACTAAGGTAGACTAGAGTTCGCATCTGGTCCCCCTGGATGTGCATCCCATAGGCGGTACTTTTTCAAACTGATGAGGCTTATTTTGTCGGTTATATCAGCGCATTCGATTGTATAGCCAGGTGTTTTGAGTAGGTGGATCAAGCTGTTCTCCGATCATGCTGCGCAGATATGACCATCGCGGTCAAAATCAACAGGCCAGCGGTTGGTTCTTTCGATGGCTTGGGGGTATTTTGTCGCCATATAGACTCCTTCATCGGTCAACTTTGTCCCGTTGGGAGGTGGTATCTAATGGCCGTTATCGGGGCCTGATTCTGTTGCTCCCATGGGACGAGCCCTGTGCTCTGGTCATGATGAAACATAGACGAGGGCCCATTTTGGAATGTACCATGAAGCCCCCGGCTCCTTGTAATCCACAATACCATGGGGTCCCCGGTCTTTGAAGGCGGATCGGTATATGAGAGCTGTATTTTCGGCTTCGTTCTGAACTTGGGGTTTGTTGTAGATATCAAAATTACTGAAATCCCACCTCTTGGGTCACAGTAGGTGTCATGACCTTCGGGGAGATTGCGTTTGGTTGCTTCATCCGCAATACTGTGGGCAACCAGATCAGAATGCTAGGACGACAAGGACATGAATATTGATTATGCTATCTCGGTGTGCGCCCTGTGTAAAGATAGAGCAAAGGAGCAATTGGCATGGCGACCGAATTTCGACATCGGAGTTGGCCAGGATATTGTTTCTAAAGTAGTGTTTCAAATAATCTTTGAGGTCATCCTCGGGTATCAACTGCATAACCCCAGCGAGCTTGTCTTGGTTAGCTTTATTCAAGCCTGTTAAACAAACAAGTGACTGATGTTTTAGATATTTATCTGGAGGGAGATGAGCAAAGCAAGAAAGAAATTAAGAAAGCAAGGCCTTTTGTACTTACAATGCCCGTATAGTGTAATCGTTAGATTCCACGGTATTATAGATATAGTAGGCGCAATTTGGCACGCCATGGATGCCTGGGTACTTACATTATATCTTTTTTATATACCGTGGATCCGAGGCAATGAGTGAAGGAGCACAGGAGAAACGATAGTCATGACCATATATATACATATAGCGAGACATGTCAGGCCTTTTGTAAGGATATTTTCAACGTAGTCTATTCCATCGTTGCTTGGGCGAATTCTGTATATAAGGAAGAGAGGAGCGAGCGAGAAAGAGGGGGAGAAGGACGTATATATAGGTTTTATTGCAGCGAGACAGCAAACAAAGACCTGAATAATACTACGTGATCACAGTACCTAAAAGGCATAGTCACATATTTCTCACTCCTAGCAAATGACATAGTAAAAGATTTTCTAAAGGCCAAAGAACATCCAAAATGTCCAACAAAAGGACCTGACAAGGCCCCATAAGTCGCCGAGTATTCTTGTCTCTACACTTCCATCGAGTGTAAATCCTAGATTTCCTTTTTTTACCCATTAATAAACTCCTGTTTGAAACAAAATCGTTGGATTTCCCCCTTCGTTGGTGATTCTCACGGGGAAAAGTCCCCATCAACAAAGAATCTTCCAGGTCTATCGTAAGGCAGTACCCCCGGTGACGGCCAACCCGCTCTTCGACAACTCAACCACTCGCCGTCAATTTCTTGATTCCTTGTACGCGAACCTGCCCAGTGTACGGGAATGCGCATGAACTGGCAACCCCCCCCCCACAAGCGCGGATAAGATAGATGCATAGGACGCTCATGTCCCGGGTCACAGCCCTCATTCTCGTACAAATCTGCTTTGGCCAGGATGACTGTTTCGTCGAGTGCAAACCGTGCAGAATATTATGTAATTTAAGGTGTGTGCCCACGTGGGGCAGTGGAATTATTTCCAACCTTGGAAGGTTATATCCACTGCCTGCACGGAGGACTCCGTACATGATAGAAATACAATAGCAATACTAGCGAAACTTGGAAAATCGACAGACCCTCATACATAATATCAAAAGTGTATCATATGCGTAGTCGGCTGTCAGTTTAGAGTCATACATTACTCCACCCTTCTATCAAGAGGTTCTGCACAAAGGTAGCCTAGTTAGGCAATCTGTATTACCATCTCTTGGCTTTTTCTTTCTCAAAGACAAGATGGAATTGGGAGAACTTCTGGGCTTTGCTATGAATCCATAGCTTGAAACACTATGGGTGACTAGATCTACGTATGTACCTAGGTACTTGATATCCATGCCCAGATAAGGCGGATCGGTCCGAGGAGTCACCCGTGGACCCCACACTCGGAGCCACCCGGCTTGGGGCGCGAGTTATGCCAACAGATAGCTTCATTCCAAATCTACAACTCTTTCAATTGTCTCGCCATGTTGAAAGCCGCACAGTCCATAGGGGGCATCCAAAGATCGCAATGGAATACCTCTTCTAGCAGACCTATAGTCGCAGTATTATTCCAAGCAATTGACCCCCCTATAATCAATGGAGTTCGCAAACCACGCAAACCAGGCGGTAAGATACCATGAAACATTTCTCTGGACGATAGTTGCTAGTGCTGAATTGCCACAGGATACCAGGATTCAGGTGCAGATATTGCATACACTCTACGTTCCAAGGGAATCGAAGTCATCACGCCCCAGCCCTCCCCTTCCATTGCCCAGCATGAGGGTTGGTGTTTCCCAGATTCGGAAGAGGGGATATATTCTGCAGTAACCCAAGGAGCCACACACTTGTGGGCGAATACGATCGTGTTTTCTTCCCACCCTCTCCAGACAGCATCCTGTCTGGATAGCTATGCTCCGACTCTACGGGTTGTAGGCCAACCACCGGGTCTGGTGGAGAAGTTCGATGACAAGATGTACTTGAACGATAAACTGCGTCAGCAAGGAAGTTTTACCTTACCTCAATCGTGGGTTGTAAATGAAGGAGATGACTTAAATGTCCTACTTCAGTCAATCCCCAACTACCCCGTTGTCGGAAAACCGGTTCGTGGTCGCGGGAGTCACGGCGTGCAAGTCTGCCATACTCCTTCTGAGCTGAAAAGCCATATAGAATCCCTGTTCAGAGAGTCACCCGTGGTCCTACTAGAGGAATTTCTATCTGGCGAGGAAGCCACAATCACCGTGATGCCCCCATCCCTCGACCGAGCGGAGTATTGGAGCATGCCTCCTGTGGCCCGATTCAACCACGACCAAGGTATCGCACCGTACAATGGCACAGTGGCTGTTACTGCCAACTCGCGCGTAGTCACCAAGGAAGAGATGCGAGATCAATCTTATGAGGAGGTGATGCGTCAATGCGAAGAGGTGGCAAGTCTCATCAAGGCAACGGCTCCCATCCGCATTGACGTCCGACGATTCCGACATGGGTCGAAATTTGCTATTTTCGATGTCAATATGAAACCCGTATGTGTCTTTATTTGAATGGTGACTTTAATTCATACGCTGACCTCGAGTGCTAGAACATGACTGGTCCTGGTCGACCAGGTCGCGAGGATCAGGCTAGTCTGACTGCTATGGCAGCGACAGGGTGTGGGTGGGACTATCCTACGCTATTGCAAAATATGTTGCATGGGGCTTCGACACTGGAGACGTTCCGTCAATACCGCAGTCCTTTATAAATACATTTGATGTTAGCATACTTGAACAGAAGTCTTGGGCCCGAGCATGGCTTGTAGAAGATACCACGAAAATAGAGAGACTGATATACTGGCCTCGCATAATCCAAATATAAAACAGCTCAAATCACACGTCAGCCAGAGCCTTTTTTCTGCTTTGCCATCTCAACAAAATCAAACCTATATCCCATCTTCCAAAGTCAGGCCAGTTCATCTCCACAACCTCTATATCAGTCTCTTGGTGACACTGCCAGAGCATAAAATCACTCAAACGATAGACCCCCGACGTACGTATCAGAAGATCCAGCGGCGGAAACCCCATAAACATATTCTCCGTCAAAGACTTGGCTGTTATCTTGCTAGGGAAACCAGAACCAGAAACTGTTTCCCTGATAGAAGATGCAATCTCATCCCTGCCAGTATAAGCGACACAGATATTCACAGTCTTACCCCGGTTATTTTTGGTAGCATTCATAGTTTTGGAAATAGCCCTTAGAACGTGGTCTTCTAGCAATTCCAAACGACCCAACACCCGGATTCTAAGATTGTGTTTCTTCACCAATGGGTCATGCTCACCCATTTCTCCAAGTGTCCCTTCTAGCAACTTCATAAGAACATCGACCTGCTCTTTCGGTCTGTTGAAGTTTTCAAGGCTGAAGGCGTAGAGGGATATAACATTTATTCCGCAATCGAAGCATGTATCCAAAATCTGTTTGTGTTAGCTATCTCAATAGTTGATAGCTTGGAATTTTTAAAATGATAATTTACCTTCACTAGAGCTTTTGCGCCGGCTAAATAACCAGCTGCGATGGAAATCGACTTATCTTTTGCATAGCGTCGATTTCCATCCATTATGAATGCTACATGTTGTGGGATGGGACCTTGGGCTAAGGTCTCTAATACGAATTGGTTGATATATAGGAAGACATGCTCCAGATATTTATAGAGGACTTGGAAGATGTGCATATTGTGTTCAGTAGGTGACTAGATAGATTTGAAAGATAGATTTGAGCCCAAGAGTTTATACGGAGCTCGACCGTCTCCCCTCGAAAGAACCGCAAATATGTCTCACAAGCTACATGTTTAATTTTAGACGGCATGTTAATCGGCTGAATACTTGATATCGTCCAATCGTAGAGACTTCTGGTACGCAATCATGCCTACATTACTGTTATTATTCCTTATATGCATATACCAATGCTATCAACGTTATCAAGAGCATGCATTATAATTTGGCTCATTGGGTATGTCAATTAAGCTTCTCAGGTACTATATAGGTTATCCAGAAACAGACACTTCATTTTCTAAATTCTGTTAGCCTTTGAAACTGAAATTGCTCTACCATGTGAACTAGATCCATGTCAAACTTCGATTAACTACTTATATACATGTGCATCTAGGAAGACACATAAAAAAAAGCCAAAGCGACTGATAGCGTCCAAGGCTATAAAAACTACCAACACAAAAATGACCAATCACTACGGTATCACTGGTGCTACCCCATCCTGCCCTCAAGTATGACTTTACAGTTTAGTTTCATGTATGCGGCGTTGTATCAAGAGATAGTGTACCACTCCATCACGAATTCTAGGATTTGATAGGATTGGTTGCTGTTCATAAGCATCCTCTTTAAGGCATGTGTCAACGGCAACAGTTCGGTCTAAATTTCGCTTGCGATACGTTAGATTATACTGTTGTGCTTTGCGCTGTTCCTGCGTTATACGGTGTATTATTTTTGGTGCTTGTCGGCTATTCCGGCTCAGGAGAAGAAATATTGCGATTTTTGTATGATTGGTCTAATAGACTGGATATCATGTTACTGGTGCAAAGTCGACTTTCAGTCTGGACTGCAAAGGAAGCATAGGAATTCCCTAACCTGTCGATTTAATGTATTACCTACTATGGGCAAGCAAGCCTAGTAGTTCTGCACGCCCACAACTAACTGTAGGGCCTGAGGTATTAAACCAGGAATTATAGTGATCTACCGGGCTCTAGGTTGTCATTATGTTAGGAATAAAGTGTTCATTTACCGGAAACGCTAGTTGATTGCCTTTCAGGTCGTAGCCTCGAACCAAGCTCACCATCACGCCCACATTTGGCTTTAATATTCACCAATTCTGGTTGCAGGGCTATATTATACAATTTCTTAATAGACCATTACCTGTTTCCACTAGCTGATGCTCTGCATGGGTCTTTTCAAGAACGGCCCGTTTGAGGGCAGTGGCTTCGCTCCCAACCTTAGAATGTGTCCTTCTCTCTCTTCACATATGATTCACCTTTCCCTCATCGCAATAATGTGTGACAATAATGCGAGTCTATGGCTTGAAGGTCGAGATGTTTGAGTTCAGCGGCTAGTCGAAGTTCCACAAAAGCACCGCTTGTGTCCCTCGAGGTTTCTCTTGTATTTGTCCAGGTGCCAGCCAGTAAAACCGCATTGGGAGTGGGATAACTTTGTTTCGCTATATGGCAGAGCCAAAGCGTGGGGTTGTCGGAAAAGAACGGCGTGCTTTTGTTGATGAAATCTCCCAACCACCGAAATCTTCATAGCGCGTAGAAGGGGTGACTGGACTTGAATCCTGCAAGTAATTTCCAATGAAATACCGTTTCGATTGGTTTATCACGACTGAGATCGAACTGTGATCGCTGCCATCTTCATCATAAATGTGGGCCATACTGGAGACGTCTGTTATCTTAATATCTCCATCATTGTCTGAAGTAAAAAGGGCCTCCAGCAGCCGTTCAATAGATGGAAATGTCTGCCTAATCCCGTCTTATTGGAACCGGTACTTGTAGAGTTAGCAGAGAGTTATCAATGTCTAGAAGGTGCCTCTTACTGGGAATTCGGGTCTTTTTCACGCGGGACCTGTGCATCAAATCTGGCCGAGCACCTCCCGTTTGAGGGCCAACCGATATGAAGTATGGGTCAAGGGGTTTTGACTCCTAGGGTGCCAAAGGCCCGAGTGAAAGGGCATGGATATTTAGGATGGCGAGAGAAGAGAGAAGAGAGAAAATATGTTACTGCCGAGAGTGGGTTAAATACTAAACTAGAGGTTCCTAATTAAGTAGGTACACGTGAAGAGGAAGGCGCGATTGGACATTGGAGTTTGGGCGGTATACACGTCACATCAACCCCGGTAGCAAGACTTTTATAGACTTAACAAGTCAACTACTAAGGGTTACACCGTTGGGATCGAAAATTTAAGGAAACGAGAAGAGACTAGTTTTCTTGATTTGCTAACTTGACTAAATTGCATGTGAATCAACTATTCTACACAATTAATCTATTTCTATTCCATCTCCTTTCTTAGTGTTTTAAAACCCCAGTCGGTCTTGGTGGTAGTAAACTTAGGCTTTAATTAACCGATCAAGTCTACTGCGCTGTTTTGGACAATTTTAGGGCCCAGGACTGCGGCCAACTCGGCGATGATTCTCTTGATAGACATCGGCTCAGTCATTGACATGGTTTCCCAATCGACCAGATTCTAGTTGGAATTAGTAAAGACGTTCCTCTCGCTCAAGGCGGCTCAGAAAAAAAAAAAAGAAAAAGAATGCTTACGTTCATATGAACGAAGCCGTTGTCAAAGGACAGCAGCCAATGACCCAGGTCCAGTGCTTCCACCTGGGAGGCAGTAAGAATACCGGGCATACCCATATCAAAAAGGGAAACCTCCTCTTCATCCCCGTCAATTTCCGGGACCACAGGCTCAGGGGAGGATCTCCGGTCCCGAGACAAAGAGACATAGGAACGAGAATTAAGCTTCTCCGTCAGTTCGCCAGCGAGCGGATCCCAGTCGCCGGATTCAGGGTCTGGGCAACAAAGAAAAGGGTCAGATGCCGTGCACGATTTTCATGTAGTACAAAAAGAAGTACTAAGACAAAGACACGAGTGGAACATACCAAGGATGTACTGGGGGCGGAAATTGGCCTTGTATCGCATTTTTGGCAGGAGTGAATGTAGTACCCTATATTTCGACGTTAGAGGTGCGTGAGCAGGGGTTTAGTTCCACAATTGCGACCTACCCATGTAGTAGTACTGATACTGATTCTCGATCGAGAAGGCAATTTCACGCATGGCGCTCAGCTTGCCAATTTCCCATTGTTCGTAGGCGGGATCATAGCTATGTACCTAATATCAGCTTATCATATACTTCGGTATTTCGGGGTAACGTCAGCTATCAGCTTACAAAACATAGACGGAGCTAACGCCGTTGGGGGTCAGGTCCAATACTGCAACAGCAATGAGCTCGCCATCAAGACGATAGCATTGATGCCATGAGCCGAGTTTCTTCTCGGAAGCATTGGTGGCTGTCAGTGGATTCGGAGATCGCTTGATACCTGAGCATAAGAAGGATTGGAACGCCCTGGGTGTCAACTCAGAGAAATCATCTTTGTGGATGGCGGTTTGGTATTTGCGGAACAGCTCAAACTTTGCCTGAGACACCGAGTCTCCTTCAATGGTGACTTCAAAACGGTGCGCTGGCTCAATGGGATTCTTGGTAGCAGGGTCAATGGGCCGTTTGATGTGGCCGTACTCGCTTTGGTGGACAGCTGACAGAAGGTCGAAGTTGCACTTGCGGTGCTTTTTCTCTCTATGTATTGATTAGCAAATAATCCGATGGTGGATTGACAAATATAAGATTGCATACTCGCGGGTTTGTGGACAAAGCCGGGCTACCTTTCGCATATACTCCGGACCTAGGATAAATTTGTTCCACTTGTTGATGGCCTTACGCTGATCACGGCGGGGCCGATAAGTGGATGCTTCCAGTCTCAGAGTATAGTGAGGACAACAAGACCGAAGTAGGTTTTGTCTGTAGTAAAGATTTCCCGATCTGAAAATGTCAGTATGGTCTGATGGGTTACAAGGAAATTTCCACCGGAGGGATCTTACCGTCGCCAACCGCCATTGATTAGTTCTTCATAATGTCCTGGGAGTACGGAATCGGAGCGAACGTAGTACGATGCACCTTTTACATGTCAGCATCCCTCCCTAAGCTTTCTAGCCCTGAAAGGAAAAGGGAAAAAAAAATAGAACAGGGGTAGGGGCAACAAACTTCCGTCTCTGGACTTGCAGTAACCACACGAGTTCTTTTGGTAACCTAAGAGAATCACATCACATTAGTCTTTGCATAAGAGGGGTTGGGCGATCAAAGACCTGCAGGTCATTGGCGTTGAGGGCCCCCCGCCAATTTCCCTTAAGTGGTAGCAGCCTGGGCCAGTGGAAGCGCCACGGGGTAACAGAGGTTTATCTCAGTGGTTCGCTGCGGGAGAGTGGGACGTACCTAGTGGGCGGAACAGCGACAGTTCTCGCGCGCGTTCGGCGTCAACCCGTTGCATCGTGAGATTAAATATGTGTTGGCGTGCAGCAAGGAGTGGATGTGAGTTGTAGTTACGGGGAGAGAGGAAGGGAGTCAAAGATGAGGTTGGCGAAGTCGGCGGGGATTGTAAATCGCGCGTTCTATACGGCAAGGGGGGTTAAGGCTTGATTTATGTGTACATTTGTATAATTTTTAGTTATTTAGGTCTATGGTTTTTTTTTAACGGTACTCCGTATATGTATCTCATATCTCTTTAAGCCACAGGGCCGATCTTATAGTTTCTGGTCAAATCGGCCGAGTTTCTTCCCTCTCGGTACCAGAAAATCCCGTAGGTTTTAAGAGGCTCGTTACCCGACGCACATTCAGAGGGTTGTGAGGTTGGATTAATTGGAGTGGTAATCTCATAGTAGATTATATAGTAAATTATGGCAGATTATAACCCAGATCATGTAGTAAATTATGGTAGGATATAGCTAAATATAGTTGATGATAGCAAATATAGAAACATCTCATCTAGTGCTTCGATATGGTGAGTCACATGACCATATATAGAGTCGAAAAAAGGAGAAACAGGTCATTGAACTGGTTACCCTCTCTTAATAGTGACTATAGTGACTAAATTGACTAAACTGACTCTAGTATATGTATAACAAATGACAATTTATGTGTAAATATGCAACGAAGAAAAGAAAATAATAAGAGAATGAAAGAGAATGAAAGGTAAAAAAAAAAAAAAAAAAAAACCCCCCCGTACCTTGACTCTTCTCCCGGACTGCGCCGCCGCCGTGCCCCTCCATTCCCACTTCTCTTCTTTTCTCCATTCCTCAATAACCTCTCATTTCTTAGATCTTCTTTTGAAAACCATGCCTATTTCCACCTACCATTCCAATCCCCCGTCAGGCATAAACGGGAAGACCTGATATCCATTGCCCACCTCCGCAATATCCAAAGAAGAAAAAAAAATTTCCCCCGACCGCTTTCGTGCCTGTGCTCCCGCTCTCTACACCACAAGACACCTGGAGCTTCTTCTCCCTCACCTCAGAGACCTAACAAGGCTCCGAGGGAGCTTGCGAAAGCATCATCTATTGGGTTTTCCTTGACCTTTTCTGATTTCCTTGGCCATCTCACTGTTCTTCTCTCTTTCTTCACTTCTCTGGGAACTTTTCAAACCCCAATCCTGGAGTAATTCCAAAGATATTCGATTGTCTATTACAATGGCTCAAATACGGTCGATGGAAGCCCGCGTTGGGCGGAAAAACCAACGTGAGTTCTCGCTGATGTCGCTTTGCGGCTACGCACGTGGGGGGAACCCGTCCCCCTTACGTCTACACTGTCCCTGTGTTCCCTGACTCTAACGGCTTGTCATAGGGTACGGCTCAAAAGGCGAGCGACTGGTAGCCGGCGTTGTCCCTATTTCCGCCGATAAGACCAAAGTCCTCATGATTCAGTCCGCAGGACCCGGAGGCTGGGTGCTCCCCAAGGGTGGATGGGAGCTGGATGAAAAAACCGCTGAGCAGGCTGCGTGTCGTGAGGCCTGGGAAGAAGCTGGTGTCATCTGCATCGTGATCAAAGATCTGGGACTCATCCCGGACATGAGACCCTCCGCCCTTCTCACCGTGCAAGCGCCCAAAGCATCGTACCAGTTCTTTGAAGTCACCGTCGAGCGAGAGGAAACCGAGTGGCCCGAAATGCACAAGCGGAAACGCCAATGGGTCTCTTATACACAAGCTGCCACCGCCCTCGCAAATCGACCCGAGCTGCTTGAAGCGTTGAATCGCAGCTCGTTGAAGCGGTAACCCCTATCGCCTGCACATCCGGTTCTCTTGCACATCCAACATTCTCCCCTCATTTTTCTACCTCTTATGTGCATCGCTATTCCAAGAGAGCTACCTCCTGATAATGACTCGACATGAACTCCAAAAAAAAAAACGGTGGCTTCGTCGCTTCTACTATTGGCTTTGTCTACCTTTTACCTTTTCACCCTTTTTTGCATCTTTGACGGGCTGCTGCTACCCGTCCACTGTTTCATTTGTGAATGAACCATCTGAGCCTGTGTTTGGCTTTGTCTCTGATAGACGCCTTTTGCAAACAGGAAGGCTTTGGGACGCTTTTTGCATTGATACTGGAGGATACCTTACTTTAACAGCTGTGATATCGGACTATTTTATCTGAATCCATTGCTTGCACTGTTTCAATTGCCAGATTTGACTCGAGCGCTTCCCTTAGTTCTAGATACCAGTCTTTTGGATAGATCAAGTGTCTATACCTAACTGAATCAAACCTGAACCGCTTCCTCCACTCTCTAATCTGAGAAAGAGAAGAAGGGAATGAAACAGAAGACAAGCAAAATTATTTTATTATAACTGTAAATGTAAATGTCAAAAAAAAAAAAAAAATGAACCGACTTGATATTGGCTTTTCACTGAGGGTGTGACCCGATTAGGCAAAGCGCAAAAAGCTGCCTCCGAGCCCTGGAGGGAGCAAATCCGCGTGCCCTCAAGCCAACAACTTCGCGCCCGAATCATCTACCACGACAGTTCTCATTACCCTGTCATTCGCCATTGAACCACGCACTCTTCAACCTGCACTCTTACTTTTATGACCCACAGATAAACACCTCCAGCTCCAGACAAGGGTGGCGGCGAGCAGCGCTGCCGCATACATACCAACATGGATTATGAAATGGATCTCGAGCCCACAGGGCCCCAAGTGACCGTCCGCGAAGTAAGCCGAGGAATCCCCAGAGTATTAGGATATAAAAAAAAACTCACAAATCCCACAGGCGGAGCCCCTACCGCGTCGACTTCAGATTGACCGCAGTCGACCTCGCATTCGCCAACTCCCTCCGACGAACCATCCTCGCCGAAGTGCCCACTCTGGCACTCGACTTGATTGAAATCGAAAGCAACACCTCAGTCCTCCCCGATGAGTTCCTCGCCCACCGCCTCGGAATGATCCCCTTGAACTCATACAACTGCGACCAAGACCTCGAGTACACACGAGACTGCGACTGTGAAGACCACTGTGTGCGCTGCAGCGTGACGCTGTCTCTGCACGCGCGCTGCGGTAGCGGTATCATGTCTGTCTACGCGCGGGATTTGATTGTCGTCGGCGAGCGGATCAACGATAAGATTGGTGATCCTGTTACCACTGACCCGGAGAATAAGGGTCCCTTGATCTGCAAGCTGCGCAAAGGCCAGGAGATTAAGATGACTTGTCTGGCGAAGAAGGGAACTGCTAAGGAGCATGCGAAGTGGGCTCCTACTGCTGCTGTTGGCTTTGAATATGATCCTAACAACAACCTGCGTCATGTGGACTACTGGTATGAGCAGGATGCGGCGAAGGAATGGTATGTATTTTGAGCATTGATTTGATATCCACCGAAGTAATCTATCTGCTAACAATGACCTTTTACAGGCCTATTTCTGAAAACGCTGCCTGGGAACCCGCCGCCAACCCCGACCAGCCCTTCGACTACGACGCGGAGCCTAACTGCTTCTACTTCGACGTGGAGAGCATTGGAAACCTTGAGCCAGACATGATCATCCAGCAGGGTATTGTGTCTCTCCAGCGCAAGCTTGCAACCACCGTCTCCGTCCTCTTGGGCGAGGGCGAGGATGGACATGGCGGAGGTGCCGAAGATGCCGAGATGATGGGTGCCAATGATCCCGATGCTTACGAGCCTCCTGAGGGCATTGACGGAAACATGACTGCCTACGGAAACGGTGCAGCCAGTGCTTGGGGCGCTAGTGCACAGACACCGTACGGTGCTACACCTTACGGACAGAGCAGCTACGGGTTCTGAAAGTGCATAACCCAAGAAAAATAGAGCTCGAGCATGCGCAATGGAGTTTTGATTTGGTGAATTGGGGCGCACTCTGGAGTTTTCCGTTTCTTTGTATCTTTTGCTCTTGGGGACGGTCTTCTGGTCCTAGAGAATGACTGGTCTCTCTATCTCAAATATCTACTCGTTGGTTCAGTGAACCTGAAAATACTAAATATTATGGAATTTTTGCTAAGACTACCAAATGTCTTCTTATAGAAGGGGCGCTCGTGCGAGTGGAAACAACAGTATAAACCTCAGTCAATGCCCTAGGCTACAAACCAAGCATGAAAACCCGCATGGAACAACCCGTAGACTCCATAGCCAGCCCCGGACTAGAACAGCTGCAGAAACCTTCAAATCGTTCTTGCCCTAGCTTCTACAACTACATGCTCGGTCTAGGACTAGGGTATTAGTATGTATTATCAGATGCAACCTGTTGACTACTACCAACTAGGAAAGATCAGATATGAATAATGAATATCAGACGTGTTTATTTTGATATCTTATTAGCTATAGTCCTGCGAAGAGCAATAATGAAAATAAATAAAAAACTAGCAAATTCGAAAAAGCTGCTGAAATGCCCATCCGTTCCCAACGCCTGGCATGCCACAGATGAGATGACTATAAACAAAACACAACCATGCCTCGCTAAAAATGCAGAATGCAGAACACAAAAAAAGCATCATCCCCGGAGAACAATCTACTCCATCAACTCAACCGGCGGACGAGAAGTCTTAGGAGGCATTTGGTTAACCGACATCTCAATCGGGCTCATCGCATCCATATCGACATCCTCATCCTCAACACCCATCGTCATATCCTCGACCATGACAGCCGGAAGATTGGGACTGCCACCATGGTCCTCGGGGTTGTAGATGAGAGTGCTGCTCCTGCTACGCTGCTGGGAGCCCGCAAGCGGCCAGCTGGGCGTGCGCTTGTCGGAGGAGATAGACACGGGTGTTGCGGGGTCGATTGCCGAAGTCTCAGACTGGGTCTGGTCCGTCTTCAGCATGGACAGCGCATGTGCCAGGTCCGTTGCGTGGACTTCCTTGTTGGGCGGGTCCTCATTACGCACGACCCATCCGTGTGGGGGGCTGGGTGGCGGCGAGATGAAGAACATCTTGGAGACTTGCGGGGCTTCGAGGAGTTTTGGGCGGCCGCCGTCTAGGATTGCGGTTGGCTCGCCGAAGTAGATTCGGGGGTGTACGTCTCGGTTTAGGAGACGCTTGCCGTCGAGTAGTTTGCGCACTGCTGTGGCGTCGGCCTCGTTGTGGAAAGAGCACACGATGCGGCGCATTGAGGGGAGTGGAGAGAAAGAGTTGAGGGGTGCCACGGCTGTGATTTGGTTGCGGATTTCTTCCAGGGCTGGGGGTTGGAAGACGAGGAGATCGTGGAGATCAGTGATTAGGAGGGTGTTGGAGGGTGGTGTTGGCTGGGATAGTGCGGGCATGTTGGCAATATCGAGAGATAGGGATGGTCGCGATGTGTGGGATGAGCCAGTAAGTGTGCGCGATGAAGCCAGCGAGCATGGAGGTGAAACTGAGGTAGCCATTTTGTATATGTGTTGTATGTATTGGGGTTGAATGTTGGAGGTTGGATAAGAGGAGAAGATAAAGGAGGTTGCCACCGGATAAGAACTGTTTGAGAGAAATTGTTCTAGAATTCCCAATGGACTGTTAGATGGCGAAAATGATTTAGAATGGTTGAACTTGAAAGACCAAAGACTCTGGATTTGCCTCTCTTTAATACTCTTTAGCAGAATATTTTCCTGAAAATCCAGTCGTGAGGCGCAGCGATTGCCATCTGCACTGCCTCTACCTATCCGCGTACATTCCACGCCTCCATGTTCCTGGCGATCCACCTGTTCCCGGCTTAAGCCTAACTCTTTCAGATCAAAGGGCTTCAAAGGGCTGTGATCTACTAAATTTACTATTATTTTTGGTTTATTTTACAGCAATTTACAGGGATAAAATATAACGTTCTCAGTCATAATGCTGTGCATGCGCCACATACGCCACACATTGCATTCAGTTGATCCTCCCCTTTGACTTGCACCAGCCACAACCCCGTGACCTCTCAACAGAAACTCCGCCCCTTTTCTGCCGGAACATCCGAAGACGGAGTGTGATGTACCGCGTTGTACAGAGTACTCCGTGCTCCTTGTACAAGCCCTGGAGGCTTTCATCCTTAGCTTATCCTTAGTATCCTTAGCCTTGCCTAAGCCCCATTGGCTTGTACTTTTATCATTCTGCCTACGCCATTAGGGCCTCCACTATCAAGCAGTGCCACCCGCAATTTTTACCCCAACCCTTGGATAACGAACCCGGGGCTTTACAATAGTAAGCCTAAGCTTAGGACTATACGCGTTTGCTTTAGCAAGGCTACTAAATTGATTATTTATGGAGTGTATACCCTATCGCTTCCCGAGACATGGTGAAAGCAAAGCAGGCTATGGCACTGGCACAGATCTTCGTGGCACATCCTGGCCCACAAGCCTCGTGCGATCGAAAATTTAAATCACTTGTTCCTATCAGTTGTACAGAACACCAGACCCCAGCCTTGTTTGGGACGAATGTTGCAAAATCCACTCGTATACATGGATTCTTAGAAACAGATGTCTCGGGATGTCTTACTTGTTGAAAGTGCCAAGAAGAAAAAGACCACATCGCATAAACACGATCCCTCTATGAGCTTAATCTATATGTTAAATGAACCACAGGGCAACCAATGAATCTAATCTATAACTTGCTGCCCTGGAGCTGAATCTCTCCTATCTTTGTTTCCGACTCAGCAAGGCGTGCCTGTCGCTGCGCCCCTTCTCGTTCAACAACGGCTTTGAACGCAGCTTCAACATCGTGTTCCGATAGCCACTCCGTATTTGGCCTGCCTGTCAATCGGACAATAAGCGCAGCATCCTCTTCTTCGGGTGTCGCAAAAATAGCACCCTTTTTGTTGATCTGACTGTGCACAATACCCAGCAACCGAGCTGTATGCGGTTGCCTGGTTTGACTGTACAGCCGCAATGCCTTGTTGATATTTCGAGCTGAGAATGTGGCATTCTTGGAAGAGAACACTTCTTTGAATGCAAGGCCAAGGGCGAGCGAGTCGTCTAGTGCCAGTGAGCCTCCGGCTGCGAAGGCACCGCCATGAGCGTGGGCTGCGTCGCCGATTAGAGTCACCCGTGACCCAAAGATCCAGTTCGGGAGAGCATCTCCTGCGAAATTGGGATAAAGATTTGTGGATGGTGTGAGCTCTGCCAGAGCTTTGACCGTGGGGTTCCAGTCCTACAAGCTGTGAGTCAGTCAAGTGGGTTCGGACATGTCAATTGAGACCATACCTTATATCTGTCTCTTAAAAACTCCACATTTCCATCTTGATCCCACGCAATGCTCTTCTCCACCTCCTCTGCCGAGCGTGGGTCGTCGTATGCACCAACAGTGGTGTACTGGTTCTTGCCTGGGTTTTGTCAGATCCATGCAGTCATGAAATGCTCATTATTTTCCACTTACCAAGCCGAGACGCAAAGAAGTTGTCTTTAGGTCCCCACTATAATTATTGTTAGCAATGGTTCTAATACTCCCCAGCACAGTGGTAATATACCCAGTGTATCGAATCAGCAGGCAAATCAGGGATCTTGCCCTCTACCAACGAGACATCAAACGTCGCCCTCATGAATACCTTCCCACTGAAGCGTAACTTATAATCCGGGATGAACGATTGCCTAACACTCTAAACTCAAGTTAGCGAAATCGCAAAGTTAACTAAGGTTGTATCACAAACCGATCGAATCCCATCTGCCCCAATGAGGATATCTCCGTGGGCACTGGTCCCATCCTCAAAATACAACGAAACACCAGTCTCGTCAGCTTCCGCACGTGCAATCTTCTTTCCCAAGTGGATCAACTCTTTAGGGACGTGCTCGAGCAGAGCAGAGTGAACATGGCCGCGGTGGAAGCGGGTAGTATGGTGACGGGGATCAGAGACGTTAGTGTGAGTGTCTGTAGATACTACTTGGTCGGTCTTCCAGTGCCTATTTATCTATCGGTTAGCGTGCTGAACAGTACAAATCGAATATATATGATGGATCCATACCGGAAGATCTGCGGGATTCCACTCGGGCCTCTAAACCCGACTTCGTCGCTTAGGGCATTGTGTACGCCAAGTTTCTCTAGTGTGCGCATGCCCTGGTATTCCACATTCACGGTTAGATAGTCTAATCATTTCAAAATAATGCACGAGATACCTACATTTGGACTGAGCGCAATGCTAGCTCCTATTTCCAAGAGCTCTGGGGCCTGCTCATATAGCTGGATATCCAAATTTGGAACAGTTGATATGCGTGTTAGCGATATAGCCGTTGCAAGACCTGCGATGCCTGCGCCGGCAATCAAGACGCGAATAGGTTGGCTTTTTTCTGTCATGTCGATATAATTAGATCTCCGTTGATTAAGCAAGGATCAGCTGCGACATAAAATGAATTCTGGCAAAAACAACTTTTTTTATAGTTCGGGTCTATCGCGGCGATGACCTCGGGGTATTTAAGCACGCCAACAAATGCAGCGCTGACGCAACCCCGCAATGGCGATTTTAGACGTGCTTTGGACTCAGACTCACGTTTGTACAAGTTAAGATCGCGTTCTGATAACCAAGCATTCTTTTGCCAAGGAAGATACTAGTGTACGACCTTCCATATTAGGAGAAGACTGTTGTGAACCCCACGTCTAATTCCTCTTGTCTGTATGTGAATTGCTCCGTAGTGTGAAGGCGACGCAGGTTGGGGACATTGCGCAATTTTATCTGCAGGCCGGTGAGCATCATAAGTACCTGTGTAGGGCTGCGATTATCTGTATTTGATCAAGCCGTTTACGTGCGTTGCTTATATTCTTCGTTGCCTATATTTCACACGATGGCGGTAGAAAATCATAAGTCTGGCTTCGTGGCCGAAAGACAAACCAGTGAAGAAAGTGATAATGAGTTTAATACTCCTCCAAAGCTCCCTGGTCAATTTGCCGATGAGAGTTTTAAGCTATTCTCAAAAATTCAAGTCACAGATCCAACTCCCGAAGAAGCAAAAGAGATTCGCAAAAAGTGCTTATGGCGAATTTTACCCTTTCTTTGCATTGGATATCACTTGATGTATGTCGACAAGCAAACGGTATGTTGATTCGATTGTTCGAATACCTATGAGAGTCAAGTAATAACATCCTAGCAGCTTGGCAGTTCTGCGATCCTAGGGATCATGAAAGATGCACATCTGAACTCGAATCAATATAACTGGCTTTCTTCAATTTTCTATTTCGGGTATCTTTTGGCTGAATGGCCACAGAATTGGGCTTTGCAGCGGTTTCCTGTCGGGAAGTGGCTGGCTGGCAATTTGGTAGTATGGTATGTTCTTCACTTGTCCTCAAATAATGGTATATCAGTCACTGACGGTGTTTAAAGGGGCGGAATTACCCTATTGCACATCCCTTGCAATAGCTTTGCGACTCTTTTTGTTGTTCGCTTTTTCCTTGGAGTAGCAGAAGCATCCATCGTTCCAGCATTTCTGCTTTCCATGTCCATGTTCTTTACTTATGGCGAACAGGCTGTCATGATGCCGGTTATGTGGTCAATTGGTAATGCGAGTCCTATCACGTCGGGTTTATTGTCTTATGGTGTTCTCTGGATTGATACCGGCAGCTTTTCTCCATGGAAATGGTTCATGGGTATGTCCGTTCCCCAAGTATATCCTTCTGCTTGCTAACTTGTATTCCAGTTATTACTGGTGTCCTCACGGTCATCTTCGGTGTCTTTGTCTATCTCCTCTTTCCCGATAGCCCTATCCATGCCAAGTTCCTGACACCCGAGGAGCGTGCAAAGGCCATTTTACGGATCAAAGAGAACCATTCCGGGATCGAGCAAAAGGTTTTCAAAAGATATCAGTGAGCCTCCTTGCCTAAAGAAAATACACGATTAAATAGCTAACTATAGCTTTTAGGTTCATCGAGGCAATTCAAGACCCCAAAACCTGGCTTTTCTTCCTACACGCCTGGTCCCAGGAAATGGCAAACGGAATAACAAATCAATATTCACTGATCATCAAGTCATTTGGTTTCACCGTGCTTCAAACGACACTATTAGGAACCGTGTCGGGAGCTGTATCATTCGTTTCTCTCATGACAGCTGCAATCACATTGTATAACACCAAGGTAAGCCAGGCCCGGACATTTGATATGAGCATGGACTGAGACTTGCAGAATTGTCGAGCATGGATATCCCTCATTGCATACATTCCAGGTGCTCTTTCCAGTATTCTTCTACTAGGTTAGCAATTGTATTCTTTTCAAAATGCGATCTACTACTAATTTCCCGACAGCCTTGCCCTGGTCTAACCGATGGGGTCTCATCGCCGGAATCTGGATTCGATCTACAACCGGTATCCCATATGCTGTTGTGATGATCTGGGCTGCCAATGCGTCGGCAGGCCATACGAAGAAAACTACAGTCATTGCGCTTTATCATATCGGATACGGACTGGGAAATATTATCTCTCCGCAATTGTTCCGGCCGGAATGGAAGGTGAGTGCTTCGTTTTAGTTAGTTTGGGTTGGTCATGCTAACTGTGATTCAAGCCTCGGTACAGACCAACTTGGATTATTTTGCTTGTGGTAAGTCTTTGTTTTGATAAATCTACGTGCGGAACACTTAGCTTATAACTCTTAAAGGTCGCTGCAATCCTTCCTTCGATCATTATTGTCGTGCTCCGGATCTACCTAAGCCGAGAAAATAAACGTCGCGACAAGCTCGCGGAAGCTAATCAAATCACTAGCAATGGAGTTGTCGAGACGGTTGATTCGGATGGAGGCAAGGTCGCTCTCGTCGTGGATAATAGTCAACTGGATTTGACTGACAAGGAGAATTTGACTTTGTAAGTTTTCACTGGTTTGATCTTGGGATCTGATACTAATTTGAAAATAGCCGATATGTACTCTGATGGGTTGCATAGTTGGAGGCTCTTTATATTCAACCTGGGTTTTTAGAAGTTCATATTTTTAGAATTTAAATACCTGTACTTTATTCTAGGTGGAATGTTATTTTGCTCCTTTTTGGGTTACTTGTTTGGGGTATTTCTTTCCTATCTAAATAATCATCACGTACTATATATAGTACTAGGTACGGATCGTTATATCTACATCGAATGGAGTATTCGGTCATATGTTCACGTTGATTTCAAATCCAAAGGCATAATAGGCTCTTATTTGATCTCATGTGAGTTGTGCGATCGCATTCCTATGGCGTAAACCACCCAGCTGCAAGGATCCGATACACAACAGTCGGTCTGAATGACGTGCCAGCCAATCCGTTATGATTTCCAAGCACCGTCTAAAAGCACCCTATCTCCTCAAATCTCCTCTCTGAATGAACTAATTTAAATCATAGAATGATTTTCACTGATCTGCTACAAATAAATAGTTGTTCAAACTATACAACCATCTACAACGACTCAATATGGACATCCAGGAGAGACAGCCTCTTCTAAACTCATCAGCTCACCCCAACACTCTATCCTATAGCTCTCAGCCAGAACCACTCAGCCTCTCATCCGATGAGTTCCCCGCGCCATATGTCGATACCCTACCAGGAACACCCTACAGAAAGAGCATCAACTGGTCAAGCGCATACATATTAGTCGTTTCGCAAGTGATTGGAAGCGGCATATTCGCAACACCAGGCTCAATAGTCAGATCCGCCGGAAGCATCGGATTGACTCTATTGGTATGGCTAGTGGGAACAATACTATCAGCTTGCGGGCTAGCCGTCTTCATGGAATTCGGATGCATGCTACCTCGCTCAGGAGGACAAAAGGTAAAGCACATTGCTGCAGGATTTCAGAAATACCTCGGCTAAATTCATTAACTTTTTGCGCAGGTGTACCTCGAGTATACCTATCCCCGACCGCGATTTCTTGCATCAAGCCTTATAACTGCCCAGGTAGTGCTCCTGGGGTTCACGGCGAGCAACTGCATTATCTTTTCGAAATACACGTATTTCGCGCTTGGTATTGAGCCCACCGAGATTCAACATAAGGCGCTTGCTGTCGGTCTCTTGACTGCCATTACTATTGTTCATGGCTGTTTCTTGAAAACTGGCATCTTTGTTCAGAATGTTCTTGGCTGGGTGAAAATCTTCCTCATTGCCGCGATGTCCTTGACGGGAGTCTGGGTGGTTTTCCTCGGTTTGTATGGAGATACTGATAATATATATCCAGTGTCAGGAGGTATCAGTTCGTTTTCTTGGAATTCCATGTGGGAAGGATCGAACTGGAGCTGGAGTCTGCTCTCCTCGGCTTTGTTCAAAGTCTACTATTCCTACGCTGGGTTGAGCAACGTGAACAATGTCCTCAGTGAAGTTCATGATCCTGTGAGAATAGTAAAAACTGTGTGTCCTACTGCACTTGTCACAGCCGGTGGTCTATACTTCCTTGCGAATCTTTCATATTTCTTGGTCATTCCACTCGAAGAGATCAAAAATAGTGGTGAACTCGTGGGTGCACTGTTATTCGAAAGATTATTTGGAGCTCATGTCGGAAGAATATTCTTTCCACTGGCTATTGCTATTTCAGCTGCCGGAAATGTGATGGTGGTGACCTTTGGCCTGGTACGCGTTTGGAAACATGGAACTGAAAGCTAATAAATACTAACATTTGGTAGGCGCGTGTGTGTCAAGAGATAGCCCGACAAGGCTTTCTTCCATGGCCAAATGTTCTGGGGTCTTCGCGGCCATTTGGGACTCCACTGGGTGGACTTATTGTACACTACATCCCGTCCATGTTGGTCCTCGCCCTACCGCCGAAAGGGGACGTCTATAACTTTATCCTCGATTTGGAGGGATACCCTGGACAGATGTTTGCCTTGGCAATTACTGTCGGTCTGTTGGTAGTACGATACCGGGAACCTCATCTTCCACGACCCTTCAAAGCGTGGTTGCCGGCTGTCTGGTTACGGGTCGCGGTGTGTTTAATCCTGCTGGTAGCACCTTTCATTCCACCAGCGAATTGGCGAGACCTCAATTTATTCTATGCCACCTATCCACTTGTCGGAATTGGAATGTGAGTGACAGTTCTTCCATGTGAGAGTTACCTCGCTAACAAACACAGTGTACTCTCGGGGGTTCTCTACTGGTATGTGTGGACAGTGTTACTCCCACGGTGGGGAGGTTACCAGCTCGAGGAAGAGAAAGAGATCCTGGCCGATGGAACTAGCATCATCAAGCTCGTTCATTCATATGATAAATGACAGCGTTGACGCATATCATGATCGCTTCACGGAATTGGTCGTTGCTTTCATGTTCATGTCTGGGGGACAGTGTTGGTTGATATAATACCGAATCTGTCTATAAGGGAGAAGCCCCTGGCCCCTAAAGACAGTAGGTAGTGGATAATTTCCATGAGTTATCCGCCTGTAATGCATGTAGAAAGTGGTTGAGGTCTAAGGCAGTGATTTCCCAGGCACGACAAACAATCCATGCTGCTTCCTTCCTCTCTTCCTCTCTCCCACCTTTCCCACCTTTTACCTTCCTTCCTCTTTGCTTCTCTCTCTCTCCTTCCTCTCCCATTCAACTTCTTCCTCCAGAAAATACAGTATACGGATCTCCCTCTGTATCTGTATTTGCCAGAATCACAACTGAACTTCGCAACAAACTCTCCCCGGTTCCTCGGGGTTGACTTTGAATAAACCATCGTTTTACTATGGCATCGATGCCGAAGAAGCCCAGGAGGCTGCCTCCCCCATGTCCCTCCTGGGTCTGGTCCAACAACTCCGACGCCCAGTAAGTATTCCCGCCTTCGCCGAGCTGAATGCATCCATCTAACTAAGCCAGTGCCGCCAAGGATCGATGTTGGTTCGGTGCCGACTACATCCCCTTCAGGTCGTATGTTACGGATATCGCTGGAGGCTGGGCGGAAGTCATTGGGATGGGAACTGTCATTCTCTCCACTAGGGGCTCGCCATTTCAGATTGGTCCACATCCGAACAACTTCCTCTGCTTGAAGAACGTGCTGCATACCCCCGCAATGCTTTGCAACATCATAGGAAAGCCCATTCTGGACGACTACACTATCATACCTACCCTCAGTTCCCCAGATATCTCCGGTATTATTGTGGCGAACATTGATGGTTCTATCCAGGCTTACTTCAAGCCCATGGATCAAGGCCCCATATTGTACCAAGTCCAGACTCACCTCCCTCCATTAGGCCATGATTTCGGGATTTCACCTTTGTGTCCTAACGGGAACTACTTGATTCACGCATTCTGGTCCCAGCGTGAGCGGTACAGGTTTGAAATCTTCAAAGCATCCGGTTTGATTCGAGCCTCAGGCGTAGCGGAGCTGACACGAGCCGAAAAAGGGTGGTTTAGGCAGAAACACATGACTGAAGAGGGAATTACATTTGCCTACGGGTTGGACTACAATAGGGTGGAGCATCGAGAGGAAGCCCGCGCCATCATGCGAATTCTCAAGTCCCAAGCTGAAAATGAACCGAATTACCCCATCCCAGAAGAACACGCGTGATTGCTGAGAGGAAGCAATATCTATTGCATCTGGATGATGATTTTCTAGCTGTGGGTGGGGATATCGTCCAAATATCTCCCATAGCTTCAAATGTTTTCGAAATACCCCAAGTAACGACACATTACAATAACACTGCTTTCCTCATATATAGTCTGACAAGGGTGTAAAGTGGAATGTATGTCAGACGAGCTCCTAGTCCCAGGCATTGACTATAGATTCTTTAGGCTCCAAGCATCGTCCCTGTAGTTTCATATTGCAGGGTGTCTTCAAGGACGCTTTACCTTCGTCTACATACGAAGCACAATCCTCCCAACTTGTATACCCTACAAAATACAGTTAACAGCCCGTACAAGCTTCTTGTCACTCGAAGATGTCAAAATCACCCTCGGACCTGCAGCCCTTGCAAGCTCGAGTGCAAAAACACTGACATTTCCAGTGCCTAATTTAGTTTTCAGCTCTTAGTGTTGAACAGACTCAACCCCCGGAGCACCACACTAGCCTATAGGTTTTGGCTTATAGTAGAGATCCTTACGGATATACCGACGTCATTACAAACGCCAATAGATCAGCTTTACCCAACTTATACTAGGATTAGTCGCATATCTTAGGATCCTCCTTAGCACAAAAATATAGAGCAAAAAAAAAGCAAAAAAGATATAGCACGACGGCTGCATGATTCGAACATGCGCCCGCGAACGGAATTGATTTCTAGCTGTGGAGATTGTTAGTGAATGTTTTGTGGATCCAATTATTGGAAGAGAAACGTACTCAATCGCCTTAGACCACTCGGCCAAACCGCCGTTATTGATATTTTAGCCCCAGCTGCCAATAAGTTCGGAATCTTTTTCCTAGCCAGGTGCTTATAGAAATTAACAATATATAACAAGATAGTAGTAGATACATACGTTCATTACTCTGAACAAAATTTCTATAGTTTCAAACTTGATAAGCAAGACCTGCTACCTACATAAATATGTATATAGTCATCCACCTAGAGGTGGACCTACTTAACAAGACGATATAGATCCGGGCTAGCTTCTGTTAGGAAGATTTTATAGCAACAAACTGTATATCAGTAGCTTATTAGACCTGTAGATGAGATACCCTAGACATAAATAAACCAAAATTCTTCTTAGAAGAAATACCTTCTGCGTTGAAATTACCTATAGCGCTAACCCGAAAAGAGTAAACCAAGCTGGATATGCTCTCGGGATTACTTACCTTGTATAGCTCCCCAAAGCAGTAAATCAATGTCCCGGTGAGTAATAAATAGTATAGAGAGCTTAAACTCTTCTGATTCAATATTTTGTGATGCCTGGTGCTTATGTTGAAGCAACTTATGCAAAGCCTTGAGCAATAGACTTCAGCTTGTATACATTGGTGTCTGAATTCCATCCTTTGTACACCCGGGGTGGTTGCAAATGGCCAATTGCGTAATAGTTACAAGTCACAAGCCAATAGATTGCTGTTTAATATGCAACTATTCTTGTAATGATTCAAAATATGCATCCATGCCCAGATATAGTACGTAATAGTTGGAGAAGCCAGGAGAATGTCCCCTCGGCCCAGCGTTTTTCCTTGCCAAGGTGGTCAGGTGATTCCCGATTAAATTTGTCCGAGGACAAATGAGTCCCCAGTTCACTGAGTCCCCATTCTCAATTCCACATATCACTATTCATAATGTTCCAACGAACCATCCTCAGACAGGCTCAGGCCGCCCGCTCCATCCTCTCCACCTCCTCCCCCTCCACCGCATCGCTGGCGCTGCGACGGACCACACAGCAAGCTCGTCTCCCGGCTATCCGGTCATTCGCTCCCCGGTCTACCCGTCTCTACTCAACAGAGACCAAGGAAGCCACCGAAGCCGAGAGCGCAGAGAACGCAGAGGCTGAGGATCCCGTGAAGAAGGAACTCGAACAAAAGACCAAGGAAGCCATTGAGTTCAAGGTAAGCTATCTCACCATACTACCACGGATAGCTCCGAAGCTCTTTCGCAGACGAATACTAACCCAAATTTCCTATCAGGACAAATGGCTCCGCTCCGTCGCCGAGTCCCGCAACCTCACTGAGCGCAACAAGCGCGACATGGATGCCGCCCGCAAGTTCGCCATCCAGGGTTTCGCCAAGGACCTCCTCGACAGCATCGACAACTTCGACCGCGCACTGCTGGCCGTGCCTGCGGAGAAGCTCGCCGCTGCCAAGACTGACGAGAACAAGGATCTCCTCGATCTCGTCGCTGGTCTCAACATGACCCAGTCAATCCTCCTCAACACCCTCCAGAAGCACGGTCTCGAGCGCTTCGATCCCGCCGAGAAGGTTGATGGCAAGGCCCAGAAGTTTGACGCTAACTTGCACGAAGCCACCTTCATGGCCCCGGCTGCTGGTCTCGAGGACGGTGATATTATGCACGTCCAGAGCAAGGGCTTCCGTCTTAACGGCCGCGTTCTGCGGGTGAGTTCTACCTACTAAAACCACACGTTCTAGAGTATTGTGACTAACTGCTTTCTTCTCTCATATAGGCTGCTAAGGTCGGTGTCGTCAAGAACGCTTAAATCATCGACGATAACTTCGATTCTTAATCCTTCGACCTTCTTGGATCCATTTCCGCATTTTCACTTTTTATTTACTTCCTCTGTACCATATGTCATACATCATGATCACGATAGGGTTTTATGCTAGGATACGGCTGGCTTTTGGACCCCGGAAAATTACTCTTCCTTGCTATCTTTCTGCTCGTCTCTTGGATTCGGCTGTATGATACACACCCTTGTTGCATGTATCTGGAGGCGTACGGATTGTCTCATGTTGGTGGTGCGTTTTCACTTGTGTTGTGACGTCTGTACCCCTATGTCCCCTGATAACTCTCTCCTCCTCACTGTATAATATACACTTCTTCGGGGCACTGTCATAGCCTCTGGTGTCTTCATTCTCCTTCCGCGTTTGGTAACCCTAACTTATGACTCTAATCAAAACCAAAGCTAGCTATAATCTATATCTTTTGGGACTCTAGCTTAATGAAATCCATATGTCGATCATGGCTTAATGAGAGGAATGCTATATCTTACATATTCTCCATAATAATCACAGTATAGTACAAAGTATAACCCAACACTCTCCAGCCTCACCTCAGCTCAACACCAAGCTCTCCAACCAGCTTCTCCCGAACCTTCAGATGCAACTCATTACTCTCCTCATTCGTCAAAGTCCGCTCCAAGCTCCGGTAGTTAATGCGGTAGCACATACTCTTCCGTGCACTCTTAGGGTGTGTAAACTCATCAATAAGAGTAACATCTTCAACAAGATCCCCACCAATCCCACGAACTATCTCCATAACATCATTCTCATGGAAAGGCACACCCCCACCAGCAGCACTGTTACCACCCGTCACAGCCGAAGGAGGCAACCAGAAAGCAACATCCTTGTAGCAAGCCGGGTGTTTCGAGAAAGGCTCGAAGCGAGCAATATGGCCAGCCCGGAACTGCGACAGGAACCGCTCATCCTGCGACCAGAAGAGTCGGATATCGGGAATATTGAAAAGAAGCATAGCAATCCGCTCAAGACCCAGTCCAAACGCCCAACCAATCCGATCCGGTACATCAGAGTTGATCAATAGATCCTGCTTGATAATTCCGCATCCCAGGATCTCCAGCCACTCATCCTTCCAAAACACCTCCAGTTCCCAGCTGGGGCTGGTGAACGGGAAGGACCCCTCGATCCAGCGAACCTTGAGAGGCTCCTGCTCCTCGCCACCGCTACTCGCCGCAGCGGCCTTGCTCGCTTCCGTGAAGATCTTGATAACCATCCGCTCGAGTGAACGCTTCAGATGGGTGGCCACGGCCTCAACTTCCTCGGCGCTGTGGTGTTTATCCTGCAGCGGGTTCCGCTGGGCGTGGATAGTCGGGTTCGGGTCCTCGACGACGACGTCGTGGCGCGGGATTTTCTCTACATCAGCCATGATCATTGCTGCTGTCTCGGCCGAGGCGGCGAGTGGGTTCGTCGAGGGTCGCTTCCATAGCATCGCGCCCTCCATCTGGTGGAAGACGGGGTAGTGGCTGCGGTCGATTGCGTCGCGACGGTAGACATCAGCGACGACGGTGTATCCGACCTCCTCTGGATGGGTTTTCTCGTTGCGGGCGATTTGCTGGAAATATGCTTGCTGGTGGGCGCTGGTGTGGGTGCGCAGCACTGTCTTGTCGTTCACGTAGTAGGTATCTGTGCGGCTGCGGCCCGGATGATCCGCGGGGAAGCCGAGGACATCGAAATTTTGCCTTGTTGAAACGACCGGGTTCTTCTCTGAGTAGTTTCCAAAGCTTGGGGATGTGAATTGGCTTTCGATGAGTTTGCGTGTAATGGCGAGAGGGTGGTTCTCGTCGAGGTAGAGTCGGCGTCCGATATGGGATAGGATTGTATTGGGAGTGTTGGTCCATTCGTCGGTTGGGTAGGTCTCTCCTTCGAGTTTGAGGGTCGATGGTTGCTGGGGGGGTTTGGAGGTAGCGGGTGCTTTTTGTTCACTCCAGCGAGCTGTGGTTGAGCTCCATTCGCGGTTGCGGGAGAAGATGGGAGTCGGTCGGAGGGAGCGCGGAATGGTGGTTTGGGGTCGGATTGAGGCAATTGACCAACGGCCACTGCTTGCACGCAGGGCTCGACCGGTAGCGAATAGCCTCATTGTTGGGTTGGACATTGTGAGAATTCAATGTTGTCTATCGACGCTATCAACACATGTTCGGGTCGGGGAAATTAGTCCCCGAAGTACATTTGTCCAGCGTAACGAAAGTTATAGAAAAAGCTTCAGCATTTACCTCTAGAGGAGAGAGACTTATGATTTGAATATGCTTGGTTTTCTCTCTATGGTTGCTACGGCTGGTGTCTAAAGCCATTTTAACTTGTATATGTATGAATTGAAGGTTCTGTGTACTGGGCAGTTTACATGACTCGTATAAATTATATATCTCTTTTGATATATATACATGTTTGAGGATAACAACTAGTAGTTTGGCTGATATTACATCCTATTTCAGCTCTTTACTTTTCAATTTTCAAGCGCGATAACGCTTGAATACAAATATCATCCCATTTGCGCCGAGAAAGCACCTGCAAAACAATAGATCGAACTAGGGTAGCGCTAATTCCAGTCATTAAGATATTTGATACCTTTATACCTTTTATACCCCGATTACATCATTCCTAACTATTGGGCATATCTCCCCAGGTAGCCTTTATGCATATGATATCTTGCCCCTCCTGCAGAACCCCTCGGTAGACCGACGCCAACCGTCCAATGTCCGTAAAAACTCCGAAGATCTGCATAGCCGATCTTGTCATATCAGCTCTATTGAAGTGATTATTATATCGCCTGTATGCGTAAAGATCCCCTCGGCATCTACTTCAACGACCGAAGCAGGTCGCTATTCAGGGTTCCTGAGGGGTCTTTGAGCCAGATCTGTATGTTCCATACAAGAGATTTATCTCCGCAAAAAGAAAGACCGCAAAACCGAGGAACTGATTGGATAAAAGTGGCGGCCCCCTATCAAGGTAGTTGACCTGATTGGCTGTTCCTCTCCGTTCGGCGGCTGGCCGAGTGATTTCGGAGATCTGATTTGTCTCCGTTGGTATTCAAAGGCCCCAAAATTACGTCAAGTCACGTTCGTAAAAGCCGAGAAAAGTCCAGTAAAAAAAAAAAGGATTTTGTGAACCATTCTCCCCGCCTTTTTTTTAACTGTGTATACTTTAAGGGGATCTTGTTATCCAGCAAGATGGCAGACAGCGGCAAGATGTTGGAGGCTTCTCCTCACTCCCGGGTCGTGCCCGTTCAGACGCCCCAGTCAAAGCCGAAGAAGGTGCATTACCCGTTTTGGTTTGGAGGTTCGGCCTCATGCTTTGCTGCGTCTGTGACGCACCCGTTAGATTTAGGTATGTTTCTTATATCTTCCCTCAATTATATACTATATGCTGACTTTGTGCCTACAGTTAAGGTACCTGCAAGCTCCTAGCCGTCCGAGACTACTATGGCTTATGGCCACGATACCGAGCCCCGACGCTGATATCTGTTTGTCGCATAATAGGTCCGGTTACAGACTCGTGCTCCCGATGCGCCGAAGACTATGGTCGGAACGTTCGTACACATCGTGAAGAATAATGGTGTCACCGGGTTATACAGTGGCGTATGTGCTATCCCCAAATCCACTATCCACTCGATAGCGAATACCCCATGGCTATCAGTAAACGGGCACAAGTTGGCTAACAAAAGACGAATTGGATACGGTATAGTTGTCAGCCGCGATGCTACGTCAAATCACATACTCCACGACGCGCTTCGGTATCTACGAAGAATTGAAGTCGCGCATTGCCTCGCCCACCTCAGACCCCGCCGGCGCACCAAGCATGGTCACTCTCATCGGCATTGCTTCTGCCTCCGGATTCATCGGCGGCATAGCAGGCAACCCAGCTGACGTGATGAACGTCCGCATGCAACACGACGCATCCCTCCCTCCCGCCCAGCGCCGCAACTACCGAAACGCAATCCACGGGCTGGTGCAGATGACCCGGACAGAGGGATTCAGTTCTCTCTTCCGCGGAGTGTGGCCTAACTCCACTCGCGCAATCCTCATGACTGCCTCGCAGCTCGCTTCTTACGATACCTTTAAGCGCATGTGTATTGAGAAGGCCGGCATGGCTGATAATCTGGCCACACACTTCACGGCCTCGTTCATGGCGGGTTTCGTTGCTACCACTGTCTGCAGCCCTGTGGACGTGATCAAGACTCGTATTATGACGGCTTCTCATGCCGATGGCGGTGGTCATACCATCGTTGGTCTTCTGCGTGATATCTGCCGCAAGGAAGGCCTTGGATGGACTTTCCGTGGCTGGGTGCCTAGCTTCATCCGTCTTGGTCCCCATACTATCGCCACTTTCCTCTTCCTTGAGGAGCACAAAAAGTTATACCGCAAGCTGAAGGGCATCTAAAGATACAAAGAGTGATCATTCCTTTTTGTGCATCTTTTTTTTTTCCCGCAGACTCCCAATCTTGCAACAGCATTTACGCCTTCTGTCCGACATATTCTCGGTATATATGATTTCTTGTCATTTTCTCTGAAATTTTTTTCTTCACTTGGGTGCTGCACTTCGACACTCACGCGCACCATTTTCATTTTGGCTTGTATATAGCTTGCATTCTTTCAGATGTTTCTTTCATCGGAGATTCGAAGGATGGCCTGAGACGGCCTTGGAGCATATCTAGAACATGGCCTTGTGGTCTTGTACAGTGTGCTGGATTATGTATTTTTCTTGTCAGAGCTGGGATTACATAGAATTAGATACATACACACTGAATCGCATTCAGAGCATTTCCGCAAGGACGGCATGGTTTTTACATATATACTCAACATTATAAGTTGTAATTCCAAGACATGGTTCGCAATTATTGCAGGCGTCTACCGATGCAAGATGTAGGGACTACCTGGGTACCCTTGCTTTAAAAGAGTCAGAACGAGCACCAGCTAACAATACATTTCTCTTTACAGTACGACGCGTTTATAAACACCCTTTCTTGCCTTATACGGACGGAACGATTTAGGAAATGAAGGGGTTGTGTCCTCGCGTGACCCAGTAGAGTACATTGGAACTTGTCGATACATAAAAATTTGACACGGCTCACTTGACCAACCAAAAAGACGCTGTTGGTTATCTACTTGTCGAGGTGGACAGGGAAGTTGCCAGCCTCTGTGAACATAAGTTAGTATAAGTACACACATGTTGAGAAGACTTGTAGATGCTTACCGCGCTGACCGTCCCAACGATCGGTCCAGGCCTTGGGGCAAAGAGAGCGGAAGGAGTGGTAGAACTGCGAGAGAAGCGGTTAGAAACTGCTGGTATTTGAGTGTATTGTCGGCTGCCGCAATTACCTGCTTGCAGGGACGGAAGTCCTCGCCCTTGGCAGTGGTACACTTGTAGTAGTCGACATAGTTCTGCCAGCAGTGCTTGGTCCTGCGTAGGGAATCAACGTTAGATAAGTGTAAAAAGGACACCGAAATAACAGCTTATCACGTACTGGTTCATCTGGGGGAAACGAGCATCGTAACCTGCGATCCAATCGAAAATTGTCAATTACACCATACATCAGCCGATCGGGGAAATCGGCCCACGCGCTTGCGATGAGCGATAGAAGAGGGAAAATATCAAGGTTCACGTACCAGCTGTAAAGAAATTAGCTTAAATTAGCCATTGACTCTCTATAGGGTTCCTAGCCCCGGTTTTCTCGGGAGGGGGTTAGTGGACTTACCAGTGACGAACTTGAAGGGCTTGGTCTCGAGGACCTCATCGGGGTCGGCTTCCGGAATGGCACCCATATTTGCGATGTGTAGCTTCAAGAGAAACAACACACGAGAGGAAGAATTGGAGTGGTGTGGAAAGAGAGGAGGGGAGAAAGTGAGCCGGGAAGAGCGACGTTGGGTGATTGAAGCTGTGAAGTGCCGGATATGACCGCGGGCGGTCAAGCGAGAGCCACTGAGCGTCTCGCTTTTACACCCGAGCCAGTCACGTTCTCGGAAAGCTGGTGTTCCAACCTCGTCCTCTATCCCACTCTTCTTCTGCTTCTCCAGTGTTGAACCACAGATCTCAACATGTATCCCACTCGCATGCTGCGGATGCAGCCCACCCGGGCCTTTGCATTCCCTACTCCTGTATGTTCTTTCCTTCGGTAATGATCTTGTGATCATACGATCCCTCGGTTACTAACTCATGTCTGTAGAAGGAGCAACAAAGTGGTATGAGTCTCTGAGATCACTAGATCCAGTTGATCAACAGAGTCATGTCGAATTGGCTCTTACTTTTATGGGGACTGCCATTGAACTAACCATGCACCTACAGCTCACACTATCTCTCAGCGTCTGCGCCAGCTGAAGCGTGTGCCCCCCGAGCTGCTCCCTATCGGTATGTGTTATAGTCATGACTTAGCGATCGGAAATTGAGCTAACGGTCTGTTTGATATTTAGGCTTCGTCCTTGCGTACGTTTCTACCCTGTTTGATACTATCTGCCGCTTGATTCCGGGAACACATGCCCGACACATGCCGGAATTTCATCCCCCTATCTCCCTTCACTGGCAGTCAAGCTTGTATATTTACCTAACGCTAACTTATAATTTCAGTGTCGCCCTTGGCGCTGCTGTCTACTCTGGCAGCAAGAAGCTGATGACCGATAAGACCCTGCGTCTCTACCGCAACAGCCCCGAGAGCCATGACCACTAAATGTACCACCATGTTTCTTTAAGCTCTCAGAATGCGATCTGCAGTTTTTGGATTCTTGCCGCTTGTATTGTTGATTAGGAGAATTTGAAGCCGATGGGCATGATTTGAGAAAAACCAGTGGAGCAAAAAAGGAACGGGTTCGAGATTGCGCCCGTGTACATATTCCGGCTTCCCGAGCCTGAATCCTGTGGTGTAATCGGGAAATTGTACTGTCGTGTGAGACTTATGCTTTTGTTTGTCATCTGCGTCGTAGCTATCGTAAAGTGTAGCGTGCTTCACTCGGGCTTCGGCCCAGCAACATCTAATTGTTCCAATCCCTGCATAGGATCTTGGGGACGACTGCTTGCAGCCTGAGCTTCCTCCGCTGCTATCCGATCCTCCTCGCTGACGGCATGCTTGGCCAAATAACCCTCCTATAGAATATAGCGGTTAGTATAGATTACGATCAGATATAAAATTGAACCCAACGAACCTGTTCCCAGATCGCAGTCTTGCTGCCTAGTCCCTCGTTGGCATCCTTCTGTGGCTTTGCAGCGGCGACTTTAATGGTGCGCCCGTAGATCTCACTACCATCCATATTGTCGATGGCCTCTTTGGCGTCTTGCGGCAGATCAAATTCCACATATCCAAATCCGCGGTGAACTTCAGCCGAGTTGGGCTGGTCCGGTTTGGGCAGCGAGATATCGACGACTTCACCAAATGGAACGAAAGCTTCCGCAAGTGTGTGTGCGGTCACACCCTGGTCAAGACCACCCACGTAGATGGTGCTCTTAAGCCGCGTAGTTTCGCTCATGATGTGTAGTTGCGCTTCGGGTCAAATTCGCTAGGTCTTTGAGTTGGGTGGCGACGTGACGAGATCGCACAGAGTAGTAGAATAAGCGAGGATAAAAGTGTGTACAGCAACAAAGAAAGCCTCTGTGTTCGAGACTCTGAATCCAAGCTGTATCTTGCTATCAGCCCAGAACGGAAGATTGATATCACGTGCAGCTCACCTCGGAGTGTTTTGGCGAGTCTCAAAGCGGTCTAGCGTGCGTTCCCCGGTCCCTCCAAGTCCAGGAGGCCACTTGGTTACTGCTATACTTGGAACATCTAGAGTATCACCCCATTGTCAATTATTCATAAGGGGTGGTTCTTGATTCCTCTCCTTCCCTATTGCTTGAGTTTCATTGTTCGTTGGATCATTCCTTTCACAAAAACTATTGGTTTCGACCCTCACCAAACCATACCTCCCCTGCCATCATCATGGTGCGTCTGAGGGAAATCCCAAGGACGGCCACGTTCGCCTGGTCGCCTGGCGCTGCCTCACCATTGATCGCAACTGGAACCCGCGCTGGCGCTGTCGATGTCGACTTCTCTAACAAGACATGCCTCGAGCTGTGGGATCTGGGCCTTGACCGCGAAGATGCGAGTGAGGAGCTGCAGCCGCTAGCTAAGGTCGATACCGACTCTGGGTAAGTTGGTCTTTTGCGAACTTCTGTGAAGATAAGCAAGCTGACCGAATAACCCAATTAGCTTCAATGATGTGGCCTGGACAACGTCCGAAGACAACAAACGGGGTGTGATTGCGGGTGGCTTGGAGAATGGCTCACTGGAGTTGTGGGATGCTGATAAGCTACTTGCTGGATCCAGGTTGGTTGAGCTCTACATATGGACCATTTCCCTGGTATATCTTGCTAATCGTTCAAATTCAGTGATGCATTGATTTCAAGAACCACTAAACACAGCGGCGCCATCAAGACCCTTCAGTTCAACCCGAAACACCCGAACCTTCTGGCAACCGGTGGCGCAAAGGGAGAGGTAGGCTGCTATTTACAGGTTACGGATTGAATGTGTGGCTAATTACTGGATAGCTGTTCATCTGGGATCTAAACAACATCGAGAACCCATTCCGGTTGGGCAACAATGCGGCCCGTACAGATGATATCGACTGCTTGGATTGGAACAGGAAGGTTCCTCACATTCTGGTCACTGGTAGCAGCTCCGGCTTTGTGACAGTTTGGGATGTCAAGACGAAAAAGGAGAGCCTGACATTGAACAACAAGGGCCGGAAGGCTGTCAGCGCAGTCGCATGGGACTCAGAGAGGGTATGTTGGCACCTCCTACATGGTTATTTCAAGATTGCTGACCCTTTTCACGTCTAGCCCACAAAGCTTATTACATCGTCTCCTCTCGACTCAGACCCAGTGCTATATGTCTGGGACCTGCGCAACTCCCACGCTCCGGAGCGGGTAGGTCACTCTTTCGGAGTCCGGGTGTGATTTTATACTGATATGATTTGTATAGACACTCACCGGCCACGAGTCCGGTGTGCTCTCACTTTCTTGGTGCGAGCATGATCCAGATCTCCTTCTGTCTTCCGGCAAAGATAACCGTAATATCTGTTGGAACCCGCAAACCGGCCAGGCTTATGGAGAGTTCCCCGTTGTCACAAACTGGACCTTCCAGACCCGCTGGAACCCCCATAACCCGAACTTCTTCGCAACCGCGTCGTTTGATGGAAAGATCTGTGTCCAGACCCTGCAGAACACTAAGACCGATAACGCCCAGGCCATCGCCGATCACAACCAAGCCCTGGACGGCGAAGACTTCTTCAACAAGGCGCAAACGCAGCCCCAGGTCTCCAAGTTCTCCCTTCCGAAGGCCCCTCGCTGGCTTGAGCGGCCCTGTGGTGCTACTTTTGGTTTCGGAGGTCGGGTCGTTTCCTTCGGCCTGACCGAGAAGGGCTCTCGTACATCCAGTATCAAAATCACACCGTTCGAGGTTGATGAGAGCGTTGGCAATGCCACTGAGAGCTTTGAGACTGCATTGAAAGAGGGTGATATCAGTACTCTCTGTGAGTCACGCGCCTCAAGTGCTTCCAATGAAGCAGAAAAGGCCGACTGGAAGGTAATGCAGGCTTTGATCTCCGAAAACCCACGCAAGGGCTTGGTAGAGTATCTCGGATTCCAGGATCAGGTTGACGAGGCCGCCGATAATCTCGCGCAGCTTGGGTTGGACAAGAAGGAAGGCGAGAGCACCAATGGCGCTGCCGCCAAACCTGCTGGTGTTAAGAAGCACAAGCGGTTGCAATCCATGTTCGATGCCAACCCTGAAGGTGACAGCTTCCTTTCCGAACTGGCTGCCTCTAAGGGTGCTCAAACCAACAACCCATTCCAAATTTTCAATGGCTCGGAAAGCCAGGCAGAGCAACAAATTACTCGGGCTTTGCTCCTTGGGGAATTCGAGAAAGCTCTGGATGTTGCCCTCCGGGAGGATAAGATGTCCGATGCTTTCATGATTGCTATCTGCGGTGGCCCGAAGTGCATCGAAAAGGCGCAGGAGTACTACTTCTCCAAGCAGGCTGGCGGTCCAAACTACATGCGCTTGCTCGCATCTATTGTGGGCAAGAACCTGTGGGATGTGGTCCACAATGCCGACTTGTCCAACTGGAAGGAAGTTATGGCTGCCTTGTGTACCTTTGCCGACGAGAAGGAATTCCCTGATCTCTGCGATGCTCTCGGTGATCGCCTTGAGGAGCAGATTCAGAACAGCGACGATAAGAGCGCCCGCAAGGATGCTTCTTTCTGCTACTTGGCAGGCTCGAAGCTTGAGAAGGTTGTTGCCATTTGGGTTGAGGAGCTCCGTGAGAATGAGCAGAAAGGAATTGAGAACAACACTGACAACTCTTCCTTCTCTATCCATGTCCGTGCTCTGCAGGGCCTGATTGAGAAGGTTACCATCTTCCGCCAAGTCACCAAGTTCCAGGATACAGAGCGGAACAAGGAGTCGGATTGGCGCTTGAGCGTCTTGTATGACAAGTACATTGAATATGCCGATGTTGTCGCTACCCATGGACGTCTGCAAATTGCTCAGAAGTACCTCGACCTTGTCCCCGAGAAGCACCCTGAAGCTGAGGTGGCGCGCAACCGCATCAAGCTTGCTACCAGACAGGTACCTCAGAAGGCCCAGCCCGCTGTCGCAGCCAAATCTGGCTTCAAGCCCCTCCCGCAGCAGCCCAACTTGTACCAGCCGACGAACGCTTACAATGCTGCTGCTATTCCACCACCGGCTGCTACTCCTAACATCTATGCGCCTCCTGCACCTGCTGTTCCCCAGCAGGCTAACCCATATGGCCCTCAGACTACCTCCCCGCCAGCTCAGCCTGCCAACCCATACGCTGCCTACGGACAGGCAACTGGGTACCAGCCAACTCAGGGGATGAGACCTACCAGTTATACTCCACCGTCTGCATTCGGCGGACAACAGCCCACAGGTGCTGGTGTCCCTCCCCCTCCTCGTGCGTCATCTAACCAGTCGCCGGCCAACACGATCACAACATACACCACGGCCACTGGCCTTCCTGCGTGGAATGATTTGCCAGAAGGCTTTGCTAAGGCTCCTACGCCCCGCCGTGGAACTCCTGCCACAGTCTCTGCACCCATCCCCTCTCCTTTCCCCAATCAGTCACCTAATCTGACCCAGGGGCCTCCCCCGCTGGTGCTCCGCGCGCACCATCCGTGCCTCCCCCACCAAAGGTGGGCTCCGTGCCTCCGCCGCCGCGCATGATGTCGCCGCTATCTGGTGCCCAGGCTGGATCTAACATCCCGGGGCCTTCCCCGCCACCCCCTGCCAACCCATACGATTCTCTCCCTCAGTCACCGCCGTTGACTCAGGGGTCAACCATGGCTCCCCCGGCATCGATCCCTCGCGGAGCATCGCCCTACAACGCTCCTCCTAGCGTGCCACCCCCAACCAACCGGTATGCGCCAAGCCCGGCTGCCCAGGCCGCTGCAAACCCGCAACTGCAGAATCGTGGCCCTGTGGCTCCACCTCCCCAGGCTGCCTCGCCATACGCCCCACAAGCAGTATCACAACCTCCTGCGGCAAACCCATACGGGCCCACTACGCCTGTTGCTACACAGCCTCCACCTATGGCCCAGGCCATCCCGACGCCGCCTCAAGGATCTCGACCTCCCACGGCCCAGTCGCAGAAGCCAACTCCTCCGGCTCCCAAGTATCGTGAGTAATTCCAGTTAGCAATAATGATTCCAGCCAATTGACCCTTATTACAGCCCCCGGTGACCGTTCACACATTCCTGCAAACGCACAGCCTGTCTTCGAGATTCTATCGGCAGACATGCAGCGTGTCAAGACCCGGGCCCCTGCGGCATTCAAGGCACAGGTTGATGATGCCGAGCGTCGCTTGAACATCCTCTTTGATCACCTCAACAACGAGGACTTGCTCAAGCCCAACACCATCGAGGACATGGCGAACTTGGCCCGCGCTCTCCAGCAACGTGACTACAATGCCGCCCTCGCTATTCATGTTGATATCATGACCAACCGGACTGACGAATGTGGCAACTGGATGGTGAGTGAACATCAGTCCTATAATCTTGAATGGTTACTAACAAGTATAACTACAGGTCGGTGTTAAGCGACTGATTAGCATGAGCCGCGCTACCCCGTAAATGACACCTTGTACCTTGTTAAGTGAAGGGAATGCTAAAGGCTTGGTATAACTTATGTATTTCTGGCCTTGTTTCCTTTATATTTCAGCGTTGCTCTAAATTTTTCTCATCTTCCTTGTCCATTTTTTATAATTAATGTCTTGCGTATTTTCTTCCGTTCCTCCTTCTCTCCTGGGGGTATAAGTCTGATCATGAACAAAGCGAAAATTCCCCACTGTTCTTAAGTGTGGCTGATAGTGTTTACCCCATGTTGTCTTCTTATTTAAATTGCTAGATAGACATGAATCAAATGAGGATATGGAGTTCTTTATAGGCCAAGAAAGTATACATACTAGGACTTAGGCTGTAATTTAGTAGATGCAGCCAAACAAATGAATATAGAAGTCCATATACACCTAGGCAAACCACCTAGAGAATCCATTGCAATCTATATACATTCATACAATCGCACCAAAACTCCACGATCTAACCTCATCATCGTCCACCGGCGGGAAGACCACCAAGCCGTCCACCCCGACTAGCAGGGAAGTTGCGCGCACTCAACAGCGCACCCTTCACACCACGAATATCAGCCCTAAATCCAGCAATAGCCTCATCCTCCGATTTCCGTGTACCAGAGTTATCATTCGAGCCCGAGGTATTGGAATTCCAAACCCCATAGGTCGACCCAGTAGAGTACGTAGGACCACTATAGATCAACCCATCACAATAATGATGCAATTCCGTGAGACGCGTCCGCATCGAGTCATCCAACGTACTCGCATCCTTCTCTGAGTCAACGATCTCCCGCAGCTTGGATGTAATAGACTCGACACGACTGATGTGGTTATTAACCGCCGTCGATGGAGAGACAGCCGCCGGGTCCGCCGAGTTGACGGCACCAGTAGCGCTGATCACAGGGGTGGGCTCTGGACTCGTCTGTGTTGCGACGTCCCGGTGGAACAGCTCGGTTGGGTCCGAGGTGATCGACGAGGCGTCATCGTCTTCTTCGTCGCTGTAGGGCTTGCTCTTGCGTGCTGTTAACTCTGCCGGAATCACGGATACGGTCTTCTCCAGCTTCTCGTTTAGCTTTTGCAGGTTTGTTTCTGCTGTGCTGGCGAGCTCGTGTCGTGCGCTTGTTAGGCTTGCTAGCATGGGTTTCACGAGGTACTCGCTTGCGCCGTAGAGACTTGCTCCTAGACCTGCGGCGCCGTATAGTGTGTACAGGAGGCTGCGCATTGTCACGAGGGGTGGTGGCTTGGATGACTCGAAGAGGAATTCGGGGTAGGTGATTATTGGGGGGGACGTCGCGGGGGGCCGCGGTTGGCGCTGGCGCTGGTGCTGGGTGTGATTGAGGCATAGTGTTGGAGGTTGGTGAGGAGGTGACAGGAGGAGAAGAAGGGGTGACTTTGGATTGAGTGGGTGAGGTAGATGGCGTCTCTTCCTGTGTCTTGTCCTCGGCTGTGGTTGAGCTGCTGCTCGGCTCTGCGTTGCGAGAGACGCCGAGGACCTGCTCGATATCGTCTGAGCTCAGACCTTTGGACTCGAGGAATGAAACTTTGCGCTCTGTTGGTGCATCGCGGATTGACTCGTCTTCTAGGAATTTGGATGCTTGGTCTAGGAGAGCTTGTCGGGATGTGGAGGCTGTAGTTGCGGGCGCATTGTCGGAGGTCGGCGATGGCGACTCTTCGGCTGATTTATTGGCCGTCTGCCATGAGGGAATAGATGCTGATTTGGATGTATCGTCAGGCATGATGAGGTATCTGGCACATTCACCAGAGATATAAGAAAGCAAAGGCGTTGGGGGATGCTGTAAAGAGGAGAGAGGGAACCTTCCCCGGACTTGGGGCCATGTGAGCCCGACCTCGGCTGTTGCAACACCGTTGTACACCTGAGGCATCAATATTGCCGTACATTTTGCCATAACACTCGTACGTGTTCACATTGTATTCTGAACTTATAATATGATATTGTTTAAGAATAATCCAAATAAAAATTGTGTACCTTGAATTTGACTTGTATTTAGAGATCTATATCGAATGTCCCAAGTAGAAAACAAAAGATACCCTGCATCGTTCACCGAAAATAGCCTGTATGTGAGACGAAGCCATACCACCTGACTCTAGGGTCCCATTGAAGGCTATAGAGTCTTATACACCAATTATTTCCATATTTCAATTGAATAGATCAATTGAATATTGAATGATCATCACCATATAGTTCAAATGGCATCCGTATATACTCGATACCGCCCGGCAGAATGGACCGCGCAGTACTTCATTCGTTCATCCAGCGTCAGCGACTGGACACCTGGGAGAGAATCTGAAACCTTAGAGAAAAGTACTTGTGAGTATGGAGTTTCCCCCGTTGATCTTGTTGTTTTTGTGTTCCTTCCTATCTGCCCAAGCCCCGGGGGTTGGACCCCAAAGATCCCCCAAGAGAAAGCCAGGAGAAACATCCCAAAGCCTGATCCCCTGTAACAGTGCGCTTTGTTCGCATTGGAAAATTCCCGTATAGAAAAGCAATCTGTATCTTCCCGGTTTGCAACTCCGCCTCGCACTCCGTGGATGAAGTGATTGGATGTCCTTCCTTTCTTCCCTCTATCTCTCTCCAGCCTGCCCCCCTCCTCAAAAGGCTTAATGGCTTAGTTCATACTGCCACACACTTGCCTATCGTCCTTCCCTGTCCCGCTTCTTTTTACTGTTCTGGCTTTTGCATTTTCATTTCCCCCAAGACTTCTGTCACACTCGATAAAGCCGCCACCATGTCTCTCCGTCGATCCCTTCGATCGCGAAAGATACAAGATGACACCCCAGAGCCAGAAGCTAACATGACCACCAGGTCTACGAGACAAACTCGTGCCTCCACTTCTGCATCTGCTTTAGTCTCAGTCTCTCGATCTTTATTGAATTCAGGAGATCGAAAGAGATCTCTCCGTCTTACTGTCAAAATGGCTTCCAGTAAATTGCGGGAAGCTACGGGTGCTGGCCGTTCTGCTGGACGCCGCTCAGTCAATGTGTTCCGGGAAGATCCCATTGTCTCGGGACCCCGCTCCAGTCGGAACCGAAAGAAGATTGTAGAAGTTGCTACAAGCGACGAAGAGGAAATCGACGACCAAGAAGAGGATGAAGTCGACGATGAAGATGCCCCTGGTGATGACGATGATGACGAAGATGCCGATGCTGACGCTGACGCTGATGCTGATGGCGACATCGATATGGACGACATCCAACCTCAGGCCCCTACCAGGCGCGGTAAGATCACACCTCCGTCTCGCACCAAGCCGCCCAAGAGCGTGGAGGCCAAGGAGATGGAAATGGAAGAAGACGAAGAGGAAGAAGAAGATGATGAAGAGCCTATCTCCGATACGGATGAAGATGCCGAAGCCGAGGGTGAAGATCAGGATGAAATTGCAGTTCCAGACGTCAACGTCGATGATCTCGATGAACTTGATGAAGAGGACGAAATCGACGACGACATGGATAGTGATGCCCTCGCTATGCAAAGTGGCAAAACCACTAAGCGCCAGCGAGGAAATCTGGGAAATGATTTCCTGCAACTTCCCATGGGTGAGAAACTACATATTAACAATTCGCCGAAATTGAAGCTAACTAAGAAATAGAGCCCCAGGTCAAGAAGCATTTGACTGCCGAGGAGCGTCAGATGCGTCGTGCAGAGATGGCGCGGCGAAGGAAGAATCTGAGTGAGAAGCGGAATGAAGAGGAAAAGGTACACGCAAAAAGTCACCTTCAACACCAATTGGAGAACGGCCGCTAACATGAACAATAGATGGACACAATTAATCGACTGCTAAAGAAGCAGGCCCCCAAGCGGCGTGGTCGAGCTGCGGCGGCCGAGGCCACTGATGGCACCCCCGGCCAAGAAGGCACCGAGGCTGAGAAGCCCGACCCTACCATGGCGCGATGGATTAGCGGTCAAAATGGCTGTAAAGTCGCTGTGCCAGAAGAATGGCTGGGTACACCTACCGGACGTGTCTTCGGCGCACCTACGGTTCCTACGGGGAAAATGGTCGAAGAAGTTTGATGTTACATGCAGAAACTACAACGGATTGGCGCTTAAGGATTTTCGACTAAGGTAATCGGGAAACGGACTACATCATTTGCAAGGGACTAGGGTTGATTTTCTGCGTGTGCTGCGAACGGCGTTCAAAACATGCCTCTTCCAAATGTCAAGGTTTAAATGTCATGCAATACATCGACTGTTTCAAATGTTTTCTAGGTACACATAGATATGCCGATAAAACTGGGGTTTATATTCAATTAGTCGGCCACCCCCACTAGTAGTACGCGGGGCTAGCCTGTTCTAGGTCAACATTCAGCATTCCTACCCACAACTACCTCGGAACTGGTCGTCGCACTAATTCTATATATACAACGGCCTCCAGGGCCGGTCACAAGACCTGACAAGTCTGGCACAGCGAGGCATATGGTGCCATGTGCGCTGGAGCTTCGGAGCGCGAGGAAGAGCACGGCTTCCAAAGGCATAGTGCGCATTGAACAGGCCACTAGCATAATCATGCGTGGTGGTACTTATGCCAGTTCAGTGTTCAGAATGCTAATTCAAGAGGAAGGTTGGTCATCGTCATTGAGTCGTTGACTTGGGATCTTGCTGAGAGTCGGCTTTGGTGGGAGTATTGGTGTCCTGCTTCAGACCAACAGGATCAGACGGAGGTGAGGTCTTCTGAGCGTGCTGTCTCTCATATTGAAGTTGTTGGAATGTTGGCTGGAAGGTATAGTAGCCTGCAGCAGATGGAAAGATTCGAGATTAGTGACTGACATCAGATATGACTTATTCTTGCCGTAGAGTAGATTTACCTGTGAAGATACCCACGCCGATAGCGAAAACAGCAGGGAAGAAATTGCGACTCATTTCGGAGGAATTGGGGGTAGACGGCAAGATTTGCAGTTGGAGGTTGCGGAGGTGATGCGGGAAATCGGTTATCAGTTGGCTGATTAGCAGCCGGCGCGTCTGCTAAATTGCCCCGTTGGCACGCGTCGGAATAAAATTCCCTGCATTCAGACAGTTTGAATAGTTGTTCGACGTTTGATCTCCTTGTGTTTCGCGAATTTTAACCCAGGAATTATTTCGCTCACTTTTTTATCGCCCTAAAACCACCCAATGACTGTTTAGAGACATGGGGGATCCCCGCCAAGGATGCAAATGGAATCATGGCGACAACGAGGATATGTCCCCGACTCGGACGAGGAAGATGGATTCGATTCTCTAGATGCGAAGAACGGTAATATCGAAAATAGCCCCGCGGTCGAAAATCTCGAATATATCGACAACCCTTCATCTTCGCCGAAGGAAGGGACGACGAGTGTAACGAAGGAGCAACAAGAGCACGTTCGGGCTGAGAATGGCTCCATCACGCTCTCGGATACTGAAGATGTGACTCGTCGACATACGAATGGAGCAAGTCCTCACTTGACAAATGCCACGCATGACGAAACGACACCAAAACAAAGAAGAGGACGCAAGACCTACGGACTTCGATCGTCGGCTAGGAAATCAACGAATCGCCGCAGTATCGAGCTGCATAATACCAATGACCCCGCAAATTATACTGCCAGCATATATGATTTCCCAACATCATCGCAGGAACACGATAGGCCTCGATCGAAGCCCTCGAGCCTCGAATCTACGCCGAAACCCTTGAAGACCGCAAGACCCTCGCCATCGGAAGTTATAGCAGAGCTGCACCCCTCAAAGGAAAACACACAGGATGAAACTTCAAGCACTCGGAGCTCCTCTCCTGACGAGCTGGTGTTGATACCTCAGCCAATTCGGAAGAAAAAGCCCGTGGCCCAGAATATTCAGCCAATAGAGGCGCCACAATTACCACCACCTCCACCACTACAGGGGGTTTCGGATGATGATTCTCCATTATCTTCTGTACCGTCATCCTTGGGTTCTCCACCGGCCCACGATTTTATAGAAACACAGGCAGATGGTGGGATAGAGGCAGAGCCAGAAAGACCGGCAGATAGGGAGGCAGATATTCGGCAGACAGTGCTCGTCGAACTAGATGCCAACCCGAACAATGCATTACCCGATCTTGATCTCCCCGAAGAAGTGTTGCAAGAATTACCGCGTGCTGCGCAAAGAACATTCCGGAAGCGCAATGCTATCCAACTGCACCCGTATCATCTGGAATATATGAAGTTTCACCAGCAACTGGAAGCGCGGGGCGTCAAGCCTTTTGGTCGACCTGCGCAGCAAAGACAGCAGGTTACCGATGAGAGTCAAGGGCAAGATTCATATGACCCCAATGCACCTCCGTCAAGTCCCCCTCTTGAAGAGTATCTTCCACCGATAAGACATGAACGACATCGTGGCCCACAATCTGCTGCGGAACGCAAAGACTCAGAGCATCCCCGGCCATCGCAAGCTCATCTGGCAAAGCGACAGAAGACTTCTCATTCTGGAACTCCCAAAGAGCGTCGGAATTTACACAAACCGTCCAAACCTCGTGGCATCAGAGACAACAATACAGCTACAGCTACTGGGGATCAAAACGGTATCTCCATATATGATCTATCATCTAGCCCTCCACACACAGGCCGTTTATCTTCGACCTCGAGGACTCCTCGTGCCTCAGAAGGAGGGTTCCGGTTCCCTCGTGGGTGGTCACCGCCGGGAGAAGTTGCGAAATCTTGGGTACAGGAAACAGAAGAACCAGTCCAGGGCCAATCACCCGGTGCGGGCACAGATGATGATGATGAGGAAGTACAGTCCATCTCGTCCAACGGCCAGAGTGATCAAGAAGAAACCAAGTCAGCTGCCGAAGAACGTGAAATTCGACGATTCCAACGAATGATTCGAGGAGCGCTCCCTGCATCACATGCTCGGCTGCATCAGAAGATAAATGCAGATAAAGAAAAAGCCTCGCCAGTAGATCGCCATGCTTCTTCGCAACGGCCGGACGGAAAGGGTGTTGCACGGAAGCTCATTCGAAAGGGTGATCGATCAAGGCAACCGGCAACGCAACAACCAAGAGGCTTGTTCGATCTTGGAGATTCTGACTCGGACGGTGAGGACAACCGCAACGATGCCACAGGAAATGCTTCCATAGCCGATGACTCCAGCCAGAGGTTAACTGGCACCCTTGACCTTGAAGACCCCTTCGCGCTGGAAGGGGGTGATATTTCCGAGGATAATCGCATCGACTACATGTTTGGGCCTGTTCCGCGCAACTCAACAGGTTCTCGACACAAAACAAAGAGTTTGAAAAGGCCACAATCGAAACAAAGTTTCCTCAATGGGGAAAGACGGCCGAAGAGACCTAGACAAACCCGAATGACCGATGCCTCATATGGAACCCGAAGGACCAAGAAACACTCAACCGCCCAGCGACCAAGGATAGGAATATTGGATGCGCCAGATGTTGCCACTAAGCCCCGAACAGAGCAATCGCGATTGCTTAGGGTAGCGACAAGACGACCACGATTGCGTAAAGATAGAGGCAGGCAGAGCCCTACTCAGAAGTTCGTGAAACTAGCCTCAAGGGAGGACACAGTGGATGCAAATGAGTCCTTGCGAGATTGGAAAAGGGGAGCTATTCGGCAGGTCAAGATTAGCCCACCCCATCCTAGAGCTCCCCAACACCGGCATTGGACAACAAATCTTTCGATTCTCAGTGCTCGAACCAAATCAAATTCTAAAACCGGCCAGATACCGAACCAATTCCTCGATGCCGAGGCAGATCTCGACGTTTTAAACACTAGCACAGTGGAACCGGAACAGGCACAAGCACCGCCTGAATCTGGCGCAGTATCAGTCCCACCAAACCAAGCCCCAGTGGCCGAGTCCTCGTCCCGTCGAAAACCAGAGCAGCACGGTCACACATGGGTTATTCCTAGGAATGTTGCCATAACATCCTTGAAGAGGAACACCATTAGACCTGCAGCAACTAGTTTGGCTGGTCCTGGTAAAAGCCAAAAAGTGCTCCCGGCCATGTTCAACCAGTCATTGTCTATTCTCAATCGACACTACAAAAACCAGCGCACATCTCAACCTTACAAGCCCAGCCTGACCTTGGATCGATATGTCTCTGGCAGTGGGTCATTGAGTACTGGAGGGAACCCCTCGCCCATGAATGCTTCTGTCGCCGCCGCCGCTGCTGCCGCCTCAGCTAAAGTACGAACTCAAACACCAACCCATAAACCCGCTGTATCTCGACGGCGGTTGAAGAAGCATCCCCCCACCCGACTCAACCTCGATGCCGACGAATTCCGTCAAAATCCAGATCCTGCTACCATAGTTTCTGATGACTCGGAAGCTCTGGCCATAACGGATGTCGGACATGCACGCCCTTCAACTTTCAGCGTCGGTGGGCTTTTCAACTGGCAACGCTTCTATCCAGTCGACTTCGGAGTACCGTCATTACGCGACAATACATTCTTCCATGAGAGTACATTCATAGGAAGCGGAGAATTTTCTCGTTCGTTGCGAATCGCCGAGCGGGACTTCGATGGAGATGCCCCTCCATTCTCTATCGAGCTCAGAAACGAGACATTCAAATGGAGTCGCTGGAACGATACAGTATCATCGGAGATGGGACAGGTCTTTGATGTCATAATCGATAATGTTGAGCAAAGTGCTGTTACCACCCCGGAGACTGGCATTACAGCTGCCCTAGGAGTGGCATCAAGGCTATACAGGTTGTTGATCAAATACATCACGGGTAACCTGGCTTTTATTGACCCGGTTGACCGTACGGGGTTTGTCACTAGAGCCATGGGGTTGGTCTCCCAGGTGAGAGATCCGTTGGCTGCCTTTCTGACTAGTGACGAATACAACAAGAGTGGGCTCGTCAAGATTGCTTGTTTCAATATGATTCTCTCGAACCAGATCTATCAAGTTGCTTCTCACCGACTCGTCAGCCCTGCCCTTGCGACTGAGGCTTTTGATCTTGTCAAGATATCTGCTAAAGACGTTTCAGATTTGATCACGTCCAAGGTCGGTTCTTCTGAGTTCAAAGCATTGTTCAAGGAAAACAACGAGCCTGAACGCCGCGAGTCGGGGATTCGCGATGAGTATCCATCGGCAGAGGCTTACGTTGTCACCAAACATCTTCTACGTAGCTCAGACAACTACAAGGGCTGCTTTGAAGATCTTCAGCTCGAGACTTTCAATAGTGGACTTATTCGCAATGAAAGGGACGTGGGCAGCTTGGAGGATGGATGGCGCAGCATTTTTACAGTCTTGCCCCTCAACGAAATTGATCTGCTTGGGATTGCGCGCCCTGGTTATCAGTTGACAGCTGTCAATGACAATTGGAAACTAGCCAAATGGCTTCTCGCCCCAGCCCTAGACCATTTCGAGACCAACTCCAAGGCGCAACCAATCTCATACAACAGCTACTGTCGAACCTTGTTCCTCAGATGTCATCGCCTTATCAATTCCTGGGGGTGGAGAGAATGCAAGCCTATCTTGGACACGCTATTCGACTTTTTCGCCAAGAATACCCTGCACAACCTGAAACTCGAGGAAGCTCGTGGCTCGCCTTCATTTCTTGACGAACTTGATAGCAATCCTTCTCTGGATGCCCGAGTGGGGGAACCTTGTTTCCACACATTTCTCAAGATCGTAGCAAGTGGCCTCCGCTTCCTGGCGAAGAGATATGATAAGAAAAAGATTCGAAACTTTGCCTGGCGTCTTCTGCCAAACCATGGACGTGTATACCCGAAAGAGCAGCCCTTGCAGCACGAGGACCTCGATGCACTAAGAAATCACCACGATCTTCTTAGTACGTTGTATTGGGCTGTTCCTGATGGGTGTCGCCCTCGACTAGAGACGATACGCAATCTAGTTCATCCTGCCACTTCACATCGCGAAGCGTGCAGCATCAATTTGCGCTCATGGTCAAGACTTGTTCGATTCAAGCTTTCTACGGATGAAGAGGTTTCGGGGCTCGATCCGTTTGGAGATTGGTATGGCTATTTCGTTACGGAGCTGCAGCAACAGCATTCATATGCTCGCAAAGAGATCGAGGCTCAAAACACAGGCGACAATCGGGTTTCTCAACAGCTTGTTGAACGCACGATCTCCCAAAACCAGCGGCAGATCGAGGCCTTGTTGAGCAATGCGCTTGGTGGGCTGCGAATTGCTGTGCAACTGGCGCCGAAACTGGAGCATGCGCACAGGCTGGTTCTGAGAACCCCCTTTGAGTCAATCCTTGCACTTTTCAACCCCAAGCTCCCGCGCGTGAATATTGTTGTATCTGAGGCACTGCAGGTCCTGGTTGCTTACACCGAGAAAGACGTTCCAGCTACATCAACACCAGATGCCCCTGCGGCAGTGAATACTGATGAGGACAGTCAGGAGTTCGGTGACTGGGATGCAATCCAGGCTGTTTGGAACCAGCAAACTTCTCCAAGCGAGGGTATTGAACATGTGGAGAAGGTTTTCCATCCGATTGTATCTCGTCTCGTTTCGAACTGCTTTGGTGAGGACCACTGTCCAGAGGATGCCGTTCTTCTCAACGTGGTAGAGTGCTGGACATCAATCGCGCAGGTTCTCATTCGCCATGGCCTCCGAAATTGGGACAATTATTTGAGCGAGTTCGGCGATGATTCATGGACGCGGCTTCGACAGACAGTTCAGACAAGAAAGTTTGCACCGCTGTTCCTTGCGGCGTGCATCGAAAAGGATGCACAGATTGTTTCTGATTGCCGGATCCAAGTTATGAGTATGTGGATGTCGTCGCTGGTCGAGCGCTCCTCGATGTTGAAGTTTCAACATCGTCTCACGGAGGCGCTCTTGAACGGAAGTCCCACAGATCCCTTGCTTAGAAATCTTCCGTTCTCCCAGGATAAGAAGATTGGCCGGTATACAATCACCTTGGAGGAGATTGGCTCTCGGCGACTATCTCTCCTCTCGAGCCTATCGTCTAATATGCGTGAGCAGCTCCAGGACATGGAACTTTCAGGCAGTCGGAACTTCTCTGTGACAAAACAAGAGTACTCGGAGATGCTTCAGCGGGTAATGACGTCCATGAAAGACAACTACCAAGAGCTAGGTAACGGAACAGCGCAGGCTGCTCAAGGAGAATACGTCGAGTTCGTGCAACGGGTCATCGGTTTCCTCCAGCAACATACCAGCGACATCAAACCCATCGACCCCTTCTTCACGGACCCTGCTTCGTTCCCTTTGCCGTCTACAGACCCACGCTACATTGTCGCGAAGCTCAGACGCTACGAGTCAAAATTGTCGTCCAGCAAAGAGATCCAAACCTTGACTGGTTTCGTCCAGAGCATTTCCGAGCGCGCCGCCATTGACGGCCAACAGAGCTACCTGGTTGACCAGTTGCACACATCGATGAAAAATACCTACGAAGCCGGGGACAATGGCAAACCAACTCTCCGCGCCGTGCTCTTGCAATGTGTGTTTCCAGCGTATCTCGAAGCGACGCTTCCCAGCCGCGCTGCCTGGATCCTCAGCCGTCCTATCATCCAGACCATCACGCTGGAGTTCAAGAACCTCCTGTGTAACATAGACACTCTGGATCCAGCCTGCGTATCTTCTGTTATCGATATCATTGATGTTGTATGCCGAGCCTCCTGTCAAGCACTAGCTGTGGTTTCCTCCCGTCGCCATCGTCTGCAAAACCCTCCAACTTTACTCATGCTTGCCGCCTTCCTTGATATGATCTCCTCGGCTCTGCCAGTGGTAGATTACATTGATCGAACCACAGCTGCTGCGGAGGGTATCCTCACCCACATTGAGTGGATCCGCGATTTCGCCAACGCCGTGAGCAAATGTCTACACAACATAGATTCAGACGCAGACTTGTCCTCGAGTAGTGCCCATATCGCATTCCCCGCGATGCCGCCGCCCTCTGATAGCAGGAAAACTGAACTACTTAAGACGGCTAACAACATCGCCTCGAATGATGTCCAAATCTATCTCAGAAAATGGTCTTATCATCAGGGCAAGTACTACTTCATTCGTCCTGGTCATGAGTCACAGGAGATCAGGATCGAGCCCGAGATTGCTGTTCTGGTCGCTAGTCACAGTGAAGCGAAAAAGACCTTCGAAGATGCGGCGGTGGGATTTGTTCATCGTGCAAAGGCTCTGGAGTTAGTGTCTTGACCGAGTGGTGGTTTTTCTTTCGGTATTTATATACACGGCGTTCTTGGAAGAAACTTTAACGTGTCACGAATGTTAGAAAAGAATTAATAATGTTCTCTTGTGCTATATTGATAATGTTGTTGCTATAATGGAAGCTATAGTCTTCGGGTCCCAATGTACCTGTACGCCTTAGTGTATCTCTGATAGATATAATAATGACTATGTACTCTTAGTGACTTGGGTGAGGATTTTGAGCAAGGGCCGAGTTTATGTAAGGGGTATCTATGCCAACGGGTCCAGTGCAAACAGCTCTGAATCAATTAGGGCTGCATACCAAAACAAGCCTGGATATGCAGGTCACCATGGAATGCAATCTCCGTGGAATGCAATCTCCGATGAACAGCGAATCTGCGTTGCACGTTATGATCTAGAACCCCCCTTGGTTTACCTATGTCTTAGATCTAACCTGCTATATATCATTCTGTCCGATTCCATAATTTCAATATCAGGGATCTGGCACTATCCTTTTGATTTCTGCCTCTTACCATCCGCCAGAAATGCAATATGAACATCCTCATCACGCGCTTCTCTCTGTCAGAAGCTATGGGGCATTCATTCTTTTACAATTGGAGAATCTCCCTACCTACGTGGTAATCAACCTGTCGAAACATAGTGATTGGCCCAGCTTTCCAGTGTCAACGAACCCAGATGCTACCCTCTTGAAGCACAATGACGAAGCCCGTTTATCATTTTCTGATAATATAGCGAGTTGAATAACACTCTGCGGAAGACTATTTCCCCCGTGATTGTTTATGTCGTCATTCCGAAATTCAATCATGCGTATGGGACACGAGCCGAAGGCCTCAGGTAAGGGGGTCCTCCATCCGTCGGAAGTACCTTGAACAGCGACATCGGTGTTCATCCTCGATTTGAGTTGTACCCAATATTTTCATATGCCCAACAAATTCATTTTTCTCGATCAGCTGGCGCATAAAGCCTGATTTGAGCATAGTGCCTGTGATACTCAGCACTACTGTAGCATTTCAAACCCGGATTGAATCCCATTTTGGAGCGTGATAGACGGGCACTGGGCAGTCCAGCGATACCATATGCTGCAGAAGCAAAAAGCAAAAAAAAAAAAAAAAAAGTAGAATCACACGGGAAATCCGCGAATACTACACAATCTCACGTGGATGTGATGGAATGTCGGGTGTTACAATGTTCTGCGGGAAGAAGGAAACAAGTTTTATACTTGCCGTTGAAGTTATTATCCAAGGTTGATATTGGTATTTTACTTGTCTCTCTTTAATTTGTTTTTTGGGTTTAGTATGTTCTGGGAAGTATAATATTGTATAATATGAAGAACTATATAATCTGTTAGGGGACCTCGGAAATCCATATCATTGAGAAAAATTAAATTATAAATTTAGCGAATATGATTTGGAAATCTTTCTTTAGTGCTATCGCCATATTGGCACATATTTTCCCAGCTTTAGCTGCCCCAACTCCCGATTCAGAGTTGACTAGTCAGGCGTCAGACAAATATGTCTTCGCCCACTTCATGGTTAGCACTCTAGCACCTGACTACTTTCCATTCCCCATCATTGACATAGATCCCATGGACCTAGGTCGGTATAGTAAAAGACTACCAGCTATCAGACTGGAAAGAAGACATGACTACAGCCCAATCCATCGGCATCGACGCATTCGCCCTGAACTGCGCAAGCATAGACAGCTACACCCCAACCCAACTAGCCCTAGCCTACGAAGCAGCGCAACAAGTCAATTTCAAAGTGTTTATCTCTTTCGATTTTGCCTATTGGACCAATGGGGACACAGCAAAGATTACGGAGTACATGAAACTATATGCAGGTCACCCAGCGCAGATGCAATATAAGGGAGGCGCGGTAGTAAGTACATTTGTCGGAGACAGTTTCAATTGGGATGAAGTGAAGCAGGGTACGCCGCATCCCATTTATGCATTGCCAAATCTCCAAGATCCGGCTGAGGCTACTACCGGCCCTGCTAAAAGCGCTGATGGTGCGTTCTCGTGGTTGGCTTGGCCTACCGATGGGGAAATAGTATCATCCCAGGGCCGATGACAACCGTCTGGGATGATCGATTTATTCATTTCCTCGCGGGGAAAACTTATATGGCTCGTTAGTAACTCTTGAATACAGTTCTGGGTTTTGAGTTGTAAACTGACTCGATGATAGCCGTCTCACCCTGGTTCTCAACCCATTTCAACACCAAAAACTGGGTTTTCGTTTGCGAGAATCTGCCAACATTACGTTGGGAGCAAATGCTTTCCCTTCAGCCTGACCTGATTGAGATTATCACATGGAATGGTACGCTAACCTTATATACTCCCGATAAATTCTCTAGAAAACTTTCTTCTAACCGCGCAGTTATACAGATTACGGCGAGTCCCACTATATCGGCCCGTACTCAGCCCACCACAGCGATGATGGGTCATCCCAGTGGGCGGAAAATATGCCTCACGACGCCTGGCGCAACCTATTCAAGCCCTATATTGCAGCCTACAAATCTGGAGCAAAAACGCCTACCGTGGAAGCAGACGAAGTCGTGTACTGGTACCGACCTACGCCCAAGGGCGTCGTGTGCACCGGTGATAACCTCCCAGCACCAATGGGTGCCAACATGCTCAGCGACAGTATTTTTGTCGCGACTATGTTGACCAGTCCGGCTACATTGACTGTGCAGAGTGGGAATAATGCTCCTGTTAGCATTGATGTTCCGGCGGGGATTGTTACTTCGAATGTGACTATGGGGGTTGGGGCCCAGTCTTTCAAGGTGACTCGTGATGGAAAGACGATTCTGAGTGGCCAGGGAGGGTTGGCTGTTAAGGATAGGTGTGTTCATTATAACTTCAATGTTTATGTTGGGTCGATTACTGGGGTCGATAGGTAGTAACATTTGAGATTGTGGAGTATGTCTTGGGAATTGTCTCATAGGATTACGAGTACATAAGCTAAACTACATTGGATATGTCCACCCATTTATTAATTATTATTATTATTAGTAGTATTATTTCGGAGTAGAGAATGATTTGTTCTTAAGATCCCGTGTCTCATTTGATCTCCGAGTGTACGGAGTACTATCCCCGTACTATCCCCGCCGATAGGGCACTTAGATCTACCACGATAGGGGTTTTCCGCGGGCTCTATCATTTTTGTCTCTGTCTTCGTAATTTTTTTTTGGTTTCTATTTTAATAAATAGTTTCATTGCTAACACCCACATATCTCCAAGTGATAAAAGATATGGCTCCTTATCGACGCGTCGCTGTTATTGGAGCAGGGCCTTCCGGCCTGGCAGCTGTGAGGGCGCTTGAGCAAGAAGGATCATTTGATTATATCCGGGTTTTTGAAAGGAAGGATAGAGTTGGTGGCTTATGGTTAGTATGTATTTTTGTTTAATACTACTATTTACTGACCAAGACACGTCTTTACAGGGCCTATGAGCCGGAGCCAGACAGTTTTCAAGTGAACGCCCAAAACGAGGTCACTGCAATTCCCAGTGAACTTGGACCCAGAACTCCATGTCTCACGCCAGCAACTCCGGAGCCTCAAGGTCTGCGGGGAGCGGCCTACGAAACCCTCGACACTAATGCCGGTGCCCGCACAATGGCCTTCACGCATACGCCGCTGCCAATGGCCAACTCGATTGGCTCAATCCGAAAATTCGGCCGAGACAATCCATCTAGACCGCGTCACGTTGTTTTACGCTATCTGGAGGAATTATTCGTCCCATTTTTACATTTACTTGTGCTAGGCACCACTGTTGAAAAGGCTGAGAAAACAGATGATGGTCAATGGAAACTCACGCTACACCGCCGAAATGTCGAGCATGGCACGTCAAATCCATCGAAGGATTACTGGTGGGAGGAGCAATTTGATGCGTTGGTGGTAGCTTCGGGACATTTTACAGTTCCTAATATTCCAAATATCGAAGGTCTAGTCGAGACCTGCACCGAGTTTCCGGATAAGTTTGAACATTCGAAATCCTGGAGATCTCAGGCCTCATATGTTAATAAGGTGCGTTATGAGGAACGAATCAAGACAAATATTCCAGTCGCCTGAATACTGATTTTTGGATGATTTCAGAAAATTGTCATCGTTGGTGGTGGCATATCTGCTGCAGACCTTGTCGAGGACTTGCACCAAATCGTCAAGGGCCCGCTTTATGTTTCCCGACGTAGCGATGTCGGCTTTCTAGAAGACGCATGGTGTCTTCCCAACGTGGTCAATAAAACAACCATCTCGCGCATATCCCCTGCCGACGGTGGCACGGTTGAATTCCAGGACGGGACAAGCATCAACGGCGTCGACAAGATCATCTTCGCCACGGGATACAAACTTTCGTACCCGTTTTTGCCTTTCGAGGCTGTTACTCCCCAGAACAGGCTGGCCGGATTCTACCAACACATTTTCCGTATCGGGGATCCTTCCCTTGCTGTTATCGGACAGGTAAGTCTCTCCCGTCGATTTCATTCGCAAACCCACAGGATTCGTAACATAGAGATCCGTGCTAACTCGACGCAGGTCCGAGCAGCAATTAGCTTCCGCATCTATGAGTATCAGGCTGTGGCGGTTAGTCGCTTCCTAGCCGGGCGTTCCAAAGACTTGCCGAGCAAAATAGAACAAGAGGAGTGGGAGGAACAGCGACTACAGTACAAAGGGCCTACCGAGCTGTTCCACGAAATAAAGCCGGATTTCGTGGACTACTATGGCTGGTTGCGAGAATTCGCAGGTCACCCAGCAGGAAAGCCTACGGAATATCTATTGCCGGAATTCGAGGATAACTGGGTTCAGAGCGATATAGAAATCCTGTTGGCAAGGCAGCAGTATTGGGCAGCTCTCCGAGCTAAACATCGCGCGCTGGATTATGTAGCAAAAGCATCAATTTGAGGATACCTATATCAATATTTCGAATGAGTGAGAGCTGGCTGTGGTCAACCGTAGTCTCAGGGTTGGGTCCTTTGTGTTTGAATATCATCCAATGTGATTAAAATGTATAGTATCCATTACTTCGATTGGCTGAATTCTTCCTTTCGTTGTTGTATATTGACGATAGTTCCTGTTTCAGGGAAAGAAATGGAGCAAATTGTCAAGTTCAATAGAAAACATAGGGCTTGAGTGGAGGTGAGTATATCAGTACATCTATACTTAAGAGAAATAGAAAGGCTACTTACGGGGCTAAGACTCACTATATTCAAGAAATTTAATTAATAAGCCTTGCGCTTGGAAATATATTGAAGTGTTCTTATTTGATATGAATCTAGCAATATATATTATTAGAGAAACGATGTGGCAGGTTTTGGTTCTCAAAGCTTCGCAACTTCAGTTTGTGTAAAATCCCAGAAAGCAGCTTCAACATCATGCTCTGCAAGCCATGCAATATCCGACAGCCCCGATATCCTCTCCCTCAACTCTTTATCAGTCTCTTCCACCTTGCGCTCATCCCTCAATTTAGCCTGCCGGGCCGCCAATCCGATCTCCACTAATTCAATGAGCTTGTTGACATGAGGCCGCCGAGTTCCATCAAATAGAGCCAAAGCCCTCTCGAGTTGACGACGGCTTGGCTTTGTGTTCTTTTCAGTTGGCCAGACATGGGCCAAGGCTAACCCAAGAGCGTGGGCATCGTTCATTGCGAGTGAGCCGCCAGCCGCGAACGCGCCACCATGGGTGTGTCCAGCATCGCCAATCAACGCAACATGGCTTTCGAAGACCATTGATTTGAGAGATGTGCCTAGATGGTTTGGGTAGAGTCGTGTGCTAGGTGTCGCATCCAGGATATTCTGTACGGTTGGATGCCAGCCCTGGATGTTTTAGTCATTTTGAAGTGGAAATGGATATGGTAGGAATCACTAGTAACCTTGTATAAGTCCCTCAACATAGTCACGTCCCCTTCCGTATTCCACTTTGCTGTTCGATATGGATTTTCCGGGTCATCGGGATCAGACTGTGTTTGGCCAACGACAGTATATTGGGTTTTCCCTTGAGGCATATCAGCATTCCTTGTCCTAGCAAACACATGCTCCCTCTGGGCGCACAAAACAACACCTGACGTACCTAATCGAGACGTAAAGAGGAAGTTCTCATTGGGTCCACAATGGAACACAGCGTCCTCGGGTAACCCTTCGATGTTTTCCACCAAAGCTTTATCAAAGGTGGACCTGAATAGAATGTCGCCCGTCCATTGGAGACTGTGTCCCGGAACAAAAACCTTCCTAACTGCCGAATGGATGCCATCTGCTCCCACCAAGAGATCTGCCTCGAAGATAGTTCCGTCCTCGAAAGCTAACAGAACACCTCCACCCTCTTGGGGTGATTGGATATCCACGGATTTAACCCTCTTGCTTAGCTTCAATGTCACTTTCGCGGGTAAACTCTCCAACAAAAGCTTCTGGAGGTCAGCTCGGTGGAAGCGAGCCATGGCATCACGAGGGTCTTTAACTGTTTGATGGGCGGTTTCTTTGAGAACCTCGCCTGTCAACCAATGGAGGTAGACAAAAGGTCGACCACTGGGCTGTCGAAAAGCGTACTCCTCTATCAGTGCCGGGTCAACACCAAGCTTGTAGAGGGAACGTAGGCCATTCGGCCCTATCCCAATGCTTGCGCCAACCGCTTTTAATTCGGTGGCTTGCTCGAAGATCGTCACGCTTACATTCGAGGGTAGTAGGCGCGTTAGAGCAATGGCTGCCGTCAAACCGCCGATTCCGGCGCCGGCGATGGCGATCCGGAATTCACCTTGTGTACTTGTGTGCTGCTCTGCCATGGTTGCAAGTTATTGTCTCCAAACGTAGTTCCCAGTAAGCGAGAAGCCGAGACTATAAATTTTGTTCTTTGCCCTAAAGCGCTAATTAAATACAGACCATGGTTATGACGAGCGATTCATACAATATTCCGTATAATCGGATGATCGATGATTAGATAGGGTGTTGCCTCATAAAAAGTGAGGCTGTTCGGACTCCGTCCACGGAATGTCCGAAGGAGCGCTATTGTCCGTTGAAGACCCCGGCGCGGGACCCACCACAAGATTCGGGAATGTCGCCGGGAAATTTTGGCGAGTAGTCTTTCTTCATAATTGTAGCTAGAGCTTCTGGGCTGTTCTGGCTCTGAAAATCACGCGATTCGGGTTTAGAGTTGCGGCGCAGACGGATGTTCGAGGCTAGAGACCGAATGATGGATCCTGGGAAAGCAAGTAACTTTGGCCTCAGAAACAATTATGCTCACATAACATTCCAAAATTATATATATCTATATATAGCTGTGTGCAATTATCCAAGCATCGTCCTATAGGGATTCTTTCTCTGCCAGTGATACATAGGTTGAGTCGTTAGTGGAGCGCGGTCTATATTGTAGTCCATCTCCAAAACGGAAGATCGGGTTTCTCGTATCGTAGGGCACATCGGAGCGAGAGGACTGCACGGCTTCCTCTGAAGAGGGCAAATCGAAAGGAAGCTTCCCTTCAGGTTTGGCAACACCAAAAACCACATCCAAGAGTGCTGCATCGCTGGCGCCGTAGTTGACCAACAATGCGTTGGCCGCATCGGAAATTTCAGGTATTACCGACGGACGATCAAGGTAAATGTCAACAATCGTGAGAGGAACGCTTCGGAATATGCTGGAATGCCGTGACTTTTCTTCATCGTCGAACTCGATGGACCCAGAACGGAAAAGCGCCTCGAATCCCCCCGGACGTGGTTTAGCAGGCGCTCTAAGGCGTAGCAGGGCAAAATCAGCCTCCGTCAACGTTTCCACAACAATCAATCCCCGGGCCTGGACAAGCTCTGGCGGGATTCCTTCAATATAAACTTTCTGTTTCAGTCCCGATGTGAGTGGGAGGAGGTCGTTCGTGTTTTTCAATAATGTAAAAGAGCGCCGCTGTGCATCCTGGCCAGCATCAGAGAACTCTGAACAGCCGACAATAGTAGAAGCGGCCTCGACGTCCACGAAGGGGTTCTCAAATAGCCCCTGAAGGAACTTATCGGCCAGGAGACGACGGACCGAGACATCGATTCGGGACTCGGGAAGAATGCCATCCCTGACTAGTTTCACGACCAGCTCTGGACGAGACTCCCCACCCAGTTGATCACAACCGGCTTCAATCAAACGCTGTACTCTCTCGAGCTCAGTAAGGTGTTCCACACCCCAGGCACGAGCGGGCATATCTTGACCTCTAATGACTGCATCTGTGACGAGTCCCCAATCGGTGCAAATAATACCCTTAAATCCGAGCTCATTCCGTAGGAGATCCGTGATAATTTCCCGATTAAAAGCAAAGCCAACCTCATCGTACTTTGTACCAATAGGCATGCCATATGATGGCATGATTTGTGCGGTCCCTGCTTGAATAGCAGCTCTGAAAGGTCTCAGATGATATTCCCAGTTGTCGCCGGGGTATACCTGTTCACGACCGTAGGTAAAGTGAGGGTCTTCTCCATCCTGTTGGGGACCACCACCGGGGAAGTGTTTTGTCATAGCCGATACCGAGGAAGGACCAAGGGGTCCGGGGCCCTGAAGACCTCGAATGTAAGCCGTAGTTAGCTCACTTGAGAGCTCTGCATCCTCGCCAAATCCACCCCTGATACGGGACCATCGTGGTTCCGTCGCTATATCGACCTGAGGATGAAGAGCAAGTCGCAATCCCACCGCAAGATACTCGCGACGGATGATATCCGCAAATCGTTCCACTAGAGCAGATGACCTCAGAGCTGCCAGTCCCAAGGGTTCCGGCCATTGCGAGAACTTCCCGGCTAGAAACCCGGTTCCGATATTGTTGGTGAAATGGTTTCGTGGGTCGCTGCTAAGGGTGATCGGTATACCAAGACGTGTCTCCCGGGCTAAGAGTTGGATTTCGTTGTGCCATTGGGACATTGTGCTTGCATTGTCGATGCTTCCCAATAGGTTGAAATGGTTCATCGCTTTGCCGTGAATCAAGTTTTTGGCGCTGTCGCGATTCAGCTTTGGTACATCAGTTGCAAGTGCTCCGCCTGGGCTTATTGCAAGAATGTCATGAAACATTATGCCCGCCTTCTCTTCTAGAGTCATACGGCCTAGGAGGTCATCTACCCTGCTTGCCACAGACAGGGAGGGATTCCAGTAAGGAAGAGATGACCTGGCCTTGAGGTCATCCCGTGAAAGTAACGTAGACATATGGAGATATCTGGCCGACGAATTTGTGTGAAAGATTGAAAGAAGAGCTGGGAAGTATTTGTGCCCTGTGTATGTGAGAAGGCTGGGGCAAAGAGGAATTCAACCACAGGCGAGGTGGCAGAATGGACAGGCGAAGGATGAGGGGCAGAAATAGAAATGGAGAAATCAAAGGAAATTCGTCATATTCGAAGATATATGACTAATGTTTTAGTGCTCTATAAACACCTATCTTTTCACCATGAGATTCTAGAGTCCCATAGCATTTATTTAGGGCTACAGGCTACATGTATATACATCTAGTGGAATGTCGTACTCGACTATAACAGATTAATTTCACCAAACTTGATGTATATAAAGTATCCATATCCTAGATGCTGTAATTTCACTGTGTTAGTGCCCTGCTTTACAAGTAACGATAAGAACGTACCTGTGGGCCATTTCTCTCCTAGAGTGGGTAGATGAAGAACTTGTTCTCAAGGTCACTGAGGTCAAGGACCGAGATATCAACCTTCGTTTTGACCACATTTCCATCCGCATCGATTTCCTCAACGTATCCCTCTCCAAAGTTTCCCAACGCGGCCTGTTCCTCAATCCACACTCGTCGCTCCTTGTTCCTTCTCACTAGGATAAATCTTATAATAAGGAGGAAGCACGGTGTCAACACAAAGCTAACGACGGTCTGAGCAATCCAAGTGCCGTAGTAGCGTGGACCTCCAGACTTCCAGAGTTGCGGAGAAATGATGTTGGAAATGCCGTAACCCATCATAAACAGAGCATTGCGCGTCAATTTCTTCGTATAACCCGCAGAGCTCGATGACGCCCAAACGAAAGAGATGATATAGGTCATACCCCAGGTTGTGACTCCAAGCAGAAGACAGGCGAGCAAAGGAATGGTCTTATCCCAGGCCAATGCAACCATACCAATACTTCCTGCAATAGCAGGAAGAACCCAGAGGGTTGCCCACCAGGCACTGTAGCCTGGGAAGAAGCGGAGAAGAAGAGAGGCTACGATTGCGACACTAACCGCGAAGCCACCGGACGCAACTGTGATGAGGGTAGATCCGAGATTTCCAACCCCCAAACTAAGTAGCAGGATGCTCATCTGGAAAGCAAGGTTATTGGCAAGATTGAGGCAGAATGAGACCAAAGCGAAGAGCCAGGTGATAGGGTCGGACAATGCTTCGTAGAAATGATGTTTCTTGAAGGTTTTCTGCTCAATGGAACTTCTGGTAGCCTCGTGGACTCGCTGGATGACTTGGACTTTTTCCTTGTTTGTCAAGAATCGAGCTTTTCCCGGATTGTCAGGATAGCAGAACCATGATAGAATGGAGAGAAGTAAAGTCAGGCCTCCTGTGGCGATCATGAAGAGTTTCCATGGGCTCACGGTGGACTTGCTGAAAAGCAGAGCGTAGGAAAGCAGTCCTGCCGGAACGCTGGAGCCCACACACGATATCCAGAATATGGGTTGAATATGGTGTAGCTCGTGTGGAGTGAAGAACATGCCCATGGTGGTTTCCATTGCAGGCACCAAGGCGGACTCGACGAATCCCAAGAAAAAGCGAAGAGGAATAAGGCCTGCGTAGTTCGTTGCAGCTGAGTGGCAAAATACAATCACTGCCCATAGGAAGATTGATATGCTGACGTATTTGCTTAAGGGGAAGCGCTGAATTAAGAATTGTCCCGGTGCCTGCCCGACAATATATCCTGGGTGCTGTATTAGTAAAATGTACACTAAACTTGCATCAAATCTCTTGATCTAAACGTACCTGTGTAGAAGATTGTGTTCAGGTTATTGTATGAGGCATTGGTGAGATTGGTATCCTCCATAATACCCAGAAGCACAGCCTGACCCAAGGTTGCTTTGTCGATCTGTTGAGATACATTAGCAACTTTCTACTGCAAAGTAATTAGTTCAGTGATAACATACAAAAAGCATCAAGTCAATGACAATTAACAGCAGAATCAGACGGAAATATAATTTCCTTGTCAGTTTTTTCAACTCCTGGGGTGTCGGTGCTGCTGTTTCACTGCCATACTCTTCGACGATTCTCAAAGTCTCATCGGCTTTGTTGGCAGTGATCGTTTTCATGTGTGGCTTTTCCTCTTGCAGAGCGATGTTGGACGCATCTTGGGTGGTAATGGTTGATGTCTGCTTTTGTGAGGCCATGATTGATAACGCGGCATCGATGTTGTGAGCCCGCGGTATATTTCAGTTTTCGAATGATTATAAAAAAAAATTATAGATGAAGGTCTTGATCACTGCGTATTATGTATCTATCTAGATGGAGGGCGTAACTATGTGTTCAGTGTCGTGATTTCAAGTTACTATAGATGCCGGAGTTTGTCATTTTTCATAAATATGGCGTCAGTTACTTAAATATCTCCACGCCGGGATCTTATTTTCAACTTTAACCAAGCATCTCCGAAGAGACACCGATGATTAAGGTTCGAAAGACTTCTTATACGTTAATAATCACCTAATCACCTATCTACAATTTCCCTTCTAGACAAAGCCCGTCTAATGTTCCAATGTCCGGGAATTGACCTCGGGACATATCCAGTCGATAACGACATCCCGAGATAGGAATCATCCCCGGATATCCAGACAGAACCCCGTTCGGAGTCAAGCCCATAGAAGCGATATTAGCGTCCTTATTAGTTTTCTAGTAGAAATTACGGAAAAACTCGAAATAAGTCCTTGTCCTTCCATTACTTGTATACGCCCACTTTTTATTGTCCATCTAGTTCATCAAGTTCAACAATCGACCCATTAACGCCTACGACGCACACAACACACACACACACACACACACACACACACACAAGGAGCTCACAATGCACGACACTCCCGACAAACCCAAAACTAGCAGTTTGGATACTAGTGCTGACGAGTCCCCGAAGCTCCAGGTAGCTGTTGTTGGTGGTGGCATAGCGGGTCTTAGTGTTGCAATTTCTTTATTGCAGCACCCGGGAGTCAATGTTCAAATATACGAGCGAACCAAGGTCTTCCGAGAGATCGGGGCTAGCATCAGCCTGGGCCCCAATGGGCTCCGGACATTGGAGAAGCTCGGTGTCGAGAATGCAATCGATGGCAGCGTGTGCTCACGGCAGATATCCGACTATCCAATGATATATCGGCATTGGCGGACCGGAGAGGTGATCGCTCGTGACCTCCACAAGACCGTTAAGACCAAAAAGCATTTCACGGCGCGATTCCATCGTGCACATCTCCATCAAGCCCTCCTGGAACATGTTCCCCGGGAAATTGTTCACATGGGTAAGAAGACCGTCAGCATTGTTGCTGATCGCGAAGAGGGAGTGACCTTGACCTTTGAGGACCACACCACTGCCAAGGCGGATATCTGCATTGGTGCTGACGGAATACACTCGGTGAGTCTCCCAGCATGAGGAGAAAGGCTTCATGCAAAGTCTGGAGGCGACGCCCCATCGCCAACCTTGGAAGGTTGCATATTTTGCTGATCAAAAGGGTAGAATGTCCGCAAAACCTTTGTACCAGGTCATACGCTTCGCCGCACTGGTTGGACAGCAATGCGCTCTGTGTTCGACGCTTCACTGGTGAAAGACGTTAATTTCCCCGAAGATGCCTCCCACTGGGTCCGTTAAAACTTCACGTTCTATACACGAGAATGCACTGCTGACCTGATGCTCGATTCATTCTTCACCACAGATCGGCCCCGATCGAAGCTTCTTTCATTCAAAGGTCGGCAAGGGAATGTTCACCGTTGTCGGGGGTCTTCATACCGACCCAAACGACCCAGCAGACACAGTGCAATGGGACGACGGATACAGCATGGATAAATTCCGGGAGCTCTACAAGGTGTGTTCTAACCCTGTCGCAGCCCTCTCCAAGCTGTCGATGCGTGCTCTCTGAAGTCCGGACTGACATGTCGAGGAATTCACAGGATTGGCATCCCGCAGTCCGCTCGCTAATCGAGGTAACACCCCACACACGACTTTTCCCCAACATGGCTGGGCGTGCGCTGGACACATGGACTTTTTCTCAGCGTGTGACCTTGGCCGGGGATGCCGCCCACACACACGGCGGGGCCTTCGCCGCCGGAGGATCACTGGCGATTGATGATGCGTATGCACTATTTCTTGCCCTCAACCACGTCTGGCCTGCGGCTGTGGCACAATCGAGGAAGCCCACGGTCGAACAGCTGGGCGAGGTTTTTCGCCTTTACGAGGCCACTCGGAAGCCACACATCGAAAAGATTCTTAATGCAGTGCATCTGCAGGTCATTGGTCACAAGCCCAAGTTAGAGGACGGTGATATAGAAACGGATGAGATGTTGGAAGAGAGAGTGCGTAATCGGCCGGACCCATCATGGATCAGTGAACACGATGTGGAGAGCGCCTTTCAAAATGCCATTGGCGCGAAGGACCTGGGTTTGATCAAGATTCCCTCTAAATTAGCTTAGAATGGGAATCCATCCTGGTTTTGTTTTGTCCGAAAGTAGGGAGTACAGGCCACACTGGAGCTGACCCTGACCTTCTCCGCTGAAACCATTATCTTACATCTCACCTGGCTCATTGACTACCTAGTAGATAGGCGAGAGAGAGATAGCTTCAAGTCCAGACCCTTTGATATATAAACGTTGAACTTCTATAAATATTTGAGTACCGATAAGAGTTGGGTCTCGCCCCTCTCTACCAGTAAACTTTTTCCCGTCACGCCATCAGCGACCAATATTTCGCCTCCAAAGTACAGGACCACATTTCAGAATGACTCTTCTCAATTTCTAAGTGTAGTTAAATTGTTGGATTTGATATGGCTTTTGGAATGTTGAAGTGATCTCCATGGAATCCAACAAAACAAAATCTGCGCCCGGACCCCGCCCAGCACCTCGCACCCTTAGTCCTGTCGACGAAGTCGACAAACTTGCTCCCCTAGCTTGCACTGAGTGCAGGCGGAAGCACGTCAAGTGTGATACGTCCATCCCAAATTGCATGCGCTGCATCTCCTCTGGGGCACAATGTCAATATCTCCCTTCTCGGCGGGGCCTGAAGCGGCGGGCAGTCCATGTTGATCAGCCCTTGCGTACGACAGATAGGGTGCCTACGTTTCCAGTGCCTATTGACCTGAGCAATCACTCTCCCAGAGCTCCTACACCATTAACTGCATGGGAAGCTAGGCCTAGCGAGGAAGCCGCAGGTCGTCCTGCTGCCAATCACATCTCATCGCCCTCCTCTTCCCGGGATGGCCCTATGGCATCTACAACTAGCCATGTCCCGGTCAGCGCAGACGGTATGGCCCGAGGTATTCCGAGCCTTCCGTCAAGACAGGATCAAGTCCCAGGCTTGACATCAATATCAGTTGAGTGGCAGAAAGAACCAAGTCATTCATCTGTGGAAGATGATGAGGCATTGGTCAATCTGTACTACGCAAATTTCCATGCGGCTCATCCGATTCTGGTACCTCGCAGTCTGTATACATTGCAGGCCTACCCGGATTATCTCAAGCTAGTGGTCCATTTTGTGGGTAGTCAATTTTCCAGTACTGTCTCTAGCGATACGCTCTTCGGTCTAGTGACGGACCAAGTCTCCAAAGCTGAAGCCGAAGATACGCCCATTACCAAATTCCATCTTGTGCAAGCGAAACTACTCTTCTCAATCGCAATACACGCCCGAAATGAAATCCAAGAGTCTACCACTGTCCTCGCACAAGCCGTATCCTTGGCTCTGGAGATAGGCATGCACAAGAAGAGCTTCCCAATTGTACATGGTATGCGATCAGCTCTCGAGGAGGAGAGCATGCGCAGGACATGGTGGGAGCTGTACGTGACAGATGGATTTATGGCGGTGTTGCAGCGAAAATCCAGCTTCCACTGTCATACAGCGGATACCGACGTCCTCTTGCCGTGCGATGAGTCCTCTTATATGGAAGGCTCGTTCACAAACGAACCCCAGTCGCTCGCCCAATTCGACGCACGGATCTATTCCGATGAAGAGATCATATTCTCCTCATTTAGCTACCGGATCGGGGCGGTGCGTCTTCTAGCAAGGGTCCTCGCCATTGCCTGGACGCATGATCTAGATGAGGATCATGTCAAGATAATTGATAGCGCCCTTGCGGCGTGGCCACACCACCTAGATGCGACCAAGACCGACATGTGTAATGGCGAGGACGAGATGCTCTTCCAGGGACACATGTTTATCCAGTTCTGCATCATGTACCTTCATTTCCCGCGGAGTGATCTTGTGGCAACCATCCCCGGTGCCGGCAAGGTTATTCGGCAGCAACAGCTGTTACCTGTATATGATAGGAAGATGCACGGTATCAAAGCCCTGGTGGCTTCGAAGCAAATCATTAACCTTGCTACCTTGCAAGTTCCGGTGCAGAAACACACGCCGTTTTTCATCTGCGGTATTGTCTTTGCCGTCCTGGTACAGCTGTCAGCATGTTGTTTGGCCGGCGCATATGGCACTCCGGACCAGTTCCACGATCGCATCTCACTTATAATAGGCATGCTCAAGACATTAAGTCCGAGTTGGGCGTTGGCGAAGGTTACTCTGCGGAGGGTCAAGCGCATGGCTTTGGAGACATTGTCCGGGGACGATAGCCACAAGGCTGCTGCTGTGCAGCTTATGTCGCCCAATGATAGCAGGATAGACTTTGTCACGCATATGTATGACCTGCCTACCGATGATCTTCCGTGGATTGATCTGTTCCGTTGGGGGGACAACAACGAGAGGACATTATGATGTCGCCTATCACCTAGTTCTATACCCACTGTGCTTTTTTTGTTTCATTATTAATCTTGTCCGATTTTTTCTTTTATACACAAGAATGTTCGGCCATTATGCGGCCTTGTGGCGTCTTTTCGGTGGCTTTCTTTTCGGTGATTTCTTTTCGGAGTCACTTTCGGCGTCTTAGATATTCTCCTAGATTTTTTTTTTTTTTTAATGGTCTTGTCACTATAGTATAGGCCATGAAAGCTACAATAATCGGGAAGGTTTTATACGTGTACATAAGGCCTCGAGCCACCACCGTCTTCTTATTTTGTTGATACTTGTTTCCAGCAACTACAAGGATCCGACATCCTGATATATCAAGTCCTCCAATAATAAGTATTTTCTATACCTGGAAACCCCAGTAAAATATAAATCTCTTTTGTCTATTAGTACAGTATTTCGTACCCCTAATTATATAAGGATTTTATCTCATAATAAATGAAGCTGTTCGGACTCCGTCTGCTATGTCCGAAGAAGCGCGACAACCCCGAAACGAGCCCCACCAAGACGCCGAAACCATTGAGATAGGACTGAAATATCGCGATAATCTATAGAATGATGAAATTCAGATATACATCTTCAGCACCTTATTTCTCAAGAGCTACCACCATCCCGTCCATTATTTCCTCGGTATAGACTAGCAATCATGGCGCAAGCAGACCATACAGGTATGTATCAACCAGCACTTTCTCCCAACTCCTCACCTAAAAACAGACCGAAAACTAACCTAATCCCCACTATACTATAGGAATCAACTTCACATCCCGTTCTCATCATGACACTTATCCCGCAATCGACCCAACCAAGCGAGACCTCTCATCCAAGTATATCTTCATCACGGGAGCATCCAAAGGCATCGGCCGAGAAACAGCACTATCTTACAGTCGCGCCGGATGCGCCGGTATCGCAGTTGGAGCAAGAACCAATCTAGACAGGCTCGCAGCGTCCATCAGCGAGGCAGCATCCGAAGCAGGGAAACCAGTTCCCCAAATAGTAGTCGTGCCGTTAGACGTGACAGAAGAGAAATCCGTCACAGCCGCCGCTGCAACAGTCAACGAAGCATTCCCGCGTCTCGATATCCTGATCAATAACGCGGGGTATCTAGAGAAACGGGCTAAGATCGCCGACAGCGATCCGGAAGAGTGGTGGCGGACCTGGAATGTGAATGTCCTGGGACCGTATCTCGTTACACGGGCGTTTCTACCGCAGATATTGAAGGGGGAGAGAAGATCGTTGTTAATCTTAGTAGCATTGCGGCGCATCTTCTTTCTCCTGGCGGTTCGGCGTATCAGACTAGTAAGCTTGCGCTCCAGCGCTGGACTGAATTTCTGGATGCCGATCATGGACCCGATGGTATTTTGACTTTTGCTGTGCATCCCGGTGGGGTGTTGACTGATATGGGGAAGAGGTTGCCTGTCGAGAGGCAGGTTGTGTTGACGGAGACGCCGAGACTTTGTGCGGATACGCTTGTGTTTTTGACGGAATCGAGGCGGGACTGGTTGGCTGCGCGGTATATTTCTGTTACTTGGGATATGGAGGAGTTGCTTTCGAGGGAGGAGGAGATTGTGCAGGGTGATAAATTGAAAGTGAGGATGGTTATTTAATCGGTTCAACCTTCAAAGGGAAGCCGGGGTGCAGATGGAGGCACTAGATATAGACCCGGGGATTTGCAAAAGCTCTGCGGTATCTCAATCACAATTCTGGCCTTGAAAGTCTTGGATATCTGTATATTCATCCAGTTTGGTAGGATTGGCAGTAGCTCGGCAGTTTGCTATATCCTTTTGCTCAGCGCAATCGCAATTGATGAGAGGATCATAAGAGTATAGTAGAAAATGAAATTCGGGGTGGTGTGGTGAGCTCAGTGATAAGTTAAATGATTACAGAAATGTATAGAAAATCAACACATAAAAGAAAAGTCGGTAAAGGCAATGGAGGCTGATATCGGGGAAGTCAGACCACAAACCAGAGTAACAGATGACGAAGTTGCAACGTAGTTGGTCGACATTGCCAACCAGACATTCTTGACCGACGAGGCCAGACTGACACTGTAAGAACGTTCACCATAAGTGCATGTCATGATGCTAGCAGTGTTCCCCGTCATGACTTTGTAGTAATTCGAGAATTTGTACGTATTGCCGACAACAGTGTTGAATGTCTGCATAATTTTGGAAGTGCTGGAGCCGCTTGCACTGGAATAGAGCTGGATTGCGTAGGTGGTGTCATAGCCCGACACGAACGCATATTTGCCATTACCACTGGTACTAGACGTCCATGGGCTTAGAGCAGCGTTGGAAAAGTTGGGGTTCTGGACTAGGTTCACGCCGCAAGTTGGAGTTGCTGGGGTGGTTGTTGATGTCAGGGTTGTGGTTGTGGTGGTAAGGACTGTCTGAGTGACGGTGACGTCGACTGTAGAGGTTGTGATGACCGTGCTTAGTGAATCTACGGTGGTTGTGGCAGCGGTGTGGATCGTTGTTGGCGAGGTGACTGTTGCAGATATTGTGGAGGTAGATGTGATAGTTGCTACTTCGGTGATGGAAACTGTGACTGTCTTGGTCTCGGTCTTTGTTGTGGATGCGACTTCAATGGCGGATATATCTGCTGTAGCGGTGGTTATCTGACTGACGGTGAAATCGAGTGTCTTGGTGGTACCCTGGGTTGTGGTGATGTCGGTCGTAGCAGTGGAAGTCACATCGACAGTCACATCCTGTGTAATTTCCGCTTTCTCATATGCAGTGACATCGAGCGTTGTCAAAGATGTAAGATCAGTTGTGAAAAGAGCTGTAACAACGTCGATAGCAGTGGTAGTGTAGTCATCCGTCACAGTAACCGTCGCGGTGTCCGTAGCAGTAGTTGTGGAGATATCCGTGATAGTTGAGGTCGCAACGATGCTTGCGGTAGAAGTTCGAGTCACAGCCTTAGCTAAGAGAGTGCGCACAATATTGGTGGTGAAGTGAGTGACGTATTTGGTGATAGTTTTCGTGGCCTTGGCAGTTTGGGGGTTGTGCGCCTTAGAATGGGTAGTCAGAGTTCTAGTCACAGTGGGCTGCGCGTCTATCTTGGTAGTGAGGATCGTCGAAGTGCACTTGTCAAGATGCAGAGCAGAGCAAGCAGTGCTCAAATCCCGCTCGGGTATTGTCCTTAGGGGCGAAGGCGTGTGGAAGGCATGTCGCTCTGGAGCAACTTCCCAGCGCTTAGCAGGCGCCGTCACAACAACATCAGCGGTCACGGTTGTGCCATCAGTCACAAAAGTGGTCTGAGTGGCGGTTGTATAGTTAGTCATGGTTGTGAGGAGCACATTTGTGGCCGTTTCCATGTCCGTTTGGACAGCAGTAACCAACTGGACTTCAGTCGTGGTAACATCCACCTCTTGGGTGGTCGTAAAGGAGATAGTATCTGTAACCGTCGCGGTGGCAGTTTCGGTAAAAGAAACCATGATGGTCTCCGTATGATAGTTGGTGGCAGTAGTAGTCGATACGTCAACAAATGTGTTGCTCGCAAAGGCAGTCGCAATATGAGTGATGTACTCCGTGATGAGTGTAGTGAAGTAATCAGTGATTGTGTTGGTCTTGGTGTCGGTCTCGGTCTTGGTCGAAACAGCAGTGATAGTGGCAACAACGTTATCAGTGATAGTTTGGACGACGGTGCTCGTGGAAGTGCTCGTAAAGGACCGGGTGGTCGTTTCGTAGTCCACCTTAGTCAAGTGGGCAGTCTCGACATCTTTAACAGTCACCGCGGTGTGGCCAGTGACAGTCACAGGTACAGTGATAGTTGAGGTGGCATATTGCGTTGCAGTACTGGTAACCGCACGAATGATTGTGGAGATGACTTCCTTGGTCGATGTCTTCGTCACTTTGGGTGGATAGTCCGTGATGGTATGCGTGACTTTGACAGTAGTCGGCCATGGATGCACATTCGTTGTGTGAGTGACAGTAGCACAAGTGCTATGGATCAGCTCCCGGCAGAACGAGCGTCCCTCATTCTCATGTCGGATCAAACGAACGAGTTCCTCTCCCGAAGGGCACTTGACATTTTTGTCTGGTTGAGGCAAAGCCACCGCAGTAGCGGCCAGTGTGAGGATTAACGAGCCCCAGATCATGACAGCACTCACAACTTGCGGTGTATAAAAGAGGAACACAACAAGACACGACGAAGAGGACCCAATCCATTCCAGCAGCCAGAGGACTTATATCGCCTCCCCGGTGTGTCAGCATGGCTACATGGCCACCGAGTCAAAAAGATGGAATTCCAAGCGACGCATCTATCAAGTTTGTTAGTTTCGAGCTTAAAAAAGGCAGGTCTATGGGGCTTTTGTGGGGAGCTAGTGAGACACTAATGGAGTGGCAGGTGGAAAATGGGAGAAATAAGCCGGCATAGCGGCGAACCCGCACTCAACACCCACGAACGCACGCCCCAAGGCTTGGCCAGGCCCGAAGTGATCAATATTTCCCAAGGCTTAAATCAGGGGGAAATTCTTTGTTCGGCTGTTTTGGCTGGTTTAGGCGCGCATGAATACACTTTCTCATCGGTACATATGTAGACTGGTCCGTATACATATTGGCATGAGGTTGAAATATACCTGTTCCTTCGCCAAATGGTTACTTTAGAGATACAATAAGTCAGTTCGAACCGGTTTAAAAGAAGGTATAACACTGTCAGTCACGAGAAAAAACGACACAAAAATAGAATATACCAGTACTAAACTTCTTCATGAGATCTAAGAATAGACCTCCGGAAGTACCCGGGTGCAAAAGCAAAGCTATCAACGTTGAAGGAAGCCAACAGAACTTCCGTACTGCGTAAGATTGAACCAAATTACACATCAGATATCATTTCTTCATTGCGCAGAGCTAGAAAGTAGATCAAACACCAGCATGTTCAGATTATGAACACGCAAGAAAACATAAATAGAAACCCCCAGAGTAGACGCCCGATGAAGCCAGAGCAACCCAGTTGAAGTCATTCCGACCCACACTTGGATTGATGGCCATGCAATTACTTATGATCGACAAGATAGATAGCAGGATCCACTTAAGCCGTCGGACCCCCGGCTCCATTCCCCGTATCCTGGCTGGCGCGGCGATGGAAGGGGTGCGATCCAAAATGGAACACTTTCTTCACAGCATTGGTAATGCTATTCTTCCTCCTGCCCTGCGGCGCCTCCTCGGCGGAGCGATCTGTATTTTTCTTGGGCACAGAGGCATCATCAGCAAGGACAATCGATGTCACGGCTGGCTTTGGCGGCCACTGCCCGTCTGATTTCCACCCTTGAACCATAGCTTTGGTCAAATGGGCGAGGTTGACAGGGATGGTGGGGGTCATGCCTTGCACGACAACCTTTGTGTAGATTGAAGGGTAAATTGCAGGATTGATGGTTGCGCGAACTGGGTTCTCGTCTGAAATAAAAGGCGGGGCAACGGGACAAAGTGGTTCATCAAGCTCTTCTTCCACCTTCTCCTCTTCTGTCTGGTCTTCGACAGCCGGGAAGGATGTGAGTTGAGTAGGCACGTTTGCGGTAACTTTCTGATCCGGCTCTGTGATGTTGGTCTCTGACGAAGCCTTCCGTTTAGCCCCCTCATCTGGCGCGGTAGACAATCCTTCCTCCTGATCCTCTTGTTGCCCCGAGGTCATATCCACCCGTTGCTGTAGCTCCTCGCTCTTCTCCCGATCCGCAATGGAAAGTGAAGTCTCGGTCTGGACCGCCAGATCAGAAGCGCCAATACCCTCACTGCCCCGGGCAGCCGGCGTTGCAGATTGGGATGACCCAGACGAAGTCGCGTCATTTTCTCCCAGCTCCACACCATCGGACTGATCTGTTGTATCCGTCTGTGCACCGGTCACCTTGCGCTTTTCCTCCTCCGCCCGAATTTGCCGCCGAGTCTTCGCGCCACACCACGCATCGCGTCTGGCCATCCATAGGCGTAGCCCTTCGTTCCATGCCATTTCGTCATCCATTTGTCGACGGCGTTTGCGGCGGCGCTCGATGCCCGCGTCTCCGGGGGCGAGCTTCAGCACGGCTGACGGATCATATTCTTGCTCGCTATCTGAGCTCTGGGGTTCGAGTTCCGAGGTTGGAGTATCGAATTCTCGGACTCGCCATTCGCAAACTTCGCGGTTGTGGCAAAGGGTGCCATCAGCGGAACATGGGGAGGGAACTCCAGCGTCGAAATCCCAGTCATTTCGTACAACTTCCTTGACGAAGACTTTGGCCTCACGAACTGAGGCATCCCTAGACCCGGTGGCCATCATTTTCGCGATCTGTGGAGGTGGGGAGTTGCTCGGGTGAGAAAGTGGGGAGCTGTGAAGCAAGGTTTTCCTGCCCGCAGGGTTTCCCGCGCACTGTTCTCTAATAAAATGATTGCAAAATTAGGGAAATTCCAAAGAAGAAACGGCCTTTTTGTAAAGTCATGTGGCGGGATGATCAGACTCATGTCATATGGCACGTGCCCGGATGCGGAGATAGCCTCAACTTTCTGGTTTTCATTTTTCATTTTTCATTTTGCGATACACATCTTTCATCATTCATCTATCTAGTTTGATTTGGGCATTTCTGAATCACTCGTTGCTTGGTCTAAAAACTCCGATCTTGTATAATCTTACAATCGGGAACACAAAGTGATTCAAAGCAATTAAAAAAGAGAGAGAGAGGCCTCGCCTATCCAGCCCAACACATGGAGTGGCGCAACGCCAAGTGGTGCTGTTCATCCAATGACTCGCGCTATACCAACCTTGGAAGCTGGCTAAGATGAAGGTCTAGATGTGGTATTGGCATCATGCAATTTCCCATTTACCCTCGAGACATATCAAGAAATTCAATTGAGCACAATTTAAAGACTAGTTCAAAATCAAGATTTCATATCAAATTCCTCATCTGCCATGTCAACTTTATTACCTTGTTGTAAAGAAACAATCCCTCTTCATGCGCAGTACTTGAGCAACGCCGATCATTTCCCCATCCCCAGCTCACTGACATCCTCACGGACCTGCTCCACGACAACCGCCCATTCGAGGTCCATCACGCAGTCTGCATCAATTGATACTTTGAGATCGAAAGGTGTGGTCAATTGCTGCCTATTGTTAAGATAGAGCAAGATCATCTACAATACAGTCAGCACTTCATAGCCACGCCAATGGACACACGAGTTTGAAAGACAAATCACCTTGAGAGGCGCGCAGGAAGGGCTCCATTCGATGAGAACAGTCGTGGTCCTACACAGCCAGGGACTAATATAAGCGAAAAACATTCCACTGCACTCGTCAAGTCATGGGAGTGGTGTCTTACTGCTTCCCTTCGCTCCCAAGATCATACTCCATGTCGTAGATGGCATACCGTGGAGCCGGGTCCCCATCTTCGTCACCTGCCTCATATAGCTTCATGCGAAAAAGGTCCCAATCTTTCTCTGTGGATGTCTCCTCGAGTACAATGCTCTTCTTGTCGTCAGAGATCTTGCAGATGATGAACTTGGGTCTGGTAGCTTCTGGTCCTGATCGGAGCTCGTTGAATGCAGAGATGCATTCCTCTGCAACGGGTATACTGATGTATATCAGTTAGTTGACATGTTCTTCGTAAATGGGTTTGTTGAGAATGTAGAAATACCCCGATCGATTCTACAAGGCGTTAGTACTTGTATCCACTGCTTGTAGCGGATCTACTTACCGACATATTGGAGTCTGGTAACTAGTACCCTGTAAAAGAAGGATGAATGCAGCTCTAATAGATAGAGCGAGTGGAGTGAATCCTCTATTGTGGTGGATGGGAAGTAAAGGGGGAAGGAGAGCAATTAGCTACTTTTCTCGCCTTATGTCTCCATCCTACAAGAATTCCGTGTGTTTCTTTACATGCTGCCTCTGACCTTCTATATCGTAAAGGAACAAAGAAAGACAGAAGCCTTTGTCATGTACAATCTGACGAATGTGCAACACAAATTGTCTCTGTCTGCGGCTCTATCAGCATTGCTTCACTGGGCAAACTCCAATTGGAAAGGCTACAGGGTATTCCAAGTGATTAACTCCAACTGACCTTATACAATAAGCACTGAAATATGCTGTGTTTACAGCTAGAAATCTATTATAAGCAGATATAGCTAGTTAGGTACTAGTTAGCCAGTATAGACAAGGCTAGATATGAGATCCTTCACATCTACGATGCAAAACCACTACGAAACCCGACTTGAAACATCTAAATAGGAAATGATGCAAATTGTATTGCCCAAGAAACAGGTGGCAGTATATACAATTGAGTAATGGTACAGGTCTATCATATCGCTAAAAGTACACAGGGAAACTCCCAATTTCCCCCAATCCACGTAAAATAACCCAGTATACAAGCCGGCGAGAAACCTCGCAAGAAACAAAAAAATCACGTCCGAACACGCGCCGAATCAGCTGAAGCATCACCGCTAGCACCAGGAATGAATCCCCATCCAGGGCTCTTCTGGCGACGACCCTTCCGATCACCGTACTGCTCGTCGAACTTCCGAATCGCCGATAGCGAAGACATATCCTCACTAATCGAAGCGCTGATTTCTTCCATTCCACGCTCGAAATGCGCGCGAGTCAGAATGCGGCGCTCCGGGTAGGCATATGGCTCGTCACCAGTGTGCTTAGCCGCTGCGTCATTCTCCTCGCGAACACAAGCCAGTGCAGCCGCCACCGACAGATTCTTCAAATCGGAACCAGAATACAGTGGCGTGCGTCGGGCAAGTTCAGCAAGGTCGACGGAGGGCTCGAGCTGTTCTTCTTTCAGGTGGATTTTCAAGACTGCTTCACGGTCTTGCTCGGTTGGTAGATCGACCAGGAGACGACGGGGAAGACGGCGGAGAACAGCGTCGTCCAGATCGAAGGGTCGGTTTGTGGCGACCATTATGAATGCCGAGAGGTCGTTCATGCCGTCCCACTCGCGCAAAAACTGGTTAATAAGTTCGCGGTGGGAGGTGCGGCTGCTGGCTCCGGTGCGTGAGCAGAAGATGGCATCTGCTTCGTCGATAAAGACAACGCAGGGGCTGAGCTTCTTGGCGAGCGTGAAGATCGCTTTCACGTTCTTCTCGCCTTCGCCCACGTACATGTCGTACACTTCAGACCCGCTTACTTCGAGGACTGTTGCTCCGCTCTCGCGGGCTACGGCCTTGGCGAGGAGCGTCTTACCGGTGCCGGGGGTCCGTATAAGAGAAGGCCGGGAATCTTGTCGGTGGCGAGGACACCATATGTGAATGCCTCGGGGCGGATGAGTGAAAGGGAAGTCAGGGTCTTCAGGGCGTCGATAGTCTCAGGGGGTACATGCACATCGTTGAATGTGGTTCGGATACTTTTTGCGTCCACTACACCGTTGAGCAGCTTTTTCTCGTGTGTATTGCACGTTTTGCGCAAAGAACTGATCAGCTGCTCTCTGGTCTGCCCTGCTTCTGAATCTTTCTGCTTAGGTGACTTCTCTTTCAGCCATTCATTGGTGACTCGGTCGCTTTTATCCATGAGCTCGAGTCCGCGTCGGATGTGCTCAAATCCGAGAGGCTCATTAGCTTCAGCGCAGCCAAGTGCAAGGGTAGAAATCCAATGCACTTGATTGTATGACCAGTACCGGTCCTCGATTCCTGATTCTTTGATGGTTGAAGGTTCCAACGGCCAAGCACGATCGCTCAAGATGTTATCCTTTACAGGAAGGGCCTGTTCATGTAATCGGAAGCGAAGCATACTCTGCAGGTGGCGAATATTGATATCCATGGTGCGCTTCTTTCGGTCTTCCGCGAAGACCTTTTCGGCGTCTTTCGAGCTCATGGCAGGGGTAATCAACAAGGTCTTTGAGAACTGATCATCGAGAACATTTTGTAGCAGACCAGCACCATCTTGTGAGGGCGAGTGGTGGATCTCCTGTGACGTAGTTCCAATCAACAGAATCTTGGACCCTGCCGCTCTCCGATCTTGGATGACCTTGTGCAGGAGTGTGATAAATTTGGACCCCTCTCGGGTGTTTTGAATGTCACGGTAGTCTTGGATATGCATAATGACATCTCGAGTTGGCAAAGCCTTGGTGGCTTTCGTTTCGGTAATTTCTGTTGTTTCAATGGGGACTGGCAGTGCTGGTTGACCTGGTGAACCGAGGAGCTCGTTGATAAGTTGAATCCACCGAGTTTCGGCGCGCTGACCACTGCGTGAGGCCCCGGCCCCAGGATCCGGATCCGTTTGGCCATTGATCGATCCCCCCAGGAGAGTTTTCAGCCCAAGCCAGTTGGGAAGCGGGATATCACCCGCCTCTTTGCTGCTCTCAATTGTAATGAACCGAGGGGTGCTAATATCGCCGCGCATACCACGGGGACCACCTGCGAGTTCAGTCACGTCATCCTCGCCGTCACCTTCAGGGTCTTCAAGTTCCGACCATGAACTTGGGACGGATTGCCGATATACATCATAGCCAAGTGATCGAATTGGCGATGTTACCCCGACATCTGCAAGGTCTTGCTCGCTAAACAATTGTGCAATGTCCTGAGCATTAAGAGTTACCAGGTCAGTGCCCAACTCATGGGCAAGCTTCTTCACCACCGCGTCTAGGAATGGTATTCCATCACTACCCGGATAGTGCAGCGCCAGATGCGATTTCTTCACCGAAGGCTCTTTGGCATATTTCGCAGCCGGTAACCGTAACCCTGCTTTGGCGGAGGCCCGCAACTCTTCCCATGATTCCTCGGCCACCGCATACCGATTCTCCGGCACTGTGGGTGGTTCACTAGACGCAGATGGATCGGAATCTCCCCCGGAAGCTTGACTCTCAGTCTGAACCTCCTTCAGCTCCTTTGACCGTGACTTTGTTATCTGAACCTGTTGTGGTGATTGCGCAGAGCGGTCTTCGCTGCTGTGAGACACCTTATTGTGCTCATAGAACCACGCGGGGACGGTCGCCGTTGACGTGGAAGTCTGCTGTGAGGACTTTCTGTTTCGCATCGCTCTGCGTACGGCAGATCCGTAGGTTTTGGTGATCGGCTTGGCCAACTCGGGGGAGGGAGATGTTGCCGGCGTGCCATTGTCCGAGATGTTCTCAGTTTTGAGGGAAGGGTCTTCTACAACATTCCCTGGCGCCGTAGACTTGGCATCGTGAGGGTCTTGGGACGGTGATGCGAGCCATGTTCGTGACAGATGGAATCGTCGCGCGGACAGCGGTGCGGAATAGCGTCGGCGAGCAACAAATCGACAAGGGCGTGCAACCGACAGCCGGGCTTTTTGAATTGACGAATACATCCGGGACACTGTCACCGGAGCTTTATGTGATATCACCGAGATTAGTAGATATGTGCACCAAGTCGCGAGTGGCGCAGGGTCCCTACGGGCCCTACGAGGGAGAAATGTTAGGTCACGTGATTGTATATTTTCTACACAGCATTCGCCGCCGCAACCTAGGTTCCTGGCATTTTATTAAGTACCTTTTCTACGTGTGTTATATAGAAAAAGAACATTGGTCTCAAACCTTTCAGACTTATGTGTACTTCTCCACTCCACGTGCGGTTCACTTTCTAGAATCATAGGACCGCTTCGTCTCCACCGCGGCTGACGGGAAAAGGTATATTTTATATGGGAAGCCCATACAAAAGGTACTTCTAGTCAATCTTCAGTTTCTTGACCACAACATCTAGGGATTGAACGAGTTTGACATCTCTAATATAGATCTATCCAGCCATATAGTATGGATTATGACAGGACTGTATTTAAAGGATTAAGGCCAGCTTCGAACTGAACTATGACGACACTACATGTACGGTGTACCCTGTGAGATGACCAAGTCTGTATTCAAATCACCGGTTTACCTCCGTGCCTAAAGTCCTATCTACGTTGGAGACCAACTCGACACATGGATAACTAGGTATATAAAAGTGTTTCATAAAGGATGATTGAAACTATCACTCATAACCTTCCCAGCTACCATGGGCGTTTCGCCTAAACAACAGCTAACATACTGGGGAGAGAGGCACCCATCATCAATGCGGCACCTTAGTTGGGGACTAATGTTATCATGTATTTCATGTGTCGGTTGGCCATACTTCATGTAGACTAGATCTCCTGGGCTGGAGTCTTCTAGCCGCCTAGATTTGATCCAAAGGCTACATAGAAAAGTCCTCGGCACAGTTTATGCTTTTTATCGCCTTCGTATACTTTGAAAAAGACCTCAGAAAGGATCTTTGAGCGTAGAAAAACTTCAGTGCACATCATTTCTTCCCTACATGTTGAGTTATTTACGCCTATTGGTCGGTATGTATGTAGGTCAATCCAGTTTGATAAAATATAGCCCATATACAATACAATATATACACACATCAGCGCTATTAGTGTGCGCCCCTTCTTTCCTTCTTATAAACAGCCACGACGAAAGAACGTCTTCCAATTTCAGGCCATCCACGTCTTTGCTCAAGTTGGCCAAAGCCCTTGCGTACCGGCCCCGGGAGTTCTCCTCTTTTTTTTCACCACATCTGGTGCCGCCTTGGTGGCTACGCATGGTCATAGTGAGGTGGTATAGGTATAGTTCATAGTATTCAAAGGTTGAAGCAGGTTATACGTGAAGTTCATATGTATACTCAACACACTCACGTTAGGTCTTCTCCCGTTCTTTCCCATCTTGAATGGTTCTTACCATATTCGAATCAGCGGCTGAACTATTAGCAACATATGTGTAATAACCTGGACCCGTTTATCATCGTTTTGTTCACTTGCACACCTCTAGGTAGGCTATACATTCCTTCGGTCTTACATCACAATCTTGTTACAGCTCTATTATCATACCATCTTATACATAATTTGAATGTTTGAGGGTCCACCCTCTCGTAGGCTTTGATTCGAACGCAAGCAGCAACCCTAGTGACAACTCAATTTACATTACTACATACATGTAGGTATACATACATACATCCATCCCGAGGTCCATCCATGGATGTTGTATGTAAAATAGGCAGGTACCTAGGTAGGCACAAGGGATGTACATGTAAGCACATGCTGAAACCTAGGAACCTTCCAGGGTTGAAATCACTACTATGCCGTAATAGGGATGTTACGTTAGTCTCCAGGCACTCCAACCTTGGAAGATTCCGACGTCCTATTGTGGTTTGGATCATTTCTATATGACCTCACTAGCTCTCCTAAGCAAGACTTTTACCTATTTCATCCCTTTACTTAGGTTACTTAGGTTACTTAGGTTACTTGAGGTTTAAGAATAAGCAACATAAACCACTCACGTTGATTCGACGTATTCAACCGCCAGATTGGATATTCGCTAACTGTCTTTGACCACACTCTGGAAGTAGTGCTAAGCCAAGCACCCGTCTCGCCATAATGGGATTTCTTTCAGCCCACTTGGCAGAAACTTTTGGCTGATCCAGGCCGTAGAGCTCGAGGAAACAGTGACAAATCACGCTGAAATAACGGAGCAGCCCCAGACAAAAGGGCTGACGTTGCTAGAGCGGCTACCGGTTGAGATTTTGTTGTCAATATCGGACTTTCTCATTCCTGAAGATATTTTTTGTCTCGCGTTGTGTAGCTCCCGCACCTTTGTGGCTCTTGATCGTCAAACAAGCCATATCAAATTACCTGAAGGAAGAGGCAAGCTGTCATTTCTTCAGAGACTGGAGCGTGATCTACCGAATCATTTCATTTGATATTGTTGCATTCTTCTCCACAAATACGACGGGTCGGAATGTTACAAGCTATCAAACCCGCGGCTCGACTCGGATCACTCACTTCCTTGTGTGCGAAACATGAAGTGGGCAACGCCAGGGCTCCAAGTGACGATACATGGAAGTTTTTTTCATAGTTACTACAATCTCTACTTTCTACATGTGCAGATTGTGATGCGCCGTTCCTTCGACAGCCTGAAGTCTGGTATGACTTCTGAGGCACTGGCATACACCCAGGTGAAGGAATACGGCGATACCAACACGCTAGTATCGATTGAGGCATGTGTATGCTCTGTGGATGGGACAAGCACAGGCCCATCGTTACCGAGAGACTCGGCAACATCGTATAGGGTACCGCGCCTTTGTCTACGCGTTCAAGACATGGTGTTGGTAGAACTTGACGAGGTGTATCTCATTGACCCTTCGAGAATATTGTCCATTAATTTTGACTTTTTATGGATTTGCGAACATATATTACATTCGGATATTCTGAATTCAATCACCGACTTGGTCAAGGCTCATTCGGAGAGTGGAATAAACCCAACATACAGTGTTTCCTCGAACTGTTGTGAAGTATGCCGCACTGATTATCATATCGAACTAATCGAGTTCAATTCACGGGATTTGGCTCTAGTCATTACCAGGTGGATCAATTTGGGCACCGGCCAAAGCCCAGATGACCCTCAATGGAAGAGAGTGCTGTCAGCTTATGAAAACCCTCCCTTTTTGGGTGGGAAGGAACTTGCTAGCCCTTGAGTCGCATTTGAAAAGGTTGTTTCGGATTACTGGCCAAAAGAAGCCTTAACTTTGTCGAATGTCTCATTTCCCAGAAACTCGGAATATCAAAATTCAATGGAACAAGTTGACTACAACCCCGACGTCTGGATTTTGCATACACCTCGAAAGCCGTTCATTTATTCATACCCCGAGAAGATATACTGAGCATACTTCACGACCGTGCGAAGCTCTCTTTTCTTGTGCACTGAAATGATCTCATCTCGTTCGCATTCATTGCTAATGAGGAAATATTACAGGCTGCACAGTTGTTTTGCTATGCATTAATTCATGTCCACGATGATTAAATATATACCTAGGAGGTAGATACTTGCTAATAGAAAAGAAACATATTCCAAATAACTATAATCAACATACAAAGCCCATAGCTCCAGCTCTTCCGCCAAACCACCCCTGACCCGTCAGGACCACCCAATTATAGATAGAAACAGAAAGAGATATCTAAAAATATGTCGAAAAATATGTCAAAAAAGACATCGAGGTGTTACCTTCCCATGCAATATCCCCTTCATATCATTTTGAGCCAGATAAATCAGATTATAAAAGCGTCGTTAATGACAGAGGTCATGGATGCAACCGACTACTCTTGTTAGGGTAAATACAAACCTTGAGCACATCGCGAGAATCTGTTACCTGTTGTTCTATCAGCTTGCCGCTAGACTTGAGCCTCTTAGAAATGACAGATAGCGGCGGTATGTTCAACCAGTTCTCCCTGGCACAATCCCAGTTCTTGTTGGGGGCTCATGCTCCTGATGGGGGAGCACTTCAAATATCCCGTGCCCCGAGTCGTAACACCCTCGCAGGGATGAATGGGACCATAACCGCATAGGCTTGGTGTACTGCACCAGACCCCATGATGAGACAATCTTGGATTTTTAGTGCTATAGGAGAAAGGAGACGAGCCCAGGGAAGGTTTGCAGACCAAGATGCTTGAGTTTGGAAAATGGAAACCCCCGAGACCGCTCAAACCTCCCCTACCTTTACATATGTAGTCTGCACTCAATCTGTACTCCACATGATTTCACCGGCGTTGGTTTTAAGAGATGGGCCCACTTACTAACTGGTTTCCTAGGGTTGGCAGCCATTATAAACTTTGTAAGACTTCACCGAATTGTGATGTGGCTTAGTTTAGGTTTATCAGGCATAATTCAGGTACGGAGTACGAATGTACGAATTGGCTAACTATAAGCTGCAGGAGACATGTATTAAGTATTAAGAGAAAAAAAAAAATCATCCATTCCAGTATTCCACAACTATATATCCAGACAACACACAGGTGTAATGGCGAATTGATCATCAGAAGGAAGGCAACGGAAATCTCTACACGGTTTTGCGCATTCAGAACAGGTCTGTGAGTTTACATCCGAAAATTTTTCGTCACTTGATCAATTCGCCATTACAACGAGCGATATCCTTTTATGTATCGTGGTTGGTGGTTGGAACTAGACTGAGAACAATATTAGTGAATTGTTCAAAACAAAAACATAGTAAATATGCATTGCAATATATGAGTTCTCAGCAAGATATACTGGCAAGTAGCAGACCAACCGGGAAGGAAAGTCCGTATTATCTCCGCATTGTCGATTTGGAGGGTAAAGAAGTAAAGTGTTTTTTCATCCTTGAACAGATATTGCAAATGCAGGAATTAGGTGGAAGTAAAACTCACATTAAGCACAATGTGCAATCACCTGATCTCTATCAGGTTAGTGGCGAGATTCAAGCATCGTAAGACGCATGTACTATTGGAATTGGGGTCATGCTATCCTCAGGAGTCAGGTGCAATCAGCATCAAGAGAGCTCCGGAAACCTGAGGAACATGAAACCACAAAGCCAAATGTAATTCACAGTAGTGATTGTAGGCCTCAAAGATGGCAATCTGCAGTAGATGGGAAGAGTGTGAATGACTCCTAAGAGTCATCACAGTCGTGTACCCATTGGAAAGAAGAATGAAAGACAAAGAGGAAGATGAAGAAGAAGGAAAGAAAAAAAAAAAAGTTGTGAAGAAAAAGCCGCGAAAGTCACACGTGACTTACCAATTAGGAATAGCGCGACTCTGCGCAGGAGAGAGGAGAGAGAAGGGAAAAAAGCCTCCAAATGGGCAAGAAAATCATAATCAAAGATGGAGCTTATACTTTAAGATCTATACAATTTCCCCATTTCATTATAGTTCTTTCCTCCTCTCTATCCCTGTTTCTCTTTGGATTAATCGCGTTGTCGTCTCGGTTAGATCCTCCACCCTACGGACCCGGATCCTCCGTCCCCAGTTCTCTCTCTCCCACCGGGCGATCATCCTTAATTCCTGACTTGGGCGTTATACCTTCAGCCCCCTAATACTCAGATTCCTTAGGAAGAAAAAAGGAACTACTACTTGTGAGTTGTGTTTCCTTAAGATATGGCTGTTTGGAGAGAGAGAGAGAGCCCAGCCCCTCCACTCTCTCCCCTAGCCCCGTTACTTTGAACCTTCATCCCCGACATCTTCACCTCTTATCACTCCCCACTGACCAGCCCTTTTTCTCAGAAGGAAAAAAAGGATTCATTGCGCGGGTGAGTGACTTGGCCAAGAGGCCCCCGATCGATAATTCAGCACCTCGCGTCTGCTGAATACCGGTTCAAGTCGCTCGCTACGTCTTGGCCCATCCCCGAACACTAAAAGCGGCCTGTTGTCTTCCCACTCCAGTCGCGCTCCACGCCACGTTTCGCCCACATTTTCGCCATCGCGAGCGATTATTTTGAAGTCCCCCATTTGTGGTGACTTCGTCGCTCAGCAATGATGATGACGCAGCCATTTCCTGCCCACCAAGGCATGCCGCAACATGGGTTTCCCCCAATCACCCAATGGCCGCGCAACATCCAAATGGACACCCCGGCGCTGGAATGGTACAGCAAATGCATCCTGGTGTCTCTGCGCCGGGAGGACCCCAAGTCAGTCAACCGGGTCCGATGATGGGGGGCATGCCCCCGGGCGCTGGGACAGTTGGTCCTGGTGGTCCTGGTGGCCCTGGCCCAAATGCCCATGCCCTCTCCCACCTGAATCCCGCGCAGGCGCATATGCTTCAGAACAACCAATTCCAACAAAACTGTTAGTATTCAACCTCCTAATTGCTTCACGCGATGGTGTGCGAGATTTGAGGTTACGGAACACGCGATCGGCGCTCTCTGCGGTGACTTCTTTTCCCCGCTCTACCTGCATCTCTTCCAGCCGTCTTTCTCGATCGCATACTTACGTCCTAATTAATCTATAGTCGCGAACAATCCCCATCTCTTACACCAACACCAACAACAACAATTAATGCGGCAACGAATGATGCTCCAACACCAGCATCAACAGCAGCACCAGCAGCACCAGCAGCAGCAACAGCAACAGCAACAACAACAGCAGCAGCAACAACAGCAGCAACAGCAACAGCAACAGCAGCAACAACAACAACAGGGTCTCCCCGTATCAATGCCCAATGGTACCCAAGGTCTTAATGCTGCTCAAATGGCTGCAATGCAAGCGAACCCTGGAATGCGACCCGTCAATATGATGCACCTTCAGCAGCAAATGCCACATGGCCAGCCGCCTAGTCTTCAACAGCAACAGCAGTTTTTCGCTATCCAGCAGGCCCAGCAGCAGGCCCAGCAAGCCCAGCAGGCTCAACAGGCTCAGCATGCTCAACAGCAGGCAAATAATGGACAATCAGGCCAACATACCCCACAGCGTGCATCAGCACAGCCCCCGAATATGCACGAACAAAGTGCCACTCCGCAGTCACAGCATGGCGGACCAGGAGGCGGCACACCTCAACCCTCTCAGACCTCTCAGCCGCCATCCACTCAGCCTCCGCAACCGCAGGGCCCGCCTCAAGGCCAGGCAACTCCCAATCCCCCATCGCAGCAATTGCCGCAGTCTCAACAACCCGGTCAGCAGGGACAGCCTGGTCCGCAGCCTCAACCTCCTCAGGGTGCCCAGGGCCAGCAGCCGGGTCCTCAGAATCAGCAGATGACGGCCCAGGAGGTTCAGTTGAAAACACAACAGCACCAGAATGCTCTTATGATGCAGCAACAACAGCAGCAACAGCAAAGGAAGAATAGCGCGATTTTGACCATTCATGCCTATGCTGAGCATCTGGGAAACTTCCAACCCCGCAATGAAACCCAGGATCTTATGTATTGGCAATCGTTTGTCGATCGTTTTTACTCCCCTGTGGGTGTGTTGCGGCAGGGTGTTTGGAATAACACGATTGGATCTAAACAATTCGAAATCGGGACTCCCGCACTAGCACGTTATTATTTGACTCAGTTCACTAGCGGTATTAGTCAAATTCAAATGGTGGTGGAAGGTGCACGTGAACGGGAATCTCAAAATGGAGGGCATTACGTGGAAGCCCCGAAATGTTCATTCATTTATTGGTTCAAGAATGAGTGCCAGGTACATCCCTTGTGACATGATACTCTTCTTTTCAGCTTGCTAATGCCTATCTTTTTAGCTTTTCACCAATGGCACGTTACGCGCGCACTTCGATATGCACAACAAGCTCGAGATGCTCGATGTTAATGTCGTCAGTCACAACGAGTTCATTCCCCGGTCTTTGTTGTTGGCCATGGAGGCGGATTCCCAAAAGCAAAGTCCGAAGGTCTCGAAGAACTCAAAACGTGCTCAGCCTAAACAAGTAGCATCATTAGTGCCAGATTCCAACGTTACTGCCAATGGCGTGCCTACCCCTGTCATGGGATTCATGGAAGTGGCTGAAACCATTTCTGCGATGCAGATGTTGTTCCAATTTTCGCAGGCAAACCCGCAGCTATCACCTCCTGATGCGTTGCGGAATCTTGTCAACACTCTCCAGTCTCAAAACCCCAACCCCGGCTTTGTATCAACTCCCATGCCCATGAACCAAGGCATGAATCCAGCCATGAACCCAGCCATGAATCAGGGTATGAATCCGGGCATGAATCCAGCCATGAATCCAGCCATGCATCAGGGCATGAACCCGGGCATGAATCCGGGTATGAGTCCGGGCATGAGTCCAGGCATGAACCCAGGCATAAGTCCGAGCATGAACCCCGCTATGAACCCAGCCATGAATCCGGGCATGAATCCCGCGATGCACCCAGGCATGAGTCCGGGCATGAATCCAGCCATGCACCCAGGCATGAACCCCGCTATGAATCCGGGTATGAACCCAGGCATGAATCCTGGCATGCAACCCATGCAAAACGTTCGGGGACATAGCATGGGCGCTCCGTCGCAGTTTGCCTCACCGGCCATGGCCCATCTTGGTCTCCCCGGGCAGCAAGGCTCGCCTCATCTGACTGGTTCAGCACATGCGAGCCCAGCCCAAAGTAGCCTTGCCGGTCCTCCTGGGATGCAACCACCAATGCAGCCGTCCCCAGCTGGCGTGAACAACAGTCCAAATGTAGGTGGCAACAAACGTCGCCGGGCAAGCACCGTCAAAATGGAATCCGAGGACGGTGGTGGAGTCGAAGCTAACGGCGCTCCGCAACAGGGCTCAGGGAAAGTAAAGGCTAGCCCTCGGGTGCCGAAGCGACAAAAAGGGCGCCGCCGCCTGATCATGTTGGGAGTTTGGTTTGCTTTCCCTTGCTTTCATTTTCCCCGCCATCTCAAGCGGCGTGGAACCGGCGTACGACTGGATACCTGGGCGAGGCATGTCGCGCCCACTCTTGTTTGTTTACTCCTCATCTAGTTCTTTCGTCCCGTTGAAAGATCTATCTTGCTTTTTGGCACATGACGACTCAATTTACAATCGACGGGATTTAATCAGTGTTTGAGGCCCCCTCCCATTTCCCTTGACTTGGAAGTGGCGTCAGGCCTCATCGATCCTGCTCAACTCCGACCTAATGTACTCTATCTTCCTTTCAGCGTTTCTTTGATTGGCTCGGGATCATCGCCTGACCTTGCATGTTTTCTATTTCTTTCCCGTTCGGTTTTCATTTTGATCCTTCTTGCCATCCATGTCTGGGATTTGACGACTTTTGGATTGGTCTTCGTTTAGGCTTTTGCCCATTGCTCGCTTTTTCCTTGGCAGTCTGTTCATTTTTTCCCATCTGTGAACAGGCAGAACTATTGATATCCGTGTTTGGCGAATGATATGGCGTCCGGCTCTTACGTTTCTTTGGGAACTACGTCTGCGTGCATTGGGGTGTTCTATGTTCCATTTGGCTTGACATCTCTCCCCATTCGGGGCTTATCCTCTTTCTGCCGCTACTTGACGAATCCATAAATACCTGCTTTCCAATCATGATGCATCGTAGCTGTATACTGAAGTATGTCGAAGTATGGGGTCTATAGCGACATATGCAGCGTGGTTGGTATTATTATGAAATCGCTCATTTCGGACATCTTTCGTTGCATATTCCTCGGTATTCCACCATCCATGAATTTCCAACTCTCAATTTATACAAAAATATCCCTCTTAAACCCAGACTGAGCGGCGAACTCGGCGAACTCCATCGGCGAATTGATAATATCGAAGCTCGGCATTCGTTATCATATCAGTTCCCCACATCGGCCTCCCAAGGGATAGAACTGCCCCTCATCTGGACTTTTCTCCAAACATCTTCTAATTTGGCACATCAGCCAACCTTGGAGACTTAAAAAATGGCACACTCTCACTCCCACGATGCTGGAATTGACCACTCCCACGACGACCCCTTCAACGGCCACGGCCATGCACACGATATCCTCGATGGCCCAGGCTCCTACGTCAACCGCGAGATGCCTCTGATCGAAGGCCGAGACTGGAAGGATCGTGCCTTCACTATTGGTATTGGTGGGTATGTATAGAACTTCCCATTCCATTGCAATCAGCGTCTATTTCACCCGGCTCGTGCCAATGCATATGATATCCCCTCAAACCATCACCTATAGATGCATAGCCAGTGACTAACGTGGATCTGGATCCGAATAGACCCGTAGGATCCGGCAAGACAGCCCTGATGCTGGCGCTATCTCGCGCCCTTCGAGACGAGTATAACATCGCCGCTGTGACGAACGATATCTTCACAAGGTAAGGAGAAAATACCCCAACTCCACCTATACACCCCACATCCAAAACAGAACAACAGGACTCATACATTTTCTGTCCGCATACTATACCTACCACATATCTGTAATCTCAATACTAACTACCCTCCCAAAAATAGAGAAGACGCCGAATTCCTAACCCGCCACAAAGCCCTCGCCCCATCCCGCATCCGCGCCATCGAAACAGGTGGCTGCCCCCACGCCGCTGTGCGCGAAGACATCAGCGCAAACCTCCTCGCCCTACAAAAGTTGCAGAAGCAATTCTCAACAGACCTGCTGCTGATCGAGTCCGGGGGTGACAACCTGGCTGCGAACTACTCGCGCGAGCTAGCGGATTTCATCATCTACGTGATTGACGTTGCGGGTGGTGATAAGGTGCCTCGTAAGGGTGGACCTGGAATTACCGGGTCTGATCTGCTTGTTGTGAACAAGATCGATCTTGCTGAAGCTGTTGGAGCGGATCTTGCTGTTATGGAGAGAGATGCGGCGAAGATGAGGGAGGGGGGACCGACCGTTTTTGCAGTTGTTAAGCATGGGAAGGGCATGGATCATATTGTTAATTTGATTATTAGTGCTTGGAAGGGTAGTGGGGCTTATGATGTTAGTTTGCAGAGGTGGAAGGATGGGGCGGTTAGGGGATCTGGGAGTGTTGATGAGTAGATATCTTGCCTAGGTGGTAGGTTTAGGTTGGATAACTCGAGACCATTTGGACGGGAATACGATGCCATTGGAAGGTTATATTTATGAAGTTCAATATATTCAATGTGTTGAAAGTAGATGGTACACACGTTTAACTGCTTTTTCCCTCCGAATACAAAACATATTCCCCGAGAACGCCTGGAATGCAGCTGTCGCCAAATCTCCAATATATCACAGAAGCCGCGTGTGGGCTGGGTATCTGGGTGGTTTTGAGCAGAGGAGGTTTTTTTGGGTGGTTCCTCCACTCCTCCACAAGATGTAGATATCACACAAGCAAGAAACAAACTCAGTGATCTCATTTGGCGAACCGGGATAAAGCCGGTCCCAGATCCAGACGTTCCTGCTTGAGCTTGTCCTTCGTGCGAGCAGCATACTCCTTGCGCAACGTCTCGGCCTTGACACGCTTCTCGTCGATGACATTCTTTCCACCCTTCTTGCGGAGGTACTTACGCAGAGCACTGTTGCGGCCACGACCGCGGTTCTTGATCTTCTCCATATGATCCTCGGGCTTTTGGTCCGGGTTGCGCTGCTCCTGATACTTCTTGTCGCTGACGGTATCGAGCTTTCCAATGATGTTGGGGTCGAGCGAGATCATATCCGGCTGCAATTTGGTGAGCAGCGAGTGGACCTCGTGCTCCTGGCGCTGTCGTACGTTCTCGTAAGGGTTGGCTTCGAGTGAGTCGAAGTTGGGTTCACCGGCGCCGGGAACAATGATACTGGCGAATCCTTGGTCGTGGCCTACGCCGAGAATATCTTCGTATGGGCACCAGCGTACGTTCTCGATGCGCTGGCCGTCTCCGCCCCATGCCATGTATGGGCTCTGCACCTTGCCTTGGTCGGCTTGCGCGGCGTCGAAAAGACCACGCCATACGCTCATTTGAGTGCCCCAGCCAACTGCGGTCAGGCCGCGGTCACTGATCGATACAGATGCGCCGGGCTGGTAGCATGAGTATGAATGCACCTCGCGGTACATGCGGATATCCCACACATTCATCTTTTGGTCTTGGCCTGTAGAGACCATGTAGTGGCCTGTGCGGTCCATTGCCAGTGACCGGACAGGTCCCTGGTGCACGAGTGCCTTTACGAGGGGGTTTGAGAGTTGGGAGACCAAAGGGTCACGGTTCCATTTTGGTGTCCGACATGGAGGATGGCATTCCATGGATTCTGTGCGAGAGCGGTGGGTTTACCTAACCGTGTAGGTAGCTCAGCGACGGTCTGGCCGGTTGAGGTATCTGTGTATTTGAGGTGACCGCTCATTTGCTACATAAAGGGCTGATTAGCTGGGGATCTCAGTAGTCGAATAATCGAAGAAACTCACAGCGCTTGCAAGGAGGAAATGATATGGCAAGAATTCCAGGAAGAGCGGTTCCAGGTGCTTGCTCAGACAATGAATCTCAGTTCCCTGGTGGTCGTAGATATATGTGTGCTTCTTCTGCGCCACGGCGAAGAACTGGTTGTTGTGCAACCAGCGGGCATCCCGCACAGTCTCATTCAACTGTAACTCGCAGCCCAGTTTTCCCTCGCGCCAATCCATCGTCGCAACATGTCCCTTCCGTCCCGCCAGCAGCAGGTCACGTCCGTTCCGAGAGTAGTCCATGCGGTAGGGGCCCATATCAGGAAGCTTCAATTCGAATCCCTTCTTTGCTGTCTCGATTCCGACGCTGTCCCGAATCTCATCTTGGCGAACTTTGTATGTTCGCTCGAGTTCACCTTCGGGTTCGAGGAATCCTTCCGTGTGTTCGAGCAAAATCTCTGCATCCTTGGCTTGAAGAATAGCCTCCTTGTGCTTGAATTCCTGTCTCTTGAGATTTGCGCGCAGCTTCTTGTCCCGCGCACTCTTCGCATTGGCACCTTTGCCTCGTCCGTAGGTTTGCTCGGCTGCTGCGAGTCTCATCTTGGCTTCGTGGTCGCCCTTGGTGACAGCCATGTTGGAGGCTGAGTCGGCCATTTTCTGGCAATTTCTCGAGTTCGTTTACGAAAGAACTCTGGAAGATAAGAAGGCGGACGAGAATCGTAGCTTCAAAGAAAAAAAGTGTTTTGCCCAAAATTTCGCCAAGATTTGCGCTCACCGCTCGCTTATCCTCCACTGGCGAATTTTGATTTCTTATCGTTGCCATTTTTTTTCTACAGAGGCACTTTCATTTTTGGTTCTGTATATTTACCAGTTATAAATTGTTCTGATTGAATATTTGTCGAGTTACCTCTGACTCGCTTCAATCTGGACTCCCTCCCTTTCCGATTCAAAGGCTCCAACGCCAATATGGCGCCTGCCGTGCACCACCACCGCTCCACCACCAAGGTTTCCCACAAGCCCTACAAGAGCAAACATGCCTCCAAGAGCGCCTTGAAGGACCAGGCCAAAGGTATGATTTTTGAACTGCCTAAGCATGATAAATAATATAATTTTAACATTTATACCAATCTAGGCAAAATCGAAAGTGATGAGCGGGGCGGTCGTAAAACACCCCACCAACAACTCAAGACGAAACTCGATCGCCGTAATACTGCCCGCCAAAGACAGGCGTTGAAGCACCAAGAAAGATCCCAAGCCACCAGCATCTTCGCCGGCCAGAATGGTGCTCCCCGTCATGTCGCAATTGTGCCTTTGTCCGCCGATATTGACGCCGCCGCCGCTATTGCTTCTATCAACGAAAGTGTCGATGTGTTGACCGATGTTTCCCCCGATGGGCCTACCCGCGTGCGCATTGATCGATTCCGCCAGAGCGTGCAGTACCTTCCCGCCAAGTATGACTTGATGAGCGCTCTGGATGTGTGCCGTATGGCCGACTTTGTCATCTTGGTCATGTCGTCTGAAGTTGAGGTTGATGAGGAGGGCGAGATGCTGCTGCGTTCGATTCAGGGACAGGGTATCTCGAACGTGTTGACAGTCGTGCAAGGTCTCGATAAGATTGAGCCACCTAAGAAGCGCCCCCAGGTGGCTTCTTCGTTGAAGTCTTTCATTAACCACTTCTTCCCCTCTATTGAGAAAGTTATGTCTCTCGACTCGAGACAAGAATCTTCCAACGCTATCCGTTCTATCTGCACTGCTACCCCCAAGGGCATCCGCTGGCGTGACGATCGCAGCTGGATGTTTGTTGAGAACGTTCAGTGGCCAGAGTCCAACCTGGAAGTGGTTGACGATGTTGTCATCACCGGAGTTGTTCGTGGGCGGGGCCTGAAGGCAGACCGTATCGTTCATCTCCCTGGATGGGGCGATTTCCAGATTGATTCGATCACAGCTGCGCCGCTAGCAACCACAAAGCCCAAGCGGGATGATTCAATGGCTGTTGACGCCAATGAGGCAGAGGTCTTGGATACTCCTTCTGAGGACCAGGATGAGATGGCTGCTATTGCTCCCGAAGAAATTGAAATGGCGGATGACGACATGCTTTCCATGGCTGACACAGAGAAGAAGGGTGTTCTGCTGGATGACTATCATTACTTCTCGGACGACGACTCGCACATTCCCCCGGTACCTAAGAAGCTGCCCAAGGGTACCTCAAATTACCAGTCTGCCTGGTATCTCGAAGATGTCTCAGACTCCGGATCTGACATGGAGGATGAGGATGAGCCTATGGAGATGGATACTGCTGGAGCACCCGAGGATGGCGTGTTCCCAGACCGCCAGGACGCCATGACCGAGGGTGGTGGTACTGAATACCCGCAGTCGGAGATGTTCCTCGATCCCTCCCCAGAGGACGAGGCCCAGGAACTGGCCGACTACCGCGCCAGCCGCAAGACCGCGGCCGAAGAGGACTTGGAGTTCCCCGATGAAATTGAATTGCACCCCAACGTGCTTGCCAGAGAACGTCTCGCCCGATTCCGTGGATTGAAGAACCTCAAGCTCAGCCACTGGGAAACATCCGAGGATCGTCCCTACGAGCCTGAGGATTGGCGCCGACTGCTGCAGTTTGCTGATGTCAGGGGCTCCAAGGCCCGCGTCATCCGAGAGGCTTTGGCCGGCGGCGTTAACCCTGGTATCCGCGTTGATATTCACCTTCGCGCAGTTCCTTCCATTCTACGCAACAGCCCCAAGCCTGTTTCGCTCTTCTCTCTGCTCCGCCACGAGCACAAGCAGACTGTGGTCAACGTCAGCATGACCCTGAGCTCCAGCGTGGAGAAGCCCCTCAAGGCCAAGGAGCAGCTCATCGTCCAGTGCGGTGCCCGTCGCTTGGCCGTCAACCCCATCTTCTCCTCGGCTGATAACACGCCGAACAACGTTCACAAATACGACCGATACTTGCACCCTGGTCGTAGTGCCATCGCATCCTGGATTGGACCCATGACCTGGGGTTCAGTTCCTATCCTTGTCTTCAAACAGAAGCAAGCCGAGCAGGAAGACGGCGACGACGAGATGGAGACCGCTGATGCCAAGGAGGAGCCGATTGCCCTGGACCAACTCGAGCTGATCGGCACCGGTACTGTTGTCGCACCCGATCAGAAGCGCGTAGTTGCCAAGCGTGCCATTCTCACTGGTCACCCCTACAAGATTCACAAGAAGGTCGTTACCATCCGGTACATGTTCTTCAACGCCGAGGATATCCAGTGGTTCAAGGCACTTCAATTGTGGACCCGCCGTGGCCGCAGTGGATACTTCAAGGAGAGCCTGGGTACACACGGATACTTCAAGGCTACCTTCGATGCCAAGATCAACCCGCAAGACTCTGTGGGTGTCAGTTTGTACAAGCGCGTCTTCCCTCGCAAGGCCAAGGCGTTGGATGCGATTGCTGCGTAGGCTGTTGATATCAATAGCACGGGCGAGGTGGATGATATGATACCATTTGACTGAACTGATTACATGATGGGGGCAGCTCTGCTATTGAAGGGAGCTTGAGACACCCAAAAAGTACATATAGACCCGAGGCATCTTAAAATGATGAATTACGAATCTTCTGCACTTGAATTCCGTATTTAACAGTAGTATCTGAAAGGCCAGAATTGAGGATATAAGGATTTGATGTTCCCAGGCGAAAGGTGATAAATATCACCAGGAAGTGTCAGATAAAATAAACCACTGGAAGCAATGGATGGTAGGTAGCATTGATCTGTTTTCATTTCCAGACCAGAAAAATTCTCAAGATAAACAAACGAACAAAGAAGCCAAAAACTCGAGAATCATATTCTCTAGACATCACACGCGGGGAATCACTGAAGAAATCATTCGCCATTTACGAGAAGTCCTCCTCAGCTTCCTCGATGTTATTCTTGATCCGCAGAAGGAGAGTTGTCTTCCACTTGTCCAACTTGCTGAGCTGGTCAAACTGGAAGAGCTTGTCAGCGAAGCCCTCCTGGTCACCACCCTCAACGGCCTGGGTCAGGTCCACGAGTAGCTGGTGCTCCCTTGTCCCAGCAAAGGAAGGATCAAGTTCACGGTATGATTCCAAAGCACGGTTAGTCTCAACAAGATCCTAAATATGTAATTAATACTTTGTTTCCTATCAAAACAATAAGATAGGAACAGCATACTTTTGTGGCAAGGTGACAGATGCCTGCCTTCAGGAGATAATCCTTCACAGACCACTTCATCAGGTGGTTGTTAATAGAGCTGCGGCCGATGCGTTCGTAGTTGGTGATGGCCTTGTAGTAATCACTTTCCAGGGCGGCCAGGTCCGCCACCTTGAGGTAGTGCTTGTTTGCAAGGCTATATTTGGAGTATATGTCAGCCATGTTGTTTTTTTTTTTTTCGAATTGATGTATATCAATCAAATCATGGGATACATACGCCTCAGCGTTATCACCCTCGAACCAATCGGCGGCCTTCTCGTACGCTTCCAGGGCCTTCTTCATATCTCCAAGCTCCACCTCATACAGCTCAGCCAGGTACTGCTGCTGTGTCGCTGCGCGGCGCAAGTTTCCTCGTAGTACGTAGTGCTGGATGGCACTGGAAAGGACACGAGCAGCATCCTCGGGGTCTGTCTTGCGATAGACCTTGAAAGCTTCCTGGAGGTTATTGGCAGCATCGTCGGGTTCGTTTAGGTTCTGAGTTTGGATGGAGGCAGCTTTCTCGAAAGCCTGGCCGGCCTCCTTGTCTGTTTGAGGACACACATCAGTCATCTGGCTTAACCAGCTAGGTCGCGGGGTAGGTATCCTACTCATTTTCTGTACTCGGAATGCATTTGCAGCCTGAGTATACAAATCTGCGGCACTCTCATACTTCTCTGCTCTTCCTCCAAACCAGCTGAAGCCGCCACTGGCACCAGAGAGCGCCTTGTCGGCCTATTTCATCGCAACAGGCGAGGTCTGGTCAGCTATGTGGACTATCGTCATTGCCTATGCAATCAAGGCGGGGAAGCATGTACCTTTTGGAGCAGGACACGGGGATCTTGAGTCATCTTGAGTGTATGTGTCTGGTTTTCCTGCAATAGGCAGTAGTCCGCAGATGTTCGATGTGAAGTTGGAGTGTTGTGGCCAAACGGGGCTGCTATCGATGAGAGCATCGATCGGCGGGCCCGTGGAGGCGGTGTCACTTATTTTTCGGTATCCGCCTAAGCTCCCCGGTGTTGACCAACGACTTTGGTAACTTGTGATTTTGGCTCCTTTTACACTGCACTGTTCATATTAGGCCGTGTTTTATATCTCACTTGATTACGTTCCTTCCTTTATTTTCACACAGAAAAGGTTCTCATCCCCAGATACTCTACAATGACCTCTCTTCGCACTGCTGCTCGGCTATCCAAGTCGCTGCGCCCAGGTCCTTCTCGACTCAATACAACATTCTCTCGCTTCTATTCTTCTGGAAAATCCGACAGTGCAAACATTGAGTTCATACTTGGCGCACCGAACTGGTCTGTCCGGTCGCTGCTCCCGAACCCAGCTTCAAAGCCGCCGCCATCAATCACGCCGAAACAACTCCATCACCTACTCCGCATCTCGGCTCTTCCTCAGCCTGCCAATCAAGAAGAAGAGCAGTCGATGCTTGATACACTCGAGTCTCAAATCCATTTTGTGAAGGAGATCCAACTTGTTGATACTACCGGCGTCGCGCCGCTGGCTAGAATTCGCGACGAAAGTCCTGCTGCTATGGAAGAAGAAACTATTGGAATCGAAAAACTCAAGGAGGCTCTGGCTAAGGAAAAGGTGTCCGGACGCAGGGGGAAAATCCAACGTATCCCAGGTGAGAAAAACGATCGTCCGGATGGAACAGCTTGGGATGGGAATGCGCTCGGGTCCGCGACCAAGACAAAGGGGAAATATTTTGTTGTTGAAATCGACAATTGAGTTGTTCTCTCAACTTTCTACGGCATTGGTATACCCAGGGGGCATATATATTCCGCATGAAGCAAAACAGTGTGATATCAACATGCTCAGATGTTTCTGCCTCAGGTTATTGGCGGAGTAAGCGGATCCGATACCCGTGACTATCGGGGGCCATGACAGCATCGCCCCTCTCCAAACTTGGAACAACAGCTTCTGCCTGTTTGCTCCTTCAAAAGTTGTCAACTCCTTTTTCACCTTTATTTGGCGCCAATGTTCAAAAATTTCAAAGAAAAACATGGTGGATTCTTTGAATCCAAGCAATCCAATGCTTCAGAAAGTGATCGCGGTCAAGATCTATCATCGATCTTGGACCGGTCGCAGCGTGCTGACTTAACTGTCCTCGTTGCTGAGGTAGCTGAGTCAATGCGGGTTCGCATTTTGGAGCTTTACGAGCATACAAATCCAAAGAATAACTCTCCCAATCGCTCCAGTTCGCGTCCATCTCCGGAGGCGGAACGCGATGAAGACACGCCACCCTTGCCCCCAAGACCACAAGGCAAGGAGGCTTCAGGAAACAACGGAAGCCCGCGGCATGGCTCTAATGGCAAGCCGTTGAGTCCTCAAGAAAAAGTCACAGCTCTCTCTGCTTTCGAGGATTGGAGGGATTCTGTCCTTTTGCGTGTTGGCGCGGTCGTCAATAAAGATGATGATGGTCAGGGGAAAAAGGAAGGCCAAGAAGAGCTGCAGGATGCTGCCAAGTCTGATGATCTTCCATTGGATGAGGATAAAGATAGAATGGCCAAATTACAAGAAATATACCACCCCGTGGAAACACCCTTGGCTAAACTTCCTAAAGCAACAAGACTGCTTATTCTTCACTCCCTTCTCCTTTTAATGCTCAGCCTAGAGCACTACAGTGCTTATTCAAGAGTCTTGATGTTGAATGTCACGTCCAGTCTGAACATAGATATCAACATACTCAATCAAGACGAAGTCAGTGTCGCACGCGGATTGCTGCAGACAGCCTTAGCACTCTCAGCAGACCAAGATACCAAAGAGCAACCAAAGAAAAAGGATGACATGAGGAAATGGAAAGTTGGTATTGCATCTGTGGCTGGAGCAGCTTTGATTGGCCTCACTGGCGGGCTCGCAGCCCCATTGGTAGCGGCGGGCCTAGGAACTGTCTTGGGCGGATTGGGACTTGGCGCTACCGCGGCTGCTGGGCTTCTGGGTACTTTGGCCGGAAGTAGCGTTGTTGTCGGCGGCTTGTTTGGGGCTTATGGTGGACGTATGACTGGTCGCATGATGGAGAAGTACGCCCGCGAGGTGGATGACTTTGCATTCATACCGATCCGAGGAGAACGCCGCCGGAACGGCAAATTTAAGGAGTCTGCAGATAAAGAGTCTGCGGATAAGAAGTCCGCCGAGCAAGATCATCGTTTACGAGTTACCATCGGTGTCACCGGTTGGGTCAAGGAGGAGTCGAACTTCGTGGTCCCATGGCGGGTGATTGGTGCCGACTCTGAAGTATTCGGTCTTCGCTGGGAGATGGAGCCTTTGATGAACTTGGGTAACGCGATTTCGGCTCTTGTGACTAGCGCAGCATGGTCAGTTGCCGGACGTGAGGTCTTGGCTCGTACTGTCTTTTCCACGCTCATGAGCGCGGTGATGCTTCCCCTAGGTCTTATGAAAGTTGCTGGCGTCGTGGACAACCCGTTCAGCGTGGCCAAAGCCCGCGCCGACAAAGCGGGTGAGGTTCTCGCGGATGCCCTGATCAACAAAGCACAGGGAGAACGACCCGTGACCCTGATGGGGTATTCTCTGGGATCTCGGCTGATTTTCTCCTGCCTTCAAAGTCTAGAAAGGAGAAACGCCTACGGCCTGGTTGAGTCAGTAATTATGATGGGATCACCCACTCCTTCAGACACAGAGGACTGGCAAAAGATTCGCAGTGTCGTAAGCGGACGTGTTGTGAATGTGTTCTCTGAGAATGACTCCGTCCTCGCTTTCCTCTACCGAACAAGCAGCCTTCAACTCGGTGTCGCCGGATTGCAGCCAGTTGAAGGTGTTCCAGGTGTTGAGAACCTCAACGTAAGCGAAATGATCAGCGGCCACCTGCGTTACCAGTTTCTGCTTGGCAGAATTCTTACACTTATCGGGCTTCAAGACCTTGATCCCAGTGAGATTGAGCGCGAAGAAGCTGCTCTCGCTGATGAGGACAAGCGACAGGAGAAGGAGCGGTTGGAGAATGAGCGTGCGGCTGGTGTTAAAGACCGGGAATCATCTGATGCTCGTGCGACCCTGAACAGCGAGGATGGTTTTGGGGAAGATGCACGGTTGCAGAAGAAGGTCGAAGCACAGACTCAGGAGAATATGACGACGCACCGGATTGAAATGCTTGATATGGACGACGATGATTATTCGGCGCCTTTGAAGGAGGATCCCTCTAAGCATTCTGCTCTCTAGTTGAGGATTTTTATCTATCATATAAGCATTCGGAGACATCTCTCAAGTATAACTCGTTTAATACAACAAAAATAGTCGGCCGCTTACGCAGCCTTCAGCCATTTTTTTAGTGGTCTTTCTAGATGTTTTGTTAGATGTCTTTTTACTAGATATCCCTCCTCTTATTGCTGTCTCCCATGTTGGTATAGCTGGAATATAGTAAGTTTGCAGGTGCGGCGATAGCTTCCAAACACGACGTCTAAAAGCAGAATGCCTCCTATTCTGTCTCAAGTATAAAAATAAACAATTCGTACTAAGAACATGATCTGTTGGTATCCTTAGCTAATTTCCTTCACAAGAGACATGAAGCAGATTCCAATATTCCAATATTCCAATCAACCCATAATACTTATCATTCCTTCAGCCTGGTGGATATTATATTGCTGCACCAATAATGACTGTCCAATCCGAGCTGAACTAAAAGATCCCACACATACTATTACCTCTGGTATTCACCAATAAATCCAACCTCGAAACCCTTCAACGGCCCCACAAGATCAAACGGTGTACAAGTGGACATCTACATTCCTCGACCTCAGTTTCCTCTGCCCGTCGTCGATATAACCAATCCGTATAGGCATGAAATTTTCGAAACTGGTAGTTATCTGGCCAGAACCTCGAAAGCCAGATTTGAACATTGCTGAGCGGCGGAAGACCAAATGGAAACATCTCTGACCACAATCCCTGGTCCCATCTGATATATATTCTTGAATTGTCAAAAATCCCAAGTCCGTCATATGAATCTGATTTGAACGCATACATAGCATGGTGTAGTAGAATTAGCATGATATATCTCTGATTCGATTGATGGAGCCACGGATCCGTATTCATGACAACCCAGGGACAGGTACATAATTGGTTGTAGAGTTGTGTTTCATATGACGATTCCCAGCTCGTGCCGTCTTTGAACCAGTTTCTGAATCTCTCAAGACGAAGCATACTTGCTGTTTCGCCCGGTAGTTCATCCAGGCTTGTTTCCAAGAACATGTTGGTGTCGATCAGTGAGCTTTCAATTTGCTGGGCGGCTATGTCTTGGTTCATGCAGAGAAGCTTCTTTAATCGAGACTCGATGCCGGTTTGATCGAATAAAGATACGAGACGCCGGTGTAAGTGCACGTATACATCGTCTGACATGGTGGGCACATTTGTTGCTGAATCTTTGACCCATAGTTCCAGACGCAGGAAGGGTAAGACAGCAATGTCGGAGTCGGGACGGTATTTGTTGGACTTGATTGTCTCCTGTAGACCACCCATTTCGTAAAATGTATCTTTGTCTCGTTGCCAGTGAGCTGGTGGGTCTGAATGCCATATACCATTTGTGGATACCATTATATTTGACCGAGTGGTGCTAATTAGAAGATCGACTAGCGCGTTGGCTTTCTGCCATATCAACATCATTTGACCAGGATCTGTTGAATCTGGGGGATTGATATGTATGTTCAGCGTCGTTTTCGAATGCGGGAAGTTGTGGAAATGTCTAGCGGCGTCTGCTCTGTTTCTGAGAATCCACTTGATGTCCACGGTTCTGGATTTCAATTGTATGACCATCCACTTCCCCTCGTCATATTCTGGGTTCAGTGAGATGTGTTGAACGGAGTCGTGGAATAAATGGGACGAAACCTCATTGTAAAGGTATCGACTGGTGCAAAGAATGGATAGGGGGTTGTGCTTGGGTAGAATGTCCTTCAGTGGTTGTATGCGGAGGGTCGAGAAGAGGTACTCCCATATCATCAGGCGAATCTCTATGGGAAGCCTAGCAAATATACCCAGACAAGGGAATAATGGAAATTGCATCTTGAACAAGCAAATATATTCAACTTGTTGATGATTGAAAAGTGATGAGCTATGAAGAGGAAGAAAAAGAGAACACTAGATCAGGATGGAAGATCATTTCATTCCACTTGCATAGTCAGATATATCGTCAAGTTTACGTTGAAGCTTGGTACTATGCCTTTCTCAGATGATTTCCCGATTCGGCGCGGAGAGGTAGTCTTATCAAACCCTAAAATGACCACTTCGACTGACAAAGAATATTTGTATTGACCTCACCTTATGGCTTAGCCACATGCACAACAATCTTTCCTCTGGCACGGACAGAGCGAAGCTTCTCAAATGCTTTCACAGCATCCTCAAACTCGTAGGCAGTATCCAGCTGAATCTTGACAGCCCCCTTTTGCACCCATTCCCCCATCTTCACAAGATCCTCACGAGTGTTCTTGAAGAAAAAGACAACATACTTCCTCTTTCCACCACCCAAGAAACTCGGCCAAATCAACCGATCAACGAAAGTCCCCACGCCCGACGCACCAACCTGCACAAATGTCTTCCCAGCCGCCAAGAAGTGATGCGACTCGCGATACATTGGCGCAGGGTATCCAATATGATCAACAATATGATCAAATACAACTCCACGATTACGCAGCGTAGCAATCAAATCCTCCTCGACCGAGTAATCAATAACCTCATCAGCGCCCAGTCCACGAACAAACTCCACATTCTTCGTCGAGCAAGTAGTAGTAACATGACATCCCATCTCCTTAGCAATTTGAATCGCGAAAATTCCACATCCTCCAGAACCGCCGTTAATAAACACCTTATCACCGGCACTGACGTACCCAGCCAACGACTGGTACGCCGTCTGTCCGGCAATGCCAATGCACGCCGCATGATCAACCTCCACACCCTCCGGCACATGCGCAAGCAGACTAGCAGATGCCACTAGGTACTCGCCCAAAGAACCAAATTGGCCGGGCTGGCTAAGACAGCCGTACACGAGCTGGCCGGGTAAAAACTCGGTCGCGTCGTCGCCGGAGACAACCACGCGTCCGCAGAAATCCATTCCCGGTGAGGCGGGTGTGCCGATGACGAATTTTTGTGCTACTAGGCCTACTAGGCCCATTTCGGGGACTTTGTAGTCGGCAGGGTTCAGCGAAGCTGAGAGGACTTGGACTAGGACATTGTTGCCGTGGACGGCTGGTGGTGCGCGTGCCGACGCGTCAAAATAGAGGTTCTTTTCCAGCCCGTTGGTTGTGCTGGAGTAATGCCAGGCTTTCATTTGTGTGGGTTGGGCAGATGCCATTTTGGATTTGATGTATATGTTGTTTTGATGTGATGCTGAGAGATGTGATGTTGCCACTTTTTTTTAAGGGAAGTTGATGACCTCACCCGCAACTTTGCCTTGTCTCACTTTGTACATTTTAGCGTCAGGGGGTGGAAATTATGTCTTGGATACTTGAATGGTATTTATGCAAATCGAATAATATCTATACTCCTTTTTTGTGCAGGAAAGTCAATGCCCCGAGTGCCATAGCATCTACGCCCGTACACAATGTCGGTTGGATAACCGGCGCATAGAACGGCGAGTGGTTACTAGGCAGTTCATCAACAGTCCCCTTAGCAACAGCATTATCCCAAGTCTCAGGATCAGTTCCACCAAACATCCACATAACATAAGGTGCGCCCACGGCAGTCGCCAGCAAAGAAAAGTCCTCACTAGCAGTCGGAGGCTCCATATCAACTAGCCGATCACCAAAGTATGGACTGAAAGTCTCACGAAGAGCATCAATAGTCTTCCCATCATTAATAGTCGACGGTGTCGAATAAGTAAGCTTAATCTCAGGTTTCTGCTCAACTCCAGCAGCCAGACATTCACCTTCAATAATGCGATGAATGGAAGCACACACGCGCTTTCGCACCTCCGCATCGTAAGTCCGCACATTCAATTGCAAATCCAAATACGCCGGGATGATATTCGGCGATTGTCCAGCATGAATACTACCACAGCTAACAACAGCCAACTTCCCAGGGGTGACTTCTCGCGAAACGATAGTCTGTAGTCGCATAACGATCGCCGCACCGACCACAATCGGATCGATAGTCGTATGCGGCGCAGACCCATGACCTCCACGCCCAAAGACGCGGACGTTAAAGGAATCAGCGGCAGTCAGCAACGGGCCAGCGCGGAGATTGACCGTCCCGGCGCGCATGCGCATTACATGCTGCGCGAGCACAAGCTCCGGCTTGGGAATCTTGTCGTATAGCCCGTCATCCAGCATCGCCTGTGCACCATTGAGATTTTCCTCGGAGGGCTGGAAGATACAGATCAGGGTTCCGGACCAATGGTCGCGCGCGCATTGCAGGAGCGTCGCAGCGGCCATTAGCGTTGCGACGTGCGAGTCGTGTCCGCAGGCGTGCATTACGGGTTTATCGGCTCCGGTTTCATCTTTGACGTGTCGGGTGCTTGCATATGGTAGACCGGTTTGTTCTTCTACGGGTAATGCGTCCATATCCGCCCGTAGGAGGATTCTTGGGCCGGTCCCGTTGCGCAGGACTCCTGCCACGCCATGGCCGCCGATTTTTGTGTGGACTTCAAAGCCAATTGATTTGAGGTGGTCGGATGCTATTTTTGCTGTTTGTTCTTCTTGGCCTGATAATTCGGGGTTGGTGTGGAGGTGGCGATAGACATCTTCGAAGGGCTGTAGATCTGGCCTGTAGCGATTGATGACGTCGGCTAGGTCATTGCTGTTGTCTTCTGTATAGGTGTGAGTATTTATACTCTTCAATTGATATAGTTTAGGTAGTAGTACCTTTTACTTGCATGTTGGAGGTAATATCAAAGTATGTAGTTGCGTTAGGAAAGTAAATTGTCCAGTATATCCCTGTATTCATCCGGGGTTTATATATCCGAGCAGATCGGACAATTGGCCCCATATAGGCCCCGTCATTTATCTTCCAGTAGGCGACCAATCCACCTCATCGGCAAACCCCTCGAATCATTTCCCCGCAATTGGATCTTTGCATATCTTTGCTCGCCAATTGCCGATCATTCCGGTCTCTACTCTATCTTTAGGAGATAGTCTTCACTATTATCGACTATGGAGGACTCCGTGCCACTCTATCAAATAATTAGCCTTAACCATGAGGCAGCAAACTACTAAAATTTTCTGTCTCTATCCAAAACTAGAAAATAACATATATCTCGATCAAGAAGTGCCTCCAATGGTCATATCTTAGCCAACCACTTCGTATTGCCTCCAACAATATTATCACTCCCATAAATAGCCACATTCTCTTACCGTCTTCAACAGCCCGGCCGGGCTAGCTCAATCGGTAGAGCGTAAGACTCTTAATCTTAAGGCTGCGGGTTCGACCCCCGCGTTCGGCTATTCCTAAAAACCAAACCTGAGATTTCTTTTTTGCTCTTTTATTTTTGTTCCATGTGTTTCAATGAGTCTTAAATGTTGTGTGTGTGGTAAAGGCTGGTGTTGACCAGGATGCCACACTAGAAAGAATTCCTGCGCGAACTGATTGGACCTCATGTTACATATATGGTATCTAGTATTTTCCTTGGAACAAGGACAAACAATTGATTCCTCTAAATTAGAATAAAGAACAAACCGGCCATGATCCGCCTGATCTAAGCAGCTGGGTGTGATATCCTCGTAATGAGAATACGACAGCTCCTCATATAGTACTTGACACCTTCAGTGTCATCTACCGTCCAAACCAACTCACCCACCTAATATCCGTAGTACGGGTTGAGAACCGAGTCCGTGGTTGTCTCGGTGCAACACTGGCCGTTGATGTTCGTACCAGTGGAATCATACAGGCAGTTATTGGCTCCGAAGTAGACGTCACCATACGCGCGGGGCCAGGAAGCTTCCAGCTTACAACCAGGAGTAACTTTGTAGTCCGTCTTGTCGTCACCATTGAACTGGGCGTAGATGGTCGCGGTAATGTCGCCGGTGCTTTGGTCTGCAATGTCTATTGTCTTGTGAGTATACCGATCCACACAGAATGAGAATTTGAGAATCGTGGAAACATACTGGTGTACTTGGTTTGAGACTTGCAGATATTCTCACCATTCACATTGATACATCCGTTGTTGACGTGCTTCATGATTTCATGTTAGCAAAAATCTTCATACTAGATGCTCTTCTTTTTGTTGGATACGCACCACGTTAGTTCCACCAGCATTGTATCCCGCGGGTGCATCGCAAGGCCAGTATTTCCCCTTTGCATCACCCCCCTCGACAGTATTGGATGCTGCCTCGATATCGTCGCAGATTGGCAGGGTGAAGAATCCCGGGGTGCGGATTCCATTCTCGAAAACCAAATCACCCTCTGTGCCTGAACCGTCAATAATCTTCGACAGAGCGGGCATTTCATAGCCATTTGCGTTGCCATTCAGCTGATATGCCTGGTACGAGCTTTGGACCATATCCTCGAGGATGACACCGCCCCAGTCATTGCCATTAAGGGTTTGGTGATTTCCTCCAGGGAGGGCCTCGAAAGGCTGCATTCCAGGAGAGGTATTGATGTTCACGACATAGAAAGCGTCGTTATTGTAACAGACATATCCGCCGACTAGAGTGTCCTTAGACATGTAACTGAGAACATCTCCGTCAATCGACGTAGAACAAGCTCCGGCCTTCCGCCTGCCAATAAAAGGTGACTGGTTAGTAACTTCGTCCTATTCGGGAAATGATATAAGGATGTTTCTCTTACAGAATGCGGGGATAGAGGGTTTCAGGGGATATCGCCCAAGCAGCCGGAATCAACTGTCCGTAGAGGATCTTTTCGGCCTGGGAAGTCATTCCACTCAGATCTACTTTAGGCGAAAGTAGAAGCATCGAGCCGTTGGCAGTCAGGGTTTTCAGAGCATCAATTGAAACCTCATCGCTCTCTCCGGCAAAGAGTGAGGTGATATATCCGCTCTCTAAGCCAGTCCAGGCCGAGAAATAAGTTCCAAGGGCGGAGGAAATTCCATTCTGGGTGCCCAATGCATCTTTAGCGCTGTTTGTAGGTATAATTTAGCTTAAGAATAAACCTAAGAAGGATGATATAACTCACGACTGCATGGAGTCTTTACCCATCGCGGTGGAAAAGGAGATAAGTGCTGCGTTGGTGACGTCTTTTCCCATCGAGAACCACTTCGATGTGGCCATAGCGAGGCCCTTGAACGCTACAATTGTGATACATCATTAACACCACACACACGTTGCCACCAGAATATACACCTACCAATATTCCAAGCGAAGGAGCTGCCAATGCTAGCCACCAAGACCACGGCATCGATAATGTACTTGAATATTTCGGAGTTGTCTTCGGCCTGAGGCGCAAAGACGTTCGCAAAGTGACCAATGTCATTTTGCATTGTGTTAAGGGCATCTCCGAGAGCGTCATAGGTTTGTTGATGAAGCTGGTAGAGATTATTGTTAGTTAGTCGACTTCCCGTGAAATTCAAGCAAAAGATGACGTACCTGGTGGATAGAGGAGAAAGAATTCATAATCAGATATCTACGTGCCCATGTTAACCTTCACTTCCGTGTATTGTATATCCAAAAAAAAAAGCCGGTGGCCCACTCACCCAGCGGGATAGTCGGCCTGGTTACAGGTCATCACGGTGGAGCAAGGAGTGTTGCCGATATCTCCACAGTTCCAGTTGTCCGGACCGGTGAAGTAGTTGCCGATGAACTCGGGGAATCCCAGGCCACTGGCGGCACCGGAAGTAGACCAGGCATCTAGGGCTTCGTTCAGGGCATCGTCGGCTTTGGCTGCCTCCCAACGAGCAGTGGGATCCAGTGTCGCGTCGGTGATGTCGGTAGTGCACTTGGCTTCCTTCCAAGACAATGCGGACGATGAGGTTGTGTCTGCTGCGGCGGCCAGGTTCTGTACCTTAAAGATAGGAGTTGCAGAGGGTACTGCAGATGAAGCTTTAGCACTGGAACCAGGGACAGCAGTAACGCTGACTGCGTAAACGAGCGAAAGGGACGTTCCGAGGAAGATAGAACGCATTTTGAATTCAACTGTAGGTTGCCAAAAGAAAGATATAGTGGAATTAAGTGAACGCCTTCCATCCTTTTATACAATAGATACCCCTATAGTTATCTCCTTTTTCGACAAAAATAGACCAAACGTATGTCCTAGTTGATGAGCGCAATTTCCAGCGCCCAGGTATCAATGTGGCAATTACCGGTTTGGGAGATCATCTCATAGAGATGTTACCGCCCCAAGTATGTGTTACCTTATTTCCTAAAAGGGAAGTTGGTGAATGTATTCACGTCGAATATCATGCTATAGTACGGGCGTGGGGCTAAATGCTCCTCCAATCAGTTTGTCCCGATCTTCCACGTGGCGTGGGCCTTATTTAGATATTACATGCATTTCCTCAAGAATTGATGTTTCCTGGGCCTTAATTTTCTTGCTCTACCTTGTAGCTTACGTTCCGAGTGACTGTTGTTGTTGATTTGAAGGACTATTACTATTATTTGTAGGGTAGAGACACTATTCATAGCCCCCACAATAATCTGCAACACAAACCAAGAACAAAGCACTAAGGAAAACAATGCCCCACAGTCATCAGAGCACGATGCTCTTATGGCGATGCCAATTCGGTGTCAAATATTGCCCGGTGCGGGACAACGTTTCAACTATGTGGAAATTGGGGACTAAGTGCATAGGCAAAGCAATCCCAGTTATGTAAACAGTAGCGAATGGCCTGTAAGTCCACAAGACCTGCGTGTGGCACCTACCAGAGCGGGAGGCCAAGGAAGCGAGATTAGCAGGTCTTTAATATGCAACTTTCTGTGAGATGAGCGGTCAATGTCGTGACATATGTGAGATGGAAAGGTCGGTGAGAAGTTTGGAGTAGGAGAGATGTGGTAAACGGAAAAAGAAAAAGGAACAAGGAGTTTACCCCCTCTGTGGCGGCTCCAACTCAGTGGTGAATATGCGAGGCATTGGAACATGCCGCTATCTAAAGCGCCAGTCTTCTTGGCTTCCACCATTAAGAGGTTGGTTTCGTAGTTCTCGGGCATTCCAAAACAGAGTGAGTAGTCCACAACGCCGGAAAGATATTCTTTTCCTGCGACTTGCCATCAAGTTTTGATACTTCGCTCAAACTAAAGATGTAAGGACCTGATACTGTCAGTAGTCTGAACAGAGCCAAAGGGAAGATGTGGGCTGTACACACACTCGCGTTTTATCATAGCAAGTGTGTATAACATGATGGCGTCAATTTGAGATCTCAACATGACTTCATTTGCGGGTGATCCGCCTGTTGCAAGTGTATAATCTCCCATGGAGGTTTCTATTTGAGTTAGCATATACAAGTACAAAATGGTATGGATGAGTCTAGTATACCAAGATGAGTAGGGAACGATACTAGTTTTCGTCTGTGAAGCAAACTTCTTGATCGCTGGGCTCGCTTCTTGTGAGAAAAAAAAACAGCTGTGGTATTTCTAACAGCTCTAGATCAAAGACTGACTTGGCCTAAAATTTAGCCGCATGCCTTTTTCAAATTCAGACGTTGGTCTTGGATGAGATCTGTGAGTGATCTTGTCTCATTTGTTCTCGTTATGGTGGGCCATTTTCATGTTAAGAGAACGAAAATTTTCTTCTAGCTTTTCTAGCAAATCCATCATGGTTGTAGAGCGCATAGAAGGCTGCAAGAGACGAGTAGGAAGTTGAGGAATGCCGCAGAAGGATGCTTCGAGCCTCGTACAAAGCATTACGTAGACTCACAAAGATACCAACGTGGGGTGGAAGATGAAAGAAGAAGAAGAAGAAGAAGAAGAAGAAGAAGAAGAAGAAGAAGATATTAGAGGAATGTGAAATGATGCTCGCTGAGATAATCTAGGATGGCACAAACGTTCCTCATTCCCTTCTGCTTCACTACCTCGTCGGGCGAGACATTAAATGGTGTAACTTTGTGAATGTCTACACTCCTCTATGTTGTCCATTTAATATAATTTTAGTAGAAACATGAACGAGATATGCCTTTTTACCGCCCTCGTATATATCTAAAAGCATTTAAAAGATAGCTTAGTAGATATCTCAAAAGACATCTAAAATGAATATAACAAGGCCATATAAGTGGCTGATGGCAATTCTTATCTTGTATATGCCTGTGACGATGAATGAAGCGGTGAGGTAATATCCAATGAGAGTGTTATGAACTGGTGGCATACTTAGTCGTAATTGTTCCCCTTCCGCTTTCTCCAGGGCTTCTACCATCTGCTTACGTCTTGCCTACGACATTTTCTTCTTTTATCACCCTAAAGTGCCCTATCGAATGTTTCAAGGCGCTACATATTATGTTTGCTTTGCTTTGCAAATCCAGAGAGAAAGTGTTGGGCTTCCACTTCAGACATGGGTGCCGTTCGACTACCATGCCATCTAGCAGCTCATGAAGTACAATTACACCAATAAGTAGTCTAGAAAGTACCGCCCAGTCTAGAAAAAGAAGAAACTAGCCGTAGTATCTACGACTAAATAACCAGGGAGCAAATAGGCAGGACCACATGACCTCTTATACCTACCCATTTTCCTCTTTTCATACCAACCGTAAGTCTGCTTATCGCATTTATTGGAATGAGGAACCTCACCGATCTTCAGTGACATAATGGAAACAGATATAACCCCCCCCCGGCTATACTCATTACACATCAATATCTAGATTGGCGTCCATCGTCGGATGTTCAAGGCTGCAGTGTGCACTTCTCTAACGGCGATATGATTGGCAACAAACCAACTAACTTTCTTTGGATCAAGGCTACCACGACATATGAAAGAGGGGGAGTGAAGGTAAAGAAAGCCCTGGAAGATTCAACATGTCGATCGCTTCGAATTCAGGCTACCACTACAAAACAATACTCAAGGCAGATGACCAGATTGAGGGGTAGTAAACCTTCAAACAAGGTACCACACTGTTGCGATCAGCCTAGGTGGCAAATATCGTCGGTATGTTTCACTCTCAAGTCGGAATCGCAATCTGTTGTAGGCTGCCATGCTGGCTGGAATGGTATACTGGGAGTAGTCCAGAACTTCTCTCCTAGATCTCCCGAGGTCAAGTAGATAGTCGACATATTTCGTAGAAATAATTGGAGTTAGGAATCATATGTGTGTAAGTAGGTCTAGGATCACGATATAAAACCGGTCCGATAGTGCAATCATTGTATGTAGTACTCAGCTGAGCGATATATATCCGTAACGGTTTTTCATGAAGGTTCTCACCCGGGCAACGTAAAGCCCCCAATGACGAATTATACAGAATATGGCGTGTTAACCAACAAAAAAGGTCAATTCTATGCCTACATACACTATCATCTCCAATGATCCATGTCCAGCTGAAGGACAAACCTTGTCACGCCCTTATCTGCACAAGGCGTTCTCTGCCTTGCGCTCGGACCTAGTCAAGCCACAAATGGCCTGGATTTTACCTTGCTAGTCTAGTCATACTTGAGGAATTGTTTTTTCATGTTGCACGGATGCATGTAATTTACGAAGTACAATTTGTTTGTTAATGCGTAGGATAGGTATCCATGCATGCAAAACATAATCTTCCGTTGATTTGCCTGGCATTTCTCAAGCATCGGCCCGATCCACTAGTGGATACCAATGCCTACATTGGCCACTCAGCTTCGAGTATGAGCAATGGAGGCTCAAGCAGAATTTTCATCAACGAAAAAAAAAGAAATCTCAGGTTTGGTTTGTAGGAATAGCCGAACGCGGGGGTCGAACCCGCAGCCTTAAGATTAAGAGTCTTACGCTCTACCGATTGAGCTAGCCCGGCTGGGCTGTTGAAAGCGGTTGCAATAATACAACTGATATTGGCCTTGTGCTAGGGTTAGCTCCGGCCATAATTTGGTCGGCGGTTAGTATGGGGACATAAATGTCTCGAGGGGTACATGTGACACGAGGGACATATCATGATGATCCTTGAATAAACGGTCCGGCGGCGTGTGATGAAACATAGTATGGTAAAAATATAACAATCTGTCTTCTTGAGGTTGTCGCGCGCAGTCGAAGGCTCGAGCCCCTTGGTATAAACATTGTGGCTTCCTGTTGCCTAGGTAGAGAATGTATTGAAGAAATGGTAGCCTGGCGTGCGCGCCAAGCGAGGTTAATTGAAAAAAGATAGAAAGAGATCGAAAACAAGGTCATAATCAAATAGGGATCTTTGGCTTGAGCGGCGGGCAACGAGAAGTGAGAAATTGCAAGTAATCGGTTTCTGAGAAAGAAGACATCAGTGGCTGGTGTATCGAATCATGAACCAGAGATAGTGAAATTGGTGGCTGAGGCTGAGCAGTCATCCTAAATTGGGGATAGAATGAAAAAAGCGCTGGATGAGAGCTCGTGTAGAGCTTATGGCTTGGGGCAGAGAGGGGTAATTGAGGCTGGTGAGAATCCCCAAATGTTGGGGTCCAAAATAAACAATCCTAGTTAGCGCACTATTCTTAGATAATTTGAAACGCTCGAGTATCCCAAATTATGGAACTAGAGAACTGTGCTCGAAGTCCCAGCGATGTGGTTTAGGGAGTTCCAGAGTTGTCTCGGTAGACGCTCATTGCAATGCGGCGGTTGCGGGAGCCTATGAGCGTGAGGAATGGGTGGGTGGGAACCCTGCGATCAAACACCTCCTTCTGAATGTACTGGCTCTGGTTAAATTTTGAGGTTCTATTTCAAAATTTCAAGTCAAAAGGATTGCAAATGACGCGAACCTGAGGCCTGTTCTCAGGGGGAGGGAACAGGGGGGAACACGAGACCCTAGTCATGGCGCAGGAACACGAGAAAACACAAGCCACACGTCTTTGGAGATGTGAATGACATGTGTAAGATTACCGAGTAAGACGGTTGATGTCATGGGAATAAGGCCACAAAAATAATAATTGTAATAATGCCTTTGAAATGTAGTCGGGGACCGAAAGGGACATAGTTTGAGTTGAAGAAGTCGTGCATGGTAGTGAACTTGACCGTGAATTGGGGGACTTGAGCCAATCATAGGGACGAGAAGTGTAAATACGGCGGTGTTTGAAGCCATAACACAGCCTCACTAGCCACAGACAATCCAGATTAGAGCGATACCAGAAGAGTACAAGAACAGTACAAGAATAGTACATGCTATTCCTCCTGTGTTTAGCGTGAGGAGCTAAGTACTGGGGAGGTATTGTAGATCCGCTGCCCCACCAGTCAAAGTGGATACCAGACCCTCCAGGCTCCAGGGCGCCATCTATAGAACCCGCATAACACTTGCATAGTCTATATAACCCTCGACCCCCCCTCCCATTTCCACTAGAATATCTACCTCAATCTACACACATTTGACGTACATTGGACAATTCAAATTCCATATCTACTGTCACACTTAGGTTTCATATCATCTACATACGGTGATCATCTATTATCTTCGCGTGACCCCCCAGAAATCAGTCACGGTGTCGCCCTACCGCTCAACCTCGTACACCGTTGATCGCTCAACTCTCTTAACGTCAGAGAGATCTCCTCCCCGTTCTAGCCTGACCCGACGTCTACTTGGACTACGCCGTACCAACACAATGCCTGCCCCCATTGAGATACCAGACCCTGTCGCCGTCGTGCGTGACCTGCACGACGACGAGAAGTTGGTAGTTGACGACTTCGAGCGTCACGCCAGCCACTGCCGCAACTGCTCACACGCTGTCGAGACATACAAGGATGGTCTTTCACTCTGCGAGTCGGGCAACACCCGCGCCCGCACTCTGCGCAACTACCTCTACAGCCAAAACGGCAAGCAGTTCTCTACCGTGGACTTTGAGAGCGGCAAGTCTACACGGGTGAAGCTGCCCCGCGATGCCTTCGCTACCCGTGAGCTTCTCACAGCCCTCGAGCAAGGCATGCGCATCCGCGAGAAGGCTGTCGTCATTCAGAAGCCCGTCCAACCAGCCCAGCCTGCCCAATCCTCTAGCTACGACCGGACTTACCCCATCCCAGCTCGCAAGGTCAGCGGCAAGCAGACTCGTCCTCGCTCCATGTCTCCCGAGGCTTACCAGCTGGTCGAGAGGGCCCCACGCCTTTCTCGCTCCCCTACTTCAATTGTGTACTGCTCGCCCGGTGGCTCCTCCAGCCGCCCATCCTCTAGCCGTGGATCATTGTACAGCGTCGACCGACAGGAGCGTGTGGAGCGCCACTACGAGACCCCTCGCCGTTACGTCGAGGGCTCCCCCAAGCACCGTTGAACGTATACCTGGAAACGTACTTGACAACGTACCCGGCAATTTATTTCGACTCTGGTTCATCTGATTACGATCATATACACACCCCCCACCAATCGCTTCGAAGAAGCTTCAATTCGCTCGCGATGGGCATTGACTGCCCACACCCATTTTGACCGCGAGACGGTCCCTGCCCGTAATGTGGAATTAGCACATTATAGGCATTAACCCCCCATACCCCAGTCTTTGATGATCTGGATTGATAGGGCCTGCCTGGATGCGCCCTCGGAAATTCACTTTTCTGTTTTCCAGCTTTGATCTTTGACTCGAGTGCACGTCGGGTGTTTGAGATCTGCGGGATTTCCCAGTCTCGGACCCCGACTTGATTGTGACTCGATCAAATTGTTTTTTGATTGTACGCAATACTCTGCAGGCTTGGCCAGACCCCATTACTGGTATGCTCCTTCGGGGAGCATGCGGGTGTGGGGGACATTGGCCAATGACAGATGCGGAAAGTCGACGATGTTTATGCATGCGTTTTTGTCGGTTTTACTGCACGACTTTATTGGTTGTTAGTGTGACTCATTTTTTTTTGATGTGGAGAAGCTTGTCTACTTTGATGATTTTGATTTTTTTTTCCGCCAATTTTTTCCTTTGTCTTTGATACGATGTTTGAAATGCGCCCTTTTGGGGACTAGGCTGTCAGCCTCACACTCTTTAGACAGCTCCCCACTCTGGGAATCAGTTGATGAAATATTGAATGTCTTACTGGAAACACCAACCATCTTTTAAGAAAACAATTATAGAATAGATAATAACTATACATTAAGACACCGTGGTATCTCAGCATGCTTGCTAGATAGTCTAGTCATGAGGGTGCCCCACGTTGGCCAAACGACGATCATGATACCCACATCCTGTGCTCCCCACCATTTACATCTGTACTTTACTCTTGATATTCTTACAGTTCTTACAGTTCTATACATGACTCACAGCCTGGTTGTGGCTGAGTTGTTCAAATGATCTGCCTCAGGCGAGAAGGCATAGACTTTTATCCTATGCTTATATCACCTGCCCAAGTTTTTGATCCCACGTGAGTTTCTTTATAAGTGACGTCGCAAATGATATCAGAAATGTGATGTCTAGGGGAAGAACCAACGAAAACTAGAGTCACCAGCTACACTTTCCTGGTTGCTTCTCGACTCCTGATACTACCACTACCCCATCATTATTAGAAACAGGTACAGAAATACAATTTGCTAATCTCAAGTCCTCACAAGCTAGCACCGCCAATCTATCACTTATAATAATTTGGAACCTTCAGCCCCTTAAACTCAAACGAAGTGTTCTCCCGACGGTCAATCACAGTCTTATGATGAACATCCTTCACCCGAGCCCGAACATACTCAGTCCCCGTAGGCGCAGGCTTACTTTGATTCTTATCTTCTTCAGTTAGAAGACCAAGACGATCAAGTAAAGGCGAGGGCACAGTTCTCATCACAGTATCATCACCCGGTCTACAGAAATAGAGCAACCCAAGACGGGGGATATCAATTTGATCCTTGGGAGGTGTGACAACACGATGGATCGTCGATTTGAGGAAGCCTGTCGTCCTTTTTAGCAAACTAGTTTCGTAAAAGCTGATGTGAGAACTTACCATTGGTGAGGAATGATAACGTGTCCGCAATATTACACGTAATCCCACCCTCAACAGGCTTGACATATTTCCATTCCCCATCCGACGTCCGGATCTGCAAGCCAGCAACATGCTGTGAGAAAAGCAGAGTCAAGCTTCCAAAATCCGTGTGACCGCCCTTGGTGTATCCCTGTGCCTTGTCCCATTCCTCTTGAGTGCGCGTGTTATAAATCATGTATCGCAAGTGGTCATCGGAACGCCTGTCATAAGCGTGCGCTTGGACTAGGTGGTCTTCCGGTAATTCCAGGATAATTGACATCAACACAAATAGCTTGCGGATGACTTTGTCGAAGAGATCTCGATGGAAGCTAGCTATCTCGTCGTAGTTCTGACGGACGATCCTGTGTTTAGGAACATCGTCCCATTCAGGGATGGCTTTGGGAATATTGAGCTGCATGAGTTAGCTAGATTCAATACAGTATGCGAGGCAGATAGGTATGTTCGTACCATTTCTATATTATCTTTCACACCGGTTTCTCCGATCCACCTTGAGTTTTCACGGTATCCGAAATACTCGCCTTCTGCAAAATTACATTCAAAGCTTCTCTTTTCTTCGAGGCTTTCTTTGAAAAAAGCATTACCGATACTGAATTGGCGGAGGATACGCTCGTCATCGAGTCCATGTCCGACAACCACCCAAAACCCGACTCGTGTCACGGCATCGTATAATTGCTTTGCGAGCTCTTCTTTTCCACCGGGTTCGTCGAAGCGAGAAAGATCGATCTCAACTAGGGGCGCCCAATCGAGCTTCTCATTAGTAGGTGCAGGTCGGCTCCATGGTTTGACAATGGGCTTTTCGATTGGGATTTGTTCTTCTATAGCGGAGGGTGCCATATTTATCTTGGGATGAACAGCGATAGCGATGTACAGTAGGAAGATATTCTGGACAAGAAGACTGGGCTTTATATTCAACTCAAAATAAAAATTTAATTGAGATGTACAACCTACTATTTTTGTAAATACTCCGTTCCATACACTTGCCATTGCGAAGATGCGGGGTCTATGGTACCATGGCCGCTTAGGATGGCGTTATATGCAACGGCATTATTGTGCCGTGAAATGGGGCGAAATTATACCTGGGTAGTCAATAATACTCCGAGCCAATAGGATAGAAAGTTGAGGCTATGAATTGCATATCCAGGTTGAATGTGGGTAAATATGCCGGAGAGACTAGAGTGGCGATCATGTATACAGCTAAGTGTAAACGCCCATCGCGGGGGGTTTTAGTGACCCCCATGACAGTCGGCCTCGGTTCCCACTCTAATTATACCTAAGTAACCTCTAGATATTTCCCTCGTTAATTGGTCCTGTAGCTATAATGATAAGAATAACAAACTGCGAAAGGGTACGTATAGGCTATAAAAACCGTATCACATTCAAATAGATGCCCCTTTTAATAAATAGCATGCGTGTACCAAATACGCCTGTACATGGAGAGCGAAGAGTTAATAATGTTTATGCTTTGAGAAATAGGCACTAAATACAAATCTATAGTTAACTAAGCTACAAACCCGTCCGTAGCAGCCCTCACACACTACGGAGTACTCCTCTCTCGCACCTAGAAATATACTGACTTCTTATTGGGACTGGTGTCACATGTCCCAGTATGACAGTCTCCATCTTTTCCCCTTCTTCTTCAACCAGCAAAAAGTCTGTTGAGGTGACGGTTTCTCGTACCTCATACTCAAGATCGAAACTTGGAAGTAGCCACCATGATAAAACTGTTGAGCCAGCGTCTCAGAGAAAAAGGAACCGAGGAAATAGTGACATTGATTTGGCAAGGACCAAAGCATCATAACAAACGATCGAATGAACCACTACATGAATATGGGTGGAATTGGTATATCTAATCTCCTTCACTTGCCGTGCATTGCCTCATCTTACCTTGGGTTCTACCAGTAGCACTAACACTTCGTGTGAATAGCACGGCGGTACAGATCGCAATTCAAATGCCTTGGCTAAGCATGCAAAGAAGACCTAGTAGAAGGTGGCTAAAAATAGACGCAATATCAAGACCAAGGCCATCGCTTTGCTCACTAGAGAAGTGATAGTGGGAGAGCACCTCCAGAGCTCAACAGCGCATCACACTGGAAAGAACTTGGATGAGCGCACCGAAACAAAGGCCGAAAATGTGGAGTCCAAATTGATTCAAATTGTTCAAGAAGTTTCCCAGGGGGAACGCGAATGTGCTTGAAAAATAGTGGACCGAAGGCCATAAGGATTGATATTTTCTCTATCTTTACGAGGCTCAGTTCACATCCGACCTTATATGCATACACGCTCCGCAATCCCATGGCTTCCATGGTCCATATAAACCTTCCTAGCATCAAACGGAGCTAAATAACCCTCGGCACCTCCGAGGAACAAACGTCAACTGCACTAAGTGTCCCCTTGTTTCGGATCTGGTCGTAACATTGCGGATCAGCAAGTTAAACAACCACGTGAGCAGATTGAGAATGGAACGAGCAGGGGAGGCTAAGCAGCATGGGTAGCTTGATTTACTTGAAGGTGATAACAAGATGAATGGTGTTAGGTGGAGGCACATAGGGCGCCAGGCCCCCAATGGAGACAGTACCTGTGGCTAGTTAGGTCCTTGTCTCCTCCATCTGCTTATCTCTTCGTCCGTCCACTCGGCGAAAGCACATGAATAATATTCACAGCGATTGGATAATGGCTGCGTAGGGCCTCCACTCCTGAGCACTGTCTCCCGAGTTAGTCCGGTGGACCTACATACTATGTACTTTTGAGGAACCTTAAACAAACCTCCGAAGTTCATGCTGCCTCAACAGAAAACCTCCGAGGGTCATGCTGCTTCGACAGATGATTTTTTTTAATCAAGTAGAAAGCAAGTTACTTAGGCAATATGATAGAATATCTTGAGGCATTCTCTCATTTCTATGTTCCCTCTGTATGATGACCTCTGTATGATGAAACCAATTTTATCCATTGAAGAATTATTTACAATTCTACACATTTCATTCATTGATACCCCATAATCTACACCGCAGCCTTTTAGACTGTGTATGCTGCAATATGAAGGAAAAATGAGTAATGGGTCAATCAAACAAGGTTGTAGATCTTTCCGGGATACGCACATTTGGGGGGAATATGTCGTGATCTAAACTATCATGGCACCTTGCCCTACCAACCCGTGGCGTCGAGAACGGAGGGGTCCAAGTAACACTTGAACATAAAGGTGTCTGAAGGAAAACAAGTTCGCTTTTGTTTTAGGATGAGGTGAAATTATTCAAAGCAATTCATTCCCGGGAATCGACAATATGGTGTTGGAGAAGCATGACGAACTGGAAGTAATTACTTCCAGTATACCTTCAACTCCGCCCAATGAGATCAATCGCAATCAATCCGAAAATGAATATAACGCCAAACTGGAGAAAAGAGTAATGCGAAAGATAGATTTCTGGCTCGTTGGATTTTACTCGATTGTATACATCTTCCGCGTCATTGATTCCAGCAACTATTCCAACGCGGCCATCATCAACCTAGAGGCAGGTACTGGAATTAAGAAAGAACTCGGTTTCAGCGCCTCACAATGGTCCTGGACACAGTCTATCTTCTCTTACAGCTACCTGTTTTTCGAACCCACCAACACAATCCTCCTCAAAAGAGTCAAGCCTTCCCGATGGATGTTCGTCCTGATCTTATCCTGGGGTGTCTGCGCCTGCGCTGCTGGTGCTGCACAGGACTTTCCGGGAATGATGTGTGTACGTTTCGCAATTGGACTGGCAGAAGCCGGGTTCTATCCTTCCGTGCTCTACCACATGGCGTTCTGGTATAAGCCCTCTGAGCTGCGCTGGAGAATTGCTCTTTTTTACTCTCTTGGTCAGGTATCTGGCGCATTGAGTGGCCTGCTGGCATATGCTATCAGCTTTATGGATGGAGCCGGCGGGCTATCAGGGTGGCGATGGCTTTTTATCCTCGAAGGTCTTCCCGCAATCGTGTTGTCTGTGGTCGCATTATTCGGTCTTCCAGATTACCCAGAGACAGCCCGCATGTTGACGGAAGAGGAGAGGACTTTCCTCAAGGGGCGTCTTTCTTCTTCAGCACCCTCTGGTAAAGACAAAAGCTGGAGCTGGGCGGATGTAAAAGCACTCCTCTCAAGTCCAACATTCTACACATTCACGGTCTACTGGATTGGACATGGCATTGGAGGATTTGGAGTGAATTACGCTTTGCCTACTGTTATCTACGAGCTTGGCTTTACTACGACCGCTCTATCACAGCTGATGAATATTGTGAGTTTGAGTTATTCTAAGCAAACAAATCACGCTAACTTAGCTTTTAACCAACAGCCTCCCTACGTCGCATGTTTTTTCTTCTTGAATATTCTCGGGTATTTACTACACAAAGGATGGATTAGACCCTGGACCACAGCTGTCGCGAGTAAGCATGACTACTCCGTATTGTGCATGAATTCACTACTAACAACAAAAACAGTCGAGAGCACTATAATCATCTGCTACATTATCCTGATTACAGTTTCCAACTCAGTCGTCAAATACCACGCCTTGATAGTAGCCACCGCTTGTGCCGGATCTGCGTACCCTGTCATCTGGCCAGAACGCATTCGAGCTCTCGAGGGCACAGTGGCCGTGGGAATGGGTATTGGACTGACGAACGCCATGGCTCAGTTTAGTGGTATTGCTGGGCCTCATGTATACAGTACGGTGTTTGGACCGACGTATCGAGTGTCATACGTTATCTGTCTTTGTTTCCTCTGTGCGGCGATCTCGGGGATTCTGGCTTCGTGGTGGCTTGTCTGGCGGAAGGATAAGAAGAATGAATTAGGGACTGCACTTGAGCAAGATGCATGATCACTGGGTATTTATTCGAGGTTATGTGGCCTAAAATATATATATTGAAAAGGGAAACCCTTAGGGCTGTATGCTCTCTGACATAAGGATCGAAGCGCTCGTAATTCACCTGTACTTTAGATATCACCACTTTTTAGGGCCCTTTACAGTTTATAAGGAGGCCTCATAATATTAGTTTTAGATATTGTTTTAGATATTCTTTTAGATGTCTGTTTATATGTTCATAACCCTAGAAAAGCAATATAAAACCAACCTTGTAGGCTAGCAAGGATTGAACATAGGAAATATTATGAGTACACAAACCTGAATATCAATCCCCAGGCAGCCAAAGGAAACCACTTCGGATCCTCTCACCCGCGATCACTCTCAACAACGTGACGTGCTCTCTAGCATTCAAGTTCTCTCTATTCGGCCTTTCCTTTTCCTACACCTCTCCTACTCCTCCTCATCAAACTTCTCACCACATTGATCGCTCATCCCACAGCAAGTTGAACATAAAACACCTGCTAATCTCGTTTTCCTGGGCCTCCACTCTGACAACCATGCCACACACGGGTCCCATGGACTTCCAGGCCCTCATCCTGTGTGGCCCTGGTGGTTCACTCAGCACATTCACCTCCAGACCTGAGGAGTATCCAAAGTGCCTCATTCAAGTCGCAAACAGACCCATGGTATTCTATGCCATTGACTTTTGCAGAAGATCAGGTATCACTGGTAAGTCCCAATCCCCTCGCTGTCTCTCAACCTACCTTACATCGAACCAAATTGGCTAATTGTATCCCAGATATTACGTTGATCACGCCTCCACTGTCCTTCCTTCCCCTCAGGGCCGCCTTGGATCAAAATCCATACCTTACCAGATTCTACTCACCCTCGGTCTCGGTCATCGCACCAAAAGACCTCGAGATGACAATGGGAACCGCGGAGCTGCTCCGCCTCCCTGAAGTGCAGAGATGTATAACCACCAACTTCCTTCTTCTTCCCTGCGACCTCGTCTGTGAGATTCCTGGTCAATCAATCATCGAGGCATGGATTGCCAATCAGTGGATCCTCGAGAATAACATCGATTCTAATGGGGTTCACCATGCATCTCCAACTACTTCATACTTCGATCGTCAACTAGAAGCTCGCTCCGGCGGTCTAGCTGTTTACTACCAAACGAAAAACCGAGAGGAGAGCATCCAGGCAGAGGCTACTGATTTCATAGCTGTCTCCCCTCTCCAGCAGCACGAAGCACCCGTTGTTCCCGGCCCCGAGGGTCCTTTGATCCCACGATTCGGTCTCTCCAAACTCCTGATGTCAATGCCAATGGATACAATCAAGGATAAAATGAAAGAAGAAAAAGGTCTCCTTGTTCGCCATTCACTCGTCAATAATTGTCCCCACATCAGAATGCTCACCACCTTCCGCGATGCCCATGTTTACGTCTTCCCATACTGGGTCAAAAATCTAGTCCACCACCAAAAGAGACTGGAATCCGTCAGCGAGGATTTGGTCGGTACATGGGCCAAGTCGACATGGCAGAAAGGTCTCGGCGACAAGCTAGGATTGACGAAGGACTTCAACGAAGATACCACCCGCACCCAGGAGAGAGAGCTTACACCCGAAAGCAACCACACTGGCGCATTCGTCGATAAAGCTATCGACATCAGGGAAATGAGCACTACTCGAGCCCGTTCAAACTCTGAAATGCAGCTAGACCAGTTTTACTCATCCACCGAACTGCCAGAAATGCTAGCTTATGTCCACCGAGGATCAACCCCGTTCATTCGACGAGTCGATAACACAGCCGTCCTTCTTTCAACCTCCCTTCTCCTGGCCAAACTGCCCTCTATCGATGAAGTGGGTCGCAAGGAAGCGTCGCCTTTTGCCCACGCCCATAAAGTTGCTTACCCCGAGGGCGTCGATTCGCCGAGCAATGTTACGAAGAAGGACTGTCTGCTCGGTGACAATGTGATTGTTGCACCTGGTGCCGTTATCAAGGAGAGTGTGATTGGTGCAAACTGCCGGATTGATGGCGCTGCCCGTATCATTCGTTGTGTTTTGATGGAGGGTGTTGTTGTTGAGAGGAGGGCTGAATTGACCGGATGTGTGATCGGTCGACGAGCTCAGATTGGCCGCCAATCTGTGCTGAGGGGCTGTGAGGTCCAGGATGCCAATGTGCTTCCGAAGGGAACGAACGCTAGGGATGAGAAGTTTATGGTTTCTGCGGAGTTGTGTGTCTAAGGGGGGATGATGAGCATCCATTCACTGCCAACTGGCGTGTTTGCTAAAAAGGTGAAATTGCAGTCGACTAAACAGAAAATAGGAAAAAAAAGGAAAAAATCCCATTTGACGATCAAAACAGGTGTCTCCCTTGTATCTGATGAGTTGAGTAGCGACACGTTATTCAATGAACACCTTCTCGCTGTACACAATGTCGAACAATCCCGCCAATGCCAAAATTTACTTGGCTCAATGCCCTTCTATATGTTGAATTAGACAAAGCATGAAGATAAGAGTGAAACCTAGATTGAAATATCTCTTCTGTATTTTCTAGGCTCTCTCCGAACTGTATATAGCGACAGTCATCCCCTCAAAACTCTTCCCAGTCAACAGACGTGCAAACAGATTTATTGCAGTACGAGCGAAGGCCGCAACAGGTTAAATCTAGCAATATTCAACCCAAGCATCTAGATTCATATTCTTGATGACAGTGGAGAATTTGTCGGCGCTGGCCGCGTTGCAGGCTGAGGTCTTCAGCGTGGAGGAGAGAACAGCCCTGGCTCGGAGCTTGTGGTGACCATGACCGTATTGGTGTTTTCGCTCCTTGATGGCATCGGCACTGGTGTTATCTTCCTCGTCGTCTTCATCGTCCTCGTCGTCATCCTTATCCTCGTCGTCATCCTCATCCTCATCGTCATCCTCATCCTCATCGTCATCCTCATCCTCATCGTCTTCCTCTTCATCTTCGTCGGCCTCCTCGTCGTCACCATCAGTGTCAGTGCTGCCAGTTTTGGTAGCATCATCATCCGTGCTGGTTGCAGCGGTCACAGCAGAGGTAGAAACAGGGGTAGCATCGACAGTGGCAGTGGCAGTGGCAGTGGCAGTGGGAGAAGAGCTGGAAGCAGGGGTAGCGATAGCAGTGGGAGTGGAAGTAGCCTTGCTATCAGTGGTAGTCTCGGTGGCCGAGACAGAAGTATCATCAGAGCTACCAGACTCAATAGTCTCCCCAGAATATTCAATATGGAAAACTGGCTTATTGACTTCTGTGAAGGCAGCGTATGTCTCACACTCGTCATACTCCGCACACTGCTCATTAACCGACCACTGCATCTTATCAATAACAGAGCCGATAATATCACCGCCATTCTTCAACCCGATCGACATGCCACGGGAATGCGACTCGGATGCCAGGAAAGTCAAGAAATCAATCGAATCAGCCTCTGTCAACCCGAGACCATTCTCATTCCCATACGCATCGATATTATCCGGGTCAACACCATCACAGCCCTTCTGCTTTGCCATATCCAGCCGTGAGCTCATGATCGCGCGAACGCTACTCGATTTGATGTTTAGCCATCGCTCACCTGGCCACTCGTCAAGGTTGCTGCCGAAGTCTGCGGTGTCGAACTTGCTAATGTCCGGGCGCCAGTCTTCGTATGTACCGGCTGAGAAGTAGCAGATGACTTTGTGGCCTTTGTTCTGGAGAGTGGTGATTGTTTCAGCGGTGTTGTCGAAGAGATCGATGTCCCAGATGTCGGCGTCGATGGTGGTGTCTTCGACGGCATCAACGAGTTGGATTTGCCATTTCACTCCGGCTGCTGGTTGCCAGATGGTGGGGGTACTGGTGCTGGTGGTGTCGCGCTTGGACATCTTCTGGTTGCTTCCAGCTCCGAGCTCAGCTCGGATGTTCATCCCGATGGTAAGGAAGAAGAGGCCCAGAACGCAGGATACTATGAGCTTTCCCTTGGTGGCTAGAACCTGCCAGCCCGAGGTTTGGGGAGAGTTCATCATTTTGATAAAATTGGTTTAAGTCGAAAGGAGTGTAAGAAAGGAATGTGTGTGTACAAAGGAATGGATAGACAACTTGAATCCAGCAAGTGTCAGGGAAAGGAGAGACTGAATGATGGTGAGGATAGAATGTGGGACATCATGAGTAGATCCCCAATACTTATAGTGGTTCAAATTCTGATGAGAAGTTATTTGGTGTATATCCTGCATCAAGCGGTTTCAGATTTCCACATATGGCATCGAAGGCATAAGGCTGGGGATCGCCTAGGATGATCGAGCCACTAGCGGGGGGACGTTAAACGAAGCCAAGCAAAATAAAAACCCCGTTATTTCAGAGATCGGGCCAGTAGGAGTGATAGTTTCGAGCAAACGGGGGATAAAATTGAAGGAGATCAATCCCGAAGAAGATGGGAAAGATGAAACACCCGCCAAGAAACGCCTTGCGGCAGATGTAGTCCGTTAATTTGCGGATATTCCCCCTTTGAGCGAAGTCATACAATCTGAGTGATTGAACTGGTCCAGGATGCAATCTTTTAGTGTCAATATGTCCCACTCGGATGGTCCGGCAGCTCTCGTACCTGTTGTCTTTAATTAATTTAACACGGGTTCAGATCTATAAAGTGCCATACTAACTTGATAGATCGCAACCTCAATTTCCACCTGAGATAGTCTCCGAATAGTATCTAAATTTGAAGGGAAACATGCATATCGGAGAATTGTCAAATATTGAAATGATCTGTGGGAGTCCACTTAAGAAATCAAAATTTGTACAAAATACCCGATCTCAACGGCATTAGCGTGATGCTTTAATGGAGTTGGACCAATTATATAGAACTGCTTCTTGGCCACATGGCTTCTGGCCCCTTTGGCCCCCTTGGCCCCTACAGAGGATTTCAAAAGGTCAAGGGAGTCAAGAAATATCTCCGATCTGCCTTGGCACATTGCCAAGGGCGCTTACGTTTGACACAGGTTCTCATCTCAGACAGGTCTCGCCGGAGACAGTTGGCTTCCTTAATAGCATTTTTTTCCTTTCTATATTCATATATGGTATTCCGTGCTTAAAGAATAGAGTATATAATTGGATAAATAAGTGTGAAATGTGAACAAAATCCGGTATAAAATCTGTATTTTGGGCTATCTCCAACCGTTTGCACATATTTATTTCAGGTCAGACCAATTTAACATGCATCCCTGTAATTAGTCTATTGGCCATCATACACCTCATATCCATACTTCCTCCCAACATGGTCCTCCCGCAAACGCTTTTGCCCAGGCCCATACACCCTCTCCCGCATTGTACCACTCTCACCCTGGGGCGCGTATACCCCTCTCCTCCTCAATTCCGGCACCAGAAGCTCAACAACATCCTCAAACGTGCCAGGTGTCTGCACATATCCAATATTAAACCCATCTAAATCCGCCACTCGGACCCATTCTTCTAAAAAGTCCGCAACAGTGCTCGCGGAACCAACAGGAACAGGCCCCGCCCCACCAATCGAGATATGTTTCCCGATATTCCTCGGTGTCCATTCAGGCACATCGGGACTCTGGTAGGAGAGTGTATTAATCGTGGAATGAACACGGGCGTCAACATGTACATCTGACGCCGTAATAGGTGTGTCTAGATCAATTCGGCTAAGATCTATACCGGTTCCACCGGAAAAGAATGCAAGTCCTGCTTCTTCGCTCGCGTATTTTAGGGCATAGCGGTACTTTTCCTGCGCCTCCTCATCGGTCCGACCTACAATCGGTGTGAGGATCGCGAATACTTTCACTGATGTAGGGTCTCGGCCGAGCTTGGCGGCTTCCTCGCGGATGGCCTTGATGCGTGGTGCGAGGATGTGCGGTGAAGGGGCTGAGACGAAGATTCCTTCTGCGTGTTTCGCGCCGAAGGCGACGCCTGCTGGAGATGTGCCTGCCTGGAAGAGGAAGGGGGTGCGCTGTGGAGATGGATCTAGGATGTGAGGGCCATCAAATTTGAAATGCTCGCCGTGGTGGTGGATGTAGTTGATGCGACTTGGGTCGGCATACACGCCTGTTTCAGCATTCTCTTGGAGAGCGTCGTCGGCCCAACTGCCCTCCCACAGTCTATTACAGGTAAGTATGTTTCATACCTGTCGATAGTTCACTTTTGCTTACTTATACAATGAGGTCAGGTACTCATCGGCAATTTCATACCGCTTGTCGTGATCCACCAGAGGCAATCCCACCTATGGATGTCAATTTTTGGTAATAATTCTGCCAATGGGTATACTCACGGCCTTTGCAGCAGACTCCTTCCACGAGGTCACAATATTCCACCCAAACCGGCCCCCAGTTAAATGGTCCAAAGTCGAAAACCTCTTCGCCACAACGTACGGAGCTTCATATGAAGTGGAGGTGGTGATGGCAAACCCTAGATTTTTGGTGACCGAGGCCATTGCGGAAATTGGCTAGTACATCTATCATCAGCAACCCAATTGGGCCCACAGAACCGACTGTTAACTTACAATAGAAGGGTCTCCCATGGGATACTGGGCTCCATTCCGAATAGCCGGTTCTGCGGTCCCCTTGTACGTATCATATAGACCATATGTGTCGGCAAGGAACAACGCATTGAAATCGCCTTTCTCGAGCAATTGGGCCAGATTCGTCCAGTAGGACAGGTCTCGTCGCTTGGTTGCTGACCGATCGGAAGGGTTCCTCCATTGACCGAAGGAGAGATGGCCTACCGTGAACATGTCGAAGCCATTGAGGTATATCCGCCGCTTGGGTTGTGAGCTTTCAGCTGACATTATACAATGTTGTCTTTCAAGCTGAACCTGATTTTATTTTCAATATGTCCGATCAGATCAAATCTGATTGATAATTGTCCAAGTCCAGATGTTGCTATATGTTGATTTTATTTATGTGCCCTATTCCGAACAACCCCGCTCGACATTAAGCTGCTGTCATCTCTCCAACAAAGCACGAATACCCAACCCCATCGTATCGGGTGTCCTAAAGTTCTCGCCAAGTGAGATAAGCATTGCTCTTGGACCCCTCTAGTACGGAAGAAGTCCGAACAACGTCCGAATAACGTAGTCTACAGCAGGATCGCGTCATTTACTCTTGTAAAATCATACGACAGGTTGAATCTATTCCTACAGATATCGGGATGTGAATACTTTATCTTTGCTTTGAAGTACTTCTTGTGGTGTTAATTTAGTTTTATATGGCGCAATCACTATATCGGTACCTAATTCATACAGACTGCCGCCAACCTTACAACAACCCCTTATCGCCGGGGATATGATGCCATATAGACTCATATCTCACAAAACAGGCGAGATTAGATCTATAGAAAAGTAATGTTAGTTAAACTATAAAAGTCCGGTTTTTTGAATTGAAATTCTGTGTTAGTTCCAGAATATCTTAAATCCCTTTGGAACAATGGCGGGCTTTGTATCACGCCTAGAGAGTGCCACACGATGGTTCCCTGTCAGTATGCCATTGGTGGAGCGCAAGCTCGTTCGAAAATTGGACTTGCTTGTTCTTCCATATGCCTGTTTGTCCTTTTTTGTCAAGTATTTGGACGTTTCGGCATTGAGTATGTATACCTCAGGCATGGCGAGAATGATATACTAACAAGTGAATAGCCAATGCGTATGTTTCTGGAATGAAACAGGATCTGGATCTTTCTGGAAATAGACTAAATTACATCAATGCGGCATGTGAGTACATTACCTCTTTTGTGTTCTCCCCAGTGGGATGAAGTGTGTCGATTTTCATTGTTATGCTGATCATGGTTGCCATGTAGATGAAGTTGGATATGTCGTGTTTCAAATCCCCAGCAACATGGTCTTGATCAAATACCCGTAAGTAACTGATAAATGACAAAAGAAGACAATCATCACAAGTATTTTCAAGCTAATATTCGTCACAGGGCGCAATACTACCTCCCAGCTGCAGAGATCTTTTGGGGCCTTTTCACTCTCGGAACAGCCTTTGTGCAAACTTACGAGCAGTTGGTAGTAATGCGATTTTTCGTCGGATTGAGCGCTACTTCATGTTATGTGGGCTTGGTACACGTAGTAAACTCGTTCGTTATGAATCCTGAATACCGGAAATTCGAAGCATTCTAACTTGCGTTTACAGATGGTATAGGAAAGAAGAACTTGGACGTCGGAATGCACTTTTCTGGATTGCAAATCCCATTGGCCAGATGTTTGCAGGATACCTACAAGCTGCTGCATATACACATCTCAACAATAATCATGGGTTACAGGGTTGGAGGTAAGTTTACCACCGCATGTCAAGCATTCCAAATCGCCCCCATGCTTACTATCGTCACCTAGATGGCTTTTCATTATCTGCACTGTTATTACACTCCCTATTGCTCTGTTGTAAGTATAGAAAGACTCTTGGAATTTGCCCAAATATCCAACTAACGCGGATATCCAGCGGCTTCCTTATCTTCCCCGACCTGCCCGAGCGCACAAAATCTCGCTTCCTCAGCACAGAAGAAAAAGCCCTTGCCAACAAAAGACTCCAGGAAGAAGGATTCAAGCCGTCTACTGGCCTTAACAAAACAATCATCAAAAGAATCTTCACATCATGGCGATTCTACGCCTTCGTGCTCCTTCTACTTATTTTCTGCAACATGGCTTACTGCGAAGGCACTCCATTCATCCTCTGGCTCGACTCCCAGCCAGACAAGTACCCCGTCGCCCTTGTGAACAATTTGTCCACTGTCACGAATGGTGCGGCAGTAGCTGGTGCATTGATGATGAGCTTTTACTCTGATATCCGGGGATCTCGCACAGAGCCTATCATCTTGTCTGGAATACTGTGCATTTTTGCGAATCTGGTACTCTCAATTTGGAACATCCCTGATGGTCTCAAATTCTTCGCTTATATATCAGTGGGATGGTCTTACGGGGCAATTCCGGTACTGATTGCATGGACTGCGGAGGGACTTGCTGGAGATGCGGAGGTTAGGGCTCTTACTCTTGCTTCCTATAATTGTATCGGGGAGATTACTAGTCTGATCGTACCATTGGTTGCTTGGCCTGTCTCCAAAGGACCCCGGTTCCGTGGGGGATTTATTTGGGTATGACCTTTCCTAACCATTGTCACGTCCTATAAACTAACCAGTGATCTTCTCCATAGGCCACGGTCCTCAGTGTTCTTTATTTGCTCAATGTTGCTTGGATTATAATCAAGCAGAAAAGGACCAATAAAAAGATAACAACGGCAGAGGAGCAAGGGAGCGGAGAGGAAGACACCGTGGTTACAGATCAACTGACTATACAAGGAGAGGTTACCAAGTTATGAACAACTGTATGTGATACAGTAATAAAACAGACTAAACGTTTAACTCCACCTCGTCTTCCAAGTTGTCTCCCAATCCGCCTTCAGAGTAGTCTTCCTCTGCATCAAGGTCCTACATCCAGTAGCGACAGGAGTATTGCAAGTCCGCAGAGAGGTGTTGATCGATGGTGTGCTTCTTTATGTCTTTGCTTAATGTTGCATAGCTTGATAGCCCGTAAATATTGTGCTGGAGACCAGTATTCATAACGCAGAGGCAATCGGAGGCTATTCGCCTATTTGTCTCTTTCTCATCCACATGGAACGAAATTTTCATGTCTAGAAGGAACTCCCGGAATGATATATGTAGAATGCGAACTGGGGAATTTATATCCTCTGGAACTCTGAGCACTGAGTGCAGTTTCTTCAACAGAAAGCTGATTTTTGTCTCTCGTCGATCAAGAAGTTTTCCAAGAGCACGGGCTGAGAGGGGCGTAGTAAGAAAGACGATAACCCCGAAAATCTCGCAAAACTCCGCTGCAAGCTCTTTTGACTGATATTTTGTTTTTGGGGTTCAGAAGTTGTTCCAGGACTGGCTGGTATATGCTTTCCATTTGGCCAGAGACCTTTCGTTGTCGCATAATCGTGTCAAGGTGCTCTTCTGGGCTCTTTATCCTATCTCCAACAAGGCGACACAGATTTGCAGCCAAAATAAACAGAGGAACAGACATCCCGATGACTGGCCAAGTACATACCAGCGAACACGTTAACTCCATGCTAGTAGTTATACGTATTCAGGCTCTCTGGCAATTAGGCCGCCCTTCAGGGCTAGAAAAGGTCATTCGGCCTAATTTTTATTATGATAGTATCTAAATATCTAAATATCGGCCTTGTTTGACATTTTAGAAGCTAATAGGTACATTTGTAACTAGTACAGAGTAATTATACTCCACGGATGCCACGAGTAGACTGCGACATCGCCCGTCCATGGGCACCTAGGAGGTGCCCAAGGCCCGTCCACGGTGGGCCTTGGGCTATTTGGATTTTCTAGTGCCCGTCCATAACGCCCAAGGCCCACGGGCATGCCCACGGCGGGCATGCCCACGATGCCCACCATTGCATAAAGTCACCCAAAATGGACGTATAACTCGCTGACTTTGTATAATAAATAACTGTTATTTACACCTGTTTTGCCAACTCCATGTAAAATGGCAGTTTTAATCTACAACATCTATAAATTTTACTGAAATATCTATGTATATGAGAAACTAGTATATATATGATACGAATTGGACTAAAATTTTAATCGAAATATATTATGTTGTGTAGTATTTTTATTAACTTATCAAATCATACTGTAACAGCTTGAAGATATATATTCAAGTCAGTGGTATATACCTAGCATTTTCTATAAGTAAAATACTACTTATAGATTCTACTTTATCTCTTACTCTAGTATATTTCTTATAGGTAGATCGAAAGATAATTAGTATAATTCTTATTTTATAAGCTTATATCACTAAATTCTATCAATTATATTACTTAAAGACTTATATTATTATTCTAGGAGTTTTAAATCCTTCGATTGTAACTCAAGATAGGCGTTTAGGTATATTCCTATAGGCGTGCCCACGGGCGTGCCTACGGGTATGCCTATAGACAAAGACACTTATAGCCAATTAGCTTATAATATATAGTGGGTCTACACTCAATTTACGATCTATCAGATCTATATAAAGTACCCCTTTTACTAGTAATCCTCGTTTCATACGGTCGTAAGTTACCTATTATAAGTTCAGATCACTCATGTGAAGGGCTGAAGCTTTATTGATTCAATTAGGCTAGGCCAACATGCTGTTTACATCAATCTTAGAGAAAAGGTAACTATCTACTGGCGATGGGGGTTTATGTATGTTATAGGCACGTGCCTCACGTGATCCAAGCCGGGCTCTGGCCCGTTACAGTACCCCCCTTTAGATTGATCCTCACAATAGGCACGATGATGTCGCCGTCGGCGTTGAAACGGTGCCGAGAGGGCCTCGGAACGGGCCCGTATCGTCGTTCGTAGTCATCAAGTGCTGAGCAGCTCTCAACCAGATCCAACCTCTCCCATGTCGTTTCTGCATATCCCACCCATTTCACCAGAACCTCAGTCTGTATTCCCCTACCAACTCGTTTCTCCCGTGTCGATAATATTTCTTCAACTTCGTACTCCAGCTCGCCATCGACTAGAACTGGGAGTGGCTGCGAATCGTCCACGATTTGTGACGGAAACGGGTCCGTTGCGGCAGGTCGAATCAACTCTACGTGGAAGACTGGGTGTATGCCAGAAGGCACATTGAGGCGCACAGTGTGGGACGTAGGCACCTCTTCAACTTGGTATTGTGCATGAATCCAGTCTAGTTTCTTCGACGGGCGCTGAGAGCGCACGTTTCGTAGGTTCAACCATACCCGATCTCCTACATGGTAGGTAGGTGCTGCTTGCCGAGATCGGTTTGCATGTTCCTGCTGCTTCTCCTGCGCTACTGCAATCGCTGACTGTGCCCAATCGGTGGCTTCTCGTAGTCGATTCACGAACGTTTCGCCAGCGCGTGCGGGCTGAGTCATCATTGTTCCGAGAGCGTTCGTACTACTGTCTTCGATTCCTAGGGGGTCGATATGATACCCATGGGTAAAGAAGAACGGGGATAAACCTGTTGAGGAGGCGTCTCGGTTGTTAATCGCGATAGCTACTATTGGTAGTAGCCCCATCCAGTCGTCCTGAGCGTAGGCAATGAACGTTCGCATGATCCGTTCGACCTCTTGGTTCGCTCGCTCTGTTGCTCCATCTGATTGGGGGTGGAAGGCGGTAGATAATCGTCGCTGAATCGATAGTTTCTCGCAGACGATTCGCCAGAACCCACCTACGAATTGCGAGCCTCGGTCGCTCGTGATCGTTAGCGGGAGTCCGTGGTGCATATAGAAATGCGTTAAGAAGACTTCCGCCACCCGTCCTGCCGTGATTTCTGTCATACCAATTAAGATAACCCCTTTTGTCAACCTATCCGTTATAACCAATAGATTCGTGGCTCCGTTTTCCTTCGACGGGGGTAGGTCTGTGATGAAATCCATTGCTATTTCGGCCCAGATTCGTTGGGGAATCGGTAACGGTTTTAACAACCCGTGTTTCGTATCGCGCCAGACTGTGCTCCTTCCACATACCGTACAGTTTCGTAGGAATCGTCGTACATCTTTGGCTGCGCCGGGCCAGAAGAACCGTCGAGATAGTATCGAGTATGTGGCGTCTCGTCCTGGGTGCCCGGTGATATGAGAATCGTGAATCTTCTGGATGATCCCTGTGCGTAATGGCTCGCTGTCTGGGATCCATAATCGCTGGCGGAAACATAGTAGCCCTCGTTCATCGAGGTGACATTCCGATAGGCTAGTCTTCACGCCCGTTTCGGCGGCGATTCGGCGGTCTCCCTGCTGTAGAGCTTGGGAGTATAGCTGATATGTGCCATCTGTCGCCCTGCCCTTCTTCCATTCCTCCTGTAACTCGGGTTCTTCAAAGAGGGAAACTGGGGTATTGAAGTCTAATCGCGCTTCTTCCTCTGAGGCATCGGTGACTGCTTGTCTTGGTCTGCTCAGTCGAACCGAGACCTTTTCGAAGAGGGTTCGGAACCGATTCGATAGTCGTTCGTCAGTAGCATCCTGTGGCATATCTTGGCCCCGTCGTGAGAGTGCATCGGGAAGCACTGCGAGCTTCCCAGGCCGATAGTGTAACGTGAAGTCGAATTCTGCCATTAAGCCTGCCCATCTCATCTGCCGTTCACTAAGGTGCTGCGCTTTATTGAAGTATCGTAGGTTTTTATGGTCTGTTACGATAGTGAATCGTGGGACCATCTTCAACTCAGGCCTCCATTCCCGTAGTGCGCGTATGATCGCTAGCAACTCCTTGTCGTGGATCTCGTAGTTCGACTCTGCTGGGGTCAATTTCTGCGAGATATAGGCACAGGGGGCCAACTGGCCGTCGTCTTGTCGTTGAGATAGTACAGCTCCCGTAGCCCATCCGGATGCATCGGTTTCTACTACCGTCTCTCTTTCTTCTTCGAAGTGTGCTAGGATTGGGGCATTAATAAAGAGGTCCTTAAGTTCTGTGAAGGACTGCTGGCAAGCTTCATCCCATTGGAACACCACGTCCTTCTTCGTGAGCCGGGTCAACGGTGCCGATAAGGCAGCGAATCGGGGTATAAACGATCTATAGAAGTTGGCGAATCCGAGGAATCCGCGCACATCGCGTACTGATTTCGGGGCTTCCCACGCACGTATTGCTTCCACTTTCTTCGGGTCCACGTGAATTCCCTCGCCTGCACGGATAATGAATCCAAGGTATTTAACAGAGCTCTGTTCGAACTCCGACTTTCCAATGTCGCATTGCAACCCCGCGTCCTTAAGCTTCCGTAGCACTTCGTGTACTTTTCGGCGGTGATCCTCTATCGAACCGCTAGAGTAAATGATGATGTCGTCGACATACGCTGATACAAAGTCGTCGAGGTACTCTTGTAGGGTTTGGTTGATGAACCGTTGGAATGTCGCTGGCGCTCCGGTGAGGCCAAAAGGCGTAACATTCCACTCAAAGAGGCCGTATCGGGTACGAAACGCTGTCTTCCATTCCTCTCCTGGTGCTACCCGTACTTTGTGAAACGCTGCGATGATATCCAGTTTCGTAAACCACTTCGCTTTCGCCATATTCCGTAGGGTTTCTCGGATAAGGGGTAGTGGATAGCGATCTTTTACGCTTAGGTCGTTTAACCCCCTATAATCGACACAGAATCGAACTCCCCCGCCCGGTTTCCTCACTAGGAGTACTGGGGCGGCTGCGGGTGACTTGCTAACACGGATGAAGTTCTTATCCAGTAGATCTGTCAACGTTTTTCGTAGGTATAAAAGCTCCTCTTTATTCATTCCGTATAGTGGACCGTAAGGCGGGTGTTCTTCGTTACCATTTCGGTCGCGATTCAGTGGTATCTTATGGTCGATTCCAGGTCGATGTGGTGGTAGCTTATCAGCTAACTGTTGGCTAAAGACATCCAGCCATTGCCAGTACCGTTTCGGTAGCTTTTCCTTCAAATCGACATGCTTCTTAGGTCGTAGTGCTTTGTCGATATCGTCTAGCGTGACTTTCCCAATCTGTAGGCGATCCGGTCGAGGGGTGCTATCGAATAGCTGCCGAATCGACTTGGCTGAAGCGCGGTTAACACGTAGTGCTTTTGTACCGACCGGTCCGATGGTCCTATTCTTTCGATTCCAGCATCTGGTTTTCTCTCTGGTTTTAGAGAAAATGTCCATATATCCTTTGTTCGGCGAGTATATTCCATCGACGTCCTTGATCCACGGGAGGCCAAGAATGATTTCGTCTATCTGGTCCTCAATGATATACGCAAAGATCGTACCGTTCTGGTGGCCGTGGATATCCGCATTGAAATACGTGACGTGGGTGATTCGGCCCTGATTCGCTACCACTCCGTCTAGCTGTCGGGGACGAATCTGTATGCGCGGAAGGTCGAGAGATTTAGCGAGTGCTCCATTTACTGTTGCGTAGCTTAGACAGCCATGATCGACTAGTGCTTCTGCAAACTGGATTCCATTCACTCTAACGTCAACTAGGAACGGTGGTTCCTCGCTTCTGTCTAGTTTCTCGACCCCCTTTCGCTCCTGCTCGCGGCTAAGAACAGGAGCTACTCGTTTTCCGACTCACTATTGGTCTGTACGCTCTCTTCTGTCGAACTAGGTTCGGTATCTTCCTCGACTACTGCTCGCGATTTCTTGATACGGGCGGTTCGTTTATGTTTCGGCGGCTTTTCGCTACTGTCGCGATCCTCCTTCCTTTTCGGCTTGCTTGCCGCCACGCGGTTTTTCTGCTCTGGGCGTCTTGCTGGTAAGAGCGGGCACTCCGAAATCCAGCAGCCGGGCTTTCCACAACGTAGGCAGCGGCCTTCTTCCCGGCGGCTGCTTATCTCTTCTTCACTAACCCATTGTGCTCTCTTTGGTCGTTCGTGGCGTTCGCGACTGATTCGTCGGTGATTCGCGTGCGGATCGACGCGGTTTACCGATACCGTCGGGGTCCAATCCATTTCATCTACAGATTTCGTAGAGCGGCGAGTGGGCGGTTTACTTATGTTCAACGCGTCCATATCTGTGCTAATTTCGTGAAGACGGGAGATTAAGCCTTGGAAGGTGGCGGGTATACCACGATTCATCAGCGAATTGCTCATAGTTCGATTTAGGGAACCGAGCAAGATCTGTCGCTTAGCTTCGTCGGGCCATTCTAGTGCTCCAGCGTCGGCGAACTCCTTTTCTAGCCGTGGTAGGAATTTCGAGAAAGCCATACCTTCAGATTGATTGATCTGGTGAAGGCGTCGGGCAGCCCGTGCTTGTGCGTTTGGGTCACCATAGATCTTTTCTAGGTAATCTAGGAGCTCTTCCGGGGTGCCGTCGTTTCGTCGGTGTTTCACATACGTCCCGGTGTTCTTCCAGGCGAGCTTCTCTAGCCGGGAGAATACGTACATAAATTGTTCGTGTGTGGCACCAATAGCTTCGCCATCGACTGCCAGTTTGTTTTCCATCGTGATGCGCCATGTAGGCCAGTCATTTACACTTCCCGCGAATAACACTGGGTCGGGGAGTCTCGCTCTTGGTCGGCGGTAGGGCTCTCCGATACTCGACGGTGTTTCGGTGGCGGTTCGTACTTGTTCCGTGACCGTTTCGCTAGTGATCTCATCGGTTTGATTGCTGATGCCTTGTTGTGCTATCATCTCTTCGAGGCGGCGGATTCGCTCTCCTTGTGCGGCGGAGAGTCGTTCCTGGGTTGCCGCGTGCTGCTCTTGTGCAGTCACCATCCGCTGTTGGGAGGTAGTGAACTGCTCCATTGCTTCGCCATGGGCTTGTTGATTCCTCATCATCTGTTGCATTATAGCTTCCACCCACTGTGGGGGTGTACTCTGCTGAGCCTGAGGTTCCATGGTTACTGGTATTCTGTTGGTGCTTCGTCGCTGAATCGGGGGTGATTCAGGGGTAATTCTTCTGCTATGCCTAGGGATTGTCGCTTCTAGGGCTTTTCCGTTGGGGTCCGATGGTTTAACGATAAGAATCGGAAGATTGATGTATGTGAAGGGCTGAAGCTTTATTGATTCAATTAGGCTAGGCCAACATGCTGTTTACATCAATCTTAGAGAAAAGGTAACTATCTACTGGCGATGGGGGTTTATGTATGTTATAGGCACGTGCCTCACGTGATCCAAGCCGGGCTCTGGCCCGTTACAACTCACTCTCCTATAGTCGTTATATTATCCCTTATATCATATTAACTATATCCCAACCTAGTGCCTATACCGTAGGGCCTTCTTCACTTCCTCCGAGCTCCCAACTAGACCTCTCCTACGTCGCCGATATATTTAATCCTAACCTTAATCTAAATATTGATCCTAGTCTCTTTAACAGCTAATAGACTTCTATCTTACTGATAGAGTCCGAGTTCACTCAACCGGCTATTCTTAATTGCTCTCTTAAACGCGTCGGCCCCGATCGGAGAAAGCAGTTTATCCTCTACGACGCGATAAATAACGCGTCTAAAGTAAAGTTTATCGAGTAGTAGCGTACTATAATACGCGGCAGCAGTACTAAGATATAATAAAGACTACGATAGGATACAAAATATATATTAGATATCTAGGAGAACTTCGACTAGGTAGCATATTATATTATAGGCGAATCTTTAGTTATATATCGGACGTATAGGGTTACATTGCCTTATCTAAGTATAAAGCAAAGCGGCACTAATATACTTAAGCGGTATCTAGCCTTAAGCAAATACTAAAAGGGTAGTAAAAGTAAGGCTATATAACAGTCGATTAAGGAGACTATATAGTATATACCGGTAAGTCTTATATTATTATACCCTTTAAGATAACTAATATATTATATATTAGGCACTAGAGTTATCTTATAACTTAAAATTCTCGAATAATAAATAGGAAAGAGAGTAGATTAAATATTTTACTAATCTGAACCTCCCTTTCCGGATACTTAAGAGGAAGCAATTTGCTTCTTTAATTCGAATAGTATAAAAGGCTCTAGCTAAACCCACTTTACTCTATCCTCGCACTACTTAACGCCGGCTTAAGAAATTAGTCGACGAGGAATAATATTCAATTCTCGCTACCTTACTATAAGATACGAAGCTCTCAATTACCCTCGACTGCTAGATATCGCCTTTTCAGTAGGCATTTATAGCAATTATAGGGTACTTTATCGACCGAGACTGGAATTACTATAAGCTCCTACTTAGTTTCGAACTACTTAATAGGGCGTATTCTAGTATAAATCTAAGTAAAGTACTTATAGAGATCTTTAAGAAGCTTAATATTACTAATCGTATATTAGCGATTATATTAGATAACGCGTTAAATAATATAACTTTAGTATAGGCAGTTTAAGACTCTATTAACTCCCTTAAACTACCGAATAGCCTAGTAGTTATTCGAATCCCTTATCTTGTATATATTATCTAGCTAAGCCTTCGCGAGCTACTTAGATCGGTAAAGGCCGATCCCTAGAACAATACTATAGATCGGAATGTTTTAGATATCTAAGCCTAAGCCTAAGCTCGATCGCTCTGTACTTTATAGAGTGAATAAGTTATTATACAAACCTTTATTAAGGTAAGTATATTACTTTGTTTATCACTTAATATATCTAATAACTATCTAGATTCGAGGGCTTACTGTGTTTATTAATATAAGCCCCTAACGTCGCGATAATTTCTTCCGTCTCTAGACTAATAGAGTAAAACTTACGCCTATCTAAGATATCCGTACCCGCTGGAATTCTACCTTCTTAATACTTCGTCGTACGAAACGCCTTAGCAAGCCCTACAATAAATACTATAATAATATTAGGATTTAGAAATATAAACTCAGTAAGGTAGAATGGCGGTAGGTCGACTACCTCCTATATATTACAGAGCCGTTCTATCGCTTTACTATAGTGCTTTTAAAGACCAAAGAGATAACAGTATATCATATTTTTAGTATTTATAACGCCCTCTTTAAGCACTTCGAGGAATCGATTGTACGACTCACTCCGAAAACCATACCTTAGAAGAAGGCGATACTATAAGCCCTTAATACTAGGATAGCAAAGCTTACCTCTTACTACACAAAGACGAAAGAGATCTATAGTAGTCTCTACGCGATTGGAACAATTCTTATACCCTAGTATAAGCTTTACTTCTTCTTAAGTAAGGCGTGGGGTAGACCTTACCAACTCCTATGGGACTAGAAAAATTTTGGTCCCATATCCTGGTCCCATTACTCCTATAGGACTAGCCAAAATTTTGGTCCCATTACCATAGTAGTCCTATAGGAGTCCTATGGGAGTAATAGGACTCCTATATAGTCCTATAGCATATATATTTTTGCCAAGCATTTCCTATTTTGATTACACAAAAATGCTAACTTAGCAGATAAAATACTGTTTTTTATAGGTGTATTAATATTCTCACTTCAAGTTTATAGCAATCTAACTTTTTTATATAGTATACTATTAAAAATAGAAGATGAATATCTCAGCCATATATTTAAATATTATATTTAAGCAAAAGTAAGCTTAAATATGTAAAATTAGGTATAGGAGATTAAGAAGAAGTTGTTGACTTAGTATTATAGTCAGTTAGTAGAGATATATATATTCATATATATGCTATACTCTCCAGTTTCAACTAAGCTTTATATATATTAAAAATTATACCAAAATATAATAAATCCTTTTTTTTTATAGTATTAGATACTATAGATAGGTCTTTATTTTATCCTTTTATTTCAAAACTACTCTTAATATTATATTATTGGTATAGAAATTAATATCTGGACTACGATATCGCCTATAGACGGGCGGGTAGGCACTACCTACGGGCCTTAAGGCCTTTTTAGTAACTAAGTAGAATTCCTTAACCTCGTAACCTATATTATTTATATATTTTTTCTTTATATTTTTAAGTAATTTAATTATATGTATATAGTAGTAGTATTAGTATATAGTAAGTTTAGAAGTATAATAATTTGATACTACTACCAATTTTCTGACCGAGGTTAGAAAAATGAGCTTTAGAAGCCTTTATACAATGACTTAATACAACTATCAATTTTCTAACCGAGGTCAGAAAAATGGCAGTAGAAGATATAATGATTTAATACGACTGTCAGTTTTTTGACTAGAGTCAGAAAATTGAGCTTTAGAAGCCTTTATATAAGAAATTCTATCAAAATGCTAGGGGATCGGGTTAACCCTCAAAACTAACTATACCCCTGACTTAATAGGACTCTTATAGGACTCCTACGGGACTCCCGTGGGACTCCTATAGGACACCCGTGGGACCCCTATTATTATAAAGCTTGCTTAACCAATCGGGGAGCTATAAATAGAAGGTCTTACTATCTTATAATCTATCTTCGCGCTAGTTATTACTCGGCCTACTATAGAGTACTTAAGGTATAGAGGATAGATACGATCGTTAATCAGAAGATTTTTAAGAGGTAAGTTAAGATTATTCTATCCTTATTATACTCCTAAGTCCCTCCCCTCTTTACCCTAGTCCTCTACAATATAATAATTATTAGAATATTATGTCTTAATACGATCTTTATATTGAGGCTAGCCCTTTATCCTAGATTACCTCCTCGCAAATTGGGATACCTCTACTATCTTTACTCTATAATCTTGATTTAATAGATAAACCCCTTATACCAGACTATTCGATTAGCTAGCAGCCGATTTATAGCGTACTACTATCCTTAATCGTTTAGTCCGAAATTGAATCAATACCTCTTCTACCTAGTCTTCGTCGAATCAGTCTACAAAATCAAAAGTTCTAGGTTCTCTAGACTATAGAGAATAAGGTAGAGTTTATTAAATAGTAAAGGAATATAACTGGTACTTATCTATACCCTCCACTCTATAAAGTAAACTTCGAAGTACGATATATATCTTCTGCTTAGGATCAGTTTGACTAGGTAGTATACTATTAAACTAGAAAACTAATAGTACTCTGTTAGAGATATAGAAAGGTACTATCGCACCTATTATTAACCTTAAATAGGTCGAAATCCTTAACTACGTACTTAAGTAGCCGTATATATAAAACTGGCGTATAAAAGGACTTAACCTAATAGGATATATAACAATCGTTTGAACTTTCGGTAAGACTAGGGTCTTATAAATAATCTATCTAAGGCTAACTTCTATATTATTCTTAGTCAAACCGTATATCTACTCGAAAGGCCTTTAATCTATAAAGATTTAAGAGAGCCTAAGTAAAATTTATCATAAACTCTCGCCTTCTATTTCAAATCCTCCGGTACTAAGAATTCTAAGATCTTATAGTAGAGATATAGCTTTTACTATAACCTTTAAGCCTTCTTTTACCGAAAACTACGCGGCGTCGACTCTAATCGATTGTCTAGGCAGAATAGTAAAAGCTACTCTCCTACCTCCCCGTTAAAGTAAAGCTCTCGATTACTCTTAACTACTAGACCTTACTATTCTAATAAGCGTTTATAGCAATTATAGGGTATTTTATGGATATCGATTGGGTATATTATAAGATACTTCTAGGCTTTATACTAGTTTATAACCAGTATACCGGCGCTTACTTAGTAGAGGTTCTCCTCGGTATTCTTTCTGACCATAGGATCGTTAATAGAGTGATTACAATTACTACTAATAATACGTCAAATAACAAAACTATGGTTAAAAGTCTTTATAAATCGATCCGATAGATAGATCTCCTAGATTCTACTAAGATTATACAGGTTCTATACCTTGCCTATATGATTCAGCTGAGTCTAAAAGATCTTCTTAGCTTAATAAAGGCCAATCTAAAGAATGATAAAACCGCGACTGTATAGTTAGAAGAAAATAGGAGTATCCTTTAGCAAGCAAAGCTATAGAAGGGAATTATTTATATACTTATAAAGGTATATATCTAACCTCTATAAAGGTATCTTATATTAATTATAATTATAGGTTCGCGCTTTTACTATATTTATTAATACTAGCCTACAGCGACAGGAGGCCTTTCTAAATCTCTAGAGCGACAGAATAAAGCTAGCTCTAATCTAAGATATCTGTACTCGGTAGAATTCTACATATCTTATACTCCAGCGTACTAAGCGCCTTTAGACAATATTCCAGCGGTATTATATAGAGTACTAGCGCCCTAAGTTCTATATTAGTAAAGGGGAGTAGCGCTAAATCGATTACCTACTCTATATCACAAAGCCTTTCTATAAGTAGACGGTCAGTCTATCAAAGATTAAGATAATAACTATTTATAATATTTTTATAGTATATAACCGGCTATTTACATATTTTAAACAATCCTAGGCCCGACTTCGTCGTAAGAAGGTACCCTAGAAGAAGGCTATACTAGCGGCTCTTAAAGCTAGAAGGGAAAAGCTTTCGGTATACTACTAATTAACAGAGGAAGCCTATAGTAGCTTATACGCTATAAGTACTATTCTTACTCTCTAGTATAAGCTTAAGTTTTTTAAAGGCCCAGAATAGTTAGGTTAGGTTCAGCTTAATAATACTATTTCCTCTTAGCATAATATATACAAGTCTTCGCTTTATAGCTATCTTAAAGACTATTCGAAATATCAGCTAGAAAGGGAAGTACTACCTACAGCGATACCTTCGGTATATTATATAGAGGATAAAATAGCAAGCCTTCTCACTAAGGATCAGCCACCGCCCCCACTACTATCAAAAGCCACTAGTTAGGAAGAAGAACTTAAGGGATATCTCAATCTTAATAAGTTTATACTATCCTTTTACTATTTTACGAACTATATTACTAACTCTCTATAGAATAGAGCGTAACGAATCTATACCATTTTTAGAGAGAGAATACGCGTAACTTTCCGACACTCGTAGGACTTGTACGGGACGTCTTTTCGATCCTAGCTATAGGCGTAGGTATTAAGCGTCTCTTTAGTACTACTCGCGATATTTACTATTACTAACGGGGCTCTTTAAATAAATCGACGATTCAAGATCTAATAATACTCCGTTATTTATTAAGGTTTAATATTAGAGATAAAGAAACTAAGGATACTATTCAACCTAAATCCGTTCTTAACTAAGACGAAAGAACAGAGATTGACGAATAAAGGGAGGTAGGACTTCCTGACTATACGCCAGAGCCAATTAGTAATAGTAAAGATAGCGAAGACAGTATAGACGATAAAGCCGATAACGTTAATCCAGATAATATAGATACCGCCACAGAAGAGGCAGAGCTAGATCATTCTATACGCCACTAATTACCAGTGATTCCGTTCAGTCAATAACGTCCCTAAAGAGAACGTAAGCGACGAAGAGATAATAATTTGTATACTTATATATAATAGAGATAGATTAGTATAGAATTTTTTAACAGCTATTAAAATATCAAATTCTACTATCTATCAGAAATTACGCTCTAGATATAGCACTGCAAATCTACTATTTTTATCCTAATACTAAGCCCAAAGTATTATTATCTCTATTCTTTGAGTAATTAAAATACCCAAAAAAACAGTGGCATTCTTTATAAGTTATACAGGTCACATTTTTCTACATGTTTGCACTGTTTACAGTCCCATGGGAGTCCCATCAAAGTCCCATGGGAGCGGACTGGACTGCTTAGTCCCATTCTTGGTACTCCCATAGGACCACTCCCATGGGAGTTGGCAAGGTCTAGCGTGGGGTATATCGGAGAACGACACAAACTAGAGTGATCAGTATAAGGAAACGCTTCGCTAGTTTATAGCTCCTTACGCCTAAAGATACACTTAGATACGGTCCCTATAAGAAGAGCAACCCCCTAAGCGTCACTCAGCCAGTATAAGTGACCTAGACGCCCTCCTTGACCTTCTGCCTTATATCCACTCTAATCTATTAACGTCGGAGCACGAACTTACTAGATACCTTAAAAAGCGTACATTATATTCACTGTTATTACGAGCAGGAATACTAATACCTATAATAGTAAGGAGAAAGGTCGATCCTTTATAATTCTAGAAGGAATATAAGAATAAATTCCTAATTCTTTCTAGTGTTACTCGCGATATTCTCTCTATTCCTATAACAGGCGCTAGAGTTGAACGTCTTTTCAATTCAGTACGGGATGTCTGCCACTACTGACGTAGGCGGCTGAGTGCGAAGACAGTCTAGGATATCATAATATTCCGGTATAAAACCCAGTTCGACATTGAAATAGAAGAACTACCCGATAAGGATACGTCCTTGGATTCAATATAAGAAGCAGACGAATAGAGAGAGGCTGAGCTTACTACTGATATACCTAAACCAATCAGCGATAGTAAGGATTCCGAGGATAATAATCCTATTAGACTGATCGAGTATAAGTTTATAATAGAGAGTCAGCTTCCTCGTCCTTCTATAGTGCTAAGTACGCGGAAGCGACAGAGAAGTGAGCTAGTCGATAGCGAAGATGAGAGCAGTCCTTATCTCCCTTATTATAGAGATAAGGGTAGCACTCAAAAGCGCCCTGGTTTAAGAGAAGTAAGGAAGCGTGGTAAACCCAATAATGATCAATTTGTATCGTATTAGTGTGAATGTATGAATATAATGAATGCCTAAGTCATTATGTAAAGGCTTCTAAGGCTTATTTCTGACCCCGGTCAAAAAAGTGATAATGTGTCAAGTTGTTGTATAAAGGCTTCTAAAGCTCATTTCTGACCTCGGTCAGAAAATTGATAGTAGTATCAAGTCATTGTATATGTAATCGAATTACTCAAAAATACAGAGAAAAAAATGCACAAATAATGCAGGTCACGAGGTCAAGAAATTCTGCTTACTAAAAAGGCCTATGGGCGCCCACGGTGTCCATGGACAATGGGCCCTAAGGGTAGGGCCCGTCCATGGGCGTATGGATAGTGCCCATCGCCCGCTTACATAAGGCCCGTGGGCATTGCCCACCCGCCCGTCCATGGGCGATGTCGCAGTCTAGCCACGAGACGGCCCGTACCCAGAACCGCGCTAGTCTTCATCAGGTTACGCTCCCCTGGTTAGCCGCATCGAGCGTTCTCATGTTCACACAGTCCTAATCTTATTGTCTCTATTTCCCTTTCCCTCCAGATAACGATATGCTTCAAGTCTAAAAACGAAATGGCTCCTACAAAATCTTCTGATAAAATATTTCCAATTACAACCTTCATCTCAGACCTGCCGGCCGACCTTATTCCGCAGTATCTTTCACCATCTTCCGAAAATGGCCCTGTCAGTGGACGCTTAGTCATTGTAGGCGATGTACACGGGATGAGAAAGTCCCTTGAAGCACTCCTAGACAAAGTCAGCTTTGACAAAAGCAAAGGAGATCATCTCATACTAGTGGGCGACTTAGTCAATAAAGGACCCGATAGTTCTGGTGTTGTTGATCTAGCTATTAAGCTAGGCGCTAGCGCTGTGAGAGGCAACCACGAAAATGCAGTTCTTAATGCAGCCGCGGAGATCAACGCCACAAGGGATACTTTATTGCATTCTGAAGACTTGACTGGCAATCCGGCCGTGCCTGAAAACCCCGCAGCCGACCTATCTGGGGATAATGCCCGAGATCTCGAGACTCCCGACAAATCAGCATCTACTATAACTACCGGCGCCACGACATCGCATAGTACGGCATCGGTACTTTCGACGCGCCAGCTCGACTGGCTTGCCGCTTTACCTTTGATCTTGCGCCTCAAGCTACCTTACGTCCCAAAATCCTCCTTGGGCGACACTCTAATTGTTGTACATGCGGGCCTTGTTCCGGGTATCTCACTTGAAAACCAGGATCCCCATGCTGTAATGCATGTACGGAGCGTCGTCCGCGCATCGGGCAATGAAGCTGGATTCGTGCCGGCCGAGATCTCCGGAGAAGAAAGCTGGGTTATGGAATGGGACCGGTGGCAGGATAGCCTAGCATCCAAGACTACAGTGATATTTGGACATGATGCAAGGCGTCGCTTGCAGCTAGGTAGATATGCGATTGGGCTAGATTCGGCTTGTCTATATGGCCATCAACTAAGTGCGGTTGTGATTGCAGCTTCCGACACGGGGATTGAGCATCAGGTTATTCAAGTCCAATGTGCTGATGCGTCCATAGTCCCAACAGTATCTGTAAATCAAGGGGACAAGACGATAGCGCTATAATCAATCGAATACATGATTTCAATTACCCCGACTCCCCGCTGAAACAAGATACACACTACAACAACTACATTCTATATAGGTACTCGTTGGCTTGAATGCTCTATAGGAAGGAAGATCAGTTACTCCGTTTGGAATGCTATGAGCAATCCGCATGCGGAGCACAGACTACAGTAAATCCCTGTTCTAACGAATCAATTGATACACAGTGAATAATTCGTTAAATGCAGATGTTCGTAACAGCCAGCTCCGATATTAATAGATATAATATTTAGTATTTATGTTTTAAATGCAATTTTATACCCTAAAAAGGTCCCTAATTTCTATAATTCCGCTTCTATATTATTGATTCCTTCACTTCTGCTAACATTTCATATCTATTAAACACACTAATCAACTCCTCTCGCAGAGCCACTTTTTGGGAGGCTACTGTAGGATGGATTGGCGAGGCATTTAATTGGTTCATATTGACACAAAACTGACGTCACAGAACCTCAATATAGTGAATTTTCTATGGGAGAAATAATAAAGTAACGAATTTTTTTTAATTACTAAGGTGAACCAAATGAAGCACCGGTTTTAGTTTTCTAAAACCAGGTGTTTGTTATATCCACGTTCATTACAGGGGGTTTACTGTACAGTATATGTACATGAATTCATAGTTACCTGAAAAACAACCTACGTCTACACATATTCGTGGATCTTTGCTGATAGGTAGCTGCCGAAAATTTGTTTATTCTGGGCTCAAAGCCAACGACTCGTATTAGATATATATAAACTTTTTACTCGAGGATCTTAGCGTCGCCTTGACAGGCAACGATCGAGTATAAACACTTGATGAATTAAATAATGCTCGCTATTCCCAAAACAAAACCCAAAATGCATAATTCTCAAGGCCAGAGAAGCAATTCCTTGCCTTGAGCCTTGAATCTTGAGACCATGAAGCCGGGGCTGCAATTTGCCTCCCAATCCTCCTCGGACACGAAATCCGCGTTGGAGAGACGGCGAGGCACCTGCTCGTCGCCTGATGATTCGGCCTCGCTGTCATTGCAAGGACATGTTGAGGTGGTTCTGGCTCCTGGCGTGGTGCAAGGGCAAGGGCCCAGGGAGCGATTGCATGGGACGCATTTGTAGTATGCGCGACTGCCGGCATCATTGGAGCTTGAGGTTGTGGATAGACGCACTCCAGGGAGTCCGCATTGTTCGCACTTCCAGCCGTGGGACGAGCGCTCGAGTTGGATAGTCATGATGAAAGAGGATTGACACTGGGTCATTGACTAAAGGCTTTGTATCAGTAACGGTCCGGATATACTTAGGTAGGAAGCCTATAGTACTCACATGTAATTGTATTGTAGTGGAAGCGGGAGTTAAGCGGAATAAGGTACCCGTAGACAATGACGTAGAAGTAGTATCTTGTAATTGAATTGTAGTGCCATCTCCCAAGTCCGGGGAAATATGCCTCCTTATAAAGAATTTGCGGGGGATGACCACGGGTAGATCGTTATAACGCCATTTGGAACAACTCCAACAACGGTACCAGTATGATGTCGAATTTCTCGGCAATTACTTGGCGATCCTTGTGAAATCACGTAAAATCATGTAAGATCGTGGCATTCTAGACTCATATTCGATCATAAAACGTAAGGAATGGCCGAATCGAGTTAGCATTTCCCCGACGCAAACCGAATTTTTATGTAATATCACGCAAATGGATCAAATGACCCCTGGAAACATTTACGTTTCCATTCCTTTCATAGGTCGATCTATTTAGAGAATTTGCAGAATTTGCACAATTTGCAAAATGAGGTCATTGCCACATCAAGGCGTGAGGTATTTATTATCCAATTGGCTACCCGGGCCGGGGCTCCCCCGCATTTTCGCCATTTTGAAATCTCAGGTGATCCCTCAGGTGACCGGGAACAAACCCAACAAACACCCACGCCTTCTCCAACCGTCACATGATTGGATGGCAACGGTATCCTCAACAATTTTCCCCTTACACCGTACTCCGTACCTCGTCTATACATAGAACGGTCAAAGCACCATGGGCAAACTTGGCCACATCATTGGGCTTCTGACTCAATGTACCCAATCCATTGTTGCCACTTGACTCATATCCAGCAATTGATGCTGAAAATTGCGATTGACTTGAGACTCTCTATGCCAATGTACAACTTCTTGCTCAACCCCTGATCAAAGGCAGTACCAACCCCAATTCACTAACCGGCCTCGCACCTGAACTTACAATTGTTGAACCATTCAATCTCATTATCGTCGTATTGACAAAAAGTCTTTTGCTTTATATCAACCCCTTGGTCCATCCCCCTACGATCGAGATACTCAGTTCAAGGAACTTTACGTCGCATCATATTGAGCTCATCATTCCATCGTATCACTTCTGAACAACAGGATCCGGTATTCTGTGGAGGAAATAATGAAGATACCGTCCGATTCAACCGGTGGTTCTCTTCTGCATTCCATCCGGCGGTAGAAACCTAGGGAGATTGAAGTACTCGTGAACTCAGCCCGAGGAAAATAGTGGAAACTGCTATTGCGAAGGTTGCAAAGGGGCCACGATAGCAAGACGGCTCATGCTAGCAATATCCCTGGAGTATTGGACAAGCAAAAAGGTTTGGGTTGGGGAAAACGCTGGTGTTCATGAGGTGGTGTTCATGAGGTGACAAGCTTGATGAGTTGTTTTAGAGTTAGGCTAATAAAGCGTGCCTGTATATCACCTCTACGCCTTCCAAGGTTCTTTCTTCAACACATGCAAACTAATCAAACAGATCACGGGTCACCTCTGCTTGATCTGATAAGCTGAGGACCTGCCTGGCGCTGATCGCTATCCTTTCTGGCTTAGTTCCTAGCTGTGCAGGTGCATAACTAGTTATACCAGATGACTAAGTGGTTAGAGTACCTAGCCCTCCCGTAAGATTATGACCCCTCGTTATTGGCCATGGCGTTCAAAAAGGTACATGCGAGGGCTCTTCATCGCTAAATCCATAGGACTAAAATAGCTAGAGTAAAGTATTATTGCATTAATTATCATCCTTGCGGCTCTTATTCTCCAAGCACTGGGTCCTGATGTTCTGTGTCGACAATCTGATTTCAAGATGTCTGTCACTCTAGTTCTCATCATCCCTCGCTCCTCCCATTCGGCGTCCTACTCGGCAACCAGAGTTTTAGTCTCCCAGGACAGGGAGTTTTTATACTTATATATCTACCTTGTATAGCTAGTGCAGCTTCTTCGGTCCAGGGCTAATCTAAAACCCAAGTGCAGATTCGTACAAAATGTCCTGGTTGCGATATATATAAATCACAGATACACCTCTATTAACAGAGATAAAATGATCAGATAGGCCACAATCATCATAGTATCCCTACCATATCAATTTTAAAGGTCCTGCCCGGTCGCATACTTAACAAGGTTTGGTTTGGTCATCAAACGAGGGGAGGGTGTCCTCCGAGTCCCGGAAATGAGGATATCCGGATACGCTCCGGTGGACATCCAGCGGAGCACATCCACCGGATATATGCTTGATATAGAATCCTGAACCTCGGGGTATGCTAGCATATGTCATTAGGGCGTATAGCAAAGACTGGAGACATTTTGCTGTCAAACTCAACTGGCATATTCAGCACATAAAAGAAATGCTGTCTATCCTGACTTCCATTTGCTCCGTCATCCTATCCTCAAAATAAAACAAAACCAATCATCCGATTTTTGTTCTCTGAGCAGCTCCCAGAGTACAACAACAATGGCCAAACCTTTGCCTACCAATCAACTTTTCTCTTTGCAGGGCAAAACTGTAATCTGCACAGGTGCTACGGGCGGGATTGGTCTAGAGATGTGTAAATCTCTCGGAGAGGCCGGTGCTGATATTGTTTCGATTCAACTGCCGAATGATCCAAATGCAGCATCTATCTCAAAACATTTGGTAGAAATTGGACGGAATTTCTGGGCATTTGAGTGCGACCTTGCAGATACCTCTGCCATTCGTGCTACATTTCAAGCTATCTGGAACGCGGGTATCAAACCGTCTGTTCTCCTCAATTGCGCCGGTGTTAACCGAAGACGTCCAGTAATAGAAACTACCGACGAGGATCTTGATCTGGTATGGATAGGAGGGTTTCTTACTTCAATCGAATTCAAGGCTGACATAAGGTTAGATCCTATCTATCAACCTCAAGGCTACTTATGTCGTAGCCCAGGAGTTTGGCAAAAGATTGATTCATTTGGGCATACCCGGCAAAATAATCAACATCGGATCAGTCACTTCATTCCGTGGAATGTACAACGTTTCTGCTTATGCAAGCTCTAAAGGAGGAGTGATGCAGATGACTAAAGCGTTTAGCAATGAGTTTGCTCCTCACGATATTCAAGTAAACTGCATTTGCCCAGGGAAAGTATCTCCAACATCTCCTCTCTTGTGCTCATCAGATGTAGTTTCTAATTGAAGCAGATACATTAGTACCCCCCCTGACGAAGCAGCTACAGAATGATACAGCGTACAACAATTATATCCTAAATGGGACACCCGCAGGTCGCTGGGGAACTCCTGAAGATTTGAGGGGAGCCGCTATTTTTCTGGCTAGTAGAGCAAGCGATTTTGTTACAGGCTCGAGTTTGATCGTAGATGGTGGTATGCTAGCTACTTGATCTTTGTTCCCACTATGGTCAACTAGGGAACTTTTTTGTCTTTGAAAACCCTTACATCTCTAAGCCTGTTTGAAAATTTCTTTGAATTGTTGCCCCACTACTCGGCATCGCCTTGAAGATATCCGGTCCGTTAGTCATGCTAGTTGTACTTTAGGTAGCCCTGAGGTGATACCTAGGGTTTCCCTGACCTCGGGAGAACGGATATGTTACTAATACAGACGCCACCACCCAACGGACTTGGACATGCTCCGGTGGACCCAAGAGCGCTCCCTTGATGAAACCAAGCAAACAATCCCCTAGAGCCGCTAGTGAGCATTGTGATACGCATTCAATCCAGAACTAGGGATATTTCTGCAAGATGCAGGAATCAGCGTCCCCAGGTGCCACGCAGACGAACTCCAAGCAACTGGGGACCCGCCGTCATGCGTGCGATAGATGCCGTAGACAGAAGTTGAAAGTAACAGAATTCTCAAACGTGACAGGCATTCACTTTCTAACAAGTTTGTATTCAGTGTGATATTACTAAGCCATGCTCACCGTGTGTGCGCTCTGGCTTTAATTGCTTGACAACACCAACACCATTACGGTAGGGGCCCTCCGGTTGCGAGACGATGCAGGAGCTGAGATTATAATTTGCTTATCTACCTCAGGAAGTCAAAAAAAGCACAGAAAATGAGGGCCGAAAGGTGCCGCAGTGCCACCCAACCGCGATCTCATCTACCTGCCCCATCAGCAACTCCTCCGCTTTCTGAGAGACCGGAGCCACCCGTCAATAGGCCCCAGACTTCTCACAGCCCGATCAGTTACCGAGATGGTGACCCTGAATCTCTTCCCTGGCCGCATAGATATGCGCAAGTATCAGCAGTTGAGCTGACAGATGAGGTAATCTACAACATCCTATGAGAGGCTTATTACGAACATGAAGTTGAGCCCATGAACAGCTTTTTCGAATGCACAACACGGCATCTATGGTATCACCGACAGAAACCAATAATACCTCCGCTCTCCCTGGGGGTGGATCTCGCCCAACTCAAGGTCCTGATGATCAAGTAAATGAGAGAGGCGCTCCTCTTATTTCCCACTTCAACGGATTGGTTCTTCCTTCCCGACAGATATGTGACTTCCTGCTGCAGTCATATTGGAAATCAGTGCATTGGTTTATGATGATTTTTGATCGATTGTCTTTGGAAAAGCAGTATGAGGATATCATGGACAAACAGATAGTCACACCTCGACAAAATGGTGTAGCAGTGCTACTTTTGATGGTACTTGCCCTAGGTGCAAGGTATACTTCGGAAGAACAGGGATCACAGATTGGCCTCACTGAGCGAGAGAGATCCCTATTGCAAAGTAACATGTTGACCCAGGTTCGAGCGCACTTCTTTGAGATTCTGGACGCAGGGGGTTAGAGTGTGTTCAATGTTGCATCTTGTTGAGCACATTTGACCTTTATAATGGTAAGCCTAATCTGGCGTTGCCCGTTCTCGGCGCAGGAATTGGCAGCGCGCAGGCGCAAGGCTTACACAAAGAGTCCCTCTGGGGTCCTGCACCGGAGGGTGTTGTTGAAGCCCGCAAGCGAACTTGGTGGGCGTTATATGTGCTCGACAGGTCTCTATTCCCTTCGCCCGGTGACTGGGTATTCTCCAATTGAAAAAAAATGCTTACGATCTAACAGATACGCATCAATAACTTATGGTCGACCGTCATCTATAGTTGACGCCCATTGCTCAGTTAGTATGCCACGAGATATGGAGGATACACAGGCCGTTCATCCGTTATTGAACTCATTGGAGTATTCGGTCGCAACAACTCACCCAACACGCGTGACATTGGGCACATATCAGCGCTGCAAATTTGAGCTGTACACCATTGCCTCTTCGATAATTGGCAGCATATATAACCTTGACTCCCCAAAATCAGGAGATGTGAGACACCAAGCTGCAGCTATCAACACCAAGCTGGTGGATTGGTTTGAAAGGCTCCCAGCGGAGCTAAAGCTAAAGAACAACTCTGATGTGCACACGAACAACCTGTCGAGTACTGAGCTTGAGGTGTACCGACTTTTTGAGTTACAGGCTTTAGTACTCCAGTTGGCGTATGATAATGTTCAAATCATCCTGCATCGTCCTTTCCTGCGATACAATGGTCAGTTAACCATGAGCCCCAACCCTCGCAGCCCCGAAAATCGACCGACTAGTTTTGATCAATGCAAACATTGTGCTCGCCGCACGTGCAGCATCTTGCCACAATATGCACCAGTTCTCCTTGCCGCCAAAAATACTCACGCAGTCGCATACATTGCAATGCAAAATTTCACTGCTGGGGTGACTCTTGGTATGGTAGCATTGTCAGATCCAGGTTCTGCACAATCGCAAGATGCAAAGAAAGGGGTTGCAAACTCTATCTCGCTACAAAAAAACCTCGCAGAGTCATCTATCGTTCCATCACAGACAGTAAAAGTTCTCGAAGGACTTTTCCATCTTATCTTTCAGCGAGAAATGCGCGCATTTCTAGACGGCCCACCGTTTGATATGACACCTGTGTATAGTCTTGAGCCCGAAAGGGACTTGGCAGTCAGCATCGCACAAGAGGGTCACGTCTCGGATGCAGCGGGCCGCCTGGATAATGAGAGATTTAACCCGACGCAGTTGTCTCAAAGTCAGGACAATACCGGTTATTCTCCGCAAAATCCGGCCACTGGAGGTAGACTCCAAGTTGCTTCTGAAATTGAGACAACGACAGATCCGGACTTTGGTGCCTACCCGGCTTCTCTATTGCCTCTATATGCTGGTGTCGATCAGGCACTTGGCTCAGTACAGCAGGGTATGTTATGTGTTCCATGAACTGCTTTTGCTCAACAAACTTCGGGAATTGCAAACACCAGAAGTTGACTTAACTAACTGTTTATGATCTCAGTTCTTTGGGAGTGTTCAGATCCTATGACACACGCAGGCAGCTATAGGCCGACGGGTGATGAAATCGGGGGAGACCGAAGACCCTCAGCTGAGAATTTACAGCATTCCAATGATGACGCGCCTTTCAACTCGCAGATCCCGTCACTCGACCATTTCCCCGAGAGGTTAAACGACCTGAACTTATCGCTTCCCGGCCAGAGCTGGGTGTGGAATTGGACCAATACGCCCTGACACGACTCCTGCACTCATGCCTCGTGCTCACCTTTTCTCAATAAGAATTACACTACGACAAAGGCCGGATTCACAAGACGGTTCGAAAAGTTCGATAACACCTTCATTTGTGACAATGTGACCCGAGATAAATAATGGGGATCATTCAACGAATAAACTGATCGGCGTAATCTGAACCAAGCCCAACATTTTCATAATGTGCCTTTGCGCTCGCCAATTTAGAGAAAACATCTTCCACGCCAACAGGATTGCCCTGGGGATCGACATATATATACGCGCCCGTCACGTGGAATAGTGTAACCATTTCCTCGACACCATCTGGCACCTCGAGAGTGTGAATGTCACCGGGGGGCTCAAAAGCGTGGCTTCCCTCTGTGGCCCACCAATCGTGTTCGAGGTAATGCCATTTACCCTTCAACACTGTGGCGTGGACGGGGCCAGAATGACGGTGGCGCGACAGAATGCCCGAGCGACGCACACGGAGCAGGTTCACAAAGTAACCGTGCGAGACATTGAAAAGAATAGGTCGGAACCAGACGTCTGGGGCCTGGGGCACCCAAAGCCTTTCCTCAAAGTTCAGATTTAGGATCCCTGGTACTACCAAGTCGTCTGGAACGTTGGGCAGAGGCTCGCCTTGGTAAGCAACAGCTTCGGCGGCAGGTCGTGGGTTGGCAGTAGTCCCGTTCTCAGTTGAGCCGTTGGTTGTAGCAGATCCCATATTGTAAGGTTGATTTTCTTCGCCAAGAGGAGCTTGAATCGTATAAACAGGATAATCTTCTGCAACTTGAATTTGACTGCGTAGAATTTTGCTGTCCATCTTGCGCTATTTAACGCTGTGCAATATGGCCATACCGGAGCACAAATGTGACCCGGAGGTGTGGGGAACTAACTAACTGGTCCGGTGGAATATCAGACACATCTTCGGGAGGTGACTGGAGTCCGGTGGAGCTCAGCTGGATTTTAACATTTGATATCAGCGCCTGCTTTGTAATGACCGAAATTTGCAACGAAAATGCACAATTGAAGGAAAGACTTGAGCTACAGGAGTTGAAAAGGTAGTTACCCGGACGAAAAGTACAATGCCTCATGCCGCATTTCCAACAAAAAGAACGGAGAAACAGGGCAGCAAATGACTTCCCTTCAAAGAAATCCTTGAACTTGACCTTCTGCAGCGATTTGCCGATATGATCTAAATCCACCGGAGTTGGATCTCACGCATCACTCGCCTCTGGAGGAGAGTCCTGAATGATTATTCATCTAGAAACTTCCAAGGTTAATGCGAAATATTAATCAGCTGTTGAGCTCCGCTAGAAAGACGTAGATGTCAAGTAACCCACCGAGAAGTCAACTTCTAATTCACCCGAGCCGGGGACTTTTACAGCTTTATTATAAATCCGCTGGCTATAAGAACGGTACAACAAGCTCCCATTCGGCTTCTTATTTACCAACAGTTTTTTCAACTATGGCAAACAAGCTCGGCATATTCCCGGCCTCTGGAGGCCTTGGAGGCAGTACCCTTGGACACCTTCTTGACCAAGTCCCACCCAAGGAAGTGGTTCTCATCGCTCGCAGCCCAGAGAAACTCAGCAAAGAGAAAGCTGTTGGAGTTACTATCCGCAAGGCCGATTACGACAATATCCAGACACTAGACCAAGTGTTTGATGGAATTTCGTCTCTGAACTTGATTTCCTATGCTAGTATTCAAAATGAGTATCGATTCAAGGTTGGCTTTATCACCTCTGCTGCTACCTCGTGCCACCTCGGAGCTAACCTAGTTCTATAGGTACACAAAGCCGCGATTGATGCGGCTCGAAAGAGTGGAGTGAAGCATATATTTTACTCCTCTCTTGCGTTTGCTGGTGATGGAGATCTCGATACCAAGGCCCAAGTTATGCTTGCTCACCTTGCGACGGAGAAATATTTGGCCCAGCTACACGACCAGGACCCACAGTTCACGTACACTGTCGTTCGCCAAGGGTTGTATTCTGAGTCTTTCCCACTCTATACCGCCTTCTTCGATCTCAAATCTCCTTCGAACGAAATATGTATCCCCCACGATGGCTCGGGTCCTGGCCTTGCTTGGGCTAAGCAAGATGAGTTGGGCGAAGCAACCGCAAAACTTATTGCACAACACGCTGAAGATCCCGCGGCTTTTCCCTATTTAAACAAAACCGTCCTTCTCTCGGGCCCTCGTGCTTTGTCTCTCAATGAAACAGCAGATGTATTCAGCCGCGTGCTCAAGAAGCCAATCAAGGTCCGCCAGGTACATGTGGACGAGTATGCCAAACAGCCACAGGTCCAAACTGGTCTCACATATGGTGGTGGCGACTGGGCACCTCTCTGGGCGACTGCTTTTGATGGGATCCGCGATGGTGAATGTGCGGCAGTTACCCCAAATCTAGCTCAGGTACTTGGCCGCGAACCTGAGCAGTTTGAAACGACTATCAAGAACATGCTTTCGACTTAAGCATGGGAGTGAATGTTACCTAAAATTGAAACCTATGATCTTAGAATGGAGAGAATTTTGTTGGAACCGATATTTGTCGGAGAGGAGACCAGGGACTACTGTATAGAACTACCAAATACCCGTGCCAATTTCCCAACCAACCATATTAGGTATTGGTGCGCCCTCTTCATTCTAGCAAGAATTAGTCTTGGCACTTCAGACAATATAGAAATAGGCAAATTAGGAGAGATTGATTAAGAGGAATCAGTTAGAAATCGATTAGGAATTGATAGTTCTTAAAGCCCAAATACCTTTAAAAACTAGACTATATCAAATACTATATAGTCTAATACGTAGTAAAAATATAGGGCATTGAAACCTAGAAAATCAACGGGCCGCTATAATAGTGTGCTCTAATTTAGTTGGCTAGAGAAAAACACAACTATCATCTATTCCATATAGTGGGTTGATTGTCAGCTCTGTCTACATATCAGGGTGCTTCTCGCGCTTACCCTTGGCCGTAACAATTTTGTTACTAGGGGCGATAACACGTTATGCTTGTAAAGTATTGTTTTACACTTCATTGCTAAAGTTTTCTAAGATTTACTGTGTGGATCGACCAAGCCTGGAACTGGATATTCTAGCTGTACATTGCTAATAGAGGGGTTATTCTTCGTTTCAATATTATCCAGAGAGAGGTTGAGTGTATCCCGCTGAATAGATTCCTAATCAAAATGGCACCCCGATAGAGAAAATGTCGGCTGCGGCCTAAAATTCAGTATATATAGCTACATATATCTGCAATCTATACTATCGCTCCCCTGAATACGATCTAAAATACCTGTCGCGATTCAATCACTCAGACAGGGGCACACTTTCCACTCTTGCAGACCAGCTGACCAGAGCAGTCATTGCCGTTCTTGCAAGAAGCACCTAGAAAATTACTTAGTAACCGTGAAGAAAAATATGAGTAGAAGGATTCTTACCTTCACAGTGTCCCTCCCACTCGCAAGACTCAGTAGGGCTGGAGCCACTGGCAGTTGTGGTAGTTGAAGGAGAAGAACCGCCGCCACTTCCACCAGACAGCTTGAGGTTCTTCGCAAGAGCAGTCATGAGCTTGTCACCCATAGAGCGCAGGGTAGTGAAGTTGGTGACATAGTTCTTGGTGAGAGCACTCTTGGGGAGCACGGCGTCGTCGCCAGTGAAAAGGATGTCTGGTTGGATTAATAGCTGTTCAAAATCAAGACATGGATGCTCTAGACTTACAGGTCACATCGGCATCGCCGTGGCCGCTGTTTCCGTTCAGGTCATCGTTGGGGAAGCAGGTACGGGCCATCAACCATGAGGCCTCGCCGATAACCTGGGGGCTATCGCCATCGGAGTCTCCGTAGATGCCGTAGAACATCTTGCCATCACTAATCTCTACGTTAGAACAGGGTGCTGGCTGGGATATCAACCAAAGGGAGGCAAAACATACCAGATGACAGCACCGACATTGTTTCCAGGAAGCTCCTTGGCGTACTTGGTTCCGAATCTGTCGGGAATCACAAAGAATGGCACTTCATACGCAGCCAGAGCACCGAAGTTGGTATCGGGCAGGCCATCGGGGTTTCCCTGCACCGTTGTGTCAGCAATAACTTCTCAGACGAACAATAATAATCACCATACCTTGCACTTGTAGTCAAGACCGTCGCAGTCGACATCCATGTCGGCGACCCAAACATAAGCCGCACCCTATTATCGATTAAATCAGCATGTGAATATTCCAATTAACCGAATGGTAAGAGTATCTACCTCGCTGAACTTGGTCCAGTCGCTGTGGATGGTAACTTTTTTGGCTCCCTTATCGCCGTTGATGGGGTAGGTTGCATCCGGTACAGCAGTGCTAGCCTTCGCAGCAGCACTCTGCAAAGCAGCAACGGGGATGGAGGAGCCAGCAGCGAAGTAGCTTCCTGGGGGGCCACCATCTGGCTTGTTGAACTCGGGGCCTTTCACGGTTTGGGCGAGGCCGGAGGTGCCAAACAAGGCAAGGAGCGCAAAGGGAATTGAGCGGCTGTAAGTCATCATGATTGTTGGTAGAAGCTTTGAGGGTTGTGAAAAAGATGATTCTTGCTTTTCGAGGCCGGGCAAGTCATCCTTTATCTGTTCTTCTGATCCCTGAAGAAAAATAATTAGCGAACTAGTAAATACTACCTCCGGAAACACCGGCGCTAGTTTTCACCAAATGCTTTTTTCGACATCCTAGTTTATATTACCTTGTGAGCATCGGTTATGCAGTGGATCCTTCAGGCGATCCTTTAGTTCTGCGAAAAGTGAGACATACTAACCTAGAAGATCCAAAATACTACGTTATTCAGCCACAATACCTATACGATTAGGCCACCAGAACGACCGAGCTGGTATCCCAAGAAGGAAAATATCCCTGAATGACCAGGATGACTGCGGGGGAAGAGTTTCAGCGCTGGTGGCCCTTGCATAGCGTCACATCGGCGATGCTCTGATGTAAACGACAATCATGCAAAGCTAACCCAAATTTTCTTAGCTGCAGATACCCTAGGTACTAGCTCCAGGGTTACCGACATTAATTATCAAGGGACTACTCCAGATTTAGAAAATGGTTAGACGAACTACCTAATCGGTAAATGCTTGGAATGGGAAAATGCTTGGACGTAAAATAGACCACCACAAACCTGCACATGTATCCAGTTCGCATATTTAAGAGGAATCCACAACTTGAGAGGCAACCAACCAATGATCAATATGCTACCAATCTCACTTTGGCAGCGGGTAAAGCTTGTACTAGGCTGGCGAGTTGCACGAGGATAATCAACATGAATAGTTGGCCCAGACTGCGCAGTACTCCGTATCCGTACAGACCATATACTGACTGAGACCAATTAACTATCTAGGACGAACCAGCAGGGCGTGGTAAGGCCTGGCCCATCCATAGGTCCCGATGAAGACGTCCAGATGATGGTGGAAGATGGGAGGTGTTATTGAGCGTTATTAAACCTGGAATCATATGATAGTTGAAAGACCCATTTATGCCTACCAACGTGAGAATAATCAGCTAACGAAATGTCCATGGATCTGGTCAATCTGGTAAATTGACCGGGTCCGTCCTCCCCGTGGCCCCCCAAAAGCAATGACTAAGCAACTCTTCCACGTGACCACCGGGAAACAATCAACTCCGACCTCGAAATTGTTTTGAAGCGACAACTCGACCAAGCAACCAGAGACGCCGCCAAAGATGGCCAAGAAAGGTACGTCGAACGAGAAATCCGAGTGTTGATTTGCATGATTCACCCGCCCTTTCATGCCGCAATTGGGGATGTGAAACGAGCGATGACACCGAGAACCGGGCACCCCCGGATTCTTTTGCGGCCGATGGCTAACATCGTTTTTCCCCGACACAGCGAAGTCCCGTACCATTGCCGTTCGGCTGATCTCTATGGCCATGACGGGCTACTACCGCACGATGATCCGGCCCCGTGCGCACCGTCCTCTCAGCATGATGAAGTACGACCCTGTCGTTAAGAAGCAGGTGCTGTTCCTTGAGGCGACCAAGGGTGGAAAGAACAAATAAGCTATTCGATTTTGGATCTGAGCTCTGCTCAGTTTTTGCAATTCGGGACATCCGCCCTTCAACCGCGATGACGACTTTGATTTCGATCTCTTTTCTTCCTCCAATCGAACTCCGCCTTTTGCGTTTCTTTGCAATCGATATCCCGATACGCCAAACGATACCTCGGAATTTGTGCGGATCTAGGGGAATGCGATAAAGGTGTCAGGGAACGACCCCTGTGTGTACATTATTTTACTGGAGCCAATCGGGAAATTGTGATTTCCCCGGTTTCCCGGATCTTCTACGGTGAACCTCCTTTTGTTGGAGCATTGTGTTTGGCGTTAAGAGCAATACAGCTTTGGGTACCTCAATAAAACTAAAATAAACTTCCCACAACATTCCACTTCATCGCCTTCGCATATGCCCTGCTTGGGGGCTCCTTTCGTCCATCTGCCCATGACAACAACACATTTTTCGAAATCAATATTTGAATATCCATGGGCTTGACGCGTACCTTGCTATTGATAACGTGAATATGGAGAATTTGCTCAACATTGTCATAGTATAATAATAAAGGAGAAATGGCATTTCCCTCGGGTTGAACTGCTCAGCTGGCATCTTAACTGAAGCGCTGATCGTAGCGGTCTCCTTCTAACCATTAGCTAGCGATCAGCCACCTTGAAAAATTATCAAGTGTCTTACCTCGAGTACGGCGCTTACTCCGGCCGCGGATAGTGCTGGCTTGGCCGGCTGCATTTCCCCTGCAGCTGCCTGAAGCCAAACCCTTCGGACTCAGTCGTCGCCCCGGGCCATCGCCTGCATTTCGTGGTCTCTTCGGTGGCCTTGGGTTTGCGTTTGAAGGGTGGTCAGTCTTGTCCATTGAGCCCTGTTTAGACTTTCCCGCCAAAGCTTTGTTTCCTGGCTGCATCTCTGTAGTCGTTTCAATTGAAGTTTCTGACTGTGCCACGGACTGGCGAAGACGGCTGTAAGTCCGTTGCTGCGTTCTCTTTACTTCCTTGCTTTCGGACTCTCTTCCAGAGCTGTTGTCCGTTGCGTCTGACATTCGTCTAACTTTGCCAACCTCTGTCTGGGTGATAACACGCGTCCCCTCGAAGCTGACTACTTTACGCTTGGTGTTAGACTGTTCCTGCTTGGTAGATTTATCAACAAGCGAACTATCAATCTTTTCAAGAGCCGACTGGGATCCTCCGCCTTTGTTGTCATCGGCGCTGAGAGGTTGTATCCCGACAGCAGTGTTAGATTCCATGACATCTCGACCCATTTTTTGAGGCTCAGCTGGAACCTTTGGGTATTCTTGTGCTTTCTTGGCATCATCTAGCACCAACACTCCCGGGAGATCTGGAGTTGACATAAAGAGCATTTCGAGCTCAGCTGGATCATTGAAAAGTGACAGACTATTTTCCCGTGAAAGTCTTTCATGCAGACTTGAAAATGGAACAATGTGGCCTGGGCCAGCAGGGAATTTGGGCAAAGAGTCGACACAATCACCATGTTTCAAAGCCTTCGGGGGGCTACAAATCTGTGCTGCTAGCGGTCCATCTGTCTTCTGCATGTTGCCAACAGTCTTGAGAGCCCCCTGTGTTGATTCATTTATCTCAAAGAGATTGTCATGTTCACCCTCTCTTGGCTCTAGTGCAAGATTGCTGCCTTCAATTGCGTCCATATTCTCCGTGTCGTGAAGCTTAGTGCAAGAGGTATGGCCTGTAATGGATGGCTGGGCAAGCGAGGGCTGAATGATATCTTCCAGTTTCTGCCATGTTTGCTCGAAAGGCTCATCAGGATGCACCTCGATCACCTTCGCAATCCCTTCTCTTATGGTCGCTTGCCAGCTTTCAGCCTCCTGGGCCCGACGGAGGAGTGAAATCATTTCAGCATCAGCTTCCTCCCCGACCTTCTCCAAAGCAGATGACCGTGATTTGAGTATGGCGAGGCTTTCTTTGATCGCTGCAAGTTCTTCATTCTTCTGAGCCGTCTCCACCTCAAGCATCTCAACCCTCTTTTCTGCTTCCTGTACTGCTTTCTCTTTCAGCATCACAGACTCGGTCTTCACCTCCAGGCTCTTTTCAAGCTCGGTCGTTTTTCCTTTTGCTTGTTCAAGCTGTTCGACTAGTCTCTCCCTTTCCGCTAAGAGACCCAATTCGGAGCTCTTCAATGATTTTGTTTCGACCTCATTGGCTCTGGCCTCTGTGATATATTTCGAGCAAGAAACATTGAGTTCGGTGATTCGTTTCTGTGATTCATCCAGCTGCGCTTATTAGCAGTGCAAATCAAGAAGATCACGCTCCGCATCACTTACCACAGAAGCCTTTGCTAGTCGCTCATTCTCGGCTGCCTTTTCGGCTTCGGTCTCCATGCTGTTAGTGAACCACTGTCTCATCAAGCATGATGGGACTTACCAAAGAGCTTTGGGTAGTTACAAGCTCCACCTGAAGGTTTTTGAAGTCTCTTTCTACCTTCGCCTTTTCTGTCTCAAGGCCTTGGACTTGTTGTTCGAATTTCGCTCTCATCTCACCGTGTAATTTGATGGCTGCGGCGCCCAACTCTTCTCGGATTCTTTGTTCGAGCAATTGAAGCTCAGCCTGCAAGGCCGTCTTCTCAATTTCCAGCCGGGAATTTTGACTCTTGGACGCTTGTTCATTAGTAACACTTTCGGTTAATGCATGCTGAAGATGTTGATTCTCGGATAATTTGCTGGCAAGCTGCTTTCGAAGAGACTCAACCTCAATCGAGATTTCTTGCAGTTGAAGCTGCAGTTGCGTATTTTCAGCAAACTTATTGGAAACCTCCATTTCCAAAACAGGATTTCCTGCTGGAATTCGAGCATCGGAAAGCTTCTGGCCGAACATTTCTAACCCACGCACGAGGTCTGTTTCTGTTATTCCCACGGCCTTGATAGAAGCATCGAGACTGCCGAGCATAGGCTCAACAGTCTGAAGCTGTTGCTGCAAATTTCCGTAGCAACTCTCACTGTTAGCAAGCTGTTTGAAAATTGATGAGTGTGGACCGAAGTTGCCTTTAATCGCTTGAAGAGCTTCTTGAAGGGCTTGGAACATATTTTTACTCATTTCCGTGCTCCGGTTGACGTCACTTGCGACCTGCCCAGCCAAGGAATTGAAACTAGAGTCGTAGTGAGTCTAGAATCTATGTTGTTCTTTGTTACACTTCCACAGCACTTACCGAGATGCTGCCTCATGAACGCTGTTGGTGAAGTCTTGGACATTCATAGTCTCCGCAGAGCACTGTTCTTTCAACCCCTGAACGGAAGCGAGACAATGTTCAAGCGCCGGACGCAGTTTTGAGAGGAGATTATCCTGGGATTTGAAACAAGATGTGGTGAACAGCTCGCAGGCAGAGTCAAGTTTTTCGGCCATCTTACGCTGATCGTTTCTGACAAGGGCCAAGTATCGCGACTGGCTCTGAGACTCATTTTGGATGTAGGCTTCTAGAGTCGCGATTCGCTTTTTCTCGTTGGATAGCTGAGTCTTTATCAAATCGCCTCTTTTCTCCGAATGGTCCAAGGCTTCCCTCAAGCTTACAACCGTTGCCTCGGAATTCGAAATTCTCTCGCGTTGGTCTTGAATGGTTTCCGCACTATTCGAAACATTCAACTTGATCTCGTCCAAACAGTGTTGGATCTCGCTTCTCTCTCTATCAAGAGACACGGTGGCTTCTTTCAATCCTTTGGCTTGCTCCCAAACTACTCCATATTCACGGCCTAGTTCGTTGAGAGCACCTTTGAATGTGCCAAGTTTCTCCTTCCATTTGTCTATTTGGGCGCGTTGAGATCTTGACTCGGATGATGTTTTGGAGAGCTGTGCTTGGCATTTCTTGAGCCGGTCCTGCAGATTAAGATTCTCTTCCTTCAAGCCCATGTTCTCGCTCGTGACTTGCCGTTGGATAGCTGCAGCCGCTTGCTCGCTTTCCTCTCGCTGCCTCATTCTCGTGATGAGAAGCTCGAATAGATCATCCTCACTGAGCTGAACGCCATTCTTGCCACCAACGAGCGGTGCCTGTTGCTTAGAAGATGCTTCCTTCTCAGGAGGATGGCGTCGCTTTGAAGCCTGAAGCTGATTGTTGATAGGCTTAAGAGGTACACGAGAGCATGGGTACTCTGAAATCTCATGCCTCTCTTTGCGAGGCTGTTGTACCTGGGGCGGGTTGGGTAAGGCTGAATCAGCTTCGCCTCTCCTCTCAATATCAGAGACATGCTCTTGACTCGTGTCAACGGTCCTTTCTGCAGGGCCAATAGTCTCTCTGCGGGTATCAGCTCCAGTGGGCTCGTTCGGCCGAGGAACAATCACCGCCTTTTCTTGCCCGAAACCCGGTTCCACTAGATCTCCAGGTGTAGGCCGACTACCGCTGTCTTTGTTGGGTTCAGCTGCTGTCGATAGCCGGCTTGGAGGCCGCGAAACCAAAGATTGTCTCACGGGGATTGGTGGTTTGGGGATTCCTTCCTTCCCAAAGTCGCGAGAATTGAGTGGGCTGGACTCAAGATAACACGTTAGTCCGTTGTGAACGGCAGTGTTCATCTGCAGGGTCAGCCTGGGTCATCTACATACGTGTCTGACCTGGTCAGTTGATAATTGCGACCTGCATCCTCTCCCATTGGTTCTCTTGAAGATTGGGCATTATCGATTGCAGGAAGGGGGATGGTAGGTTGCTTGGTCAGGTTTCGAGAGTACGAGGGCTTGTGTGAGGCGGGCTTGCTGAAGGAGAAGTCTATAACATCAATGCCAGAACTCTCTGGGCGCTGCAGCAGCGGCCGGGGGTTTTCAGAGCTCTCCATATTGAATGACTAGGAGTGATGGAGGAGGTGAAAAGGATAAAGAAATGGCCAGATCTAACGAGAAACACCATCGACATTGAGGAAGCCAGAGGGAAGGAGCTACCCCGTGACTGAGCCACCATCTCTACACCTACATCCTCATGAAATGGCAAGGAGCACTATTTTAGCTAGTTGCTTGGTATAGTTGAAGGATGAAGAGAAGGATCGACTCCATTTTACTAAATAGGAGTGAATTTTCCGGTTAAATATTTATCAGACAAGCTATCCTTGTTCAAATTGGAAATGTACACTTCTACTCCGTACTTCTCTAGGGCTTAGTGCTGCATGAATACGAGCATTAATCTGGGAGTGTCCACGTGAACTCTCCCGAGGACATCCTGATTATGGCTTATTATTATAAAGAATATATTATTCTAATCCCCTCTTGTTTTGTGCCTGTCTCGTGGAGAGCTGCAAAACAGACTTAAAAATGAGATATGTCAATATGTCAATACTAAAAAGCCACGTAAATATGTAATTGTCATGAACTGATTCGATACATAATGTTTATTAATCACAAATCCATGCATATAATAATCTAAATAGCATAAACAGCCCCATCCTAGGTCCAAATTAATCGAAATAGCAGGCCCCAAGCGCGTGTTGATCCCTTTGTATGTTTTACCCAACGCCTACAACATAGTTGACAAGGATCCACCATTCTATTTTATAAGCTTACCGTGGGCGCTCTCTACGGGTTCTAGTTCCTGGGCTCCCATTTGACAAGGGATTTAGAACCTTAACACCAGCTGACTGCGCCCACATGTCAAGTTTGACCCATAGCACCCAAACTAGTAGAGTTAATGTGTTTGACAAACATATCCGTATGGGTACTCCGTACGTGTTCAGCATATATGCGCCATAGTGGAGTGAATGCGAAACAAAAGACCCGCCTAGAATTGATGCAACTGCAGGCGACTCAAAGTCCTTACATGTGAGGGATCAAAATCGAATATCGAATATTCTTTAGGCATTCCAGGGCCCTTCTATACAGTTCCCGAGACAACTATGCATTGCGGCCTAGGGGCCCAGGGCGGTCTGTAACGTGGCAGCCACGAGAATTCGGGAGAAATAGGGCATATCTCACACGTGTGGCAAACTATGATCAGTCGATTGCATACTTTGGGGTTATCTCCTGGTTCCTTGGGCATATTCCAAATTGTAATTTCTAGTGGGAATGAGGGAACCTGAAAAGCGAGATCAATTTTCAAGTAGCACAGAGTCTCACAAAGAGAAGGTAGGGCCGTAGGGCACACTGAATGCCTAGTGATCTACATCGGACCATATGATATAGCACTTAATCGCATAGAAATTACCAATTCTCCCGATAATTCCCCAAAGAACCCTGTTTCAAATTGAATTTTGATCGCCGGGATGTTCGCCTAGGATTAGTATAATGGACAAGTCACTGAATTGAAAAAGTCTGTGCATTCTGTTAGCGGGTATCATAGCCTCCGCTCACTCTAAGCGGGTCGAACTAGGTCAGTGGCCAGTATTACGCCGTATATGCTCTTTCTCTCTCTCCACCTAAAACTCATTTTTGAGAGCCCGATGTTCGGAATGCGTGGGGGTAATATGGATGTCGTTATTGTTCAGCATTATGCATTCTCTATGCTTATCATCGATGTAAGAGATATAGATAACCGGGGAATATCAATATCTTTCACAAACCAACTAGTCTTGAAGGGTAGTAACACAGTGCAGATCACACGGCATCCAAGACCAGAACAAGCATAGGAAGCGGACCTAAAAAGCCCATTTCTTTCAATTCTCCCCCCTTTGCCCCCATTTTTTTGCGCGTCACGCGTGATTGGCCCAACTTACTGCCACTTCTTCCAGACCGCTCACCCGCTTCATCCCCTTTCTTTCACCTTTGCTTCAACTTGACCAAAGTGGACAGGAATATCTTGGTATTGCCGTGTCATTTGACATATTTATTTCAACGATTTTCTACCGCTCTCCCACTGGTTTTTTTTCGCGGTGGTTCTTTATCCAAGTGTGTTTCGCGACTTAAGCTCCCGGGCCCTCACCTTTTCTCGATATACATATCCTGCAGGCTTGGAACCCTAGGACCTTCTTTATTTTCCTTGGAAGAGTTCTGGTGGCCTTCTTATTTCATCTAGTCTCGTTTGTTTTCTCCAAAAAAATTTACATCTAGACCTCCATTCGATCATCTTCGACTCTTGAAACATTCGACCCCCCCGCTCGGCGATTCTACGTTCGGAATTCAGTCACCTCTCATGGAAATTGCGATCTAAGCTCGATATTCGCCGAAAATCCGTCTCTATCCACTCGTGGTTTACCCGACTACCGTTGCCGTGATCACCATTCAATCGGAGGATTTTGGGGACAAGTGTGATGTTGCTAGCAGGATACTAGTCAACCCTTTAATTATTTCGACCATCGGTCTATCCTCACAATATGGGAAACACTCAAGGGAAACCGGTGTCGTGCAACGATGCAGGTAGGTTTACTGGACTCCAATCGGGGACGTCTGCGGGACTACCTAAGTTACCCATTTTGAATAATCTGCTGATCGCTTTTTATCTACTAGTCAACCTCAATCATTTCCGGCTCCTGCGTGTCGTTGGAAAGGGCGCATTTGGAAAAGTACGAATCGTCGAAAGAAAGGACACGGGCCTTACATTTGCCCTAAAATATATTCGCAAAGAGGAAGGTTCGTTGGAAGCTCCAAAGCCGTCAAGCGGAGAGCGCTATAGCTGACACTCGTTTCAGTGGTCCGTTCGGAAAGCGTACGGAATATAATTCGCGAGCGGAGAATGCTCGAGCACTTGAACCATCCGTTCCTATGCAATTTACGATACAGTTTCCAGGATATGGAGTACATGTGAGTATTCCAGAATCGACTTTCGTCACCCCTCGCTGACCCAATTAAAGCTATATTGTGGTTGATTTAATGAACGGCGGCGATCTTCGATTCCATATCTCTCGAAAATGTTTCACAGAGGATGCAGTGCGGTTTTGGATGGCAGAATTAGGGTGTGCTCTGAGGTATATCCATTCGCAGGGTATCATTCATCGAGACTTAAAACCCGACAATGTCCTATTGGATTCCGATGGACATGTCCACTTGGCTGATTTTGTAAGTTATATCGACATGGATCGATCGCATTTGCGTGAGCTTCAGCTAACATGAGCCTCTCAGAACGTCGCATCCGATTACCGACCTGGGAAGCCTCTTACAAGCAAGTCAGGAACACTAGCCTATCTTGCCCCGGAGGTCTACGAAGGAACTGGTTATACCTTTGAAGTCGATTGGTGGTCATTAGGTGTCACTTTTTACGAGTGCATCTACAATAAGGTATGGAATATGTGTTTCCCGTGTTCTCCTCCCAGCTAATTTTGAATGCAGCGACCGTTCGAAGGGCGAAGTCAAGAAACCCTGAGTGAAAACATCAAAAGGGCGCAGCCGAAATACTACGTCACCAATCCCGCCGTATCAGTGGCTTGCTTGCGGGCATTGGGATCATTGATACAAAAAGATCGGAGTCAACGAATTGGCGCCATCGGATTTGAGACCTACACCTCACACATGTTCTTCGCCGAAATCGACTTTGATGCCCTGGAGCGCAAACAGATCCCGCCAGTATTCCGCCCATCAAGCGACAAAACCAACTTCGATGCGACTTATGATCTAGAGGAGCTGCTTCTCGAAGAAGCGCCATTAGAGGCCAGAGCGCGCAGGCAAAAACCGCGCGCCGAACTAAGGGACGATGCCACCGCGAAAGAGATTCGGGATGATGAACTTCACCGTCTCATTGAAACAATGTTTGAACCGTTTGACTACACCTTGACTAGCTACCAAGGCAATGCCGCGGAAGCTATTGCCGCCGTAACGTGGGTTTCTCTCCCAATCAAGATCATTGCCCCGTTGTGCTAACCTTGTCTTTCAGAAACCCCGAGGAGTGCCTTCCAATGGCGACAACAACCCAAGGGAACACCACAACCCCCGCAAACCCAACTGTACATGCCCGCCAATTCTCACACCCCGACCAGTCCAAAAATACATCTCCCATCCAAGCCGACGGCTCTCACTATCGTGCTCCACAAAGTGACAGCATGACCACAGTCAGCGAGACACTCGATCCCAATGACCCCGCGGCTGGTCAGCCCCCTCCTTCCCCCTCAAGCCGCGTGTCGCCTTCACCGCCGCCTGCTCCGTCCTTCCACCGACCCTTACCCCCCAACAATCGACACCGCGGTGCCACTCGGCAAATGAGTAAAAGTGGCGGCGTGCAAATGGTCCTAAATGAAGCTGGTAGCTGGAGTGAGCTGGCCCATAACTCCACCCCTGCCGATGGAATGGATGGCGATGATAAGGGCAAACAAGCCAACGGCATGCTATCATTCTTCAGTCGAAAGAAGGGCCGCGACCGCAGCCCCAAGCCAACTGAGCCAGGCGTTCTGGGCAAAGAGGGAGCCAGGCAAATCATTAGCTAATAGCTAATGATAGGCTCACCTTTTGGTGAAAACTTATTGGCGCTCATGTGGGTGGCGCTGTCGCTGCCGACAAGATACCCGCACAATCTGGACTATCGTGCTAAGCTACGTGGTTTCTACTCGCACAAGAGTTTGAAGTCTCGGCAGGGACATCAATGCTACCTAATACCAACCCTGGAGGAGGTCCCCGATTAGATGTCAGCTCCAACTCTTTGGCCGGGTTTCCACTACTTCGACGCGCTCCGGCTCCCGCTCCGTTGGGAGCAGCCGGAGGGAGACAGCCTTGCTGACTCTGTCTGATTGCATTCTGCATATGGACTATGCATTTCTCTGCGTTGATCCCTGCAGCAAGAGATGCAGTGCTCGAGGCACCATCTTCCTTTTATTCTATTAGATTCCCCGGACACAGCGAGAATTTATTATTTCATGTTTATCATCTCTATATATATCGTCCTTTCTCCCCCTCCCCCCCCCCCCTTGTCCATCCTCCCCTCACAGCTGTACAGATATCCACGACAGACACCAACACCCAGACTTGCGTTTTGATTTTTTTCTTTTTCTCATTCATCTTTCGGTTGGACTTCATTTCTGTCTCTTTTCGCAATGATGTCCTTTTTAACCTTGTATTGTGTTTTGGAGTTTCCATACCCTCACTTGTTGATATGAGCATTTTGTATTTTGGTTAGAATGGACCGGAGCTTGCATGTCTATTTGGACTGGGATAGGTGTATTTAATGTTATTGCATTTGAATATATGAAATTAGTTCATCTTTCATCTTCGAATCGAAGTAGTACTACTCTTCACTTTAAATATCCACTCGTTGCTCAGCAACCATTCATATCTATAATATACAAAGTACGTACGTATCATGAACGCGCGGACTTTATAGATTATAGTATATATCAAACTTAAAGGGCATTATAGAGAATAAACCCTATCAACACAAAGCCATTTTACCTCTATACAATCTCTTGGCAGAGGAATCCAAGTGGGGAAAAAGCAAAACAAAGTCCAAAAATACACTTGGACAGCTTATACCGACCCAATATAGATGGGATTCCAAGAATTCCAAGAATTCCAAGACGGACTGAACTTTTTTTCAATTCCAACTTGGCACATCCCACGTGTCCAACCCAACCTCACCTCATTTTCCATCTTCCATTCTTCAATCTTCCACTTCCCCCCTTACCACCCAACCCAATCAAACAACCACCCCCACAAACAAACAATTCCCACATTCCAATCCAAGCGATCAGCGCATACCACACCAACCACCCCCACCCATCTGGCATGCCCAGCCAATCCCAAACCCGAGACCGACCCGACAGACGCGATCGGGATCGGGATCGGGATCGCGACCGCGCACGCGAGCAAGAGCGCTCCCGCCGCCGAGACCGAGACCGGGACCGTGAATACATCCGCGGCCGCTACGAAGACGTCGACGAAGGCGCAACATCCAGTCCTGGAAACGCGCGCACGGCGAAGTACCGCTTCCGCGGGGAATCGGGGTACGAGTCGAACTCGCATAATGAGCGCGCTGAGTATGATGAGGAGCGGGAGCGGCGAAGGGAACGGAGGCGGAGACGGAGGGAGGAGGATGAGGCTGCGGGGCTTGTTTATGGGGATGAGAGGAGACGGGATAGGGAGAGGGGGAGTTCGAGGGTGAAGGATTCACCTGCTGCGTCGCCTACTAAGCGGCGGGATCGCGAGAGACGGTATCGCAGAGATGAGAGTGTTAGTGCGAGTCCGGCTAGAGAAAGACGGATGAGGGATGTTGATGTTGATCTTGAGGCTGAGGCACGGAGACGGAGACGACGTGAGCGCGAGCGCGAAAGAGAACGAGAGCGTGAGCGTGAGCGAGAAATAGAGGCTGCTGCTGCTGCGTCGCCGGCGAGGAAACATCGCAGCACTGAGTCTTCTAGTAGTGCTTCGCACCTCTTGAGTGTGGATGCAATGGCGCGCCTTGCCGCTCAGCACGAAGATGTGGATCGCATGGAGCAGTATCGCGAGGAAGAGGATTCGCGTCGGGAACGACGGCGACAGCGGAAGCGAGCTGCTCTGGACGGTGCTGCTGGTGCGGCGCTTGGTGCTGAAGTTGCAGAGGGTCGTTCACGCCATAAGGCTGGTGCGCGTGTCGTGTCTGGTGCTTATTTGGAAGAGGGACATAGCTCTGATGCTCGGGTTCGTCGTCGTGGAGGTGGTGGCCCTGCTATGGAAGATCATTGGAAAGATGAAGATAGCTGGGAAGGCAGTCTGGAGAGCCGTGGAGGGCCACCGGCTTGGAAGTTTTGGTCTAATTGGCCGAGGAAGAAGCGTATTTTGGTCGGATGTCTACTTGCGGTCCTACTTTTGCTTGCCATCATCATTCCGGTTGCAATTGTTGTGTCAAAAAAGAAAGGCTCAGATTCAAAGTCAAGTTCCTCGAGTTCCTCAGACTCTGGTGACAGTTCTCTCACCTCTAATTTGGGCAGTATCAGCCGCGACAGCATACCGGTAAGTTTTGAATGTGCTACCTTGATGGAATTTTCTGACAACAGCACCTCAGAGTTACGCCAAAGGTACCGTTCTAGATCCATTCACATGGTACGAGACCGTAGGGTTCAACCTTACATTCACAAATGAGACTGTGGGAGGTCTTTCTGTCATGGGAATCAACTCAACCTGGGATGACTCTGCCCAGGCGAATGACAATGTGCCTGCTCTCAACAAGGCGTTCCCCTACGGCACACAACCGATCCGTGGAGTGAATATAGGGGGATGGTTGTCCATCGAACCCTTTATTGTCCCATCTCTATTCAGCAAGTGGCCATCCAGCGCCAGTATCATCGACGAGTACACCTTGACCAAGAAGCTCGGAAACTCTGCAGCGTCCACGATTGAGAAACATTACGCCGAATTCATCACAGAGTCAGACATAAAAGAGATCAAGGAAGCCGGGCTGGATCATGTCCGAATCCCATACTCTTACTGGGCCGTCACTACCTACGACGACGACCCATACGTCCCTAAGATTGCGTGGCGATATCTCATACGCGCAATCGAGTGGTGTCGCAAGTATGGGATACGGGTCAAGCTTGACCTCCACGGACTCCCCGGCAGTCAAAACGGCTGGAACCACAGCGGTCGACAGGGCAGCATCGACTGGTTGACCGGCACAAACGGCGCCCTCAACCGGAAGCGATCACTTGAGATTCACAACCAACTCTCACAGTTCTTTGCCCAAGATCGGTACAAGAACGTGGTAACAATTTACGGTCTAGTGAACGAGCCCTTGCTTTTGACCTTGCCCGTCGAGCAGGTCCTAAATTGGACCCAGGAGGCTGCAGAACTCGTCCGCAAGAATGGTGTCACCGCCACTCTTGTCCTACATGATGGCTTCCTGAACCTCGACAAGTGGGACAACATGTTCAAAACTCACCCGGACAACATGTACCTCGACACCCACCAATACACAACCTTCAACACGGGTGAGATCGTCTTGAACCACACCGCCAAGGTCAACATTATCTGCAATAATTGGTACCCCATGATCAAGGAGATCAACACAACAAGTTCTGGGTAAATATCGCTCCGTTTGCTTTCTCATTTCATACGCTAATACACAAACTAGATGGGGTCCAACAATTTGCGGCGAATGGTCCCAGGCCGACACCGACTGCGCACAGTATGTGAACAACGTCGGCCGAGGCACTCGATGGGAAGGAACCTACGATACAAGTTCCACGACAGCATATTGCCCAACAGCGGCCGAAGGAACATGTAGCTGTGCGGATGCGAACCAGGATCCTTCTGAGTACTCGACTACATACAAGAAGTTCCTGCAGACGTATGCTGAGGCACAGATGTCTGCCTTCGAAACGGCGATGGGATGGTTCTACTGGACCTGGCGGACAGAGTCCGCCGCACAGTGGAGTTACCGCACTGCGTGGAAGAACGGATATATGCCTAGTAAGGCATATAGTCCTTCATTCAAGTGCGGCGATACAGTACCGGACTTTGCCGATACAGCGGAAAATTTCTGAGATGATTTCTCTACATTTACTTGCATTTTGCATTTTGCGTTTCTTTTGTGTTTGCATAGATACCATGGATAAATATTAGATTTCTTGCATATGATTCCAATGCCATCTGGATATTGGACATCTTCCCCCGTTTCATCTGTTTCTTCCAGTCAAACCAACTTCCATCCTAACTCCGATATCACGCTAACGCTATGCCATCCTAGATATGTATGTATCTAAGCCTCGAACCAACCCCCAGCCTCCCATACACCAGGCCGATAAACAACCTCCTCCCGCACCCACTGAAGCCTAACACCACCAAGCAACCGATCAACCCTGTGGAAATCAATCGGCTTCATAACCCACCCGTCAAAGCCAGTCTCCATGTACATTTTGCGATTTTCCTCGAGCAAGGAAGCCGAGACAGCGAAAATGGGAATTCGAGGCGCAGGTGCGATATCATTAGCTAGCTCTTGCTGCTCGTATTCGCGTATCATCTGCGTTGCACCGAGGCCATCAACGATGGGCATCTACAGGCGGAAAATTGGGTGTTAGTATATCAATACATTTTGTAATTATACAATTGTTTGGTATTGGTGGGCATACTTGTAGATCCATCAGCACTGCATCGAAGCCAGTGGGATTCGCTTTGTACGCATATGCGCATTCTTTTCCATTGCTTGTCATGTGTACCGTGTGTCCAAATCTCTCAAGGCGCTTTTGGACGATTGTGCTGTTGGTCGGGTCGTCTTCCGCGACAAGAATGTGGAGGTTCCAGTCCATTGTCGGAGAGGTGCTTGGTTGGGTGGTTGGGGAGTTTGTGGTTGGTGAGATCGACAAGGTCTCTTTGATGTAAGATTTGGATGCTTCTGATGATTGACTGGGATCATTCTTTGGAAGGGAAGTGGTTGGTTTATCTAGCGAGTTGCTCTGTCCGAGTTGTTGGCCTGAAAGAGACAGGTTTCTTAATTCGCCGGTTTGCAAGCTTACATCGGCATTCACGATGGATTGGCCTGATTCAAATTCTGAATCTTGACCACATTCACACGGAATACCGTCTTCTTTCTGGCTTGTTATGCAACTCGAGGGTGTGGTGCCTTGCTTTGTCTCTTGTCTTCGTTCCTCTTCCTGCAGAGGCTCGTTTGACGTAGTGCATAGGTTCTGCATTTGACTACTATTTTCATCCGGAAGAGGAAACGAAAGCCTGATCTTGAAGCAACTCCCCTTGCCTTCTTCAGATTTCAGGCTTAGCTGCCCATTCATATTGCGCACGATTCGGGCGACTAGCGCGAGGCCCAGACCAAGCACACCTTCCGTCTCCAACACATGGCCACTTGAAGTGCGCTCGTATGACTTAGGATTCTGCATGTATCCCTTGTTGGAAACTTGTTCCAGCTCGCAGAACAATGTTTCGACAGTCTCTTGGGACATGCCAGACCCGGTGTCGTGTATTGCGACTTCAACGCAAATATGATCTGGCTCCAGCGGTTCCGGTACGACACAAGTCTCAATTGTTACTGCTCCGGTGGATGTGTGCTGTATGGCATTGCTAATCAAGTTTGTGATCACCTGGCGTACCCGTCGTTGATCTCCAAGGACGGGAGGTAGGGCTGCATGTTGGAATACTTGCAGATCGACATGCTTCTGTCTTGCCTCTTCCCAGAATATATCTGTTGCTTCCGTGAGAGTTTCTGATAGATCGAACGTCTCGTCTTTTATCAACCGTTGTCCGATTTCGGCATTTGTGAGGTCAAGGAGATCATTAATGATGTAAACCAACGACTTAGAAGCCGAGTGAGATCTGGAAATGTGATCTCGTGTCTCTTGGTCAAGAGATCCGTCAAGAACAATTTCTAGGTAGTTGATAATAGTATTGAGCGGTGTTCTGAACTCGTGAGCAGAATTAGCAAGTAGAAGCCTCATCAACTGGTTGTTTTGCAGCGTTGCCTCCTTCTCTTGCCATATATCGGTGAAAGTGCGATATAGCACAGACAGAACAGATGCTTTCTCAAACTCTGCTGACGACCACTCATTTTGTCGACTCGATCTCCCTGAATCAGACGCAAGGTTGTGGCTTTCTAAATTGGCCCGGAAGAAGATAATAAAATCACGGCCGTCCGCCGAAAGAGGAACATAAAGCAAACCAGAAAGATGATGAAAGCCGGGCGAGTAGTTGAGTTCTTGAAAATCGGTGGTGATATCGCCGGACCAAAACACAGTATCGTTCTCTTTAGCTTTCATGTATTCAAACAATGCCAGAACTTCCTGCGAGTCGATTGGTTTCCCTAAGATCTTGGACTCGCCCATAATCGATGCTGCAGCGTAATCTGCCCCGAACAGACCGAGAAGATCACCAGGTGGAGTCTTGATAGCCTGGAGTGTGTCTACTTTGTTCAGGGCGATATCGGGTTCTCGAAATTGGAAGGGCAAGGTGTAGGACAGACGCTCAATGTTACTTGAAACCGCCCCGGCCACAAACCAGCAAACTTTCTGGATGAGCGGATGGAGCCTTTGGTTACTGTCGTAAGACTGACAGGATATGAGACCCCAAAGCTTGCCAAAAACATTAACTTGAATTGACACACAAGCCCTGACTGGATTGTTGGTGTGCGGCGTTGGGAGCACAGGTGCTGTGGAGAGGTAGGTATTTGACATGTCGAGGGGTCGTTTGTTGGTTGAAGCCCGATACACAAGCTTTGAAGTTCCATGGCTTCTAGAAAAAGAGGAGCATACAGTATTGCGTGTATATAGTTTCTTCAACCCTTCGGGGAAGGTTGATTCCGGAAAATGAATGCCTTCGTACGACGTTAACCCTGACGAAGTGTCAGCCGCATCGGCGACCACGGTTCCGTTGCGATCACTATCGAAATGATACATGGTCGTTCTGTCGAATTGAATGAGACTTTGCAGAGCGGCAATGGCATGTTGAACAAGTGCTTCTAATGTTTGAGAATTTGCCAGACGCTGGAGAATTCGAGGAACGGTATTGAGAAGCTCCAATGAATCCGGGACTTTGCTATTTTCAACATCACGATCTTTCCCTGGAGGGCGGAAGTCCTCGGAAAATGCCCCAGAAGTCAAGTCCAAGCCCTGGCTATCCGAGGAGTCTGAAACTTTGGTGGTTCTGGTATTAAAACTTACCCCGGGAGGATGGACATTCTCGAGAAATGCACCAGAAGTTATATCCAGGTTCCCGCTATCAGATGTTGTCATTTGGCTCTCGAAATTCTCCAAATGGGGGCGATCATTTGTCTCCTGAGCCTCGGGCTGGAGCTCGCAGATCACATAGTTCTTATATACAGTGCTGGTATGCATGGTACACCAAGTACTCTGGGTATGTCCATCGGATGATAACACAGATAGGAAGAAAACCTCAGGGCCAGAATCCTCGACCGAGTAGTCATCACTCAAAACAAATTGAGCATGAGCAAGAAAGTTGCTCTGTTGCGAGGATGGCAATATATCACAAAATGTTCGAAGTTCGAAGAGGGCATCAGAGGAATGCCCAATGATTTTCTCGGAGTTTTCGCTCGCTACCTGTACTTCGAAGCTACCGCTGGACTCTGTCATCACAATGAGTGCACCGAATGACTGAATAAAAATGTCCTCTTCATCTTCATGCGAGTAGTATATTCCCTTTGTTGTCTTGTGGAAGTCAAGAATCTCGCCACCGTTTTGCACAGTATTTTTCAACTGGTCCAACCGGTCGAGATTGTGGCCAGCGTAAAATTGACCTTTCAGCACTGGCGAAATCTCGCTCTCGCCACCACTCTTTTGATGCAGTCGAGCCAGAGAGTCGTGTCTCTTTAGAACACCATCCTCGGCATTCATGCTCTTCGCGGGCGAATTCTTCTGCTGAGAGCCGGCTTGTTCATTGGTGTAGCCTACGCCCCATGTGTCTGAAAAAGGAGATATCGGTGTTTCGAGGTTATCCAGGGAAGGTGTTTGCAGGGCAGATGAAGACGTGGAATCAAATGAGACGACCGATCGAACAGGAAAGACCCTTTCCGTCAAGTCAGTCCCTAGCTGAGGTAGTTTTAACTTCGGTGATGGTAGCTCAGCTACTGTTGATATTTTAGTTTTGTTGCCAGACATGATACACATGGTCTTTGGTATAGATAACGTTCGCGCGAGAGACTGCCTTCTTCTGGAAGGTTTCTCTTCTTTCCTGCCATTTTGGTCATCTTCGTTACGGTCATCGTAAATGACCGCCCAGTTGCCTTTTTCTTTGATGTCGGATCGTGAAGACATATCTCGAATTTCAATCCTCGGCGGAGAGAACAGTTAAGAATGGTTCGAACTAAGAAGACCACCAGCGTTAGCTTTAATCCCATGCAGCGAATTTGACGGGAAGGAGCTCACGGGAAGGCAGTGTTGGGTTCACACGGTTAGGCAAAGACTAGCAACATCCGAGGCATTGTGTATTAGGAACAATTTGGGCGCACACGAAGTGTATGAAGAAAGTCAAATGAAGTTGAAGGGCATATGGTGCGAGATCCCCACGAATTCTATGTCTCAACCGGGGTTACCGACTGGTTTATTCCCCAGCTCATGCTTTCTCCTGTGGGCTTTCAACCTATCAAAGCATAAGCCACCAGAAACAAGCTTCCTCCCTGGGAGTATGTCCTCGGTTCCCTTGTCCGGTTCGCTGGAAACTACCATCAGAAAGTCGCGCGGAATCCTATGGGCTAGAATCTTAGATCCATGGTATAAGCTTCGGCAAATGGTCTGCTTGGTCCTGGCTAGAACCCATCTAAACCTGCTTTTGCGCTTACCCTCGTCCACTCTTGGACTCTGAGAGACTTGGTGTGCTGACCCATTCCATGTACTATCAGTGTAATCCAATCAAGGATATCCAGGGCATTACTGCCATTCGAGTTAGAGCGCACGAAGGCGAGACTCAGCGATTCTGGACCCGAACCATAGAACCTGGCAAGGAGGTACCTGTTCCGGCCCATCGAGAATCAGTTCAGCTCGAATGGGGATACCCCACACATTCAACAAAAGAAACGTGGTCTTCTCAGTTAGTCTGTGACAGAAGTGTTGGATGGCGACATGAAAAACGGCTTGGATTTAACAACTGGGTTCTCAATTAGTTTCTGTCCGGCCGTACCAGGCATCAATCGAAATGAGATCAGAATGGATCGTAAAAGTCGACTTAGTTTCCCCACGAGTATCAATAAAAGGGCAACGTATCGTACCCTTGCAGTGGAGCTTGACACACCCCTATTCATAGTCACGGTAATTAATATCCAGGATCGCAAGTATCCCAATCGGACCACAATGCCGAGCCCCATCGTGAAATCGCCATATCTAAAATTGGACGGCAATCTGACTCGCGGGCATTGTTTCCGGATACATGGGAGGCGTGAGGCCAGCCATGAAACGACTAAGGTTCCACCATTCTTTGGTCTGTAGCAGCCCCAGACTAACAATGGGGAATGAAGGACCTAGAGATGAATGTTTCGACATACTAGCAAGAAGTTCAGGAGATGTACGAGATGAACCAATAAGATATAATATCAAACAAGAAATGAGATAAATCTAGCAAAAAGACTTTAAACACGTTCCTTACGCCAACCAGGACTCCCCAAAGTTCTCTCCAATTATCGTTTCATAATTTCGTATCATGCTGATAATTTACCAGCGTCGACCGTAAACCGAGTGTTCATGTCGTGGTCGGTTAGCCTGGGCCTCATTTCCCCGGCTGCGTGGGGCAGACTGTGTTGATTCCCGAGAGGAAGAATGGACAGGCTCAGTCTCATCCCCGGCATTCAGCAGTCGAGTAGGCTGGTTGAAGTCCAGGGTGCTTTGGTTATCCTTGAATCGGGCTTCCGCATCACGGCCGAAGAGAGCCATCATGTCGCGCACAGTGAGCTTGCCAGCGCCAGTCTTGCCCTCGATAGTAGCATTGGCCAGTTCACGCTTGCGGTCCTGTAGGGCAACAATGCGTTCTTCCACGGTACCCTTGATGACCATCTTGTAGATTTTGACGTCAACAGTTTGATTCAGGCGATGGACACGATCGATGGCTTGCTCCTCCACAAACTAGGTCCAGGGTTAGCACGATACGCAATATATTATAGAACATTGCAACTTACGGGATTCCAGAAGGGCTCCAGGATGACGACGCGGCTAGCGGCTGTCAGATTGAGACCCAATGCACCGGCACGTAGACTGCAGAGCAATACACGAGTGCCACTGTGGTTTCGGAGCTTTTCGAGACTGGCCTCGCGATGATTATTTGCCATTCCACCATCGTAGCGGGCGAATCCAATATTGGAACTCTTCAAGAAAGGCTCGATCTTGTCAAGCATAGATGTAAAGACGGAGAAAACAATGAACTTGAAGTCCGGTGCCTCGCGATTGAGAATCCGCATAAGATGGCGAATCTTGGTGGATGGAAGCTCTCCATTTTCTCCTTCTTCGTTGTAGATGTCGTCTGCTTCGGAATCGCTTTCATCCTCAGAATCGCTCAGAACGATGGGTTTGCTCTTCCTTCTGGAGGGCGATTCGATCTCATCATCGGTTTCATCGTCCGAAACGAGCCATTCACCACCTCCTTCAGCATTTTCATCGTCTGAACCACCTGCTTTACCGAGATTAGGCATCTTGCGCTGGTCGTCAGGTACGACCCAATCGCCTTCTTCTTCATCTTCGTCGTCACTGTCAATAATGACTCGTCGATTTTTGCGAGAACGAGCGATTTGCGCTTCGGATTTGCGGGCTGATGGGGAATCCGGAACATCAAGCTCCTTGTGGCTCTTCTTCGACTTCTTTTTCTTCTTTTTATCTATGCCCACAACATTGGTATTCAGGTCGGCTTCACATTCGCCGCATCGACTGCCACCGTCCTTGATTTCGCTTGGACTCAGGTCCGTTTGGCAAACATCGCATTTCTTTGCGACAACGCTCATTGCCCCGAAAAGATCGGCAATGCTGTCAAGATCATCCGGCTTTGACTGTGTTGACTGGCTGCTCGTACTGCCATTTTGCAAGAGAATGTCCTTGTCCTTGGCCAAATCACCCTTGACCAAGTCTGGGTGGTTACAAGACTGGCGAAGACGTAACAGCAAGACCAAGGCTCCAGCATAATCGACCTTAGCGCCACCCATCATTTTCTCAAGACTATTTTCCGTCCGCTGTTCGAGACGTTTGTAGAAGTTTAACTCCCCAGGCATGAATTCGGGAGACACCTTAATGACCTCACGCTTGGTGATGTGGAATCCATTAGAAGACTTCTTTGGCTTGCCATCTTCGCCTTCTTCACCAGGCTTCACATTGTCGTTCAGCCTGAGGACATCCTTCGTGCGCCGTTTCATAAAGGCCTTCAGATAGACCTGTAGTCGCTGAATAGCGAGACCTCCACGGCCGTTGTTCAAAGGCCGACTGATTTGGTCTCTCCATGCAGCCAAATCGTCATAGGGCTTCACCCGAAGGAATTTGATCAGACTCTGCAACTCATCCAGGTTGTTTTGCAGTGGCGTTCCTGTCAGGCACCAGCGGTATTGAGCATCCAATGCATATGCTGACTGTGTGGCTTTGGCGTTACGATTCTTGATTGTGTGCGCCTCGTCAAGAATAATACGGTACCAATGAACAGCGAAAATGCCGGCCTTTTTGGCCTTGTCTGATGCTGATGAGTTGAATTCGGAGGTAAGGGTTCCATATGTTGTGATCACAACATCGTATTTGTCCAACGTCGTCGAAGTCTTTGCGCGTGTTGTACCGTGATAGATGCAAACACTCAGCTTGTGGGATGGCTCGACCTTGTCCTTGATTTCCGCCTCCCATTGTTTGATGAGTGCAAGGGGCGCAATCACCAGAGTGGAGGCAATGCAGTTCGGGGGCAGTTTGGTCGTCTTGCCCTCGGATTCGGTGTTCTTATCGTTGTCTTCGTGGTCGGATTTGCGATTTGTGAGTAGCAAAGCAATCGTTTGCACTGTTTTGCCCAAACCCATATCATCTGCAAGGATTCCACCTTTGGGGAATATTCCTTTGGACGTCTTTCGGCCAGTCTCTTTATCACTCATCCATCTGACACCTTCAATTTGATGGGGAAGAAGGGTAACTTTTAAGCCTGGGATGATCCCCTTATCTTCATCGTCAGAGTCATCCTCCTCCTCCTCCTCTTCCTCCTCCTCCTCTGCCTCGTCTTCTTCATCTAGCTTGGCAACTTTATCGTCTTGCTCAACCTTGGCAGATGAATCGTCTTCAGACTTGGCATCTTTCTCCTTCGGGTCGTTGACCGTGACCCCTTGAAGTTGAGCAGCAAGATCGTCAAGGTCGTCAATCGCTTGTTCCTTCTTCTTGTCCACGACTACTTCATCTTTCTGCTTCTTCTGTGTCGTCTTCTTGGACTTCTTTCCGCCCTTCTTCTTCTTGCCCTTACGTTTCGGCTCAGCCTTGTCCTCCTCGTCCTCGAATGCACCTTCAAGCAAAGCCTTGATATTCTCATTTGCCATAGCCGTATCCACGTAGCCATTCATATCCATGGCCCCGAAGCTCGGCGTCGCATAGGCCGATGCTCTTGGAGCAGGATCGGTGTCGTCGCGTGTGAGATCAATGAACTTTTGTATGTTCTTCGACGCGCCTCCGACCTTCGGTGGAACAGGCTTGGATTGATAGATAGGCCTAGGGGCCCGAGGAGTTGACCAGGTGACATTTTCAGGTCGCTTGATACTCACTGCACCGTGTTGAAATCCTCCGCGGGGGTTATTGTAGGCTGATGGTGCCACCGGCTTGAATGGGTCCCATGGCTCGCTTCGCTTCACCGACGGCGTAGCGAATGGGGCACCCGACGTGCCCGGTTGGCGGTAAGCGTGAGGCGTAGCACTCGATTGCCCTTGATGGCGCGATTGTGGCTGCTGTTGTGGCTGCGGTCGAGGGGCGGGTCGATGATGTTCGGCACGGGATTGATTTGGCTTCGGAATGTTGAAAAGGTGGTTTGATCTGTGTTGTGGGGGGCCGATCGGCGAGGGTTTTCCGAATTCAGGTTCCTGGACATGTGCGGGGTGACGCTGAGCGTTTGGATTTCCTCCTGGGGTGAGGGGCTCCATTGGCGCGGTGCTTTCTCTAGCCATCGTGTTTTAACGAGCGGTGTGGGTTGGATGGTATCTTGTCAGGTAGGAAATAAGTTGCTTTCTTTGAATTCACTAGATGATCAAGGCTGGAATAATCTGATCTTTGGGCATCAAGACGCGAAGAGGAATCTCAGAGCACTGGAATTTGACGTTAGTCTTTTGTGTTCTTTGTGTTCTGTGTGCGAGCTCGACCAGTCCGTGGAGGCTGGGGTCCTCTGGGAATTGGAATTTCAAGTCCCAAAAGAAAACTAACGAATTCAGCAGCATGGGAGGAACTGACCCTTGGATGATGCCTTGAATCCGATGTGTTTTGTCGATGGTGGGGGTTTGCAAACATCAAAGGGAAAATGGCCGTTATCGATTCCAAAAGGTTATCGTTTGCTTTGCCGTCGGCCTAGCAACGGATGATGCCTCAGGCAGCCAGGCACATTTGACTATAAACCGGCACATCTACTTACTATCCGCAACCATTATTTCTTGTCCATGAAGACGAGGTCGCTTATATGCTTCTCAAATATCTAAATACCTGGTGAGGACTCAATGATCCACGTTTTTAACAGCCATGCCCCTTTGGACCACTACGTGTGTTGATACAGAGCACACTTCGCTTATGGAAACCTTTCACTACCTTGAACTTTGAACTTTGGGCTCACATTGGCAGGTAGCTATCAGAGGCTATATATGGAAAAGATATAGTGTCTTCCGGAATCACCTCGAGCGAGTCATCTACATGATCAGATTATGGAAATTACAGTTGACAGATGCCAAGTCCTTCTCCATTTATAAATTCACTCCCAGATTACTCTCGCCTTGATCTATCTCTTCATTTCAACAACACTACTCTTCAGTTCATCACTATCATTCAGCTCAACACCATACCTAACTCTATCTCTCTTGTCTTCTTTCCAGAAACACAATATCACCACCATTACGTCGAGAGAATTGAAATCATGGGCTGCCTCTTATGTTCTATTCTACTGCAGCATTTGAAGGCTATCTCGCTACGCTTGGTCCTTCTAGTTTTTGGTCATGAGCAGCTATGTTGAACCAATATACCTATAGTGCCCAGAATGATCCAGCAGTGTTGAAGGTCAAGGTATATGAGCTCACCATTAACCGCTCATTTGCTACCATCCAAATCCAACCTAAAGAAACTCCCCTATCGATGAACACAGCCAGCTCTGGGTTGTCAACTTTGAGAAAATGGAAATTCTACTGGCTTCCTTTACTCGTTTTGAGTAATTCATCCATTTTTGCCCTCTAAAAACAGCGAAAGGAAACCAAACATCTTCCAAGAGTCCTTGAGCCTGGAGCTACTTTCCCGTTCCCGCTATGTGATCAGGTCCGTTTACTGACCTTGGTATGCCTGGGTTGACTTCTTTATTTGTGTATTATATCACGCATGGGTGATATCGCAGCTTCAGCATAGAGCACCCACAAATGACTGAAATTCCTCGTGGAGCTGGAAAATAAGAACCGGCTTCCCCAATCGCCCATCTAACTCTTTCCGCTAGTTCTCCTTCCACATAGACGGAACACTATATATCAAGGTCAGCTGGTAGTCAGTAAAGGTCTATTATACCTATGTACTCACGAAACCTCAATCACAGCACATTTCCCACCCTGAACAACATCCGTCGCCTCCTTGATAGCAGGATCAAGCTCGCTTTGCGTGGTAACTGTCTTACCCCACGCCTTTCCGGCTGCAGTGGCGATTCCGGGGTAATCGGGAGAAGGGTCGAACGAGATATTGAGATCTGCGGTAAATCAGCTCACTGTGCAAAATATATTTAGCTTAAATCTGACTGACCTCGTCTATTTGACTTCGACGATAACCCCTCCTTGTGGACCAGAAGCGCAGACACCTTTGGTGCATTCCATCCGCCGTTGTTGAGCACAATGAGGAGGAAAGGGATATCGTAGCGTCTAGCGATCCAATAGACACTTTCCATCTGTGAGAATAAGTAGACTCCGTCGCCGACGCTGGGTGGTTATTAGATAATTGATATGTGCTCTGACAGTTGTGAACACTTACATTGCACAAATGAATGAACCGGGCTTGCCTAGCTTGACGCCCAGCGCTGCACCACCTCCCCATCCTAGACCACCTGCGCCGCTAGCAACCAGACTTCCGGGCTGAAATTTCATTAGTATTGAAGCAGCCGTTTGGAATGAGTACATTCATACCTTTGTCAAGTTCAAATGGTGGATGAGATGTCCGGCATTAGTTACAGCCTCCAAAACATAAATAGTGTCCTTCGGGAGAGAATTTCGCAGCCTTGATGTCAGGTATGGTACACTGACTACACCATCTTCCGATGGCAATTCAAGTGCGTGTAGGGCTTCCCTCCAGGTTTTGTAGTTCTTTGAACGCTCCTCAAACTGCAGGGAATACTTGGCCTGATTGATATCCTGTTGATCTAGGAAAGAATTAATTTGCTCAAGCGCAATTCCACAGCCAACCTTGAGCTTGCGAGTGGCGTTGATTGAAAAGACTGATATATAATTATTAGCAGGAAAGTAGGCAAGGGTCAGACCTGCTGTCGATATGAGAACTTACGTGGCATCTGTTGCTTCAGCGGATCGACATCTAGATGGAATATCTTGGTGCCTGCAGCACCTGTCAGAACATGATCGAACATTGCTTTCTGGGTATCCTTACCCGCACGAGGCTTCCCAGCAGTCGGAATCCAAGGTACATCACAATCAAGAATAAGAATAACATCAGCTTCAAGAACCTCCGAATGAGTAGTGACGGTAACACCGCGGTATGCTTCATGGTCACTTCGCAGAGAAACGTCCGAGCCCACCATCTCCACGACGGTTATTGGAAGCTTATCACAAAGCTCAGCCAAGAGGGCCGGTGCTTTATGATTCCGACCAAGATAACTTGTGATAACAACCGGTCGTTTTGCGCCCATGAGCGACTTGGCAATTAACTCCACCTCTGTTGTTGTCAGTGATGTGAGGTTATAGATTGGATGGGTACCATCTTACCTTGCTCTGGCAATGCACTTGGAGTGATTGAACTGAGAATCTCCCCGTCTAGGCTTTCTTTTCCCACACGCTGCAAAGCAGATTTGGTTAGTAGTCATTTTAATTCATGCGAGGACTGTCAATACTTACTTCCTCGAGTACCTCTCTCGCAGCCATTAGATATGCGGGGCCTTTAGGATCAGATGTAGCAAACTGCAAAGCTCGCGAGACCATCTGCTTGATATTGCGTCCTGTCTTGATTTCACCTGTGTATCTGCAGTATTGTCGGACAATCGCTGCTTGATCGGGTACGTCTTGTAGCCAATGGATAAATCTGTAGTAGTGTTAGTAGTCGCAATGTAAAATGTTTGTCATGCGCTAGCTTACTCTGTTCTGGAACCCAGCATTTCGCCATTCTGGGTAAAAGGACTTAGGCCAGCAAAGCACAGGACAGGAACTCTGCTAACGGAGGCGTTATGTATGGATTGTCCCATAGCAAGAGTGCCGCAGTCAACGTGGACAATTACGCATTGCTTGCGAGAAGTTAGCGAATATCAATTGATATGATGGACACAGTCACCTACCGGAACTCCTGTAGCTTGGGCATATCCCAGTGCAGCTGATAGCGCAACTAGCTCAGAAGGACAGGTAATGATGTTTGGAAAATTAGTTTTGTTTTCTAACCATAATTTAGCCCTGGTTGTTTGAATAATATCTCCGGTACTCACCTTGCTTAGCCTTGATCATGGCTTCCAGCATCGCGGGATGGTCGCTCCCCCTATCGGATCGGTCAAAACACATCAAATTAGTGGTTAATACAGGGACTCACAGGTTGACAAAGCAGTGAGTGATGCCGGCCTCAGCTGCGAGAAAGGTTAGCCTTTCCAACCTGTCGAATGGACTACGTGGTGCCTTCATCACATACACAGCGCCTCGAAGAAATTCTCCGCAGCCGATGTGAGGCTGCCATCTTTGACAATCTCGTCCTCGTCATCGCTCTCTACCTTCTTTCGTTTTTGGGGTACTGTATTTGTCGACTTCATTATGGATTTCCGGATGTCTTGCAATTGGGTTACAATTGGTAGAGGGGATGTCCGAGTTTAAATGTTTGAATGTTTAAATATCAGCCCCTTACATGTCTTAAATGTCTCTATGCAAGCTCCGTATACCCCGCATGGCAATATAGTTAGATTCCCAAGGTCAGGCCAATCATTTGCAATTGTAGATCTTTTAATTCCGCCATTTTATGGGGCTATTACATTGGAGTACCCGAGGCGTGATCGGCATTTGTATACGGCATTGGTATCTCGGAGTCTCTGCGATTGGCCTAATATTTTGATGAAAATGGTAAAACTCCATCGATCCACCTTAAAATAGCAAAAAATAGCAAATTCTATGAAACCCAGGACTCCTTATCGCCCATCATGTGTCCCATTATCGCCAGTTTGTGCAAAATCCCAATATCAAAATTCGCCGTTCTCATATCAATCATCAATACCCACATAAAAGCTCAGATCTCGCCAATAACGCTCTTGAGTATCTCAGGCAAAATAACACCCGCATCTCCCTGGAAGAACCAGTCACCGTAATGAAGCTCACCCGGTGTATCCTTGGGGTCCATATTACACACAGCAACTCGGGCACCCTGTGAACGAGCCTCATGGACATACCCCGCAGCCGGCCAGATCCTCGCACTGGTGCCAATCACCAAACATAGGTCGATCGGACCCGCCGCGATCCACTTATCGACAGTACTGAGCGTTTTCTCCGGTAGGGGTTCTCCAAACCACACAACTCCAGGCCGGAGCAAGCCATCCTTGCATTTCGGGCATTGAGGTAGGTCCTTTCTGTTCACTGCGGCGATGGGATTGCTGGCATCGGATATGTCGATTTCGTTGCTTGTCTCATCTAGTGCCTCTACGATCGCTTTCGACGCTTCCTCGCCAGTCTTGTCGGTCGCAGAGGGGTTGAGGCCTGAACTCTTCTTTGGGATTTCGAGGGCAGGAACTATGGGGTCTGTGTAATTGTCTTCGCTGTGGTTGCAATAAAAATTGGTGCATTTTACGTTGAACAGAGTGCCGTGAAGGAGGTGTAGTTGCTTTGAGGGATGGCCCGCTCGCTGGGAGAGACCTAGAAGAAACGCGAGGGATTTATTAGTCAAGAAAAACAAAATGTCTCGCCGTACATTCATACCGTCAACGTTTTGACTCAAAGTGATGAAGTCTTCATTCCTTCGCGATAGCTCCGCTAAGGCGTAGTGTGCTTTGTTGGGCTGAGCCTGCAAGGCCATGTGTCGTCGATAGCTGTAAAACTGCCATACCAGACCAGGGGTCTCATCGAAGGCTTCTGGAGTCGCGAGGGAGGTTGCATCGTGGGAACGCCAGAGTCCGCCTGCGCCACGGAAGGTGGGCAAGCCTGATGATGCTGAGATTCCAGCTCCAAGAAGAGCAACGATACGTTTGCAGCCTCCCAGATATTCAGTAAATGACTGGAGGTCAGCAGCTGGCACAACGCTTTTTGCTGAAGCCATGGCCTTTGTGTGACAGGGGTGAAGTTGGCAGAGCTGAGCTTATCGAAGGGAGCTGAAGTGGAGACGCGGGGAATTTATACCGCATCAACACCTGATCTATAAGGCGTCACAATAAACAATCAGACATCCCAATCACTTCATTAGTATTTATTAAGGGTTAATTTACTGGTATCATATTTCTTTTTTTCTTTCTGTCCCGGGAGAGCAAAAAAAAATTACAGTTTAGCAGGAGTTATCTTGTCAATTTTAGTATATTATAGTTCAATTCTATTCTCCTAGACAGGTCTACCAATCCAATAAAAATATATTACTGAAACTAATACTCGATATGGGTACGTAATAAGGGATTCAATGCAGAAGAGAAATTGCATTCCTAATCAACTGCTAAGTTGTAGAAGCCTCGCTAGTAGAACTATGCAGCATATTTCAAACCAAGAGCCTCTAAAGATATCCAAGCTCATTTTCAAGACTGAGTACTCTGGAAATACAGCAAGAGGTAACCTACTTGCTACATAGAGTAGGATAACCAAACAGAAATAATTCAGCCAATCCCATTGCCCTTAAACCGGACAAACCCAGCACTTCCCATACTAGTGAGCGGACCAAATGCCTGCACAACGCCATTTACAGCCACCGAACCCAAACCACCTGCACCTGCACTTTGTCCTGTGGCAAAAGGTTAACAAAACTTACCGCTAGATGAGTATCATGTCTTGGAATGGTAAATACCTACAGCAACACCACCAGCGTTGAATCCTAGACCCGAAGAATTGGGGCTGTTACCAGCACTGGGGCAGCGACAACGGCAACCCCTCTAGTCCCAGCTACAGCATAGGCAGCTAAAGCGGGGTTCTCAAAGGCCTAAGTGCCTGCCTATTGGATTTCAGCAATTGGTTACAAATTCGCGATGTATGAGACCGAGCATATATATATTTGGGTCGTCAAGTTTAGAGCTTGGTCAAAAAGAAACATAATCTAGTGCAGATACTATCTTCTTTACGTGACTGGAGAAGGTTTGTATCAGAGAGGTGATTTGCTATGTACAAATTATTTGTTTCTTGGTGTACATATGTAGTTTGGTGGTACAAGCTCAGCCTTATCAAACGCGTGCGTGTAACGTTAGCGCGCGTTTAGTTAATATATCATTGAACACGTCCTCCCGACCTTTAGCTTCACTTTCTATCAGTTTCAAGAATGGTACCTTTGAACATAGGCGATGAGTTGGATGGGAGAAAATCCGCCTTGATAAAGAAATCCCAGATTCAAAATCACGACCTAACAAACCTCACTCCAAAACCCCGCCCCAGGCCACTCACTCCACCACTTCCGAACAATAAACATCTCAAACCTCAAGTCCACTCAACTAGTCATGGATGGCGATTATCACTTTCAAAACTTTCAAAACGACGCGAGCAGCAATCTACCTTCGAACAAACCCAGTCTCCTCTATTCGAATGTCTACCTACCGAAGTCCGACTTCTGATTTGGGAACATTATCTTTGTAGCTGTATGCTTCATATTGTCCTACCAAACCAGCACAAATGGAAACGATTCCAGAAGCAAATTGTTGGGATTTTATGCAGCGAAACTCGTAATTTCTGTCCATGCAGTCATCATTGCTGGGGACCGCTTGCTCGTCGGCCTGTGGGTAGCGCAGTTACCCACATGAACTATGGGTCATATTATCACGAAAACTCCGAGTGGAATTTTGATACGAGAAAAGTCAATTTTGTACCACTTTTACAAACCTGTCGAAGAGTGTGAGTACATATATTTCCATCAATGTTCAAATATAACCAACTAGTAGTATACCAGATACTTGGAGGCCATTGATATCATCTATCAAAAGAACACGTTCCTCTTTAACCACACTGATACAATCGTTGATTTTTCGAATATACTTCTACCACATCGCATGAGCCTGATTCGTACTTTGCAGCTCAGTTTTCCGGACCCTGGCGGTCCAAGTTGGAAGGGATGCTGCCAGGTTCTCGCAACGAAACTGCCTGGTCTGAAGACCTTGACCATTCATTTGTATCCACATGTCACAAATCGTTTGGATGATTGGCTTATACCGCTACATCAGATTCAACAACCCACAGTCTTTGAGGTCATGCTGATCAAGCCATGGTATCTGGATCCGCAATGGGAAAAGTCAATCGGACTTGTTAATGCGCCCTTTCAATTCTCCATTGTTGATGCACAAAGGCACGGCTTGTTGAAAACTAAGGGGAACTACTCTGATTTTACAATTGAGAACTCACAGTCATAGACTGATTGAATAAACTGAAAGTTCATCAAATTCCTCTGACTCAATTTTGACTCTAAACAATTCTCAAATTCTCAAATTCTCATTCACCCTCCTCCCCCCATGTCCCCGGCTCATTTCACCTCCGTTTAAACGCTCGCACCGTCGGCACCCATTAGGCTGGGCGGGGGAAGCTGTGTTCCCTGTGTGCTTTAGTCAGAGATGCTTATACTTCGTTTCTTGTGTAGGAAAAGAGATGCTTACCATTCCATAAGTAGTCTGGTGCACCTGAGGTACGGTTTGATACTCAACTTGGTGAAAGGCCTCACTGTCCGGGTTGACATTGACGTGGACCTACAGGTCGGATTCACCAGTCTCACCACGGCATCTAGCAGTCTTCATAGGGCGGGTCGGCAACTCCACGTTGTTAACATCCTTTCTCTTTGGGTGAGCATGGGGCAGTTGCAGGTTGTCTTGCATACCAGCTCCGCCGGCCAAGCCAGCACCGAGAACACTGCTCTCGTCAACACCCTCCGGCTTCTGGGTGGCGGCATCGTCAGGCGTGTCGATTTCCATGGCATCCGGGTTGGTAGGAGTAAGTGAAGGTTGGCGGATGGAACTGCTGGCTAGGAGATGGGATTCCAGGTCTTGTTTGAGCCAGTTCTTTCGCAGGTCTGCTTCAATCCGGAGTATTTCCATTGGAATTTCTAGGGTACCGTCCTGAAAAGCATCCATCAATCTCATCTTGGCTGCTGCTTTGCTCTTCGTCGGCGCGAGTCCGAAATGCAGAAGTTGGGCTTCGTACCAGTGGTCTTGATAGTCGGGTACGTTGGTTTGGTGGCCAATTGGTGCAGTGAAAAGGACATCCAGCTCGGTATCCGTTGCGCGTGGGTGGACCTCGCCGGAAGAGGTAGTTACGTAGAATTTGCGGCCGTTGAAAGCCCACTGGCCGTGATAGACAGACGCCATGGTTGATAGAGTGATAAAGGAATGGATGGGAGTAGTCGTGTTGAGAGGGAAATGAATATGGAGTCCTCGGTTTGGTTGAATACTTCGTGTAGCAAGTGTGTTCAGAGAATTAAGTCTCAGTCCGAGCATATGCGACTGGTCCGAGAATATGGGATTGTTGACGCCGTATACATCGTCGTTTTAGTACGTACGTGATACGGCATTATTTATGAACGTACGTATCTTTGGAGCATCCTACTTGATATCAAAGTGGTTCCTCTAGATAATTGAATATTTCCTTTTATTTGGTTTATCAATATAACGTCGGATCTTCTGTTTTCTAAATGTTGATAACTGGCACCGCTCACTTTATCTATTCGGGCATGGCATTGGGAGACCAAGTTGCATATAGTTCACCCGCTTAGAGCTGAAGAACCCATAGGCAGCGTGTCCTGATACATTTATTTATTCAGGTAGACATCTGGGTTATAGAACTACTTATCTTAAGCTAGATGATAGAGATATAAAATGGGGTCCTTACCCAGCGTTACGATCCGCCGCAGTTCAACGCAGTTCAACGTCGCCGGAGTAGAACACGACTCGTGTGCAGAAACACTTCTGCCCCGCGCGGAGGCGGGCCGGAGACCTAAGTCAGACGAGAGAAGGAATGGGAAGGCAGCTAGGTTATGGGTCAGCGTGTTATTCCTGCACAGCGCATGTCAACCAAAGGATATACCGATCAAACAACCGCTGCAACAGCGAAAAGATGTGACGCCCTTCGGCCAAAAAGCAAACTACGATTATCTAGATCAGGTTGGTGGCAACGCTATTCATGACGGAGCCGCCTTTTTCTCTGGCCAGACAAATGAGCTCGCTGATGACGAGTGGGTGGGCATTTATTCTATAAAGAAGGGTCAGACAGAGGCCAGAAAGGAGGCTAGAAAAGAGGGCAAACTTAATGGAAAGCGGTATGTAAGAATTGAAAGGAAACATCAATTTATCAAACGCTTTATAGACCAATAATTTATTCATGGATGTAATGAGGAGTTCTTCATAGGACATTGCTTTGTAGACTACATATGGGGTACATATGTATCATTCCAAATAAAGTAGCAACATGTGTGTTGAGTTCAATCAGCTAGACTTATTCCTTTTTGGTGCCGAAGCCCTGAATCCTAATAGCTTGGTGTAACTCGCGTGTTCCAATGCCGAGCAAGACCGCCCACCTCTTTACGAAATTCCTCAGTGATTTCTTATCTTCTTCGGAAATATCAAAGCCGCGAAATCTCCAACAATATCCATAGCCAAAAGTACAATGACCAACTCCAAGCTTGCGCATAGGATCAATCTTGCGCTTACGACAACAGCCACATCCACGAGCACAGCATCCTTCTCGGCCAGCACAGTCTTCAACAAGCACACGGTGCATATACCACCTAGCATGAGACCGCCAGAGCTCAAACACGCTTAGTTGAAACCCATCCTGTAGCAAGGATCGGCAATGCCACCATCTTTGCGCTAGAATCCAGTGTTGAATATTCAAAAAGTCAAGTCTTTTTTTGAGAATCTTTGATGAGGCTGTCGGGTCCTTCTTTGATAGATATCTCCTCTTGAACCACTTCTCGGAGGTCTTCCTCTACAAACAGAGGCTTGTGCGAGATATTCGGAGGCCTATACTCGTATTCATTCCAGTGTTCCACCAAGCGATATCTTTGGAGAATATTTATTTCCCCGGATTCTTCGAGGCGGGTTTCCATAGGGGTCTTGTCACCATTTAAGCCCCCGCACGCTTTCATATATGCTCTAAGCTTGCCCATTTCCACTTTTTTGTGACCTGATGATGTAGGAAAGAAGATGGTATCTCTGAGATTTCAACGTCTGTAGTTGAGTGAACTTGATAAAAAGGGGTTCCCGATGAAATTCATGTGATGTGTTTATATGAAGTCAGTTTATACCTGCGATACCCCTAAAAGGTTGGTTGAATACTTGGGTATCTAGGTAGCTCGTGTTGACAATCAAAGCGTAGATCGGGCCAAGCTCTAACGTTATAAGATCTTCCCCACCTTCAACTCCCAACTTCCACCTACCCCATTCCATCTACTCCCTTCTCCTTCTCTTTCCTCTCTTTGTACCACCTTACACAATGAATCCAACTTCTCCAACACACTCTCCACAGAGCCCCTCAACTACAAATCTACAAACCACACCCAGCCATCGCCCAAGCCCGCGCCAACCCCAGAGCTCAGGCACACCACCCAACGGCTCCGCAAACGCCCCGATTCCAGATGATGACCATGGCGCCGATCTACCGATGAATATGTCCGCATCGGTCATGCTAACCAATTTACCCCGTGATGCGCACCAGGCACTCGCCGACGTGGAGAGTATTGATTCGGGGAAAGGTAACACCCCGCCTTTTCCGACGAGCTTTGGGTTGATTGGACGACCGCGATGTCAACAAATGGGAGATTTCAACTAACGATGATTCAGTTACTGTTCGCTTCCAGCCTCTGCCGTCAGCACCGATTCTGAAAAACCGCGTGTTCAAGGTTAGCGCTTCTCAGAAATTCGAAACGGTTGTCAAGTTTCTGCGTAAGAAGCTGGACTGCAAAGAGACCGATTCTGTCTTTTGTTATGTTAATAGTGTGTTTGCGCCGGGGCTGGATGAAGGAATGGGTGGACTATGGAGGGTAAGTGTCAACTCGACTATTCTACCATATCTACACATGACAATTTAAAAGCTAACTTCATAATAGTGTTTTAAGACGGACGACCAATTGATCGTCGCTTATTCAATGACGCCAGCATTCGGCTGAGCAAGCTATGAACAACCAGCGCAAATGCTGAATGATGCTATGTACAAATGATGATGACAATGCTTAATACAGAACATGCAAGAAATGGTCATAAGAAAAAGATGGCAACCAGACACATCATGCTTCCCGGAAGACCTCATCCACCGTTTTCTGGAACCCAGCAAGCTCATCCTTCGGAATCGGATACGTGTATTCCTCTGAAGGAAACGCCCGACTCTTAACCTCATCGCGATACAGCGAAATACCACGCGCAGCCTCATCCCAAACATCCGCATACTGCTTAACAAACTTCGGCACGAACCGACCAGGCTGGAAATTCCCAGTCATGTCAACCTGCACCAAAACCTGTCCAGAGCAGCCATTCCCAGCACCAATGCCGATAGTCGGGATCCGCAGCTTCTGCGTGATGATCGATGCAACCTCCGACGGCATCGCCTCAAGCACAAGCATGAACGCGCCAGCTTCTTGCATAGCCAATGCATCGCGTAGCAGCTTCGTCGCGCCGAGAGCCGTCTTGCCTTGCACACGGAAGCCACCGAGGGCATTCTGACGCTGTGGCGTGAGACCGACATGGCCTACTACCGGAACACCGGCTTGTGTGATGCGCTTAATTGTGGGCGCGAGTTCTTGACCCCCTTCCAGCTTGACGCCGTGTACACGGCCTTCCTTGATCAGGCGCAGAGATGACTCAATGGCTTGTTCCGCACAGACTTCATATGACCCCATCGGTAGATCTCCAATCTGGAATTGGAACACGGCTTGTTAATTCATGGTACTGTGGCGCTGGCCAGTCAAGGAATCCCGACAACTTACAATGAAAGCGGCTTTCGTCGCCCGCGCTACACTTCGACAATGCAGAATCATCTCTTCCATAATGACCTCTGTCGTGTTTTCCAGCCCAAGAGCTACCATCCCTAAACTATCCCCTACCAAGACCATATCCATCCCCGACGCATCTGCCACATGAGCACTGGGGAAATCATGCGCCGTAAGCATCGTGATCGGCTCCCCCTTTTTATGCATGTTCTGGAGCGTCTGGATAGTAACCTTCTTTCGCCCTTTTCCATTCTCACTGGGTGTTGGCGCGGAGTAGGAACTATGTCGGGTTTGGGAGAGGGAGTGTGGGGTCGGTACGTGGGAGGACAGGGCAGGACAACGGGAATTGAGAAGGGTGTGTGTAGCTTGTGTTCGAATAGCGGTAGCGGGGATGACTCTCGTCCTCAGCAGCGACGAAGAAGCGATTGCTGTGCGCCGTAACGCAGAGCTAGGCGCGGACATTGTGTGGGTGTGTGATTATGAAAAAAAAACGGAGTGGCGCAATGCACCTGACGGCACGATATCAAAACACCGAGATTGTGTATGTCCAGTAAGTATATATCTCAATAGTTCCTCGGTGTACACTGTTATATGCACTAGTTGTATCTCATGGGAGCTGTAGAAGTGGCGATAACAAAGGGAATGGCGATGACCTCAGCGGCGAACTGAAGGTTTCCAATTCAGGTCGCGCGAGAGGAAAAACCGAAGAGCTTGCGGGTTTGTATATGAGGAATATGTCCGGAGCTGTCGGTTTTGTATGTTCAGATATCCTTCTGTCCGGACTAACGTGCTGGGTTATGCGGCGTAGATGGGAGCATCAAAAATTCCTGAAGGTGAAGATCTTATTTACTGCCGCTGATTACGGGGCCGAGTGCCGAGATTTGCGGGGCTGTTATGTAGGCAATTGGATTCAGGAACGGTGCATTTAGTTGGATTTGGTGCCTACGTATATACCCAAGTGTAATAAATGTCTCTTTATGAAAGGAATACTCCATATCAAGCTTTTATTATGTTGATACCAGCCTTGGAAGCTTTGGGATGCATTTTCCTTTGTGCTCACCGCCTGGCACTACTACCACCGCCTGCAGTTTACGTCTCGCCGAGGTGATTACCGCATTGGGCTAAGTGAGGGGCCGTACACCAAGTACTTTCTACATCTATGGGCTGATGTTGGTTTACATGTAGCTCAGAATTTAATTGATAGCAGACGATTCAATTAGCACGATACAAACTGCATACAGATCATCGAGTCGAATAAATGCTTATTCAGGTAAGTAATGTCACGAGAAAGGAAAAGTCTCTGTTTAGACTCGGCCGCCTCCGCTGGGTAACAAGCCCCAGCCATCGGGAAGCAACACACCACCGGTGAAAAGACACAAGGAAAAGCTGTTGATAGAAAATATGGCCCCGTAGGACCAAAAAGGGGGATAAGGATTTGTTAGAACGGAATGCAATGCAAGGTTAGGAACCCTTCAGTCCATGCTAAATCGTTCATTATACCTTCGGTATATCGTAACCGGCCACAATTAAAGACCGTAAAGGACAAGCTGATTGCATGTGGCAAACAGCGTCGACGATGAGTTGTTCTTGGTACAACACGAGAAATGCAAGTATCCAAAATTGCCGTCGGCGGTTGATGGAGGTCGGCTCACGATTTCGAAGGTGATGCGATGTTGGTTTAAAATCGGATATTGAATACATTCGAAGAAAGTGAAAAAAAAAGATGTAAAGGAGTGGACGATCTCCATCGAGGTCAAGGCAAGCAGGTCAGACCGTCGGTGAGGGACTGGTTACTGGTACTGCTGATGCATGGTAAATCAAAAAGAGGAAAGAAAAAAAACGCCACCATGCATGTGTCGATGCCGAGGGTATGGTTATGCGAGGTTTTGAGATCCGAATCAGGTGAGATCCGAATCAGGCATGACGGAAATAAAAATTGCAACGTGCAGAAGAAAGATAACTGGAAAATAAAAGCTTGGCCTGCACCTGGATGGGACGTTGTATCGGATAGAGGCCGAGGTCCAAAGCAAATCATGGAATGCTGTGAGAAACAGCAAATCTATTCATCATATTCATATTCGCCCTTGAGAGGACGCTGAATTTCGGAGAGTAATGCATCAAGTTCAGCCCAGTTCGTCGAGTTTGCAGCAAACCGGCGATGTTTCCGAGTCAGGGTGTGCTAAAAGACTGGTCAATATCTATAATGAGCTAAGCAACAGAGCGACATAGACCATACCTCTTCAAAATCATCAAACTTGTCCCTACAGTTCTCGCAATAGCCAGGCTTGGGATCTCGGCGGCGTTCGGGTTTCTTTTGCTCATCTTTGTCATCCCTTTGTCTCTTTGTGCCAGCCGCCTCAGATTGCTTTGCTTCATTTTCATTGACAAGGTTGGGCTTTCCAGGGGGATTGATGTTGGTCTTCATTGGAACCGTGGTAAACCCTTCACCACGACGCTGAGGAGCAGCCATCGACCCCGCTGCAAACCCGCCGGTGCCCTTCTCGAGAACCTTTCGCTTGAGTCCATGAACCTCCTTGCTGAGCCCGGCTTTCGCGCCAGGTGCTGCGGCAGTAGATGAGATCATTTGTGAGCGAATTGCGGATGTCATATTCGACGGCTGAACACCTGAGGCAGCAGGCTCACGTCCAGTATAGAAGGGCCCAGTGCGAGGGAAATGGGGAGGAATGAAACTTTCAGAACTCTTTCGCTCGTGGGTTTCATCAAATGTTGGCTTTTGAATTTCATTTTGAATTGGAGGCGAAACACGATCCTCTTGTTTCGCCAATGGCTGGGAATGTGCGATCTCTGTTGTGGTCACAGATTCGGGGGCTTGAACTTGCACAGCTGCTTTTGGCTTCGCATCACGAGTTCCGTCCGCCTTGTGAGAGGCAGCCTTCTTCTCTTTGTTGAGTTGGCGCAAGCGGTGTCGGTCATATTCCTTCCTGCTCGGGGGCTCATCTATGAATGGACACTTTCCGAGGGGAGCGCTTCGGAACTGTGGCCAAGATCCATCCTGGCGTCGAGCGACTCGGGAGTATTCCCGAACCATGACTGGTTTGGTCTTCTCGTTCATGTCGTGGATGTAGACAAATGGTCCTTTGAACATTATCATTTCCATCGATGCCAATGGATCACGATCGGAAGGTCCATTGAGAAGTTCCTGGCGAAGAACACGAGAAAGATCATTTTCGCCCCTGCCGTTCACAGCGTTACCTCCAGCGGCCTTGTTCCGAGCGGCTTGTTCATATTGTGCACCAATGTCACTGTCATTGATGGTAGTGATCATGCGCTGGAGCTTTTCCAACGCCCAGATTTTCATGCCCATCTGTCGAGCCCTTTGCAGAATGTCCATGGTGCCTTGGTCACGACGTGTCTCGGTTTTCAAAGAAGCATGTAGCTGAGTCTCGCCATTTCTTTCGAGGAGAGAAGGGTTGACAGTTTGGACGTCATTGCTAGCGTCGGCAGTCGACTCCGGTTCTGCTGGAATGGCTGATTCTGGGGGAATCGCACGCGAAGTAACAACGTGGGTCACTAGACGCGAGAAAAACTTCTCCTCACGCTGCATTGAAATGAGTTAGAGAAGATGCCAATGGAAGATGTTCAGTCAATGCAGACGGGTGACATGAAGTCAAAACCAAGACCGACTGGAAGTTCTATGGGGCAATATAACTTACAGCTCCAAGAGCAATAACCTGGCGAGAGAACCGCCGTCTAACATCTTCGGGGATGCTATCGAAATAAAACACAAACTGAGGGAACGCCTTCCTATAGTGCCGCTGCCATTGTCGAATGGAGTCCATGGTATCTGCCGGAGCCTTCTCTGCCTTGACATGTTTCACCTGCGGTTGACGCTCCTTCTCCCTGGCTGCGACGAGCTTCTTCTCAAACGCGCTAGGGTTCCCATTATTCGACCGCCGCGCGAAAAGCTTCGACTCCGGGTTCGTGTTCTGGCAGGTTTTGGTGCGAGTCTCATATTCGGTGTTCTCCATCACTTGTTTCTTCGGCGGTGGTTGTCCGTACGGGATCTCCATCTGATTAGAGCGAGCTCGTTTAACTGGCAAGAGCCCTGCCCTGTGTGGAGAATTTGTTGCATTCGGCACGTTTGCGAGTGGACGACGAGTCGCCATGGCCATGGAGTTTCGTGGCGAAGGAGGCACAAAGACAGTTGCCATTGGGGAACCAGTTCCCAGGGTTGAGAACGCGTGTAGATGCTGTACAGTTACAGTAGTCAAATATCAAAGAGGGGTACTCGGTGAAAAGTACGCGTGCTACACGTCTTTCGAGGGCTAGAGGAGATCAGAGAATGAACATTGTATCCCAAGAGACAATAGGAAGGGGCCAAAGGAGAAAGGAATAGATCGGAGGTGCGTTAAGAGTTGGGAAGAGAAAGACGAGGTGGAAGACCTGGAGGAGGAAAGAAAGAAGAAGCAAGTCGTGTGGTGTGGAGCTCAGTTTGTTTTGGGCGGAGGCCCGACAACCAACGGCAGCGCGCGAAGCATGAACATCAACATTGCATTCTTTGAACCGCGACTAGGATTCTTTTCGACCTTCTTTCCTTCTCTACTTCATTCTCAATCTCATTCCCGGGGGCTATTTGATCCAATCTTTATCTTCTTCAGAGGTAACTGCTAAAAATGTCCAATTATCTCCAACCCCCCCGGACCAGCCTTCTGATCAGCCCCCAAACGGGTTTGAGACCAGCCACCACAAAGGAATCTAGGCAAGGATACGTTCAAACATGTAGATTATAGTTTGGAAGAAATAAAATAAAGAGCCCCAAATATGATATTTTGAAGCCTTATGCTATTGTACATGGGAATTTGAGAAATCTGACGGCTACTGTATACATCACATCTAATTACGCAGTGCCTCAATGTCCTCAACCTAGTACAAGTTAGTAACCGACTTAAAGTAAGGCTATATTAAAGTTTGAAACATACCTCCTTGACAGCCTCAGGGGTTAAAACAATCGGGTGTTCATCTCCGACACAAACACTATCTTCAATGCGAATTCCGATCCCACGGAAGTGGGCGGGCCATCGTTCATCGTTGGGAACATAGATACCCCTAACATATTTTAGCTTGTTTCAGGTCTGGGGTAAAAGAGGCTGGGGACGAACGGTTCAATTGTTATACATTGCCCTGCCTTCAGGTCATAGCCTCGGGAATACCCAGGACAGTCATGGACGTCCAGGCCAACATAGTGGCCTAGATGGTGCGGGAAGAGGGTGTTCAGTGCCTAGTCAGAGTCAGCAGAATACTCCACGTGGAGGGAATTTGGATGCATACATTGCCAGAAAGATCAAAGCCAAGCGACTTGAGCTCGTCTTTCAATCCATTCTCGGCGATGCCATGGAGTTTGTCTAAAGAAAGATTGGAGGTCTCACGGCACAGAGCGAGACAGCTCCGGTGCACCTTGAGCACGGCATTGTACAGATCCCGCTGGGGATCGGAGAACTTGCCATTGACAGGCCATGTTCTAGTAATGTCGGAAATATAGCTTCCCCATTCCTATATTTCGGTCAGTGTCCTAGAACTGTGATTGTGGATTTTAGATAGAGAACTTACACCACCGCCATCAACGAGAACCAAATCACCGTCCCTGGATTCAATGTGAGCAGAGTTCTGCGATAGTTTAGAAAAGGCATACGAACTTCAATACATCGTCATTTCGAGTGTAGTGAATAGCCAAGGCGTTCTAGGACAGTTAGTATCAAATTAACCTTGAAGGTCGGAAAGTTTACCTCGCCACCCGCAACAACCGGGACAAAAGCATTTGTATCACAACCGTTCACCTTGAACTGGTACTCGAGGAAAGAATAAAGATCCTTCTCTCGAGTGAAGTCCTGCCGCATAGCCTCGGTGAAAGCTCTCCCTGACGCTTGTCCCAGTCGGCGCATCTGTACAACCTCATTCTCACTCTTGAACACCCTCATTTCATTGAGCAGATGCTTCAAAGGCTTAACCCTGCGGTTGTCGATAACCTTCTTCAGCTTTTCCGACGCGACTGTTGGCCCATACAGATACCGATTCAAGGATGATCTTGAGCCATCAAATGTGGGGATGTCCGAGTAAACCTCTGTCGCTCCCTGGATAATACTGGGCAAAATCTCCCCGATGCGTTCAATGTTTCCTGTCTGTTCTCGGTGTCAGCGCGATGGTTCATCTAATCCTTGGGCTAACGCACCTCATCCGCATTGAAGACATCCACAGCAGCCTGGGTGCCGGAGCGCGCCCCATCCCAGAGTTCTGCCCTTGGGTCCTTTTCCCGCACATATAAATGGAAGATATGGTTGTCCCCAGAGCCGTCGTTCCCGATGATCGCGAGTGCATTCGGTTCGTTGAATCCTATCCGGCGCGCGAACATTTAGTGGGTGTCCTCCGCGGCATCACCAGTCTGCTGAGCAAACTTACCCGTCAAGTAAAAGAAATTGGAATCCTGGCGGTACTCATTGAATATGCCCTGCGCGCGGTATTTGACCTCCGAGGCAGCCAGCACCGCAATCGCGCCTTTGGGTAGCTTGTTGGCGAGCTTCGATCGACGTTGTGCATATTCCAGGGCGGTAATTCCGGGCGTAACTAGACAAAAGACGATCAGCTAAATAAATGACAGCATATATACAGATAATAACACACGTTCGCCTGGGCTGAGGATGTGGGGATGCGTCTCATGCAGCGGCTGGCCGAATTTGAGTTCCGCGGCGGCCACGGAGGTAGCATAACTGCGAGGTAGAGGGTTGCATCTAGGCAATTGGCGCAATGAATGACTCAAAGGCCGAGATGAGCGCATAAGGACCGCGCATTGGCGAACAAGAAACCTGCATGCCGCCATGCTTCAAGGTTCCAAAAAATAAGTTGATAAGAGTAAACGGTTGGAGGTGTTGTTATCGCCAGGTTTACGGTCCTGTCGGCGGTGTGGGCCAATCACCTCGGGTGCGTTTGGCATCGGAGACCCCTTCTCTTGTCCACTCTTATACCCTGTCGTATACATAGTTCTTGATTTGATGGATCTTACACGCCCTGTCAATATACTCCAGTCTAGCCTGTGTGGGGAAAAGTGGTGCGGATGGACCTGCTAAAATAGGTGTTTGAAGGCGTGCTGCCCTAACTCATCCGATCACTCTTGATTCATCATCTATCGATGGATTTACTTAAATGCTTACTTCGTCGTCACATACTTCTTGCTTCACTTAACTTCAAGACGCATTCTGTAAATTATCATATCCATCATGGGGCGAACCTTGACCTACCCTAAGAAGGTTTCCAACACTGCCAACCGGTACAAGCATCGAGGTACGAGATAACCATAGAAATACGAAGTCAACTACTAAGACTATATTCTAGCCACGTATGACCTAGGTCCAATCCATTCAATCATAAATGACTCCCAAGTCCTCCATGTGTCCTTCAACCCTGGACCTGATGACCCATTCCCCGCAATCCTCCCAATGATAGGACAAATGGGATCATTCGAATTTCCCTCCGCGAGCATCGACGAGCCTCTGGACTGCTACCTCCATGGCTATGTCAGCTCGCGCATTATGAATCTAGCCCGCAACTGCAGCGACGGCGAGGGACTCCCCATCTGCGTGGCAACAAGCAAAGTAGACGGGCTGATCCTGTCGCTTACGCCCAACTCGCACAGCTACAACTACCGCTCTGCCATCCTTCACGGCTACGCAACGCTCGTCACAGACGAGGAAGAAAAGCTCTGGGCCATGAAATTGATCACGAACTCTGTTCTCGCGGACCGCTGGGATCACTCGCGTGTGCCGCCGGACCGTGCTGAGATGCAGTCGACTGTCATCCTAAAGGTAAAGATCGTGGATGGCAGTGGCAAGATTCGTGATGGTGGTGTTTCGGATGAGCGTAAGGACTCAGGCAACGAGCAGGTCACTTCCAGTGTCTGGACTGGTGTTGTTCCGGTCTGGGAAACGTTTGGGACCCCGATTCCAAGTGGTGATAGCAAGGTTGCTGAAGTGCCTGAGTATATTAATTCGTACATCGCTAGCAAGAACAGTCAGAATAGAGCTCTGGCGGAAGATGCAGTGAAGGTGAAGCTGCCGGCTGAGGAGCAGCATTGAGGACTAGACAAAGGCTGGATTGGACCAATTTATAATATGAATTTATGTTTCAACGCGTCTCATATTATTCAGAGTAATTGACTCAAATGACACAAAGGATGGTCATCGCCATCTACAGCAATCTCTATGTCTTCATATGTCTACTTTCTCTTCCTCCAGATATATATTATTGGAAAAGAGGCTCCTTCCAATACATAATCAATAACAAGCATATATCATTTTAGGAAACGGGAATGAAGCAAGAGAAATGAGTAAGATATATTCAAGTAAGACAATTGAGTATAGGTTGACATGCTAGATAATATATCCCTAATACAAGCAAACTACCAATGAGAATTCATCTTTCCCCACCCTTCAGGATCATCATTAGAACCCGAAGACTCATTGTCATTCTCAGAGCCACCATTCCGACCACGACCGGTACTCCGTCCCGCTGCAGCCAATCTCTTAGCGACCTCATTCGCCTCAAACAGACTAACAAGTCTTCTCTTTGCAGGCCGCTGCTGAGCCCGTTCCTGACAAACCCGAAGCATAGTCTTCTCCCGATCATATTTGACCCTGCAACCGGGGACAAACAATCGGGGAGGGCGACTAACGGCATTTGACCACTCAGGGTGGTTATGCCACGATCCCGGGGGATGGTCAGGTGGCGCAGAGGTACTCTTGTTGACCCAAGCGTCAACAGCCATTTCAAGAGGAGTCGTTCCAGTGGCATTCTCCCGGTTGAGCATGTCGGGACGACGATCGAGGAGTTGTCCAAGGACTTGGGGGAACCCATTCTTGACAGCATCATGCACCGGTGTGTTTCCAGCTTCGTCGAAGACCTCCAGATGTTTCTGATCCGTAGAGATGGCTAGATCCAGGATGAGATTCGTCATGGAGGTTATGATTTCATCTTCAGTTTGGGGACTGTTAGGAGGCCGAGGGATGGCCAGATCTCCTGGCGTGAAATGGGGTTGCGCGTGAAGCCAGCGTGCAAAGGGGGTTCTTGAGCCATCGCCCGCGCGCTCCATGAGCATTGTTGGGAGGAGTTGCTTATCCAACAAGGCTAGAAGCTTCGTGAATCGGTTGGAGTTCTTGCAGAGTCGACCACTGTCTGATACGAGGATCAGGTGGAGGAGATTGCGCGCTTCTTTATCGCGGACGGCCTGGTTGGCTCCGGCTTCAACCAAGATGCGGGCGAAGCGGACCTTGTGGAGGGACATGGCCCAGGCGAGAGGGGTCAGTCCTTCCGTTGATCGGACCTCCATGCACTCAGGGTGATGGTCTACAAGATACTGAACCAGACGGAGGGATTCGTCACTTGGTTCAGACATAACTGCGCAGTGCAGAACGAGGTTGTCTTTTATATGGTTAGTTATGCTTGCTAAAGTTCTTGGGTAAATGGAGCACTTACTTCTCGCTTGTAACCAGGTCAAGAGTGTTCCCTCAAGTCCCAACTTGGACTTAGTCAATCGCTTAACTCTCTCATCATTCTTGTTCGCACTGAGATACTCCATGTAATAGCGCGCAGGCGCGGTACCAAGGAAGAACTCTGTGCTGGCCAAATTACCCCGACGAGCGGCAATAAGAAGGGGAGGACGCTGTGTTTGAGCTCTCATCGGTTGCTCTCGACCGGCATTAGCCCAATCGGCACGCTTGCTGCCGCGAATCGACAACCCAGGGTAGAACTGAGGTTCTTTCTTCTCCTCAACGCCACAATCATCACTCAATTTGGTAAGTGGAAGGCCAGCTCCAGTACTTTGAATCATCTTGGCAAGACAATCGGTACGGCCAAGCGAAATCGCAAGCTGGAACTCATCAAACTTCACCAAGAACTCACTCTTTCCAGATGGGTTGGTGGAAGCAAGGTCTAGCCCAGTCTTCAGAAGGAACTCCAGAAGAGGAATGTTGTTTGTGTAAACAGCGTATTTCACCAGACCATTAACGTTGACAGGGTTGTCTCTCTTTTCCCAGCCATCCTGGTGATATTCGTCCAAAAATACGAAGGCATTGAACCGTGCCTCGAAAGCAGCAAGAGGGGAAATGTTGCTCTCGACCTGGCTGGTAATTTCACCGATGTTTTCGTGGGTGAAAGTATCATCAACAATGTCACTGACGATGTTCAGATCATCGTTCTCTTCATCAGAGTTCTCACAGTCGTCAGAGCATTCATCAATGTCGATCTCAAAGCGTTTCCGACCGCGAGGCTCCTTCACCTTATACTGTACGTGGAGGATTTGAAGAATGGCCTTAGCAACGGCGAAATGGCCGCGCATGATGGAAATTGTAAGGGCAGACAGGCCTTGCTTGTCGGTTACGGCGATCTCAAGTGGTGCTTGCTCATTGAGAGATCCCCACATGCCCAGTGTCATGGTTTTAATGGTATCAATGTCGCCACTCCAGGCTGCTTCAAAACTGTTATATTGATGTCAGCATAATATTCTTGGTTTAGGGGTGTAAGGAGGGGATGTGTACAGTTTTATGTATCCGTCGCGAGCATTCTCAGTAATAGCTGGTACATTGAAGTTGAAACGGACTTCCCAAGGCTTAGGGGTGGTGGGCTTCATCTTCTCGGTCGAAACGTAGTCTGGGAACGTCACTGGAGCGCCCTGCGGAGGATAAAGCTCGTCCCAGGTCTTTGCATCCTTTTGCAGCAGAATGAACTCCAGCTTCTCGTAATCGCGAATCAAATCCGCAATAAACGCCTTCTTCTCAGCCAAGCCAGGATCAATCGGTTGGACTTTCTTCTTCTTGGCTTCTTCTTCGGCCTCTCGATTTGTCTTGCGCACATTGCGGAGCAAATCCTTTGCAGTGAACATTTTGTAACTACCAGATTGGAATTCCGACAGATATGCCTGGTCATTTGGATCGAGAGGTGTTGCAATGGAGTGATCATAGGATACGTACTCGCGCTCGACCATAAATTCGCGGAGCGTTTTCAAAGTTTGGCGCAAGACATCCAACACAGTTTGACCCTTGCCTCCATATCTCTCCTTCATTTCAGTGTTAGGGTTCACCCCGCGATGGAGCAGATCAATGGCGACCAAAGGAAGGTCATTCTCAACAGCCAGCAAGATTGGCTGCTTTACACTAGCCTTTGCGTCTTCTTCAATGTTGCCGTAGTAAGTCTTGCCGTCTCTGGATGCCGTAATGGCCTTCACAAGCTCGCCAAGATCAATTTCTGGGTGGGCACCTGTCTCTAGCAGCTTGAGCGCCGCGGGTGCACTCTTTGCAGTGAGCGCAGCCATCAATGCCGACGATAATTCTGGTGTCCAAAACGAGCCCTGAACTGCCAAGTGATTGATTGCCCGCTTTACTGCCGGTTCATCATGCTGCATATAGATATCGAGAATGTCAAACTTGTCAGAATGAGCAAGGTAGTATAGTGGTGTCTTCTGCTTGAGATCTGCTTGAGCTGGCGAAGCGCCGAGGTCAAGAAGGGTCTGCGACATCTCCTTCGCTTTCTCAAATGGGAGGGCATGAACGAGAACCAGGCTGAGAATTGCAGCCAGTGGTGTTCTAGAGTGGTCGTTCATGATTTTGATCGGCATCAGCACATCGGCTCCAAAGGACGTGACAAGCTCTTTCACGGCCTCAATGTGACCATGGAGAATGGCAAGATGCAAAGGAGCAGCCCGGCTATCCCATGCAACGACATTAATGTCATAGACATCCGGCTCGAGTTCGTTCTCCTCAAGCGTGTCGTACGTGGTCAAATTCTCCTGCTCCTCGCTTTCCACCTTCACGTAAGAGGCAGAGGTGTGAGACATGGTATCATCTTGGTCAACCATATCGATATCCTCGTCTTCCGCGCTCGGCTTGGTCTCTGACTTGTCTTTATTTTTCAAAGCATCCTGCTTCTTGGCTTCTTCTTCCTCATTCTCATTGCTTTTTGCGAGTAGAATTCGAATGATGTCGACGTGTCCTCGGGCGGCGGCAAGATGGAGTGCGGTCTTTCCATCGGCCATACGGGGAATCATGCGAGCACCACCGTCAATAAGGCATTGGACGACTTCAGGAGTCGAGCACATGCACGCGAGTTGAAGTGGTGTCCGCCCAGTGTAGTCACGACGGTCTGGATTGGTATCTTCATCTGCAAGGAAAGCTTTAACAGAGTCGACATCGTTTGCCACAATTGCCTGGCAAAGTCTCTCGGTACGGCCTACATAAGCCATTTCTATTATGTTCAGATTAGTGTATGATTCAAAATAAAGAAAGCTGTCAGAAAATTATCTCACCGGTCCAATCAGTCTCAGTGATGGGGTTGAAACTTCCGATTTCCTGGCGGCCAGGATCATCTTTGATGAAACTGATTTGACCAGAGATATAAATCTTGGCCTCTTCATCGGCGACCTTAATTTCCTCCTCGGTAACAGGCTTGGGGCAGAAACCACAACAGTCTCCAATGACATGTTCTGCTTCGCCAAAGAATGCTGGATGACGATGAAGATAAACTGTACGGTCTTTGGGTTGATTCCACTGGGCATTCAGCAACAGGTCCTTGGTGTAAAGTAGCTTCTCAATACTTTTGGCATTGAACCTCCGACCGTAAGGAATTGTCTATTGTAGGGTCAGTAAGAATCAAGGGGCAGTAAGTCAGTTGCAGTGAAGGTACGAACAAAAGTATGGTAATCAGACACTTGGTCTTGCTCTTGCCATTCAGGCACTTCATCTTCCCAGTCATCCTTGAGATTACCATGCAACATTTTACCATGGCGACGTTGTAGGTACACATTCAGAGGAGGACGACCTCGTTCTTCGCGCCTCTTTTGGAGATAGTTGTCCCGGTCTTGAGATCGAGGAAGTTTTTCCAATACCAGAAGTCGTGCAAGTCCTTCAGTTCTGGTGAAGCTTCTCTCGAAGATAGTCTACCTCAAAAGTTAGTTTTGATGAAACTTCATCCATCTGACCAAAGGATTCAATTCTCACTGGGTCAATCTTCGATCTGTCAAGAGCAGGCCAGAAGACCTCGAATCCTCTGTGCGAATACTTAGAGAGACGATTTTCATATGATGGTGATCGTCTAGTCAGATCAATCTGGTTCGCCTGCGTGATGTATGCCGCGATTGCACGTGGAGAGGTATAGACTTGACGACCATCATAAGCCGCACACGAAACATCCACGTCAAAGCCGGTGAGAATCTCGGCAACTGAGCGGTAGATGCGAAGCACGATTTGCACATGACGGTTCGGATACTGTGAAGCAATGGTAATCGTATTCTTGGTCCGGATGGTCGTGGTCTCATAGAGGATAGTGTTCTTGATCTTATCCTCGATATGCATGATCTTCTCAAGGGCTTGCTCCTCGTTCAGGCCATACAAGAAGAGATCCACGTCTGATGCCGGAGCAAACTCTTCATGGTAGTACTTGCGAAGGCCTCGCTTTGAGTTGCGATATTTTTCTGGGACAGGCAAAAGTGAAGTCACGACAGCGCTACCAGCAACGACCACGTTGGACCAGTCAATTTCACTCAATGAGCCCTCTGTGAATAGGGCAAAGTTGTTCTGGAACTCATTCAAAGAGGGTACAACTGCGGCAGATCCATGTGGTTTCCGGTCTTTTGCACTCAGGGGCAAAAGATACTTCTCTTTTTGCTCTGGCGTTTCCGAGGCAAGATCTCTAGCTCGAATGGAAAGATCTGTGGAACCAGCCTGGTCATACAGCGGCACAATGTTGATGTGGTTATCTTGGATTGATGGATGAGATGGCTCTTGGGCGAATTTCTTGCGCAAAACAGCATCATACTCGTTATATGGCCGAACCAAGTCGGCCATGAGCTTCTCGGGGTTGGAGTTGACATACTTCACGAAGTCATTGTGCTTCGCTGGGAGGGATGGTAAAGAAGTCATGTTGTGAATTGTGTAAATGTAGTAAGGATGTTGAGTATGTCAATTGAATAGTAAAATCAGGAGAACCCCATGAAGTTTAAATACTTCAGCCCATCTTTAGGGTCATCTCAATTGACTTTCCACTTAGCGTTAGGGTCCAGGCATCTCCAGGCATCCTTAGGCAACCTTAGGCAACAGACCCACTATCGCCACTTTTTTTTCGATCGCTTCCTCGTATAACCAAAGATCAACAAAGTCCCGCTTCGGTTGCTCATATGAGTAGGCCAACAACACATTACATATTCCACCGCCGGGGGCCTGCGTTAGCAATGACCATATAGATAGTACATATCAAGAAGTCTGTTTGTAGTAATTGTGCTGTTTGCCGTATTCTACAGTTTACGAATGGTTATCCGAAAGGGCATCTAGGAAGCGTCGTATTGAAATCTATTCGAAACATATCACCTTGAACCAACTGCATGTCCAGCTTATAGAAGTCATATGCCGCTAAGTATAGATATCATATAAATTGCCGACGATTCTCTTCTATATAAACACCTACCTCATTATATATATATATATGTTTCTCGTCGGAGGTTGATATATCTATTGAAATATGCCACACGTTACAATCCAACCATAAACATTGGATGCCAGAATTGGACCCTGTGATCAGTACTCATAAACCTAACAGAGGAACATGCCCAAAATGCTGCACTTATAGCTGAGAATGTAAATCGTATTATTTAGCTGCCACGGCCACTTAGTCTGGTCCCTAGCAGAGATTATAGTCCAATGTATACCTAGATATACCGCTGCAGCAAAATCATATATGATCTTTTGACTTTTCCAGCAGACCTGCTCCAGGGGCCCCGGGGCCATTAAATGCACTTATGTAATCAGTCAGGTGCACCCGTGGACCTGGCCTGATTCTGGATCCTGAGAGGGTTTAGCGTGGATTGGGTCATTGGTCATGTGTGTACCACGTGACTCCATCTAATTAACCTAGCTGGATGGTAACAGAGCATGCCACTGGCTGGCACAATCATCCGTTTTGATTTCATGTAAACTTTCCAACATTATTGCATGGCTAGTTATATATCACATTTGACCCACCTATCTAAAACTACAATATGTGCATCTTTCTTTCTTGGGCACTCCAAGTTGGAAATATCGTCAAACGTATAAAATATAGGCTGGTTGTGAGAATTAGCAACTCACAGATGTATACGAAAAGGCCAATCATGTTTGCGGTTAGCTGATGCGCATCCTGTAGAGTTCTATCCTTGGCAACAACATCATAGTACGATAAATGTCTGAATGTTCTTCTCAAGTTGTATGATAGAGTAGCAAGTGGATCAACCTTGGAAGACTAAGGCATGGATCCACCTATCCTAGTCATCGTCATGACGGGCTTGGCTCTCGCTGACTCATCGACTAATCATGCCCGATCTAATCATTGATCCAAACCTTGAAAGACCCCATTCTCCTCTCCTCTTTCTGTATTAAGCCTGATAAGTGAAGCCTTCTCTTCTAATTGTTATCCTCTTCACTTTGCTACCGCTTACACACCGACCCTTTGATCACTCGACACCTGTTTCAAAGTCCATCGTCTGCCCCGCCAATTACTTCCCCGCTCCGACTACGGGAATATCTGCCTGTGAATCACGACATTTGACACTGCTGGGTCTGCTTTCCCCGTGAGAGCCCGCCGTCGATAATATCTCCGAGATCTGAAACCCTGCCACTCTATTCAAACCGCCAACATGAGTAGCCCAAAGCGCAGAATTGAGACAGATGTGAGTAATGTTGCGGATAGTCCGATAAGCCCCCAGAGTCGCCGGAGATACTAATAACAGTTGTTTTTTTTTTCGTTATTTAGGTCATGAAGTATGCTCCGCAAGTCCAAAGACATCTAAAGTATACGGAACTAACATTTAGCTAGGATGTACGACCGAAAATCCTCTATCCTTTCAATTTAGCCGCCGCTTTTCCCAACCTTTTTTTGGGCCGCCTCGGCGAGCATACTTGGTTTCCGGGATACATACTGACAGTTTATCTAGGCTTATGAGTGACTATGAGGTGACTTTAGTCAATGACAACAGTAAGTTGTGATCCTTTACCGGTCATGGATCTATATACTAACTCCGGAAATCCAGTGTATGTACTCCGTTCCCCTACAATCAGCCAATCAGCCATTTGAAGATCTCCGATACCAATTATTACCAACAGGCAGGAATTCTACGTTCGTTTCAAGGGCCCGGAAGAGAGTATGTCTCGCTCATAATCAACCGGTATTACATCAAACTAACTACTTTTCTAGCACCATTTACTGGAGGCCTTTGGAAAATCCACGTCGAATTGCCTGACCAGTACCCATACAAAAGCCCGAGCATCGGATTTGTCAACAGAATTTTTCACCCAAACATCGACGAGCTGTGAGTTAAGGGTCCGGCATGCATGGAAAAGAAACTCAAAGAGGTTAATGCGGTTTCTCTGCCCTAGGTCGGGCTCGGTCTGCCTTGATGTGATCAACCAAACGTGGTCTCCGATGTACGACATGCTCAACATCTTCGAGGTCTTCCTCCCTCAGCTCCTTCGTTACCCCAACCCTTCGGATCCTCTCAACGGAGAGGCAGCAGCGCTGATGATGAGAGAACCCAAGGCATATGAGGCAAAGGTGAAAGGTATGTTAAAAGATATATATTTGCCAATATGCGATATGCGAAACTGACAACTCCGTACTAGAATATGTTGCCAAATACGCTAGCAAAGAGGCAGTGGATGAAGCAGGCGAGGACACTGAATCCGAAGATGAGCTAAGCTCGGCCGGGAGCTACGAGTCTGATGGCGAACAGCCTGCGGGCACAATGGACGATGTCTGATTCTGCAGTGCGAGCCTTTTCCGCCAGTTCTAGCATCGACCCGGCACGAACATATTGCATCACCCAACTCTTTTCTATGTCCATCCCGGAACTGGATATCAGCGGGCGTTTTCTTTTATTTATCATAGGGGAGTTGTCATGTATCCATTTGTTTTTTTTTTTTCCCTGTTTAATCTCCATCTTCATTTTTCATTTCCCTCACTTCTTATTACGTATTTCGGTCCACCCACCTGAAGTCCACCCAAGAGGCATTTGGAATAATTATCGGCGGAGTCACAGGTTGAACAATTGATGCCGAATCTCTCATAAGTATGGGGAGTCATCTTCTTTTTATGATTCTTCCCGTGATATCTTAATTGTATAGTAAGCTCGAAATACTTTTCATATAAAAACTACCCATCATCCAAAGCTGGACTTCTATATGGGTTGATCTATATACCTCCCCTAGAAAGATTAGAACTTTCGGCATCTACATATAGTATCCCGATTTATAACAACTCAATTGACAATGAAACTCGAATTGTGTGTCTATACGAAAAGGAAAGATGAAGTCCACTTGAAACAAAAACTACATATACAAGCAGTGCGCGACTGACAAAATGATATGAAGACAAAGAAACAGACTCGCAATAGCAAAGCACGCCAGCAGAAAAGAAAGCAACATTGGATGAAGAAATGAGAATCTCACAACAAAAGAAAAAGTCTGCGCCATTGGGTATTATCAGACCATACCATGGGAGAAAAGAAGGAATGGTTATGTATGTGCGAAAAAACAGTCGACCTGCGATCAATGCAAAGAAACAAAAATAGCTCAAATAACAGCGCAACGCAAGAAAATAATGAAACGGGTCTTCCAGTACCCTTATCTGCACCCCTCGATTTTATCCTCACAACCCGCACCCTCATTTGTCGTGTACATCTCATCGTCAATGTGCAGCGTCAATGGGCAGTGATGTATGTCCCGGACGCCTTATTTTAGGTGACGTTGAGAACTCCAAACACATCATGGCTTGCCTTAGCATCAGATTTGATATCGGTACGAGACCGTTTCTTGTTTGGGTTCACGACAACTTCACCCCAGTGTTTTGGGACAGTGCCTGATGTACCGGAGGTAGGGCGGCTTGGCGGTGATGTGCGATGGGTGGATGTAACATGTGTTGTTGTCTCATTTGTTTGTGATGGAACGGGAGAAGCAGAGATAGGGGTGTGAAGAGTTGCTTGGGGTCGAAGGTGAGGTTGTGGTTGGATGGACCAGATATCGATGACAGAGCTGAGAGAAATGATTAGCATGAATTCAGTTCCCACCCAAAGCTAATTTGCCCATAGAATAGAACAAGGGGAAACTAGCATAGTATATATACTCACTCAGATGTCCGCTGGCAAATTGATTCCAGCGCCTCCCTCTCACGTCTCACATATTCCGAATCCGGCTGGCTTGCCTGATGAGCATGGTTGAGTGCTCCGTAGCCATACCCGGATTGATAAGGGTCCTCGTCGAGTAGACGGGAGGACTCAGGCTTTATGAAAGAAATGTTAGACAAATGTGCTCTGCGATAAGCATCCCACGTATCGCGCATCAGACCGAGGTAATGCGCGCTGAACATGGTGACAGGGAAACTAGTCCCAGACTCAGGACTCACCTCAGGAGACTCGTGGCGATTCCCGCCGAGGCAGGAGGCACAGATACCCATTTATAGGGATCGGGATCGGGAATTCAGAACCGGGGATGTTCTTGGCTGCACGTTTGCGCTATGCGATGGGCACGAGGCATTAATCACCCCAATAGTGGAGGTGCGGGTACTCTTTGTGGCAGCAGGTGAGGGAATTATCAGAAGGTAAGGAGTGTGTAATATGCGGAAAACAGAGAATATGAAATGAAACAAATGGCGCAGTAGAGAGTCACAATGTCGACAAAAAAGGACTTCTTTGAAGTTGGAGGTTGAGGCTGGGCGGTCCGTGCCATGTCATCAGGCCGTGGCCGCAGAGCGGCGTGGAAACACCGTTTTTCTTAATTTGGCATTTTGGTCTCATTCCTCTCCCCACACATCACACCATGTTTGATCTACCAAATGCCAAGCGGTATGTGAGCCTGCAATTCATCTAGCGTTTTCTCAATGCATCCACCAACTAATCTGGCCTGTATAGCGTCCGCCGCGATGAGATGCGCTCGCCAGCATCATCTCGGTCACCATCACCAGCCCCAGACGATGCCGCCGCCCAGGATGCATACGCCCGCCTAGGAAAACTACTAAATCTCGATCAATTGGATACTGCACAGGATACAACTAGCCAAGACAATGGTCCCTCACAGCCTGCCGATGACGAGGACGAGGAACAAGAATTTGAATTCCGGCTATTCAGCGCCCCCGCCAAATCAACAGAAGATACCACCAAGCCGTCAGGACAGGATACAGATGGAAAAAGCACAGAAGTTGCCACTACTCAAAAATTGAGGATCCGACTGCATTCACCTACACCGGGATCCGGCGCTGGCAGCGAGGGACGATTTGTGAAAGCCTCCCGGGGATGGGATTATTACTTCTCTACACCTTCTCTTCAGGGCACAAGGAGCGGAGAACCTACCGCCGAAGACGAGATTCGGATAGCGGAAAAGAAGAAACAGTTCGAGGATATGGCCGTTAGCGGACAACACATGCTGACATGGGCCAAATCGCTAGTCTGGGTAAGTAAATACCTACTTGGCTAGTTTTATAGCTACTAACTTAATCTATAGCCGGGCTGCCATCTCCCCTGGCGAGTCATCCATCTCAAGCGACATCAGACTAAAATGCCACGGCCAGCCAACAGTCTTCCCGTCTACGTAGTAGAGGGCGTACCTCTCTCGAAGAGTCCACTCACACGCAAGAAGCCAGGCAAGAAGCGGCGAGTGCAGCTGCGCAAGCGCGCTGCGGCCGCACAGGCTGCCAAGGAAAATGAAGCGGAGAAGCGGACTCGGAAGAACCGCGAGAGGAAACTCAAGCGCAGACAAAAAGCCAGAGAGCAGAAGGCTGCAGCGGCGGGTGTTAGTGTTGAAGATATCGCTATGGCTGATGGTGATGATCATTCCTCTGGTGGGGAGGAATGAGACTATCTAGCTTCAGGATAGATTTCTTAATGTGATACCCGTCGGAGTGTTGGTTTTCCCCTTTGTCGTCAGCAGCAACCGTATAATATATCAAATTAAAGCGGTAAGTATTACCGTTGCGTGAAGGATTCTAAAACGAATAAGCAGAGCTTTGCATGGTATTGAGTGGTCTGATCAAGGCCGATATGGAAGAAAGAAAAAAAAGCATGCATTGCATCGCTTCGTGAAACTGATTAATATACAACGCTGAGGGTATGAAACAAAATAGGGAGCGGGAAAAAAGCACTCGCAAGTTAGATCAGACTCGCAAAGAAAGGTCCAATTCTCGCCAATTAAGTGGATATCCACACTTCTACTTAGCGGGTGCATCTAGCTTCGCGTTAAAATTGTCCTTTTGTCTCGTTCAGCCAGTTGACTTACCGGTCTTACCGGCAGCTTCTGCAGGGGCAGCAGCAGCGGCCTCGGGTTGAGCAGCCGACTCTTCGACCTTAGCAGCGGGTTCCTCGGTAGCAGGGGCCTCGGTCTTAGTGACGGGCTCCTCGGGCTTGACAGCAGGCTCAGGCGCAGCAGCAGGGGCCTCGGTCTTAGTAGCAGCCTCCTCAGGCTTAGCAACAGGCGCCTCGGGCTGCACAGCGGGTTCAGGCGCAGTAGCAGGGGCCTCGGTCTTAGTAGCAGCCTCCTCGGCCTTAGCGACAGGGGCTTCAGCCTGTACAGCAGGTTCAGGTGCTGGGGCGGCAGCGGCAGCCTCAGACTCGTAATGAGTCTCAACAGGGCCGGCGGTAGCTGTCATCTCAGAAGAGGCGGCAGGCTCCGTCGTGCTCGCATCCTTTGCCTCAGGCACCTTAGCAGCATCTAGAGTAGATCAATAAGTCAGTTGGGTCTCAGACGCGCGGCGGAGTTGGTATCAAATTGATAAGAGAGTGTCATACCTGGGGCAGAGTCCGGGGTTGCAGCGGGGGCGGTGGGTTTCGCGGCAGGCGTCTCACTGGCCGCCGCAGCAGCGGCAGCGACAGGGGCAGCAGTCGCAGCAGGGGCGGGTTCAGCCTGCTGTTCGGTTGTCTTCTTAGCAGCCTTCTTGCGAAGGCTGAAGAACCGCTTGAAGCCCTTCTTGACCTGGTTAAGAGCGTCGGGTGCTGGGGGAATGTTAGCGCTATGGTTCCGAGGAGCGCAAAATCTTGGGTCGGGAGTCTAGAGGATGGGGGATGGGGGACTGTCACTCACGAACACCAGGCATCTTGATCGAGTTTGAGATCGGAGTGAAGGGAAGTTTGATAAATGTGAATTAAGATCCGATGAGGAACGCGTTGCAAATCGAAAAGGAGGAGAAGCGCGCAGTCCTTCTATTTACTCCCCACGTGACTGCCCCAATCTATGCTGTCGACTTTCCTTTTTTGTTCTTTTGGGGGCAATTAGCTTCTCGTATGTCATTTCCAATGCGTAGAGGAGGGGCTTTTATTGGCTGATCGCAATATAAATGGGTCCTATCCCGCAGCTAATCTTGGCTCTGGCAGTTATCGTGGCTGTGCTGGCGCTAATTTGCTTCCACTTTCATTTTATTTTTCTGAAACAATCTATCGATTTAGTTTATTTAGTTTCATATCATTATTAGCAGAAAGGGGAGATGTACAGCTCCTCCGAATGATTGGACTGTGAAATCCTGGGTTGTTCCATTGCTATAGATCTAGATGTAATGGATGAATGTCAAGCATAAGAGATGCAAGCAGAAAAGGTAGAGATAGCAGGGGAAAAAAATAAAAACCAATAGGAAAATAAGGAAGATAATGCCGGCGTATCAATGGTATCTGGTCCGCAAATCACTGCGCAGGGTGTTTATAACTAAAGAAATTTGAAGATGGTCAGGGCAACAGAATGCCCTAAGCCACATTGTATTAGCTCCAATCAGTCTTGATCATGAAAAACACACGTACCCAAAATGAGGAAAAATAAAGAGATTGCAATCTTAAGGTTTTGGGCGGCGATGACAACGAGTAGGACGGCACAGAGAGACCATGCGGAGGATCCCCCGATACCAAATCCTGAGACATTCTTGAACTTGAAAGCTGCATCGTCGATGACAGATTGCAAATTGGCAGCGGCAACCCTAGTTTTGGCCAGCAAAGCTTGCGATACTTGCGCGTCAAATTGAATGGCCTCCTGGGCCCGCGATTGTGCAGAGAGAGCTTCTGATTGTTGGAATTGGGCCTTTTGTAACTCGCTTGCTTTAGATTCAGATTGTTGAATGAAGGTTTCCATGTTTTTAAGTCGCTCAGAAAGTCAGTAGGAGAGTCAATGTGTGGGAAATGAGCTGGTACCTCTGTCATCCTGGTTTCTTGCTCAAGAATCATGTTCATTCGGCTGGTCAACCATTCCTATGAAAAGGGGCAAAATTTTAGTCTCACGGTATACACAAAAGGTAAATCTATATTTGACACACCATAGCAGCATCGAACCTTTGCATTCCCCGATACACTCTGGCCATATCTGAGTCAAGAACCGACTCGAGGGACAGATGTAAAGAAGATGCGAGATCCCTCTGGACAACAGCATTGCTTTCTTGAGCCAGCAACGTCTCTTGGCTTCTAGTCATTGCATCTTGATGTGCACTCCGTAGAGCTTGTTGAAGTGCTTCCACTTGGGCCGATACGTTCCGGATGTCCTAGATAAATTTTAGTGCATGTTTAAACTCCGATTTGACTTGTTAGAATTTACCTTTTCAAGGACTCCTGTTCCAGTCCGCACATTTGACAAAGCCGCAGATATAGAATCTTGAAGAGACCATATCCCAGCTTCGATTTCTCGGAGAAAATTAGCAAACATTCGTTTAAACACAGAGTCTGTCACTTCCATATCGGTGACGATCTTCTCTTGTAGAGATTGAACAGCTTGAATGAATGAGTACTGCTGTGCAGATTGTGCAGTTGCGTTTTGCAAAGCCTCTTGAAGCCCGATATTGAGCTTAAGGCTGCTCTTGGCAATGGATCGATGCAGGCCGATAAGCTCCTCTTTTTCCGTCTCCATTCGCGAGGCATGGCAGATCACAAGTGCATTCTGTCGACTATTGCTATAGGAAGTCCACCACTGGGGTCGTGACTCAAGTGTCCTGAGGCATTGCTCCAATAATCCTTTCGGGACTTCACCCGAGACAGGGTCAGAGCCTCTGTGACGACCCACAAAAGCGAATCGGTTCTTCTGTGGAGGAGGCGAGACAGTGACAGGAAGACATGAGGGAGGCATTGGGGTACCAGCACCGTCGATCTCACACAATGCCAGGCGTGCTGCATAGACGGATCGAAGATGGTCGAGCATTTCTGGACTATCGGTCTGCACGCCATCTCTGCCATCGCTGAATGTTTGACACGAGCTCACTAGTTTTGTTGCTGCAAGTCGGTTGCATGAGGGTGAAGATTTCATTGAGTCCAGAATTTTGACGGCTTCGTTGAAGATGCTGTCTTGGTCTTGCGATCGGGAACTAAGGAAAGAGATCGCGTCGATGTTTGGCGGTTTGGGTGCAATGATTGGGACACCTGCTTGGGTCAGCAAGCATATTTGAGTGACATCTGAATGCCTTACTTTGTTGAGAGGTACTCGCTCGACTCAGCTGTGCAAGTGCGAGAAAGATACATGAAAGCGCTTGAAAGCCACTGATTGTCCTCATAGTGAATAGCCTGGCTGGTTTAGTGTACGAACGTGGCTTTGGAGGGGACTAGGCTCTTGGTAACTCGTGTATATTGCTTGAGATGAATGAGTATAAGATGGTATGTGAGAAGGATGATATAAGATGGCAACAAATGGATGAAGGATGGCTTTCGAAAGTGAAACTTGACATCCAAGTTGTTTGGGTCACGCCCAGCTCCGGCTTTATTTTTTCCTGGAGAATTTCCCCTGGGGACTTGGCCTGTTATTTGGCTTATAGGTTGTTAGTGTATGGCCCGGAGAAATACTGCGAAGTTAGCGGGCTGAGGATTGCCGTATGGAATCTCAATCTCCTGGCCTTGGAACCTTCCAAAGAGAGGGCAATTATGGATAGCCATGAAATTTGTCAGATGAATTTGGGTGAGATTATACATGAAACTACATACATATGTAATTACTGCTGGATTCGGATCACTTCGACTCTTCCTTCAGCGTGACTGCCACATAGCCAGGGCCTACCACATAATATTGTTAATGGAAACCAAACGCATTAATGGAAAAGGCTACTTTGTGATGATGTTTATTCTGAGACTGGATCTAGAAACAGAAAGCATGCAAAACCGGCGTGATCTACCCTGTGTCCCAGGTAAAAGTAACAATAATGGGTTCATCTGGGGATGTACCTACATTACTAGTATGTAGTAGGTAGGTATGTAGGTAGTTTAGTGAAAGATATTGAGAAATAAGATTGGGCCGTCAGCCCCATTTTATTACGGACACGTGATGGGCTTAATATGGATTCACTGCCCAATGAAAGGTTAGCACAGCCTTCCTAAAAAAACCTCCGAATGCCTAAGTATGCAAGATACCTCAAAGCCCCACTGATCTGATCTGGGGATCCTATCAGAGTTCTCGACCGTGGGAGGTAGCCAGCGCTGTGTCCTACCTTGGAATGTATACCTAGTACATATATATACAGTAAAACCGGGTTATAACGAGCCCGGTTTTAAGAATACCTGTATTAACGAATATTTCGCTGTGTTTCATTTAATTCGATATGACCCAGTTTGCTGCAAAACAAAATAAAATTACGCCAGACACGCAAATAACGCTGAATTGGAAAATACAGTAAATATCCGTTCAGGGAGACCAAACTAATGTGAGGTCATGTTTTTTCCCTTCTTCACTATATGGATTAAGTAGCAGTGCTAGGTAGTAAATCTCACCAGTACACATAAACTCCGAATTCTTATATAAAAATGATTGCCCTCTACCCCAAAGCTTCACAGTTCAGTTCACTCAACACGTTACTCAATCAGTGTATTGATTCTTTTTTTCTTTTTCTCTTGCTTGTTCTACCATCCTAGTCCTCTAGTATGGCATCGTCTTCTTGCAACACCCACTGTGATCCTTTACATGTGCCAGATGGTTATGACTGGACTTTGACAGACTTCAACTATTCCCAATTCACCCCTCTTGTCTATCAATCCTCAACCTCTACACTGGTGCAGCCATCTGGAGTATCTACGGATCCTCTTCGATATACCTATCCCGTACAGTATCCTGTTGCATCTGTAGCGCCTAGCTTCGCTGTGTCTGCTGGCTCGCCCTCGACTTGTTCCGGTATGTGTCGCTTCAATCAAAAGGCCATACAACAACCTCCAGTCGAGAATGACTGTGCAGCTACGGCCCCCGGGGACCTGGCGATAGGCTATCTCGGCCCTAGGTACGACATCGCTGGCACCAATTTTCCAGCATCGGCTTCACCTGTCCCAAGGTCATCTCAGGTCAAAAGTACCAGAGATAGCTATACCAAGGGGAAGAGATCTTCTGCGCGTACCCAAGGGCGCCAGCGGAAACTGGAGTGAGCAACCTTGGAATTTATCATCAAGCTTTAACACACACTGACACCGTTCGTCCATTTTAGGAATCCCCAACGATTTTTCCAATGCCACTGGAAGGACTGCGGGTACCGTGATCCCTTCTCTGGAAAACCGGCGTTGCTGCGTCACATCGACACGCAGCATATAGCTCCGCGCTCGTTCGATTGCCCTTCATGCGACATGTCCTTCAATCGAAAGGACAACTTGACTGAACACCGAGGAAGAGTCCACTGGGAACGAGTTCGAAGTTGATGCTGGGTTGGTGCTGATGTTCGGGTTATGGTGCCTCATCTGTGTTGGGCCTAGGCAGAGATTCTGTCTTACGAAGAATGTTTATATTTGAACGGGTATACGTGCTTTGATTGGGATAAACTGGGATAAATCATGATAAATTGTGTCACTTCGTCAGGTTTGTTTTCACTTCTGCGTGTGGAAGGGAGGATCCGAATGGCCCTCGGGAGTTTGGATTTATGGGCACCAGGTTTCAACAACCTCTGAGAATAGACGCATACAATAAAAAACAACCCAACATCAAATTTTCTTGACACAATGGACTCGAATATTATAGCACTGTAGTTGAGAACATAATTGATTATGCTAAGATCATGATATGATGAAAGTTTGTTGGAAACTAATGATATATAGATAATCACGTGCACGCTAAACCCAATTTAGACGATCCATCTGCGAAACAAAATCCAAAGTCCGCAACACAGCATCCGACCCAACACGCGCAAATCACCATGTCGTGCTCCATACCCCAACGCTGCGCCCGCCAGCTTCTCCGAGAGCCCTTCCAGCGCGGCTCCCTACCCATCTTCCTCGCACCCGCCTTCTCCCCCGCACACAATGCTTCTCGACCACATCCCCGGCGCAGTCCCGAGTCGGAGGTGCCGCGCTCTCCATCCCCCCGGAGGTGTCATTTAAGCTCATCGATATCCCCGAGACTCTCTCCCGCACACGAGGAAAGGATATCCCCAAGTTTATGGCTGAGATTAAGGGGCCCAAGGGTAATGTGTTGTCGTTGAAATGTGGTTCGGCGGATGGATGCTAACTTGCCCGATTCGCAGGCGAGATGAGTCTCAAAATTCCCTCGTTCCTCACTATCACCCCCGATGAGACAGGTCAGAAGGCTAGTTTGTCCGTCCTGGATCAGACGATTCCTCACCAGCGTGCTATGTGGGGTATGTTCTCCTGTCTTTTCTCCGCGGCAAGCTATTATTGTCTAACACTTTACTTTTTTTTATCTAGGAACCATCCGAGCACTCCTCCAGAATCACATCCTCGGCGTCTCCGAGGGCCACGTCTGTGTTTTGAGTATGGTTGGTGTCGGTTACAGGGCTACCATCGAGGACAAGGCATCCACCGTCCAATCCGACTACCCCGGCCAAAAGTTCGTTTCCCTCAAGGTCGGCTTTTCCCACCCAATTGAGCTGGGTATCCCTAAGGGTGTTGTTGCGAGCACACCGCAACCTACCAGAATCCTGTTGGAGGGTGTCGACAAGCGGGTTGTGACCCAATTCGCGGCCGAGATCAGAGAATGGAGACGCCCCGAGCCGTACAAGGGCAAGGGTATCTTCGTCAACGGAGAGACCATCAAGCTCAAGGCGAAGAAGATCAAATAGACTGGAAGCGCATTTCTTTTTTTCAGCTACGCGGGACATTTTGTGTTTGGTTCCGTGTTTTGTACTCTTATCGTCATATATGTATTTTTTTATTCCTCTCACAAGCGATGGTATCACAAATCTACTTCAGACTGATTCTGCTCCCCGGGAGCTCAAGTGCAGTGGACGAGGCGACGAAATTAAAAATCATAAATCAATTACAGCTTCAGGACGGTCTTGACAGCGTCAATGACCTGGTCCTGGTGGGCCTTGGGGGCAGCAACGACACCCTTGTTGACAGCCAAGGTCCGGCCCTTGCTGAAATCCAAGCGGTTGCCGTAGATGTCAGTCACCTGGCCACCAGCCTCGCGAACGAGCAAGTCACCAGCAGCGTGATCCCAGATCTTCTCCTGGTAGTCCTTCTTGACGGGGAGACGCAGGTAGACGTCACCAGCACCGCGGGCAATGGAGCAGTACTTGGCCTGCGAGTCCAGTCGCACGCTGGGGGCGGTGATGCCAAGAAGCTGAGCAACGGCAGCGTTGTCGCCCTGGGCGGAGTGAGCAGCCTCAACACCTTCACAGAAGACAGCGTCGGAGATCTTAGCGACGGGACGCATGGAGATGGGCTTGCTGGCAGCAAGAGTACCACTGGTCAGAGGACGGCTGGTGGCACCCTCACCGAGGATAGCGGAGAACAGGACACCGTTTCCGGCAGTCGCGGACTGCTGGGCACCGGTGCTGGCATCAATGGGGGCAGCATCGTCGACGGGGAGGTTAGGAGTACCAATAGCACCGACCTTGACGTCACCGTCAACCATCAAACCGAGACATACGGCGTACTGGCCGCCACGGAGGAAGCCCTTTGTGCCGTCGATGGGATCGAGGGCCCAGATGCGGCCCTTGGGACCACCGGCGCTGTTGCCGCTGTCAATGATGTCCAGCATGCTCTGCTCACTGGTGAGAGGGCCACCCAGAATATTATCGCTCTCCGCATCATCCAGCTTGATGTCCTTGACCAGGCGCCAGATCTCAGCACTGAGGTCCTTGTCCTCACGCAGGGAGCTGGCCTCCTCCTCGGCGACGATCTCGTCGTTGGGGAAGTTTTTGCGGATGGCGGAGATGATCAGGGCCTGAGCGCCGAAGTCGCCAATGGTGACAGGGGACTTGTCATCCTTGGAGACTGTGCCCTTGGCCTTCTCGAAGAAGACCTTCTGTGTAAGGAGACACGCCCGCTGGACGGCCAATTCGGCGATGTAGCGTTCCTGTTGGTAAGACATGATTGTAGGTTGGTTGGAGGAGAGGTGGGGGAGGAGGAGGGAAAGACGAGAGCGGGATTTGAGAGCCACGCTGACGACTAGAATAAGGGTGGAGCAGACCACGAAGCGGGACAGTACGCGTAACAAATAGGAGCGTGGGGATGGATCTGTCCGGTGAGTAGACGAAAGCTTCATCCGAGATCAATTGGCAAGAAATGTAGCCAGGATTGACTACTCTTGCTTTCTCGGGGTCTTATTGGTTACTATTAGATCGCTCAAGTCGATTAATGACCTTCTTTCTCATGTAGTTGGCCTCAGGCATTTTAGACCCCGCCCTAATCCCCTTTGGGTCGGAATAGTCACGAGGAGTCGATAAGCTTAAACTATCTCAACATTGTTTTGAACTCCCTCTTGCCCTGTAACAAGGCCATTTTGCAATTTGGGTCCTTCTTGAACAAACTGGGAACCGCCTACATATCCTCTCTGCATTCGCGCCACTTTCATTGCGCTTATTAGATTAACGCGCGCCAAGACCCCCTGGGGCCTCCGACGTCACCGACACCACGTGAAGGTACCGCGAAAGCTCTCTGAGTCCTGTGTTTGTCTTTCACACCGTTAATCCCTTTCCGGCATTTTTCTAGCGAATCAACCTGTATCCTATCGCCGCTCATACTCTATACATACACACCCAATTCCTGCCAACCCTTTGTGTAAACAACGCCGTGCGGGGTCATTACTATACCGACATCGCAACGTGGGGTGATAGTGGGCTGTTTGATACTAGGGACAATTTTCGATTCCCCAAACCTGTTGCTCCTCAAACCAAGTATACACTATTTTAGAGGGTATCCCTTTAATACGCCAATATGTTCCAATCCTCCGTGAGTCACCGGGTGAAGATCGTACACCCTCCCAGCACCGACTGATAGGGAGTTCAATAGAAACCGTACTCGGCAGTGACCGTACAAATTGAGGTCTTAACGAGCGAACAATATGAGGTCGAAGATTCGAGTGGTATTGTCGACCTAGTGGAAGTTGTTCGCATCCAGGCCAGCGGCCCGATGGAAGCAAGTCGGGCTCTTCGCAAGAAGCTGTAAGTCTACGACTATTGAAAGTGCTCAAAATCAGTCTGACCAATCCAGAAAATACGGCAATCTCCATCGACAACTGCGGGCACTTACTATTCTCGACTTCCTTGTCCAGAATGCTGGTGAACGTTTCTTGCGCGATTTCGCCGATGAGGCGTTGCTTGAACGTCTGCGCATCGCAGCTACTGATTCCGTTTCCGATCCACTCGTTAAACAGAAATGCAAACAGATTTTTGGACAATGGGCGACGACTTATAAGGACACCCCTGGTATGGCGAAGGTCACGGCGCTATACAAACAAGTTCCCAAGCGAAAGCAGCCTGCGACGCAGGCAAAAGCCAAGGTTCTCCGTGAGGGGTCGACTTCGAATTCCAACGAGCCCCCGATGGGTCATGTTGTATCCGTGTCAGGGGGCAGTGGACCATCCACTCTGCTGACCAGTCCCAAAGAAAAGTCCAAGTCCAAGAAAGTCAAGAAAGATAAGAAATTATCAATTAGCCACAAGAGGTTCGATCTGGAAAAGGAACGCCCGGAGATCCTGCAAGCGCTCGCTGCCTCTTCTGTTGCTAGCACCAACTTGTTGAATGCTCTGAAACTCGTCAATCGCGAGACGCAGCGAGTGAGCGAGGATGCGGAATGCAGTCACCGATTCGATAAATGCAAGGAGCTTCGTCACACGATCCTTCGATACATCCAGTATATAGAAACCGAGGAGTTCCTGGGCGGCCTGATCCATGCGAATGAGGAGCTGGTGGATGCATTGATGGCATTCGAGGTGCTAGATAAGAGCGTGGACTATGACAGCGATAGTGAGGACGACTTTTTGGAAGGAAATTGGAAGCAAAGACATGGGCTTGGACTGCAAGACTCGGACGTGAATGACGGCCTTGCTGGGCTAAACATCAATCCCCCAAAGCCACTACGGCCGAACCGTCCTGATAGCTTGCCTCTTGCATCTTCGTCGCAACACTCACGCCAAATCTTTGACAGTGATAGTGAGTCGGAAGAAGAGGACGACGAAGACAACCCCTTTGGTGACAGAAATGCTATTAAGACACCGGGCGTTGAGAAACCTGGACTTACTTGGTACGTCATTCTTCCTCTCTCTATTACGCCTCATGTTATTAACATCCCTGCAGGAAAGAGGTCTGATTCATGTGATTACATAGGTGAAGCTCGCGGTCTTTGTTTTGCGCTTTGCGGTTTTTGTTTCTTTCGTACATTGTCTGGTCTAGTGCTTGATCGGTATACCCAAAGCTATTGGCTATCGTGTTGCTGAAAGGTGAACATCCATTTTGATCGCTGGCGTCTCGGGTGTGTATATTCTTAAATCGATTGGACATTGATTGCATCACAATTTCTGTGAACCCTTTTTGGAATTCAGGGTTCAAGATATATAATAGCCTGTTTTGACTTCCAAGGTTAGCTTGTAGCCCTAACGCCGAACATTTGTAAACACGATGATAAATCAGCAGTGTTTGCATGAAACACATCAAAGGATGACCGATTAGTCAATTAGCGCCGAGAATTAGTTAGATGACGCCTCCAACAGCTGCCTACAAAGCGCCCCCACCCTAGCTCGGCTTACTCGATAGACCTATAAAACAACGTGCAACCCCCAATAATCGAGGACACCAGACACATTCCTCCTCAAGACACCAAACACAGGCCGTCTATTCTATTCAAAGAGAAGACAAAATGCCAGTAACCGAACTTGCCCTCCTCCGCCTGAAAGCGCAAGACGCCCACTCTTCTACCAAAAGCGGCCTCTTAGAAGCCCAAAAGAAACAGACAGGATACTCAGACTATCAAGTCACATACCTCCGCCAGATTGAAGACCCATCATACTTTTATTTACTAGGCGGGTGGGAATCCGTCGAGAAACATACAGGCGAAGGCCAATGGCTTTCATCCGAAGTCAACCAGAACCTGCTTGCGCAGTTGCAGAGTGACCTTGATGTTAGCTGGATGTTTCACTTGGATCTTGATGTGAGCTTTCCACCAATCTTGACGTTGAAATGACATCCTAGTTCAATGGCGGTATCAAGAGATATAAGCTAACGACTTGGACAGCCATCTACGTCTCAAATCCCACTAGATGCACCTGTTCTCGCTATAACTCGATGCTTTGTCGAGGTTAGCAAGAAAGATGAATTTGACGCTGTTTTCAAGGCTGCTGTGTCTTATTTAAACGCATACACGGCTCCGTTCTCTGCCTGCGGTGCGTGTCGAATCGATAAAGAGGGCGAGGATGAGGAATTTGTTCTGTTCAGTGGGTGGAATAAAATTCAGGATCATATTGCTTTCGGGGAGTCTGAGGCTTCTAAGGAGTTTGGAAAGCTTAAGGCGTTGATGAAGGACGTGGATGTTAAGCATGTGCATGTTGAGAAGTGGGAGTGATTTACTATGTATGTACTTTCATTTATCTATGTGGTATCTCTCGTGAGGTTATTATATTATGTCCTGGGTACGGAAGTACCGTTGAGAATAAATTGTACCAATGCTTTCCTACCATCCAGTTTCAGTGGTGCCTCTATATGCATGGCGCCGAGGACATCTTTCCTCTTGATCTCTAAGCCGAGAGATTTGGCATGCTGTTCTAACTGGGCTGGCACGTATGACGGAATGACTTCATCTTTCTCGGCAGATAGAAGAAATATGGGCGGAAGCGAGCGAGGTATTGAAGCCGTAGCTTCAGGATTGGGGGTTTGAGACAGAGATTGGTCCCTCCATGTAGCCATTTGCTTCATCTTCGCCTTAATATCCCAAGTATTCCAAGAGAAGGGCCAAAGATACCTATACGGAAGCCATTTCTGAGGGTAGAGGCTGATGAGCATATCTTTGATGCTAGATGTTGGCGCCTCCAAGATGAGCCTGGAAATGGGCGCCAGGGGCTTGTTATTGCTTGTATTTGAGGAGTTTCGCCCTTCATGTTGGCGGGCAATATACGTAGATACTGCTGAGCTTGCAACAGCAGCACCAAGACTGTGTCCCCAAATCATAATTTCAAGATCAGTTTCTGGGGACGCATATGTTTCTGAAATCCAGTTCAAGAATGCCTGGGCGTCCATCTCAATTCCGGATTGTGTGGCGCGACCAGATGATTTCCAGTAGCCACGGTATGATAAAGCAGCGATAGTATATTGAGACACTTCGGGGCTAGACGTAGGAGATGAAGTTGATCTTGATGTTTCCGCAATTGCGCGCAAGACCTGAGAGAGAATAGGCAATCGCATAGGGGTCGATCCGCCATTGCCTTGGAAGTAACAAATCACAACGGATTTCTTTCGCTTGGGATTTCGTTTTCCCCTGATCTTTATTTTGTAAAGCATCGGGGTTTGAAACAGCCTTGTGGTCTCTGTAAGGAACCGGAATATGGCCTTCGCAAATGGCTAATTTAGTCCCATCCAAACTGCGAATCTGCTTCTCCTCCCACTGCACTGGTTTACACTCAGACTTATAGTCTGAAATAACCTCAGATCTTGTGAATGGAGGCAACCAGGAAAGGTAGAGGAGCTTGTTTTGCATGACGATGATCCAGAAACATTTCCAGGTCCATAGACCGAGTAGAAGTCCGATGAACATTAGGGATGGGACAGCAAAGCTTGGAATAGCAGCCGTAATTAAATTTCGTGATTGAACATTCGATTGTACATTTTGAACGACGCTCGGCCTTTTTCTTGTCATGCTGTGGATGCCATTGATGCCATTGATGCCATTTGACGGGATGTTATTATACGGACTTGGCGATGGTTGCCATGTGCGGGTTGGTGTTACTCTTGCGTTTGAACCGCGTAGCGCGCGTCGCAGGACCCAGCGTGCCAGCATCAGCAGAATTGGTTGCCAAGGTATTGGCTGGGTTGGAGGTTGTTGGATGTTGCGATTTACTGGGTGGAGTCTTGTAGCCACAGCGGCGGACTAGGCCTTGACTCAGCAATTCCAACACCCGTAGACTCTGGGGGCAGCCGCCCCAGGATCAGGTCCAAGGTGAACTGTGAAGCAATCATTCGCGCTCAATCGATGTATGTTTTCCCCAATAATTTGTAATGTGGCTAAGATGGGATAATCATTTTATTTGATCATTCTAACTTAGAAATATGTAAAAAAATAGATTCAATTTGAATCACGCAGACAAAATAGATATATTCCATTAGAGTCACCGAACAAAATCGAAGCTCCAACACGCGATGAAAATGATAGCAATGTGAATATTCAAATGGGTATTGTGAGTCGTCATCTGGAATCATGATATGAAAAAGAACAAAACGCAACCGCATGAACAGAAAGGAGAAAGACGAATCCTTTCCCAAGACGCCAAAAGACGAAAATTGCAAACCAGCCATGCAGTGATGCAAAATGAATTCTCACAGCACCTTCGATCTCATCCACTCACTCGTACCAACTCCAAGGTTCAACCCATTCCGCTCCCACCAACGCCGTACACGACCCTCAGCACCAGAGCTCGGATCAGCATCCTCAAGCGCTTCCTCAATGTCACAAGTCTTGAATTCAACCCGCATACCGCAGGATTTCCACCACTGCAGAACGTGGTCGTGGCCGTTCTTCGTCGGGCCAACCAGCACCTGGTTATCGAAGATCATCTTCGGGCCCTTGAGTTTATACCAGAATTCAAGGACATGGACATGGCCGTGCGTGCTCGCGATACGGGCAACGTTCTCGGCATGGCTGTATGGGATCCCTGATGCGTCCCACCAAGCAAGAGATTCAGTGCGACCTGACTGCGCTGCGAGTAGGACGGATTTGCCGACTTTGAGAGGTAAGGGGTTGGACAGTGGGGCGTTGGCGGAGGCGGTTTTCCACCAGTCGAGTACAGGGACGCGACCCTCGGCGCTGGCGGCTTCGAGGGCGCGCTCGCTGTATCGTAGTGGGAGCCCTGAGTGGAGCCACCAATCTAGTACGTCGATGAACCCGGCTCGGGAGGCGCCGTCCATGGCGTCGGCCATGTACTCTTTGTTTGGGAGAGCGGGCGCATCGCGCCACCATGTCAGTACGTTCGGGTTGCCATAGATGGCGGATGCTCGGTATGGGATATTTGTGAGTCGAGAGGTTGTCCAGAGGAGGTCCAGGTGGTTTTCGGTGAGATAAGAGAGGATATCGGTACGGGAGAATTTGACAATGAGGTGGCAAGCGAGATCGGAGAGCGGTTTCCAGCGAGGTAAGGCATCAATGCGCTTTTTGATTGCTGCGAAGGATCCTCGCAAGATAGTATATTCGAGTGTGGCAGTAGTGGACATTTTGGGTAGATGGCTCTGCCATTCTTGAGGGACGGGGAGATGAGTAGGAATGCCCACGGCTTTCGCTGTTTCCCAGTCTCTTAGTTGATCCTCAAAGACATTCAGCCATATTTCCAAAGGTAAAAAATCGGTATTGCCCGTATGTTTCGTCTGTGGTGTGGAGCCGGTGGCATTTGCAGATGTAGATTTTGATGCAGTTTTAGCTGGGACCGTGGCGCCATGGGCGATTGTTCTGGTCGACAGGGTAGCTTCCCACGGGGGTAATTTTAATGTTGTCTCCAGTGTCTGGTGTAACTCCTTCAGCCCGTCCCATGGTAGTATTGTCAGGTCTTCAGGCCCGCTCGACTTCCAGAGCACAGGTTTAACGGTGCGAATCCAAGGCCAAAAACGACTTATTTCATCGAGTTGCCGAGTGCTGAGCGGGTGGTCCCATTCCGACACCGTCATTCCGGGAATGAGGATCACAGGTTTCTTCGAGACCCAGCCACGAAGAAGCGCCAACGTCAAGGTATTCGTCAAGCCAGCCAGCATCGCCCCGAGAGCTCCGGCATCGATAGGTGCAACTAACAGCATGTCCGCCCATTCGCATAGTTCCGCTGTCTTCGCTTTGAGCCATTTCCGCGCGCCGGTTTTCTTATCAAATGTTTGGCTGTCGACTGTATCCATATAGTGGGGGATTTTGTTGGTGCCCGTGAGCAAAGCGGATGGTTCGTCTGTGATCAGTCGTAGTTCGATGTATGGGTTCTGAACGAGGGACGGGAGGACGGTGTCGGCGAAAGCACTATCCGTCGACAAGAGCAATCGGCGGCGCCGAGGTTGGGATGATGTCGCATTTTGCACCGCTTTGCCTCCAATCACGGTTTCCTTACAGCCTCCATCCACCTCCATATCACTTGACCACGACCCCTTTGTAATGCTATTCCCTTTTGTAGTCGGTGAGGTATTATATCGAAATCCCACTGCCATGCCAATGTGACCGATAGGGCGAGCTGAACTGTGTGAGGATACGGCGGTCGGATCGAAGAAGTCTCGAGGGACAGTATAGGTAGGCGCAAATAGTAGAAGAGAATCGAGGTCGAGAGGCGATGAAACAAGATCAATTGGGGACTTCCGTACTGTACGTAGAGATAAGTTATCGGACTGGTGGTCTGATCAGAGCCCAATCATGCAACCCAGGAATTGAAATCGAGCCTGTCGCTATATTTTGTGCAACGGCGATCAACTGGGTTTCCTCGAGCGGTGAGGTCGTTGAGTTGTCTGGATGCGTCGCCACGTCTTTGCCACGCCGGACGTGATTAGCTGCCGAATGAACCGTGTCGTTTCACAGCGAAAAAAAGGCCGAGATCCGTTGAAGGCGGAAATCGACCAATGACAAAGAGCCAAAATTCAAGTTCGAAGGTCTTCGGCGGTTAAAGGCGGGGCCGGACAGTAGGAGTCCAGGTTGATTGGCCAGTTGTTGGGCAGAAGCGGTCAATGCCTAAGATCAACATGCTCTTGGTATAACTTCAGCTCCGTTCAACTTTCAGAAATACTTGTTTCATGCTTTTCTATTGGGCTGTTCCTGTAGATTACTGCTGCTGACTTATCGAGCTCATGTCGGTTCATTATTTAAATGCGAATCCCGCCACTGCGACGCAAAAGAGTTGAACTAGATCAATCCGGAGGTGCTTTATATACATGCTGATCTATATAACAAATACTCAGGCATTTTTCTATGCCCAAATGAATGCTCACTCTATCGTCGGGCCAGATTGTTATGCAGCTTGTGCTCTCTCATAGCAAGACTCGTCAATGCTCCCAGGACGGCCACGCCCAACAATGTCACGAATACCGCCCGCAAGGAGGCCATGTATGCGTCAAGCACTCCGGGTGTAAGATCTGCGGGCATCTTCCAAATCTCGTCTAAGTTATCTCGAAGCCGGCCAATCAGCTCCTTGGCGTCCTCGCGCTCACCGAGTCGAGACCAAAGCCCAAGCTTTAGGGTGTTCTGGAAGACAGCCGAAGCAACCGTGATACCAATCGTACTTCCAGTGCTGCGGAAGGCATACGAAGCAGATGTCACAACCGCATGGTGCTGGTGGTCTACAGAAGAGATGAGCGCCACCAGGGTGATGGTTAGCATGCTACCGTAGGATGTACCACCCAGGAAGAAATAAAGGAACGGTAGTCCCACGGGCGTGTAGAGATTTAAAGTGCAGATGAGGCCAGCGGATAGCACCTGAATAGCCATGGCAACGTAATTGAGGAATGCATACCGACCGCTGGCACGCATGATAAGACCCGACCCCAATGAGCCAATCGAGGTGCCAACCGCCTGCGGGATCAATCGCGCCCCGGCAGCAGTCGCAGAGAATCCCTGTACCTGGAAGTACACAGGTAGGTAAAAGAGGAGGCCAAATACGGCCATGGTACCGAACCAATTGGTTAGACAAGCAGCTGCCACGGTGCGGTTTAGTAGAAGGCGCACGGGAATGACAGGCTCAGAAGCAACCATGGCTTCCACGTAGATGAACAGACCTAGGAAGACTGCAGAGGAAACCAGTGATGCCAGCACTAGAGGGTGGGCCCAAGGCACCTGGTTTCCGCCGGTGTTGAGGCCAAGCAATAATGTGACTAGTGTCAGAACCAGAGTGATAGCGCCGAGGAAATCAACGCGTTTGATGCGCGCGGTATCGGACTCTTTCACGGGAATGTCGACTTTAATTGCGACTAGAATGCACGAGATGATCAGGAAGGGAACCTGGAGCAAAAACGCCCATCTCCATCCCAGAGTGTCGTTGATCCACCCGCCAAATACACCTCCAAGTCCCATGCCCGCACCGTAGCAGATGTTTCCGATGCCCTGCCAGATGCCTCGCTTGCGGAGAGGGATCAGGTCAGAAGTGACGAAGGTCGAGATCGCGGTAAGACCACCTCCTCCGACACCTGCCACGACGCGACCAAGGATGATAACCCATTGCGCTCTTGCCAGGCCGCAGATCAAGTTGCCAAGGGCGAAGAAAACATTGGAGAACACAAGCCCCCAGCGACGAGAGTAAATATCAGTCAATCGGCCACTGAGAGGCTGACAGGCAGCATTGGAGATCAGATAAGAAGTGGCTAGCCACGAGAGCAGTGAGAATGAGTTGAAGGACGAAGAGATGGGTGCGGAGAGCGTCGCGACGATCGTTGTATCTATGATGAAAGTTAAAGTTAGCAATCTTTGTTTTTCGTGAAAGAGTCCGACTCCATACCGAGAGCAGCCAGGAAGACACCGAGCCAAATGCTTCCGAGGATCCAAATCAGCTCTTTGGTACTGGGTTCCTGGGGAAGTGGGGTATTCTCATTGGCATCGGGCGCATTCCGAAGGAGGGGCGTCTGCTCGGATGCGGGCTCTCTGGCAGTGTCATCCACAGACATGTTGTAATTTCCAAGAGTGAACTGAAGTTTTCCAACAGGGAGATTGCCAATGATATGCTTGGAGCCTCGGCGGAATCTCCGAAGGGATTGCGGAGAGGTGGGGTCGGCTATAGCGGCTGGAGCGAGTGTCTTATTGGTTGATGTATACTCCGTACATGGCTGGTATTTCACATGCGAGCCACCCACCACAGCCAAACCGCGTCCAGGAATTAGCACTTAGTCAATTCAACCACCCACCATGCCACCAATTCGCTCCCAAAGCTCTAAAAATTTATCAGAGCAAGAGGATAGGATTTTATTAGCTATCCAAGCTCTCAAAAATCAAGAAATCTCTTCAACTCGTGAGGCGGCGCGCCGTTTTGACGTACCATGTACAACCTTACGCAACCGCCTCTCCGGCCACACCCAACGAAGTACTACACGTGCCAATTGTCATAAATTGACTGAACTTGAAGAGGAATCTCTTGAGAAATGGATTATCTCTATGGAGTCTCGTGGAGCAGCACCTCAGCCCTCTATGGTACGAGAAATGGCGGATCTTATTCTTCAGAAGCGTGGAACTACCTCAGTTCTTTCGGTCGGCAAAAACTGGGCCACGAATTTCCTTAAAAGGCGTCATTTGCTTCGTATAAGATCACGGAGCCCACCAAACCCGCTGGATTCCGCCATGAATCGAGTATTAAAGGCCTCCCAAACCGCCATGCAATCTGCCGCAGTTCTTGAGCGAGCAATATGTGATTTACGCACAGCCATCGAGAAGAATAAGCAGGAACTGCCTAGTTCCCAAACGCAGATACCAGCCGAATCAGCCTTCTCAGTTCAAGAAGCCTCTCAATTGATTACTGAGACGGTGGAAGCGATAGGAGAGCACCCCCCCTCCGGGCGTCGGGCTGCATCGCCGGGTTTACATCCATCTGTGCGGGGCCCGCAACGTTGTAGTGGGTGTAAGAAAACAGGGCATAAAATAAATAGGTGTCCAGAAAGATGATGTATTTTACTATATTTAATCTTATGGCGTTTTGATGAAGATAAATGCATTTAAATTTAAAATGTAGAGCTAGGGCGGGCGGCTTGGTTGTGAAATACGTTATGAATGCTCTCCATTGTCTATGGTTGGATCATCCCCGTAGCTGCTTGTTTGTTAGTAGACTCAGCCTTTTTTTTTTTTTTTTTGGATAGCTTTTGGAAAATATAATTGCCCTAAGTTGGCTAGCTCGAATGATCATGGTTCTTCCTCTTCTTTTCCCCCTCCATTGTAGTAGCCATAAAGAATTAGGAACTGGGCTTGTATGCAGAAGCCAAGTGGTAATGATCAGTAAGAATGGCCAACACTACCTATCCAGTCTTGTTGGAAATGGTCCTTCGGTGCCTAACGGTGGTTGGCTACCCAGGTGCCTGGCTGGTCTGTCTTTATATATATATATATATGGGCTACCTATATCCCCAAAATCGATATTTTAACACCACACAGTAATATTGAACAAAGATTCTTTGCACATGACGTGCCCAAATATCCTACCCACTACCGAATATCCCATTATAGGCGGAAGAATAGCCGGATTGGTGGTTGTCCCCAAGGTTTGTTGTATCTGATACTCGAGCCAAGGAGACAAGGAGAGAGTTAGCCCACATCATATTAACCCAGGAAACTACTAGAGCTGTCGGAAATTGGCGACAAATATAGATTGAACCGTCCCAGGATCTCCTTGGTCAATGTCAACCAGCGGTGGGTGAGAGCCTCCAGAACAAAGTGACAAGCATGGTTCCTGTTCCCCACAACCCTCGCCCAAACTCCGAAAGGATATGTCTTGGATTCAAGGGTGTGACATTTGCACGCCTCAACCAATAGGAGAAAAGTCAGTTGTTTACTGAACGCGCTAAGTCTGTGGGTTTAGCTGAACGGGTCATTCGATCAATACTAGGGAGTCCGGATGAAGCCTCTGCGGTCCTCTTCGTGGCTGCAATACCAGGAACATGGTGATCCTGGGCGTTCTAACAGTTTCCCCTTGCCGATTGGGGGTAGTTATATCACATCGGCAGATCCAACTGAGATATCCGCCATTGAGATCCGATACTTCAGCGATAATCTGGATATAGAGATCCTGGCCCGCCATGTCCAAAACTTGCGTCATCTAACCGCAGCTCCAGCTTTGCAGCAATTATTGCAGTCTGTCGATGCGAGTATTTACCTGCTTGTAGCCAATGCAAACCCAATTGTGACGGTGTATTCGGTCGCTGGATGGGCTGCTGATATCATTCGTGAGGTCAGTAGGCCTGGGATAAGATCAACCTTTTAGATCGTGTGCGAAGTGAAATTCCTTCATTTCTCTTTTCATCCTTGCAGGTTGTATGAGAAACAAGGAAGTGAAATAGGGGAGAGAAAACCAAGGGAGGAACTGGGTAGATCTTTCTAATTATGTCTGAGGCTCCAGAATTGCTTCCTCGTCTTTAATTCACAATCACTCAATCACTCAATCACTTACCCATTTCTATTACCCCAAATCTTCTATCATGAACGAGTACATTCTCTTTGTTGCGTTCCCGATGATCGGCGTCGCGTTTATCTCCTTGGCAGCAACGTCGATCTAGTCCTTTCTACCTAGTTCCGAATAAGGATGCCGGCCCGAACGATCGAGGCTCTCACAAGGGATATGGAAACCTCTATGAGTAAACCGAGAGCACAGGGGAAGGAGATGGCTGGGCTCAAGAATCGGATGGGCGCAAAATCACTGGCCTACAAAACCCGGCTGCGCACGATTCTCCCTGCGCACGATTCTCCGAGACATACCAACTTCAGAGCAAGCTAAGGCTGTGCAGGACAAGAAGGCGAGGTTCAGAGATAGGGAACTCGTGATGAATCAGAGGCTTGTTGCTCTACTGAAGTACTATGATCCTACTCGTGTGGGATTTGAGGACCAAGCTGACAGCCTGGAAGCCCTTGCAGAAGAGCTGTACCAATACCGGTTGGTAGACACCAGTATTTACCCACGCATCTTGTTTGTTACTGACAATCATGTATAGTGGCCAAGAATGGGTCCTTCTGCGACTGGCGGTTGGTCTCCGCTGGATACTTTGACTATTTCGTTACTATCTAAATAGCCTAGGTTCTTCTAAGTGCATCTGAATATGTCTTGCCAGCAGCCTTTGTGTTGCAATGATACGGGTTTGAGACGATCATATTGACCTGCGAACCACTGGTATCTAATGTTCGATTGATCAACGAGGTTCTCCAACAACTGTGTAAAAGTCAGTTGTAAATATTATCTCAGTTGTGCAGCTCCGGCCACCGAAAACACGCTGATAAACATAGTCTAGAGCTTGGTGGACCCGTGGACTAGGTAAATATTTTACAAAAGATACCTCACGTCATGCTAGTGTGAGATCGGGATCTACAATGTATGATAGAGCGCAGATCAGACGTAGCAATCTCTATGTGAATGTCGAAATGTATATTTACGATCCAAATCAAAGTGACACGGCAAGATACGAACCTTCAAGATTAGTCTCCGTTACATTAGCTTTAATTAATATTTACATGTATGTAGGTACATTACAAGATACAGGTACTACAACATACTCAGAAGTGCCGATTCCAACAGCCATGCACCGAAATAGGGGTGTTCTCCGCATTTGTGGAGATCCCCGGATTTTCCGACTTGAGGGAATTACGAATTCCGTTTGCTATTGTCGGCTTCTCCTTGTAATCACCACGCTGTTTCGTCTACTTCGCCTTTTCGGTGCTCGGTCGGCCGTGTTATCTGCTATTCTCTCCACATCATGGCACTTGCTCATTCGCTCTTGCCTCTAATCCCCACTCAGTAGGTACTCGGTCAAACCTCGGATATTTGAGCCTTTTCGTCATGGATCTGCAGGATTGATCCTTCGGGAATTTCTAGTTTTATTATTTGCCGTCTCAAGGTCTGTATATGATACGTGGTGATACCGCCGTCATGAGAACAGGAAACATACCTCGGAGCAAATAGACAACTATTAAAGGCCGCTGGTCTGCAGATATCGCAGCCTGACCATTTTCCACGGTCTTTCCTCAACATGACTCGTTTTCATTCATGGCCTTTGTTGGCGGTCATGGGCTCACTTGCCCTGGCTAGCCAAGATGCCTTTCAATCAAAATGTATCAATTTTGGTGATCAAATCGACATTCCCAATGTTAAAGTCAACTTTGCCGAGTTTATCCAGGGAGGCACCAACCTATCCTTAGTAGACAATCCGCCTAGCTGTGGTAGAACGAGCCAGGCCGTCTCGGTAGATCTGTGCCGAGTCGCTATGGCCGTGTCAACCTCGAACAGCAGCGAGATCACGCTAGAGGCTTGGTTCCCTCGTGAATATAAGGGTCGTTTTTTGAGCACCGGAAATGGTGGTATCTCCGGGTGTAAGCGTTATTTCCAACCCTAGCATCTTGAGACAAGCTAATCTCAATGTAGGCATTCAATACTATGACCTCGCATACACCGCACAACTAGGGTTTGCCACTGTCGGAGCCAACAACGGACACAATGGTACCTCAGGAAAGCCTTTCTACCACAAACCTGAGGTAGTCAAAGATTATGCATACCGTTCCGTTCACACAGGAGTTGTGATCGGCAAGGAGCTTACCAAGCAATTCTACGATGAGGGCTTCAAGAAGAGCTACTACCTCGGATGCTCGACTGGTGGCCGCCAAGGTTGGAAGTCTGTTCAAAAATACCCTAACGACTTTGACGGAGTGGTTGCTGGTGCCCCCGCCATAAACCTAATCAACCTATTTTCATGGAGCGCACGTTTTTATACTTTCACTGGCTCGCCAACTTCCGACACGTTTCTGTCTACAGATGAATGGGAGATTGTCCACGAAGAGATCCTCCGCCAGTGTGATGCTATTGATGGTGCCGAAGATGGAATCATCGAAGATCCCGATCTCTGCCGCCCTGTTCTGGAAACATTGACTTGTGACCCCAGTGCTAAAAACAAAACAAGCTGTCTCACAAGTGCCCAAGTGAATACCGCCCAGCAAGTGCTATCACCATTGTATGGAATCAATGGCACCCTGCTATATCCCCGCATGCAGCCTGGTTCTGAAATCCTCGCCGCGCCTATAATGTACAGTGGCACACCGTTCCCATACAGCGAAGATTGGTATCGTTACGTCGTCTACAGCAACCCGTCCTGGAGCGGGGCCAACTTCACATTGAAAGATGCTGCTGTAGCTCTCGCTCAGAACCCATACAACATACAAACGTGGGAAGGTGATATCTCTCCATTCAAAAAGACCGGTGGCAAGATCTTGCACTACCATGGCCTCCAAGACCAGCTGATTAGCTCCGAAGACTCCAAGATGTACTACTCTCACGTGTCAAACACCATGAAACTACCGCCCAATAAGTTAGATGAGTTCTACCGCTTCTTCCAAATTAGCGGTATGGGCCATTGCGGCGGGGGCGATGGTGCCTATGGTATCGGCCAGGGACTCGATACTTACGATGGGACCAATCCCGAGGATAATGTTCTTATGGCAATGGTGCGGTGGGTCGAGGAAGGCAAGGCACCAGAGACTGTTCGTGGTGCTAAGTTCTCCAACGGACCTGGCTCTAAGGTCGAGTACAGACGCAAGCACTGCCGCTGGCCTCGACGCAATGTATTCAGGGGCCCTGGAAACTACACCGATGAGAACGCTTGGCAGTGTGTTTAGGCTTGCTTGCCAGTTGTGTGTATATAATTCATTCCGCCTACCTATAAATTCCATCGAACTATTGTTAGATTTGGTCGATTCCATTCCGCTCATATATACAGAGGATGTACACAGTATGTAAACAAGTTTGCCAGGACGTCATACCGGCAGAAAATAGACGGAATTCATCGGCAAAAACAATGGGCTCCGGGGCAATAGCAGACCGCCTAGCAGCCTGCCCCAGCTGGATTGCAGATCAGTTGAGCTGTGTGACCTCTATATTTCCGCTGATCATTTCTCCCTTATACATTACTTTTATATGAATCATTGCAAATTTTGAAAGCCGGCAATATATTACTACCCCCCACTATCCTGCGCACGGATCACCATTTGAGGCACCCCATCGAAGCTACCCCTCGGGTCGCGTTACGTATATAGCAGTGAGAATCCCGCGCACTCTCGAGTTTCGATTTCACAGCCTACCCGTGACCTGTCCGACCTAACAGTACAATTCTCCAGTCCCAATCGCAATGGCAGACCCAGAGATGGACCAGTTCGCACAGACTCGCGGCGCCGACGACCTATTCGACGACGAGATTATCCCGATCTCCACAGAAGAACAGCAGGCGCAGACAGAGGTCATTACCCCCGAGCCAGAGCCAGAGTCACAGGAGGTACAGGTACCTGAGAAGCCAGCTCCCGAGCAGCCAGTTCCACGTGGGGAGACTCCGCAGCGGGGCCGTGGCGGTGAACGAGGCCGGGGACGACGGGGTCGGGGTAAAGGAGGGCGCGGTGGACGGGAGTCAGACCAAAAGCGATCAGAAAGCTCTCCGCGCAAAAAGAATCATGTTAATGCGCCTGCTGCCGATGCGCGCGAGGCTGGTTCTTCGAAGTCGAAGCCCGAGAAGACCGAGAAGCCCGTTGAGCCTAAAGAACCTAAGGAGGAGACCGATCCGGTTGAAGAGGGTAATGGTGAGGATCTAGCTGCGAATGGCGCCGAGGCTCAGCGTGTGCCAGCTGTTCGTGGTGATCGGAGTGCCACTGGTGGTTTGAGAAAGGTGTGTAGTGCATCTCTTGCCAAGATAACCAAAGTACACAAGCTGACTGTTTACTTCCAGCCTAAACTCACCGAAGAAGAACTGTCCAAACGCATTGCTGCAGCCAAGGAGAACGCTGTAAAGAAGGCTGCTGCTCACGCTCGCGCCGAAGCTGACCAGGCGTCGTTCATGGAGCGCGAGCAGGAAGCGGCGAAGAAACGTCGTGAGGAACTCGCGCACCGCCGCGTGATGGATAGTGAACGTGAAAAAAACAGACAGCGGAAACTCAAGGCTCAGACGGGCCGTGAGTGGGACTCGCAGAAACGCGAGGAAGATTATGACCCCCGCGGTGGAGGCAGTCAATTCCGACGCGGTATGCACGGTGGCGTGTCTGGCGCCGTGCGACGAGACTTTGAAGAGGCCCACTCAGAAGAGGCTGCCGATCACTCCGGTAGTAACCGTGGTCGTGGACGCGGTGGTCGGGGTGGCCGTGGTCGTGGATCCCCGCGTACCCCACAGGGGGATCGGCCACGCAAGGGCTTAGCTGACAGTATATTTGCAACAGAGAGTCCTGCTGCGCCGGGGCTGGATGATAAGAGTGCATTCCCTGCTTTGCCTGAGGCACCCAAGAAGACTGAGACGAAGAAGACTGAGACTAAACCTGCTCCCACGCCGGAGACTAAGGTTAAGACTGAGACTAAAGTCGAGTCTAAAGCTGAAACCGAAAGTGCCCCTGCAGCTTCCAAGCCACAATCCGCAATGGACAAATTGGACTCTACATTTTCACCTATCACTGGAACTTGGGCAGACCAGTTTGAGGATGAGTGATAAAATGTTTCATTTGGAAAATGATTTTGGGGGGTTTTGTGATCATTGGTTTTTACGATTTTCTTTCTGCATTCACGACACGAACAGACTCCTGTTTCCCTCAGTTGCAATTTGATATCCCGCCTGTTTTAAAGCCTTGATTGGTGGCTCAGATGCGAAAGTCCGCCAGCATTACATATACGTATATTGCCGCTCATAGCGACCGATGCTTTCTGGAATTAAGACATTGGTTACAGTTTTGTTTCTTGTTGATTTTAGAATAAGCATAGTCGGCCGCTTATGGCTTCTGTCCTCGGTGATGATATAACGGGTTTTATGCATACGATTTTCTACATTTAGATATCCTTTGTGTATGTCCTTTTGCACCTCCGCCACAATCAGTCCTGCACTCGCCAGTGTAGGTTTGATTAACTATTCATCCATGTGAAAACCAGTTTGTAAGCTATCAAATCCCCCCCCAAATCTTTTTGTATATAACCCGAAATCCAGTGTGGCAGTGCAATTTTATAAACCATAAAACCCATATGCGCCACCTATTCCTGAACATGATCTTGCCGAGGGGTTTCGTCGATCCATCTGCGGCGCAGTGGGGTTCTCAGTGAATTTGACTGTGCCAGCGGTGACTTTTTCACAAAACCGGTGATACCGTATGGCAATATGCTTCGTGGTCGCATTTAACCCGGGGTTCGATGCCAATGCAATTACACCATTGTTATGCGCATAGATACAAATATGCCTCTGAAGAAACCCAGGAATGCCAATCTCCATTAACAGCTGTGTCAGCCAAATTGCATCTCGCATAGCTAGCGCTTCTTGCAATCAGCTGAAATAAGAGATAGAGACAGCGACTCAGAAGTGACAGCGAATGGTAAGCCGCACTACAAATGCCTCATGGCGAGCTGTAGATGGAGGAAGTAGAAAGTGTAGTAGGTATAAAGCTGACACCCATTTATCTTCACTTGAGATCCTGGCGACACCCACTTCGACGCCTGCACATATAAAAGGGAGGTGGTCCCGTGCGAGATGTGTAGTATATAGCTCAACGATACCGATCCATCGTGCTTGTGTAGAAGAAAATAGTCGAAGGCGGCATAGAGGTTGCGAACTGGCATGGCAGCACTCTTTATATCTAATCGATGAGTCCCTGGTCTAGGATCCCTCCATTCTGCTACCAAAAGTAACTGGGTTGTGGAAATAATCCGGTTCCTTAGAAATCCCAAATTCTTTGATGGCTTGCAATACAACTCCCTCCCAGGTTATACCTAGAGTGACTTCATGATGTCACCGAAACACATCACAGCGAGGTTGAATTGAGAAGTATAGATTCTTCAGGCGGGTTGGACGTCTTTCCATTGGATTATCATCAGTCAACTGTTCTCATCCTCTTCGCTCAACAAGAAGTCCGAAACTCACTTCAACACCGCAAGAAATCCAAAAGCATGCCCCATGACGCCTTCATAGAGCCGAAAGAAGGCCCCTCAAATAAATATATAACGTGATCGTGACGACATCGAAGATCTAATAGATCTATACCGATTCGGATTCATCGCGAGCCTTAAAACACCGCTGGCAATGGTTACAGATAACTGCTTCTCGTATAAAGTTGATTTTTAACAGTTGGTCACCTGGCTTCATTCCCCTCGTGTGCTGGTTGTTTTGGTGGTAGAAACGGTTTTCTCCATGATGAAAAGAGGGTAAGGGGATCATGTCAAGAATGTGGGCGAGAAGAAATAGAAACCCAAATGTGAAGTGAAAGGATTGCTAGTTTTTTATGTAAAGGCATAAAAGAAAACTCCAAAGGTCATTCTTGATCCTATCTCCCGTTGTTTTCTTATATACTGAGGGCTTGTTTGTCAGATTCAGGATATAAATACCCTGCTTTCCCAAGATTGAACCACACGGATTTTGCTTCTTTCTCTTCTGGTAGCCAGTAGCTACAACAGGTATGCTTATAGATTCCATAAGCTCTCCTCTGTATTTACCTTTCATGAGGGCTAGTTTAGTCAATCTCACTGCCTATTTATAATTGACCACATTGCGTAGCACATAGACATGTTCTTTGTTTACGCTATCCATTCTAGGCAAAGTCATATTCTCTATTTGTCACGGGTAAATGAGAAAAGATGGGATGATCCATGAACGTGAGATCTGATGTCTTCCAAATGGTCGAGCTTTGGATCTGCGAACAACGTTTATATTAGACAGGGCACAGAGGCACAATCCAATTTGGAGCGGGCGTTCCGATATAGGGATCACCTCAACGCTGTAGTGAAAGGTGCGATACTGAACAAGATGAGCAATCCCCAAACAACCGGAGATCTCCAGCAATCTATAATGGGAGACCGCCGTCTTGCGATATGATGTACCTATTTTGGGGTGTAGCATGGAGTAGATGGATGTGGAGGTGGAGTGTGCTGACGTGATTAAGCAATAGATCCATCTATGTATCTGATGTCTTTCTATATCTAGGCAGCACTGACAGCTAAAGGGTAGGTGTTTGGACTATCAGCAACAGAAATTCTCAGGAAATCAGCAGCTAGTCACATAACGTCTTGAGCGACAACATTGTTGTCTAGAATTATTCAGAAAATGCCACGATGTAAACCGGTGATGGAATTCACAAGGTCGAAGGCGACAAAACCCTTTCAATTGCTCATATAGAACGAAGATTGTCAATTTATAGGTGTTTTCTCCCCGATGTAGATTTGATTGGTCCAGTCTCGCGTCAACTGACACTAAATCGGAGCATGCAGCCAAGAAATTCTCCGAGAACAAAACGGTTATACTGGATAAATATTTACAGGATCGAAATGTGAAAGCAAGCATATTATAATAGAATATGTAGATACACACACTTAAATCTCCAAGCGAGCTATGAAGAGCAACGATGCGATATATATTCCGGAAACAGAAGGATATGATATGCAATGCTCCCAAGTAGATATAGTGAAGACCATCGAGGCTCACCATTCGGAATATCGGAGTTCCCCGTCCCATTTGGAGTAGCTGGACATAAATCATCCATATCCTAACAGCCAACCAAATCGGTAGAGCTCGGTTACCCAGTGCCGGTCGAACCGAAAGAAGTTCGTGACTAATAGAAACCCCAGTTTTCCCCACAGTGGAGTGTTGGGGGTGAAAAGGGTTCTCTTCTTTATAACTGTTATAACTCGTAACTGTTCTTCTTTGATACATAATGGCAAAAAATATATCAAAATGGGTTCAACGGAGGAGACACATGGCGCCCAACCACATTTACCACCCGCATCGGGAAACTTGGCGCCCGAAAATCATGAACACGAACAGCCCAAAAAAAGAGTCAACGGGGGCCTTGATGCATGGTTAAATGTTCTTGCGGGATTCTGTGTTTTCGTGAACTCTTGGTTAGCTTACATTGTTATCATATTATGCACACGTCAAGCTAATCTTTGTTTTAGGGGCCTGCTAACGACTTATGGCGCTTTTCAAGAGTATTACCAGACAGAGCTTCTACCAAATGAGACGCCATCCGCAATCTCATGGGTGGGCAGTATCCAAGCCACTCTAATTCCAATGGTTGGTCTTGCTACGGGGCCATTAGTCGATATTGGATATTTGCGCCCTCTGATTATATCCGGAAGTTTCTTGACTGTATTCGGAATGATGATGACGAGTCTCGCCACTTCATACTATCAGGTAAATCTAGAAAGTACAACATTAGAGAAACACATTTTCTGACAAGAACAGGTATTACTCGCGCAAGGATTTTGCGTCGGAATGGGAGGCGGCATTTCCTACATCCCAGCCCTCGTGGTCATCTCCACGAGTTTCACCACAAAACGCCCAATCGCCATCGGCTGCGCTTCAATTGGGTCTAGCGTGGGGGCCGTCATTTTCCCAGTCATGTTCCGCCAACTGCAGCCCAAGATCGGGTTCCCGTGGGCAGTCCGCTGCATCGGCTTCATCAGCTTATTTCTTGCTATTGTAGCTTGTCTAATCTTGTGTCGACAACCAGGCCAAAGAGCCCATGCAAGAAGTCTTATCGACTGGAAAGCCTTCCGCGAGCCGTCGTTTATGATGTTCTCGCTTTCGCTCACGTGTGTCATGCTCGCATACTACGTGCCGATTTTCTATATCGCCTCCTATGCCCGCACTGTGGTGCATACCACTACCGATTTTAGCTTTTATATGGTTGCTATTGTCAACGGCACATCGGTCATTGGTCGTGTCGTTCCATACCTACTTGTGAAATATATCAAGCCCATTGGGATCCTGATATTTTCTGTGACTGCGTCGGCCATTGCTATGTTCACTTGGATTGCGGCTACCGGTATGGCTGGGTTTATAGTTTGGGCATGCTATTGGGGAGCTCTCAGTGGTGTGTTGGTTACAGCGCCAACTTCTATTGTGGCACATCCGATTTTCTGTCAGGATTCGAGCTTTTTGGGGACTCGTTTGGGCATGATGTGGGGGATATCGTCTTTTGGCGCGCTTGCTGGAACACCGATTGCAGGTGCTTTGGTAAATCTTGATACTGCAGAGTTTTTGCATGCTCAAATCTTTGCGGGGTGCATGATGGTTGGTGCCGTCTTGTTACAGATTTGGCCAACTTTCAGAGTGGTTCGGTATGATCTAGAGCATCCTCGCAAAAAATGAGCAGTTCGCTGGAAACTGGAAGGCAGGGTTGTTGCCTTTGTGAATCAACACAAGTAAATATGCATCAAATTCCAAAGTAGTAGATACCCTAATCGCATGTTATGATAGTAGAAAACTTGGCTTGTTATATTCCAACACGAATAACTAGGGGAAATACAGAAAGAAACTTATACAAATTCATCTATTATATAGTCAGGGAGGTGGGCCTATTTGCACTAATTACGCACGAAATAGGCCCACACTATAGGCCGTAATGGGCCGGAGTTCTAGGCCTAAAGCCTAATTAATTTGTGGGCTTTATAGGTCTATTAGCAACCTTTAAGGGTGATGCTGGTTCTAGAGGCCTTGTTCATTTCTGCGCTAATTGGTGTACTACTGCTTATTACTACCTCGGATCTGGCGGGTCACTTCCAACATAGATAAAGAAAGTTATACTCGTGGCGCAATGGTATCAACCTGCAGCGGGACAGCATGCATTGTGATTGTGTGATGAATGTAAGAGCCGGGAAAAGGTCTCGCTACTCGCAACCCGAGTCAGCACCCCCCACTGAAGAGAATGAGCATGAAAGTGGTAGACATCCGAGAAAATGTGAAAGGGGGTGCTTTCTGTTGAGAATCGCAGTTGATTCTCATGAATTAACAAAGAATTTGGATTTCAAAGCTAACCCCAACTTGGCATCGTGACTCGCCATGTATTTCCTGCATGACAGGAATCTTAATCTGCCACAGAATTGAGATTAGAACTTTCATGCAGCTTGCCAGCTGTATCACTAACTTTTTCAAACTGCATAATACTGCATCGCCATACAGTATGCCAATCCAGGCTGCATTCAGTCAATGTAATCTGGAAGAATGTACTCCGTAGTATTATGAGACTTTTTCTCTGGCTCATTTCATTACAAGGGCGAGTTTATCATGAGGGGTTTCTATATCGTGCGAGCAGATAAAACAATTTCTATTGTAGATGGTGAGAATCTACAACACAACTGCACATGAGTCTGCCTAGGCTGTGGTTACTATTGTTACACGTTCTTAGGTCGATGGTGAACCAATCACAGGGAGCGATATATACTCATCATGACTTCATCCGGGGTAGTGGCAAGGATTAGGTCAGGGCCGTATATAAACACGAATTCAACTTCAGCTTAAATACCGATTATATGTACAAATTAAACCTTAGGAGTTACAACCACCGAACGGGATTCCCTCAATAAAGACATCGTGAGTATACAAAGTTCTTATTACAATGCCGACTTATACCCCCCACTTCCCTCATAAATTTATGACGTGGAGCATCTTCTAGCTTCTAATATCGATATCTTTGCTAATAACCTCTTATCCAGGTCAAACAAACCATAACATCAAAATGAGCGATGATAGTAGCTTCAACCGCCAAACGACCGCGGACGCCGAAGGTAGTGCCCAACCCACCCCGGCCAACAATGTGGGCGGTGGAGAAGGATGGGGCGACAGGCTCTGGTTAGGTGGCAAAGAAGAAGGACTAGGTCACAAAGTGGTATGTGGTTCAGTGTTGGGAGGGCAGCTTCGTGATCATTCGTTAACTAGTCCTAATCCTCATATCACAGGCTACCAATCCCAGAGAAACAATGGGTGACTTCCTTGCTTTGCAAGATCAGAAGACGCGTGGGCAAAACAAATTCATTCAACGTGAGAACTTGCTCGATACCAATGTTACACCCATGAACGCCCAAGGAGAGCCAACTTGTGCCACTGAAGATCATAGTTTTATGACCCATAAGGCTGGTGACCCGGATACTTATCCTGGATGGGGTACATTTAAGAACTTTTTTGGCATGTAAGTTCCCTCTTTTGCTCATGAACAATTTGTAACTTGATTTGTTCTGACCAATCTAATCTGAGATGGTCTATCCTTATAGGTGAGATGAAGGGAAGGGCAAATTGTAAAATCAATCTGCCGAACTAGTCTGAAAAATGTAAAACTTGAAATTTTAATATAGTACATAAATAGGCACTTCTGATCTTATACCAGCCATTTTGACCAACCCCGGAGACTAATCCTAAAGAGATGATTTGATGGCCTGAAGCTTTTCGAGTTCGCCCAATGCGCATCCAACCGCATCAACTGCCATTCCATATCCAGCCTGGAATCCCGTTCCTCCAGCGCCGTAGTTGTGAACAACGAGGCCCTTCCGGTCGGAACCATCGACCTGCACAACTTCACTGGCAACCCGAGCGCCTCCCTCTCGTGATGGACGCAAGCCTGCAAATGCTGCGAGGATCTCTGTGTCGGGCGACTCGAGCTCAGGTAGCATTGCCTTAGTCCGGGACAATATAGACTCAGATTCATCCCCGAGTGTATCAGGCAAGCTATAATAATTAGTCCTCTAAGCACATACTAAAATACCAGAAAACCTTTAGATCCATTTGACTCACCCGACTCCTTTCTGCATATATCCACCGAGAATGACATTACCCTTCGAGTGTGGTCGTGGGATAATGTATGTCTCATAATCCTTGCCGTGTCTCATCACATTTTGGTTAATGTGTGTTGCCTTGGCAAGTAAAATCTGGCCTCTGGTAGGGTAACACTTAGGGTCCTCGACTCCCTCCAGGGTACGAGCAGCATTACCGGTGCAGTTAAATACCACTTTTGTGTCCTTACTGAGGAAGCCCGAGGTGACACCTGAGACCTTTCTGCGGATGACCCGCACTCCGTACTGCTGTCTGAGTCTTTGAAGAAGATAGCGAATATGCATCGGGGCATTCAGAGTTACTGTGGTGAATTTGACACCACATGCAACACCCTCCGGGAGGTCTTGCTGGGGAATCTCTTTGTACTGGAGTTTTTCTATATCAGCAATCTAAATTGGACCAGGCAAGTGGCCTCTTCTGGGTAATCGACTCACATTCTTCAGATAGCTAGCCATGGAATCGAGCTTCGTGCGCGACGGCATTTCATCCCAGTACTCGGTAGAAGGAGTTTCGCGAACAAATGCGTTTATTCCGTCTTGCGCGGCAAGTTTGAGGAGGTGCTTGTACCCGAGTTGATCCCATCGTAAGGCATTCTTATCGCTTGCAGAAAGAGCAGAGAAGTTCGCACCAGCCCTAGATCGTGTTAGTACTATCGGGAAGAACAAGTATCTACAAGCACCATCAAGGACAAACAGGCTTACCAAGGTGAAGTATAGTTTATGGATGTATCACCAGGGAGGTGCTCGGCTATGATGGTTGTTTGACTGGCATAGCCTTGCTCGGCAAGGACCAGGGCAACGTTCAATCCAATGATGCCAGCCCTTCAAAGAGAAAAGGTTAGTTCCTATCTGAAAATACGAGAATTATTTTTCGATCACGTACCCAATAATTACCACAGATTCGCTCTTCATTGTGACTTCGTGTTGAGAAACTCAATTAAACGACTAGGACTCAATCCGTTTAGGTCTGGGGCGTCATCAATTTAAATGCAAATCAGCAAAAACTTCCAAATCTCTAAGGATGATCCCACATTGACTCATTTAATTTGATATTGCTTATCTCGTGTCTAGCATTCAATTTAGATCAATTTAGATGGGATTAGCGAGTAAACCAAATGCCTATCTCGGAGGCGATAGATTTGTAGCCACTCCGATTGGCGGCATTCGGATGTGGATACAGGCGGCATAGATTGTGATTGGTGCCCGTGATTCCAATCTCGGTTGTATTGGGAAGGTTGTATATCTGAGGTTGGTTGGTAAAAGCAGATGGCAGTGGAGAAAATGAATACCAAGAGGACATATCTCGCGAATTTGGGTTTTTGACATATTTGCCACGCTGGCGGTGTCTTATCTAGGGCAATATTTCGAGATATGATAATCATTTGAATTTGAATTTGAAAGGGAAAACATGTTGCTCTTGTTGGAATTACTAAGTTCCTACACGCATAATGTATAGGCATTCCACTTCTGTCATCTTGCCCAGTTACAAAACATGTCGAAAAAGATCTTAAAAAGAGGGAGACGTTAAAGTACCGGGCGGACGCGACAATGAATGGGGAGGTGTCAAGGCAAAGATCTAGAAAAGCTATCGATTCGAACAAAGCTCTACTTGGACATGTGACATAAGTAATACAGCAGTGAGAATAATATCTGGAAGTATATTGATTATATAGGTTATTAATTGAAAGCATGACTTCTATACCTCGCTGTGTTTGCCATGATCAGCAACGTGTGTAACATGTTGCCCATTTGCTTCAACCGGAACTCCTTCAACGAGTCCAGTATCAAGATCAAGAGAGTCACTGTTTCTGAAGCAAATGTAAAACAGACATCCCGCCACGAAGCCCACAATTGCGAGAGATGCATACATCCAAAGGATATACGGATCTTGCGACACTGGGCTTAGACCAATGCAGATCGCCGCTGCAATGCCAATCATGAGCCAGAAGAGTGCGGAGATAAAAGATCGGAGACTAGATTAGGTTATGGTTAGTTTCAGTTGGACGGTATCATGGGGAAATTTGACTCACTTTTTCGGGGCATGTGTGAAAGCAAGTTCCAAGCCAGTAACAATAACAAAGGCTTCGGAGAATGCAACAAAGATATACGCAGGGGCTTGAATCCACACATGTATACTTTTTGGTGGAGATATATAAATGTAATGCTGTAGCACGCTGGAGTATACCATGGAGATCGAGACAAGAAGGAAACCGGCGAAGATCCGGAGGACTGGGCTGAAGTTGATCTTGAACTTGCGAAGCACTGGATAAAGTCCCACTAAAGATAGATTAATTAGCAAATTTTCTTTTTCCTCTGTTTTTATCACGTAAATACAATACTCACAGTCAAGGAGTGGGATAAAGATACACAAAGCGATGGGGTCAAGGTTTTGCAGGAGATCGTTCGGCGTTCCATGCAACGCCATTTGCCCAGCTTGTGAGATAAGATTGTTCCAAATCTGAACCCAGCAGACAAAATAGAATGGGAAGAATATGAACATCTATAATATGTGTTAGTATAACCCAGTATGGGAGTATTGGATTCAAACTTACTCTGCAGCTTCTGAAGCCTCGGCGGACGTCTGTGACGTATTCATCCGTGTAACGCGGCGAAGACGCAAATGGATACCTGCTTAAACGGCCTGAAGCCTCCAGAGCTGATGGCTTTGCGTCTTCAAAATGCTTCTCCTTTCGGACAATGTTCAAGACCTTGCATGCATCTATAATAGCAGACCCCTGGGGAGGAGTCTTGACATATCGCTTCTGGCCGGACAAGAAGACGATAGCGGAGAGAACGATTGCACTAGAGGATATTAGCGGGTGTAAATTACATGCCTCGTATCCTAACTTACATCAATGGGATCAAGTAGGCAAGCCAGAAAGAGTGCTTTGCCTCAACATTGACTGTGATCAAGGGTGAGAGGGCGCCAACGTTGACAACCCAGTAAAACCACATGAAGAGCCTCTGCACAGTCAATTCAGGATCAACAACCACACGCTCTCCCGATTTAAGGGTTTTTAGAACTGGCTCTGCATTTTGGTATTGCTCAGCGCACATGGGAGTCACGTTAGCCTTGATTCCACCTGTTCCCAGGCCAATGATGACCATTGCGGTAACCAGCCCTCCAAATCCAGCATCACTCTTAAGGCCAGCTGGTGTCGCAGTGGCAACCAGGATGGTCAACCCGACCATGTAAATTCCAAGAGAGATAGTGATAGCTTTAAATTTGCCGACATACTGATCTGGTGGACTATTAGCAACAATACTACAAAGTCCCACCAGGAGATGTATTACCTGCAACAATTGCTCCGATAATGGTAGAGGCATAAGCCCAAAATTTAAAGAAGTTTCCAAGAGCCGACGCGGTTGCTTGTCCCCTACCTAGTGCGCCAGGGAGACCGGAACCAGGATCATAAGGGTTACTAAAGAAAAAAAAGGAAATTAGACACGGGACAGAAAATATCCACCCGTTTATGAACACGTACTTGATATAGTTTTGCATAGGACCGCTGAGGCCAAAATAAGTGAAGCGTTCGCCAAGCTAATATGTGGATGTTAGTGGACAAGTGGGCATCAACACGTGGTGGGTGGGGTAACATACTTCGACGACCAGGATTAGTAGTGCGACACGTGGGAATTTGTCAGGAATACGGCGGAGCCCAGCATGGAGACCAGTAGGGGACTGGTCAACTTTGTCCAAGTCCTCTTCTGAATAGTCTCTCCGGTTGTCGACTGAGACAGAATCCATCTCGGCGAAACAATATATCAATATATGAAGTTTTGTATCAACCGATGTGTGAGAAAAAAAAATTAACTTCTCTATGCCATGTCAAATCAGAGGAATGGCGTTTTAATTTAACCAACTCGGTCAGTAGAAGGTTCGACATCGGGAACTAATCCGGGGTGCATGGCCCACATGGGCCCCGCAGATAGGAAGACCCCCCGCCCCGATGCCTATCGCTTAGATCGGAGCCGATAATGTGGCCGATGCCGCCAATCAGAGCCCAGAATTATATCCAAGCCATATCAAAGGGTAGGTGACTAAATTTATCAACACTGTCACAATTTTTTTAAATTAATTTAGATCCTTCGCTTAAGATTGACCATTGAACATACTTTTACCTTCTCAACTTCTCTTTATCGTTAACCTAGTCGTTGCTTTGACACATAACAATGGCCTGTACACAAACAACAGTCGTGGTTGAAGAAAAGAAAGGGCGCTTGTCTATACCAGACAAGCTCTTGAATGGATTGGATCCAGAATGGGTAGAAATATGGGAGAATCACGGCAGCTCCATGGTAAGAGCTGACGAATTATCTCTTGAAGAATATCGCAAGAGTCCGGCCACATACAGTTTCACCTACCCAACATGCCCTGGTAAGTCAGATTCATGAACTTAAGTTCTAGAATTGGGAACTTGAAACAAGTACTAACTAGCATCAAGGTCCATCCGTTTTCCATGTTGAAGACATAGAGATCCCGGTCTCTCAACCAGCTGGAAAGATCATGATCAGGGTCTATACACCGGAAGGCCCAGGTCCATTCCCTGTTCATTTGAACTTCCATGGAGGTACGTAACTGATGGCGCTGAGCCTCCACATTCCAGCGTGGACTTTCTAACCTTGTTCATTGACTCTAGGTGGTTGGGTACTTGGCAATCTCAACTCTGAAGCTGCTTGGTGCCGGCACATGTGCAACAAGGCCCAAATTAAAGTGATTGATGTCGATTACCGACTGGCTCCGGAGTTTCCCTATCCTACCAGCATCTATGATTCATGGGATGCCGTGAAATGGGTAAGTACAAAGCCTAATTCCATTTAAGACTTACTTCATTAACGCAAGACATTTTGACAGACAATCGCAAATGCTTCTAGTATCAATGTTGATCCATCGAGTGTTTCTATTGGAGGTCTTTCAGCTGGTGGTCAAATGACTGCAGTAATGGCGCATTTCGCCCGCGACGAGGGCATTGATCTGAAACTCCAGTTGATCATAGTTCCAGCAACAGACATGCGCTACTGTCTAAGAACCCGGGAGCTGAATGAGACGACCTGTCCATACGAAAGTGTCTTGCTATACCATGATGCCCCGTGGGGACCACTGGGCAGAGAGCAATGGTTCTTAAAGTATTGGCTCGGTGATGATGATGGTAAGTCTTCCTTTTGTCTGTGCCCTCTTAGGATTTCCTTTATGCATATACTCACGCTTTTCTAGCTACCCAAGAAAGAATCTTGACAAAAGAGTGGATCTGCACACCAGTACTTGCGCCTTCATTCAAAAATCTTGCGAAGGCGCACATCATCACAGCAGAGTTTGATCTTGAGAGAGATGAAGGAGAGTATTATGGTCAACTCATGCAAAGGGCTGGAAACGAGGTTACAATGAAGAGATACCCCGGCGTACCACATGCATTTGGGCACTTCAATCACCCTGAAAGGGGACTCTCGCAAAGCTTTGTATATATCGAAGATACCAGTCGAATCCTTCGGCAGGTGCACTTCGGCAAAAGTGAAGAGTAATGGGGAGTATGTACAAAAAAATACAACAAATGAAAATACATTATTTGCTCAAGGTTTGATTTCCCTTTGGGTGGACTGTGATGTGATGCCAGAATATATCGTTCTGCAGATCTTTATTTTTGTTTCACGCTGCGTTTTTCCAATATCCCACTTATTCACTTAAATGAAAAATTTCGTGTTTTTCTGCTTCCTCACTCATACACTGCTGTTCCTTTTGAATTCAAGAAAAGGGTTCACTTATGTCAAACCTTTTACTTCCCGAGTTCGGCCCGGGAGATGCGGGGACAAGGTTATCAGCACGATAACCCTAAAATTTTATTCATATTATTAGTCACAGCCGCGGCCTGGCCGGGTAGACATGAGCTGGGAATTGATTTTTTTGTGATAGGGGCGGTTTTATATGTCATGCTGTGCCTGAAATGAAAGGTAAAACTTGGTTATATTAGCTTATTTTAACCTACAAGTCAGGTACAGGACGCCAGATTGTGTCCTGTGACTGACCAGTTAGTCATCACCCACCGAACTACAGAAGCTTCAAAGGTCCTTCAGCCCCTAGGCGCGGAGTCAACAGGCTTTCGATTATTATCAACATAGTCGTCCCAAGAGTAAAGAGTAAAGTGAGAGGAAATCCCCGCACCCAAATGCCAATGTCGCACTAAGCCGCTATTGGAGTTAGTGCGCCCTAGTTCGATTACAATCCTTGTTGGATGATCCTATAGCCACAGCGAAATCAATCCTATTCACATAAAGTCTTCCCGAGGTCAGATGACCTTATTATGCCAATATAGGGAAGCCTCCGTGGATGCTACATAGTAGTGCTGAAGGCAGAGAGTTGCCGGAGAACGCTGTAAATATATATAATATCACGTGACATACGGGGCTATTGCTTGTGCCCTCCATCTTTGTGCACATCTACTACCTCTGGAACCCCAAGGTTTAGCGACCAACACATGCACTCATGAAAATTTTCTCAATGCAAGGATGTCAGGCAGAGCTCGTAGGTACATGAGCAAGCGAAATCGCGCTTGTGATTCCTGTCGGGCTAGGAAGGCAGCCTGTCGCATCGATCAAGCACCTCCATGTTATCTTTGCACGCTTTATGGGAAAGAATGCACATTCCTACAGCCAACGTCAAGGCCAAGACAGCCTTTTCCCCAGGTGGTTAGCCCACAGCTTCCCCAACAAGCTGGTATAAGGACACGGTCAGAGCAGCATGAGGTTTCACCAGTTGGTGACTCAGTCCACTACGATATCTTGATGTCGATTGATAATGATGGAGTAGATCATTCAACTGCCACTGCACCCGAGGGATTTCATGATTTCTTCCAAGAAGCCGGAGTATCAATATCGGGTGACTTTGGAGATGGCACATGGCCAACTGGATTTACTCCAGGGAGCTTTATCTATCCATCCCCTGCGCTGCCAGAGACTGGTCGTTCGGATCATGGAGGCTCATCACAGGCCCCACCTTTACAATTCCTTGTGCAGGAGAATGGTTCATCGATTTGCCTTGATACTCAAGGTGTAATGACACCACAATTGCTCGGCAGTAGTGGCGATATGGACCCTTTGCTGATGAGTCGGTATCAATACGATACATCTGGGGCTTTTCATTTCAAAAATCTCAATATACAATCCGTATCCTCGGCGTCCGACCCAACGCAGTTTCTACTGTCAAAACCCTCAATATTTGCTGCTAGCAGGGAAGAAAATGGATGCGAGAATGTTTCAGTTGTTGAATTGAGGCAGGAACTCGAATCTTTGGTCCCCGGGGATATCGGTCTCAGACTAATTAACCTATTTGAGAGGATCGTTGCACCGGATTACCCAATACTTAGTCCCCCAGGCCAACTAAACCCCAGCACCAGCCCGCCATACCTCCTTGCGAGCGTATACCTAATAGTTGAGCCTTTCACTAAATTCGACGAAAGGCTATGCATTGATCTCGCATATGATAAGCCATCAGCTGTGGCCTTATACAATATTATCAACAAAGCGCTTCCACATGAGATACATGCACCAAAGCTTTGTGTTGTACAGACATTGCTTCTTTTGGCCATTCGACCTTATCCAAACCCAATTGTATTGGATAGTGGTTTCAAATGGTCCCAACTCGCCACTCTTATAGCTTGCGCTCATACCCTTGGACTGCATTTGGATCCAAAGTTGTGGCGAATACCTCCATGGCAAATTGCCCAGCGACGTTGTCTGTCTTATTTCATTTATTCAACAGACAAGTGGCTTGCATTGAGCCTTGGTCGGCCACCTTTACTGCATTACGATAACTGGCTAGTGACAAGTCCAAGCTACGAGGATCGTTCTCTCAGTGGACTTGACGCTTCAGCTTGGACGAACATCATGAAGCGAGCGGAACTGGACGCTCTGCTTGACCGTGTTCTAACCCAATTATAGTAAGTCAATTCGCGTCATTATCTCGTCGTTCTCCGTAACTCACCAATATTAGTTCCCCTCGTGCCATTAATACCATATCTACTGATTATGAGAAGACTATCGCATTGACTGGTCCACTGCTTGAAGATCTCTTCTCATGGCACAGACCGGTATCTGCACCGCCGGCCGAGTTCACGCCATCAAATCAAGGCAGACCAACCGGGCTAGAAAGAACACTGGAGATGAATTACCATTACATTCATTTGAGTATCTGCAGGGCTATTTTGAGACCGTTTTTGCAACCAACTGTCGAAAAATTGACTAAGACCGAGTATATAATGGCGCGTGAGCAGGCCCGGATCCAAGCAGAAACATGCATTTCGGCGGCAGCGGAGTTTATCCACGAGCTGCGCCCAGAAGACCTTGAGGCTCTATGGCCGGCCTGGAGTGCGACTGCATTCTCGTCCATCTGTTTCCAAATCCTGCATATGGCTGCCAGCTCCGTTGATGAGATCGAGGCGGATAAATGGGTCACTTGTCTACACAGAGTGCGCCGGGATATGCGCTTGAAGGCTGAGATTCTGCCTTGCCTCCACCTTGGTCTTCTGCGCATTGACTCTATATTTTGGAAGGGGGTTGAAAATGTGTTGCATTTGGAAGATCATGTCCGACAAGCGTTCGCGTCCGGTTCAAGCGTTGGTCGGCCTCTTGGGATAACGGGTCCAGCCAAGTAAAGCAGATCGTCGCAGCGGTTACTTTTGGCCTCAATTTCACACATGTCCTCGTGTTTTATGTGAAAATGAGCAATAGAGAACTGGGGTTGGACTTTTTACAGGTATCTTAGGGGGGCTTGAAAATGCTAAATATCGCAATTGTAATTATTATATTCAATGTAAACTACTCGACCTTGGTATCCTTGCCACGTAGTCGATCACGGATAGTCACCAGTTTCCCCAGTATCCGGCCTTTCAAAGTCTGTGTTCCAAGAGCGGCAGCCTCATCTAGGGAGACAACTCGTCGAACCAGGATGTTGAAGATAGTTCCGAATGCAAGTGCAATCACGGTACTAGTGAGAATGATCACATTGTATGGCATGCTGAAATCCGGGGTGGGGAGTTGAAGCAGGAGACTTGTGGAACGGATGTATATCGGCGCATTGTGGGCCTTATCCAAGACCCGAATTACTGCAGGTGCAACGTTGAACCCTCGATTAGCATCTGGTGGGTACTCGGTGTACCGAAGAATGGCTTTCTCGAAATCATAAGTCAACGTGACAGTTGATGCGGCGGGGACAGACAACGCCAATTCTAATTGTGTTCCACGCTCGCGATCAATCGCGGGCCGATAGTACGTCTCTTTGACTATTTCAGAGGCTGGGACCTCGCGCAGAACCCCATCCTGTCCTGTGATTGTTGCGTGCAGAGTGTGTATATATGGTCGCAAGAACCACGGAAGAGACTCGAAGTAGATGAAATCGACTGCGCTGGTATTTGATGGATTGCCAAAGATAATGCGCATTCCACCGCGCTCCTGGCCGTGCCCAACGATAGTTCGCTCTGCGTGCAAAACAGGCTCGTCTAACGGGACTTCAGTGGTCACTGGCTGTTGCGGAATCGAAAGATCAAAGGGAACCGATGGCGCTAATTTGTAACATCGCGTGAATCCATCATCCTTCTTGATTTCATCAGCCTCCTCGGATATGAAGACACCCCGCTCGTGGGGTACCCGAAGGCAGACACTCTGGTCGCTAGACCCATCGAAATCTGTAAGAGGACAAACACCATTCAGGGTTCGCCCGAAAACTTCTGTAAGACTCCACGCCTTGTCGCTTGTCTTCTCCAGTGGGTAACAGGTATCATCTGAATTATAAGGCTTGGATGTGTCACAAACAAGTTGCTCATTAGGCACCGGCCGAGGAATTGGGTTCGCTATATCTATGTTAGCAATCTTAAGACAGAGTATACAGGCGAAGAATACGCACAACGAGAGCGCTTAGACCGGTCAATATCCAAGACCATGTCTACGGTTTGCTCAATCTGAACCACACATTCTCCGTCCGCAGAGCAGACCGGCTGGATATCCACTGACATACTCTGCCATGCGGCATCGAACAATTTGTGTCCGTCAAATAGTGAGGAGATTCCAGCCTTGCCTTTGCAAGGAAGCAGCTTCAAAAAAGGGGTCAAATTCTCTGTGCAAACGACCTCTCCGGGAAGGGTTCCATGCAAAAGGTGCAGTTGATCGGCAGCTGAGTGATCCCCAGCCGGTTCAAAAGAAACAACCGGTCGAGTGGTCCGGGTAGAGTCCACGAAGTTCAGCGAGGCGCAGAACAAACCAGAGAGGGACTGTGTCAAAGTGATCCATTTGGCAAAAGCCCTGGGTAAGTCAGCATTGTGAGCCTCTCACGATATATTGCGAGTGAGGAACATACTCTTCATCACCTGGCGCATCAATCCACGCCCAAAGCTCGACACCAGTGCCTCCTTCTTTACTGCCGTTCCATGGCCGTGGGCCCCAGCTTTCAGCGTCCCATCTTCCCGTGGTGAATCGGAGGTGTAATTCTTTTGTATGAGCGTGTTGCAGGATCTGACCAAGGGCCCGAGGCAAATATCTAAAATGTTGTTGGTCGAATGATTGTTGTGATGTATTGCTTCGGAAGTTAAAAGAAGCCAGTAAGGAGGACTGCGGGAGAGGTTGTAGCAGGAGGTGTTCGTGATAGTCGGACGACGCGAAGACAGATGAGCTCCATAATGAGAGAATAAGTGCGACGAAAGGAAATGAGAATAGAGAAAGGACCGTCATGACTTCATGCTTGCCGGAGCTCGGTCTTAGTCCATACGGTTGTTACCGGTCAATTAGTAGGGGGTGTCGGCGAAGCGATGGGCCTATGTTGGCTGTGGCCCCAGAAAGTCAGACCTAGGTAATCACCAAATCAATCGAAAAGCTCCGCATCGGAAGAAAGATCAAAAGCCAAACTCCAAAATCCGTGAGATGTCCATCTGGTCTGTTGACTGCGGAGCCTCACCGCCTTCCTTGGCGCCAAAAGCATCAAAAGCGAAAGACTTCGTCGTTTGCCGCCAATCAGCCCGTTGACACAATTTCGTCTTTTCTTTACTTTCCAGCGTATTGGATACACCATCAGCATGGCAGCAGAACAGAGAAAGCTGCTTGAGCAGCTCATGGGAGGTATGTTGCTCATTTTGTGACTCTCAAAATCTCCAAGCTCTAGCCCACCCCGACAAGTCTCCGAATTGAGCTAACATTGCTTCTGTCTATAGCTGATCAGCTCATTGGAACTGGCGCACAGGGTCGCAATTCCCAGCTCGCAATCACAGATAACAAAGTTTGCCGTTCCTACATTGTTGGCACTTGCCCGCACGACCTGTTCACCAACACCAAGCAAGACCTCGGACCTTGCCCCAAGGTTCATAGTGAAGGCCTGAAGACCGAATATGATACTGCACCTGCCTCAGAGAAGGCGAAATGGGGGTTTGAATTCGATTACTTGCGCGACATGCAGAAGTACATTGACGACTGTGACCGCCGAATCGACACCGCGCAGCGCCGATTGGAAAAGACGCCCGATGAGATTCGGCAGACAAATGACTTGGTATGTGTAGCTTTACTTCTATCCCAAATCCCTAATGAGAGGGACTCCATTGGGCTTCACTAACTTCTTATATAGCTCAAACAAATTGCCGATCTTTCCAACACAATCAACTCCGGTCTCCAAGAAGTCTCTATTCTCGGCGAGACGGGCTCCGTCGCACTAGCACTCAGTGAAATGCACAAAGTCCGCACCTCCAAACACCAGAAGGAAAGTCTAGAGCGCGATCTCAAGAACCTTCAAGATACCTCTGGTCCATCCGGCCACCAGAAGCTGCAGGTCTGCGACGTTTGCGGTGCTTACTTGTCTCGCCTTGACAACGACCGCCGGTTGGCGGATCACTTCTTCGGAAAGATGCACATGGGATACTCAGATATGCGCAAGAACTGCAAGAAGCTGAGCATTGAGCTGAAGGGCCGGGCTCCGCCAATTCGTCACCACGAAGAAGATGATAACCCTTACACTTCTGGTGGTCGCCCCGGTGCTGGTCGTGGCCCTCGGTATGGCGGTGGCGGTGGTGGCGGTGGTGGATATCGACGCCGCGGAGGTGGAAGATGGTAAATTTCGTTAACTTCTCTTCGTTCTTGGAGACTTGGGCTCTGGGCCCGTTGCATAGCGCAGGCGTTTTTACTTACTATCTCGTGTATGATGCTCAAACGACGGTTAGGGAGGTCATAGGATAAGTGCTCAATATCCATTTCATTTTTCATGCTTCTCCGTGTCGATATCTCACAGCCCCTTAGGTATGTACAAGAATCGTGTATAGTATCCATTCTCTTCCCCCTGACATGATGAAATATCTCGATTGTTTCTGCTGGTGTCATAATAGAAAAAGACTACGTACAAATAGCCATAAAATGGAATAGAGTGACTACAAACGCAAGACTTTGGTAGATAGATCATGGTTGCGATCTGGCTACGACAAACTCATATACGTGCGAGACACGGGAGAAGAAAGACTAATACCAGTAGAAGCAGTTTCATTTTTACGAGTAGAGAACCAGGAGGCATAAAATTGAAAACATTTGATGGTGGGTATTCCACTTTCCTAAAACAAAACCTTTTCCCAGCCCTAGGGACTTCAGTCCCGAACACCAGACTAGCATTGTGCAGTCTTGTAAAAGGAAATACAACATAGGATAATCTGTACACGAAAAAGAATGGCTATCATGGGCATAACTCTATTACACACCCTACTGGGGCACATGGCCGTTTGCTTGGGTCTCGAATAGAGCTTGCATCAAAGTATCGTAATTAGCAGCGGCAGCAGGTTGGCGCGCCAGAATGTCGCGAACGACACTCAGCTGCGCCATGTCCACATTAGGTGCAGTTTTCAGAAGTTGCTGAATGGCAGGAGCATCAACTTGCGGGCCAAGGACTTGCACCGCGGCGGGGAGGCCAGTCAGAGCAGGCTGGTGTTGAGGGGTGGTCTGGACTTGCTGTACAGGGGTTTGCTGACCGTACGTGGCGGGGTTCGGGTTGAATCCACCAAAGTGAGAAGGGGGAGTTGGGGCAATTCCAGCGCTGAACTGGGGCTGCTGGGGAGTCGCGGCTGCAACAGAGGGGCTCGCAGAGATGGGCGGTTCCTGGCTAGCCTGGTGGGATGGCGGCTGGACAGATGAAGGGTTGGACTCGCTAGTCTTGACGACGAAAACAGTAAGAAGCATGCGTTGAGTAATGGGTGCCTCCAAGGAGATATTTTCCAGTAGCTCAATGAACTCGGGCATTACCGTGGTGCCAATCTCCATTGGGACAATGTAGGTGTCTTTGACGGCGGACAGCGGGTGCTTTCCAATGACGCCATAGCGCCCACGACTATGGAAGTAGTCAAACATCTTGTCGAAGCCTGCTCGATCCACGGGCTGATCAGGACTGCTGATTGATATCACAGATACATCAGTAGATTTGCTGAACTGAAGGCCGCATAGATAATCAGTTGCCCGTCTGATATCGATACGGCCATCAACAACCAACGTGGAGGGGGCCAGTTGGCTCCACGGGATTCGGCCACTCAAGTCCGCGCCTCCCACATGCTTCGCGGACGAGGAGAATTCCCCAATTGGAGGCATCGTTACCTTGCCACGCCAGATGGTACCGTCGTCGTCAAAGTCCTTGGGTGAATAAGGAGGTGAATAAGGTTCATCGTCGCGCAAGAGCTGATCGATCTCAGCATCCGCTTGGACCCTGCCACTAGGCAGTGGCTCATAGATGGTGGGAGCCACCTCGGGGAAGACATGGTCATGGTGAGCACCCTCAGGTGATAGACCCCGAACATATCCATCTGTCTCTGTCTTTGGTTGATGTGGCCCCGCTGGGCTGGTCGGGCTTTTGTTGGCTGGGCTGCCGTCATCCCCCGCAATGCGACGGGGTCCGCGAGAGAAAACAGACTCGTTCGCGCCATGGTGTTCATCCTCAATCAACTCTTCTCCTTTATGAGTGCGTCGAATCCGAGGGCCTTGTTCTTGGACAATGGTGTGATGTCTGTCTGCTTCGCGCTTGATCTCGGCGTCTTTCTGCTGTAGTTCTTTGCTGGCCATCTCCCCCGTTGTCATTTGAGACAGCGACTTAGGGGAGAGGCTACCTATGAGCAGACGATCTCGCAGAGAAGCATTCTTCTTTACATTGAACATGATCGACCGTAATTGCGCCTTATATGATTCATTCGGCTCCCCTGACCGTCCGCAGATACTCTCATACATGGCATCCTCAATAGATAGAGCGAGTTGTTGTGCCATGTCCTCCACCGACTGATTCGCGCGCAAGGTAAAGGAGCCTGCTTTCAGGGCTGCAGTAATCTGATCTACAAACAACTTGACTAGGTGTGTGGCCACACTCTTGCGAGCAGGCATCAGCCCCTCCAAAGCTCCAATGGCAGGTGCCTCGGGAATAGTAGTGTCTGTTTTGATTTGGGGTGCAGGTGCCTCTGGGATAGCTGCCGGGGTAGCCTGTGGAGATACCCGTTGCTGTTTGACTTGCGGTCCCTGATAGATGAACGAGTTAGCATTGTGAACGTCATGATTGGGGGCGATGGAAGTATTTACATTTTCTCCCTCGACTGTCTCCTCAAGTTTGCGCTTGTTGGTGCTAGATCGCCGAGAATCAACAGCATGGCCATTCTTCTCAGGTTCGACTGAGACAGATACAGCAGACACAGCGGGTGCAGGAGAACCGGTGGGGCCTGGTGTAGTGGATGGCGCTGTGCGAGCTGGTGTGCTAGCATCTGTCCGGCTCTCACTAGGTCTTCCTTTGCGGCCTCCCTTCTTGCCCTTTTTCCGCTTGGACTTCTTCTCCTCCGCCTCTCGGCGACGTTTCTCAGCAACTTCTTCCCAGGGCTTCTCGCCGGCATTGATCTTTGCCAATAGGTTTGTGTGATTCTCCGGTCGACATTGTTCGCAATAGTATTGATCTGGTTCTTGGCCTTTCATGAATGTGAGCCCCATGCAGTCGTTGTGTTGCCATGCTGAACATTGATCACAGCAGATCATATCGCGTTCCACATCCTCTTCCTCTTCGTATTCACCACAGATACATCGGATGATCTCCTCTTCGTCTCCTTCGGGTTCACTGGGAGCAGGTGTGGGCTCGGCGGACAACTTTGCGCTCTTTTCTTTCGGGCTTTTGCTTTTGCCTTTTTCGCAGGATCATCTGGCAGTTCGAGGTTCTTGTGTTGACCTTTGGTGGCTCGACCGGAGCGTCGGGGTTCGTCTGATCTGGCTGTTAGCTGTGTTCTGGTAGTTGGTCCACAACCCACACTTGGGGTGCCCTGTCACTTCCAGGTGATCGGGTAGCAATGTGTAGTGATGGTGTACGAAAGCTTACCGGCCATGATAATGGTGATTCGGCGCGTACTACAGCGCGTGGAAGGGTAATAGGTATCTTCACTTGCTCGAAATTTGGGTGTTACCCCAGGCTGACAAAAGTCTCTACAGGCTCAAGGCGCTAATGTAATACACAAGAAGACGGCACAACAGCGTCACTGTCTAGCCCACAGTTTTGCTCGATCGAATAAAAGAAACGATCTAGTCTCTGCGCAATATTTCTTGGGCTAACACGCGATGGCGAGGAACGCGCTCAAGCGGGTGTTATGGGTGGACTGTGCAATCCCTTGCTGCGCGTCAAATCGACACTTGGCGCTAAGCGGGGTCGCGTGAAGTGAGTTGAGCCCAAATCACGCACTTTGTAGTGAAAATAAGCGCTAGATGTTTTTTCTGTTGAGATTGAAGTAGTATTCTCTCGAAGATCAAATGGCGAAAGCAATAACGCCCAAAGAAGGATGGTAAAAGATTGAAAAGAGATGCGATGCGATGTGAGGAGAAGAGAGATGAGTAATTAGCTTGGCTCCCGTCTTTGTCATTCACCGGGGGTGGTCATTATCACGTGCTATTTGTCACCAGCCACAGGTTCGCGGCGAAAGGCCCTTCGGTGAATCTTAAGATTGAGCTTCTCCAGGTTCCCCACTCTTCATCACAGGCTCTTTTATTCCCGCCAGTTTGATTCTCAACTTATTTCACCCACCATATCTCTCACCAACGAACTCCTTACACAACCTAAGAGAACATGGCCGACGTCCGATCGCTACTCCGCAGTGAATTAGCTTCCCGCAAGGGCACATCTCAACCAAATACGACAGGGAACCGGGTCACCAAAAAGCGCAAGGTTGACAGCGGAGATGGAGTGATGCGAAAGAAAATCCGCGCCGCAGAGCTAGACACATTTCAGTCTACTTCTGGCGTAACAAGCACCGAGCAAATCACAGAGGATGGAGGTTCGGAACAAGTTGAGGATGATATTGCTGGCCCGGAACTTCCACTCGACAACGAGCAAGGGATTGTTGAGCCAACGGCAGACCTTGCAGAAGAACCAACTACGCAGCCACCCCAAGAGCCGTCCACGCCTATTGACGAAGAAGCATGGGCAGCATTTGAACGCGAGGTTGCCGAGCAGTCTGATGAGCCACATGCACCGGCCGCTGTTACAGCCGAGGCTACGATATCCGCGGCACCAATGACAGCTGCAGAAATCGCTGCGCAGGAAGAGAGAGCAAAGGCATCGACTGTCCGCACCCGTGAGGCAGAGATGGAAGGGGAGCGAGAGGATGCCGCACGCCTTTTGGAGGAAGAGTTCGACGAGATGGATCAGCTGGAGGAGCGGGTGCGAAGGCTCAAACAAAAACGCGAGGAGCTGCGCAAAGCCCGCGCCGAAGATCAAACACAGGACGAGCCGATGGGACCTGCCGCAGCGGAGCAGGTTGAGAGCGAGAGTGAAGACGATGACGATGAGGATTGGGATGATTGGAGATTTAAATGATTGGATCGATGGTGAAATGACGAATCGTCTACGTGCAGGGAAATGATTTCCCTCATCTACAGTGATACCCTCAGGAACCGAATGGCATTGGTAGAAGCAAATTGCCTCTTGATGTACAATATGAGCTCGGCTGTCCTTATCTCGACAAAAGTGACATGTAATATTCAGTTACCAACTATTATTGACTCGGCTTCTGTTCCCCATCTGCCTCCTGATCAACATCCATGTAGCTCATTAGTCCGTCTTTGTTGACGCGCATTGCTTGTTCAATCTCGGCCTCGCCTTCTCGGAGGAGGTGCTTGCCACGTAGAAGATCTCCTCGCTGCCTCCGCTTCTCGTCTTCCACCCGCTTCTCCCGATCTGCAAGGGCCCTCTCGCGTTTCTCCCGTTCGACACGTTTTCGGTCGACTTCTTCTAGCTCTTCTGCCGTCATCTGTACCTCCGGCGCCGGAGGAAGAGTAGATATATATGCCTCAATCAACGGGTTCCGAACCTCCGGAGTGAGTCCGATATAACGAATGTCGGTGATGATCATGGCGGGCAGAGCTTCCAAGTTCGACGACCGATGCAACAAGTCCAAAGGAACAGATTTGAGCAGCGCCGACAGATCTGACTTGCGAGTGCTTTCGGGTTGCTTGAGACGTGAGATGTGGTCCCGGTAGAACTTCTCGCGGTCTTTGTCTCCAAGCTGAGAGTCCTTCATTTCAGGCTCTTTCCTGTACTTGCGCTTGAACTCCGGCCAGTAAAGCTTCGGAGTGGCATGCTCTTGCAAAAATGCCAGATATCTAATGCGTGGGTCGGTCTTCTCCTGCTTCGCTTTTTGCTCTTTCACATCTTGGATTCGGTCCCGGCTCCAATTGGAAAAGATCTCTCGTCGAGTCTTCATATTCGAGGGTGCGGTATACCGGGTATCTTCAATGATGCGGCCTTCTTCAATGACGTTTTCCCATGTCGTAAATGGGTTGATTCTGAAGTCATCCAGCAAGTCGCGGAAGAGGGCCTCAGCATCGGCCTCTGTCAGCGGCAGGCCCTCTGCACCCTCCTCCCAATCTTCTTCCCCGACTTCGCCATATTCCCCAGGGTCTAGTCCGTAGTCTTCACCCATGGCTGCTAATTGGTATGCCATGTCTTCTTCGTTGAACTCTAGGGGCTGATCCTTGGCGTCCTCACTTTCAGCTCGTGCACGCTTTGATGGTTGGCCCTCTTCTCCCTCGCTGTCTGTAACCTCGACCTCTTCGTATTCGGAGTCATATTCTGTATGTTCCACTTCTTGTGGTGTCGGCTGGGGCTCTACGCCACCATCCTGCGGTGTGGGCGATTCCTTTTTAGCTGGCACCTCGGGCTCTCCTCGTTCTTTTCTTTCCCTCTTCTCACGCTCGAGGCGATCAAATTCGACCACGCCCTTCAGAACTTGCTCTGGAAATTTCCAAAAACTTTCATTTGTTTCTGGATTGTGCACGAATCTCCTCCCAAGCTTGGTCTTTACTAGTAGCCACGGGGCGCAGTCAGGAATAGGATGCTTTGCTTTTGGTCGATCTTCGGGTTCTCTCCGTCCACGGTCATGATAACCTCTCCCACCGCGGAATCCTCCGCGGCCGCGAAAGTTTTGTGGTGGGCCAAATTGCCCTGGCCCAGTGCCAAACCCTGTCGGGCCATATGGAGTTGAAGAAAATGGAGGTAGCGTCTCGGGATTGTATGTTGCTTCTGGGGTTTCGGGGGCGGCCTGAATAGGCTGAGGGGCTGTTTCTTGAGGGCGGGTATATGTCGATTGTTTTGTTGAAGAATTATAATAGTACAAATGACCTAGGTTAAGAGTTAGAATGGCCAAAACTTTTTACTCGGGCCCAGCGCAAGACTTACCTGTGGGGGCTCGATGTTGTGTCCACCCCGAAGGCAAAGGGGGAGGTGCGGTGTATGTTGACCTGAGCATGACGATCAAGATGAATCAATTGAAATACAAAGAAATGGGGAGGTCGGCCTCGTAGTCCGTCCTTTGCGGGTCAAAGTGGTGAAATCGTCGCAACGAAGCTTTGGTGTGGTGAAGTTGGTCCGAGCTTGGCGGATGACAGAGGACGCGCCAGGGCGAGTTGCCTGGAGCTTCTACGTCTTCACCACCGACCTTCACCATCCCGAACCACCTCTCTCGCACAATCAACCCTCACTTTTAGCCCATTTCTGAGTTTTTGTTGCTTTATTTTATTCATACACGATGTCTCGGAGATACGATTCGAGGGTTTGTTCACACCGTCATTCCTTTTGTGCAGCTCCAGCTAACCTATGACGCTGTTGGAAAGACTACCATCTTCTCTCCAGAGGGTCGGCTCTACCAGGTTGAATATGCACTTGAGGCTATTTCTCACGCCGGCACAGCCCTTGGTATCTTAGCCAAGGATGGAATTGTCCTCGCTGCTGAGAGGAAGGTGACCAGTAAGCTGCTGGAGCAGGATACCTCCGCCGAGAAGCTCTACACAATCAACGAGTACGCTCACCCCTCTTCCGTCTCCAATCAAATAATCACATTTACTGTGCTAGGGGTTGGATAAGTAGCTAATATTTTTCCAGTAACATGATCTGCGCCGTTGCGGGTATGAACGCCGATGCCAACATTCTCATCAACTATGCTCGCCAGAACGCCCAACGCTACCTCCTCACGTACAACGAAGACATTCCATGTGAACAGCTTGTCCGCCGGTTGTGTGATCTGAAGCAAGGATATACCCAACATGGAGGTCTCCGCCCGTTCGGTGTCTCCTTCATCTACGCCGGATACGACCACCTCCGTCAATTCCAGTTGTACCAGAGCAACCCCAGTGGAAATTACGGAGGCTGGAAGGCGACGAGTGTTGGGGCAAACAACGCAAGTGCACAGAGTCTCCTCAAGCAAGATTACAAGGAGGACTGCGATCTGAAGGAGGCTTGTGCTATGGCTGTCAAGGTGCTGAGCAAGACTATGGATTCCACAAAGCTGAGCAGTGAGAAGAGTGAGTTTTTTTTCGGGTATCGCTTTTACATTGCGTTTCATCAAACTAACATTTCTACCTTACACAGTCGAGTTCGCAACAGTGGGCAAGACCAAGGATGGTAAGATCTACCACCACCTATGGACTGCAGATGAGATTGATTCCCTTCTCCGGGAACAAGGGCTGGCCAAGGTCGACGATGAGCCCGAGGCTGGTGACATAAAATAGATTAAATCCTCTCTTGTTCTTTTTCCATTTCAGATACTCGAATCCAATACTTTGATCATAATCATCCGGTTGCAATATCCTAGAATCACCTCATGTCCAAACAAAACATTGGTCTTTCATCTATCGTGTGTGCTTTTGTTTACGGCTGCATCTGGTGTTGTTCTTATTGTGACGTGGCATGCACATCGGCCCAGTCTCAGCGCTCTTCTTCAGTTCTACATCCCAATTTGACGCAGCTTGTCTTGAAGATGTTGGAGCAGATAGGTACACGTAGGCTGAAGAGACATGGGTGTTGCTTAGGGGCATGCAGGTTCTAGCCAGCGCAAGTAAATTCTCCGATTATAGTGTCAGGATATATAGTTCCCAGCCTCGCTATTCTGTGGCCTTCGGTTGAACATCTCTTCTCTTTTCCTTTTCTCTTCTTCATCCATGTCATGAAGACTTATCGAGTCTATCACCATTTTACCTAGATTTCTCACACTCATCGTTTTAGAGCTAGGTTGAAGATTTGCTATGTTGGAGTTGTCCATGGCCTGGGGGGGAGGTATAGAGCAAGGAAAGTGGAACCCACCCTAACCCACCTTAGCCCTGAGTATTCTCCTCACAACACTAACGTACCAGCAGAACACCTTCGACTTTCCTTGCCCTCTACACTATGGTCCTACTTAAGATCCATCTCCTTTGTGACAGGTTCATCTTATTAGGTTATCTAAGCAGGGGATCATCACGTGCGGGGATGTGATGAGGGGCATTTTGTTCCACACTATGTGCCCTCGCTCTGACACCAGACACCACTGCTCTCAATTCAAGGATTATCTCCATTCTGAATGGCCATTTAATATTCGTCAGGTCTCAATGGCCTTTTTGTCTGCTTGCAGCAGGTGCCACTCCTTGTCCTGTGAGACTCAATCTGTCTCAGCGAACCGCTCACCCAGGAAAACAGGGCGCTTATGACATGGCTAGTCCCTATTGACATTTTTTTTGGGAGCTTAACAGCCTATGGACAGAAAGCAATATGGAGTCTGAACCAATCAAATTTTTCGTCAATCTATTCAAAGGCGATATTCATCTCCCATCACCTTGCAGAAACTCGATTCGGACTTAAATGTCACGGACAAATGGTGAAACATGAAACTCGCTGCAAATCCCCCTAAAGAAACAGTGACAGGTAACAAAAAAAAAAAAAAAAACCACAGGACAATTGGCCACCAATGACCTGAAACAAGTCAACATAATTGCTGTTCACCTGTCCAACAAAAAAGAAAGAAAAGAAAAAAAACCCCAAAAAACCCCAAGGAACACCGGTTTTACAGATCCAAGCCAATCCTATCTTAGGAGTGTGCTCCTTCGGTCGTCCCGCTCCCGCTGCAGGGAGCGGATCTCCTTCTCCAACTCCATAATGAGTTTGTGAGACCGATCCATTGAGGCCACCAGTGTGGCACCCTCTCGCTTCCACCGGTCCAAACGGTCGACTTCAGCACTACGCCTGCGATATTTGGTTTCGATCTTTTCACAGAGACGACAATTTGTCTTCTCATTCTCGGTCATGTTGACGAGTCTCATACCGCATGTCTCGCCGGTGCGGTATTCATAGTTGCATCGGTGAGCAAAGCTGGTCCAGCTCCAGTCTCCACACGCAAATCTCTTTTGGTTGTAGAAGCACATGCCTATCAGATCTGTCAGTGCTGCTCAATCTGCAAGTACGACATAACCCACTTGCTCACGGCTCTCCGTCTGTGTTTCAGCTTGAATCCCGGATTGCTATTGGTTGCACCTGACAGTACACCCGCGCTTGTCGAATTTGATAGGCCGGCCTTTGTCTGAGTTTTTAAACGATCCGGAAAGTTCAACAAAGTTGAAACAAATTTTGAATGAATCCTTCTTATGAAGAAGATCTATTGGCCTGGCTTGAAGATTTCAGACTCGAATTATGAAACTGGAGGGATGATTGAGAACTTCACGACATCATGGGGGCGTCAACGGGCTTATTTATGTTTCGGGTGAAGTTTCTATGCCATGGCATTATTCTCCCACATTTACCTCGTCCCACCGTTGATCGACGTTTGTCAGTGCCCGATGGCTTATCATCCGTGGTTCCAGTCTGTGGATTTGACATCGCACCTGCCTGACGGTTGATCCGGTTGGCTGTGAGCAGTTCTCCAAGCAGTGGAGACGGTATTATGGCCATGGTATCTCGAATGGAGCCACTATGAACAACCGGTTGCTTCATGGATGCATGCAACCCTCAGCCGTGGCGATTCCCTCCTCATAGTGATGATGTACGATGGGTCGAAAATCCCTCAATTCATGGCTGCAAATCCTCTAGTTTCCAGATTCGACTACTGCAATTATGCCGTCGCCATCTGCCTCTCCCCGCTTTCATGTGGATGCTGTTCGCATGGACTCGCACTCCTGTGATTCTCTTGCGTTTTGCATGCCTGATCCTGCATGACCGAGTCGGTCCTGGTACTTGCCAGCTGTCGTATTGATGCAATAATCAGGCTTTCATGCCCAGGGATAACCCTGTCTCTATGCAAGAGAAAAGCTACTGCCTTCGCGAATGTGATGGGACTCTGCACGCCACTTGTGACTCCACCACAATCGGTTGTTCTATCTTGATGTGATTTTTCGACAGCTGCAATTATTGATTGGCTCGGTGCCTCATCTATCATGAGCACTGACACGGGATTCTGGCCGAACGCCATGTTTTATCCGCAGAAGTATCGATCCGATATTGCTGTCTGTGTGATTGCATACGCATGCACATCCCGAGTCATTGCCTTCACTCATCTTCATGGCTCTTGCGTCTCCTGCATTTGGGCAATAATGGATATTCATATTGGGTCTCAGCATGTGGTTGCAACTATTAGCCCCTGTCGTCTTGTGTTATTCCTGCCGGGCCTTACTCGCCAGTCTATCAAAGTTTAGGCTCGGCCGTCTTTCCACCCCTGCCGCACCTTTCCGGTCCATGTCTTTCAGCCAATGGCCCTCACTTAAGTGGCAATGTTGGAGACTCTGAGGCTCTATCATTGGCACTCGGGCTCAGGGACACGGACCATGCAGTTCAAATTTCTTGTGCCACACCCCAAAAATTAGGGATGCAGGCCAGATAGATCCATTTTCGTTCAGCTGATCTCTCACTCCTGCAAAGAGGGATGCTGCATTTGCCCCCGCTCATGTGTGTGTTCATCATCATCCACTTGCTTCTTTTGGCGGAAATGATAGGATCGGATTGATGTACGCCGCTCGCCGCAGACACGAACCGTGACACATTCCACATATTGCTGAACCACATGCAGCTGCACCAAAGCTCAGAGACTCTGACGTGGCACGTTTTTTCTGGCTTTCTGCATCAATTCTTGGTAGCGAGGACCGGGTCGAAGGCCGTAGATCCCCGTTTAGGGATTATATGCAAGCTCCACTGAGGACCCAGACGCCCTTCATGGTATTGACAATGACGAAATACGACTGATTGCCAATATGGAATGGGAAATCCTGCACAATTCTGTGCTTGCCCGTTTTGGCCGATTGTTCTGGGCAATGCACCAATACGACCAGCGATCGTCGGGGAATGCCGCTCAATCACGCCCAGCATTGGACCCAGAAAGATGATCCGTGACAAGATGTTGAGTTGGCAACTGGCATCCCTGATGATGGCTCACAGCCGCAAAATGACCGTCACACCTGGTGGATCTATTCTTTGCTGCGGCGAGCTGGTTGCATCCAGGCCCAAAAAACCCTCGAATCAACTTCTGAAGCCCCCCTGCTCTTTTGCCTCTCGCTCCGTCTTACCACCGGAATCCCCTCGTCCATCCTTAGTGTACCAATCTTTATCCTCGCAAGGATCAGGCCGGGTGTGTGGGTGGGAAAAGCATGGTTGTTGTTTCTGCCCAACAAGCGAAGTTGCCGGGTGAAATACTAGAGCATTTTTGATCTGGTTAGAGCTACTACAGGCCAATTTTGAGTGCTATCAGCCTGGGAAGGCCGTGTCTCAACGTTAGAATTGAATTCCAGGACCCGCATACAGGCTTCCACAGTGCCGGGCTCTTCTGATCCCGTGATCTGAAAGTGAACGGAGGCTCCCGCACCCTACACACGCCTGCCTTTGACCGGCGACAAATCGTTAAGGGCAACGCTGCCTTCGGTGCTGGATAGCGAAAAGCCCACTACCTGCATTTTCTTAATCGTACGGGGATTGGCCGGCTGATTGACTTATCCTCACCTGCAGCCGGCCTAATCGTCCAATGGCAACCGTCGGCCGGGATGTCAGTTGTATGCAACTAACGAGACCTTTCCCCACCCATCCTGCACCAAAGAGGCGTGTGCATTTCATCAGCACTTGCGTAGGGTGCGGCCTACACCTACCTCTCATTGGTGGATCGTACTATCCCTCTCCCTGAGTGGACTCTCGGATTCGCGTGTTCCCAGTTGTCATAGACATTCCTCCCCGGGCCTATGTCCGGATGCTCCACCTGCGGCACACATCACGAACAGACTACTAAATCACATTCTAGGTGGTCCATTTTCCTTTCTTTTTCTTCTGGTATCATCTGGAACATCCTATGTTGGATGTAATGCCCAAGAAATCCTCTACCTGGTACTTCTGCTAATTGGCCAAGGGTAACTTCGGGTTGTCCATTCAAATTTCTATGTGGGTTATGGGTTACCTTGAGATACTACATTTCAGCTAGGCTGCCCTAACACGTGTTGGCGCGATATTAATATAGGGAAATTTACAACCACTTCATATCTCAATATCATCTATTTAAAGTTCGGACCCGCAGTTTCCTTTTTCTTTCATCTGCTCGGAGTCCGTTGGCCGACCAACCTACATACACTACATGAACAAGTCAATCGTCCTCTAACTCCAACAAGGTCCGGCATCCGGCTCCCCTTCATTCTCATTACTCTTCTACCCTATCTCCGATGGGCAGAATCACAGGTGGGTGATCACCCTCGCTCTCGCCGCCTCATCTTTGCAAGCAACGCAAGACTATACTGTATGATGCTACGATGTCACGATTTAGAAGATGCCGAAGGATTTCACAATACGGTGGGTGTATGCGTACAAGACTACGAGACTGACAAATCAGCAATGGGTTTTGTTCGAATATCCTGGTGAGTTTGGCCACGTTTCTCCCGAGCCAGTTCGCCTGCCGCGCACGCTCGAACCCCTCTACAGCGGCGCCTCTACGTATTACCGGGAGGTCGGAAATAAGGCACGTCACCTCCCCATGCATCATTTGGCGCCATCTTCTGACGGGCTGGTGGCCCGCCATCCGTCAGAATATGAACTGGATCTGCATGGTGTGACGGTTGACCAGAAGTACGCTTGTAGTCAGGAGTGGAGCCCCCATGGCCGACTCAATATTTCGTGCAGTCTTGGTCACCACTCCTTCGAACGCAACTCGCATATTGGCTCTCATCGCTGAGTGGTTGGCCCCTCCTTCTTTCCGGGTACTAGTGCTCTGACAACAGAGCCCCAAGAAATTTCCACATTAGACAGAAGGAGCACCACTAAGGAGAATTTTGATCAGAACCTCTCTCGTTTCTATCCCCAATTTTCATTATGTTTGTTCATAAACCGTTGACACCTTGCTTCCATATCAAGCTCTTCCCTCGTCTTTAGGTACATATTATTCCTATAATATGGACATGACACATATTCTACAAATGACGGTGTATACTTGGATAAAATAATATATCAAACCAACGCAATTTAGTAGCCAAAATTCCAAGTGCTCTTTGGTTGTGTTTGTATGAAGCCGGCCTCTTAGGGCAAGCTCATTACCAGATTAGGTTAGCCTGACTGTTTCTGACGTCAGTATGATACTAAGGTCTAGAGAACTTGGAACACAGCGAGGAATGAGACTTCTTGTAATGGATTCTTTCCAATAGTGACAACCTTGAAACAAGCAATTCTTCTATATAATTGCTTTCCCCTCCAATTCATTGTATCCTACAATTTCAATACTCAAGTCCAACCTCAACGAAATATCTATACGAACCACTTCAATCCGCACCTGAAACCATCATATTCACATATTCACACAATGTGGAAAACTATCATCTCAGCAGGCCAGCAAGCCACCCGAGCCAGCCGGAGCCAGCTCTCAAAAACCACCACCCAATCCCTCGCCACCCCAACAGCAACAAGAACGCCCTTCAGCACAACCACACTCCGCCAGATCGAAGATGGCCAGGGTTCACTCGACCGTGAAACATTGAATCCGGAGCGCTCAGAGACTGCCAAATCTGGTACAGACGGCGAGGTTGCCAAGCACCCCTCTGCATTTGACCCAAAGAATACAGCACCCGAGAGCGAGCTCGCGGCTACTGAAGAGGAAAGCAAGCAAGAAGGCAAGAAGGAAAGCCCTTTAAATATGAGCCCGGCCAATAGGGATGCTAGCGCCTGGAGGCGCCAGGCTGAGGACGGGCCTGATCGGAATCGGGATCGCGAGGCTTCTAGCTCTCGTGGGGCGCCGAAGAAGGGTCGTGGTATTCATGTTAAGGAGGATGGAACTCATGTTTCGTATCGGGACTGAATGCGTTCTTTTGTTTATAGGATCACGGCCGATAAATGATAATGTGATGTGGGGAGTTCAGCATTTCCAAAATACATGTCATACTGAGTTTCAATCAATGTTATCAAATAGCATGTCCATAGCCGCGTAACGTCATAAACCCTGGAACATAAGAACTAGAAGTCTCTGTATTTACATACAGATATAGCTTATTTTTGGCGCACCAAGCCGCTCAAGACGAGGCTTCCTTGCCGTATTTAATAATATCACTGCCAAACAAGGTCCAAACCTTCTCACTGCCCTCAGGAACATCACCTTCTAGAGCCTTGAGACCAGCATTGACAGCAGCTTTGCCAATAACATCCGCCTCCTGAGCCCACCCATCTTTCAGACTGGGGTGCACCTTGCCAGCCCAATTAGCAATGAACCGAATCCCAGCCTCGAGTGGCCGGCTTTCCTCGCGAGTACCAGCAATCATCCCAGGACGTAGGATAACCATGCGCTCAAAGCCGAGCTTCTTGATATCCTCCTCAATTTCACCCTTCATGCGGGAGTAGGCAATGTTGGAATCCTTGTTGGCACCGGCAGAGGAGATCAGCACGTAGACCTTGGTACCAGCTTCGTGTGCGGCCTTGGCCAATTCGACGTTCAACCCATGCTCGATTTTGTATTGGTTGTCGAACCCGCCTGCAGCAGCTTTTGTGGTTCCAAAGGCGGAAAAGAAGATGCTGGGAGTCGGGGACAGGGAGGAGAGCTGGCTTGCCCAGGTGGCGGTATCGCCGGAGACGAAGTTGGTGAGTTTGGCTGGGGGCGTATCGCCAGTGACTGGCGGGGTACGGCGGGAGATTGTGTCCACACGGGTTACAGCGGGGTTAGAAATAAGACTGGCGAGGATATGGGAGCCCTGTTGGTTATGCGACTTAGCTCAAGTTCTTCGGCGTGTTGTAGATTGTGGAGCTTTGTTTGCGGGATATGCACTTACCACCATACCCGTACCACCAATTAATGCGACATTCGCCATTTCTGTATATAGGGAGTTGTAATTAGAGTAGATGTCCGTTGTGTTTGTACAGCATAAAATATCAGGAGGGGAGCGCAGGAGGAGCTCTGGAGAAATCCATAGGCGCCAGTGCCTTTCGTCATCCCGAGATTGGGCTAAACTACATTGGGTAAGATCGACATGGGTTATCAACACAGCACTTGCATAATCATTTTGTGCATAGCCACCTGGGCAGTCTACGAGGAAACATAGTTAATAAGGTGTCCTATATAAATAATTATCGCATTTGTTTACTATTCAAAATATCAAATGCCACCATGAGAAGGTGATATAGATAATACTAGCTACATATGTGGAGATGTTTTGCATAATATATATCTCGTTAGTTATCTGCGTCTACCATCTACAAGGATTCATCACGAATATAACAGTATTAGAAGGTGCAGCTCGATTTAACCTCAGTCAACTAGCTCCACACGCGCTGGCTTATAGCTTGTGTACGGAGGACTTAGCGGTCCACCCTCTGAATTTCTTCCCGTAAAAGTAGAAAGGGATCGCAAAGAGACACCACATCGTGCACAAACACATATTCATCATAATGGGCTTGATAAATCCACTTTCCTCAACCCATTTAGTGATGAAATTGCTGAAGCCATATCCCCACAAATTTTTATTAACAGTGATAGACACGAAAATCGAGCCTGCAACAGGCTTATAGCTGTCGACGGCGTATGTACTGGCGATGGCTGGTAGAACTGCAACCTGAATACCAGCTGCAGTATACCCAATAATCACGATTGCCTGCAATAGTCAGATCAATTTTCACCAGTATTAGAAACATAAAGGACTTACCCGCCAATCCCATTTATATTCATATCCGAACGCAACAACAAAATTGCCAATGATCATAATCACAACATAGACTGCCATGGCCGGTAGACGCATTTCTGGCTCTCGAACGCCATTGTTTTTGCGAGTGGCTCTCATGGAAATCCAATCGGAGAAAGGACCATTAGTTGCTAGCCCAATAAATGCTCCAATCAAAATGGCGAAGTTGAAAAATCCGATGGTCTGGCTGTCAAAGTTATATGGTGGCTTCGCGAAGGCCTGGCTTTGCGTGAGATTAAGTGTCAAGAAGCAACTTGATGTCCAAGACACAACGAAGGCAGAAAAGATAACGATAGGGAATGTCAACATCTTCCAGGGGATCCAGAAGCTGTTCAGGACAGATTTGAAAGTCACGCCATCTACCTGCCATAGCTTGAATTGCTGCTTTGAAGGACCACCACGATGCAGATATGGATCCTGGCCAGGAGGCGCTTCCACTTGAACATTCTCAAGCTGTGATACTTGGACCAACTTTTCAGGATCTGACTCATTTGTTTTCTGGTTTGTACTCGGTGCCCCGTGTGCCTCATTAGGGTGAACACGGTGCCATTTAGTCTCCGGAAGGAGAACGATCTGCAGGATGAGCACGAGGCCTAGGAGACCCACGTTCAGCCAAAAGAAGCTGCGCCAGCCGACGTGCTCAGCCATTGAGCCTGCTAGAATAGGACCGACCTATGTAATGTTAATGAATGACCTCCTAGAGGTGGATGAGTCTCCTTACTATCATTGAACCAAAGTACGCCGTGAAATACAAGGTGTTATACGCGCCACGATCGTGGAGGAATATAATATCTGCGGTAATCTCGGGTTGAGAAGTCTAGCGTACATTGTTAACTCTACAACAACCAAGCAACGAGTTATTGGGAATTGTGACAAACCTCTGCAGGACCAGCACCAAATCCATTAAGCACACACGCGCCCATATAACTGCCGTAACTGGTTGCTACCGCACGCCAAATGTTGCTAATGAGGCAGATAAGGGTTGAAAATATCAGGACAGGTCGTCGACCGTAGCATGTTTGAAGGGGGATCCTGCATCATTAGCTGTGAGTGATTTCATTCCTTGGAGTTAGTGGATGGAATTTTACCAGAAGAAATTGCTAAATCCTAGCACCAAAATGCAGATTCCTGTAAATTGCACAACGCCGGGGAGATCAGAATCAAATGATTCCATTAGTTGAGGAAACATCGGTGCCAACGCCAGAGGTCCCAAGCCCTGAGCGAATGATGTCGCCGTGGTAATGGCCATTACGCTCATCTTCCAAAACGGGCTCCAGTTCTATTTGGTGTAGTGTTAGAACGAATGTTCTTCTGATATAGTTCGCTTGAAGATGAAACCTACCAGGGGATCATGAGGATCCTGCGAAGGCTGGGGTACCAGAACCCGGTTGGACTTCGCTGAGGACTTCACGAAATGATGTGTGCCCACATCAGCCATGATTTCCGTGCCCGGATAGATGGTTGTTCCCAGCTCCTCCTCAATTCTATAGTTAGATCAAAATAATTAGCACAGACAGATTTCCACAGGTGATAGGGGTTCTTACTGATGGAGAGCCTAGATAGGACTACTTGTTAGTTTGCCAACTGTCATGGCGCCCATACCGAGGAGTACTCACGCCTTCATCATAGTTCATCTCCATGGTGGATCAATTCGTCCTTCCAGGTATGTTGCCAGCAAAAGGCTTGTTGGCGCAAGATTGAATATTTAGCGATCAGCCCAAGTCTTTATTGAATTGTTTGCATCTGTACCGCTCAAGCCAGAATCCCATCAGTTTATGTTTCAACGCGGCTAGCATGGCTTTGTATGTGCGGAATTCCCCCGGATTTGCCATCCAATTATTTAATAGGGGATTGGTGCATTGTAGATCACTCTTGGTGCAATCATGTACGTTCTCTGCATGTGCATCTTGTGGTAACGCATCCAAGGGGCATTTAGCCGAAAAGAGCAACCACTCAAACGGCTTATAAGAAGAATTAGGGCTTACGGCTCCCTCTGCCAGGATGATAATGCGGGGAATTAAGTTCTGGGGTGTCTCCACTCGACTGCGGATTATCCCCACACTCCTCGGTTACGGCCTGCTACGTATTTAGGTATCCCTTCTGGCTCTATGCACTTGTATTGGCTACTCTACACTATTCAATCTAACCGCGGAACTTGGCTGCTGGCGGAATTAGGGAGACATTGATAAAGGGTACATTGGCCTAAGCAGCCTTTTAGCGAAGTTGCCACCGTGAAAGGCTCGTTTGAGGTCCTGTTATGTAACTATACTTAGATGATCTGCAAATCATAAAAGCGTTTTGTACGGAATATCCCAATCGGAAATGAAGAATAGTGTGTCAATGGTCACACATATCCCCAAATGATATTCAGCCCTTATCATCAAAAGTTGCTGTGCGAGGGTCCGCCAGCCATCTAAACTTCGTCCTCGAGATGTCAATCTAATAGTAGTAGCAACACGAGATGTGATCTGCCAAAAAGCGAAAAGGGGCTGTTCTCAACGGAAGTATTCCGCCTCTCTAGCCCAGCCCTGGAAATTGCATCTTGGAATTAAATGGATGTTATTCTCATGATAAAACCAAAGCTGTATAGTGTAAAATGTCATTTTAATCTATTGTATAGCTCAATCTCTAATGCATAGAATGATTTGGTGATGGCCGTAGCAAGAGTGCTTGAAGTACAATGTACTGGGCTTGAAATATTGAGATATTTTTCTTTATACTTCAACATACACCAAGGAGCGTAGTTTCAAGGAAAACACAAAGATTGAAGAATTTCACGTTAATGATATGAAATGGAAGACCGTCATATAATTGCTAGGATGAGGTTTAATACACGTAGCTCTTCGGCTTCCTAATCCACAGCTCAGGCTTGTTCGGATATAAACGGAAATACGGGAGAAACACACACTCTCCGAGGAGGGAAAACAAAATAAAATGAAAGCCAAGCCAATATACACAGTAAAAAAAATGTATCGTAGCGTAGCGGTCGGTTTCCGCAACTGGTTGCCTCGGTGTCTGATCCACCATTCGACGTAGTTCTTATACCACACTGGAGCATGGATTCAAAATGTGATTAAAAGTTTTCTCTCTCTCTTCCTCATACCAGTACACGTTAAAATGAGTTCCAATACCGAGACTCTGCAGTTTGATATCCCAGCTCTATGCAAAGCTGGTGTTGTCGTTAATGAGGGGCCCGACTTTCGGGTTGAGGTGCAGATGGTACCTGTCCCTGAACCTGGTGAGTATTCATATACCAATCGGCCTCTTCTATAGTCAAATTGCTAAAAGTGTTTTACCAGGGCCCGATGATATCTTAATTCGGCTCAATTTCACCGGCCTCTGCTCGTCGGATATCCACATGATGAAAGGCGATCTCGGTGTGCCACCGATGTCCACATTCGGCGTGCGATCTCCGGGCCACGAAGGCGCCGGTATCGTTGTCAAAGTCGGTGCCAATGTTAAGAACTTCAAGCTGGGTGATAGGGCAGGCATCAAGCCGATCACTGATACTTGCGGATCTTGCGCGATGTGCTGGGATGATAAAGAAACATATTGCAAGACGGCTATTCACACTGGTTTGATGACACCTGGTAAGTTAAATCACCCTTTTCCCCGGGAAATGATCCTTATAGATCTCTAGGTACATATCAACAATACATTGTTTCCCCCGCACGATACGCGTCGCCTATTCCAGACGGTGTCCCTGATGAAGTCGCCGCACCGATCATGTGTAGCGCAAGCACGATGTATCGTTCACTCGTTGAATCCAATCTTCGCGCCGGATCCTGGGTGGTCTTTCCAGGTGGAGGAGGTGGCGTGGGTATTCAGGGCGTACAACTCGCTAAAGCCATGGGAATGCGACCTATTGTCGTCGACACAGGCGACTCTAAGCGAGAATTATCCCTGAGAATGGGGGCAGAGGTTTTTATCGATTTCAAAGAAATCGAAGATCCTGTGAAATCTGTGATCGAAACCGCGGACGGAGTAGGTGTCCACGGTGTTTTCGTCACCGCACCTGCAGCATACAAAAATGCTGTTTCTTATGTTGGTCAGCGGATCGGGGCTGTTGTTATGTGTATTGGAATGCCTCCTGCTGGTTCAACAATTCTAGGGGCCGATCCCTGTGAGTTTGTCTTCAAGAACCTTAGCATTAAGGGGTCTTTAGTGGGTACTCGGAGTGATACTGCTGCTGCATTGGACTTTGCGAAGCGGGGTATGCTGCAGCAAGTTTCCGAGGTTTATCCTATCAATCGGTTGCCTGAAGGAGTTGAGAAGTTGCGAAAGGGGCAGGTGGCAGGACGGATTGTAGTTAATTTCAACTGGGAGGAGTAAATGAAGCGGATGCTTGAGGCATTACAATGTTTGAAAGGCCGTTCTTTTGTGCTGCCGGACTTGATTCTCCAGGGGGCTTTATTGGTTTGTAATTATCAATTAGATCGCAACTACCATTTGAGGAGTACAATGTTTAGTGTTGAGTTGTATGTAGTATTATAATAATGGTATACCTCAGTCATGAAATTTCCGAAACCGATGGTTTTCAAGGTGCAATATATTCTCACTACAATGGGATAATTGCCATTTTGAAGTGGAATGTTCCTTGACTATACATGGTTCTTCTAGTTATCTATCCCAAGGTTGAGAATGAAGGTTATACTTGTATGATTGATGGTCACGTCAATACCTGAGGAATATGTTCAAACATCGCCATACTATGCTTCAACACGCCCACAGAATCAGTATAAATTACTGCTCAAACATTACAGGGCACCAAACGCGTTGCGCAGATTCCAACAAACGGTTAATGAACGGTTAATAAACGGTGGGGTTTATACCAGGAAGTCATAGTAGGCTGGTCATCTCCGGAAACTTTAGAGTCAAACATGGGTCAACTAAATTGATGACCATTACATCTCCTTCCTCGACTTACTTATGTACTGAGATTATCTCTATTGTGTTGTGTGGGTGGAGTTGCAATTTTATTTCAAGATGTCTTTTGACGCCTTGCCCTTCGAGGTAATCTGTCTTGTTGCATTATACCTGCCGGACAGAGATAAACTCTCACTTCGCCAATGAAATTGTGTGCTTCATGATACTGTGATGAATGTCCTTTACAAACAAGACGAACGTACTACATATTATGCGCTGCCATGGCTGTTAGAAAGGGGATTTGAACGAGGGACCCAACGCCTAATATCGCGCAGCAACCTAGACGTGAACATTTCGGTGGCCGGCCGGACCAGATTGATCAACACACCCTTACTCATTGCTATCGGGTACGGTCGTGCGAATATGGTGGAGCTCCTTCTGCGCAATGGAGCCCAAGTCAATCTCGGAACAGATATATCCGCCTTGGAATATGCTGCGACTCTGGGATACTACGACCTGACAAGTTTACTCCTCCAGCATGGCGCCCATGTAGACCTCGTGGGCGTAATGTGCGGTCTTTCTCCTCTTGGATGTGCTCTTGAATTTGGCAACCACCCCGAGAAGGCAACCCATACTTGTGGGCCAGACAGGCACTCTGTGGTGATTTGTCAAAACTCAAAGGAGAGAGCGAGTTTGTCGCTGTGATCCAGTTGCTGCTAGCGAACGGGGCAGATCCTCATTTCCAGTCCGATAAAACCTTGTCTACTGCCCTGCACAGGATTCCCAAGGGCCCATGGAAGTCGCCAGGGACATTGTTCAGTCTGTTTCTTGATTTTGGTGCTGATTTAAATGCACAAGATTCGAAAGAAGACACTCCCCTTCATATTGCCCTCTCCCATGACGCATTCCTGGGAGATATGAAAGCCCAAAAAGAGTTTGTGGCATTGCTCTTGAGGTCTGGTGCCGATGTTAACCTACAGAACTGGCGTGGAGAGATACCACTAGGTATCAGCGTTGAGAATCCGGGCATCTTTGAACTTCTCATAAAACCAGTGTCGGGCACTCGTTGGCGTGGAAAAAGCGGAGACGAAATTATTCGGAAGCTTTTAAAAACACCGTGGCGAAAGCAAAAGAAAGGTGCAAAGCAACATGTGATCAATACTATCTTGATAGAGCTGCTCTTGGAACATGGGGCTTGTGCAGATCAAATCATTGATAGGGAATGTCTACTGGACTTGCCCGCGGCAGCGAGATACCCTATGCTGAAAGATTTGATGAGCAAGAGGGAAATGGCTCCCCACAGAGGTCATCCCCGGCCCTGAAAAATAGCAGGCCTACGTGTAAAGTGACCAAATATAAGAAGGCCACGAGAACACGACCCGGGAAAAAAAGCGACAAAATAGACAAAAGAAGATCACGATGCCCACAAAGTTCATGAGAAAACCGCTCCCAAGGATTCCTCGGAAGGCTTGAATCAAATCTGGGCTACGTGGGTAATATTCCCAAGAGATTGCGCATGGGTTTGGAACTCCAATTTAGACAGCCTCTTTGGAGATCACCTATCTTGTCGGGAATGAAAGGGTTCATTGCTGATTGCTATTAGAGTATGGCAGAAGTGCTCCAAATCTCAGTGAAGACAATCTAACTTTCAAATGCAAAGGCCATGATGTCGTAACAAGCTTTTATGACTAGTTAGGTTGGTCTCAAGCACCAGGGAGCACCGTATGATACCTATTGATTTCGTGTACTTCTACGGGTCAAGAAGAGTGCCAATTTGGACTCTGTTTTGAACGCATCACCAGATGTGGTAATCCGCTAGCGGAAAGTGCAAGCCCTAAGACTGCTTAGTCTTTTAACTTTGGTATATAAGAGTATGTTCAGTTGCATTAACAAAAACCATGATACAAGGCAATATTATACTATGTATTGACATGGATGGAAGTTCAAGTATATTAGCCGAAAACCCGGATAAGTGATACCCAAAGATCCAAGGTTTTGATTATAACCAAATCAAATCTTGGCATTCTGTGAGAGCTTTTTCTCTTCAGCCTGATAGAGCTTGACCAATTGACGCACAGACAGATCAAGAAGCACGTCTTCCGAGCCACCTGGAATACGAGCACCAGGAACATCACGAAGAATAGCTATAGGCGCTGTTAGCTTGTTCCAAACACATACTGAGAATCCAGCGAACGTACCTTCGACCAATTCACCCTGACCGGTTTTGGTAAATCCACTTCCTCCAAACAACAACACCGCTGTTTGGGCACACTCGTTTAGAACCATAGCGGACTTCGCTTTGGCCAATGCCGTTAGGCCACCAAGTTGACGATCACCTTCCTCTTTGCTGAGATGAACCAGTTGGTACAAGATTTGCTCAACCCAAGCCCACATAGATTCAAGCTCAGCGCCTGCCTTGGCTAACCGATGGCGGACCACGGGTTGGTCCATGAGTGTCTTTCCGAAAGCCTCGCGCTTCAGACAGTACGAGAAAGCCGCAGAAAGAGCTACACGAGCCTGGCGAGTGACTCCAACGGCAATAACAAGTCGCTCGTGGTTGAAGTTAGTCATGATAATACGCATGCCGTCGCCTTCTTTGCCAATGATGTTCGACACGGGAACCTTGACGTCGTCGAGCTCAATGTATGTAGTCCCGCCTGTGATCTGGCCTGAGACTTTGAGTCGGCGCATTGTAACACCGGGGTGGCCCTTCAATGGCACAACCAGAACGGAAAGACCCGCAGCTCCTGGTCCACCAGTGCGCACAGCCATGGTGGTATAGTCCGACCAGATACCATTGGTGATCCTAGTTATTGGTGTCAGCTCACAGCTTTATTAGTACTGCAGGGTTGCCTCTTACCATTTCTTGGATCCGTTCAGAATGTAGTGCTGACCATCAGCACTCTTGACGGCAGTTGTGGTGATATTCGCGACATCACTACCGGCCTCAGGCTCTGTGATGGCAATACAGCTTCGCTTTTTACCTGTAAGCAGGTCGGGTAAGAACCGCTCTTGTAACTCAGCGCTACCAAATTTGTAGATAGGTGCAATTCCAAAAGCGAATCCGGCGGTTAGAGATGCACCGGGGCCACTGAGACCAGAACGGGCAAGCTATTTTGTAAGTGATTGGTCAATTATCCTGCAATTGAAAAGCACAATTAGGTATTTTTTTTTTTTGGCATACCTCATCACAGTAGATTCCGGTGTAGATATAGTCCCAGTCTTCAACCTTGACCCCAAGGATATCATTGATTCCCAGGCGTTTCAGCCAATTCACAGGCAATGGGGCTGGCATATTGGGCAACAGCATATTATGCTTGCAGAATGTGTGGAATACATGCTCAGGGACCGTTCCCTCACGTTCCCACTCCAGTGCATGCTGGATCAAGTTCTCTGTTGCAAATTTACGACATGCTTGTTGGAAGCGGCGGTGGGCAGGTGTGATGTAGGGAGAGGGGAGGCCACGAAGGTAGGGTGGCTCTGAGAACGGAATAGGATTTGGAGAGTTGTACGCCATAATGGAAGAGTCGATAAAGATATACACTATAAGGCAACTTACACGGCATTATGTATTAGATCCCAAGAATTTTTATTTATCAAAATGATTACCTAGGCAGCCTATGTCATATGAGGGGTTGGACTGGGTTCTCCGCATCCCGGGGTAAAGTGGGCGACCGAGGCTCGGGTGATTTGTGCAGGTGCATGCTGATCACAAGTCTGCACAAGCATGCAAGTCACGTGAACTGTTCGTTGTAGTTTATACATCGCTACGAAGTAATAGGTTGACATGTCACATAACCTTTAGTTGGGTAGACAGAAACTGCGGCCTATATTACTACCTACCTATAGTGGTCTTGAGACCCTATAGGACCCATTTTATATAGAGAGCCTTCTAAGGTTATACTTCAGGTATGTCTGCTTATGTATATGCACCTATACATTCTGGATAACTATTCCCTAGCGGGTAGGGCTTCCTTAATTGAGCTGTTGTCGCTTTTATGAGGGTGCTCAGGCTCAGGCTCACTGAGTAGATGCCAGCATGGGCTCAGATTAGTGATCATGCTCAGATCAGTCACATGCAGGATTACTGAGAGTGCTCAGTGAGTAGTAATATTGATGCACTCAGCCCACCTCAGACTATACCTAGAAGGGATTAGCCCTATAGGGTCGCTTATACAACATATTTGTTTTAGTTTTTGAATTAAATTGTAATCCTCTATATATATCCAAATTTTTAGAGTTTTAAGCGTATACAAATTTAGTTTGTTTAGTTTGTACTATATTAGGGCGTAAGGGTAAAATTGAGATCAAAATCTCAGTCAGTTCTCCGTGGAGAGAAGAAATGGGAACAACGTTACATTACGATCGATAATAATTAAGCAGAGCATTGCGTGTAAAGAGCCCATAGGATGGATTTAAGGCACCAACTTTCACTTGTCCATGGCCCCACAAGTGGTAGACCGAAGCTGCATCTGGGCGTATCAACTGGAGCGCGTGACCGGTGATGCAGGGGATTGTTGGCCATATTGCCGATAAGTAGCGAATGGGGCTTACTGAGACGAGACGGCAGCGAGCCCTTCGTCAGCAATCAGAGCAGCATACATGAAAGCGTGAAAGGCAACGTGAGCTTATACGATTTTGGTGGGCGATCATGATAAGGAGATATGGTCCTGAGGGATGCGGTTTGTATACGTAAAGGAAAGCGACTTGAATTCAGATACATAATCCCATATCTCGAATTTAGGTCGGGAACAGCAAGTTTCCAATACAAGAGCAGGATTGTATTTCTCGACCAATACCTCAATCAGTCTGGTCCCAGACCCCGTTCGCCATATTGAGTGCAATCTCACTGAACTGGTCGGGCGTCAGTTCGTGTGCTAGGGTGACACGAATCGCGTATGTTGTCGCAATGACCGAATCCAGCTCCAGTTTTCTATCCCCAACCACCTTCATGATATGACACAGGAGAGTCTCCATAGGAAATGGCCGTGATGCACGGTAGATGCACTTGACGGTGTCAATATGCTGACTCCGAACGATGATATCGACCGCGGGTGGGCCCATATACTCCTGATAATCGCCCTCGGATGCAAGCCTGATCTCGCCGGTAGCGCGATCGTAATACTTGCCATCCACAATTGGTGTTCGTTCCTCATCGTGCCATCCAGGGGCGTGGAACTCCAAAGGATGGGTTGATGACATAATAGAGAAGAATTGAGATAAAGTGTCTTGAGTTGTGAGTTTCAAGGTAGTTTTGGTATGATAGTATACTCTTTTGATGGGTTTTGTCTTATGTTGGGGAGATGTGGATGGAAAGTCTGAGATGTGCGACGTGGATGCTTTTATATGCGACAGGGTGGGTGGCAATAGCTAGTTATATGCAGTAAACCTGATTATACCATCATGCAAGTTGGGAAGGGGTAGCATTCTAAAAAGGTTGGGGGCGGCGGAAAAGCCGACCCCCCGGCAGGCAGCATTATAATCACTCATAGCCACTCACATCCTTGACACAGGTGATCAGCTTCTACGTGGAGGCTCTTTGTTCGCTATGGTACATGTAGGAGTATCATCTATTGGCGTACGTTACGAATATCACATTCTGAATTATACATAGGACTCGATCTATTATTTCACGATGGCCAATCGGGTATATTGTAAAGACTGTCTGATTGTGTTTCTCGAACTAGTAGTCACTTGCAGTACGGATAGACACCCATTCCCCATTTCACTTCCATCCGGTGGCAAAGATGCCGCATTTCCTAAGAAGACCAAGTTAGGGTTTCGATCTCAAGCTGTCATACAGGCACTGGGTATTCTACACAGAAACAATACTCACTACGCCGCGTGGCAGCCACACTTGGCACACTGGCCGCCTTTCTTCGCCAGAGATGAAGGGTCACAAAGGTAAGTTCCCTTGCTGTCACATCGACAGCCATCTTTCTTCTTCCCGTTGGTGCAACGAGCGTCGGGGTGCAAACCCCCTTCGCACTTAACGGTGTACTTGGCGCGGGGAGCCACCTCGACAGGGTTCAGCTCAGGGCCGGCAATGGGGTTGGCCATGGCAATGGTGCCAAGGACACCGGTAATGAGAACTGCGAACTGAGTGGGCTTCATGTTAAGTAGTTTGATGGAGTTTGGAGGAAATGATTTTGTGGATGCCCAGGTGTATGGGAGCGTCCTTCTGTGACTTATATAGAAACAGGACCGGAGACATTCTTCTTCTTTTACACAATACGGCCACCACGACAGAGAGCATGAGACTACCTACATGTGAGTTAGGGTGCATAATGCATGTAAGGAGAGATGGAGCGACACGCTCATGGGTATGCCGGCGTAGCAACGTTGCATCACCATGATATCTCAATTGGATAGTAGCAGACTGCGGTCACCTGGAAAGCTCTAGGACACAACCTTGCTTTGCTCCTGGGGCTATGTATTATGCCGTCATGCCGTCACTTTGTGCACGAATTCGGTTTTGATGGTAAGAGGTATTGCATAATCGGTTCTCCCTGCTTGCTAAGGCTTCGACTGATATCGGTGTCCCATACCAAGCTATTTTTCTTTTAAGCGCAATAAATATAAAGGAATGGGCTGTGACACGAGTTCGGCGTTTATCACGGAGCAGATAAGATGCCTGTCCTCGAGGAGTCCACGGCCTGTGAACATGAAGTTGACATCAGTTGACATTAGGATCCACAAGACAAACAACGTGAGCTAAGAACCAATAAGGGTGGTGGTTTCCGTAGACCTACAGGCGAATATTATGCCTGCACCGAGGATTCGTACGCCTTCGCAGCACCCGCCCCGATACCCAGTTCTGCATACTACACAATGCATCCGGAAGTCTTGGTGCTACCCCCGAAGAGTGGACATGCACATATTGGACGCACCCCATAGCGTGGGGTCGGCCCGCTACCCGAGTCACATTATGCTCCCGCAAAGCGGGGTCCAGCAACTCCTCTCGAGTAGCTGGGGGCGCAAACCCGTTGGGCAATAACACAAATGACAAGAAAAGGCCACACTGCTCACATCTAGAACGATGGATGTGGGCTAGAGAGGAAGAGGAAACAAAGGATACGATCAACGAAAAGGAGACCAACCAACAGGGTATCGTCGAGCGAATTACTCGTACAAGAAAGACGTCCCCGTTGGTCATGGTACCAGTTGGCTATGACAAATGCATCAGAAGCATTTTTGAAATAAGTACTTCGTACTGAAAGTAAACAAATGCTGATCGGCAAAAACAGTACTAATTTATAAGCTCATACGGCGATCATTCCAAGACAGCCCAATCGGGTAGACTAGCAGCCAGATTCTTAGCCTGGATGCGTCCGAAAATTTAGTCAGGTCCCCCCGGAAAATGGAAGCCTAGAAAGCGTTACATTTGACCCCGGTCAAGCGCTTCCCCATAACGGAATGATCGGCTGTCAAACCATTGTCCTTGGTGGCATTAGGCCCAGCGCCTTGTGATATGAAAGAAGGCAAAAGTAGTAATTATTGCCCACCCTTTTTTTCAATTCTACAAAGGCATATATACCGAGTCAATACTTGATACAAAGTCTGTGATCGGTAATCAATCTTTAGAATGCAAATTAAAACGCGGGCTAAGTGCAAAGACACCAGTTGAAGAGACATGATGTTGATGAACAATAGCAGGCAACCAACAGTTATTTGGGAATTTACCGAAAGTACAAAATATTAACGACGCTTTCCACGACAATCAGTAGAATAGACAGAATAGACACATAATCTGTAAGACATCGCCAAGCAAACGTGCAGTTATTGATTAAACAATCGGTTATCTCAGAAACGCGAGGGTTGAAAAGAAAATCAAATGATTAACAACTCATTTTCTTTAAAATAACTTCAAAGAAGTAGGGTGTAGGGTGTTTATTGAATATTATTGGACCGAGAACAGCCTCCACTGCAAATTAACGCATTTTCCCTAATGTCGAGGCACACCCCCCAAGTTTACAGCAAAAGATTATTTCACCCAGGTTAGAGATGTCCTAGGCAAACCCCGAAGCATCCACTAATAAGATAAATACTTGGCCGGTTGTCCTGAAGGCGTATGCCCATACAGACATCAGCGTCGCACATCTTGCTGTATTCAGACGCTTTTTTCATTAGGCCTGATTTGCGACAATCTTGTTTTTGGCGCATGAACTTTTTGACAGATTTAAATCGATTGGAATGGGTGGGAGGTGCGGAAGCCATGTTAAGAGATACCCCAAAGCGTCACAACTGGGAACAGCCGAAGAAAACCAGGGCAATAAATAGATTAGGTAGCTCTCAGGTATTCTTAAAAGCTTCAAATGGGTACAGTATTGGAGCGTTAAAAATTAGTGTCGCATTCCAGATACCGTGGTCTTCAGAGTTCATGGCCCACGAAGACCTGAAACTGTCCCTGGTGAGTTTATTGGCACGGCCGTAAACATCATGAGTGTGGCACACGACCAGGAATACTGGCGTAGATGAAGAGAATTCCGGTGCCGCTTGGCCCCATTCTTATTCTTGAAGCGGTGGCTGCAAAAGGGGCATGAGTACCACCTCACCATCTCATGCGCGCTAATTCAAAGATCAGTGAAATGGCTCGCAAACTAAGTAAAGATAGGACTTGCTGCAAGTCGTCTGGATAGTCGAAATTCTTGGGTTCCTGGGGACAACCATTGCAAATAAACAGGCAGCCGATCTCCAGGGCGACGAGGCCAGCAGCCATGAACTTTGACCATCTTCTCCATACCGAAAGAAAAGAAGCCTTGAGGGGTGTCCTGGGTGTTTTTCCGAAGAGGATTTCCACTTCCTGCGTTTTGAATTCCTGCAAAGACTCAATACTGTGAACCTGCAGCTAGATTTGGTCCGATGGAAAGGCCAATTTCAGCGCGACAAACAGACAACGATTCAGGATTTGGAGGCTCTCGAGAGCACGCTGCAAAATGTGGTCAGATGTCATTCATTAATGAACCATAATGAGAAAGTATCGCTCGATATCTCACGTTTTATCCATAGCCACTGCAATTCGGAACTACCGGTTCCTGAGGAGCAAAGAAGCCCTCGGGTAGGGAAGCTCCTCAGGGTAGGGAAGCTCCTCGGGTAGGGCGAGACACGAAAGCGCAAGCTGCTTTTACAACGCTACTTTCAATCTACACTCAACGACCAGTCCCACTCCCACTACTGCTCCTTTCACGATGCAGAGCAAGGAGTCGATCCGTTGCGAAAGGCCCTAATGCGGTATATACAGCGAGGGAAAAGCACCGCGAGAAGTGTCGGTACCTGTGGATCGATTGACGCGGTTCCTTGTCGCCATCACTAGAGGCATCTTCCTGGTGGTACCCATGATAATCATCATGACTTTGCACCAGGCAAAGACCAAGAGCTTGATTGCAGTTTCAATTTGTATTATTTTGCTTGCGCTAATGATGGCTCTTGGCGTGCGGGTGTCAAATGTGGAGACATTGGTCTCTACTGCCACTTATGCTGCGGTCTTGATGGTATTCCTTGGGGTGAGCAAGTGAAAATATAGCAGTACACGAAACCACAGAAATCACGGGAAAAGCTGGGGTCCAAGTATTCGCGAAGCCAAGCAGCTTATTCGATTTCACCTGAGCGTTCTGGATGTGGCTAATATAAAGTAAAGGATCACCTGTCAAACCAGCACTACTTATATATATGCCTAAGTAGGCAGGGTCTGGCTATCCTCACCAAGCAATCATGTCAAAAAAGATCTCCACAATGAGCTAGCAATTACTTGTAGAGCACCTGAAAGTGGATTGCTGATCAATCTTGACAAGGCGTTAAGGCGGTAAAAAGCATAAACTGCTCTGAAGGTGTACCTGGGCCCCGGGGTACGCCACAGCTGAGTAATGCTCCGACAGCGGACTGGATCCGCCACTTTTTGAAAAAATCTTATCGCCCGATAACAAGCACGCAATTGCCACTAACCGCTTTGGGCAAGTTACCTGGGGTTTTTCTCTATAACCAAGCCATGTAGAGGGGACATTCTCTTTCTCCCCACCTTCTTCTTTGATTTTGATCTTTAACAGATATCGGTTTTATATCCGGTATCAAGAAGAAGTCATGGGTTCATCAGTTCCAACCCTGTCGGCCTTGAACGGCCCGACCTATGTTACAGCCCAGACACTCATCCAGCAAGTTGCATACTTGCTGAGTGATAAGATCTTCTCCTATTCGCCGGAGACTTTCGATCTTGATGCTGCTCTCAAGGAATGGACGTCTAAGGGTGAGACTAATGCCAATGGCGAGTCTCCCTCTGTCAAGGCTTTGGAAACCCGCCAGGGTGCCGGCAACATGGCCCTCGGTTACCTCTTCTCTCAAGACTTTGATCTGAAGAAGCGCCACATCCCTCAGGGTATTGTTGCTTCTTCAGCAACCCTCCCTTATATGCGCGCCGCATTGGAGCAACTCTCTCTGCTCTACTCCGTCGCTAGCCCCGTGGCTGCACACGTCGCCGCCGTAGACTACGCCGGTGAGGATGGCCTTGTCTCCGACTATGCCTCCGCTCTCTCTCTGGCTGAGGACCTCGGTCTTGGTCTGGTTTCCAGTGGCTCCGCCCACGAGTCCCAACACATGGCTCTCTTCACCACCTTGCTCTCCTCTGTCCTCCCCTCGATCCACATCTATGATGGCGTTCGTGTTGGTCGTGATACCACCCGCGTCATTGATGTTCTCGACAAGGACGGTCTGACTCGCACTTATGAGACCGTCCGCAAGTCTCTCGATGATTCCCGCAACCGTCACCTGGATGCCCAAGGCAAGGTTCTGGATCTGCTGAAGACCCTAAACGGCGAGCTCGGAACCGACTACGGTGCTTTCGAGTACCACGGTCACTCTGAGCCCACCTCTGTCCTGATTGCCTTCGGCACTGTTGAGGCCACTCTTACTGCCCAGATCGCACGCTCTCTCGCCAAGGATGGTGTCCGTGTCGGTGTTGTGAATGTCCGCGTCTACCGCCCCTTCATCGAGGAGGAGTTCCTGCGCGTTCTTCCCCAGTCCACCAAGACTGTTGCCGTTCTTGGACAGGTCGCCTCTGAGCAGGCTGTCCAGGAGGAGGGTGTCCACTCTGCTCTCTATGAAGATGTTCTTGCTTCTTTGACTTTCGCTACTGGCCGTGAACACAACCCGGGTTGTGTTGAGATCAAGTACCCCCGCTCCCAGCGTTGGGATCTCATCTCCACCGCTGCTGCATTCCAGCGCGTGTACGACCAGCCTATTCTCACCGTCGATGGTGAAACCAACGCTTCTCTGCAGTTGCTGGACCCTGCGTCCGTGCAGGAATACACCTTCTGGGATGTTGACACCTCCGTTACTGAGGCTGCCGCTCAGACTTTGAGCCAGGCTCTTGGTGCCGACTCGGCCAGCAACGTCACCCTCAGCCAGACTCATGATAACCTCGTCCAGGGTGGTGCCATCCGTGTTGACATCCGCAAGAGCGCTAAGATTGTTGACGCACCTTACGCGGTCACTGCTGCCGAGGTCTCTTACATTGGCAACATCTCGCTGCTGAACGATGTTGACGTTCTTGCCTCTGTCAAGGACAACGCCAAGGTTATTCTGAATGCCCCTGGCATCAAGGATGAGGATTTGGAGAAGAAGCTTCCTGCTGCCTTCAAGCAGGCTGTCGCCCAGCGTGGCATCTCCGTCTTCGTCGTGGACTCATCTGCTATTGAGGACTCGTCACTGGACGCTCTTGTCCTTCAGGCTTCGTTCGTGCGTGTCGCTCTGCCTGCCCAGGAGGCTCTGGCAACTAAGAAGCTGTCCGCGATCACCGGCAATGCCGAGGCCCTGGACAATGTTACCAAGGATCTCGAGAAGCTGCTCCGCCAGATCGAGGTTCCCGAGTCCTGGAAGGAGCCCGAGGCCGTCACCGAGGCCGTTCAGCTCCCCAAGGACATCATCGCCAACAGCTTTGTTTCCTTCGACAAGGATGAGTCCGAGCCCCCCACTCTTCTCAAGGACTGGGAGACTGCCGCTCGTGGCCTTGCGTTCAAGGAGGCTTATGGCACCAGAGATGCCCTTCGCCCTGACCTTGCTCACAAGACTTTCACCGTCCATGTCAAGGAGAACCGACGTCTCACCCCTACCACCTATGACCGTAACATCTTCCACATCGAGTTCGACCTTGGTGAGACTGGCCTGAAGTACGACATTGGCGAGGCCCTCGGTATCCACGCTGAGAACGACCCTGAGGACGTCAAGAAGTTCATCGAGTTCTATGGCTTGGACGCCGACGCCATTGTCGAGGTTCCCAGCCGCGAGGACCCTGCCGTTTTGGAGAACCGCACTGTCTACCAGGCTCTGGTCCAGAACGTCGACATCTTCGGTCGCCCTCCCAAGCGCTTCTACGAGGCCCTTGCCGAGTTTGCCTCCGACGAGAAGGAGAAGGCCAACTTGCTCATCCTGGGTGGCCCCGACGGTGCCACCGAGTTCAAGCGTCGCGCCGAGGTTGACACCGTCACCTTCGCCGACATCCTGCTCGAGTACCCCTCCGCTCACCCCGACTTCCACGAGATTGTCCGTATCATCGGTCCCCTCAAGCGCCGTGAGTACTCGATCGCCTCGTGCCAGAAGGTCACCCCTACCACGGTCGCTCTGATGATTGTCGCCGTGAACTGGGTCGACCCCAACGGCCGCGACCGTTTCGGTCTGGCTACCCGCTACCTGAGCCGCCTGCAAGTCGGTTCCCCCATCACCGTCAGCGTCAAGTCCAGTGTCATGAAGCTGCCTCCCAAGTCCACCCAGCCTCTTATCATGGCTGGTCTCGGTACTGGTCTCGCACCCTTCCGTGCCTTCGTCCAGCACCGCGCCCTCGAGAAGGCTCAGGGCAAGGAGATCGGCGCTGTCTTGCTGTACATGGGCTCCCGTCACCAGCGCGAGGAGTACTGCTACGGTGAGGAATGGGAGGCTTACCAGGAGGCTGGTGTTATCACCCTCCTTGGCGCTGCTTTCTCTCGTGATCAGCCTGAGAAGATTTACATCCAGGACCGTATGCGCCAGACCCTGCCCGAAATCATCCAGGCCTACATCCGTGAGGAGGGTGCTTTCTACCTGTGCGGTCCCACTTGGCCCGTGCCCGATGTCACCGCTGTTCTAGAGGAGGCTATTGCCACCGAAGCCAAGAACAACGGCAAGAAGGTTGAGACTCGCAAGGAGATTGAGAAGCTGAAGGATGAGGAGCGCTACGTTTTGGAGGTCTACTAGACTCTTTTTGCTTCGTTTTCGCATGGCATGATTGTACGATTGGCATGTTTTTGCTTTTTATTCCCCCTTGTATTTAGATCCTGATATAGGCTAGCGCACTAGCCCTGAAAGATTTCAAAAATGCATTTAGAATTTCACGATCCCCACTCATCTCTCCTAAATTCAGATTCCTCGGTGGTAAAATATATAGTTAATTCAATGGAATGTATTTGGGTATTTGCTTCGAAGGGAATGCCTTCCTAGCATGACCCTCGAAAATGCTATGTCGTGTCTAGGTCGTCTATACATACAACTTTTTCTTAAAACTCATGCAACGTAACAATCTAATGTGACCCATCTATTTGTGCCCATACTTGGTCTTTCCATATGCACCACCCTTTTCCTTCCTCAACTCCAATGCCCGACGATACGGCGGTGCAGTGGGTGGCTGAATAGGATCCAGATTAACATAATCCGGAGGTAGGGTGTATGTCGCATCGGAATCCCAAGCAGAAAGATCACCACAAGCAATAAACGCCGGGATCCACCGGTTCTCAACAGCGAACTTGTTGGACAGTTTCTGGGGTTGGGATTGAGGTTGATCTTGTGATGTTGTGGTTTGAAGGTGGCGGACTTCAGTGGAGTGATTGGGCGTAGGGCTGCTAATTGCGGCGGGTTGCGCCACGGTATTTCGTGCCTGTGTATCCTGGTCGATTTCCTCGCGGACTTCCATACCCACATTGCCATCTTCTGACACAATCACTGGGGCTGCGGCACCGCCGAAGAGTGGATTTTTCAATGCGGCCATACCGACCACTCCGCTGTCACTAACGGGTGGAATGAAGCCTTCGCAGACCACGAATGCCTCCAAAGAACTAGCGCGACTACTGCGCGGCTTCGCGACGCTGACGCGCTCAAAGACAGTCCGCAGTTGCGCGTAGAGAATGTCGACATCACGGCCGCGGAAGATCTTGGCGACAAACTTGCCGCCCGGTCGAAGCACACCCATAGCAAGGTTTAGGGCTGCGTAGAGGAGTTGTGATTGAATATAAATATCTAAGTCGTGCAGACCTGTTACATCCGGGGCACCGTCGGAGATAACAAGATCGACGGGGTGAGGTTGTCTGATAGCTGCTGTGACTGATGATGGATCGTCGGAGGGGGTGGATGGTTGTTCGTATGCTTCTGGGTCCAGAGCGCGCAAGAGGAGAGGAATTGTAGAAGGGTGTGTGATATCAGCTTTGAGGGTTGTGATACCTTCGAGCGGTGCCATGGGTTGCAGATCGATGGAAACGATCTTGACATTCTTCCGGGGCTTTAATTCAGAGCTTGGGGAAGGCTCATCGCAGTCCATTTTATCATCACCGGTCGTCGTTTTCTCTGCGGCCTCCAATCCCTGTTGTTCTTTTCGCTTTTTCTCAAGCCATGCCCGCCGCCCGAAGCTTTCGCCCTTGATCAAGACACGGCTGAGTACTTGACTCCAACTTCCAGGTGCAGCGCACAAATCCACGACTCTCGTCACATTGTCTGGGTTCTCGTGCTCGAATAGGTCGAATCGCTCGTCGATCTGGATAAGTTTGAAGGCGGAACGGGCGCGCCAATTTTGCTCCTTTGCAAGACGGTAATAAGCATCGCGCTTGTCCTTGGATGATTTGCCCATCTTGCAAACAGGCTGCTCAGGCGCAATTGGCAGTCCTAGTTTGTCAAAGTGGGTTAATTTTGCGGCGAACGTGGGGAACGAAAAGATAAGATTCCAAAGGCGGACTAAAATTTCTGCCGCTTTTTTTCTTTGCGAATCTTCCCCGACGGCGTACTTGGAACAATTGTCTACCGGAACAAATTGTAATACTCAAGAATTACTCAGTTCATAATGGGTCAAAAGCGAGCACGCGACCCCAAAGCCCAGGTGGCTGAGGCAAATAAGCGCAAGAAGGCCGTCAAGTCTAACGCAGCTTCAAGCGACAATCATGTCTCTGTCGGAGTTGAGGATCTCAACTGGAAGGAAGTTGCTATGCCAGATCGAATGGAGGATGCAGAGGGCTTCTTCGGACTTGAAGAGATTGAAGGTGTTGATATCATAAAACAGAGCGACGGAGGAGTTCAGTTCAAGGTATGAGGCTGCATGCTTTGATCAATCATGTTGACTAAATGCTAATATATATGGTTGGATGTGTAGGCCAAGTCTGGCAAGCCAACGCAATCTATTATCAAACCCCCGTCTGATGATGATGGAGAGGAATGGGGTGGTTTTAGCGACGAAGACTCGTCCAAAAAGTCTCCTGTCACCGAGAAGACTCCCGCTGCAACCGAAGTGAAGGGAGATAAGAAGTCGAAGAAGGACAAGAAAAAGGAGCAAAATAAAGCGAAGAAAGAGGAACAAAAGTCCAAGGAGCAAAAACCCAAGGAACAAAAGCCTAAAGAATCCAAACCTGCTCAGAAACAGAACATCAAGACCGGGCTCTCTTTCGCCGCTCTCGATGATGTTGAAGAGGACGACGGTGTGGACGTGTCGGCTTGGGATGGGCTTAATCTTTCTCCCGAGACCTTTACGGCTCTTTCCAAAATGAAGTTCAGCTCCCCATCAGCCATCCAGAAAGCCAGTATTCCCGCCATTCTCGATGGGCACGATGTTGTTGGAAAGGCCTCAACAGGTTCCGGTAAAACATTGGCATTCGGTATACCCATTATCGAGCATTACTTGGACAAGAGAGGGAAACAGGGGGAACAGTCCGACGAGTCTGAAAAGAACAAAACCCCGATTGCATTGATTCTATCTCCCACTCGAGAGCTGGCACATCAGCTTGGAAAGCATATCGGAGAGCTCATTGCCAATTCCCCGGATACAAACGCACGCGTCGCCCTTATTACCGGTGGTATGTCTATCCAGAAGCAGCAAAGGCAACTTGCCACAGCGGATATTGTCGTTGGAACTCCCGGCCGAGTGTGGGAGATTCTAAGCACAGGAACGGGTTTGATCCGCAAAATGCAGAAAATCCAGTTCCTGGTAATCGACGAGGCAGACAGACTGCTGAGTGAAGGTCATTTCAAGGAAGTGGAAGATATCCTTAATGCACTAGACAAACATCAAGCCGGAGATATTGCAGACGAGGACCAGGAAGAAGAAGAGGAGGCACCATCCCACAGGCAGACTCTTGTCTTCTCGGCCACATTCCACAAGGATCTCCAACAAAAGCTAGCAGGCAAAAGCCGCTGGTCAGGTGATGACATGTTGGACAACAAAGCATCTATGGAGTACCTTCTCAAGAAATTGAATTTCCGTGAAGAGAAGCCCAAGTTCATCGATGTGAACCCAGAGTCACAGATGGCCATCGGACTCAAGGAAGGAATCGTTGAATGCCCTGCTATGGAAAAGGTAAGATACTTTCTTTTCGAACAAGTGGAATACCAATACTAATTCAAATGATTAGGATCTCTATCTCTACTCAGTTCTTCTCTACTATCCCAAGAACCGTACAATTGTGTTCACAAACTCCATCTCCGCCGTCCGCCGCATCACTCAGCTTTTGCAAGCTCTTCAACTTCCTGTGTTCGCGCTCCACTCAAACATGGCCCAGAAAGCTCGACTCCGTTCTATCGAACGTTTCTCATCCCCTACTGCCAACCCAAGTTCAATCCTTGTCGCCACCGACGTCGCGGCCCGTGGTTTGGATATCAAGGGCATTAACTGCGTTATCCACTACCACGTTCCCCGCACAGCAGATGCCTACGTCCACCGATCCGGTCGTACTGCTCGTGCCGGTGAGTCCGGAAAGAGTATTCTCATCTGTGCTCCCGACGAGGTTGTTGGTGTTGTCCGTCTCGCTGGCAAGATTCACGCCAAGAAGGCGAAGAAGGCCGATGGCGCTGACGGACCTAGCAAGAAGCTTCCTCTCGAGTCTCTCGACATTGATCGCCGAGTGGTTTCTCGCCTCCGCCCCCGCATGGCTCTCGCCAAGCGAATTACCGACTCCACTATCGCCAAGGAGAAAGTCAACACCGAAGACAACTGGCTTCGCGCTGCGGCCGATGATCTCGGTGTTGAGTATGATAGTGACGAGTTCGATCAGTCTAAGGGTAGAGGCCGTGGTCGTGGTGGTGGCCGCGAAAGACGTGAAAAAGAGGCCAGCGAAACGAGCAAGAGCGAAATGGCCGGGCTTCGTGCGGAGCTCAAGCAACACCTTGCCCAGCGAGTGAACATCGGTGTCAGTGAGAAGTATCTTACGGCCGGTCGCATTGACATTGATGCTCTTCTTCGTGGTGAGGGTAACGACGCGTTCCTGGGCCACCTTGACCCTCTGACTTTCTAATTTTGAATTTACTGAAGCATTGGGGTTGTAAAAATCATAGTGTCGCTATTAGTCTATACCAAAATTACATTGCATATGTTCTTGGCTCCTAAACCCTTCGAACGTGTACAGCCCAACCTTATCGGACTTCTCCGATATCAGACAGATAACATATCAGTGACAAAGAATACCCCAACACCTAAACAGGATAGTCAATGCCATTCAAAAGACTTTGCCCAATGGTAACTAGTTCACTGGGCATTATATGCAGCTATTTACATAATTGCATATCTTCCCCCGCCTTCCTAGCTCCGAGTAATAAAACGCCCTTCTCTTGATATCCCGAGGTCTTACAGACTCACCTCTCCCATTCTCTCAATCAACATGGATCCCCAAATTGAAGAACTATTAGGTCTAGAAGCCGTCCGCACAAGAGCTCATGCAGTCCTCAAATTAGCCGAAGAGGGTCGTCTGAATCATTTCAACTACCACCCTGAACGCATGGATGATGCCACCGACTACGTACTTAAACTGATCCAGGTAGGGCTAGCACATCCCCAGAGCGAACACTTACAGTTCTAAGCATAAAAAAGCTCACTATATATAATAGCGCGACTTTGGTCCTGACAAATATCACCTAATTCCGCCCCATGGACGCTGGCAGCATTTCGAGGTCGGCGGGGTTCCCCGCATAACCAGTCTCCTAGCTCAATGGGATGAGGAGAAATGTGACACCACCGAAAAGACTCGCAGATTGATAGATCTTTTCTTCGTATCTGTCCTTCTGGATGCTGGTGCCGGAGACTTTTGGAAATTCAATGAGTCACAGAGCGGTCTGACGCTCAATCGAAGCGAAGGTATTGCGGTGGCGGCTCTGCATATGTTCCTAAACGGTGATTTTGCTGGCAAGGATTCACCAGTGAAACACACCGCCAATGGTAAGTGTTTTCCCATGCATGCGATGTGATATTTAATGTTAGCTGACTCGTGCTAGGCGATGCATTGCGCAATATCAATGTAGAAATTTTATCCCGTGGACTCCAGGTCGACGATGCCAACCCCATGATCGGAGTAGCTGCACGGGCAGATATCCTCCGTAAACTCGGCGAGTCTTTGGTGAATTTGAAAGATATCTTTGGTCCCACTGGCCGCCCTGGTAATCTTGTTGGTAAGTTCATATTCCCCATGAAGTCCAGTTGGTCCTGGACCTTTGGATCAAAATAACTAAACAGATCTCAAAACATCCAGATTATCTCATTGCCAAATCGAATGATAGCGGAAAGCTTAATTACAAGGATCTTTGGAACGTGCTACAGCGCCTCCTGATCCCCATCTGGCCATCTGATCGTACTCACATTAATGGACAGCCCATCGGCGATGCATGGCCCCTACGGGCACTTTCGCAGCAGCCTGGATCGGAGTCGAAACCCTACTCCAACATCCAGCCATTCCATAAGCTGACCCAATGGCTAGCGTACTCATTGATGGTACCCTTCTCTCGTCTACTCTCGGTCTCATGGTCTAATACCGAGCTGGGAACTGGTTTGCCGGAGTACCGCAACGGAGGAATGCTTGTCGACATGGGAGTTCTAGAATTAAAGCCCGAGTCATTGCAGCGAGGGTTGAGCCTTTCCGGTGGTAGTTTGCCTTCGTTCGGTGCGGGCGATGACGAGATTGTGGAATGGCGAGCGATGACCGTTGCGCTCCTCGATGTCCTGCATACGAAGATCCTCGCCCGCTTGGATGGTGTCCAATTGTCTCTACCTCAGGTTCTGGAGGCGGGCTCTTGGAAAGCGGGTAGGGAGCTTGCAGCTGCTAAACGTCCGGAGACAAAGTGCAGTCCCATCTTGAACTTTGGTGATGGGACCTTGTTCTAGAAGCTGTGCGTCAGTATCAAATGCATCGGTAGCCTTTTCCAATAGATCTGTTCAATGTATTTGGATTCTCCAGAGCCCGGCATGTATTGTAGATTCGATAAAATATGGCTGGGACTTCGTCGGGTTATACTGTAGACCAGAATTTCGGTCCTGATCTGCTTTCCGTGAGTTCATGGAAGCCGGAGCCGGTGAAGTCGTGTTCCATTTGCGCATATCAACCAGCTTTGGGATAGTTCTTGCGGGCGTGTATAAATTGATTTAGGGTATTCGGGAGCATTTCCAAAAGTCCTGACTTGAAACCTGGCTGTTGCACGCGCGTCAGATCGTATTGTATTGTCGTATTGTCGTATTGCGACGTACAAACGTCCTTCCAACTTTGCTTTGCTCTTGCTTTTGAACAACATCACGATTTCTGTCAGCCACTTCGAGTCTTCATATACATTTCTTGTGTAAAGGGTGTCAACTGAGGGGAGTTGAAATGAATATGATATTCACCACTGATCATCTCAACTCAAAAACAAACACGCTCAAGACAAAAAGAAAAGATACTCAACATAACGGGACCCAGCAATGAGCGGCTGCTGCTGGTCTGGGTGACAACTGGATGGGCGAACCCAGTGCATTGCCACCCTCCAGGCCAGAATCAAACAGCAAACGACCCATGCCGGTCCAAATCATACATCATCGGCCGTACCCCGGCCGACTCAAAGAAGCATTCCCCCCACTCCCCACTTCCCTCCCCTCCTCCCCCTTCTCCCTCCCCATTGTGATAGTATTTGTGCCCCACCATGCTTAAGGTCAGCCATGGTGGGGCACCGCAAGGCTGAGGAAGTCGATGAGGAAGCCACCGCCGCTCTCCTCACCGGCACCTAATGACAACGAAGTGAGTTAGCAATGAAGCCGATGTGAGTCTGAAGCAATAGTAGAATGAAGTGAAGCTAACTGAAACCCAACAGAAAAGAGAATGTAATACATACCTTGCATTCAAGTAAGCATTTACTTGCCTACGCCTCGTCCAGGTAGGTGTCCTCATAGCCGTCGCTGGAGTCGTCAGCGTCATCCTCCTCCTCGTCACCCTCTGCCAAGATGGCGTCCAACGCGGCCTCCAAGGGCGAGATGGGCCCGTTGGGGGCTTCGTCCTCCCCCTCCTCCCCATCGGAGAGGTTGTCGAGGTCCTCATGTTCATCCTCTTCATCATCCTCCTCGTCCTCCCCGTCGGTCTCGTCATCGGATGGGCGGTAGAGGGGGTTGAAGTCGGTTGGGCGGGGAGCCCGCCATTCGTGGCCGTCGCCATGGCCATTGGTCAATCCCCCATTGGGGGTCAGCGGCGCGTCAACGCCGGCGGCAGCACGGAAAGGGTTATAGGTGTTTTGGGCTGCATTGCCCACACCGGCGCCGAAAGGATTGTTGGTCTGGGAGGGCATGCCCCAGCCAGAGACGAAAGGGTTGTTGTTCTGGGTGCCATTGGTCATACCAGAAGTAAAAGGATTATTGGTCTGGGGGTGATAGGCCCAGCCAGGATGGAAAGGGTTGGAGGAGGTCTGGGTGGTACTGTTCACTCCAGAACCGAAAGGGTTGTTGATGGCGTGGGGGATGTTACCTGCACCACGACCGAAAGGGTTGGCAACGTTCTGGGTACCATTGGCCAAAGCAGAACGGAACGGGTTGTTGGCGGCCTGGGGCGTGTTACCCGCGCCAGGACCGAAAGGGTTGTTCAGGCCAGAGCCCAATGATGGGTTGGCGATGGGCTGAGTGCTGCCAGAACCGAACGGGTTAGTGGCAACCTGGGCGCCGCTAGCCATGCCAGAACCAAACGGGTTGTTGGCAGTCTGTGGGGAATTAGGTGCACCATTGCCAGGGCTGTTGCAAGTCTCAGAGGCAGAGTCCTCGCCGGAAGAAGAAGAAGAAAGGTTGGTTTCGTCCGCCATCTTGAAAGATGCGATGAGAAGTACCTTGATTTGAAACTAATAGAGAAAGCAGATGATGCTCAAGCTAGATGGCAAAGATTTCATGACAGAGAAAGAGAAGACGAGACGAGACTGAGTTCTGTTTCTATGAGAACACAACAGTGAACGCGCGCTGCATGGTCACCCCCAACGAGGAAGGACCCCCGTCCATGACCATCATACTACGCTATACTACGCTACTACGATATACTACGATATTTGATCTTCAACCCTTCAGCCCTTCAGCTCTACATTGAAGAATGTTGAACTATGAAGTTATATTGATATAGATCTACGGCATCTTATAGTTCTCGGCATCCCGAACTATATGTCTTGGCATTCCGGTCCGATCATCGGCTGTTCCAAAGTCTTGAGCCCCACTGTTGGGTCCAACAGGAGAAAAATCGGCTTTTAAAAAAAGCAGAAACAAGACTAATCCAGATAGTGGCGGGTCTTTTGTTAAAATCGCCGGACAATCTTCTTACATTCATCGTCATCGCAAGTGTCATCGCAGAAGTCGAAGTGTGGCATACTTCATATATCAAGTCTAAACTATCAACAATACGAAAGCGATCGACAAAGTCAACAAGATCCGAGTACTCTGAGCTTGTTCTCCAGTATGTACAGAGTCCCCGGTCGGCGATCAGAGAAGCCCCTCTTAACATGCATGAACTAGAATCAAGATCGGTTTCATACTCCATACATACTTCCAGAATGTCAACCATTTCACAAACAGCGCGTCGGCTTTTCCGATCGCAAAACCTTTCAACATTCAGAATATACTCGCCCGCAGCGCCTATCGCGCGTCTTCACCAACAAGGTCCAACACGGTCGGCAGTGGTTCACAATCAAGCCCTCCCTAGCCAAACAGAAGCACCCCAGTTCCTTTCTCAGACCCAGTCACAATCACCACACCATGGATCCACAACTCTCGACGCCCTTGTTTCCCAAATCCCTCTCGTCCAAACCCTCCGCGAAACACACAGCACCTACAAGGAAACCCGTCCCCATCTCGCAATCCCACCACCTATCAGACAGCACCACTTCGTAGGTGGCAGCTTAGCTGGTCCAGGCAAGCTTGCCTTCGCACCATACATGTGGCTATCGACCAGCAAAACCGAAGAACAGACCGAGAAAGCCGACCGAGCCAGCAACGTTGTATCGGTATTCCACATCGGTCAGGATCTCTGCGGTCACCCGGGCTTTGTCCATGGTGGTCTGCTTACTGTTCTCTTTGACGAGGTGTTTGCGCGCTGTGCCTCTGCGGTTCTTCCCAGCGGGCTGGGTATGACGGCTAATCTTAATGTGGATTTCCGGAAACCGGCTCTTCCCGACCGCATGTATGTGCTGCGCACGAAGACGGTTAAGGTTGAGGGTAGGAAGGCTTGGGTTGAGGGTCGGATGACTTATCTTCCTTTGGCTTTGCTACCTTCTGCGGACTCGAATGGCATCGTTTCGGATGCTAGTTTGCTAAAGGAGGATAGCGAAGGTGCGGTTATGGTTGCTGAGGCCAAGGCTTTGTTTATTGAGCCTAAATTTGCGGATGTGAGTTATCCCTTTGTTCCATTCCCATGATGCGCGCTTTACTAACGGTTCTCAGTCTATGGTGAAGATTTATGCGAACTAGAGTGTCTGTGTGTGAAGAGTTGGTTATGCCCTTGCGTTATATAGAGTTATAGAGTATAGATTCATAGAGTTCACTATAGATAGATAGATAGATACATATTTAGAATGATAGATTTACTAATTCTCCCATGATTCTCGAAAGCTATTGACTATCTATAAAATCAAATACAATCCTCCCACATATATATTGTCCCTTGGTCGTCATAACCACCACTCGACGAGAGAAGTATCGCGAGTCTCCGAACATCTCAAACCCCCAAATCTACAGCCCAAGTAGTTAGTTTCTAATATAGCCTAATAATGAACACTGAACACTGAACACTGAACAATAAATCATAATACTCACCTGCTCAGCCGTCCATCCAGCCTTAACATTCCTCTCAAAAGTATGTACCCAAAGCCCAGGACCCTCTTCCGACATCCCACCCCAATCCTCAACTATAAAACCCTCCGATTTCCTCCCATCCGCCTCAACTTCCCCTCGCAAGTATCTCCTTATCTCCGCATTGGCATTATCCGTCAGAAGCTCAAATCCAGGCCTTACAATTTCATCCGCATCAATGACGCCGTGAACAAATTTACTCTGTGCCAGAACCTTCCCGAAGAAGTGGTCTTCGTGGTCCGATATTTTCCAATCCAAGACACGCTCTTCTTTGGTTGCGGCCAGGCCTGCGGTGGCTGTTTGGTTGAAGTCGATGTTTGTTGATAGTTGGCTAGTTTCAGAGGTTTGTGTTTGGTATTGGGTGATTTGGATGTAGATAGTTGCGAAGCCAAATGCTTTACGGATTAACCAGGGTACTTTTTGCTATGGATATGGGATGATTTAGCTTGCTGGACAAATTGTGGAAATGGTGAAGATCTTTTCGAACCAGTTTTAAGATAGGATCTGCTTCGCTGGTTAGGTCTTTGTTCTATAGATGGTGATATGGTTAGAATCTAGTATTTTCGAAGGGGGGATAGTATATAATTACCAGGACCCAATGGCCGGTGAGGGATTCGATGGTAATCTCTTGAGGAGCAGCCATGATATATGGATGATTTTATTCTATTCAACGAAATGGACTCTGGATAAAGATGTATGTTGCAGTCTGCGAGTAGTTGCTAAGTGATCTCGGAGGAATGGGAGAAAGCCACTCGGTTTAAGGGGAAATGGTCATGTTTCATTAGAATAGACTCTGTGCAACAGTACATTTGTACAAAAATGATACCCCAGTATGAGAATACCTACAGCAGAAAAACTAGATTTCAGTAGAAAGTGATCATTGCTATCTAATACCACTATCGTAGGGAACCCTCACCATGACGCCTTTCGACCCCTATGGCATATGAAGAAGGAAAAGGCAAAAACAGCGAAACAGCCCGTCCGAAAACTTGGGAATCGGGGAGGAACAAAGCAGAAACAGGTCGCACGTCGTCGCATCGTGAATGGTTTCTCGTCTTGGCTGAGAAAGACGGAAGCCGGCAAAAGAGAAGATATGGGAGAGGAGGTGGTGGAAGTTGTCAGAATGAACACTTGTCCGTATGTCTAGGACAGATGGAAAGCTCCTTGGCCTTCCTTGATGGCGACGGAGAGGCGCTTCTTCAGAACGTCCAAATCACTATAATCTGGCAACTTCAGGTAGTTGACGCAGGTCATTACACTGGGAAGATAGTCGTCTGGTGTATATGGATGTTCACTAGGGCGACACACAACAGTGAAGATCGGTGTGAGACTCTTGAAACCTAGAATTGATTACGTTGGTCAGTGGGGGTTTTTATGCGGTAAAAATGGAATTAACATACCTCCAATGGGGAGCTTGGGACTACCAGTGACAAACTGAAGGAAGTCTCGGCGTTGCTGATTGTCCATCTCGCTCATAGTCTGCAACAGGTTGCGCACACTCCGACTGTCCATGTTGAACCCGTGATCAGCCTTGATGGAGTCCATTAAGGTCTCGATAGACCAATCCTCCTCCGCTTGTCCGAAAAGCATGACAAGCTCACTTGGAGTGAAGGCACGAAGGGAGGAGAAGGGGAAGACTTGTGAGAACCCAGTCCGGAAGGCATCCACCTGACGCCTGACACCGTTGCCCAAGGTCATGTCGATCACCCGTTCGATGTAAGTGTCAACATTTTCGATTGTTAAAGGCACATCGGCACCGCCAGGGATCAACTCAATAGAAGGATATCCAGGCAGGGTGAAGTCCAAACCCAGGTCATCAACACGGGCGCCATGGACCGTGATATTTTGCACAGCCTCGGATTGGCTGGCTGGCGAAAGTGACTTGTTTGCCTCAATGGCGTTTTTGGCATTGACGAATTCCTTGAGCATAATCAGGGACTTCGCCAGGTCATGATCCACCAGCTTGACAGTCCCCAGAGATGGTGCCACCGAAGACAGAGTATCTGCGATACGGAAGAACGCTGGGTTGAATGAAATGTCGATGATCCGGGAGTCAAGCATCGAGCGGGCCACGAACTTTCCGAGCACCTTAAAGATATTCAATTGCTTCTTCCCAATATCCTGGTCTGCTTGCTCATCACTCATCGGTGCTGGGAACAGGCCGCGCTTGCCAAATGCGTATTCTGCAGTAGAGCTTCCGTCCGTGTCTCTCCAGATCTTAAGCTTCTTCTTCGAGAACTCTCTGGAGACAGTCGAGTAGAATTCAAGAGTCGGCCCTAATCCTGTACCAACTTCTTCAAAGTATTCAACCTCGAGAATGCTCGGGGAAGACCCATAGAGTTCCATGACCTTCAATGCAGAATCAAGTATGCGAGAACGAGAGATGCGCACTTTTTGGCGTTGCAACCGCCCAAGGAATGGACGATCATCGCGGCGCAGGTCCCGTCGGCTATCCTCACCACTCTGAGAATTTTGCCATCTCATCATCGCACGTGAGTAGCCAAATGCAGTAGACTGCAAGAATAGATGCCGTGTCTCGAATGGGAACAAGAAGGAGAAAAGCCTGGCTAGGTCTTCGCTCCAACTTGGAAGGCAATCGCTTGCCACAATTAATGGCTCCTCGAGTTGGCGGTTGATTTTGGCGGTGAGCTTCGTGTTTATGAATTGGGCCAAGGGCTCTGATGTGATGGTGGCAGAGTCTTTGCTGTCGGTCAAGATATCATCAATCGTTGCGTTCATTTCGTGCAAAACACGAAGCAGGCGAATGATGGATGAAGTTGTGGGGTCTTTGTCGAGAGAGGCTGGAATCTCAAGGGCATCACCCTCAGAAGAAGCCTGGGTGGTAGATGTGAGGGTCGAAGGCTCTGGAGGTGGAGGACCAGGAACGCGCTTAAATGTGATGGTGTGGACTGCCGACCAGACGTTCTTGGCACTAGTCTCATCCAAGTTCTCACGGTCGTGATGAACACCACGGTAGATAGTTGTCTCATTGGTAACGGGCTTGCCATCTACGAAGAACTCAAGGTGCCAGTCCTGGGGCACCGAGGCCATCGCAGCAGCATAAGATGAGAACGGGCGCCCGGCAGAGGCGAGAGAGCTATTGCGCATGCGGTTGGGGAGAGAAGCAGCAGGTGCTGATGATGAAGGTTTTGATGTAGCTGTCTGGGAGGGAGTGCCAACCCGGGTACCATCCTCCTTGCGAGCTGTGACCTTACCTGATGACGCCACCTCCATATTGACTGCCGAGGGGTCAGAGATATTGTCGTTTTCCATATCCTCATCGAGATCATCAACAATGGCGTTGAGTTGTTCGTCCTCATCTTCCTCGCCGCCGTCTTCTTCGTCAGTCAATTGCCTTTCATCTGCGCACTCAAGGGGCTCATCTTGGTCTTCGTCTTCATCCTCTTGGACCCGATTTGACTGATGGTGCGGGTGACCACTTGAGGGATCATAGGCGCCATCCGCAGGATCGGCAGCAGTACCATGCGGGGCCCCTGTATGACTTGGGAGGTTCATGCCAGACCCAGAAGCCAGCTGTTCACGGAGTCGGGATGCATTGGCAATTTGGGAGAGAATCGAGTCCCTGGTCCGCGAGGAGCGAGGCTTTTCCGCCACGGCGATTCGGGGGTGGAGGAAGTCATCCAAGGCCTTGAAGGTAGCAATAGCATGGATTGATACCATGATGTTTCGATAAGGACGAGGAACTTCAGACCCTTCATCGGCAACAAGCTTGAGTCGGAGCTGTTTGCTCAGCATGTAGGCGGCATTGCTGCGGGTATTCTCAAGCGAATTGTGGCTGACAGTGAGGACCTCGAAATGTTCCGTCCTGCTGAGCAAGTCTTGCAACTTGCGGATAAGTACGCTGAAAGGTGTTGTGGCGGTGCTTTGGCTTTGAGCCTTGTCTGAGATTGAAACACCCATAAACGCGCGCAAGAAGTCAGCTCTAGCATCGCGAATAGAAGGTGCTTGGAAGTTGCCAAGAACACTCAGAAGAACCTCGATGATGCCGGAGTTGAGCAATTCAGAGCTTGTAATGCTTTCCAAGGCGTCTCCGTCAAAGTATGACGCGAGCTGTTTAAATAAGAGAAGACCACCCTCGCCACCACGGGAATAGCGTGACTTGGTTTCGAAGGCGAGAGATTTCAATGCAGTCAAGATCCTCAGAGCCTCTGCTCGAACAGTTTCGCCATGGCTTGCTTCATATACCTCAAGGAAAGCTTGAGCATCTCGAATAACTACGTCGTTGAGGGCATTGTCCATCTTTTGTAGACTGCGTGGGCCCGCCATGAAGTCATCCTCAGAATCAGACATGTCATCATGGTCATCGTCCTCGCCATCCTCATCGTCGTAGTCATCAGCTTCATCGTCGTCATCCTCATCATCCCCCCCCAGTCTCCCCGGCAATTTGGCTGGGGCCGCTTGATGGATCTGTGGTCGTGTTTATATTTGTGGGGTCAGATGAATCAATGTTCTCCTGGTCTCCTGACAGAGAGCCTTCGGAAAGTTTGATGATTGCGGAGATAACTCCTTCGCGGTGGAATTGATGCTGATAGACGTGTTCGAGCCGCTGGAACAGTAATTCTGCGCAGCGTAAAGCCAAAGATACGAGAGAAGGGTGGTCTTTCTGTGAGAGAATAGAAGCCAGGAATGAAGCATAAGGAACTGTGCGCAGGGCGTCCTCAATCAAAGAAGGCTCCAGAATGTGCAGCATTTTCAGCTGTGCAATCAGAACTTTCTGGCGTACATGCAGATTGACTGTGCTCGAGTAGGCATCTGTCAAAGTTGGGAACAGAATCATGGCAAAACGCTTAAGCTCAGTCTTGCAGTTGTCGAGCAAGGACCGCCTCTCCTCCACTGTCTCTTTAGATTTGGGGGATCTCAGTCCGATAGACATGTGGCTATCAAAGTATGAGCTTAACAGATTGTCTGTCTTTGAGGCATCGCGGCTTGGAACACCTGGTAGTAGCTCGCAGATGACATTGAGAGTTTCAAATACTTGTTCACGGGGCCGATGAATCAATGCTTGCATAACTAGCACGCTGTCCATCTTGACGGCCGTGTTATCCACATCCTGTGGTGGTGACACGCCGGTCAAAATTTGATAAAGGGTATCCACTACATCCATCTTGAGAAGCTCGTTTGACAATCGTGGGCTTGTTTTCGATACAATTGCCAGCACTCTAAGGAATTGCGTGTGGATATGAGGCCCGATCAGATTGGTCGTGCCTGGGAGTAGGAGACGAAGGACAGCTTTGAGCATTGCAGGCTCGATGAGCTCCTCCAAGTTTTCAGGTCGGTGCTTGAAGCTCTCGACAATCCGTGATACGCATAAACACCCTTGCTCCACGACCTTGGGATCATTGCTAGCCAAGACGTTCAGTAGGGTGGGCATTACATCCCGCACCACAGGGAAGGAGTCATGAGGAAGATTGCGACAGCAGTTGGCAGCCGTACTGACTGCTGTGCGTTGAGTGCTAGTGGGAAAGAAATCCAGATATGTGAGGCAAGCGGTTAATCCACCTTCCCGCACAATTGAGGCTGGGAAGTCGACTGAAATCTTGGCCAAGGTACTTAAAGCCTGCTCAGCCAAATCGATGAACTGTATATCAAGCAGCTTTTGACAAAGGATGGGTACAGCACCACCATATACAACATTCGCCACGGAGCCCCGCAGAGCTTCCATTAGGTTTGCGAGAGAGCGACATGCAAGAAGCATAATCTCGGGATTCTCTTCGCCGAACTGATTCGGTTGCATCAGAGCCACCAACTCCTTCACGTATGGGTCAGGTGAAAATTGACCGGAGAGGTTATCCTCGTTTGAAACAAGCAGGAGATCCGAAAGCTCTTGTAGGGCAATCAGTTGGAGAGATGGATCATCTTTTGCCCTCAGGTTGGAGAGGATATCCCGAAGACGTGAGGACATGCCACTCATCATGCCAGTCAGCGCGCGTAGAGTGCTCTGAAGTCCCATGGGGCCTCGGCCGCCGAACAGGCTGCTGTGGAACGGATCCATATCATCATCATCAAACGCCGAGGGGTTGGTGCCATCGTTGCTCTCGCCCGTTTGGGATCCTTGGTGTTCTTCCTCGTGCTCCTCCTGCTCGATTTCCTCCTCTGCATCTCGCATCACAACATCGGGATTTGGTTTGGCGGAGCGCTTCTTCGAGCGTCGGGGTGGTGGAGACTGTGTTGTGGCGGGTCGATCTATAAGAAACAGAAGGAATCAGCAACTATCGCATTAAAACACTAATTTTGTATCACACAGCCGATTCCCATCCATAAAACTCACCGTTCCGACTGGACTTTCGCCTCGATGGTTGTGGGGATGTCGTCGATTTGGATGATTCCTCCGACGGTCGAGATGACGGTCTAGATAAGAAGAGCACGTTAACCCCTATTCCTATTCATGTTTGTACCTCAGCACCTACCCCGGTTGTGACATGGCTGGACGGCTGCGGGCGCCTCGACGGGGTGCAGCAGGAACAGGACCAGTGGATGGAGCTGTTTGGGATGCTGCAGTCCGCGGTCGCTTGGTTCTCCTTTGGGGCGACGGCGGTGTTGGCTGTATCGGGGCGTCTACTTGTCGGTCGTGGCGGGACGATGCCTTGCGTTTCCGGGACGAGGTTGAGCCGGCCGTTGGTAGCGGTGTACCGGACTCAGCAGGTGGAGGGTCGGTGGCGAGTCTCGCGGAGGAGCGAGTTATTCTGGATGACATGAGAAAGTGGTCTTTTTTGTTTAATTATGTGATGAAATTGGGGCCTGAAGAAAGAAAAAGACAGAGAAAGAAGACCGGGATGGTCAAAGCGATAGGCAGATAGTTGGGTACAGATGACGAATGTAGAAATGTAGAAGCGATGATGGCGATGAATTGCGAACCATCCACTTGATAGCCCAGGGGGATGAATAGGGAGTACGAGAGCTCAGGGATCAGATTCTCGCCAGTGAGCATCCACATAAGATGAGTCTGAACGTCCAGGCGGGCCAGTGTGTACTTGAAAGCGGAGAGAACGGGTGGGAAACTACCTCAGGGAAGAAGAGGCCGTGGAAGTGCCTGCGGGGGAGTCGGGATAATCCTCGAGAGGGTCCTGGCGGTTGGCGGAAGGCCTTTGCCTGGCCATAAGTTATCGGATATGGGAAGCTCGATTGAGTAGTCGTCACCGATTTCAACCCGCCATCCGCACACCTATCGAAAGGCTAGCCGAATGGGCTGGCGAGAACGATGTTTCGGGTAGCTGTAACTGTTGCCGTTGGGGCTATGGTATTTCAAGAAAAAGAATGATTACCAATTCCAGTCACACAGAGATGAATTTTTTCAAATAGGGGGATGTTCAGAAGATGGGGAAAAAGAGAAAGAGAAATTGAAAAGGAGGATGGTGATGGGATTCGGGGAGCGTCAGGCGGCGGAAGTGCAACATTCGATGATCTAACCAGGTACTTATATACCCCCAAAGCAGTAACTGGTTGTATACTATGTGTGTGATTATTAGATGGTTTCTTTTTTTTTTCCTTTTTTTTTACACCAGTATATTGACTAGTATAATTCCTACTATTATTTATCGCACGTACTTTATTTCATTAACTTCGTTTACTTCATTTCATAGCTTTCGTTATCTCTCACACATTTACATCTTGCCTGGATGTTGGGCAGGGAGCGCCCGAGACCTGTCTAACAATATAGGTGGCAAGATATATCTCAAGGAATTTGATTTGTATATATTTATACAAATATATTTTATGATAGATATTGTGCATATTATATTTAATATATGTGGTCCAATTAATGGTTTGACAACCAAAGGCGTTCATCCATGTACTCCGTATACGTAGAACACATTGACTAGTTACTTATATTAGAACTCAATGAAAACAAGAAACCACATACATAGCATATAGGGATGTATATATGAAAATAAGGACCTTGAGAGCTAAATGAACCTTATTAAGCTGTTAACTCCTTAACTTGTATTCCTTAACTCGGAAATGTAATCTTGAACGGTGTTCGATCCGGTTCACGGAGACACGCCGAATAGCACTCGATTGACTCACCGAGGTTGTGATCTTATTAATCACCGGGGTACTCCAGGGCTGGAACCTGATATTCAGAGAGAGAAAAAAAAAAAGAAAGGAAAAAAGAAAACCTCACATCTTTCCATCTTTCATCTTCACCTTTCACCTTCATTCGCCTTCTCCGGCGCATTCTCTTGCCGCCTTCGATTTGCCCCCCGCCATTCGCAACTCACAAGAAATTCATCTCTTCACTTCTCCCCTCCCCCGCCTTTTCCCGAGCCCCATACCCTTTTTGCTTTCCCCGGAATTCAAGATCTTCTAGGGGCATATTCTTCTCTTTACTATCTCTTCATCATGGCAATCGAAATGGTTGGTGGGCAGAGTGATGATGTCCACCAGACACCCGTCAATGTCACCCCCGCTCCGATGGAGGACTACACCTTCCCGGAGTATCGCCTCAAGCGCACGATGAACGACCCCGAAAAGACCCCTCTCTTGCTGGTCGCTTGTGGTTCCTTCTCACCAATTACCTATTTACACCTGCGAATGTTCGAAATGGCCAACGATCACGTCAGATTCGGTACCGACTACGAACTCATTGGAGGATATCTGTCGCCGGTGTCGGACGCCTATCGCAAGGCTGGTCTGGCCAGTGCGGAGCATCGGTAAGCGATTCCACACCTAATACATCCGGTCTAGCTATGTCCGATGACTAACTGGGGTTGATCTATAGGGTTGCGATGTGCCAACTGGCAGTCGATCAAACCTCCGACTGGTTGATGGTGGATACATGGGAGCCAATTCAGAAGGCCTATCAACCCACTGCTGTAGTGCTGGATCACTTCGATCATGAAATCAATGTGGTCCGTGGCGGGGTGGACACCGGAAACGGAACCCGGAAGCCCGTTCGAATTGCTCTGCTAGCCGGTGCAGATCTGATCCATACTATGTCCACACCAGGTGTATGGAGTGAGAAGGATTTGGACCATATTCTGGGCAAATATGGGGTAAGTTTCTCCAGACATTGAATACCGTTCACCCCTGTGCTCGAGAAATAAGCCGCTAACAGATCTCTTAGTCCTTCATTGTGGAGCGTAGTGGCACCGATATTGATGAAGCCCTAGCTAGCTTGCAGCCCTGGAAGGACAATATCCATGTCATCCAACAGCTCATTCAGAATGACGTTAGCAGCACCAAGATTCGACTCTTCTTACGACGTGAGATGAGTGTGCGCTATCTCATTCCAGTGCCCGTCATTCATTACATTGAGCAGCATCATCTATATGAAGATGATGGAACGGCAGAGAAGGGTAAAGAGAAACAGGAGGGTCGATAAAGATGATACGACCATCTACTACTGCCTGTTGAGGCATACTCTTAATGACCCCTAGCGACGCCCACATCCTGATGCGATACCCCTTCCTTCTGTCCTTTCCTGTGTGACAGATGATGTTTTTCTTTTTTGTTGGAGTTTGAGGAGTAATTTTGAATTCTAAACTTGTTGGCTTTTGCCCTGGCTCAAAGCCATTACCAGCGGGAGAATCTTGCAATTATCCCCAACCGGATGTACATATCACTATTTTTTGGGCTTACTTTATTTCCTGTTATGCCCTCTGTATATATGAGGACTCAATAGACCTCTTGGGTTAGACGCCAATTGCTCAAAATCCGATCAAATCAAATGTTATACATAGAAAAGTCTCTTGCACAAAGTATGCTATTCTTTACCTTTATATACCTAAAAAGCAGCAGAACACCTAAAAAGAACATTGAAAGAGACATGGCAAGGTTGCATAAGCGGCCGACTATTGTTGATATTCAATGGCATCGGCCTCGGATATACTCAGGTAGGCAGATCGCCTCCACATTCACCATTATAGCATTGGATGACACCATATTATTAGACGGGGTTAGACGGGGTTAGGCGGAATGAATTGATAAATTGGCAGAAGACAATTGTCAGAAAGGGGTATTACAGTTATAAATCAAAATGCCCCTCAAACAGACCTAGACACCTCTCCATATGCATGTAAGAAAGTGATAATTCCCCGGTCTCACACGAAAACCCCGAACTCCGATTGCCCACTTGTTATCTTCCGTTATCGACTGATCTTCGATCTTCGGCCTCCGCAAATTAACCGGAGGCGTGCGCGGGAGACCAACTTCACTCATAAAATCAATCTTACTTCCCAGTCACTATGCTTTAAAACATTGAGAACCTCGCCATGTTAATGTTCGAAGAAACCACCCCGGACGCCCCCTCGTGGCCTCTCACCCCTCCTAATTCATCCGATGCCCAGGCACCAAAGGATGTCTCATCAGTGGTGACAGCAATCCATGTGATCTCAACCGAGCGAGCAGCCCTCGCTCACCTCGAGCACATTTACCAGACTGACGCGCGGGCGCAACACGATCTCGCTCGGGCCGTGGATCAGATCGCGCGGAGCGTGCGCGAGGGTGGGAAACTGGTCGTTTGCGGGGTCGGGAAAAGTGGGAAGGTCGGACGCAAAATCGAGGCTACGATGAATAGTCTCGGTGTATATAGCGCGTTCCTGCATCCGACTGAAGCCTTACATGGCGATCTGGGATTGGTTCGGCCGGTAAGCCCACCTCCGCCTGCATCTGCAGAGGCGTGCTTTTTTTTTTTTTTTGAACTTCGGACCGATCACCTTCGGGTCTTGTTGATAAGATATTGGAACACTAAGATACTAACTTGATCTATCCAGAATGATACCGTGCTTCTCATATCCTTCTCTGGTCGCTCGCCGGAACTCTTATCTCTGCTCCCGCATCTCCCCGCTACTGTCCCGGTGATCGCGCTTACATCGCATACACATCCTGCTTCATGTCCGCTTCTCTCGTTGCATGGCCCTTCGGGGATGGGTATTCTTTTGCCGGCTCCCATTCATGAGGATGAAGAGTCTTCTTTCGGTGTGGGCGCGCCTACCTCGTCTACGACGGTGGCTTTGTCGCTGGGTGATGCGCTGGCTATTGCTACGGCCCGGAAGTTGCATACTGCGACAGGGAAGAGCCCCGCAGAGGTCTTCCGGGGGTTCCATCCTGGTGGTGCTATTGGAGCGGCGGCGGCAGCGGCAGAGACGCCACTGACCACGCCGTCGAGCGGCATGTCAACGAGGGCATATGACTCTCCGGCGTCGTCTGCGTCTCTTCCATGGGAGGAAATCACAAATACTCAGTCGATTCCTCCTTTCAATTTACAGTCACCACCGGAACAGCGCGTCATTTCTCAAGATATGCTGGTCGCGCTCGATCAAATCCCCACTGCCTCTGCATCTTCGTCGCAGTCATCTGGCGATGTGCGACTGCTTGATATCCTCCTCGCAGCTATCCAGAATCCTAATTCCAAGTCATGGGTGCTGTTGTCTCCGTCTGAGATAATCCCTCCACGGCACATTCGTGCGCTCCTTTCTCCTGGTGGAGATATGGACATGCGTGTGTCTGAGGTTATAGCCAAGAATCCTGGTACTCCATTCGTTGTACCTCAAAGTAAATGGCTCTTGGTGTCGGATTCAACACCCTTGGCTGAAATTCGGCGTACTGTTTCTGAATCTCGAAATAGACCAGATCCAGTCACTGTCGTTGCTGTCGTGAAGGATAAGGCATCCCCCGGCAGTTTCTTAGGGGTGATGGAGGCAGAGGATCTATTGGATGGATGACATGGCTGAAAAGCGACCCTGTTTTCTTCTTCTTTCTTGGATATACTCACTCGATTTTACATATCGTTCGCATTATCATGCATTCGGTTGACGATGTTACGCCCACACAGTTTTGTTTCTCTTTGCATACATACTTTTTCTAGATGCACATTTACAATCGAAGCCCAAGCCTCACAGCCAAGGCTGTTCATACACGATGCAAATCAACGCCAATGATATTTCTCATGGTAATACAATGTAATACAGTCAGTATGCAAAGTCCCAGGTCTATATAGTACAGAACACCCTCTCCTCACACAATACAAGAACCACAATCAAGCCTTAACAATCGGCTTAATACCCTTATGGATAGCAGCAATACCACCAGTAAGGTTCTCGAATCCCTGACCAGGAATCATAAACCCAGCCTTCTGAATCATGCCCCTAAACTCCTCCTGACTGGGGAACCGCTCAATACTCTCAACAAGATACTGATAACTATCGCGGTCCCCAGCAACGACCTGCCCAATAAGGGGAATAGCACTAAAGTTCCAGCGCTTATAAATCCCATCCAGAATGGGGTTATCAACCTTACTGAACTCCATACAAGCAAAGACACCACCGGGCTTGAGCACCCGATACGCCTCATTCAGCGCAGCCTGCTTATCGGTGAAGTTCCGGATTCCAAAAACAACAGTGTAAAGATCGACCGAGGCATCGGGGATATGGGGCATGTGCTCAGCATTCGCCTCGACAAAGCTCAGTCGGGGCGTGTTGTAGTAGGGGGTATCGAGGGAGCGCTTGCGACCTTCGGCCAACATATCGGCGTTGATATCGCTGATAGTCACGCGGGTCTCCATGTCGTGGTTGACGTTTGACGCGTGATCCAGCATCCGGAAGGCGATGTCGCCGGTCCCGCCGGCGATGTCCAGGATGTTCCAGCCGCGTTGGTCGGCGGTCATGGCGGGGAGACAGGAGCCTGGGTTGAGGGATCGCACGAAGTGGTCTTTCCAGAGGCGGTGGATGCCCAGGGACATTAGGTCGTTCATGCGGTCGTAGGAGGCTGCTACGGAGCTGAAGACGGCGCCGACTGTAGGGGGTTTGGGTGGTTAGTTATGAAGGTTCGGGAGTATGGGTTCAATTGAGATGGTGGTCAATTGGATAGCGTGAGGGATGGTGATCTTAGTCCTTACCTCGCGTCTCCTTCTCTGACTCGGGCACATTGGTGAAGCCGAAGTGTGTCATGCGGTCATTTTCTGGCTTCTGCTCCTGGGTGCGGTTGGCACAGGAGAAACAACGGTAGGGAGTGGTGGGTTGGAAAGCGCGACGCTTGGCACTGTAGTGCAAAGCCCGCCAGGCGGAGCGAGTTGACATGGTGGACATGGTGGAATTGATGTTGTTTGTAAGTCTGGAGAAGCTCAGGTGAACCGGGCAACTTTTCTTTTCCTGTCCCGGTCCCCACCGGTGCGTGCCCTTAAGCATCATCCGCACAGACCAATCAGAAAGTCTGGTTGAGAAGTACAGCCTACCTACCTATTTAGATGTAGAAAAGACATCAGCACTTTATAGTTATACTCAAAGTAGGTGTTTCTCTGTCGTCAACTACGCTGGCCGACTATTATATTTACTATATTTACTATTGTAGGCTTTATAAATAGCAAATATCAAGTGGAGTATAATCCAATGAAGAAAAAGATAGAAGTATATATATACAAACGAAGCATCAAGCATAGAAATAATCACCACATTTTCTCCCATCCTCGCCGGACCCAATGCATTTGAGCCAGCTCCTCCTTCCGGCGTTCCGCCCAGCCACCTTCTTCCCAGAACTTGCACTCTTCATCGATCTCCGCCTTCCCAGAGTGCAAATCCGCCTCTGCAACGTTCACAAAGGAAGTCCGATGATAAACCTTCCAGAAGACAAACATAACAACCCAGAACGCGAGACCGAAATACGAGGTGATGAAGCCTTGCACACTGAACGGCTTGAAAACAGAGAAGCCATTGAAGATAGCAGTCAAGCACCCAATAGTGATAGCAAGAATAGCGCCGTATGGCTGCCAGGGCGCAGCCCATGGAACGAAGGTTTTGCGGTCGATTCCTTGCGCTTTCATAGCGCGGTACCAGGCCATGAAGACGCAGACCATGCCCGTGTAGGTGAGTACCAAGGCGAGGGTTGTTAGATCGACGAACCAGAAGAAAACCTCGACAGAAGAGGTACTGGCCACGAGGAAGGTAATGCAAGTCAGAGCAGATACTGTGAGGACACAGTAAACGGGGATGCCGGATTCAGTACATTTCAAAAGGAACTTCGGGGCTTGACCATCGCGGGCGAGGGAGTAGAGTGTACGGCTGGAACTGTAAAGGTAGGCATTTCCACAAGACCATCCCGAGAGCAGAATCAGGAAGTTGATCAGATCAGGCAGACCTCTGATACCGAGGTTCTGGATTCCGATAACCCAGGGTGAAGCAGCGGAGCCAGCAGCACCGTCAGCAATCGCGGAAATAAGACGTGGGTCGCGGGGACTGCAGATGACGCCTACAGCCAGGACTCCGACGACATAGAATCCAACAATACGCCAGAAAGTCATCTTCACAACTCGGGGGATGGTCACCCGTGGATTCTGGATCTCTCCTGCGGCTAGGGCTGGGAGATCGGGTCCAGCTACGGAGAAGGCTGCGTAGACCATGACGGAGAAAAAGCCCAAGAATCGGCCTGTGTTGCCCTCGGTGTAATACTCAAACATGACACCCTCGGTCCAGTTCCGGAAACCATAGACATCGTGCTTGGGGTTTCCTCCGACCATTGTGATGAAAGTGAGGAGGACGAGTCCAATGAGGAGAAGGATCTTGGTGGAGGCTAGGACAAACTCGCTCTCGCCGTACCATTTCACAGAGACAAGGTTGAGCATTGTGCAAACAACCAGTGCCATGGCTACCCACACGGCGGGATTGACGCTTGTGTTCCAGTATTGCATGATTGTCGAGACTGCAGAGTACTCTGTACAGACTAGCATTACACCACCATAGAAATATACCCAGCCCCTAGAAGGGTTAGTGTCTGAAGCGCAAAGTAAAGCAGGATAAGACATGGAAGTACTTACATAGCAAACCCAAACGCCGGGTCAATAAACCGGGCAGCGAGCTCAAAGATCGATCCACGAATAGGAAGGTATGCAGCCATTTCACCAACACATAGATTGACAGGTAGAATAAAGAGACATCCCCAAATAAGATATCCAAGGAACAGTGACAGCGGACCGGCATCCCGCAGGTAGGATCCAATACCAACAAAAAGTCCAGTACCAATTGAGCCTCCGATGGCCATTAATTGCACATGTCTGGATGACAGACCGCGCTGTGTTTCTCGGTAGGGTGAAACATCGCCAGCGCTAGTATCCTTAGGGTTGGAAATGTCTGTAGAATCTTTCTTCTCCATGGCGAAATACTACTCAATAGTCAAGCCTAGAATGACTCCTCACCAAGAGACGGGGAACATGACTCTTTATATGCGCACTGGCATTGGGGTCAAGAGTGCACGGAGCCAAGAACGACACTGATAGACGGCATACATGTTGATCATGCAACCTCTAAACAAAACTGCCAAGAACATTGGCATGGAAGACACGAGACCTTAAACGCTACTGATAAGAGAGTTATCGAGCAGGATCCCCTTAGTCTTCGGGATTATCCTAAAAGGGGGAGGAGAAGGCGATGCCAAACCTTGGAGATCTGCCAAGTGATAAGCTTATCAGGGCTTAACGGGGGTTGGCTGTGGTTGACTACTTGGATGGACCAATTGGCCAGGGGTCCCTGCTCAGCCGTGACAAACTAAGACTTTTGATAAGACATCCAATTGTTAATGCCTCAAGCACTCTCCCATGTGTGGGGTAAAATCTTGGACAAATCAAAACCTTGATATCGGAAGTTGCCCGGGGAATATCATCCAAGCCCTTTAAACCAGTAGGCTTAAAGCAATTCAAAATGTTATATTATCTTCCAATTGCCAAGAAAATTCTCCGACGCCCTGGGATCCATTCACTTTTGGACCACGGTGTACAGGGTACGGAGTATGTTGTACATATCGTGACATTCTCGGTTAACTTTAAGATGGCCAAAATGCAGCCGAAGTCAAAAGCTCAACCCCCGCATTTGGAGCAAGCCGCGGGGCTTGAGCACGAGACGCCGGCCCGGTGTGTATATTTCCTACAAGGTTAAGGTTAAGGTCTATGACGGGCAGGACTTTCCTAAGGTTATTCTTTATGAAATGTGATCGGTATATACCTGTTCAAGTTTTAGGCTCGCGGTAAGAGTTTTGGTGTAAAAAATGTCGAAAAATATTAAAAGAATCACCTCGGCCACTGTGGAATACTCCATTCAGAAAAAGTGGACAAAAATGAGTATAAACAGCCTCCCGAGGTCCGTCCCCACTACTCCACTCAATACGAACGGATTTGGTTGAGCATCACGTAGGAGCCCATGGACGAGCTGGTGGTTGGAAAGGACATAGAGGCATTCAAGGCCCCGGGCCCAATATTGATAATTGATAATTGAAAACGAATATGGATATGGATATGCGAAAGGGATGAAATGCACAAACACAGCAAGTATAGATAGGACAGATGAAGGGCGGTAATAAACACACAATTCGTGAGTTCCGCTCGATTACCGCCAGAGGTATAAAATATAAACAGATGACTAGATACAATCCCTTTGATCTACTCTATGAAACGATTAAACACACAACCTTCACCTCCCTCAAATCCCCATCCTAACCAATGAATCATTCAAACGCCAACGGAAGAAAACCCTCCGTATGAGCCCCATCCAACGGCCACGGCCAATCCGACAACAGCTCCGGCGGCAACTGGAACTGCATAATCTGCTCGCCCATTACCGGCGGCGGACCGACTGGCTGAACTGGGCCACTGGGAGGAATGTATGTTGTGGGTGGGATAGGGATTTCGCGTTTACTGTCCATGGGGATTGTGTTATGTTGAGGGCGCTGGTTTTGCGCCGCGAGATTGTGTAGTCGGGAGGTACGCATATAGCCGTCGATTCTGTCTACCTGCGACCGGAGTCGTTGGCTGGCGCCAGCGGCGCGCTGGTGACCTGTCTCGAGGCGGCCTAGGAGATCGGCCATTTCGAGTCTGTGGGGAGGTTAGTGGTTGGGTGATTAGTCTGGGATATGTAAAAATGGGACTTACAGCAACGTGCGGACGCGTTGGTAGGACGCTTCTGATAAACTTCCTTCCATTACAGAGCCGAGGATATAGCCGATGCCGCCGAGATGATGGAGCTGCGAGAGGTTAGTAAATGAGAGCCAGGGAAATAAGGATGATTGGCTTACCAAAGGAGAGCTGATGGCATTCAAATACCCTACGGGAACTTTGCTGAAGACACTGAGGAGTTCTCCAGCCACGTCACATTTGCGGTCTACGCCGAGCTCTTCCGCTGACAAGAGGACCATCCGGAGGAGCTGTAGTGTTGCCTGGATGTTGGCGGACTGGAACCCGAACAGATCCTTGGCCATATCGCCTGTAGTGGGTGGGGTTTCTTTAAATTGAGACGGCAGCGCGGCGTACATAGATAGTACCCTCTCCATAACTGCTGGTTCTGACATGGATGCTGGAGTGAACAGAGACCATACCTGTGAGGTCCCGTTGGCGGACGAGAAACGACGTCGATTGCCATCGACGACGTATTCTAAAATTCGATACAGATCTGTCGTAAAGTTCCAGCCCCGAAGCCATGCTACGGGTTGTCGTGATACGACAGTGATATCGTCCGGGCTGACGCCTGACCCTGGAGATACGGGCGGCAGCCCATAGCCGTGTGGTGTGATAAACTCATCATCAACTTCGCTCGGATATCGTACTAGAGAATGCGCTTCGCGGTATCGAATCACGCCTCCCCATACAATGGTGGAATAAATATCCAGCGTATAGATAGACCAGAACTTCAGACCTAGAGTTAGTGGAAAGAATGTAACTATAAGATAAAGGAATACATACTAGTCTTCGTCGCTCCTCAGTTTCGATAGCACTCAGGTTCTTTGGCCAAAGCTTTTCATCATGGAGGCCCTCCATACTAGTGAGAGTGTGGTACATGCCGGAGTACTTCTGCATATTCTTGATCTGGCCGTTTTGAATACTGGCAATTGCCAGAATAGCGCATGCACGCATATAGTTAATGCCTCTTGCCGCTGCAAGGTCTCGGGGAATAGAGTCCTTGGCAGCGGCATAAAATGCTTCGGATGGAGGTTCGGCAAGTTCATCGCGATGCCATCTATTGGTGAACAGCGCACCATCTCGCGCGCGTCCAGAAACTAACGCGCAAACTGCCATTGTTGAAGCGAACAGCCCCGGATCTCGGAGGTGTTCCTGGTTATGAACTCTCTCAATGAAAGATTGCTTGTGGAAAAGCGGGAAGCTGGAATTTCATCAGCGATAGAAAAGGAGAAGTAGCAAAGATCAGGTGAATTCGTACATTGGATAGACAATCTCGAAGTATACTTGCACAAGATTTCGGATTTGACGATCACTAGCGATGGCGAACGCATTCCATGAATTTCGCAACGCGCCGTCATCATCATACCCCTCCGTTGCCACCCCACCAGCATTAAAGGTAGACCATGGATCCCCTGTAAATGACGGACGGTGGGCGGACTCAGTATAATACGAGCTCCTCGATGCAGAGGAATTTGACATCCTTCCTGTCGCCTGCGCAGCAGGCGGGACAGGGAGAACATTCTCAGGGGCAGGAGTTCCTACCAACGGAGTATCTCGCATCGAAGCCCTGGTGCCAGCCTTGACGCCCCGGCGCTTTGCGGGGCGATCAAAGGTGCACGGGACGTCAAAATCCGCACAATTCTGACATCTGCCTAGCGGGTCTTCACTTCTGCCGCACTTAATGCTGCGTCTGTTGCAGAAGTCGCCTGTGAATGCGACATGAGCGTTGAGCTTCCTACAATCCGGGGAATAATTGCCGCCAAGCGCAAGTGGAAGTGGAGTATACAATCGAACGCGGGGATCTTACAGGCTTTGGAGACGCGTTGGAGTTTTCGGGGTTTTTGCGACATTCAATTCATTAGTTCATTCCAAGCTTGGAAAGTGGTCTCAGCAAGGAAGCGGGAGACAATCGGGCCCCGAACTTCGGCCAAAAAAACGGGGTTCCGCGAGAGACACGGGTCGCGTGTGGGAAATCGTGGGGTAAGGCTGTGCAAAATTGGGGAAAAACGCAAAAAGAAATTGACCAAACTCAAGCAAATTTCTCCGACATCGATGCGCAATTGAATTTGCTAGAAAATGAGTGAGGATAAAAGTCGGCATTAGAGTTACAAGCCACAAAAAAAGATGACTCAGCAGCGTGCCATTCCAAGGTGGACGCCCCGGGGGGACGATCGAAAGCAGTGGAGATTCGGACGATCATTGGGTCTGGAAGATAGAGTACAATATATTATGTACAACGTTGCAGGTCAATTAATACTTGCACATAGATGAAAATGAGAAGATTCAATATGCCTATAATCTTTGCGAAGGTATTATATGGATATATCCTTGACTAGTTTATATTAAAGGTTACATACTACATAACCCACAGGGCCCACTACTAGTAATAAGTGAGAAAGAAGTGAAAAAGAAGTAAGAATGGTAAGAATGCAATCTTTATAATACATTAAGTCTAGGTAACAACTTTCGGTACATGATCTTATACATGTGTTGCTTCGGGGTAAGTGTAACACGATTAAAGCGCTCTATATGGTATGACGTAAATGGCTGAATCTTTAGACAGTTCCAAGTTTAGATGGGGGAGGTTGTCAGCTCGGTCTTGCCGTCGCTGAGAGGCTCACTACTGTTGACTCCGTGTTCGGCGAGGACATCGCCGTGGAGCTTGTATGCTTGTTCCATCTTCCAGTAGAATGGACTGGGGGTTGAGAAAAGAGCATCAATTGACTCGAGAGAGCGGTTGCGGGTTTCGGGGTAGACTGTGAAGAAGAGAACGTTAGATTCTAGAACTGGAGGGAAATCGATACAACATCAAACACATACATAGATAGACGATCGGGATCCAGATGAGGTTGAGACCAGCAAACAAAAAGTATGTACGGCTCTAAAAGGTTATTAGTATCTCCATTCAAGTGGGAAAGTCGAGTCCACTTACAGTCATAACATTAAACATGATAGGGTTGACTAAAGTGGTCATACCCACTCCAATAGCCCACCCTGTGATCCCAAATCCATTTCCTTGGGCTCTTAGATCACTGGGGAAGATCTCAGTAGGGATCAAGAAAGCAACCGTACCCCACGTGGCAGCATAACTAGGCATCACTTTAGTATGTAAAAATATTCGTAATTCCATGTGGACTTACCCCAGATTGAATAAAAAGAGCATGGTCACGGCACCAGGCGCATATTGAGATGCCTTTTCAGGGTTATGCAACGAGCCTTCATAAACGGCGCCGGCCTAGAAAAGTGTTAGAAGAACGCGCCTCGATAAAGCACTTGGATCTGTAGAAGAAAAACCCACAATAAGGTTGACCGCAAACAAAACAGCCGCTCCGCCCATCAAACACACCCGTCGGCCCAATCGGTCAATGATTTGAGCACTGATAATGGTGCCTATAATTCCAATTGTGTTGATTCCTCCAGCCAGACCGTTTTGTTTTATATCACTATAGCCTGCCTGAGCAAGCAATGTCGGGGAATAGGCAGTGACAGCCTATAATCATTATTAACACCCCGATGGCTGTTCACGGGACTGATTGCATAACTCACTGTGATACCTGTCCAAGACGCCATAATTTGAAGCCAAACACACAACCAAGCTCGTCGGCCCAGATTCAGCCCCGGCTTCCCACCTTTTCCAAATAATATCTTCACAAACTCAATCGGGGAGCTGCGCTTGCTTCCCTCCGCCGTGACTATAATCTCAAGGTATTCTCGGTCGATATCTTCCTGGGAGGCGCGGTCTTTGCGAATACGATTCAAAAGGTCACGCGCTTCATCATTCCGCCCCACCGAGGCCAGATAGCGGGGGCTATCCGGCAACATTTTGACAAAGGCAACTAGGAGGAGTGCCGGGAAACATTGGAAGGCGAGTAGGAAGCGCCATCGTACGTCCGAGTAACCGTTATCGACGAAAGCGAGGCCGAAGGAGATCCAATATGCGACGGAGATTCCTAGATCTTGAAAATAATCCATGTCAGAAAGGGCCCCCACAGTGGATATCGTGAATTGATGGCTCACAATTGGCAATGAAGACATAACCCAAAAAGCCACCACGATGGTTTGCGGAAGAGGTCTCCGACACTAATACCGGGGTGATGCCAGTCAAAGCTGTGAGAAAAAAAAAAAAATTAGAATCGTAGCTCGTTGTAAGCGTCAAGCTGAGGCACGACCAGGAATGATTCTTACCCCCGGTCCCGATCCCTGTAACGACTCTAGCGCACAGCATGAAATTTGAATCCTGCGCGCCCGCCTGCAGCGCGCCACCAATTAGCGCAAATAATGATCCAGCGAGTAGGCCGTTGATCCGACCAACTCGATCTGCGAGCCACCCGCCAGCGAAACAACCAAAGATCGCACCCAGGTAATAGATGCTGACAATTCCACCCTGGTGAGTGGTGTCGGTCACTGTCCCATCTGGTTTACCGATGCCAACCTCTGTCACATATCTCGGTGCGCTGTTGACGCCACCCATCACACCCTGGTCATCCCTCGAAGAAGATGGAGATCAGCGAGAAGATTTGAATAGCAACATTCAGCTGACGCGGCGAAAGTCTCTTCCATAGTGTCGTATAGCTCATGATAGATGGTCAAAATGATAAATCCCTTCCCCAGATTCCGATAAGGCGAAAAGGAAGCTATCTCGAATAATCCTTGTCATGGGACCCGCCCCCGGCATTTGTTGAAGACTCTGAAGGCCAAGATTGGTAAGACTGGAGTCACGATGGAGCTGTCCATGCGGGGGGGTCCAAGCCCACGATAATTTCAAGCGCGTAGCCATTTATCATTTGAAATTCCCTAATAGGCGTTTTGCCGATCATCCCTTCTGCCTTTCCAGGGTTGTCAACTAATATTAGATCTATCAGAATCCAGCATGCTGGAGCGGATTTTTCGGTCTCCACCATTCATCGGTTGGTTCATTATGGGTACCGGCTGAGAGGACCGGCTCTGGTTAAATACGGGACTTGATCCTCAAGATGTTTCGTTCTTTTCCCCTGAGTTGTTTCTGATATTTCTACGTGTTATTTGAAATTTGGAAACAAACATGGCATCCAACTCCATTAATGGCAATGGCCATAGTTTAGACATCACCGTTTTGGGTTTGAATAGTGGAACGTCCATGGTAGGTGGCCGTCTGTTCACTTGAGAAACACCACACTCATCAGTTATAGGATGGCATCGACTGCGCTCTTTGTCGATTTCGCCAGGAGACCCCCGAATCGGCGATGCACTTCGAACTACTTAAGGCAAGTACCGACAGGAATGCTCCACAGGGTACGACATACTGACCAATAACTGCAGTATGGAGAAATTCCACTTGAGCCGGTCATCAAAAAGAGGGTGATGAACATGATTCTCCATAATAAGACCTCCCCTTCGGAGTTGTCCGAAGTGAATGTGATCCTGGGCGAGACCTTTGCCTCAGCCGTGCACCAGTTCTGTAAGGATTACGACGTGGACATCAAATCGATCGATGTCCTCGGATCCCACGGCCAAACCATCTGGCTACTTTCCATGCCAGAGGCCGGTGAGACCCGCAGCGCTTTGACTATGGCCGAGGGTACATTCCTAGCCTCGCGCACGGGCATTACATCGGTCACCGACTTCCGGGTAAGTGATCAGGCAGCTGGACGTCAGGGAGCACCCCTCATTGCCTTTTTCGACGCGCTAGTGCTGCACCACCCAACAAAGCTGCGTGCATGCCAGAATATCGGCGGTATCGCAAATGTCTGCTTTGTCCTCCCGGACAGCCATGGCGGAGTTGACGCCTGCTACGATTTCGACACTGGTCCAGGAAACGTGTTCATCGATGCCGTTGTACGCCACTACACGAACGGCAAGCGCGAGTACGACCAGGATGGCGAGATGGGCGCCCGCGGTACCGTCGACCAGGAACTTGTCGACGATTTCCTGACACATCCCTACTTCGCGCTGGAACCGCCCAAGACAACGGGCCGTGAAGTTTTCCGTGACACTATCGCCCACGAATTTATCGTCAAAGCTGAGGCCAAGGGCCTTAAGCCTGACGATGTCGTTGCCACCATTACCCGTGTTACCGCCCAGGCCATTGTGGACCATTACCGTCGCTACGCTCCCAAGGACCTCGATATCGCGGAGATATTCATGTGCGGCGGGGGCGCCTACAACCCCAACATTGCCGCCTTTATCCAGGAAAATTACCCCAATACTCGCATTATGATGCTCGATGAGGCTGGTATCCCTGGCGGCGCTAAGGAGGCCATTACGTTCGCTTGGCAGGGCATGGAAGCTGTGGTCGGTCGCTCTATCCCTGTCCCCACTCGTGTCGAGACTCGCCAAGAATATGTCCTCGGTAAGGTGTCCCCGGGCAAGAACTACCGCAACGTCTTGCGTCAGGGCATGTCGTTTGGGGGTGGTCGTGATCATCTTCCCCCAGTGAAGGAGATGATTAACTACGTTGATGGCAAAGCTTTTGACAACAAGTGGTAAATACGGGTTACGTACTTTTTTTTTTTTTCTATCTAGCCCTTTGCATAACGGTTCTTGGATGCATTTATACACTATTTAGGGTTTTTTTTCTTTCTTCTGACCCAGCGTTATAATGATGAGATACATATATATGGACTGACGAATATAATGTTGTTCCTGGTTATTTTCTCCACGTGTCGGTGAATATCCGAGAATCTAGAAATGGAAATAGACCCCCGAGGTCAACTGGCAAACTTCATACTAATGCACATCATAATGCGTTCAAAGTATAAAAACACTAAGCAAGCGATCCACTACACTAGGACCACTAGCATACCTCAAATTTTCATTAAGCTCCATGTGCATATGTTAAATTTGAGACAGTAAATATCCATTCAGCCATTTTGGCAGTGCCAGTGCCGTTGGCACGTGCAGAAAAAGAGCAGTATCGGCAGTTGTTCGGCCCGAGCTTTCACTCTATATGATCGTCTATAGATGAAACGGGCTAATTCATTGCTCTGAAATACTCCATAATGGCGTGGGAATAGTTTCTCTTCATATATAATATGCCTATTTGGATCTATACTGCGGGTGAAGCTGTTCCTCGGGTCTTGGGGCTGGTAGCCTTGTGGGGCGTTCTTCTAGACCCTCTTTTAGAGAAATTTGGTCTCGATATGCAGTTGGATAGTTCTAGGCTATGTTGATAGAAGAAATCCAGCTAACAGCTAGAAGAGGAAGTGGCTCTGATTAATGACAACTGCGTTGCATGTACATGCATTTATATATAGCCTCAACCACGAAATCCTCTTAATGACCAAATAGAAGGACTACAAACACATTCTTCAACCAGGAATCACAGGGTCTCATATAGTGACCGGGGGTTTAAAACTGGCAGTTCACGATTTGGAACGCTGTAGTTATAATTTGGCACTGCCAATCGGACCAAGGGTATGTCGCAATAAAAATAGCTTGCTAAGGAATATAGGCTTCAATGATAGCTCGCTCTAGGATATAGGAATGTAAGAACAGAAGATTCAAGTCTCTTGCAATATCATACGGCGTACATGGTTTAATCAAGAAAAAACCCCTTTCTAGCGGCTATACGGCTATTGCTCCGCGGCTAGTTATTTTCACCTTCTAGCTACGACACTAGGAACGGAAATAACTATTTGAATATAACGTCCTTATCATCTCGGTCCAAATAGGCCATATCATTGAAGTACTAGGTCCATGGCAGAGGAGGTCCATGGCAGAGGCATCATGACCGACTGTTCGTGTTATTGATAGATCTGAACTTTGCACACAAGTGCCAAAACCGGCTAATATTAGGTAGTTTATTCGGATTTTGAGGTTCATACTGGCTGTATAGGCAGTGCTATTAAGATGGGCGACGTGCCACCCTTGTTCGCGTGAAGTATATGGTAAGATCATTATTGTTGCACCTGATATCCGACGAATTTATTTCAATTCTTCAAATGTTTATCTCATTTACCCCGCAATCTAAGTAGTGTAACGTTACAGTCCAGAGAAGCTTTGGGGGCTTCGAGGGCTTAAGCGTATTTCGCCGAGATATCTAAATTATCCCGTAAATGTGGCTTGAGGAGAGAATTGGTAACTGACGATCTGCAAGGTCGTACTCGCCCACAGGCTAAGTCAATGTTCGCCCAATCAATGATCAGCAACACCCGAGAATTCTCTATAACTACCTCCACCTTACCTCGCTATAATAAATTATATATTACGATAGACGCGCCAAGTTACGAGCGGGGGAGGTGTTGAATTGCCGAGATCATGCTAGCTTTCCAAAATCACCCCTAGCAGTTTAAACTGATCGTCGGTGTGCAGCTTCTTGCACTTTCTGTTCCTCTGTTATCGCAAAGCACTGCTACCTGAGAACACTACCATCTGTGAACTACCACCTGAGAGGACTATCCCCTGTAGATCTTACCTTCTAGGATACTCGAGATATCCTGTTCTAAAATGCCGTTTAGGATACAGGCTGCATACGACCTAAGGAATTAATCAAACCAAATCAAACCCCCAATGGTACCCTTTCTAGGGGCTATTCTGCACTCTCCTCGCCACGATGTAACCGATCGTGGTACCCCGTCACTTCCGATCTTGGAAGGTTATCAATAAACACCTTTGGGGGCTGTAATCCCCACCTCCCCTGATATATAAACCATTCCCTTGAACATGTTATTTCTTCACACAATGTTCAATCTACACCGCGTCACCTGCCTTCGGGCTTTTGTTGTCGCCCTTGCCACGCTTGGGTCAGTCAACGCTGTACCCATCGCGAACGACCTCGCTGGCCGTGACGCCGGAGGCCCCGCAGTATGGCCCACCCCTCAACAGATGACATTAACCGGGGGAAAGGTATCGCTCAAGGGTGACGTAACCCTCGTGACCGACAATTTCAAGGATACGGCCACAATCTCCACAGTCAAGGAAGTCGTGGCTGCCGCCGGCGGTAATGTTGTTCTCGCCTCCAAGCCTAGCGATAAAGGCACGCAGATTTTTGTTGGCACGGAGGCAGAAGCTGGATTTGCTGTCGCTGCTGCCAAGGCTCTTGGTGGAAACTCTGCGAATGGCCTTGATGCCGACGGCTATGTGTTTGCATGTGGCCACTATGAGCAAAAGCCAAGCATTGTACTCAATGGTGTCGACGAGCGTGGCACCTTCTATGCGGCACAGACCCTTCGTCAACTTCTTGACGGTGACCATATTCCCGGTGTCAAGGTGCGCGATTGGCCGCTCATGTCTATCCGTGGCTCGATCGAGGGTTTCTACGGTGTCCCCTGGTCTCATCAGGCACGTCTTGACCAGTTTGCTTTCTATGGAAAGCACAAGATGAACACATATGTGTACACACCCAAGGATGATCCACTTCTCCGCGCTAAATGGCGTACACTTTATAGCGGTGACGAGCTTACCCAGCTCAAGGAGCTTGTCGAGACTGCAAATACCAACCACGTCGACTTCACCTATGCTCTTTCGCCTGGCTTAGATGTATGCTACTCGTCCGATGACGACTTCGACGCTACTGTCGCCAAATTTAACCAGCTACGCGACTTTGGTGTCAGCAGCTTCTACATTGCGCTCGATGATATCCCTCTCGAATTCCATTGCGATGCCGACAAGAAGAAGTGGCCAAAAACAGAGAACGATGAATGGATTGCCGATGCCCAGGCATTCTACCTAAACCGTGTTCAGACCGAATACATCGAGCCGAACGACCTCGAAAACCTCGAGACCGTCCCGACCAACTACGCCGGAAGCGCAGCATCCCCGTACAAAACAGAATTCGGCACCAAGCTAAACAAGAAGATCCGCGTTCAGTGGACCGGAGAAGGAGTCTTCAGCGACGATATCACAGTTGAAAGCGTCGAGACAGCCGACGCGAGCTACGTCACCGAAAACTTGTTCCTATGGGACAACTTCCCAGTCAACGACGGCAATCGTGATCGCCTATTCCTCAACCCGCTCACCAAGCGTGCTGCCGAGCTATACAAGCATCTCCTTGGCTTCACCTCAAACCCAATGAACCAGCCATATGCCTCTATGGCGGCGCTCGCGAACTACGGCGATTATACGTGGAACGGGCCGTCGTACGACGCCACCAAGTCCATGGATGCAAGCCTATGGGAGCTGTCGGGTAGTGACAAAACCGTCCACAATGCACTCATTGCATTCGCCGACCTCAACCAGAACTGGCCGTACCAAAGTCCCGAGGTCAATGCTCCCAGTCTTACCAAGGATATTGCGGCTTTCTGGGCTGCTCGCAAAGCCGGCACCAATGACGGAACTAAGGCGTTGAAAGATCGCCTCGCACTCATCATCACCATCCCGGATGTTCTTCCCAAAATGGCTACCAAGGCCTTCGCTACGGACGTGGCACCCTGGGCGACTGTTGCTAGGCAGTGGGCGAACGCCTGTCAGTGCTTGATTTCCATGCTCGAGGCGCTCGATAGAAAGGATCAGAGTACGGCAGATGCTGAGTTCAGCTCTGCTAAGGAGTGGGTTGAGAAGACGAAGGCTAAGACTGTTGATGACCGTAATACTGATGGTGAGGACCTTCCTAAGTCGATTGTCCCAATTACCGGTGATGGGGCGTTTGATACGTTCCTCACTAATGCCACCGCTATTTACAATGGTAAATAGATGGGGATATAGGGTTGGTAGTATAAGTCGAATAGACAGATATAATGCACGCATTTTATACAAAATGCAAATATTGATCTGAAGCACTAGTCAGTGTCGTAGGAGTAGAGGCAGTCAACCATATTCAACAGCACTGTCAATCTACGCACAATTCTCTGATTTCCGCGTAAGAATAGTAGATCCAAGAATTCATGGATCAATAATGTTAAGACCGGCGATTTTCATCAACTAGCGAGTACGGGCGACTAAGACTCCAACATATATCCATTATTTTGCACTGACATAGCATTCACAGAGTATACATGCGCTTGAGAGGTTGGCTAGTACTCATCAGCATGATTACCCCATTGAACGGAAAGTTGTCCAACTTACTTCGGTTTTCGTCCTAGCCGCAGTAGCAACTTGGTAACCTCCATGACAGCCGGCAGCGTTGCCACAAGAGCGAAGATCTGACCATAACCCCATTCGTTGCCAGATTCCGTAAGGTTCATGCGCACTGTTCTCTCGCAATCTGCGATCAGTACTCCAGCGATACATAGCGCAGCTATCATTCGTTGGAATCGTGGAATACCCATCACGAGTTTTGCATCGTCGCAAACCCTACCAAACCATGTATTTTGTTTTCCACTACTCGGCGACGTCCACCATCTCCGCTGCTTGATGCCTTGCCTAATTGTTTGGTCGTCATCCATCCACAGAAGTATCTTTGTAAAAGACCACATTCTCGGGTTCCTAGATCGGATAATCCGTAGGTCTGTATGCCGCCATTCAGTGAGTGATCGCCGAGTTTCATAATTGTACGACAGCCAAGCCTGGTGTGATGTATCCGAGAATGGAGTCCGCAAGGATTGAAGCAAGTGAAAGGGCCCATATGTCCATAGATTCTGCTTGAACCAGAAGTAAACAACACACAGCATCATAATCAATTGATAGGATCGGTTGAGCGGCGTGACAATGTTGCCATCCACAAAGAAAGTGCTGGATCGAGCACAAAGGTTGCATTGTGGATGGTTTCCAAGACAGGGCATGTGGATGGTAAGGTACAATTTCACGGCAACGTACATGATCAGTCGTACTTGTTGCGCCATAAATAATCCCGGTGAATCTACCCTCCAGGACTCCATAACATACATCGGCGCGAGTGTGATTGTGAGTAATGCCGAAGCAACAGTCGCGTGATGAAGGCTCAGTGCGCCTTGCCAGAGGAAAATTGCAATCGTGATAACTATCGCTAAGGAAGTGATGACGAGCGTACTGTATGTTGAGCTTTTCCTGTTCGAGCTCGACGAGAATCCGAAGATAAAGACGTTACATATGGATTGAGTGTATGTAGAAACCCGCATCTACGTATTGGAATACACTTGGAGTTAGAAAAGACGGTTCTGCACGCTGAGAACAGTCAAGAATAACTTACACCGATGCCTGCGATATCGGGATCAGCCTCAACCACGCAAGGATTCTCACATGGAATTATTTTGGGGCAATATTTGGCGTCCGTTTTATACCATTTACCGACAAGGCTAAGGGAAATGATCGGGATTAGAAGTAAAAGGACCAAGGTCCCAATTTGGACCCCAAATAAAATCCGTAATCGGGGTCTTGGTTGTCCATCCGGATTGCAGAAAAAGCTGATACACAAGTCAAATTATATTCAACCTTCAATTTCACAGAGCAGCACAGAGTGACTCACGGTTTCTGGAGCCATACCGGGATCCAAAATGGTGTGTGTTTTTTTATACCGCGTGGCATAATGGGTAAGTTGCTTGGAACGAAGCAACCCAAACCACTCGAGCGGGGTAAGACCAGATAATTAATGGACTATTTGCCTGCAGACTAGCCGACTTGGACGAGCGTGAAAGGTTTTTTGAAATATGTGTCTTCCTTCGTTCACTGCGTTAATGGAGTGGAAATCGCAAGGGGAAAAAGGTACGAAATGGTTGCCGGACAGCTGACCGAATCTCCTGCCAACTGGTGTGTTTAGTCTGTTTGTTTGCACACATGCAGCGATGAAACGATAGCTATTTAAGGAATTATGTATTACCGTATGTCGTATGTGCTAAGAATACTGCCTATAATGTGAGCTATGGGCGCGCTAACCGCGAAAGGTACGGCGTCATGCAAAACAGAGTTCAGCAAAAAAGATTGAAGACAGTAGATAGGTAGAACCGATTTCGAGCGCTAAAAAAAACTAAAAATACATCACGAGGCCTTGTAAGCTGCGAACTATTCTTATATCTATATATCACCATTTTAGGGAGGTTTTGTAGGTCTCTACTCTTAGGTATAAAGATTACCGCTAATTTCATAATTGTAAGCTATAACTTCCCCAAAAGTGGTGACATAAGTTCGTATGTATGGTGTGAATAGCATTATTTTTGCCTTCTAGAGATCATTGGCTGATAGAACTAGGGTACCTTGCTGATTGCGGCCTCTTTAATATGGCTTTTTTAATACCCGAAACGGGCATTTTATTGCACGGCACCTCTATACCGCTGCGTACGCGACTATCAATATGGTCACAATTTCCTATTTTAGCATCCATGGTTAACCTAAGAACCAGTAGATTAGTAATTTTAAGACTGGAGGTTGCTATCGCGGAGCAAGGTAGATGATCGTTTAGATACAAAGAAGCACCACGAAACCAAGCCATAGAAGACACTACATGCAATGCATACACTCATCAATTCTTTGTAGTCTGATCCCACAGACTGCGCACGGTAACACCATCCACCCACTTACCCCCAGTCTCATCCTTCTGCACAATGAACTTCAGAGTCCGTTTCTCACCAGGAAGTAAAGAGAACGAGTTATCCTCAAAGTATCCCACCACGCCAGCAGGATAGTCAAGCCATGTATACAGCGAGACAGCATTCTGAGCCTCGACGGTGAACGCACCAGTCTTTGCATCATGAGACAGCTCGAGTTTCGGGTTTTTCAGTGCCAGCTCCTTAGGGAAGACGGGTGTAAACTGGTTCCGGTGTGTGAACGTAGTCAAAGTCTTGCTTTCGGCATTCGGGAGACGACCATGGGCAGTGAGATCAATGACCAGGACGGCATCCTTCGCATCAGGCAGAGAGAGCTTCGCCATATTGGTTTCGTAGATATTGGTAGTATTGAGTGCTCCAACAGAGAAATGTTTTGTCAAGGGAGTACCCGCGTTCCCGTGGATTGGCTTGCCAGACAAGTCCGTCCAGGTAAGATTCACCGTTCCCCCAACAGTCTCCCAGAGATCCGATGTTACATAGATAGACAAATCGCCCGTCGTATAGTTCCAGAATGGTGAGACGATAACTGGCTGGAAGATATCGCGGGTGACATAGTGGAGGACCTTCCAGCGGCCGTCATATTCGATGCCAGCCCATGTCGGAGCCTGCCAGATATCTTCGAGTTGCCAATACAGGGATCCGAGCTGGCGCTCAGGCATTCCGCTTCCGCGACGATAGAACTGGATTTCGGACTTGTACATATCTGCTTGGAAGAGCTGGGTTGCATGACACCAGGAACTGAAGTTGGCGATGGAGTCTTGCTTGTCGGGGACTGGGTAGTATGTCTCTACTGCTATGGTCATTTCGGCCATGCCCTTAGATGAGTTACTGTAGTTGTGGGTGTCTGGGCTGTTTGCTGGGTAGTGGTGGTTTCTGAGCATGATAGTACTGCTATTGAAGTGGAGGTCTTTCTCATCCACGGCTTGCTGCCATGTTTGCAGACTTGGCATGCTGTGGTAGCCGAATTCGTTAGCGAAGCGGCCGACGGGGTAGCCGTCGGAGTTGAACGCCCCATTGACATCATAATTGTAGTAGTCTGTGTTACCATAATAATAGCCTTCTGCGGAGCCATTTTCGTAACGCTCAATCATAGGAACTGGGGCAGAAAGGTCAACTTCCAAGAAACCGTTGTTGGTGCTACTGGGCATATATGAAATCGATCGTGAGTTCTCGTAAACCAACGGGAGAATCAGAGAAATGAACAGATGCTCGTAATCGCCAAGCACATGGGCATAGGATGCAGGATCAGCTTTCTTAGCGGTTGGTAGCTCCAAGTTTTCAAGCTCATTTCCACCAACCCACAAAGCTAAGGATGGATGATGGTTGACGCGTCTCGCATTGTAGACGATCTCGACAGCAACATTGTCAAGGAACGCTTGGTCCGTGGGATACAGAGCATCACTGAATTGGAACTCGCTCCACAGCAACACTCCGCGTTCGTCGGCGAGATCGTATATGAAGTCCGGAAGGTAAACGCCTGAAGCCCAGACTCGGAGCATATTCTGATTTCCAGCGACAACGGCGTCAAAGAGTCGCTTCATTTTGGCCTCGGTGACTCGTGGCCAGAAGGCATCCGGTGGAATGAAGTTCGAGCCCTTGGCGTAGAACTCATGACCATTCACCTCGAAATGCCAATTCGCGCCGGGCGCGATACCCTGCGCCAACTGGACATCGGTGATATTGGATCGGTTCAGGAAAATGGTACGGAAGCCAGTGCGCTTGGTTACGCTGATGAGGTTCTGGTCTTTGTTCTGAATAGTGGCTGTAACGTTGTACATACTTTGCTTGCCCATACCCGCGGGCCACCAGAGATTTGGTGCTGTCTGGAGACGTTGTCAGACATAATCTCTTATCCCGTTATTGAAAACTTACTGCATCAACTATGGTAGTACCGCTGATAGTTTGTCCAGATACAACAACGTTATCGAGCGATCCGGACTTCAGTACTTTTCCCGACTGGACATCCTTGATTTCGATAGACATGGATGGATGGATAGGCGGGGAGCCGAGGTAGTCAATACTTGCATTCACAATCCAGGGCTGACTCTGATCAGGAGCAAGGTGATTAATCTGGCCCTTTCGATAGATGTCAAATCCTGTGTTTAGAACATATAAATCTTCCTCTTTCTCAGACTGCACCAGGTAGATATTCTGCCATGGACCAGCAGGTGAGAACGCTGGGCCCCAATCCCAACCAAAGTCGGACTGTTCCTTACGAATGAACCAGCGGTTAGGGAATTCATAGGTTTCCTGGACACCAGTCGGCCATTCTGCAGACTTTATCAGACATTGGACCTAGTGTCATGTCTAGTGATAGAATACTTACCGGGGGCGTTTGGATCAGCGGCAATTGCATTTTGGATCTTAGTAGCACTTCCAAAATCGAGAGAGACGATCGGGGAACCTTTGCAATTTTTCAGGGCAGTGGAAATGTCAAAAGTATACTGCCGGAACTGGTTGTCTGTGGTTCCTATGAAGTGACCGCAGAACTCGATGGTTGTAAACGTGTCAAGTCCATTAAAAACAAGCCAGGAGGACTTAGAGTTGCTCGACCTGTGAAAAATTAGTAAGAATTTCAATTGAAATAGCAAAGGGTACAGACAAGCCCTTAATTGGTTTACTTGTGTAAGTCCAATTGCTGTCTACGATCCAACGCAAGTCGAAGTCATTCAATCCATAGTAGCTTCGACGTGATTCGAGTCAGTATAGAACCATTGCAGGAGAAACGAGCTTCAACTAACGGTTCATCTGTTTTTTCTTGTTAGATTGGTGAATTTTTGTAATCAAAAAGGACTCACCAATAACATTTGCGGCCAGAAGGTCCAAATGCGCCTGTGAGGGGACACGGCCAGGGACGCTAACATTCAGCGCCTTACTGCTAACAGTCCATCCATCACCGCTCAAATCCAAAACATTCTGCCCCAGAGTTATTGACAGAATCGATGGAAGCACTGCTAGTACAAGGTGATTCCAAAGATGCATAACGTCAAAATCCCAAACTATGCTGTGATGCGAGATTGAAGGGTTGCGATCCTATGTAAGCCCTATTTATCTCTATAGATCTGATAGTGGCGGCGAAATGTCGGAGAATCAAGTAGATGATCTACAATCAAAATACTATATCAACCACGGTGTTGTTCGGAGTTGAAATAGAATGGTGCCACACAGGCATGTAGCCCTCAGCACCCCTCGCGAGGAAAAAGTAACGGTAACACCACTAAGGTACGAATTGCGATACCCGGTGAGATGAAGAGAATTCCGGTCTAGACCTGCAGGATATACCTATGTCCCCTGTAGGGACTGCAGTATTGCAGTATTGAAACTACAAAGTAATTATGTTGTATGTATACAGAAGGTTGAGAGGCTCAAGGCTTAATTTCTTAGTGCGGGGTCCAAGGGTCCCCGAAACGTGATCTAGAACAAGTAATCAATGTATGGCTCTAGAAGCAAGAAAAAGCGAGTTTATTCACCTTTGCTTCAATAAATCAAGTCTCTTTTAATGACTATTTCATGTATTCATGTATTTTGTATTCTTTCAGTAAGCGAGGCATTACCAGTTTAGAACTACTGGTAAACGATAGATTGTAAAAGAGTTGGCCAGTTAGCCGATGAGTGGTCAAAACATGATGGTTAACATGTAAGGAGTATTCTGTAGATTTGCGGTGATTAAACAAGTTGGCTCAGAAATGAATTGAGTCAGCCTTAAATTGGGTTACAAACTAAACAAACAAGCTAATGTATATAATTCTGCTGATTAAGCTAGTTTATGACTGCCAAGACTACTTTTTATGCAAAAAGCTTTAGTCTGATATCTCTATGCTAATAGGGCCAAGAACAAATCCTATGACGAATAAGCATAAATTTGCGTTTAGGAGATTGTTGTATGAAGAAGAAAAAAAAAAAAAAGAATCTCCCTCGAACTGGTTGGGGGGAATTGCCTGCACCCGTAATTAGACATTAGGCGCCAGGTGTGAACGTCATGTCCCCTCTTTGTAAGCAACTGCATTTGTAATTCTACGGACGTAACTTTTAGCGATGCCCGACCTACCACACGGATTTCGGTCTACAAGATGACCGCAGCAGGTATATTTGACAAGGCAACAACCTACGCGTCATTCACTTCTAGTAGCAGGCTTTGTAATATGCCGAAGAACTTCTAAGGTTATTGTAGCTGGTCCTTACATTGAATCAGCCGCAACACTCCCAATATAGTTCATACCATAGCTATATATACCCGATAGGAGCTCCTTGGCTATATGTCGTTCCAGAGCATCCAATTCATCGTCTATTTATTTCAAAGTTAAAATCACTACAAGCATCCTACCACAACGCAACAGTATCGTCAGTATGCGTGTCCTTCTTATTGGTGGCAATGGACAGACTGGCCGTCTCGTCATCGATGAAGCATTGCAGCGCGGCCACAAGATTACAGCCTTGATTCGGGATCCCTCTACCCTTCCAGCTAGGGAAGGCCTAACCATCGTGAAGGGCACACCACTGGAGCCTTCGAACGTTGAAACCGCTTTCAACGCAGTCCAAGGAGATATCCCAACTGCTGTGATCGTTACTCTGGCATCCCCGCAAGTAAAGGGGACCCGAGTCATGACGAACGCGCACGAAAACCTCATCGCTGCGATGGAAAGGCACGGCGTTTCCAAAATTGCGACATTGGCTTCATTTGGTGTTGGGTCTTCTTTCCCGAATATCACTGTGATTATGAGATGCGCAATTTCCAAAACCAGCTTGAATTATGTGTTCGAGGACCATAATCAAGTCGATGAGACACTCAAGAAGAGCGGAGTGAAATTCGTGTTGTTCCGGGCGGCAAGACTGACTCTGGGAAAGAAAGCGCCCGTTCAGTTCTTCGGCGACGACGGGAAAGGACTCGGTGTTTTCGCGGGCTTGGGAGGGATCTCCAGGGCTAGTGTGGCGGCATGTCTGGTGGATGCTGCTGAGAAGAGCACTTGGGATCGAAGCACTCCTGTGATAACGAACTGATGAGGTATCAAGGTATGGGCCTCTACGAGACGAGAGAGAAAGATTGTGCTTTATGAAGCCATATCTATGAGTTAATGCTTTTCGGACATAGTTAATATCATTCAATCAATCATCTACTTAACCTTACTTTTGTTAGCAGCTTCTAATTTGCATTTTTGTGTAGGAAGTATCCAGATGGCTTATGCCACAAATATCTCGAGAAGGTCGGAAAGACTAAATTCAAGAAGGACTAAAGTTTTATAATAGATTTAAAGAGAGCGAAGAGAGTAAAATAGTGAAACGGATTTCGAGCGTCCCCGTAGTTTTTAAATTGATTGAAAGACAGCGTGTAGGGAGTCTGACTAACTTCACTCCCAGATTCATTAATACTAAGAAGGTGAGCACGTTAAATTAGCCTGCCTCTTATGCCCAGTAATTATCTTCAGCTGTCAGAATCCTGAAATACTATAATCCTAGTAACATGACATTCAATGGGGATCGTTCATCAAATGTTTATTGGCAAAAATCTCAAACATGAAATGCTGTCTATCTTCCCATTATACATGTGTATCTATACATGCTTCTTTATATTTTCTAGGTGTCCGCAGTTGATCCACTGTCAGATTCCTGCGCATCGCCGATACATCACCCTGTGTAAATCCAAGTCCATCAATGAGATAGTCCTCCACGCCGTTTTCAAACGTGCTCTCAAATGATGCCAGGAAAGCTGCCATGGAAGTAGCTCGAACACCACACAATTCGAGCATACCCAATGCCTCGGGAGACAATTGGCTGACGTCGGCTGCATCACCCCCCGAATTTATCGCAAATGCTTGCATGAGGTTCTCCCGGGCGCTTTCAAGTCCAACTCGAGTGAGGATGTAATCGTTGATAATATCGTCATGAGGTCTATTGATCAGGAGGAGGACGAGAGCGGCGAAGACACCTGTGCGATCTTTCCCGGCTATGGGTGGGAACTTATGGTTAGCACGATCTATTATGAATGGGATTTGCACGCGATTATGTCAAAATGAAACATGAGAGCAAAGTGATATATACGTAACATACCCGAACAATGAACAATGAACGGATCATCCGGTTTATCTCTGATATGCTTGAATATCTCAGTGAAACATGGTGCAGCCGCCTCAAGGATCCCGAAGTACATCTTCACGAAGCCTGCAGCGCCCCTGTCTGGGCCTGCAAAATCACGGAGATTCAAAGTCGCCGGTCGAGCTCCGTATGGTAACCATATCGTCTCGACTCCTGTGATAGAAGGCGCCGGTGCTTTTTGTCGCTCACCTTCATTCCGGAGGTCGAAGATAGTGGTGATTCCCAATTCGGTTGCGATGACCGATTTCCCGGGCCCCCAGATGTCGGACAAGTTTCCGGATCGATAAAAGAATCCCGGACGTAGCATGTTGCCATCGTGGCTCACGTCGCGAAAGTTGGTGACACCTTGTAGAGGTATAAATGGTGGCATGGATGTGATCTGGGTTACGAGTGCCTGCGGGATGGGAGTTCTGATATCGGTATTTAATACCTCGCGGATTTGGTCGGTTTCATGCATGGTTATTTGGTTGAATGTACAAAGGATTGAAGATAAAATTCGAAATTCGAAATTCGAAGGTATAAAGAAAGCTCATGCCAACTATGTCATCGTCTCCATCGAATAGTGGAGCCGAAGCCTGGTGCAGGCACCAATGTCATCATATCCAATGACCTCAGGCTTCATTTTCCAGGAACTGTCTTGGTAGTTTTTTGGAGTGGAATTGTTAGTAGAATTGTTAGTGTTCTTCTCGGTAGTCTTCACAGATATCCTTTTTTAGATATTTCCCCCTTACTGGTGGCCGTTTTACATACTCGGGCTGTCCTTTTTGACTTCATCCTCTTGTTGACTTCATCCTCGTACAAGTCCTAGAAAATGAGAAAATAAACCATTTTAGAAGCCAAAATAGCAAACAAAATAGCAAACAGTATCTACATATTGCCCTTTGTGTAACTTCAACTTCCCACCAATCAACTATATCTCCATCTTCTCAAATCAAACTCGTCTATCTAGTCATGACATACCCAGGCATCGACGGTAGAGTCGCAGACTTAGAATCAGGCATACAGTGGCGCATCAGCGCAGCAGTCTTCCGGTACAGAGCGAACGGAGAGCTCGCTGTCTTACTTATGAGGCGAGCCACCGGTGAGGCCACATGTCAATGGTGTAATGTTCCAATAGGCCCAGTTCTCAATACTGATGGGGCCATCCGCGATACCGTGGAGCGCATAGTTCTCGACAAGACCGGTCTTGGACTCCAGGGTGACCACATTATCGAGGAGGTGGGGTCATTGAGGTGGGGATCTGAAGGGGAAGTCATCATCAAACTCAACTTTGTGATTTATGATGAATCTTTCGACCTCATCACAATCCGTTACGACGAGTTCTTTGAATATCAATGGGTGCAAGAGGAACGTATTGGCACTCTCGCCATCCCTGTCTCAATGCAGCATATGATCCGCGATGGATTTGAGCTACACCGCTTGGGGGTTTTTTGAGGTGTGTGATATTTGAGACCTCATTTTAGATATGGAATAAAGATACCGAGAATACAAAGAATGCAATCAAGTGAGATGTTGAAATGTTCCAAATGTGTCTGTATTCTCTTCCCCGCATGCATCGGATACTCGGTTGGCCGCGGTGACGTTAAAATGCCGACGCCAACCGCTCTCCGCAATCCCCAGATTTAACACTCAAAGACCCAATCTCTCACCTTTCTCTCATTGAAACAAATTAAATCTACAATGTTAATAACAAGAGACGCCAAAATGTCTCTAAACCTCCTGACTCGAAATGGCCTGCGCAGCCAGCCCATAACTGCAGCGCGCATCGTCCCCGCACGGAGGTGGAGTAGCTCCATCTCGCAGCGGCCGGGGTCAGACAGGTGATTACTTAAAAGACAATGTTTTTTTTTGGTCTTTTTTGGAGCCACTGACAAGATGTTGATTTGTTTAGCGTTCGATTCCCAGGAGCTGTCAACAGCAAATTCACCTCGGAGATGACCTTCCTTAAAGCCTCGGATCTGCCCGCTATCCCTACCTACCGAGTAATGGACTCGGACGGTTACCAGGTTGATAAGACGAGACCAGCACCCGATGTTACAAATGAGGAGGTCTTGACATGGTACAAAAATATGCTGTCTGGTTAGTTAGCCCCCGCTTGACGTGATGCCAAGTAGCTAACTTTTGCCATGCAGTAAGCGTTATGGATGTGGTCATGTTCGAGGCACAACGACAGGGTCGCTTGAGTTTCTACATGGTATGTCCAATTTATTAATTGTGAAAAGCACACTGCTAATCTGACCGATTATCTGTAGGTTTCCGCCGGCGAAGAAGGCATCACGGTTGGGTCCGCCGCAGCATTAACGCCAGATGATGTGGTCTTTGCACAATACCGCGAAGCCGGTGTATTCCAGCAACGTGGATTCACACTAAAGAACTTCATGAGTCAGCTATTCTCCAATTGCAATGATACAGGCCGTGGTCGAAATATGCCAGTCCACTACGGACAAAACTATCCTCGCATGGTCAGTATCACCTCCTTGCTACCGCAAAGTCCATTTCGTAACTCACACACCCAACAGCACACGATCTCATCACCATTAGCCACACAAATCCCTCAAGCTGCCGGAGCAGCCTACGCCCTGAAACTCCAAGACCTCCAAAACCCAAATCGGGATCCACGCATCGTAGCCTGCTATTTCGGCGAAGGAGCCGCCAGCGAGGGTGACTTCCACGCCGCACTGAACATCGCCGCAACAAGATCCTGCCCAGTCGTCTTTATATGCCGAAACAACGGCTACGCAATCTCAACACCAACACTAGAGCAGTACCGAGGCGATGGAATCGCCAGTCGCGGCGTGGGATACGGCATTGATACGATCCGCGTCGACGGCAACGACGTCTTCGCCGTAAACGAAGCAATGAAAGAGGCGCGTCGACTTGCCCTAAGTGACGGTGGTCGGCCTGTACTGATCGAAGCCATGAGCTACCGTGTCTCGCACCACAGTACCAGTGACGACAGCTTTGCGTACCGTGCCCGCGTCGAAGTTGAGGATTGGAAACGTCGGGATAACCCCATTATCCGGCTGCGGAAGTGGCTTGAGAATCAGGGGATTTGGAGTGAAGAGCAGGAGAAGGAGACGCGGGATGAGATGCGGAAGGCCGTGTTGAAGGAATTTGGTGAGGCGGAGCAGGAGAAGAAGCCTTCACTTAGGGAGGCTTTTGCGGATGTTTATGAGGAGATTACTGAGGAGCAGAGGGAGCAGATGGCGGAGCTTAAGCGCATCTTGGAGACTTATCCTGATGAGTATGATCTGCGGCCGTATAAGGATGGTATTAATGGTTTGGATTGAGAGGGGTTGTCTCTACAAAATATATATGCGCCCCTTCGGGTGTTAGAGGGTTATATCAAATACAAGAGCTATATCCATTTAGATTCCGGGGATGTTCAGAGCAAAGATGTTTAGTTATGATGTTTATTGAATATTCCAGCTGCATTTATTTATGGGATCTCTCACTAGCCAAGAACAATATAAAAATATACAAACCCTAATATCGTCCATACCCCCTACGCCGAGCCCTCCGACTTTGCGCAACAGCAACAGCGACCTTAGGCACAGTAGAGAGACTCATATAATTCTCATCCGAAGCCAGATAAATAGCACCGAGCCCCATACCCTTCGCCAACCGAACAACATCATCGACATCGGCATCCCCAGGCGTCTGATTCAAAATAACAGCACTCTTTTCATAATAACCAGGCGTCGAGAAATGCTCATCAGGAGCCAGAGCGACCCAATTAGCATAAGTATTCTCATACTCGACAATAAAGTCCGCCGCCGCAAACCACTTGCCAACATCAGCCACGAGCTTGACGCCAGGGTTAAAGATAACGGTGTTTAAGCCGCTGCTCTTAGACTTCCTCGACAAGTTCTCGAAATAGGCGAGCTTGCTCTGATCTTCACCGTTGGCTGCCTCGTCGAAAAAGACGCCGGAGAGACGGATATTCTTCCCTGTGTAGGTGGCCCATTTCGCGTAGGTAGCGATGTCCTTTTCGACTTCGGAGCTGGATCGTGTGCCTTGTTTTGTATGGGTGTATCCCAGTAAATTGGCATTGGAATAGCTGTTTAGCTTCGCGATGGCAGTTATGAAGACTTCTTCTGGGTATTCTGTGTCGCCGGGACCGGTTGATGGGTTGATGATTAGGTAGAATGAGATTGAGGGGTGGGCTGCGATGGAGTCGTAGATTGTATTCCATGCATCTATGCCAGGCCAGGCATATAGCGGAACTAGTAGGCTGGTTGATATGACGGTTGAGGCTAGGGTAAGCACAGTAGCTATGATAGGAAGTAATAGGAACATCGTTTTATATGTTTGGGCTAAAAGCGAGGAAGGAAACAAATGAATATGGCACCCAGAGGAGCCAGTTATATAGAAATTAGTGCAAGGAAAGGGAAAAAAAGACTAACAAGACTGACGGGAAAGTATACTATGTGAGTAATGCACGCTTTATACACCTGGGCATGCCGAGAGACTCGGGAAATAATATCCTATGGGAAGAAAGGGATCGGATAGCAACAGCAGAGTCAAAGATCAGGCTCAATCCCTATTGTTTCCAAGTCGCAAGTAGCAAGAGACCTAAATTGACACCAATCAACCACATGTTTCAAGAGCCAGACATCTTGGACACGAGGTAAATGGTTCATTCGCCCTGAATAGCCAAATAGGCATCGTGTGACACCAAGAATGAGCTACTCCGTATTGTCGGATCCCTTCGGAGGAATGAGCCCTCATTAAATGTCTGGGCTTGATTGAAATGTACAGAGTAGAGGAATGCGGAAGTCAAGAGTTCCAGCCCTGGCGGAGGCGGTAATTGATCTCTTGGCATATCCCCCCTTGATCTGTAGATATTGATGTTTTGAGCTACATTAGCCGATGAGAATCGGAGTTCAGATATATTACTCGCATGTAATGGCTACAATGTAGTGAACGCGCCATGTCTCAGATATGACCCATTGACTGGCAGATTTAGGTGCAATATATATATATATATATATCACACCCAGAACTTGTAACATTCAATTCTGGAGATGTTTCGATGTTCACTTGGCGTTGAGGGGTCTCTTAAATTTGAAATTTGGTTGCTCAGTGTATCTTAAGTATAGTATTAAGGATGAGCCTAGAAAGTGCATGTCTAATAAAAAAGTTAGAAATCAGGTTACTAGGACTAGGTAGACAAAAATAATGTTACAATTATTCATTCAGGTTAAGATAGATAATGATACAGAATGGACTAGAACGCCGTGAAATACCACACCATCCGGGGTATCATGCAAATCCATATGTACACGCATAGAAATTCCAAGTCCAAGTCCGCCCAGGAATACGCGATTGCGAAAAGGACCGACAACTCCGATCCAAGATAGAGTCAATGGCTGATTGCTGATTACAGCTCCGACCCAGCAGCAAAGTTCAATGCCTGCTGCTGAAGCTTCTTGTTGCGTCGAAGCAAAGCTGCAAACTTCTTGTCCAGCGAATCCATTTCTTTCCGGGTGAGCTCGAGGTCCTTCTGAGAACGACCGGAGAGATCCTTCAGCTCCTCGTTGGTCAAGCCGGCAACGTCGTCGAGGGTTGGGTTGGTACCGACCATGCCCGGATTGCCCAGCATATGCTGCGCGGTAACTGCAGCAAAGGAGCGAACAGCAGCAGGGGTGGTGTTGAGAAATTCTGCCGAGTTGGCGACGGCCCAGTCATGGTTGCGGGTGCTGTCTGCCTCCATGGCCGAGAGGACATTAGGTGGGATCACGGATTCCGCCGCCTCAAGAGAAGAGGATGGGGAAGTGGCACCCAGGCGAGTGGGCATGTCGTCAACCCAGCAGATGTTGAACTTTTCTGGGTTCGCGAAAAGTGCTTCCAGGCCTCCACTGGGATTGCTTGCATCGTCTCCAGTCATGAAAGGATCCGTGATACCGGCCATGTTCTTCTCCAGCTCAAGGTACCGCTCCTCCTCTTCTGGCTCCAGATGGCGCAAGACACAACCGCGGGGGAGTGATGAGGCATCGAGTCTTGAGGGAATCATCGCCAATTCGAACAGGCTCTCCACGAAGCAGAGTTTTCCGATCCTCCTCGGTCAACTCGTTGGGACACTGGAGATAATCGTAATCCTCCGCAGTGCACTTCATGTCGGTGCGCTGGCTGAGGTTGGGAGGGTTGAAGAGGGAACTTTTGTTGAGATCAAGTTCGCCGGACTTGTGCATCTCAGCGAGCAACTCATGAAGAGGCTTAGTTCGTTCAACGAAAAGATCCTTGATTGCCCTTCCGAGAGCCTCGGAGTCCTTGACTAACTGTCCCACTGTATTGTTTGAACGCCATGGCTCTACGGGGATTTCCTTCTGAACAGGTGGCTCTTCAACAGGGGGAGGAGTAGGCTCCCTGACAGGCTTAATCTCCTTGGCTTTGACTTTCTTTGCGGTAGTATCTACCTTGGGTTCGGCCTTGACTGGAGAAACACTCGCGGGTTTCACAGGGCTCGCTTTTTCTGGGGCACTAGCAGCGGGTGCATCGGCTGTGCTCACGGTGGCTGTGGGGGCCTTCTTGGTCTTGCGCTTTCGCCCCATGATAGGCGCTTGAACAGGCTCCTCATTCACAGGCGCAGTTTCGACCTTCTTAGCTTCGGCCTCCTTTGCCTTCTGCTTCCGCTCCTTCTTGACCTGGCTCTTGGTCATGGAGCGAACGGGGGCGGAGCCGATACGAGTAGAAGCAGGAGGGGAATTGGCACGAGAAGCAGAGGTGGAAGGATAGTAATCAGCTTCCCATCCCATATCAGCAGGAGTGTCAGGGACGCTGGTTGACGAGATACTCTGTCTTCTAGAGCGGGACTTGGTACCTCCAGCGACAGAAGCGGGCACAGAGGGTGCGGTGACAATGGGAGGAGTTTCTGGCTTCGGGGTTTCTACTACACGCAGAATACGAGGCTGGCGAGTAGCAGGGGAGTCAGAAAGGCGGGATGCGATGGTTTGCGGTGTGTCAGGTCGCGACCCGATCGCAGAGACAGAGCCAGGAGGTGGAACCTGCTCAGTCTTGGCGGATAGGGGTAGCGGGGAGCCAAAATCGAGTGGGCTTCCTTTCGTAGTGGCAGAACTCGGCTGCATCTGGTGTGTAGCCTTTGCAGGGGAGTCTTTGAAATCAGCTCCAATGTTGAACTCGCTCTTGCGTTGGGTACGAGCCTTGCTCGCGGGCTTTTGCACGGGCGATCCAAAGGAGATTTGAGAGGCGTCCTTCACGCGGCTTGATGTCAAGGGTCCACCCACGGTGAGCTCAGGACTTAAAAGACGAGAGGGGCTGCCAATACGGCTCTGCGATGGGCTGTTCAGTCGCGAAATACTAGGCGTCAATCCAGGTGGGAGAACCGGGGCAGGAGACGAAGGTTTAGAGGAGTTGTGTTCCTGAAAGACAGAAGAGGAGGGATGAGCATGGGGTAAAGGCAGTCCAGGTGGCAGAGTTGGAGTTCCAGCACGAGCGGCTGACTCGCCAGGCAACTGAGACTTCAAAAAGCCAAAGCTGTCAACAGGTCGTCGATCTTTGGATTGATCTCCAAGAGGGGGGAAGTCCTCATTTACTAGAGCATTGAGTCAGCGAATGTCCAATAAAGCAAAACGTGGCGATGGAAGTGGTCAGATGAAGGTGAGGTAAAGATCAGATCGAAATCGCTTCAGACGATGGTGAGAACTAAGCAGCAGCAGCAGCAGCAGCAGCAGGACGACTAAGCGAAATACAAAAAGACCACGAGATAATTACATGATGGGCATCTCCCGGACCAGGCACAGTGTAGGACAGGGCGTCTATGTAAACGGCGGCTGTGAGGAAACTGATTTCGAATAAGACCCTTTTCGGCTTGTGGTATCAGGGTAGGGAGATCTTAACGTACATTAATCCATAATAAACACCCGAGGTCTTCAAGACACAGCAGATCATATAATGGAAGTCCGGATGCAAAAAAAAGAACAGTAGAAAGGGAATACACAGCCGCCGAATACAAAGGGAGCCCGGAACACACGCCCGTATGTCCATGAAATGCGAAGACACCTGGAAAGAGCCAGAGGAAACATGCAAGAAATAAATAGCAATTGAAGGAGGCAGGCGAAAGACCCTAGTGCGCCAGGTGAACGTCCAGCCATCGCATAAATCAGAGCTGTCGGTCTGACCGCGAATAAAACAGAAACAACATATGCAAGGCCTCCATGTCGAGGAGAAGAAAGAAAGGGAATTGATATCATGTCATCAGGATAAATCAGGCCCATCAAGGGAAGGTCATAGCGAAAAGGCGAGGAAAACGCAGGAAATCAAATCACGGGAACAAGAGGTTGAAGGGAAACCATGGGATTCACCACCGACTGATGCCACCACCATACACCATCGAGGGGTTGTACCCACCTTGACCCTGACTCCCGTACAACGCCTGCCCAGCAGTAGCATTCGCACCGACTTGATGCATTCTCGCCTGCAAAATGCTCGGGTCCGCAAGATCTACTACACCACCTCCACCGGAGGAAGTGTTAGCGTGTCTGTGCTTCTTCCCCTTCTTCTTCTGCTTCTGTGGGCCGGAATCAGGCATTACACCCGTTTGGGGCCCATAGAAGGAGCTGAGAAGGCCATTGACAGGAGTCATGGGGGGCGGGGTATTGTGCTGTTGAAGAAAAGGGAACATGAACTCACGCTTAGCTGCCTCTTGGCCCTGTAAACCACCAACATTCGTACCAGTTCGTCCACGTAGTAGTTCGCGCATTAACTCGGGAGTCGGATCTTGCTTTCCTCCATTACCACCAAGCCCAGAGGTGAAACCATGTCCTTGTGCGAACATTCCACCACCACTAATGGGAGGGGTACCGGCCGTCTTCAATCCCGGCGGGGGGCCCCTGCACACCACTGGCATAGAAACCGCTTGCTGCAAGACTGTGTTGAGGGCTTGGGGCCGAAAGAGGGTTGGGAGATGAAGATTGCATTTGACCCAGCATGCGTGCGTTGGGCATATTCTTAGAGCCGACCTCATTTGCAAAGGAGAATCTGGAAGACTGTCGGTTCTGTGCTGCCTGCAGCGCATTGAACTGTGCCATCTGGTTCTGCACAAGGCCTTGGCGGACTTGGGCAGCTTGGTCCAGAGCGGCAGAGCTGAGGGGATCAGCCAGACCAGCTTGTTGATTGCCGGCGGACTTAAGTAGCATCAACTGTTGTTGCTGCAAGGGAGTTAAGCTTCGTCCAGCGAGGTTCAAGCCTTGGAATTGATGGCTAGTGGCAGAGACAGGAGATCCAACAGTTGAGTTGTCCGCAGTGTCCTGTTGCGAAGGCGGCTGAATAGCACCGTGAGACTCCCGGGTCTGGCGATTGCGCGGAGGATTGGCTTCCTCTGGCTCACCACCTAGCTGGAGGCTACCAGCTTCACGGCTATCCTCCTCGGCTGCAACAGACTGGAGCAACTCGTGCTCGCGGCTCAGACGCTCCTGTTCGACTTTCTCGCGCATTGCTCTGCGCTTGACGCCGCCATATGGGTCAATGAAAGACGGGTAATCCTTGATTAACTTCACCTCTTCCGCACTCAATTCGGCCGTGCTAAAGGAAAACTTGAAATCCGGAGAGTTGATATCCTTGAGCAAAGTGTCAAAGGGTGATGGCAGCTTCGGGGGTTGAGGCGCACGGCGAGGGCGTGGTTGCGGGGCGGGGGATTGAGGATCAACCTGGGAAGTTGATTGTGGGGCTTCTTGGGAAATCGGAGATGGCTTCTCTGCTCGCTTCGGTTCTTCAACTGGGGTCGCCACATTGACACTAGCTGGTCGTGGGCTATTAATGGAGGCTTGACTGCCAGTAAGACTAGTCCTCCTGGTTCGCTGAATAGCAACATCTTTGTTAGCCCAACTGGCGGTTGATGGCAGAGCCGGGCCATCTGGTACGCCGGTGCGACTACTGATCGAGTCATCCTTGCTCGGTTGCCGGCGCATGGGATGGGCGATGGGTTGAGCGGACCTCACGTGAGAGGGAGTAGGTGGGATATTTGGGCGTTGGGTGGAAATCGTGTTCATAGATGAGAGATCCTGGCGGCTGTAACTGTCGCTGTCCTCCCCAGTCTCGTGCAAGAAAGTGCAGTTCCGATTATTGCACTGTTCATTGCGAAGGAAGGAGGAGCAATATTTGGTTGTTCCGTATTGCGCCCTGAGCACTCGATCGCCATTTCCAGAACCGTCCACGGCGTTGATGCACATCGCAGCATCGGCTTTGCGCGAGAAAGTCACGTAAACACCAATTCCCTGGTTGGGGTTACCGCCGGGCTTAGCCTTGCTGACCACGATCTTCTCAATCTCGCCATATTGACCGAAATATTCCCGTCCACGGAGCGTTTGAAGGAGTTGATTTTCGTCTCGGATCGTAGGGTTGAGGCCGATAACGTAGACCAAGTTCTTTTGGACCACGCGGACACCGGCTAAGTTCTTCCGACTGGAGGCCTCGATTTCACGCTTTTCGGCTTCCTTCTTTTTCGCAGCCGCCGCCTTACGGTGTTTCAGTGCCAAGTCTGCCTTGAACCTACACACAGTATGTTAGTTGGGATGTGGCGAAGATATCACAAAGTATGGGTCAACTCACTCCTCAACGTCAGGAATCTTGTACTCGATGGTACTTTCATCATATCCGCGCCGACAGTTGGGGCATCGTCCTTCTTCATTTTGCGTTTTGATATTATTGTAGCAGAATTGGCAAATCTATAAAAAAAAGATCACAGGTTAGGTCTGGGACAGGGAGACAAAAACGAGCGATCTGTCCCTGTCATAACAAGGCGAGTAGTGACAAAATCGCATCGAGAATTATGATCAGAACGTACCTGGTATCCACAAGGACACGGTTTAAAATTCTTATCGGAAAGATCGAACTCTTCAATGCACAGGGGGCTGTGGGGTGATTAGTACACAGATCGCGCGGGTTGAATGAGCGTCAAGACGTACCAGAACTCGTCATCGTCGTCGATGACGGAATCGATCAATGAAAGACCAGACATGGTTGCGGGGAATGTGGTGACAACCGGAGAGGGACACGAGATCTCAAACGCCGACACCTGATTAAATCGGACGAGAAACTGTGAAAATAAAAGAAGTACGCTGCCCTGCAAAGTGTAGAAAGACGAACAGCGATTAGATGTTTGGAGAGGAACGAGACTAAGAGAGGGCAAAAGAAAGGGTGGAGATGATTGATAGAAGAGGGTGAATGGGGAGAAGAAGGAAGGAAATTGTGAAGCGCGGCTTCATTTTGCTGGCATTGCCCGATTGAGTTTAGCGTGTGCCCAACACGTGACCAAAAGTGCTCGACCACTCTAAACCTTCACAATCCGACTTACGTGCCTCCGTCCCCTCCTCCCGTTGCATCTGCCATTGCTCCTTCTACACAATGGCCTCCGCACGCTCTTTGATGCGCCTGGGTTCTGGACGCTCTGTGGCATCCGCCACGAGGTCCATGGCCGCCCGCACCTTTTCCTCAGCCTCCCTTCAGTGTGCCCCCAAGGCCTCGACAGCACCGGGCCCGGAACCTGAGAACATGCGCCAGGCGCAGCGCCCGCGTATGTGCAATGGACCAGCCGAAAGATAGGATACAATTGAGCTAACCGAACCCTGTTTTGCCAGCCTCGGGACCCCTACGTGCCCCCCGTGGTCAACCCTACCGACAAGTACCAGCCCATGGCCGAGAGCCTGCACGCCTATGGGCAGTACGTTATGTCCTGCCTGCCCAAATATATCCAGCAGTTCACCGTCTGGAAGGATGAGCTCACCGTTTACACCGCTCCCGCCGGTGTTGTTCCCGTGATGAGCTTCCTCAAGAACCACACTGCCGCCGAGTTCACCCAGGTCTCCGATATCACGGGTGTCGACTTCCCCACCCGCGACCAGCGTTTTGAAGTTGTCTACAATCTGCTCAGTGTTCGTCACAACTCCCGTATCCGTGTTAAGACCTACGCGGATGAGGCCACCCCCGTGCCCAGTGTGACTGGTCTCTTCGAGGGTGCTCTGTGGTACGAGCGTGAGGTGTACGACATGTTCGGTGTGTTCTTCTCTGGACACCCTGATCTGCGCCGCATCATGACCGATTACGGCTTCGACGGCCACCCACTGCGCAAGGACTTCCCCTTGACCGGTTATACTGAGCTGCGCTACGACGAAGAGAAGAAGCGCATCGTTATTGAGCCCCTTGAGCTCACCCAGGCGTTCCGCAACTTCGAGAGCGGCTCTACTGCTTGGGAGCCCGTGGGTGCGGGTCAAGACCGCACTCCCGAGTCCGTAAGTCATATTATCTCCCTTGCTAAAAGACATTACCCTGACCTGTTCAACTATAGTTCAAGCTTCCGACCCCCAAGCCGGAGGAGAAGGAGGAAGAAAAGAAATAGAGAGGTTCTGTATGCGTATCATTTTCTTTGCCATGTTTGTATGTACATATCCGTCAGTGTTAATCGATGGTCTTTTTTTGTTCAAGCAATATATCCAGCAATGTAGTACACGTAGCAGTTAATTCGTGTGGGCTCACTCATAAAGCTAACCTACAATGACTCGTACTGAGCATTTACTTATTTATCATAATCGGAATGTACCTAGAAACATATAGCTTGAACTAGATATCAAACGGATTGATTCGCGATGGCCATTGTAAGCGTCTGTCTTGGCACCGGGATCCGCCCCAAAAAAAAATTAAGCTACACCAACATCCGACGATCAACACGACCCTCGTAACTGCTCACGGTTTTTTTGTTCAACGAGTCATAAACTCTTTAACTCGTTTATCTGAATACCGCACATATTCATACCCTCATACCACCGAAAAAATGCCCAAGCGCAAGCTCGAAGAAGTCAGCGGTCCCGCGCGGTCCAGCGACACTCGCAAAATGTCCATCCACGGCACCCGGTTGACGCAAATGTTCGAGAACGGCGTATTGATGATCATGCGTGGTCTCAAGACATCGCGCGGCTTTGAGCGACAAAAGCTAAGTCGGCGAGAGAAGACAGCAAAGCAGCAAAAGGACGAGAAGGCTTTGGCACGACTAAAGGAAGAAATCGAGACTTTGAAGGTATGCAGTTATTGTCACTGCGGACATGCAGACGGCTTTGCAAAGGGTCTTCGCCTAAAAACTCAATTGCTAATATTTGCTTACAGGGTCTCGATTACCATGTCACATCCGAACGATACCTGTTCAAGCAACTTATCAGAACGAAGCGAATCGCAGAAACACGGACATTTGGAGAGTTCCAGGCCGTCAAGAAAGTCTCTCAGGATGGACCGAAGACCACCGCCGAAGCCAATATCCTAGCACGGCTATTCAAATCCACTCCAGTGCAGAAAGAATTGCCCGGGATTATGGCGGGCATTCGGAAACTACTTCGAATCGACGACGCGCCGACTAGCAAGGCGACAAAAGAGACTAGCAAGGAGGATGCGCCAGCAAAGAAGGCACGGAAGGAAACCAGTGGATCGGAGTCTGAATCAGAGACAGCGACGACAAAACCCCGGCGCGGCGAGCAGGTCTCTCGCTCCGCGAACGATATGGACATCTCCGGCTCAGAAGAATCCGGAGACGAAGACCTCTCACAATTTAACTCGCGACTTGGACCGGGATCAGACTCGGAAGCTGACTCGGAATCCGGCGACGAGGAAGATCTCGCCGCAGACGATATCTCTGATTCTATCTCCCGCTCCCCATCACCATCCTTCTCTGCGGACTCCCCGCCACCCAAGAAAGCGAAGGGAACCAAGGGTTCTACTGAAGCTTTGAAAACCACAACGTTCCTGCCGTCTCTAATGCACGGTGGTTACTGGTCTGGCTCGGAAGAAGCTACTGATGAGGAAGATTCCGGCAAGAAGCCTGTTCGTAAGAACCGAATGGGTCAGCAGGCGCGTCGGGCTTTGTGGGAGAAAAAGTATGGAGCTACTGCAAACCATGTCAAGCAGGAGCAGCTGGCTGCGAAGTATGGTGGTAGAGATAATGGTTGGGATACGAAGCGCGGAGCAACTGACGGTTCGCGAGGTGGGAGAGGAGGGAGAGGAGGCAGACGTGGTGGTTTCGGCAGTGGGCCTGCGCGGCCTCAGAGAGATGGTCCTGCTGGGCCTCGCTCCGGGCAGCATTCTGGTGGCAAGCCTAAAGGTGGTCCGCCTAAGGACGAAGGTCCATTGCATCCCTCTTGGGAGGCGAAGCGGAAAGCCAAGGAGCAGACGGCAGCTACTTTCTCTGGAAAGAAGGTTACGTTCGATTAGTGTTATGGGCATTATATATATATATATATATATATCAATCAATCAATCAATGTTTGAGGTTCGTTCCAAACAAGCAAGCAGATATTACGATCTCTCTATGTGATACAGGTTTAAAGTCATCCGACCCAGACCAATAAGAGACGGATTACTGGCAATATATAAATTGATGCATTGGGAATACGCTGTGTACAATTTCCGAGAGTTCCACCACCCAGGTGCAATATATAGCAGTGAAACATAAACAGCCGCAAGATGGTATACCAAGAAAACGAAAATCAAAGTTGTAAGGCCCAACCCAAACGTGTTGTATAAATGAGTCGCTGCTTAATAAACAAAGCAAGATAGAAAGAAAAAAAAAAAAAACGCTGATCATGGATCCCTCATGAAGTTCAACCAGTTAGGGGGGTCAGATCCACCACTAGGGGCCTTCATTTCAGCACCAGGTAAACCATTAGACTGACCCTGTGAATCTGGCTCGAAGCAAGGAATAGCAGTAAACTCGCCCAATTCTTGTGGGAAATTGGAAACAAAATGATCAAAGCCAAAGTGTGGCATCTGTGAGAGGGACTGCTGAGAAATGGAGAAAGTATCCGGGAGTGGGACTTCTTCGCCTTCTGGGATGCTCTGGTTAGGCGCAGCAGGTGTTGTAACAACACCGCCCACTCCAATCATAGCCGCAGAAGGAGGTGTCAAGGCCATGCCATGGAGAATATTAGAAGGACCCGTCATAGTAGGCGCTTGAGACAGTGCACGTTGCGGGACATTTTGCTCATTTGAAGCATAATTTTCCTGCTGTTGCCACGCGAGCGTGGAAGGCGAGATAGGTCCTGCTTTCCAAAGCATTTCCCAGTTTTTGAACCGGTCGTAGGCGGACTCGACAGCACCTCCGCTACTCATATCCGGCTGGGTCTCGCTCCATGCTTCGAGACGGCGAATGGCACGTTCGAGCGCTTCTATGACACTAACAGCTGAACGAGCTGAGCCAACACCCATAGACATAATCTTGATTAGGGAAATTCCCTGCTCGAGAGCAGCACCGAGTCTTTCGGTTCGTTTAGTTAGACCCTGGGCTAAAATGACCAACAAAGCTGCACGGCATGAACTAAATTCTGTAAACGAGGCTCGCGCGAGACCAGTCTCGTCACGGAGCAACCGGCATAAATCGATGATTTCCAGAGCCGCTTCCACGCAATCTGTAACAAGAGTCGCACGGTTCTTTGACAACCCAGATAGAGCGGCGGAGCCCTTGTACGGCGGGCCTTGAGAGAGGGTCTGGGAGATGCCTTTGATATTACTGAAAAGGAAGGGTCGTCCAATGAAGACTCTAGTCAGACAGTAATCTAGCTTGAGATGGACATTAGACCTGAAAAGCGGACCTGCGGGATTTAAATCGCGACAGGTAATCTCTTCTGGTAGAGTCGACCACCAATCAACGAGATGTTTCCGGAAATTCAGCAATCGTTCCAGACAGTCCTGCTGTTGATCTTTGCGGTACTTTCGCAATGAGGTAATTTCATTTGACACCTCTCCAAGCTTCAAAGTCAATGTTATTAGTGTTACCATATTTGTATGGTTTGAGGGTCGATGGATGGGCATTAATCCGGGGAAATCGACTGGCAGGGGACCATCAACGTCGCGGTCCGATAACGATGACGGTCTGCCGTGGAGAATGCTTACACGCTTTTCAATAGTAAAAGCTGTCCAGAAAACCCGATTTCGCACTTCGATCATGCGCGGAGACAGGCCTTCGCCGTGATACCTCCGATGCATTCCATTTTGAATGGCCAATTTCAGTGCTAGGCCAAAGTATGTGTAGCATAACCCTGAAGTATCCAATGGAAGCAAGTACGTCCCAATAAGTAGACAGGCCTGCACACTTCGAACCGAAGCGGTGGCGATAATGTCTGGTACAAGCCTCGAGGCAAATTGGTAGAATGTGAGTCCGACCTCATCTTCCGAGAAGTGGTGGTCCTGGTTTGCCGTAGAATCCGAGGGCAAACAATTCACGGGCGTTGACGACTCCATATGTGCAAATTGAGTGCCCACCGCCAGGACCATAAGAATACAGCACACCGCGCCTGCATCATCAAATGACAAACTTTCAGGGTCAGTGTAGCAGATACCTAATTTCTCAATTAACCAATCTTCCTCAATGTAGAAGTTATTGGTTTGTGCGTATTTGAAGAAGATCTGGACAAGAAAATCGGCGACATAGCGCGGCGGTAGACATGTAATTGAGGAAGACACCTGAGGTGACGCGGACTGCAGTTGTGTACTTCGCCATCGTTCTTCAAAAGGCTCAACTTCAGAGGTTGCCTGCGGGGTTGGGTTTAGCATGAGTGGCTTCGCTCACCGACAATTCACGGGAACCTACCTCGGGTGCTGCAGTCTTCATCCACTCATCGATTTTCTTCCGGATCTTCATTGTGAAATTCAAGTATGAAAATTCCCCGGAATATTCTGAGAAATAGTGTCAATCAAGAAATCCCCATATATGTACTCTGGTGATCAACATACCGGTTGTGTTATCGGCCATGGCCTTGATTGTAAAATCCTCCTCATCAATAGCCAGATCCTCCAGCTCATTGGGGTCTTCCCGGGTGGAAATCGCATCTGACTCAGAATCGCGGTGTTTGGTCTTCAGATCCTCTGCAGCCTGGCGCAGAGACTGAATATCGAAAGTGATATTGGGTATATAATGCGACAGGAGACGTTCCATCAGGCGCACCCGTTCTGCCTCAGCGATGTCATTTCGACTCTGGGCGGCTGCTCGGTCCAAAAGTCTGGTATCAGGGGTTGCGCCATTAGTGGTTTAGATGGCAATAGGATATGGTTATGCAGTAGACCTACGAGACAGACGTTGACCGGGTCTTTTCATTGGGGTCAATGTGAGTAAAATTGCATTGGCGGCGATATCGCAGACATCTCCGACAGGGCACACCTCCTTCGCATTTCTCTTTCACCCGGCGACAACCATCGCACCTGCGCAAAACCGATTGAGTTAGAGAGTCCGATTTAATTGATATACTGGGGCGATAGCATACGCTCGAACAGCTCGCTTGCGGTTTTCTTCGGCCACGCGAGGACGTTTTTGCTGGGTGGGCGTCGGGGTCGAGTCGTCCATTACCGTGACAGCGGATCAGGGCATTGTCTAGAGAAAGTGAAATTTATAAATAGATTGGAAATAGTAAGGAGATGTCAGAGTGGAATGTCCCTTGGAAAATGTTCCTTGGAAAATGGCCCACGTGAGGAGAAAAAGGGAAGGCTAATCGATAAAGGCAAGATATCCCCGCATCGGGGCCGCATCCCGGTCTCATTTTGCTCCGCGCATCGGCTATTTTGGGGTCTTCGGGTGTCTTTGATCACTTTTACAATCTACTTTTTATTTTTTTTATTTTACCTTTTTTTCTCTTTCATATTTTCATATCTATAGTCTACTTTGATCTAGTACCTCCAGCTTCAAGAATCGTTAGCAGATTAACCCACTCAAGTTAGTCTATGCGCTCGTTTCACACCATTAAATAGGCATAACAAGCCACCACTAGGAGCTTTGATAGCATCTTGAAGTTTGATCGACCCCCAACCCAGGCACTGCAGCGATGCTTGGGCGATATCCCCACTGCTGATAAACCCGGCGCTTGGCAGGCTCTCGTTATCTGCCTCTTGCCGAATATTAAATACCTCGAATAGGTTTGGGATGAGCCGGGCACCTTTTTCATTGATGCCATCGTACGCGAAGCGTCCTCACACCCGTCATCCTCTGACCTGACCCCGTGGCCGGTATTTCAGTCCCTACAAGAAGGCTTCTTCAAATTACCATTGGAAGTTGGACGCAACAGCTCAAAGATAAACAGAGAGTGGAGTATTGCTCAGCTCAGGCCCTTTTTCCAAACTCCGTCGGTACGCAAGATCAAAACATATGGCCTTATTGGAACCTTACCACGTCTGGTACCACCGGACTTATCGTCTATCTCACACATTAAGCTCCACCAAAGTTTCCTGGATTTTGGATTCCGTGAATTGATCGGCCCTGGCACGAATTTGAAGTCCTGTAAGTATTTCTACACCGAGGACAGCGCTGGATACAGTTGGGCACCTCTTTTCTGCATCAAGTCATTCATGGATGCCATTTCCTCTAAGGCATATTCCCTTGAAACTCTTCATCTCAACTATTTGCGGGCACGTAACCTTGACACTAGCAGCGACGAGTCGATCGGAATGTTAAATGAAGTCCGTGTAGTAAACTTTACAGCTCCCCATGCACACCTTAGAACTGGACGACATAGAGCATCCCGCATCAGAGCACGACATACTTGACTGTACTTCAGGTCATTAAGTAGCTTGATAACTTGGTATTGTAGCATGTAAGCCCAGGGGTATTGGAATCCTAGGGTAGGCCAATGATTCCCAATAGTAATTTTGATCAACGATAGGTAATATTTCCCGTTTTAAAATGCAGACATACCGAAAATATTTAGAACCCATCAACGTGAGTCCCAAGCTCCATCTCAACCCCAACATCAAGCACCTTCTTCCCAACAACAAGATCCATAAGTCCCATACCAACACATTTATACACAACATTACAACCAGCAGGAACATCAACCGCCCCCTCCACAATCCCCTCCGCCCCCAAGAGATCCCCCATCTCAATCAACTGCTCCTCCCCAAGACCAGCAGTAATCAACTCCCCAGCCTCCTCAAGACAAGCCGTCTTCGAATCGACATAAACCTTCCCACCACCCGAAAGCAACGTCTCAGTATCAATCTCATGCATATTCGGCTTATACGAGCCAATAAGCGAGATAAACCTCTGCTTAGGATTCTTCTGCAACGCCGCATATCCGAAATTCGGCACCGTAGCAGGCGTACAACTAAAGATAACATCGGCAGCCGAAAGTTCCTCCCCAAGCCTCTGCTCATAATCATCAACACCCTCCTTAGCAAGCGTGCCAAAAGCAACGCCGGGATAAGTGCCCCGCAATTCAGAAACAACATCCCTCTCCATCTCGGCGAGTCTCTTCGCACCGCGATTCACAAACGTCACCTGTCGCACCTGTTCGGGGTACAGCAGTAGCGCAAGACGCGCATGCCACTCTGCCTGGCGTCCGCTGCCGAGAACAAGCACGTTGTCCTTGCGGAGGGTTGTGCAGCGCACGAAGAGGGTCATTGTTGCTAGTGCGGTGCGGAAGGCTGTTACTTCTGCTGCGGCTAGCAGGCCTTGCAGCCGGCCTTCCGGGTTGAAGATGTTGATTACGCCTTGAATTCCCGATGGACTTGCTGTTACCACTTTTATGCCGGTGGAGGCGGTGTCCGATACCGGCATGAAGATGCAGGTGTTGTCATTGCTTGTGGTGAAGACTGTGCGGAGAGGTTGGTGGATTTTTTTGGATGATGCTGGGGTTGAGGGGTTTGATTCTTTAGTTATGCTGATCAAGGCATTGCCGAGTGTTGTGATGAAGTCGCGGCATTGGTCTTGTGTTAGACTGCGGAAGATCTTGGAGACGTTTGGTTCGGAGAGGATATGCATTTTGGGTGTTTGATTGTGGTTTGTGAAATGCTTGAAGGAGTCTTGTCAAATTTCCTTTGTTTAAAAGAAGTAAATGAGATGCCTCTTGGGGCGATAAGTAGAATACATGGGGCAGACCATCGGATGGTCCCTCCGAAACATACAAAGCGACCTCGGGAGGGGCAACCTGGTGGGGACTGGATTCTAAATGATTCGACCTCAATCATGCCGAACATTATCAGAGTATCTCTCTGGTCAGGTTTCTTAATTTGATTGCTATCTTGACTAAAAGATATTCTAAGGATAAAAGCACTTCATTTTCAAGAATTGATTTCATTGATTATCATCACAATGGCCTTCTTAAGGTTCTCATAAAGTAGCAGCAACGCCATGAAAAATGCACCCAGCTAGACGCAAACAAAAACGCAGCAAAACAGCCCGTAGGCTGCTAAGGAAAGACGAAACGATCTATGTAGCCTCCGAAAAGGAAAATTAGGACTCGGATCTCACTTGCTGCTACTGAAAGCGTTGCCAATACGACGCTTCAACTCAGCGATCATAGCGACCTGAGAGTCCTTAGTACGGCCAACAGCCTCAGTGTTCTCGACGGCGCGACGAAGCAAGAAGCCCATGCATTCCTGAACCGAGCCCCAGGTCAACAGCTTGAAGACGTTAGGAGCATCGATGGGGGTAGCGCCAACACTGTCCTCGGCACTCTCGAATCCTTGGAGCAATTCACAGCTAACCTCGTCAGCCATACCCTGGAGCTGGGCATAGCTGAGATCGACACCGTAGTCCTCGCCGCGGGTAGCCTGTTGCATGCGCAGAGCATGAGCCTTGCGAACAGACTCACGGTTGTGGGTAGCAATGATGACATTCACGGGAGGGAGTTCGGTAGGGGTGTCCTTTGAGGGAGCCTTGAGCATAGAGTTGTACTTGCGGGTAAGGAGAGACTCGACGACTTGATCGTAACACTCGTCCGTCTCCTCCTTCTCGGCCCAGACGATGTGGCGGGGCTCAGTCTTCATGTAAGCACCGCGGACGAGCTTGACACCAAGTGTGTATCCCTCAGCACGAGCAGTCTCAAGGTGGCGGGCAAGAGTGACAGGGGTAGAGCGCAGGTAAGCTTGGTAAGTTCCGTAGAAGATGGCACGGCCGGGGGTCTGTGAGTTGCAGTATTTCTGGTACTTCATGATCCAGGCCTCAATACCAGGCTGGACGGCCTGCTCTTCGGCGTCGACCAACAGGCGGACACCACGGGAGATGGCAAGATCGCAGACCTTCAGGATAGAGTTGTCCATGGTCTCAGTGGGCATAGTCTGAGACTGCAACAGGCGGAGGGCGTCAGTGCCCATTCCAGTGAACTTCAAAGCGACAAAGTCGCCCGGTTGAGCCATGTCGACTGTCTGGAGAGTGCCTTCCATCCAAATCTGAATCTCAGCCAGAGCGGCCTTCGCATCGTACGCGGCATCCGAGTTCTCGTCGACGAGAACCTCTCGGGCATATCCCAGGAGTACACCACGGCATCCGAGAGCTTTGATCTGGTTGATCGAATTTTGGACTTCGAGCTTGTTCTCGCCAGCGTTGAATTGTTTATAGATGGTGTGCTTAACAAGCATGTTCAGCATTGGGTTTTTGGAGACATCCCAGAATGCATTGCGGGGGTGGGCCAGCAAAGACAGGGTGTAGATGCATGGCTTGAGAAGTAGAGGTGACGAGGAAACAGACAGAACCAACAACGAGCGTAGAACGGATGACAACGGGAGCTTAGCCAGGGGTGCTGTCAGTGCCTTGCGCGGTAGCGCAGGCGGGGCTTTTGTTTGTGGTTGCCACACGTTGGAGGCTGAAACTGAGGCGACTGAAGATCGGGAGTTGCTGGTGTTGCTCACCAGTCTGGTGGTCTGGGCAGCGGCCTTGAGGGGCACACGCACGGAAGGTGCAGCCTTCATGGCCGACAGTTAGGATGTAGTATTTGAGATGATTAATGATATAATATGGAAGGGGGAGTAGCTCCGTAGTAAGTCAAGGGTGGAAGACTTAGAGTAAATGGTCGAAGAAAGAGAAGAGCCACGGTTGAAGGCGACCTTTTTAGATATGGTGATTATGTCGGTGGAACTCATTGGGTAAGAGGTAAAGAGCCGGTGGCAACCGCCAGGCACCGGTACGGTCAGCAGGCTCATCTAAACGGGCCGGGAGGGCCTGTCAGTTTTCATGCACTATAATCTATGGATTGACATTGCTATTATTCAAGTTTTTGTTTAAATTATACCAACTTTTAGAATATAAAACTGTAGCGCCATGAGGAACTATTAGGTACAGGGAGATCATTTGTGTCCGAGCAAGATTGAATGACGCTTTGATACTTTGATATTTGCCTCTTTACCCTTGCAATCTGCAGCCAACAGTAAGTTCGCAGATTTAACCCTGCCGAACGATCACGGGCCGGTTTGATATTGGACGGGCCCACTGATAAGCGATAAGCTCAATTTGACCGGGCCGGTCTATCTGCCCGCGTGACTCGCTGACTCGCTTCCGGTTACTTTCGGTTTAGTGCTTCCCAAGAATGTTCCAGTATGTTGCTCCAATGTGTTCCCAAGTGGATGCATTCAACATTCTAAGCTTTATGTCTGATTTTATTTAGAGCCACACCTGGGCAGGTCCGCCTATTTTACCCCGGATTCTTCCCCATCCACATATACACCACGTGATTCATGTGGCAAACGGGAGGCAATTGTTTAAAGTCAATTTAGCGCACCAATCGCAGACCACCCGGTGACTACTATACCTAAGAAGGTTTAAGCTAAGCAATAGAACAGCGCTAGAAGCTTTGAGGAATATTTATCGAGAGGCAATTTGTCAAGGATAAGATAAGAGCAATCTGACACGAGAATCCTGCAAAGATATGCAAAAAATCAAAACACGATAAGGCAGGAGCCAGCGAGACCAAGCTAGAACTAAACGGCAATGTGGGCGCCAATCACCTCTAGAAACACCACCGTTCCTCCCGTGATGGCGCGATCTATTTGGGAAATTGGGCATACTATTTCACATTGTTTGATGAAATCCACGGGTTCTTAATCACTCATTGGCCGAGGTAATTCATTCCCCCTTGAGTTTCTATTATCTTTCTAGAGAAGATTTGCTCCTATTGGAGCACTATCAAGGCGTATATTTTTATCCCATCGGTAGGCGGATCCCGAAAAGATAACAGCCCGAAGCCTACAGAGTAGCTTTGTCGTATAATAAAAATTATATCTTTCCCTGGATATTCAAGTTGCTCCATAGGTTTCTACGTTACCCAGAACTGCCCCTTGCGTCGCCGTTCCTCCTCTCTCCCCCGAGTTGAGTCCTAGATTGGTAAACATCCCTACTTCACTGCCTTCGCGCATCATGAAAGACGACTCATCGAAGAGTCTCGAGGCCGGGGTTCGCCCTGAGTCCCCGTATGATGACCCAAAAGCCATCCAGGGAGAGATTACAGCTCAAAACTCAAGCACTAAACGAGGTCTGAGCTCGCGTCATGTTCAATTCTTGGCTCTGGGTGGTTGTATCGGTACTGGTCTTTTTGTTGGCAGTGGTGCATCCCTGTCAACGGTTGGTCCTGGTAGGAATCCTACAGGAAATTTTGACTTAGTATGGGGCTAATATGTGATAGCTCCTTTGCTCATGGGTTATATTGTCATGTCAAGCATTGTCTACTTTGTCATGAACATGCTTGGTGAAATGACAACATATCTCCCCATCCAGGGTGTTTCTACACCTTATTTGATCACTCGGTTTACGGAGCCTAGTCTTGGATTTGCTATTGGTATGTCTACACCACTGTTAATGATTCAATAACTCGAATGCTAACCCAAATGCCCATCAGGATACAATTACTGGTAATTATCCCTTCTGTCAAGGTCCGCGTTGGTCAAACTAATGAATGTCACTATGTAGGTATTCATTTTCAATGTTGCTAGCATCAGAAGTCACTGCATGTGGCCTTGTCATTGAGTATTGGGATTCACCCGTCAACGTGGGTGTATGGATCGCAATCATTCTCGTTCGTGAGTACCCTGTGTGCGAATAATCCAGTATTTGTGATATCCTCTAACAGAATCACTTTAGTCGTTCTCCTTCTCAACATTATCGCGGTCTCTTGGTACGGTGAAGCTGAATTCTGGTTCGCATCACTCAAGATTATTGCGATCCTCGGTCTCATCATCTTGGGCATCGTACTGTTCTTCGGCGGAGGCCCTAACCATGACCGTCTCGGCTTCCGATACTGGAAAACTCCTGGCGCATTCGTGGAACCCTATTTGGTTCCGAGCATCAGCACAGGCCGGTTCCTGGCATTCTGGACTGCTATGATAAAGTGCGGATTCTCCTTCATTTTCTCTCCAGAGCTGATCACTGCTGCTGCCGGTGAGGCCGAGTCGCCACGTCGCAACATCCCCAAGGCGTCAAAGCGGTTTATCTACCGTCTGTTCGCATTTTATGTCCTGGGTAGCTTGGTCATTGGTGTGACGGTCGCATACAACGACAAGAACCTCCTACAGGGTGTCGCGAGTGGTGGCTCTGGTGCTGGCGCCAGTCCATTCGTTGTTGGTATCCAAAATGCTGGTATTACTGGGTTGAACCACGTTATCAATGCTGCCATTCTTACCTCTGCCTGCTCCTCGGGTAATTCTTGGCTCTTTGCTGGATCTCGCACACTTTACTCGCTCGCCGGTGAGGGTCAGGCTCCTGCATTTTTCCTTCGCTGCAACAAAAATGGTGTCCCGTACAATGCTGTATTGGCCACTTGGGCAATTGGTCTACTCTCTTTCCTGAATCTGTCTAACTCCGGTTCAACTGTGTTTTACTGGTTTACCAATATCACTACAATCGGAGGCTTCCTCGCTTGGGTCATCGTGGCAGTGGCATACTTGGTACGTTAAATCCTCCTTTTTTGGCTCCTTTTATGATAAACCTTACTAATAATATATCTTTTAGCGTTTCCGCAGTGCTTTGGATTTCCACGGGCTGCTCAGCTCGCGGCCCTTCATTACTCCTCTCCAGCCGTACGGCGCTTACTACGTTATGATCTTTGTGTCACTACTGGCTATTACCAACGGCTATACGATATTCTTCCCAGGTTCATTCACCGCGTCTGACTTCCTTGTCTCCTACATTGTCTTTGTGATCTTTTTCGTGCTGTATTTCGGCCACAAATTCTACTACAAGACACCGTGGATAGTCAAGGTGTCAGAACTTGACATTTTCAGTGGCAAGGACGAGATCGACCGATTTGAAGAAGAGGAGATCGTACCCCAGCCACGCAACTTGCTCGAGCGAGTGTGGTGGTGGATTGCATAGAGTCTATTTGATCTGCTGTTATTTTTGGAACGCTCCTATCTAGATGATGCTTTTACTGCGTATATGATACCATGTGGTGGAAAGATAGATATTAGAACATAATATTTCAATCAAGGGAATTATAGATATTGTTTTTCTATGGATTTTGTGTATTGTATAAATTTAGCGCCGATCAGTGGGTTTCATTCTATATTTTCTTTTTTCTAAAACAACTTAAATTACCACTATCAAGCCTATCTATATTTGCGGGGAACGTCAATTGTTTATTATCTTCTGTATTATCTCTTGACTAATAAGAACTTGAATTTGCAGGACAAAGGCCCGGTGAACAAGTTGATTTCTTGAAGCCGCGCTGATAGACGCCGGCCCGGTGAGATCCACCCGGGACAACAACCGGCCACTGCTGATTGGCTATCGCCTTCAGCCAGTCCCAGGCGTTGTACAATGCAGCTATGAGCTTCCCTGACCGGTAGTAGCCGGCCATTTTCACCATTCTTCCCCGCGTCTACTTCTTCTCCAAATCTTCCCTTCTCAATACTTGGAAGAGTTGATTCATTGTCTTCGTTTCAAACTATTATAATGATGTCCTCTATTCTGCGCACCCGCGCGCCCATTTCGCGCCTCGCATGCCGCATTCCGAGCTCTAGCACACGCTCCGTAGGCACTTACGCCACTTTCAAAGTGCCCCAGATTAACAATGAACCCAACGTAAGTTCGGTATTGGAATCAAGATTGTTTGAACACTCAGGCTAATTTTGAACCGTAAGAAACATTATATTCCTGGAACTCCGGACCGCAAGGGCCTCGAAGAGGCTTTGGCCAAGTACACGCAGAAGGCTCCTTTGAACGTGCCTCTGGTTGTTGCGGGCAAGGAGGTAAGCATTAAGAAGAAAGATAATATATTTACTGAAACAACAATTTCTAACTCATCACACAGCTCAAGGGATATGAAACCTTCACCCAGTCTAACCCCGCAACCCATGCTCCTGTGGCTACTTATTCCAACGCATCAAAGGCCGATGTTCAGTCCGCCATTGATTCAGCTCTCGCCGCTCGCAAGTCCTGGGCCGATACTCCTTTTTCCGAGCGCGCTAGCATCTTCCTCAAGGCCGCTGATCTTATTGCGACCAAGTACCGCTACGACATTATGGCCTTGACTATGCACGGACAGGGCAAGAACGCGTGGCAAGCCGAGATTGATTCCGCCGCTGAGCTCTGTGACTTCTTCCGATTCGGTGTGAAATACGCCGAGGAGCTTTACGCCCAGCAGCCTGCTCACAATGCTAACGGTGTGTGGAACCGTCTTGAGTACCGCCCTCTTGAGGGCTTCGTTTACGCGATCAGCCCCTTCAACTTCACCGCAATCGGTGGTAACTTGGCTGGTGCACCCGCTTTGATGGGTAATGTCGTGATCTGGAAGCCCTCGCCTTCCGCCATTGCCTCCAACTGGCTCGTACACCAGATCCTGCTTGAGGCCGGTCTCCCTAAGGACGTCATCCAGTTCGTTCCTGGTGACGCCGCGGAGGTGACCAACACCGTCCTTGAGAGCCGCGACTTCGCTGCTCTTCACTTCACCGGAAGTACTGATGTCTTCCGTATGCTCTACGGTAAGATCTCACAGGGTGTGGCGGACGGTAAATACCGCAGCTACCCCCGTATTGTGGGTGAGACTGGTGGCAAGAACTTCCACTTGGTGCACAAGTCCGCAGATGTCCGCAACGCTGCGGTCCAGACCGTGCGCGGTGCTTTCGAGTTCCAGGGCCAGAAGTGCAGTGCCACCTCCCGTGCCTACATTGCCTCTTCGATCGCCGAGGACTTCGCCCAGCAGGTCGTCGCTGAGGTGCAGAAGATTAACGTTGGCGAGCCATCTGAGTTCACCAACTTCTGCGGTCCCGTCATCCACGAGGCCTCATTCAACAAGCTGTCTGGTGTCATCGAGGAGGCCAAGAATGACCCCGAGCTTGAGCTACTCGTCGGTGGAACTTATGACTCTTCCGCTGGATGGTACATCCAGCCTACCGTCTACCGCACTACCAACCCTGACCACCCTCTGCTTTCCCGCGAACTTTTCGGTCCCATTCTGGTCATTCACGCCTACGACGACACCACCGACGCCGGCTTCACCAAGATTTGTGACAAGATCGATAGCACCAGCACCTACGCTCTGACCGGCTCTATCTTTGCCCAGGATCGTGCGGCTGTCCAGGTCGCCGATGAGGCTCTCCGCAACGCCGCTGGTAACTTCTACATCAACTGCAAGAGCACTGGTGCTGTTGTTGGCCAGCAGCCTTTCGGTGGTGCCCGTGCTAGCGGTACCAACGACAAGGCTGGCAGTGCCAACCTGATGTCCCGTTTCGTCAGCTTGCGCTCCGTCAAGGAGGAGTTCATTCCCACATACACCGTTGCGTACCCTAGCAACGCCAACTAATGGATAACGGTCCCCCATCCATGACTTTCGAGTTGATCTTGCGTGCTTTATGATCTCATTGGCGTCAATCTTGCATCCCACCCCGGCGTTTTCTTAAATTGTGTCCACGAATTTCCAAAGAATCCTCAAAATTTGTATTTATTCAAGTCTAATCAGACAATATGCCAAATGTGCCAACTATAACTTCAAAAACAATGTAACATTATAAACATTTCACGGGCAATTTGTTCCCCTCAATCCGTAGCACAATTCTTCAAAAACTTCTGCATACTATCCATAGCCTTCGCCGCAAAAGACCCCATCTCATACTTCTTCCCAGTTCCCTGTGGGCCACTATCGAAGATCTCCATTGAGAACCAACCCCGGAACCCCGTTTTCAACACAGCCCTCGCAACATCCTCAATGGGCAAATACCCACCGTCATACGGCATAGGCCTATAGTCATGACTCCAGCGACCCCTCGCCCTCAGCCCACCAATAGTCTTGTCCTCCAGAGGCGGCGACACCTTATACGCATCCGAGATCTGCAGCAGATAGATTTTATCACTGGGAATAGACCTCGCAAGCTCATCCATACTCACCTCAAACCGCTTCTGTAGCTCGGACTGCGAAACTGATTCAATCAGACCAGACTCGGTGGTTGGATCACCCCATTCATTTCCTGCAGTCTGGAATGTGTCCAAACACAACCCGCAATTCGGGCGATTTACGGCTTTCACTATCTCCCAGACTTCCTTCCACCCGGGCGCGTGGGTCGACCAGCACCAGTTCTCATAGGCGAGGCGGTAGTTACGTTTTGCGAGGATGTCGGATAAAGCCCGTAAGTCGGAGATGATCACGTCGCGTTCTTTCTTGATTAGGGGTTCCGGTGTGTCTGTTGCTCCGACCTAGGTATATTGTTAACATATTGGCCTTCCGAAGTTTGTGGTGCTCAGGGTATATATATCACCGTCATACCTGCAACAAATCTGTACCCACAACATTCATAATCTCCATCCAGCCTGTCGCTCTAGCATATGCCTCCTCACGATCCACGGAGCCCTTGACCCAGCCTTCGAAGTTTGAGAATGGCTGCAGCATCATGATTTTCAACCCGTTTTCTTCGCATAGTTTGCGGATTTGTTCTGCCACGGGCATAATCGCGGGGTAATTGTCTGGTGCGATTGGATTACCAGTGATGTGTGCGCCATAGTCTAAGATATCTGGGAAAGAGAGCTCGATTGCGCTAAAGCCTGCTTCGGTGATTGCTTGAAGGCGGCGCGGGAGTGTGTCGTTTGGGCTGCAGCCGATTGAGCAGGAAGCATATGAGAGGGGGATCTTTTGCAGGCTTGAGTGGGGGATTGACATTGTTCGTGTTTTTTCCCCCTTACTTCTAAGAACCGTCAAGCAAAAATGGTGCGGTGTATCGTGATCTTGTTGGGGGCTGTCTGTTTGTATCGGCAAACAGGCACAGCTCACTGGACGATGGGAGAGAGAATCTAAAAAATTACCATGCTAGGTGCCATTGGGTATATATTTGCCTCATTTGCTTCTGTTTCGCCCATTGCTTCTTCATTCTGTGTCCATCGTGATGTAATGTTGGACTGTGCTCTTGATTTGGGCCTGTGTCGTCACTGGTATATCAGCCCATATCAAGATTGGCCACAACCCGAGTCTTTCATAGACTACACATCAATCCATTTTGCCTCGATCGCCTCTTTAGCCCAAACATGCTTTTTATACAAGAGGAGGCGCACTCTGTTGACTGGTTCGTGGGGTCTCTGATTGCATATTGACAATTCCCCGGATCACAGATCCGATCGCCACAATTTTCTCGTTGAAGAAGAGCGAAAGTCATCCCAAACATCTGCAAGAAAATTTCTCTCTCATATTTTGCACACGAACTCCGAATCGCGACCCCTGAATGAGCTAGCCTTGTAGAGCAAAGACCAATCCACAATGCCACCCCCCATGAAAAGCATCGGCGTTGTCGGAGCCGGAAACATGGGCTCTATGATGACCCTCCGCTTCGCAGAACTCGGCCTCCAAGTCTCGGTTTGGGATATAGAAAAAAGAACGTCGATGACGTGGTTCATTACGCAAGAGACGACAAGGGCATCACAGGCCGAGTCGAAGGATTCTACGACATCAACAAATTCGCCAAAAGCCTAGAGGGCAAGTCCGACCGGAAACTATTCATGTTTTCTATCACGCACGGCGAGCCTGCAGACGAAGTACTTCGAATGCTGAAGCCCGATCTCAAAGAGGGCGATATCATCCTCGATGGTGGAAACGAGAACTACCGGAACACCGAGCGGCGCCAGAAAGAATGTGCCGCCATCGGTGTTGCCTGGATCGGAATGGGCGTTTCGGGTGGGTATCAGTCTGCGCGACGGGGACCTAGCCTTTCACCTGGAGGAGATGCTAAAGCTATCGAGCGTGTTATGCCATTCTTGGAGTCGTATGCGGCGCATGATCCCAAATCTGGGGTTCCGTGTGTGAAGCGTATGGGTCCCGGTGGATCGGGACACTACATCAAGATGGTCCATAATGGTATCGAGGGTGGTATGCTTTCTGTTCTTGCTGAGACATGGCAATACATGCATGAGGGGCTGGCCATGGAACATGGCAAAATCGGAGATGTCTTTGCTAAATGGAATGAGTCTGGCGAGCTGCGGGGTAACTACTTGATTAACATCGGTGCCGATATGTTGCACACAAAGAGAACACCCAAAGGGGATCGCAAAGGCGAGGGAGCTAGTCGGGATGATGGATATGTGCTTGACGATGTCCTCGACAAGGTAGTCCAGGACGACGATGACACTGAAGGAACTCCACTCTGGTGTCTCATGGAGTCTGCTGCCCGACATGTCTCTTGTCCGACGTTAGCTGCCGCCCATTACATGCGAATCTCAAGTGGAAATCGGATAGAGAGAGCGCGTGCTGCGAAGAAGCTGGAGATGCCCATGCCGAAACCGATCGAGGGAACCCGGGACCATGCAGTGATCATCGAAAACCTACGACAGGCTGTGTATTGCTCGTTCCTGGCATCTTTCTGTCAGGGCTTGGAGCTGATTTCCCGAGCTTCAATTGACGAAGGCTGGAATGTTAACTTGGGCGACTGTCTCCAGATTTGGCGAGCGGGATGTATCATTAAGTCGGAGCATATCGCGGATCTACTGCAGCCGCCACTTGCAGCCCACAATGAGTTGACGAATACCAAGTTTGTGGATGCGGTCGCACATGAGTTGCGCCAGAACTTCCACAGCCTCAAACAGGTGGTCATGGAGGGGACGATGTTTGATCAGTATATTCCGGCTCTGTCGGCTACTCTGGAATATCTCAAGTATGAGGGTGGATTGGGACTGCCGACCAAGTTCATGGAGGCGCAGATGGATTACTTCGGTGCCCACAACTATAACAAGCCTGGCATTCCAGGTGAGGATCCAGGACCAGTTCACAAGGGTCCTCATCATTATGAGTGGTTGCCGGCTTAGATCGGTTCGAATGTATCACAGGACTCATGTGTCACCCCAGATTGTATTTAGTATGTCAGATTTGTACATGTATCCAGCTACACAAAATATTATTTTCAAGATATTCCTACCCGATGATCAACTACCACGTTGATAGACATGTAGAGGTAGATGTAGATGTAGGTAGATGTGGTTAAAGTTTTATAGATCGCCCAAAAAGGCAAGTGGCGGCCTCAGGAACCGTCGGCACGTGGGTCGATCGACAACCAATCGGAGAAGCGCAGGGTTGGCAGCCTCAGAGATTTGAAGATGGCGCAAGATGCGCTGGATCTTAGGCTTACGTTCATTCTCTTCTATATCGAAACCATTTCGTCGAATTGAGTCCCCTAAACAACTCGCTCGCAGAATGGCTTCTCTCCCTAGCACATACGACGGTACGTGTACTTCTGCCTCTCTCACATTACTACCCCTCATACCCCCACTTCGATAGAAAGCTGACGATAGTGAATCTGACAGGGCCCGTCCCAATCGCTGTCATCGGCGGCACCGGTCTGCGCGAGCTGCCCGGCTTCACCCAGGTGGCTTCGCTGAATATCACAACCCCCTGGGGCGTTCCTTCCTCGCCCATCACCATTCTGCACCACGAGTGTAAGCACAACAACAAGGTTGTCGCCATCGCCTTCTTGAGCCGCCACGGTTTGCACCACCAGATCGCTCCTCATGAGGTTCCCGCTCGTGCCAATATCGCCGCCCTGCGCTCCATCGGTGTCCGCAGCATTATTGCTTTCTCTGCTGTCGGTAGTCTCCAGGAGGAAATCAAGCCCCGCGACTTTGTCATCCCCGACCAGGTCATTGACCGCACCAAGGGCGTGCGCCCGTGGACTTTCTTCGAGGGCGGTATTGTCGCTCACGTCCCCTTCGGTGACCCCTTCGATGAGGGTATCGCCAAGGTGGTGCGCGAGTGCGGACACAGCCTCGAGGGTGATGGTGTCGTCCTGCACGACCGTGGTACTCTGATCTGCATGGGTATGTGAAGCTGTTACCCTTTCTCACGATCAAACGTCGCTAACCATATCTTTTCCATCCTCTAGAGGGCCCTCAGTTCTCCACTCGCGCCGAGAGCAAGATGTACCGCTCATGGGGTGGCAGCGTCATTAACATGTCCGTCCTCCCCGAGGGCAAGCTGGCTCGCGAGGCTGAGATCGCCTACCAGATGATCTGCATGTCCACGGACTATGACTGCTGGCACGAGTCCACCGCTGATGTCACCGTCGAGATGGTCATGGGCAACATGAAGTCCAACGCTGACAACGCTCGCCGTTTCATCACGGCTGTCCTTGATGCCTTGGCTAGCGAGGAGCACGCCGAGCTTATCCAGGCTAAGCACCTGGCTGGCGGTATTAAGTTCGGCATTAGCACCCCTCAGGCTAACTGGAAGCCCGAGGCTAAGGAGAAGCTGGACTGGCTTTTCCCTGGCTACTGGTAGATCTAGAGGCTTTGGGATTCAGGCAGATACTGCTCTGCCTTGTCACTTAACGTACATGTGATGATAGCATATATGCATTATAGTTCTGAAATACCAACATGATAGACATGATTGATGTGGAACTTTGGGATGATATGACTTCACGTTTAGTTGATTCCACTTGCTTAGAACCGACGAGCATTTTTGTGCCGGGCAAAGTTTGTTATTAAAAACCCTTATTCTGGCTTGGATAGTCACAGGGTAGAGAAGATGGGTTGAGTACATACCTAGGTATCTACTTCTATCATTACCTTCTATCTGACATATCGATTCTTAATTAAACTACAACATAGTTAGATAATACTTTTCGATAGTATAGCTTTTATAGACCACTTTCGACGCCGCTATATACCGTATACTGTAAATTGAAGGAAGCTTTCCTACATAGTTACATACCATGCACATGTATAGTTGGCTGTTTATACAGCCTTGTCACTTTTTAGGTGGTGTGTTTGAATATTTTTGAGTACTCTTTTGAAGCGTCTTTTGTGTCTTTTCAGGTGTATACAAGGCGTTGAAAAAAGCACAGTTTGTGCAAGAGACTTTGAAATCACTATATTCCTCAAATTGCAGCTATTCCCACCCCACAAATATTCAGTTTCTTCGAATCCCCAACACTTAGAAATAGGCGTATACGGTAATTTATATGGTAGGAATATCTTCATTTCTTTCAAACACCTAGCCCTGGAAGCCAATTACCAATTCATCCTCTTGTCCTCGCCGGGCTTCTGGGAACAAAAGTCCAATTGCCCCCTGCCAGCCCGCTAGCCACACCATCAGCACCGAGTGCAACCTTGAGTCCATTGACACTGATCAAAGTCCCATTCGACCCTGGCAAAACAAGATCCCCTATTGTTCCAACTGGCGTACTGAAGCGCAGATGCTGGTACGTCCCATTGCGCACCTCAAAAGCAACTGCAAAGGAGCCAAGCTTCGTGACAAAACCCGCATCGACAAATGTCAGATCACCAGGCTGTGGAGCAATGGACCAGGTCGCTCCAGCAGCGGACTTCAACCGAAGCCCTGCGGCATAGTGCATAAGAATCGATGTCGGGCCGGTAGACCAGCCATGCGAATGCGACACGCGGGGGTCGTTAGTGTACGGCTCGTAATGCAGCGAACCGTCGGATGAGTACCCCTCAATGAAGGTTGAGTTGGTCATGCGTGGGTCATCCATCATGAAGCCCCATTCTAGACGGAGTAGTTCCAACGCAGAGTTGGGATTCCCGGCAATATAGTGCGCTTGCAGCTCAAAGCCACTGATGAAAGGTGATACAGTGCGTCCGGCCTCGGGGGCTGGCGCACCGTATTTTCCCCAGCGGTTGCGCAGAGACTGGGATATTTGTCGGATTTGGGATAGTGACTGGGTTAGGTTGGACTTCACGGCCCAGACATTGCCATCTTGAGGGTAGAGGGTCGTGGTCTCATTGTCACGGAAGAGGCCGGCGTCGTGGTCCCAGAGGTGCTGATTCGCGGCGGCCTTGATATTTCTTGCTTTGATGGTCCATATGTTCCCGACGGAGGTGTCGTTAAGGACGGCTGCCAGGATCAGGCCTTGATTGAGAACATAGTAAAGGAGGGAGTTAGCTTCGATGTTCTAGTCCCGTTAGCTCGTACTTTATGTCTCTCCATATCATGGTTCTCCATGATATTGACAGGAGAGAAATGGTAACGTACATGACCACCCATTCCAAAACGTAGCCAGTCCGAACTGGCAGTAATATTAGCCAGGCCAGTGGCGTCAACACTTGAAAGCGCATAGTCGATTCCTAGTTTGAACTGATTCCAATACTTAGACAACCACTCCAGGTCGCCAGAATAGAGATAGTATAGAGAAAGACCGTTGAGACTGTGACAGTGGTACGTGAAGCTGACGGTATCAGCGAAGGGCGGGCTAGCATACGGTAGACGGCCGTTTTCCTTCTGCAAACCAAACAGTAGCTCCAGTGCTACTTTGATGCTATATAGGTCATACGTGCTCACGCCGATCGCTTCCAGTGAGGTCGACATATCGCCGGGCCAAATCAGCCGGTCTCGCTTAGCGCCATCGGTGAGAACGCTGCTGCCATTTGAGATAGTGTAGTTGCTCCACCACTGGATGGTCTCCGGAAGCGCAATGGTATCTGTGCTAGTGATTATCTGAAACCACGGGAGAGCGTTGCCCATTGCTGGGTCAATCGTCGACAGCTGGTTTGTATATGCCCCAGCGTACCAAATCCGGTTTAATAGCTGGTCGTTTGAGTGAAAATAACCGGTATATGCACGCAAGTCCTGCTTCGGTGCGGCTGTGAAGTTGACCGTCACGAAATTCAGAGATACACTCCCCGTCGTATTGCTGACCAAAGTCATGTACCGGAAGCCGCCTCTGTTGTGCTTTTCTGCTGCCGTATAAGTACCGGGTCCATCTACAAGGGAGAACCAAAGAGGACTGTCAAATCCTGCGTCCGCTGTGGCATCGCAAGACTGCTCGCTGATGTATAGGCTCGACTCGGAAAAGGTTACGCCAATGAAGGCGTCAGAAGAAGCCGAAGCGACATTGACGGAAACTATCCCAGCAACATTCTTCTGGAAATCAAAAGTTACTGATGAGGGGCCGTTGAAGACAGCTGGGCGAACATCACTGGCATTGGTCAGAGATTCTGGGGTTGTGACAGAGCCATTTACGCCGATTACCGCTGGTGGAATCAAGGTTCTTGAGGGCGGTGCATAGATGTACTCGGCATAGGGTACAGCGAAACAAGCTGGAATGAAAAAGAAGGGGATGATCGATCCCATATTGAACGGTTTAAGCTACCCCAAAAACCGAGCATCTCAATAAGTATTTATGCTGGAGGGCATAGTGGTCTTCGTGTATGCAGACGCGGCCATAAAGAACATCGGGGTAACATTACCACGAGGTGAATGGTTTACCCCACAGAAATCGGTTATGATATCTGGCAGTTCTATGCCGATCGCGATGATCTCCCCAAATATGGGGAGTTGCTCGACCGAAGGCCGAATTGCTCATTCTCCCGAGAATATCCCCAAGTTTCACCGATATGTTAATCGACATCCTAATTTAAACTGGCACTGGGTACATCATTCGAGAGTGATGTTGGGCCATGGCCTTTACGATGAAGAACCGCACCCAGCGTAGATCGTCAATGCAGTCATCGTCCTCTGTCGCAGACCAAATTGATATGAAGTTATCTTTCGAAGTTCGGAGCCCCTTACGTAAGTTCTCCTCATGTGTGATCTCCTCTGTGGTCTCCTCTTCTGTGGTCTCCTCTTCTGTGGTCTCCTCATCTGTGGAATCGTCTGTGGAATCGTCTGTGTTTGTGTGTTCCGAGCTCATGCTGTCTCGCCTATGTGTATCTCCGGAAGGCAGTGGAAAGGTTTTTGTACGACCCATGCGTCCATTTCGAGCAAGCAGTCGAGTTTGTGATAGTCTTGAAGAGACCGGAAATCGTTCACGAGAAGCTCTATTTGGTAGCGTCTCCAACGGCAACACATCAGGGATGAGACCGACAAAGTCGTCACAGGTGAAAGAACGAGCCTCAATAGCCCCCAAAAAGGCATTCACATATTTTGTTTGGCCTTGGGAAATGGCCAGCTCCAAAGCGCTGACCGTGCCCGGACCTTTGAATAGGGGGTTGGCTCCCAGTCTGAGCAGCTCCTTTGTCAAGACCAGTGTCCTGATTTGTGTAGCTAGAAACAGAGCAGTTCGGCCATATGAGTCCACTTGATTGATATCAGCGCCATGATCGATGAGCAATTGTATTGATGCACGTGGATGTATGTGATCCAACCATGGATGCCCATCAGGCTGATAAGACTGCCGTAATTGTGCATGCTCATCATCCACATCAACGACCTTGCCATTCTCGTCTTTCAGTGTTTTCACGACTAGATGTAGCAACGGCGAGAGCTTCCCTCGATATATGTATGTCGAAGTAAGATCAAACCCCTTCTCAGCAAATAATTGAATTGTTTTTGCTTTCTTGTGAAGCACAGCGGCAACAAGCGCAGCCTTACAATGATCGTTCTCTGGATCAAGCTCCAAATTCCATTGTGCAAGTGCTACTTCGAATTGAGGTACAGGACAAACGGCCGCTGCATGCTCTAGGAACGAAGTAGATGCTTTCGATCGTTGTCTAAGAACGTCAAAGTATTTGGGTATCTTGTTGGATGGTTGGCTGCCCCCTTTCTCAAGCAGAAATTTGGTAACTTCCAAGTGGTCTCTACACGAAGCTTCAGGACCGGTGGAGCTTGTCGCCATCGAAATCAAAGTCTCCACGTCTTCTTTGGAGAGAAGGTCCAAGACACTTTGCATCAGAAGTATGAACTTGTTTGAAGAGCAAGCTGAATTCAATGCAACTTTGGCAAGGCTCATAAAATCCTGTTCTCCAGCCTTGCGGAGAAGCCTGAGTACAATGGACTTTTCTCCCTTTTTCGCCGCAGCAGAAACATCCTTGTCAGAGACCAGATACCCTGGGCAACGAAGAAAAGTCTCTGTAATTTCTGCATGTCCGTTATACACCGCACGGGACACGGGCGGGTATTTCATGCGGTACGAGATAGGCTTGCACCCCATATCAAGCAGTTGTTGAGTAAGAGACAAATCTCCAGTCTCTGCTGCCACCGCAAGCAGATTGGATTGCCCAAACGGAGTAGTGGCTGCGAACTGTGTTTCCAGGTCGATTCTGGCCAGTATCATCTGAACAATGTGTGGATTTCCCCATGGAGACGGCCAAGGGTATGGATATGCATCGCGGAGACAAGGTTTCAATATTGATTTCCAGCCGATGATGCTGACGGCATCGACAAGTTCGGGAGGTACATCGTCTAGGAAGAATGACGCTATTTCTTCATGGCCCATATTTAGGGCAGTCTCGAGAGCCGATGGAGGACCATGTTCGGAGATATGAGCTAAAGGTGGACGGGTGAAGTCAGCACCGCAGTTGACTAGGTACTTAACAATCTCTAAATGACCTGAGGTTGTGGCAGGATGGAGGAGACCGAGTGCCAAATCTTGCGTTACATCTTTGCAATTGCACAGCTCAACTAGATACTTAACCACCGGCAAATGGCCCCCCATAATCGCAGATTGTAATACCACGTTATTTCTCCCCATGTTGTCAATGTGGCCCACTTGAGCACCCTGAGCTATCAGGAACTTGACTATATCCAACTGACCACGTTTGGCTGCGTGGCCCAGAAGATGCGAGGATCGACCAGAAGATCTTGTAACGATTGCAGGCAAATTGTCAATAAACAGTTGAAGAATCTCCACATGGCCATTTCCTGCTGCGATCGTCATGGGAGACTTTGATTCAAGTTTGTTGGAACCATAGAGGAAATATTTCTTCCACCAAGATTCCGGTGTTTCCAGAAAATCAAACAATCTGTAACCAGCAGACACTAGTCTGCGTAGAGCACTTGAATTACCGGTCTCCACAAGGCGCAGAATATTAGGTTCACAACTATTCGCAAATATTGAGTAGAGCTGAGGGTCGAATATGGTGTGGAACAGGCGACAAGCCTGTGACAGTGCATTTAAATCCGATGCATATTCAATATTTTCAGTTACGCAGAGTAGGAGCTCCAAGGGTAATGAAAACAGAGACATTTCTGTTTACGTTGTAGTTGAGTCAGGAGTTGTTTCTTACACAGGGTGATTATACATTTCCTATTCCGGATACACGTGACTTGGTCCTTCTTCCTAAGGCATCAATGACGCTAACCTCCGACTCACCGACCTGCCAGATAATCTGCCGTCCTTATCTTCCCCCAGACAGCCCCAACATCAACAAGTGTTTGAACAGCCTAGACTGTGCCTTGTTATTTCAGGATGTACCAGATGGGCGAATGCCATTGTTAATAGAACAAACTACACCAGCGTTGCCTTATTATCCCTTTTTCACGTCCTTTCGGCTTCGAACATAGCTTGATCACCTGTCGCGAGCCAAATTCAACTGATACAAGCTAGAGATCTACACTTTCTGATGGCATGACCGGCGATACTACAGGATCGCGGATATTTTAAAGGAATACGTTGGCTTGTCGCGGGTTTCTGGGTCAGAATGAGCCCTGCCACAGATCCCAGTGAACCTCCGTCACAACGGAAGATGACCGAGCATGGCATCGAAAATGGAACCAATGGGAGCCTGAAGGTTGAGAAACAATCATTTTTCAATCCTATGGAGGGTACACGCAGTCGAGTAGATACTCCTGTGGCACAGTTCAACAGCGAGGCTGACCCAACCAATGGAAACGATGACACAGATGGACAACGGAGACATGATACGACCTCGGAGCGGCACCTTACCAACGGAGGACATAAAATCGCAGACTTGGAACCTGGGCAGGGACTCGGCATCCTAGTCGAGCACTCACCGAACAACGGTGATAATGTTGGCCAGTTGTCGGTAGTGGATGTATACGATGGCCCAAAGGTCAAGGCTGTTTTGGCTGAGTTGTCTAATGATCCGTCTCACCGACTACTGGAGGATAAAGATAAAACCATGAAGTTGTCTCCTAAGAAGATCCAGGCGCTCACCTCCTCCCCAGAGTCAATACCTTACCGTCCCGTGGGATCAGAAACGAACACTGGAAGGCGAGTCGACTCGGACAATATCCATGGGAGTGCTCCCCTCGTGCCACCGGAGATACCAGAGTTTGTGCTTCGGTCACTGAGCGAAAAGCCTTCATCCTCAGATGTTTTGCCAAAGTTGCGGCCCACTAAAGAAGTGCTGCTGGGAGATGCTTCTATGCCGGCGAGTCCCGCCTTACAACGAATTACTCAAACTCCCTCCCTCCGCAATAGGCCGCACCCTTCACGAACAGTTTCCACCCCTGGCTCCACGCGGCGTCAATTGCCTGTGACCCCAGGTAATGACCGTCTGACCCAGACATGGGCATCGCGCTCGAAACAGGACCGACCCGCGCTGGACCGCGAGTTGAAAAATCACCTTATCGCATCACCTCAGATTATAGAATCGGCCGTGCCTTCACCCTTACCGTCATCTATCCCTTTGCCGCCAGTTTCTCTGCCAACGTATCTTCAACTCGAGCTTGCTTCTGGTCGACCTTCACCACTGTACATACACCGTGACGCAGCCAGCGACTTCCCCTATGAGTCATCAGCAGTTAAGATTGAGAGGCTTATGAACTTTATTATGCTTGCACCTATGCTCGAGCAGGTACTTTGCTTTGGCAGTCTTGCCTGCCTTGATGCATGGCTTTACTCTTTCACCATAATGCCACTGCGGTTCATCAAGGCCGTGTATATCTTGGTCGAGTCATGGGTGATGAACCTGGGAGCCGAAATCCGCTTCATTTGGAAATTTGTGCTGAATGGGATTGGTCGAGTATGGCGCAGGAGGAATCACAATGCGAAGGAGGACGAGCGTGGAAGACGCGAAAGCGAATCTGACGCCACTCCTCACCTGCCTCCGGGCTCCTCTTCTGGGCCAGACATAGCGCCAAGAAGGAAACACCGGTCCTCCGAATCTCGCAAATATCATCATCGGCGGAAGAAGTCGATGCCGTCGGCGCTACTTCCAGACGATAAAGCGGATATCCTGACAGGCCTGCTGATGATAGCTACCTGCTGTATTCTGATGTACTTCGATGCAAGTCGAATGTACCACTGGATTCGTGGACAGGCTGCTATCAAGCTATACGTTATCTACAATGTGTTGGAGGTCAGCGACAGGCTCTTGGCTGCCATAGGCCAAGATGTCCTGGAGTGTCTCTTCTCGCGGGAGGCTCTCGAGCGTCGTCCGGACGGCCGAAGCAAGGTCATCCGTCCATTCTGGTTGTTCCTGGTGGCACTGGTTTACACAGTATCCCATTCACTGTCTCTGTTCTACCAGGTCATGACTCTGAATGTAGCAGTGAACTCATACTCCAACGCACTGATCACGCTACTACTATCAAACCAGTTTGTGGAGATCAAATCTACCGTCTTCCGCAAGTTCGAGAAAGAGAACCTCTTCCAGCTTACCTGCGCGGACGTCGTGGAACGATTTCAACTATGGCTGATGCTTACAATCATCGCTTCGCGCAATATCGTGGAAACAGGTGCATTTAATTTCGTCGGCAACCTCGGGTTGGCATCTAGTTTCCCAGGCCAGTCCTCTACAATCACGAACAGCACACCGTTATCCACACCCCCACGCACAGCATCATCCATCCTTCCCCAAGCATTCACCCTCTTCCCATCCTCAATCCTCTCATCGTTCAACAGCGTCAACTCTTTCATCCCAACCCTAGCCCAAGTCCTAGGCCCATTCCTAGTCGTTTTAGGCTCGGAGATGCTAGTAGACTGGTTGAAACACGCCTATATCAACAAATTCAACAACAACCGCCCAGCAATCTACAGCCGATTCCTCGATGTCTTAGCAAAAGACTACTACACCAACGCCTTCGGCGAACAAAACCTAACCCGTCGCATCGGCCTCCCAGTCATCCCCCTCTCCTGTCTCTTCTTCCGAGTCTCCGTGCAAACATACCAAATGTTCCTAGCAGCCCTCCTCCCCCAACACCCATCCTCGACAGCAATGGGCGCAACCTCCCTAACTTCAATTCACAACAACTACGCCCCCTCCCCAGTCCCCTCCGCCCCACCCTTAACGCTCGCAACCTTCCTCCCGGCCTCCGCCGCACACGTCAGCGCGCTCTTCCGCACCCTCCTCGAAAATGCAATCCCGTCACCAGCACAGTCTGTCCATATCTTCACCGGCATCTTGCTACTGACGGGATTCATCGTGCTACTCATCTTGAAACTCCTACTGGGAATGGCTCTACTTGCATTTGCGCGTTCCCGATACAGTAAGATGAAGCGTCGGGAGAGTGAGCGGAAACAGTCCTCGAATAACCAGTCTGGTACTGAGAGTGGGATACCTCGTACTCGGGATTATTATGTTGAGGGGAGTCAGCGTGTTGGTGGGTGGGGTGTTGTTGAGGTTGGGGATGAGAAGAGGAAGTTGATTTATGCGGATGATCCAGATGGGTTGAGGAAGTTGAAGGAGAAGGAGGAGAAGGATAAGAGTAAGGATGGGGAGTTTAATGTTGACCATGTACAGCGGTATGAGATGATCGCTAAGAAGATTTGGTGATTGGGTGTTTGTTGTGGATGGTGGAAGGTGTCCACGAGTTGAGTGTAACTTATTATTCATAGCTGTATAATACTTCATAGCTTTACTTTACATTCTGTTGACTCATGGAATCGTGTAGTAAAAGGAGATATCAAGATTACTTCCGAGCTACTTGCAATCTATACTTTGTAGTAAAAAGGGAGATAAAAGGTATCAATTCATGTCATCGGGAATAAGAATTTAAGGAAGGATATCAAAGTAAGGTGAATAAGGGTATTTACAAGACCTCGAGAGGCTGGCTGGTCGTGATCAGTATGAGAGAGTGGACCGGTCATCAACCACAGGAGAGCCAGCTCCTGGTTTTCATCATAATAAGGTGTCATAGCCTTCAAATGAACGCTATGAGGGTGAGCCTTATCAATATTGGTGCGTATTTGCACGATTGAATGTGTGCCCTGGTGGAGCGCGATGCATGGCCGAGGGCGAAGCGGTATTTGCCCGAGTATAGCTAGACGGAGCAGGAGGCCCCTGGGGGGAGGCTGGGGTGTATGATGAGCCATTGATGGGTTGAAAGCTGTATAGCCACCGTTTTGAGGAGCGGGGGTTGCTGAACTCATTGGAGTGTACGTCCGTTGTGGTGGCTGTCCGTATCCGGCTGCTTGTGGGGGAGGTGTGGGTTGGTAGCTTGCAGGGGTGTTGGTCCGATAGGGAGCAGGAGTGCCACCGGTGCTAGCCGGGGTGTTCACCCGGTAGGGAGCAGGAGTGCTACCGGTGCTTGCTGGTGTCTTTGTTCGGTAAGGAGCAGGCGTCGCACCAGTGCCGGCCGGCGTGTAGGACCGTGTAGCATATGGGTCCTGTGGATAATAATCTTGCTGTGTGCGAGCCGGGCCTCTCTGGCCACCGGGGGGCCCGTATCTTGCTCCGTATTCGTCCTCTCCGTCGTACGTACCCCTCGGAGGACCGTACGGGTCGTAGTGAGCTGGCGCATTGCCACGGTTGTAATGATCGTAACCATCAGATGAATCCATGTTACGGTTGTAATAATCGTGATCATCTAATGAGTCCACGTTACGGTTGTAATAATCGTGATCATTGGATGCGTCCATGTTACGGTTGTGATAATCGCGATCATCGGATGGGTCCATCTCAGCTGAAGAATAATGGGGCGCTGGGATGTGATTCTGATATGGACGAGAATCAGAGCTATCAGTCAGATTGCGATATCCAGGACCTGGGTTGTTACGACCATCATTGCTATATGGTGCAGGAGTCGCTTGAGAGTGAGGAGTGGCCTTCCGTGATGGTACGTTAGCCGGTAGAGGAGGGACCGGGGGAAGAGTCGGAAGCGTCGGCTTCTGCCCATCAAGAGGAGTGTATCCCATTCCGGCGGCATTGCCGGTCAGTGAGGCGGACTCGGACATGGCTGACGATGAAGTTCCAGTTCGGGCCAGTGTTGGTTTGGCATCGAAGTCTAAGTTCGGAAGTGTCGGGTTGTGTGTCGGCGCTGTCGAAGTCGATCGCGAGTAAGGCGGCAAAGTAGTCTGGGTGGTACTTCGCGATAAAGAAGGTACTGTGGGGACCTTGTCTTCGGCGAAAGACGGCAGAGTTGGGTTCGAATCGGTGGCCAGCGATGGCTGAGTGGGTGCTCGGTTCTGTAATTTTAGTCCCTTTGCCAGGGCCTTGTTGTTCTTGCGGTGCGTGATGCGCTTTAGACGTTGACCGACTTTCCGACGACAGTATCTCGAAAGAGTACCGTCTTCCGCTGGAATGTGGTGGAATAGGAAGATCAAGTAGAGTACGATGGCCGAGATCAACTTGAGAACCGATAGAACCCAAATGACCAGGGTGAAAAGCATACCAAACAAGACCACAGCTTGAAGGGTGTTGTCTTCGGCCAAAATCTTAACGTTCTTGAAAAATTGAGCAGCTGAGGAACTTCCATCATCGTGGGCTGCATTCTTTCCCCCAGGAATGAGATCCATTTGCATGACCGAATAGAGAGTGATGGCATTGAGAACTTGACGCGGGCCATCTGCGAATACCGTGTTCATCCAGACTGAAAAACTCCGTTAGCAATTTTCGAAGACTAGTGAGGCATACTGGTATACTTACACTGGAAAGAGAAGTATGCATAAAGAGCCACGTATTCTGCTGCTTTCCTGTCTTTGGTTAATTCAGCGAAGACAAGGAATCTCCTGTATCCACGACCCCGCCTGCCGAATCGAATACTCTGAATACGCACGGCCAGTGGGTCCAGGAAGCTGCGAGTAATACTACCCGAGCGGATGGCGCGAATGGCGTGTATCCATCGGTAGGCCAAAAGAATGAATGAAGCAATAATGCAGGCCGCGAAGATCCAGCGGGAAATATTGAAGGGAATGGCGGGTTCAACTCTGCCGGACCATCGAGAGAAAGCCAGCAAGTTGACTGCAGTAAATGTATCGACACCGTATACTGCAATCGAGATAAATAGGAACACCCATATGAAGAAATATGAGAAGGGCGTCCAGCAAGACTCGGATTTAAAGTCATCCAAGTTCTAAGGGGATAATGATCAGTATACTGAGCCATCTATACAACATATCTAACGCTGTGACGGTGTAGACCTACCACATAGTCCCATTTCTCTTCCATCGCGACATCCCCCTTCTCACGGTCTCCACCACACAGCATTGTGACAATTGACCTGGTCCTGCCAGGGAGTGATCACGGGTGATTGAAAATAATGGCGCGATCACGGACGAAAAGGTCGACTTCCTCGGGCCAGCCGGGTAAAAGTCGTGATCGAGGTTGGAAATAGGTGTAAAGAATAAAGAGAGGCAAAGATCAGGCGCAACGAGGGGAATGGTTGTATATTAACCGCGCGAATAGCGCATACCTGCGGAAAGCAAGGCGGGAGGCTGATCGAGATGTCAGATATCGAGGGATGCAAGCCACGTGTATATGATCACAATGAAGCGCTGGTATTCTGGGCGCGCATTGGGGTATTCAAAGCGATAATAGACGGACTTTCATTGAAGACCGCCGATCTCGCCAAGACAGGGGCACGGTGTGGAGAAAGAATGCTCAATTACCAGTGCCAATAGGAGAGAATAGGTGAAAATAAGGATGAAAGAGTGTGGCAACCTCTCCAGCTTGGAACCTGGGAAAAAAAATGAGTGACACAAATGGAAGTTGAGAAAGGAGAAGTGAAACGAGGGGAGAAGAGGAGTTCGGCAGGGGTGGGGACGCGGGAAGTTACAGGCACGAGCGGGTTTACTTTTTAGGGCTGACGGGGTCTATCTTTTTTTCATATTTGGGGGTTTTTTTTTTCTTCGGCTTGTTTGGTTTCTTTTGTTCTTTGGATGTTCTAAATTGGGAATATCCTAGGCTACCTTCATCAATACCCCCGAGGCTATTGATATAAGACCTATTCTTGGACCAACAATTCCTCTCACTATCACTGGCCCACTAAAAACCCTGAGACAGATAAGATGGGTCCCCCGACACTATCCATTCTCACTGCTCACTGGCCATCCGCACGCGCCAGGAGAGGGTCCGGTCCATGTACCTAAGCGCTGCACCCCGGGCGCTACGGAGTACGCAGTTTGATAATTTCCGACGTGGCCTTATGGCGTAATCTTCTTTTTTATGTTTTGTGTTATACTCTCTTGATCTCGGGAGTAAACAAACATGTTGATACCTAAGGTGTCATTGCCTATTTGAGACATCACATGATCATGTCTAACCTTGGAAGGGACAAGCTCATTTCCAAGGGAAATGCCAAGACTTGGCCTCGATGACCACTAACCTTCTAAGGGCTCCTAGGCGCTTCCCTACAAAACAGCGCAATACATCGAGAATGGTTAATATGCCCATTCCCAAACATTGCAAAGGTGAAACCTTGAATGTTGGAGCTGTCTACGCAGTAAGAACGGCAGCAATCCCACAATCGGACGGTACCCAGCCCCGAAGACTGTTCCAGCGCGCGTCGCGTTATATTTCGTAAATATTCATATCTTTTATGTAACTTCTTTTCGCTCAACTTCTCTACATGATACGACAATGAGTAGATTGTTCTTATTGGCTATTCGATCGTTATGTCCACATGGATTATGTTCCCGAGTTCATACTCCTGTCCTGCGTAAGATGCGCATGCCACTGCTTCATCACAACAAACCACGCTGCGCATTCACTCTTACCGCGCTCACCTCAATAAACACCGATTATGATGATGTTAGCACTAATTTCCTCCATGAGCCTCTTGGGGAAGTCGAAAGATTTAAGAACTACCGACCAGGGGGTTATCACCCATACAAATCGGAGATCACTTTCACAGTCGATATCGAGTTGCTCATAAGCTCGGACATGGATCTTACTCAACTACGTGGCTGGCCTGCGATGAACAATTCAATAAATATGTTGCCCCGAAAGTTTGCATAGCAAACTCGAATCCGAAGGATGTGGGCATTATATCCCCTCTCACTCGTCCTCATAATTCCCCAGTGCATAATGTTGGAAAGACAATGGTCCCTTCGTTTTTAAATAGTTTCATCACTCAAGGTCCAAACGGTAGTCAGACTTGCTACATAACAGCGATGGCAAGGGTTAGCCTCTCCGGGGCGAAATATGACTCGTGGATCCACTTATTCCAGCTTGACGTAGCCAGGTCATTAGCTGCGCAACTCGTTCTCGCTGTGGATTATGTGCGTACTAAAGAAAGTGGTCATGGGGGCACTCACCTAGGCAACATACTTCTCAAAGTTCTGCCTAATTTTGACCTACTCTCACTTGACAAATTATATGAGAAATATGGAGCACCGGAGCTAGAGCTAGGTGTTCGTCTAGATGGAATCCAGATAGCAATCCGCTTCCTCCTGGTGTCCCATCCCACGCTATTATGCCCATATAGCTAGGGGAAGCAAGTGAGAAAATCACACTTACAGAAGCCAGGATCTTGCTTATAGACTTTTGTGAAGCCTTTCCATCCTCAAAAGAACTGAGATACAAATCCCGCGCTCCCCTCGTCCTCCAAACTCCCGAGGTGCGGTTCGAGTCAAATAAGCCTCTATCTTTTGCATCGGACATCTGGACTCTCGCCTGTACAATATGGTCTATCATCGCTCAACGGCCGTTGTTTGAAGGTTTTCTCGCGACGAAGGTACGCCTATAAACTGTGAATACTTCCGATCCTGGGACGATTGGCTTAAGGATAGCGTGGAACAGCCCAGGCGAAAGAAGGGGATCTCGTCGTTCTATGCAAAGGAGAGAGATGCTATCTTCAACATGCTCCGGCCGATGCTCTCATTCAGATCAGAGGATCGTCCTACTACCAAGCAAATTCTCGAGTAAGAATGGAAGGTAAAATGGGATTTACCTGAAGATGGGAAGATCCAAAATAATATAAGAGTTTCTCGAATGAGATTGTATGATCTGGGAATTATAGGATGTTTGCCTGGACGTTTCGACCGAATAATGTATATGTATAATAAATCTCCTCTTAATAATAACTATCTTCACGTTTTCTGACAAATAGACAAAGTTTCGCTTATGCGAAGGTTAAATTTCCGGGGAGTTTCATTCCTCCTCTTCGTCCGTCCTATGTCCGAGACGGCCTATAGATGCACCGAACAGAACATAGCACAGTACGAGCAATTTGCAATATAAATGCATGGAATCGTAACCTCAAATAAACCCCCTAATTACATTCAAAATGGTCTCTCTACCAGACGTCCAGTCCTCAAACTCCCAAATCGCCAACACGCTCCCAGCAGGCCTCGTGGCCGTCTTTGTAGGCGCAACAAACGGCATCGGCGAAGCAGCCCTAAAAGAGTTCGCCCGCTCAGCCCGATCACCTCGTGCATACTTCATCGGTCGCTCACAGGAAGCCGCAGCCCGCATCACCGCCGAATGCCGACAGTTGAACCCAGAGGGAGAATTCACCTTCATCAAAGCGGACGTGAGCCTAATTCGGAACGTCGATGCGGTATGTCGCGAGATTCAGAGTAAAGAAACGAGTATCAACATCCTCTTCCTTAGTTGTGGAACTATTCGGTGCGGAGAAGGTAGGATATTCTCATATCCCCCACAAGAGAAAAATATAGTTGCTCATGATATACGAATAGATACATCCGAAGGCCTCCATATCATGCCTGCAACTGGATACTACGCCCGAACACGATTCATCAGCAACCTCCTCCCAAATCTCAAACAAGCAGCGGGTCTACGCCGTGTTGTCAGTGTCCTAGCCGGTGGACATGAGGGTCCTATCGATGTGAATGATTTCCAAGGAAAGACGATGTCCATGCTAAAGATACGTGGACACCTTGTGTCCATGACTGATATGGCTCTGGAAATACTGGCCGAGCAAGCGCCAGAAGTGACGTTTATTAACGACTACCCCGGTGCTGTCAAGACGGGGATTGGGCGCGATTCGAATACTCTTCTGGCCTGGTTTATGACTATCGTGCTTATGATCATCGGACCTTTGATATATATCCCGATTCGGGAGTCTGGGGAGAGGCATCTTTTCTTCGCGACAAGTGCTAAGTATCCTCCCCGTGTCCGTTTTGATGCCGCGGCGGAAGGTTCTTCTGGTGTGCCTTTGTCGGAGGGGGTTGAGGTTGCCAGTGGGACGGATGGTAATGTTGGGAGTGGGGTTTACAGTATTCATTGGAAAGGGGAGCATGCTGGTCCTAAGGTTGTGAAGTTGTTGGCTGGACTACGCGAGCAGGGGATGGCGCAGAAGGTTTGGACGCATACGGTTGGGGAGTTTGATAGAATTGTAGGGTCGACGGATGTCTGAGTTGGAGGCTACCTTTTGGTGATGTTGTCGAGTTTCGATTGGGAGCGGGTGCGGTATCAGAGGTATTCCCACTCTTCGTCGTGTAATATTGCGGGTATGCGAGTTAGAGCTTCCAGTGAATAATATATTTCTTCCTGTTTGGACAGTTATTAGTGAAATCAACTTCCACCCTAATCATTAATTCAGTTATTTCGGGCCTTCGTAGGATACATGTAATTGTAGCCGATCTGAATGGGCAATCTGTTCCTCCAGGACTGGCCTAGTTCGTGACAATCACCGCAAGGTACATCCATCGATCCCCCTGTGCATTCACCCCACAACGCACACCATGTATGGTGAGCTATTGTATAGCTGGAAGATTCTTTGTCCATGTCGTGATATACACCCCTTCTAGCATAGATCGAAGGCTCGCGAGAGCCAATGCCATGATCATAAGTCGGGACACAATACAGATCAAATTGGTGACATACAGAATGGTCAAGTTCACCCATCTTGGAACCCAGGCTCGACGGGGAAACACATTAGTCTTTGCGCTATCGATCAGACTTTTTGGACCTTCTTCGTTCATCAATCCGACCAGCAAGCTGAATTGAGATGGAAATTTCTCAAAAGTTGTTCATTTTTCTTTTTGAATGAACTTGAGAATCTCTGGACCAAGTGAAGATTTCAGTGCCGGTCGAAAAAATATTTTTGTATAAACGGTTCGTTAGCAAAAATATACTGTCGAATATCACATTGCAGGTCTGGGTCGAGTTTGACGACAAATATGATGGATCGTTCTTTTTGGAAACAGGGTATGAATTGCCTCTCAAGCTCAGTTTCAATGGCACAGGGGTATGACTGAAAATCACATAGGCCGTGGAAGGGTCTCTGATGGGCATATATGTAAATTTCCATGAAATCAACTTCGACAATGTCCAATATGGTCAAGGTCCAACCCTCAAATAGTCATGTCTTTAACCTTTCACATTCTTTTAGTGATGGTCAATCTGTGGGTTGATTTCATTTCTTGTAATGTGCATCACAATGTCGATTTTTCGCAACAATGATTTTCATCTCATCGGTTTGCCTGCGTATTGGGGAAAGCTAAACTTGGCGGAAAGTTGAGTGAGCCAAGTCCATCGTCGCACGATATCGAAATTAGAAATAAAAATTTCAAACGACTATGCCCCGGCATGGCCATCGCTCTCTGAGGTCCATTCTGTTCTCAAGCATAAATGATGATGGATGGATAATGACCAGGTGGGACCTCGGTAGGGAGGAACCATGGAATTGCTGGGAGGGGCCCACTTAAAACCATGGATCGGCCCCGGGGGCATCAGGCTGATCTGATGACATAATCATAGCACAGGGCCCCGGAGCTGCCTCCAGGGTTGGGCATGTGGTAGGAGCTAGGTGGCTCCTTGGAGATCCAATGCAAGCTGACATTCGAATAATGTAAATTTATACATGCATGCATGACACAATTTTTCGGGTTATTATGTGTCGTTGTATAATTCGCCATGTCATGGAAGATGGGGTCTGTTCGCGGATCCAGTATGACTTAATCCGGTATTGATTGCAAGGGGCTAAGTTTGAATGAATCCCTTACTCCGTACTAAGAGATCATGAAAAACATTCTCCTCCAATCCACTGAGATTCTCCTTTTATGTTAGAACCTTGCAATGGTTCAAATCTTGTTATTGTGTTTGAGTTTTATCTGTTTGCAACCTTAGAACCTGTGTCATCCCTTGCGGCTTTTTTTTCCGAATCAAACTCTTCTCACCTCTGCAAAAGTCATATAAATTCTTTCCATTGTGCATTGGTGTCTCCGAGACTGAACGAAGTACTCTGTAAAGGATACAGGTCCATTGAGCCAAGACGAGAGCCAAGCACTTTGTCATATCATCTACACTCCACACGGAGCTCCTACTCGTCCTAGTACTGGGGAACTAAGTGGAATTGAGACAGTCTGATACCCAGGAAAATCCTGCCTAATATTCTCTGCTCTATGTGAGATTCGAGCCGTCAAATTACAGTATCTGTTTCCCCCGGTTCCTCTAGAAACCCCTAGCAATGGGATATATCAGTGACAGCTTCACCATGCTCTATGTTGGCCTCGCTGCGGTGATATACCTCAAGCCAGAGTATGCTATTTTCAATTCCAGGATTGTGACAGGCGCTGTCCTATTCGGTATCGTTACTGTGTCAAGGATTGTTTATCAACTTGTGTTGTATCCCGATTATTTTACTCCCTTGAAACACATTTATTCACCTGCGGTAGGCTGTTCATCATTATTACGGGTCCGATAAATGTGCCTAATAATATCTAGGAACGTCACTGGCTGAGGGGCAATTCGACAAGTTTCCTGCTTGAGGCTCCCTATCTAAAGCTACGGGAGTCGGTGAAGAATAGGCCCGATCAAGGTCTCATCCGGTACTATATGATCGCAAACCTCGAAATAGTAGCTGTAACAAGCCCGAAAGCATTGGGCGAGGTGCTTGTTACGAAAGTTTACGACTTTCAAAACCACGAATTGGTTCGGCAAGCTTTGCGGCGCATTGCAGGTGATGGCATCCTATTTGCCGAAGGTGAACAGCATAAGGTAAATTTGACCCTTCAGCTGCTACTCTGCATAGATTCAAACTCACAATATCTTCACTAGACGCAACGCAAGAATCTGCTGCCAGCCTTTGCCTATCGCCACATCAAGAACCTCTATCCAGTCTTTTGGGACAAGAGTATAGAAATGGTCAAGATGATTGAGAAAGACCTACAGAGCAGAAAGGCCAGTGGTAATAATGATAATACAGTCCAAATCCGTAACTGGGCTAGTCGAGCAAGCTTGGATATCATCGGCGTTGCCGGGATGGACCACGACTTCGACTCTCTCCGTGATCCTAATAACACTCTCAACCAATCCTACCGCAAACTCACGCCATCGCTATCACTTATCATGAAAATCCTTTTTGTCCTAAGTATGCTATTCGGAAACCCAGCGTGGATCCATTCATTACCGACGAAACGCAACAAAGATGTCAAGGAGAGTAGCAAGGTCATCCGCAACGTCGCACGACAATTGATCCGACAGAAGAAAGCAAAAATGGAAGACCCTAATTCGGAAACCGGCATTGACATTATCTCCGTTGCACTCACCAGCGGCACCTTCGACGAAGAGAACCTCGTTGACCAATCCATGACATTCCTAGGCGCGGGCCACGAGACAACCGCCTCAGCACTACAGTGGGCTGTTTACGCACTCTGCAAAAACCCCAACGTCCAAACTCGTCTACGGGATGAAATCCGCGCTAATCTTCCCTCCGTGGACGATCCGACTCCAATCTCCGCAGCCGCGATCGATAATCTGCCATACCTACATGCAGTGTGCAACGAGGTCCTCCGTTTCCACCCCTCTGTGCCAACAATCAATCGCGTGGCGGTTCGGGATACAAGTATTGCTGGTACACATGTTCCCAAGGGTACCACGCTCACGTTGTCTCCGCAACTTATCAACCGACTCGAAGAGCTGTGGGGACCAGACGCGAACGAATTCAATCCGGACCGCTTTATGGGCCCAGGTAAGGCTAACACTGGCGGTGCAGTTAGTAATTATGCCTTTTTGAGTTTCCTGCATGGTCCACGTGCGTGCATTGGGCAGGACTTTGCTAAGGCGGAGCTTGCTTGCTTGGTTGCTGCTACTGTCGGCCGTTTTCATATGGAGCTCAAGTTTCCTGATGCCAAGTTAGAGATTCGGGAGGGGGTTACTACTTCACCTAAAGACGGAGTACTTGCCTTGCTTACACCGTTGGAGGGGTGGTAGATCTGAATCATACATTTGCTTTGGTTTTACATGGTCTTTTGTGATATAGATTGCTAGTCCTTTGGGTGATTTTGTGTTAACACCGTTCAAGGCGAGTTATCGGAGTGTCATAGGAGATGGAGATACCGTGCTTGACAGTTGATTTACACGGATATATATTCATTAGTGATCGTTGGGAATACTATACACTCCTCGGCCTCTGCAATAATGTCTGGGCTTTCACTTTCCGTTTTAGTGCTCAACCCTTGCCGGTTGTTGCTCACTGAGAACTAAGCAACTGATCCCATTCACGGCGCTGCCTGAACAGCCTGACACAACCAAACCCATTGCGACCTGACCTCGGGAGACCAGCTGACGAGATAGTATCATGTCACAACCCTTCCTTGTTGTTCACAGCCAGTTCTTTGATCAACAAAAAACGGCCAAAGTTCCAGATGCTAGCTTTTTGCTAGTTGCGTAGTTGGTTTTTTGGCTTCCGTTTTGATTCGCTGGTGCCATTAAGCTGATAACATCACGGTTGTCCATTTTCCGTTAGTGAAATCGGCACCATTGGCAACCTCCTCGGGAGTGCAAGGTCGATGATAAGATAAATTGAACTTGTTCTGATCCACAGGATTGAAATGCATCAGATCAATACGAGCTGTGCGTGGAATCAAGTCACTAGGCGTCAAACCAGCAGACTCCTGTTTGATAACGTATTCCACGACGGCGAGGTAATGATCTGACGTCCAGAGACCTTCTCGTCGCGGGAAATCACGCAATAGGCGTACTGTCTCCCGGCGCGTATGCCAGTCGCGGCATTTACAGGCAACGAAATATAGTATTTGTAGCAGCATAGGTTTAGTGGAGAACATGGAAGCTTGCTCTGCTAAGCTCAAGTAAAGTGCCGCCAACTCGTTCATCCGCTGGAAGAGGGGCAAAAAGGAATCGTGAGCCATCTCATCCAGCGGGTTCCTAAGAGCATCAAGTATGGTGTCACAGCACATAGTCCATAGCTCGAGCAGTATAATCGGGCCGCGGTCTTGTGGTGATAAAGTATCCCTATGTGTCAAGATGAAAGCATTGAACTCGCTCTTCCAGTTCATTAATCTCTCCTCGGTAGTCTTTTCCACACTATTCTGATAGAGTAGATCGGCAAGGGCGGCGTTCAACCCCTGTAGGCTAGATCCTACGCGGAGTTCGAGTCCCTGTGGATAATTCGCCGTGATAGCTGCCCCAATGACGATCACATAATCAATTTCAGACACCCCCGAATGCCCATATACCGGTCGGCATACGGTAATCGCCTGCCAGAGCGGTAGATCATCCGCTTCTGCATCTACATCGTTCAGTGATTGAGAGAACGTAAGCCGGTGTAGCTGTAGCTCTGAAAATGTGCGCATTAGGACCGGTCCTGAGGAATTCCCGTCAAAATTGACCTTTTGCCATTCCATAAGCACATTATAACCAGACCGTAGGTGCGAGGTCACGGCCTTAACATCACCCTGGAAGAGAGATAGCGACACTAGCATAATACATGAAACAAGCACTGCCTCTCTATGCGCGCTGCTTGTCGTATATGTATATCCCTCCGTTAGTCTCTGCCGCAGAGAAACAATGGCCTTGGTGCACTGCGCTAGCGTGAAAGACGGGATTTTATTTACCCTAGGCTTAGCCTTAACCAGGGATTTCGATTTGAAAGATTCGGTATCTTGCATAAATTGCCAATGCATAGAACTTAAAGCAATGGCTGCATGTCGCACAGCAGGTTCCTCCAAGGCGACCTGGTGAACGACTCGCTGCCAGAAGTCATCGACCATATATCCTGTGCATTTTGTAGAAGTATGTGTCTTGAATAAATCGAAATACCATCGTTCGGCGCGTGAAAGATCCACTTGACTTGGATCGAGTAACCGTCGTGGAACGAAATAACCGGGGGCTGAATGGGGGGCCGAGTAGGGGGCCGCGGTTTGGGCCGTGTTTGGGGCCGGGCTGATGACCTGTATGTCTCGCATTGCGCGTTTACGTCGGTCCGGAGTCTCCACGTATTCACATACTCGGCCCGTGTTGGTGCATTTTAGACATGAGGGGTACGTTTCATCGCACTTTTTGCGCCGAATTCTGGAAAGTGATATATTAGTTACCGGGGATCTCGTCAGTCGCCCACGTGTTAGCTTACTTACTTGCACGCTTGACAGCCAGACCGAACCTTTGGATGACTTGCCCGCGTTCTTCTAGTATTTGTTTCTTCAGTCATCTTAATCTCGGGAGGCTCAATTGCCTTACTGGAACACATGAGGTGCTCGCCGTGATCCATCTGGTTTTGCTAGACTTCAATGTTGAATAGAAGTTGCGCTCACCGCCTTAATTTCAAGCTTCCAACCTTGGAGGGTTCACCCAGAACATCACCAGCAAGTGCCCAGGTCCCGAACGCGTCTATAAATCTAATCTCGTTCCAAGGTTGACTTGCATAAGTTATGTTGGTTATTTTTGAGTATTTTGTTTACGTAATCCATGTCGACATGAGGTCCATATATCCATCCGTGGGGATATACCGACGTCTAGCAGACCTTGGCTTTCCCGAATGATAAACACAGCCAATATTCAAGAATCATCCAGGAGCCTCATCATTTGATGACTCTGATAAAACCATCTTCCCAGCTGGACCCCTGGCATATCTAGCTCCATGGTTAAATCATAAGGTATCTGCTGTTGCATCGCCGACATAGTCGCTCTTGGCTGAAAGTTCAACGCTTGGTTCATGACTTGTTGGCCTTGGCCCTCTGTTGTTCCAGCAGAAGAAGCCACCGCTGGCGTTTCAGTCCCATTGAGCGACCAAATATCCGGTGCCGTGGATACCCCAGGTGAGTGTGAATCAGCACCAAACCAAACAGTGTTGCTGTTCAAGTACGTGTCCATGTCCAGGTCGGTAAAGGGATCGCTAGGCACGTCTCCTGATTGCCCTTTCGCTTTGGCCTCAACGTACTTCGCGGCAACGTCATACAGGGCCTTCAAAATTCGTAGTTGTTTACTGCAGGCGGAATAGCGAGGGGATTGTGCCATCGACTGCAAGCTGTCAACCAATTGTCGTAGCCGATCCAAGTCAGATGAGTTCGACGTCTCGACGATGCTGCAGAACAGGATTAAAAATGGCATGAACGGCGCTAACAGGATGATTTCGTTGACCCATATGTCTAGGCTGGGAGACCACAACGCCGCGTCTGCGAGCATGCTCATGCACACTTCGATCTCTTTGAGCGTGACTCTTGCAGCTGAGATACATTCTGGACAAGGCGCCAAGCTAGAAGATTGTCCCGATGGAATCCCTCTATAGATGGAGGCCAAGATAGAGTACTCGATAGCTCTGTTGGCATGTATGATGAATCTACTCGGCCCAGGATGTACCACATGGCTAGTCCACTGATTTGGCCGTTTCTGAACCCCAAAATTAGCCGGAGAGTAAAGGTAGGGATCGGACGTTGCCTTCTTATCCGAGGTTATGCATAGAAAAAGCGGTTGGGAACAGCTTACATAGAACTCAACTCTTGCGGCCATTATTCTCTCGAGCTCCGCAGCCAAGGCTCTGGTACGAGATTCGCGAGTGGAGACTGGCTGCACCAGCGCATTCGGGCTATATATATTGTCATACACTCGTCCGTAGAGGCTGGCCACCTCGATCCAGTCAGGTAGCCTGTTATGTAGCAGGGAAGTCATCTTGCGGTCGAGGGGCAGTCGCGGCACCGTGATGTCATGGTCTCTGATAGTGGAGGGTCTACCGAGACGTAGCGATACTGCCTTCTCAAGGACATAGAGGGCCCAGAACAGTCGTATTCCTCGCTGCCCTTCTTCTGCTGGTTCGGTTGTCATGGCAAGCTTGCTATGCAACCCAAGGGCCTGGGCCATTAGTGAAGCCCTAGAAATAAATGACCACGCCGCGAAGGGTTTGCCATGTCTGAGGCTGTAAATAGTCTGTTTGATTTGGCATTGAGAATCAGAGATGCCATAAACAAAGACGGTGAAGATTGAAGGGATGAACATACCGCCATATACATGGCACACACTGAGACTATATTCGTAGTGATGTGGAAGGGGAGGTTGGATAGGATAGTTTCGAGACTGTCGCTGCAGATGAGTGCTTGTGCCTCATACTCATGCTTGACTGCATCGTCTCCAGTGACACTCGAGCACTCGGTGAAAAGCAATTCAAGTCCATAGTGGGCAATTATCAGCTCCGTATCCGTTACTGGTCCGGGCGAGCAGGCCTTGATGACGTATTGGGTAAAGTCGCCCAGAGATCCAAACTCGAAAGGCCAATAGACCTCATTGGATGACCGCTCTTCTAAATAGTTAGCAGAAGGCCCAACTTAAGCTACGAATAAAGCGCACGAACCGTGTGCGATCCTTAAGCATGCCAGGATTCGGTCCATGGAAGGTATAGGCAGATCCCTGAAACTAAGACCTGGAGGAAGGGCTTTCGAGAATGGAGGTGAATCTTCCAGCGTTTCATTCTGCTGCTTCTGAACGTTGACCGTGCTCCGCAGGGCATCCAGCACTGAGGTCATTTCAGCAGCGACCTTCGAATATGGGTCATTTGCCACGACAGTTTGGAGAAACCTAGTTGCAAAGATGACATGGGCGAGTAGCGTGGATTCGATGCCTCCAGCTTCTATTGAAGGCTGGTGGTGGTTCCTAGCGCCTGTTTTGTTACCGCTGGCAGCGACTCGCGACTTACTAGACCGAAACGAGGAATGTAATGGGGGTTGCAATGCAGCTGACGTTGCAGGGCCACCGTTACTGGACCGCTCATGACTTAGATGTCTCATCATCTCGCTGAGGTCGTCAATTTTGTTCGAAATGTGCTCCATTCTACTCTCGCTGATGTTGCAAATTGGTGATTTAGTGACTCGATACATAGACTTGAGTATAAGTCCCAGAGTTGAATGTGCGGTACGAACTTACTATACACTCGAGATGAGAACCCGTTGGCGCTTTTCCTTGACTTTCTGGCCTAGCTGATAGGTACATTGCGATCCCGTCTTGATGCATTGCGAACACGGGTTAACGCGATCACACTTGGTCTGTCGGACAAAAAGAGTCAGCAGCAAGTTCGCCATGTTGGGCCTCTCTAGGTGAAATCTCTGCTGTACCACCAGCTAATTCTAATTGTAGGAGACACACCTTTCGCCTACGGCAACGATCACACTACAGTTAGGGTCAGCATTCAAACACTGTGTACGATTGAATATGATAAAAGCAACGGGGAGCCCTTACAGCCACCTTCTCGGTTGCCACAATCTCGTGCCCCTCGTGACCATTCCATTGCGAAAGTAGGTCCTCTTCTAGCACACGACCCTGAGTATCATCTTTTTCCCTTGGCGCTTGGTCTGTGGGGCTACTCCCGCTGTCGGAAGGGGTGCCTGGCATCATTACAAGAAGCTCCGTAAGGGTCGCCAATGTGATATCGGAAGATAGGTTAGAAGCCGAACCCTAACATTTTGCTCTGAAATGACAGAGTCATCAGGAGAACTGCCCGACCACAGTGCTGGAAAGTGCGAAGAGAAATGGCCGAGTCTTCACGGATGCGCGGAACGCCAAGAGGCCGAAGCCCGCATGGACAGCCCCTGCAGCCACCCGTGGACCTCCCGGACTGCGGAGTCTTGGCGTCCGTTCTATCAAAATTCAGCACTTCATACTATCATGGAACCCTACACTATTCTACTATTAGCTTCGCCCCGCGGGGTCCATGATTCCCACACGAGGGATTTATATCCTATGGGGTCCTGAATGGTAATTGATATTTGAATCGCGGATCCCCAGCTGGCAATGGAAAGTCTTTATGGTAGCTAGTGTTCCGGCATATCAAGTTATCTTAGCTCCTCCCTCTTTCCACTCAAAGTTCCTCTCTTTCAGTAAGCAAATCTTCTTCCTGCTCTCTCTGAGTTTCAGTGTACTTCAATCCTAATCGAGCCAGTTCACCCAACATCAGCCATGAAGTATCGCGGCGTTGTTTATGACGTCGGACTGAGGTTCGGAGACCAGGGATTTTCCGTCGAACCCTTCGATCCCATCTTAGTAGAGTACGACATGCGCGTTATTGCCAACGACATGCATGCCAATGCTGTACGGATCGAAGGAGAGGAGATCCATCGACTGGAATCTGCCGCACGGGCTGCTCACTCGATGGGACTCACGGTGTTCTTTAACCCGTGGAAGATGAACGAAGGCATCGACGGGACGCGCGCCTATTTTGAAAACGCCGCGGAGACCGCAGAGCGACTGCGGAACGAAGGTGTAGAGATTATTTTTGTTGCCAGCTGCGAGTACACGATCTTCAGCAAAGGGGTTTTTCCTGGTGAATCTTTCTATGAACGTGCAATGTGGCTCGGCGCTCAGTTCCCTGGTGGCCAAATGACTAGAGATGTTCCGCAGGTCTTACGCGATAAGTGCGTGGAATTAAACAAAGTCCTGCGGTCTTTCGTGAAGGTTATTCGCGCCAAGTTTGGTGGGCTATTGACATATTCGGCTGGCACCTGGGAACTGGTAGACTGGGACATATTCGACATCGTCGGTATCGACTACTATCGCCGGGGGAGACTAAAGAGGAATATGTTGCTGGTAACGAGCGTCATAGGTGCGACAAGCCTCTTGCCGTTATGGAGGTTGGTTGCTGCGCCTATGAGGGAGCTGCTGACCGCGGTGACGGCGGATTCATGCTTCTGAAGAGCACGAATCCAGATGGGAGCGGTGTTTTCGAAGGTGGCGTCGTCCCGACTCGGAGCGAGCGGGAGCAGGCCGATTATCTCGGCACACAGCTCAATCTCCTTGCTGCTGCGGAAGTTCATGCGGTCTTCGTCTATGTGTTTTCATTCCCGTGCATGCGAACAGGGGAAGGGCCAAGGGACCTCGACATGATGTGTTTCTCGTTGGTTAAATACTTACCGGATGGGGACCCGAGGTCGAATGCTATGCCGCCCTGGACACCTAAGGAATCTTTCCACCGGGTAGCCGACTTCTTTCTGTCCATGTCGCAGCCACAGCTATAGCATTCCATTACACCCCGTGTGAGACAATCTGATAATGTCACGGGTTTTGACAACTAATACAAGACGAAATATCCAACCGCCAATCTTCCCTTACACTATAGTTCTGTAACAAATTGACAGGTGCTTCCTATTCTATTGGTATTGCTCTCGGAAGACCATAATCCTCTCAACTTCGTTACCAGCAGCATCCTCTTCTATCCAAGCACGCCACATACCACCACAATTGAAGTCGAATACAACCTTGCCCCGATGTAGTTTGACATCGGATGCCCTGTTCACAGGGGAAATCCGTGCCTCTATACCAATAATACCTCCTTCGCCCTCACCAGTCTTGTTCCACCTGGAGCCGGCCGAACGTTGAAGTTCACCACCAGGCCCAGTAACAGCCGTCACTGCGTCTGCAAGGCCAAAAGGGAAGACACCGGGCGAAGAAAACCGTAGCATTGCAGCAACCGTGCGCGCAGCCGCAACCCGAAGGAACGAGTCTCCATTCCCAGTCCCAGAGACTGCGATGGCCCGCCGGCTAGAGTATTGAGCAGAAGGTTTATAAAGATGACAAGCCTTCTCAGACCCAAAGTCCAGCTGTCGGGATGAACCATCACCCGAAATTGGCGAGTAACTAGGTAGGGCCTGATCTCGCAAGAACGATGGCATGCAATCCCCCAGCCAATTCCTCGCCTCGCGTAGCAAGCTACCCACCGAGGAATCTTCCGGCACTGCCTCACCACCACCCGAGACAATCTCATCCCAAGACTCGGCCCAGAACCCAGCTCCTAGCGTAGGCGTGTCACCAATTCTCCCAGGCAGTTTATTCGTCAAACCACCGGTACTAGTAGCAACAGCCAGGTTTCCCCACTGATCAAGACAGACACATCCCACAGTCCCCTGAGTTAGAAAGACAGGCTCCTCCTCGCCCTTCAATCCCCTGATATGCTCATCCCACCTCTTCTGCGTGAAGAACCATTCATCGGAACAAAACTCCAATCCCCAATCCCGAGCAAGATTCTCAACATATGGAGCAACGAGCTGGGAATGCATACTCCCCCCGTCATCTACAGGAGATCCATCAGCGGTGACACCCGATCTGAGAAGCGACTCCCGCGCGAGACGGATCGGGTGACGCACATTACGGAGGCCCATCACGCCTGCTCCGCGTTTGATTGTGCCTGGCTGTGTTGCGTCGGGGTGGACAGATGTCACCATTATGGAGGCTTCCATTTCGATTGTGCCGGCTGTTGTGAAGACGCTGCCGCGGCCGCAGTTGAAGAGGGGGTCGTCTTCGAGGAGGGCGACGGCGTGGACCGCTGCATCTAGTGCTGTGCTGCCATTTTTGAGGAGGGCGTGTGTTGAGCGGAGATAGGATTGGAGGGAGGCGTGATGGGCGGCGTAGAGGTCTGGGGGGAGTTTGGAGCGTTGGATGTTTCCCGCACCGCCGTGGATGATTAGGGTTGGTTTGAATGATGGTGGGTTCGTCATTTTGCCTAGTATCTAGGTAATTGGGCTGGTTGAAATTGCGATGTTGGTTGTTGTTTGGTGCGGGGAAAGATAAGGCGGAGTAACATTGTCTGAATTGGGGTATCATCCATATCTTCTATCAACATTGCGTAATTGCGACCACCCAGGGCCATGTACAAAGCTACTTAATTAAGTATTCTGTGTGCAGAGTTGACTCTATCATGATGGAAGATTCCAAATAAAATCTAATGTTCCACCTTCATACATCGGAAATTGACATCCATGGCTCATATCAAATGGCGCCATCGATGGATCAAAGGGCAGCGAAAGCCAGTTATCTGCCCCAATATCGTTCAAGGACGGGATGTATCCCATATCTGGCGGTGGGTCCTGCACTACCGGGGCCCTCATGGAATTTGACCGGTCACCAGTGTCTGGCCCCGGCCAAGGAGGGGGTCCCATGGATGATCTTCGCGTAGCGTCTTGGCTACTCTTCGCCACTTTCGACGACGCAAGTAGATTGCGCCGCAAGCGCGAGACATGCATTTCTAGCAGTGCAGCATACCGTGTGCTCAGATGCACATCGTCCAAGGCGTTTGACTTGAGTGCTTTGATACTCTTCTCTAATATTTCAATTGATTCCTGGAGCTTGGCTTGTCGTGTACCCAGACTGAGCGCTTTCATCAAGAAGATCGAGGCACTGGTTATGCGAAGAACAATTCGGACTGGGGAGAACCTTAGTGCCCCTGCTTCGGCTAGATGGGTGACTTTCTGTAAGATCTGGCCACATCCTTCGATCACCTCTTGGATGTATTCGTAGTCGGTTGGGTCGATGGTCATTGGTCGCACTCCGTCGAAGTTGTTCGGGTCGTTCTCTGCGACAGCACGCTCCACTACTGCTTGCATTCCCACTGAATGGGTGTAGACACGGACAAAGTGGTATTCGATGAAGAGATCGTTGTAGAATGCTTTGTCAAGCACCTGGGGCTGTAGGTACTTGTCTTTCCAGTTATTGAGAAGTGGTCGGAAATGTTCGAGAAGGCCTACATATCGGCCGCTGTGCAGTTGCTGGCGTGCAAATGCGGCAGAGGGGAAGAACATATCAGTGACAGATTTGGCTAGTTTGGTAAGCTCAATCCATGAATCCATGAACGTCAGCCACGTGCTGCCCGGGGGACTTAGCCCTTGCGGCTTCCGTCCGCCTAGGATAGCATGGTTTAATGATTGAGGAATCGGTGACATGCATCCGATGCGCCAAGCCAACTGATTGATATAGACATATAGCAGACGTTGTACACGTTGCCAACGAATTGCCATCTGGTCTCTCCATTCCGGTTCGTCATCTGGTGAGCTGGTTCCTTCTGTCTCGAATATGCCCAGCTCATGTGCAAGGGATAGTGCACACCCAAGCAACATCCAGGACATTTGGTCAGATCGGCGTGCTGGTTCAATTATATCTTCTACCCCGCGACTACCAGGTGCTGAGCTTGATTCGTTATTATCATGGTGCCTGGGGGCTGACGGGATTAAATCATCGTCCCAGCCATCTGTCTCGGGCGGAAAATGCAAAGCGCGAGGATGCCATTCTGACATCAACAGAAGCGCCTCCACAGTACCAAGACTTCGCACCTTGGATTTTGTTGATTTTTCTTGTCCAAATATTAGCCGCATCGTCAATTTCTGGCAATGGGACCACAGTCGGTGGTGGATAAAGAAATTCCTCGACTCTCCCCCTGCTCCAGGAAGGACGTGATAGCGGGAAGAGATCATGAGAATGGTAGAGCATAGAACTGGCTCCCGAGTAATCAGCCAGTAGTGATACCGATTATTGGCGTAGAAATCAGTCAAGATCGGAGATAAACAGGACATATTCTTATAGAACCTACTTCGGGTTAGCATTTATTTGGTAGACATGGAACATGCGAGGGAACATACAAATCAATAAAAGTCACAGCCTCTCTAGCACTGAACCAGCCCATTTTGACAAAGCGACAAGCCTCCCAGACATTGAGAGTGTCTTGAGTGGCGTCAGATAGCTTGACGGGGTGTATTACCCGCGCCACCGACTCAAACACGAAATCGTGGTTTCCGGGTGTTCGATCTTGAGTACTCGGACCTGCCGATGGAGGCTCAGCTAGTGATTCAGAGCTAGTATCGGGACTATTGTCTTCTTGGGCAGTTGCAGCTTCGAAGAGAATATTGAGTGCATCATTGCCACTTGACACGACGGTGCGCATCATAGAGCTAGCGAGGGTAGAATTCGATCGGTGTCTATTATTTTCATATGTATGAGAAGGTGACTGGTTAGCCTTCGAGGGCCCTACGGAAGGGTTATCAAGGGAGCCACGATGAGAGCCCGCTTGATCCCGAGGATATGACCATCCCGACTGAAAGTTGGGCTCTCGCTGAAAGTTGGTCTCGGGTGTTGAGTTGGCTACTTCGCCTGCATGATGCGTGTTCTGGGTCTGTACTTGTGCGAGGACAGAAGTATCAGGCGACGACGTCGTAAGGTGACTGGCCTGTCTGGGTGAGACATCCGTCTCATAGCTCTCTGGTGACCGCGCTAGAAATTGACCAGTTAGGTACCCGCCGATTGAGATATGGTAAGCAGTTAATTCTAGCGTACCTCGTTTGCGGGACCTTTCCCACGCGCGTTTCTCGGGGAATACACATTCCCTTAGTTCCCTTCGGCAGCGCGCACATGGTGGGCCGATCGGAAGACCATCTGGGCCGGTTCCTAGGTCACATTTGGCCTTTCGTTGCCGGCAGGGGATGCATGCCTTGTAAGTGCGCTGATACGGCTTGTCCGGACGGGAGGATCTGACACCATCCATCATCAACCGTGCCTGGGCGGATTAGCCAGGATCGCTCCTGAAGTGGGTTCTGTGGATTCTGTGGATATTTGGTGATGCTATCGATAATTCCAGGGAGACAAAGAGATGTCAAGCAAGGATTATTACCCGGCGATATCCGTCGGCCCCGCATAAGCTTCTCCATTTTAGGATCGGACTTTTGACCAGAGCTGAGAATTAGTCTACTAATCAAAATAATCTCAATGCATATGTATTTTATTTTAATATATTTTGTGAATGGAATTATGTTTTAATTTAGCCTGAATTTGATTGGTGATGACAACCCTTGTTGAACCGACACTTAAAAACCAATAGAAGAAGAAATCGTATATATATATATATATATATATATCACAGAGTATCAATGCTTCAAGCCCCAACAATTCTAGTGCAATTTAGGTAGTACGATGTACACTACAAGTAGAATAGCCCACATTCTAGGCAAATAATTAGAATAATATAGTAATAAAAATGATATCCCCCGAGATTCATAGCCGAAATGTGCGTACAGCGCTTGAACTCGGCTTGAACGGAAATCATTCCGCCTCCATACTCTACATGTACAAGGGAGTCCACCTGGCCAAGGTAAACCGGCACACAAGATCCGCGTTTGGGGAAAAGTAACTTATATCGTAGTTGAACTCGTGTAGTTTGGTTTATAAGCACAAACGCTCTTCCTTGTCTAGGTCCATTTTCATATCATCGCTACTCCAATATCCCATCGATCAAATACTACCACAATCCTTCAGCCACAATGACCGACGCAGTGACTCTCCACACTTATTTCCGTTCCTCCTGCTCCGCCAGACTCCGGATAGCCTTACACCTAAAGCAAATTCCTTTCAAATCCATCTACGTGAATCTCCTAAAGGGCGAGCAATCCTCCCCAGCCCATCTGGCCATCAATCCTTCAGGAACAGTGCCAGCCCTAGTAATCCAGCACGACTCCAAAGCACCCGTGACAATCACGCAGTCTCTTGCGGCACTTGAGTATCTTGCAGAAGCATTCCCAGAACAAGGACCCGCGCTGCTCCCTCCGATCTCGGACCCAGAGAGCCGCGCTGTAGTCCGCACGCTGGCGGATATTATCTCTTGCGATATACAGCCTGTTACAAACCTCAGAATTCTAAAGCGGGTTGGACCGCTGGGTGTTGATCGTGCGGAATGGTCCAAAGATTTGATGGAGGATGGGTTAAGGGCGTACGAGGCTGTTGTTAAGAAATCCGCTGGGAGGTTTAGTGTTGGAGATTCTATTACCATTGCTGATCTGTGTTTGATTCCTGCTGCCTGGGGAGCTCAGCGGTTCGGTGTTGACTTGAGTCAGTTCCCGGTTACGAATGAGATTGTGAAGAACTTGGAGATGGAGGAGGCTGTTAAGAAGGGACATTGGAGGTCGCAGGATGATACCCCCGAGGAGTTTCGCATTAAGGAATAGCTAAAAAGGCTGTAGGTAGTGAATTGACTCTCAATTAAAGTTTCTAGAATATTCCATCACCGTGCTAGTTATAAATGGCGTTGTACAGCAGGCAATTGTTTATCCTAGTTGTATCGGCTGAATAGAACTGTTGAGATATTGTATTGCAAGCTCTATATTGTAGAATTAAACAAAACAGAAAACATCACATAACACATTGATCATTTAATTTGGTTTTTAAGTCATCTACTGCAGCGAAACCGTAGGCAGGATAGTGCCAACACAATCGCCGAAGCCGACATAGTTGCCTTCTGTACCAGCCATACCGCGCAGAGTAACAGTGTCACCGTCCTCAAGGAACATACGCTCAGAGCCGTCTGCCAGCTTGAGAGGAATCTTGCCGTTGGTCTGTTCTAAGAAACTACCCTGAGTCTTCGCCTCTTTACCAGAGATAGTACCCGATCCCAGCAAGTCACCGGTGCGCAAGTTGCAGCCAGTTATAGTGTGATGAGCAACCATCTGAGGGAACGAGTAGAGTAGGTTGCGAGCGTTGCTCTTAGAAATAATAGTGGGCTGACCGCCGGGGTTGGTGACCTCGACATCGAGGGGGATCTCGTAGGCACTCTCAGCGCGCTTCTCGCGCAGGTAGGGGAGAAGAGACTCGCGGTTTGCAGGCTCCAAACCGGCGGCGCGGAAAGGCTCGAGCGCATCAATCAGAACCACCCAAGGGGTGATGGTCGTACCGAAGTTCTTTGCATTGAAGGGACCCAGAGGGATGTACTCCCAAGCTTGAATATCACGGGCGGACCAGTCGTTCATGAGAACCAGACCGAAAATGTGGTCTTCGGCCTCGTCAATTGGGACAGGCTTGCCGAGATCATTGGGCTTGCTGATAAAGCAAGCAAGCTCAAGCTCGATATCGAGCTTCTTGCAAGGGGAGAAAGTAGGCACCTTGGGGTCCGCGGTGGGATTCGCCAAGATCTGACCCTGGGGGCGGTGGAGGGGAGTGCCTGAAGTTACGACTGAGGAGGCACGACCGTGGTAGGCAACAGGAAGGTGTCTATAGTTAGGCTGGAGCGCATTGTCCGGGCCACGGAAGAGGACGCCAATGTTGTAGGCGTGGTTCAAACCAGCGTAGAAATCGGTGTAATCTCCAATTTGCATGGGGACATGGTTCGTAACCTGGGACAAGGGCAGCAGAGCTGACTTCTGGAGGGCGGCATTGTCCTTAAGGACCTGTGGGAACTTTGTGTCGGTGCGGAAGACGTTTTGTAGATACTCGCGCACTTGTCGGTGCACAGGGCGACCAAGTGCAGCGAAGTCATTCAGTGTTGGCTGGCTGAAAACAGCCAGGTGTTGCTCGATAGCGGGCAACTGTGAGAAGCCTCCAGACGAAGCGAATGCGCTCAAGTTCAATGCATGGTCGCCGATTGCAATCGCAGCTGTCTTTGATACAGACTGTGTTGAGATGATGCCGAACGGGATGTTGGCGAGCGAGAACGGCGAGTTCTTGGGGATCTGAAGCCAGGAAGCCATGATGAAGTAATGATTGAGGAGTTTGGAGAAAGAGAAAACAAGTTTACGGGCCTTAACTACCTAGCTATAATGTTTAGTGCTCCCAAGTGGTGCGGAATTTGTCCGCTCCCCCCGCATTCAGCCGATGCGGAACGATGGATAATCGCGGGAATTATCAGATTGCCGCGGAATGATGTGACACTTCAGATTATTTGCTTCTTTGAGAGAGATCCGAGGGTGGAGCTGGGGTATTTGATGAAGACAAAGGTCGGCATTATCCAAACCACATCACATCACATCGCTGCCGATATGCCTGTCACTAAGTTCAACCACCCCGATCCTTATAAGTACCAGACGGGCTTCGATTCGTATCACGAGTATGTATACACATAGCTTCCAACACAAACGAACACAAATTAATGAATAAATAGGTCGGAAGCCGTCGAAGGAGCTCTGCCAGTCGGTCAAAATTCCCCACAGAAAGCTCCATATGGGCTCTACGCCGAGAAGCTCTCGGGTACAGCATTCACCGCACCCCGTCATGAGAATAAGCAGACATGGGTCTATCGGATTCTACCCGCAGCAGCTCATGAGAACTTCGTCGCGGAAGATGCCGACTCGTACCATACGAGAATGACAACCGAGACCCAGAAGCTTCACCACATCCCCAACCAGCTGCGATGGAACCCCTTCGATCTAGATGAGAAGGTCGATTGGGTGCATGGACTCCACTTGATTGCAGGATCTGGAGACCCCACTCAGAAGCAAGGATTAGGCATTTTGTTGTATGCCGCGGGCAAGGACATGGGCAAGGAAGCTTTCTACTCTGCTGACGGAGACTTCCTTATTGTACCTCAGCACGGTGTGCTAGACATCCAGACGGAGCTCGGTCGCATTATTGTGCGACCAAATGAGATCTGCGTCATCCCTCGCGGTGTTAGGTAGGTGTCATACCTATCCATCGATGTTATATCGTAATCAACAACTAATCACTTCCATCAGATACCGAGTGACCCTCCCAGATGGCCCTGTGCGAGGATACATCTGTGAAATATACCAGGGCCACTACCAGCTCCCGGAGCTGGGTCCCATTGGATCCAACTGCCTGGCAAATGCACGCGATTTCCAAGCTCCCGTTGCTGATTTTGACGACGAAGAAGAGGAGAGCGAGTACAAGCTTTACAGCAAATTCAACAACACTCTCTTCGCCGCGCGACAGAACCACACCCCCTTCGATGTCGTCGCCTGGCACGGCAACTACTACCCCTTCAAATACGATCTCGGCCGATTCAATGTTATCGGTTCGATCTCATTCGACCACCCCGACCCTTCTATATTCACCGTGCTGACGGCTCCATCGGACCACGTTGGTACCGCCGTGGCTGACTTTGTTATCTTCCCTCCTCGCTGGCTCGTCGCGGAGGGTACTTTCCGCCCACCGTGGTACCACCGTAACACCATGTCGGAGTTTATGGGTCTGATTTCTGGTGACTATGATGCAAAGGTTGGTGGTGGTTTCAAGCCTGCTGGTGCGAGTTTGCACAACGCCATGAGTGCACATGGTCCCGACTCGGGTGCTTTCGAGGGGGCTAGCAATGCTGAGCTAAAGCCTCAAAAGGTTGGCGATGGAAGTATGGCTTTCATGTTTGAAAGGTTAGTTCAATTTCGTCTATCAGTTCCGAGACTTGTTATATTTACTGACAATGATTTAGTGCTCACATGGTCGGTGTCTCGGAGTGGGGTTTGAAAACCTGTCAAAAGGTGCAGCCAGAATATAACGAGCACAGCTGGAAGCCTCTGAAACGGCACTTTGTGAACCCTAACAAAAAGGCCTAGACTTGTTTGGGCCAGAGCACTACAATGAGGACACATGTACACAGTTTCAAATAGTTAACTAATTTAACTAGTTCTATAGCATGACAAGATAGCAAGATACCAGGATCCAATCAAATCAAATCTCTCAAAAATGAGGTTACATTAAAGTCTGCTTCACTATTCCAAATGTGGATCTAAAGTAATTTTCCATTCTTGATTATCTTCACCCCTCAAGCTCCTTCTTCATCGCCTCCTTTACAATAGCCCCACACATCTTAGCATAAGGATTCGTCTGCACAGAAAGCTGCTGCGCAACCTTATTCCCATAGCGACCCCCAAAGAAGAAATCCCGACTAGCCATCTCCTCAAGCTGATCAGCTGAAAGTCCACGCAGACGCTCCGGTCCTGCCTCGTCAATACTAGAACCAGCCTTCTTCACACGTGCCGCTTTAAGGAGTAAGTATCCCCGATGCGTGTGCGCGTCAGCCAATAACCGTCCCTGGGTTGTTGAGACTGCATCGGCGGGAGAGGCGGGAGTGGCCAAGGTTATGGCTTGGCCTATGTCAGAGAATATGCGGGAGCACAGCTGGGATGTCTTAGGGGCAAAGAGAGCAGCATCGGCTATCTCCGTGTCAGTGCTCTGATCACTACCCACTTCTGTGCCGTAGATCAAATCGACCAGCAGACGGAGTGTTTGTGCGCGATTTGTGTATGCGGAGGGATATGTTGGATGCTGAGTGATGAGAGTGTCGAAGTCGTTCAGTGCTGACTGGACTATCTCTAGACTTGGTGATTTGATTGATTGCAACTTGCGGATGATGTCTGTTTCACGCCTCTTGAGCGACGCCAAGTCTGTTTCAGAGATGTTCAGGGATGATGGCCATGAGGGGAGCGATGAATTAACAATGACTCCTGACGATGGGGATGATTCGGCATCAAATAGAGCTTGTAGTACAGCCGAATCATTAGATGTCAATGATGGGCGAGCAGTTGCGATCGAAGTCATTTTAGGATTTCGTGTTGAGATGAAAGTGTTCAGTTGAAGGGGTCGACGCGAAGGGGTTGACGTGATAATGAGAATTAATTTAGAATAGGATCAGTGCAGAATAGTTGAAGAATGAAACCAAATGTCTCAAAGAGTTGAGAATCTAAGAGAAGCGTATTCGGATATTACGAGGATCTACAGGGCTTCAGCGGGTCCGGATATAGCCGGATATTCCAGGGTCCTGAAATAGCCGCACGGCCGGGAGTCATGACAAGGCGTCCAAAGGTCAGACAGTCGTTTGGGATAGATATCCGCCGAGACAAATTGCGGTTACTGGTCGATCATTCATTTAAAAGAAACGGGAATGTACCTAGACTTAACTTCAAATACCTCAAGTAACTCAAATAACTCAACCGTCGCTCATCTTGTACTACCATCTTTCTACATTTCACCCATCAATATCATCATACAAACATAAAGATCCAGCAATATGGCCCCTTCAGATATTTCCAATAGTCCTCCTCCCTCAGTTGCCGCCGAGGCATCTTCAGTGGCCAGTTATCGCGGCTATGACCATGTCCACTGGTACGTTGGCAACGCCAAGCAAGCTGCAAGCTACTATATCACCCGCATGGGCTTCAAGCGTATTGCCTACAAGGGCCTTGAAACTGGCAGCCGCAACATCTGCTCCCATGTTATCCGCAATGGTGATATCACCTTCATCCTGACCTCCCCTCTGCGGTCTCTTGATCAAATCGACCGTTTCAATCCCGAAGAGCAAGCCGAGCTACGGGAGATCCATGACCACCTTGAGAAACACGGTGATGCTGTCAAGGATGTTGCCTTTGAGGTTGACAACGTCGATGATGTCTTCTTTGCTGCTGTGAAGAATGGTGCCAAGGCTATCTCTAACCCTAAGGTCCTTGAAGATAAGAGTGGCCATCTCAAGACTGCTACCATCCAAACTTATGGCCAGACCACCCATACCCTTATTGAGCGCAGTGAATACCGTGGTGTCTTTATTCCAGGCTACCGTGCCGAGATTGGCAATGAGGATCCCATTGTACAGTTCCTGCCTGGTGTTCATCTCAAACATATCGATCACTGTGTTGGTAACCAGGACTGGAATGAGATGGATAAGATCTGTGAATAGTAGGTTTGGCCCGGATTATTTGATTGAGTCTCATTTACTGATACCACCTTTTAGCTATGAGAAGGCTCTTGGCTTCCACCGTTTCTGGTCCGTCGATGACAACGAGATCTCCACGTAAGTTGTTCTCATATATTTCAGCTTATCACTAGACACCATAACTTACCTCATAATTATAGTGAGTTCTCGGCTTTGAGTAGTGTGGTTATGGCCTCACCCAACGAGATCGTCAAGATGCCCATCAACGAGCCAGCAAAGGGCAAGAAGCAATCCCAGATCGAGGAATACGTGGACTTCTACAACGGTGCCGGTGTACAGCATATTGCCCTTCACACCGACGATATTATCCGTGATATCACCAATCTGAAGGCACGTGGTGTCGAGTTCATCAAGGTTCCTGAGACATATTACACGGATATGCAAGCTCGCTTGAAGCAGTCTGGCTTGGTACTGCAGGAAAGCTTCGAGACCATCCGCAGCTTGGATATTTTGATTGATTTCGATGAGGGTGGCTATCTGCTTCAGCTTTTCACTAAGGTATGTGGAGATTATTGACCCCATTATTCATAACTTTATACTAACCAGATAAATAGCACATGATGGATCGTCCTACTGTGTTCATTGAGATTATTCAGCGACACAACTTCGAAGGCTTTGGAGCTGGCAATTTCAAGTCACTATTCGAGGCTATCGAACGAGAGCAGGAACTCCGCGGTAACTTGGTTTAAGGACTAAAAGATTTGGATAGGCGGGCATTTTCCATTTTTCTTGATGAGCACTTGCAGTTTGAGAATTTGCATGCATTTAGCGAATTAGGGGCTTTCCCTCAATAACAATTTCAACTTTTGGATCATTTCACCGTCCGTCGAGGTTTGTAACCTAAGTCGGTAGATACTTGCTTGGGAGATATGGGATCGTCAGCTTTTGTAGACTCCGGCTTCCTAGTGGTAATTGGTAAATGGAACTGACCCCCAGCTAGCAAAAAGGCTATGCCCAGTGAAAATGGGGTAAGTGTGGTGTTGAGTGTCTTCCAGCTGACAATTTATATGCCTTGGGAGAAACAACAGATTTAACTGAAGCAATTTTGGAATATTGGACACCTAATCTAAACCCACCAATGTGAAGCAACTAACTGATCTCATAAATTTCCTGAGCCCCATTCCTAACAACCAAAAGAAGCAACGCATACTACTTTAATATCATGTATGTGGGCATTTTGTAGGTGTTTGTAGATGTTGAGTTTCAATGTTGGTTGTACGGGTATTCGGCGAGTAACTGACTTTTTTTTACGAATAACTAAGGCAGGTGATAATGAGATATTGATGATGTTATGTTTGGGTTTGCGCTACTTGGATTGAAAGAAGGTTTTGTGAGATGATAAACTTGAAGGTGCCTATCACAACACTCTTAGAGCCATGGTGAAATATTCAATAGTTCTAGTCTCAATTATTCATTTACTTCCGCTTCGATGAACTCGAAGTGGGAGGATTGCCTCCAACCCGCTTGAATTTCCTCGGATCTAGAGTCCCATTAGACGAGTGCACTCAGAGGAAGTTTGAGGTGAATGACATACCTTTCCGACTCATCAGAGCCCGATTTCTTGTTCCTTTTCCACCCTCCCAGAACCCACTACCTGCCTTTCCAATCAGGACCGCTTTACAGATACCGCAGTTCTCGGGTCTATAGATTTGCTCGCGGGAGCAGTAGCCACATATCATACGATTTGCGTGTTCGTTCGGGTGATCGGTTTCCGCGTCGTGGCATCTAGATAAGTCAGTAAGCATATGAAGAGGTACGTAGTTATATCCAGTGGGTAATCATACTTGTCGCAAGGGAAGACCTTTGAGCAGCAGCTGAATCTGTAGGGGGTCAGTATAATCTGTTTGTCGAGTGCTACCAACTCATCGATAGCGGATCACATACCTGAACCAGCGTTGACTCTTGGCATAGTGCTGGCAACGACCGCGTCGCGGAAGTTCTTGTCCTGCGACAATACCGAGGACTTCCTGAGGCTGGGATAATTGTTAGATTTTATCATGATAATGGGTTGTAGATTGAACGAACCTTTCTTTTGGCAGGGAGGCCTCCACGAGAAGTGACTAGATAATATAGTAATGAGTAAAAGTGTCTGTATCGAGTTCGATATATCAGAACTTACTTGTGGCACTTCCAACTAGAAGGAATTTGACCTCAGGAATCTTGAATACTAGATTTCGGATATGTTAATAGCCAAACGACAGACACTGTGTATTAGAACATACCCATTTTGCGATGGCACTGGCGACATATACCCATAGCACTCTCGCCGCGAACTGCAGGTATACCTGGTGCCGGGTGGGGGGTCGAGCATTCGGAGCACGTTGGGATGAAGTCGCTATAACAAAATGAGTCAACAGATGGCGCTTTACTGATATCGATGGGTGAACCAACCTAAGAAGCATATCCCCAATCGTACAGCCGCCCAATTCAAGGTAGCCAGCACGATTGGCATGGGAATGCATCAACTGCTTCCGAAATGCTGCACATGGGAGTCAGTAATCCATCCTGAAAATGAGAATGAGATTTAGTGTATACTCACCGACACTCATATTATTAGCACATTTCCTGCATGACTCCATTTTCGCCATGTGGCCCTTCTCATCGGTAATTTGTGGTACATTCTTGATGTCGACTGCCACCTTACACCTATCACATTTGACCGTGATATTGAGGCTTGTGAGTTCCAGCAACTCAATTCCGTAAAGCTCTAAGAAAGGAAAAGAAAGTGCGACGCCTCGTCCGGGCGCATTGTTATCCACTGATGCAGGGACGGGTGCACCGCCTTCCTCATCTTCCTCTTCATCTGAATACTCGTCTTCCTCGTAACTAGACTCGCCTGATGTCCCCTCGGCGCCGCTGGTGGGATTAGGAACCGACCATTCGGGTGGGCGTGGAATGACAACAAGATGTGGCCTGTCTTCATTATCTTGAGTTGAGGATGCGGCAGTTGCTTTTGTGGGCTCCTCCACGACTTCTTCCTCTTCCTCTTCAACAGTGGGAGGTACGGCTTCAGTGGGTTCCTCCTCCTTTGGCAAGGGGGTTTCAGCAAATTTATGGATATTGCTCGCTAGGTAGTTGACCTGAGATACCAGACTCAACTGCGAAGTCTGCTCTACCCATTGGGTGAATCCCACTTCTGTGGCTTTCACTTCGGGGCCTTCAACTCCCTGCAACTTGATTGAGCTGTGCTCGAGCGGGTAGAGTTGTGGCACAACCAATCTCACGGTCTTGAGTGCTTGAAGTGTTCGCGGCAGGCGATCCTTTTTAGTTGGCTGGATGGGAATAACATAAGTCCTGCCATCTTGCAGTTTTTGGTACATCGGCAGTCTTCCAAGGCGCGCCTCGAGCTGTTTGGTCTCAGTTGCCCGCCTCTTCTCAGCTGCAGCTTTTGCTTCGGCTGTGTGCCTAGGTGCTACAGTTCGCGCTTGTGGTGTTGGCTTAGCAGCAGCACTGGGCGTTTTAACATGGCCTTCAGACGGGCTTGGCTGGCTTAGAGTCTTCTCCTGGGCCTTGGTGGGTTCTTTAGCTGTGGCTCCATCACCAAGGTTAGCAAAGAACTTCAGCGTTGGCCCACGCTCCAGGGTGGTTAGCAATGATTCGAGCTTTTTGTCTAGATTGTTCAACCAGGCCAAAAGAGTTCCTCGGCCATTGGTGCGGTACGTAAAATCGACAATATCATCGAAGCCTCTGGCGATATTTGCTTGATAAGGAGCTTCCATTTCAGAATTGGTCACTGCAAGCTTGGGTCGCCCTTTTGGGTATGAGCTTGGGACTTGCATAATACACTGTAGTCTTTCAAGCTCAAAGGGGAAGTCCGGATCAGAAGGTACCAACCCAAAGGTCAAAGTAGTACCCTGGGCATCATTGACTTCCTGTGGACGGTAACGCCGTCTCAATTGGTTGATCTGGAATTCCCTGGGGTCTGACTGCTCCAATTTGGAAACTGGTCTTTGGGGCTGGACAGGAGCAGCGACAGGGCTTCGTTTCGATTGGTTCTCACCAATGTTCAATCTCTCGGCCCCAGTGACAATGGCTTGCGCCGGACTCCGGCTTCCATTTGCCGGAGATTGGGATGGTGTCTGCTGTTCAGATGAAGGATCCTTAGCCTCAATGGCCGAGGCATCATGTAGATACGGACATGCTGCCCCAAGTCGACATCCTTGAACAATGTTAGCATATGACCGTCACCAATAATACATGCGCAAAGGATTAGGACGCGGGTCGATCATGCAATACTGGTCATAACCTCGGTATCATTGACCCTTCGGGTGAACATGGCAGATGCTGTGTACAAGCATTCCCGAAGGGGCCTGTTTGTGGCACCCCGTCCGTATTCAATGACGCGTCGATTATAGTAGTGGCAAAATAGGCAAAGAGCCCTTACAGACAGAAACTCAGAACGCAGACTTACCCTTTTTGGTTTTGAAAAAGCGACATTTCTGCCGCCGAGTCGATGACTGGCGAGCACTTGTTTCATCGGCGGATGCAACACCAGGCGACCGGACCGCTGACAACTCATCAGTTGTCAAGGAGGATGGCAGCTCTGTACCTGTTCAACAAAAGCATGATGAGCGTGTGATCGAAAAAGGTTGTGAGCGGCCGACTCCGATCCAGACATATGGGCAGACCGGGGCCACCCTGCACACCAACAGAATCCTAGGAGATAACATAGGGATTGATAGGCTTTGTGGCGGACGCAACATGTGGTGCATGGACATGCAACAGGGGCTGGAAATACGAAAGCCTGTGGTCTGTGGTGGAGGGCCGACCCAGATAATCTGCCCAAGTAGATCTCATGGAAATGATTGGGAGAAAAGCTTCCGGCTAGATGGCTTTTACGAGCCAATAATAGAATTATGCTTGACTCACCTTGGGCTTGGGGTGCTGGACCCGCATTGTCAAATGACCTATTCTCCATGCTGAAACTGAGCCTCGAGCCGTGTTGCGAAAAGTGATCCAGAATGGAATGGTCGGGTTCTGGGCGACTTGGAGGTGACGCGCGCTGCCAACGCAGAGATCGGGTGACCTGGAGGAGATCGACAGGACCAGATCTGCACAGTAAGTAAGCCGAAATGTGCGACCGTCTGAACTGTAGCTGTAGCGATCTTTGAAGTCACGGCGCTAAGCAAAAATAAAAAAAGGCAGAAAACTCGTGAAGAGATACAACCACGTGACACGTAAATTGTCAAAATAGGCCACAAATAAGTGGTATATCTTAAGGTCTGAAGATATGAAGCTATACAAGAAGTTATAGTTGTTTACGGTTTTGCTGGCAGGAAAATGCCAAGACTTCAGGCGGAACCGATGATCTCATTCGCCTTCCTTTGACTCATTTCCAGTCATACATACTAACTAGTAGTACAAAGTACTGTTAGTCACAATGAATCGACTTTGAAGTGGATTGCAGGTTTCTAGTCGAAGATCACTAGAATATTCGTAGGGGTTCTAATATGGAGTGCTTTGTAGATCCCCCCTCATTAGTGCATATGTCTACATCGTATGTGGTACGGAGTACAGATTCAGACTCAACAAGATTAATAATGATCATCACTGCAAGGTCCTTTAGAGCTCACATTTAATATCACTTCAAGTATAGCATTCGTCATTGCACGTCCGAATCCCAACACAATGCTGTGGCGTTCATGTATTAAAGCACATAATCTGCTCGAAGCCACAACAGGAAGCAAAATCCCAACCAAGCACCAGCAATAATTGGCAATAATCGCACCTGCCCATCACCATTGCATACAAAAAGCATAAAAAACAAAAAGCCGTCAGAAAAGAAAACCAGGAGGGAAATAGGAACCCGAATTCCAATCTGCCAACAGAGTATATACTACACGGAGCGCGGCATGCGCCTTATCTCCTACATTCATGTCGGGGGATATCCCCTTTAGCAAGGGCCCAACCCCGGCCAGTGAGGCCATACTAATATAAGAGAAAAGGTAAACCTTCACCGAGAGAGGAATACGACCCGACGGGCGCAACAAGCTTGCAATATTATACTTAACGGCCACCAGTCATGGGCGGCGGTCGGTCCGCGTTGCGTGGAGAAGATGAGGGGGTTCGCATTGCAGTTTCTAGAACTTCATCCCTGCGTGATGGGTGCGCCTTCGCCAGGGTAGTGCGTTTAGCCTGGATGCAACATCGATCCACTAGCCATAACGGCTATCTTGCTTTTCTTTTTCGGGGGGTGGAGATGGCTTGAGTGCGTATATATGTTGTAGTCATATTTCGAACTCTACCGCTCTTTCATGGCACACATCGGGTGGGTTTTACGTGTTTACCCCGACATTTAAAGGCATTGGGGTTAAAGTATGGAGTAATCAAGTAAGAGAAAAGATAAACAAGGGAGTAGATTCTCAAGACCGGAAATTGCATGGTGCGACAAAGCATATGTACATACCATGTTGTACAGATACAGGAAAGAATTCACGCCTCAATATAGAGGAAACTCTCAAAATCCCACACCACAGTTGTGGCGTATAACATGATTGAAGGAAACGGGTTTGGCGAGGTTATCCGGAGGTCACTTGCACATACAGTGGGACCTCTAATGTTGTACTCCGTGCATAAACCCTGTCTGTGGCTGCCGCTAGTCGTCGGACACCGGTATTTAGCCCAAGCCCTCGGGGAGTTACAAGATATACATGCGTTTTAGATATAACATTCCACATGGCTGCGTTTAAGTTACTTAAGATCTATCAACTGAACTACAGTTCTAAATTCAGAGCTGTTCAAAAGAACATGTCAAATGTCCTATAACAACTATACAACCGAAGAAACTCCGCACCAAGGTACAAGGGTAATGAAAGTACTGAATTGAGCCTCGGTCAATGGTATTGTAAGAAAGACATCGGTATGGGAGCTCCGCTCCGCGGTACTGAGATTTCCGCTGTGTGTGGTAATGTAAGGGTCAAATACAATACAGTAAGAAAACACCGAAAGAGGAAAGGCGCGAATCGGACCTGGAACTCTCCGGCCAACCGGATCATCCTTCCAGAAGCCTTCCAGAATCTCGCACGGTCTTCCATGGGTGTTGGCGCGTTTGACCATGGGCATAGCTTGCAGTTTTTCGGGTTGGAGCATATGTCGGCATTTGCATAGATATCAATTTGCCCGATAATATATGTACTTACCTTTTTACTACGACTAAGGTTATTGAATCTACTCCATAATATGACGGCATTTGAGCATATTGGCATCTTGCGGGGTTTCGGAGTACAGAGCTCCTGGGAAAGCTGATACACGTGACCATAATACACCGGAGGGCCTAGAATTATAATCTGGCCAATCACAGGCCAGGCAATTGGGTTGGGGTTTGCAGGTTCAGTGTCACTGAACGTTTCCTTTTTCGGTCAAAGGAAAACGGGTTTGCATCCAGGCGGGGGCCAATCCCGAGCGCCTCCTTCGGGACTTCGCCGAATATTAATAATAGTCGCTGATGCAGTACTTCGTTCGGGACAGCCACGGAACGCGGGATGTCGTGCATACGGACAACTTCCTAAAGTGAGTTGAGAGGGTAGATATCTGTCGTCGTGCAGAACTGTTACTGAAATGACCGAAATTGCCCCTGAATTGAAGGGGTTGGGCATGTATCATGAAGGTAGTTAGTTAAGTGGCCCAAGTCTAAAATACGTCTGCGCCGGAATAAAGATCGGCTCTGTTCTAGAGCTCGAGAGGCCTAAACAGGGATGGTATGGGTCATGGTGGGCCGATCAATTCGTAGTGGAGGACGATCAAGAAGAAATCAACGAAGATTCTTGCGCGTCGAATATTCGCCTCAATCATCAAAGAGCCTAGACAAACCAACCGAAGCTGCATGAAAAGCGTACCAATGTTGGAATTCCGGAAACACCCTCGATTTCCAGCTCAAGGGCGGGAAATCCTCGGACCCTCGCATATAGTAGCTTTTGTTGAGGAGCTGCACGCTATACGGAGTACGGAGTACGGAGTATGCTGCATCGGCATGCCGATTTCACGTCGGGCGCACACCAACCCGAACCCGACGAACCAGTTAGGCGTCAATTGTGCGGCAAAAAGGCTATCCACTTTTGCTTCACAACGCCTCTGCCTAATAGCCCTGATCGTGGAGTGGTCCGTGGGGGTTAGTAAGCGGTACACGGTACGCGATACCTACCTAGAACGTAACAAGTTGGGTGATGTCCCAAAGAGGAAATGCGGAGCCGAAGCTGTTACAAGTGTACTCCGTGCTCCGTACAGCGTCAGTTAAAAACATTTCAGTACCGGTGAGACTAGCGAAAAAGGAGACAACGAATCATCCCCGTCGCTGGTTGTGAGTGATCCACTGCAATATCCACCTTTCTGGCCTGTATGAAGCTGAGATCGAGAAGACTCTTCTGGCCGGGGGAGGAGTGTTAGCCCTAACTGGGCAGGTGGATTCTGGAGATGGAATGTGCACACAATGTACTCCGTATTCTCCGTAGAGAATCGAGGATGGCTCTAGAGGAGGCTCTTGTCTCACATTCGCCGTTTCACTGTCATTAGGTCGGAACGGAAGAAAGAGGCTTGTGATATAAAAGTATACGATCTGGCTTATGTTGTGCCAAGGTTGGTTTTGAGCGCATCTTACTCAATTTGACATGAGGTCTGTTATATCCATGTTATTGGCTTCATTGGATCTCGGATCTTTATTTCTCTAGCATTGAATCGGTTTTCATTGGAGCCCCACGGCTCGGGTATGACCGGAGACACTGGATATTTTGCTGGGATGGGGATGGTGTCGGGTGTTTCAGGAGGAAAAAGTCTTCATCCCCACACCCGTTCAAAGTTGGAGAAAAGGTTGTGCATACGTCACTCTCTGAGACACTGCGGACCGGGGGAGGACCATCTTAAATTATATTAGTTCGATCGCGCGTTCACCGGTATTATTCAAAGATGAAATGAGACGCGAGAAAAGAGTCGAAGGAAGATAGGAGCATACAATAAAGAAATGAATCTTGGGCATCAAAATCCAGGGGCTCCACCCCCGGATCATGTGCGCTGGTCATGTGCAGCTGCCACATGACTACTGTGGACCCAACAAAACCATAGTAGAAGCGACGATGTATACTCCGCGAGCGTTCTTCTATTGGAATTGCACACAACTCTGACACATTGATGAAAACAAGCATAACTTCAACCGAGGAGGCATATGAAAACGCAATTATGGCGAGAATGACATCAACGTGATACAAACCCTTCAGTGCAGGCAGCCTTGATTAAAGATCTGCACGTCAATCCTCATCCTTCAGGCAATCCACCATTAAGGAATGGCAAAATGTAAGCGAAGGCAAAAATCATGATCAAAGCACGCATAACACATGCCGGATCCATGTAAATAACAATTACAATTACAATTACTCATAATGTCACAATGAGGGCCCTCCAACGGAACGTGATTCCCTCCCTACAACATTCCTTTGGGAGTAAATACTAGTCTGTACATCGAACGAAGTACCATCGCACAACCCCAAGCTCAAATAAACCCCAAGATCCAACCGAGATCAAGGAAGTTACATCTTCAAAAGTACCAGGCCTAGAACTCACCCTGTCAGCCACGCGGCGCGACCCCAGTCCAATCACCCTGACACCCCTCATATAATCCTACACACCCCCGAGATCTCCGATGAGCTGGCCCTGCAAACTATGCAGGGCGAGAAAGCCCCCGCGGACTGAGCACTTATGTTGTCGAGTCGATTTACAAGCCCATCACCTTCTCCCGAATTCCCCGGGAGCTTTGGCATAAACTAATGTAAAGATGACATAGCTTCTCGTTGCATGTGCCAGCGACCAGTGCGAAGCCGAATAAAGAAGATGGCACCGAGGAGGATCTCACCGGTCGATCGGGTCCGTTTTGGAATGGTCCATAGTACCATGTAAACTCTCTTCAAAGACTCCGGGGGGCTGTATGGGGTTTAAACTGGGTCGTTAATATCGATGTCAAATAAGGATATCACAACCTTGAAAGGTATAATCTCATGATATTACACATGCATATGGTTTAACTTATAATTAGAAAAAAAAAAAGAATTCGAGTTTCTAGGCTATGTTCTAGATCTACGCGAACTGTTCGCTTTCTCGGGAGAGATAGGTACTTTTGCGCATCCTGTTTCCAAGATTCCGAACGGGGGCCCCGGGATATTAAGTGCGCTGCTTTTTGATTGAACACCCCTGTATCCATTTTTTTTTTCCATTTTTTTTGCATCCCACCTGACCTTTAGGATTTTTGGCGCCCTGGGATCTGCGGAGATTGTCACTGAAACGTCCATTCATGAACTCATAGCTAAACTCTTCCCCATACCTGTCTAGGCAGGTGATACTGCATTAGGAGATTCGATGATTCGATGATTATTCATAATAGAGTGCGACTCTGTCGTTTCCTTTGTTGATACCCCGGGTGTGGTTGTAAATCAGCTTTCTTGGATATGAGGAGCACAATATGCGGCTTGTAGATGTATCTGGTATAAGGCTACATCTTAAGAAGCATGAATGTAGTTAAGTACCAATTCACCTGTATAGTTAGGCAATGTAATCAAAATAAATCATGACCACTTGCATGGGAAGTACATGCAGACAGGTATCGATCTTATGCCATAAGACTCATCTCTCATACGTGTCAGCGCCACAAAGTCAACACTGAATTTCCACATGATTAATCTGGCGCCGTTATCGCAGGGAGGGATTTGCGCAGCTCTCTGGTATCCTCCGTGCTCTGCAGCAAAGCTATAGCTATCTACTACACTACGACGTAGATCCAGACCGCCAATCCAGGCCTATGCAAGCCCCCTCTTCTGATATCTGAACCTGCAGTCAAGGAAATACGATATGCATGTGAGGACAGGTTTTCTCTGATTTAGTTCATTTGATTTTTTGTTTTTTTTTAGCTGTCATCAGGTAGCGTACAAGTTCTGGCCCGGTCGCGGAGATCGGTGCCAGATGAATGGCAAGACATAAAATGTGTGGTATCAGGTATCGCAGAGAAAGAAAAAGAACATGACTATCTCTCCAATGATAATCGGGAGTAGTGAAACAAATGCTAGGCGTTTTCTGCAGTCAAATATGGACATGTAGTAAGGGACGCAGCGCTGAGATAGATGATAAAATAAACCCCTTTTTTTTGGTGAACTGTCCGGGCATAAAAAGCCCATCCGGAAATATCTTGAAAAACAAGACGCAAGAAATCGAAACCCATGTGGCATCAACCGTTGATGGCCAAAAAAAAAAAAAAAAACCACAAGGGGTATGAGCTGTACATGGATATTAAGGTCGTAAGAAAATAGCCCTCGAAATTGGTGTTAACCTCCATGCAGGACAAACGCCCAGTGAATGCTGTGATAGCATCCCTGCCCCGGGAGCCGATGAGATTGAGGAAAACGAAGCAGAAAGAAAAATAATCCCAGATGTGCGCCATATATGCAATGCATGATCGTGATCGTACGTGTCAAGAAAGAAAAGCTGTGCTGTGTTGCAAAGCAAGTCCGTGGAAATTCAAATAGCGCGTAGGTGAAGTGAAGCGCAGGCGAATGAACTACCATCCCTTCACATGGTATTCCCAGGGACCGTAGTCAGTGGTGTAGTTAGTCCAGGAGCCATTCTTGCCCAAGTCAGAGCTGGCAGCATTGGGGTCTGCTTCAGCACTGGCCTGATTCGGACCGACTCCCTTGTGTGGACCCTTGGGGCCAGGGTACTCCTGGAGGTTCTTCATATCATGTGCGGTGTGGCGACGCTTGAGGAAAGCGTTCGCAGTCGCGCTTTTCTGCTGGCGCTCCCAGAGAAGATGCCGGCGGAGAGATTCCGTCAATTCAGTAGCAAGCATGTTACGACGGGTGGTTCGTGGAGAGTGTGCCATAGACTGTGAACCATTGGTGTTCATAACGATAGGCTTCGATCGGGGAACATCGGGGCCACGCATAACTAAGCTTTCATCTTCCTTGTCAGGAGGGGACTGAGGAATAGATGGACCGCTGGGTGAGGTCAACCGCGATCGTTGAAGTGCGGGACTGGACCGGAACGCGTTTGATTGCATGCGAGCCGGCTGGTGCATCATCATAGTAAGCATCGAGCGGCGAGAGACCAGATTGGGCCGGGAATCAACCCGTTGGAACATTCCTCCTTGTTCGTCAACGCTGGACTCGCCACCCTCAGTAATGGAATCCTCCCAATCAGAATCTTCGTCGTCCTCGATCGCACTCTCCGAGACTTCATCGTCAGTCTCGATGGCGTCCTCGTCGGATCGACTGATGTCCTTCGAGTTAGGAATGATGTGGGACGAGACCTGATTGCTGAAAGAAGCAGTCTTTTTCGTAGAGTCTGGGTTGTTGATTTTCGGTTTCAACCCTCCACCGGTCGCGTTTTCCTGGGCCGCCTGAGGAACCATGCGCTCTTCGAATGAACTTTCATCGTCATCACCAGACGATCCGCCCAATGTAAACATGCCTCCCTTTTTCTTCAATGGCGATGGCCTCAGTTGCGTAGCAGAACGGGAAGGACTAGGGTCGATAGACAGTCTTGGCTGCGATCTGAAGGAAGATGAGATGTGTGATGGTGAGAATCCACGAACAATGCTGGTAGATTTGATCAATTCAGGTCGACTAGGAAGAATGCCGGAAGATGAGACGCTAGTATCGGACGCGTTGACCTGTGCAGTGTCACTCTCATTACCCTCGGGGGCAGTTGTCGAACAGGACTCGGTCGACTCATGGGGGTATGGGGTCGGTCGGACGGAGAAATGAGGAACATGACGAGCGGTAGAGACGGCGGGAGGAGTGGGAGTTGGGGTAGATGGACGAGGAGTAATGTCGACAACGGGGGCAGCAGGCTCGACGGGGTGAGGCCTGGGCTCCAGCTGCTTCTTTTCCTTGATGTTGAGGACCATCCGCTCCAAATCCAACGAGGTGATGTGCTTCTCCTTGCCACGGCCGAGGCTGGCTAGTGAGTCCTCGCGAACGACGGCCGGTCGGTAGTCGGAAAACTTGGGACGCTTGATGTGAGCTTCGATCCGCTCGGCTTGGTCAGAAGCAGCCGACTCGACACTGGCGGAGAGTTCGGGCAAATCCCCAGCTTCGGATCGTAGCACTGGGAGGGCGGAAGTACGGTTGCAATTTTCAGGTTCGACACAGAAGGTTTCGCGAGTCCACAACCGCCAACTGAGGTTTTCAAGTCGACGGCCCTGGTCCATGTAGTCGGCACATTTTGAAAAGACTGCATGAGAGGTCAGCAAAACAATGATATCTCCAAACCAGGAGAATTGTCACTTACCCATCCACATTCCATGGAGACTTTGAGCGTTGGCGGTATCCACCTTATGGATATTGTCCGCGTCCACCGAGAGAACCGGTGTCGTTAAAGGCATTCTCGCGACGCCACAACTAGAAGTGAAGCTGATTGTAGTTATTGAGGATCGTTGATTGATGTTCCGGGGTCGCCGTCTCCCCCGATAGTGGTCGTACGGCGCTTGAGATGCAGTGGTGAAAGTTCGTAAGAATCAACCGGTTTTTAGAATGGACCTTGAAATTTGAGTCTGGGCCCTGCGGTGTGATGCAGAGAGTCGATCAATCGGGTTTGGCGTCTAAGATGCAATCGAAAGCTCACGCGAAAGATACAGGTTGAGGAAGGATTTAGATTTTCAAGTGAAGTGAAGAATCAGGTGTCGAATGTCCGTCAATTTTCCGTCAGAGCGCCACAGTGCGGAGATTCCGGGGCGAAGAGTCGGAGAAACGGAGCGAGTATTGAAAGAGCGGATTGAGATGATCCTTCAAGATTGACGGGTGAGAGAGATTGTGGGTTGAGAGTGAGGTGAACGGTTTGAAAAAAAATCTGGAGAAGGAAGAAGGAAGAGAAAGGGAGTCGGAACGATAATAAGAATGACGGGGGGCGGCACTTTGGTGGAGTGGAGTGGAAGGAGAGGGGGACGGTAATAAATTATTAAATGAAAATCGAAAAAATAATTTGAAAATCGAAAATCGAAAAATCGAAAAATCGAAAATTGAATTATTCCTTAAAAAGAATAGGAATTATTGGAATTATTGGTAAGAACATGACAATACAAGGGGAAAAATAATTGAAAATTAAAATATGAAAATCCGAAATAACTCCAGACCGAGGATAAGGGTCGGTGAAGGGGGAAAATTCGATCGCATCACGGGGCCCTGAATTACATTGATACCATATCCATGTATTCAGATCCTCCGTACCATGGTTTCCACTGTGTCCCCCCAGTACTTTAGACTTTCCTATACCTTCCCGACCTCAGGAAGTTCCGAAGTGTCCCCATAAAATACATTGGTATTGTTAGTACCAGTTTCCGTTTCAATATCCATAGATACTAGTATTGATTACCTAAATATCAGTTGAACCTTCCCAGCTTGGAAACCAAGGTTCCCTCCAGAGCTTCAATACACATGATGTAGGTATTGGTTTGAAGTAGGTCGTCTCCAAGGCTCTAGGAATATTGCTTACATTTCAAAGAGCTTACTCCATATTAAAGAATGAGAAATAATCAAAGCCTTTAAGTGCCTGTGACCTGTCGGAGTAAAAAAGAAATTAATAATAAAATAATAAAATAATAGAAAGAAAATGCCAAAGTGTACTCCGTACGGAGTACTGATCAAACGATAGCCTTCCAACGCGGTAGTTGCAGTGACTTGCCGGAAAAGTCCAGACCAAGGCTCTCTCTACGCCACTTAATGTATCTCAATGGTCGTTTGGACATTTGACATTTGACATTTGGGCAATACATCTCGCCACTAGCAATCTACTCTTTACTCCTAAGAAAAAAAAGAGGTCTACTGACTGATGAACTGTCAAACTGTCAGCTATTGGTTCTGGCAACGCTGAAGGTCCGGCTGACTTGTCAAATTGATGTCGCGTTTAAGCTATTTTCGTCACGGACGCTCTATACTCGGGCTATGGGGTTCACCGCGTCCAAAGGGCTAGGAATCGGTCTAAGGTCTCAAGCCACGTTGTGGTCATCCATATAGACCTTCTCACTTATTCTCAAGCATATCATGACCGGAAGGAAGTATTCATTGTCATGAGCTCAAGATTATAGCGGTCGAAACACAAATAATTCCGGAGACTATACACTTCCATCTAAGCGCCTCGTTGCTTTTACGTTTAATGGTTATTTAATTTTATCCATTCCGGCTGAAATCTGCGGTTTTCCCCAGCTCTTTTCCCCCGCAAGCAGCTATTACCCGGGAGAAAGGGGTGTTTCCAAGCCCGGCTACATGCCGGGGAACCAACGTACTTCTTCCATAGTAGATCGAATTCTGTTTTAGATGCATTGCTTTGTTTCAAAACAGGTAAATTCTTTTTATACAGCTTTCATCGGTGACAATTCTGAGGGATATTCTGGTAGATCACGTCAGGCCTCAATCATGTGGATGGGAAAAAAAAGCAAATCAGCCACAGCTTCATTTCAAGAGAGCGCGCCAGCCTGCGCCAGCCTTACCGCCCTTTCTCTTTTCTTATCTTCCGAATGGGCATATCCTGGCCAGATTTTCTATCTTTGTCTATTCAAATAGGACACGACAGTCGAGAGTGTCACAAAGCTAGGCTACATAGTCACGAGTCTGCCAACTCAACTGTCATTGCATTTTTCATTGGTTTTCCTTGCTTTTCCTGAGAAACGAAGTTAACAGATGACGGTCGACATGAGCAAGGCCGCAATACGAAAGAAGCCGGTTGAGAGATGTCCTTTTTTTTTTGTCATGGGGGTTGAACGCTTACAGTAAACCTTGCTCTCAAGCCCAGACTGGCGGAAAAGGGACTGTATCTTTCCCTACCCGATCATTCCAAACCTCTAACCGGACGCCTGGGAGGCCGATCTTCCAGGACACGACCCCTGCTAGAGCAAAGTCACACCAGGTGCACGTTTCATCTATCATGTGATATTGCACTATGAAATCCCTGTTCATAATAGAAAATAGCTACTACCTACGTAAGTAACTTGGAATCTGACCGACACATATTCAAGCCTATTATTCCTTGTCAACAGATTATGTGGAAGTCTACAAGCTGTCATCATCTGAGACTCTAAAAGTGTAACCAGAGCCCTCGGATTTGCGGGGATCTTGATGAGAAAAACAAGTCTACAAATCGGTGCATCGGAAGAGCTGGTGTATGAAAGTCGTTTGATATCTCATTTCCCTCGCAGAAGGTCTCAGTTAAAAGGTATTAACCAATCAATCATTGTGTATCTTCTTTGACCACCAAAAAAAATACCGAAGTCGTCTGATTCGTTCAAAACGGTTCGTTGGTAACAGACGTATCCCTGCGGATGTATGACACTACACCATCATCTACAGGATGCAAAGCATTGTCTGGCCACTTGTGCAGTCTAACTTTTTCATAGCTGCTAACCCCCTGTTTACAAAATCCGCACAACAATGTCAATGGCATATGGAAGTAATTTCGATGAATAATCTGATGAGAGAAACAACAAAGCATAACGGAAAAACTCATTTCTCTTGACTCATCTACTCGTCTACACATTCAGCTCCTGTCTCACTGCGTAGTATTCGGGTGGTACCAGGTGGCAATATAAAACTACACATAGGATACCTCATTAAACTAGACATGCTGCATAAATGATCGCGTTAAGGCTGCGGCTGGCAATAGCTCGGGACTGGGGAAACGGAAAGTCACGCCCCACTTCGATAGGACATGGGTGACAAAAGCCGGGATGCTGGGGTACCGAGGTCCCTGCTAGGCGGCCGAAAGGATTATCGCCAGGCGATGGGAAACCAGTACCCGGGTGGGGCATTATTCTATGTGCTGTATACAAAATACAATCGTTCCCACTAAATGTGGTCACGGGCAGACCGAGGCGCCAAAGCGGAATCAGACCGAGCCCAAGGCTATGGCAGATGACAGCTGATGTAGGCGCAGGTCATTATGAGGAGCGCGCTTCGGATTGTAATAGGGCTACATGGTGCCGATAGGGCAAATTAAGGAGTTAGGGCATCAGTACCCACAATCCCATGCGATAGTACAGCCCGCATTTCGGGGTATAATGACCCGATTCTGTCTAATCTGAGTAATAGACCGAAGAGACAGCTCATAAAGTGGCAAAGTCACGCGCAGGTCACGTCACATGATGTGGGGTTCCAGGAACAGGGCGCCACCTCAGGGGCTTGTGACTTTTCCCAAGTTGACGCCTCTTGCCATATGATTCTCTTCAAATCTCCTGCATCCATTTGGGCTATGTTGGTGCCTTGCCAATCACCTGAGTCCATGTGACACGGAATGGGACGCCTCGCCCCATTCTCTTATCTCATTATAGTTTATTTTATTCCTGCTTACTGATTGAACCATCATAGCGCTGCCCAATGCAAATGCCTTAGCTCATTGATCCACGCAACGGCTTGGAGTGACAGCTGAACTGTCCGACCCAATGATGTGACTTAGTGGCACGAAAACAGATACTGGCTTTCTAAATTCAATCTACACGGACTCCATGCCTCAGGGGTATTCAGATCCCCTTCCCCTCCCAGGGGAGTATCACTGTCATACAGCATATTCGTCCATCTCCCATCCTATCATATACTCCTTGTAATATACCGCAACTCATGCATGGGACGCAACACCATGCGCCGCGTCGATCAATGAGATCACCGATGTTTCTATCTATTCGGGGTGCACATACTACATAATGTGGCTGGACGTAACAAAGAGCTCTATCGGAGATTCGACGGCAATTAATTGAATAACAAGAACCTGGAAACCCTCTAATTTGGAATCGACAGACTAAGCTTAACGTGTCATTGTTCCTAGATCAACGCGCTTCGCGTCAACAAACCAACGGTCAGAGCCGTCGCTCCAATGTGATGGGGCGCCACCGTCACTACATTGGACGGCCAAACATGTGGCATATAACGGTTTATGAGGGTACGAGTATCTTCAATAATCAATAATTTAATCCTTTTCATTCCTACGGTCTGAGCTCAGGGAGATTACGGATTACGCACCATTTCGACCTCGTAATTCTTTGTTTTAAATGTTGATATAGATCGCAAAATTGAGCAATGATACAGAGCAGTAAATAGGACATGTCGCGACCTCCAGAAGTCCCCGAGGGGGTTCTCTTTGTATCACATCAACCAGGTAGCAAATCACATTCCCCCATGTTCCCACTTTATTTGTAGCCCGCTTCCCCGGCATAAATGTCTGTGCTCAGATGAAATCTTAGTGTCTAATACATATCTAATCCATAATTAATTAATCTAAAGGGGGAACCAGGTATCAGGTATCGTTTGAGGCCTGGTATCCAAGCGAGAAGTCAATCAATTTCGAAGTTGAAGAGTTGACTGGTACGAGCAAGGGGTACTCGCGGACTACGGGAGTCGAAGCCGGACATAGTTTTCTAGATTCACAGAGTCAGGTGGACAACTGATCGATGAACCCAATCTAGAAGCATTCATACCAAATGAGGCACAACAACATGCAATTGAGATATCCTTCAACCAGGTACGAAGCACTTCAAGTACGTAATGATGTGGTCGTGTCCTTTTGTCCGGTTCCCTACTCTGCAAAGATCGACTTACCTGTGGATAATGCATGTGACCATCAACAAGGGATGGATATCCGGGGAATCTTCCAGATCGAAAGCTTGCTGTATCCGCGAGGCTGGTAGGCCCCATGAAACTAGCCGAGACGAGGATGGGATGTGGGTTCCTGGATTCTGCGATCCAGCCGGAAGCAGCACTTGCATATCCGCAACGATCATTTTCTTCCGAATGTCTCTGGATAGTCCGCTTCTAAACATCATGTTTTACTGGGACAGGTGACACCCAATATATCCCTATCCTAGACGAAGATCGTGCTGGTCTTACGTATTCTGTCTTTTTGTTTTTTTATAACACCCCTCGCTCTTCAATATCGCAGTCACATCCAACTATTACAATAGCTCGGGCTGAGGTGGTCATGTGTGTAATTCTTGTTGCTAGTCCAACCATCGCAAACTAGCAAAAGAAGAAAAACACATACATGCATACCATCGAAAGGTCTAGCCCATTATCTTGTCTGTGCGACCCCTGGTCCCCTATCGTCGACAACTCCCTTGTTTGGAGTTGGGGCCCAATAATCAATCCACCCTGTACTTTCTGCAGATCAAGTTCCCAGGTATTCGGTAGCCCTGGCATGCTTGCTCTCATTTTTCAAACGTTACGGACCCACTTCCCTGATGTTGAACCTTGTGCAAGGGTCTATACATACTCTACTCGATATAGCATGGAGTATTTGGGCTTCATGCTTTATCCGCCACCTCGTCGTAACATATTGTTTCTGGGAAAGCATTCTGTGAGTGAAATCAAGAAATAAATGCATATTGAATGCTGGTTACTGTTTGTTTCTCTTTCTTTGCTTGTTCTGGCTGTCTGGTATTTGAGTTAGTGAGTAACAACCCCTGTCGTAGCCAGGGTTATTTTCATATTGTGGACTTCCACACCCCTGATTCAAGATCTTCAATTAATTCCTTTTGTAGGAAGTAGGTTTGTACAAAACCCAATCCCAAACACGAATCCCAAGCCATTCATTTCCCCAAAGAGATCATAAGCCGGGTTTTGCTTGTTGGGATGGTCGGAGAAACGAAGTAATCAAAGACAAGAGTCTCCAGAAATAGTCCAATTTACAAAACCACCTGACTAAAAACCTAGACCGATCTACCTATAGAAGGGCAAGAGACAATAGCTTCTTTTGTGTTCATTATCATTGCGCAAACAACTGGATAATATACGTGCTGATCCCAGGCCGCCTAGCCAATGACACCCCCACGTTGCAAGCTGACTGCATCAGGCCTTGTGCATCCGGTGGCTATTTAGGGCGGCTATCTCCTGACAGTTCTCTTTGCTTTTATTCCTCGCCCAGGACGGCAGTAGCGGCTGTGTACAAAGATCTGTCTCATCACCGCCGGTTCGGAGTCTCTCGGCGTGTGATTGTGGCGGGCGATGGCTGAGATGGCTGTTTTTGATTGCTTATTTTTGTTGAGATGGAGGGTTTCATCGACACGTAGTCTAGGCCACCAGGAATCGAAACCTTGTTTGATACCGAAGCCTCTTCTGTATGGTTATCACTGTGGCTTCTTTGACAGCGCGCCATGCGACGGGTGATTGATTAGTCTCTTTGATCGTTTGTGACAGCACTCTGTCACTACTGATTGTGGACGCTTACTGGGTATTGGCTTCAAAGACTTGAAGTCCATTTTTCATGTTTCGTTTGTTATGTGCACCTGATCACCTGTCAGTTTGTTGGGCTCTGATCTGGAGCCTCCTGCAAGCAGGCTAATTTATCCGGGATTATCACCTGCTTCCCCGTCAGCCGTGGCTGTTGTTGGTCGCATAATGTTTAGATATGGACTGAAAACAAAGACCGTCACGTACATCTAATCAAACATGTTTTGTTGAGGCTTGAAGAATGGTTGCGACCTAAGGGTTCTAGATGCTGTGATATATATTTGCGAGTATATAGCATACATAAAGACAACCCTTCCGACTCTTGTTTTTTAAGAGTCAAAATTGGTAGAGTAATACGTGGACTCCATAACAACGCTACAAATTCCCGAATGTAAAATAAAAAAAAATTCCAAAAATACTCCCAACCTTTCGCGGGGATCAAAATCCGGGGAAGCAACATTGAGGGGACACCCCGGACCCTGAGAGGCCGCTTTCGGCCATCCAACATGGTCACTGGCAAACCATTTACTATTTTCGACCTGACGCAAATAGAATACAAATAAAAAAAGGAACACTAAGAACAGAATACGGAATTCTGAAAAGTATTGTCACTTCCTGAGCAATACATGCCCTATACCGATTTTCCATACTCCAGTACAGAGTAGGCCGCAAACAACTATATATCCGTGAGACTGGAGTTGCCCAAGGCAGTCAAAATGCCATGAACCTCAAATATAGTGGTCACTGGGTTTGTGATGTGTCGATGGTTAACAGGTTGCGTCGTCGTGTGATGAGACCAACGGTTCCCTGAAGAAGCGGTAGAACAACTAAATGACCACATATCGGGAGTGACAGTTGCTGACTAGCAGCCGAGGAAGATGCCCAATTTACATAAAACGGCTGTCACGAGAAGGCTAAAAAAACGTCCGATATCTCAATACTGATCTACTACGAACGAAACGAAGCCACGTCAATTCACGATGCCCATGTGAACAACCTAGGTGGTTCAGATTCTAGCACCGACGAGGCTGACTCGACCATAACCCATGGTCCGAGGCCCCTTAGAGTCAGAAATGCCCATATTTACCAGTATCTTGATTCTGACCGGACCATGCTCCTTCTCGCATCCTGTTCCACATGGAGACGGGCTGCTAGCACTGGGTCATCTGAGCCGCGAAAATAATATCTCCGGTAGAAGTTTTCTTCAAGCATAGCGCGGCTATGTCAATTACCGCCATAAAATATCAGACATTCTATCTCCTACAGGATTGTGCAATGTAGCCCAGTCCTATTGAGAACGCAGGGCGCGGAACACAGAGAGAACCCACGCCGACCAGCAGCAAGCAGCATACCCTTGATCTAGACCTCTCCACCAACAATCTATCGGACGACAAAAAGAAAAGAAGGAGAATGACCAGCACAACCAATCCAAACCCGCATGTCCCACAAATTGCAATCTCGCCCCGGCCACGAAAATGGGCAGCCAGATCGGGACTAGCACTCGTACCTGTCAGCGGTCGTCACACCGCGGCGATGGGTTTGCATTCGGCCCGAGGTGGAAGATCGAACTAATTTATGTACACAAGTACCTATTCTGTCTAGGCAGGGTACATCGTGCCCCGCCGTACTCATCTACGGTTATGCTGGAGCTGACGTCCGTCTCCTGTGGTGGCGGCTGCCGCCTGTTTTCCAATATTCCAATGAAGATGCCCTGCGACACGACCCGCTGCAGGTCATGGGGGACTTTAAATTGATCTGCCGCGGGATGCAACACGTCTTGCAATCGCGTGTGCTATGTATAGGTATCCTCGATGCAGCTGGGGTACTGTTATGGCAACATTATACGGTCTTTATCCCGGCACGGCACTTACTATTGACTCATTTGCTTGAATTGATATGTGATTTCTTTATTATGTTTAGGTATCCAGATGGGGTCTGGTTAAGCGATCGCTTCAATATATGGTGACTCTTTTATCGCCTACGCCGAAGCGATCCGCCATTTCGACTACTCAGCAACGCAAGCCCACACATATAAGTGGCCATCCGCATAGATCGACACTTCTGGTTAAGGTATGTAGTCAGCCTCCAATGTCACAACACTCCCGATATCAACAGTTTACACGTGAAAAGAAAAAGAGAAAATAGAACTGGTCTAGACCTGTCTCGCCCTCAATCGAGCTGTATTGAACAGCAGAATTCTAAATCCTATGGCCACGAGTGGCGGGGAACTGAGGTCGCACTTCCATGCACTATGAAACCTCACCATCACCGCTTGAATCCCTGCACGAAGCTGAAAGCCCTACCATGCCGGTTCAAGAAGGAGATGGAAAAAAGAAAGTAATATTGTATTTCCCTCTATATGCTGGAAGAGCCTGAGAATAATGACGCCCTTTCCGCGAAGGCCAGGGTGCGTCTTGTAGAGCTATGAATATATCCATCCCACCGAGACTGAGACTGAGTACGCGGCCGTCACCGTCAAATTCCGATTCGGGCGTCCCGCCGAGGAAAGCTCCGAGGATCGTCCAACGTACTATCATTATCTATTTAATGTTCATAATTCCAGTCTGTCCCATAGGCTGACACTCTGTTGCTCGAAGTAGTTCCCTAGGGTCACGATGATACAGTAGAACACAGCACATTCGGGGCCATGAGCTTGTTCTAGATTTGTATAACATGTAGTACAACATCATTGCATGTATGAATAACGTAGATCACTACTGTTTGGTGTTGGTGTCAGCATCTTCTTGTCGTACAAATTATTTCGTAGAGTGGGGGTTCTCTATATTGTGCATGCAGAAGCGATCCGATCTTCGCTCTGCAAGGGTTTCTTCAAGAAGGAAAGGAAAGCAACCCGGAGATACCTCTGACACTCCCAGAAATCCCGAGGAATGCCATTAGGAGTATAGAAATATACAGAATGCCAACGCATCGTCCGTTTGATAGAACATCATGACCTAAAGTCGCATGCAAGGAAGGCTTCAGGTGCCCCCAAAGAAAGAATATACATTGGTTGCCTAATCCTTTTCTCAAACATTAAGATTCCATTCTCGTATCCGGGTAACAAGGAAATGTATACCCCCATTATAGGACAGGTCACCAGCTACCGGATCCGTTCGTCCATAAGTCTAGAAGACCTTATTGGGAAAGAACTATGACAGAAGAAAAAGACACCCCCACAAATGCCCACCGAGGTTAAACGGAAGCCAGGCTCCGAAAAAGCCAAATTTGTCAGTTGATGTTGAGGTGGGGGAGTGCATCCGTCTTCTTTTAGGTAGGTTGTTGTTCCTCGGCATATCGGGTGACCCTTGTGAACACAGACAATCCCACACGATCCCGAATGGAGGCACGGATCTCCCACGAGAACGAACTTGTCTGCTGGTATGGGAACCTTGGTTTTAGGCCTATAGTGATTTTACATGCCGTACTGGTATTTACTTGCTTGCCATGGTTTCGGCGAAGACTTCCGGCTCATATCGTGTGGTCCTGGGTTACGAGGAACAAGACCGAATCGGGAACTATGGGCGTTTGGGACTCATTGGTGAGACGAATATGTCGTACCGATAGGTTTCTGGTCAGGCTCACTTATAGATGTGCATAGTACTCATGTCGGTTGTTGAAAATGAGATTGGGTATTGTCTATCTACATATAAATGCTAGTCGTAGATATAGACTCATATCAAGAGTGAGACCAGAAGAAGTGACCAGATAGAGACATTATCAATCCTTTCGTTTTTATTGAAACTAAAAGGGTTCTATGTAAGGGACCATGTTTTTACATAGCAAACCAGAATCATCAGTTTTTTTTTCTTTTACCATCGTAGAATAGGACTAGGATCTAATGATCTAGAACTCAGACTGATCATCACCGGAGATAATGACGTTGTTGATCTGATTGAGGATTAGCATTGAGCGTGACAGACGGAGTGAATGTAAGTCGTACCTTAAGAACCATGCGGCACAGTTGGGTAGCAAGCAGAAGTTGCTGGCGCTTGCCAATCAGGGGGTCAATAGCGAAGTGCTCACGCATATCTACAGAACACAAGTTAGCCGATGAACATAACGAAGTATGGGATGATTTTCTAGGGACATACCATTAGTGCCAGTCATCATGCAGTCAACACCGAGACGGGTGTTCTTCTCCTTGACCTGACGGGACTTGATAGAGGCCAGGGTCTCAATGGGACTCAAACCAGAGTTCTCGGAAAGAGCCAAGGGCACGGCATCCAGGGCATCAGCGAAGGCGCGCATGGCATATTGCTCAATGCCGGGGCTCTTCACAGCGGCGTCCTCGACGGCGATGGAGCAAGCAATCTCAGCAGCACCACCACCGTAGACCACACGGTTGTCGCGCACCAAATTACGGACGACACACAGAGCATCGTGTAGTGAACGCTTGGCCTCATCAATGATCTGTAGCTGAAGTCAGTTACCGGCACACCTCCCTACCTACGTATGATGCGAAGATTGACTCACCATCTTGTTACTTCCACGAACGAAAATAGTCACTGCGCGGGTGTTGGCACACTCCTCGATCACCAGCATCTTCTCTCTCGTAGTTCCGAAGCTCATCTCGCGGACAACACCAGCGGTGCCGAGCTTGTCAGAGGACAGGTCCTCGAAGCGGGGCACAATACGGCCGTTTGTGGCAATGGCGATCAACTCAATCTCAGGTCCACCAACCCAACGAACGGCAGGCAAGTTATTCTGGAGCAAAAGGTGGTTGGCCTCATCATCGAAACCCCACTGGCAAATGACCAGGTTGGCACCCGATTCCTTCAGCTGCTGGATCATCTCTGTGAACTTCTCCTTCTCGTAGTCCTGCAGCTTTTTGAATTCCTCAACAGATGTGATATCGAGCTTGTGCTTGGTCTTAGGCTTGGGAGGTTCAAAGGGACAGGTCAGGATGGCCAATTTAGCATCCCGAACTTCATCGGGCATCTGGGGGTGAGAGAAGTCCTTGTCCACAATAACACCGCGGACAAGCAGAGAGTCCTCGAGAGAACCGCCGACCTTGCCGTCGACCTTGATCAGCTCGAAGTCGACGTCCTTGCGCTCAAAGTCAGCAACCGAGAGCACGGCATCAACAGCGATCTTGGCGAATTGGTCGTGGGACTTAGAGACACTATGAAAACTGTCAGCATCAACCAGAACTGATATACAGCTGGAAATCCGTACATTTTGCTGCCCAAACTGGTCTTGGCCACTTTGAGGAGGTTGGTGGTATCATCTTGGCTGAATGTAATTTCGTCACTGATTTTGTCGAGCTCGGCAATGGCGATTTCGCAGGCCTGATCGTATCCGTCGGCTATCCGGATGGGGTGGATGCCTTTGTCAATGAGGTCCGAGGCTTGTTCAAGCATGGCCGCTGCCAGCACTACGACACCGGTCGTGCCATCACCGATCTCCTCGTCCTGAGACTTCGAAAGTTCGACCAGCAGCTTCGCGACATTGTTTGTGATCTCCATCTAACCATAACCACCGTATCAGCGTCTCGAACTTGAATTGGATCTCTCCGGGGGAAAGGACTTCGGGGTCGAACCTGTCCGAGAATAGTTGCGCCATCATTGGTGACGGTGATATCGCCGTCGGCGGAGATCAGAATCTTATCAAGACCACGGGGACCCTAAAAACAAGAGTTAGATGTCTTTCCATTCATTGCTTGCCGAATACCATACCAGAGAAGACTTGACAATGCTGGCCACCGTCTTGGCGGCAACAATGTGTGACTTAACGGCTTCAGTACCATGCTGTCTCTTCTTCTTTCCCTGGCTGTTTTATGAAAAAATACCCGTCAGTCCTATATATCAACCCCCCCTAACTCTCAATGGTATTTTGAAGCGGAGGATAAGGCATAGCGGTGAACGTACTCGCGAACGACAATAAACGGGCGTCCCTGCTCGTCCTTCAAGACCGAAGCTACCCCTTAATGTCAGCTACCGAATCCGATTCGTACCAAGTTATTTGAGGAGTAATCACCCTGGGACATATCAAGCTCTGTTGATGATCAAAATCCACATAGTTAGCCAAAGCACATTTCAAGAATGAGGGGTATGGGGGTGCGGCCTTACGCATTGCCATGTTAACGGTGGGGTGCCACCTGGGCAAAATATAAAGAGTTTGTAAAAAAAAGGCACCGACAAGGAGACCAAGAGATAATCAAGAACAAGTGACAAAAGACAAAGCAGTGAACTTGCAAGTTGAGCCTTGAGGGGAGCTTCCCGAAATGCACTTTTGACAAATGAAATTCTGACTGCCCAAAGCGGTATAGCGTATCTTGTCCGCCTTCAACGCGTTTCTGCTTGACTGCTCCAATTGCTCTGAATGCGCCAGGCTTTTGTCTGACTTTACAACTGCAATTGAGGGTTTAATCCTCCAGTCGCCAATCTGTTTTCCAAACTCTCTAACCTGATTTCACCCTTCAACAGAGCCATGCCTCGTGAGTGTTTCCCCCCGATGTTGACATGTCGCGCGCGCAATGGTGAGCATCTCGGCTGACCTGTTTGCTACCCAGCTCCCGTTGAAGATGTGTCCGACGAGGAGTCCGGCGATATCCCTTTCAGAAATGCGCCAGAGTCAAATAGCAAAGATGACCAGGAATCCCCGGAAGACGAAGAAGACGAAGAAGACGACGAGGAAGGCGATGAGGAAGAGGGACTGTGAGTTGCGCATCCCGGCCGACTGAAGTATACATTTCTCTTACTGAATGTAGCTACGTCGTCGAGAATATTATTGAACACGACTGGCTTGATGATGTATGTTCACAACACTCCGCCCGATTGCGCCGATAAGCTAATCAATCATAGGGAACACTCAAACTGTTGGTGAAATGGAAAGGCTACGAAAAGATCGAAGACCACACATGGGAAGACGAGGATGGTCTCATGTACGTCTACGCACCGGTTGAGCTTCGACATCTGCTACGCGCATTTATTGACAAACATTATAGGGAAGGAGCCCGCGATATTGTCACAGCTTACTACAAGAGGATCGGTGGTCGCCCGAAGAAGAAGGACGAAGAGAAGCCCGCCCCAGGAAAACCAGGTCGCAAGCGCAAATCCATGGGTGATTCGAAGGTTGCTAAGGGTGTACCGGCCCCCACAGGGACCGAGGCCAAGAGACAGCGCCGAAAGTCAGTACCGAAGGAGACATCCAAGCAAGCTTCCCCCGCATCCGAAGAAAATGGCATTCAATGGCTTCCAAAGGGGAAAAACTGGGATAAGGATGTGAAAGAGGTGGACACAATTGTCCGAGAGGGCGATGCGGGTCTCATGGCCTGGCTTGAGTTCAACAACGGACACAAGGCGAAACTGTCTGTGCAGGCCTGCTATGAAAAGTGTCCAATGAAGGTATGTCCTCCTCTACCGTGCCGGAAAACAGCGACAAGGTTACTGACCACCAAACTAGATGCTCAAGTTTTACGAATCGCACCTGTGAGTTATGCCCACCCAATGAAAGCTCGAAATACGTTTCTAACATCACCTCATAGTGTCTTTAAAGATAATTGATCCATTTCACCGACTATTCGATATATCACCAACTCGAAATTTGTACACAAGCGTGATATTTCTAGGCCATTTTTTTAATCTCGGGTGTGCTATAGCGACTGGCCATCGCTAAAATGCTCTCTGGCTACTATTACCAACGCGTTTTGAACATGGCACTGCTACCCTTACATTGATGTTTACTCTCGACTTCCAATTTCCTCTTTGCGTTCTCAGCAGGTCAATACCGGTGTCTTCGGGGATTATTTCGTTTCTAGCTACACGCTAATGTTCATTAACTTCACAATTGCAACTCGTCCATTGTAGAGGTGTATTTTCTCGAATTCCACGTCCCGTGGTTATCATTCAATGAGCCCTGTCTGCCGGGCCATGCTGAAATATTCCCATCTATCCTTGTACGCTTCTGCACCGTGTTTCGTCAACGCTCGCTGCACACGCGAATATTCCTCCGCCTGTAAACAGCTATCGTCCCCGGCTGTCCAGACCCCAGGCATGTCATCGGGAATACCATCCCCAGCAGTGAGATATTTCAGAACTTTATCTGCCATCTCTGGGACCATGCTTGTACATCGCAGAGCATCGAACACGTGAGATTCTTTGGCACCTAGAGCCAGGCGTTGATCAATCCAGGTATCGACGTCGGGCACATCTGATGTGTCATCATCACCAACCTCAGATGCTGGGCTTGATGGCAAGAATGGGAGTTCTAGGAACATGGGATCCACTGGGTCTTCGAAGATGTCGGCGACTGGTGGTCTGGGATTCGGTACTTGTTTCTTGAATCGGCCAGACTGCGCGAAGGCATTGTCTCCCAATGGTCGCGGTCGGGCCGGCGGCGCTGGCGGTTCTGTTACATTTTCTGGTCGTTGTTCAGTCCCCTGAGTGACGCGGCGAGGGGTTTGTATAGAAGGGTTCGGTGTTGGGAAGAGATCTGGAATCCCAAGGCCTTGAAGCGATGCTACATCTGATGAGACGCTAGGAGAGCCTCTTTCTGACCGTGTGGTAAAGTGTGGTGTGGCTGCCACTTTTGATGACTCTGGTTGGGCTCCCCGACCATCAGGACGGGGACGATGTGATGGAGGGCCCGCAGTTGCAGAAGTGTCGATTGCTCTTCTTTTCATAGGTGAAACATCTCTTCGGTGTTGACTCGGCGATTCAGGGACTGGATCTCGTTTTCGTTTTGACCTGTTTGGTGTACTTGCTTGGACCGGGGCAGGTGGTGCCAGTTGGGGAACCTTTGAGCTTGATTCCGCCGTGGAATCCTTTGGTGATGTTCGGGCAAGTAAGGTCTTTGGGCGTTCCCCTTGGGATGGTGCAGACTGTAAAAGGTCCTCATATGACATTGGAGTGCCACCCCCTGGACGGCCCTTGCCACGCAGATGCTTCGTGTATCTACTACGCCAGGACTGCCATGGATGACTGGGAAACTGTGTTCTGCCAGTTAGTATCAGATTGTTATGTGCATGTTATGTGGCCTTGGCAGAAACCGGAGAGCATACCAGTTCACTTAAATCCTGATAAATTATATTACCTTGGACAGGCGCCCCCGGTTCCTGTCCAAAGTGTTCGACCCAGTCAAACAAGATTTGATCCTCTTTCAAGGTGAAAAACGATCTTGTGCTTTTCGTGGGAATATTGGATGCACCCATTGGACGAGGTGCAGATGGCCCAGCCCGGTGGGCTTCTAGATCTTCAAGTCGTCCTTTGTTGATAGAACGCTCGACATATTGATATGAGAAACTATTGTTAAATTAGTACACTGATCTTGAGCTAGTGAAGAGTTCAGTATTCCGTACGTGTCACTAGGCAGGTCTTTCCTCGTGTGGTCCACTAGCTTCACATCAGCATCCTTCTCCATCAGCACAACGGTGCCACCATATTGCTAGATATTCATTAACCTCTACAATTCTGAAACAAGATAAATGTTCCCGAAATACCTTGATTAATTCTTTGAACCTCTGCCTTTGAGGAACCGTTAGAGATAGCCAGAATCGTGCACCTTGGAACAGATTCATAGTCGTAGTCTCAGCCCGTGACGAGTAATTTGTGGAATTCGCCATTTCAACCCTGCAGAACTCAAGCTCAAACACTTTTCTTTGAGCTTTCACACCCTGAAGTAGGCCAGCTTTGTCTGTGACGCGGTATCACGTGTTGACGTGTCGCAAGGGGCTTTTTCCCATTCAACAGCGGGATATGGTGTAAGACAGGCGTTATATTGCTGACCCAACTGTCAGTTCTTGAATTCGATCATATAAGATTCCGGTAGTCTTCATTGGCAGGGGTCATAGATGAAATAATTGGTTGACGCCGAGACTGAAAACGTGGTCACGTGTCATACATAAAACTGACGACTTGCGACGAAAACGTGTTGACTGATTGACGAGTCAAGGAGTGCGGGAACCGTGAATAATATTTACTGAGGGATGCAGAGATAACAGTATATCGTTTGAACTTACCGAGAGAACTTAAGCTTCAGAATGGGGGTCCTCAGAACCGTTGGTCTGGTGATTCTGGCGATCTCGGCGTTCACCTTTATTGCGCTATTTGGAAGGCTGCCGGCTTTCCGGTAAGTAACTTGTCAACTTACAAGACTTCGAAGCTCTATGCTGACTTCTCAAGGAAAACTCCGGTCGCCTGGCTACATCGGGCACTGTGGGTGTACTTTCCGAATGGAATTTCCGTCGTCGATAATCGTTTGTTCGGCGGGAGGATAGTACGAGGCTGGAATCGATCTGGCAGCTATGTACTGAAAGAGAATCACCCACTTGTTCTGGTGAGTCTGGGAACTCATTATTACTTATCTAGATATTAATCATACATACTAGATCTTCTTTACGTCCTTGCTGGTGATTGGAGAAGGCATCTTTGTCCCGGCCGCATGGCCTCAGCTTTCGAGCATTCATCGCCTCTGGGTACCCGTAGCTATCAGCTTGCCATATCTCCTGCTCTACAAGTGTGTTGTGACGAAGTCATTTATCACAGCTGAGAACCACGAGGAAGAAATGAGACGCTATCCATACGACCGAGTCCTTTTTCATCCGGGCCATAAATGTAGCACTTGCAAGTTCCTCAAGCCAGCGCGCAGCAAGCATTGCAGCTTTTGTCAGGCCTGCGTTTCTCGACACGACCACCACTGTGTCTGGCTGATGAACTGTGTCGGGGCCAACAATTGTGTGTACTTCATCTCGCTTTTGGTCTCCATTTCTGCCATGTTGATTTATGGCTGCTACCTTGGTCACTCCATACTCTCTGAGATGCTGAAACAAGCGGTTCCGCCGGAGATACAGGAGGCCATGCAAGGCTGGACAGTCTGGATCAACACATGGGGCATTGTGGTCTCTGCTTACCCCAAGATTGGGGCAGTATTTCTGCTAATGCTTATGACTGCCCCTCTAGCAATATCTTTCCTGGCGTATCATACTTATCTCATTTGGGCTGGGGTGACAACCAATGAGAGCGCTAAGTGGTCCGATTGGAAAGATGATGTGGAAGACGGCTTTGTATTCAAGACAAAACAAAGTCTCATCTTCGACCGCCCTCTTCCCATGGATCTATATGATCAACTATGGCCTGTGCATACTGATCAAATCCTGGTTACTGATGAGGATCCTCCAACTGAAGGATGTTTATTGGCCAACGACTCCAATTGCATTGCTCATCGCCCAGATTCAGACGTGCCTCCTGACCCTCGATGGAAGCGACTCCACACTATGAGAGATATCGACAACATCTACGATATGGGCTTCTGGTATAATCTTCGGGACGTGGTGGGATTATCTGTTCGTCGATCTAAGGAGACATCCGGTATCTAGACTCATTGTAAATACCATCTACGTTGGGTTTGAAAGTTTGCTTTAAAGGAATGTCTAAAATATATTTGGTGGAAAGACGTTGTGCTATGTATCTACAACGCTAATTGAAGGTAAATCGGATCCTGATTGTATGTGCGTCTTTTGAATGGGTATTGGACGATCCTCTCCGTGCATTGTAGATCTCTTATGGCTACAAGCAACTGCTGGATAGAATCATGATCTATCCAATCCTATTAGAAACAGGGTGGAACTAGCAAGCAAATTCTCAACCTGCAAGCAAACAAGCCTGCGTAACCAGGCACTAATGAGATGATCTAACAAGATCAATATTGGAAACATTATCCCTACTTAATGCTGACCGCTATCTGTAACTACGTGATGAGCTCCAGGGGTTTTCTCAATGGGATGCAGAAGGCTCAGAGTGACTCTTCTTCGGCCAGTGATGTCGAACAGCTTCTCTCTCAGTTACACGCCGAGGGGAAGCATCGGAATATCTTCCATTGGACCGCAGCCGCCGTGCTTGCTCAGAGTCCCGCCTGAAAGTACTCAGATCAATTGGACGCTTGCCAATATCAATAGTGGTTACTGGAAACAAATTTTATCTTTCACATTTACACATATCCGTAGACAGTGTTTGTTTAAAGATGGTATCTTCTATACATACTCTCCGTTTCACTCAGGAACTAGAGAATTACTCCATTCTCCATGTGGACCAGCGGTTTTAAGCGACGAAGGGAAGAGATGTGTAAAATGTGGTGAATTCTAGAGATTTCAATGTTCAAACTGAACTAAACCTCCTAAGCGTGGGAAAGCATTACATCAATTTTCAAAATGATCGTCCTGGGTCTGAATGGCACTGTTAGGCGGAATAGCCCTGAGCGATAACGATAACAATCATGCGGGCGGAAAATTTGTCTCTCCACACCTCCGAATCTTGGATTCTCTCATCCCACTTCTGATCTCCCCCGCTGTTTACCGCACGGGATACGCTTCATAGGGATTTTCTTTGCAAGATGGCAGATCCAAAGCCACTATGCACGCCAGCTGAGCTTATGCTCAAGGTAGTCCTTGCAGGGACCCTAAGCCACTACGAAGTTCGGGGCATGATCGATGACAAGCGCTTGGAGCACATGCTTGCCGCTGGGAAGCAGATCCTGTACAAGACACACCAGGAGAGTGATGTTCGGTAAGATAATAATATAATTGATCATTTTCATGCTTTGTATACTAATATGTTGCGCCTCACTAGTCACAATCTCGGCATGTCGCCGGATATCTGGCAAGGTCTCACAAACGTCCTCACCAAAGCAATCCCCGTCCTCGAGTCCCAATCTTTCGCGTGGAAGAGCCCCGCAGCAAGCTACGAACACTCATCAGCTAACCTGATCGCATACAATTATTTCTCGCTGGTCAAAGATATTGAGCGCTTGAATGATCTGTGTACAATCGCTCGCAACCTCCTCGCCACAACCAAGAAGGCACAGAACCTTGCGGCGGAAACAGGATTTGACCAAAGAATTTTAGCTCTCATCGACACCTGTGTGCGAGTCACCGCTCGAGGCTTCGACGGCGAGCAAAATGCGCGGAACGAGGAGCGATGGCAGAAAGTCGTCAACCTCTACAAGCGCCTTCTGATTACGTGCCTGCAGTACCTTCATAACTTCATTATGCACAACGAGCATCGCAAGATGGTCCTTTGGTTGGATCTGTTTGGTTACCATTCGACCGCTGATACGAACATCATCAAACCAAAGGAGCCTTTGGACGATGCCAGCTCGCGAGAAGGAGTGGCACCGATTGTGCAAGTTGGAGAGCGCGTCATCAACCCGCCGATCCGTGCGCTTTACGACCAAACTGCAGAGGACTTGCTATTGGAGACTATCGCCAAGTTCCCGCGGGAGCCGGCAACTATCAAGGAAGAGGCTGCTATGCTACTTCTGGCTAACATTAAGGATCACATGGAGAGGATTTTGGGCCGAGATCTCAGCGCTATCCAGGAAATGGGTAGAGACCCAGACCAGGTGAAAGATATCAGGGCTGCTTTGACTGCGATACTTGGGGCTAAAGTTGACGGTTGGTCTGATCTCCAGGACCGGGCTCGTGAGCTCCCGGCTGCGCTTCCCGAAGAAGAGCACGAGGAACCTGAAGACCACGAAGAACAAGAGCATGACGATCACAGGGAACATGACGAGGAAGAAGAGGAACACGAAGTCACCAAGAAGAAGACCATCCTGACTATCGATCGCAGTCTCACGGCTGGTTTCCCTCGTCTTTGCTGGGCCGATCTTCCAGAGATCAACGATTTCGGTGCAGTGGATGGACCTGTTACAGACGAAGATACCAGTATGCCCCGGTCGGCTCAATCTGCCGCCGAGACTCTCCAAGAGGCCAAGGACGAACTCATGGCTCGGCTCCAGGAGCCATCACATATCGATGGTGACGAAGAGCATGACTATGACCACGGCGATGCGCACACAGTGGGAGATGACGACTCACACAGCCTGGACCACATGGCTGACGGAAGTGTTGACGGAGATGGCGATGATGACGTGGAGGACGATGGCGTCGATGGAGAAGGTGATGACGAAGAAGAGGAAGACGATGAATACCGCGGCCGTCCTGGTGATCAACAGCGGGGTCTTCTCACAGATATCCCTCTGGTTCTTGGACCGGCAGAAATTGAGGCTTTGCCTATGATTGTCCAGGCTGGTATTGTGGACAGCTTTGGTCTCAAGGGTGGTGAACGGAATGGATCCAGGAACATGCAAGCGCTCCGTTGTCACATCCTGCTCACGCAGGAGACAGGACGTAACCTACTGCGTGAACTACTGATTTTCATCGCGGCATGGGACCTCCCCGACGACGAGCTTTACTTCAAGATGATGGTCCAGATCATGGAGGCCGTGCTCAAGAACGGCCTTATGTCTCATGCCTACTCAGATTTCGGTCAGCCCAAGGACATCATCTCTCCGGCGCAGGCTGTTGTGATCAAGATCCTCACCCACATCTTCCGAGCCAAGTACTCTCCTGCTTCCGTGACGGGCTCAGCTCAGCCCAACATTCCCCGAAACCCGAGTTCACTAAACCGGGTTGATATTCTCACCGTCCGATACATCTTTACCATCTTCCGTGGCAACATCATCCCGGAGACTTGCGCTCTGATCTACCTCCAAGGCCAGATCCGTGCCGACCGGGCTCTTTCGGAGGACTTCCCGCTCAATCTATGGGACATGGAACGGGTATACGAAGGTGTCTACCAGTTCTTGGAGTTCTTCGCCGTACTGACCGAGAACAACGACTGGAAGAACCTACTGGTTAAATGGGAGATCGTCTACGACCTGGTCACACTGATCAAGGAGTTGGAAGCAAGCATCCCCAAGGGTCAGTTGAGCCAATTGTCCTTTGGCTCCGTTCCCCCTCCCCCTCCTCCCCGAAACGACACCACAAACGAAGCCTCGAGCGCCAGTCCCCCGGCCCCCGTTGCCGTCGAACGTCCTTACGATCCCAGTGACCCAGATCCCGTCGACACTGGCGCCGGCAGCGTCGACTCTCGACCCGAGTCCCCTCCCATCACAGAGGATCCCTCCGAGTTCGAATGGCGCAACCTCAAGAAGCTGGTTGTGCTTGTGCTCTCCTCGCTTGTCTGGAAGTGTCCCGATGTCCAAGAGCAGATCCGTCGTTACGGCGGTGTTGAGGCGATTCTTTGCTGCACCGCTTTCGACGCCCACAACCCATACATCAAAGAGCATGCTGTAATGTGTCTTAAGTTCTTGTTGGAGGGTAACCGTGAAAACCAGCGCCTTGTTGAAGAACTCGAGGCTCGTGAGGTTGTCAACAAGGACGGCGGTGTGCTGGAGCGGAGTGGTTACGAAGCGATGATCAACCAGGCAGGCAAGTTGGCCATCCGGTCCAAGGCTCGGGCTGAGGAAATTTGATGAAACATTGAAGTTATGTGTGATGAATTCTGTACCGGTTACTGTACATAGAGTAGACAGAAAAAAATCTCTGAATGATACTTTTGAACGATTACAATTCGTTTCTTCTGTAGGATCCATGGTATATAGAGATATCTACCTGGGCATGGGGGTTGTTAGAACTATCGCATATTTTCAAAAGAAGGTGGGTCTACACGGGCTGATGCCTGAACATCCGATCTTTGTGCCTGCAGATCTTCCTGGCCTCTACACGGAAAACATCAAGGATCTTACTGACTACAAGATTATTCAAATTACTAGCGGACTAGGGTGATATACATTTCCAAACTTAGCAAATTATTTTCTACCATTGACCAGTAAGGTAGTCGTACATTTTAATTAATGTCTAGCAGGGTATTTCAACAGTAGTCTTTATCTAACCATTTTACCAAGACTACAGATATTGAGTTGGTTGAAGACACCTATATAACTACACCTATATAACTACACCTATATAACTATGTAGGTAGTTATAGTCCTTCTCTCCGCCATTTCCACAGCGTCTTCATAGACACCTCCAAAACTAAGATAAACAGTAACAGCACCTATGGCAGATATCAATTGAACATAACCATGTCCACCATAGGCACATTCAAACTTTTCTAACATCACCATCTTTTGATGATAAACCGCCGGTACTGCACCTTAGTGCTAGCCGAACATATATAATATAATAACCCCACCCACTCCAGTTCCATCAAGCTGAGCCGCCTCGAAAGACATGGGAGTATAGGGCAGAGAAACTGGGACAACGCACTCAGACCGAACATCTCATGCACTATCCCTACGCATAGGAGGCATCCAGATTGAGATCAGTCTTTGTGTCTTGCGTCTGTTATCGGAAAGCATACTGGACAAGATAGAGAGCGGTTAAGGAGATGGAGGTTCATCATGGTATTGAGCCAAGTATCCAGCAAGCTGGAACTTGCGACCAATATCAGTTTCCATCTGCTCGACGCGCCATGTCAGATGCCGGATTTCCTCGAGTAAACTGAGGCCCGATTCCAGATCGAGAGTGCGAGTACTACGCAGTTTCGGCCAAAATTGCGTAGCTTGGTACTCTGTCCACTCCTTGACAAGAATCATGATTATCATGATGGTTAATCCCAGTAGAAGTAAAAAGAAAATGAGAGCGAGAGTCTCTGTGGTAGACATTTTGGGTGATTGGATGGGCTGGGATACTTACAGGTATGTAAGTATCTGGGTTGCCAAATGTGGTTGAGGTGTATAGAGGTGATGATGGTAATCTGGGAGTAAGCGAGTAGATAAAGTTTCACAGGGAGGAATGGGAGGAGAAAATACCCTGATTATGTGTGTGATAATCCGTGAGTGGTGTCACTGTTTGTGACTTGATTGAAGGATAGAGAATGATAAGATGGGTTGTAGAGAGGATGTGATGTGGAATGATGAATTATATCAAAATCAGGGCTGGGGGACTTGGTATTTATATGTGAGCAGCGGGAAGATACTCGACGAGGATTTCAGATTAACAATGAAGTTGTATGCCCTTTTTTAGACAAGGATATGAATGAAACTGTCCTAAACATTGGTCAAAGAGAGGACAAGGGTCTTTCAAGTAGGTTTGATAATTAGATTACATGTATGAAAGCCAATAAGGGGACAAAGGAGTCATAGACTGAGTGTGCATCCATAAATCTCCGGAAAGGCCTCGAGATGTTGGTTCGAAATGTAGGTGCGAATGCAGTTTTAGGTCCAAGATGCCTAAATTATACACCGAAAACACAATTGTTATCCTCCTTTACGTGTTCTCCGCATCTTTTCACACGATTTATCTGCTTGATAGCTTGTGTTTTGTTCAAGTATCATACTTTCAATATCCATTTGGTTCGAATGTACATGATCGATAGATGCAACAGTCATTCACTCATGCTAAGATAGGAGATACTGCCTTGTAATCCCCATCACAGTGGGCAGCTTAAAATTCAAGGGCCTGCATAGTATCAGGTCAGATCTCTTTAGCCATACATGCCATCCCATTCCTCCTCCTCATCTTCCTCAACGAGCTTCTTCTTCGCCTCCGCCTTATCTCTCAACTGCTTCGCAAAGTCCACACGGTCAAGAGGACACGTCCCGCGCAGCCGCAGCCAGGGCCGCACACACTCCATATCGAAGCGGTGTGTCGGGTGGCAGGGCAGCTGGACGATGAGCGGGTAGGGATCTTCCACAAAGGGGTTGTTGCAAATAGGACAGGTATCATCGGGCTTGAGAGATGCTTTGGGGACGCGTTCGAGCACTAGATAAATCGAGGCGTGGTTAGTTATACAGGTGACAAAGGAACATTGGAATGCCCCGCTGAGTGCGGGGGAAATCGATGAACACAGCAAGCTAAGGGACTGTCTTACTATCGCAGAATTCTTCATCAACACCCTCCACCTCGCGCGGCGGCATATCTGCCTGTGCGAGCAAGGATTGGATCATCGTGGTCAACAGCTCGTGACCGGTATTTGAGTCGGCGTTATCGGCGCCCTCCTGCGCGTCGGGGCGCGGCGCGGAATCGGTCTCACGGCGCATCATATCCAACGCCTCGGCGAGAGAGAAGAATGCTGCGCTCACATCTCCTGGAACTGGGACTGCATGGGGTCTGTGGTCGGGAGCTGGAGTAATCTGGGACAGGGTTGAGAAGAAGGTGGAGAGGTCGGGGCGGCGGCGGCGCGCAGTTGGGGCCGTTGAGGGGTCGGTGGTATTGTGTTCAACTGGAAATGATGTTAGTTTGGGGGATTCAGGTTTTATTTGACTGATACGGATCCGTACTTTCGTAGGTCGACATGGTGAGGGGTGGAAGACTCTCAAGCTTTCGAAGGAGCTGTTTTGTGAGGAATGCGGGCGGGGAAAGCCCGTGTGTTGTGTGACACCGGTGGAATTGTTTGCTTTTGTTGCACAATATTGAGCTGTAAAGTGGAAATGTAGGTTGGGTGTAGGTTGTGTAGGTTGTTTTTATAACGAAGCTCTCCGAAGGCAGAGAGTCGATAACGCGGCGCGGCAGTTCTGATTGGTTCGTCACTATACAAGCTCTCACAAGGCCCGAATTGAGATTTTAAACATCAAATCACGCACATTTTAATAATTTTTAATAATTGGCAGGGAAATGGTTAGGTCTTATAATTCGGGGGATTTGGTAAACTGTGGTTTATGTATATATATCCACGGGCTATGCTTGAAACTATTCAGAACACTCATTGCTGTGAATCCTATTGCATATTTAAAAGTAAGCTGATTCATTGTCCACTGGTAAACAGGTACAGAGTCATATTCTAGTACTATACAAAAGTCGGACGTTTATATGGCCTCTATAAGACTTGAATACTCCGATCCATTTTTTTAGTCTCCTATGATATTAGGGAGGCTATATGTAAGACCTATCAACATGTTATTACTCGTTCTTTTCAGATGGTCTTTTTAGCTGGTCTTTATGTCTTTTTAAGTAGTGTTTTTCAAAAGGATGTATGTAAAGGCGCCAAACGTATAAACTGTGCAGAGGAATTTTTTATAGGGATATTGACTGTTCTTAAAGCTTCCATATATACATAGGTAGCTCTGTCATCCAAGGCCTAGACACACAAGGGCGGAGGATGGCCGGTGAATATTCCATACCTAGGTACCTGCAATTTTTGCTTTTGAAATGGTAAGTACCTCTATTTTCAAACATACCAACCAGATGACCTCGCTTCTAACAAATACTGTGCCCTGGAACCAGGGCGAGGAGAAGTTACACCACAGGCTTCGAGTCCCTCACTGCGACAACCAGACAGCCCTATACCTGAGCCCGAGAGCCGCATCCCTTGGGTACATTAGATTTTCGAAGGCCGGCCATGGTCAACGATATGGGGCGGCACAGCGGGCTTTGCAACGCCAGTTGCCGAATCCCTAGTCGGACTCTAGGCACAGGTGGGCAGCAAATACGACCCCGTTGTGCAGGCATTATTGACCCGGCAATTAAACTGACGCATACACAGACAAGATGATTCCAGGGCGAGCAGTCAATCTGAAGAACCGTCGAAGAGTGAAGCTGTATGGCAGGATGGTGACGGGCTCACTTTCTAACGGAGACGCAGAACAGGCGCAGTTGATTGTCCACATCCTATACTACAAAGACTGATCAAACCTGACGTGGACCACCTATCCGGCTTCTACCGCCAACTTCCTGCATTGACATCGTCATCATAACAGGTCGTCAAGACATCTACACTGGAATGGGCAGCAATGAAAGCCCTTGAAACGGTAAGAAGACGTCGAAACGCTCAATACAATTGAGAAACCTGTCACATCAACCAAAAAAAGTAACCACCACCTAGTCAATCAAACCACTCCCTACGCCATCTCTTGAAATAGCCATAGAGATGTCAGAGTAACACTTTTCTTAATCATTCATCTTCCTCAGATCTGCGCGAACTACCATTTCCAGGCTGAGGTATCCTGATTCCATCCCTTCTTAAGCCATTCATTGGAGTTTGGTATCGCGAGCCCGTAATGCGCTACCCATTTAGCAGCCACAACCGGGCCTTTGGGTTGGCCAAAATTACAATCGCGAAATCCAATGAAGTAACTATAGATCATCGACATTAGCTTGTGCATTCAAGGCGAAGACTGTTGTGCTTAGACATACAGGGTGTTTGAGTCCTTGTGCCAGACTAGGCTACTAAGCGCAGTCTTATCAGGGAGATACCCAACCTCCCTCATCTCACTAGGGTTCCGTTGATGTTAATTCTAAAGGGTAGAGATAGGCGTAGCGACTTACGCGAAAGTCTTCACAAACGAAACGCGGATTTCTTCTCTTTCACTATCACTAAGAGTCCAGAATGGATCGGGCTCATTCTTGTTGCCAAGGCGCAGCCCTGGCACCATCTCCCACACCAACCAGACCGCGAACCCACCCGGGACTAGACCTGATTTGCCCTGCACGGTAGTTTTGTGTCCCAAGAGCTTTGGGGTATTGCTTGGTTTCTGAGTAAGGTCTTGATAGGCGATTAGCTCTTGCGGGGTGCGTTTCATGGCCTGGCTGGCTCTCGTTCGTGCATCATCCATTTCAGTACCGCGAAAGGGGACTTGCAGGTAAATTCGCATGAAGGCAAGCTTTGTATGGTCTTCAGGATCGCAACAGAGGAGTTTGGTGCAGGCGAAGGATAAGTGAAAACCAAGGCGACGCCGGTCTTCGTCAAGCTGGTGATCATACTCATTCAACTTCTTCACAACTTTCCATTTCGAAGTCTCGGGTTGATCAAGGGTGATGATAGTGCCTGGGTCGATGCCTTTCCGGAACCACGTGGGTGACATTATGCTGGAGGAGAGCGCGTGCGCATGAGCGTTGATAGTGAGGTTGACAACTTGTGGGGAGGAGTGTAAACTTGATAGCTTCTGAAATAGAGGGTGGAAGGTAGCGTCGGGAGGTTACGAGTTGGCGAAGTCAAGAAACAATGATGACTTGTCTCTGCGGTCGTGCCATGGTTACTACTAGGGAACGTTTTTGCCTGACTCAAAAAGAGCAAACTTTGGAACCTTACGGCCAAGGAAGGATCAAAATGCCCGCCATGGCTGACTTGAGGAGATTTAACTGAGGTACTTCAATGCTGTTATTCTCAATTGATCTCGTCTGACCATTCATTCAATCCTTGCTAGAAACAGCTACTTATGGCTCACAGTCGCGGGCTAACGAAGGTAGATGAGTTCGGTGATACGGATCAATAGCAAAATGCCTCGGGGATATATGTTTAGAAGCATAGGAAAAGAGATGTAAGAATGCAAAATCTATAGTCCGTATCTCATGAAATCAATGCGATGGAACGTCCTTTACTTCACTGGATGGAGTGACATATTAGCTGGGAAAGACGCTGCTATCCTACCAATATCGAATCTCGCCGTGCGAGTCACCATTGCAGCAGCAATCTTCGTTGAAAATGGATTGGGCTTTCGTGGCGAGGCCGGAGACTCTTCGCCATACAATCTTAGCGTGCGATATCTCGTCAACGAGAAACAAAAACAAGTCCCTGGCTCCCAAGAACATAGTGGTTCAGGTTCAATGGCAACTTTGATTAAAAAGACATTATATTGCACCTTCCATCCAACGTTTTTGATTCCGCATCGGCGGCCGCAAACCAATTACATGGAATGCGGAACAGTATGCCGCACTGTCCTTCGAAGACGAGCTGAATATGGGCTACAGCCACATGCGAGACGACGATCCAACCAGCCTGAACGACGACTATGTTCAAACCTTTACCGTGTCTTCGTATCCTGGTCGCGATATACCCCCTGATCAATTCGAGATCATGGTCCGACGACATGGCCCCGTTACTCGATATCTCTCTCAGGTGAATGAGCGAGCCTGCCTAGAAATACCACTCAAAGGATTTGGGGGCAGCTTCACTATTTCCACTGGAAAGTCCATCGCCCCCTACGTGGCGGGCGGGATTGGCATCACACCCCTTCTCGTACAAATTCCAGAATTGGATATCCCCCAGTTGTGATTATTCTGGTCAATCTCGTTTAATGATCTGAGGTTGGTGCGTGATCTTTTCCAGCGGTGGCCACAGTTGCCCCTGTCAACGACTTTGTTTATCACAAATGTGGAGCTCGATGGAGCCGATCGGCAGATGTGGGACGGCATTCAGTTGTCTGGGGTGCAAATGATACGACAACGCATGCAAGCCGGGGACTTAGACCTTGCGCTAGCAGATGTTTGGTACCTCTGCGCAGACGTTGTGTTGAAGCGGATGGTTCTAAATTGGTTGGTAGGAAAAACGGTGATGAGGATTTCAACTATTGAAGGAGGATAGTGTTGATCTTGAGATATCTTGAGATTCGATCTCCTACATTATATATTAGAATATCATATCCCCACAATTTAATCTAAACTCTTTTATTTGAGACAATTATACGAAGATACAAAGCTGCGCCGCTGAAAATATAAAAATAGCGCCATGACGCACGCCCAAACGTGTCAAAGTGGAGTGCCGATCATGAAGATGTTGACCTTAGGTAGGGGCTTCCACCTGGGCACTTCCACTATTGATTTCTTTTCTTTCATCTTCACATCTTCACATTTTCATATCTCACCATGCGATCACCTTCAGTCAAACCCTCGGCCTACCCGCCATTGCCATTTCATCTCATCCGCTTCCTGATCTCTCTCTCCTCACTCGTCGTAGGCGTGATCTTGGCAGTGTTTACCTACCACCTCCACGCCGATGGCTACAAACTACCATATTCATTCCTGGTGGTAAGTAACCCTTCAAACGAAACTATCCTCTCTCAAATAAATACTAACCCCAATAGCTCTTCGTCTCATCAGGCCTCTCCCTCCTCAACATAATCCTAACCTCAGTAATACACTGCAGCTGCGGCCTATCAACAAAACTCTCCATATCCCTCAACATCCTCCTAACAATCCTCTGGGCCCTATCCCTGGGCCTGTTAAGCTGGAGCCTTTCAAGCACAATAACAACATCATGCACAACAACCTACTGGGGCAACTCGACCGGCATCGCCGTCTGCCGAAGCTACAAAGCCCTCTTCACATTCACCATCATCGGCGTGGTCAGCTACATCGCCGCAGTCTGGCTGGATGTGATCGTGCGTCGGCGTCAGACTCGTCTCGGCGCTTACGACCCCATGGGCTCACACCCGGGTCTCGATGACTCGGGCGCATTCGATGTTAAGATGGATGAGCGTCACAGCGAGTCTACTCCCGCTTTGCATGATTATGATAATGTGCCCCCTACGATGTCCGGTGCGCATGGTCAGACGTATGCGCAGGAACCTTCGGTTTATGAGCATAATATGCAGCATGCGCATACTGGTGAGGCGCAGAATTATTATGATACTGCGCCTGGGATGAGTCACCGTGGTGCACCCAGAGTGCGGTTTGGTTCAGTTGATGAGGATGGACATCAGCGGCCGGCGCAGAATACTGGGTATGACCCTGCTATGTATCGCTGAGTGAGCGTTTTTGTACCGGGGGGCGGGTTGTTTTTGTTTTTGTTTTTCTTTGATTTAATGGGGTTTTACGATATTCATCTGGGGTTGCATCTCGAGGTTTATATTCGGGTGTTTTGGGTTGATGACACGAATTTCTGCATGACGGCGTTTTCGGGGGATCAATGACTGGGATATGTGATATTTATAGGGAAATAAAACTGCGCAGATATACCAGATAGCAATGCGAGAATACGAGAAATCTAACGACTCTTGCATTTTGGGGTTCGTTCTAGATAGATTAAAACAAAAAGATCCTTAGATCGGCTGCGCTCATGAAGCAAATAACCATCCAACCAGAAGATAAGATGAGATGAGACAAACCCGACAATGAAGTCGCATCAACGAGAAGATCAGGGCGGTGCTTTTCGACCAAATATGACCAAAGCTCAGTTTACATAATGACCTCGTTGGACACATCCTATATAGAATGTTAGTTAATGGCACATGGAAAAGACAGGGGGAAAAATAAGAACATACCCGCTTAAGCTCCTTGTAAGGAAGACACACGCAGTTCTGCACGCGGACCTCATCGCCAACACCACACTCCTTACCAAGAATGGTGATGCTCTGCACCTTGATACCCTGCTTGACAATGCTGGTAGAGTGGCTGCCCACGGGGATGGGAGTGCCCTCCACGCGAGCCCAGGCACCGACACGGCTGCTCCAGCCGATAATGGAGTGCATGACGCAAGCGTCGTGGCGGATCTCGGAGTCCTCAAGGACAATCGAGTCCTTGATACGGGCACCGGCGCCGACCACGACACGTGGGCCGATGGAGACGTTAGGGCCGAGCTTGGCGGTGGGGTCGACCGAGGCAGTGGGGTGGATGTAGACCGGAGGCACGATGGTGGCGGAGGGGGCCGTGAGTTCAGGGGACTCGGCCTGGAATGCCTTTTGGAGGTACAAGGCGTTGGCGGGCACGGCAGAACCAGCGGACTTGATCTGGCGCCAGAAGTCCTTGGTTTCGTGGACAAAGAAGCGGTTGCTGTCAGCCAGATCGGAGAGGATGTCTTGCTCCAGACGGAGGACCTCGCTCTTCTCAGCGTCCTCGTCGTCTCCGGTGGCGACGAAGGAGGACTCCAGGTTGTCGGAGGAGGGGTACGAGAGGAGGCGGGGGCGGGTGGTGCGGCGCTTGATGGCGCTGCGAATGGCGGGGAAGATGCACTCTGTAGCGAAGAGGTAGACACCGCAGTTGATCAGGTTGGAGATGTGCGACTCGGGCTTCTCGACGTAGTGCAGTACACGCTTGGTGTGTGAATCGGACACGATGCATCCGAAGTTCGTTGCGGTGTCGTTCGACACCCGTGTACCCAGGATCACAGCCTCGGCGTCCTTCTCTTCGAATAGTCGCATCATCTCGCCCAGCGGGAATGAGCAGCAGACATCAGCGTTCAGCACCAGCAGGCGCTCGGGCTTGCCCTTGAGGATCGCATCACGGAAGTGGTACAGTCCACCTGCGGTGCCCAACGCTGTGTACTCCCGCAGGTAGAGGATGCGGAGCTGGGGGTATTCCTTCGAGGCATCCTTAATGAAATCCCGGAATACGCTCTCATCATAGTATCCGACCAGCATCACTTCGCGTACATCGGGGACCTTAGCCACCGCCTTCAGGCAGTGGTGGATGATGGGGTGGCCGGCGACTTCGAATAGGGGCTATGGGGATCGCAATGTCAACTTGTGTCCAGCGCATATACATATGGGCGATTGAATGAGATGCAGATGCATACCTTGGGCACATCGAGGGACAATGGGCGGAACCGGGTGCCTCTTGAGGGGCCTCCGACCTGTGGACAAAGTGTCAGTTATTGTTTATCGGGATGATTCCGTTACTCACCAAGATCACGGCCTTGGTGGAAGCCTGAGTATTGTGATTATCACGCATTGGTATATTAAGCATGACAGTATGCAAAGAGATGTGAAGACTAGAATCACAAGAACTCAAAAGGCCAGAGAGACCCCGAAGCTCTCAAAAAACGCCAAGACGACGCTTTCGGTGGGGCACCTGACAACATTTTACTCCTTTCGGTCTCACACGTTTTCAATGCCTCGTTGGTTTATGGAATTGGCATGATTAGTAAATAGATTTTCGTTGAATTATACTAGAAGATATCTGCCCCTTGCTGGGGCTATTTTTAACAATGTCTGACTATCTCAGCAGTTGTGGAGTACTGAGATCTGATAACTGCAATGACGTGCCCTTCATTGGCGGTGTGTTCCTATACAACGTGCCCGACGGCAGTTAGGGCTTGGGTCAAGGGTAAGAGTAAATAATATTCATTCTTGTAGACTACACTTCACCCATGTTTGTAGTTAGACATATGTAGATTATAGACATTTTATAATAGTCGAACTTCCAAGAGGTTTGCTTCTCCTACCACTCAATTATCCATTTATGATATATGATCGCTGTCAACTTATAGACATCCAAACTCCTATTGATGCTCTGAATCCCCTCATTTGCCATTGATTACCCCTCATGTTGCTTTCTGTGTATGTACAATTTACATCTCTGTGTATAAATTGGTGCCTGCCCAAGTGTAATCCTTCCCCCTGTACTACCTAGCGGGTCCACTACTCTCAGCGCTTACGAAATCATTCCAACATCCGGGTGATCACTTGTTCTAGTCTTTGTCTTCTCGAACCGAAGGTATGAAGAATTTCTGTTCCTTTGCCTAAATAGGTTTCAATGGGCATATAGATAGCCATGCCGTACTTGACAAGCCAAACCAAGTTGCCAACTCCAAGGTCTTGACTCCACTCTTTTTGGATTATATCGTAAGCCAATTTATTAGTTATATAGTGTGTTCGCAATGCAACACGAAAAACACCCAAGATCTTTTTTATCTTTCGTTTGGTAGATTAATGTGTACGCTGTCGGGTTTTTCTTATGACGAAGCGGCAGGGGTCCTTATCTTGGCCGCGAACTGATGGTAGCCATGTGGATCAGGTCGACTAGGCCAAAGATTGTTGTAGTGGAGTACTACGATGGGTAAAATTAGGCCTTAAGTAAGAAGATCCCCTCAGTTACTAGTTATATCGTTATAAATACCCTAGTTGACCTAAAGAATGTGCTAACTATCATTAGACGAATAAGGCCTAGCTTTGCTGCTTCTACAAGCCCCCGGAATATGTATATCGCTATTGATTTTCATAAACACTCTAAGAATAGCCAGCCCAAGTATAAAATATCCATGGCTTCGTTTATTCTCACTGAGTTCTCACTTTACTCTCACTCTATTTCACCTTACTAGTCTTCCGCACGACCCAATAAAACCCAGACCCAACCAACCCAGTCTAGGTAAACCAGTACTAGGTTCTGGGGCCCCAAATTGGGCTACAAACTACATATGTAAACAAACTCGCTAATTATGTGCATAATTCAGCGGATTGAGCTATTTTATGACTGCAAAGATCCCCTTTCATGTACAAACTAGGTCGAACTTGGCCTAAACTGGGTTGGGTTCTGGGTCGAGAACTTCGACCAAAAATGGATTATGCGGAAGTCTACACCTTACTCTCACCTTGGCCTCACCTTCATTTTCTTTCGACCTTACGCTTACTTTATTCTAATCTTAGATTGTTATCTAATGTTTTACGCCATCCTATCCCGTTGCCTAGGTGGTTGAAGATCATATGACTTATGCCGCTTGCTGCCTTGTGGTTCCTCTTAAAAGTTTCTTCCCTCTTCAACGTATATGCACTGGGTACTTTCATATTTTAGCATCTTCACATCTCGCTATCTAATGCTGTCAATCCTATCTCCTCTCGGGCTATAAGCACCTTGCTCGGTCGAAGCTTGTTTGCATCTTCAACACCTCAAGTTCCTGTCAAATTCGCACCACATGTCTCCACGCCATTAGAGATCTTCACCCAAGCTGTGTAGATCCCATCTTAATACCTTGGTACTTCATTCAACACCTGGGCAGTCACCATCCCACCTCGACTGATTAACTGACGATCCTTCCAAAGTGCATCAAACCCCCATACGGTCTACTACAATGGGCAGTAGACCACTTCATTTATCAAATCGACAGCCTCTCGACCGGTTGAATACTGAGTGGATCCCATACCCCACCAGTGAACCTGTCAACCATCCCCGAGGGTTGCCACTCGCCTACAACCTGTCTTTTCCGTCCTTGCTTCACGCATGCATTGACCACCGGTTCCGAAGGTCCCCATAACTCACCTTGAGTGGACGCGTTGAGAACACCACTTCGCCCTAACCTCATATTACGGCTTTATGCGGGATCAAGCATAAGACGCGTTTCCGGGCGCTGTGTCGACCATTTTGTTCAGTTCCGGCGAATCGACAGCAATAATTGATGTATCTCTATTCCTATGCCAGGTTCGAAGGGCTTGCACCGTCTTACCGGCAGATTTCGATTTTTCCGAAGCAGTTAGAGAGGATCGATTTTTCGCACACGGATACGAGATGGCTCGTTCGCATACTTGAACATGTTCAACATTTCCAAAGCAGTTGGAGGAGATCGATCTTCAATTTGTGGACACAAGATGGATAGTTCGCCTACTCGAGCAAGTGATGACACTGGTCGAAGAACGAAGCTGGTCAACCAGCGAAAACGAAAAGGCAGTGTGCAAAGTGTGGGGCAACAGAGACCAAATGGCACTCGAACTGCCTACGATTCAAATGGGCAAAAGACTGGGGACGATTGGTGCTCAGTTTGTGCCATGAAAAACAAAAGAGACGTGGAAAAAGCAGCAAAAGGAAACGACTACGCAAACTGTACATGTTTAGTGTGTGGAGGGTCCAACCTACCTGCTTGGAAGACCGCCTCGATATACTTGTCAAGTTGGGAGGAGAGAAACTCGGACGAGTACTTCAGAAAGCAAAGGGATAGGAGAGACTGTTGGCACTGCTGTCGCCGCTTTCAGAAGCAGGCTATCAAGCCGGTTTCTAACAAAGAGTGGAGATATGTGCGATACTGGTGCCCATTCCTAAAAGAGTGGACCTGTAGCCTGTGTCATGTGAAGGGCCGAGATGGTGGATGTTTCGGAATCACCATCAGCCACCTGAAAAATTCAGAGATCCGGTGCGAAGATTGTCACTGTCTTTATGCAATGACGCTCGGCAAGAAATCCCTCGATCGCACTCAGGACACTAACATTACCTGGGATCGTATCATATGTGGGAACTGCTACCAAGAGCGAAACAAGAACTTGGACAGGAACGCCAATAGGAAAGCCAAGACCAATGCAAGTGGGGAGTTAGTCTTTCCCAATAAGCAAAATTACCCACTGAGGCCCAAAGAGCTTACATGGCAAGAGTGGGCAGGTAAAGGCATGGGGGATGGACCGTTCCCCCAAACCAAACTCGCTGTTGTCTACCTGCTGCGAACCTATGGGTGGGCGAATTCGGGTTGATAGATCAAAGATTTTCAAGATCCTCATCCCTGCATGACCACTCTCGGGTCTGTGGGGTAATCATGCAAGCGAGGTAATCGATCTAACGAATAATGTCTTCATTTTCTTTTTATTTCACCGCTTGGAGGAACCTCGGTAGGAACGGAATTCTCCCTAAGCACATGGTGAAGAACAATATGATGCCAGATGATGATTGGGTAGACAAATTTAGCTAGGAATAGAATGCTCCCATCGGCTCGCTTCTTTCTGTCCGCAGATACTAGCAGTATCTTATACCGTAGGCCAAAGCAATAAGTATACAAGGATAGTTCCGACCCAAGGTAAACGCTTGAGCATAAGCTCTTCTTCAATGACAGCGCTGCTGTACAATAGTGGGTGTAGCTTAAAGATCCGAAATTTGTTTTGATATTGGTGATATTTACGAACCGAACCACCGGCTGGTGTTGATAGGTCGTTGTGGATTGATTTTAATCTGAACAATTTCCTTTTTTTTCGTATTTTGCGTGCTATTCATTTTTTTTTTACATTTTTGATCTCGTTCATATCTCCCTCCATCATATGCGAAACATTGTTGAAGCTCACAGGCATTCCTCGAGAACTAACAACTCAAGCCCACATTTGGGTCAATCAACACCAGTGTAAGTAGTAAAATCGTGAAGATAACGGAGGACGACAATTTTGAAAATCACCAATCCTCTTTGATGTCTGCAAAAGCAGTTTGATCAGAATCCTCCATTTCGACATCCGAGTCTCGGACAGAGTCCAACCACTCTTGAGCTTTGCTGAACTTTTCACGCTCTTTCAGTAACTGAGCACGGCGATGCTGGCGTTCGGGATCCTCTGTCATGAGGTCAAGGCATCGGGCACGACCTAAGTACCCTGTTAGGAATATTTCTCAACCTCATACTGGATAAATGTAAGGTGCATGCTCACCATTATCACCGAAAATTTCCAGGTCATCACGAAGGGTATTGACGACACTTGCACGACAAGCCCGGAACAACTTCATGTGAGTGGACTGACACAGGACGTCTAGGAAACGAGAAGATGCGATATCGTAGTAGGCTAGCGAGCTCTATTGTTGCAATTAGTACATTTCAGGAAATCGCCCCCAGAAGACTTACGGCCATCATCTCAAGTTCTTGGGAGTATCTATCAGGACCAAGTTGCTCTGGTTGAATCTTCTTGATCTTTTCGGGAATTCTTTCGTCACTCATATCGTGGCCACGGATTTTAAGCCAGCAACTGGCACGAGCATTGAGTCGACGAGCTTTGAGAGAGTTCGAAGCCTGTTGCATAAGAACTTGATGTTGACTTTGGGCCATTGTGAACGGTATCTCACGCTCAGACTTGCAATAGTCTTTGGCGATCTGAAGATGCGCATGGCGGAGCTTGCTCATGAACTCCTTCAGTATTCTGTTGAGTTCCTGGTACAGACCAGTCTGGTGATATTGGGCAAATTCTTCCTCGAGAGCTTCAATCAACATTCTGTGCACAAGGCTATGGGTAGCCTTTAGGAAAATCTCCATGAGCTTTCCCCAGTGCTCCACGCTCCTTTTGTTTAGATTTTCAATCGCTCGTGGATCAAGCTGGTTTGGCACACCAACCGTGTTAGAGCGAATTTTGAGTTCTGTGAGCTGCTGGAGATTGATTCGGGTAGACTTTGATCCTTCGAAGTGGGAGGTGCTGTACAAGGTTCTTCTCGGAGTTGACGGTTCTGACATAGAGGTACCACTCGCAGGCGACTTTCGTTTCTTTGGAGTTGATATGCTGACGCCCACAATTTTCATTTCACAATCGGAATCCACAACTTCTGCCAAGTCTTCGTTGTCCTTCTGCGCAGCAACGTCCAAGATGGGGCGTGTCTTTGTGAGTGCAGTTTGGAGATCCATAACGATCTTGTTCCACTGCTCTTGCAGCGGCTTTCGCTGCGAAGAACCATTCTCGATCCCGAGTGTTCCATCGAACAGTTCATGAATTTTCCGTTCAAGATCTGAGGTTTTGGCCCAAAGGATCCGCTGCACATCTTCAGTAGGAGGATTGGGCAATGTTTGAAGTTCTTCATCGATAGCTTTCGACTTTTCATCAATCTGGGCAATTATCAACGGCAAAGATCCTAAGATCTGACGCATCAAAAGGTCAGACAGTGCGGTTTGAAGTTGTGTGGTGCCAAATCGGTCATGGAATGCGGCGAGGTCCCGTGTCCACAGTGAAGAACCGAAGAATATCTCCTCCTCCTTCCTAGCTTGGGTATGACTGACAAGTGGATCAGGATTGTTTAGAATGACATAATAACCATGACCTAGCTTGAACTTTCTGCCATCCAGGATCTCCTGCCATTGATCAAATGCTTCGTCGGGGGGATGGCGATCAGGCTTGGTCAGGACTCCAAGGGTACGTTCCTTCGCGCCCTTGATGTCCCTAACAATACGAGCAGCACTGGAATTTGTTGCATCGCCTGTCATGGGTAGGGTGAGAAGTACAATGCAATGCTCTTGAGAAACATAATCCTTGACTAGGTTCTCGACCAGATTAACCAGGTAGCGTTCATTATCCTGTTCGGTCTGGCTAATCACTCCAGGCAGATCGTAGAAGGACAGATTTGGAAGACCAGAACCGGAGATATCCAAGCGGACAGCATTCGGAGAAAACTTAACCTGAGGCGGCTGTTCCATGTCAGCCAATCCGGGAAGAAAATCCTGCGAATTCGTGCTAGGGTTCAAAATTGCTAACTGGGCGCACAAGATAGCCCCTTTGACATCCTTTTTATTGTCCAAGGTGATAAAGTGTTCATCATCCTGGCCACCAAGGGCAATCCATGGCCCCAATGGCTCTGACTTCTTCGGCATCTTCATTCGCTTCGACGGATCGAAGATGTAGCGGCGTGACAAGTGGATCACACATTTCCAGCTGTCGTCGCTTTCGGAGAGATTGATCTCCAGGGGGCATCGCGTGCAGGTTCCTTCGGATCTGGGAACCTTGATCTCGGAAATACCCTCGATAAGGGAGCTCTTTCCGGTGCTCTGATCACCGACAACACATATCTTTGGAAGCATAATTTTGCTGTCTTCGATTCCCAAGTGACTGAGGTCTTGAATTTTCTTTACCAAATTCTTCATGTCCATCGTGAGGTTATCAAGAGTGGCCATGGGAATTGGGTGGACTGGAGTGATGTCACGGAGGCCCCGAGACACGGGCATTGGAACAGCTAAGCCAGCTATGGGAATGAGGTGGCTGGTTAGCGAGATTACTGCCTTTGGAAATAGAGACTAGACTCACAAATTGCTGGGCTAGGTTCCGACTTCGGAACTCGGTCATAAAGGCCTGACATGACGAATGATCAAGTCTGGGGGGATTATCGTTAGCTGTAAGACCGGGAAGACAGGAGAAAAGGAATGGTGGCTAAAGTCGGTGGCAGTGGCAGTGGAGAAGGTAAGGTGGGACATACCAAGAGACACAGATATCAAAGGCAGAGGATACGAAGGTGGACGACAATCAGAGTCGAGCGTGATTTTCAAGGCCTAGCTGGCCAAAATATTGAAAACCGTTGCAGGTGATGAGGTGTACCAGGGGCGAAAGAAAGAGCCAAGAGGCAAAGGTTGCCGACAGAAATGGATTGGTGATGCCAGTTAGGAGGAGACAGGCGAGGTCGAGGTCGAGAAAGCGGATGAACGAAGGAAGATGATGAGGAACAAGGGTAGGAGCATGGAAATGAAAAGGAGAGAAGCGTGGTAAAAAAAAAAAAAAAGCAAGCAAAATGATTGGGATAGCTAGAGAATGGCAAATGATGGGAAAAAAGAAGGGGTGCAAGAGGTTCTCGCGTACACGACAAGTAGAAGAAGAGATGGAAGATAGTCGACACTACGGTGTGGCTACAAGGTGCTAGTGAGACTTTATTTCAACAGGCACATATTTCCCTTTTCCTTGCTCCGGGTTTTTACAGTGCAGACCAACTATTCACAAGGAAGTACATCCTCTTGAAACAAGTATGCTAGAGTGAAACTGCCTGTAACATGGTGGCTTCAAGTGTCGTTCATAAGCCAGAACCTGCTAACGCAGCTTATAAGTCCCCTATTCTCTTCGGATTTGTTCATGTTCAAACTGGCCCAAGGTTCTTCAAGATATTTCCCCACAGTTACGAGGAGAAATGCGCTACAGTCATCCTTAATAGCAGTCAGTAGAATAAGTAAAGTACCTGATTGCTGAGCTATCCCCCATAGGATGACGTGATAATTGTCACCAAAATATTCCGTTAAAGGCCTCCATAGGCCACTGAATCTGGGACACTTGCAACATCTGCCCAGGTGGGCACCCAGGTTGGTACATAATCATCGATCCATGCCCTATTAGAAGCGACTTTCAGCTCTATAAAATTCTGACCATTGTAACCATCTTAGTTCATAAATACCATGCATTCCATGCCTCTTTGTCTGCTTAAACTGTTAACAGGACACTCTGAGCTAACCAGGGCTATCTTAGTTGTACTAGGTGCAGTTTACTCCATGCTAGGTATCCAAGTCTAGATATTGAGTAAGCTAAGCTAACCGAATTGCAGAGCCGATACCCTAACAAATAACCAAAACTACATATACTCTCCAACAGCGCATGACATATCAACGCTTCATCTTGTTAAATACCTAGGTATAACAGTCACTACATCGTTGGAAGTAGTAGATACACCCGTGCCCTAAACCCTAAATTTCAATGGTGTATCCGCGAACCATGCTCAACAATGGGAAACAAGATAGAGTCTGGGCAGTGGAACATAATTTTTTAAATTGAAACGTTATTTACATATGTAGTTAATATGTAGTTATTCCAATGCCTTCATGAAACGACTCGGGTCAATTTAAGAATGAGTCATGAAAGTTGGAAGACCCCCGCAATCGTCCAATCACGTTCCATGCCGATCCCGCCCAAAAATTCCATCTCTTATCCCACCATCCCACCATCCCACTTTTTGTTCTCTATAACCACACATCATGGCGGACTCCAACCCTGTTCAAGAGGCCACAGCCTCCATTGCCAACCTTCTTCTCGACGATGTCACCGGCGAGAAAGTCTCCAAGACTGAATTGAAGAGACGCCAGAAGCAGCGTGAGAAGGACGCCAAGAAGAAGGAGAAGGAGGCCGCTGCTCCCCCCAAGCCCAAGGCTGAAAAGAAGTCATCCGCCGAGGAGGACGAGGCCAACTTGACTCCTAACGTAAGTACTCTTGCTTATATATCAATTCCCAGCTTCTGCGAAGCTAATTAATGTGTAATTCCAGCAATACTTCGAGATTCGCAGCAAGAAAATCAACAAGCTGCGCGAAACCAAGCAGCCGGACCCCTACCCTCACAAATTCAAGGTTGACACCGACCTCCGCAAGTTCCTTAAGGAATATGAGGGCCTCCAGAAGGGCGAACAGAGACCCGATGTCACCGTTCGCATTGGTGGCCGTATCTACACTAAGCGCACGTCCGGCAACAAGCTGAACTTCTACGATATCCGCGCAGAGGGTGTTAAGGTCCAGGTAATGTGCCAAGCACAATTTGCGACTGGAAAGCCCTTCGAGGAGCAGCATGAGCTGCTTCGTCGAGGTGATATTGTGGGTATCGTCGGTTTCCCAGGTCGCACTAACCCTAAGAACCGTGACGATGGTGAACTTTCTATCTTCGCTACTGAGGTTATTCTCCTGACACCTTGCCTGCATGCCATTCCTTCCGAGCACTACGGTTTCCAGGATAAAGAGCTGCGTTTCCGCCAGCGTTACCTCGATCTCATCATGAATGACCGATCTCGTGAAATCTTCCGGACTCGGGCCAAGATTGTCTCCTACCTCCGCCAGTATTTCGAGAGCCGTGACTTCACTGAGGTTGAGACTCCTATGATGAACGCTATTGCTGGTGGTGCTACCGCCAAACCCTTCGTCACCCACCACAATGAACACAACATGGACCTCTTTATGCGAGTCGCTCCTGAGCTCTACCTGAAGATGCTGATTGTAGGCGGAATGGAACGGTATGTCAATTTTTTTATCCTCTATCGACCCATGCTAATAAACGTAGCGTTTTCGAGCTAGGAAAGTCGTTCCGCAATGAGGGAATTGACCTTACTCACAACCCCGAGTTCACATCTTGCGAGTTTTACCAGGCTTACGCGGATGTGTACGACCTGATGGACCTGACTGAGGACCTCGTTTCCGGCCTGGTTAAGCACGTTACTGGTGGTTATGAGACAGTCTTCCACACTCAGCATGGCGAAACCTACAACGTGAACTGGAAGGCGCCATGGCGGCGAGTGGAGATGATGCCTGCTTTGGAGGAGGCATGTGGCGAGAAGTTCCCTCCTGGTGACCAGCTCCACACCCAGGAGACCAACGAATTCCTTAAGGGTATTTTGAAGAAGATGAAGGTGGATTGCGCGGCTCCTCAGACCAATGCTCGTATGCTTGACAAGCTGGTTGGCGAGTTCATCGAGAACACTTGCATCAACCCCACTTTCATCACTGGTCACCCCCAAATGATGTCGCCACTAGCTAAGAAGCACCGCGAGCATGCTGGTCTTTGCGAGCGTTTCGAGGCCTTCGTTTGGTAAGTGCTCACTAGAGTTATAGTTAAAACTCTGCCGTTCTTTCCAAATTGGACCGAATTTGGTCCGCCCCGAATTGGCCAATCAGCTTTCAGATTTTTGCTAACTCAATATAGCACCAAGGAGATCACAAACGCTTACACTGAGTTGAACGATCCCTTCGACCAGCGTATGCGCTTTGAGGAGCAGGCCAACCAGAAGAGCCAGGGTGATGATGAGGCCCAGATGGTTGATGAAACTTTCTGTCAATCCCTCGAGTATGGTCTTCCCCCAACTGCTGGCTGGGGTATGGGCATTGACCGCCTGGTCATGTTCCTCACCGACAACTACAGCATCAAGGAAGTTATGACCTTCCCCATGATGAAGGATGACAAGACCGCCGCCGAGCCCAAGACCGCTGCCGAAGTGGTCGGCATCGAGCCCAGCCCCGAGGAAGGAATCCGTATGTTATTAATATCAGCAAATTTCCACGAGCCGGTATCACTGACGATGAATATACAGCCCACAAATGAATGAAACGACATGATTACCCGAGAAGAGGGGGTTGATGCTATTGATGTGCTATGCGTTGGGGTTTGCATGCAATTCTCTTTTTCATGATAAATGCAGCAAATAAAATAGGTTCCCAAAAATATCTAAGCCATACAACAAGTTTTCAAACAATATCTTTTGGTTGTATTTGATCCCAGATCGGTTGATGTAAGATAAAGTAGATATCATCACCTTGCTAGAAGGCAGGCAGGCCATAGACTCACAAATAGTTAACCCTAATTAGATTGGCCAGAGATTGGCCAGGTGCTCAAATCTCATCAAGTATACCTGTGTTATATCTTCGAGGGTTTCGATCTGTTTGCTTGCCCTTAAGGGGCCCTCTCCTCAAATTACCAGGCGTCATCCGATCCCATGAGACTGTATATAACAATGCCCAGTACAACTTGCATCTGAGAACCTTCATCAACCCCAAGCCTTTTATCTACACCTTCCATTTCCATTTCCATTTCGTACATCACCATCGTCTTCCTTTTTCTATTTTTAGTCAAAGCAACACTTTTTTCAAATATCATCAAGTACCATCGAGCACAGCTCTTTTACAATCATGGGTCATCATACCATGCCTCTCCCTCGCATCCCAGACTTGAGTCTTCCATCTTTTCGGGAGCTCGACGAGTCCGTCGAAGCCAACAGGCGCAACCAGCCAAGCTCGCGTCTTTCTAACAATATGTTCGATGGAACAGATAAGAGTTCCTCGTCTTCACCGCAGAAGATCAATACCATTCCCAACCCGTACCCACCCTATCCAGCTAATGGATGGCTTGTCCCGCCTGACCCCAGCCAGAATGTTTGTATCCATCCGTCTCTCCCTTGATATATTCATTCTAACATCTAGTTAGGCTTTCCGGGGGCCCGGATTTACTTACCAAGACGTGCGTATAGAACGTTAGATATACGAGATAGAGCGGAAAATACATAGCTAACTTCCCAACAACAGGTCTCTACTGGTGTGCTTCAACACAATGTGAACGCAGAGAGGGGTAAGGAAGAGAAAGCAAAAGTCTCTGTCCCAGGTCAAAAAGTGCAGCTTACAATTCCATCCTATAGATTTGACTCCCACCCCCCAACTCCCTGTACGCCTGAAGGAACCCCAGCCAATTCAGACATCCCCAACGTCTACGCAGTCGACTCTCAGCTCTGCACAGACAATAATCCGGGAGCGGCTATCTACAAGCACCCCGGTAGCATCAACCCCGGAGAATATCTCCCCCAACGTGCCTCGACGAATCCTAACAAATCGGGCCCCACCGAACAAGCAAGTCAACCGGCAAAGGATTAACCGCGATGCAACCGCAAACCACCGAGTCCAGAGACGGCGAGTCGGCGTTCACTTCTCAGAAGTAGCAGCCCACACTGCGAAGTGCGATGTGTGCAACAAGCGCAACAAGAACGGTATGTCTCGCTGCCAGAATTGCGGCTGGCAAATCTGCCGCAAGTGTCTCACCGACCGAAACGGAGACCGAACCCATGCTTCCTTCGGAGCTACTCATGTCCCCGAGGGCGGCGGCGATATGCCGGTGTCTTTGCCGCCTGTGGATGTGGGCCAAGGCCGTCAATCCGCTGAGTCGATTGCCGATGTGAGGGCTGCGCAAACTCTGCTAGATCTTGGATCTTTTGGCAGCGCGGCAGGAACTACTAGTACTATCGGCGTTGTGAGATGTATTTCAGATGGACAGAGAGTGGTCCATGCACCTCGCCGAGTCTTGCGGCAGCAGGTCGATGCTTTGTCTACTGATTCTGATATGACCTTGTCGATTGCTGAGGATGAGGAGTGGCCTCAGGATGAGGCTGATATCCCTATTGGTGAGGATGGTCTGCCTGTTGGATACATCATAACACGTCGCAATCCTGCGCGTGCTGCGAGACCTTCTACGAAGATGGCGGAATGAGTTGTGGAGTTGATGAAGCAGATGAGGCAGACGAGAGCAGGAAGGTGTCACTGAGATCTAGAGACTCAATGTAAAAGAGAGGTGAGAGGAATGCGAAACATGGAAGATCAGGTCAAAGAAATATGAAGGGCGAGAAAGAAGACGAAAAAAAGCAACAAAAAAAAAAAAACGGCTTAGCGCACTTTTCGGATATCAATTTTGGACTTAGGGAGATCAACCAATAACTTCATTTTAGTTCAAAATTTGTTTTTACAATAAATGAGTAGGTATGCTAGTTATACAATAAGACTCGAGAATCGCTCGAGTCAACAGATGAATGGAGATGGTATCAATTACCAAGGCGATTGATTGGCACAATCAACCCTGGCCGACATATTCATACACTCGAGAAGCAAGGTAATTATACTCTCTTCACGGCAGAGGCAGCAGTGCTAGAAAGCTGCTGGGAGCGAGCCTTCACAGCCATCTGCAACAGCTTGGCTGTACGCGACGGATGCCAGACTCGGCTACCCAAGATCATGACCCAGGTCAGGAGGAACAAGCTACCAGCCTGGTGGGCGGAAGCAAGCGGGGTGGGAACGAGGTAGAGAAGAGTAGTAATACCGAGTCCGACTTGGCAACAGGCGAACGCAAACACGCCGTGGACACCCTTTCTGGCAGGTGCTGGCAGGAAGCGCTTCATGGTGGGCGAGCCACGGGTGTAGGCCATCAAGCCGCAAATGACAGTGAAGGTGGTCACTGCGAGGGCGCGGTGGTCAAGTTGAACAAGAGAAGGATTCTCAAGCATGTTGCGCCACCAAAGATCGGAACGGTCCTCGTGGCGGGAGTAGCGGGCATCGAAAAGCTCCTCCTTTGGAGGTGCGAGTCCTTGACCCATCCATGGGAATTCGTTGTAGATAAGTCCAGCATCAAGACCAGCGACGAGACCACCAGAAATGACAGTTGTGAAGACCAAGAGAGCAATACCAGCGACTGAGCGGCGGAAGAAGGCCAGCTTCGGGTCGCGCAGCGCATTCAGCTGGTTGATTCCAGCAACTGGGTCGGCCATCAACCGATTAGACCGCAAAATAGCAAGACCGTTCCACAGCATCGCGACGTAGCAAACGAAAGCAGCACCCAGGTGAGCAGTCAGACGGTATTGGCTCACTCGCGGGTGACTGCCCGGAGCAAAGAGATCATCCTTCAGGCCAGACTTGACCATCCACCAGCCAAGGAAACCCTGGAAACCAATAAGACCAGCAATTCCGCAGAGACGCCACGCCATGGGCGTAGAGACCTTCTTCCTAGCGACGAAGTAGACTGCAGGCAGCACAAACGAGATTCCGACGAACCGGCCCCAAAGCCGGTGAATCCATTCCATATAGTAGATCGACTTGAACTCGGATAGGGTCATGTTCGGGTTAAGCAATTGGAATTCGGGAGAGGCACGGTACTTTGAGAACTCATCCTCCCAGTGTTCCGCGTTCATTGGAGGGAGGGAGCCGGTAACAGGTCGCCATTCGGTGATACTCAATCTGTGCCAAAATGTACCCCGTTAGCGTTCGAAACTCAGTTTTCGTGAAGAACCAGCAGCCCAGTCCACATACCCTGATTCTGTCAAACGTGTCAAACCACCGAAGACCACAATTCCAAAAACACTGGCCGCGCTGCCTAGAAGCCAGTATGCAACGGCTTTGTCGCTAATTTTGGGGAAGCTCGATTTGGCTTTTGCGGAACCCCCTTCAACCGCCTCGGCAACGGCTGGTGCGGCATTTGAACGGTTAAGACTGGAGGAGAAAAATTTCTTATTGTTCAGAAGGTTCGATTGAATCTTGGTGGGTTGACGGAACTGAAGGGCACCGAATTGGCGGATTGATTTGGCTGCGTAGCCCTGACTTGGAAGGCATTGGGATGTGAAAAAGTCCTTTGCCAGACGAGGCGCAACACCCCGCCATAGCGACAGAGAGCTCCCCAGCGAAGCCATGGTTAAGGCGGATGAGTGAAAGAAGAACGAAGCTGAAGTTCGGGGATTGTACGATGTCGCGGAATGTCTCGGCCAATCAACAGTGGAGCATTTGTCGGAGTGGAATAGCCCTGTCAACAGTACTCAACAGTTGACAGTAACATTAAATTTGATAATTGAGAGAATGCTGACATCTATATCGTTCCATTTAGAACTGACCGTGAATATCCATGTATGGATCCAATATTGATGTTGATGCCTGAGGCGGAGACATCTCGGGGCGTTATGATCGCCGCAGCTCCAACTCTCCGCGTTGTATTGATCCGCCTCACTTGACTTGCTTCCCAACACAGCGCCAATATGTCCTACGCTTTGGAATCAAAGAAGCGCAAGTTTCATCGTGTTCTAGAATCAATATCCAAACCTCTTGCGCCCGACACCGCCCCCAAATCAGCCCCTGCAACGCCAACGACAGTTCAAGACCGTCTCTCCGCCAACTTATCGGTCAAGAAAGTACGTCTGGCTAGTGCCGACCGTTCGGATCTCACAGCAGTGCGCAACTCAATCCACAAGATCTCGCGACCGGGGCACCGAATAGCCTCCGCAAATTCGAATCAGCGTCCAACCTTTGTCCCTTGGGACCGCGAACGTTTTCTCGAGCGGTTAGAGACCTTCCGCCGCGTCGACCGGTGGACTTCAAAGCCATCTCCGATCAATGAAGTACAATGGGCGAAACGTGGGTGGATATGTACGGATGTTATGCGCGTCACCTGCGTGAGCGATTGTGGTGGCGCAGTCGTCGTGAAGCTTCCAGATGAAATCGATGAGCTCGATGGTTTCAACATTGAGAAGGTGGAGGAGCGGAAGGAAGTCCGTGAGTAATCCAACCGATTGCTGGACCGGCTAAACAAGGTTACATGCTAACCTATATATCTGCAGGCGCGAGGCTGGTGGATGAGTATGCGAAAATGCTAAGCAGTGCTCACGGCGAAAACTGTCCCTGGCGAAATAAGAGCTGTGATGGTGAGTCTGAATGTGGCACTGTGAAACTTTTATTGACTAACATCAAATTAGCCACTATCCAACATCTCCCTTTGACCAATTGTGATGTTGCCCTATCGGGACTTCACAAGCGATATACGAATATTTCGAAAATGGGCGATAAATTACCAGCTGAGGATATCGTTCAGACTCCGGAAGGGCTTGACCTTGATATTCTCATCAAAGGACTTCCCGACGAATGGTTCCAAGAGGCCCAGGAAGCTGCTGTATCCACCAGCGGAGAGACTCAGCCTACAAACACCGATAACCAAAACTCAACAGAAACACCCAAATCTGCCAACCGAACTGCCTTGGCTCTGGCATTGCTCGGCTGGGATACTGCCTCCGATGGAGCTGCGGGGTTAGTTGGGTGTGGTGCGTGTTTCCGTCGCCTGGGGTTATGGATGTACAAACCCAAAGATAATGGAGACGTGACCGTCTACACTTCCCTCAATGTCGCCGATGAGCACATGGATTATTGTCCCTGGATTGACAAGGTGGCTCAAAGTGGCACTGGGCGGCCCAACGAGAAGTTGACAGAACTACGCGCGGGGTGGCAGATGGTCACGGAGGCCGTAAAGGTCAAACACCGCCGCAGAGTCCGCACCATGGCCTCCTCCGATACATTGCGGACCGACACAAGTACACCAACAGAGACTGGGGGCGAAGAAGAAAACCCGGACGCGAAAAAGAAAGCAGACCGCGAGTGGTGGGCGAAAATCCGACGGGTAAGACAGGTTTTGACGGCCAAGTCGCCAAAACGGAAAGCTGTCTTGCCTCAGTGATCTTGCATTATGGTCTTCTTTTCTATTCAATATTACATTAATTAGGAGCGCGGGTTTTATGACGAGGGTCAAAGTGCATCTTCAGCGGCTTGTGTTTTTTTTTTCCCCCAGATAGCTTCGATTTATGGACATTGTGAGCCACGACACTTCGCAATGGTAAGAATTGATTTATCTCATGTTCATGTCTAGTCGCCGTAATCTTAAAAATCCATTTGAAGGAATGTACCTATATATGTACGTAGACAGATGAATGGGAATTAGGGTTGCCTTGAGATGCTCTGATTGGTCGAGATCCGGAGCTCATTGGACTTTGTTCGGACCCCCAGCTGGCCATTACTCTGATATAACTCTGACTTCCACATCTCCGGAGAGCAATATTTTTGTGAAATCTGCCTAAAATTCTATATTTCTACTAAGATTAATTATTCTAATTCACAGATACGCCTTTCTTTCCTCACCGGATCTCCGCACCCATCGTTCGCCCGAATCATTTCTTTGAACATTTCACAACTCTACCCACGTCGCCATGGATTATCCCAATGGAGATGGAGCTCATGATGGAGCTCGTGGGCGATCCACTCCCCGCTCGCCTGTCCGCACGAATGCCACACACCCTCCGACAGACACCGGAAGACACAGGAGCATCGAAGGAGACGGTGCGGCAGACGGGTCGAGTCATTTATCAAGCGCCGCAGCCAAGCGCAAAAGACTCCAGGAGAGACACCAAGCCCTTCGGAAACGAGGCCGAACTCCGCCGTCAGTATTCTCACGACGCAACCGCTCCCGCAGCCCTGGCGGCGCTCCACCACGCGAAGACCGACGCTCTCGATCGCCACTACAGCCACGCCGCTCTCCCTCCCCCGACGCACCACGTCAACGCAAGAGACCAGGTGGCGGAGCGCGACAGGGGCTCGTAGACCGTGAGACGCTACGACGCAAACAGGAAGAACGTGAACGTGCGGAGCAAGATGAGGCTATGCGCAACTCCCAGCAGCGCGGTGTCGCAGATGTGGTCCGACAACACTACAACGCGGTTCCTGAAAGAGGTCGTGAGTGGCGGAAGACGGAGAGCAAGATCAAGGGGCTACGAAGCTTCAACAACTGGGTGAAGAGTACTCTGATTCAAAAGTTCTCTCCCGACGAGTCATTTGTGGCGCGATTCGAGGATAGCAAGGACTGGGCGGACGACAGCCAAGGCCCGCCGCCCCCTGCTGATCAAAAGCTTCTCGTGCTGGATCTCGGTTGTGGTAAGGGTGGCGATCTGGGCAAGTGGCAGCTAGCACCTCAGCCGGTTGACCTCTACGTCGGTCTTGACCCTGCCAATATCTCGATTGAGCAGGCGCGAGGCCGGTACGATCAAATGCGTACCGGCCGTGGCCAACGTGGCCGTCGACCACCCCAGCCGATTTTCCATGCCGAGTTCTACCCGAAAGACTGCTTTGGCGAGTGGCTGGGCGATATCGACATCGTCCAGCGGGTTGGTATCGATGCCAATGCCGGTCCCGGTGGGTCTATCATGGCCTCTCGCTACGGCGGTGGCGGCTTTGATATTGTCACATCTATGTTTGCCATTCACTATGCCTTTGAGACTGAAGAGAAGGCCCGCCAAATGCTCAGCAATGTCGCGGGTTGCTTGAAGAAAGGCGGTCGTTTCCTCGGCGTTTGTCCCAACTCAGATGTCATTACCAGTCGCGTTTCTACCTTCCACAAGGAGCGCAAGGAGCGTGAGGCTGCCAAGCCGGCTGAGCCAGAAGGCCCCGAGGATGGTGAAGTCGAGGAGGATGAGCGGGCCCAGTGGGGCAACGATATCTACCGCGTTCAGTTCCCTGGTCCAACCCCCGAGGATGGAATCTTCCGTCCGCCTTTCGGGTGGAAGTACAGTTACTTCATGAAGGAAGCAGTGGAAGAGGTCCCTGAATACGTTGTTCCCTGGGAGGCTTTCCGAGCGTGAGTGTTGACCATTATCACGATTTGCCATGCATAACTAACTTTTCATTCAGCCTGACCGAGGATTACAACCTGGAATTACAGTACCGCAAGCCATTTTTGGAGATTTGGGAGGATGAGAAGAATCACCCCGAGCTGGGTCCGCTCAGTGAGCGGATGGGTGTAAGAGACCGCACTACTGGTGCTTTGAATATGACAGAGGAAGAGAAGGAGGCCGTCAGTGAGTAATTCCCAGATATACATTGCTTTCATCAGCTGCTAACAGGTGACATCGCCAGGCTTCTACCATGCATACTGCTTCTACAAGGTATAGGCTGTCGTGGAGACTTGAGTATCCCATTGACCTATATGTAAACTATTCAGCACTCAGCACTTGTATTTTCAATTTCAAAAAATGATCTCCTTAGATATCAAAATACCTAGACTTCCCAACAACAGTTATATGACATGAATCGCAATTGATGGCTACAACACTCAAATCACCGGTATATTCACTGCCTTCAATAAAACTCCAGTTAGCCTCCTCAATGCACGAGTGTACCACTCCCAAATCCCTCCCAATCCCTCTATACATCCTGCTGCTGAATCTCCACCACATTCCCATCAGGATCCGTAACCATCAAAAACATCTCAAACCCAATCAACCCCTGCGCCTTAACAAGCGCTCTCTTAGCCTCAAGATGCAATCCCGCAAACTCCCCAATCCCCATCGAATTAGGCACAGGCCCCGTGAAATCCTCCACAGCTTCACCAACCCTCTTAAGAATCGCCACCCCCTGCGCTTCAAGATACGTCTGCGCCTCGGCAACATCGGGAACAACAAGCCCAACATGTCCAAAGGTATTGGTTCTTTCGGTCGATGCGATAAGCCGGTCATCCGAAACATTGAACTGCACCAGCTCCAGCAGCCCGTACATATTGTTCTTGGCAACCGCCATCTCTGCGCCGGTTTGGAAACCGGTGCCGTTTCGTCCGCCTTGCGAGTAGCCCATGTAGGTTACTGAGTACTCGGCTGTTACTTGTGCGTCGAAGATATTGCGCATGCCTAGGATGTTTCCGTAGAAGTTCTTCATGGCGGGGAGATCGGTGGTTAAGAGGCCGATGTGGTTTAGGGCGAAGCCTTTCGTTGCCTCTGGGGCCGGGCCATCGGTGCCTATTGTGAAGGGGTTGGGGGCGTTGGTGTCGCGACGGGATGGGTTGCAGGCTTTCGTTGTTTGGATTGCCAGGAGGAAGGAAAGGGTGGAAGAGAGGGTTGGGATATGCATATTCGAGGTAATTGGAGTTGATGGGAGTGGCCTTTAGATTGGGGGATGGATGTATAAATGGCTATAATTCGAGATACTTCCCTGGGTATTTCTATCCTTTATATATCTGGAGGGAAGCTCAAAGGTCCTTGAACTTGGATAGTGTTTGTAAAATCAAGTTGCTATTTGAAAAACGCCATGGATTCTGCCTACTAAACTCGTTGGTTTATCGTACATTAACATCGTAGTGAAATAAGGAGCTGTTGGGCCTAGTGGGGGCTGCGCGCAAGGCTAGCTTTATACGGTCAGACCTGGCGACATGCCAAGGCTAAGTCCAAGCTTCGGGGTCTAAAGTTTCTTCGTAGATTCAATGTGTTGTCCATCTTACGGGCATTTAAGGTTGATTGTGGAGTATAATCGAGTCGAAAGCTGCGGGTAAGCAGCCACTAATGGCAGCGGCATATACACCGCTAGAGGGCATAGCGCTGCATTAGGTTACGATGTTATAGCCTTTGCAATTGCAGATCAGTGCTGGAATCAGATCCGTATACGAACGCCAAGCCACCCGCAACTTTGACATGAGCATTAGATTGGGCCGTGAAGGTCGTTCCAACTTTCGTCCGATTGGGACGGGTTTCAGAGCAAATGCATGGTTATGCAGATTTACATAACAAGGAATCCTTGTCGCTGAGTAGGTCGTTGTGTATGGTTAAGGCGTCCCGCTCTGACTTCGTTGTTCGAAGTCAGCGTCACAATGTAGTTTGTTGGGGAATATTGAGGTACATACCAAGGGTTTTTGTGATGCTGGACTAACAAAATACAGCGCATCGATATAGCTTGAATATTGCGACGGTGTTTCTTAGTATGGGCTCATGCAGGGGGTTTGTGCAATATAATTAGTGATAGATGAAACCCTAACTACTAAGAAGTGTTGTTCGGTTGTTTTGTTTTTCGCACTTCCAATTTTGAGATGCAGTATTGGTATGAGAGAAAGGAAAATATATCATCTAGATCTAGGATATAAGACCTTGAAGTGATGGGTGATGAGAGCAAAATGTATCCACATATTCATCTAAAAGGTAAAAAATTTACCCTGATATTAATATAACCAGATACCGGAGTAGATGATGCAGAAGAATGAACATGAGAGTGTCTCTTAAAAGAACTATACTCCTCATACTTCCAACCTTGGAATGTCCAGGCCCACTCCGCACTGATAAGGCTTATCGCTGATATATATGTAACCCAAACGGGACTAGCGTCATCGCGTCTCGCGTCGGGATTTCGAGATGCCCTTTGTTACTTGGACTTTCTTTGTCAATGGCTTAGGAACCCTGTATTCGAATCAAAGCATAAAACCCCTGGTAATCCGGATCTCACTAATCCACTCACTACAATAGTTCTTTTGCCACGACGATGTCGGCAACACCAAGCCGGCGGCTTTCAGTCCATCCACAATCAGCACAATCACGCAGACGAAACGCAACCCACACCTCAGTCTCAGAAGCTACACCTCTACCAGAATACGAGACTCCCGAGGCCCCTCTCACAGCCGAGAGTCAGCGTCAAATTGCCGCCCTCCTCGCATCACCACACCTCCGCAACCTCCGTACCCACCTCCAACATGCCACCGAGAAGCTCACACACTCAGGTGGTGAAGTAAATGAGCGTCTTAGTGATGCCAGGATTCGATACGAGAAACTGAAGGAAGCTCGCCGACGCCAAGGCGACGAGGACGTGGACGACGATGAGAGCAATGAAGAGTATCAGCGGCTTGCTGAGGCAGAGACTCGAGTCAATGCTATTACTGCTCAGATGGAGGAGAAGACTCGACTGATTGTCGACTCAGAAATAAAGCTCCAAGGGTTGACAGATGCGATGGGTGAAATTGAAAGAGAGGAAGGCGAGACTGTCGCTGCTGTGTTGGGAGTAAGACAGACCCGCCGACAGCGGGCAAGGCAGAGAGCCAATGCTGAAGATGATGCCGATGGGACCGAGGATCCTACCGATGGCGATTATGAAGATGCGCAGGAGAGAGAGATGCGCGAGCGCAATGCACAGAACCCGCCTAGTCGCAAGCTAGTCGATAAGTTGGCGGAGGGCGTTCAGAAATGGGATGAGCTTTCTTTGACAGAGAGGTATGGGCTTTACTCCTTGCCATTTTTGTGGCTGTTATACTCGAACACATATAAACTGACAACCACGATCTAGATATGCCAGCAATAACTCCTACATCGGCTTCTATAGAATGGTACACGACTCCAAGTTCCCCGGCGACGACGTCCCGCCCTTGCCTCACTCATCTACATGGTTCGAACACATGGAAGATCCGAATACGCGATCAGGGGCACCGGCACGTACACGCAACCAGCACCGTCGTGCCTCGCCTGCCGACTCCGACGATGACATTGCCATTGAGCGCGAGCGCATCTCCCTGAAATGCCCATTGACTCTCACACCTTACCAGGACCCTGTGACGAGCACCAAATGTCCGCACAGCTTCGAGCGCGAGGCGATTATGGATATGATCAAACGCAGCCCGACTACTATTGCGCCCCCGGCATCTCGTCGTGGACAGCGTCGCGTCCATGTGGTCAAATGTCCTGTCTGTTCTATTCCGTTGACTGCGGACGATTTACGGCCAGATCCTGTTCTACTACGACGTGTTCGCCGTGCCCAAGAGCTCCAGGAGCGCGAGGAAGAAGAAGATCACCTTGAAGGGGACGGAAGAAAGCAGAAGGATCGCAGTACCGGCATTACCTTGGGTAGTGACGTGGAAAGCGATGATGATGCTATGGATGTTGATGCCCCTCCTCCCTCACAGCACATCAAAATGGAGCCGCTCAGTCAGGCTGCTCGGGCTGCTCAATCTGATGATGAGTCCGGTGTCGATGCGGAGAATGCAGAAGAGGAGAGTCAAGAAGGGGAGGATGAAGAAGAAGAAGAAGAAGAGGAGGAGGAAGAGCAGAGTGAAGAAGGGGAAAGCGAAGAGGTGGAAACTGATGAAGAGCAAAATGAAGAGGCGGAAATGGAGGAACCGGACTACCAAGAAGGTAAGAGTGGGGAAGAGGAGAATGAAGATAATGAAGAGGTGGAGATTGAACAAGAACAGGATAAAGAGGTTGACACTACGGAACCGGACAACGAACAAACACAAGATGAAGAGGTGGAAATAGAGGAACTGGACAATGCAGAAAGTGAGAATGAAGAAGGGGAGAATGAAGAGGTCGAGATCACTGGACTGACCAACGGAGAAGCAGGGAATGAAAATGTGGAGATTGAAGAGCCGAACGACAAAGAAGTGGAGACCGACGAACTTGACATCGAACAAGGGCAGAATGAAGAAGAGCAAAACGAAGAACTGGAAGTCGACGAACCAGAAAATGAAAATCGGAATGAAGAAGTGAATGAGGAAGTGCTTAGCGATGAAAGGCACAATGAGGAAGAGCAGGATGAAGAAGCGCAGAACGAAGGCAGACACAGCGAGGAGGAGAATGGGGATGTGCAAGATGAAAATGAAGATGTGGAGAGCGAGCAAGGACAGAATGAACTTGTGGATTCTCAGAAGGATGTGCAACAAGTTGATGTGCAGAGTGAGAAAGGGCAGAATAAGGATACCAGTGACACTGAGGACACTGAGGACAGCGAAGACACCGACACTGACAGTGATAGTGATATTGAGCTCAAAGTCGAGGGCGTGTCCGAGGATGAGGAGGTTGAAAGCTACGAGAGTGATTGATATGCATGATACCGTCTATTCTGAGCGTTTTTAAATGAATTCCCGTTATGCCTTTTCCACTAAGCCGAGACAATGAAACGTTTCAAACTACGTACATATGTACATATCGGAATTTTGCATTCTTCCCTAAACCCTCAGCTGACTGTATCTGTACTACTTGGATTAGAGCCTCCGATTGTAAGTTTTCTGTTATCTGGTATCTTGTATCTTATAGATCTAAATATGGTGACTTCATGCAGATGTCAAGCACATGTTTTAAAACATCCGAAAGAATGGAACACGCTAGGCCTATTCTAGACTCTCCCCCGCAGTTGAGCCAACGGATTGGCTCGTGGGACCGGGATGAACCGACCAATCAATGTGAAGTATAGCTGTTTCAAGACTAGTGTTTCTAGCGTCCCTCGTTCACGGGTTCTCCTTTCTCTCCTTTCTCTCTTTTTGTATTTTTTTTATTTTCATTTATTTTCGGGATGTGACTCTAAATTGCCCAGATCTCCCAACTTTATTAGTTCAAACCCCAGAACCTTGGAAGCTCCCGTAGTAACCTTGTAACCTTGGAACCTTGTAACAAAAAATACTACATCCCCTTTCCCCAGTTCTCACGCGACAACCCGGTCTACCCGTTCAAAGAAACAGTACCATCAGGGTGTAACACTGCTATCAAAGCGGCATGGCCCCCAATCAACTAGACCCCGCAAGTCAGCACCCCTGTCCAATTGGATCTACCACCAATATCTACTCTGTATGGACTCTCTTTCTGAAGGCCCGCCACATAAAGCTAGCTCCAGTCCGTGACCCAACGAATACTACCCTGCAACACTATTTTGATCTATCTCTTGATTGTAATCTGGACTTAGCTCTCGCTTGGCCTATATCTCTCTTCGAAAAGTCGGGGTAGGGGTACATCGTACAAGAAATTGAGAAGCTGGCTATCTATCTTGGTTTAATTTTCTTTTGGTTTAAAGATCCCATGCCTCCTTTTTCATCTTACCCTCTCCCCCAACACACCTCTTAATCTTCTTTACACATTTTAATCCTCTATTCTTCTACGGCTTCCGCCTCCATTCATTATGAATACATTCATGAAGAATGAACGGAAGACTCCCGTCGAATATTCTGCCGAACCTGACCCAACACCCCGACCCCCAGGATGGATGTACAGGTCCAGTAAGATCGGCAAGTTCTCGACGAGTTGGTATGCCTCGCCACGCATCCAACTGGGCATGGTCGCCTTCGTCTGTTTCCTCTGTCCAGGCATGTTCAACGCCCTAAGTGGAATGGGCGGTGGTGGAAAGTCCGACCCCAGCCTGGCTGATAAAATGGTATGATCTGCACACCCTCGGACACTTTTGTTTTTTTTTTGGTTCTCTACCTGTCTCGTGCACCCCCACTCTTCACCAATCTAATACTCCGAAACTCCGATTTGGTCGCATTTTATATTGTGGTATTCGCGCTCTAACAATCAACAACCAGAACATCGCATTGAACAGTACCTTCGCCGTGGTGGGTTTCTTCGCCGGAACAGTCGTCAACCGTATCGGCGTCCGTCTTTCTCTCTCCTTCGGTGGAGTCGGTTACTGCATTTACTCCATTAGTCTCCTCGTCTCCGAACATGCATATGTCCCTGGTTTCAACATCTTCGCCGGCGCCTTCCTCGGTGTCTGCGCCGGTCTGCTCTGGGCCGCACAGGGTACCATCATGATGTCTTACCCGATCGAGCAGCAGAAGGGTCGCTATTTCGCCTGGTTCTGGGGTATTTTCAATGTCGGAGCCTGTATCGGTAGTTTGGTAAGACAAGACCACTTCCACCCCCCGCCTCCCCCCTTACCTGGCCCTGCAATCCCAATTGGCTCTACATCATCCAACAACAACTAATATGGCAATTCAAAGATCCCTCTGGGCCAAAACATCCATGTGACAGAGAACAAGACTGTTGGTGATGGAACCTACATCGCCTTTATCGTACTCATGTTCGCAGGCGCATGTCTTGCCCTGTGTCTCTGCGACGCAGACAAAGTCGTGCGTCCCGACGGTTCCCGCGTCATCCTCATGAAGAACCCCTCGTGGAAGTCCGAGATCGTCGGATTGTGGGATACGGTTCGCTCGGAACCATGGATCATCCTCCTCTTCCCTATGTTCTGGTCCTCCAACTGGTTCTACACATACCAGCAGAACGCTATTAACGGCGCCTACTTCAACACTCGCACCAAGGCGCTGAACGGATTCCTGTACTGGTTTGCGCAGATCGTGGCAGCTGTTATCATGGGCCCCTTGCTTGACACCGAGCGTGTTCGTCGCTCTATTCGTGCTAAGGCAGCCTTGACCGCACTGTTCGTTCTCACCCTCGTTATTTGGGGTGGTGGCTACGCTTGGCAGGTTAGGTACACCCGTGAGGATGTGAACCCCGATATCACGGGTTTCAAGGGCTGGGATTGGACTACCAAGGGATACGTTGGTCCTATGTTCCTCTATTTCTTCTACGGCATGTACGATGCCGCCTGGCAGGGCATTGTCTACTGGTAAGATCTCCTTCGTTTTCTTCCCTGCAATACCTCGTGACTGACATTCTTTCTTCTAGGATCATGGGCGCCCTCGGTAACTCCGGTCGCAAGCTCGCCAACTTGGCAGGTTTCTACAAGGGTCTTCAATCCGCCGGCGCAGCCGTGATGTGGTCGTTAGACGAAAGAAAGATTCCCTTCATGAACGAATATGCCTCGAACTTCGGTCTGCTGTGCGGCTCGATCCTCGTCGCCGTTCCTGTCGTCTTCTTCAAGATCAAGGACTCTGTTCCTGCGGAGGAAGAGATCGAGGGCACGGGTGAGACACTTGAGGATGTCCTGCCGCCTGGCGCTATTGAGTCCAGGCATGTTGGTGATGAGAAGATCTAGTTGATCAGAACTAATATGAAACCCAAGGGAATGGGATGGAACGTGATCTTCTTTTTTTCTTTTTTTCTTTTTCTTTCGTTCTTGCGATGGGCGTCTTGTTGTTCTGTGATGGATCTGGAAGCGCACGTCTTGATCGTCGACTGCCTGGTTTGTTTTCTTTCTTTTATGACGGCCCCCCGATTTGTGATTCCCCGGCCATCTGGCGAGCATATTTGCCTGTGGTGCACTTTGGGCCCCCTATCTTTACGAAGTCGATTTTAATGGTGAATTGTTTCACACTCACGATGGCATGCCTTTTCCTTCTTGTTTTCTATTCTGCAGGGCTTGCTTTCTGCTTCGCCGTTAGAATGGAATACAATCACATAAATAATGGAGAGACTTATTTACGTCTACTATTGATCCTATTTGTAAAAGCATCATGACCTAGAGCCATTGGCAGAAAATCGGTTGCAATATTACTGGTCGATAAGTTCAACAAGCCTACCTAGTGCAGAGAGACCTTCATCGTCTCCTCTGCAATCTCCGCCGAGTTACATCTCAAGATATCTATGTAATTTGTCTGAGACGGACTATCCGGCAGACCGGGATTGCCCATAACCAACTATGAGGTGAGCCACATTGTTCCTTTACTAGAGGCATACTTATGGCTCCTGGAGAATGTAACCCTATATGAATCATAGACAGTAACCGTTTTACTATTCAAGAAAAGAAAAAGAAAGAAATAGACAATTAAGCTATCTATCCACTGAGGATCCTACCTAACTCGCATATCTCCCTCAAGCAGACATCGAAGCCGAAGACGATGACGTAGAGTATGACATAGGCAAAGAAGAACAGCAAGACAAGGGGGTATTCGCTTGTCGAAACCAGAACAAAAGAGAAAGAATAATAAAAGCAGGAAAATGAGCAAGGACTTGACGAAGACCTGACAAAGACAATGCGTTGTATTCTGTTGTCGTGTTGACTCTCCGCGGAAAAGACTTGTCGGCCGCGTAGCCTCTCCGACACATTTTCACTTTCACTTCCCCGGGAATGAAAAAGAAATTGCAAATGGAAATGGACCTTTGCTGGTCATGTTTTCCGAATGTCCAGGAATGAAATCTACCATGGGTAATTTGTCATTGTAGGGAGGGGGTGGGTTTGTGCGACGTACACAGACCTGGCGGAGCATAAGGTGCCTCGGAGTCGGATTGGCTGTCTTCCTCCGGGCGCTGCGCTTCCCATGTTAAAAAATAGCAGATTGTGTCTATTGATAGACTTTGTGGCATGGTGAGAAAATATTAAATCGCGCAACTGAGCAATAGGTCGATGCGATGTCGTGTAAGCGAGCAATGTAAAAGAATGAAACCTGAAAACTCAGGCTTTCGAAACCGGCAAAGCAAGTTTACTTGGTGAGGAGGTTGAGATAATCAGCCACGATGAGGGTAACCATGCTGTAGATGCAAGTCAGTGGGGAAAAATCAAAAGTTGGGGTAAAATAGTGGGGGGAACTAACGCATGAGGAGCGATTCGGACGTAGTAAGTACCGAATCCACGGTAGAAACGCAACCAGCCCTCTTCCTTGGCAACCTTGCGCGCACAATCCACCAAGCCCTTGTAAGGAACCTGTCCAGTCTTGGGATCCTTCTGTTGCTTCTGAAGACGGGTCTTGATGAAATCGAAAGGCAGAGACAAGAAACTAGCAAAGAAGCCAGCAATTCCGGACGCAGCAAAAGTCTGATTCTGAGCGGAGAGAGAAGTATGTTGCTTAAGCTGCTGCTTTGCCTCAGAGAAGAAAGTCAATTGACCCATGTTGAGGGCCATGGCACGGACAACTGTAGGCGAAGCACCAGCCCACAAGGCAGCGAGTCCCTCGGTGCGGGTGATACGACCGAGAGCATCAAAGACGGAACGGTAGTTTGCGCGAGCCTCGGGGGCCTTCAGGCCGTCGGACTGCATGCGCACCAGAGCCAAGTCGGCCGGGTTTCCAATCATCGCTGCGATTCCACCGGCAGTCAGTCCTGCCGCAGCACGCTCGGCGAAGGTAACTTTTCGGTCTGCGGCTTCGGCGCGGGCATTAAGCTTCTTGATGAATGTCTCGAAGAATCCCAGACGTGCGGTAGTGTAGACGGCTTGGCGGAGGATACCGGCGGACAGACCAGTGTATAGATCGAGGACTTTGCCGGAGGCGATGATATCGCGAGTGATACCGAGAGCGGATGGGCGAGGACCGGTGCGGGCTCCTTCGCCGGCGAGCTGCAGACGCACCTTGACCATGTCGACGGGTTGGATCACGGCGGTTGCGGTCATACCGGCCAGTCCGCCGTTGATGAAGGGCAGGGCATGGCGGGTGTACGGGTGGTGCAGGAAGTCGGGGGGGATTGTCAATGGCGGCCTTGGTTGCGGTTTGGGCAGAGACAGCGGCAGTGCTGGCACTGTCCTTGATAGTGGATGCCATAGTCAAGTATTAAGATCCTAGATCAAGGTCAATATGATGCACGATCTATAGACGTGGAAGGATCAAGAAAACATGGGAGATGCACTAACAATAAGAAACTTTTTCAGAAGATTAGCAAGATCTCTTTGGTGGATTTAGAAGCCACGGGGACTGTTCACGGGTTTCTTGGACCATGGTACTTACCGATGACGTAGTTTGATATGACAGATTCAGGTTTCAACAGGTGGCGATGGTACAGTTGAAGAAGAACAAAGAACAGAAAGTAGAAGAGAGAGAGAATATGAGGGGAGAGACACAAGAAAAGTCACCGGACAGAGAAGGTGCGGGGTGTGATGTCGTGTAGAGAGTCAAGTACTCTGGTACAACTATACAGAAGGGTCAAACCGGGGACAATCGGGGCCTGAGCTTGTCTAATATAATGAATCTCAAGTAATCCCAAGTAATCTACACAACCGTGAACTCATTCCGAACCGGAGATTATCCCCCTTCAACCGACTTCCAACCGATGGCTACCCGCGGGTTCCCCGCCCAGGGTATATGGAGATGACAATATGGAGACGGGAATAATATCAGGCATTTCCCTCAGCGAAAGTCGCTAGAACTAGGACCTCTCCACCAAGGTTCAAGTGTTGGACCAATGAGATCTGCATCATTTCGATTATTGATGCACGGATTATCAATGCACGAACGTCAACCTGTCTGCATGCTACGGAGCTTGTCAAAATGCGGGGGGATAGCTTGACGATCCTGCATTCCATGACCTTGCTTTTTTTTCCATAACAGACGCATAACCAGGTCAGAAGAGTGTCTAGATAATCCTGGACTATTTCTAATATTCTCTTATGTAGAACAAACTCCAAATTGTCATCCCCTTTCGTTGACGTCTTCCAACTAGATCAACACGGCAGATATATTAGTGCCACGAGCTAAATTCGGAATCCCCACTCACACTAAACCCTTTTGGGATTCCCCACGATAACTTATCGGGATCCCGGTCTTACCTGCTGATATAGGTACATACCCGACACCGCGTATAAACCCTCTCCGGGCATATCTCGGACATCAATGACTGTCTGCAATTGTGGCTGCAGATTTTCCATGGATACATACCCTGTTCAAGAATACATACCTCAAGTTATTCCCAGCACAATCTCCCAACGGGATCAATTCTCCGTTGGGTATTCACTACAAACGCACGGATAAGCCGTATATCGGACTATGATCGAATTGTTGGGCTTTGTCCCAGTGCCTAGAATTCAATAGCCTGGACTAGCATATGGGCGGGGCGAACAAGTCTAATCGGCTATTCCACCTCAGTAATTCTCTCCCGCTTCCCTCGGGCCAACGATCCGAACTTGCTCGTACGGCAGTCCAATCGGCCGAGCATCATTCCGCTGACGCTGTGGTGGGCCCGCCCTCACACCATCCCCCTGGTCGTCGACCAATCTCATCTATTGAGATTCTAAATGATCCCCCTTTCCTGGTGTGGAGCTGCGGCTCGCGCTACTATTGTTGAGTTGACACGGCGAGGCTGCATAGATTCCTCCGGTTTGGGCTTGCTTCTGGCTTCTTTCCGCCGATGACCGGCAATAATTATGTCAGGTAAGCTTCTAAAGTGGATTCTCACCCTGTACCTGGTGCTGCGTCTGCTCCATGGTATTGGTCGTTTGTGACGATTGCGGATATAAGTTGTCAACTTCGAACATCGTTTCGAGAGGACCGGGCATATCGGTAAGAGGCAGCGGAGGAGTGTTCTCCGGACAATATTGACATTTGTTTGTCCGGGGATGATGACCCTTGATTATTTGTCCGGAATATGGCACGGGGAATAGGCGGGAACTTGTTTTGATCGAATAGTGCTCGAATTGGTGTGGTGGGAAGGTCACCAAAGCGATGCGAGACTAAGCTATGAGCCGTGGATGCCCAACCAAGATCCAGCATCGGATATCACCGTTTGATAATATTGTACGACCCGCCAAGTCCATGTTCGAGTCATTATACTCTCTGTTAGAGTCCGAGGCCCCGGTGTAATCCAAGTCCGGACTTCAAAGTACAAAGAAGACAAATTGTCCAACTAAACAACTCATCCGCATAGCCACGGACCTCTTCGATTCCCACGAACATATTCAGCTCTCTTCATCGTCCTCCGACAAATAAAAAAACAACTCACACTGGTCTAAAATCCATCTAACAAACCCGTCAACTTCTAGTAAACAACATCAACCAACGCTATTACTACACCAAACCAACCAATCGTCAAAGTCTAATTGCCGAATGCGCTCCAAAATATCATCTGCGGAATCCACTCCGTGCCTAGCTCGACCAAGAGTTCCCACGCGGAAGGTGTCAACCAAACTCAAAGCGCATCACCACTCCCACTTCTCTCCGCGGAAAGGGTTCTCGGCAAGTCGGGAACTCCACCGGCATCAAGCCTCAATTTAGACCCACGGGCCCTACCGGCATGGGAGTTCGGGAACATTGCTTATGTATGGCGTTCCTGGATAGGGGGTATGGCATTGAGGAGCCGGGGCCGGGTTGTAGGAGCGGGAGTGAGAGGTTCAAGGTACCTCTATTTAAGCCTTGACTTCTAACCTCTTGGCATATTTGACCAATTCATTTTCATTTGCATCTTTCCGGGCATCTTTGGATATTTAACATTCTCAGGTGTTTTCCATCCGCCACCACTCTCATCTTCGATTAGTTCTCTCCACCGACCACTTCGAATTCTCTTTCTATGTTATCGTTGCCGGACAGAAACTCGGAGCGTGCCCAAGCATAAAGTCTCCAGCGTCCTCTCACAAGTCGGGAAAATCGGGTTTGAACTCTTCATGAGCAGCGACAACAAAATCACATAACGCTCGCCGAGTAGGATCCATCAAGCTGATACCCGATGGCGTGCTGTCATCGATAATTTCGATCGTATCTGTCAAATAGACAAGCCTTGTCAAGGGTGAACTTCAGTACTCCTTGAGAAACGGCTGGAAACAATATTTCATCCGAACAACGGCACATTGCTCCAGGTCCTCAGCAAGAGAACGATGGGCGAATGGGTAGACTTTCGCATGGAGAACAATATCCTCCCCCGTGTAGCTTCGGCGATTGTGTGAGGAGCCGGACCGAGCACCTAGATAAACTAATCAGTATGCCGAGAGCCGAGTTGTTGAAAATTCGGTGGACTTACTGTGTTCAGTAGTTGACGGTGCTGTTTCCTGTGGAGCTGTGTCTTTTCTTGACTGCCGTCCCCATGGGACAATGTAATTTCGACCATAACAGAAATTCAGGACACAGTCGATGGTTTCTTCATCAAACTCGGACCAGTCCAACGTGTTTTCTCCGGCAGCTTCCTGTGGTCCGGCAACCATGGTGGTCAACGCAGGTATGCTTTAGATGAGTGGGTCAGGCAAGACATAGAGAATGGCCTTGTCTTTCCCCACACGGGCCTTGATCGGGCTTTCGCTGTAAATTCTTTCGTTCATCAGTGTTTGAATGTGAGGTAACGGAAAGGATGGCTTTGTTACCTGTGAAATGGTGTCTCCTCTCTTGAGCTCATGATAAATGACACGCAGTGTTTGAAAGAAGATGGAGGAATGAAGATTTGTCAGTGGGAGTAAGGGAGTTGAGATACTCAATAGGTCTGCCTAGGTGTACCCTGCAATCACTCAGGTCCCTGCTTTGCGGAGGGGAGAAAGTTATAGTGCGATTTGTTTGCCGCAACTCCAGGTTTCTTCAGTAAACGTCTTTGATGGGATAATGTAAGGGTTGAATGAGTTGAGACTTAAGCAAGAAGAAAATTCAAGGAGGACTGCAGAGATATATTTTATATATCAAAGAATAACGCAGCTTATCTTCAAACTGCAGAGGTTATTCTTCGGCATCTATCTCATGAATCATAATTATATAAAGTTCTAACAACCAGAATCGACAGCAAGATCGTTAATCTTTGGTATGATTGGAAATTTAAAAAGCTGTTGGAGTTTTCCATTCGACCAAAAAGCCTACATATGCAGTAGTTGAGGGTCTTTCTAGCATTTTCAACAAACGCTTTCCTCTATTTATATGTACTATCCAAAATATATACAATCAAACACAGTAAATAACATAAGAGATTGAGTCATCCTTTGAATATTTCCCACAAAGGCAGCTTTGTTGGTGTGATACCATATATACCACAAACCCCTCCTGGACATCGTTGATCATTTTCTATCGTCATTCGCATATAACGTACATTTACACATGAAATTTGTTGAGAAAAGTCTATGAGGAATATATAATTATAATCGGATGATTTATTTGCTATTTCCTGCACTGTTTGCCATGGAGTTTCCCCCGGTGAATCCACCCCCAAAAAACATTCTCTTCCTTCTCCATTCTTCCATCAACAACACACCGGACATCCCAGAATGCGACAACTTTGCAAAACGAAAACGAATATACATAGCCTTAAAGGGTATTTTCGGTCTTGGTTTTACGCTCTCAAGGTAAGCCTTCTCGCTGTAAAAGCCATCCCGAAGGATCCGAGCTAACATCAACGCGAGACACTACATGATGCATCAAACGCCCTCTCACGCGATCTCACACGCGATCTCAAAAACATCGTGTTCCCCAAATTGGAATGTCTGTCTCCTTCTGTCCACTTTCTGGAAAAAGGGGAGAATATTCTCTTCCCAGACTGCAATGTCCCAATCTCCATTATATAATCTTCCCATATATGGATATTGAGAATGAGAAGAAGAATGATGACATGGGGTCTGATGCCACCATTTCGATATGTGTTTGTTCTACTTAAATTTTGTTTGATGCAATACACACATGTTGCAATGCATTGTCCATGATTCACTTTGCTTCTTGGAGATTCTATCTTCCATGCTATCATGGAAGTACCCATGTCTTGGAGTTCCTATCAGATACACCTTCTCTTGTGATGATGACCGAATATCGTGCGCCCCCCTTGCCGAAGAAATCCAGCCTTGAGCCACACGCTAATATTTACTAGTTTGCACGTCAACTTTTGGTCGATGATCCTGCAAACCTTGCGGCGAGAAGGATATATGGGTTATCTCGAAGATGCAGAGAGCACCCATTAGAACCCCCCGAGTTGTACGATACGATTTGAGTGATCTACGCAAACACTACATCACCTACACTAAAACCCGATCAAGCCAGACGAGTGCTTCCCAATTTTGTGGCTGTCAACTACATACATTTTCCAGGCCACTTCTAGCTACACAATGGGCCTAGTGGAAGTTTTCTGGTGGAACTCAATGAGGTATACTCAGCCTAACGCCATTCAGCGAGAAGCTAATTCGGACTTACCATCCTTCGCTAGGCCTAGTCGACGGTGTCTGGGCCATGAAATAGTTAGACAAGAGGTCCATTGGGGGCGTTTCCATTATGGACGAGAAGGAATCACTGTTCCAATGCACGCTTTTGTGAAATTCAGACACATCAGCCATACTTCTGCAAGGGGACTGCGTCGATCCCAGTCAATGCCCACCGCCCACTTGTGCTGTAGGTCAGCGAGAAACGAGATAATGCATCATTATCTCCCGAGTTGAGGTATCAGCGAGGGAAAGGAGTTTAGGTAGATGGTACCGGACATGGATGTTCCACATGATCACTTCACTTCACTTGAGGATAAATCAAAGAAATAAGCTATTCAACAGCCGACTCCCATGTTATCTGAAGGCTAGAAGGCATAGGTATTTCGTGGGGTCTTACAGATATAAGCAGCATTGTCCATTAAGGCAAAGTGCATACTATTTGTCCGTTGAAACTCTCCTTGTCATTTTAGTTAGAGTTACATGTACTACACATAGAAAACATATAGTTATTGTCATACTGTATAACTATATGTTTTCTATTAGACTACAAAAGGGAATGCGAAGTCAGTATTGAAACGTATGATTGCATTGACTATCATGTAAGGAAAATTGTCGTTAATATCACTACATAACTCCATTCAGCCAGTCAAAATAGATGGCAGAAGATAAAAAGCAAAACCCAAATCGGGGGGAGATCAAAGCATATCCATCGCTTGTCCCGATACAAGCGACAGACGTCGGCGAGAGGATCCGAAGATCATCACCAAAAAAACAAAAGCAGCACGCCATGCAAATGACTTATTCATCCTGTTTGGGAGAACAAGAAACAAGGAGAAAAAGAAATTTTTAACCATCGCTCGAAACCCTCTAAACCTGGGGAGCAGCGGCGAGGACTTCGGGAGTAGCCTCGTCGGAGTACTTCTTGAAGTTCTCGTTGAAGAGGACAGCAAGCTTGGTGACCTCGTCCTTGAAGGATGTGGAGGCGGTCCAGCTCTTCTCGGGGTTGAGGAGCTCGCTGGGGACACCGGCACAAGAGGTGGGGACGGGCAGGTTGAAGGTAGCGTAGGTCTCGTACTCGGCCTTGGCGAGCTCGCCGTTGTGGATGGAGTCCAGGATGGCACGGGTGTACTTGAGAGGGCAACGCTTGCCGCCAGTGGTGGCACCGGCGCCAACCCAGCCGGTGTTCAGGAGCCAGGCGTTGACCTTGTGCTCCTTGATCTTCTCGGCCAACATGTGGGCGTAGCGCATGGGGTGAAGAGCCAGGAAGGGCTGAGCGAAGCAAGAAGAGAAGGTAGCCTGGGGCTCAGTGACACCGTCCTCGGTACCGGCCATCTTGGAGGTGTAACCAGAGATGAAGTGGAACATGGTCTGCTCGGGGGTGAGCTTGGAGATGGGGGGCAGGACACCGCGAGCATCACAGGTGAGCAGGATGATGTTGGAGGGGTGGTTGTCGGACACGCAGGGAATCTTGGCGTTCTCGATGTACTCAATGGGGTAGGCGCAACGGGTGTTCTCGGTAAGGGTGGCATCGTCGTAGTCAACAACGCGGGAGACGGGATCGAAAACGGTGTTCTCGAGGACGGAACCGAAGCGGATGGCGTTGAAAATATCGGGCTCCTTCTCGGCGGAGAGACCAATGCACTTGGCGTAGCAGCCACCCTCAATGTTGAAGACACCAGTGTCGGTCCAGCAGTGCTCATCGTCACCAATCAGCTTGCGCTTGGGGTCAGCAGACAAGGTGGTCTTGCCAGTTCCGGACAGACCGAAGAAGACGGTAACATCGCCATTCTCACCCTGGTTGGCAGAGGAGTGGAGAGTCAAGACGTTGTGCTTGACGGGCATCTCGTAGTAGAGAACGGTGAAGACACCCTTCTTCATCTCACCAGCGTACTCGGTACCAAGGATAACCATCTCCTTGTCGGCGAAGTTGATAGCCACAGAGGTGGCGGAGGTCATACCCTCAGTGAAGCGGTTGGCAGGGAAAGAACCAGCGTTGTAGATGACATAGTCGGGGTGGAAGTGCTCAAGTTCCTCGCGCTTGGGGCGGATCAGCATGTTGCGCATGAAGAGAGCGTGGTAGGCACGAGCGCAGACAACGCGAACGCTGATGCGGTAGCGCTCATCCCAGCCGGCGTAACCATCGATGACATAGATGCGGTTGCGGGTGTTGAGGTAGTCGACAGCACGCTCACGGTTGATACGCCAGACCTGTGGGGAAATATGTCAGTCACCAGCCTTATTGACGTCATACACGTGCCTCGGGCCAAAGGCGGGGGATCGTGGAGCCGCAGGTGAATGCCGAGGGAATACCGAGGGGCAAATAGGGGCAAATTGAGAGGCAAAAAAGGGCAAAGAGACGGGCAGAGGGAAATATTCTCAAGATGAGAGGGAATGAGGTATATTTCGGCAGAGACGGCATTCCAATGGGTTGCACGAAGTCATGCCGAAAAGCTTGACCTCCCGATGCATATGCAAGGGATCCCAAGTGGATCTCTCATCGGGCCCATCTGCAAGGGTGTATGCTCCCAACATCGACAATGAAATATCCAGTAAATCGCGCATAGAGAATAAAAAAAAGGTAACTCACATCAAGTGTCATGGGCTTGTTTACGGGTCCCCACCAGATCTCGCTTTCTGAGGAAGCTTCTTGGACGATACGCTTATCGGAGGGGGAACGACCAGTCTTAGCACCAGAGTATGCGCTCAAAGCACCGCTGGATGTGACAGCAGTACCAGTCTCGTAGACAAGAGCATCTTCGTAAAGGGCAGGAACAGAGGGGTTGGCAATCTAAGGCATGTTAGTCAATGAGACGAGATAGACAGCGACATAAGACATAAATGTCAAGCGCAAGGATGGCGAGGTCTTACAATGGAGACTCGGTCGTAGTCAATGTGAGCAGTCTCGTGAAGCTCCTCCTCAAGCTCGGTGTGACCCTTGCTAGGCCTAAGTGAAGACAGTTAGCGACGATAAGGTTAAGGACAGTGAGGTAAGACAGCAACATACTGAACACCACCGGGGTGCAGCGCAGTGCGATTAACAGATGTGGCAACCATTGTTCTGAGTGAAGTAGAGTGATAGTTATTGTTGCGTTGTTTCGCGATTTGTTGTTGAGTGAAATCTGAAGCCAGAGGACCTGGAGAACTGGAGCGGCCGAGGGGTATATAATCTTTTCCAGCAGAGGCCATAGTCACGATCGGTCTTGGTATGAAGGAGGTTCTCGTGCACTTTCGGTAGTGTTTCTCCACAGTTCCACGGGTGATGTCGGGGCTGAACGCCGAGCTGAAGCGGACACGCGGTTGGTGATGGGATGAAGCACTGTGGGTTGCAAATGCCTGGAGGCGCAGTCCGACTTGACCCGAATAGTTCAAATGGCACGAACTTGATTCGGAACTAGGGGGATCTATGACCGGGAGAACTATGAGTTCTAGAATCAAAAATAACTCATTGATATTTTTTTTAGTGAGTAGTGTGTACAAGGAGAAGTTGAAAAGTCCAGTTCATGTTCTTTTATGCTTGCTTTGACGGATGCGGCAAACACTTCAACCTAGGTTAACTTTTTAGAATTTCGTCAATCATCTACAAATTAGACTATCTTAATGAACAAATGAGTTTTTCTATTTCATTCAAAATCTAGGATTTCATCCACGGACGAGAGGAATGACGCGCAATGACTTCACTAGGTCGATATACTTCTGAAAAAGGGTGGCCCAGGCAAAAATCGCGGGGAGCTGACATAATCTTGTCGATCAACTTGGACCTTCAAGATCTCTCTTTTGTTTTCGGCTTATATCAACCCGAGCAGATATCGGAATGTCTTACCTGTTGCCCGTGGGAAAGATTAAAAAAAAATGATATATCTCCCTTTGAACCCGGATGACGACAGGTTCGGCTGCAAATATCGGAACAAAATGTCTGGGAGCAGGATTCAGGAGCAAATAACGGCGTTTAACCAGCCGAGGATGATGCACATGCATCCATTGATCGCGGCGGCGGGGACCAATCAGAATTCATACATTTCCACCTCCTAGGATGGTCGGGTGGGCAGAAGATATTGCCGCTGGGTCCTAGGCCCTATTTTTACTGGCTTTGGCTGAGCGGCGATAATCGCTCGTTGTGGTTGTGCAATAAGATCCAACGCCAGGCTCCGAGTAGTACCTGGGTCTCCATACTCCAAACCCCAAGCCCTAAGAAAATCCATGCATATTACGTCCCAACGCCGAAAAGTATGGCCTAGACCAACGGACTTGGAAGAATGACTCCTAAATAATATGCACATGAGCGGTCTGTCGTAGTTTGCCATGGTCTGCCATGATTGTATGAGTTTCTATCGGTCGCCGTCGCCGTCGCCTCTCGGGATGTTCAGCTGTGGCTTGTGCAATACAGTCAACCCCAGATCCTTCTCCCCGTTAGCGGCGGATCCCGAACCGGCTACGGGCCTCGGGATCGTGACCTTTTTTTTTCTTCTTTTTCTTTGGTCAAATTCCACCCGGTACCATTCTTCGTGAAACAATTAGTTATTTTTGCGCGATTTGTTTCATCTTACGTAGTGACTGGTCTTTTTTAATCCCTGCTGATCATTATATTTTTTTAAATTTTTTTTTTCCTTGCGTGTGACACGAATACCAGCTGGAAGTATGTCACGGATTTTGAGGCTTTTTTTGTTCACACCCTGAAGGAGTAAGGGCTGGTGGAGAAAAGGGGGTTTCCCCCTGTCTCCTCCACAAAACGGAATATGTATAGACATAGCCGTGATCTTCAATCTATTCACGCATTCCGGGAACTTCGCTTTGCCCTTTTTCGTCCACACCCGTCGCATTTTCTTCTTGATGTCCATTATCCGGACTAACATTCACCAACGTTACTAGCATGTAACTAGTAGATTCTCGGTCCTTGATATCAATCACAGCCAATCATTTCTGAAACTTAGCTTCCTAATTTACCCGTTGTGATATGATTCTGGTCTTTCATTCGAGTCTACCTATCTAAAATATCTGCCCAACCAGCACCGGTTGTTTGAAAATGGCCTGGACCATTTTGAAGGGGCACAAAGATTGACTTAGCTCCTAATTTCCCCGAAACCGACTCTAGCCAGCTGCACGTCATTGTTGATATTATTACTTCATTCCACAGAGTACAAAACTAAGTTCAACTACAATATGAGAGCCTAAGAGAGCATTAGACCTAATCTCGTCCCTAATCCCATGACTTGTCACATTGGGTAGTATTGCTCCGGCCTTTAGACATTTCGGTCGACGCGCACTTCTTGGCGTCTTGGCTTTTATCTGGGGAAATTGTCGCGTGGTCTCATCCTAGCTCGAACTGCGGATGCGGGGTATACTTTAATGAGCTACCAGTAAAAAGACACAGAGGATTAGCCCGTGACCTGACTCGGCGATTTCCATCTAATGATGTAGTTGAGTTTGTGAATTGCAATTCGGCCTGCCTTGAGATGCCACGTCCTAGTGCATTTTTCCGAAGTTGAACCTGTCGGCAATGGTGAATTAGGAAGGTACTTAGGCAAGCACTGCAGGTTTGACGGTGTGTTATCAAATGCTATACAACCAAGTAGTTTTTTACTTTTGCTATTGCTGTTATTGCAGTATTAACATTTAGCAAAACATCCATGGAGCGCAAAAAAAAGATGCCCTCGTCCAGGATCGAACTGGAGACCTTCGGATGTCAATCTTGTTACCAAGAATGTCATATTAAAGGATATGAGACCGACGTCATGACCAAACTAGACCACGAAGGCTGTCGACCGAGTTGTCGGTTAGACCACTCGGACCGATTGTCTCCAACGGCGCAGGAAATGCCAACATGAGGAGTGGAAGAATACTACAGGTTGGGTGCTCGTCAAAATGAGACCGACAGCTCCACTAGTGTTGTCAAGTGTATATTACTTCAAGGTTTTACTTCTCACTAATTGACGTAATATTCGAATAAAACTTTTCGAGTCGTTTCTCAGCCACAATGACTCAAGCTCATTCCGCATTGCCTTGAAAAATGAAATGTGCAGCTAGGTGGATCCCACGGGTTCATGGGGATTCTCCACTCACTGAGCTTCGATAGATCCTTCGCCAACCTGTCACGGGGAAGCTGCCATCGTTTCTTTCGGGATGTGTACTTTTTGCGAATATGGTGCTATATCTGTGTACCAGGCTATCACAGATGGATAGGAATTTTGGGAAATTATGGTTGCTCAATATCAGCGATGCTTACTCTGCCTCCCTCCCGTTCTGCGTTGGTAGCTTCTACAGTAATTTCGAGGCCACCCAAGACATGCAAATAATTCATAGGTATGACATCTGACTGGAAACATGCGCGGTTGCGGTGTACGTAGCATTTTGGGGGTCATCACAATTCTATGTATGACAATTCCGCACAAAGCGTTAGTGAACATTAAAAGGAATGTATCTGGCACCGTTGTTCGTGAACATGCCGATGCCAAGCTGGAGTATAGTGATATCATGCCCTTCAGGTAACCACTAAGGGTTTATCTGATCCGCATGGAACTCAGATCAACCAGTATACCGTGGTTTAAGATGGATAAACCCTACTAGTATTTCGCTGGGAAAGTACACGGTTTTGTGCACATATATATTGAACTCCCAAAATCTTGAACCTAAAAAAGAGCCAAACACTCTAGTACAAAACAACCTCATTACTGGTAGCTCCAGCCTCGACCCACCCACCGAGCAATTTCCTTGCAACTCCCGCAACAAGCTGGTGGTAGTTAGGCGGCGGGACAGCACCAGGAGGAGGCTTGCGGCTTGGATCACCAGCAATCCACAAAACTGGATCTTGCGAGATACTAGCGACATTCTCACGCAATGCCTCAATATCCTCCAAGTCAAACCCACGGCCAAAGATTATCGCACGCACAGGCCGACTGTAGTCTTTTGTGCCGACGTCGTTCACGTGGGGGGACTGAGGATCCCGGCCTGCGAGGAGGTGTGGAATTTCAGATTGTGCTGCTGAGAGGCTTTGGATGAAATGGGTTACTATTGGGTATTAGTAAGCCTGTTCTGAGATAACTCGGACTATTTCTAAATAAAGAATAATATGCTATACTAACCTTCGAATTCGGGAAGGAGGAGCTTAGATACCGGCTTGCCGATCCCGGAGTCTAGGGCACAAACGACGATTGGGAGAGGGGAGGACATTGTGGAGATGTGAGGAATCGGTGAAATGATATGCATCCGCTTTTTTAGTGTGATGGAAATTCGAATTGAGAAATTATAAAATGAGCAGACATCCCCTGTATTTATCTCGAAGTTCGGAGTCCGACCTACTAGATTTGGCTCGGGAGCGGAGACTATACAGCCCCACCAGTGTCAGTTTTGGGACTAGTGACATACATGTTATTAACTTGGGGCTATTGGAATCATTCAGTATTTACTCCGATTTATAGATGCCTGGTATTCATAACATTCACGCTCATTACCTACCTAGGTATATAGTATGGAGGTCTAGATAAATTAAGTTATGCTTTATGCTTTGCTCCACATATCCACATGGAAAGGCAATCTGTCTAGACGTCATACATCAATCACCATTGGGGATATTAGCAATTTACTGCGACAGTTTCCTTTGAACAACATTCAGATCATAACTCGCACAGTCCTCCTCTGCTGGCTACGCGATATCTGACAGGGATCATCGGGTACCTGCATTCAGGTCCAGTGACTAGCAACTCATCTCATGCGTCCACATAAGCACGACATATCAGCAATTTTTCGGCCATTGAAAAAAGAAAGAGTTCACCTTAGTAAAATATGGCATCCACTCCACCCCCTCCATCCCGCTCCGCCCTGAGCAGCAAGGCCCACCGATACCGCATACTCTCAAGCCTACTCTCCCTGCTAGACCGATACCTCTCCTGTCCACTACCCCCAGGACCAAGCGTCGAAATCGCCATTCCCTCAACAGTCAGTAAATCTCCGGGATTAGTCCAACTCTACTTCTTCACTGCACCTTCAAAACCCCTCTGTCCTCGCAAACAAACCAGCCCATGTCCGCCCCGCCCCGTCCTTATCAACTTCCACGGCGGTGGCTTCTCAATCGGCCACGCTCGCGATGATGCCCGCTGGGCGGGTACAGTGCTGAAAGCCTGCCCAGAAGCCGTAATTGTAAGCGTCAATTACCGGTTAGCCCCAGAGCAATCCTTCCCCGTCGCGCTGGAAGACGGCGTCGATGCTATCCTATGGCTATGGCAAGAAGCGCAAAAGTACAATCTTGACAAAACCCGCTTCGTACTCAGCGGATGCAGCGCAGGCGGGAACCTCGCCCTAACAGTGCCATTCCGACTACACGAAGAACTGGAGAAAAAGCGCTGGGCCTCGATACGCGAGGAGATTGCGTTGGCTGGTCTGGTGGTATTCTATCCTAGTACAGACTGGACACGAACGCGGAAAGAGCGGGATGCTACGAATCCTATCGCCGAGCAAAAATCCATGATCTCCCCTTCTATGTACAAGTTATTTGACGATTCGTATCTTCTCCCTGCGAGCCTGCCGAAACGGCAGGATACGGGTCGGACGGATATGTCGCATCCTTATCTTTCGCCTGGTTTGGCACCTGCCTCTCTGTTGTATGCGAGTTATCCATCTGCTGTGGCGATTTATACTTGCGGGTGGGATCAGTTGCTTGTTGAGGGGAATACGTTCCGGGAAAGGCTTCGGGGGTTTGTTGAAGAAGGGAAGATGGCGAGTGTAGGTGGGTTTGTGGTTGAGGATGTTGCTCATGGGTTTGATAAAAAGCCCTCTTTTTGGAAGGGGAACCAAGTGCGTGAGAGGATGTATGGGGATGCTGTTAACCAGTTGAAAGCGATGTGGAAGATGAATTGAGGTAATTTCGGTGCTCTGAAGGCACCTGGTATAAATACTAGATTAGTATAATAATAATATTTAACGTATCCACGCGGCACCCTCTATGCTGCCACATTCCACGGGCTCACATGGCTTCCAAGATCAGTGTATGTTGTAGATGTGTAGATGTGCACACATAATATATGGATCTCAGGCCACAAAGGATGCTAACACCAGCAGATCCGCCCTAGGTGATTTGGCATCATGTTTTTGTTTTCATGGACGATGGGGACCGTTGAGGATATGAAAATTGAAGGTAGCTTATCGGGTTGGCGGGCATGACTACTCTGGACAAGAGGCTGGCGAGGGGATAATGTGGAGGCCATGGTGACGGAGTATATGAGCACTTTGACAAACAGAATCAGTCAGTAGTGGCGTATTTCCTTTTGCTCGTCTAGCTACCTTGGTCAAAAATGGATCTAGTAGTAGGTCTTTGAGCACTGCCTCTCGTCTAGGGAGGCCGGCAAGGTGATGTGGAGGCAATAACGGGGTATGAGTTCTTTTGAATTGAAAGTGAGGCGAGGATAGAGAGAGGGAAAAGAAGGGGAAAGCGACCTGATGAGGAAAAGACGATACAACCTTGCTTGTATATAGCCTTGTCACGTAGACCTCAAAAAAGAGGTCTTTTGAGATGTCTTTCCTGGGCTCTTTCTTGGGGTCTTCTCGGAAAAGTACCCCAGTGTCTTTTTTCAAGATATTTCCCCCTTATTGGCTGTTATATCTAGAAGGATAAGAATAACCAGCTAAATATAGAATATAGGCCATGAAAAAGGTGTGAAATGTGTATGACTTTTTCATATGTAACTTATACATATAATTAGGGGATTGGTACAGGGACACCCCCCACCTGTAATCGGACACCCCCTTCAGTAATCCGACACCCCTTTCAGTAATGGGACACCCCTCTGCCTGAAGATCCAGGCATTAAACATACCGCCTTCTCAATCGGGTGCGACACTGGATTCTGCCATATATTTCTGCCATATATTCTGCCACCCCCATATAATTCTGGTTTACATAGTAAAAAAACACTCCATTTTGATCAGAAAAAATCGTACATTTCATTGGTTTCTGTATTGATCTACTCTACAAATTGCATATGTTTCGTTTTAGATACCTCCACGCGCGCGTTTTCGTCCTCGGCCATATCCTCGATCACCACTGCTAGCTTCACTATTGCCAGTTTCACCACTGCCGGTCTCACTACTCCCGGTCTCACTACTGCCCTGTCCTCGACCGCGTCCGCGTCCTCGTCCTCGTCCTCGTCCTGTACCACGTACCCGACCTCGGCTTGATTCCCATGATGATGGGTCTCGGTGGATAGAGGAGCTCTCTCGTGTTAATGGATCGGGGGAAGACTGGGTATTCTCGGTCTGGGTAGTTGGTAAATTCCTCGCACCTCGGGGTCGTCCTCGTCGACAAGCACGAAGGGGATCTTGTATAAGAAGCGAGGGGTCAATTGGAGGAGCGTCATTAACACTATATAAGTGCCAATGTTGATGGAAAAGGCCTAGTTCTAGGGACTTCTTCTCGTTCTCATACTCCTTAATAATATAAATGCACGGAAATCCAGAGGTATTCTTCGAATTGCAGTCATAGATAGGGTAAATTGGTCGTTTCCCCTCTCCTCCCTCTGGTAGATATCTCTCGTATACCTCCTTTGTAAGTTTAATCGCCCGTAATGAGATCCGATTAGTGAGAAGGCGGTAAAGTAGCGGAACTTACTTTCTTGGCCTCCGAATCTTCTGACTGTCAATTCCATTCTTGAGCTTGGTAAATTGGAGGTTGACTGAGCGATTAAAACTGCGAAGTACAACTAGTAAATCGTTATTTGATACCTGGAGACCAAGCTTAAGAAGCCAATGAGCACCTTCAGCACGAGAAGTCGCAATTTCATTAAGATGAAGGTACTGGGAGGTATAAATATAGAGAAAGCGCTCGGGGCAGTCATCAAGCCATTCCTTTTGTATATACTCGACCAAAGGCTGGAAAAGGGGATCATTGTACTGTTCTTTAAAATCTGCCTATTGACGATAGTATTCCTCTATTGTTATCGCGTAAATAATACGGCCCCATCTTTTAAGTATCTTCTTCTACCCCTCCTCGACTTTTTCGCGGTCTTCTTTAGCTTGTTGGGCTTTGTTTTGACGCTGAGAAGACTGGGTAGACTGGGTAGACTGGGTAGACTGGGTAGACTGGGCCTCAGTAGACTAATTGCGATCACGGCGGGCTTATGCGACTTGATCGGCTAGAAGGGGACGAGCAACCTTTATAATCCTTATATTGATATACCAGATACAGAGCATATACTTTGTCTCTGGGAAAACGCTCTCAATAGCAGTAATAAGCGCTTTCTCTTTATCCGTAAGGATTGTATGGGGGTAAGGAGGATTAAGACTAAGGGACTGGTATACTTTAGCAAGGCAGCTAAGCATAACTTTATATGTATCCTCCTTCTCATCACGTATAAAGGCAAAGCTAGTATGGAAAGTTGATCCTGTCGCAGCAAATCCCACAATATCAAGCAAAGGAAGACCATATTGATTAGTCTTATATATACAATCTATAGAGATAACCTATAGGTTTATTTGTAGCATTTTGACACTGGATTTATGCACACAGAATAAAGCAGAGATATAGTATTGATCGTCAATTTTATATTTGAAGATCCAATCTCCGTCCTTTGGAAGTTCTTGTAAAAGAGCTTGGATAGGTATTCGGCCAGCTAGGAAAAGCTGATTTAGCTTCTTACGGGTGTTATAGATATCTTGGGCAATAATAGTACTCTCGGGATCAGCCTCACGTAGCTCAGTAAGAATTTGACGGGTTATACGGCCTTAACGAAGTGCGTTCTCAACCTTATCTTTCTTATGTGTGAGCTCGAGGGCCCGCTGAGCAGGGTGGGTTGACGGCGGCGAGGGTTCATGGTTATGTGTGGAATTGCTCACTGTTGTATGCCAAATACCACTCTGGAGATCAAGACGAAGCACGATCATAAAGGGGCACCCAAGTGCAAGTGTACTAGTATTCCGCCGTTTCGCTTGGGGGGATCCTCGGGCTGTTCTGTAACCTTTCGACCTCGGTCACAGCAAAGGAAGACAGTTTTCTTGATACCCTTGCCCTTCTGTGTAAACTTTGAACGTCGTGTTGTGACGGCATAGCCATGGGGACGTGCGAAGGAATTGATAGCTTCGACCCCTTCCTCTGGTGTATGGTATGTCCGATCTGTCGGCGGAAAGGGGGAACGTAAAGCTTAGTGTTGGCATAGCAAGTGGGGACTCGGTGATTGGCGCAGCAGGAGATCGAGACTCGGTGATTGGCGTAGCAAGTGGGGACTCGGGAACAATCTCTGGGTCGGAATCTGGATCCGATTCCAGATATTCCAGGCCTAGGGAGGCCATATTGACGGTTGAATTTGATGAATTTGGAGATAGAATTGACGAAGAAAGTGATGAAAAAATGGGTATGAAGAAGGTAGGTTAATGTATGTAAACCAGAATTGGAGTATCAATTTGTTTGATCCCGACTACATAATTATATAAAGTACAATATGACAAAAGTGACTTAATTTTGTTAGGGGTTTACATACAAATTGTAGGTACCTGCCGTCTGGCTAGTATTATATGGGTGGTTTGACACTAAGGCGGTGTAGAAGGCGGTATGTTTAATGCCTGGATCTTCAGGCAGAGGGGTGTCCCATTACTGAAAGGGGTGTCGGATTACTGAAGGGGGTGTCCGATTACAGGTGGGGGGTGTCCCTGTACCAATCCCCTATAATTAACATAATTAACATAATACCAGGGTGAATAAAAGCCGAACGTCTCACCCCTCACACTTCCCTCAGGAATTTCTTCTACCACCTTTACCTATTGATCTTTATCCCCCTGTTTCATATATCACTCTCTCACTTTCTTGCCTTACATCCTCTTCATATTTTGTTCCTTATACCCCTTTTTGACATCGAGAAAAGGACCTCTCTCCCCCTTCTTTCATCGATGAAACATGGAGCTATAATCCTCATCCCGCAAATCCGAAGAAGACATCTGTCTATACGCTGACCAAAACAGATATGGTGTATAACGTGTCTACGGGTCACGGTCAAAGAATGGATCGAGGGCAATTCGGGCGCGTTCAGCCCTTCGTCGTCAAGTGTTATGCCGAGACGTACGACGGGAAGAATTGCCAGGAGGGAATCGCATGCACAAAGTCTGCGAGTCTGTATGTTTTCGGCAGGCTAGCCACTGGGGAACTCCCAACGCCCGATGGCTTTGCCCCTTAGTGAACAACAGCTGGCCCCAGCTCAACAAAACCATACCAATGCGTTGGTATTGAGCTACTTGCTCCGGATGGAGAATCCCGTGGCTTTCGAGCCCGATCAAGTCAAGCCGGCATGCCAAACGCTGTATTTATCCTCAGCTTGGTCATATGCTTGGACCCACCGGCCCAGGTGATTCTTGGTGTCGGTGCCCAGATTCTAGAGCAGGAGACTGGCGATTGCCCTACCATCGTGAACGGAGCCATACTCTATTACAGCTTGGTTTTGCAAAAAGATGTGACCTAGTCGGTCAGGCCGAACTTTTCGGACATCACTTAGGCTAGCTAGAAAGAGTGCCACCAACGAGGTACCCAGCTCGGGGCACCCAGGCATGAACCTATGCCTGATTTATCTCAGCCAACTGCTTGAAGATTTCAGATTGGTGCAATTCAGTATTCTCCATGGCCGGTCCCAACAGTCATGACTCGGATGTACTTGCGCGATATCTGTGCTAATATAGCAAGGATGCGTGCCCGAAGGGCACGACAGAGCTCCTTTAAAATTCAGATCAACCATGGTTTTCAAAGCAGCTTGAACCATCAAAGAGACGATATTACCCATACCTTGTGGTTTTCCTCATGAATGGGTTAAAAAAGGAAGATACGAAAAGACTCCAGCATCTCAAGACCGTTCACGGCAAGTCTAATGCGTTAGGTTTAAATTGACAAGCCATACCGGACTTTGCCACGGAGAAACGACGAAGTTGGCAAAACCAACAAACCTGAGAAACAACGCAGTAAATGAGCGGCCGATGCGAAGGGAAACCCGGATTATTCAAAGAGCATATTTCTCTGAAGGGTCTGACATCTGTGAAGGCCACCAGGCATTTTCGAATGGAGGCGACAAAACTGGGATATGGGGATGATTCTGCCTGGCCAAATGTCAGTTCCCACTTAAGGAAAGGAGCTATACCAGATAGCAGTGTAAATCACTCGGCAAGAACAATGACTATCAACAATGACTACCAATTGTGGCTGTTCCGTGACGTTGACTTCCAAGAGAGTGAGATGGCCGAACGACATCAGAAGGCCCTTCAACTGACGAACAGTGTCACCAAATTTCACAAAGACTCCCCTACCGGAGATTTGGAGCAAGCCAGAAAAAGAACCTCACTCACTCCACCAGCTCCAATTCTTGATGTGGACATTCATGCAGCAAATCGACGTTATGAGCGAGGTTAGGGATCAAATCCTAGTGAAGCATGGCTGGACATTGGACTCTACTCTGAGATGCCGAGAGTTGTAGACATCAAATCATATCGAGGCGGATGTCGGGTGGTACAAGTCTCGGAAGCAAGGCGCTGTAGCTGCTGAGCTGGAGCAGCCGAAAGAAGAGGGAAACGATGGGCGAAGTTGATCAAGTATCCCCTGCCACTATTGCCTGGCAGGCTCCGACGCTTTCCCCATTGCACTGCCATTCCAATGTTTCACAGAACGGCGCGGAAATTGTCACTGGGCGAACCAACTCGTCCCTGGTGATTCTTGCTTCTCGCTACCCGTCCCATCACTTCTCGTCGAATCGCCAATGTAGTCTTGTTCTATCCTGCCTGAAGCTCACATCAATGACATAGAGTTCGAGATCGATACTAATGCTACAAAATTTTTTCTCCGTTTTATTTGCTTTAAACCCTTTTTTTCTTTTGTCGAGGGCGCAGGTGTCCAGTTTTGATATGCGCTATATGACCCTACCTATTGCTGTATATTTTTGTTAGTAAACACACTAATACGAAGTTCGGCCACTCTTCAAGTTCGGTGTAAATGATTTCTTTTACCGCGTTAACCTATCTATATAAGCGTCTAACAAGTGAAGGCCATCAAATCATGTGCTACAATAAAATGGCCCTGAGCGGGGCACCAGTCAGGCGGGGTAGAAAAGTCAGCAATTTTCTCGCCCAACGAGGTTTACTTCATTTCTCCCACATCTTCGAATAATCATTTCTTAAATAAATTACTTAGATCAAAGGTATGCAAGGGTTGTGTCTTATTTTGTATCTTATGAGGACCTTGGTGGTTGCTAACGCTTTATCAGATCTACTTCATCTATCATCAACAATGAACGGACACGCTGCCTGCCCCAAGTGTGGTGTCGCCTCAACCGGCACTGGCAAGAGCTGTGGCGCCTGTGGTGCTGTATGTTGATTCTGCAGTACTTTTGTGTCAGCCTATACTTACCATCCTAGACCTGCCCCGTTTAAAGCACCCCTCGAGCGTTTTGGGTGAAGGGAATCGGAGTTGGAACTGTTTGTGGAGTAGAGAGGGCGCGAGGATGAGCCAGGGCAGTACTTGGATATCGATATGTCCATAGATAGCAATGATATGATGACAACGAAGAGAACGAATACAAATCTATCTGAAACCAAGTGCGATTGTTATGTACGTAAACAAAAGAAACGACGTGAGGACATTTCCTTAGAATGATAAAAAAAGGATAGAAGACTGTTCACAGGCGAGAGAAACAATCATCAGGATATAGAGTGCGCAATAAGAATACCACCTCGTCTTGTTGTCTCCCCATTCCCGAGTCAGCAGCAGGACCCAGGACCCCAAATCATCCAAGGAGCGGGTCACCAACCTCCCACTTCATCATGGACAAAGTATACATACACCGCTTAGACAGGTACGGCGGTCTTGCGCCACTGGGACCAAACACCGATCAAACTGCTGACGGTACCTGTGATACCGACGAGGCCATCGTCGAGGTTAAGGACACCAATAGCAGTCAAAGGCGCAGCCAGATCACAAACATCAGAGAGGAGTTGTATCCGAGCAGCAGAGCGCTCCCTAGTAAAAAATTATCAGCATGCCATCCATTTCCTCATTCGGGTAATAAGTAGGGAACCCATACTTCTCAATCTTCTTAGCCTCGACAACACCCTCACCCTCCTTACGGTCAATAGTCTTCTCCTTCTCCTGGAGACGAACAAGAGTGTAAACACCAGCCACAGTACTGAAAATCAGACCCGCAGCCCAGGAGCGGTAAGCGGACTGCTGCAGCTGCTTAGCGGAAGACAGTTTCCGAATTCCGATGACATCGATGACTGTGATAGCGTCGAGAGTCAGGTATCCGGCATAACCGAGCTGGCGACCGATAGCCAGGTAGCGCAGGACGGGGTCGACGGGACTCTTGTTATCGAAAGCGACGGCGGCGGCCTTGAGATGCTCAAGGAATTTGCCGATACGCATAATCTTGCGGGTCGTGCCGAACTGCTTCTTCACGGCATTGTACGGGTCGATCGCCGACTGCGGCTTGTTCGTCCGGTATAGGTACCACGCGTAGAATCGGGAGAAATATTGGATTGTGCGGAGGAGCTTATCGCGGCCGACTATAGGTTGCGTGCATAGTTAGCTTGAGTGTTCGGATATAGCTCCGCTGGGCTTCTCGGCCGAGTTCCCCGACAGATAGGGGGGTTTGGTTTGGGGGGTTTGGTGTGGTCGCGATGTGAAATAGGAGTTTTGTGTGTGTTTGTAGGGATGGAAGTGCCAGGATGTTGCTTCTTTGGACTCTGGGGATGTGTCACGTACCGGTTGTCGCGACGAAGCGTAGCCAGTGCGCCAGCGCAGGGTGGTAGATGAGGTTGTTAGCGACCATTTTTTTTTGGCTGTTGTCAATGAAGATGAAGAAAATGCAACTTCGGACACCTAAGGATGGAGGATGTCAAGAGTCAAATGTGATGGTTCACAAGGGAAAAGGGAGTCGGTAATTGACCGGCGTATGGAGCCGGAAGACCGACCTCGGCTGATCTCGTGCGTGTGGGGAGAGATCCGGAGGGTACAATGTAATTGTATTTACGATTATTACAACATTTGTGATTTTTAAAGCCTTATTCGGGTGAAATTGTTTGAAATCCCTTGAAATGCTTGATTTTCATCTCCACGACTGTTTTATCCACTCGGCTTACTACTTTCCTCTGTTTTTCACGTGAGTCTGCGTCATGACATTCTTTCCGACATTGCGTCTTCGATATAATCTCTTTTTATACCCTTTTTATGCTCGGTATTGCTCAGCATTATTTTCTCGGGCCTTACATACAAAGTCAATCTAGTTCCAATTTCATCCGAGTACACCGTCAACAATATTCCCAATGAATAGCATCAACATGGAATCGAGCACTCTCGTTAGCTCTACCTAGGTATACTCACGGGTTGCAAGATCCCGTCTTAAGCCAAGCAAATGAATTCCTTTTCACGTGCTCTGCCGAAGACCGTATTTATAATTCTCCCAGCAGACCTCCTTGATGCGATATAGTGTAGAAGTCCTGGACCAGACATCATTTAGCGATATCCCAAGTATATTCACAGGTATATGCAAAGACACGACAATACCAAAGAGGCAGTCTCAAGATGGCTGCAATTTGTTTTACGGGGTTAGAGTATGGACCGCCGTAAGTGCGAGGACTGAGTGAGTAGTGGGCGATTTCCAGGATGTATTTGTCTGATTATGTATGTACATGGATGACATCGAAGTTCCCACTTGAATTAAATTGACTGTCAATACAAGTCAGGAGTTCAGTTTCCATCCCGCCAAATTCATCACCAGCAGATCAAATAGAGGATGCCCGCAATCCTTTCATACGTTCATGGGTCATGTCGCAGGGGCAGGGGCAGGGGATGGGATATCTCAAGTCGCAAGGGCCGGGTAGTCGCTGTCTCATGAATGGTATCTTCTCGTTGGTTTTACTGAATGTGCATTGCCGCGTATGGATGAAGTCCGTGTAATTAAGTAAGGTTGGTTGGAACACAACAGCCCAAAGGGGTGAGCAAGTATGTGTCTGGCGCAGTAGGGCTGTGATCGAATTACTCTTGGTCGCGAGTGTCGCTCTGGTAGTTATTGCTGCCCATTTGTGTGGTATCGTAACCGTTAGCCTCGAGGTAGTCGCGGAACCTGGCATCCTCGAGGGTAATGGTGTCCTAAGAAAAAGGTGAGCACATGAACAAATTACCCTGTCTGCAGCAGTTCGTACCTGGTCGATTTGCGGCATCATGAAAATAGCCATGAATGCGGCCAAGATGCACAGTGAGCTGGAAACGAAGAATGGGTCCTGGCCTGCGCGGATCGGGTTGGGTGCATTCTTTTGGATGACTGGAATCACGTAGGTGCCCACGAAAGCTCCGATCTTCCCGATAGCGGCAGCATATGAGTAGTATTGACCACGGATAGCAGTAGCGCTGGTCTTGGCGGCGCAGAGACCGATATTATCGCCCGGTCCCATTTCACCGAGAGCAGAGAAGATTCTGTCAAGATATTAGTATTGGCAATTGCTAGTCTAAGAATTCAGTAAACTTACCCGAACACGACGACAAAGGCTGCCACATTCTCTGAGGTGGCAAGCCACTTGTAGCATCCGGCCATGATGAACCCGATGACACCCTGGAGTCCAACGCCAATGGCAAGGGTGTAACGAGGGCCAATCCAGTCACTCATGAAGGCTCCAAGGGCAGAACCTGGAATGTAGAAAGAATTGACTACGGTAGTCCAGCCAAAGCTCTTCCACAAGGGAGCCGTGTCACCTAGGATGATATTTAGCCAGGCCGAAGAATAGATACCGAAACTATAGGCGGAGAAGTCGTAAAGGAACCAGATGATAGAAACAACAGCCTATACATCACACCCAGTCAGTTAGTCAGTTCAGCCCATAAGAGCAACATGCAGACAGGGTTCCTTACCAAGCGCTTCCAGTAGAATCTAAAATTCGTTAGCCAACAAGTCCGCGCACTGGGAAAGATCGTACTTACTTGATAATTAGCAAGATCGGGAACTTGTGCATGCGCTCCCGGTTGAACTCCTCAGGCTCATCCATCTTCAGTCGGAGATACATCAAACTCAGAGGGGGATTACTCCCAGCCCCAGAGCCACACGCCAGCAAGCGTGCAGGTGATCCTCGGTGAAGATCAAGACGAGAATCATGGACACTAAAGCAGCAACCACGAAACCGAAATCGATCTGGAAGTTGGTGAACATGATAAACCAGCGATTGCGATGACCGCTCTTGAGCTCTCCAGTATTCTCGGCGGCGCCGACTGACCCAGCAGGGTATTCTCCACCAATGCCAATTCCCAGGAAGAAACGGTAAGCCGTCAAAGCAGCAAGCATACCACCCAGGCTGCCGCCAGCTCCGTAGGATCCAGCACCGAGGGCTGCAAAGACAAACAGGATAATAGTGGAGATCATCAAAGACCACTTACGTGACCAGTGATCACTAGTGTATCCGAATATCAACATACCGACCACGGTGCCGGCAAAAACAATCGAAGACACATTCTGTTGGGCTGTCGAGTTGGTGTATGCATCTCCGTAGATCTGTGTCAGCATGGTACCGACAGGACCAATGACCTAGATCCAAGGTTGTCAGTAAAGATTAAATAAACATTCGCCAAGCTGCACACCCGTGTGGCGCATTGTAGCTGCGGGGCTGCGCACACGAGGACGAAACACAACATACCTGGTTCAAGTAGCCATCAGAAAAGAGACCGGCACCACAGGCAATAGTGGGCCAGCTACGTTCCCAGCGACCCTTGGTCGTCTTTTCGAGAGGCGATAGCTCGACAGGGTTCTCCTCGAGGGGACCAACACCCTTCTCGGACATCTCCTTGGAGTAGGACTGAGGTTCGGCCATTTCGATCGTAACAAGAAGAAATTTGGCAGTGTTTAATCACGCGGTGAGATTGAGCCTCCTAGAGGTCAAAGGGATAGTAGAACTAGCACGAGACCAACAAGGGTTACTGTGTCACGCGACCACAATAACAAAGGTCACGTTGAGCAACTAGAGGTGTCTCTGCGAACAGAGAAGGAAAAAGAGAAATGAAGCAGAGAGGAAAGATAAATAAGACCCATGGGGGAAACAGTTGACAATTAAAAAAGAAAAAAAAGAGAAAAAGAAGTAAAAAAAAGAAACTGCGGGAATAGCATCACTCTAAGTCGCATGGGGAAAAAGTACCTAGTGCCTATCATATAGAGTGGTAAAGAACTGTGTTTGGCCAAGTATCGGAACTTAGTGGGACCGCGGCCCCCAAGCTTGATTATTCTAAGCATTTAGCTTTTGAGAATGCCCGCCGAATACATTTTGTAGGCCAATGATACACCCCAGAAATATCAAGTGCCAGTATCTAACCAATGGTGTGTGTCTATCTAGATAGGTCGGTCGGGGTAGGTTGCACTCTTGCATGGACTCGGTCACTCCGAAACTTCCATGAAAATGGCTTGATATCGGTGTCCAAATAGTGAACACGCGGCTTCCCGATCAAATCCAATGTGGAAATCGATTCCAGGTGTCTTAGCAAGATATGCCTAGGTGGTTTGATAGAGGGAGCGCATATCCCTATAAGATACGCACGTGCATCGGTATTTCCCCGTTGGTCTTAGAGGCTGGCAGTACCTGCCTGTTTATGGAATAGTGTATGGAGTACAAATGAAAAAACCATTTTGGAAGGATCAAGAGTAACCGAACTAGGACAGTGAAAACGGGCAAGTTTGACACATAATATCTAAACTTTATGTGCTTTTGAGGCAAATGCTACGCAACGGTTTCCAGGTCTTTTATAAAGCCCATAAAGTTAACAAGTCAGCCCTATGTTATATGACGGAATATCACTACGGAGAGTACTCCATACTCAGGTCAACCCTCGGGCTTGAGTCTTGACTGTAATATACATAGTTACATGTCATTGCAATTGATTTATAAAAGTGTTTTCTCAAGCCAACACATGGAATTTCTATGTTGTAAAATCATCCTTAGTGTGGACCTAGATCCAGTGTGATTATGATTACTACATATATAACTTGGAGTAGACAAGCCAGATATATTGCAAACATGTATATATCTTTCAAGAGCGAGATAAAGAGGGAGAAATGTTTATTTCCCACAAAGAAACAAAAGAAACAAATATGTTTTAAACCTAGATGCGACCGACATCTCGTATCAGATAGATTTTATCTTGACGTTCGAAGGGAGAAGGCCAAAGAAGGCTCGGCACGGAAAAACATTCCGCCAGCTGAGCTCGGTCTACGGTGATGCACCTGGCTTGATCTCATCCCCAGACATCACCAGCTTCCATCTTCTCTCTCCTCTATTGCATCGTTTTCTTAATCGTACCAGTCCTGTCCGCATTACCAGTTCCCCATCGTCACCATGGGGTCTGATCCGCAGTACATCAAGTTCCCCAACCTCTCCATCGCCCAACATGTCTTCAATCTCTCCAACCCAGCATGCGCGTCAGCCGTCCAACAGAGCTCATTGAAGAAGCTCCAAGAGGTCATCTTGGAGCACAAGATGGCTCCCTTCTACCGGCATCTAGCCCATCCCACCGAAGGTATCTTGAACAACTCCGGCGAAGGCGTAACACAGCACCCACAAAATGGGGGGAACTCAACGAAGCCTCTCATCACTTCCAATCTTCTTGCCTCTCGCAAAACACCGTTGAATTTTGATTTCCCTTGGGATGAGAAGCTCTACCAGTCTCTACTGGAGGATAACAAGAAAGAACTGGAGACCTTCCAGAAGGAGGAAGATGAGGCGGAAGAGGCTGCTGGGGAGACTGAGGTACAAGCTGCGCGCGGGAAGCGAGCTGAGTTCTGGGCTCGCGTGGGAGATAAGGTGAGAATCGCTCGTCTATGTTTTCTCAAGCTTCTAGCTGACACCAGTATTTCCACTAGGACAAAGCCATCGAATCCCACGAAGCTCTCCTCGAAAAGACCGGATTCCTGGGTACCAAGATCGATCTCGTGATGGCTATGCTCCGCATCGGACTATTCTTCGGCGACCTTTTGTTTGTGAACAAGACCATTGAACGAGCAGAGACCTTGGTAGAGAGTGGTGGAGACTGGGACCGTAGAAACCGTCTCAAGGCATACAAGGGTTTGCATCTGCTCACTATTCGCTCTTACAGCCTTGCCGCTCCTCTCCTTCTCGACAGTCTATCTACCTTCACAAGCTACGAACTTTGCAGCTATTCTTCGCTGGTGATTTACTCCGTGCTTGCGGGATCTTTGTCACTCAAGCGCGTGGACTTCAAGGCGAAGGTAGTGGATGCACCGGAGATCAAGGCTATCCTTGGCTCTGGGGAAGACCAATTGGCTGCTCTGAGTGGGGAAATCTCTTCGGGCCCTGGTGCCCGGGATGAGGAGATGAAGGATGCAACGGCGTCACTACCCACACCCGCCGGTGCTAAGACCGCTGTCAACATCTCCTCTTTCTCAACCGGCTCCGGTGTGGCAGTAGAGGCTGAAGCGCCCGTTGATTTCGCACCGCTCGCAAACCTGGTTACCAGTCTCTACAACGGCAACTACCGCTCATTCTTTGTGGCACTCGCCGCCGTTGAGGACCAGTTCCTGACACAAGACCGGTATCTGCATGAGCACCGGGCTTGGTTTGTTCGTGAGATGCGACTGCGCGCCTACCAGCAGCTTCTGCAGAGTTACCGTGTGGTGGGGCTGAGTGGCATGGCCAACGACTTCGGTGTGACAGTAGACTACTTGGACCGGTATGTGCTGTCTGGATCTCTTCGAATATTCCCTCATTTGCTGACCATAACCACAGGGACCTTGCTAAATTCATTTCAAACAACCGCATTGCGTGCACCATCGATCGTGTCAATGGTATCATCGAGACGAATCGGCCAGATGACAAGAACAAGCAGTATGCCGATGTTGTGAAGCATGGTGACTCTCTGATCACCAAGATCCAGAAGTACGGCCAAGCCGTGCGTCTTCGGGGAAGTGAGCGAAGCTAAAGTGGTATATCTATGACTTTAGAGGCATTTTAGGCCTCAAAACCACAACCTATGATCAACTATGTATGCCTGAATGGACAATCCCACTTACCTCTCAACCTCAGGATTGAGCCCGTAGATCCTATAACATGCCACCATGCATAAGACGATTTCTCCCTAACTTACCCCGTGTCCTTAACCCCAGAAATTGGCCTTGTAGATTCTATAGCATGCCACCCATGCATGATAAGGGTCATTCTCGGTCTCAAACCCACAACTTATGATCAAATATTTAGCCTAAATGGACAATATTACCCCGTGTTCTTCACCCCAGAGTTGACCCCGTATATTCTATAACATGCCACACATGCATGAACGATCCCGTCCTTGACTAAAAGTCTCCATATTCTTTAATCCCCGCATCGGGCGGCTCCGGAAAATGGGTCGAGGTCGACATCGGGCAACCGTCTAACTTTCCCTCGGAGAATGATCGTCGCTGATTCTGTTATCCACCAAGGTGTGTATACGCTGTAGTTCTCATCACCAAATCTTATAGTCACATCCCCAATCTCCAATCTCCTTGATTATCTTGAATTTATCTCAAGCTTATCGCGGGTAATCGGCGTCCACTCGGCTTCAAGTGGACGGGTGGACGGGTTGTGGGGAAAATGCTGACTCACAGGTTCACCGCCCAATGACCAAGGCCAATTTTTTTTCCCCTTCTTCTCCCGATCGCAGACAATCACGACAGGGGTTCGCGCGCCAAAAGGACTTTTTTAAAAAATTAATCTGATCCCGGATTGATCATTCGTCAAAAATGTCCTGGCAATATAAGCTCACATCCAGCGCGCGGGCTTCTCCGCTTAGGGCGCTGACTAGCCGGTCAAATGGCCTCCTATATCGCCCGGCCGCACGTGGCGCTGCGGGGTGTCTCTCCGCTCGATCAGGTACGTGGGATACCAACGGGTATCACCCCGGCTTACATAGTTTCGGGGCGCAATGTTTCGGTGGGAATTCTGGGAATTCTGCTTATTACTAGCCGCTGTTATTACTTCCATATCGCCTCATTTCTGGTTGCGATAACGACTCCGGCCTTTATATACTTTGATTCTCCTCCCAGTTTTGGGCATACTAGTCTACCCATTCTGAACCTCACTAATCTCCTTTGGGTTAATCCAGAGCCCATCATGACTCAAACCGCCGTCTCATATACCACCAAGCGCACCTTGTCGGCCGTCCAGACCCGCAAATGCCTCAACGTCAACAACATCAACCAGCATGTTAGAGATGCCAAGTACGCCGTGCGCGGTGAATTGGCCGTCAAGGCCGAGACCTACCGTCAGCGTTTGATTGATGGCGACAAGTCCCTCCCCTTTGAAAGCGTCATCTTCGCCAACATCGGTAACCCCCAACAGCTCGATCAAAAGCCCATCACCTTCTTCCGCCAGGTCCTCAGTCTTGTTGAGAACCCCCTGTTGTTGGAAAACACCGAGGTCCTCAAGCAGTCATTTGGATACAAGCAGGATGTGATCGACCGGGCCCAGACTCTTTTGGCCAATGTGCAGAGCGTTGGTGCCTACAGTCACAGCCAGGGTGCACCAGGTATCCGGGACAGCGTCGCCAAGTTCATTGAGAAGCGTGATGGCTTCCCTGCCAACCCTAATGACCTGTTCCTGACCAGCGGTGCCTCGTCGGGTGTGAGCACCATCTTGAACGTCCTCTGCAACGATCCCAGTGCCGGTGTTCTCGTCCCCATCCCTCAGTACCCTCTCTACACCGCAAGCTTGACGCTGCTGAATGCCCGCTGCGTTCCTTACCTCCTCGAGGAGGAGAAGGCGTGGGGTACTAACGTCAACGCGATCCTCAAGTCCATTGAGGATGCCAAGGCCGCCGGAACCGATGTGCGCGCCATTGTCGTGATCAACCCCGGTAACCCAACCGGTGCCTCCCTGAGCGCTGACGACATCAAGAAGGTCATTGATGTCGCCGCCGAGGAGAACTTGGTGGTTATCGCTGATGAAGTGTACCAAACCAACGTTTTCAAGGGCGAGTTCGTCTCCTTCAAGAAGCGCCTCCGCCAGCTCCAGGAGGAGCAGCCCGGCAAATACGATGACGTCGAGCTGGTCTCGTTGCACAGTATCTCCAAGGGTATGGTTGGTGAGTGCGGCCACCGTGGTGGCTACTTCGAGCTTGCTGGCTTCGACCCCTTGGTCCAGGAGCAGATCTACAAGCTCGTCAGCATTGGCCTGTGCCCGCCGGTCGTCGCACAGTGTCTGCTCGAGTGCATGGTCAACCCTCCCCTCAAGGGCGATCCTAGCTTCGAGCTCTACAACAAGGAGTACACCGCTATCTCGGAGGGTCTGCACAAGCGTGCCCTTTCCTTGTTCAACGCCTTCCAGCGTATGGAGGGTGTTGAGCTCCAGGAGCCCCAGGTACGTGTTATAGATTCATACAAAGTGTTACAACATTTACTAATAATCTCAACAGGGTGCCATGTACCTCTTCCCCACTATCAACCTCCCCGCTAAGGCCGTCGAAGCCGCCACCGCCGAGGGCCGCGCTGCCGATGAGTTCTACTGCTTGGCTCTGCTGGACGCCACCGGTGTCTGCGTCGTCCCTGGCTCCGGCTTCGGTCAGAAGGAGAACAGTTTCCACTTCCGCACAACCTTCCTCGCCCCTGGCACCGACTGGGTTGAGCGCATCGTCAAGTTCCACTCCGAGTTCATGGACAAGTACCGTTAAACATGGTATAAAAGTACAAAAAGCTGTGTAAATGTGAACCCCGCCTATCCATCGCCACCTGCTCTTCAAGCGATTGGCTGCTACCATATATCATTTTTGGTTGTGGCTTTTTTTTTCACATCTATGGGCCATTGGAATCCATATATGTGTGGCCTCTACGACGAAATGGTTTGAATATTTGAATTTGGATATGGATCTGGAATTGGTTCGCCCTCGATACCTCTTAGACTACTGACTCTATTGGGCTTGCTATTTTTGATTCTCATTTTTGGGTACTCTTCGCAGGCACTTATGCATTGCATTTTGAATAGTGGCATACATTTCCCTTGGGCACATTTGCATCTTTCGTTTTGTTTGATATAGGTACTGCGTGCCGTGGTTTTCCTTTATAGAGAATAAAGTCCGTTTCATTGATTCTGAGAAAGTTCTCGTATTTTAGTTAATGCTTCTGTTCCTATTCTTGCTTTCATTTTTGGGTAAAGGTAGACTAATGATAGGAGGGGGACAGCCGGATAGTACCAGGAAAAAGACATGACATGAAATGCCAAATTCCATCCGATCGTGATAGTGCGAATATGACCATTCACTTTCCAAGTCCAAAAGAGCAAAGCAAACCATGGTGATCGCTCCAGAGTGCGGCTGTAGGCCCAGTCTGCTCGGTGTCGGGTATATTCGCGTCACTTTGAGCGTCCTGTTGTCCCTCCACCTCCCCCACTCGCCGAGCCTCGAGGATTTCAATCCCACGCGCCTTGAGACCAAGCATTGCGATCTTATCCATCCGATTCGGCGGAAACCGCTGCTTCCCATCCGTTCCCCACGTATATCCCGGTTCTTCAGGACGAAGCACCATCCAGACATCCGTAAGACCATTTGTCTCTACAAGTGCAGCATCTTCATCCAGAACCGGATTGAAATCACCAGCAACCAGCCCACATCCCGCACTCCGCAGGAATGAAGAGACAATGGAGAGTTGCCGGGGCCGATGTGAAGGTCTGAGAGGCAGAGAATCCAGATGAACATTTGCAAGCCGTACTCGAGTGGCAGAAGCAGGGCTTGTAGACGAAGGAACGAAGAGATCACAAAAGAGCACATCTCTATCAAAGTGACTAGGAAAGGCAACCCTCCACACAGGTCCTAGAGCAAACCTGCTGGTCTCAGAGCTGTGTCGTGATCCAAATCGAGTCTTGGATACCAAGGTCATTGTCGTGAATGAGTGCCTGCATGATGTATTCTCGTGTTCGCTTGAGAACCACAATTCGCGGATACGTTCATGGCTCAAGATCAGTCGCAAGGCGCGCTGTGATACTTCTTGGAGAAATATGATGTCCACGTTGGTATCTAGTTCGGTGATGAATTTGAGGATTTCTGTGACGCGTTCTTGGGTCTTCTCGGATAATGCGTCGATGTTCCATGTCAAGAGTACTAGATCGGATGAGGTTTCATCGGTGGTGTGTGGTGGCTCTGTGTTTTCATTCGCGCTTACTGGATTCCACTGCTGGGAGTTTGGGTTGAATTGGTGCCAAGATTGGAATTTTGGATCGGCTTGTACATCGGTTGGAAGAGGTGTGTCGTTTTTCCAGGACATTATGCTTGTTCGGAGATGTGCGTAAATATCCATGATGGGGATGAGGTTGATCACTTCCAAGGTTGCCTGGTGAGGTTCACCTTCGAAGGTTTGGGTTAGTTTTGGGATTAGTTAAGCATTAAGCCTCAGGCTGACCAAGGTGATAGGCTCCGGTTGGACCTATGTAGTACTGAGATATATGGATTAAGATCAGATTCATATCAAAGCTCATTATAGTCCAAGTCTGGCATTTTGGAGTAGCAATACCTGAATCTTGAGTGAGGGGCCCCACACTTGTAATCCCCAGATGAGCCTCGGCATTTTGATACATTGTTTCAGTAGGATGATATGGATTTCCCCTTATTTTCTCTATAATAGAAAAGCAAAATTTTTGCCTATAGTCTATTGAAATTACAAAGCTATTTTTCAACATTATTATAAACATAAGTTCTTATGTTGGGTAAGATATATATATATGAAGACGGTAGATTGTCCATCTGCAGACCCACCACAGCCCTACGAGGAAAGAACCAAAGGCAACGAGGCAACAGATTAATGGCACTATGAGCTTGATGACGCAGCCTAATATGCAGCCTGGGGTAGTATAAATTTAATTAATTAATTAGAGAGTATGCAAGGCCGGCAATTGATTTGCTTGGTAAATGCTTAGTTCAAACAGTGAGCTAAAACCGAACTCGAATCCTTGTACGGAGTATGGTCAGGTAATGATGTGATCCCAACAAGGGAACTGTCTCAGTAGATACGTAATCGAGTACTCCATACAATAACTACATATATGTAATGTTCCGTATACACATATTATACCTCAATCTGACATGTACAGTGACACAAGCGAAATAAACAAGCGGTGAGAATTGAAGTAGACAGAAACAAGTAACACAACAACGAACATGAACATAAACATAAAACATACACCGGCTGATCAGAAACTATGACCTCAGAAGCAATCTAGCTCCATCCCTGCTCAATTTTACTGACAAATCGGCACGGTCTGGGCACTAAAATGGAAAGGGAAAGGTCTCAAGTGCCAGGCAGTATCCGGTACATACAAAGTATGCAAGGCGCATAAACGCATCCACCCACTCATACATACATATCTACCTACATATGTATGTATGCACCTTACACTGTGTATTCGGTAAACCGGCCATCGGCACTTTGTATCGCTGGGACCTTGACCCACACCTCCAGATCGTACACGCAAGACCTAATCGTACAGCAAGGTGCAGCATACAGTAGTCACACCGCAGACCGCATTCTCGGATAAATAACGCACCTACCTCGTGCCTCAAGCACTGACTTGCGTCGTCTTGGCTAATGCTTAGCTATGGTTTGACGTTAATACAGGGGGATCCCTTGTTGCTTGGTATGTGAAATGTACATTATGCGTGTATATGTGTGGTCGCGTTGGGATCCCTAGCTAGACGGGTAGGGGATATATGTATGTACGCTAGGTACATAGCTGAGTTGGAGCATCGGGCTCTTTGGTTCTATTTTTGGGGTGGAGTGGTGTGATACATCTGTATACTATATATATAATTTTTTTTTGTTGGTATTGTATGTAAACTGAGGCTGTGAATTTCCAATGTTGCTTTTTTGAGCTAGTTTCCCATTCTAGGTTTAGTGTCTTAATACATCGTCTCATAGCCTCCTTTACAATGCTTCTTCTTTGGACTCAGTGTATATGTCATGGAGCGTGTTCTTGTACGGCTTCAATGGCCGCAATATCATTCTGGAGAGATACTGTGAGTTGTTGCTAAAGCCAGGTATCGTTTATATAACTGGGTGTTAATGGCAGCACGAATGGTGGAGTAGTTGGCTTGGTTGGATGCACTCGAGGAGCGATCTGGGAGGAGGACCCCACTGGGGTTGACCTTAAGCTGATCGGCCCAGCATACAGCCAGGGGGATGTATGAGTCAGACATATCTATCCAAGTTTTAACCGTATGCAGCTATTTGTGTCAGAATAGTTCCTTCCCAAGAATCGGAAGATCAGGTGGAAGAGACCCCCAAGGTATTTCAGCCTCTTCTGGGCGCGAGTCCAAAATGAGGACCACCTGGGCTTGTTTCTTGAATGCCAGTGAAGCCATTCTTTTCAATATCAATGTCATCTGGGGTTGTGTCTGGGAGATTGCGAGGAGGCGAGGAGCGGTGTTCTAGGCTCCATCGAGGTTTCATATCGCCATTCAGGAATGCAGTATTCATATTCCGAGAAAGATTGGTTTCGTAGGCCATTGTCTGATCCACTGTCTAATCCACTTGAGATTGACATCTCCGTTTGATAAATTTTTGAGTTGATCGTCACGTCACTGCCGCAAGCCACTGGGGAATTCTCCACTGATTGGATTCCCGGACGGATGGGAGGTGGATAGATTAACCGGGCAAACCGGAATAAAGGCTTTGTCTTTGGCTTGAATAGTAACAAAGATAGACTTGATCCTCATTGCGTCTTCCCTTGGGTGTAAGTCGAGACATCCAGCTTGCGTGCACGGGTAGAAAGGCGTTTCTGGTATTGAAAGCGGCTATTTTCGTCAATCCCACGAGTCCTCTGATACTGTAAGTTGTTTGTTGTTTTGTAAATATTATTTCAGTGTTCAGAATGCAAGAGGGCAACCTAAAGGCCGAAGAATCCACAAGTCTGTCGATGAGGCAGCTGAGTGCTGTTGTGGGGAGCTCTCACCGCTATATCCCGCCTGACTGGGATCTTTTTTTACATTCGAGCCCGATTGTTACTAGTGTTCTTGATGGAATACACGGAGTACATATGTAGTTTGTTTGGTATTAAAACACTCTACCTAGTTGATAGGTAATTGGTGGTTAATGATACCATAAGGGTACCTAGGTATATCAGCTAGTGTTCTGTGCCGGTATAATAAAATACTGCACGATGGAGATCCAAAGGCAAATCTCGGGGTCTGTAGCGATCGGCACAGTGCATTTGGGTATCGTTGTAGGGAAATGTATAGAGAAATACCACCCAAATCATTGTACATGTAAAAAGAAGAAAAAAAAAAAAAAAAAGATTCTATACATCAGGGAGAAGGCAAAGCGAAAGATAGTGCATATACGGAAGTCAAAAGCAAAAGAATGTATAGGCACATGCAAGTGTCCAAATCGCAAACCCCTCTAGATTGAATGGCTATCAAGGAAGGAATCTAGACTGGCTAATGGAACAGGACAAATAAGGCATTCATCATCAATCTCTCATCATGGTCATGAAGACGGTGTGGAGGTGGTGGTAGATTGCCGCAAGAGAGCAAGCCCCAGGACAAAAAGAAGTATAGGGAGGAAGAGAATATAAGAAAGGATAAATAACGAGCAGCACTGTTTCTTACTGGCCCCAGGATTGTTGGAAGAAGTTATCATCCATGGGCGGGGTGGAATCAGCATCGAAGAGACCGCTAGCCCAGATAGGAACGGAGTCCGGGGGCGGCGAGGGAGCGCTGGGAATCGGGGCCGACGTCATGGGCTTGTACACTGGTATTTGCGACATAGTGTAGATATCCTGAGTAGGGACCGGTTTCGCCTCTATGCTCATGCTGGCTTGCAGCTGGTGCTCGAGCGCAGCGGTGGACTCATTGGTTGATTTGAGGAAATCGTCTATGTTGATCGAGTCCAGGTCATTGGATGACAGGAGACGCGTCTGAGGTAGACCGACCAATGAGGATGCAGAGCTGATGCGGAGATGGTCCATGTCAGACGTTTCGCTCACACTGTGCAGATCGTGCATGTCATTGCTAGCATGACCCAAACCAGGAAGCGTTCCAAACTCGTCAGCTTCGGAGATGTCTCCGGATGATGAAGGCGCTGGAAGACCCGAGGGATATCCGGTGTAGTCAAAGCTAGCATATGAAGGAGCTTGCGTGCTGGTTGCGGTAGGCACGTCAGAGTACAGAGGGAAACTTGACCAGTCGACCGAGGGAGCACCGATGCCAGCAGACCCCAGGGGCATATCGGAGTCTGGAGAGGTAAAATAACATTCTTGGTAGGGTTCTTGGAATGCAACGCAGGCGATCGGAGAGTTGGAGCTCGTGGCCGGGAAGGAGGCGAAAGAAGAGACGTCAAGGGGAGGGACACTGGTGACAATCTGTTCCAGAGGGAATTTGTCCATGGTTGCAGGGGCAGAGATCGGGTTTGACAGCGCATCATGAGATCGGTCTAATGATGGAGCGGGAGGTGCTGGCGAAACGAAATTGTCGAGGTACGAGTGATCGAGAGGGGCTGGTTTCACATCGTCTTCGGCGCCCGAAAGATGCGCACTGTTGGGAGAACCATTTTGCGACGTTTGTTGTGATATAGGAAATTCGGACAGGGTAAGAGGTTCCTTGATAAAGGTCGACTGGCCTAGCGGCAAATGATCCACCGAGCGACGGGGTAAGTCGGTTGGGTGGTGGATGGTATGCGATCGCGGGATCGTATAAGGCAATCCACATTTGTGGGCCATGTCATTATGCTTGTGGGCGGGTTTATGATGACCGTCGCGGAAAATCGTGAGCGTCGATTCAGATTTGGTAGACGTAAGAGGGGGTTTCCGTGGGGTCTCAATCGTCAGTGGGGGCGGAGAGAAGGGAAGACCGGTTTCAGGCACAGTATCTAGATGTTCCTTTTTGAGTGCGCAAATGCAGCGCTGGCCATGACAGCAGCCACAGCGACCATGGGAAATGCCAGTATGGCAGTCTTCCTTCTTCTTCTTTTCGCCGCAATCACACTGGGTGTGGGTTGTCCGAGACTTGCGTAGGCCGCGACAGTGAGTACATTGAGAGACTGGGCGGCCTTTTTTGTTGATATGGGTCAATTGGCGGTCTAAGGGGAATTAGCATAAGATATTCATTATTGCGAGAGAGCGCAAGATTAGCGTACCACTGTGATGACAGCTGCTGACTCGGTGACCCCGGACGCAAGCCTCACAAGCATACTTTTCACCATCGATGAGCATCGCTGCGGTGTTACTGGGAGGTACACATGCGATGATTCGCGAGGTATATTGGGGAAAATTGAAGTATTGAAATAAAAAAGATCCGTTGAAGAGACCGAGATATCAAGCCGTCAAGGCGATTGGCAGGGGCTCCTTTAAAGAGTTCGGGCCGAGTAGAACAAAATGAACAAAAGGGTATAATCGTATAGTCGAATGTCCCAATGCGCGGAGGAGTTCACAGAACGCCAGATAAGCAGTGTAGAATGCCGTTGAGAGCCACTGCACTGTCTTCGATTGGAACAGAAAACAGAAAGAAATTGAAAATCCAAAGGGTATCTCAGGCGCGAGGTAGAAGGGGGGGGTGTGGTCAGGGATCGGAGAGTAAGAGAGAGAGAGAGGGGAGAGGGGGACCAAGCCTACGCACCGTTTGGCGCCGGCCGTTAGACAGGACACCAAGTACCGGTAGTGGCGGCCAAGATAAAAAGCGTTCGATAAAAGAGGACGTTGGACGCAATGAGGAAAAGAAAAGAGGAGAGGGAGGAGGGCGGGCAGTAGCCGTTAATAACGGGGTATGGGACGAGGATTTTCGTTGCGCCACTGGTCTTTGTAGGTGGCCGTACTGACAGGTATAGGGACAGGTTGTATTGTACTTTTTACTGCTTTTACGCTGCTTTTATTTACTGGATTTGGGGTAATGATTTTACATGCATACATGGCAATGCATAGTTAGTAGTAATTAAAGTAAGTAAAGTAAATAACTGTACTATTACTAAAATATTGTATGTATGTTTCCAAGACTTCCAAGGGTTCTTTGACTAACAAGCCCTCCAGGGCTGCCCAGGTAGAATTCTTCCACCTTTTTTAGGACTCCACTCACAGGAACCATTGTTCCTTAGGGTTTTCCCAACGCACATCGTGAGAATTTTATTTAGTTTTGCTTCTTTTTATCGGCTAGTTTTTCTTTCTTTTCCCCCTTTCCCCCTTTTTTTTATTTTAAACTTTGACTTTTTTTTCAAATGCCCAAACTGGCAGCCCCAACCGTATGTATACTACGTGGAACAACAATATAGTGGCAACCGAACTCGTGGCCACTGCATGGAAAAGTCCCATTATTATTATGTTATATATAAAAAATAAAAGATTGGCAAAGGCTAGCCATAACAAACTCACCCCACTAGGAAAATATGGATCTAAAATCTGGGGCCGCACATCCCGACTTTGACACACTCATATTACACTCTGTACGGAGTATATATTTAGGAAATACTGTGTTTCTTTGTGCTACGGCACCCTGGTTGCTGGGGCTGAATCTATTATGAGAATGTTTCAGGGGTGCTAGCGCTTGATCTACGGAGGTACATTGGCAAAAGAACATTCCATAATCCCTGTAAGGCTTTCCAAATGGTCCATAGGTTAGGTAGTAGGTTAGTATTACATGATAAAGCGACTTCCAAGGTTATGACAGGTCCTTGGCGCAGACATCAACTGGAAAAGGGAAATGAGAGAAAGAAGTAAAAAGGAAAAAAAAAAAAAGTATCCAGTGGAAGGAGTCCACGTAGCCCAGCTCATGTGCATTCAAAGTTACTAATTTACTAATACCATGTTACCAATACATACAAGTACAATACCACGATGCATGCCATAGCGGCCAAAGTGGGTCGATGGCGTCAGTGTTCCTGCTTCGGGCGGCCTGCAGAGAGAGTTTGGGGCCCTGATCTGCATCTTTTTACCCGCCAATCGCTATCTGGTGGAGGATTGGATTCTTTACGTACAATCGTATTATCAACTCGATTATCGTAGGTTAATTTGCGGTATGGAGTATAAAAAAAAGTCACATCCTTATCTCCTATTTTTATATCTTTTATACTATTATGGATCCCTTGAAGTGCTTGTTTAATTCACTTGATTAAACGGCTGGTAAGTACCAAAGTGTATATGATGTAAGTGGAAGCCATATTACGTTAGACCGATCTGGGGTTCGAGTTATACTATGTTGTATGGTGATCTACAAACGGTCTCAAGTATACAAAGCGGTAGATACTGGTAGGGAAAATAGGAATCGTACGGAAAGGGGGAATGAGTAGATCAAAGACTACAAACTACTGGGTTCCTCAAACAATCAGTAGCACTATGGGAGAACCCGTGGACATCATGCGACTCTAGGTCAGGTGATCCCGGGAAGGGTACAACCAGATCAGCATATATACAGCTTTCGCTGAATATCCAATATCATTTGTCATTTGCCAGCTTGAAATTATGGTTGATACTCGCTGGAGTAGTCGCAAGGATGTTGGATATTGAGCGCCGGTACAAAAATAGGCACATGGCTATGTATCCCGACATCGATAGTGTACACCTTTGCGAGGATAATCTCCGATGAGAATTGACACAAACCAGTGGTATCAGTCTAAATTGAGCCAACACCCTTAAAGATGGCATGAGCACCAAATATATCATGGTACCCTAATTTGAATTTTAAGAGTGTAAGTGCAAGTTGTTTGCTCAGGTGTTGGTAGTTCATCCGAAGCCGAAGGGGAAATAGTATTAATCCGTTCGACACGCAGAAACGAAAGGCCGTCCTCCGTGCGATCATCCAAAAAAGACTCGGGGAAGTAAACAACTGTATATAGCTTCAAAATAATATCTAATTCTAATGAATCCTCCGTACAAATGTTGTTGCTTAATGCGGCGCTCTCGGCGCTAGCCCCCTTGAAAATACCCCCCCGCGAAATTTTAGTCAAAACTTCACCTCTGGCACTTCGCGTCCTACACCATCTTCCCTCCATCCCCCGGAGGCCCGCTTTGCCCACAACCCATCATTTTCCTAGCGATTTTCGGTTTTATCTCGCGCAATGAACTCTCGTGAGCAGTCTGACATGCCTCCGGCGCCCTCTTACCCGTCCCCCAACGGTGCGCAGATGGCCCAGGGCGTGCCCTCGTATTATGGCAACCGTCAAATGACCACCGACGAACTACTGTCCGCGGAACTTTCCCGCGATGCGTCTGGTCCAGGCCTTGGCGAAACAAACAACGGGGTTCACCATGGCCAGTCTATGGTGTTGGGTTCCTCCAATGCTGCTGACATGGGTCGAACCTCTTCGGAGGATCAACACCAGCACCAACACATGTTACAGTTCCCTCCGAGTCAACAGGTTGGCGTAGACCCGAATCACGACCTGAGCTATGGCGAACAAAGTGCGCGCAAACGATCAAAGATCTCAAGGGCTTGCGACGAGTGCCGGCGAAAGAAAGTACGATCACAACTCCCCCGAATGCGACTGTGTACATCCAAACTAAGACGCGTTTTCTTCTATAGGTTCGATGCGACGCGAGTTCGGAAACCGGCCTTGAAACATGCTCCAACTGTAGACGCCTCGGCGTTGTGTGCCAGTTCAGTCGCGTCCCGATGAAACGCGGCCCCAGTAAAGGGTAGGAAAAAACAAGTGCGCCGCTACAAGAATTGCCGTCGCTGACAGATACACAGTTATATCAAAGAACTCGCCGAGCGACTCCATACTCTCGAGAACCAGATGCAACCAGGGATCGTGCAGCCTGACGTGCCATACCAGTCCATGAACGAGGTGTCGCTACCGAGAGGGTACCAGGATTTCGCATCGCCGGTGGAATCCACCTCGGGCAATCGCAAGAGGACTTACTCGGTTTTCGAAGGTCTTCCAAGCTCCTCGTTTGCACAACCTTCTTTCAACGCGCGGGTATCGCAAAATGCTTTCGACGCCTCTGAGACGGCGGCAGACCCGTACAACCCAGCCGTTGCCGGCGGCAACGCACCGAAACCTGGTAATCTGTTCTGGAACCCGACAGGCCATGAGAATGATCTCCCAAGCGGCCTTGAAATGACAGATCTACCAAAGCATGAAGGGGATGACGACATGACACCAGTGACTCTGGACGAAGGAGCTCTTGACGCGTATGTGCAATTTTTGTCCCTCGTAATTATGAGAAATCCACCTAACACCTGATTATAGCTATTATCAGAAGATCCACACCCTTCTGCCGATTCTTCCCCACACCAAGGAGCGCACATTGGAGCTTTTGCACCAATGCAATCGCGAAGCACAGGAAATTTTCTGCCATGCGTTGTACAGCGTTACTCGAACTGACATGTCTCGTGTGGCGGGCAATTTCGAGAAGATCAATGGCTTTGATAATGCTCAGGATCTCCTCATGTTCCACACCCGCCAGCCATTGATTGTCCATTCGACCCCTGTCAACCTTATCTGGCTCCAGTCTCTTTTGTTAATGATTATCGACTGTGATACTCGTGGACCGGATAATTTCGTTCTGAAAGATGGTGTTCCCAAGGGTAGCCTGGTCCAAGCGGCTAACAAGCTCGGATATGACTTGGCCAAGAGCCAAGGCCAGCTGAAGAACAAGCGATCTGTGGATCCTGATGTCGACTCGGATGCCAACCTCACCCGGCGCAACTGGGTGTCTTTGGTCATCTTGGCTCGGTGGTATGCTATCAGTGTGGCAGATGCCACCGTTCTGGGCGGCCATGAGATTGGCGGTCGTGAAGATGAAAGGGTTGTCGGTCAAATCACAACTGGAATTGCCTGTATGTTGATCACCCTTGTGTTTTATAATTGTGATGTTTTGCTGACTCTTTTCGCCCTAGCCTACTCGACATTCCTCTCGGAGATGGTCACTCTGGCTAATGTCGACCACAATGTCTGCCAGACCAACTCCGGCCTGGGTCGTATCATCGGCGCGAACCTAGTCTCGTCCCTAGAGCGTCTAGCGGAGATGGAAGACATATTCCAGATCCACGAGCTACCGGAGAACTCTACCACCCGCCCACTTTACGAAAGCCTCCAAGCACAACTCTACTGGACCGTCCGTTTGCTCATCAAGCGCCATGTCTTTGTGTATAGCCCGTACGAGATCATCTTCTGTGCGCAGGAGGTAATCAATGAGATGCATAAGTCAACCATGCAATCCCGCCTCCCGTCACCCTTTGATCTGCACAGTCTAGCCCTTGCCTCAATGACTCTTCTCGAGGCGACCGTTCTCCCAGAACACGCAAGCGAATGCTGGGCCGCCCTCGAAAAAGTCGAAGAGATCCTCGACCGCCGCTCCAAGCGCGCAGCAGAGGGTTCCGAGTTCGACAATATCTTCGGCACCCCGGAATGGGACGCCAAGATCCGCATCTTCCTTGAGTGGCGCCGTATCAAGTCCCAGGAGAGCCAGCTCCAGGAAGCTGAGATTGGCGGTCTCGTCAAGTCCCAGCAGCCTGTGATGGGTCCAAATGAGCAGCGTTCTCTCCAGCACCTTGCTGATCTTGCTGTCGGCGCTGAGGGCTCAGTCAGTCAGAATGCCCCGTCTACGCCCCCGCCAGGTCTTCCTAATGACCAGGGGGAAAATGAGCAGAATCTTGCTCCTCAGTTGACCCAGTCGAACGGGGGGTCGGGTCGGGTTGTTGTTGACTTTACTATGCTCACTAAGGAGGGCTATCTGAACGTCTTCTCTGGGTTGATCTACCGTCGCACACGTTAAGTTCGATTCGCGATCATGTCCTTTCTTCTCAACTTGATCTTTCTCTTCTTTCCTTTTTGTCTGAACAAAATAGCCCCATCAGAAATTGCTTTTCGTTTGTAATATTTGCGTTCGCTGGGCTTCTCCATGGCTCAAGTTTGTCTCTAATATCTTATGTTGTAGTTGTGTTTCGATTAGGAACAGGGGGGGGGTTAGTCTTCAAATGGAACATATTTTATGTATGATATCTACATCGAATTTTAGGCTGCGCGAAATGGCTTTTCATCTCTAATGTAGACCCTGACATGTGGGGCTTTGTGTATAGCCCGGGCCCCCACGAATTCCTAGAAGGTTCAATGCAAACTCAACAAACAAGGCGACTGTAGCCTTGGAATCACTAAACAATTCTCTCTTGTATCTCGGTCTTTCACCACAGACTGCCTGTCACGTTTACCAGGACCCATCCAGGGCCAGGCTGAGAGGAAAGCCTCGATAGTACGGGTATAGTTTCCTCCCTTAGACTCCATCTTTACTTATGGCCACGCCACTATTTATTTTTGCTTAAGCCTCCCCGTATAGTTAAACAGCTAAGCTGATCTTGAACAGTTTCTTGCTATCACCGAAGGATCCAGCATGGAGTATGAAGGGCTTGACAGGCCATTCAGGTTCATCGTCACCGGCCAATATCTTGCTATTCACCATCGGGACAACAACTTCGAGATATGCAGAGATTACCATGCCCGTGGTTCTCTGTTTTACCTTTCCGATGATGAAGAGGCGATAATTCATAATAACGCATATGTCGGCGTCCTCGCTAACTATTCCGATTATGACGGAGATGTATTTTACATCCGCAATGGGTCACAGTACCTAACCCAGGATGGGAAGTGGGCGAATGACGCTGATAATGCCGTCAAAGTCCAACTCGACCCGGTGGGAGACTACGGCGATGCCGAACCTCCCATTGCCCCGTCAATTCCCAATCCTATCATTGACGCGAGCAACCCCATTTCCGCTGACGGGGTTGATCTCTACCACCCCGATAAATGGTTCTCCTTATATCCCATCAACGGCGACAGTATCTGGACAGGCGATGCAGGGGAATTCGCAAGCAAGCTGTATTTCGGTGGCAACCCGTACAGTGATGGCATGTCTTTTCAGCTTTCCAAACATGATGGGAAGACACAGATCCGCTCCTATGATGGGAAATATCTGGTTGTTATGATGGAATCTGACGTTGCTGCGTACCTGGACGAAGGATGTAAGCAACATACTCGGTTCGATCGTTGCTCCCGTTGCATGCTCCACTATACTATTGGATATAGTTCCGAGCCGCAGGAGGGGTTTGTTTTGGTTCCGACGGGCCTTCCCAGCATGTTTGTCTTGAGTGATGGTATTTTCTACTATAAAGTCAATGTTCTCAAAGGCAGTTATGCAGAGGTAGGGCGCGTTGAAGACATCGATGATGCCTCACCTTTTCAGTTTGTCGCTTGATCTTCCCATGTGTTGGGTACTTCGGCACAGCCTTCGTGTACCTGCGCTTGTCACCATACTTTCGTAGGGCATTCTTTTAACCTCAATACCACACATTTCACTTATTCTGCTTGAAGGATTGATAAATACGAAAGTCTCGTCTATAAAGTTCTCAGGTGCTTGTTTTCCGGTGTAGGTGCAATTCTGATGCCCGCGTTGAAGTTACCCACTTGCTGGATTCCATGTGTTGAGTGATTCATTTATTGAGGCCTGTGTTCTATAGTATAACTAGCCAACAACGAAGGACATATAAGACGCTACGCGCCAAGCTCTATGTTGGTGGTCTCCCTGGGGTCCATGACTTCAGCCTGCAGACCATATTTGCGGCCCTTTGGCACGAGCAATGAGCACATAGTCGAATGTTTCCGCAGATGGAGACAGTTAACGGTGGCACAATCAAGTCCAGGTGGTGTCAGCCAAGTCATCCCGAGCCCGGTCGCAGTTGGCCTTTCCATTGTGCGTATAGCAAAGACATGCAATTCCAGCCGCCCACAATGCGCCGCTCTCCCACATAACGATAGCAAGATCCCATAGCTCTATGATTTTCTGCCCGTGGGGATAAGCCAGTTCGGCAGCGAGGACGGCCCCAGCGTACTCACTCTCATAGGGTAGGCTATCAGCCCCTTTCACGTAAGCGAGGATAGGGGCTACAAGGAGGTCGATAACTGCACGAGTTTCCGGCAAAGGGTCAGAGGAAAGGATTGATTGGAGCCGTGCCTCGGCGTTGGCGAAAGGATGCTCCCCACGCTCGACCTTAGTGCCGCATGCTCGGAAGTGTTCCAACGAGGGTCTCTCTGTCGGGACGGTGGCGGCGATAGCTGCTTCAACACCGAAATCTGTCCTGCCGAGAAGCGTGACGGGTCTGTGTCTGCAGTTGGCGAGCTGCCACCAGTGCGTGAAGAGAAGGCACAGGGCTGCTGGGTTATAAGGGTCGTTGTCCCGATACCAGATCATAGCACCAGTTAAGCGCGAGTAAACCTCAGCTAGTGGTTCCTCCTCCAAAGACCCCCGCGTCAGGGAAGGGATGATGTTGCTCACTTCTCCGCATGCTACATCAGCTCCAAGATCAATCCAGTCATGTGCAACGCACCCAAGACCGGCGATAGCAGCCATCTGTTCACCGCCACCCGCGTCGTAGTAGACGTGACAGAAGACGGCATCCGCTAGTTTATAACGGGCAAGACGGGCGAGATCGTCCCATATAACAACACACGGGCGGGAGGGGATAGGATGGACATCCTCGATAATGGTCTTCTGGCGTAAACATCCATAATTGCAGCCCTTGACGATTCGTATATCGGTGATGTGTGGGCCAGCAGAGGGGGATACTTCAGCAACGGCAGCTACATCTGAGAAAGCAGAAAAGAGTTTGTCTGCCATATCGGAGTCTTTGACGCCCACAGAGTAATCAAGGACAAAACCCGAGTCCATGAGAGCCCACAAGCCAGAGATTGAACCACCATAGACGCCCCGGTTGTAGCCCACACCCATGGAGAAAATGCTGGTATTGAGGAGAGGGCCTTCGCAGCCCTCTGCTGCGATGAGGTCGGCAGTGATCTGATCGGGTGAGAGCGCCACGCCACTCAGCTTCGGTGGGAGGGGCTTGCGAGCAGAGCACCAAGAGGGCAGTTCAATCGCTCTCACCTCTGCAAATCCTAGACGCTCTGTCGTTCCAGTTGTGATTACCTTATCACGGGCTTCCAAGAGAGCCGAGGCGTCGGCTAGAAGCCCGACTGCACAATCGACGGCGTCTGCAACGCGTGCGTTGCGCATCCAAGAGGTACTTGCGGCGGCTGCCAGAACTCCCCGGTCTGAGGGGTATCGAGACGACGTGCCAAGGTGACCGATGTTGTCAGAGTGTCGGTTTCAGGGCTGTACTGCTGAGAAAATTTACTTGACCCAGCTTCGACCGGTCCTATGCCATGAGTCTTGAGCGACCAGCAAGGGGCACCAAGAGGGTAGGCCATGGTAGTTCCTTCTCCAATGAGATGAGTTGTACCCCATGTGGAAGAAAGGCGGATGGTGGCAGCAGGGTCCTCTGCCGAAACCTCGTCGGTACGATCAGTCCAGTGGGAGGCTACGGGCAGACAATCGAAAGCAGGCGAGCGACTGAGACCACCGCTGGTAACCAACCCCGGTACAAGGTCGGACAAGGGCTGGCCTGGGCTCTTTTCTCTGCGAGAAAGCCCAAGCTCCCTCGAACGGGCTAGGATCTTGTCGAGTTTGGCTTGATACTCGCTATCTGGCTTGCGGCGTTGCCCACTCCAAGTTGTAGGACTAACGCCAGCCATTTTGTGCATCGATTCCAAAGATGGAAGCTTGGTGTTGGAAATGAAGTCGGTTGCGTCGCGGCAGTTCATCCGTTTTTTGAATGAAGCCTGTGTATCGGCTCGGGGGTCAATGAGCCCGCCACTGAGAGCTAGCTCGGGGAGAGCACTTGTCCGGGCTATATAAGGCATGTGGGATTCAACGGTAAGAATGTTTGATTGATGAGTTTAATTTATCTATCTACTATGAGACTGGAGGGGGTATTTATGTGAAATATCACGCGAATGATTCTGACAGTAGAGAGTCGGTGTTGTTGCACGGATATCTACTTATGCAGATAGTATATTTGAGTTCAGTAGAGACTCTGTATGGAGTAGATTGCAGTTCGACGTACATACCAAAGTCAGAAGCTCGTATTTGTTTAAATCGTTCTCCACGTTGGTTGCCTTCGTCCCATACTCTAGGGCCTTCTTCTCCAGACCTGTTTCTTCCTTTTGCCCCGCCAGATGTGCATTATTCCAGTAGTACCGGCCAATTGTATACCGGGACGTATAGTAAAATGACTATCTTGACTGTTCACCACAGGAAAACTGACGCATGAAGAATAACAACTTCGGGAGAAACATCGGAATATCTTACAATCCAAGGTATATTCGAGCAACTGACATACGATAGAGGCCAGAGCTTAAGCATTTCTTATTCACTTAATGTGCATGACATGAAATCGGTCTATCATAGGTAATTGGACCTCGATCTTCAAGAGATATGTTGATTTATTGCGTGTCCTGCAATCTTCGTATTGAGCTGATGATCCCTGCCCAACGTTTTCAGATATACGGAGGTTAACCTGCGATACAGTAATCTAGATAACATATCCAAGTAATAATCGGTGGATTTTAGATTTTGTGTAACGTTGGGTGAGATCGCCGAACCTTATAATGATGCACGGGAAGGTTGGAACTAGCCTCGAATTTGGAGATATCTCCGATGATCCCCGAATACCAACGGACTGCGGAAATAGTTTGCGCCTGTGGCGTAGCCGATAGCAGCACTACCGCACTATTACAACACGCACAAACACCTATCTGTCCCATTATCTCCTCGCATTGGGCCTCGGTGGCCTTGGATCGAGGCACGAGATGCTTTAGTATCAAAGTGACCAAGTGGGCCTATACTATACTACGTGTTTTAATGTCTATGGCTGCCATTATATGTTCAATGGGGATTCAAGTGGAACATGCATTTGCATTTGCTCTTGATAAATTTGTCTGGGACTCAGATTGATCACACGATACAACTGGACGAGGAAGACTGAAGATGAGCCGAAAATTACCTTGCAGACATTAGTAAATAAGATATAGTATTCCATAGAACAAGAAAATAGTAGCCCATATCTTTCACTGCCTTTTTCCGAATGCAAACCGCCTCCATGTTCCATCCACGTCCTCGCACAGAGTCATGAAACTGTCATCGTTGATCAATTCACACATCCAGTTCTCAAGAAAGGCGATTCGTTCAACTGTTGGTAAGGACAAATACTGCGCAAGATGGTCTTCTGTCGTGCCTGGAGCTTTATTGTTCGGTTTGCTGGCCGGGTTGTCGTTGGAATTTGAGTTAGTTAGATTATCCTGTGAGTGCGATGTATTCTGAACGCGGGGTACTTGGGGTGTCTGTTGGGCAGACTCGCAGACTAGAGATGTATTTTGTAAAACAGTAGGCTCTTCATAAAGTAATAATGGCTGACTAGCCTCGGGGTAAGCATTTGTTTGGGATAAGAGCTGTGAATCGGAGTCGGGCAAAGCAGAATAAGTATTAGGCTCCACTACGAGGGGTTGTGGATCAGCCTGTGGATCCTCGGTTGGCTCAGTGTGTTGAGAACTTGGCAACAGAGCTGGCTGGGGATTCTTCTGTGCTGTTCGAGTCAAGCTTGCAGATTGTGGTTTCCTTGTGGTTGGCTTTGAGAAGGGAAGGTCTCTCTTGGGAGGGAGCATCTGGTTTAACTGATCGACATCATGAATTGCAGATATAATGGAAAGCTGAGAGCTTGGTGGCTCTGGTTCTTTGTTTGACGTGTGTGCGATAGCAGATGCATTCGGTGGTTGAGACAAATCCACCGGTTTCATACCTTGGCATGAGGGGTTGAAAGCTGGTACAGGGCCCAATCTGGATGTTGGGTGTGAGATAGTGCTCGCAGGAGATGATGCTCGAATGGGTGCTAGCCAAAGCAAGGATGTGAGATAGCTGCTTGAGGTGTTGTCAGAGAAATCGGTACATACTTGTCCTTCCAGACCCTAAAGCTCCCGTGGGGTAAAAGTGGACTCCATTGCCCCTAGTTGAAGTTGACGCTGTATTTGTAGTCCTGGGGACAATGGAAGACAGCTGCCCCGATGTCCATGATGACACTGAAGGAAACCGTTGTATTACTGGAAGTGGTATCTTGCCTTCTGTCAATGGACAGTTGATTTCGCCCAGAAGAGTCAAGGCCATGAAGTAGTCGCGCTCTGTAGTAAACTTGATCTGAAACCGACGAATCTGTGGATACAGAAAACAATCAGGTTAGAAATCACTACCAAAAACATATGCAGAATATACACACATGTATTTCACTATGAGGATACTTGACTGCAAGACAAGGCGACTTTACCACGACAGCAAAGTGTGACCTTGGGGGTGGAATCAGCTGGGCCTGCATTCCTACCATGCGAGTGAAGAATACGAGATCAAGCTGCTCCTAGATTTGATGACCCAGATGTTCAGCATTACTGGCTGTGAAGCTTTATGCGCAAGTGGGAGTGTACCAGGATATCATCACCTCGAACCACTTTCTGAACTATCCTGGATGGCATAGACCCGGAATCAAGAAACTTCTCAAATATGCAAGTCAGGTCTCCATTCCCAGGGACATGATTCCAGGTCAGTGGACCGACATGATCGATGGCAGTGGTTGTATGGGAGAACTTGGCAATGGGTAAACGAAGGACCTGGGGAGGGATGGGTGGTTGCAGATGCTGCATCTTATAGAGGGAGAGTAATCAACAAAGGGTACAAGCTCAGAAGATATCCATCGATATAATATAGATGACGAAGGAGCGTGGTGTTTACCTGGGTAGTGGAATAATGTTCGTGGTGAGGGAGAGGGTGAGAGCTCTCAGTTCAGCACTCCTAGAGTTGATTAGCATTGGCCACCCTATCAACATATTTAATCAGCATAGGCAACTAAATCCCTATGTAGCAGCTTTAAAGTATGCCGGGGGCTTGTATTTTAATTCAAAATATTTTAAGCTCTTAGTAGTGATGATGAGACTCGAAAAGACATCAGTGGGTTCCCTTAGGAACACTCTATGTGGCTGAACTTCCAATTAGAAAATGAGTAAATTGCATAGCCAGGGACTGGAGACTGATTAGACTGATCATTTTGTCTCATCGGCTCTGCAAACAATTTATAACTAGTTAACTATGGAGCCTTGATTAACCTATAAGTAGTTAACATAGCTTATAAAACGAGTACGGAGTAGGATTAATAAATCCTCCGGAATTCTGCAGCCTGAGGCATCAGTACGTCCATACAATGATCTTCGTTAGTCATCAATAGGAACAATGAATAATCCGATAACGCGCCCTGGAGAAGCGCGGACTTTTGGCTGGTCAGTGCCGTTGATCGCAAGCCCAGCTCTAGCCCTCCAGGGCCGCAAGGCATTGACAATTATTTTACTTTTGAACCATATCGCTGATTTTGATCGCCTACGCGCAAATTTACTACTGCATTAGAACTGACGTTGCTGCTGGGCACTTTGCTCTTTTCACCGTCGCATCCAGTGCTCCAACATTCGAACGCGCGAAACCTGCGACTCAAGCCGTCTCACAGCCACTGGTCGTCACTATCACCTCTTTCGGTCAGAATCAACCTATCGCCTTCGGACTTCGATCCTTCAAAAGCCACACGAAGTCGCAAGTTTGACACCCCTGCAATTTCTCCTGCTCGACTCATTTGCAAACGAAGACGCATCAAGGGCAGCATCCCTCGAGCCATATATTCAAAGTCTTCGGTCTTGAGATCAGAAGTTCTTATTCTCGATTGCCCCTCGAATTCTCGAGGTCAAGTTTGTCAGTCTCTTCCGTTGCAAGGACGGAACCACCCCGTGCGTCTGAAAACGTGAACGGCGCAACGCTGTCGCGTTCCTAAGCAGCACCATGTCTGGCTCTACCCCTCGCACCTCGCTGCGACGTAAGACTACCATCTCTCAGACGGCAGGTGTGGTACCTATACTAACTCCACCCACAGAGGGCTTACGCCATGCTCCAAAAATCAACCAACCCTTCATCCCCGATACAACCCCTGCCCGTCGATCACACATCCATCACGGGCTCACATCACCACAACCGCCAACCAGCCCCCATCATGTAAACGTCAATCCCACGGCCAATCCCCAGAGCGCGCAGTTCGTGGTCGATAGCTGGGAAGGAAAAGACAATCGACAGGTTCCCATGTCGACGAGGGAAGTCCCGACCCCAGGGAACCGACCAGTCATATTTTCCCATCTGCGTGACCCTTCGAAAGTGCCCCGGCAATTGGATTACCACGACCCTTATTTCCCACTGAGATATCTGGAGGTTCCAAGGAGTCAGTCTCCCTTCCATTCCACAAATTAACTAGAGATACTGACGGTCTTGTTTCCTTTAGCGGATCACATCTACAAACGTGCCCACTACGGTCTGCAATCAGGTATTCCAGACGAAGTCGACTTTGCGCTTTACCACCTGGTACAAATTTCAAATCAACGATGGGATAAATTCAAATTTGAAGGATTTCCCTTGCTTGCGGAAACTTTGATGCAGAAAGCCCTTGACATCACACAACTCTGCACGGGGGTGAAGTGGGAATTCCAGTATGATCCCCGGAAACCGATTGACCGTGTCAATGTGCTCAATTCGTTGCATGGCACCCGGGATATTCTGGACAAAATTAGCAAAATCCCAGTGAACCTCCCAGACGACAGCCTCGAGACGTACGACTTCAATCATCGCCTGAGAAACATCAAAGAGGCCACATTAGTGTTGCGAAACATGGTGCTCCTGAAGGAGAACGCATTCTATGTGTCACGTTATGCAAATGGTCTATTACGGGACTTTTTGGTTATCTTGATCAATGCTCCCAATCAACCTCGACTGAACGAAATCAAAAATGACGCACTAGATATCGCCGAGGAGGTCACTAAGTTCTTACGAACTGACCATGAAGATCCATTGTGGATTTCTTTGGTGAATTGCCTTGACTCCCCAGACCGCGCTCACGTCGTGCGGTCCCTGTGGGCTTTGACACACTTCGGTACTGAGCTAGACGATGCGGATGCCAACCGGGCCATGGAAACCCTGACCAGACCGACTCTTCAGCAGATGTACTATCACACACTTCTTGACCTTGACAAGGATATTCTGAGTGGCGCACTGGACTTTTGGTATCAATACACACTCAGTCATGACAACATCGAGACATTGATGGATGTCCTCAATTTCCCAATCGTCTTTGTCCCTCGCATGGTCGCACTGCTGACCTATGAAGCACGACCTACCAAAAAAGAAACTGTTCTCCAGGAAGAAAAAGTCGCACCTCCACCCACTGACATCCCTCGTGTATCCCCAGAGCTTTTGGAAAAACTCATGGAACTTTCCGAGCCAGAGCGAAGCTCCCAGTGGCTGCGTTGCTGCTTCATCGAGGATTCAGAATGCGAGATCACACAGATCGCTTTATGGCAAGCCTACCAAAGCCGATTCGCAGATCCCCGTGTTACTGGAGGGGGTGTTCTTCCTGCTGCAGAGTTCATCAAGAACGTCAGCAACACATTCACAAACGCTCAAGCCCAGGTCATCAACGGCCCCGGCACTGCCACCAAATTCATTATCAAGGGCATTCGACCTTTAGAAACTGCACACACATTTGAGGGCTTCCCTTATTCCTACTGCAGATGGGCGGACAACTCAAAGCCTTCAAAGATGTGTCAACGTGCATTCACATCTCCGACAGATCTCCGGAATCACGTTTTCGGCGACCACATGAACCTGGAACCCACAGACACCCCCGGTCAGTATAAACTTGAACCCGCAGAGACTCCCATTCACACCTGTCAATGGGACCACTGTTCACGGTTCCGAGCATCTGGGCCCAGCCCCAATACATCCATGGTCGCTGGTCATGTTTCGTCCCATTTGCCCGAAGATCGCCCCGCAGACGCACAGCCCACAACCGCCAAGCGTGTAGTACTCCAAGAGCGTATCGTCCGCAAATGGTACTATATGGATACTCCTATCAATGAAAAGGGTGAACCATTCGGTGTAGCCTACAAAGCTGCATTGGTGCTGCGCAACATTGCCCGAGGCCTGCCGAACCGGACGACGTCCAAATACGGTGGTCTTCCTTGGAAGAAGGCCTGCTTCACCAGCCAACGTCCCAAGATCGTCGAAGTCTGGGACCGAAATCGTGCGCTGCGTAAGGAGCTTACCGAGTTAATCATGGTGATCGAGAAAGAGGTAGACTATTAAATTTCCTATTACATGTATTCCGGTGTCGCAAACTGCCTCTTTTTTCTTTTTCTCATGAATCAATATCTCTGTACGATTAATACCCTGATTATTCATGTTCTCACTGTCCTTCTGGTTCCTAGTTCCTCCGTCTTGTCTAAATGTACAATATCTAAGAGCCAGGACCACATTGGCGGTGTTTTCTTGTTTTTCTTTTTGCTTTGTTTTTTAATGGCTTGTCGCTTTTGATTTAAGTCCAAGTTCGCAAAAAAAGGCCCCCGCAGAGTGGAGTTGCATTACTACCTAGGTATTGGGTATGGGGTGGGTTTGATGTCTGATCTTTTCCGGCGTCGCTTAAGATAGAAATTCGAGATTCATTAGTTAGTATACTGAGACTCAGGGTTTAATTCATGCTTTTATTTTATTTTGCTTTCTCTTGCTTAATTGTGTGTAGACCTATTCACGAAAAAAAAAAAAAAAAAAACCTAGACACCCTTTGCAGTCACCATCGAAGAATAGACAAGATCCAGCATTTAAACATTTGCAAAAACAATCCCCTCTCATCCCCTCGCCTCAGCAGCGATTTCCTCCAAAACCCGCATCGCATCCTCCGCCTTTGCAACGGGTACATAGATATGATCATGGAAATACCCACTGACGACATTGGTACTAATACCGTGGTCCTTCAGCCGGTTAGTAATGGCAGCGATCAAGCCGACCGCTTCCAGGCTGGAGTGGATAGTAAGAGAGATCTTTTTGCAAGGGAAAGTTAACTCGTTGAACCCATGCGATGTGGCGAGTGTTTCTGTTGTCACAATCGTTGTGCCCTCTTCTTCTTGGACGATTAGTTGCGGTTCGAGTGTCGAGAGGGGTAGTGAGTGGAGGGGTGATTTGGTTGTGAGGAAGACGTAAGTTGTTGGGTCTAGACTTGGTTGCATTGTTGCTAGGAGGATTGAGATGTTGTTTTCGCCTAGAGGTGCCATCTTGGAATGTGAATTGAATTGGAATATGTAGCTTTAAGGAATGATATATGAATATAGTTATAGGGTTGATGTCATCTTAGGGCATGCCCAGGTGGTTTGGTTCCCAAGAAATTTAACCAATGAGAGCACACTATACGATCTGCGTGTCAAGTTGGTGTTGGTAGATGTTTATGGTGGGGAAATAATATGATATGATTCGAAGTAATTGATATATCTATGTCAATCTGTGTCATAACAATAGTCATTCGATATAGATGTCTACGTCAAAAATCTGCGGTGCAGCGTAAGCTGATTGAAGAGTTGAGAAAGCTAAGAACCTAAGATTAGACTATGGAATCTAACAGATGTCAATCTGGGCAATAACAGTAATAATATCGTAAAAGGACCTTCACACTCAGTAGTCACCCGTAGGAATTCCACCCACAGTGGGAACATGCTGTCCATGGAATCCAAATCCAATGGCCCCATCGACATTTGCTCGGCCAAGCTCCGACAAGTTACGAGCATCGAGGCAGAGCAAATAACTCTTCCCATGCATTCCATCGAGAACCACGCTAAGAAGCACACCATCATCCTCGCTAGTTCCATCGGGGTTAGCCACAAAAATGGGCTCACCGGGCGATTGGCCATGGCATGCCCAAAGCTGAACTTGCTGAGTATCACAATCAAGTTTCATGATACCATCCGTCAGAGTTGACTCTCCACGGAAGGTCACGGCATAGACATATCGGTGTTTCTGGGTGACTATTTTCGGATTCAAAGTCGGCAGCTCAGGCGACAACGTTCTGCAAACGGACCACTCGACTGTCGCTTTCTTTGGATCAGTGCACGGTGTGAAAGGCACCGCAGGCAGACGGAACCGGGCAAAAGATGTACGGAAAGAATTGTCCCTCTTCTTTTGGAAGGCCTTGGCTGTATCCAACGAAGAGATCAAGTTCTCGTAATAGAGGGAGTGCACAAATTCAGAGCTATCGGCTCTCACAACATCTGCAACAATATCCATTTCCGCGGGATTCTCCTTTGAGGGTTCGAGCCATGCGTTGACCGTGTGGAAGCAAAAGAATGCAGGACTTTCGTATGTCGCGATCAATCCCTTGCCGTGCTTACGGTCAATGACATACCACACTGCTGGCTGACTTGGGTCTGTTGGCAAGATTGCATCCAGAAATGAGGAGTCAAGCAGCTGTGGGTTTACGTGCGCGTTCCACACACATAGAACAACATGGTCCTCGGTGATGAGGAGGGAGTGAAGATAAGATGGTGTTGCGGGGAAGGTTGCTAGAATTGTGGTCTCCCCCGTTGAAGCCGAGACCCTGAAGACACGGTATGTACAGGTTGGTCCCAGGGTGAGATTATAATTGAACATGTCTCCAGTGATAGGATCGGATCGAGCGTGAGATGCAGAGAGTTGGCCCGAAAGTTCAGGGTGCAGATTGGTCTGTGTGGCTAGGCCGATGGGCTCCAGGGTTTCTGGGTCAAGTTTCTTGAAGGCGTTGTAGTCGGTCTTCGCATAGAGAGTTCGAATCCCCGTGGAATCACTCCAGCGTGAGGTTGACTCTTCGGGCTGGGGATCGAGGCCTGGGACATTGATTGAAAGGGTGACAGATATATTCTTACTCGACGGAGTGGGTTGCGGGACATACTCAGTCTGGACTTTGCCCAAGATGCTCTTGCAAGGATCTCGCTTCTGTCCGAAACCGACCATATCCAGTGATCCTGTCTTTCTTGCTTCTTCGATCAGGTCGTCAGTTGAGAAGCGGGAGTTGTACAAAACTCGAGGTGAAGTATTGGAATCATCTGGAGCAAGGATCTGGAAACGATGAGTTTGACCGAATCCATCGAACCAGTGGGAGAGGCGTAGTGTTTCTCCATTCTCGGCTTCAACTTGGCTCTTTCCTGGACCTGTACGGTACAAAACTCCAGCGGCGTAGGCAGGAATCTGTCCGGTCACAGACAGCTCAACGGGCTTACGCTGTTCGTATTCGGGATCGAACTGTGCAGGGATTAGTATATATATATATATATAGATCGAGGTGCCCATCACTTGACTTACACCTTTATCATTGGGCCAGTTGTTATAGTGATCTTCATTCATATCATTCTCCATGGCTGATGAGTATGAACCAATCGAAGGCATATTTTCAAGTTTGTGATAGATCTGTTCAGTTGGTTGATATTATTGCCTTACTTTTCAGGCTAATAACTCAAGACAAGTCCTCTTTCACTGTCCTTTTGTCTTAAGAATCCGATTTACTGGGGAGACTGGTAAGTTAACAATCTCGCTAATTGATCCTTTATATATTTTTAAAACATTTGATTGTTCTGACCCCCCTTTACTATATTGTAGGCCTAATTTTTGGGTTCGTCATCGGTGGGGGAATCGCGACGGGCTGAATTCTACAACCGACCTCTCCTTTTCTCGCGCCAATCGCCACCGTCGAATTACCGAGTCTCGCTCATCATCGTCACTTTGAGCCGCGCCAAGTCTATAACCGACTTCGAACCTCGGATTGCACATTCAATTTTAGTTTCATCCGGCGTGTCTTGGCGGGATACACCCACACGAAGGCTGTTTATAGTCCGTCTTCTGAACGCAAATCATCTCTGTGAGATCCACACCATACGAGATTATCTATCACTTATCACTTTTTCGGGGCCCTCTATTAAACCGACGCCAACCCCACATGGAGAAACAACTACGGAAACCGGAGACCAAATCAGGGTCAAAGATGTGGAAATGTAAAGAATGCTCCTCCAAATTCCAGCGATTAGATCATATGAAACGACATGGCCTTACTCGTATGTTCCCGATAATATTCGGAGAGACAGAGTACAGTAATGACTTCCCACAGATTACACGGTAAAGAACCACCATTGTTCATTTTGCGGCTCTACATTCAGCCGAGGGTGTGTCATCTTCCATCACTTCCGAAGAAAGATATGTCACCCCGTCATGTGTGCTGACGAAAGTACCCAGAGATGTGTTACGAAGACATTGGAAATCGTGCAAGGCCCGTATAGACAGTGGCCATGAAATCCCCGAGCCGGAGCGCGGTGGGAAACAAAAACGTGCCTGTGATAGTTGCGCAGGCCTTAGGAAAGCCTGTAATGGCGAAATGCCCTGTGTGGAATGCACGCAAAGAGAAAGACTGTGCACTTACCAACGTCTTCTCGACGACGAGCTTCCCTTGCCATCCACATCGCAGGCTTTACTAGAGACCCCGGACGTCGAAAGTTCAGGTGCGAATGATGATGCTCACAAGGTTTCTGAGTCAAGTTGGGAACTTGGCCCTGCGACACTTTATCCATCTCATCGAAAATTTATTGCCCGACGCCGGAAATTTGCTTTTGGTTGATTAAAATAGTTAACAATCAACTGAATCCAACCAGGATCCGGGATCAGGTATTTATTCACTGCTTGATTGCGAGCCAAATGGTATAGGTACTGGGTGGCAATGTGTTTTTGACGGTACGACACATCATGAATGCGATACACAGGTCATTGGTGAACAGGTCAGCTCAGATTCCGACCGCGTTCTTCCCATTCAGAGGTCGTCGCTATCGGAATTTAAAGAATTGGATCATTCCATGCTCTCTCGCCTTTTGCGCGCTATTTAGTGTGAGGGGTGGGAGAGAGATAACGTATATATGCATATGTGTCGATGTGTTGGGAGACTCGCCCGTGGTGGAGATTCTTCTTAATTAAATTAAACTAATTTGACGTGCCTAGTTACTGATCGTGACACGGCTGGAGATGTATTAATGTACATCACTGCTAAATATAGTACCTAGACAGCTATGCATTCCAGGTTCCTCTTCACTGGCATCCCGTGAAGTTTTCTTCACCGTGGTAAGAAAATTGAATCAACGCTATCGTAAACATTTTCAATAAAGTTCTCATAACTCAACCAAGCCGTGTCATCGGAGCCACTTTGCAAGGTCGGGTCACTCAAATCCATTGCATCCCACACACTAGGCCAGCGCGTCGGCGAAATGGAAGTCGGCACTTCTGGGACGTGTGAGTCTCGCGGTGCATCAACGGCCTGTCCCAAACCAAGCGGAAAGTCCGTAACATTCTGTTGATTTTCAGGTTGTTTCGAGAAAGGCCCAGAAGCAATGCCGTCGAAAGAATATTGACACATCGGTTGGTGAGGAGCATCAGCATTAGCACCCAGAAGCTCATTTCTCCGCGTCTTCGCCTGTGCCATGAGCCTCTCCAGAGGTTTCCAGAGCATCCCCTGCTCAGAATCTGCGATTATGAGCCGCGCGCGCTGGTAGATATCGTCAACGACGGTCCAGTATTTTGACATCACCGCGGGATTTTTGCAGACGCAGAGCTCGGCAAGGGCCACAGCCAATGCGTGCCACGGAACCCACATCGAGCCGTACCACCGCCAAGACTTGGAACCTGGGTAGTTGTATGCCTCCTGTGACCACAGCAGATTATCAGCCGCGATTTTGAGAAGCACGTTCTCTTGGACTTTCGGGGGAATAAAGTTAAGACTTCGCTGCAGCGGCCGGAGGGAGGCTAGTTGCAGCCAGCTGCCCATAACACCCCCTGTCTTTTGCGCGTACCACTGGAATTCTGACAGATCGGGCCTGCAACCGCGCAAAAGATCTGATGTCTTTTGTTGGAAATCGTGGACGACTTGCTGCCGCAAACTCATGATAGTCACGGCTGGCTCGATGAGGTCTGAAAATGCAATGCTTCGGGTCGCAGATGCTGACGCTGCACAGACCAAAGTATGGGTCATGTCGGTAAATGTGCCGTCTATGTGTTGGGGAATTGGACCTGGCATATCGAACCATAAGTCCTCGTCGTTGATATTCGACGGTGGGTTGTAATCCAGCCATGCGGATTGCATCATCGGCTCGGATGCCCTGTCTAGCGAAGCTGCTACATCGAGAAGGCCGATTCCTAGCCATGCACGTTTGCGCATCTCGTGCTCAAAAGGGCGTACCGTGAATGGTGGTTGGGGGATGTGGAGAGATAATGCCTGGCCTACTCGGAGTGCCATGCTCAACATGGTCCACACCCTTCGGCTTTGGTCTTGAGATCTTGCGGCGAGCTAGAAGTGTTTAGCTTATATCCTGGTAGCGTGAAGAGGCGTGAAAGACGAAAAGCTCGTAGTCGTACTCACCAGAGAGATAATATAAGCCTGGAGAACAGTGAGATCGTTTGTCGTGACAAAGTCTGCCTTTGCGAGCGCCGATTCGGTTTCTCTTTGGAATTCTGCGACTACTATCTTTTTGCTTGTGTTGAAAATTGACTGGCATTCCACTTCATCAAGAGTACACACAGCGCAAAGATAGATAGCCGAAGCAAGGGTGGCTGGCGCTTGGTGATCCTGCTCATAGTCAAGATAAGGCTTCCCATCCTTAATGAATGCTTGTAGTGACGGTCGATGCAAAATTTTGAAGAGAGGATCAACGTTGTGGAAGAAAATGTCACATAACCTGTGCCGGATTTGCGGTTGGAGGTTTAATCGGCCGTTGGCCTGTGGTGAGTTTGACAAGCTTTCAGGACTTTCTGAGCTCACAAGCGATGTGCCAAAACCGGATGTTGACTCTTTGATAGCGTGGTCCTCATTTTCTAGACGACCTTCCAGGACACTGCGCAATTCTTGGGTCTAGAGATTGTAACATAAAGTTAAATCATATTCACGAATCATGAATTCAACGAACTTACCTGTTGCATAATATCCTCCCAAAATGGACCCCCAACATAGGCAGTTGAAGGACGAGGAAGATGTGGTTGACCTGTAGCGGGCAAGTTATCACTCCGATCCTGCCAAATATTAGGACCGGCGTTGCTGGCCTCTGCTGCCGATTGCTGCTGTGTGGATGGATATGCGGGCACAGGCACAGTCGAGGCAACCTGTAATTCATTTTCCCGCTCATTGGCGACTCTTTTCAAGAGTTCCTCGAGTCGCGCTACCCGCTCAGATAGCTCTTTGTCCGAGCCTACAATCCGCTCAGGTCTTCGCGTGCGACCGCGCGGGAGACGCGCACGTTCCACGGGAACACACACAAGGCCAAGTCTCTGACAGCTTGTACAAGGACTTGACTTGTCGCATTTCACTTTGCGCTGGCGACATGCTTCGCAGGTGAGGCGGACCCGTGGTGCGGAGGACCTTGAGTGGGTTGTCCCGGCTTGGCCCACGGGATCGGCCATTCTTGTGGAGACCCAATTGGTCTAGATATAAAGTAAACGTGACTTGGGATGGTTTGTATGGTTTGTACAATGTACACCCTTGTTGAAGATCTGAGGCTTCTTGCATGGGACGTTCTGAACAACCCCCCGCGAAGCTCTCCACATTTGACGTTTTTGACCAATCAGAGGCCGAATTCCTCCGTTCCATGTCCCCGGATGACATGCGCAAGTCAAATGCATAGGAAAAAGAAAAAAAAGGAGCTAAGAACTAGATTCTTTAGAAACTGGTTTAGGTAAGCCCTTATTATTTCCCTACACACAAACCTAAACATGAGATGGCATAAATAACGATAATCCTATGATCTTCCAAGTTGCAAGGAAAAACCGCAATGGAGTCCATAGAAACAATCCATGACTTGTTTACTTGGGTCTGACCAAATAACCAGTATGAAAAATCACAAAGCACAATAGAATGTCATTTATAAATTATCCCGTTCATAACTCGAGAGTACAGATGGGAAGCAATGATAGTGTTCGACCGAGATCAATGAGGTGAACAACACAGTCGAGGGCCCAAGCCCCAAAGATCTTCACAAAGATCTTCACTCAAAAATAGGTATGAACGCTGTGCCCACAACTTGGAGAGTATATGTACCCCTTAGTGACGATAATAACGGGTCCAGTGAGCATGGCATCAGGGGTTAAGATCCGTGCGTTGCGGCCGAAGGCCAAGCCAAGAATATATCCCGCATGGTATATGCTTTGTAGGACGCCACAAGAAGAAACGTTAATATAAGACTAGGGATGTTTCAAGGTTTTATTGAAGTTAACTGTTTAACTAACGTCTTCTTCGGACGTCATTTTTAGACGTTTGGCCGCATTGTTAGTGTTTGAGCTCCTTCGTTAGAAAGATTTCTGGTTTGATATGTACAGGAACATGGCAATAAAGAAAAACAAGTTCAAATGACATCTAGAAAGATATGTGAAAAGGCTAGAAGGATAATAATAATCAGGGATAGGTTGCATAACTAGATCACACTACCCAGGTATATTTGATCGGAAACTACGGAGTAGCATCGCCGATTCCATTCAAATTCTCCGACACCGTGCACTCGGCATTTCTCGGAAGGGTTGGGGACTGAACATGTGGATAAGATCGACATTCAACCTTTAGATTCTTCGACTTCACCGGTGAAAGGCTTTGCCGAGAGTATAGTAGCGACTGAGACAGTAAATATTGAAATGTTTCAGTAATCAAGAGATATCCCCGAACTCCCCGAAATTGTAGTTTCCCGGGCTAGGATGGTGCAGGTACCAAATTGGGCTGCAGAGGTGAGTGCAGATCGCAGGAACAATAGGGTTGATTACAACCCCCCCACTTCCCCCTCGAAGCGAAGAAACCTGAGTCTTTATAGGATCTTAATTGGGGTTATTTGACACTATCGATTTATTTCCGGGACGGGACAGTCATGACAGCGATATTTAACCATGGATCAATTAAGCATGATCAAATTGTAAGCGACGGGAAAAGTGTGTCGTGGATACATAATTGAAGATTTTTGGTCAGACTAGTGTGCTTGGCTGGGCTTTACACGGCATTCAGGTACCTAGCTTAGTCTGTGGGTAATGATCTCGATGTGACCATGTGGCTGGACCAATTGACCCCAAGAGTGAAAAAAAAAAAGTAATTATTACCACGTTGTGGGGGGTATATGCGCCCAATCGTAGTGATATCGCAACCCTAAGCAGGGGAGAGCTTCCTATTATGTATTATAGGCCGTGATGTCTGACCACGCCAGTACCATGGGTCAAACAGCCAGATTAGCGAATGAGAGAGTTTTTTGATGAGAACAAAGTTTATGCCATGCAGAGACCATGTGCTCCGTAGGGCAATTGCATAACTACTTTGTATATCCATGGATATGGGCATATATTAGGGCATATATTATTGACAATAATATACAATATACAATATACAGTGAATTCACTGAGTACCGAGCACGATGTAAAATGGACCTGCCGACTATCTCTTCTAATAATATCCGATTATACGATTATACATCTTCGCTGCACAAGAACGGGGCCCGCTAACAACCAGGCTGTTGGGAATAATATGAACGTGTCATCGAAATTAAATAGTCTAGTATTATTGCCCCATCTCTAGCTCGGTGGCTGAATGGGGATCGTCGATCTTCAAACCAGGTGGAGATCTCGTGTTCCTCTCGCTTTTCTGCTTATTTTGTTTTGCACTCAATACTTCAACCTCTCATCCCTCTTTTGTACATATGTATTGAGAAGCGGGCCATTCCCCCGTAATCACGAGGGACTTCTTCTCAAGCATTGACACAGTGGTGTTCATATCTACTATAAGTCAGCAGATGAACTTTGCGATCTCTCTTTCAACGCATTGAATGTTCTCCTATTCACAATCACACTGTGCACGAAACTTGGCCTTCACTCATTTATATATGCCTTGATGACACAATGACTACTCTATCAACATCCCGCGGCCACCAGGCCCTCGCTGTCAGCATTGTGTTTACGACTATAGCGACATTCATCACTGCCGTCCGTATATTTACACGAGCATTCCTCGTAAAGCAGATGGGAGCAGACGACTATGTCATCCTAGTCTCTCTAGCCTTCTCATGGATATTCTTCGGCCTGATGGTAGGCGAAGTCTACCACGGTATGGGTGAGCACTATACCGTTATCCCGGCGCCAATCTTCAAGGCTCAGATGATCGTACGCTTCCCTTCACCAGGACCTCTCTCCAACGCAGTGCAGTTCCACTAACATGATTCTATTATAGTACTTCTGGGCTTCAGTCCCTATATATCAAACAAGCCTCATCAGCACAAAGATGTCAATCCTTCTACAATATAAACGAGTCTTCTCCACGCCACGTATGCGCCTAGCATGTTGGATCATGATCGGTGTTCTGGGTTTCTACGGAACCTGGACCATCATTAGCGCCTGGGCTAACTGTGTTCCTCTCGCCAAATTCTGGGATCCAACTGTCCCCGGCTTCTGTTTGGATAAGAAAGCCTTGTGGTTCTCTAACTCGGCTATCCACATTATTACCGATATCGTCATCCTCATATACCCAATGCCAGTTCTGAAATCGCTACAATTGCCCAAGAAGCAAAAGTTCGCTCTCATGGCTGTTTTCGCGCTCGGTGGATTGTAAGTCTATTTGCATATAACGACAATCATCTACAATGCTAATCATCCTCTTAGCGTCTTGATCACAAGTGTACTCCGTCTCAAATCACTCCTCGTCATCGCCAATTCGGACGACCCAACCTGTACGTACTAACAACACATAATAACCACCTTTCCTTACATACAAGCCAGATCTAACGAATTACCCCTAGACGACAATGTCGGTGCAGCAACCTGGTCTGCCGTCGAGTGCAACGTAGCAATCATCTGCGCCTGTCTCCCTGGCACACGCGCCTTCCTCTCCAGACTCTTACCGCACATTTTCTCCACCCGGAGCAACGGCTACCACAGCAAGACCACCCGGCCTTCACGAAACGGCCGCAATCCCCACACAGGCAACGGCAACACGCAAGTCCTGGCCTCTGTCGTCGGCGGACGTGATCACAGCTCGGGCTACGACCATGATTTGGAAGATCTGTCGCCGTCTGAGTCCTTCAATAGCTACACCAAAGAGCCTGCGAAGGAGGCCTTTGCGGGCATCAAGGTCACGACAAATGTTACGCTGGAGAGGACCTCGCATTCCAAGATTGCTGTTAATGACGATACGGGAAGTACGAATGAATTGGTGAAGAAGCATAGCTTTTGATCTATAATGACTTGGGTTGGTTTAACGGGTTCATTCTTTATACATATTTCCTATTTTTTTTCTCTTTCTTTTTGCATGGTGGTCTTCTCTCTTGTCTTATATACCTGTGTCTTTTATGTGACGGTCTTTTGCATACGTTCTTTCTGTGTTTTTATGCGATGATATACCCAATTACAACAGGCTAAACCGTCAATGTTTGTACCATCGAATATACAAGGAGCCCTTACCTGAACCATCGAGGTAAGAAAGCTGGCTGGTTACTGATTCATCTGAGCCGCGGATTCAAATTGTCCAAGTAATGTACACAGTACAGTACCCCAAAGCAAAGTTGTATCAATGTGTCTGGCTCCAAGAAAGGGCATGGCTGGAATTACAACAATTTCATTAAACTAGCGTCGTTTCTAACCTCAAGGCTACCTACAAATTCTTCAAGCATGAGCTCTAGGGTATTATGAATGCATTGTAAGACAAGTGTACAGATGTCGAAGCGAACAAAACGAGCTGATCATTCAGTATGCATGAGACCCGCCCATCGTACATTCGGAAGCCGCCCACATTTCAGAGACTAAGGGGTCGTGACAAAGGAAGATGCATAAAGGACAAAATAGAAAATAATTCTAGGCAAGGATCTCGAAAACGATGAACACCGGTATGTGCAATGTGCAATATGAGATTATGCTTGCAGATACGCAGATGTTATCATGCAAATCCTGGAAACTCAAGATAGGCGTGGAATCTGGACCTGTTGCAAAGAAGATATAGTCTACTCCCAAACGTTGGAGAAGAGGTCATCAGATCCGCCAAATCCACCAGACTTGTTATTCGTGCTGGTGGAGGTGGGGTTGGACACCGGGGCAGCGCTGGCCCAGCCGCCGAAGTCCTCGTCCGCTGCCACAGTGGGTGCGGGCTTAGGAGCAGCACTGGGCGCGCCCCAGCCGTGGCCCACGTCGTTCGGGGTCAAGGTATCCGGGACCTTCATCATGGATGCAGGAGAGAGTGCGGCAGAACCAGGTGACGGGGCAGGATCAGGTGTGCTCCATGCGTTCCCGCCCCATGGATCAAGGCTTCCAGACATCATGTTGGCTGCAGCTGCGTTCGCAGCGCTGGGGGCTGCCACTTTAGGAGCAGCAGGCTGGATCGGGGGAGCAGAAATGTTAAACGCGGATTTCATTTCTTGCTGAGGGGAGGTTGCAGTAGACTTCGGGGGCGAAGCCGTTGAGGTATTTGCAGGAGGCGAAGAAAACCCGAACAAGTCATTTGACAGGGACGATGATGGGGGGTTAGGCTTAGCAGTCGGGGAAGTAAATCCACCGAATCCGAAATCTTGCCCAGCGGAGGAAACGGAAGTTGTTCGGGACTGGGACTTCGGGGCTGACAAGGTCGGGGGAGGTGAAGCTATCAAAGAAGTTACCGCTCGCAGAGCCCGAGGGCGATGTGACCTTCGGGGCAGCAGGAGTCGACTTGGCGCCGCCGAAAGATGAGAGATTGGAGAATGCTGATGGCTTCTCAGCCGGTTTGGCGGGTGGAGGAGAAGTAGTAGTAGTCGGGAAGCTCAGTCCACTGAAGGCGTCCGTCAGACCGCCCATGTGAGACGAAGCGGAGGGGGCAGGAGGCGAGGCCATGTCGCCGAAGGAGTTGCCCCGCTGGTGCTGCACGGGTGGTGCCGGCTGCGGCTTCGAGTACAATGACAAGATTGACTGTTTGAGGTCCGGCCGAGACATTCCGGCTGGCGCTGCTGGTGTGGATGTTGTGCTAGACGGGCGACTGGTAGTAGAAGGCTGGGTGCTACCGAAGAAGTCGAGACCCAGCAATGAATCATTAGGCTTGTGAGTCTTGACCGGTGCGGGCTGTGCTTGTCTAGGTGGTGCACGCGGAGTAGGCCCAGTTGTGCTAGGGCGATTCGGAGGAGAGATATCGTCGCCGAACAGATCAATCGAGGCTTGTTGACGGTGTACCGGCGGCTGACTGGTAGTGGCGACTCTTTGCGAAGCAGAACGTTCAATCTTTGCTTTCTCCTGCACAACCGCAAGAGGCTAGAAAGTTAGTGGTTGCTGCTAACTAGATATTATCCGATCACTTACTACATCGTCATCGCCGTCATCCAGGGTCGAGGGGTCCGGCATCTCACCGTCCATTACCCATCGCTTGCTCTCGTACTTTGTCCGGATGAAGTTCTCGATTTTTCTGTTCGCATTTATTGTCAGAGACCACCGCCACCAAATGAGTCCCATTCGAATGCACTTACGCATCGGAGGGAACGTGGCCGGGTGCCAGTTTCGCTTCCCAGTATCTGCATCCTGTTAGCCCATACCCAACATGGTCGCTCAATTGGTTGCGACGAACTTGTTGGCTCTTCCATTGCCCCATCTTACAACACTTTGAAGTTGTTCATCGGTCCACGCATCGAGATCCACGGACTTGACTCGGCTGATATGCGTGCCCATACCACGGTGAATGCCGGAGCACCGAATGCAGACAAAGACACCTAGGTTCCAGGAAGCCCATCGCGGGTCTGTTCAAAAGCCAATTCAGTATATGAGCGCCAAGAAATCGCCCCGGAGATGAAGCCAGCGTGGGCGCAACTCCAGGAGGGGATCGGGGACCACTTACGCTTGTTCCGTTTACAGTCGGCACATATCTTGTTGGGTTCGAGTTTCAGCAGAGCCTTGATAGTCTGCGAGTTTTGGGCAGCTTGCCCCGGAGTAGGACGTCGAGACATAGTAGCAGCAACTCAAGTATCGATGGTTAAAGGGATAGGGAGACAATGGGAGCGACCTAATTATTCTTAGGTGGCGGTCGGCAAACGGTTGCGGCCTAAGGCTGCGGTGTGTATACGGATGGGGGAAAATGCCATTCACGCAGTTTGATGTAAAGTAACATGGGGTCATTGTCCAATAACAGTAGATCTTTGAAATATTTGTACGTTGGCATATTTCCTTTGGTTTTCACAGCAGAATTTCTTTGAAGTCAAGATCTATAAATATGGTTGGTCCACTCCAACGACGCCTCTCCCCGTATCATGCATGTCGGCCTTTCTGCAGCCTTAGTCCCCTCCCCGCAAAACAAATGAAGATTGAATGTCATGAAAATCCCTCAAGCCTTCGCCTTAGGATCCTTGGCAGCGCTAGTATCTTCTGTAAAGCGCAGACTGACACTATTCACACAATGACGCTCATCCGTGGGGGTTTGATATCCCTCACCCTCAAATACATGGCCGAGGTGACCCCCACAGTTGGTACATACGATCTCTGTGCGCTTCATACCAAATGTGTTATCAACGTGTCTAGTGACAGCACCAGGGATGGAATCAAAGTATGCCGGCCAGCCACAGCCAGATTTGAACTTGTGATCGGCAGTGTAAAGCGGCGCATCGCAACCGGCGCAATTGTAGACGCCTTTGGACGGGTAGTGGGAATCGTATTCACCGGTGCCAGGGCGCTCAGTGCCCTTTTCGCGGAGAATGCGGAATTGTTCTATAGCCATTCTTGTAAGCAAATATCGACCATATATCGTCTAGGAGGTAAAAAGCCTCTATGGTATACAAACCTGGGTTCAAAACAGCTCTCCACTCATCTTCGCTTCTCTGGTTGGGGGGCGACATGGCGTTGGTTGGTTGTTCGGGGGTTCGGTTGGAGCTGAAGAAGGCACCGAAAAAAGGAATGGCCGGCGCAGCTCTTAGAGCCTTGGTGCTTGTCTTCGAATGGGGAGGCTTGCGCGACGAGGACAAAAGCCGAGAGGAGCAGAACGTCGGTGCAAGTCGGATAGGGACTGTTTGGTGTCTGAGGGGCGAAATGATAGTTCGAGATAATTGGGATCGCATAGAGACAGAGTTTGATAGGAAAATGATCAAACAATAAGAGTGACTGGCAACTGAAGCAGAGATGAGAGTGGGGTGAGGCTAATCCCAGATAGGCACCTGGACTCGGGTTTACGTCATCATGCGGGGAGACCCGGGAATTGCTACAGACACGGCACGTTTTGCTAGTAGCACGGCACATTAGGTAATATTCCCTTTACATAATCAATTTTGACCGAGATCGTTACCATACATTACCACAGCAACTACATTACTTACTACTGTAGCAACTACATTCTATCTACTACTGCTTCATTACTATAAGAACCCGACCATGAATCAATTCTCTCTAGTCAATCTTATTGTGCTTTTCATCTTATTTACATGCTTTTCACACTCTGCAGGAGCGGATTGTATGGCCAATTTCTCCACAATTTGAGCACTTCGAGGGTGCTTTCTTCTTAGTGACCTTTTGGTTTGATGTTTTGATGTTTTGATCTGATATGTTCTCTTGAGCTGATCTGCGAGTTGGTGGTGGTAATAGAGGATCTAGTATTGGCAGATACATAGATGACTCATTACTAAGGCCAATCCTCCAAAATTGATGGATATCGCTTAGTGGGATTGGTTGATGTTTTGTTAATAAACTAGCGATTCGGTGGGCACACGGAAGGCCCATTGTCCTAGTGAATATATTAGTGCAGTTTGATAAAGGTGCTTCGGGGGTAGCTCTCTTAGCTATAGCAGCTTGATTAGAGATCAAAGATATTGAATATCGTGATGTTCTCTTTATAATATTCGAATAGAGAAAGTGGGAGCAGAAATTTAGTCTCTTAATCTTATCTTCTGCAAGATCAGATTCAAGTCGCTGATACTGAGCCTGTAAAGCATTATTAATTCTCTCAAAAACATGAAGCATATCACCTGAAGATCCCCCCTATATACTTTTTTAAAAAAGCGTGAGACCCCTCCACTCTTGATGTAGCCCAGTTACCAAGATGAAGATATTGCCCTACCCAAGCCCTAATAAACATCTCTTTATAGGTTAGCCAAGTACTTTGAATATATCTAAGAGCATTAGGGGCAATTTGATTAAACTGCGTTGTGAACTTAGCTAATTGAGCATTATATTCATCAATATTTGATGAATTAATTAGCTCTTTCCATGACTTGATAAAAGCCTCAAATTCCTCATTTGAAGAGAAATATTGCTTTGTCTTTGCCAGCACATTCTTATTAATATGCCAAATGCATAGTAGATGTGGGCTTCTAGGACAGATAGATTTAATTGCACCTAATAAAGCAAGATCTCTGTCAGTGCAAAGAACTGGAGAAAAGGGTAAGGGGTCAAGCCATGAAAAAAAAAGTCTGTAAAGTCCACTTATAGCTTTCTTCCTGCTCATTTTGCATAAAGCAGAAAGCAATACTATAGGATGAATTCGATGGCGAGAGACTAATAATATGTAAAAGAGGCATCTTATACCGATTCGTCTTGTAAGTACAGTCTAATAAAAAGACCCTATTATATTGATTAGCATACTTAATTGATTCAGGGTGAGCGAACATAAAAAATTGAACATGACCTTCTATATCTTGTTTAAATGCATATTTCCATTGATTCTGAATTAATATCTGTTGAAGAAGTTCAAGAGGTAAGTGATTCCTAAGCTTTTTCTGTCTTATACTACCTCTTATATTATAAATATCTTTTGGTCTTATTAAGATATCAGGTTGATCCTTTCTTAATAGACTTATAATATGCTGCGGTCGAGATCCAATATCTGATAGATGTTCAATAGTTTGATTTTGATCTTTAGTAAGCTGTGGACGCCTTGCCATAGGATGCCCTATCATATTATTAGTAGCTGCATGATTATGATTAGGATTTCTTACCTGGATTTCCCATTGATTAGTATCAACAAGCTTCTTTGCATAAAGGCGGAATGGGCAGTTCATCCGTCTAGTACTTGTCTTCCGGCGTTTTGCCCCTTCTGGGGCATCAATATGATCATGGTATATACCGCCTCTATCACAACCAAGACAAATATTCCTCTCCTTAGCGGAGTTGATGATAGTGATAGCATAACCATGAGATAGGGCATGCTGTCGTATCGAAGTAAGGAGTTGCTCTCTAGTCTCAAAGACTTGCTCAATTGGTGGCTCCATGATTAGGTGAAATCAAGTATCAATTGGATGAAGTAAGATCAATTGGATGAAGTAAGATCAATTGGATGAAGTAAGATCAATGAGAAGATAGAGTGGTTCTTATAGCAGAAGTAGATAGAATGTAGTTGCTACAGTAGTAAGTAATGTAGTTGCTGTGGTAATGTATGGTAACGATCTCGGTCAAAATTGATTATGTAAAGGGAATATTACCTAATGTGCCGTGCTACTAGCAAAACGTGCCGTGTCTGTAGCAATTCCCGGGAGACCCCTAGAGCTGATTCGGGGACCCCTTTAGGCCTAGATTGATACCTACATACCTACATATGTAGAGATCTATAACATGAACAAGTCTCTACATATTCCATGGGCTACGGTGTTCCAAAACTAGTGTTGCATTGGTTTTCTAAATTTGAAAAATATTCATTCATTCAAAACAACCCCAAACTCCAGCAGTGCAGGGGTATCTCAACAGCAAATCTAACATGTGAAAAGAATTTAAAAAAAAAAAGAATCAACGGCGGTTCACGCCGGTCACCAGCATAGAGCCCCGATTGAGCTCCACACGCCATCCCTCCTTCAACAGCATGTTCCACACGGCGGGTCCAATATGTGACTTGCGGTCTTGGGAGTGGTTACCAACACCGCACACAATATTGAACCCGCCGTGGGAGCTCTGTCCCCCACCACGAACATACTTCTGATCTCCCAATCCGTCCCACCACGCCTGCACCCTTTCACGAGCGATTCTAACGGCATTGGCAACCGTCACACCGTGCAGATCCAGGTCGTATTGAGAGGACTGACGGGCCACCAGCCGATCAGAGGCTGTGGCCAGGTGCCGCATGGCGAGCTGGCGTTGCTCATTGCTAACGTCCCGGTAATAGGCGGAGGCGCCGCCGTAGAGAGGGTTGGAGCGGGCGCGGCGGGCGGACTGGGATGCTTGGGCGAGGGCAACTGATCGGGCTGCGAAGTGGGAGTTGGCAGCAGCGGCGGCTTCGCTGAAATCCATGAAATCCGAAGCACTCTCTGTCTGCTGAACCGGGGGTGTATTCTCCTCTTCGTCGTCGAGGGCGACCGGGGCTGACACGAAACTGATGATATTTGAAGCAGAAGTGAGATCCGGCCGGCGGGCCAAGGTATCAGCGAGCTCATCTGCGGCTGAGATCTCATTGTTCGCAATTCGAATCAGACCAGTGAGAGTGATCGGATTGATGCCGGGGTACTTGTGACCGAGCTCCCCCACTTGCGTAATGAGCACAGGGTCGTCTTCAATTTCATGGATGTCCTTGGGTGCATGAGCCTGTGCCAAGACTCTGATTGTTGCACAAAGCGACATTGAATTCTCATGATAAGTCGACGCGATTTTCTCCCTCTGCAAAGTGCAGACCCGCGAGGAAAGAAAATCGATATCCTTCTTTCCTGCCTCCCATTTATTCGTGGCGGTATTATTCATGGACTGGGTGGCTAGGTCGACTCGACGTTGTTTCTGCTTCTTGTTCTTTCGGGGCTTTTTGCCGCCGTTCTGGTTTTCTTTGGCCTGGAAGCCATCGATTGACTTGGGAATGGAGGACGCTTCATTGGGGGTGTGCTGAGGAATTTCTTTGGCGATTTGTGTCTCTTCAATGAAAGCAAGATTGAGTAGGACATCCATTGAGCGACTGAGATTGTCATGGCAATCTTCGAGGATGCGCTCAGCTTCGAGGCGAGTAATAGTCGGGAACATGCTAATCAAGTTCTGTGCCTTATCAGCAGTTGTCATACCCAGAAAGGTGTATGCAAGCTTCGAGCCTTTGAGTCTTTCAGCGTCGCGACTTGCGCCGTTGGAGTCACCATCACTGTGTTCAGGATGTTCAGGCCATGGCCAGCTTGTCGGATCTGAGGGTGCGCCGTCGGACGATTCGCCGATTGCAGAGCCCGAGACATCGGAATTTCGGAGATTGGTTGTGCCTGTGGGGTCAAATGGCAAGTTTTCTTGCTCAACAGCAGATGCGTTCAACACATCCAGGGTTTCGCGCAACTGTTCGACTTGAGTGGGGATCGCCAGGTCAAAGTCTGATACGATCGCAACAAACAACGCAGGATCAATTGGTGGACAGTAGGTGCTTTCAAGCTCCTGTATAAAGAAACAGATATCAGAGAAGAACATAACAAGCAAGCAGAATCGCAACAAGCTATGCTGAAACTGTGTGTGAATCAGTGCGACGCGACATACCTTGAAGAGCTCATCGCCACAGTCTCCCATGGCTGTGATCATGGATTTGGCTGCAGTGTTATTGGAGATTTTTGCATCAATCCCTGTGAAGGACTACAAGGTTGGACAAGTGTAAGGGACGTTCGCGAGAGATGAAGGTGAAAAGTGGCTTTTTTCGCGATGATCTTGATAGCTCAGCGATAAGATACGGATAGAGATCGATGCGGGAAACGGTGGGGGAACCAATAACAGAGCCATGTGCCAGTCACGTGTTGGTATCACGTGGGTGGGGTAACCTTGGAAGGCAGGAAGTGGCACGTGTATGTGGATCACGTGCTCAGGGGATGATTTTAAAATGGTATGGGCTAAGCCTCATCCCAAATCTGATCGGATATTAGGATTCGACTGAGGCTACTTTTTTTTCATGATCTACAGAATATTACATAGGTATATGGACTTGTTCTATACAAGTCGCTGAAGTATAAACTTACACTATATCCCTACATATATCTCTAAAGTTTCTGGTTATACATGAGCTGCAGCTTGTATGTAGAAACATCAACATACTCACTAGATGGAATAAATTGATATTCCTTATGAAAAATGGCGAGTAATATGTATAAAAAGGCCATTGAACCATCCGGCTAATAAAAGAACATGATATAGCAGTATAGTATTCATAGGTCTTAAAAAGCCTTCTCAGGGACTCTATGGCGAACGTCGGGTTCTGTATCCGACTCCAATTCTCCAATTTAGTTCGGTGCGTTCATCCGACTTTTGAGCCCACCGATATGACTATATCTTTGATCAATGGTGCCAACCAAGATAACTTCTACCACTAATCATTTGTCTGTATCTCAAATCTCAAAACACTTCTCTTGATGTTTACATATCGTTGCCTTCGAACAAAGACAAACACATTTTCAGCTTGTTTTTCCGGGTCTTCGCAAAGTTTTTCAAGTACAGGGGTAAGATCTATGGCAACTGCACGAAGAAAAGAATTCCTTTGCATCCTCCCCGACAATCCAAATGTCTTGGCTATTAGAAAACAAGTGAAAGGGTTAGTTTGTCACAGCATTTTCCGGATAGCTAGGTTGGGACGAACATAGCTAACATCTATTAGAATCCACTACGAGGGAGTCAAGCCATTGGTGGCGGCTGGAAAGCTCGTCGATGGAGGTGCCATTTTTGAGAAACACCCTGAGGAGGGCAAGGATGCCCTTTTCAAGGGCAGCGTTATCGTATACTCGGCCAATGATGCTGAAGAAGTCCGCGCCATTCTCGAGAAAGATGTTTACGCTACCAGTGGTGTGTGGGACTTGAGTAAAGCACAGATTTTGCCTGTTAGTAGAGTTCTTTCGTCTTAATGGGTCGATGCTAACAAACGTAGTATGTCCCTGCCGTTCGAGAGCCGCTTCCGTGATGGATATAGATGCTCGAAGTATATAGAAAGTGGCAAATATGATAGTTTGTACTGAGATTAAGAGGTTAAATTATATGGTATAATAAAGAACTTGAATTCAATGAGAACGTTGGTTTTTTGGTACTAATTTGTCCTGAAGGGTCTGTTTAGATGAATATATGCCATCTTCTTGCCTGCACCGCTTTCGTTTCTTGTCTTCTAGTTAGAAGCCTGTTAAACGGCCTGTATCATGACCACTGATTTTGACGGCTCGCTATAAATTCATAACTATGCAGTCGATCACATGTGTAGTATTCTGTTTATACCCATGGCCATAGCTAACCTAGTTGGCTGCTATCGTTGTTTACACCAGTAGATCCTAACAGTAGTGTTGTGAATATAAACCCAAATGTCAAAGTAATCTTAATAGTATCCATAGGTATGTATGGACTAAAATTATGTTTGGAGAAGGCTTCGAAGTTCAAAAAGATGAGGACTTGACACAAGACATCAACGAGTCCGTGATTCATTCGTTGATTCATTCGCGTTGGAATGTTAAGCATTGAAAAAAAAAACAGAAATACAGACAAGGTATAGGATCGTGGTGTACCAAGTAGAGGGAGAAGAGGAAAAGAAAAACCCCAGACGCTATGCGAAGAGATAAATCAGGGCTTTTGCCCAAACACAACACCCGGCCCACGCGTTGGGCCGAGTATACCGCACTCTATAGTGCTGATACCGAGACAAAAAAAAAAAAGAGACACAGGAATCAAACAAACAGGAAACCCCCTGACAAAGTTGCAATTCAACTTCCCTGGTGCGAGATGCCAATGAGTGCGTAATAATACGAGGCCCCCTTTGAGAATTGGTACACGGGGAATTATGAAGAAACATTTGAAAGGATATGGGTAATGCATGAAAATGGGAGAACGCGGCTTGATACATGTTCTAGGAACGTCCTGAACCAACAAAAAGCATGGGTATTTCCGTGCGCTGCTAAAAACGAGAAAGCAGAAGTGTGGGAAGAGAAATAGAAATGAAACGAGTGAGGATGCCAGCCCCAGATTCACCACATATCATCGTCATCGTCGTCATCGAGTTGAACGTCGTCGCCAAAGGACGAGTGTCCGTGTTGCTGGTGGCCTGGGCCGTAAGCCTGGCCATTTTCATAGCCCTGCTTGTCGCTCCTCGAATGGCTACCGTAGCGATCATGCGGATCGTCATCATAGTCATACATGGAAGATTCGTCATAGGCACTTTCTCCGTAGTGTTGCTGCTCCTGAGACCGTGCAATTCTGTTAGTCATCTTGCTCACTACAAGGATAAGAAGAATCTTCGCTTACCTGTTGGTATCGCTGATATTGTTGATACTCGTCTGGCTGATCCCGTGATTTCGATGATCTCTGGGACGATCCAGACGAAGCAACCGACATCTGCGGATGCATCTGTTGTACCTTGGCTAGGTATGAGTACATGAAGTTGCTCAGCAATACTTGAGAGTACAGAGCTCGCCGGGGATTTGCAAGCTTGATATGCGCCATCCGGTAAATAGCTCGCTCCTCCAAAATCGAGAAGCGGGTCCACGGATAATCGACATCAGCGCGAAGTACTCGCATTGGGGGTTCAGGAGAAAGGTTCCGTGACGAATGTTTTCGGTGGTGACCTTCACTACTGTGCTTCTTCCGTCCACCACCAAAAATAGAAGAGAAAATGCCGTCCTTTTCTTTCTTTGAGTCTCCCGATGCCCTCCTCACGCCATCTTTTCGTCGTTCTTCCTCGAGCTTCGGATCAAGGCGGTCCAAAACGAGGCTTTCGCGTGCCCGCGGGGTGCTCTCGATAGATGATTGTAAAACATCTAGGCGTGTGTTGTCATGAGTTTTATCGACAACCTTTGATTTAGTCTTTTTCGAGTCGTTGTCCTTGTCCTTCTTCTTGTCTTTTTCTTCGCTGCCCAGTAACCAGTGCCAACTAGACTTGCGGCTACCATCAGAGTCCTTCTTGTCTTTTGATTTCTTGCTGTCGGGCTTCCGTTCTTCAGGTTTGCGTTCTTCTGAAATAGTAGGAATAAATGAAAGACTGTCGGTGCGGGTACTGTTCCCAGGTATCATCTGAGGGTTATTGGCAAATTCATTGAGCGAAGGTGTGGGTTCCTGGGGAGATTGGCGAGGATTCTTGGGACGTTTCGGTGCCGGGTCATTCGAAGGTGTGGGTTTCGGTGACGGTTTAGATGCTGCGGCACGATCCGGTGACCGCCTACTTGGTGAAGGCGGACTCGGTATGCGGCTCGATTCAGTGGCTGGAGGTGTTTCAATTATTGCAGGGATCTTCTGCTCGCCTGGGGATACGTTCGCGGTCGATCGACCATTCGAGCTGATACGAGAATGCCATTTCCTGTCATTGGTCGTATCTCCTGAATCGGATTGATCCAGAGCAGCATCCGGCCGCCCACTAGAGGTGGACAAGCCTTCCTGCTCGGCCCCAGGCTGATCGACAATTGAATCGAATGTCGGACTTGCGGGTGAACTTGGGGCATAAGCCGAGCCATGCGATGAGGCAGAGGGGGCTCGAGCCGCTCGCGTCGTTTTGGGCGAAGGTTCAGTGGAGACACCGGCGAGTCCCGGGATTGTAGGATCTTGAGGTAAAACAACCGCAGGTCCTGTATCACTCCCTGCAGATTCAGATGCCCCCCGCCCAACTCGTTTAGAGTAGGGCAACTTTTCGCCCTTTTTCAAACTCCCAGCTTTCTTATATTGTGTCCGGGTTGACCGGCGTAGGCTGTTTCCTAGAGGTGCTGGTGGTAGGATCGGCATGTCCTCGTTTCCTGCGAGGTCAATCTTCTGCATGCTGCGCATGAGTGATTCTTTGTTCAGCGGGTTCGTATCGTCCACCAAGGTTTCCAACTGTTGCAAGTTGGGGCTCAACATGGCATCTCGCCTACTTGATTGAGAGCGTTGACGTTCCAAACGATCCGCACCATCTGTATAACCCGACGAATTGTCGATTTGTCTCGACAACATAGAGCGTTTGCGATGGAGCCCACCTCCCGACCCTTGGCGTTCGGAACCTGAAGTCGAATAGTCGCCGGATCTGCGCTTGATATGGTCGGCCTTGGTATCTAGAAACGACTTGAATTCTTTCGGAGCCAGTTCGGGGTGTAGTCGCGCAGGAACCCAGAATAACCGGGAGGCGTCATTTTCGTCGGCTGAGGGGGAGGGGGGTGGTGCGAAGCCTGGGAGGTCAGGGTCACCGGCGGCGGCCACATCCATCGACATGCGCCGAATCGCAGCGAGATTGGTCAGTTCCTGAGCAACAGCTGCAGGGTTCGATTCGTAGTCGATATCGTTGAGAGGAAAAGAGGATGTTGCAGTGTCCGAGGGCAATCGAGCACCATCGGCATTCCCCGGATCACCTCCCACCTCAAAGGACCGATGTGCAACAAGCGGCGGCCGTTGGTTTCCATTTGTCTGTATTGCTTGCACATCTGACGAGGATTGATGCAGTGGGGAGGACGAAGAAAGAGAGGACTCGGATCCATCAGCGACGTGCGGAATGGTTGTTATTGACTCGCCGAGGGGCGTTGTTATATAACTCAGGCGTCTCGGATCATTACGATCGTAATCGTCGTTGTACATGTGTCCGATAGCTTCCGTCACATGGTGGCTTGGATCACTAATCGATAGATGGGCGGCGTGACCTCTCCGCGTCGCATGCCCGCCTGCCTCGTGGGCACTCGTGGAAGCCTGAACGTGTACGAAATATGATTAGAATCAACAATGCGACAATTTGAAGTCGAGATCCTGTTCTCAAATTCCATGGGAAGGGGGTCCAATTCCATAAGAATATGGTGGTGCCTGAGGGGTTCGAGGTTGAGGGGGGAGGTCTCGACAAAAAAAACAAGGCACGTCCACATGAACCAAAGAACAGGAACCGGGGAAATCGACGCACCTGCATGGGAAGCCAGTTGTACAGGAACCAAAAGACGTCAAAGACGGAGCCCGAATGGAAGCTTAAGAGGAGGGGGCAGTGTCAACCACGTTGGATAGCGAGGAGGAACGGGTCATCGAAGCGGGGAAAGAGGAATAGAGACAAAGAGCCGGTAGCAGCGTGCTAGACATTCGGATACTACCGAATCCAAATGAGCGTCATATGGGTGAAGTGGGAAAAGAAAGGAAGAGAAGAGAAGAATGGAGTTTAGCGGGCGGAGAGCAGATGAGGGAGGTGAGAGAGTACATAAACGTCCGCACCTGACTTATCTTGAACTCATTCGAGATTCTTATTATGTTGTCTATAGAAGTATTTCTACAATGTGTATCTAGCTCTTTTTCCTTTCCTTTTTCTCTTCTTAAATTTAGGGTCTTCTAGGTCTTTGGGGCCTTTTAGATCTTGATTCATTGACCACCTATTGGCTCCACTTACATTTAAAAAACGGGGGACGGACGATCGGTTGATCGACACACACGTTCTCTCTTTTTCTTTCCTTTTCCTTTTCCTCTCCACTTCATCCTTTTTGATTCAGTGATACATTCTTGTGGTTCGAATTCTAACATCGGACTCCAAAGAACTAAGTACTACCTACCTTTCAGAGCTGAACTTGCAAATATATTTCTTCGATTCGTGACACTGCATCCAAGTACCTCGAGGGCTGAAATGACCACCTCAGCACATTCATCTTTGACAAAGGCTGGAACGTTTAGATTAAAATGTGAATGGTTGAAAGCACATAAAAAATACAATTTTGCCATTTCTAAAGCCGCTTGGCCTCCTTTTAGTCTATAATAACACTATATGGATGGTGTAGATGGGGTCGGACCTGAGATTCCATACGCCGTGTGACTTTATCCAATCTTCCCCGGGAACCGAAGACAATAGCTGGATATGCCATGCAAGTGTTCGCACAAGTCAATGACACGAGAAGGTCCAGTCTAGAATGTAAAGGATTTCCACCAGTGAGAGATCCGAGTACATGGGATTATTATGTTCAATGTTGGTACCAGATTAGCTCAAAATGTAGATGAACCTGATAGGTGTATTCAACTTAAGAGACTGAGAAGAGACTTATGAGACATGGATGGAATAAACCGAAGAAACTCTGGAGAAACCCTGGGAAATCACAATCAGATGGGAATGCTCTGCATAAAACCAAAAAGACTCAAGATGATAGAATCCCCGAGCTCCGCCCCGAACGAAGAAACAAAAGCATGAGAACGAAAAACTCCACGCTGAAGAATGTAAATGGCACCGAATTTAACGTGAATGAAAGAATGAGAAAAAAGGTTGACGAATCCGTACACGCCAGGATATATGTAGGGCAAAGAGTTGGGGGGACGTATGTTCATCAAGTCCCGGAGAAATGTGCATCAAGAGTTCATCACAGTGTGTGCGTGTGTGCTACATGGACCAGAATTGGACGCGCATCAACCTAAGATGCTTCGACATAGTTGCTGCGAATGAATTAGCCGCCCATTCTAAAAAGTGCAAGGAAACAAGTTCTTACCTGGGGAAGATGCCCACGCGATCACCAATCCGACCAGTCCACCAGTCTTCCGCCTTCTCCGTCCGCTTTATGATGGTAATAATTTCACCCTTCTTGAATCCAAGGTCACCTTCCTGGTCCGCATCGAATGTGAAAAGGGCAACGGCTTGGTCTGATCGCAATTGGGCTGCACCAGTCTTTTGTTGGAAGACTGGCTTAGGGGCAGTTGGACGGGTAGGTCTGCGATCCGAATAGACATATTCTTCTTCGAATGGTGCAGTGTTGCTCCGGTTGCGCCCATAGCCATCATATGAATCGCCGGCAGGGGCCCGGGTCGTCGCGGAACGACCAAGCCCCGAGGCAGGCCGATCATAAACATCATCAGCCCAGGTGTTCGCACGGCGCGGCTTATCGCGGTAGTCGTAATCATTTCCGGTGTTGGATCGACCACGCTGGCTACCTTGACCGTAGGCATCGCCCCTGCGTCCCTCCCAGACTACATCGTCATGGCTGTCGTCATAGACAGGAATGTCATTGTACATGGAGTCACCATAGGCCCGCGCATTTCCTTGGAATGCACGGGATGACAGCACGCGCATCAGGGCATCGGCGGCCGGCGGGGGGCGAATGCTACCTGTGAGAAGTTGGTTCGCGGAGACACGACTGCGGTACAATTTCTCGTTCGCATCCTTGCGTTCCACCAGCATACTACCTTCGAGACTGACACCGGCGAAAAGACCCTTGGTTTTTGAGTAGGAGAAGACGGCCGCAACGCCCTTGGTGCTGGCTGCACCAGCTGCCTCGGCATTTCGGCCAATCGGTCCAGCAGCGAGTGATACATTACCACCCAGCGTCAGTGTTCCCACTTGTGAGAATGTGCGAACAGCAGCGGCATCGTTGAGAATGAAGACAAAGTCGGTCAACTCAAACCCAATCTGTCCTCCAATTCCGGCACCCGCAGTCGCAATAGCTGATGGGGCCGACCAGGACCCATCGCCAAGACGAGCGACAACGATACCGGAGCCAAACCGACCGGAGCCTAGGAAGCCGGCCTTCAGAACCGTGAGAACCGCAAGACCCTGAGGGAAAATGTCTCTTAGTCATGGATGTTCCCAACCGGGGCATATGTTAAGTGTCTTACCTTTGCATTGGCCAAAATCTCTGGGGGAATAACTTTGTCGGGACCGAATGACTGCCTAGGGTCAACGAAGGATGTCAAGATCTTTGCAGCCTTTTTGCATTCGCCTGTTAAGAGAGAATCCACTGTCAGCCGGATGTGCCGCACACGACTGCGGGGAAGTGGGCTTTTGGGTATCGATGAAACCTACTGCTCATAGACGCCGGTAGCGGATTGTTGATCCCGAAACCCATCTTGGCTGGTGACTATCGGGGTAGAACGAACGCAAAGTCGAGGGTGTGAGAAATTGGGGGGAAGGGAAATGAGGAGCTGTTGATGTCTCGAGGGTAACGGTTAGTCAGTGAGTGTGGGCCCGGAGCCCAGCTGATGACGGCTAAAGCGGGACGCCAGTTCGTGGGAGGCTCAAGACGCAGAATGAGATTGGGTATGTATTACCTAGATAGGTGCAGTACAACGTTGGAGATATTTCCAAGGAAATAGATAGTTAATTGGAAATCCAACACCCTCAGTGATCACGAGCCCCTGATATTCCATGTATTTCGACAATTATGGGGTCTCTTGGCTCGGGGTTTAAAAGTGGACGAGCAAGACGAGCGTTGCTTGGCAAGTTCGGAGTTTTTTTCTTATTTATTTTAATTAGATATTTAATAGAAAGGAGATCGAGAACAAAGAGATTATAGCCTAAACAGCATTTCCCCGATGTGTAGAGAAATTGTATAGTCATTGTTATAGCATGTGGAACGTGTAGAACATGTAGATGCGCTAGGCGCCAAGACCAGGTGTTATCGTATCGCGATTGTCTCATCCGGAATCAACCTCGGAGCCTTGGAACTTATCTACCTACTCTTCTTGCAAGGTCATGATTGGCCTATGACCATTACGTGACTCGCTAGACGCGAAAATGGCATCGGGTATGTTATATATACTTCACTCCCAGCAACATTGCTGACAGGTCAATTCGTCCAGTTCGCATTTGCGTTTGCGGCGACGAGGGTACTGGCAAGTCCAGTCTCATCACCTCGCTCGTCAAAGGTGTGTTTGTTACGAACAAAATCCAACCAGTCCTCCCCCAAATTACCATCCCTCCCACCCTCGGTACCCCCGAAAATGTTACAACCACGACCGTCGTCGACACCTCGGCTCTTCCCCAAGAACGGAACAATCTCGCGCGAGAGATACGGAAATGCAATGTGATTCTCCTCGTATATTCCGATCACTACAGCTATGAACGGGTAGCTCTTTTCTGGCTGCCATACTTCCGCTCGTTGGGTGTCAATGTCCCGGTAGTCCTGTGTGCCAACAAATCCGACCTGGCGACGGGTCATAGTGAGACGCGAGTGGTGGAGGAGGAGATGCTTCCTTTGATGGCAGAGTTCAAGGAAATTGACTCATGTATACGTACGAGTGCTCGGGAGCATCGTAATGTCAACGAAGCTTTCTTCGTTTGCCAAAAGGCCGTCACGCACCCGATCGCGCCGCTGTTCGATTCCAAGGAGGCAGCTTTGAAGCCCGCTGCGGTAGCAGCTTTACAAAGGATATTCTATCTCTGCGACAAAGATCGCGATGGTTATCTATCAGACAAGGAGCTCAAGGATTTCCAAATCCGGTGCTTTTCCAAACCATTGAACGACGCGGATCTCAATCACATCAAGGAAACCATTCAAAAAACCCATCCAGACTCCGTCACAGAGTCGGGGATTGACTGCCAAGGGTTTATTCATTTGAACAAACTATACTCGGAAAAAGGGCGACATGAAACCGTCTGGATCATCCTGCGAGCGTTCCAGTACACGGATAATCTCTCGCTGCAGGAGAAATTCTTACACCCGAAGTTTGAAGTACCGCCGTTCGCTTCTGCCGAACTGTCGCCCGAAGGCTATCGATTCTTTGTCAACCTCTTTCTTCTATCCGACAAAGATAATGACGGGGGCTTGAATGAGGCTGAACTTGCATCCTTGTTTGCCCCTACCCCGGGCTTGCCCGCATCATGGGCCGACGGCTCGTTCCCATCCTCCACAGTCCGCAATGAGGCAGGACATGTAACACTGCAAGGCTGGCTTGCTCAGTGGAGCATGACCACCTTCCTGTCTCCGAAAACAACGCTCGAATACTTGGCATATCTGGGCTTTGAGCCCTCTGACCAAAGCGACCAATCTATTACTGCGGCATTGAAAGTGACACGGCCACGAAGAAAACGGCGCCGGCCGGGCCGCGTGGGACGAAATGTTGTCCAATGTCATGTTCTGGGCGCCCCTGGATCCGGCAAATCGGCCCTGCTCGATGCACTTCTTTCCCGCGGATTCAGCACGACCTACCACCCTACCATCCAACCACGTACTGCAGTGAACACGGTGGAGCTTCCGGGCGGCAAACAGTGCTACCTTATTTTGGATGAACTAGGTGAGCTGGAACCTGCCTTACTGGAGAACCAGTCCAAACTGCTGGATCAGTGCGACGTGATTGCGTACACGTATGATTCCTCGGACCCAGACTCATTTTCCTACATTCCTGCATTGTTGGCAAAATATCCTCATTTGGAGGAGCTCCCCAGTGTATTCGTGGCCCTCAAGGCCGACCTGGATCGGACGACGCAGCGAGCCGAGCACCAGCCTCATGAATACACAGCTATGCTCAACATGCCCAGTCCACCGCTCCATGTGAGTGTTACGTGGAGTTCTATCCAGGAGGTATTTGTTCATATTGCCGAGGCTGCTATGGAGCCCAGCACAGCTTTCCCGCGTAGTGAAGAGGATGTGGAAGGCAAATGGATGTCATGGGGAATTGCCCTAGGAGCGGTGGTTTGTGCGGGCGCCGCGGCGGTGATGATCTGGCGACGAGTTGGGAGCGGCAATTAGGGTCCTCGTTCATGTTCTATACCATACCCCGTAGTTTAATGTGCAAATAAATGTAAAACGATCTCAATATCTTCCCCTTGATTGATCATGATACTTACATATGTAGTCAGGCACATAGCCGGCTTAGCCGGAGTTAAGCCGGTCCCCGCCAGGCACGCGGTTTCTTCTCCGCTCGAACATTACCCCGGACATCATTTCCCTTGCTGATCCTCCCCCTCTCGCGTCTCGACTTGTACTTTCGACATCTCCAACCTCCGAATCTCGAACCCTGATATCATTATACACATCTTATCGAGTACATATATACATCTGCGATTCCCGGCCTTATTGCGCACGTTGACTCGCCGTCGCCCCCTGCGACCATATCTCTGCAACTTGTCCATCACTCGTTCCGAACACATTAGAGCTTTGCGCATATCGATATATAAGACTGGAGGAAACGTTGAATAGAGTGCATCACAGACTTGGCAAAGTTTGCGCTTTTACCTTATCTGATCCAAGGTTGCGCTGGTGGTCACACCATATCTCAGCCCAAATCCAAATTGAGCCTGTGCGAGTGACGTCTAATCATGTTGTAAGCACGCTCTTTCTCACTTGCTTCAATCCCCTGCTTTCAACCTGCAAGCCTCACCCCGTGTTTTCACTCCAACCAACATAATTTGAGAGAATTGCATAACTCTCAATTACCGGATAATCATTTGCTTACACCACTAGCAGCGTCCTTCCCCCTCCCCCTCCGCGCTATACCATTCCTGTCGCATATGCGGCGGGGGCCGCAAATGGTATGGCGGTCCCTGTTGTGGAAACGAACAATACGATTACCCACCCGGAGAATGGGTGTCCATTGCAAGTTGGCGAGGGTATGTGTGCTCAGCGATCGCTGATGGCCCAACAATATCTCAATTCCTTCAGAATCTCAGATAGCTTACATTTTATATTACGGCAGGAACGTACATCCTCCAGGATGACCTACTCCTCGCAACACCGCCTCCCCACCCATCGGAAGCTCCTATCATTAACCCGAACCCGCTTGCCACACTACCCACACCCCCTACAATTGGCGTGAAGCTATCTCTTGTTACACTCGATCCTCGAAAGAAACCTCCGACTTTCTTGAAGTCAGGTGTTACAGCTCCCCAGTTCGGAGATGGAAACCCCGCGCTTGCGGCGCCACCGGTAGCAGCGAAGGACGCATTGAAGCGAAGGAAGCCCAAGAACAACATTATCAAGAGCAGTTCTTCGTTCGTTTCGCGAGTCATCACCCACGAGACATCTGCCAAGCGATTGAGCGACCGTGACCCGAACGGTGTGTTTGCTTTTGCGAATATCAACCGAGCATTCCAATGGCTTGACCTCAATTCGCCTACAAAAGAGGAGCATCTTACCAAAGTTCTGTTCACCAAGGCCCACATGCTTTGTCACGACATTAATGAACTTACCAAGACATCGTCACATTTGGACATTGTGATGGGATCTTCTGCGGGCGATATCATCTGGTATGAGCCCATGTCGCAAAAGTATGCTCGGATCAACAAGAATGGAGTGATTAATAGCTCCCCCGTCACCCATATCAAATGGCTTCCTGGGTCTGAGAACCTGTTCATGGCGTCCCACGCCAACGGTATGCTGGTCGTGTACGACAAGGAGAAGGAGGATGCTCTGTTCACCCCCGAGGTGAATGGTCATTCCGAACAAGAGGTTGGACGGTTGCCATTGGAAATCCTCAAGTCTGTGAACTCCAAGAACCAGAAGACTAATCCGGTTTCATTTTGGAAACTGGCAAACCAGAAAATCTCAAGCTTCTCCTTTTCGCCAGATCAAAGGCATCTGGCTGTGGTTCTCGAAGATGGGTCGCTGCGGCTTATGGATTACTTGAAAGAGGAGTACGTTTGCCCTGTGTGAAAAGAACAGAACAATCCTCAACTAACGCCTTATAGGGTACTGGATATATTCCGCAGCTACTATGGCGGTCTGATCTGTGTCTGCTGGTCACCGGATGGCAAATATATCGTAACCGGAGGGCAGGATGATTTACTGACGATTTGGTCTTTCCCCGAGCGCAAGGTTGTTGCCAGGTGCCAAGGACATAATTCCTGGGTTGCGTCAGTAGCTTTCGACCCTTGGCGTTGTGACCAGAAGACATACCGGTTCGGCAGTGTTGGCGACGACTGTCGCCTTCTCTTGTGGGATTTCAGCGTTGGAATGCTTCATCGCCCCCGGGCACACCAAGCCTCAACCCGGAATCGATCCAGCATAGTAGTGCCAAACTCACAAAATGCCAATCGCCACCGTGCAGACAGCGGCGACAACCGTGTGCGCTCGGACTCTAATCAAACCGAGAAGTTCAACGAAGATATTGATCAGATGAGCCACCCAGTTGAGCCACGATCTCGAACTGCTCTTCTGCCCCCGATCATGGTAAGCATTGATTGGCGCCTAGCTTGCAAGCTCCAAAAGACTAATTAAACCATAGTCCAAAATCGTCGGTGAAGATCCTACATGCTGGCTTGGCTTCCAGAAAGATTGCATTATGACTTCCTCTCTTGAAGGTGTGTTTAAAGAGGTTGTTTGTTATTCGGGATCATGTAATACTAATATTCTCACGCAGGCCATATCCGCACTTGGGATCGACCCAGCGACAGTGTCGTGAAATCGTGATGCTGCATTCGCGATTCACAATCCACTTTTTGCTAAGGGATGACTCGATACACCATACTAAATGTATCATGTAATCGAAGTCGATTTAACAATCTTGGAAGCCCTGGAGGTTACCAATCGGGGGTTCGGTTTTCTTTTTAGCGTGGCTTTTTTTCTTCCAACACCTATGATATCTTTCTCTGTCTATATTACCTTTTCCTATCTATACATAGTCATTATGCGTAAGGACTATTATTTATATTCTTCTCAAAACCAGTAGACGGCAACCCCGACTTTTTAAAAGACCGCTCTCGGGGATTTCAACTTTACCTACTGACGAAGTGAACCTCTTAAGTCACACTTTATTTATCTTTACCTCCTCTATTTTGAAACATGATTTAATATAAGTGAGGTAACGGCCAACTCAAAGACTTATTTAACAGTATAGTTCCAAAAGTGTAAAACAGGCATATAATTATCGCATTTCTCATTAATGTAAGGCGGCAGGCATATCATAGGTCCATAGTCCAAATCATAAACATTAACATCATCAAACAAATAAATCATCACTAGTAAAGTAACCTGTCTTCCACAATTCCTTCAACAGATAGTAGACCTTGTCCAAAAGAACTACCACAGATACCCAACACTATCTCCAACTCATATATCTAGGTTCCCGAATCTCCAGCCGACCAATTGCCTAGAGCCAGGCCACGAATGACCAATACCGGTAATTTAAAGGACCAAAGCAAACAGACCTAGAAGCAGACCACCAGCGGGGGGCATGAGGACGGCAGCAGCGTTAGAGGTGGTACTAGCCGACTCAGTAGCAGTGGAGGTTGTAGTCGAAGTGGTTTTGTGAGTGGTGGTGGAAGTAGTGCTCGAATGGGTTGCGGTGGACAGACTAGTCGAGGAAACTGTTGAAACTGAAGTCGAGACTATAGATAGAGTTAGTGACTGTTTCTTTTCAGGTTGTGGGTCAAGAGCAAAATGCTATCTCGGAAGCCGTGCTTTCCATCTTTTACTGACCAGGGGTAGAAGTGGAGGTGTGTGTAGAATGGGATGTGGTAGAAGAAAGAGTGCTTGACGTGAGGAAGGTTGAGGTGGGGAGATGTGTGGAAGACTTGGTAATGGAAGTAGAAGTAGTCGGGGTAGCAGAGGAGGATATAATCGAGGATGAAGTTGTAATGAAAGAAGAAGTTGAAGGTGTAGATGTAGAAGAGATTAAGGAGGAAGTTGTAAGGGTGGATATAGAAACTGAGGAAGAAGAGGGAGTGGTAAGCGTCAAGGTAGAAGTGTAAGAAGATGTGAATATCAAAAACGAGGATGTCTCAGGAGTGGATGTAGAAGAAGATAAAATGGAATAGGTAGACGCACTTGCAGAAGAGCTTATAGAAGAAGATGTTGTAGGGGTAGAAATAGAAGATGAAGCAGTAGAATAATACGAGGTAGGGGCAGACGCACTGATGGAGGAGTGAGTAGCAGTCGAAGACAGGTAAGAGGAAGTAGTCGAGGAAGATAGAGCCGAAGTGATATCACTTGTCGACGCGGTGGAAGAAATCAAGGACGAAGTATCAAGTGCAGTACTGGTTTCCTTACCAGAGCTACTAGCACTAGCACTACTAGCAATTTCACCCGGTTCAGTGACTCGGAATTGCTGAGACTGGGCCAGAATCCCATTCTCCGGAGAGAGGAAATTGATTTGATATCCCTTTCTTTATTGATTATTAGGTTAGTAGCTCGAAGATAATGTAATCAAATTGGACATACCCATTGTCTACATCCGTGAATGTCTTTGCCTTGACGGTATAGGAGCCCTTGGAAGAGTCTATATCGTCTGCCACGATGGTTGTTGTCGGAGGGTAGACATTCTGATTGACCAGTTCGATGCTGAAGGTCGTCGGGTCCGTTCTATTGATATTGCATGTTTGGTTAGCAGATGAATTGCTGAGCGTGTCGGACAACTAGCAGCTTACGTGACAGCTTGCCACTTGATAGTAAGGGGCAGATCCGGGTCAATCTTTTCACCAATCCGTGGGGAGGTGACAGTGAGGCCTGATATAACAGTTAGATTGATTCATCTTCCCCATAGGCAGATTTCCATACCTGCAACTGTAGTAGCCAGAGCCACCAAAGAGATAATGTTAACCCGCATATTGATTGATTTCAGTGATAACCAATATTAAATGGGGTAATTCGAGGCAATAGTCACGGATCTTGGGAGGTCAGATCACAATATAATATTCCTGAGGTTGGAGGGTTTCAAAACCAGGGGCGACATAAGACGGGAATATGATACTTTATAGTCTCTATGGCAGTTACAGGAGCCTGTATCTCTCACAGGGTCTTCTCAAATTCCAGTGACAATCTTTATTTTTGGGCTGATTTGCCGTGGTGCCTTGATCCATCACGCCTCGTGCTCCCAGGCATGTGTCGGAGTACAGATTAGTTTGACGAGGACCGTCTTCTTGTTCCCGTGATGTAATTTTACTATTGTGTTGCAGTCAAGGTGATCTAGAGGAGGGGCTGTTTGATCTGTAGCTTGCAACTTCATTCTCAGCCCAGATGGGAATCTTTCGTCGATTCAATCCATGAGGTACAACGTCTCTGATTTTGACTGGCCGCGCGTCATAGTTCCTGTCTGTATTGCAATGGAAAGACTTTATAATACATTGTCTGTTCATATAGCTCAGCGCAGTCATAGTCATTGGCTAGGACACGGGGCCCCTAGGATGACTGCTGCGGCCCGTTTGGATTCGATGCCAAGTGCCTAGGACTCATGAGATGATTAACTCCTTTGCAGCATCTTGATTGCTGAGAATTAAACGAGTGGTCCTGTAGCTCTGGAGACAACCTGAAGCTTGTATGTATCAAATATCTTATGCGAATCAAGCGTTTATCGAAGTATATATATATATCTGTATAGCTATACCTAAACATATACAAAAAAGCTTATTTGAATTTGCTAATCCATGGCCATTGACTCCTATTACACTCGATAAATTACTAAATGTTGGACAATCACTCCGGAAGGTCTAAGTACACCGGAAGTATTGGGTTCTGTGTGCTCTTGGTCGTTATGAGCGCAAGTAGGACAAAGCCAAGGGAAGAGGTGTTTCACATTTTCAACCCAGCTCCCGACCCACACACGAAAATAAGATGGGGATAGTAAAAAGCTAGCTCCTTAGTTTATTGGATTTACTAGTCCAAGGGCAATCTAGCCTTCAGAGAGGCTCTGGGATTTCAAAATGGTTGCGTACGAGGGGGTTTTGGAGTACATAAGGAGTTGCACGAAGCATGAACACAAGGTCGGAATAGCACTCATTGGACGATTCCTGGGAGAGATTAAAATAGTCCAAATAGCATCCAGATTACTTGTCGGGACAGATTCTTGTTTTGACTGTCGTAATAAAAGGTCCCCGTTCGGTCTCGAGCATCTGTTTGTGCTCTCCGACACTTCCACTGTCAGGCCAAGCTGCGTTTGGCTTCGCAGTGCATCTTGTCTAACCCATTGATCATAATACTCTCTGTTTGGGTGTTCTGGCATTGAGAGTCGTCGTCAGCATTCTACGAAACATCGAATATGACGTGGAATGTGCAAGGAAATCTAAATAGAAAATTGGGTAAAGCTATGGCAGGTTATTCGTATACGAATGGAATGTGAATCACCAGGATTTCTATTTTACACAATGACCAGATGTAAAAATAAGCCTGCATAAACTCGAGACTAAGACATAATTCCCAGCACCGTATTGATCACCTGTCCCTTTTAGGTGACACGCAGAAATCCACTTTTTAGATCGTTCAACCCATAACGGGAAATTTTCATGTATGGTAAGTGCACATTGCATTTCCACTTCAACTTCGGGGGCACCTTAACGCTGGAGCATGCTGCGACCTCCGTCAACAGTGATCCTATTCCGCACTCGAATGTGGGCGTAGGACGTTCCGAGTTGAACCACGCGATTCAAAGTAGGCTCCTCTTGGGAGTGCAAGTCGGTTGTCACAATCGGAGCGCTGTCCGCGGAGGACGGATCATCTGGAGTATCCGACCAACTGGAAGAGGCAGCACTCGAGAACTCCTCATTCTCCTGGTCGTTATGCTTCACGATGTCTAACAGGGCCGTTGGACAAAATACCAAAGCCTCTCCAGTTGGCAGACGAACAATTTTGTGGAAGATTGCCGACGACTCTGTGGTGTCTGGATTCTCCTCAATCCCAACTCCCGCGATGTGTGACTTGATTGCCTTGAACCAAGCTGGCGAAGAAAAGCGATGGATAATCGTCACGTTACAAAGCTCAAGTAGTGCCGGTGCAAGAGTTGGTTCCTGTGTTGCGATCAACACTCGGGCGGCCAGATGTCGCTGCTGGCGGACGACGGATAGTAGTGTCTCTGTCAGATCGGCGGCTTCGGCTGAAGTGGAAGTCATAAACTAAAATCAAATCAAGTGTCAGTACGGGAGAACACGAATAACTCAAAAAATTGGAGGTCCATCAACCTTATGGGCCTCGTCCAGAGCAATGATGCGACCCGTGTCGTGGCGGTTCTTCAAAAATAGAGAAACAGAGATATTAAAAAGAGCGCAAGCATCTTCTTGGCCAACGAATGGGCAGCTCAAATCAATGATCGTCAAAGTGCCTGGAGGAAACTTCCAGGTATCATCAGCAACATGGTGCTTTGGCGTATTGGGATTTGTCCCAGGCACAGATCCAGGCTCGAAAAACGACTCGAGAACCTCCAAGCGCATAGTGAGCGGCATAAGCTGGCCTTTAACGAATTGTTCGCGCTGGAGAAGAAATTTGAAGGTGCTGTAGTTGAAGTCGGATTTGCCTTGGTTGGCTATGGCCATATCGCGAAGGATCTTCATAACGACCTATGTGAGTAGGTTATTAGTATCTTGTCAGCATAGATGACAGGTGCATCGACATACCTCAATGTAGAGAGGCTGCTCAGCCTTGCTACCGATGCCCATCAGGGTCTTCATCATGCTAATGTTTAGATCCTTCTGCGGGAGGTACAGTGGCTGAACCTTCAGCCTTTTGGAACCGCCTGTCAGTCTTTCGTATGCCTTTTTCATGGCAAGGTAGTTGGTTGGCGACACTAAGACTCGGACCGGAATGTCTGAAGAATGAAGATAGGCCGCCTCGCACAGCTGCGTGCTGGAAAAGGCCGTGAACTTATCATAGTGAATAACAAGTCCAGCCAGAGGCGACGACAACTTCCCAGCAGGGGAGGATGCGATCAGTGCATTCTCCAACAGGCAGGACAGGGTGTGACTCTTGCCACTTCCTTGACTGCCGCAGATGAAGGCGGACCATGGTGCTGACACGTTGGCGTACACAAGATCATCTTGTGTCAGTGCGTTGCTCGAAGGTCGATTACGCATACCAAGCAATCCATACTGCGGGAAGGTTTGCTCTCCGTTAAGAGGTTGCTCAATATTCAAACGGTTGGTGTCCAGAGTCTCACAAGCAGAGAGTGAGAATAGAGGTGCTGTGATGAGCTCCTCGTCCAAGCGGGGGTTTTCGCTTCTCGATGATTTGGAGACATCATTGGAAGTATCAGTGTCACGTTTGACAAGATTCATGTGCTCCCCTGTCTCCGATGTGTTCCTACGAAGATGGTGGGGTGCCATAATGTCAAGTGCTCATGCAAGAAATGTTCTTGCTGGGGCTCATTGAGGATCGAGGGAGCGTGTGGGAGAAGGGTATGGGGGAACGAGGGGTGATGAGGGCTGAGGGAGATTGGAAGGGGCAGAATTTCTTTTTGATTAAATCGTTGTTATTGTAGTCAGTGGACAAAGCATCATGATCAGGTGTTCAGGCATCCAGACAAATCCGGGGTCAAACATCCATGATCTATCTAGCTCTCTCTTTATGGGCAAATGTTTGAACATTCTTTTTTTTTTAAAAAACTGGATGTCTTTCTCGGATTATAGGATTATGGCTCTAAGCAGTTAGTTCAACTATTAAGCCAACTAACTTTTGTAATAGTATAGGACTATTTGTATTTATCGCCCCTCTCGGAGACAAGTGATCATGAAAGTATACTTACATATGTCCATGGGTAGATAGGGAGGTTGATATGTTGACTACATACTTAAAGTTACCATGCAGGCTTGGCAAAACACGACATGGCACGATACAGAGAGTGTCATGTTTAGGACCTCCCAAATAAATAAGGGTCGAAATGCGTCTTCTCCCTGGATCACTACAGCGATCGACACGGCCATGCTTCCTGCAGGTGCCTCTGACATTTTCTCGACCAAACCATACGACGGCTATTGGAGAAGCAATCGAAGAACAGAGCTTGCCACGGTATCACGAAAAACGTTACTACCCCGTCAAAACTGGAGAGTTGTTTAAAGATCAGTATCGGGTTACTGCAAAGCTAGTGACGTAGGTAATTTCACCACATTTAGTTTCTTCTGGACCTCAAGGTTAAGGAGCTGACAATTTACCATGTAATATGTGACAGGTGTTTCTTGCATTGCGCAACAGTTTGTATTGGGTTACTTCGCAAGGACTAAATCATGTGTGGAAATTGACCTATTCGCCATTCCCATTGATAAACACATCGCCAATCCTTCGTACGGCAGGTCGATTTCCGAGAAATTATTGGTAAGACGGGTGATCTTATCATCAGCAGGGGAAAGGCCGAAAGCTTCTGTCGATGAATTTATATCACTAGGACTGATTCATCTCCCCATGTGGCCGATGATAAGTCACCCACCTTGACGAACAGTAGCTAGGAGTCCATTGTTCTCCATGGCCAAGCTCTGCCATCTAAGATCAAAGCGTGAGATAAACCTTGTAGTATCAGGTGGAGACACTGGAAAAGTTTCTGCCATACCTTTTCACTAATGATTTGCCATTTCACGTTCAGCCAATAAGCATGGGCTTGAAATAATGCAGCCATATCTTTGTCGGTATTCAGATCCATGCGCTTTTGGAGCCGAATATACCTCATCTGCGGAGCGGGAGCATGGTATCGCTTTCCGAAAACATCCTCAAAGGAAACACTGATGTCCCTCCATGTCTTGCCCCTCTCATTCCTTAGGGTGAGAAGGAGCTCGTCTTCGAGGCTCAAATAGTTGTAGTAGCTCCAAAATCGGTATCATCGGAAGCAGGGACTGACCCAATGCTCAGCGGGTAAGAGACCGAAGTATTGTATATGTAGTCCCTCGCCTCAAGTCCTATGGTGAGGTCTCTAGAGTTCAGAATGGGTGGTTCAATGTGATCAGCCCATTTATCGGCACTGAATCTGTCGGTCAATTGCTGGAAGTCTTGGAATATGGTTACCTCTGGAACAGCAGCCAAGTCCATTGAGTCAATTTCTAGCGGCATATTGAGGAGGTGAGATTCAAAATCAGTTGAGCTTTTTTTGCAGCTCCTGGTGGTTTTTGAGCAATCAATATTTATATCACATATTTAATTTACACACTTAGTTTGTATTCTATAAACAAGTCACTCGACGACTCATCCTTTGGCCCCCAAAGGACCTTATACCAAAACAGGGTTCTCAGCCCACTTCCATACCCCATTAAGAACAGAGATATCCATGGATACTATATATTCTTTAGAGCCCCGATTGGCTGGTCTCCACGTTCACCTGTGGGGGCACATGTGACAGTATCTGAGGCAGACCTTCTCTTCTCTCTTCGCCTTTCCTCTAATCCATATAGAAAACTCAGCCACTTTTACTTCTTTAATCACTTAGATTTATAGATATTTTGACAACAGCTTAGCTACAACAAAAATAACGAGGTAGCTAGACTAAGAGACTAAAAGCTCGTTTGAGTCTTGTATCGCTTTCCTAGTCGTATTGTACCCCTACATTGTTACAGGCACTAGGAGTCGATACCCTGCTCGATGTCTCAACCCCTCCCTAGAGTATTTATGATTTGATCACGCATGTGGTTTGGTAGTTGGACCCATTTTTGATATTTTACGGCTCATAATTTCAGGTCGTGCATTCGCGCTTGAATCAGCCCATTTACTGTCAATACTAAATGAACAAATGTGATCGTGTAACCGCCACAACATACTGAATAATGATAGAACCCAAAATAGCGCGAGTACTTGTCCAATCAGATATCAGACTCAAATTGGACAGTCCTCAAACAACGAACCCAGGTTATCGGATGTTATTTGATAACCGCAGATATATACGGAGTAGCCGCCTCCGATACCACCCTACAGGTGGTCACATCCACAACGACCTATCGAGTTCGTAGTTAAATTGGCTAGAGATGGACGATCCACGCCTATCAGCTGCAGGGGCCATCACACGCTGAAATTCGAGATTCCCCGCTCCATTGTCGCCCCTAGTCATATCCTATTGTTATTACACAAAAAATACCACAAATCACCCTGCTCAGGCACTGAAAGGTGCTTACGTGGAGTGAACTATGCGTTATATGTGCCCAATTCACGCTATATAAATGAGCGGAAGGCCGCTTTTTACCCCCAGCCCTCCCTCATTGGAATTCATTTCATTCAACAAGATCTTCTAGCCACTAAGAACGAAGAACTATGTCCATATTATCAAACTCTGGAGCCTCTCTGATCGCACAGCTCGCATCTCCGCCGAATATATCTCTACAATTACTCGGAACGCACACGGCAGGTGAACAGACCGAAGTCGATTTTGATCTTTGGATTGATTGTTCAAAGGAAGCAAAAATCAAGTCTGGAGAATTCCTGACGGGTAACGGAAGTGACCATCGCTTTTGGGACCAGTCAGGAGAATCCGATGCAACTTTCTTGACGACATCCTCTGGTTGGGTTAAAGATTGGCTTGGTGACAACAACAAAGGAAGAAGGTAAAGTCTCCGAATTGATTTCTTCTTGCCTATAATGACTAATATGTTTCAAGCTGGACACTACGTAAAATAGTTGGTTTACGCGATGACGATTCCACTGCTATAAAAGCCCACGCAGAGGGCCTCGCACGCAGTGTCGCTTATGGCGGATCCATCATTGTTCAAATGCACACATCACCCGCTGAGGCTGATGTCGCTGAAAACACCGCGGAGGTTCGAGCCGAATGGAGTTTTGACTCCCCTTTCTTTTCCACAGAGAAACCATGGAGCTTGTTAATAATGGATGCAATGGTCGACCGCAAAAGAGGGTTTATCACTGTTGACGAGCCACGACCATCCGATGGAAGATCAGCGTTTCGCAGGGCCATGAAATTTAACAACACTTCCAGGGTCATATCGGAGGTTAGAAATGATGAGGGGTTCACGCATACTGTGCTACAATTTTCGAAATGGGGATCTAATACTTGAGGAAACTACCGGTCTCCTCACTTATAGGCTTTCGGTTGGCTACAATATATATTTTCTCACACATATCTCATATAAATACCTGCAATCAGAACAGGTATTCTAACAGTATATTCTACACTGATACCGCTACATAAACGGACTACCAGCCCTTCTAAGGCTTGCCATAACCTGGTTCTTTCCCCCCCCGGCTGTGTACCAACCAAAAACTGTTTTAGCGGTCTACCCAAAAAGTCCCACCAATAACAAGGAGATCTTAAATGTTCAAGTGCTTTATTTTCTCGGTATGCCATAGTACAAGTTTACAAGCAGGATCAAGTCTCGAGGCCTAGTTCTTCCACGATTTTACCTATGCGAGTCTCCAGGAAACCCTTCAACTCCGGATCGACGCCATCAAGAGACTTCCGAAACATTTCAGAGGTGAACGTGACCCCCATGTCAATTGAGGGATTATTTCGGTATTTTCCTGAACGATTACATCATGCAGAGTGGGCGTAACCCGAGTCATTTCAAACCCATGGTCAAGGATCAACTGAATTAGATTCCCACGACCACTTAGGAGAGCGGCGTGGAGTATGTTTAGAGTGATATGTGACCAACCATTTGTGATCATTCATCGAATATTCAATCCAATCTTGTGCCCTTGTAGTAGCTTGGGCCATGGTCTCTCGGGGAATTTATCGGGACGCAAATCAGGAGCAAACCGTACCACGAACTCTGTGTCGTTATTCACATCGGCACCTTTTTCGAGTGCATATGTGACGAGATTTTCTTTCCGGTACCAGAGTCCCTCGTATAGGATGATCTGGGCAGCGCCTTTAACTGTGAGGCTCCGATCGTCGCGCTCGAGGAAAGACAAGAGAGCTTTGAGCACAGGTAAATGGCCGCAAGCTGCAGCAAGTTTTAGAGGCCTTCGTAGCTTGAAAGCACCGGTGAATACGGCCTCATCGTAAGAAAGTAACAGCTCGACAATGTGGACGTAGCCATTTCCTGCGGCCTGTCTCTGTAGGCACCGAAAGCTAAGGAGAAGATAAGATGATGTATTGATGTAGCTATCACCTCTCCTACTGAGGGGTGGTGAGGTCAGGTAACGACTCCTGACGGTGACAATCGCATCGGAGTTTCGTAGTGCTCGTCCAGCAAGTTGGGATTAACGCCCTGGTCAGGGAGAACACGGACACAAGACAGCGAGCCGATTTCGGCTGCTGTGGTCAGGGGATGTGATTTTGGGTGTCGCGGGATGACGTTCAAAACCTCGGGGGCATCGCGATCGGCCAAATGAGACCTAAATCTATCTCGTCGTTTGATCTGGGCACCGGCATTAAGGCACTTGCAAATTGTGCCACCGAGACCGCGCTTAGCTGCCCATAGGATGATGTAGGCGTGTTCGTGTGCTGTACGGTTCTTGTACAGCTTGTCGCCGCACATGAGGGCGAATTGTGGGCTTGTGCGAATTAAGGCATTGAGATCTTTTGGGTAATCTAGGTTTCTCTCAATCATGATAATGAGCTCTGTGGGTACGTGAAGGAGAGACACGTTTGCTAAAGACGTGAGAGGTTGGAGAAAAGGGAGAGTTTGTCACAAAGATGAAAAGAGCAATTGGGCGAGAAATGGAAAGAAAGAAAGACGAGATATAAGCAAGTATGTGAGAAGTGAAAGCCAGAAGATCGGATGAAGGCAAACAGTAGCAACAATAGTAATTGATGATTGCTCTGATAGCCAGTCTTGTTTGTCAGGCGTCTCTCACTTGATATTCACTTTCAATTTCCCTTGGGGTTGAATTAGCACATCAGCACCTAGAGGTCACCTTGCTTTTATTGTATCTATCAATGAAATAGAGCAATAGATAAATTGATTAGTAGACTAAGATAAAAATCGAATCTGAGAGTACTAGTCGGAGTATTGTGTCTTGGTCTTATATGACTGAACTACACCTTTTATTACCCCTTGAAACTCTCTAACACTCTAGCTGTATAACACCCAGGGCTTGAGACTACGAATCTCATGTTTTCCGTTGTCTTAACTGTTTTTTACCGTTTTATTGGTCTTTATTGCACGCCTAACCCTTGACAAAGAGTTGAACGAGGCTTTAAATCTAATTAAAATTAAAGGAGGCTTGTAGATAAAGGATGAATGTGATTGCGGCTACACCATTGAGCTTGAATTGGTATTTTGTTATGTCCCTTCCACTCCTACTCATAACCATCCCTAATACTAGTACCCTAGAAGAAAGACAATGATTGTAATTAGGTATCTTGCATAGCTCTATATTCTCAGGGGCTAAAAATTACATTGACATGAGCAGTCCTTCCGAGCCATAAGTTCTCGCTCGCCCGTTCCAGCTCTCGGGGTATATTCACACAAGTATGGTTCAAAAAATCACCGTGGTAGTCAATCAATGCGACTTCTACCATAGACCGCAGTTGGGGGTCTGAAGTAGCGGCCCATGCTGCTGACAGACACATTATCACGTATCCTGCTCCAACTGGTCTGTACACATTGGACTTTTGGGCATGTACTAGAATATCTCCAACAAGAGATCTCGATTCAACCCTGCAGGTATAGTCACCGGGATCCAGTGCCTGAAGGATACAATTGAAGAATGTTGTGATCCCAAGACCAATTCCATGGGTGCGGAGATAATGTGCTCGCAATATCCGGGCCATGAACGCTTGTGGCATAGTATCCAGCTCCGATGTTTCAAAGGCGACTGTTCGTGCTTTCAATTCGCCCAGGAGCAATTTGCACTTTTCGTATATTGGTCTGACTTCCATCGCCAAGAGTGTTAAATCTTCGCCGTCGCGTATAGCTTGTTTGCCCCGTTTCATTATGACCGGGGCTCGCGCTAGACATCGCAGAATCTGACCATCGGGTTGGTCTTGATCAAAGTCACTCTTGGCTAAGGCATCCCACTCCTCGGAGCTCAAATCGATAGCATCGTTGTATAAACCCTCGAATAACTTGGGGTGTGGTCAGCTTGGGTCAGGAAAGTAGTAGGACTTGTGGATGATTTACCAGACTTCCCCTTAAAGAGAGGAACAATTTACGCTCAAAATCATCGCGTGGTCCAAAGTTCCTTCGTGCGTGTAGAATGCTGGCAGCCCCCTGCGCGTGTCCTGACATCATTTGCCCATTATTTCCGATAAATGTTTGGCAGACTAAAAGTATCATCACGGCACATAGTGTACTGGAAGCACTTGCTTGGAGCGGGTTATCTAAATAAACTCGTAGGGTCTTTAGCGCACATGAATACTTCGCTAGTGCTTCAGTCGAAACTGGTTGGCGGGTGCAGAAGCCTGCGTGGGCAGTGGTAACCGCGTCAACTGCACGGTCGAGTGCTTCGTTACTGCCGAGTCGTCGGGGTATATCTTCCAGAAAGAGACCGAAAGACCACCACATATTGTATCGGAGGTCCGTGGATCGTTTTATGGCGCCGACAAACGAATTCATCAACAATGTCATACTATTGCAGGGATATGTCCGGGGTAATTCAACAGAATATTTTTCTTCTTCCGTTGATCTCGATCTCGATCTCGGAGCGAGAATCATCTGACCGCTTTGATTTGATTTGGGGGAAAATTGTTGTTGTTTAAACTTGAATCGTTGCTGACCAGACCCCACACAGCTCACTTTCAGACGAAGACATCGTCCACATGCAGGTTGTTTTTCATCGCACTTAACATCGTATTAAAAAAGGGCTCTGTGCGCCACGTCTTTATTGCACGTACCTTTTTCTTCTGCTTGCGGCATGCGTCACAGGCCCGACCTGTTGGGACACCCGGCATGGCGGGGGAGCTGAGTGTGGGGAGCGGAGTGTGGATCTTAAAACGGACACTGCAAGTCTTCGGGGGCGTTTCTATCTAGTGAGGAGTACGCCGTGGAAGGCTATGAAATCACAATATATTGCACTAAAAAAGGGATCAGGACGAAAAACAGCCCCAAACCATCGGTTTGAGGTTAGTTGGCTGTGCAGTCTAACCACTTTGGGTCAAATGTACCGCTCCCCAAGGCTGAGTTGGGCGTTGCTGATTGGCTAATTTCATTAAGTATCCATGGATATCCCGCCCACGAGTCCACAAGTGGAACATCAATGGGGCTGAATTCCAGCACAGCTCGATCTAACCCGATATAGACCTATCTGGCGCTTCATGGTCTGTATTTAAACATGCAATCACCCAGCATCCCCATATTCAATTCGCAATTAATTAGACTCCATCATGACCTCAAATAACTCGGATGCAGAGGTGAATCTCTACTTGTACAATCCAAGTCATATACTGCCAGCTGTCTTTGCCGCCTTGGTTGGCACGTCTCTATTTCTGCATATTTACCAAAACTAGTAAGTGTTGAACATTTTGAGAAGACACCATGCTTGCTCTAACACCTTCAGCCGCTATCGATTCTGGCGTGTGACCTTCTTCATCTGCTGGGGTGGAACCCTATTCACCGCGGGCTGGATTCTTCGCTGCATATCGAGTTACCATCCAGCAAACTTAAACCTCTACATCGCATCAACAGTCTTCATCTATGTCGGCCCACCAGTTTACTCAGCCGCCGCATATAACCTCGTCGGACGCCTCATGAACTACTTGCCAATGCACGCGGTCCTCAACCCCAACCGTGTCCTCATCTTCTTCGTCTATGTCGGCGCAGCCGTAGAAGCAATTACAGTGGCTGGAGCAGCGAAGAATGCCTCAGCTGGCCCTGACCTAGATAAGTATAAGGCCGGTGGGACTCTCGTCGCTGCGGGACTTGTTCTCCAAGCAGTGGTTGAATGTGTTGTGATCGGGGTCGTTGCAACCGTCCACGCCCGCTGCTCTCGAGCTCGGATGCTGTCGCCAAATGTCCGTATGATCTGCATTACACTTTACGGGACATCGACTCTTGTCTTGCTGCGATGTATCTTCCGTGCTGTCGAAGCATTCGAGATGTTTGGTAATCTCGGCTGTCGGGAGAACTGCGGGCCTATTCTCAGCAATGAATGGTATCTATATGCATTTGAGCTGGGCCCGATGCTTCTGTTCACTTGGTGGATTAACTTGATGCATCCTGGCCGGCATTTACCTCGCCAGAAGCTACGCTATCTGTGTCCTGATGGTCGCACGGAGCGAATGGGTCCCGGCTGGATTGACCGCCGCTCTCAGTGGGAGACTTTTGCAGACCCGTTGGATTTGAAGGGGATGTTGAAAGGTGCGCCTTCCCATGAGAAGTATTGGCTCCGACAGGATGAATGGCCTGTGTGCAAGGATGGTAGCTTTGCCATGGGGACTGCTACCAACACGCGGGCTGCAAATAGGGATGAAAATGACCTAGCTCCATTTGGTCCTCAGGTTTGAGGAATGCATGCGGAACATAGTAATTTGATGCCTAAATTTGATTTCTAGATCGCCTTTTTTTTGCGATGCTTTTCTTTCTTCCAGCAGGTGAATGACTGCTGAAATGTCCATATAGACTTGGAACTAATCCCCATTGCACTAGAAGAATTTACATTTATTATTGAGACATACCCAATTGTGCCTCGGCCCCGAAGAGACTAATTCCAGGGTTTCCTTGCAAGCTTACCTGACCGAAGCTGTTGCGTAGTTAGGGCCGGGAAGGCGCGTCAAGTGCATTAGGAACAATGGCTAGAGTCTAGGCGGTCTGTCTATCACGTCGGGTGAGGCGTATTTTATATTGGGGGTTTGTTCAGGCATCACGCAGATGACATTTCATGTGAAATAGTAAAATAGTGAGTGATAAATACATTGGATAATCATATATCATCGTAACATCGTCCTATTTCGTATTCACAGCTTGGCTTGTTCAAGCGGGCTCAGTTTCCTCAGTGGGGGGCCTCCTCTGCTTCCATCGCCTGCCATGGGTCCCTTTGAGTCACCCTGGGGCGGGTTCATTCTCCACTTTTGACGCAAAGCTTCGGGTGCTTTGTTCTCAAAGCAGTCCGCGATATATTGGCCCAGGATAGGGAGGAATTTGAATCCACTAAAGCCAGGTTGGTTAGTATGAAGCCATCTTGTGCAGATTGGGAATTTAGATCAACACTTACTGTCCTGCGCCACCAGTAGCCATGAACAATCCCTGGATGGTTGGGTGGTGGTCGATAATGAAATCACCATTGGGGGTATCCGTGTACCAACACAGTCGACGGTTCATCCAAGGACGATCCCCCAGCTTGGGGAAGAATTGACGCAACCCCTGTCGCAGCGACTCATCCGCATCGTCAGGCAAATATCCAGTGGCCGCATTGCTGCTTTCGAACTTCGGCGACGAGAGCGACTTCTGAACACCGTCCACATTGACAGTGATATCGGTTGCATACCCGTAACCATGGCGTGCTAGCTTGAGAACATGTGTGTCCGGTGTGGGCGGGAATGAGAAGACGCCGGAGCTCATGTTGATCATAACTGGGATTTTTCTCATCTCGAGGGCCTCCTCCTCGGTCAACTGAATGAAGCCAACAGGCTGGCCAGAGGAAGATGCCGCATGACCCATGTTTAAGAGACGGTTAGTCCACGCTCCGGTGCTTAAGATCACCTGTGAAGCAAGCAATACCTGCCCTCCAACAAGGTTGACACCAACAACACGGGAGCCCTCCCGGCGGAGGGAAATAACAGTACCGCGAGGTCCGGCAAAGATAGAAACACCCGCCACGGTACACTTGGAAGCAAGCTTTTGGATGCTCCCTGCGGCATCAGCCCAGCCACCTTTCGGATTGTGATATCCATTCATGCCAGAAAAGTTGGCTTGAACGCTAGGGTAGAGTTTGCGGATTTCCATGGCGTCGTCAAGATCGTCTAATTTGCCACCTGCCGCCCGAATCACAGCCTTGGACTTCTCCATGTATGCGTTCTTAGGCGTTTCCGAGAACAAGGCGAATCCTGATTCGAAGTATTGATCTTTGTACTCAGTGGTCCATCCATTGTATGCTTCTCGGGCCATTTGGGAGTAGATTGGATCCGCATAGTCGGCGCGAATAATGCGCGAGATATCAACACTGCTTCCATCTGCTGATGGTGGTACAAATCGATCGACAACAGTGATATCTGTATATCCGCGCTTGTTAAGTTCAAGAGCGGTCGAAAGACCAAAGACGCCGGCGCCCACGATCAGGATTGAGTCTGTCTTAGCTGTGGTCATTTTGAGCGACAGACTGATAGCCAGAGGAGTGTTTTTAAACTGGAATCGGTTGAATGTTTTCTCAAGATTAGAAAAGTGTGGGGGTGTAGGTAAGGAAGGCCGGTTCAGTACCGTCTTGGCGGTCGGAAAGCCGGATCCGGGCCGTGTTCCCCGGATGAGATTGAAAATAGCCTCACGGTGGGTTAACGTTTAGCCAATCCTCGAACGCCCTCCCATAATCCTGAAGCTGTAGTAATAACGTATCACTCCCGCTAAACTCCATATTGGCGTCCGCCGGAAGTCCTGAAAAGTCCATCCTCGGTGAATTCTGACTTTGCGCTTGTATGGGGTCCTCAGTTTGCTCCGGTGGATAGGTGACACACTCCGGGGCCACTGTCTTGTGGCCTGAGATTCCAGCGGATCCAATCAAAGCAAAATCACGGTCAGTGATAGCGCCAGCGGAAGGGTCCCCGGAGCATCCAACACTGTCTTTGGCAAGCTCCAGGCCGAAGATGTCGCTAGCAGGATCCGATATGTTACTTGCATGGGCATATACTAAGATTTTCCACAATAGCTGCAGGTTCACAGACCACTTCTGACGAGGGTTTGTTCCCCCTGGCGCGATGTTGCCTGTAGTGAGGCCTCCGGAGGAAACGCTGTCCCGGAGTTGTTGCAATTGTCGGACCTAGAGCCTACATCAGAACCAATGAACCAGAGCAACAGCTTGATGGAGACTAACCTGGCGATCGATATGAGGCCATCGATGACTCATGTTCCGTAGGAATCTAAGACATTTCTCAAATCCCGTTTGCGCCTTTCTGTTAAAAGTTTCATCCTCAACAAAACTATGTTGAAGATAGATCGTAGCGACAATTGCCACGCATTGCCCTATGATCGGATCAGATACCTCGAAGTTCTTTGCCTCGATAAGCTCGAGGAAATGAACAACCCAGCCCGAGTGGAAGGTCAACTGCTCGAAAGAATTGCGGAGGAATGATTGGGGCATTGTCCTCCGGAAGTTCCGAAGTCGCATAGATAAAAGGAAGGGATGGTTTACTAAACAAGGCACCGCATGCCAGACTAACTGGAAGAATAACCACGGGCTCCAATAGTCGCGATGAGCCTGGAGTTCGGCGGGAGGATGATCTTGGAAGCGACTTGCATGAAGTCGGAACCTCAGCGGCATGAGACTCTCGTGCTCACAGTGTCGAAAATTGATCATGGTGTAATCAGAGTTTGGGGACCACGGGGGATGAGCGTCAATGCCGACATGGCTGGCGGCATAATTACTTGCCATCGCCCACAGTTCGCTTGTGTAAACACTGGTGCCATTGATTCCAATGTCTAGCTTGGAGTCACCGCTGTTACCTCGGGAAATGTCTTTATTGAACATCATGGCTCCCAATGGCGACGTGATTTCACCTGCCTCTGCGAGTAAGTCCAAGGTATCTCCAGGTGGATGTAGGGAACCCTGGAGATTCTTAAGCATGACCAGGCTTACGTAGCAAAGCTTGCGCTCATCACGTTCGGTTTCCAAGTTGCCTATAGACTCTAGGCCATTTATTCTGAGATTTCTCATCAAATATGTGGCAAGTGTGGTATAAGACCCTGCACGAATGACATGGCCCGCTGGACAGATGAAACGAAACATTAGTAATAAGTGTAAGGACGTAGGCTAGGACTGGTTTACCTGTAAATTCCAGCATACTTAGAAGACAAAGAGTCTGAATTGTAGATAGCTCCACAGTCCCGGACGCCAAACGCATCATGACCATCTGACAGGCCCTGTCTGTTTTTCGCTTAATTTCTAGTTGTATGTCCTGGTCAATGACTCCTGGTCTTTTGAAGCGGACCCCAAGGGCTTCAATTGCAAGTAGAAGCTCGGGGTCCCGCTTTCCCAGGGAGGCCAGAGAAGACCTGTTGGGGAATAACATAAGGGGCTGCGCGTTACAAAAGGTTAGGTAAAGGTCAGCATTTGGGACCCCAGATGATCCGGATCTGTTTCATTCGTCAATAAAGATCTCCTGTAATTAAATCCCACACTTGACTCACATGGACGAGCTCTCCGTTGGCAGAAATTCTGGTATCCGAGGGTTATTCTCGGGGACAACCGGCAAAGAGAGGTGATTTGGGGCAGGTCGCCTAGGACCTCAATTAGCCAAATAGAACACAATATAGAATATTACAACACACGTAATGTATTCCATCAATTGTTCTAGCTTGCCTTCAATACCAGAAATGCGTTGTTCCTATTCCACGTCAGAATCCGCTCGGGTCAAGGCATCATTCATACTTACCATCAACTTCTGAGAGTGGCCGAAGCTTTCTTCCCCATTCTCTGTTCCTGCATACACACATTGTTGACCTAGTCGCTCGCAGTACGAGCAAATCGGTTTCTCGCCTGGGCAACGGGACTTCTTCCGGCTGGAGCAATGTTAGCTCAAATTGGCTCCCAGCTTGGGACACTCAAACTTCAAGCTCACCGACATGGCTCGCAAGCTTGACGGGCTCGTTTGAATGGCCTTTCATCTTCAGTCGATGCCATTTTGCATATCTTGTCACCACGACAAGTGGTGATCTGAGCTGTTCTACGTGGGTAGAACGTCGATCCAAGGCGGGGAACGGGTGTGGGTCCGAAAAATATAGGTCAAGTACACCTTCCCCAGCTTATCTTCTATATTTTTCTATCTATCCCAATAGGCCCTAGGTGTAGATCGAATAACAGGAATAACAATCGAGAACACAAGCAGAATCCAGTGGATGACGCAAGGGTTTAAGTTGGGAAATGTTCAGGCCCAGTTTCATACTATCAGAAGGTGTCAAACTTGAACATCTATTCTCTCTTCATCCAAAGCCTTATCGTAGGTATCAGCATAGCTCGTTCAATTGCAAATAGCAATTCAAAAGCTTTATCATGAGCAATCTGCTCATCAGGAATTTCCGTGACGAAGTGAGTGGGCCTGTGGTGTAGATGATGCGCCTATATACACGGCGTGCTATGCATAGCCCTAAAGTGTACCTTTGACCTGAGTGATAGTAGACTCTGTTCAACTCCACCTTTTCAAAGATCTCACGAAAATGCAAAGTGGTAAATTTCCACATAGTGAAGATCGACGATCATGTGATCTGCCACTGAGCTGACGTCGGCTCCGATTCCCCAGGCTTTTGGCCACTCACCTCCGCCTCCTCACTCATTTCTGTGACAATCTTTTGATCCCTGCGGGCTTTGCATCGCTCCTAACAAAGATCCGGAAATATCGAGGGAAATTTGGAAATATCCAAAATGAGTGACGCCTACGAACGCGAGCAGTACGTCCCCCTTTCTCCACATTGTCCCATCGGGTGCCTCTACGAAAGGAATCATGTTTCGATTGGAACGCTAATCTTTTGAAACAGGCAGAATAATGCGCTCCTCAATTCCCTCTCCTCGAAGGTCTCAGCTCTACGCTCCGTGACGATCGATATCCATGACAATGCGCGGGATCAGGACACTCTCGACCATACGGTATGTCCTAAACAATTATTCACAGACCGATAATGATCCAGGACGTTTGCTTGTCACTTGGAGATACTTATAACTGGCGCCTCGATCGTGTTAACTTGCGACTGACAATCCTACCTTCTTAGAGCGATGTATTCTCCTCCTTCTCAACAAACCTCAAAGGCAGCGCCACTCGACTCACGCGGATGGCGAAGCAAGGCGATTCCGTGGCTGTGCTGAAGATTGCAGGCATGTGCATTGCCGCTGGCATCGCCCTCTATATCATTCTTGGGTGGATCTTCTGAGGGACTTCTTACGTCCTTTCAACCTGCTGCTTTGTCGACGCCCTTCTCCCTCCGTCCGCCTCAATATTCGATACCCTTGCTGGACCGAGACTCGTATCGAACATTCATGATCTGATCCTATCATGTTATTTCATGGTTCTGGGTTGTCTTAGTTCTATGGACCGCATTTGTGCTTCGCTTAATCGTAATACGGCGTGGCACGTTGATTTGCAGGTGGCCCGAGATTTCCCCGTTGTTCTCGATATACTCGGTGTGCTGTCTTTGGGCTGTGTCTGTTATAGACATCGATGTCCTAGACCATCGGCTATACGACTCCTACCGCCTCCTCCGACCTACTTCGGTTGTCCCTTGACCGCTAGGCTCTCTTGATTGACGTCTTCATGATTTTCAAATCGGCCCAAGTGGGTCTGGTATCTTGTTTGGAACAGGATGGTTCCAAACATCATTGCGACTTGAAATTTCTGCTTCTTCCCATTTTCCATGTTATCAATATTGTGATCACTGAACATAATACATACTTGGCCCACTAAATATATTCATCCATGCCCCAGTATCCACTCGTTGCGTAATTGAAGTACACAATGGATCTGGTGGATGGCAGTCAATGGTATTTAATGGCGCTCGTCGGTTCCTTCCATACCTAGGCAATTCTACTGACATCACCACCAAGTGGTCCATTCCCCGGACATGATATATTTAGATCAACGCCTGGAATCTTTACCCCAACAAACTCTAATGGTCGATCGTCGGTTTAAGCTCATCAGGGTGATGGGTGGCCAAAAACTTTAACCCAAAACGGAAACCAGGTGGTATGGACACAATGAAAGTCCAATTCAGACTTTTTTCTCTCCGCTTTTTCTCGTCATGACTCTTAAAATCAGATGTAGGAGTTGACTGACTGGGAAAACTCATTTATTACACTGAGCACTTATTCCGTTGTGTCGTGTGACACATTTCCACGTGTCGATATTACAACGCCGTTTTCGGCAAATATGGCTTGCAATGCCAACCTAAGTTTGGTGTAACCAATCTCATTGAAAAATACCAAGCTTTCAGCTTCCCCACAATCCATCAAGGCTACATTCCTCATTGGATCTCATTGGCTCCGTGACCACGATCCGATACAGACCTCGGGAGTGTACCATGTCATCAAGCACAGAGTACTGCGCGTTACATGTATCAAGATCCGATACGGCACAAACAGACGCTATAACACCACCCCTCTACAGCTGTCAGCCCATTCATCCAGATCGGGCAGAGGGGTAGGCCCACAGTGGACGACAACAAGAACACTATCGTATGATCTGCACGGAGTATAACAAGCAGCGCTTCCATGTGTCCGGCCTGCATATATATGCTCGGTACCGAGGTAGCTTTACGATTCTAGATTCCAAACTGGTCGCTGCATAAATGTACCGTTGAGTTCCGACAACCGAGGCTCCACACCCATGACGGCATTCAAAATCTGCCGATCGAAATGGAAAGTTGTAAAGCTAAGCAGCCGGGATGTGCCTAGCTAGGCAAGGGTCTCGCTAGCTTCGATCAGCCCTGTGAGTAGTTGTGATATAGTCGATTATATGGAATTGACCGGGTGTTCTTGGGTGGTTTTTGAGCAGTTTTTTTCCAGAGTTGATTTGCAATTGCAAATGTTTTGTCTTTTTAGATGTGATGGATGTTCCGAGTATAAGAGTATTGAAAATGCCTTGGCTCTTTCTGATTGTTGACATTGATGAAGTCCGAGATGTACGGAGTATTGTGTATGATTTACAACATGGCAGACCAGATCTAGACCACGGGAAAACCCGAACCAAAAAACCCCCGATATAAGACCCTGTCAAAGCATGTGGACTGATTCCGGCATGCAATTGGCCCGAGGTCCTCAGTGCAAAAATTCTTTTCCGTCCATCTTAGCAGTCGATCCACGCGATCTCTGTTTAGTTCCCGCTCTAACGGAGTAAATATTGCAAGCTCCCCCCTGGCGATCACCGGAAAATGCCATATCCTGTATTCGGCAGAAGAACTACCGAAGGATTTACGGCACTGCTACGCTTGGATAGCAATAATTGTCTGTGCCAACCATCTGTTTATTAGGGTTTTTTAATAACTGTGCTTTTTTCAACGTGTTGGTTCTTTCAATTCTATTTGGTGGAGCAGATCTTTTGCGATATTTGGATATAGCGATTATTATTGGTACGTGAAGACGCAAAGACCCTGTGCTTCTTATCTGACCGTCTGGAAAAAAAAATATTAACCGAACTGATAAGCTGCGCTCCAGGGCTGAATGAGGCGTTGAGGGATGTTTAGTGATTGGCTATATTTGCTCCTTGACATTTGAAAATGGAGCATGGCTTGATGCAATGTACATTTATGTTTCAAGCGTGTTTTATATGCAGTCTGCATGTTGTACAGTGCGTTCAGCGGTGTAACACGGCTAATAGTTTGATACTAAAAACGCAAGATGAGTCAATCACGATGACGACATGTCTTCAATTATTACACGATCGCTATTATTGTCTATTATTGTACGTTATCTACGGAGTACATGGACACACGCGTAAACAAAGAAAGTGTCCACATTATTGGCTTTTTTCCGGCATGATGCAATCCGGGTGGACATGAAGTTCTGGAACTCACCGAGAATTTCATAGTGGAGAGTCTGCAAAAGTTCACCGTCGATGATCTGCTCGGAGTGGGGCCGAATATCCTTGAAAATTTGTTTGTAGATAGCTTTGACCCTGGTCTGTGTTCGTGCTTTTGGTGCTTTTTAGATTTTGGCTGTCGTGATTGAGTGACAGAGATAGTGGCTTGCCTGCAGGGTTCAGACTCTTAGGATTCTAGACTCGAACCAAAAAGGCAGCTCAGGTGTAAGCTCCCAAGGTTGACTACGGACTAGATTAAAATCAAAAGATTAGATTAGTGCGGGTCATCATAGGAATGGATATTCTTGCCCAGGCGCACTGTCAAAAGAATTAAAAAAATACCAAAAAAATACCAAACCAAGTTTCAGCCTAAAATATCACACCGAGAAGCCCAGTATATAGAAAAAAAAAACAAGGCGATTAACTGCACAGACACTCGGGTTGCCTACTAAATCGGCACCCATTCGGGATTCCGATCCGATGAAGCGGAAATGCCCGAGTTCCATTCGAGGCATCCCGACTGGGCCCGTGGTCGGCATTCACCATCATCGGGAGCAAGCCGAGAGCTGGCTTTCACTGCACTGTATACAAATTGCCCGAAGCAAGTCCGCAAAAGTGGGCCACACAAGGCAAAAAAAAAGGCATAATACGTCTGTGTGTTGTTTTTGCCCGAGACCTTATCTTTGTTTGGTTTCACCCAAGGTTAGGCGAAATGCCTCGCAATATCTCTGACCCGCTTTGAACCTATCACGACGCCACGGGTATTGACAGCTCGGTGGGGGGTCTGGTTATCAGAGGTGGTTCCCGCTCTTACCGCAATGCTCATCAGGGACTTGAGTGATGTAAGTGTTGGGTTACTGTAGGCGGTTAGATCGCGGATATTTCCGAATGTTCCCGGTGAGATTAAGATGGGCTAAGCTTGCCAAATTAAAGTCAAACGCGATCTCATGCATTAATATGTACGGTTGGGATTTTCAGGCACGGCGCTTGCAGGAAGATATGGTCCCATTTGAGAGTTGCATTTGTCAGTGTGTTTGGGCAATACCTAGGTAGTTTCTTATTAGCGTCAACGGGCGGCAGTTGGATAATAGATTGAAATAACCCGAGGGTCCAAGCCCCAAGGCATCTTTTTTATTTTGAGTGGCGCGATCCAGAGCCTGGTAGGTGTCTAACATTATATGTGCCGCGACTGGTTGAAGGCACACCGATGGAGCATACTTAGGCTTGGTACGGAGTACGGAGCATAGATCTCCTGTTTATCATCCAAGTGGGGTCTAATTTGACACCAAGTTCTGAAGTATGAAATAGATCATTTCATGTGGTGTAACTGCAGAGGCATATGTACGTTGACGTTGTGTGATTCTCAGAGATCTTAAAAAGCATGCGGGAAGGGCGATCCCGAGGTATGTGCAACATTGCATGGCGTGATGACCAAAAAATGGGTAAATGGACCTCGGTCTTCGTGAGCTGAGAGGTTTTGTATTCATGTATGTTATATTAATCCAATTTTAATCTGCATGCAGAATGCCCTGCATTTAATGGCAAAGAGACCAAATAGTGATCTAACAGTACGCGTATGTTGTACTCCGTATACTCCGTACCCTACAAGGCGTAGTACATATGTAGGTACATAATGTATGTATGTACTAGAGGTCTGACATTCATATTTCATATGATAGCGCTGACGTAAAATAACAGGCACTCCAGGGCTCATTTTGATGTGATTAACCGGCTAAGACGGTTCTAAGGTTCTTCAGAAATCTCTCAAAAATCCTTTATAATCTCACTGATTCCCCTAATTATTGTAAAGTATTACTTTTCTCTTCATTCTATGCCAAGCTCTCTTGAACCTATTTCCGTTGGAGATTAGTCATTTCACATCTTGCCACCAGGAATAATAAGAAATACAGAAATACAGGGAAAAAAAGAAAAAGGAAAAAGGAAAAAGAAAAAAGAAAAAAAAGAAAAGCGCCGGAAACGGCAGGCAACTCCACTGGGGACCCAAGAGTCGGACCAGGCGTATCTGGCCATGTTCCGGTAGATCAGCGATAGTGAAAAAACGGAAAAAATACCGGTACACTTCAGTTTTTTTGATCTTTTGATCTTTTGATCTCTTGACTCTTCTCTTCCTCTTCATATTTTTATTCCCCTTGCCATCTCTCCATTGCTGGCAAATTCCAACATGGCTCTCAGCTTCTTTAGTGGCGGCGGGAGCGCCAGCAGCGCCAAGTACTTTGATATTAGGTGAGTGCGGGACACCTGCAGCACATGCGAATTGCATATCTGACTTCATCCAGGTTGAATGATGAGTATATCGTGTTTCGTGGTGGTGAACATGAGGCCGCCAGTGCCCATCTGCGGGGCACTCTGATCCTCTGTTTGTCCGAGCCGCTTACCATTAAACACATCCGACTCCAGCTGACGGGCATGTCCCGCGTGTGGTATGTGTCGCATTTCCTAAATCCAAAGAAACACCACTAACAAGCGCTTTTCACAGCTGGCACCTTCCCTCCAGTGCATCCGCCGGTGGCCGTAAGTCATGGCGTGAACGGGTGTTCTACGAGAAAGCTTGGACATTCCGCGACCCAGGCAAAGGAAAAACCGAGGTTCTCCCTGCAGGCAACTATGAGTACCCCTTTGATGTGATCCTTGAGGGCTCCATGCCCGAGAGTGTCGAAGGTCTGGCCGAGACGTGGGTGATGTACCGCTTCAAGGCCGAGATCGGGCGCAAGTACGTCAAGGACATTACTGCGCGCAAACCGCTCAGGATCATTCGCACTCTGGATCCCAGCGCTCTAGAGCTATCACATGCAATGGTAAGTGGTTATCGGCTTAACTGACCTCATGGACTCTTTTTTTTACTGACAAATCTCCCAGTCCGTGGACAATATCTGGCCCAACAAGATTGAATACTCCATCAGTACTCCGACGAAAGCCATCGTCTTTGGAACCGCCATCACTGTCGATTTCAAATTGATTCCCCTTCTCAAGGGTCTTCGTATCGGTCAAATTACCTCACAGCTGATCGAAACCCACGATCTTACCCTCAATCCTGAAGACCCCGACTCCATTCGCAACACATACAAGATCACACGGACGATCTTGACCGACGAGCACGAGTTGGACGAGGACAACATTGAGATCATCGACGAATCGGCGGAAGGATACCAATGCACGCGCGTTCTAGACATGCCCCAGACCTTGACCCGTTGTCTGCAGGATACAGACACCAAGGGAATCAAAGTCCGCCACAAGTTGAAGTTCCGTATTCAGCTGCACAACCCCGACGGCCACATCAGCGAGGTTAGTCATAGTAGAACCACTAACGAATCTTCTGTCAGGCTAACACCAAAATACAGCTCCGTGCTACACTTCCAGTTTCGATCTTCATCTCACCACACCTTGCCATCGATGACAACAATAACCTTACCGGCCAAACCCCTCAGTCTACCCGGATCGCCGTCGATGAGTTTGCGCATCAAGCGCCTCCCCTTTATGGCGAGCACACCTTCGATCAGCTGTATAGCGAGCTGGATCCCAGCGGTTATCGCACACCAGGTCCCGGCAGTGGTCCGGGCACGCCATTCACTCCTCTCAGTCGCAACATCTCGTCAGAAAACCTCGCCTCTATGAACGCCCTGACCAACACCGATATTTCGGCTTCGGCACTGCATCATCGTCTCATCAACCTGAACGCAAGTCCGCGCCACCATCCCGTCAATACCGGTACATCCGCTCCGAGCGAGGGACTACACGGGCTGCACGGATCCCAATCCCCAACAGATGGATACAACATTCATCGCCAATTGGGTGTTTCTAATGACTACTTCGGAGCGATTTCCGGATCAAACTCACACAGCCATGGCAGTCCAGAACTCTCCCGTCGACCATCCGATGAAGTGGAGCCTGAAGTCCTTCCCTCGGGAATGGCAACTCCCTTCCACCCTCAGTACGACGAGGTGGAAACCCTCAGCCGGGTTCCCAGTTATTCCACTGCAGTGCGCTGCGCCGTGCGTCCGCGTGACTCTGGTCTCCCTGATTACAACGCCGTGATCGCTAGCAGCCTTCCCACGCTGTCGGTTCCACAGTCCCCCCAGCAGGCTTATATTCGCAGCGGCCGTGCAAGCGGGGCTGCCACTCCCCTAGAGGTGCCTACCCGCTCCGGCTACTTCAATTCTCACGGCACCAATGCTGATGATGAGGAACGCAGACTTAGACTTGTGCAAGCTCGCGCCAGAGCATGAGATATGGTCACGATCCTTGGATCCACGCATGATCTTCCGCTTTCGATATTCACCAAAAGTTCTCCTACCGGTGCTGGACACTGAGACCCCCGCGAACCGCCATACCCTTCAACCCTTCTTCGACCATTTTTCTCTCCATTTTTTTCTTTCCTCTCCCCCATCTCCATTTCTACGAACGATCATGGTCCCCAGCATTAACTACCGTTGTCGAGCCTTAGTCTCGATCAATCTGGAACTTCTCACGCAGCATTGTTCTGAATCTTTCTACCGTTCACTAGCGGCAACTCCCCACCTCTTTTTATTTCCATTTCCCTTTTTCTCAATCATTTCCCCCTCCGGCGTTCAATCATAGACAAGGGATATTTTCATAGATGGTCACGGGTGTTTTGATTTTCCTACTTTTCTTTTACCTCACGAATGGGATCCGATATCAACGAGCTGCATGACATTACCATATGCCCATCAGCACGAATCACGCATACGAGCCTTTGACGCATGTACTTAATTATTTTTTGTTAGATCAAATTCTTCTCTTCAATGCTCAACAGATTTGACTCAATGATATCATGGCCCAATTAGGAAATTAGCTGTCGATCCCATTAGGTAATCGATGAATCAGTCTAGTGGACCATGTCCGGGCCCAGGCGGCCTCGGAGCACTCTACTTCTTCCGGTGTCAATAGCATTGTTCGCTTTCAATAGATGCAACATTGGAGGTTCCATTGGCACATGGCCGGTTCCGAATACCATTGATCCATACATTTTAAATTGTTCCTGGACTCTACTAGTAGTACGAAGGTTTCATTAGAGTTGAAAGGTATAGTTACTATGTTAATGGTAGTAACCTACAACCTTGAGTATATATTGTAGAGCCAAGAGATTATTACATTTTCGATTAACCCGACATAATAAGGTTGGAAATAACCTGAATGTTGGGTAGATAATCAAGCGGCAAGCCACAGCATGTACTGAGGTCCAACAGGAGTTACAAAGTGGCTTGGTCCGATGAGCGAGAACGAGGGGCACAGTGACCTCATTGGGTCTGTCGATCGGTTAAGAACACATTCTCGCCTCGATCTTTCTCCACCTAACGATACTCTTGGAATATCCTACATCGTGCAAACTGCTAGTCGAATAACTCTGGTAAATCTGCTCGTCCTCAATTATGGATCTCTGCTAACTAGTCCGGCCATAGACTAGCGCTCCCCCACCATCGGCATCGGTCTTAACACAGCCACCGATGCTAACATCCCCCCAAATTATTCATTTTAAGCCACACCATCACTCTTCAGCCCTGGTTTTGGCGAGGAGAATATAATTTCGCCTTCAATTGTTCATTGTTGATACCTTGAATTGGATCACGGACTCACCGATCTACCTTACCCCGCGCTTTCTCCGCTACCATGTCCACTCCAGTGAGCCCCGCGGATGTGAAGCTGCCCCAGCGGTCTGGTACCGTGAGCAGCGCCTTCACTCGTCGTACTTCCATGAGTGATGATGAGGCTATCCCCGACACCGATAGTAGTGAGGTCTGTATCTGTGATATCGAAGAAAAAGGAGTACCTTGAACTGATGGTGTGTTTGTTTCCAGACTACCAATCTCCTGCTTGAGCGTCTCCGAGCCTGGAAGCATATGTGCGGATATCTAGAGGATTATTTCTCTGCTACTGCCAAAGTGCAAAAGTCCCAGTCCAAGGATTATGAGAAGATCTTGAAGGTCGGTGTTTATTCCGCTGGGGTAGTGGTAACCGGAATTGACAAAGAATGGAAATAGGCCGTGAACGAACCCCTCAAGGAAGGCCACCACTTCAGCTCTAGTGAGGGTGGCGTGGCTGGTATGTTCGAAAACCTCCGCAACAACACCCAGGGCATGGTTACTATGTACATGGATGGCGAAAAGAACCTAAAGAACGCCATTCTCCCCACCCTCGAGCGTCTCCACAAAGAGATCAAGAACAAATCAAAGGAGCTGAGCACTGGAGCCACCAAGGGCGCCAAAGCCGTCGAAAAGGCCCGCGGCCTAACCCAGAAGCACATTGAGCTTCTCGGCCAGAACGCCGCTACCTACGACGCCGCCGCCTCCGGCAAGATCGAGCAACACCACGATCCCTACCTCCTCAAGCGCGGTATCAACCACCGTCTAAACAACCAAGTAAACGAGGAGAACAACCACCGCCAGGATATCCTCGCCGTGCAGAACTCTTTCCAGCAGTTCGAAGCACACGTCCTGCAGACCATCCAAGGCACCATGGAGCAATTCCACCAGCACATGGGCGGCCAACTCGAGCGCCAGCGAGCCATGTACGCCGACATCCTCGGTACCGCCCAGCGCATTCCACCAGACTTCGAATGGATCAACTTCTGCGTGCGCAACGACGCAGCCCTGGTAAACCCAGACTCGCCCCCACGCTCCTTCTCCAGCATCACCTTCCCGAACATGGATCACCGCTCCACCCAACCGCTCATCGAGGGATCCCTGGAGCGTCGCTCGCGCGCCATGATCAAGGGCTACTCCACCGGCTACTACGTTGTCACACCGGCACGCTATCTGCATGAGTTCAAGGACAACGGCGACTTCCGTCGCGACCCTGCCCCGGAACTCTCGTTGTACCTCCCTGACTGCGTCGTCGGCGCCATCGACGGCGTGAAGTTCAACGTAAAGGGCAAGGACGTCTCCAGCGGTAAAATCGGTAACGCTTTCCACACAAACACCGAACTCAGCTTCAAGGCCCACACCCCCAATGACGCAGAGAAATGGTGGTCCGTTATCAAGGAAGCTACCCGCGCCCCAGCACTGGCTGCTGCTGCGACGACCCTCGCTTCTCCCACCGCCACCTCCCCCGCTGCTACCTCGCCTGCTGGCTCTGCGAGCCCTTCCCGCAGCGTATCCGGCCAGGCCCAGCCGCCCACCTACGCCGAGAAGGAGATGGAGAAGACACAGGCTTCTCAGGCTACTGCTGCATCCCCTGTTGCGGCTAGTCCTGCTGCTACTACCCCGACTGCGGGAATTAGTCGTACGGCTAGCACGGCTAGCCACTTCCACACCTCACCCGGTGGTTCCGCTGTGGACAAGTCGTGAGATGATGGGGTGATTTTCCCTCGTTCTCGTTTAGGATATATATTTTTAAGCTTTTTATGGTTTTTTGGTTTTTTGGACTTGCATTACCCACTCACATACTTCAATGTTGAATAACGCAATGTGCATTTCATTCGTTGGCTAGGGTGTAGTGTTTCATTCAGCCATTAGGAGAGTGAAGTATACCTATCTATACCTTGGTCAACCAGAGATATACATCTTAATGAATTTCTTTTCACAATCAAAATGCAAGAATCAGATATAAACGCTAACTGGATCGAAGATCCTGTGAACTATCAAATACACAAAATGGGTAGAGTTGTGTCGTCGAATCATACCATAGCCTATGCTGGAAGATACACATGGCATAGGGTATGGGGCTAGCTAGGTAATCCCAGCATACATCCATACATTTTCATTTCCAATATCAGAAATCCTCGGGACTTTCCAGATCATGCAGTTTCTCCCCGAGGAATCGTCCCAGCGCGGCACATTTAGATTCCAATGCAAGCAAGACAGCCGGCGAGGCGGAGAGGTTTAAGCTAGCCAGACGCGCAAGATCGGCGCTGCGGTCGATCTCAAATTGCGGGTCTCCATGGCCGTTATGAGGGTTCGAAGAAGCAGGCGCGGCAGCTAGTGTGCGAGAGATATCACCCTGTGAACCCTCTGGTGTGGACGTTCCATTATTAACATCAAGGATGCCGTTATCGGCGAGAGAGTCGGCATTGGTGGCGCCATTCAGTTCCGGCGCGTCTCGGCTGGATGGGCCGACCGCAGCCACGAGGACTTTATCCGCGATTCGGGTTACCACTGCGACGGAGTCGTCGAGTTCGAAGACGATTGAGCCTACGTCGCCTAGAGACATCGATTTGGCGGTCACGTAGGATGAGGGGTGGCTGGCTGGGTTGACGCCCGTTAGATTCCCGCTTGAGGCTGTCTTGGCGTAGCATGTGTAGGCGGCACCGTAGGTTGCACTGAGGTTGCGTAGTTGACGTGAGGAGAGGGAGGAGCCGTGGGCGAAGACGGCGCCGTTTGTTGCGAAGACACTGTAAAGAGATGCGGTCATTAGGTGTTTTTCGCGATGGAAGCGCGGCGGGCATACATGATCGTTGTGATCTCTGGCGGGGACAGATTATCTTCCAAGAGGTCGCTTAGCGCCTCTGCGTCCAGCATCTTGATATCTGGGAGACCGGGGATCATGGTGTCGGTGTTTGTGTTTGCGTTTGTTTCGGTGTCGCTTTCTTGGCCTGCCGAAGGCGTGTATTCCTCCACCTGGATCTCGGGTTCCTCCTGTAATGATATGCAATCTGTCACCACAATGCAATCTTTCGGTGGCGTCCACGAGCAGTCCTCCGGGAAAAAGAAACAGTTGTCGCAATAGTCCTCGTCGTCGTGATCGTATTCGATTGGCTCGTCGGAGTAGTCTAGTAGGTTCTGAGCACACTTTGTCTCGCAGCGGGCCCAGTAAGGCAGGAAGGTTGGTTCGATTGGAGGTGGGGAGCTAGGTATGGATATAGTTGTTGAGGAGCAATCGGATATCGAGTCAGAGAAGTCGGGAACTGGAGGAGGTTCGGGTTCAGCCATTTTCACACCCATAGATACAGACTCGATAGGTAGAGATTATGATGTGGCGTTTGTTTATTCCCCACAAAAGGAAAACCGAGAAATAAGGGCACGAGGGAAGATAATATTCTCACAACAGGGGCTTGGCTAGGTAGATGACAGGGAATGAGGGGAACACGCAGCGGTTCGGAACCGTTGACTCAATGCGCTGCTCTGGATCAACCTGAAATTCGCGATAATTCCAATCACGTCCGGTGGTACACAGGAAGAAGCCAGGAAAACAGCGCTTTATGAGGCCCGGTACGACCAGCATGTCATGAGATGTGTGCGGCGGCTCCGCAATGGGAGCACCCCGATCGGGCAAATAGGACGAAGCGTGCACATGAGCAGAGACTTGATTGGGAGAGGGAGAGGGGGAGGATATGTGGGAAAGCGAGAGCTAAGCGCGGCAGTATAAGAAAGTCCAAAATAGGAAGTCCAAATTTGAAGAGAGGAGACGGGATGCGACACGACGCCGGGGCGAGGATGAAGGCCAATGGTAGGAAAGGGATCAACCGGGAGCGGGGGAGAGAGTTTGAAGGATCATGCAACAAGGATTGTCACGAACCTGGTCTATGCAAAATAGGAGAATCGGGGGAACTCAGGAGATTCGAGAGTGTTTGGAGGTGGAGGAGAAAGAGGAGAAGAGGAATTGGAGATAATCGTCCCGTTGATTGGAGTTCCCGCATGACGTTTGAAACGCCGAGGTATAACAACGATAACTACGATAACTACGTATGTAGTTAGTTACTGCAGGAGAATGCATTATGTACTTAATAGTATCCTATGTGTAATATAATTATTTAACTCGAAATCAGCCAATTTCTACCTTAGGATATTCCAGTCTACATTATCCTTGCCTATATTACCCAGTTATTATGTTATCAATTGGGGGTATTATATACTTGGGTTAATTGTAGTTCAGTTTGAGATTATCCACATTTACTAGGCACAGCCTAGAACGTATAAAGAGTAATATACCTAATTATGGAACCTAATTGATCTCAGTTCTATACAGTATAGTCTTAATTCTCCAATTCTGTCAGCTCCAAGAGCTATATCGTACAAACTGGATATAGCGTCATGTGCCCCACCCTCTCACCCCAACCGCTGACAAAAAAGCTCTTTGCCCCTCCTGGTCTCCCATCCTCCCTCAATGTACTCTCGTCTTTCCGCCAGGGTCCTCCAACAAAGTCTCTTTCTACCAATCAGTAAGCTGGATTCATGTTCAACTGATCGTCCAATTATTGACAAGTTACCAGGATCCATAGCAACCATGGCTTCCGATACCTCCACCTATAAGCTCAACCGTTCGTGCCCTATACTTCCAACATCTTTTGACACAATCACTGACACAATGCGAACACTATAGATACGATGATCCGGGTCAAAGACCCGCAGAAATCGGTGGATTTTTACAAGTTCCTCGGTTTGAGCCTGGTCAACACGATCGACATGCCTGAATGGAAGTTCTGCAACTACTTCCTGGCATATGACGGCCCCGCCTCTCTCCAAGGTGACCGTCACTGGACCGATCGCAATGCCGTTTTGGAATTGACTCACAATTACGGCACTGAGAATGACCCCAACTACAGTGTGGTGAACGGAAACACAGAGCCGTACCGTGGTTTCGGTCACATTGCTATCTCGGTTGACAACATTGAAGCTGCCTGCAAGCGCATTGAAGATGCCGGCTACCCCTTCCAGAAAAAATTGTCTGAAGGCCGTATGCGACACATCGCCTTCGCCAAGGATCCCGATGGATACTGGGTTGAGATTATTCGTCGCGCCGATAAGGATCTCAGCACCACCACCGACCCGGGTAGCTACCGACTGAACCACACCATGCTGCGTGTGAAGGATGCCGAAGCTAGCTTGAAATTCTACCAGGAAACCATGGGCATGACTTTGGTCCGCACCAGTGAGAACCCAGAGAATAAGTTTAACCTTTATTTCCTGGGCTACCCTGCGTCCAACCCCGAAATTAAGGAGGGTAGCGGATCGGCGGAGTGGGAAGGTTTGCTGGAGTTGACCTGGAACTATGGTACCGAGAAGCAAGAGGGCCCTGTCTACCACAACGGCAATACTGAGCCCCAAGGTTTCGGTCATATCTGTAAGTGATTACTGGATTTCTTCTAATTGTTTTCTAGAGTTACTAATTTGGGGGTTTAGGTATCTCTGTTGATGACCTCCCCGCTGCGTGCGACCGCTTCGAGTCTCTGAAGGTGAACTTTAAGAAGCGCCTGACTGATGGGCGGATGAACAACATCGCATTTATTCTGGATCCCGATGGATATTGGATTGAAGTGGTGCAGAACCAGGGGATTAAGCGCACTGGGGACTGGTAGAAATACTATATAAAGTTCAAAGTACAAAGCTATATATAACTTTTGAGTCCAAGTCTGAAAATGCAGCACATCACTTGACCCCGTGTTGATTATTCCCCCACCATTTCATAGGCCAACAATGGTGGAGACCCCGCCCCCAGAACATTTTTGATCTTGGGGATCTTCCCCTTTGAAATTTATAAACTTCCTTTTTCACTTGCGTAATAGCTTGATAATAATTTCGATCTCGAGGATTCGATCTTTGATGCGGGATGAATTAAGGTGATCTGCCCTCTTATTTGCGGGGATTCATCGCCACGCACTCAACCCACAACCACAAGCTTCAACACTGGGAAGATTCGTCCAGGACGTGGTCTTGGACCTCTTGACCATGTCGCCCGATCCAGAGAAAACAAAAAAAGCACCCCGTAAACATGTCACCACCGCCTGTGTGCCATGCCGTGAGAGCAAAATCAGGGTATGTGCTCTAAATTTGGAGGCAAAATGCCTAAATGGCTTGAAATAAGCTAATGTGCCACTTGCTACCAGTGTGACGGAGCAACTCCGAACTGTCAAAATTGTCAACGCAAGGGCAAAGAATGCAAATACCAACATGGAGACGATAAGCGGAAGTAAGTATGACCTTGTTCGTTATTTGGAAGTGCCCAAGTGACGAAGACGCCCTGATAGACATACATCACCGAATGTTCAAAGGCTAATATGAACCAGAGTTTCTCTTCGGGCATCAACAGAGTTGTTCTCGGCTCGAATTGACCAACTTTGTCATTTTATCAAGGAGCAGGGGCTGGAGCCACCGCCAATGAACCCAGAGGATGAGGCTGGCATGAACAGGGTTTTAGAAACCCTCCAGATCCCACGCGGATTCCCTCAAGTCTCGGCAGTGACCGATGAAAAGCCACCACCGGATGAGCCAAGGGCCTCGGGAGGCCCAAGCAAATCCCCGTCTCAAGATCCTCCTGTCGTAAATCCCAAGGTAGCAACCCCGAGCACAAATTTGGTTGCTTCTGGTGCATCCCCAGGGCAAGATACTGCGTCTAGTGGAAAGGCCCCGTCGCCTGAAGGCTGGAATCCCTTTGGAATGGTACCAGGCGCTTCCGACAATCAAAACCTTGTTCAATGGGGCTTCACTTTGCCAACAGCTGAAAGTCTAGACACGATTTACGCTAATCTCAACGGAGGACCGAGAGCCCATGCAATGCCCAGAATGCCCGTCAACACTGAATTGAGCCCGGATAGCTATCAGCTTGGCATGGATATGGCCCAACAGCCGGGGGTTTTGCTAGGCCAGTTGGTGCATGACGGGGAGAATGAATCGGACAGCGGTGAAGAGGACGAAGCTGAAAATGACGTTATTGAGCAATTGTCGCACCGAATTGGCACGTTGAAAATTGCGGGTGATGGCCATCTGCGATTCTACGGTGCCACGTCCAACCTCAATCTGGTGGACGTGTCTGCCACACAGCAGCGGCAGCGACCAGACGCACGGACTGTGCGCCATGATGGTCAGGATATTCTGAATCATCTCAGGGTTGGCCAACCTGTTGATCAAGCTCTTGAGGATCATCTCGTGGAGCTATATTTCACCTGGCAAAACCCTAGTACATACATTGTCGACAAAGAGATGTTCATGACGGCACGAACTAAATGGCGCAATGAATTGGATGATACTCCGTTCTACTCGGAGGTTTTAACTAATGCAATGTGAGTTGACCTTTATTTTCCGATGCTAAAAGGATTTACTGACTTGTTGCAGGTGTGCGATCGGGAGTGCCTTTGAGGCACGCTATCACCCCACATTCATTACTTTCCCCAAGTCTCTCTCTGAATTCTTTGCAGATCGTGCCAAAGCCCTTCTAGAAATTGAACTAGATTCTCCTTGTGTTGCTACTGTCCAGGCCCTTGTCATCATGAGCTGCCATGAAGGCGCATCAAATCGCGATGCTCGAGGTTGGCTGTATAGCGGTAAGTATATATCTTGGACATGGGAAGTGATCAATGCTCATTGCCTAATTACTCTGCAGGAATGTCTATGCGGCTTGCTTTCGATCTTGGTTTACACCTAAATATGACGGCATACGTGAACAAGGGCGAAATCACCCAGCTCGAGGCTGATGTCCGTCGTGCAACCTTTTGGGGAAGCTATGTCGCAGACCAGTGAGTTTTTACACTTTTTACACCATGGATTTCTCTAACGGTAGCTAGTTTCTGGGGCTTCTACTTGGGACGCCCATTCCGCATGAACGCTGGAGACATAGGTGTTCCAAAACCTGGCTCTTCTCTTTGCCCTGAAAAGGAAGAAAATTGGCATCCATACGGCCATCAAGCCGCCCATGCGCTAATTCAGAACGGTCTGAGGAATCCCATGGAGCTAATATGCAGGCAATTTGTTGTTCTATGGGAGATGATCTCCCCAGTTGGTCACATTTTGTATGTGGGTTCTGCACGCTATTCAGTACAATGCTAACATGCCGTTAGGTATGGATGTTCCGACATCTCTCGGCACGATTTGCAAAGGATCACTTACCAAGTGACAGAAGATTTGTTCGCCTGGAAAGCAAATCTTCCTTCTACCCTTCAGATTAATTTGGACGATGATACCTCGCCAATATTGCCTCATTTGATGATGCTCCAGTAAGTTTCCTTCAACCCAACAGACGCCCAGAATCAGCCTAACTTTTACTTGCAGCATGCAATACCACCAGATCATTATTTTCTTCCACCGCCCATGGCTCTCCAAAAGCTATATCCAGCCCCGCAGTCCTCGACAAGGCCCCGGGTATCACCACGCGCGGCGCATGTGCGTGGAGTCAGCCACCGCCATTGCACGACTACTCCATCTCTACGAAAAACACTACACCTTCCGTCGCATGAACAACCAAGTGGTAGCGATAATCTTCAGTGCAGCACTCATGCTTCTTTTCGTAACGGTATCCAGTTCCCCGGTGAGCCCAGGCAAGCAGGGTGACAGTCCGACATACTCCCGAAGCACGGAAATGGCAGCATATCTCAATCTGTGCTTCCGCGCTCTCGATGAACTGGGCCAATCATTCGACAATGCCAAGCGCACCCGCGACTACCTTGTTACCCTCCAGCGACGCTGGCAAGCAAATATGCGCCGATCTGGCTCAGCCGCGAAACGCCAAAACAGCAGTGCTAATTTGGCGTCGCTGGGTTCGCAGAAGCCGTCTATACAGCATTCCCGCAATGCCCATGGAATAAATGACTCGCGAAAGAAATCCCGTTTATCTGTTTCTGGGGTCCCTCCCAATATGCAGTCAACGCCTGTGGCGACCAACCAATACTCCCACCTCTCTCAGAATACCATACCTCATCAACAATATCACCAGCGGGGCTCTTATCAAGAACAAGACCCCTTCCCCGTCCCAGTTCCTGATTCCCAGATAGGCGATCTGAACTGGATTCCAAATCCAGATATGCATCTTTTGTCTGGGAGTCAAAATGGCAATGCGCTGAATGGAATGGGCCAGGTTCCATCCCCTCCCTTCCCGGAGGACCCTAGTATGCTCTCAGACATCGCAGACATTGATGGATGGTGGCCATCAGAAAACTACACCAGAACCTCAATGCCACCATGAAATCGCGACTAGTCACACTGTTCTTTGGTCTGCTGGTCTGAATACTTCCAAGATTATAGAGAGTACTCGACCCATAGAGTCTGTCATGTTTGTCATCCCCTGCTCCCTGGGAGCGATAGAGTGAATATCCCATAATCAAATGATACATACCATTCCATGTATTGGAGGCTGTTCACATAAATGTACTATTATATCTACATCTCAAAACCAGGACCATTATGAGTTCCTCCCATATCCAATTTCACATGTAAACTAGATCTTACATTCCTTGCAGCAAGCAGATTTTAGTCTACATCTTCCATTGTCCCTTGAAACACATCCTTGAACCAATCCCCCACTTCCTCTCCCTCATTATTATCTGCACTCCGAACCTGAGACAAAGTAACCCTCTTCTCCCCAACCCCCTTCTCCCGCCCCCAAAAGCAAGCACGCCGCATAGCAGAAACCATCTCATCAGCCTGTCTAGCAAGAACCGTAGACCCATTCCCGCCCTCTCTAGTCTTCTTCTTCATCTCAATCGCAGACGAAGAAAGAGAACCAGACCCCAAGGCAGCACCATCATCCCTCGAAAACACCCGGACCCAAGGCAAAGTCATCTCCAACCGCCCAATCCCATCCCCGGGCCCAGAGAACGTCTTCCCACTAAGCCCATAATCCAACCCATACGGCGGCCAGCGCGAAAGCGCCTTCCGGCGCCGGGTAACAGTAGCACCAATACCATCAACGTCGTCGACATCCATATCAGAATACACATCTTGATCCCAGATCAAATCATCCGATGCAGCGTATTGCTCTGCAACTGTCGTGACCCGCGCCTTCTCCTTCAGAACAGGGACAGGATACTCCGGCCCCGTAAGATACTGCGGGAATGTGCGCGGCACGTCCCGGCCTGCGGAGCGGAGGAAGAGAATCGGCGAGGCGAAGGAGTCGAAGCAGCGCTCTGGTGTTGAGAAGAATTTCGAGCGTGCTTGGAGGAGGGGGAGTAGGTCTGGTGGTGCGGGTGATTTTTTTCTTGGTTGTCGTTTGTTTTTTGATGTTGTTGAGCTTGCAGTAGTATTGTTATTATCACCTGCTCTTGTCTTGATTGTTGTGCTAGTGCTCTCGCGCGTGCAGTATTCATCCAAACCAGGCCAATCGCACACGGGGTCTACGGCGGCAACAGCGCGGATGGATTGCGCTTCTGTTAGAGCTAGCATTAGAGCTAGAGAGCCTCCGATGTGTGTGCCGAAGATAGCTAGTTGGGATGGTCGGAGGTGAGTTTTTATCCAGTCGAATCCGGCCAGTGTGTCGTGCACTGGGGTTGGGTATTTGTAAGAGGTGAGTTGGGGGTTGCTTGATCCCAGGGTTTGGTCTGGGACTTCAATTGACTCTTGTGAAATAGAGCTTTTATCTGATGATGGGGGGATATGTGTTTGTATCTCCCCGAGGCGGTAGTTGACTGTGACTACCAATGCAGACGCGGTAGATGCTAGGATATGCTGGGGTGAATCTGCCACAGGTGCCAAGGCGTTGGCATCGCCAATATTTTGGTGATCAAATTCGAAATTATCATGATTTTGAGATGCGCTTATGCCATTTCCTTGGAACAGAGGCCCAGGCGGAAGGTAGAGGATTACATTTGGGCCTTCTGGAGACAGTCCCTCGTCAGACGTGCTCAACGCGCTCGGTCGCGTAATTCTAGGGACAAAGTTAGCATTGAGTAACTATGGCACATAGAGAAAGTGATATATTACTTCAGAGAGATAGCCCCATTGTTTCCGATAGGAAGAGAGAGTGTCTCATCTGTGCAATCGGATGCGACAGTCGAGTATCGCGAGCTTTGGAAACACGCGACGGAAATGCGGGTAGCTCCTCTACTGCGATGCAGGAAAAGGGCGATGCCACGGGATGAGCAGATGATACTTCGCATCGCACTATCAGAGCATGCCCTCGACGTTTGATAAAACTTGTCAAGAATCGCGTTGTTGGCCTTGCTATCCGAAAGGAGTTGATGCCTGAATAATATGGCAACCTATGCGGACTCGCCGTGAAAACGATATTGTTGAAAAGAGATATCGAGAGTAGAACAGTACATGGTATGTTTTATTGTGATAAATTTAACAGTCTGGAGTGTTAAAGCATTATATTGGCCCTACTATTCTTCGATCAAATGAAGGGCTAAGCTAGCGAATCATGCATAAATAGCAATTTTTCTCGCTTTACAATTTCAATAAAACATACCAAAACCAAAAAAAAGCACGATGAGCATGAACTAAATCTGCAGCTGATTGCCCCAAGAGTCCCTCCATGAATAATCGTCTCACTTAGATGTAGTCGCCGACGCTGCAGGGTCATCTCGGTCTAGAGGAGCTTCGGTATCATCCTCAGGCACAGGACGCACAACCTGCAAGACCAACTGCGGATCTTTGGAGTAAACACGGAGGCCAACCACACAGACAGCATTCCACGGGTCAATACGAGGCTCATCAGAACTCATCGATGGAGGCTGATTCTTCACATCCGTCTCGTCAGGAGGCATATCGATATCGCTGTCAAATTCAAACCCTTCTAGTAACTCAAGGTCACCCTGGTCCAGAGCTTCCGTAGCAACACGAGTATCTAGACTGGGACGGACCGAGTCAGTTCTACGTCGCCATCCACCGCTCGCGTGTCTTGCGTGCAGGCCTTGGCCGTGGCCGCCGTTGACGTGGATGGTCGGGACGGAACCGTTGATACGGCTCTCACTCCTGTCACTTGAGATGCTTCCAGCGTCGACAGGAGAGTCCTCTACCGGCTTATCTGCCAGAATTTGACTGGTGGCAGAATCGCCTTCGGGGTTGGGATCGTAGGAGCTGCTGCCTGGGGTCCTGATCCCGCGTCGTGCTTCCATGCGCTGGTGTCGGGCTTCTGACTTCTCGCGGCGGATCCAGTCCTTCTGCATCCTTTTCTTAATGTCATCGCGAAGCTTTCTCCGCTCGGCTGCCTTGAAACGCTCCTGTTCCCCCTTTTCTTGGTCTGTTTCACCCACCATTCCCTTCGCGTGTGCGAGGTCGTATGAAAGGCCGACTTGGACCAGTTTCTCTCTTCTCGTCGAGGCAACTTGGCGGACAATCTCCTCAGTAGAGTCTACGTCTTCGTGGCGGAAGGCCGTGATTTTCATCAAGACGTGATAGCGACCCGGGTCAAGGTCAATCTCAGCGTTAACAGATCGGCCCATGAAATGGCTGCTATGGCTGCGCACGAGATAATCTTGTTCCCCGGCTTTCTGCAAGCGGAACTTCAGCACGAAGCTGTACTCGCCGGCTAGTCCTTTGAAATAACGCGCATCAAGCTGTGTCTGTTAGCCACTGTACAGGAGCAGGAGTGAATGGAGAGAAACAAACCTGGGATAACACAATGACTACCGGACCACTGGTGTTCACTTCCATCATGAATTTAGTGGTATGATAATCAGCGGACCAGGGGACATTCAAGGTAGTCCATTGCTGTGTAATGGTCCATTCAGGCCCAAAAAGGCGAGTCCGGTCGAAGTGCTGGTATTTCTTGAGCAGGTCTTTATAAGAGATCCAGAAGAGCTGGGCCAGGTCAGCGTATTAAGTGAAAGCGCAATGGATGAATACATACACCATCGTTGCCAAATTTATGGCCAAGCTTTTCCATCCACTCGGCCGTCCATTCTTTGGATCCATCACCCCAGGCACCGTACCATTCTTTGCGACCCCATGGGTTCCTAGATACTGTGAGTTTCTGGTTCGTTTCACTAGCGCATTCGTGCACCTACCTCAGTCGTAGCAGTCGGTGCCCTTCAATCTCCCGGGCGTCCATGATGGAATAGGAGTGACCCTCCGCGATACCCTTCCGGTCCCGTGGTGGACCTTGGTACTTGGGATCTAACCAGTTTGCAAAGAGGCCAGTCCCGCAACCAAAAAGGAATTCTTTGTTGACCTTCATGATTTCCTCGGTCCAGAAGCGGTCCTTGTTCAGGATATTGCTGGATAACACCTCAGACGTGACGCCTCCGGTGAGATCCTCGATGGCTTCACCAACGAATCCACCCTCGATCGCGGAATAGTCTCCATGGGCCTTTGCGAAGGCTTTCTCTAGAAGAGGCAGCCAAGTCTCGTTGTCGTCAACGCACTGTGCGAAGTACAGGGCCCGCGAGCCGGTCTGGTAGACTCGTCGATACTCTTCCTCCGCATCAGTCCGATTGATGTCGTCCCAGATGGGTCGCTCGATGACAGACTCATCGTAGTCAGCAGCGCGGAGATAAAGCTTGTCATCTACAATGCACTGCTGCCACTCGCCGTCTGGTGATTGAAGTTAGCATGATTCCATGTCTGATCGGACTCCAAGTACAAGCTTACCCCGATGGAAAACAAATCCATAAATCCCAACCTCTTCATTGCGGGCAACACAAATATTCTTAATCAGCTCTTCCTTGTTGCCCATAGTACAAAGCGCAGCCATGAGCCAGCAATCCCCATCATATCCCTGTCGCACATCTGATGCGGTAGGCCCGTTAACAAAGAATTGCGGGTTCTCAAAGATTTCCTACATGAATATCGTTAGCGACCTGCAATCCACTCCATGGCATATCGTCTTCGAACTAACAGTCACTCTCTTCACCCCCTGGGGCCTGAACTCCACATTCTCCTTATCCAATCCATCGAGATAGTGTCTCCGACCAGACTTCAGGTCTAGCTCGATATCGAAGTGCGGGTCTGAATATTTCTGGTTCACACGCTCGCACTCCTTGACAATACGATCAACGGACTTTTGACATTCCTGGTACGCCTGCTCGTACGATTTGACGGCCTCGTGGCCCTGGATACGGCCGCTTGGTACGTGCTTGGCCCGTGTCCGTGCATACGGATTGTCCGGGAGCACCGTGTATACTTTGCCAGGGTACTTGGTGTTGAATTGTTCCCAGAACTGCTTGACTGATTCCTGGGGAGCTTGACAGCGTGCGCGGGGCGGTCGGCTATTTGAGCGCGAGGAGCCAGGTCCTGCTACGGCATAGCCCATCTCATCGTCGAACTCCATAGTTTGGAGGTCTTTGGGTTGATGCTCTTTGCTTGGATGGGATGGTTTTTGTTGTCTTTTTTTTTCCTTCGAGGAAGCACAACGGTGGGGATCTTTGGGCGGCTATTTCTCTTATATCGCACTAATCACCCCCCAAAATGGCGACGATCACTGATGAAAATAGAAACGAGACAGGGTTGCTCTTCTAAATAAGAGTTTGGGAAGAAGACAATCCCCAATTTTCCCCTCACACGGACACTCCGAGCCGAGAACATAGCCTCAGCCTTCATTGCCTCGTATTGATTCGCTGGGCTTGGGCTTACTCTCCATAAAAGCGTTCATCGTAAGGCTGCATGTGCATTGGACTAGCGGGCGAACGAGCGAATCTGACAACAAAGGGTGCTTTTGGCCCCCACTCTTGCGTCTCAGCCCCCTCCTGTAATGGGCACAAAACGAATAAGCATGCATTCCGAGTCATATTTAGACTGGACCAGACTCGGTTTCGAGCAAATAGAGAAGTCAGAAAGCAGTGAGAAAGCAAGGAATGGAGAGACTAAACTTGGATGAGATGCTTAGCATGTTTCATTCCAAATTTTGTGGGGCGAAGTTCAGCTGACATGGGGGCCCAATAACGGTTAACTTCCAGGGCTGCACTTAGCTTATGGTCTATAGTAACCTGAGGCTGAAAAAGCTGAATACAATGGTACCGTAACGTCATTTGTCATATCTGATTACAGGGTAGAAAGGGTATGTACGCCTGTTATTCAAGACTAAAGCACTTTCGTATCCAGTAAGCCCGCCCTCCATATCACTCCCCATTGAACGCCGAAAGAGGAGAAAGAAAACACGTCCCGAAACCATTCCCCAGGGTAAATAAGACTACACATAAAAGGTGTGGAGTCATTACACTAGTGGAAGCCGTTACTTGGACCACGTCCGGAGTAGTATGCGGTGCCGTTGCGGAAGTACGGGTGGAGACAGGCCTGCTTAGCCGATAGTCGGTGTGCAGGGTCATACTCGAGCAGAGACTCCAAGAGCTGACATCCAGCCTCCTCCAGCCCGGGAACGATCTCAACATCAGGGCGCTTCCACTTGGGGAAAGTGGCTTTATAATCGGGGAACGAGGTCACGCCGGGCCAAGTGTCTTCACCAGGTGTACCAAGGATGCTGGAATTCGTTAATACGGTTGAACATAGAGCATTAAAGAACCACCCTTACCGGAAGATTTTGAAGATCTCGTCAATTTCAGAGTCGCCGGGGAAGAGAGGCTTGCGTGTACACATCTCTGCGAAAATGGCACCCACGGACCACATATCAACACCAGTGGAGTACTGACGTCCACCCAGCAGAATCTCTGGAGAACGGTACCACAAAGTGACAACCTGTAGATCATGTTAATAAAGGGGGACTTCCACCAATGGAATTGGAAACTCAATGCGTACCTCGTGAGTGTAAGTCCGAAGAGGAACACCAAACGCTCTAGCAAGACCGAAATCGGCCAATTTCAAGTTGCCTTCACGGTCAATCAACAAATTCTGAGGCTTCAAGTCACGGTGCAAAATTCGGTGGCTATGGCAGTATCGGATTCCCTCAACAAGTTGGGCCATGAATTTTTTGACCATAGCATCACCCAGGCCCAGTGTTGCACCCGCCTTGAACCCATCGGGCAAAGGCTTCCCTCGCCCACCGTCACTGACAGGCAGGGCCTCCATGTATTTCTTAAGATCGAGATCGAGGAATTCGAAGACGAGGTAGAGCTTATGGCCATCGGCGTGGACAATGTTCAGCAGCTGAACAATGTTGGGGTCCTGCATTTCCTTGAGAAGGGAGATCTCGCGAATGGCAGTGCTAGGGACGCCCTCATCTTCGGCTTCTAGGCGAATCTTCTTCAAGGCAACGATACGGTTGGGGTGATTGAGTTCACGGGCCTTGTAGACCACACCGTAAGTGCCTACAGAGCATCGACGCGTGAGTTGAGCTCTGGGTGACAACAATCGCGTCGAGAGAACATACCTTCACCGATTTTCTCAATTTTCTGGTAGTTATCCATGGTGGCCGACATTCGATCCTATTCTGCTGTTAATCAGCTTAGCAATTTCAAAACAAAACGGCCAGAATAAAGATTTGACACAAATTGGAGGGCTGTTGCCAAGAAGAATTTGTAGGGGAAGCAAGGAGAATAGATAGTCGCTACTTACATCCGAGGATGTTGATCTCTGAGAACAGCTGGAACAGCTCGCTCTCCAAATTCCACCTGGAGATCGAAAAAAAGTAATTTGTTGAAGAGAAATTGACGAAAGACAGTATTTCAATGGTGGGGAGAGAAAGACACAAAACAAACAACCCCCGCGCCCATCATAGGGCGGTGAAGCGCGTATGTTTTCTCTCCTTCACCAGGGCAACTTTCTCTCTGATTTCATCTCTTCGCAATGGCCCAAATTAAGGGTTTTAGTGCTCATGATCGCCCTCCTGATCCAGTGAGGCTTTGTTACAAGAAATATTCTAAGATTGCCTTGTCCGAAGTTGACAATGACCCGGGGATCCTCGACCTACAACGGATCGATCCCGACCAATTGCCCGATGGGGTGACGATCACGCAGTATATGTCCAGCCAGGATCTACGATTAGCATTTGATGATTTTGTTCGTGGAAGTCATGCTGCAACAGAAGAGCATGCTCCTCTGACTGAGAATATTCCAGTATTCGCTCACAAATCGATTTCCGGTTAGCATTGTATCGCCTCTATTTGGAACTGACCCAGCAGGACAAAGAGCTATGCCTGACCCTCCTGACAGGTCTTTTGATGATCCCCGCCTTATTTCCTCCTACTGTCCAGATCGAACTCCTCTCCCGCCTATTCCACCGAGACTTACCCAACCCCGAGCATCAGACAAACCTCCACCTGCATTATGACGTGACGTACCCCGAAAACTCAGAAGAAACCCACCTCCCCAAGTCATTCTTCGCAGACGATCCCACTCGCGAGTTCCAGCCCAAAGATCCTCGGGTGCACAAGCCTTTGACAGTTCAAAATCTCTTGGAGAGAAAGCTCCGCTGGGTGACATTAGGTGGACAGTATGACTGGACTGCCAAAGTATACCCATCTGGAACCCCACCGGAGTTTCCGCCAGATATTGCAAAGGTGCTACGCGCAGCCTTCCCAGCAACCTCGGCCCAGGCTGCCATTTTGAACCTCTATTCTGCCGGAGATACGCTGAGCGTGCACCGGGATGTGAGTGAGGAGTGTGACGTAGGCTTGATAAGCGTGAGTTTTGGATGTGATGGATTATTCTTGGCTAGCCACGATGACGGGAATGGTTGCGAGATCATTCGGCTTCGCTCGGGCGATGCTGTCTACATGAACGGTAAATCGCGGTTCGCCTGGCACGGAGTCCCTAAAATTCTGCCCTCGACCTGCCCGAAATGGCTGGCCGACTGGCCATCATCTGAAGAGTCGGTTCCAGGAATGCCGCCTGGTCCATACGAGATGTGGAAGGGTTGGATGTCCAGCAAGCGGGTCAACCTGAACGTTCGACAAATGACGCCTACTCCCGCTTCCGAAGAGAGAGTAGATCAAGTTTAACGTGAGAAGTCTGTATGTCAGTAATCTCCTCATATTATTTCCTTGGTCCAAACATGGACAAAATTCCATTCCAGCCTACCTAAGCACAGAAACATTCCAATGAGCGACCGGATTTCGCAGTCCAATGTCCAAAAGTTCCCATGGTTTCACCAGAGCCCTATATCAAAGCTACTCTCAATAACTCGCCTTTAGCCGCAGGTGGCAGTGATCCTCCTTGCAAATTATACCCACACGCTTTCTAACCATCAAACTGTCCCAAAACTACACCATGAAATTCCAGGGGGCCGTCACCTGCGGTCGTTGATCCTGCTAGGTGAGCCTCACTGTCCCATGGGTTACGGTTAGGGCCAATTACATGATTCACTAAGAGTGACAACATGGGCGCTGATCCCACAAAATTCCCATAGATTAAGCCCGACAGATGTTAAATTGTTCTTCTAGCGTCCGGTAGACATGGTTTCTATCCTTGATGAATTGCTAGAATCCAGTTCATTCAAGGAAACCAGCGTATCAATTATCGACTCCTCTCTGTGTGTTCCTGTGCCTGTGATATCATTGTATTTTTAGTACTTTGTTCTTTCGATTATATTTCACCCGTTAATGGAAATGAATCGACTTGATTCTTTCAAATATGGTTCCAGCCTCCGGCTTCCAAGTAACATATGATTTATACCTAAGTATATCCTCTGAATAATGAAATAGAGAGACTGAAAGATCAACCGGAGGTTAATCGGCTTAGAATGTGATAACGCTGATTTACGACACTGAAACACTTTATCATTGCCAAGAGTCCACGGGTGATATCCGCCAAAGTTTGATAGTCTCTGCTGAGCTCTGATACTCGTGAACGACCACTCTATCACTTATCTGCTACTGGTCACCGGCGCCGTAGACTGGGTTAGGCATCCCGTCTGGAGTGCGGGGGAGCAGGTGGTTAAGATAGTGGAAGTAGTGGAAATAGTGGAGATAAAGACCTCGGGAGTACTCAGGGATTTTTTGGGGTAATCTTCAGTACCTACCTAGGTACATAAGTACCCATAACACCCCCGGGGTGTTTGCCCACATCAGATAGCTGTGCTCAAGGGATACACTACTTGACATCTTCAATGTTCATTTTCTCCAAACTTCGGGAGGTGGTCTGGGGGAAGCCCGCAGCGACCAAGGCAGAACGAAAGCTTTTGGTCAAGCTTGACTTGGTTATTCTATCGTTTTGTTGTTTGATGTATTGGGTCAATTATCTTGATCGCATGAACCTGAACAATGCATATGTTACTGGAATGAGAGAGGATTTGAACTTCCACGGCAACCAATTGAATATCGCCAACACAGGTACGTCAGCGTGCTGAGCCTGGGATCAAAGGTTTCCCAACTTTTGCGACTAACTTATCATAGTTTTCTATGGTGGCTATGTTTTGGGACAGATTCCGAACAACCTCGCCTTACAAAAGCTTCCTCCGCGTATCTATTTCCCGGCGTGCATGGCTGCCTGGGGATTGCTCACTTTGGGTACTGGCTTTACTCACCACCCATGGCAGATCATGGTCATCAGATTCTTCCAAGCTATCTTTGAGGCTTCTACATTCGTTGGTTGCCAGTATATTCTCGGAAGTTGGTACAAGCCGGACGAGCTCGGCAAAAGAACGGCGATCTTTACTAGCAGTGGTTTGGCTGGAACAATGTTCTCTGGGTTTATGCAAGGGGGTATTCACCAGAGTCTTGGTAAGATGATCATCTTTCATCAGCAGTAACACCTTTGTACTAAGTGCTAATTCTCTGCAGATGGTGTTCGGGGTCTTCCCGGTTGGCGGTGGTTGTTCATCCTGGACTTCTGCATCACCATTCCGGTGGCGATCTTTGGGTTCCTCGCGTTCCCAGACACTCCAACTTCAACAACCGCATGGTGGCTGAGTGAAGAGGAGAGGAAGCTTGCTATCGAGCGTCTTCCCGAAGTCGAGAAACAACGTGGTGTGTTGGGATGGAATCTGATCTCGCGTGTCCTGAGGACCTGGCATTGGCTAGGTTTTATTCTGCTTTGGATATTCGCCAGCAACACCGAAATGTTCTCATCGAATGCTATTATGAATCTGTGGCTCTCATCAACAAACAACTACACCGTGTCGCAAGTCAATTACATCCCGACCGGCGTGGCAGGTGTAGGAATCATCACCACCCTTATCCTTGGCTGGTATTCGGACTTCACCAAACGCCCATGGCATGTGGGTGTTTTCTTGGCCTTCACTGCCATTTTGTCTGGAGCGATCATGCTGCGACCCCCATCCACCGGAGCCAAATTTTTCGCATTATTCTTGAATGGTGCCCAGTACGCCAGCCAGACTGTGATTTTTGCCTGGGCAAATGGGGCTACTGGAGATGATGATGCGAAGCGAGGAATAATTCTCGGTGCTATGAACACGTTTTCAATTGCGGTCTATATGTTCTGGTCCATTCTCTTTTACAGCACAACTCAGGGCCCAGACTGGAAAGAGGGTAGCATTGCGATGATATGTATGGGGTTGGCTTTGGTTATCACGACAATTGGCGTCCGCTACTTGGAGAAGCGAGACAAGCGGAGGATTGGAGTACACGATGGCGTTCAAGCCAATGGTACCGACGAGGTGAAAGCTAGTATCGAGGCTGATAGGCCCAAAAACACTGAGTAGACATACTATAGGAGTCCCTATCTCGGGCTTTTGCAGACCAATAAGAACAAATAAATAAACAATGGCCATCTAGCATCGTGTTGTACCGATTTGTACCTAGTAATCGCTTCGGGACCTTCGAAGATAGTAATTGTGCCCCTTCAGATATTGATTCACTCCAATATTTTGGACATGAGGTGAGCTATTAAACAACTCAACTTCTCAACTGCATACAAAATATATATGTGCACCAGTCAACACAGTCATCTCGAATACTATAATCAATAATAATAGCGGCTGACTCTCATAATTTGAATACAATCCACATCCAGTAATTCCAGTTCGGACTACATATTTTATTATTTTAAGCTTCGACCGGATTGAGAGGTTAATTTCTGGGGATTTAGATACCCTTCCTAATTAGGACTTCCGTTTTGTCTTTTTCCATATCTTCTGCCCACTTCGTTAATTCTCTATTGCCTATCGGCACGCCCTTGACCCCGTATCGACAAGCGGGGACTATCGTTCACAAGGTAAACCGGCACGTGGATTGCATTTCCGCGATGTCCACCCGGGTGGTGATAATAATCAGCCACCGCACGAATCAAATGCATTTAAATGGAGCAAAACAATATCGACACCTCTGCAATATTCCCGAGGTCCAAATTAAACCCAACATGATACCCGAATGGAGTAGCCGATAAGCTAGCCTCCAGTTGTTTCGCGTTCAATGACTCCAATAACCCCGCACCCGTGGGGCATTTTGATAGAGTACTCTTTGCGGAAGTCTATCTCACAATATTTTAACAAACATCTTTAATTTATCATGACAGGTGAATCCTGGAAACTGAAAGGCGAAGCCAAACGCCAGTCAATTCTGAATGCTATCCCCAAGAAATGGCGACTAGAATGTCCTGTCCCTCCCGCTACAGAGCTACGTGATGTCACAGCGGATTATATCCGACAATACCTCACCGAGCGTGAGATTGAGATCACAGAGACAGATGCCGTAGCCATTGTGGAGCAGACATCTACAGGCCGCTGGTCAGCTGTGGAAGTGACAGAAGCCTTCTGCCACCGGGCTGCACTGGCTCACCAGCTCGTATGTTTATAGTTACAGCGCACAAGAATCCATAAACCTCAAATGTCTAAATAAGAGCTAACCATAAACCAAATACTAGGTCAACTGTCTCCACGAAGTATTTTTCGAAGCGGCAATCAAAGATGCCAAACAACAAGACGAATACTTCGCAAAGCACAAAACCCCGATAGGACCTCTACACGGCCTACCAGTGAGTCTAAAAGACCAGTTTCACGTTAAAGATGTCGAAACAACAATGGGCTACGTAGGCTGGATAAACACCTTCCAGGGCAACCAGAACGACCCCCGCAGCGGCACAGAAGAAAGCGAACTCGTCCGCGAACTACGCAACCTCGGTGCAGTTTTATACTGCAAGACCAGCGTTCCAGCTACGCTAATGACCGGTGAAACCATCAATAACATCATTAACTACACCTGGAACCCCAAGAACCGCCTGCTATCCTCCGGCGGCAGTTCTGGCGGCGAGGGTGCCCTGATTGCGCTCCGAGGCTCGCCTGCTGGCTTCGGCACTGATATCGGAGGCAGTATACGCATCCCCGCTGGGTTTAATTTCCTCTATGGAATTCGCCCTTCAGCGGGTAGAATTCCTTACCAAGGCGCTGCAAACTCGTTAGATGGCCAGAGCACTGTCTTGTCTGTGATTGGGCCGATTGCGCCAACTGCGAGGTCTTTGATGCTTTTGTTTAAAGCTGTACTTGGGCAGAAACCTTGGTTGTATGATCCGCTTGCGTTGGAGCTGCCGTGGCGGGATGAAGTTGTCCAGGAGACTAGGGAGTGGATTGAGAAGGCTCGAGATGGGGCGTCGACGCTTGCGTTCGGCATCATGAAATACGATGGCGTGGCCCCTGTGCACCCGCCTATTGCGCGAGGGCTTAGGATTGTTGAAAAAACGCTACAGCGACTGGGTCATCGGGTTATTAAGTGGAAGCCTCCTTCTCACGCTGTTGCCATTGAATTACTTGTATGTACCAGTGGGCTTTGCATTGGGGTGAGGCTCAGTACGGTGCTAACTTTTGGCAGGATAAAGTATTCAACATGGATGGTGGAGTAGACTTGAAGTATCACCTCGGTCTATCTGGAGAATCTCGAGCTCCGCAAGTACTCGGTACCGAGCATGGTACTCCGATGACAGCATCGGAGATTTCGGCGCTCAATGTTGCAAAGCGTGAGTATCAGAAACTGTACATGGACTACTGGAACAGCACAGCCGAAGTTACCGGAACGGGGCGTCCTGTTGATGCGCTCTTTTGTCCATTGGCGCCTCATGCCGCAGTTATTCCCAACGAATACGAGTCTGTGGGATATACTGGATTTGTGAATGTGCTTGACTATACTAGTCTTGCGATCCCAGTCACATTTGCGGATAAGAAGGTCGATGTGCGATCGTCTAATGAATCTGTGGATGGATCTGAGCACATCAAGTGGGATTGTGCGTTTCCCCCTATACTTTCCCAGTTGTTATTTCATGCTGATCGTTGTGTAGATGATGCCGAGTCCTACGACGGGGCCCCGGTGGGAGTGCAATTGGTAGGTAGGAGATTGCAGGAGGAGAAGATGTTGACTCTAGCTGAGTATATTGGCAAAGAGATTGCTCAAGACGCGAAAGAAAGGGCCTGAGTTCAAAATATTAGACAGTTTGTTGATTGTCAACGTGACGTTATTGTAACAGAGCACCTGCGCCTAAACTACGATGAAAATGAAGAGTTGGGTATTCATATGGGTATTGATTATCATGCTATTCTGTATTAGAAAGAGTACATCCTGGAACGGACGTACCAAGCAAAGCCAGCTACTAAGCCAAGACAAGGAAGCGCATTAATGATACCCCCAGGCGGCTTGTTGAGTGCGTTTTCACAAGTATTGTAAGCCCAAACCAGTTAATTCCTGGTGGACGAGGATGGGGGCGTCTGCCCCGAGGGTGCAGCAAGATTGGACAAATGGGGTGTGGAAGATCCCCAAGGTTTACCTGCCGCAGAAGGCGGAGCATGGCCAGGATCGGACGAGGGACCAGATGGGTCTTCTGAGCCATTCATGAGGCGCTGTCGCTTAGCTGGAGGCAGCCCACCGACTTGTGGCATGCCACCAGGTAGACCACCACCGGGCGGGCTGCGAGGATCTGCAAAGGAGTGGGGTGAAGCATAGTGGGTTGATGAAGCAGGGGTGGAAGCAGCCGCAGCGTCTGGGCTCAAGGCCGTAGCAGATTGCAAGGGGCGCAAACGATTTGGATGAGAGGTGGTGTCTTCACCTGGGCGTGGAGGCCGGACATCAGGGCTTTGGTGAGACTGACTTTGGTCTGGATCACCCAGCGGACTGGGATTCCCATAACCAACCCCGACTCGACCTATGGCCTTGTCGTGCATAACAACACGTTTCCATTTGGCGACCACGTTGTCGTAGTCCCATCGCGTAGAGTCGGCACTGATGTGGCTTTCTTGTGCGTCTAATTCCCGCCCGACCTCTCGTGGTAGGGGGAGCGTATCCGGGGAAACAGTGCGAACTCACGAGGCCATTGGCATGACCCGAGGCGCTCGACCTGTGCACGCAGCTGGTTTGCTTCCTGTTGCACTCGAGCAAGTTGCTCGTCTGAAGACTTGCGCTTCTCTACCTCTCGCGCAAATGCGCGTGTGATCTCCAATTGCCACGCGTCGCGACGGGTCTCGTGGGACAGAGCATTCCAATGATTGAAGGCCAATTCTAAGTGTCGGAAACTGATATCCTCGTGCTGTTGTGCACTCCGGTAAATCATGTTTTGATCCACCCCGCTATTCCCATGTCTCATGTGCGGCGCAGCAGTCGAGTCTACTGCGAGTTGGTCGGTTTGCCATTGGGCGACCTTAGAGCGAAGGGCTTGGCGGATTATATCGAGGTGCTCGGCGCCGGGAGGCTGGAGGGGAAACGAAGTAGACGAGGGAAACGGATGTGTTGCAAACAGGCTTGGCGGAGGGGCAGCAGCTGCAGACACATGGAGGGGAAGGTCTGAGCTTGCATGTCGAAGTCGAACGGAGACAGCCGAGGCCGGGTACGAGAACTAGTGTTGCGTGAGATTGAGGGTTAGATATGACGAGGGGAATGATTCAACATACCTCGCAGCTTTGATATTGTCAAGCACCTCGCGCAGTGCAAGCTCCAGTGCCCGCATCGTATCCGGGTTGGTGGAGTTAGCACCTCTACTGGAATAGTCCGGTAGCTGTAGCGACCCTGTCCGAGACTGCGATGGCGCAATTCGAGGACCATCCGGCATGCGACTGGGGTTGGGAATATCATTGATCACCCCCGTCGCGTGCCAGGTGGGTGTGTTAAACATCATGCGCACCGGAGTCTCGCGCGACTTCGATCCCGAGTCTGCGGCTGCAAACGGCTCTGCAGCTCCCTTTTTCTGGCTTCGGTCAGGACTGCCTTCGTTCTTCCCTGTAGATGTTCGAGCCTGGCGCCGGGTGATTCCGCTGCGAATTCGTCTGATCTCTTCGACATCGTGGATTCCATCGGGTTTCTTCTTAAAAAGGAATTGGTCGAGGTGTCGACCCAGTGATGAAGAAGTAAAGGCCTGGTGGCAGTACTGGCATTTGCGATCCTTCGAAGCAAGACTGGCCTTCGACTCGTCACCGGCAGTCGAGCCATCGGGGGTATCTCTGGAGGTTTCTGCTTCTTCCTTCATGGTGGGGAAAGTAGAAAAGAATGGTAAATGAAATAGGTAGAAAGGCTTTGAGCTTAAAGAGTCATGGCATATGTTGTAATGCGCTCAGAAGCAGCCAGTGGTACAGGTAAAATTCAACGCGTAAGGTGAGAGAGAGGTGAGGAAGACGGAAAAATGCCAAGCTTTTTGGGCGCGGAGCTGCGCGATGAGCAATTTTGCGGGTCAAGCAAGGCACATGGAGATTTATCAATGTCGGACTTATTGATCTCTGAGCAATTATATATCGTGTGTAACCGTGTCAATGCTACCTATACAAGTATTAGGTAGTCTCTGCAATGTAACTAGGCCACTCAGCCAATCGACTCAGCAGGATCAATCTAACTACCTAGGTGCATATAGTACGTTGAGCAAATCAAAATCAAGGAAATTGTTAAGAAATAGTTCGTTCTTTTGGAGAAAATTGCAGTAATCATAGATCTGTGCTGACTATAGAGTTTGATTATTCTCTACCTTATCAAGACTCGGACATTATGTTGAATGCATCGCACACGATGCACTCACGCACAGCATGGAAGACACGGTGTAACCACGTTCAAGAACGCTCTTTGCCGTTTCTCGTCTTACGCTCACTAAACCAACGTTTTATGTTGCTCACACCGTGCAAATATAACCAGGAGAAGGCGAAAACAAGAGCAAAGTTGAAGATGACATATCCCCAGAAGATTCCCTAATATATATCTGAGATTAATCTCACTTCCAAGTTAACCGAAGGGGTACAAAGATACTCACATAATCTCTCCACTTGTGCGAGTAAAACACATTGAGACCCTTAGCCTGGAGATAATAACAAAGCTCGCGTTAGCTGTACTCTATCCAAGCAATGAACTTGGGAGGCCATGATAAAGCGCAACTTACATATTGATCACCATTGGAGTATTGGCAGAACGCACACATTCCATTCCCAGCGTCTCGGACATATCCACCAGCCTTTTCGGCATAAGGCCCAGCATATTGTTGGCAGGTCATGCCAGCTGGAGCGCTGAAGTGGGATTCTTCGCGCTCAATACAGCGCATTGGGACATTATGCGTGATGACTCCAACAAGCCCCTCCAGGAGATAGTGGAAAGGCGTAAGCCAGTACATCCACGACTGCCAAAAATGCGGTAATGCGACATAAGGGACGACAACACCGCAGAAAGAAACAATAAATGTAAAGAAAGTCGGCACAAGCAAGCTAGCAAAGAGCTCGTTGGGTGCTAGTGCAGCTATGAATTGGCCAAGTCCAACATAGTATAGTTCGAAGAGCATCAGCGACATCCAAACGTAGCCGGAACTGAACGAGTCGCGCGGGAACCAAGTTCCCCAGTACCTTTTTGTATTACCGTCAGACTTAAAAAGATAACTCCTTTTCTCAAGAGACACTTACCAACAGTTAAAGTAAATTGATCCGGCAACAATCGAGTAGGGCAGTTCTGGGAGAATCGTGCTCGTCACAAAGGCAGCCCAGGAGTACATCTTGGAATTAGCTTCGCGCGATTTATAAAGCCCGCGAAAATGGATATATCGCGGTTGGAGTTGCTGTATCAGCGGTGGAGCGATTGTTAACGTCATGAAGACAGAGAACAGCCGCGATTGCATGTCGATGGAGCTATCCCCCAGATGCCAAAATGTGAAGGTGTTGAATAGGCCGGTGAAGATGTGGAGCATAAATTTGCCCTTGGTAATAATTAGTCAAACCTTTCATATTTAGTATTGGAAATAGTAACTTACAAGGATGTATTCTGGGATCCTCCAGTAAGCCACGAATGCGCGCTTGGTGACTGCGACTACTTGAACATAGAGAGGCATTGCGTACTCGCGACCGTCTTTAACCTTCTCATCATCATGAGAATTGCGACGGGAGGCAATTATATCCTCTAGATCCTTAGAAAGCTGCTTGGACTCTGGCGAGTTGGCCCACACATTGCCCCAGTCCTGCCCCCTTATAATCAGGGTTTCCGGCTCCAATGACTTCCAACATATACTATAGAGAAGTTTAGCAAGAAACAATGACTCCAGTTTCATAATACATACCTCTGCCGGATTTTCATGCGGTGAGCACTTCCTACCACCATTTTGTTCAAAGTAATCAATCAACGTCCTGGAGTCATTTCCAAGGGGCCCGTTGTAAACTACACTTCCGCCGCTTTTAAGCAGCAGAAGCTCATCGAAATTCTCAAATAACACGGCAGAGGGTTGATGGATCGTACAGAGAACAGCCTGTCCGGCATCTGCAAGTCGGCGAAGGAAGCGTACAATGTTGAATGCGGCCAGAGAATCGAGACCAGAGGTGGGCTCGTCCAAAAAAAGCAACAGCTCTGGTTTACTTGCCAGTTCCACTGCAATGGTGAGTCGTTTGCGTTGCTCCTGGTTGAGGCCTGAGCCCGCAGATCCAACGGTTGCGCCGGCGATGGACCTCATTTCTAACAGGTCAATGATTTTCTCACAATAGTCATACTTTTCTTGTAATGGGACTTCTTTTGGCTGCCGTAATAGAGCGGAGAACCGGAGAGACTCCCGCACAGTAGCGGTGGGTTCGTGAATGTCCATCTGCTCGGCGAATCCTGTCGCTCTCTGGAAGCTCCTTGGGAGAGTCCTGGGAATATTAGAGTGTATAATCAATGACCTACTTAAGGATTCCATACCGTCCATCAACTAAGAAATCGCCAGTGACCACACCAAAATTGATTCGTTGTGCTAGCGCATTGAGCAAAGTGGTTTTGCTGGTCAGACATTAGCATTAAGAACGGAGTCAACTTCGTTTTGTGTCTTACCCTGCGCCAGAAGCTCCCATCAATGCTGTCAGTCGACCGGGCTTGACATATCCGTGAACATTTTGCAATAGTTGTTTCTGTCCACCCTTGTATGGAATGGTGTAGTTGACGTCTTGCCATGTAAATATTGCAGTGTTTTTAGCAATGTCCTGGACCTTATCACTGGATTCCCTCGAGCCTTCATCATTTTTGCTGGTGGCTATGCCAGTAGCCATGCCATCCTTCTCTGTAGATTCTTCATCTTCTGGCGGAGCAGCTCGTTTCACAATATCTTGAACTGCCTTCGGGGCTTCGCTTCTTTTGAACACTGTTACTGAGCTGCCACCCTTGTTAGGTCTCTGTAATTCCATTCCCAACATTGTCAAAAAGACGAAAAAGATAAACCATCCGATGATGATGCCGAGATTTCGCCACAGGTGAGCTCTGCTGTAAGTGTAGGCCGTTTGGATATACTTGGGACCATGAACAATCAACTGGTCTGGATCACTGCCTTGTATTGCACAGGATTGATGGCCAGGCACCGCATTCGGTCCATCAGGCACAACGTAGGGTGGTACGCATTTTATCTGGAGATTATGGAACTCGTTGGCCATCAATCCCTCAAATGCGTATTGGACAGGGTTTATCCAAATTAGCCACTTTAACCACGGGCGCATTTTCCACGGGGGAATGAGATAGCCTGGATTATGTTGACCATTAAATTCGAATACTAGGTTTCATTGCACCGTGCTTACCTGTGTATACAATCAATGCCTGTATGGCAACACCAGTAAGACGTGTGGCTATATAGTGTTATTGGGCGCTTCTGGATGCCGAGGGGTTTATGCCACTTACCAACATCCAATGAGGCACATAGAGCCCCAAGAGCACGAAAGAATGAGTACATTGTCATCGTGAGAGCAAAAATGAAAAGCAGATTTATAAAGAACTGTGATGGTGTTCGCGCAAGGTTTGCCATGCTAAATGGCCCATCAGTATAATCCACTCGAGGCATCCAATAGACTCACAAGTATACTATGATATCAAATAAAACGACTTGTATGAACACAAGAGGGACATCAACCACAACCTGAGCAAGCGCATAAGCCGCAGGGCGATAGAAAGAGCTAGAGAAAATTAGTCCTATCATTTTCCATTTTCTTCCTGGCAGTCCTCACAAGCTTTTATGCTTCATTAAGATTGGTCGGCTCGCAAACGCCGCGGTCAGTTCTGCCATAGCAAGCAATGCATTGAAAAGCAGTATAAAGAACATCACACCACCCCTCGTAAAAACACCATTGCTGAAGACGGTAAGCCATATGGAGTCTCATTGCGTTTGGAGAGGCAATTGCCTACCTTGTATCAGGAAGATTGTAAAACAAGCTCCCAACGATGAGAGCTTGAAAGGTTATCATACTCCACTTTCCAATCAATGACTCTCTATCACCGAACATCACCAGAAATTGACGATGTGTGAGGATCATAACTTGTTTGTAGAATGAGATCGTGTAGTTTTTCCGCTTGGTGGTGCTTCTTGCAGCCTCTCTCTCCTGCCTTTGGGCTTCGATTTCGCCCTCAAAGGTTGCAATATCCGCCAGGTTGCCTTGGTAAGTATCACTTTTGCGATATGCAGCTTGGAATTCAGCTGCGTTCCGAGGTATTCGGTCATCCCAGCCAGCCTTAACACGCCGTGCATTGGGGTCACTGACAGAAGTCAAAAAGTCTGGGGTTGTCCAACGCGGAGGGCATTCAAAGCCCAGCCGTTCGAAATAGGCCTTTGCATCCTGGCTTGGTCCGAAGAAAGAGCATTTTCCTTCTTCGATCAGAATGACCTTATCAAATAGATCAAATAGATTCTCCGAGGCCTGGTAAAGAGCCACCACCGTCGAAACGTTGGCGGTGTTTGTTAGACTTCGCAAGCTTTGAACATACTCCAGCGCTGTACTGGCGTCTAAGCCCTTAGTAGAGTTATCCCAGCATTGAGTGCTAGCCTTTGTAACCATAGCTTCAGCAATTGAGGTCCGTTTCTTCTCACCCCCAGAAATTCCGCGAATGAGCTCATTGCCAACTCTAGTTCCCAGAGCATGTTCAATCCAGAACAGCTTAGCTATGGCGGACAAGAAGGTCTCCTGGTATTCTTTTCGACTTTCTCCAGGGATTCGTGAGGCTTTGTCTGGAGTTCGGGATTTCAGGGCAAAAAGGAGTGTATCTCGCACAGTCAAAGTTGCATAATGGAGATCATCCTCGGGGTTGTACAAGACTAGTGGTTTTAGTTCGGAATCGTAATCACACAAACAAAATAAAGACCCACCTTCAGACCTATACTGCTTCGCCATCTTTTCTGAATCGGTGCCACCATACCGCACATCCCCTTCGATGCTTTCGTAGCCCGCTCGTTGATTGCCGAGCGCTTTCAAGAAAGTGGAACAGCCAGAGCCAGGTCGGCCTAAAACAAGAAGCATCTCCCCTGGACGAACACAGCCCTGAATGTGAGATTAGCCAAGCCGACATCTAGTGGTTATAAATAGACATACAGTGAAATCATCCAAGATGGTTCGTATCGGTGCTTTTCCAGCTGCGACACCCTTCCTACCATGAGTGAATAGTTGCTTAATGAGCCGTGGCAATCCGAGGAAAATGTCTCCGTTAGTGGGTTGGAGAGCAGCTCCAAGGCCCACGCCCTTCACGGTGAGATCTTTCCATACAACTCCAAGATGACGTGTTTTCTCTTCTTCGGAGTTTGCTTTACGCTCAGAGCCGAACATCCGTGAAATGAGTCTTTCTATCTGGGCCCATTCCTCTCCTTTGGTATCATGGCCGGAGACATAGCTGCGCCGGCGAGATATAGTATGCGCGACACCATATTCATCTAAGCTTGGCCCCGTGGAATCTGCCGGGGAGCCTGATGGGGTCGTGCGGATTGGCGCGTATTCTTCGGGTGGACATGACTTGACCGGTGAAGATGGACCCTCGGAGGAAGAAACGGAATTCCCAGGAAGGTGTTCTGTGCTTGCAGCTAACACAGACTCGCTTTCCACAGAATCATCGCTTGCCATCGTCATTGTTTTCGGGTTGAGTTGAGACGTTTGGAAATGCCAATCCTCAACCTAAATCCCTGTGCTACACAATTATCAGACGTGATGCCGATGCAGATAGGCGTGTCACCTCGGTTAGCAACAGGATATACAAACATAAACACTCCACATGGGTATCATGAATATGAGTGAAATGAAAATGAAGATGAAAAGATCAACAGTTCGAGAATGTACGTATTACGTCAAACATCACCGAGATAACTAACCAGATCTCGGGAGGTCGGAACAGAAACGAACCGAAGTATTATTCGGTATTTTCCTCATTTGCTGACTCTTATAGCTGACCAAGGCTGCAAACAGGTATAACCTGGTCTATTGAGGTCATCAAATTCAAATCTGTCATGTCGTGCAGGTTGGGTTCCCTCTCTGGACCTATTCATAGCAAAGATTAACATGCATTTTACTGTCAAACGCAAACAATTAAGTGAAGGGAGATCGGTGTATCTCCTAAACTTCGCTCGGGTCGCAAAATACATGCGATGCATGAGTCGCCCCGCATTTCGAGGTATCTCCAATCATGAAGTCATAGATTGTACAACATGGATGTGTTGTGTAGTCATTTTAAACGCCATTGGTTCCCATCCTCGTATTACGATTACTTTTTGCTCTTGTACTTTTAATTATTCTGACTGTGCAATTGAAATTTCTCTTGCCTATTGGTTGTATGCTCGCCCTGACTATCTTCCAAAGTTATATCGAACACGAAGCTTCACACCGATTCAAATCGAATTTATTTCTTTTTCTGATAGTATCCTTGCTCTTGGCCGTCTTTTACTTGGTCTTATCTATATACTTCCTAAATAAAAGTAATAGGATAAAATATTTTCCCGCTCTAACATATTACAGGCGTGGGTAGGTTAGCTACTTCCAACCCACCAAGATTAGTCCCTTCGGATATTTTATTTTCAAATCAATCATGCAAGTTTTATAATTTTTATTTTAGAATGGGGCAGTTCACACCTAGGGACTGAATGAGCAGTGCTGTCAGCATTACCTACCTACGTATGTGGGAATATTTAACCATCCGCGGAATTTGTTCCCGGCGACATCTACCAAATCATTCTACTATGGCACAAGAAAACTCTAGTTGTTAGTTTACCAAATAGTCGTGATCAGAGTAATTTTATTATCATGATCTCGTCATTCTATAGATGATAGTTGGGCATGTCAGACAAGTGCCAGCTACTGTACAGTTATCAACGCAAACTAGAGCTGGACAAATTGGTCGCAAGTAAAATATATGTACCCCACAAAAGGTACAAGGAGTTATCTAGAGACAATAGATAAATTTTTATCCGCTCTCGTTTAACGGAGAGCTTACGAGGGTTCGGTGAAATGAGCATTAGGGAGCCATGAACGGACCGTCGTTTCCTGACCAGAAATGCAGCAGCACGCCATGATTACAACATAATACCCTCGAAATGAGTAGTGATAAAGGTTCATATTCCAGTTTGAGAGTGGGAAGATGTAGCTCTCAGCCTAGAAATCATTTTGGTTTCTTCTGCAGGTCCCCTTATTGCAACTCCGATAGCGATGAAGGCCCACCGCGCTCATAGATTCCTCCGGAAGGTATTGGAGTTTTTCCATTTATCTACTCCTTCCTCCAAGTGTGCAGTCAAAGCACGCAGCAAGTAAGTTTCAGAGTTTTTGTGGCATTCATTGTCGAAAATTAACGAGCAGTTCAGTGCTAAGCTGTGGTGTGTTGCTACCACTACACCTCCTCTTCACAGCATTGGCGCTACTCGAGGATGTGACCAGGCTGAAATAGATAGTCAAGTCGATGAGCCCCCTCAGTATACCGTTGGCAGTGTAGCCCCTGAAAAGCCAAGTTCAACCCGCAGTCAATTGGAGCGTCGCATCGTGAAACTCTGGAAGAAAGTCTGGCTGGGCCTTTATCAGATCGATGACAACGAGGATCGATATCACGTCGAGAGACTCGAAGCACTTTCTCTCGGGGCGGGCTTAACTCGCACATACCGCGTTGGTGAGCTTCAGGTTCTTAGGCGCCATTTTCTTCGAAGCGAGACTAACAATGGTATTGCTTCATTGAAGCTGTTCCAAGGCCTGTCTCTTTCGACCCTCTTATCTGTGATCCATATCTTGGAGGCCTATGAAGGTGAAATTGAGAACATGGAGCTGCTCTATTCCATCCTGCGAAGTAGTCAACTTGCACTGCATGAGACTGCTGATCTTGCTCAAACTGCTGTTGTTAGGACTGAGTATATGGCAATTGCGGAGCCGATGGAAAAGCGGATCAGACAGTATGACATTCGAATGAATGTGGTGAATATGGATATCTGTGATGAGGCAATGGGCTTCTATCAGCGACGGAAGGGGGAATATATTTACCATAAGGCATTCCCAAATGCGTGGTAAGAATGTGTGTTTTGGATCTATCCGTGCCCCCTTTTGTTATGACACGTATTGGGTGACGTTGAGTACAATCAGTATGATTTGGATGAAATATTAATTTAGTGTCTCGTTTAGTTAAGTAATAATTATACTCATGGTGTTATTCAAGTCTTGCGAAGTCTTGTGAGACACAAATCTGGAATGATAAGGCTCTCTAAGCGTCCCTGTGAATTTTGATAAACAATAATTACAAACCCGACACTATGACCGTCTAAGAATTGAGAGACCGTTGCTGGGGGCTGCAGAGCGATTTTCCTGGATTTCGCCAGTTGGCTTCTGGCGTACATTCCACCGCACTCCATTCAAACTTCACTACCTGTCGTTGCCAAAGGTGTATCCACAATCGCAGGGTAAATCTCCAGAGCCAACCTTTTTGATGCGAGTCGGATGAAACCTAGCTCAATTCGAGCCGGCGTTTCGATTAATATTATATTCCACCTGAGCTTACCGATGTCATGACCACCAAATATCATATCACAACTTCGGTTGCAAAGCCTATCAGGTATGCACCCCTATGTACATGAATCGATATTTGTTTATTTGATTTGAATAAAAACATCATTCCAAGGCTTACACCTGAGGTCGAGCCGGGCTAACGGTCCCCTTTACCTTTACACTGTCCGTCTCACCCTCGCCCTTTTTACTCTTGCCGGGTTCGTTCACGAATGGGTTCATGGTATCCCCATTATCCAAACCTTCCTGCTTGAGTGAAATGCTTCCTGGTCCATCTGGTGGGCCCATGCCCCGAGGCTATGCGAAGGTTAGATATGCATTGTTTCGACGGCCTGGACTGTCAAGTGACGATAATGCCAACCAAGCCTCAAGAATAAAATGTGAGAAGCAATAACGAACCTCATCCCGACTAGAAGGTGTTGAGCTGAGATTCTGTCCAACGTCTTGGTCCCCCTCCGCCCTTTGGCTATATTCTTGACTTGCTCCGCGTAGCTTTGTAGAAGGCTTGGTGCTAAGCATCTTTATATCACCCCTCTGCCATAGGTATATTGATATTGGTAATCCTAGAGCAATTGATACTAGTAACCTATCGCAAGAAATTAAGTCAAAGTCACATGCCACCTCTAAAATACATGTTCACAGTGTGACTTACCATCGGGGGTTCTTTGCCTGGCCACTTGGCTTTTCAGTGGCAAAGCGTCTTCGAGTAGAGGTCGGCCGAAATGATCGAAGTCCCACAGATGGGCGGATATGATGTCTCACTCCTGCATGTGGAAATGAATGGTGGATAAAGCTCATACTCAGGATTTGATGAAACTCAAAGATGGTCAGTGGGACTATGAAGCTATGTACATTAAGAAGAAGGGCCAGTGATCTAGAGCTGTATATAAACCTCAAACATCTGGTGTGCTGTCATGGTCACATCATGCGACTTCTCGGACTTGCTTCCAAATAATTGTACTAAGCTTACTCTCACGCTTCCAATAGGATTTATGGGATTTGATTATGAGCCCAAGTTTAATTATGACGCATCTGGGGAAACTACAGGCGCGCAATTCTCTAGGTGGTTATCCGGCAGGTTGGTGATTATCCTCTTAGAACTTCCTGAAGAATGTATTCTTTAATATTTCTAGATACTTAATAAGGTTTCGTCCGGTGTCGCTCTACCAACAGTTAGCATCAAGAAAGGGGTGGCCTGAAGAGGCTTTGCTCCCAGAGACCGGCCAACCAATTTATCGGCCAGGAACTGCGACCCTCATCAGTATGACATTTATTCATAGAAATAAAGGATCTCTATCGAGTTATGATGAACTTATAGCTCGCATTCATTGAATTCCACTATGGTAGGGAAAAACATGTACACAGTTCCATTTCTACTCAAGTTAAATCTCAAATAAGATGGAAAACAAGATATTATACACTAATCATTCTCACAAATCGATCACCCAGAGCGTTTGCCGCCACAGGATTACCCGCTGAGACCAGCTCCCGATGCAACGTAGTACCGCCAGTTTTTTCACGTACACCCTCAACCATCACTGCACCTTCGTTTCTCAACGTAGACTCTACCTTCTTGACCTCGCCACCCCATAATGTCTCCATAAGATTCTCTTCCGCATCACTCCACGATGTAATTTTGTATCCATTATAAACAAACGTCCCATCACCCGCCTTCTTCGTACTCAACAAGGCATAAGGCCCATGACAGATCACAGCTGTGGGCTTACTCTCCTGGTGGAAATAGCGCAGAATTCGCCCCAGTTCTGCATCTGTTGCGAGATCCCGAAGTGGTGCGTGTTCACCTGGGATAAAGACAGCCGCGAAGGTGGTTAACTCATTGTTGCTGATGGTGCTGAATGGTCGTGGGGTGCGGAACCCATTCTCCCGCTTCATGCGTTTGATGAGATTGTATTCTCGCTGACGTTCATAGAAATTGCCAGCATTGGCGACGAGTGATTCGCTGCTTGGATCCGGGGCGGGTTCATGACCTTTGGGTGAGGCGAATGTTACTTCGTGACCTGCGTTCAATATTTTGTTTAACGGCTTTGCTAGCTCTTGGAGGAAATACCCCGAAGGCTGCTCAACAACCTTGCCAGCATCGTGTCCGGTGTCCCTTTTCAGGGGGAAAGAGTGCGCGTCGCTGAGAATAATGAGCACTTTCTTGGAATGCATTGTGTCAGTATGTAGGATCAGTGAGGCACTGGGATTGTCACGAATTATCGGAAGTTTAACCCTGAATCTCTCCTGTTTTATATACAACTTCAAATAACATACGTTGCCCTGCAATGACACCGAGATGACGTACCGAATCTGCACGCATCATAGCCACCACCCAGTATACGAGGTTGTATGGTTCTCTGCGAGGTTGACATAGAACATAGTGACTCTCTTGCTAGCGCGCCGAAAAGCAGATAATGGGCGACTGGGAACTGGGCAGATGATTGTCCCTCGAGGCTGGGGAAGGTGAGTGACCTTTTACTCCGGGTGCATGAGCCTCCGTTTGAGAGGGACATTGGATGTGGCGTCGATTCAACCCCCACGCGCGGCTACTTCTACAAACCCCTGTGTTTTGTATTGCTTCTCTATTTTTAACCAACACCCTACACTGCCATTTCCTATCATTTCAACCAATCAAAGCCCGTGTCAAAGTTCAACTTCTACCATCCATACTACCCCAATGCTAGCCGGCGGCGGCTCCGTCGACTATCAATACCCACTCCTTTCTGTCTTTGTGATAAAACATTAGCATTTTCAATTCTAGTAGCTCACCGAGCGTAGTACTAATTATAGTAGCAATATGGAGAGGTATATATATGCTCTACTGTTCTCATACTGAAGAATAACCCTCTGGGGGCCTTTCTTTGCTGATTTTGCAATGCCTTAATCAGATCTCCCAAAGCCCACAGAGCTCAAGGCCCCCAACTAGCCCCAATCCACTAATAGGCTGGGTTTGGGGCCCGAAGGTAGCGCCCACCGGTGGGATACAGACCCGGGGTGAAAGTCCTTTGGGTCCAGACTTGGAAGCATAATTATCGGTTTCTGTTCATTATATTGTGCTTATTCGAAATCCTGCTATTATGCCCAAGTAAGAAACCAACACAGTGTACAACTTAGGTATCTTTGATATGTGTCATACACAAGATACATTGAAACCAAATTCTGGTATTCGGTCTCCGCTCATAGGGACGGTGTCCGTCATATCTCAAATGCGGTGTCCGAGTTGGGACCCCACCAAGCTCCACCGATTAACCAATTGCGTGTAAAAGGAGTGGCCCCGGGGACTGCTCCGCATCACATAATGATTTGAGCGGTGGGTCGTAGATCGTTCAGTAGTATAATATAAAGTATAACATCCATAAAAAAAAAAAAAAAAAAAAACAAGTGGTACAGAGGAGTTAGGTCATGTAGCAATACCTCACGGTTCAATCCCGCAAACAATATCCGAAGACGTAATATGGTTCTGTTGATACTAGGCCCGAACGGCAATAGATAATTGAAAATCATAATGGAATGACTGGGAGAAATAAACACGCTAGGTACGGAGTACATGAACGCATCCTAACCCCAAAAGTGGATCCTGTATGTGTTTCTTGATTAGAACAGGGGCTGTCGTACTATTTGATTAGTTTTATATCGTCGAGTTAAGGATAGAAGAGCCTCAGTTTCCAAATACACGGGAGATTACACGACCTAGCTATCCCATATATATGTTTTGTTTCTCCATTTACTGTGCTGTTATACACACAAATACGTTTCATTGCGCAGCTGGGCCCGGCATTCGAAATTAGCGTACGTGCCGTGCCGGCTATGATCGCTTAATCCCCCGCATCCGACTCCACATTTAACCCCAACATTTTGCGGAGGTGCTAGTCTAATATATTCTGCACATATTCTACATATATTCTGGATTTAGTCGATCTTTATTTCGGTTGATGATCCAACACCTCCCAATTTATCTCAAATCTCGATATAGCCGGCATGGCAACTGACGATAGGCGACGAAAGAATGCTCTGAGTTGCAGTGGATGCAGACAACGGAAAGTGAAGGTAGGAATTGAACAAGTGATTTCATCTACCAACATGCTAAACTGAAATAGTGCGAAAAGCCCTCTTTCGGTCCTTGTCAGCGATGTAGCAGGCTGGGTAAACAATGCCAACTGGGAGGCTCTACCTCGCGACCATACTATCACACTTCAAAAGAACGATACGAACTTCTAGTATCGGTGGTTCGTCATTTCGTTCCTTCCGCTTCTTTTGAAACCGAAGATCTGCGGCAACTATTAGCCACCCTCAAAGGTCCAGTGGAAGGCCCTCCTGCTCCTTCACCACCGCCTGTTGTGGATAGCTCATGTGATGGGCCCAGCCCGTGGCCGTCGGAGACTATCACCCAAATGAATACACCTCCAGCCTCCTCAACTTCCACCTATGCTGCCAGTCCGGAATGTGCAAACGAGGATTTGGAGAACACCTTGATGGTAGATGCTATGAATATTCCTCGTGGGTGCATCCTCTGTTCACTATGTCCCTGACCTGGGCACCTTGTGATATTTTGCGGATACAGGAAAAAACTAACTTCTATTTGTCTTCATCTAGGCTTCAGTGGCTCATCTAGTTGCACCAATCTCAATGCCAAGATAATCTCACATATGTCCAAAGATACCGACGGTCTATCTCCATTCGAGGAGAATGAGTCCCCGCCGTTGTTTGATGGACAGGTGATCTCTTATCGAAATGCAGACTACCTCCCTAATCGCAAGTCGCTTGATCAAGCCGCCGTGAAGTTTTTTGCAGAGATCAACAGCGTCATATATATCCTTGAACAGGACAGATTCCACCTTTGGATTGACGACGTGTACAGTGGAAAGGGGGTGCGTGCATCCGTGCTGGTCATAATGTACATGGTCATGGCTCTCTGTGGGGATGAGAACCCGAGTTTTGGTATTGCTCGATCTTACATGGATGATGTGATAGAAGAATCGAGCTTGGAGAGTGTGCGGGCAATTATGCTGATGGTACGATTGATGCCAGTCCGCGTCGATACACTGTTCTCACTTACCAATTCTGACTTGTTTTTATCAGAGCTTGTACCGCCAAAGAGAGGACCAGCGCAGTGTTGCCTGGGCAATGCTGGGTGTCGGAATCCGAATCTCAATGTCGCTTGGCCTTCACCAAAATATAGGTTATGCGCACGACAGTTCCATATATGGATCAGAAATTAAGCGACGCCTGTGGTGGTCCCTTTGCGAGTTTGACAGCTGGAGTTCTTGCATGCTGGGACATACTTCTGGCCTTGGTCGCACGGATAATGCAGTTTCTCTTCCTTCGCAGGTCAGAAATACCTATCTCAAATAAATTCTCATGGCGACTAACCGTAGCAGGAATTCAATACCACACCCTGCACTCCGCCTGGGTACACCACTACCTCGGCATCTCTCGGTATTCTGATTAGTCAAATATCCCAGCAGCTGTACATTCAAAAGGGCAATTTGAGAAGCAAAGAACAGTTAACCAGCGAGCTGATCAAGAAAGTGGAAACGTTGAATGACGAACTACCAGACCACCTTCGGCCAAATTCGACATTCCCCTCCTGCTTCGCACGTGCCACCTTATATTTGAATCTCAAATATAATTACGCCCGCATGCTTATCGGGAGGCCGTATATGGCCCATTCGGTTCTTTGCAGCAATAGTCATAATGCCGTCTTCAAATCCCGAGCGGAGACCTGTAAGGTTGCAAACCGTGCCTCGATTGAGATTTTAACGGAATTATATCGCCGAGGTCTTTTGTCATCATCTCTTTGGCTGGATACATACTTCATCTTGGCAACAGCCATAGTACTATTTCTCCGTGTGGTCGAAGCACCGAGTGTGCAGAACGAGTTGAAATCGTTTCTTCCTGTTTTGAAAATGTGCGATCGAAGCCAGATTGCAAAATATGCCGCTGGTAGCATCGAAAGGTTTCTCCATAATTTGGAGAATGGTATAACGAAAAAGCCTACTATCACTCCCGGGGATCCCTTTCCTCAGTCATCCAGGCTGGGTCATGTGAGTGGTAGTTGTGATGGAATAAACTTCAATGAGTTGGGGAATATCAACGACCTTGGCTCTGAATACTTCGGCTTTGGTGAGGATTTTGATCTGGATTTATGTGGGCCGTGGAATACCTTGGAATCAGGGTTGTAATAATATAATAGCTTTGTGTTTTCAATGTAATGCACCTTGATCCACTACATACAGCTGCTGGCTGCGTGCTTATGAAAAAAATATATATATTGAAGCTTACCCACACCAACTTCAAGCGTTGTAATCAATCACAAGTTTCCCGGCAACCTCCCCCTTGCGGAGTCGATCTACCGCTTCAGGGAACCTTTCAAAGGGCAACACCTCACAGACTTCTCGCACCAAGCCCCTTTGAACAAGTTGTAACACAGCCTCTGTATCCTCCATTGTGCCTACCAATGTTCCTTTGATTGACAAACTTTTCAAGATCATCATGGTGGGATTCACGTTCATGATGTGACCAGACGCTGCTGCAGGTAGCCCAATGCACATAACAACACCCCCAATCCTAGCACCGATATAACCGATGGCTGTTGGATATGCAGGGGGCGCTGTGACAAATACACCGTGAGATCCAATACCACCAGTCAGACGAATAACTTCTGCAACAGTATCCGGGAACTCTTTGAAATCAACGAAGGCCTCTGCGCCCATCTTCAATGATAGAGCACGCTTTTCGCTTCCCGTGTCAACAACAATAGGCCGTAACCCAAAAGCTTTGGCTATCTGCACAGCTTGGATCCCAACACCACCGCCTCCACCGATGATTGTAGCCCATGATCCAACGGCCAGTTCGGACTCTCTGATGGAGCGATATGCGGTAGCCGCGCTGCACATAGCGGGGGCAGCAACATGATCTGGAATTCCATTTGGAATCACAGTGGTGTATCGAGCTGGGGAAACAATATAATGTTGGAAGGTTCCTATGATCCATAATCAGGAAATGAAAACTGCTGGACTTTTCAAGGGCTGTCTTACCAGTCGCACCCACTCCAGTGAGGACTTTCTGTGGGCAATGAACTTCCTTACCACCCCAGCACAGACTGCAAGATCCGCATGTGTACCAAATTGGCTTTACACCGGCTCGATCCCCAAGCTGGAATGTTTTCACGTTTTCACCCAGCTTAACAACCACACCTGATCCTTCGTGGCCAGCGGAGCATATACCCGATGCTGACATCTTCTTACCACCGGTGTCGTTTAACATGTAGTGAATGTCTGAATAACAAATACCGGTAGCATTGAGTTTGATCAACACTTCATCAGGACCTGAAAATTGCTAGGTGTTAGGTCGAAGTATTATCAACGGCAGATTATTAATGAGGATTTATCACCTGGAATTGGAACCTTCACCATTTGAGTCTTTACGGTAAAGTTCGGACCTTCATCGACAACGACCGCTGCCCGACACTCCTCTGGTATGACATAGCTGTTAGTCATTCTGTTTGGTTGGATGATGAATACTGCGGAGAAGCGAGATGGTAATCTGTGCAGCGGAGAGGATGAGAGGCAAGCGTGAACAGCCACAACACCCTTATATAACTACCCCGGGGTAAGTAACCTCGAGTTATTCAAAGTGATACCGCGGTGTCCGGCTCGCTGTCCGTCTTCCGTCTAGTTCGGAATCCGCTCAACTATGGCCTGATCCGTTTTATAGAAGAAAATAGCCTTTATATTTGATGTTTCATGAGATTATATTATCCTTATCGTGGTATCTACTACACATTGGTGCCCATATCAAAGATTATGGATGCTCATATGGACTTCTTCTTCTGCCTAGTACTTGATATTAACAAAAGTTCTTTAAAAAAAGTATTCTTTCTCGTAATGTAAGGGTATAGCCTTAGGTCTTGTCTCTGAAAAACATCTAGTTGAGCATGGACTTATGGCATTATTCGTACAATTTAAATATATTGTTGAAGCGTGGTATATAAAGCTGCCAAGGAAATTCGATTGCTAACCTGTTTGAAATGAAGCACGTCGAGGTCTAAGTGTTGGAGGACTTTGTTTAAGATACGGATAACAGATAGCAGAACTTTTCGGAAGATTTATATATCGTAGCGTACTTTGTTTCGAACCCAACCTCAGACTATAATGACAATTGATAGACAACGACAAGCGGTAGTTTCTTGCAGGATTCCATACAGTCGACATTATAAACATCTTTCTGTAGCCTAAGCCCGTAGTTCTACCATTCTTCCTCAGAGTACCGGGAATGTGACTTCCTTGGTACCGAATTCCTGGCGAATCTTCTCGGTAACGCCAGACATGTCACAGAGGTCAATGGCGTTATCCAGCTCCGTCGCTGAGACCCAGCTTCCATGAATTCCATTTCTCAGACGGAATGGGAGCTCGATAATTGCAACGGGGCCATCAGTGAGTTTGTTTGCGTCCAAAATCAAGATACAAGAAAGACCTGTATCCCGCCTGTTGGCGAGAGTGATGAGGTATCCATCCGCCTCAGGTGCTATAGTGTCATAAGTTAACAATATACCTTATCAGTAATTAATGGGGCTCTAACACGTACATTTCGGGTCGCGGGGGATAAATGCCACCTCGTGAATAGCGGTATGGTCACCAGCAGACCAATGGATTAGTTTCCCAGTGTTCACGTCGCACTTCGCAATCGCATTGTACACACCACCGACGGGACCATTCTCCTTGGTAGGATCATGCATGGCGTAGAAGAGGGTGTTGTAAGGCTTGCCGACGTAACGGTCATCAACCTTCGGCATCTCGCCGTCGACATCAACCAATACAACAGGCTCCACATGGAAGTCGGTGGCCTTTGGGTCGAATTTCCATCGCACATACTGGCTAACATTTCCACTGGCAGGGGGCTTGCCACTAGGTGCCTCCATTGGATCTTGGCCGCGTGGAGGGAAGAACCAGAACTAGAGAAGGGTCAGTCAGTCATTGGGATTAATCAGTCTGATACAATAAAGCTCGTCTAACCTTGTTGAAGTTAGTAAGTGGGGCGTCCAAATAAACACAACCATCTTCGCCATCAAATGCATTTCCCGTGTGGCCGTAGAATGCGTTCTTGTAAGTGAACCATCTGATGTCTTCCGGCTTGGGGTTGCGGCGGGGCAAAATTCCAAAGGTCAATGGCTTCTCCTCAGCCCAAGCGAAGTGCTTGGATCCTTTCTTCATTTCATCGAGGGGTTGGGCTTCAAGCGGAGGGACAGTAAAAATCACCCAATTGTCGGTTGCTGCCATATCGTGCATCATTCCAACATAGGGGGCATTGAACCAGCATTCTTCCAGCTTCTTGCCCTCCTTGCTAAACAAGAAGTACGCGACATCGGTTGTGCCATCTCCTTTAGCCTCGTATCCCATAGTCAACATCTCCCCGTTGACAGGGTCGATCTTCGGGTGGGCAGTGAAGGTAGGTGCAGTGTATTGTCCGTTGAAGGTATACGGCCCTGTTATCACTTAGCCAACTAGCAAAGAATGTTAACCTAAACTCTTTGGGCTTACCTTTAGTCTCCAAAGTGTGGGGGTCCATCGCATAGGGAGGAGAATCCTCCTTCAAAGCCAGGAGTTGCTTCTCAAAGTAGATGATATGGGTATTGGCGGTCGAGTGGATCTCGTGCTTGACGCGAGGGTCATCGGTGTAGCGGTTGCGGTACTTTCCAAAGACTGCCTGACGGGCAGCTCGCTCAATCACGAACTTGGAGGTCCGCACATACTTCTGCTTGAAGTCGGCATGTCCATCCTTGATCCGGATTGCATCGATAGCGCCGTCACCATTGATGAAGACGTCATCTGCGTATTTGGGTGCCCAAAGAGCATCCGGCATGCAACGGTAGTAAGTACCCTGGACTTCAGTTGGAATTGTTCCGCGGACAATGCAGTTGTACACTTCGCCTTCAAATCGGCAAGGTGCCTCTGGTCCTTCATAGAACGGAGTCTTTGGATAGGCAACCTCCTGCTGGGGCGCAAGCTTCTCGGTAATTGCGGCGATATCAGACATCTTGTTTGAAGCGACCTGGCACGGATAAAGGATCTTGTATATGGTCAATGATAATACAGAAGAATCTGATGAATCATGGAGGACTACTTCAAGTGTCTATATACAAAAGAAATGCGAATGCCGGTTTCCGCGCAAGTGAGGTCAATTGACACATGGTACCATCACGGTTCATGAGGTATCATGTTGCGGGAACCGCCAATCAGTCTCAAAAGAATTCAAAGGCAGTATTGGACCAACCCCACGCGGAGTATATCGACAATGATGACCGAGGCTGGGTGGGGACAAGTTTGGTCGCTCGCGGACACCGCATCAGCCTCTTTCCACAAAGCGGACACCGAGACTCATCTTCCATCTTCTAAATCACCACATGTTACTTATTCGTGCTATATCACCAAGATATATTTAAGCTGAATATTTCTTGTCAATCGTGGTCGGCTGGCATTATCACCATTTTATATATTTTATTTTGAAATCATGGATTCACGAGACTACGCATTCAAAGCATTTGGTGATGGAGATCACATCTACGCCACAGCCCATTGGGCCAACACGCAAACCGATAGACCACTCGGCATAGCCCTTGCCTTCCATGGCGGTGGTTTCGTCGTTGGTTCTAGGAACATGTTACCCATGGTGCAGATAGAATATTTGGCCAACGCCGGATTCGTTGTCGTTTCGGCTGACTATCGGCTATGCCCCCAGGTCTCGCTGTATGAGGGACCTATCCAAGATGCGAAGGATGTCTATGCGTGGTGCAAAGATTCCCTTCCCGGGCTGCTGAAAAAGGACGCGGGCCTTATTGTGGATCCTTCTCGTACTGTCGTCTTCGGCCATTCAGCCGGTGGTTGTTTGGCTTTACATACGGTATAGTGCACCCGCCCTCATCGCATGCATGAATTACAATAATATCGCTAACTTGTGCATTACTTGCATTTAGGGTGCTCTTCAAGATCCCCCACGTGCGATTCTCGATTTTTATGGTGTCAAATGCACAACAGATCCTTTCTGGGTTTCGCCTCTGCCAGCTCTTGCAATGATCCCGTCACTTGACGAGGCATTCATCAACCAGGTTTACAAGGAGCCAGTCTCCTCAAACACGATGCTTTCCCTTGAACGTGCCACGAAGGCTAGTGATCAGCCAAAAACGAAAGGTCTACCTCGTCCTGACCTTTCTGTACCGAGAAATGCATGGCTTTTTGTTACTTTGAAGGACGGCACACAGTTCCCGGCCATCGTTCAAGATGGAGATTACAAGCGTGTTGACCCCGTCAACTCCTTTTCGGAGAAGTTCCCGCCCACATTTTTCATCCACGGCAATGCGGATGGCATGGTTATCCCCAAGTTTAGCATCGAAGCTAATGAGAAGCTTCAAAAACTCGGCGTGGAGACTAAAATTTTGTTACCTGAGGGAAAGTCTCACGGCTTTGATGTTGGAGTCGAGCTCGATGAACCAGATTTCGTTCCAATTCGTGCTGGTCTTGATTTCTTGATCGAGCACGCAAAGCTTTAGAAATATTACATTCATTTTAGATATTCTAAACACCATTAACCGAAATTATATTTACTCACATACTACAATGGTTGGAAACGCGACCACTGGTGATTCGTTTGTAAAATACCAGTAATGATATAGCCTCTGAAACGGGAAGTCTCGACATCTCCCTGAGATCGGTAAACTCGCAGTTGACCCCCAGGCTGCGCTGATGGACTACTAAAAAGGCTGTCGAGGCCTGCCTTTGCCAGGAGTGGTGATTTAATGCAACGGTGGCAGTATTTTGTGAAGAATTTACAATAAAATGCCACGGAACTTCTCAAGGCCCGCTCCTGTTAGCCTTGGGAACTGATAAGACTTTGCAATTTATCTAAATGAAGGGACTTACAAAGGAGGGATCTGCATGGGAAATTATCACAATAAAGACAGTCGAGTATTTCGGATGTATAAACCCGCTGTATCATAAAGTACCATGGATTCGAGCAATCTCACACTATTTACTAATCCTATATTGCCGTGGCTAGCAAGAATAATGATATCACATATGGTAAGTACACATAGTTCCATTTGATACTAAAGCTTAGGATTAGATCTCAATCGGCAGCTTGAACAAACGAATCGCATTCTCTCTGCCAACCAATTCCTTGTGGTTGTCTTTCAATTCCACAGTACGCCACCATTGCTGGGCCTCCTTGACCTGATCATATGGGGTGTCTATATTCTGGTTAGGACGGTTTCAGGGAGGAGATTGTGAGTAGGTTACGCACCTATCGAATACAAACATCTGTCTACTCCAAGCTCCTCGATACAGAACTTCAGTCCGGGAGTCGAAAAATTACCCGATGTAGTGATGAAGATATTCTTGTGGAAGTAGTAGCTGTAATCGTATAGAGAAGGCCGAGTGGCCTTCTTAGTGGGCTTGTTGTACCAGTGCGAGGCTCGCCAGAGGTTGAATGGAATATTTTCGCCGAGGTGGCCGGCAACAACCTTCAAACGAGGAAACCGGTCAAAAATACCAGACGCGCAGAGGGCATAGATGTGGAACGACAGGTCCAAGTGGAATTGAACCCCTGCTCCAATTAAGTGTAGACGGGATCCATATTTGGTGTTCGGCTGAAGATCGGAGAGTTCTGGATAGCGAGGATGCAAGTAAATTGGCACGTCGAGCTGCTCCGCCATTTTCCAAAATGGGTCGTAGGCTGGTGTATCATAGTACAACTGTTTCTCGCCAGTTTTCGTGCTCTGGAAATCGTTTATCAACCCTCCAAAGAATCCTAATTGCTCAACCGCTCTTTTCAATTCTCCCGCTGCTTGGACAGGGTCATGCATTGAGACGGCTGCCATCCCCCCAAAGCGAGAGGGTCTCTTGGCAACCTCCTCAGCAAGCCAGTTGTTGAATCCGGTGGCAGTTTGTTCTGACAGCTTCTGGTCTGCGATTCCCTGGCACCCAGGTGCGGTTAATGAGAGTAGCATATACTCAACACCCTCAGCGTCCATAGAAGCCAGTCGTGCGTCGATGTCTAGCAACCGCTGCTTGTGGGACTCCACAGCGGCTTTTCCTGCATCCCCTGGGGTCAGGATATGCTGAGATTCACTCAAAATCCAAGTGGTTGCTGGATCAATCACCGCCTCCTCCACAGCGACGGTACCTTTGAAAGCCATGATATGAACAGAACAGGGGGTAGTAGTTGATTGATTTGAAAGTAGAATTCTGCAATGCGGGACATTAAATAGACAAGTGTCGGCTGTATCGCTCCGAAATCGTAACCACCTCAATGTTCATCGTTGGTTAGTCGCGATGTGGCGAGCTCTTGCAGGAGTCCACAAAGGTGGACTTCAGGTGCGGTCCCCGAAATGAGAAGCCGATTATCCACCTCTATGGCCTTCCCCAACACAAATTTACCGGAATTTCCTTCACCCCCGCGCTGGTTGCATATGAGGCGGACACCGAGGTGGTTTCAAATGCCTGTTTCCCCAATCACTTCGCTCCATGATTCATTACAGGATTTCGGCTTTCATCTTTAGTTACTCTGACGCGCTTTCTAGTGATGTAGCATTGAAAAGCGGGTAAAATCTCAACACCATGATAGGGAAGTGGGAAAAGGCTCACAGGATGATCTCATCTTTATTGGGTGATGAGAGCGGGGTATTGGTGAGACGGGTATTTGGTTCCGGTGAAGTTCGTCAAATGGCTAAGTACAGCGTGAAGGTCGGAGGCCGCGTGGTGTAAGTAACGGGGTATTACCGAAGAAAGTGAAAACTGCGTGGATGTGCGACAAGGCTATTTTGCCACAACCCAACCGTCGGGGGCAATGTGAAGTCGAGAGGTGTGAGAGGGTATACGGTGGTCATCGTAGTTATTTACTGAATGAACTCGGGTGACGTCGCGGGTTGAGGTAGAGACAAGTCTTTAGCCCACGGTAAGCGTTAACATTATCATTGTGAAAGGTCTGCCCGGGGTGACAGTGAGGTGGCTGGTGGGTGGAAAAGTCATCCGCGAGATACTAAAAGTTTTCTTTGCTGGTTCATTTTGAGGATTTTGATAAAGCTACAACAGGTTCATAATGTGTCATATAGAGAGGCTTAAAAGAGATACGTCAAGGTGCATAATAGGGTGTCCATGAGAGGTAAAAGTCGAAATGATGGACATCATTATCTTTGCTACGGTAGAATAAGACAAGGCTTTAGGCAAATACCAAAACAGGGATTTGTAATTCCAATACACTATTCGATCTTGATCAAGACTGACTTCTGTTCTAAAAAGGCGCTGATGCTGTCAAGTAGACCTTCCCTTCCTACTCCACTAGACTTCCAACCTCCAAAGGATAAGTCGTGGCCAGTAACGGGTGACGTACAATTAACACCGACAGTTCCCGCTTCCAGGCCCTTCGCAAACCGCATTGCACGGTTGAGATCCTTCGTAAAGACTGCTGCATAGAGGCCGTACTCGGTATCGTTGGCCTTTTCAAGTGCCTCTTCCTCAGTTTGGAAGATGCAGATGTTCACCACCGGGCCGAAGATCTCTTCCTTCATGATCTTTGCATCCTGTGGGACGTCGGTAAACACTGTCGGCTCCACGAACCCATCCTTTGAGCCACCACCCATGGTGAGCGTTCCAGAATCTTTACCCGACGCAATATATCTCTGAACTGCCTTGAACTGGATATCATCTGCCATTGGGCCATGGTTGGTGGTTGGATTCAGTGGGTTTCCTTGCTGAATAGACCCAAAGGCTATGTTGAACAGGCGGAGGAATTTCTCTGCAATAGTGTCTTGGACATAGATTCGGGAGTTTGCCATGCAAACCTGACCACTATTCCATTGAATACTGTTGGCAGTCTTGGACGCTGCTGATTCCAAATCAGCATCGTCGAAGATAATAGCTGGAGACTTTCCGCCCAGCTCCAAAATGACATTCTTCATGTTCGATTGCGCTGCAGCAGTCTGAATCAGACTTCCAGCACGGGTGGAACCAGTAAAGGATATCGCACGGACGTCCATGTGCGAAGATAGAGTGGCACCGCTGATTTGACCATGTCCGGAAAGTATATTGAGTACTCCGGGAGGAAAGCCCGCTTGAATCGAAAGCTCTGCGAGTTTGAGAGACTATAAGTCATTGTGTTAATTATGAAAACCGGTGTGTCGGATATCCATTCTAGTTATTGACTCACTGTCAAGGGGGCCTTTTCGCTGCTCTTAAGAACAACGGTATTGCCTGTTATAAGGGCTGGGGCAACCTTTCCAGAGAGAGTGACCAGAGGCACATTCCATGGAATAATTGCTGCTACTACACCAAACGGTTGCCGGAGTGTCATGTTCACGAACCCGGGGGTATTCAAGCTTGAAACTCCTTTGGCAGTATATCCAGCTTCGGCAAAAGATTCAAATTTGTGCGCAGCTATCATGCTATCAGCGTAACCACTAACGGGTCGCCCCATAGAAACAGCTTCGAGATAAGCAAGCTCATCTGTGTGCTCACGCAGTAGCGCGGCGAGCCTCTTCAGCGGGGCACTACGTTCCGTTGGGGATAATGCAGCCCATTTCGGCTGTGCTGCTTTAGCTACAGCTACTGCTCTGTTGGTGTCCTCGACGCTAGCCTCGTAGACTTGTATTTGTCAGAAATACGGGTTATAGTAAGGGGTAGAGATTTCAATCGAATTCTGACCTTCTGCGACCAGCTCATGGCTTGAGGGGGTGTAGATACTGAATTTCTTCCCATCCGACGACGCGGTAAACTAGGACATATGAGTGTTATAGCCTTGGTAATATCGTTTTGATATTTTCCAACGTACCTCTCCATTAATAAATAATCGTGTCTCAATCTTGGTCGGTTTACCGTCCACAAACGTATTTCCTGGTGTCGAACCCATTGCGAGGTGAACTGTCGATTTCTTTTCAATTTTGATAATTGGATTATGATCCTCGTGAGTTTGGCTGAGAGATAATTTTATGATATATCTTTTAAAATATCTGGCAATTGGGTCGGTCTCCGCGGGTGGAATACCAGTGGCCTTATACAAGTGGCGGTGGGCGGGGTCCGCGTTTCAGGCCAAGCTTTCGTTATACTCACAACTCTCTTAGATCACACTTCGGTTGCGTTCTGATATTTGGGAATCTCTGTGTCGGGGACCGCATTGAGGAATGAGTTATTTCCCCTCAGGTTAATTCATTGTTCCAGTTGTTCGTGGACAGAAGTCACGTAGACCAGCACAACAAATCTCCCCAAGACCAGCCATACAACCTTAGAAAGTCAACATATTACGCTTTGGGAATCGTTGCATTGGATCTACCCAAGATATAACACTCAATCCAGGTAGAAATTTCTCTTCTGTTTATAGATATCTCTGTGATGAATGGTTGAAAGCACCCCCTCCCCCTGTTAGCGCACGTCAAAAGAGAGATAAAACCTTGGACCAAGTTATTTTTCTACGGGGCCAGTGACGACGACAAAATCCATCCCTTTTCGCAGTCTAACATATAGTACAGTGTAATATAATATATGTAGGTAGTTCTGAAGACACTTCAGGTGATCCAGAAATTGATGAAGTTGAACTATACGCTGCTTTCCTATACAATATTCCGAAATATAGCTGTGTGGGTTATATAATTGGAATTCATACTGTGCATTGAATGCTAAGCACATCTTAAATAAGGAAAAAGAGAAAGCAAAGGGGATTCTGAACACACTAGATCGCGCTGGTTCAACCCTAAACGCCATAGTAAAACGCTAGATAGATCGTTGTTCTGGGGCTACTTTCTGTAGCTACAGGACACTAATGTAGCGCATAATAGACTAAAAAGGCAATACGAGAGCTCCGGCTAGTTTTCCACGGCTCTGAGTAGACTACTCCTCCATCGGAGGGTTTCAATGCGTCAGACTCTTGCCACATTCACTGGAACTGATGGTTTGATAGCAACAAAGGCATCATTGACGTCAAATCCGACCCGCATCTGCTTATCGTGATCGGCAAATGATAACTTCAATCGGTATACAAGGAGAGCCAATGTTAGGCTCATTTCCATATAGGCCATGCTAAAGTCGGAAAATATCAAGGTCAGAAAGGGGAAAGCGATAGGAAGAATGAAGGTATATTAAAAACTTACTTTCGGCCCAAACATGACCTAGGGCCGTAGGAGAATGGAGCGAATGCACCCTTGTTACATTTAATATCGGAATTTGGCATCCAACGTTCCGGGAGGAAGGCATCTGGTTCATCAAAATACAGAGGATTGTGATGAAGTGAGAGGTTGCACACTCCAATTTCAGTCTTAAAACGCATATTAGCTGTTAGCATCTTGAATCATGTATCCAAGAGTTTGTGGTGGATCTGGTCGTGCTTACACCAGGAGGGAAAATACGGCCGTCAATGGCTAAATGGCCTGGGGTTCGATCGACAACCACTCGTGGAACCAAGCCCGGATTTGGTGGACAAATTCTTAACCCTTCTTCGATGACCGCATGCAAATAAGGGAGTCCCTGAAGTGCCTGGTACTTTATTTCCTCTGGGGACTCAAAAGTCTCACAAATTTCAGCTGTCAACTTCTGCATTGTCTTAGGGTTCGCTAGAAGATGCCAGATGATCACAGTCAATGCTGTAGATGTGGTATCGGACCCCGCGACACTACACACGGTCTTCGTTAGTCTGGGCGCAAAAGAGTTGGGGATATGGGCAGTTTGGACGAACAGGAGAAGAATCGCTTCACCCATCAATTCCCGCTTGTCGTACGGCTCTCCAGTATCTGGTCGACGAGCCTGAAGTATATTGGTGAAAAAGTCGTCTCTTTCGGATTTGCTATCTATCTGCTGCATCATTGCTCCGATTGCTTTCTGTTATTGGAGAGTTTGGTTAATATCAACAATTGGAGTAGCTAAACAAACGTACCTGATAGACATAGCCCCGTTTAATCACCTTCTCCTTTGAATGGAGAACCTTCCAAATAGCCCGCGGCCATTTGTGCATAGTTCCTTCCTTCGGGCAAGTTAGACTGTGAGATCATCGCTGAATCGAAAATGCACTTACTCGGATGACCAATTCAACGGACTTTTCCATAGCCTCCAGAATACGATCTCTTTCTGACTCGTTATTCAAAGTTTCGAAGCTTTTACCGAAGCATAGATCGGACAGGACGTCGATGGAAAGCGCACCCAGCATCACAGCAATATCAACATTTCTAGCTTCTGCTATTCTCTCACAGAACGCATCGATATGGAGACGAATCAAGGGTTCCATGGCTTCCAACTTGCGAGGCGCAAACGCTGCCGACAAAATTTGCTTTTTCTGTCTGTAGATTTTGTCATTGGTTGTAAAGCTACTGGGCATTCCAGGTGCAAAAGCTTCATAAAATCCCGACTTCAAAGCCGGTGCGTTTGCGGAATAAATCGCAGGGATTGCACTTGACGAATTGGTCGAAACCATATCAGGTCCAATTCGAACAAAAGGGCCTTTCCTCGGCATTAGCTACTGGAAAGTGATTTCCGCTTTGTATGAGGGGAATGCCAATACCGTATTTTTTATGAAGCTCCACCAATTTGTGGTGTCGTTTCCCACCCCAACAATGATACAAGTGCCATAGATCGGTCACTTTTGCGAGGGCTGGGCCTGGAATATGACGTAGAGGGTGAAAAAGAAATGACCAAATTATTTTGCTGATAATCAGTCCAAGCAAAGCCAATACCAGCGTAGGTATGGAAACCAGGTTCAACCATCTTTCTTTCGCAGGGGAATCCATTTTTAACAAGACAGATGATTCCGCCGATTCATGCAGGCTGAAAACGAAACTGAGGATAGTGAGAGATTCAACCTCTAGGAAAAAGAGGAAATGAACAAAAGCGATTTGTTGTAAACGGTCAACTTACATATATAGATGAAGATGACCTCATGTCACATGATTGGGGGAGTGTACACGGAGTTCGCAGAGTTGTTCGGTGACCGCTACCCTCCGTGCTCCAACCTCAAGCCCCACCGGTGATCTAAAGGCGGGATCCGTTCTACCTCGAACCCTTGGACAGGGTATGGACCGTATACCCAAGTCTGAGAATCTTTAGCAACCGCATCAAAATGGGTATGTAGGGAATTGCTCTCGCCCATAGTCCGGAAAATGAACATGCATGCTATGCTCATCCATGCGCTATATGTTCTGGTGAGAGAGCCACAAGTAAATACGTGGTGCAGAGAAGTCAGGTAAAATGTCAACAGCACGATGTAGTATAAGACCGTGGATAATATGGCGCCTTTTAAATTGTCAACTAACCAGCCTACTTGCAACCAATATGATCAGCTGAGTATCCCTACTGCATGGATTTCGTAATTCGTAGTTCAATTTCTCAATTTCTCCACTTTGGCATATGTATTTGCAGAATTGAAGCAGACTAGCCCTTTATCATACTACAGGGATGCTGCAGGGTTACCTGCGTTACAGCTTCCAGCTTTCTCAGCAGTCTGTGTTGCCAGGCAGTCCAAATAAGTCAATCCATCATCCCGAGTGTCCGTACCCTGTCAACTTCCTCATCAATCCGGTACTGTACATGAAAGAGCGGTTGAGCTTTCCAAAAATGTCTGTGTCGGTCTCTCGGTTAGTTGTTTGTGACAAATGGAAGAAGTGTAGCCAAACTTACACAACAAAGGTGATGTGCCCATGAGACACATTGTGATAATTCCAAAGGTCCTCAAAACATCACTTGGGCCCTTTTCCTCTGCCCAGGTGTTCATAACTTGGGAGAAACCATAGAAAATGAAGTTCTTGGCTGTCATCAAGAGGATGAAAATTTCTGTGGAATTTTCCCGGAAGGCGTCGCTTTAGCTCCCAACCTTGATCAGTCAAGTGCTATGACGATGGAAACCTTGGACAAATAAAGCTAATTATAGGAGAAGAACGTGTACTCACAGTATGTAAAGATTGGAAAATGTCATACCTATGGTTGTACCACAGCACACACAACCATGGCAGAATGCACCCAGATAATAACCATTCGACGTTGGGTTGTCAAGATCCCACATAAATACAAACCATCCGATGCCACAGAACAAAGCGCCGAAGGTCATCATTGGAATGCGAAATTCAGGTTCATATGTCCCTCTGTTCCATGTGGTCATCTTCCTGGTGATCAAATCCCCTAGCCATGGGCCGGCTATGCTACTAATCACTCCTCCGATTAATGCTGGAGGTCAAATTTAGCCAAACCCTTCTTTATTAGTCCACAATGTAAAAGTAAGAAAATTGACTTACCGCCAACATAGAAAGTTCCGTTTTGATGGGCATTCAAATTGTAGGGAGGAGGGGTCCATATTTGGGCAAGAATGTAAGAGATAGCCACGTAGAAACCCTGCACTACTGTGTTAACCCGATGTCGGCAGATGTGAAGAGTGGGGAGAAACTAACGATACATGCACCACCCACAGCAATCGCCTAATGGTCGTGGTTAGCAAGCCACATATGAGAAGGACAAAGTTTACCTACCCAGATCACGGCAGGGTTGATAATGACGGCAAACGGAGCGAAAACCAGGCGCAAAAGGTTGGTTTCTGTGTGCGTCCCACTGAATATTGCAAGTTCTTGCATAAATGTCTTCTTTGCCTCCATCAACGATGATTCTGATACATTTTCGTCATGTCCATGGCTGACGTTTGCCGTCTCTTTATCTTCCGTTTGAGTCGGCTCCTCAGGAGAAGCGATATGACTTCGGCGAGCCTGCCACTGAGTCTCGGGGAGAAAGAAGAAAACTGATAGCATTCCAACAACGGTAAATGGCAGATGAATGAGGAACAAATATCTCCAGCCAAGACCCTCAGCTATCACACCACCCAGGATCGAGACTAGAGATATAATGCAGGTCCAGGTCATCACTAGCAGACCAGTCCGGAGAGATCGCTGGTGAACGAAAAACCTTTTATTTTCCCAGTCAGCGTTGTAAGACTTAGGCAAAAGTTCAAATTGACACACATATCGCCCATGACTGCAACAGTCAGACTCTCAAAGACCGCTGAGCCGAAACCTTGGATAATCCGCCCTGCTAATAGAACACTGTAGTTATTGGTGGTGGTGCAACATACAAGGGTTCCAATGAATCCCATGATGGCGGCGAAGATAAATTGTGGCCGTTTTCCGTATTTATGTGCTAGAGCAGATCCAATTGGTCTAACCATATATTAGCTCGACGTCTATATTAAGACATATATGAGACGTACCCGTAACAAGCACACGCAAGCAATTGATATGCGGTAAGCATTGTAACATCTTCAATAGATCGCTTAAGAGCGTGCGACATCAAAACCATAGATGGAGCAATCAGGGGTGGCGGAATGGATGAGAAAATAATGGAATTGGCGAATAAGACACAATATGTCAAATTCTTCTTCCATTGTGGCCAATTCTATGCGGGGTTTGAGATTCTTCCTTCCATTGCAGCACAGGGAACCACTTACCAGAGGATCATTTGGGCTGTTGGAGGGCTGGGGAATTAGGACAACGCTTGCATGCTACTCTTCTTAGCATATTTCTTTTGTTTTGATGGCTATCCCCTCTGTAATTACCTTTCCAGTGCCAAACTTTGTCTGGGAAGAGACATTTGCGGATGATTCATCGAACAATAAAAACGTTCCAGGTGCATGGCGCTCATTCAATTGGATGATACCTAAAGCCATCTTGTATGATCTCACATGGAAAGGGTCAGGTTATATTTGATGCTGAGGTTTGATTCACAGATTAGAACTTATCTTGTCCGCCCCTGCCTCTCAGGGGATGCTCTTTTATATCCTCTCGCCGGCATTAAAGTTTTCCTGGGGAAGCAATTGCGGGGAAATTTGAAGTCTACGCAGATAGTGACTATGAATTTCTAAACCAAGGCACTACTGCCGATGACACTTCATTAATGGTTCTTCCATCAGCCGCTTGTTCGAGACGACTACATATAGACCATCAATATAGCAGCATGGTTGAACACGGTTGCTATGAATATTGGTTATTGTCATTTATTGCACACTTGGTTAGATTTGCGCATGCTTTATTTCTGAGGGAAAATAGGCTGACGTTCACTATGGCACATATCCTCCGCGGTGTCCACTTTCTTGTCGATGATCTATCTATACGATCAACTATTACAACCACGGTCCGTGGGTGGCGATTCGGCTCCAGATCAAACTCAACTGCCAGGATCTCTCTTGTAGGACTAAGATTTATTTATAACCCCGGCAAATATAATGTCTTCGGAGCCGCTGCAAGGTTGTTCGGGGATAGCGAGGCTGCCGGGAGCCCAAGTGAGCGGTCTCCGAGGGGGTGCGGTGTCCGAGTGGACCGCATACGGCTGACTCCGCCAGTATTGACTAGAGCGTAACCCTCGTGTATAGTATTGGATTCAAACAATTCTGACTTCCACAGCTGACACTTTGTTATCTGGATTTTCTTGTCATGCTTTGAGCAAAATATAAAGGTTGGTTTGGTATCTCGGACATCGATATAGTTTACCGTGTCAAAACCACACTACTGTTTTAGAATGACTATCTGGGACAACATGTCTTTTATCGAGTTTGAAAATCAAACGTCGATTTAACGATTGAATTTCTACCGACGAATATAGGTAGCGAGAGGCGGCGCATCTCTGCCTCAGGAGCACGATTCTCTCTTGCTCGGATCAGCATTCTATAACTAGACCTCAGCATAGCCCATGAAGCCCACAGCCCAAGCCGACCCATCCGACTAATGAGCTAGGTTTGGGCCCGGTCCTTAGGCCCATCGATGGGCTGTGAGCCCGGGGTAAGGGCGTATTGGGCTTTAGTGGTGGTCTAATGGGCCCTAAACAATACAAAAATTCCCAAAACTGCAACTTTTTTAGTTTAGACTCTGTTTCTAGCCCTTGATTTATGTTAATATTTGATTATTTTAATATATTCGGAGGGAGCTATTACTTCAATTTACATACTTCTTTCAAAAACGCGAGAAAACGGTTGATTGGATAATTTATCAACCATAAAGTTAGCTTAAAAAGTTGTAGTACTCTCGTATATATCTCAAACATATATTTCGTATCAAAATGTTAATATTAACGTTTTCCGCGATATGCTCGACCTCAGGATTTGCAAAATGCTTTTCCGGTTGATCTCTTCGTTCTTGATCATTCTCTGGAGCGTCACAATATGTGTATCTATATCCAGAAGACAAAGCTCTAGGGTTTCAATGGCCTAGTCTGCCTTTTTAAACCATATCATCACGACCTTCTCGCATTTTTCAAGGCGTAATAGAGATTGAGGACTGCCAGTAGTACCCATGACGTTCCGCTCAACGCGCAAATTGCTGTTAAACCATGGCGATATAGTGGTTGATCAGACGTTCGAAAGATCTGAGACCCCGAGATCCCTGATGCATTGGCAGCCATTATTATCAACCTGTGATTTTCATGAGACTGAATTCACTCAGATCAGGGAGTTATCACTCACGCCATCGCAATGCTTCGTTCTTGGGGGGATTTACAATTAACAGAAAGCCAAGAGACGTTCAGTATACTAAGGTATAATGTTAGCTGGTAATGGGAAACTTATAGGTATTTCTGGAAAAACCGTACTGCATGTTGGCGTAACTCGCACTTGCACTTGCGAAAACAGCATATTTATGCCATTTTGTTGATGACACAGCCATACATCGGATACAAGCATAACCAATAACATTCCAGGTGGTGGGAATGAAGATCAACAGCCCGCGGTATTTGATACAATCACTAGTTATCGAACGAAAAGCAAGAGTAAGGAAGATTTTAAGAGAAGAATTCATAATCAACTTACCTTAGCCAAGACATAGGCAGAATCAAGAGCATGGCACTGAAAATTGGAACAGAAGCCAGAGAGTTTGCCGTGACTGCATCAAATCCAAACGACTTGATAATACTAGGGGTATAGTTCAACAGGCCCGATAGCGCAGACATGGAGACCAGTGTAAAGAGACAATGCTGTAGTACGTGCAGTCGGCGAACTGTATTCCACACATCTCGAACAGTGATCTTGACTTTACCCGGAGCTGTATTTCCATCGTCGTACAGCTGCATCCGAGTACGGATCACATACGATTCCCTCTCTGTAAAGTAGCTCCAGCGTTTTCGGCTTATCAACGGTTGGCCGTTGCCGATGTCGCTTGGTGAAAAAAGGGCAAAGACGATCGCTATAAATAAAGTCACAAGACCCTCAACTGTGAAATAATGTTAAACCATATCAATCAGATTTCATCCCAAACGACTTACTTAAAAATATCCATTGCCAGCCTGATAGGCCACCGCGCCCACTCAACCTCAACACTCCAGCGGAAATCAAACTAGAAGTGGCAGCTGAAAACATTTGACCAAAGAAAAAGAGAGATACCCTCAAAGTTGTCTCGTTCTTCTTGTACCATGAAGATAGATAGAACAACGCCCCTTTACCCGGAGCGTCAGTTATTATGTCATTCAGATTTTCTTTGAAAGGTTTCTGACCTGGTATAAAGCCTCCCTCAAGGAGGCCTAAGAGGAGTCTTGTGGCTAAGAAAGCTGGATAACCTTTCACAAATGCCTGTAGGGTCGCCACAAGTCCCCAGGCAAGTATCTGGAAAGAGAGCCATCTTACTGGGCCGAATCTTTGAAGGGCCATATTTGATGGAATCTCAGTGATGCATATACCGGCAGACAATAACTGCTGTCCAATGTTGATATGATTTGTGGTAATTTTCAAGTCTTGTGTAATCGTTGATGTCAAAGCGGCGCTCATGTTTCCTCTGTCTAGTTGCAGTGCAAAAAAAGCAAGAGCTAATATGGGCAATAAGACCACGTCAACCCTGGTTAGATGTTCAGCTCTATTCACTGGTTCATTTACCCGTATTCACTCACTTTCGGCGGACTCGACGCTCTTCTCCAAGCTCAAAACTATCTTCCGATGCTTGGCTTCCCTCCGAGGGAAACCTGAGCTCGTAATTCGACAAGCCGGCTGACTTTGGCTGCATATCTGGAGCCCGGAATATTTGATGAAGACTTGGTTGGTTCGAAGCGCGGGGAGGACAGAAGGGGGAAATTGAAGTGAGAGAAATGGAAATGGGAGAAGGGGGATTATTATATTTCTACCTTTCCAACTACTTCAGACTACAAGATCACACCATTATTAGTCTCAATTGCCCAACAACTCATATCCTCTCCTACCAATCTCTTTTTGCTTACTTCTTCCTTGTTCAGTACCCAAGTGGTCTCGGAAATGCCAATGCTCAGGGGAGACTTGCCGCCACCTACAAACCACCACACATGTCTAGTCCAAACGATCCATTTTTACACATCAATGGATATTTTATGTTGAAGCAGATTCGAAACTTGACTTTAATTGTTTTCAATTACGCCAGATTGGGCTTATCGTTGTTTTCGAGAAATTACAAATTTCGGCACTTCCACGTCTACCACTAAGCTTTGAATCTTATATTGGTTCAAATACACCAATCAAGCAATCCTGAGTGTCTACAGTGTATGAAAGTCCCCTCTAAAGTCTCAAAGGGTACTGTGCCCTAAAAGAACCATCTCCTTGATCCAGTCTGCCTCCGCTCGACTCCTGTAAATAATCAGGAAGATGGCTTTTTATGGTGACAGGCACCGTTCTTCTGAGAAATCTTCCTTGAGAATCGAACGCCTCGGCGAAAATTTTTTCGTCCCCAGTTTTGCTCCGGATGTTACTAAAATCAATGCTGGTTTTGGTTTCGAACCCCGTTCTTTTCTGCTTTCCCAATAAAAAGGCACTATTTGTACCAGCCCGTTGCAAGTAAAACTGCCAGAACTTTGTTTCGGTGTCACCATTCCAAGACACAAAAACCGAGAGGTTTTCTTTTGAGTCTAGAATGGGTAACACAGCAGGCTCTTCGTCGGGGAATCCTCTCCAATTTGCGCGAAAGCCCCGGTAGCTCTGTACATTTCGGTTGTCACCAGAGTCAAGATAGGCATGGAAAAGGACATTTCCATCTTCTGAAAACTCAGTAACAGCTCCAGCCTGGCCCCAGTTGACAAACTTGTTGCCGTTTTCCAGAAATTGCAAGTTTCCTTGAGAGTGGGTTACCAGATTATCAGGCGGCCGGTACGTATGGATCTCCGTTGCCGTTAAAGTCTCGTGGTTAAGCTCCACAAACCGGGCTCGAGAGAAGGGATTGATAGATCGACCGGGGGCTGAATGATCGGCGTTATCGAAGAATGAGATGTGTTCAATTGATCCGTTGGGTGAGCGATACCGGAATCGGGCATCGTGCTGATAAGCGAATTTGACATTCGACGGCACGTCAAAGTCGGAACCACGACGGCCGCCTAGTTGCCAGATGATTTCACCATCTGTCCCATTGATCTTGAAAATTGCAGCGTAGTTGCGTGCGGATATCAGATAGTTTCCTTCATCATCTTTATCCACACTGTTTATGTGGAAATAATTCCAGGCGTCCAGGGAGCTTGTACCCTTGAAGACCCCCTCGCTCTCAAGGGGAAATGCGGAATCTATGCTACCGTTAATATAAGATCGTCTCTTTTTCAAATCAAACCACTCACATTCTGGATTGACATGATCCAGGCTGTACCATTCAAATAATAGCTTTCCAGAAGATATATCCACTTCTGTATGCGATCAACTCTCCGATTAGTCTCTGGGTTTCGACATAGCGTTGGAAAGATCCAGGGACTTCAAATACCTTGGAAACCATTCGATACGATCCAACTCTGAGAGGCATCTCCGCCAAATGGCTTCAAATTAATAGGGACGGCAACTGGGGTCTCCATCAGGACAGATTCTCCATTGACTACTTGAAATTCATGGCAGGAGACAAGTCGATGAGAAGCTGGCTTCACCACCTTGATAGTCCTGTAATGCTCATCCAGAAGAACATGATCGCCATACATGCGACCATGAGGACCATCGAGTATTCCCTGAAAAGCTCGCAAAACCAGCGCATTGTTCACGACGGTTGGTCCAAAGTCAGCGATCCAACCGGCTAGGTGACCGACACTCGACCAGACTAGGTCACCATTATCTTCAAAGATATAAGCTGCGGGCTGCTCAGGTCCAGAACTGCCTTCTTCAAAGCCATGGTACTGAGCGACGAAGATCAATCCTTTTTCGACCGCTGGCTGAGCAGGCACAGTGATATTCAACCTTGGTGGCGACAGGTCGGGTCGAGAACGGAACTGCCAATCCGCATACACTGGTTGAAGCACTGAAATCAGAAGTAGCAAGGATTTCCAATAGAGAGGTATCATTTTGCAGCTATCTCACAAAAAGTCTCACAAAAAGTCCAACCTTGGAGCACAGGTGGAAACCGAATTTCAAAATATATATTTCTGGGAACCATGACCGTGGCGTGCTCAAATTCAGTTGTCGCGCAATTCTCTGGTCAACAACGAGCGAATGAGGTGATTGAAATGAAATGTTTAGCATCGATCGGAATCTGATAAGTAGAGGCAACTATCCGGGCTATTTGGTGTCAAGCCAGATGCTCACATCGGAGACGGAAGTACAAATTAACGGCCCGGTCCGGTGGAAGTCACGGGATTTTGTTGATTTGACCAATCACTTAATATCCCGCTTCCGTGTCTTGGCATCCCCAAACAACCCGTGGACCGCTTTGAATATGGATGAGACGCGCGACCAAGCAGCAAGAGCAAAATCACCTGTCAAATCACGTCTTAGACAAGCTTGTGAACCATGCCGGTGGGTCATGTCGTCCTGATATCCAACCCACACCCTGCAACTGACCTCATGACTTCAGGAGGAAAAAGGCGAAATGCTGCGGGCAGCGGCCCCAATGCTCTCGTTGCCAGAGTCTAGACCAATTATGCTCCTACAGCCCATCATTGGGAGTACCGGGCCGGAAACATGGATATCGCCTGCCCGGGCGGATTGAGAAACCATCAGCCCCAAGAAATAACACGATTTCTGCTATGGGGATTACTCACATGAAAAGTGTCCGGTCAGTGTTTTATACGGCGTGAGGCTAGGCAGAGGATAGCCACGCTAACATTCACGACAGGCCACCTCTAATGGCACAGACTGCAACTCCAGCTGATCGATGTGCACCAGTCGCCCCTGTCATCTCGGAGGGTGTTGTCTTACCACCATGGAGTGAAGTTATCAGCTTTGGTCGAATATACCTAGAGTTTGTGGAAAACCAGCCCTTTCCAATGTTCGAGAGTGACTCTTTCATTTCAAGCCTGGAGAGTCGCAGCTCTGAACTTATCTACGCGCTGGTAGCGATAGCTATTCACTTCTCTCGGGAGCCGATATCGCTCGAGGTTAAGCAGGAGAGGTCAAAGGGTTATTCGGACACTGCGCATGTTCTTGCATTCGCCCGGGTTTCGGGTAGCAGGGTGGAGCTTTCTACCATCCAGACACTTCTTCTGTTGAGTCATCTTGACATACTTTGTGTGTCTATCTACCGTGCAAACCTCCAAAATTATGCTGATTACCTTTTAGGCGGCAACCGAGAGCAATTCGCGATTCACGCCAATTTAGGATTAACACTGGTTCAAAACGCAGTCTCAAAAAAACTTCAAACCTCATCTTTAACCGGCTCGTCTGACGAAGAACTAATCAGATGCTCGTGGAACGCGATACTTGTTCAGAACTTCTACACTGCCGCCGATATGACGAGCTTTGTGGAGCTTGTTCCGCGATTGCCAGCCAGTCGTTCCATACCACAGAGCATGGTTCAGGGAATTTCTATTCCGAGGCATATCTTAAGTGATCCCCAGCAGGGCATCATGGCGGTTCTCATCAATCTAAGTTCAGCGTGGTCCAAAATGTGCATATACGTACGAGGACACGGCAGACTTGGCTCTCGTCCGGTATGGTCCATGGAGTCAGAATATTCAAAACAGATGTTCTATTTCACACAAATTTGTGCCAAACAGCCACAAATTCATCGTTTCAAATCAGTCAAAATGGAGCAGCTTGGGCTGAATCGGGAATATTGGGCACCGTGGTTTCTTACCCGTTTTGTATACCACACAATTGTGTGTCTCTTGAACCACCCTTTGATGATTATGATGCAAGTACAAGGGTATGACCATGTACCAGAGATATACCTACAACAAACATCATTTCTGATTTCACATCATACGCACTGGGTGAAGGATCTTCTTTCAATTGTCGAATCAGAAGATCTCGGTTTAACAGACCCTTTGGCTGGATATTGCGTTGCCGCTGTTGCAACCATCGAGCTGCACCTGAGCTTTTCTACAGATGCCAGTGTCAGGAAAGAAAAGCGGAAGAGATTCATCAAATGTGTCGAGTTTGTCGAAAAAGCCGGCGAGGTCTGGCCAGCCATGGCTATGATGGTAATATCTGCTTCCATGGCTTCATTCCCCCATACTGACATGTGGTAGGTCGTCAAACTCAAGAAGCTCGAAGAATCACTTATTGCATTACGCCAAGTCGCTTTTGAAAATGACGGAAGTATCTGTATGGACCTTGATCCCCTTTGGGATATACTCGATATACGGAATATTGGCACCGAGAGTCAACACGACATGAATGGCGTCTCGATATCAACATCCCGGTTTCTAGAGTTAAATATCCCGCCTGCAGTCACCCCAGCGCCAAGTTCGAGCAATCACATGTTGAATATTGGGCAAAATTTGAATGAGCCTTCTATTATGGGTCGGACGGAATCAATTCGCTCGCCTATAGGTGTTTCTAATACGGAGGTTGATGATAGCCTTCTGATTTCCCCAACGCAATTTTTTGACTTGGAGCCCTTCGAGCTAGGTGACTTCAATGAAATCTGGAATATATAGGCACATGCTTCGCTGCTGGGAGTACCCAAGTCGATTCATGAGGCCGATGATCGGATCCGCTTCGCCCATGGACCTTGCCTTCCCAGGGGCACGTCCTGATTGCGTCACCTCCTCGGAGTTCATCATGGCGATGAAAGTCTCCCATAACCAGCACCTTTACTACAATCCCCGTGTATCGCCATGGCTTTGTGATTGCCTTTCTAAGGCGATCGCATGTTAAGAGAAACGCCGCAGTATCTTCTCTACGAAAACTTATGGCGGATCTTCGCCCAGTTTACCATACTGTTGGCAATTCTGGGAGAAGCTATCGAGTACATGGCCGAGAATTCACGAAATTCAACAGTCAACCCGATTGGAACAAAAACCTCAAAGGAGGCGAGTCCCTATTCTGCCAAGAATCGGGAGCCCCGGAGAATCCACCGACGCCATCCTTGATCTCACCCTCGGGGCTGCAATGAGACTGAGATCATGACACTCTGTTTGCTTTTTCCTGTGATCGTTGACTCGTCTGAGGTGTCCCAGTAAGGAAATGCGACCGGTGGAGTGGTTGATGTGGTAAAAAGGGGACTCGGATTCTGTGACGAGTGCCTACCCGACGCCGACGCAAGCTGACCAGCTGGATCTTATTGTTACTATGCTCCCTAAAATCTATAACATTAGCTGTATATTTCAACGTTGGGTCATGCTTAGTACGTATCTTGCTCGCGAAAAAGTGGTGTTAGGGTGACAAAGCGACGCTGGAGAGGTAAAAAAGCAGGGGGAAAGAAGGATACTTATAGCTTTTTACTCATTATGAGAAATGTACCTTTTGCTGTACAGGCTGGATATTTGGGTGAGGAATATTCAGGTTGGTGAATATCTGCCCTAAGTGCCCTGGTACACATGCTGTTGTATGTTTTCATCTTGTTCTTTCTAGCAATGTGTTATTTCACCTCCGCGGCGACTACAAATGTTTCCACCGTTTTCTTTTCTTTTCTTTTCCAATTGATTGTTATTGCATCGCTGTACTAATCCAATTTGACATAGGGACATACTTGTTTCTTCTAGCTGAAGAGAATGAAATATCCTAGAACATGTTCTTCGTTTCACATAAAAAAGATCCTTAAAGGCGAGAAAGGTTGGAGAATTCTGCTGGAGCATGGTAAGTTGGGACCTTCATATCCAGATCAGCTCCGGAATAGCCTAAGTCCTCCGCAACCAGGACTGCGCACTTTTCACCGATAAGGAGAGCAGTCTATCGGGTGTAATAGTCAGTACGTGACAAAATTCCAGAAGCAATAGAGACTCACGCTGAAAGTGTTGCAGCCCACATTGTCAGGGCAGATAGACAAGTCGCAAACCTTGAGGCCCTTGACACCATGAACGTTGAGGCGCTCGTCAACAACGCCACCATGGGGTGCGATGGAATTGCCCTCTCGCGGAGCCATGCTGCATGTGCCAAGGCAGTGCCAGGTTGTTTCGACATGACGGGAAACTGCAGCAAAGGGGTTAGACACCATGGTCCGGGGGGTTACTGATTACAATACTTGACACTTACTCCACTTCTCAATGTGCTTAATATCATCTTCGCTATACTCCAAAGAAGGACGAGCCTCATGTCTATTGGAGTTGAGAGTTGAAGCCGAGGGCTGCTTTCCAGGTTCCAACGGAGTGGTCCAAGAACCTATATTCATTTGATTAGCCGAACGGGATACCGCGCCTGGAAAAAAACGAGAACATACCGTGTTGGATACCAGCAGAAATATGGTTCGAGCCGGCGTATGCCTTGGTAGTCGCCAGATCCATATCTTGCGCTCGTGCCGACGAGTCGAACGCGAACTGAGGATGCATCGCAGTGACCTCTCCAGCGTACGATCCCATGCGTCGGGCGGTCTCACGGGATTTGATATATCCCCAGACCAGAGGGGCCATGTCACGTTTGTCATTCATGAAACCAGCATCAAAGTCAGGAACTTCGTAAGGGTCGGCTGACTGGATGTGGGTGTGTCCACGGGAGAAGGGGTATTCCTAATATATTGTCAGCACTGGCCGATCTGATTTGCTCAGTTTGTACCATACCAGGAAATGGAACATTGTAAAGAACTTGCCCGGAGGCATGTGCATGTGGTCTCCGAACCACCTATGTGTGGGTTAGCCTCGTGACACTCGAAGCGAACAGGGTTAAATCCTTACCCAGAAATGATCGAGTAATGCATGACGGGCTTATCGGGCTTGTTCCGGAAATAGGACTCATAGCCCTCCGTAAAGTCTGGGGTAGGCCACTTCTTCATCTCCCCGAGCTCTTGCTCGGTAGGCCGAATCTTGACTCCGGCATCGATACCGTTAGTGGCCAATGGACCTGTGCCCTTCTTATCCCACTCTTCGAAGACTTTCTTCTGAACTTTGGGATCTCCACGAATGAAATCATCAAATGACTCAACGTCAGGCTTGGCGCGGTAAACTGAGAAAGTAAGATAGTGGTCCTGGAAGTTTCGACCCACACCTGGTAGGTTAACTAGGGGCTTAACGCCAGCCCGGCGCAGCTTCTCAGGGTCACCAAAACCGGACCGCTGCAGAATAAGTGGGGAACTCATTGTGCCTGAACTGATAATGATTTGCTTCCGGGCTTTGAAGATCCTGCGGATTGGCTCTCCGCCGTTCAGAGGCTTAGTGGGGACTGTCACCACTCCCACAGCACGACCATTTTCAACAATCACCTTCTCAACTTTAGTATTGCATTGAAGGTGAAGATTGCTGTGCTTGGCACGGGTACTGTGGACATAAGCGTGGGCTGCATCGCTTCGTCGTCCTAATATCGAGTGTCAGAGAAGTAATGATACCGAGACGGAATTAGACTATTCTTCTTACCTGTGTCACGATTGATCCATTTCAACCAGTGTTCGGCACCGTGGCTGTAATATTATGACTCTCCGTTAGCAAGATACAATGGACGATCTATCGTGTGGACCTCATACGCAGTCTTCAAATCCTGCAAGTCATCAGTGAATGGAATCCCTTGCGTCTCAACCGCGCGAAGGAAGTCATTCTTGATCGGGTAAGTATAGTTTCCAAATGACACCTTGATAGGTCCGTCGGTGCCGTGCAGTTCCGGGTTATTGCTAGCACGTTGGTATGTCTCATGCTTCCTCATCAATGGAAGAAGTTCCTTGGTTGTCCAGCCCTTCGCCTGAAAGTCGTCATAATCGGACGCGGAAGCTCTGGTATACATCTTCAACACATTCAGCCTGGGAACACTGGACAAAAGAAAACTTCAAACGGGCATCACTTACCATAAAGTTGATAGAGCTGCCACCTCCAAGAATGTTGGCACACGGAACAATTGCCTGACGACCATCCAAATGTTCAGATGGCCTGGATTGATAAAACGATGCCGTCTTCGAGTCAAGCTTCATGTTGTTCGGGTATATACCCGGGCGGTACACCCTAGGTTGAGATGAGAATCCATTCCCTGAAAGTGGTAGCCTCGGAGTCCTCACCATTGATTATTCAAGTTATCCTCTCCAGCCTCAATCAACAAGACAGAAAGATTGTGATCAAGGTTCGCTAGGCGGCCAGCAGGGACACATCCCGAACTGCCGCCACCGCAGATGATGATATCAACCTCATCTGGGATAGTCATGACTATGAATATATTGACAGAAGATTTGAATTGAGAATAGTTGCTAAAAAGGTTCTTGGGGTAGTAATCAACCTTTTGATGAGACCTCCTGGGGGAGCTTATATAGCTTTGCTTTGGTGTCCATGAAAGTATCTATAGAGCCAGTTTCCCCAAATAATTTCTCCAAATCAAGTCATATAGACAGCCAATGATCCCGTACATTGACCCCGCGCGCGGAGACAGAGTTCAAACGCTCTTGCGTGGCTTCCGGACGACTAAGTGTGCTAGGCGGAACTTCCGTTGTATTGGTCAAGATCATGCATATGTGGATGTACAACGTAGATATATGATATATCACCTACTTTCTCCTCCTTTCAGTAGTATTCCATACAGTCAGAGTAAGTATATGTTCGTCGATTCATTAGTGAATATTTCCCTTCCTGTAGCACCAAAACATTTTCTCTGACAGGCTCGATAGGTGAGGCCAATCAATAGATTAGGTGTTATAATCATATAATACTATATATACGTAGCAGTATTTAAGTCACTGTTGGTGACAGTAATAGTCAATAGGACCAAATTCCGCAGTGGCACATCTGTCGCCCGTGGAGGCTAACAGCAGAGTTCGTCATCGTCAAAAAAGTATTTCGTCCTCGACGCACTGCAAGTAATGTGTCTCCCAAATCTCGCATATTATATCAGCACAGTGAAAATAGCAATCCCATGGTCTTTTTCACACATCAAAGAATAACTGCTGATTATATCGTTCTATTTTCCGAGTTGACCATCGCTGTCACGTCTCAAATAGTACAAAGCCGAGACCTCTGTAATGGTACTTTTTGGGAGATTCCCCGCATTTCATGTATGGCTGTCGTCAGCTCAATTGATTGCCTAGAAAAAGCTCTTACAGGTTGTATGCAGGTAAGATCCCTCCATCCTTCTGTATGGATAATGGAAGTTTACGTGGGGGTCAGAAGCAGTTTGTCGACCGTATCCGGCAAAGAATGATAAGATTCCATGTCTTTATTCTCCATATATATATAAACGTCTTTAGCTTATAGAATATTATCCCAAGCAGGTAAACAAAGAATCAGTCTGCGTTGAGTGTGATCTTGTAGCTGTTGCCTTTGGGGACATTCGTTGCGGAAAGGAAACCTAACAATATTTACCCCAAAGAAGTAGATTTAATATATTTGATGAGGCTAAGCCATATTCTGACTCAGTGGGATTTGGATTGGCTATGGAGCATGATTCAGCGCATAATGTGGCGCTCTCTGGACACATTAGTCTCCTGCGCAGATTATCACTATCCCCGCATTACCCGTGCCCTAAATAGTAATTTTGCGGGGTAGGCATATTGGCGTGGGGTAGAGAATTTATTTTTACGCAAGAGGCGGCAAACATACATCGTTAGTACAAATTCCCATTGGAGGAAATTCGATACACCACAAGGAAGTGAACCTGCACGGTACTTTCACACATGGCTGTAGGCTAGGCGTTTTCAAATGAGAGCTTTCGCCCACCGCATGTTACAACCGAGAGCTCACGTAAACCCTGCCCTTTATCTCCTTATCTCCTCGCCAAGTATGACCTAGGATTCAATTATATTTGAAGCGTTTAAGAGATGGACATTTAGTATCAAGTGGCCAAATATATCTTCCACCAATCAAACTAGCATCCAAACCACAAACCGAATATATGACACCAAGGAAATCTAAGGAAAAGGAGAAAAGAGGAGTGTGCTGTAAGTAGTAATTATATTGAATGATACACAAAATCGAGAAGGTTTTGCGTGAGGATTATTGTGTTTCCCCGAATCCCAGACAATAGTCAGTCACATTTCAATTTGTTTTTCGATTCAAGTTGTCGTGTTGGGTAGTGAACTATTTACACTAATCGCCAGGGAAATCAAGAAAATCACCGTCTAGCCATTAGTAGTATGTCCAGTTTTGGGTATTCTATTGTTCTTTCGTCGACGTGTGGTCTGTTTCGCCACAGATCCTGTGAACCGCATTGTTGAACATCTTCGCAATGTGCTTGAAGGCGACCAGGTTTCGTCTCAAGGCGTTTTCAACAGAGGTTGTGGTCCAATAAAGCGTGGTTCTTAGTGCATCCGCTTTTGCAAGGAGAGAGCGTAGCTCTTTGGTGGCAGTCAGTTGCCGGTACTCATCAAAAGTTTTGAACACATATAGCACCGCGATTGTAAATCCAATGGCCACAGCAGCGATAAAAAAGACCCTCCATGTTGAGTGAGATGGAAAGAACGAAGAGAGCATGGGAAAATAACCTCAGATGAGTGATGGACCTCATGAAATATATGTGATAGCTTTTCGCCCTCTGAACCCATCATTTCAGTGTGTCTAGTTTCATCTATGAACAATGCATTGTATACATCATGGGAACAGAGTAAATATTCATTCCAGGGACGACAAAACTTCATGTTCCAGTCTGCGACTATAATAAAAAATCGAGTTCCAATGGATACCCTGCTGATTGTCTTTCCTCTCTTACAACAATCTTAAAATCACACGGTTTTATCATAGGCTCGATGTGATAAACCCTCTAGCCAGAAAGTTTAAATCAGACCATCAGGATATTTTGAACAAGAACAGTATCACCGAAAACTCAAAGCCAATTATGTCGACTCCAAGGTAACCTAACCGGGCAAAAAAGTCAGAGATGGTTCAATTTGGCGTGTTGCTTCTCCTTTTTGGACGTAATTAGATGTACCATGTGTGAATACACGCCAAAACCGCTAGTGAATGACTTTTCTTCGCGCGGTTGATCTTCTTGTCTCTTAAATCATACTTCATCATTCGCTCGGTGTTTATTGAACTGTCTGCTGATTTCAAACATACTTTCCGGCCACCAATCACCATCTATCTTCCACAGAGACATACACCATCGCGTATCTTGCCTAAGGGATATAAGTTGCCCAAGCTCCCAGGCCCCAATGCGACCAATCCACCACACCTTGTCTAGTAACATAACCAGAACAAGCCAATGGGCAAATATATCCATAGCTAGCTGGTGTGGTATACTAGGCTCCAAATTTATGGGATTCAAGGAGCACCTAGTTATTCCATGTCCACACGGTGCTCCGCTTTGCATGAGACCCATCATGTCTTCAACCAAGCTCAAATATCTCGTAGGAGCTTTGTGAACAAATGCCATAATGAACCTTCGCGGAAGCTCCGACGGGATTATCGAAGTTATTTTAGCTGCGTATCTCCGCATCCAAGGCGAAACTTTGGAAGCTTTTCCAACTGTACTAAGATCGACTTCGGAATGGAGATGAGGATGGCCTGGCGTGTTTGACATCAATTCCTTATCCGGGAAGGTTTTGGATACAATATTTTCAAATAGTTCTAACGCAGCAAAACATGCTTGAACATCGGAGTCGTTATGGATGGCTGGTATATCCCGGTCTCGATAGCCACCCATCCCGTTTCGGACGATTTCTTTGGCCCTTTTTCGTAACCCCTTCAGTGCGGATACCACCGTAGCAGCTAGAATAGGATACAAAGCATGATCCTGAGGCTCCTTTTGTCGCTCACCCCAAGATTTCACCTTGCATTTGCAACGGATCTGAAAGTCCCAGCTTGCCATAGGGTCAGTAGGTGATGTGGCTGGGGCAAATTGAACGAGATCCTCTGCTTTAAATTTGTCGTTGAATAATCCTGTATAGGCCACGCGCACGGCGCGGAAGAGACTAATCCATTGGCAACCTTTTGGCATAAACCTCTCCCTTTCTAGGTCGTTGTCGGATGCTGTTTCCGCTAGCCAGATTCTGATACAGTGGCTGCTTGATCCATACATTCCCATCATAGCTGCATTTGCAAGAATATGGTCGTATTGATCAGTCTCAGCTAGTGTCGCTTGGATCTCGCGCAGTGATTCCATATGATATTGATCTGCAATAGAGAGAAGCACCAGGACTCGCTCACGGTCTCCATATGATATTGACGGCTGATTGATGATATCGCAGCATTTACATACTGCCGAGAATGCGAGGACAGATTTCATGAGGAGCTTGTTCCGGAAAGCTAGGTTCGGAATTCCGACCTGCAAAGTGTATCGGTCGTCGTCGTCCACGGTCATATCTTGGGAAGTGTGCTCGAGATAGTGACTGAGCAGCGTGGATTCTGTGGGCGTCAGAATCTGTGATGTTTGTGGCTGCAAGAGCGAGTTGAGGTGTCTATCGTCACTCATCAGGTTGTGCGCTGATTGCGAGAAAGGAACCGCCGGTGATGATATTGGGCTTCCGACAACCGCTGGCGAGCAATGTGAACTTGCAGAGCTATTTGCTTCAGAGTTTATGGGTGAAATTCCATGTTGTAGTAAGAGCTCTGCTTGCTTCGATTTACGGTCAGGTGATAGAATGTCGGATCTTCGTGGGTATTGGCACATCAGATTCATCTTATTGCATCTTGAGCACTTTGGCTCGAGTTCATCGCACTGTATACCGATATTAGATAACTATTACCATGCCCTTTTTCCATATGCCATGCGTACTTTGATTCTGCGGGCCTTGCATTTCTCGCAACCATATCGTGACTTTCTATGTGACCTGCGCGTCTTCATATTGGTACAACTATCGTTTTAGTGTGATTTGTCCATGAGTGAGGATTTCAAGGTAAGTGAGAGACATTAGAATAATGGACTTCCAGCAGGCCCTTATAAGGATCATATTGAGGCTCGTTTCTGGAATTGTCAATCCTACCACCAAACTCACTTCCTAGTTCCTTGGTCTAGCTGTGGAGTTCTCTGATAATTCCAAATACCGTCTCATTCAATTTTGTATTATGCTAGAAACCAAAGTCTTGGGCGATTACTAACTACATGGCAGAAGTCAGCCGTAGACATCAGTAATATGAATGGTTGGGAGTACGGAGATTGAGGCTGTGAACTACAGCCTTGTGCCCAAGTGGAGATTAAGTGGTTTCTAAGCAAGTGCTGCGCCCCTCATGTCTCGATGCTTGGCATTCAAGTAGAGAGACGAAATGTTTCCTACTTTGCCGCAGGGACACCGCACTACAAGTATTTCATGTGTAGAACAATTCCAAAGGTCTTCTAATCCCCTAGCTCAAGCCACTTTTCACCCCCTGGTGTATACGGTTGGTTCACACCGGTAAATCATTTGTTGAGTGAGTATTCAAGTTCCCGCGATAACTGCCAAGAGAAGACGCGTGATAAAGTCCTGCAAGTGCGTATTCGCTTAAACTTGTCAGCTTGACAAATACTATTCAAAGAGTGTGGAATACATACAAATAGACGGAAAATTTATCCCGATTATTCGCTTTTCTAAGAATTCATGGGACAGTTGGAACACGAGTCCCAAAGGCATCTACCGATTCTACCCCTTATTGGCAACAAGCGTATTCTGTAAACCCGACCTGCCGCCTTATCAGAGAGAGTGCATGCTTACGTCCTAATCAGGACTAGCATGGCTTTTTTGGTATTTCCGCTTCCTACGTCTTTATTTTACTTGGTATGTTGTACACGCACTTTTACTATATATTTACTATATATTTACTATATATTTACTATATATTTACTATAAATACTATTTTAACAGTAGATTAAATTAATTCCTTTATATTTGTACATGCGTGTGGACACGAGCTCTTCTGCATTTTACACAAGCGAGAGCATAGCAAAATGCACATGCTGCACAAACAAGGGGCACACTTAGCGCCATTTCACTTGTCTGTGGAACCTGTATTCTTAAGGCGCCTTATCAATCGCACGATCGTCAAAGCGACGATCGTCCGGGTAATCCCAGCAATGTGTTTTCAGCGACGAAGAAATAGGGGTCGCCGGTGATCCACTTTTATGGAATTCTTCCTCTCTCCGGAGTACTCTGTGCCCCGATGATTTTTTTTTACAGGCATCTGAGTGGCTTAGCATAGTGAAAACATAGCTTTGCTTTGATAGATTTGATAGGGCTATGGATCCTGATATGTGGGTCATCTGTCGTTTTGAAGTGGTATGTGTACTAATAATCATTTATCTCATAATTCAAGATTGAAGAAATTACAGACCTCGTGGGCTTGAGCTGCGCCGCAGGCTTACTGGAAGCCTGGAGAATCTTGGAAGAATGGTCTCAACTCCACAGGGTTTCCTACATCAACTACCCACAAAGCTTAACGTGAATAATTATTCTGACTGGATACTCTGCATCCATCGCGTATAGAATACGCCCTATGTGATTGATCTTAGTCCTGGATACGCTCGTTGACCATGGGCTAGTCTACAGTGCGACAATGTTCAGATATAAAAGGGCTCATACATGTCAAACTGGAGAGACCATCACATCGGTTTCACAAACTTATTTACGAATCTACCATACCGCTATCAATCCAACTCGCTATGAAGTCAAGTTTGTTCAAAGCAGTTCTGTTCACCCTTGCAGTCAGCTCGTACGGCTGGGAGCATAAAGGCCATGAATTCCGTCCACCACTGCCAAGCGACAGTCGGTCTCCATGCCCTGGTCTGAATGCCTTGGCCAACCACGGCTGGCTCCATCGTTCAGGAAAAGACATCGATCTACCTGCGTTCCAATCTGCCATAGCTGGCGCCTATAACTACGAACCCACAACGATGGACGGGATTTTCGAGTTAGCGCTGAACTTCAACCTCTCAACCACGGGGAACCAATCGACCTTCAACCTCTTTGATTTAGCAAGACACGACGAGATCGAGTTCGATGGGTCACTGTCCCGCAATGACATCTACTTTGGCGACAATGTGCACTTCGATCCTAACATTTGGGCGACGGTCGCTAAGAACCTCAATCTTTATGATACTCTCGGACCTGAGGCGAACCAATATATCACCGTTGAGACGGCGGGTAAGGCTTGTGCGGCACGCGCGGCCGAGGCCAAGAGGGCCAATCCCCGCTTCAATGCTTCCGCCATGCAAATGATGGGAAACCCTGGTACAACAGCTCTTTATTTAGTGACTTTGTGGGATGAGGCCGCAGGTGCCGCACCAAAGTCTTGGGTTAAGGCTCTATTTGGTATGTTCTGCAATCTTCGCTTGCTATATTAGCACCACTATAGTATACCGATGCTTACTATCTGACAGAAGAAGATCGCATCCCTTACCTTGAGGGATATAAAGTGCCTAAAGTTCCAAGGACCATGGATAATGTCAATGAAATGACAAAGAGAGTGTCGGCTGTAAAGGTATAGGTCTAGCAGAGAAGGCCCGATGTATATTCTAGCTCGGGGCATAAAGCATGTACTCCGTGCGTGATCTTTGCCGAATGAATTCTAAGTTCCCTCAGAGTACTTTACTAGTGCTAAATTTGAATAGTGAACATGGATAAAGCATATCTATTAAATCTCTAATCCCCATGCCTCGCCATCTGGATGTAATCTCAACTTAATGGCGCTTGCTTTCGAATATAGATACGCGGTTAGAGTCATCCATTATGGCTCCTGGCCATCACAGTCCCCTCACAGCCTGCTGGAAAGCCAACACACCTGGTCTTGTGGTCTATAACAAATTCGATACTAAATTATGACGCAAATCGAGGGTTCAATAACACGTGAAGAAAGCTCACATTATGACGTCAGAGAGGACCCTTGGAGCTGTGGCAAACTTAAGAATTCCAGCCTTGGAAGGTTTTTATATAGCGTGCTCCAAGATTGATATCCATGGATACATACATCAGGTACAACCTGATGGCCAGGGCTTATGTACCCACCCATTAGATAATCGTACCCCCCCGGGGTCCCCGACCGGGACTCCAAGCTCTCAAATTTGAGTACCGCCTTTCCGATAGTCGGTCCGAAAATTCTGCCATATGCCGGTCTTGGCGCCGCGTATGCATTCTGCCCTATAATCTGTCTACGTTATTGACTCTTGGTTGTATAGTAAAAGAGCTTTAAACAAAATAAACATTTTGTTGTAAAAATTCCCTCATTCTGCCTGCTTCATGCTTTAATCGAGTATAAGTTTATTATACTGGTTTTCTATGCTCACGTCCTCGACCGTCGTGGCCACGGGGCCGATTTCGGGGCCTTTTGCGCGATTGCCTCGTGGCCTGTCTCGTTTAGAACGTCTCGTTTAGAATATCCAGGGGTGGGAGTGGGGGAGTGGGGAGGAGGAAGGTGGAGTGTGGATTCAGCGACGATCCTAGGAGCTGAGTGACAGATTAGATATTCCTGTTTTAGAGAAGCCATTGTGGCGATAAAGGAGTTGTAAAAAAAAAAAAAAAAAATCAGTTAAGGAAAGAGTTGACGCAGCAGTCGGTGACAACATACGCACATGTATGTAGTGGATAAAAAGGAAGAGACATAGGACGAGATATCAAATGATGTTAGAGTGACTTACTTTTATTAGTGGTTTACATACAAAGTACAGGTACCTACTATCTTACTACATCACGAGGCGGTGTAGAAAGAGAAGGGAGGGCAATTGGCAAAATCAAAGTAGGAGAACTACCTAATTAGGAAATTGCCCTGAAATATTTATTTACGAATAGCCAAAGAGTTGTACGATTATCCAAGTTGGGACTATAAAGGAAGAGCCGAAATGGTATTAACTATCATTTTTCAACACCATACCGTATAAATAGAAATATCGTGTAAGGAACCCTTGGTCTTCTGCATAACAATATAACAATATAACAATAATTAAAATTTGAGAAGTTCGATCTATAAATTCTAGTATATGTACCATCCAAGAAAAAACAAAAAAAAAAAAAAAACAAAAGGACCAAGAAAGAAAAACAATCTGAAGCTTCTAAACACGCTTCCCTTCAAATCCTTCGGCAGGCCATCCCTGGAGCGTATCTCCATCCTCAACATGATCACCCGACAAAACCAGGGTATGCTCCAAAAGACAAGCGTCTTGGCCCATAGAAGCACCGGACATCAGACGCGATCCAGCGCGCAGGATACTCCGGTCCCCAACGTTCAAGGTGTGAAGCTCAAAGCCACCACGCGAGTTCAAGTGGCAAACCAAACTGGCATCGTCAACAGCAACACGGTCACCGAGAGTGAGCAGATCAGGCTCAGTGAAGAAGATGCTGGGGGCACCGTTGGCATGAATTGCACAATCCTTTCCAATCTTTGCGCCCAAGAGCTGGTAGTACCAGGAAATGTAAGCAGAGCCAGAGATCATGGGCAGAAGGCCAACTCCGTCAAAGCAGTCTTTGATCAGAGTCTCGCAGGAAAGGAGGAATTGCCAGCGCTGGTTGTAGCTGCTCTTGTCCCAGTGGTATTCGCCTTCCTTGCGGCGGCCGACAACCATCCATTTAATGCAGATAACGATGCCGAAGGCGAGGAAAACTTGAGCCGAGGTGATGATAGACAAAACCGAGGCGAGGGTGCCGTACAGGACGAATGGGCGCCAGGCGCCTTGCTTGAAACCAGCAGCATTGCTGTAGTCTAGGATAGTGCGCAGAATGAAAAGGGAGAACAAGACGGTGAGGAGCCAATATACAGTAGTGACAATAACTGCAAAGGTAGAATAGAAGACGATTTGCCACATGCGGAGGACATAATAGCTAGCCTCGTGGCGGTAGAAGGCGCGGCCGAAAGGTTTGCAGGTATCCACCTCCTGCTCAGCGATCTCAGTAACGGTCCCATCCTTGCTACTATAGTAGGGCTGCTTCTCAATGGGTGATTTCTCAATTGGCGTTTTCTCATCTTCGCTGCTGCTGCTGGGACTGCTGCTACCATCCCCGACGATGGTTGGTGCGGTGGAAGTGGTTGTCGAACTTGGGAACTGAATAGCCTCACCACCCTTGCTACCAGTCCAGACAGTGTTGGCAGGGTATTCACCGTTACGGCGGAGCAAAGCACCAGAGCCGATCATGGCTTGACGGCCGATGGTAGCACCGGGCAAAGCGACAACACGATCACCAACCATGGTACCATCACCAATCACGATGCGGTCACGGCCGTAGCCGTCGGATGTGACCAGAGTCGAGCGAGAGCCAAATACAACATCATTACCAACCTCAATGAGATCAAAGTCGACAGTGACGGGACCAACACTGGGCCAGTAGACATGCCTGCCAACCTTGCCACCAAGGGCACGGACAGCCATCGAGACGAATTCGTAGTGGCGACCAGTAAGGCGGGTGAGTTCATGGATGTCTCCAGCGGGTAGAATCTGTGCAAGCACAGCACTCCGAATCTTTTGGCGAGTGGACTGTTTTGAGGCAGGACCAGGCTTGGGCTTGCCACAGACGAGATCTAGGAAGGACTTGATTATCAAGACCGCAATGAAGAGCACAATTGGGCCACCAACAGCACGACAGATTCTTGCGGCAATGTGGAATGCAATTCGCTTATCACTGGTGTACCACTGTAGGGTAGAACGGAACATGTCGGCCGCGGGAGTGGGGAACTCGAGAACCATAGGGATAAGACCACCCATCCAAGTAATACGAGCAGCCGTCCATGTGATCAACTTGATTGGCTCGACAATAAGGACAATCCAGAGCCAGTGAGGCTTAGGGATCTGAGAGGTAAGCAATTGGCGGTTAGACTCATCGGCGTCCTGGAGTTCCCAGCTCGACGAGTTGGGACCGATGCAGGTATTCTCGGGGATATCAGCACCAGGAGCGACTACAGACTTGATGCCAATAGACGAGTCCTTGCCAATGCGAATACGCTTCAAAAGCATAGAGGTGTTGCGCTCCACGCCGAAGGGGCGACACACGCAGGTATCCAAAACAACATTATCCCCAATCTCAATCAGATCATACTCACCAAGCTTAGCGGATGCAGACATGGTGACATTCTTTCCAATCTTTGCGCCAACCAAACGGTAGAAAAGAATGCGGGACCAGTTGTAGTTGTTGAAAAGACCCTTTCCACACACCTGCAATACCTTCTGGGTCAGCCACCACCGAGTGTGGTACGGGCCCCACATAGGGGACATTCCCTCCTTGTAGCGGCCGATGACGAGCCACTTGAAGGTGATAGCAAAGATGGGAGACACAATTTGTGAACATAAGCGAGCAGACATCACGGCGAAAACAACCAGCATCAAACGAGCGATGAGGTTCTCACGAATGGGGAATCGATTTGAGCACTCGGCCACGACATGTGCGAACATCATCCACTGGAAGGCGCGCTTCATGGGGAAGAAGAACACAGTCGGGAACAGATGCAAGATCAAGATAATTGGGTTCGTGCTGCTGTAGGTCTTTTCGCAACCGGGCAATTCAACTTCTCCGTCGTCACCCTTGGCTGCCTTAACTTCAAGAGCTTCAAGGATCTTGTGCTCTATCTCTCCAACGGTGCTGTGATGGAAGAGGACGTCACCAGCCAGGAAAATACCAAATTCGCGACGAAGTTGCGAAACCAAACGGCCAGCACTAAGACTATCACCTCCAGCCGCGAAAAAGTCTGTAGCAGAGGATATTTCCTCCGGTGCACAAGACAAGGCGACAGCGAAGATCTCACGCACACGGCGTTGAGGGGGCGATATGTCGCCATCCGAGTTGCGGGCGTGGATCGCCTCATTGATAGCAGCCTGGTCGGGGTTTCCGTAGAAATCGAGAGGCATCGGACCTTTGAGGGGAATGATGCGGCTAGGTACGAGGTAGCCATCAAGATGTTCGTGGAGCTCGCCAGGTGTCACATGGTCATCATCAGGGTTCTGGACAAACAAAACAACTTGTGCGAGACCGTCGCGTGGATTTATTTGCACATGCACGTCAGGGGTATTTGCTTTCTCGGTAAGAACCGAGCGGATGATGTTCTCGTCAATAACACACGGTTTCCTCTGAATCGATGCAGTGAGCGGAGCACCAGTGGGCGGGCAAACAGCATGGTAGTGCCGGTCTGCCAGGGGTGTGGTCGTGGTTAAGGTCTCCAAGGACAACCGCTCTGCGAGTTTGATACGCTGGATCTTATTGTTTGCCTTCGGCACACCATCCATGTATACAACTAGAGCCGGCCACTTGGGCTGATGGAGAATAGGCTGCAAAGCTTCGTGTATTTGACGAAGATCTGGCCTAGTGGCTCCCGGAGGTGTGACTATAACCACACCAACAACTTCCTGTAGGACCTCGTCTGGGACAGAGAAGGCCAATGTCTCAGTGACGCGGCCATACAGTGGGGACTCAGGATCCTTGGCCGTGGTCAGAACAGCGTTTTCCACTTCGACTGGCGAAATGATTTCTCCACCACGGTTGATGACCTCCTTGCTGCGGCCAGTGATATACAGGTAGTTGTCATCATCGAGGTGTCCAAGATCACCAGTATCAAACCAGCCAGATTCGTTGAATGCGTTGGTATCGATCTTACCATCGGGGGTCAGGTATCCCTCGAAAGCGGGGGATCCACGAATGCAGATATGTCCGAGCATCCCATTTTGCGAGACATGCTCGCCACTCTCGGTCAAGATTGCAACCTCGGGACCAACGATCTTTCCCGATGTTCCAGGGCGATCAAGCTTATAGTCCCTTGGCGGCGCAGCAATGGGCATACATTCGGTCATGCCATAACTGGGGAGGACGACGCAGTGGAAAACATCATGGAGCTGCACCGCAAGAGTTGGAGGAAGGCCACCACCAGCATTGCAGATAAACTTGATGACGCTTTGCTTAACAGCATCGGGGCGGTGCTCTGCCTCAGCAAGAATCATTTGGTGCATCGTGGGTGTGGCGTAATACCAAGTTGGTGTCATATGAGGGCTTTGCACTGCATCCCAGAACATGCTGGGGTCAAACGAGGGGCAGCATATTGTGGCACCGCCGGCCAGGATGGGAGAGAAGATACTGCGCATAATACCACCACTGATACTGTTAGTTATTTTCCTATGATATAATTTGATAGGGAACATACACATGGTTCAGCGGCATCATATTAAGACATGTATCTGTCTCGGACAATTCCACTGACTCCATCGTGGCGATGGTACCAGCGATGAGGTTGTAAGTTGTGATTGGAACCAGCTTCTTAGTACCACTGGTACCACTGGTGAACAGGATAATTGCGATATCGTCCCCAGAATTGGGGGGATGGTCGTATGCAGTAGAAGCATTGTGTGCAGAGACCACCTGGAAAGTCATATCTTCAAGCTGCTCAATACCAAACACTGGCCGACTACCGTTGTTCAGCTGCAACTTGCTGATGTCAGCGTCCAGCGCGACAACAGCATCAGCTTGCGAGTTTTCTATATCTGTCTGCAGCTGCTCTGGTACCGTGTTCGTTGTCATAGGTACAATGGTGTACCTGTTGACGAAAGCAAGGACAGCAACTGCCATAAGAGGGCCGTTAGGCAGGATGACAGCGATGCGAGGCTTTCCATGCCGGGAGAGTCCCACGGGAATCTGGAAACTCTCCAAGAACTGACGGATGGCAATATGTGTCAGATGCCGTCCAGTATTAGCATCGATCAGACCGGCGCGGGAGTCTGTGCCTATTAATTCTGCAACTTTGGGGGTGGCTGCTTTGACTTGTGCACGAAGGCGAGTAATTGATTCATTGTTATTAGTCTTGTGGGATTCGGGAATGGACTTGTAGATGTCCTGATATGTTGGAATTAGGTGACGGATGGGCCAAGGGCCAGTATGCGTGGATAATAGGGCAGAGAGGCGGTGGGAGGAGTCTGGGTGTGATGCCTCACTGCGGAGGTGTAGAAGCTGTTCTACAAGCCTGTTCGATAGTCAGAATAGGAAGAAACTTCAATTGAACAACCCAAAAAGGAGAACAAGGAACAAAATCATAAATGTGATAAAACATACGAAGATCTTGATAAGTCCGCCATTGTGTATCTCTCTAGTGTAAATAAATTCTCAGCTCAATATGATATTCAATCCTAAAAAGGAGAACTCCTTCACGACTTATATGCTGCCCCGTACCCTAGTACCATCCACTATCAGCCTAATGTACAACCCAAAAGGAGAAGTCCTTCACAACTCATACGCTAGTAATACCCACCCGTTCCACCCACATCGTGCAAATTACATCACAGACCTCATTGGGGTCCCGAAATCCTTCATACAAAGTATGGCGGCAAACTCGCTCGGGGCCGAGAAGGAAAAGATCCGCAGGGTACCCCGATCCCCATATGCTTGACCCACGGAATTCCGTTCATGATCGGAGGGATCAGCTCAGCCCTCGGATTGTACATCATGCTCTTGGATGAGATGGTATTGGCTAAAGATAGAGACCCTATGCCGTGTACTATGGTCCCGACGCCATGATGTGATCCGAAGCGAGCGTTTTGATAGACATTGCAGTTTCACGACGGCCGAATGTCACAATCGAACCCCTGTTTCAATTGAGCTTTTCGTTATTAAACTTTCTACTGAATATTTTCGAATTTCTTATTGCCGAATGCAGTAATACCACCGGCCTGATCAAGATAAGCCCACTCTAACGATGCCATCCCGAATGGCCTAGCGTGATTGTATGCATATTCAGAGTACATATAATCCGTAGATCTGCATACAAATTTCACATGCTTCCTCCGAGTCTCCCTCGATGAACATGTTTCGCTCAATGATAAAGTCCCCGAACCACAGAAGAGCTGCATATATGCAGGGTCGCAGGATGGCAAGGTCTCAGGGTGAGCTCTGATCGACAATCTAGAACCCTGTCATCACCGCAGATCGCATGGCTCTAAAAAGGGAAATGCTTCATGTCGTGCGCTTACACGAGATTCGGGGTGTTTATAGATTCAGAGTAACTTATGGGGTCGATCAACCAAAATCTTGAAAATCGACCTATATACATATAACGTAAATGGTCCACATGGCGATGGTGGCAAGAATATCTCCTAGAAATGAAGTTGAATTTGGCCATTATCCACATTTGGTTTCGTGGAAATAAAATCCAATGTGGAATATGTAATATGATCTGCACCCGTCCTAGCCCGTAGGGCAAAATATTGAGCACACCTTTCTAGCCCATAGCCCCACCTACCAGCCGGACATTGGTATTCTAAGGTTACATACATAGTACGGACATACCTCGTACTCCGTACGGAGTACGGAATAGATAGCCCTGAGGACCCACTTCCCGTACGAAGGCCGGTCTTCGCCAAGGCGCTTGGCGAAGGATTAGGTTTCTTGGCGGTACCTGGGCAGGTACACCCATGGAAATCATCTTTTCACCTTCTTACCCACGTATCCATGGATAACCCAGTTTCTCCAATTCATCCACTTTGTTCCATACTGTTCTTCTCCAATTAACCAGTCATTCCAGAATCTATGCCATGAAAATTCGACAGAGTCTATGGGCCATAAAATTCGAGTTTATCAGTGGAACTGATCTCGACGTTGAGACCGCCGATCACAATCCGCCGATCTCAAATGAGGCCAACACTACCCAATATGACCAACTGGCCTCGACTAGGCATTTTCCACGAACAAAAACCGGATGAATATTCAAGCCTGCTATGACAAATCGAATGTATTGATCCTGACTTTCTCCGTACGTTGCTCCCAATGCCTATGCATAATATGCATATCATACATACCTAGGTAGCACGATCACAAGTGCCGTAATCGTATTGGTCGAAGACCGCATTATATTCCGAAAACCACGATTAGAGTATAATAGGCAAAGGGTTTTCCTAATTATCCATATACTTGATTAAATTCACAACTATGGAAGATGGAATGTGTTCTTGACCCCCCAGTGTATCTAGGGCAGTATGCCTAGACTGTTCTAATTCACATGTGGCTTAATCAACTTGATTAGGCCATAAATTCCGACAGGTAATCCAACTTCCCTATCTGCACACCTTTCACCCTCAAGATTTCATAAGCCGTCACCACATGAAAGTAGAAATTCGGGATCAAAAATTGCACCGAATAATCCTCTAGCGTGAAATCTAGCACATTCATTCCAATCGGGGCCTTGAAAGCTTGTCCTTCCTTGATAGCGATCTTAGCTGGATCCACCTTTTCAAGCTCTGCAAGTGTCTTATCAAGGCGCTTGTACAGATCTTCGTAGGTCTTGTCGGGCTCTTCCTGTGGTGGTGGTTCGACGAAAGCTGCGCGAGCGAGGGCCTTGGAGACAACGTTTGTTGCCGTCACAATTTGAAAGGAGAGAGGCTTCATATCCTCGACAAGGCGGGCATTGAGAAGTTCATCGAGCGGGATGTCTTTTTCTTTCGCGTATTCTTCGGCCTTCTTTAGGAGAGTAGACAGGGTATTGAGACCCCTGGTCAGAGTGGCGATAGTGTAGTTGTAGAATGGGGAGGCCATTATAGGTTTTGCACTTCAACTTGTGTCTTCGGCTCTGATAAAAAGTAGAAGTTAAAAGGATTCCCATGAATTTCTTGATTATGAACTGATACTATCCGAAGTAAGTAAATGAGGCCTTATATACGATATCATGCCCCTCCCCCAAAAAAAAATCTTCATGTTTACGTTCACTTCTTAAATCTTTGATTTGCAATCACTCATTGTCTTCTTACCTTATCTGGTCATCATCAAGTATGAATTCGGTAAAGATCTACATGCTTACTAAGCTGTGTCCGGATGGATCCACCCTCACAAAGTAGGGTAGGGCAAACGCGGAGTTCCGGTTCAGTTGGTAAATTCTACTTGTAAATTCTCAGCTGCAGCAACCGAGTATGGTATTCGGTGGTAAAGGAGCAACTTCCTGGTGATCTGTTTTATTGGGCGCATTTATAATCAATTGGTCAGACCTCAGGCAACTACTCTATACTACGTCTGACAACTTAGACTCGCAATCCGCAATCCTCGGAAGTATAAGAAGCAAACGGTTTTCTGATCTCAGCTTATACTAGAATTCACCTCTTATTAGAATCACTTCCATCTCTCTCTCTGCGTCCTCTATACCTGCGAAAGTCCAAATCGTACAACCATCCCCGAACAGACAAGTCAAACTATATCAAAAGCCCGAACCCGAGTAATCACCAACACAATGGAGACAACTATATCCGATCATGAGCTCATCAGGAATGCAATTTCAAACATTGCAGTTGCATTTGATACAAACACGTACGCGGAGCTTCGAAATTCGTTTACAGAAGATTGCGTGGCGGACTATACGGGCTCACTTGGTCTCATGAGTGGCATTGATACTGTTATTGAAAAGCTGCAGAACACTATCGGGCACGTTACCACCTTCCACGGATTGAGCACGCAAGTTATACAGCTCACGGGCAAGGACACGGCTGAAGCTACGACCTATTGCTCCGCGAGTCATTACGTGGGCGACAAGTCGTTCTTCGCCGAAGCTAAGTATTTCGATAAGCTGGTCAAAGTGACTGAGGGAAGCACTACAAAGTGGTTGATCAATGATCGCTTGACCACGATGATGGGCGTTCCACGGGGCGATGTCTCCATCTTCAACATGGACTTGGAAGGATGGGTTGACACCTTGAAAGCTTGAGAAAACTCCGACTTTGACGAGTGGAGCATTATGTTGTCCAAGTAAGATTCTCCTTTAAACTCCGTGGCTTACCTTAGTTAATATCGGTGTCAATAGTGACATCACTACTCTATCCCAACTGCTGCCAATTAAGTTATAGGAGAGCACTACAGGAGAAGAAGATGACGAATGGAGTCGTGTTACACTAAGGTATTGCCTGATGGTCGATTGTTTACTCGGGCTGCTTGTTAGATCTTTCTTTTTGCTCTTTGTGGTCTTCGTTGCTTTTTTGTTCACATTTTATTTACTACTTTCCTATAATTTCTAAGCTCAAATATATGTACGTCAGTTGTTCACCATAAATAAATAATCTATCGCTTGTTTTCTTTACTCGTACGGCTTTGTCCAATTATATAGTAGATATACTCCATCAATTAACTAACAAAAGCATATTTGGTATAGATTAGGTAAAAAAGAGAGCAACATTTTACACTAACAGAAAACTAACCAACTAAAATGACAAAATCCGCTGTTTTGACAATTTGTGCGGATATTGATGACTAACAGTAATATGCACTTTTACATGGACCTAGCGTTCCGCAAAGCCCATAAATGCCCAGGTGGGCTCGCGCCCTTAAGGCCACCATTAAAGCCTATTAAAAGGGGTTCGACAGGCATCTTGTAATCGCTATATAATATTGTATTCCGACCCTTTTACTAGTCGTATAAAATTCAAATTTACTGTTAATAATAACAATAGCTATATAAGTATATGTTTTGATTTGAAAGAGAATCCGACTAGTAGAGTTCGAGATAATATAAAAAAAGTTGTTTTACTAAGGGTTCTGAAGAATGGCAGTAACTCACCAAGCAGTGTGGCACGTGGTGGTCTCGAGGGCCTCACTCGCGGGGCTCCTGGGGGTAATGTGGAATGTCAAATCCCATTTGTCGCCCTCAACGGTGTGCTTGAGGGAAAAGTCGCCGATGCTCTAGGGGTAGACTCGGAACTCAGTGGTAGGGGCGGCGAACGGCACTCAGCAAGAGATAGAACAATCGTAGCGAAAGAAGTCTTCATTTTCATGGATGGTTAAGATACAATGTATCAAAAATATAAATTTATGTTTTAGTGTTTGAAATCGGTGGTCCTTGGATTAAAGTGGATTGTGGTGCTGTGATAATAAAGGATAGAAGAAGGTCCCTAGTCGTTTATATACCTAGGTAGATATTCGAAATGACATATGTTGTTGTAAAGAGTAGGCCTTATGAAGAATAAATCTGTCTCAGTCTGCTTCAGCTCACTGTGCCGATCCTCAAAAATTGTACATTGAATGGCCAGGAAGGGGGTGGTATTTTCCTCCTTTGGATAGATACTTGGCGCACCGCTCCCGGTCGTTTCCATTGCCAATATCTTAGTGACTTTTAACATGACTACTAAATATAGCCAAAATTAGCATAGCTCGGAACTCCGGAGTAGCGCGAAATATGAACTCACAATGTTTATAATGTTAGATAATCATGAAGGTATCCATGGATGTAAGGGTGCTGGAGGTAATATACTCGGAACTCCGGGGTAGTGATCCACAAGAGCCTACAGAGTATAGTGTACATAGTCAGCCGTTTATGACTAGAGCCTACAGAATACTTGGTGCGCTAATCTCTCTGCTCTAGAACGGCTAATTGTATAAATGGAATTGTTTAGTCCCTTTAAAGTAGTAACCGGGTCGTCGAACTACGGAGAAGTCCGTGCCGTGGGATAGTCGGGGACATATAAGCACGTGCAATGGGTTACGGGTTCACAAATAATAGAATCACTCTTTCTAGCGAATCCTCAATCGACATTTAGTAGTTGGCACTCGAGTGCGGTTCCATATGTACAAAATGCGAACCCGGTCATTGATCCTCTTTGTGGCGGCCTTCTTGGCCCCTGCTTCTACCCTCACGGATGACAATATATGTTTTTTGGATCCCTATGAAGCGTCAGCTTGGTCGAATAGCGGAGTAGGCGACTGACTGGAAAATGGGTTCCAGAATCACGGCTCTGATGAACGTTTGTATTCCTAGGTTTTAGTGTCTATTTGTTAATTCTGGCCTATCAAAACATCTTCTGACATCACGAACGCAATTGAGGCTGGTTTCCGACACATAGTGTCAGCCCTTTCCCTCCCTACCCGATACAAATAGATTCCTAGCAATATACAGAAGGAGCAAATCAATAGCATTCCTTTCACTACCTCTAATGTTGTTGTTGACAACGCAGTTTGTCCTCTCTATTCCTAAGGCCCCCAATCAACATTTCTAGAGAATGGACGACGGCGATAAATACCGTAGTGGGAATGGTAATCGCTATATCGACTGCCACTGTTTCATGCTATATTATCCTGATGGAGGCCACATGAAACCGGTTGAAGCAACGGAGTGGAGCTTTCACCCGATGGCAATGGATACATCCCCTGTTTCTTCAATATGATCATCATGAGAGAGTGGGCCGGGGATTGTGTAAAGAGGAATTGGAAATTTCCTTCCGAGTCACGCGACATTCAGGCTGGTATTCCTTGTCCCAAGGGGAAATCGTGATTTAGTCGACAAGAATAAAGATCGTAAATATATAGATCGGATGCTAGCTTACTACCTGAGCCATCAAAATCATTACAGAGTTTTAGGAGCATGCCTTGCTGTTAGTTTCAATTTTCATATGCTTTGCCACGAGACACAAACTCGTTATAATTAAAAGATTTTCCATGTTTCAGGAGCCCAACAAGGTGATAATCATCCCGGCCAAAGACTTTTGCGGTATGTAAACGCGCTAAGAGCTCCGAAGGTGGGGAGCTCGGAAATATGTATGAATACCCTGGTGGCAAAGATGGCTCGCTAATAAGATGGAGGTATTCAAGGATTCCAGATTCTAGGTATATTGTAATTCTCCATATTTTAACCCACCCAAGTACGAGGTCAAACATTTGAATTGTCAATGCTCGATTTTTATTTATTTTGATTTAATTGTGATTAATTTAAATGCGTAGTTCGCATTCAGCTACCATTACTCTTTAGGGATATAGTAAAAGCTTGTTAATATCAGATAAGATCTCATCTACAGTGGGACCTCCGAACTGTTGGGCTGAAGTTCGTACCCGCAAAGAAGTTCAGCCCAATAGTTCGGAGGTCCCACTATCTATTGTATTGTACTCCGTACGGAGTGCAGACAATGAAAAACAAGGTGCTTGGCGATCCCAAATGCGAGACTGCCGTCGTGGGTCCTCTTACCTCCTATAACAGTCTAGTATGTTTAAATAGTGCCGATTTGCCAAGAACGGCATGTCCGAGTCCGGCACTCATTTTAAAATCTCCACTGATCAACTAGTTTTCGCTGTTAGTATTTCTTATTCAACCTTTTAAGATCACAAATCACGCCCTGAGCACTTCGTCTATTTGCTCAATCCCACGGTCATAAATTGAAAATTTGTCGGCGCATTTTAAGCTTTTCCGCATTTCCCGCCTTTCCCGCCTTTTTCTGGTCTCCCATTTAGATCGTATCGTCCTCGAGCATAGAAGACCCATACGCAACCAGCTAGCTATTCTTGCCCCTGGTCATAAAAATTCTATATACTCTATATTTTGTACTGCCCTCGTAATCGCACTTCGTATGTCGGGCTTGGTATATGGCACTTCGTATATTATTCACCGTACTACATAGGTACACATTATTCCAATTATTATCATATTCCCATTCCTGGTGGTTTTGCTGTAAATTGTGAATTTTTTTTTTTCCTAGCTATAACACCGAAAATCTATAAGGACCTTGAGATTCTAATGACTGAAAGAGTATATCAATGGCGCTCCGACCAAGTGAAATAATCTTACGAGGTTCCGCGGTATGCCGAACTTTCCTCAATGTCGGAAGCTAAGCGGATCGGGAGCTGAACATCTTGCGTAAGATCCCGACGAGCTGTACTACTAGTAGTAGACTAGGTGAAGGTAGTGGAGAGGGACGGGCTAGGTAATCCACCTGGGGGTGAGATTTGGACAAGCCGACGTCCTGGTCCTTTTCGGTCAAATCTACAGTCACACACCATTAAAATGTACTCCATTTCTTTGTATACCTATCACTTCGGAAAAATTTATGCTCCCGGGACATTTCGCCATAGTAAAGAGCGCCAAGGCTGCCTAATTAGATATAGTACCCCCCCGATTCTACGAACTTAATAAAATTGCTTTCTAGGCCTACCGCCCACGTGTTTTATTAGTTCCATTGGCTTAACTCTGTATCCCGCCTTTTTCTGCCGGTTTTAACGGTCCCTAAAATAAGATTATATAATACGAAAACGATATATTACATAACCCATAAATGCCAAGATCCTCACTTCTTCACAAACCTCGTTAATTTGTAAGTACTTGCTCTCCGATGGTCCTTACATTTTAACGAAGTTTGACTGTACTTAGTTTCCACTGGTTTCCAAAAGAGTACCACTTGTCGAAAGGTTCTGAGGCACTCGAGCATGCATCAAGGCAATAAGGAAATAAGGCAATAAGCGCTGGCTTGGTCTGCTTCCTGGTTAAGATACATGGTCAGACTTCTCGCTTGTCCGACGGAGAAATCTAGTACATGACAGAGAAGACCATGGGGAGAAGAGTGATCGCAGAGGCTTAGAAGCCCTGAACATCCCAAATTTTCTCTGCAATAACTTCCAAAGCTTGATGTGAGATTTCAATATCTCTTTCGGCGGGTATAGATGGTGCGCGGAGGAATAAATCTTGGAACGGGATGATAAGAGGGTCGTTGGTGACAGTTATGCAGTTTGAGACCTTGGTCACCTGGATCATCTGGACGCGATGGTCACTTCCATTCTGGAGTCTCCAGTTCTCAATACGGATTGCTAGTCGGTGTTTGTCTACTCTCAGAGTTAGACAAGTCTTGGCGTTTCCGTCGCCTGGTGCCAGCCAGAATCGAACATCAGAATTCAATTTTGAATCCGATTCAGACCAGGCAACTTCTAGCACAACCGAGGGTGTCCGTTTGTAACCAGGTGGTGGCCTTATAGAGCCCCAGCCTTGATCAGGTTGCTTTCCTCTGGTCTGCCCTTGGATAGTCGCGTTAGGATATCCGTTCAGGGAGTCAAATAACCCCATCGGTAGGAGAGCTGCCATTATTGCGTGGTCCACGGCAGTGGTTGCGGCCGAGTGTTCGGGGGAGGGAATTTTTATCAGGATAAGTTCCTCGTCCAGATCAAAAGAGGAACAGTTCTTTGAAAGGGTAGTTGCTTCCCTGTCTGGATTCAACAGGGTTTCGATCGTTCCACGACTCGTATGAAACAGGATAAAATTGTTCTTCTCATTTCCTGGGGATTCGCTGGGATTAAGTTTCAGATTGAAGATTCGGAGGAAGGAACACTCTCCTTCATATGTATATCTTTCGATTGAACTTGGTAGCTCTTTAAGGAAGCTGCCCCCGACATCGAGGTAGCCATTTTGTGTTTCTGGTCCCGCCATTTCAGTTTTTGATAAAATTATCAGGAATCCAGCAATTTAGGATGCTAGATATAATGCTATCTCAGAGAAAGAGAGAGAAATCTATATGTATATATATATATATATATATATATATATTGGGTATGTATTGAAAAGCTAGGTTTCCAAAATATATTTGAAGATATATGTTCTCATTATGACGGTGAACAAGTTGTGGCAAATACAGCGGGTTCGATCCAATTTTTGAGGGGCTTTGATGTCTGGATTTACCTTAGAATGGGAGAAAGATTAAATTACCTGAATTCGTACCTAGATATATTTTGAGAAGGGTTGGTGCCGAGTCTTTCATGATCGCGTAGACCACAGTGTATTTCAACACTGTCGGTGGGCTCTACAAATTCCATTTGGGTTGTGATGGTTCGCACTTCCACTCTTTCAGGGGCACCCTCACATTATGGTTGGTGGTAGTGTGCATACTGCGTGCTTTTGTTTGGGAAAATTTCGAAATTGCTTCCAACTCGTGTTTATAGTCGATAGGCTGGGGAAAGGGGGTCTGTTTTGGTATGGCAGGTCTAGCATCCGATACGAAAACGACATGGTGGGTGTGTTTTGCGGAGAACCGAACAACTAGCTTCCAATCAGTCACAAGATCAGACACCATTGTAGTATGTGTTGCTCAAGAGACGATTCGGGTTCACTTGATTCTCTGTGGTGGTGATGGGACAAATTCACATACGCCCCTCGCAAGTGCGGCTGGGCCACCTTTGCTCTATCACCTGACTCATATGTGAGGCATTCAAAACCAAAATCCGACTTTTCTGTTGCTATCGTCTCCTGTCCCCATTCTATTCAGGAATTCCTGCCAAAATCAAATAGTCACACATAATGCATAATGAGTGGTGTGGAGCTTGGTTTTGCTGTCCTTGACACTCTTGATATCTGCTTCAGGTATGTCAAGCCCACAGCAGACTAGTCTTCACTAAACATTATCAATTTCAGATACCGAAATGTCGTTGTGGGAAAGCAGAAAGGTGTTTATGGCGCGGAGAATGAGATCGGAGAACGAAAACTTGCTATTGAAGCTACATGGGCAAAGATCTCGCAACAGCTTACCATCAATTCGAGTAATAACTGTCCCGGTCCAATGGAAGGAATAAATTAACAGACTCTAGTTCCAAGGGGGGAGGGTACACCCAAAATGGAAATTGAGTGATTGGATTCAGATAACGAAGAATGGGAACTTGGCCCAATTTAACGTATTTAGCCAAAAGGGCCTCGCATGTCCCCTGTTAGATGTTTTCGAATGAGACTTAACGTGAGATCCTCATGATTGGTCAAAGTGATTTATTGGTGTAGTCTGTAGTCAAGTAAAAAGGGGCAAGCTTTTGACCATCAAAGTAAAGTGTCTTAAGAGTCTTCCTGATTAGGTACACGATGTCACCTCTTCCTGATGAGCAGCCTCCTTCACAGATCATCCTGCGGACCTCTTCCGTTAAAGGTCGGCTCTTTTCTTTCCTCCTCTTCAAGGTTAAAGCATTGTGGGTGATCAAATGTGGAGAATTGATTGCAGTTGTTGAAAGTTTGAAGTCGTCAAGTCGCTCAGTGGATAGTTCGTTGGAGGGGTAATTGAAGCGGATGATTGATGGCTGACTAGCCCTGCCGATTATCCCGGTGCCAAAGGCTGCCATGGTAAGACCTATTAATGTGGTTGGTCTCATTGGTTTATTGAAGTGGTCGATCGACGTGATTGTGACCAGTCTGCCGATTGTCCTGAAGCCGAAGCCCGCCACAGTTAGACTGGTGTATGTGGTCGTTCGAAGTAGATGATTGTTCGGACTGGTGGGTGACCGGTGTGCCGGTTATCCTGAAGCTAAATCTCGCCACGGTCAGAGTGGTTGTGATCGTTTGAATTCGATTGTTGTCGTATTTGAGTGGAGGATATTCGAAATAGGTGCTTGATCGAAGGTTGGTTGGCCAGTCTGCCGATTTTCCTGAAGCCGAAGCCCGCCACGGTCAGACTGGCTGATGTGGATGTTCGAAGTGGCGGTTGATGGGAATAGGGATAATCTAAGTGGATGATCGAAGGGCTTCTTTCAAGTGGAGGGTTGTTCAAAGTAGGTAACTGATCGAGGTGGTTGATCGAACGTTGATTGACCAGTCTGCCGATTGCCCTGAAGCCGTAAAGCCCGTCACAGTCAGACTGGAAGTGATGGTTTGAAGTGCCGATTGCAGTGGATTGTTGAATAGAGTGCAATAAAGTGTTGGTTGGATGGTTGGATGGTTGATCGGGTTGCACAGTTGAATTGTTTACTGTAGTAGACTGTTGATCGAATTGGATCGGTGATTGTAATGCAATGAAGTACTGGTTGACTGAGTGTTTGACTGATTGGTCGAAGTGTTCATCGAAGAGTTGATTGCAGTGGATGGTTTGATTGGATCGTTGATCGGATGGCTGACTGGATGGATAATCCATTTTATGGTTGACTGAAATGTTGCTTGAAGTGTTTTCCTTTTTTCCTTTTTCCTTTTTGTTATTTGTTATTTCCTTTTGCTCAGGTCCAGCCAAAGAGGCTGCCACGGCAAGGCTAGATGTAGTCGAGCACACATGCCTGGTATAGTCAGCCACATGTCCTGTTGATCAAGTCATAGAATATAATGAGACAACATGAAAGCAGACATACAATAGAGAATGGTTGGCCACCCTAACAAGAAGTCATGATCCTATCAAGGAAGGAGCACGTGTTGATGCGTCTGAACAGTGGATGTAAGTAGATGGAAGGAGAAAAGAAGAAAAAGAAGAAACAGGCAAAACATACAAATCATATAATGGATGATGAATATGGCAGGTGCCACCTAGGCAGGCACGTTGAAACGAGGTGTTGTTATGTGGTGAGGTTACCTGAAGGATGAATGTAAGTAAGGAAAGAACAGGCAAGTCGGAAATAAATGGCATAACTGACCAGGCATGCGATGCATGTGGCTGGGGCTAAGGCCAATGCGTCAAGGGCATGATGATCACAAGCTTCATATTATTGGGTAGGTGTAGATGTAGAAAGATAGAAGAAATGATGAAGCTTAAGTTGATGATGGAAGATCTGATGGAAGGTATGGGGTGGATAAAATATTTGATGAGATGTTTTGGGGGTGGTATCCATGGATGAGGATGTGGTGAGATGAAGAGGGTAGAAAAATGATGAGAGAAGGAGGGGGAAGGGGGTATCTATACCCTGGGTAGGTAGGTAACGTGGAAGTGGGAAGGAGTTACCTGAGTAGGCGATGAGAGTGTCCTTCAGGGGACCCCCCCATTATGCAACTTCCCCTCTTCAACTATCTGCTCTCTAAACCCACAATACCTCCAAGGTTTATATTATCATTAAGCCAGTTGCGTAGTCTCGGATCATGAGTCTCTAAAGTTGTAGAGAAAAGGTATACATTCTAAAGGCGTACGCCGCTAGACAATATCCTTCTCGGCCTCGCAAATCAACCTAGATGCTTAAATCATTTTCCAGTTTTGATATTGTTCAGATATGTCTTATCGAAATCCACCATGTTGTTGATTGAAAATATAGGTCATTGAGATACAGTAACCTCGGAACCTTGGAAGATTTATAGATCATTAAGGTTATACGCTAACCATGTTTGGTATGGCGTAAACAAGGTTGTGTATGGTCCTTGTGCACATACATATGTACATAGGTATGTACCGTAAAGTCTTGGCATTTGGTGTCCACCTTAGTGCAAAGTTGTGACTTTGTTCTGAGCACTGTAAATCGACTTTTTTAATGAACAGTAGGACGTTGAGTACTGTTCACCAAAGTTCGATTCATGTGTGCGTTATTACGGAAGATATGCTCCATCATCTCAAGGGTGATAACCTGGCCATGCTTGCTAGCCAGTCACATGAATTTGGTGATGACTTGGGGGGAGCGAGGACTGAGAGCTGTGGCTCCGCGAAGCTAGTTGCCGAAAGCATTTTGAAGGGTGAGGTGCGTCGAATGAAGACGTACCGATCGCATGGATAGCTTATTGACAAATAATTGTGGGAGAGGCAGTTGGCCCCATGGGTAGGAGACTTTCGTCTGATGCACCGAATATAGAAACACTTTGACCGCGTGGATAGCAGACTTTATAATGAAAACTCTGCGCAAGAAGGCCGCGGTTTGCATATGTTGATAAGACCATTTGTATGGAGGTAGGTGACACCGTTGGTGGATGTTTGTGGGGGTTGCCTGGCCGGTTTACGTCTATAAGGATAGCTTCGACAAGGTAGGCTATTGGAGGATGTAGAGGAACGATGTGAGATTGTATTGAGTAGAGGGTTGTGAAAGTTAAGTTATAGAGGCTGTGAATCCAATACGATTGCTTCTATCCATCCATTCCAAATCAGACGGAGCTAGCAGTAAGAGAAACTTAAGGATGACTGTCTGCTGTATACAGGGGATAGAAGTCAAAATATTCGCTGCCAGTGGCGACTTGTTCTAAACTTCCTTCGAGGAGATAAGTCATGTCGTAGCCACCGGATTATTTTCTTCGCAATTTTCCCAATCATCCTCAAATATCTTGCTCCGCAGATAAATGACGTCCAGCTTTGTCCTTGGAAATAAAAGACCTCTCGCAGAAAGCACATCTTTCAACTTCTGTTGAAACTTTGGTACACGTTCTGGGGAGATCATTGTGTAATGCTGGCCATCCACCTCATGGAACTTGAGATCATTTCTGACAAACTCCTCCCAACGGTTTAGTTGGTTGTAGCGATACTCCTCTCTCGATACTGCCACGCCTCGCAACGGATCACAGAAGAAAACATCCATACAAGAAACCGTACCGGATAGATCGTAGTTACGGCCGATATTTGCAAGGGAGGTCACATCAGCCCAGGTATTCAGGGATGCAAGCGTTATTCCCAACTCGGCCCTACGGGCTGGGTTCGCTTCACCCATCACTCGTGTCAGCTGCTCTGATTTAGCCAAGGGGCGTATCTCAGGTGCCAATTCATCAGCACGGTCCTCTGAAAAGAGGTCGCAGAAAAATGCAACGTGCAAAAGGCACCCCGTCCAATCTAGTCGCCTCATCACATGCTTGATGTACGGTGGTAGGTCGAAGCTACCTATGAACTTTACTTCATCCCCAGCTGCTTCGATCTTCTTTGCAAGTTCAAAGGCGACCATACCACCATACGAATATCCCGCTAAGGCGTAGGGTCCACTAGGTTGCTTTTGCTCCAGGGCATCGTAGTATGTCACATGGAGATCAGCTAGATCCTGGAAGGTTTTGTCACCTCTGATGGTTAGCCTTTTGCCTTTCATACCTGCGTTTTTCCAGGCATGCACGAATCTCAAGACGCGCTCCTCCTCAAACGACTCACACTTCAAAAGCACGGTGTATTACTCAATCAATTCCAGCAAGCGGTGCAAGAACCCCAAGAACCAACTTGAAGTTGAAATGATCTCACTCGGGCAACAACTTAACGAAGATGTCTCATCCTCCCTCAGTTTTGACAAGAGTAATGGAGGAAAGCTAGCTAGGCCTGCAAGTTTCTCCTCATACTCGACATACTTTGCTTTGTTTCTTTTATTTCTCTCCATACTCTGTAAATGTAGCTACGTTTAATGAAATGTAAATATGCTGTAGCTGTATTTTGTGTATTGAGTGTAAGCATTAATTCCTGTTTTTTCTCACACGGTTTCCTGCTGACGTGGACCTTCAACCTAACCAGCGCGATGACCACGGAAAATCAATTGGCCCACAACATTCCAGTATAATCCCTGTCTTGAAAGTTGGCTTGGCCCATCCCAAATGTAAAGAAGTGCTCTAGTGTCGTTTCGTCGGGTTACAGATGGCGTACAATAGTGCGTTTTCAATAAAAGCGTGGGCTTGGCTGGGGCCAAAAGCCAAGATAAGGGATTCTGGGGTGATAGCGCTGTTATAGACCATGCCATACCTGTATAACCGAGCTAAATTGGAAAATTGTCTTATATTTACGGAAGTATTTCGTGCTACCTGCGCTATCGCTTAAAAAGGTGGTGATTTCCCTTGAAAGTGCTATTTGATTAATTTTAACATATACATCATCGGTGCAATGGACCGTGCTAACCTCACCACTCGCGCCACTGAAATTGCTAACGTTGTTCACACCCTAGCAGGCGACCTGCTTTCCCAGGGAACCTCCGAGTCTTCTTTCGAGCATGGATTACCCGATGTCCTGCAGACCGATGCTCCAGATTCAAATGCCCTGGCCGCACGCATGAAGCTCCTGGGCTTACTCGATGAGTTACGTGATCTCTTGACAGACCCAGCACTCTTGGGTAGCCCTGAATTGGTAAGTAAAGAGGGCAAATTACACTTTTCAACCCGACTAATCTCTTCAGCGTAACCCTTCTATGAGTATATTGGCACTGGTGCGCCTGAAGATCTTTGAGAATTTTCCGAGTGAGGGAACCACCATCAAAGATCTAGCAGAGCGCGTTAATCGCAATGAGAATACAGTTCGCCCATTAATGTCACACGCCGCCACCTATCATGTCTTCTTCCAAGAAAAACCTGATTTTTTCATCCACACAGCTGGTTCCAGGATTCTAACGAAGAATGAGGGCATGCGTTCTTGGATGCTGGTTGGACTTGGCGAGACCACGCCTGGTGCCCTTAAAGTACGCTCCAACTACACCAAATCCCTGTTCATACCAAGCTGATCTCCCAGATCGCCGAAGCAGTATCGCAAAACAATGACTCGGAAGAACCACAACACAGCGTAATCATTCCAGTGACTACCTAGGTATTTAACTGCAAATTGACTAATGGCAACAGGGATGGAATATACAAAATAACACTGATCTCCCGGTCTTCCAAGCCCTCGCCACCATGCCTGAACGTGCGACAATCTTTGCTAAAGCCATGAGTTGGCACGCTCAACTACCTGGCTACTCCCCGCAGTATCTACTAGATCACTTCCCCTTCGGGTCTGGAGATATCACAGTCGTCGATATAGGCGGTGGTATTGGCCATATCGCCCGTGCACTCGCAGATCACTGCCCTAAAGTTCAGTGCATTGTACAAGATCGCCCCGAGGTCATTCTTCAGGCAGAACAACCTTTGCCGGCTAATCTCCAGGATCGTATCCGCTTCCAGCCCCATGATCTTTTCAAAGACCAACCGGTACAGGGGGCTGGTGTTTATTTGTTACGGCATGTACTGCACGACTGGTCCAATAAATACGCGCGGAAGATCTTGCAGGCTTTGATACCAGCTTTGAAGCCTGGAGCCAAGGTGGTACTAAATGATCGTATCATTCCCGGCTATGTAGAGGCACATTATTTGAAAGAGCGTGAAGCACGGTACGAGGTTTATTTTTATATATATTTGAAGTGACGGGGAATTATATACTGATAAGAAGAACCAGGGACTACGATATGTACATGCTTGGTTTGCAGAATGCTCAAGAGCACACACCGGATGATTGGAAGACTCTTTTTAGAGTCTTTTTAGAGACACAGACTCGCGATTCAATGTGAAAAAAAAAATATCCCAGCCATCTAAATCATATCTCTCCATTATGGAGGTGACCTGGGAGGGCTGATGTGTGAAGAATTCAACAGGATAGTGTCATTAGATAATCTATAAGTAAAATTTCAAGTGATCAACTAAGCAAGATGGACCCATCAAAATCAGTCCTATTTTAAGCTTATGAGATGAATTCATGATATGTCTAAGACACAAATAACACAGGACAGGTGACAGGGCCCTTAAACTCCTTTAAGTGGGCCCACTATTGAGGAAAACTGCAGCTCAGAATAACCTCACGAAACTCGACCACTCGTAAAGCCGCATACACCGATATGCGAACCTATTGATTCTTTGACACCTTGTTGCCAGAATCATAGGCTACATGATCTACCAGACCCCAATGCATGGGCATCTCAGGGCCCTGACGCACGATCCCATAGAGCTTCTGTGATGGATTACAGAGGTAGATACATAGCATGAAGATCCAAGGCCTGGAGCAGAACGTACTGGTATGTCGCAGATATTAGTGCCAGGAGTTCGACAGCGTCGCCTACATAACGAGGGGTAATCAAAGCCAGATAGTCCAGGCTTTGATTGTGCATCTATGCGGACTGCACATGGTTGCTACCAGGGTGGTTAAGATATGCCGGCTGAGACATATATGAATCCATGTTAATATCAACACCTTGGAGCGCAAACGAGATTCTCGGGTCGTCGGCGCTGAGATTTGGTGGTGGTCCTTTACGAAGCATCGGATTGAGAATCTCTGGGCACTACAAGAAGATCATTTTGCCCAGCATCTGTATCACGCCCATGGTTTTCTCCATTGCTGATGTTATCCCTGCTGCTTGAAAGTTTCCTCCGTAGTAAACCCGTTCCTCGGCAAGATCAAGGAGTGGGTTGTCCATGGTAGAATTTGGCTCCGTCTGGACTTACTCAAAGTGCGAGTGCAAGGTTCCAGCTGTGGACCGGTCCACTGCATTGATGTGCGTAGCGCATACCGGTCTTGCGTTCGGCCTTCTTCGTCGTGATCCACGTCATGCACCAGCTTAGAATCAGCTACGCGTTCGAAGATGAGTGCAGCTCACTGCTCTAGTTGGCCCGGGGTGAGGTCGAGCCTCGGAAATGAATTGATAGTAGTCGTCTCGCGATCCCAGCAAAGTCTCTGTTCCCATCGCGACAGTAAGGATCTGGAAGGGATAGGGGGCCCGAGTATCGAGAGCGCCTTTGAGTGCGGTAAACCACGAGGCGAAGTTAGATGCGATGGTGATGGTGAGGGTGAGGGTGAGGTGGAGATGTGGGATATTGGTTGAATAGTTGAGAAAGCTAAGCTACGAAGAATCTGGAGTCTGGCAACAGCAATCGAAATTTGTGAAGTCCTGTCATCTTTGATCAGGTGACCCGAAAGTTGCTTCGAGCCCAGGAAAGGTGGACCTATTCGGCCTTCTAATCTATGGTGGTTTATGCTATGGAAATACAAGGGAATAATACCACAGAAACTCTTATTATGTTCTATGATTGCTCTCTCTATGCTAATAACGGAGGACACCTTGATATATTCGGGGGAAGCAAGGAGAAGGGGGAGAAAAGCTCACAGGTTTTCGACCTAAGTGAAAAACCCACGCTCACGATCAATCAGGCGCTGCTGATTACGGTGCATTGTCTTAGTCTGAACATCGAGGAACAGAAACAACCTTAGAAATGATTATTTGCTTACATGTCTTGCTATCCGAGTAATTCATAATATCCCATATCATTTTGAATAGCCTCAAAGCAATAATAGGTTTCATAATTAAAAAGTATCATAATTGCGTTATGAGGCCCTTGGCTCACCTGGATTTGTGCTGAGTGTGATCCGTCACTCCAACTTCACTGTCTTTTCGGTCACTATCTGGGGGTGGAAGATAAAGCATTACAAAGGTTTATTGAGCCCTAAAAACGCAATCAACAAGGCATCTGTGACAGTATTGTGGTAGTCCTTCACATCTACCCTTTGAATATACCATCTGACACTTTACTTCAAACCCTTCTAACCCTCACAATCTTCGCGTGCTTCCAACCTTCACATCCAAGCCTTGCACTCTGTGGATGCGATATCCTTCCAATGGCGCATCTTATACTCTGGGGCTGGGGAAGGTCCTTTCTGAAACCGTAGCTCTCCATTCTCAGTGGAATTACCTTGTCCAGGCTCAACCCATTGACATTCAGTGAACGCCTGCCAAAGCCCTCCTACAAATGAGGAGGCTTTATCCTGGTAATAACGAGGGCCTAAAAGAGGAATAATGGCCCGGGTAGCTTCTTCCGCGTGATAAAAGGGTATTTGTCTGCAGCAAAATGAAGCTATCAGCGTATGAGGCGGAAAGATTCCACCAGAAGGTTTCACTTACGAAAATAAATGATGAATCACATGGAAATCAATGATATTATGGAAGAAGAACCTGCCCATCCAACCAAAGTCGCGGTCAATCGTGGCAAGTGCACCTTTCAAGAAACTCCATGAGTCTTGCTCATATCTCGACAACAATGGATGAGTATGATGAAGATAAGTTATTGCAACTGGCTTTTATTAGTATTGCTGATGCGATACGCCTGGATATAGAAGAACCATTCCTTACCTATCCAATGGTTCACCCACAGCCAAGGAACGACATAGAGCAGGATGATAGATTTGGACCCGAACAAGTTACCCAAATAACATAGCACGCTGATAGTCAAACCTATACCAATGTCTGATATAATCACAGGTAGGTAATCACCGGAGCTAAACAATGAACTGGCGGGGTCGAAATGGCTATTCTGCCACCATCGTCCAGGGCTCTTTGGGTGTGTGCTCTCTGGTCCTGCGGTCAGATTGAAGAGAAGATACCAAGGCCACCCAAAGATCTGTTGGATAATTATCCGGATTGTGGTGACCACGGGAGTATCAGCTGCCAAGTCCTCCAATTTACTCTGCTCGACCTTCAACTTGGCAGCATATGCATCCCGACGGTATGGGACATAATGATGATCTCTTTCCATATGATTTGCATGTAAATGATGTCGGCGGTGTGTCGATTTCCAAGAAAAATATGGCGTCAATAGCATTGAATGGAGAGACCATCCGATCATATCGTTGAGCCATGGACTTTGGGAGAACCCGCCATGACCACATTCATGAGCTAATACCCACAACCCTGTACCGAAAAGGCCTTGGGTGAAGCCATATAGACACCATGATATGGTGTAGAAGTAAGGGTTTGTAATTTGAGGGAGTATGAATGCCGCCAGTGTTGCCAGTGTCACAACGCCGAGGATATCTCTCAGCAAGTAGTAGAATGAGACAATGTAGGATGGGCGGAAGCAATGACCGGGGATCGCATCGCGGAGTTCACGGACACCAATCTCTTTAGGTATGGTCTCCTTCGTTAGTTTCCTATTTCAAACCTATTCATTCTTACTCACTTCCGTATCGGCCAAAGTTTTGTCAGACAAGGGGTCCATGATGTTGATTGTGAGAGGATGGTGTGGAAATGTGGTTAGTATCTTCATACCTGGAATTGAAGCCATATTTATGGCTTCTCTTCCTCCGCTGTAGATTCATCTACCCCTCACTACAGAATATGCATTTGTAATAAATTCCCTCATATTCAAGTGACTAAATGGGACCTGGATTAAAAATCTCTTCCTAGAATGCAACATGCTACCATTTGTATGGAGGAATAACTAGTAAAGGCGTCCAACTGCATCAATGGCGGAAATCTCATCGCAGGATGTGACCTGCTGCAATCTGTATAAAAGAATAGCTCGTAAGGCGTCCAACTGCAGTGATACTGGAAATCTCATCCTCGGATTCAACGTGCTACAATTGAAGGAATAGCTGGTAAGGCGTCCAGCTGCATCAATGTTGGAAATCTCGTTCTAGAATGTAACCTACATTTTGTATGCAGGAATAACTGACAAAGGCGTCCAACTACATCAACGCTACTAATCTCATTTCGTTGCAATTCTAAATTATTGACACGCAAGAATTGGCGTATGCAATCAGGGTTAGCGTTGGGAAGATTTAATGTCATGCTATAAATTATGAAGAATTAGCTTGATGGTTCAACAAGCTTTTCCAGCTCATAGAGTATATCTACGACAGACTATATCAAGATTAGTCAAACATGTTTATATCACAAAAATCTACTTATCTCTTGATTTTACGATTCATTCTAAAAACAGTCTGGTGCGCACACTGCATAGTGCTTGCAAGCCCTCGATCGTTTATACTTGGCCAATTAGGTTAAAAAAATCATATCTATACGCTAGTTTAGCAGGGATATTAGATAATTGTCTGGACAGTTATTTCACGTCGCTGCCCCATTGGCCCCCATAACTTGATCAGCAGCCTACCCCCTCACAAGGGACTGTCCCGTCACTAAATATTGCTCTTCCAGTCTGCTAAACTGCACAATTAACTAATCTACGGGGATATATTGACATTATATGTCCTTCAGCTGACCGAATACGCTTTCTAGGTTTCGTCTAGTGGCGTTTGCGTTCTCCGCAAAAATTGCTAGGTAGACATTATAGATCAGTATGTGTAGGGCAGGAAGGGTTGGGGACTAGATTTTGCAATGAGGTGTTCCATCTAGAACTAACTGGTGCATCTTTCTACCCAGGACTCGAATCAGTGGCAATTCCTTCGCATTTAAGACGGCCGTACAGGTTGCAGAATGCATATGCTGATTAAAGGTCGGTGATGGTGTTGACTAGGACCAGTGCTCTTAAATACCCACTGAAATAACTTTGTCTCAATGTGAAAGAATATATCAGCGGATCAATCGCGTTCAGGATTCCATTTAGGGGCACATGGGAATTGATCACTAATTACTATGTATATACTACTGCGTGGGGCGAAGATGTAAGGATATGTAACATTAAACTAAAAGTGCTAAAACTGATCCAAAACCCCCATCCAATATCCGATATGGTGTAAACAGAGGTAACGATGGGATGGCCACTATTTGGTGTGACATCAACTCGCAAAAATCGTGGCGTTTTCACCAGGACATTTGTACCACACAGGCTTCTCCGAAGAGCAACTTCCATCTACTCATCATCGTGGATATCAACGACCGTCTGCTTCCATTTGCGAGCCGGGACACGACGCCGGAACAAAATGTCGATCTCACGGAAGGACCTGTGCTTCATCTCCGGAATCCAGATCCAAGACATGGCGGTGCAGATAAAGGCGGTACCAGCCCAGATGTAGCCGCTCTTGCCACCCAGGTTCCACTTGTCGGCGTTGAGCATGTAGCTGGAAAGGAAAATGCAAGGAATATTGACCAAGTAGTAGGCACCTCGTCCAATACCGGTTGTCAATGGCCTGAGACGAACGGAAGATGTCTCGCCGATGATGACCCACGAGGCAGGGGCGGGTCCCAAGCAGAACAGGACGGAGACTATCAAGCCAAGTGACGCTTGCGCATTGCTAGCCGCATCACTACGGCCAACTGAAGCCGCAATACCGAGCACGACCAAGAATCCACAGTTTATTAGTTGACCATAGACATAGATGGTACGTCGACCGAGATATGTGGTGAGGACCCAAGAGAGCATGACCATGATCCACTGGAGGGCAGAAGTGATAAGACCAAGTGCAAATGCGGTGTTGTCTGCCATGCCGGCCTCTGTGCTGTTGTTAGTTTGTTATGAGGCTGCGGGAAATAGCTGGACTCACGTTTGAAAAAGTAAACGGCTTGGTTAGCAATTAGATTGCCCGTCAGATTCTGAGATGCGTACACACCGCACACAATCAATGTGCGGTAGCAATCAGTACCTCTCCACAGTTCAACGAGACTGGGCTTCTTCTCAGTCTTCTCGAGTTCAATCGTGCGACGCATCATTGCGACTGCATCAGCGGGGTTATCATTTGAACTCGCGCGTCCAAGGCGTTTGACAGCCTTCTCTGCCTCAGCCAGACGGCCCTGTCGTACGAGCCACCAGGGCGATTCAGGCGCAATGAAGAGTAGGATAGCGAGGGGAGTAGGAAACATCCACTGGAGTGCAATGGGAACCCTGGAATGAGTGTTAGTACAGTGCTCCTGAATGGAATTTATGGGAGCGGACGAACCTATACGATGACGAATCATCCTTGGATTGGTAGTGGTAAGTGATACCACCGACTATGATGGCCCCAATCGCCCAGAACATCTGCAACATCTGGGTCGCTGGAGCTCTCAATCTCATTGGCACAATTTCAGCACAGTAGGCGGGTGCATTGGCGATAAAAATGCCCCACGGGATGCCTTCCAAGATCTGGGACGCGAAAAACATCCCCTGGCTATTTCCGAAATAGAAGATGAAGATGAAGCCGTTCAAGAACATGAGACCGCCAATAGTTGCCCATCGATATCCAATATAACTCGTAATGGGACCTGCCATGAATACACCAATGAAGGCACCGATTGGCCCGCTACACTGGAATGCTGACTGCCATGATGCTTCGATAATGTAGTCATTTGTTACGTCGCTCCATACACCAAAATCTTGGGCAAATCTTTTTGTTGCTATGAACTGTCCCATTAAGAAGACGCAGTATGACTCCATGATCTATCGCACCGTTAGAGGACTGATCTGTCTATCATGAGCAAGAGCTTACAATGGTGCATGACATCACGAATGCCCACCAGCTAGCAGCGGGGTAGGCCCTGACAGCTTGGAGCACAGTCATATTATGTTCGACCGCCTCGGCATCGATGGCAGCCGCTCTGTCGTAGTTGACCTTCTCGTTGGCATCGTAAACAGGCTCACCCTTGGAGGTGGGCTGAGCCTCGATCTCCAACGCCGAGGTCTGCTTCTCTGTGGTGTCGCTACTCATGTTGGCAATTTCTGAAAGAAACGGGTGAAGGAAATAGAGGCAGGCACGACTGGGGGTTTCAGATCTTTATACCTGCGGCGACACGCTCATGATTATGATCCCGATCTTGGCTCAATTTAGTGAAACTTACTCCGGAGCTTGAACTCCTGAACCCAACATCTCCAATCATAGGGGTCATTTTTCCGGGAACTACGGTAGCAGTGTCATTTGATTATGGCGGGTTCTCGTCGAGCGAAGTAATCTGACAGATACTAGTCCTAACAGATACTAGTCGGGAGGGAATGTACCGGTTGCTTTGCGGGGTATGCCGAAGTGGCAATTTGGTGACTAGATGTATTGGTGTGCGTCTAGGTGTGGCGTTCTATTCGCCGGACAATTTCCTGCTTTGGATCGTAGGGGAAGGCCCAGGATCCTCGTTCCATGTCTGTGCCCGTGCACTCTGAAGTCCGACCCTCCTGATTTCCCGGTCAGAGTGGTTAAGCTCTGTCGGGCCTATTATAATAAGCGAATGAATTTAACCGGGGAGCTGTGAGAGGATAAGCGCTAGTGCTTGACCTCGGGCATCAAGTACCACAGGGAATGTTAAACGTGACCCATTCAGAATTTCTTTAAACGCTGGCCTCCGAAAATGAAGTTGGACGCTCATGGTGCTCTATCTCTGTAGAATAAGATGCTCAGATGTGCAGGGTCCAACATAAATATTATCTTAAAAGCTGACGAATCTCAGAGTTGGACACGGCTCGGTGTTATCTCATCCGCGCGCTATGGGCTCGGCGGGTTTTACCCCGGAATGTCACTAGTTACCCCGCGCCATGACCCCGGACGGATCCTGAATCTCCTCCAATAGCCAATGGAGAAAAAGAGTGGCATTTGGCCAGGTAAACTCCAGCCCATAATTTGCGAAGTTTTTGAAATCCAACCCGTTTCTACCCCAGCTCCAATGTCTTCTCACGAACCACACGATTTCTACGTCAGGGACTTGGGGCCTTAATAGGTGTGTTCCTCTCTGGCCGTGAGTGGTTACCAAGACGCATCCTTACTGGCAAGGTTGAGGGGCCAAAGAGCAAAGTATGAAAGAGAACTCCACTTTGGAAGCCACCGTCCCTTAGTGCGACCACATACTTATTAACAATCTATCACAAGGTAACATCAAAATGGCACCTAACCTATCTCCTTCAAAACATAAGCTTATATACGACATACTCCACAGTGGGGAGCCTCTTCATCGCAGATAAAAAAAAGCCACTGGCTGCAGTGTGCATACCCTTCTGAGAATCTCTTTCAATATACCAGCATTCAACGGCGCTAAAGCACCACCTAACAAAGCTGGGGGACCAAAAAGTATCAGTCCAATTATAGTATAGACTGAAAGCCCTTGACGACCATCTATCTGTCTAAAATTCCCGGTCTATATATCTCGGCAGTCTCACTTGCAATGCTACTTCATGATTCCAGTATCCTCAGTTTTTTATGGTGGAATAGGTGATAGGGGCGATAATTAATTGATTGCCAAATTTGGACTTTCACTACGCATTGATTATTATTATCATTATTATTTTAACTAGCAGTGGTTTAGTATAGTACACTCCCCCTCTACCTAGATCTCTGGTAGAACCTGATTTTATTTAAAATGTGAATTTAAACTAGACACATTGATACAGTACGTGTATCCTCATAGAGAAAAGACTGTATGTATTGAGGTGGACGACCAGGGGAAAAGAAGAAGAGAGAGAGCAGGCAATCTAGCTGGGTTCTATCTACATGTGATGCCTTAGGCATCCGGGCATCCAACACATATCTACAAGATCAATGTAGGTATATCCCGGCCAGGGGTCGGAAACTCTTATAAGCCTAAATATGCAAAATTGTGGAGCGAAACCCCAGTCAATTATTTGGAAAAGGCTGGTATACTTACACACCTTCGCTAAATTTGAAGCTGTACGGCTGTATGAAACCTTAAAAACTTTAACAAAACCTTAGCCCTAATGGTGAGAGGGGCTCGGATTAGTCCCAAGGTTGGGAGGGAAGCTAACTTAGGTGGAGATCCATTCCTTATTAAGCGGCTGAAAGGAGTATATGTATCAATGATGCCTAGGTAGACAGATACATCTTTCTACTATTTCAAACCTCAATCCCAGATTATATTCAATATTCCTGTTTCCTATGTTATACCGAAGTTTACCACACGAGAATCGTTTCATTATCTCTGGAATCTCCGAACTACTTGAAAGCCAAGAATTGAAGCCAGTCTCCGACTGTCACCCTTCTCCACAATCCCACTTCTGCAACAGGGTACGAAGCTAGGGGCAGAGATTGAAAACTTAGCAGAGAAACACCCTATGCACGACGACGATGTCCCGCTAATTATAGACTACCTTGGTGATGTAGATTGAATGGAGAAAGCACTGCATGTATTGTGGTCGACGGACGACTGAGAGAGAGAGAGGAAGAGAGGGAGCAGGTAAACTATCTACTATGGGTTCTATCACATGTGTCGGATTGGTCTGTATTGTAAATGTAGGGGTCCAATCAGTGGTACTCAACTCTCTGTATTTCTGTATCGGCTCTTGGTACAATTTATATGGAGCCATGATTACATAACATTAATTACAAAAATGTGTAGGATTAATAAATCCCCCGGTATGCCGGTCGTCATGCTCCGACATACCCCCTCAGCTATCCCAGTATGGGATTGCTGGACTTGTTAGATCGGCATATTGATCTCCATGGTTTAATTGACTAGGTCATTAGATAGCCTATGTCTACCATCCTGAGCATCCTTAGGAAGCTCTCATGCTTCTGGCGAGATAGCATCTTTGTGAGTCTATCTGCAACCATGCTCGCCGTCGGCACCCATCGCACCATTATGCGTCCTTCTCTAACCTCTTGCCGAAGCCAATGATGATGAATGTCGATATGCCGAAGCTTCGTTTCGAAGGCAGTGTCCTTACTAGTAAGTAGGCTGATCGTTCTCTCGTTATCGCAGTCGATTGTTATTAGACCTCGTCCTCACCCGCACCGAGTCCCTCAAACTGGAATTGAAAACCGACCCGCATGCGGGTCGGTTCTCTCAGAGGGAATTGGGAGCCGACCCTCAACCCGCATTGCTCTGCCAAGACTTACCCTCACCGACCCGCGTCACCCGCAAATACATAATTATTTCCTAATTGAGCTGCACAAAATGGATGATTCATTTGATAAATTACTGTTATTTACTGTTGTTTTGTTCACCCTTCTCTTTACTCACAACAACTCTTCCTAACCATATATAAATTTAGGAAATCATTATATATATCTTATTTATAGTATACCTTATACTAGTTTTAAGGAATGAAAACACTAGAATCTAGGTTTAGGTTGTAGTGGAAGGACATTTTAGTAGTCTATATATATTATAAGAGAAATGTGACGATTGAGACTGGACTGTACTGTCCTTTCTGCCAGTACTGGCCGCCTTACAGGGATTTCTTCGGCCGAATACTTTTTGCCGTCGTTGACCGCCTGCCGAGTTTGAATTGTTTGCGACAGGATCCCACAAAGGATCCTGCCCCAGTAGATCTTTTTCTTTCTTTCTTTTTACTCTCTGTACTTAGTATTCTCGTTGAAATGCACTCTTTTGTTTAAGAACTGGCTGGTAACAGGTTAAAGGTATTTATTTTCCCACTTATAGCCTTCGTGACTTCTTTCACTCTTTATATACCCGTTCCTCGGACCCACCTAAGCTCTTAAGCTCTATCATAATAGCCAAGACATCTCGCAGACGATCTATTATCACCAACTTAGAAAAGAAATCGATTCGACAGAAAAGAAATCGGCGTAAGATAAACTTAGAAAAGAAATCGCATAAATATAGCAAGCTTTATAGGGCGGATATTTGTTTAGGCATACGAATTCGAGAATCAGGAAAAGTGTTCATCTTCTCTACGGATACCTCAGGATTTTAGTCATTCCTTCATTCTCATCTAGTATATACTCCCTAAAAGCTTTTATAGCTTAGGACATCCTAACTTTCCTAGGGCTCCTACTATCCAACGCCAATTCAAAGAACCGAAATAAATCTCTAGATACCACACCCTCGACACCGTATAATATCTCGGGATCCCGTCTAACGAGCGAAATGTCCATACGAGCGCTAACTAGATATAATAAAGGGCTGGTATTAGATCATACCTCCACCCTAGATACCGTACAATACCTTAAGATACTATATAGTAAGCAAGGCAAGCTAAATAAGGCTAAGCCAATATTTATACTAGCAAAATCCTTCTTTCGCTCTCTAGTATCTTGGTCTATTCGTCACGCATAGCCTTCACTAAGAAGGCTATAGTAATATTATAGAGGATTTATCCTAATAGGTAATTAATTTTATAGCTATAGATTCCGTATACAAGTAATTCCTATACCCGACCGCTAAACGAAGTAGAGGGTTAGATTTAGCCCAAAATATATAACAGTTTCTAAGATATTGCTAGAACTAGAAATAGAGAATTTAGGTATAAATACTTAAACTAATTAGCTAAGTATAGGATAGATCGAAATCAGTTTCACTACTCTGCTCTCATAGAGTCTTTCTCGAACCCTATTCCGAAACACGCTAATATACTTTTAACTTAGCGTAGTTCTAAGTTATAAATAGTATTAAAATTTGCCGTAACGTAGTTACTAAAGATTTTATAGATTACTTATAATACTCGTAATATAAATACTGGTATTCGCGGGCCCCAAATTCGCTTATTAACAAAGTCACTTCTACTTAGCTAAACAACTTCGTAGCAGATTAAGGGCTTCGGCATACTAACCTAAAGATTTCCAAGTAAAGGATAGGTTAGCCATACTATTTAGGGTGTCGGGATAGTTGTCGCGGAGCTTCGTCTTACGAGTCTCCATCACCTACACATCGAGCTGCTCGGCCTCGTCCCACTAGCCCTATTTCCAGAAAGTTAACGCTAGGTTAGCCATACTGATAGGAGTTAGCAAGCTCTATCACCGAGTCATAACTAGACCTGGCTTTGAACCTCCGCATGGGTCCCTACCCCGGAACCTCGAACCTCACCTCTTGAGGTGAGGTTCCAACCTTACTAACCTCCAACCGCCCATTAACCTCCAGAGGTTCTTTGAGGTTCAACCTCCATCGACCCGCATGAACCTGCATATACATAATTTCTTGACGCCTTTCCTCTTTTGGCTGGATAAAATTGATGATTCATCTCTGTTTTTTACAGCTGTTCCGTTAAACTATAGACTTTCCACTGAATACTCTATCAATATAATGAATTATAAAGATATAGTCATTGAAAAGTAAATAGGAGGCGTGGTCACCTATAAATTATAGGTAATATCCGATGATATCGACGTGGTGGGTGGTCAATAGAGGTCATCGATAAAATAGCATGTAAAGTTGTAGATATATATATCGTAGACACTGTAAAGTATGTGTATCTTTATTAGTAGAACTACAGTTCTTTAAGAAAACTATAAAGATGCAGTTTAATTCCCCCTCATTTTAATATCATTCAAACCATTATATCTTCTTCTATTACTTTGTCTTTTAGAATTTATATTAATTGGTCTAGATATACCGTGAATCCGGATTAAATGTCCTAATTGTTAGACTTAGATATTCTATTTTTCCTATATTGAGGTTCTCGTTAAGGTTCGTTGAGGTTCATTGAGGTTCGTTGAGGTTCGTTGAGGTTTATTAAGGTTCGTTGAGGTTTATTGAGGTTCGTTAAGGTTTATTGAGGTTCGTTTCTATAGTGATCCACTATACTAGCGAATCAGATATAGATAGGGCTTTATAAAAGTTGATATATCAATTTAAGTATTATAGAATAGGGATAAACAGATACCCTAAGAAGACCCCGTAACTTCTACAGAATAACTAGTGAGTTCCTTATTATCTTCCCTAAGTTGTACTGGTTTACTAAAGTTATTATATCTCAGATTACCGACGGCTACGGCTACGTATTATCTAGCTTCGAAGGGTTACCGCTAGACGCGCTACAGTACCTTACCCCTGACGATACGCTATACTAACGCGAAAGCCAGTTTGATTCAGTTCTAGACCTTCTAGACCTTCTAGACAACTAAGTCCGATCTTGTGTAGGACCTCGGGCCCTAGATACCCTTACGCGAATCAAGCCAGATAGTATTAACGAGTAGACTGCGGCACGATCCGCAATATCCGCGGATATCCACAATCCATATCCGCAAAGTGCGGATTTGGATATAGACCTCATATCCATTGGATATCTGCGGATATCCAATGGATATCAAACAGAGCAAACACGCTAAGACATGCCAAGAAACTTCCTATTTAGGAGGTCATATGACTAAAATCCATAGAGATATGCATAAAAATTACTAGATCTAGTAATTTTAGCGAGATTTTACTAGTGCGGATATCCAAGGATATCCGCACTGCGGATATGGATATCAACTGATATCCGCACTGCGGATGTGGATATCAACTCATATCCAATATCCGCAATTTGCGGATATAAGGATCGATTAGACCTTGCCAACTCCCATGGGACTAGAAAAATTTTGGTCCCATATCCTGGTCCCATCACTCCCATGGGACTAGCCAAAATTTTGGTCCCATTACCATAGTGGTCCCATGGGAGTCCCATGGGAGTGATGGGACTCCCATATGGTCCCATGGCATACATATTTTTGCCAAGCATTTCCTATTTTGGTTGCACAAAAATGCTAACTCAGCAGATAAAATACTGTTTTTTACAGGTGTATCAACATTCTCACTTCAAGTTTGTAGCAATCTAACTTTTTTATATGGCATACTATTAAAAATAGAAGATGAATATCTCAGCCATATATTTAAATATTATATTCAAGCAAAAGTAAGCTCAAATATGTAAAATTAGGTGTAGGAGATCAAGAAGAAGTTGTTGACTTAGTATCATGGTCAGTCAGTAGAGATATATATATTCACATACATGCTATACTCTCCAGTTTCAACTAAGCTCTACACATATTAAAAATTATACCAAAATATAATAAATCCTTTTTTTTTACAGCATTAGATACTATAGATAGGTCTTTATTTCATCCTTTTATTTCAAAACTACTCTTAATATCATATTATTGGTATAGAAATCAATGTCTGGACTGCGACATCGCCTATGGACGGGCGGGTGGGCACTGCCCACGGGCCTTAAGGCCTTTTTAGTAACTAAGTAGAATTCCTTGACCTCGTGACCTACATTATTTGTATATTTTTTCTTTATATTTTTAAGTAATTTAATTATATGTACATAGTAGTAGCATTAGCATATAGTAGGTTTAGAAGTATAATGATTTGACACTACTGCCAATTTTCTGACCGAGGTCAGAAAAATGAGCTTTAGAAGCCTTTATACAATGACTTGATACGACTATCAATTTTCTGACCGAGGTCAGAAAAATGGCAGTAGAAGATACAATGATTTGATACGACTGTCAGTTTTTTGACTGGGGTCAGAAAATTGAGCTTTGGAAGCCTTTATACAAGAAATTCCATCAAAATGCTAGGGGATCGGGTTGACCCTCAAAACTGACTATACCCCTGACTTGATGGGACTCCCATGGGACTCCCACGGGACTCCCGCGGGACTCCTATGGGACACCCGTGGGACCCCCACTATTATAAAGCTTGCTTAACCAATCGGGGAGCTGTAAATAGAAGGTCTTACTATCTTATGATCTATCTTCGCGCTAGTTATTACTCGGCCTACTATAGAGTACTCAAGGTATAGAGGATAGATGCGATCGTTAATCAGAAGATTTTTGAGAGGTAAGTCAAGATTATTCTATCCTTATTATACTCCTAAGTCCCTCCCCTCTTTACCCCAGTCCTCTACGATATAATGATTATTGGAATATCATGTCTCAATACGATCTTTATGCTGAGGCTAGCCCTTCGTCCCAGATTGCCTCCTCGCAAATTGGGATACCTCCACCATCTTCACTCTATAATCTTGATTTGATAGATGAACCCCTTACACCAGACCATTCGATTAGCCAGCAGCCGATTTATAGCGTACCACCATCCTCAGTCGTTCAGTCCGAAATTGAATCAACACCTCTTCCACCTAGTCTTCGTCGAATCGGTCCACGAAATCAAAAGTTCTGGGTTCTCTGGACTATGGAGAATAAGGCAGAGTTTATTGAATGGTGGAGGAATACAACTGGTGCTCATCCATACCCTCCACTCTATAAAGTGAACTTCGAAGCACGATATACATCTTCTGCTTGGGATCAGTTTGACCAGGTAGCACACTATCAAACTGGAAAACCAATGGCACTCTGTCGGAGATGTGGAAAGGTGCTATCGCACCCATCATCAACCTTGAATGGGTCGAAATCCCTAACTGCGCACTTGAGTAGCCGCGCATGCAAAACTGGCGCACAAAAGGACTCAACCCAACAGGATATACAACAATCGTTTGAACTTTCGGTAAGACTAGGGTCTTATAAATAATCTATCTAAGGCTAACTTCTATATCATTCTTAGTCAAACCGTGTATCTACTCGAAAGGCCTTTAATCTACAAAGATTTGAGAGAGCCCAGGTAAAATTTATCGCAAACTCTCGCCTTCCATTTCAAATCCTCCGGCACCAAGAATTCCAAGATCTTATAGCAGAGGCACAGCTTTCACCACAACCTTTGAGCCTTCTTTCACCGAAAACTGCGCGGCGTCGACTCCAATCGATTGTCCAGGCAGAACAGCAAAAGCTACTCTCCCACCTCCCCGCTGGGGCAAAGCTCTCGATTGCTCTTGACTGCTGGACCTCACCATTCCAACAAGCGTTTATGGCGATCACAGGGTATTTTGTGGATATCGATTGGGTATATCATGAGATACTTCTAGGCTTTATGCCGGTTCATGGCCAGCATACCGGCGCTCACTTGGCAGAGGTTCTCCTCGGTGTTCTTTCTGACCATGGGATCGTTGATAGGGTGATTGCAATTACTACTGATAATGCGTCAAACAACAAAACCATGGTTGAAAGTCTTTGTGAATCGATCCGACAGATAGATCTCCCGGATTCCACTGAGATTATACGGGTTCCATGCCTTGCCCATGTGATTCAGCTGAGTCTAAAAGATCTTCTTGGCTTGATGAAGGCCAATCCAAAGAATGATAAAACCGCGACCGTATGGTCAGAAGAAAATGGGAGCATCCTTCAGCAAGCAAAGCTACAGAAGGGAATTATTTATACACTTGCAAAGGTATATATCTAACCTCTATAAAGGTATCTTATATTAATCATGATTATAGGTTCGCGCTTTTGCTGTATTCATCAATGCTAGCCCACAGCGACGGGAGGCCTTTCTGAATCTCCAGAGCGACGGAATAAAGCTGGCTCCAATCCAAGATGTCCGCACTCGGTGGAATTCCACATATCTTATGCTCCAGCGTGCCAAGCGCCTTCAGACAATATTCCAGCGGTATTGTACAGAGCACCAGCGCCCTGAGTTCCACATCAGTAAAGGGGAGTGGCGCCAAATCGATTACCTACTCTGTATCACAAAGCCTTTCTACAAGTGGACGGTCGGTCTATCAAAGATCAAGACAACAACCATTCACAATGTTTTTATGGTATATAACCGGCTATTCACACATTTTGAACAATCCCAGGCCCGACTTCGTCGTAAGAAGGTGCCCTGGAAGAAGGCTATGCTAGCGGCTCTTGAAGCTGGAAGGGAAAAGCTTTCGGTATACTACCAATTAACAGAGGAAGCCCATGGTAGCTTATACGCCATAGGTACCATTCTTGCTCCCCAGTATAAGCTCAAGTTTTTTGAAGGCCCAGAATGGTTAGGTCAGGTTCAGCTCAATGATACTATTTCCTCTTGGCATGATATATACAAGTCTTCGCTTTATAGCCATCTTGAAGACTATTCGAAACATCAGCCAGAAAGGGAAGTACCACCCACAGCGATACCTTCGGCACATTATACAGAGGATGAAATGGCAAGCCTTCTCGCTGAGGATCAGCCACCGCCCCCACTACCATCAAAAGCCACTGGTTGGGAAGAAGAACTTAAGGGATATCTCAATCTTGGTAAGTTTATACTATCCTTTTACTATTTTACGAACCACGTTACTAACTCTCTATAGAATGGAGCGCAACGAATCCATGCCATTTCTGGAGGGAGAATGCGCGTAACTTTCCGACACTCGCAGGACTTGCACGGGACGTCTTTTCGATCCCAGCCACAGGCGCAGGTGTTGAGCGTCTCTTTAGTACTGCTCGCGATATTTGCCATTACCGACGGGGCTCTTTAAATGAATCGACGATTCAAGATCTAATGATGCTCCGTTGTTTATCAAGGTTTGACATTAGAGATGAAGAAACTGAGGATACTGTTCAACCTGAATCCGTTCTTAACCAAGACGAAAGAACAGAGATTGACGAACAAAGGGAGGTAGGACTTCCTGACTATACGCCAGAGCCAATCAGTGATGGTGAAGATGGCGAAGACAGTGTAGACGATGAAGCCGACAACGTTAATCCAGACAATATGGATACCGCCACAGAAGAGGCAGAGCCAGATCATTCTATACGCCACCAATTACCAGTGATTCCGTTCAGTCAACAACGTCCCCAAAGAGAACGCAAGCGACGAAGAGATGATGATTTGTATACTTATACATAATAGAGATAGATTAGTATAGAATTTTTTAACAGCTGTTAAAATATCAAATTCTACTGTCTATCAGAAATTGCGCTCTAGATATAGCACTGCAAATCTACTATTTTTGTCCTAATACCAAGCCCAAAGTATTATTATCTCTATTCTTTGAGTAATTAAAATACCCAAAAAAACAGTGGCATTCTTCATAAGTTATGCAGGTCACATTTTTCTACATGTTTGCACTGTTTACAGTCCCATGGGAGTCCCATCAAAGTCCCATGGGAGCGGACTGGACTGCTTAGTCCCATTCTTGGCACTCCCATGGGACTTGATGGGACTCCCATATGGTCCCATGGGATAGTCCCATGGGACCACTCCCATGGGAGTTGGCAAGGTCTAGGATCGATCTGATATCCATTGGAGCGGATATGCCGCAGTCTATTAACGAGTATATCGTCTTTACTACCGATATATCCGCGGAATTCGTTAAGTGGTAGCTTTAAACTGATTTTGGTAAGAAGAAGCGGCTAAACTAGGAGGTCAGCCGTCGCGTAGACTGCTGGACTGGGTTTTAATAAGTTGTATATACTAAAGATAGAAAGCTTAGCGTTATATATAATCGGTGCTGTACAGTTCTTACGTATCTAGCTATAAATCATACTGGAAACTTATCGATGCAGAAGTATCTTGATAGGCTAAGGTATTAATAGCGAATTACGAAGAAGGGTAATATCTAGTAACTACTTAGCGACGCGGTATATTCGAAATAGCCTATACTCAATATCAATACTAATAATAAATTCACTATATTTTAGGCCGAGAGAAGACTAGCGCCTCTCTTTACCTAATAAATATAGGAACAGAAGATTCTAAACCTAATCACTGTATCATATTTACCCTTTCTCTTCGTCGAGTACTAAGAATTCTATAATCTCATTTCCTACGTACGGCTAGTACCTATACTACCGAGCGTTCTATTAAGAAAGGTGATTCGCGACCGTCTCCGGGGTTTCGTTATAGAGTATTAATAAGAGATACTATAACAGCTGCTATCTAGTGCAAAAATGTCGATTGCGCTTAACTGCTGGACTTTACTATTTAAGTACGTATTTATGGCTATTATAGGATACTTTCTAGACTAGGAATAGGAGTATCGTAAGGTCCTACTTAGGTTTGAGCCAATTTCTGGATCTTATACTAGTATAAACCTCGGGGACGTAGTTATCTAGATCCTACAAAAGCACTAAATCGCTGATCGAGTGCTGGCGGTAATAACTGATAATGCGTCTAATAATAAGATACTTATCGTAGTAGTGAATGATTTAATTAAGAAGCTATATATAGAGACGGATTCTACGATTGTCTAAGTGCCTTGCCTTACGTATATTATTTAATTAAGTCTAGTTGATTTACTTAGTAAAATTAAGGCTTCGCTAAAGAATGATAACGCCGAGATAGAATAGTCTGATAATCGTGTACGTTTACTTCGTACGCGCCAGCAGAAATATAAGATCGCCGATACTCTAAATAAGGTATGCTTCTATTTAGAAATTATAAATTATGATTCAATAATACTAACTATTCTAATTCCTAATAGGTCCGAGGTCTTACGGTTTATATTAACGGAAGCCCTTAACATAAGGAAGCCTTTCTAAATACCTAGCCTAGTAATACGCTCCGGTTTCTTCTAATCTAAGATGTTCCTATACGGTAGAATTCGATATTTCTAATACTCCGACGGGCGAAGAGGCTTTATATCGTATTTAATAAGTTCTATTCCGACTATAATTAACACTATTTTATATTAAGTACAGAGGGGTAGCGATAGATTGACTATTTACTTTATATTCTTTAGCCCTTTTTTACGCTTACTACGCTAGTTTGTCGTACTAAAGACTCGAGTATCTACCTTATCTTTAGGATTTATAATAAGCTCTTCGATTATCTTAAAAGATTAATAGGTCAGCTTCGTCGAAAGAAGGTTCCTTAGAAACAGCTAATGCTTTCCTCCCTCGATACTGCGAAAGAGAAACTAAAGAAATACTACGGCGAGACAGATAGTATCGAAGGCAATCTCTATACAATTAGGACGATCTTAGCGCTGTCGAGTAAGATAGAGTTCTTTTCAATAAGTAATTGGGACCTAGATCCTAAGATAGGAAAGGACTATAGAAAAGAATACCGCGAGAGTCTTTAGTCTTTTTTTAAGAGATATAGCTAACGTATACTATTAGAGATAATATAATCTGATAGCTAGTTATTTATAACTAAATCGGAGCTTAAGAAGGCTCTTAACGGCGATTCTTTATAACGATTAACTGCTCCGTAGTACGACGAGCTTACTAAATATCTCTAGAGTGGTAAGTAAGTAAGCCTACTTTATAAATTATATAACTAACCTTACCTAATTAGAAACTATTAAAGGATCTATTCGGATCTTCTGGAAAGATTATTAGAGGGAATTCCCTATTCTTATAAGTATTGCCCGTGATATTATGTCAATTCTAGCGACTAGTACCGGAGTTGAGCGTCTTTTTAACTCTGCCCGCGATATATACTACTACCGCCGGGGGTCGTTAAACCTAGAGACTGTTCGCGATATTATATTATATATATATATAATAAGATTCGATATTAAGGAGGAGCAGCGGCTGATTCTCTAAGAGTATCTTTTAGACTATAAGATAGCCGCTTCGACCGAAGCACTTGATGTCTAGATATATGCTTTCGAGGCTATTAGTGATGATAAGGAGGATGTCGAGATATGTCTTAATGTAACCCCGGACGTACCGCTACTCTTAGTAGTCGCCGCTGGAAAGCGGCCTGCGGTTAATTCTAACGATAAGGAAGAATCTGATACCGATGAATTTGCGGATCTAGATAAGAATAGGGTATCACCCTTACCTAACTTCCCTAATACGCAGCATCGTGCATCCGGTAGAATAAGGAAGAAGTCGAGACTATTAGATGGGTATATAGCTTGATTACTTGAATCTTGACTCTTGAGAACTATAACCCGATACTGAACTATAGATATAATATAAACCATTGATGATTGAAAGTTGAAACCCTAATTCGACGCTGAGCCAGTGAACCCATAATATGCACTAAATCCTCCTGTAAGGGCATACATTAATGAAGTGTTGTTTTATAATTACGAGAGAATACAGCCTATTTCTACATAATTTATGTAGTTGACCCTAAGTCACGTTTTTTACCTATTTGTCATGCTTGTTGAACCTCAGGTTCACCCGCGGGTAACCTCCATGAGGTTCGGTCCAAGATAGAACCGCCCGGAGGTTCTAGGTCATGGAACCTTAACCTCCGGGTGGGTGAACCTCCTTGAGGTTCGTGAGGTTCACCCGTGGTTCCTGGCCAGGTCTAGTCATAACTAAGGAGGTCGATCAGCGCACTAAAAGACATACACTAACTCGAAGATACATAGACAAGTACAACGTTAGCGGAATATATCCTAATACAGAATAATGCGTCTAAGGCAAGGCCTCGGGAGAAAAAGAGAGTAAGAACTGAGTTAAAACTGATTTTAAATATCACTATACTTTAATATCACTGTTTTTACAACAATTTCAGGCTTTCTACCAAATCAAAATTTCCTCTCAAAAAGTTCTCTTCTCCTAGCGCTTTATAGCAGGCTGTATTTCAATCTCACCACCATATCGTTTCCCTATTTTAACATCGTATCTAATAATATAGTCCCGAAGTACGTCCGACGAAACATCGCAGTTTAAAGGACCGAGATAATCCCGTTTACCCACAAATAGTAGTTAACGTTTCACAGCTTCCTCGAACTCCTTTCCTAGGTCAGCAACATTAAAGCCGTATTCATTAATCATCAAAAAGTAGTAGGTTCTAGCAAGGGTCGATAAAGTAGAGCGTAGAAAGAAGTTGCCCAGTAATAGAAATTTATACAAAGTCCGAGTTTCGAACAAGTATAAAACGATAAGAGAGTTATTATTCGATACAAACTATAGTATAAGCATTTCTTTAAAACTTCGATAAACAGAAATTTGGCCCTCGCAGAACATAAGTTATAGCTCATCTTCGAATCCCTCTACTAGAATACGCTGATCAAGATCAACGTTTTGTACCTAGTCTACTAAGGCTTACTCAGTACCTATATCATAATCATTATCTACCACCTAATCACTAGGTATATTTTGGGTCTCATATATATACGTATCGAGGCCTAAACTCTGTTCACTGGTCATACTTTGATTATTAGCTAGACTTGGATCATATATATTAAGGTTGTCTTCTCTGGGTAGACCGGAAACCTTAGTTCTAGGAAGTAAAGCCCTATTAGACTCGTTAGGAAGATATACTCCTTAGTTAGTAATGGCTTCGTATAGAGGCGACTTCCCGAAAAACGAAAAGATAATATCTCGCGTTATCGCTAACGACGTAATGTACTACTTCCTAGATTAATCTATACTATAAATTTGGTCGAGGAAAAGATGTCTTCGCTCTTATTGATATTGGATAGGCCTTAAACAATTGAATCGATAGTCTGCCGCTATATCACTATTATCTGTTATATATTCGGGGTCGCTACCGGTTTTATCTTCGGGTTTAGCTAACGCTCGCTAAATTTGTTATAAACGTCTTATACCGGTGTCGAGAGGTCCCTTCTCTACCTAGTAGAACTCCTCTCTATAAAATGACCGGAAGAAATCTTATAATATCTTATCTTCCGATATATCCTGCTTTAGATTACTAATCTAGTCTGAACAGAAGCCAACCCTCTCTACTAATATTACTATATTCTAAAGACTGAACCCCTCGCTAGGCCAGAACGATACTATTCGATATTGTCTTAATTTAAGATATCGCTTTACGAAATATCTAAAGCTAAATAGCTATAGTTACATACTGTAGATTCTGAAGCAATCTAAAGATGAAGATTCTAGGAGGGGTCGAAAGGTATGCTCTGATATCTAAATCTCGAAATTTCTTCCCGTTCCTATAGCTCTCTACTGATAGAGTAAAGCCTTACTTAAACTTCCTCGAAAAAGTGGGGGACAGAGACGATATAGAGCCTTTACTAGGCCCTCTAAGAATATCGTATCTTAGACGAAGGTATTAATAGTTAATATCCTCCCTTTAGTTAAGATAAGTCGGTCCAATAAAACCTTCCGATCTTTGTCTTCGATAACACGAGGAAAGATTTTTCCAGATTCTATAAGCCTCGAAATACGGTCACTATTATTATATAAATACTCGGGAATAAGGCCCTCTATAAGCCGTATAGAAATTGAATCAACAACTAAGGGATTTTCGTAGACTATCTTTAACCATTTATCATAGATCGAGCAAAGGTAGTTATAGACAAACTAATATAAAAAATAAGCCAGAGCTATATTTAAAAATAGGGATCTTACCTCGTAATACTTTAACCCTAATATTCGTTCTATCTGGGATATTTTGAAAGGTTCCCAAAGCCTTATATAAGGGATCAATTGATTAAACCCTTATAAAAGAAGCTTATTGTACTGTAGGCGTTTGATATCTTTTTTTCGGCCGTCGGAATCAAATCGCGCCCACCACTTCTGCTCTTATATAAGGTTTCCTAGGTTTTGATACTACCGTAGGGTACAATAAATTTCACCGTCTTTCAACTTTAGAGCATTCGAAGATTCCTCTTATATCTAACGGCATATATCAGTTGAGATACCTATAATATAGATAAGCGTTTACTTTAGTAGCTTTATATAAAAAGGCTTACTGTCGAGGTAAAGATTAACTAGCCACTCAGTCTCTCCGTACGCTTCGCTAGCCCTTAGTCGATACTGGCTATAGAGACAAATAAGCTGCTAACTATTATTAAATCTTAGGGGTAGGCGACTTATTAGGTTAAGTAAAGTCTCCTAAGAGATATTCGTATAGACGAGACCGTTCTTTAATATTTCTTAGTCAATAGTCGTAGTAATACGATACTCTAGTTCTAGATTCGCACATCCTTCAATCTCAAATATATTCAGGATTCTTTAAAAATTCTTCTTATCAAACTCCCTTATACCCATTATATCTAACGACTCGAATTTGAGGTAACATAGCTCTATAATAGTACAGCCCACGAAATACTAAAGCTTTTGATAGGCGACTTCGTTCGCTAGGCCACTAAGAGTAGCCTCAGAAGAGCTCATTTTTAATTTTTTGCACTTAGAATAAGCCTAAAGGCTTTAACTCCTTTAAGGCTGGCCTATAGGACAAAAATGGCTCGTAGAACAGAAACGGCTCGCGGTTCCTACTCAATCACTTACTTAGTCTACTACTTAGTCAGACTAGTTTGTCTTATAAGACTACGCGGTCTGCTTAGACCACTCGGTCTTCCCAGACTAGTTAGTCTGCTCAAACTAGTTTATCTTATAAGACTACGCGGTCTACTTAGACCACTCGGTCTTCCTAGACTAGTTAGTCTTCCCAGACTAGTCGGTCTTCCTAGACTAGTTAGTCTACTCAGACTAGTTGGTCTTATAAGACTACGCGGTCTACTTAGACCACTCGGTCTTCCTAGACTAGTTAGTCTGCTCAGACTAGTTTGTCTTCCCAGACTAGTCGGTCTTCCCAGACTAGTTAGTCTTATAAGACTAGTCAGTCTTCCTAGACTAGTTAGTCTTCCCAGACTAGTCGGTCTTCCTAGACTAGTTAGTCTACTCAGACTAGTTAGTCTTATAAGACTACGCGGTCTGCTTAGACCACTCGGTCTTCCTAGACTAGTTAGTCTGCTCAGACTAGTTTGTCTTCCCAGACTAGTTAGTCTTATAAGACTAGTCGGTCTTCCTAGACTAGTTGGTCTTATAAGACTACGCGGTCTTCCCAGACTAGTCGGTCTAAAGAGACTAGTTAATACTCGCGGCGATAATCTATAAGCTAACTAAGTCTAGACTACGTAGCTTTATAGCTGTAGTCCAAAAGACTATACAGAATGAAACTCAATTTCAATTTGCACCATAAATACATATACGTTATACTTATCGTAAGATATCTGCGTGGCTGCCAATCCTTATAGCCCATAGAAAAGCTTCAAAATAATGCCTCTTCAGACTCTAAGCACTACCTAGGTTTGCCAAATAGAGAAAATCATCCTATTAGACGGGATCATACACCGTTAGTCCATATTTCCATACCAAATTTATCTATACATACCTTAAGCAGCTCGTTCGTAGATGAATTCTTCGTCTTATCAACAAATATACGCCCTATTTCCGACAAAGACGGATCTACTATTTCAAGACCCGAATCAAGTAGTAATATAGCTTAATCACTAAGATATATCACAAGCCACCCAATAGATTCAACATTACTTTCTTTTCCTTTAGAATCTTTCTGTTCCATAATACTATCCCCGATATTTCCTAGGTATAAGTTAGCGCTAGTCTTAAAGAATTGCTTTTATACTCACCAATTTTCAATTAACCTATCTACGTTAAAAGAATACTTGCAATATTGATAGAGCCGTATGTAATCTTCAATTCATAATAGATAAACTGTAGGCCTTCTAGTATCTCCTTACAAATTGTCGCGATATCCGCTTCACTAAACCGTATCTTTGCTATTACACAACCGAGGGATAGAGCTAAGTACTAGTACTCGTATACTAAGAAGACGCTTCCTTTAGAATAAAATACATCTATAAGAGGCACGAGATTCTTATAGGATATTCGCCTTAACTATCGAAAAACGCGGTCCTAGTAGGTCTTCCGTTCCTTAAGGAGACAGACAGGAAAACCCTCGATATCTTTAAGCGCAATAACGCCCGGTCCCGCTTAATCAATATTATAAGACCTATAATACTGAATTTAGGAGTCCTTTTTAAATCCCTATAAAGCAATTAATATAGGGGCTAGATTTATAGGAATACCAAATCGTAAGAGGGACCTTTCTTACTCCTTTATAGTATATTTCTACTCGATAAAATATTGTTTGTCTCTATTCTCATTATTTTCCAGTTACAATAAATAGGGTAGAAAGGTTTTTCGCTTTAACAAAGACATAGAATATTATAGTAACACTAGAACCTATAAAGGGAAAACCATACTTAAACCGATACGAAATTAATATACAAGCCGTTTTAGTCTCCTAGGCCGCCACGCTATTATCTACTACGCTTATATACTACTCGCCTATTATATAATTGGAATATACTTTTCGAGTTCTTCTCTAATAATATAGTACATTCCGAAACTGGTGCGACCACCGACACTCTTCCCGCCCCTACGCCAGGACACATTAGTCTCGATATAAGGTTCTCCCGGAGTACCCTTATACAGTAGTAGACCTCATATCCGCCCGCGAGCGGCCCTCTGAGGGCCGCCCGCAGACCCGCACTTTTGCGGGCGGAGGGCAGGCGACGCCTGCCCGCGGGTCGGGCAGGTTATTTTCTTGCCCTCAGAGGGCGGCCCTCCAAACATTTTGAGGGCCGACAAACAGGACAAACAGGGAAATCCCTAGACTTGCATAAAATATGCATTTCTCGGCTGTATTATTTAGTATTTGGTTTACAGCTTAGTATTATAGAAAATAAATACAACTAGGAGTACTCATTTAAACTGGCTAGATAACATCAAATCTTAATATAAATATCTTATTTTTTGAGGAACTAATATACATTATGTAGCTTTAAGTTCTACGGCGTTTGTCACTCTCAATTTCATAACCATCAAGTTTACTTGAGCGCTTCCGAACCCTCCCTAAATGCCGTTGTGTATAAGGCAACTCAGGCTCACTATCCGTATCCTCCTCCTACTCTTCAACCTCCGATTGAGTACGCTGCCTCTGTTGTGATTGGCCTTGATCAACTACTACTTGGATAGTACTATCCTCATCCCCTATATCCTCATAAGTATTACTACCCTCGTTATCATTACTTATAGGTTCAAAATGATGAGTATTGGTTGTATCCCTCTCCTCTTGGTTAGCTTGTATCTCTTCATATAAAAGATACTTATTAATTAAAGCTCGGTAGGTATCTTCGATCTCAAATTTTGATATATATATAAACATTATTAGATCTTGAACTGTTGATACCTTTAGAGAGCCTTATCGGTAGTAATAGATATCCCGGGCGGAGTTGAAAAGGCGTTCTATACCCGCCCCTATAGCTGGTATTGAAAGTATATCGCGTATAAGGTTTGTAAGAGTAGGGTACTGATACTGATGCTCTTTCTAAAATAAATAGGTAGGCGTTCGCATAATACCTTAAATATAAGTTAATATAGGATAGATAATAAAAAGATATAACTTACTACTATTAAGGTATAGACTGCGACAACGCCCGTTTTTGTGGAGACATTTTTAGCGTCGCCAAGACATATGCGGGCACTCTTGGCACGGTGGGTACTGCCAAGAACTAGTTATGTACATAAAATCGCCGAATAGGGTAATTTTTGCATTATTTTTGCATAAGGATGGGCGATGGGCGTCGAATTTCAAAAGGCCCACGGGCCGTGGACACTTTCTAGTGCCCATGGACGGGCGATGTCGCAGTCTATTAAGGTATTCCTTAAGCTCATTATATTTACTTAATACTAAGGGCTAGGACTCTTCTACCCCGTATTCTATTTCAAGCTCTAAAATCGCGATTGCGGATGATTGAGCTCTGGATAATAATTGTGTATCTAAATAAAGTTTCTTATAGGGCTGAAAGTATTCCTTAAAATTTACTCGATAGATTGTACGCTAGTTATTAACCGGATTATCCTAGTCCTTTCCTTTAAAAAAGTTAAGCTTTTATTAGGGTAAGAGAATAGTACTAATTGCGTAAAGATTGTTATCAATTTAATCGGTCTAACTATAATATTATAAAAGCTTCTTCTCTGCTACCTTAAGAGAAGTAAGTATAAGCTACTTCTACGTAATCTTCTTCCGTTTTAAGGCAGTCTTTGACTTTTCAAGGTAGTTAAAGAGCTTATTATAGATATTAAAGATTAGGTGAATACTAATATCTTTAGTTTTAGAAAGAAGAGTAGTGAATTTGAAGAAAGGCTGGGTAATCTAAAGAAGATAGTCAATCTGTCGCTACTCTTTTGGACTTAGTATAAAGTGTTCCTAGTCGTACTAAGCGTAGAATTTATTAAAGGTTGATTAGAGCTATTTAGTACGTCGGAGTATTAAAAATATCGAATTCTAGCGAGTTCGGATATCCTAGATCGGAATAAGCCTTAGCTCCTTAGTTTGAAGGTTACAAAATGACTCTCTCCGTTATAGACTTACGTTAATATAGATAGTAAGGTTTCGGACCTATATAAGAATAGAAGGATTAGTATAATGAAAAAAGTAGGGTTATAGGGGTATACCTTATTAAGCGTATCAACAATTTCTCTTTTTTATTGCCTTATACGAAGAGATCGAATACGGTCGTTAGACCAGTCTATCTCTGTACTCTTATTCTTTAGAATTGCCTTTATCTTCCTAAGAAGATCATTTAGACTAAGCTAGATAATATAGGCAATATAAGGAACCCGAACGATTATAGCACTATTATTTAGCTTAAGAGACTAGAGTGATTCTTAGATACTTACTATTATAGTATTATTATTTGATATATTATCGATAGTGACTATAAGTACTCGATCTGCAATCTTATACTAATAGAGAAGCTTTAAAACTACGTTACTTAGGTTGATACCTAAATATAAGCTAGATAATAGTTCAAATCTAAGAAGAACCTCTTGATACTCCCAATACTAGTCGAGGAAGTAGCTAGTAACGGCTATAAAGGCCTATTAAAACGGAGATATCCAGTAATCTAATACAATCGAAAGCTTTATATTAGGAGGAAGCTTATTAAGAATAGACTGTTACTATTCCTAGATATACCGCCGTAGTCGAGACTGTATTATAACTACAGAAGGGATCTATAGTTATGTCGGGGTAAGTCGGGTAAAGGTAATAACCTTACGAAACTCTAGGTGTTTAATAAACTTAAAGGGGAGACGGGAGAGGGTAAGTAGTTATAAGAGCTTCTATTCCTATACCTCTTATATAAAGACTGTTGACTTACTTAGTACGTTCTGCGCCTATTAATCTAGAGAGTTATTAGTAAATAATAATAGAAAAATTGTATAATATATATAGTATTTACGAGTAGTCCCTTAATATTACCCTTCTAGGTACTAGATTTACGATAGGTCGGTCTAGCTAAGTGTCGATAAAGTACAGTTGTTCTATACTGCCTATTTGCTAGATAATCGAGGACTTTATAGTATTGACAATATATTGCCTCTAGTTTGCCGGTTTTTATATCAGTAACTTGATTAAATTGGTTCTAGTAAGCGGCTATCCGGTTGCTATTCCAGTTTAGTCGTTTTTTTGTCTTTCCAAACTCAGTCTCTAACTACTAGGAAACAAAATCATCTTTTAATATATTAGTATATAGAATAAACGCTATTGATCGATCTAGACTAATATACTGAAGTAAAGAAGGAATTAAAGGTAGAGGAATTGGGGTAAGAAATCTAGAATTTAAGGTAGTATCAAATATCTGCTAGCTTTCGGAAACCTTAGGGGTTAGGAATTGCTTATTCGGAAAGCAGAGAAGAGGGTCGGTTAAATTTATAGGATTACCGTCGTAGATAGATAAAGAATAGATATCTGAGAACTGAGAAATTTGAGATATTGTTAACTAAATAATCACTTATAGAGTTTATTTTAAAAACAGGATAGGAATCAGAAGGTAGATATAGACCTCGTCCTCACCCGCATGGACTCGGAACCGACCCGACCCTCAACCCGCATTTTGCGGGTTTCGAGTCCTTACCTAGGACTCGCGGGTAGAACTCGGAGGGCCAGGGAATTAGTACGGGTCACCCGCAGACTTATTTCGGGTCCACAAACAGGACAAACACCTAATTCTTGGCAGTTACATTAATTATAAAGACTTGGTCTATATTTTTGATTATTCTTATATTTTTCACTTTCTATCTTATAGCTTCTGATTTCTATTTTCTTTACAGTTGAATTTAGAGAAAATGAGGGCATTCCAATTGTAAAATAACTATCTCATCGTTATATCATAACCATTTAGACGTACTAAGCATACTCGCGCCCTTCCAGTTATACGGTAAACTGGAAGATCTATATCGTTCTCAATATTATCTTCTTTAATACCCTTATCCTCGCTATTTCTATCGTCCTCGTTAATAGATACGACACTTCTCCGCCGTTTTCCTAATACAACCGTACTTAGCTATAGTATCTCCACTACTACAATATTATCCTCCTTATTATTACTAATCGGTTCTAGATCGTTTATACCGTTTTCGCGTTCTTCGCCTTCCGCTTATATTTCTTAGAATAAGAGATACTTATTTAATAGTAGACGCTCCTTATCCTCTATCTCAAACTTTAATATAAACATATATATTATAAGCTCTTAAATAGTCGATAGTTTTAGAGAACCCCGACGGTAATAATATATATCGCGTGTAGAGTTAAAAAGTCGCTCAACTCTAGCTCTAGTAGCTAGAATAGTGAGTATATCCCGCGCTAAGGCAGTAAGCGCGGGGAATATACGCTCATTCTCTCTCTAAAAAACACGAGGCGTAGTCGCAATAGTGGCTATATTTAGGGTTAGTTATAATATAATAAGGGGGTCCAGAGTACTTACGACTATTAAGATACTGGCTTAGTTCGTTATTAACTAATAATACTTCCGATAGAGGTAGTGCCTACCTATATATCTTCTTAAGTTCGGATAGTCCTAAGTTTAAAGATACCGCTCTAGGCTCCTCTCTATATATAAGACGGTGCTTATATAGTTTAAGGCGATCTTTAAGACTCTTCCGATACCGACCTCGCCAATTAACCTCCGGATCCTTCCAATCTTTACTTATAAAGAATTGGAGCTTATTCTATAGGGATATAATAGTACCAATTATATAAAGATCACTATATATATTATCAGTCATACTATAGTACTATAATAGTTTGGTTTCAGCAGCCCTAAGGGCATTAAGTATTACCTTTTTCTATAGAACTTTCTTCCGTTAGAGCCGTACTTTCGATTACTTAAGATAAGTAAACAGCTTATTATATATACTAAATACTAAGTAGATAGTAATATCCTTCGTCTATAAAAGCATAGTAGTAAATTAGTAGAAGGGATAGGTAATCTAGAGAAGATATTCAACTTAACGCTATTCCTCGCGAGTAATTATAAGCTCGTCTATCTAGTATTATTTACAGAATAGCTTAAGAAATAGTTAGAGCCTTTTCGTACGTTAGAGTATTAAAAAAGTCGAGTTCCAGTAGGTCTTTATATCTTAAATTGGTATAAGCTTTAGTTCTATAGACTAAAGCTTATATAATAAATCCCGCCGTTATAGACTTATATTAATAAAAACTACTAGTTACCTAATCTATAATAGTATTAAGGTTAGCGTTAAGTATAGATTTAGGGCTAAAGTCTTACCTTATCTAGAGTATAGATAATCTTAAGCGTTTTAGATAGTTTTATTAAAGGACCTTTATAAGGGCGTTTACCCCGGTCTTTATACTAATCTAACTTAGCTATCTTATTTGTTAGTATTGCTTTTATTTTGCTAAGAAGATTATTAAGGCTCAGTTGGATTATATATATAATATATAGTACTCGGATAATAGCTGAATTATTATTAATCTCAAGTAAGTCAATTGAGTCTTAGAGACTCGATATTAGCGTATTGTTGTTTAAGGCGTTATCTGTTATAATAGCGAGTATACGGTTTATAATATCGTATTATTATAGAAGTAATATCAAAATAGTACTAAGATTGACACTAGAATAAGATCTAGAAAGAGGCTTAAAACTAAGAAGGATCTCTCGATACTCCTAATCTTAGTTAAGAAAATAGCCTATTATAGCTATAAAAGCCTATTAAAATAGCGATATCTAGCAATCTAATATAAGCGATAGCTTAGTATTAGGGGGAAGTTTTCGAAGAACGCCTTATTATACCTCGAGAATAAAGTTCTTAAGCCAACATCTTATAATCTTAGAAGATAGTATTTAGGGGGGTATTACGGGAAGTCGAGTATAAGAAATAACCTCCTAAAAGGCTATATACTTAATAAACTAGAAAGAGAGACGAGATGTAGTAATTAACCTAAGAATCGATCGCTCCTATCTATCCTAGGAGAAAGATACTAGCTTAGTAGTAGGACTACTCGCCTAGTATATAAGTTAGAATATAATAGACTATATAGATTCAATAGTCTTACCGTATATTCTATAGCCTTCTTAATATTTAGCCTTCTACTAGCATTCCGGCAATTAACCCCCTTAATATACTTATTTATTAAAGATATTCTACTACGGCCAGCTCCTAGGTAATTAAGGACTCGGTTACAATTCCTATATATTATATAAGGTTTCCTATTACGAATATCGGCTACCTAGTCGAATTTACCCCAGTATTCGGCAGAATATTTCCTATCCTACTTTACTTTCTTCTACTTCCTAAAATATATATAGATCTACTAGGCTATAAAGTCGGTATTATCTTCTATTATCTAAAGAACGTATTATTTTATACAATTAGGACTAACCCGTTATAGATTATCGGGGACAGGAGGGGGTAACGAAAGTCGCGCGAAATCGGAAGGAGGTAAGGAACTTTAGCTCCCTATAGGTTTAGGTATCTAGAGCTAGGGAACCAATAGATCGTTAGTAAAGTCGAATAAGATATTATTAAGCTGACTATCATTATTATAGAGAGATAACTGTAAATCAGAGAAAAGCGAACGCTAAGATATAATAATTATATATCCTTCTAATATAATTAAGTAAAAGATAAAGGAATTGAGGATATACTCTTTTTTTGCGACCTTAGGCCTTAAACAAATATATAATAGGACTTAGGACTTACTATAGATTTTAGTATCCTAATCACTATAGATAGATATATTATATCTATAGACCCACTTTAGTTCAATTTTATCGCTAATTGGCTATATATTTATAGGTTATAAGGGTTACCCGCCGAATCACCCGTAAAATATAAGGGTTACCCGCCGAGTTACCCGCAAAATATAAGGGTTACCCTTATAACCCGCAATAAAGTCTTAGTAGTTTTAAACTCTAGTTTAAACCGGGTTATAATCTTTGATTACTATTTAGAGCTATATTTTATACAATCTAAGGGTTTCTAATAAACCTAAATAAAAGATCTTATAATTAATATTAGAGTAAGACAAAATTTAGTAGGAGATTTATAATTAAAGGTAGAAAGATAAAATAGTAGAATTTAGCTAAAGTATAGACTCTATACTTATAGGTAAAATATATATTTCTCTTATAATATATATAGACTACTAAAATATCCTTCTACTACAACCCAAACCTAGATTCTAGTATTTTTATTCCTTAAAACTAGTATAAGGTATACTATAAATAAGATATATATAATGATTTCCTAAATTTACATATAGTTAGGAAGAGTTATTGTAAGTAAAGAGAAGGGTAAACAAAATAATAGTAAATAACAGTAATTTATCAAATAAATCATCCATTTTGTGCAGCTCAATTAGGAAATAATTATATATTTGCGGGTAACGCGGGTCGGTAAGGGTAAGTCTTGGCAGAGCAATGCGGGTTGAGGGTCGGCTCCCAATTCCCTCTGAGAGAACCGACCCGTATGCGGGTCGGTTTTCAATTCTAGTTTGAGGGACTCGGTGCGGGTGAGGACGAGGTCTACTTTTTTATATAGTATACTATTAAAAATAGAAGATAAATATCTCAGCTATATATTTAAATATTATATTTAAGTAAAAGTAAGCTCAAATATATAAAATTAGGTATAGGAGATTAAGAAGAAGTTATTAACTTAGTATTATAGTCAGTCAGTAGAGATATATATATTTATATATATACTATACTCTCCAGTTTTAACTAAGCTCTATATATATTAAAAATTATACTAAAATATAATAAATCCTTTTTTTTTATAGTATTAGATACTATAGATAGGTCTTTATTTTATCCTTTTATTTCAAAACTACTCTTAATATTATATTATTAGTATAGAAATCAATATCTGGACTACGATATCGCTTATAGACGGGCGGGTAGGCACTACCTATAGGCCTTAAGGCCTTTTTAGTAATTAAGTAGAATTCCTTAACCTCGTGACCTATATTATTTATATATTTTTTCTTTATATTTTTAAGTAATTTAATTATATATATATAGTAGTAGTATTAGTATATAGTAGGTTTAGAAGTATAATGATTTAATACTACTACTAATTTTCTAACCGAGGTCAGAAAAATGAGCTTTAGAAGCCTTTATACAATAACTTAATACGACTATCAATTTTCTGACCGAGGTTAGAAAAATAGTAGTAGAAGATATAATAATTTGATACGACTATTAGTTTTTTGACTAGGGTCAGAAAATTAAGCTTTGGAAGCCTTTATATAAGAAATTCTATCAAAATACTAGGGGATCGGGTTGACCCTCAAAACTGACTATATCCCTGACTTAATAGGACTCCTATAGGACTCCTACGGGACTCCCGCGGGACTCCTATAGGATACCTATAGGACCCCTACTATTATAAAGCTTGCTTAACTAATCGGGGAGCTGTAAATAGAAGGTCTTACTATCTTATAATCTATCTTCGCGCTAGTTATTACTCGGCCTACTATAGAGTACTTAAGGTATAGAGGATTAGACTGCGGCATATCCGCTCCAATGGATATCAGATCGATCCTTATATCCGCACTAGCATAACTCTCGCTTACTTTCTCCCTTATAGCCTATCACATAATCTTAATACAGCTTACCAATATTTCCTTACTACTGAAATAAACGTATATTTAGTCCTGACAGAACCAACCCCTTAAATCGACGGTCGGCACTTTAAAATTTTAGGAAATAGACATATATCGAAGGTCTCCTTATACAGTATTTGTAGGTGGTCTTATAGTTTTCTTAGTCCGACGTTATATTGTAAAGGTGGCCGTAGATTGACGATTTTGTGGTAAGTTATACGTAGAAATATATATTTACCTACTATTAACTATAATAAACTTCGTAGGAAACAGAATATAGAAAATCAAAACTGTTATTATTAGATAAATTCTTTTAGTTTTAGGCTTAAATAAAAGCTAAAAGTCCTATCTATCTACTGATTATTTTTTTAATTTATTCCGACTACTAGAACTTGAGAAATCCGAGATAGAAGTTCTCGAAATACGGACTTAACGAGTTTCGATATCTTACGGATATCTTGTAGATATCTATAAAATATCTATAACATATCCACAATATATCCACAAAATATCCGTAAGATATCCGCAATATCCTTAAGATATCCTTAAGATCCGTAGGATATCCTCTAATTATCCGTACTAATATATAATACAGCCAATTATCTAGGTAAACTATATTAAAAGTAAGTCTAAGTTAGAATATCCTAGTACGTTTACTTTACCCCTAAAAACCTCTACTAGTTCAGATATAAGCCTCTCTATTCTTTTAAGTACCCTACTATATTATATATTATAACTGTTAACTTCTTAATGTCTCAATCACAGTTCTTATTTACTAATTCGGATATAGATTTAGCTTCTAATCGGATTTATCCTAACAACTTCTCTGATTTTTTGGGTATCTAAACACCGGTCCTATCGATATCGCCGACTCGTTTAACTCGTTTAACCTTTACGCCCTTATCCCTTACTCGCGTCGGACCTCCCCTTCAAAAGTACTGGGTTTTATATCTATCTGATTCTATATATAATAATATAGAGGACTTACGGAATAAATTCGTTAGTTAGTGGCTTATAACTGAGTATAGATCTTAGTCTGATATAAAGAATATAATTCGATAGGAATCAAAAAGTAAATCGGATATCTGGGACAGCTTCTACTAGGTTACGAATGATAAAAATAGAAAGCCGAAGGTTATATATAAGGTATACCTCTGTATAATTGGCTATCTAAGATTCCGGCGTACTAGTTCTTCGCCTATAACAGTGTACCTTAAAACCGGAGTATATTTAAAGAAAAGTGGCCCGAGAATCGACCAGCTTATTAAAAGAATAGTATGTTAACCGGGTTACTTAACTAGTATTACTATAGTGGGCAAGTTCTTTATAATTTAGTAGCTAATATTAAGTACTACAATCTAGCTAGGTACTACTAGTATATTATTCACCTAAGACCGTCTCTCCGATACTATTCTAAGATTCATTTCAACTATATATCTACCCTTTCGAGTGATTGAATACCCCCAATTCTACCGTATATTAGAGGTTACTTAGTAATTATCTACTAAACTTACGATTCTATCAGTACGAACTATTCGACGTTATCTCGATATTATAGTCTAGAATAACTAGAAGGGGATTCTATAGAGACTTCTAGAGAGGTACCGGCTATCGATAGCCTTAGATTGCTAGACTTCTCCTTTCCAGTAGGCCTTTATAGCTATTACTAGTTACTTTATCGATTATAACTAGGATTACTATAAGGTTCTTCTAGGCTTTAAGCCTCTCTATAGCTCCTATACTAGTAAAAATCTTAGTAAAACTGTGACCTAGATCCTAACAGAATATAGTATCTCGGATCGTATCCTATCAGTGACTACAGACAACGCAACTAATAATAATACTTTGATATAGAGTATCTAGGAGAACCTTCAGTCTCAGCATTTATTAGATATCTCGATCTTCCGCGTCCTATATATCGCGTATATAATCCAACTGAGTCTCAATAAGCTTCTTAGGAAGCTTAAGGTAGTACTAAGTAATAAGGAGATCGAGTTAGAGTAGTCTAACGAAAAAACCCACTCCTTCTAGAATAAGCGTAATATCTCTAGCGGTATCTAGATTATAGATATATTAAAAAAGGTATATCTTCTACCCCTAGATCCTTATAATAGCTAGACTAATAAAAGTATAGAAGATCTAAGGACTAGTAGTCTTTATTAATATAAGCCTATAACGTCGGGAGGTATTTATGGCCCTATAGCCGGAGCCTATATTGATTCTAATCTAAGATATTCGGATACAATAGAACTTAATATTTCTAATACTTAACCGGGCTAAGAAGCTCTAGCTATTCTATAATCAGTATTATACTGATTATCAATATCTTTATTTTAAGCTCGATTAAGAAGAGTGGCGTTAAGTCGAATATCTTCTTCTTCTGACAAAGCCCTTCTTTAATTTTATAATAATACTATTAAAGACTAAGGATATTACCGTATATAATATTTATAGTATCTATAATAAGCTTTTCTCCTATCTCGATATAGCTAAGGCGAAGCTTAAGAATAAAGGTATAATCTAGAAGAAACGGATATTACAGGCACTCTAAATAGTAAAGAAAAAGCTCTCTAAGTACTATACTGCTACCGAATACGAGTCTTATAGTAATATCTACGCTTTAGTAACAATCTTCTCTCTATTAAAGAAGGTCCGGTACTTTTCCTCGACTGATTGGTAGGGCGATATTAATTATATAAATCGTTATTAAAAGGTCCTAAACCGAGAGTTTAATCGATATAGGAAGATACTTACCTATAATACTAATAACCTAGCGGTACTAGAGACTTCTAGAGTAGCTATTAATAAGAATGATAACTGTAATCTTAATACTACTTATATATCGCAAAACTAGCTATTAGAAGAGCTTATAAAACTAGATGATAACGAGATTGTACGATATCTTACTCGTAGAACTGAGCGATAAAAACCTCGACTTTTCTAGAAGGAATATAAGCAGAGCTTCCCGACCCTAATAAGGATAGTAAGGGATATTCTATCTATCTCTGCTAGTAGTACTGGTATTAAACGACTATTTAATTGTACTTATGATATCTATTATTACCGTCGTAGTTAATTAAAGCCGAGTATAATCCGTAGCTTAATACTATATCAGTTTACTACTAACTTTAATCTTCGATATAAGGAGCTAGGGATTATTAAAGAGTATCTATCCTAAGGTAAAGCTGCTTTACTAGATTAAACCCGGAGATTATTACTACAGCTTGAGGTCTTAGAGCCTATCAGTAATAACGAGGAGGAGGATTAAGAGACTGGACTTGAGGCTACCTAGTATACTGAGAGCGGTAGTAATGATTCGGATGATAATAGTACCGAGCGACGTAGACGGGTAAAAGGAAAACAACCTCAAAAACGACTATACGACGCTATTGAAGAGGATAATAAGCTTCCAGAGATACCGGTAGATAGGAGTATACTAGGCCGTTCAGGGCGGATTCGAAAACAGTCAAGGCTACCAGATAGCTTCCAGTTAGTATAATAGGATAGTACTAGTATTAGAGCTCGGGCTTTACCCGTATACGCTACCAGTCTCCCCCTAGCCTAAGTTTCTGAATACGGTTATAAAAGAGGGAGAGACCCCTGCTATAAGAGGACTTCTGACCGAGGTCAGAGAATAGGCGCTAGGGCCTAGGAACTACCGGCGCTTACTACCCTACAACTTTAAGAATATATAATACTATCGTAGAGTTCCTATATAGTAAAACTCCTAAACTTTAGCTAAACAGTATATAGGCGCCGTTTAATTAACTCAATTCGACCGTAGCCCTTTACAGTTAGATCTATAAATAGTATATATAAATAAATAAGAAGATTTAAATTCATACAACCCCCAAAAGATCTAGATTTTGATTATTTAACATAACATACTATTACACAAAAAATACAGAGGAAAATATAAAATTAATGCACACCCCTCGAGGTCACGAGTCTAGGTATATTTGTATTGTTTGATATCTATTAGATATCCGCAAATATCCAATAGACATAAGGTCTATATCCAAATCCGCAAGGCTGCGGATCTTGGATATCAAAAAATATCTATATCCGCAGTTTGCGGATATGGATTATGGATATCCGCGGATATTGTGGATCGTGCCGTAGTCTACTATAGCTTACCCTTCTCCCCGTATTATTAAACTTAACGATAATAAAGATAATAACTAAGGAAAAGCCGATACTTAGGTTAAGTCTCCTACCTAGGTAGATAGAAGATATTACTATACTCGCTAGATTTATATAAGTTAATAGGCGGTCCTAGAGATAGTTTAGTTTTTAATACTAGACTAATATATAATAGACGCTCTTTCTCTATTTTAGCGCTTAGTAATACTAGAGTAGATAGATACGTATTCTTAAATTGAGGATTAAGTATACTCCTCGGTAAACGATTTGGATTAAAAATAGAAAGTATAGGATAAGAGTATCCTATTCGAGGATTTAACGGAAAGCTTAGTAAGCCGATTACGTATATTACTTTTCTTACGATATACGTAGATAGTAGAGTATAGTAGTAAGTTCCGATACTAATCGCGGATCTCGGAAAATACGATATAATTCTTAGAAGGAAATAATTTATAGATTATAACGTCTTACTAGACTATCGTCGGTATCGAATAATCTAGCTAGATAAGAAGACGCTCTTCGACGATATATTAAGTAAGATAGTAGTACTAACGCCTACTACTATTCTCTAGAAACCGAAGTTAAATCTAGACCTCGTCCTCACCCGCATGGACTCGGAACCGACCCGACCCTCAACCCGCATTTTGCGGGTTTCGAGTCCTTACTTAGGACTCGCGGGTAGAACTCGGAGGGCTAGGGAATTAGTACGGGTCACCCGCAGACTTGTTTCGGGTCTATAAATAGGACAAATACCTAATTCTTAGTAGTTGTATTAATTATAAAGACTTAGTCTATATTTTTGATTATTCTTATGTTTTTCACTTTCTATCTTATAGCTTCTGATTTCTATTTTCTTTATAGTTGAATTTAGAGAAAATAAGGGCATTCCAATTATAAAATAACTATCTTATCGTTATATTATAACTATTTAGACGTACTGAGCGCACTCGCGCCCTTCTAGTTATACGGTAAACTAGAAGATCTATATCGTTCTTAATATTATCTTCTTTAATACCCTTATCCTCGCTATTTCTATCGTCCTCGTTAACAGATACGACACTTCTCCGCCGTTTTCTTAATATAACCGCACTTAGCTATAGTATCTTTACTACTACAATATTATCCTCCTTATTATTACTAATCGGTTCTAGATCGTTTATACCGTTTTCGCGTTCTTCGCCTTCCGCTTATATTTCTTAGAATAAGAGATACTTATTTAATAGTAGACGCTCCTTATCCTCTATCTTAAACTTTAATATAAATATATATATTATAAGCTCTTAAATAGTCGATGGTTTTAGAGAACCCCGACGGTAGTGATATATATCGCGCGTAGAGTTAAAAAGTCGCTTAACTCTAGCTCTAGTAGCTAGAATAGTAAGTATATCCCGCGCTAAGGCAGTAAGCGCGGGGAATATACGCTTATTCTCTCTCTAAAAAATACGAGGCGCAGTCGTAATAGTGGCTATATTTAGGGTTAGTTATAATATAATAAGGGGGTCTAAAGTACTTACGATTATTAAGATACTGGCTTAGTTCGTTATTAACTAATGATACTTCCGATAGAGGTAGTGCCTACCTATATATCTTCTTAAGTTCAGATAGTCCTAAGTTTAAAGATACCGCTCTAGGCTCCTCTCTATATATAAGACGGTGCTTATATAGTTTAAGGCGATCTTTAAGACTCTTCCGATACCGACCTCGCTAATTAACCTCCGGATCCTTCTAATCTTTATTTATAAAGAATTAGAGCTTATTCTATAGGGATATAATAGTACTAATTATATAAAGATTACTATATATATTATTAGTTATACTATAGTACTGTAATAGTTTAGTTTTAGTAGCCCTAAGGGTATTAAGTATTACCTTTTTCTATAGAACTTTCTTCCGTTAGAGCTGTACTTTCGATTGCTTAAGATAAGTAAACAGCTTATTATATATACTAAATATTAAGTGGATAGTGATATCCTTTATCTACGAAAGTATAGTGGTAAATTGGTAGAAGGGATAGGTAATCTAGAGAAGATATTTAATTTAGCGCTATTCCTCGCGAGTGATTATAAGCTCGTCTATCTAATATTATTTATAGAATAGCTTAAGAAATAGTTAGAGCCTTTTCGTACGTCGGAGTATTAGTTGACACGGTGAGCGGGGCGCTGGAACCGGCTCCCATTGCACCGCCCCTCTGCCGCCCCCGACCGCCTGCCTGTCTCCACTATCCCCTTGCCCCTTCCGGTATGGCGCCATCTCCTCTAGCCCCGTTTAGGTTTAGTGCCGTCCCTGGCCGCTTTACTGCCTCTGCCTACTTGCCGTCTATCTATAAAAGACTGCTCGCCCTCTCCATCTCTTGTCGACGCACTTTCTCTTCTCTTTTTTCCCTTCTGCCCCCCCTTTCTTTTTTTCTTTCTCGCCCTTACCGTCTCCTGCGCATTTGGCTTTCAGCCCGACGCACTGCCCCTTTCATTTTACCGGAGATGCCGCTCGATCCGACGCCGTGGTCGTTCGGACCAGCGTGGGCTGCAATGCTATCCAGTCGCTCAGGAACAGAAACACTGCGGTGATCTAGCCATCCATCGCATCGCATTATTTTGTGTCAATACTTCATTTTCCAAAGAAGTCTACGAAGCTATCTAGATCGCTTTCTGCTGGTGAGACCTTCCCGTTCAGTGGTCTGTTATTCCGCTGGCATCCCTTGTTGCGAAGTCTCCCCAATTGCCCTCCTTGATGCTGCATGCTCTGCTTCATCCGCCCCATCGCGGTCCCCACCTGAGGTTACATTGCACAGCCCTTGGCGTCGCAGATCTACTCTCGGCCGTAAACGCCTCGACCCCCAATCTGTCGTCATCGTCGGCCTCTCCGGTGTATTCGCACCCAATTGATCCATCTCGGCAGCATGCCACGGTCATGCGAGCCAATAGCAAAAATACCGCACATTCGCCTGACCCCGGCCAAATGCAGCGTCGTGAGGTCAATGCCTGGCCGGGCTATGATAAGACCTCACGATAGCACAGTCTGGCGAATAGAGGCTTTGCTAGCGACAGCCGTGGGCATAGGTCATTGGTCGGGAGCCATCAGCGAGATTGGCAGGGGTTGTTGCAGGTGCCCTAAAGCTGAAAAAGAAACTTGTGTCGTCTCACAACTTTGGACGCATCGGCATGGGTTGCAGGAGATGGTCGGCGTCTTCTGCGCTATGAAGTAGGCGGATTACGCCTCGTGGTCTATAAAAGAGACGACGATTCCTCCCAAGTGGCAAATCTGTAATCCCACCTTCCCAAATTCTCCCACCTTTCCATTCTCACCGTGCCCTACCCACTACCACATACCCAAAATCCCGATCCCGTTTTCTCTATTTCTACGAGTGGTCCCGATTCCATTATATCGTGTACTTGCTCAGCAGCCTTTTTCACAATATGTCGAGCGATAGTTTTCGCTTGGAATCTTTCCGGCCGTGGAATCCTTTCCAGGACAAAGCGCAGCCTCTGCGGAATTCTCTCGATATTTGTCGTTATCCAAGTCCTGTCTCGATCACTGCTACCTCGCCTCCCTCCAATTCTAGCAACTCGGCCTCGACGAACCCAAATTTTCATTTTCATAAACCTGAGCGACACCCCCTTCCTCCCCGACCACCAGTGGAGGCTTGCTTGAATGACAGCCTACCACAGGAGATAAACACTCAGCACCAACCCGCTATGCAGGATCAGACATTATGTGTTAACCCCGGAGTTCAGGCGTTCGACTTCGAGGATATTCGCCAACTGCAGGATTTACCAAGCTCTGGAGACGAAGACCGTCCGATGATCTATGATAATCTAGGCGCAGAGTCTCAGCACCCACTCGACTTTGAGTCAGGCGATCCGGGATTCGCTTGCACTACCAGTCAGCACTCTCATACTGGCATTACTAGAAGTTCTGTTCTGACGAGCGAGTGTTGCGACGCAACAATTGATCCGGCAATCCTGGGTGATTACCATTTCCGAGATATTGAGCAGACCCCAGCAAGAAAAGACACTGACGTTGTGGTCCCTTCTCGTTCGTCGGATAAAACTGTTCGTGGCCGCAGCATGCGACCAAAAATGAAACCAAGGCGGCAGTGGTCCAAAATAAACAAGGTTTCTGTCGTCGTGGACAATCGCCACGTGAATAGGACTGGCCGGAGCACTCGAGCAAACGGCCCCGTTAAAATGTCGTTTTCAATTCTTCGGGATCAATTCTCTTCTCTACCGGTCGAAGAGCAACTGCAGTTCTTGTCCTGGCTGTTTCAGGGTGCTTTGTCCCAATGCCTCCATGCTTCATCCAGCGCGGATGGCGCATCGGCATTAGGTTCTATCTCGGGAGAGGAAGAAACCTCGACTCCACCGCCTGCGCAACCATTCGCAGGTGCCAACGTGGTCGATATACAGCATCCTGGCTCCTCGAGAAAAGGACTACCTTTCATTCCGGAAGAGGATCGCCTTCTGGTGAAGCTTAGGAAGGAAGACGCTCTTACCTGGTCGGAAGTGATCAAGCGATTCAGTCGGAAGTTCCCTGGAAGGAGCAAAGGCTCCATTCAGGTGCACTGGAGCACGACGCTTAGGAAACAACTGCTGTCTTAAGCTAGAAATGCATATAGGAAGTTTTGTCGATTTGCTGATACACGGTCATGTTATTTCAAGTATTGTTGTAAACCACCCCTGTCTCCATTTCCAATTTCCAAGTACTTCTTTGCATTGCATTGCACAGCTCCTAATGTTGTAGCTATTCCCCAGCCTCCTTCTTTCGAACGCTGATTTATATTCTGTCCTTATTTTTGGGCGTGTTCGTGCGAAAGGTAACAGTTTCATGTTTGTTGAGCTCGAAGAAGGCATAATGAAACGACCGCCTTTCTTAGGCCTATTATGGCGATTTGGAACTATGAAACATGTGAGTAACTTGTGATGTTGGTTTAGTGAAGGTATGTACCGTCGCAATTTGAGGCTGCAGGCTGGTATGTATGCAGGCAAGTATCGTCAAGCCTAACGAAATAAGAAACAACCCTATTGAGCCAATGGACGCCACCCACAAGGCTCGTTGATGCCTGGCAGCAGTGAGGAGCGGATAATGCCAGAATAATTTGAATGTATTCGTTTCGATATGCCATGGCCTCATGCATATTATCCAGGCTCTAATAACTTGGGCGTGAATGAACCCGAGCCCAGCAAAAGCGAAGATCATAAATGAAGAAAACAAAGCTCTGCGATGCTCCTGTCATTTATTGATTAACAAATTATATCAAAAGGAAGGCAGCTAGTTAAACGTACCGAAAAAGCCATAGAAAATAATAGAATGGCAACTGTTCCTACAAACAATAAGGCAGATACGATATGGGCTAACCAGTGTTGCAAAGTAGAAACACTTAGATACTGACAGAGGTCAGTGTTGCTCTTCTTCTGTTTTCACCATTCTCACCTCATTCAAAATGAGCAAAAGAAGCACACTATCAACTTCCAGCTGTAGCATCCGCTGAGACAGATCTGAAATGTGATTAGCGAGGAAACTGATTTCAGCATAGAAAGCAACTTGCCGTATTTTGGATCTGCTGCCAACAGTGCCAGGAAAACAGAAGTGATTGATCCCAGAAACACGAAACCACCTATCACAGCTTGACTAGAGATGAGTGGTTCCTTGCTAAGCCTTTGCAAGCTCATAGCGTCAATCGACAGGAGCCAGAAGGCAAGACTTGCTCCGCAGAAAATTGATGCTATTATCGACGCAGTCAGTTGGAATATCACCTCAGAGTCCATTTTTATGTTGACACTTTCATTGAGCTCGATCTACACGGTCCATGCCGCTATTTAAATAAAGAGCCCTTTACTTCCCTAGATCTCGCTCAATCCGACAAGGGGGCGTGCATCTGCAGCTCGTTCTTCCTATGAGAGACGTCCCCATTATCTTTCCGGGTTGCGATATTGTGATGGGGAAACGTGAAATAGCGATACTTCCTAGTCATAGACAATGATCAGCTGCTGAAGTCCCAAAAATGGCCCACAGCCCCACCTCTATCCCACCATCCATTGGCGCATTGGCGGTGCACGTCAGCAAACTTAGGCAGCTATAAACTTAGACATCCTCTAAAACTGTGGCCCATAATACTTTCAATCTTCCAACTTTCCAACTTTCAAAACTAAACGTCGACATCCATATCACAAAATTAGCCATGGCTGCTATCATCAATCAATTAAACTCCGTTGCTAGAGATCTGGATGCCTTGAACTTAGCGATGCGTGATATCTCTTTGTCCGGGACCGACCTGCAAACGTTGGAAACGGTCGCTGCAAACCTCAAAGACATCATTGTTGTCATCGAAGCAAAAGCAGGACTACGGAAGCGCCCATGGATGGAGCAGGCGTGGAAGGACAGTGAGCCTTACAGACTCAAAGCGCAATCCATAATTGCCACAGTGCTCAGCAAAGGACGGTTGCACAATCCAGCGGTATTCCGCAGGAACATCAAGTTAATCTACTGCGGGTCACAGCAATCTGAGTTCGATTCCAAAGATACCAAGTGGAGGAGAGGTGTGGTCCAGAAAAGATGTTCTAGGATTCAACAACTTAGCCCAGATGGAATTGTCTCGTGGGCTATTGCTTATCCTCCAACCACATGGGGACCATGCTTTATGTCAAATGATACTTTTGACTGCCTCATAGAGGATATTGAGCCAAGAGACAGGAAGAAGTGGCCGGACGCAGTATGTCAAACACTTTCCAGACTGAAGGACGGGGAAGTTCAGGGGTGCTACAGTCTTGAGCAGCTCGTGCATAGTAAGAGGACCCTTGGAAGAGGCTTTTCTGTAACTGACACTCCGTTAGACCTAGAGAATCCATCCCAGCAAGATGAATTCACTAATCCCGATATGCCTATCCAGGCAGTTCAAACAGCGCCTCGGAACCCCGACAACGAACACCGAGGTAAGACATATCGCCTGCGTTGCCGGATATATTTTGATTCTTTACAGAGATGAAGCACATGTTCACAAACGCCCCAAATACGATGGTGATGCAACTACCGCAACCATTCCGTGCTGCAGTTCAAAATAGTGCGCTGTGGAAGTGGGAAAGGTCTCAGGGACACGGGACAACAGCTTGCGTGGCAACACTTTTCCCGAAGGACGAAACACAGGATGTATCATTCACTATCTGGGTTGGTCACAATGATGGGTATAGACTGAATGACACCTATGGCGTGAAGCATGCACTTTCCTCCTAAACTATCCAGCAGACAATTTCAACTCCCCTCACATACGTCGTGTAGCCCTTCGGAACTGCGAAATTTTTGTACTCGGTGACATTCTCCTCGAGTATTTTTCGATCCTGCGCGTCTTCGTTGAATACTGATATGTATAGTCCTTGAAATTTGATTGTTCTGTCATTTTCCGGGTCCGGAGGAAATCGATGGCTAGCAATATTCCGTTCTTCGCGCCCGGCGAGGGCTTCGTCACCCTTCTGAAAAGCGTGTCAGTCAAGAATGAAGAATAAGGATTTGATGGTGAATCAAACTACCATAGTGCAACTGTAGAATATCAAGCAAGCTGATCAACGTTGTTCAATTTTGGAATGGTTTTATGTTTTCGATCTTCCTTCCTGGTGCGACCTTTCGTTCTGGTATTTGAAGAGAGTGGGGTATGACAACCCAGATTGGGCAGCAAGTCAACGGTGGCCAGCGCAATGCATCGCGTATTTGTGCGCCAATAATTGTTGTAGTAGTATCCCAGAAATACCCAAGTTAAGGTAGCTATGGCCCAAACGTAGGGTTGACAGGCTTGAATAGCAGTTCTGATGATGTTCTTGGGAGCAGGTCGACGTTTGGTCCTCGCGTACCAAGTTAAGAGGATCATAAGGGACCCACATCAGTCGGATCAACTCGGGGTACAGATAATTATGCCCCGTTACAAAGCCATTACATAATTTTTGACTCAAGTGGGGGAATTGCTACAGACACGGCACGTTTTGCTAGTAGCACGGCACATTAGGTAATATTCCCTTTACATAATCAATTTTGACCGAGATCGTTACCATACATTACCACAGCAACTACATTACTTACTACTGTAGCAACTACATTCTATCTACTTCTGCTATAAGAACCACTCTATCTTCTCATTGATCTTACTTCATCCAATTGATCTTACTTCATCCAATTGATCTTACTTCATCCAATTGATACTTGATTTCACCTAATCATGGAGCCACCAATTGAGCAAGTCTTTGAGACTAGAGAGCAACTCCTTACTTCGATACGACAGCATGCCCTATCTCATGGTTATGCTATCACTATCATCAACTCCGCTAAGGAGAGGAATATTTGTCTTGGTTGTGATAGAGGCGGTATATACCATGATCATATTGATGCCCCAGAAGGGGCAAAACGCCGGAAGACAAGTACTAGACGGATGAACTGCCCATTCCGCCTTTATGCAAAGAAGCTTGTTGATACTAATCAATGGGAAATCCAGGTAAGAAATCCTAATCATAATCATGCAGCTACTAATAATATGATAGGGCATCCTATGGCAAGGCGTCCACAGCTTACTAAAGATCAAAATCAAACTATTGAACATCTATCAGATATTGGATCTCGACCGCAGCATATTATAAGTCTATTAAGAAAGGATCAACCTGATATCTTAATAAGACCAAAAGATATTTATAATATAAGAGGTAGTATAAGACAGAAAAAGCTTAGGAATCACTTACCTCTTGAACTTCTTCAACAGATATTAATTCAGAATCAATGGAAATATGCATTTAAACAAGATATAGAAGGTCATGTTCAATTTTTTATGTTCGCTCACCCTGAATCAATTAAGTATGCTAATCAATATAATAGGGTCTTTTTATTAGACTGTACTTACAAGACGAATCGGTATAAGATGCCTCTTTTACATATTATTAGTCTCTCGCCATCGAATTCATCCTATAGTATTGCTTTCTGCTTTATGCAAAATGAGCAGGAAGAAAGCTATAAGTGGACTTTACAGACTTTTTTTTCATGGCTTGACCCCTTACCCTTTTCTCCAGTTCTTTGCACTGACAGAGATCTTGCTTTATTAGGTGCAATTAAATCTATCTGTCCTAGAAGCCCACATCTACTATGCATTTGGCATATTAATAAGAATGTGCTGGCAAAGACAAAGCAATATTTCTCTTCAAATGAGGAATTTGAGGCTTTTATCAAGTCATGGAAAGAGCTAATTAATTCATCAAATATTGATGAATATAATGCTCAATTAGCTAAGTTCACAACGCAGTTTAATCAAATTGCCCCTAATGCTCTTAGATATATTCAAAGTACTTGGCTAACCTATAAAGAGATGTTTATTAGGGCTTGGGTAGGGCAATATCTTCATCTTGGTAACTGGGCTACATCAAGAGTGGAGGGGTCTCACGCTTTTTTAAAAAAGTATATAGGGGGATCTTCAGGTGATATGCTTCATGTTTTTGAGAGAATTAATAATGCTTTACAGGCTCAGTATCAGCGACTTGAATCTGATCTTGCAGAAGATAAGATTAAGAGACTAAATTTCTGCTCCCACTTTCTCTATTCGAATATTATAAAGAGAACATCACGATATTCAATATCTTTGATCTCTAATCAAGCTGCTATAGCTAAGAGAGCTACCCCCGAAGCACCTTTATCAAACTGCACTAATATATTCACTAGGACAATGGGCCTTCCGTGTGCCCACCGAATCGCTAGTTTATTAACAAAACATCAACCAATCCCACTAAGCGATATCCATCAATTTTGGAGGATTGGCCTTAGTAATGAGTCATCTATGTATCTGCCAATACTAGATCCTCTATTACCACCACCAACTCGCAGATCAGCTCAAGAGAACATATCAGATCAAAACATCAAAACATCAAACCAAAAGGTCACTAAGAAGAAAGCACCCTCGAAGTGCTCAAATTGTGGAGAAATTGGCCATACAATCCGCTCCTGCAGAGTGTGAAAAGCATGTAAATAAGATGAAAAGCACAATAAGATTGACTAGAGAGAATTGATTCATGGTCGGGTTCTTATAGTAATGAAGCAGTAGTAGATAGAATGTAGTTGCTACAGTAGTAAGTAATGTAGTTGCTGTGGTAATGTATGGTAACGATCTCGGTCAAAATTGATTATGTAAAGGGAATATTACCTAATGTGCCGTGCTACTAGCAAAACGTGCCGTGTCTGTAGCAATTCCCCTCAAGTGGTAGACTACCAACTTGGCTACCTACTACTTTTACAGGGTCCCGAAGCTATCTTACCACTAATAACTTGGCTACCTACCACTTTTACAGAGTCCTAAAACTATCAGTTTCTAAGAACGAGGCTCGATGTCGTTTATTCAGGTCCAAAAGCGACGCCACCAACTGAATGATTCCTGAATCCATCCAATTGAGGGTGGTATTACTTCATATGCTATGCACCATGAAGCACACTCCCATGCAGCTGAACACCGAATACGTGGGGGAAGCAACGTCTTGCTCGAACGGTGACTAGACTCAGCATCCAACCAACCAAGCATATAAGGCCCCGCGAATTCCCATGTCCTCAAACCTTGGATAACACATCAAAATACCGTTCTCTCCTCATTATCATCACAGCCACGAATACCATTCGATTCTCGTATACACAATGAACGCCATCAGCGGGGGTGGTGCCCAGATGTCTCTTATAGATGTCCTCTTTCCCGGTTTCAGTATGGCCTCTGCCTCCGCGCAGCAGCTTCTTGCTGGTAACCTGGACAGCTACACTCGGCTCCTTTGTACCTTAGGAATGCTTGTCCTCTTCACTCGCTATGCAGTCCGCTATGTTGGGGAGCTAGTGAGAAGCCACTTCAGTTCGTAATTCTTCCTTTGTGATGGGATGAGTCTGACAGCCAACAGCTTCGACAATCCATGTCTCATATTATGACGAAGCGTACGACATGCTAGTCGACTGGATAGCCCACCAACCGTTTGTCCGCAATGCTCACTCAGTAATTGCTCGTGTGAGATCTCCACAGCGAACAACCATCCAAAGCCAAGAAAAGAAGAAACCTTTGACATTTTCGCCTTGGGATGGATCCTTTCCTTTTTGGTATAAAGGACACCTGCTCATACTTCACTGCGCTGTCAAAGACCATCGAGAAGACATCTACATCTCCTCCATTGGCCTTTATCCAAACATTCTCAAACAGCTCGTTGAAGAGTGCCGAGGGAATTACCTTAATAACATTGACAAAAAGATCACTGTCTTTGAGCACCGTGAAGGGGACTGGAAGAAAACTAGGTTGAGACCAGTTCGGCCCGTCTCAACAGTCATTATGGACAAGGAAGTACAAGATGACCTTTTAAGAGATGTGAAGGACTTCCTGAATGAAGATACACAGAAGTGGTACGCCGACCGCGGTATCCCCTACCAACGAGGCTACCTTTTATATGGACCTCCTGGAACCGGAAAATCCAGCTTCAGTCTGTCCCTGGCCGGGGAATTTGAACTAGATATTTATACGCTTCAACTGTCAGGGATTTCTGACAGCAAGCTGATGAAGCTATTTTCTGAGCTTCCGCCGCACTGCATCGTTCTTCTAGAGGACGTGGACGCCGCTGGGATGGGGCGCAGGGACGACTCCGATACAGACCAAGAGGACAAGTCAACCTCTGGAGTCACCCTATCCGGTCTTCTGAATGTTCTTGATGGTGTGTCATCTCAAGAAGGTCGGGTGCTTGTTATGACGACCAATCATATCGAACATCTGGATGAAGCACTCATTCGGCCTGGCCGCGCAGACAAGAAAGTGTATTTCCAGCTTGCCGATAAGAAGATTTCTACTCAACTATTTCACACGGTCTTCAAGCAGACGGCAGACCACAAGGGGTCAAAGCATGAATGCGGCGATGAGGCGATTGAGAGACTTGCCAATAACTTTGCTTCCAAGGTGCCAGACCAAGTTTTCAGTCCCGCTGAGGTTTTGTCGTTCCTATTGGAGCAGAAGAACTCGCCTTTTGGCGCTGTTACTAGTGTTGAAAACTGGGTAGCGAAGACAAAGGCTGGGAGCCAACTGAAGAGAGAGGGTTCCTGGGTACAAGAAGGACGTTAAGAACTAGGAAGAGAGGGCACCCGCGCAATGGAGAGGCAAAGGGGCATAACACCGCGACGACATTTCGTTTGTGGACAGGACTGACCAAGCCTGTGTCGCCAATTGGATGTTGGTTTAATGTTTGAGGCGCTTCACTATTTTTCTGGTTTTTTCCCTGCCCTTTAGATACTTTGACCCTGCCAGTCTTTTTCTTGGCCCATCGATCTTAGCCCATCGATCTTAGGCCCCCACTCTTTCAGTTGTTTCCCATACTTTCACTCCTTAATTTGAACACATTTATCAACTTCAACCTGTATTAGCCAGTAGGTAGCTTGGAGTCCTGTTTGGCCAATGCTCGCGCTAAGAGAAGCTAGATCTCCGCGGAGGAACTTGATGTTGACCACAGAGCCCTAATGCATTGGGCAAGGCTCAAGCGCATATTCAAGATCGCGAAACAATTTGATGTGGTGCTACTTTTGGATGCATTCATGGAGCGTCCGATTGCCTCCCATGGAAGTTACAACCGCCTTGTGACTGCCTTTTTTTGCGAAACCTTGAATACTATGAAGGTATCCCGTCCTATTCTTGACCGCCAGGCTGCAGCCCGAATCAGTTCGATATCCCTTATTACCGGACGCCGACACAGCGTTGATGTCACCTCAAGAAGGTCGGGTGCTCCTCATGACAACAAATCATATCGAACACCTTGACGAAGCACTTTTTTGTCTAACCTAACCCTAACCGAATAATTTCTTCCTCCAGGTGTTCGATATGATTTGTTGTCATGATGAGCACCCGACCTTCTTGAGGTGACACTCTAGCAAACTTGTGCAGGAACGCATAATTATCATGCATTATGCGATAACTAAGCCAATAATGTAAACATAATTCCTCCCGCCCCATGATCTGACGGTACGGTCGTCAACCGAGTCGACTAACGCGGTGGTCTGTGGTCTGATGGTCATCATATGTAGGGAACTGTCGAGCTAGACAAGAGCTTTTGCTTGCTTTCCCCGTGCCGACGCGATAACTACGCCAGGTATTGCCAGAAGTTGATTCAAGAACCCGACGGCGCTTCAACAATTTCACATCCTCTAAGTCAATGACAATTAACTGGCCACTGAGGTCATCCCACAACATATTGCGCCACTCACTGTCGTTGTGGACAACTCCGTGCGACCGGAGCACGGTCAGAGCTTTCTTGCGCTCCTGGTTGAAGAAACTGGAATTCTCGTCATTAATTATATGCTGAAGCCGCGTTCCTGACCAGCTCAAGACCATCATCTCGGCCATTATTTCACCATGGTACCAATACGCGACCCGTGGCTGGAAGGATCCAAGACAGACGGGGATATGATGTCCTTGCAAGCTCCTGAGGTGACGATAATTGTCCGCCTCCGCTTGAAGGCGATGCTGCTTCTCCACTATGGTAGCTTTAATGACCACAGTATATCCGTGTGATAGAAGGGTAGCTTTAACGAGGTAACCCGTCCGACCACAGACGTGGAGTTGTTCAAACCCATGGTTTCGGTTTCGGGCAAGTTGACAGTGAAGCCGGCGTGTGAACTCATGCGGTCCCATGGGGTGTCTCTGTCCACTGTGGAGTTTCCAGTTAGGGCATTCTTTATCTAGAGGGTCTCGGTTGACCATGCCGCGGATGCAGGCAATTGTGCAGTAGGGTCGTGTAGATTGCCTGTCTTTTCGAGAGGTCTGTTTGTTGCCCCGACCGGCTCGTGTGCTTTCGCTTTCCTTAGTCGATTGACGGTTGTTGCCTCGGTCGCGGCTCGACCTGCTGCGAGTCGCTGCTGCGATGGATGGCGAATACGATTCTTCATCACTGCCGCTGCCTTCGGTCGACGAATGCTTTGGAGTAGACATGTCTGGTTCGCAGCGAGCACGGGATCGTGTATTGTGCGTCTTCGGCTCTATTTTCCAGTGCGAGGGTCGATAATTGGAGGCTCGAGGGTCTTTACGGAGAGTCTCGGGGATTTTTCTCAACACATCCAGGTATTCGACCTCCCAGGTCTTTAGCGTATCATATGCCACATCATGCCACTCTTGAGACGGAGCTTCGGCGGCTAGCGCTTGAAGGGTGAATGCAAGCACCTGACCGATGGCGGTCCGGTGGAGGCGCAATTCATCGTCCGCCTGCACGTCCTGATTCGGGATACACATAAAATATTGAACAACTGTGGGATCATCCTCCGGGATATGGAGAAAAACAAAAGCCTCCCCGGTGCAGATGTAGCCGTATTGGACCCCACTGTCGATCATATATGAGAATATCTGAGTGACCACAGCGGCGACGAGGCAGGTGGCATAAAACTCAAACGTATCGCCTTCCTGGTTAATGACATCGCGAGCTGGATCCATCTGGTGTAGACCTGCCACCAATTCGGGGATTGTCACCTTGTGCGGTGCTTTGAACTCCACCGCATATACTGGTATTTGTCGTTCATCAGCCACAAGGTGCACGCAGAACTGGTCGGCACGACGATTACGTCTTCGTGCAGTGCCATCCCTCCTTTTTCCCTGTGCCCCTTTTCTTCCCCTTCCTCTGCCCCACCCAGGCTTAGTGTTCGCGAGTCGGTGGGGTGTTCGCGTGCCCTGAAGATTCATTTGCTCCAAGCCGTTCTTCAGCGAAATTTCCGATGGGTTCGCGCGGTCGTAAAAGGTGACTTGGCCTTGGATTCCAAACTCATGTCGAAAGGCTTCATCATCTCGCAAGGCCTTGATAACCATTTCAACAAAATTATCCACCGTGTCTCGCTCAAAATTTCGAAGGGACGCTTCCGAATAAATCGACCTGTTCTGGATATTCGTAACGACATAATCTATTTGGGTATCAGAAGGGAAGAGAGGGCGCGAGGTAAAGGCAGCCGTGCGGTCGAATTTCCTCCAGACTTGCTCCTGGAGCTGAGGGAAATCAAGCCAAGGGACTATGCGCTTGGGATAAAGTCTGTTCACTGGGTCGGTCGCATCGCCCTGAGTCGTGAGGGTTGCATCCGTCTCGACTCGGATCGCTTGCGATAAAGAGTTGTGACAGCGATCGAGAAGGCGAAACAGTGTATTAGGCTCCACTCGCCGCTCTGCCTCTTCTCGCGCCTTTTTCTCTTCTTCTTCACGACGCTCTGCCTCTCCTCGCGCCTGTCTCTCTTTCTCTTCACGGCGCTGTGCCTCTTCTCGCGCCTGTCTCTCCTCCTCAAGCTGACGTCGTAGATCGGCGATTGTTTCTTCCATTGCTTGTTGAAATCACTATTCGGTAAATAATCGAATGATGTAAATCAAAGTCAACATGGTAGGGAGTTCGCTGTCTGGCTCGGGAGAGTGACCCGTCAAGGCGGAATGCGTCCAGATGTTTACCAACCAGCTTACTCACCCCTTGGCTCGAGTCGATTCATGCCTAAGGCACGAAAGGCACCAACACGCTTTGGCCTTTTTAATGGAGCAACACCAGGAACTAAATACAAATCCTCGCAGTTCGAACTCAGCAAAAAGCCACTTTATACATTATATCGAGGTCCTAAAATTTCTGCAAGTTTTGAGCGCAAAAAGTCAGGCACCACTTTTTGTTACTTTGGCTGATTCATACCTCACGGCCAGGGACAGTGAAGTGCACGTGATGACCACCTTATGTATCGCCGTGGCTAACATAAGCCAACAAGCAAGAAGGGCATTTGGATCGTAGGCCTGGGGAATATGGTATAAAGGGGAACTTGTATGCCTAGCCAGGTGAAATGCCCCGAAACGAAGCAACGGAGTGAAAGGGATTACAACCGTGGATCTGCGTGAAAGGCTGAGTTGACGTTAGAAACACAGCCAATTTTCGCGTCGTCAGTACCCTACAGATTAGAAAAACTACTGACGAAGACAGCATCTCTTCTCTCTACTAGTCTACTAGTCTACTAGTCATTGGAGAGGATTTGTTGAGTGGACGCACAAAATCGGCACTGCACGGTAGTCGGCCTCTACCAGCAGACATAGGCAGCAAGCATCCATGCCCCGTAATGCGCAGAATCGGCCATGCCATTTCGCGTTATATTTCACCCGGTCGGGGCTAGTTCCAATCAGGTCTTAGACTCGGGCCGGTCCAGCTGGCTGAGCTATGCCCCCTCCCAATACCCCGCAGAAGACAGTCAAAGAACACTCGAGTCGCCCGGAAGTTGAATTTCAGGAACACAGCTTTCAATTCACGGAAAAAGATGGCGTCTTACTGCCCCCGATGCTAAAAAAGCTTTCCTCTTTTTTTCAGCCAGACAGCAGCATATTAGAGACTCCCTCAACCATCACGTTTGCCATATCTGCTCATCTCCTCCTGATTATGCGACAGAAGATGAACTAGATGAGCATCTACAAGATGAGCACAATATTTATGGAAAGAGATAGCTCAGTTGACAAATTTCTTCGCCTTGTCAGATCTTGCATTGCCACAGCCACATAGACGGTTCTATGATGACTCAGTTTTATCTTTTCCCTTGATATATCTCATTTATTATAAACAACCTTCGGGTACTGTCCTCCTGGCAACATTGGCCGTTTTCTCTCCCTCCAAAAACAGGAGGCTGGGGCCTTTCCGTCTGAAGTACGCATGCATACGTTAGGTGAAATCTCGGACTTTCCATCTTCCCGCACCGCCCGGCGGTAAGGAACATTTAACAAGACGCGGACTCGCTGCCTTTGCGGTGATATGCTTGCTCTCCACCAAAGCAGTCATTGTAGGATTGGCGGTCATAAAGACCGCTCAGTCAGTCTAATTTGAAGCCCTCGCATTCTTGAGGGCATATGGTTTATTTTATTGGCATCCCCGAATCTCCACCTAGTCCCACTGATCCCCACCTGTAATACACAACGTACCTAGTATTTCAATGTGTTTTAGAGATGGTCAAAATGTGGTTAGCGTATCTCTTAATCTCGCTGATAGTGCCACTAGACCAAAGTAGGCAGCACCATGTCTGTTATCCCCCTCAGTCACCGCCATTTCCCGCCATTATTCTACCACACAAAAATTATGGTAATTATTCAAATAACTAATATTCAGTGTACCGTCCATTAGATTCAATAATAGCCTGCACCCTCCGTGGCATACCCTGTGATAGACCTTACTAAGGTCGAGTTGTTGCCAGGCCTCCTTTGCATTAACTAACTAACTGGTTAACAAAGTACTCGGTAGTTCTAGTCGTCGCCTACTGACAGGCACTCTTCCAGACTATATCTGTGACGGCCAAGGGGGTAGTTGAGGGATATCATCAAATCAATACAATTACTTTTCAAGGAGTGATTGGCAGCGAGCTGGGGAACCACGCACGAAGTACCGCTTAAAACAAAAATGGGGGGAGTAACACTAGACTACTCTGTCCACTCAGGCTGCCTAGTCTTCTCAGATCACTCTGTCCATTCAAGTACCTTATCCTTTCGTGAGGATCCACAATAGTTCTGTTGCCCGACTTATACATTTGTTCATGACGGAAATCTGGCGGTACAACAATGTACGGGTAACCTCAGTGGTATTGAGCTCTCTAACTAACAAAAATGACAAAACCGCGAAAATAAACAATCTGTGCGGACCATGATGACTAACTGTAACATATACTTTTGTACTGTATCGCTTGTACCATCGGTCACATGATTTTCTGGGTATTTTACCCTGTCTCAACCATGTAAACTAACCTTGGCATTCGACAGTTCACTCCACTCCTACAGACCTATATACGTCACGTGACGCAGGATCCAACTCTCTGGGGCCTATGCAGGGTACAGCACGTCAGTCAGTCGAAGCCCATAACAGTATCAGCTGATGCTGGCAAATTGGGCTTAACGTTGGTCGTGCTTGTCATACTCGCGGCAAGCCCTTTTTTTTTCCAGTGATAAACCAATGGCCGACTGGAATTCATCACGTGTTATGACGGTGTTATGTTTGCACTGTTTGCTCTTGTCGAACAATACATAAAGCCCGTGAAATCCTTTGTTGCACTTCGGCGGCATCATTTTTGTTCACCGAGATGGATAACGAGCTTCAATCGATCATTGAACTACCAACTATTGCCGACATTGAGGCATCGACCGATGTCCTTAGTATACGAACAAATGCCATCAAAGTGGTTCGAGTGAAGGAACGCTTCGCGGTCAAAATCGGGTATTCGATCCCGCCTTTGGAAGCTGAGAACATGAAATTTGTTGCAGCCAACAGCAAGGTTCCTGTACCAAAGGTTCACGCCAACTTCATCGACCCAGAGACCCAGAAAAGATATGTCGTTATGGATTTCGTCCCTGGTACAGACTTGCAGAAATTACTGCCATCGCTCACCCCAACTGAGAAGACGACGATCAGCCAGAGGATCAGACAGGCGATCAATGAACTGCGAGCAATACCATCACCTGGCTACTTTGGGAACTTGAATGGCACGCCTTACATCGACGGTGTTCTTTCAACCCCTGATAACAACCCAATCATTTCCGGGCCATTCAAGGACCAGAAGCAGATGAACCAAGGAATACTGGAGAGACTGGGCCAAATGCAGTCTCCACACTACATTCGATTGTTGAAAGAAATGGTCAACCGCACTCTCAAGAACCATCGAATTGTCTTTACTCATGGAGATCTGCAACCGAAGAACATAATTGTGGAGCGAAAAGGGGTTTGCAACAATGGAGATGCAGACTTCAAAGTTACTCTGATCGACTGGAATTTGTCAGGCTGGTACCCCGAGTTTTGGGATTTTTGCAATTCAACCTTGTATTGTCAAATGAAACCGGACTGGCTTGAGCTTATCCCGGACATATTTGATCAGTACCCGATTGAATACCTAATGATGCAAGTTGTCTACTCGTCGGTCTTTTACTGATGGTACATTGGGAAAATATAAAACATTAGTCTTAGTCGTCAAAAAGGAAAGCCATAGACTCTGCATTTTACATTTTCTTGTACGCGAAATCAACCTCTCGGTCTCTTTTCAACACCCCAACCAGAGAGAAGAGATCGTTTAAATTAATCTCACTGTGAATCTCACGCTTATATAGTGAGAAGCATAGATTCACTGGGGGAACAGGAGGAAAGAACAAAATTGAGCTTGTGACCCAGAGTCGTGGTATGTTGGAAAATACGTTCACCTGTAGAGAGAACATATTTTACAAGGGCCCTGAGGCACCAGTGCGCTTGCTTTCGGATCCAGTCCGTCAGACGTTGTACCTTGATAAATGGACTTGACTGACTTACCTCATTCTACCGCTTTAAGATGCCCTTTTCAAATGCCAATTTCTGAACATCTCGCAACCAGTCTCCACAACGATAAAGTGGTGTACCAGGATACAATTGTTTGCCCCCAAGCGTCAACTGGGCTCGAGGCGCCTCGACTGCTCTGCAACACTCCGTCTCGAATCTGGGCAAATCTGTGTGTGCAATGGATCCAATGATTTTCTTCGTGCCTGGAACATAAGACGCCGAGAGCTCAGGGTCAAAGGAACCTCTTGGGTCGTATCTCATACCCTGGAGTAAATTCCCAGTGACATGATAGAGACGTCCTCTTTCAGACATTTGGGGGGCGGTGGGGTTGATTTCAATGTAAATGGCTTCATGGTTAGGTGCACCAAGATATTCGGCCGTGTAAACACTGAAAGACATATTTAAAGAGTTTTGAAATGTTGTGGTAACTGAAAAAGCTATTGAGGTCTTCTTGATGAGTGAGGGCTGTTACCTCGTACAAGTCTCTTTATATGTTGAGCAGAAACATCAAGGACTTCATCATGGCTCGGACCATTCTCGTCAATATGCCAAGTTGGTGTTGCATGTGTCTACGTGCATAGAAGGTACCGCGCGCCAAAATGCACGTTTGACGCTGATTGGTGTACAAATGAAATTTTTGTGCGCAGGTTGCATTTCACGGCGAGACGCCCATTACGAAACTGCTGCTAATTCTCCTTTATTCTTATTTTCTATTTTCGTATGAGTCTCCTTGAATTTGATCGTCTCTTGAATATTGCTAGCTGATTAGTTTCTTGGCTCTTGCCAACTAAGTAATTGAAGGTGGTTGGCGCCTTCACTAGATCACGGCCCGAAAAGAGCGCTAATTTCCCTTGCTCATTGAGTGCCTCTATTAAGAAAATCATCCGGCTTGAAGTAACAATATTTGGATTTTAGGCAGTGCAGGTGTTAGGTGAAACCGTAGAGTGAATGGAATAGACTGCTCTCCAGTACACATTCACTGACCTAGGTGATTAGTCATTCGCTATCCTTAATGGATGTGTGTTTGATACTGATGACGATAAAGGGTGTTTGTTTGTTTCAGCACGAGGTTACATCTGCCTTTCGCGCGCGTTACATAGAAAGAAAACATTGAAATTCAGCAAATTTTTGATGGAAATACAATTCAACAGAAGATTGGATTTCAACTTTAAAAAGCCAATCAATTTTCAGCATTCATTAGAAACCCAAAACGAAGCTCCCGCCAACCATCTTCGCTATAAGGATCACGGTATAAAAACTTCTTGTCAGGCTGCGTGGCCACTTTTGTAACAGGATTAAATGAGGAGGATCCTTGGACAGTAAATGCAAAAATATTATTAGAGATTCCAAGTATCGGTCCATTGCGGAGCACTGTGGTGGGGTCAAATAATTGTTCACGTGCTCTATTCTGTTGTGCCCAACCCCGCCTCGTCGCTCGTAGAAGGACAAGGATCAACTCGATTATCTCAACCGAAAACAAGCAGTGAAGCAGAACTTTATCTGCTCCCTCAATAGCTCAATAGCGTTGCTAGTGGCTGTTCAATGAATGGACCTATGGCCTACCTTCGACCGGCTCTGAAAAAACCTGAGCAGGACCCTTGCGAAAAATTAAGAAACTGGCTTCCAAAGGCGGAATTTTCAGCGAAAGATGATGCGCCACACATGAGGTTATGTCGAAACATTCCGGCAGATCTTCTCCAGCCTTTCCAAAAGGAGGTGTGGAATTTCGTTATTGATTTTCATTCATGTCCCATACAGCTGACCTTGGGCCAGAATATGAAAACCAGCTTGATACAATTCGCGAACGGAGCATCCCCGCGGGAACCCTACGGCACTCTAACAGTGATCCTTTTACACGAAGACAATGCAAATGTGTCTCTTGTCAATCACGACGCAAACATCCCACTAGCGACCGGTGACTCGATAGAATGGAGTGGGTTGATAGAAATATTGAATTCGTGTGTCTGTGTGGTGACCTGGAGCAAAGAGACTATATGATAGTCTCCTCCAAGAGATGGGTCATTGTTCAGGTAAGGGAATACCTGTTATTTGGGAGAAGGATGGTATACAATAGTCAAATGAAGTAGATGGAAGCGCTGCCGTTTCTTGAGGAGCTGAGAAGCCGGAATGCGGTAAAACAGGTATCTCAGATATGGCATTGAAAGATGGAAGAGAATAAGAAAATGTTTCTGCATCTGCAAAATCCGGAGGACATGTCAAATACAGATCGCGTGAGTCTATATGTTCTGTTAGCTGTCGAGATATTGACCAGTCGACAATCAATGACCTACGTGAGTCATCTTGGTGAATTTGGGGGAGCGAACATGCCGTCTGACGTCCGTGGACTGTATATTGCGGATCTGGACTAACAAGTCGAAGTCGATGGTCACATGTCACTTGCTGTGGGAAACCCTCAGGGCTTGGATTCCTGCTCAGGGAAGCTCTCTCCTGGTCTGTGGGAGTCAGTATCATGTTGATGGATCTCATTGCCCGGAAGGCTCACCCGATAGATTTGGAATGAAATGATTGGGATCTTCCACAGAGGTTGTCTGTAGTTGTACTACATTGGTCGACAGAATTGGATTGGGAGACGGGCCGTCTAGATTTGAATCGGTCCTGCTGTCAATGCGACGTCTTTTCCGCGCTTTGTGCAGTAAGTCACTTGCAGGCTGCGAGTCCCTTTCGGTTTGGGATTCCACCCCAAAATCAGCTTGTCTGTCCAGGGAAAACTGATGCACGGGAAAGAAGAGCCTTTGTCTTTCCAGTTCATCCATGGCATCTGAACCAAATGGATCTAGGTACCATTTTGCAAACGATTCCAGAGCAATATCAAAATTGCAGTGTAGAGCATTACACACGTCGGAAAATCTAGAGGCTAATTGTAAGTAAAAAGCGACAAGCGAAACGGTTCATAGACGTACTGGACACTTTTGCCAAATATGCATTTGATGATGCATGGAACAGAGAGATGGTTTGAATGCAAACTCGCTGGGCTTTTCTTATATTGATCTTTTTTCAGGTGGTCCGTAAACATGGATATCGATTGGGTTGCTTTCGCCCAGTACCTCAATGAAGTAAAGGTCGGGGTAACTAGATCCATGTGTCAGCTCCATATGAACCCGATTGGCAAGAAGCCTGACAGTAAAACAAGATATCACCACTTCTGATATCCCAACCGCTCTCTGCTTGAAGCCGGTCAATTGCCTCGGCCCCCCAAGCCGCACCATGCCGAAGTTCCTGAAGATGGTTGGCTCCGCCTTTTGAAATATATCCCATCATCTGGTTCACCGATTTTGGATCCACACCAAGACAACATGCAACATGGCAAAGCGCACCTAGCAAGAAATTCTGATAGGATGCCATAGATTTCGCCCACTTCGCATTGCCGGCGCATTTTTGTGCGAGCGAAGCATAAGCCCCAAGAGTTTGAATGATGTCTGAGTGCCGAGAACGGATAGTTGATGTTGGGGAATCACTGTCTCTTAGGCAATTTTCGTTTTGGAATAATGAATCCAGAATGGAAATTTGAGGGAGAGATACGGCACCAGACCACTTTTCTGCGCAAGGGATCCTGTTGATGAAATTTTCTAAAGGTTTCTTCCACGTTTCTTCTGACCGAGATGAACCCGATAGCGAAACCCCCTTACGCTTGGTCGCTGAAAGGGGTTGAGAAACGGGAGGCCGGAGAAGATGAGATGAGGTGATTTCGCGTGGAATTTGAGATCGCACAAGGACATGCGGTGGGACGTAAGGCGTCCATTCTCTCAGTATCTGCCGAAGGCCATAAATCTGCCTCTCCAAATCGGCGACATAGTCGGAAGCATTGCTGGGTTCCATCTCGCGCTCAAGGAAAGATGAAGTACGATGTAGAATAGATGGTTCAGACCACTGGGAGACAGCGGGGAAAGCGAGTCAACACGAAATCTACTAACAAAGAATGATTGGGCGTGACAGGGGTATGGGCTCCCAACCCATACCCCTGTCACGCCCAATCAATTGCGGGGCAGCATCTGCCCAACGCATGAGCTCACATGCACGTACGCTCCTCTTTTCGCGTGCCAACTTCTTCTTCTGGCCACTACAGATACCCGTGTCGACAAAGCCAGCATATGCAAGGCCAGAGAGGCGAAAATGGACTCAAGATACGTGGATGGGGTATGATACTAGTGCTTTCAAAGGTCCATGCATGTTCGTGCTTGCAGTCTGGTGCTAGGCTGCCGCTAGTAGCTTACATATGAGCTTTATAATTGATGGCATATAAAATTCGAGAAGTATTGATATCTCTCAGTGGCGAGAATATTATCTGCTTGAGCCTACCTAAAGTTCGGTGTATGCTTTTGAGTTGCATATCTCCCCTCTTTACCTCCCCGGGCAACTCGCATGATTCTACTCATGCATAGGCGGACCCGCTAGACCCGAACCAAGAAACCCAGCTGATGTTTGAAGCCTTCCATCTCCACTGACGCTTTGAACGCAAATTATTCTACACTATCAGAAGCTGGCTGTCCAACCGACCTCATGCACTGCCTGTCTTCTGAATCGCTCCGGTCTCTTCTTCCGAACTGGATACAATCCCTCTGGATATCAGAAGGAGAACAAAATAGAGAACGCCTGGATCAAACTGTCCCCACTGTTCCCAGCCCGTATACGAGAACTGAACCAGCGGTATATAAGCTTCAAAACTCGGAAGTTGCATATAACGTCACAAAGCCTCTACCAGTTTGCATTTCAAACCAAACAGAGAGACTGCCACGGACACGCACTAAACCACTTGAAAATTATATTTGTGGGTTTTCCTGCAAACTGCAAGCCTTTTCTATTACCTTCTCACATTTCACTTGCTAGCAACCCGACCCCAAGCCATCTCCATGAAATTTGATGACAACACAGACTGTGAGACTATTGTGCTTCCTGGCATCCCTCCAGGCATTGAATTTGTCAAAGGCAGGATTACTTGCATGGGAGAGAAACACCCATCACCTGAATGGTCAACTATGTGTTTGAAAAACAACAAACTGGCTGTGATCATGTTGTCAAACATTAGTCAAGGACCGAGTCTTCAGTAAGTACTCTTCTTCATTCTCAGGCTTGTTGAAGTAATCTAATTTTCGATAGCCGGACCTCTAGTGACCGATCGGCCAGTGTGGAAATATTCCCGGCACTTTCGCGGTATAATCATATGGCTAACTTTCGTGGCCAGATTCATAAGTCCCGATACAAATTTCATAAACAGAAATATCACGATATTCTACAAATTACTCTCTAAATTGGATGCCTATTCTTCGAATTTGAGCGGATGTGGAATGGAATGGAAACCTATAGCTTTAGCACTGGCGTTTCTGCAAATTCTTCTACCCTTATGAGGGACTTCACTAAAGTGATTTTCCCAATAAAATGAAATATAACTTGGCAGATTATTGACCCTTGGACAGTCCCTGATCCCTTTCCAACGACAGTAGTTACTGTTATTCTAGGGTGGGGAAAGGAGTAGCAGCTGGCCAATGACATAAGGGCCCAGTATAGGAAAATGATTGGCTCAGCGTTACTCTTTAACCTAAAGCAACAATGCCCTAGTTACTAGCTGAACACTATATAGAAAATAATCCAATCATCGTAAATTAACATTCCTATCAATACTTTTGGTTTAGATATTACATATTTTGGCAAGATCGGTGCCGGTAGGCGATTAGTGAGGCCATCAAATAATGGCCTTGCATTTTACTCTGTTCCTAGCCCCTACGAAGTACACTATTCCGCAGGGGCTTTTGAGCTTTACACAGTATCCCAGGAAGCCACATACATCAGCTTGTGGAATTAAAACGATTTCTGCAACGTACCAGCTTGTCAAGGCTATTATGGAATGTCAAATATTTCTAGGATGTGAGTAGAGTAGGTACCCATTCAAGTATATAAAGACAAAGACCTCTCCCAGAAATCTCCGAAAGAAAAGCAAGCGTTAGATCAACAAAAATGGAATTCCCTTTTTGTGGTACGCTCTTCAAACCACTATCGCATCATTATAAAGCTAACCCAAGGACCCCCAGATCCTGATATATCCTTACATATATTTAGACGAATAGGGCCACACATCTATGACGTTCCAGATGGTCAGAAAGAGTATACCTGCTAGGCGAGGCTATATTAGCTAATAACCTACAGACTTTATCATAAAACTCGATGCAACGAATTGCCCTATGTACGAGCCTGTCGACAACAAATTATGGATCCTGTGCGCCGGAAGCAGCACTACTACACATTTTACACTTGATCGGATATACGAAGTCCTTCTGGAATCTGAGACCTGCAACCATATTTGGGATCTATTCGAAAAATCCTTTTTATTTTCGATTTCCCGGACGTCGAAGATAGAAGAAATATGCTCGGTTAAGCCAGGTGTCTATACAGTCCCTAGCGGTAAGAAGCGTGTTATGACTTGTTAAGTTAGAGATAGAGGCTGACATGCGATAGACTTGATGATAATGCGCACGAACAGACAGGCCTCCAGAGGAGGTTATTCTTACAAACTTATTTCGAAAAAGTTACACAGCGATTGTCAACGCCTCTTTGCGCTTGGCCGAGACGGACAAGAACTTATGCTCGCTGAGATATACGCGGGTCTATCGATTCTTGGTAAATTCTCGAGGTCTATACTCCTAGGAATGATTGCCATCATGAGGGACTGGCTTCGAAATCAAGAGTTTTCCATTACCGATGAGGGGGTGTTGACTAGGCTTGTCTTACAATTAGGGCGGCCTGTCAAAACCCAGGGCATTGCTAATCTTGTGAAAACGCGGGTTGTCCAAGGCGAATATCGTATGACTCAACTTTTACGGAATGGAGACCATTGGGATGCCAAGTGCGAAATGTTGGGTTCTCACTATTGGCAGCAACCGACGGGAACCCCACAGGAACTCTTGAATGCTTTATGTTGAAGGACGCCCTTTTACCACCGCTCCATTTTCTTTGATACTTCACATTAGTATATACAATTGTATTTCTCGTTACCTTTTCCCCCTTACCCACAGAAGAATAGGCGGTTCGTGAGGGGCTCCATCGGGTCTGGTGGAGGCCAATCGGGTGATCCCTCACGAACTAGAGCAGCTTTCCATCTTCTATCCGTTGATTCATGTAACTCACATGAATTATTGTTACTCCACTTGGCCATAGAGTTGTGTCTCTCAAGAGAGTCTATCTTAGAAACCTACGAACATCTCACAGATTAGACAATACGTCCTAGCCATATATCTATGTATAAAGCTACACTAGGTTGCCTTTCTGTCCAAATACGCTTGTTTTTATCATGGTCAAGTAATTGCTGTTATGCTATGTGCCCATCCGCACCCTTTATACTTACCTCTATTGAATGCAGTGCGAGAGCTAGCTATGTACCCTGTCACGAGCATTCCTCAAGCCCTAAACAGTATTCAGAAAGCCGTAGCTATATGCTTGAATGGTAAGTCGACAGCAACGGCAGTCCTAGCTAGTCCTGCTCCGTAAAACTATGTGGGTATTCACCCACCGGGACATTGCGGTCACCAAATAGGCGTGGTAGTGATCAAACCACCTTTTCCTAATTTGGCCTAACTCTTAAGCATCTTATACACCCTGGTAAACTGGTGGCGTCGCAAAGCTCGGCAAGATGGTTTATGACTGGGCAGCGCTCTATTCTCCTGTGGACCACAACACACATAGTCATGCTGACCATTATCGGAAGGCCACATAATCCTAAAACGGTATAGCTCGGAATACATACCCTACATAGACATTATATCGTTCATGGTGCCCGAATCGGCCTGTCGAGGCCACCCGTCATATCAGTTGGTTAAGCCAATGAACCAAAGTTTGCGTAATAGGCCCATTTAATTAGAGTAATTCCACATTGATGCCTATTTCGTACCTTTTACCTCGCACCTCGCACCTAGCCTTTTTGGAATGGGGGTGGACTATAAAGGTGATAGATAGCCCACCCTTTTCTCAATATACCCGATAATCCTTCAGCATCGTTGCTCACAAGATCCGTGACTCCGGCCCAAGCTTCCTTCAGAGCGCGTTTAAGCCTGCTCTGTTATCTCGCTGATCACTTGTTGCGAGTCTCACATTAGGCGCTTAGACTTGTCATTGTAAGTACCTTTTTTGATCATTCCCGTCCATCAGCTTACCTTGTATAATACCCAGCCGAAACCCCACATCGCAAAATGAGCAATGATCGAATTCCCGCACACTTGGATACCCTCGGAAGCACTCAATATCAATTTACAAGCCTAGCAGAGTGTGATATCGATGAAGCAATTCGGCACAGTATCGTAGCGCTTCAGACCGCTATTGATTCCGCTCTCTTAGAGACCCTTGGGATGCAGCTAGATGCTCGGTACCAGCGAACACAAAATCCCAATGATCTCAATGCATCAGTACGGTGTTGTCAGCTTGCGACTAAAACGACTTCTGATTTCGACTATGCAGCACGCCTAGATCGTCTAGTAAAATTGCTCAATGCTCGATTCTATTGCCCAGCCCAAACCCTACGTTGCAAAACGAGCGAGGATCAGCTTTCCCTACGCTTAGACGCCCTCGAAAGCAGTTCTCAAGCTCACGATCAGCCTATAAACCCGACGGGTGATGTCGATGAAGCAGTTCGGCTTGACTTTCTAGCGCTTCAGGCCGCTGTTAATCCCGCACTCTTACAGAACCTTGGGATGCAGCTGGATGCTCGATACCAGCAAACACAAAATCCCAATGAACTCGACACAGCAGTACAGTGTTGTCAGCTTGCGACTAAAACGACTTCTTATGCCGACTATGCAGCGCACTTAAATCGTCTAGTGGGAGTATTCGAATCTCGATTCCAATACCTAGACCAAAGCCGACGTCGCGAAACGAGCGATGATCAGCTTTCCCCACGCTTAGGCGCCCTAGAAAGCAGTTCCCATGCTCAGAATCAGCCCACAAACCCGACGGGTGATGTTGATGAAGCATTTCGGCTTGGCTTTCTAGCTCTTCGGGCCGCTGTTGACCCCGCGCTCCTCGAGAACCTTGGGATGCAACTGCATATACGATACCATCTAACAGAAGATATCGTTGATCTCAACTTAGCGATCGACTATTCTTGGCTTGCGACCAAGATGATTACTTACGACCATCCCAACTACAAAATGTGCCTAGATCTTCTGGCGGGACTACTCGATGCTCGATTCCAATCTACGGGATTTTTGCCTGACCTTGATCGAGCGATTCAACTTACTCGTACTGCACAAATTGGCAGGACAAATCAAAACGATTTGGTACGGTACTGGTTCGAACTCGGGGAAAGGCTTGGAAGACGGTTTGGCTCTAGAGGAACTATCGTCGATCTCAACGATGCTATTTGGTACCTTTCCCTAGCGGTTAAAGAGACCACTGAAGATTCTGCTTTCCTCGTCGATCTCTTAGTCGAGCTCGCTTTCAATTTCAATCTTCGATACGAGACATTGGCAAAGATAGAAGATCTCGAATCGGCGATTTCGCTACATCAACGGGCTCTTCAAGCTACCGATTATCAAGATGAATTACGGTTAGATTGCCTGCGCAACCTCGGAAGCGACCTGGAAGCCCGATATAGACATATCGGAGAGCCCTCTGATCTCCACAGAGCGATCGCCCTAGCTCACATTGCAATCAGTACAATGGAGGCCATCAGCCCTAACTATTATTTGCTTAGGGATTGCTTCTATGAGCTCGGGACTAAGCTCGGACTTCTATACGAAAAAACAAACACGATAGATGACCTCAATGAGGCCATTATATGGTCTCGCAAGGCGGTGGGTGCTATTGGGGCACGCATTGAGGTTTTTCGCCATATCGAACACTTGTTAACACTTCGTTACAAGAGAACACACCAAACCAAAGATTCTGAAGAAGCAGCCAAGTGGGCAGAAGAAGCAGTCAAGTGGGAAGAAGCAGTTTAGAAGGATGGGCCTTTGTTGCTAGCTAGTTTCATGATCCCTATATGGAGGCGTGTTTTCATAGATGAATATAAATACCACGTCGGACGTCAATTCAAGTAGTAAAGGTACATCTCTTTGGGCTCCGTTGGCGGGTGACTGCATGACGTCTGAAACGCTGCTTTATAGATTGAAGCATACCAGTAGATCTGCGATATCTCCTAATCTAACCCCGGGAGTAAGGTACGCATTGACAGGGAAGCCCCATACTCATGGAAACCCGCACTCTGTAGACGGCTATGTCCGAACTAGGCACCATTGATGAATACAAAAAAGGGGTAAGTTTATATATTTCGGTATCCTAGGATACCGAAATGAGATCATATGTCCCTTGGCACGCAAGCCAGGCCATACACGGGTAGTCAATATCGGCGTCCTAGCAGGGCATCATATTAAAACATATACTTTAGCGGCTAATAACCTATTATTGACCAACAAAGCACCAGGACCCTTAAGCATTTACGTAGGTAACGCTACGCCAAAATGGCTCAGCAGAAGAGGGAACTACAGAGTTTGCGAATGGGTTAGAAAGTTAGCATGCGATTTGCAGGGTTGGCCTTCCATTCGTTCAGGTTCGCGAGAGCCTCCTCAGTGACCGCTTCAGTACTAAAAGGTCGCCACGCCTTAAGCGCAATAGATTCTGTGGCGGGGGATTCCCCCCACTTTTGGACGTCTTGTAGTGAGAACTTCTCGGAAAACTTGCCCGTGATCAGCAAATGGACCACGGCCTCATCAAGGGCGGGATAAGATTTTGCGGCAGGAGGGTTCCTATGCAGGGCGTATGCAATCATAGCATCCAGCGGGAAGCGGGAATTGTTTCTACATACCTGTCAGTTGAGGGGGATGATACTATACTGAAAGAATTCTCACATTTTTTTGCCTGCTTCTTTGCTGCACCGAATAAGAAAGCTGGGGCCGAAGTAGTACACACACCACCACCACCAATACTCACCGATTTTCTTCTCATTGTGGAAAGATTTGTGAAGTTTTCTTTTCTCGACTGGTGTCAGGCCTCTCGAGTTGCAAAGCGTGCTGACAACATTTCTTTTTAGAGCAGTCTCTGCTGTGCCCCGTTGACGTTCACACTCAATTTCTCTGACAAAAAAAAGAAACAGAGAACATCGAGCAACACGTAGCTTTACATCATGCATGTCATTCTCATTATGCAGGCGCATTAAATAGGTCATAAGACTGGCACGATTGGGCTTTTTGAGCGGCATTCGAGGAGCTTGAGTCATTCCAGGAAGGGCCGCTCCAGAAACCAGAGACCTTCCAGGTACAGGAGTACTGTTCTAAAAAGGCAGCGAGGTTGTGTGAATGAAGGCGTTCGCCGGTGCGCTGGACTTCCGTTAGCTGTTGTAAAGTCAGTCGGGAATATACCGATTCCAGAATATCAGGTTCATTCGGTTCACAATCTTCAACTGCTACACCTGGTTGCTCCGGCTCCTCTGGTTACTCCGGCTCCTCTGGTTGCTCCGGCTCCTCTGGTTGCTCCGGCTCCTCCGGTTGCTCCGGCTCCTCCGGTTGCTCCGGCTCCTCCGGTTGCTCAGGCTCCTCTAATTGCTCAAGGGCAAGGCGGGGCCTGAGGTTCCTAGAGGATTGGTCTGATTGAGATTCAACAGCAAGGGAAAGCTTCCGCTTGGAGCTTGCCTGAAAACCCCCAATTGACAAGGGCAAGTGGGACGCATCTGAAAGCTTCTTAGGCCGCGCAGACAGGCCATTATTATTAAGCGGAGAGATAGATCTGGAAATGCGACCTTGGGGATTCGAGGTCAAGTCGACCGAATTCTCGTCTTCACTCAAAAACCTCATAGAATCACCAAAATCACCAATGGCCAAGTTAATATCCGATTCCCCAAAGCTTTCATTCGAAATTGAACAATCATCAGGGTCACTACCCCTTGCATTGCTAGGAGCATAGTCGGCTCGTTGCTGTGGTTCTAATGAGTATCGTTCAAATGAGTATCGTTCACTCGAGGTAATGTCGTCAGAGCCAATTGAATTGATAGCAGCAATTTCGTCCTCATCGGGAGCATCTTCAACTGTCGGCTGGGGTCTCGACAAGGATTGTCGGAAGCGTTCAGGTGTTGCGCCTCTCGATTCAATTTCCTCTGGTGTCACTTTTGTTGACCTCTCCAGTCGCCCAATCGTTGGACTCGTTAGGCTGACCGAACGAATATGCGTCTCGTTCTTCGTATATTGGGTACCCAAGGTTTTTGAAGATCCAGGCCGAGTCGAGGTATATTGGTGGTCATCGTCTAAATCGATGGCGGAGTCGTGAGAAGTTACATCCGAGTTGTTTGGTGAGTTTATGTTTGGGCCGTCCGGGAGATACTTGTCGAAATCGTTAGGAAAAGATTGATTACGGGTGTCGACGGATACATCTAGAAAACAAAGGTAAATTAAGTCAAATCCTCGAGACGTTGTGTTTCTGGGCTTCTTTACCGGACAAGTTTTGGTCGTTCGGTTGGACCACCCCGTCTGACGATACTGCAAGATGGCCTTGATTTGGGCTACCATCCAGGGCCGATGAAGAAAATTGTCCAGAGCTGTTGTGCTTCACCTCATAATCGATTAAACAGTCTGCATCAGCTTGAATCTGCTTGTAAAGGCTGATGACCGTTTCGATAGGCAACATCGACTGAAGTTTACAAGAGATGCGGACTGCGTCTAGAATCTATGACAGGGTTAATAAGCGTCAGGTCCTAAGTAGAGTCAGGCCTACCTCTTTCTCTGAATTTTCTCCAGGTAAGAAGTCGAAGCTCCCTTGTTCTCCATAGTGATTGGCCTGAAGGAAGAGTCAGATGGTGCGAGTTCCGATTGGGTGGCTAGCTCACATTGAGAGAAAACTTGATCTGAAGCATTTCAAGGGTAAAAGCTTCTGAAGAGGACCAAGGAATTCGATGGCAAGTGATAAACGGATTTCGAGAGCACTTAGAGATCGCTGATGCACTTTGGGGGAGGAGGGGAGCAACGCCAACTGCGAGGACAAAGTGGGTGCCACTCTTTCTCGGCTCACCCTCGGCTCACCCTCTGCTCACCTTCTGCTCACCCTCTGCTCACCTCCTCTGATCGCGGGATTCATTGTGTTCGTAAAGTCGAAACACATGGGATAGAAGGGTTTGCGTAACATTTTGCAAGTGGCTGAGGGCATGAAAGGAACTTCACGATGATCTGACGAATTCAACCTCCATAGTTGAAGTGAATGACCATATTCTTTGGTCTTGTTGTGAGTTGTTAAGGAAAGGAAAAACGATCTTTGTGAATTAATCACACGGGATTAGTCAAAGCTGTTATCATGTGACTAGTATTATGGACCAATGATAAATGTCAATTTATAGCATAATTGCGGGGCGATCAGAGCGCTCAGTGAGCGCTCAGTGAGCGCTCAGGAAGCAAGGCAGAAATTATTCCTCCCGGCAGAAAATGCAAACACACCCTGGGACCTGGTTGTTGGACCTCGTATGAGTCACACAGTGCTGTCTGGTAGGCTTAGCGGGTCTTATCACGTCATTTCCCAAAATGGTCACGTGTGTTGATAAATGCACCATTGAGGCTTACTTAATACGTCATGATTCAGGACCGCTTAATAAGCGACCTTCAACTGCCATCACAACCAGGAACCACCAGGTTTCTGCTCCCTACTCGTCATATGCAGGCAACTGTCGAGCGAGACAAGAGCTTTTGCTTGCTTTCCCCGCGCCACCTCTCGTCATATTAAAGTAAGGAAATGGATACCCTTCAAGAAATATTATTGTGGAAATCGGGTGGATTAGTTGATCCTAGACGTGTGTTAACCATTACATACGATGAACTCGATAAGCGTTAAGTAACTAGGAAGTCAACAGTTCTTAAGGGCAGTGTTAGTTCTCACAGTCCTTTCCCTTTATACGCATGTCGAACGTGAAGGGAGTTACTAGCTGAGTGTTTTACTTGTTCGAGGAAATCATATTGCTTAATTATACACACACACACAATTCATTAACGCCCGGCGGCTGAGCCGAGAGGGCAACTATCACTAAACTACCAGTACATGCATGTGCTTAATTATAGTGTGTGTGTGTGTGTGTGTGTGTGTGTGTGTAATTCATTTACGCTGACCCCTCGTCGAAACGATATGCAGCCTACCGCTACTATATATATCTTCCTATGTACATGTATCGTGTACCACTTCCTAAGCGAACTTGGAGCCTCGCCGAGGCCTGCCGTGGCCTCTATGCCGTCGTTGTGTTTATGCTGCCCTTATGGCGCGCGGCTTTGAAACCGTTGCGATGCTTCAGCAAAATCCAAGACAGCCTCCACTGTCTTGGTTCGTGATGCACTGTCAATCTTACCTCTTCCTTCTTCTCCTGGTCCACCCAACAGTGTCGATATGCTGTTGAAAGCATCGCCAACCTTAATTCGCAGCTCTCTCCTCAGTTCTCTCAATCGTGGGCAATCTAACAACACGTGGTGAACGCTTTCCCGTTCACCACAGACGCACATATCGTCGTCTCGAAATCGGAAAGTCTTTGCGTATGTTGACAACCAGCAGTGTCCGGTTCGCAACTGCGTGAATAAGTACGCTCGATTTCTAGGCAGGGAGCCGTAGAGCCGTCTGGTGTACTTGGCCGGTAGTGTGTCGTCGATCTGACGCAGATGTGCGCCGGTGCTCGAGCCGTTCCATTCGTTCTTCCATTGGGCGTGGATCCCTTGCCTAATGTGTGCTCTCTCGCGTGATAGCAAACAGCAAAACGGGTGAGTTTTGCCCGGCACAGCTGCCTCCTTGGCCAGTAAATCGGCAGCGTCGTTCCCTGGCACTTCGCAGTGTCCGGGTGTCCACTGTAGTCGTATCGACGTGCCGTGGGTCTTGGTGTTCCTGGCTGCTTGTAGAATGGCATGGATGATCTGTTGTCCCGACTTGTTCCCGGGATTCTGGATTGCTTGCAGGGCCGACTTGCTGTCACTAAGGATAGTGGCAGATCCCACCCGCGAGTGGGATGTTCTCCAGTGTCGGAGAGCGACCTTGTTGATGATGTTGATAGCGTACAGGACCCCAATCAGCTCGGCGGCATGTACCGACCACCGATCCATGGGTCCAACCTGCACTTGTATGCTGTCGATTGTTTCTAGTGAGTCATTCAGCGCGGCCACTGCGGCACCTAGATGGCCTTCTCTTCCCGAGGCATCCGAGTACACCACGATGTCCGCGGTTGACCGTGCCGCCTCGGCCCTTTCTATCGCGATCTCCCTGTCTGATTCAATCTCGATTTCCGAGAAGGCTTCTTTTCGCCAAGGTGGTAGTGGGGTTGGATCAATCATTTCGATTTCCTGTAGTCTCTCCAAGTTCATGGTTTTCAAGGCTTCTGATAGCGGGAACCGGGCGAACGATCCACGATTGTTACGTCTTCTCTGGGCTCGATTCAGGGCGTTCCATATGGGATGTTTTTGGGGTAGGGTATGCAGTCTAGTGATGGTATTCTGTGCACGGTAGCGCAGACGAAGGTGCGTTGGTAGTACATGTGCCTCTACGTCAAGTGTGGTTGTTGCCACCGTTCGAAATGCAGATAGGACGCGGATGAGCGCCGCTCGTTGTACGGTGCGGAGGTGTCGTAGATGGGTCTTGTCTCGAAGCGGATCATGCCAGACGGTCGATGCGTAGTCGACAACTGGTGTGACGCACGCTTCGTAAAGCTGTCGCATTTGCTCTGGACGGAGTTGTCGCAAGCCCCCAAGCGCGATGTTGACCTTGGTGGCTCGTTTGACGGCTTGTTGTACGTGTTCCTTCCACCGTAGCTCATGGTCGAAGATTACACCTAGGAGTTTGGCGGTCGTAGATGGTTTGATGGTATTGCCATTCATAACAAGCTGGCCCTGGCTCTGTTCTTTCCTCTTGCGAGTAATGTGAATGAGTTCGGTCTTCTCTGCGGCGAAGCAGGACCCAGTTCGCCGGGCCCAGGCTTCGATCCGGGGTATGTCTTCGGACTGGATTTTGGCCAGGTTCTCTTCAGCGCTCCAGCCAACTCGCCAGCGGAAGTAGTCATCGATGAAGGCAGATGCCCCACCGTGAAAATCGACCGGCTGGTCGACCAGGTCGCAGTTGAAGAACGCAAAGAGGATAGGTGAGAGTGGAGAGCCTTGCGCGAGCCCGGCCTTGTCTAGCGACGCCACCTCGGTCTGGTAGTCGTCGAACCCAATGCTCGCCTGGCGCCCACTCATGAAGCTCGCAATCCACTTCCGGGCCACCGATGGGATACCCTTGGACTGGAGGCGGACGTCCAGGCTTGTCTTGTTCACCCCATTGAAGGCTCCCTTTAGGTCAAAGGCCACCAGTGAGACGACCTTCTGTCTGTACCACGCCCGGTCGATTGCGTTAGCAAGCATTAGGAGGGCTTGCTCGGTTGTTCGTCCCGGACGTCCTCCGAACTGAGTATCCGGTAGAAGACCGTAGTGCTCCGCGAAGAAGGACAGCCGCCGGGCCATCACCGCTTCCAATAACTTGCCGAGTGTGTTGAGTAGCGAGATCGGGCGGTAAGCTCCAGGTAGCGAGTAGTCTGCTTTCCCGGGCTTCCGCAGGACTATGATTCGCGCGCTTCTCCATCGCCGTGGGTGGTATCCTAGTTCAATCGATGACGTGAAAATCCTTGTGATGATATTTCCGAGATATTTCCAGAGACGTTTCCAGATCAACGTGGGTAGACCGTCCTCGCCTGGTGCTGTTGTGCCTTTGGCAGCCCTGAGAGATCGATAGATTTCAATCTCGGAGATTGGATGCCACCGGATCTCGGTTGGGGCGTGGGCGGGTGCTTCCTCTTGCGCAGACGCCATAGATGGGAAAAACGAGTCCATGAACGCCTGAGCTTTCTCCACGTTGTCAACTAGCTCCACATCGCCAACCTTGAGGGCGGGAATACAGCCCCAGGAGTCTCGTGGTTTCATGTAAGTCGCTGCCTTCCATAATTTCCCTTCTCCTGCTTCGTCTAGGAACTGTTTCCAATGGGATGTCTTAGCCTTCTCAATGGTCCGAGTCCATGCCCGCCGTGCCTGGCGCATGTCTTCGAACATGGCCATGGTGCGGGTGTCGGCTCGTCCGATCTCAGCGCAGCTCTCTTGCCACTTGCGTCGTAGGCGGTTCACATCTTTCTGTTGGGCTTTAAGGTCGGCAGTGAACCACCGTTTGGAGTACGGGGAAGGTCTCATATCGGGTGTGTGCTTGTCGACTGCATTCGCTGTCGTGCTTGTAAGTCTCTCTACGACTGTGTCCAGCGCCTCGGCTGAGTCTAGCTCCCCGGGTTGCTCGAAAAGTTCCTGGATCTCCTTTCCAATCTTCTCCCAGTCCGCTCGGTCGTACGCCTTTCTCGTCTTGCTGGTGGGGTTGCGTCGCGCTTGGAGGTACCATTCTGAATAAGTGCCTCGGTGATCTGAACCATAGTTGTCGTGGTAGAGGTGGCATTTGAAGAGTAGGTCCGGTCTGTTTGTCACTGTCTGGTCGATCGTGGAACTTCTCCCCGGGTGGCTTAACGACCAGAAGGTCGCGGTTCCCCGAGGGAGGCAGCTCTGAAGGCCATAATCATGAAAGAAATTGATCAGTTCCCCAGCGTCCTCGATAAATCGAGGTTGAATGTGGTTGCTCCCCCACGCTGGGTGGTGGCGATTGAAATCTCCGGCCAAAATAAGGCTAAAGGTTCTGCTGTCGTCTCGTGTGACGTTTTGAATAGTGTCGTGGATTGCCGATAAGGTCGCCTCCGCCGATGCTCCATCAGGCGTGTGCATCGGTACGGGCGGAATGTAGACTGAGAAGATCAGGATTTGGGAGTCGGCCGTCCAGACTTTGATCGCCGTCAGATCCGGGTGATTGCATCTCACTTGTCGGTGAGAGGAGGTTGAGAGTTTGCGATTGACGTAGATAAGGCTTCGGTATCGAACCGAATCGCTTTCTACTGTGGGTTGATAGAGTCGCCACGCGCTGTGGTTCACGTGTGTTCGGTAGGCAGTGATCGACGGTTCTTGGATAAGGAGCACGTCTAGTTTCTGGCTCTGATGGTCGTTGATGAGAGCTTCCATGCCCGCCCTCGATTTCATGGTGTTTAGTTGTAGAATTCTGAGGTTGTTGTCTAACATTGCGATGGGGGTGCCGTGGCTGGCGTCGGGCATAGCAAGTCTCCAGTCGGATGTTCCCCGCTGCATTCCAAGCAGCGCGCTCTGATGCCCGGGGGACATCTTTCTCGCTCATGTTGGCCGCCACAGTGGCCACATTGGGGTGTCTCTTTACACGACCACGCTAGATGGCCGAATCCTTGGCATCGGAAGCATCGTTTCTTTTTGATCTCACACTTTTCCACTCTTCCAATGTACCGTTGATCAATCAACAGGCCATTGTCCAGCATCCATTCTGCTGCCTCTAGTGAGTCGAACCAGATGCCTATTGAGGCGAACGTTCCCAGTTCTTTGTCTCTTTTCTTCAGCCAGGCTATGTCTTCGATTCGAAATCCGCGGTCGGTGAGATCGTTCTCATTTGCGATCTTTTCAATGGCTTCGGTTTTCCTGTTTTCGAGGTCCAACCCAAAGGTCGGGATATGGTGAACGGCGACTCCGAAACGTGGCTTCACCAGTCTAGTGTCGTTGCCCAGCTCGGTCAGCCACTCGGTGTTGGTGCGGGCCGTTTCGGCCGATGCTTGGTTTTTGAATCGGATCACATATCCGGTTTTGGTAGTACCAATCCCCGCAACCTGTGCGTCCTGGGTGGATAGCGTCTTCGACAGTGCCGTCCTGATGTGGGCGTTCGCAGCCGGGGTGGGGAGGTAGCGGCCGAACGCGTCTCCGTTATTATCTGCGCCCAACGCTTCAGTGACAGATCGCTGGGTGCTGATTCGGATGCAGTTCTTGTCTTTGTCAGTTTGTCGCCGGGTCTCCCGGGGTTGCGGATTGTCCGTGCTGGCCGCAACGGCCGCCCATGATCGTGTCGGGGTTGGAGCGTTCCTCTCCTTTACCTGCGACCGTAGCGCTGCAATCTCTTCCTGTAGCTTCTCATTCTGAGTTTGGAGCTCGTTCTGGTTATCTTTCACTTCTCTCAGTTCGGTCCCGGTGGCGCGAATGAGCGTGGTTTGCTCCTCGATGGTGTGTTGCAGGTGTACGATAATCTGCCAAATCTCTCTGGTTGTCACTCGTCCAGTGCTGGTTCCGGTATTGGTCAGTTCCACGGGTTCCGGGGCCGCGTGGGTCTGCTCGCTTTCCACTCGTGCATGTCTCCTGGTCCGGACCGTGGTCGTTGGTGCAAGGTTTTCTGTTACGACGATCCCTGTGCCTCTTCGCGTGGTTGTGGTGGCAAGGGGCTCGGGAGCCCCCGTGGGTGGGTCCGCCATTCGTCTGGCGTTAGCTCCCGCTCGGCACACAACACAATAATTTATATCGCAATAGTATCAACCACAACGTCCGCGCAATAGTCAAGGTCTCTCCCAGCTGTCGGTTCCATACCTTTTCTACATATTACAGTAGAATTCGAAATCAGCTTTAACGCCAAACTCTTTTACTCTCTGTTCCCCTGCCCCACCTAGATCGCGCTATACCTAATTTGATTAGAAGTGGACCTATCCGATTATTTCCAATGTACCTTTAGGCAGCCGTCAGAAATACCGTTATTGAAATGTCCGGCCACCGCTTACCAGATCCTCCCCGACCCTGGCCCAGCTTCCCCTCTGACTCTGATGTCATCGCCACAGGTTTTAATACTAATGACGAGTTCACTTTAACCAAACACGAATTCGACATCCTCTAAACGAGATATATACACTGTTACATCCATAAAGCCACACCGCTATAAATTTCAAAATTAATTTCTCCTTGAATTAACATGGTGTGGCAGAGAAACAGTTACTATCCCCATTTTTGTAGTTTAATAATTTTTTTGGGGGGGGTTTTGAATTAAGCTACATAGTTGTAGAAATAATCGATTGTCGAGCGAGCACAAGCCACACTGTTCCTAAGACGGCCGATCTCATCTTCAGCATGAATGGGATCAGCTTCCCTCCTAACATTAGAGACTTCTGCGTCCTCTTTTATCGTCGTATTAGCTCTTCGGATGTTTTGACAGCTTTCCTGAACTCTGTAGAGGCCTAATTCCAGTGCTGCGTTTTGAAGACATTCCGCGGATGATATCAACTGACGAATGTCTCTATTTAGTCTGATAATAAAAATCGTCAGAACAGTGATTAACCTTGACAAGAAACTCCGGGTATGTATTTGCAATTGACTAGCCCAAGATATATTGTACCATATGAATCAGGGTTAAGGCTTACAGAGCATGTTCCATATCGTCAATAGTATTGTTTGCCCGTTCGATAAACGTATAAAATGCGATCGAGCTGGTCAGCCGATCTTCTTCGTGGTCCATCTCTAGTAGTTGGGAGAAAATGGCCATATCAAGGTTCTGCTCGAGCTGCTCGGTTTCCATGATTTATCGCGAATATACTCGGTGACGGCTGAAATAGAACAATGTCCTTTTTATGGATCTCAGCGATACCTGATAGTATTTCAATCACAGAATAAACCACCGAAGATAATTTATCGTACAAAGGAGTGGAAAGAGGGTAGTGTTGTATGAGTATGAGTCTGTGGCGATGGCATCAGAGGTAGAGGGGAAGCTGGGCCAGGGTCGGGGAGGATCTGGTAAGCGGTGGCCGGACATTTCAATAACGGTATTTCTGACGGCTGCCTAAAGGTACATTGGAAATAATCGGATAGGTCCACTTCTAATCAAATTAGGTATAGCGCGATCTAGGTGGGGCAGGGGGATAGAGAGTAAAAGAGTTTGGCGTTAAAGCTGATTTCGAATTCTACTGTAGCTTCGGACATTGGTAGTTGCAGTTAGATATTGGCGTATACAACAACGGAATATACATTGGTTACTACAGTATATAACACATTCTTCTTATGTGTATGGTTAATTGTCTCGCGCATTCTACGCAATGGTCTTTTTCTCGAAATGGAAAAGCGCTGTTCTCGACAGAGACCGTTTAGTCTAATGTATTGTCACACTATCTGACTTGCAACATATGCACACATTTTTCACAGTGAGAATCACTTAGGCCCTTTCTATTGTTATGCCTGCATGTCGAAAATGACCCTCTGCGCTCTGTTGTTTCGCACCAACATCATGAACACACCGCCGAAGGAAGATATGAAAACCTTGCTCGGGATTCGCTTCGTACGCCGACCAGGACTTTTTTATATAAGCCTTCAGCTCGGCAAAGAATTCCTCGATGGGGTTGAAATCTGGTGAGTAAGGCGGCAAGTACAACAATTTGACACCTGCATCAGAACACAACTGCTTGATTCGGTCCGAGTGGTGGAAAGAGGCATTATCCATTACAAGCACCGATTTCGGTTCCGGCCACTTTCCACAGTGCTGGAGAAGTTGCTTTATAAACGATTCGAAGAACACTGCATCAGTTGACCCCTTAAAAATACGAGACAGGATGACACCATCCTGTGTGTAGGCTGGCAGGATCTGATAGCGTTGACCGCGGTGAAACTTAGATACTTGGACTGGTGTCACGCCCAGTGGTGACCATCCAGTTCGCCGGTACCCCACCCGTTTATCACATCCCGATTCATCAACGAAGACCAGGTGGTAAGAACGATATTCGGACAGTTTGTGCTGGTAGAAATCTCTTAGTTGAGTGTTCTGTTCTCTCGCTTTCTGTTGAATTTTCTTCCTCGTCCAGCCAGCTCGCGTAAGAGCACGTTTGACGCTCGATGGGGATGGCAAAATGTTGAACTCATCCCATAAAAAAATGGCCATCTCATCAATATATAAACCGGGCTTTTCGGCGAGGTGATCACAAAGGGCATCTAGCATCACAGAAGTGATGCTTGATGGCTGACCGGCAGGGACTGATGGGGATCGAGGGCTGCCGAAGAGCCGCAAGTTCCTGCGTATGTTAGTGACAGATCGCTCACTACACTTGGCCACCTTGGCCATTTGTGAAATGGTCAGCTTCTTCCTGCTGCGTGTCATATGAACAATGGATTGACGTTGCCAATTTTTGAGATTACGTGCCATATTGAAGCGGGCTGGGGCGTTGTTGGTGCTGGAATGGAGACAGTCGTTTTGGGGGAAACATCGTGGGGGCTGTGAGTATTCTTGGGGCTGTAATAATACCTACACGACTTCCTCAATTTCGTATTCTATCATTTGGCATTATATGTACCATTCAACATTGGAACGACAACCTCAAATACAGCTATAACCACATCTAGATTAGGGTATCATGTGATCAATATTCCAAAGACCATTACTGGGTTCTCAATAGGAGGAAGGTCACATAACTTGTATATAGGATGCGCTAATCTAGATATAGATAGTGTGTAAATTATCTGGTTTATACCGAACCAGGAATAAATCGTACGAATTTTATGATACTCGTATGGTAGTTACAGGGGTCTAGAAGCCTATGTGACTGGAATATTCGATGCAAAATGAGCAAACATGGCATTCCTCAAACAGGCAATCTGTCAATAATTTCTTCTCCACTGTACAAGAATGATTGGTCGTGATAGTACTTCGCCTCAGTCTCGCTGGGGGCCGACCCCGCCCCTCCTCTCAACAACCACGGCATCCATCCATTCGTGAGACTGGGGTTCGATATCATTTTTGTCTCGCAGTTCTCATGAACTAACAATAGCGTACTCAGTCTCTAAAAGCCAACCATTTGATATTCCATTAAGGATGGAGATGGATGTGAGTTGCTGTTACTTGGTATCCACGATATGAAGCTGATCCGAGGCAGATTTATCCTGGAAGGTCTCCTGACAGTAGTGTGCGCGGTCCTGGCCTTCTTCGTGATCTGGGATGAGCCATCGACCGCGACGTTTCTGTCGGACAGGGAAAAGGCCATCATCATCGACCTGTTGGCGGACTCGCGAGCGAGCTCTAGCGAAGGCCAGCTGGAAGAGAAGAGTGCTTTCGACTGGAAACAATTCTTGGCAGCAGTTCTAGACTGGCAAGTGAGTTATCAACCCTTTTAATACAACAGCGGCACTCACAATATCTCTAGACATGGATGCACGCCATCAGCTACTGGGGAGCGGTAAGACATCTGCACAAACCACTTGAACATTCTTAACGGTCTTCCAGGCGGTAGCTGTGTATGCACTCTCGCTGTTCCTCCCGACAATTATAAAAGGCCTGGGATATAGTTCCGCCATCGCGCAGCTGCTGACCATCCCCGTCTACGCCGCTGCCTCCATAGCGTGCATTGCTGTGGGCTACTTCTCAGACCGGATGGGCCAGAGGAGTCTCTTCACGCTTGTCTGCTATGGCGCTGTATTTGTTGGCTTCCTCATCGCCGTTGCCCCCAGTCGATTCATTCCAGGCTTGACGTACGCAGGATGCTTTATCGCTGCCAGTGGCAGCTACCCAGGTACCTCTACTACTTCGGCAGTAGTCACGGATGATATATTAATAAAGTCTAGCTATACCGGGCCTCCTAGCCCTGTCGTCCAACAATTACGCACCGGCTACGAAACGCGCTGTCGGAATGGCGATTCAGATTGGGCTTGGGAGTTTAGGAGGCGCGGCGGCGTCCAATTTCTACAAGAAAACAGACGCCCCCAGGTATCGCCTGGGACACTCCCTGGTGCTGGCCTTTGTGGCATTGGGCTTCCTGACCGTGGTCCTCTACTATTTCCTGTGTCGGAGGATCAATGCTAAACGCGACCGTGGAGAAGCAACGGCCAGCCAGAACCCGGATGGGATATTCGAAATGGGCGACAAGGCACCGACTTTCCGCTATAATCTGTAAGGTAGTCTGTTATCATTCAGGTAGAGTGGTAGATACGCCATCTCATATCCTAGGGAGGGGGTACAAGCTATCATCCCCCGTCTTGATACCCCAATAGCCAATTGTGCCAGAGGATATTGTCATTGGACATCGTGTAGGGCAATTCCCACGGGGCCGGGCGCGGTATGTCGGCAATAATGCTGTCAACGTCGAGGGCCATCGAAGTGTCCCCAACTGTATCTAGTGCCTCTGAATTTGGAATGTTGAAGTCCTCCCCTGCGGCCTCTGGACTGTGGCCATTCTTGTCCTGCCCACGTTGTTGCTCAAACATGTCAAAGAACAACTGGCGGATCCAGCCTGCCAGCACATGGCACTCCTCAAAATCCTTCAAAGCGAGCATTTTGTACTTGATGGACCCCAGTAGCGCATTCCTTTTGGTCGTAGATTGGTTTGTGGCATTTGCGTGCGTGAATTGCGCAGTCATTGCTGCAAATATGGCCGATACACTGGATATTCGATCAGCTCTAGTCACTTTCTCTATGCTTGGCAGCGTATCACGCTGGACTATACCAGATCATGGGGAAGTGGCTTCCTTTATGATGAGTGACAGCGTCTTCAGCCATAGAGGTAATCCGTTCGGCTGCATCCATTATTATATCGTTGCTGGCCGTGGTCGTATTTGGTTGCCGGTCTTGGAATGTGCGCTGGAAGGTCTGATGAACAATTATGCGATAGTAACTGACCACATTTAGTGCTTTTCTATTAAGAAACCTTCCACTTACTTAGAAGTTAGATTGAGAATAAGCTGAAGCTGGGCATTGCCAGTCGAACGACATTGCAGACCAGGCGAGAGGCTCTCTTCCCAAGTTGAAAACACCCTACATATAGAGTCAAGTACGATTGTCCCGTCTGAGATAGAACAGTCCCTTGAGGGTGCGAAATATGTTCTCAGTGCGTTCGAGACTAATCCGTCAGTGATGTTCCTCTGAAGCAGGGTTGGGTCTCTAACCTGCGATTGATAGTCTGGCCTGTGCCAGTACATATGCAATTGTTTCTGGGGATTCATCCACAAGATCACCCTCGCTGATGAGTTCAACATCGCAGTCGCAGTCGTGGATGATCATGGGCTTTCCCAGCGAGATCGATATCTGTCTATCACGAATCTGGTCGAAATGGCTTAGCAGGGCAATAAAAGATCCAGGTAAAGGTACGTACGTATAGTAACCACCAGATGCGTCGCCACATACGCTCTTGTTCTGGCTGGAAATTCCTTTGCTGGGCCTTGCGATGCATCTGCATGCATTGTGCAGAACGAATCGTGCCAGCCAGCCACCATAGCGAGTCTCTACTCTGGCTGGCAGATCCGGACCAGTAGTGGAGGAGATAAGAGCATAGAAGCATGACCAGACGATCCCCTTCCGGTTCGCAGTCAAAAGCGGCCTTTGCGGAGCTGAAAAGATCGTCTTCTGCCTCTATACGTCCGGAATAACCCAGGAGGTGTATCGTCTTCAAATCGCAGTGGATCGAGGAAATAAAAAGCACACAGCGCAGCAAGACCTTGGACACTGACCCATCGCTCACGGAACCGAGGAATGTTTCCCGGTCTAGGATGGGACAGAATGGGTGGAATATAACGAAGTAGCCACGCAGCAGGTCATTGACTAGCTGCGCAGGGGGCAGAAGGTGCTGCGATATGCTTGTCGACCTGTGATCGCGGCGTGGATGGTGAGCCACCGCAGTGTTTCCTTGTTCATCCTGTATAGGCCGATATAAGCAGCCTTGGTCGCTGTTTGTCGTTTGGATCACATATGACAGATACCAGCTCTCGCCCCAGATGGGAGGAGCGGACGCCTGACGATGGCGCGTGCTTGCATACAAACGATCCTGGCCGCTCAATGATCCATCACCAGACAAATAACATCTTCGGCGGTGGCTATTGCACAGGGCTACGACGTCAATCGAGAATGGGGGAACTCGATCCGATATGCGCGTCGTTTGGTTGGGTTGGGCTATGGACTCAGTGGTGGCCAGGTCGCTGGTTGCGAATCGCCCATTGCTTCCTCTGCAGGCTATATTAGTCGTTATCTGCTTCTACAGTGGTGAATGCATACCGTGTTCTTTTCGTCTTTGCAATTTGACAATCCGAGTTGCCCACTCGCCGGCAGGGCGAACAGGGGAGTCCTTTCGTCTCCGCATCACATCGGATATGCTGGTCCTTGCACCGTTTACACGCCGAGGACGGTCTTTTTCGTTTCTGGGCAGAGCTCTGGCTTGTCGACATTGCGCCTGTGAGGATGAAGACATTTGAGAGCCTCTGCGATGACTGGCACTCGGTCAGCCCATCTCGCCCCCACAGCACTGGCTCAGCACTGGCTCCATCGCTCCAACACCGGGCGAGCTCTCCACTCTCTGATTCAGAAGACTAGTGTAGTGGATTGTCCAATTAAATTCTGTTTCTTGAGCATCAGAGGGCCCGTGGATTTTGGCGTTTAAATGTCGGACTTGTCTCCGATCGCCGCTGGTCGAGACCACCGGCGGTGGTGAGCAGCACATCTGCTAGAAGATAGCCGTGAACGAACAGTATGAGGCTATGATGGTTATAATTCGTGGCATTCTCCCTTTCCTTCGACATCGCCGAGTATCCGTCGGCCTGTTATTCATATGTGAAGATAAATATTTCGACCATCGCAAACACCGTCCGTTGCAGAAATGTGTCCACGGACACTATTCAACCGTAAAATTGTTGCTCGCTATTATTTACCCTTCTATATTGCTCAAAATTAATGGCGCTACCATAGATTAACTAAACAAGCACAGGAACACTCGCCCCCCAAAGCCCAGGCTTTTCGTACTCCGTGCGCTGATAACCGAAGGGACTGCATAATACCGACGGAACAAATACCGAGGCTTGTTTGGCAAGACTGGAAGTTATAGGCTAAATAAACAGTCATTGAGTCTGATACGATTCCTGCGGTTATCTTCAAAGCGTGGAGGATGAACTGCGCCTTGCGATAAACGGACCCCAACGAGCCATGAACATCACATCACAGTGAGCCCAGTGAGCTTTCTATCTTGGTCTCACTGCCAGATGTCACATTTTACTAGCAGTCTACCTTGTAGGATTTAGGTAAGGGCCGTGCCTGTCAAACGGTGCTTCCTATCCACCCATGTATTTTGGGCTGTTGGGAAATCCCGCCAGGACCCGGCGCATGGCCTGATGAAAGTCCAAGGAATCCCGGACCGAAGACCATGAAGTCAGAAAGTATTTGCCTGTTAAAGACCGGTGGGTTTAGCTGGTATAAAGCAATGGGGCAATTGGGCTTCACGCGGGGGCAGTGCATCGGCTCATGCACGGCCCAGAGTATGCGCCAGTACAAGACCAGCTTTCCGACCGAGGCGTTCATGAGAAAGCTATCGAGAGGATATTGGATATTGATCATGGCTTCTCCAAGTGATCGTGTGCCGACGGCCAGGTCTCGGAATGGTTGCATTACCTGCAAGTGAGTTCCTGGTGTGTCCTCCCGTTAGGGCTTGCTATTAACCATAAGGCACTGCAGGACCCGCCGCGTCAAATGCGACGAGACGAGACCTACTTGCCGCAGGTGCGAGAATGCAGGAAGAAGGTGTGATGGCTATGGAGATGGTTTGGATTCAGGGTCTCCTGAGGGTGCCTCGTCAAATAGCCTCCGGGTAGTACAGCACGTCCCCGGTATCTCGAAGCCAACTCGCATGTGGAAGACCCCCCAGTCGCCGGACCTCATCAGCGAGGATGAGTATCGCTCTCTGGAATTCTTCCACCAGAATACAACCCAGGCGTTCACCGCAGATATCGGCGTTCTGCTACTTCGCGTGGCGTACCACCAGCCCATTTTGAGGAGCATCGCCGTCGCCTTGGGCTCTCTCCATCGGTCCTTTGTCCTCCATGGGAGAGGCCCTCTGGCAAACAGCACCGACGCGCAATTTATGCTGCTTCACTACAATAGAGCCATACGAGAGTTGGTGTCAATACAGCCTGAGACAGCGCAGCGAGACGAAACGTTCCTGATTGCCTGTATCTTCTTCTTCTGCTTCGAGTGCCTTCGAGGCGAGTACAAGAACGCCGTGTGACCAGCGGGTTTACCCAGTCTTTGACTGTCCCCAGCTCATTGGCCAAATCCTTGTTGTTCATCTTGGTAGCAACGAGTTTCGATTCTTTGAAAACTTTTTGACGAGACCGATTAACACCAGAAGGGTTCATTCAGTATAGGTAGACTTACCTTTATTCCACATCGGTGACATAGAGAGGGAAAAGCCCAGGCTAATGATATCCAAGATTATATTGTCAACACTAAGACCCTCCTCTTTCAAAGGGGCAAAGGTCCCAAGCATATCCGAAAGCTGCTCGGAAACAGCATTACTGCCCGCGGTGATAGCGCTATTAATTCCCAAGTATTGCTGAGTACGTTTATTAGCACTATTGTTTCATGAAAGTAAGAATGACTTACACGCTCAAGCCAGATCATGGAGAGTACAATCATGTACCCAGCAGGGTGGTTAAACTCATCACACTTGACTTGGAGGTTGGAGCAGCCATCATTATCGGCTAGGTTCTCGCAAAACAGGGTTTCCGTATATTCGAAAAACGAGCCGAGTGACTGGGAGAATTGCGTTCCGCCGTCATTACCCTTGGTGTTCCAATTGTCTACCGCAGCATTCCATGCATCTTCGACTTTGAGCTGCTCCCACCGCTCCAAGGGGTCCATGTCACTGTCAGTTGCAGCAGGAAGAGAGCAGTTCATACCGTCCCAGTCGGGGGCAACAAGGCCATAGAGCCATTGGTACACAATAGGTGGAGGGGTCGATGGAAAGGACGGTGTAGTGCTAGTTGGAGCGGTGACCGGAGTGCTGGCTGAAGAACTGGCTATACATGTACTATGTCCCGGCAGCGTAGCTTCTGCGAGGACAGCCAGGCCGCCGTACAAAATAAAGCATAGAATGCGGCGACTGAGTTCCATAGTGTAATCCCCGTCTGGGCAGTGATAACTATGAAAGGCTTGGAACTTGACATCTCATGGCATCAAGCTGCCCTTTATATATGCATCTTGCTTGACAATATAATTATACAGAATATACGATGTTTGCCCTTGGCCACTTGCACGGGCGGGACTACATACCTACGGGGCCACTAACGCAGGAACCACCGTAAGCCAATGTAAGCCAACACGGTCAACGATCCAGTACGACGAAAAGCTTCACACACGTGCTCTCTTTTGCTGAGAAAGCAATACCCAGCACATTGGCTTTGTGCTAACGATCTCGGAGTTCCGGAAATTGCAGACATGATTAGGCCCCCACGTGCGGCCATGAAATTTATACTATCATGATGCTATGTCCCGTGGTCAACAGCCGCTTAAGCTACTTGGTATGTGAATCACTCTTTAGTCGAGAGCTTAGCGTGGCTTAGCAGTTAGGTATCCAATTATATTGCCGGGGTAAGCATGTGCACGCCTTCAGAATAGGCACCAGGTAGGTATGCTGTTTTGCCCGCCCTACCATACCTTTCTGAACAGGCCCCGCCTGGTCGAAAGACGAAGGGCAATAGCTTCCTGCTTTACAGGAGTAAAGCAACGGCATCCCGTGCCTGCAGGGCCTTGTCAGGAGATACGAAAGGCATCATCGCGGAAAGCCCTAAGCCAGCTACGAGCATGTTGCCACGGCCAAGGCTGACTATAATATGAGACCTAGCCCTAGACTTGGCCAGGTATCATACCAGTGTCCACCAGGTATATACTAATTGTAAAGCCTAGATTAATTATTAACTTGTTATTTAAAGCTAGTTCTTTGATCCCTACTAGCCGCCGCCAGTCGTTCGACGTACAGCTCCAGCTCTGCTGCGCACCTGTTTCTGCCCTTCGCTCCAATCAATAGCTTCAATCGCACAATCCACAGCAGCCGGTACGTAATACTAGACTCTCGATGGTTTGAATATTCAAATGGTAGACTTGCTTGGAAAGCCACTCAACTCTTGTTTATATCTTCTACGCACCTTCCAACCTTCACCTTGCTCTCAACCTTCTTCACAGAGAAGCCGATCTGTGATGTATCTTTCAAGACCGCAAATCAAAGCCCTTGGGTATGAGACCTTTGCAAGGGTGGCCGGGCTACTTAACTTTTATGGATGGCTGGCTGTTTCCAGGTATGATAATGGGTTCCTGCGTAATAGATCCTGCCAACAACCAAGATATCTGCTGTTCTTTTTCTCCCTCAATTTTTGTCGTGTTTACTGCTTGCCCACTTTGCACGTTGTGGGCCTAAATATAACATAGCCGGCCCCCTCCACTGCGGCGTGTTGCCTCTCACCTACCACATATGTCAATCCGCCATCGTACCGCTAGACCTTATTTATATAAGCCCTTTATAATCAGCTAAGCTTAAGTTAGAATGTAGAGACCTAACCACCAACTGAACAACAACCTAGAGGACTACATAGCTATCCAAGTCCTCATGTAGATTCCCAATTGGGAGCATCTAACCTGTAGGATAGGATCAATATACTGGTCAATATATCTAATCTACCAGGTCGATAGTTTATACAGTGCTGGATGCCGATTAGTCATTCGGAGGGTGAGAGGCCCTATCGTGGTCACATGATTCACGCCACTGCGACTTTTCCACCCGAGTCTTCGCCGCCTACACTATTAATTCGCTCAATTGCTGTCAATAGAAGCTCATTGTCGAAGCTGATCAAGAATTCAGTCACGGGGAATCCCCTTAATACCAGCGTCCTGGCTCGAAATGAAGAGATTCAGGGCGGCTCGAGCGGTCCGTGTCCCCATTCCTCGGGAGACACCAAGACTAATACAACCCAACCCAACAGTGCGACTCATGCCGCCACCGCAAGACAAGGCTAGTCATGTCACATGTTATTTTGTAGTACACGGCGATTGACAAGATTGACAGATGTGACGCTCGGGATCCCTGTGGGCCCTGCGTGAGCTTGAACCAAATGTGTTCATATGGAACAGAAGCTACATCGTAAGTGACTTGTTGCCATGCTGATGATCGGCAATTGACATGAGATCAGAAGGGGGAAAAGCGAAATGATCTTGGATACGGTCTTGCGGATGGAAGCTTCCATTGATGAACTTAAGGGCATGGTCGTATGTAACGAATGGCGCAACGCTATTTCTCACTCGCTGATTACATATTTCAGGCTATGGGCTCCGGTTCAAGTGTGACGAGTGACATTCAGGCAGATACAACGTCTTCCTGTCCGACAATTACCCGGGTTTCTCAGGATGCACGCCATCATCCAGGGGGCCGCACAACTATGGACCCCACTGAAAGCGCGGTGCTTTCATCAGGACATCTCTCCTCAGCAGAGTCTCTTTTGAAGTGGAACATGTTTAGTGATCACCCTTCAATATTGGAGGAGGCACAGTCCTCATTTTTGTCGCTCGAGTACGGACGACCGTCATTTCCAAGCAAACTCTATGGCATAGTCCCCAGCGCGGGCTTGTCAGATGTCAAAAATATGGTAGGTGTATTCCAACGGACGTATAACTTTTGGTTCCCTACCATCAGCTTGGACGAGCTGGAATCCCTGCAATTGAGGATATGGCAAGAGAATTTGGAGCCTAGCTGCCAATCGTGTCTCGCATTGTTGGTCATGGCTTTGGGCTGCGTCGGCGCGTCCGTGATAGACGAAGAGGACAGTTCTGAAAGCAAGTCTCAACAGCTGAAGCTCCAAGGAGAATCATGGTTCACTGCTGCAATGAAGATGCTCCACTTAGCCCAAATTGAAATGAATATGGAAGCGTGCCAATGCCTCTTGCTGACTGGGTATGATGACATTGTTACCGGCCGAAACAGCGTGTCCAGATGAAACTGACGAATGCGTAGTCTCTACTTCTCCTTCTTGCAAAGGCCACTGCAAACGTGGTCTTATGTGAACAGCGCGGCCACCCGTTCTCGTTTCCTGCTCTCTTGCCCTCTTGACAACCCCGAGCGTGATGACCGAGAACATATCACTAGAATATTCTGGTCGTGCTTTGTATTAGAAAGGTAAGCAATGGCAATGACACCTTACCCTTATCACTGCCTGACTCGCACTAGCAACTATATCTCTGAATTGCCCTCCCTTCCGCAAAACAGCAATACTGAAATCGAATCAGTATTTGCTCTTCCGGGAAAATTCCACTCACATGAAGCTATTGAAGAGGAAGAAAAGTCCAACTTCTACTTTCTAGCATCCATTGCACTCCGTCGCCTCCTCAACCGCGCCCACTACATGCTCTATGACCGCGACAGGGGCCTTCAAATTGATTCCAATAATTTCTATTCCGTGAACCAAGAACTGGCACGCCAACTACACGACTGGTATCAAACCCTACCTCCAAGTCTGCGATTCCCCGAAGACGACAAGCCTGCAGACGACCCGCACAGCGAGTATTTGAGACAGTGGTACCTCAGCTGTCGAAGTGTCATCTATCGACCATATCTGGAGTGGGCCCTCGCTAATCCATTGTGGGATCTTAACAACAATCTGCGTGTGCTCGATGGCTGTCGGGTTGCCCTCGACACTTGCCTATTCAAATTGAGGCACCTGAAGCAGGTGCCATATACTGTCATGGTAGACGCATGGCCATGTTCGCTCTCGTAAGTCTGATTCCGGAAGACTTCGCAACTGTTGGGCATTGTTGCTGATACAACGAATTATCTTGTTAGACTCGAGACAGCGATCTTGACTCTCATGGGTGGCTTCTGTCATCCACAGCTGACAATGCAGCTTCGCCATATTCCGTTGCTAGATCTAGGGCCCCGCCTGGAGCAGCATTTGCAACGATGGATGACTATCCATGGATCCTCCGTTTCTCCCAGTATGGAGAAGGCATTGAGACTCATCATGAAAGCCCACGCGTTCTTCGAAAGCAAAAGTGCAGACTTTGCTCCTTGCGGGGAGGAGGAACAACATCTCTCTCCTGTGTCCCTTCGAATGCCTCTCAGATAGTACTTGTCAGTAAGCCATTTAGCAAAGTCCGGGAAATGTATACCACTTAGTAAACAAGACGGCACTATCAATGTGACTCGATGTGTCTCGAACTATCTCAACACAGCTCGGATTGGTGTCTAGAACTCAAGAGTTAATTGGGGCTCTATTAGTTCACGACCCGTTGTCCTTTGTCCCGGGAGTCCGGCCGGCGTTGGCCAACCTGCCTCAGATATCTCAAAACTCTATTGCCTTCAATAATGCAGAACTGACAGCGATAGATCTCTCTTGTTCAAACCCTTCTGCCTCTCAGAAGAGCCTGAAAAGCACGTATTGGAACTCTATTGCGCCGCTATTGCAACCACTCGGTCCTTACGGGGGTTATTTGAATCCGTCCGGCTCTCTAGAAGCCTTGCTATCCCGAGACTTCAGCGACTTTCAGCCTTGAAACAACCAGCAGGGACATGGTTTTGCCCTGCCTCATGAATAGTCACCAAAGCAGAAACATTCACCGTTTGGACAGTAAACGAAGTATTCAGTATAGGGTCACACAAGGAAAGCTCGTTTGTTCTTAGCGCTAGAATTGAATGGTATAAATAGGCCTTACATATTTATGTCGAATGATAATTAATGGATCCTTATTATGTTGGCCTTGTAGAGACGTTTCCACAACATAGGGCCATCCTAAATTGCCCTTTACCAACAAAGACGGACGGCTCATGTGGTATACCAGCCGAGTGTTACGACGCCAGGGATGTGTACTAGTTTGCTTCTATAGAACCTTTATAGCTGTGGACTAAGACTGAAATCTGACGAACTGGTCAGATTAAAAAGTTATGGGTGAATTAGTTAAAAAGTATACATGGGACTGCAATCTATTGAACAAACCAAGATCTAGCTTTTTAGTTCTCACGAAGATATAGGCTCCAATACCATACCAAAGGTGAGATCCTGCACCTTAACTAGATGCTCATCCATGACTCCGGGGCCACAGGCCGCACTTCCTACGCCTGCGACGTGGTCATCCAACTTCACAAATACGGCATCATCTTTTACGAGATCACAAGTGTGTCGTGCCGCCTCAACAGTCTCATCAGAGTACTGGCTAGCTGTCCAGCTCAGGCTTCCCGTTCCCCCATTCACCACTGTACTTTTTTGAGGGCTTGCACGGAAGCCCGTGCCATTGGGAGCGAGAATTTCTACCCAGGCAGTATCCATGCGGTTTCCATTCTCCTGTGGAATGTCATACACCGTCTGCAAGGACGCAATGTCATCAACATTCCACAAACCAAACTTCTGCGCAATCTTCTTGTCCGGGTACGATTCTCCAGGACCAAGTCCAAGCCAACGTGCCGCCTGCAGATCAGAGTTTGCACGAAGATTGAGACCAACCCGTGGAACAGTTGACGGTGCGGCACCCGTGGGTTGCAAGTTCATGGTGATGGATAATGAGCCGTTGGGCTTGATGGTATAACGCGCAAGACATTTCCATCCCCAAGAAAGAACCGGAGGCGAGATGAATGTCTCACTTTCGATGCAGACACTCCCATCCTCCAGTGTTGATCCGTTGAGAGAACGGAATTGGTTTGTGAGGCAGTTCACACCGAATCGCTTCCAATACGGCGCTGCCTGAGGTACGTCGTTATCTGTCGGAGGACGCCAGAAACCAGGTACCATAGCAAGCCCTGTGTCGGGACTCGGCTCGAGAATAGATCTGGAGTTGTGTGTCCATTTCCTGAGATGTCCGCGTATGCGATCGAACTCAAAGGACCAGTTGGCTCCGCTGACAGATATAGTTGTCTTGGTGGAGTTTGTTGAGAGAGCGCTCTGAGCAGAGCCCAAGCCATTGACTAGCCCTTGCTCGGTTGGCTGTGATACCAAAGCTTGTGTCCAAGCAACGGCATAAGTTCCCTCATCCCATTCGACCTTTCCTCGCTGCTCAAGGGTAATGGTCAAGTAGGCGGGGTGGACGTTGTGTTGGAATAGCTCTTCCGGGAGAGAAATTTCAGCAGATTGCCCAGCGGGCACAATGGGCAGGTCTAGCGATCCAGTTGCCAAGGTTTTTGTTCTAGGTTGAAAAGTTAGAATGTCTTCAATTTATTGAAACGAGAGTTGTGGACTCACTCCTTGTCAAATGCTTCAAGCTTGTATGAAGCTTGGAGATGATTCAGGTCCAAAAAGTTGTACCGGTTCTTCAGGGCCAAGCGCTGTCCACAGACTTCCAGCTTGACTGGCTCATAGACTCTCTTTAGCTCCAACAGGCCCGGTAGAGGCTGATGGGCACTGTTCAGGAGACCATCCATCACGAATGTTCCATCGTTCGGATAGTCATCGAAGTCACCACCGTAGGCATAAAAGCCGTCTTTCTTGCTGTTTCCTTCAACGTATAACCCATGATTGGCCCATTCCCAGATGAAACCACCCTGGAGACGCGGGATCTCGTCAAAGCATTTCTCGTATTCCGTAAGGAGGCCGGGTCCGTTGCCCATGGCATGACCGTATTCGCAGAGAATGATAGGTTTCTCAAACTCGCCATTACTCGAAACACCCTCGTTGGCTGCCAAGGATCGCAGCCGGTCGATCTCCGGGTACATGTAGCTGAACATGTCAGTGGTCTCCGCAGGCATGTCTCCCTCGTAGTGAATCAAGCGAGTGCTGTCGAAAGCGCGGGCATACTCTACCATGGACCGGTGACATGTGCCAAAGAAAGACTCATTTCCCATGGACCAGATAATAACACTAGCATGGTTCTTGTCTCGTTGAATCATTGATTGAACTCGATCCACGTACGCTTCGCGCCAGAAGGGGTTGTCTGATGTATGAGCACCACACTGCGGGAATGTCAACCCCTTGCGCTCCTCGTAGCCAAGAGATTCATCGATGTCCATTGGGCGTGAGACAGCATCATAGAAGCCATGACATTCAAGATCAGCTTCATCCATAACCCACAAGCCCAGCTCGTCGGCCATGTCGAGAAGCCGAGGATCGGGGGGATAATGGCTGCAGCGGAGCGCATTAACGTTGTGGGCTTTCATGAGAAGTAGATCTCTGCGCATGAAGTCCAGCGGCACGGCACGACCCAACAACGGGTGGTGGTCGTGTCGGTTGACTCCCCGAAGCTGAATGGCCTTTCCGTTGACGGTGATGAGACCACCCTTGCGCTCGACTTTGCGGAAGCCAATGCGCTGTGTGATAGTGAATGGCTTGTTGGATCCGCGAGGTGTCAAGAGCATCTCCACCTCATACAGATACGGCTGCTCGGCACTCCATTTCTTGGGGTTGGCAACAGGCAAGCTTAATTCCACTGTAGATGTTGCTGGCTCCACAATACACTCGGTGGAAGCAATGACGCTCCTGCTGCCGTGCACCGGGTCAATCAAATTGAGCACAACAGCGCTTGGCTCGGAGACTTGGTAGTCAATTGTTGCGAGAAGCGTCGCATTTCTGTACTCTGAATCGAGTTCAGTGCGGATAAACCAGTCATTCAAGCGGTCGTCGGCTGGCAATGCAATCAAAGTGACATCTCGGAAAATGCCTATTCTCATGATCCATATTAGCACATACCTCTGTCCTACTAAGGGTTACTTAGGGCCATTTAAGTATTACCAGAGAGCCACCACTGATCCTGGTCTTCGATATAGGTAGCGTCTGACCACTGATACACCCGCACAAAGACTTCATTGTCACCGTCCTGCAAAAACGATGTGACGTCGAATTCAGAGGCGTTTCTGCTCCCCTGCGCATACCCGACCAAGGCCTTGTTCACCCAAATGTGGTACGCGCTATCGACACCGTCGAATCGCAAACGAATCTCTGTGTTGTTGGTTTTCCACTCGGATGGCACTTGAAACTTCCGACGGTATGTCCCCGTTGGGTTCTCGGTTGGTACACATGGGGGGCACACAGGGATAGGGAACTGTGTGTTTGTATAATTTGGCTTTCCCCAACCCTGCAACTGCCAATGACCTGGCACATTGATGCTCGACCAGGCCTCGGCGGAGATATCCTCGCTAGGCTCCGGTGCCTCCGGTGGTGACCGGGACATGTTGAACTCCCAGGCTCCATTGAGAAGCAGAGATGTGCTAGGAATGTGGTAAGAACGCGCGGGAAGGGTATTTCGGCGAAAGACCGCGGGGTTCATGAAATCGGGCCGTTCGGGATCGGCCTGCAAGGCCAGCTGTTTGGCCGGAGAGCTCATGGTCCTAGAATGGGAATTTGACGGAAATAAATTCGGACTCCAGGGTCGTTGACTGAGTTGGGGCCAGCTTTGCTACCCTGCGTCCTTTATACCATATTGTTAGACTAAATGACGTCGGGGTCTGAGAAGGACCTAAGACTATCTTACAGATTTTATGGACCTGGCGGCAAAAGAGTCGTCGGTATGTACGCTCGGCATGGAGTCACCCCCGGGTCTCCAACAATCCCCGCGGGTCTATCGGAGCCGTGAATTGTGGGGTGAGTCCTGCGGGGAGAATGAGCATGTTGGGCCCAATAGAAATTCACGGGGCTACCGGCACCGCGTCAATCGGGGCCGGGCAAGACTTGCGCAGACTTTTAACCCACAAAGTTTAAAGACGGCCAATCGCCGTCTGTCCACGTGGGCTTGCGGATCTAGACGCGCACGTCCCGGAAAACTGTCATTGCCACAAGACTGTCGTGATTGGCCAAACGTAGGGCAAGGAATTTGACAGAATCCGGTTGTGCTATGGGCATCGGAGACTGTCACAAACCTACCACTTCATGTCGGCGAGGGCGAGAGAAGGAAGCCCATGATTGTGAGAATAAATAACACCCCGCAGCCATCCTTTTCCCGTTGAATTGGGTCATACTCTTTGCGGATTACCTCCCACGGCGTGGAGAACAAGACCTTTCAGCATCATGGGAGACCCTACACATCCAGACCAACTAGCGGAGAAGGAAGGTGACTGCCATGCTACGCACCAAGAACACGGGGATGGCGTCAAGGAGGGCGTCAAGGTTGAGACTGTTCACGGCTCACTGGCTCTCGACTTAGCCAGGCGGAGCGATCCCCCGAAACCGTGGAGCGTGCAGATGAGAAAGTTATATTTATTCTTGATTGTGGCATATCTTTGCTCGGCATTGAATGGTACGAGGGAAACACTCGATAGCTATGAAAAGTTAACCACTAACTGCTGTCCAGGATTCGATGGCTCGCTTATGGGTGCTCTACTTCCTATAGAGCAGTTCCGTGAAACCTTCGGCTCTGGCTTAGTCGGTTCCAAGGCCGCGTTGATTCAGGGAATGTATACCATTGGAGGTGTCTCCGCGCTGCCATTTGTCGGAATCATCCTAGATACTTGGGGTCGACGGTGTGGCATGTTTACTGGATGCTGCGCTGTCATTCTGGGTACAATTGTTGGTGGCACTGCCAACCACATGGATCAATTGCTTGCCAGTCGATTTTTCCTTGGTATGTTCCTAGTCACTACCCATTCGAATAACTCCGCTAACAGGATATCTTAGGTTGGGGATACTCCCTGGCAGGCTCCGCCGCACCTGCCTATGTCGTCGAGATGAGTCACCCTGCATACCGTGATATTCTGACTGGCTTTTACAATTGCCAGTATTTTATCGGAGCTATTGCTGCTGCTGGCGCTTGTCGTGGATGTCTGAGATTTGAAAGTTCTCTTGCATGGCGCATCCCCATTTGGTGCCAGCTGATTTCATCCGGCATTATAGTGTTGTCTGTTTGGTTCATTCCCGAGTCACCTCGCTGGCTCTATAGCCATGGCCGCAGCGAGGAAGCCTGGGATATTATTGCCAAGTACCACGGCGAGGGTTTCCGGGATAATGCCTATGTTCAACTACAGATCCGAGACTATGAAGAGGCAATCAACATGGAAGGTTCCGATAAGAACGCATGGGACTTTAGGTCTCTTGTTAGAACAAAGGCCGCGAGGTGGAGACTCATGTGTGTGGCTATTGCATCTTTTATGAGCCAATGGGCACAGGCTGGCGTTACAACCTACTATATTGGTGGGCTTTTAGCCACAGCTGGTATTACTGATACGGAGCGTGTGCTGGACGTCAACCTTGGCATCACGGTAGTTTCTGCAGGTCTAGCATATCTGGGAAGTTATTTGGGCCCAAAAATCCGCCGCAGACCTATGATGATTGGCGTGTCTATTGCTTGCGCGGTAAGTATATACGTCCCGCCCTCTGCTTTTATCAATGTTCTCCGCTAATTTTTCGATATGAAGATCGGCCTTGCGAGTTTTGCAGCCACAACCGGGGTGTACTCGGAAACATTGAACACAGACGCGGCCACTGCTTCTATTGTGTTTGTCTTCTTGATCGCCGCTTTTTACAGCTTTGGATGGACTCCTTTGCAAGCCATGTACGCTGTTGAATGTCTTGCATACGAGACTCGCGCCAAGGGAATGGCAATGTACTCTCTCTTCACTAATATCGCCTTGCTGGTAAATCAGTTCGGAGTTGGAAATGCTATCGAGGCTATTGGCTGGCACACATATATCATTCTGGCTGGCTGGAACATTGTTCAGGGAGTATTCATCTACTTCTTCGCTGTTGAAACGAATAACCGGACACTCGAAGAACTCACGGAGATCTTTGATGCACCCAATCCTCGAAAGAAGAGTACGGAAAGAAGACAGGTGTTGGTTGATGAAACTGAGAACAAGGTCGTGCAAGTTAAGAGTGCATAGATTCAACCTACTCGTTTCCAGTTCTAGGGTCAGCTCATGCATGGTGTTTGTGTGCCCACAATAATTCAGCACCTTGGCTTTCTGCCAATGATCTTGGAGTTCCAGAAATTATAGACATGATTAGACCTCTATATACAGCTATAAAATTTATACTATTATAATACTATATCTCCTAATTAAATCACTTAGGCTACTTAATATATGCCGTACTCTTTAATAAAAATCTCAATATGGCTTAGCCTCTTTAATTTTAATTATATTACTAGTAATAACTATATATATATCTCTAAAGTAGATATAAAATAGATATACTCTTTTTTAGTATATATTTTTAAACTAGTCTTACTAGATTAAAAAAATAAAGAGTAATAATCCTCGCTTATAGAAGTAAAATTAAAATATTACGGGCCTGCAGGCCTTTATCAGGAGATATAAAAGGTATCCTCGCTGAAAAACACCAGCTTTAGCCATGCTATCACAGCCGAGGCTGGACTATATTATGAGACCTGGCCCTAGTCCTGGCTACAAGTTATACTAAACAACTAAAAATCTCAACAATATAGCACAAACCAACGATGGAGGACATAGAAAAGATAGTGAGAATAAGCGAAAACAGGTAGCGGGTTGGAAACAGGAAACCTCTGGCGAATGCGCAACTGACGCATCACATCCAAGCTGAAGGAGTTGGCGACCTTTTCGATATGCTCGTCTTGAAGCACAATGACTCCCTGATAAGATCTCAGAAAGTCTTCGAGCAAGTCATTTCCGTTCTCTGCATTATCGGCTGCTGCCGACAGCACTTTATCAGTGGCAACGAAGTCGCCCCAGAGATTCTCGACGCGAAGCAGCTCGAAAATATCCCCGCCACGTTGACTATTTCTCATTGCTGCTACCACTATATCTTCGTTGGTTCTAGCACCGTGCTGAAAAAAGCTGAGAAGTGATTTTATTTCCACGGATTCCTGGGCTGCAGCGATTGCTGCGACCCTTTGAAGATTCAAGACTTCTCTCGTAGGATGTTGGAGCAATACTCTGAGATACCGAGCACTGTGCGTAGGATTCTTGACTGCAGCTATAAGAATATTCTCCGTGATCTTTGCATTCTCCTGGGCTTGATGAAGTATTACCTCAAGGATGGGGCCATTCTGCCATATATGGGGCCGATAGATCTCGCTGGTGAGAGGCTCACCCGTCCACCAGCTCGGGTTCCCCGAGATAGCTGCCAGGATGCCCTCAGAGAACCGAACTTTAGACGGATGGTAAGATAAAAGCCATTTGAGAATGTCATTGCCGAGCAGGTCATTGCGTGCAGCATGCAAAAGTACCGTGGGAGTCATTGATTCTAAAGTTGGGTCATAATCTGCGAACATTTGCATCAGAGTCCACCCGTTAACTTTATTTTTGGCAGCTGCGATCCAGGCTTTCTCGGTGAGGAACTTGCTTATGAGTGGCAATAGATGATGTACCGTAAACCAAGCCCGTTCTTGCTCATTCGATATAGCATGGAGGAAGACATTCTCCGTTAAGTGGTGGTCTTCTCGGTCAGTGGCGAGCTTCTCCAACAGGGACATAGTGGAGTCTGCGTCTCCCTTGGCCATGACGAATGCAATCGAAGCAGGGGAAAACCTGACTCTACGGTCCTTAAATAGAAGAATGCTGCTTATTAGGGGTTCCCCGTCGTTTTCGTTCGATCGGACCATGTTCTCGGTCACTGTCAGGCTGAACCCAGGAAGCTCCAGAAAGAACTGCAAAACCGAGCCTCTTCCTGCATTTCTAACAATCGAAGTCTTGATTTCCTGGCTCCTGAGTAGACTGCTACCTCCATATTCAAACACAAGTCGAAAGGCAGAAGGGCAAGAATTGGGATTCTGCAACAGCGCTATCATGACCTTTTTGGATACTGATATCCGGTACGAAGAGCAAGAGAACAGTAGCCGAAGAGTCTCGTAGCTCTCTTTAGAATTTCTTGCTGCTGCAATAAGAACGTCCTCTGTAATTGGGACCTTTCCCGGGAACCAGTCCAGGAGAAGTTGCACATTTCGCTTGCTGTTGGATGCAGCAGCCTGGGCAATGTTTTGCGTAATTCTCACGCTTTCAAGGCTGTAGTATTTGGCAATAATCGTAAAAAGGGCCTCACACTCTCTATTCGCCACGGCAGACAGGAGAATATCTTTCGTAAGCCCCATAGGGTCGTATGTGCAGTAGCGTAGCAGATATTCAAGTAAATACGCAGAGGTGTAGTACGCCGTGTTTGTGTCTTCGTTCATTTTCAGATTCTCAGCGTCCCTTTCATCATTGGGCACCTGCGGCTCAGCATACCAATATTGGCGAGGTTTAAGCACGCTCGAGTGATCAGAAGATTTACTGTCGTAGAGTTCGTCGGATTCAGGCCAACCGGGGTTGCACTCCGAGGTCTCGTCTGGTTCACCATATTCATCGTTGGTTGTTACCTCAACATGACTTGGTGCATCTGTCTGCAGGACCATAATGAGAACCCTGGGGGTAATAGTCAGATGATCCGTGTATCTTTTGAAGAATGACTTGATAATCTTCACGTTTTTTGTGGATACGATGGACACCAAGACGGATTCGTCAACTAATAGCCGATTTTCGGTGATTTTGAAGAGTTCATCTGCGATTCCAGAACCGAATATCTCGAGTATTCTTTCGATACTAGATGAGTGGATGGGGTGAACGAGCGTCCCATGTTGAAGTAACCTGCGCAGGCTCTTCACATCTGGACGTGCGCGCGGTTCGAGATGAAACCGAGGAGGAAAACCAGCAAAGGAATCCACGAGTTGTTGTGTCACGACCAGCGGCTTGTGGTAATTTTTCAGGCACAAGTCGACCATATCATAGTTCTTCGTGCGAATCACTGAGGACAACACACTTTCTGAAATCATTCCTCGACGGCCTGCTTTTTCGATCACCTCTTTCCAGTCCACAAGACTGGGATCGAGGCGACTCAGGTCGAGGTCGGTGAACTTCCAGACCATGAAGATCCAGGTTTCCTCGTCAACAATCTCAGACTTAGATTCAGGTCCAACAGGCCCCAGCTGTCCCATGGGTTAAGGTGCTGCGAAATCCTTTGCAATGCGCCACGTGTTATTTTGACATTTGGCTGTCGTAACAGCTCGAAGCTGTCAAATTGATCGAGCGCTCCCTTTATTATCATTTCTCCTGTAATTTCCAATTCCTGGGAATTCAACACTTGGAGCACAGTTTGTTTCCCAAGCCATTGCTGACTGCATGACTCCACCACTGCGCTGACCTCCTGGGATGGACGTTCACTCCTCTTGATCAAAGAGTTGAAGGTTATGGGATCAATATCCCTGATCGCCAGGTGAATTGCGGGTACAAACAACGGGTCGTAACGGAACACCTTGTAAGACAGGTACTTTGTGACTCGCAATCGGACTCTCGCTATCAAATTGGGGGTGAAGGCCGGTAACCTCCCTCTGTGTGTCTGCAGGATGAAATGAGAATGGGGGCCCAGCGTGTAGAGTTCAAAAAGCCTGAGGAGATCATCTTCGTTGAAGACGACAGAGACTCCACACTCAATCAACATAGCCACTACACGCAATACCCGATCCTGGAGAGTGACGCCAGTGAAATATATTTTCTGACTGCGATATTTAGTCACAGTGTCGGCAAAGCACGTCTCGAGCCCTGCAAAAAGGACATCCTTTGCTAATAAACCTTCCAATGCGACCGCATCGTTTTTTCGATCTGTGTCCACTATATTTCCTGATGTCTCGGACAAATGAGCAAGTAGAATATTAAAGACATTCAGACCTTGCCCCAAATTTGTGGCTGCAGCCAGCAGGACGCTCTCGGTTGGAAGGACATGGCTGCGCTGTAGAAGGATAGTGACGACGTCAGGCCCATGTTCGCCATTTGAAGCGGCAGCAGCAAGAACCTCCTCGTTAATAAGCGAGTTACTGCCGTGTCGATCGAGGAAGATTGCAATGATTATCTCGTTGAATTTTCTTGCTAGAAACGGCAATGTACTATTGGAGAACGGAATTCGATCATCAATTCTGTCGAACAGGGCAAGGACGATCGGAAAAGAGCAGTGCTCGACAATACCATCCACCATGTCGGCTCTGATACAACCAGCTAGGCGAAAGATGGGTGGTTCCCAACCTCAACTCTCTGTCTAGAATTGCTTCTTCCCACCTGATCTTTCTCCAGGGATTCTAAGGCCATAGTTATTTCTAGCAGGTGTTGAGTCAAACATATTATCTCATAATGCCATCGTCTCTCTTGCTCTTAGACCGTAGGGAACCGTGTCCCAGAGGGAGGGGCCTTTTCCAAGTCGCAATTGCTGACTCAGATTTAGCTCCAAATGACCCCCTAAGCTGAGGTTATTGGATCATATCCTACAACCAATCCTTGTCTTCTCGATACGCGCGCTGGCTGGTGGTTGCGGATGGCACCACCTTCTCGGTCCCTGTCCTTTAAATTCTTCAATAAATTCGTGATAAAGATCGTGGTCTATTAGAGGATTTCGGCCACAATGAGTCAATCACGCAGCATGTATGAAGTCTCTTATGCGGCAGCCACGTCTCATTTTAGGAATGGCGCCTCATACCCATCTCAATTTCTCAGACGACATTCCGAGCCCACGATCTCCTTCACTCGTAACTGGTAATTATTGGTTTTGTACCGTGATTTTCTGAATAGTTAGGACCTAGCCGCCATTTAAGGACCTACTAGGGAAAAATAGCATTTCTAGGTTCTTAGTTTCTTCAGTACTCAAAATTAGAGCTCTTTGCTGAAGTACACGAGCTAATAGATTACATTGTCTGGATGCACGCTTGATGCATTTACTGACAACCTTTCCGACATGATTGAAAGTTACGGGTATATGATGGAACCTTTGAAAACCATGAGCAAGCCAATACTCACAATTCCTTGAAAGATATCGTTTCCTACTATCTCTCGTAGGAATAGAACATCCTTGCAGAGACTAAAACAGACCGAGCAAGAAGCATCAACTCTCCTACCAATCGGCTTTCTTTGCGGACAAGCGGTTGCTGATAAATGTTAGTTTTATATTCGTCTACTCATGACATGTTGGCTTGGGTACCTCTTTCAAAGATTCAATAGACTTTGCTGTCGAGAGGGCGGAAAGGAACCCAAAGGCATCTGAGTCGACAGGCCAACGATCCACGTCATCTACTCCCACCATTCCATCATCTTTCACATACTTCTGCATGATTTCCATGGTAATGCAAGCGAGAGTTTTGATGTATACATTCTGTGCCTGACCCGGGGGACGTTCTACGCACATCTCCAAGCTGGCTATAGGGGATTAGAATAATCATTATGAAGGACGCAATTGCCACTTACCGATCTTGATAACGCCATCTAGGCCGAGAAGGATATTCCGGCATATCAGAGACTGGTGTTCTAATCCAGTTTCATTGAGGTAACATAAACCATTCAAAATCTGCACTGTCGTGAGCTTAAAATACTTGAAGTGTCAAGAGCCACATACCTGCCAAGTCATAGAAGCTAATTCCGCCTCCGTAGGATAGAGAGACCGACACCCCACAAGCTGCTCCAAAGTGAGCTGGAGGTCGTTGACGAGAGCGTACATGCATCCTTCATTAACGAAGCACTCTCGGGCCGTCAATACATTATCGTGGTCAAGGATATCATACAGTCGTCGCATTTTAGCCACGTCCCCTTTGGTGTACTCCCGAATGGCTACTACCTGGGACGGATGGGAACGGCGAGCTGCAATGAACACCTCACCTGCCAGATTACACCTGAGGGTCCGACGATAGGTGTCCCAGGGTGATTCCTCCCTCACGATTAACCCGAGATATGTACCTTCCTCGCACACCTGAGGTAAGCCAAAGCATTTTGGGCCTCCACTCACAACCTTTCGTGTATGTTCGCTCCGGGGAGACATTTTTCTCTTTTTTGAGTTGGAACTACTGTCCAATTGGGTGGGTGCATCAAGCTGGTGTGGCTGTTTGCTCAAGGGTGCCTCTCGTGGTGGGTTATTCGCAAGTCGTTCTTGGTAGCTCTTGAAGTCAATCGCCGTGCAGTGCTTGTCTTGTTTCGACATATTTGGACCAGATCAAGAGGTGCGGAAAGGAAATGAGGTGGAAACGTATAGTGCTTGAAGGCGAAGGCCTATTTATAATGCAATTGTATTAATGGAACTAAATCTGTTTTGGGGGCCACCCCCAGCTTTTGCAGTCACATTGGTCACCAGGACGCTGAATCAGCTAGGTGGACCCTTTCTTCTGTGAGGCCAAGACCAGTCAAATATAAACAACCGATACTCTACTGCTACGTAGATTCTGCCTCACCAGCACAATGGACGAGTCTATATACACAGATCCTGAGCTGCAGATCCTGACAGAAAGGTGTCGGACTTACCAAGGAACAGCCAAGGTTAACATCAGCCAGATTACCCCCCACCCATCCATCTCGCAACATATGAACACAAAAAATGTGGAAAGACTCTGTGAGATATTTGACAAAGAAGGTTGTCGAAGACTCGATATATACAACCACGTGAGCGCTGTTGTGTCAAGAGAGCATCTCCATGAGGCTCTTCAAGCAGGGCGAGTAAACGCCGCTGACATGATGACTGATCAACCGAGCCGCTACCCACACCTCCATTTCTCCACTGGTTCCATACAGTGCCTTCATGGTCAACATCGATTAAAGGCCGGAGAACACTATTTACCATCGATCGACCAATGGTGGACTGTTGACTTGTATTTGGATGGTAAGCCAGAAATCCACCACATGCTTTCCCGCAGTTTTGACAACCCCAAGACATTAGTCCCGATCTTCAAACAAGCCTTGTCGATGAATATTCCAACGAGAGAGTTCCAAGCGATGGTGAGATTTACCTGAAAGTTCGGCAATATCGATATGAAGCAAATTCACACTTCGAAAATCGATGGTTGGCGCGGCTGTCAGACAACAAAGCCAGGCGGCTTCGCGGACTTGAGTCTCATCCGAGCGTCCGAGCTGCTTTTGACTCGTTACTCGGCTTGCCCTCCTTGATGATACATGGAATGCAAATCGGATCTCTTCCGCAGGCTCTGGCTATTTGCTGCGACGAGGTAAGGTCGTCTGACTCTTAAAAAAACATAGATGCTGATTACGTTCGTAGGAGATAGTTCACGCGCTGACTAGGCTACGGCAATACTGGTCTTCACTCGTGGGACACGATCGTGCTAAGATGCTCAAAGTTGACCCTCATACGGTGGAAACATTGCAACTCCTGGCACCTGGAGTCTCCTCGAAGGATAGAACCACCGTGAAAGGTCTTGTACACAGTGGCGAAGTCTTTTCAAATTTCACAGCATCCGAGCGGACCTCAATTTGGAAGCGATTAAAGAGGACAGAGGGCATAATTCCATCTCTGTATACGTTTTTCAAGGATCTCTGGTACCTAGAATCATGCGCGAACTGCATCAAACGGCTTATCATACCTTCCAGATCATTCCCCACGATTAGAGGCGCCACGCGTGCGGCCTTCTTGTCTTTTGATTCCACCCATACGCAGTTCTTGATACAAACATCCGAAGCTGGGTTTCGATCTTACTCGCACTCCCAGGGGGACCCAGCGGAACTTGGATATCGACAACTATGGCTCTATGCTATGCGTCACTACCCGAAGTTATCCAAAAAGCCTCAGAAGAAAAATCCTACGGCGAAGCCTAATTGTGAGGTGGTGGAGCCTATGATACTGTATGAGATGGCTGTACTCGCAAAGAGACTTGGGTTTCAGTCGCCACAAATTGAGCAGCTCATCCAGCAGTCGCCCGATCGGCAAATTGCGCAAGATGCTCTTTTGAGAGCCCGTCGACCAGATCGTTATCGGTACAATAGGGAAGAAATTGAATCTCTGATCAACAAAGTCACCGAGTGCTTCTTGAGGGCCGTCCTTCTTGACCATAAGCTTCCAGTACAATTCGTTGGTGGAAGGGAATCCAAGAAGGAATCTCGATGTGGACATCCGCAAACCGAAGCCCAACTGCAAGATTGTCAATTCCTTTTCATCGACCAACTCCATGGTGATTCCCTCCAAAGGGAACGAAAAGCTACTTCCACTTTGGTGAGGAGCAGTGTCTACTTTACCTTCTTCAGCAAGCTGTCAATGCCCTGTGAAAATAACGACACAGCGGGTATATCTCCAACTCCAGACTTGCCAATGTCCCCGCTTTTTATTCCGAGCAATAGTTCGCCGCAAGATGAAGGAGAACGGGTTGGGTCTGCGGGTACAGGAGCCGGGCAGGATAGCAACTTAGAGCGGCAACGTTTGAAAGATGCACGCCGAGGGAGACGTCAGCAGAAGCAAGCGAAGAAGCTACAGAGGCAACAGCAACGACAGCAGCGAAGACACCGATCCTCACGTGCGGGCCGTCATTATGGCAAGGAAATCGCGCGCATTGATTCGGAAGGCAGCCGGATAGGAGAGGTAGTGGAGCCAGCATCCGAGACAGGATTTGGATTCGTTGGAAGTAGGGGTATAATAAGTCAAAATGAGCAGGGTCTTCTTCATATGGAACCAGCCGAAGCCGATGAACTGGAGCATGGCGAGATTATTGAGGGGGATCATGGTTTCAGCGACGAAGAAGAATCAGAAGATAGTCACGCTGGATTTGGGTTTGTTCCCTCGAGACCTCCCTCGCTTTCTGTTGCGTCAAGGTATACCTCCACGGAACTACAAGTATCAACGGTCTCGCACGACCAACTGTCCTTGATGCAACCCCCACAGTCACCAGGAGAGTTTCGTTTGACATCTATGGCCTCTTTACCACCACACCCAGATATGAATTCGCATGAGAGGCAACAACACCTCCTCGCCGCCGGATTTGAAGATCACGACTCTATGGCACCAACGGGCAAGGAAAACAAAATCCTCCGTCTTGCTGATGCCGAGGACGAGCAGCCGCGGGGGGGGGGCGAGGAAAACATAGCCGGGGGAGAATCTTCGATAGATGTCAATATGGAAGAGCACGCAGGCGAACAAGAGAATGAAGCGGCAGAAACAGCAGCGCAGCTTTCTTCATCCGAAGAAGTTGAAAAAGCACTGGCAATTTTAGAAGGACGTGGGGCATCGGAGATAACATCGGGCCCCTCTAGGACTGTGGGCACCAAAAGTGCGGCGCTGCGAGAGAGCGCTAAATTCAAACCATACGACCGCACGCAACAGCGCGAACAAACCCGCAAGCTATCCATTCCGCCACAGGAAACTCTGGAGCAGGATATAAACGCACTGTTACGAACGGCTGATCAGGAACAGACAGCAAGACCTGGTACTCAAATTGATTTCCTCGAAGCACAGCATCATCCTTTGTTGGAGATGAATGAAGAGCAGAGTTCATGGCCCGTGGCTAGTCAAGTTGGCCTGACTCAGGACCAGCAACAGGCACCGGAAGAAAGATCAGGCTCGGTCGAGTTAGAACCGCAGCCAGAAATTTCGAGCTCGATCGATCAAAACTCAGACCACCATGGAATAAGGAATGTCCGATCGGAACAGGAAGAACGGTCGTCTGAGTCTGTACCGCTGGACGCTTCGCCGCAGGTTCATGTTATCGCCGATGCTACGCAGAAGGACACTCTGGTAGAGCGCCCCTCGTCGTCACTACAACGAGAGTCTCCCGCGCAGACCGATACGCGCACACGGATAGAAATAACTGGGTCAGACAAGTTGCCCGAGGAACAAGACAAGTCTCGTGAGCGAGGAGAAGGAGCGAGCGATGCAGCCAAGCATCCTGCAGTGACAATCATGTTCCGTGCACGTGATGAACACGGCGACTGGAATCGCTTGGTCCACCAAATGGTGGTCGATCCATCTGACCCCTCTCCTGTTGGGCGAATGGCGTCCAAAAACGCGCGAGAACGTCAGGCAACGTTTTATGACCAGAATCTACGGCAGGTCCCACCGGGGCAGTGCTTTGATGCGGCAATTGAGGATGGCACGAACACGATATTCATGACATTCGGCGACGATCTGGTTGTGAGTGAAGAGGCGGTGAATTCGATCGCACGAGTAATTGAACCCGGTAGCGATGATGATCGGCCGACAAAACGCCGGCAGTAGGCGATAATAATGCACTTGAGATCTAGATCAAAATACTTGTATCCCATATAGACCGTAGTCAGAAGACCGAGGACCCTTATGGTCACTGAGCCAGGGTGGCCGCCAGTTGACAGCTATAAAGCCCACCTAGACTAGGAGCCGTGGACGTACGTCCAAAGTGGGTCCACGTCCACTGTCTTCCATCGGTGGCCTCGAATCAACTGTGCTAGGTCACAGTGCCTAAAGCCAAAGCCTTCCCACCACAGCTTCCCAACCACGGACCCACATCTCCAGACTCAAAGCCCGCTTGGACGCAGATCCACAGATCCATTACATGACTGGCCTTAAGGCACTGGATTTGTGTCTTTGTCGGCCTGGGGACAACATAGGCCAGAAAACACTCTTCCTCCATCTATGGAAGCGCCATGTCCAGCTTTTTAGTTGAATCCGTCGTAAAGCTCATCTAGCCTCGATTTCTTGGTAAACGTCCCTAAAGGGGCTCTTGAACCCTCCAGTTTGATACTGAAGGTAGGACTGGATACGGGCGAGCCTCTCACACCAAGATCAATCTCAACCTCTACCCAAGATACCCCTTTTCCAGCTAGCAAATGACGCAGGTAGCGGGGCTGGGCGTTCCAGTGGGGTCAAGGAGACCATGAAAGAAAGATGATCAAATTCGTGGGCCTTGCTCCAGGACGCTGACTCAGCGTCCTGGAGCAATCACATTGAGGTAGCATGTAGACGACACATTTCTTGTTAGCCACTGATCAATTATTTAAACTCATGCTGCTCACTTCTTCTGATGCTCCTGTATATAGTGCTGCCTCGAGTTTAATTGATAACACCGACGAAATATCTCGTTATGATTCAAGTACGGCCAGAGTAAGTACGCTTTCCTTTCCTCTGGAGGCGTTATCTAAAAACACCCAGTCAATTTATCTCCCCCCTCGCATACCTGGAGGTTGGCCCCAACGGGAAGAAATTCGCTGCGCCCAGCGGGATAATCCAAAGCCTCCGGTGTCGTTACAAAAGTTCGCCCGAAATAATATATGTGGTTGACGACGATGTTGAGGATATCTTTGGCCATATTCTTCAGTACCTTCACAGTGGGGACTACTCTGTCCTTATTCCAGCAGCCGATAAATCGAGTCATGCTTCATGCGAAGATGAAATCGATATTGCAACGCAGGATCTGCTTCCCTTGAAAGAAAATTATTTTGCGAGTCATGAAGATATCCAGGTGAAGACCGACAATTCGATATCTTTGCCACATTGTGGGGATGGAAACCACCTGTGCAAACATCCCAAGACACTGCTGGTGCATGCTCGTTTGTATGACTTCGCTACTAGACATGGATTGGACCAACTTGGAAATGTGAGTTTCAACAAGCTTTACTGGACTCTCTCGGAATATCCGTTAGATTCAGAACAAGCGGACGCAATCGTCGAGCTTTTACGGGTTGCCAATGGAATAGGCACCATCTATGCGCTAATGATTCACTATGTATCGTTCCACCTAAAGACTTTCATACGTTGTTCCAGTTTTCTCTCGTTCTTGGAAGAAAACCATCATGTCAGCTTCCACTTGTTCAATCTCTTATGTGATTCCCTGTGAGCCTTTATTCTTCATAGAAGGGCCTAGAGCGCTGAAAGTATCCTGGGATATTGAGATGAGATCACGTGCCCCTGGGTACGCAAGCCAGTCTTAGCAAGACACACCCGGGGAATTAATTTCAGTTATAGTATTTAAGCTAGAAGATCTGCCTCGCTTGGTTTCCTTATAATACCTTCTTCAGCCTTCCCCAGGTCTTGATCCATGATTAAAAATGGGGTCGGATAATAGGAGGCCTAGAAAAGTTAGCATTGGTCATGTGACTCGTTTCTGCCTGCATACTAGTTGCGACCCAAGAAATCCCCAAAATCCCGAGGCATCCGCCGATAGGATAAACACTTGGCCCGTTTCTCGAAGGCGAATCCCGACGCAGACGTCTGCTTCACACAACCTACTATATTCGCGTGCCTTTTTCATCAAATTGGATTTGCGACGACCTTGTTTTTGACGCATTGATTTTCTTTTCGAAGAAGAGCCATTTGAACGAGGGCCTGTAGTCGCCATCTGCTAGTCTGTAGCCTAAAATATGCCTCGGGACTCTAGTATTAGACTTGCTGGAAAGTAGAATTAAGAAATCAGGAAGTGGGTGCTCTTATAGTCGTATGCTTGTTGGCTAGGGAGTGGCTTTTAAAGAACGTCAAACGTTATGAAAGCACGAAAAGCGCAAAAGCGCAAAAGTGCAATGGCGGTTTTTGAACATATAACCGTGCCAAGCCCACCAACACACTACCTGATGTTGGTGGGCTTGGCACGGTTAGTAGGACTTCAATCTAGCAAACAAATCAAACCACCAATTCAAGCACCAACAACAGCACTGACGATAGCCCAATCGACTGCAAGTGGGGCACAGGATCTTCATTGCCAATAGAGTAAGACTATTCTGAACAGTTTCGTGCTACGTGGCCAGGCTGCCCACAACTGAAACACTGACCATTCTGCCTTCGCTCCTCAGTAAGTTGACGTTCAACAGCGATCGCTTTCTCTGCCATCTTTTCCCACGTGTCAGGAAGCTCCCCTAATTGACGAAGACCAATTTGCAATTCTTTTTTAAGGCTAATGAAGAAAATGGATGCAATAAATGTCTCCCGTGTGATTTTGCTTCGGAGCTTCAGGAATTCGGAAACGTAGTCAGCTGCGCTCCCAGTCTGTACCAGACATTGAAGCCGAACTACTGCTTCGATTCTAGTAAGGGGCTCATTCGATGCCGACATGTCTATTGTCATGCTAAGAGATATTTCTTAGGAAATCAAGATCAAAATATAGGACTTACACGTGATAGTATTTGTTCGCAATGCCCACTTAGCTCATGAGGTGCCTTAACAGAGTGCAAAAAGAGCGAAAATTACCACTATATATCTCTAGAGCAAAGGCGAGGGGTAATGCGGTGACACGTCCTAAGCGCCTTGCGGAATAAAACATACTTTTGGGATATATGATCTTCCCACGACTATGTGTTGTTTCAGGTCAAGACTCACAACATATCTCTCGCTTTTACTATGGAATCCTCTTATGTACTCTAAATGAACATTCTTGGGCCATACTCTTCCCACAGTTTGCATTCCCCTAGGTAGCCGTATCCTTACAAAATGCCGCAATTATCTTGGCAGATTTTAGGTTGAGAAAAAATACGTGAGCATTAGAGCACCAACGGCCCGAGACGCCGATGACAAGGCGATGCATGTGCTGGCAGGTGCGTTGGGGATTTGAAGCCCCACTCTAAAGTTAGGAACGTTATCATTAGCCAGGGGTACCTCTAGGTATGATAGATATCCTTGACCGTAGTCGTCTCCGCAGTGGGTTCTATTCGACCACACTGGGAATAGCGAGATGCTCTCCCGATGTAACAGTGGCTTATAGACGGCGGTTCTCAACCACCACTATAAAATCCAGCTACCTACTATCGTGCAGACCTCCTGATTGCAGCCAGGACCTGTTGGTTCCTATGCCAAATATTCAGCCGCACTTCGGTCCATATACGAATCCCGAATAGTTCAAGGACAGCAGCAGCTCTGACGTTCCTGGAACACATGTTCCTAGGGCGTGATAAATTTCTAGATAAGAAGATAAGAGCGAGGAGAAAATAATAAGATTTAAATTTTAAAGAGCTTTATTTCTAAATAAGCCGGAATAAAATATCCCTTTCAAATTTGAAGTTTAGAATATTTGACCTTTTGGAAAATTATAGCGCGTAAATTTTAAGAGGCTATATAATTTAAGTAATTCTAAAATTAATAGCCCGAAATTTTCGAGCCCTAAGAATATTCTATTATCTGGAATATTGTATGCCGATAATTTTCGACTCTGGCGGTGTTAACCGGACATAGGAAATTGGCGTAATGGTTATAGGGCGCAAAAAAGCGCATTGTGGACAAGGTGCATAAGCATAAGCGTCTTCTACAACATAAATTTAATATTTCACTCTTTAAGTTCGATTATCTCACATTACCTCTATTGCCTCAGAATGGGACTTCTTTCCAAAATCGCCCGGAAGTTGGGATTTGTGCGCGGTTATCTAGCACGCCATACTAATGGACAAACACGGATTATCCACTCTATCTAGCCACCTCATGAAATTGTAAAAACAATAGAATAACCCGGCGATTTCGGACTAAATTTAAGAAGTAGAGTGATAAGGTTGAGCGGTTAGACGACGTTTATATCGAAAGAAAATTGAAAATAACCTGAGCGTTCACGACTGACACGGTCCCGACCCTATCCTTTAGTTGTATACTATATACTTCATAGTGTTCGCAAACTATAATCATTCCTAGGCTGATGAAAGAGGATTTCGAGTTGAATCACCAAATGCGTCGAGCTCATATTAGAAAATACATGCACATCTATCCTGCAAATGGATAGCATTTGATAAACCCCGAAAAGCTTGCTCTACAAAAAGGGCATACTTTTTGATCAAGTCGTTCTGCGCATGTCTCACAAATCATATGCCCGCATAGTAGAATATGCCAACAATCCGGCTGCTTGTAGCATATTTTGCAGTCCAGAATGCGTCGTCGGGAAAGCTCCTCTTGATGCTGGTCTTCCTGTTGGAGAAGCTTGCTTTGAAGTTCCTGGACTTGCTTTTGCTGCTTTTCAACTTCTTGCTCGAGATTTTCAACCTCCTGATCGAGTTTTTCAACTTCTTGATCTCTTTCGTCAAATGTCTTACGCAGTCTCTTGAAACAGGTATCCTGGTCCATCATTAGCTCAGGAAATCGGAGTGTCTTGGGAGGGAAGGTTCTACCAGAGTGTCAGGTTGTTTTCTCTTGGCCCTTTTGCGTTTGCGGGATGGTTCTATGTTACCACTCGTAGCATCGTTTGGTTCAATTGGGGTCTCAAGAGATGTACGTGGAGACGTCCTTTGGGCCTGTGAATTCCCTGACCGCCAGCTCGGGGGTAGTTCGTCATCCTCAATAAGAATCGTGCTTGAAGGGCTGGTCATCGTGGCTTTAAAAGAAGAGATGTGTACCTAGGTGCTAGGTTGACCAGGTGGGAGGAAAGTAGAAGTTTGACTGAGTCAGAGTTGGGGCACAAGGCTCATTATATACCAGAGAGCCAGCAGCTCGAGTGGGCTACTGCTAAGAGACGATTGGACACTACTTTGCGTGATTCATCGTACATATGTATGTAACCCGATTAGATTGCACAAAACTGAAATAGCATACATAAGACATTAAGTGCTGCAAAGCACTTTATTATCCTAACCAATTCGGCAACTATCCCGATCCCTCCAGTTGACACTTTAGGTACTTGCGATAACTGGAATGTCGGTCTTTTCACCAAGAACTTCTTTCACGTTTGACATGCGCATAAAGGACAAATGAGCGGTCTCTCAATTCTTCGACGCCGTTTCATTTGCCTGCCTTGTTCTGGTCTAAACCCAGCTAGCTGTTCTGCTGGTTAATCTACGATATGCTGCGCCAGGGAGCTATATTTAACTATCGCTCCCAGGATCATGGTCATGGCCTGGGAGCTTAATGTCCTCTAACTGTACATGTCACTCCTGGGAGCGAGATAGATCGTTCCTGGGCTCTCCCGTCGTTTACCGGCCTTCTAGTCCTCTGGGAACTGTGGTCACGCTTCTAGATACATATGGGTCGTGCAGGGGAACTCTATAAGGGTAAGATGATATGAGAACCACTACAATATTACTTCCGTAGATAACTGAAAGGTGGGCAAGGACTAAAGCAGAGAGACTTGCTCTAGCCTCGAATATGGAAGGTTACTCGGACTATAGCTTTACTGTGCATAAATCAGGAGGTATAGGGCTATTCGGAAATTAATTTAGCCGAGACCGGGCTTGACTCTGAACAAGCAGCATTCAGAGTGCCACCAGTCCAAATCAGGCTGCTTGAGCAAGAATGATATTATTTGGGGTGTAATAATGTAAAAGACAAATTCTCATGCTTTAGTTAGATTGTACTTTCTTATATCTTTTTAGATCAGCTTATCGTGAGAGCATAACTTTGAGACTGATGCGGGGGTATCAAAAATGAGGCAGCGTTCCTTCTTTACCACTCGGCCTCTAGGGATTGAGAGGTAGGCCAGATGAATAATTTCTCAAGAAGATCAATCTGCTCCGGTAGTATCTAGTCTTCTACTTGAAGTACCTTCTTCGCCTCTTTGTCATCAACAGCAGCCCCCGAGAGCTGTCGCTCAATGTCTATGATGGCCTATTTGCGGTCAAACTCATGGCGCACCTTCCGTCTCAGTGCTCTTTCCAACCGGCCGAATGTATTGGAGGTTTCGCGTGTCAGTTTCTCTAATCGCGATTGCATCGCTGCACTAGGCTCGCATTTGCACTCTTCGGCTTGCTCCCTCATTCGCCGAGTGGCCTCGACATATTCTAAATGTTCGCGAAGGGACGCTGGGAAGGCGACGCAGGAAAGATCGATGACGAAAGACTGTGTTGCGTTACGAGCGAAGTGAAATTGGATGCTCGCTGTGGGACATCCACCATAATAGTTTCAAATGTAGTTACCAAAACACGGGTATACAAGAATACAGTATCGGAAACGTCCAAGAAAAGGACCGGTTGCTGCGCCGGATGATTTGGAATTTACTCAAAGTTTTACCATTCCTAGCCCTCGTTGATACATATAGTATTCATTTTGGTTTCGTTGCGATTGAGAATAACATGTTTAGTCATCTCCTTGGAAGCCAATCATCGACCTGATGTAGACTCTAGCTCGGGCCCCTGGACCCCAGGAACAAGATGTGGGGCTCCCCGGAACTAACCACAGCCCAGGAACGCCAGACGCGCTCCTAGGCACGGATCAAGTGATCCCAGAAACACCTCAAGAACAAAGTGTCCTCTAGGAACTCTAAGTCTGATCCCTAGGAGCGACCAAGAGCGTGCCTAGGAACCATACTGTAGATCCTAGGAACAAGAGTCCTAGTAAGCGGGTCTAGAATACTTGAAATTTACTCAAGGGTTTACCATTCCTACCCCTCGTTAAAACATTTGATTTCGCTGTTGCGATTGAGAAGAGCATGTTTAGTCATCTCCTTGGAAGCCAAGGCAAAGCAGGTTGAATAACTAGTGACATCATCGTATCAGAAGCAGGAAGGTAACGATATAGATCATCTTGTGTAAGAAATTCCATCGTGAAGACATCGATGTACTCACGAATATTAATCGTTGGATCACGTCTATTGTAGGAAATACAACGGTTTCAGCGCTATATTGCTGTTTAAATAAAGCGTTTATTTTGGTGTTATTCACGCACTTTCTTGGCAACTTAAATAAAACAACTAGAAACTTGCGGGACTAACAAACCTTTTCCCGAGGTACTTCCATTGAAACAATCTGTATCAAGCCCATATAACACAGAAGACATTGTAAACTTTCCCGAGATTTTGTTCATGTCCACACAGAGTATGCGGCCTGATGTATCTGTGGCAACTTTGACTGTGCGATTAGATATTTCGCAAGCGTGCTTATATATCATCATGCCTTTAACGCGACACACTGCTATATCCAGATATGGATCATGGGAGCTGGGTCTTTTTCTGGTGCAGGCTCGGCATATAGTCGCAACTAAATGAGATGATGGTTCTGGCGTTGTATCCTTGTAGTGAAGGAAGTCCAATTGTTCATGGCCTTCATACTCAATCAACAAGGCTGCCGGACACCGGTAGCACCAAACAAACATGTGACTACGTGTCAAGTCCAGTTGTTTCTTTGCAAATAATAAGCGGAGTTCAAAATGCATCAACCAAACTTTTGACTCACATAATTTACCCTCATGCATGCCACGTCGTCATGTTGGGCACTTCTGACCGTTGCTTCAGACTGTGGTGTATCAAGGACAAATCCACTTGAGTTATCGTCCTCGTAGGGGCCTTCTAATAAATCTTTGGACTCTGAAATCCCTGACCCAATAGCCTCACTAGATTGAATAGGGTATTCAACTTCAGCTTCGATGGCCTCAGGTGATTCAACATTGTTTTCAACATGCTCTGGCCCGGGCTCGGGTTCGGGTGCGAAGCTGGTAGATGGTTTTGCCTTGCGCGAACGGCACTTTGAACAAATATGTTTCTTTCCTCCCATGATTTTAATAACTGAAGAGGGTGGGTATATCTTCACTGAATTGAAGTGTAAGAATCTGCGGAGGTTGATTATTTTATTCTCCAAGGGCTACAACTCTGTTCACTGTATCGATTACGACACTACTTGGTGCCTAACCAATTAACAATTGGCATGAAGCAGACTTTCGGGGAATTACTCTGTTCAAAGTATAACATTTGGTCCTTTGCATCATTGATTTAGTCCTAAGTCATAATAATTACCCACTGCAGAGTTCCGACCAGGGTGGATACATGCGCTATGTTTGAGTTACTCACCGCAAGCATCCACATGTAAGCGTGATAGGACTAGACCTCGACAGAAGTCGCGATTTCCCAGGCCTGGTTCACGTGAATCTACTATAGGGTTTGAATATCAGTGTACGGTTGGGAACCGACCCAGAGCAACGACGTCATTCAATATTATTGGTGGCGATCAGTGGGGCTGGGTGGAGATTCAGGACTCCCAAGTCAAAATAGGAAGGCGGGGTCACCCAGCTGACCTCAGCCAGCCGGCAAATATCACGCTTTCACAATGCCATTAAAGATTGGTTTCACTATAAGAGCCGTACCTTCGCAGACCTGATAGAAATAGAATGTATAAGTTCTGTACTGTATGCCACTACCATCAAACACTGAGCGAGACACTAGAAAGTTACACCACACGAATCCAGCAAAAATGTTGATTTGATTGGCATCTCATAGATAATCATCTTCTATCTCGCATTTCACATCTGCTTCGCCACGGACACCAGGCGCTCTCCTGAGCGTTGATCCGACAAGGCTAAGCCCAGTTTGCAGGTGCTAAGGCCATATGTCTTCCCTTGCCGTTAAATGTCTTGGATTTGGAGAGCCGTACGCGGTTCTTCACTTCCATCTCTACTTTCGTTGCCCATTGTCGAGTCATTCGGCCATCATATTTTTGCCATAACTTGGGTAAAAATTGTACGTCCTGCGCACAGTATTGTCGAATTTCATCTGGAAGGGGTCGAGTGTTGAAAACTTCGTAAGAGCCACCACATTCAGGTGCAAACAATTTTCTTCCTTTGTCTTTGAAAGCTTTCCAATTCGCTCTTTCATCCGCAGTCATTCCAGCATCGTTTTCTATGCATTTACCTAGTCCATTCACGCATCTTTTCGAGAACTTGCGCGTTGCAAGCTCCATCAACTGAAGATCTTGCACGCCTGATAATTCAATCTGATAGTGGCTGAAAAGAGCATCTGAATCGTTGCGGACGTCGAAAAACACCTTAGGAATAGAAGGCGACTCAAGGATAGCCCGAAGTGTAGTTCCGCTCGGTGCAGGATAAGAAAACGCTTTATCCTTCAGGCCGTATATGTCAATCAAGAATGTTGATCTTTGCGGGAGGACAAAAATTTGCAGAATCGAGATCGTTCCATGTCGAGAGAGGTTGACGCCCTCGAGGTCGATATATAAAGAGGGGGGGTTTTGCCGGCAGATGAGTCAAATCGCCTATCATCTCAGCCACCCCTGCACAAGTATCGATAAAAGTAACAGAAGCCTTGTCTTCCAACGCTGAGCTTTGGAAAGCCGCCGTGAGCGATGTCAAGGCATCTTGATCAAGATTCACCGATACTGCTGCATGTGGTGATTGAGACTGCTCGGTGGTCGGTATCGGCGTCAATACCCTTGCACTTTCGAGGGAAGCCGCAGTGATAGCTTTCAATGTTAGCGCAGCTTTTTTTCCGTAACAAAACCAACTCACTCGACATGTTGAGGACAAAGGCGTTCGAGTGAATGATCTGAGAGTAGTAAAGATGGAACGCACAGTAATGTCACTAGGAGCAGCTACTAGTCAAAAAATGGGAATGTGAAGATTTTATGTCTAAGGCTACAGATACGAGGCAACCTTGCAGGCGAACGAGCAATATCTTGATTTAGATTATGTACTTCCACTCGCGGACCCTTTATTGGTCATATTGCATTCTCTACTCCTATTTGAGCTATTTTATTCCGCGTTATACAAGTCAAAGAGTCTAGACCAAGTAGATTGCGACAATATATCTCAATTAAATACTAATTGAAAGAAAGTAGCCAATTATAGATATACATGTACTACTTCGATGGTCCATGTCCGGAGGGAATTCTGTACTTGTTAATACACAGAAGCTGCTGTGTACCGTGTTCTTGTTGCCACATATGGCCTGCAGAACGTGTCGCTCCCTCATTTGTGCCATTCGATCTTCCACATGTACGCCGCTCCAAGAGTAATGAGCTGTTATTTGTTATGCATCTGGTGACCATGAGATAATTAAATCCAACCGCACCTTCTTGACGAATAATGTTTTCAATTTCAAGTGGTCCCGGTCTCCCCATAACCCGAAATATCGGGAAAGTAGCAAGAACAGAAGACAAACCAGATTCGGTGAAGCGCAGATGATCTGAGAGCGCCAGTGTCTGACCAGGATCTGGAGAACTGGGTGAAGCTCCAGGAATCGGATATGGCCACTTTCTATAATGCTCATGTTATGGCGCAAAGTTGTTATTTCCTGGAAACGACGATCGCTGTGGTATAGTTAGTGTCGGTTGATAAACATTGATTCTAGGCTTCACTTGCTCATACCAAAAACTTACGGATCCTGATGATGGCGCGCTTGCTGCAGTCAGCAGCATCAGCCATCTGGGAAGCGGTCAGTTCTTCACTGGTAATCATATCATGAATAAGTACGAGCGTATATTTGGCTATGTTAGGAGCCATGGTTCGCTATTACTCAGTACCCCACCTTTCTCCCTCTTTTGTATGGTAATTACGGGGTCCCGAGACAACACTTACAAGTCACTCTCGAGTATCCCATGGGTCTTCCAAGACATGGAAGAATAGGTTCCGTCCACATATCAACCGTGAACCAATTCTGCAGATGTGTATTTAACATACCTCTGCCTGCCACTCGTTTTATCTACAATCAATCAATTCATCCCGTTTTAGCTGGTTCCGCCTGATCCCCATTCGCCAAAGTGCATACTAGTAGATACGATTTTACATCGCTCTGTTAGTAGCACTCTCTAGCTCTGACAGGTAATAAACCTGAGCGATAATAATTAATACAAAATCCGGTATTTCGACTGTACAAAGCCTAGACCGGTGATATTATTAGGTGGTTCTAAAAACGGTTTAGCGCTTCTTGGCACCAGAGACAGAAAAACAATCAAAGAGCCTGAGGTGGTGACACCGATTTCCGGAAGTACTGTAGTGAAATTTATTATTCGACGAGCGTTAATGTGCAGTAGCACTCAAAATTTGCAGCCCACTAGAGCAGACAGGGCAAAGGAACCCTGAGTGCAGCTCGTAGGTTGATAAAGGTTCTGGAGTACTATAAATCACACATGCCTCTAAGGCGAAGGTATGTAAAGTAGTGTTTCAATAGCCTACTGAGTGAAGTTCTGAGCTCTGTGATCGGCATGGGACACTTGGATGGAGTATATGGAGATCCAAATACTCGCCGTGGTTAGAAGATTCGGCGCAGGTAATGCTATAACTTGTCGATCGTGGTATGCGCTGATTTTATTACTATGACTCGTTATTAGAGATTTTGGCTACAAGTGGTCATCCGCATTTCCTCAAAATCAAGAATTGCGCGATCGGATGTCTGCATATTGTACATGCTTGACCTCGCTTTGTAGGACACATTTAAGAGAGAAACATGAAACATCGAATATTCAAGGAAGGGGTAGGCCAAGAGCTGGTAAAGGTAGGCAGGAGACAGTTCCATGCATTCTTTGCGCATGGTTCAGGAGTCCCGGTTTTGACATCAGCTTTTCCCCGCAAATGTTGCACTCACAGTGCATGTCATTTGGGAACGGCTTGATATGTTTGTTGACAAAGTGTCGGCTGAGAGACCCGGGGTTCTTGTACATTTTTAGGCGTTCGCGTTCTGGAAGTCTGGTATTACCAAGACAAATAAAGCAGATCGTTGGTCTCTCTCCTGGAAATTTGACGCAAACAGAAGCGATCGCTTCAGAGAAAGTATCACCACTCTCATCTGAGGGGATAGGCTTCTGCCTCTTAGGCAGGGGGGCAGCAGGTGGCATATCGGCAGCATCGGCAGCATCGGCAGTGCGTTTTTGCGGGGCATAAGGCCGCGAGGGAGCACCCTCTTCCGCATCACAAACCGCAATCACTGCATTGATTGCAGCAATTCGACGCTCATATTCTTTCTCGACTGTTGTACCCGGTAGAGTCAGAACACTGTCGATAAGTGTCATATGCTGCGGTGTCATATAGCCGGTACGCTGTAACGCCCCCATAACTTCTTCGTCAACAACTTTTCCGGAAAGTTGCCGCTCGCTGTCGATCACCGGCTGCTCATTTTTGTACCGCTCCAGATTTTCACGAATCAATCGGTGCTTTTGCCATCCCTTCTCATTTCGTAATTGCTTCACTGCGCGATCATACTGCTCATCTGCATGATCAAATTTCTGGCGTAACTTTTTGACACCTTTCTCTTTAGCCTTCCACCGCTTACGGATTGTTTGGGAATGAGGGCCACTCTGCGGTGGGTTATCGCCGAACTCCTGCTGTAATCCAGCGTGCGCTTCTTCATAGGTGCGCTTCTTAGCGTCTCGAATTCGCTTTCTCGCCTGTTTTCTATCTTCCAGGGTACGCACGCGGGGAATGTCTTTGATACAGCTCGAATCCTCAAGCCGATAGGGTCTGCGAGGATCAATCGATCGACTCATTGAGCAGGCAAACCGCATGAGCTGTTTCTGAGCGGGCATGCCCCGTACAATTGCCTGGGCATCTACGTGGATACCCACACTATAGTGCCGGACAAAAGTATCAATACTGGCGTGCTGCAGCATCACGTTCTGCAATTCATTTGATACGTCCGCTGGTAGAGAGGAACGCATTAGCCAAAAAAATCCCATATGCGCAATGTGTCACTCACGACTATCGTTGAACGCTTTTGCTGCGCCATATCGAAGACAATATGGCTTCGCGACTTCCGCGAAGCCGGTAATCTCACCACCTCGTTTCATTCTGTAACGCAGCCATGACCCGGTAAGTCCCTTTTCGAGTGCGATTCGAAGGCCATCAGCCTCTCGTACTGCTTGGCAAAACACATTCTGATCGAGAATTTCGTCCTTCAGCTTTAATTCCTGCTCACCAAGTCCATCTAGGATCCGAAGACGGTACAATTTCTCGGGACAGTCCATCACAGGGCTGTCTTTTGATAGACTTTTAAATGCGCCAATTCTGAATAGCATGCCTAGCAGGAAAACATGAGGACTAAGGACCAACGTGGGATCAAAGATGATCTCCGGAATCGGGAATGTGTTTCTGGTTGAAAATGATAAGCAAAAGGGCGCTGAGAAGCATATGACGGGAGGAAAGACAAGCATAAGGAATGGCTTAGTGAGGGAATATTCTTACGACTCTTTTTCACCAAGAAATGATTTTGTGAATTCCGGTCTCAAGTAGATGAAAAGTCGAGGACGTCCTCCATTCGGATCCCGAACCAGTGTCAACTTGAGATCCTGGAAGCGAAGTTTCAGTAGTGCCCCGGGACGGCTACCGGTGATGGCGGCCAGCTGGCAGAAAAGGAGGAGTTGCATCCTGTACCAGCCGCAAGGAAAAGTCATCTCTGTCGTGGACAGGATCACCCGGGCAAACTCGGCCACATCCTCGATATACATGGTCGCTTTCGGTCGACCTTTGAGGGAAAGTTTCTTGTCTGTGGCAACTATCGCGAGCACCTATGGAACGTCAGTCGCGTATCGTCCATGGCAATATCGATACTCAATCGGGATCTCACATCGCGGATCTTAACTTGGATATCTTTGCTGAGCTCATGTCCAACCTCGGCCTTGTAGATTAGATGCCACCACTTCCAGAATAAGTCGAGCGAGCTTTTAGTCTTCACTCCTGGGGTGCGACGTCCATCCTTTCCACGTCGCTGGTCACACCGCCAGGAGAAGAGAGCCTTGAGGAAGCGTACCGTCTCCTCTGTATCAGAGAGCCAGGACAAACATTCCACTGGACCGCGCTTTGTGCCATTACAGAACCTAGAACAATCAGCCAACCCAGTAATAGAAGCGAGATGTTGCAATGATGTCTCACCTATTCCAAAAATCTTGCGTCTCATCCAATCTCTCCTGAGTTTTCGGGCTGTAGCGTTTCTGTCGGAGCTGGGAGACATCAAGAGACTCGGCCTCCTGGAGATAGTATTCTGGTGGAAGTTGCTCTTCTTCATCTTCCGAAGCCAGTTCATCTTCGGACTCATCTTCAGACTCGGATTCGGATTCGCTGCTTGGGTCGAAGATGCTAGTTGCGGTGGAGGTTTCAGAGTCTGAAGCGTTGTTCGAGAAGATCTCGGGCAGGCGTGAGCTAGTGTCGCTCTCACTGTCAGGCAGAGCAGGCCACGGAGAAGGCATGGCAGCGGAACACAGTATGGGATTGAAGAGGGGCAGCAAAGACGAGTAGGAGCACGAGAGAATAGTCGTGAGTGATATTATTCCACTTTGAGCAAGTCACCCGTTGGAAACCCAGACCTGGGGCTGGGGGAGTTGCTGGAGAGCGAGGGAGGACTGTCGGTCGGGGGCCATGGTGATCGATATTTATGGAAACTCAGGGGAGCAGAACGGTCAACCGGAGGAGCCAAAAATGGCTCCCCTTCGCCAGGAGGGTGACTGAGGGTGAACGAGGATGGGGCCCTCTGGCGGCTGCAGCACGAATGGACATCGGTCGATCAATGGGCCCAGGCACTAGGCACGGCCAACCCGAAACGCAGGTGGCAGTAAACGAGTCGCGCGTGGGCTTTGGTCCACGTGACGCCAAGACCGACCACGGTGAGCGAGCGGCCTAAAACGGCGTCAAAAGCGGCCGTTTCTGGCCTCCCATTCACCGTGTCATCCTTAATTAGAGTATTAAAAAAGTCGAGTTCTAGTGGGTCTTTATATCTTAAATTGGTATAAGCTTCGGTTCTATAGATTGAAGCTTATATAATAAATCCCGCCGTTATAGACTTGTATTAATAAAAACTGCTAGTTGCCTAATCTATAATAGTGTTAAGGTTAGCGTTAAGTATAGATTTAGGGCTAAAGTCTTACCTTATCTAGAGTATAGATAATCTTAAGCGTTTTAGATAGTTTTATTAAAGGACCTTTGTAAGGGCGTTTATCCCGGCCTTTATACTAATCTAACTTAGCTATCTTATTTATTAGTATTGCTTTTATTTTGCTAAGAAGATTATTAAGGCTTAGTTGGATTATATATATAATATATAGTACTCGGATAATAGCTGAATTATTATTAATCTTAAGTGAGTCAATTGAGTCTTAGAGACTCGATATTAGCGTATTGTTATTTGAGGCGTTATCTGTTATAATAGCGAGTATACGGTTTGTGATATCGTATTATTGTAGAAGTGATATTAAAATAGTACTAAGATTGATATTAGAATAAGATCTAGAAAGAGGCTTAAAACTAAGAAGGATCTCTCAATACTCCTAATCTTAGTTAAGAAAATAGCCTATTATAGCTATAAAAGCCTATTGAAATAGCGATATCTAGCAATCTAATATAAGCGATAGCTTAGTATTAGGGGGAAGTTTTCGAAGAACGTCTTATTATACCTCGAGAATAAAGTCCTTAAGCCGATGTCTTATAACCTTAGAAGATAGTATTTAGGGGGGTATTATAGGAAGTCGAGTATAAGAAATAACCTCCTAAAAGGCTATATACTTAATAAACTAGAAAGGGAGACGAGATATAGTGATTAATCTAAGAATCGATCGCTTCTATCTATCCTAGGAGAAAGATACTAGCTTAGTAGTAGGACTACTTGCCTAGTATATAAGTTAGAATATAATAGACTATATAGATTTAATAGTCTTACTGTATGTTCTATAGCCTTCTTGATATTTGGCCTTCTACTAGTATTCCGGTAATTAACCCCCTTAATATGCTTGTTTATTAAAGATGTTCTACTACGGCTAGCTTCTAGGTGATTAAGGACTCGGTTGCAATTCCTATATATTATATAAGGTTTCCTATTGCGAATATCGGCTATCTAGTCGAATTTATCCTAGTATTCGGCGGAATATTTTCTATTCTACTTTACTTTCTTCTGCTTCCTAAAATATATATAGATTTACTAGGCTGTAAAGTCGGTATTATCTTCTATTATCTAAAGAACGTATTATTTTATACGATTAGGACTAACCTATTATAGATTATCGGGGACGGGAGGGGGTAACGAAGGTCGCGCGAAATCGGAAGGAGGTAAGGAACTTTAGCTCCCTATAGGTTTAGGTGTCTAGAGCTAGGGAACTAATAGATCGTTAGTAAAGTCGAATGAGGTATTATTAAGCTAACTATTATTATTATAGAGAGATGACTGTAAATCAGAGAAAAGCGAACGCTAAGATATAATAATTATATATCCTTCTAATATAATTAAGTAAAAGATAAAGGAATTGAGGATATACTCTTTTTTTGCGACCTTAGGCCTTAAACAAATATACGATAGGACTTAGGACTTACTATAGATTTTGGTATCCTAGTTACTATAGATAGATATATTATATCTATAGACCTACTTTAGTTCAATTTTATCGCTAATTGGCTATATATTTATAGGTTATAAGGGTTACCCGCCGAATTACCTGTAAAATATAAGGGTTACCCGCCGAGTTACCCGTAAAATATAAGGGTTACCCTTATAACTCGTAATAAAGTCTTAGTAGTTTTGAACTCTAGTTTGAACCGGGTTATAATCTTTGATTACTATTTAGAGCTATATTTTATATAATCTAAGGGTTTCTAATAAACCTAAATAAAAGATCTTATAATTAATATTAGAGTAAGACAAAATTTAGTAGGAGATTTACAATTAAAGGTAGAAAGATAAAATGGTAGAATTCAGCTAAAGTATAGACTCTATACTTATAGGTAAAATATATATTTCTCTTATAATATATATAGACTACTAAAATATCCTTCTACTATAACCTAAACCTAGATTCTAGTGTTTTTATTCCTTAAAACTAGTATAAGGTATACTATAAATAAGATATATATAATGATTTCCTAAATTTATATATAGTTAGGAAGAGTTATTATGAGTAAAGAGAAGGGTGAATAAAACAACAGTAAATAACAGTAATTTATCAAATGAATCATCTATTTTGTGCAGCTCAATTAGGAAATAATTATGTATTTGCGGGTGACGCGGGTCGGTAAGGGTAAGTCTTGGCAGAGCAATACGGGTTGAGGGTCGGCTCCCAATTCCCTCTGAGAGAACCGACCCGCATGCGGGTCGGTTTTCAATTCCAGTTTGAGGGACTCGGTGCGGGTGAGGACGAGGTCTAGTTAAATCCTAATTATTAAGCTAATATTAATCGACGAGACCGTCTTTTTAGTCGAGAAGAATCGAAAATAAAGGATAATTATAGATATATACGAGAATAGTAGTATAGATATTAGTAGATCGAAGAATAACGGAAGATAAACCGCAATCTAAACGACGAAAGTAAGATAGCGATCTCGAAGACTTAACGATAAGAGAAATTACTATCGATCGATATTAGTACTATTAGAGGTATTAGTTTTAATAGACTCTATAAAAAAGGAAGGGTTAGTAGAGAAGTCGAAACCTTTATAACTTCGCTTTATAAGATTAACTATATTATCGATATAAAGAGCGTATAGACTCGGGACCCCGAAATTAATTAGATCTTAATAACTCTCCCGAAAGAATACTATAACCTAGTAGAAGTCTTTTTAAAGAAAAAATCCGACGAGTTACTACCCTATAGACTTAGTATAGATTATAATATTATCCTTAAGGTAGAAGCGTAACCCGGATATTATCCTCTCTATAAGCTATCACTTAAAGAGTTAAAAGTAACGAAAAAATATATCCTCGATAATCTCGAAAAAGGATTTATTGTTCTAAGCTCAGCTCTATATATATCCCCGATCTTAATAGTAAGAAAACCTAATAGGGGACTTCGATTCTATATTAATTTCTAAAGGCTAAACGTAATTATAAAGAAAGACTATTACCCTCTACTACTAATCGATAAAGTACTATAATAAATAAGTAAGGCTAAGATCTATATAAAGCTTAATATCTAGTAAGGCTTCTACCGAATTCGTTTAATACTAGGGGTAGAGGACCTTACTATATTCCGTATAAGATATAGATCCTTTAAGTATAAAGTAATACTATTCGGATTAACGAATAGACCCGTAACCTTTTAAAGATTTATAAATAACGTTCTTCGAGAATACCTAGACGAATATACGGTTACCTTTATAGATAATATCTTAATCTATAGTAAAAACGTTAAAGATTACTAGCGATAGGTCAGAGAGGTACTCTATCGTCTATAAAAAGTAAGGTTATAAGTTATATTATTAAAATCTAAATTCTCTATAAAGAAGACTAAGTTCCTCGGATTTATTATAAGTACTAATAGTATAGCCGTTAATCTAGAGAAGATTTATATAGTCTAGTTATAGACAGTACCGACTATAGTAAAAGAAGTATAGTTATTCCTAGGATTCTACAATTTCTACCGACGATTTATTTAAGGATATAGTATAATTTCAAAGTTATTATATTGGTTAATAAGATAAGACGTCCCGTTCGAGTAGTTAGAGAATTATAAGAAGGTATTCTAGACTCTAAAGAAGAAGCTAGTTAGTATACCAATCCTCCGGCACTATAATCTAGTTCGACGGACCCGGGTTAAGATAGATATATCCGATAGAGTTCTAGGAATAGTACTCTCTTAATACTATAAGAAAGAAGATTTTTAGTACCCGATAGCGTTCTATTCGAAGATAATATAACCCGTAGAATTGAACTACGAAGTACGCGATAAAGAGCTCCTCGCGATCGTTCGCGCTTTATAGGAATAGAGACCTAAACTCGAAGGTCTATTCTAGAAGGATCGTTTCGAGATTCTTACTAACTATTAGTCACTTAAGTACTTTATAATAACCCGATAAATAAACTAATAATAGATAAGATAGAATAAGTTCCTATCTTAGTTCTGTTTCGTAATTAAATACTATCCCGAGAAGAAGAATATTATTACTAATATTCTATTATAAAAAGAGTCTCCTTATATAGATAATAGACGATAGTTTATAATACTTCCGAAAGACTATCTTAAGGAAGGAGTTTATCTAACCTATTTAGCTCCTATTTACTCTAAAGAGGTAGAGATAGTAGAGATCGTTAAACGGATAAAGTAAGCTAATCGTTAGAGTTTAGAGTTAGACGAATTCTGTTAAAAAGTATAGGAAGTAGGTGGTTCTCGATAGATAATATAGGACAGATTACTCCTTTATAAAGAATAGCTCGAAGTACTAGACGATAGGGATCTCCGTACTCGACTACTTAATAAGATATACTAGTAACCTTTAATAGCCTATCTAGGTATAGAAAAGATAAAGAAGCTAGTTTCGATAAGATATTACTAATATAGATAGGTAACTAACGTAAAACGATATATTAATAACTACCTAATCTATAAGTATATAAAGGCTTAGAGAGATCGAGTACCTAGATTATTACGACCTCTACCGATTCCGGAGCGATCTTAATAATATCTCTCTATAGATTTCCGTTCGTTCCCGAAGGACCGCTATAGGTACGACGTAGTTTTTATAGTTATAGACCGTTTGAGTAAAAGACCGATATCGATCCCTTATTAAAAGGAAATAAAGGCTAAGCAGATAGCTTATTTATTTATTAACTATATTATCCGAATTATAGGAATTCTAGAGATAATTATCTCCGACCGTAGAGGTCAATTTATCTCCGAATTCTAGACTAAATTCTATAGGATCCTTAGAATTAAGAGAAAACTGTTAATAGCTTACTACCCTTAGATAGATAAATAGAGTAAGATCGCAAATTAATATATAGTATAGAGATTACGACTATATATCGAGTAGAACTAGGACAACTAATTAGAGATCTTACCGATAGTTGATTTCGCTGCCTCGATCCTCTCTTAAGATATAATAAAGAAGTTATCTTTCTTTATAGAAAGAGGATACGAACCTTCGATAACGTTCGACTAGAAAGATTAGGAGACGGTAACTCTAAACGAGTAAGATACGGTATAAATACTCTCCGAGTTATAGGATATCTAAACTTAGATAAAGAAGTAAATCGCGAAGTCGTAGCAATTATAGATTCGTTAAGCGAATAAATATTATCGAGAAGAGGATTTCGGAATTAATAATTCGGTATTTGTTATAACTAAGGACTAGTTATAAGATCGACCTAGTAGGAAGCTTTCCTACCTAGCGAGTAGACTATATAAGATTATCGAGAAGGTAGGTAACTCCTATAAAATAGATCTTCCGGAAGCGATTCGAGTGTACCCTATCTTCTATCTAAGCAAGTTACAGAAGGCAGTAACGACAGAGCCTCTAGAGGAACAATATATAGATCCGTCTCTACTAATATAGGTCGGAGAGACAGACGAATAGGAAGTCGAAAAGATTCTAGACGTTAGATCGTACTATAGGAAGTTACAATATAGAGTACAATAGGTAGGATATAACCTCGATTTATAATAGTATCCTACCGGCGACATAAAACATATACTAAGGAAAATATAGGAGTTCTATACGCAGTACCCTGTAAAGCCCGGTCCCCCTATATATTTATAGGAATAGCTTGATACTAATGAAGAAGACCGAGTCCTCGAAAATCACGTTAATAACAACAAGCTAGTATTCAGGGACTGAATGTATTCTTAGTCGGGGGTTATGTGACGATTGAGACTAAACTGCACTATCCTTTCTGCCAGTACTAGCCGCCTATAGGGGTTTCTGCCAGATGTCTCCGACTTGTAGATATTTGCATGGTTTATATTAGGAGACAGGACCAGGACCCACAAAGGTCCTACCAGGCAGGTTTCCTTTCTTCTTCTTTCCTTTTACTCCCTGTACTTAGTATTCTCGTTGAAATGCACTCTTTTGTTTAAGAACTGGCTGGTAACAGCTTTATTGTTATAGTGAAATACCTTAATCGGAAGGTTCCACTGATTCCTTACTAGCTATATAAACTAGTTAATTGCTATCTAGCATTCAGGCTTTAGCTCATATATCATAATCTAGTAGAATCTCGGCTCTTCTATATAGAAGTAAGATATCTATCGATGTCAATTATATACTAGCGGCAGTTATATTAGATCAAAGTAGATTCTTCTAAATAGTCCAAAAGTACGTCCTACTAGCCGGCGAGAGATCTGCTTTAGTACTCTCCCAATACAACATATATAGCATAATAAAGCTTCTTCTTTCTCTACTTTCTAGAGGACTATACTATCTACCATAGTAGCAAGCTTAGCTACGGCGCAGGGCTCAATATAAGCAAGTCGCCGATACCAGATATCAGCCGATACCTTTAATTCCTACGGCTTTACTAAGGATCTCTGTATAGCATATACTTATTATAGTGATAGGGCCTCGTTTGGTTCGTTAAAAATCTATAGGTTAAATTGATCCCATAGATACACATTAACTACAGGTAAATCCTTTAGATCTCGAATATAGTTTATACGTTGACACCAGGTACCCCCCTTCTTCTTTAGCATCGTGTACGATACTAGATTTATATAGAAGCTAGGCGAGTAGAGAGCGTTACTTAATATAATCTCCATTCTTCCTTTCTATAGATGCTTACCGACTAGTCGAACTATACCTCTCCCTAGCACCTATATAGTACTATCTCCTATAGTCAAATTGATGACTTCTAGCGTAAAATCAATAAACAATACTCTATTATTACATACATATAAACTCGACCCAGTATCAAGAATCCATCGATTGTAGAGAGAGAGCTCGCCAGTCTTTACAGCTAAGAGTACATACTTACCAATCTATATAGCTTTACTTAGTGGCTAGTAGGTAGTAGCAAAACTGACTTAGTTTACAGATTTATAATACTTTAGTATAGCTTTATTAATAGCTTTATAGACCTATTGCTTCCACCTAGACTGCGCCAAAACCCGAGAATGGGTAAGAGAAGTCGACCCGCAACCCGAACCCGCAAACCCGATGGGTAGACTCGACCAACCCGCAACCCGCCCCGCAACCCGCGCGGGTTACCCGCACGGGTTCCCGCAAAAACCCGCGGCTACATAATTTTCCCAATTAAGCCATGGCGAAGTATATAAAAATGCTGATTTATACTAATAAAATACAGTAATCTACGGCGGTTTTATTTATACGTCTAAGGCACCCTTCGACTACTGCTATTCCTAACCGCGGTCAGATATTATCTATATATTGAAAACTCCCTTCAGACTACTACTATCTCTAACCGCGGTCAGAAACTATCTATACATTGAAAGATCCCTTAAGAATACTACTATTTTTGACCGCGGTTAGAAATTACGTCTTTATTAGGGTTATTATACTGTAAGCTAGAAACTATAGGTAGAGTTAGAGATATATATTTTGTAGATATATATTTTGATAGGGTGTTGTAGTTTTCGTGATTTTCTTAGTTCTTACGGGTTTTTATACGGGTTTATACGGGTTATTTCGCGGGTTATATAGGTTTCTGCGGGTTTCTACGGGTTATTTCGCGGGTTATTCGGGTTATACTATAGGGTTTACGGGTTATTATAGGTATTAACGCGGGTTTCTGCGGTTTTATATAGGTTTCTACAGGCTCTACCTACTAAAGCTGAATTAGATAAGCTAATTATTATTATATAGAGATTTAGTACTACGATATATTAACCCGTATTTAAGTACGATATAGTACCCTAGGATAGATTGCTAGGGTTTTTAAGATTCTTTATATACGTAAGGCCCTTCTGCTAAAATCTTTAACTCTACCTTTCCCGATACTATATCTTAAAGCTAATATTCTGACGCGTTTTTATTATCTCTATATAATAGTGATATTAACCTTACTTACCTTACGCCTAAGAATAAGTAGCTTGCTACTATTTCTAAACCCTTTACTAGCTAGCTTACAATCGATTTATTTAACCCTAAGTTTCTACGCCTACTAATTCTACTCTTAGTCTCTGAAGGTCTTATATATATAGGACCGGACCGTAGAAAGGTATTTATTCTTTATAACGAAATAGTTAATAAAGAATTTATAGATTAGTAGATTAGAATATAATATAGGGGTCTTAGTAATACTAAGATTAAATAGGACTCGAAGTATTAGTTAAAATCCTAGGATAAATTCGATTAGGTCGTATATAGCTCCGATAGCGTACCTAAGGTAATATATAAGCGATATAAAGTAATCTTAGAGTACCCTCAATCCCTATTATTAGGGATAATAGTATACTAAGGCACCTCTATAATAGGAAAGTACCTTAAAGATACTAGTTATACTAAGGTAGCTCGATACTGTACTTAGAAGTCGGGGATTACTCGGTTTATAAAGGCTATAGTATACTTATATCTTTCTTATTTAGTACTTTACTATTATTAATATATCTACCTTCTAGAACTAGGATTCCTTAGTACGGATAACGTTTAACTAGATAGTCTAGGAGGACTAGCTACTACAATTTCTTATAGTCGCTCGCCTCCTATTCCGGTTAATTGAGTACCCTAAATTTTATATATTAGTCGTACTTATATAAGTTACGGATTCCCTACCTAAAATCCCTTCCGCGAAAACAATTAGACGCCGTCTTCAAAGTACTATATAAGAGCGCTAATAGAGTATCCTATAGAGGCTACCTTCTAGTATAAAACTATCTGTTATACTTAATTGCTAGATCTTACCGTTCGTATAGGCCTTTATAGCAATTACTAGTTATTTTATTAACGAGGACTAGTAGTACCGTAAGATCCTTCTTAGATTCGAACCTCTCTACGGAACCTACTCTAGTATAAACCTTAGTATTATACTTATAGATATTCTTAAGAGGTATAATATTAAATATAAGGTACTTACGATTATAACCGATAATACTTCGAATAATAAAATATTAGTCGAAAGTCTCTAGTAAGTAATACTAGAAGATATTACTATTATTAGAGTTCTATATATTACCTATATCCTCTAGCTATATCTTAATAAGTTACTTAGATATATAAAAGCGAGCCTAGTGAATAAGTTAATAGAGACTCGGTAGACGAAACAGCGGTCTTAATCCGCCTAAACGAACGCGAGGTAGTATAAGCGAGAGATTGTTAATACTTTAAATAAGGTTAGTTATATCTAATTTTATAATATTAATACCGTTTCTTATACCTTACTAACTATTTTACTAGGTTCGAAACCTCGCTATATACGTAAATATAAGCCTCTAACAATAAGATATATTTTACGCCCTTTAGACTGAATCAGCTAAACTCGCGCTAATATAAGATATTAAAACGCGATAGAACTCTACTTTTCTTATACTCCGGTATATAAAGCGGCTTCGCCCTTATTTTACGCTATTTTGTAATAAGTATAAGCGATCGGACCTTACGTTAGATAACGATAAATAGCGACAGATCGAGTACCTTCTTTAGATTACCCAGCCTTTCTTTAAATTTACCTTTAAACTATTAAAGATAAAGGATACTACTATCTACTATATATTTAAGATCTATAATAAGCTCTTCGAGTACCTTAAGTAATCTATTATATAGCTCCGATATAAAAGGGTCCCTTAGAAAACAAATATACTATAGGCTCTTAAAGCTATATAGTAGAAACTTAAGGACTATTACGCCGAAATAGATAATATCCGAGGTAATCTTTATATAATTAGAACTATACTTACTCCTACTAATAAGCTTCGGTTCTTTCAAACCGATAAATAGGAAGAGTAATAGGCTTAGAGGTATCGATATAGCTTTTAAGACTACCTTATACTAGACTGCGGCACGATCCGCAATATCCGCGGATATCCACAATCCATATCCGCAAAGTGCGGATTTGGATATTTTTTGATATCCAATATCCGCAGCCTTGAGGATTTGGATATAGACCTCATATCCATTGGATATCTGCGGATATCCAATGGATATCAAACAGAGCAAACACGCTAAGACATGCCAAGAAACTTCCTATTTAGGAGGTCATATGACTAAAATCCATAGAGATATGCATAAAAATTACTAGATCTAGTAATTTTAGCGAGATTTTACTAGTGCGGATATGGATATCAACTGATATCCGCACTGCGGATGTGGATATCAACTCATATCCAATATCCGCAATTTGCGGATATAAGGATCGATCTGATATCCATTGGAGCGGATATGCCGCAGTCTACCTTATACTATATAAGATATATCTTAGAAGTATATAGACGTCTCTACCGTCCTAGTCTTCGAAAAGGTTAGGGTCTCGCCTCGATATAATACTCGGAAGTTAGTAACCTAATAACCTATCGCGTAATAAACTCTTATAATATCTTAAAGTAGTATATATAAAGTATAACTACTAGAATTATAAAATATAGTACTAATATATAATAGATACTATTAATATATCCCCCCTTCTGTTCTAGAAGGATAACCAATGCGATTCCTAGCTCTTATAAGCCTAGCCCGAGATATACTTTCGATTCTAGCAACCGGGGCGGGCGTCGAAAGGCTGTTCAACTCTACTCGGGATATCTATTACTACCGCCGAGGTAGACTTAACACCGATACTATTTAGGATCTTATAATATACCTTTATTAGACTGCGACAACGCCCGTTTTTGTGGAGACATTTTTAGCGTCGCCAAGACATATGCGGGCACTCTTGGCACGGTGGGTACTGCCAAGAACTAGTTATGTACATAAAATCGCCGAATAGGGTAATTTTTGCATTATTTTTGCATAAGGATGGGCGATGGGCGTCGAATTTCAAAAGGCCCACGGGCCGTGGACACTTTCTAGTGCCCATGGACGGGCGATGTCGCAGTCTAACCTTTATACGTCGAGGTTTAACTTCGAGGAAGCCGAGTATATATTTCTAAAGGAATTCTTCTCTCGCGATAAGGTCGAGACAGCTAACGAAGAGCAGAATAATAGTCTTTATATATACAAGTTTGATCCGATTAGCGATAATAAGGAAGATAGGATGATAGTAGAGATTAGTAATAGAAGGGAGGACGAGCAGCCTACTCTATCAACTAGTAACGAGGATCAAGTTCCAGAGTATAATATCCTACTACCTATACCTAAGGAAGGGAATACTTAGGTACGTAGATTTGTTAGATCCCGGAAACGTATAAGGTAGGATAACGATGAATAGGAATACTATTAGCTTCAAATTGATAACTATATTATTTACAATCTAAGTATATATAGGAAATATAGTATAATAGTAGCAGTCGAAGAAGGTTTTAGGCATAATCTCTGACCGCGGTTAGAAATAGTATAGGCTAAAGTAGCTTTTTACGTATAAATAATTTCTGACAGCCGTTAGAAATAGTGGTGGTATATTGGAATTAGAGCGGGCTGTAGGAGCTTTTACCCCCTTAAGGTAAAAAGGAAATATAACAAGATACAGGTAAGAAATGCATAATTTATATAGATACGACTCTTCCTATGTTTGCACTGTTTAGTAACCCGCATAGGTAACCCGCAAACCCGCGCGGGTTACCCAAGCAAACCCGAAACCCATTGCGGGTTATGAAAGTCGACCCGAAACCCGACCCATTTGCGGGTTAGGTTTTTTCGGGTTTGCGGGTTTGCGGGTTTTGGCGCAGTCTACTTCCACCCTAGATCATTTGCTAGCTTCTTTCTAGCTCTCTCTAGCTTCCCTTCGTCTAGGGTATATCCTTCTAGGCGTATAGCTTCATTCATAAGCCAGCAGTTAGCCACCTTATAGTATAGATAACCATTACCACATAGACATTTTCTCTTCTCGAATAGAAGCTTCTCTTACTTCGCTTCCGGCTTTACTTCTCGATAACCTTACCAGGTTGAAAAAGCACTTTTTGGAGCATTGGTTAAGGTCACAGTTTTGACGCCTATCTCCCGATTCATTACACGGAATAATTTAAGAAGATCTCGAGTGTCATATTTCTTCTTATCTATAATAATCTCTTAGTATTTTCCTTACCACCAGATTAGCAGTACCTCTTTAACTGCATATAGGAAGTCTCGATTGGAATCTACATCGCTAATACCGAGGCTAATAGCTTACTCTCTTAATAAATTCCACTTTTAAAGCCACTACTTAATATCACCGGTTGGTTTCTGTATAGCAAAGACCTTCCAATTCATACGGATTTCTTCTTCGTACGCCGTTAACCGAGCAAATCTAGTCTTTAGGTATACAAGCCTCTCATACGGAGTACGATATATAATCAGAGTAAGGTAATATATTAGGTCGAGGTAGGTAAGGATATACTCGTTGACATCACTTAGTCCTTTTACTTACTTCTCCCACTTCGTATACTTCATTTTATACACGTCTATTCGATCTCGCCAAATCCTTCGATCCTTATCATTGCCGTCCTCTAGGTATTCCGGTTCCACCGGTTCTTAGAGAGGTATAGATCTTATTACTTAGGATTCGGTTGTTATCGGGGGATCTAGGTTGCAAAGGTCCCATACGTTCTTTTACATAGCATATAGCTGCACTTTTACAAACCAAGTAAGCCACTGCGGCGAGTCCTTCAGTTTTTCGCCCTTCATAGCGGAGAGAATTGATACTGCCTCCATTGCTGGATTCAGGGGTAGCTGGGAATAGCTTTACAATTACTAATTTAGGGGTAGCTAGGAGGTTTCAAGGGGTAGAAAGCAGGCTTCTAGTAGTGTACTAGATACTATATCTCAAATAGTAATGCTTTCTTCGATACGAACCAGGCTTATAACTATCGGATTGGTCTGTATTGTAAATGTAGGGGTCCAATCAGTGGTACTCAACTCTCTGTATTTCTGTATCGGCTCTTGGTACAATTTATATGGAGCCATGATTACATAACATTAATTACAAAAATGTGTAGGATTAATAAATCCCCCGGTATGCCGGTCGTCATGCTCCGACAACATGGTGATGCCTCAGGCATCCAACACTTGGCAAGTTCTTCTGCTATTGAAAGAGGGGATGCAGTTGGTTACAAAGTTATCAAATGTTCTAAACTAATGAATTAGTCTGTAAATGTAAAGTCATACTGCTCAATGGAATTGTCCATAGCAAAGAAAATTCCGAGCGACGGGTACACATATACTTATTTTCGATGTATGAATTGATAAAAGAATTCAATATTTCTCACTTTTACAAATATACCTCCCCTATTTCTTCTATCGTTTAAATTACCATAGCTTGTCACTGATGGTTCAACAACTGTTCCATTTACTTTCAAGGTACAACGTCGCCAATGTCAAAGCCTCATTCGAAGCATACTACTTATCCTGGCCTTCGGGGGAATGAATAACCTATAAACCTATGATGAGCCAGGAAAATACAGAAGAAGGATACTCCGACTTACCATCTCCACATTGTTCCCAATCGGATCTAAAACAAATGCCCCGTAAAAATTCTCATGATACTCGGGTCTCAACCCAGGCTTGCCATTGCAGGTGCCCCCAGCCTCGACAGCAGCTCTGTGGAAGGCATCTACTGCAGCACGATCTATCATAGATCAGTCAGTGGATGTATAACTTAAGATCTCTTATAATATCCTCCATAGGAGAAATGTCTAGGAGTAGGTTAACGTACTCGGAGCAGAAAAGGCAAAATGAAACCCCGATGGAATATTCGTCTCCTTCTGGGCGATCCAGAAGTCAGGAAACTCGCTGCCCAGTCCGACCATACCGGGGAACCGCATAATTTCCTTGAAGGCTAGAGGAGAAAGGGCTTTCTTGTACCACTCGATCAGAGACTCGAAGTCCTTTTCCGAAGCGGGGATGGTGATATGGTCGATATTGCTAGACGACATTGCTGTTAACTGTTAACAGATAATAAATTGGGTAATAATTGGGGAATAGTAATATAAGAAGAGCAAATAAACGTTTAGTTTAAAGAGTTCCTTTCGCTATCTTTTATATACGAGGGAAAGCGATAGATTAAGTATCCATTAAGAACTACACGAACTACACGAACTACATTAATATTGTCTTTTATGTGGTCACGCTGCGCTTGGCAGTATCTAATACATCATACCTAGGCTAATAATCAATGATCTAGACCTCGTACGCATACCTCCGCTATTTTGAAGTAACTTTTGTTATTCGTATTATGAATGAATCTATTTATTATTTTAACGTTAATTTGTCAACCAAGTTTAAGTTTTTTTTCTCATCATATGGATCTCGTATTGATAGTATTTTCATTTCCTGCTTTAGGGGCTACGTATGAAAGGCCTGTCCGGCCTGGATATTTTCACCCCGCATTTGCCTTTCTAGACTCGGGAACCAGTGGACTTGGACGGTTTTTCTTGGGTGCATTATCTCATAATCCCATCATTTTGTCCATAATCTATTGTCACCTGAACATTGGGCCTGGGGGTTTATTTTTTACTACTGTTGTGGGGATTACAAATGGATGATATTCCTATTCTACTAAATAACTAGTGGCGAATAGCCGCTCAAAACGGTGAAGGGTAGACCTCCCGTAACAGTGCCCGCATGAAAGCGATGCTAACGTCCCCGCTGACTCCATGGCACATTGCCACCATAGGCACAATAGAGAAATGCAAGCAAAATTAAAGTAATAGCTCCCTTACGTTGTAGTCTTCTTTGTAATGTCCTCCTTAGGGTACCGTTCTTAAAGCACAAATTTTTCCTCACTATTCCTTTCGACTATACTATCGTCGTCCTTAGAGGCAACTTTTTCGATGGACAGTGGATAAACAGACTCGCTTCGTATGTCGTCGTCTTTGGAACCTTGATCGTTAGGATCTTCCAGCTCAGATTGTTCGCCCTGGCCTTAGGAGTCTTCGTCGTAAGAGTCCCCGTCTTCGAGGTCCCTATCTTCATGTTCGGATTCTTTGTACTGTTAGAGTCAGGGGTTCTCAGCCTAAGCGCGTCCGTATTCTCCTTTGTGAGATTTATCTTCCGCCTGACCCGGTGGCAGTCTTCCGCACGACCCATTTTGGGTCGAAAGCTGATAAGTAACCTAAGCCTAACCCAGACCCAGTGACTAGGGCCATGGAAACCTTAATTTAGGCCTAGTTTAACCCAGCCTTTATATATAAATTTTGGTATGAATATTTAAATAATATGCTATTGTTTTCCCTATTATAGTTCCTAAATTATAATACTACACTTTCTACTCTGCTTCATATTGTTGATCCTATCTTCTCAACTAGTTTTACACATTCGATCTAATAGAAAAGGTTATTGTATACTGCTATTTGCCCAGTTAGATTGCAACAAAGAAGGCTTAGTTCTTAGATTAAAGCGAAAATCTACGTGATCAGGCTAGTCAGATTGATTGCCGTCGTACGCAGCCTATATAATAAGTATCCATACACACAACCAATAGCTATTTAATGGGCACAAAGCATAGCCAATTTGGAGATTTCCAAACTTGATTTGGCTATCTATGTATATCCCTCATTAGTGATAATCAATTGTATATCGATGGGACATTTAACTTCGACGTTAAGTACAAATCATGACAGGCTTTTTATATATCTAAAATTTTAAAATTCTAACTCTCGCTCTATATTTGAAAACATGATTTGAGGGTGTGAAAAGGAAAGTTTACGCCTGACTAACTACAATATGAACATTGCAAAACAAGGATAAAATTTAATCTCTAAGAAAGTCTAGAACATACGACCATTGCACGAATGACTCGCAAGCTTAGGGGATAGGGGCTATATACAACCATGCACGGGGAAGCATAAGGACAGGGGGCGCTAATTCAAGTTAGTGTAAGCTAAATCTGAAAGTACTTCCATCCAATATCCGATATGGTGTAGTGGCTAACATCGCCGTCTCTCACACGGCAGCCGGGGGTTCGATTCCCCCTATCGGAGCTTCTTTTTTAGTGTTTTAACTTATTTGGCCAGTGGATGTTCAATTTTTTTATACATATAATACATTTTTTTTTATTTAACATAGAGAAGTCGTTTTCATAATTAAGCTCTTTTTCTACCGTCCCAATAAAGCTCAAGATGGATGGGAACATAGAAAAAAGGAACCCCCCCTAAAAAAGACCACCAAAAACATATGAGAAGACCGCATGGCCGACTATTCTTGTTCATATTAGTACAAGAAATGCAGCAACCGAAACAAATATATTATATTCGATGGGTTTATTTCTGCAAACCTGGAGGACCTTGGAAAACAGTGCCAACCTTGGGAGAGCAGAGAGTCATCACCTGACCTTATCATATCTAATCGGATCTTTTTTTTTTCTTGAAGAAACTCAAGGTCCATAACATAGTATTAAGAGATCCCAATTGCGATACAGTACATCGATCGCAGAGAGGCTCCAAGGAAGACAAATTGTCTCTTTCCATCATTACCATCCAAGCCAACCTTGCCCACTCCATCAGCAGGGTACCTTTTCTCCACCAAGACCGCGGGGTACTATCAGTCTTCCCCGAAAAAAAAAAAAGAATCGCAAAGCCCACCTGAAGTCCAACAACCAATATAAACCTATCCAAAATGGCAACAACAACACCCCAGCCGGCCACAGATGCCGCGTCTCACCTCGATCTCGCCATCACCCTCACAATCAACAATTGGCCGGCCCTCTCACTAGCCGTGCAGTCAAACTGGGGCGGCCCCAACTCAAGCGAGAAGCGGGACTGGCTTTGTGGCGCGATCTCTGAAATGCTGGCTGATCGACCCGAGACCGATGCAGAGGACCTGGAGGAAGTGCTCATACAAGTGATGAACGACGAGTTCGACGTGGCGGTGGACGACGAGAGTGCCGCCGACGTTGCGGATATGATCATGGAGTTGAAGTCGCAAACGGATCGTGGCGAGTTCGGTACTATTCAACAGATGTTGGAGAAATTCCAGAAGAAGAGCCAAAATCGCTCTGCTACGAATCAGTTCCAGAGAGTTGAGGCGGCGGATGAGGATCAGGAGACGGATGAGAGTGATGAAGACGATGTTGAGATGGGTGAGGCGCCTACTTTGGTGCGGGCTCCTAGGGAGCGGGCTGAGCCTGAGATTGATGATGATGGATTTACAAAGGTTGTTGGAAAGAAGAGGTAGATTTGGACGTTTGTTGAATATATTTTGTTTTGTTTCCATTTTGCCTTGGTGGCAGCAGGAAACTCCTCGGATAGATATCCTTTTTTTTTCTAGTTACATAGATGAATTTATTACCAATGGTTGATTGTTCATCAGATCCGGTGTGCGTCGGATACCCCCCCTATGTGGCTGGAGATAACTCAAGAACCCATACATGGTACAACCGCTTGGATTCATAGATGGAGCAAAGTCTATGAAAAGAAAGAATGTGGAAAAAGAAATGTTCATCATCGTCAGTTGTGGACTGTCTGTGGTATCATTACGCGACCTCTGCCCACCCGTCCCGCCCTATTCAGAGTTTCTCGCAAGCACATCACTGATTTTTTGTGGTTCGTTGCACTTTTGAGAACATGGATATTCAGGCATCCTTGGCAAAAGCACTTCACTGGGCCTCGGTCTCGGTAGTGATGAGCTTGGTGATCATACCAATAGCAATGGTTTGACCCTACAATCGAAATGTTAGCGGAGAAATAATATTAGAAAGAGTGTAAAAAGGCATACCTGGTCACGAAGGGTGAAACGACCCAATTGATTGTATTCATCGTAGGTCTCGACACAAACCGCACCGGCGGTGCTGGTAACCTCGAGGCGGGCAATAATGGTCTGGCCCTTGCTGGCGAACTGGGGAGGGCGCTTGCTCTTGCGGCCGGTGCCGGGCTCGAGCTTGTGAAGAAGAGAGGCGAAAGTAACTTCCTCAACAGCGGAGTGGACGTGCAGGACACAGTTGAAACCCGCTGTCAGAATGCTCTTCAGGTCCAAGATACGAATCTTAGCCTCGAAAGCAGACACACAGTGAACGGGGCGCTTAGGTGAGCAGAGCACGAAACCAGGGAAGAAATCTTCTTCTTCAATACCACGGAGACGCAGGCGAATCTGGTCACCAACCTTGGCGGTCGAAATCTCTTCTTCTGTTTCACCGTACATAGCAGAAATCTGAACCTCCTCCCGGTTGGGCATCATGAGATAAGTACCACTCTTCTTGATGATACCGGACTCAATGCGACCCTCTGCCATGGTACCCATGTCACGGTACTTGGCGCTGATCGGCATCATGAACGGCGCGTTGACCTTACGCTCGGGGAGCTCAAACGCAGTCAGGTATTCGAGCAGTGATGGACCGTCGTACCAATCGCACACATCCTTGGGAATGCGGTCTTTGATACCGATAGTGCGCTGAGCAGAGATAGGCATGCAGAAGATATCAGACTTCTTGTAGCCCAGGGCTTCCAAGAATTTGGTAACCTTGATGGTGCATTCATCGAACCGGGCCTTGCTCCATTCGACAGTAGGATCGTCCATCTTGTTCACCGCCAAAATTAGCTTAGAAACACCGGTGTTGCGAGCGAGTAAGGCGTGCTCGCGGGTCTGGCCACCTTTCTCGAATCCAGTCTCGTACTCGCCCTTACGAGCGGAGATAACCAAACAACCGAGATCGGCCTGGGAGGCACCACCAATCATGTGAGGAACATAGGACTTGTGACCAGGAGCATCCAAGATGGAGAATTGGCGCTCAATATCACCCTCCGGGTGCGGGACAGTGACCTTGAAGAAGGCACGGCCAACCTCGACTGTCTTACCCTTGGAACGCTCCTCCTGGGTCAAATCAAGAGCCCACGAGAGGTACCAGGTCTCTCGACCGGCTTCCTTGGCCTCCTTCTTGTATTTGTCCAGTGTACGCTCATCGACCATACCGGTAGCATGCAGGAGGGAACCTCCCAGGGTGGACTTGCCAGCATCGACGTGACCGATGAAGACGACGTTGACGTGCTCTCTGCGCTCACCATAAATTTCCTTCAGGGTTGCATCATCAACATCAGCTTGCTGTGCCTTTGCGACGGCATTGGCCTCGCGAGCTTGCTTGGCAGTCTCGCCGCGGGCTGGGCTGGAACGTCCAGGGCTAGAGCGGCCAGAAGATGGTGCGGGAGAACCCTTGCCAGTAGCGGCAGCCTTGTCTGACTTGTCAAGGCTCTTAGTAGCCGCCACCTTTGAGCCTGCCTCGGCAGCCGCGGAGCCCTTGGTATCACCATTGGCCTCCTTGGGGGTGGTGTCAACAGGCTTGGGTGCTGGGGTAGGAGTGCCGATCGAAAGGACCTTGGTCTTGGGGGCAGCGCTAGAAGAAGTGGCGCCGATAGAGAGAACCTTGGCCTTGGGCGCGGCGGCATTCGCTGCGGGCTTTGGAGCGGACTGGGCCGGTGCTGCTACAGGCGCATTCTGGCGAGGCTGCTGGTTATAGGCACCGTATTGCTGCTGTTGCTGTCCATTGTTGTACTGGTTGAATCCACCGGGCTGCTGGGCATAGGCGTTGTACTGGCCATAGGCTTGCTGCTGTTGCTGGTAGCCACCGTAGGCCTGTTGTTGGCCGTACTGAGGGTATCCCTGTTGGGGGTAGCCAGCATACTGCTGGTACTGCTGTCCGGGAACGAAGGAAGAGGCTCCAGGTGTGAAAGAGGCAGCGCCCGGTGTGAAAGAGGCAGCGCCAGGTGTGAAAGAGGGCGCCTGGCCCTGAGGGCGAGATTGTGCGTTCAGGTTAACGCCCTCAGCCTGTCGGGAAAGCTCATCTTCCCAGGATTCGGGTGTTTGGTTTGACATCGTGAAATAAGATCTAAGGTCGAATTAACACGAAAATACGAAACCAAGACGGATTTAGACAAATACAAGTTGGGTCAATAAGAGGGGCCCCAGTGCCTTTTGATTTTGCACAGGTGAATGACTAAGACCCCGCGATATTTTTTTTTCACGTGATATTTTATCTTGGATTGGTTTCTTCTGTTTCAGTGTGACAATGTGAGTAAATGTTTGTAGGGAAAACGGTCTCTTTTCTTATACCTATGACTTTTTCAATTCTCTGACCTCACTACGTTGTCTCTTTCCAAGTTAAAAGGCGCAAGTGTTGGGAGTTGGGCTCATCTTTGAGCTTTCATTCTCTTATCGATAAGCACCCCTCCATGCCGGTCCACGAGTGGTTTATTGCTCAGGGGCGTTTTATATCGCCTGTCATACGATCTACACTACGAATCTTAAAGGCCATTGGCCTTTAACTTGAACCAAGATGGATACATTTTTAACTGGGGTGTGTCTCGTATATTATGGACCATAGGGCAAGCAGCTAATTCGTGTATTGCATACAGCTCACCCGACAGGCCATGAATTATGCCATTCGGTATGCTTAATAATGATTGAGGAACGACACCGTTCAATGCTAAAAGCTGTCACGTAGGTCGGGAATTGCGATAACTGCCAGTTATGCAATGCGCCAGTCATCGCGCTTGCTCAGAGTAAGTCTTTTCGGCTGTAGAAAGAAGTCGGCGCTGATCCATTCCCTCAGAATGTCAAAAGCGAGGACCGAGATGAGCTTGTTTCGTTACAACAACGTCTGGAAAGCAAGATACAGGTTATTGCCCCAGCTATTGACATGATTGAGTTGATGTGAGTCACTCGACACTGGTTTGGATTGCCAGAAAGCTAATAATTGTTTTCTAGTGCTGCTCGAGGAAATACGTCATTGGAATCTGCTGTCGCCCTCACAAAGTCTCTGAGATGGGATATTCAAGCCCTAGGACAGCGTCTGGGAAGAGCTGCGGCATCTGAAGAACTGAGGCGTAAAGGGGCAAGATCCTCCAAGGATCAAACGAACAGCGAGAAAGAAATCAAGCTTATTATCAAAGATATCAAGAAGCTGTTGGCTCGGATTGAAGACGCAGTACCACTGATGAACCTGGCCATCACCACCTCTGGGGCCAAGTTATCCACCAACTTACCCGCAACGGTATCGCCATCCCGACTACTCCAAGCAAGCACGTTTCTCACAGCAGGGGATACACAATATTCAATGTCCCCATCTCAAGCAGTCCAAGTAGGGCCAACTTTTACCTTATCGATGTACATGCTATTTGCCAGCCACTTGCGACCTCATGATGAAGAATCTGTTCGCGAGGCCACATGGAAGGAAGTCATGCACAAGGCACGTTTGAAGCTGCGCCGCGTTCCAATAGCTTCATTGCAGTCTCCAGACCAACACCCACGAACGAAACTGCCGGGGCCAGCCGGGTCCGATGAATACGCTTATCAAGTCCTGATCATCGAAGACCTAGATGATAGTCGAGTCCACACAATCGACGAGAATGACCCGCAACCCCAAAACTATGAAGGCGTTTCCACGGCAGGAATCCGGGAGATTCTTCCTATTCACCAAATTTCGAAAATCTTCTACGCAGACACCGGGAGAATCCTCAACATCAGCACAGAGGGCGAAACAAACAACCCAGTGCTACTATTGAAACGGGACCTCAATGCTCTCCCGCCACGCCGCATGATGGAACGCGACGAGATGGAGGAGGACTTTGCTCAACCAGAATCCGAGGAGGAACCAGAGGATGAGGAGCAAGCTCAACTCGACGCACAGCTGAACGGGGGCGACAATCCGGAAACCAGCAGCTTCAATTATCTGCATGAAGACTCCATCCCCGAAGAATGGCGTCTACCTCCCGGACTAGACCCAGAATGGATCGCATTTGAAGTTTATAACGAAGACGAAACCTCCGATACCGAGTCCGAAGCCGAAAATCCCGAATCATCCACAGTTGAATCCTCAATAGACCCAAATATGATGGCCAAGCTATCGCTTAATGAGAAGGGGCATTCATCTCACTCCCCATCTCCTCTGAATCAATCATTCTCATCCGCCGCTGCAACAACAACAGTCTCCAACCCCCACTTCGAAAACATCCGTACCTCCCTCTCCCTCCTCGAAACCCTCCTCCGCCTAACATCCCTCCAACAATTCCAGCAACAATCCCACCTCTCCATCAGTGACGAGCTCCTCAACTTCTTTTTGGAAGAATCATCCACAACCGGCGCTGGCGGCGACGAACAGCACCGCCAGCGGCTACGCTCCGAGGCCCGCCGTCGCGTTGGCTGGGATCCTTACAATGAAAGCCCCGTCAAACACCGCGGTGAGGATTACCAGTATGGCTGGGAACCCGGTAACGGTTCCCAGTATGGCGGCGATCCTTACTCGCCCAGCGGGCGGTCGCAGGGCTTCCACCTTCGTTCCAGGGAAAGTACGCCAGAAACTCCGGTGCGCAAAGGCTCGAATGTCCGTCCAAGTGTTCAACGTGGTATGAGGCCTGCGTATGCTGAGTCGCCCCTTTCGAAAAAGATGGGGAGGTCTCTGGATGATGGAGATGTAGGGTCTGGCACAACAGATTAAATGGGAGATGGATGGGAAATTCGTGGACTATGATGCCTTGTACATGTATTATGATCATGATTATGAGATAGCGAGTGCATTACAAGATAGATTTTTTCATCCTACCCTTCGGGCCAATCCTCTACTGGATGTCAAATTGTTCGGCGAATGCCATCATCTATAGTGGCCGTCAAATGTCGGCTGATGGTCCACTTAGGAGCTTAGATAGTCAGACCCCCATGATGAGATGAGATGCTATGTATGTGGATAGAAAGAGTGACGTGTATTCAGATATCAACCGCATAGACAGATAAAATCGCTCGCTGAAAGCAAGTTGCAGAAAACAGAGCTGGGAATAAAAGGAGAGGGGGAAAAAAAGCCCGAAACGCCAAAAATAAAAGACCCGATATTCCTAAACTCCAACCAAAGCAGATTTATTCAGGAGCAATTGGCCATGTTTTAAGCTGGCGCACGCAGTAGCAAGACCACGCTTTCGGGGGTATATGGTATAGACAAGCGCCCTCGGGACCAACTTAGATATCATCATGCTGATGCGTCCTTGAAAAAAGATAGGAAATTACTCCCAATCTTCGTCACTCTCATCCGCCTTCGCAGCGGAGGCAGCCTTTTCCTTGGGACTACCAGGTGTGCGGCTAGCAGCGCCGCTCACAACATCGTAGCTGGATTCGCTGTCGGCTTGGGAGTGCTGGTCGTTCGAACGGCGAGGCTCGGCTTTCTCGGTTTCTTTGGTGGGAGCAAGAGTCTGGGCACCGGAGCGGACATGTGGGGTAGAGGGGGACTGAGACTCAGAGTCAGAGTCGTCGTCCCAGCCGACTTCTTCTTCGTCTTCGGCATTGGCACCTGTAAGGTAGAAGTGGTTAGCACTGGGAACAAAAATCACCGGATTAATAAACTCGACATACCCTTCAGAAGTTCCTTACGCTTCTTCTCCTCGGTCTCCACGACGAGACGAAGGAAGTAGTAACGAGTCCAGAATTCCGCGTATTCGACCTGCTCGGGCACGAGCTTCTCCATGGCTGAACGGAGCTCGGGGTATTTCTCCAAATCGGCAGCGATCTCATCCGTCTTGACTTCGACATTGAACTCCTTCTTGAACGAAGGCCACTCATCACTGACCGGGTCCTTACTGAAACTTTCCAGGTTTGAATGAATAACGTGCAGCTGTGCCTCGAACCGTGTAGCATGAATGACCCGCTTTCCCTCTGCATCCTTGCTCTCGAAAAGAAGCTTGCCGGACTCTTCGGTATCGGGGGGCAAAATGCTAACAGCTTCACGCAACTTCTGGCCTATGTTCATTCCGAATCGCAGGATCGCTTCATCAGCTGCTTCCTCTGCCTTCTCGATCTCCTTCAGCCGCCGAGCGGCTTCCGCCTTCAACCTGGCAATAAAGCTTTCTCCACTGGCGCCAGCGCCTTCGCCTTCTCCCTTGTCGGTAGATTCTCCTCCTTCTGTAGCAGCCTTGGGTGTGGCGGTCTCGTCACTTTGTCCCTCGCCACTGCCCGTCAAGGCAGCTGTGCTGAGAGACAGCCCCTTTGTCCGGTCGGCGAGTGTTTCCTTGAGATCTGAAAATCCTTTCACGGCTTCCTCGCTGGCAGCTGCATACTCTTGACGAGCACCTTCGTAGTAGGTTTCTCCCTGTTTGCGTACATTGTCCCATAGTCCTCCAATTCGGGAGCCCCACGGACTGGCGGAGAATGCACGGAAGGTCTCTTGTAGCTCATCGTTGAGGTTGGCGTTAGACTCCTGGGGCTTGGAGTCGGAGGGAGCGCCCTCCTTGTTGGAAAATGCCTCCTCCTGGATGTGATCGTAGGCGATATCCATGATTGGGAAGTTGCAGGAGGGAAAAGAGGGTCGAAGATTTGGAAGCACAAGGTTGCAGGATCTCCGCGTTCGTCCATGGGCCGACCGCCCCGCTTGCGACGATCCTCAAAAACTACTACTAACTACATACACATTCTATAAACACGTTGATCAATAAATTCAAGGTTAAATGTGTAGTAATATGTATATAATAATTACACTGAACAATATTAAACAAATTCGTAATTCATAAAATCCATTGAATAATCTCGCAAACAATGTCACCCTTCGGGTAAGCTGTAAGGCTCTCCTACACTATCCTGACTTCCCATCCAAAAATTCGGGAGCGGAATGCTCTCCATGACGCTCGATGTAAGAAGCTGACTCCGGGAGAGAATCCGGCCCTGCCATTGGGGATCTCGATCCACCGCCTGCGAGGACTCAACTTGAACCACTGAGCCGGGAACAAGAGGTCGTTGGAACGAATTATCACCCGACTCGATTCCACGTTCTCGTTCACGGATGGGCGACGACTCGGGAACCATTTCAGTAGACTCTTTGTCACCTTCCTGGCTCTGGGTCTGTGTCTGTGTCTGATAGAATGGCCCTGGTGCCTGTTTTCGAAGAGATGGCTTCCATACCTCCAAATCTGTGTACTGGCTACTGTCTCCGTGAGGGAAAAGCTCGGACATTTTCTGTGTATTCAGCGTTGGGATTGGCTCATGCGGGAACTGTGTAGCTGCGTGCATTCTTTGATAGCAAATTGAAGCATCGGACATTGGAGCTTCGGATGGAGGAGCATCATCCAATCCAGGGCTCGATTGCACAGCTGGTAGAGGAAGTTCTTGGGAATCATCCTTGGGTGACTCTGGGCTATGTTTGGTCGCTTGTGAGCCGTCATGCGGACCAAATTCTCGGTGTGTTTTCTTTGGAGATGGTGTCACGGAACGTTCATCGAGGTCTTCCTCAAAGTCTCCGTATTCTGAGTCCGCATCCGTTTCGTAGATCACTGTTCTCTCCCTCTTGGTGGGTTCATTTCTCAAGTTCTCATTTGCTTCGATGGGGAATTCCTGGGAAGTTGACTCCGTCGGAGGTGCAGACGAGGGGAAACCCTCAGTAGTACTTAGATCGGGATGGACCAAATTGTTATAGAGACTTGGAGAATCGAGTGTTGTAGGCCGTGGTAAAGATTCGCCTGCGGGATCTTGTGAATCCTCGACCACTCGCCGAATCTCCGGGTGTTCTTCTTTGATAGGTTGCATGAAATTATCCGTGGGGTTTAACGGCTTCCGTTTCGAAGGAGAGCGAGTAGCGCTGCGAAATTGGGATGAGGTTATAATAGCGAGACCGGGGCTTTCGGGAGTCTGTGAAGAAGGTATCTCGCGCGTCCGAAGCTTCTGCGGTGTGACAGGAGCTGCAGATACCTGCTCTCCCTCACCTCCGCTTCTAGGATTTGATTCTGGTGCTTCTTTTTGTTGGGATATAGGTTCCCCCGTTGAAAGGTCCAGCTCTTCTTCAAAGGCTCTGCGCTTTCGTTTGGCGGAGGTCGGACGCTTCGTAGGCTGTAATTGCTTCTGTTTGGGCGTATGTTCTGTCTGTTCATCTTTTATGTTCTTCTTCTGCGGTGTCGGTTGGATGTAGCTCATGTTCACGTCATCATCATCATCATCGATGGTAATGTAGCGTCGTACAAAGTCCATCTGAGTTAAAGTCTTGTCCCGCTTTCCTGTTGACTTCTCTAAAGATTTTCGACCGCCCCTAGGACGGACACTTGCCCTTGGTGTCTCGCTCTTTCGTGGTCCATGACTTCGACCTGCATCTCGATTGAGGATTCCAGAGCTCCTCCGCTTCTGCGAGCGTTCATCCGAATCGTGTTCTCGTTCACTCATCTTGAATTTCGAGATACGAGCTGACCGAACTGGTGGAGCGGGGAGATTGTCTGAATCCTTGTCTGACCCATTATCTACATTTGGCCGCTGGGTTGTGTCTTGGGTACCATGGCGACGCTTGTATTCGTCAATGTAGCCAAGCTGGTCATCATTCGAAGGTGTGGGTTGTGTCACAAAGTCGATTTGCGTGAGAGTCGATTGGACTCGTGACAGCGATCTTCGCTTACGGGTGCTTGCCGATGTCAAGGACTGCGGTGACCGGTTCCGCCCGGTGATGTTTTTCGTGGCAGTTGTTGGGAGTCCTGGTGGACTAAGCCTTCGCGGGGTACGGGACTGATTTCGAGGAGTCTCTGGCAGGTTACGAGGTTCATGCGATTGTTTCATTGCAACAGCAATGTTTCAAGACTTAAACATCAGACTGGAGCCTACAGGTAAAAGATATGACGTTAAGGGAGGTAGATGCCTGATGCCTGAGGCGGTTCGCGTCAACGCGTCGCTAATATCGACTTGGTCCGTGCGCTATGCTTTTCGACCTGCATGCATTCACAATACAATAATAACACCAAAACATAGATAGCAATTATGTATTTCAATCTGGACTGTTCGAACGGGAAGGGGAAGAAAAACTAAGAGAGCAAAAAAGAAATCTCAGGTTTGGTTTTTAGGAATAGCCGAACGCGGGGGTCGAACCCGCAGCCTTAAGATTAAGAGTCTTACGCTCTACCGATTGAGCTAGCCCGGCCGGGCTGTTGAAAGAGTTTACAATATAGTGCTACATAAGGCAAATACTACAGGTATGATACAAAACAAATTTTAAGGTTGGCAGAAGCAGTCCTTGGTAAAGAATAGCTGTTTTGATCTTTTTATTCAAACAATTCATGTTCAATGTACATATGTAACATACAACAGGTCTGGTTATTAAATATTAGTCCTCATCAGACATCAACCATTCGGGAATTGCATCCTCATCGTCAGGGTCCTCGGAAAGCAAAGATCCCTTCTCGATCTCGCTGTCAGAATCATATTTAGGCACGGGTGACGGTGGCCGGGAGACAGTAACCACACTTGCAGACTTGGAGCCACCATTTGTGGACGAATCTATGGCGATAGGAGCTTTGTCAGATGATCCTGCGAGGACTTGGGGTATGGATGTCGGGTTTGAGCCGTGGTTTGGGACAACCACCAGTGAGTATCGAGGCGTTTTTGATGCTTTGTTCCTGGCAATACTCTCAGGAACCGACATCGAATTTATGGCCAAAGACGCAGACTTTGGAGGTTCCACCGGGTCTGGGGCTGGATCATCATCACCAGGTAGAAATCCCCCTCCCAGAGTGTAATCCTCCTCATCCAATGACGGTTCCGTTTCTATTTCTGTGTAATCTTCGGGAAACCCCTGATCATGTGCCATTCTGCCCTTTCCCAGAACTTTCGGAGGTGGGCTATTGGCTGGCTGGTCTGGTTCGGGAAAGAAACCACCACCAGCATCTTCAACATCCATTTCGTCTTGGATATCTTCAGGCTGTTGTTCCTCGTCGTCGCCAGCATACTCCTTGACTCTTTCTGCAATCCTAAGCTTCATCAAAAAGAGTCGCCAGAACCGCAGAGCCTCCGCAGTTCTTGCCTCCAGTGCAGCATGCCGCCTCTCATCTTCGAGACCCCTCATAACTTCCTCGAGCGCCTCCTGGTACTCGATGGCAATAACAATTCCCCCGAGTACAGCGGTACCACGACGACCTCTAAATTCAAATCCGGTGACTGCATCGGCATAATCAATGCCAAGGATCCGAGCAGCTCGAACTGCCTCCGGTCGCTTGATGTGAACTCCGCCAAGCGGAACCATACTGGGAACATAAACATCAAGGTTTCCATATGTGTTCCTTGGAATTCTTCCCTGAACCACCGGTGGTGGGATGTAGATTTCTGTTTGGAACTCGGCGTATAGCGTGGTCTCTTGGGGCTCATTTTCATCTTCGTCGTCACTGAAGCCTCCGCTCTTATTTCGGCTTGCGGCAACACGCTTGAGAGGCTGCTCGCCAACTCTAACGTCCCGTCCAAGGCGATACCACTTATCGGAACTTCGCACGATATGCAGGTCAGATCGACGATAAACAGGTTCTGATGTGTCACTCCGCGCTGTGCTTTTTCCCAACGCCACGTATCCAATGACTCGTTTGGGGTGGATTACTTCATTGCGACGAACGTGTCGCTCAAGCGCATAGACAGGATGATCCTTGAAGTCCTGGATATTGCGTGGCATGGGCTCAGCTGCTGATTTCGATGTTAATTCACTAATCTCTGCCTCATCCCGATCCTCGAAGAAGGGTTTTTCATAGGCCTTCAGTGCCTTATCCCACCACTTCTCGCCATTCCGTGTGACTTCCACGCGGAGTTTCCGTGTCTTTGCATTAAATGCTTTTACGTAGCGACGAGTCACGTCTCTTGCAGACGCGTCATCCTCGAAAGCAATCACATAATTCATCAAGTTTAACGAATCGCTCGCAGGCGGTTCAAATTTCGAAGGTTTAGCAAGAGATTTCGTTACTATTGGGTCAATTGGAACCCATTTCTGTGCAGCTTCGTTGAAGGCTTCCACCCAAAATACCGGGAATGACGAGTCTCGCGGCGTCGGAATCGGGGCTGTGGGTGTTAATTGGGCGTAGATTAACAATCGCTGAAGGTCACATACCTGAATGGAATTTTGGTTGAGGAGGACGTGAGGGGGTGAATTTAGGCTGCCCAATCCGTCGAGGTCTTGAAGCTGCAGGTGATTTCTCGCTCTGGCTGCGTTCATCTGTGGAGGATCCAGGATCATCTGAAGATATCACAACATATTGATGCTTTGGTTTAGAGGGTGTCATGTCTTTCACAGTGCCAGAAAATGGCAACGGCTGCAATGAGCAAACAAGTCTCGCCTCTACGGCTACAGACCGCAATAGGGCACAGAATAGCTGAGCCCCGAAGTCCCGGGAACCTTGCATTGTCTTCGCTTGGGTTCTAAAATCCCCTTTGGATAAAAAGACTTCGGCATTCGACATGATTGATTCCTGTATATTCGTGTTAGTAAATTATTGTTAATCGAAAAACTTGTGAAGGATACCAGTTGCTGCTTCAATTGTGATTCATCTTCCGCCCAGTGAGCCCGTTTCATTCCTGGTTTGGTAACCTGAAATCTGCGGGTGAAGGCATCTGCAGCATGGTTGAGACCATCCATAAACGTGGTGGATCTGCTATAATGTGGTTTATGCTCGTCTGGATGCAGGAGAGCGATGACCTTCCTGGATAGTGTCTTCTTCAGAAATTCCTACGGTGCTGTTAGATCCCCAATCGATATGCCTAGTCAGGCTAGCTCTCACCTGTAATTCCTCGTCATTGCACCACATGTTGCGCACCTGAACGTGGCCAAGAAGGCAAAGAATATGACATTTGTGCACATCTAACCTAGTTTTTCTTTCAGCTCCAGTTAAAGGCTTCCTTCTTTGGACTGATTTTTTCTGCTTCTCGGGTTCTTGCTCTAGTGTGATCTGGAGCATCTCGTCGTCGCCTTGGGATGCGAGTCTATTCAACAAAGTCTGGGATGGTTGTTGTAATTCAACATCTTCCCAGTCAACGTCTGATTCTTCTGATGTCGATGAATCGTAAACAGTTTGTACTGGTTGGGTGCTATGTTCGTTTGCTTCTGCGTCCCGATGTGTTTGTTCCGGGGCCTCTAGTCCCACGGGGATAGCTTTCATATCCCCGGTCTTGCGTCTCTTGATTGGCCTGTCTGAAGCGAATTGCCCAGGATCTCTGGCTTCAGCCTCCTCCAGCAGTTCTTGATAGACATCTGGAGCATGATCATCTGTCTGTCTCTGACGTTTAGGTTGACGGGCGGGCATCGCCCGGCTCCTTGTGGAACGAGCTGGTGTTTGGCGCACCATTGCAAGCTAAGTTGTTGAAATGCAGAATCATGTGGTAGATTTCCAGGCTTCTTGTCTGATGAGGCTCTACGCGTCACGCGTCAGGACTCAAAGTGGCGTTTTAGTACCCCGCCCTGCTCGGAAATTCAATGGGACAAACATCAAGGGAGAGAAAATGCAAGATGGTCACTATTACTTTGAAATGATATTTGCAGAGTAGAGATATGTCTTCGCCAAAGCTTTGTTGACGCCCAGCACTTCGGGTGCTTCAAAATCACAAGGTGCGTCATGTCGGATTTTGATTTATCCGACCGACATCAATATAACCCGATTAGGATGTACACTTTGAAGCTGTTTGCGTTTTGTCCTATATCAACCTGTTTAGATGGTTTATTCGTTGATATCCTCGTTGTTTTAACTATAGGACTAGGCTTGTATGGTTTATGGATGTCTCACTTAGATTCTGCGTTAAATAACAAAAAGCACGCGAGAATGCTGATATATATATCCACTTGAGGCCCCCAATTTGTTCTCAAGAAAACAAAACCAAGCTCTACAACCAGACAAGCCAAACCTAAAATCGTGTCCAAAGAAGATGATAATTTATCTGGTATATCAGTTGAAGTTATGTATGTAGTGATTGGACAGTGAGTCTTAATTGAATAACCAGCACACATAGATACAATTGAACGACAACATGGCTCCATGAGTTGCCTAATAACACGTCATCTTCCAAAAGGACTTGCACATGCCGAGCAGGAAAAAATGGACAGATATCTGGGACACTAAGCAAAGCGATATGCATATACGGAGTATACGGAGTCCAATTAATTTTCGTGATATATATTGCGTCTAAAGCATATCCCAGCCATTATTCTGTGTTTCTCCCTCGTAGATGAATGGCTTTATAGGACGGGGACAATTCAGCCAATAGAACCTACCCGGTGGAGATAACTTGCTTTCCGAGTGATCAGTTAGGTTACCCTCGAGAGTTAATAGGGGCCCTTCTAGAGCGCGATCTACAACGCAGAAGAACCTTCTAAATGAGACCAGACTGTAATAGGAAAGTGAACAATGACAATGCTAGTTTCAACATTTCGACACTAACTCCTCATTAACTCTTCATTGGTCGATGATGGAGGTGTGGAAGGGATGATTTTCCTCTCCAGAGCAATTGTAGACGTGCAGGATCTACATTTCGCTTGCGTCTGACAGTTGTGTGGTGCTCGCACCTTTTAGTCCTAAGCCGTGCCGATTGGTTGTACCTCCACCCAGACCCGGTATTCTGGATTTTAGTACTCCGTATTCCGTAGATGATTTGCAGTTCCAATTCCAATTCCAAATATTTTTGACTTTCCTTAAGCGATGGGGTCCTTGTAAAAATTCACCTTCTCTAATAATGTACTCTGTACAACGTACAACGGTGTGAGAACGTGTCGGGGGTTTCTTCGGCGAGACCGCAAGTTGGACTGTGTGGATATCTTTAGCCGATCATTTCTATGAATAATTCACCCCGCACCTACATACACAACAGGGTTAATGGTTGATTTATTGGGCTTCATGAAATTAAAGAGAATGACAAGGAGGGTTGCTTTCTTCCTTTTTGTTTAGTTTCGTATTAATATTGTCGTGCGTCCTTAGCGCAACCCCTAAGCTGGTGAAAAGGTCGGCCTGTGAAGTACAGGTCTATCCTGTCCACGGCCAATGAAATCCAGTGATATCATTTGTGGAGAATAAACATCTGTGAAAAATACTACCCTTTCTCCAGTAGGTAGTTGTTTCATGCATGACACGTAGTATCAAGTACGTTTAGCGAAAGACCCAAGACGGGCGATGGGCCGATATGCACGTTGTCAAGGATAATAGGCTGCATGTCTTACTTGACTCAAGGCCACTTTCAATAGAGTTTCACTATTTTTTGAAGCAGATGAGTTGTCAAGAAACGAGTCAGGCACATTCTTCCAGGTGCAGGTAGTTGGTACCCTACTGATGGGAACAAGGCGCAACTCGGGGTGATTCTCGCTGCATACATTTGCTTAGCACTCCTGTCATTTGTTTTTTTTCTTCCTAGATCTTGATGCAGATTGGCTGGCTGAATTTTCCGGTGTGCAGCCCTACAAACTAGGTACTAAGTACATACAGAGTAGCTTAGTGAACATAGGAAAGTGAGCACACGTTTTTCCCTCTTGGACTCTTATCCGATAGGCCATTATCTTATTGTCAGAGTCTTGGTATCCCGTGTAACATGTGTCTCGATTTGGTCATATATATTCGGAGTTGTTCGGTTGTGAACACTTAGCAGACTAACAGACCCTATAATTTCCTATGCCCTATCTATATCCCCACATGAAAGAAACCACCGTATGTACATCCTTCGTACAAGTCCCGCTTATGGTGGGTAACTTGAGATGCCAGCGGCCAAAGCAAGAATCTCAAAAGAGGTAAACCGCCAAGGGCTGTCTCCACTACATGCTCCGCTGCGGAGTGACGACTTAGCGGTTAATGGGTTGCGGTTCGACAGACACCGAACCACGCATATATTGTTGTACTAATGTAGCGTCAGAGAGAGAGACAACTCATAAAAAAAAAAATCGCATCCGCATGCCTAGTCAATTAGCAAAGAAAAACGGATTGAAAATTCCATCAAAGAATGTATGTACATAGTTCCCTTCCCGTCTGGGAAATTGGTTCTGGGGCCGGCGCTACCGACACATTGGAACCCGAATAACTTTCCTAGTCGCCGGGTCCGGGTGAATTGCAATTCCAATTAATTCCCGGGGTGTTCCCCTTGGATGGGAACCCGGGTCCATGGCAGCGAGATCATTATTTTTGGGACGACTGCAGGGATGCTGTGCTTGGAATTCTATCTGCAAGCTTACGATCCTGGTTGTTGGCGTGTTTTGCTTTTATTTTTTACCCCCTTTCTTTCTATCGTATAGAATACTCAAACTGGAGCTTTTTGGCTCGGGGTACTCCGAGTACATGAAGGTTACGTTTTTATCTTTGTAGATACTTTTGTTACTTGAAATTGGGGTGTATACCTGGACACATTTGTCATTTCCGTCTATAATATATGCTATATGCTATAATTACGTCTTTATTTGATCGACATTTGCAGCACAATGACGAAAGATTCCTACATATTTCTCGGTCTAGAAGTTCGGGGTGGAAACTTGAGGACTTTGTATCTCTGTACGATATTGTACGGAGTAGGTAATACTTTGTATAGCGCGGAAATCCAGACGTCATTAGAAAATAAAATAAAAAAAGTATAAAAGATAAAAAACCGATATGAAGACCCGGAATAGCGGAAACTATTGTGCATGTTCCGTGATGCACTTCTCGATCCCATGTGCCCCTCCTTATGGAGCAATTTGAGGAGAAAAAGCTCAGGCTTCAAGCGCCCCGTGTGACGCTATTTCTGATGGATCACTTCCTATTTTCCCACCGCTAGACCTAAATATAGTAGAGTCTGAGTTGTCCAAGCAAAATAAAACAAAACAAAGGAAATTTTTAGTTTTCTATCCAGGACTTTAAAATATATTCTAGAATTATTCTCTTTGATATTCGGGTCTAACGGGACCTCGGGAGTCCGTGCGATGACTAAGGTCTTGGCATGTGGGAACAGTACCGCATTGTTATGGAGATTCATTTGGGAAATCCCAACAACTCCACGTCTCTATGGGGCCGTTCCCCAGTCTAGAATCCATTATTATCCTCCCTTTTCTTTTTTGGATTTTGATGTGAAGTCTTTATAGCATGGGTTTATTTGTTCACTTACGAAAAAAACAAATCTCACTTCGGGATATAACGGCGTTTGAATCTGACTATCGCTAGGATGACCCTGCAGGGTTCTGCACAAGTGTTCTTGGGAATCGTTTTCTGCTGATCGGCTCAATCTAAAGGACAAATCCCAGCAGAAAGGTTGAAGGCGGCCCGTGGCTGGGCGGGTTGCATATTCCCAGCTAGATGGCACCAACCTCTATTGGTTCATCGAGCCCAACCAGCCAGGAGCCTGCGATCGTGAGGATCGAGATAATGAGCTCTGGGTAAAATGGCTACCTAAGTTCTGAAATAGATACATAATATGTACCATCTGGGGTCCCACGTCAGGGAACCGGAGGATGACCCGCGGGGGGGGAGTCACCGGAAAAAGAGTCCTAGGTTATATCAATCCAACATCACAAGTTGGAATAATAGTGAAACCGCCAAGGGATATTGTTGTATCTTATGATTCTGTCCTTCTGAGGGAAGGAAATAAGTTTAATACTTATATTCTTGGTCGCCGAATAGTATGAAAACAAGCAGAAAACACAAAAGGTAAACCAAGTAAAAAAGCCAAGTAAAAAACCAGTATCAATTACATATTAATTCCGTCCAATCATCTTCCATAGAGAACTACACTTTTTCCCCAGCGAAAACAGGGATATTACATGGATACTATCCCGCTTTTAAATGCTTTTACGCCTGAAGCGCCTGGGCATCTTACTCTTTCATATAATTTTACTTTTTCACTTACCATTTACCCAGCTTTGTACACGAACTAGAGCTCCACTTACCGGGGTTTGCTTTTGCATTTGTTTTTTTTTTGTTTTTTTTTGCTTTTCGAATATTTCAAATGTCGATCTTGCGCTGAATTATAGTTGTCGGGATTGTCCTCCCGCCCTGCCAGATTATAACTTAACCCAAGTTGTCGGGCTCCTCTTCCCCCCTCCTTCTCTTTCAATCATGTCTGGATTTGCGTCAGTTTGAGTCCTTCCGTATTCATACTGGGTCTTGGAATGGAGCACGAGATAACTTCCTGAATCAACTTCACTAGGGAATAGCTCACTGTCTATCCCGAGCGTCTTGATACACCTGCCCATTATCGATTTCGGATAAGAGCGAGGTGACCATGGGTGCTAGACGTCCGGTGAGTTTGTTTCTCTTATAGAATATGGTCCCATGTCAATATTTTAGCGTTATTGATATCCTGGTGGCTGCTTGACTATCGATTTTTCTTGCTAACATAAAATCATGCAGCCACTTCAACCTGACTGGTAATACTACCTCCATTGTCCCCTCTTCATATTTTCTTTACCAAATCCACGACTGGCATGACTGACCGTATCATAACAGCGATACACAGTCGTTGACTGACAGTGTGATGGATTATCCTGTCGAGAATGGAAGAACCTATCATAGGTACCACGAGGGAGGTATGCTTACCATCCCGGCTCTGTTAGGTCTCGCACAGCATGGCTAATCCAATATATAGCCTATGTATATCCCAATGATGAACAGGAAATAGACCGCCTGGACATGCAACATCACATGTTCAAAATGGCGATGGACGGAAAGCTATTCCAAGTTCCTCTCCAAGACCCCAAGCATATCCTTGATATCGGCACTGGCTCAGGGATATGGCCAATAGAGATGTGTATGATCACCCGTCCCAGTCCTAAAGTTCTTGTCTCACCATCTCAAATTGACTTCTTATAGCGGCCTTGTTTCCAAACACCGAAATCATAGGGACAGATCTCTCCCCAGTACAACCAACAGAAGTTCCGCCAAACGTCCATTTCTTGATTGATGATGCCACTGAAGAAGAGTGGCTATGGAACAAGAACTATTTTGATTTCATTCATACCGGCCACATGACCGGGGCCATGCCCTCGTTCAAGCGTGTACTACGACAGGCATTCAAACACCTTAAACCGGGAGCATACATGGAATGTCACGAGCTCGATCCCAAACCAAAATGTGATGATGGTACCATGCCCCCCGAGAATCGAGACGGGGGATACAGCGCATACGCCATGCATGATTGGGTAGACCTTAATATACGCTCAGGTCGCGATGCTGATCCACCAAGACAATTCCGAATCGCTCACCGGATTGCACAGTGGATGAAAGATATAGGATTCGTCGATGTTGAACAACGACTCTCCAAAATCCCCACAAATACCTGGCCCGAGGACGAAAAGTTAAAGACCATTGGTGCTTGGAGTGAGAACAATTGGCTTGATGCTCTGTCCGGGTGGTCATATAAGCCCTTTCTTGCACTTGGCTGGTCCAAACCTGAAATTGAGGTTTTCCTCGTTGATGTAAGGAAAAGTATACAGGATCGAAATGTCCATGCTTATATGGACTTTTATGTGGTGACAGGACGGAAACCGCTTCCCAGCGAAGTCAGAACAGCTTCCTGAGTTCTTGTCATCTCCCACGCTTTCTCATCATGACTCTCTTATGTTTTATCACACCGTTCCGTTATGTCCCCTCCAAGATGATTTGCATGTGATACCATTGTGGGCAAAATTCTGCATACATTGCATTGGCGTTGTCTTTATGATTCAAACTATCTTTTTTTACCTTCCATATAAATACATTTCCATACCTGATTGTAGTTACAAACAGGTAACTATGCGAACATTCGGTATACATCTGAGGTGACTTCAAAGGATTAAATGGGTCATAACATGACATAAACATAGGTCAAGCATAGAAATAAATTAAATGTGAAAAACAAGAAAATAATAGCTGGACCAAATGCTATAAACAAAATATGATCGTTACATATATAGACAGAGGTGATAATAGAAGCCCAAACATTGGTCCGTTGACTCCCGCCCTGGAGCAATGCGGAGATTAGTCATCATGCCAAGAATTGGAAAGCTGCCATGCGAAAGTTGATTCCGAGTGCTTGCGACAAGCCTAAGACAGCAATAGGCCTGCACATGCTATAGCCAATCCCATGTCTTTCGGCAGACATGCCTACCGGCATGCTCTAAAACCGCCAGCTACTGCAACACTTGATCATCCCTGGATCAGTGATGACCTGCTCGCAGCCACGTTTCGTCGCTTCGCCAATAGTCAACGGCGCCATGGGAGCTGCGTTCCCGGACCATTGGAGGCACGGCGACGCCTGGCGAAACGAAGAAACACCGCTCTGGCAAGCATAGGGGAGGCCCGGCTGAAGATATCGCGTGCTTGTTTGGCCGCAATGGGAGGGAACACATGAAATGGACTGACCATCCATGGCAGAGAGCGCCATTCGAAACCCAAAGTATGTGTGACGAGACACGAAAATCTTTTGAGTATTTGCTAATTGTTTTATGAAGGTTTCGTCGATCACTCTTTCGGTCCTCCTGAAGTACCTTTTTCTTTCTCCGACCAGAACCCGGAGCCTGGACCCGAGCCCAGCGAATTTCATACTACTCATCCTCCTCCGTCATACCTCGCTAAGGGGGGCCAAGCTACACGTGAACAGATGCTTGAGGGATTCTTGGATGGGAACAATTGGGGCATTGAAGATGCAAGAGACTTCACTCGTCGGTTGAGAATTGACCTCCACCGGGAGCCGCGATACAGCCGGCAGATATTCGAGCGGTTACTTGCTCGTTCGGACCCAGACCTTACAGAAGCAATTGCATTCCTGGATGACCCATTTTTGAATACCCGCGGATCCGGGAATTACGCCGCAGCTGTCGAAATCTTTGTTCGAACGAAAACGAAACGCGGCAAACGAACCGCCGTTTTAAATGCGATTAATCGGGCGTTGGAATTGGGGTTGATTTCGACTGATGAGATCTGTCTGATCATTACCGCTTTACCGAATATCATCGTCGAACGAAACAAGACCCTGGGATCATGGGACCACAAAGCTTTGTTGAAGCACTACCGGGCGATGTGGAAAGCTATTGGGTGCTGTAACATCCTCGGTTATCACGATTTGGATAGAAATATTGTTGATGCTTGGCTTGGAGAGCTTCTGCGTATTCGCAGCTTTCGTTTTGCTGAGGAACTCATCATCGAAACCCATGATGCAGACCGTCGCAGCCAGTGGCCTTCTGCTTTGGTTCAAGCTTGGTTGGAAAGCATGGATGTTGATTCGGAGACAAGCTTACCGTTTCCCGACAAGATATTCAGCCAGCTTGATGTTGACAGTGCAGCGGACTGTGTCATTCGTGTGACAGAGTCATTGGCATCGTCTTCAGCAGACAGGGTCGCCAGAAACCAATTGCTTGAAAGATGGCGGGATTGCCTCGCGAACGCCGAAGTCATTTCGACCGTTGCCAATTCACAAGTCTGGTTCGATTTCCCTCTGCCGTGCGTTCAAACACAAATCAAGCATGCCCCTTTGAGCCATTCAACTCAACGTCAAATCATTTTGCGACTCTGGCTTTTACGAACGCTTGGTCGATCTACTGGGCCTATGTACAATCAGAGTGCAAGAGCAACGGATCGACCGATCTATTCATTGCTCAATCTCTACCAAACGGTGATACAAGATACCAGCGGAACATTCTATCCAAATTTCATGCGAGAAATCCATGACCTCGATCTCCCATACAACAGCCTTCTGCTCCTAGCCTTGAACAAAAAGGGCAAAACTTCCATTACCAAAACAACCCGCAAAACCCTCGAACAACTGGAAACCTCCCAGCTTTCCCTATCAGAAGTATGGACAAACCCATCCATATACAAGGGAATACAAAAGCTTTTCCACACCACATTCGACGAAATGTTCCACCGCATGAACCTCACCAGCCCAGACACAGTTGAAGAAATCCTGAACGTTGTTCGATCAGGAGACTCAAAGAACATCTGGCCCATCCTCAGACTTCTCAACAACAACACCCCATTTAAGGTCAGCCTCCACAAAGCCTGGCAGCCCATTCCACACCCCGACGAGAAAGTTCTCGTGCGATACCACCCAGCCCCGCGGGACAGCCGATGTCCCGATCCCCATGCTGCGGTCGACCTCATAAACCAGCTGGCAGTTGCGCTTTCCTGCTGCAGGCACTTGACCCCGTGCCAGTCTTTCCATATGGTTCACTGGCTTTACGGGTATCTTCGCAGACACGGCGGGCCCGTGGATCCGGAGTTCGTGCGGGCCATGTATCATGCTGGTGTTGTCCGATACCGTCGTGATGGCCGCCGTATCTCGGCTACTCAGTATGAATACATCCGTTGGATCGTCGGCAAGTTTGAAAGCTCTGAGGTTATTGAAGAGCTCACTTCTCTGCCTCAGATTGGTGAATCGAGGGTTGATCGGTAGTAGATGTGGTATGTGAATGGATGTATACACAGGAAATATTTATACAATAGAGCAATACGATACCCCTGCTTCAATATTACCTTGCCCAGAGGGTTCCCAGTTGAGCATACAATCTACATGAAAACTATATCAAGTTTTTGAAAACTCCGGATTTCTTGTCTCGGCCATCCGTGCTCTACACCTTGTAGCATAACTCCACGGACAAGTACGTCCGCTGTCTTGCCCGAATTACGATAGTACAGAGAACATAGTGAGACCGAAGAAACCCATGCGTGCATTAAATGAATCCAAGAAGACCACTGATCAGTGCGTCTCCAAGAAAATTTAAGTATCAACTTCCATGCTGTCCCCAGTAGCAAGGTTATCATCACCGGACAGAGTTTCGATCGTGACATATTTCTTCATATCTTCCTTGCTGATAACCCTCTGGTCCAAATAAGCAGTGGTACCACGGGGGAAGCGGTAGTTGCGCTCCTTCTGCGGGCGCTCGTTGGGCTTCATGTAGTTGCGGAGCAGCTGGGTAGGCTGGTCCTTCTCGATCACACACACGTCGACATTGCTACCGGAGCCCAGATCGTTGAAGATACCGGCCTTGATTGCCTCAGCACAGATGTCGATGGCGCCCTGGCGGTCCAGGTTTGGTTGCCAGGTCGATTCAAACACAGACATTGCAGCCAGCGATCCGGATCCCATCGTCACGTACGGCAGCTTGTCTGTAGATCCGTGTGCATGCACAGTGTACAGTCCCGTGCCGGTCGGGTCCACGCCTGCAACAACAAGGTACGCTCCGATGTGGCCTTGGTACCGGAAGAGGTGCTGCTTAAGCATCGTCATACAGGTAATCACACGGGGGTCGCGGCCCGTTGATAGCGAGTGAAGTTCGACGTTGGAGCTGATGAGCGCCGTGGTGAATTCGGTGTCGGCGGCGGTACCGGCTCCAGCACACCAGATCTTCGGCGCGATGTAGTGTAGCTTCTCACAGTTCTATAGACAAAAAATGTTAGATACTTTCCAAAATGAATATGCATATGGTCTGATAGGTATATCTTACCTTGTCTGCTACTATAGGACCGCTGGTAGCTCGGGTATCTGCTGCAATCTGGAATGGCGATTCAAGTCAGCTCCTGGGTCACAGCTCGTAGGAATCTCCTCGCATCGTTTGGGACCGTACCACAACACCCTTATCGTAGATACATCCAACAATTGTTGTACCGGTACTTGTGGCCTTGGGAAGGGGAACACCCCTAGCGTGAAGCGCCGCATTGCGGTTGTAGTTTGTGAAGTCGAAGCCGGGCATCGTGATAACGCTGGTGTTCGCGACCAGCTAAACTAATTATCGAGATAGAAAGCAGGTATAGGAAGGAACAAGAGCAAAATTCGAATATTGGGGGAGATCGAGAAGGATGGATGGACGAATGGGGTAGCAAGCTGGAGATGGAAATGAAGAGGAAGTGAGCTGTTTGGAGTGACGAAGCTCCCGCAGCCTAAATTGAAGCCTGAATTATCAGGCATAAACAAGGTGTTTTTGCCGGACATTATTTTCCAATTCAATGCTTTTCTATTGTAGTCTTTCTTGACTCTTCTCTCTCCAACCCTTTGCGCATCGGCGATACCCGTTGCGACCCTTTTTATTCTTTGCTTGCCTTCTCATCCCTGGGAAGCCGCGCACCCTCAAGATTTTCGCGCATACTCTCAACCTATTCTCCCGGAGTCCTCAGTCACTCCATCGCCGCTCGCTCTCTACACCTCCCAACTCACCTTCGCCTAATGCTCTCAGACATAGCTCTCCTCTAAGCGAAAGCACACGTTCTCCTTCTGGGACATTCAATTCCGAAAAGCTTAGAATGGCTTTCAACTTCGGAGCGTCCAACCCCGCTGGGGGAAGCGCCTCTGCGGAGCTTGGTCCAGAGCTTCCCGATGTCTTTACCGATGTATGTTCAACCCGCCACAGCTTTCACTCACCGAAATCCTCTCTAATGTAGCTATAGGAAGTCGGTTTCAAAGGCGTATCCGGGGACGCAAATATCCGCTTCCTCCCAACGGCATGGCCCGACGACGCGCTGCCTGCTCCTACTTCCTCACTTCTGGCTGTCGCACACACCAAAGGCCTCATTGTTGGCGCTGGCCCAGATGCGCTGGTAATCAGCACCGCTGATGTCGTTAGAAAGTCCATTGAGGCACCGGCTGGAGAAGATATGGAGAAAACGAAGCCCTTCCAACCCATCGCCACAATTCCCCTTCCTTCTCGTCCCACTCATGTGGCATTTACACCGGGCGACGATGGCCTGATTCTAGCCACGGAGAATGGTGTCACAATCTCGGTTTTCGATACCAACACCCTCACACAAGGAAATGCGCAGCCGGCGATTTCAATTCCTACGAATGGCGTGTCGCTACGAGCACTGACACCAAACCCCGACCCTTCCTCGACACTCGTCGCGCTAGTGACAGTTAACGGGGAGCTTCTTATCGCAGACCTTAAGGCTGGGAGCCTAGTTCCTGGACCTAATGGCCCAGTTCTCAAGGATGGTGTCAGCTGTGCTTCATGGAGCAACAAAGGAAAGCAGCTCGTTGCTGGGTTAGCCGATGGCACTGGATACCAGATGGCCCCAGATGGAACGAAGAAAGCTGAAATTCCTCGGCCATCTGATTTGGAGGGAGATTGTCACAGTGAGTTTTATATAACTCCCAGAGCTAAAGATGTCATTTTGCTTACGATTATACAGTTTCATCAATCGCATGGCTTGAAAACGATGTTTTCTTTGTCACATACACTCCAAATGCCGCAGAAGATGATATGGGAATGAACCCAGCTTCTTCATACTACATCATAACCCGTCGCAAGCAGGCACCATTCCTCATCCAGAAATTGCCAGAAGTCTGCTCGACTATGGGCTTTATGTTGAAGCGTGGTCCCGCATTCCAATTTATCACCAGAATTAGAGAGTACAAGCCTCACTTGAGAGATGTCCTGATCGTCGCGTCAACTGCGTCGACTGATCTCGGACTCATCACGCGATCTGACCAACCTCTGGCCAACGATGAGCGAACCAAATCTCATGTTGGTCAGTTCATGACCACAGAAGTTAGCGACGACACCAAACGTGCCAGTGTCCCGTTGAAGGACTCTGGAGATGAGACATCGGTCATTGGTCTGGCACAAAACCTCTCAGCCACGGAAAATGTCGTCGCACCGCTTCCGGGTTCCGATATCTTGGAGAGCTCGACGCCCCTTCCCGGGGTTCTTCTTTTGAATAATGATGGTATCCTTTCATCTTGGTGGTTTGTTTACGCTGATTCCATTCGCCAAAATATCCCGTATTCGGGATTGATTTCGTCCGGCCAGGCAACCCAAGCTCCGTCTCAGCCACAGGCTATAGCTCCAACCCCGGCCGCTGCCCCTACACAGCAACCTGCATTTGGCCAGTCAGGGTTTGGAAGTTCGTCGCCGTTTGGCAAGCCAGCTTTCGGAAAGCCGGCGGGAGCCCCTGCCTTCGGTAGCCCATCAGCCTTGGGAGCTTCGACTATGGGCGCGACCGCTTTTGGGAAGCAAAGTGCTCCGGCATTTGGAAGTCCGTCCCGGCTTGGTGGAAGCCCTTCCCCGGCCTTTGGAAAGCCATCGTCACCGGCCCCTGGTCCCACATTTGGGACCCCCTCTCAGCCTGGTGCATCATTCGGCACCCCCAGTACCCCTGGACAGCCACAGTTCGGGAAGTCTGGATTTGGCGCTATGGGATCTGGACTTGGACAGTCTAGCTCCCCGGCAAACCCATTCGGAGCCAAGGGTGCGGCATCTAGCGGTGGTGGCTTCAGCTCCTTCTCCGGTGGAGGCGGCTTTAGTGGCTTTGCAACAGCGAAGCCGGGCGAGTCCCCATTCGGAGCGAAGAAAACAAGCGAGTCACCATTTGCAGCGAAACAGCCAAGTGAGTCACCCTTCGCAGCAACACAACCAAAGGCGTCACCATTCGGAACCGCCTCTGCTGGTGAAAGTGCTTTCTCCAAGAGCTCTGCCTCGCCCTTTGGGGCTAAGCCTCAAGCCCCTACCTCGTTCCCACCTCCAGCGTCCAGTGAAGTCAAGAATCCCTTTGGTGCTCCAAAAGGTGGGTTTGAACTCAAGTCTACCTTCAAGGGCGATGGCTCGGCTGTCAATGATGGGCCAAAGTCAGACAAACCTTCTGCCGGAGCGTTCTCGTTTGGTGGCTCCTTTGACGAAATGGTGTCGACGCCCCGCAAGGGAAGCTCGTCGCCGAGTGAATCAATGGATGATGACGCTGAAGATATCGAGCCTGTGAATAAGGAGACATTCTCAATTTTCGGCGGGGCAAGCAAACCTGCTTCACAGACCCCCCACCTCAATGTTCAGCTCAAAGACGCAGACTACAAAGACGACCACTTCGACCGAGAATACCAAGTCGCCATTCTCTATGTTTGGCGCCACTGTTGACCAAAACCGCGTGACCAGCCCGTTGTCAGCGCTACCTGATAAGACCGAGACACCCAAGAAGAATTGGTCCAACACATCTAGTATCGACGTGGAGGCGCCATTACCACCAGACCCTACCACCCGGGCTAGTTATGCAGCTGGAGATACTTCTGCTTCTTATAACGTGTCGAAGTGCTCCGCTGAGGATGCCCCGCTTCCTCCTGATTTCACCAAGGTGAAGAAGTCTTCACAAGCTGAGGATGACGCCCCTCTACCGCCTGATTTCCTCTCCCTGAAAAAGTCTGCACCCGCGACGGACGACGCTCCTCTTCCTCCCGACTTCCTCACCCAGAAAAAGGCAGCTCCGAAGACGGACGATGCTCCTCTCCCTCCCGACTTCCTTACTCAAAAGAAGACTGCCCCAAAGACGGATGATGCTCCTCTCCCTCCCGACTTCCTCACTCAGAAGAAGACTGCGCCCAAGACGGACGACGCCCCCCCTTCCTCCCGATTTCCTTACTCAAAAGAAGACTGCCCCAAAGACGGATGATGCTCCTCTCCCTCCCGACTTCCTCACTCAGAAGAAGACTGCGCCCAAGACGGACGACGCTCCCCTTCCTCCAGACTTCCTAGCGAAGCCCAAAAAATCCGAGACTGCAGTTGTCCCCGAAGAAGCACCTCTCCCGCCTGACTTTACGGCAAAGCCAAAGACCAAACCTGTCGAGGAGGCAGTCCCAATCCCGGATGAATCGGATGAATCTGGTATCTCTGATGGAGACTCCGAGGCCGCAGGCGAGTCAGACTTCAGTGACAGCGGCGAAGAAATCACACACGACGAAGCATTCATTGCCAAGCCCAGGCCATCAGCACAGAGCTCGTTTGGTGCTGTTTCGGAGCAAAGCTCTACCGGAGGATTCTTCAGCAGCCCTGCTCGAAATGCGGATGACAAAAGCCGCCTTCCCCGGCAGCTGTTTGGGGAGGTCTCTAAGCAGCCGCTGCTTCCTCCCCCGGGCCCTATTTCCCAGGCTAATCGTGAGCCCTACCGGTCACCGAGTCCGGTTCGGATCGGAGGGAAAAAGAACGTGTTATTTTCCGAGAAACCACATACCCGTAAGGGGTCCACAGGCGCGTTGCACTCGCGTAAGGCATCTCTTACACAAATTGCCAAGCGTGATGGCCACTTGAGAAAGGCTAGCGATGTTGCTCGCGAGGAGCAAGAGAAGCAAGCACGCGCACATGCAGCAGCTCAACTTCAGGAAGATGATGTTCTATCGTTATCAGATGACGACGAGGATGATAGACTTCGGGATGAACTGGCTCAGCCTGTTGAGCCCGTTGATACTCTGGATCCATTCTTACCCCACCAAAACTACATGGGCGAGACTGCGAAGCCAGGTATTGCCGGACAGGTCGAACGACTCTATCGTGACATCAACTCCATGGTAGATACATTGGGAATCAATGCTAGGTCAATGGCCGGATTCCTTCTGCACCAGCAGCCCAAGCAACCCTCTGATATTGATGGATGGGTGATGGTCCTTAACAGCGACCAGCCCGCTGACATTCTCGACACAAAGATGACCTTGAAGGATATTGAGAGATTTGAAGAACTGATTACTTCAATTGCGCAATCATTGGACAATCAACGGGTGCAGGGAGTGGATGAAAAGCTCGATGCATGCCGTGACCTACTCACAAAGCAAGTTGTCACCCTGCGAGGCCAGTTCGCAAGCATCCGGAAGACCCTTGATGCACACACCGACATCGGCGCTATCCTCGAAGCACCACTTTCTGCCGAGCAAAGTGCACTCCAGCATGATCTGCGCACCACATTCACGAATATCCAGGTCAAGATGACCGCCCTTGAACAGGCAGTCTCCCTCCTGCGTGCCAAGATCGCCGATATCCCGCAGGCAAATGGCACAGGCAGGAACCGACCAACCGTCGAGGCTGTTACTAAGACCATTGCTACAATGATGAGCATGGCCGAGGGAAAGAGCACAGACATCGATGTTCTCGAGGCACAGATGCGCAAGCTTGGCGTGGATATTGCTCCCACCGGACCCCCAAGCCGTGAGGCCTCCCCCTTCTCTACTCCTCGCAAGAACATTGCTGGCCGTATTCCCATGACTCCCGGGTCGCGAGGCTCGGTTGACGGTAGCGCCTACCACACCCCCGAGTCCGCTTCGCGCGGTCTCAACTTCCGAGCCAGCATCAATGGCTCGGTGAGACAGAGCCGTCTCCGTAGCGTGGAGGGTGCTGGCGAGACTGCCATCCTGCAAGAAGACGCCGTCCATTACAAGGCCAAGAAGTCGCGTCGTCAGCACTTGAATGCCAACTTGAAGAAGGCCTTCGAGGACAAGCAGGTCAAGGTGCGCGGCGTTGATGACTGGTAGTTTACTTTCTTCTTATTTTATTTCTTCTTTGCTTTCATTTGGTTTTCTCTAAAGATTCTGATCCGATATTTGGGGGAATTTGCTTTGAGCGTGGATTGGTATTTGGTGGATGGTCTTAATTGGGCCAGGGAGTCATGGCATGCACATACGTGGATTTTTTTTTTTCAGCGCCACGGTGAGTGGCTAAATTAGCTATCAAATGCAAGCCCTATCTACATGCAGTTTTTATTGAGATTTAGTTATTGTTCTTTCCATGTCAGTCAAACTTGATCAGCTCTGTATATTTAGATGCACCCCTAGCGCTTAACAAAGAATGAGATTCTGTCAATGAACTCGGCCAATGAATAACGAAGGCAAAGAATGGACTTGTTCAAGGGATGTCGATCAAAGACTTTTGATCGACTATACATAAAAAGCATTGTAGTAATGAACGGAAAGACGTCTTTGTTCTCGACTGCATCGTAGAATCGTAGAACATATAAAAAGGCAGATGCCGTCGACTTATGATTACACCATTAGCACAAGCAGCATTCCTCTAGACCATTTTCCAGCAAAGCCCAGTTACCTCAAACCTATTTTATCTATCTACTTTATCTACCAGCAAAATGTCAAGAGATGCGTGTGATATGTGTCCTTTCATGACCGGCACCGACCGTTTGGTGGACCCCCGGGATGATGCAGCTCTTTGGGTTACTATAGAATTCCCAGAAGAAATGGGGCTTACGCATAACGATGAACAGTTGATGGATTTTGTTGTTCAGCAGGTTCAATTGGACGAGGTCAAGATTTTCAATCACGCACAGCATTACCAGAGATCCTTGTGCCTCTCACTACCAGTCATAGGAGTTCTTGGAGACGAGGAACACAATGATGTAGTCATGGCTCAGGCTAAGACTTTGGCGCTCTGGTGGCTTAGAGAAATCCAAGCACACAGAGTTCAGCTGGGCTGGCATGTGATTTTCCCTCAGTTCGGCCAGAAAAAGTTATAACAGAGCAACTACCCATGTAGGGGTTGTCGTTCTGTTGGTAGAAGCGAGTATTGTATTATGGCGAGAGGTATCAGGAGGTGTGCAATCGATGGGATTATTGGGGGGGGGTACCTGATAGATAGATAGAGCAGCTATGTTGAGAAAGAAGGCAAAATGAACAAGAGACTCAGGAAAAGACGTCAAGTTCCACAGGTAGTAGCAAATGATTCGCAAAGCGTAAGTCCCCGGCTGTAGGATCCATATTGGTCGAATGCCACAGTCCGCATTCAAGTGGCCCACCAAGTCGAGGTTGAACCGTCAACACAAGTCAACAAATGCCATTTGGTTGGAAAGCAATCGAGCGTTAAATTGAAAAGGCAACTGTAGCAAACAATTAGCCAAGTACATGAAACGATGAAGGATGCAGAGCGTGAAAGAAGCAGAAACGAGACATCATCATGAAGTTCATACTCTACAACCTCTTACCCTAGATCATGTTGACAAAATAAAATCGCAATGCACATTCCACTTGGGGAGTATCTCCCCACTGCAGGCGCTCAGGTGGTTTCCAAGGCGAGGGCTCGATTTCACCGAGAAACTAGATTCACTCGGAGAACATACTCAGGCAAGGTTATGGCGATGTGGGAATCGCTGAATTTGAGAGGTCACCAGTGTGTGCAACCAATGGTAAGAAATATGGAAGAAATGAGCCATAATTTCGGTTTCAGACAAGTTAACAAGCCATACGATCAGAAATGTGAGAGCTATGCAGTGGCTCAGCGCGAGAAAAAGCACAAGTTCCCGAAGAGCAGCCATTTAATCAGGGACAATGTGAAGGTAGGGTACACTACGTAACTTGAAAGTATGGCAAATAAGAACAGTCGAAATCCTTTGTCACGGAATGGGGTGTATAGCCAGGAGATTAGTTTGTATGATTGCATGATGCCAAAGAGACGAGAGAAGAAAAGAGAGAAGAAAAGAGAGAAGAGGAAAGAGAGAAGATCAAGTACTTGGCCATGACTCTACTGGGAAAGGTACCAACTGCACAAAATAGGAAAGAAGGGAAGGTGCCAGGGTCCATTTCCTAATTGGGAGTTCTATAGTCCAGTGACATCATGTGCCCGTGACATCAGCCATCGGTATTTTGATACTCCATATCTCTCCCATCCGTTGTCATTGGAATACACCACCAACCCACTATGTCTCAAACTGTTAGTCAGGTCATCTTCTTCCGTGTCAAACCCTCCGTCCAGCCTGAAGACCCGGACAGCGAAGAAGGCGAGGCTCTACTGAGGATGTTCCGCACGACCCAACACCAAAGTGGTCATGAGCACTCGGCCTGGGGACGCACAGCCGAGGACAAAGACACCATTGTCTGGGTTGTAGGTGAGTTCAGTAACCCCCCTACCCCCAGAATAACCCTTAAAAACCACGATATACCTACGATATATCCTACTCTTACCCCCACAGAACCTACAGCCTACAGCCTACGGGTCTAACCAAACCAACAGATTGGACTGACCCCCGTAGCACAATAAATGTCCACCTCCTCGACCCCTTCCTGGCCCCAGAAAATACCCAGCCGCCGTCAGCACTACACATTACGTTCAGCCCACCACTCTCCTGCACAGAAACCCTGACCAAAAATCCTGTGACCGAGCTGTGCACGCTGTCATTCCCAAGCGATCTGGATGTGCTAGCAGTAAGGCAGATCCACGCGGACTTGATTAACTTCCGCACTACACTGGTCGAGCAGCTGCCACAATCAGCGGGGCCACGGTCGTGGTCAATGGGACATGTTGACCGGCCGAGTAAGCTGCCACACGAGAAGAGCCCGAGCGGGCAAGCTTTCGCGCACCTCCTCGCTGTTGGCTGGGAAAGTATGGAGGCGCATCTCAAGGCTAAGGAGACAGAGAAGTTTATCCAGAGTATTGCGCCTCTGAGGGAGAAGATGCTGGCTCCTATTCCTGGGTTGGAGATCAAACATGTCAGTTTTCAAAAGATTAAGGGTTAGGGCTTCCAAGGGAGGAGGAATAAGAGCGGAAGGGGAGAAAGAAAGAAGGAAATGGAGGAGAGCGAGGTGCCGTGGATTAGTGTTGGGGACTTGGATGTAATTTGAGCTGTGTTGCGTGGATCATAGGATATGTCGGTGGTAATTAGAGCAGGAAGTGGAAAGGGAAAGGGCTACTTGATTCAAGGGATTATTGCGGGAATTGTTATTAAAAAGGCAAAAAAAAATCAAATCACACGCCTTGGAATAAGATACAACGAGAAAGTAAGGGAAAAAAAGGAATAACACCCCGGAAGAGATCGAAGGCAAAGAAAAAGAGACTTCGTTAACCACCGTAGACTTTTGGGCATAACCCTGCAATAAGACTCTTGTAGCAGGCGTAGGTTGCGCTGTGACACTTAGATCCGGTGTTTTTCACTCTCTAATAAATCAGTTAGAACCTGGGCACAAGAATCTGCTTCTAGGGGACGGGGGGGACGAACCAAGTCGGGAATAAAGCATGTACAGAGCCATCTGGTTGCACTCCGCAGTACCAGTGATAGTAACCAGACGCTCGTTGCTGCTCTCCTGTGGCTCGTTGATCTTGATGACACTGCCGCTGAGGTGACGTATCTCGTTAATTTTAGCCCCACCCTTGCCGATGATGGCACCAACCATATCGTTTGGAATGTAAATCTGCTGGGTCAGTGGCTGACCGGGCATGGCAGCGCCCACAGGGGCAGGGGCTGTTGGGGGTCCACGGCCAGGGGTCGGCTGCTGGGGACCGCCAACGAAGGGAGCGGGCTGGTGGGGGCCGGCGCCACCGTAAGCGGCCTGGGGAGCAGCGGGGAAGTGCATTGGGGTCTGGGGGACAGGAGCGGGAGCTGGCTGGCCGTGAAGGTAGGGAACACCGTACGCACCACCACCGGCACGGTTGGGGTGAGGGTGGTGACGCTTGAAAGTCTCGGGGTGGCCGTATTGGCCGCCAGCGGGCTGAGGAACGTATGGAACAACCTGCATACCACCAGGGACAGCACCGGCAGGACCGCCGCTGCGAGTGGCATATGCTGAAGCTGCGGGACCACCGTAACGTTCAGACAGCTGCTCGACCAAGGTGACTGCGACATAGTAGGTAGCAATGTGGACGGCATCTGCAACACCGAGGATGACAAGGGATCGTTCCGTGGACAAGGGGAGGCAAGCATCCGAGGCGTTCAGGCGGGCGCCGGAAGCTTCCTGGATCTCACGAATGCGGCTGCCACCCTTGCCGATGATGGAGCCAATTAGAATGTGGGGAATTAGCAAACGCAGAGGGTAGGTCTTGGACTGTGCAGTAGAAGCGGCTTCCAGAGGTTCATTGTTAAGGGTACGGATGATTAAACCAAACGCCTGATAGTTGTCATTAGCAATCGAATATTCGTAACAAACCTATTAAATGGAAAGAAACCCACCTTGGCAGCGGCATCCTGGGGACCGCTGACGGTCAGGATGCGCTCGACTGCACCTCGAGAATAATCACTGACAGTGCACTTGGCACCGGACAGACGACGAATTTGGGACACGTTCTCACCTCCCTTTCCAATCACGGTAGCTGCCTCCGGGCTGGAGATCACTGCGCGAATATGAACCCAGCTTGACTCGTCCTGGGGGGGTTGATCAGAGCCCGCTCGGTCAGCCTGGGAAGCAGTTGATTGGATGGGCTGGGTGTCGACAGGGAGACCCTTGCCATTGGGCGCATCGGGAACCACGGTATCACCCTGGGTATCCTTGGCACCTTCGACAGTAGGAACCTGGCTACTGGATACATCTGTTTCCGCTTCGGCATCGGCATCGCTCTTGACTACTTTGTCCAGCGCCGGGCGCTTGGCCTCTGGCTGGTCGTTGGGGCCGGAAGGAGACGAAGGGTCCTCGAGAGGACGCTTGGTCGATTGAAGGTTGGATGGAGAAGCCGACATCTTGGATAGTCTGTGCTGCTGCTTTGTTTTCACTTACAAGTGAAATCGAAAGGTGTCAAGAATGAATTCTGCGTTCTTCTTTTTTATGATCGTTTTATGTACACCAGAATTTCCCACGGAAGGTGCTGGTGCTGGCGATCGGAAGGGGAGATTGGTGCTTTGGAGAAGATTGGGTCAAGGAAAGGTGGTGCTGAGGGAGTGCCGATGGAAGACGGGAGGGAGTGCAGTTTCAAGTGTGAGGGCTTTGCTGTCACAACCGGGGAAGCTTCACGGGGTCTGCCGAGATGCTCGAAAGGAATAAGGAAGCGGAAAGGGTGGATATGGGGTCCTTGGGTGAACGCGATGGGGAAAAGAAAACGAAGCAAGTAAGATATCAAGCGCCAGAAACCGTTGCCTGCTGTACCACACTGTAGCCTCCGATAACGTCTGAATCTGAGGTCAAGGGTGTGGGCTAAACTCGTATTCGACGAGTTAATAGCTTTACTGACGAGAACGTTGTAAAATTTAGAAGAGAGGTGGGAATAAGGGAATTGATGAAGGCGATGAAATGAAATCCCGATGAGTTAAGGAGAGGAGGTGAGGTTGACGATGGGGGAGGGAAGTCGAGGGTGAAGCTTGGTCACATGACGTCGACGCGAAGGTTGCATGGGCGTGATGCATCTCGTCTCGTGTCCAATATTTTGATTACCTCCAAGGCTTCAATCAAACATTCTACAGCAAGTCTAAGTGGCAATCGAGTTTTAAATTAAAAGTATTTTTATTACTTCTAGAAGGAAATATTTGCATTTCGCGTCACTCCGCCAAAATAAGCATGGATATCACCGACCAGACCGTGCAAAAGATCCAGAAATTCGCAGAAAAACGCCAAGAAGCAGAGCAAGAATTGGCAAATGAGCCTCTCACTGGAACTGCATTGCATGTATACACGCGACGTTTAGATGCAACCTTGCAAGGGCTTCAAGAGCAAGTGAAACGCCAACAGGATGAATTGAACAAGGCATGTGACATTCTCATTATAGTAGAATACCTCGACTGACATGAGCTATAGCTACGGGAGCTCAATTCCCTTGATCTAACAGAAACGGGCACTGATTCCTGGGCCCGCATTTCCCAAGCCCGACGGGCCAAGAAAGCATACGACTCGCTTCTCAAGTCCGAAGATGAGCTCCCAGCAACAGACTCGGTGCTGCCATCACTTCTAGCCATAGAAGAAACCGCACGGCTTGTTCAGGAAAACAAAGTCTCTATCAAAATGACCGCCGAACAGCTGTCTGTGGACCGCGAGCGCCTGCGGGTCGAAGAGGCCAATCTACGCGACTCTCAGTCAATCGCAAGCGGACTTCGAGAGCGGATTCAGAGAATCCGCAATGCGAACACGAGAAAGGAAGAGCAGACTCCGTCACAGGTGGCACGCGAGCAGCTCATCCTCCAGAAAAAGCAAACTAAAGAACTGGACCGCACGTCCGCAAGCCTCAAGGTCTCGTTGGATAAATTCATCGATGAGACTCTTGCTCCAATGCTTGCTGCTGAGGATATGGGTGGCCCGACTGTGGGCGATGCTTTTGAGGTGTCGGATGCTACGCTGAAGGCGGGTTATACGGCACACGGCAAGCCCAAGAAGCAAAAAGAGCCAGCAGAAGCGGAGGATGGATCACAGCAGCGGATTGATAAGTTTATGAAACGCAACACGGACGAGGCTCCCACAAACAAGAGAGAGGCAGCTGCGAAGGAGATGCATAGTCTTCTCGACGCTATGCTGGAGGCTGACTCCTATATCAATTTGGAGCGTGACTCGGCGTCTTCGAGGTTCCTCGTGAGAGCCAAGGTCGCGCAGTTTCACCCTCGAGATGCACGGCGGCTTCGATTGATTGATTTTGGTCGCTCACTAGGGAATTGAATATGGAGAGTTTCCATGATTGAGTGACAAAAATAGTATTAATTGATTCATGAATGTATATCCTGTTATATCCTGGTCCTTTGTATACATGTCAAATACTATCTAACACCGCACCTATGGACTACCACCGAATGACTCCCTGCAAACCGTTAAAAAAAAAAAAAAAAAACAACACCTAGAGATGCTTGTGTAAACGCAGAATCAATCATAAACATCCCGACAAAACGCGGGGAAAGAACGATAACATTAAATGGGCATCATGCCAATCGTAGACTTTGGGGTTTTGGCCCTAGCGTTCTTGCGCGGGGCAGACTGACTGCCTGGACGATCCCCGGATTTGGCCTTTGTTCGTGCGCCTTTGCCTCTCCAGCTCCCAGTGGAGCCAGAGCCATATTTGCGTCGCGGAGGCCGTTTGCCACTGGAAGACTGGCGCTTGCGACCCTTTGATCCAGACGGCACAGTGCTGGATTCCCAGTCGTCACCAGAGTCATACCCCGGAGAACCCGCCGGAGGAAAGTAGCGGCTTGTGATATTTTCAGCCGCATTGCTGGGTGCGGTCGGGACAGGATTGTCTAGATTGAAGGTGGAAACCTCATCCATGAACAAGTCGTCGTCACTATACTCATCGCTGCTGCTGAGATTAATGACATTATGGTGGTTGGGATCCGGAACAACGCCGCTGGTCTCTGCTTCCTGAGTCATTTCCAGGTAGCGCCGCTTTGCATTATCGACTAGCCCCAAGATCTGCCGGCCGTAGCGTTTCACCTTATCCTGGTCGATGTTCGGGATTGCAGAGAGCTCAGTAAGATCTAATTCGTTGTTAGCTTGCTGTTCAAATTTCATCGAAGCTAATATATTTACTGGTGGGAAAGGATATGCCCATATCACGTAACACCTGATCAGAGAACGGTTGGCACCGAAGGCCCTTCTTAACGACAAGCTGTAACAAATGTCAGTTTCTTGATGATGTACCAATCAGGCTTGTGACTACTCACGTCTTGAAGCATGATTTTGGCGTGCTCCTGGAAGTCTTCCACAACTACACGATGCATATGGTCAAGCCGATCCAACTTCTGATCGCTGGTGATTGGAGGGCCCATCTCGTGTGTGTTTGTGCGGCGAGACTTGCCGCTGGTTCGAATCGGTTCAAAGCCATCACTATCCTCATCAACCGAGAGCTGTGGGACTGGAGCGCTGGTATATTGATAACGATCAAGGCGGCGGTCTTGGGCGGCTTGTACTGGAGAAGAGACCATTGTGGACTGAGGATCGCCGCCTGAATTGCCAGACTTTTTCTTCTGCGTGGCACCCGAGGGCTTGCTCTTGGCTTTGGCCTTACTGTTCGGTGAGGCGCGAACCTGTAGCTTCATTTGTCGTTGGCCACTCTCATACTCTGCTGCACGACGGCCGAGAATGAGATACTGAACAGCAAAATCACTTTTGTTGATCACATTGTCTTCGGCTAATGCGTCTTCACCCAGTAGCCGGTAGAACAGACGTTCGGCTGCTCCACGATCGAGGTCGGCTCCCTTTCCATACCCCGGCATCTTGCGGTGCTCTGGGGCTTTAGGCCGTTTACAGTCTCCACGAAGTATGTCACTGCAGTAGAGAACAGTCACCTTCTCCTTTGCGTTCTGGAATTGTCGCACAATCTTGATGGCCCATGATGCCTGTTCCGTAAAGTCATGGAGCTCAAACACCAAACCGGACTTGCAGTTATCACAAGTGTTGTTGCAGTCCTCTCGGCGGAAGTATTCTGCGAAATAGGCGAGGACTTGCACTCGTCTGCAATCGCTGCGGTTCTCACAAAATTGAACCACATTTCGCAACATTTGTTTTTGACGGCCTTTTTGCTGACCGCTGCCATCTCCTGCATCAATCATCCGCTTCAAGGTTGCTGTATCTTTGTAACCGAAGTAAAGATAGCAGCCAGAACGCTTGCCGTCTCGACCAGCACGACCGGTTTCTTGATAATACCCCTCGAGACTCTTTGGGATACTGTGGTGCATGACGAATCGGACATCGGCTTTGTCAATTCCCATTCCAAATGCAATGGTGGCAACAATGATCTGCACTCGGCCCATCTGCCAGTTCCTCTGGGCTTCTGATTTTGCCTTTGCTGACATACCCGCATGATAAGCGAGTGCCTTGAGGCGGTACTTATCCCGCAAATCCTCTGCAACCTTGTCGCACGTCTTTCGAGAAAGGCAGTAAATAATCCCGCACTGATTCCGGTATGAGCTTGTAATGGTTTCTGCCATGCTGGCCAGAACCTCATCATTCTTTCCCTTAGACCGTACCTCGTAGGTGAGATTAGGACGGTTGAAACTCTGCAAGAACACTTCACAATCAGTGATTTTGAGGTTGTGCATCACATCAACTTTGACGTTCTCAGTGGCGGTGGCTGTCAAGGCCATAACCGGTACACCCGGGAACCTGGCTCGAACCTCTCCTAACTCTTTGTAGTCAGGTCGGAAATCGTGCCCCCATTGACTAACACAGTGTGCCTCGTCGATGACGAGGCGTGCTAGGCTGTTTCTCCCATGAAGCTTCTCAAGGGCTCGGATCAAGGCTTGGCTTTTACTGAGCATCTCGGGAGTGATGTACAGGACCTCCATCCCCTCGCCACCTGCATTTGAGAGCTGGCCCATGATCCAGGATTTTTCCTCTGGGTCGGTGTCGCCGTTAATCATAAAGGCCTTAACGTTTAATTTGCGGAGATGTGACACCTGATCCTCCATGAGACTTAGCAATGGAGATATGACGATCGTCACTCCCGTGGTGCGTCCACCCGTTACAATGGAAGGTAATTGATAACATAGCGACTTTCCTCCTCCAGTAGGCATGAGAATAAAAGTATCTTTCCCAGCAAGTGTTGCATCGATGGCTTCAAGCTGATTGGGTCGGAATCCGCGTAGGTGGAATCGATCTTTCAACACTTTCCTTACTTCTTGAGACCATGGATGGTTTGACCAGAAGGCGCTATGACCGGGCGACTTCTTCGGGGCGGGCGCTTTGGGGATGTTGCCAGATGTCTCTGCAAAAACTTTGCGGTTTTGACTGGCTTGCTCGCGAGCGGGTATTTGATGAGCACCATCAAAGCCCTCTACCGCCTCTAGTATGTCATCGTCACTGACATTCCAGTCGAACTCATCAAGATCCATCGAATCCAACGGCGGGGAGCCCATATTCCGAGAAAATGAGTTTTCATAGCTATTCGGCCGAGGTGTCTCTTTGGTTTTCCTAGGGCTTGGAGGCAAACGTTGTTGGCCACGGGATTCTGTGTTCAAGTCGGTGCGCGAAGAAGAGAAAGGAGGGGGGTCCCGTGTGATTGCGTGGGATTCGAAGGTGGGCTGAGTATGTCTCATGGGAGGAGGGTCGGATGGACAATCCTGTGCCAATTCGAGGATGTTGGCTTTAAATAGAAGCTGACATATTTTTGTTTCGGTTTGTTCCAACTCTGCCTCAACTGCTCGACTCTGCGCGAGCTCTTCTGGCATCGATGTTGGGTCCAGACCTTGTGAGATCACACGTATCAGGTTTTGCTTCAGGTCTTGTTTGCGAGAAACACTGCCCTTGTGCGTGTTCTGATGTTTTTGCAACAATTCGATTGCCTCTATCTGAGCGACAAGAGTCTTGTTCTCTGCAATCAATTCTGGGACTGGCTGACCTTCCATGGCCTGTTGATAAACAATCTCAGAATTCTTCTGTAGAGTAGACCTCAATTTGGAAATTGCATGCCCAAAGGCATTGTCTCCAAGGGCCAAAAACTTCAGAAGATCGGGGTTCTTTTCCTGTGAGCCGGATGGCTTCGACCAAGGTGTCGATGGGATAGGGTCTTTGGAAACTGCCCTCTTCTTTGGCTGAGTCGATGGTTGCGCAGTTGGAATCCGTGCTTTCGGTGTAGATTCCAATCGCGAATGCTTAGTCTCGATCTTTTTCTCATCCGCAGCTGGGCTCATCTCGGGGAGTATTGGATACAAACTCTCCTCCTCGGCATCCAGGATCATCTTATCGGCGGGATCTTCAGTATCAGCCCAGTCGTCAAAGAGGTCATCGTCGTCATCTGAATCTGCGATCACTCGCTTCCGATGGCTCTGTGGGGCAACAGGGGAATGATATTCAGGTCGTTTTGCAGCGCTTGGGGGCTTTGTTTGAGTTGTTTTAGTTGCCTGCCGTGGGATCATAGGCTGTTCCGATACAATCCCTCTAGGGGCAGGAGATAGAGCCGCTTTCGAGGGATTTCGCACTTTCGTTGCATGTTTCGACGGGGAAAGAAGATCGGAGGTGTACTCGTCACTTTTGCGCTTCTTGCCGCGTTTCTCACGAGTTCCGCATGGGGTACTTTCTTCTGCCCATGACCCGCGGGGCTCAGCGGCCGGGATAGTATCCGAGGATAGTCTAGACAGATCGAGCTCGCCTGTCAAATCAATCGATTCAATGTCATTAGGCTCAGGTGCATGGAAACTATCTGATCGCAACGGTGTCGACTTTTGCCGGGAAAGTTTGTATGATGATAACGGTGGTTCTCGGAAGGAGTCTAGTCATTGTACATGTTGTGTCAGTTTAGTAATTCCCGCGAGATCATTCATCTTAATCGGCCACATACCTCGAACTATGCTTGACTGTTTCGGCGAAGCGCGTTTCTTTGTAGTTGACGGGGTACTAATGGGGACTGTGTCGTGTCGGCTTAACATTCGAGGCTTGCTCGCCGATTGTGGTAACAATCTAGCCATTGATCCATCCGTCTCATTCTCCACGTCTTCAAGGATATCATCGAGGGCCGCGAATTCGTCGGCGGGGGAAATCGGTGGTGGTGATACGCAATTATTGCGTTCAGGCAAGTTGGTTTGCGCCAGAGGGGGGTGGATAGGTTTCCCTTGGGTTATCAACCATTTGAGATGAATCGCTAAGTTATTCTTCGTCATGGGGGCCTGTTGCTGTCATGGCCGTCGATCTTGATGTTTGGAGCAATGAAGCAATCGCGAAACCAACATGGACGCGTCGGCACGTGAGCGGTCAATCAAATCGATCTATAACCAGCAACTGCGTTCAACTTACAGTTACTCGGTCAAATTGGACTAAAATCATCAAATTTGTATAAGAACTATCATACTTATTTTACGTTCTTATATTTTTTTCAATTTACATATAAATAAAATCGAGTGGTGCAAGTCATACTTCCTATAGACGTAGATCTGATCTGGAGGGGGCAATTCAGTGTGGGGAAAGGCATAATTTCTGCCCCACGAAAAAGAAGATCACGAAAACTCACCTTCTGTATCCAACATTGTGCCAAGATGGGCAAAAAGAATAAGAAGTCCGCCGAGCACAAGGACCGTGTAGCGGCAAAGCAGACAAAGAAATCTGCGCAGAAAGAAAAGAAATCTAAGGCCAAGGGCAAGGATGTGGACAGCGATGCTGAAGACGCAGACCTAGATGCCATTCTGGCCCAGTACGCCGAAGAACAGGCTAAATTCTTGAAGGTCACTGAAGTTCCTTCGGAGCCGCCAGTCCCACGTTCATCTTCAACTGTGCTAGCATCTCCGTCAAACCGAAATGAACTGTTGCTTTTCGGTGGAGAATATTTTGACGGGACGCATGCCACTTTCTTCAATAACCTTTTTGTCTATTTGATTGATCGCGGCGAATGGAGAGAGGTGACCAGTCCCAACAGTCCCCTTCCTCGAAGTGGCCATGCATGGTGCCGTGGAGGAAACTCTGGAGGCATCTATATGTTTGGAGGTAAGATTGTCTTGCTGGATATATTGAAAAAAAATTCTTTGTGCGGAGACTAACGATCAACAGGAGAGTTCTCGTCGCCAAAGCAAGGCACGTTCTACCACTACAATGATTTTTGGCACTTAGACACAGCCACAAGAGAATGGACCCGACTCGAAGTTAAAGGCAAAGGTCCTCCTGCCAGAAGTGGTCACCGCATGACCTATTTCAAGGTATGTGTTTCCGATTTTAGTGTATGCCTTTTTTATTAAAACTAACACCGAGACAGAACTACATCATCCTCTTCGGTGGATTCCAAGATACCTCCCAGCAGACTAAATACTTGCAGGACCTGTGGATCTATGATTGTAACCAGTATACCTGGTCCAATCCCACGTTGACTCTTGCTTCCCAAAAGCCCGATCCTCGCTCGTCATTCTCTCTGCTGCCGCACGAGACCGGAGCTGTTCTCTACGGAGGCTACTCCCGAGTGAAGGCAGCTGCGGGTGGCGGTAAGCAAGGCAAGGGTGGTGGTCCCCAGAAGATGGCTCTCCGGCCCATGGTTCACCAGGATACTTGGTTCTTGAGAATCACACCCCCGGCAGCTGAGGCGCCATCGTCAACTTTACCTACAGTCCGATGGGAGCGACGAAAGAAGCCCGCTAATACGCCCAATCCGCCCCGTGTTGGTACCACCATGGCATACCATAAGGGCCGAGGCATTATGTTCGGTGGTGTCCACGACGTGGAACTGACGGAGGAAGGCATTGATAGCGAGTTCTTCGATACTCTCTTTGCTTGGACCACCGACAGGAATCGTTTCTTCCCGTTGAGTCTGCGACGCCCCCGCGCGCCCGGCAAAAAGCAGCAGGCAAATCAAAATGCAAAGGCTAAAAATAGGGGCAAGGCGGACGAGGAAGAGCTTTTGGCAAACCTGAAAGCCCTAGAAGCTAAAGTTGGAATTCGGGACGATGAAGATGATGACGATATGGAAGCAAGCACACCCCAACCAGAGGAGCCTGTCGAGCCTGCAAAGCCCTCTGTTGTCCGCTTCGAAATGCCCCACCGGCGATTCAATGCCCAGCTAGCAGTGCAAGATGATACACTGTTCATCTTTGGTGGTACGTTTGAAAAGGGTGACCGGGAGTTCACTTTCGACGATATGTATTCTATCGATCTAGTCAAGCTGGACGGCGTCAAGGAGATATTCTACAGGGAGCCTGAGAACTGGAACCTCTTGAACGAAGCTGAAGACAGCGACGAAGACATGGATGATGAGGATGATGATGACGAAATGGATGAAGACGATGAGGCTGAGGCTGAAGCGATGTCTCTCGATGCTTCGCCTGCTCCGACAGACGTGACAGTGCCATCTGTTACCAAGGACATGGAACAACTCGAAGTTGAGGAGCCAGAGGAGCAAAATGTCAATGACAGTCGACCTTTGCCTCGGCCGTTCGAGAGCTTGCGCGAGTTCTTCAGCCGTACTTCTGAAGAATGGCAGAATATCATGATGGAAGTTGCCAAAGAGAAGGAGCAGTCTGGCGAGAAGTCAATCAAGGAACTCCGTAAGGCAGCGTTCTCTATGGCCGAAGAAAAGTGGTGGGATAGCCGAGAGGAGATCATGGCTCTGGAAGATGAGCAAGAAGCTGCGGGTATTGGCGAGGTTGTCAGCATGTCTGACCGTACCGAGAATATGGGAGGAGCTGGTCGCCGCCGCTGATATCGTCTATAGATACGAGAAAAGATCTTTATGCATTGAATGTCCAATAGTTGAGATACTAATCTTCTTGTGCTCACGTATTAGTATGCCGCTAGCTCTGGGCAACCTTTGCCAACACATCTGTCACTAGGGCAAAGTCTCGCTCTACATCAACTCGCCAATTCGAGATTGCAATGCGGCAAGCAGGGGATCCATCCCAGCTGGTACCCGAAACGAACATTCGTGAGCTCTCGTTGATCTTGCTTCCTAACTCGCGGTTCAGGCTCTCATCATTTGCGCGAAACAAAACAGACATAAATGTCTGATCGAGCAGTTCAGATTTGGATGCTGCTACTGGCAAAGCTGTATACCCAGGATGCTCCACGACCCATCCATAGATTTTCCGGGCAAGCCTTATCTGGCGCTCTAGCAGTTCTTGATATCCAGACTTGCCATATGACAAGAGTGATGCATACACCGGCAATGCTCTGAATCGACGAGAGTTCTCAATTCCAATGTTTAAAGGCGAGGGGATGGAAGGCCCATCAGAGTTTCCAGCGGTTAAGTATGCCGCATTTGCATTTTGGAATACTTGGGATGCCACATTCGGGTGTCGAGTAAAGAAGAAACCACAATCGTAGGGAACATTGAGAAGCTTGTGGCCGTCACCGGTAATCGAGTCGACCAGGTCGATTCCTTCACTGCCTTGCTTTATTGTTGCAAACTCCGGACTATCAGCAAGAACACGACCAAATATTCCAAATGCTCCGTCAGCATGCATCCAGGCTCCGTATTTGTCGCACAGCTGACGGATTTCTCTCAATTCTGCGCCGCTTGTTGCAAAACGACCAGTATTGACCTCCCCGCAAGATATCGCAACGATGCTGACCTTGTCTGTTCTCGCAAGTTCTTTCTGAAGTTTATCCATATCGAAGCGGAGCGGGTCGTCGGCTCGGCATATGTTATGCACGTTGGAACGACCGATGCCTAGCACACCAGCTGCCTTCACGACGGACGAGTGTGGCAGCGTGGATAATACTTGCACCCCAGAAAGACCCAGTGCATTCAATACCTCGAATAGGCCCTCTTCACCAACGCTCTGGAGATGACAACCTTTTCTCTCCGCCGCCTTTTGTAAAATAAACTCACGTCCACATGCTAGGCCGAGGATATTGCTTCCCGTGGCACCGGTAGTGAACGTTCCATTATGCCAGATAGAGCGCTCTAGTTTGAAGAGATCCAAAAGGAGACCAAGTGCGTTGTACTCCACGTCGGTGACAATCGAGTGGTTTGGAAGATGCACCTGAACATTCTGGTCATAAACAGACACAACGTTGTCCGCGAAGAGCGCCGCCGGGGTAGTTCCGCCGGTTATGAAGCCATAGTAGTTAGCACTTAGGCTTCCTCCGTTGAATGCCGGGACAATATCATCGACAATGTGTCGCTGGACAGATTCGAGACTGGATCCTGTATCTGGAAGTGTAGCGGGGAGAGAAGCTCTAGCTCGCGTCAGGTTCTCGGTGCTAGGGAGAACACCCGAGTCCCAAGGTTCCTGGGCAGCCTTCCATAGATTTTGCTGGAATTGGTTCTGCATGGCTGAAATGTGTGTCTTGGGAGATATCAAACAGTCTCGAGTCTCGCCGATTTATACCAATGGCGGGATCTCGGGATTTGGAATGTAAATGAGGCTCACTATAAGGTTCGGCTGTACCTTCCAAAAACAGTCTTTGATTACTTCCTTAGACTGATCTAAATAGATATATATCCCGAGGTCATTGGAAGACACGTCCAGGAGGAACGTGGAAAGCCTAGAGGGGGGGCTAAGTGGGGCAAAGCTGGAGTCCGGAGTCCGAAGTTCCCACAGCTTCCGATGATATAAAAACTTTGGAAATCTTGGAAAAAGATAGGTAATGACAGAGATTGAGGTCTATAACCCGTAGAGATGCTCATGCTTAGGTAGTTAGGAAGAGTGGTGAATCTTGTTTGGGTGCCTCAGGCGTCGATCGAGTGATTGCCTGAGACCTCTGTGTCGGCACGGAATACTGCAGCTAATCTCTAGTGTCGATTTTCCCCTGTATCTCACCTTCATCCGGCCCTTCTTGCATATTGCCCCTGACATCTCGGATGCTAATTGCCACTTAATTATCTTATCAAGTTCGGGGAGAAGGTACGGAGCAGAAATTTCACATTAACTTCGTCTGTTTGTTGCTAAGTCAACTACTCCGTCCAAGCTCACTTTACTCTCCGAATTCACCTTGGCAGTGCACAAGTCCTCCTTACTTGACTACATCAAACGACCTTATCTATCTTGTATATCATGTTCGCATTTTCCAGGGGCGAATAGATAGCCCTGAGCAAGGAGAATGAATCTGTCTCGGATAACGAAAATAAAACGTGTGAGGACAATGACCATGGATTGAGGCCTTCGTTCCCTTCCAGACCATGTCGCAGTCAAAATGACGGAGAATAATAACTTCAAAAAGGACTGATAAGCCAGTTCAAATTTCTAAATTCGGTCGCGAATGCCCCAGAAAAGCAAATTTATGCCAAGCCACATCCAATCCAGCGTATCTAGGTTCAATGATCGACGCAGATCACCCTTTTTATGCATGTAAATATTCCACATTCTGTCATCGCGCGTCTCCTGCGTTCCACATGAAGCCCCTGGGGTGAAGATACGCGGGGCTTGGTCCTACATGGACAATGGTCACGTTCAAAACTTTCTTGCAACGATGGCTGCCACTCCAGTCTTCACCTACTCTTGAACCACCCATCGCTGAGAGGTCGACAACCATGTCTAGCCACATCAAGTTCGCAGAGCCGACCTCGAATAAAGCTAGCAAAGACCGCGCTAGGGGGCTCAGCCAAGAAAAGGGGTCGGCACAGAGAGCACCTTCCCCAGGAAATGAAATTGTTTACCCGACAGGATGGAGACTGGTGCTTACCACCACAGGGTATGTGCTCAATAAAGTGCCATCAGGGGTTGGATGACGAAAACTGACGATCTATAGACTCTTGATTGGCTTTTTTCTCTCTAATTTGGATGTCACAATTGTAAGCTCGGCTCTCACGGTCATCACAGATGATCTGCAAGGCTTCGAGAAGAGAAGTTGGATTATCACTGGATATTTGGCCACCTACACAGGTATGATCCGAAATGCGATTCTATAGTGATTCCTTTTGCCTTTGGATTGAATTTTTTTCTTTTCCTCCAAACATATCTATCTTGAAATAACTTCCCACGCCGGTCTCTATCCCACTCATTGCTGATGTCGCACTACTCCTAGGGTCTATGGCAATATGGACAAAAGTTAGCGACATAGTGGGCAGGAAGCAAACCACTATCGCGGCTCTTGTTATCCTGCTTGCATTTTCTTTTGGGTGTGGATTTGCTCAGACAGTTAACCAACTGTAGGTCTAACGTAGTTCTGCACTCATTTCTGTCCAAAGACTAACTATTGAGGCAGCATAATATTCCGAGCGCTCCAAGGAATTGGAGGCGCTGGTACATACGCCTTGACAATCCTATGCGTCTACGAGATAGCTCCCAAAACGAAACTTCCAATCTACAGCAGTCTCATGTCATTTTGCCTTATTTTTGCATCTTTGATAGGCCCAATCATTGGCGGTGCTCTTGCACAAAACTCGGCCTGGCGATGGACCTTTTACGTCAAGTATGTGGATGCTCAGTATCTGTGTTGAGGAGTATACTAATCAAATAATTAGTGCACCACTGTGCGTTATTGCGATCGTTGTTATCATCGTTGCGATGCCCAAACACTTTGGTCTTGATCAACACACACCTTCATTTCGAACACGAGCCTCATACCGCTCATTTGCTAATCTTGATATAATGGGATCGCTTTTGATGATGGCCGGCTCGTTTTTAATAGTTGCTGTCTTGAATGAAACCAATCTGGCATTCTCATGGTCCTCGAGGGACGCAATTGCGCTCCTTGTGCTCACGGGAGTTTCCTGGATTGCTTTCTTTGCCTGGGAATGGTATATCTCGGGCATCCCGGGAAAAGACCCCATATTTCCCAAGCGTTGGCTTTTTGATCGACCATGGCTGGGAATTCTTATGTGAGTCCATCTACGGTTAACCTGCGATTTCTTCTGACATGCTTTTAGTTCTTCGTTTGTCATCGGCGCACCATATAACGTCGTCCTAGTATATGTTCCACAGCAAGCCCAACTTCTGTTAGACAAGTCGCCTTTGGATTCCGGTATCTATTTAATCGGGTATTCAGCTATTGCGGCAGTTGCTGCGGCTATTGTCAATATTGCCAGTGCTAGGGGACGCATCCCGTTTATTTATACTCTGCTCGTGGGCTGTACCATTCATACCGTCGGTATTGGGCTTCTCTCGACCATTGCCACCTCTAGGGGCTTCCACGCAACGGATATTGGGTATTTAGTCATTGCCGGGACAGGAATGGGTCTGACAATGGGCGTCCTGGTACTATCCACACCATATATAGTCGAGGACAGAGACCTGGGTATGTGTTCCCCCGAGAAACCTTCTGATACTAAGGTGATTGCATTGACTAACTGGCGAATCACTTTTTGTTGTAGCCATTGCCACTGGTACCGTGGTCCAGATCCGTTTCCTTGGTGGTGCTATTGGTCTTGCCATTGCGTCTAACATATTGAATGGCCGTCTATCGAAGCATTTGCGCAGTGTTATGACGTCGCACGAACTACACATATTCCTTGAGAATGTGAAATCGATAAAAAATCTATCTCCCCATCTACAGGAGGAGGTGAAGAGTGTTTTAGCTAGTAGCTTCAATACGCAGCTACTTGTTATGATCGGATTTGCGGCTGCTCAGCTACCGGCGACTCTACTACTGCTAAAGGCAGGCCGGCAGCTTGCGGCTAACAAACACTCGGGTACAAATTCAAGATAAAAATGGGTCGTATTGTCTTTTCTCCTTTGAGAATGATTTGTCGTTGGAACAGAATGCGGAATTTGTAACAAAATACTCTTTAGCTCGATGATTATGCCCTATGTCAATATATTCTAATGCTTTCGTTTTAGGACATACTAAACTACGGTCCAAATCAAGCACAATCTTTCAAGATTCGAAGCAAGGTGTCTAACATAAATATATTCGGCAACAGGCGTCGCTATATACCTAGACAGTCCTGGTCGTATACCCAATATTACATTTTCAAGGCTTTCCTATTAAGATAATCCCATCTCCCGTTGTTCCCTTATAGACTTAGCGCTTGTTCGTTAGATTTAGGGTATAAATACCTACATACGTACTATGTAGGTACCACACTGTCCCATAGGTTAGATATCAAGATTTCTTGCTCTGTTTTCGCGGTAGTAATAGTCCCATCGTATCTACTCATCCATATATATACGATTACTCATATCTCTGGGAATTATTTATGAGATAAGAAGAATTAGACAAAAGAAAAACATCAAAAATTTCTTTCACTTGGTTGGGTGTAAATGAACCGCCAGGGCTTAGACTAAAAAAATGGTGTGTTTCTCCGCAAGGCGGCTTGTCACCAACGCACTCTCTGTTTTTAGTCCACATCAACATCGCAATCATGGCCGCGAAACTGATTGATCGACGTTTCCATAATGTTTCAGGTTTGTAACTTCTTATTTCTCATCACTAATTGGCTCATTGGTTTCGAAACTGATGAATTTGACCTTATCTAGGCAAACTTCGGGTTTCCGAGCTGTTCTTCGATGTCCCTGTGGACTACAGCAAGCCTGCTGGAGATAAGCTGAGGCTCTTTGCACGAAGTATCAGTCGCTTGAACAAACCGATTGAGCCTGCGAAAGAAGAAGGCAAGGAAGCCAAAGAGGGAAAGCTTCCTTGGCTGGTCTACCTGCAAGGTGGCCCTGGCTTTGGATGTGGTGCCCCGCAGTCTTACCCCTGGGTGGAATTCATGCTCAGCAAGGGTTATCAGGTGTGTAATTGTTACATGATATTGTTTGTAAATTGATGCTTAACGATTCTCTAGGTTCTCTTTCTGGATCAACGAGGCACTGGCCTCAGTTCGACTCTCACTGCGGGAACCCTTGCCCGCCAGGGAGATGCAATCAAGCAGGCCGAGTATCTCAAGAATTTCCGTGCAGACAGCATTGTACGTGATTGCGAAGCCATTCGAGATGTCTTGACACAAGACTATCCGCCTGACCAGCGCCGGTGGAGTATCCTTGGGCAAAGTTTTGGTGGCTTCTGTGCTGTCACTTACCTGTCAAAGTTGTATGTTCCGAAACCCATCCATCTCCATATTCGGATCTTGAATATCCTGCTTATATTACTGAACCTCCAGCCCGGAGGGCCTGAGAGAAGCTTTCCTTACTGGTGGCCTTCCCCCTCTGACCAATGGACCGGATCCTGTCTACGCAAAGACCTATGGTACACTCCCCTGTTTTCTTGAGCTAGTATATTCGTTAAATTGACACAAAAACAGAAAAGGTCAGGGAGAGAAACGAGGCTTACTACCAGAAGTTCCCTGAGGATGTGGACCGTGTTAAGAACATCATGCAATACCTAACCCAAAACAAGGTTGCATTGTCTTCCGGATCGCTCACCCCATCTCGCTTCCAGCAACTGGGCATTATGTTCGGCTTCCACGGTAAGACCCTCGATTTAGAAGATCAGTCTATCAAAGCTAACATGACCCAGGTGGTTTCGATAGTCTGCACGGTAAACTTTGCTTTGTCTCCCGAAGTTAGCAGTAAAAAATACTGACCCGAGTCTAGATATTATTGTCAGAGTCACCAACGATTTGGAGATGTTCGGATTCCTTACTCTGCCAACTCTTTCCGTGATTGACAGCAACGGCGGTATGGACAAAAACATCATTTATGCCATTCTGCACGAATCGATCTACTGCCAAGGGTAAGAAGAAGCTTTCAGTGCCGTCCAATTTCCATGACATATCAATGTCTAACAATGAATACAGCAAGCCGTCACTCTGGGCTGCAGACAGGCTGCGCGCTAGCAACCCGCAATTCCAGATCAATGACTCGCTGCCTGAGATCTACTTCACCGGCGAGATGGTAAATGGCCCAACCCAGCCTAGAATTGTTCCAATAAAAATATCTAATCAACTCTTACCTTCTAGGTCTACAAGGATATGTTTGAGTCCTACTCGGAACTTGCAGAGCTCAAGGAAGCGGCTGAAATTCTGGCTACGACAGACGAATGGCCGGCCCTGTACGACGAAGCCCAACTGGCCAAGAACAAGGTGCCGGTCTATGCTGCAACCTACATCGATGATATGTATGTTCACTTTGATCTGGCTACAGCAACTGCCGCCAAGATCAAGAACACCAAGCAGTTTATCACCAACACCATGTATCACGATGCGCTGCGCAGTAAGTCGGGTGAGGTCATGCGTCAGCTGTTTAACCTAAGGGAGGACACTTTGGATTAATCCACCTATGCCGTCTTTCATTCCATGCATATCATGGATTTTATAGCAAAGTGATGAACTCAGAACACTATCAGTACGTTTTATGAGAATTTTGAGATGTAGAGGTAGAACAAGATACGGTACAACGAAACAAATGAAGGTGTAGAGTTGGCGCGGACGCAGTATTGGGTATAAGGAATCACAAGATAGTATATACAGAGAGCTTTCTTCATTGTCTGAGAGCGAAGATATCAGAAAACCTGTTCGATAATATCAGTGTTGGCGTTCTTGCTGCAATGACCACAGAGAGAGGGAAAGTACGTACCGCACCGCCAATGATGAATAACCTCTCTTCCTCACGCTGCACCCACTGAGCAATCTTGCTAGCACTTTGGGCAAGCGCATTTCGATTAGTGTTCGGCTCAGCGATGCAATATAATTCGAATACAGGAGTTACCCATCCGAACGAAGTGGCTGACCGTGAAACACAGTGATGAACTTTGACGTGGGTATTCTTGGCGTGGATGCTCGCGTGCAAGTTGTTGTACATTGACATCAATCTATAGACACAGTCAGAATATTTTGATATTGAAAGTATGCAAAAGCAGCAGAGGGGATGTTGCTCACCTTCGTCGTCGAGTGACCGAGGAGAATTCGGGGGCATACGATGACATAGTGAATTGTACGTTGGCGCGCGATTTATAAAGGAAATGATGGAGTACAGTTCCAGGAACTATATCAGTAGTCGCGGGTCGGCCATTGTCAATTGCCGTTTTGATCTCCTTCAGACTACCGTTTCTCTCCATTTGCTGTTGTATCATTAGTACCACATGCCACAATCATTCGTGTAGAATTGTTCAATCTTACCTCCACAAGAGCATCACGCATTCCTTGCATCTCAAAGAAAGCCTCTTTTTCGGGACTGATAAGAACAATGGCAACAGACTCGTCTTTGGTGATCTCTGCACTATTTTCGATGTCGTCACGAATGTCGAGAAAGCTCACATACATGTAGAGATAACCGCTGCTGTTGAAGCCAGGCAAACAGACAGGAATCCAACTTTCTCCACCGCCGGCTTTAACTCCGTCGGCTTCGAAAACCATATTGAATAAGAGCTGTAGATCGCCTGGATGCAAGGAGTGCTTCTTCGGTCGGACAACACTGACGAGTCGTCCGCCGGCGACAAGCAAGCCATACAGAAGACTGCTGGCTTTGGTTTTCAGAAGTGCATTGTTGATCGATTGTCGATGTTGCTTGCGGATTTTCAGACACTCCAAAGCTGATAGCAACGTCGATGGAGACCCCCGTGTGAAACTGTCTGCCAGAGATGAGAGAAGAGACTCTGAACCCTGCAAGGGTCGTGATAGATCAGTAGAAGGGCGCACAGAGAAGAGATGAGTTAAGGAAGGCAGTGTTAATGTAGATAGGATCTGCATATACAATGCTTCCAGTTGAAGCCGGAGCTGATTGTCGCTCTCCATCATACGGCTGATCGCAACGAGGTGCAAAGATCCCCGTGTCAATACTACAAACCTAGTGTCACCAGCGGAGAAGCCTCGCAGATGATCATTTGCTTCTTCGTAAAATGAAATAATGGTTTGGATAACACCGACATAGCCAGATATCAGGCCGCTGTCGCCGTGTCTTGTCCAAATCGGCTTACCAGCGGCAGATAGGATCACGTAGTGCTTGCGCTTTGCTTTCCACCGCTGGAGTAGCAGCTCTGATATATGCGTTAGTATTATGAAAACAGAGGGATAATTAATTATTAACACAAACCTTCGTTATCACCTTCCTCGTTGAGCTCACCAACTGCTTCGAATTCACTTAGAATTCCATCGTCATCTATATCGTCGGCCGCAAATTCAGGGAAGTCAAGTAGACCCGTAGCACCTTGACATTGACTACCGGGTGCTGTAGAAGCAAAGTCCATGAACAGCGCTTCAACATCCCCGGAATCACCATTTGGGATTGAGCTTCTAATGCTAGCGGAGTCACCAGCTTCGCTACCCCGCGGGCTCGCCAACTGGCTGAGGCTCGCCCTAGCCTTTGGACCCTGGGCCAGGCTGCGAACGGCCAGTGTGGAGTAAGGACTCTCAGAAACTTCTGGGTATTGTGTTTCGACATCGGTCCGTGAGATAGCCGTCGTTGCTTCTGCCTGTAGAGCTACCCGCAGGCCCGTCTCATCGTTCAATAGATTCAGCGTATTTGGTCGCGGGGGTAGAGGTGGCCGCTCTCCCTCTGAGCTGACACTGCGCGCATCGTCATCTGGGATTGATGGCCTGGAAATATACGGTTGCTTGGGGGTCTCGACAGGCTGTTCGCCGTCGGTCTTTGGGTCTTGCTGTGTATTCATTCCCGCTGCGGGCATGCGCTTTGTGACGCGGTCGCTCGTCGCGGGTCTTCAGATCATTAAATTCTCATTGTTTATTTCAAATATTTGGAGTCCTTGATCAGTTGTGTTTGTGGATTTGATAGTTGCTGGACGTTGACGTCGGCGAGTCGGAGCTACCCCAAGGCGGAACAAAACAATTGAACGTGGCCGCCTGTGTTGCGTGGCTTTTGGTCAACATTCAACCGCGAACTTCCTTTCCCACAGGGTCATCTTCGATGTCCTAAATATGACGGAGGGTAGTTCAAAGCTTTCACATCAATTTCACGTTCGTCGTTGGCACCATGAGCCTTGATCCCAGTGCATTTCCGAGGTCGAACTCCCCCGCAAGCTCCGAGAGCTCCTTGACGCGCTCCCGTCTACAAGGCAAGGAAGGTATGTGCACACCCCAAGAATTACATGAGAATATTGTGTCTGATCATATCTGGTGATTGCAGGGTCCCTCAAAAAAGACAAGAACTATCGCCGATATGCGTCTAGTGTTGAACGCGCGCTTTCGCTCTTTGACAACGCTCTCCAAGAATGGGCCGACTATATCTCGTTCCTCGGTCGCCTGCTAAAGGTGATCTCGCTCGACCTAGTAGCGATATTCTGCACCATTGCTGATCATCACCCATTAGGCGCTCCAATCCCACCCACCCGACCAGCCCGTCGTCCCTCATAAAGTACTAGTGTCGAAGCGACTCGCCCAGTGCTTGAACCCGTCGTTGCCATCAGGCGTGCATCAAAAGACCCTCGAAGTCTACACGTACATATTTGGATTGATAAAGGTATGGGTAGCCACCTGAAAGGCTGACAGTGTGTTTACTGATGCATCTGTTTACAACTAGCTCGAGGGATTATCGCACGACCTGCCTTTGTATCTTCCCGGCCTTGCGCCAACATTGACTTTCGCCTCTCTTACTGTCCGCCCATTGTTTCTCTCCTTGGTGGAGGGATATATCGTTGATCTGGAACCATGGGCCATCCGTCCCGCGTTGAAATCGATCATTCTAGCCCTACTTCCAGGCCTCGAAGAGGAGACAAGTGATGATTTTGAGCCAACACTACGCACATTTAATAAACTGCGAGATGCTGCTGGACAACTTGAAACACAGAGGACCTCTGAGGCCGGGGCATCTGGGCAGTATTTCTGGCAATGCCTCTTTCTCGCATCTATCACGAACCCTAGTCGACGGCTTGGCGTCCTTGCATATTTGAACCGCTACCTCCCAAAGCTAGGTATCGCAGATCGTCGACCGAGCACGGCTGGTGGGAACGATCCGCAGAACATTCCACCTGAGGTACTGGCCGCAGCAGACTCTGTGATTCTACCGGAGCCTGGCCTCTTGATTCGATGTGTTGCATCGGGCTTATCTGACGACCAGCTCCTTGTCCAACGCAACTTCCTCGATCTTCTTGTCACCCACCTTCCACTCAGCTCTCCGATTTTGCAAAACAAAATTGCAGCTAGTGATCTTCGGACGTTGGTGGTTGCAGCAGTGGGGGTGGTCACTCGTCGAGACATGAGCTTAAACCGCCGACTCTGGGCTTGGTTCTTAGGACCAGATTCCCCAAATGATAACTCTTCGATGGATGATCGAAAATTCTCTTCAGATACTACTCGATCTGCCTCCGTTGACGGAAAGGAACTCACACAATCACAATACTTCAGTCGGGTAGGCTTACAGCCATTGGTTACTGGTCTACTAGAGATGATCAAACAGGCACCGAGTGCTCCGTCTGAAAGAACCAAACCCTTTCGCATAGCTCTGTCGCTAATGGATCGTTGGGAAATTGGCGGATATATTGTCCCTGCGGTTTTCTTGCCCACGGTACGCAGTGTTCAGGCATTTGAATCCACAGCCCCCGAGAGCCACTTCGAGGAGGTTTTCCGCAGTGCGGGCGCCTTTTTTGATGGCGTTGAAAGTGGTGTGATATTCTCCGAGCTTCTGGGGTTGGTTGATTACCGGTCTTCTGACGTAGATGGTGATAGCGACCAAGTGTTGCGTGACTTGGATCTTGCACAATTTATCATAGAGAATTTCAATGTGCGCGAGGAGGACATGGTTCAGATCCATGTGCCTCTGCTGACATTGTCAGTGCTTGTGAAGATGAGAGAGATTTCATCCAAGGAGAGCACTGTCAATAAACAGGCTGTGACCGCCGCATTGAACAAAGTTCTCAAATCGTTGACTGCTTTACTTACAGAACGTGCGTTCTCGAGAAAGACAGGCTCTGAGAAGACCGCTGGCAACGACACAAAGGGCCGTGGTACTGATATTTTGAAAACTGTCCACAGTTTCTATGAACAAAGCAAAAATAGCTTGGAGCTTCCACCTCTTCCCTATCCTCCTAAGAACCTTGGCGAAATGATCATTCGAGAGGCTCATGAACTAGCCATCGCCGCGCTAGAAAGCTGCGATGGCAACCTTTCTGTTCATGAGCCACTCGATATGCTTGTGACTTTGCTCAAGAAGCTTCCAAAGTCCCGCGTTCTACGAGACCGAAAACTCTATGAAGCGCTCTCTCAGCGAATCAGTTCAGGAAAGGACAAGCCAACAACCGCCTCCTTCTCTGTCATATCGACAATTTCTTCGACAGTGACGAGTTTGTTTTTCATCCAGACTCCTGGCCTCTATGTCAGCTATGAGGATGCTTGCGATTTGATTACCCCTCTTGTCAACCAGCTTTGGTGGTACTTATCACCCCTTAGTCCCAAGTTTCACGTGGAAGCCGTCCGATGCCTATGGCTCCTGCACTCAATTTCTTGGGTTGACCATCTTGTTGAGGCGTCCTTGGCAGCTTTAATGGTCAATGTGTCAACTGCAGCATCCCGCCACCTTTCGTCGGAGCAACAAGCTGAGCGATTCTATGTTTTGTGGAACCACAGTCATCACAACACACACGAACAGCCGCCAAAGCAAGTACTTGATGTTGGAGGGACCTTGTTCTCTTATCAATGCTCTATGCTCGAGCGTCCACTTTTCATCGTCCTTGATCTTCTCTCCCAAGAGTCAACTGATAGTTCGCAGAGCGTTCAACTATGGCTGCAAGACTTGCCATCTATCCACAAGTAAGCCGGCTCCTCGTCCCAAGGAGTAATTCATATCTAATAGTTTACCAGAGTTTTTCACGTGGTCCTCTCGAATCTTGATGAGCTTTCTGAACCTGATGAAATCAGTGAGAAAAAGTCAGACAAACACTCAATTTCCCCAGATGACTACAAGGAGTGCGACTACCTACTGCAGACAGCCTCAAATATTATCTCCGCGCTTTCGCATAATGGATGGATCGCACTTCTTACTCATGTGCTAGGGAATGAGAAGCGCCTTGAAACGTCCAAATCTGAAGGTGGGTAATTTACTCTATCACGAAACAATAGTTGCTAATGTGGATTTTTTGATAGAAAATGCAGATTTCAAAAGCCTTCATTCCGCCATATTTGAGGCATCTCTTCGAATCGTCAGCACACTATCCCCAACTCCCGTGGAAATTAATCTAGATGGAGAACGACTACATAAGGACGCACTCCAGCTAATGCGGCAACTTCTTCTTGGGCCCAGACCGGAGGAATTAGTGGAGTCTGGCATCGATGATTTCTTGGTGGAGCGCCTTCTTGTGTCTTCTGAGGGGGGCAGTATTGCGGTCCAGGGTGCACTGATCGACACACTCCTTGCTGCATTGAAGGTGCGATTTGCACAAGCATATCTACCACCGCCACCACCACCTCGTTCAAAACATTTACGAGCTAGCTCTCGAGATCGGCTGACTAGCCCTTCGATCTTGTCTTTCACCAGTGACAAAGGAGACAGGAGACCATCGCTACCGCAGCTACCGCAGCCGCCAGAGCGGCTTCTAGATTGTCTGCTAAAGGGAATTAGTTCACCTAAATCACGGGAAATTGTGGACAAGTGGATAGTGTTGCTCTGTGAGGTACTTCCTCTATACTCGGGTTCCATATTCCAGATCCTATTGATGCTTGTGGAATGTTTCTGCAGAGAAATTCGAGCATCATATGGCAGACTTCAGCAGTCTTTCCAGCAAACAGAAGATTGGCCGCAGGACCGTTCCGAGCATGTCACAATTGCTCTTCTGACTGGCCTCGAGACTTGTATCGCAAATGCCCATGAACGTCTCATTGTGGAAGAGTCCAACGTCCCAACAGTTAAGAGCCCTGACCAAGCGCAGGGCTTTTTCGGGAATATGGTGTCTGGGGTATTCAACTCGGAAGGCGGACAAGGTCGCCCAAATACCGCCAACGACCGCTTGACCGTTCTTCTCTGTTTCCAAGATGCTGTTCGCTTATGCTTCTCCATTTGGGCGTGGGGTGCAGGAGATCACAGTGACTCTCCTCCCGATTGCGAGTCTCTGGCCTCGTTCCAATACACCTCATTGCGAATGAGAAACCGATCGCGGCGAATCTTGGAGCACTTTTTCACCGCAGAGGCACTTGAATGCCTCGAGACCTTGGTGGAAATGTGGACCAAGGCTGACACGAAGACAGCGTCACTTATCTTCAATCTCCTCCATACACTCGATGGGTCAAGCCCCAAAATCACCATCCCTGCCATCTTCAATGCAATCTACACTCGCACTAATCCTAGTGCTTTGGATCCTAGCCGGAAGTCCTCGTTAACGTCCAATCTCTCTGAGTCCGAGCTTGCTAGCTTTTTGGTTACTTACGCCCGCTCACTGGATGATGATGTTCTTGACGAGATTTGGACGGACTGCACAACTTTCTTGCGCGATGTTCTTAGCAATCCATTCCCACATCGGCAGATTCTTCCACGTCTGATTGAATTCGCGGCTATTTTGGGGGTGAAATTGGAGAAAACAACCTTTGGCGAAGACCGCCGTATGCGAAAGGAACTTGGAGTATGTATATCCACTGCTGGTTTTATCACGGTTGTTAACAATTATAACACAGGATGTCCTCCTACGACTCCTTACCGCAGTCTTTACTAGCAAGCCCCTAGGTCTCAACCACGACACTGGACCTATGGCAAGATCTTCGGTAGATCACGATCGTACCTCGGTCTCCCATACTGGACCCGATGACATGCTGAGCATTCTGGCGGTCTCGATGCCGTCGTTTATCACGACTCTAGGTGATTCAGATCGGATCAACACCGCCATTACTAGTGTTTCGACAAATGTGGTGGGCCCTCTGATCCGGTCACGTCTCTTCCCTAACAATCTCAACCGTAATGTCATGGTTCTTCTACAGCAAATGGCAAAAGTACCAGCTGCGGCAAAAATGTGGAAGAAGGACATATCGGACGCGTTCCATGATACCCGATTCTTTGGATTGCAGTTGGACTTGGTGAAGAACAGCTGGATGGACCTGCTGCGACAGTGGGTTCTCGCTGACAAGGAACGACTATCCGAACTTCTTGTCCGCCTTCCACCACCAAGCTCAGCAGGTATCATGTTCGGCGTAGGAGCATCTGCGGCCCGATTGGAAGCCGATCGCAAAGCGCAGCTCAACCTCCGGCGAATCGCTCTACTCCTGCTTTCCGCTAGTGATGATTACTTCGTTGGTGAATTACCGGTATTGCTTCAGAAACTGGAAGATCTTCTTGCGGCAACCAGCGCCTCGTCGCCATCTTCTGCCACTCGGGCGGAAGTGTTCATGGTTCTTCGAGCAGTCGCACTCAAGACCTCTGCCTCCGCCATGGCGCCATTCTGGCCCCTGATCAACGTGGAACTGCAAGAAGCCATTTCCGCAGTACCCCAGGGCTCCCAGCCGGAGGTCTACAACTCTTACTCGCTGCTTCAAGCGTGCAAGCTTCTCGACATCCTGCTTGTCCTCGCCCCAGATGACTTCCAGCTCCTTGAATGGCTTTTCGTAACCGACACCATTGACGCAGTCTATCCGCCGGACCGTTGGGAGCCCATTGCTCTGGCAGATGAAGTTTCTCAGACTTTCGGTCCACGCGGTGCAAGCTCCCCCACTGTCCCCACCGAGACTATTGAACCCCCGGCTCGCGGTGGTCTTAAGCGGCCATGGCTCATCTCAGACTGGATCCGAGAGACAGCCAAAGATGATATTGTCGAGAGGGTCTTGCGACCATTCTTCGCTCGGTTGAGTATCTATGTGTTTGAGAGTACGTACGGCATGGGCAGCGTAGATTTGACAGTGTGCCGAGACGATCTTTTGGCGGATCTGTTTAATGAGAGTACAATGGCCAATTAAGAGAAGCAATAAATCATGTACCTCAGGTTTTTTCACTAGATATTATATCCAAGCGAATTCCAAACATATATATATTTTTTCTGTGTGTAGTCTCCCGTAAAAGGGTGTTTGTATATAAAAAGGCCTCAGGTCTCCAAGTTCCGAGCCGCCCGGACCTCCGCATTTCATCAACGTCACTTTCTAACTCCCCTTGCCACCATCTTTCCACCTAAACAATCCATAAATCTCCCCTCTACATTTGAAATAATATTGTCAATATGCCTATTGGCACAAAGGTCTTTCTCCCTTTGCGCGGACGCATCGGCATCCGTTCCTTCTCATCCTCCCGCGCCCGCTGGGAATCCGCCGTGCCGCTCCCGTCAAGCAAGCCCGTTGGAGCTTTCCGAGGAGGGTATGAGAAATTCCCCTATTTCTAATGACATTCAATGTCAAAGCCCACGGATTTCCAGACACTCTTGCTAATATCAGATAGTGTTTTTGGGTTCCTGGCTGGATCTGTTGCCGCCGGCGCGTCGGTGTACTATTACATCCTAGCTGAGTACCGATTCGCCAATGAGATGTTGTCTGATGACATTTCGGTATGTCTATAGCTTCCCAACTGTTGAGTCTCGGAGAAGACCCTCCTATCTTCTCTTGGAATTTTGATCTTAACAGAACTGATTGTTTGCTTTATAGGCACTTCAAAAAGCTACCATCAAGCTCCAGTCATACATTACTGAACTAGAGTCCAGAGTTGATCAGCTGCACAAGAAGAAATAAGTACTTGATTAGTATGTTTTCATATGTGTATTTATTATGGCTTCGAGGTGTTGGGTGTGTTTTGTTTTCTGTGCATGAAGCCTGTCAACCCTGGACATGAAGCCCATTATCACTTTCTTTTGATGGCCAGGGCATAGCTCTTCCTTTCTTTTGTTTTGCATGAAATTGATTCCAGCATTTTTTTTCCCCTCTCAAATATCAACAATTCCTTTCCCAATAATTACTCCAACTAAATCTGTAGCTCTCTGTACATTGTCCTCTTGACAACTCCCCGAAACTCCGCTGCAAACAAGACAAACATTTCATCTCCAACAAACTCCCCGAGAACCATCATCCACTTCCGCATCATCACCAAAACACCAAACCCAACACCCCAAATCCTCCCAAAATGTTCCGCGTCGAACTCGTCTCCGACACATCAACAGCCACCCCAGGCTGGTCCTACGCCCCAACTCGAGGCTTCGACCCACCCCAAGCAATGGCCCCAACCCTAGGCCGCAAACGCGGCATCCGCGACGCCGGCAAGGGCGGCGACATCTCCTCACGACAAGCAAACGCAATCGCGCGACACATCGCCGAACTAGACCGGGAGAACCAGCGCGACGTCACCATCCCGGCACCCGTGAAACAAGCCCGCGAAGCCGGAGCACGCGGCACACGAGCAAAAACCACCTCTAACGTCCGCCGCATCCTCCAATCCCAAAAGACCTTCCGGAACCACCTGGACGACGAAGAAGCAGCAATAGCCTCCGGCAGCGGCGGTGTGGCAGGCATGCAGGGCGCAGGAGGCGCGAACATCGTCGCGGCAAAGGGAGGCAAGACTGCTGCTATGCGGCGTAGCGCGACACCGGCTAGTACGGCAGGTGTTAAGCGGTCAGCACCTGTGTCTGGTACGATTGCTGGGCTGTCGACGCCTGCACGAGAGACTATGGATACGGAAACGGATGGGGATGAGGAGCCGGCGCGGAAGCCGAAACTTATTAAGTCCGAATATGATAATGATCCACTGCTGCGCTCGTATGCGCCGCCTGTGCCTTCTGATCGGATTATGCAGAGGTTGTTGGCGGAGCCACCGCTTTCTTATAATGCGTCGCGGGCGAAGCCGCTGGCGGCTGGGAGACCAGGACGGCATTTTTGTTGTATGTGTGGATATTGGGGGAAAATTCGGTGTAAGAGTTGTCATTTGAGGACTTGTAGCTTGGATTGCTACAAGGTTCATGAGGATTCCAGGTGTGGTGCTTTCTTTTAAAGGGGTTGGTGTGTGCTGGGGTGTGTATTATTGAGATGGAGCTTGGCCTGGCCTTGTTCTACTGATGACTTTATGAATTGATACCAACAAAATGTACAATAGTATAAATATTAATATGACATCTAAAGCAAAAGTGTATACATATTTATCTCGTTATAGCCTCGCTCTAGGCGAAATCAATTTTCCTAAGTATGCTAACAAAAAAAAGTTGTATAGAAAAGGCTCAGCATTTCAGGTTGATACCCGCGCGGAGTTCGTCTTCGCGAACCTCAAACATAACCTGCACGCCGACGAAAAGTACGACGCAGCAGGAAACCATGTAAGCCAGGCCAGAGTATGAACCCGTGAGGCTGGCAAGTAGATCCTTTAATCCATCTATGCCCAACGCAAAGCCGACCAAGTTTGCGATTATCATCATAAGGACGTTCCCAACGGAGCCAATCCCACAGATGACACGGTATGCAGTGGGATTAGAGCGCCAACGGTGGGCCGGGAAGAGTATTCCGCCCAAAACTTCCGGTAGAACGAAGAGAGTAACGAGCCAACCCCACATGAGTAGGCGGAGATTGATATCGTGCCATAAGGCGACGAAGGTGAAGACCAGCAGGAAATTGCGGATTTGCAGGAACTTGCTCATGAACTTGGACTGAGGAGGTGAAGCTGGTTTGGGTGCTCCCGGTGCCCGCCGTCCGCCGCCACCACCGCCCAGTGGAATGTAGATGTAACGGACGATCCAGCGGTTGTAGGAGCGGTGCCAACCACGCCAAAAGGCCAAGGCGGAGTAGTTGTTGGACATACAGCGGACCATGTTCTCTGGGGGATCAATTCCATCTAGGAGGGCCCAGAGACGGAAGAATCGCCAGGGAATAAGGAGCTTCAGCCAGATTATGTGCAGATTGAAGAAGGCAAGCATACTCAGTTGCCCCGGAGTGAAAACGGACCAGTCTGGATCAGCCTTGGAGATTGCTACTGCATAAATATAGTGGAGGATAAGCTCCATGCAGAGCAGAGTGAGGCCAAAGCGGACAGCGTACATCATGATGCGAGATCGAGTGAGGGACGCCGCTGTGTATCGCTGTTGAGATACGTAGTCGTTAAATGTCAAGATCGGACCGGCCAGATACAAAGGTGAGTAGAGCATGTAGGCGATATAGTTGCGGAATGTGAAAGCGGATGGTTCTGCGGGAATCTTGACCCGGTCACGATCAGAGAGGTTCGCAGGGTCTAGTTGCTTCTTCTTGTAGAACTCGGTAAGTTTGATTGTCATATGAGGGTTGGTGGTTCATCAACTATTTTCGGGAAGACTTACTTCAATAGGGCTTGCCGCAGGGTAGTCTACACTCCAGTGGTGATCCATGTTGAAACTGATGAGGCGCAACACCGTGACCTTGAAAAGGACCTCCCATCGCGGCATCAGTCCCCCGAGGTCATCTAGAGTCTGACCCCATTGGACTAGTACGCTGGCACCATCTTCTGAGGCTCCGGAGCCTGGAGCGAACACCTTTGCTATCCGCTCAAGGGAGTAACCACCGCTTAGTTCGTTGGCAAACAAGATGCCGAGGTTGAAGATCCATGTGGCGGTAGGGACGTAGGCACGAGGAACATCCTTGCCGATTCGGAAGTTGATATACAGGATTAACAACACTTTGAAAGCGGATACTCCATGAAGCCCTATTATGAAGATTAATCCGAACCAAAAGTCGAAGCGCATTCGCTGTTCAAGTTGCGCCTCCCCCGCACCAATCACGGAATGGGTCGATTGTTTTGTTTCGACATTCGAGCGGTTCATGTACGACTGGTAAATGCGGCGAGCCAAAGGATGGGCGATTAAGAGTAGTAAAAGGGAAGGGATATTGTCGCGAAAGCTTTCATATTGCGCATCGGAGTTGTCCTAACCATTGGAGCAATCATGTCAGTCGGAGCTGGCCTCGTGGACGTGGATAGTTGACCGCCGAGCGTTTCGTACTTACCACCTTACGGCCAGGAATCCAACCGGGTGATAGAAGGTGAGAGTATGTGGAGTAGGTTGGGTGGCTTTCTGTGACGTTGATCCCCAGTCAGAATTTCCCGTCGCAGCATTTTCTTTCTCTGGCCTGCTGCACTCACCTTTTGAGACATCGATGACAGTTTTGAACATCAATGGGACAAGGATAATAAAGAACAAGTAGTAAACAAAGAATTCTGGTGTGCGCCAAAGCGAAGGTGACGCGCCCTGGGCGATTGCATTGCGTGTGTCTTTGGAAGGTCGTGTGTTGGTGTGGGCAGGGGTTGCGGAAGAGGTAAAACGAGTGTCAAGGGTGTCTAGCGAGTAGACCCGCCGAAGCCAGGCAAAAATGGAGGGCATTTTATATCGATGGCATGTCCGGCGTAGGTTTGGAGAAAGTTGAAGTCGGAAGGTTGAGATTCCAGTGTTTACTCAGGGGCCCGAGGGACCGCGTGGCCTCACCTGTATCCTCTCTCGACACGGAACTAATGATTTACAGTCTTAAATCAAAATAAAATGAATTTCTATCTTGTATATCAAAATAATTGAGGAACTGTCTACCCTTTACAAGGTTGTAGATCCCTTTGCGGACCCAATCAGCAACAGCCAATATCACATCGAGTATGGAGTACAGCCAAGGCCCAAGTATGTATCTCCCGGTTGATAACCTCGACCCTGTTTCCAATACGGAGTACTCCTTACTCCGTTCTTTGTGTGTACAATTGATATGAACGGCCCCGGGGGGCTTGGCCCTTAATGGTAAGCTATATATGTAACTTTGCGGGGGCCAATCACCGGGGAACAGTGTGTAGCTTACACGAAATGGAGTGCCCCGATATTTGTAAATGAAACACTCATGTATGAATTTGAAATATTAGATCGAAAAGAAATATAGAGTAATAGTTTATCTCCAAATTGAGACTGCATCTGTTTATACCCTTGGTTATCTGAAAAGGGACGAATGTATATCAACTGTTAGGTTGGGGCCCCTCACAATGTTCTTCAAGGAACATCAACCTAGTACACTTTAACCCTACATCCCCCAACTTGTCAACCAAACACCATTCTTCATCCAGAATGTCAAACATACGGGTATGTCCTTTACTATATGTCTCCCATTCAGTCCTATTGCTATGCACATCGCCAGCCCGCAGCACACCGAGAGCCACAAGTTTCCCCTACTAATATCCTATCTACTTCAGGTTGCTTTCAAAGTCCACGGCACCGTTCAAGGTGGGTCGACCTCATGACTTATCCATAGTCTTCAAATACCATCTTTCACTCTGTTCCTAACATGAACTCCTAGGTGTCGGCTTCCGGTAGGAAACATTCCCACTCTCAACAGATGACATCATAGTCCATCGATTAACCAGCGGCTATCGCGCACCACAGGGACTTCACTCAAAAATGTGCTAAGCTCGATGGGGTCAAGGGCTGGGTCAGGAACACTACTTGCGGAAGGGTGGGTGATGTTCATCATGTTACCAGGCGTAGCGCTTACTGGATCTTATCAGGTCGAAGGCGAGGCCCAAGGCAGCGACGAAAAGGTGAAAAAATTCCTCCAACGCATCGATAAAGGTCCTTCTATGGCTCATGTAGTGAAGCTGGAGAAACGGGACCTGGACGTGCGTGATGACGAGGAGGGATTTGCCGTGATGCGGACAGCAGAGTCCATGTTCAACCTGGGGAACTAGGAGTTGCTTTTTTTTCGCTCTATTACAATCAATCAGAACACACGTCGAGGCTATATCCATAGCGGCTCTTCTACTTCATTATAGCGAGAAAGCTCCTACCTTAATGATTAACCGTAAAGCTATGACTCCTGCCTAGCCACTTAGAGAGAAATGTATAGTGAAACACATACAACACTCTTGTTATTAATACGTTAGTATTCGGTACTGGCTAGAGTGCTCGGAGGCTTGGACCATGTGACACTAGTTTCTAAAATACAAGAACTTCCAGCCATATCAAACCGTTGAGCCCAATTGCTTGGCTACTGTAGCAGAGGTCGATAGGCCGAAAACACGCAAAGCATTTAGATAAGTTAAAAAATGGGAAGTCACAAAAGGCGCAGAAAGATGGAGACGGGCAACGTTCATAGATTAGCAATGGGAGCAGATTCGATAATAGAAAAGGATAAATGTCTGCCCATCAGCCTTCAATCTATTCGTAATACTCATTTACTTTGAGAATGATGCTATTATCCACTTTGTGGGGATCTTACGTCCTTCTACTCAAAATCTCACCGGTAGAGAAAGACATATCAGTATCTTTGTCTCTTTCATATTTTCATACATTGAAGGAGAGAGAGTATGTGCATGTAGAGTACAGGCAGATGATAGACGATGGACATAAAAGCAAGAAAGAAGAATAACAGCAGTAGAAAACGGCCGGTTAATGCTAACTTGCGGGCAAGGACACCTGACGAGCTCTTTATATACGCATCAATCTATTATTATAGATCTTTCGTGCCGAGAATATACCACTTGAGGGACACAATTACTATGCATGTGCCTTGGTCGGCAGGGAACGGGCAGAGAATGTCGCCTTTTCACAGGCCACCAACTGGTTCACCGGTGAGATAGAAAGACATTTTCAAGATCCCGAAAATGAAAAAAATGACCTCAAACTAACTCCGGGCTTTGACGCCGAATATTTCTCGGGATCCATCTCAAACGGCGACTGGGCTTTAGCGGCGGACTGATTGCGGGCTGAGTCATCCAGGTTCCCGGTCCCTCCCGATGTCACCTGCCAGAACAAGGACTCAACTGTTTGCGGGAGGCAATTGTAGTATTGGTGATATGGAACGTGTGAATATGTTGCAGGGATAATGGGAAGTCTGATATACTCGCTTCTTGTTCAGGTATTGCAACATTGATATGATCTTGGAGGATGACTGCCATATTGAGAAGTTAATGGAAAGGGGAGCATCCAGTACCAGGACAATGAAGTATACGGAATGTCATCATTTTCAACTCCCAAGGGTTCAACTTACACATTTCCGGAGTTTTTTCTTTGGGCTTTTTTTTTTGCAAATGCCCCTGGTTTTATTCGTGTCCCAGAGATTGCGTAGGTTATGTATTTAAAGATTTAAAGATTGGGGGTTGTCACCTTCATCTCCCTTCAATCACAACCAAAACATCATCTTAAACTTCTTCTATACATTCTCAGTCTTTTTACCTCATCATCTTCCTAACCTTCCTCGCCTTCGTCACCTTCATCCATCACCTTCAATCGTGACCCACTTCAAACTTGCTCCGGGTTACATCATGAATACTCTATCAGTGAGGGCTCCCTTAAGGGCTGCAGGAAAACCGCAGTACCTGCACCTTGCTGTACGAACATACTCGGGTGTTGTAGCAACAACTTTCAATCCTGCATGCGTGACCAACAAGCACACGTCAACATTCAGCCTCACATCCAAGCGCCCTATTTCGTCAACACCCCAGAATCAGATCACAGATTATTTCCCACCACCAAAGACTCCAAATGTCAAGGAAGTTCAAACAGCCTGGGTCCATCCAGTGTAAGTATATCCACAGTCCCTCGATATGAGCCAGACACTAACTCTATGCCAGGTACACCGAGTTGCAAATGCGAAATATTCGCATCGCCCACAGACAAGCTTCAAATTGGTCGGACTGGGTTGCACTAGGAACTGTACGCATCTTCCGATGGGGTATGGATACAGTAACGGGATACAGACATCCCAAGCCCGGTCAGGAACTACCGGGCATCTTCAAAATGACCGAGCACAAATGGATGAACCGATTCATTTTCTTGGAAAGTGTGGCCGGCGTCCCCGGTATGGTGGGCGGTATGCTGCGCCATCTCCGTAGTCTTCGCAAGATGAAGAGAGATAATGGATGGTACGTAGATTACCCAAGAGCCAGGATTCAAAATCCTAACATATTACCTCAATGCTAACCCACTTCCTTCTAGGATCGAAACCCTGCTCGAAGAAGCATTCAACGAACGCATGCACCTGCTTACATTCCTGAAACTGGCTGAACCAGGCTGGTTCATGCGCTTGATGGTTATCGCCGCCCAGGGTGTCTTCTTCAACGGATTCTTCCTGGCATACCTGATCTCCCCACGCATCTGCCACAGATTTGTGGGATACCTTGAGGAGGAGGCTGTTATTACCTACACCCGTGCTATTGAGGAACTCGAGGCCGGCAAGCTCCCGCAGTGGGAAAATCTCGATGCACCCGAAATTGCGATCAAGTACTGGCAGATGCCCGAGGGGCAGCGCAAGATGAGGGACCTGCTGATGTTTGTCCGCGCCGATGAAGCCAAGCACCGCGAGGTTAATCACACCCTCGCCAACCTCAAGCAGACTTTCGACCCCAACCCCTACCAGATTGAGTACACTGATCCGAGCATAAGTCACCCGACGAAGGGAATTGATAACTTGAAGCCAGAGGGTTGGGATCGCAAGGATATCTTTGTCATTGAACCGAAACAGGTGAGACCTTAAGGCATTCAAGAGGAGTTTTTTTTTTTTGGCACGGGCGTTTGAAAAATGGGGATTAGCAAGGTCATAATTGAATAGAATCTCTTCTCTTTTTGCAATGTTGAAGTTCAAGGTTGTTGTATGTTGCAGTATGTACCTCCATGTACCAACCTTCCAACCTTCCAAAGAAGGTTCCAAAGTTCCACGGTTGTCGGGCAGCCATAAAGCCCGTTAAACCATGGAACGTGGGGCACAAGCTAAACCCAACCCGGCAATTCAGGAACACCCGTGGACCCGATGTTCGAGGCCTTGGAAGTATACAGAGCATTAATGTGTACCTTCATAACTTCCAATCGACAATCGCCAAAAAAAAGGGGCGTCACAGGTCTTATTGGTTTATTTTTGGTGGAAAGAAAACACTCATCTCTTTCAACTCCCATGTGGACAGTTGACCCGCTTCCCCTTTTAGTGCCGGTTAGTCGAAGCCCCCCTTTTGATCCAAAAACAGTTTCTCGCCCGTCGATCCCGCAGGTTTCATTAAACCTCTCTGTCCTTTCAGTAATCCATTTCTATAAAAGCCGTTGCTCGTCTGTGGATCGCCTAGGCCTCATCATCAACGTCACATCACCCCCGCAGAATATCCGTCACTGAGAACGTGGTAGTGATTGATCTTCACGCGACGCAGATCCACAAAATTTGGCCCCGTGAAACAGCCCACGTTGAACATTTCAAATTCAAACAACATGGACGCGCCCCGACGGTCTACGGAATTTAAAGCGATAGCGCCTCTCCGGGCCTCCTCGCCATCGCCATCTATCCCAGCAACGCCAGCTATCTCCTCATATTCCTCCCCAGATCGCACATTTTCCTCCGAGTCCTCCCGCTCCACCTCCTCCGCCACCTCCGCAGATGCCAGATCGTCCGTGTCAACATCATCTCGCCGCCATGGATATACCCGTGCATTGGGTGCGGAGTTCTCGGACTCAGCCCGCCACCGCGACAGCGTCATGAGTCTCGGCAGTATCGCCCACCTACAATACTATTTTGCCCGGACGGGCCTATTGGATGGGAAGAGCGGGAGGGGCCGCGAGTGGGAAAAGGACAAGAAGAACAAGAATAATGTGCCACGAGTCCTGATCACCCCCAATCAACGACACATGGATGACGACCTGGTTACGAGCCCGTCAGATATGGCAGACCCGACGGAGGGTGAATTTGAGGACGAGGACGCTGAGGTGATGCTACCGCCTACAGTCAGCACATACAGCATCAAAACGCACCACATCCCCCCTCCGCCAGATCTGATTTTCTTGCGCCGACAGCTTACCCTCGCGCTGGATAAAGCAGAGACTAATATCGAAGCAATTGAGAATGGCGCAGAGCCTCCTCCTCGCCCAATCTTGCGATCGAGTCTTTCCCCAGGTGATATCCCCGAGACAAACGAGGATGATCAATCCGGGCAGGTCCCGACCCCGATGAATAAGGAAGAGGCGCAGGGCATGTGCATTCTGGACGATGTTACAAATGCAATTCGCGCAGCCAAGATCTACTATACCACCCACGAAAAACCAGAGCGCTTGGCATCGATAAAGAGCGAACGGGAGATCCGCAAGGAACTCTTGGACGTGCTGGAAGTTTTGAAACGATGGGCTGCACGGCATTTTGCCAGCGGTCTGCGCGAGGAGGAACGTGAACGGATTCAGGGGTGGTTCGCGGCTGTGCGCACCATGTTAGCCCGCGAGAAAGCGCTCGAAGACCTTGAAGCCCAAGAGCGGCAGAATTGGGATTGGGCGGCTGGTGATTGGAGAGGTCGTGAGCGCTCACGCGAGGAGTCCTTCCTGCGCAGCTTGTTGCCTGGCGGTGACTCCTTACCGACTTGGACACCGGTTGAGGAGGCTCCTGTTGACTCCCTTCCCACGGCGTTTCTTGACAGGTTCCGGGATGGCCGTGCCCTGGTTCAGTTACACAACCTTGCGATTAAGAAGTCGAAACGCCAATTCGGTGAGATCACGGCTTACCACCTTGACATTGCCAAGCCGTACCGGCAGACTGAAAATCTTCAGTTCTGGGTAAAAGCTGCACAACTCCGGTGGGAGCTCCGGCTAGATGTTGATGTTATGGGTGTTGTACAGAATAGTGGAATTACCGCTTGGAAGCAGTTCGATACTGCACTGCTGGCTTGGTGCAAAACTGTTCGTGAAGAGCTGGTGCGTGATTGGCAGGCGGCTAACCCTGGACGACCCCCGAGTGCTGGGTTGATTTGAGGGCATTGTTTGAAGTATTAAAGTGTTGGAAGTTCATGTTTGCATCTCCATTGTTTTCTTTTTTTTTATCTCTTTGATATCCTTCTGGGCACCTGATACGATACCCCTGAATTGTCGCCGACTGTTCTGCCCGCCTCTGCATATTTTTTATATTTTATATTTTGTTGATTGCTGGTCTCTTTTGGAATTGTATTTATTGTACATCTCATTACTCGTGTTTCATTCTATAGACGCGTACATGCATCATCAGATTGAAGCTTTGAACATTGATCCCCTGGTGTCTTACTGTTGTGTTCAGTCCATGTTAGGACATACGGTTGCTGATCCGAATATACAGATAAACGAACTAACTCCCTTGGGGATTATTTTCTAATTAACGCGTGTAGCACTTGGTGCTTTGACCTAATCGGCAACCCTCGTGCACATGATGTACAACATATGTCCATGTGTACAATATAGGGTTGGGAGTTGGGTGATATTATACATACAGGTAGTACTCTATACTACAGTAGAAACGGTGAATGCCGTTTAATATTCAACTGAAACTATTTGAATAAAGAAAATAATAAATAAAAACAAAACAAACAAAAGTGAAATGATTTCATCTAATCTCCTTAGAATTACATACCAAGGAGTACATCAGGCCCCATAGTTAATGGTACGGGGCTGGAGGTACCCCATTCTGCAGAATCAACGGTCCATACTGGCCACTTCATCCCTCTTTTGATTTGTTTCATTGCTGCCCGATATCTCCCAGTTCACGATTGCATTTAGAACCTCTATTGATTTAATTTTGTCATGTAGCAGCATTTCCCTCTGATCTTTTGAACAGCCAAAAAAAAAAAGACAGCCTTTAACCGTGAGAAAGGGATTCCCTGATTCCTTGTTACCGAACGCCGAACAAGACGAAACATTCCTTGTATCCCTGTCTGAACCACATCCTTTGGTCCTTTTGCTCTTTCAATCCCCCCCAAGGGTCTGTCTCCATGCATGCCACAGCCGACAGTCCAACTCTTGCGACCGACCTCGCGACGCATCCTCCCAATACATCCACAGCACCTACATCGCCGCCGTCGCTCACCCCCGCGCTCTCCGTATCTCCAAATGACACCGGTACCTCCACCCTCCTCGGCCTAAAGTCCAAATCATCCCTGTGGAGCTTAGGGAGCAGCAACAACGAAGAAGACACCGTCCCTCCTGAGCCGACCAGCGCCGGCCGAACATCTATCCTCCGCCGACTTTCTCCCGCCCTCGCGGCTCGCGTCAAGCTGCTGGACAGCAGTAATAAGTCCGCGGCGCAGAACCGGAATGCCAATGCAGTCGGTCGGATCCCCGAAGAGCACCTGAAGGAGCTTGATAATCTTCACCAAGACCTATCGATCAAGGTAAAGAGGAAAGGCCAGGCGTGGAATCGTTCAAACATATCCCCCGGACAAACACAGGAGTTCAAGCGGAGCGCGTCGAACCAGCTCGAGCTACCCCACCACGATATCCTCCAGGAAATTGCAGACGCGCAAAGAGAGAACACGGAGTCATCGGAAGCAGTTGTGGACGGTTCTGAACTGTCGACTCCGACCACCATTATTGTTCCGGAGACTGTCCAGTCCCTGGAACACATCAGCCCACCTACGCCCATGTCTGTCGCAGAGCCGGTTCTCGCGCAGCCGCGCGCAGCCCCCATTCCGAGCCCCCAACCTCCCAACGATGTTCACGATGACCGAACCGACTTCGAAAAATATGTCGACGATACCGCACGAAGAGAGGAACGGTCCGCTGAAGACCAGTCCGCTCCGAAACCACCTCCCAAAGACTCGCCTCCCGCCGACGCCGTGCACTCGCGCTCGTCATCCAACTCGAACTCGCAATCCTATTTCAACCCAATGGGTCTGCAGCGTGCAGACTCGATATACTCTTTCTCGCGTGCATCCTTCAGTAACCAGCTCTCGCAGCTTACCTCCATCCCTCTCCCACAACCAGCCTCGCTCGAGGCAAGCATCGAAAACATTTCCACGGCTTTATCTGCAGTCCGAGCGTTGAACGGTGCCGCAGAGCAAATTCAGATTTGGATCAAGAAGGCCTCAGATGTGCTGAGCGGCTTGGATTCTGAAGATGACGTGGAATGGGCTGCGGCTGGTGGACGGGAGGGGCTAGACGAAGTCGACAAGGCAATTACGCGGTTCGAGTCTCTCGTCAATGTGTACGTTAGGGCTATTGAGAATGTACAACTTCGAGACGACATTGCCAATGTGGACGTGGAGAACCTGAAGACTATCGTGAGCCAGATGGAGAGTATTCTACAAAACTGGACCCAGATCAAGAAAAAGCTGAAAGGCGTCAAAGAACAAGTTGAATTGGCAATGGAGTGGGAAGAGCTTTGGTCCAATGTTTTGGGCGATGTTGGTGTGGAAGTTGATAACTTGAGCGGACTGATATTTGAGATGGAAGAGAAGCGACATCAGGCGCTGATGGATACGAGTGATACCAGTGGCGGCCTTGACATCAATGAGCTGGAAACGATTGTGGAAGAGTCCCCCATTAAGAGCCGCGGGCATTCGCAGAACCGTCTAAGTATTGGACCTCTCTTGGCCTCGGCGTCTGACACCCCCGTTATCAAAACACCGCAGGACGATACGAGCCACTCTAACCTCATGGCCATCTTTGCACGTATGCAGCCGTTGAAGGCATCGTTGGAGTTTCTGCCCATGCGACTATCAATGTTCCAGGGACGTGCTGAAACCATTTTCCCGAGTGCATGTGAGGAGATCGAAGACCGGCGAAATCGCTTGGAGAAGAGCTATAAAGTTCTTGAGACCGATGCTGAAGCCCTCCTGAAGGAGTTGGCCGAAGACAAGTGGATTCTAGTTTTCCGCAACGCTGGGGCTCAAGCACAAAAGATGTTTCAATCGGTTGAACGCAGCATTGGAAAGCTACAAGAAGGGCTGGAAAGCGGCATGCAGATGCACAACCCGTCAATGCTGACCAAGCTCATTGAAAACTATGAAGCGAAGAAAATGCATTATGTTCCTGCTATTGAGCGTGTGGTTTCTATCATTCAAAAGGGTGTCAACGACCGATTGACTGTCAATGGCGAGATTCTACGTCTACTATCCGACATGACATCCCGAACGGATGCTCTCAAGGCTAGCACCAAGGTAATGGATACATCTCTCGAAGACGTGCATATTACCAAGGGCCACCAGCTACGAGACTCAATCTCCAGCATCCTCACCATGGACAGTCCAGCCACAGGAAGTGCCATCGAGACCCCAGGAAGCTCACCTGCATCGTCAGTCATCATGGCCGGCACTGGATACAAGCGCGCTTCAACGCCCATGGGCGGATCAAGCCGTCGCGAAAGTTCAGTCGGGAGTGCCACAGCCCGCTCAGCTATGCCTGCAAGCCGTCGTTATTCCAGCTTGCCGCAGCCCACGGGAAGTTACACCGGTCGAAAGTCCTCAATCCCCCAACCGACCGGCTTGATCTCTCCTACTCCGTCCTACAAATCCTCAAACTACTTCACCCCGACCCCGGCTGCTCGTTCTCGTACACCCGCGCCGCCATCTACAATTCCCAACCGCCCACGCTGGAACAACAGTACGAACCTGAACGACACGGCTATTAGTTACAACTCGACACTGCGGAAATCTTCTGCACCACTCGCCCGCACACCCCGGCCATCATCCACACTTCCATTCCCCAACACTTCCCGACGAGAGACGTCTGCGTCCCCGATTCCCGGGGGCCTTCGATCAACCAGTCGCGTCTCGAGCCGCTTTGGTTCTCGGAGTCCCAGTCGGAACGTGTCGTCTCCCACACCGGCGCGGTCCTCACTCCTCGACCCACCACCCTACAGTCGGCTCTATCGACAATCAGGGATGTCAAACACACCTCGCACTCGCCAGAGCTTTGCGGGCCCACCCACGGCTTTCAGTCGAAGCGTGTCGGGAGCGACAGGTGGGATGGAGAGCCCAACCAAGTCGTCACGACCGGGTACATCGCTAGGCCATTCTAGCAACAGGCGAACCAGTCTGCTCCCGCTTCCCAAGCGAATGGAGAAAGAGCAAACGACCCCGAAACCAGTGGATACACGTCCGCGGTGGCGTTAATGGCAACTGAGTGGTATATTGCGCACTGTTCATTACCTACGCCTACGCCTGTCACCTATAGTCCTCACCATCTTCTCTCCCTCTCCCTCTTTCTCATTCTATCCTCCTTACTCTCCGACTTCTATCTACCCTTCTACGACCTTGTTCTATCTATGTTCTATCTATGTGTTTTTACTTGTGCATTTACACCCCTTTGCCCTCGGTTCGATCTCGATTTCCAAATCGGTGTTCCCTCGGTGTGAAGCGGAGCCATCATCTTGACAAGTCAGGTTTTGCGTGATATCCCTATTCGTTTGCATGGTATGGTCTGAGCGTTGGGGTCATCTATTTCCCAGTTATGTTGTCTTTCTGAAGTCTCATTGATTATCACTCTACTTCTCTTCCCTGTGAATATTATTCCTTGTAGTTTTATCTAGTTGTTTCTTTGGTCTTGGAAATGACAATACTCGTTTCCCAGGCAATTTATTGTCAGTCATGGCTCAACGTACCCTGCAGTATGTTGATCATCCGTAACAACACAATTTATATACCCGAAACGGCAACTCTTATATGTGAAACATGAATGTGCCACCTCAAATTAAAACTAAAACTGAAACTGAAACTTGCCATTTAATTTCCCAGCTCCCGTCCAAAAATCAATGCGTCAACCAACTCCTCGCTGTTCGCCAACCGCGCAGCCTTGGGAACCCGTCCGATAACACTGAACCCTAGCTTCTCCCAGATACGGATGGAGGCCGGGTTATTGGCGAAAACCAAGTTGAAGACTGAGTATGTGTATCCCTACCAAAAGAGTTAGTCACACTTATTCTATATCCGATGGAGTAACGGTTGCCAAGTGCAAAAGCCAGGGTAGCGAAAGTCATACCAATCTCGGGGCAAATTCCAAGTAAGCTTCACCCATAGCCTGTCCAACACCCTTTCCACGTGCGGCAGTGGTAGTGAGAAAGCCTGCGTTGCAGATATGGGAACAACGACCTAGTAGAGTTAGTATTCTATTCCTTATTCCTTATTTCTATAGAGATTGATGTAAATTATGTAAACCACATACCAGGATAGTTAGGCTTGATATAAAAAGTTCCCAAACAAACACTCTCCCAATTCCTTCCCTCCCTTAAACCCTCGCCCTCATCGTCCAAGATCGCCAGGGCTGCAAACGTCCCGAACCAATAATCGGCGAATTGATCTAGGGGCATCGGCTGCTCCATCGGGTATGTCCCGCCGCGGAGGATCTCCGCGCTGAACTCCTCGTGCAGGAATTTGATTAGGTCTTTGGGGACTGCTTGCGGTCCTCCTGTGATGGGGTACAGCGTCATTGGCGCAGAAGAGGACTTGGGGAGAGTAATTTTCCTTGCTGTTAGGGTCGGTGCTGCATCTGTGTGTGCTTTTGGTGGGGGATTGCGGGTCGTGGGGTCTTCCAGGATGGAGGGCATGGTGGATGAGTGAGTTTTTTTTGATGATGTATGGAGTGAGATGGGGTTGGAGATATGGGTGAAGTGTGGTAGAATGTTAATTGGACAATGGGAAAGTGGTTAAAGGGGATTTTGCGATTGATATACCCTCATCTCTATCTCCATATCGGCATTCGGCAGCCGATTTGCATGAGTCAGCGTGTCATTAGCAGGGCGTTCTCCACTGAAGTTGGAGTACATAGTTTGCCTTATCGTTGATCTTTCCTCTGCTATGTGCTAGAACATGGTAGATGGATCTAGGGCTTGGATTTCTCTTTATGCACGGACGAGAGTCACTGTCTCATTAATGTTCACGGACATGTAGATGTCCCTCGGAGTTGTTCCGCGACAATATAAGGTTCCGAGATGTGTTTGTGGAGACTATACTCCATAATATATATACCTAACTTAGGTGCAAACCCAAATTGTTAACCATGTTAAATCAACTGAAAGCCTCGTCTCTTCTATTCCTACACCTAATATATACATATGGGCTGGTGGGGGGTGGGAGATGCCTGCATCTCCCAACATAACCCTACCGGACAGAGACATGTCTGGCTGCCCTGAGATCAAGCACTCTGCACTCGAAAATCAGTTTAGACTAATGGGCAGCCAAGACTCCATTTTTCAATGTTCATATCACCAACTCTCGGGGTGGTAGTGTCAACCTCGGTCCAATGAAATCAATCGAGAACTCATTGACCCTCTCCTTCTCCCTCATTCTTCAAAGCCTGCATAAGCTCGAGTAACTGTCCAAGTTGCTGGTCTGTAATTAATAACTACAGTTAGCAATTTGATCAATCAAGACAAAGTCCAAACAACAGTCAAGAAACATACCACTCATTTTATCCAACTTGCCCTGGTCCAGCTTATCTCCAGCCCATTGATCCCCCTCCAACTTCTGCGCATATAGCTGCCACTCGGTCAAGAACCCGATCTATCATTTCTAACATTAGCGACTGCCTCAACAAGCCCTTCCTCCTCCGCCATGCCTCCCGTTCTCTTCAACTCGGTATGACCACACCAATCCAGACAGAAATAAACATACAATATGCAACGGGTTCTCCACATTGCGGTGCGCACGGAACTCATTCTTCACATAAGAATCGCCCAGGACGCGCATCTCGGGTTCGAGCTTGCGGTGGACGCGTAGAATGCGCCGGTAGAGCTGTAGCGGCGGGAGGAGAGCGAGAGCCTCGCTGAGGCTGGACTTTGAGCCGATCGAGGCCGGCGTGGCCATGAGCAAACGCTGAGCAATTCGCATCTTGAATATGTGGAAGGTTGGTTTTAGAGAAGAATGGGAAGATTGAGAAATGACATAATTTCCGGGGATTTTCGAACCTCGGGGAGGCAAAGGCGGCGAGGAGAACGCGCGAATCAACGGGTCGGGATGTCTCGGGATTGAAGATTTCCTTTGCCATTTGATATTTTGGATATTTTGGATTTTTTACTTCAAGGTTCACATTGGATATTCGGAAATCCGAATTGAGTAGATTAATACTCTTCTTTCCCTGTGAAATTGTGATCACCTCAAGCCAAGATCGCATCGCGCATTCTGCAACATATAAATTTGAGATAACCCCACTATCTCCAAAAAAAAAAAAAAGAAAAGACTTGATAAACCTCGAATTTCTACAACTTCACTCTATTACATACGAATCATGCTTCCCACACCAGATACTTCACATGTGTCCTTCGACACCATCTACGAGCCATCCGAAGACTCATACCTCTTCCTAGACACATTGTCATCAGCATCCGAATCAAAATGGCTCTCTGAACGCTTCCCAAAGAACCAAGAGCCCTCACCATTAGTCGTCGAAGTAGGCACAGGCTCTGGCGTTGTGCTAGCCTTCGCAGCTGCCCAATCTGAACAGATCTTCGGCCGACGCGATATTCTCACGCTAGGCACAGATGTGAACCGCAATGCTTGCATCGCAACGCGGAAGACCGCAACGACAGCCATTCAAGCAGAGCAACAGCCATCTCCTCAATCAGTTCACATCTCGTCATTGACAGCCGATCTGTGTGCGCCTCTTCATCCTGGCAGTGTTGATGTCCTCCTCTTCAACCCACCCTATGTTCCCACTGAGGATCTACCGCGTCTGCCTTCTGCGGCGGAAAATGACCCTGCTGTTTCGGAGGCAATGTCTCGCTCTGCAAAGTTCGATAATGACTCGTACTTTTTATCTTTGACGTATGCGGGTGGGGCGGATGGGATGGAAACGACGGATAGATTGCTTGATGCTATTCCGGGTGTGTTGTCTGCGCGTGGTGTGGCGTATGTCTTGCTCTGCAAGCAGAACCGGCCTGATCAGGTTATGGAGCGTATCCGTGGCTGGGGTGGTTGGCAGGTTGAGACGGCGGGGTCGAGTGGGATGCAGGCTGGGTGGGAGAAATTGGTTATCGTGAGGATATGGAGAAAGGATAACTGATGATGAATACATAAATTGAATAACGATGATACCATTTGCGAATCGATGAACTAGAAATAAAGATACATGCACACCCAGTAATTGACTGCTTGGTAGTTTCCCAGTTGTGAAAATAATTTATGCCCATTCCCACTCGACGTAGCGCTCGAAGCCAGTGGCCCCGGATCCCTCGAGGATATCAAACACCTCTTGCGGCGCGTTCTTTCCAGGCCGCATTAGCCAGTGGGCCACGATTGTGTTGTTTCCCCTCATCTTCAATCCATATTTTTCCGGGATTTTATCGAAGCCATGGGCCTTTTTGTAAAGATCAAACAATTTACTGACATTGCAGACGAAGGAGCTTGATCTCCTTCTTCTCATTTGGTCTGCATCGTTGTAATCCGTTGTTTCGGGTTCAGGGAGGTATTTTGCAACACGAGCGACGTCCTGGTCCATTGTGTCAAAACTAAACATTTCCTCAATGTCGCAGACAAAGAGGACAAGAATCATGGCCTTCGGGTTTTCAATTTTCGGCTTCAGCAGCGGGATATTTAGGGCGAGGGTGATCTCGATCCCAAGCACGTCCTTTTCTGCATTGATGTATGTCTGTATCGAATTAGCATCGTCTGAAGAACATAATTGAATTCGAAATTAGGGGTAGGGGAGCTCTGGGCTGTTGAATTACCTCAATTCTGTCAAATCCTGGATGTTCTAGCTTTTTGAAATATCCCGGCAGACTCAATGTATCGATAGAAATAAGTCGGATGGTAATATTCCGCTTCCTAAGTTGACGACAGAAACGCAAGAAAGTCTCTCGGAGGTGGATGAATAGCATGCCGTATAGATCATTCTTCGCAGGATAATTTGCGATGTACGCTCCAGTGCATACCTCCCGAATGTCCCAGCTGCTGCGCGGATCTGCAGAGTCTGGCATAGGCCAAGAACGACTAGCAGAGAAGAGAATCCTAATTGTATTAGTGGGCTTGCAAGTACAATGAGGATTTGGAGAAACTCACGGGTTAGGAGTGTCAAATTCTTTACGTGAGCATCCAAACGGCAACAATATTCCATCACGGCGGAACTTCATCGTGGAGAGACGCCAATATCGAGGCTGCGCGTGCAGAGTCCTGTGGAGTGAATCTACTCTTTTGTCTGCCAATACAACCTCTTGTCGGTTCCGGGTAGCTTCAGAAGCAGGAAAACGACCAGGAAACCGAAGAGTGTATCGAAGACGTTCCCACTCATCTCTCAGAAGTTCTAGTTGTAAGGATGATTTGTTCTTCTTCCAGACCCATTTGAAAAGCCGCTTGGGACGTTTCAGTGCAGCTTCGGTGCAGACTTTCTCAATCAACGGCAGGAGCTTGGTTTGAAGTGCTGTGAGAACAGATGTGGGTATCAATGCTGAATACCACAAGTGAATCATGATAGGAGTGGCTTCCTCTGGTGGAAAATGGAAAGCCGTCAAAACCAGGACAATGTTCTGTGCGAAAACCCCAAAGCTGACGCCATTCATCGCGATGTCACATTCCCCCGAGTATGTATCTGGCAAACGAGCGACTGTTTCGAGTATGTTTCGAATATCGTGTGATGCTATCATGAATCGTGTTAGTTGAATGAATATGTTGTTGGAGTGCAGACACTCTCTTACATGTGAGGAGAATACGCATCTTGGAAGATGCATCCTGGCCTTCATTTCCATCCAGTTTCAGCAAATCTAATGCTGGCATGTTTCCCCACCATGACATTTTGTTGGCATTTGAATTCGGTTCAGATGGGTCCGTTTGGAAGAAAGTTGGGTCTCGATCTTCAGTATGCCAATCTGGCTTCCATGTATCCTTTGCTAGAATATTGTTACAATCTTCTTTGTGCACCGGCCAATGTTCCTTTTGGCATTCTCTGCTACAGTACTGTTTTGATTTTGGTTAGAATATGACACAGAGCCTTGAAGAGATCAAAGTGAAGGGGACTTACCACAACTAAGTAGCAGCGGCTGCAAGCATTGTTAGCCTTGGAGGTCTTGTTGGGACATGGCGAGTTTATGTTATTCGCACAGAATGCAGGATTGAGGAATTTATCAAAGCCTGACATGATGGAAGTATGGGTTTCAGCAAGGTTGATGAAACTTGTACACCACAACCAAGTTTCGAAAGGCTGAAGTGAAGAATGAAGATCGCAAGACGAAGATCGAAGAGCGAGGATGAAAAACGATGGACGAAAAAACGAAGAGGGACGGAAGAAGTAAAGAACGAAAGGAGAAATAGCTGGCCCAGTAAGAGATGTCTTCGACACTGGATCACCTATCACCGCCCTTAATAAGCCAATACCGTCCAGCGTTGCCAGAGAGATCATGGCAAACAGCAAACATCGCTCTATGGAATAACCGAGAATATTACAAGATATTTGACTTGCTTCTGATCTATTCAAATGCCACCGCCGGCTAAGGTTACTCCTCGAATGAAAGGTGTTTTATACCGCCAAACGAGTACGTATAATGAGATTGAACCAATCAGTTTGAAAAAGACATTGATCAGCTTGCTGAAGAAACAGTCATTCTTTTAACGATAACAGAGAAGTCTACGGGTGCAATCCCACCAACCTGTAGACGCCAAACATGATAGCGCATCGCATCAGTGATGCCAAGTCAACTGTACAATTGACTGGATGCTAGGACATAGTTGGATTATTTCTGTTTCTAGTATGTCTGTTTGGATGTTTTTGGGGAGGGGGGGAAAGGATCTGACTGGCTTTTAATAACGGCATGCAAACCCCGAGGCTCTCGTTCTGGTTGACTACATATTGTAGTTTTCTGAAGACAGTTTCAACCACTTCTTAGTCGGAGTAATAGATATGACGCTCTAGATATTTATTTATGGATCTTCATTGATTTTGCATTTAAATGATTCATTCCCTATCTCTCTTTGCGCCGGGTCATCCCTTCTCCTCATGCAATAGCGGAAGGGCTGCATATCATCTTGGACACGGATAATCACAGCTAGTAGTCCGGTTGTTTTTACAACCAGTCATTTTATCAACCCTTTCTTTGATCTCTCCTATTTCTCATCCAAACTCTTTTTCATCCAAAGCCTTGCTGCTTCACTACGCATCCCACAATGGCAACCACGACGAAGCCACCTCTCCCACTGACGACCTTTACGCCGGCCATTGAATGCCTCACAGACTTCTGGTTATTAAATTCCGTCTACACAGGCTCCAGATCATTATGGGCAAATTTAGGTCCTACAGATCCCTAAAAATGTCTCCCAACGGGCTGGTCCCCAACGACATACTATTCGCCCGGAATCATCTGTCCTAGCGGTTGGGCGATGGCCGGAAATTATACAAGCGCTGGCGAGACTATAGGGATATGTTGCCCTATTTACCAGTAAGCACCTGTAGTCAAAAGCCATAGCAGGAAAATGCTGATATGACGCCATAGACCAAGTAGCTGGACATTTACTACACGAGCTTGTTGTATAGACAAATTCTGGCCCGTTATCGAGGCTTGTGATCTCGGTGCTACGGTCGACATGAACTGGACATATAAGCACACAAACGCAATCGGTACCACAAAAACCACTATCGGTTCTATCGTATCGGGCATTGATGGTTGGAACGCGTATGGTGTTGAGCTTCGTTGGAAGTCCACTGACCTTACTTCGGCCCCAGTTACGTCATTTGTTTCGTCCACCACTTCAGCAGTTATGACACCGACAACAACAAGAACAACGACTCAAGTGTCAGAAGAGAAATCCCCGGGCTTTTCAACGGGTGCTAAAGCAGGCACAGGTGTTGGAGGGCTACCTTGGTTATTCTAGGGATTGGGTTTTGGATCCTTCATGGACGAAAACGCCGAGGGAACGATAGGGGAAAGGAGCCACCTGAGCTTGCAGAAACTAAGAACCTTACTCCACGGTACAAGATTCATGAATTGGACTCCAACCCTGTCTTTGAGAAAGATGGCGTTCAGGGGACACGTCCACAATTGAAAGAACCGGTTGAGCTGGAAGGGCCAAGTACGAGATTAGTGGATTTGGATGAATCGTATGATCGCATTGTACCAGTGTAACATGTTTAGATGTTTGGAGTATCACTCGGCGATGTATTTAACGATAGCCAGGCGGCAAACCAACAGATCAAGCACATAATCATTTATTGGCATTTGGTAGAAAAAGATGTGCGGGCTATAATACAAGATCCGGTCTTACATTGTGCTATTGCATAGTTATAACTACCGACTTGCTTGGTGGGGGCTTAATTCTTGCAGGTAACCGTTTATTTAGATTGGTTTACTAAAGAGAAGATAACACTTTTAGTTAGATTGTCTAGCTTGTCAAGTACGGGAGTTGTGTATATTTTATTGGTGATATATACCTCTACATACCTCTATGTGGACCTTACAGGCTACATACCGATTTTAGGCATAATCATCTTGATGTCGCTTATTCACCTCAATTTCGCTAAATCCCAAGCGAGATATTATTCTGCAAGATACGAACAAACCCATAGATGTGGGTCGCCAAACCATTTTCCTAATTGGGACCTACTTTTTTTTAACCTAGAGCTATATCATCCGATTAGTTGCAAATTAGCATATACATCGTCAAGAATATAATTGGTTCCCTATTCGGCCGATTCCCCACTGCTTTTGAGAATTAAACGACCTGCAAACTTGGACAATCAGTGAAATACTTTCTCCGTAGTCCCCACAGCTCAATGGGTCTCCACGTGCCCACGTGGGCAGCTGTCATCGTGAGATCATCTGATCTAGCACCCTTGCTTTCTCTTCCTTTCATATCCATCGCACCTACGAATTAATTCGATCTTTCCATTTCTCGTACTTTGTAAACGACTTCTGGCATGTGAAAAAATTTGAAAATCTCCGAACAGGGCGTGGGATCGAAGACTGATCGAGAACTGATCGACGATCGCAAGCCCCCCTTTTCCGCCCCCCACCCCAGTAAGACAAAATAGGACCGGAACCGGGGACGTTGAACGAGGACTCCGTACATGTACGGAGTATAGGGGGGGATTGTCCTCATTGAGATCGGCGGTGTCGTGCTCTGGGCGGGGTTAGGGTTGTGTTACATGTATACTAGCGAAGATCATGTGGAGGTAATTGTGAATTATGAAAGACATTTACTGGGTTTGTATAGAGTAATCGAAAAATAAAGGCTTGCGTAGAGGTGATCTTTGGGATGTGTCGTCTGACACGCTAGTTGGCCGTAATGTGGTCCAATCACAAAAAAAGGAATGGAAAAAAAAGAATTAACTAATTTAACCAATTTAACTAACCAATTCAGCCAATAGATCAACGCTTGGAAATATACTCCGAAACTCCCACATGTACTCCGTACTGCGGAGTAGTTACGTACTATGCTATGTAGTTAATGTGATTCCCATACTTACGATGTACATACACACAGGTAAAAAGTACAGAGTATACAGACGAGGAAAATAAGTCAATAGTACTCAGTACTCGTTCGTAGAGTCCATATAATAATTCCCTATCCTAATACTTTTCTCCACAGGTTTCGGAAGCCAAAACCCTAACATTTTGATGTACATGGGAGGATTCAACCCCTGAAATCGAAGGTCCTCACTAACCACCTTAAAACATCCTTGGCAGAAATTGTACTTGATAACCGTTTAACCAGAATCACTCTACTCGGTACCGAACCCTGGTCTAAAGTGCTGGATCAACAGACTCTAGTCCCTCTAGCTGGAAAAGGACTACCGTAATAGCCTTATTGATCCAAATAGTTCAGGCACCTATCCTGGTATTCTTTAAAGTACAAAAAAAAAGCATCTCTACATAGAAACATCTAATGATCTCGGGATCAGTCTGTTCCGAGCATCCATGAGGCGCGGAAGGAACGGGGATAACGGGGACAACGGGAAGATTGCCTCGTGGCATAATATTTTAGAAGCATTGGCTAAAGGCTCTTTCGAGGAGTATTGACCAGATACTCACGTCTCAGATTATCGTTTGAAAAAAAAAAAATCCCCCCACTTCAGCTCTCTTGCAGCATCTCCCCTGGTTCCACCCGAGATAGGCTTTTTTTATGTCTCAAATCCTTGCGCCTTGTACGCAGATCACTAAAACAAAAACGAACGATCATAAGGTTCTGCAATAACTCATCTATCCCATATTACCTACCTATTTGGGTAAGTCATGGTGTCTCGGTGTAATCTTACCTCTAATTTGATCTGCGCCGTTTTGATATTGAGTTTGCTAAGTAGTTGTGGGGAGAGTAATATATTATGTTGTCTCTCCGAGAATAAGCCCTGAATATAGTTGTTTCAACGTGAGAAATACGAACCCGAGTAGTACGTAGATCTTAGGTCTTGTTATGAACATGTCTCAGCCTAGATTGCTAATCACGGAGGCGATGTGTGAGACCGAGTCTTGGAAGAGTTTAACGGGGGAAAAAAAGATCAACCTAGAACATACTAAGAGTCACAAGACATGCACATAGCCTAAAGCTTTGTCAGATTGGAACATGTCTATGATGTACGTGTTCATAAAAATATGACGTTTTTCGATTATCTGTTTCAACATTGCGGTGGCTTAGATCATGGCTGAGTGTCCTTTCTAGATATCAAAGCCTCCCTTGGCATACGGTCATTGTCTCACACTAACATGTCCTAGAATCATGCATTGAAAGTGAAGGGAAAGAAGGTGGATCTCATCACAGCCAGCTTGTAAGTATCCTTCTCTCGGGTGGTCTCAGTACTTTTGATAGCTAATGCTCAGCTAATTTTTCTGTCAGAGCGTTAAACTCCGAGCATATGATATCCAGGAGCGCAGACTCAGAGTGGGGGGAAAAATTCCCCGGTAAAATTGCTTAATTCTTTTTTTTCCAGTATGTCATCCACCATCCAAATCGGGACCCCTGGCCTGGGTAGTAGAGAAAAAAAAAAAAAAAGGAACAACAGATTGTATCCCATGTGATGCAAAATCAAACCGAATTTCGAAGACAGAAACAAACGCCGGGTTGTTCTCTCAGAAGAAAACAGAAAATCTAGAATCCACGCCCGCGACCACGACCGCGGGGGGGACCTCCGCGCCCTCCACGGCCTCGTGGTCCGCCACGGCCACCACCACGACCACGGTCTGTCTCCTTGCGGGCCTTGTTCTTGGGCTTGGGCGCATCGTCGACAAGGAGGGTATCAAGGGGAAGACTGTCGGGGAGAATGTAATAGCGAATCGTAGAACCGCGGATGTTGATAGTGTCGAGAGAAACAGTATCGCGGCCCTTGGGGGTCATCTTGACAGCGCGGAGAGAAGTGTTCATCTGGGGAGAGACGGACACAATAGTGCCGTGAAGGATTGTGCCTAGAAGAAGAATGAAAGTCAGAGAGCACAGTTCTTTCGCCTACTTCGAGGATTGGTATATTCGAGGGGAGGTAAGGTTGGGGATTGCGGGGATTGCGCGAGGGGTTCTCACCATTCTTCAGCTCAACGGTCACCGTCTCGTTGGCACACTTCATCAAAAAGCTAGAAGGATCATTAAATGTTAGTAGGAGTGGGTTTGATGAGGGCTCGGTGCGTCAAGCGGAGCTGACGATTGCCGCGCACAATAAAGCTGAGCACATACCGGACGAGCTTCATGGTGAATCAGTAAGCTGTAAGCTGAGGGCAGTCTTAATTTAATAAACAGTTGAAGACACCAGCAGATAGCTAGAGATTGTGGGGACCAAAAAAAACGCGTTGATTTTGATGATGCTGTTGGATCCCAGAATCAGAGAAGATCTGATCAGGTGAGATCAGTCACGTGATTTGGTTTTCACATAGTCTTTGAGGTTGGAATTTCATTCTTCGTATATTCAACTTTCTATACAATAAGGAACATTTACATTGGAGATTTTCAATTCAAAATAATTGAAAAAAAAAAGCTGCTGTAATAGGTTCACTTGTTTCGTCTTTGACCTATTAGTTCTGAGCGTGTGTGGCATACTCAACCCAATCTTCCACCAGTCCAAGTGTTGAGAAAAGTGGGCTCTATAGACTAGATAAGCAGATTGGACATTTTATTACTCCTGGCAAGCAATAATATGACCAAAAATGGCGGGTTTCAAAGGTTTCTTGTACCTGGAAAGGTCTCATAGGCTTCAACGGCTTTCATGCACTCGTAGTTTATATGCAGGTGAGCGGTGTGTTAATGTTGCATTGTATCTCATAGGATCAACGTGTGACCAACGGGAATGCCATGTTCATTTTCTCCCAATAAGCCTTGCTTATTGTCCTGAATTTGGGCCGGGTGACATGTACAGGCGTCTCTGCAGCCCTTGCTGTCCCCATCACTTCACCTCTCAATTAGTTTATTTTGGAGAAATCCTAGGAGCTTACACAGCAAATGTGTATGCCAAGGCTTGGTATATGATTGATTTCAAATCCGTTATCTCTTGTTGGGAAAATGACCAACAGCATTTTGATAGACTTGCAATTTATGCTAGCAGAATAAGATGAGAATGGCCGATTGTTTCATCCAATACGGAGTAGTCACAGCCTTAATGTGACATCTTAACCTACATAATACATGAACATGAGCAAGGCGTACTGGATAGTACAACCTTGTCAAAGTAGATGAGACCATCCAAATACCGGAGGATGCGGCAAAAGAAGCCGAATCAATGAAAAATCAGGGTGGCATTGAAGGGGCCGTTTTTGGCCGAGTCTGTCATTACATGTCAAACAGCGTTAACCCCAAACCCAAGAAACTAAAGATCGTCGTCTATCCCGGCTTTAAAAAAAAGGGTTCGGAATATGGCCTTATTTTCTGTTCCGTTGTCCGCACTCCGTAATCGGCCACGAGGTGTAAATGATCAACCGTGCATTAGTTAGTAGAAACCACATGTCTTGAATCAAACTGATACATCTGCGGATCCCTTGTGGAGTGAGTCGATCATGACCGTGCCTGAACCTAGGGGCGATTGGATTTTTTTGGCGCCCTCAATTTCGAAGTATGGTTAAATTGACAAATTTCTTGGGCGCTAAATCAACTAAATCAGAGTCGAACATATCATGACCCTGGCAAATTACAATTTGTCTTGGCTGTGTTTCTCTGTGACAAGATCCACCATTACTTACAGCTTTGCCATATTGATACACGGCTGCCTACAATAGCCATGGACCCCAATATTTTCGGATATTCGTGTCAAGACATACGGAGTACTTCGTATAGTACCACAGTGTCGGTACAATGGAAGTTCTTCGGGGCTAATATAGAATCGGGGATCGGGCTTTACTACATCCCTACTAGAACGGAATTATCTGGGGCTGAAATCTTAGCATTTGCATAGGGGCATTTAATGTTATCATTTACCTAGATGGGGACATTGGTATTTTTCTTTTGAGTTCTTCTATTTTTTTAAAAAAAAAAAAATTAGTAAAAAAAAGAATGAAAAGTTATATATTGTATATTGGTCTCCATTAATAACTCTAATTCTCCTAGATAGGTACTCCGTAGTGGTTCATAATAATATAAACTCTCTCTTTTTTTTTTTTTTTTTTTTCCAACGGCGCCTTTTGTGGGGGCCAAGAGCGATAGGGGGACAAGCATCGGGCCGGGGATGGTGGAACTCACAACTTCAAGTTAGTGTTGAGCAGTTTTTTTATATTTTTTTATATATTTTCTTTTTGTATTTTCCCGATTTTATATTTCTTTTTCGAATTGCATAAGGTCAAATCTCGGAGTATCTAGCCACGCGCTAGACTATAGGGAGCATTGTGGCCCCCAATCCGCCCCCATTGTATAATGGGGGCTAGAATTCAACGATCCAATGCCCAGGCCAAGATTGCCATCTCCCCTTATGAGGATCATTACTGTACAGATGATGGCCCCAGTCGCAATCAGTTCCGAGTCCTCTTCCCGCATATCTTCTGTTTTACCCGTCATTTGTGGGGGTCAAAAGTCCGACTCTGCTCGTGATAGTTCCAATCGGCCCACCTCATTTGGAGATCTTGGGATTTGTTTTTTTATTTTTTTGTTTTTTTTGTTTTTGCTTTTCTAGTCGGGCTTCTTGTGGTTCAAACCAATAATCTTCTACAATAGATGCAATTGAGACGGTGAATAAGCGGGTGGGCACAAGGGTACGTTTTAGTAGACCTGGCACTGATCGATGCACACCAGTGGCGCATAAGAAATCTAGCAGTTGGTGTTGGTTTCTGAACTTGTGGGCCAGCAGCGCTACCCAACTGGGACTTTTTAGATCATAAAACGATTGCGGGGGTCACTAGTAAACGCCCGTTGCTGGATATGAGTTTTTAAATACTTCATCGTGCCCGTTCTGTACCCCCAATTGAAATCCTCCCAAAAAAAAAAAAAACGTCTTTCACCATAGTGAGGGAATACTCGGATCGGGTTACCAAACTGTATGTTGACTGCCTTGAGTGCCGCTTTTCCCCTTATACTCCGTCTTGGCCCCTCCCCTACCACAGTACTTGCAATCTCACAGGTCGGAGACCTATATAGTTCCTAATGTTTCCCAGAGGATCTGGCTCACAGGAACCATTTTCTTCCAGGAATCAATCAAATCTGCCAGTCTCAGGCTCGAAATCGAACATTGGACTTTCGTCCCCAGTCCAATCAGTGGAAACTTCTGACTTTTCACAAAGCGTTCTTCCTGGATTAGGCTCTCACTGGCCCATCCAGAACATTCAGAGTTCTATTTCTGTTGTGCAAGGTGATTTACAATCAACACAAGGATTTGCACTGCCACTTCCCTCGCACCATTCAACAAATACCGGCACGAGTCGGCCTCCCATTCTGCCAGGCTCGAACTATCCACCTACAGAGTCAACAGCACAATCTTCTATCGGGGACATAACTCATATTAAACACGAAATTGGGTCGGAAGATCCGCGGTATGTCAAGCTAAATTGCCATGAGAAACGACTTAGGTTCTGTGCTGACTAGGGCATCCCCTCAACAGCGGCCTTGGCATCTCATCATACCCCATGTCAGTAGCTTCAGACACTTATTTTGCTGGCCCAATGCAGCATAATTCTCACCGTACGAAGTTCATCCAGATATTATTAAGAGGTGTTTACTAATGCTTTCAGAATATGGGTGGACAAACCGACCTTATCAGCCTTTGCAACCACCAGGACAAATGAGCCCGCCATTTCCATCTTCACATCCGTCATACCCTTCATCGGGCTACCCAATGGGTTATCCTAGTCACTTAAATGGGCCACTTCCTGGATATCAACACCAAGAACATCAATTACCGGCGTCTTATCCCGCAGCATCCGGCAATCCTTCCCGTCATAGTCAACCTCGAAGGTAACCTTGAAAGTTGATTGATTACCTGGCCTCAAAAAGACTGACATGTCCAATGCAGCCCACCCACCGCTCGTTCCTATCACACCCAATCTGCTTCGGGCACTCCCCAGTCAGAGCAGCATCTCATGACGTCGTATGTCGAATGAATCCCTCAAAGTGTATAAGGTCGAATGATCTGTTTGCTAACATTTAGGGACAGTGCTCCTCCTTATCTGATAAACCAACCTTCATATTACTTCCCTGAAACATCGGCCATTCCGTGAGTTGAGTCAATGAATTCACAGAATGCGGTATACTGACCTGAAACCTAAACTAGACCGCACCCTACCCCCATCACCTCTCAGCCACCATCGATGACCGCCCCAGAGCCGATCTACTCTTCGCCTGAGTCAGCCGCCGCTACAGATTCTGACCCAATCCGAGTACTGAGCTTGCGCCCGCGACCGCAATGCTGGGACCATGGCTGCAATGGTCGTGAGTTCTCAACATTCAGCAATCTCCTCCGCCACCAGCGAGAAAAGTCAGGAGTTGTGGCTAAGGCTGAATGTCCAATCTGCGGTGCGGTGTTTACGCGTACAACAGCACGCAACATCCATGTTGCGCAGGGCAAGTGTAAAAGCTCAGGCAGGGACTCATCCGCTGAGTAGACAACATATACACAATTTGGTTTTTGGTGTTAAAGCGAAGGCGCTCAATTCTAGCGGGACTGGATTTCCTTAATATGCATGTGTATTTTTGGGGAGTCGAAAAACAAAATTCTCTGAAAAGCAAAGGCTTGATGTCTTAATAGAACTTCTCGTACATACAATTTCTTGGCATCGGATAAATAGCGGCCACGTGATGCTTCGGCCCGTGCCATTTGTGAGTCAGTTGAACTGCACTTCATCACAGAAATCAAATCAATTCTACTGCAAGAATGCCTTATGTTGCTCGAGTTTTAGAACTGCTTTATCTATCTCCATATCTGTGCCTATTACCAATACGTTTGTTACCAGCCTGAATTGTAACATTGCCCATGGCATCCATCTTCACCTATGACCCTGACCCACCTCGGGTGTCATCCCCGTGGTCAACTTCGGGATCATCGACTCCCCAAATCAATGCATCTGGTAGTCGGGGTTTAGCTATCCGCACGCGTTCCAGCACCACTCCACTACGCGTCGATCCTGACTTGTTATCCAACTATGGAATATCCAAATTGGAGCCAGAGCCCCAAGAGGGTCCCACTGAGTACAAATTGCACCTTCTGCTTCGACCAAGACGCCCCTATCTCTCTATGTCGACCGGGCATGTAATAGCTGGCTCGTACCATCATAATTATCGCGCCATGTCAAACACGTCTATCTCTGCATCCCCAGTCCTGGAACAGACCCCAAGACCCATGCAAGCCAAGTCCAGCCAGAGTCGCCATCAACGACTACAAGGGTTGACTACCCAGCTCCTGTGGCGTTTGCAGCAATCTTCACCTTTTCACTCATCCACCACCTCTAACCTTGTGGTGCCTGTTCTTCCAGAGGCAGCCCTGGAATTGGATGTGCCTTCTAAACCCGCCCGCTTGCTTCCTGGTCTTGAAGAGAGTCAAGGTGCCTTGTATGAGATCGGTGTCGGCGATGATGGCACTTTCGTAGGCCTCACGCAAGATGAGTTGGATGAGAGTGTGACCACTCTGCAGGCTATGGCTGCTAGTCTTGGGTGTAAAGTTGAGATCCTTCGCCGAGTTGTGGTTGGGAATTGTGAGTGGGCTGAAGACTTGCCATCTGCAGTTGCCGACAAATCAAAAAGCAACATCGAAAGTCTCTGGGTCGCCGAGGCTCTGGTTAGTCCCGATCTGGATTTCTACAATATCCCTCCGATCAAGTCCGAGAACAACACAAAAACCGCCCCACACCCAGAAGTGGGGAACATGCCGGTCTTAGATGAGGATTATTCCCACACTGAGCAGATTCGCATTTCTCTCGCAGGTCCAAGCACTGCAGGGAAGACTTCTTTGTTGGGTACATTGACTTCGTCTGCGCTTGACAATGGAAGAGGAAAAAGCAGGTTGAGTCTGCTCAAGCATCGGCACGAAATTACATCGGGCATCACCAGTTCGGTTGCCCAGGAATTAATTGGGTACACGGATGAGGTGCCACCAACCGTGATCAACTACGCTTCCGGCAATGTTGCCGGCTGGGATGATATCCATGCCGCGTCGAAGGGAGGTCGTTTAGCCTTTGTGTCCGATCTACCCGGCTCTGTTCGATATTTGAAATCTACCTTGCGGGGACTTGTCAGCTGGGCTCCACATTATGTGATGCTTTGTATTCCAGCTAATTGTGGTGCTGAGACACCCAGCGAACAAGCAGGAACTGAGCAATCAGAAATCGATACGTGTTTGTCATATCTAGAGCTTTGCCTGAAGCTAGATATTCCTGTGTTGATTGTCATTACCAAATTGGATGTTGCTTCCCGCAGCGGACTACGAGACAATCTTGGAAGAGTTCTATCTGCTCTTAAAATGGCTGGACGACAACCTGCAATGCTACCCGCAGCACCTGCAAGCGACAAACCACTTGATCTTCAGCAAGTCAGCACGTTGGACAACACTCAAGTACAGAAAGTGTGCGCGGCAGGCGATGGAAAATGGGGACACACCGTACCTATAATTCTTACCAGTTCTGTGGATGGCTCTGGCATTGGAAAACTCCATGCCTTCCTCCGATCTCTTCCCATTCCCACGCGACCCTCTCAAAGAACTCTTCACATCCCTAAAGACCTGCCAATACCCTCTCACAGCTCCGCCAATATCTTTGATGTGGACGAAGTGTTTGCGATCCCTCCCTCCAAAGTCTATTCACTAGACTCTGAAAAAGGTGGCCAAGAAAACCGCGGCATGGTTCTCTGCGGCCTAGTCCGTCGCGGGAATATTTCCATCGGCGATGAAATGGTCATTGGCCCCATCTTAGTGGACGTTCCAACCGACCAGGTCAATGAGCCCCAACCATCGGGAGGGTCACTGTCCCGCAGTGGGCCCGGCCCGCCGGGAGATTTCCCGGCATCCTTCCCGCAGAACTCATTGTCCGGCAAGGATTCACAAGCACGATGGCAACGTATCCGCGTCGTCAGCGTAAGAGACCTCCGACTTCCTGTCCGTCGTCTAATTAAAGACCAAGTCGGGACAATCGGGATCGAACCGATCGGCGTTGCAGACGATGGCCGTCTACCGCGTTTCGGTCGGATCCGAAAGGGCATGATTCTCTCAAACTTCCACGCCCCACTCTTGTCCTCGAATGGAACCTCGTCTGCCTCCTCGTTATTAACGCTACCCTTCCACACGGGCTTTACAGCCACCTTCCGATCTACCGAGTTCTCTGCTCCGAATTCTCCTCCACTGTTGCTTGGAGGTAATGCTATTGCATACATTGCCAATATCCGAGCTACTGTCCGTGTCATTTGCATGGCGTTAACTGGGACTGGAGAGGAAGTATCTTCTGAACCGCCTTCTCCGACGGAACCTGAATTCTTCAGCTTTGACGGTGATCCTCATTCTCCTAGTGAGAAATCAAACAGCAGTCCTACAACAAACGAGGCCGTCGACGGCGCAGGTGATGCAGTTCGTCGTCGTCCCTCGGCGACAGATATCAGCAAAGTAATGTCTGGCCTTTCGTCTGCCTCTATTGTCGGAGCTGCTTCTTCAATTGAAGCCCTGAAAGAAGACGTCAAGATTACTTTTGCGCTGGTATCGTCTATTGAATGGGTGGAACTTGGGTCTCAGGTTCTTGTTATGCCTGGTGTCTCCATGGTGTCTGCAGCGTCTCAATCCGGGCCCACTGTAGCATCTGCGCCTGGCTCTAGCTCTGTTTCTGGGACGGCGTCCATGTCAGGGTTGGAAGGGTTTGTGGGGACCGTCTGTGAGGTTGTTCCTGGGAGAGTTCCCGTTGCAGAGAGCTAGGCTAAATTCTTGCAAATATCTCACGACAATTGATGGCATACTGATTTTCTATTATTTTTGAGCGTCCTTTTGAGCCGTTTGACCAACCAGCCATCTAGATGTCTGCTTTCAGTGTTCATCGCATGTTTATTTCTGTTTTACTCTCATGTCGGTCAATATCCGGGCAGAGTCGTCACTAGCTATGAAAATAAGACACATTTACAGAAGAACCAATGGCGGAAGGGTGCAATATCATTGTCCTAAGAAAGTGTTGTCGTAGCAATTGGCTAGGTTACTATGGGTTGTCTCGTATTCTCTACTTGAGCGCGTTGACACGCCCAAAAACAAGACACAAGGCAAATAGGCTGGCAGCAATGCAAACGGTCCAACTTGATGGTAAGCAGAACGCGCGGAAAGCTGGTCCACGGCATATATTTTCTTAATAAAGCAGACCATCCCCAGTCAAGAACGCGCAGTGTCCCGTCGGATCCGCTGTCGAATCATCTCCATCCCATTGCAATATCGTTTTTCTCTCTCGCTTGGGTATCTTCATCAACTTTGTTGATCAAGCGCCACCAAGACGCTCGACCCGACGCCAGACCTATCCACAGCTTCATTGGAGGACTGGTTTTTCGGTATTTGCGTGATTGGGCAAATTATCCGCCTTTGCGCTGGTCATTAGGCACACTGGGGTGGCGAGAGAAAGTGCTAGTTGAGCCGATAGTAGCACTGGCATTGCGAAGCTCAATCTTCTTGCGCTCCATCTCGAGCTAGGTTTCACAATGTTAACTCCATTTGTTGGGACTGATAACTAAAAAATAAAAAAAACTTACCACCTTGCGCACTCGAGCGAGAGCAGCGGTATCGCCCTCCACGATCGATCGACAATCATCAACGCGGTAGGGAGCAGCAATTGTCACAGCATCGGCGACGATAATGTTGTGGCCGTTCCATCGTGCGGGCATAGTGCGACTGAAAGCATCAAATAGATCCTGGGCCTGGGTAGTGACGCCCTTACCACGACGCGCCTCACGTTCAAGCGCTTCACCGATGGCCTTTGACTCGCGGGCCCTGAGAGCACGGGTGTCGAGTGCCTGGATCGTGGGCTGTGCGTCTGTGAACGAGGACGAGGTGGAGTTCGAGGGCGGAGCGAGGGCGAGGAGCTGGAAGTTTTGGATGCGCGAGATGGGGATCACACGGTAGTCGCCATTCTGCGCCTGTTTGGCGTCACCGGGGTTAAGTGCGGGGGCCGTGTTTACGGCGACGAGGTTGGTGACCGGGCATGCCGTGAACAGTGTACCTTCGAAAGTCGATGAGATTGGTTGCGCAGTCGTAATACGAACGCTAAAACACGAGAACAGAATAGGTCAGCACCTGCGATTATGTGTACACCTTCGTTGACAGATAAGACTCACCGGGCACCGATCGCCCCGCTCAGTGCTGCCTCCAAGGGCACTATGGGAGTTGCCATCCCGGGGCCTGCTGCGTTACCGGATTGTTTCTGCGCAGAGCCCTTTACTGAAGCCTGACGCTTGTTCTCCGCCATAGACCTATAGCTCTGGCCTCCACGTATGAGCTGCTCGGCGACCACGATAGGCTGTTCCCCTCCAGATGAAAGAGGGTCCCGTTGACTGTGTGTAGCGCAGTAGTCGAGTCCTATACGATGGTGTCAGGACATTGGAAGCAGATCAGCACAAGTTGAGGTCGGCTTGCCCTGCAAGGAGCTATTGCACCCCGGATTGTTGGTCGAGGGTGGGCTGGACGGTGCTGTCAATCGGGTCCTCTATTGAGAAACGAGCGTGGCTCAGCTGGAGCAGGCAAACTGGCACAACCCCAAAAAAAGAGAACAGAAAACAAGCACCACACCCAAACCAGGAATTTATGGAAGAACAATGGGCTCGAGGGCTTGCGATTAGATGGCAGGGTCGACGTTGCACGGATGCCCTTTTGGGCTTAGTGCTAACATCCGATTACTTCATCGTCGCCTCAGGCAACGATCTACACGAAAACAACATTAATCATGACATCTTCTAGTGATTCTATCATCAATAGGGCGTTGAAACAAACTATTCCATACTATGGGATTGGGGGATTCTACCATATGCACTATGGATTGGACCAACTCTATTATACAACATATGTGTGCATGTATGTAGTCAACATGTATTGCTGATGTCGTAGATTACCCCTCCAGTCCATAGAAAGAAAATCGATTACAATTACTGAGTGATCTAGATAATGATAAATAACTTATACAACTTATTGAGGGTATCTTGCGTGTTATTAGATCTCTTCCAAAAAAAAGGGTGGAGGGGAATAACGGGTTCACTATAGACCGGATGTATATTCGCAAGGAAGTAGTATGTACATTGTAGGCCAATAGAAGGAACAACCAGATTTACAGCTTCAAGGTTATTCCCATCACATAACCTATAGTGGTACCATGAAGACAGATTGTATGTATTATCCCTTGAATGCGAAGAAATCAAGAAATGAATATCTTGAAAAACATTTACTGAGTATCAATGTAACTTGTGTTACAAGCCAGAAAGAAACAGTGCTATTCAAGAACAGAGGTGGAAGCGGCATCACAGTGCAAACAATCTCAATGTGATATCAACTATGTAACTATGCCACAGTACTTCCCTTATGAAGTGAATTGGAGTATCCATGGATTGTATACGGACTAATTGGATACTTTTGATGAGGAAAAAAAAAGGGTTTGGCAGAAAAAGGCTACCCGCAAGCGGTCAATCGACTTGGATCATCCAATTAATTTGAAACATTCTAAGGAGCAAAATGATTGTCGTTTAGCGGTAAGATGGCCGAGTTGGTCTAAGGCGCCAGGTTCGTTACCATTTATTCTTGTATATTAGAATTTCCACTAATTATATCACACAGACTTAAGTATCACTTTAGTGTGCTTTCTGGTCTCGAAAGAGGCGTGGGTTCGAAACCCGCTCTTACCATGATATCTTTTTTTTGCCACATTAAGTAACCTTTTAACAGGTCAGGCATCAAGAATTCATTCCTTCGCAGGACTCTACGGCGGTTGTCTCTAGACTATAAAACGATCTTCCGAGGCTAAAATCCGTGTCCATCTCCCATGTGCAAACATCGATTCCCCTCGATATACGGGATATGATATGGTTGACAACTACCAGAATCCAGCAAGCGTGGAGCTATAGACTCCCAATCACTCTACGATGTGTCATAGGAAATGGCCAGGCCATATCTTCTACTTTCGTTGCTTTGAGAAATTCCAACCTTGGAAGGTTCTTATGCGCTACACTGCTCTATTCACGTATGATATCGCAAGAGTGATGCCGCTAGTCAAATTGAATCGATATATACTTTGATCCCAGCCTCTGGCCTTTGACCCACACTGAAATCTGCGTGGAGGCACCAGATGGCACCATCTCAAGTGTGTAGGTAATTTTCTTGAACCTTCGACCATTGGAAGCATTGTATACTTCCCAGGCACTGGATCCAAACTGCCCAAGCTGGAACACAATGGTAGAATGCAGCGTCACATGGTGATTCTTGTACTTAGGCGGATGCTCACTCTCGCACTGAAAGATCTTGAAATCTAAGAAAGAGGGTAGGTCGGCTTCCATGCTCCGTGACCTATACAACTTCTTCCTGATAGGACGATCTGTTTCAACCTCTTTCCCCTGTCCAAATACATTAGAAATTAGAATGATAGTCCCCAAAATGAGAATATAGTAGGCGGCATAGCATACCTTTTCAATATACCAATGCATCACATCACGCACTTTGTAACAGCCCTCAACCCTATGGAAAAACTTATTGCTTTCGCGATGAACTCCTTCCTGAAAATCGTACGTCATTGGGATACCCAGAGATGTTCTGGAGATAGTTGAAAGGATACGAGGAGCGTTCGGTATATAATCGTCGATTGGAGCAGCTATAAGACCTTTGAGAATGGCCCCACGGCAGATGGCAGAACGCCTTTTAGAAAAATCTTAGATAAGTATGCTGCAGCAAGACCCACCATAACTAGAAGACTTACACTTGGTCTTTGTCTTTGGAACGATAAATACCGATGTCTTGGCTGCCATATTTGATCAGAAGGGATTCAAGTAGATAGTCGCTACAGCCGAGTCCTCCGACAAGAACAATTCCCTTGATATGAAATGAGTATTTCAAGCCTTATAGAAACGAGGCATTACTTACCGTCACACTAAGACCTTTGCCTTGAGCTTTGCTTATTTGCGTGCCCACTAGTTTAAGAAGCCCAGGAGTAGCTCTGGCGTCAAAGACCTCCCTAATGTCAGAGCTGAATCTGAAGTCAGTAGAGGATACGTAGTGGGTTGATTGAAATAAACTTTCCTTGAAAAGTGTATAATGCCTCTCTTGATGTGAGGCATGCGGGATGTATCTTCCAAGTCTTCACCCGATAGTGGGCCATTCTCAATGGATAGCAGCCATTTAGCGCTGGGGTCTTTTAGACAGAATCGTGATTTGATGTCGACTTCCCATTCATCTTCCAGGATGGCGTTTTGGTGTGCTTGACTGAAGTGAGACCAGTTGCGACCAATACGCTTTGAGCATTTCGTTATGAAATCTTCATCAATGAACATCCCACCACAAAGAGCGCCTGTACATTGTAAGTATATTAGCGACTGGTATATCTTTATCTGGGCCAGAATGAGTGGGGAATGGCATTGGCTCACCATCGCCTTCGACAGCCTCGCCCAACTCGAGAGGTTGAGTGTTCCCAACTTTGTAGGTGATCACATCCTATTGAAATCATTAAAGGATCAGTTGACACCGCGTTAAATACTATTCTTTCCACAGAACCAAAGGCCACTTACCACGGTCCCACCTCCAGCGTCGCAAATAACGTACACTTCGCCTGGCTTAATGGCGGTACCATATTCAAGCAGTGCTGTCAATCCGGCTGCCTCGGGCTCGGGTACAAGGATCAAGGTTGTCTCACCGGCGCTGCGATGCTCGAGAATACCAGCCCTTTTGGCGGCATCTTGCATGGCAGTACGTGCATAATCTTTCCAGATAGCGGGCACAGTGAGAACCACATGGAACTGCAGGGATTCAATCAGGTAATCTGCGTGGCCCTTGCGAATCATCTTGAGAGTATGTTTCCAAAGTGCGCGAAGATAGTCTGCAATGCAATCCTCCGGGGTTTTTCCCAAATCGCGAAGCAGCCTTCTAGCTTTAACAAGCTGGTCTGACTCCCGAAGATCTTTCCACATGTCCTCCTCTTTTAACAAAAGGAGCTTGAACCATTGTAACGCTTGTTCGGTGTTTTCAACTTGAAACCCCCATAAAGGCTCTTTAGTCCCGTTCTCGTAGCTTAGCCGAGTTGGAACCTTTGCTTCATTATTGCTGGTCCCAGGCCACTCGGTGATAACGTTGATATCGTTCTTGTTGAAGCGGGCTACCGTTACCCACGATACACCGGAAAACCTATCAACCGATTATCAGCATCGGAACTTTCAGCTGAGGTTTAGATGTAAGACCCACGTTGTTCCGAAATCAATACCAATGATTAAGCAGTTATGCATGGCCGCCTGTCTGCTCTTGGTCATCCAACCGAGGTACTTTTCCCTCTTAGAAGTGGACACTTCCGAGGATTTCTTCATGTATTTCCCCCCGTTTCCCGACATTTTGGTAGTCCAACGTTAATAATCTCAATTTCACGGCAAGGATAAAATGGCAAGAACATTCAGGTGTTTTTATCGTGCCTGTTGGTGCGAGTGTGCCGAGTTAATAATTATTTTTCCACTATTCTCGGCCACCTCAGCCATTCGCTTCACGTTCGCCGAAGCCCTGCATGCCGTATCATGATATCGAGAAGCCCGTGGAAATTACTGCTGCATGAAGTCACACGCAGCATTTTGTTTCGCTTAGGCTTGTATGCTTATGCTAATGTTTCTAGACTCTCTAGGGTATACGCCCCTGTCAATCTTACCCCTACGTTGAGAAGGCCCGTGACACAATGCTGACTGCATATGAGTTAACCATCTCACTTTTCTGAAGCGCCCAGGTGATTGCCACGTCGTGAGGCTGAATTTCACAGTCCACCAATCACGTTGTCCATTACAGCACAACTTTACTTGACCACTTGTATGCAAATTACTAGCGCTATGCTACTGCAGACGACATGCAGGACGGGTTAGCCCGTTTTTATATACAGCAAGGTCAGATTGAGAGCCTCGACCCCCAGCTTAAACTCGGCAAAACTAGCATCAGCGCCAACATAACAAAACCTGCCCCTCCCCTAGGATCCCAAATAAACTTAGTGGTTGATTCAGAAAAGGAAAGTTCAAGTGCACGCTTCACTTACTTGGAATTCTTTGTCAACTTCGGTGTCGGCGCAAAATATCACAGTTACAATGGAGCAGGAACCAGAAGTTATAGAGCGGAGCCCCAGGCTCCCCCAAGGACAGTTACAATGGCTGCCGATCAGAACCTTCCTATTCATGAAACCGGCAGAAGTGCCCGCAGCAGTCCAGTACCCTTGCCCATCTCGAGTTCCCCAGTGAAGTTGTCGCAAATAAATCCACACCCACGGGAGCACGGAAGCCGGGCTGGGACTCCCATGCTCAGTGCCCCCGAACATACCAATGAGGTCGATAACTGGCGCCAAAGATACCTCCAGCAAAGGGACGAGCTGCTGGCCGAGCGTGAGAAAGCAAATCGCCTCGAGGCTGCCGAACGGACCTTCTCCTCCGAGGTAACCGCCTGGCAAGCAAGATGCACAGAGTCTGAAGAGGGATTAGCAAAGGAGAGAGAGGCACATAATCGAACACATCTTAAGCTACATCAAAGGCAGCAAGACGTTCAAAAATTTATTGGCTTGTTGAATGATGCCAACGACAAACTGGGAAGCACAATAAACCCCAACCAAGTTCGCCACCAGCTTGAAGATGCAGCGATCACAACACGGGCCAAACGTCTGCGGTCGACCATCCGCACCTTTGCTGAACATTTTGGCGAGGTTCACGAAAGTGATCATCCCAATCTGAAAAATTCATATTCTTTGTTCAAAAAATATCTTTGTGTATCCGAGGATGCCTTGGCCACCTACATAGAATCCCCTTCGGCTCGTCCAAAAATTCTCCGTCCTTTCATATGGACTTTTTTATACGAGGAGGTCTTTGATAAATTCTTCTGGGCGCCTCCAGATATAAGGAGTGCAATGAGAACCCTCCGTGGTTTGATAGGTATTTCCTACCGAAGCGAGAGCCCGCCTATGATCCAATAACTAACAATCTACCCAGAGCCGTCGCAGGAGGCTTGGTCGAACGAAGAAACAGAGGTAGGACGGAAGCAAATAACGTGGAGAGCTGATACGACCAACATGGTGCTTGAGGGATTGAATGAGAATGCGCACAAGATCCGTGACAGCCAGCATCATTTTGTTTCAGCCAAGGCACAGAAGCTAGTTGGATTACTAGAGCCCATTGTCTGCCATGATAAGCGAACTCTCTATGACCCACTGGTGAAGCTCTTGAACGAAAGTTTGGAACTGGACCTAGTGTTGAGCCAACAAGTCGCGCTATGGAGTTGGGAGTTCCCTAAGAAACTGCCCTGCCAGTTTGATAAGGAGGTGCACACGTCAATTCAAAAAAGACACCACGGACAGATATATGAGATACACCTAGTCCTGGCCCCCGCCCTTATGAAACGAGGCAAGTCTTCAGGAGATGACTTCCATGACCAATATGCGCAGGTCAAGATGGAGGTGGAAATCGACACCCCTCGCCAGGATAGCAGCGGCTCTCAATCTTTCAGGAGGAAAGTAATCGATAAATTCAGGCCAAAGTCCTAGGCGGCGCCTGGTCTGCAGTTTAGATTGCCCATAGCTCGGATTTATCCTGGAATTAGTGACCATCGTTTTTCGTTTTCTTTATCTAGTCTGCTTGCTTCATTGACAGTATCTGTCAGAATGTTATACTGTTGTACTTGTGCCGGGATCATTTATAATTCTGAGGGATCCAAGATCCAAAGCCCTAATTGTTGCTATAAACCCTGGAAGACCCATCGCCTCTAACTTAGTAAGAAGTCAAATCCATTTGCGTGCACTACACATATGAAATACAACTATTCATGAGAATCCGCGCTATATGTGAAAGAGGGTCTGGATCGTTAGCAAATTCTATTAAAAGGGCACAAGAAATAGGCCCAAGCACCGCCTGGTCTATACTACGTACTTTGTTCCGGGTTTCTTTGGGAGGTTTTTTTTTACTTTCTTAATAACGAGATATATTCTTTATTGTTCATAAAATCTTGACTATTCAGCCGCAGCTGGACCTGACCTCCGGGGCTGACTTGGCCAAAAAGATCCATGGATTAAATATAAATTGGCGGCTACTCCGCTCCGTACGTAAATGACTCAATGTGTATTATTGCACCTGCCTAGGGGGATCCAAACCCCTGTATGAAAGTCACACGAACCTTGCTGAAGGTGCCTGTTGGCACCATAGCAAGTTGGATGATCTTTTTCGGGGACCTTTACCATGCAACGTCAAGGTCGCCGTTCACCCAGCCTCACGGGCTATAGTGGAGCCCATGCCAAGCATCTTGACTCCGCCTATGGGAAGCATCTGGCGTATACAATCTACTACAATCTAGACGCTTCAAAGTTTCTTTGCCCCTCAATATATTCAACTTTGGATATGCTGCATATTTATCCCCTGTTCATACAAATTTGAGAGAAAAAAAGAAAGGGGTGCTGTTTCCGTACTGAATACAAGTACTGTTTTATGTATTATTACCTTGGTACTTCATCTTGACGGTAAATTACAGCCCAGTTTGCCTCGAAGGTTCTCCTAGTACATCAAAATATGTCAAATTGGCGCCTTCTACTATAGCGGGAGTGGAACATTCAAAGTCTGATATTGTTAGATATACATTATCTTCCAGTCCTTCGATAGATGTTAATCCGCAACTTGATAGTAGAAAATTGATTCGAGTAAGCTCATTAGTACGATATGATATAACAACAACAAAGCACAAAAGAATTGACGTAACACCTTGCATGTGCCCTCATATCCCTCCTATATCCAAGTTAAATGAGTAACTGCCTATTCATATTCAGCTTTGATGTTGTGAGAAGCCTGCTTAATACCGTCGATGTAGAAATTGAATTCCATCGAAGCCCCAGAAGGGACCATCTCTACATCATAGTATAGTCTCTTGTTCTGCTTCTTACCATCGGTGCTGGTAAAGTCTTCGAGCTTAGACATATTCACATCGATGGCAACCTTCAGTTCGCACAAGGGCTTCACAATTTCATCAACGCAGGGAGGGGGATTACTGCTGTCGCATTGAACCAGTCTCTCGGTGAAGCTTCCTTGAAAATTCTTTTTCAGGAGGCGGGTCCAGGAATTTCGCACGGGGTCGATCTTGGATACATTCTCTCCCTATATCATGACAAGCGTGAGTTGATGATGCTTCAAGTGGCCGATGGGGTTCGTCTGATACCTTGCGAATATACCATGTGACTCGGTTATCGATTATAAAAGCTCCTTCTTCAGCATGCCACTTGTAATGCGGATCGGACTTGCTATGTATCGAGGGATCGAATCTGATATAGTGCGGCATCCCGAGGCTGTAGCGAGAGATGGTTGATGTCACGCTAATGGGAGCGACACGTTGAGGCCTAAAGTCCTCGTCATCATCATCCTCTGGGCCCATGCTTTGGTCTTGAGCGAAGCCTTTGTAGACTGCTCCACGGCAAATTGCTGTTCGTCTGTATCATGTCGTCAGGTCGAAGTCCTAGGAAGCATCATCCAGGTTACGTTGACTTACGGCTTCATTCCCGTTGATTTGATAACAGTTAATCGGGCCTTTGAGTATCTCTCCTTTAGATGCCGATGGAGATATGGGCTTGATCCTAGCCCACCGACGAGAATAATTCCCTGAAGAAAGTGAGTTGAACGGCCCCGTTTGGAGGAAATAGAGATGCGTTTGCCGACTCACCTGGAGAGTGAGACCTCTCTGTTTGGTCTTACTGATTTGCTCATCAACCAGTTCATCAATGCGGGCGAATGACTCTGCAAAGGCTTCCATAAGGTCCTGTTCTCGGAACTGGATCCTTCCGTTCTTGATATGAGGGAGTCTTGATAAATCGTCCGACACCTTGTCACCGCCCTTGTAAGCCTCGGCGGGAATGGGAACGGGATATTCTTCTTTGCTTTGCTTTGGGACAAACTCGCGCTTGTAGTTCTTTTCCCACTTATCACCCATGATCTCTTTGATACCATTGGGGCTGAGATGCGACCAGCGTCGGCCGAGGCGATTCTTGCACAACTGCTGGAAGCATTCGTCAATCAATACACCGCCACATAGGGCCCCTATAGTATGTCCGTGTCAATAGTCGTTATAGATGGTGTGTCAAGTCCATTAGGTAAATAGAACGCAGCTCACCTGTTCCCTCGACGGCCTCATCCATTGTAATTGGGTCCGTGGATGTAATTTTGTAGCTAATGAGATCCTGTGAGACTCATGTCAGCCGCCTGGAGGTCAACTATGATGTTATTAGCGGAAGTACTTACAACTGTTCCACCCCCTGCATCCAAAATAAGCCACGTCTTGCCGGGTTTGACCAAACTCTGGTGTTCCGGATCAGTGAGAGTCGCCATCGCAGCCGCCTCCGGTTCAAGGACAAAGCTGAGCCTGGTCTTGCCGATATCTCGAGGTGCCAATATTCCTGCCTTTTCCGCTGCCTCCTGCATGCTTTGTCTGGCATATCCCTTCCAAATAGCAGGTACTGTGATCACAATGTGAAACCTCAGGGAAGGTAGAAACTGGTCTCCACGGGATTTTTCGATCACCTCCAGTGCATGCTTCCATTGGAACCGCAGGTAGTCAGCGACCAAATCGACCGGCTTCCGGCCCTCCCTCCGAACCTTTTCTTTTGCTGCAAGGTAGAACGCGGAAGACTTGACACCTTCTTGGAGATCCTCATTGTTCAGGAGGAGAAGCTTAAACCAGCGGATTGGATCGCCCACGTCAGGGAGATCATAGCCCCACCAGCTCTCTTCATGTTCATACAAGAGCTCAGTCGGGGCTTTACCCTCATCACGGCCGCAACCTGGCCATTCGCTAATCACACTAATGTTCTTTGCGAGGAACTCACTCTCCGTTGCGTATGCGACTCCGGAAAATCTGAAGCCCACGAGCAAATATGGTCAGTCACGCTCGGAAGAGGAAAATTGGGGACATACGTAGTTCCAAAGTCAATGCCGATAACAAGAACATCGTCTTTCTCCATAAGGTTCAGGCCGTCGAGATCGGGGTCACTGTTGTCTGAATAGCTGCCGCCATCCTCGTCCCAGCCATCATCTTCGAAATTCATCCTGTTGACACTTGTGGTGATTCGGATCCCTCCAAGAACTGATGTTGAACGAAAAGTTATAGGAAAGATGGACGTAGCTCCCGAGGTCTTCGGTGGGCAGAGTCTGTCTACATAGTTATAATCCTGCAATCTTACAATCTTACAAGTTGACTTAGCTTCCTTTGGCATACTGCTGTACCGTAAATAACCGTTTTGCTCAACGCATATTTTGGAATACGGAAATACGGGGATACGGAAATTTGCAAATTTGTGTATCTTACCAGATTCCAATCTCGGCCTGTCTTAAGATGTTGTCCCTTTTAGGATAGATAGGTATTTATTGAAAGAAATGTTGTTGGCTTGCTTTCCCCAATCTCCAGTTGTCCTTTTATTGTTTTATCCAATTTAGGCCTTACCTTTCACCTCTGATCTCAGTTCCCAGTCGAGAAAGCCAAAGAAAAATAGGAAACCTTGGAAACTACTTTTGCGCTTCAAAAACAAACTCCAACTGTAACATTATGAATGACAACCATCACCTTGACATTTCCGAACCAGGAGAAAGCCAGGATGTCCTGCAGCTGAATGGATCTACAGACACAATGGAGCATGAACAACCACCGCCGCCAACGACTGTTACCTCGGATTATCAGGATCTTGAGTCTAGATACAAGCAAGCCATAGAAAGACGAACTAAGCAGCGCGATGATTACAAGGCCCGGTATCGGGCAGCAGCAACGCAATTGACCAAATACAAACTTTCCGTCGGAGGATTCCCACAGCTGTATGATAGCTATGTGACAGGGCGGGTGGAAAGTCTCCGGAACAAAATCTGGATGTTCAGTCTTCATCATTACGAAGAGGAAAAGGGGGTCACCACTCGTGGACGAGAGACTCAACCAAATCACGTCTTCGTTGAGCACACTAAGCCCAACCTGCCAAGCGACATAACCCCTCAAAGGGCCCTTGAGTCTGCCAACTGGCGCCCCATGATCATTGAAAGTTTTCTGTGGAAATACTTTGTCTTTCGAGTCTTCAACCGGTTCTGGTGGGCGGGCAAGCACGGCGTCCATATGGGCAATGTTTATGCGGTTATGAAAAAGAGTGAGACTGACAGCGTTATCTCGAGGCCAAATGGGACTTTTGCTGACTATTTGATAACATATAGACCAGTCGACTGCGGCCGAACTTCAGAGCTTCCAAATGTGGTCTGCCACTACAACTAAGCTCATTCGTGGGTCCATAAGCCGCGGGGATCCCGGATGGACCGAGAGTTGCAGAAAGCTTTTGGATGATCTCGTGAACGAGATACATGTCGCGATTAAACCGTACCGTTTCACCGAGCCCGGTGATATGAAAAATGGTATTCGTGAGGTCTTACAAACTGCAATCGAACTGGATGAAGAGCTCAGCCAGCCGCTGGCACATTTTAGGTGGGAATTCCCCAGGGTCGGAGAAGAATTTGACGAGAGCCGGATGAAACTTGCGGAAACTGAGGAGCTTGATTCAACGAACTCAATAAAAATCATCATCTGTCCGGGAATCACGAAACGGGGGCAGGCCGGAAACTTTGACAAGGTAGACTGGCTTGTAACCGCCAAGGTGTCTTGTTCCAATCCAATCGCTGTGTCCCCGTTGGCGACTCATAGAGCCAGAGAAGCAATACCGTTTAAAGAACAGTGCATGGATAAGGTGAATAAGTTATTGGAGGGGGTAAAGACTCAGGGTTTGTATTTTAGCAGTCAGTCGCCAGAGAAGCATCGCAAATAGTGCTATTCTACATCTAGTATATTGCTACTTGACAATTCCCCTTATTTCTATGTCTTGAAGGCCATGTATCTGGAGAAATATGGTTGATTGAGGAGAGGAAGGAAACTATCTTCAAGATACCTACAGGTGCTTGAATTAATTAAGGGCTAATAATTCATGGACGCGATTTGTTGGGGCTGGCCGGCTCGCTTGTGAATTACAACTTCACAACACTGTCCTGTACCATCGGTATTTGGCCATAATACGGGTTCAATTTGCAAATATTCACATGCGACAGTATTGAGATACGTAGCATAAAGAAATTTTTGCGTCTCGAGTCAACAGGCAGATGTCTCGTCTTTCGCCAAGTAAAAGGCTTGAGGAGGCTTGAGCGGGGTCTGCCATCACGCGTGGTTTCTATCCCCATCAACAGATCCTTGTATAGTTATCAATTTCTCCACGGAACTAACTATTTGCAGAACTGTTCACCCAGGTATTAGGTTGCCGCGGCAAGGCTTACTTTTGTATGGAGGAGCACCTGCAGTCAGCTTCCGTTAAAGCTAGTACCGCAAACCCGGGTGAAATCTTGCATGGATTCTCTACAATTTGTTTGCTTGCCCGCTGCCAGCGCTTTCTTGGCCTGCAGAATGGTGGCTTTCACTTCCAGCCTAGTAGACCTCATGGATGCTGCGGACAACACCAAGGTCTCTAAAGGCAACCGAACGATATTGCCAAAGCCATATGAACACGGACACTTAGTTCGGTTACCCAGGGTTGCATGTAGAGCAGATTGCGATCCATTGCTCTTTCCGGGTATTTTCCCTACGCAGGTATAAACTGTAGTTCCTATGCTTAACTTGGTATAACATTAGACAATAACAGGCCATGGCTACTTCTGCCTCTACCATCACTGTTCCAATACCTGCAACAGCCGCGACCCGCTGGCAAGATGCGATCGATCGGCTTGATCCCGATACCCGAGCTTCACTCGCCGGCATTGCAACCCGCAAACTTGACATCCTCCATCTTGTCGTAAAGACAGCTCATGAAAAGCGAAATATCTGTATTTCCAAACAATGGAAACTGAAGACGCCAAGTGGAAAGACCATCATTCTGCGAGACGTGCTAGAAAAGATCGCAGGATGGGTAAACCGCCTTGTCTATGTCGGAGACAATATCGTCCAGTACGATCCTTCTCATGCTGCACTTCCATGGGCCGCTTTTCGATTCCTTTTGAATGTCGCAGTTGGTGATGTTCAGGTTTGGGGAGGCATGCTCGTGAACCTGGAAACAATCGCTCGACTTCTTTACCGTTGTGAAGTTGTTGAGAATATGCACCTCAAACGCTCTTTTAGCATGATGGCTCATCTGCAAGAAGCCATGACCCAGCTCTATGTTGATATCATGAGCTCTTTGTCCAGACTAGTCAAATATTTTAAACAAGGTTTTCCAGGTATGACCTATATTAATACAACCAATTCGAGCATGGAGCTGACTTCCCTAGAACGCACCCTTTGGAGTGCTACTCGATCCGACCCTAAGCTCCCAGAAATGACAGCTGTCTATGCTCAAGAACAAGAAGTTTTGAAATGGACAGCGTTGTCTGATTCGGAGCTTTCCCAAGCAACAAACACCCAGGCCGCTTCTATAATGGACAAAATGGCAGCGATTTCTAGAAAGTTGGATGCTGATCTCCCTCGCCTGATTGACACTAGCCTTGCCATGCGTCATTCTATAGACGAAGAAAAAATATCCAATATTCTTTCATGGTTGTGTACGGTACCTACCACTCTGCACCTTAGGGATATTGCTACAAGAAGAATGCCGGGGTCCGGATCATGGCTCTTGAACCACACAGACTTCCATACCTGGCACACTTCTAGCTCATCCGCGATATTGCTGCTACATGGTGTGCGGGGTTGTGGAAAGTCAACTATCGCTTCATTTGTCGTCGATCAATTCCAACAGCCCTCGGTTGTGCCTGGGGCGAGCCCAGTACCATGCGCATATTTCTTCTGTGATGACTCCAATGCGGAGCCGGAACGAGGAAGGACAGATAGTATTCTCCGTGGTCTAATTAGACAATTAGCAGTGGACTCTGTCAATAAATCGATTGACCAAGCTGTACTGTCTTCGTACGAAAAGCGGCTCGACGTTGCCCAACAAATCAAAGCGGATATGGCAAGATTGAGCGTTGATGATTGCTTCTCCATGCTTCTGGATCTCACTGCGACTAACCCGGCATATATTGTGATTGATGCAATTGATCAACTTGGACAGGATGAGCGAGCAGTCATGATTGAAACCATGAAGAAGCTTGTGGATCAATCTGCAAGCATCATTAAGGTGTTTTTTACCAGCTGCAATAACGCTCATGTCGAGGGATTGCTACTCGGTACTACCAAGCTCCGGATCACTTCTGACTGTGTTCGAACGGATGTCAGAGAGTTTGCAAATCGGCAGGTAGAACAGGCAAACGCAAGGAGACGCGTTTTGAACGGAACTGCGACGAGCAAGTTGATAGACAAGATGAAGGAGCATTTGATAAGCAGAGCTGGGGAGATGTGAGTACCGCTATGTCCCCTTTGACACTGAGACAATTTGGACAAAGAACCTAATCTCCACATTGTTGATAGGTTTTTGTGGGTCACTCTTCAGTTGGAATTTCTCTGTCGCAAAAGAACAGAGCAAGATATCCTGACCGCACTCGAAACCAACTTAACCCCAGACCTCGACCAGATCTATGGCCGTACCCTCCGTCGTTTCAATAAGCTAGATTCGGCTGCCACTCAGGCTATCATGCACGTATTCTCGTTACTCCTCTATGCCCAGAGACCCTTGCATCCTACAGCCGTGAAACGTACCCTCGCACTCAATCCATCACTTGCCGGAGCTGGGGTAGTGGATCTCGAAGATCTCTGCTGCAGTCTGGTCATGCTAGATGTGTCACAAGGCGTGGCTCGGTTCTGCCATCCTTCCGTGCGTGACTACATGCGCCAGCAGGAAATGTTCTCTGCACAAGTTGCTCATCAAATTCTTGCCGATATTTGTATGCTGGAATGCGCTTCAGGCCCGAGTAGTGTTCCCTTTTTTGGAGACGAGACCCCTGTAGAAGACTTTTATCATTATGCCGCTGTTTGCTGGCCAGAGCATATTCGGGAATGTGAAGCCTCGGGTGTAGATCATGATTTTGGCAAACACGCCAAATCATTTATCGCAGACCAGGATGATGGGTTCCTCAGTCCAGCCTTTCTGACCTGGATGGACTGGATAGCGCAGGTCTGCCATGACTTGCCCCCATACCATCGTACGAGAAACCTGTTCGAAAATACCCTCAACGACTCATTCTCACCTTTGTTTCTCACTTGCGTATTTGGGTTGCGCGGGCTCCTGTTGTACGTTCTGGAAGTGCTTCCAGACGTGGACATTAATCAGCGTAGTGATACGGGACATACCGGAATTTATCTAGCGAGCTCTTACGGCCACCAGGATGTTGTGAGTATCTTACTAGACCGCAACGCTGATTATAAGCTGGAATGCGGTGCCTTCAGTACTACCACACGGGTCGCATGCTTCAGAGGCCATCTAAATGTCGTCCAATACCTCCTGGGGCGCATAGATGAACTAGAATCCCCCGAGCCTTTCTCTCGCGCATATCGGGCTGCTTGCCTCGGTGGTCATACGGAGATCGCCCTGTACCTTGCAAAGAACTGCACAGCAGCCCAGTCTGCGGACCAACACTCTATCATGCTCCAAGAGACCATCAAGGCTGGGCTTCCCAAAGTGCTGGAATGGCTTACCAAGTCAAGCACCCTGAAATCGTGGGGTCTGCCAAATTTGACTCTCAATGCCCACACAGGCCTTGTTACTGTGGCGATCAAGCAAGGCCAGGTCGCCGTCCTGAAATCACTCCTCGAAAAGCGAACACATCTCATGCAATCGCTCCCTAAAGATTGCATACCCATTGCCGCAACTTCTGGTCATCTGGCTATGGTCGAGTATCTGCACAGCATCGGAGCCAATCCAGACGAGCAAGGACACTTTGGCTCTGCATTACGAAGTGCTAGCTTAGTAGGCTGTGAACCTATCGTCCGCATGCTAATTGGGAAGGGAATTGACGTTGGGCTCTGTGGCACCGAGGGTGATGCGCTACAGGCAGCGTCGATGAACGGCCATCTCGGGACGATGCAGCTTTTGATCCAGGCTGGGGCTAATGTTAACCAAGTGGGCAAACCCTGGGGAACCTGTCTGCAGGCCGCAGCTTGGTACGGCCATAAGGACGCAGTAGAGCTGTTACTTTCCCACGGTGCAGACATTTACCAGAAGGGCCATTCCCTTGATGCGTTGCACGCTGCCATCGAAAGTGGTCATGGGGAGATCGCGAAGTTGCTCCTGGTCAAGGGATATCAGCCACCAAAGGGCAAATCCCTACCTGCGGTATCGCGGGGAGATCACGGAAGCTCTCTATTCCTGAAGGGTAACCCGTTGACTACCCAGAATCTGAATGATGGGGAACAAGCACTGGTCGAAGATGACACAGAGTCTCAGACGTGTTCAGATTCAGAGACATCTGATGTCGAGTCTTCCAACCGGACCACCAAGCGCGATGACAATGATGGTAAAGCCGAAAATGACGACCATGATGATTACGATGATGCGCGTGCACAACACGATGACTTGGCCGAAGGGACTCGAAATCTAGAACTGAGTGCCGTAGCTGGGGATATACAGTCCCTACGCTACCACCTCCTCCGCGGAAAGTTCTATGATGGGGCAGTTGCTGGTGCAATTGAAAGTGCTGTAATCCACGGACAACTTGAGACATTGAGTTTTCTTGTTACCCAAGGAATTTCCCGAAGGTTGCTGTTCGATGGAGACGACGAGGTAACCAAGGCAATGATCCCAGCTGCTGAAAATGGGCAATCCGAGGGCCTGCAAATCTTAGGTGATGCATCTAACTGGATATATGAGCCGTTATCTGAACAGTGGTTTTTACCCTTTGAGGCCGCCATCCAGTCTGGAGACCTTGCTTGTGTTTCAATGCTATTGCAGCATCACCCACCACCAGGTGAGACCTTTATGTGGAATCTTGCCGACGCTATTGATACTTCCATGGATATTCAACGGCGCCAGATAACAGAATTTGTCTTGTTGTGGCTGCAAAAGCATAGCGGGTTGGAAAGTCCAGTTGTCACTGCGAACGCATCGGATGTGACAATTCCCACAGCATCTGCAGCTATGATCTCATCTCTCAGGATGTATCTCAATCCAGAAGTTCGTGTTTCCAAAAGCTTCGAAGACAGTCGCCGTGTGTTGCGATCATTCATTGTTGCAGCAACAACTACATGCGATCTCGGTCTGTTGAAGCAGCTCCTGGCCAAAGCAAACGCCAGAGGCTATATGAAGTACAATGCGCCGAGCAAATTTTTGGAGGATGTCTTCCTATCCTCCTGTTCACACTATATCCGTGGGATGGAGCTCTTGTTTGGCTGTGGCCTCACCGAGGATTGTTTCCCCCAACAGCTAATCTGCCAGGGCGTCTATGATGCAGCGTTTGCGGGCAAGGCCAAAATGGTCAGCTATCTTGCGAACAAAGTATTGGTGAATGCACTATCTGAGGAAAGCCGTTCAAAGCTTTATTATGCCTTTTTAGCTGCCTCGTATGCAGGAAATTCCCGCGTTGTGCAGAGTATGCTGGATCTCACTAGCTTTTGGAATGGCATAGGGGAGGCGAACAAGACAACAATTCTGACAAGAGGGTTTGTTGTGGCCGCCGAATACGGACGCAGGAAAACCTCAGATCTGCTTTTGAAAAACGGCGCGGAAATTCACATTTGCGTGCAGGAAGTGCCAAATCCGAGGGGATCTGACAAAAATATGGCCTCAATGGTTGCGTTCTTTGATAACCAATTGCCGCCCGCCTGGGAGCATGCTCATCGACGTCAACAACCAGCAAATCCCCAAGTTTCCTCCCGGATAATCAGCCCGTTGCAGGCCGTCATACGAGGGTTCGAGAAGATTGCATTGCGCGAGGATTCCGACTACGGGGGTTCTCATTCTCTTGTGAAGCTATCGCGGGAGCTTGAGTCGATTCTTGGCACAATTGTTGAGCTTGGTTGCGATCCAGATGACCAGGGTGGGCAGCCTATGTACCCAATTCAATATGCAGCACGCTGGGGCAATGAACGCGTTATTCAGACTCTGCTGGATGCAGGCGCTGAGCCAAATCGGCTGGACGAGGATGATGATGAGCATGGGGAGTCGCGGAAGTATTGGTCCCAAGGCGAGAAAAGCTGTCATCCAGTTTTACTTGCGGCCGAGAGAAAGTGTCGTTTCTCATACTCTATGATTGCAACATTACTCAAGGGAGGGGCGACTGTTCCTAGTACAAGGCAAGGTCAGATCCATCCCGCAGTGCGCATGTCCTTATGCCGCTCTATCATGTGGGATAGACGGCGAACTCTGCTGCCATATGGATCGGCCGCTCCCCGGACTCGAGATCATGAGTACAAAAGTGAAGCACTGTCGATCGAAGCAGCTCGGCAGTTGTTTAACGACGGAATGCGAGCGCTGTTAATTGAAATTTTCAAACAACTCCCGCAACAAAGGGCAGATAAACCCGAATTCCAAATGCTCCTGACTGCAGCATCGACAGCAGGGGATCGCGTGTCAGTTAAACTGCTTCTGAAACATGGGGCGTTGGTGAATGATTCCGATCAAGAAACGGTATTCGACACGCCCCTCGGTTGTGCGGCACTTTATGGTCATATTCACATCATGAGAGAGCTTCTTAATGCTGGCGCCGATCCCGAATGTAAAGGGTATGTCGGTTGTCCACAGGATCCCATGACTAAGGCTATTATGGGCGGCCACACTGCGGCGGTGCGGCTCCTTGTCCAGAGTGGTGCACAACGCGTTCGCACCGAAGGCCGACGATCCTTTCTTCTCGTTGCTGCGCGGGCGAGAAATGCCCAGATGGTGGACTGTCTACTTCAATTGGAATTCTCGATAGATGGAGGCTCCGACGCATTGTTAGTTGCATGTGCTACGGGTGACGCTGATATTGTGTCGAGTTTTCTGTCCGCTGGCATTGATCCTAACACGCCGGGCAAACTCGATCTAAACACGCTGAGCAAGGTCGAGTCAACCCCATTGTATCAAGCCTCTCGTCGCGGCCATCTGGCTATTGTCCAAGAATTGCTGAAATATGGCGCCGATCCAACCAAAAGAGCCGAGGAAGGCCTTGGTGTGCCACTCGTGATTGCTGCAAACAAGGGACATCTCGAGATTGTGAGGACGCTTCTTGACCATGGCGATGTCAGGGCTGTCGAGGATCTTTCCTGTAGCACAGATATTCCGAATGCGATCGCAAGAACCTGTGGTGATAGCTGGTCACCGGCCAAAGCTAATATCCTCGAGCTTCTTCTGGAAGTTGCCTCACAAAGAAGCGATTTTGAGACAATCTGGACAACGGCTATGTCAGATGAATCACTGGCATACCGTATCTATCTAATTGAGCTTTTGCTGGACTATATTCCACCTAGCCCCAACATACTAGTACTTGCGGCTTCCTGTGGCTCCACGGCAGCAGTTCAACGTTGCCTAGCTCGGGGTATTGACCCAAACAGTCCAAATCAACGGGGCTACCTGCCTTTAGCTTCTGCGGCTCGAAGTATGAACAAGGATTTGGTTCAATTGCTTCTTTCTCGGGGTGCAAATGTCAATGAGCTGGATGTGCAAGGTCAGACACCTTTACTGGGCGCACTAGAAGGATTCAAGATGAGCTTGGCAGAACCAACACAGAAAACATCACATGGCCACCATGCCCTAGACGTCGAGGATACAGTCTACTGTCTTTTAGAAGCCGGTGCCAAGTTTAAGTGTGGTGACAGCCCAGAAGTTCTCGAATTTGCTTGCTCCCTTGGCCATACGGGCATTGTCACAGCCCTCCTTGCCCACCGAGAGGCCGACTCCTCAGAAGCTGAGCTCCAAAACGGTCTGTTCGCGGCCCTCGACAAAGCTTGTCCCGACAACGTCTCTCTTTTGCTCAAAAATGGTGCTGACCCGAATCGAGTCCGTTCACTCCAATCTAATGATCCACGGGCTGAGCATCTCTCACAAACAGAGGAAATGGTCGAACAGACACCATTAGAGGCAGCTTGCGGAAGCTCGGATGATTGGCTAATGCGTACGTTCCTGGCCTCAGCCACGGAGTTACACATTCCCCCACAAGTGTTGATCACAGCTGCGAGATCTTCGGTGTACCAGGAGGTCTGGGCGGAGTGTACTGACCTAGCGCTCATTCTGGAGTATGATGCCTCTTTGATCGTGCCCGATTCAGTCTTGGAGATGTTGGCTGCTGAGAATCAAGGAAAGCTGCTAAAACACGTGCTTCCACGCAGCAGATGCAGCGATCCGTCGCGCTTTGAGACCAGGCCCAGACCATTGGCTCCGCGTGCTCCACCAACGTTGAGCCAGATGCCCGCCGATGTGCTCCGTCCACGTTATATTTGAGGCCAAAGCCTGACATGTGCGGTTTAAGAGTGAGCTACAACCATGAGTCCGTAGCACCAACCTCATATATATCACATATTTCATCAAATACGTTTTGAATTATTTGTATGTATTTTCTCTACGCATATGTACCTATATACGTAGCCATGCATTATATTTAGAAAGGTCAGAAACAGCTAATATTAAACAGTCGCTATTATAACGATATTAAAGAATAATTAGCCCCTATTCTCTGAAGAGTCTTAGCAAGTATATTTAAAAGGCTTCTAAGAAAGACATCTGGAAATACCGGAGTATTAATTTCGACGTCAGTATCTACCTTGAGGCCAACGGCCACAGCCCCGTCACCTTCTCCGAAAATGCACTGAAGGCCACCACTAATTACAAAGGCATTTATCATAGTGAGGGGAAAGTGGACTAACAGGGGTGGAGGTGAATCCACGCCAAGAAATACGAGTTCGGTGGTCAGCCCCTACATACCCAAAAAGGAAATTCTGTTTATTTGATCGTCATAAGTTAAGGACCATGAAACCAGAAATAAAATCCGTTGTATACAGTAAAGGACTTACATATAAAAAAAGTAAAAGCCAATCAAATGACATCGACAAGGAATAAAAAAAGAAACTCATATGCAACCTGTGGGATTCGAACCCACGCCTCTTTCGAGACCAGAAAGCTCACTGAGACAGTGAAAGAAGTAAATTTCTTGAGTCTGGCGCCATAACCAACTCGGCCAAAGTTGCGAGTATGAATTACGTTCTCAGCTCTTGAATCTTACGATAATGAGCGTTATCCTTTCATAGTTGTTTGTTCTTCGTTTCTTGGTCCTTACGAAATCAGAATTCCACTTACGAAAGGGTGACCAATATAGGGTGTTATTATAGCCACCCGATTGTATGTTCAGCTTCTGAATGTTGAAAACTAAGGATTTTATAGTTCCTTCGTACGCTTTTCTTCGTTTCTCGCCCCTTACGGGATGTATTTCATCTCATATAGGCTTTTACCCAACATACTCCCACAGGCTTTAGACGCCATCGCGCCAACCTATTTAATTTGTTTACCGCCTAATTTACCGTCTTGCTCTCATCTATATACTCAACCCCTCTTAACTTTAGTTATGGCTTTACATAGTTTTTGAATTTTATACATTCAAACTAGTTATATAGTCTTCAACGTATCATAGTAAACGATATCTCCTCTTTAGGGCTAGGTAGGGAATATGCAATAAAATGAAATACCACCTGGGTAGGTAGGTATATATACCTACATTATGTTGATATAGCTGCCTGACTGTTTTCCATGTTGACCCCTTCCTTGTTTGTCAGGACCTGCTTACCTACATATGTACATAGCCCTGGAGGTAGTTGCCAGCCCTGGAGATTCTTCCAGGGTTCTTTCTCTCTCCTATAGTCACGCATCAGACACCCTTTCTCCCATGAGCTTGGCCATCAACAGGCTCTAGTGCAAGCTTTTTCAACCTCGCTTTCTTTCTCGGTCATTCGTCAAAGTGGATCAACGACATGCCTGCGTTGTTGCCATTTGTTGGCACTGGCAGTCCAACGATGAAGATTCATTGGAACGGCAGCTCGGCCGAGTCAATTAACAACGATCCCTCTGTGAATTCAAACTCTTTGACCAATCCACCCGGTTCAGGTTCAAGTTCTCTCCTTCTACCCCTTCTCCTGTACTTCCTCTGTTATTTATGAGAACATCCAAACCCCTCCCTCCCAGATCCAGAGATTCACTGGCACCGCTTTCGTGCAAAGCTCGCTATCGATGGATCACCCATCAGAGATTCTACAGCTCGGTTTTACTCCGTCTACTTTCATCTCTCGAACCAACTTCAAGCAATATTCCATGACTCGCTATCGCACCTAGTTCCGGTGTTCATGATTTTCCTCAACTCGCTGTTTCGGAGGGGTCATCCCGCTGGTGGACTTCACAGACCACTGGCTGGGATATGGCCCCAGAGAGGGGCAACAAGATTGGTCATTTCCTGAAGAGCGATAAAGACTCCGGGGTTGGTTTTTCTCATATCCTACTGGATTCCCTTCATCTAACGTCTGAACAGTGGTCGATGGAAACAGTTGGCGACATTACTCGAGGCTACATATGTCCCTGCGGGGATGAAGAAGGTATGTCTAGTCAATCTTCCTTACATCTTCCCTCCAACGAATCTTCCCTTTAACGACGACCTTCATATCAATCAATCAAGTGGATATGACTAATGATTAATTACTTTACAGATAATTTCCACATTGACCTCGAATAAGCTTTCTTCAACATATAACCCCGATAGGACCTTTTTGAAAAAGAGAGAAAAGAATCGTAGATGATTGGTCAATGGACCTGCTTGGTTAGTCACAGATATGTAAAATTCGTTTAGACGAGAAAATACTTAAATATCTCCCTTGGTCTATATCGTGGGCAAGGGAAAGCCGCCGGTGTGTACATAAAGAAGATGAATGGCCACCTGTCCGAGCAGGAAACAAGATGTCAGTGTGAAAGAGATGATACTAAAAAGATTATAAGAAAAGAGAAAAATCGAAATGCTCCCTCTCGCCTCTATGCCATTGTCCTCAGACAGCTCGGGTAATCAAACACGAAATTTATCCCCGCTATAGACACACCGAAAAAAGATGAAACACAAAACGCCTATGTACGGCCCGATGCAGGTAGAGGGTATCTAGGAGACACGAGGGGCCTGGTGAAAATAAGGTGGTGGTGGTGTACAAAGAATCACAAGAATTTTAAAAAGGGTGTAGAGGTATTAAGCAAAAATAGCAAAGAGGAGAAAAAGAACAAGGGATATAGTGCAGGGAAGATGAAGCGATCATTTCCGGAATGTCAACTTCCGGCCGATGCTGCGAATTGTTTTGATGTGACTATACGAGTCAGTCAGTTTATTTGCCTGTATTTGCCTTGGCAATAAATGATTCGGAGCCGGGATGGACCCATACCTGTCATCCTGATCATCCTTGCCGGGTCGAGCCGTAGCCACGGGGTTACCAGAAGTCATCGGCCTTTGGGGTGGAGGAGCATTGACAAATCGACGCGATGCCTAGACATTCTGTGTTAGCATTCTGGGATATTCGCGGTGACACGATGAGACGAAAGAAGACGAACCTCCCAGCGAGAATCTACATCCACCTCACTGGCGGACCGTGCGTCATGGAGGGTGGGATCTGAATAATTTACGCCGTGGACGTCTGAACTCAACGAAGTGGTCCTAACCAATGGCGAGGCATTCGACTGCATAGATTTGCGTGAGCGTGACTCTGAGTAATCGCTATTAGAGTCATAGCTGGCCAGGCTTTGGGCTTGGCTACTGCTCGGGTTGATCAAGTTGGGTGTATTTGGCAGAAGTTGAGACGAGCTTGCAAGCTCACGGAAACGCTTTTGTTGCTGCTTGGAGGGTCGGTGATGGGAGAACTTGTTGCCAAGAATGGCGGGGGCATGCGAGATAAGGGCTTTGATCACATCTTTCTTGAGGCGCAGGGCAAGATCCAGGTTCGACCATGTCTTGTTACTGTACTCAAGAACTGGAAGGCGGAAGACGAAATCATGGAGATCCTCCAAGTTGTGCTCTCCTTTGCCCTTGTAGCTCATACAGAGAACCACATCATTTACCTTCACGCGTGAGAGGGTCATGAAGTTGGAGGCGCGGGAGATCATTTGGGACAGGTCGTCGGTTGGCTCTTTGGATTTGCCGTTCTTGTTCGATCCTTTACCAATTCCGAACTTCTTGCGGTTGTCTTCCCCGGCACTGTGGCTAGACAGGGATCTTTCAGTGGGCTGTCTGGTCAACATGCGCAGACTATCAGCAGACTTCTTTTTGCTGAGACCACCAGTCGTAGCAGGACGGCCCGTTTTACGCGCGGTCTCTGATACACCTAGTCGAGTACTATCCTGGTGGATAGGTGTCATCACAAGACCCTTCAGATGGCCTGAGCGATTACGCGACTTAGTCTCATCTGAAAGCGAAAGTGTAGGCTGGAGCCGCAGTTCGATGGATCCCGGTCCCTTGGAGGTAGCGAGATTTTCCATAGACGAGCTATCACCATCGATACTCGCTGACCGTCTCAGTGGCGCGCCGTTCAAGCCTTCGTCCTCGTCTTCCCCATCCGAGGCCTCAAGAGGCTTCATGTTCTTGATCATGAAAGGTGAGAAGCCACCGGCCTCAAAGGCGCTGGAGCCCACATTGGGGAAGATGTATTCGAAGACTTTCTGGCCTAGCTCGCGTTCGAGCTGAATCTTGAGCGGGAACATTGAAACTTCGAAATTGTCAAGGACGGGGATACCGGCAACGGCCTCCAACATGTGCCATTTGACGCGCAACATGAAGTCATCCAGGGTGCGTGCGCCGTCGAGGTAAGGTGCGATAATTTGAGGGTAAATAGCGTCTGGAAGCAAGTTCAAGCCGAATAGTCGCTCGATCGATACCAGGTTGTGGTTCGAGCCATCAGTATTGTCGGTTCGTTCGTATGAAGCATTACGCAGCTGGAACTCAATCAAGGGCTCAGAAGCCTCCTTCATCAGGTGCCACACGACTTCACTCGCGGATATACTCCAACGTAGTAAACCATGGACACCAGCTTCCCTGGACGAACTGGGTTCCATTCGCCGTTGGGAAGTTGTGATTGCTTTCATCATGAAGAAAAGTTCATCCTCGCATTGAGACAAGTCGCGTTCGAGAGCCAAACGATCCTCCCAGCCCTGTTTGTCCAGGAACTTGGCGTTAATCTGGAAGTACTCTTTGATTTCCTCCAACTGGCGAATGCGTGCTTGAAGCTTGAACACCATTTCCGGGGCGCCACGGAGGTCACTGAAGTCGGAAGTGAGCATGATCCTCTCCAAGCGCTCATTCCGGACCTTTTCGAGGGGTTCACTGTAGAGCATGAGATCGAGGACAATAATGTACATAGAATAGTACTCTGCAGAATCACAAATCGCGCGGAAATGAGGAAAGTCCACACTGATCGAGTCTATGCGATCTTCTTGGTCCTCAGGATCAGGTCCTTGTTGACCCTTTACCACCTCTTCGTTATACTTGAGGCGGAGGTTGTTGAACTTGTCGTAACGCAGGGTGGCTGAAGTCTTTTGCACAATACGAGAGAATCCGAATGGATTCAGCTCGAAATCAAACATGGCTTCCAAGGTCAACCACGGTGGCCACGCTGATCCGGGCGCGTTTCCGTACTTATTGCCAGCATAGAATTGCAAGTTCGCCATCAATTTCTTCTGTGTTGCAACGAAGAACTGGGCGCCGTCCATTTCGAGGGAGAAACGGCGCTGTATCAAGCCGCTGACATCGTCAGAGACGCGCGCTTTGTCCATGATTGACACGACCTTGAGTTCCATGCCTTTGGCGGCAACAAGTAAGACCGACTTCTGGTTCTTTTCACTGAGAAGCTGGATTTGAGGCGCAATGAGACGTAAGTGATAACTGTTCTGGGGTGTGAATTCCGGCACGATGTTCTCACTCGAATTGTCCGAATCAGAAGGTGATTGGGGGTTCATATCAGATTGGGTGTTTGAATCATATTGGGTGTTCGAATCTGATTGAGGGTTCGAGTCCGGAGGCTCGTTATCGTCGACATTCACGTAACGGTGAGCATCATTCAGCAACTGTTCGATGCGTTCATCAACCTCCTTCTTCTCGTCCTCATCGTGGCGCGACGTTTGGGTTTGCGTCTTAGACATTTTAGGCTGTTTGCGCTTGTTCTTGTCCTGCTCCTCCACGATATCAAGGATGAACTTGACAGCGCGGCGAGACATGTAGTAAATAAATCCACGTCGCTGGCTCACTTGGTGACTGTACCGCAAGACGATGTTGCGCAGGGAGTTGTTCCATTTGAGCTGCAGATTGTGGATCATGAAACGATTGTTGAAATCACTTGCAAACTCGTCGTTGGCCGATGAGTAAATTCCATCCAGACCAGAAGAACGGCCATCGGTTGTGGAGTCAGCATCCCGACCTGTTCGTCCTGTTCGGAAAGAAGCAGTGCTGGGTGCCACATTTTTGCCAAGTGTGTCGCCATATGGCGTTCGCTCGTCGCGTGTGATGCTCCTCTCAAGACGATTGAGAGTTGTGGTCAAGAACTTGCGTCGTCTCGCCAGAGATTCGGACTGGCGAAGGAATAATTCATGCTCAGCTCTCAGGTTTTCGTTATTGTCCACGTCCCTCATGAGCTTGAGTTCCATTTCCCCAATTGTGCGTTCATAATTGCGAATTTGTGCCTCTACTATTGCAAGGCGGTCTTTTACCAACTCAATCTGAACACGGCGAGGATCGTTCGTTTCAGACATCACACACTCGTGAGTCGGTTCGTTTCCAAACGTGCTGTAGCCCGTTTCATCAGGTCCAATGTCGCAATGATCTGTGTTACGGAAGTAGGTGAAGCGCGGGGTAAAAGCCAAAGGTAATATCTGGGTACGAGGATTCGACTCCTGTGGAAGGATCCAGTCCGGCTCCACGAAATCATCCATGTCGACCCAGTCCAGGTTGTGATCAGGGATTGTGAAACGAGACAAGTCAACTGACGGAACAGGCTGCTGGAAGGAAGAGAGGATATCGTCTTTATTGCGCTCGACATCTTCCGCAGTTGTGCCTGCGATGCTAGCAGACACAGCGCGGAAGTCTGCCGATTGCATATCAATTTGGGCTTGATTAATACGCATCGCGCTTGTCCTGGTCTGTTTTGAACGACCCACGGCATGTGTTTTGATTTGCTCGCGACGCTGATGAATATCAAGTTTCAAGCAATCAAGGCGAACCTTCAGGCCTGTAGCTGTGACAACTCTCTCTGCGTAATCTTCGCGGTCTTTGTGTTTGTATATATGGGCCACAAACAGAGGTGCGAGAAGAATCTTGTATTTGACTGTTGCCAGGTGACGATTGAATTTCTTGCTCGTCTTTGTCACTCCTGGCCAAAGCGGTCCTTGGCGGACAGGAAGCGACATGACGCCCGAGAAAAGAGACCACCAGTTGAAGAAGTGGGTGAAGAATCGCGGTGTGAGATGGATAGTGTTGTAGCTCGAAGAGGGTTGAACATTGTCGACTGCCCAGTCTCTGTTTTGCGGTGCAATAATTGATACAGAAAGGTGAATGTGGTCACTCCGGAAGCCACGATAAGCATCGTAATTAACACGCTCGGATGGTTTGACGAATTTAGGGTTCTTGAGAATGACCTCATAGTGGGGTTTGAAAGAGAAGCACCTCGCATCATTTTCAGCATCCCGCTCGAAGACGAGACCTGCTGCCCATTTGACATCGCCAGAGAGCTTCATGACGACCTTCTTGAAGTGGGCAGCGTTCTTCTGCTCGCTGGATGCAGAACTGTTGTCCAGCTCCTCTGTAGTTGCCTCGTTTGCCCAACGTGCTTCAGCGCTGTAGTCGGGGATAGCAAGTACGTATTCGCCACTCGTCACAGTCATGAATTCCATAGGATTGTCACTGGTGTTAACATCCAATTGGACATCTCTGCGCCAGCACATGACAAAGCCGCTTCCAAACCCGGTCACCACATATGGGTCACGAGAGCCCTTAAGTCGCAGATGTACATCACCATCTTCCTTCCAGAGAACCTTGATCCGAGAATGAAAGCTGAGTCGGATCTTATCCCAGAAACCCACCCGCTCCGAGGGATCAATCTCAGGCTTGGTGAAACCCTCAATGATCTTCATCATATCTTGAATGACAGGCTGGTAGGAGACACCCCATGAAATGCTAGTCGGCAAACTTGTGTTTATCTGGATGACAGGGTCTGAGTAGGTCTTGACCGGTGTAACAGAACGCCACACGGGAATCTTGAACGGATCACGGGGAGACCCGTCAGACCCTTCAGATGCAGGAACGAGTTCCACTTCGACCTGTCTTGCAGATTCGTGGTCACGCCATTCTTCTGCAATGACAAAGTTTGTTCGCAAAGACCAGCTAGGAAGTCTTGGGGATTGTCCTGGGCGCAGGGCTGGAATGTGCAACAGATCTAGAGGATAATCTCGCAAGTTGACGCGTGCTTCACCCATTTCCAGGTTAAAGCTCATTGGGATGAGCAGGCCGTATTGCATATTCATGGGCATTCCCTTTCCGATTCGGTTCAAGTAACTGGGGAACTCATCGATAGCGAATGAGGGCTTATCAATAACAAGATTGACATCGCTGATCAGAGCTGACATCAGACCTGGTCTGTTCGGAATAGCAAGAATGGTTTCGGTCTCCTTCACATCCGGAGGAGGTTCATCTGCACCACAGAAGAGATTTCGAACTTCTTTGATGGAAGTGCCCTGGAACATGAGAGCTGCATCGATCTTCTCTTTCCATACTTGAGCATTGTACTGTTGAAGTCGGCCCCAAGCGGCATCCACAGAGATATTTTGCTCTGATGAGAGACAGGTCGCGCCCTCGGTATCATAGCGATATTTGCGACTTCTCCCACGTTCCTGGGTGCTAGATCTCGGCCGTTCGTCAGCACTCCTGCTTCGCCTTGTATCTTGGCTAGTTCGCTCGCTACGCAATGTCCGATGGCTCGATTTGGCTCGTAATCGGGATGTGGCGCGGCGCTGGTCAGATTCCCTAACTTTATGAGATTTCAAGTGGAAGGCGTCTTCCCGGGCCAGCCGCTGAATCTGTTCAATCAGGCCAACTCGATAGATGCAGCCCAGTTTCCACTCAAAGCCATCGTCCTCCATTTCGAAGAGCAACGCTTTGCTGCGAAGAGATATCCTGGGCACTTTCTTCGGGCCCTCTGGTTCTCTCTTGGAGCCAAATTCTTTGCAGCCATTCTTGAAGCGATGATGCAGTTGTTTGAGAGCCTTGGAAGTGTTGATAAGGTTATCAAAAATGCGATGCATGACCATATGATGAGGTATGCCAATTCGGATGAAGTCTGTCCATATATCAATCGATTTTTCTTCAACCAAAGTGTTGCCATGTTTCATCTTCATTTTTCGGAAGTCCAGCCTGACATTATTCATGCTGCCAATTCTTGCCCAAATACCCTTGAGCTTGGGTGCCTCTGCATGGAAGCGAACAAGACTGGCTTTAACATAAGGGGTGGAAAGACGTTGAGAAGCACCGGCAAGTCCGTAGATCTGAATCATTATTTGAGGATCGTTCGGCAAGTTTGCCTTAAGCTGCACAGCCGTTGCCTTCATGTCGTAAGTGACCAGCTCCTTCTTTGGAGACCATTTGTATGCTGGAGGCGGCGGTAGCGATATGCTTGCACGCGCACTGGATTTGCTTTCAGCAGACTGCGAGTGCTTTTGTGGCAAAGGTGTGAGCACGTCTTGGATCACAGAAATCGCAACACCAAGGCAGTAGAACCGGTACAATGAGTATTGAAGATATATGCCCTTGAACACGGAGGTGACATGCAGGACCGGCCCGAGGCGATCACTGTGGGTGCTTAGGGCAATCTCGAATCGAGGCAAAGAGAAGAATGGCTCGGGTTCCAGATAATCTTCTGATTCGATGACAAAGCCGTCGAACCCACGCGCGTGGAAAGCCAGTCGCCGACCATCTGAAACGCCACGTTGGGTGTGAGTAACCTTGGGAGGCGAGGTTGGAGGGAATCGAAAGGGCGATTCATCGCCGATGGTGGAATGGCTGGGAGTACGTCGCCTAGCAATGCTTCCGACATTTTTCTCCGTTTTTTGAGCCTTGTATTCCGCTGTCCACGATTGTAGTTGCAGAGAGACACCACGCGATATATCAGAGACGGTGCTGTCCACACCAGCGATTTCCACACTGGACCCTGTGGCTTCAAATTGAAACTGGAGTAACCATGGGGGCACTCGTCTCAACACGCTTGTTTTTTGATCGTTTGCCGGTATTGGTACCCGCTTCTGCGATTGCATCTGAGTGATGAATTGCTGCAAAACTTCGCGGATTCCGCGGTTTACCTCCCCATCGATCATGTGGACTGAACATTCGTTAAGGCTTCCTGAGGCGATTACACAGACCTCTGGGGTGGCATTTAGATGGGCTTTCAGCTCCAAATTCTCGTTTGTGAGCAAATTGTGTTTGTTGCCTGTCGGAGTCTGGTAGTAGAATTTGTGGGAGGCGACTCGGTAAATAGACGATAGCGAATAGTGGGCACCGCCTTCAGACGAATGAGAGGATTCGATATCGAGTGAGATGGAGGAGATGGAGGAGATAATGAGGTTGTAATCATCAGGAGTACCAGACTCTTTTTCGATTGGGAGAACAAACCGGATCACGGGTTCGTGAACAGAAAGCTTGATGCTTGCCTTAGGGAGTAATCGAGAAATCAATCGATGATTATCTCGCTTCTTCGCTCGAGGAGAAGATGCTCGACTTTGTGCCAGGTTCAGCAGTCTCGAAACATGTTGCGGTTGGAGATCAACGGAGGGTGATGTGACGACCAAATTTGCGAACAGGACATTGGTGTTCCGCTCTTCGGCGTTCTCGTCGTCAAAGGTGCTCACGGTCTTCGAGGGCAGCGTGGTTTTGATGGTTGTCGTGGCCATGGGGATGTATAGAATGTTATCACTTTCACCCAATTCGTCATCTAAGCTGATTGAAAGAGAGATAGCAGCAAGAAGAGCCTGGTGGGCAACATCATTCCGCTGGAAGTACATGCGATGCTCCGGGCTCTTTGGGTCCATCCTATGAAGATCAATTCCAAGCTCGTGCGATACCACGTTCAGATATACGGGTTTTTGCCCTGCAGACAGAGACTGGATACCCTTTGAGACACGGAAGAAGCTCAGAGCAATCTGTATCTCTTGTATACCACGCAGTAATGAGCTCGCAAACTCCTTTGAGTCCGCCACAGTCTGTACAATGGAATCGTCTCTGCTTCCAGGCTTGTCGAGTTCGTCCACAAAATCGGCAAATGATATCTCGTCGTCGGTCTCGATATTCGCTGGCCCTTGTGCTAATTTTTTGACCGGCTTGATGCGTTGCAATATCGTGCGGACATCGTCGTAGGGAATATGCATACGTCCAATCTTCAGGGCCACCGAGGCGTCTCTGAGCCCGTCCAGATCTTTGTGCAGAAGTCCATGAAGGTTCACGCCCACATTATCCAATATCTCGGTTGGCTCCCGGCCGTCGACATTGAGTAAGACATTTTGAGCATTCATAATCCACTCCGCTGGCCGTTGGTCTCCCGACATATCCTTCTTGCGACGAAATAGCTTGCCCCGTTCCACCATCTTCCTCCGCGTGTCGACTGAAAGGGAAAGCGATCCAACCTGAACCTGGCCCGCGTTGACGAAGTGGACGGTTGTGTCGATAGCAGTCAGGTCCACGAGAGCCAACCAATTGATCTGCCGGTGTAGTCGCTTGACACGTTCCTTGATTCGTGTTAACGTCCTCCATGTTTTGCTTCTTCCGCCAGGTTCAGGCGCGTCACAGTCTTCAGATTGTTTAGGTGTCTCCAATATGCCGCGGGACGCTTCGCCTTTTCCTTGCCCCAGAGTCGTCGAGTCCACGGTAACCTTCAGCTCTGTCAACCGAATGCTGATCCATGTTGGCTGAGCAAATGACGAGGGGTGTAACGATAATCCAAGGCCGCGGATTTCGATGTGTATTCCTTCCTTCGGGGTATATGCGATTCGGCGCAGCGAAAAGTAGCCGATCCGTTGAATGGAGATTCCCGTCGCGATCCGGACGATAGCGAAGATAAAAAAAGACGAGAGGTAGAGAAGGAGGATTCCCACGAGAATCGAGGTCGGGTTAAAGAGGGTCATCGCGGTTTGCGATCAGCAGGGGGCTGATCTCAGACAGGCAGTGTCGACTCGCACATCGAGGTTGTGTCGGGGTTCAATTGTACTGTGTAATTAGACCCCCGAGTCTCTACTGTCCGTCTGGTTGGAATCAGGGACTCCAGACTCCAGAACAGCAGCGACTTTATCCATCAAAGTCTCAGTAGGATGAGCACTGAAGGCTGATTCAAACAAAATGAGTGTAGGCGAATCATGCCGGGGGAGAATTAAAGGGTAAGGGAGGATGAGAGGTGGGCTACCGGACAGATCGGAGGAACTGGCCAAAAAAAGCGGAACGCTAGTTATTTCCCAAAACCGGCTTCTTGTTTTTTTACATCGCTTTAGCCTTTTAGTATTATTTCGATATATTATACTATAAAGCTTCTTTATATTCCAAATATATTCTCCGAATGTTCCTATATAGTTGTTTATATGTATGTTCTGGTTGATCGACACGCGACCCAAGACATTCCCAAGGTTCAGGGGAGATCATCTTGTCAGCCCTGGGGGGGACTCCAGGCCCGGGCTCTTTATATTCATTCTTCTTGAATCTATGTCTCTTTGTTTCACTCTCTCTCCTCCTCATATTGTACAATAATTTTACATTTCCTTGAGTCTCAATATATCCCGCTTTTCGAGGTTACTTCGAGCTTGAAGGGACTGGTCGAGACTTCTCCAGTTCCTCGATCTTATCATCAAGAAGAGCAATCTCGGCTTCAATGCTAAGCAGCTTTTCACTCAACATCTCCCTGTATTCTTGGTCAGAGAGTGAACGGAGTGGGATCCATTTAGATTCAGCCATTCGCTGCATCAAAGGTTTTGATGTCTTGTGTGCATTTTCCATTTGCCACGCGTCCACTCGGTTGAAGACGCTCTGGCCACAGTAGCCGAGTAATGAAAAAATGATGGCCCCCGGAACCAGCCGGCCTCCTATATGATCTGGTTAGAAGTGATGCCACAGGATGTTCTTTCGGTGCGGGATATGGTACCCATCAACTTCGTTACACTTCCGCCGGCAATGCCACCGCATAGAGCACTCGCGTACGTGCGCTCCTTCGGCGAGGCTTTATCTTGGTAGTGATGTTTAATGAGGTTACTCCGCAGCCCTGTCTCAGTATTAAGGTTAGACATCAGCAATATAAAACATGTAAGGTGTCTCCACATACACCAAAATGCTGAGCCGCATGCAAACCAGTGGATGCCACATGACAATGAATGAATCATGGGATTGGGGGATCTAATGACTCCGGCGGCTCCTCCATAGATTAGGCCAGCAGTTCCTAGTTGAAACATTAGTACTTCATCTCCAGGGACTCATTGTGTCTGTATCCCAAGCAATCTTATGAAGGGCAGATACTAACCGCTAAGGGCTCCGACTTTGGCTGCAGACAGGAGGGCGCTGGACTGAAAGTCCTGCACATTTTTTATTTGGTCACCCATATTTTCTTCAAACCCAGGGATGCATGAGTTTAAGAGTCATGGAGGGGTAATTACAATAATCGAATGTACTCATCAAAGCAGCAATCCAAATCAGAAAGGTTCCGGTCACGTGTCCTATCAATGTTCCTGGATTATGTAATGTTATCATCCAGCCCTGGTGGACAAATTAGGGCATAAACAATGATGTTCAAATGGGATAATTTAGAACTGAAGAATTTGCGTGTATTTTATACTCGTGTTATGCAGCAACTGACTCTTTTTTAAAAATCTGGAGAGAAATGGTGGATGAAGAGTATGAAGATCCATAGATATATATCCCCACATTGCCTATGTCCAGATGATCACCTGCAAGACTGTCAGCCCCACGATCTTTATTTTCCCCTCAAACTGTCGCTATTTATGTACTTTAACTGGCTCAAAAGCCAAATATCCACTTCAACACGAGGCGAAATCTTCAAGAACCGCCTGTCACTACGTCAAAAGGTTTGCCCAGTTGACTGTTGAAGTCAAAGCTCAGATCTCCGAGCTTGCTTTGCAATGCTGTTATACAAAGATTTGGAAATCAGACTGAAGAAGCATAGGAATGATGTTCACTTCTAGTCGTGCAATTTTCAGGGTTACTATATCTCCGGGTGTCTTAGTAGTTTAAGTATTAAAGTAGCTGTTGATCAGCGCTTTATCAAATTTATCGGTAAAAACCATAGTGCTACTAAAATTCACTATACTTAACCTAGTATGACTAGATGAGAGTGGCACTCTCCCCGTAGATCAATTTATGGAAACCATGGCTAGGTAGGTTACTAAAAGAGGTAGATAATCTCTACGATGGGTGTTAGGCACGGGTAGAATCTGTGGTATTACATAGCAAAAAAAAACCCCCCGCCCAAAAAGGCTATACCAGGCCTATATAGTATGTTGTACTGGAGGCTCCGGTAAAGTATATCATATTGAACTAGGAACTGATGCGGAACGATCTACAAACACCTGTGATACCGCTGGTTCTTACAACTTTGAAGTAATTGAGGCGACTGTAAACCGACTACTTCTGGAGTGACAAAAATTTAGCCAATCAAGTTGCGACAGTGATAAAGTTGAGTAGTCCGTACTGTTTTTGGGGTATATTTGATGATATATTTTTAGCCGAGTATGAAGAAGTCCGGCATCGTAGACAAATAAGGTACGAACTCGGGATTTTCTCTCCCTTTTTTTTTTTTTTTTTCTTTGCTCATTTTGAAGCAAACAAAAGCACGAGTAACCTATTAGTTTCACATCCCTCTAGGAATATAAACGGATTCGAAGATGATTGCAGTTCCAGTATAGACCGATCTCGCGGCTCTGATTGGGCTAGCGTCATCACTAAAAATTTAGTAACCCGTCCACTTCCATGCCGCAGCCGACTTCCCCTCTACCAACTTTTCCACTGTGGGTTTGCAGATATTGAACCTAACACACTTGACTCAAATTTTGATTCTTGGTTTTCTCACCAGGTGTCTTTGATCTTTTGACCTTTTCTTCTCTTCAACCCTTCCCTCCGAGAAGCGCGCACAAATCCCGGCGCGTTTCCCACTTCAAACCGCAATCATGGGTTCGTTCCAGACCTTCCATTTCCCCAGGGCATCGCTCCCCCGCGAAAATATTTATAGGCGATTGGCTAACATGATGGAATATCAGCTCCCCAAAAACAAAGCCCAGAAGATGTCTATGAGCACCTTCTTGGCTGATGAAAGTGAGTGACCGGGAAAAATTTGGATGATTGGATGATTGGATGTGATTACTGACGACTATAGGCCTTGGCTCTTGGGCTGATGAGATGGAGGATATGCCCCTTCCTTGTAAGTTGCAGATCTTCCCCCGCTATGGAAATTGCGAAATTGTACTAACAAAATTTATAGCCAGTATGTAGTGTGCCCGATACCCTAACATCCTAACATGCTTATCGTTGATCGGAACCCTTGCTTACAATATCGACAGCCCAGCCTTTGGCATCCACCTTCAGCCGTCGCCCCGCAGGTGATTTGGCATTCGGCTCCGGCTCCACTGGCGGTTTTGGTATGATACCCCGCGCGCTAGATATACAGAGAACGGGTCCTGACAGATTGAATGATTAGAGCGCGAGCGTGGTGGATATGCCGTCCGGGAGCCTCTTGATCTCCCCACCCAGCCCCCCTACACTTGCCACATTGGCAACCTTTCCTTCGAATCAACTGACGCCGATATCACCGAGTTCTTCGCTGGATGTGGTGTGACGAGCGTCCGTCTCGTGGAAGACAAGTTGACAAAGGCCCCCAAGGGATTCGGATATGTTGAGTTCGAGACCGTCGAGGGTCTGCAGAAGGCTCTGGATCTCTCTGGCTCGTCTTTCCAGGGACGCTCCATCCGTACCAGTGTTGCGGAGCCTCGTAAGTACCGAAGGTTAGCGTTTGGTAAATATTTCAACTGACAGGTTATTTTAGCCAAGGAATCTCGCCTAGAAGGTAAGGATCTTGACTGGTCCCGACGTGGCCCTCTCCCCGAACTTCCCCAACGCCGTGTGCCTGAGCGCTCCAGCTTTGGACGTGGCATGGATGCCGGCTCCGATGCGGGCGATGATCGCGGTGGCCGCCGTAGCAACTTCGAGTCCGACGGAAAGCCCCGTGACTTCAACAACTGGGAGCGCAAGGGACCCCTTTCGCCCTCTGCCGGTGGCCCTCATCGCGAGGGTGGCCGAGAGCACAGCAACGACGGACCCGGTTCCAGCTTCCGCAGAACCGAGGCCGCATGGGGTGAGGGACGTTCCCAGGACGAGGGCTCGCGCCCTCCCCGCCCCGAGCACGTTCGCCCGGAGCCTACACCCACTGCCGCCGATATGGACAACCAGTGGCGCGCCAGAATGCGCCCCGACGAAACTCCTAAGGAGCCCATCAGCCCCGCCTCCCCCTCTGCCACTCCTGCCGTTCCTGCTGCCCCTGCTAGCCGCCCCAAACTGAACTTGACGAAGCGCACCGTCTCAGAGAACCCCGCCCCCGCCTCAGCCAGCAGCGACTCCAAGGCCAGCCCCTTCGGTGCCGCTCGCCCCATTGACACTGCTACCCGCGAGCGTCAGGTTGAGGAGAGACGCCAGCTGGCCATTCGCCAAAAGCAGGAAGCTGCCGAGAAGGCCAAAGCCGAGAAGGCCGAAAAGTTCGCCGAGAAGCAAAGGCAGCTCAAGGAGTCAGCCCCTCCCGTGGACCACAACGGCAAGGATGCCCTGGAGACCCCTAAGGGTGGTGGCAACTTCGAGGTCCTCCAACGGGCCGGCGAGGATGGCGAATTGACCGCCGACCAGGAGACCGAGGAGACGACAGCTGCCGCTCCTGCCGAAACCAAGAAGGCGTCTGCTAACGGTTGGAGAGCCCCGGCCCCTGAGGCTGGTGCTGGCGGTGACGACGAGGGATGGAGCACGGTCAGTGTGAACAAGCGCAACAACCGCCGTGGACAGACTGGTCGTGGATTCGCATAAACGTATCGATACCCCGAAGCAACGGCCGTTTTTTTGCCCTGAGCCTTGGATTTTACCGGGTACGCAGGTGGGTTAATTCTGGACGAGGTTCATTCCGGTCTTGGGTGCACTGCTCGGTCAAGTTACCTTGAGCGGTTGCACCGGGATAGGTTTGTCACTCATAATTACCACCTACTCCCGCCATGTCTCAGCGCCGGACGTAGATTTGCTTTTTCTGATTGAGCTTTATTCTCCTTTCCACTCCTACTCTTTTGCCCTTTGGTTTCATGATCTCTTTTCCTTTTTCCGTGGGCTAGATTTTTCGATATAAATCTAGTCCTCGCTTCGATGATCTGGCAGTCCGAAAAGTTTCATTTTATGTCTTGTTCGCTATCTAGCTATTATTCCCATGCGTGACTCAAAGTGATCTGCCCATGACCATTACAGCCGATGCGAAATGAATACTACATGTTCCATTTTATTTTCCCTTTCCTTTTTTTTGCTTGTTCTCTTTTCTCCTCTCTTCCGTTCGATTGACCACGGGTGGTCCTGTTTCTTTCTCGTTTCTGTCTGCCGTGGATCTAGGGGGTTGGGGTCTTTGGACACTCTTCTTTCTTCGTTCTCGGCCATGCGAACAAGACGACTCTGCGAGAATAGTCATTACGAGCACCCCTCTCATGAGCACAACGTTGACGAAATAAATTCCTGTTCTTTTGCTCTTCTTTCTGTGACTGCTCCTAATTCAATTCTTTTGGGGTCTTTGCATGGCAGAGTTATCTCGATGGTCCTTGCCCCATTTCTGCGTATTAACCTTGAGTTGAATTTCCGCCTAGCATAGAATGAAATGCAGTCTTCACTGACAATTGTGCTTTTGTAGAATGTTTAGGGGATGTATATAATGAGAGGTTACCTAGGTGTACAATATAGACATGCTGCCAGTATATAGGGGGGCCGGTCTGTATATCTCTGCCAAGGCCAAGTTCCAAAACACTAGTGTATCAGAACGTGGTCGATCAGTTTTGAAGAAATGGGGAGGTTGGACTTTTTTTCTAATGAAAAACAGTGTTTATAGAGAATAACTATCAATTTGATATCTAATTTTAGTAGTAAAAGCATCTAGATTCAAGACATAAAACAATAGTCCAGATTTTATGGTACTCCGTACTCCGTACATAAGTCGACTATTGGATCAAGCAAGGGTATAAATAGGATCCACTAGTCTCAAACGGTTCGAACGTGGCAGATTTATGTACCGAGGATATGAGATATGAGATGTATGGAGTTTAGTATATACATAATCAACTGAGCTCGCTGTCAATTAACTAGTTGTTTCGAGCATGTTTTGAAGATAGTTCAAGATCCTCATCTAAATGGCATTCATAACATGTTTATGGGATCATCCAGGAACCAAGGAGATACAATTGGCCAAGAAATAGAGTGGCCGGTATGGAATTAATTGTAACCCCTTCAAAGGGCCAGGGATTATGATTTTCAGCCTTTGAAATTTCCTTCTTTTTTTTCCTTCTCTTTTTTCTCTTTTTTATTTGTACTCGGGGCACTTCTTAAACCCCGTCAAATCACCCGTGGACCGTTACATCCATCCTTCGACTAGTGAAACCAATTAAACCCTGACAATCCCGGGGTAAGGCCCCATGCTGTTATGTCGACTACAACATCCCTCACTACTACACTTGTCGCACCGGCCATGAAGGGTGTTGCTATATCAGAAAAACAATGTCCTATGTGTTGGGGCGAAGGATTTCTCGAAGATGGTTCTGGCGCCCACGATAGAATCCAGGAGCTGGAGGGGCAGGTGCATGCGTTGACAGCGCGCGCTTCCGCTACAGGTAAGCCTTTGCAGGACTCGACTGTTTTGTTTTGTCAGACTACATACACAAGCATAGCATGAATGTGATCGCATGTCTACAGAAAATACAGTAGTCTACTTTTTTTCTTCTTTTTTTTGGAAACCCTTCCCTTTCTTCCAAGCCAGCCATAAACCAAGAAACTCCCCGCTAACCCCATCAACAGCTTCCAAACTCACCGAGTACGAAGATGAAATCCGCCGTCTACGAGCCTCTCAATCCCAAGGGTCCTATCATACCCCACGAAGCAGCTCTTCACTGGGGAGACCCCCTCCCAACCCGACCACTCCTCACCACAACGCCCAACATCCTCCGAATCCCAATCCCAACCACAAACATACCACAGTCGCCTTACAAACCTAGCCTCTCTTCTCCCCTACCGACGCGGCAGCGCAACCCCAGCAAGCGCACCCTCAACATCCAGCGGCGCCGTTCTCCCAAGTACCCCGACCGCGCTGACAACACCCCACACACATATGTCCCCCGCGAATAGCGAGCACACCGCCGAATTACAGGATGCGCTTACGCGCGAACAGAGACTGCGCGAGGCGGCCGAGTCGCAGCTTTCGCAGGCAAGTACTGAGTTAGAGGAGTTGACTGTACAACTTTTCAGTCAGGCAAATGAGATGGTTGCGGAGGAGCGGAAGGCTCGCGCGAAGCTTGAGGAGAGGGTTGCTGTGTTGGAACGGAGGGATGTTGAGAAGCGTAGTCGGCTGGAGAAGTTGGAGAATGCTATGGCGCGTGTGGAACGGTTGAGGGCTTTGGTTAATCAGCAATGATGGTCGGAAGGCTTTCGGCTGACATGTGGGGGTTTTTTACTTTTACGACTGGTACGATTGGATTATTTGATGATGGGAATGATTGGGCGTGTATTTGGTAGGATTTGGGTTGGGATTCCCTTTTGATATTTTGGCGCATTTGGATGGTGGTATTATTGGAGAGTTTGGTTATGGTCTTTTTTGCCGACATAATGTGAGGAGTTCTTGAATTGTAAACCCGATCTATCACGGAGTTTCCGTGTCCTCGTATAGGCACTTGGAGAGAAGTATTGTAGGTACTCCGTACTCCGTACAGAGTATACATCAAGCTAGTCCTAAAGTATAAGTATCCGCTAGAGATGTGACTTAATAGGAAATGCATCCGGACAAATGACGTGCGTCGAGGTTGGACCTTCCCGCAGTTTGAAGTGGCTTTGGGGGTACATTCAAATGTACTCCACTGCTGAACTTCCTTTAATAGTACCGGAAGGACTGGAAAAGTAACAACATTTGATATTTCATCTATATCTTGACATCTCTATATCTCTTTTTCTCTCTCTCCCCCTCTATACAATTATGTCTATCGGCGTGGCTATCATCGGCAGTGGTACATACTTCTACAATATACTCTACGCTGTATGCACTAGCTAACATTCAACAGGTCTCTTTGCGAAAGAGCAACACCTTGTATGACAAACTCCCTAATAGTACCATCTTCTATATAATCTACTTGACTAACTAATCACATAGCCCGCCGTCCAAGCTGCCTCAAACTTCCAACTCAAGGCTATCTATTCTCGGTCCTTGAAGTCAGCCCAGGACCTCGCCAGTGGCACGTCTGAAGTCGATCTCTACTCTGAGGACTCAGGCTCTGACAAGTCCTATGCCGATCTACTGGCTCGTTCAGACATCGGCGCGGTGATTATTGCGTACGGGATTCCATTTCTCTAGAATCAACTAGCTGAGCGAAACACTAACCCCCGACTCTGATAGCCTTCCTATTCTGGTTCAGCCGGAGTTCATTCAGAAAGCACTCCTCGCTGGCAAGCACGTCTTGTCCGAAAAGCCTATCGCCAAGGATGTTGCCACTGCCCAGGAACTTTTGAAATGGTACAAGAGTACCATCGATACCAGCAAGGTCTTCTGGGCTGTCGCCGAGAACTTCCGTTATATCACGAAGTTCCTCTTCGCGGCAGAGCAAGTCCAAAAACTGGGCAAGGTCCAAAACTTCCGGGTGAACGTTCACAGCCTGATGGATGAGAACAACAAGTACTTCCGTATGTTTAGTCCTGATTCTCTACATGGAAGATCTTAACGGAGACTGACTATCTGAACTAGACACCGCCTGGCGCAAGACTCCTGAGTACCAGGGTGGATTCCTTTTGGACGGTGGTGTGCACATGACTGCTGCGCTGCGCCTGATTCTAGGCCCCGCGGAGCGTCTTAGCATCCTTTCGGCGCAGTCGCAGTTGCAGAAAGCATTCCTTCCACCGGTTGATACAGTGGATGCCGTTGCGAAGACTGAATCTGGTGCTACTGGCGTTATCTCTTTGTCGTGGGGATCCTCATTTAATGATCAGATTTTCGAGGTTGCTTGCGAGAAAGGTGTCGTCACCTTGAACTTCGATGATGTGACTGTTAATGGCGAGAAGCACCATGTTGAGTTTGATGGCCGGGGTGTTGTCCCGGAGGTGGCGGAGTTTGCAAACTCTATCGTGAGTGGAAAACCTGACATTAGACAGTCTCCCGAGGAGGCATTGGCGGATCTTGAGATCTTGGAGCAGATGTTGCGGAGTGGCGAGAAAGATGGCGAGAAGGTTCAGTTGCATTTGCAGTGATATTTAGATGTTATATAGAAATCATTCTAGAATCAATGCATAAAGATTAAAATATATTGAAATATTAAATGTAATACTAGTATAATGTGCAGCGTAATAAAGGAGAGACTATGGGCATCTACAGTTGTATAGAACATCTCCAGATATTACCCAAAGAGGAATAGTAGGGCTAGGGCTAGACCAGCCCTAGGCTGACATAAGTGGTCTGCTTTCGCTTAGTTCGCCCAAAGCGCACTAGTGTGGGTCTCCCACTCTGCTGCGGGAGAACCTGAGAGAGAAGTTTTCGAGATTGAACTCCGACCCGACAACTCTCGAACGCCCGGCGAGACCCAGCAATACCGACAAGGTCAGTCACCAAATGCGCATGATATTCGATTCAGTCACTAATTTTGATTCCAGATGGTCGCCGCTAAGCAGCACATCCCTATCGTGAAGAAGCGTATGTTCCCGATTACCTGTTCCATTCCTTTTCGTGCCCGTGCCCTGGATACTTTCGCCCTTCGATCGTCGACCAAATGAAACAAAGCCAGCTCAGCAAGATGCAACAAACGAAGGAAAAAAAAAACCATTGGAGGATTGTAGTGGGAAAAAAATCAACACCTGTCTTGAATCGAAGGGCGACATTATCCGCAGGGCCGTGGAGGCCGAAACGGAACATGGATTTTTCACATTCATGAATGGAGGACTGACATCGACAATTAGGCACGAACCGCTTCAACCGTCACCAGTCTGACCGGTTCATGCGCGTTGGCGCCTCGTGGCGCAAGCCCAAGGGTATTGATAACTGCGTTCGTCGCCGTTTCAAGGGCCAGATGGCCATGCCCTCCATCGGTTACGGTTCCAACAAGAAGACCCGCCACATGATGCCTTCCGGCCACAAGGCTTTCCTCGTCCACAACACCAAGGACGTCGAGCTCCTCCTCATGCACAACCGCACCTTCGCTGCTGAGTACGTTATGCCTCCTGCGCCAGTCCCAACTGTGCCTATCAGCGATCAAGTCGCCTTATATATTTCTTTCTCTAACCAATTTACAGGATCGGCCACGCCGTTTCTTCCCGCAAGCGTGTTGAGATCATCGAGAAGGCCAAGGCTCTCGGTGTCAAGGTCACTAACCCCAAGGGCCGTGTCACCACCGAGGCATAAATGGAATAAACCCAGTTTGTTTCCTTTTAGTTGGGATGGGTGCACGAGGTCGGGGTTTTTGTATGGCGATACTATCTCTTCGGCGATAACGAAATTTAAGGATTGTGCATGGCATGTCCGGCTCGGGCCTTGTCATAGTGCCGGGCGCTGTGAAGCGAGAGAACTGTTCTCTGAAATGACAACAAAAATTACAAAAATCCCTTTGGTTCACTCCAAGTCATTTCAATCATTTCAATTGAGGTCAAGATTCTAATCTGGCCTGGTACATGTAGTTGTACCGTGTACGTCCAGTGTAGTTCATGGGTGTACCCAAACAAAATCGTAACCCTAAAAACATCAACTTCCGACTACAACATATACATCCCTTATACTCTCACCCCTTACAATATATTAATATACCCAACCTGAAACCCCTTTACATGTAGTCGATCCCTATCACACGTTTCAGATCATCGGACCCACCTTTAAGTGGTGACGTACGCAACATAAGCAAACAAAAAAAACCTTGGAGTTCTGAGACCAGCACGACATAGGAGTACAGGATCAGGATAGAATTGGACATTAGGAAACGTAGCATGCGTCCATTATCTCTATTATCCAGGTCAATGTCTCACATCTGGTTAATCCTTGAGAATAATGGTGCCACAACCCTGGTTTGAATGTCACCGATGATGTACATAGGCAACTTTGAACTTGTATCAGCCCCCACAGGCCCATCACTTAAGAACTTGGAGACCCCCTCCTGAAGATCCCCTCAACTTTTATGTCTTATATTAGGCCTCCATCTGGATATGGAGACCCTATTCTTGGATTCTCTTCCTCTCTACCTCTAGAATCCATGAACCCGAACCTCCGAAAAATGCCCTCTCTCCCACACCGATATGGTCGCTGGGTCCTCATTCTAGGCCCAGTGATCCTTATCCTCTTGATCCTCCAATTCATACATGCCGATTTCGGCTCAAAGATCACGCAGGACGTGACCGAACCCGCTAGTGGGCTAACGATTGATACACACAACGAGACCGACCCAATAACCAACACCAACCATGTCCCCTCATCCTGTCCGACAGACACCGGAATGGATTCTGTGTTGGTAGTAGTCAAAACAGGCATCACAGAAGCCCAAGACAAAGTCCCCGTCCATCTGAGAACAACCCTCCGCTGCGTCCCGCACAAGATAATCGTCTCCGACTTCGAAGAAGACATAGCCGGAATACGCACGCAAGACGTCTTCCTCAATGTCTCCGACACTCTCAAACAAAACAACGAAGACTTCTCCTTATATAACCGCGCCCGAGCAGGCGGCCATGCAGCTTTAACCTCGCAAGACTATACGAAAGTCGCCAACGGCCCGTCAGGTATGACTGAGAACCCAGGCTGGAAACTGGACAAGTGGAAATTCCTTCCTATGATCCATTCCGCGCGACGCGCGAAGCCAGACGCAAAGTGGTTCGTGTTCCTGGAAGCAGACACATATCCGATCTGGCCGAATCTGCTCTCGTGGCTGGCGCATTTCAATCACGAGGAGAGACTATATCTGGGCAATCAGATGCAGATTGGGCCCACGTTGTTTGCGCATGGTGGGTCTGGATTTATACTTTCTCATGCGGCTATCCATGCCGTTGCGGATTTTCATAAATTGCATATTGATGAGTGGGATGATATCACCGATCAGGAATGGGCGGGAGATTGTGTGCTTGGGAGGGCGCTTGCTGCGACTGGGATTGGACTTACTTGGTCTTGGCCGCATGTTACTACGCAGTCGGTTTGGGAACAGGATATGTTGCATGAGGCGTTCGCCAAGACGCCTTGGTGTTTTGCCCCTTTTACGTTCCACCATATGACGCCAGCGGATGTGGATCGGTTCTGGGAATTTGAGCAGCAGTGGTTTGCGGATGTAAGTGGTTTCTAGATACCCATGTTGGGATATATTTATCTCTGGAAGGGATACGTCACTAACACCCACCAGACAAACTCAACCGTCCTCACATATAGTGACATCTTCCGCAACCTCATCCGTCCAACACTCGCAGACCACCTAGATAACTGGGACAACTTCGCGAGTGCAGGGGACGATGAAGAAAATTATAAGGGTCCGAAGACACCTACCTCTTTCGCCGCCTGTGCGGATTACTGTGCTGCAGACCCAGAGTGCATCCAGTACCGTCTGACAGCCGACTTGCGCTGCACAACGTCCAATGCGGTGCTGCGTGGAAAGCCCCAGCCAGGAACCCAGTCAGGGACGATGTTGTGGCGTGTTGATGCTGCGTTGGAGCGGATGGAGCAGTGTCAGAAAGTGATGTGGGTGACTAGCTAGATTTTGGAATTTTGGGTTGCGTTTCATCTATCGTTGGGATACATTACTAGGCGTTTAGCGTTGAGCGTTATGTTTTGGTCTGTTTTGCATCAAGGTTAAAAGATAGCCGCATTTATAGCGTTGGTGGGATAGCGAAATTGGTAAAGAATTATATATGAGCTGGCTCTTTATTGGGAATGGATGATATTCTTCTGTATGGGATCTTGAGGTTTATGATATCGAGCTCTAGGCTGTGTAGGGACCAGGAACACTCAGCCAAGGTGCTGGCGCTTGATATATATAAATGGAGCGGCAAACGAGGCCCACATTATCGTCCCTACACGATCTTTAGCAGAGAATCAAGCTCAAAGTTTGAGCGGACCGGGATTTGGATTACATCTCAGGACTCTGATAGTTATATAAACTCCGGGTCTAGAAGTGGTATGCTATATGAAGGAATTCTGATAGATTGCACACATCTCTATAAGACTTCTAACAGTAGAAAATCTATATACTAGAAGGAAGACCAAAAATCAATGTATCGACATGTCATGGAAGACCAAGACCAAGACGCTATGCTCGTGAACTTTTCATGGCAGGTCAGCAAAGTGGTATCAAGACAAAGACAAAGACATTTTGAGAAATATGATATAAATAGAAGGTATTTTCGAGAAAGGAACCCCTAAAAGATAACATCATTAGTTCGTAGCAGGTGCCTCTGTAGCTTCACGGGGAGACTCGTTCATCTTCGCAGCCTCGGAGATATTAACAAGACCAACGCCTTCTAGAAGCACAGAGCCAGTCTTTGCATCTGCAGCATGGTCGTCATCACCCAGGCCAGCCGGAATAGTCCCATGGCCAATGACAACTTCCTCGCCTTCAGCCGCAGGAACCCAGTCCGGACACTCGCGGGGACCCTCCATGCCCGCAGGAGGCAAGCCCCAGCGAGGCATGGGGCTTCGGTAACCCCAATCACCGTCTTTGTCGGCATACGCAACAGCATGCAAGAAGATACCCAGCTCATGGGGGCCTGGGTCCGAGTACAGCTCTGTGCCACAGACTTCACAGAGGTCACCGGACAAACGCTCGCCCTTGCGTTTCGCGTAGTCCTCAGCTGCGGCCATCTGCTCGCGGTGCATGATCTCATTGACAAGCAACGGGTCGGTGTTCGGTGGGACATTCGGCGCCGCGGTCAGGTGTGTGCGGTACGAGACCGTATCGGGAATCTCGGTCTTACCCATGAGAGACAACCGCGCGACGATCTCTTCATCGCGCTCTGCGGTCACCTCAGCTTTGCCAAGGTCGGGCCCAAACACACGGCGGTTGGAGTAGATGGGGTCGTTAGAAATCGGGTGGCCCAAGAACTGGAGGTGGACACGGATTTGGTGGGTACGGCCTGTCAGCGGGAAACAGTGCACGATACTGTAGCCCTCGGACTCATTGGCCAATTCCGCAGCCGGGGTAGCGGGACGCTCGTCGTCGCTGGATGACTCGACATCCCTTGCGACCTCGGGAGGGTAGTAAGCCAAGCGACGGAACTTGGTCGTCGCTTCTTTTCCGGTGGCACGTACACGGTTTAGACCTAGTTTCGGGCTAACCTGCATGATTGGCTGATCGCAGACAATCACGCCGTCTGGGAACTTGCCCTTCACGCGCGCGACATACTCCTTCTGTACGGAGCGGGCCTTGAGCGCCGCGGCCATTTTGTCCGCGGCCTTGGGATGCTTTCCAATGAACATAATTCCAGATGTCAATCGGTCAAGTCGATTGCATGGACGAGGTAACCATTCAGAGCTACGCTCGGAGCGCAGAATTTCGACCACTGTGTTGAAGTGGTATCGACCCGCGGCGTGCACCGGCACACCAGCAGGCTTATCAATGACAAGGAGGTCATCGTCTTCGAAAATGATTCCAACGGGAAGGCTTGTAACGGGCGGTTCGTGACGGTGGAGGGTGTGTGAGATGACCTGGCCGTTTTTAAGTGTCGTTTCGGGGCCGGCTGTCACGCCGTTAACCTGTACAAGGCCATTCTCCAGGGCTTTCCTCTGGTAATTGTTAGTTTGCGATTCCCGTACATCTGGAGGCCCATACATTCACGTACATAGTATTCTGGCTTGCGATCACGAAACTCGGACGTGAAGATCTCGACCAGCTGGCGACCCCTCCATCGCTCCTTGCAGTTGGTGTTATAGGTGTAATGATATGGTGTCACACGACGGAAACCACCATCCAAATAGTAAGGTGCAGGCCATGGATCGCAAGGCGTCACGAGTACATCGGCAGTCTTTTCGGAAATCTTTTCAACCGGTTTGGAGGGGGCAATTTGATCGACGTTCGTAAGGGCCATGGTGGGCAGCTTGAGCTTGCCTTGCCGTAGCAAATAGGCCGTGAGACGAGGTGAGGGAGCCAGATAGACGACAAAGGTGACAGAGACTTGAATAGACGTGGAGAGACTTGAAGAATTTAAAAAAGAAAAATATTCAGAAAACTTTAGAAAAGTTAAGATTCAGGTTGCCCCACATGTGAATAAATATGAACAAATATTATTTTATTCCAGGCACAGATTATTTATTGCCGTTCCATGGTTGTTACCCCTCAGACCCACAAAATAAAAATGTCAAAGCCAATCAAATAACACTGATAAGGAACTAAAAAAGAAACTCATATGCAACCTGTGGGATTCGAACCCACGCCTCTTTCGAGACCAGAAAGCTCACTGAGACAGTGAAAGAAGTAAATTTCTTGAGTCTGGCGCCATAACCAACTCGGCCAAAGTTGCGAGTATGAATTATGCTTCCAGTTTTTGAATCTTGAAGAATTGAGAATTATCCTTATATAGTTAATTGTTCTACGGTTCTTGGTCCTTGAGAAATCAGAATGCAACTTGCAAAAGGCTGACCAATATAGGGTGTTGCTATAGTTCTCTAATACATATTCGTTACCGGCTATACATTTGCTATGAGATATCTACAGAGAAGTCGGGGTGCAATAAGATTCATTGATTGAAGAGTTGCATATAGGCTTCTCGTTACTCTTCTACTATAATGGACCAATTTTGCAATCTATAGTGGCTACATCTCCATTGATCGGCAAACGTTGGACCAAAGAGTTACAGCAGGAATAAATTTATATCAATTCCGGGTATAACAGCAATTTGATCTTTGATTGGGAAATACTCTTTAATGTATGTAGTCTTCTATTCATTCTGACCCTATATGATACCTGTCTAGCACCGTGTCTTAGCCCCATCTCACGGAGCATCAGGATCAGGGTTATTACCCCAGCTACGCGAGGTGACTCCACGGACAGAGCTATCAGTCCCCGTAGGTTCAAGTGCAAGAACAGTGATCTTGTTGTCACTTTCGCGAAGATAGCACCAAGGAAGGTAAAGCGACTGCTGCGGTCCCACAACCCAATAACGTCCCAAATTGACTCCATTGACCCAAACCACGCCCTTTGTCCAACCAGGTAGCTCGAGGAACGTATCACCAACCTTATCTAAATCGAATGAGCCAGTGAAGAAGATAGGGCCTGAAGTAGCGGAGGGCTTCAGGGGCGTTTTGCTGTCGGTGGAGTCGGGCGGCGAGGACAAGGGCAAGGGATATATCGCCCACTTGGAAAGCACACTTTCGCCAACGGTGACGTTGCCCACAATTCCCTTACGCTGGTCCACGATCTCAGGTCCATAGTTAACGCGTCCCAGGTTCTCGACTAGGATGTCGAGCACATCGCCTTCTTTCAGATCCACGTTGACGGTGCTCGGTGAAGCATACGTGCCATCGATCACACCGACTCGACTCTTGTTCACGTACACGAGGACCCGATCACGGGGTCTATCGCCAGTCTTGATTGTGCCACTGACGGGGGTTGTCGTAACGTGTCGGTAGAGAATTAGTCCAGTCGCCTGGCCAACCGCTTCCATATTGACTGGGAATTCCTTCTCGATGGGTTTGGGGAGGGAATCAAAAATGTCCACAGACGGGGTAAGTTTAACAGACGGTATTTCAATCAATGGCTGTTCTGCTGGAAGAGCAGGGAGCTTGTCTTCTCCGATGATCGCGCCAATAGTCTCTCGGATCGCATGGTAGATCTCATTCGTCCGGCCTGTTTCGTCGAGGGGTGCACCGTAATCGTAACTTGTGGTGATGGGCTGCAGGGCATCGGCCCAGTCAGCTCCATTTTGGAATCCCCAGTTCGTACCACCGTGGAACATGAACAGATTGAATGAACCGTTATTATTCAATAGCCACTTTATATCTTTCGTGATTTTATCCGTCGCTTCCTTGTCTCCGACGTTGCTCTTGTGGGTATAATTGCTTGCCCACTGATCGAGCCATGTGATATAGTATTCGCCATCGAGTTGGGGACCAAGACTAGTTGGATCGGTAACATATTTGTCGCGAGCAGCGAATCCATCGTAAACGTCACCGTCCGTCTCAGCCAAGACACCTGAGATCTGCCCGCCTTCGAGCATTGCCTGGGAACCACCGTCATTCGTGTAAAAGGGTACGTCGAAAGCAGCAGTGAATATATCCTTCAAAGCACCCAAGTACTCATGATCACTTCCATAGGATCCATACTCGTTCTCAATCTGGACCATCAAGATGGGTCCTCCGTTAGTGACCTGAAGATCACCCACCTCCTCTGCAAGGCGGTTGATGAAAGCTTTCGAGGCTTCCAGGAAAGGCTTGTTGTTGTCGCGGACAACCATCCCCGGAATCTCGCTGAGCCACGCTGGGAAACCGCCCCATTCATGTTCGGCGCAAACGTACGGGCCTGGCCGCAGAATTATATTCAATCCCTTTTCCTGTGCAAGACGGAAGTACTTTGCGATGTCGTTGTTGCCGGTGTTATCCCACGAGCCTTGGGTGGGCTCGAGCTGATCCCAGAATACATAAGAGAAAATCGTGTTCAGACCCATGCCGCGTGCCTTTTCTAGGCGATCGGGCCATAGTTCGTGGGGGATGTGTTGCGGATCCATCTGGCCGCCACGAAGGAGGTAGGGCTCACCATGGAGAATGAAAGTGTCATTGTCATAGGTGAATGGATCGATGGCTTGTACTACAGATAGAAGGCTAAAGACCAAAAGAAGAAATCTTGAAATAGATCCCTCCATGGTTTTGAAGAAAGAATGGATTGCTATTTTCTAGCGAACCTTAGCCGAGTAAGCTCATTTTATAGCTTCTGCCTCACATCCTGTAATTAATGATAATCAATAATAACACATAAAGATTGTATCATGTATCCGACGAGGCTTATGAAGTGTTATCCGAGCCGATTACTACGTCGATGCACACCTGCACAGTGATCGTCAACCCCGCAAGTTGGAGTGGGGGAGGTGACGCCCTGAAGTTACAGCAGGAAAATTTTTATATTTTAATGTTTTAATGAAAAATAGAAGATCTATAAATCCTGATAGTATCGTGAAATGATCTTCTCTATCATTTCCTGAAGCTATGTAGCTAACGTTCTAGGGTTACATGTGTCACATGTGTATTTTGTAGCTATTTATCATTAGGCTGCTTCAGCCAGGTTTAATTTAAACATAGTTCATATCTTTGGTTGCATTCTCGTCGGATGAACTAAAATGTAAAATGCGTTGAGCTTTCAGCCAAGACCTCAATATGCTACGTGTTACAGTGTACCAGATGATAGCTATGAAAGTTTACACGAATATATCATTTATGTATGATCCGAGGCAAAAGGGTCTTGTCTGAACTTAGAAGCATCAGATTAGGCCCTGGTTGAGCCCTTGTTTCACTACATCTGTTATATCGGACAAACAAATTCGAATCATTTCTCAAAATTTAGATCAGGGTCGGTGGAACATGAGACTTAGGTGGGCAGTCTAGCAGTCTAGATGAAACAATAACATAATCTCAATGCTCCCCAGACAATAAACATAGGGTATCTATATACAACGACACCAGTCTGCGCAGAATAAAAACCAAATAAGGTCAAAATCTATAAAAGCCCCTCCCAAAATGCGTTTTCACGTGCAACCAAAAAAGAGCAAATAGGAACAAATTCATCAGTCATACATATTACACGGATAATTTCTCCGTAGATGGTTCGACATTGGGATTGCCAAGAGTTGTCCCATCATAAGTTGCATCGGTAACGTGAGAAGCCTCATGAGGGGCACTGCTGGAGGCATCGTTGGGGACATCATGAGCTCCATTGGAGACTCCCCTGGGGACATCGGGTACTTTCTCGGCGCCGACGGATGGCGTCGAGGGGGGGGCTCTGATCATCACGAGTCCAGGGCCAAATATTAGCCTGAACGGACGCAAAGCGGGTACGTGCGGTGGGCGCGCTGATATCGTCAACCCAAGGAATGCCGCCTTGTCCACGGTTTTCTGCCCATGCCTTCTTCTCACGACGTAGGTCACTCTGAACCCAGGGGATTGTGATCAAGGTCCAAATAATAGCCCAGGCAAACGGAAGGGTCCAGCCCAACTGCACGTAAGGTTAGTTTTCTTGTTATTTAAGGTTGAATTGATTCTCGCTTACCGTGAATGCAACGTTTTCCTGAACGGTGAAAATAACCGCAGTAATGGCGGCGGCGCAGATGATAGATCCTCCACTCCAGAAACAGTTCATTTCGAAGAGCATACGGCGGAAATAAGGACTCGATAGGTATCGAGTTCGGAGAGCATATCGATATATCTGTCCACCACCACCGTCGACTGCCACCACATCCTCAATAAGCGCGTACAAAGCAGTTGGCATAACGGAGCCTTTGGGCGTGGAGGAGATTCGGAACGGGGCCTTGAAGCCCATCATACGGAAAATGTCAAGGGAGAGGTAGACGAATCCGAAGTAGAACATAACGGTCGGTAGGACCATGGCGATGAGGCGCACTGTGTAAGCGGTCAGTATGAGCCAATTTCATAAGATATTGTGGGTTGGTCTAACCATATGGTTGTTCAGGTACCGATCCACTGCGAATTTGTTAGCTTATTGATTAGCCCGCTTCTGGGTATATGCTAGACTTACACGACCAGTTCAACAGCCAAAATCAACCACACGATGGTGAAGTTGATTTGGAAAAAGTCCAGCTACCGAGAGGTATTAGTTAATGATCCAGATCAATCCTAGGTCGAAACCTACCCATGATACGCGGGAGTTCAGGGGTCGGGCGCGCGATTTTTTGCGGAATAGATTATGAAGGCGGTAAAAGTATTCAAAGACCGAAACTCCTCCAAGTGATGCGGTCACGATTGAGAAGACTGCACATCCTAATCAGCAACCTGAACGGGTGTATCTGTTCCACCCCGCAAGACATACCCAAATTGGGTGATAGATCGGTGAGATACCAAAGACACCAATACAGAATCAACGGCTGAGCCAAGGTATCAATCACAAATATAGTCCAGAAGAAGGCGATCGACTTCTTCCTTGTCCGCAACGAGTATGGGAGCGGAGGAGGCTCAGAGGGTGTTTGGACGGTTCCTTCCTCCATCGGGGTGGCGATAATGGCAGATCACCGTTGTTGATAGGTTCGGGGGGGACACGCGGTAGGGGTTAATAGAGGAATAAAGGGTTATTAGGACATGGTGTGAATATAATGATAAATCCGAATGGATTTCCAGAGAGAAAGAATCCAAGAAAATGAAGTGAAGAAGAGGCGAATATGTAAATTGAAAGCCCAGGAAATTTTGACCGGGAACAACGGAGCCAGGTACTTCCGTTGCCATACTAACTTGGCTGGGATCCGAGGTACCTGACGTAAGGCCCTATGATGTCACTCAAAACAAGTCTTTGATCAAACCACCTGCCAATTTTATGTTTTTTATGTTTTTATGCTGTTTTGTGTCTTTTATGTCTTACATTATATACTTCGTATTGCCCGTATTCCCTCGGATTGATTTTTGCCTCTCTGTCTTGTGTACAAGACATGGGTTATCGATTTAATACAAAGTATTTACAATATCTGGGATTGATGTCAGTATGCGGTAAAAGTACATTCATTCTGTATCAGTCAGTGAATAGTAAATATGCGCCAATACAAAGTATACAGAAAACAGGAATCGAGACCTAAACCCGAGTCGCATCGGTCTACCCGGACGCCGATCCCGACACGACCGGGCCCGCTGACCTCGGGAGTTTATGCTTGTTCATAAATGGTCTATATATAGTACAATGGAGATACCTACCTAGGTACATCATATGTTGTATAACATAGTTACTACAGACAATATTAAACGAACATTAAAAAGTCTTGCCTATTCTTCTTTAAAACGAGGCATGTCGATCTAAAAATATGCGATGGCGGAAGGAGGGTGGCGAGAACAACTTGCAACATGGATATCTGCTTCTACAATGTATTTTGGATTCAAAACCAAATAGAATAAAGTAAAAATATCTCTAATAGTTACTCACCAATGGGATTATTATAATTTAAAAGCGTATAAAATAGACGGTCGATCATTGATCATTTAAGATGCCTTACAAATAAGGCAACAATAGCCATTGATAAGGATAAGATAAAGTCATGTGACGTGACAATCGCATTGCAAAAATTGGAAGTTCGGCGTTCGAATCCCCCCCCCTTCAAGAAATTTCTATCCTTCATTAATTCCCCCACATCCATCACTTTTCTTTTACTATTTTTACTCTCCTCTTTCTGTTTAGAAAAACGCTATGTAGCCATGCCTGGCGTGCAACATCTTATCGACTTCGTGCTGAACGAAGTCGCACTCTGCGGCAATCAAGGTGTGTATAGTCTCTTCACAAGACCCACTTTTTCCTCACCCCGGCGACGCATGTCATATCACATGTGGATTCTGAATATCCCCGAAACTATGTCGAGAGCCCCCCAGTCTGAGAAATATGTTGAATTCCTATTATACTCCCCCTCTCAGAACTTTCTTATGATGGATTTGAGTCTGCGTTCTTGTGTGGACCCAACGTCGATCTATATCCTCTATCTCAAGCTCTGATTGGGCGCTTTTATTCCTATACACATTTCGTTGAACAGAATGCTAACGGATATCAAGGCGCAACATTATCTGATCTACTGCAAGCCATTGATGATTTCCATGCTCAAACTCCCGAAATAAACCAAAATATTGACCATCGTTTCAAATCCAAAATCTGGTCCTGGCTCACGACTAACCCAGAGGTGTCTATTGGCCTGCACAATAAATGGAACCATCTCACCTTGAGTGAAGCCGAGCAGCTTGACTCACGAAAAACGGAGCGCGATGATCCCGAGGTTAACCAGACCGCGGATGAAACATCCGATTTACTGCCGCTTCGAATCTTTGTCTCGGAAGAGAGAACCTGGGTTGCCATCACTGGCCACCCACCAGATGAGTCCAAGGTACTACCTCTTGAATTTGTCTTACTGTCGGTGATTGCTTCACGTCGGTCAAAGGGTATTGTACAGCCTGAGCTGGTGAAGCTCAGTGGCCAGGACAAACGGTCTGTTCCGAAGCGTACCGATGCTTTGCAGAGAAAGGGCTACATTGACAAGCGACCCGTCCAAACAAAAACGGCCCGAACCAGTCTCTGCACGCTGCAACGATTTTACCGCCACACCACCAGCGTTCAAACAAAGGAAGAACCGCAATCGAAGAACATGATTGATTTCGACAGCTTCAACACCAGATTGTTCAACATTCTCCGAGAGCACCAACTGATTGCACGAAATGATTTGAAACAACTCCTGGGCTTTGATGACCATTGGCGTTGGAAAGTCTTGTCCCGTGCCCTCCGCAAGTGGGAGCGGATAGGTGTGGTTCAACGTGTGAGAGCAGAATCACAATACGAAAGGATGCATCCTTGTGTGAAACTTTTACGAGATCCCTCGGAGCAAGATCTGGCCCTTTTCCATGAATTCAATTTCGATGTCTTGAACAAGCATGGGGTGCGATCCAAAGGACCCAGACTTACCCCAGACCTGGACCACGACATGGAGGTGGAGGGCCCAAGCAAAAGATCGCCGAGTCCGGAGGACGGTAGGATGGATCTGATCAAAGAGCATGTTGGAGAGTCTGCACGCATCGTACCATCTTGGACGCCGGATCGTAATCTCAACAACCAAATCTTTGACATCATTCAAAGCACAGGCACAACAGGCATAACGAACCAGGCATGTGCCTTCCTCAAAAAAGTGATGATTTTCTTAGCTAACAAAATACTCAAGGCCCTCAATTGGACCTGCTTTGGGTCCTTTTACAAGAGACCTGCTGAAAGTATGGTACATAAATTGGTCGACTTGTGGCAAGTAGCCCAACCACTTCATCTCCGCCATTATGCCATCGTTCGAGATATGGCAATGAAAAAGACCATTATGTATTATGTCCACTATTCGGCAAACAATTTTGCAAAGCTTGTTGAAGCTGGCCAGGCATCGTGGGAGGCCGTTGAGCTTCCAGCCAAGAAAGCCAAATCGCTAAAGATCGTGGCACCGCCCTTTGGTGTTCTTCCTCAGCTTGATGAGTATGGGTTCCTCAAAAAGGAATTCCCAAAGAATATGTTGAAGGATCCAAATTCAACTCTACTCGACGGTATCCTGGCTGTCAAACCCCCCAACTATCTTCTTTCTTCAAGCGACCCGTTTGTTGTTGAACTTCCAAACGGTCAACATGGTATGATTGCTTCCTCCTCTCCTTGGTGTCCACAAGAGAAATTGTCTTGGGTCTAACATTAAGCCGCAGTGATCCGTACACGTACTGATAAACTCCCGCCTGGCTCTAAGCAGCAGTATGAGCCCCGTTTCAAACCTAAAGGACGACCGAAAGGCACACTGAACCGCGCGACTCTGGAAAAGCGAGCCAGAGAATCCAAAGCCAAAGAATCTGGCGCTAGAGAACCCGAAGCTAGCGGATCCGAACCCAGAGAATCTCAAGCGATGGAATCACAGATTGAGCCCAAGGCGGAGGAAATCCAAGGTTATGGCTGGGAATATGTCGGGGAATCCCCGCGAGCCAAAAGAGCCAAGATTAAGCATGACAGCCTTAGGGGATTATCAAAGCAAGAGAAGTTCGAAGCACTTGGCATGGATGAGAGTTGGACCGAATATAAAGCTCTTGTCATGGATAAGCCTGCTCCTGGTGTCTACGTGACTCCTCACGGCCGAAGAAGACCAGCCGGCAAAGCCCGAGGTCGCCCGAGACAGAGTCGAATTGCGATCTTCAAATCGCCAAAATTAACGTCAATGCCTTGGTTTGTCAAGGATAAAGATGACTCAAGTGATGATGACAAGGTATTGGATGCTGCTAGCACTACTCGAGCGTCCGAGAGCCTTGCCCCTGAAACTGCACCTTCAGTTATCAACTCCGAGGGGCCCGCCATGACCCCCACCCCGACAGCTTCGAGGCCAGCCAAGAGAACTCTACCTGACCAGTCAGTGGACTCATCCACACCATCATTGGACTTCAAGGCCATTGACCAGAAAATTGGGAGACCCCCCAAACGATCTCGGCTTCAAAAGGCTCAAAATGATCCCTCGGAGGATGCCGACGAGACATTGCCCGAGGCTACAGTTCCAGCACCACAAGAGGGCTCAATCGCAGCGAGTACACCACGACATCGCGACAAGAGTGCGAGCGTTCATCTACTCGAGGACGAACAAGCCGGGACCCCATCAAAGCGACGCCGGGTAGCATCCTCCGATCGCAGCACTCTACAATCCCCGACACCCCGTCCATCTGTTGTTCCGACACCACGATCAGGCCCACTGCCCCCCCCAGAAATTCCATTTCGGCACTAAGCCTGTGAAAAAGCCGCGTGTTCGGAACAGAATCAATATCAGAACCTTACAGATGCCAGATGAGGGAGAACCAGGGTCCCCTAAACCCGTGATTGGGAGAGGCGGATCTATCAGCGTTCTTCGGAGAAAGCTCATCATGGAAATCATGGAAAAGGCTGGTGGTGCATACCCCGCCGGCACTGCAATGTGGTATCCTTTTGTTACTGCGTGGATGAAGTTCCATCCCAAGGAAAAGCCAGACATGCGAACTATTAATACTGCATGCAAACAACTGATTGATGCCGGTCAGCTTAGGCAGCTGACTTTCAGTGGCCGAGACACGAGAAAAGTGATGGTGACAAGGACATTGTTGTTGAAGCCTGATATGTCACCGGACGATCCTTTGGTGAAAGAGATGCAGAGCAAGATTTTGGCTACTGATTTCCACGATTCGCGGCCCTTCTTTGCGGCCAATGTTGAGATGGACCCGAATTTGACGAGAAATAGTGGTCGACCTCACGGTGCACCTCCCCGCGCACAGAGATTCTCCTTCCCGGTCGAAGAAGGTGCCCATGTTCACCTGCAACAAAAGCCTATTTCCATTGTGAACTTGGAGGCAAGAAGACGGAGACAGGCCCAAGCGAATTTCATCAAACGCCTGGAAGCCCAAGCCAGGGCTGCTAAGGCTGCTGAACAAGAGGATGAACTGCCTGACCTGCCTGGAGTTCAGCGACTCATGACACTTGCCCGCCCTCCTGAATTGGACTTTAATGCTCATCCGCACACATCAATTATTCGGCCATATGTGCGAACAGGTGCACGTGGTCCTGGCAAGCACCAAAAGTCTATCATTCCCAAACGGCTGATGAAACCAATTTCTGCCATCGGAGCGTATGCCATGTTGATGAGTCCGATACAGCAATTTGATCCAACTACTGGGACATTCTCCACAGGGTCATGTTCCAAACGCAAAAGGGGAAGACCAATGGGATCAAGACCGCCGGTTTTGAACATTGGTGAAACTGTCGATGAATTGTCTAGACTGGCCTATAACGAACCAGACTTGCCGGAAATGCCCAGGGCTGTTAAAGTCCAGGTTTTACTCTCGAGATTCAATCAAAAGACCAAAAAGATCCTTAAATGGGAGCTTCATCATCCAATTATTTTTGAGGCAAACCTCAAAGGTCAGCAGTTTATCAACCAAACAATTCAGGATGGTTTCAAACCAGCGCCGATCACGGGCGATATTCAATTTGATATTGACATGCCCCCTCCAAAACCGCCCCAAGTGGAACCAGAGTTACCAGCACGGCGTAGCGAGATCCGTCGCCAGCGTCAGTCTCTACCTCAGCTTCCCCCTCCACCACCCCCTCCAAAGATTGAGACACCAAAACCGACGCCAAGACCGAGAAGGACGAGGGCTCCTCGGGCCCCACGCGCTCCTGCCACGGACCGCCGTCTGGCGAAACTTGATGATACTGCAACAGCCGACAAAGAAGCACAGTCAGCGACCCCTAAACGAATTCGCCGACAGCGCTTCGTGAAGCCTATCTCCGAGGATCTCAAACAAAAGCTGGTGGTTGCTCTTGTCGTTGTTCGTGTTCTTGCAGGCGGAGCAGAATCAAGAGTCATCGATTGGGCTCTGGTGAAGAAATCTTTCCCAGACCATGACTCGGATTTTATCGAAGGACGAGCTCGTCAGATACTCAACAAGAATCGCTTGCAGATTACAAAGATGCATCGAGATTTCCAAGAGTGTTTCCTTGAGGCCTATGAAAAGGACGAAGTCCCGCGCATTGACTATTCTGATTTGGACGGCTATGACTGGCCTGCCCTGGTTGAGTGGGCAAGCACTAGGCTGGATGTTTCTCCCTCCGAACGGGCCCCGGACCTTCCAGCAACACGGGAGCAATTCGACAGTGTTTTCGAACTACGCGAAGATGATGTTACGGCAGGCGATGAACTGTACCAGGCTGTGCATGGTGTCACTATCAACCACAAACGCAACTTGATGGCGCGCAATCCATTTGCTGTGCCCCTGGATGATGGAAAACGTACCCAATCAGCTTCACGAAAGGCTGCTGAGGCACAACTTGAGGCCGCGAAGACATGGGTTCGGGCAAATATTGTCACTGCAGAAGAGACCTATCGACCCAACGAGTCGAGCGATATCCTGCAGCGCTTTGGCGATAGACTCATCACCACTGCGACGCAGACACTCATCAACGAGCGTGTCCTCAGCTCAACAACCCGTGGCCGCGTCACCCCGGGTCGTAACTACGATATCTCAGAATATTTCCTGCAGACACTGAGCCGCAAACGTGCCGTCGAGAGCACTCAACTGCGTCGTGCCGCTCATTTCAAGACTAAAACGCTAGATCTCCAATTCCGGACTACGGGTTCATTCGACGTCGAGTACACCGCGGAAGACGGCGATATCCTTGCATTGATCAATCTCTACGCTTCGGGCGCTGTTCAAATGCGACCTCGCGATCCTCCCCGCGCAAAGTTCGGTCTCACCGATGGCGGATACGAAACTCGGCAGATGGACAAGAAACGCTTCCGTTTCCCCGTCGAGGTTACTCCCACAGCATCATACCGTTATGGTAATTCCGTCCATGGCAAAGCTGCAGCCACGGTCCTTCCACCGGCGCCTTCACCCTCAGGCACGGAATTGCCGGCTAGGAACCCCATTTGGTACGACATTAATGGAGAGTTTGTACATCGTCTCTGGGATCTGGTGCTTGGCCCTGTCCTTGGGTGTCTAGTGATGCGACCCGGTATCAAGGCCGGTAACATTTCTAACATGATGAAGCCTACCATGGGCACATGGGAAACTGTGTTGATGCTGCAATGGCTGGAGGAAGTTGGCATTGTCAAGTCAGATGGCGTGGGAGAAATGGCTTGCTGGACATTACAGGAGTCTTGGTGGATGATTCTATCTTGATTTTCCATATTCGACTGACATAGTTATTTCCGACTAAATTCGAATGTACAATTACATATGTAACTTGAATAAAATGCGACACGCTAATCCCTTCATGTGCAACCCTTCCTATTTGGATCGTCCATCAAAAAAGGACTGGCGCAATCGTAACACGTGATTTTTATTAATAGATTTTAATAGATTTATAATTATAATTCCAGATTTTTAATAAGAGATATATAAATATATATAGTATAATTTACTATATATCTAATTTTTATATATATTTAAGACAACTTTATATCACAGTGGGTATAGTGGGCGTGCCTGCGATAGGTATACCCGTGAGCGGTGGAAGTTACAGACTCTGATAGAAATAAACTGATCACAAAGCTTAGTGCGAAAATCCTTTTCTCTCACTTTGTTCGATTCATGGTGTTACGCACTGCAAACTGGTCACAGTTAGGTTAGATGGGTTCCGGTTATACTTGCCTTAGCACTTCTTAGTATCCAACGTGAACGATCACAGCCCATGTGGCGAAAGGGAAGGGTCATCTTCACGCTCTGAGCGGCGCAGACTACGAGGTATTGACCGATATGCAGGCGGACTTTTCGTAGAAGGGAGAAGGGAGAAGATATTCGAGTGCGTGCAACGGCTGTTGGCCACAGCCCATGGGTTTTCAAAGCAAACCTAATATTCAATAGGGAACGTGGGCTGCATTCTCTTGATGGTATCTCTCTCCATGTTCATTTCAGCAACAAATTCAACGCCGTGTTAATTTCCCCTGAGATCCCAACAGCCAGGCCCTTATCCTCCAACGCCCAAGGAACACAGCCAGAAGCGGCCATTCCAACACGGATCAATCGGAATGCCCGATTTCTTGACTCACACACTAATTCCTCATTTGGCCATCGCAACACACCAGGCGTATTCAACCCAACACCTAGTTCCAGTATAACAATTCGACCCGACTCATCATCTGCTAGGCTTACATCTTCTTCCGTGTTCTTCAAAAATTGCTCCCATTTCATGTTTTGCTCCCGAAAAGGCGCGGAATTGAAATAATTCCCACCACGAACACAAAGTGTCAACTCCCCACCACAGAACCGACAATGGGGTATTTTAGTCTCGTCCATTAACAACCCAGTGACGGGATCAATATGCGGCAATGCAGCGTCAACAATTGTGTCCGATGAAAATACCGCATCGACTCGACATTTGTTGTAACACTGTAAAAAGCGGTATGATCCCTGTGGAGTCGATATTCTATTCGGGTCAAACCCATTCTTCTCAAAGAAATTATCCGCATTTGTCGTCCGAACAAAGAAGTTTGAAGGGAATTTGTTCACTAGATCAAGAAGAGTGCCGTAGGCCGGTGACACAGGCCAGGATCGCACCATATTTAAATGGAGAATGTAGTAGCCCCATTTCTGGGCCGGGCTGTCCCAGCCATCAAATCCGAAGACATCATATAATCTGCGCAGGCCTTTCGACTTGAATGCAGAGAAATTCCTGTCGAAGAGTTCGGTGGATGTGTAGTCTAAGCCTGTGGCGGCGGAGAGACCTGCACCAGCTGAGATAATCAAGTGAGATGCCTCTTCAATCCAAGTGCGAGCCTGTTCCACAGCGGGACTGGGAAATAAGTTGTATGATGGAGCTGACGGGGATGGTAGCGGGGTTTTGCGGACGAGGTTTGAATTGTTGGAGATGGAACATTGTGGCCGAGACAGTATCGCTTCATAGATCGAGTAATCCTTTTCAAGAAATGTATCGAAGATAATATCTGTAATTGTCGTCTCGGTGTTCTCCATGTACCAGGATATTACGGTATCCACGGCAATCTCTGCCGCTAGGTCGGAAGGGAATGCGAATAGACCCGTTGATATGCAACAAAATGCAACCACCTTGCGGCCGTCTGCACGAGGAGGCAGTGATTCGGTAGCGTCCAGGCAGGATCTGTAGCAAGATGCTAGTTGAGCTTTATGATGTGGTTGAGGCTTCTGTCTGGGTTGCAGCTGAGGACCAACAGTATGCAAAACCCATTGAGCAGGAAGGAGGAATCCTGGGGTGACTTTGGCAGAGCCTACAGGTTCTATGCGTCCCTGAGATTCAATGATAGAATGGCAGGCATCGCGAAGGCGGGGCCCCGCAGCTGAATGGATAACATTGTCAATGCAGCGGTGCTCTGGGCGGAAACAGCCTTGTAATTGGCCATTGGCTGCATTGACAATTGCTGTGACATCGGTAAGGACTGTGATATCGCCTCTCCAGCATGAGACCGTGATGGAACTGGAATTCAAGGATTGATGTTGAAGTATCACAGTGGGGGTAATTGTAGTCGCGGATTTCATCAAGGCATGACTGTTTCGGTATGCAATGACTGCTTCGATGTCGTCCAAAATCTCGGGTGGCAGTTTGGGGGTTGCCGGGCGTATACATAGCAGTCGTTGCAAGGCCTCTAGCTGTGACCAGGTGTCCGACTCCAAGATATATTCCGTATGTCTGTGGTTTCCGCATTGACAAGTTGGCTCATTCGAGTGCTGTTGCTTTATGAGGTATCGAAGGGCATTCTCGAGTCGAGCGGAGGGCAGATACTGAGGGTCGATAGCAGACATTGCTAAATCTGTGCCCAACTAATTTTCTCTCTTTGACGTAACTATAAGGACGGGTTTTCAAAGTTGCTGTCTTGATCAAGATCCTATGTGAGCAGGTTAGTCTGTAAAAATATACTCGAGGATTTGCGGTCTATACAAACAGCGGAAATGATTCCGGTTATCACAAATCTGACTTGGTAAGCGGATGATCCGCTCTTCCGGGCCCGTTTGAAGGATAGTCAATACGTATGAACATGTACGTGAGACGTGGAAAGAAGAAGAATATGGATTTTCCTGTTACGCACTTCTCTGATTGATTCGCGCCCGCTCCAGCTCACCCCTGCCGATGTTATTTTGTTACCTTCCTCGGCTAGCCGGTCTTGTTAGGATTGTTTTTCGAGACGGCCCTTTTATTGTCACTAGTTCTACTAAAATCTGTATTATATTTGTGATTTCATAATATACCCTACCGACAGTATAAACCTTTGGGATACAGCCAATCAGCAGAAGTGACCTGGATGCAAACAGCCCTCAATTGGCATATGACGTATTTTGCATCATTTGGTATGTTTGCCAGATTGCAAAACTTTCCCTTTCAAGCCAAAGTGGGTATTGTAAAGGTTTAAGATGTTTGTTCGGCCCAGTCTAGAATCATTCCTTGGTCAATGTTCTTAAGCATATAAATACCCAGACAGGAGCCTGTGACGAGTGACAGTGAATGAAATATTCAAATCAATTTTCATCAATATTTTTGAGCAACTAAGCAAATTAGTTATGACCTCTGGTTCGGTAGTCGCCATAGCCGGGGCAACTGGCCATCTGGGAAAACATGTTGTTTCTGCATTCCTCTCCTCTCCTCTGAAAAACGATTTTTCAGAAATCATTATCCTATCACGGCACGGTGGGAACAGTAAAGAATTCCTATCGCCGGTCACCAACGTGAAGGTCACCACACGCACGTATACCGAAGAACATCTTCATGAAGCCCTTGAAGGAGTCGACATCCTAGTCAACACTATCGGAGCATCTGGACATGCATTCAAAGAGAAGCTCCTCCGTGCGCTGCCCAACACAAATGTGCAGGTCTATCTTCCGTCAGAGTTTGGAGTGGACCATTATGTACATGACTTTCCCCATCTCGAATGGGACCAAAAGAAACGACACGTGGAGCTTGCTCGAGAACTCATACCCCATAAAAAAGTGTGCCGTGTTTTCTGTGGACTCTTCCTAGAAGACAGCATAGGACCATGGTTTGGGCTGGACACAAAGCACAGCCGGTATGAAAGTGTGGGGTCTGCGAAGACTCCTATTTCGTTCACATCCTTGGGTGATGTGGGCAAGACCGTTGCTTCACTGTGCACTTTGGCCCCTAATTTAATACCAGACAGAGTTCACGTTGCCGGAGATACTCGCTCCATTTCGGAAGTTGCAGATATAATGGGTGCTGCAGGTGCTGGAAAAGTGGATGTCGAGGAAATCGACCTGAACAAGTACAAGCAGGAGACAACGGCCAAGTTGTCGAAGGATCCGGCCGCTTTTTTGAGGTTCTTGATGGGCGAAGGGAACATTAGACATACACCTGATGGCCTGGGAAATGATAATGATTTGGTCAATCGGGATGAGCAGTTATGGAAATGGGAGACCTTGGCTGATCTTGCCAAAAGCACTCATGGACAGCCTTGGAAGGACTTCGATTGGCCACCACTCTGAGGAACAATGATATACTTCTATCAACCCCCGAAATTTTTACTGCTTGATCATTCATTGAATTATCAACTACACGGAAATGAAAATATCTTCTTGCATATACTTAAATGCCCTACAAATATAGTTTAGCTTTGCGACCCTTGGATACCTTCCACACGGCTAAGGTGGACTAGCCACATCTAAGTGTTCGATTTCGTGCGGATATAGAGAAAGGTATACCTTTTTTAGGCTCTGTATTCTTTTGACAGCGCTTCCAAATCTTACACTTTATTAAGGCGTAAATATTTGAGACATGCAGCAAAATCGAAATTAATTAGATTGTCTATATTATATAACTAGGGCGTATATCCCAATTATAGTAAGCGTAAATTTTACCAGTACTATCAATCACTTGAATGCTGAATAAAGTCACAATCTGCATTACTAAGTATTGTTACGACGCTCAATCTAGAAGCGAATACACTCTTCATTGCCCATTTAGGCAGCAGTTCAACGAGTATTTCAGACATCGGGGGAAAAAAGGGAAGAAGAAAGAACTAGCAGTGAGTCAACAGCTACCGCACTACCTGAAAAGCATTGAAGAAAGCTGTCCTTCAAAAATGGCCTTGTAAGAGTCAGCAGATTCCCATGCCATCATAATGCTATGGAATTTGGAAGTAGACAATATATTTGCAATAAAGAGCAATGCTGTTATCAAAATATGCCTCCAAGATGTTCCAGCAAAAGGCAAGCTGGATTTTACACACAACTCGCGTATTCAACATACAGGACGTCGAGTAACTCCTTCCGGACGGGACGATACTCTTCCAACCTATCCTCCACAAGTAGGTCCTCAACAGATGCCTTGATGTATCCTTCAACCTCCCAGATATCGGTACCTAAGAATTTGAGCTGATCACCGTTGCCGCAGTTTCTACGAGTATACCAAGCAAGCGCGCCAGGTTCTCCTTTCTTTATCATCTCATCCACCTGGACCGAAACCTTCTCAATAGTAACTGTGCACTGGGCAGGAGGCACTCCAAATTTAGTTGTAAGTGCTTTCTGTATATCATGGCTAGTGGGTCTTAGCTCTGAAAGACTTAAGGTGCGTTTCTCCAGTTTTTCAATCAGAGTGTCACCAAAAATGGATGCATAAGCTGCTGCAACATAGTTCCGTGTGCTAAGGATTGTTAACGACAGAGGGTTCGTGTTATAGAGAGATTTACACACCAGAGGTTCAATGGCAGTGAAGCACTGTCACCTGTGAAGATGATATGATTATTTAAGCGATCGACGCCCATAACTCTGCAGGGATTTGAAGTCGTCAGCGGTCATTCAATGCATACCAGATCAACTCCATACGGTGTGCCGAGCGCGAATTCTGCCAAGTTCCCAGTCCATACCGTTGTTGTTTTCACGCCGAGGCGCTTTGCGGTTTCTTCAACTTCGAACAATCGCCCTTATGACATCAATACCTAGCCCTTGTCCGGCATATCTGACGGCGAAATCGGACGGTACAAATAATTGGACTTTAGTTTTCGGAATAGCCTCAACCAAGTAATGCTGGCTTCGAAGCCAACCAGCGAGCCAAGGGAAAGGTTAGCTGTGAAGGTACTATGGTAAAAGAGGCAGGGTAAAATCATAACAATGTCGATATCCCGTAGAGCAGCAATCAAACCCACTTGATCCGTTATGTCTACAGTATTTGCGCTCACATTGGAAGGCAATCACACAGTGCTTGATTCCGGACGGCAAAGAACCTTGACAGAGGTAGGAGATTCAGCAAGGGCCATGATAATTTTAGACCCCATCCAGCCGCGGTGGGCATATATGGCGATACGGTTCACCATGTTGACTTGAGTAACAAGAGTAGCAAGACTTGTGCAGCTGCATGATATAGTTGCATGAATGTGATTAATATACTGAAAAAAACCGGCGTGTGGCCATATTTATAGCCTTTTGTCGTTCAAATTAGTGGCTTGAAATCCGAATAGTTTGTGCAGATTGCACAGGTTGCATCTCGTCATTAATGGTCCCATGAACATTTTCAATCAGCCAATTAGTAGCCTCTTAGGTTAGCGGTCCCCTCGCCGGGGAGGGGGTGGGAGTAGGGGTGGGAGTAGGGGGTGGTTTCCAAATCGAGTCCCGACTTATGATTTAATGATTCCAAGTTTCCAGGGCAGGCACCGCTAGGGATTACTTGCGTGTTGCCCATGTGGATATCAAAATCCAGACGCGTTAGCTATTTTAGATATATATGAATGAACATACTTGCTAACCATACTTCTCGAAAAAAAAGTTAACAAAAATAAGGTTTACTTCAATGATTCTGTGTACTTGATTTCAAAAACTATCTAGAGGTATATATCATGTACCAACTCCTGTAATGTAATCCCAAACGCCCACACAGCTGCCGGAAGAAAGAAAACGCTCAACATTAATCCAAAAGCCCTTTATAGATCGTCGACGTTCGCCACTCGGCGCAATATCAACAAGACAAGAGCAACGATCACACCAATGATAGCCCGGTCCAGCCAGACACCTTCCGATGAAGACTCCGTTGAAGCTAATTGCGAGGAGCTCGTCCGTGTGGGAATAACAGCCGGTGTTTGTATAGTAGATAGCGGTGCCTGTGTCTGTGCCTGTGCCTGTGCCTGTGCCTGTGCCTGTGCCTGTGCCTGTACCGCGGGCACCGGTGCAGACGCAGAAGGAACCGGAACAGATTCCACAGCCGGGGTACTCTCTACAGCACCATCCCCTGTAGTCTGGTCCTCAATACCAATAGGAAGATCATTGGCACTAGAAGCCGGAGCCAGAGCATCAGGCCCAGCCTCAGCCGTCTCCCGCTGGCCCTCGACACCATCACCCCCATCAACAGCAGCAACCTCACCCTCAATCTCAACCCCGCGCTCCCGACAAACACTCCACAACTCCCTCATAGCCTCAAGATTCCCAACCCCACACTCCCGACAAGACCAGTCAAGTGATAACCGCGCATACTCCCTCCGCAGCTCCTCACTTCCCTCCATGCCCCCAACCTGACCCTGACTCTCCGAACCGAAGATCTCGGAACGGATACCCAGTAGTGCAGTGCGCACTCCCCAAGCCGGTTGCCATGTCTCCTCGTGGTGGCCGGAGATGCTGAGACAGATTTCGCGGTTGACTTCGAAGCGGCCGGAAGGTGTGAGAAAGCGGAAGGAGGGAGGTCGGAGTGGGTATGTGGCTGGGAAGGTGATGCGGCCGTGGTAGAGGCCTTGGGCGTAGGGGGATGGGGAGGGGGGTCCGGCGAGAGTGAAGTGCCAGTCGTGGAGGTTTGTGTCGCTTATTGGGGCGGCTGTGAAGTATGGGCTTGGGTTTTTGTGGAGGTCGGTGCTTTCTTTTAGGAGGCGGCGGGTTGAGGGGGATGACATTTTGGTTCTTTGTGTCTTTGTATGGGATTGGGATTGGGATTGGGATTGGAGTTGGAGTTGGAGTTGGGGATGTGTTCCGTTGAATTGGAGGAAGAGGGCCGATAAGAGATAAAAGATGACAGTTGTCCCGGTTTTTGCGGGGATGATGTTATTGGGCAGTGACAATGTATACAACCTTGGAATAACATACTACTTACTATATACTATCTTATAGAAGTAGACCAGTATAATAGGGATAATGTTCTAATGACCGTAAAAGTCTTATGGTATATCCATACCAAGGCTGTTGTGCATACGCTTCATAGATACCATAACTTTCGCAAACGATACACATACAACGCCTTCAACATGCTACATAGAAATGCTACAGACAATCACTTAGTTTTAATCCCAGTCCCGCCATTCATCAGCGTTATGACGTGTGGCCTGCTGGCGGCCAGCGCCCGGATCCAACAACCCGTTCCCTTCCACGTCATCCCCATAATCACTATCGCCAGGCCTCGGCCGCGGCGACCGGGGCGCAAGAGTCTGCATTGACACGGAGGTCGGAGGCCGTTCAGGCGTGCTACCACGGTTTGGAACACGTTGCGGCTGTGTAGCACCTTCCCTCCAACTATTACTGTTGTCTAGATTGCGCTGGTACAACTCGCGGTAGTACTGCTGCTCCTCGTTGGTTTCCTGTTCTCGACGCTGTCGCATACGCTCACGCGCTTCTAGGAATTTGGCGCTCGGCTCCCAGCGCCAGCCGTCGCCTGTGGTATTGCAAATGGGCACAGCCCATAGGAGCGGCCGTTCCCCGAAGAGGTGGAGTAGGTTACGCCGCCAGCCGTGATCAAACGCGCTGGGCATTTTTTCGTTGTCTTCGTCGTTTTGGTACTCCTCGTACCGTGAGTATTCACGCTGCCGCTCCATTTCGGCGTATGACCGAGTCAGTGCTTGCTGCGCTGGCGTGAGGCCGTTGCCGGAACCATCCGGAGGCCCTGATGGGCGCGGTACAGAATACATATGCTCTTCGCCCTCTTCAGCCCGAGTGACGCCCGGGATTGCATTGGCGTGGGCATCGATAATCTGATTCCCATATCCTTGCAGTCGTGTAGATATGCTTTCCTCGCCCGGCTCGCCCCAATAGTTATTGTTCGGTGCCTGCTCATTTCGCTGTCTGTCTAGCGCTTTGCGCAGAGGCGACACATACCGTGTCTTTTCCAAACATTCAATGGTAGTGGTGCCCCGTATAGCCAGACTGATATGCCAGGCTGTGAATCCACTCAGAACCAGTCCAATGATGCCACCCAAAATAGCCAGCAGAACTACATTGACCGGAAGGATTGTATCCATGTACTGAGTATCGTTCAAAATCTCGGTCCAGGTCCAGACCGCTGCAATGCCAAAAACAACCCAACAGAATATCGAGGTGTAGATCAAAAACAGCAGGAATGCCTTGTAATTATGCAGTCCAACACAGGTTGCCAGCCAGGGACAATGGTGGTCCATCTTCAGGACACATCGTTTGCACGTTGAGCAGTGGTGCGCGCGGTCTGGCTTCGGACACTGACATTTTTTGCAGTATCGTGATTCACCAGTCGAGGTGACGGTATATGATGTGAACTCCGGGTGCTCGGACGGAGGGAGGGCGCTGTACTCATGGTTGTCTCCTCCGCCAGAGGTAGAGAGCGGCGACCCAGGATCGGTGAAAACGGCAACGGTATATGAAAAGTTGAGGATGGCATAGAGGGAAAATGCGAGGATGGAACTTGGGACACCTGCCGACACGTTAGTACACCCAGATACATAGTCCCGTTCGAGTCCGAGTCCAGGCGCTATCCTGCATACCGATCCAGTCACTCCGTGAGGGCCTGATACCGATGCTGACGGCAACGTATACAGCCCATGTGGTGATTCCGTAGACAAAGGCGAGTGGGAAGCAGCTTGCTGCTGCGCAACAGTATCGTTCGCAGCGAAGGGCCCAGGCTCGAGGGCGTCGTTTGGGCCACGAGGGTGAGGTTGGGGGTGACGAGGCCAAGGTGGCCATGACTGAGAGTTTATGACACAGGGGAAAGAAGGTTGTGCATGAAGGAGTTTGACGGGATCGGTCCCATTATACACAAAGCATTGGGAATTATAAGACAAGTCTCAGGATTGAATTGAGGGTTACCTATATGCGATGAAACGAGCCTATCAGGTGAGGTACGGTACGGTAAGCCGAGGACGGTATTTGTAATTTCGACATGCTCCGCCACAACCCCAGCCACGATACGTGCGTACATAAATAGCTGGGGACACGAAAGTAGTATATCGTCATGACAATATGTACTGCAACATAGTATTCTATTTCCGGCGAACACTTTCAAGAGCAGATGATAATCAAATTGTAGGATCCTACATAGTTTTCTATATACATATTGGTATAGATGTGAATATAAACTCTATTTACAGTCATAAATGCTAATAGATTCGTCGAACATCGAAGCTCTGCCTTGAAATGAGAACTGTTCTTGAATGTTGACGAACAAAAGAAGTCAAAACAAATTAAAAGCTGGGTTAAGGCAGGTTGTTCTGCTTACACCAACCATTGACGGGCATGCAACTCAACCGGTAGCACCAGGAGCAGTTCGAGGAGGGGTATTTATAAAAATTGACGATCAACATAATGAAACCGACTAGGACCGCAACCAGGGCACCGGCACGGACCACCCACCACAGCCACCAAAGAGGCTTGCGGCCCTTGAAGAAGCCGAGCAGGCCATTTGTAGAACCGGGGGGTTTCTGCCGGGCTGGAGGTGAGGGCTCGTTTGCTCTTGAAGAAATCCATGAGGGAGGTGGTCTTTTGCTCGGGGCCAGCCTGGCCAGCTCCGCCGCTCATGGCAACATATGGCTGTCGTGCCAGACCGATCCGCTCACGGAGAGCATTAGGCGACCGCATGATAGTCAGGCCAATGGCGAGACCCATGATGAACCCACCAATGTGGGAGAAGTTGTCCAATCCTGGGAGAAGACCAAGAACGAAGGAGACAGCCACTCCGAGGATCATGATGATAAGTTCAACCCATGGAGATTCGCGCTGGGGCCAGTCGTAGAGCAGGTCAAGAAGGTAAAGTGCAAGGATACCGAATAGGGCGCCTGAACAGCCATCACTGGGATCGAGCTGCGCCGCATAGTTTCCACCCAAAACGAACCCGAAGATACCGCTGGCGAAGTAGGTCAAGGCGTAGCGCCACATGCCAACCATGCGCTCCATGTCCGCGCCCATGGTCAGCTGAACCAACAGGTTGAACCCGATGTGGATGAATCCTCCGTGCATGAAGATGGGGATGATGAATCTGTACCACTGGTTGGGAGACGGCTGATCATCCGTAGATCCTCCAACATGGGGGTTGGGGACACCGCTAAAGCCGCACACTTCAGACAATGAACACCCCGTTCCGGTCACCGTCGTCGATGTGGCATTTGGACAGAGCCATAGAAGGGTATGATTGGCATTCTGGACCCCCTCAACGTTCTTCATGCACGGATTGTAGCGTGCCCCCATGTAGATTTGGACGTACGGGGACGGCCCGATCATCGGGTTGAAGGAGGGCTTGGTTTCGATAACTGACCCTGTCAACTGGGCTAAAGCGGAAAAGATTTCATTAGTTGATCCGAAATGTTGGAATAGTACCGAGGCAAGGACAGAACCCACCATTCTTGACCAGTTCGATAATAAATACGATAATCTGGGCTAATGTCAAGATGTATGTCACCCAAGCAATCTTCTTGCTGAAAAATCCCTTCTTCTTTCGGAGATCACGTTGTCGGCTATCCTCGAGACCCCCTGGTGATGGAGGGTAGTGCGTTTGTTGGCGCATCCAATCTGGATTATTTGCATACTGGGTATTGGTCTTCAAAGGGATGTTTTCTGCGTAGTTGTCGCCTTCCGTTGCCCGTCCGGCGGTCTGGTAATGTGCATTGTCCGAGGCAAATGACTGTTGACTTTCTCGGTTGTGATAGGGGGCTGAGGGATCGTCGTGGTTGTAACTGTGGCTCGCGTAGCCAACTCCAGGAGCTGCGTTTAGAGTTTGATCTGTCTTCCCGGGGACAGCTTGGTCGTAGCTAGGGGGTTGTGGGATATTCGCGTGATAGTATTCGTTGGAGGCCATGGTGCCTGGGGATTGAGTTTTTGTTTTAGTTTCGGGGCCTGAAGGGCGGATCCATGAACTTGTCAAAAGTATTGTAGGGAGCCTCAACGATGAAGAGTATATATAACAAAGAACAAGGAAGAGATGAAAGAAAGGTGAAGTAGTCAGGCAGTCACATTATTCGCGAAGTTATTTTTGGGCCGATCTACGCAATCCCAGCAATGCCAGCCGCGCGGCTGGGGCTTTTCCACTCCGCCCTGGCTGTGGAACCCCACCAGGGCAAGTACCGACGGCTTTGCCACTTTTATAGTGGCTGAGGAAGGCTAAAAAGTACACTCATATTTGATTACCTCGTTACTTACTACTCCGCTGAATCTCAATGAATTTCCACGGCTGTCCCTGATTTTTGAAACATTTGCTTACGTAATGAATAGTAAACAACGAGCCTACCTAATTAGGCTTAGTGTCCCTTGATTTGATAAACTTTCTTTTCCAAAGGGGTTGGCATACAGCTCACGTGATTACCATGATTCTATTGGCTTGACCCTGGACTCCGCCCTTTTAGTTAGAATCATGCCGGTTTTAAACATAACTACCTGGGCGGTGCCAGAGTGAGCTTACGTATACCGTCATGGCGGCCCCGGGGCGGGGCCTTTGGTACCGTTCCATAACCCAAAATGCCAAGGCCGGAGCGGCTCAATATTATAAACCTCTGTGTTTAGAAGACTCTGTAGATTATCACCGCGAATTTTCGGATTTTAATGAGGTCTGACTATGTATATGGCCAATTATCCCACTGCGGGATATACAAATCTGTACTCCACAAGATGATACTTTATGTAGAGAGGTGTCACTCTCCTGATCTACTGAGTATTATATTTTGCTTTTAACGTACTTCGTGCACTATTCTTCCCTCCTGGGCCAGGTTCTCGCTATAGATAGACAGCACTTCTTTGATATAACTACGCTGATTTGTTGATACTATCCCCTCGCCATATCATTGGCTTTCACGGCACGGCTACCTAAAAACCTATCTTCTTACTCAACGTGCAATTTTCCCACGTTATTGTATAATATTCACTGGAAGGATACCATGGGCACTACTAGCTCGTCACCCCCAGAATCTCTCGAGCAAGGCTGGATATCATTTAGTACATACAGCAAATGCAACTAATAAGCCCCTAGTCCCTTTTTATGTTGTGGAGATAGTGTTCAAGTGTCCCATTTGAGACTATTTTTTGGTATTAATAATTTAATGATCGATCATCGCAAGGGGAAACGCAAGAGGATGACAAGAAAGTCCCAGACTGACATGGTCGAGATGGGTAAAAAGAAAAAAACCAAAATTAAAATGTTAAATCAAACTGCTGCATCCCACTTCATTTATCGCATATTGTTGCATTATCTACACCCAGATGGAAGCCATCAGGGTGAGTAGCAGCCCAACAAAGCCTCCGGAAATCTTGTTCGCTGCGGAGACCGGTGCTGTAGTAGAAGTTGCAATAGACGTGTTGCCCGAGCTTGTAGTATGGGTAGCGCTAGTTGTGTCCGCGTGACTAGAAGATACACTGCTGACATTGGTATGATTTGAGTTTGAAGCGGTGGTGGCGGTAGCAGTGATGGTGCTGGATGTGCTGACATTCGCGGGACTAGAAGGTTTGTCGGCAGCATTGATAATTGTCACAGCCGGGCCTCCGAGAACTAAAGTTTGTCCGTCATAGACAGCTATAGTAGGTACCGTAGTACCGTAAACAGATGTGATTGTGATTCCAGTGTCGAGGTTGACGATCACAAGACCGCCTGCACCGAGGCTGACTACCTGTTCAGTAGTTGTCGATGCAGCGCTGTCGGTACTGGCACCCGAGGCTGAAGCATTGGCAGCACCGGTTTGGCTTGCGGCGTCATAAAATACGCTGGCGACATTGGTAACTGTCACAGCAGGGCCCCCAAGAGACAAAGTTTGCCCATTGTAGACAGCGGTAGTAGGTACCCCGTTGTCGTAGGCAGAGGTTATGGTTACTCCGGTGTCGGGATTCACGATCACAAGCCCTCCTGCTCCGAGACTAACTACTTGTGTAGTTGTCGATACAGTGTCTGCAACGTTGGAAGCACCGGTTTGGCTCGCGTAATCAGGAGATACACCAACGATATTGGTAACCGTCACAGCTGGGCCCCCGAGAGATAAAGTTTGTCCACTGTAGACAGCGGTAGTAGGCACCGTGTTACTGTAGGCAGAGGTTATTGTTACTCCGGTGTCGGGATTCACTATCACAAGCCCCCCTGCTCCGAGACTAACTACCTGTGTAGATGTTGTCGACACAGCGCCATCGCTATTGGCTCCCGAGCCTGCGGTGTTGGCAACGTCGGTAACGCCAGTTGGGCCCGCTAGACCAGGAGATATCACGACCACAACATTGGTAACCGTCGCAGCCGAGCCTCCAAGAGTCAATGTTTGTCCGTTGTAGACGGCTGTTGTAGCAGGCACTGTGTTTCCATAGGCAGAGGTTATTGTTACTCCGGTGTCGGGGTTGATGACTTCAAGACCGCCTGTTCCCAGACTGACGACTTGTGTAGAGGTTGTAGACAAAACACCACCCGTGTAATCGGTCGGGTCGAATTGGCCCTCAGCGCCTGTGGACGTTTGGGAATCACCGGGGTTGGTTGCAGCAGTATCAGTATTTCCTGGATTAATAATGACAGCATCTCCACTGGCTGAGTTGCTGGGATCATTGGTACTTGTGCTCTCTGGATTGGCAGTAGCAGAGTCCGTTGTCTGAGGGTTGGAATCATTGGGGCTGGCATCACTGGAGGCGACATCACTGAAGCTGGTGTTGACTGGGTCAGCTGTGGTAGTAGCCTCGGCTGCCGTAGTAGCAGACTCAGTGGCCTCTGGATTAGTGGGAGCCGTTGCCTTGGTGGAAGCAGAGGTGGCAGCTGTGGTGTTCTCAGTTTCCGAGTCGGTAGTAGCAGTTGTTGTCGTGGGTATCAACTCATCGGTTGGAGGTATGGCATATGGAGGGTCAAACAGACCAAACTTGTTGTTCGCGACGCCGCAGTGCAACCAGTATGGGTATCCATATCGCTTGACAGCGGCAGGAACCACGAGGAAGGGGTTGCAGCGGGTATCATCGGCTTTCATTGGGTGTGTTTGAGTCGCTAGTGCCGTCGTATTGAAGTCAGTCGAGCACTTTACGCCCAAATCGCTGAGGTAGAGCTGTCTGGTCGCTCGTCGCGCCGTTTCTGTCAAGGCAGTGTATGGAACAAGTGTGGACACCTCAGTCAGGTCAAAGGCAAAGACCTCTCTGCTGGTCGAAGGCCCCAACAAGCCACAATCATTCCAGCCATATAATGTGCTTACTACCATGTAAACCGACGGCGACGAACTTTTCTTCGTTAGCATGTGCTGCATAAAATTAGATTCAATCACGTACTATGTGTAATCATGTTTATCGTCGTAGAAAGTTGATGGGTATGAATTGTTGTCAGTAGGCCAGTAGACCAAGTCAACCATTCCAGCGTACCTAAGTCAAGTCAGAATTACAGATACAAAGCTGACAGCGACTCAAGCTCACATGCTGCACCAGGGATCGTTCCATAATGTCCGCGACTCGGTTTCATTGTAGTACGAGCATGTGTTAATGGGGACTGGGTTCTCTGTGACAGGCCCCGTGGTAATGGTTGACGGCACAGCACTACTAGACCTTGTAGCGATGGTTGAGCCTTTGATGAGAGGAGTGGACGAGCTTCTCAAAGGGTGAATACCAATAGCTGAGCATTTGTCAGTGCATTGGCACCGGGTGATACATTGATTTCTCCCTACCTTCACCATACGAGCCCGTTGCCCAGAAGGCAAGCAAAATGAAAAGTAACATTATGGCGAACAAAATGCATAAACAGACTTAAGGAGTGACTGGAACAAAAACAAACGATCTAAACATGGGATATTTTGGATCGGCCGCTGGGGATTTTATTAAATTACCAGAGTGCAGAGCCTCGAGGAAAGGCATTACTATTATTGACTTGAAAGAAGACTCCAGAATGAGAATACACCGTCGTGGCTAGCCTCACTTTAGCCCTTGACAAGTGCAGCACTAGTGGGTTTTCCCTTTCCATTTTCCTTTTTTACAGTTTTCCGGTTGTATACTGAAAAATATATAGTGAGATACGGAGCACTCCGTACGGAGCACAAAGTACATATGTAGGTACGCGGTGTCACCTATCCTATTTCCTATTTAGGTAATAATCACCACCTAAATGGGCACGAAAATGTGCCTTGTCTGTCAAAGTTCGCTTACTATGCAGAGACTTCGGGGATAACCCCTGATATGGACCAATTATGGGTTGAGGCTGAGATGACAGGGCACTTAGCTCACTCCCACTCGTCGCTTGTTATCCACAGTTCTACCATAATTGACCCTTTTCGCGAGTTTTGTGGAGATTAGATTGCCAAGTATCATAGCCCCGATACATGAGATTACCATCAATGTGATAGTTCTCAATAAATACACGTCTTTTCACACCGTAACTAGTATATGGAGGAAATTACTGTGTACAGACCTCGGACTACATATGCAGCACGAGGTTTGAAAAAAAAATTGAAGGAGAAAAAAAAAACACGCTACAAAAGCCTCAACGGCAAAACGTCTCAGGTCTGGTATTGTTGGAGATGCGGATATTTAGTTGGGAACCTTAGAATGTTCGGGTCGGCTCGTTCTACTTTCTTTTTTATGAATTGAATTGAAAGACTATTTATTTTCTAAACAGTTCAAATAAGGAATAAGATAGCAAAAATACGGAGTACTTGAACCAGATGTAGAATGATTCCTTTGGTGTAAAGTTCTGCTTTACTAATTGTACATTGTTTACTCCGTAGTCCGTAAGAGATTCGCTATCTGACAATCTTCCATCCTCAATCCCCTAGACCAATACTTTAGACTGAAGCCTCTAAACTCTCTAAAGGTTAGCGGTATATTAAATCTGCATTTCCCTGCATTTCTTGAGAATGTTTGGCTAAACCCTCGGACCGCTAAGAAATACTCCGTACAAGTGCACTCCATAGTCTCATTATGATCATTTCTTGCGCCTTTATAAAAAGAATACCCAAAAATAAAATAAAAATAAAAAATAGCCCCCGCCGTACTTCGTATTGGGCGGGCTATTATTTCCTGGTTTAAGCCTTCCCTGAAAATTGGGCCGGTCAAACCTACTAAACAGGACTGGCTACTCCGTAGTGTGAGGCTCTTGTTATTCATTGGTGTCCTTGGGGGGCTAAATTATTTGCCCCTATTTCCGAGGTCTTACCTCGTACAGAGGGAGTTTCGCTACTATTATACCAAAAGTTTTAGCACGGCTTCGACAGCCCCGCTTCCTGTCAAGCCCACCTCCCAGGAAGACCTTTTTCGGGGCTGTCTGTCAGAGGGGTGTCCTCTCTACAGCTTGAATATGGGCTTTGATCAGTACTCTTTTATACCTATGGTAGGGCTTGTGATATACTTTGTTACAGCATGTCAAGCGTCGGCCCTCGTGATCCCACCCAGCCAGTATTTGTTAGTATCGCCCCGTAAGTCGTTAATTAGAAGTCACTTACTAACGTAGCTCCTAGTGAGGGTAATGATGGACCATGGAGTAGCTTCAGTGTTCGAGTTGGCAGCCCAGAACAGGACGCTCGAGTCCTCATCTCTACAGCCGCCCCGGCAACTCTGGTCGTCCTGTCGCAATATGGCTGTTCCGAGGCAGTGATGAAAAATGTGCCATCAGATTGCGCTGTCTCGAGAGGTCTTATGTTCACCCCGAATGGGTCATCGACGTGGGATCAATTAGGGACCTTCGAACTCACTGGTGGAGAATCCGGCTTCGAAGCGAACCTTGGATATGTGCAGCCAGCTCTGTTTGGTTTGGATACGCTTGGGATCGGTCTTGTCGACGGATCTGGAGGACATACGCTCAAAAATCAGACAGTCGGTGGTTTTGGTACGGCGGAACCCTTCTATTTGTAAGAAGGCATATCAATTGGCATGACTTCCGCAGCTTGCTCACTCAACCTTAGAGGGATCTTCGGTATTAGCACGCAGCCATTAAACTTTACCTCATTGGGGAATTTCTCTGCCCCTTCATACATCACAACGTTGAAAGAGAATAATGTTATCCCCAGCCTGAGTTGGAGTTACACTGCTGGAGCGATATACCGTGAGCATCAAATCCGACCAACAAGATATTCATTCTCGAACTAGAAGTTAATTCATAGATACAGGGCTGAAGAAGGTCTATGGCCAACTAATTTTCTCTGGCTACGACACGTCTCGCTTCACTGATAATTCGGTCACTTTCACAATGGCAGACGATATCACGCGTGACCTAGTGGTGGCCCTTCAAGCCATAACCTACAGCGGAGAGAACACAGAATCTCTCTTGTCTTCACCGATTAACATATACATCGACTCCACGGATCCCAACATTTGGCTTCCAGACACCGCCGTGGATGCCTTTGAGTCTGCCTTCGGTCTCACCCTGGACAATGCCACTGGTCTATACCTCGTCAACAGCTCCCATCAGTCTGTACTTCTCGAGACAAACGCACAAGTATCTTTCCGACTATCTGATGTTTTAGATGGCGGTGACACGGCTACCATCACTCTTCCATATAATGCATTTAACCTCCAAGCAGAGTATCCATTGGTCGAGAATTCGAGTTACTACTTCCCCCTCAAGCGTGCCACCAACGAGTCACAATACACACTCGGCAGGACATTCCTCCAAGAAGCGTGAGACCCATATATACACAGAAGAAGAATTTGGAACACACTGGCTGACTAGTCCATTAGATATCTCTCGGCCGATTATGAACGCCGGATTTTCAACGTCTCGCAGTGTACCTGGAATGAGGGCGCGGAAGAGAACATCGTCACTATTCTTGCGAGCTCAGCCACCAACACCAGCCAATCTACCCCAACATCGTCCTCTTCCAGTGACTCCGGTGATTCTTCGGGCGGTTCTTCTCTCAGCACCGGTGCCATAGTTGGCATTGCAATCGGCGCAGTGACCGCCGTTGTACTGATCGCCCTGGCTGCGTTTTTCTTCTTTCGCCACCAGAAGCAGGATGCTGCTAGTGAACCCGAACGAAGCATTCTTCAGTCGCCCGCGCCTCAAAGTATCTCAGAATTTGGCTCTAAGCAGGCGGACGGAAATGTGTTTGTCATACCCCCGATAATGCATGGGGAACTCTCGGGTAATGATACTCAGATTTACCAGTTGCATGCAGACTCTGGTAGGCATGAGATATATGAGTTGCCAGGTAGGGGAATACCGCAGCCTGCAGAATTGTCAGAGCGCGATGCTGAATCTCCGGCTGCGTCAGCAATGTCTCTTGTGTCGCCCGATGTATCTTTTCCATCGCGTGATGCGTCTTTACCATCTCCCGATGTAAGTCGGACTTCAACGCAACGGTTATAGTAATATGAATTCTCTTCTTCGGTTAAAATACCCCCAAAACCCCCAAATTAGCTTCTGGTTATACTACAGTTGTTCTATAGCAACTACTTCACCAGCACCTTGTTAGTTGAACGATAAGAGGAAATTCAACCGCATCAATGGCCACATATTTATCGTAACTGGACCGGATCACCAGGCCCGTAAGGTGAGCCTTCATGTCCATGCTATCGAGGGACCCCGTGATTGGTATTGTAATAAGCTGGTAATTGTCCCCATTGCAGTGATTAGGAGAGGTTGGATGACCACGCTGCGTTAATAGATTGGTAGAGAGGTCGCATGAGGGCTGCATTAGATCTTATATATTGTAGATCTCCTAAGCCCGCCTGACCATCGTTGTCTGCATGTTACCAATTAGCTAGTGCATGGATGGGTTTCATCGGCCACTACGGCAGTGCACTCACTTTAAACCGATAGCGCCGCAGCGGCTGATGCGACCCACCATCAACCCCAAGGCTATGCGCTACCCGGCACCCTTGCTTGCGCCCGAAGATAGAATTTCGGGTGAGCCATGTGCCGTAACGGCCGATTCAACCAACCTACGATCCCCTGACTGCAACGGTCGGGGTTCTTATCTCCGCAAGTGGTTATTGGGGTAACTTGGGGTTCTCCGGAGAACCCGTGGACCTTGGCGTCAGTTCTTATCTGGGTAGCATAGCCCTGCCCAGGTGGTAAACATCGATGCATAACGTAACGTATTCGATAAGCCCTGGAGTCATCTCCAAAACACATACTCCGTCGTAAACTATGTATAACGCCCTTATATATTAACAACCACATCCATTTTCTATATTATTCTTTGTCGATAGCTATTACTGATAAGGCTTCTAAATACTGTATATCGATTTCAAGGAAATTTAATGGCTAGATTGTTGTCGGATCGAAAATTGCGTTGCTATCTAGGAGCTTGAAATATCTCAATTAAGTAAAATAAAATTGTAATTTCTCGCCTTTATTATTTATTTCGGAGACTGCGGCTCACTTACTTCGGAACGGCGAGTCGCCTACTGAATGCGTTGTTTCTCTATAGTGATGCCTAAATCGATGAGCTCCAACACGAGATATCAGGTTACAACAAGCGGGAAAGCACCTAGTAACTTCCTATTTTAAACAAAGGGATCTGCCTCCATGTTAGCCTGTAAACCCCCCTGCATCTGGAGAAGTAACCATGTCTGCAAGAGAATTATCGCGCATAACCGGGACCCGGCTCTTCCTATGGCCCTAAAGCGTATCTGTGGGGACTCGACCTCGGGAGTAATAAATTAAGATAAGCAGCAGAATCTCCGACTAAAACTCCAGGGCTGGTTCTGTTTCTTATCGCAAAGTTAAAATCGCCAAGCACTTGCCAAGCCTTGGCTATAAATGAATATGCAGTTGAGTGAAGTATAAGAAGGGTCCGGTGAATCTCGCAAAATCCTTTGAGAGAGCAGCACTCATCATACATCTTACCTCTTACCTTGCACATGTCTCCCAAGATGCGTACTTATTTAAGCACCTGGACCCTTTTCCTGTCCTACTTAGGATGTAGTGCAGCTGCTCCAACATTGCCTATTCTCCCTCATCACCTGACTGCGCGCGACACGCCTTTCAACAGCAGCCTTCCAAACATCACTATTTTCGCTACTGGAGGCACCATTGCCGGATCTGCTTCCTCAAACACTGCGACTACGGGATACACCGCCGGTGCACTCGGCGTCGACATCCTGATCGAAGCCGTGCCCGAGCTCTGGAACATCTCAAATGTTAAAGGTGTCCAGGTCGCTAATGTTGATTCGGGGGCCATCACCCCGGAAATTCTCCTGAACTTGACATCGATGATCCAAGAGGCCCTGGACGACCCATACTGCCAGGGCGCCGTTGTCACCCATGGAACAGATACCTTGGAGGAATCGGCGTTCTTCCTTGACCTGACCATCAAGACCGACAAGCCCGTCGTCGTGGTTGGTGCTATGCGCCCGGCAACAGCTATCAGCGCTGATGGACCCATGAACCTACTGGAAGCTGTCACCCTTGCGGGAAGCCCCGAGGCACGTGGGCGTGGTACCATGGTTGTGCTGAACGACCGTATTGGAAGCGCCTTCTACATGACGAAGACGCATTCAAATTCCCTAGACACCTTCAAAGCAACCGAACAGGGATACCTGGGCTTCTTCCTGGATACAAAGCCGCTGTTCTACTATCATCCCGTCTTGGCTATTGGCCGTGAGTACTTCAACGTCTCCGGGGCAACTGAATTGCCTGAAGTGGACATCCTATTCGGACATCAAGCGCTGAACCCCAAGCTGGCTCGCTCCGCAGTCGAGAGTGGAGCAAAGGGTTTGGTCTTGGCTGGTATGGGTGCTGGAGGCTGGACATCTGCGGGAAGAAATGAGCTTGAGACCTTGGCTGAGGAATACGATACTCAAGTCGTGGTTTCCAGCCGAACGATGGGGGGCTTTGTCCAGACAGATGGCACTGGAAATATGTACGGTGGACAGGACTTGAACCCCCAGAAGGCTCGTATCATGCTGCAACTTGCTCTTTATGCAGGATACAGCTCTAAGCAGCTCGCGACATTGTTCGAGTTTGCACCTTGAGAGCAATTCCAGATATCGGCAATAGTTGGTAGCTATATAGCAATTTCTAGTCATTAGCGTTTAGAGATATAGTATGATAGATGATTTCATGTATATTAACCTGACCTTTCACCAAATTTGAAGTCCCGAATTGAGATATAAGTGTGATAATCATTTCTATTCTACAGAAGAGCCATATATCCTTGGTCTTAGTGGTCAAGAATGACTTGCCTAAGAAATATCCTGTGACGAAGTTTTGTTCATGCTCTGCCCACGGGGATTTGGCCGACAGCGGAGAATCCGAACGTTTTACCGTGTAGCCGTGCCAAGGGCCCAAACCCACCGTACCTGGTGTTAGGGGCTTGGCATGGTTAACGTACGGTAAAGGGTTCCGAGATTGGAAGGTGGTGTAGGCCCTACCCCAACATCTGTCACAAATGATTGGCGCGGATTATCTCCGACTGAGCTTATCAACCTTGAACAGCATTGCGCCTAAACCTTGTTGCCCATGTGGTTCTTGTCTTATCTATAAGCGCGATCGATCTCTCCAATTTATTCACAATATCTACAAGGGGCTTTTACGTCACAATTTTACGGGATCGATAATCAAGATCCCAATTCAATGAATGATAAACCTGGTATTAGAGAGGGTATTCAATAATCTCAGGTATACCAGAAGGCATCTATCTAGAAATATGCCCGTAGTCAAATACCCTCTCAGATCAACGTACAAATAAAAACACATTCTCTTTCAACAGTATTATGGTTTTACTAGGCCTCGCGATATATACAAGACATGATATAGCTTGCTTTTAGAGACCAATAGAGTATCTAACTCCACGACTCAGGCGAAAGAGGAAACCTGGAATAGAGAGTAGGATCATCATCGTTCCAACTATCCAGTTGCAAGATGAACTCTGCTTTGAGATGCTGACCCTATGTCTCGAGATCATTTTATCTGCTCATGTGGATACTGCCCGTGTCTAGGGTGATGCCTTCGAGCTCGTGGAGAATAGGCCCGATACGTTTTGTCTGTATGTCGATCTCACTCTTGGTTGTCCGGTGAATTTGTATCAGGGGTTCAGGTAATATACCATAGTACCGTTTGCGGTGATCATATTTTGCTGGGTCTCGGAACCAGTCAACTGGCGCGAACTGATGTACTGCATCGCTCAGACGCAGACCCGCAATGCCAAACTGAAGATCTCAGCAGCTGCGGAGAAACACTTAGTAGCTTCGGCCTTGAGTAATGGGTGATCTCTAGGGAAATGAAGAAATGACGTTTTAAATCGGAGCTGGCCTCGGAGAGAAAATCTCCCAGAACGTCCCCATTTAGCGTCCAGCTTTCAAAGGTGCATGGGGGAAAAGCATGTGGATCATGATATCTAGATAGGTAACCTTGACGACTGCTTCGAGGGAGCTGGTGGAGCTAGGTGAGTGGCCAGAGAAGTGGCTACTGTCGCCTGTGCCCGGATTGTTGATACTGAGGGAATCCTTGTTCATAGAAAAGTAAAGTACTAGAGGACGTAAATCTCACCGTGGCCGGATGTAATGTCCAACACGGTCATGGGAAATGAAAACCCGTCGATTGGGAAGGGGGGGGATGATGGGGATATACGCATACTCTTTTAGATGCCGTTTTTAGACACTATTTTTTAGGTGTATACGAAGGCGTCGAAAAAAAGCAGATTCCGAGAAAGAGATCTTCCTATGTATAACCTTTTAAAAAGTGTAAATACGAGCTAGACTAAACAAGAAGATCGAAAATTGGATTCGGCATAGTTGGCGGCCATAATTAGTAACTTTTTTTTTATCCTTCCGAGGTTAACTATGTCTCCAGGTGTCGACATCAGGCCGAGGACGGCCGACTAAGGAAACAATACACAATCACATCATGAAATCTTGTATGCATCATGCAAAGGCCAATCTTCCCGCCATGAAGACACTGAAGTCACTAGTCATACTAGCCTCCGAGAAAGCCCCGAAATGGGTTAGGGTACCCATAGTCACGCGGGGTTCTAGGTAGTAACAAATCTGACAGAAAGCTATGCACGGCCGCAACATTGTTACCGAATTGGACGAATAAACAACTACCGTAAGAGTTAAGTGTTCATATTTCATATTGATAGGTCAATTATCCCTGAAGGCGTATACTTCGGAGATGTGATCGGCCCGTCCACGGGTGTTTCTTCGGGATTCTGCCGCTGACGTCATCGCCATGTTTCATCTTCCCCGCGCCTGCGAGATCAAATAGTCAACAACCACACCATGGAGGACCCTCTCATTCAAGCATTGCCTCCGGCCACGGACTACCTAACCTATCTTACTTTGTTAGAATATCAGCTTACTCCTGAACGTCTACCGCTTTTGCACACTCTCCTGCAAGATGAGAAGCTCACGACAAACATCGGCTGGGACCTGGTTAAGCTGCTCCTACCTATGCTACCTGCATCTACAGAATGCCTACAGGATGTGGCTCGGCTAGGCAATCCCAGAGAAGTGATTTTGCGCGTCTCTGAGTCTCTCATGCAACTGCAGCCGGAGGATGAGGACGAGGACGAGAGGGCTGATCAGGGACTGCCCCTGCACATCCTGCAATTCAATTGCCTTCTCGGAATGCTCTCGGTACTTCACACACGGATCCAGACGAAAGCGCCAAGTCGTTTCATCGCAACCTCCCTCCAAGCTGCTCTAGAAGCATATACCACAATGGCGACCAACGAGACCACCCTGGCCTTCCTTGAGTTCTTCCGCGAAGTGTCTCCCTCCAAGCGGCCCGCACCACCTCCCAGAGCTGCCAGTGAATCTAGCGTGCTGAGAGTTGCTGCTGCTTCAGCCCCAGACCCCGAGGCGGAGGTATCTTCGCCCTCTCCTTCTGCCGATAACGAGACCCTCCTTGTTCGGAAATTCATCCAATTCGGCTTGCTTGAACTGCTAAAGTCATATCTTTTGAGTTTCTCCAGTCCTATGGATCCAGGAATGTCGTGGACTATTCGGATGCAAGAACATCTGCATCCTGATCTGCGCCTACCGATCGCCCAATCGCAGACCGAGGCATATGGATCGACCAAGGAGCTCAAGGAGCGCGATATGATCATGGGGAAGCTTATGGTAAGTGACACCAAATTATGGATGGGACTATGTCAATATTTGAGAGCGTTTGGTCTAACTTTTCTTTCGCGAAGGCTTTATCACGAGACGTTGGAATTGATAACGAGGAACTCCTGTCGATCATATCCGGATCCCCGACAGATCAAACTGCTCAACTTGACTTCGATGACCCACCAACAAGCCCCAATCAGATTCCGCTAGAACGTCATGGCTCACTCCTACTACTAGCGGCTCGGGCTGCAGGCACAACCCTCTTTGGCTCTGGGCAGCCGCCCCGTCGGGTATCCGTTTTCCCTGAGCTGGCTCTGATATTTAACAACTTTGTCGGCGGCCAAACCAGTCTCGACGAAGTGGCTTTTGGTCAACCACACGTGCTTCTCGACTCCCTGTTGGCTTTGGCCGTCTACTCTTTGCAACCCCCATCGAAGCCCCGTCAAGCGATGCCGAGTTCAAGGATTTCGTTGTCATTTTGACTGCATGCACAGCACGCCAAAGCCACGGCATCGTTCGCCAGATTCCAGCCGCCATTGTCCAGAGCCACCCATCGCCTGAGACGCGGTTTAAACTTATACACAAGATCTTGGAAGATGACCATCTTGCCTCGGCGCGGGATAGCGCCATTGCATGGCTGAAGGAAGAACTGCTCCCCAGCCCCACTAAATCTTCCGAAAATATATTCCAAGATCCGCTTTACTTCTGGGCTCTTTTCCCGGCTCTTTTCAAACCGGCTACTGCCGCCAGCTCAGCATCCGATCTCGTTGCTAGTTGGTCTCGTCTGACCCAGACTCAAGGTCCACCGCTTCATTCCGCATTGAATTTGTACTACTTGCTGCTTTCTTCGCCATCGCTACGCGAACGGCTTCATCTCGAAAAGACCTTTAAGTTCTTCCGCGGCCATGTCTTGGACCCTCTCAGGCAAGTATTCCGGAGCTTTGAAGGCGATCTCATCGCTAAAGGAGGCGAGGGTGTTATCGAAGCTGCGGTTGGAGAGGAGATGTGCCAGATAGGCAATGCACGGTCTGTGGGGCTTATCGGTCTTACACTAGACCAAATCGAGGAGGCAGCTAGTGATGCATTTGGTTCCGATGAGGCGGATCTGGCTGAATACTCTGAGGCTGAAGAGGCCAAGGTGTCTGAGATTCGGAAGAAGATTGATATCTGGAAATAAATACAGATCCAGGTTACTTGTACAGAAGTTTAGTAAATATGTTTCTACGAATGAACGTTTGCATCATTTTGTGTATATTCGCACTGAAAGTGCCTAATTTAGGGCATGTAGGCGTAACTATATCTTATTTCGACATAAGGACACACTCTAAAACAGGAAGGTGGCTCACAAAAGACTTTTCCCTTCTGATACAGCTAACCTACAAGCCATATACAAGGAGAAATGATTCTTTAAGGCAATGATCCATTCCTATCAGCTACCATGACCGATTCTAACTAAAAATAAAGCCCTATCCGCCCAAACCACCCACCAAAACAAGAAACCAGAGGAATCCGCACCGCATTGAAAAAGAGAGACATAATCAACCGATTTTGAAGTATGGGGTGGAAATCTCCCCAATGTAGCTGAAGGAACAGAAAACAAGTCCCTTTCTAAAAGAAACTGTTGTCACCCGGATCGTCCACGAAGGGTTCGAAAGAGCAGAAACCAATCACAGTCGACAGCCGAGAAGATGATGCAAGACTGTCGAAAGAAATGAGCTGCCCTCGTCGAAGAAAGAATGAACTGGACAGACAGACTCATAACGAGTCTTCACAAAAGCAAAAATTAAAGCTGAGAGGTCATGTTTCGAGGGATTGATATTTTTGGTTGAAGAGTTGAAAAGTGTTCTTAAGAGTCCGCGGTGAAGATTATCAAATTAATGCGTTTCAATGTCAACCATGGCGACCAACGAGACAGGTCAAGCCATGGTGGTTGATGGAATGTTGGAATTGGGCACGCTCATGGAGGGCGTTTAGAAGTCAGCGGCTACGTACGAAGACATGTTAGTATATCAGTCGGTTATTCGTAGAACAGTTAGTACTTACGGTTCATGACGACACAGCCACCGCCGGGAGACCGCTTCATGATGTCGCAGCCGGCTCCGGGGGTACGGGTGACGACGCAGCCGTTGGGAATGGGGGACTTCATGACGACACAGCCACCACCGGGAGACTTCATGACGACACAGCCACCGCCGGGGGCTATTAGAGATGACATGTTAGTATATAGATGTATAAGAGATATGAGGAAGCAGTGTATATGCTTTGTAGGCAAGGTACTCACATTGCTTCTGGACCTGAGCACGAGACATTTCGAGGATTTCGAAGATTGAAAGATTGTTTTGAATGATCGAAGTGTGAGCGGGTGGTGGAGAAAATGAACGAAACCGGGTATACAGGCTGGTATTTATATTCGGGGAGGGACTATTCTTCGGACTATCAATATAATCAATATTACACCTGGGGAATGGATGTCAATGCAAATGTCACATTGACTTGCTGGCTTAAATGCATTGGGCATTGACGAAGGCGTAGACCCAATCCAAAATGTATGGGATTGGGATTGGGATTGCGGTGGAGGTCCATTGCGGAGCCGTTTGATATTGTTCTCGGGTTTATGAATGTAGCAGTTGTTGCCTCTGGCATTTTCTCTTTGTTTTGATATGCAGTCAGTGCATTGATGGAGGGAGGTTGATATTGACCGCATCACATATCCTCCGAGGCATTTGTGGCTAGGCCCGGGTTGTCTTTCATGAAGGAACGCCACAGAGATGGCCGAGGGGCCCCTGTTCCAGGCAGGTGTAGTTAGCACATTTATAAGTCCTGCATGAGGGTAAGAACAATATTAAGCAGGGGTTTTGAACTGTAAAAGAATATTTCGGAGTATGTGTTTGATTTCGTCCAATGGGGGTGGCGTTGCGAACAAAGGACACGCAGATTGACCAATCGCTACAATCACATTCCTCTTAGTATTGTTCTTCAAGAACAATATCACCCCAGGCTTGGCATCGGACAATTTTTAGATCATAGGTTTAATTGCACAGTGTCGAGTATCAGTGTCATTCTCCCTCGGGGACATGAAAGAGAGTAATGCTCCACGAATAGCATCGCTTCCGAAACAAAGAGGTTAGACTTCGCTTAGGTACAACAATTTAGCTAATAGAAATGCTGGAATTGAAAAATAAACGAGATGATCAATGATAACAGTCCCAACTCGGCAAATGAAATCTCTCCCTTAGGTGTAGAGTGGCTCGGTCAAGTCATTCAGAGTCAATCCCTCCTTGGCGATATCTTCCTCGATCAAGAACATCAAAGGCATCTCAACCAGAGTACCCTTAACTTGACTTAGAAGCTCTTTGACTTGTCTCGCCCCCTCTGCGCCAGGCGCAAAGTCATCGCTTACAACGTGGCCCCATTGGAACCGCGCCGGACGTGCCGATGCTTCCATGCCTTCACCGGCCCTCTTCTCGGTCTTGTGGAAATAATACTCATAGAACTCCTTGTACTCAGCCCAGTTGCGGACTGAGTCGTCCGGAACGGCGTGGAATACTTTCCGGAAGACTTCGCTGTTTGTGCGCGCCCGCGAGTTCCAAAGACTCTGGGCAGTGTCCGAAAGCGGGTCAGCAACAACCTTGCTCTCAGGGCAGTCAAAGTCGAATTGGTTGGGAACCCCAACGGGCTCGAAGTTTGCATCCGGTCGTTGATAGTCCTGCGGTGGCAAAAGACCAAGGTGCTTCCGGAACAACTGGCGGCGGAGAGATGAAGCAAAACGACTAGCAGTCCATGGCTTGCCATTCATGCTGGATGCCACAGGTGTGAAATCCTCGATAATGACTGCGATCTCAGAGTCATGGTCACCCAGTTGGGAACGGTCGTTCAGGTTTGCAGATCCGCAAACAACCACACGATCGTCGGCGATCATCACCTAATATTTTGGTTAGAGGATTGGATCATCATTGAATTTGGGAGGGAACAAACCTTGGAGTGAACGTAAAGTTCTTCGCTCACAAACGCATGAATCTCAGCATCGGGATGTCCATCCCATGGCACTTTGCGAATATCCTCTCCGCCGAGCATGTAACACTCGCTGACACTGTCCCACCGGTTCGAGGAAGCATGACCGCCCTGTACCTGGTGTGCAGCCTGCTGGTATTTCTGGAATGGTGCGGATGTATCAAAGGCACTACGAGTAGTGCTCGGAGCGTACCCACCAGGGCCTGCAGTGTTCAAATCGTACTGTCTGCGTGCATCCTCGTAGTTGACACCACTCTGCTGTTCAGCTGCAGCCATCATACTACCGTTATTAATCCGATCGTAATTGCGAAGGTTGTAGAAACGGATGTACTCCATGGGATTAAAGCCTTCCTTGGCAATCATCTCCATGATACTGTGACCTCCGCGGTTGATGGAGTTGTACTGGAACTCCATAATGGCGCGTGTTCCGAGAGTCTCATCATCTCGCAAATCACCGGCAAAGCAGGGGACGGATGGAATAACCACGATGATCTTATATTTCTGACCAGCACGGGCAGCACGTAAAATCCTCTCCACAATTGCAGCACCAATCTGGTTTTTCACTGGACGCTGCGAATCACCGGTCGCAGTGATAAAGAACTGGTTTTCGATGTAGACAAAGTGCTCACTGTTTCGGATGATGGCGCAATATGCGTCGGCAATCGAATGCTCAAGTGGGCTGCCGTTGCTCCATTTCGCACAGCTGCGTACAATCTGGCATGACATATTCCCTCGGCCTTGCGAGGAGGAAGGACGGCCATATGTGGTCAGTCGATCCTGGTATTGGTGGATTTGTCCCGCGAGCTGACCACGAAGGGTGTTGCCATATTGCGTCAGGTCCTCTCGGAAGCGACGGGGCGCCAAAGAACCTCGCTCACGATCACCTTCATGCTGGTAGTCATTAATCCCACGTGTATTGGAGTGGGATGTTTCCTGGCCTGGCGGGGGTGGGAAATATGGTTTCTGCTCCTGTTGCTGGGCCTGTTGATATGGCTGGTACGAGGTGTTGGCAGTGGACTGCGCTGGAGGGGGTCCAGGTGGGGGAGGAGGGAATGAGCTTCCAGTGTAGCTATACTGGCTTGTATCGTGACTCGGGGACTGAGCTGACTGAGATTGAGAGCCTAGAGGACTTTGGCTTGGCGGTGGGGGATAGGTTGAAGCATTCCCAGGTTGGTACGAGGCAGACGTGTTCTGATGTTGATATTGTTGCTGGTTTGAGGAGGGATGAGCCGGCGGTGGCGGATAATTTGAATCGCTAGCACTGTTGTAAGGCTGATATGCTCCGGCAGATTGTTGATGCTGAGGCTGGGACTGCGACTGTGGCTGCGACGGACTCGATGTCTGACCTGGTGGCGGGGGATAGGTAGGCGATGTGACTCCACTAGGCTTCTGCTGCCAGGATGGCGCAGGTGGCTGACCCTGTGGACTTGCCTGTCCCGACGGGTACAGGTTGGGCTGTGGAGAACCAGTCTGCTGTTGGCTAGTCGAGGGGCCAGTTGAGGAAGTGGGCCTTCCATGGAGTGCCAGTCTCGCGTATCTAGAATCACTGCGAACCTTGTATTTCGAATCATAGATGAAGTTCCATCGCTCCACAAAGTGACGCCGCAAATCTTCCACGGCTGCACCGTGCAGGCTCACGGATATATCAGACCATCCCATCCGAGACATGGTCTTTCTATCCAGCTGATTATTCTCCCAGTGAACGACATCTTGGAAATCAAGGACGCGAGAATTGTTGTAGTCCTGGCCAGGGAAAACGGTTTGGCTCACATCCGAAGGGTGTAGATCCGATAGCTCGTGTTGGTTTGTATCCCAGCGACCGAAGCACATGTCCAAACCACCCATGAATGCAACCCGACCGTCGATCAAACAAAGCTTCTCGTGATGAGCCCAATACAGAATGACATCATCGTTCATTCCGTACAGTCCCTTCAGTGTATCCTTTGACATCTTACTCAAACTTGCCGAGTCAAGTGACATGTTCTGGAAGGTCGACGTGATTGAAGCTGCTAGCTCTTGGCGATCAGGCAGATGGTCAGGGTGACGGAAGACAGCGATGTTGGGGTGCAAATTTTCTAGGGCATGTTTGGTGTGAGAGGAAGACACTGTAGGGACTGTTAATTGAGTTTCCTTTCAGTGTATAAGGATCATAGACATACGAGTGAGCGCTTGCGTAACCTCCTTATAAACAATGACATTGACGCGCACGCCCCGCTGGGCTGCAGCTTGCAGCATGCGATCCAATCGGTACTGTTCATTCTTCGCTGGTGGCCTTCTCAAATAAAGTTCGGGAGATAACCACCCTACATCAAGTTAGCCGCATGCAATGAAAATCCGGGGAAGGTTGAAACTTACAGTCCAGAATCCAAACTGACTCTCGGGCATTTTCCAGAGCTCGCGACACAGCCCAGAAATAGCTACATCCATCCACATACCACTTGGCATCGTTATGTTCCCGGGGAGGAGCGAAGCTACCAAATCGATGCTCTGTGTTGGGCTTGCTGGGGCCATACTCGGCATACGCCTGTGGATCGATGGTGGTACCGATCTTCTGGGCAAATTCGGACCCAATTTCGGTCACAGTACCTTGCAGTTTTCCCAATAAACCGGACAGTTTGTCTTCCTTTTGAGGTTTTCCGTGATAGTTAGGGTTTTGCTGCTGTCCACTTGTGTTTTGGCTGTATTGCGGTTCGGTCTGGGTTGGGTAACTCTGCTGTAGCGAACCGGTTAGTGGATGTAGAGGCTTAGAGATGGTAAAGCCTACGCCTTGATAACCACTTGGGTTGTATGTCTGGTTCGCCTGGCCTTGTGAGGATCCGTGGCTCTTGTAGGTGTCGCGGAGCTTCTTGAAGGTATCGCCTAGACCGCGGGATCCGTCTCCGGACCCACGTTCCGCGCCCTGGTAGTAACCACCATAGGCCAGATCATCCTGCTTGGACATCCTGAAGGTCCAGAATAATTTGTAGACAAAACACAGCAAAGAACGTTGAATAAAAAGAAAGTCAGAAAAGGTCAGAAACGGGGGTGCCTGCAGAGCGGGGTGTGACTGTTTTAAATTCAATGAAGCGCCCCGCTACTCCGTACACCCAGCCACGATGGGAACGTGGTGACTGTGGCGGTGTACGTGTACTCCGTAAGCTGACACGATTATCTTCCCAAGTTGGGATATTCCTGGGATATTCTTAGGGTTAGGCAATAGAATAGGTGAGACAGTGTTATATGTGTTCTTTACTACTCCGTAAGTGGCATTGACATGAGTATACGTAGATGTATATCAACACATGTCCCTACTTCTAAATCATGTCCCATTTGATAGTTAAAAAAAAATATGGAAGACACTAAGGAGCTATATATATATGCACATATATAAAATCATCAAGAATCCCTATGTAAAATAAGAATGAAGTTCAAAACATCAGGTCAAGTACTTTTACTCTCGGAAGTGCGGATGCAGGCTTGGCATTCCAACATGTGGAAAGGGATCTGACATCTCCCGAGGTCGACTGGTCAACCTCCATCTCCTCAAATTGGACTGCAATGCCCACAGTCCAAGTAAAAAAAAAGCTCTCTTGGGCGACCCCGAAAATCAGCGGAAGATGCCAAATCTGTGAGGCCCCTTTTTGCAACTAAAGATAATAACTTGGTCTCACCCTGGCACAGACGCGACGCGCCCAGGTCCGCGAAGCGCAACAGGCATACCGATCTCGCCAACAGTCCCAGCTCTCTTCACTGAAAGCTCGCGTAGAGCAACTGGAAAATGCATTTGATCATTTGAGCCAGATCATGCACACATTCGATGACCATGTGATCCGAAATGGGTCCCAATTGTCTCAACCTGAACTTTTCCAGAAAGTTCAGTTGCTGCGGGATGATATAGTGTCCCATTTCAAGCGGGCCGATATTCACTTTCAAGAATCCCCAAACAACCAGTCTTCGGAACCATCCCAAGCTGTCGTTGAGCAACTCCACGCGCAGGTCGCGTCCGAGGTGCCAATGGGCAGATTAAAAGATCACACTTTGGAGTCTGACTTCTGGAAATTGTTTTTGGGCTCGTCGGCTGGCATGATTCCCTCAACTAATACCCAGGGCCTGAATAACCAATCAAATGACTTTATCCCCATTCCTGTGGCACCATATATTGCTGAAACACACGCCATACAATATGCAACCACACGCTTCACCCAACGGCTTTATCGTGCTTGCGCTGAAAGTGGCCATCGGTTTCTATCAAATCCCTCATATAAAGACGAAGACATGTGGGAGTTCGGATTACTACTACAAAGAATGCCACGAGCAGACATTCGAGATTATTTCGCACGTGTCGTCAACCTGGAACCTTGCCATCCTATCATCGATGCTCGATTCCCATATATCAGCCTCGGCGGTGCAGGAACACACTATTTACAACCTTCCGGTGACGACTTTTCAGATAGCTTCGCTCTCTTCCGAGCAACAAATGGTGTGACTCATGTTCCTGCAGACGAAGACTGGTTTGATGTGCATGATGTCGAAAGATACCTGCTCAACCGAGGTATCGGTGTAGGCGAGTTTCCTTCGTCCACCCTTACAATAAATTATCCCTCTAGTCCAGCCCCTGGGCATTCGAACTTGGAGGCACCTCAGGGGGAATTGCCCAACGGTATGATGATGGTTATCGATGAGTATAAATTGATCAACAGTACGCTTACACTATTATTGCTACTATTCTCAATGCAAAAAAAAAAAAAAAAACGATGAGAGCTAACCTAGCCAGGACTGAGCCAGCTTCCAGTCTCTCTGGGCTGTGTAGCTGGCTTTCGCCGGTCTGATGTCGAGAGGGTAATATCCTACAATGTCAGGTGGATGTCAGTTGGAGATACTGGCTCTCCGGGATAGCTTTGTGTACATTCAACTACACCCTCCAACCTGCGGAACATCGCAATACCCTATTTACTTTATATAAAAATACACGAAAGCCCGAATCGGACACAGTCTCGTTCTGAACTATCTACCTCGCCCTGTTATACCCTTGGGAGTTCGCTGTGGCTTTTCCTAGTTGATCATAAGGCCCCTCAACGCCAAAATTGTAGCACCACGTACTCTCTATTGAGCTAAAGACCTGGACCATGACGGCGGAAAGCTGTCCGACTCATAACCTCCTCCCGCCAATACCACACAGCTGCCATAGTGGCACCTGGTCCGATTGCCATGGAACCCACAATCAAACTAGCCAGTGCCACCTGCCAAGAGACATTAGAAACCCCAAGGCGGTACAAATCCCATGCGCTAGCTAAGCACCACAGGAGAGTTGCCGCTGCAACAAGCAGGAAGTCATTCTGGAAAAATATGAAGACACCGTCTGCAATTGTTGCCACCTGTGCGAAAGCGGCCGATGGGATGAATGCCCTAGTGATAAAGTTCGTTCCCAAAGCAGCCCAGCTCAGCAGCAAGGCCACATGGAAACAAGTAGATACACCGCCGACCACAGTGTAGAGGGTTTTCAAGTGTGGGATGTCGCAGTTGGATTTGCTCTCCACTGCGGCACTATCGGTCTTCACCGGAGTGCTCGAACCGATCGATTTGATGACATGGGAGAATATCTGAGTCAAGATAACCACGTATACTGGAGCAGGCTGCCACAGCGCAATGAAGATTTGTCGCGTGTTCAGGGCATCAGCCAATGGGAAGAACAGCATGATTGTGGGCACGGCAAATCCCAATACCATTGCAGGCAGTAACGCTCGAGCGGTGGACTCAGGGAGCGTGCGGGTACTTGGGGAGAAGTATAGCATTCCGGAGGAGATATAGGTACTCGATGCATAATAGAGGGGCGCAATCAGCCCAATTCCGCGCAGCTGATACAGAACCGCCCACAAACTCGGAGTTGCGAGAAGGGTCCATTTGTTTCTTGGTCTGAACCCTTCAACAGTCCAGATAGCGATAACCGGCATCATTGAAGCCAGGAAATACAGAACCTGCAACGGCTGCTCCGGTGTAGAGAAGTTGGCAACCGCAGGCAGGAATATCGTCACGATGACTTTCAAAATGAGGTCAACGGCTCCGAGCCCTGTGTACACCTGGCGAAGGGGAGTTTCAACTCCTCCTGGGAGTGGAACCGACTGACCCCTGATTGCCTGACGGATCAAGTCCATTGTTCCATTCGCTCGGAGTGCTGTTGACAATTGGCGATATCCTAACCAGGCTAGGAGGAAGTATGCAGCGTACAACAAGATGCTCACCACACCCCGAGATGACGGTGTTCTGAAGCGCTCATCGAAATAGGCAATTTCCCGAGCCTTGTGTGGTAGCGGAAGCATGTCCAAGGACACTCCAGGAGAATACGAGACGATCCATTTGCTGAGGACAACGTATTTCGGAAGGCGTGGCATCACGTACCTTCCTATGAACTTCAACAAGGGCGTTTCCTGGCACTCGAGACGTTGCCGGGCATGGGCTGCTTTGACCAATTCCCACGCACGTTTTTCACGCTGCTGTTGAACGCTCTCAAAAACTTTGGAAATGTCGGCCGATGACAGCGTGCCTGCCTGGCAGTTTTTGAGGGCCGCAACGAGATGATTTGTCAGGGATGCGGCAGTTTCCATTGCATTATTGCCTCCCTGGCCTGTCAAAGGCTCAAACTATTGAGCGGGGCATTGGTCAGTCTTTCGCATGATCTTGTTCTGAGGTTGATAGGTGGTCTCACCTTGTGACAGGCATCGCCGATAGTAATAATTCTCTGGAAATGCCATCTTTTATAGACGTATTCTGCCAAGCTGGAGTATGCCGAGGCAATTTTACTCTTGTACAGAGCAGAAAATTTCATTGTAGGAGTGATCTGGTCGTCGAAATGTTCCGTTGCGAAGGCTTCCTCCTCTTCCTTGGTGAACCGAGGAATATCTGCGCCATAGTATGTCTTTCCCATATTCCGCACGAGGAACCAGTAGGTGAGGTCTCCGGGTCCGCTGGGAACAAGATACGAGTAATGCTCATTGTACACCGAGGTCAATGTGCCTTTCTCGATCCCCTCCACGCCCTTGGAAATGCCGAAGATGCATGCGTAAGTTGCAGGAAGTGCTTCCACAAGAGTTAGCTGATAATTTCCAAGCCCCTAGGTTTAAGTTCATACCAGATTTCTCCGTGGGATCAATCCAAGTGGGATCTATCTTTTCAGCCGCTTTCCACATTTCTTGACGGACTTTGGAATGGATTCCATCTGCTCCGACCACGATACTTCCGGTGTAGGTTTCACCAGTCGTTGTGGTAACTGTGACACTCGAAGTACCATTCTCAATACTCTGCACTCGCTGAGAGGTGATAACTTTGGACTTATCCTGGATCTTTTTATAGAGGACTTCTACCAACATCCGGCGATCGAGGAATAAGATAGGATAACCATGACTGGAGGTATTGTCAGTTGATTCTGCTGTTTCAATATTGGGATATAAATTTGAATGGCGACAAACCTCTCGATTGACCTCCTTTCGGCGTTATCGAATCCCCAGAGTGGTTGTCCTTGCGAATCACAGAAGCGAAGTTTGTCAACAGGGTATTCCGCCATCTCTAGAACTGACTCATAGCAACCCAGCTGGTCGAGAATGCGTAAGCCGCTGGGCAAAGCGCCAAAACTAGCCCCGACCTGGGGTGCAATGCTGCCGTAGGCTTCGAGAATGACGAAGTCGATGCCATTTCTTTCCAGCATCAAGGCTAAGGAAAGTCCAGCAATGCTGCCACCCACAATGATGACTTTAAATGATTTTTTGTCCATGATCTTGTTGTTAGTATGGATTGACTGACCACGAGAGATTTAAAAAAATGAAAGACGCGTTGATTGATATGCTGAACCGCAATTTATATGTACATACGGGCGCACTTCTTGTTGCACCCCTGAAATACTCTGAACCCACCAGTAATAAATAGTTGAGCCCTCTAAAACATCTGCTGCACTGCCTGAATCGGAGGAAAAACCCACCGTGATCATTGATCAACCTGCGAGCCGGATGAATTCATTGAATGATCAATAATCGGACCAATAGGCGTCGTCGGAGCTAATTCGGACCACGGGTAAATCCACTTTTTGAAATGTCCTATGATTCTATTGGACACAGACATTGACGATCTACATTTCTACAATAATATAGTCAGAAAGAACACGAAAAGTTCCCTATGTTGTATCGCTAGACTATGCAAGGGTTAAACACTGAGGGGGCTGAGTCAAACGGCTGTCTACGAAGACGTATAGGGGCCCGGGGTCAAAACCCCCTTTGGGGGGGGATTTTATGTCTGAATGCCTTAATTCAGAACGGCAGAAATATCAAAATACCTGAATTACTATTACATATGATCTAGTCATCAAGGTACCCTGATCCTGCTGGCGTGCTCAAGTCCAAAAAAATGAAGCTTTTGACTTCCATACAAATTCAGACACCTCCAAAAGCGAACTTCCTAGTGGGCCAAATATGTAGAGATGTCTGATTTGTATGGAGGTCAAAAGCTTCTTTTTTTAGACTTACCACCGCCAGGAAATATGGAGCCTGAATTTTTATGGAAGTCAAAAGCTTCATCTAGGCAGGTTGATATATTAACGATTTACAGTACATTGTATTAGAGCGGTATATAAAGCGGTACTAATTCAGGTATCCTGGCATCAACCACCTCCCTAAAGGGGTTTTGACCCCAGGCCCCTATACATCTTCGTAGGCCGTCTTACTTTTCATACGTCATTTAGTGTTTTTGGCAATAAGCGTACTTCATACATGGTTACATTAGACCAACGTACATTGTAGAGTACGGAGTACTTTGTGCTATAATTAACTCTCGCTTGAAACAGGTATTCTAAACGGCTTTGAAAGCCGAGACAAATTGCGAGCAGATCTACATAGTCTCTAGTGCCGTTACACATGTAAGTATAGCTGCATAACTAATTATCCATGCATTATGCGCCATAGTGTTTATTAATGTTAACAATGCCAACCATCAGTTGTGAGCCATCAAACGCCAAGCAATTGGTGCAAGTTGACCCTGGTGCTATTACGAAAATAGTTAGTCCCTGGTGGCCTAACCCGCTTAATAGAGGAACCTAGCCCGGGCGAATATTCAACCGTTTTCAGTTTCCAAGATTCCGTTAAACATGAAAGAAGGATATTTCATTGTTCACTATCTAAATCCGACAAAAGAAAAAGAAATTGCTGCATTGTCCTCATTACCAGATGATTTCCTTTGGTCCCCCCACTCGATACTGTTCATAGAAAGGATAGCTTCTCAAGAAACCCTCAGTCGTCTAACAGTACTTTATCGGAGGAGCTTTCAGTATACCGCGCTCGATAGCTTGATGCAGGCAAATAGGCCGCTTCAACATCCATACCAATATACTGTAACGGAGAGGTGGTGTAGAACCAAATACGACGAACGGTGGCTGGGAAGGGATAGCTACGAGATATAGTAGTTCTCCTACTGCGGCCAATTTCCAGTGCGTCTTCGGGTAAAATGCTCATGAAAACACCTGTGGTTGATTTCTTTTCCATGGTGAGAACATTTACTAGATTGGTAGTGGTTGGTTGATCGTATCATAGGAGCAGTACTCCTTTATATATAAGCGACAACCGGTGATTACGATTCGGTTATTCTTCTTTCATGTGCTCTTTGTTTTACACCACCTAATAAAAAGGCTTTGTGTATTCAATAAATATTAACCCAATCAAACACATTTACCGGCAGGCCTTTGAGACTGATAGCTTGACACACAAATTTAGTTACAAGTCGTGTCTTGGTTATAGTAAAACCAGTGAAGACTGGAAGGTCCTATAGACCAGGTTTAAATCATTGTTTGAATGAATTGTAAAGAATAGGTCGGTAAAACCCCTAAAGTATTGTAATAACCCAGCCACCTATGAAAGTATATTGCTCTAGTCGGATAGCCCTAAAGACTTGACTTGGGCTTCCTTACTATTCCCAAAACCTTGTCTTCTATCCGTACAATATTCATCGAAGACAGCCTACCTATCTTTGAGAGTCACGTCTCCTTTGCCAGATATACCTGGATTACCAGCCAAATATTCCATAGCAGCTGGGTCTTCGAATTGAATTCCTCGTCTATCTTGAAATGGCACAGACGGAACTATTTTGCCAAGATAATACAACTGCCGGTCATACTATCTAAGTTATAAGCCATATTCCATAGAAATAGTCTATAATGTGGCATTCAGGTGTGAGGGCCGATCAACCAGGTTAGACACAAGAACTAGTGGAGTGTATAGCAGAATGTATTATGTAGTTGGATGAACCCCAGCAAACAATACATCCATCAGATGATAATCTCAACATCAACCCTTGCTAGACTTAGGAGAGATCTAGGGATCACTGGAATATAAGAAAAACAGCGATGTGAGTGAAGCCCATGGCGAGAGCAGTCTTCTCAAACACAAAACCCCCGATTTATGCTCTTGGATTCCACTTAAACAACCTCAATAGAGAATGCGGAGGTATCCATGTCAGCCTTGCCAGTGAAGGGCTCAGTACCAGCCTGGACATTAATCAGGTACAAACTGGAGCTGAGGCCCTGGTTCTCGATAAGGTAGGTGAAGTATTCGAGCATGTCACCAGAGAAGCTGTTAACGGTAGACTCGGCAACAAAGCTGTAAACGGTCATCTGGCCGTTGGGTCCCTTCCAAACCTTGAAGGGGATGTCGCCGATGGTGACAGAGGCAATGGGGGAGCCGGTGGTAGAGATCGGGCCAGCATTGCCCATAGCAGCGAGCCAGACCATGATCTCATACTCCTCACTTCCATCAGCGGTGGAGCTGAGGAACATGTCGTAGGCGACATCAGCAACCACGTCGGTGTTAGAGTAGCTAGTTGAGAATAGCTCGTTAGTTTAACTCCTAGACCATAGTGCATGCTTCACATACCTCCACTCCCAGCTAGACTTGATGCTGCTGACGGCACTCAGCTGCTTGGCAGTGAACTCGAGACCGATACTGGCATAGCTCTTGACCTGGGTTTTGGAGCCGCCCCACGACCAGGAGGTGTGCCAGGCGATCGTGTTGCCGTTCAGGGAGTCGACGCCGGTGCACTGTTTGCCTGATGTGTCGTACTCCTGGCCCCAGATGTTGTTGTACACTTTGTAGCTGCCCTGCTCTTCAGTGCCGTACTGGTCACAGAAGTCGGCGCGCTTGGTAAGGGCCTCGGAGGAAGAGGCGCTTGTGGCATTGCCCACTGCGGCCAGCGCCAGGGAGAGAGTGGTGAGAGGAGCGAAGGACTTCATTTTGATAAGGAGTTGGTCGGTGAAAAGGAAGATGATAGCAATGCGGGATGTTGATGTTAGGAAATGGAATGGAATGTATCTTAGAGACGTGGGCTGTCAGTCACTTATATGCCCGTCACATCTTGTCAATCACAATTTCTTTCGATGAAGGGCTTCGTCTGGAATTGTGGGCCGATGTTCCGTATAAAGCACTAACTGCACCTACCTTATATTATAAATGGCATTATCCTTTGCTTCGGACTCCGCACTCGATAATACCAACAGCTTGATAGTTTATCGCTGCTCTTACCTCTAAGGATAAATTCGTACCTATTAGCCCGCCCGGGTGTTGGGAAAGGATCTTCGCGGTTGGTGCCCGGAGGTCCCTGGTCCTTCAGCTTAATTTCCAACTGAAACACCCCCATGGAGGTTTTTCTGACATGAAACTGATCTCCGCTAGTTGGGGAAAATCTCTGGGCGAATTAGATACAACGGCGCCAAATAGGGCGACTGGGGGTTGGATAAGATTGGGCAGCCTAAAGCTTGAAGTTGAACCGGGATAATCTATCTGATACCTGATTTTATAGTATTTGCGAAAATTCCCCGAAGAATATGTGGCTACAGTAGTTTTATAGTGGATTTCGGTACGCATGTGGAGAGCCGATCATTTGTTAAGAGGCGATGATCTGCACAGTGAGCGAGTTTTATGATTTTGGATTTAACCGGCAAGGCGCGGGACCTTCTATTGTATCTAAGACAAAACGAGGGCAGATATAAATATTAAATATTTACTGGCCAGTTCTTCAAACGAGTGCATTCAACTAAGAATACAAGTGTAGACTCTAGAGAAAGGGATTACTTAAAAAGTAGAGTCTTTTATAGGTCTTCCCAGGTCAATTTTCACCCTACAGCAGTACAAACTCAAGTTTAAAAGGATTGTCTCTGACCTATCACGTTCATGGCGATCAGGACCCTAATGCGAAGTACGGAGTACTGTCCGTCTTGATGCTTAGGCGTGCGAATATGCTGACTAAGATTTCGGAACTGCCCACCTGGGCAGGACCCGGAGTTTCGCAGGTGGGAAAACAGAGCGAACAGAGCAAACACAAGGGCTCCAAGATGGAATGCCAGCTTTGGCCAAAACGAACCCCCCAAACCCCAAAACGCCGGAATATAAAGGTACAAGGCGGCACTGCCAACGAACCCTTTTCATTTCCGACTGATGGTGATGCCTTCACAATCGACGGCAAATTCTCCGATGGGGTCGATTTGAACAGTTTATTTGCAGCCGAACTCCCATATTTTCTGGATCCTTCTATAGTTAATTTAAGTTATATATCAGTGACCGCCCGGGTAGTTGCGATTTCAAAGGTTTAGATGGAGGCCAAAGTAACATGGTTGTACCATTGCCATTCGCCAGTTGCCCGAACCGGGCATTAATATTTGGAACCATATGGTCACCACTTTATGCAAAGAGCCTCATTGTAAAATCAGTATATGATAATAGGAGTATTTCACAAGCTAAACTTGGTCAGAGGGCTTCTCTCTTCCATCTCACGAAGTTGATCTTCAGTATAATTATCCTCAATTTCAGCCGCAGTCATCACAGCCTTCTTCTTCTTGTTTGCACCCCACAGACAGAATTCCAAGGATAAACAAGCCATAATTCTAGTAGTAGCGAGCGCAAGTTACGTTCCATAGCCCCTATGATATCGTAGCTTCTCATCAGCTCTATAAAGATAGCTCCCAATAATCCCACTTATGTTACCTACACAAATTAGATACCCAATAGCTACAGCACGCTTGTGAGGATTTAAAATGTTGCAGACATTCCAAGTGCTAGTACCGGGGAGAATGGGACAGATACCAAAACAAGCGAGACAAGTGTCGAAGTAGCACAGTGCTATGTTATTCTCGATGTCGGCAGCTCTCGAAAGTGATATTCCAGATATCCGCTCGACCAGACTCTCTTTGTCGTAAAGCGTTGGTTATAAAAGCTGCTCGGAGCTCCGATGTTGGACGAGGATTTATGTTTATGGCCATTAAGATAACCCATAACAAGAACGGAGGTATTGAATGAGGAACAGAGGACTACCGGAAGAGCTACAAGGCCATATTCTAATTTTATTTCACGCCCATCGCATTAGAGTAGTCTTTCGGCCGACGAAAGTACAGAGTACCTGCGATGATATATCACCAAATCGGCATGCTAACAGGATTTTCATAATCAATATTGGCCTCCACACTCTCGATACGGGGACTGCATGTCCCAAAGACCCGATCCCACACCCGCGTTTGCTTGCCATAGTTATGACTCTTCTTCCACCCACGACGGTGATGCAAATCATGATCTTCGATCACCAGCTCAGCATCAAACATTCGCATCAACCATGTCACAGGGTTAGGTGGAGACGCATGGAGACGAAGACCGCTATGTCCAGCCAGCTCTGCAAATATAACATACATCTGACAAACATGCCATTCGTAGAATCCCATCGGCATACCCATGAGTTTCATAGTGAACCACGTCATGAATGGAATACCGGCAATGTCGAAGAATTCTTGCTCCGAATCTGCGTAGATTGTGAGCAGTGGGTTTGGGTGTTTCGTGAGGTGATGGGTGCGGTGGAACTTCCAGAGACCGTTCACATCATGCATGACACGGTGGTACCAATAGAACCAAAAATCAAGGATGATGCCGTAAAGACTGATCTCCACGAGCAGCCAAGCCCAGTTGAGTGAGACAGGTGCTTCATTTGCGTCGTAGGTGAGCCATACTGTCATCAGTGGACGCACAAACCCAGCCAGCATAACCGAGACTAGAGCCTTTGAAACTCCCACATCGGGCACACCATCTCGCTCATGTTTGTCGCCGTCTAAGAACCCGTAGGTATGACCAAGCTCTCGGAGAGTCCGTAGCTCGCATGTCGTGAAAAGTCTTGAGGCTTGGTAGTAGTAGAGGAAGGCGATGATCGGGTGGAAATTGTATCCGGTAAAATAGGTAAAGAGCTGGTGGACCAGAATTGGAACTCCGGAGGTGATAAGAACCCAACGGTTCAAAGACCAGTCGGATACGTATGGTATTTTGTCTTCTTTGGGATGGATTGGGACTTCTCTGTTGAGGTCGATGTGGTATACGTTGACACGCTCGAAGATTTTGTGTGGTAGCCTCCACTGGTCTCGGTCCCATGTACGCCATGTGGATTTCATATTATCCATCGGATTTCGTAATGTGGCCATGATGAATAGTAGTAGGTCTTCCGGAGTTGTCGAAGAACAGACCAATTCTGAGGATATAGAGCATTTTTATCACTTTCTTGATCGTCCCAGTGTTATATATATGACAGAGACCGAGGTCGTTTGCGAAGTGCATGTGGTAAAGTGTAAGTTAGAAGTGAGTTTATTCTTTACTTCAGTCTACTTAGGTATATGCCTAAAGTGGGTGCCTATACTTACTTTTGGTAATCGTCGGATAGCATCAATAAGCTAAGTGGGGCTATACCCACACCTCTGATTGGCTACTCGCAGAGGTTTCCCAAAGGGGTTTAGGTTGGGGTGATCATCTACGCAAGTGTGATTCCGAGGTGCTTTGGCATCGACGGAGAGTACCTAGGTACGGACTAGAGTTGACCATGATGCCTCAATATTTGAACGTTATACACCATCTTTTCTAGGTTTATATGTCTGATTTAATCTGTATTATTGTATACCCTAGCTATTATTTAGCCATAGCTAAAACCATGCCATGTGATCATTCCCATGCCAAGTCATGGAATGGCCCAAGGCCTAAATTATGCTTAAATTTAGTTCTAATGCTTTAAAAACGTGTAGATGGAAAGTTTCTAGTACAAATGGTAAAAGATGAATGGTATCACATTTATTGCGGGAAATCCATGAATGAATCATAGATATTGCATCAGAACCTGTTTCCCCGCAGTACATTTGTTCCAAAGTACCTTAACATCCATCTGTCACAGCCGAACAATAACCAACAACCAACGATCAAGCATTACCGCAAGATATCAATCCTTCAGCAACTGAGATCCGTCACCTAATTTAATCCATCATGTCTCTTGCAACCCTGGACGTGAGAATACCCTTTGCCAACCCGCAACCCCGCTGACCCCATTTCAGACCACAGAGCACCCCAACCTCCCCGCCGTATCCACAACACTCTTCAGAGCTAAGGCCGCTCGCAAGCTAACATTTGAGAAAATTGGCGAGCACCTCGGTCGCAATGAAGTAGCTGCAGCTGCCATATTCTACGGCCAGGCCAAGGCGTCACCCGAAGATATCGAAAAGCTGGCCGATCTGCTTCTCATCCCCCAGCAGCCTTTGGAGGAACAACTCAACGGCTTCCCCGATCGTGGCCGCTCTGTCCAAATGCCGCCCAAGGAACCCCTTATCTACCGACTCTATGAGATCGTGCAGAACTATGGCTATGCCTACAAGGCGGTTCTCAATGAGAAGTTTGGGGATGGGATTATGAGTGCAATCTCGTTTTCGACCAAGGTTGAAAAGGAGACTGATGAGGATGGTAATAACTGGGCTGTTATCACTCTTCGTGGGAAATGGTAAGCCTTCGACGGTTCTCTTGGCCTCCTGAACAATCACTAACAAGTAAATAGGCTGCCCTTTTCTCGATTCTAAACCTAAGAATGTTATTAAGTAGAAAGAGCTATCGTATTAACATGGATTTTCTCGGTTCTTTACCTCAATTAACAGCCCTTGAAGTTCCTATCATGAGTGATATTACAGGATGGTAGAAATAAGGTAGTCACTAGCATCCATGGATTTGACCAAAACTGGACTTTATACCTGTTTCCAAGGAAACAAGCAAAGTTATCCAACATCGCTGAAGGATACATAGAAGCCTTTGTGTGCAAGGTCACTTTGGAAAGTCTGACACTCAGACGGCAGTTGCAGAATAGCTCGAGTACCATGGCACCACCTGGGCAAAGGGGAAAGAGAAGGAAGAATAAACAAAAAGGAAGCCAGGGAAGGACGAAGTGATAAAAGGTAAGTACTGCCAAACATCAACCCAAACAAAAAGGTCCCCATTAATCTAGACCGTTTCTAGACCTCAGGAGGGTATGGACAGAGTCTGGTATCTCTATGTCCATGGTCCTCTCCTCCGGCCATTCCCCTATACACCTCCACTCACCGTACTAACTACAGCCTCCCCCTAAGTAACGGGGGACTATACCCTTCCGCGGGGGGTTTGCCTAGTGTAGTGCTTCGGGAGAGCTTCAGCATATAGGAGTCCGACCGACAGTGGGGAGCAAGTAAAACCCGTTGCGACATCCTGGTGTGGGATGCCCCGGCCATAGTACCGCTGGGCCACTTGGGGGGGGGCTGGTTGAAATCTGAGTACTTGTCTTCTTTATATAGGACTAAAATTTAACAGCCAAGTCACTCGGGATCTTAGATATTCGATTGAAATGGCTTCCTAGTGTGATATGAGTTTCAAAGTTGGAGTATAGTATCCACATCAATATTTGTATCTGTATCTCAATTTAGGAGAGAATCTGAGTACCAAAAGGTGGTGGTTGGCAGCTACTTTCGAACTCAGGTACATGCATATCAAGTCAAAAATGAGGCTATTCAGACACCCATTTTCGGAAGGAACGACAACGGTGGGAATCGATTGGAATCTCAAAGTCTTGCGATCGACTCCCGGTTTCATCAAATTATTCGATGCTTTTTGTATTGGTGATTTAGCTTTCTCCAATATATCATCCAATATCAAACCATCATGGCCTCTTACCTCTTATGCTTGCATGCTTTATCAAAGAGAAATCCTTTTGTTTGCCTCCAACGCCTTCCTCCTCCAATCAACTTTTTGATATTCTTCTTCTCCTCATTCCTTTGCTAGCTTTTTTAATCCCATCCATCCTTCGTTGACGCGCGTCACTTCATCGTTTGCCGAGTCACCAAAGCTCTTCATGATGGCAGAAGAAGTGGAGGGGGTACTTTGTACCTTCAAGGGCTGCAGACTTAGCTTTGAATCCGTCGGCGAGATGCAACACCATAAGTCCAATGCGGACAAGCATTCTTACTGCATGAAATGTGACCTCGACTTCCAATCTCAGCAGACCCTCCATCTGCACAAGATAATGAGCGACCGTCACTTTGCTTGCCCCGAATGTTGCCTTGAGCTCCGCAGCGAGGCTGGTCTGGAAGTTCACATGAGAAACGTAAGTCTCCATCATTTTTCAAAGTATCTTAGAAACAAGAAACCGTACTGACGAACTGTCCATTTTTTAGAACCATCATGAAGGTCGTGCAATCGCTTGCATGGGCTGTGGTTGCAAGTACAAGTCCGCTTCTGCAGTCATTAAACATATCGAAGACAAGGAATGCCCTGTTCTTAGCCTGCCAGAAAAGTCCCTCGAGGGCACCAACTATGACCTGCACGGCGCAACAAGCGTTCTGACCATGGGAAGACACTCTCCTGGACCGCAGTCCCCGCCCTCTGACAGCTCTAGCGAGGACCCGGATACGGATGGTGGTGTTCTGCTAGATATCTCTACACCCCGCATGGAAGAAAAGCGCCCTGCTCGCGATACCGCTGATGCAATTAATCCTCGTGATGACTGGCCCGATCTAGGCGCTCCAATGACCCCAGGCAAAGGACAAGGAGGAAGTACCTCCACTGAATCGCCCGGGGGTGTGCTCCTCGATGATATTGTCAGTACCTCAATGCTCCAGGATAACCCTTTTCTGTCTGCTCAAGAAGCCACTGGGCAGTTGAGCGAGGCGGGTCCCTCTGCATCTACTCTCGCCGTCCAAGGATCAGACCCTTCGAACTATGTTAAACCAATTCGTTGCCGAGCCACCGCTCACCGCAAGATCCAAGGCGTGGACCCCGAGAGCTTCTGGAATCATGAGAAAAGTCGCTACTACTGCAACTGCGGTTCCTCATTCTTGTACGTCACCACATTTGAGTATCATCTCACGATGGAGGATGAAACGATCAACGAGTAAGTATCTGCTTGTTCTGTCCGTGTATCTTGCAAGAGAATATCACTAATAATCCTCCATATAGTTGCCCTCGATGTTTCAAACGATTCAGGACCCTCGCCGCACTCGTCGCGCACATGGAAGCTCGATGGTCTAAGTGTGCTTTCCGTGTAACCACTGGCCAAATCGAACAGGAACTCAGTGAAGTTACTCGTGGCTTTGCCGATATCCCGCAACTTAATGATGACGGAATAGAGGCTGGTGAGATCACTTTCGATGTGAGTAGCCAGCCTGAGCACAATACTCCCGGTTCTTCGGATGTGGGCGTCCCATCTGTGAGTGCAGGAGATGTCTCTTCGAACCCTGAGGCCATCTCTTCGAATGGATATGACATCTATTCCAACGCAGATGATGTTTCTTCGAATGCAGAGGCTGTATCTTCCAACGCCGGTCTCGTGTCTTCCAATGCAGGGGCATTTTCCTCAAACGTGGATTCCCTAGTGGATGATCTGGAGGGACTTGTCTTTTCCGATTCGTACGTTGACGATGATGAGGAAGAACTTTGAGGGTGAGGTTTGAGGTTGAGATCAGAGGGCGAGTTTCTGAGAATGAAATTTGAGGATCGTACCTCGGGGTGAGATTGGAGGGTGAGCTTCAATATTTTCTACCACAGTTCTATGGATATTAACTCAGATCAAGGAAGAATGTAGGGGAGAATGGTAGGGAAATCTCTCCACTTTTACATAATTCCATAGCACAAATGGCCTTGATCAATATCCATTGTCTAGAGTAGAGTCAGAGCCTATTTCCAGCCGACCGTGCTGGCCCTAAAACGCAATTATAACAATTGACAATGGATAAAAAACGAGACTGAATTTCAATTTTCTCTGCTAGAAAAGCAAATCGGGTATGTGTGAACTGTCTCTGGACTCAATTCCCACGCAAAGGCTGCGATAAACGCTAAAGAGACACGCTAAGAATAGAGGGCAGAACGGCAAGGCCCCTCGAGCCCAGCTGATCCCCCCCTTCTCGATATCCCCCATCTCAATCCTTCAAAAGGCGAATAACCGGACGAGACAAACACGCAACTCTGGCAAACGCAGAGCAAGGTGTCGACGATATCGAAAGGACCAAGCGGACGGCGTGATCGAACCACCGCGCAACTAGCAGCAATTCTCACAACACTCACAGCACTCGAAGCAGAGAAGACCGGCGCAACTAGATGAATGTCAGTTTTGTTTGGCGATATGTGGTTCAGAGGGGTTTGACATACAGGCCACAACAGATATCGCCGGCACCGCCACCACGCAGCTTCATCATGTTCTCCTGGGAGTTCTGGAAGAGTATTAGTTGGGTTCGTTAAGGATATTTGGGGTAATTGAGTCTTGTATGGCGTACAGGCTTCTCGGTCACCATGCAGTCGGTGGAAGGTGCCTTTGGGCTGGTGGGCTGGTGGTTCTCGATGCTGGTAGCATCTGAGGTAGTGTTGGGAGTGGACTCCTTGGAGGAGAACCAGGAGATGAGACTGTTGGCAAACATCTTGATTGTTGGTTGGAAATTGGAGATGCAGTCAGATGGGGGAGTGGAAGTGGTGAGATGGAAAAGTCGAAGGAGGAAGTAAGCCCTGGAGTTTATAGTGTTGGGGTTTGGTAAGACGCACGTCTTTTGTATGACCTCGATCTGGACACTCATAAGGTGAGATTGTTTACTCTGCCAATCATAGATGAAGCTGAATTATGATCCTTGTTTCTATCGGTACTGTATAGCAAATTTAATATTTGAGGGTCTCTTGATATAGGATTTTAGGTATTTTTAGATGTGGCCATACATATTTCATATAGATCTATATGAATCCCATGCGTAGTATACATATAGTGGAGATCATTTTTGATATTGTGTTTTTCTCTTGTATTGTAACCAAAACAGAGTGATTCCATTTGCTTAAGATGATATTATTATATTAATCATACAAATCTATGAAAAATAGAAAAAAAAGGAAATAAGTATATCAAAGAGAAAGCACCAATAACTAAGATGATCAACCCGACCCTGCCAAGTATCCCGCCAAGCCCAATCTTCCAACCATAAATTTTCCTTCAACTCCGCAACCTCCGCAATATCAACCAAATCAAAAATGGCAACCACAACGCCCCCAGACCTAAACGCAACCCGCGAAGCAGACTACAAACGCTTCAAAAACTACGCCGCCTACACATTCCTAATCGGTGCCCCAATTCTAATCGCCCTCCCACCACGCAAACTCGACCCACTCACCGTCCTCGTCCTCTGCTCCTTCGGCGCATCCGCAAACCACATCGTGCACGAACGCACAGGCCGCAGCATAATCGACCGAATCGACGCGCGTATCTCAAGCGCGCAACGGTCCTTCTCATCTCTGCCTAGCGAGCGCGCGCAGGAGATCCAAGAACGACTCCGGGCCGCGCGTGATGCGCAGCTCCGCCATGCCGAGAACGAGCAGTTGAAGGCGCAGATTTTGTCGCTTTCGGATAAGCAGCGCCGCGCTCCCGATCCAGCTCTGAAGGAGGAGATTGAGAAGCTCAAGGCGAGACAGGCGCAGGAGGAGAGCGTTGTGCAGCGGGTTTGGATGGGTGGGGAGTCTGAGGGGTGGAAAGAGAGGAGGTTGAGAGAAGAGCAGAAGGCGCTCAGTGAGGGCAAGGGATATGGTGATTTGATTCAGGAGCATATTTGGGATGTTTGGACCTGGGGTGGGAAGGATGGGAAGGCTGGGGAGGGAGTCAAGGATGAGACGGTGGTTGAGAAGGAGGAGTGAGTTCTCGATGCTTGTGCTGTCTGTCTGTTTTGTGTGTCTTGTACAGCGACTCTGTCTCTCTCTCCCCCTCCCTTGATGTATTATATTTTGCTCTACTTGCATTGGGATTAGGTGTTTGGTTGTATTTTTGGATTCCACCTGCCAGGAATTTATTAGGCTGTTCGTGTCGGAAAAGGCTGTTATCACTATATCTATGTACAATACATCCATTCGAACAAGCTGCAATCAGTCTACAGTATCTAATCACTTCAGTGTATACATGTGTAGCTATCCCAAAACATATTGGTCCTTGACATCGTAAGAACCTCGTCTATCGCGAAAGACCGCTTTTTGGCTTTATAATGTCTGTTTCCTGTCGGTTTACGGTGTCTGCAAGCCTACAGAACACAGAATCCAAGTGTAGAATAATATTTCTTCATTTTAAACTACATCCAAATTGTCCTCAAAACAAAGAGACTCTCCACGACCATGGCATCGCGAGAGACTCACAAGCAAACCAAGTCCAGTACATGAAAATTGTCTCATATCCAACATCAATCCCAAGTATATCCCATCCGGAAAGCTGTGAGATCTCAACGACCATGGCATCGCGAGAGACTCACAAGCAAACCAAATCCAGCACATGGACAATATCTCATATCCAATATGGACCCCAAGTATATCACTTCCCTGAAATAGATAAAACAAATCCAAGATGTCTGATACGCCCAAAACGGATGGTATCAAATGGCGAGACCTCCCATTCGAGCCGTGGGATGAAAATAAGTGGATGGCTTTTTTTTCTGTTGATGCTGATATTGATGTTCATGTTGATGCCGATGCTGATAGTTTTGTTCACCCCGACGGGGCCATGGGAAAACCCGGCAAACTCCAATTGGGTGCTCGGTAAAAACCATGACCAGGCCTGCAGTTGTAAATACAGGGTCCTTTCTTTCGATTCCTCCATTGCACATGTACCACTTTGACTCCTTTTCCTCCACCGAGCTTCTTCTCGGTCCGTGGTCTGGTCCTTTCTGTGGACGGGGCAAGCGCCGCACCGTCAACACCAGGACCAGGTGATGTTCGTATTGTCTGTCATCTGTCGATAGAGTCTTCTTTGCCCCGCTCCGGGTGGGTTGTCACCCGTCTTTGACGGTTCATACCCGATTGAGGATCCCAGAGGTCTTGGGGTCCGAAGGTCGGTGGGTGGTGACTGGTGGACATGAGTCTGACTCTGTTGAGGACGACAGGTTGATCACGACTTCTTGTTGTTTCTTCGTTCGGCGACTAGAACAGGGTTGGCTAGGCCGCTGTCTAGTGGATCCCAGTTGGGGACGTAGCTAGGGTCAAGGTTGCTAGCTAGTCGGAGCATGGTCTCGGCCTGTGATATTGTTAGAGAAAAAAGTTACATTCAGCATTTCCTTGCAGCTTTGGAGTAGCGATGATCTTGGGATGGACAGCTGGGGGTGGAAAGTTGGGGGACGGAAAGAGGGGCGACTGAAAGCAGGGTAATTGAAAGCATATGCTCCGAACGCAGGGTGAGTGGAAGCAGGAGGGTTATCAACAGGATGATGGAAAACAGAGGGACGTAAAGCAGGGTGAGTGGAAATGGGAGGATGGGAAACAGGGTGATTGGGAGCAGAGGGGCGAAAGGCAAGAGGATTCATAACAGGTTCTGGGAAAGCAAAGGGATTGAATTGGAAATGGGAAAGTGGGGGACTAACAATTTCTTTGACCGCAAGAGCACCCATTGTGAAGGCTTCGATCCTCTGTAGAGAAGTAAGTGCATGTTGCAACCCACTGGCTGCTTGCCAGAGATCACTCACTGGATCTGGAACTGCTTGCCAGGGATCACTCATTGGATCCGGAAGAGGTGGCGCGTCAGGCATCTCGATGTCATTCTATATTCAATGTTAGCAACTGATCTTTTACAAAATGGATGTGGAGGTATCAACTTACTGGCTCATCCGATGGTGCCTCAGCCATCTGAACGTCGATGTTGTATTGGATGTCCTGGCTCTGGAGACCCCGATGGTTGTTGTTGGGTTGACGTCTCCGATTGCCATTTCGAACCTGACCCTACAGCATATTGTTAGTATCAAATCATCAATGTGTGAATCGGATAATGCAGGGAATTGGAGTACTTACAATGTTTGCCGGAACGGGACGATTGAAGTTCGGGTTGTAATTCTTCCCCTTGTAGTTGGGGTTGAAGTTCTTGCCCTTGTAATTGGGACTGCTGGGGTTGGCATTGCCAGTGCCATTGTTGGTAGGGTTGAAATTGCCAGACCCGTTTTGATAATTGTCCCGCTGGTTGTTGTGATTGCCATTGCCGTTCCATCGGTTGTTCCGGTTGCCGTTGGCATTGCCATTGTAGTTGTTGTTTCCACGGTTGTTTTGAGCACCTCCATTGCTCTGGTAAGACCTGGGTCCATTGGCCGCGAAAGATGCATTACCGTTGGGATTGTTGTTTGCACGGTTGTTTCGAGCACCTCCATTGCCCTGGTAGGATCTGGGCCCAGAGGGTGCGGAAGGGTGGCCGGTGAAATTCATCTTCTCAGGGTTCCGTATACCAAAGCTATGATGGGCGTTTGGACTACCGCAGCCTGTTTCTTTGGAGAAGCTTCGTGCAAGCGGGGTCATTCGATTGAACTTCCAAAGGCCGGTTTTCAACTTCGAAGAGGCCAAGCGGATGCTCTGTTTTTGGCTTGTTTTTTTCCCTTGGCTGGGCTTGTTTCTTCTCAACCCTTTTGGAATCCTTTTTTTTTTTTTTTTTTGGTGGATCTTTTTGGGGAGGAATGTCTATAGGTGCCTTCAGCTGGGATACTTCACCTCAAGAGGCCGGGGACTCTCGAAGTCCGACGATGAAAGACAACTCCCTGACCCTGGCAACTTGCGACAAAGGTGGCTGGGCGATTTGATGAAGTGGAATACAGATCTTCTTCTTTGGAGGTAGGAGGGCCGAGTCTGCGTTGAGTACAGACGGCAACAGTTGTTGAAAGATTGTTGTTGAAAGATTGTTTGTCGATGGCCTCGGTGGCCAAGTTGATATGTCGGATGGAGGAATGTATACCCAGAGGTGAAGGGTACAGACCTCAAAGAGGGGATGAGAGGCACCTGCAAAGCAAATGCCGGATATTGTGATATGATTTTTGATGATTGTGATATTTGGATGACCCCGGGGCGAGGTGAAGAAGGAAAGAAAAATAGGAGTCGAAGGTGAGCAGAGGGGGGTTTATAATACCAAGGTGTTCTACTTAACTAATCTAGGAAATGCGCTGAGTTCGTCAACGGAGAGAATATATTGGATTTCCTTGGATTCGTAGAAGTTAATATCTAAATAAGGGCAAGTTGATATTTCATCGTACTGAATCCTATGACATATGGGGGGTAGACCGTTATATGTCGTTATACGTAGAGCCTAAAGGGGAGTCGGACTGAGAAATAAAGGCAAACAATGGGCCATTGTTAGCGCGATAAAGGGGGTGAACAAAGGAATTCAACTTTGATTTTGACAGAGGTCTTTGGTCATTTTCATCAGAGGTCCGGAGCTTAAGATAGCATCGGCCAGCTGTCGGGCTTGGAGCGGTACATTTATATAGAAACAACTATAGTTCAGTCTCAGTATAATGCCTCGTCCGTGGAACACAGGCAAAGAAAAACCTTCGGCGTGTCTTGTGATTTTTGCTAGACTCAAGTCATTTCGATACCAGAGAATCACGAAAGAATAAAATGTGTCGGAACACTTCAATCGAGGTGCTGGCAGCAATCTGTCGGGGCGTCATAGGAAAATAATAAACATAAACCCCGTCTTTGTTAAGTGCGCCAGATAATAGCATTCTTCCGACGTACAAGGCTTTTGATATATACTTTGTCAATCACTATGCCTAATGCGGAACATAATGTCATCATGACCATACATCTCGAGGATAACACCAAGAGCACATAGCATACTTGTATCGCGATAAAACAATCCTGAAAATAAAGGAAAACGCGAGACCAGTAAACGAATCGAGAGGGAGAAATGGCCAAGCAAGTTGTAATATAATCCCTACCTCGGACTGACTGCAAGAATCCCGTCTTAGATAAATTGTGATCTCATATCTCTAACACCGTCCTCGAAACTCGTGTTCCGCCTTCTACTCGGTTAGAATCTATTTTCGACTTGTCTCTACTGCTTGATGTCTTTTGACCTTGTACATTGTAAGAAAGTATGACCAAGCCAATGGGAGCGCAGAATTATACGCGCTAATCCTTACTTAGTAACGAACTATACCAGATCTGGAATCAGCATTTTGGTTCAGCATAGTTGCTCTCTTTGCAAAGGATTGGCAACTTGTTCGAGTAAACGTCAGTTTGTTAGAATCTCACCGAAGCCGCTTATTGCAACGGACCCAAGAATCGTCGTAAAACTCTGCTCCTTATGTTGGTATGTGACATTCTATTTGCTCTCTCATTCTGCTCGACGATTTTCGGAATTCCTCTCTCGTTCATGGCTTCACCTTTCTGACAAGCGCCAGAGGAGACTACATAGATGGTCGTAACTTCTTGTTTGATAAAATCTCTACCCGGATAGCGATTAGCAGGATAGAAAATACGAACTATAACCGAACAGTTGGGATATCTAAGAATAGTTTCAGTAAAAACCATCACAATATCACTCAATGCAAACTTCATTGCCTCTTCCTCGAACTTTTAGAATCCGCCAGTACACGAACCTCAAGCACGACGGAAATAATAATAATAAAAAAACCGAGTAACGGTCCAGCATCACTCATGGTCCCTTTCAAGAATTCTTTTTTAAGGCGATCTGCGTCGTTTCTTCTTTGGGGTGTCCGCGTCATTATCCATCAATTCACCATGTCTCTTATGATCATTCCCCAGCTTAAGGCGTTTCTTCCCAGGCTTGTATGCAAGAGGCGATTCACCTTCATTCGACATGAGACTGTCGCGCTTGCGTTTATCCGCTTTAGGGTTTTCTTTCTTCAAACGTCTCTCCTCCTTTATTTTCAGCCGTCGCTGGACTTCTGCTGAAATATCCTCAGTCCCAAGTGACGTTGACGTGAACTCTCCATCTTGCTCAGGTGTTGGCTGGGAGGAAGAGTCACGGTATCGTTTGGGTGCTCGTGTTTCGTCCGCGTGCTCAGGACGGGCTGTGTCATTGTCCCGAAAGATCCTGCGTCTTTTCTTGCGGGTATTGGCCTCTGTGTCAGTCGACTGTGTGGGGTTGGAGGAGCTGGGTGTAGCGTTTTCTAAGTGTGTCATGTTAATTCCTGTCTCGGTTGCTTGGTAAAGGGTGGGGTAGGTTGCATTCTTCCTTCCGGGGTAGGAGTTTGGTGGGACTTACTGCTCATCTAAATAAGTAACAGTCAGTGATATGATCAATGAAAAAGAAATCGAGCACAGTACTCACCATATGCTTCCTAGCTATCTTCAGCTGGTTCATCGCCAGTACTGTTTTGTTCACCATTGAGGAGACGGTCTGGAACCCATTGACCTCCGGAGTAATCTGCTCCTTCACCATGCTCAGCATTTCGAGGTGGGAGCAAAGAACGGCCTCATGGCGGGAGAAGATCTGGTTGCAAAGAAAAAAGTCGGTTAGCTACAGCTCGCCCGGTTCGCGGCTTGCGCAACAAAGACATACCTCTGACCAAGGGACTGGCGTGCCATCTGGTCTGGGATTGGAATTTAGATTGGTGGGAACATCATGGGCGACTTCATCCTCCACTGTAGGATTCATGGCGGGCTTAGATTTGGAAATCATGTTGAAATTGAAGATCGGCAGTTACTCCGCGCCAAGAGTTCGGCTTCGCAGATGACGCGCTTCCGGGCTTTAAAGTACACGACAGAAAGTAGGAAATAGTAGAAAAGAGATATTTACTCAGATATTTAGTTAGGATATGTTATTCAATCTGAATATACCAGTCCAAAGGTCTATAGTCTCTATTGTCTCTATAGTCTATTGTCTATCGTTTATGTATTGTGCAGTGTCTCTATTGACTATTGTATGCACTCAAGTCTAGAGTCTCACTAGAATAGCTACTAACTCCAAGGACGGATCCGAGAAACTGAAGGTAGCATGAAAAAAAGATCTTGGAAAAGATGCAAAAAGAAGAAAACAGCTTCTTGTTATTATTTCAATCTCATTGTACATTATTTTCAAGCTTCAACGCCATTCATCCATGCTCAAGACCTAACCATACCACCAAAAAAAGCCAGCTATTCAAGAAAAATAAGTCATAGTGGAGAAAGCTCTCTCCTTACCAAGCACCAGCGTCAAAGTCGAATCGGGACAAGTCTTTCTGTGAATCTTCCACATCTTTCTTCGCTTTCATGCGCATGTAGAAAATCGGACAATCACGGGATGAGCAGATGACCTCACAGTGAAGACTGCCTTGGCATCGCTGGCACTGAGTCCACAGGCGCCCGAACCGAACCTCTAGATCAGAGACCTTGGTGAGAGTCTTGGTGTAAAGTTCACCAAGGCGAGGGCGGCAGTTCGAGCAGACTGCACCATCCATCTCGTCCTTGCTGGAGAGGGGTTTCTTGCAGCCCATGCAGGTCTGTGTTTTCTTGGCGAACTTCATCAGTCCGCCCAGGCTCGACGCCGCTTTCGTGATAGACCGTGTGTGCTCGCCAGTGAGTAACTGGCCTGCCTTCTTCTCACCCAAGATGGGTTCGAAGATACGGTTGAGTGGGTTTGTAAGTTGGTTGTCGAGGTAGTACTTAGTATCGATGGGAATGTTGTTTTCCAGAACGAAGATGGGATCTTCTGCTCGTTCATAGCCCTTGGAATCACTAGCACCCTTGATCATGACATAGGCCACACGATCACCGAGTGTTGGCGCAGAACCTGCGTCACGCTTGTGCATGCGCTCCGCAAGTTCGACGTGTGCCTGCTTGCCTGCATAGTCCTCTTTGCGTTTCGACAGTGCTTTTGTGATAACTAGTTTCGACATATCGATCTTATTTTGGAGCAGATCCGAAATAGTGGCTTTGACGTAGCTAGATATTATGTTAGTTTCTTGATAGCTGGGTTTGAGAGATGTGTCAACTTACTCTTGCGCCCCATCAAGATCTCGGTCAATCAGGATTTTGTTCAGCACGGTTTCAATGACATTTTGAACCATCAGGCAGTTATCACGTCGGACTGTCTCAATACCCTTTGTGTCCATCTTGTCATGTTTGTCGGGGTTCGTCCAGTACAGTCCAGCGTATCGTTTCTTGTTGATCAAAAGATAAGGGAAGTACACTTTCTCGAATTCAAGCTTGATGGGCGCGATGAACTTGGAAGAAACAAAGTCTGCTGCTTCTTGGCCAAGCTTCATCGCATCTGCCAGTTCGGTAACGCCAAATTTGACCATGACGGAATCGGTATCACCGTAGATGACTTCAGCATCATGAGAGTAACCGTTCGCGATGGTGTAGCGTGCTTCTACCTCTTGCTTTGTCTTCTCAATCATCTGACGACCGTAACTCGTCGTACTACTGGCAATGGGAAGACAAGGCAGTTTACCCACTGTCGCACCAGTCAGACCGTAGACACTGTTTGCGCTGATCTTCAAAGCGAGTTGACGACCGTTCAGCACTGCTTTTTTAAAGGAATCGGTCTCAGTAGCCAACTCCTTCTTCGCGCGCTTTCTTGCTGACAGCAGCTCTTCGAGAATTTGGGACAAAAGGCCTTTGCGAACTTTGGTTGTGCAAAACATGTCTCCGTTTGGAGTCACGATGTAATCTTCGTCCTTCTTCAGGTTTAATTTCTCAACGCTACTCTTGTTGAGCAAGGTCGTGTAACAGAGGTTGTGTGCTTGAATGATTGAAGGATATAGTGATGCGAAATCAAGGGTTGCAACAGGCACTCCATAGTATCCTCGCTTCGGCTCGATAACAGTCGCACCTTCGTAATCCTGCTCGTCCTGGGGCTTGGAATTGGGAATAACGAGTTGTTGCTCTCGGGCTTTCCGGAACAGTTGACTGATGAACTTGACTTGCTGTCCTCGAGACAAGAGGAAATTAAACGGTACACCCGTGACTCTTGCCATCTCTGTGTAGTTGACAAGGCACATCAATTTATCCATTAATCGCTGTGGCAGATATGCATCTTTCAAACAGTATACTGCGAGTCGTCGTCTTGAATCCGGGGTACCGTTGAACAGCTCAGTAATCATGGTGTGGTGAACATCTTCCTTTTGCTCCTTCAAAAACTCATAGGACACGGAATTAAGGGTGTAACTTCTCAACTGGTGATCTCTCTGAACCAATTGGAGAAGATCAAGTTGAATTCTGCCGTTTGTATTCGTCGCTTTCGTGTCTCGATTGCCCATTTGCTTGCTCGAAAAATTTGCATCCTTGGCCTCTGTCTTGAAACCTTTCAATCTGGTCCAATAGGGGAATCCTGTGCATTTCAAGTGCTTGGCACGATCGAGTAGGTACGGGAAGTCGAAGTTGGCAATGTTGTATCCGATAATAACGTCAGGGTCCACCTTTTCAACAAAGTCGCGCCAGGCGTCGAGCATCTTCTCTTCCTTTTCGAATTCCAGGATTTGGGTATTGACGATCAAACTGCATGTATCCAGGACAAAGACGTTTCTGATGAATGGCTTTGTCTCTCCGTATCGAGTAACGACGTTGGCGATTTGGATGACGGGGTCCATGTTGGGTTCCGGGAAGATACCTTTCCGCCCGGCACACTCAATATCAAAGGAGAGGACGCGAAGAGGTGCCATTTTAGCCCATTCCCCGTTCGGCGGGTGAGCTACCATATTCTGATAGTCGACACAAGCTTCAATTTGGCAGTTGGACAATCGTTGACTCTGTCCAAGAAGACGATATTTCCCAGCCATTGCCTCGACCCAAGCCATTCCAGCCAGCCCAGTATCAATCATAAAGCGCAAGAGGTATTGAATATTGTCAAATGTGAGGATTCCATCTGCTCCACTCCACATACCCTTGTAGTTCATGCTTCCACTGCCAGTCTCTAACGCACTTCGCAGTCGGGCGGCCAATTTTGGCTCAGTAACCGTAATCTTAATATAATAACTTTTCTGGTTTCCCTGAAACCCGTAGATGTTCTCACGCATTGTGAGCTGCACGGACGAGATTGCAGTGAAGCTCTGGCCTAGCTTTTGCTCTAGGAAATGTTTGTAAGGGTCGCAATCCGCTTTGGTGAAGCTCACAGGAGCGGCAATGTAGAGGTAATGTTCGAAGCCAGTAACGTGAAGGCAAACCGATTGTCCAGCCTATTAATGTTGTTAGATACGAAAACCCAGCGAATGGCAAACATATTTACCTCGGTGACACCGAAAAGCCGAATAGCAGGCTTTCCCATCAGCGTTGCTTCTTCCGCGTCAATCTGTTGGAAACAGATGTTTTCCTTGGTTTCATCGAAGTCACCAAGTGGGGGGGCGCTCCCATTGCTGGTCCTTCTCTGAGTTGTTCTCCTTCAAGTCGCCGATATCCTGCGTCAACTTTTCGAGAACCTCCTCCTCGAATTGACTTTTCTGCGGTTGTGTCGAGCCAATCTTTCGGCGAGCAATCTGCGAAGATGGCGTGAACTTCACAGACGGTTCATTGTCGAGTTTCCGCTTTTTAGGGGTGCTGGCAGATTTCAAGATACCGTTGGAATTATTGCCCGCATCGCCCAGTACCCGCTTCTGGGGAGGGATGATAGCTTCAGGCATGACGACAACTCCTAGACTGAGGTTCACAGAATCACGATCAGGCTGGTGGTGGAAATGACGTGGGAAGAGAATGGGCTCGTAAACTTCAGAATGTGTTGAGCGGGCAACTCCTTGTGCGAGTCGCGCTGTCGCGCCTTCGACGTGACGTTTACGCGTGATAGTCACGTGTGATAAGATAAGCTAAATTGAACAAGCATTCGGGATTATCTGATTGGTCAAAGGCTCGAGGCCCCAATTACCTAAGCAACTCTAGATGTTATTTTTGTTTTTTAAATTTTTTTTTTTTTTTTCATGTTACATAGAAGAGGTACAATTTAATAGACGATATACGGAGTACATGAGTAGCTATATCTAGTAGATAGGTATAGCCTTTGATCATATATCTGAGAAGGCGCCAAGTCCACGGGTTCGGAAACGGATGACTCGCCTCCCTGGGCTTGGCATCGAATGACTCGATCTTAAGGCCAAGTGTTTGTCTGTTTCTTCGATCTATTTACGGATTTCCTTTGATGTACAATCTCAAACTCTGCCCAAGTCACCTTCGATATTCCGCCAAGAGCCGCATGCCCCACGCCCTGCTGGAGACATTCTAGTAGAACCCGATGGAAGCTTGACACAATCCCCCGCTAGGCTTCTGTGATATGTTTATATCCTTTTGATCTCAATCCCAACGTGGCATCTCCGTCCAAGGAATATCTGACACCTCTTCCTTTCTGTCTTCTTTCAGTTTTATGTCATTGCCCTTGATCAAAGAACTCGCTCTTTTCTTTTTACTGCGGGGCAACACTCAGCCCAAGTTTCCGAAAGGCAGCCCGGTTTATACCAACTTATGTGCCTGACTTGCTTTTCCTTCCTCTTCTTCTTTTCTTAAAATTTTCTGTGTGCTTCACCCCTCATCGCCAATGGCGCCAGCACAGCGCTAATCCAAGTCTTCATTGCGCCTGCTATTTGAATGAAAAGTATATCAATATGTCGATGTTCCGATCAGCAGCAGAAATACCATCGGACTCAGATTCCGACTCAAGTTCAGAAGCAAACCAAATCCAGGAATCTGGGTCATCAACTCCTCGACATGCGGCAGAGAATCAATCTCGCAGCCCGAAGAAGGACAAGGACAAGACCAAGCAAGTCCCGAAAGACTCGAGTTCTACAGATGCAGACTCTTCGATCTCTTTCGGCGATAGATCAACATTACCGCAAGACCTGGCGAGTGTAAATGCAAATCAACATGCCAATGTTATGACAGCCGCCCTCTTGGAATTTTACTGCCAGAGTCGGGCAGCAGACATTCTTAATGCTCAACGTGGCTCAAATAAACCGTTCAGTCGACATAGCCCCGAGGCTCAGTATCTTGGCAAGAAGCTCTACAAATTCAAATCACAGTTCCTGTCGTCCCACGGTATCTTGGCCGATGGCATTGACAGAGAGGAAATGGGGCAGAGTAGGCAGAGTTATCGGGATAATCTCGACTTACTTAGTATAACTGCTCTCGAGGAAATGAATTTCCATGAACCCGATGCACGATCTCCCACAATTGGCTCCGGCGAGGACCGTGCTTTAATCACAAAACCTTCGATAAAGAGATCCAGCGTTGAAGATGTGGAGAATCCCACTCTGTTCCGGCGGAACACCGAACCAGTTTCATCGTTTAGGAAACAGCTTCCTCCTGCTAATAAGGTGGATTTCCTTCCAACCGTTCCCCATGGGCCAATGAACTTTCCGAACCCATCGATACCCCTGTTTGGCAGTTCACCCGTAGGGGTTCCTCTTTTCAGGTCTCCAACAGCCCCGCCATACAATCAGCTGTCAAGATATTCTGTCGAATTCCAGGAACTCAAGATCTTGGGCCGTGGGTCCTTCGGCGAAGTGTACCACGTCACGAACCACATCGATGGACAAGACTACGCCGTCAAGAAGATTCCACTCAGCCAAAGGCGACTTGAGCAGCTGCAATTTGGAGGTCAAAATCAGCTCGAGGTTATCATGAAGGAAATTCGAACACTTGCCCGCCTTGAGCATACAAATATTGTTCGATACTATGGTGCATGGGTTGAGCAGGCCCATCACTCGCACCCACCTCCAGTCGAAGACCACCTTTCTAGCACAGAAAATGACCAGTCGCAAGACAACTTGCCTTCTCCGGACAGCCCAAACGAGTCCAGTATGGGGGTTGTTTTTGGATATTCCGAAAATTCAAATCCTGAGTCCCAGTCAAGTTCCCTGCCTGAAGATCATAGCTTCAACGAGAGCGTTCATCGCTGGGAGAGCCACGGGACTACGTCATCTCATCAGTCAAAGAAAAGTTCACGAAGGGGATTGGATGAGGAGGATGATGACATTGAATCCATTCCCCGTACCTTCGATGGGAACACTTCTGTTGACCAAACATCCACTTTCGGGGATACCGATGACATCTTCACTGATGGTCTGAGCCAAGATCAGTCTAAGCTTCAAGTTCAACCCCGTTACCGGCCTGGCCAGCAACCCCCCGCGGTCATTCTTCACATCCAAATGTCCCTCCACCCTATTTCTCTCGGCGCGTATCTGAACCCTCAAGCCACTCCGAAGTACGATCAATGTTCACTTGCCAGGCGTCATTGCTTCCACCTACTGCCCTCACTAAAGCTCGTGATGGACATTGTTTCGGGTGTTGAGTATCTCCACTCGAAGGGAATTGTACATCGTGACCTGAAGCCTGCAAACATCTTCCTTTGTGCACCAGAGAGCAGCACAGCAGACATATGCCTTACGTGCAGCTCCGGCGAAGCTTCCCCCACCCAGTTCTGTCGTCCTCGCATCGGGGACTTTGGTCTCGTGGCAGACATCTCTCACATCAACGAACCCGCACAGGGCACTATGACACCATACCGACAGGGTCCAAATATACAGCGGGTAGTTGGAACGGAATTCTATCGTCCTCCAGCCAATCTATCTGCGCCTCAAACTGGCCCAAGCTCACCGGTGGATTACTTTGATGAATATAAGATTGACGAAAAGCTCGATGTTTACGCACTTGGCGTCATTCTCTTCGAGACTGTTTATCGTTTGAACACAAAGATGGAGAGACAATTCGTCTTGAGTGATCTGACTCGCGGGTCAGGCCATGATCCGTCCGAACGCACCATTTTCCCTGCGGATTTCGCCGCCAAGGTTGATTATGGCTCGATCGTGCTGGACAATGGAATCTCAGTGGCGGATTCTCTCATGACATGTATCAGAAGAATGTTGGAACCCAAATCGGAGAAGCGGTGGAACTGCCAGGATGTCAAGGAGCATTTGCGAGCGATGAAAAAAGCCGTTCGCCGATTCGAGGAAGCGCAGGAAGCACAAGAATGACGGTCTAAAACAAAGACAAGGGACCCAATGAGTTTGGCCTCTAATACCATATACCCAAATAATAACGATACAAATGCATAACTCCCCTCTATGAAGCACAAGATGAAGATCAGCATTCGGGCCTCGGCCAAGTAGCTCTCCCCACATTCTTCACAGGCGACCGAGCTTCGTCTTCCCCGCATTAAACCACTTTGTACTTCCAAATCATCAAACAGTCAAATACAACCATATTACCTAGTTACCTATCTATCTTCCTATAGCACTGAATACAACTTCATAATGGCCGAAACTCTCCGTCCCGCAACAGCTCCATACAGCGAGCCCCTTCTCCCACAGCTAGACATCCGTAGTCCATACTACACAGACCTGCACCACAACCTACGGGCCACCGTGCGCGAATACATCGACACATACATCTCCCCCTATGCCAGAGAGTGGGAAGAAGCAGGCCAAGTCCCCGAAGCTGTACGTCGTCGCCATAGCAAGCTAGGCTACAGCATCGTCCATCCTCTCACGAACGAGGAGGACTCAGCCGGCCTCTCCCTGCCTGGGAATGTGCCGCGCGAGAAGTGGGATACGTGGTGCTCGCTGATTGTAACTGACGAGCTGACGCGCGCTGGATATGTCGGTGTTATTTGGGGGCTTGGTGGTGGTAATGCGATTGGATGCCCGCCTATTGCACGTTTTGGAAATGATGAGCAGAGAAAGAGGTGGCTTCCCGGTGTTGCGAGGGGCGATATTAGGTTTTGTTTGGGGATTACCGAGCCGGATGGTATGTGAATGTTCACTCTTGGTGGAAATATATCTTCCTAAAAACAAGGACTTGCTAACTTTTTCCACTTTTAAGCTGGTTCTGATGTTGCCAATATCAGCACTACAGCCCAGCGGGATGGGAAGCACTACATTGTGAATGGGGCGAAGAAATGGATTACCAATGGTATCTGGGCTGACTATTGCACTGCTGCTGTTAGGACTGGTGGTCCGGGCAGGTCTGGTATCAGCTTGCTTGTTATTCCCTTGGCTACTGCGGGTGTGACTCGAAGGCGTATGCATAACTCGGGTGTGAATGCGAGTGGTGCGTTCATTCTTTTTCATGTAGCCCTGTGAATCCATTGTCAATTAACACACTTATAGGTTCAACTTTCATCGAGTTTGAGGATGTGCGCGTCCCAGTCGAAAACCTCATCGGTCAAGAGAACAAGGGATTCCCACTTATCATGTCGAGTGAGTCGCCTTGGACCAAGGGCTTGGATCGTCTGCTAATATTTTATTCAGACTTCAACCCAGAACGCCTTTCCCTTGCCTGTGCGTCCTTGCGACTTGCCCGAGTCTGCGCCGAAGATGCCTACAACTACGCCATCCAACGCGAGACATTTGGTTCTCCGCTGATTGAAAAGCAGGCAATTCAGTCCAAGATCTTCAAATTTGGTCTTATGATTGAGCCAGCCTATGCATTCATGGAACAGCTTGTAAATATCCTCGAACTTACCAAAGACCGCCCTTCCGACGATGTCAACATTGGAGGCATGACTGCCTTGCTTAAAGTCATGTCGACCAGGGCTTTGGAGAAGAGTGTTCGAGAAGCGCAGCAGATTATGGGAGGTGCAGGATACAACAAGGCTGGCAAAGGTGCTAGAATTGAGCAAATTAGTCGGGATGCTCGGGTTCATGTAGTTGGCGGTGGAAGTGAGGAGATTATGGCGGGATTGGCGCTGAGGGAGGAAACAAAGGCGATTCGTACTCGGCGAAAGGCGCTTGAGAAGAGACAGTCTAAAGTGTGAAAGGATGCCGAAGTCCTCATAGGGATGTATACATAGGGTGTCACAAGTCTCTCACTACTTCATCTTTCTCGAAATATATATGCTACCCTACATATTAAAGGCCGCCTTTCTATAATGACCAAGTCTAAATGGCTGATAAGCTAAATATAAAACTAGAACATGTCTGGTGAATTGGAGACGTCGACCTCGGGATTGAAAGTAAATTGAAGAATCCTAAGGACCGGATCGGGAAGTTGGTCGAGTTTGTCTGAATAGTACGGCAGGCCATGAAAATGAGGTATGACTTACACGTACTCGCTAGAAATCCCAATCATTGTGACATCCTCTGAATATGCTTATAAAGAGGAAACCCAGGAGTTCCTTAATCAAAGTTTACGGAAATTGTAGATAGATTAGTCTCTGAGCTAGTGTTTGGCGTTGTGGAGACTCGGCATCGGTAGGATTGCATGGGTTGCCTGTGATGATGCCGAAACCCTTCAAATGAAATTGGTACTGTTTTGCAGAAAGTATTTCGAACTCCACTGACCTGTTCCCCGTGGGAGGAAGTGGGATATTCCCTTCTACTTCATAGAGTAGACCGCCGAATGCACCACAGCGGCAACCCCAAACAGACATAAACACATCTTTCCATGCAGTTCCAGACACCAGAGCAACCTTGCCACCCCAACCATCTGCACCGCCTCCTGTACTCGTAGCGGTCCTCCATCAACTGCAAAGATCTCCCCCACCCGTCTGCCCCGCCGCTGCTCTCTCGGCATAAACACCAGCGTTTCGCAGGTTGGCGGCAAAAGACTCGCCTGGACCAGGATTAACACTATGTAAGAGGGAAAGAGCAGAAACAGCTGGGCAAAAAGCATGAGCCCGGCTATCAGGATGTCAGATCCCACAATGTACGATAGTCCGACAATCACGACTTCCTCTTCCGGTGCAGTCAGGTCGCTGTCGAATAGAGCCGGCACATGCATCATCACCGTTTCGGCTACCGCATAAAACAAAGCAGGGATCACTAGGACCTTCCAACGTTGCCGGTCACGTGCGGGCACGAGGTGTAGCTGGTCGCGTGGAAGGATGGTGCGTGCAGTCCAGAAGAAATGGGTCTCAGCTAGCAGGACTGATGCAATGATATACGCGACCGGACTGGGAAGTAGGATGCTTGATATTTTTGCTACCGAGGAGTGTATCGCCCAGTAGGTACAGGCGGAACCGATGCCATTCAGGAGAAGACGGAGGCCACCTCTGCGGTAGGTGGCGGTAATGGTTTGGAGTAGTTGGCGGCTGGAGGGAGCTGGCTTCTTGTCCCCGTGGTCAGAAGAATTGGTCTGCTTCCCCACAGTTTCAATGATCAAGATAGACATTAAGACGTGGCCAATAATATATCGGATCTGAGGCCCATTAGCCCCTGCAAGAGGGAACAGGGATTTATGAGTGGCTTACTAGGATATCAAGGATAACCGATAGAGCAATCGGTACTAATAGTAAAAGATTATTGGATTGGGTAGGCTCTTTTTGTATGAGTCCATGGACTCGCGCAAGGATTCGGCCATCTCTCGTGGAATGGATGAAGATATTGAACAGTTGGTGAAAGAGGGTTAGCAGAAAGTGAGATGACATTTTAGGTAGTGTGAAAAAGTTAAAGTTCGCTTTCTTTGGGAAGGTTAGGCATATTATATTCCCTATGGATGAGAATCAAGCTAACGCTAAGCTAATGCTTATGGTGGCATTAAGCCCCTTAGCCCCGGGTCATTGCTGTAAGAGTCATGGATGTAGCAGGCAATCAAAACCCCAAACGGGTAGATTGCCAGATCATCTAGGCAAAAGCGAAAAGCCTCGATATGATACGATACAGAACTTGATTTAGGAGAAGTAGTTCCATGATGAGGCAGACCCTCTTTGGTGGGATGATCGGATCTCATCGGATCCTCATCTAGGCCCTGGTCCGAGACATGCTTAAGCCACATCCCGCATAGGCACCAACATGCCAAGTGGTCTCGTTGGTGCATAAAAAAAAATCTATATCTCATCGAGCACCATAAGATTGGTCATTAAATCTATTCTTGTCACGACTGAGCATCTTGTCACGACTGAGCAAAGCGTCGAACCTGGAATGGTAAGGAATCGAAAAAAGCCTGGCAGACTCCAGAATTCATGCAATGAATAATGATAAAATATATAAGGACAGGATCAAGGTCCACGGGTATTTTCAAGAACAACCAAAGAAGCCCAAGCCACAAGCAGACATTCTGTCAACCCTATTCCAGAGTATAAGGCTTTGCATCAATACCAAAGATTAAATGAGGTCTCTCAGCCGCAATCTTCAGAACAGTCTGCGCGAAGACCGAGTTCGCCCACGAGAACCAAGGACGGGTGTAGTCTTTGATATTGGTAACATTGATAGATTCATGGACAAGCCCAAGCAAGCTGGAGTTACGGACAAGGTTGAGGTTTCCAATGATCTCGGCGTCGTCGTCTGAGGTCATGGCTTGGACAAGTAGAGACATTGGCCAGGCGTTCTCAAGACCGATATGGGGGCCACCAATACCGTGGAACTGTGGACCAACCAGGTAGTACGGGTTGGAAGCCTTATTGGTGATCATTTTGCGTGTATTCTGGTAGACGGGGTCTGATTTGTCCATAAAGCCGAGGTAAGGCAATGAGAGCAGTGAAGGAATGTTGGCATCGTCCATGAGAATACGTGACCCGTACCCGTCGACTTCGAAGGCGTAGACATCTCCATATTTGGGGTGTTGAACAATTCCGTGATCCCGAACTGCCTTGGCTAGCTTGGTGCCGCGTTCCTGCAGGTCTGCAACAAGACTTGCAGGCCCACCAGCGGCCTTGATGACTTTCGCTGTCTTTTGGAGCTGTACAGACATCATAGCGTTGGGTGGAATGAAGAAGCCTAGAATTGTAGCATCATCACTAGGCCGGAACGCGCTGCGAATGAGGCCGGTCTCGCTGTTTAGCGGGTTGCCTACACCAGCTAGGTTGAGGGTCTCAGTGCCAATGGTAGTCTCTCGCTGGAACGTGTACTGATTTCGGACAAATTGGCCCTGAGTATTGAAGGTGGACTCAGACTCCGCGTCAATGGTGTTCAACACAGTTTCCAACGCTTTATACCAGCGATCAGTCAAAAACTCAATCGAACCAGTATTCTCATGGAACTCAGTGCCTAGCTGTAGGAAATGGGCCAGAGAGTCCAGTTCATACTTGCACTCGAACACAAAAGACTCGTCATAGGCAGGATGCACAGTATCCTTTTGGGTGCTAGCTTCCGGCTTGATACCGCTGAGGGCCGGTGGCTGGAAAGCATTGCAGTAGGGTGACTGAATGACGAACTCGGACTGGGTGTTAATGGCACCTAGGATCAGCGAGTACAGACTCTTGTCCTTGGCAGCCAGTTTCTGATAATTTGTGAGCTGATTTGTTGAGTCACGGAGCCACTCGGCGTTGATATCGCCTGTCACAACGAAGGTCTGCACGCCGGTCCATTGCGCGCCATCCCGCCTAGCATTGGTGCCAGATGATGTGGTTCCATTCGTATGCCACCGAATTGTAGTGTCTAGGGTGTTCGGAAATGCATTTCGAAATAGCTGGGCCAGATCTTTATCGACTAGACGCGAGGTGATATCTTCAATGACTTTCTCCACGGCGGGCGATGAGAATGTCCGACATGGTTCCGCGGGGCGCTGAAAGGGAAGATTCAAGGGACCACCACTATAGGGAGCGCTGTGATATTGAAATTCTTATTTAGCAGGTACTCAGTACACCTCTATGGGATTGGGGACACTCACTGTGGTGTTGATGCATAGGAGGTGTAGTCTGGGCAGGCGCGTCGCAAGATGGCTGGGTCGTCGCTATCTGGGAGGGCGCTGGCCTGAAGGCTCAGCAGAGCGACTGCAAGCACAGCATGAAGAGTCATAGCGCAGGTGTCACGTAGGAAGAAAGTGAGGGACAGACTTGTCCTGTTACAGGGAAGAAGGCTGGGGTAAATAAGAGGGGATGTATGTCGATCCCAACCGGATAGGGATACATTCCACTGCACGAATACAATTTCTCCGTGGCTTTTCACAAGTACATTTTGGAGCTATACAGTCTTGTATAGGAACTGTAAGGCAGTTACCTCGGAGGAATACAAAGTACACGGTGAAATCGAGGTGACATCGGTCCAGGCACGATGACACTCTTCCCCACATAAAGTGCGGAGAAGATCGACATCGCGGAATTTCCTTTTTTGGGGTTGATATACTTCACATGTATGCTTTGGTATTAGATATCTATGCTTTTAGGCATTCATTGGACACCTCAATAATGCTACATCACTTCTTCCCAAAGAAAGACATGATATTACCCTGCCCCGCAGCTTTGCCAGCCTTCGCCTTTGGAACATTAACTGCGGGCTTCTTCTTAGGCACCGGCTCATCCTCGGAGAAAGATTCCCACGTCGCCTCTTCCCGGGTAACTGTAAGAGATTAGTATACCTCGTCAAACGAAGGGGCCTCGGCGGGATGCACAAACCTAAGTATCCTTCTTCGTCCTTGACCGTCTTCTTCTTCATGACTTGACGCTTGCCTCGCCGCCGCCCGCCTTGCACAGTCACTTCTTCTTTAAGTTCAGTTGGCTTAGGCGGTGGCAGTTGCTCAACAGGCGTGGGCTCCCGTGGCTCCTCATCGGCATCGGGCATTTCTTCGTCTGGATCTATGTCAGTTGGTTCTTTTCAGGTTGGTAGTTGAGGGCCAGGGCATACCGTCAGCCTCGTCATCATCATCATCATCCATCATTTTCTTGAGCCGTTCCTCTCGCTCTTTCCTGTTTGCGCGGTTTTCTGCTGCTGCTTTAGCGGTGCTATCAGGGAACAGTTCTTCCGCCTCTTCTTCAGATGCATCATCAAGCACAACTAAAACACGTTAGCTAATGTATCAAAGCCCATTGGAGTTCACTAACCATCTTCTGTACTTGGTGCGGCCTGCAGTCAAGGTTAGTGAAACAAGATCAATAATAAATGCTGCCCGAGTAAGTGCACGAACCGGTTCTGCTGGAGCTGATGCCTTTGTCTTCGGCTTCGCCTTGGCGAAAGAGCTGAAAAGATTGCCTTTTTGCTTGGTTGTCGCTGCTTTACCTGAAGGCTTTGAGGACGCCTGGGAGTTGGCAGCAGAGGATGGCTCAGGCTTCGGTTCATCGGGCTTGGTAGCTTCCGTCTTCACTGAGGATGTTTCTTTCTGTAGCGGCCGTTTAGCGGGCACCGTCGACTCAGTCGAAGGCTTCAATGCCTTGGCAGCGGGCGGCTTCACAGCTGGAGCTGCAGGTGGGGATGGGCGCGCGCCAGTCCTCCGCTGAAAAGTATAAAAATTAGATCAAGATAGACCTGTCGAAGTAATGAATGGCCTACCTTGACATTGCGATTTTGTATCATACCCCATTGCTTCCCACACTCCAATGGATCCTCCTGCCCATGTGTACTCGCAATCTCCCGATTGGCATCGACCAACACATTCAAATCAGGTAAAGCTGTAGGCTGGAGACTGTAGACATGGATTGTAGATATCGACTGGAAGGTTGCTTTCGCATCTGCTCGACTCGTTCAGTAATCAGTCCATCGCCGAGACCCACGAATATGCGTACCTTCCAGGTCTTCCTCGCGTGCCAACACGATGGAGGTAGTGCGAATCGAGTCCGAGGCTGCATCTTGGTTCGGCATTGAACTGGGTAAGTAAGGGCTACTCTGCATCATCTCATCTTCATCGCCCGCATGGCCGTTTGTAGGGGCTGACTCGGGCACTTTCTGGATGCCGGAGATGACGTAGGTTGCGTGAACGGTTTGTGGCTTCTTCGCGTTCTCATTGCGGTGGAATTCGAACAGGATCCTATCCAATGGAGTGTCAGTTTCGATTCCATATCTAATTTATGCTGCTGCGAGCGCAAAACATACTGTTTGGCCCGGTTGGCGTGCACTTTGAGCGCCCGGCTCAATAAGCGGTAGGTGACCTAATTCTGGTAAGCTCCTACTTGTATGAACAACACGAGAAAATCATACAGGGCGCCGCTCATTGAGAACATTCTCAGCCAGATACAACTTCGAGTCCATGGTTGCTGTTGAAGTGCAAGTTGCTCCGACGCGTGCTCAACCACTTAACGCGTATCAGTCAGCGGGTCTTGGCATTTGCGGTCTCTTGCTCAGGCGGCTCTCCACTCACGTTCTCCTCTTCGTTAGCTATCGCCGGGCGAGTCCGGTTGGAATTTCTACAGAAAAGAGCTCTCGAACTCAGGGGTTTGGTATCGATTAAATGGATCAGTCGTTCGAGCTCGCCGACTCCACCGATTGGTTGGAAACGCCACTTTCACTACTCGCGCCGTTCGAATCCTCATTACGATGTCAGGTCTGCAAAGACTTCTTCGATAACCCCGTTATTACTTCCTGCAGCCACACATTCTGCTCGCTATGTATCCGCCGTTGCCTCAGCACAGAAGGCAAGTGCCCGGCGTGTCGAAGCTCTGATCAGGAGCTCAAACTACGTCGCAATTGGGCAGTACAGGAACTCGTCGACGCGTTCAAATTGGCACGACCTGGTGTACTCGACCTTGCGAGACGGGAAAATTTGCGCCTTGCCAAGGGGGAAGACGAAATAGAGAAGCCGACCCGAAAGAAGCGCAAGGTCAATCAAGTGGAAGAGGAGGCTCAGGTCCCAGAAACAAGTTCGCAAGGCCGACGGACTCGCTCTCAAAGATCCACAAATAGCTCGACAGAAGACCAAACTGTTCCTCAGATCGTGCCTGAGGTCATCGAGGATAGTCAAGACGATGAAGAATATATGCCTGGTATGACACTTTTATCACACGGATACTAGACCCGTCTAATCGTCTCACAGAAGATGGATTGGTTTCTTGCCCAATATGCTTTCGCAAGATGAAGGAAGAGGCGGTGTTTCCACACCTGAACGTACACCAACAGGAAGAAGAAGCGCCTAAGAAAACCCCTACAAACCCAGCATCTTTCGGGTATGTTAATTCTATTGCATGGGTCTAAAACATGGTGCTAACTGGACAATAATTACAGGTCATTAAAAGCCATATCCCAAAGAGGCCTCACCATCCCCACCAAACAGCCTGAGCGGCTTCCCGCTATAAACTACTCCATATTAAAGGATAATGCATTGCGAAAGAAGCTCCGAGATCTCGGAATCCCGGACTGGGGACAAAAACAGCTGCTGCAGAGACGTCACACAGAGTGGATGAACTTGTGGAATGCAAATTGCGACTCAAAAAACCCCAAGTCTAAGCGGATATTGCTCCAGGAACTGGACGTTTGGGAACGCACACAGGGTGGGCATGCCACGGCCCCATCACCATTCACCACTTCCAATAATGTGATGCGCAAGGACTTCGATGCCAATGAGTGGTCAAACAACCATGATGACGATTTCAAGCGTTTAATCGCGAATGCGCGTAAAAAGAGTGCGGCCCAGTCACGATCCATTATCCCTGGGGAATCTTCGTCTTCATCTGGGCAGAGGGAACCAGAACCCCAGCAGGGTGCTGGATTACTGGTGAATGGTGCAGGCGTTGAGTTCAGCCCAGATACCGATGCCAATCATGTCATTGATCTATCTGGGTGATCTTAAAACAAGCCATATTGAACTCGAATTGGGAAGCACCCAGAAGAGCAAATTGTTCTTTCACGCAAGACAAATATCTCTCCCACAGTTCGGAGAGTCTCAGTTTGCTTGCATCGGGCGGTCCTCAACAGACATGTTAGAGAGTCTGTCAATAATGTTATCTGCCAGAGCGGACTCCGCATCTTCGGCCGCACGTGCACGGCGGGAGGCCTCATCAGAGGCTTGCTTGACACTGTCCAGTTCGGCAAGCCTGTTCTTGGTGACTTCTGCCTCTTCCTTCTCTCTCGCCTCTCTGTCGCTCTTCTCCATCGCCGCAAGCTCATCATCGATCTCTCCCTCGTCAATGACCGGACCGGCCTCGTTCATGATGCTTCCGACCTCATCCACCTTAGTCATCTCCTCCCGCAGTTCTTCAACGATATCCTCAACCCTCTCGGCACCGCCGATCTGAGTATGCAAACCGCGAAGCACACCAGTGCTTGCCTGCATTACCTGCACCATGTCCACCTGGCCAGCAGCTTGCTCGATCTTTGAATAAACCTCCTCGAGCTGCATGAGGGTGTTGAACCTCTGCTGGAGGTTGTGCTCAGCCATCTTCTTGGAACGCACGGCGGACAGCGCAGAGATGCGGTTCTTGTTTGCCAAGGCCGTCTTTGCAGACACAGTCAGCTCGGCGATCTTCGCTTCCAGGCTCGTGACCTGTTTCGACATAGTCGACACCAACGTCTTGATGGATGCAATGGTTGTGTCCTGTTGGGTGATCTCCGCTGATTCATCCGCTGATTTGAACTTGATTGTCTAGCCATCAATCAGTCAATATCTGGGTAGTCTCGCCATATTTATATCGTCCAACTTACCTTGCCGTCGTATGCAATAGCACCGCTATCGCGTGATAAATAAAGCAACAAGACATCAAAATCTGCATCTGATAATTCCGTAGCATCATTCAGTATGACCGCGAACTCTTCAACGAAGCTTTCCCTAGAGTAGATAAGGTCAAGCTTGGATGAGTTGCTGCCTGTAGCTTTCTTAACTGCTAGGTCTGCCGCTTCCTGTAGGTTCTCTACCAAGACCAACTCCTGCACCTGCACCTTCGGTGCCAAATCGCTCTCAGAACCTACAACAAAGCCTTTGAGCTGCCGAGCGCCCCAGCTCATAACATTCCAAGGATTCAAAACCCCGGGATCAATCAGCTTCCACTGACTTTTCTTTTGTAAAAGCCCAGCAGTGGTCTTGTAAACAGGCAATGGAATCATCGAATTATTGCGCACTGCCTCGTCCTATTACACCCATCAGTTAGCCCAGCAACCCTTCGACCAAAAGAAAGATAATAGACCCACAAATACAGTACCCAGAGCTACGGGTCTCCCCCACTCCGGACTCTCTAAATCCCGGAGCAGCGACTCATCCGTTCGCAGGATAAGGTGGTCTGTCTTCTTTCGTTTCACGGGTGCTGTTCCGCTCTTGGCTGATACAGTTGAGCCGGAACGTACCCGCACACCGCGTGAGGAGGTATAGCCGCGCTTTGCGGCTCGATTGAGTGCTTGTTCCCATGCTGCGACGTTAACAGCGTAGCCGTCAGGGTTTGTCTTCTTCTGCGGTGTGAAGTCGGAATAGAGAGAAGGTAAACGGTTTCTGGGAACATGAAAGTGATGGTAAGTATGATATTCTTCCTCTATTTTGGTAGGCTTTAGGGCTTCTCTTTCAGACTCGGTTCTTACCTTCGGAATGCTTCCTCGTGAGTGAGGATATATTTCAATAGTTCGCTCATGGTGCAAGGGTATGCTGAGGAGAAATGGTATGCCCCTCTCTAAGCAAGTAATAGATCAAGTTGTGCTTTTGAAAGTGGACCTCGCAGACAAAGCAAGATGGGGTCATCTGCGCATCCACTGCGGCCTCCCGACGTCGTCTACAGCTTTATCGATAAGACCCACGTGACACGTTCCAATCCTTAAATGTATTGTGATGTTGATCACTTCATACCACACTAAGTTACATACTTGAATGTCTAGTTGGTTATTAGAAGACATCGGACTCTAGGGTATTGAGATTCCGTTACTGGGTCAGCTAAACAGCATTTGAGCTCTGGCATGTCTTATTATTGGGCAAAAGAGTAGTCTGACGCGTATGCGGTATCGTTAACGTAGGACTTTGGCGATCTAATTAATCTAGCTTAATGCGGTGCAAAGGACGTTATATGTAAGATACCACTCCGATGTCTTCTTGTGTGTCTTTTTTTAAAGTATTTTTCGTCTAGGTGGTATAACGCTCTTAAGAGAGTGATGAAGAATAGCATAATTAGAATAATGAATACGATATACGAAATTATTAGAAAGGAGAAACCATACAGAGGACTTTTCTAAATTTATGTTTGATCAGGCTTGTATTCTATGGTTATATGTATGCTATCATGAGGTATTAAGGCTGTGATGAGTTCAAGCTTGTTCAAAGTCATCATTGGGTGGACTCTCAGGGTCCAGAGGCCCCTGCGTTGTGTTGAGACCTCCGGCATCCAGCTGCACAGGAGGCCCAACCAAAGACCGGCGATGATGACGCATGTCGAGCTTCTCACTGGTTTCTTCAGTGCCCGAGGGATCTTCGCTAGTAGGTTCATCTCGGGCATCGAATCCCCTCGCTTCAAGATATTCAACCTTGACAGCATGACGCAGATTCTCAACGAAGCTCTGCATCTCAGGCATGGGGAACACCCCGTCAGCCTGCAGCACGTCAGCATAGAGACGCTCTGCTTCTTCCAGACAGGCTGAAGCTAGGGTTGGTTGGCCAGCTTTGAGCCATTGATCAGCAGCAAGGGTGCTCCACATGCCGGCTTTTCGGCGACGACCACCCCATTTCGCCGCTCCAACTGGTGTCTTTGAAGCATAGCAAGCTGCTACCCTTTCGGTGTATAAGATCTGACCCAAGGGGCCTACAAGACCAAAGTCCATGACCCGCATGGCCCATTTGGCTGCACTCTCGGTGGCTGACCCGCCACGAGACTTCAGAAGTTCAACAGCTAGCGATAAAGAGCGCAGTGCATGTGTCGCATCTGAACAACGTGTAAGATAGGAGTAGCAAGCAGTCTCGAACATTTGGTCCACGCTCTCAAGCTTGATTTTGGCTGATGTGGCCAATGGATTTAGAAGCATGCTGACAGCGCACATTTCATGTGCACCAGCATGGTATTTCCAGGCTTTGTCATTGCCATAATCTGATCGAATCATGTCATATGTGGACGCAGCTAGCTTCCAATCGCGGAGCATGAACGCATAGTCCGCCATCTTCCGCAAGACAGCCTCCGGGGAGTCTGGACTATAAGAATGTTGTGTTGGATCGTAGTTCCCGCTGTTGCCACCCGACGATCCTCCAATACTTGAACGCGAACTTGAACCGAAGCCAGCCCACCGCCGAGACATCGACATAAATCTGCCACTTATACCACGCCTCCGAGATGCAACCTGGTCGTTCCAGACAGCTACTTTATTTTCCATGAATGGGATGACGGATTGCACCACGAGTTCTCGAATGAACGCCCTAATCGCAGTAGCATCGGACCCAAAGAGATATGGTGTACCATCAGTACCGAGGTCAACCAAGGCTTCTAGCAAAAGGTTAGCTTATGTCTGAGTATGTAACGGCAAAAACTTGCCTGCTTCACCTGCTCCCGACAGATGCTCTGATGGTGAGAGCCATTCGCACTGGGGAACTTGCATGCTATCATCGTCTGTCACCACACACTGGCTGCTCCGAAGTCTTAAAAGATGACAGTGCAGCCCAAAGTGCCGCTTCATCTGATCATAAAGCTTAATAGATTCCGTGATATCGTCTCGTTCCTCGTCATGAACTAGAACATAATACCGAAGATACTCCTGGTTGACCCAGTCGGGTAGTTGTTTGTCCCCAGTGGTACCATCAGCATATAGCTGCCTGAGTGTCTCCAACGGGGCTGCGTTGCGTGAACTGATGGCTATGACATTGGCTACCGGGTGGCCAAATGTCTCGTGGGGCGCTGTAGGTGCCGAACACAGCAGTTGTTGCAAGAATGACTTGGATAATGGTGTTGTTGCAGGGAGTCCCAAAACATCCTTTGTGCGTACCGATGCACCAAGCATGCCATTTAAACCGTCCAATTGCTTGGCCAATACTTCTTCCATCTGCGCCAGGGGCCCAGAGTCTCGACTAGCCGGAGCCCTACCGATCCCTTTGAAATCGGCAAGGCGTACTCCATAGTCCTCCCAGGCACGACTCGAGCCTATACTGTCCCGAATCACCACCTTTCCGGAAACTGTTTCTCCAAAGGGCCGGATCAACTCCCAGAATCCCCCCTTGAACCCCCTTGTTCCTCACCAAATCGTCGGTATCCTCGGAGGCATGAACTGCAATCGTAGGTGAGAACGACCGGATAATTGATGATCTTATATCTTCCGAGCCATCGGACCTTCCATCAAAAGGCGAACCGATTGATGACCTTGCTAACTGTGGAGTGGAAGACCTCCCAGAGCGCGAGTGCGACGAGCCAGTTCGTATTGGTAGATCGGCGATCGTGCCTGAAAGAGGCGTCGGCGAGGAGACTGACCGGGATTCTGCCAATTCTGCATCTAGAGATTGCGTAGTTTCATGCTCCCCGGGGTATCGTGATGGTGATGTGGATGCGACTCGCGCAACGCCGGGGGAGAAGGACGGCGGAGGTTTGACCGGAGCAGCATCTCCGGGCGATGTCATGGGCGGACACCTGCTGCTTTGTGCAGATTTAAAGCGAGTTTAGTTGATCGATAGGACCCATCGACTGGTAGATGAGGTCGTACAAGGTGTAATAGAGCGAGTGGGATGCGGCTTCACGGAGGTGTTGTTGGGGAGAAAGCCAAGTCGACGGATTCGGGCCGATAAGCACTGACACGGGCAACAACAAAATAGAGTGACAGAACTCGTGGGCAGGTTGGGCCACTGGGTACTAAAAACTTTGAAGGAAGTTGAGGATCGTCTTGTCAATTGTAAATGCAACACGGAGTGTACTTAGGTAGAAGCTGATTGTCGATCTCCAAGTGGTGATGCAAACCACGTGAGGGCCATGCTTATCGACAATCAAACTGACTCACTTTCTCAGAGCATCTGATCAGGCTATGTTCAATGCTGTCACGCCCTTTCGTGTGTCTATTTAAGGCTTCTGGTCTCCCTTCAGTTAAAGCTCCACTTGCCCGCACTCTAGCGAGAAGAGCTGGTCAAATACGCCCGTTTCAACAACAAGTACCCCTCCGAACTTACTCTGCATCTGTACCTTGTCGCACTTCCATGCGCAACCCCGAATCGGACCCGGACTTCCCAGAACAAGTCAGAAAGAGGCGACGAATTTCTTCCCCGACGCGGGAAGCCTCGTATGCAACCATGAGCCCCGCCATGCCTACCATCGAGCTCACTCCGCTTGAGAGCACCCTGCGAACCCTACTCCTCGATGTCGCACAATACATCACCGAGCAGAAAATGGCGGAGGGAGGCAGCGCAGCGAAGGAGCACACCGAGACTGTCTTGCGCTTCACAGGCGGGTGGGTCAGGGACAAGCTGCTCGGAGTTGAGAGCCATGATATCGACGTGGGCATCAGCAACATGACGGGATACCAGTTTGGTATGGCCCTAAAAGACTACCTGGATATCCCAGAGAACCTTGAAAAGTACAAGACAGGCCCAAATGGGGAAATGCACGATGCCATTGTGAGCCTTCACAAAATCGAGGCCAACCCGGAAAAATCAAAGCACCTCGAGACCGTTACAACCAGGATCTTCGGCCTGGATATTGATTTGGTCAATCTGCGCAAGGAAACATACACGGATGACAGTCGAAATCCGCAAATGGAGTTCGGCACCGCTGTCGAAGACGCTCTGCGGCGCGATGCAACTATCAATGCGCTTTTCTACAACCTTAACGAGTCACGGCTGGAGGATTTCACTGAGAGAGGACTGGACGACATGAAGAAAAATATTATTCGATGCCCAATGGAACCATACCAAACCTTCAAAGACGACCCACTGCGTGTGCTTCGATTGATCCGCTTTGCGAGCAGACTGGGGTACCAAATCGAGCCCGAAACCGAAGCTGCTATGCAGATTGAAGATATCCGCGAAGCATTGAAGCTCAAAATCAGTAAAGAGCGAGTGGGAGCAGAGTTGGAAAAGATGTTGCGTGGTGAGTGATTGCGCTTGCTCTTGCCCGGTACCTTACATTTCTAACCAGTCGTATCTTATATCCTAGGCCCCGACCCTCGCGGTGCATTGCAGTTCATCGATCGACTCCAACTATTTTCCACTATCTTCGCCAATCATCAGGACGAAGTGAAGGCTGATACATCAACATGGCCCCTTGCCTACAATACTCTGGCACGATTGCTGCACCCAGAGGCCGGTGATAGCGAGGAACTTAAGGCAGTTACTAAGCGCATTTGTGAGATCCTGTTCCGCGATGAAAGTACCATATACTATGCCTGGATCATTGCAACCTTTGCTCCCTGGACTTCGATCCCCGGCCGTACCGGGAAAGGGTCCAAGCCCTTGCCCCCGCGAGCGGTTGAGGTTGGCAGGGACAGCCTTCGCAGTGATAACAAGACGCTCAATGCGCTCCGCGCTGCTGCTCTGCATTACAAGGAAACAATTGCGACTAAAACTGCTCTTCTCGCGAACGAGATTAGTGGAACACCGGCAGAAATCCGGCAGCATATTGGGTTGCAAATGCGGTCGTGGAATAAGGACTGGAAGCTTTGCGTTCTCCTGGCTATCCTGCAAGAAAACATGGCGCTTCGTGACTTTGCAGAAGGTAAGATCCACCACCCCCTAACGATAACCTCACAATACTCACTATGTGTAGTGGCCCGTGAATACGATCAGTTCCTTGCGTACATTGTAGAAAAAGATTTGGAGGGCGTTTGTGAGCTCAAACCCATTGTAAACGGCGACGAAATTATGAAAAGTTTGGGTGCTAAAAAGGGACCCTGGATGTCCAAAGCAGTTAACATGGCCATGGAATGGCAACTTCTTCATCCTGATAGCACCGACAAGGAAAAGGCGCTGGAGGAGATCGCGGGTCGACGAGCAGAATTGAAGTGACGTCCAGATGAAGATCCCGATGACAAATGAAAACACCCGGACAACTTAAACTACTTGAACTCCGAATGTTTACAACTTTTTCTCTTCCATTTTAATTGTAAATATTTTCAGCAATGGATAAATTGCGCAAAGAAGCCCGTGAGGCACTCGTGCAGAGTCCTGGCAAAATGCCCATCGGTTTCTTCCCCGCCGTTGCGGCTGCGTCCAAAAGTGATTTGCATCAATTATGGCAGGACATTGCTGCTTACGATCACTCGACGCATTTGAATGTATGTTTCTATCAATTTGAATTAAGGCAAATGAACTAATCATCCAGATCTGCGAGAGCCTGGTTACAGCGACCAGTTATATCGATTACTGGGATGGGATGCTGCCAAATGACCAAGGCCCGCGACCCTTGAAACCAGCCGAAGCGAAAGCAGTAAACAACTTATTCGACTGGGCCAGTGCTGCTGCTTTGCCTTCATCGGACTTTGCAGTTGATTTTGATGAGACTGCCGAGGTTTCAGACGGTAAGTGTTTTTATCAACATATGAAGCTTTTACTAATTATGCCGCACAGATATCATCAAAGCCCAGAACGAGAGTCGGTTTAGGTCCGAGCTCGCTCTGGAGCTGATTCTAGTTTTAAACAAGCCCTTGGCGGGACTGCCAAATGGCAAACCAGAAAATGCAGCGGATATTCTTCTCGCGGGGGCATGTTTTGTCAATAAGCAAAACCCATGGGCCACATCAGACAGCTACAATGCGGCGTCGATGCTCATGAACTTGTGGGTTCAAGACACTCGTCGCGGTAATAAATTCTGGCCCGCTATCGACTTCATCCTCAAGGAGAGAATTAGACCTCTTTTTGCAAAGACAAAGAATCCCGCCATTACCAGTGCCGGCCGTAAGAACTTCCATCCTCAGACTCTCCCTCGCTTCGGTGTAAGCGATGTAGACGCATCGGCCAAGCCATGGAAGACAACAGACGTCTACGTCGGAGCTGTGCTGTCATGGATCCTCTCACAATACCAACCCGAAGACAAGACGCAATTCGAAACGCACTTCCAGCTTTTCGTGCCTACTATCCTAGCAATGGTCGACGACAACAACCTCCCATTCAAAACAAAAGGTTGTGCTCTACTCACTCAGCTACTGCAACCGATCCAAGAAAGCGGCTCGGACATCCTCCGACGGACAAACCTCACCTCCGTCTTCGAAGACGCCGTCACGCCGTGTCTTCTATCCCTACCATCCATCACACCCGAGGATAGATCCTTAGACCTCCTAGGAGCAGCATACCCAGCCATCCTCTCTACCCTGAAAACCGCCTACAAAGGCCCCACCCAATCTGAAAAGGATAAAGAAGCATACACTACCAGCCTCGCCAAAATCCTCCGATCAAACCTCATCTCCTCATTCCACCACGTCAGCTCCAGCACTCCAGCCTCGGGCTCAACCGCATCGTTCCCTCACCCCAATCTCTCAACATTCCTCTTAGAAAAGATAACAATCATCACCAACGAGCTGGGAATTCATACTACAAAGTATCTCCAAGAACTCATCCCAGTTCTCTACACAACACTATCAAACCCATTTGGAACAGCACACCCTCCACTACTGCTAGCTGCAGCTTCAGCTACGCAGGCGGTGATCAAGAACGCACACCCGCGTGTCTGGCGCTGGCGCGGGGAGATCCTGAGTGGACTGAGTTCGTGCTGGCTTCATATTTCCGAGGATAGCGGAGGCTCCGTGGCTGATCTGGCTAAGCTGAAGCGCGAATTGCAGCAGACGCTTCAGGTTTTGAAGCTTGTTTTGTTGAATCCTGTTGCTATTGCGTCTGATGGACCAGAGCCTGAACAGGTGCAGGTGAAGGAAAATGTGGAGAAGGAGTTCCAGGAGCTTGTTGAGGCTGATGCAGAGCTGAAGGGTCTGTTTGTTTGAGCATTACTGGCAATGTATGCCTGGGAGGTTACTTAGGAAAAGGATTATAACAACAATTGTGGCAATCTCAATTCAAGGAAGATATCTGATTGGTAGTAAATAGACACGATCTATAGGACCTTCGATAAAGTAATATAACATGCAATGAGGGTATCAATTTGCTGTACTGAGCGCCAAAACAGGAAAAAAAAAAAAGATACTCAAGTTCGTAGCATCATGGATCAACCCGCTGCTTGAAAAGACTCTTCCCGCGCAACCATTGGCGGTACCGTTTATATCTCTTCTTCTCATAGTCCTCACCCACGACAGTAAGACCATCCTCGGAGACATCCAGAAACTCGGCATAAGCAAGCATGTTTATCCCAGCCCTCGCCTCCAGCGCAGACTCCTCGACATTGCACTTATTCGCGTACTCCAGGAGATCGAGATTGTAGCCGTGGTCTTGCAGTGACGAAGCTGTCATTTCATCTTCGGATGTGACGACAAGCGGGACCTTGAGGGGGTGATTGATGTACCGCTCGTATTCTTCTGCCTCAGCACCGGTGACAGAGGGGCTCAGCGAGTCGCTGACTAGCTGGCCCAGGGTCCACTGGGCAATTTCCGCTTTGCTGGGGACGGAAGGGTCAGGGGGTTGATGGGTGGAATGCGGGATACATCGGGGATTTTGAAAACGGGCTCTTTGATGATGCCCGTAAGAGGGGGTTGTTTCTCGGATGACGGTGGTTGGTGGGCCCATATTTGTGCAGATTCGGGTATCGGGATCGTGCTTGATGAGGCGCGACTGCGGCTGGCGGATGGTTCTTGGATCTTGACGCTGCGCTGTGGTAGACGCTCGCGTTGGATTTGCTCTGGGGGGATGCGGGGCACGAAAGGACTGAGGTCTGGGACGGGGTGTCCTGGGCGGACAGGGGGTAGATAGCGGGATGTGGAGTTCATTTTCAAGGAGAAAACTTTAGAGAGGGAAGACAGAGCAAGTGGTCGGTAGTATTCCAGCCAGTAGTCGTCAAAATGCGAGAGGGGTTCTTTGGGATGGAATGGGAGGGGTGGGAACTCCCTGGGCTTTAGGTATTCTGGTGTGTACCAGGAGATGTAGCTGGGTTTCTTTCTATCAAGGTAGAATTTGGGATCGGTGTGGTGTAGATAATAATCGTTAGGAAGATCCCAAAGCATCGGAATGCCCTGCGCGAAGGTATAGTTTCCAAGAAAGAGATTATATGCCTCTTGGCGCTGAGCATCAAGGAAAGAGTTGTTGTAATACCGCTTGAAACTTTCCACCATGTCACGAGAGTGGCTACTCCATTGATTGATCTTGCGGTAGGTAGCCATGGTATTCACCAAATGCGATCCACCGTACTGAATAGCGATCGTGTCTCCATGGTCATGCCACATGTTCGTGAAGAGATTGACAGCGTCCGTATCATACTGTACAGTTGTATCATCTATGACGCCAAGAGCATGGAGCTGATATCCAAGTGCCCTCTTGCCAATGACAAACTGTGCAGCATTTGTTCGGTCAAGGCAATCGATGCAGTTGGTCCTTGCGACACCGTTCTGAAGCTGCAAGCCGGATTCTGCGTCATCCCCATTCTTGAAAAAGCCAATTTTGGGAATGATATCGCCTGCAATATCTTCTAATGTCTCAATGACATCTTGATCCCGGCTTTTTGCAGCACGACTCATATCCCATGCCTCATAAATGAGCTTTTTGTCCTCAGGAAGAAACTGGTTCAAATAAGTCACAGCGTTTGTGAACTCCTTGAGAAGTATTGACTCTCTCGGAGTTCGTTCGCGAGATTTTACCAGGTTCAGGACATAGACCGGAGCGCCATATCTTCGAAATAGATCATCGAAATGCAAAGCCGCAGCCGAGTAAAATGGATCCACGAGATTAAGCTCAATATCCGGTTTCGGTGACACTCCCGTGTTTTCTTGAGTCCAATGAAGAGGAATGCTCCCACGATGTTGAACATATGAAGTGTAGTGAGGGTTTGCATGAAGTCTCGGGCCAGCAGAATGGAATGATGTTGTTGTCTGCTCACATACAATCTGCTCAGTCTCCACATCGTTGGCCACGTATCCCAGGTCATTTGCGCCTCGTTTCAGAAAGCGGGCTCCAGCAAAGAATCGGGATCGACGCGCGATGATCGTGATGTAGACCACTCGTCCATAGACACTCATCTTTGACTGATCCACATATCCATGAATGATAGGTAGACACCACTCATAGGGATTCTTAAGAGCCTCAGCAGCTGGGGACAGGAGATGATGGTTCCAAATAAACATGGGATGGTAGTCATGTGAAGACGGTTGTGGATGGCCATCCCGGTGGGCCTCGCGATCCCGGCAGATATTATGCTGGAGTGTGCGAGTGATGTCGTAGGAATAGCTGAAATAGAAAGAGCGGGACAAGTCCAGATTATTCAAGATCGCAATATAGCGTGCCTCCTCCGACTGCTTCTCGGCCTTGGGATGTGAAGGTTCAGACGTGGTTAACGGGATCAGTTCAGTTTCATCGATCTGATAGACATTGTGACCACCCAGAACAGCAACCTGGCTCCTCTTGGTAACGAGTAGCATATAGTATGCGCCCGTGAATCGGATGAATCCAAGCAATGCCCATGCACTGCACTTCTGGTTCAACCCGCCAGAACTCTTGTTGCCGTCATCGATTGCATCCAGCAACTGAACCATCTCTCTTTTGTTGTATACCATGTCATCCTCGGTAATACTCAACTCACCGGAATCCGAGGTCCGATCAATTTTCAGAATCCGAAAACGAGTCTCCGCCAAATTGATTCCGACCATATAGAATCGGGTTGCGGTTTCGTATAGCGTAAATTTGTGCATACGGTTGATCCCTTCGTCCTCCGAGTCTGATGCTGATCGGTGCTTCTGCGCAAAAGTCGGCGAAGCCTCTCGCTCAAAGGAAGTTGCCACCTGCGGCTCCTCGTCTTCCCCGTCCCCTTCCACTTCCTCCTCAATCCGAGCTCCAGGCGGCGGGTTGTACGGCAACGGGAAATCCGACACGACGGAGGCGTCATCGACTATTCCAGCATCATCTGTGCGCTCTATCTGCGACGACGATCTGATGCTTGTCGTTTGGGTCGAAGTTGGTCCCCCTGTGGTTTCTTTCGCCAAATTCGGGTCTGAAGAGCACGGAATCGGGAGATGCTCATCGTGGAAAGGTGTATCCTGGGACACTAGTCCGATAAGAGAAACATCATCAAAGCTCTCCATATCTGAAGAGGTTCAAATCGACTCAAGATGCAGCTGGAAAGGCAGCATATTCAGATGATTTCAGGTCAAAGGCGATGTTTTGGAGTTCAAAGAGGGAGGTCCCCACACATGACGTCGCAGTAAATAGCGGCCAATCGGTCATCACGGCCTTGTATAAGTAACTAGGTGATCCCTTTTCATCTTGGACATTTAATCTATTTGGGCGACCCTCGTATGTGCCCTAGTACCGGTCTATACTATAAGACGATGTTTTTTTCGACTTCTGCTATGTACATATGTAGTAACTACTTAACCTAGGAGGTACCTAGGTAACTAACCTCTTACTAAGCACAGTGTGAATCCATAACTAGTTAGTTATCATCGTCTGTCATACTGGACGTGCCTCACCATTTCTGTACACATTAGCTGTTAAGTTCCGCCACGCAAGCGATTCGTCAAAGTCAGAGAGTCAGGAAATCTAACCTTCGGAACATTCTGGCAAATCTTTCAATCTTCCCCAATTCTTCCCCCTTTTCCCGAAAGGGGAGAACCAATGGAGTGATCCCGCGACTCCTCACTAGCCTGGGACCCTCGTCTTGTGAGGGTCTGTAATTTTGGTAAAAAAAATAGAAAATAAAAACAAAAATCCCAAGGGCCCTAGGGACAGTTAGTCCACTGCGGGACCCTTCCTAGTCGTACATAAAGGCAAAGCCCTACTCTTGAGACAACCCTTTCCTCTCACGACTCTCATGATCAGGCGTGAAATCATTTCAATCCGATGGGCTTATCGAATCTTCCGACAGAATTAGTACAAGCCATTGCGGAGCTTTTGAGCAAAAAAGATGTTTTGGTGTTCGCTCAGCTGAATCGCCAATTTTTCGATATCTTAATTGACTACCTTTACGCTCGCAATGCAAAGAAATCCAATGGGTCAGCCTTGTTATGGGCAGCAGGCAAAGGCTATGAGTCAACCGCCCGACAAGCCCTCGCCAATGGAGCCAAGCCCTCAGCAACGAACCGCAAGGGCGACACTTCTCTCCACCTAGCCACAAACGCAGGAAATCTAAGCATGGCTCGATTCTACTAAATGCCGGAGTGGATGTCAATCAGCAGAACAAATATTTGGAAACCCCGCTCAGTGCACCGGCCAGAGATGGCAACGAAGAGCTGGTAAAACTACTTCTTGATCAACTAGGGATCGACCCTGATGTGTTGGGCCGTTCCCGAATTCGCCCCCCAAGGCTCTGGCGACAAACTCCATTATTATATGCTGCGATAAATGGTCATGTTGACATCTTGAGGCTTCTTCTTGCCACAAACCGGGTAAATGTCGAGTCGAAGGATGTGCGTGGCTGGACGCCGCTGGCATACGCGGCAGCGCATGGACAGGCTAAAGTGATGAAAGTTTTAATCAAGGTGCGAGCGATCCGGTTCGGATCTAGAGCACAATGGGATGAGACACCATTGATGCTAGCTGTGATGAATGGTCACGAGGCTGTGACCAGGATTCTCATCGAACAGGAATCTGTCAAAGACGATATTAAATGGAGCTACGGATCTACAGCTCTTTGGTTTGCGGTTTTGCACGGTCACTTAAATATTGTCAAGCTGCTCTTGGACAAAGGGTGCAATCCTCATCTCACCTGCGACATCGGCAATACACCGCTGTGGCTAGCCATCGACCGCGGGCAGGAAGAGATTGTGAAATGGATGCAGCAGTCAAAGCACCAGCCACACGTTCCGCTCAATCCCGCAGAACGGAGGAAACAAATGATAGCGAATTTAAATGCTCTAGAGATATTCAAAATGGACAGTCGACGGCGTCCTGAGTGATACTACTTCCAACTATCCTAGCGGAGTTGCTTCCCTATTGAGTCTCTTACGGCCTCGATACAACTGGTCTAGCTTGTTACAGGGTATGATTACATCGAAACTTTATCTTCCTTGTCATAGTTCCCTCAATATTCCATATTTTGTAATATACCTAAGTAACTAGTATATTGTCAGTTACCAGAAACTCCCCTAAAGACAAACTACATGTATTTTTTGTACTCCGTAATAAGTACTCTATACTATATATTAACTACTGTTAATTCGGAGTATACAGGGCTTAGTGATAACTTGGGTTGGATGTGAAATTACAACCGCTAGCATTGGGCCCACTTGAAGTGTCCATGCAATCCAAATTGGAGAGTTTGTAAAAAGGCAATCTCGCTAATTACATGCCCGTTCCGAATTAGCGAGAAAGGAATACGGTGCAGAGTACTCCGTATACGCCGTCTCAACGGCTGCTAGTGTCTTTACGCTTTTATTTTATACTCCCTCTGTTGTACCCACTACGCTGTATGTACTTCTTGCGTTGGGCGATCCTCTGGTCCACTTCATCATCTCTAGGGCTAGGATTGGCAACGTTCTTCGAAATGTATATCCACCCTACATCCTTTTGTCGCTAGGTCGCTGGCGCCTTGCGAGGCTTCCCTCAGTCCTTACTGCTGTACCCGATGAGGTTACGTTTGGAGATACGCAGAAATTAGCAGGCTGGCCAGAAGTCAAAACGGTCAAGTGTAGTTGTGAGGAGGATTGAAAGAATTAAAGTCTTTTTTTTTTCCATTTCATATGTACTTCAGACCATCCCTAGATAACCTGGTCACATATTCCATCCCCGACAATTATACAATGACTTTTATCCACTTATCAATATTCTTAGCCACTGCTTTGGCCATAACAGGAGTTCAAGCTTCGTCTGAATGTTGGACATCCGTCCACAATGAGACAATACCTCTGTTTCATGGCGCTCCAACCACCTTCAGCTATACTCTGAACACAGCCACCGATTGTCTGAACTGGTGTGGTAAAGTGGAGAAGTGTCAGAAGCTTGGGTCTTTGTCGAGCATTCAGAACAGTGTGATCTTCGCCCCAAGGCGGCACTGGCCATTGACTAAAACGCCGGCTTCACCTTTGGGGGTTGTGATCCAACCACCATCAACAGGACTCAGCTGGTCGTTGATACCCCTACCATATCACCTAGTGCTGCTTACAACAGCTCTCGTGTAGCAACGAGTCCAAGTGATTTGGTTCGTTTCCCTCTCTTCCATTTAACTCCGTCCAGAGCTGCCGCTAACAATGAGGTTCTTTCTTTTTATTTAGCCCCGTACGAAATGTGGAGTAGGCCTTCACATTCAAAACCACCACCACGGTCACCACTAAGAGAATGTTGAAGTAACAGGGTAGAATTGGAGTCCTGATTCTGTGATGAGTATATACACATGTTAGGGCTGGCTATGGTCGGGACTATCTATATTTTTTTGGGAGAACAGTCACCTGCCTTGGCTCCTTGTTGGTCAAGATGTACCTAGCTATTCAGCTGACTTCTGTTTGTCTGTAGAGAATCAACCCTTCTTCTCTCCTCTCTTTGCTCCCTTGGCAGTCAGATCGTAAAGATACCTTTACAAATGCACCTGCAACCTACCGTGAACATCACCGTTAATAGTGTTCCTTCCGGAATTTTTATAGACGAAGAGCATACACTAGGGTATTTTAAGCATTACTTAATTATAGAGTTCTCCTTAACAAATGTTAAGGGTGAATATGTCGTGCTAAGAATGTATATATATTAATGATTATTGCACCCGACAGCCTGCGTTCTCACGAAATGTCACGCACGCCCTGCAAAGCCAGCAGGCTATTCTGACAAATGTGAATACACTGTTTGCCTTCATATATGAGATATTCCACCAGGCAAAAGGTCGATGTTCCCAACTAGATCTTTTGTGTACCACTAATAGATTCAGTTCGTTTGTAGCCGCTTGTTCCTTTTGTTCATGGTACATACTTAAGTAGCAATGTATCTCACTTTTCTCTCACTTTTCAGTTGCTTCTACTATCCCGATATCCTACCTCGCTCTAGTATCTCTTACTTCCACCACATTTTCAGAGCTAGACTGATGTCCAACCTATACCGATGTATCAAAACACTCTCAAGCATAAGTGCATCGTGGAATTTTCGCTGGCAAATGCCAACGGGGAGTGGATTGTGCCAAAGGCGTCCATCAACCATGGCATGACGATAGGAGAATATGCCTCTATGCTTTGCTCCGTTGACTTATCACACCAGCCATCGAGTTCAAAAGTGCAGCGATGGCTAGGTTTCGGATTGACCATGGCAGTTTTGCGAAAGGCATACGGTGCAGGGGATTGGGGGCTCCAGACTCCGGCCCTCACTTGGGCAAAAATCGCCCAATTGATCGAAACATATGTTCAAGTACTACCAATACACATTAATCAAAGATTCTGTATAAGATATCTGACCGATTACAGAAAAACGGAAGACTGAGTGTCTTCCTAGAATGGGGCATGACGAATGGGGACTACAAATGTCTTAGCGATGGCCTAGATTCTGTTGGAAAGAGTTACCTCCTTCCACCTCGGCCCAAATGGCCTGAGCGTCCATTAGCTTGGTTCTTAGCAGTGAGAAAAGCCCTTGGGTACAACGCTGCGGACGCTCCGCTAGCATTAGGTCACCTGTACCGGGCTATTTTCCCAGAGAACACCGAGCTTGCCAATGGTTGGCATAGCTCAGATGTGGATACCAGGACGCTAATAAGGATTGTCAAGACATGCTTCCTTCTAGCCCTAGGCTAGCCAATTCCTGGCAAGATAGATTGTCATTTCAGAACAATCTTGCCAGAGAGTTTGGAGTCTAACCTCCAGCAACTTGCCATCCACGAGTCTGATGATGATGATGATGATGAGTTTGACGAGGAGGAAAGGTGGGAACAATTGTTTTACGAGGAGATGTGTGACGTGGACGATGAACCATGCGAGGGGGCTGGAGATGAGAGCGAGGAAGAGGACGAGGAAGAGGACGAGGAAGATGTAGACGAGGAAGATGTAGACGAGGAGGGTGAGGAGGAGGAGGGTGAGGAGGAGGAGGGTGAGGAGGAGGAGACCAGGGAGAACGAGGAGGAAGAATAGGAGACAACCCTTTGCCGGTCCGAGTTCCCTCCGTGTTTGACAATGTTTGACTATCTAGGATTCTTCTGTTTGACCAGACTATCCGCTCACCCATTCCCCTAGAGCTTTCCTCGGCTGTTAATCATAGAACAGTTACAAGGCCCTCAGCCGGTCCCCGGGGCTTTACTATAAGGCTATCCAAAGTCATCGCAAGCCCTCTTCTCAGCCAAACCTCGAACGCCCTATGGGTTACTTGACCTCATTTCACATGTCCTACTTTGATCTCCCAGGAAGATTGTTTGATGATGGTAAAGCCGGGCCAGGAAATACACGCTTGGGAACTCCAGTAGGGGTGGGCCTTAAAGATCCGATAAACTTCCCGGACAAAGTCACCCTAGAGGGTTGACTGCCTACCGAGTGGTGTTTCCAAATTTCACGGTTGAAGGGATTCTCCGCTGGAATGTAGACTAGCTGAACTACAAAGGTGTTCCTCCAGTACCGAACGGACTCAAACGGCAAATCGCGGCAAGCTGTTAGCCTTGAGAGAATATGAGTTTCCTCAAGGAGCACACCGATGTTGCAGGCTTCCATGGAGAACCAGCCAAGGCTCACTTGTATCGATTGATGAGAATCCCATGTGATATGGATCACGGCTATAAGCGATCTTCCTCTCAGTCAGGATCTTGAAGGAGATATCTGGAAACTGGCTACTTCCCGAGGTTCTCTCAATTGCTCTGACTCATCCCAGAAAGGTTGTGCGGGGGTGTCTCTGTTCTCCGAAATTGGGTGGCGGGGGACCTAGAAAGACAACCAGCTCTACTATCTGGACTCTGTCATTGGGCTGGAAGTATCTCGCATGTTCCAATCTTCTGACCTTCCAAGGAACCTTCCATGGTCAAGGCATTGGGTGAACAATCGGCCTCCAGCGAGACCTATCTATGTCACTAAGCACCTTCTTCGTCCATGGATACATCCGTGAACTAAACAGCATGCAGTTTTTGGTTTGACCTTTGTACATCAACTGAGGCCGGGGTCTACGTACATACCAAAGGAGAATAGTTGACGTCTGCCGCCTCTGTCCTTGAGAACAACATAATCCAGTTAGGCCCACACGGTAGTGTTTTTAGACGTCCTTTAAAATGTCTTTCTCGGCATCTTCTCAAATGTCTCTTCTTGGTTTTCTCCCTTCTCAGTTTTAGAAGTAGATGACAGAAAAAAAGTGGAAAAAGGTTTAGTTTGTGAAAAGGACTTTTCTACGTGGAACTTTTGACATTATACTCATGGACGTGATGCTACATGCCTGTGGATACGCCAAGTAGGTAAATTAAGATAGCCCTCAAACGCAGTGATCTATTCCAACAAGAAGCACCTGGGCAACAATATCTGGGTAGTATCAAGAGCCGCAACATCATCAGGAATAGTATCGGACTATAAACCTAATTTCATACCAAATCTCATACATATCACTACCTAGGAAGTTAGTATTAACTCGAGGCATATATTCTAGCCTTGGCTTCTAAAATGGAAACTGCGAGGGACACCTGTGGTTGTCTTCTGATTATAAGATTCGAACATGCAGATAATGACCTTCCTCCTGCTGCTGCACTAAACCAATACCCTCATTTGAATGCTTCAACCACATACTCCTTGAACATCCCTAATTCCCAACATGAATCGCAAATCCATGAGAAACTACCAGCTTACCAAGAAGCGACTCATGAATTCATTGGCTCTCCCCTCGAGGATGTTGTCACCAAGAACAGCGCCAACGGCCAGCAATGGCGAGACACGATAGAAGGAGTCTGCAATTCAATAAAGAAAGCTGTGAGTGGCCTATCAATCTTTGAGAAATATGCATCTTTTTATATTAACCCTTTCAGGGTCGAAAGATTGTCTTTGCAAACATCGTGTATGTTGGGACTTGAAATATCTAACCTTAATGCTTCCATTCTAATATTCTCGTATAGGGGTGCCAAAGCCCATCTGTCCTCGACGGATAAGGACGATATGCAAGAGGTTATATCAGTGACTCTTTTAACTAAGGCTGGTATTTCTGTGGGCGCACTTCATCTACATTTCGATAGCACCTGGAAGTTATTTCCACGAGGTCGCGGAGTAAAGGCTGGACACGCTCCTAAAATCAAGAGAGCGAGTCTCCCAGGGTGTATTTCGACTAATGGCACTCCCTAGGGCTGCGAAGATGGGGATTCTTGGTTTGGTAAAGACGGTATCCCGGAAATGTATGAAATCTTGGGCTCATCGAGCTGTGAAAATCAGAATACAACCATACAGCGACTGGTGGCTATATGATATGGAGGCTAGGACTATGAAAGGTATCGTTTAATTCCAAGAAGAATACTGTATCCATTAAAAATCAGATATGAGACCTTGGTGATGAGAAAGACGGTCGAATAAGGCACCTAGCAGAAATAGACTACGTAGAGTAAGACGGCGTGGGATAGGATATTTTATATACAGTTCGAGCAATAATGTACCCCCAGGCTCAAATCCAAAGCAATCTGCTATACAATGTGCGCTTAACGATTAATATATCGAACATTGGGACTACACAACCCCAGATCAAACCAATACCCTTCTCAACCCCTCAGTGCCTCCAAGCACTCTCCTTCCTGTGACAGGACATCTCCCTTTGCCACTCTCCCACTTACCAGATCGTTTGCGGGGTCCTGATTCAGCTTCATCCCCACTAGGACTTTTCTTCGTCTCTTCGTCATCACCTGTGATCTCCTCTTCCCACGGTGCGCCAGCGCCCTCGCCAGTCATGAAATCCAGTTGGCGTTGGTGCTCACCGTTCAGCCAGTGGAAGATGCACACATAACAGAACACGTACCCCGTTTGGCAGGCAGTCGGGTTAACGAGCGCACCCATGCAGACAGGGCAAGTGTTGGCGCTCGAGGTATCAGCCGGAGGCAAAGACACAGTATAGATGGGGAGGTAAGAAGTCGCAGAGATGGGAGGTTGATGGCGACGAGGAGGCTTAAGTGCGGGTTTAAGATCACCGGCAGCGCTCTTTTTCTCCTGCTCAGCCTGCTTCTTGGCCTTTTCTTTCTCGTCTTGGATTGACGATTTCCGTCGTTCCGCCGGAGAAGTCAAGCCTGCCACAACAGGGGCGGGCAGATCCAGGACCTCAGTTGCCTTACGGGCGAGCTGGCGAGAGAAATCACTCGCATGCCACCATTCTAGGAACTTGAGGGCGAAGATCGACGCGGGAAGGAAGTAACGCAGCGATGTCAAGAGCTGAGTATGAAGGTTCTGTGGACTAAGGAGACCCAGCAGACCTCCGCCGGGTCGCTGAGATCGCCCGGTGCTGGGGCCGGGCTTGGGATCTAGCACTGCGGCGATAGCGCGGTGGTCTGCGCTGCCCAGGCGGCGGATGCGCGTGCCGATAAGCCATAGGAACGGGGAGGAGTACTTTGTGTTGTCGAAGAGGTAGGCGAGGTTAAATGCCAGAACGGAGAAATAGTATGCTGCATTCACGGATGGGTAGACATTGCGCAAGAACCACTTGTAGTAGAAGAAGATGCGCTGGCGCAGCGACGGGTTGGCCGGCAGGTCGTCGCTGGGGTTATATCGGGGGCCGCCGCTGGTGACCAGGGATGCATGCGGCGCAGCATGGATGTCATACCCTTCGTCTAACTTGCGTTTTAGGTAAGGGATGCCAACCATGACAAACAAATTCTTCCAGATGTCCGTCGAGTGTAGCTTTAGGGCGTCGCGCACGGGGCCTGCGGCGCCGACCTGGGCGCGCGGGATCTCGCCATTCTTAGTGCGGAGAACACGCTCACGTTTCAGGGAATAGAAGTTTTCTGTGAAGGAGCCGCCGAATGTTCGCAGGTAGTAACGTTCGACTATTAATGAAAGGAGGGCGTAGACTTCGTCGTATGAGTTGAGGATCCGGAGGAGGTAGCGCGGGTGGCGGTGTGTTGCGACTGCGAGAAGATAACGCAAAGATGGGGGAAGAAGATCCGAGAGCTGTTGCTCAGCGAGGAGTTCTGTTGTCGAGCACGATCTTCGCGTTAGCGATTCCAGTTACGGATGGTGGGTTCCCCATGTCTGGGGTCTCCATCTACGCGGGGAAGCATCAATGGACTTACCGAAGAGCGATGGCTTGTGCTCATCGAACTCCTGTTGAAGACTAGGAAGGTACTCCATCGTCAGGAGTGCCGGTCATCCTTATCAGGGTGGTGCTTTAAGGTGTTTGAAGAGAGATGGAGAGGAAGAGTCGCGGGAACCAGTGATCATATGCCGAGGCTCAACTTATCCGAGCTGATTACGTCGCTCCGGGCAGGAGATCCATCCATGGCCTACATTCGGCGGATATTTAATTACAACTTCAATATTTCACATTAGATACGGATGTAATATTGTACACTGGATAATATATGCTAGATTATTTTACAAATTGATCCCTCGTCATTCAATTTTCCCGAGCAAGTGCTTCCTGGCACTCAGTCCAGAGTGGCATGAAGAAGCTCGGAGACGCTCCTTCATCTCGGTTCTGGAGTGTCGGGTCTGCCACCAAAATACAATGCATGATGGCTGTCACGATCGGACCCTGTAGCACAATGGCAGGGGACTCTCGATTCATCAATGCTACTCCCATCGACAGACACTCGCGCGCTCGCACTTCGTCGCCCAACTCGGCATGCAATTTGAATAGCTGCACGTAATCCTCTTGTGTACGGTTGGCACCTTTCAAGGGAAACTGGCGCCACAAGCGCCAGAAACCGTCGTGGTCCCCACATTGAAATAGTGTCACCATAAGCTGACGCGCTTCTACTGCGTCGAATGGAACGTTGGCAGCCGCGAGTATCTTCGACAACCGAGACAAGATTTGTTTCTGAGACTCCGTCTGTTGAACCACAGTCGAACTTGAGGAACTCTCTTCGGGGTGCAATTCATTCGGGCTCGAAGGTGCTGGATTTGGTGAACAGACCGCTTGGTAGAGTATATTGAAAACCTTCATGTTCAAAATCGGCACACCACGGAGGCTCAAGCGATCCAGCACTAACAAAGCAAGCTCCATGCCAGTGTCTTCTGAATGAGTCTCAGACTGTTCGGTGATAACACCCGCTGTTCTCGGCGTTAGAAGCGCAGAAACAACATCGAATCCAAGGTCATCCGGAAGGTCATACCCGTCGCGTAGAAAATCAGAGAAGGTGCTAAAAAGGGCATCCTTGGTGTAAGCTGGGTGTTGCCGAGACACAGCAATAGAAAACAATTTCAATCGAAAGGTGGCTTTTTCCTGTGCAGAAAACCGCGCGGCGTGGTTCGTATGGAAGAGCCGTAGAAAAAGAGTGGACTTGCGGTCATTTGGGCCGCTTCCAAGCTCATTTCGTGCATTATCAGCTGGAAGTTCAGCGAGAATCTGAAGTAAAGATGTCGGTGTCAATTGGGACGCAATTGCTGCCGCGCCGCCTGGAAGTGTGGAAGACGAAGTTCCCATGCCAGGGAAACCAGCTTCCAAACCAGACTCAGTGGAGTTCATGGCAGATAGTGCGAGTCTGCGCACGGTATGAAAGCCTCTCCTTTGGCCAGGAATTGAACCAAATCCATCGGACATAGACCTGGGGGGGCGCTGCACCAGTTTTAGATATATCCCCTGTGCTCTCCCGGATGTTCTTGCGCCCTTCACGGGCCAAAGTAGCTTCCCAGAGGCCATCAAGGTCAACATCAGCCCGCTTCTCCTCGGTGAAGATCTGGACAACCACACTAGTCCCAAGGTCAAGACTACCAAATCCCTCAATTCCAACATCGCTCAATTGGGTTGTAGTAGCGCCTTTATCCACCATACCCGCATTTACACAAATCCATCCTGTGGTGATACCATCATCCTTTTCGTCGACCATTGCGCCTGCTGCACTGGCGGCGCGCGCTCGCTTGGCCTTGCGACGGAGTTTGATCTTCAACTCGTTGCGTCCAAGTAAGCCGTCGGCATAGGGGGACAACTTGTATTGACTTCTCAGCCAGCGACAGAGACGATCTGCAGACACGTTCAAATGCTTCACACTGCGAGCAGTTCCAATAATCATGATGACATTAGCACCGAGAGCTGCAGGGATTTCGAGGCCGCGTAGGTCAAAAAGCTTGAGACCATCCAAGCCCAAGTCCTTATACGTGTACTCCAGTAGAGTCGAGAGCATCTCTGGGGAATCGTCTGGGATCTGGGGAAGATGGGCTTCGGTCAATGGGCGCTCCTTAATGATTGGCGCCTCTTCCTGCAGATACCAAGGGACATGCTGTGATGAGGCTGGTGTATTGGCTTCCGAGGGTGCCGATGACTCTTCTGATTCCGACAGACGAATGTCAAGCTGGTTCGAAGTTGGAGGGCGATCAGACCGCAGCCAAGTTGCAGCGGAGAAAGCTCTAGCGTTGGAGATCGAACGGGAGGAAAGAGGCGAGGATCGTGGCATTGGAATGCCGGAGACAGAAACAAAGGACCGTAGCACCTCATGCCGACAGGTCTGGCACGCAGCCCCTCGCAAAAGAGCCCTGCTCATAGTGATGGTTATACTGGAAAAAGAAATGAGGATCTTGAGTTCTTCCAGCAGTTCGAGTCCCAAGGTTGATTTGCCGGTGATATCAAGATAACGGGTGCAAACACTACAAACAGCTGAGTCATCAGAAAAAGATCCATCCAGGTGGGGGGCAAATATCACAAATCCACGGCGCTGTAAACTCTTTGAGTCTTCGATACCCTGGTGATTTTTTCATTCTTGGGTTCTTATTCCCGATTCTACTCATCAAAATGTCGATGGATCTGGATTCCCCCGTCTATTTCACGCAGCAGGAGAAAGTCGCAGCCACGTGAGTTCTTATCGCAACTTTTTTCCCTACATATTCCAACCCCGCTGGGCCAATCTTTCAAACTCTTTATACTTCAACTCTCGGTACTAACTACTTTGCTTTATCAGAATTCTCTGCTGCAACTGTGGCGCTGCTATCGATGGAACACTCTCAGCTGGAGCTCTCTGTTCGGATTGTATCCGTCTTACTGTCGATGTTGCCGGAGGTGTATGTGTAACTCCATTTTTGGGCTTTTGGGCTTAGAAGAAGCCTTCCTACATGTCTATGATTTGTCCCCGCTGACATGAACTCTGTTTGTTTATAGGTGCAACGAGAAGCGGTGATTCACTGCTGTAGGGATTGCGAACGGTGGCTACAACCTCCCAACAGCTGGGTTGTCGCAGCTCTCGAGTCGAAGGAACTACTCGCCATTTGCCTACGCAAGCTCCGTGGTCTGAACAAAGTCCGAATCATCGACGCCAGCTTCATTTGGACGGAACCCCATTCGAAGAGATTGAGGGTGAAGATCACCATACAAAGTTAGTCATTCCCACCTGACGAAGGTCACCGCAAGAATTCCGCTTTAGCACATCTAGCCCTGGGATCAAAGCTAACACCCCACAAGCGGAGGCTTTCCAAGGTACTATCGTGCAACAGCAATTTGAGGTTGAATATGTGGTTGCCAATCAGCAGTGTTCTGGGTATGCTCATACCCCCCCCCCCCATACCCAAAAAAAAAAAAAAAAAACTAACTCTACGCTAGCTGCGCCAAATCTTATACGCATCACAGCTGGGAAGCATCAGTGCAGGTCCGACAGAAGGTGCCTCACAAGCGGACATTTTTGTACCTGGAACAGCTTATCCTCAAGCACAACGCCCATAAGGATACCGTCAATATCAAGGAAGTGCACGAGGGCCTTGATTTCTTCTTCGCAAAGAGGAATGAAGCCGAACGGATGCTTTCATTCTTAGAAAAAGGTAGTGTTCTCTCTCCCCTTTGCTAATACGTGCAAGTCCACTGACAGAATCTCAGTGATACCGATTAGAACTAAAAAATCGCACGAACTCATCTCCATGGACATACACACGTCGTCGGCAAATTACAAATTTAACTTCAGGTAATTTAACCACTTTTGGGCAGAAAATGGTTGCTAACATTACTACTAGTGTCGAGATCATCCCTATCTGCAAGGATGATTTGGTTGCTCTGCCGATTAAGCTGGCCCGCTCATTGTCTGACATAAGCCCGCTCGCCATTTGTAACCGGGTAGGCACGTCTATCAATCTTATGGACCCTTGCACCCTCCGGACAACCGATCTTCCTACTACCACTTACTGGCGCCAGCCATTCCCGAATCTTGCGGACACCACCGAGCTTAGGGAATTCATTGTCTTGGACATTGAATCTACTGGCCACTCTAATGGACGGTACCTCCTATCCGAGGCTACAGTTGCTCGTGCTTCGGATCTAGGATCTAACGATACCACCTACTTCACACGGACTCACCTCGGTGGTGTTCTCCACGTGGGTGACTCTGTTCTCGGATACCACTTGTCTGGAACCCAGTTCAACAATGATCAACTCGAGGCAATTGAGAATAGCCACCAGTACAGCTCAACGATTCCAGATGTGGTCCTTATCAAGAAGCACTACGTCCGCAGCAAGAAGTCTAAGGCCCGCAGCTGGCGTTTGAAGCGTATGGCCCGCGAGCACGAAGAGGAGGCGACTGCTGCTGTAGTCAATGTCCCCACAACCAAGCGCCAAGAGCAGGAGCAGGCTAGGATGGAACAAGATTACGAACTGTTCTTGCGTGACGTTGAAGAGGATCAGGAGCTGCGTCAAACTCTTGATCTGTACAAGAATCGTCAGTATCAGGTCAGGGCCGACCAGATGGATGAGGATGGCGATGATGACATGAGCGACGAGGAGGGACACGCCGTGCCGAAAATCAACATGGATGAGCTGCTTGATGACTTTGATGAATTGAACATGGAGGACAATTAGGAGAAGTCAGTCAGAGTCTGAATGTTATCATTGATGATCATGGCACCGGTTGGCGTTTGTGTTTCTGGGTTTTCAATCAAAAAGTTCATGATTTCCAAATTGATACGTGCAATGTACAGCATGCAGATGCTCAATTCTTATTCTAGATCATATTATAGGGCCGAATGGATCAATTGCTTCAGATGATAATGAATTAAAGTTAGAGCACAAAGCTAGTTAAGGTTGTAAAGGTGAGTTGAGAGGTGTTGTAGATGTAGTTGAACGTAAGTTTCTAGGGTTAAATTGGTCCACGGGTGAGGTTAACAAGAACCACAAGATTTGACAGCATAGAATCGGGTGCGCCACGAAACAAACTTCCAAGCAACAGCAATAGTAAACAACCTCAGGGAGAAAAGAGCTATACAGGGCGGAATTAAGACTGTTATTAATATCAAATTGAAGGATAACCCTAGTCCATCTTCAGTTAGATGTCTACATTGTGGATACTTGATACTACTATACATTGATGTATTGATACTATAGTAGCTGCCATTCTCATATGAGTACCCAAAGAGAATGCCGAAGTTTGACCAGATGTACTCAATCAAACTCGGGATATTACATCTCGGTGATCTAATATTAGAAAGCCGGGCTGTAGTAGATCAAGTAAACAGACCAGAGGCCATAAAAGCCTTATTGAATAAAAACAAGAAGAAACATTCCCCATAAAATCCTAGCTTAGAAGATCTTCCCAAGTACCCGCTTGGCATCATCAGCCATAGCACCATCCTTCGACCCCTTAACAACCTCATTCTGCTGGAAATGGAACCGCCTTCTCGTAGACTTCGCCTCCTTAGGCTGCGGCAGTTCCTTATCCCCTTCACCAGCTGCCTCCAACCGCCTCTTCATCTTCTCCTCATTCTTCTTCGCCATACCATCAGCAATGCGACCACTCTCAACACCCGCAATGAACATCTTAGCTTCCTTAGCTTCACGAGCATCGGCAATCTTCCTCTTGCTTTCCCTCTCAGATCTCTCCCGTTGTACAGATTGCATGAGATCCTCCCAGGAGTACCGTGAGAGATATTTGATGTTCCACACGTCATCGTGATACCCTATAGATCGTAGCACTAGTCAGTACGTATTCATCGCAAAATAACGGGACGTATATAATGGTGAAAATGCCGGTAGACTCACAGCTAGACTTCAATCCACCAACAATAGTCGCATTCAATGTCTCTGCGCAGATCTTCGCTGTCTTTTTGGACTCGAACTCGATCCACCCTTCCGTGTAGAGCTTTCTCTTATTCGAACGGCTGCGATGACCGGCTGCTGATGGGAGAAGAGGAGCCAAGAAAATCTTCGTGATACCTCCGAACCCTCTCTTCTCTAGCATTGCCTTCAAGGCGAAGGGCTTGAGGTATGGCGGAAGAGAAGAGAAGTATATGACACCTGAGCGGGTTTTCTTGGGTGCCTTGCCGTTGGCTAGTTTAGATAACTTAGCAAGCTTGCCCTTTGCTTTGAGCGACTTTGCTGATTTGGTGCTGGGTTTTGTTGAGTCTTCTAGACTTGCGCCGCCGTCTTCGTCCTCGTTATCTTCGTCTTCTTTTTCAGAGGCTTTGTCCTCCTCGTCCTCATCTTCGTCAGACTCCGGGGAGAAATCTGGCTTGGTTGTTGTCCGTCGCCGCTTCACGGCCCGTCCTTTGCTCTCCGCCGCATTGGCTTCGGAGTCGTAACCGCGGTCGCTTCCGCTGGCCTCATCGTCACTGGCCGCGATGTCTAGGAAATCGTTGTGCTTGCGAGTCGTCATTTTGTGGAGTGCGAGTAGTGTTGATTGACTTGATCGTGGGTGGCGGAGGTCTGCAACTTTTTTTATGCGGGTGGTCTGTGCCCCCGGAGGCAATCCGTTCCAATTAGATCTATGAATCAGCCACACACACACAAGCCACACCTCAAAGTCGAGAGTTATTTATGAGATAGTCCACCTTATAGAATGAGTTTTAAATGACAGGTGAAAGATGGAAGAAAATGTTTGAAATTTTGTACTGGTGTATCTCTGAGCCGTTCAAGCTCTGTATGCTAAAAACAACCCTCCCAAGGTATCCACAAACGCCACAGAGAACCAGTATCAAGAGTCCTCATGGTATATGCAAGAAAAGAAATGAATATGTCACAAGTCTAACTAATGCCTAGCGATGTCTTGGCTCGCTCATAAACGTAGAAGCTCACTGCAACCATAGGAACGACCTTGACGTATCCAATAGTCAGTCCAACCCAGAAGCCTCTGAACCCTCTCTCAAGCCAGATTGTGCGGGCCGTTTCGGCGATTCCGAGTCGTCGTCCGTCACCGACTGCACCACCGACCTGCATCCGCCGACGGAGGACCTCAACTGGGTATGACGAAGTCTGCGAAACTAGACCGGCCAGGGCACCGGACAGAAGCTCGGACGTGGTATTGAGCTGCGGTCGTTTGGGGCGATCTGCGGGGTTTTCTGGCTCTGTTGTTCGTCTGAGGGTGTAGCGTGCCACGCTTGGGTGACGGAACAAGTCTCCCACTGTGTCGTGAGTGAGGAAAGACATTCCAGCGTAGGGAAGCATGCCGAGGATGGTCGGAGAGAAGCCACGGTAGAAATTGGTAATTCCGGTGCGTGGGACAACTTTCGAAACGGCAGATGAAGCACTTTCGGCCACAGCAACGGAAGAAGACCCGGCTGCCGCAGCAGAATGGGTGGATGGGGGTTGAACACGCTCGTGGTAGATTTGCCGCCAGATATCCACCAAGCCTGAGCGGTGCGATTGGCGGGTTTCAAACGCCATTCGGACGCGCATCAGCTCTAATGGGTATGTGAAACACACAGAGGTAACACCGGCTAAGCTACCGGAGACTAAGCGGCGGAACGGGGTCTCGTATTCGCTGGAAGGAATGATAACTGCGCGGATCTGCTCGTATGCAAGGAACTTTATGGCGGCGTATGGAAAAATTCGAAGGAGGGTCACTGAATGGCCTTTGTACAGGCCCTGGAAACCTTCCGTGCGCTTGATATCTCGAATCGCTGCTGCCAGGCCAGTCCAGCTGCCTGTGTATTTGGCGAATTGAGGATTTGATGCCTGGAAGAGGATCTTCACGCGGTCGAGAGGTGCTACCACGGTCTTGGCCTATAACGTCCAGCGCATTAATCAGTATGTATCTCGCAAAGGCCTCTAACCCATGGAGACTTACCGCACACCCCGCCAGCCCTCCGGCAATTCCACTCCGCATCACATAATCCCAGCTACGCTTATTGATCTTGTTGTCGCCGCTCTGTGATTTGCCCATGGCGGCGGTGTTATTTGACACAATTGGTTTCGTAGCGGCGCCGAGAGGCGGCGATCCCGGCTGTGCGGTCTCGCTCATCGGAGCGGACTGTGGAGTAAAGTCTGGGGATTTGTTGGGGTCATATGCATGACCAGTCGACATGGAATAGGAAGAGGAAAAGAAAGACGGGATTGCGAGAGAGCAACCGAGGCTCGCAGGAGGGGTGAAAATGTCCGGGGAGTCGCCCTCGTGATCAGTTTCGGCGATATTCAGCCAGATTTCTCGGGGTACCGGACGATCCTCGGGACGCTTCAGCTGTGCATGCAGATATCTAATAGTTGTATTGACAGCTCAGCGATCTTAAGGACGTTTGAAAGAATAATATGACAGTGCAACGGCGAAAAGTGAAAGAAAAGTAACGTCCTGTGTATGTTTCCACTGACGTATTTGCGACATCTGGGAGTTCGGACGATTGTCGTTACAAACATTCTGACATGCCGATACCAACGGCTCTCCGCGAATAACCGGCGGATTACGGTACTAATACGGCCCGCAGAATCAGCGAGTCCCGAGAAGCCGGTTTGTCATCGTACTCCTAACACTAGGCCTAATCGGGACTTGTAGTCGATATGCATTCTGTAGCCCTTCGTCTTAGCCTACCTTGTAGTCTGAATGTATTTTATTAAGGATACTTGTTCTATGTGACTTATTCTATGTTTTTGCATTGCTTCTAAGCTATTTAACTTCTTCCCAAAAAAAATATGCCACTGAAAAGACATGAACTCCCCGTCTCCATGCAGCTCGAAATGTATACGAAGTACAAAGAATATCGTGGTCGCGTGATATTGTAGGATTAATGCCTTCTGGGGGTATCAACCCTTGCGCTGGGCGCGCGTTCGGGTCAAAGGCTTATCCTGCTTAGCCTGCTTAGCCTGTTTGGCTACCTTGGTCACTCTGGTGTCATCCGAAACCCGCTTGCGCTTGGCTGGCCGGCCAGGGTCAACATGAAGATGCCCATGCTCGGATAACGCGGTCGTGTTTTTCCAGCGCAGGCAGCGGGGGCCACTCTCGTTCACATCCAGATAGGTCTTAGTCCGGGTGGTCACGCGTTTGGCTGGGATGTCCTCCGACTCGGCTCTATCAGGCGTCTCGGCTAGGTACGCCTTGCGATTCTTCATGTACTTGGCAATGTACTCTTGCTGGAGAAGCAGCTCCTTAAGCAACTTGGACTCCCGGTTGCCGCGCGAGTCCAGCCAATCCACAAGCTGCTCAATTGCCTCGGGGTCCTCGTAGTAGCCCCATTCACGAGCATTCGATACATGGGTTGGCCCTTCTTCGTGCTTCTTGCGCTCTGCAGGGGTGGTTTGGAAATGTTTCTGGTACTGCTTCCGCTGTTCATCGGTCACGTCGATGAAGCCAGCGTGCTCCATTTCATCCGGGCCTTGCACCCACAGACGGCCATTGGCGTAGTGTGCCTCGGCCGTTGAGCTTTCTGGCATACCCTCGTAGGGCATCGCATTACGCTCAAACCACCAGTAGCGATTGCAGAAGCGATCCAGTCCAAGGCATCGGGTCCTGGGGCAGTCGGTTTCGCGAAGGCTGTTCTCCACAGTCTCGATTTGCTCCTGGAGCTTCTCTATATTGGCCTTCTGCTCGTCGATCTTCTTCAAGACTCGCTGATATTGCTTGGACCCCTTAGGCTGCTTCGCCAGTATTTCCTTTCGCTCCTTTTCCAATTCTTGCTTCCGTTTACGCTCGAGGGCCCGATCAATTCCTCCACGTAACGAGCGTGGTCGAGGGATATCCTCGTCTTCGGTATCCCCGACCATTTCAGAGTCTCCTTCCAGCAATCGAGAATCATCCAAGCCATCCAGCTCGGGCACTGGCGTAGGTGACTTCCCGGCCTTTTCAGGTTCAGGCTGAACGGCCTTGCGCTCCTGATGCAGCTGACGAAGCTCGATGAGTCTGAAAGACGATGTTAGTAGTTGAAGTGACAATGATTAAAGGATTACCTTACCCTGCTTTGCGCGCCTTCTGATACTCAATCTTCTCCTTGCGCAACTCTGTCATCTGATTGCTGCACTCTTCTAGATAGTTTCGGATGGCCTTTGTTTCCAAACTCAACATGCAAATCATCTGGAGCACCTTGGTACGCAAATTGATGTCGAGTGTTTGATACTGCTCCTGTACGGTGTACTGCGTAGGTTCCTGATCGAGAGGTGCCAGATGCTTGAGAATGGTGTTGCAGATTTGCTCCGAGCGAGGACGGATAGATAGCTGGTGCAAAAGTCCAACTATCACCAACTGCCATCCACCGTTGCGGAAATCGCGTTTGCGGAGACGATCAATCCACCCATACTTCTCAAACATCTCGCCAGCCCGATGAATCTGTGTCTCCTCGGGTTCATCTTCATTAATCTGTGCTTTGATGATGACTGCTTCTTCCTTGGCCAAGCTTCCTCTGGTGGTCATTCTCCCAGGCTTCGCCTGGGGCTCTGGAGACTCTTCCTCGGCTTCTTCTTCTTCTTCCTCGCCCTCTTCTTCGGATTCATCAGAATCATCAGCAGGGAAGTCTGGGAGTGAGATCTGAACAGCACCATCATCGTTCGATGAGTTGACGAGTTTTTTGAGAACGGCGCAATGCACTTCAACGAAAAGCTCGCAGTCCACTTCATCTGATGAGAACCGCATAGCTTGCACAAAATCGTCAAAGGTGAAGGAATCCAGTTCGAATACTTCACAGTAGACATTTAGGGTGTCCCAAGTCTCCAGGAGCAACCCCACCGTTTCCGGCTCTAGATCATCAGGCAGAAGGTTCTCTGCGCCGTCATCTTCAGACTCGCCTACCATCATAAACTTGAGGGTCGGTCGGTGTTGCTTTTCGGAATTAGGAGCAAGGTCCAGATCTTCGATAGGATACTTGACCGGTGGCGGGGATGGTGCTCTCGGCTCGTTCTTGATGACCACTGCCGGGAGTCCAGCAAGCTTCCTATCGCCAACCAGTGGCGGTTTGGAAGGGCGCAAGGGGTTGGAAGGCAGGAGGAATGATGGGTTACCATTCAGTGACCGCTGATACTCTTGGTACTGCGCCTCCCTCGATTTTGCCATCTCCTGTGCAGACAGTTTCGACTTCTGTCCCTTCACCGCAGGTTTCAGCTCGGGAAGCTGCTGAGAAGAAAAGAAACCAAAGAAGCCATCTTGGTCCGCTTTCTTCATCGCTTTCTTCTCTGCCACCTTCGCGCCATACTGAAGATGCTTAGGTACCTCAATCGGGATCTTGTATGTCTCTGCGACAGATGGCTTGACCAACCAGGGCGCGCCTGTCCACGATTCTCTGGTGACGTTGTTTTTGATGAATCCACGTAGCATCAATTTAGTGAATGCCTTTCGGTCGCGCGTGATGTGGTCCTGGTCCAGCAGGGCCTCTTCATTTTGTCGATCTAGGATCTTGACCAGATACCTAGCAAAAGCAGGTGTTTTAATGGTGCCATCGGCATATAGCTGTTCTGCAAAGTTTGCCTTGTCTCTGATGGTACCATGAAGCCGACTGCTATCATCAAGCAAAATGAGAACAGCTTCGCCTGGGTAGAAGTCTGATTTGAATTCCTAGATTTGTTAGATCAGTTGTTGATAAATGATGGGATTATCTCACTTCATATATTTCATCCACTGGGAAATAGGTTCGTTAGCTTGATTCACACTATAAGAGAGGGTAATAGCATACCCAGGCTGTCCACCCTCGAAACTATCGAGAACTGAATTCTGCGCAGAATAGGCTCTCTCAGCGCATCGGGGAAACTGTTGTTGACTTCGCGCGATTCCTCCGTCTAGTCAGGGCTTAGCATATGTCCATCACTCGGTGTTCATATTATAATATATACCTCACTGCGGAGCGCCTCGAAAAATGTCAAACCTGAATGGCCGGTAATCTCACAGATGAATCGGCGTTGTTTGTAGAAGTCCATTCGCTGAAGGTAAGGCTCGTAGCTGGTGAAGACCTCATTGGTCTCCGGGATAACCCAGACCTGAAAAGAGGAAAGAGGGTCAGCAGGAAGGTGTACAGTATGGGTAATAGAGGTACATACCTCGGAACTATCATCTTCAATGACAGTTTGCGGGAGGTATTGGACTGGTTTGCGTTTGAATAACACCTATATATGCAATTGTGTAAGCCTCTTTGTCTCCATACCATCCACCATTTCTTCTTGGCACCTCCGCAGCCATTCCATCGGATAAGGTGTTGCATACCATGATGCTTTAAATATTAAGTGTGGACGCGCCAGTCGGCCGGGAGCTACCGTGTACAGGATCGATAATCGAGCATGAACGGGACTAAACAAAACGCGATCTTTGTTAGCGAGTGAAGCTTGTCGATTGAGTGGGGGAAGGTAGAGGCCGCGTCAGACAACGCAATCGGCGGAGGTAACGGGAGTTGCGATATAGATTGAAGATGCTCCAGTTGCTCTGGTGCACCGTTTTGTGAGGAATGGGCGGTTGTGGGTGGGAGTGAATTGTCGTGATCAGGCCTGGTCGCAGACGAAGAACACGCGAACAGTGGAATAGCGATGCCTCGGGATTTCATGCGGACTTACCGGAGTAGAACGCGTCCTGTAATGAAGTTGAGAACCAGGCGATTCTGAGATGATGAACTATAATATGAGGGTTGGGGGGTTGGAAGGAAGCTGTGAATATTTGAAGGTGTAAGAAGCAAGAAAGAAGAAAGGTAGACAAAAAGGACGGAGCGGTAGATCATTGCAGGACCGCGAATCAGCGGTGGAAGCTGATTGGTGGAGAGGAGGAGCAAGCGGGAGCCAAAAGCCCAGCAGAAAAACGCACCTGGGCTTTCCTCGGGACCCTCGACTCTCCCTCCTCCCCCCTCGTCATCTCCGACTATAAATTCTTTCCTCCTTTCTTTCCCAACACTATCCGTATTTACCCTCATTCGACTCGTCTGATCGAGGAGATTTTATCTATATTATATTCATATCAATTTTCAATCATACCTCTATTCTTCAACGCGGTTATCAATTCTCAGTTTCTATTCTTGGTCACCTCCCCGGGCTAAGATCGGAACAATCAATTCGAACTACCGGGGCCATGTCAACCACCAGCTTTGTTTGTATTTTTAGCATGAAACACCAACCTTTCAACAACATTCTCTTTGGCTTTAAATGCTCAGGTGTTATTTGTTCTTCACACTACAGTCATCTGTCTAGGTAATCATATTTCATACTTGAAATATGACGAGACCTATTTTGAGAATAACTATTCCACTAAAGGTGCAAGTCGTGATTATCAAAAAGCTTTGTATGCACATTCTATCTCCTATACCAATTTGTAACTATATATCACCGTTATAGCTCTAAAGCAAGCAGGGCATGTAGAGTTGATACACCTTCAGCCACGGTGTCACAGCGCATTGGCCACCCAGATTTCCATTGTTGGATAAGGGGTACTCTACATCTACTTTTGCTAAGGTTGATGAGCATGTCCTTTATGTGTCATGATACCCTTTTGTTGTGATTGTTTGGTTATCGTGCAGCTAGACGTGAATAACAAACATGCTATGTGTGATGTGTGAAGTCACCACTCATATCTTTTACTTTATTACTTTTAGACTAGGTTGCTTGTGGTTCTGCTCGTATATTACATTCAAATAACTTATCAACCATCAATAATTGGAAGCACCTGCATAAAATATATAAGCGGAAGAGAATTTGCATCACTTGCAGAAATATATATATGCCGCGAACATAAAAATTTATGGCGAGACAATTACCCAGGCTAACATTTAAAGCAAAGAAATAAGAAAGCACCTTCATGCTTACACTGACATTTCCAATACAGTCCTAGAATAGAAGAATAGAAAACAGATTCTTCCCCCATGTTTCTATCTGACCTGCATTTGGCTGCAGGCCAACCATGGATGAAGTGGAGCTAACCAAATTGAGACTAGTGGGAGAATAGACTCCATGATCCGTGGGTCTTATCCACGTGGAAGCAAACAATGCAAACATTATACACCTACATCGTGAATCCTTCAGTCACCTCACAGACCTCAAGAAGTTTATAGTTCATCCTTGGTAGCAAAAACAAAAGAATGTTTTAATCCGAGCTAGTTCGATAGGTCTAAGCTGTAAAATAAACCACCATAAACCCAGCCCAGCTTCCGACAACTCCAAGGGCACAATAACTGCTCATGAACATCAATGGTAGGAACTCGAGCCGGTCCCACCCGAAGATCAACTGGTGCCCCAGGGAACAGTAGATAATCAAAGGAATAGAAATGGTCAAATAAAGCAGCGAAAGTCGGTCGAATATGAAAATTCGGGGCCGCTCGGGGACAGGTGCTACTCGGTCGAAGACGAAGAGGAATAGCACCAACCACAGGACTGTATAAATAGTCTTGAGGGGGAATTCGGCAGCTGTAAACAATAGCGGGAAGAGTGAGACATGGCCCGCAACTGCCAGAGGTCGGAAGGCGCTGAAGTAGCGACGGTCCTTGAGGGCGATGAGACTGAATGGAATGATAATGAGGAGAATGGCTTTCTCATGTACATGCCAACCAAAGAGGAATGATGCATAGCCGCAGAGGGTGATCGCACCGACAAAGGTATCCCAACAGCCTGGGTTGAACCACACCTTAACGAGAGGAATCTAGATAATTGTTAGAAAGGCCAGAGGCACAGGACGAGGGACGCATACCAGTTGGAACAAGAATGTCAATATAAAGGTGTGCTCCTTTGTAACCTCCGGTAGGACAGCGAAAGAGGTGTCTCCCACCAGTCCTCGTGTGACGCTGTTTAGAGCATCAGTGTTCACTGGAAGTCCTAGCCGTGGTGCAACTGCGGGGGTTTTCAGATAAGCTCATATGCGAAGAGGTAGAGGCTACTTACGGGAAATCAATGCTCGATCAGCGAAGGAGTACATAGCCCAGATATTTGGCGCCCAGTACGCGTGACACAGCCCTCTCGAAAACGGAAACAGCCTGTCCTTGAGCTGCAGCAATTGTCCCCATTGCGCAAATGGCCCAAAGGCAATTGCAAAAACGCCCACCACGCAGAATCCTAGTTTGAAAATATTGCCGAACCGGGGCCGGAAAACCGATTTGAGACTAAGGCAATAGGTGCGCAGCAGATAGACGAAGTAGGCGAGAGCGAGGTAGAGGTATATGTGCTTCATGCATAGCAGTACCGCGAAGAGGATGCCGCTGTAGAGAAGAGTCGATTGTTTGCGAGCGAGGACAATTGATAGGATCAGGATTCCATACATGAAGCCATTGTATTGGAAATGGATGTGATCGATGATGAGGAGACCGGGGGATAGTAGGATGGAAAGACTGGCTACATGCGCTGCCTGCTTGTTCGGAAAAGGAACGGACTTGACAAATCTATCGAATAGTTGTTAGAATTCCACTGCATCACATCACCAAAAAAAGATCGAGTGCCATACCGACTAAGCGCATAGACAAGAACCAGCTCCGTCAAGATCACAGTTGCTCTTTGGAAGTAGACAGTCTGCCAGGAATCATAGCCAAGGTTCTTTACGACTAACATCGCAGGGTCTGCGTATGCAGCAGCCTGCGACATCAGCCACTCGAAGGCTGCAAAGAAGGGTGGGTAATCGAGTGTCCATTCCGAAGTTTTCTAAACCAGCCCAAGTCAATATCCGGAACAATTACTTAAGAAGCACGCGCCCGACCGAACATACCTCATAGTACCACTCTTGGATGGGGAGAGAATGGGTGATGGCGAGCCAATTGCGGTGGACCTCAAAATCGGTAGATTTGCTGTAACACAAAGAAAAGTATGTTAGCAAAAGTCATTTGGTAACCCCGATGTCCTGTTCCCGGGTTCTTTGGAATTCCTTTTGCGGTTTTTGCAGCAGTTTTGCAGTGCTTGATGTCTTCCCGATCTTTTTTGCAGCAGCGAAACGAGCGGGACTTACTATGCGGGGAAGAGCAGCACCTTGAAGGCAGTTGCAACGATGGCGCACTGCGCCAATGAGGGGTATAGGTCAGCCATTGGAGCTCCTGCGCATGATGGTGCAGCGATGTTGAAAGCTGAGAAGACACAAGGCGCGAGAATGTGCAAATCGGCGGAGCGAGTAGCTTCCTCCGCATGTTATTTTAAAGGACACGTGACTAGATGCGGAGATCGGAGGTCAAATCAGGAGCGAAACACCTGGACAGAAGGACAGATAGTCAATACAACACATACAACGTCAAAAGGGAACACTTTCTCCGTATGGACTTCACAGACGTCGGAATCCGCCACACGATTCTCAACAGTGTACAGCTCCATCACTTTATCGATTTCTCACCATCGGCCGCTATTATTGCAAAAGAGGCCCGTCTCTGTGTTATTGCTATTGTTGTCGGTTGGGTCACCACTAGTATTGTCTCTAGCATTTGCAATCGGAATTGTGAACGTGACTCAATCCATAGCAAACGCTGATAGCTGCTGCGCAAAACCTTTGTGAAACTTTCGCGAATTCCACATCAACATCAAGCTACACCAAACGCCAAGCCACACAACATGATGAAAACATTAGCTTCACTGGCATTGCTTGCTGTAGGGGCTACAGCCCAGCTTATTGATAGCTCAAGCTTCGGTGCTGGTCAAACGTCAGTACAGTATCAATGTACAGTCTTTGGGTTATGGCTATCTGACTTCAGACCAGGATATCACCAAACCGAGACTCTATCCCCGGATGGACAATTGGAGCAGAAGGCCATGTACCGCAAGTTGTGAGTCGGTCTGTCAGAATTATGGCCGGACTGAGCTAACAGCCATTTAGCTATCAGACAAGCTCATCTTAACACCCCCGTACCCTGGAAACACACGGGGATCAGCTTGGGCACAAAGTCCGTAAGTGAAGGGCTTCAAACCTTGATACTGGACCTCGGATAATAACATGAGTATAGAGTCTCTCAGTCGGAATGGTCAGCAGAGTTCCAATTCCGAGCAAGCGGACCTGAACGAGCGGGTGGAATCCTGCAGTTATGGTATACCAAGGACGGCCAGTCCCGTATTGGTACCTCGAGCATCTATACTGTCGGCCAGTTCGACGGCTTTGCTCTGGTAATCGATACGCATGGTGGAAGAGTGCGTATTGACCCTGTCTTGTATTGTTGTGGCGTATTGATAATTACTGTTACTAACCTCTTCCATAGGGTGGAAGTGTCCGTGGATTCCTGAATGACGGTACCATCGATTACAAAAGCCACAACAGCCCGGACACCTTAGCCTTTGGCCACTGTGACTACTCCTACCGTAACTTGGGCCGTCCATCAATTGTCAAGCTCAAGCACACCAGCTCCATCTTTGAGGTCACCATTGACGACAAGGTTTGCTTTTCAACCAACAAGGTATGTATACACTATATCCTGCCGACATCGTACCGCAGCCATCTAAAACATACTAACCTGAACAGGTCGCTCTGCCCGCTGGAAACACCTTCGGCATCACAGCAGCCACTCCCGAAAATCCAGACTCATTCGAGGTCTTCAAGTTCATCCTTGAGTCCGCCACAGGTCAAGGCCCGACAATCCCCTCGAACCAAGGGAGCACCCCCCAGCAGCCAATTCGCAATCAAGTTCCTGACCAGCCCGCTCAACCCATAACCAACCGCGGCACAGAAGCCACAATGAACGGTTTGGCTGCCCAGATCGTCGACGTCAGCGCTCGCATCCAGCTGGCCGGAAAGGCCACCAACACCATCCTTCAGGAACTGAAGAACCAGGCACAAAAGGCAGACGAGCGCCACGCAGAGCTTATCCAGAAGTCCCTGGCCCAAGACCGCCAGCTCGCCCAGTTCGACAGCCGACTTTCGCGCGTTGAGCAGCTGCTCCAAGCCCTCCAGACCGATTTGCAGAGCAAGGATTACAGTGGACGGTTCAACCAGCTCCACGAGACGCTGCGATCCTCCCACCTCAGCCTAAGCGAGAACCTGCAGGGTCACCTGCTTAGTGGTAAGTCCCCTTGCTTTGTCCATATGACCTATCTATTTCAATTTGCTAATTGCTTTTCTCCCATCTTATAGTCATTACCGCCTCTAGCCCACGTATGGGCTTCTTCATCTTCTTGTTGATTGCGTTCCAGGTGGTCCTCGTGATCTCCTACGTCATCTACAAGCGTCGCCGGGCCAACATGCCCAAGAAGTTCCTTTAAGCGTCCCCGTTCTGTCCCTCTCTCCCTCCCCCTGTCTTCCTGAATCTGTGTCGCTGTCGTCTTGAGTTATTGTGTGATGGGGGCTGGGGGGTTATATTCATAATGTTCACCAGTGTACTCTGCCCGGAGTTGAGCCACCGGGATCTATTCTTCCAGCGAAAGTTATGTAGAATACGAATATGTTATTACGTTGATGAAACCTCTCTGAGAGTAATTAGATTTACAAGTAAGAAAAAAGTGAAATGAGAAATATTCATTTGGCCTTTGGCCCATGCTATCGTACACATTCTCCGGGCCACCCAACCACGCGCATTTTTTTTGAAAAACAAAAAAAAGCAAGGCAAGATAAAACAACATTGAAAGAAAAACAAAGGCGTGGCCGGGCAGCCCGGAGAAACAGATTCAAGAAAATTTGACGATCGCCACCCCGGCGATCGCGAAAATCGAAAAAATTAAAAAACAAAAAAAAAAATCAAATCCACAATTCAAACCGCCGGGGTCCTCTTGTATGGAAGACCCCGGCGGTTTGAATTGAGGGGAGCCTGCCTGGCCAGCAGGCTCCCCTCACTTGGACTTGGTGTATTGGCGCTTCTGCGCCGGTTCTCCCGCGGATCCCTGGTCCTCGGTGCGGGATCGCTTGTTCCGATTGAACACAGGGATCCGCGGGAGAAGTTCGGAGCCCGCGTGGTGGGACTCCTCATCCTCGGCATTGGAGGATGCCTTGGGAGGGGGAGGGGAGTTTGCAGCGTGAGATGAGCCCAAGGTGGACTCCTCATCGATGCGGGACAAGGTCTTCTGATCAACGGGCGAGGTAGGCCCGGCAGCTTCGGCGATGTGACCTTCGCCGACAGCAAGGGGAGGCTGGGTGTTAGCCATGCTAAGGAGGGCAGCGGCAGCGTCAAATTCATGAGTGGAAACAGGAGCGCCGGCAATCATGGTGTTAACAGCGGAAGAAACATTCTGGGTGAACTCGGCGGGAAGACCGTTCTGTGTGATGTTGTTGGTGATCCCGGCGGTTTCAGCACGGTTGAGGTATTCATTGGTGAGTTGCTTGGTCAAATCCAAGCACTTTCGCTCGACAGCTCGGGCATACTCATTTTCACGTTCGTGATGATCATCTTTGACAGCAGTGATAAAGTTCAGAACGACATCGCCTCCGAGGAAACGAGCTCTCTTCTCTCGCCAGTCGTCGTCAAACAGAGTTTGATTTGGGTCGTCAGGAATCATGATGTCACAATCAATGGACGCCATATTTTTGGTTCGGCGAACACGGCGCGTACGCTCGTTGCTGCCATTAATCTCCTTGGTGGCAATCATATCGTCAGGAGTAACATGGTTAGGACACATCCACCCGATCTTGGGGTTAGGGGGATGTGCGCGGGGAGGATCAAGACAATCCAGATGGAAGCGGCAGGGACAGTAGTCGCAAGTAATAATGGGACGTGTACCTTGGGATGTAAAACCACACTTGGAGCAACGGATGCAGTCTCCCTTGTTGTCGTATTCTCGGAGAAGCATGGGATTCGCGTAAACGATAGGAGCGTCCTGCTTGGGTGCTTTAGTCAGCCGCGGCAGGTGGGGCGCCGCCTTGTAGTAGCGTTGATGCTTCAAATTTCGGGCATAGTCGTTATCGAACACAATTCCTTCATCAACTCCCTGGAAATGTTCCTTGATATCCTGAGGAAGTTGGAATTCTGTCTTCTTGTAGTGTTTGGAGTGTGCGATCAAGGTAGAGAAACTGTTGCGAATGGAGCACTTTGGGCAATGCCACTCTCCCTGCGGAGGATTCTTGGGATCCAAGGGAGGATCCAAGCATTCGAAGTGGTATGAATTGATGCATGTGTCGCAGCAGAGTAGATCGCCACCTTTTCCACATTGGTGGCAATCATCGCTGTTGTCGGGAGGTTCACTGTGAGGTGTCATGTTAGCACATAGAACTGGCTAAGCCAGGCCAAGAAATCACATACATAGAGTTCGGCATTTGGCGTGGTTCGTGGTCGCCAGACCAGTCATTAAATCGGACCGAGTAAGCAGAATTTGAGAGTGAAGAAAGACTTGAGACCGTGGTATCAACAGAGAGCGACCGTGCGCGCTGGGGGATCTCAGAGGCCTTAGCCTTGCCTTTCTGGCGTCGTGAGACGGGCTTTCCAGTCTTGCGACCGATAAGCGAAGCAGATGGTGAATAGACAGATGGAGCCTCGGGCTCCGGACCCTTGACAAGAGGTAGATCGAGGATAGAACGAATGGGAGGAAGAGTACTTGGGGGAGGTAGACCTGCGGGAGGGAGGGAACGGGTACGATAGAGCGCTTCATCGATCGCTGCAATATCTCCCTCGATTCCCGTGTCAATGTTGTCCTTGTTGTAGGGGTGTTGAATGGCGTCTGGTGGGCCAATTGGAGTACGAATGTTGCTGTACCGGACTGCGATGTCCACGTAAGATTCTGCTTCAAGACGAGCACGCACGGCTCGCATATTTTCCTCGTGATCAGGGTCCATATCCAACTTGCGCTTACGCTTGTAAGCATTCTCGTTGACCGGGCATGGCTTCTTGGGTCTCTTGAGCGGAGCGGTGTTCGATTTACCGTTCAGGAAGTTTTCCTCAACACGGGGACCACTTGTGTCGCGATAAATATCAGAGATCTTGAAGCTGGGCTCGGCATCAACAGAGTTGGCAGGTGGTAGGCTTGATTCGCTGCGGGGGGGAATATCGGCTGCATTGGATGTAGCGCGAAGGTATTTCTGATACCACTCCTGGGCATCTCTAATAGAATTGCTGAGGACAGATTGGAGCGCAAGTCGCAGTTGGTGATTTGCTGCATCGCATTTGGCGATGTTCGCGACCAAAGAGAGTTGAAATTCATCATCCACAGCATTGGACCAGAAGTAAAGAAGAGCCACGGCACCCGGCTCGTTGCCCTTCTCGGTTGCGTTGATTATGGAATGCTTTATGAGAGCCCGGAGTTTAGGAACATCATATTTGTCGGAAGGTTGCAAAGGAAGAGACATTAGCGCTGTGACGTACTTGTTGGTATCGTCCGCGCTCGGGAGGGTAGGAGTGGCCGCATCGGCCGGGGTGGTAATGGTGCGAATGGGCTCGTCGGCCAGGCTTTGACCTCCGCTGGAGATTGAGGCAAATGCCTCCGCCTCAAAGGCCTCAACATGACTCTTATCGGCTGTCAGTTTCTCAACCCCGCTAAGGGGGGAAAGGCGCTCAGTTTCGTCGCGCGGGATGTTGGTCGGCTCGGTCGCGACGCGGTGGGCCCGTTCAGAAGGAGGAGTCACGCCAGCAGCTCGGTACTCCGCAGTCGATGGGTATTCCCCGAGCTCTCTCATTGTCCGATACTGGGGGGTGGGCTTCGAAGGGCCCGGGGGCTTCTTCTGAAGCTTCCGTCGTTGCGCGGGTTTGGAAGAGCCCTGACGGCGTTCGGACTGAGTGGGCCCCGTAGGGGCAGGCGGAAGGGGCCTGGTAGGATTAGTGCCACGCGCTCCATGCCCTAACTTCTTGGGGTCAACGTACTTGGCAGCAGCTACAGCTGCATCTTGCTTCTCCTTGGAAGCTTTCTCGGCTTCGACTATTTAAAGTCAGTGTTTGTTCTCATCTTGGAAGTGAGTGAAAAAAAGTGTGGGGTAAATCTCCCAGTTTCACCTGAAGGATGCAACCTCTCCTTCTCCCCCATCTCAGAAGTGATCAATGACCAGATCAGTGAGATAGATAGAGAAAGAATCATTCATATGAAAATGAGAAAAAAAAAAGGAATGGTAGGTTCAATGATATAAGTGAGTGAATCTGGGGGGAGGGAGGGGAGTATGTTGTCTCATCCACTCAGGGCTCAGTGAACCAAATGACAGAAGATATCCCGTCTCAGAAGTGACTAGAGCAATGAAAACACAATCCATGACATGAGAGAAATAGCTTGGAAAGGCCAACTCATCTTTGCCTGAGAAATGTGGAAGGCCAAGAGGTAGATGAGGTGTTGCACCTCAGTCACAACGGGATCAGGGACATGGTGGCATGGGGACATGGGACTGGGGACATGAGACTGAGGACATGAGACTGGGGACATGAGACTGGGGACATGAGACTGGGGAAGCATGATACAGAGGAGCATGGCATGGGGTAATCTTCCAGCTTGAACTGGGAGATCGTGATATCCGCGTCACAGATGTGATTGGATACCTGGGAGGGGACTGGAATAGACAGAGGATGGTCACTTACTCTTCTTGTTGAGAAGACGCTTTGAGACGCGACGCACAGCAGCACGTACGGTATCCATTTTTAACACTGAATGTAACGAAATGGATTGAACGTGGGGAAGAAGAGAGAAGAAAAAAAGAAGAAGAAGAAGATGGGGGGAGGGGGAGGGACATAAATACTCTGCGAGACTGGGGGGGCTTTCCCTTTTAGGTCAAGACAGATTTTCTGTAAGAAGGGTGCAAACGGGCATAATAGAATAGACAGTAGTCCAGGTGACATGTCACGTATTGACCTCGACATCCCGTGCTACCAGGTGACTCCTTTGAGGATGCTTACAGAGAACAATAGCTTTTATATTGATCTATTCATCTATTGATCCTTTGAGAATACGAGTCTGCCTATGTATAAAACTTCAATGGCTGCACAGCCTTAGCTCTATTGGACCTGATCTAGCTGTGTAGACAATTCATCAGGCACGCATGCAAGTAGATAGGCTCTGGATCGACCGTAGGTGACGGATATAAATTGGCTATTGTTTGCAGGTCTCACAGGGAAATAGTTGTAGGATGGGATATACTCTCGAGATATCCAGAAAGCCGTGGTTCCATTGTGTGCTTGGGGGATTCAACAGTCAACAAGAATGAGACGGAGGGCCTGATTGTATTGCTGTACCGAGACTCTACATCGATTAGCAAGTTGCGACAGCCTGGTTCTATGTGATTACCAGCCACTAGACAAACACCATCTAGATAGCTCAAGATAGTATCCTAATATTGCATACTCTGAGAGGAGAGCACGAATGACTTGCCTACAGACATTTGAACATCGCCCTTTTATTGAGTAGTCGACGATGAACTGCATATGAATCAATCAAATCTGGGTTTGATCTTTTCCTCGAGCAACAATCTGTCTCGAACAAAATACAGATTGAGATTTGGCACGGATAAGAATATACGAAAGTGATAAAGAACTACAATGGCTACCGTCTCAATAGAACGTCTCCATGTAGATTTACAATACACCTGAGTACAGTCTGGCAACGTCTTGATTTGGTCCGTGGAGTCTGCTCCAATTGCTACATACAAGACAGACAGGCCTCCAGGGAAAAGCACAAGAAGATCTCCCAGCTCCCAGCTTGTCGATAAAGTATATACCGAGGTTTCCAAAAAAATGGGTTGGCATTGCCAGCCCTGTCGCATGTCATGGGGAAAATCAAGTGTTTCTCTTTTGTTTTTGGATAGATTTCGTATGACCTGCAGTGAGGCTCGTCATTGGATATCTGTTTTGCATTCAGATTGGACAAATAGTCCTACACTATATCAAAGTGTATTTTATGAAAATGATGACCAGGGGAAGTTTGTTGAGAGCATTGACTCATATTTACTCTTCACCGCCGGTGGTCTTGGCCTTCTTCTTGCTCTTGTTCTTCTTGTTACCGGTAGAGCGAGCAAGGGGCTGCTCGAGAATCTTGAGGATCTCCTCATCCTCGAGCTTCTTGTCAGACTTGACCTGCTCGAGATCGACGGGCTTGGCAGCAGCGAGCTTGGTGAGACCGTTCTTGGTGATGGCTGTGGGTGGGGTTAGCGTATGGGTCCAAATCATCTCCATGCAAGGTTAAGGTACGTACCAATGGTGGTCAGCAGACGAGAGACGGGGGAACCGTCAGTCTCACCGGCGGGCTCGTACTGGCGCAGGACGCCGCCACGAACGCACTCAACAACACCGACCTTGGCGGCCTTCTCGTCCTCAAGCTGGCGCAAGCTGAAGGGGAAAGTACCGAACTTCTTAACAACCTCAGACAGAGTCTGGCGGGAGCTGGGGCGCTTCAGGCCGTAAGTGGTGGTGGTACGGCGGTGCAGGGTAGCACGGTGGTCGAGGTTCTTGACCTTGCCGGATCCCAGACTGAGGCCAACCTCAACACCCCAAACTTCGCCGACCTCGGGGACACCGTCACCGCGGACACCGTTACCGGGGGAGAGAATGATCTTCTTCTCACCCTCAATCTCGTTGCGGCCGAACATCCAGCTGGTAGTGTTCTCGACGACAGTGCAGTCGTAGGTCTTGGCGATCTTCTCGAGCAGAGAAGACATGTAGGCCTGAGTAGGGGCCTTCTGGGCCGCGGCCTTCTTCTTCTCCTCATCGGTACCCTGAGCCAACAGACCCTGGGGAACCATAAGGCGCAGGAGGACCTCGTTGGCGTAGTGGGTAGCGATAATGAGGTCAGCCTCGCGGCCGGTAACAACCTCCTTGGGGGCGTCCTTCTTGGGAACAACCACCATATCGCAAACGATGGTTCCGAATCCATCGATCTGAGCACCAAGCTGGATCTTGACGAGCTCGCCGGCCTTCAGGGTGATCTCGGCCTCGGCGGCGTCGGACACCAGAGGAGTGTAGGGAGTCACATAGGAGCTAGGGGAGACAGTAGTGGGGTGAGAGATACCTTAATTTACAAGTTACAATCAGTTCATGTGGTTCTTCTGCCACTAACGGGTAGAGAGGGGGTGGACCAACCCTTGACAATCTTCTTGCCCTTGTAGACCTTGGTGATCTCCTCGTCGAGGAGCTTGTCACCCTTCTGACAGATCTCGACGATCTTCTCTCCCTCCACACAAAGAGCTACGTAGATGTTAGATCACAAAGTGAGACAGTGGGAAGTTCTTGCGCAACGAACCGGCAACAGCGTCAAGGACGTTGTGAGAAATTTGCGCAGCGGTCTTGTACTTGGTCAAGGTATCGGGGTTGTTGAGGGTGTAATCTAGAAAGAATCGTATAATTAGTCATGGTCTATGAACCGAACATATTTTCTTTGTTGTGGTGAGTGCCAGCGAGCTCATGGCCCATATTGGACTCGGTGCCCACAAACGTCAGAGCTTTCCATGAAGTTTACATACCAACCTCGGGTGCTTTGTCTTCCGCCATTGTGAAGTGAATTGAGCTCGTGGAGCTGTAAGAAACAAGTAAATGCAAGTGGTTTCGAGAAAAGTGTTCGGATTGTAAATCCGTGTGAAGCTAGAGGAGAGGAATGGATCGAGATCGAGTCGTGTGCAAAGCGTCGAGAGGGCGTTTAGCGTTGGTGGGGTTGGGTGGTGGTCGCCTGATGTTTCAGGCCCGTCACCTAGGGCTTTGCCGAAGACGTCATGGCCATCTCTCCCTTGACTTCATACTGAGCTACGCCATTGATTTGAGACAAGAGAACATGTATTCTATATTATAACTAGCTAACTTTAGTGTTGATTTTGTTATATAGACCATAAATATCCCTTCTTGATACCCCAGATTCCGCCACAAACCCAGGATCGCTCAGACCTCCAGTCTACTCCGTAACTTCTCCTCACCTGACCAGTCGTTTCCCCTCTTATACATCACTGGGAAGTACGTCAATGTATCCGGGCTTTTATCTTCTATTTATTCCCCTTTCGATGTCTTCTTTGTCATCCTATAGCGTTGTGGCCAGAAGGGTGGATCAGACTGCCAACTGTAGAATATCCATGAAAAGTACCGTTGCCTATATACATACAGAACAACTTTAATGAGGTTAAAAAATACTCTATAATATACACCTAGGCATACCTACATCGGTACAAAATATACATGTACCTAGTTACCTTTAGGACTGTGTATTGCCTGAGGCATAGTGGTAACCTGAGGCAATGCAACATTCCCCTCACTCGTTGTAAACCTGATATCGATGGATGTATTTATACCATTAGTCCATTAGTCCATTACTGGTAGTTTGATCCTCATTTTAAATTCCACGCTATGAGTCCTACAGAACTTCCCATCAGGGTTTTGACACACAATATCCGTTATGCAACCTCATCTCCCTTCAAAGGCGAACAACCCTGGGTTGATCGCAAACAATTGCTGTTGAATGAATTTGAGTATGAGACTCGTCATTGCAGAGAGACCTTCGTCTGCCTACAAGAAGTTCTCCACAATCAACTTGGTGATATTCTGGCTGGGTTGAACCAGGACGGAAACCCCGAAGCACCAGAATGGGAGTATATCGGTGTTGGTAGAGATGATGGCCACGAGGCTGGGGAATACTCCCCTATCATCTACAGACCATCAGTCTGGGAGCTGTTACATTGGGAGACAGTCTGGCTGTCCAAGACACCTGAAACGCCATCTAAGAGCTGGGACGCAGCCTCCATCCGCATTGTTACCATTGGAGTCTTCACTCATCGGGCTAGCCGGAATACGGTCCTTGCCATGAACACCCACCTTGATGACCAGGGATCTCAGTCTCGTTTTGAGGCTGCACGTATCATTATCGGGAAGATTTCCGAATACAGCGAGAACAAATTCGCAAAGCTCATCTCGGGCACTTTCTTGGCCGGCGATTTCAACAGCGAAGAGAATCAGGAGGCTTACCAAGAGTTGACGAAAAGCTTACGTGATGCATACAAGGAAGTTGACAGCTCGAGGCGATATGGTAACCATATTACTTGGACTGGATTTGGGTACGAGGATGAGCCAGCCTCGCGTATTGACTATGTTCTAGTGAGACCTGCAGGGACTCACGGTCAGAGGTTGGCAGTCATTGGCTATGCAGTACTAGGAAATCGGTTCGACGATGGTGTTTTGTGCTCGGATCACCGTGCTGTTATTGTGGACTTAATACTCCAAGACCGAATAGGTACTTAGATAGTGCAATGTTACGGCATATGAATAACAATGGATATGCCAAGAGACCTCGGAATACCCGTGGACCCTGGAGGTTACATTATGTAACACACACGTGGGTCACATGACAGTATGTAAAATTGGTAAACGGGGTCATAGGTTAGCCTGGAGCCCATAGGTGAGTATTGGGAATAGCCTCAAAATATCTTAAAAGTAGTATTATTCTTTAATCTATAATTCCTTTATGGTTGTTGGGTATATAGAGTGAATGGCGCGTTTCTTTGCTTTGATTTGAGACGGGTGCGGACACTTGTAACGGGTACTCTCCCTCCTTCTCCTTTGCCTCTTTCACCATCACCGCGACTTTTAAAAAAAACACAACTGCAACAACTCCCCCGCTTCAAAATAATCTTCCAGGGAAGAATCACGTCCATTGGGATCATCGCAATCGATTGACGAAAAAGGTCAGCTGACTTGGCCCCAACCGACCCGGAGCGGATTCTGCGCTGGAACTCCCGACTGGTCCATTCAAGGAACATCGGCAAGAGCTCTCCCCCTTCGGCCCTGGTATGTTCGATATTCCTTCCCATTTGGTTTTCCTGTCCATAATATTCATATGCTGTCCCCATTCAATCCGTCGCACACCCTTTGCTGGTGACCTGTGGCGTGTTCGGGACATGCGCCCGTTGCGACACGTCCATCCATCAACTTCATCCCCCAAGGTGAAATTGGATACAAGGTCGCGACGGTGATGGATAGTTGTACTCTACTTCTGAAAACACATGCTAATCATGATTTGATCGGATGAACAGGTTCCATCCCATAATGCTACGGTAACCGACCCGAACCTATCCCTGTCGCGTTGAGAGCCACTCCGAGCTTGGAAGATCATACGAGTGGCATCAGACGTTCGTTTCGCATTCAATAGACACCATTCACAATGCCATCCCCTGAAGTGACGGGTGGCTCGCTGCCCTCGGAGCAATCATTCGGGGACATTCAGTCAGGTGCCCAGAACAGCTCTGGCGCGTCGGACACAGGGGACCAAGGCCTAGACGGCATCGACCTTGGGACAAGCCGGTCAACAAATGGTCATACGCCAGATACAATTGCAGAGGGAAAACAAAGTGCAAAGGCTATGCTAGCTGCTTCTGGGGTGTCAGCCTCGTCAGACCCCGGCAGTGAGGTTTCCAATGGTACGTCCCGTTCAAATGGGACGCATGGTTCTGCAAGAAAGAGATCTCATGATGGATCTGCTGCCCAATCTACAGAGGTTTCTGGGGCCATGGCCGTACGCGCCCGCGAAACTCCATTGGATAAGGTTCTCCTGGAGCAGTACGTTGATCGCGAATTTCAGCACTCGGCTGCAGCTGCCTGGCAAAACCCGAGTCAGGAATTACAAAAGAATAAGCGAGCGGAACGCGACTTTTATTTGACAGTACGACGCGAAAATCAGTTAAACCCAGCTGCATTGTATGGTGTGGGCTATGAGGGATTTGGAAACCCCCGTACCGACATGCGCAATCAACACCCTCAACTTCTCTACCCAACCCATAGACGCCGCCCCGGAAACAGAAAGACGCGAGAATTACGCATTTCACGACGTGACGCAAAAACGCAGAACGAACAGATGGAGGATCTGGTCCCCATCCGCTTGGACATTGATTGGGAAAAGGTCAAGATCCGTGATACTTTCACGTGGAACCTTCATGATCGTGTGGTGTCCCCAGATTTGTTCGCGGAGAAGCTGGTTGAAGACATGGGTCTCGCGGTAGAGAGCTCGGTTCCTTTGACGAGAATGATCTCCCAGAGCATCCAGGAGCAGGTGATAGACTATTACCCGCATCTTAACATACACGAAGATCCCCTTGATCCCCAATTACCCTACACCGCATACAAAAACGACGAGATGCGGATTTCGGTCAAGCTCAACATCACCATTGGTCAACACACCCTCATCGACCAGTTCGAGTGGGATATCAATGACCCCAATAATTCTCCCGAAGAGTTCGCATTATGCATGACGGATGATTTATCACTCTCTGGTGAATTCACCACCGCCATCGCTCATTCAATCCGCGAACAGTCCCAACTCTTCACTAAATCCTTGTACATTGTCGCTCACCCATTCGATGGCCGTCCCATCGAGGACCCAGACCTCCACACCTCATTCCTCCCCACCCCTGTGGCTTCTGCCTTCCGACCATACCAATCCGCCAAAGAGCATACGCCTTATCTTTATGAGTTGAATGAGGCAGATCTCGAACGCACCGAAATTTCAATATCCCGAGAGCAACGTCGCCAGAAACGGTCAATTAACCGTCGTGGTGGACCTGCTTTGCCGGATCTCAAGGACCGTCAACGCACGATTCGTACCATGATTGTTTCATCCGTGATACCAAACTCGGTGGGCTCTATGGACGAAAGCAATGTGATTAAACGTACCGGTTCCGGCCGTCGTCGTGGAATGACTGGACACCGGGGCGATGATGATTCCGACGATTTTGATAGTGACGACTCCTCTGTTGGCTCTCCTGCAATTGGGCCCAACCTCGCACAGGGTACTGCTCGTACTAGAGGCATGAGAGGCGCGGCATCTGCAGCCCATGCGGCGCTTCGCGCCAGCCTTGGACAATCTGCAACCCCTGAACCAGTGTATCACGAGCCCCGAGTCTCGGCCCGAAGACAACAATACCGAGAAGAGAGTGTGGATGACTCTGATAAGTTGATAGTGAGATTTAAGATTTCGCGTGATAAGCTAGTCGATCTGAGGAACGGAAGGCGCATTGTCTCCGCCCACTCCAGCGCAGGGCAAGCATCTCGCACGATGGCACCTCCGTCCGATAAACAGTCCCGACTTCACCCTCCCCCGCGACCCCAACAAACCGGTGCTGTTGATGCACCGAACCCTCCGCAGCCTGGTGTTTCTGGCGTGAGTAGATTTTAACCCCAGTTTTTGGCCCATGGCTGACCCTGTGTCTATGCAGCCCCCACCACCCAACTGGCTGGCAGCCGGTCTCAGCAAGTTGAAGCAGTCTCACCCGAACGATTCCTTTGAAGGAGTAATGCGTTATTCCGCCGTCGATACGGAAACCCTGGCCCCCGTGGCGAATCCCAACAACCTCCAGGCTGGCCAAAATATCAAATATCAATACCTCCCCCGTATTCGCTGCCATGACTGCCCCGGAAAGCTGTACACTCCCGGTCCGGGTATGACAGTGGACAACTTTGAAGTCCATCTCCGCAACCGACAGCACAAGGAGCGGGTGGAGGAGCGCCTCACAAAGACTGGTGGCGATGGCGGAAGCGCGAGTGCGAGCCCTCGGATGCCCGCGAGCGCCAGTCCAGCTCTCGGGGCTGCCACAGTCCCTGGAGCACATGCTTCTCCCTCTCCGGCCAGTGGATCTCAGCCATAAGTCAATTTCGTTCATGAAGTGATGACAACGGCGTCCTGTGTGATTACTTCCCACTTCTCTTTCAGATCGCTTATATTCTTTTACACATTTGATCAATTCAATCCATCTACTTCTTCATACTCCAGAACTCTCTCCCATTCCACCCCCACTCGTGTCGGTCTTGCATAGGTTTTGGTTTCTTAGTGCCGGAAGCGATCTATCTTTATCCTTTCTGTTGGCGCTCAATGTTTCTCCGGGGGTGTTTGTGTTTTTTCTTGCTTCGCTGAACCATGTGTAATAGCAGTTTGAGAGACGGGTTGAGCTTCAAGTAAATATCTCTATTTTCTTTTTATTGAGTGACCTAGTAGGAGTAATCTCACATCCACAACTGCCAGTCTATTTGTATCTATTAAAGAACCCTAAGGCTTCTTCCCTTTCTCATAATTCCTTCTCCATCTTTTTCTCCGTCTTCCTCTCTCTTCCCATTCTCAATCCATGCCATTTCCTTCCACCGAGTCCACCATCACCATTCTTTGTTTCTGCTCCTGCTTTCTATCGACTTCTACCCATACCCGGGCCTGCTTATTGCAACTTCCCAGGAGTGTAAAGTTTGTCTCTAGGAACATGGACACTCTTTTGATTCTCCGTTTCCGAGTGCTTTCCCCTATAGGTCTCACAGCTCCTACATGTGATCCCCTACTAATCCTTGCAAGGGTAAGTGGCAGGGGCAGAGTTTCCACTTTCGTCGATTCAGCAAGAGCGAGGCATTTAAGCAGACATTGGCTCGACACGAACCTTACCTAGCGCTGAAGTCCAGGAGGGCCAACGGGTTTTCGACGTTGGTTGTGGTGTTGGTGGTCCCGCGAGGGAAATCGCCAAGTTCACCGGGAGTAATGTCTTCGGCCTTAATAAAAATGATTAACAAGTTGAGTGTGGTACTCTGTACGCACAGAAGGAAGACCGTAGTGATCAGGCCCGCTTTACCAAGGGCGACTTTATGCAAATGACTTTCCCCGATAACAGTTTTGACGCTGTCTACGCGATCGAAGCTACCGTGCATGCTCCTAGTCTGGAAGAAATCTACTCGGAGATTTTCCGGGTCCTTAAGCCTGGCGGCGTCTTTGGTGTTTACGAGTGGTTGATGACCGAGAACTACGACAACGATGACCTCCGTCACCGTGCGATTCGTCTTGGTATCGAGCAAGGGAATGGAACTAGCAATATGGAGAAGATCTCGGTCGCTCTAGACGCGATGAAGAAGGCTGGGTTCGTGCTTGAGGTCAGTGAGGATCTTGCTGGTAGTAACGATGAGCTTCCTTGGTACTGGCCTCCGAGCGTATAGATATACCTAAGTACCCACTTTTACGGCTTAACAATCGAGGCAGAGATTCCACTTCCGCCGCTATCGAGGTCTTGGCTCGGGATTTCTTTTCTCGAATATACTTCATAGGTAACAAGTAGTTAAATGAATATTCTTAACTTACTCCGTACTGGGATGTAAATTACAACACCCTCCACTAATAAAATAAATGTACTAAGGCTGGCTCGGGCTTACTACATCGGGACCCCGCAACCCTAGTCAAATTCATTGCTTCAGCTCTTTACTCATCTCCCTTTCCTTTCTCCCTAGTTGAACCATCTTCCCTCATATCTATCAATCAGTAAAATGACAACGGAACAGTTCACCATTCAACTAGCCTCCCCAGCAGAGGGCCCCATTCTCGGCAAAATAAGCAGTGACTCGTTTCTAAATGACCGCCACACTCAAATGAAAGGACTAGGAAAGGACCCGTACGACCTCGAAAAGTCAATGACAGCATATCTTTCCCAACAAGCCGTGTCACCGAGAACAGTACTTCTGAAAGCAGTAGACAACGAAACAGGCGACACTGCCGGCTGGGTCTTGTGGAGCTTTCGAGGGTTCGCGGCTGAAGAAACTACAGATATACGGGATACTGTTCCACCTGCAGCAACACAATTCACGTCGACAACCTCGACACCAACCACGGGGAAGACCGCTCCCAAAGACCAAACCAAGAAAGTCGACATCGATGAGAACGACCCAATCAAGCAGCTCGAAAGGATGACCGATGCAGACATGAAATCCTGGATGACGAAGCTCATGCCCGATGGCACCAAATGCATGTATGTTAACTCGCTTTGTGTGGCACCCAAATGGCAGTCCAAAGGAGTCGGGTCGGCGCTTCTACAATGGGGTACAAAGACGGCAGATGCAGCGGGAGTTTTTATATGGGTGCATTCTTCGGCGGATGCATGGAAGATGTATGCAAAATATGGGTTTAAGATTATTGGGACACTTGACGTGGACTTGGACCAGTATGCTCCAGCGTCGGCGCCAGATAACGATGGGAAATGGGGTCATTACGTGTTTCGGTATATGAAGAGAGAGCCATCTCAGGAATGATTGTACCTTGACTTGTAATCGGTAGGTCGAATTCGAATATGAATCTTTTCAACACGCAAATAAGTTGGACTAAAGACCTCTTATCAGAGATCTCGGTGAGTACAATTTAGTATATAGAGTCGTGTTTTTTTGTCACGAGTAACACCTTCAGTCTCGTCATGGATAATGCCGAATAACTAAGTGCCTCGGTCAACAGTATCTAAACATGATGCGTCAGGCTGTGAACCAAGATTTCTACAACAGCCCTGATTTCCCCGAAAAGCAAACGTTAATTCTTGTACAGAATATCAGACCAGGTCCTTGGTGGATGCGAAAGTTACAGTAGACGGGTTAAACCTTAGAAGCATCCATATAATTCCATTTTCTTAACGGAACTACAATGTAAAAAAGTACTTTTGAAACAAAGTTCAATTCATTTACAGATAGAAAGCATATATCTGACGGGAATACGCAAAGAGACAGACAGTCGTGAAAACTCGGGCACAAGCCCCATGCAAACTTGAAGGGAAAAAAAGGCAGATGGGGTATACATCTCGGACCATCACTGAACTGCAAAGAAACAGAGCAAAGGGGGGCGAAATGGTGAAACCATAATGAAAATAACATGGGAATCAGGATATGAATATGGATATGAATATGAATATCGACGGGGACGGGGACAATCCACGCAGTAATCGCACAACTTATTTAAATCTGAGAACAGCACTAAGATCGATACCAGACGTCTATGTTCCGACGATCTTGGCCGAGGAACTCATAAATAAATGACCATTGGAGGCGTGTCTGGGACGAAATGAGAGACATGGCTCGTATGTAAACACACCGCTGGACGGGGCCATGCTATGTCCCAGTAGCCCACCGGAGGTTTCTATCCACGACGAGAAGAGCGTCGCGAAGGCAAGCTGGCTGCCTCAGGCTTCTTTGCTTCAGGTTTCTTTGCTTCAGGCTTCTTGGCATCGCCCTTCGCAGGAGTGGCCTTTCCGCCTCGCTTCTTTGCAGATGGAGGAGGCGGCGGCGGCGGCGGCGGCGTGGGTTCCTTCTCACTGACCTCAGGCTCATCTTCCTCAGAGAGTTCTTGGTCGTTGTCCGTTTCATGAGTTTCTTCGTTCTCACTTTCCTCCTCCGCTTCATCTTCGCCGTCGTCTTTTTCTTCGGGTTGATCCCACTCTGCCATCTCCATATCGGCATCATCGCTGTCATTGTCGATATAGCTAACTTCCGGCTTCGTGGTGCCTCGAACACTGCGTCTGCGAGACGAAGCAGGCGTAGTGCCTCCAGCACCTCCGTCAGAAGACCAGCCATCGTCGTTCTTTGATTTCCGTTTCGACTTGGCTGCACTGATCGATGATGTGGACTTGCGGGCGGGACGAGCAGACTTTTCCTTGCGGGCCTTTTTGGACACCGAGGTTTTTCCGTTCGCATCGAGAGACTCGGGTTTTCGCTTCTTGCTTGATCCGCTCTGTGAAGCGTGGGTAGAGTTACTCCTTGGCTTCATTGCAATTCGTACGACGCGATCAAGCAGATCATCCAACTCATCTGGAAGGAAGTTCTTGTCGGCGACGTCTTGGGCTTCGCGGTGACTGCTCATGGAGGTGAAGAGGGAGCTTGGGACTCCCATCTTTCCAGGGTACGTTTGCAAGATGTTGGTTGCGCCGGCGGCACCGCCAAACTTGTGCTGTTGGGAGTAGACATCTGCGAAACGGCGAATAGTTGCTTGCGCCAGATCTGAGAGAGTGTGGAGGCGGGTGGAGATCTCGTCTGATTTGGTGATGCCATCGCGGAATTGCTTGACGCGCTGTCCGACGTGGAAAATCAATGACATGTTGTGTTCATTAGCAACTGCGGAGAGGTAGAAAAGGATATATTGAGAGAAGTCGGTCAGATCGCCGAGTTTGGTTGCCTCATCCAGATCCTCAGACGGGTAATCAGGGTGGTAGGCAAGCAAAGAAAGGAGACGCGAGAAGATCAACTCCATGACCATGGTCTGTTCCGTCCGTTTCCCACTGGCTTGCGCCTGTTGGGCGAAGTATGCCGCACGGGACCGCAGCCATGTAAGCGTGCTCTCTTTTAGACTATGAACAGGTTCGAAAGCAAGCAAACAGGGGACAATGTACCATCGGTGGCTCAAATGTGACTTTTGGACGAGTTTCTTCTTTAGGTGGTTGATGAATCCACTCCGCACCTGCAAGAGTGGATCCTGAGCAACCAAAGCGACTGCATTGAAATCAGACGGCGTCAACAGACCGTCGCAGACAGTGCTAGAAGCACAGAGCTTAAGCAATGACTTGGCAGCCAGGAGGCGAAGGCGAGATTTTTGGGCTGCAGGGGTATCTTTCTTCTTCGAGATCTCGCCTTCGCCGACCACTAACTTATTCAAGGTTTCGTAGACAGGCTTTGCGTGGGCACGGAAGTCAGCTTCATTGTCTGCTCCGTCCTTTGCCCGAAGGCGGTTGACAATGATTTTCAATGCCCATTCTTTAGCCTTGGTCTCATCATCAACTGTTTCTGACCAGTTGTATTCAGAGTCTGGTTCGGGTGTGCGATTGGTGAGTAGGATTTGGTTGATGGCAATCGAAATAATAGCATCGCTTTCTTCATCTGCTTCTCTCGGTGCAAGGAGGTTCAGCTGCGACAGAGCAGCCAGGCGAGTGAGGAATCGATCAGATCCGTACGTCCACTTTGCAACGCACTTATGTACCAAATCCTTCGCATACATCTCTTTTCGGTCAGCTGTGGCCATGAGAATTGACACGGCATGTTTCGCAGAATGCGGTGATGAACTATAAAGGGCGTAGTTGGACAGAGCCTGGAAGAACTTGCGCTCTTTGGGGAGTTTAGCAGGAAGCTTTTTAGCGAAACCAGCACAAGCCTTCAAAATGTCTTCAGCACTACCATCACCGGCGGAGGAAGCCTTGGGGGCTTGAGCCTCAAGGTCTTTGCACATCTCTTGGACCTGTGCCTCTAGAACTTCTGGATTTTGAGATGAGATTTGCTTTAACATCTCTTGTGCAGCATTGGCTAATCCATTCTCATCTGTTCGGGACAAACTCATGATTGCTGGGATGTGGCTCCGGTTGAAGATCAAAGACCCACATCGATACACAAGAGGAGTCAATGTTTCCAGCAGGGGAGAGTTGTTTGCACTCTGGACCCGCCGTTGGAGTTCTTTCGTGGCCTTGACAACAGTGCGATAATCACTCACAGCAGCCATGGTGAAGCGAATCAGCTGATAGCTTCGTCGATCATGCACCTTGGCGAACTTCCACAAATCTGCTGATGCGCGTGAGGCATCTGGGAAGGTCTTGGATAATGAATCAATGATCTTGGACAATTGTGTCTTAATCTGTTCCTCGTCCTTATCGACAACGCCACCATTGTACTTCTCACAGGCCTCTAGGTAAAGCGTCACTGCCGATCTCATCGACAATTGACGGGCCAACATAACGAAAAAGACTCGTCTCGCCTTTTCATCCAGCCCTCGGAGCAAGGTAAGAATTCGGCGAACGCGAATCTTGTCAACATCTGTCTCTTGCTCGGGTTCGGATGCCTGGCTATCCTTCTGCTTCTGTGATTGGTTCGAGCTGCCTCGAGCAAGTTTCGCTTTGATAGGGGGATAAGGAAGTGGCAGAAGTGTCTCAAACAAGACGCGGTCGATCAGAATATGAATTTCTTGATCATTGGTGTAAAATGCATCAAATATCTTGGATGGTGCATCTTTGAGAAGGGACACGACGGGCTCTGTATTTTGCTCAATGTCACCAGCAGCCACGGCCCACATGCGAGCCAAAATCTTCATGGCATGCTCACGTACATGCGGTTTGCGATCCTTGACTCGCTCGGCAAGAATAGCAAGAACCGAGTCTGGTGATGAACAGCCACCATCCACACTTAGCTTGTGGACGATTTGAGAAAGCCCAAATTGCCCGACGGTATCAACTGCAGCCACACGAACTTTCTCATCAACGTCGCGGAGCATCGAGGCCAGGTTTCTGACAAGATTGTGTTCTTCGTTTTCGTGGAGGCCAGAGCCTCCAGCTGAGGTTAGCAGGATTCGCCCCACAACTGTGACCCAGGCAGCACGGACTGATGGTGTCTTGTCAAGACGACGGCTCAAGAAGGCCTCATAGGCCGAATTGTGGACTTGAGAGAAAGGCTTGGGGGATACGGGAGTCAACAAAACATTGGGCTGGGGAATGGTCTTGTCATAATCCACTAGTGACACTGGTGGGTAGGTTGTAGGGTCCATGGGGGGAGGGGGTGGGGGACCTGCAACACCGATTCCAGCCGCGAGGTCTCCGATCGTCTGAGTGGCCAATAAACGTAGGGCCACCGATTCTGCAGAGAGTTCGGCCTCGATCTGCGGAATGACATTCTGCAGGACCTCTGGACACGCACGCCAAAGCTCCCGGATCAGACGGTGCGCCTTGCTCAATTCCTTAATATCCTCTCCCTCCTCATCGGAGTCATCGAGATTGGGTTTGCGAGCATGCTTAGAGCCATTCGTCTGGCCAGCTGGTACAGACGCATCGATGATGACATTGTTAAAGTACTGGCTGATGTGACTAGTCATTCGTTCCGGGCAGGCCTGGCAGATAGCCTTGGCCATGTTATAGGCAGCTGGGTAGTCCTTCAGTAGAAGGGTGTCCTGCTTGGCGTCAAGCGGCGCATCTGGTCGCTTTCCCTTCTTGTTAGAGTTGTCCAACACTCGGGGGTCGACTCGGAGGAATTGGGCGACGATAATGTCCACCACCTCAGGGGCCAACACGAGGGATTCATCGATCACGGTGACGAGTACTCGGGTCATGTCAAACTCGACATTCTTAGCCACCTCCTCACCGGTGGATGCTTTCGAAGAACCCGAAACGATGTCGAAGCAGCCCGTAAACAACGGGATAATAAGCGAGTCCGGGTGATCCAGATCGACCATCAAAACCACACTCTTCACCTCAGCGAGAGATCCCAGGACGTAGATATGCTGGGCATTGTAGGCGTTGGACGGATCGGCCAAAGCGGGGATAATCGAGGACACGATACATGTGAATATGTCCTAAGTTGGCCTCAGTCAGTACATTCTATGATCGCATAAACAAAACACATATTTTTTGTCTCTTCAATTGCCGCACCTTCAGTTGATTGCGCGTAAAAGGCGCGTCTGGTGCGCATAGTCGCAATACATCAACGATACAGCACGTAGCCCACGCTCTGACACCCTTATCCTTGTGGGCAAGCAAGTTCCCACTGGCGAGTTCCTGTGACACTTTCCGTAGCGATTCCTTATCAATTTCCTCTTGGTCGAGTTTGCGGAGTTCCTGCGCGAGAGTCTGGAGACGTTCGAGGAGATCTGCGATGGGGATGGCGGAGCGCCCCACGCGCCATGAGAGCGGCTGGTTGAAGGACAGACTGCGAAGCCCCGAGTCTTCCTCCACCTCTGGAGGACCTGGGCGAGAGCGCGAAGGCATCGTGGATGGTCGCAGTTCTCACATGGACTGGGGAGGTGGAGAGTTTCGACTCGGGAGTTTGGGTGGAGGCTGACCGCCCAGGACGCGTCGCACGGGACCGCGTCCTGCCCTACAAAGTTGGTGCTACAGATGTCATAAGGTACATTATGATATCATGTTTTATTTACTTTAATGAATGTGCTGGGTCTACAACTCATGCCATATCCATTGTTCATATCAATCTCATATGGGGCTTATCTTGCATTTGTTGGTCTTAGAAGCCTTCTTTCAGGGAAGACAAGACTCTCCAGAGCTTCGGTAAGAAACAAAAGTACACTGCATAACAACAGACTTTAAACGGTTTCTATATATAAACCATAAACAGTCTAGAGAAAACACTGCTAGTCGAGGAATATAGAATATATAAAAGATAGCCAAAAAAAACAACACCCAAGATCCTATTGTCAGTGGGTATCATGTCTACGTCCTTTTCGGCCCATAATAGAGCAGCCTTCGGGTGATGGGAGGTTGAACACCCACTCTGTCCGGATAAATTGCAACGTTAGGTATATAGAGGCCCAATGGTAGAGTAGAGATATTAATAATATTGATTAAACTATGCGAGCTCTTGTGATAAAACAGCCGAGTAGGTCTCATGTAACAAAAGCGACCTGACTTCCCAAAATTTCCGTTATAACAATGCATGTAAAAAGCAAAATCCTAAATCTATATATGTAATGCTTTTGCGCCTGAAAATGAGAGACAAGTAGATCAGTCACCTAGAACTTAGGACTGAACTTGCTCATAGCCCGGATCCTAGAGCCATAGATAAAGAACAAAATAGGAATGGGAATCATAGCCACAGTAATGAAACCCAGAACACTAGATGCCCAAGCCACACCTAGATCTCGGTACATTTGCGTAGCAAAGAGCGGGAACGCGCCACCCATGGTTGAACGGATGAGGGTGTTTGCCGCGATGGCGGAGTTGGCGAACATCATGTACACATCAATGATGTAGTTGAGACCCTGCATGAAAATAACCAAGATGCCCAGACCGATAGGAACACCGGCAATGACCTGCGGCACCCAGGAGATATGTGGGCTGGAAGTCCAGCCGAACCAGAACAGACCGATTGGCAGCAACACAGAGGCGATCATCATTGGTACGAGACGTTCTTCGGGAACGACCTTGCCGTGCTTTGCAAGTTTGCGGGCGAAACGAGTCTTTGTGGTGTATATGATGAGAGAGGCACCTAAGAAAACGCCAATAATAATGCCGATGAATGGGAGGGCAGCTACGCCTTCGTGGGTCCAGCCGCGAATTTCGCCAAAAGAATATGGGTAGGCCTCGAAGAAAAGGTAGAGGATTCCGTAAACTAGGGCGAGGTAGACGGTCATGGCGAGCAGGATCGGCTCTAGCACGAGCATCTGGAAGGGTCGGAAAAGGTACTTGGTAACGATATCTGACATCGTGGGCTTGTGCAGATCCAAGAAGGCATGGAGGTCCGAGTTGTTGGTTTCAATACGTAGACGGGCAGCTCTCCTTTGCAAGAGGACAGGGCCGTAGGTCTCGGGAACGACAAAGAAAGCAACTATACCGAAGAAGCCGGATGCAATTAGGGTGATCCATGCGGTCCAGCGCCAGCCAAGGTGTGAATCTGTGAGGAAACCACCACTGAAAAATGTTAGTTTTCTCGATAATGCCTTGGGGGATGTTCTTCTAGGATATTCCGAAGAAGCAATTTAAGTACTCACACAATTGGACCAAGAACAGGTCCCATGAAAGTAGCCGAGCTGAAGAGAGCGATAGCCACAGCTCGGTCCACCGGGTTCCAAATATCAGCTAGGGCACCGCCAACGACGGCCAGAGGCGAGCAGCCAAAGACACCCATGAGAAATCGGCAGACCAGAATGGTTTCGAGATTCGTAGCAACAGCCACGGGGATCTGGAAGATAGCGAAGATGGCGTAGCCTGAGAACAGCGGGATGCGACGACCGTATAGCTCACTCAGCGGTGCCCAGCACAGCGGACCTAGAGCGAAACCAAAAACAACCAGACTGGTACCGAGAATCATTACTTCGGTTGACACATTGAACTCTTTCGCAGTCACCAGGGTCGCAGTCGAAAAGACGCTGGATGCAAAGGTGATCCATACGGTCATGGTGGACATGGTCAGTGTGATGACCCATTTGCGCAGATTAGTATAGTTCTGGGGGTGCTCGGGGTCATCTTTGCCATCCCAGTCGACAAGGTTTGGATCTGCGCTGGGTGCCTCGGGCTTTTGTGGTGTTTCGACTGCATTCTCGATATCGACATCTGTTTCGCTCTTATCGCGAACATTGTCGGTGATACCCCCCTCGATGGAACCATGTTGTTCCATGCTAAGGCGGGGTGTAGTTGTAGTCGAGTCAAATGGTTGGGGACTCATGATTGCTCCAAATACCTATATATGTATAGGTAGGTGGGTGTGCAAGACTGTCTAGGTGGAATATGAGAGAAAACAATGGGAAAGAACCTCTCGACATAGGGGCCATATAAACCCTGGGCCCATAATATAACCAACATCGCAAATGTTCCAGAAGGGGACAGACACGGAGATAAACCGTCAAAGCTTTGTAAAAAAAAAAGTCGTGGAGACCAGCTTATTCGCTAGATGTATAATATCGGCCGTTCGCTCTCCACTATATCCGTAGTGGACTTCCCGAGAAACCTCCCCTGGGGGCCAAACTAAATGGATGCGTCATGCTCTTGAGTCAGCCCGATGATAGTCCATGGGTCTTGTCTGGCATCTACAACTTATGCGCCTGACTAACTCATGTCCATGTCCATCCCGGACGATCAAATCATTGACACCGAGGGGTATGTATTGTATACCCATGTCACCATGTGGACGCCCATCTATGGGGACGCTAGATTACAAACAAGAATTGGGCCAAAAAACACCAAAAAAAAACCCACAAAACCCCTAGAAGCTTGAGCCCATGGACTCCATGAAAAATTAGCCCATGGACCAGTCAAATCACGCAAAAGCACGAGATGCGTAGTTCAGTCTCACGTTCGCTCTCGGCTCCAGCCAAGCACCGACAAAAAGTGGAGATGCCGGCTCAAGGCCGAGAGCGAAGTGCCGACCAAATCAGTTGAAGTTATATTGTCCGATTGTCCGTCCGATTGTCCGAGTGTCCGAGTCTGGCATATTATTGTTAGTTATACGGAGTAATCATTCGTTTATAAGCAGTATGAACAACGTGAGTACACCGTAGCTATGTAGAGTTACACGTGACTAGTTCGAGTTCTTACTCCAAGGTACAACCGGCTATTATTTTTACCGTCAACAGTGGCCTCTTATACATCTAGATAATAAGCTTGATTTGCAATATTGAGCAGTCAAGAAAAGGGCGGGCCATCCATTGTACATCAAAAGCAAACTCACAATACGATAAAACTTTACAAGAACCCCGATGAACGTAAGAGATTTCTCCACCTGTATTGGCTATTATGGCACATTGTATGTGGGCGAAAACAGGAAGAAACGAATCGAAAAAAGGAAACCCCCATGAAAGCCCAGCAAACAGGCCCGAACTTCCACCGACGCGAAACGATCTATTCTTAAACGAATTCGGGCGTAGGAACCCGGGCATGGCTGAACTAAGGAAAATCAAGTCATGTCACCTGGAAGCAAAAAGAAGCGTTTAATCGTAGAGGCTGTCGTCATTGCCGGCTTCGCCGAAGGTATCGTTCTCCTGGACTTCACCAGCAGAGGGGAAGCGGAAGAAGCTGCCACCTCCGGTGTTCTTCAGACTCTGGGCGAAGGCCTCGTAGCGACGGATCTCGACGTCGCTGACGGAGCGGCGAGCGGACTTCATGGCCTCCTCGAAGTGAGCACGAGTAAGCTCAGGCACGGGGTCTTCCACATCCTCATCCTCCTCGGCCATCGTGATGTCCTCACCGGCGGCCTCGCGCTCCTTTTGGCGGTCGATGTCGGCAGAAATGGCCTGCTTGATGGCGAGCTTGACGGCACGCTGTGTCACGAAGCCGAGATCAGCACCGGAGAAGCCGTGAGTCTTGCTGGCAATGAAAGCAATGTCGACGTCACCGGCGACAGGAGTCTTGCGGAGCTGGGCCTTGAGGATACCCTCACGGGACTCCTGGTCAGGCAGGGGAACGTAGACCAGGGTGTCAAGACGACCAGGACGGACCAGAGCGGCATCGAGCTGCTCGGGACGGTTGGTAGCACCAATGACGAAGACGTTCTTCTTGGAAGTCATACCGTCCATCTCTGTTGGGGAATTAGTGATTATTCGGAGCAAAAACAAAAAGAATGTAACAGCGAAAACTTACCAGTAAGAAGTTGGTTGACAACACGGTCGGAGGCACCACCGGCATCACCGACGGAACCACCACGAGACTTGGCGATGGAATCCAGCTCGTCAAGGAAGACGACACAAGGAGCAGCAGCACGAGCCTTATCGAAGATGTCACGGATGTTGCTCTCGGACTCACCGAACCACATGCTCAATAGCTCAGGGCCCTTGACGGAGATAAAGTTGGCAGCACATTCGTTGGCAACAGCCTTGGCCAACATGGTCTTACCAGTACCAGGAGGACCATAAAACAGCACACCGCGAGAAGGTGAGAGACCGAACTTCTGGAACATCTCGGGGTGGTCCACGGGGTATTGGACACTTTCGACAAGCTCGCGCTTGACCTCCTCGAGACCACCAATGTCGTCCCAGCGAACGTTGGGAACTTCGACCACAGCAACCTCGCGGAGAGCGGAGGGGTTGGAGACGCCCAGGGCAAAGCGGAAGTTCTCCATGGTGACACCGAGAGCCTCAAGAACCTCGGCATCGATGGTGTCCTCATCAAGATCGATGAGATCCATCTTTTCACGGATCTGCTGCATAGCAGCCTCAGAGCAGAGGGAAGCAAGATCAGAACCGACGTAACCGTGGGTCTCAGCGGCAATGGTCTCCAGATCGACATCCTCGCCAAGCTTCATGTTCTTGGTGTGGATCTGCATGATCTCAAGACGGCCAGTTGGGTCGGGAATACCAATGTCGACCTCACGATCGAAACGGCCGAAGCGACGAAGAGCAGGATCAATGGAGTTAGGACGGTTGGTAGCGGCCATAACCACAACGTTGGAACGGGCCTTCATACCGTCCATGAGGGTGAGCAGCTGGGAAACGACACGGCGCTCGACCTCACCGTTGGTCTTCTCACGCTTGGGGGCAATGGAATCGATCTCATCAATGAAGATAATAGCGGGAGAGTTCTTCTCGGCCTCCTCGAAGGCCTTGCGTAGGTTGGACTCGGATTCACCAGCCATCTTTGACATGATCTCGGGACCGTTGATCAGGAAGAAGAAAGCACCAGTCTCGTTGGCAACAGCACGAGCCATCAGGGTCTTACCGGTACCGGGAGGACCGTACATGAGGATACCACGAGGCGGCTTAATACCAATGGACTTGAAGAGCTGAGGATGACGGAGAGGCAACTCGACCAATTCACGGATCTGAGCCATCTGCTTGCGGCATCCACCAATATCGTCGTAGCCAACCTCGTTGAGGTTACCCTCCTCATCCTCTCGTTGGATGGGCTCACCCTCGCAGTGAATAATTGTGTCTTGGGCAACAATGCCATATTCGGGAGGGTCGACCTCCACAACCTTAAATTCGATTTGTCTCATGCCACCTCGTACTGTGAACAAGTCACCCTGTCGGACTGGTCGGTAGGCCTCTCGGAAGTAGGGAGCGAGGTAGACATCGAAGAGAGAACCAGTCAGGCCCTCGATGGTATCGGCGATTGGAAGGACAGCAATGCGCTTGGCCTAGATCACAGAGATAGAATTAGCCAGTGGATTATGGTAAAAATGACGTGGAAATGCCCAACTTACATATTTGATATCGGGGCAAGGGTGCACAGTGATCATGTCGCCGTGCTTGACACGAAGGTTGTGACGCACAACACGGTTGATGCGGGCGCTTCCATCATCGAGATCGTCATCGGCGAGGACGATCAACACGGTATCCTTGCGCTTCTTGCCCTTCACGAGAACTGTATCACCACGGAAGAGCTGGAGGGTCTCCATGGTGTTGTTCGAGAGAGCAATCACCGAGTTATCATCGTTAACGGCATCGGTCACACTGCACGAAAACTGTCAGCTCCTTGCTCTCAACAGATATCTCTTATCAGCTACTCACATCAAGGAGTTGGGCTTCTTCTTCTTCTTCAAGATGGCGGTGGAGGTATCGAGCTCCTGCATTTTTTGTCAGTTCCGAGGCTTTTGTGAGCTGTCCTGTAGCCTATGCCTACCTCCTTCTTCTCAGCACCCGAGGCGTCCCTGGAGCCCGGTTAGCATACTCAGTAATCAAAAGTGTTCAAATAAAACTTACTGCAAGTGGACCCTCTTCTTGTCGTGAGTGTGATCCGGCTCGGAAGACATGATGGCCGTAAATAAGGTCGTGACGTTGATGGAAGCAAGCTTGAGTGAACAAAGGTGTCCAGTGCCCAGAAACAGGCGGAGCGAGACACGGATTTAAAATGGAACGAGATGTGAGTACTGGAAATGAAAAAATGAACCGATAGATCAGAATCAAAGAGCGAATCCGACGGCGGTAAAGTGGAGATAAAGGTAGGTAACAGGAATGATGATGTTGAGCTTCCTACCTCTGCTCTTAGAACTGATGATGATGACTTAAGCTCAGCGCTTATGTCATCGCGTTGTCCGCCACAACGAAGCGCATGGAACTCAGTCGATTGGGAGCCTTGATGCCTGGGGCAACAGCTGGTAACAGTTACAGTCAATATGGTTACCAAGGTCCTTACAATACTAACCCTGGCATGATTACAACCACAGCAATTATAAAGGGCAATCATACAGAAAGGCCACGGTGCACTTCCCTCAAAATTAAAGAAATTCCAACCCCATGTGGTTAGACTAAGACAAGGAACCCACGAAGTAATAAAGCCCATGCTCAGCACCATAGAAGCAATGCCAGACAACGTCGAATCTGCCAAGTCCTCATATGGAGCCCTGTTTAGCTTGTGCAAGTGCTTAGAGGATGTAGGAATGCCATACACTTAAAAGGAAATGGTATCTTTAGCAAAGGCTTAGATCGAAGGAAACGCCAACCCTGCTATATTCATTGGAGAGAATGTGTCAAGGCAGTTCTATATTTCGAAAAATCGGTGTAGGGCTATAAAATCCAAAAGCCAACAACAAACCATCCGCGCTGTCAACACCAGGTATATGTGCAAGTAGAAAGGGATTTGTACAAATAAGAAACGAAGGGGAAAAAACCGACGACCATCACAGGCAGTCCGATATCTATGCTTTAACACTTGCGGTTCCAGCCCAGCAGTCATGAAGACTCCAAGCCCCGGCACAGAAGCTGATAAGTCCGGTCAAGCTATCGGGAATACCAATGCCTTTCTCAACACACCAGTGCAGACACAATGGTGCCCATATGACATTATTCACCATGCTCTTTCGCCAAGCCCGGATCTCCAAACGTAGCGCTTCACTATCTTCAGCTTTGGTCTCTTTAGTCTCGACTGTGCCGGCAGCCGCTCGCTGTGCAGCTAACCGCTGTCTGCGCAGCACACTCTGGCGCCAGAGCACGAAGAACTGGAAGAAGATGTGCCCGAACCATCCACGAGTACTCCAAATATCCCATTTGGCAACGCCTCCGTATTTGTCCACGAAGCGCTTTGAGACAACGCCCTTGGATGCAAGGTACCCCACGTTCTCGAGAAGCTGGTAAATCACATTCGAGATGACCTGTAGGACGGTCAGAGCGTGGAGGATGGGGTCGGCTGGCGGTGATTTGAGGGTTTCAGCTCCCCAGATCCACAAAGGTAGCAGCCCAAACAGGCGTAAGTTGTATCTTGTCTCCGATGCGAGGGAGCAAAGGGCCGCGAATTTCGATTTTGACGACGCAGGAGTGACGTTCTTGGTGGGTACACGACCTTTCAACCGTGCAAGGATACCCAGTCTTGTTTGTAATGCTATCCAGGGCGCTGACGCAGTGAGGTGGTGCAGCATTGAGGCGACATAGTTGACAGTCGCTAGTACTCGCTCTTGTCCGTTTGCCTCCGAGAGTAATCTGCAGGAACGGTCAGCAATATTCTTAATCCGAGTCGAGCGCCGAAATCTCGGCCTGGCATATCAGGGTCGAAGGGGGCCTTACAGATCCAGCCGGCGGATTGTCACATCAGTTGTTGTCAAGGCGGCTAGCAGTTGTCGCTTCGCGCATGAGCTCCCGGCGGGGGCTTTCCCCGCCTGGATATCAGTTCCCTCGCCTGGAGGGTGTTCAGGGTCTGGCATGGTGTATGAATAGCATCAGAAAGAAAAAGAGAAATGGAATGAAACGAAATGTACTTGAGGTTGGGTGGAAGCGCACAAGCGGAACCGAGGCTCGGAACTTAAGGAAATTCGATCTAATCTCCGAGGGTTATCCCCCAGCATTTTAGTCATCGCCTAACTGCCTAGGTAGCTATACTTCGACTTGATTCATATAATAATAATTAATACAACTACATATCTCTCTTTTTTTTTTTTTTTTTTTTTTTTATCTTGCTAGTTTGTAGTATACTGCATCAATATGTACACAGGCAGGTCACCGGAAATGGTGCCCAGGTGTATCTTTTGGATATCTTAATCTGGTTGACGTACTTGGTTTGCTACATATACCTATGAGTGTTCAGAATACCTAATTTAATATTATTTACATTTACATTTATAAATTTAGATGTCAGTGACTTTTATTTCTACTTGATCATCCTTGAAAATTCTTCATTTTGGGGGAAAATCACCGGCTCTCACATGTGGAATCCGAGTTCCACCCTTCATCTCTCACATGTATATACATGCCCCCCACTCACCGACGCCTGACTGCGGCCTCACCTCACCTCCACCTCTTCCCCTGACTTCTTCCTCCCTTGAATGTAGGAAGGCAAGTATTTATATACCCCGCTGGGTCTGGGAGAGTGAAGATGATACGGGGCACAAGGGTTGAGAGTTCCTCATCAGACTCTTGCGGGATGGGGGTTTTGGTGAGGTAGGCAACGAAACGTAGAAGGGCACATCTCGCTGTCCACCTCCACCCCGTATCATCATCATCATCACCGCCCGCATTCCCATCGGTGGATATTGAACCATCCTCATATCCCCGGTCTGACATGACGGCCAACAGCCCGCGGATCCCTAACAATGCTTGAGGCTCATGGAAGCCTTCTGCCTCGTCATTCTCCAGAATATTCCTTCGATGACTGGTTGCTACCCCCACCTCAGAAAATGCGTCGCTGAATTTGCTTCTATCGTCGAAGGGATCTGCCGCGTCGTAATTGAGAACTCCGGTCGCTTGGTAGATCATCATCAGAATTTTCGGTGGCCAATCTATGTGCATGCTGGGAATTGTGGTATTCGATACTCTGTCGGCTTCTACCAGCCTAGCGAGCGGCGAGCAGGTTCTCAAATTGTCTGAGCGTCGAATCATGATTTTCGATATCGTGTTCGTTGTTCCTAGCTTGGTGGCTGGCGAGGGCATTGCCATGTCGTCTGACCATTCGTCAGTGACGGTATCGATTGACTAGGCGGCTGGCGAATTCACGAATCCGCCGACGGAACCCAAGTCCATCGTGGCGACCGGCGAATCCGACATTCTGGCGAACAAGGCCGAGGCCACCATGGCGAGTGGTCCACTCATGATTTCTGTGACGGCGCAATTGGAAGTACTGTTGAATATTGCCCACAAAGCCTGCGCCTTCATCGGGGCCTACATTAACTGCATCAGGTTCGTCGCTCTCGGTAGCGATGAGCGACAGAACTAGGGTGGGACTATCTCTGAAGTCGTCGCATCCCTCGACGATGTCTCGGGGCCCTTGTGACTCGGCTCGGAAACCAGAAGACTCCAGGACCTCCATGTTGGAGTGGCGCAAAGACATGTGGTGTCGCGTCGGGGTGTCTCGTCCCCGACAGATAAATTGTTGTGAATTGGAAAGAAAATATGAAGGGTAAGGTCTCGTGGATGTTTGCCAGAAGGACTGCACGCAAGAGAAGAGGAATTATTGGAGTCAAATTGATCAAGGACGAGATGGTATGAAATGGTGGAGAACAGATGGCATCAGGTGTGAGGAGCGGTCTATGGGTTGGTCCATCCATGACATCGTCGCTAAGTCCTTCGCTGAGTCGTTGAATTCGTTGGATTCGCTGAGTCGTTCGCTGGTTGATAGATGATCTGATGACATCGTGGTGCATGACAATAGCCCTGACGACAACACCGGCAACAACTCGCTGGTATGTTCCTTATATCCCAGGTGGCCATTTCCCCAGTGTCATATGCGAGCTTCCCATGGACCCATTGCTATTCGCTGGGAATATTATTCGAACGGCAGACAGCGCAGCCGTGGTGATAGTCATTTTTACGGCCCGGTATATGTCTGATATTGGGATCACCAATCTGTGCATGTATATTCGCTCCGGTCCTGTTGCTGCTCGCTGGTCTATCTATACATTTGGCTGAAATGTGGGACACGCCATAATCCATAAAAAGGTTGAGTGGCACAAAGGCTTGCTTTATACCTGTCAACCATGTGGGAATATGGTGATTCTCTTTTATTATTTTACCCCCGGAACCCTTTATGGGAAGAACATGGACTAGTAAACTGAATGTTAGATTCTCAGACTACTGCAGATCTATAGACATTGAAGATAAAGGCGCCAAAGGGTAATTGACAATTAAATTCTCAAACTTTACACAAGTATAACATGCAAGTATAGAATGTAATATATCTACATGTTGTACTCCATATAACTGACGGATATGTACCCTACAAACTAAACTGACAGGTCCCACATCTCTACATATGTATTCATTAAGTCTTGAGTAACCAGCTCAAATCAAACACAAACCACAAGAATCTTTGAAAAGGGACAATTCTCAAGTCTACATGGAGGTGAGAAGTGTCCTGTGGCCATTAAAGCCCTGGGCATTGTACCAAAAATAACAAATGGTAAAACTTCCAATATGGATAATTAGGATCTATATGGAAACCATATATCCACATACAACATGCTCGACAAAATGGTAACTAATAAGGGGTAACAGCCGTCAAAGCCCCCGGATTCAACCAAAAGCCGTCGGGGGTTTCCGATGTGCTCCGCCAATGGATCTCGCCGGGGATCCATCTGCCGATTGTTCGTATAGCCGTCTCCATTTCTAGGATATAATCTTCCGACAGAATTTATTTTTACATATATATACTTCAACAGAGTTGAGATATTTTGTGTGAGTTCTATATTGGAAGGCCTCGGCTGTCCTATCCTATCCCAGCCACCCTCGGGCCAACATCCAACATAAACAAACAAGACCCCCCCCGGTCTCACCCCCCATCCTCTTCTCAATTTCTCCACTTGGGCACCTTATCATCCATTACATATTAATCCTATTCAATTATTAACTTATTTTAGGAGCGTGTCTAATCTGAAGAGCCCTCCTGATCCCTCCAGAATCCTGTCCTCCCCCAACCCCCTCCGATCACCACAATGTCCGTTAAGTTCCAAGAGGAGACCGTCCGCACCGTCACGGGCGGCGGCAAGCCCGAGGACCTCGTGCACCGCGTCGGTGAACGATTGACCGGTGGAAAGACAGCGGCTGGGTATCTCCAGGTATGCAGCGTCCCCCCTCCTCCAATAACATCGAACCGACACTGATCCGAGGAATGGATCGTCAATAGGCCTACCTCCTCCAGCTCCAGAAGAACCCGCTGCGCACGAAGATGCTCACCTCCGGTGTGCTCTCCGGTCTGCAGGAACTGCTGGCTTCATGGATCGCCCACGATGTCGGCAAGCACGGCCACTACTTCAGCTCGCGCATCCCCAAGATGTCGCTGTACGGAATGTTCATCAGCGCCCCCCTCGGCCACGTCCTCATTGGCATCTTGCAGAAGATCTTCGCCGGCCGCACAAGTCTCAAGGCCAAGATTCTTCAGATTCTCGTTAGCAATCTGATTGTACGTCGTCGTCGCTGACATCACCTGACCCGCATGAGCTTCGCTAACGTCACCCATTTCCCCAGATCTCCCCCATCCAGAACAGCGTCTACCTGACGTCCATGGCTATTATTGCCGGTGCGCGCACCATCCACCAGGTTCGCGCGACCGTTAAGGCTGGATTCATGCCCGTCATGAAGGTCAGCTGGATCACCTCGCCCCTGTGCTTGGCCTTCGCCCAGAAGTTCCTCCCCGAGCACGCCTGGGTGCCCTTCTTCAACATTGTCGGATTCTTCATTGGAACCTACGTCAACACCCACACCAAGAAGAAGCGTCTGGAAGCTCTCCGGAAGGTATGATACAACTCGTTGGAATTGCGACAAATTGCGGCTCAATTGCTAATGACACGACAGCGTTACGACCAGCGTCGCGACCCCGGCTACGAGAAGCGCGACTTCCCTTAAATGGACCAAGCTCGCAATTGACTGCAAACACAACCGGACGTGTCGAAGACCTATGTGTGTCGTCTCTTTTGGCCCGTTTGCTGTCACCGATTTATCCTTTTCCTTTGTTTATTATTCTCCGGTGTTGATCTAAATCCATGTACACACCCCCTGTGCATCTTGATATGCCGCAGATATTTCCCCCTGATGTTATCACTCAATTTCATGACGAATGGCTTTATATCTTTCTCTTATTTCAATTCCACCCCTTGAAGATCGGTATTATTATACATATTTCTTTTTCTCCGTTTGAGCTAGTCGCACCATTGCTTCTACCTCTGCCAATCTATACTTCAATATACACATGCAAGTCGGGATAGATAAAACCAAAAGAAATGCAACCAGCCTTGACATGAAGCGGGTACACGTGGCCATCGTTGATTCAATCATAACTATAAAATATCCGAGACACAGGAAGGATGTTAGTGGATGATAGAAGTGGATAAGGTACAAGGAGACATGGATTATGAAGAGTAAATCATCTGTCATGCCACACAACACACCATGGCGCAACCTATCTGGAGACGAGCAGAAACAAATCCCTCATATCCAGAATCCACGAATAAACTAGATGTCACCTTATTCAACCTCCATCTCTGATCCCTTCCCCCGCTTAGCCTGCACCCAAGCAACAAAGTCATCCAGCGCACCAGGCCAAGCCCCATCAGGACTCCACCAGCCCATCTCCTCATCCTCGAGACTCTTGCGCATAAACACCTCAACCTGCTCCCACAGATCCTTATTAACAGGCTTTTTCCCGCGCTCTTCAAGGAACTCAATCCACCAATCCAGCCAGGGCGTCGTCGCCGTGTTCCACGCCACACCGCCATGATCAGTCGTGAAGAAGAGACGCCACTGCTCGGCGGCGATCTCGAATTGCAGGTTGCGCTGTCCTTGCATTCGTGAGAGCGGGAATGCGTATCTGTAGACTCGTCGGAAGAGGGATGGATCTTGTGGGATTCGCTCCCGTAGGAGCTTGGCGTGCGCTTGCATTTTTGGTATGGTGTCACAGCTTGTGGGTTGTTAGATTGTGTTGATATCATATTTGGGACGGTTGAGTCTGGGCTGGAGGGGGTCTTCATTGACAAAGTTGCACTTACCCAACTCCAAGCCATCCTTCCCTCCATCCTTCGCGGGTAAACTCGCCCATCGATGGTGATTTGAGGAGCTCGGCGATGGCTAGACAGGTCACTTCGTCGAGCTCGACCTTCAGATCACCGAGGAACTCTATTGCTCGTGTGATACCGATGGTATCTGGGCTTTCGACTGGGTCATCTGTGGTGATGTGAGTATGAGTATTTTCGGTATCAAAAGCATCAGTTTAGGGTGGGTAAGTACCTCGGTAGTGGTCGAAGGTCTTTGTAAGTTCTGAGGTTATACTTGCGGAGGTGCCAGACGCAGCGGCGAAGAAACTATTTCAATGGTAGCATTAGCTTTGGTGTGTTTCAAAGCGTGGACCATATATGATTTCGCTGGAGCAAGGTGATTGGGGATATTGTAGGGAATGACAAGCACTTCTTCTTCGTCTTCTTCACTCGAGGCATTTGGGATGATGATCGATGTAGCAAGAGGCCAAGAATTTCTCCAAGTGGGACTTAGACAAGCCCTGAGAAGAGAAGAACAAATGTTGAAGCTTTGATGCTCTAGCTATCTGTTGGCATCTCGGACCCAACACCACATGTCCAAGTAAAGGTTGGGGATAAATGAAACAAAGAGACACCAAAGTTTGACACAAGTGTGATGACAAGCACTTACGCATCAAGCGCGGGAGGTAAACTCCAACCACATGCTTTAAGGAACTATATCAGAAAGTTAGTCTGTTGATCCACGTGACCTGGCAGAAGTGTCTTAAAGATGTTCAAACAGATCGTATAAGGAAGAACATATCAGAAAAGCATGCAAGTTACTCACTTTAACAGCAACTGAGTCTTTTGTCTGCGTACAGCTGACAAAATCAGCGATTTGGTGTTTTTGGCTGGTTGTGTAGGGTGGCATGGTGGGGGTTGGCAATATTTGTGCCCACTACTACGCGCAGGCGAAATGCAATAAGTGGTAGAAACACGCTAGGGGATTGAAAGGGCGTGGTTTGTAGTGCTGGAGCGAGAGAATTTCTGTTTGGCCTGGAAGATACGAGAAACACCAGGGCTACGAGGTCTGTAGTGAGTTATCGTCCGGCGGCTTTCCAAGGTTGGATGGATTTGACCTCGCATCGTGCTGACTCATCACATCTCCGAAAAGTCCTATATCAACTATAACCTGAGCTATACATATCCATGGATGAACTTGGCAATGACTATTGATTTTCTTTATACATATTAGAAATGGATTTGTGTGTATTCAGAGTATATTTTCATATAGTAACCATTACAGAGAAGTTGTTGGTCAACATTTGCCATCAATTCATCACATTAGAAGCAATGAACACAGGTTTCGATGGGAAAAAGTACAGTCAACTTTTGTAAGATCAAATAGATCAGGTGAAACTCCCAAACGCCTTTTTGCGAGGTGCAAACATGTAAGATTCGGTGTCGTGTCGAATTTGCTTAGGTTGTGAACAAAGTATCCTCCTAATATAGATATTAGCAATTTGGTCCATGAGAATTTGAACATAGGCCCGACTCACCTCTCTAAGGTACTCTCCTGCATCGGCCTATTTATTCGGGTTAGTTAATGTAAGTAAGAGCACAGAGCCAAGTTCCACCTACCTGGCGATGAACCGCGATACTAGTAGGGTCCAATTTTGCGATCTGCGCGGATGACCTTGCTGTAACTCCGAAGCCCAGGGGGACATCGTTGGAGTCCATGATGATAACTCCGGCATTTTCTGGGACATCTTCACTGAAACGAGCCACATGGGCTTTTAGAACCGAACCGCCATAGAGCAGAGGCTAAGACTTGTTAGCAAGGGCCGCAGACCAGACCCTAACGGAAATTGGAATATCAAGCTTACCATCACTCCATTGGCTTTGATCCAGACCTGTGCCAGAAATATAGAGTCAGCATGATGTCTTGTTGCATGCCTGTATTGTTATACGTACCTTGTACCGGGCGTGTTGCGCCAGGAGATCCAGAGCTGTCAGGTTGATGCGGAACTTGCCCGTCTGTCAGAATGTTAGTATGGCTGACTAGAATAACAGCAGGGTTAATGGTAGCGGGCCTTAGTATATTTGCCTATCATAGTGCCGCATGAGAGTAACGCTTCGCGAGGGAATGAAACGCTCAGGTTGGCAATTTCCTTGTTCACATAGTAAACTCGGGATCCCTGCAGGCGGAAAACACTCATAGTTCCATCTTCGGCGGGGGTAATAAGAGAATTGAGACTGCGGCCGGTGTAGGAAGCTAGCTTCGTGAAGAGCGTCCGTGTCTCTTCCTAAAAGAGGCATGAGTTAGTCAAAGTAGTCAATGATAATGGCATAAGTACGCACTTCTGTGAGGGATCTCATATTGTCGGATATGAAGCTGAAGATATGACAAAAAGGTTGAGTAGCAACGAGCTTGTATTGACGGGAAGTGAGGAACAAGAAAAAAACTAAAGTCGGGCAATATCTCACCGCCAAGGAACGGACCTGAAATTTATAGCGACGGAACGGACATGAAGAGCCAATCAGAGCAATTATTGTCCTTCCGCCTAGAATTTTCGGGACCGCCTTTTCACTCTAAAGATCTTTTTTACTATTCTCCGCAGATTCCACCGTCAATCCCCCAAATCTCCAATTACAAAATGGCGCGTGGCCCAGAAGTGAAGCGGAGACGATTGAGTCCTCCAGCAGATGTTGAGGACTCTTCATCACGCTCCAAAGCCGAAGAGTGGGATGTTGAGCAAGACTACGAACGCCGCCCGCGCAAAAACGCCAAGAAAGCCGGCGAGAACGCACGACTGCCAATCAAGACCTCTGAAGGCTTCGTCCAGGCCGAAGCCCAGCCTGAAGACCAGGGTGAGGAAACCGACAGCTTCTTGGGTACCGATGATGATGAGGAGGAGGATGGATCCGAGGGTGAGGAGGACGGAGAAGAACCTGAGGAAGAAGCACCCAAGATTCCGGTGAAGGTACAAATCTTGCAGGCAAAGGAGGAGCTAGCGAAGATGGCAACTCTGATCAACGAGGATCCCGAAGAGCACATCTCTCTGTTCAAGACAATGGCCGAGATGGTGTCGAAGAAGTCCACACCTATCACGGTTAAGAAACTGGCCCTGGCTTCACAAGCGGCCATCTACAAGGATGTCATCCCAGGATACCGTATTCGTCCGCTGAGCGAAGAGGACCAGACTGGCAGGGTATCAAAAGAAGTGCGGAAGCTCCGAGACTTCGAACAGTCCCTTGTGTCAGGATATCGAGCCTATGTTCAGAAGCTTGCTACGCTCGTAAAGCCGGCTAAAGGAGATGACCCCACAGATCCTGGACTGAGGAGTTTCGCACTTTCAATGGCATGCACTATGCTCTTGGCCGTGCCACACTTCAACTTCCGCAGTGAGCTTCTGAAGATTTTGGTTAACCGCCTGGCACGGAGACAGCTTGACGCGGACTACGTCAAGTGCCGTGAAACTATGGAAGAGGTTTTTGCCAAAGATGACGATGGAACTGTTTCCCTCGAAGCTGTTCGTTTGCTCGCAAAGATGTTGAAGGCCAGAGACTTTCACATCCACCCCAGTGTCTTAGACACATTCCTCCATCTTCGTTTGCTCGGCGAGTTCCACTTGAAGGCGTCCCGAGACCGCGTTGACCGGGAAGAAGAAGAAGCCCCCAAAGGGAAGAAGCAAAAGCAAAAGCGCGAATTCCGCACAAAGCGAGAGCGCAAGGTTCAGAAGGAGCGGAAGGAAGTCGAGAAGGATATGCGACAAGCAGACGCAGTGGTATCGCACGAACAAAGAGACAAGAACCAGGCCGAAACACTAAAGCTTGTGTTCGGACTCTATTTCCGCATTCTCAAGCTCCGCATTCCCGCATTGATGGGTTCTGTGCTTGAGGGTTTGGCCAAATACGCCCACCTTATCAATCAGGACTTCTTCGGTGATTTGCTCGAAGCCCTGAAAGACCTAATCAACCACGCCGAGCGCGAGGAAATGGGTGTGGAAGGCGACCAGGAAGTCGTCAACGAGGAGGACGACGACGAAGACGAAGACAATGCCACAATTGCCGAAAGCGCAGCCCGTGATGCTCGCCGAAGGACGCTACTCTGCACTGTGACTGCTTTCGCCCTTCTGGAAGGCCAAGAAGCCAGCAAAGCAGCCGCAGGTCTTCACCTCGACCTGACCTTCTTTATCAAGCACCTTTACCGATCCCTCTACTCTCTCTCTATGAACCCAGACGTCGAGTTCAACCCTGACACAGCCCTCCGTCTCCCCGACCCCAACTCCTCCGCAGAAGGCAAACAACTCTCCGAGTCCCGCTCCAAGAACAAGGTCAACTTCCAGACCCCGATGGTCCTCCTCCTCCGCTGCTTGCAGCCAACCCTGCTATCCCGCGCACACGGCACCCCACCCCCAAGCCGACTTGCCAGTTTCTCCAAGCGTCTCATGACGACTTCCCTCCAGTTGCCGGAGAAGTCTGCCCTTGCGACTCTTGCGCTCATGAACCAGGTCTCGAAATATCATGGTCGTCGTATCTCTTCGCTATGGCATACGGAGGAGCGTAAGGGTGATGGTGTGTTCAATGCTTTTGCTGCTGATATTGAAGCTACCAACGTCTTTGCTGGTTCGGTATGGGAGGGTGAACTGTTGCGTCTGCATTACTGTCCACAGGTGCGAGAGTCGGCCATCGAGATTGAAAAGATGATGATCTCCTCTTCTAAGTAAATACTGTTTTGATTAATTTTACATGCACATTCCGCTACAATCTACACTTCTTGGGAATTGTAATCAAACATCTTCATTGACATAACAAAATCTAACAAATTTGACCCCATGTCCTCCAAATCAAACAATGAGACGACCACTTGTACATTCCTTTTTTTTTTTTTTCTTTTTTGGGGGTTACTTTTTTTTGAGGGTTTTCGTTTTAAATTTTTTTGGTTGTTTTTTGTGTTTTTCTTTGTAATTGCATCTTTTTTTTCAGTTCTGGAGTTGTTCGCATACCTGCGAGCAACTCCAGAACTCAACAGTGGACACGAGGGCCTTAACGCTCCTCGGTCCGGGGGGTAGAAGCGGCCGCGGGAATGTCCTCCGCGTTCATCCCACTGAACTGTGGCCTGTATAGTGGGTGAATGTGGCCCAGAGGGATATTGGGCGTGTCGCGGGCAGCATCGAGGGGCAGGATGATCCCGTGGGGGACCTGGGGGACAGGGGGAGCTGTCTCTTCCTCGGTGGTAGCGGTCTGGTTCGCAACAGTGGAGCCGGAGGACACGCTGGAAGACTTCTTCGAGCTCTTCTTCTTCTTACGCCGTGGGATGGAACTCGGCTTCACGGTGGACGATCCTGGCGGAGTGATGGTTGTTGATCCGCTGGCTGTTGCTGATCCGGTGGCTGATGCTGGCGGAGTTACTCCTGGAGGAGTGACCTTTACTTGCGGAATGGTATTTGCTGGCGGAGTGGCCTTTGCTTGCGAAGCGCTCTTTGCTGTAGGAGTATTCTGTGCTGGAGCAGCGGCTTTTGCTGGTGGAATTGCCGCAGACGCAGAGGACGCAAGAGTTCTCAGGGTACCAGTAGGTGGAACGGTGTCGCGTACAGGCAAAGGGGTGGGTGGAAGAATCATTTCCACATCTTCAGAAATCTCAAGACCGTGCTCGTGCTGCAAGACTCTCAGAGCAATCTGAGTGCGAATGACCAGCTGTCTCAGGTAGTCGATCTTCGCTCCCTGGTCGACAGTTTGATCTCCGATGTCTTGAATATCTTCGTCGATCTCCTTGTTCTTGCGACGCTGGTAGACCACAAACGGCTCTGCGGTATTGTCATAGATTCCGGTGAGACACATGTCGACTTTGGCGCTCAGGTCATTGACAGTCGAGGTGTGTCCGTTGATTTCAAGTCGCATTTCGTGAATTTGCTCCTTGATCTCATTGACCTGCTCCTTGAGGTCGTGAACTTGCTCCTTGGCTTCAGTCGCGTCACATCTCGCGTTGATAATTTCGAGAGACACCTCAGACTGGCGGTCAAACTGGGCATCCATTTGATCCTGGACGTATTCTCGAGTCAAGGTAACAAAGTCATCAACTTTCCGTTCGAGCTTCTCGATATCGTCGATCTTCTTTGTGAGTCGCTTGAAGTCTGTCTCATATTTGTACTGGAGACATCGAACAGCCTCAGGAAGATCCTTGAGGGTCAAGCTGGAACGATGAGTGGCAGGACTGCCAGTGGTGGAACTGGCACCAGTCGTACGTTCCATTGGACTGAGGCTGGGACGGCGCAGGCCATCTTTTTTGAAGATGGGTGTACGCGGACTCGGCGTGTGAGGGTCGTATCTGCTGGAAGGAGACAAGGGGAGTGGCTTGTTGTTGCCCTCCGGAACATTGGAGCTGTCAGCCATCTTGGGTGGAGATGGCGGAGCAGAAGAGGAACGAGGTTTGATTTGGGGGACAGCGAGATTGCCAGGTCGATTTTTCAGGATCGAGGCAGGGATAGGAGGAACAGGTGGGATGGAAGAAGAACGGATGGAAGAGCGAAGAGGGTGGGGGGAAGAGGGAACAGAAGGGGCAGGCGGGACAGAGGGGGCAGAGGCTTTTGCTTTGCGTTGGGCGAACGCGTTACGCTTGTCTTGTGAAGGTGCAGGCAACTGGTCCAGGGACTGCACACTACTGTTTGCAACACTCGTCGAAGGCAAACCAACCTTGGGGTTGGTCGATTTGGCAGGCACAGACACCGGGACTGGAGTAACAGTCACGTCAGAACGAGGAGATGCCAGCGGGTTGCACATGTCGGGCTCTTCAAAGTGGACACGCTGGGAGAGGGTGCTGCGACGAGAACGAGACGAGTTCGCAGAGGAGGAGGGCGTCTCAGGCCGGCCAGTACGGCCGCGGGGACCTTCCGAATCGGTATCTATAAGAACATCCAGTCAGTAACCCATCCCAACCCTTATTGCTTTGAACTGAACTGGAAGTGAAAGCCATCAATTGAACATGTGAGACCAAACTGATAGATATCTCTCATGTTTTGGGGTATATCCCTTTCTATTCTTTCTTTCGAGGCATATCCTTGGGCAAAAGAATAGTTCCTTTGTCTAGAGGATCTGCTTCCATAGAAAGTACTGCCATAGAAAGGGGGTTGCTTGCACAGATCCAAGCAGATCTGATCACAAGGAAGCAACCCCAATGTCAAAGAAAGTCTTGATTCAAAAGAACCATGTCCAATTCTATAGCAAGGGACCTGATTCCCAAGAGCCAGGCTCAATTCCACGGATAAGAGGCCTGGTCGCTAGGAACCAGACTCAAGTCCATGGAGAGACCTGATTGCCAGGAGCCAAATCTCAATCCCATGGAGAAGAAACCTGGTTCCCAGGAACCAGGCTCAATCTCGTAGGAAGAGACTTGAGTCTGAAAGAAAGGCCAGTTCCATGGTGTACTCGGTCGAACGAGGCCCGAGTCCACCGTAGGAGACACTCCATGAGGCCAAAAGGTGACGAATGTTTGACAAATGAAGGAATGATACTAACCTTGACTTTTTCTCGCCATGTCTTCTGCTGTTCTTCGAAGAAAAAGGAACAAGTTGTGATGGTTTGGACAGAAGAAGAGGGACGCGTGTGGCAATAACAAGGCAAAGAAACCGTGTCGAAGAGAACGGTTATACAACACTGGGCACGTGCCTCACAGTTTCCATTATTGACCACCCCAAAGTGAAATTACGACTGCCTGCCTAGCATATGGCTCATTTTCCCAATATCGAAGGAACGATCCACCTGGGCAACCCATGGCCGAGGTTCTCTGCGTTTGCAGACCCTCTACACTCATTGTATTGAGTATACGGGCACCCATCTTACCAGGAAAGCAAGAAAATACAAGCAGGGAAATACAGGAAGAACTTCATTTTTCATGAGAAATTGGCAAGGTTATATACAAATTTGTGCCTTAGTTAGACTGGCACAAAGGCCAGCAAGATACAGCATTGTAAGAACAAAGAAAGTCTTGCACATGGAGCACATATCCAAAGAGGGAAAAAGGTTACTGGCAGCCAAGCACAAAGAAACAAATACAAAGAATGTTATAAGTATAAGCTATTCATTAAATTCATGTCATTAAGTATACTGGATACATAGCAAGTCAGACAGATCCAAAGAGCGGCCGGGCATGCCAACACCAACATAGCATTGGAGACAACAAAAGGAAATCATTAACCATAATAAAAACAAAAGTAAAGCAAGACGCAATGGGATTCGTAAATATGAAGCAGAAACAGATAATACAGGGGAATAAAGTCGGCGGGTGGAACGAAAGAAATGGCCCGGAGTTGTATACTTCGTGATGCCACGCACTTTCGTATTGCCACGGATATAGTTGCTCGAAGTTCCCAGGGCTCGTATGCGCACGTGACCATGGCTGGGGCACCGCCTTTCAGTAGTACCCAAATTCCAACGTTGGCGTCTCACTTGTCTGAGAAACGCCAGAAAATTGCAGCGATGGGCATAACAAAAATCGCAATCCAAAACAAACTGCTGATCGATCAGTCAGTCAATTAGTTTGAAAGCAAATTATTCATGATGACCATGATTTGTTTCGATGTAGCACCCAAGGAAATAAAGACAACTGGCTAGAAGACAAAGCACAGGGAAACACAAGATTCAATCTAATTGGAGGAGGACTTTCCACGACGGAAAGGTGAAAAGATGGCTCCAAAGAAATTCACAAAGACAGTGCGCAAGATTGCTTTGAGCCAGCTGTCAGGTGCACCATTTAGAGAAACAGCTGTCACTGACCGGTTCTGGCTCGCTGGACGAGCATCTTCATCATTATCCTTGGGAGTAAGAGTGCTGTCGGTAGCAGGCTTAGCGTCGGACACATTGGCAGCGGGTTCGGTGGTTCCCTTGCTGGCCTCGGCGGCAGGCTGGGACTCGGCGGCACTCTCGACTGTTGGCTGCTGGGTAGCCGTGGACAGTTGGTCTGTAGACGGTTGGTTGAGTTTGCTAAGGAGGGCTTCGCGGTCACCAGCGAGTGCTGCAAGAGCGGGATCAGTTTCGAACGATATGGCAGATTGCTGGTGTGAAAGATAGAACGGTGTTGGCTTACCGTCTGCGGGCTGGGCATCTGCTGCGGGAACCTGGGGCTGGGTCTCAGCCTTAGTAACGGGTTCCTTGCCTGCATCGGTAGGCTGGACATCCTTCTGGTCCTTGTGAGCAAGAACGGCCACGCCGGCACCAGCAAGGGCGGCAGCGGCAACACCAGCAGCGCCAGCACCAAGAATTTCAGCACTGATGCCAGTATCCTTGGTAGAGGCTTCGTCAGAGGCGGAAGCAGCGGTCTCTTCTTGCTTAGTTTCAACGTCAGTGGTGGAGGGCTGAATTGCCTCCTTCACATCGGATGTCTCAGCCACCACCACGGGCTCCTCTGCGCTGGCAATGGGCTCAGGAATGGTGGCAACTTCGGTCTCGACGGTTTCGACCTTCGAGGGTTCCTCAGTTGCAACGGTCTCCTCGACCTTGGAATCGTCCTGGGTGGGCTCTTCGACAGCCTCAGCAACCTCAGCAACAACTGGTGCTTCGGCAGCAGCCTCTTCAGCAACGACGGCGGGCTGCTCGATGGCAGCTTCCTCAACCACGGTTGTCTCGGGCTCGAGCTCCTTGGTAGAGGATTCCTCCACTGGAGCTGCCTCGGGGATTTGCTCCGCGGGGGCAGCAGCTTCAACGGGCTCTTCAACCTTGACGGGCTCTGCGGCAGTCTGCTCCTCCACAACTGGTGCCTCAACAACCTCAGTAGCTTGAATGGTGGGCTCGATAGTGGCGGGCTCCTTCACATCCTCAGCCTTCTCGGCAGCTGGTACCTCAGTAGCAGTTTCTTCAACGTGTGCCACCTCGGGAGTCTGTTCGGAAACAGGCTCGGCAGTGGACTCGGCTGCGGTTTCGACAGCGGCAGCAGGTTCATCAATGGCCTTTTCCTCGACAGCAGGAGTTTCAGCAGCAGCTGGCTCAGCGGCTTGAGAAACAGGCTCTCCAACAGCGGCAGCAGCCTCAGTCTGCTCAGGAACAACTGGCTCGGCAACAGCTTCGGCCTCGGGTTGCTTCTCCTCGACCTTCTCAGCCTCGTCCGCAGTAACATCAGCAACGACAGGAGCCTCGGTCTTGATGGGCTCCTCGACGGCAAGTTCCTTAGCAGGCTCTTCAATGGGAGTCTCTTCAACAACGGGAGCAGCCTCAACAACCGGCTCTGGGGCAGAGGTCTCGGCAACGGGCTCTTCAACGGCCTTGTCAGCAACAGGCTCTTCGGTGGTCTGCTCAGTTACTTCCTCAGCCTTGGTAGCTTCGGGCTGCTCAATGGCGACTTCCTCGGTAGTCTCGGCGGGGGCAGACTCAGTAGGAGCAGCGTTTTCCTCGACGATAGCGGCGGCAGCCTGAGGAGCAGCTGGAGACTCCTCAGTGACATGAGCAGCGGCAGCAGCGGCGGGAATGGCAACAACTTCAGCGGCGGCCTCGGGAACAGCAGCAGTCTCAACAGCAGCAGCTTCAGCGGTCTCAGGAACAGCGGGAGACTCCTCGGGAGTCACATCCTTAGCGGTTTCGGCCGCAGCCTCCTCCACAACTGGTTCCTCTGACACAGCCTTTTCGGTAGTCTCTTGGACAGGCTCGACCTCAGTAGGCTCCTGGGCCTTCTCGGTAGTAGCCTCCTCGGCGACAACGGCAGCAGGCTCTTCAATTGCCTCAGCGGCGGGCTCGGTAGTGGTGGTAGTCTCCACCTCAGCGGCCTTAGTAGGCCCCTCGACAGCAGGTTCCTTAGCAGAATCGACAGTCTGCTCGGGAACAGACTCGACAATCTCAGCCTCCTTGACTGGCTCAGCAGCCAATTCCTCAGTGGCAGGCTGCTCAACGGGAGTCTCCTCGACCACCTCCTTAGTGGGCTCAGAGACGACCTCCTCCTTGGGCTCAGAGACGTCGACAGTTGGCTCCTCAACAGGTGCCTCTGTAGCAACCTCTGGAACGGCCGCGGTGGTGTCATTGCTGTTCTCGGCCTCAGCCTCCACAATCGGTTCCTCGACAGCCTTCTCGGCCACTGGCTCCTCAGCAGGCTTGGACTCTTCCACGGCTGCTTCGGTAGCGGGGGGTCTCTTGGACGGTTTCAGGAACAGCCTCGACAGTCTTGGATTCCTCCACAGTAGGAGTTTCTTCGACGACAGGCTCTGCGGAGGCCTCAGGAATAGCCTCGACGGTCTTGGATTCCTCCACAGCAGCTTCAGCGGCGGGAGTCTCCTCGACAACAGGTTCAGCGACGGTTTCGGCAACGGCCTCGGCGGGCTTCGACTCTTCCGTGGCGGATTCGGCGACGGGCTCTTCCTTAGCAATAGGCTCAGCAGCCTCCTCAACCTTGGATTCCTCGACCGCGGGTGTCTCCTGGACGATTTCAGGTGCAGCCTCCACGGGCTTGGACTCTTCCACGGCAGCTTCAGCGACAGGAGTCTCCTCGACGATAGGCTCCGCGACGGTTTCAGGAGTGGCCTCGACGGCCTTTTCCTCAGTAGCAGGCTTCTCCTCGGTGGTGGGCTCAGCAACCTCGGCGGCCTTGGATTCTTCCGCAGCAGGAGTCTCAGAAACGGCCTCGACAGCCTTTTCTTCAGCGGCAGGCTTAGCAACCTCTTCAACCTTAGATTCTTCCACAGCTGGAGTCTCTTCGACAGCCTCTGCGACAGCCTCAGGAGCAGCCTCAACAACCTTTTCTTCGGTGGCGGGCTTGTCCTCAGTGACTGGCTCAGCAACCTCAGTCTTAGATTCTTCGACGGCGGGGGTCTCTTCCACGGCCTCTGCGACAGCCTCAGGAGCGGCCTCGACCGCCTTTTCCTCGGTGATAGGTTCAGCAACCTCCTCAGCCTTAGGTTCCTCAACGGCAGGAGTCTCAGCGACAGCCTCTGCGACAGCCTCAGGGGCGGCCTCGACAGGCTTTGATTCTTCCACAGCAGCTTCAGCAACAGGAGTTTCCTCGGCCACAGTCTCGGGGACAGCCTCGGTGGTCTTTTCTTCTGTGGCGGCCTCAGTGGTGGGCTCAGCAACCTCCTCAACAGCCTTTGATTCCTCCACGGCGGTTTCAGCGGCGGGAGTCTCTTCCTTGGCGGCTTCGGTGGTTTCAGGAACCACCTCGGTGGTCTTCTCCTCCACAGCAGCTTCAGCGGTGGGCTCAGCAACCTCAGTCTTAGATTCTTCGACAGCGGGCGCCTCCTGGGCGGTTTCAGAGACAGCTTCCACAACCTTTGATTCCTCCACAGCAGTTTCGGCGACAGGAGTCTCTTCCTTGGCGGCTTCGGTGGTTTCAGGAACGACCTCAGTGGTCTTTTCTTCCACGGCAGCTTCAGGAACAGCCTCGGCGGTCTTTGACTCTTCCTTAGCAGGCTCAGCGGCAGTTTCGGGAACGGCTTCAGTAGCCTTTTCCTCGACAGGCTTCTCCTCAGTGGTAGGCTTAGCAACCTCCTCGGCGGTCTTGATTTCTTCCGCGGCGGGAGTCTCTTCGACAATTGGCTCGGCGGCGACTTCAGGAACGGTCTCGGCGGTCTTCTCTTCCGTGGCAGCTTCAGTGGTGGGCTCAGCAACCTCTTCCACGGCCTTGGATTCTTCGACGGCGGGTTCTGCGACAGTTTCTGGAACGGCCTCAGTCTTTGATTCTTCTGTGGTGGGCTCGGCGACCTTCTCAGCAGCCTTCTCCTCGGCTACTACTTCGGCAACTGGCTCTTCAATAGCTTCAGCGACAGGCTTTTCCTCGAGCACTGGTGCCTCGGTGGCATCGACAGCCTTCTCGGCCGGCTTGGATTCCTCCGTTGATTCAATTGCGGTCTTTTCCTCAACCACTGGTTCAGCAGCGGGTTCAGCCTCCTTGGAAGCTTCGACTGGTGCTGATTCCTCCACTGCAGGCTCTGCAGTTTTGGTTTCGGGGGCGGCTGGAATCTCGGGAGTTTGTTCGGCAGCAAGGGAGCTAATACTCTCCTGTTTCTTTTGCTGCTTCTTCTTGGCCTTCTTGGCCTTCTTCTTTTCGGCGGCGGTCATTGGGACCTCAGGTTGGGTTGAATCTTTGGATTGTTGTGTGGAGTCGGCTTCAACCAAGGTAGCGGTTGATTCGCTCAGATCGGCCTCAGTTGCGCTTGCAGTGGGCTTTTCATCTATAGATGAAATGGGCTCGACAGGGGCATCTGTAGGCAGCGCATGGCTTTCCGGGATAAGGGGCTCTTGCACGCTGGCCATGGTTTATTTCGTTTCAAATTCGTAATGTCGTAAAAGGATGATCGGGCAGGGTATTAAGATGATGGTTTTCACAATTTGACCAGCAAAGATTTAACGCTAGATTTGTATCGTGTACAGAAAACACAAGCTCACAGAGCAATAGGGTGTGAATATGGAGGAGGGGAAAAAGGCAGAAAAAAAATCTCAGCCCAAAAAGTACCAAAAAACCTCTGACGGCACAGCTCAGAGAGTGGGGAAACAGTTGGCATAGTGACCATATACATTACACCTTTCCTTTTTTGTCTTTTCGTCTTTCACTTGGAGCATCTTTCAAGCTTGACGCCCAATCGTTGTTCGTGCTTTTTGGGCTCTTTCACCCGGATCTCCACTTCCAATATGCGGTGAAGCTGTATCGCCGAGGTTTATTGTTTGGCTTTTTTGGGGGGCTTCTTGTTCATTGGAACATGTGCAACCGTACAACATACGATGTACATGATTCTATTGTCTATGTACTCTTTTTTCCCCCTCTTCTGGTTGCACAAGATTCCAAAAGGCAACCCTGTCAACTTAACAGAAACGAAATTGGGCGCTAAAAAAAAAACCAGACCCAATTGATAAACAGGCGCCAATGGGCAGGCCGCAAGGTTCTTATCCACCTGTCATATGGTTCTGACTCATTATTGCAGTGATCTCCAAATTAAAAAAAAAAGAGGGTGTGGAGGTTCAATTTTCAATAGTCTGTCCATCCGTGGATTGGCTGATGTTTCGGCCCTTTTTTTTTTCCCTTGGGCCCATATATGCGGAACATCACGGATCTCCATATTATTATTGTTATTTCTACAATTTCGACGGAGTAAACAGCATAACATACTCTGGATACAGAATACTATTCGGGGATTGCTCAAAACAATGAAAGCTCGTGCCTCACACTAGTAGCTCTTGTGCATTGCGTGCTGCGTGCGACCTCCTTGAGCTTGGACCCTCCCACAGAAGCCGCATTTCCGGTTCAAAGTCCCATGGCTGCAGGAATCTGCATCTGAGATCGTCTGCAGTTCCTACAACTTAGGAATTCTCATGGATTTCCGTAGCTCCGTTCCACCGACTTTCATCGATTAACAATTCGTATGAAGCAGATATACAGGGCGGTGTGGTCGGCTTCCCGGCCCCGGGGCGGAATCCGCGGGACAGCCGGGGGGCAATTTAACCAAAGTAAAAAATAGCAGACGCTATGAAAAGCTATGTGGTCATCTTATGGCTTCTCCTAACTCCTATAAGTCAGGAGGAAGCCAGATGTGGAAATTCTCGGATCATCTAGCTTAATAGAGCTAAAAGGAACCTACAACATAGGGAGACAGATAAGGATTGCTATGATATAGGAACATGGACCAGTGGCTTAGCAAACCATGCTAGTGCAATTGACTTTTTCCTTTAATGCTCAATCCCGAATAGCTGCATTTTGCAACAAAGTTGGATCGACGGATTGAAATTGAGTGTTAGTCCTTACTCCCTCAGTCCAGTCAATTGAGGTTACAGGGGGTAGGGGCAGCGCGGGGCAAAGATTATACATGAGGTTTGCCCTCATTCAAAGAGCTCTACACCTACTACACTTATACCTAGGTAGCAGTTGTCTCCATGTTCCCCGATAACAACCTCTAGAGAAAGGAAGTTATTCATCTATGTCCATGTGTATACCAAACCAACAGAAATTAGAGCTTCCTCATGATGTTACGTGTTTATTATGTAAGTGGTACCTTCCCATTTCGGCAGGTGCCCATGTGCTCACCCGGGTAGGTGCGATATAGCTAGACAATCAGCTTGAATCTTCACCGTGGCGGAATGATACTTCTTAGAAATTGCAGGTAATAGCAGATAATACTGTTGTGCATCAAATACAGTTGTTTCTCTGTCGCCGCGGTGTGCTTTGGAGGCCTATACAAAGCAGCCTATAGCACCTGAGAGTAAATCATAACCTTTCTCTATATACTTGCGAAATACCCTCCATAATACCGTTAGGACCCCGGCATATCCATCAGAAAGACCATCAAATCTATAAGACCTTGAAGCATACATACTAACTTGTGGAGAGTCAACGGATTCTGGGAAGTGCGGCTTCGGAGCTTGCTGGGTTACAGGGTTACCATTGCAAAAAGAACCATAAGAATAAAAAATAAAAAAGTCATCGCCCGGAGGCGACCCGGCAACTTGAGATCAAACGGCACTCAAGCTGAGGATAGACGGGGATCCATGTGGCATTGCGCCAACGTCACCAACGACAACCGCTAGGCCAGATGCCCGCCCATCCAATCATTCTTACTGTGCATGCTATTTGTCAGAGAGATCGCTACATAGCGATACATAAAAAGTTCCTCTGCATAGTTTATGCTCTTTACCGCCCCCACATACACCCAGAAAGACCATCCAAAAAGATATGACAAAACTGCATCAATGGCCGGCTATTTCTTGTGTGAAAAGTAAAAACAGACATATGACTTACCCTTCTATACTATTGTCAGGAGGAAGAACTACGTGGTACATGTCGAAATGTATAACTAGTGCAATGTGAGATTGATATTGAGTTGTCGAAGAAGTTAAGTTACAGAGACTAGGAAATCTGACTACTGCCTCAATGTTCTACTCAAGCATGACGTGCCTATCAAGCCGTGATTCTTGAGAGTAGCGGCAACATGTCTTCACATCGCTTACATATACGCTTGATGATCGGGGGTTCAAGCGTATGGTTGTTTTAGGTGTATTATCATTTATATGAGCCCATCCTACATGAATTTCCCGCAGTGGTTCTTAATAGACTATCATTTGGCATGAAGCCAGATTGCTATTTGTCATCCCTCATGGGCTGCAAGACAGGATGGAGGCATTGGACATCAACCTCGTGAATGTTAAACACAGTGCAGGTATTCCTGAAGTCTTAAGGCAACTTACCATGCTTGTGGTAGAGAACGGACTTATTCGCAATCGTAAAAAAAAAAAATATGTAACTGGCAAAGAGCACCGATCCTTGATGAGGATATCAATACCACCAGAGTATCAGTAGTAGTCGGATATGGGAAGTCCAGTATCTCTGAGATCCTGAGGGCTGAATAGCTGCTTAATCCCCATTAATCCTTTCTTACACTAATAGCAGCAGGATCTTGAATTCATGCTTTACTATCCCGTGCAACCGCAACGATGAAATTGGCGCCATGGTGCCACGATGCATCGCAATGTCAAAGGTAAATCTCTTTTGGGTTGGCCCTGATCAGAAATTCCATGCATCCTGCGTCTAGACACTTCATCAATAAATACATCGCCTAAAGGAGTGGCCTCATACTCCCATAGGCAGTCAACGTAGAGATCGGAAGGTACCGGGATCACTATTAAACCACATGCTTGCCATTTGACTGTAACTGGATCCTTAAAAGGGGGAGACCGACCACGAGGTGAAATTTCCCCTTTACTCGGAGAAAGATATACCGGCTCCTTTACCCCCTAATCACACTAGTTTCACAACAAGCATTCCCGAAATCGATCTAGGAGGCTATGTATCTAAGCGCTAAACCCAAATAGGCAAGGCTAACCAGAAATGGAAATCCACTTCAAGAATGTCTGTGGGGTAGTTCAGGCACCAGGTACCCGTTATCCCCTGATCTCCACTCTCGCTACGGAGTATGTACAGGTACACATGTACTTATATAGGGGTAATTAATATTCTCCGAAAGTTGAGGGAAGTTCAGGAGTTTATAAGTGAAAGGTGATACGGAGTACAAAGGGGTTAATAACATCCATGGATGTTCCACCAGTCAAAAGTCCCACCTCCAATGAACCAAATACGGTATGAGTTCCAGGCAGCAGAGTTAATCATAAGGAAACTGTATAAAAGTGGACTATGGCTGATATGACTGCCTATAGGCGTGCACAATACTTACATACAGCCCTGAAGCAGATCAGCCCTATCCGGGGTCCAAGCGTTCAGCCCTACGAGAGTTTGGTTTACACCGTCTCTCTACCGAGAAGATCGTCCCCATTTCCCCATTTATTCTCATGTCCTACATACACATTCATCCTCTCAAAGACTGTATACTCCTCTAAAGTCTTACTGTCTGACTGTCTAACCATCTGACGTGAGAATGACCTGCTGTCCAGACCTGCCCTGATTGGTCAGAGTCAATTATTTTTGGTCAATCAACACTAAAATCACGACATCGCCCGTACCGAAGTATACGGGCCATCAGCCCTATGGTCCGGGCCTCATGGACGCAATATGGCTTTCATTACTAGCCATTCCCTGTTTCTTCTTCCTTCTTCAGCTCATCTTCTCTCTAGCAATCTGGAGAGCCGCCGGTTGTGACCCTCCAGACTACGAAGAGCCGAAAAAGACCCGACGCAACAATGGCGGAGACTATCTCGACTCGAGTCGGCCACGCTTTCGCAAAGCTTTTACGAATTAATTTAGGTCCAACTCCTTCCCCGGTGAGAGATGAGACCAGAACGTATGGATATTACGAGCATGAGCCCACTGTGGGCGACTGGTTTCGAGGTCATACGCCCACCGCCCCTCAAGCTCGTCGTTACATATGGAGCCTCTTCCCTTTCCTCCATTGGATTGGATATTACAACGTGCAATGGCTGATTGGGGATCTCGTGGCAGGTGAGAACTCCCAGCGAAACAATGATATACAGAGACTAACCCCTCTGGGCAGGAATCACTGTTGGTGCCGTGGTCATTCCGCAGGGTATGGCATACGCTGAACTAGCCAAACTGCCTCCAGAATATGGTCTATACTCTTCATTCATGGGAGTCTTGATCTATTGGTTCTTTGCAACATCCAAAGATATCACTATTGGTGTAAGAACCAAGAACGATCCCTCGCTTTGGTGTCGAAAATGCTAATACCCTCAGCCTGTGGCGGTGATGTCTACGCTCATGGGCTCAATTATCATCAAGGTTCAAGCCGTCCACCCCGAAATACCCCCACCAGTCCTTGCTTCCGCTCTGGCAAACATTTGTGGTGCGATCGTATTGTTCCTCGGATTGCTTCGTCTTGGCTTCATTGTCGACTTTATCCCTCTTCCTGCTATTTCTGCTTTTATGACCGGGTCCGCGATCAATGTTTGTGCTGGCCAAGTGAAGACGGTTCTCGGAGAGAAGGCGCATTTCTCTACGCGGGGGGCAACCTACAAGATCATCATTGATACGCTGAAGCATCTTCCGTCCGCCCGGATGGACGCTGCTATGGGCCTTACAGCATTAGCAATGTTATATGGCATACGGTCTGCTTGCAACTATGGAACGAGGAAGAAGCCCCACAAGGCCAAACTGTTCTTCTTTTTGTCCACATTGCGAACTGCCTTCGTCGTTCTTTTCTACACCATGATCAGCGCTGCGGTCAATCTCCATCGCCGCAATCACCCTGCCTTCAAGCTACTTGGTAATGTTCCCCGGGGGTTCAAGGCTGCGGGAGTTCCCAAAATAGATGTTCCAATTATCAAGGCATTTCTTGGCGAACTCCCTGCCGCTGTGATTGTTCTATTGATTGAGCACATTGCTATCTCGAAATCATTTGGCCGTGTCAACAATTATACGATCGACCCATCTCAGGAGTTCATTGCCATTGGCATTTCAAACCTCCTAGGTCCGTTCTTGGGTGCGTACCCAGCTACTGGCTCATTCTCTCGAACTGCTATCAAAGCGAAGTGCGGCGTACGCACTCCCCTCGCAGGTGTGATCACTGCCGTTGTAGTCCTTCTTGCCATATATGCGCTACCAGCGTTATTCTTCTTCATTCCCAAGTCGTCCTTGTCGGCCGTGATTATCCACGCAGTGGGTGATCTCGTTACACCGCTCCATATCACCTATCAATTTTGGTGTGTATCTCCAATTGACGCACTCATCTTCTTCATGGGCGTTATCGTGATCATATTCTCAACTATCGAGACCGGAATTTACTGCACAATCGGCGTATCACTGGCAGTGCTCCTCTTCCGACTTGCCAAAGCCCGAGGCCAATTCCTTGGCTACGTCCAAGTTCATTCGGTCGTGGGTGACCATATCCTCAACGCACCCCAGGAAGACCCAAGCACGGGATTCGAAGATAGTACTGAGATGTCCAGAAGAATCTATCTCCCAACCGAACACGCGGGTGGCACAAACCCCCGAGTAAAAATCCACCAGCCAGCTCCAGGAATCTTTCATCTACAGGGTCTCCGAGGGGTTCAACTACCCCAATGCAAACCACTACACAGACCACCTAGTCAGTCACATCTTCAAAGAAACCCGACGCACAAACCCACAAGCATGGGAAACAACAGGCGACCGACCCTGGAACGACCCAGGTCCAACCCGCGCCGAGCGCAAAATCCTCATGGCAGAGGAAGCACCCACTTCCCCACTCCCAACTCTCCGCGCCATAATCCTCGATTTCGCCGCTGTCAACAATGTAGATGTCACATCCGTGCAGAACCTCATCGACGTCCGCAACCAGCTAGACCGCTGGGCATCTCCTGACACCGTGCAGTGGCACTTCACGCACGTCCACAACAGATGGACGAAACGTGCTCTCGCAGCCGCTGGATTCGGGTTCCCCGCCGTCTCGGGCGGTTCAGGTCCTCGATGGCAGAGGTCGATCTTTAACGTTGCGGAGATCTTAGATGGCAGTCTACCCAGCTCAGTGTCTCATTCTGATGTCGGAGAGTCGGACGACTGGTCGAAGGACCTAGAGAGTGGTCTGAAAGTGCAGGAGAATAGTGTCTCCTCATCGGTTATGGGTGTCTCTGAGGATGAAATTCAGGTTATGCGGACTGATCAGAAGGATGCGAAGGTTAATACTCATCGTCATCGCGGTCGATCTGGTGTCGGTACTGGTATGGCTGTCGTCAATGGAATCAATCGGCCTTTCTTCCATGTGGATCTGACTAGTGCTCTGAGGAGTGCTATGGCTGATTCTTAGGGGATACATATACTGGCAGGACAATCGTCGTTGGCAAGGTATATCGTTGGATGGCTAGTTTGCTTTCTTACTTTAACCAATACTTGCTCGCTGCCGAAGTCTTCTTTACTAGTTTTAAATTCTTATTTGGGATAATCTCATCTCAGAGACCTCCGAATCAAACGAATGAGTCTGAGTATATCTTGCATTTTATCAATTGAATATCGACAAGAATAGTATGTCGCTTATGCGATCTTACCATGTCTTTTCGGTCGTCTGTTTATGTCTTTTTTTTTTTCTAGATAGACGCCGGAAAAAAGCGTTTTCAATGTATAGCCTTTGACATATTTTAAGCCAAAACTTCGACTAAGCAATTCTAACAGCATTTCCAGTATACCAAACGACAACAAATTATATTTGCCGTTCTCCACTATAGCTTCTTTAGCTTTTTATTCACCGCAACTCTGCTAAGAAGTTTGTCTAGGACTCAAGACTGGCGGTGTCCGATCTCGATTGCCTAGATCGAAGACTAGTCCTAATTTCGTCTAGCTGGTGGATGCTGACGATCTTAGCTGTGTTGGTGGCTGAAGACCTCGGGAAGGGTCATGTGCGCAGCTCTCTCCGAGACACCAATTACTGACAATAACAATAATAACGTAGATTGTATATGAGATATGGCGGAGATGATCATTGTGTTGCAAGGAATTATGCACACCCCCTGTGCCATGGCAGTTGTTGATTAACAGCACCAAGGACAGGGTGCAAGCAAACCATCCGGTTAATGTCACTCGTCAAAGGACTGCAAATGAGTCCCTGCGATCAATCGAGGTCGCGAGATGTGCCAGTTTCATTGCCTGGAAAGGTAAACTAACCCATCCCGGGGAAATAGAAAGGCATGCTCTGAATACCTTCGGTATCCGACATGTCCGTCGAGCAACAGCTCACGCATCCCTCAATGTGGACGCGAGCTGAGTACCCGATGCTCTACAGATCAACACAACCAATTTACAACTACTGAATCAACCTTGTCCCTCTCCGCACTGAATCCTCGCTACCCGATCTCTCGTCCAACTAGATCTGCCGGTCTACTGCACAGCATATCTGCAGTCTCGAGACGCGAGCGTGGATCTCTGATATCGGAAAACGTCGAAGCCTACAGTATACGCAAGGACCGGTGTACACAGTGCGGACCTTCTTCTAGCACCGTCTGTGCAGGGGGCGGTGAATCTTGACTGCTATGTGTTGCGGACGGCGTGGCGTGTATCTATGATGCGGCGTGCAAGCGTGGAGGTGGCTGTTTTTGCAGACAGGATCGAGGCTGAACCAGGTCTTCTTTCCCTTGCCGCGCTGCCTGGTTAAGGTGCAGTGTAGAGCTGGGGATCAGACTGCGTTGATCGAGGGACGTGTGTAGTCGGTGCGAGGGTTGGCGCTTTCGGGCGGATCCGGGAGGATGTAGAAGGGGCGTGTGCCTTGTTACTGTAGATATTGTTCCCGGCGGATTGTATTCCGGGGTTCGCGGCGTTTCTCGTTCTAGTGGGACGCGTTCGGCTATGGAGAGAGCATGTTCGATGGGATGATTTGAGCACTGCGCGGGTTTTAGAATCCGTAGAGACAGATATATTAGCAGAAGAATGGCCGTCAGAATGGGCGTGCGCTGTCCAGCGCATGAGCTGTGACAGGTAGCGCTGGCGCTAGGCTTGTGATTGCATGTGTTTGTGCCGAGGGCGTGAGTACGGTTCAAGGGAAGAGTTACAGGTTCTAGCAAGCCGGGGGGGCACAGTTGGTCTTATGTTTGAATTGAGAGTGGATATAGTTTAAGAAAAAGAAACTAAGCTATGGATACTGTGTGTGTGTCTGCCATTACGGCAATACTGCGTACACGATTATACAGACGCTGAAGCTATACGGGGGTTATATGCCAACTGGCCTCATGACCTCACAGCAGGTCAATGATGAGTTGATGAGTCGCCGAGTCTGTCAAATTACCATACCGTATTGTGGTAATTTACCCGATTACACCCGGCACCGGAGCCCCTTATCCTCACACTTGTATACCATCTCTCTCTCTCTCGGAGCTTCTTTTTTTAGACTCAATTGCTGTTCTGGATTGGAATTCCTACTTCTGGCATAACAATTATCCCCAATCCCCATATCAATGGCCTGGATAGCTCCGGGCAAGGAAAAACGCGTAACGGCTGCACCCTGAATCGAGCTTGTGTGGGTCCTGCCAAGCTGCGATCAACCGAAATTGTCAAAAATCGAATTTCCGGAAATGCAAAGAGCCTCTGGTTAGCCCGTTTGGGATGGTTTAATTTGGCTGTGAAAAATTTTGCTGGAGGTAGGTCTGTCTATATAAGGGTCTCCAGCCCCGTTCAAATGGAAGGGAAGGTTGAATGATAGTTTACCATATTACGCTCAATGTTCTGTAATTGTGTTTAGGGCAATCCAGAAAGACCAGTTTTCACTGCGACAATCGGGTTGTGGCGGGTCAGAAATTCAGTCTAAGTGGATCTGTAAAAGCAAGGACACGACAACCCCGAATTTTTGCTTTTTTTTTTCCTTTTTTCCCCTGTCTTTTCTTACCATGGTCTAAATTTACCCCCTACTATGAATTTATATAAGAATCGTACCTTACCTGCAGGTCCTATGCATGGAGTTTTGTTTCCCTCGGCAACCCAGAGGCAGGAGACCGAAGCTATTCGGAGTACCGGATCTGTCCAGAGTTACGTATTTTCCAAATGTGACCACTCGGTGAGGTGGATTCCCGAGGGACGAAGGGGGGAGACAGTATCCACTATACCCACATTATCTAACTCCTTTCAACCGATGGTTGCCCAGTGACTCCGTAGTTGGTGGACCTGGAATCCGAGTCGGGCCGGTTTGGGCGAGGCCGGGAACGAATCCAAGAAGCATAGCGGATCCAGAGAGATTATGATTGGTTTGAGGAAGCTTAAAAGTGGATCGATCCACTAGATTGGAACATGCTTAAGATCCACTGCAAGGGCAGAATTGGGAATTTATTTCATTATTTATTTTTCTTTTTTCGTGTATTCGTAATTTTATTTTTATCCCTTTGTTCAGGCTTCTCTACAAACTAGCATACGTATGTCCAAAATGGATTCAAGTCCAATATGTAAAGCTTCCCTGCAAAAAGTGAAGGGTCAACTTTTTTCCCATGCAGGGGATGTATTCTGATAGATAGTCCCAAAGACCCATAAACACCTCGACGAATAAAAACCAGTGGACCCAGTTGGAACAATACCCGATTGATCCCGACAGGTAGCAATACGCGGTAAGAATGAGAGAAAACAAGACCCAAACCGATTAATACAGACTAAAACAGACTAAAACAGAGCAATACCAACCCCCAGCATTCCTAAATAGTGTGATTTGCGGTGATTTGCGTATGAAATACTCCGGAGTCCACGCACAACCTAGGGCTTTTTTGTTACCTTACACATACACTAAGACCGACTAGGAGGCGGACGGGCGAAAATTTGGCCGTAGAGTATTTATGTCCTAGTGAGTGCCGTCTCCCGTAGTTTCCCAGCTTTTTCTCCCTGAAAAGTCCATCTCTCTCCTCTTTCCTTCTTTCTCCTCTCTTCCACCCACCCTATAATTCTATATCCCATTCATCACAATGGCCGCCACTCGTGTCTTCACCTCCCGCATGGCCTCCGTCATGGCCCAGACCTCCAAGGTCGCCCGCCCTGCTGCTCGCTTCCAGCTCAACGCTGCCACCAAGCGCACCTTCACCCAGAAGGCCCCCGCCTTCGGTGCCCCCAAGCGCATCCAGTCGCCCACTCTCCTCCAGGCCAAGGCCTTCCAGACTGCCGCCCGCCGCCAGTACTCCTCCGAGGTCGCCTCCGCCATGGTTGAGGTCTCCAAGAACATCGGTATGGGTTCCGCCGCCATCGGTCTCGGTGGTGCCGGTATCGGTATCGGTCTCGTCTTCGCCGCTCTCCTCATGAGTGTCTCCCGCAACCCTGCCCTCCGTGGCCAGCTCTTCTCCTACGCCATTCTCGGCTTTGCCTTCGTCGAGGCCATGGGTCTCTTCGATCTCATGGTTGCCATGATGTGCAAGTACGTCTAAATTATCTACAACTCGGGTTTACGGATTCTTGGAAAAATGTCATCAAAACAAGGATTTTGGGTTTTTTGAGAGAATCTCTTTTTCCGCCGGGGAGGGTATTTGGTCGTGATGTATTACCATGTACTACTTTCAGCGTCATCTACAACACTTTTCTTTCTGTACATATAGAGTCCTATATGGCCCATCGACCATCCAACCTATCAAAGAGCCAAACGAAAAACTCTGTGTGTTGCGTCTGACGGCCGTATAATATCCTCTTTTCCCTTCTTCCTAGAACTTTTCACCTTCCCCATGGGGGCGAACGGTTGGAGAATAAGCACACGTATGGGGGGTCTTTCACTTGAGCTCTATCTCTTGCTCGAAAGCTCCCAAGAACTCCACGTAGACAAGCTAGAAAGCTATAACCCCGGGGGAAATCCCTAGCTCGATCTTCAAAACAAACAGCTCCCTGGTCTGTTTTTTTAGGCTTGCTTTCTCCCCCATTCTAACGGATGTTGCTACGGGGTCCTGCAGCATTTGACCCGCTCTTCAACCAGCAACTACGCCACAACTACCGCCCATTGGCCTACGATATACGGTGAGAGTAAACTAGAGATAATTCAGAAGACTATCGAGCTATTTTATAGCAAATCATCAGTGCTGGCGGACCTCAATTGAGCTGGAGAACCCTCGACGCAAAATTCTTAGCTCCCGGGCCTCGGGAACGGCTTTCCCGTAGTCAGCTGACTCAGCTTCCAAGGTTGTGACCTCAGCCTCGGGATTTCAGGGCTGCCACGGAGGTCGAGTTTCTGCATGCAGTATGCAAGACTTGATGAGTGAAGCAAGTCATATTTCATTGTAAACTAGGTGTCTTGTGAATTACTGTGACCTGGGGTTGATGAATTGGATTCTCTGATGTTCGGCAATTTCCCCGTTATATCCACGAACCCGGTCTAGTCCGCTTTCAGTTAGTGACAATATCAAATTGTAGTATAGCTTGGTGACATTGAATATCTAATGGATTTTTTTTAATGTGAATTTATAAAGATATCTATAGAGTGTGGGTGTTTTCGGAGCTCGATGTTCTAGGCATTGTCCAGATCAGAAATATATAGTGTTTCTAGAGTTGATCCTCAAGAGTTCATCTAATATATATACATCGGCAACTATGAGATCATACACATCGACCGTGATTTCTTTCCCTTCCATTTCTTTTCCAGTTTAATTCAGTATACAAATTCAACAATAGAACGTACAGTAACCACTAAAGGCCTGATCAGTGCGAAGGACTCACTGAAGCCAGAAGAGCAATGCACGTGCCTGACAGACACGCGACCCATCGCGTCAATACACCTAAGCAACATACCCACACTCTAGTTGGAGGTAACAAAACCTCAATTGCATCTTGAAATATACTCCATATTCAATGGTATAAACACGAAACTCGTTAACAGAAAGATTCGCAAAAGTATCACAAAAATCGACTCCAGACATGCCATAATCGCTCGATGAAACTGATGAAACGCTGATGGGGAATATGTATCACCAGGACTCGACAAAAAAAAAAAAGAAAGACCCCGAAGTATAAGTGCACGAAAGCAAATCCCAAAAAAAAAATCAACAAAGAAGAGAACAAAACACACCAGCTAGAAGATTTCCAGATCCTCAAACTCAACCACCAACCCATCCGCCGAACCCGTCGGCAAAGAGGTATCCAACGTCATCCCATGCATAGCATCCCACATAGTTCCCCCCGGGACATACCCATCGGCCGACTCGCATAAACCCCAACATGAACAAACTTATCCTCAACCCCATAAAAGAACCAAGTCACCTCACGCAACTTCTTCCAGGTATTCCCCACCGCACCAGGCGAGAGAGCGAACGGCGACACCGAGGGCACCTGGTACCAAATCCACAGCGCATGCCCGACACGCTCGAGTTTGATGCGTAGCGAGTGGATCCCCAATCCGGTCTGAGCCGACTGCGCTAACGGCGACAAACACCAGTCCGCGCCATCGGCCGTGGCGCTCACGGACGACGCATTCACGGTGCCCGACGAAAATTCCATTCCGGCTTTCACCCATTTGCAGGGGGAGCGTGGGGCGGTGCGGAAGGGTGGTCCGTCGACTTCCGAGGAGAAGGATTGTGGTGCTGCGCCGGCGAATATCACTAGGCCGCCTTGGTCCCATTCCATTTCCCAGTCTGCGCTCACGGTTACTTCCGCTACGACGAATGGGTGGCGGAGGGATGTGAAGACGATCGGCGCTGTGGAGGTTTCGCCGTTAGGTGGTTTGCGCCATAGATCTGTGTTCGGACCCGCTCGGAGTGTGAAGTATTCCATGCATTGAGGTAGTTCGAATGTCGGTGGGAGGTTTAGAGCCGTGAAGGTTGATCCATCTGGAGGCATCTTTTGATTTTTGAATTGTGATTTTTGGATTTTTGAATTGGGGGTTCCACGCGCTTTTAATAGATGAAAAGAGAAGAAAATAATTGTAGAGTCACTGGGTAGTTTCTCGAAAATAGGAACACCCCGGATGAGACGCAGCTATTGATAACTCTTAAATCCTTCGGTAATGACGCTGGGGTCATAGCATTTGCTTGTAAAGTTTAAGCAAATGCACTAATCCGAGCAAAAGCAGATCCATGCACGATGAGTAGGAGGCCACAAAAAACCAAAAATCAAAAACCAAAGAATTGTTGGGATATGATGCAGTCGAGAATTGGGATATGCCGAATGCGGGTTGCGCCAGACCTGGAAATGAGGAACACCGTCCAAAAAAAAGCAAAAGGAAAGTAAAGAAAAAATAGAAAAAGAAGAGCAAAATAAAATTATTATGGTATGAAGTACGAAATACGTTGTACTTATATAGTGAAGGACAAGTGTTGGCTTCCCCCCAATGGATTTCAGGGGACCCAGGTCCCGCTGGGAATGAACCTATCGAAGAAACAGAACCAGAGCACTGGAGAGTTGAACCGAGCTGTTGGGCTCACTAGTGGCGCTAGAGTCATGTTCTTTATGGACGGTTTCTCTTTGAGGATGGCGAGAAGCGTGCTTGTATCGCTTCGGCGACAGATGGGCTGCGGGCTAGTTCACAAGTGGCGGGTCACCATGCATCTATGGAGGATCCATCACGATGTGACGGAGCTTCTAAGAGGAGAATCAAAGGTCCCTTTAGGGCCCAAAGGACCCTAGGGGCACACGGAACAAGGAATGGGGGCAAATGTGTGCAGATTGACACTTGTCAGAGCTGAATAAAAGAATCAGGTGGGCAAATGTTTCATATTCACAGTGGCAAGATGAGAGAGATTATACTTCAACCCATCGAGGATCGATCGGAATAATGCAGGACGCATGAACTGGGTGGAACTCAGATTCGGGGAGCTGAGAATTGTCTGGGATGTTCCTTGGTCGGTGGTTTGACAGCTTACAGGAAAATGGGCAGGAAAATAGGCAGAAGAATAGGCAGAAAAATAGGGCAAATGGTCAGTTTTTTCATTTTCATTTTCATTTGTTTTTTTTATCTCTGCAGAGACTCAGCCACACGGTTTTGCTCTCCACTTCTGTGTTCTGCACGAGGCTGAAGAGGGTAATCGTGGATGTTTCATGGGCAATCCTGGTGGATGTAAGATGTAAGATGTAAGATATGAGATATAAAACAATATCAGACGTATACGAAGACCTAATATAAGAAAGTCCTTGAAAATAGTTAAAAGCCCTTCTTTTCCCCACATCCTAATCTTATCCTTTCTACATCTACTCCGTATATCTTCATTCTTCACCTACTTCCATCTTTCGTACGATGAAGTCAAAAATGTATCAGCTGATATATTTCTTTTTATAGACCGCCAAGTCTTTAGTCTGTGATCGACTTTTCTTTCTTCTGCCTTCGCCTCATTTAACGGTGATGTGTTGGCATCTTCGGGCGCAACTTAACTTCTTCCGTTCTCTGCCTAACTTCAATTCCGTTTTATTCCCTTTCTCTTGAATTACAAATTTCCAAGTCTACAGTGTGCCCCACGCTAGCGATGTACTCTGTACTTTGTACAGAGTACAGAGTACAGAGTAACCGAATATGCACGGGGCAAAGTGCAGGTCCCCCCAAAAGGGGGCCAAAACGCGAGGACAGCCCCCCCAAGTCAACAGGGCGAAGTTCAACTCGTATTTCCAAGGGGTTTTTTCTTCTAAAGCTCTCTGCCTTCCAAGCATAATTAAGAGCTTGGACCAATCAAATCCACCACATGGACATCTTGGCTTCGTATTTGAAGACCCTTAAGCCTCAATCCAAGCTAGTGTACCCCATATGGAGGATTTGCTTCAGCCCCCTGACCTGTTTACTTAAATGTCGTCGATTTCGTAAAAACTGGTGAATTAGTTAGATCTTTTAGAACCAAGCAGACCAAATTGCCGGAAAAAATGGCCCCTCGACGCGGCAGCTCTTCCTCGAGCTATCATAGCAACTACAATCCATGGAGCACTACGGTTTTGTTGACACTGGGCAACTCCCCAAACAAGGATTTGTTTTTCACCGAATTTGCCTTTAATATTCTCTCTCTTCTCACCTTCATTTTCTTCCTCATCTGGACATGCAAAATCAGGAATCGCGGTCTCCCGCTGAAGGCACTCATTGGCGCCTTGGCTTCCTTTATATGGTATGTGGAAAGATCTAGACTAAAATCAACAATTCACTAACTAGTGGGTCACTTCTTAGCTGCCAAATCACTATGGTTGTCTGGGAAGCCCTATATATCGCCGATGCAGAGGTGACAAGGTACTATTTGATCGACCTGATGCTCTGGGACTTCTTCAGAGTCATGGGGATCTGTCTCACCTTCTGTGTCTTCTGGAACCTCATCCATAACTTCCTAGCCCATATCAGAGGTTCTGACAAGCCACACGTGGCAGTGTCCATCGTCCATTATATCTTCATTGTTATTATCGTCGTGGTCTCGCTTGCTGAATGGGGCTTGTGTGTCGCTTCTTACGTCCGAAGTGCGACTTCCCGATACGACGATACTCTGCAGTTCACCTGGACACATCTGAGTGGTGCGTCTGAGGTTATCTATTGGGTATTTTCCATGGAGATCGTCGCATGGATGATCTTCGCGGCTAACAAGGCTGGTAATGATATTTTTGTGTCAAAGGTGAGTCCCACCCCAATACTCAATACTTTTCCCATACTCCCTATGCAGAGCACACATTAACTAACTGGCCATTTCCAGATGCCCACTATGGCAATCGTCACCGCCGCCATCTCCTGGTTCGCAGTGTGTTCCGTCCCAGCTATCATCTACATTCATTATACCCTGGTGCTGGCCGATTATTCTCAATGGCCGATATACCTAGATGTCGTCAGAGCAGTTTTGAAGTTCATCTTCTGGGTCGGCACTTATACTGGCATTCTCCTGTGCTGTTCTAAATGGCACATGCTTGGTGATGAGCAGAAGTATTCTGCGCAACAGTACCAGTCTCAGTACCCTCCAGCTCAAACTCAACAGCCGTATCTTGCTCAGTTCTCTGGTGGACAGTACCCTCCGGTTCAACAGCAGCCATATGGTGTTTCTCCTTACGTGGATCATTCGGCACAGAATCAGTCTCACCACCCTGTCTCGCCTCAGTAAGGTTGAAACTTCAGGTTGGATTCTGTTGTATTGGCTAATTTCCTCCTGTTTTTGATATCGTGGGAGTTTCATTGATAGTGATACTCTCTTTTAATGTATATACCGACGCTCTAATGTTGATACCCAAGGAACGATGCGAATGATAGCAATGCGATCCATTTTGTATAAATCATATGAACTATATTTCCGGTGTGCTTCAAATAATAACCCCAAATGAAAAACTAAGTAAAAAACGTGACAAACGAAAAAAGCGACTCATAAAACCTGAAGAAGCAAGTAAACAAAACGTCTTGGCAAGTCACCAGGCGGTGGCGCAAATGCGCGATAACATCATCTCCATTTTCACCGTCAAGCTTCTCTCACTCTCGATTAACAACTCCCCCTTCACATCTTCTCACACAGCCCCCAAAAATGGTCTGCTCAAAATGCCAAAAGAAGCTCAAAGCCACCGAGCTCGCCACGCCCGGTGTCAAGCGCAAGAACGACATGTACTACGGCTCGCCGTCTAGTACACTCGGTGGCGGTGCAGACAAGGGAAAGTCGAAGGCGACGCTAGGCGCCACGGGAATCGGAAAGGTATGTTACAAAATTCGCCATTCGATACTATTAAAATGGATTATTATTTTGGATGAGTTTATACTGATGTCCCCTTCTAGAGCAAACTCCTCAGCGCGAAAGCGAAGAATCCTTATGCGGCTTATGCTTCGTCTTGTGATAACTGCAAGGTGAAGACGGAGCAGGGGAAGAAGTTCTGTCAGCGGTGCGCTTATCAGAGGAATGGTATGTTCTATTCTTTTTTTCCAAGTTTTTTTTTCTAAAACTTGGTTTCGTTGCGAATGGAATGCTGATATCGATACTAGCTTGTGCCATGTGCGGCAAGAATCTGGCGGGCAAGTCGGCTAAGGACCAGCCCATTGTTCAGGGACAGAAGTTCAACATGGCATGAGGTGCTTGTGTTAGATCTGAGCCGTTGCACGTTTTCTTTTCTATTTTGATTCACTCTGTACATGGCGTGGCGTTTTGAGGCGTTGATGATACCGCGGAATCGAAGATTAATATCAACATTGAAATGGAATGAATTTGATTTGACAGTGTAGGAAAAAAAATTCTAGTTATACATGGCATGCGCAATAAGAGTATATGCAATGCGCCACCAATGGTGCGCTATAGTATCGGAACAAGTATGCCTTTTCATCTCTGAAGAACCTTGAACCTCGCGTTCTCCTTCTCACCCAGCTCCCCTCAGCTGTTTCCCAGTATCCACCTCTTTACCGGTCGGCCAGCATGTTCTTGATGTTGCTGTAGTATTGCGTGTTCAGGTATTGCGCGAGCTCCTCCTTGGCGAGCCACTTGAAGTCCTTCAGGTTCTGGGTGTTGACGGACAGATCGGCCTGGCCGGCCATGATACGGGACTTCAAGAAGAAGATCTTGCTACCGGGAGCCTCGATCTCGGTTGCGTTGTCTGCCTTCTTGGAGCGGCGCGGGTTGAACGAGTGCCATCCGACCGGGTGGAAGCCGACCATCCAGGTGTTCATGTTGATACCAGCGGACTGGGCGAGGGTGCGTTCAGCAGCCTAGAAGGGAAATGGTATGTTAGTATAATTTCTAGACCCAATGTTAGGACGACAAGTATACTACTCACCAAGCGAAGGGTCTCGCCCGACTCCACCGGCGAGCTGGGGAACTTCCAGTGTCCCTCCTTAGACTGAACAAGGAGATAGAGAGTGCGGGAAAGCAAACGATTGAGACTCTTTTGGTCGTTCTTCTTGTCTGCCTCCGTGATCCGAGGGTACGGCCGGGGGATTTCCTCCTTTTTGCTAGTATCTTGGGAAGTCGCATTGGCAGTGGATTCAGCGTCCTGGACAAGAGCCTCAACCTGGTGTTCAGGCTCAGACTCCTTTGCTCCTAGCAGGAGCTCATCGTTCCATGCATCGCTGTCGTACGCGTTGTAAGTTCCGATATCACGCGCGGGAGTCCGGCGCTCCTGGATCTTCTTCTTCCAGTCTTCGTCGGCTGGTGTTCCGCGCTTGAAGTAGAAATATTTCGTAAAGGGAAGGGCCAGACGCTCGTTCAGACGCTTCTGGTAGAAAAAGAACGCTTTCTCGAACGGTTCGAGTTCACGGGTGACTTGGGGAGGGCGGGAGAGGACTACACCCGCGTTGATGATGTAGGCTGGCTTCACGGCTGGGTCGGCCGCGGAGGTCGATTCGATCGCTGGTGCTGCGGAGGAATAGCTGCGGCGGCCAAGGGTCTCTTGACAGCTTCTGCAAACGCCGGAGTCGATTATTGATGGCCCTGCGCGCGGAGTCAGTTATTTTGGACCTAAAGAATCTGGGGCAAAAACATCAATTGAACATACGCAGTAGCGAGGCTACGCGCCGTGCACCATTAGATCCTGACGACATGTTCAATGGTGGAATGGCCAATGTGTTTGGGGCTGATCGATGTCTTGTCTCCCCGAGAAAAAGATCCAACCAGGTCACGTTGTCGCCAGGCCCGATTGGGCTTAGTCACCGCCCGGAGGGTTTAAATTTCAAAAATCGACTTCCGCTTTTCTTCTCTTCTCCAAGCATCTCTTATCATCACTGCGTCCAGTTCTCTACGGCCGGTTGATCATTTAAAGGTGCTCAGAGTGAGCTCCTCCTGAGGTCGCGGCCAATTTTCGCTAGCGGTACCTTCTTTATAAATCAAGGCGTACTGTTAGATAGCTGCCGCGAACATCCCATTTACATTTAGTCTTGTTATGTACTTCAATAGAAATTCATTTTTACCTTTTTCATTTGCAATTCCTCTCTTCTCATTCCGCCCTGCTCGGCAAGTATTCCCCCCCCCCAGAACCATCAACCACCACCTGCCCTTACATCTCTAGAAGTAGATCTTCCTGTTTTGGCACCTCCTTTCCTAGTCGCACCATTCTCTCCTGTGTACCAAACACTCGCAGTATGTTTGCGTAGGTATCCCAGAAGACATCACCGAGACGCGGCAGCAATTTGCCCTGGTTGACCAGGCGAGCGATACGCCCGGAACCAGTGTCAGCTAGAGATGTGCCAGGGAGAGCAATCTGGGTTGGTTGAATCATCGGAATAGTTTCAGTGTCAACGTCGAAGAAGTTGCTGAATTCATTTTTGGAAACAGGCTGATTGCTAGGCTGTGCCATGATACCGGCAACCAAACTGGGTCCTGTGGTCGTCTGTGGCCGGGGCTGAACCGTCGGCCGTGAAGGGCTGCGCTGTATATCGCCTGCCAGTTTGATGAAAGCCATGGCAGCAAGCATGCTATCGTATCCTGCCTCGTGGTTGTGGTTACGGAACTTGTACTTTGTAAAACGAGGGTCGATCTCTGCGAAATGGTTAGTTGTGCTCGCTTGTTGTGTAAGTATATAACTCATCTCCTACCTATCTTGGGGCTCTCTATTCCAGCCAAAGTCGTGTTGAGCTCTTCGAGCGAAGACATCGGGTTTAGAGAGCCGCAGTTATGAGTGGCTATGTACTTGGTATCCGCTAGCAAAGGGAATAGTTCGTGGATGACGGTCTGGAACTCGGCGAGGGTATCCGGCAGCGGGCCCAGGAAGCATCTGTGGAAGAAGAGCAGATCACAGAACATGTTGTGACCGACTAGGACCGGTCTGTTTTCCCTGAGCCGGCTCTTCACTTTGTCTGACAACTCCTGGATCCCGAAAGTTGGTTTTTCGATTATCTTCATCAGAGGCTGGAAAGCGTCTGGTTCGAGTTCTTCCAGGCTTCCACCCACAAGTGCTTCTGCGATCCAACGGAACCCGATATGTTTCCGGACTCGCTCCTTTTTGACTTTCAGCTTCGATTCGAAGGTAAATTGCTCATTGCACGGGTCCCGCAATTCGATCTGAACGAACGTCGACGCACCCCGCGATGTTAAGTTGGGGTATTCGTCGCTGATAAGGCGGTGCACTAGCCATTTCTGCATGCTGCTCAACCCGGTAGGTACGGGGCCGGGAATAAGCTGCACACTGCTGGGTGGCGGGATGTTGAGCCACTCACGGCGGTTCTATACATGTCAATTGATTTGCTCAGATAGATGTTTGATATAAAATCTTACCTCGCCCTGCGCCAGCCACTCATTGACGCTGACCCGAACGGCTTCAAGGAACTCCAGAGTTTCATGATCGTCCGTTTTAATATCCGCAACTTGGACGGGATTCCGTGACTGACATTTCTGCGCAGCTCTTTTGATTGCTAGTTTTTCCTCCTCTCGAGATAGGTATCGAACACCGAAGGTGCACATATGGTCGATGCTGAAGTGGTTTGCGAGCAAGAATTCCATTGCTGTCCAGGAATATATTAGTGGTATGCTCAACATTTGTCGTGGATATTGGACATACAGCGGCTTCCAAATGTCCAATTCCGATTCACGTCCATCTCATGCTGGGTGATTGGACTCAGGTTTATGTTGTATGGTTTCAGCGTGTAGGTGGCTGTAGATAATTAGCGAGATGCGTCTTAAATTGGGGGTGATTGCGTACCATTTTCCTGGTCTTCATGACAAGTTGTCAGCCCAACTTGGAGAATCTGGTACCGCTCCGCGGCCGCCTTGGCTTCTACATATCGCTCCTGTACAGTTTGAAGTCGCGATTGTGGTGTACTTGGTTTGAAAACCACCCCAGACAGCTCGAAGTCCACGGACACGAAGCAGCTCATGGAGATGTCATTGAGGATGGAGGGGAGACAATCGGGGAAGGTGACGGCCGTGACATCCATCTTGGTTCGTTGAGAACAGTCTCAAAGTATGAGCTTAGTGAATGGAGATAAGAGGCGAAAGGGACTTTGTTGGGGTCTGGATTGCCGAAAGCTGAAAGGAGAGAGTATGCTTTGGGAAGGCAGGTATCCGAGTTTCATTGATCAGAAAGCGCCTTGCTCTTGCAGGTTGTCAAAAGGGTGATCTGATGAAAAACTGAGAGCTTGAAAAACTTGCTGGTCTACTTGGTTGTTAAGTCTTATGGCGCGGAGTTGTGATAGGAAGAAAGTAAGAAGAGAGAGGGAGTTGAGGAAATAGTTATACCAGAGAAGATCTCGAGGCTTTTAAATGACATATCTGGAGGATCAACCCCGATTTTACTTCTCTATGAATTATGTAACGAATATATTTGTACTTTTTATCAAGAATTTCTTAGCAAAATCTATATTAACTCTGAGAGTTGTCTAAGTTGGGAGTATATAAATGACCGAGGTTAGACCCCGATGATGTTGTTCATTGCCACAAGATTCAATCGGAATAGCACGCTGTTACTCTCATAGATCCAGCCTGCGATGCATTAACTAAAACAGTTGGGAGAGTACCTACGTAGGGACCAATGTAAAATCGAAGGTTATACATAGAAAACTGTCTTGAACAAAGTAATGCTTTTGACCCCCTTCATATACACCTAAAAAGGCATGTAAAAAGAAAATCACAAGGGATAAGCTACTACGCTTGTAATAATATAGATTCGGAAATGATAGAACGATAGAACGATAGAACGATAGAATATAGAATGATAGAATCTGAAGCCACAATATAAACATGAGATGCCGGATCTCACAGGCCAGTCCCGTGACCGACCCCGGACTTGGACGAGCCGAGGGAAAACGAAGAGAGCCGATCACAGCCCCGACACGCTTCACTTGAATGGTTTCCCTTTTATAATTACTCCTTTTACTTCGTATACCTGATTTTTGAAGATAAACATTGTTTTTTCATACCTCGGCCTTCACAATGGCCAACGGATCCCCAATGTCGTCTCTCTCTCACGCCGCATCCTCAGCTTCCCCCACAAAGTTGTGCTCCAAGACATACAAGAAAGCCTCCCAACTTTACCTCACACGACGCTTACCAGAAGCCCTCACAAACCTCCAACCGATTATTACGCCTTCAACACCAGAGGACCAGCACACAAATGGCGAGCACTCAACGCCGGTCGCGCCGATCGCCACAGCTGCCGGCACGTGGAGGATCAAGGTGTGGAACCTCTACATCACCCTCCTCAGCGCAATAGTCGATCTCGGAGCAGAAGAGGGAAAGAAGCAATTTGGCCAGAAGGAGTGGAAAGCAATTGCCTCGCAAGTCAGGGAAGGTGCGATTTGGGAAACTGTGGTCGAGGTCGGGTACCAAGGCCATGAGGGTTCGGTGGATGCCGAAGTGGTCTACAACCTGTTAGTATTCAACTCCACCCCCGCCGGCCCAAATTGAGACACTAACCATGCGATGTTAGTGCTACCCTTCTTCTAACCCACTCCTCTTCGCAATCCCTGAACCAACAGCGCCTTGAGACCTACCTCTCTTCCTATGGACAACCCAACTTCGACCTTACAGATCGTCTACACGACGCATCCGATGATTACGAACAGCGCCCTATGCGTACGACCAGCGGGGCCGATACCCCGAAAGATCTAACTGCTAGAGTAAAGATCATCGAGCTCTTTACTTTGCACGTCCTCCCCCGCAATGATGAGTGGGAATACTCGACCGAATTCATCAATTTGAGCGAAGTTCTGGACGAAGAACGCAAAGATCTCTTCCTACAGACCCTCGAAGGTCTGAAGGAGGAGAAGGAGCGGGGTGAGATGCGCGCAGTCGAATTACAGCGAGCCAAAGATGCTGAGCTTGAACGACAACGAGAGGATGAACGTCGCGAAGCCGAAGAAGCAGCGGCAGCCGCTGCGCGACTACAGTCCAATGGGCATAAGCGTAATACTAGCGAGGTCGACTACGGAATTGAGAAAAACCGTTCAAATGGTTCTCCTAAAGGCAAAGGAGCCAGGCAATCGACAGATAAGCCACCAAATGGCAAGTCACGAACTTCTCTCTCGTCCGGCTCCAAAAACGTCAAGAAGCAGGATAAGGCCGAACCCCGGGGTCGCTCAACTCGGGCCGTGGCCACCGGACTGCGCAACATCTTCCGTCATATTATCCGGACTGTGTCTGGGAATCCCATGTCAATAGTGCGCACTCTACTTTTCGTCGTCGGCATTTTGATGGCGATCAGCCGGCAGGGTGTGCGTGATCGCATCCGACGGGTTACAGATGGCGCTTGGCAGAAGGTCAAAGCTACGGCTGGAATGGGAGTCAAAGTGAGCTATATCTGAGATACAGGCCACTTTGATGTCTGCGCACATTGCATGGTTATCATGTACATTTTTTCTTGATCAAGTTGGCTCCCCCATGATTCTCGGGGGTTGTTTTGCATACATTTTTCTTTTGTGATTCCCTTTGTGATGCTCTATGTTCATGTATTCTATGCATACATATCAGATTGCCACCAGGTGTGGTTGAATTTACTTCTATCCAAGTCCGATTTTTCGTTTGTTTCAGTCAGCAGTTTTCAAAAACAACCTTCATAGAGTGTCTTGGCTCATTGCCCATTACGTTCATTCCATTGCCGATCAAAGACAGTAAGAGACCGTTGAGCTGCGAAATATTAGCATGAGCTATCCAATGTGTCCCCAGATAGAAGACTTGAACACTCACCGGAAGGAACAACATCCAAAGCCTTAATAGAGACATTAAGAGGCTGGTTGAGCATATAAACAGCAGCCTCAGCAACATCGCTCGCAATGAGAGGCCTATCAACAACACCATTAGCAACTCTCCTCGATCGGATAGAGTAAACGGCAAAATAAAAAACTTACGTATATCCATCCAAAAACTCATCATATTGCGCCTGATCATGACCAATGCGTTGAGAATGGAAATGTCCCGCAACAACACCAGGCCTCAACGCCAACACCCGGATATTAGTCCCACTCAACTCATTCCGCAACGAATTAGTGAACGCCTCTTGCGCCGCTTTGTTGGAATGGTAGACTGCCTCGCCTGTAAAAGGAGGTACTTCTAGACCTGTGACCGAGGTGACGTTTATGATCGTCCCTGCCTTGCGCGAGAGCATACTGCGGTTTAGCACAGAGTGAGCTACGTACATTGGGCCGTTGACGTTTGTTGAGATCATTGTTTGGATTTCTGATATTTTGAGGTTGTGGAAGGCGTTTGGTGCACCGATGGCGAGGCCGGCCTTGGGATTTGTTAGTGGATGTCTGGCTATAAACAGCTTGGGAGAGCTTGATAATTCGGGATTTTTGAGCGTACGTTGTTGATGAGGATGTCGATGCCACCGAGTTCTTTGACTGATGAATCGACCGCTGCATCGACTTCTTCGTAGTTTCCTACATCGGCTGTTCGGTAGATCACCTTGATCTGAGGGTGTTGCTTGCTTAACTCGTCTGTGAGTTTGGATAGTTTGTCCTATGTATCATGTATGTCAATTTCGATGTTTGAGGGTCCTTGGTAGACGAGATATGATGCTTACCTCGGAGCGGGAGAGAAGAATCAGATTTGCACCGGCGTTGGCTAGGGCTCTTGCTGTTGCTTCACCGATGCCCATTGAGGCCCCGGTCTATAGATGTAGTTCCCGAGGTCAATATGAGAATTTGTTTGTGATCGTGGGCAGTCCACTTACAACGAGGGCAGTCTGTCCACTTAGAGTCATTTTGGCAGATGTAGTTATATCGAGGCAAGCTTTTGTAACAGAGAATAAAGGAAGAAATAGTGTTGATATCTCGTAGAACTTCCAAGAATACTCAACTTCAGCTTGGATTATTAATGTTACCTGCAGGTGGACGTCATCCCGGAGGGACCTCGGGAGTCTACCGGACCCACCTACCTCGAGGGTTCCTCTTTAGGCATATATTGCCCGCACTCATACTACATCATGAGCCTAAGAAGGCTGTAACTCATGGGAATCTCGGTGAAAATAACAGCTGGAGCTATTTTGGAAGCTGCTCTGGGCCTGACTATCCAGGAGTCGAGTGAGTTGGACAGAGAGCAGTAATCGCCACAGAGGAAATGCAAACCAAATAATCTATTCTATACGGGTATCAAACAGTCGTATGCTCATGAACACGTCCAGCGTGATCCGTACGTGTATCCTCAGCCATAGCAATCTCAACATTATCGCGCGTACTGCCATCCACATCCTCTTTCTCAATGATTCTAGCATGCCACCACCGGAACAACTGAACGAAGAAATGCGCCACGCATATCTGCTCCGTGGTATAGAGCAACACCGGCACCGATGTCTTCGCTTTTAGGTATAGATTAACAGGCTGCCACATTGCGTAGAGCAGCGGGATACCGAGTGCGGTACTCTTTGCTGGTCCGCAAAAGCACACTGCAATAGTTTCCTCCGGAGACATGCGTTTGAATATGGGCTTCGACCAGCGTCGAGAACCGAAAATTCGCGGTGGTCTGGAGCAGAAAAAGCATACTGCCGTTAAAGTAATGTAGAGTATGATGTTGAATAGAACCACGAAGACTATGCTCTGCGCGGAAAGGGTTTGGAGGGCTCCTGTTGCGAAGCACGAGGAAAATGTGGCCCTAGCGTTTAGGAATTTTGGGTTAGAAAAAGAAAAGGAAAAGGAAAACGAAAAAAAGAAAAGTTCTTCGCATAGAAAGCTTGTTGTACTCACCAAATCAACAATAACAGACAGAAAGTAGCCGACTTAGGCAGCTTGGTCTTCTGCAGGACCAAGGCAGTGCGATCAGGCCAAGTCCACCTCACCAGCTGTCCAATAAACAGCGGCAATAATACACTGAGTCCCAGTTGCTGAAAGACCTCCTTATACATACTCCCCAAATTCCCACCCCCAAACCGCCAGGGATCAAACACCGCCATCTTGGGTATCAATGAAATAGTCCAAGCAGCCGTAACGAACGGGCCCAGAATATTAGCCAACAAGACCTCCACTAAAGCAGCGGCATCATCGCCGCCCGCCGATCTCGTCATGACAACATTGGACGCAATCGTCGTCGGAATACAAGCAGTGAAGATATACCCCGCCAGCACAGCGCGATCAATCTTCTCCCCAGGATCTGCAGCGAGGATAATGTGCACGATGGCCAACACCACGGAAGGAATGAACAGAAACGAAATGACTTGCACGATCAAATGAAGGCGCCAATTCAGGGCATGCGAAATAAGCTTTTGGCGGGGGATGCTCAGGCCCGAGATTAGGAAGATTATCGCGATCACGCCGTACATGATGCTGTACTCGGAGCGGATAATGCCGCCGTTCTTGGCAACGTTCGGGAAGCAGTATGCCAGGGCGCAGACAACGCCCATCCCGATTAAGAGCCATTGGTGGAGGATTAGACTTGCGATGCGTTTCAGGACTCGCTGCCACCGCGGCAGGGCGGTGTCCGGAGCTGTTCCCATTTTTGTTTGGGTTTGTTTAGTCCAGGGACGAGGACATAGATATTGTACTCTCGTGGATAGTTTGGCTTCTATAAGGCGAGTAGATCTTGTAGGGGTATGTAGGGGATATGTAGGGGTATTTGAAAATTGCGTAATCGGCGTTAGTCCGACCCCTCGGAGTGATAGCGCGTACAGGAATCACATAATCTGTGTGAAGCTGTACTTTGTGCTTTGTACCTTGTACTATCACAATGTACGGAGTACATTGCAGTATAATTGATGGTTATGGACATGTCATAAATATTGTGCATCTTTGTATATCAAATCTGCAAGTTCAGAACGACATCACCGAAATCGGGAAGCCGAATCTTATCATTCGGGTCGAATGATGCTGGATATGATAGACAGTGCATGTGATTTGAGTCGATCTTGAAACATGTCGCATGCCGACCCTGTTGATCTCATATCTTGGACAACAAATACTTCGTTCATTGTACAGATAGTCCGTAGATCTTTTGTATATAGAATGCAAGGTTTCTATAGATCAACCAGGAATTCGGTAAAACGTTCATCCGATAAAATGACGGATCTATCAACGTCACCACCTGTGACACTTGCCCATATGTTCATTTCTATAAGAATCTACAACCCCGGACTATAAAGATCAAGTTTAGCCAAGCCTACAGCAAGCCCCACGTTCTACTGTCGAATACTTTAATTGTCCATCTGACTCAGAATGTCCCATGACCCTCTCTGAACATGGACCTCGGCTGAGAGGAGCTCTAGCGTTCGCCCGAGATCACCCGCAAATAGCCAGCGGATTTCGCTACTTTCCTCCGAAGTTCAAGTCCCGAACTGTTGAGAATCCGCGGAGTAATTTAGCTCCCTGGAAATATTAGGGGGGGCTTCTAGAATGTTGTAGTCTTCGGATATATGGTTGCGTGTAAGGATAATGCAGATGTAGTTGGACAAGGCACGGGCATTTTAGACGTTTTCTTTTACATTGTACAATCTAATCTCTAAATAAAGTATACAATCACAAGCCTACCAAAACCATGACGACAATTTAAAAAAAGACATGTGAAATCTGATCATTGGAGATCTGGGGTGATTCATTCCGCGCTGGATAGAGAGCCGCCCTTGTTACCGAAGGCCTCGGGATTGTGAAGGCCCTACACGTTGTGGTCGGTACCGATAGGATAATTATTATATAGAAGATCTCCCTCGGCAAGTTATTTAGTCTGCTACCTCTTTTCTTTTCGTTTCTTTCTCTTCTCCGTTCTTCTCATTTGTGCGAGGTCATATACACTTCCGCTCGTCCAGCTTCCTCCGCTTCCCCGTCATAGCTCCCCACAAAGTTTGGCACTGCCGCCACTTTGCCTCGTGAATCATATACCCGTGGAACTTCGGTCTTCTTTTTTTAAAGAAAAGATTCAAGGTCTTTACAATTGATCTCTTAATCTTCATCAGACCCTCCAGATATACCCTCTTTTCAAATTGCAGGTTGTTTCTGCTTATTCTCCGGGATTGTATACTTCCGCTTCTCCGCAATTTCGGCTTTCCCTTGCGACAATCGGAAGATCTTCGTAACTTGATTTCCGAGACGGTCAATTGAAGAATTTCCGTGAAATATTCGATCTTCGTGAACAAAAGTGCAATTGCTCCGCATATATACCACATATTGAAACAATGTCCGCCAAAACTGCCAACCAGAAGCGCACATCGCCCGCGGTCAACTTGATCGGTAGAGTAGACCTCCCCTTTTTGGGATGTACAGCTATTGACCTTTGCCTGATTAGCTGGTGGTGGTGCCGGTATGATGGAGGCCCTCGTATGCCACCCGCTAGACACAATCAAGGTCCGCATGCAGCTGTCAAGAAGAGCCACAGCGCCTGGGGTGAGTTGGAGAGAATTCCATTTGGTAGTTGAAGCCATTGCTAATCATGTTCGCTGGATCAGGCTAAGCCGCGCGGGTTCGTGGCCACTGGTGCTCAAATCGTGCAAAAGGAGACCGCTCTGGGTCTGTACAAGGGTCTTGGTGCCGTGCTGGGTGGTATCATCCCGAAGATGGCGATTCGATTCACCTCATACGAGTCATATAAGGGCATGCTGGCCGATAAGGAGACAGGCGTCGTGACTAGCAAAGCCACCTTCCTAGGTATGTGAAGCGGTGAACAAGCCGAAAAGATGCACAACAGAAAGCTAACAATCCCCAAAGCTGGTCTCGCCGCTGGTGTTACGGAAGCCGTAGCCGTCGTCAACCCCATGGAAGTCATCAAGATTCGTCTGCAGGCCCAGCACCACAGTCTGGCTGACCCCCTGGACACCCCGAAGTACCGCAGCGCCCCGCACGCACTCTTCACCGTGATCAAGGAAGAAGGTTTCAGCGTCCTGTACCGCGGTGTCTCCCTGACAGCTCTCCGACAAGGAACCAACCAGGCCGCCAACTTCACCGCATACACGGAACTGAAGGCTGCCCTTCAGCGCTGGCAACCCGAGTACGGTAACAGCCAGCTGCCCGCTTACCAGACCACCGTGATTGGTCTGATCTCCGGTGCCGTCGGCCCCTTCTCTAACGCTCCCATCGACACCATCAAGACCCGCCTCCAGAAGACCCGTGCTGAGCCCGGTCAGTCTGCTGTTTCTCGCATCATGGTCATTGCCAAGGATATGTTCAAGACCGAGGGTGCTCGCGCTTTCTACAAGGGTATCACCCCCCCGTGTGATGCGTGTTGCTCCCGGCCAGGCTGTCACTTTCACCGTGTATGAGTTCCTCAAGGGTAAGATTGAGGGCTCTAACTGGGCTTTCGTTGGTGGTAACTTCGAGGAGTAAATGTGCCAAAATTTCTTGTTCTTCTGGAAAGCATTGTGATACCTGACCCGGCATGGTCTGTTTTGCGCGTTGGACTGTCTCGGATAGAGCTGTCCAACTGCAAGCCGGTTGAAACGGCTCTTTTTTCTGTAAATATTTTGTGTTTTGCATTAGCTCTTTTCTATACCATTTTGCCTAGTGCATCTTGTCTGGTGCGTCTTGAGCTGAAATAGAGAATTTTCAACAACCGTCGAAGAGTGGTTGGCCAGTGTAGTTGGGTGTTGAGGGGTCTGTTTATAAATGACCCGGTGGATGTAGATACACTACGGAGTACCTAGGTAGTCAGCGATGCTTGTGTAACGACCACACAAGAACATATTTCTGTCGAGTTAGCATAATGACGAGTTGCTTCTTTTTCTGTGATATAGACTTGTTAGATGTAGAAAGGTCAAAATAAAGCCAGCCCTGACGGCTGACATGTCGGCCCCTCATTCACCGCTCCCCCTCTCCCCTCATAAACAACAACCAACCCACCCAGCTGCATTCTAAAGTGCAGCACCATGCAGTCAGGAATTACAGGTAAGACACTAGAATACAGTGGATCTCGGGCTCTGAACAAAACCCCATTGAACTCAACACTAACAAATCACCCAGTCTCCTCGGAGCTGCAAGATGCATTCGCCCGCTTCAACTCCGACTCCTCAACCTTCTGCCTGCCCGTAACCATCACAGCAGAGACCCTAACACCGCTGGACCCAATCCCCTTCCAGGGTAGCCCCTCGGAAAATGCCTTCTTTTCAGCCCTCCCCCAGCTGTCCTCCGTCCTCCAGCCTAAAACCCCCATCTACCTCCTCCTCCGGCGCCCATCGACCGCCTCAACCGCCGCACTCATCGCTCTGACCTACATCCCGTCTAATGCGCCCGTGCGAGCAAAGACGCTCTTTGCCTCGACTCGCTCAACCCTGAGTCGCGAGCTGGGCACAGAGAAGTTCGCTTCTACCGTCTTTGCTACCGAGGAAGACGAGATCCTGGGCCAGGAGGCGTGGCGTGAGCGTGACGGCGAGGGCCCCAATGCCATCTCTCGTGAGGATATGATGGGCGAGAAGGAGAGGGAGCTGGAAGCTGTTCGCAAGGCCGAGGCCGAGGCACGGAATGGCACCCCCGGACGGGATATTGGTATTGGTGGCACCTTTGGACCTGGGACTGGCTCTGGGATGAGGGTTTCTATGCCGGTTGATGAGGATGCTAAGTCTGCGCTAAGGGATCTGCGGGACGGTGGGCTGGTTCAACTGGTAAGTCATTGCCATGGCTTGTGGCCATTCTTTGAGAGGGCTGATCTAGTTCTATGGGCAGTGTGGATGGGTTCTGTGGGATCCGAGGCTAACTGAAGGCAGACTGTTGATATCCCCACGGAGAAGATCGTCTTGGCAGATTCCCAGTCTGGAGTCGAGGCGGACTCTGTCGCAACACACATTTCCTCCTCCTCGCCCCGCTATTCTTTCTATCATTACCCCGGATCTGATGTTGTGATCTTCGTGTACACATGTCCCACTGGATCTTCGATCAAGGAGCGTATGCTGCACGCCAGTTCTCGGAGAAACGCCATCACTGTTGCTGAGCAGGAAGGACTCAAGATTGAGAAAAAGGTATGTGTGCCCAAGTTGTGGATGGTTGTAGTGCTTTGGTCGTTTGGAGTGCTCACAAATATCAGATTGAGGCATCTAGCCCCGACGAGATCACTGGCGATCGTTTGCAAGAGGAGGTCACCCCGGCACGAGACCAGGGTCCTACGCGAGGATTCGCCAGACCTCGTCGTCCCGGCCGGTAAATCGCTATTGTATAGATAGGCTATGTTCTTGACGAGGCCAGAAGACTCTATGCCTCAGCGGGCATCGATCCGATAGCTGTAGTAAATATACCAGCACTGTGCTAGACTTGCCAGGTTATTGTCTAAACTTGGTAATTGCTTTCTCTGACGAGACCAATGAAGGTAGACCTGAGATCTGGGTTAGATAGATCATTGATCACATCCTCAGATACCTCCTTTGAAGCGCTGGATGACCGTGGTCATGGCCAGACTGAGAGACCTGGACCGGTTTTCCAATGTGTGCAATGTAACCATCTTAATTATTGCCTGATGTAGGGTTTATAAGTAAAGGCGAGAATGATTCGCCGAGGTCATCAGTGCCGGACACATAACTGGTGATTTCCTTGACTTGTTGAAGTAACTTGGGATAATTGGGATAAACATTAGGTATTTCAAATTATCATATTTGTTATACGAATATGCATACATCCAAAGCAACAAAGGAGACTCCCGGGTATTTGTCACGGCCTGAAGAACTAAAGCCATCTCACCACATAATTTGACAATGAAAAGTCGACTACAGTCGACTGGCTAATAAATCACAGTGTCCTCGTTGTCCTCAACAACCTCGCCTCCGTCATCATCTCGGTGGGCATCATGCTGATCTTGGACGGCACTTTCCTCCACGTTAGCAGTGGTTTCATCCGTTTTAGCTAGATCGGGGGTTTGGTCATTAATGTCTACACCCACCGTTTCCGGAGCACTAGGGGCCGTCTCCTTAGATTTTGAATCTGTCGGATCTGCCTCGTGCTCTGGAGCTGATGGCTGGTCCCGAGGACCATCTGTTTGCTGCTGCTCTTCTGACACTTGCGGTTGTTCGTCGCCTGCCTGTTGTTTTGTTTCAGCCTGAGCGGGCTGTGTGTCAACCTGGGTTGGTTGTTCGGGCACAAATGCCTCCGGTGGATATCGGGCTTCGAACTCGGCGACTTCTCGGGCAACAGTCGTCTCTGCTTCTTCGATCTGCTGTTTTATCGCTGCATCGTCGCCAGGTCGGGGTTGCCATGGTTTGTAATACTATCATTGGTTAGCTGATGCTCACTATATATGAATGGGAAAGCATAACTCACCAGAGCCGGCTCGGCCTGTGTCTTGTGGAAATGGGCCAGGGCAAGCATATTCGAATGCCGTGTTTGCATCTGAGAATGGATGTCAGTAAAATATTCATCGCTATACCCTAGTGGTATGTAAGTAAATAGAACATAAACATACCGCTTCTCGCTCATACAACGGCATTTCCCGTCTCCGAATCTCATCGCGCTGTTCCTTCCGCCTTTTTTTCAATTCACCGTATTCGGCATCTTGTGACTTCAACTTCTCTTGCTGTTTCTTTTCAATATCAGCGCGTCGTCTCTGTGCTGCAGAACTTGAGCTCTGCGAAAGAGTGCCAAGCAGCCCCCCGAATAACCGCTGGCCCCGCTTGCGATCCTCGTCTCGACCCCCACGCGGTCTTGTAGGCTTCGTCAACACAGAATTATCTGTCGCAGGCGGAGGGGATGACGGTCGACGCTGTTGGGAATGCGGGGAGGCATTGCCTGTGGAGCTGAGTCGTCGGCGCTTAGTGTCGTATTCCGCAGTTGAAGACTTGCGTCGCTTAGCTGTCAACTCCGGAGGCTGCTGAATGGTATCCTGGCTAGGTACAGCCACAGCCGATGCGAGTGTCTCAGGGCTGGCAAAGTAACATGCACGTTAGCTAGAGCGCTCCAATTACAACGCTTGCGCGTGGGTTGCACAGTATGAAGGGAACCATACCCTTCAGACATCTTGGTCGACAAACAGCGTTGTTTATAAGAAATAAACAATTTTTGGAGAGAAACTAAGCGACGCTTTAGGTTCTGATCCCAGTCAAATATTGGAGTTGAGGTCAAGAGGCGCAAAATAATAAGGCGACACGCTGCTTAGAATCACACTGCTTATGATCACGTGCACAGACCACTTTAGTCTTGGTTCACCGTCGGCTTCTCTTCTCTAACCTTCTATCACATTTATTCTCTTCTCACTTCCCCACGATCGCTAAATCGTACCTCATTCTACTTTCTACAGCTACTGTTTTAATTCTATTGCTACCTTATTGAAATTACAATGTCTCGTCACCACCCCGACCTCGTCATGTGCCGCAAGCAACCCGGCATTTCTATCGGCCGCCTGTGTGACAAATGCGACGGAAAATGTCCCGTCTGCGATTCCTACGTGCGCCCAACAACCTTGGTCCGCATCTGCGACGAGTGCTCTTTCGGAAACTACCAGAACAAGTGTGTCGTCTGCGGCGGCGAGGGCATCAGTGATGCGTTCTACTGCTTTGAATGCACGCGCCTTGAGAAGGATCGCGATGGATGTCCTAAGATTATCAATCTAGGAAGTTCGAGGACCGATCTGTTCTACCAGAAAAAAAGTTTCAGGAATCAATGATCTTGGCTTGTGGCTTGGTGTCCAAGTGGAGGGGAGCCAAGCATGAGTCTGGCGGGTTTCACAATTTTCAGCATATTTCAGCCTAGCAACGACAAAAAAGACTTTACTACCTTCACAAATCCGAGGCCATGCAATACATTCTGCCGGCGGGCTATCTAAACCTGCCCTGACTGTGTTTATTTGGTGTCGCCTGCTTGCAGCGAGTCGGCGAGTGGAGGAGATCAACGAGCACGTGGACCCGGATATAACCCAACGAGATGGCCCTGTCACCTGGCCTGCCTTTGTAGCATCGTGCAATGCTTCCCGGAAAAGAACTGGCAGACATGATGGCAGTGTGCCTTGGAATATCAGACCCCGAGGATCCGCGGACACTGTGCAGATGGTTCGACGAACTCAGGACCAGCGGGGGCTCTAGGTGGAGCAGCTGGACTGGAAACAGCCCTACAGGGTTCATGACTGACACATTTCGGCTCTCGGTCATGTCTTGTCGATTGCCCAGACGGGTATGGCATGACCCAAGCCCCAAATCTGCGGCTTCAAGGCCCCATGCGCAGATCTGTTCTTTCGAAAAATGTCTTTCTTTTTATCTTATTCCCCAAGGAGCGTCTGACTTCAATCTCACAAAATCATCATTGTTTCTGTGCATACAAGTGGTCAGAGGCCACGATGGCTTCCATTTACAAAGTAAATTATTGTATTCATATCTCCAATAATACAAAGGCAAATCCATGAAAAGTTTGCCCCCAAAGCTCTTATGCCCGCTTCGTTTTAACACACTTTGTATATCTCTATATCCTGACCCCGAGAGGCTCTTGCCCCTATCAATATTATATTCCATTTTTCAGCTACCGTCTAAACATTCTATATTTTAACAAGCAAAGTTATCACAAATACACCCGGGAGACTGTGCGTTCTCGATGTCACAATCACCTAAAACTCGAAGGGGAAACACCTTTGGAACTCATCCCAGAGGCTATAGATCAACAACTTATGTAGGACCTGGTACCTAGCGGCCCTTCTTCAGCAACTGTGTTGACACAACCTTGGATAATGACCAAGTTTGATTGGCGTCGAACCAAGTATCCAAAGTTGTGCATATAAGAGTCCTCTACACAGTTGATTGGCTAGCCATTGACCGTATTGTTCTCTTTTGTGGTTTTTGCTGTTGCTATCCATGTCACCTTGACTCGAAACAAATAATATTGCGAAAAACATGTTCTCTGCACAAAATTTGCAGAGCTTGAGGCTACATTAAATTCTGGGAGATTTAGCAAGGACATAGCTTGAGAGTCGTTGAGGTTTTCATGGAACGAGAGGACGTTCAAGGTGTGTTGTTGAGTTGCTGGACAAGCAGATTTCGAACGAATATGATTAGAGCAAGCTATGCAACTAAACTTTGGCTTTTCCATTTCCATTATTTGTGGATAAATTGTAATTAGTTTATATACTAAGCCAACCTTTGAAAGGACTTTTGAGGATCGCTGCTGTTCGATACTTCCTTCGCCTGCGCTCCTCTTCTCTCTGTTCTTTGGTGTGCACGTTTGTTCTACCTATATCAATATCAATATCACTGCTCTAGCTTCCTTTCTTCTCATTCTGCTACTAAATTTAGATAATGACATCCACTGTTTTCATTCTAATGAGAGAATTACATATTATTGTGGCGTAGCATAACTATGTACATGCAATGTAGGGTTTATAGTAGTGTCTTGGCGCCCCACTGTTCCAACGTGCCGAGGCACAACTGGGAGGGACCCGAGGGGGATCGGTATGCCATCTCTCCGACATCCTCTCCAGGGCTAGCTTCATGCATGATTATATATCATTGATTATTCTGAAACCTATTGTTTTCTCTTGATTTGTATAAATTCCAAGTTATATATTGGTCAATTTCACCAGATAGCCTGTGGGGTTGTACAGCTAAATCTAGTGCTTCACAGCTTGGACCCTGGAAAGGTGTCCACGAATCTTCGAGTTACACACGACATAAATCCCATTTTCCTTGGAGACAGAACTTGAAAACATAACTATTACAGCTTAAATCAACTCATCATGCCAGTCGACAAGATCCGAGTATCGGGTGACTCCCGCATTGAGTACAAGACCGCTACCCTGCACGGCCATAACTACTGTGAGCATACCAAACCACGAAAGCTTACACTCAATGTCTTCTTGATAGAATCAATATGAACTGACTATGTGTAGCTTACATTCTCAGCCAGCCTAAGTCAGGGCAATACAAAGCTACCGTCTTCCTGGTACGCGGCCAGTTCAACAAAAAAAGTCACACATGTTAACGTATAATCTTCATAGATCCATGGATTCCCCGATCTCTCTATGGGATGGCGATACCAAATCCCCATGCTCGTAGACATGGGTTTGCGGGTAGTAGCTCCCGACTGCCTCGGATACGGACGAACAGTGAGTCTTTCCACCTTCTCCCCTATTACGAAATATCATCTAACAGCAATTCAAGGACGCCCCGGACGATTTCACTCCGTATGCCCACAAAAGTTGCGCAGCGGACATCAAAGCCCTAGCAACCCATCTAGGCGAAACCCAAATCATCCTAGGTGGACATGACTGGCAAGCACTTCCCCACGAGCAACCTTTCTTTCCCAGAGCCGCACGACTAATACACGGAATAGGGGCGCAGGACTTGCCTACCGTATCGCCCTCTGGCATCCAGAACTAGTAAGCCACCTATTCACAGTCTGCGTGCCTTATGCACGACCCATGGCCAAGAACATCTCTATCGAAGACCTTGTCCGTAACGTGACACCGCACTTTGCATATCAGTTGCAGCTCAAGAGCGGGGAGGTGGAGAAGGCTATTCAGTCTAAGGATGAGATTCGTCAATTTTTGCTTGCGCTTTATGGGGGGTCGCACCGAGGCGGGTGAGTTTGGGTTTGATGCCCATAAGGGTCTGTTGTTTGATAAGATTGGTCACTTGAAGCCTTCGAGATTGTTGAGTGAGGAAGTATGTCGAGTTTATATAATTTGGGCTTCGGTTTGGGAATTGTTAAGCTGACTTGTTACAGGAGTTGGAGTTTTATACGAATGAGTTTGCTCGGCATGGGGTTCATGGACCACGTATGGTATCATCTGGATTCGTTGGTGAAGTTCTTGCTAATTATTTCTATAGTTAACTGGTACCGCACTCGCGACGTGAACTACAAAGATGAGCTCGCTATTCTTGACAGGGAGATTCAGATTCCTACATTGTTTATCCAGGCGCTGAGGGATCAGGCTCTGCCCCCTCAGTTGGGCAAGTCTATGGCGAAGCATTTCCCGCGACTGACCCTGAAGCAGGTTGATACCTCGCACTGGGCTCTGTGGGAGAAGCCTGAGGAAGTCAATGAGATCATTGGAACTTGGTTGAAGGACCAGTCCGTTGCCGATGGAAGGGCTGGTAAGCTCTGATCAGAGAAACGATAGGTATAGTAGCACAAAGCAAAGAAACGATTGATTGATTATTGCCAAAGTCCGTATCTCATATCGTCAAAGTATTAAGAATATGTGCTTCATCGCAAGTCACGAGCAGTTGCTTGAACCAGCATGATTACACAGGGATGGGACTCACCCCGTAAACGATGAAGCTATTTAGTACTGGAACACCTTAGTCTCGATTTTACAGCCGACTTTCTCCAAGCGGTCGACATAGTCCTGACCCAGAGTAGCGGGAGTAACAATACCACCACGCGAGACCTTCTTGATCTTCTCCTCCTCATTAAGAATAACCATAGCAGCCTCAGCCAGCAACAGTCCAGTAAAGGGGTACATACCGCCGTGGTAAGTGATCTTACCGAAGACGCGCTGTGGCGAGGCACTATCTGCAGTAGCGATGGCATGGTACTCTAGAAGGTCATTTGCCGAGTCTTCTCTGCGCGGGCCAGTGCCAGGGGCAAAGACGAACTTCTTTACCAGCCAGCGCACCGGCGGCAGCGCAAGCAGCGAAACCACAACCAAGAAGCCGACGTGGATAGCAACGCCAATTAGGGCATTACGGAACGACAGGAACTGACGGAAGAAGAAATTCTGCCCGTACAGCTCTGGCATCAGGCTGCTGCTGCGGTGCACGATACTCATGTCGCAGACACCGGACGGGGAGGTCGTCACGGTACCTAGGTCGCGAATTGAGCGCACGCCGAAAACCTTTTCCAAGATTGATTCGCCGGGGACGTTCTTTGGTGGCAGTGATGCTGTCAACGAGAAGGGTGTCATTGTCTTGGATAGCTCGGACATTGAAAAGCCATCAAAGATGGTTAGAACGGTATTGATGGTGCCGCCGCTAGGACCGGATGATCTGTTGCGAATGTATTAGAGACGTGGTTCTCTATTGGCATGAAATTACATACTTCATTTCCTTGATGGTGCTATTGATCTGGCGGGTTGAAGACGATAGGTCCTCTCGGACTCGCTTAACCAAAGACCATGCCAGCAGATCAGCGGGCGCACTCTCAACACCAGTGCAAGGAATTATCTGTCCGCAATTAGTATGGATATATCTGATAGCAATTGGCTGTAGAACGAACAATAGCGCCATTAGCCTTGGCGGTCTCGTGGTACTTGTCAATGATCAACTTGACCCAGGGTGTTTCTCCGGTGCTGTAACGATCAGCAAGTGTTCGAACGACTCGGACAATTCCAAAGCAAAGACTTACACATCCACATAGTGAGTTCCATTGACAGCGCATGCCTCCACGACTGGGGTCGAGTACAAGTGGTAGGGACCCACACAATTGATAACCAGCCGCGTTTTCTGGGCAAGCTCGTTGAGCTCGGTAGAATTCAGTTGAACGACCAGGACATCTATAATCACATCAGAGTGAGCATTGAGACACGAAAAGTAATAAACAAATGATTCCATGAGGTTATGTACCTGGGTCCACACGATCCGGGTTCAGAGCCTTCAATTCCTGAGCGATAGGCTCCATTTTCTGCGCGGATCGACCGGCGATAGCCCATTTCAGATCGGTAGGAAGGTTCTGCACAATGTGCTCAGCGCAAAATCGGCCAGTATAGCCGGTTGGACCCAGCAAGACCAGGTCATACTGTCGGTTGGAAGTCATGGTGGTTGAAGTTGATGTGTTTGGAGTCTATGATGTAGTTTTGTAGAACAAGGGGAGCTTTCGGCAAATCACAAGCTCCTCAACACGCTTCAAGATGCCGTGTAGGGTGGGAAGGGGAGTAGGCGGAATAGCCAAAAAGAGGTCTTGAAGCTTTACGTAGGACTAGAAGCAACACATGTTACACAATCGAGATTCTACCTTGATCTGGGGACTACAGATGTTTATATTTCATGGCCGAGATATATCACGTGACCGGATAGATCGATTAGCCCGAGAAAAGGGAACTGGGGGAAGTGGCTGGTCTCGAACACAATCAGGCCGAATTAAAATAGACATCAATATACGGAGATAAATATACAATAATTGCACGAGGTGATTTTGCATGATGTAGAGAGAAATTAGGGTATGATATGAGACACCTTAAATAGAGGGCATCAAATTAAAAAAAAATCCAGTTAACCAAAAAGAAATCCCCAATATCCAACATCAAATCAAACAAATTCTGGGAAATTCCATCCCAGTCATCTCCACCAACAGCGTCATCGTCTCAAAATCTGGTGGACCTTGTGGACCTTCGAAACACAAAGTAAGCATTGGAAACCTGAGGCCATCAACTTCCTGACATAAGCCCACTAACTCAAAATGGTCAGGTGATCGCACGAAGCCAAGAGCCCTAAGCGAGAATCCACAGCACAACCCGCCCTCATTCAAAGCGTCTTTTTTGGTCTCCTGTTGAATACCCATCTTCATCCTCTACACCAGCCAAGATGACGAAGCGCACCAAGAGTATGTGCCTCTTTCTCAAATTCAACACACTGCATCCCGAATTGCTCAATGCTAATTAATTTCCACAGAGGTCGGCATCACCGGTAAATATGGTACCAGGTATGACATTCGCCCATTTTGCGCCTACACGACTGTGATTTCGATCGAGACACACAACCGATAGCGAGGACTCCTACACGACGACACGGATTCTAACAATTTACCAACAGATACGGTGCCTCCCTGCGTAAGCAGGTGAAGAAGATGGAAGTCACCCAGCACGCCCGCTACGTCTGCACTTTCTGCGGAAAGAACACCGTCAAGCGCAAGGCTGTCGGTATCTGGGAGTGCAAGGGCTGCGACAAGACTGTTGCCGGCGGTGCTTACACCGTCTCGTAAGTCGCCCATCATCGCAAGGAACGACGCTGTGATCCGACTCGGGGATCGACCTGAGCTCGGCGCACACAGTCGTGATCCACAACGCACAATATGAGGAAAGATTACTGACAGTTCTATTTTATCTAGCACCCCCGCTGCCGCTGCCACCCGCTCCACCATCCGTCGTCTGCGTGAGATCGCTGAGGTCTAAATGGGAGGATTGTGTGGTTTCATTTCTCTTTACGGTTACGTCTGAATACCAAAAATGAATGAAAAAATTCGGGATTACGAATTCTTGTTGCAATCCGCTTCGCACCCGAGTATACCGTATATCGATGTGACTGGTTTTCCAAAGTTCGCCTCGGTCGCTGCCTACCTGCTAGACAAACTCACCGGTTCATCCAAGATCCTCCACCTGATTATTTCGACGTTCTGCGACCGTGTGCATCATCCATAGGGATGGACTGCAGATCTGCGGTCTCTCGTGGTTTCTCAGGCGCTGGACAGTCACGTAGACTTGACGGGACATGAGTGGATCTTGATTTGGAGGTCACCTGGTCTCAACGTATTGTTTCGAGTGTCTGGACCGACTGCGCTCCGGACCATATCTTCGTACTTTCTGTGTGCACCTGGACATTTGCGCCAGGTGCCTGGGCATACTCCGACCCACATGATACATACCCTACTCTGAGCGATACTAGCGCCTGGTGATTTGCCCGGAGATCTTACACGATGACTAAGGTGAAAACTGTCCACCTGGGCAAGGGCCCAGGTGTGATTCGGGTTTCAACTAAATCATGGGCGCCTAATGTAGTCATTTCTCAATTTGTAGATCGGCCACCTAGCCTCTCAGGGACACTGTAGTTTGTGTTGTACAAGGACCTTGTTGGATGGCAGGATGCCCACCATGTCCAATACTTAAAAGGTAATAGCCATCTGTCTTTTTTTTTAAAAAAAAAAAGAGAAAGAACTATAATTCTTTATTATTTTGATAATATCGTGATAATATCAATATCGAAGTTCAAACCAATCCAGGGCATGCATCATTCGCCTCCGTCACGTTCCTGCTTTGCGTTAGTCCGGTAATCCGGCCCACCTTCAAAAGGCGCTCCCCACACCTTTCTCGCTTCTACACTTCTCGAGCGCTTCTTCATGGACTTCGCCTTCTCTTATAACTCTGTCGCTCATGTCCGATACCTGTATTGTTTGTTTAGGAGACCTTGGTGAAGGAGCGGGTGATCCTCTTGAGCCTGTGAGCCTTGATTTGAAGGATGGCGACTTCAATGGGCTCGACTCTCAGATCGCTCAGCTACTTCCCTGTGGTCATGTCCTACATAATAATTGTTTAAAGCCATGGGTTGAACGGGCAAACAGCTGCCCGATATGTCGGCGCAGTTTCAATATGGTGGAGTTGAGTGATAGTGTTGGAGGTATGACGACCTCCCCCTTCCTTTTGACTTATGATATGGTCCCCTTTAGATTACAAGTACTCACTATATTGATTTGATATAGGAACTGTGACTTCATCCTACGCTGTCCAGGACCGAACCCAAGTGGCCGAAGTTGACCCTTCTATGATTATAGAATATGTGGAGGATGACTTGACCGATTTTCAACCATGTACAATTTGCGGACAAGCCGATAACGAGGACGTTCTCCTTTTATGCGATGGGTGTGATGGACCTTCTCATCTATACTGCCTGGGTTTGGACGAGATCCCCTCGGGGTCATGGTACTGCCAACAATGCGAGGAACTACGTGCTCTGGGACCGGCTCCCGAGGTATCAGCACGGCCGTCTCGGGCGATCGAACAGCGGAGTCGACGAACTAGAGCTCAGCAGAGACGACTGCAGAATCGAACCCAGACAAATTCTCTACATTGGGCACGAGTCTGGCAATCTGTCTGGGATCACCTGAATCTCGATCTTGATTTCCCATTCGATGACGATCGATCTGCGGAACGTGCGATGCAACAGCGCCGTCGCGAGGAGGCCAACCAGCGCGAATTCCAAGCCTGGCAACGCCGCTTTGAAGTCGCTGAGCGACAAGGTGGTGGCAGCCGGTTTCGCGACACAGCATCCCTGTTCGATCTTGACCATGTCCGACCATCACGACCTCGGGCGCCTAGAGTTCCGACACCGGAGCCTGAGTCCCTGGAGGAGATGCGGGCTTGGAACGCTTTCGAGAGGGCACGAGAGATCGAAAACAACCCGAGCGCAGCCAGGAAGCGCAAAGAGCCGACCATGTCGCCGTCTCCGGAACCCACAGAACCAGAGCGCAAGTTGAAGCGTCCTCGAACGAGGAGGCCGCAGGAGCTCGCAGCTCGTGCACAGCAAACTCAAAATGGTGAATCCTCCAGAGCTGCGAGTTCCAATGTACGGCCAAATGGTGATAATCCCACCGGACCAAGCTTCCTGTCATCACTGTTGAAGGAAGTCGAGGACGCACCGAGTCATTCATATGGACCGTCAGCCTCGACATCTGTCGCTCCTGCCGATCATCCATCCCCTGGTCCCTCTTCCCCCTCCATCTCTCCTGCCTCATCTCGTTACTCTTCCCCTCTCCTCTCGGCGGCCACACCGCCACCTTTCCCGCGAAGCCGCCCCATATCCCCTCTTCAACTATCATCCCCAGCCCCACCCACATCTCCTCCATTCTCTCCCGAAGTGTCATCTGGTAGTCCAACATCGAATGGCGCCAAAGAAGTCAAACCACAACGCCAGCCCGGTCGTCCTCGCTCCCGCATCCCCCAACGAGCACTGTGTTTCGGGGCCTCCCGCTCACCCGATTCATCCCCCACTCGAGCTGGTCCATCCCTCGCCCTCAAAGCCGATATACAGAAAATGGTGGGCACTGGACTAAAACCCCACTATAAGAAAAGGATTATCTCGAAAGAGCAATATACAAACATCAACCGGTCCATCTCTCGCATGCTCTACGAGCGAGTTGGCAATAAGGAAACGCTTGAGCCGGATGAACGCACCAACCTTGAAACAGAGGCTAAGCATGAAGTGCAGAATACAATTGATGCACTAAAGATGAAGAGCAAAGACAAGCAGAAACAACGCATGGTGGCGACCGACACAGACGGTGATCTATAATGACTATACCACGAACTCTTCCCCGCATTTAATGGCGTTTCTTCTCATCTCAGCGAATCCTACTCTTTGGCTGCATGGATTGGAATGTACAACTGGCGTTTGATACTTGCAGGCTGTCTTCTTTTCCACTTCTTCTCCTTCTGCGAGGCATCTGTGTGAGAACTTTTTTGTTCGTAGCACTGCTTCGGTGGGACTGATTATTTTGTTTTTCTTGCGTGGAGCTAGTCTATCTGCGTTCTCTTTGCTCCATATTGTGTCTAAATATCATTTATCTTCTGACCGTAGGAGGAGGTACGGCCACTCCTAGGTAGCCTCGCCATCTCTGGTTTATTGGGTCTTTCTATTTTCCTAGTTGGGGCTTTCAAGTTTATATACTTTAAAAGATAATTCCTCGGGTAATCTCTGACGGATAATTTATAGGACAGCGATAACTCCCGACTCAACCGGGAGTCGAGTTGGCTACACATTTATGGATAGGTCTACATAGAGCACAAAGTACACATAGTAAGTGCAAAGATATTAACTGTCACATGGGATAAAACTGATTTTGAACAGTGTGATACCACCGGAGCCCGGCCTACAAGACATACCGGAATCAAGGATTCTGATCCGAATCGACAGTTTGCAACGATCAAATTAATAAATTCGCTCTCGCACTGGCCGTTATATTAGTTAAATTATCCTGGTACGCATTTTCATATCCCTTCACCGTCCCGGTCTTAATTTTGCTTGCGATTTCCAAAACGCACGCAAGCCGATAAATAAGCAGTGACACTGGCAACGAATGAGGTCACAGCAACAATAAATCCGAGCATATAGCGAGATGCATCACTATCCTTGAAGATCAATGGATCAGGAAGGATTCCTAATCAGAAATCAGCCCCGGCACAACCAAACCACAAGCAGACGATCAGATGACCAGACTTATTCGGACAATACCCAGCATAAACCCCCGACGATCAGTCTCCAGTCGATTCTGCGGAGAAGCTTTTTCTCTTCTTCTTTTTCTTCTTCTATTCATGTGTCATGGCCGCTATAGTTGGTGAGAACCTTGTGTGCCTCATCATTATATTGTTGTATGAGAGGCCGTCATTCTTTGGCTTGTCGGAGCCTGCTATCTTGGAAAAGTACTGATGCCATAAACCAATTTTTGACTAAAGGAAAACCTAGAGTATCTGCTTCATTCTCTCGGGCAGCTATTTTACCTCAGAGAGAGGGGGCCATGGATCTAGGGGTGGGGGTAACAAAAGAAACCGAACAATATAGTGCGTAGAGTATATGGGTGTAGATCCGCTCTCGGGCTTAATATAGCCAACCGATATCAGACTGAAGCTCAATCTGGTAAGCCGGTATTGATATAATGTACATGCTACCTGAACTATGCGCCGAAGATCTTTAAAGACACCCCAACAACAAATACAGTACCTGAATGGCAAAGAATGCTGCCAATATACTTGAAGAGAATAGGTAGGATCAAGGGAGAAAATATTGAAGTTGTCATTTGGGGATATTTCAACTGAAACCCCAAATTCCATAGTCCCCGGCTCAGTACTAATCTTCCTGCAGCTATTGGCACTGGCATCATATTGAAGACTATCTATCAACACTACCACTCTCAACAGACCTGGTAACAGGGCCTTGATTCAAAGAAGCATTCTTGTCAGGTGTCCCAGCAGATTCTAAAGAGTCTCCCAAAAGATCCTAAAAATCTCCTATCCAGGGCTGTTGGGGCCAGCGCAGTCCGGTAACATATGGGTGGCGTAATCTGGTACCCTTTAGCCCAACAGCACAACATGGAAGAGGCATTGCCGCAACATAACTTGGCCCTGTCTCAAGTCGTATGCATCATCATCATCATGACGAATCACTGGTGACTTCTCTATGCCTGGTCCTCTTTCAAAGTCCGCTTGTCTGAGAAAAATTGGTTGATCATAGGTTTTGAGGAATGCATGCTTCATTTGCATTTCCTCCGTCTACCGAGTAATCTGACCTATGTTGGCTAAAAAGCTTGAACCTCAGGCTTAGGTAAAATCTTACCAATTAGACCAATTAGCCTAGGAAGGCGTCTGTCTTCCGTCCATTTGAGTCGGTCATCACCCTAGACAAATTATGCGCGCGGATCCAGTTCAATATGTTTGGGCTTGGAAATAGCTGCCCGTCCAAAAGAATTAGCTGCAAAATACATAGAATACATTGGACAAAAAAGGTGTAAATGTGCACTGCGATTTTTCGTGCATAATATGTGATTTCGGATATCTTTTCCCGACGCCCTATAAGGCCTTGGAGACCAGTGTCAAGTAATGAACATATATATGTATGTATATCCCTGGGTCTCATCTCGGCTTCATACAAGCGCATACCGGCTGTATAGATGTGGGGTTTCTTCCCCACAAATCGGGGCCTGTCACACGTGGAGACTTCCGGCTTCATCGGTCAAATGCCGGAGCCCAGATGGCAAGGTAACCTATAGCCGCAATATAAGAATGGCCATATATTGATAGCTAGGGCATAATGCCCCAACTAGATACTTCATCCATTTTGACAACTCCAATAACACAAATCGCAAACATTCTTGAATCATGGGTAGCATCGAAGAACCAAACTTCTGTCAGAAGAACAAAGACCTTGACTACGATGTTCTTATCATCGGCGCCGGACTCTCCGGCATTTACTCGCTATATCGAATGAGACAATTAGGCCTGCGGACGAAAGTCTTAGAGGCCGGCGGGGGGTGTAGGCGGAACGTGGTACTGGAACCGATACCCAGGCGCACGATTCGACTCTGAAAGCTATTCATACAATTTCTCATTCTCCCAAGAAGTCCTCGATGAGTGGAACTGGTCAGAACATTTTGCCTCGCAGCCCGAAACACTACGGTACTGCGAATTCGTGTGCGACAAGTTCGATCTCCGTCGAGACATGCAATTCGACACGCGTGTTACCGCAGCACATTTCCAAGATGACACCAAGTCATGGCTTGTAACAGACGAGCAGGGACAACAATACACCTCACGCTTTGTGGTCACCTGTATTGGTATTTTAAACAACTACACCCTGCCTAATATCCCCGGAGTCCTGGATTACAAAGGCGAAGCCTTCCACACTGCCCGCTGGCCGGCAGAGCAAGTTGACTTCACAAACAAACGCGTCGCAGTCATCGGCACTGGAGCAACCGCCATCCAAGTAATCCAAGAAGTCTCCAAGACAGTAGGTCATCTGACCGTCTTCCAACGAACCCCGAACTGGAGTCTACCTCTCCGGAACGCACCCCTCACCCCAGAAGAGATGGACGAAATCAGATCCCGCTACCCAGAGATATTCCGCAAATGCGCCGAGTCCTGGCACTGTTTCATGCACGTACCGGACAAGCGAAGCACCTTCGACCTGACCCCGGAAGACCGCGAAGCATTCTGGGAAGAGCTGTACGCGCAACGCGGGTTTGCGAAGTGGATGAGCAACTTCGGCGACATCAACACGAGCAAAGAGGCGAATGCGCTGTTTAGTGAGTTTATCGCGAACAAGATCCGGGAGCGCGTACATGACCCCGTCACGGCGGAGATTCTTATTCCCAAATGTCATGGCTTCGGAACGAAACGGGTGCCCATGGAAACGCGCTATTTCGAGGCGTATAACCAGCCCAATGTGCGCTTGGTGGATGTCAAATCCAATCCCATTGAATGTGTCACCGAGTCTGGGATTAAGACGAAGGATGAAGCCTTTGAGTTTGATATGATTGTATATGCCACTGGGTTCGACGCTGTTACTGGGTCTTTTACGGCAATTGATTTCCGGGGTGTGGATGGGGTTAAGTTGAAGGATAGGTGGAGTGAGGGCCCACGTACGTTCTTGGGTCTGTTTGTTGAAAGCTTTCCCAATATGATGATGGTTATGGGACCGCATCAGATGTTTGGGAATATCCCTCGCAGCGTGGAGTATGCTGCGAGCTGGGTGGCGCGGTTTATTGAGTTCTGTCGAGATCGGGGGATTACATTTGCTGGGGCTACGCAGCAGAGCGTCTTGGACTGGACGGAGCATGTTCATACTTGTGCGGTGGGTTTGCTTGCTAATGATGTCGATTCTTGGATGACTGGTGTCAATAAGAATTTGGCACACAAGCAGAAGAGAATCATTGCACGATATCAGGGTCCGGCTCCTGGATATCGAAAGCGTGCTGAGGAGGTAGCCACGAGAGAGTATCGGGACTTAGTGCTTGAATGAGTTTTGTATAAGCATCGTTCGGAAATACTTTTAGTTCTACAGAATATGATTGATGTCAAATATCCCTATATAAGTGGCTAACAAGGGTACTGGGCCGCGTGTGTAGTTTGTGTCCTCAACGACGCAGGACTATAATAATCTGGTTTATCGGACTCAAGGTAATATATGAGGGATATTCTAGTATGCTATCTTTCGAGCTGTCCTTCTATATGTTGTTTTGGACCTAAAAGGAAATTAATCAAAAATATTGAAACAATAATAATGGAATAAACTAGTCTATCAACACGACGGCGACTCATCAGCGATCTCGACATAGAAAGACAAATCATTTCCCTCCTTCATCTCAAACTCAGTAAACCCATTCCCCATGAACCGGAACCGATTAGCACTGTTATACTCGATCTCGAAGTCTTCCGGCCGAATATCACTGATCAGTCTCTGGAACAAAATCGCACTGCCACCAAACAGTGCAGTAACCCGGCCATCCACCTTGTTGCGCTTGTACCAACTCTTACAACCGCCGGTCCAGACCAAGGTTTTGTGAATTTCGTCACCGTATTTCCCAAACGCATCTTCAGCAGCATGCTTCGGTACGACGTATTTGATATCTTCAGTCGCCATCTTCTTTATCCATTTCACGAAGTAATCTCCCGTCCAGTTGAGAGATTCAACTAGAGAGCCATGTCCGCCTAGACAGTTAGGTCCCATCATGATAAAGTAATTGGGGAAGTTGGCGGTGGCAACTGAAAGGTAGGAATTCGGTTCATCTTCCCATTTCTGTGCTAAACTGGTCCCGTCCTGTCCAACTATTGGGTAGCGAGGGCAATGGGAGACATCGAAACCCGTAGCACAGATCACTGCAAAATTTTAGTAACCGATTTTTGGGGTAAGTAAACTGATAAGATTGACGTACCGACATCACATTCGAAGACATTTCCGTCTGCTGTGTGAACTGCATTTTCCGTAATCTTAGTAATAGTGCTATTGCTAAGATTGCAATTTGGCTTTGCAAAGGATTCTAGATATCCTGGCCCTGGAGTGACGCGGCGACAACCGACCTCCCATTTTGGGATCAGCTTCTCGCAGAGATCGGGGTCATGGTTAAGCTTTTCGGCCATTTGCTGTGCGCCAAATCGAACTGCTGCTTCGTTATTTTCGCCTTTGATGAACTATATACCATTTAGTAGGGCTTTTGTGGTATTTGGTATTTGCCTATAACATACCAAGCGGAAGGCCTTATTAGTACGCGAGATGATAGCCTTTCTGTAGTCTTTGTGGGCCTCGGGATCCTGAAACTTCTCCCGCTCCTCTTCCAAATACGCAGGGTTAGCATCATCCACATCGCGTCCTAGGTGCTTTGATGGCGGTACGCGATAATAAACCCAAGCTGGGCTTCGCATGAAGTTGACAACCTCCGTTCCGGGGAGCTTGGCCATTTGTGGTGTGATTTGAATGCCGGACGAGCCATTTCCAATAACTGCGATGCGCTTGTTAGAATAGTCGAATTCATGATCCCAGTGTGCCGAGTGAGTTGTGTGGCCTTTGAAATCGGACAATCCAGGAATATCAGGCCACGAGGGATGACTGGAGATTTGGATTAGCTTGTTACTTTTCTTCCATATCTAGGGAGGGGGAGGGGAATCATACACAAGTACACCTTGAGCTGAGATTAGAACATCGCAGTATTCCTCTCGCTGTTCGCCCTCATGCTCAATAACCAATCTCCAGCGCCCGTGATCTTCTTCCCAATAGGCACCGGCTACTCTCGTGTTAAGCTGAAGATCCCGGTCCAAATTCCACTTCTTTACTGTCCGTTTGATGTACGCCTGGATCTCGTCTCCACTGGAGTAAAACCGGCTCCAATCAGGATTCGGATCGAAAGGGAACGCGTAGATGTGTGCGGGGACATCGCACTGGACACCTGGGTATGTATTGATCAACCATGTGCCCCCGACATCGTTTCGGGCTTCATATATCGTATGATCCACAAATTCTTCCAGCTCAGGAAATCGATGTTGGAATTTATGCGCCATTAAGAGACCTGAGAAGCCTGCTCCAATGGTTACGACGCGCATTTTGCGTGGTTTATACGCGTAGTCTGTATTCAGCGGGATAGAGTTGCTCGACGAATTTGCGCCGTTGTGGCCATTTGTAGCGGATTTCGTAGTAACTTGGTCTATCTTGTGAAATCCGTTGGTTCCATTTGTACCTTCCATTTTAGGAACGTCAAGCATTTCGCCATCTACCGGTACTGGCACAGAAACAGTCATCTTGAAAATTGATGTTAATGAGCTTCATGTTATTTGAGCCTCGGTGTCTGACTTTATATTGAAAGAAAGAAGAACACGCATGTCAGAGGTACTGCGGGGAGGCGACTATCCGAACTTGGAAAGCCGTCACCCAGAAGATCTCCATCACAGACCATTGGTTATGAATCCAGCTGCCAGTATGATTTATCGCAAAATTGCAGTATCATCAAATACCGGCATAGAACGCCAAGTGAATGATAAATTACTGCCGGTAAGAAAGCCGAAGAGCCGAGGGTATCTCGGGAGTCTGGGGAATTTTGCGGGGGGACTTCCCCGCCTTCGCAATGCGAAGGCAGTATAGTCGATGGTGTAATTTTGTACTCATGTATAATTTCCATCATGTCTGCGCCGCTTTGGTTACAATTCACGGGTACTCAAACCAAACGGAAGCGCGCAGAGCTTGCATGTGTTGCATGTCATAGCAAGAAGGTAAGATAACTAGTTCTCCGCGGTCTCGGCAAAGAGGCTAACGGCTGCAGATTAGATGTGACCTGCAGACGCGAGGGGCCCAGGGGTATAGGAACTGCACCAAGTGCGAATCCGGCGGCAAAGAATGCCGGTGAGTGATTCTTCCCAGGATTTTCGGATGTATATGGCCTGACCCGGTCACAGAACGAGGCCATCAAAACGAGGTCGGCCCGCTGCAAGTGCGGTCCCATTGTCACCTCCGGTAACCGAGACCAATTCATGCGTTCAAATAAACCGACATGGCTCTATCCCGGATCATCTTGCTGTTGATCAACCATCCTCTGCACCGCGTGGGGCCGGGTTAGGGAACGATAACCGGTCCTTGGACTTCCCTAGAGATTTGCTTCAGAGATCTTCCATCTCCCCAGCTCATGTTGAGCAAGCAAGAACTCAGAGTTTCCACAATATCGAATGGTCGTTGAGAGATGACCCATCACCGAGTCAAGTGCCGCCTGACCCTCAGGGCAGGCCTATGCAAGCCATGACCAATGATTCTCCCGCCACTCAACGAACAGAAGACCACTCGGAGCATAATGATAGCTACCCAATTGGTCATATATTTTTACCAGAGCTACAAACAAATGCTCGAGCTCAGGAGCGGCTCATTGCCGAAAGAATGCCTGAGGTCCTCAACCTACCTGACCCAGACCTACAACAAACATTCGCAGAAACCTACTGGGAGTACTGTTACACATGGTGTCCAGTCCTAGACCGAGAGACCCTCTCACAAGAGCTCGCTCGATCTCCGTTACTGGTCAATGCACTAGCGGTGGTTGGTAGCAATATCAAACCGCCCATGATTCCACATGATGGACCTGCCGGTTATTACGAACGAGCTCGCACCAGGTTCTACAACGATGAAGAGGCAGACGTCATGACCTCGTTGAAAGCTATTTCTTTATTTTACTGGTGGAGTCCACGCCCACCAACTATTCTCCATCGCCATTCTTCTTGGTGGTGGACTTCGGTGGTCATCCGACATTGCCAACAGCTAGGTGTACACCGGGAACCGGCACAAAACCATCCACTGCGTCAACAGATCGACCTCAGCCTCCGGCGTCGAATATGGTGGACGGCATTTGCTCGTGAACGACTGACTGCTTTGTGTCAAAGTAAACCGTGTGTCATTGACCCCGAAGATTGTACTCTATCAGAACCCACATTGGAGGATTTCGCCCAGGATGCAGATAAAACCAAAGCTGAAATCTTCATCTACTGGGTCCGGCTTTGTGCTATAATTGGCAAGATCGCAAAATACCTCGCTCGCTCCAGCGACGCCGGATCTTCCGTATTCCCAGCATCTCTCGCCCGCGATCTCATCGGCTGGGTGCAGTCGCTCCCTCCCCATCTTCAACTACCAATTGGGTCAGATCGCACAACCAAATTCAATAGAGATGTGCATCAGCTTCATCTCCCGTATCTGGCCGTCATTATCATTATCCACCTTCAGCGATCCTCGCCTTCCCAGCCTCTCCCGCAGGCGTATCCACCAGCAATACTCGCCGCGTCATGCATGGCTCGCATTATGCGGGACATTCTAGCACGCGGGGGAACCCGATTCCTCATGGCCATAACAGGATGGTATTGCGGTACGGCATTTATTGCGCTGCTACAAGCTCTTCGAATCGAAGGTCTGGCCAAAAGCGCCAACGAAGATCTAGATATCTTGACTCTGGCAGTGGACCAACTGCGCATCATGTGGCCCACCGCTGCAGTATTCCACTCAGGGTTTGGCCGTCTACGACCTAGCGCTACCGCGCCGGATTTTGACTCGCAGCGAGCGCCTGGTCCGGATCTCGGTATGGGTGATGGAACGGTGTATATGGAAATGGCAGATGGCATTGATTGGACTGCCTACTTCCCGTTCGCGACTACTGAAACTAGTGGCATCGCTGGTAGACTGCTAGTTCCACATACCGAGGAGCTTTTCTTTGATGATGATGCCTTTGCTGATGCTATGCTTCAGTTTCAGGATTTATTTGAGCCTTGCGATACCCTTACTGAGATGAACCTTTTTATGTAATAATGTCGAAGACTTCTACACCACTCCCTATGTGGTCTTTCTTGTATTCCCTTTTGTGTCATACTACTTCCATCTTACTCTTAGCCTAAACTAATGCAAGACTCACCGGTGGGTCAATCTTGTGCAACACGTCATTTTCGGTCAACGGCTACCAAGTGAGCCTGTGCTCTGCCAAAGTGATTCTCATTGGTATCTCCAAGAGATGTATATCCTGGCGAATATGCGGGGAAGCCAAGCCGGCTGCCGGCATCGGCTGTCCTTTCTGGGACATAGCGAGCCTAAGCCTACTCTCAGTACGCCACCTTTGGATATTTCGACTGACATATCATACATAAGCAGCTAGATGTATATCATCTTTTTAAAAACGAGCTTTTTGTTCTCTTCAGCCAACTATCTCTTCTCCAAATACAGTAATCAAGTCTGATCAGAAATCATGGGCAGCATGGCACTACCATCCACAATGCATGCTTGGAGAAAGCATAAAGGAAACCCAAATCCAGTATGCTAGCAAATGTATTTCACAGAATACATACGCATTTTCCTGACTCTTATAGGTTTGGGAAGAGCTTCCTTTACCCTCAACCCCTGCCACGGGTTTTCTAGTCAAGCTACTAGCATCCGGAGGTACTATCCAGTTCACGTCAAGTTCCGAATTCAAGATCCTCTTTTCTAATATCCCCTGTTCGTGATAGTGTGTCACAGTGATCAACCCCTTTTAGACATTGAAGACCGGCCGCAGTTTGATGAGCAGTATACACTTGTATGAACATCTCTTCACGGGAAGAATACTAAGAGTAGAATTGACATTTTCTTCCAGGGCCATGAAGGATGCGGAGAGATTATACAAATAGGTGAAGGAGTCACCGATGAACGGTTCAAACTGGTAAGAAGATCCATCACTCACTAATATCGAAGCGTCACTAATTTAGAATTCCAGGGAGATCGAGTGGCTCTCATTGCAGTCCCCGGATGCGGGCTAGACACCTGCTCTGAATGCTCGAGGGATCTGGCACAACTCTGTCCGGCTGGAATGCACCACGGGATTGGACAAGACGGGTTCTATGCTGAGTATGTTGCGGTTGATGTTCGCGCCGCGATCCCATTGCCTGATGGTGAGTTTCAAATCTCTCTTTATAAACCCGCCGAGTACCTAACCTAACTCTGGTCATAGGTGTTGACCCAGCCGTCGCTGCAGTCGCTACTGATGCTGTCACTACTGCTTATCATGGTATTACTCGCCGCGCTGAGGTCAAGAAGGAAGAAACTACTTTTCTTTTTGGACTTGGGGGCCTTGGATTCAATGCGCTCCAGATTGTGCGCGCTATTGGTGCGAGGGTCATTGTTTCCGATCTGCGACAAGAAAAACTGGATGCCGCTCTGAATTTGGGTGTCCCAGCGGAAGATATCGTTCCAGTTGGGAAATCGGTGCAAGACTTTGTTAAGGAAAATGGGTTGCAGGGGAAGATTGATACTGTACTTGAATTTGTGGGCAGCAACCAGACTAACCAGGACGCACAACAGATTGGTAAGTATCCTCGCTAGGTTTCTTTGATTGTTTGCTAACACCATATCCCTCTTAAATAGTGCGTCCGGGAGGAAAGATCCTATGTGTTGGCACTCTTGATCTCATCAATGGATTAGACATGAAGATCGGAATTCGGAAGAGACTAAGCATTATCTTCACATACGGTGGACAGTACCGAGATCTAGTAGAGGTGCTTGAGTTGATTGCCAAGGGAGTCATTCAGCCTCAGGTAGAATTAGGCAAGTTGCAGGATTTCCCGCGGGTTCTCAAAGAATTGGGAGAGGGCAAGATCAAGGATCGGATAGCATTAGTGTCGGATCTTGTATGAATTCGTTGGAAGATATTTAATGCATTTGTATCTTTGAGTTTATCGAAGGTTGAGGATTTAGATGCTTCATGGCTATGTGAAGTTACGGCGGCCTCATATGTTTTTGGTGACCCCTTTAGATGTCTGTTTGATATAGTCCTTTCCTCATGCTTTACAGGTAGACGACAGAAAGTTATAATAACCTTTGAAAACTTTCATCAAGAGATGCAGAGAAAAAGAAAGTGACGTATGGATCTATAGGAGAGAATAGAGAGTACATTTGGGGGACACTGCTATCTGATCATAATTTTATGCATTGACACTTGCGCTCTTCGTCATTCCAATTCCTACAGCAGCTGTTGTCCCTGCGTCAACAGGCAGAATAACACCAGTCATCCACCGAGCGTGAGGTCCAGCAAGGAATACAACAGCCCCAGCACAGTCCCATCCATTTCCTTCAGTCCCCAATAAGCTTCGTTTTCGACGGGCCTCACGCGCTTCTTCACTCATACCCTTCCCATACATCATAGGCGTATACAGCATCTAATATCATCAGCTTCGGTTCCATACAACGGCAAAGGTGAACATACCCCTGGACAGACACAGTTCACACGAATCCCATCGGGCGAGTGATGAGCCGCCATAGCACGGGTCATGTTAACGATGGCACCCTTGGCAGTCGGGTATAGCAGATGAGGTGTACCCCCCTTCAACCCAGCAACACTTCCCATGTTCACAATGCTCCCTTTGATTTCGCCCTCATTTCGGCTCATCTCAGGGATGGCATACTTAGCCATTTGAACCATACTGGCAACATTGATTTCCATACTTTTCGCCCACTGCGTCATATCGACTTCCACCGCAGTGCCCGCCGCGCCTCCAATTCCGACATTGTTGATTAAAATGTCTAGTCGTCCAAACTGTTCAACTGCGAAGCGCACCGCTGCTTTGCAGTCTTCTTCAGATGTGACGTCTGCGTGAATCGCAAGCGCGCGACCACGACCGGGTTTCGAGTTCACGATTTCAACAGTCTTATTGGCCCATTCCAGGTTGAGGTCGACGCAGAGTACGTCGCAGCCATCATCGGCAAGAAGTATTGAAATGGCGCGTCCGTTTCCGATTCCATCGCCCAGGCAGCCTGCGCCTGTTACGATGGCGACTTTGTTGGCTAAAGAACGTGATGGGGGGTCGGATGGAATGCCGGACTCCATGATTATTGACCTGATGATTTTGGTTTGCAATTGGGTTTACTTGTCAACTATAACTAAGCAAGTGCGCATACTATCTACCCTTATACCTACTAGATCTTTGCTCGTTCACGGCATACCTAAATAGTCCATCCTCATGCGGGGTTACCGAATACTCAGATACGTTGTTACCGGTAGCCGAGCCGAGGTGATGTAGGGAGTAAAACTGATAGTGACATGTCTTTCAAATAAATGTACCTGGTCATGTTGTACACACATTTGTACATGCTGCCCCTCCATGCCCCTCCGTGAGTGGGTTGCTCTGCCATTTCAGTGAGCGGGATTTATTAAATCCGGGTAGAAGGTGAAATTCTTGTTTATTTCATCTTCTACTCTTCCTTCTTCTTTTAGTTTTAGCAATAAAATTACATGTATATTTATCCACAATGGCCGACTTCACTGAATATGGTACACCTAGCGCCGAATGGATCGCCCTTGAGGCGACGCTACCTGAGTCCCCCAAGGACCTCTCGGTGGAACAATTAAAGGAACTGCTAAACAAGGGCCGCGAGGCAAGAGCCGCCGAAGATATGCTCGACGGGCTCAGTGCCGCAGTTCAGCTGCACGACTACACAATCACAGCTCGCGACGGCACACCCCTCGAAGCACGCACCTACCGCCCCGTCGGCGTTCCAACCTCCGAGCGCCTGCCCGTTTACGTCCATTTTCACGGCGGCGGTTTCTTTTTCGGGACACTTTCTTCTGAAGACGCCATTTGCTCGCGGATTGTCACCTCGCATGTCCAGAAGGGTACCCCAGTCGTGGTCTTGAATATAAACTACCGACACAGCCCTGAATATACCTATCCCACTGCTTGGAACGACGCTGAAGATGCATTTGTCTGGCTACACGAGAATATTGCCGAGATCGGCGGGCTCAGCGAGCAAGTTGTCGTGGGCGGTATTTCAGCTGGTGCATGGCTGACTGCGTCGTTGGCGCTGGCTCAGCTGCGCGGCGAGGATAAGCGCTTAGCTGCCTGCCCAAAGATTGCGGGACAGGTCCTCATGATTCCTTGTCTTGTACAGTGGGATCACTATGCGCCGAGACTAGAACAACTCAAGAGTCCTGAGTTGTCGAGCTATGTGCAATGTGCCGAGGCTCCTGTCTTGCCGGTGGCTCGAATGAAGATGTTTAGCGGGCTTCTTGGACTTAGTGACATCAAGGATGCTGCTGGAGACCGTCGGATGAGCCCTGGAAATGCCACCGCGGAAGAGGTTAAGGACTTGCCTCCTACGACGTTTGGAATCGCGGGGAATGACCCATTAAGAGATGAGGGCCTGTTTTATGGACAACATCTCGCTGCTAACGGGTAAGTTTGCTATATTCTTCGAAATTTTGGGTGTTCAAAAACTAAATCTTCGATCAGCATCCCTACCAATGTTCATGTCTTCCCTGGTGTTCCACATGGATTCAGGAGGTACAAGCAGCTTCCCCAAATCAAGAGATGGGACGAGGTTATGAGCGACGGCATTTCCTGGGCACTGTCAAGTCCTGCACCTGGTCCGTTTGAGATTAAATCGAAATAGGACGTTAAGTTGTAGGCCGAAGATGGGTACATCATTTTGAGATCTGTTAGTGGGTATCAGGATCGGATATCAACCAGAACATAGTCGTAGTTGCCCCGCTATCAAAGTTGAATGAGATATATTCTCTGTGCCAGATGAGGAAATAAGATTAATTCAATTCGAATCAACAAGGCATCTCGAGGTGAATAAAAGAAGACGGATATGGACAAGAATGGCCCTGCAGGCGATTCGCCGCTCGGACCCACAATGCCGATTGTCCGATCTGGCAGTCCATGTGAGTCTTCCTATTCATCTACTCTGCTGTTTCTTATTTTCTATTCACCTTCAATTGTCCGATCATTATGCATGTCTATTGTTCACTACATGCAATGTAATTCTAATCCGCTTTCAATCCCGCATTGAAATAAAGGGCGGGCCCCTCCTCTCCGACCATCGCTTTTGCGCAAAGCGTTGCCCCATTTCTTGTGCGCGATTCAGAACTAGAGCTTTTGTTGTGAAAGCTCATATCGTGCCCTTCTCTCACCCTCAAGCGTTGTCCTGCGAACCCCGAAACTCACACGCCACAATGCCCCCCTCAACCTCCACCAACGGAGCCTCCTCCACCCCCGACGCCCTCGAATCCGACCTCCTCGTCAAGCTGTCCGCCAGCAGCGCACTCGAAGATCTGCAGGAAAACCTCCTCGGCTCCCTCCACCGCTTGGGCTGGACCGACAAGGTCACCACCCTCGCCACAGAACTCCTCCGCGCCGGCCGCTGTGAGACCTTCGACGATGTAATGGCGGCCGTGCTCGCTTCCGCAGAGGGTCGAACTCACCCCGCACTGGGGGCCAAGCTCGCAAATGGTGAAACTACAAACGGAACAAAAGAGACCAATGGTGTCAAGAAAGGCAACAAAGTCAAAGACCACCCACATCCATACGACCCTTTGAAGTACATTGAAGAAATCGATATCCGCATTCCGGAGACTGTGGTCGACGAGGGTGTTCGCGGATTGAAAGATATTATACGAGAAGTGGCCGACTTGGAAGGCGAAAGTGCGCCCAACGGCGACAAGAAATAATGACAGACACCAGGCGCTAGGAAAGCAGCATTTCAAAATGCGATCATGCATGGCGGGTTCTTTCTAAGGAGTACAGATTGTTTCGGCCTGCATCAAATTTCATGGGTTTACATATGAAGTCTACGGGCGCTCTTGCATTTGAATAGACTACCAATTCATGGGGTTCTGAATATCCCCTTTTTCGAAACACTGCATTTTCCCATACCTAAAGCTTTGGCTCTTTCATAGCTCTTGATGACGCAGTTGGTAGTTGGTACTCCAGCCCTGTGCCCCACAATGTGTCTTTGATTATCTTTAATCCCCACAGATCGGATGCTCTTGTGAAACACTATGGTTCTGGCATAGATTTTCTCTTGTCGGATAACTTTGTTCGGATAGCCGAATCAAGCCCTTCGGTTGAAACGCCGGGGTTTCCGGGCAAACTCCACGGACATTGGCCCGAGGCTGAGGATGAAGGCCTGAACTTGGCGATAGGTGGCAGGAATTAATTCATGATGGTTCCAATTTTGGGCATCCAGCAAGAAAACAAGTCTTTAGAGGTTAAATATCAACGTCAATATACCTCAAATATCTCGTTATGGGTACGCCAGCCCCGTGGGTTGGACCATTCCACCAAACCGAGCATATTCAGTTTGTAAAATTCAATATCACTTCCTAGGATGACCAAGTACAAATGGATGAAGCGGCGATTACCAACTCTCCTCATAAAAATTGCGATATTGTCATAGCAACAGCTGTGTCTTTGGTGACGACCTATGACCTTTAGATAGTGAGACATCAATTCTAAGTCATGCCTCTAGGAGTAATAACTCGCTTCTGTCCTATTGTAATACTTATCAACAAGCCTGCTGTCCAGTCAGAGCTCATCGTAGTCAATATGAGCTTGGTTGGTACAATGTATACATGGAAACTGGTCGTCCACTATTTTCGCAAGCAACCCAATACCGAAGACTAGGACCGTTGTATAGTTTCATGGGCTGACTCGTCAGTGAGCTTTATCTTGCGTGAACAGATATGGATAATAGAAAGCTAATACTTGCTAGCACAAGGTAAATTGGGAATACACCAGCAGTAAATATAGGCTGAGAGGTCTGATGCGGAAAGCCTGTCGGAACTCTCATGAGCAAGATATTCAAATTGACTACGTTGCTCCGTGGTACATACTTATCCTTTAACAATTAAAGATCAATCGCTAACAGCATGTAGCTATATCAGAAGCGACATTTGATCCGCCGCTGTGTACCCGATCACAGGCCACTCAGTAATGATCACTCCGAGATCTGTTTCCAAGGAGAGATTCAATGGTGTTGGCATGGCAGATGACATCGAGAACGGGTATCTCAAGCGCACCAAAAAAGTTCGGCTTGATATTATCACAGATCAATGGGTGCCTAGTAGTTGGAGTAAAGGGGATGTAGAAGAAGCCACAAAGTTATAATTATTTGGGTAGGTGCCTTGGCAGGTGGGGTGAGTAACGAATTCAATTGTAATTCCAAAGATATTGAGTTCGAATGCTTTATAGAAATAGATTCTGATTGGACTGGTCCAACTTGACGGAGAATATATCCAACCTATGTACCTATATCGTATGTAGTATGTAGTATGTAGTACATAGTAAGTATTTGATGGAGTCGTATACTTTCTCGCAGTACCAAGGTTCGAGTGTTAACCCCCGGGACCGTTATGAAGAGTCCAGGCCCAGTCACGTGAACCCCCATTCTCATTAGACGGGGGCCTTCTTCGCCTAATCTCGACCTTTTCTCTAATGCCCCTAGACCTACCTCCATTTACATTTGACTTCAGGGAACAGAGACATATCATACGCTTTCACTGGCCTTACTTTCCTCCAACCCCCTATCCCGCCGTGGCCCTGAACCGCCAACCTTCCCCGCTTTACTCAACCTGTTGATTGCCGCGTACTCGCACTCGACGACAACACCCCTCCTCGGAAAGGAACATCGAGAACACAGTTTGATCGGAACACGAAAGACGCAATACAACCTCTGTCTGCTCGAAGATCTTGTGAATCAGCTCATGTTCGCCTTGAACCCTTCGAGCCTTGACGTCCCCTCGTTCCGCCCGCGCTTTCTATAAAATAGAGCATTCGGCGCATTACCGCCGACACCCATTTTGTTTGCCTTTGCTGGCCCTAATACCTCCACTCTGGCGGCGACGCCTGTGAACCCCTCAATACCATTCATCTCTACTTTCGGTGAAGATTGTCTTGTCACCAAAGATCCCCCGTCATGTCTCTCCACACCTCCTACCACGCCGACTCCGATGCGGACGATGAGTACGAACGCAGTGTCATAACTTCACCGCACCTTCACGTCGACTCGGAATCTTCTCCCACGGACTCCTCTATTCATTCATCAGAACACACCCCAACCAAATTTGGACATCCGATCGATGGTCCTCGCTCCCCACGAACACTCATTATGGAATGGGGAGTCGACGAATGCCAGGAATTTTTGACATCGCTTGGATTACTGCAATATCACGGTACATTTCGAGGTGAGCAGACTTCTTCGGGCATATTTTAGTTCGCACTAGTTACTAACCATAATCTCTGACGCAGAGAATGGGATTGTCGGTGAAGCCCTCATTGCCCTGAAGCATGACGAGTTGAAGGAAATGGGCATCAGCAGTGTGGGACATCGACTGACGATTTTGAAAAGCGTGTATGAAATCAAAGTCAAGCAAGATGTTCCCCTCGATGGAGACCATTATATTCCACTTAGTATGTTCTCAGGCGTCCCAGTTTAACCACACTTCTAACCCATACTTGCAGCTGCGGACCAGAGTATGAATGAAACTGCAACACAAGAGGATCTCGCGCGTTTAATCAAATCGATCCAAGTCCGAGACGAAAAGCTCATGTTGGTTGAAACAGAGTTGCGCCGGATCACTGACGATTACCGGCGATTGCGCGAGGAAATCCTACCAGTGATCAAAATAGTAAAAGATCGATCACACCCATTGCCTCCTCCCTCTTCTCATGGGCAACCTTCAGAAAATTGGCACGACAGTACGGCCACTCTCACGTCAACTCCCCAACCCACGGTCACTCAGGAACTTTCTTCATCGTCGAAAATTGCGCGGGCTTTCTCCAAACGCATTCATCCTAACGGTACCACATCCAAAAACAACTCGCCAACCCATCCTCCACCTTCGGGCTATGATGGACGCTCTCATCACGACAACCTTAATCCGTCGTCAGCTTCTGTCTTGACCTCTTCATCCCATTTGACATCCTCAATGAATGGAGGATCACAACTATCACCTGGAATTCCTTCACCGACGTCGCCTCACCACCACCACGCTCACCCTCAGACACTCAATCCACGATCATATACCCAACCACTCTCCAGCGCAAATCGCAACACAGCCTATGATTATGCCGAACAGACCCCGACAATACATTCTAGAGACCGATCTACGCCGAGTCAGCTTTCGGCATCCCGTGCGGAGACACCTTCCACCGCATCACGTCTTGACCCACGACTCGACAGGTCTGACTCACGGAGTGGTGGTGGCGGCGGAGGCGGAGGCGGCAGCGAGAATCCAAATAGCGTGGAAATCTTCAAGTCATTCCGAGTCTCTTGGGAAGACCCTTGCTACAAGGTCCTACCAGCTGCTCTTAAGAAATACAACATCAACTCCGATTGGAAGAACTACGCCCTCTATATTGTTTATGGCGATCAAGAGCGTTGTCTGGAATTGCAGGAGAAACCCCTTCTCTTGTTCAAGCAGCTAGAAAAGGAAGGACGGAAACCAATGTTCATGTTGCGAAAGATCCACATGGATAACCCTTCGGGCACTCCAGGGCCTGGTGCATCAGCACCTAACAGCGCTGGCTTCAACGGTGGCCAACAAGGACAAATCAATCTTCCAGGCGGCGTGCTCTGATTTTTTCTCGAGGCCAACCCTCCTTCTTTTGATGCACGCGTGTCTGTGGCTTGAGATACCCTGTGACTTTCGACTGCGTGTTGGATTATTTCTTCCGTTGCATTTGATTTTGTAGGCCGACTATGTCATGTTGGTCTTGTCGGTGTTTGGTGTGCTATTGGAGAGCCGGTATACCGTATTCGGGGAATGGATTTATGAATGACATTGGCGTTTTCTGCTTCTCTTGACGGCTTCGATTCCAGACTCGTCCATGCCCCTTGCAGCATTGTGCATCAGCCTTTTCTTTTCTTTTTTCCTTCTTTCAAGATATCCTTGACTGGCATAGGACCTTCGGTCCGGTGTTGTTGTTTTTTTTTTTTTTTACCATAGCATAGCACATACTGAGCTTGTACATGAGATTCCCATTGTCTATTCACATCTGCAGAATTCAATTTTATGTCGGTATTTTCAGTGAGACAACTGTACCACCAACTTGTACAAATACATTTAAGGGCTTGCTTCTCAAGCGCTGAACCACAACTATGGTTTGATACCCGTGCGCTACTGGATTTATTACTTGCTGTATTAACATCCCTCGACTAACTACAGGACTATTCATACTTTCTTAAGAATATATCTAAGAGATTGTGATGATCATGAATATCAAGCAATTGTATTAAAATCTATAATAAATCACATAAAGTGATTTAAAAAGGAATGTGACGTCCTCCCCACAGCCGACACTAATAGGGTACCCCGAAAGATACCCTAGCACAGCTATAACGTGTTGTATAAAGAGGAACGCCTTTCTATACTCTCCAGGGCCGGGAACGGAAGAAAACCCATAAAGGCCGAAGCCATCGGATAAGCCTCAGCAAGCCACAAAGTGGAGCCCCGTGAAGTTGATATAGAAAAGAAAAAAGAAAAAAGAAGTCAAAAAGAATGGGCGGGCGCTCGTATTTATTCTCTGTGGTTTTTTTTCTACGCTAGAGCTCATTGGGCCTCGGTTAAACAGTTCTTCCGGGTGGATTTTATATCCACTAAAAATATCAGAACACTGCATTCCCACCCCCACCAAAAAAATACAAAAAATAACAAAAAAGAAACAGGTCGTGCCCGGGATCGAACCGGGATTGCTGGTATCAGAAACCAGAGTGATGACCATTACACTACACAACCAATTTTTTTGATGTATGGATTTCCCAATTGTGCATCATAAACCTAGAGTGAGACTAAAATCTCGGCACGGACTCGATTTCCTCGCTAGGGCGGATGCTTTTCCCGACATGCTGACTGGTTCAAACTAGACTTAGTACATGATCCAGTGTTCGAGGTTTCATTCTCGTTCAGGGTGTTTTCAACAAAGGGCTTCCATTCCCACAGTTCATTAGCCAATTCATTGTGAAGGTTTCGTTTTCATGTGCGGCTTTTTAGGGCGCGGAGAGGTACCCAAGGCTGCGCCGCATTAAAATAGAAGGTATTAAAATCTCGAAAGAAAAAAAAAAGGACGAAGGTGGTGCCCAGGACCACTGGATTTACGGAGGATTTATCTTCGGAATCTGTAGTGATGAATATATAACCTAAGTTGCTGCTCCGTGGACTAGATATTGAAATGAACATTGATACATTTAGGCTCAAATATAATACTACTCTACTATAATTGAGGTAAATATTTGTTTAGAAAGCCATTGGTATATATGCTTACTTATTATGGCTCAATAGGGAGATTCAGTGGATTCAGTGCCATCCATCAAAGGGGATAGCTGCATTCTACATTTCGAACATTGAGGCAGTGCTGGTGTCAAGTATATGTTAATTGGAAATGCTATGCTTAACTAAATCAGAGGCTAAAGACAATACCCACGGGTTTTTCTAGTATAAACGGCTTGCTGTTAAGGGTAAGAGGAAAAGTTGCCTTCTTTGTCGCGAGGAGTATACATTAGACATTAATAGTGGAAAATATATATCAACTGCCAACATGCCTACTAATCCAAACGTTGGACTTTAATACTAACAGATCGTAATAATCACAGTTAATCTACCGTAACAAATTAATTATACATCACTAAGTGTGACTTTCCTAGTGCATCCTACCTTTACACAATTATTTGTTCATTGTATATTTAACATTCAAGGTAGTCGAACGCTCTTTGGAATATTCATAACGAGAAAAACACCCCAAAGGAACTATATAGTTGATTTCAGAAAAGTAAAGGAAAGTAAATGGCTAACGAGGTCTAACCTAATAATTCCTAAACAATCTTTCAGAAGCTCTAGTTATTATATCTGAGAAGGTTGAGGTATGCTCGTCCCGAATAATTTAGGGCTTTCTTTACTTCCTAGTGGACCTCTCGGGTTTTGAGCACATTAATGTAAACCTAGTCGGTGATTTGTTGCATATAGAACAAAATAGAGCCCAAATGAAAAACCGATAAATAAATATGACAATCAATAATTGTAAACATCCGATCCCCCTCACGCCGAATATTCCACCTGCTCACTCTTCGCATCAGCCATCTCTATGACCTCCGCATCATCATTTGCAAATGCTTTGTCACCGAATGCAACAGCAATCTCCTCTAGAGAATGGTGCGCTGTCTCAACATAATAAAAGTGAACAAGGAGAGCCGAACTGAGACAGAATCCTGCAATCACCAGGTAGAAATAACCATGGATTCCAGCAAAGGCGTCGGGAGAAACCATTCCAATGATGAAGTTGAAGATCCAATTGCTAGTCGTAGCCAGGGCCATGCCTTTACTCCGGCCACGGAGTGGGAAGATCTCTGCAGGTAGAAGCCAAGGCATCGGACCCCAGGTGAATCCGTAGAGGATATTGTATAGCATGACGAAGGCATACTGGCCGTTTGCTTTAGTTTGGACATCCACGTTGATTTCGGTAAAGACGCAGACAATTGCGAGTAATACTGCCATGCCGAAACCTGTTTGAATTGTTAGTTTTTAGTGGTTGATCAACTCGACATGGGAACTGACCTCCAAGAATGAGCAAAGGCTTTCGGCCCCATCGATCTGCTAGCCACCATGTAACAACTGTTGCAGCGGTGTAGGGAATAGCATTTGCAGCGGTATATAGCAGGGATTTGCGATTATCATAACCAGCGGAGGCGAGGGTGCTTGGGAGGTAGAAGGAGATGATGTTGATTCCGTTAATCTGGGCGAACATCTGCACTGTGATTCCAACGATGGTTCGTTTGCGATAGCGGGTGAACATTTCCTATATAGTGTTGATCCAGGGTTAGTCAATTCACAAGACTCAACAAGTCAAAAAAAGCAGCAAGGAGATCCTCACCTTCCAACTGGACTTCCCAAGATTGCTCTCATAGATAACCGCTTCTTGAATTTCGAGGAAGGTGTGTTGGACATGTTCCGCATGTATATTTCCATTAGAATGTAGGTCTGCAATCACTTGCAAGCTTTCGTCCACGAAACCATTCAACGCCAACCATCGAGGGGTTTCTGGCAGGAAGAAGGACATGCTAAGCAAGACAAAAGAGAGCACAATCTGGATGATGAAAGGCCCCTGCCATGAAATATGATCCGGCAACAAGAAGTTGAACCCATAGTCCACCCAGCAAGAAAGCATATATCCAGCAATCAAACAACTATACTCTATACCCACCATCAAACCTCGGCGATGAGAGGGAGCAATCTCTGTTTGAATGATAGGCACGGTCATGGAGAGAAAACCCACGCCCACTCCTTGGATCGTGCGACCTACAATGAAAGTCGCAAAACCAGGCGCAAACATCTGAATAAACGAACTGAAGAAGTAAATGAAAGCGCCGATGCGGACACACTTCTTTCGACCAATCATGTCTCCAAGACGACCCGCGATGAGTGCTCCCACCGCTGCTGCGGCTTGCAAACACGAAACAGATATGCCTGTAATCGAAGGATCGACTCCACTTGTCGTCCCGTCGGCTCCTCCGTAGTTCTTGAAGAAGCGAGCTATGAATATTTCGTTGACCAGCAGTCCGGACATGATACCTATCAATCAAATCAGCATCTATATATCCTGCCAACATAATCGAGGATGTCATACCAGAGTTATAACCGAACAGAGCATCTCCCAAACTGCCAAAGGCACATGTTGCATACAATAAGGCTGTGCCTTTGAAGGGGTATCTGGCTGAGATCTTCTTGGGCTTGAGTTTCCTCTCCAGCCAGGTCTGCTGTTCTTCAATTTGCGTGGCGACGGCTAGGGAACGCTCTCTGAGAGTCCCATTGGGCGCCGGCTCGAAGGATTTCGTGATAGTCATAGTGCCAAAGAGGAAATTGACTAACTAGGACAACAAGCGCAAAAACCACTTGTGGATTTGACCAAAAGATGGGGGAAACGGTTTTATTTATACCCCGGACACTTCCCGTGGGGAAGAAGGATTTTCTCCAGGTTGATGGGGAAATGGAGCGGGAGGTACACCATGGGGTCACCATTTCGGTGATTTACCGAATCCATCATGTCTATTTACATTTATTTCATGGATCCCGCCATTGCTATTGGATAATGCGGAAAGTACCTCATGGCCTTGGCTTCTGGGCATCCCTCCGGACCCTGGCTCTGTCGGGCAAAGTGAACCTATTATTGATCATTTAGACCTGCAGTTGGTCAAACTTGCAAAGTCTTATTTCAACTGTCCATGATAACCCCGAGTTTGGCCGTGCTTTTGTGGGGGAAGTGAACGGTTCCGGGAGTACAGTGGAGCCCTAATCTCGGTTCCGGTGGCGAATATCAAGCGGTTCCGGGACGACTTTGGTAGATGTTGAGTGATATCCCGGAAGACAACACGGATCCTGGATATTCGGGATTTGAATTCGGGGTAGTTATATGTCAGGTGAGGGTGTGTGATAAAAATGAGAATATATTGAAATTTAACTGGGTTACGAATGACCATACATTCATGGGTATGGTTCCTATTGGTCCTGGTTTCCCCATTAAAGCGAAGTATCGGTATCCCGTAGACTCCTTCGGCTCGGGTCTTAAAGGCTGTTTTAAGTATGGAGACGCTATATGGAGCTGGTCGACCATCCGCCGGAAATGTTTCAACATATGATCCGTTCGCCCACATCTAACTGAGTGGGTAAAAATATTTAGGACATCCGTAGTATTTAAAGCTCAGTAGAATCCCACATGCACAGAAGCTTTGTTCAATTAAACAAAAAAAACCGCAAATATGACCGTCACAGAAGCTACCCAGGTATGTCTCAATCCCAGTAGTAACCCAAACACATAGGTTTATATCACACCTGCTAACTCCAAAAATTATCTAGACTACCAATGAGGCATTTGTACTGCACCCCGGAGGCACATTTGCTTTCGAGGAACGCAGCGTACCCACACTCCAGTCAGACCGAGATGTCATAGTCCGAGTAATGGCAACAGGTCTCTGTGGTTCAGATGTGAGTGAAATAGCTTCGACTTTCCCATCCCCCCCGCTTTCCCCGCTATTTCACCATTTCCATTTCCTCAATTTCAAAAAAGAAGAAAAAGAAAGAAAACAACATCTAACGTAATCCTCGGCGCAACAGGTCCACTACTGGCAACACGGTCGCATAGGCCCATACGTCGTCGAAAACCCCATAATCCTCGGCCACGAGTCAACAGGAATCGTGGTAGAGAGCGGAAGTAGTGTTCAAGGCCTCGCCGTCGGAGACCGAGTCGCTCTCGAGCCCGGCATCGCCTGCAACACCTGCAATCATTGTCGTAACGGTCGCTACAACCTCTGTCGGGGAATGCGCTTTGCCGCAACACCGCCATACGACGGAACACTCGCTACCTACTACCGCGTGCCTGCAGAATGCTGCTTCAAGCTCCCAGCCCACATCTCCCTGCGCGACGGTACCCTGATTGAACCTCTTAGCGTGGCTGTGCACAGCTGTCAATTGGCAGGTTTCATGCAGGATAAAGCAGTGGTTATTTTCGGAGCTGGGCCTGTCGGGTTGCTCTGCTGCGCTGTTGCGCGCGCTTTCGGTGCATCAACGGTCGTCGCTGTGGATGTCGTCCCCGCTCGGCTTGCTTCTGCGGTCAAATATGGTGCTACACACACATACCAGATGAGCACCGAGACGCCGGAGAAGAATGCGGTGGATTTGTTGGCGGCTGCTGGTTTCCCCGATGGCGTTGATGTTGCTCTCGATGCAACTGGTGCTGAGCCCTGTCAGAACTGTGCTATCCATGCCCTCACGCAGGGCGGGACTTTCATTCAAGTCGGCTTGGGAAAACCAAACCCATCAATTCCGGTTGGTCAGATCTGCGATAAGGAGATTGTTTTCAAGGGAAGCTTCCGGTACGGGCCTGGAGACTTCAAGTTGGCTGTCGGATTGCTGAACTCGGGCCGAGTTAAGCTGGATGATCTCGTCACTCATGAGTATCCTTTCAGTCAGGCTGAGGACGCTTTCAAAAATGTCGCCGGTCGGGGTGGAATTAAGAGTGTGATTTATGGCCCGAATGTCGACGAGGAAGAGGCAAAGGCAACTTCAGTATAGTCCATGCCCTTTGTGACTGTTATTTTTAAATAGACCGCCGATTACCCTCCAACTTCATTCCACGTCATGTCCCATAACCAATACAACCCGCCTTCAACACTATCCTGGTGATTGTTTTCGACAGGTTCCCGAGATAGACCAGGCATGTTCCAATCATATTCTGCTGGCAGCTGCCATGTTTCGTGTGTCTGTATGCCTGGCTCAACAAATTCACCAAGTTGAATGTTATCTCCGCCAGTAGGAATGCCAGCAGAGCGATCCCCTGGACCCAAGGCTGGAAAACATATTTGCGTTAGCAATTTCGTCCTTTTAGCTACCTCGTGTGGATGATAAGCCTTACCATATTGGACAGATGTCAAGCTATTATTCAGACGGTCAGCTCTGCTGAGGTCCGGCAGACGTTGGTCTCTAGCAAGAGGATTGCGAGAATCCCATGTCGCATCGAGCGGCATCCGAAGCGTATCTTCAACAGAAATCAATGACGGATCCGCCAGGGTTTGTAAAGGCTGGTGACCCATTACTTGACTTGTTGCGGTAATGGGGGCAAGCATGGCAGTTGATTCACGACGGAGGAGCATGATGACAACATTCTTCAGCACAGCCGTGCTCTGCTTCGACAGTGCAGACCGTCTTCCGAGCAGATCTTCCAGACGAAGAATGCGAGTAATCGTTCGCTTCACTTCCTGCGCGGTATCGGAAAGAGGCTCCGAGAGAGCCATCACAGCTAACACAATCGCGGCATTAAAAAGGTTGATGGCAAGAAATGCGCAGAGATGACTGTCGGTGGCGAGCTGGGCGAGAGCCGGTAGTTCTGTCACCCTCGATGTTCTTGTTGCGGCATTCATCCATAGATCCGAACTTGTGGTCTGGGTATTGGGAAATGCGGAGTCGGGAGATAAGTGCGACTGAGGAACGGAGGGAGCAGTGGTCGGATTATAAATTATGTTATCTGCTCTGCCTTCCTCTGGTGATTGCTTGTTCACGGTATAGAGATGATCAACTTGCCGTGCCAACAAAGGTCGATGCAGTACAATGAGAACATTGTCGTAAGTCAATTGTAGTGACAGCGACTGTAGAGCGTATGCCCTCAAGCTTGGCCTATTATCGGGATCGAAGTCCCGATTAAGATCCAAAGCCAAATGGCTCGGTAGGCAGGATCGCCATTTTTGGAGGTTCTCAGTGACGTGCCTGACTAGTGTAAAATATGTGTCACCATTTAGCTGTTCGGACGTCCTGAGAGTACGGGAGCCGAAAACAGTCTTAAGAGCAGGCGATGCAATCAAGTAGAGCTGGTTCAGCTCCCTCTGGTAAGTTGAATAGCATATGGGGCTCGCCTCCCCGGAGGCTGGGGCAACAAAATTCGGGTTCTCAAACACATCCGCTGGCATGTCAAGATTGCAATCCTTGTCGTTGATACCCAAGGGCCGGCCATAGGTAATTGACGCAAACCTGTCCCATGTGTAAATCGTCCACCAGACTCTTTTCCTTTCCTCAATATCTTCGAAATCCCCCCTTTGAAGTCCCCGATGCATTCCTAAAGACTGGGCCATTTTTATAGTCGCTCCTAATAAAGAAAAGGAGAGATTTGGACGGCCGTGGTAGACGTGATGTGATCCTAAGAGGATGCAGGTCTGGGCCGAGGTGACTGAAGGTTGATCCATCAATTCCACTAGGTTTGATTCAACCAGCCCCAACAAGTCTGCACTCAATTTCTTCATATCATTGCTGTTGTCGGAGGGATCGGTGCAACCCCTCTGGGATCGGTACCACGATGCCATTGCAAGCATCATGGCTAACAGTACGAGAAACGGTCGTTGCGAGGGGTGTGCAGAACCATCCGCGATAGAAAGGAGGCTCTTTCTGAATTTTGTCTCGTAAATGGCGAGAGAAAACCAGTGTACGGCATCAAAATAATCTTCCAACAGACTGTATACATGCTCCATTGGAGGGAAAGGCTGGCGCAAGATGGAAGATATCGGAATGCGCTGACCCATTGCTGGATTTGCCATGGAGCCACCTGTGCTGGCCTGGTAGCCGGGTATGGCGGATGTGGTTTGTTCATCAATGGTATGGCTGCCAAGCTGACAGATTCTTCGAGCAATGCCTATGGCGGATTCGGCTTCACCGCAATTGAGAGATGAAGGGATATCGCTCCCTCCAGCGGGGAAGTCAGAATCATCGCCCCTAGGTTGCGCATCTATCACTCTACTCTGGTCGGGAGGTATTTCACCACGACGAGAGCCATTTTCATCCGGTGACTTTTCGGTAGGAGTCACCGGAGACATATTGGACCGATGTCGGTCAATTAGTGAGTGTCTTTTGGAAGCCAGACGCCTGATTTCTCATGTAAGTAAAAGGGCAAGTTAAAAGCATCTGTCCAGCTTACTTCGGCAGAGTAGCCCTCCGTGGTCGGGTATTTGGAAGTGGTTGGCAATCAACATTAGCTCGGATACAGACCGAGCAAGGCCGAACAGGATCACACTAGGTCCAAGTTGAATTTAGTATATGTCATTAAATCCTGACCGGGATCAGGGTGGCTCTACCCGAGATTTATGGCGACGACATCTTTCGCAGGCACTCCGAACTCTAGTTGGCAGTGGCGAGCGGACGTAACTGTTTCTATCAACAGGGTCAACATCAAACCCCCCAGCCATGATTATGTATCTGAGGGTGAAATGTCGACAGAAATAAGATTTTGGGATCAAGAACTCTCCATCCTCCAAATGTAAGTATTCGCCCGTAGCCGATTCGGAGTGACCCCGAAAACCGTATTAGCTAAGCCACGTGGATATCCATGGATCCTGCCAAATTGCCAACCCCGGAATCTCGGGTTCTAAAGGGGTTGTATTATAGTAGGCGTCACGGCTAATAAATCTAGGTTTGTGTTTTTTTTTATTAATATTTTTATTATTATTCAGAAGTTACACGAGGGCATATTTACTAACATAGATCGAAGTTTGTACATGTGCGATATAAAAAATATCGAAAAGAAAAAAGAAAAGGTCGTGCCCGGGATCGAACCGGGATTGCTGGTATCAGAAACCAGAGTGATAGCCATTACACTACACAACCAATTTTTCTGATGTACGAAACTCCAAAATGTGCATCATAAACCTATGGAAAAAAATTGAAAAAAAATGAAATTCCATTGACCTCTATACCGGCCACCAGTAGGCTTGACCGTCCCGTTTGGGGTGCTGAGCTTTGTGTTCTGCGGGAGCAGTGTGCTTTACAAGGTCACAAATATCGCCTGGGCAGGTGTAGGAATGGGAGGCAAGAGGTTGAAAGCGGCGTTCGAAATCTGTTAGAGTCCTTTTTATATCCTTCTAGGATATATATATAATTAGCCCTTTTTTTTAAAAAAAAAAAAATTGAAAAATGATATCCTTATGAAAAATATACAACATATAACTTAATGCACTCCCCAATGTGGCTTTCTTCATATATAGGACAACTAATTTCTACTACAGATAGATTTCCAATTAGTGATCACAGTCAGTATGGTGGATAGATGGCAATTGTATCCAAGCAATAAAGTCAAAATAAAACCAATGTCCCGAGTGGTCACTACGTACCGCGAAGAACAGTCTGCCACCTCTTCGCTAGATATATCAATCTCGTGAATTCCTGGGATCATACTACAATGGAGATCAAATGGAGAAATAGGGTAGTGGATTCCTGGGAGCAGTGCTTTCACGGAAAAAAAAGGTTATCGATCGGGCTCATCGGGATATAGGGGCTAATCATGCCAACGAAAGAATTAGGAGGATTAACAGAAGAATCCCAAGCTTGTTTACCAGTTTCATCACACATGTTGTCCCATGAACAACCACCTTAAAAATAGCCGAGGTCCTTCACTCTTTGAGAGTATCGAGGAAGGTAACATCGGCAACTCTTACATCAACGAGTTCTCGAGCCATGCTCACCCTAAAAACGTAGAAAAGGAGTAAAATGGGCGACAAGTGTGCAATTCTGAGGCTGGACGTACGTTTACTAAGTCTATGAAACACGGCTTGGAAAGAAGGAGAGCTTGATTTGATAAAGCAGACAGAGCTCGGGAGAAGAAAAAGGAGAAGAGATGGGTTGAAAGTGTTGTGGCCTGCGTGTTGGTGTAATACATACGTCCACGGGTAGTTGATACCTTTAGGGTCGACGGGATATAAATTAACTTCATAACTCCTCTAAAAAAATCACTGTAATCTGAACCTTGTAATTTTCTTAAAAAAAGCATTCCCTCCGAGGTTCTCTGGGGTTGGAGGGAGGGGGCATACGACCTTGGATAGCACACAGCCCTCTCTATTCTATCAGATAGTTGAATGGATCCTTAGAAGCAGGGTATCAACCCTTACATCCTTGGAAGATTCGAAAATATCAAGAAAGTTAGCGGCTCGGCTGAATAGTTACTTCTTTTTCCGATGTAAATTGGATCCTTGAATTTGGTATCTATTTACATTGATATAATCTATCATCACACGGATTTCTCAAGTTCGCTCTTCAATCGGTTTGGATCTCACTGCTCCAAAAACTCATTGGGCACATAACGCGGCATTGAATCCTCCCACAAGCTGTCAGTGAGAACCGTCTTATTCGAGCCATCAACATTCATCACCATAATCTGGCCATAAGGCTGGAAGGTATCATCGTAAGTCGCAGCCTCAGCCTGGAATCCCCACATTCCAGTCGACCACATAATACGACCATCGGCAGTCCAAACAGCATGGGCATCGTTGGCAAACGATGTAGTGAGCACAGTCAGATCTGTTCCATTAGGACGAATAATGCACACCTCATAATTCGAAAACTCGTTTCTTGACAGGTCAGTCATGTTGCGCGTGAACAGCACCCATTCACCGGACGGCGAGAAAAAGGGCAGGTTATCACGCTCCGTCGTCAGAGTCGCGGTCTCTTTGGACTCCAGGTCCATCAGACGCAGCCCAAATTCAGGCAGGTATTCGCGGTACACGATCTTCTTGTTGTCGGGCGAGAAGCTGGGGAAACCTTTGTTGGAGGAGTTGCCGAAGGTGAGTTGCTCATAGTTTGATCCATCGGGCTTGGTACGGAAGATCCAGCCGGGCTTCTCGCCACGGCTCTGAAACCATGATCCCAGACTGAAGGTGATCCATTTACTATCAGATGACCACGATGGCTGGAAGGATCCACCGCCGCCCTTGGCAACGGTGGCTTCATCCAGCGCGTCGGTTTCGTAGGTATCGAACGCTACCGTGAATTCGTTGTCACCGGGGGGCATCACGACCACGGATGAGTTGCCGGGACTACCTGTCTGCTTGGAGGTGAAGGTCAATTGTCCATCAAGAGAGAGATCGGGGAAGACATCCATAAAGCGGTAATCCCACTCAGAGTCCCAGGACCACAGCTCCTTTTGCAAAGGGCGGATCTCCCAACCGGTCTTTTCGTAAACAACATATTTGCCGTCGGCGGACCAGGCAGGCGAGCGCATACCACCAAGAATCTTCTTTGTGCTGGAGGTGTAGTGAATACCGCCGTTATCTCCACCCTTGAGCAAGTATCCGATATCAGTATTTGAGACATACTGCGGGTAGATCTTAACACCGGAGGTATTGGTGTGTTGGACAAGATCGGTTCCGGTTTTGAAGTCCACAGAAACGATCTGGTTGGTCGTGGAATTGACAGAGTACGACGATCGCGCATCCCAAGTTGCTTGCACAGTCATCTCATAGAACACAACTCGCTTGCCATCGGGGGAGAATCTGGGTGATCCATAGGTGTAATCCGGCTTGCTGTACACTTCACGGAAACCAGTTCCCTCAGGGGTGATGGCATAGATAGCCAGTTCCTGGGTATGCTCCCAGCCGGTGCCATTGTCGTGACCGGTCCATGCTGTGTTTCGATCTGAGGAGAAGACGATCCATTCTCCATCAGGAGACCAGGCAGGCGCAAAAAATCCGTTCGGCGATTCAGGCTTGCCTGTCACACCGGTCTGGTTCGTGAGGTTGCGGGTAACGCCGGTTTCAAGGTTCGTGAGCCAGATGTTGGAGGTGTAGACGCCGGCTGTGGATGCATAGGCGGCGTATTTGCCATTGGGAGAGATGACTGCCGCATCCTCGACCGAGGGAGTGGTTGCGATTGGTGTAAGACCGCTGCCGTTGACATTGACCATGTAGATATCGGAGTTGCCATCGCCGTTGCGTTCGGTAGTGAAGACGACATGTTTACCATCTGGGTGGAAGGAAGCATGATACTCATAGTCGGACTTGTCACCCAGCAAAGAGCGCTCGTTTGTGCCGTCTGCATTGGCAATGTACAGTTGCGATGAAGATGGATTGATACGGTTCAACAACATGACGCCTTTCTTTCCTGGGACAGTGCGAGGAAGCACAACATCAGAGCGAGGCTTGATGCTTGTGTCTAGGTCTCGGGTACCTGCTAGATGCGCGTATGGGCATGCGGCCTGGCATACTGAAGGACCCAATAGGGCCAGAAGGGAGAAAAAGAACATGATGTTCTGCATCGGATCGATGCTTGGATGTCTGTAATAATCGAGAGTATTGAGCAACCGGCCATTCTTTATATAATCGCCGATTATATAGAGTAAGTGTCGAAACACTAATAAAAAACCGTCGAACTCGGTTCGGGTTCGGGTCAATTTGATGATATTGATTGGATAAACTGATGACGATCAGCATGCTTTCAACTTGCTGAGTGGCTTAATGGGAGAAAAAGGGTCACAATGGCCCAGGCGCCATGTGTGTGATCGACACAGCGTATCACTGAGTTTGACATTTCTGACTAGGTGAAGAAGGGCGTAAGCCAAGGACCGAGATTGCAATTGTTTCGAGTGTTGCAAAAGTCCGAAGATCAGCACCATGCAAGGAATATAACCCCGAGGTGCTGATTTACGGCCGGAACCGCGACGGAATTCCCTTTTGTTCATCAGATCTGCGGCGGAGTTCCAAGGTTACCTTTATCAGATCCACGAAATTACCCGGTTTTATCAGATCGGTATTGACCTCTTATAGGTGGGGTTTGGTGTCCGAACAATTACCGACTAAATATATTATATATACTCCGTACATATATTAAATATGTCCCTGATTGCTGGATACAATATATGAATCCCATAAAATAGATCCAATTGAGATGGATATGCTACTTACGTATGCCACCCAAAAAGTGGATATCAATTTCAAATTTCTACACCAGTAAGCAGATCAGGTTAGCAACGTAGCAGTATCATATTCCTGAATCTAGAACCTTCTCCATTGCACCCAAGTTGATCGGCAGGTACATTGTGTGTACCCTGTCTACTCGGTGTAGATCTGTAACGGTTGGATATACACATAAGCTTCCATTGCGGTACCCTATCCCGCTACAATCATTGGATTAGTTTGTAGCATCTTGGTGAATATACGTATATTTTACCCGAATGAGATAGGTGTAATCAAGAGTCGACCATGGAGGAGAAGAAGGAGCTAGTAAACAACATCCGATATTTACAAAGACCTTTCAAGGGAAATGATCCGTGTGTGGCACTAAAGCAATAATGATTGTGGAATCGCGCCGTTCCCAAATTGGTTCTATTATGCGAGAAGTAACATAGCGCAGTTCGCTACAGTTGGGCTGGAGGTATGTTATATTGTTGTAAAAATGCAACAGATCTACAATGCACATACCCAAAGTGTAGAACAAAGCCGGGTGAAATTCAGGGTTTCCACCAAAACAGTTTAGCCCCGTGAAGTGCCGAGTCCGGCAAATTTTAACCGGGAGCCCACAAGGACCCTTATGCGCATTGACCGAATTAGGCCTTTACAGCTATGTAGATATGTGTAAAGTTGCATACTACATACGTAGTTACTCATACTTTGTACATTTCCCTGGTTATGTATAGAGACTGCACCGCTATGCTTTTTACTGCCTTCACATACATCTGAAAAAGATATCTAAAAAAACATCTGAAAAGACATCAGAGTGTTCTTGCATATAAAATCCCCAGCATAGGTTTTATCATTGTTATATTTTTAATCCAGGTGAACAAAAATTGGAACTATGTAGTTCATAAAAAAGGATACTAACTATGCTTGCGCATATTCTCAACATGAAGTTAAATAAAAGCTTATCAACTATCCTTATCAGCACGTGCTGTCGTGTCAGGAACGCGTTAGACAACTTTCTTTCCACTTAATGATCAAAGCCACTAGTTCTGATAACACTGACAACTAAATCCCAATGAGTTTGGATCGTGTCATTCAGGATTCCGACGAGGAAGAACCCTTCGAGGGGGATGACCTCCCCACCTCTGGCAACCCTCCCCACTCCTCCGAGCCCGCATTGCAGCAGGAATATCAACATGTCCCCGCCGAACAGACCACCCACAATGCAGTGTATAAACACGGCCCTGCTCCCGATGAAAGCATGTTCCCGCAGCTGAACGTCAATTTTGATGAATTCCTCCAATCGCAAGAACAGGCCCATTCAATACTATCGTCGTCGCAGCAGCGGCGGGAGGACAGATGGATCCCCTCAACTAGTGAGGGCGGAAGTGGATCAGTTGGTACGATGTGATAGCATAATTTGAAGCACAAAATAAAGATGTGATCTATATGCTAATACCGAAGATGATAAGGCGCTATGATGACGGAGATCGGACTCGCGCAGAGAAGACTTCTGGACGATGACCCTTCAGGTGCAAGCCTGCCGCTCCCGTCTACGGCCGCGCTGTACTCGACAGAATCATTTCAGTCTGCGCCGTTTCCCACTGTACCGAGTTACCACTCGTATCAGATGGGCCAACTGGAGAGTGGTAGCTTCACATATAATCCAGCACCCATTAGCGCCTACGTCGATGCAAATCAGACTTCACTGCACCCCAGACAGGGTATCTATGATTTGATTCCCCCCAATACCACTAACTCAATGGCCTTGCCTCCAAAAAGTGTCCCTCACCAAACTACCGAGTCCTTCATGGAACAAGAAAATCTGCACCCAAACCTACCCCAGGAAGTCCCACAGCCCGAATCTCAGCAGGTGGGGTGTTCCCCCCATGATACTGAGCCTCTCTCCTCGATTGCATCCATGCGATTTAGCGAAGTAAAGACTACTACTGCCGGAACCAGTCTCATTTGCCCGCAGCAATCCCAGTCAAGCACGCATGACGAGCTTTCTCTGCCAGCTGTCATACCAACTGTGCCAGACTTCGAAACGCCCGGTGCAAAGAAAAAGCGAGGAAGGCCCAAGAAACAACTTGTTCCAGATAACGACGAAGATGATGAGCTAGCCAACTCCCGGGACCACGAGTTCAAATACCCTGGTGCGAATGGTGCGATTGACCCCCCCCGATAGCGTAGAGATCACGGAAGATAACACCCCGGCCTCGAATGGCGTCTCCGACGAGACTGACGAAGATGATCTAGAAGCAGCCCCCAAGCCTGCAAACACAGGGCCCAAGGAGCCAAAAAAGAAGAAAGCCAAAAAAAGCAAGACGACACCCGCCCTTGAGCCTGATGCCAATGACGACGTGATATGGGTGGACACAAAGCCTCTCAACATGGAGTCTTCAACCGGGAGTGCCACTCCACAGACAGAAATCCCAGACCCCTCAAGACAGGATCTAGACTCCAATGTTCTGGACTCAAACCCCACTGTTATTCCCCAGGCACCGATTCCCGCAGTCGAAGAGAAGACTCAGAACGCCGAAAAAGCAGCACCCAAGAAACGCGGACGCAAGCGAAAGCAGACAATCGAGCAAGCGGAAACACCATCAGAGTCCGCAGATACACCTGAACCAAACAAGCCGGCCTCCGGAGCCCAGACTCCTGCGTCGAAGTTGGCCGTCATTGTTGATAATAGTCCCAAATCCGTACTGGAAGCTGACACCAGTAACAACGATACATCTGCTATTCAAAGCAAGGACCAGAACCCCCATCCACTTCCTGGTCCTGACCCGCTCCCTGAACCTACAATTGATACCCCTCAACCTCAGACTCCCCCGAAGCCTGAAGCTGTGTCTGTTAATACACCGCAGAACGCAGCAAAGGGCCCAAATAAACATAGTCCCATCTTGGCGCGGAGTGGGGTGCCTTACCGCGTTGGGTTGAGTAAGAGGGCGAGGATTGCGCCGTTGCTTAAGATGGTACGGAAATAGGGAGAATTTTCTGCTTTCTTCTTGATCCCGATTTTATTTCGTGTTGATTGTTGTCCTGTTTTTTCCCATTGGGTTGGTCTGCTGCTGCTATTATTCTGCTATCATTATACCCCTCGAGAGAATTCTCTCGGCGTGCTGCTTTCGTTTTTTTTTGTTTGTTTGCTTCTATTGGTATTGGTATCTGCATATCTCACATGGCTTCATGTCTATACTTGCTCATTTATATGGCGGAAGAAAGGTTGGGTTACTTCATAACATCCTGTCTAGGTGTGAGCTGCGACAATCTTGTCTTGAGATCTCGGTTAGTCTCAACATCGAAACGATTACATCTGTCTGAGAATCAGAGTAGAACTTCACGGTTAAAGGATTACACGAGATCCTCCAATCATGAATCAAACAGAAGACAAACTTTTGTATTGCTACTTGTTGATGATTCCTATTCCATGAGCTAACTAACTCTGCCGTGTCTGTCAATAAGTTCAAACGAATGGAGCGGCCACACTAAAGCCACAACATGAAAGCATAACTATAATATCGACAATGTAAACTTGACCAAACAATCATGGCAATCCAATCCAAAAATCAAGATGATGCATCACATCCACATCGCAACGATCAAAGCAAGGAACAACGATGTGGCAGCCGCGGTGCTAATAGTTCGGAAATCAGAATCTGCTTCGGACTTGTGGCTCTTGGTTTCAACCTTTGGGTCCCAGGCATCCCCATTGTAAGGGGCCTCAACGGAACAATATCCGGCATCTTTTTGACAGCTTTTTCCACAATGACTGGTGGTGTTGCCGCAAGAGTTAGTACTACCACAGCAAAAGCCATAGGTAGACCCAAGGCAAGTGTAATTGGAACCGCAGGAGCCGTCCCAAGAGATCGGCTTGTTGGGATCTGCCGATGAAGCAGTCTTCTTGGGCTTCTTCTTGTGGGTGGGCATCCGGCTATCCTTGCGGTACCAGAGTGGCCTGGGATCTCGGAGACAGTCACCAACGGTAATGGCGCGATAGCCCTGTCTTTTGATGCTCTTGAGCATATGCTCCGTGAGGTTATGGACAGTCTGTTCATGGGCGTCATGGGCAATGACAAGCCAAGACTTGGTGCGTGGGTCGCTGTACAAAAGCTGGTGATCAAAGATATCCTTGGACCGCTGAATCAGATCCGGACTATCGTTCTTGTAGTCGTCCGTGTCAATGTCATACAAAATGATGTGGTACCCAAGCTGGCCCAGGTCATTTCCGCACTCTGTGTCAGGGTTGCAGCTGGAATATGGCGGCCGCATGTAAGTGGGGGAATTGTCCAAGGATATTGCGCAGCGCAGCTTCATTCTTTTCAATCTGCTCATTGCGTTGTGTAGGAGTTATCTTGCTGAGGTCCTCATGCGACCACGTATGGCTGGCGATCTGGTGGCCACTCGAGTGCATGCGTTCGATTAATGAAGCCCACGGCAAGGAGAGGTCATCAATAGGACCCTTTCCATTGTTGATGCCAGTGATGAAGAATGTCGCCTTTGCATCGTATTTGTCAAGCAGATCCAGCAGATCGCCAGTGTAGCGTGTCGGGCCATCGTCAAAGGTCAATGCAACAGTTCCGGGGATAGCGCATGAACGAATCTCACGAGGGCCGTACGGAACTTGACCGATGTGAGGACGGGGGATTTCCTTGGTTGGGGGTCCATCAGGCGACCGGTGAGCGTCACATTTACCGTAGTCAATCTTGCAGTCTGGAGAGCGACAGTGTGCCTTAGATGTGCCGCAGAAGCCTATCGCGGAAATTTCATCAGTAAGCTGCTCAACCTAACACAGTTTTGACACATACCTGAGCCAGAGCAGCATGTGCCGACTGGACATTTGCCGATCTTGGGGCCACAGCGATAGTCCAAATTGTTGGGGGCATCGCGGGTGTTCAAATGAGACTCGGTTTCTGGTTGAGATTGTTCAATCAAGACCGTGTGCACAGGAGCGGTGCCATGCACTTTAGCAAATGCACACGTCGCCAAAGTAGCAACCAAGATGGGTTGAATACGCATCTTGAAAATGGTATATAGGATTAAGTTATGTTCAACTGGGTATGCAAGAAGTAATGGGTTGGGATGATAGCACGAGGTGACTGTGGGAGAAGAGAGAAGAGACAAGTAGGACCTCGGGCAAGGGTAATGGATGAGCTAATTTCTACAAGAGGCAGGAGGACGGAAAAGGAAAGAGCGAGGAAGCTTCAAGGCATTTGTTTACTTTAAAACACAAAAGGCAGGAGCAAACCTCCCAGCAAGACCTCCCAACCTTTACATAAGGATGTAGAAGTGTATGTTGACGCGCTTGTAGTCAATATGAACGTGGGTATCGTGAATTCCATGGCCATCTTGGGCATCGGAGGGGTTGGCCTAAGAGCCCAGTACAATTTTTTTTCTCCAAATCCAGCAAACCGCAACCTAGTGGTTGCGATAAGTATGATCACGACGTGACCACATAGAGCTAATTCAGATCAGATGCGGCACATCAAGCTCATGTAGCAGCTCTCAGCATCACATGGAGTAGTCTGGGCTACAGTACAGTGTCGGTCAGGCATCTATCAGTTGTAGACCAAGTGATTGTGGCAACTCAGTTTGTCCGGGTTATGTTATCCTCGCCGACTGCTGAGAAGACAAAGGGAGCAAGGGTGTCCAGGTGTGGACCGAATTTCGCAGGGGCAGTTCTCGCAATGACGCCAATTGCAGCAATCAAGTGCCGACGCTGCACCATGGAAATGTTGGAAGACAATGTTTTCGTTAGATTCGACACAAATCCGTTGAGCTGACTGTCGGAAAAGTGGAGCACAAGCGCCGATATGGCTGTCAGAGCACGCTTAGTGACAACAGTTCCAGCCGTATCATTTTGGATGATGGCCATGACGGATGCTTGAAGGGCAGCGAGCTCTGACTCCTGGAGAAGAGGTCCAAAGCATGTCACGACCTTGATGAGCACATCGATGGCATCACTGCTGAAGCCCCGCGATGGATCCTTCTCCATCATGCTCTTCACCATTGAGCCCCGCCGCCCCGTGCCCGAGGGTGTCGGCCCGGTCAAACGGGGGACCAAGACTTTTGAAACTGCCGTGTATGCCGTAATCGCATTTTGAGATGCAGGCTGACCTGACTGGGGACGAGGGAGGGTATCGACGATCACGCGAAGAGCAGTGTTGGGGACGGATGTGTCTATCGTCTGTGAGGCAGTCAGACTGGCCAACTGCTCGAGGAGAGGCGTAAGAGATTCGAATGGCAAGCGAACAGCAAGAGGACCGAGACTGGTTCAGGTTAGACTTTGGCAGTACTAGAGGGGAATAGCGCTCAGGACGAACCACTTGAGGGCCTGGTTCTGCACATCGCCGTGTTGATCGTCTAGGGCCTTAAGTAGACCTTCTGCGAGATTTGTTGATGTGCCACGATCGTGAGAGAGGAATGAAGAGTTCGGGTTGGTCAGGATCCCATATAGATCGTTCAAGGACATGTATCTCAAGTCGGCGTCGGGGTCATTAAGCTTCGATAGCAGAGTGAAGATTGTCTGCTGGGTAACCTGGCGGTCCGCCATATTGATGTGGCTGTGAGTGTTATTGGGAAATGAGGTTGGACTGAGGGAAAGTTCCTCTCAAGGTGACGAGTGAAGTTGCGTGTATGTATGTAGGCAACCCGGGAGAGCTTGCGGTGGTAGCTTTCGATTAACGCCGCAACGTGGGGTGTTGACACCTAAGGTGTCAATTATTTATGGCCTGAGGCACGACATTGCAAGTACTCAACATCTCAAAATATCGAGTTATATATTTCTTATTAGCACAAACTACTTGCTTAGGACCAATGGTTTTTTTTATTATGATACCTAGATGATCATTTCAAGGTTATATATCAATGAAGTTGATATTAAATATCCGTTCTCCAATTATTTGATCTGATAATCCGATAGATCGTTGAGATCCACCTGATATCGAACGGGTCCAACCTCCAAAAGAATGCCAGTTCTATCGATACCATACCGAGGTATTAAAAGATGTACCCCATGTGTCTTTTGGGAGTACAAGCTACATTCCAAACCGCCAAATTTAAGTGTATTCTTCAAGTACTGAATACCTGGCCCAGCCACATCCATTACATCACGACGCACAGACCAACTCGGAAACAACTAACAAGCGGTCTTACGACACTTCAAGGTTTACTTGCGAAAACCGGGAAGCTCTGCCCAGGTGGTTTTGTACGTAGTTAGCTTAAATCTGTACTCTACTCTGTACTTTACTTCGTACTACCTAAACAATTCACTCTCAAACTATTACACTTTCCATATTCTCTATCCCTTCTACTCTATTCGTACCCAGGTTGCTACTACACGATGGTCTTTGCACGCCGTTCAATCTTCCGTGCCGCGACTGCAGCTCAGTCCTTCCGTGCCGCTCCCATTGCACGCCAGTCTGCCCAGCTCCTCGCTCGCCGATTCAAGTCCACTGGTGGCAGCTATGAAAAAGGGCCTACATCCAGCGACTTACCTTGGTGAGTTTATGCTCTTGCTTGCGGGCAATTCGACTTGGTTTTCTAATTATGTCTGATTGTAGGTTGGCGGCCTCTGCTGCTGTGACCGTTCCAATGGTATTTTATCTCTGGCCTTCCGGTTCGGAGGGACACCACGACGCTCACGGGGACGCTCACGGCGCCGAACACAAGGACGAACACGCGGAAAAGGACAGCGAGGTAGAGGAGGCTTCCAAGGAGAAGCCTGACGAGCCTTCCTCCGAGGCGGTGCCAGAAAAGGAGGAGAAGACGGAGACTGAGGACAAGGGCGAGGAAAAGTCGGATAAGAAGGAAGAGCCCGAGGAAAAGAAAGAGTCCAAGGAGGAAGACCAGGACGAGAAGCCCAAGGATTATGACACTAAGAAGGAAAGCAATGACGACAAGAAAGATGACTCCAAGGAGGAAGAGCCCAATAAGGAAGAGCCCAAGAAGGAAGAGCCCAAGAAGGAAGAGCCCAAGAAGGATGAATCCAAGGAGGATGCTGGAAAGAGTGAGAGCAATGATGGCGAGTCCAAGAACTGAAGATGCCTTACTTTGTCTTAAGCGGCTGCAGAAAACCAAAATTGTGGATGATGTTTTAACATGTCAATGTTTGATGTCCTTTCTCCATACTTATATACCTATACCTCTACTAGATACGAGATATAAAATACTAGTCACATTAACGTGTTAAAACAATTTTTTTTAACGATAGTTTATTGTTTATTCTGTCGGCTTGGTGTAATGCTAATGAGGACATGGGCACTTATATGGAAGTGTAATAGTTGACCGCTTATATTATTTTAGCATTTGATGATGCAGGGCTAGGTGACGCGAAGATCGAATTGTTTTTATACATGTATAGAAGTTATAATTAGTATTCCTTCGATATGGGTTTGAAAAGTCTTTTGAAACGTCTTTTTAGATGTCGTTTTGGGATAGCTAGTCGCTAACTAGAATATGTCGCCCGTGGTACTTTTTTCCCCGCTCTTTTGAAGATTCCAATAGTAGAAGCACGGAAAGCAAGAGAGAGGAAGAGAAAGAAACAAACCAGCTTGACTGAAGTCTACCGACACGTGACACATAAAGCCCTTTGTTCCGGCAGTGTTTAACAATCGATTTGAGTATCCAGTATCAACATAGAACATTGAATACCTAGACATGTTGTATGCATTTAAGGAGAACATATTAACGTCACATACAACATTGAAGGCTCAGACAAAACGGTGTTATGTCCTCTTTGCAAAGTTAACACATATTGCTCGCCGGTATTAGGTGGAAAAGGACATTCATACGAAGGACAAAATATTATTGTGGCTCAGATCTCAAAGTCGACTTTATATCACATTCCTAATTAGATACTGATATAACTCCTTATGCAGGTAATTTATATACCACGTCTCCCGAGCTCAAACAGTCAAAGATACACATTCTATCATTGATAGCACAAGATAAAGTTACCAATGCACCGACTCAAGCGTCAAACTTGTACTTCTCCTCCTGGTCCTAAATAAGAGAGTTAGCATATATTCAAAAAATTCAAGTACAAAACATACCCAGTACTTATTAAACCCAACCCCCTCACAAACCTGATCATAAGTCAAAATCATCGGCGGAGCTCCAACAAGCATACTCTGCTTAAGACCATCCAAAGCAGATCGCACGCTCTTAAGATGCGCCGCAACCAATGTCCAAGGGTATGCAACAGCACTGTACCCAAGCCCAGCAAGGTCCTTGGCTGACAAGTTCTCCGTCTTTCCACCTTCAATGATATTACCGAAAACAGGAATATCGATTTCTTCCGCACATCGCTTCATCGCCTCCGCATCTGGCAGTGCCTCAACAAAGATAGCATCAACACCGATACGCTTGAATTCTTGTGCACGTGCCATGGCCTCTTCCCAACCGTGGATCAACGCGTCAGTACGGGCAAGGATGAAAATATCCTTTCCTTCATTGCGAGCATCGCAGGCAGCTTGAATTCGAGCGAATGCTTCACCACGAGAGACGACACTCTTCCCCTTTGTATGGCCACAACCTATTTGAATACTCGTTGTTAGCGAAGGGCCCTTCTACGAAACGGTTTTAGGACCTCAATAATCCGGAATACTCACGTTTCGGCCATTGCTGATCCTCAATCATAACACCAGCCGCACCGGCATTAGCAAAGCTCTCAACAGTCCTCTTCACATTCATCGGGCTCCCGTAACCGGTATCACCATCCGCCATAACGGGAACCGAAACCTGGCGGACCACATCGCGGATCTTATCGCACACCTCGGCCATGGCGATGTATCCCGTATCAGGGAGACCATAGGAGCTGGCGACGGCATAACCTGCAAGGAAAACCATGGGAAAGCCTGCTTCTTCGACGAGACGGGAGGAGAGGCCGTCGTAGCTGCAGGCGTGTGCTAGGATCTTGGTTGGGTCATTGTGGGCCTCTAGCATCATTGTTCTCAGGCGGGATGCTTCGAGGGAGGGGATCTTTCCTCGGACATTTTTCAATGTCAAAGTTAAGTCTGCTGTCTTCCCATCCGTGGACCCGGCTGCTGTCTCTGTGAGAGAATCGAAGTGGAAGGGGTAGGGGATTGTGGTGGAAGACATTGTGAAATTCGGTTTCTTGGATTGATTGAAATGATGATTGCAAATTCAATTGAAGCCCTTTGATAGATTTTAAACGGTTTAAATACGACATCGGGGTCTTTTAGTTCATCGCTTTTCAGAGCGGGAATTTGACGGATATTGGCAACTATCCGCTACCCGAATGATGATCCACCCAACGCTTTTCCCCTCAACAAAGAAACATTCAGATTGGCTGGAAAATAGCCCTTGGCAAAGTAAATGGTTTCCCCAGCTTTACTCGACCGTGTATGCAGAACACCCGTCATTTTGCGGGGAATCCAGCAGATACAGCCTCTACCCGCGTCTTCCCCACGGGGTATGGAAGACTTTGAGTGCTAGGATGCAATATACGCACTTCTATTGGACCGGATCTATACGAAATGTTCATCAATTGCCGCGCATTGATCACCAAGAGATGGACATATTTCAACCAGCGCTTGCCCCCTGTCACTGCTGCTCCTAAGGTCAGCAATCACTCTGGTTTTTCATACCTATTTTCAACATATTGAATGCAGTCAGGTATGGCGGAAAAGAATCAATCCGATCAGAGCCCGAGCTCCCAACATGTCGAGTCCAATGACTCGGAGAAGGACCAGCCTCAGGTGGTGATCCCTCAAGAGTGCCAGTCGGTCATCCGCAGAAAGGTTCATCATCACTTTGCTACCATGTGCCTGAGGTTTTGCCTAATATTTATTAGTTTGATCGTCGGGTCTTGCCAATTGTATGTATTCTCTACATTCTATCCTACTTGGATCGAGGTAAGCATACCGAACTCGCTCATCCAATCTTCTATCTCATCAATAACTAGGAAATATCGGCAACGCCAAGGCTGCTGGACTCGACAAGGATCTTAAACTCAGTGACTACCAATGGTCTTGGGTCTTGTATGCCTTTTATATCTGCTACATTCTATTCGATTGGACTACGGTCCTATGGAAGATTCTCCCAGCACATTCCTACGTTGCCGTTCTCTGCATTTGGTAAGTGCCCGAATAAAATCATACTTTGGTTCCCTGCTAAGCATGCCGGCTTTTTTTTTTTTAAGCTGGGGCACAGCTGCAATGTGTAGTGGTGCAGTCAACAGTTTCCCTCAGATCCTCGCCACTCGGTCCTTGCTGGGTATCTTCGAATCCGTCTTTGGCTCTGGTGCACCATATTTCCTCTCTTTATTCTACCAAAGACAGGAACTAGGCCTCCGGGTATCAATACTCCTTGGGATGTCTCCAGTTGCCAATTGTTTTGCTTCTGCTCTTGCCTATGGTATTACCCACATCAGGGGATCTATAGAGCCATGGCGATACCTATTTATCATTGGTGAGATACTAACCTACCGTTTACTTCCAACCGTCCTCGGCATTAACTAGAAACAGAAGGCGCACCAACAGTCCTCTTCTCCGTGGTAGTATTCTTTTTCCTCCCGGACTCACCAGGTTCAGCATCCTTCCTAGACGAAAGAGAACAAACAGAAGCAGTAGAACGCCTCCAATCATTTGATACAACAGAGAAAAACAAGGTCCGCTGGTCCCAGGTCCTAAGCGGATTATCAGACTACAAAAACTACATCCACATGTTTATTCACTTCTGTTGCAACTACTCTTTCGCGGGACTCTCAAATTTCCTCCCAACAATCATCCAGCATATGGGATACACTTCCATCAACGCTCAAGGCTTATCAGCACCACCCTATCTCGCCTCCTTTCTATGCTGCGTATCAGCCGCTTTCCTCTCAGACAGATGGGGAAAACGAGGAATCCTAATTACATTTTTCGCAACGATAGCGACAATCGGGTATTTACTTCTCACATGTGTGCAAGACCAGTCAAACACCGCGGCTCGGTATGCCGGTGTTTGGCTAGCGACTTGTGGGATCTTTCCTGCTCTCGCGCTGAATATAACTTGGTTGATGGATAACCAGGGCGGGGAAAGTAAAAGGGGTGCTGGAATGGCTATTCTTGCTGTTTTTGGACAGTGTTCTAGCTTGGTTAGTAGCTCTGTGTTTCCTAATTCTGACGCACCGCTCTATACTCTAGGATGTGGGATTGGGTGTGCTTTTACCGGGTTGATTGCTGTCTTGGCTATGGGATTGAGTGTTAAGCTGACTTTGGAGAATCGGCGACGGGATCGAGTTTATGGGGTTGTTGGTGTGGATGAGAGGGTTGATGTTACTGATGCGGGTGATAATAATCCTAAGTTTCGGTATTTGACTTGAGGGGGGCTTGAATAGTTCGTGTTGTTTATGCCGCCAGCCGTTATATTGTTTGTTGACTAAAATATACTATTGGAAGCTTGGAATTTCATTCTTTGTTTTATACGGTGCTATAATTTCATGGAGGTAATTGCCACAAAAAATCCAAATCCAAATCAACACCATCCAGCCGAACCCCAAAATCCCCTTCTGAAGATCCAAAAGGCGCCATGGAAGGATCCAGAGGCAACGATAACCAGTCGTTCATAGTAATATCTGAGAAATCCCCCAGCTCCATAGCCGACATGTCCCCATACGAGTGAGGAGAAGGGAGATCATTTCCGACCCCGGAGTATGAGGACACCAGACTTTCTCGCAGACGCGAGACTTGGACTTGTAAAAGAGCCGCATAGCGAGATTTCAAATGCACATCATCATGATTGTTATCCTGCAGTGTGGCGATAGCCCTATCGAGGATGTCCAGTGCTTCCTGCAGCTTTGAATTTCGTACTCCCAAAGCGAGAGCTTTCATAAGAAATATTGACGCGCTTATTGTCCGGAAGAGTATTCTCATTGGTGAGAAATGTAAAGTCCCACCCAAGAGGGTTACTTTGTCGAGGGTTTGGCAGCATCCGTCTATTACTTCTTCGATGAAGCCGTATTCTCTTGCTGTAATGTTTAGCTGTCTTGCCCGTTCGATGAAAGAGAAGTCGATAATTGAATCTCTTCGTGATGGGGGCTGGGGTTGAATTTGAAGCACTCGCTGGACAATCCTTTGCATTCCGATGGAGTTGGTAAGGATGCGTAGATGCTGATACTCGATGAATAGAGTGTCAGTGTAGGGAAAGCTCGAGTCTGCCTAAAGTTAGTGATAAAATGTAGATTCTGGCATTTCAATATCATACCTGAAATATTGAGATATCGTTGTTGCCAGCTCGCCAATAGAACTTGTTTCTTCTCCAACACAGGGATGAATGTATCCGGCGATCCAGCAGAGCTGGAAATATTCATAAGCGGAAAGAGAGTATCCGTGACCGAAGTGGTCAGCTTCATGAGTTCAATCCAGGCGTTCATGAACAGTAACCAGTCTCTATCAATAGACTGTAAAGATGTTCGCGTTTCAGGCATGAAGATCCCGATATCAGATGGCACTGGCGAGGTACAACCTATTCGTGACGATAAAGCATTGATGGACGTGAATAATAGACTCGGTAGCCGCTGTCGTCGCACCTCGAGGTATTCAAGGTATCGCTCAGCATCAAGACCAACCAGATCATCTTGCCTGGCAAGTCGAGCGCTCGAGTCGAACACACCGAGTTCGTGTGCGAGAGCCAAAGCCGAGTTGAGAACCATCCAGGACATACGTTCAAACCGCTTTGTGGGCTCAACCACATCTTCGCGCCATCGGGAAGATACTGGGACGTCTTCAGTTAGAGAAGGCGGATCTCTGATGTCCGGGTTTGTCAAGAGGAAGTCCGAATCCCATCCATCCGCCTCTGGTGGAAATTGTAATGCTCGTGGATGCCATTCGGACATGAGTAGTAATGCTTCGATGCTTCCTATCGTGCGTGTTTTGGCTTTCGATATTTTCTCCTGCCCGAGGGTAATCCGAAGAAGCAGGTGTTGGCAATGTTGCCACAGGCGGTGATGAATGAAGAATGAGCGAGAGTACCCGCCCACTCCCGGAAGAGTATGGTATCGGGAGGAAATCATGAGTATAGTGTAGCAAAGCAGTGGTTCCTGGGTTACTAGATAGTATTGGTTTTTATGCGAGGCGAAAAAGTCTGTGAGGACAGGCGACAGGGGTGCCATGTTTTCGAAGAAGCTAATTGATTCGAAGTCAGTATAGCGGCCCAAGTATTCAATAGAATGTATAACATACAGGTCCATCAAAACCACAGCTTCCTGGGCAGAGAACCATCCCATTCTCACGAATCGACATGCATTCCAAATGCGGAGGACATCGACGTCGCTTAGTTCGAGAGCTATCGGTCGTGAATTATCTGTCGTTGACGTATTCCGAGAGGAATTATTTGATTCCTGAAGTGCAGCCTCGAACAAAATATTCATTGAATCGTTGTTATTCGAAACTACTGTCTGCAGTACTGATGTGGAAAGGCCATCTTGATTGGCCGGTGAATCTGAATGAGAGTCTGTAAGATGAGCCTGAATTAGCTACAATTTACCTCCTCCACAATTTGCATAGAATACTCGCCGATAATCTCGGTGTTTTCTTCAGTTCTTCGGGTAGTTCTCCGTGACCTATCCAAATTAATTCTACTCATCTCTTAGACTGAAGGCAAACACACTTATTAGACCCATTCCCACCTGTATTTTCCTGGGACAGCGTCGAAGCAGAATTCCTTTGGCCTCTTGACCAGGGTTTCTTTGAAGTAAATGTGCAATTGATGTTCTTGTTGCTGCATCTGCGGCATCTCACATTGTCGCTAGCCTCACACTTCACTTTGCGTTGCGCACATGGGATGCAAGCCTTATATACCCGCTGATACTCATATTCAAGAGATCCTCTCCCTCTTCTCTTTGCATGGTCCATGGGTGGCTATCTCGGGGCGATGTAAGAGAGGAGTGGAGATGGCGGAAATTTTGATTGAAATACCCGCGTTCGGGTATTTCACTTTCCCACTATGGCTTCTTGGCTGCCCAGTGCAGCTGCTTATGCGGCTTTGTCATGTCTTTTTAAATGTACTCTGTATACAAAGGCAGGAAAAAAACTACTCTATGCAAGTTAATTCGCTATGCGTAACCTTTAAAGTAGTAAAAATGTCGAGTACCATATATGATATATGATAGATACATGCATTGCTTAATCAGCGATGTCACAACCCGACATAGCCAGCCGCAAACCAGCAAACTATCCTCGCATACCCCAGCTCCGATGCCACGTGACACCACGTGACAAACAAAACCCTTTGTTTGGACGGGTTGTGACATACATTACTATTACAGCTCCCTTAACAAGCAATGTACATTGGTTCTACCAGCCCAAGATAATGAGAATAAAGCTTTTCATCCCATATAAATCTTACAATCGTGGTTCGGCCAGTTATATAAGGAGAGTCATGTAAAGCAAATCAGCAAATGGATTTAAGAAATTGATCCTTAGGCTAGGTACAGCATTCTTGATTATGCCAAGCCAGTTGGACATAACATAGAGACCTAGAGACAACGGAAAAGATCACAAATAGAGACCTCTTGTGTGAACAAGACTAGCCAAATTCACAAAGTTCAAATTGCATGGGCATATTCAAGAATAAAAGCCAAGCGATTCATACTGAGCTGAAATAGTAGATGCTTCCCTGTCGATTCCTCGCAGAATCTCCACCCAAGAGAAATTCACATCAGCGGCCCTGGACTGCTTGATAGCCCAAACGAGCTTGATAGTCAACCATTGGGGAATGACAGTGTCATTGTCGTATTGTAGAACGGAACGCCACCAATAGATCCACGACTGGCGGAAGGAGGTATTGCAGGCTGCCACAAAAGCCGGGAAGGTGACGGGATCACGGCGGCGCAGCACATCGGGTTCCGTCATGGTCTTGATTTCTTCGGCGCGGAGTAGACACATCAAGATTGCATCGACAGAGAAGGGAACGTTGTCATTGAAAGTGTCAACAAGTCGGTTGTAGAAATAAAGACAGGCTGAGAGCCACCAGGCGACTTCGAGGTTGTTGTAAACGATTTCTTCCGGGTCCATGCCAGGGACAAGGAACAGTTGGATATCGTCATCGGGTCGGAATCTCTGTAGATGGAATGCCAACTCAACGATGCCTGCAGTAAGATATTCAGGGACTGGTTTGTCCTCCTTCTCGAATTCTTCGATGAATTCCGCTAACTTCTCCGTTTGGGTGATTGCGAATTGGGTGAAGAGCGGAGCGCCATCAAGCGAACCGAATGGCGTGTCCATCGCCATAGTGACTGCTTCGAGCAGTGCACACAAGGAGGACGATGATAGACGAGTGATATGTAGATGTGGTGATCGGCAGAGATGGGAAGAAAGACGACGCTTTACGAAGAAGAGTTGGTATTTAAAGGGAAGTACATACATATGTACATACATAAGTACTTGAATAACCACTACCTAGGTACCTCTTTCCCGAAAAGCCATAATACATAATAAGGATTCAATGTTGTCGTCTCTATTCGTATTGTATTCGTAAATTCGTATTCGTGGATGCCCCATTATTATTACATTCCCCATTCGTTCATTATCAAAGCAGCCGATGCCTACTAGTACATGGTGCGGTATACGTTAAGAAACACTTTAGTTGTTCATCAGCCTGATCGTTTATTCACGGGTCAAAGGGATGCTAAGCCAGGAAAGGTATTGTAGATCGTAGCCTTTGGCTCTAAACTGGATTGTCATAACTAGATTGACTATATTTGCAATTGTCTATTGTAAGAAAGAGAACGAGAGAACCAATTCAATAGGTTATCCAACGCAAGCTTTGTCGGCAAGGCTATAAGCAGCCATTGGGAGAATGGATGACCAATTAGGTCGTAATTGTGAACGGTAGTGAATACATATGTACCTAGGTAAAACAGAATTACATGTATGTATGTCTCCAAATTGCCAGTGATCTGTATGGTTTAAGACTCAAAGGTTTCGTATTCAGACCAGACCAGTGTACCTCGTAACGTCACGAACCATACGAGATTTGGGGAACCACATGCACCACGTTATGAATATTATAAATAGGGCACGAGACCCCAGAGCTTTTCTTTCTCTTTTACTACCTTGATCTTCATTGATTTCTACTCCATCCAAAGGAAAGGGTTGTGCCGGTGGCGTTTTTTCTCCATTGCTCTGGTCAATCTCTTCCTGGGATCATCGCTTACTTACCTTGGTGTTGTTTCTTGTTTGATTCATCCCAAAAAGAGGGGAAAAAACTGTAAGAATACCCTCTTTATCTTGGATGAAGTTCATTACTAATAATACTCGAATTTTAGGGAGCGGCGACCTCAAATACCGCACTGCCTTAATGAGGCCAGTCATGGTGGTGGGCATATTCAAGTCTCTCCTCAAATGCTTGAATTTCGCACCTCGCCATGGTTAAGGCCCTGATTCTATAGGGGAAATACACCAGACTCCGTCGAATGCCCTCTAATACACCGATCGTCCTCACTCTGTAGGAACCAGCAAAATGGAGCTCGAATACCTCATGGATCACAGAAATAGCCCGACCTCAGTTCCAAGCAGTGGAAGAGCACTCGTTGCGGTGGAACTCCTTAGGAACCAGGAAAATGGAGCTCGACTATACCCAACATTACAAGCATAGCTTGACCACGATAGCAAACAATGCAAAGCCACTCGTTCTGGGGGAACTCCTTGGGAATCAGGAAAATGGAGCTCGATGACCTCATACATCGCAAGCATAGATTAGCTTCGGTCCCAAGCAGTGCAAGACCACTAGTTCTGGGGGAACTTCTCAGGAATCAGGAAAATGGAGCTCGACTACTTCCAACATTACAAGCATAGCTTGATCCCGATCCCAGACAGTACAAGACCACTCATTCCGGTGGTCTGATAAAGCATTTTCGACACAACTCTAGTTTCCGACTGGCTTCACTTATACCCCTCGTCGTTTGGTCTCGACATCCTCCGCGCGTGCCGGAATTGGACAATGCATACCGACAGTGGTGTATCTGGATCATTTAGATACTTTGAGTCCTTGGACGAAAATATCGAAATCCCCTGTGTACACTCCAGACATATGGCGAAAGAACCAACCAATAACGCGAACGAGGCAACTCGACAAATGAAATACGCTTGCCGCTCCGGATAAACATATGACTGTGCCTGGATAAACAGACCTGGTTTCGAGCGTCGGTCGTCGATATTTGTGTTTCCCTTCGGCCTTCTTAATCCTCGTATCGACAAAAGACGAACAAAAGAATTGTCAACCCTATGATCGATACTCAACGCAGTCCTTCACAACCTCGGCGCTTCTAGCCACATGTGGTCATTTGCAAATGACTACCATTTAAGCTATTGCTTTTCTTTTCTTCTTGAGTTTTCAGGGCCTTGAGTCATCTCCAATATTGTTACAACATTTTCACTTCATGTTACAAAAATGACTGTTGCTGTGTCCTTGCGTCCTTGCTTTCTTGCTATCTCGATCAATATGACGACATTTATATTTTGTTTGACCGTATTCAAAGTGACCTGGAAAGTAATTTCAGTAGATCAGTCTCAACCCTCAATATTCGTGTGAATAATAGACAATGGAGATTAGTAGAAGTAGTGTAGATATTGCTTTTTGGCTAGAGGGTAGGAAGCCGTATCTGCGTTCTACTTGAATCATCCACCCTTCCGATATCATGTCGCTGGGAGGAATTATTTTCAAATGAAACTATGTTTGATTTCTTACGCTACGTTGATATATATATATAGATTGAGAGGTTTCTTTGAGTTCATATTTGTTTGCTAAATAACATACATCGATTCAAAGAAAGACTGTTGACATGAAAGCGACAATATGTTATGAAACACAGATGAAGCACATGAATGTCAACAGAACACTAAGAGACTGGCAATCCAGTCAAAATTACTTAATTCATATGCTCGTCAAAAACAAGCGCCGGCGCCCGCTCTTCTAAAGGGCTATCCAACTGGCACAGCCAATGCACCAAACTCAGACCCAGCTTCAACAAATACATTAACAGCATATCAACACATCCAGAGGATCATCCGGTAACCCACCCGATCCAAAAAAAAGTATAACTATAACACGGTGAAAATTCCCGGGTTGGATGCCTGGGTCACCGATTGAATGATAATCGATTGAATGGCAATCGATCGAACTCTAACAGAAGGCGCTCGGCTTACGCCTTTCTGCTGCGAGTCCGAGGACCACGCTGTTCGGCAACAGGCTCACCGTTGATCAGAACCTGGGGTGCGTGGTTCTCCTTGCCGGTCTGGTCTGCGCCAGTGGCAATTGCCTTGGTCGCATTGACAGGCTCTGACTCTTCCTCTTCCTCTTCATCCTCACTGCGCTCGTCCTTTGTGACATTGGTGAAGATGTAGTTCGCCAAGATGCGCAGGATCAGGAACAGCCAGAACAGGTTTACAGCCTGCAAACTGGCGAGCAGCGCAAAGGTGATATATTGACTGATCCAGCACTTGTACTGCTGAGTTTCCCAGTTCAGCTCGAATGGCCCAACAGTGCGGAACTCGGTCAGAACAGCCCAGAGGATCTTCAGGTTCAGCACATGACGCAGGTAAACCCACCATCCAATGAACATGGCGAAGTACGGCGCAGTGATATACGCATCCAGGTAATTGAGCGTCTTAGAGGTGGCCAAAAAGAAGTCGGAGATATCGTGCGTGATGTACACCGCCAAGCCCATATATGTGAAATGGAAGCGGTAGCTCAGCGCGATAAGAGCAAGCGTGATAATATGGTGACCAACAAGCTCCTTAAAGTCCTTGCGAGGCTTCTCCAGCTGCAGCATCAAGACAATGGCCTGCTGAGCCCAGTAACTCGCTTCGAGCAGGTAGTATGCCTTGAACAGACCCTCGTGCTCACGGTGTGGGAAACCCTCAAACATCGCGGTCGTGTTAAAGTACCAGATACTCGACCGCTTCATCACATACAGACCAAACGGCCCGAATACGCCAAAGTAAATTGCCGTATATACCTGCTCCATGAACCGCGCTGTTTTTCCCTTCCCGCGGATACCGCACCACACAGCAAATGGCCGAATCATTTGCTGCATGATGAATTCGCGCGTGAACGATAAAACGATGGTGTAGAACGCCACAAACGCAATGTCCTTCTTGCCTTTGCCGTACATGATGGGTCCGCCGGGAGTCTTCGGGGGTTGCGGGTAGGACAGGAAAATGGCGCTGTGCATTGGGTTCGAGGTTGTGGGGTTGACGGCGTACAGTGCGATCATGAAGAGCATTATGAGAAGCGGTAGGAGCCATGTGTATCGCAGACAGATATCGGCGAACCGGTGGAGGAGGGAGCGGGCGCGACGCCGTTTGGTATGGGGCTTGCTGGCCTGTTTTTGTGCGCCATCAAATTGCTAGCGGGATCGCGAGTGAGTATGGGGATTGGAATGTGCGGGCGACAATTTTCGATGCATACCTTCAGACCCGGTGATGTTGGTTCGATCGGGCTCACTTCGTTCATTGTGGACATGGCTGGTGCGCTGGTGTCACCTCGAATGTCCACGCCCAAGGCTGAGCTTCCCCGCGGGCGAACCATGACGATTGTAGGAAACTCGAGCTTCGTACCCTTTTCGGACTCGGGGGGTTCGAGTTCACGTGCTCCAATGGAAAGAGATGGATAGAAGAAATGAGAAGTGGAAAGAGATGTTCATAACCGGAACGATCGGATAGAGAGAAGATCGTGAAAGGCGATCATCCATTTTTTTTTTCCAGGGGTGAACTCCACCCCGTCGACCAGACAGCTTCGCAGCTCCGATCGGAAAATCTTGGCAATTCTTTGTCTGATGCGCCTTTCGGATTGGACAAGTTTACTCTTCGCAAGACTACCTAGGTATATATATATATATATATATATACATCCTGGGCTGATTGTGAATCCGTCTACGACTGCCAATCAGAAGGCCAACACTTGCGAGACTTCCGTGGACGAGATGACCATTTTGCGATTCAGACACGATTACGATCCTACAGTTCCGAATACGAGCGAATTGAAGTGGATAAAAAATGTCAATCAGACTGAATTCGTGGATATACGCAATTTCCAAGGATGTTGAATCGTATTACATGACATCATATCGGCATTGACCATGCCCAACCCAAGAAAGAAAAGAAAAAAGAACCAAAAGACAGACATTATAACGGAGCCATTTAACCTTCCGTTCTATACATGCTTAACACCTATGCATCGACAACCTCGGTGTGGGCAGCAGCACGCTTCTCGGCACCCGCCAGCTTCTCACCAAGAACCTCAACATCACCCGACTCGGCAGCGATAGTGCGCTTGGTATCGTGAGTAGTCTTCCAGGCCGGGGTACCGATGTAAGGGATACCGTTGGGATCCTCGAAGATCTGCTCAATTTCCTCTAGAGACTTACCGGAAGTCTCGGGGAACAAGAAGAAGACGTGAATGATCATGGCGACCAAGAAAACACCGAAGATGATGTACGTCTGCCAGCGGATTGTAGCAAAAGCGGTAGGCACGAACAAACCAAGCGCTGTGTTGAAGGCCCAGTTGAATGAGGTTGCCAAAGAAACGGCCTTACCACGCACGCGCAGAGGGTACAGCTCAGGAGGGTACACCCATGACACGGGTCCCCAGGTCGGGGCATACGACGCCACAAACAGGTATGTGCATGCAATCAGTCCCTTGGCAGGGGCGCCACTGAGCAACATTGATGCCTCAGCAACACCGTCAATACCACCGGGGACAACCACGCCGTACTTGGCCATAATACCGGCGTTGGCGAACATCCAGATCATCATGAAGGTAGCGCCGATCAGAAGAGTAGGACGACGGCCCCAGCGGTCAACCCAGATCAGGGCGGGAACAGTCATGATCACGTTGATGATGTACTGAATGGAGGAAGCGAGGAGGGTGGCATCGCCCTTGTATCCGGCCATGGTGAAGACGTAGGTGATGTAGTACATCATGACATTCATACCGGTCAGTTGAGACCAGATTTGTGTCCAGACTCCGGTAAAGGTGCGGTGGATCATCTTGGGCTCGAAGAGCTCGAGATAGCTGACGTCCTTGTTCTCGCGCTCGAACTCGCAAATGTCGCGGATCTCTTGCATCTCGGCGATCACGAAGGGGCTGTTTATGTCGCCCTTGCCGTGGACTAGGCCAAGCACCGACTGGCACTCTTCCCAGCGGTCCTTACGGGCCAACCAACGGGGGGATTCGGGGAGGATCATCATTCCGAAGAAGAGGAGAACGGCAGGGACTGCTTGCACACCCCAGGGGATACGGAAGACAGACTCGCTGTAGTTGTGGGAGGTGGACTGGTTGCCATGTCCGATGAAGGAACAGCCGAAGGAGATACTGTGAAACAAAAAAAAAAAAAAAAGGTCAGCTACTAATCCACCTTTTCGAATGTTAAGCCAGGTGTGTGCCACATACTAGTACATGATCAGAATACCCCAGGTGATGGCCCACTGCTGGGAGCCGACGAGACGACCACGCTTGGAGGGAGGAGAAAGCTCCGAGATATAGACAGGGACCTGAGCGGACTCAATTCCGACACTGAGACCGTTGATAACACGCCCAGCGATGAGCATACCCATGTTCTGGGAAGCGCAGACAATAACGGAGCCGATAACCCTAACAGAATGTTAGCCACAACGGCCCAACATCAACTCTACCGCAACGATACCACCATGCAACCATGCAACGACTTACCAAATAACACAACCAATCATAATAGCATACTTGCGACCAAGACGATCTGAAATGAAACCAGAGATGAGAGCACCGAGCCAAGAACCACCGGGCATGGCAGCGGTAACACCACCCTGAGCCAGGGAGCTGAGACCACTACAGATGTCATCATCGTTGAATGGAGGGCCCCTAGGCCCATGATTGAAATAACACTTATAAGCCGGCGTGCCGATAATGGCCGACATAGACGAGATATCGAAACCGAACAGTGCACCGCCAATGACGGATACCGCCGTGATGGCGTAGAGATTCCCCACGACAAACATGGTGACTATTAAACCCAAACCAGGGGAAAATGATGGGGTAAAGTAAAATGAATCTACAACCAAAACCCAAAATGGAACGAGGGAAAACCTTGTGCTTAAATAGATCGCATGCCGGGAAAACTCTTCTCTACAGTAAGGAATGAATAACTAATAAAAACCACCCGCATATAGGTACTAGTGTTATTCTGCTCTGTTTTCCTGCATCCCCACTCCCTGTCCCGTGTTTGGGATGTCCGGGGACAGAAATTAGCGTAAAATATGTGACCGTTTTTGTACAATAATAAATAAGGCGATATTAATATTGCAGAGTTACAACAGAACTTATGCCAAGACTCCGCTTGCAACCCCAGGTACTAGTATGGACTGTGATTGGTGGAAATTCAATTATACTTACCCACCCGCTAGGTGGTGATTGGTGAACCCTCCCGGCAAAAACTGGGATCCGGGGAATGAATCGGCCACAAATTCGACGCCGCCCCCGAACACGGCTTCCGTGTTCGGGTGAGAGAGAGTCGGACCTCTATAATCGGCACGGCAGTGGCGTTTCTGGGCATTAGAAATAGATATATAAAGACACGCTTTTGGGGAATAAGAATGTGGTTCTTGTTAATTAAAAAGGGTCAACGTGCATACGATGTACTCCATATTCAGCAAAGTTTCCAGGCATCCCCAGACCTAACCCACAAAATAGATTTCGTGGGCACTAATCATTTCCCTGTCAAGAAAAAGGCCTCGGTATCTTACAAGGTATGGAGGGTATTGCATGTTTTATGTAATTAGCCGGAAGTGTCCACATCCTATAAAACAACGAATGAAAAGGATATCACTTCAACCGGTGACCCGAGCACACGATAGTCCGGGGCCCCCGTCTACGGCCATTTTCCCAGAACGGGACGGTACACGGCTTCTCGTGAACTTCAGTGGCTGCGGTTCGCCGAAGTGGACTCGGCTTGAACTCGGCCTGCGGTGGTTTTTCCCCTTTTCTAGACCAGTGTTGGCAATTATTGTGTCTGTTTTTATTCCTTGTTTTTTTTTCTGGTCGTTCGCTTGCTGCAAAGTAAATTGGTTTTAGTCATTCGGTCTTCTCACTGGCTACATGGATTGAAAGTGGATTCAATAATATAATTTTCCACGTTCTTAGGTTCATAATCATCTAGATTTCCAAGTTTGTTCTCATTGTCTGATGTGACATTCCCCGCGTGGGAAAGATGCGGAGGACTGGGGAAATCCCAATTGCGCTCACCGAGACAACATCTCCCCAACATTCCCCCAGCATTCCCCCGTAGTTTTTGTACGCTGGGGTCTGATACTTAGTGCGGATGATCTGTCACATGTTTTGTGAGCATGGCTTTTGCTTTCATCCTTACGCCACTTACATCGATGGTGAACCTTGAAAGGCCCGTTCCTCCCCACTCCCCCTGCCATTGCACGGATCAGGGTAATACAGTTAAGGTCCATTCCAAGAATGGCCATAGGTTCTTGCTTAACTCCGTCCTCCGTCCTCCGTACTCCCTATATAGACAGGGTAATGTCTACCGGGTGGGTCCTTTCCTACATGGGATCCTGGTGCTTTATAAAACCGCTCAGGCTCACCTACCCTAGCCAGAATCACTAAATAAACGTCATTACGAGCACAGACTCAGTTATCAGAGGCTCTTTCCAAGAAGGAATAGATTCCAATTTCGATATCCAAATCCTTATATTTATTACTTCCTAGGAAAATGTGAGCAGACCAGTGATATAGCAAATGTACAATAGGCCCAAGGGCCAGGCAACAGTCGAGAGTTTCGCTCTGTGGATAAAAACAATGCGGGGAATCATCGGTTCTACTGAAAGCAGGCTCGGCGGATTTTGTATTAAGCTTGCGGCTTTGCATCTATCTCATTGGTGTGCCGATCGAATTCCACAAAATCCTCATTCTTCCTTGGACATAAAGCACGGGTATTGGATAGACTCGATTCCACTGGTGGAGCCTCATTAGCTAGAGTTTGGAGTGTGTTAGGAGCCTTTGCTATTACCCCAAGCTCTTTCGTTTCCTCCATCTCCACTCCCCTACGGGAACCCTCTTTTCTGCATCTCGAGCACATATTCACCCATCACAACTCTTGACCTTGCGTAGAATGACTTCTACCACCAGGTGAGTTGGTGATATCGCATGCTAATTCACCGGTGAAATCGAGGTCCCGCTGAGGTTCAGATGTTTCAGCAACATCACATTGGAGAGACACCGAAGTATGTTAAAAAGTACATGGAGATGATTACATGTGGAAGATCATCTGGTAAGATCAAAAGTCATTGCTGGAAAATACAGATAGTTCTACCTCGGGCACGATTAACACCCCGACAATTAATATACAAAACACCCTTCTAAACCTCATTATGTACACGAATGTGACTTAATCAAAATCACTAGGACCTATACCCGTGAAACACACGGCTTTCGACCCCAACAGGCGTCGCTATCAGAGAGCGCGGCGCCACTTCCGCCCGAGAGGACTTCAATTGTTCTCCGGGTTCTTAGGATCATATTTCCAGCGGCGGTGGTTCTCCCCGAGCCACCACTTCGCGACATGGGCCGCCTCGCTGAGCCATTTCACGGCCTCGGGGCCGTGCTCCTTTAGCACAGCGTCGACCAGGAATAAGAGTTGGAGGTCTTCCTGGGGTTTGAGCTCGAATGGATCGGCCACGACATCGGTGAACCGCCACTTAGCGTCGGGCTTAAGAGGCACGACCAAGCGGTAGGGCTGTGCCGCCGCTCGCATAGTGAACCACGTTCCGCCAGGGTTCATCGTGGAGAAATGCCATTCTTGCTTGCCGTTGTGCTCGGGGATGAGTGTGCGGATCATCGATTGGCCCTCGTACATTGGGAGCAGATCTTTGATGATCTTAGTCGAGTCCTCGTCAATTGAGGATGTTTCGACGAGAAGATCGAGGATCGTGGGGAGAATTTGGGTGGAGAGGACAGCATTATTAATTTCCAGCTGGGGCAGCTTAGGATGCGAGAAAAATAGCGGCACGTGGAAATTACCAACGTGAGGGGAATGCCAGGCAGTTATTCCACCGTCATTTGGAAGTGATAGACCGCTAGATGAAGTTAGAGGCTGGAGAGGCTGCGAGATATAGGCATAACTTACTGGTCACCAGTCATCACAAGAAGGGTCTCATCGGCGATACCGGCATCATCAAGAAGCTCTAGGATATCGGATATCCACTCGTCCTGGTAGGCCATAGTGTTTAGGTATCGGTTCAACTTCTCGTTCCGGTCATTCGACAAATCTCCCATCATCTCCTTATAATCACCAGGTTTATAATACGGAGTGTGTGTATTATGTGTTAGATGGCTAAGGAAGAGACGAGTGTTGTTCTTCTTAGCATCGTCGATGACATCCCGCAGATAATTTTTCAGTAACTTATCCTCGTGGCCATGTTCCTCTTCCTCTTCTGTCTCTTCTGGGATGTATTTTTTACCATCTGCATCGATTGTTCGCTTTGCCATGATATCTTTGTAGCCCAGAGCAGGATGAAGCATGTAATGTTTATCCCAGTCGTCGGGGTGTGACTGCATCCACATAGTGTGCCACGGCCAGGAAGTCCAGTCATCTGTCTGCGTATTGGTCTCTGCCTGAGTACTGATGTTTGGCTGCTGGTTCAACGCCTCGAGTATGTGCGGCAAGCAAGGCTGGTAAATATCGTGTAGGTATTCGAGGTTAGCCTCGACAGCCATAGGATTCACTCCACACACGGTGCCAGTAATACTCTTCAGTGTGTAGGTCCCGGACGTGTAAGCGTTCCTCGCACTGAAACCACCATAGGGCTTGGGAGAATGATCCCCGTCCTTACGGAACCCAGTCTCAAATCCAGTTAAACGCTCGGCAGTAGGGGTGAGCTTAGTGAGCCTATCTTGGACCTCATCAGGGATACCGTCCGGGTAAGAGTCATTGATGTGCTTCATGATGTAAGAGTTTGAGCGGAAAGGCCACACGTCTTGTCGAGTGCTTTCAAGCTTAATGAGAATGACATGCTTAATCTTCACACTTCCGTCGTGGAGAAGTTCACGCATAGGCTCCAAAATATCGTTCTGGAGGTTTGGCGTGTGCAGAGGATCTTTCAGCGGGTTATAGTGTTCATACACATAGTCAGACTTGCCATGCTTATTGATACGGAAGGGAGACCAATCCGGGAAGCCATCTGACGAATTGTACGAAGGTAACCAGTCAAATGTGGGAAAGGAGTCCAGAGCGGTGTGGCCTTCAAGCCAGCTGAAATCAGCCGGCAACGAGGTAGAATTTTCGTTAGCGCCACTTGTTGGAGCACTTGATGGAACATTCGATGGAGGAGCACTTGACGGAGCGCTTGCTGGGGCGCCTGCTGGAGTATGTGATGGAGCGCTTGATGGTGCACTTTTCGAGGTACTTCCGCTCGCCGACGTGGGACGTTCCTGGGCCGGCGCATATTCGTGGCTACCGAACGGCGCGAGAGACAAAGACTTGGAAAGATAGCTGTAATCCGCACCGCGTGGACGAATGCAACTAAGCAGTACTATGATCACGCCGCACGATATAGCGATAATGCGCTTCAGCAATGATCGGCTCTTCCTCTGCACGGGTTGCTTTTGAGGTACATCCAATTGCGACACGGAGTCACTGTCATTGTTGCCCTCGTCATAGTCTTCAATTTCAATCTGCTGATAGGTCTCTGGATCTACCGAGGCTTTCCGTCGAAGACATCGGCGGAAAGGGGAGAGCAAAAGCGAACCCCAAATCTCCAGGAAAGCTTCGGTGGCTCGGAACAGACATGGGGTAGCGAAGTACGCGCTGACCATAATCAATATGTCGACGAAGAAAGCGACTGTCAACATGGACAGAACAGTCTGGGTAGCGGTAGTGCGATTGTCCTCATGGGAACTTTCCGGTTTCCGCCAGGGGATCTCCGCGCCTGTATGGACATAGAAGGAGATATTTGCGGACGTCATCGACGAAATGTATAGACTAGGGTACGGTTAGCGATTTACCATTTCTGCATTATAAATCGAAACGATAGCTCACCTGAATAAAAGAGTCACAACGGCGGCTACATTCTGACCGATCCGCGATTCGAAGGAACGTGTCAGGTAGCACGCGACCAGAATAAGCAGAATATCCACCAGGAAAAAAGTCGGGCCCCACGGAAGGAGGGATGGGACCGCTAGCGACGTGAGATGCACGCAGATATGGAAGGATTTCGATAATATGAGAGAAATAAAAGTGATGGAGAAGAAATATGTGCGAGAAGCATCTAGGTAGAGCTGAGGGGATCTGGCAACTTTGAGAGCAAAGAGGGCTGAATCCTCAAGCTGCCCACGGAGAGAGAGATCTCCCGGGCGATGCAATGAAGATTTCATGGTGCCAACAACACCCTCTGGAGGGAAGGGGGGAAATTGAAGACAGAAGCTTGATAAGGGAGAGAAAGATGACTTTGGGAAATTTAAAAAAATAAGGGGTCCATAGGGCGGGGCAGACACCCGTGGGCAATCTTACGGGTTCATGCTTAACGGGCTGTTCGCTCTTTAAGGAAAGTGTCCACGTGCGGGATCACCCTGAAGAGGTAACCTTGAAAAAGTATTGACTCCACCTGTAGATGATCGGAGCCAATCAGAAATGCAACGGACCCTGGACAAACAAAACAAATAAAACAAATTAAGCAAACATTTTATCATATCTCATCTATCAATGACACCACCACTTCAAACTTAACATACAGACATACATTATGTAGTATTCTCGACTTTTTTCTCAAATGACACGGTCTCATAAGCATCCATTTTTTTTCTCTTCGGAAAACATATTGGGCGGGCGCCTACAACATAAGCAGGTGAAAAATGGCTGACTGAAATGTAATTATTATTGGGTGGTGGAGATTGCCAGTGAGCACTAGAACAGAAGGGGAAACCCGAGATTGGCCAGACCTTAGGCCCCCCGTGTGCATGTTGAAGGCGCTTCTGATCTATCTCACCCAAGAGCAACTTTGCTTCTTGGTTGTAATATAGGGGCTACCTCCAAGGTTCGCTGCCAAGGGGGTTAGATAACCGTCACTTTTCAGCAAAACTCTATAGGGTAAATATCCATGGATGTTGCAATCTGAGTTGTGCTATTTTCCAAATGAGGCAAGCTAATTGGTATTCCCCTCTTTCAGCCTTGTCGCCAAATTGCAAATATATTGATCCACAGGAGAACTGTGCTTGGCACACCTAAAATCCGGGGTACCTCCCATTTCAGCCCTACAACACAGATAAAAATACCGATACAATACATCTTTCATTGGGGTACCTTATATTGCGCCCATTGTTGTATATGCAGAGCTTTCGCCAGACAGGATCAGGGGTTGGACCTCGTGCTGATGAATGATGCCAAGTTGAAGGTCACGGATGAGGGCGTACTTGCCCGTATAACGTGGGTCGCCTTAGATCGAGAGACCGCCAAAAAAAAAAGCCGAAAACAGGTCAACTCTGCCAGACAAGTCCTCCAGCTTGAACAAGGAAGGTTGAGAGACCATCGAAGACAGCTACAGTGGACCATGCACACTAAACGCCAGAGCTCCAAAGGGGAGTAAGATTGCACGATCGTTCCGGCCAAGCGATCTTGCGTCCAGCGGGAGAAAGTACGGCCTTTTTCTCCGTTGCCCTTTCACACATATATGTATCACTTCTATCAGAGCGAAATAGGGAAGTCAGTCATCTAATTGTGGTTCATGGAATAGATCGAGACAGATATGTTGATGAAGAGGGAAGGGATGTGGGTGGATGATTCTTCGGGGTGCAAGCCAAGAGTTGAATTGCTTAAATAGACCTTACAAGAGTACGTCAAGGAACAGTGTTAGTGGGCTCTTCTAGTACAAGCTAGATCACTCCTTTCTCCCTTTATCGACCAACTGGCGATGTTGTTGCCGACCTTGGAAGACTAACTATCTAGTATGCTTTCAGTTCCAAGGTTATACATCATGGTCGTTTGAAAGAATATCACATTTGTACCATCATCAAAGTATCCTCGATGTCAGCAAACACCAAGTACCCTTCTTCTACTTGAACCAAAATCAACCACTCCCTCACCATGTCATGTGGCCACACAACAGGAAATTCAAGAACTTCCCTTCTTAGGAGCGTCGCTTTCTTCCATTTCCAAAACTCAGACAATCGAATTTCTGATTGTAGATGCCCCATTGTACCAGCGGGCCTAGAAAACCTCAACCTGGCCAACATCTCCGCAAGATCAATAGTATCCTTCAGCCTTCCACTCACCAGCATGGAGATGGTACCGATCCTCTCGTAAATAAATCCTTCATATTTCGGCCCATGGTAGCTCATATTAATGATAAGTCCCAATCAACTTCCTAAATAGTGCAATAGCCACTCGGGACGTGCTTTGCACGCCAAAGACTCGTCTTCCTGTTCCTGTCCATTGATCGGGCGGCTTCCGCCATGTTTATCCACCCACATTCCGAACCCCAGGTTATCGGGAGGATATGGTAGCTCCGTCTCGGCGGAGTGAAAGCCGAGAATGATATTTTCAATACAAATTTGACGGTTACCGCCAGGAGCAGGGGTATCCCCACTCGTTTGTGTGTTTTTTCTTCATGCCCACTGGCCCATACCGGAGGAATCGTTCTAATATGGCGTAGAAAGACCAGTGGAACCCGTGTCTACCACCATAGCCTAGTTGATCAGGCGCCTCTTTGCTGGTGACCATGTGTCCGAAAAGGCGTATATTCAAGTGAAGTGTAGATAGATGAGTTGTAATCTGTGGGACTGAGACCCAGGTTGCAAAAAGATCCAGATCATTCAGAACTGAGATATCAAGGACGTAGTTGTTGTTCGTTCGATTTAGTATCCACCGAGTTTCAGTTGAGAGGGAGATCCATCAAAGAAGGTATTGTTATTGATCAGAGACCTGAATGGGTTGTGGACGTTGAAGAAGTTGGGAGTTGGAGTTTTGAAGGTCTACGGGTGTGATTCTAAGTACCATTAGGCAATTTATCAGCCTATGTTTGCTCCAGGGCTGCTTTTCTTCTGCCGTGTATGGTGCTTCTTATTGTTACAACTATATCAAAAAAACACACATGCACTGATAGTGAGTGAAGAGTCACCGAATGGTATATTTAACTGGCAAGATACACCTGAGTGCATGCACACCCTGCGAAAACAAGGGTCAACCCATCAAAAGACAAACATTATATTAATATTAGAGCACCCGCCACGGACATGAAATCTACCTAACCAGCTCCCACTCAGCGACATAAGCCCAGGCCATACCAACCCGGCCAACCTTCTCCTGGAACTCCTGTGCCGTAACGCCACTGGCATCCTTCCGATCCCCAAAGCTAGTCAACACAGCCAACTGCAGCTTCTGACCCGGCGCACCAAGCAGACGCGCACTGGGGACATCCACATACCAGAACTCGCCACCGCCCGCGGGTCCGGAGCCTGATACATGCGTGAAAGGTAGTCTGTCGTCCTCGCGTCCATCCACACCATGGACCATAAGAAGGAACAAGCCCACATGCTGGATGTGGCTGTGGCGAGCCAGTGTCCAGTGAGGACAGAGGAGACCGAACTGGAAGCGCATTGGGCCCGGCGTGCTGATGGAGATGTGCAGGGCCTGTGGGTGGAAGGTCTTGCGACCGATGGTGCGCTTGTCGGCATCGCTGTAGACCTTTAGGCTTTCGACGCCGTTTGGTCGTTCTGGGTCTGTGAGGATGTACTCTTCCCAGGTTAGATCGGGACGGCCGTCCTCGCGGAAGAAGTGGCGTTTGTTTTCAGGGAAATGTTTTAGGCCGAACTCTTCGTTCGGGATAGAGAACATCGCTGGCTCGAATCGTTGCTTGTATGGCTGCCCGGCGCCTTCTATTGCTCCTGCGCCCCAGCAGGAGTCGATTAGTTTCCATCGGCCTCCGTCAATTTTGACGGCGTTCCAGGCGTGGTTGCCTGCGTATGGGGGTACCGGGACCCCTGGAGCAAGAGCTTCGTGTCCGAAGCCTTTCCCGTGGCCGCCGACTACTATTGCCTCTAGACCGGCGTGGGTGGCTAATGCTGCAAATAGTCCTGCGTAACCTTCGCAGACTGCCATTCCAGATGCCAAAGTACCGGCTGGTGTGGAGGGCTTCACACAGTTGTTAAAGAAGGCATAGGTATCGTAGAAGATGTTATGATGCAGCCAGGTGAATATCGCGCGTGCCTTATCTGTCATGGATGGGAATGGTGCTGTCAATTCATTGGCCAGCCACTTCATATCCTGCGTGGGAAGTGATTCACGAGGATACCGGGCTGCATGGCTATCAGGGCCGGAGAAGTCCCGACATACCAAGCATTCGGTGTCTGATGTCGGTGGCGGAGGGGTTGGAGACACAGCTGACCCATTGAGACGTGGCTTTGTAGCCAGAATTTTGGATAGATCCGGACGGGAGCCATGTGGAATAGGTGGTGGTGTTCCATTGGGGGCAGTGCCGTTGGGTTTGGGTGAACTTGTATTACCAAACCCGAACTGTCTAGCATCCTTGATTTGCGCAGCCGTCGGGGGAGGAGGTAAGGTCTTCCGAATCGGTAGATTGATGCTCGAGTCATCACCAGTTCCGTTTGTGTCTGCATGTACCCCGGATGGGCGGCGTGGAGGTAGTCGAGGCACCGGGGGTTCCTCTTCGGCTTCATAGCGCGGTGGTGGCTGGCTAGGATTTGGAGACGAGGTAGGCCGTGGAGGCTGCGTAGGACGAGGAGGTTGACTGGGCCGTTCAGGCCGACTTGGAGGAGAGGGAACGGGGGGGCTTGGAACCCGGTAGTTTGGCGGTCAATCGGGCAGACAGGCTTCCAAAGCTCCTCTTACTACTAATCGTAGGCCGCGGGGGCGGTTCCAAACTAGCTTGTTCCTTTGGTCGACGGGGAGGCAGCTTAGGCAGTTCCGTCTCGCCCCATGCAGGCGCCTTGATGCGATTGTTCCCGGCGGAGTTTAACGAGGTTGTCGATGCGCCTCGTCCCGTAGTTGTAGCTGTTGACGTTGTCGAGTATGACACATCGGATGCGACCGACTCAAGGGAGGGCCGGCGCTTTTGGTCCGTCGGTCGGCGCGGTGGAAGCGCAGGACGAGCTGGTGTGGGGGGAGGCAGGCGATCTGATCTTCGCGTGGGCAATGGCGGAGGGGCTTTTGGTTTTGGTTTCACTTCAGGCCGGAGAGTTTCCATTGGAGGCGGCTGTAGGACCGGCCTCTGGGTTCTCTCATCTGCCGGTTCATTTCCGACAGATGCTCGATCTACTACAGAGCCGACTGCATCGTAGGAGGGAGGGTTGTTGGCTGACGCGCTCCGTTCGGGGGTTGGGCGGAATGATGGTCCAGGGCCTCCCGGTGGGCGGGCCAGTTGCGACTGGTTGAGGGCGGCGATCCGCTGCTGGATAGAATTCAACTGGGGATCTTCAGCCATGATGTCTGAGCCTATATTGAGGGGAAAGTCGAGACGTGTCTAGAAGAATTAGACAGCTCGAGCTTAGGTACCTCGTCCTTGGCTTGGCGGGGGCGAACGTAGCCTTGTTGGGCACTTTGAAACGCTCAGGAGAATTATCGCAAAAGTGATTATTGCTGATAACTGATTTCGGCTACCTGAATATTGAGAAAGACAAGGAAAGATCAGTATAGAAGAAATAAATAAACAACAAAAACAAAAACAGCAATAGGAGGCTCAACTAAAGAGGGGTCAGCCCTGGGGCCATGTATGGAGTATCCATGGGTCCAGATCTATATTTGGAACTCTGTACGGACTCCGGCACAACGTATATCTACAATATGCATAGTAAAGCCCTCGAGGCATTGTAAACAGAAGAGGTTTGAGTGTATTTCCAGAATATCACGGTTCGGGACTCCCAAACGCCTTAAAGCCGGTGAAGCCCTTATCTGGAACAAAAAAAAAAGTAACACTAGGTACATTCAAAGATGAATGAAGGAACAAGATGAAGCAAAGAAAATGACAAGGAGAAGGGTAGCAGTTAAAAAATAACAAGCCTCGAGATCTCCGACTGATAGCATGCAACCTGTCCAGAAGAGCCCGAGGCTGTGATACAGACATAAGAAAGGTCAAGTACATCGTTGGAGAAAAGAAAAGGGAAATTCACAAAGTGGTAAAGCAGTGAGGGTAGAGGGCCAGCGTCGATCATCAGCAGCGTCACTTCGTCCCAATGTACATCATCGTCAGGGCAAACGGGCAATTCTTAGACATTCTTGTAGAGGAGCAGGGGCTCGCCAACATTCTCAATCTCCGGAATGGTACACTTCAGATCGAATGCTTTGGCTAGAACAATCTTGAAGATCTGCAGTGGGTCAGCACGTGTCTCATCATACTTTGAAATATACCAAGCAATAGGGCATGAACGATTGCAACGTACCTTTTGCACATTGATGCTGTGGCTGGTACTGCTAAATATCAGACTAGCCTTCATCGCCTTAGCAAATCGCTTGGCCTGCAAAAATGTTAGTTGCTGCGACGGTATAGACGAGAATCACCAAGTACCTGAATAGAGATCTCCTCCTGATCCTCACGGGGGAAGTTCACAAAGTGATCATATTTGGTGCCCACCAGGAAGGGAATGGCCGTCTTATTGAAGCCACGTCCCTGGCGATACCACTCCTTAATTGAGTTCAATGTACTCTTGCGAGTAAGATCGAACATGAAAAGAATTGCAACGGCGTCATTACAGACAAGTGGTAGCATATTAACAAACTCGCGCTGGCCACCAAGATCCCAAATCGAGAAGGTGATTTCAGTGTTGCGAATCGAGATTGTCTTTTCCATAAAGTTGACACCTAGACAATTCCTCCATTAGAACGAACAGAGCTACCGAGCGAACAAAACCTCAACTTACCCAATGTCTGAATGTAATCCTCATCCCAGCTGCCCTCAACGTACTTGACCATCAAGCTGGTCTTTCCGATCTGCGCATCGCCTACCATACCAACCTTAATCACCACGCTGTTCTTATTGGCCTGGGAAGCTTGGCGCTGACTGGCGTCCTGTTGCTGCAATTGGGAAACACCAGGGGCGCGTTCCGGGCCACTGGAGAGTCCAGATCCGGGCCTGGAGTTGGGAACAGGCAGGGGGTGGTGGTTGAGCAATGGAGATGAGTTCTGCCGGGACTGATCGGTATCTTGGGCGGCATATTCAGGAGCAGATTGATGAAAGTCGGTCGATCGGGAGTGGTAATGCGCCTTCGAGTCGCTGTTATAACCAGTGTTGATGGCGGCACGGCTGGTGTGGTCCGAAGCTGGCTCTTCGATATTGACCATGACAGGTGCCGACTGTTCCAAAGGTTGGCCCAGAGGTTGTTCGACAGGTTGCTCCAGAGGCTGCTCGGGCGGAATTTCCTGTCCCTGTGCGCGTGCTTGCTCCTGCGCCTGTTCCGTCTGATCCTCTGGGGCAATCTTCTCAGATTCCGCAACGACAGGAACAGCGGGCGCTTTCACCTCAGGGGTTACCAGAGGCTCCCAATTAGGCTTATGGAACTCCATGGCGTTTCACGATCGGTATTGGTGTAGAAGTCAGAGATGCAATCTGTCACACAAGTCTCGATTGTCAGCATATACGTGTGGGATGAAGGATCTCAGGAGGTGACTAACCAATATCACAAAGGGCTGAAATTCCAGCACAATCTAACGAGATTGCATATGTATTGACTCCAGGGGTTGTTTTAAGAAAATTGAAGAAGCCGAGAGCAGTGTTTATTCTCGGGAGTTCAAGCGGACAAGGGTTGTCCCTGAGTAAACAGAGCGAATTGGGGGAAAGGGTTTGGACGAAACTCGGAAGCGAAAAAAAAAAATGCAGGAACCAGGCTGAAAATGAATGTTCACGTATGTAATTCCTAAACAGCAGGGCCCAGACACATCAAATAAGAACGTCAGGGCTTCTCCGGTACCTTCAGCTCGAGGGCGGGCAACTGTGATCTGACGCTAAACCACGATAGGTTTAGCGTCTCTCCCACGCTGTTGCCAAAATTTACGGGAAAAAAAAAGTTCTTATCGCACATCCCCCTCCTCGGTCTTAACACTCTTATAATTATCACTTTTCCACGGATTTCAAGATGTCCAAGAGAAGTGCTGATGTGGAAGAGAATACCGCCGCCCTCAAGGCTGGTGAGCGGCCAATTGCAGATGCCCCAATGAACGAGGCGGGGGAGTTCGAAGACGAGTTCGAGGATGAATTCGAGAGTGAAGATGAGATCCTAGAGGCCGGAGTGGATGGTCGCCCAGATGCTGAGCGCGAAGAAGAAGAGAAGGGTGCGCTTGATTTACCTGAATCTCTAAATCTGTTCAACTGAACTGACCATGTTTAAATCTTATAGAAGCTATGGATGTCGACAAGGAGACTTTCATTCCTGGACGAACAAAATTGGCACCCGGAGAGACACTATCGCCCGATCCCTCCACCTACGATATGCTTCACACACTCAGCACACCATGGCCATGCCTTTCCTTCGATATTGTGCGCGATTCGCTCGGTGATAACCGCAAGACCTACCCCGCTACTGTCTATGCTGTTACTGGTACACAAGCCGAGGGCTCCAAATCCAAGGACAATGAACTCATGGTGCTCAAGATGAGCGGTCTGAGCAAAATGGAGAAGGAGGGTGAGGACTCAGACAGTGATTCGGACGACGACGACATGGGTGAGCCCATTCTCGAGCACAAGTCGATCCCGCTTGGCTCAACGACAAACCGCATCCGTACCCACCAGACCCCCTCCCAGTCCGGTGACTACTCCAAGCCCCCGCAAACCCTTACCGCGACTTGGCTCGAGAACTCCCAAGTCGTCATTCACGATGTTACCGCCCACCTTTCCAGCTTCGATGTTCCCGGCACTATTCTTCCCCCTTCGGCATCTAAGCCTCTTTCCACCCTGCGCATGCACAAGACCGAAGGATATGCATTGGATTGGTCCCCACTCCAGCCTCTTGGAAAGCTGTTGACCGGTGACAATAACGGATTGATCTATGCTACCACTCGCACTGAAGGTGGTGGCTGGGTCACTGACACCCGGCCCTTCACAGGCCACGCTTCCTCGATTGAGGAACTGCAGTGGTCCCCCAACGAGCGCAATGTATTTGCGTCTGCTAGTAGTGACGGTAGCGTTAAGGTTTGGGATGTGCGATCCAAGTCGCGCAAGCCCGCCGTCGACGTCCAGGTCTCTAACACTGACGTGAACGTTATGAGCTGGTCTAACCAGACAGCTCACCTTTTGGCCACTGGTGCCGATGATGGACAGTGGGCGGTCTGGGATTTGCGTCACTGGAAGCCCAATGCTGCGGCACCTTCCGCTCAGATCACCTCTACCCCCGTTGCATCATTCGACTTCCACAAGGAGCCCATCACCACTATCGAATGGCACCCCTCAGACGACAGTGTGGTGGCTGTCGGCTCCGCAGACAACACTGTCACACTTTGGGATCTTGCTGTCGAGCTGGACGACGAAGAAAGCCGCCAGGCCAACATGGCAGACATTCCTTCTCAACTGCTGTTCGTACACTACATGGAGTCTGTGAAGGAGGTTCACTGGCAGGCACAGATGCCCGGTACGCTCATGGCGACCGGCAGCAATGGATTCAGGTATGTTATATTCTTGATAATAAGTGACGAACCAAGCTAACCAGGTCCGTTTTATAGTGTTTTCAAGACGATCAGTGTCTAAACGAAGAAAATGTATCTACGCTCCGACTAACTCGGGAATTTCATGTGCCATGTCTTGCTCATATACCATTCGAATTCTGTGGATTTTTTGCTCCTCAATATCATTATGCTCGGAGTTAGACCCTTTCCTCCAGATGGTTAGGGTGGGTGAACAAAAAGATTTTGTCTTTATATCTGGCATATTAAATAGACACATTTTTCGCGACATTCCTCTACGATTGCCCTCATACCTTCAGGGCTAGAATCCTTCACATTCAACAGCGGAATTAGATCCAGACAATTCCGCTACTTTTGGAGGGGAGGGGCAATCTGCAATGCAAAGCATCAGCAGGGCAGGTGTATTGGAAAATACGTGAAATATAACATATCAACACTACTTCCACGGATTTACCCAGATACGTAACTCGCTATCCTCGCCTATTCACAATACAAAATGTACAAGGCGTTAACAGGGATAACCCGCACCGATGCAAAGCCACTGCGCAGAATGGACCGTGCCAGATCGCCAATGCGCTATTAAATACTCCGTACTCCATACATAATCCGTACATATGCAGCCTTTGTATAATGACGTGACCTAGTACATCCCATGTAGCCTTTCGGCGCCGCGAATTAGCCTGGGGCCGAGTCGGGTGCGACGAATGGACCAGTCGGTTCAGTGATCCTCCAGGGCTGCGCTGGTTAATGGCATACGGAGTAGCTGCGAATACATTTCTTTGTTTATATATAGTATTTTTTATGAAAATAATATCAATAGCCTTCGGAAATACGGAATAGATAAGTAGTACGTTAGAAGATCGATCCTGGATGTGCATTGTGGCGATGTTGGATGTGTTTTTTTATTTATTTGTGTCAAACGCGAAAAACAAGACCCACTAGATATTGCTATATTGGACATTTATTGTATGGATATCGGAATGCTAATAAGCATGGAGACAGTGGAGTGGATTGACGCTCCAGGTATGACATGCATGAATTCGAATGGAGCCTGTTGAGTGCATTTCAATGTCAGACAGTTGACTGTTGTGCTTGTGTTGCTCGGCTCAAGACATTGGAGTAAGTTGCGAAGTATATTGGCGTGCCTATAGTATCTGTTGTATAAACCTCGGCAGTGACTACATTTACTGGAAGTAGTGCCTGGAAGCAGTGTGTATAGTGTGTATAGCACTGCCTACCTAGGTAAGTTCAAAGCTGACTGCATACAAAGCGCAAGGTACCTTGCGCTAGAAAATCAATCGATCTGATCTACCGGCCAAGTCTGCTCCTATCCAATCCGCTGGAAAAGAGTACAACATCCATTCAATGCTCCCTCGTCATCGTGCCTGCAATAAATACCGCTAATGCACGCCTGAGCCAGCCCAGTCAATCACATCAGATCTAACCGCTCTCACGTTTTAGCAAGAGACACGCTAAAATAGCACGATTTCTTTTGCGACATCGGCTGTTCTCCGGGCCAAATAATCTCTCCGATATCAATTTGTCAGGTCCAGCCTCTTTGTTTCTTATCGGGGGAAAGCGGTTTATTCCGCCAATCGGGTAATTTAATGGTAAAGTACGTACATCTATACGTATGTAGTTATGTATGTATGTATTGAAAAGACCATATGACTCCAAGTACAAGGGTGTCTAGTCCACATCCTATCTTGCTACAACGTGCCATATAATGTTACATTTAATGCACATCGATGTACATCGGTGAACATCGGACTGGGTACTCCGTAAAATCCGTACTAAATCATACTAAAGATAAACATTCTTCATGTCTGATCTTAGCGCTGGATAAACTCCAGTACTCGCCACAAATGCTTCTCATTTCCTTGATGAAAAAGCATTGTTCTTGGGTAGGTCCGAACGCGATGATGTAGCTGTACAATTGGCAGCTCTCATTCTGGATGATCCGACCTCATACCCACACTAAACCTTGATCATCCACGCAGGGATTTGGGCCATCCAGTCATATTGTAAGCCTGAGCGCCTGTCCATGCGCTGGGAAATCCTTCCCGACTGTTACTACAACATACTGCATAATAGCTGTTGCGATCTGCATCCGATGTAGTATTGATACTCCGTACAGAGTACTAGCCGGATATATAACGCTAGCACGGAGCACAATATCCAAACTCGTCCACTTTGATAGCTGTAAGGTGTTCCAAGGTTATTTGTTATCGCTAATATAGACAATAGTCATAATAATGATATCTGGAACTTGGAATAATAGTCCCGTATCAGGGTGTTATCGGGCGTTATGTTATTCAGGTACACGGCCGAGAACTGCACGGCCAAGAATATGTAATTGCCGCTTGTATTATTCTCCATGGGAGCTTGCGGGAGCTCCACTAGTCTCCGTATCCGCTATCCACTATACTACTATGGATTATTATTGCATGGATGGCGATTGCATGTTTCAAATTAATATGTGGTTAGCCAGTTGATCGTGTGCGACATTCAACGCCTTTGGTCTTGATCGGCATAATTTTTGGTCAATTGCCGTTATTTAGGCCTTGGGTTCCTCTCTCGATGCCACCGGCGCTGATCATCCGTGATATGGTGCTGTCACCCCACGTCCTTTTGCCGCTCGATCTCGAATGACAACAGGGAGTAGTTGGATTAGTGGCTTTTTAATATGTATCTTTGGGTTTAACTAATTAAGATGCACATGAAATGTTACAAATATGACATCTGTACTCCGTATTAACAGTTTCATTGTGGACCTAGAATGACGCAGGTGAGCGAATTCAGAGCCTCAGGGGATTGAACGAAGTCACATAGGAGGCAAGTGATCAACATGGTACAGAGTACACCAGTATTCTTCAGGTTAATCTGATCACATCCAAATCAATCGGGAAGGGAACCTACGATTCCTACTCCGTACACTATTAAGGTCTAAGCGAGTGACGGTACCTTATCTCAGTTGGTATAATATAATGTATTCTTCACAGATAATAAACGACACTCGGGTAGTGATACCCGGTAAGAACAAAAACCAAAACAGAAAGGCACGGCGTAAAGTCCGACCATGGGGGTGTAAACTCCGCCATCCCGCGTTGATGACAGCACTGGCCACTACCCGTGACACGCAGGGCTAGGATGTGGGCGCTTCGGAGAATTTATGGGGATATTTTGATAGACATTACCTGAGATGTTTCATCGTCTGTAATTTATTGTCTTGAATATTACTACGTCAAAACATAAAGGACTGGAAAAGGCGTACACATATATACTATCTTGATACTTAACATGCGTCGCACATACGACATAGAGATCATCCGCGAAGCGCGGTTATGCAATAACGTTTGATGGACTCGGTGCTCGATGTATGGCTAGCGTTCATCCATCCATAGATGGATATCCCTGTTGGCTGGTATATAGTGTACTATCTAGTGTAGTGCCTAGGTGTGCAGTGTCATTGCATGATTGGGGTCAGTGGCGTCTGCCCCTGAGGTGCAGGTGTCCAAGCTTATGACAAAGCGATGACTTCTTCAATAATGTGTTGGACCTGCATCAGGAGATTGGTCGGAGCTGGCGGATGTTAGGGTAAGGCTGTTTCCTACGCTTGAATTTCGTCTATTTAGGCTAGATGGTATTTATGAACGGCCTTGGATTGCGTAACACCGTATTGGCTTTGTTCAACACCGGTGAACTGTGTTTGGGGTTGAGTGTTGTACGATGCTTCAATTTCCTAGGTGAGACATGTCTTCGCTAGAACCAAATCGTCTTGGTTCATTCCAGGCTTTGGGGGCATACTCAGTATACTCGGTGGCTCTCGGAAATGTCGGATGTCTTGCTCATGGGAATTTAATACGGCAATTATATTGATATGGCCAAAGTGCCGTTTTATCTGAGCGTGCATGGATGCATGCGGATGATTAGAAATAAGTTGGATGCCTGAGGTATGGCAAATGCTCTTAAAGGGAAACTCAAACCCTTGAGTTGCAGCTTAATTACCCATCCATCTGAGGGATTGGCCAGTGCCATCCTAACAGCCGGATCAACCCCGGCATCAACACAGCTTAGAGATAGCTCACTGCGTCAAAGCTGGGGAGGGTGGCTTACGGCACTGCTGTTTCATTTGTCGCTCGACCACCCCTTGACTCATCTCGGGTCACCTGCAGTCCCCTTAGACTCGCTCTAGTGTGCTAGTTTGACTAGTGCATTGTCAAGTCCGGGGGATTCTGCAAAGGAGATGTCTGTGCGACCGACTTACGAATCTACGTTCTACACCAGTACTCCGTACTCCAGACATCGTGAGGTTCAGGAAAAAAAAAAAACGAAGAGAGCTGGGAAAGTTAACGAAGGAGCATTTATTGCCGCGTGGCCACTTTCCTCTTTGTCTGCATTGAAGTCAACGTAGTATTGGAAGGATCCGAAGGCTATGTCAGCACCGAAATATTGGATCACCGCCTGGGCATAAACCCCAGATCACCGATCCGATGGTCGGCTGGATGCCCCAATGGGTTACGTAGGTAGAGTATCCATCCTTCGTTCCGTGCGACCCAAACTCAAAACGGCGTGGCGCAACGTGTGCAGCGAGTCCCGAGGTTCATACAGCGACGGGATGGAGATTCTAGAAAACGCTCGAGGGGCAGATTCCGGGGAAAGCAAATTAATCTGGGGGAGCCAAGAACCCAAAAAAAGGAAAAAAAGAAAAAGAGAAAAAGAAAAAGGGCATTCCCACACTCCCACAAATTACATAACCTCGCCACTTTAGACCATGTGCAATAAGGAACCGGAGGACATCCCTTGTCGGCGCGTCCAATTGTAGAATAGCATCTTCTATTTCGTATGTTCTGAGGTTGGGAAATCCCCCACACGAACCCTTTTTTTGACTCTCTCCCCCACAAAAATGGCGCATGGTCTATTCTTTTGCGGATCTTTCCGCTTATTCATTCCCGGACACTCCGCCCCCGGAATTCTTGGAATTTGGTTTTCCAACATTAATGGGAGCCTTGAAAGGGTATAAAATGAAAATAAAAATGAAAATAAAAGATAAAACTGTCACGAGGTCCTTCCATAGTACATATTATATCGTATATTACCATTATTATAAACGTGTATGGGCTTGTTATTATCTGTAACTCTCGGGCCCACTCCGATACTTCCAGGGCTTAGAGAATATGAAATATGAAATACGGAGTACGAAGCACGGAGTACTAATAAATCATTTATTAAAATGATATCCACCTGAGCAACAATTTGGTTAGTGCAGCCGCGTATTCTTTACATACGAGTACGGAGCGCCTCAATATACACCCAGTTCTGTCATAAGTTTATTCAATTCAATTAATATAACCCCAAATTCCTGAATTCTTTTCTGAAACAAAAAAAAAAAAAGACATTCTTCAATTGCATTCCACAATAGTATCAACTAGTCCATGGATGTTTCAAAAGATAAAATACATAAAATGACACAATACTAGTGAAATCTGGCGTTACGCCGCTAATCCTAAGGGGGCAACTACGTGGAGACCAATGAGTCTCGTTGATAACCAGAGCCAGAGCTAGGAACTGGTGGGCGTCCAGTAGAACGTGCGTGTCTATAAGATTTAGTCTATGCCGCATTTGGCATCACCCTGGTTAATCGTGGGCACATCATTGGCAGGCATGGTCAGCCCGTGTGTCTGGGATCCACTCTTTGCGCTCTGTATCGGTACCGTCTGCTGGCTTGTCTGTCGCTCGTCTGCTCTCTGGTTGTCTGGGCCTGACATCGCCTTGGTTGGTAGTTGCCTCGTATGTACCTTCGGTGTACCTTTGCCCTCGGACCCCCTTATCGTGGGTACCTCCACAGTACTTTCCACCTACTTTCCCGGTTCCTCTCTACCCGCCACTACTGCCACTACCAACGGTGTATGTAAGTACCCTGACCCAGGTACCTCGCTCTGCTGTAGAACGACTCAATACTCCAACCTTCGGAGGCAATTTCGAACTTCCCAACTACTTCACCTCTCCTATCATCTCTTCCTTTCACCAACTTCGCTTTCCCAGTGTGGTTGTGGTTCCTCTTGCTTATCGACAATTGCCTATCTACACTCCATCGGTTATCTCCGGCTTATCCAACTCCCTCCAACTTGCGAGATCAATTCCCTCAATGGATGCCCGAGTTTAAATCATACAAAGTCACTTGCTCTAGCTCTGCTAGTTTGATGTGAGTGATCAGACCATGCTATGTCCAAGCATCATCCATGTTAGTCCGGTTCGCTGATGTCTCCGACCCTCCAACAGACGTCAACACTAGGCTCCCATACCCCCCCATACCGGTCTCAGGTCCCCATATCCTGCGCTTAATCGAAACCCATTCAACCCGTCTTTCCAGGCACGCAGCGAATTTTTCGACAGGCCGACTGTAAATTCATTTCTCTTATTGGTGGGTCCTGTTCATCTATGTTACGGCAAGGTTCCTGATAGACTGCCTCGGTACCTTGGGTCGTGATAGCACCCTCTACGCATCATATGAGACACATGCTGACTTGATGTCATTTGGATGGAACAGTCATTGATGCGGTACATTGTACAAATTTGAAACTTCAAATATTGTGCAGACGTGGTCTTTAGTCAATCATAAGATTGACACAACCTCTCTTCCCCAGCAATTTCCCGCACGTCGCAAACTCCCTCGCACCTCCGAGACCAGTAGTCAACACTCTAGTCTGTCAGGAGTTTCCGAAGACTAGAATGCTATTGGATGGTATGGTCGGACAAGATCGGGACCATAGCCCAAAAGTGCTGGACCTCGCCAGTATCCACGAAATTCCGGGAAATATGCCTGGTGAGTTTGGCTGAGACAATTCCCTGTGTGCAATTCTTACCCATATATCTGTAGCCCCAAAGGACTCTAAGAAGCAGACCGACCTAAATGGTCAAACGGGTGCCAATGGCAACATTCCGCCCCCTAAAACAGACAAGCCTCGGCCCCACGTCTGCACCACCTGCGGTCGCTCGTTCGCGCGATTGGAGCACCTCAAGCGCCATGAGCGCTCACACACAAAGGAAAAGCCATTCGAGTGTCCGGACTGCGCCCGGTGCTTCGCTCGGCGCGATCTGCTTCTGCGACACCAGCAGAAGCTACACATGACCACCACGCCGTCTTCGCGACCGAGAAACGGTCGCCGTGAAAGCACCGGCGCCGCACCCGGTGCTAACCGGGTTCGCAAGAACTCCATTGCAAATAGTTCAGCTTCTTCGATGCGCCCGAGGGCCAATACAATAGGCCATGTTGATGGGGCGGCCTTGGGTATCCCTGGTGCGGGTAATCCGTCATCTGCACCCACTCAATCGGGTCACGCATACCACCCTAGCCTTAGTTCTTCAGTTGGCTCAAGCATGGATTATAGAGGATTTGGCTCTGGGCACCCTTCGATGAACGGCCTTTCGAAGATCGAGACCTCCGGACTTCCTATGGATATGTCCGGAGGACTTCGGACCGCTCCCGTGTATGGGAGCTTTGATACGGGCATTGATGGCATGCTGATGGGTCACGGTAGCACCATCAACCCGGCGCAATTACACTTCGCAGGATCCCCACAAGGCTTCAACGATTCGCCCTCGTCTCCTTTCGGTCACTACCACAATGGACTTCCACCCTCCGCGGATCCGATGATGGACGAAGAGATGCAATTTGACTGGATGAACGGATTTGACACAGGTGTGATGCTGGGAAATGGCAATGACTCGGTTATTGACGAGTCCTCGCCATCGGCAATGAGCACGGGTAGCCAGAGCGGAATCAGCGAGGCCATGCTCGACGGCCCGAATCGCATTCCCATCTCCAACGGTTGGCACAACCCGTTCCCCGCTCACCACCCGGCCAACCAGTTCGCGATCGATTTTTCCCCGACGACGTTGAATGATCTGGGGATCCCCCCGGAGACAGTATCACCTAAGTCTCTAATGGCCCAGAATCCGTTTTCTGAGACGTATGCCACACCTCCATCTATGACCTCGGTCGGCCAGCCCATCATGGGAGGACATTCGCAGAGTATGTTTTCCTCTCTGGCAACAAACGGAGAATCTCCTAATCCTCTCAACGTTCCTTTCCCGAATAGTGCCCTACGAAATGAACATTCACCACTCTCAACGGATACATTTACAGACTCCACACGACAGGCTCTACTAGCGAGCATGTCGACCCCCACTGGCTTCAATCATCGCAAGTATTCCCAGCCCGCAAGTGGACTTCTAAACACTCGCGAGTTGTTCGCTCGCTCGACTGGCTTCAACAGCTCCGGTCAACTGCCCAGCACCTCGGACTTGCAGCGCTACATCTCGGCCTACATCGCCTACTTCCATCCTCACATCCCGTTTCTCCATATCCCCACCCTCAATTTCCAAGCTCCACAATACACGAACAACCTACGCACACCAAGTGGACACCTCAATCTTAGCTCGACCGGCGTCGCTGGAGGCGGAGGTTGTCTAATCCTCTCCATGGCGGCCATCGGTGCACTGTACGAACACGAACCTGCCGCCTCCAAGGATCTCTTCGATGCCGCGAAAAAGATGATCCAGTTGTATCTCGAAGAGCGACGAAAGGCCGACATGTCTGCTGCTCTCAATCGTTCAAATTCCTCCCGCGATAGCTCCGTGCACAACACTCCGCTTTGGCTGGTACAGGCAATGCTCTTGAACGTGATATACGGCCACACCTGCGGTGACAAGACATCTGCAGACATTGCTAGCACGCACTGTGCTGCCTTGGTCAGCCTAGCACGGGCGGCTGAATTAACACACCACCTGGATCCCAAGAACCTGCCGCAGGATCATCTCACCGCTGGTGACAACGGAAATGATTCTCCCGGTGACTCGGAAAACTGGATGTCTTCGTCATTTAGTCAACCGAAAGAGCGCCGAGATTGGCTGAATTGGAAGGTAGTAGAGGAGCGGAAACGTACCCTCTACGCTATCTTTGTTCTTTCCAGCTTTCTCGTCTCTGCCTACAACCATGCGCCTGCACTCACAAATTCGGAAATTCGCCTTGACCTTCCCTGTGAAGAGGATCTCTGGGCGGCCGAATCACCCCAGGCGTGGAAGCAGATGGGTGGTCAAACAGCGTCAAAGAAGACTTTGTCATTTTCTGCTGCTTTGACGTCTCTTCTGACTGCCAGCCAACGGGAGCAGAGTCAATCGGCAAACCTGTTCTACAACTCCGACGATCTGTCTAATTCGGAAAATCGCCCCAGTACTTTCGGCTGCTTGGTACTCATCTACTCGCTCCACAACTATATATGGGAAACCCGCCAAAGGCACATGGGCCGACAATGGACCACCCAAGAGACTGATGCTATGCAATCCCACATTGAGCCCGCTCTACGGGCATGGCAGGCGGCATGGGCTAGCAACCCTGTCCACAGCCTAGAGCGACCGAATCCGTTCGGGGCTGGACCTCTGTCTGCAGACAGCATCCCTCTTCTAGATTTGGCCTATGTTCGTTTATTCGTCAACCTAGGCCGATGCAAAGAGGCATTCTGGCAACGCGATTGGAATGGCATGGCGGATGAGCTCGCACGCGGCACTGAAATATTCCAGCATCCAGATGCTGCAATAAACGACGTGGTCGATCCGTCTCTCACGGGTCACATTGACACGAGACGAGACTCCATCGCCGATCTAGGAGTATCAGATCTAGCCATCTCCAAGACACCGACGCAAGACGAGCCCATGCAGACTCTCGCCAACATGTACAAGATTGGCCAATCTAAGCGTGAAAAGCACCTGCGCAAGGCTGCGTTCTACGCAGCGGATTCCATCTCTATGTCGGATCGTCTTGGTAACACCTTTGCCGAGTTCTCGTCCCGCGAATTGCCTATCCAGTGTGCGTTGTGTGCTTTCGATTGTGCACAGGTGCTAGCGGAGTGGATCACCACTGTTCAAGAACGGGTGGGCCCCTACCTTGGTATCCTAGGCCGCGACGACACCGACTTGACTCAAGTACCCGGAGTCATGCTGTTAGAAGACGAGGATTGCAAGCTGGTCGATAAGATCAAGGACATCCTGGGGAGTATTGAGATGAAAATGCAGCGCCAGTTCCAAAATGGCAATTCCATTTCGACGCTGAGTGTCGTGCAACGGCTACCCAGTCTTGTGGAAGGAGGATACGGATGTAAAATATTGATTGCGACAGCCAGCATCTTGGAACGAGCTGCTGTCTGGCCAGGTTAGTTTCAGCAGTGCCCCGATCCTCCACAAACCAGAACAACTCTAACATCCACCCACAGTGACGAAACTGATGGCACGCTCTCTGGAAGCCCAAGCCATGCGAATGAAGGAGCGTACCGAGCACTCCGTGATGATGACCCCTTAATGACCCCATACTACTTTGTTTGAATGTCCAATGTTTGATCCATCTCTATTTCCCCCATCTCTCTAACTCCTGCTTCCCATTTGCGCGCGCCCATGTATCATGAATAAACAATCCAAGGCAACCCCATCCCGTCGAAGTATGTGTATCTGCACCAAACCCGCACCCGTTCCCTCCTGCCCTCTTGCAATATGCGCACCGCCTTTGATACCCTGCTCTGAGACTTCGATTATCTGTGCCATAGACAAATTGCCTGCTCATGTCATGTCATCTTTCCCCGCTTGCTAGCGTTCTTGCTTTGTTTCTATCCCCCCCTACTAGTGTCCATGCTGTGACGTGATGATTGAAGTGGAGTGTGGCCTTGGTCTCGTTTCTTTTCATCTCGACTTGCTGATCTTGGTCGAGGGTGAGATTTCATTTTTTTTCTTTGCCTGTGTGGCGTTTGATTATCCAGAGTTTTACTTCGTGTGAATATGATTTACCTTTTCTTTAAGTATTGTTGTTATAGTAATATGTAGGCTGCTAGGCTGTCATCAATATGTGCGTTTTACAACAGCTATAGGTGTCCCATGATATCGTGATCGAAACTGCTGTACTTGTATGCAGTATAATTCAGTGCTTTTGACAATTTAAACTACGTATTTTTAGAGTAGTCTTTTTGATGGCCGTTTAGGTATATTCTCCCCCTTCTCAAGTTTCTTAGATAGATGGCTGTCAAAGACGTCAAAGTACTTAAAATGTGTAAACAATGTTCAATGTATAACTTTGTAGCGCTCACTCTACATCGTCCCTAGGGCTCTGCCAAGATGGGGGGATATAGATGATGACATAATATTTCCCCACTGTCGTGGGTCTGGAGGTTGCTGGGGCATCAAACGCGTTAAGTGGTTTTCGCGTTAGGCGCTCATCTCTGGCAGATACAACTGCTTGGTGTCAATTGCATATGGCCTAACTCTGCGCCAGAAATGAATACAAGTTCCAAGCATCCGCTCAAAATTCCTCCATCGCAGTGTCCAACTGCCTCGGCTTCTCCACTCAACAATTAACCTCCGCTCAGCTCAGCTCAACTCAACTCCAATGCCCTACCCGCGGCCCGTCTCCCCGGTCTCCCTCGAAACATGCATGCCTTCACCCTCCGAGCTGGATTCGGATGACCTCTTTGCCTCGGATGAGGAGCTGGACGACGCTGCGCGAGCTGCAAAGCGCCAGAGGGTTGAGAAGTTGGCGGAGTCTTATCTGCAGGGCAAGCCATTGTTGATTCTCTCTGCGTCGCTGCGGGGCCCGTTCAATGATGGATGGACCAATCCGTGGAAGAAGAATAGGACACGCGGGACCGGCGCACCAGTGAGGGCTCGTCAGAAAAATGTCCCGGAGCCAGTGGTCCAGGAGACTGACTTGCGGGCTCCGAAATACCGGGAGGGTCTATCGGTTAGCAGTTGTCGCCCTGAGATCCCTGCGGCATCTTGCAACTCCCCCAAGAGCTTGGTACAAGCTGGAGACCGCTCTTCGCCCTCGAAATCGCTGCGGAGACAATCCAAGGAACTGACCCCGCACCCGGGGCATGGTGGACAGAATGGAGCACCGCGACGGTCTCCCACTAAATCGAAGGAACCTCCATCGTCGGCAGTAGAATATCAATCAATAATGCCGCGTAGGACGGCGGACTGGTTGAAGAAGGATCGGAAGCTCATGAACTTCACCAAGTTCGAACCGCCGACCTCGCCAACAATATCCGTGGCTTCTCGTCAGTCAGATAAAGCTCGTCGACCAATGCCTCGCTCTGTTCAAGTTCAGGTCCCGCAGACACCCGGGTCACCAACAAAATGCCCTCCTGTCAAAAAGGTCCCAGCGAAGACAGCCCAGAGTGCTCGTGCGAACTCGAACGGGCACCTGTCCCCACGGTCGACTCAATCGGCTGCATCTAATTCACCCAAGATCACTGCCGTTCCCAAATTATCACCATTCCAGCAATATCAACTATCTCATTTGTCACAGGAAGGGTCTCTCCGAATCGTCAATTCTTCCTCTCAGCTGCCGAGGTTTGAATATCGGAGGTGGCTCCGTGAACATTCGAGTCAGCAGGAGAAGACTTCTCCTATACAAGATGAAAGTATCCTGCAAGAAGAGACTTTTTTGCAGGAGGACAGCCCCCTGAAAGAAAATTCTGCAGTCGATCCTGCACCCGCTAGACCTAGTCCCGCTAAAGATCTAGCATTGGATCCTGCTGAGCCTGAAGCTGAGCCTGAGCCCTCTGCCTCTGAAGAAATAGCAGTTCATAATGAGGGCTCTATAAAGAAAGATACGAGCCACAAGACTTTATCGAAAGAGACCAGGTTCGCAGATGAGGAAGATGTCATAGAAAACAATGTTGCGGCGGATCAGGTTGTAGGGGAAGATGTCCCGGGGGAAGTTGTCGCTGAGGGAGAGGACGCAGTGGATGTTGTTGCAAGCGAGGAAGATACATCGACATTTCAAAACACAGATATCTCTGGACCAACAGAGCAGAACACCTATGATGATCTCCCTTCCGCCCAACAAGTGCTACCACCTTTGGGAGTCTCAGATCGGGTAACGTCATTGCACTCTACAGCTTTGCCAAGAGGAGATTCAGGACAAGACTCATCCCCAAGCCCCGACACCCAGCTTTCGACCCAGGCTGCCCTTTTGCATGCCCAGCAGTCTTTTCAAGATGACTTGGACAGTCCGAAATATTATAATCAACACACGCCGGACCCAGACCGAGCTGTGCATTCACCCAATGCTTCACTTCACTCAGCAAATGTCACTCCATTCTACCGTCTAGAGGAGTCAATCCGACGTGATCTAGAGCGACTTTCTAGATCCATGAACAAGGATGAAATGCAAGCAATGAGCACGCAATTCATGCTTGATGCGGCTACACCTTTCAATTTCAGCACGGAGCAAGCTGATCAAGATCGGAGTGTTAAACCTACGAACAGAAATATGACGCAAGCAATGAATACGCAGTTCATGCTCGATGCAGCTACACCTTATGCTTTCAGCACAGAGAAGAGGCAGCGTTCATACCGGCCAGACTCAGGTTCACCTATAGCAAGAAACTCTAAGAGAAAAAGGACGAGCAATATCGGAAGTCCCTCCCCTTCTACTAGGAGTCAATCAACATCTCTCGACAACGAGTATCATACTGCAGAATCCCAGTCAGGAGACGATGGAGAAAGTCCACAGCCAGTGGCCCAACAGTTGGATTATCAACCAACTTACCAATCTGCAACAGAGGTTGCATCCCTGCCCGTCACCCTAAGCGAATCGATGCCAACAACAGGTCAGGATGGACAAGGTGTGCACCAGGGAATGGAGAGTTTCAATCTCAGTCAGGCAATTGCAGATGCTGGTAGTTGGCTGCAACAAAGTTTTGATTTCATGAAGGATAGCGGTCGACCGAGTCAGAATCCCAAAGCGATTCCTACATCTGACGCACAACCTTCCCCTTTGAACATGGAACTATCTCAATAACGAGAGTTCCTTGATGCCGTTATGACTAACATTTCCACTTCTTGTTCTTTCCATCTTTGTATCTTACCATCATGCGTAGCGTGATGAAAGCTTCTGCTTAGTAGCGAAGTTATTTCAGGCCCTCATAGTTCTAGCATATATGGGTATATTTTATTTTATCAATACATATCTGGTTATGGTGATTTCATGATTAGTTACATATGTAGACCTGAAAAAAGGCTACACATCACAAAACAAATAATCATTTGAAGCGCAAAGTAGAAAAGAACGTCGTTCTGGCAGCCGTAGATCGACGTCAGGAACCAAGTGGCCCGAGCGCCAGCGGGGAGAGCTCCGAACCGCATCGTCACCTTCACATCTCAATCAATGGCGAGCCGAGATGGCGCTGACATCAGTAAGAAGGCGAAAATTCCCCCTGATAGATTGTAGCTGACAGAAGCAACAGTGGAAAGCATTCAACTTCATCGACGTGTCGCCGGTGAAGCTACCAGAGGACAGCTCCTCAATCTTCAACGTAAGGCCTCGACTTTCCACTGCTTCAACCCATGCCGTATCTAACAGTCGCCTCTAGAGTGACCTCTCGAGTATCTGCACCGGCTCCGCGAACATATTCGTTGGCACTACCGATGGCTTCGTCCACATCGTCTCCTCGGCCTTCCGCGTCGTGCGATCGTTCAAGGCCCACGATACCGGCTCCATTACGCACATGCGACAGATAAACGATACCGCTCTACTAGTAACCGTCGCAGAGGATCTCTCCAACGAACCGGTTCTGAAGGTCTGGGCACTAGATACGGAAAAGAAAGATGGGGGTCCGCGGTGTCTGTCAACGGTCTCCGTGCAAAATGCCAGGAGACAGTTCCCGGTGCGTTTGAATCCGAAGCGAGCATAATCGAGGCCAATACTTACTTACGGTGATATAGATATCGGCCTTCGCAGCCGTCGACGACCTCTCACAGGTAGCAGTGGGTTTCGCGAACGGATCCGTGACGATCATCCGGGGCGACCTGATCCACGACCGAGGCGCGAGACAACGGATCGTATTCGAGTCCGAGGAACCGATTACCGGACTCGAAACACAAAATGGCGCCATCACAACCCTCTACATCTCAACGACAAGCCGCATTTTGACATTGGTCATCGCCGGCCGAGGACAGGGCCAGCCTGCGCGCGTTTTGGAAGATACGGGCTGCGGCTTGGGCTGCATGACTCTGGATAAAGAGAGTGGGGATATTCTCATTGCCCGGGAGGAGGCGATCTTTACTTACGGGCCGCGGGGTCGTGGTGCGAGCTATGCGTTTGAGGGCCCGAAGACGTCTATTGATGCCTTTCGTGACTATGTGGCTCTCGTATGTCCACCCAAGGCTGGGACTAGCAAGTCGGATCCTCTAAGGAAGTACACTGCTAGTCCGGCTGAGGATATCTTTGGCACCACCACGTTCACTCTGCTTGACACTGATCTTAAGTTTATCGCGCATAGCGAAGCGCTAGTGTCACCTATGAAACGGATTTTCATGGAATGGGGTGACTTGTTTCTTCTAACTACAGATGGCAAGGTATGTGGGTGCTACAATATTGTGGTGGTCTTTCATTTAACCCGTTCTAGGTCTTCCGTTATCGGGAAAAGACCCTCCAGCAAAAGCTGGAAATTTTATATGAGCGCAATCTCTACATCCTCGCTATTAATCTTGCGCAAAAGATTGGGATTGATCCGCTACAGCAGAACGCTATCTATCGCAAGTATGGCGACTTTTTGTACCAACGGGGTGACTATGATACTGCTATGCAACAGTATCTCCGGGCCATTGATAATACCGAACCTTCTCAGGTCATTCGCAAGGTCAGCAAGGACCGGGATTTGGAAGTGTTCTCTTACTAACTGTTGCTGCAGTACCTGGACACCCAACGTATTCACAACTTGATTGAGTATCTTGAAGAGCTACACGACCATGGCCGTGCCACGGTTGATCATACAACACTTCTTTTGAACTGCTACGCAAAGCTCAAAGACACAAGCAAGCTAGACTCATTTATCAAAGCTCCTGGTGAGCTGAAATTCGATCTTGAAACTGCCATTGCAATGTGCCGTCAAGGTGGATATTATGAGCAAGCAGCCTATCTTGCAACAAAGCATGGAGAGAATGACATGGTCGTGGATATCCTAATCGAAGACTCTAAGAAGTACGCCGAGGCAGTAGAATACATTTGGCGGTTGGATCCCGAAGTGGTATGTCTCAACTACGCAGCGTCATTGCGGGAAGCAAGCTAATTCGTGCCAGGCCTATCACAATTTGATGAAGTACGCTCGGGTATTGTTGACACACTGCCCTGAGCGGACAGCAGAGCTGTTCAAGGTGTACTATTCTGGCCAGTACCGACCACGCACGGAGGTAGAACAGCCAGAAGAGCCCCAAGAGCAGACGACCAGCACAGTACAAAGCCTTGCTGCGCTTCTTCCTTTGCGGTATATGAATGTTGGCACCGGCACACAAGCTCCGGCTGAAATCCCTGAGCCGGCAACAGATCAAGACAAGGTTGAGGATGCTCCACCAGATTATGACATTCCCAAGCCGCGAACAGCCTTCTCTGCATTTGTGGACCATCCCAAGGAGTTCATTGATTTCCTGGAGACTTTGGTGCAGCAGCCAGACTTGAAGCAGGACGCCAAAGTTGATCTTTTCACAACATTGTTTGAGATGTACCTGGACACAGCAAAGGGGAAGAAGGATGCAGGCGAAAGACAGGAATGGGAGACAAAAGCGAAGAAACTAATCGAAGGGAAAGACGTGAGTTATTCCACCGCCCATATATCACTTCTTATATCTAACCCACCTAGATCCCGATCTCCACATCCAACGTGCTTCTCCTCTCCGACCTTTCAAATTTCAGGGAAGGATCCACCCTCGTCCGCGAGCAAGAAGGTCTTCGCCTCGATATTTTCCGTTCATTCACCTCAGCAAAAGATACACAAGGCGCCATCCAAGCACTACGCCGGTACGGGCCCGACGAGCCCCAACTCTACGTCGACGCATTGACATACTTCGCCTCGAGCCCGAAAATCCTCGAAGAAGCTGGCGACGAGCTAGACATAGTCCTACAGCGCATCAACCAAGACGGCCTCCTCTCCCCATTGCAGGTGATCCAAGCGCTCAGCAACAATGCAGTAGTAACAATGGGCCGCGTGAAGAAGTACCTCAGTGATAACATTGATCGTGAACGCAAAGAAATCACCACCGTAAGCCAACGCATTTCTATTCGGTGAATATCAAAACTAACCCAACTTTCATCTCCAGAACCGCCGCCTCATAACAAGCTACAAATCCGAAACAGAAACCAAACAACAAGAACTGGACCACCTGACCACCCAACCAGTAGTGTTCCAATCCCGCCGCTGCCAATCCTGCGGCGGAACCCTCGACCTGCCCACAGTCCATTTCCTCTGCAGACACTCCTTCCACGAGCGCTGTCTGAACAACGTCGACGAGGACGCGCAGTGTCCCGTCTGCGCTCCGACCAATGCGACTCTGCGCGCTATCCGTCAACGGCAGGTTGATTCCGCGGACCAGCATGATTTGTTCAAGGGGGAGTTGTCTCGCTCGCGGGATCGATTTGGGGTTGTTAGTGAGTTCTTCGGAAGGGGTATTATGAGGCCGCAGAGTACCATGGAGTAAGATGGGTTGAATGGGATTGCACCTAGTTTAGATATGTTTTTTTTTATTCTTTTCCTGGGCTTTTTTTATATGGAGCTGGTTTTATTCGTTTGATACCTCGATCTTTGTCAATTAGATCAAGTTGTTTCTCTTATTGTAGTACTAGTAGGGTTAGAAGCAGTTCTTTGCATGTATCTATAGTTGCTTCCAACGTTGTTTACCATCCGATGTAGGTATTTACGATATAATAACCACTTGGAAGGAAGCACTTTGAAAAGACAAGCGTTATGTCCATATAAAAAGAATGCATTGTATAGGTAAAACTCGCTTCGCTCTAGCAAATAAAAGCAGCGAGCCAAGAACAAAAAAGGAATCATATAAACTCGATAAAAATGAGCAAGTCGATCACGGTGATCAAGCAAGGCCATTACATGCAAGAGCAGTTAATATGCACAGCGGATGAGATAAGAAAATACATGAATATAGTCGAAGCAAAAGGGTCGAAGCAATATAACCGGGGTAAATACATTTTCAGTATTGATCCAAGTCTTCGCAGGAATGCGGTGGTTTCTCCGTATTGCCGAGGACGACTATTCGAGACGGAGAATGGGATAAATAAACTGAGTCAAGACCTTTCTATCCAATTGACTCTTTGAGATAGCGAGACGGCTTTATTGAACAAACTCGCTCAAAGCTCACGTCCCTTCTCGCCTCCCCATGAAACACGTGGGATGTGTCGAGAGGCAGACTGGGAGCCGGAGCCGGAGCCGGAGCCGGATCCAGATCCAGATGGAGAAGACTGGTCAGATGGCTTGTGTGTTTCGGGGTTCAGGTTCTTGCTCGTAGTCTGGCTGGAGTTACCGTTCTCATTATCCTCAACGTCCGAGTCTTCCTCCAGGATCGCATTATCATCCGACTCCGAGCCATCATCGTTCTCGGAATCGTCACCTTCAACACCCAGGGCGGCCAGACGGCGGCGACGCTCGGCTGGGGTCTCGCCTGTGTCGTCGTCAAGCTGGCGCGGGGGCGCAGTTAAACCAGCGGCTTGACGGAGACGCGAAGGTGGGATACGCTCTGTACCATCGTCGTCGGAATCGCGGCGAGGCCGGTCCCGCATACGGGGTGGTGCGGGGCTGAGGTTGTTGCGGCGTTCTTGGGCGGCAGAATTACCGCCACGTGAGAACTTCGCCAATGAGGCAGCCACGTTAGGGGAGCCGTGATGGACGCCAGACTCATCGTCAGTAACGTCGCTATCGGTGACAGACTCAGAATCCAGAGCTTCGGTGTCTTCTTCGGGGATGGTGCTGGCGCCAGTGGTAGCGGCGACGGCGGCATTAGAAAGGCGGCGCTCTTGCTTTTTCTCGGTTTTTACTTCTTCCTTGGCTTCGTGCTGGGCCCTTTCTTTAACTGGTGCTGGTGCGTCGGTTTGTTGCACTAGATCCCGACGGCCCTTGGCGTCAAGACCCTTCATCTGCTCGAAGAATTCCTGCTTGTTCATACGTCGGCCCTTGTGGCCAATGCCTTGAGAGTCGATTTGGGGGTCCTGGGCCAAAGTGAATCGAATGCCGTCATCGGCCGTCCAGTCGTCGTCCTTCCTCTTTTCTTGGGCAGCCTGGGAAGATTCGCCTTCTTCTTCCATTCCGAACCAGGTTCCCATGCGAGTCAGACCACGGCGAACAGGTGCTTCACCAGGGACGGTGGGCTCCTTCGGGGCCTTCTCGCCCTTCTCGCCCTTCTTGCTGCCGGGAAGGGTATATTTCTTGATAACCTCACCATCCTCATCCTCAACAATGATAGTATTGCCGAATTGGTATGCATGAGCTGAACGAGGTTTGGGCTTTGCTGAATCGGCCTTCGGGGGCTTTTCTGTCTTCTCGCCCTTCTCCGGCTGTTCTGCGGCCCGGTCCTTTCCAAGTCCAGTCCAGTTGGTCCACTTCTTGAGAGTCTTTCCGTATGACGTGCTAGCCTTCTCCTCAATAGACTGTTTGACCTCCTCTCCCTCGGTCTTTGTGTGCGGTTGACTCTCAGACGCTGCGAATTTTCCTGATTTATCATTTTCCAGACGCTTGCGTTGCGCTTCAATGTGCGCAATCTTCTCTTCTGGGGACATATGAGAAGTGTCCTCGGTCGCGAGCACATTGCCCTCTTCATCCTCGATAATCATGTTGTGGCCCTCTTGATAGACCTCTATCTCTGGCTCACGGCCGAAGCGATCACGCTCGGCATGAGGTGGGGAAGCTCCGCGCTCAACCTGATCGCGCTCTTCGAGTTCTTTCTTTTCTATGCCAGCCTCAATCTCATCCTCAGTTGGCCGAGGAGCGGGCATGATAGCAGACTGGCTTATTGGGCCTCCGCCACCAGCAGCACGCTTACGGCGACGTCTCCGCAGGGGCTTACGGCGAGAAGACTCGAGACTTTGTGACTCACTATCCCCCTCCTCGTCGCGTTGCCGGCGAAGGAAGTTGCCAGGCATGCCGATAGGCGGTAAGGTACCGGGAGGATACGCAGGAAGCTTTTCGTCCGATGAGGCATCCGTATCCTCCGCCTTGCGGAAGGACATGGAGCCCTTGGCGATCGACTGCACACGAGGAAGACGGTTCATCCATGAAGGGCCATCCTCATTGGCCTGTGTGTAGGATAGTGTGATAGTCAAGGTGTTGATGCGTTTACCCAGAGTGAAGACTGCGATAGACGAGCCATGGACCAAAATGGACGTAATGACCATGAATGTAGTGATGGGCCAAATGAGCCTAACAACATAATAATTGCTGCTTCCTGGCAACGGGAGTTCGTCTTCAGGTGATGGTTGTGTGTTGTCATGCTCCAGCTCCGCTCGAGCGAGAATGGCAGCAAAAATGGCGCCGACACCGATAGGACCGAAATGCCCTGCGAATAAAGCTTCTCGCCAGGTTTTCACGTCCGGTATTATCGGCTTGAGCATTAGCATGATGGGAATACGCCGGAATAATAGGACCAATATCGCAATCACCACCAGCCGCCAAGGAGTAAGGCCGAGCGCGGGGGCGTTGTAGTCCTCCCAGGGAATGATGGATCCGAAATAGACAAAATATGCCAAGTTGAGAAGAAGATCGATAACGTTGGAGACATGAGATTCCTCTGTCTTCTCCGTAAACCAACCATCGTTACTGAACCCAACACCACAGGCGAATCCAATCAGCAAGTCATCCATGCCCAGTAAGGAACCTGAGCCAGCACAAAAGACAGCCAACACGAAGTAGAACACCAGGAAACTCTCACGATCGATCAATCCCTTGCGTTCAGCCAACTTGATCGCATGGCGAGCAACATAGCCGATGGTGAAGCCGAAAATAGCGCCCAAGATACACTCGTACAGAACGGTGATACAGAACCAGTTCAGCCACACCTCGCCGACTTGAGGACGATAGTGATAGATGTAGAAGGACAGATAGATAAATGGGAAAGCCATGCCGTCGTTACACCCGGACTCCGCAGACAACAAGTCACGCAAATGTTTGGGGACACGCTTGGCGAACTTTCCCTTACCAACGACAGACGACGCCAAGACAGGATCGGTAGCCGTGACACATGCAGCACACACTAAAGCCTCCAGCCAGTTCAGGGGGTATCAGCCACCAGATAAACAAACTGGTGATCAGCCAACCCCATGTCATGACGGGGATCAGCAGCAAGGAAACAGACTTCCAATGCCGTTCCATGTAGGCCTTGGGCAACTCGACGCCGACGGCGAAACATTGCACGACCAGGACAATTCGTGAGCACTCGAGGGTGATCTTATCGATATTTCCCCATTCGTGCGGATTGAACAAATTGGCCGCATGGGGGCCGAAGATGATACCACAGAGCGTGGCTACGGTAGCTTCACCGATGTACAGTTTCTCCTTGACGAACAAGGAGCACAGCATGAACAGGCCTGTGAAACCTCCTAGGATCATGTAAGCCAAATGCGGCTTATCGATGTCCAGATGATCCCATGCCATGGTGAAGATGGCGGTGCTTCAACACCAATTGTATTATCCGGAACTTTTGTAGGATTCCGTCTCGAGCTTCGTACCGCGACGAGCAATTTACCGGATGAATTCCGCCCTCGAACTTCGTTGATCCGCGTAGCTCTTCATGCCTTGGTGAATCGGTGATTGGAAAGCCAAGTTGCCGAGCCTTGTAGGGCTGAATGGGGTTTCGCGATCGAGGCGCACGTCCGACAGATTTGGAGGTGGGCGATGGTGCAGATTCTGCGGGGCGCAGACTGTGGCCAAGATCTTGGGGATGCGGAGGCGAGGCTAAGAGTTGAGGAAAAAAAAGAACTCAGGCTTGGCCCCAGGGGAGTCAGGCACAGATTCGGATTGGAAGGGGGGAAGGGAGAAAGAGAGAGAGAAAAAACTTGGACAAGAGCGAAATCCGGTCAGAGTCTTGGAAGCTCTTGGCCAAGCAGAGGAAAGCGAGTGAAGGAGTGCTTTGGGAGATTTGCCCAGAGCGAAGTATTCTTGGAAACGGCGGGATTCGTCAGCCGAGACTTGCGAGACCCACGTTGGAAGCGGAATTGGTCTTGGCTAGCGGAGGAGGACGTGCGCCAATAGATTAGGATGTTGATGGAGGAGAAAAGATTCCAATTATATAGAGAGAGAGAGATAAAGAAAAAGATACAAAAGAAAAAGAAGAGTCTATATCAAATGAAGTGCATTATCTCTTGTTTCAATTGCAGGCACTGTAATGTTCCGGTTCTGTATGGTAATGGTACTGTAATATAAGATCGGCCAGCCCTGTCAGGCGCCAAGACCGAAATCAGACGGATCATCGGGATTTCTTGGGTCAGTGGCGTCTCCGGGCGTACGATAGGTGTTGTAGTGGGGAATCGGGGCACCTTTTAAGATTTATGTACGGATACGGACTTTATACATGTACGGAATATACGGTACAAATATAGTAATTTACACTGCATAATATCTGCTTAGGTATGTATACTGGTATGCAGGACTCTACCTAAATACCCCTTTCCTTATGTGCAGTATACATATCCTGGAATATCAGAACCCCAAATACAATCAATAACTGGAATTGGGAATTTTGTAAAAAAACGAAACAAACAGTATCAGACGAATTGCAAACTTTCGGGGGAATTTGGTGCGGAGAACACAACATCGTAAAACATGCATTCATGCATACGAAGTATTTCCGGGGAAATATGGAGAGAAGAGAACAAAAAGTAAAAAAAAAAAAAGCAAAGATTTCATGCACAATGCGCATCCAGCGCACTCCGCGCGTACCCCAAAAAGGATGGCGTTTCAAATCCACTGCTAGCTAGGTACGATGGATGTACGATGATGGATGTACGACCTGGGTGGCGAGGCCCAATGCTGCCTTACAACCCCGTCGGCATCCTCTCAACTTCATCGCTCAAGCCACGCCAGTTGTCCGCCTGCAGTTCAGAGTACTTCACACGCTCCTGGCTCCAATCCTGATGCAGGCGGCTGATGTGATACTGGCTCTGCTGGAAGTGGACGAGTTCGTCACGGATGCATTCCGTGATAAAGACACCCCGAGCATGCTGTTGTACAATGGATTCTTTGTCCTAGTAGACAATCAAATTAGTGCGCTTGTAGGTGGGTGCCATTGAAATACTTAGTCTCACCTTGAAGATAGAATCCTCAACCTTCTCAATCTCTCCGGGCTTTACTGTGCCCGATGGTCGGGCACGTAGGTCCTGCAGCTTGTGCTCACTAGTCTCAATGCGCCGTTCCAACTGCGCAATGTTGTTCCGTGCATACCGATCTCGTCGATCGAACATTTCACGCACACTGACCAGGCAATCGCGTTGCCGCTTTAGATCTTCTAGAACTCCCTCGGTCCACGCTCGGGCTTCGTCCTCCAGTAGACTTTGGCTGGCAGAGAGATGCCGAGCGGTGGCTGTGATACCTGCATTTAGGGACGGAATGTCATTGGTGTCCACTGCATATGTATCTTTGGTGACTTCCGTCAAGGACTGCAGGGCGAGTGAGAACCGGAGGTGGTCAGCAGCCAGACCATCGTTACGCTTGGCCAATCGCTCAAGCAAAGTGCAAAGATTAATATAGATTTCCGCAGAACGCTTGACACCGCTGCGAACGGTTTCAAAGGTTTCGTCAAGTGTAGCGGGTAATGAGTCTTCAAGATCTGGTGGGAGGACACGGCCAACAAACTCGTCTTGCACTGATATTGTGGCCTGTTTTCGCCACACCGAGAGCTCCTGTTTTCACAGTTATTGTCTGCTTCGAGAATCCCCAAAATTCCCAAGGGAAACTTACTGTTGGGACTGTCAAGAACATGATCACAAGCTGCTCTTGGCCAAGAACGGGATGGCGAACGAGGGCGTTGGTGAATCGAACAAGTCCGTGCCGGCGCTTTTCGAGGAAGGAGGATGAATCCGCTGAAAGGTGAGTGCCATTGACTTCATAATTGTGAGTAAGCGATTAGGTGCGCTAAACCAGCGTTGTACATACCTGAAACCCGCTTAGGGGGAAGAAGAGGCAATTGCCGGAAAGGAAATCGCTTTTGGAGGCAGTCCAATAGCCAGACAAAATCGCTATAACGCCGAATAACCGTGCTACCTCTCCGGGCAGACTTCACCTCATAATTTCGGTGTTGGAACATAAATAAGCCTTCTTTCTCGGGGAGCAACGCGACAGTCACGGTCTCCTCTACCTGTGGGTTTGTCGGTCGGCCGAGACCAAGGGACCGACGCCGTGGTGCAATAGTGTTGGGCTCATCCACTGCAGGACCAAAGCCACCTAGTGCCGGAGGCACTGTGCCCCCAAAGCTGCTTTCATCACTCGGGCCCGCTCCACTGAAGTTATTGTTCCCCCATCCAGACCCAGAACTGCTAGGCGGCGCAGTCTCCGTCTGGCCATTGAAATGATCCCGTTGAGCTACACTGTTCTGTGTGATGTCTTCGATTGCCTTGCTAGACCAGGCATTTGTTGTGGATCTCACACTACCAAATCCATTCAATGGACGCGGTTCGGCGCCTCCTGTCTCATGGTTGTGACCACGGTGTAATTCTGGACTGCCCCATGGGTCTGACTCCAATCCGCCTAATGACGTCCGTCGTAACCTTTGCGATTGTGCGGAGCCGGGAGTTTGGAAGGGAGGAGGTTGGGAAGGGGGCGTAGCGGGTTGTTGGTATGGTTGTTCAGAGCTCGCGTCGTTGGTCGTTCGTAGCCGGTCGAGGTAGGCAGCCTTTGGCTGGGGTAATTCTGCATTGACTCCGCGTTAGAGCGATTATCCCGAATAATAAATAAAGAGATACGAAAGGGCGCAAAGTCAACTCACTTTTGCGGCGGTCATCCACTGCATCAAAGGTAAGGTCCTCGCCTTCTTGCGCTAGGCCGACCAGCGCCAACAGCACATTGAACTCGCCACGACCAAGTCCGCTAAAGCTTTCATGATCGCCAGAAGCAACAAGGTTCAGGATTTTGCTTTGGTCGGTTGCAGTGAGCCCGCTGCTTGAAAGGATCTCCCGAACAGAGGTCAACCCAATGCCGGAGCCAACCCTGTCACCGCTGTTCAGAATCAGGTCGTATGCGTCGATGTAGCTCTCAGGCACATCTGTATTTGGAAGCAAGGTTCGAGCCAGATCGCGGCGGGCAGTTCTCTTGGCTGTATTATTTTGGGCGTTCCAAGGAGAGGAGTGGTCGTCGCCGTCGTCATCGGCGAACAGCGAAGAGCCGCCCGTAGCCGGTTCGTCAGCAAAGAGCGAGGATTTGAATCTAGCAGAATCGCCCGTAGAGGGATCCTCCGGAGATGTGCCGAATAAGGACATCAGGAAACCAACGGGGTGGTGTTTGCGCCGGGAGAGCTGTCGGGGGGTCAGGTGTGGAGGTGGTGGCAATGACGATGTTGACGATCAAGCGGAGCTCCCGAGGGGGGCTGGTCGCACGAATATACGGGCACCGCTCTCCACCTCAATAAAACAGCCCTGGAGACACTGCGATTGTCAAAAAGATGAGACGCAATAGGGAATCCAGTGTCAATTCGAGTTCGAGGAGAGAGAGATAACAGGCTCCAATGTCACTGGTACTGCGCCCAACCGGGTTAGTCAGGCCAAGCCAGTTGTACCAGCTACAACCCTCTTACCTCAAGACTGCAAGTATATACATTACGAAGGTTGAATCTTTTGGAATTGATTCTGCTTTTTTACAATTATTGTCATTATCTTCTCGTTCAAATAAGAAGAATGTGTGCTAGCAATTATTATCATCTGCTGATATATTTTGAGGCTGTGAATGGCGTTATCGGAGATCAAGATCACTTCAGCACTATGTATGCTATGGAATATTTTTCTTGAACTTACACATTTCAATAGTCTCTGGACTTCTGAGTTAAATCTTGCTCAAGAAGCTTGGCCAAAAAAAAAGAGAACTGGGTCTCTATGATACTGCGGAGCTCGCAGAGAATGCCGATACTTCTATATTCCAAAGATATACCTCTGCCGGAGTGGAGTGACTTGGGTCTCTCTTATCTAACATTGAACATTGAACATCGAACATCGGATGGAGGCTCCGATATTGGAGATAGACATTCCCCGTCACTGTTGTACAGACCAACTCCCCGCTCGGAGGGACATCCCGATGGTTAGTATACCTAGCCCATGCATGAATATCATATTTAAAAGTTTATCTGCCAGGGTGCTGAAAACTATTCTTCATTTAACTTTGAACGAAATCTACGTATCTTTGTTTCTTTTACACAATATGCGTCCTGTTACCCTTACTCGAGGAGCAAGGCTCAATTGCCTCAAGCCTCGCGCCCTAAATGGATCTTCAAGGCGATATCTGACTATGCTAAGCCCTCCCAAGTTTGAAAATGAAAAGATGGTGAGTGATACCAAAGTATCTATGGATATAACCGGACTTTGGCTAACAGCAAATCAGCTCAACTATGCCAAAGGCTCTCCAGAAAGAGCCGAATTGACCAAGACTATCAAGAAACTCAAGGGACAATTCCCTTTCACAATTCCTATCACTATTAATGGCTCAGAGGTATGTAGTCAGAATAACCACTCTCAATTAAGAATATTCCACTGACATATATTTGTAGGTTACCACAAAAGAATCCCGGTCCCAACCAAATCCCTCAAAGCATAGTGAAATCGTCGCAAACTACGCCTCTGCCACCCCAGAGCAAGTCAATGCATCCATTGATGCTGCTCTCAATGCAAAGCCAGCCTGGGAAGCTACCCCCTTCGAAGACCGTGCCGCCATCTTCCTTCGAGCCTCCGAACTCATAACTGGCAAATATCGTTCAGAAATCGTTGCAGCCACAATGCTTGGCCAAGGAAAGAACATCTGGCAAGCCGAGATTGATGCCCCTGCCGAGACGGCCGATTTTTTCCGCCACTACATCCAAGAGGCGTGGGCGTTGTACTCCCAGCAACCTAAAGTCCACCTTGATGGAAACTGGAACAAGATGGAGTACCGCCCGCTTGAGGGCTTCACATACGCCATTGCTCCTTTTAACTTCACTGCTCTCGGCGCAACACTTATTGGACCTGCTGCATTGCTTGGCAATGTCGTTATCTGGAAGCCTTCGGACTCAGCGCTTCATGCTAGCTGGTTGCTTCATCAAATTTTGCTTGAAGCCGGTTTGCCTAAGGATGTTGTCCAATTTTTGCCCGGTGATGCTGAACAAATCACCAACACTATTCTTAAGAGACCCGAGTTTGGGGCCCTAACATTCATTGGCGCCACTGCTACGTTCAAGGGCATTCAGAAGAAGATCGGCGATGGCATTGGCGCCGGTATTTATAACTCCTACCCTCGAGTGGTCGGTGAGACCGGTGGTAAGAATTGGGGTGTCGTCCACCCATCCGCGGATGTGAAAAGTGCGGCTTTGAACACCATTCGAGCAGCCTTCGAATATCAAGGTCAGAAGTGTTCTGCCAACTCGCGTGTTTATGTTGCGGAGTCTGTTTGGCCCGAGTTCAAAAAGGTCCTAGCAGAAGAGACTGCTGCTCTCAAGGTGGGAGATGTCGAAGACTATGCCAATTTCATCAACCCGGTTATTCACGAGCGTTCATTTGACAAGCTCAACAAGTTCATCGAGGAAGCAAAGAGCGACTCGGAACTGGACCTTATCGTTGGCGGCAAGGCTTCTAAAGCAGAGGGCTATTACGTGCACCCCACCATCTATCAGACCTCCAACCCTCACCACAAAATTATGTCCGAGGAGCTGTTTGGACCCATTCTTGGAATCTATGTTTACCCAGACGCTGAATGGGAGCAAACTTTGAAGTTGGTTGACACAACCTCTCGCTACGCATTGACTGGAAGTATCTTCGCCAAGGATCCCTATGTCAGCCGCCAGGCGCAGACTATTCTCAAGCATGCTGCTGGTATGCTCTATTTGAATACAAAGTGCACCGGCTCGACTGTGGCTCAGCAGCCATTTGGTGGTAGCCGTGACTCGGGTACAAACGACAAGACCGGCACTATGGCGCACCTGCAGCGATTCGTTAGCACTCGCACAATCAAGGAAGAGTTTGTGCCTCTAGAGAAGGTCACATATCCTTCGAATGAAGTTTAAGAAAGGAAAATCTAAATATAACTTATCACCTTCGAATATATATTGAATTTCTATATCTTGAATGAGCAACTAATTTTACGCTAATGTAGGAACGATTACAATAGCGTAGATTTGAAACTGTATTTAGATGGGAGTTCGTGGTGGATTGGCTCTCATTGCTCCTGTGTTAGTTATGGTTCTGCACAAAGATGAAGTCACAACACTGGCGACAGCTAGTGCAGCTAACATGCCTTTTTTTGCTGTGCGTTAGCATGTGTGGCTGCGTATGCTGTATGTAGTTCTGGTTGTGTTTTCAGAAACAGATCCGTAAGGATATATGCATGATTTACTATATGAAACTGAGACTCGCCTTTTGCGCGGTCTCTGACGACGACTTATAAATTGGATAATCTAAGTATCATATTACAGATTTGACATTTAAGATAATACTCCAATATGGGTTATGTTATTTTTCAAGTCCTTTTCCTTTTCCGTATCGTAGTGAGAGTACATATCTTCCAATACCATACTAACAGGGATTGGACTTCCAAGGTTCTGTCCTGAGGTGTGAGAGAAACCACTGATAGCACCAGATAGCATTGAAGAATAACATCGGAACCTAATCACCGACACGAAAGATATATGAGCGCCTCGTAACACTGAAAGTCAAATAGTTTATCACAAGACTGTCATTGACCAACCCCACTTGGGCAGGTCTATCTCTAAAACGTAATGCAAATCAACATTACAGCCTCGAACTGGGCCAGTGCAGGAACTTGAGCAATGATAATGTACGGATCTACCGTGCTAGGCCGTTCAATGATAGCACAAAGCCCCGAGGAAGCAACGATGAGTTGGCATCGCGGGACAGGATTCCTGGTCCGGGAACCCCTCCCTCTGTCGGAGGACGCCTCCGATGAAAGACCGGCTGACTATCGGTGACGGACAGTTAGGTAGGTGGTAGCGGTCTGATAAAGTAACACAGAGAGTAGAAGAAGTGTTCGCTTCAAATAGTATTCCATGACCTGAGTTGAATGAAAGATATTGCAAACTTGAACTCCTTATAAAACACAAGTGCGACTTTAGACTCATCTATTTGCATCCCTGACTTAAACCAAGATGATACCTCGTTCTACTTCTATGAGGACCCCTCATGGTTTCTCAGTTCGAATTTCACCGACCTTATGTTGTCGACTTCATTCGACAAAATCCCACTTCCATGATGCCGCCGTCATGCCGGCAATCAAACCGCCCGTCGAGGTCTCATCTATGGCCCGAATCCCGACAAGATTATTGCTACGGTCATTGCTCTTGACATCCTTGATGACATCCAAGTTATTCTTACGACCTGCTCTAGCCGTAATGAGTATCCTTGCGACATCAAAATCCGCACTATTGAACCCAGATCGAAACCTCCCTTTGAACAAATTTCTTCGCTGGACGGTCTACAATCACTTTTGTGCTGGAGTGAATAGAAAGGAAGTCTCAAAAACCGTGGCAGACATTAAGAAGATGGGATACCAGGGCGTCATCTTGGGGTATTCGAAGGAGATAGTGCTGGATCAGGAAGAAATGCTTTCGACCAATGCGTCTGGCGCATCAGAATACAGCGAAAAATGCTATCAAATGATTGACGAGTGGAAGGAGGGAACATTGGAGACACTACGTATGGTTGGGCCGGGTGACTTCCTTGCCGTGAAGTAAGTATGAAGCCCTGAATTATCGTCCAATGGAATCTGATATTTTGTTCTAGATTGACAGGTGCCGGTCCTATTTCAGTGGATGCAATGGCAGCACGCCAGAGTATGCCAGAGCCTCTGGTTAAAGCCATGGATGAGATTTGCATTGCGACAGAAAAACAGGGCTCACGTCTCTGGTTGGATGCAGAACAGCAAGTCTTGCAACATGGCCTTGATGACTGGGCCATCGAAGTGATGCGCAGACATAACAAATCTGAAGCCCCAATCGTTTACAACACTATTCAGGGCTATCTCAAGGGGTCGAAGGCGAACCTTGACCATCATCTTACCTTGGCTGCGCAAGAGGGCTGGTCTCTAGGTATCAAGTTGGTCCGAGGGGCATATATTGAGCATGAGACCCGCTCTCTCATTCATGATACACAGGCCGATACAGATCGATCCTACGATCTCATTGCAGACACCTTGCTTTGTCGAAGAATGCCTGCTGGGAAGGAGAGCCTTCCATTCCCCAAGGCCGCTCTTTTCCTTGCCACCCACAACGCTGCTAGTGTAACCAAAGCAATTGCCACACATCAGAATCGGCTCCTCGCCAACCAACCCACAGTCATGTTAGAATGTGGACAAATCCAAGGCATGGCTGACGAGCTCAGTTGTGAGCTGGTGCAAAACTATGAACGTGCCCTCGAACAATCATCCGCCGCCAACTTGACCGTACCAAAAGCTTTCAAATGCATGTGTTGGGGTTCAGTTGCTGAGTGCATGGGATATCTACACCGCCGAGCAATCGAGAATCGCGGGGCAGTGGAACGAACACAGCACATGTTGACCGCATTACGTCGTGAGTTGTGGCGAAGGATTGTCGGATGAGGTTAGTGGCTAGATACCCAATGCACAATATAACCAATCAAACTATTGGAACCTAGTATATATGCACAATCCATGCACCAAGCCAAATAGATCACGGCAAAGTCTATCCCATTAGGGCCACACCAATCATGTGATAGTTCGTGATAGACGACATCGGAGGCGCTGTTATCTCTGATAAGAAAAGTCGGAAGGACATCCCGACTGATTGTACCTGCTCTCCCATCTCTACCCCGCACACTGCAAGGCCATTGATATCGGAGAGTTGCCCCGGTAGCACAGACAATCTTCAAAATTGTTCTATACTTCATCCCGGTATCCTAATCCGGTATGCCTGCAACATCTAGCAAAGCAAAAACGAAAAAGTGCCAGAAGGCGTGAGTCAGAATCTTTAATATGTCCCAAAGTAGAATATACAACTTACATTTTATATAAAAAAAAAGCTGTGAGAGATGTCGATCAATGAAGGTCAAATGCTCGGGGGTCAGCCCTTGCACAAGATGTGCGCGGAAGAAAAAGCATTGTCACTTTCCCGTGGAGGAGGTCCGGGTCTCCGTGTCGGAACGGTAAATAGCTCCACCTGGCTGCACAAGTACGTGCTAATCCATAATAGGTACTTGCGAGAGCTAGAGGAGCACATATCCAGAAGTGCAAACTCGGGACGACATGGGCATCCGGCACCTCTTGACCATAGTCCTCTAGGAGGTACACTGTTCACCGGCGACGATAATATTAATATTCCTCCAACCCCTCAAGCATCTAGCACACTGCTAGATAACCAACAAGATATTGGATGGCGTTCAATGCCAATTGGTATGCTATAACCATTCTCCGAATGTGTATTCGGTGTGTTGATCATGGCTTGCTTCTAGGGATGGGCCCGCCCCTGCATACCCCAGAGACTCCTCAGAGAGAGCATGAGACAAACAGTAGCGCCGAACAAGATCATAACCGATCAAGGTTCTCCCGGAATCCTTTGGTTGATCGGGATCCATCTTTTGCCCAGACACCAGATGGCCGATTTTGTGAGTAATTAGTCTATTGTATCGCGCCACTTCATTACTGACTCGGATATTGAAGGGTACATGGGGCCAACATCGTCGTGGTCATTTTGTCGCCGTGTCCTTGCTTTGATAGGAAGAAAGGTGCCTGAATCAAACTGTCCGCCAGATCCATTTCACATTGATGGCGTGGCTTTCAAGTTGACCTGGCGACCATATCCCCCAGACGAAGTACCTGACGTCACTAATCTGCCACCGTTGGACTATGCACTTTTCTTATTCAACACAGTCAAATTCTATTTTGGCTTTCTTTCTTTTATGATTGATGAAACTGCTTATTTGCAGGACCTGCATGAATTCTACCGGGACCCCCCAGCGAAAGCTGCTTCCAAGAGACCTTGGTACTGCCAATACTTACTTGTTCTTGCTTTTGGAAAGGCGTTCTTGATTCAGAAGAATCCTTCTGGAACACCGCCTGGTCATCAATATGCATCGCGGGCGATGGCTCTGTTGCCTGATTTATCGGGAGTTGACGAAGACCCTTTGGGCTGTATCCAAGCACTCAGCCTAGGGGCAGTGTATCTCCAGTCAATAGATATGAGAAGAGCGGCCTTTCAACATGTGGGTTTATTCATATCTCACTGTTACTGAATTATCTAATTGTGTGAACAGATTGGGCACGCCCTACGAGGCTGTATCATCGAAGGAATACACAGGCATGTACCAGAGGAGATATGTGGACCCCAGCTCTCCAAACGATGCAGAACAATATTCTGGGTGGTTTATATGCTGGACCGAGAATTCTCTGCTTTAATCGGTGCCCCCAGCTCAATTAGGGATGAGGATATCACGGTTAAATTGCCAGCAGAGATGGATGATTCAGTTGAGCAAATTAACTTGACGCTGCATGTTCGGCTTTCCCGACTTATGGCCACTATTCTGACAAGTGAGTCTTTTAGTCGATTGACGTTGGATGTAATGCTAACAAGATCTAGCTGTTTACGGGGTTGGAAACGATTCCGATGACACGCTCATTCGAAGTACACAATCCATTCTTCACAGTATTGCCGATCTTTCATACGATTTAACTGCGTTTTTAAATGCTCATTTCCACGGATTAATTAGTCGTGCCTCAAAAATGGCGATTCGATTGATGCTGGCTCATCATCACGTGGGTTCCCTGCGAACGATTTATCTCGCCATAAGCTAACAACAGCAGTGTGTGGTACTTACAACAAGACCGCTAGTGATGTGCGCACTTCACATGCATATTGAACAAACAGAGAGACAAAACTCTCAGACGATCGGGTTATCCTCACCTGTTGCATCCCTGTTACAATGCTGCGCCGATTCCGCCCAGACTATCCTTCAGACCCTTCGTACTTTAGCGGATGATGACTTGATGGGTATGTCTGCTAGCTATATTGAAACATCTTGATACTAATTCTAGTCTACAGACGCATTTTTACCGTTCCAAGTCGAAGACGCATCATCATCTGCGTTTGTTCTCTACCTAATCCGTGCAATTGCCCCGTCGGTGATCTCGAACGATACTTGGTGCGACAACCTGACACTAGTGCTCGATAAACTTATTTCAAAGGGTAATCTAGCTGCACCACTTCGCAGGCTTGAACTTAGGCAATTAGAGCAAATACTCGCACCTTTGACGCCGAAATTGGCAAATCACCCTTTGCCCCCGCAGGTCAATCTGGATGAAAGCAATGAAATTAACGAAGAAGAACCGTATGCGTTCGATCACGAAGAGTTTGAGTGGGATCTACTGGGACTCAATTCATCTGTCAGTCTTCCCCCGCGAGAATTATTGGATCTTGCAGATCAATTAGATGTGGAAGGGATCATGCGATCTGTTGGGGTTTGATATATCGCAACTATTCAAGGCCAACTAACTATACGACCTTTTACGAGAATTTATGAAAGTTAAAATTGCCGAACAAGTAGATTTTCTATTAGAGAGAGTCAATTGATCATAGAAACTCCCAGTTTCCAGTTTTCACTGGAGTCGTTGGCATAAATATATATAATGAAGTTCATAAATTTAGAACTAGGCTTAATTTCTCAGCCTGGGTCAATACATAAACCACCTTATATCGTATGGATAAAAGAAGGAACATATTAAAGATGTTAGAATAAGAGCAGGAAATCACTTAGGGCACTTCATATTCATTTCTTATCGTATTCAAGCGAGAAACTGCACTAGATCCAATTTAGAGAGATTGGAAAGCATCCCTCAGCAAAGCAGCTTCTTGCGCATGATGTTCCTTGACGAACCCTGTAGCCACACTAGCCGTTGCTTCGCGCCCCGCAAAGCGTACCCGACGGCCCCTGTGTTGCTCCGTCGTATCAAAGATAGTCTCAAGTCGGCTTCGAGCGAATGCCCATGGGCCGTCATTGAGGGATTCCTCTTGACACCATACGAAATCCGAGGCGCTCGGGTACTGCTCGAGATTTTCTTTTACCTGCTCCCAAGGGAATGGATGAAGTTGTTCAATGCGGGTGATGGCTGTATCCGTAATGTTATGGGCCTCACGATACTTTGACAGGGCCATGTAGACTTGTCCCGTGCAGTATATCACTCGCTTGATATCAGAAGGGTTAGAAATGGATTTCCCATGGGCCGGGTCTGGAATCAGAGGCTGGAATTTTGAGTCTCCCATGAAATCCCCAATGTTGGATTTTGCCATCGGGTTCCGAAGAAGGGATTTTGAGAAGAACATAATCAGTGCTAGATACATGTAGGTATTCTGGTAAGCAATGATTTCCATATCGCAGATAGGGCAAGAACATACGTTTTCTGAACTCACGGTGTAGCTGTCGTCTGAGCACGTGGAACATGTTTGCAGGAGTAGTCATGTATACAACTTGAATATTGGCATCTTGATGCTGTCTCGCCAATTTCTCTGGCGATGGGAAGAAGCGAGCATCCTCATTACACAACTGTAGGAAGCGTTCCATACGAGCAGAGGAATGCTCAGATCCTTGTCCATCAAACCCGTGAGGTAGAGACAATACAAGACCAGATCTCAGTAACCATTTGGACTCGCCAGATGAAATGAACTGATCAATTATGCATTGGGCATTATTTGCAAAATCGCCAAATTGTGCCTCCCACATCACCAACGCATTAGGGTGCATACAAGAGTATCCGTAATCGAACCCCATGACCCCGAATTCACTGAGGGAAGAATTTCCAACTGTAAATCGGGCTTGGCTGGGACTCAGTGAGTCGAGAGGAGTAAATGTTGACCCGCTATTTTGGTCATGGAGCACTGCGTGACGCTGCGAGAATGTGCCACGCTCGACATCTTGGCCTGAAATCCGCACATGATGACCTTCGAGACACAGACTTCCCATTGCCAGGGCCTCTGCCGTAGCCCAGTCAATTTCTCTTCCCTCCGTTAAACTTTGTTGTCGCTTTTGGAGGACTTTAGGCAAGCTTTTGTGCAGGGTGAACGGTTGCTCTGGGATACCCATCTTACTTGCCACCGTATTGACGAGATCTTGCGTGATAGAGGTTGATTTGGCCAGATAGACTTCCCGAGACACTTCATTGGGCTTTTTCATGTCTTTCCATGGTGGTGTGAGATATTCGCGTTCGAGGGTCTGTGAATTCCTGGCATTTGCGAGGCTCTCGCTCAGTTTCGACCACACGTCTGCTTCCATCTGCGTGACTTGTCCACGAGTGACCACTCCTTCTAGTGCTAGCTTGGTGGTGTAAAGGTCCAATTGGGTGATTTTGTTTGCAATTTGCTGATACATCAAGGGCTGCGTAAAAGACGGCTGATCCATCTCGTTGTGTCCATTCTTCCGATAACAGATCATATCGACGAAACAGTCTTTCGCGAATTTGGCACGGTAGTCTACCGCGAGCTTGCAGACAAACACAACAGCTTCAACATCATCGGCATTGACGTGGAAAACAGGTGCGCTGATGCCCTTTGCTATGTCAGATACATTGGATGATGTTCGTGCAGACTCCGGGTCTGTGGTGAATCCGACTTGATTGTTGACGATCAAATGGATAGTTCCGCCAGTCTCATACGACTTCAACCCAGATAGTCCCAAAGTTTCATAGATGACCCCCTGTCCGGAAAATGCAGCATCGGTGTGACTGTTAAAGACCATAGTTGATGCTCGGTCTTCTTTATTCTGCTGCTGCACAGCTCGGGCCATACCCTGAGCAACGGGATCCTGGGCTTCCAAATGGGATGGATTTGGGAGGATAGAAATATTGACCTTCTTTCCGGTGGGTGTCTCACGCTCGTAGTTCATTCCCAGATGGTACTTCACATCTCCTGGAATACCATGTCGGGATTTCAATTCGCCCAAGAACTCGTTGAAAATCAGTTCATTTGGCTTTCGTGTGAGATTGCTCAGAACATTCAATTTCCCACGATGACAGCATGGGAATATGATATTTCGCACACCATGCTCTGCGGAGGCATCGATCACTGCCTTCACCGCTGGAAGCTGGCTCTCGACGCCCTCGAGTCCGAACCGTTTTGCGTTCGGAAATTTGGCAGCGAGGAATTTCTCGAAATTTGTAGACCACACCAGCCGGTCTAGGATTTTCTTCTTTTCCTCTGCTGGGAACTGATATGGTCTGGGGGATTCAATTCGCTCACGAATCCAGTCTCGCTCCTCATGGGTTGCGGTGTGTAAATACTCAGCCCCAATCGAGCCACAATAAATGGATTCGCATGCCTTGAGGATACCACGGAGAGTCATGTATTGGTGGTTTGTTGATCTAAATGAAGGGAGAACTTGGGGTCCTATTGCAAACTCTCGTTCCAAGTCTTTCTCGGTAAAGCCATAGAAACCCAGTTGGAGTTCTGGTGGTGACGGTGGTTTGTCTGGTAGATCCAGGGGGTTGGTCTTTGCCATCTGGTAACCAAAGTCCTGGAATGCTCGAACAAGTCGCTGTATTCTGGCTTGATCGTCACCTGCTCTTGAGGGAATGGGCAGGTTTTTCGCGGAAATATTCAGGCCTGGAAGCATTGGCGAGGTCCCTGGGCCCCATTCAAACGATACATCCTGGGGAGGTTGAAGTAAATGTTCAGGTGGCTGCTTCCCAGCTTCGATTGCCTCAAAATATCCTTTCCATGAGGCATCAACTGAAGCAGGGTCCCTCCGCCATTCCGTATACATGTCTTCCATATAATCTGCGGAATTTCCTTGCAGAAAGCTGTCTAGGTGAAGCTATAAAAATCTCAATTAGTTTGTGCTATAACATTGCAATTCGAGTCAAACCAAGTGGATCATACACGACGCTTTTGTGTATAAATTTTCCAGCATGGCCTCAAACGATGACTTCCAATTGCTTGTCTCCGACATCCTGTACCTAGACGGCCAACACCCTGGTTTAGGGGAGATCTCAGAAGGTACATGATGAAAATCAAAGAATAGAGACCTTATACTCCTTTCTGTACATGGAAACGACCTAAAAGGGGCCCAGAGCGAATAGCGCAGGATTGATAGGAGCGGGAAAGAGGAGGAAACATTTTAAAATCCAATGCGCAACCCCAAAAGAGCGAATATAATCATCTATTTTCTCTCTGGAGTATGAGGGGCTTCGGTGAAATTCTGTTTTGCCATATAACCGGCAAGTAACCGCAAAACATCGGACAAGGGTTCCGACATGTGTATCAGGAGGCAGACGATCGGGCACATTTGCTGCAGAGGGAAAGCCTTCCATCTACTAAAGAGGTATGGCTTGGGACTGTAATTGAACTTTATTGGATGGGCGGGTTCTGCAGTGCGGATTACTTACTGCAGGCATTGGATTCAATTCATGATATGCCTAAAATAAATCCCCAGAGTCAGGTTGTTGGTGACTTTTAGTCCCTAATGGTTCATACTGGTTCAGATTTCTAGGTGTACGCTCGCTGTATTTAGTGTGGAAGGCTCGAAATTCAAGCCGGTAATCAAATTCCAGCTAATCTAAGTATAACAGAGGCAGAAAAGAAATATGACGGCCATTAATTCAGTCTTCTACCAGATCAACTATTCCCAAATCTATAGCTCAAGCATCATAGTCTCTGGATACTCCAAGTACTTCTTCACCAGGACTAAGAACTTGACTGCCTCCCGTCCATCAATGATCCGGTGATCATAAGTCAGGGCAACATACATCATCTTGTGAGAGTAATATGATTAGAATCAAAGAGTAACGACATTCTCACTGAAATACACTTACGGGACGGATCTCAACTTGTCCATTGACCGCGACAGGTCTATCCATAGTGCCGTAGGTTCCCAACACCGCTGTCTGGGGTAGATTGATAATTGGTGTTCCGAAGAGCGATCCCCAGACTCCACTGTTGCTGATTGTGAAACTTCCACCGGTCATATCATCCATAGTCAGCTTGCCATCCCGAGCCTGAATCAACCCCACATATCAGCGGCTGCTTCCTCAAAGGACAAGACAAAGTACTGACCTTCTTCACCATTCCTCCAATCGCTTTCTCTATCTGCAAGATTCCCATGGATTCAATATTCCGCACTACGGGCGTGACAAGCCCCTTCGGGATAGATGCAGCAATGCTGAGGTCGACGTAGTCCCGATACACGATAGTATCGTCGTTTTCAATGGCTGCATTTACGGCAGGGATCTCTTTCAGAGCCAACGCAGATGCCCGAGCCATGAATCCCATAAATCCGAGCTTAACGCCATGTTTTTCCATGACTGTCTCTTTGTTGTTCTTTCGGAGTTCAATTAGTCGGGACATGTCGACTTCGTTAAAGGTGGTCAAGAAGGCGGCGGTATTCTGCGATTCTTTGAGGCGTTGTGCCGTGCGCTTTCGGATTCGAGTCATTTTAACCTATGTGACGATTATTCGGTGTTAGTTTACAGTGGGATTTTATTTTGGTCTTGAAGTATATCGCAAGAAGAAACAGTGTGTACTTACCTTCTCTTCTGCGCGGCTGGGCTTAAATCCCCAGGACGGATGGGACTTTGCAGTAGATGAAGGATTTGCACTAGGCTTTTCTGCCTTCTGAATAGGCTCCTTGTGAGGAGCCACATCAGGCGTTGACTCTAAGTCCTCCGGTGTTGCTTTATCCAACGCGGGCGACGAAGTATGACCCGCGGTCTCATCTTGCGATTTTGACGACACATCGGCAATTTCTTCCGAAGCCTTGGAGCTTTCCATTTCATTTTGACTTGCAGACTGTTTTTCTCCGGCCTGGATCTCTGCGATTTCTTGATCAACGTTGACTACATCTCCCTCGGCAACGAACAGCTGCTGGATGATTCCCGCCTGCGGGGCATTCACAGAGACATCGATTTTGTCGGTTTCAATCGTGGCCAGTTCCTCGTCCGCTTCGATGAAGTCCCCGACTTTCTTAGAAAACTGATTAAGGGTTCCCTCTGTAATTGACTCTGCCATCTGCGGGACTCGCACGACAATCTTGCCATCATGCTTGCACAAAGAACTGCTGAAAGTACGGACCTGCAATGGGAAATGTCTCACTTGGCTATGGCCAGATTTGGCAAGGGCAGAAGAGATAGCCGGAAGGGCGACATGCCCTGGGACACCTCTCAGCCTAGTGGGAAGCCGGAAGGCCGCATGGGATGTCCAACGCAGCGCCATTACACCCAGTGGATTGAAATTGGGGAGACAACGAAGGTGGGTTCATTTTTATTAATAAACAGTCCAAGCTGATTTGACTTTGTCTCGGAATGAGTGATTAAAAAAATCCGGGCCCTCTTGCCGCTAGATTCGGCGTTTTGTCACAATGCCGACGACGTAACCAACGACATAAGCGGCCTAGCCCTAAAAGCTGGTATTTCTTGGAGATTGATTTCTCTATTGGTCTAGACTTTGCGATTCTACTCTAATTTAATCCTATGCTAATTGATCTAAACGACAGCAATAAAATCCACCTGGATATCCACCCCAGCAGGCAGCTTAGACACTTCAACCATAGACCGTGCAGGGCGATGCGGGAATGCAGCGTCATAAACAGAAGCAAATTCCGGCATCACATTAGCATCTTTAACATATACCTGCCAGGGTATTAGTTATCGAATAAATACTAGGGATTGCGTGTTTCAACACTCACCACTACTTTGACAACCCTGTCTAACCCAGTCCCCGATGCCTTTAGAATGGCTTCGGTATTCTTAATTATAGCTTGAGTCTGCTCAGTCATTGTGCCTTTAATCAATTTCCCCTGTGCATCTGCGGGTATCTGCCCAGAGAGCCAGACTTGACCGGCGGCTTTAATCGCTTGTGACTGCGAATTTGTTAGACAATCTTTTCTCTTCCGTCCTTGATTGTACATACATAATGAGCAAAGGCTAAATGTGTTGTCAGTTATAGAATATCAGGGGTTTTACTCCGGAAACTTACGTGCATATGCCTCGTTCGTCTGCACGCTGGTTACCATAGTGTGCTTCGGCGCACTAGACGATATACATTGGATTCGAGGACTAGCGGTTCGAGCAAGTTGATTTGATAGAACTCGAGCTCTTCTGAGAGCAGCGCATGTGTTTCGGCTGAACATGATTGATTGATTGAATACGAAGAAGTAATGGTAGTCGTGGAGGTTGTTGTTGAGGTTCGACCCCTCGGTCAAAAGATACCTTATCGTGAAGATGTCGGAGCGGGATCCCGATTCTCGGCAGGTGTACCCGACTTTTTCGGTATCTCGAAAGAGATATCAAATAGTTTTATATGAGCATCACTGTCGCATTAATCTCGTCATTCTGCCAAATATACTGTCTTCGATCTAAGATGACTCACACAAGAGCAATTGGCCGCTTTATATCTAACCGGTATGTCAAACTTTGCTCGCAAGTCCGACCAGTATCTAACCTGAACCCAGGACTGGAAATTTTACTCCCATCTCTGTATCTCGCATTGGATCTCATTCATTGAACCAACTGAGAATGGGTTCTTCTGCAACGGCCGCGGTATCAGAAGCTGAAACTGCTGCAGCACAAAAAAATTACCAAGTCGTTCAAGACAGTAGCAATTTCGACGAAATCCAAGCCAAGCGACCAGACTTTGATCATTCTAAGCCCATTGAAGTAACAAAATCCCCAAATCCCAACTGGGAGTATGGGCAAGGAGTACCCAACAATGGAGCCAGTCTGGCAGGAAAACATCATGAAATCGACCCCTACGCCTCAGATCGCCCGATGATCAACAACTACCGCCTCCTTGTTTCAGGGATTGCGCCTCGACCAGTGGGGTTCCTCAGCACCGTCAATTCCAAGGGTGAAAAGAACCTTTCTCCATTCAGTTACTTCCAAGTCATCGATCACGATCCCCCAATGTTCATTGTGGGATTCTCATCTCGACCTGGTCGGGTCAAGGACACATACCATAATCTCCGAGAGACCGGGGAGTGTGTGATCAACACAGTGTCGGAGAATATGATCGAGGCAGTGAACGCGACCTCTATTGATGCACCGTATGGCGTGTCAGAGTGGGATGTATCCGGTCTACATGAGGCGCCATCGACCACCGTGAAGCCCTCGCGCGTCGCCGAATCGGTGTTCAACATCGAGGGCAAGGTGATTGATATCAAGGAGTTCACGGATCATCAACAGCCTGGTATGAGCCTCGCTGCTACTGTTCTCATCAAAGCTACCCGTTTCTGGGTCAAGGAGGGCACTGCCAATGAGGATTATAGTCATATTAACTTGGAGAAGTTGCGGCCTGTTGGTCAACTTGGGGGCATCTCTTATGGTCGGATTGGGTCAACTTTTGAGCAACCGCGCAAGAGGTGGAGTGATGAGGTGGGTAAGAGTGAGATCTTGGCTAGACTTGATGCTGCCAAACCTGTTGGTAAATGATAATCTTGTGTACAAAGTATATAACTATCCAATAGAAGAATAGGCTATTTTTAGCCATATTTTTTCGGGCACCAACACATGAATTACCCATGCGATCAGGCCAACCCTAAAGAATTATACAGAATACATAATTCCGTGCATAGTGAAACAAAAGCAATTAGCTATTCCACCTGAAGACTGAAATTCGATCCACTAAGGTATTTGAGGCCGATCACACAATAGTGGAACTGACAATCCCTGAAGGTGCTAATATTTAGGAAGATCATTTGGAGAAACTCCACGGATCTTCTATACAACAAGAATAAGCTCACATTTTATAGTATCAATTAATCAACGTTTAAAAAAAAAAGAAATTCAGTTAAAGAAACATAGAATAAAGAATGTAACCCCATATTTCAATCAGACCCCGATATAAGCCACCCCCTTTTCATCTTTGCCTGGGGACGAATCAAAATCTCCAATTTTGTACGGGAAACTCCGCACATCGAGGGTCATTAGAGGCGATACGCAGGAAGCTCATTTATGCCGTTTGTGCCGTTTGTTTCTATTTTTCTCTCTCTCTGAGACATTCTATTAACTGATTCACTGATTCACTTATTTGGAGATTTCATCCGCACAACACACTCCCTTATATCCTTTCTTTCTGACCCGAGAACCCCTTCACTCCTTTATTCCTGGTTCTCATCAAATACACTCTTTTAAACATTAACCATAACGAAGCATCCACTATGCTCCCCACACTCCTTACTCTCTTCCGCCGCGATTGCAATGGCGACGAAACCATGTCCAGCTGCACAAAGCCCACCAGCTCAGCCGTGACCATCGGCATTCCCGCCGCGATATCAGGGGTGTAAGTATCACCGCCTCCATCACCGCCCTTTTCCGCCGTCACATATACATCCATCCATCAATGCATCCAACCAACATACAACACTGAACCGCCCAACCATAGCAGAACTAATTATATCTTAGTATCTTCATAACCGCCCTTATCGTCCTGATAGTCCTCTACCACAAGCGCAAGCGTCGCGATGACCGTGAAGACCTAGAAGACCGTAAACGCAGCTCAGGCTTCTATGCTCGCTACGCAACACAGCGATTCGGCACGGAGGGAGCACCACCATCAAATGGACGTCCCTATGCTTCTGAGTCGCGGCGTAGCTCCGGCGAGTCGATCTATGATTTCAAGCAGGACCATGGCCCCTATCACCTTGCTCAGTTCCAGAGTCCTGAGGTGCCGAAGCCCGTGGCTACTAGGGTTGTTTCCTAGTCAGTGCGGGGTTTGATATGTTTCTTGTAAGTTTGGATATGATGTGTCCAAAATGAAGTTGGATGCTAACTGTCGCTAGGTTCCTACTGGTTGGGGGGCGCTTTCTTCGATTTGCGATACTTCAAATATTCTTCTTATGGACTGGCTTCCGAGGTTCTTCTCCTCTTTCAATGTTTCTTTATGAGTTTCGAGCGATCTGAGCCATAGCACAATAGCGAATCATTATTTTCCCACTTTGTCGCAATATCCACTGGTAGAAACGACCTATAGACACGAATGTTTTTACGCGAAAGCGAAGACTGGTATGAATAGTAAATAATAGATAGTACAGGCATAGATTTGAAACAGGTAGCTATATCATTGAGATCGTTTTCATAAATAATACATTGGATCGTGGACGAGACACGAGACCCATCACTCGGCAGTCTCCATGACTCGGTCACCTAAGACATGGTCACTGCACTCGGGGGATGGCTCGAGCATAGGTTGGACATGGAAATACCCCATTTGGAACAAAACATGCTGCCACTCTGGCCCTGCGGTGCCTTGCACTTTGTAGTAAGGCGTGTCTAGAGCGAACCACCTCTCCTTGCGTGTTGAGGCTTTGTCACCTCCTTCAAGGGCCGCACGACTAGCACGTGTCGTGCGTGAGCGCTTCTCGCCGCGCCCATGTTCCTGCGCTGTGAGCGCAAACAGCCTCTCGCGGTATTGATGGAGACGGCCATCAAAGACCATGATACTGCGGATGTACGGGGCCAAATCTTCCGTGATCGGTGCGAGTCCATTCTCGAATGAAGGGGCGTGGCGGGCAGTTGGTGTAGGGTTTGAGTAGTTGGCACGCATGATGGGTTCAAAAATGCGCTGGAATTGAGGAAGTGTGGCTGGAGGGGTTTGCGGAGGCATTGCGGAGACAATGACTTTGCTCAAGGCCCGGTTGGCATACAAAGATTCTAAGTCCTGGGCGGTTGCGGGACGGAAAGTTCTGCTTATCAACGCACCAAAGGTAGCGCTGACAGTTTCACTGAGTGATGAATACTCTGTTCGCAGTTCTGTATGCAGGAGTGGGTAATTGTCAAGATAGTTGGATTTGAAGCCTTCTGGCGGGGTTGGGGCGGATATATCAAGTGCATCCTGTTCAATTATTAGCTGGTGTTTCGGTAGATGTATCGATGACACTCACGTTTCTCGCGTCCAAGGAGATATTGGAGCAAAGGATGTCGAGAGAACTCCTCATGTCATAGTAATCCGCTTCCCGGCACAGCATGTCAAGTTGTGTTAGCTTGGGAGTAGACTGAAGTTGATCAGGAGACAGAAGTTCAATTTCATTCTTCCCAGCCATGTCCTCCGAATCTTGCAGGCCGAGACCCCACGATCGGAAGCTGTTGCGAATGATTTCCGTCTCTTCATCCAACGAGCCTTGGGTAACAATCATATCACGATTGAACCAGCCCATATATCGCTCATAGGTGTTGAGGCTCAAAACTCGAAGTCGATCCCCATTATGATCTACGTTTGACCCAGGTGGCCAACTAGGAAGCAGCCAATCCAAGCCTGCTTTCTCGCTACCGACACCCATCTGGCACCAGAAGTTCAGATCCATCAATGACTTACGCAGATCCATTCCGGATCCTTGATAAAGTCTGGTGACGGCTTCTCGCTTTAACATATGCCCCTCGTTCGCGGCAACCAAAAGCAGGTAATCGATGCTAAAGTCATGAGCAGGCTTGTGGTATCGCAATATGGCATGAAGAGACATATCCTGAGTAGGGATTAAACTCTCATCGTTGCAGGTGATGATGATCGGTCGTTTTGATTGACTGATGAGAGTCAAGACACCAGTCCAGAACTGCCGGTCTTCATCGAAAAGGATGTCGGCTTCTTCGAGCAGAATCAAAGACTGTTTTTGCTCCCGGGGGCGTTTGGGCGCAGTTTCGGGTTTGGGGCTAGGTTCGCCAGAATGGGAGACTGGATTGCTAGCTTTCGAGGATGCGCCTTTGAAAAAGCTCTTCAGCTTGTTTTGCTTAGCGGCATCCTTGTCGCTGCGTGTGGCATTCTCGGGTTCGTTGAGGAGATGAACAAGATGATTTTGCGTCATATCTCCGACTCGCTCCAGCATATCTCGAGCACTTCGTCGGCTTCCAGCGTTTATCTCGAAGACCTCGAAATCAAGCTCTTTTGCAACGGCATAGACAGAAGCGGTTTTGCCGGAGCCAGCCGGACCGCTAAGAAGAATCACATTTGTTATTGGGATCTTTCTTTCTGCTCCATGTAAATCAGATGCTATGTCACCCGACCTAACAACTGTCCGTTGAGGCGTCGTGGTCACGCCGCCCGCTAACTCGTCATCTGAGCCAGAGAGATTGTCCATCTCAGAAGCCTCCTCTTCGCTTGACACAACGAAGCCATCGAGTTTGTCAGCTTTCTGGCGCTTTTTTGCCTTTTTCTCTCGCTTTGATTTCGATTTTGAATTCTCCTTCGATGATTTTCCGGTGTCCACTGCTGTGATCTTGAGGTGCCGTAGCCAGTCTCGAAGCATCTGTGGCTCACGGCCAAGCTGCAGGACGTCTTCCGCTGACTGGGGGGCGTACTTGTGTGTCCAAAGATGCGGTTCGTAGGTTGCACAATCGAAAGCTGAAACTGATGTGAGTAGGGCCGATCGAAGTCTAGCAAGAGGTGGACTAGAAGAATTCCATGGAAATTGGCGGTTTGGTGAGGACCACGACATCTGTCGTTCCATTGCTGTATGCAAGACCTGACTGCTAGCAACATGTCGCACGGGATGTCGAAGAATAGCTAAAGCATCGTGGTCCTGCTTGGACAGGCGGGCGATCCTCCTTGCTTCAGCTGTTCCAGCCAGAAGAACATTTTCTTCGTCTCTAACTGAGATAGTTGCGACCTTGGATTTTTTTTCGGTCCTGAGTGGTATGCCAAGCACGATCATTAACATCTGGGGGTGGGTGAACGTCTCTAACATGCACAAGATCTTGCGGTGGCCAAAGGGGGATCAAGCAGTTCGGCGAACTTAGAGACACGACGGGGGAAGCTAGCAAACGAACTGCCTGAAGCTGCCACTATCCGCTTCTTTTCTGGGGCCACAGCTGTGGTTTGGCTTGGGAGCACGCTCGCCTTGGTATCTGGATTGTCCGATTGGGATCCATTCATACTCGTAGGCCCCGGTTTCTGTGTTGATTTCTTGCTGAAGAATGGGTGTGTGGGCTTTCGAGGTTGGCTCTTCGCCTTGGGCGGCTGAACAGAGGGTACAGTGACAGGGGGGTTTTGAACCGCTCGGCCACCTAGGATATCGTTGATCAACTTCCCGATATTCTTCTCTTTATCGATGCTATACCTGATCGTCACGACCTTGCGCTCAACCTTCCGAGGCCTTCCCCGTTTCCCTGTCGATCTCTTTTTTGTCTCCCGGGGAGGACTGGAGGCGGGTGACGATAGGAACCCTCCCTTCGAATTCAGTCTGAGAATTTTCTGGCTGGCAGATGTTCTTTCGACTGAACCCTCTGGTTTCTCGTTCTCGGCAGGTGTCAATGGCCGGGTTTCATCTGCAGGAAGTTGGGTCTCCACCAGCGGAGCCTCGGCGTGAGGTAGAGACAAATCACTTTCGGTCTCAAGGGGATGATCAGTTGACAAAAGCACACTTTTGGTCACGTTATGGCCAAGCCATTCTGAGAGACCAATACTGGAAGTAGTAGTGGGTTCGGTGGTTTGGGCTTTGTCCGTCCTTCGCCTCTTCCTCCGATCCTCATTCAAGTCTTCGTCGAGATCCACAGAAGTCTCCCCGTTTAGTTTGGAGACATTTCGATGGTGATTATCCGGGGACTGGAGCCCTTGCTCATGCGTAGAGCTTTGGCTGCTTATCGGTCGAAGCTCATGTACGTGGGTATTTGCGGGCGAGATTGGCTCGTTTGAGGGTGTAGACTTGACCGAGACACCAAATTCTAGACATTGTAAGCTCGGATTCACCTGCGGCTATGGGTCACATTCTGACCTTGTCGGAAGAAGGGATGTATGACTTGCTGTTCGTCAGTTCCCATAGCCATCGGTAGATTTGATATGATGCTCATGTGATGAACAATCAGTTGATCCCCGAAGAGAGACCAGGGAGCAAACAGTATCTCAGATATAGCATTGAAATGGCAGGATATTGGTGGTAAGTGTGGAACGATTGCATGAAGAATCAAGTCTAGGTCGATCTCCATAGCTTCAAACACGTCCGACGCGAAAGGCGCGTTAATTGCTTATGTCAGGCTGACTGCCTCACGGACCAGCGCTAACCCCGATATGGCCTAGGGGTGGATATGCCGGCCCGACGTAATCCCGAAAATTTTTCAGATTTCCAAATTGGATGGGTCTGCATCAAAAAGATCACACGCTTTGAAGGGACAGGAACTCAAGCCATTTTTGATTCCTGGTATTCATTTCGTCATGGATTTACAGTCTCCATCCGTCCTGGCGCAATTGCCTCGCCCCCTTCACGCTTCTACTGGCAAAACCCGTATCGGCGATGTCTTCAGTCTCGCCGATGCGAAAAAACGCAAGCGCTATGAAGTCGCAGTTGCTGTGGATGGCGAGGCTGTGAATATTTACAATGTATGTTTTCTACTTCTTCTGCGTTCTTTCGGCTGCATCTGACTCTAATCTTCACTAGGTTCAAACACCTAAGCTCGTGACCTCCTACGCCGTCCCACCGCAATCTACTTTCTCTTGCCGCCCATGCTCAGTTCGCCGGAAGTTGTCGAAAAAATCGACAGTCCGAAGACAAACTTATACCGCTGTCACCAAGCCGGAACATCAAATCAAGTGCTTTGTGGAGGAGATCGGCAGTAGCGGCTCAAGTGCTCCGGTCATTTCTTCTTCTACTACCACCGTGACCGACTCGACCAGCCCCACGACTTTTGTGGGAATCGTGCCCTCTAGTACCGATGCTGAAGGAGAGACGGACCCATTCGATATCCTGGCAGTCCATGAGGATGGCCGTGTGCGTAGGCTGTCATCGGATCTGAAGACCCAACGATGGAGTATTCAGCACAGTGAGATTGCAAAGGTTTGCTCTACTCACAATGTCCAGTCCAGCTTTTTGGTTGAATTCGATGATGCGAAGAAGGCTTTGTTCAAAAGACGACAGGATTTGGCTTTACTGGCGCTGGGCGATCTGACAACATCCGGAACCAACGAGCCATCTATATTGCTTCTGGTATCCCAACCCAAGAACACTGATCGAGTCTCCCTCAAGGACATCATTGTGCAGATGTTCTCAGTCCCCGCGCATGCGAAGTCAGAGTTGCGGTTAGACGAAAGTCAGCGCCTTCGCCATTTACAAACTTTCCACATCCCGGATGTGAGCGGCCTAGAAACCACCGATGGCAATTCCATGCAATGGAGCTTCCACTCTGGCTCAGCAGGGTTGAATCTTTCCTTCGAGAGGGGTTTCATCAATGTTGACCTCTCTCAGTACTCTCCCTGTGTCACATCGCAATTCGTCCTTGATGATGAGGAATTCTCCTCGGTCATGCGCATTTCTCCCCAATCCGTGATTGGAGCACAACAATCTCTAGTGGCGGTCTACGATACCCAATACCATTCTGTACAGCGCAGTATTCCCGCTGGTGATCTTTTGTCAAGCACTGGGTCAACCCCAGAGACTCCTACAAACTTCATCAGCTACTTCGCTAAGCTTGGGATTGCTGTCGCAACCAAGGGCAACACTCTTATTGCCTTTGACTTGAGCTCTCTCCCTAGTGCCCCGAGCTCTTCACTGAAGCGGACCAGAGATAGCCTGCTCATCGATGCCATCGGCAGAGGTATTGGTTCATCTGGTGCGCAGTGGGATATCGCATCGAAGAAGCACCGATCTGACAACATGGCCTCCCTTCGGCTCACATCACCGGAGCAAGTTGAGAAATGGACTCAGCTCACGAAAACAGTGGAGAAGGCGACCAAGACGAAGAACATTGACTTGTTCGATAATGCTGTTCTGACATACTTCAGCACTTCTGATGCCTCCACAACGCTCCCGGTCCGCGGGCAGTATGTTAATCCCGAAGCAACTCTTTTCTTGCTATCAAAAATCTTTGCTATAGAAGAATCTGCCACAAATGATACCGTGTCAGCATCCCCTACATCTCAACTCCGTGTTGCCATGTGGCCCCCGACTACTTGCGACTGGCTCATTCGCTTGGGACATCTGTCGCTCGACAACGTTGAGATTGCGCTCCGTCGTGCATGCAAGCCACGCATCTTGCAGCCATTCCCCACCGGATCATTCATTCAGGCCCTGCTCGATTCAGATCCCTCATTGAAGCAGGTCAACCAAGTGCTTGAGGGTCCCACTCTGATTTCCTCCGATGAGTTGGCCTACGCGCTCAAGGCCTTCTTGAACCAGGCACGTTCCCACTCTGGAACTCTTGAGGAGACAGCTCGCGCGATCACAAATGGTGATCTTGCCACTCCCACCCAGGAACTTTCAAAACAGCTGGGGGCCGAAACGGCAACCCTGAAGGATATCTTCGCTGGCCTGAACACCTCCCTCCAAAAGATTCACTCGCAGCCCGCGTCAGTCGTCGTTCATTCCCTCCGCTCCAATCTCTCCCGGACAGAGCTCATTTCTATGGTTCACCATCTCCGCCTTTCCCTTGCTACCGGAGGTTACACTTCTCGGTTCACTGAAAACCCCCCCACCCCTATTACTCTTGACCAAATTACTCCCGCCCTTTCTCTCAATGTTATCATTGATCTCATCACTGCCTCTGTGGATGCTGTGGGTCCGTCCGGTTGGATTTCGGCCATCCCAGCAGCGGGTGACTTTGAAGACTCCGACTCGGTCACTGCCGCTGCTAGTCGCGAAATGGAATTGATTGCAGACATGAAGTCTGAAGTCTCCGCCGCGCTTGCAGGAGTGGAAGAGGCTACTTATCTCAAGGGCGTTTTGTGCGAGTACCTCCGCTTTGCAGACCAAGTTGCCACCCCCGCTACTACCTCGGAGGATGCCCTGGCCAAGATGGATGCCGATGCGTCCGGTCCATCCCACCTGGTCCGCTACGAGAAACTCAATGGCGCCGACTTGTTGGTCTTCACTCGTCCCGGTGAGGGAGAGGATGGCTACGATGGCGATGCTGGTGGTAAGATGCTACCACTGTCACTCAAGGCTGCTTCCAATGATGTGTCCCGCACCAAGACCAAGAAGTCGACGGGCGAGGTCAAGAACCGCACCAGCCGTGAGATTGGTTACCTGCGCCGCAAAGCGGTTGGCAAGTACTCATTCGAGAGACTGATTATTTAAAACCATGTGCATTTCATATTCTATACTGTAACATTCATTATTGAGGGAGACAATATCCTAGGAGTTAAGACACGAACAATACATATTTGGGTTCCCACACAGTATTTCAATTATTTATTTCTATGCAACAAGGAATCATCCCACCCTTGCGCGTGTTCAGATATGTATCAATATTCGACTCGACATTAGAATTGGGAAGGGTCAATCTATTTTGGTTGTTTTGGTAGTTCACGATCAAGCCTTGCAGATATATATGTGGGACCGACTTACACCGAAAATATTTTCTACCGATCTACAACGTTAAAGCATCCCCTCTAAATATTTTGACATAGAACATGATTTTAGATCAATTCAACGAGTACTTGTTTATGATATTGAAGAAACAACAAAAGAAAACTAAGTGGGACTAGCCAACATAGTAGGCCTCAAAGGGACTCGATAGTTTGGCTTGAATCTGGGGGTTCAGAGACATTTTAGCATATTCTTTTCCCCAGAATAAAAAATAAGAAAAAAACAAAAACAAAACAAAATAGTGGAAACTAGGGTGAAATATAGAATTGATAGATCTCAAAAATCTCGATATGATATTATATCCTACCTAGGAATAGTATTAAATTAGAATCTTGATCTGGACGGAAGCCAAAAAAAAAAAAGGTAAACAAAAAAGATAATAAACAAGGGAGCCCTGGCCCTGGAGCTTTCCCAGGCTAAGTGGAGATACGCTGGACACCGCATCTCCGCACTGTTCTACCCACCGTTCTTCTTATTATCTTTTAATTAGCTCCGATCTATGCCTTTCCATGTTGATGTGGATGTGAGATTGTTTTGTTTGGACCCGGAACGCGTACCGGCATCATAACAAAGGTTGAAAATGAGCAACCAACCATGGTTGGATAGTCTGTCAGACGACTGGCCCTCTCCAGCTTCGCCCAGCAGTCCAGCACCTATTCTACCTGTTCTACCAGAATCGCCTAAAACCAGTCAGCAGGGAACCCCTAGTCGCATTCCTGTGCCTGCCCGCCGTTCCTTAGAACAACAATCCCCGGGAAGCAACAAAAAGGATAAGGTGACCCGACCATGTCATTTCCATAGAAGAGAACCTCCGACTCCAAAGACTCCCCGAACACCCAAAACACGCAAACCACGGTCGCCTGCCCCGGGTAGTTTGAAATCCAGTACTCCCAAGACCAACCCAAAGACCAACACCAAAAGTCCAAAGGTCAGTCCCAAGCCCACCCCGGGTGCGGCTCGCAGGCAGCCCTCAATGGATACGCGCTCCCCTCTACGATCGGTCTCAAACGTCTCCAAAACCTCCACACAATCCGAATTCGACGGCACGGTTCAGATCAAATCGAAGAAAGACAAGGATACAAAAGAGGGTACGCCAGAATGGCGCAGGCGACTAGTGCGCGGGGAAATCGCCCCCGGCGAACAACGGGACCTGTTCGCACCGATGGGACTCGAAAGCGTGTTTAAGCCGCCTACACCTGGTGCTGCAACGGCGCAAGCAGGCTCTACCCCGTTTACGAAGCAGGACGACCATCTGTGGGATTTCACAGACACACCTTCGCGACAGGATGGAGACAAGGACAACGGTGGTGAGGATGACGCGCGCGTCGTAAATGAGGATGAAAGGGATACTAGCGACCGATCGCCGGAAGGAACCGTCAGTCGCGCTCATCGGGAGAATAATGGGCGCTTAGATGTGGATTGGGACCAGGAAGGGTTCTCACAAGCGGGGAATACACAGCTCCGTACAGCTAGTGGGCTGGAGGATCTGCGCAACGAGGGGATCACACCCATAACCTTCTCCCGCAACAACACTGTTGATGGTAATGGGACTTCAGAAGTCATTAAGTCTGCGCTGAAGCAGGTCACCAACAAGTTGGAAAGCCTGTCTATCAAAAACGATAGTCGCTCGGACTCCCCCGCAAGCGATAGCCTCCTCTTCTACAACCACAGTGAACCTCACGCGGATGGGTCTCCACGAGATGATAGTTTGCTAGACGTGACAAGTCATTCTTTACCCAAGGATCTGTCTATGGGGACGGTGGACTTCCACAGTCGGCGAGGAAACCGCTCCTTCCCTCGGCGATTCTCCCCTTCGCCCTTTCCCTCGCACCGTTTGTCCCCCACAACCCTCGCCAACTCTAAAATCCGAAGTTCTCCCTTGTTTAACCCCCCCTCACAAGACCGCGTCACCTGGTCTACCGCGTCCTTCCTCGTCTCATGTTCGGCCATCCACGGCTGGAGCAGAAAATGAAGCCAAGATGCCGTCATCAGGAAGTCCATTGAAGCTATTCGGTGACCATGACACCTTTACCAATAACAGACTTCTCCGGCGCATGAGCCAGTTTGAAGACAATTTCAGCGACAATTCAGAAGGGGAGGAGCCCCCTTCGCCCTCAGAAGAAGCGCGAAGAAAGGGCGAAAACCGCAGCTTTTTAAATGCGAGACATGAACCATTGCAGGAGCTCTCTCCTAGGCGAAACGAACGTCTTGGATCCCGTAATGCCGCACATCGGATCAGTCAATTCGGCGGTGGCGAGTTGGACAAGTTTGATTTCTCAGATACCAGCCCCTACGAGCACAAATTGGTGTATGATGAGGCCGGAGGATTTGGGTCCCGTCCGTCTTCACGAAAGCGATCGTCAACTCGACAACAATATCTTCGTGGCCCTTCACAGCAGGGGCTATACCATTACAGCAGATCTGCAAGCTCGGGATTCACCAGGAAACCATCTGCTTGGATGCGCCAGGATTTCTTTGATGATGTGCGGCACGGGACTCGTGCGAACAACAAGGAAAATATGGCCCCTGATGTGAAGCGAGTACCACGGGCCCCCGGCATGGACCCCACCCCCAAACGGCGCCGAACAATCATGAGAAACAATAGCGCCGATCCCTATCACAGCGCCAATGGCGGTTCGCCTCAGAAGTATGGTGACAGCATGTCATTGTTACAACGAAGCCTATTGCAACATGGTGTACAGCTCGAAAATAGCGACTATCTTGCTCCGCCGGGCCTTTCTCAATCGAGACAGCGACCTCGAACCCCCACACCAAGCCAAATACGAACAGACGGGGAAAGCCATATTGCACCACACAGAGATTTCTCCGAATCAAACTTCGAAAATAATGATTATTCTGATTCCTTTTCCCTTGATGGCGACGTTCCGCTAGTGAAGATTACTGGGACAAGCGATACATCACGAAAAGGATCTATCACGACTCAGGATTATTTAAACGAGGCCACCAAGATCATGGATTTGATCAGATCCAAAGGACGAGGTGCGGCTGGATTGACAAGTGTACATGAGTCTGACGTGGAAAGTGAAGGCGACGAGTTCAGCGACGACGATGAATCCACCCGGGAAGCCTTTTCTCGGCCCCCTAGCCGTGACGGAACGGATCTTCGCAAATTAAGAGAGGTGAAGGAGTTGAATCCACTGATCTTGAGTCACCTGAAAAAATACCAGGAGCAAGATGATCCGAATGATCGGGAAATGTCCCTGCATGCTCGGCATGGTCAGGACGAGGGCCGAACTGAGCTCGGTGAATCTAACTCACAGAATATCCGAATTCATGGACCGAGGAAACGAAAGACTAGTGGCATGACTGATGACACCGCGGAAAACATTGCCCAGGATCTGATGACTATCAACACACAAATGTCTGGGTTTAGCGTCACCTCCGTGCCCACCGGCTCCTCGCAAGGCTCCCAAGTGAAGGGTATGCTGGCCTCTGACCTTGTAGCCCACCTTATTCCGAATGAGGTCAATGGGTTCAAGTATGACCGCTCGAAGAATCAATGGGTGAAAGATGACGTGGAAGAACAACAGGCACCGGTCTCTGAGCCAGCCGAGGAGGCTGATGACCCATTCAGAGATATTCCAGATCTCAGTGTAGACGAGCTCCAGGAGATGATGAGAGTCCATGGCCTCGATTCTCCTACAAAGAGCGATGCTCCCGCTGACCGAGAGCAAATTAAGGCCCGCAGTCCTTTGGCTGCGAACCCATCCCCGAAGAAACCTGATGTTCGGCCACATACGAGGGACGGAGAACCATCCCTCGGTGCAAGCTCGGTCCAATCAAGATTCACTCGCTTCACGTCAAGTGTTCCTAACACTGGGACAAGAGTTACATCATGGGGCACAGACGAGGCCGCAGAAAGGAAAATTTCTGAGCAAGGAAAACCTGAAGCCCAGCGCGACGAGCCGTTGTCTTCAAAGACCCCCGATCTCTCGGAAAACAAGCACGCGTTGCCACACTGAATCTTTCATCACCTCTTGTTTCACGCCCCTCTTCTCGCGGTGAGCCCGATGACGCCCAACCTGACCTGAACGTGAACCATACCTACCATGGGATTGTGCCAGACGAAGCTGCAGCCCAGGCAGACCATGAAAATGGCCAAATACGGTCATCTGTTCCTCCCACAGGGCGCCAAACTTCAGTCGGCGGACAGCCGTTCATTCGACGTCCTATCTCGAGAATTGAGGAGAGGAATGAGGAGACCATTGATGACCAAAGCCTCGTCCGCAGGAATGATTCCCTGCATGTCCAAGAAACGCCCGCCAGAACCGAGGTAGAGCATTCTTTGGTACCTCTCCAGAGCGCTGGGCCCGACACGAGCTATAGCTTCCACCTCAGTCCACTTCCGGACTTCACCGTCAACCAAGGCGACAAACCCCTGAAACTTGAAATGAGTTATGTGGCCCAACGTACAAATCCCTCCTCTTTGCGACAAGTGCACGGGACGTTCGCACTTGCAACTGAAGATTTGATCAAGCATATTACAGACGTGGAACCATACGAGCCTTATTGGGAACATGTGCGCCGCCTTGTCCTGCGCCAGAAGGGATTGATCACTCTGCACAAGCTGAACGAATTTTGCCCCCGACTAGAGGAGTTGGATGTTTCTGATAACGACATTGGTCAATTGAGTGGCATTCCCTCAACCCTCAGAACCCTCAAGATCCCTAGAAACTGCCTCTCTAACCTGACTCCCTGGAGCCACATGGTCAATCTGCAGTATTTGGACGTTTCAGGAAACGATATCGAGACGTTGGATGGCTTCTCGAGCCTGATTCATCTCAGGGAATTGAAGGCGAATGACAATCAGATCCGTAATATCGACGGCATTCTTGATCTGAATGGCTTGCTAAGCCTGAAGCTGAGCAACAATTCCATCACTGCAGTGGATTTTGAAGGGTCCGAGTTGACACGCCTTCGTGATCTTGATTTGAGCCACAACTGCCTCACATCAGTTCGGAATGTCGAATGGCTTCCGTCACTTGCTACTCTTGATCTTAGCGCCAACCAGATTAGCCGCTTTGACTCTTCTGCATCCCTTATCAGTCTTCGCGCCCTGAAACTCTCTGAAAATAAATTGGAGGCTTTAGATGCACGAGCTTTCCCGTCTGTCAGCCTTCTTTACCTCGATCAAAACCATCTGTCTACCGTTCTTGGCCTTGAGAATTGCCACAATCTCGAGGTACTGTCTCTCCGAGAGCAGACACCGTCAAAAGAAAAGGACGTTGAACACAGCCTGGATATTGATTTGGGTCTTGTCAAGGATGTTCGTAAAGTCTTTTTGTCCTCGAACAAGCTTTCCCACCAAAGTGTGTGCCCTTCTGCTCCGCTACTACGACTTCAACTTCTTGATCTAGCTGCGTGCACGTTGAAAACTCTCCCAAGTGACTTTGCTTTGAGCTTCCCAAATCTCAAGGTCCTGAACTTGAATTTCAACTCGGTTGATGATGTTGAGCCACTGGTTGGAATGAATTGTCTTGCTAGACTGATGATCGTTGGTAACCGTCTCTCAAGGATGAGAAGGGTCTGCCAAATCCTTAGTCGACTAGGAAAAACCGGAAAAGGAACTGCGTGTTCCTTACGCAAGATTGATCTCCGTGGGAACCCATTGACTATCGGATTTTATCCTCCAACGGTGACTGGCAGTGGTAATCCCGATCGCAAGAAACTGAAGTCCCAAGAACAAGCAGTCGTCCGACACCAAGGAATCCATCGGGATCTTTCCGATGCTCTAGCTGAACTCGGAAATGACGACCAGATCTCTCATCGCGCCACCATTGGGGATGAGCCGAAGACAGAAAGAGATATCGAAATCGACGACCCATACACACTCCCGCTCGCCGACCCGCACGCGGATGTGAAGTACTTAAGGCATCTCGATCAAGCCACGCGCCTGCGCCGAAGAGTGCTAGAGCTTTTGCTCTACGCTGGCACAAGTGGCACCCTCCACACCCTCGACGGGCTAACCCTTCGGCCCTCATTGGGCGATGAGTGCTCTGATATGAACAAAGCGTGGGACAGACTGGAGCAACTTGGTGTATTGCGGAGGAAAGCGATCAAAAATTAGGTTATATTCTTTGTTATTCTTGTATTGCGATTTTTTCATTCCCCCATCACGCGAGGAGCGCGTGTGATTTGAGCATTGTTGGCGGCGTGTATGGAGTTTTGTTGGTCCTCGAGTTGGAATTAGCCACGCTTGGTCTTTTGTGTTTGCACAGCATCAGCGCATTACCGGAGTTGGATATCAAATCAATTCTGGCATTTTTGACATCTTTTATTGTTGCTAGCCTGTTCGTGCTTTTTGCTTTGTTGTAGTACATCATGATAGAATAGAATGAGATAGAGCCTCATGCCTTTGCCTCGATCTGAAATAGGTGTGATGACTCGAACCTCTATTTTTATACTCCGAATTATAGCCGGGCCTGCCTTTTTTTTGAACTATTTTAATCGTAGATCATTGACCGGATTTATTTTTCCGACTTTTGTTACATCTAATTTCCCTGGCTACTATTTGATTGGTGTTCGTCCCTCTATGATACAAGCAAAATGGGGCCGAGCAGGGATTCAATGCACTAGATATCTTAGATGCGTTTGAAGCAATGCAAAGTGACTGCGCCGCAGAACGTAGACACGGCCCCCGAATTCTGCGAGTTCGAAATATCATCCCTCTTGTTTAATTCCTACACTCTTTCAAGTGGAAATCGTTTGAGATTATCCCCAAATTGTCTGATCAAGATATCAACATCACCATGTCTGGCTCGACCGAGGTAGATATCGCCCTCCATCAGCTGCAGACGGAGCAAGGTCCTCTTCTTGATAAGATTGATGATCTTCGCGCCATCGGAGTCGGCGGACTTGTCGGGTTGCCGCAGCTCATTGTCTGTGGAAACCAATCCAGCGGCAAAAGCTCTGTCCTTGAGGCCGTTTCTCGTGTGCGTTTTCCAATGAAGAGTAGTGTCTGCACTCGATTCCCGACAGAGGTTATTCTGCGTCGCCATCCAGCACCCCGGTTCAAGGTGTCCATCGAACCTGGGTCATCTCGAACGAGTAAAGGAGAGCGCCAGATGATTGAAGCATTTGCACCGGCTGAGGTCACCAACAGTAGTCAGCTAGAGTCTCTGATTGAGAAAGCCAAGGAATGCATGGGCATCACTGGCGATGGATTCAGCGACGACATTCTTAAAGTTGAAATATCGGGACCCGATAAGCCAGAGTTGACACTCGTTGATCTACCTGGTCTCTATACATCCCACAGCACATCCCAGGATGAGCAAGGGATTGAGATTGTTCATGATATCACCAAACGCTACATGGAAAACAAGCGCAGCATCATTCTGGCTGTAGTTTCGGCAAAGAATGACTACCACAATCAACGAGTTTTGAATATGGCGGAGGAATTCGACGAGTCACGAGAGCGTACTATCGGAATCATCACGCAGCCTGACATACTTGAAGCTCATTCCGATGAAGAAGCGTCTTGGCTGCAGATTCTCAAGAACGAGAAAGTTCCGTTAAAGCTCGGGTGGCACGCGTTACGAAATAGGTCCTTTGAAACTCGAAACGCGTCGGACGACGAAAGAGATAGGAAAGAGAAGGAATTCTTTGCTCAAGGAAACTGGGGCTCTGTTCCGGCGGATTGTATGGGAATTGACAATTTTCGACGTCGACTAAGTTCTATTCTATTGAAACATATCCAGCGCAATCTCCCAGGTCTCATCGTTGATATCCATGAAAAGGTCCTCGATCGACAATCCAGACTGAGTAAACTGGGACCGCCCCGAGGTACTCTCCAGCAACAGAAGGGATTTCTGCTCAACATTAGCAGCAACTTCGAGCGTATCACCGCCCAAGCATTAGATGGCATGTACACAGATGACTTCTTCGGCGGATTAGATAACGAGACAGGGCCTCTCGATCAAGATCTTCGGCGTTTGCGTGCCGTTATTCGTGAACTAAACGAATATTTCGCTGATGCTATGTACACTATCGGGTGCAGCCAATTAATTGGGAAATTTAATCTTGAAATGGTTTCTGAGATTGGAAACCCCTACACGCATATCAGAACACCGGACCTCAGGCCCAGATCCGATATTGAACATGAAGTCAGCATACAAGCGCGCCAAAATCGAGGAATTGAGCTTCCAGGAAGTGCCAATCAACTTTTGGTGGGAAAGCTTTTTCGAGAGCAATCCAAGCCGTGGGAAGAAATTGCTCGAGAACATTTGACCAAGTCTTGGGATGCTGTTAGAGATTTCATCAGCCTTCTCTTGCAACATCTCGCCAATGACCACACCTACAACCTCTTACTGGGTAACATTCTTGATCCTGAGCTGGAGAAAATGAAAGATCATCTACTGGCAAAGCTAGATGAGCTTACCGCATACAATAAACGAGGACATCCATTGCCTCTAGGCAAAAGCTTTCTCACGAAAATCCAGAAAGCCAGGAGTGATCGCCAAATCGATAGGTTGGAACAGGCCTTGAAACTAGGAACTCATTCCGAAGATAAGTCCACTACTATTGAGCGGCTTCGAGAAGTCAATAGCCAGCTGGAATCGACAAGCAACCTGTTTGCAGCAGCAGACATTGTTGATCAGATGCAAGCATATTACGATGTGAGTCCGCATCAACCTATTATTCAATCATAACCTGAATCGAGAGAGTGCTAATAATAACAGACCGCAATCATCACTTTCATTGATAATGTCGCCACACTCGGAATTGAAAATTGTCTGCTTGGTCCTCTGGGTAGCATTCTTACTAGCCAGACAGTCAACAACATGGAAGACAAACAGGTTCAGGAGATTGCCGCTGAGCCTTCGTATATTGTGGATGAGAGAGATCGCCTAACCCAGGAATTGGAGAAGCTACAAGCTGGCTCACGCACATTAAGCAAATTCAATATTCGGAAGGTCACCCCAAGGTCCGCTGTTGTCAACTCAACTACTCGGACTGAGTCGTGTAAGTCGTTCTATTTTACTGAAGGGAACCTGGGCTGATTTAAACTAGCCCGCAAAATTAAAACTCCTCGGGCGGCAAGCTCAGTGTCGGTTTCTCAGCCTACTCACACTAGCTCGGGCCCCAACTTGTTTGCTCCAGGGCCGTTTGGAACTCCATCCACCAGGGTGGCAAGCCCAGTGCCTACTTCCCAGTCTACTCATATTAGCTCGGGCCCCAACTTGGTTGCGCCAGGGCGGTTTGGAACTCTATCCGCTGGGGCAGGGTCTACCAAGAACAAGAGTACCGGTACTATGGGAAACTCTTTTGGTAACCAGAAAGGCTCACAACCCGTGTTTGGTGGCGGCCCATTCAGCTCTAACTATGGCTCTGGCTCTGGTTTCGGCTCCTTCTCTGGTTCAAGCTCTTTGTCTCAAGGAGGAGCCCCTTCCAGCTTTTTGTTCCAAGGAGAAGCCACATCTAGTCCATTTGGATCACCCGCATTTGGTTCGACTACAGCTCCCAGCACAGGTGCGGCTTCATCTGGTAGTTCAAATAAGCCCCCAAATCAGCCAACCCCTTTATTTACTTCGCCTTCCGGTAACTCTCAGTCTAAAGGTGAGAGCACCGTGCCATTGGCTCAATTGAGCAATAGTTCCCGGCGGTAGGTACGAATAGGTGATTCTTTGCTCTTTATCTTGACACCAAGAAACTTTTATCATGCTTTTTGTGTTTTATCTGCTTCCCTTTTTTCTGTTTTTCTTTTTTCCCTCTTGCCTTTTGTTAGTGGCCTTTTCCTTTATCGGCTATGTATCAAAATACCTAGCAGTACAAGAGCGCCGTTATTTTGACGACCTTCGAATGAAGCCTGTGCTTTGGAGTAGCTAACTAACACAAATTGAATACTTGACAGAGACTTTTTCATGACAGAAAAGGAACGTACGTCGACTTCTACGACCCAGAATCGATACTTCAGTATATGCCTTACCCTACAACACTTAAATCAGTCACACGAAGTAGGGATATGTCGAGCCCCGAAAAGATGTGAATGTTTCCTAATGATATTATAGGAGATACGGTTGAGGGATTATGCGACTCTTGGAAAGCTCCGCACGATTCCCCCAGGGGCGGGATGAATGAAACGAGTGCGAAACCACCTCTAGGCTCCAAGCGTAAGGCTTTAAGACAAGGGAGCAGCATAGATGTTATCTACTAGATGGTCTATTTTAGAGGTTGCAGCATAGTAGTATATGGATTTAAGTGGAGCGGAGTGGGTTTCGGGCCGACCCATGGGTTTCCGAGATTCGGGGGTCCTTGACTCGAGGAGACCGCGGGAGTTATATGGGCCGATAGAAGGATGTATTGACAATGATCATGGGTAAATGGAAGGGAAATTTAATTACGGATGACATGTTCTCTCGGGTTTGTGGACAGGAGAGAGAAGAACTGAACTACAAGGAAGAGGGGCAGGGCATTTAAAAAAACCCACTAGCGATAGGATGCAGTTTTGTTGATAAGACTGGGGTCATCCATGGATATATTACAAAAAGTTAAGTTTGGAAATTGGACGATGAAGTCCTAGATAAATATAGAATAAAAAGAAATCAAATTGACCAGTGTATGTAGCCCGAGGGTAGAAACCCTGCATATACGCTGCTAGGTCAATCCACAGACATGGCAATACGCCAATGCCAAATTATTTCTTGCCCTGAACAAGAACTTGCTTCTGCTTCTTGATCTGCTTGACTACTTCAATGTCGATCTTCAGGACGTTGGCAACCGTATCAGCAGGAGTCAAAGCCAACCACTGAGCCAGGGAGATATCAGCGACGCGGTCGCTCTTGTAGAGCTCGATCCAAACAAGTTTCTCCGTCTCAGAGGTGTTCTCGATATAGTGCCCTTTTTAATGAGAATTAGCATCTTTGCTAGGTCACAGGAGAAGTCGGTCTACTTACCGCTATTGTCGGGGAAAACACCGGTGTCACCCGCTTGGAAGTCAAAGGTGCGGGCCTTCGAGTCACCAATAAAGACAGTAGCACGAGCGTGACCCTGGTGGAAGTAGAGCCATTCCTCAGCCTAGATAGTGGTTAGCAAAGTTCCTCTTCGAGACACATATTCGTAAACTTACATTAGGGTGCCAGTGGAGCTCACGAAGACCCTTGGGCTCTAGTTCCACAATCGCAGCAGCAAGAGTCTTTGAAATAGGGAAGTTGGTAGAATCAATCTTGCGGAATGTTCCACCGTGACCAGGGACAGGCTCTGAAGGGTGCTTGTAGGTGTGGTAGACGTATGAATTATCGCCTCTCAATGTACCCACGGGAGCCTTGGCGAGGTCTTCACTGACAGTGCCGTTGAGAATATAAGGGAACTTTGCAGGAACCGAGTCAAAGACCTTAGGGTCAACACCAAAGTTCTTGGCGAGAACATCCCTAGGAGTGTGCGCAATCCAGTCATCGACCATGAAGGTAGTTCTTCTTAGTTAGTATATTGAGTTTGTAAAGTCGGGAATGGAACATACCCGATCTTCTCGAAGTCACCATCATCAAAGGCGAGAAGGTACTCGTTCTCATCGTCCAGACCCTGGACATTATGCGCTACACCCTTAGGGAAATACCATATATCACCAGTTTCAAGAACCTCAGTGGTGAAACCACCGTTTTCATCAACGCCGGACAGAAGGAGAGAGCCGTTATAGACAAATCCCCACTCGGCCTGGATGCAAAAGTAAGTAATGTGCCACAGGAAGTATATAATTGCGGCCACTAACCGTACGGTGCCAGTGCAGTTCGCGGATAGCGCCTTTCTTCAGATGCTGCTGGGCGCCTGCAATATCATGACTCTGGGGCAAGTCCTGAATGACTTGCTCCCGAGACCAGCCGCCTGGGAACAACCGAGTCTGAGACTCAGAAAAGCTCCACTTGACATTGGGCACAAAGCCATTATCAGTGCTGGCAGTGCGGAACTGGTCTGGGTTTTGAAGGTCGAGGGCTTTGTTTGTTCCACCTATAGATAGACAGCTGTAAGCATGTATCAAGCTGACTGGTATCAAAGAAGAGATCTTCCAATCTTCCAGCCTTGGAAGCTTCCAAGATTTTGCTAGACTTACCTAGAATTGGGGCTCCTTTAGCACCGCTAATCGGCTGGTCATTACCACTATCCTGCCTTTTGGTACGAGGTACTGCAAAAGCAGAGGTAACAAATAGTCCAAAGAGCGCGAGGCTTTGGGACTTCATCTTGGATGAAGGAAAGGAATGTGCACAAGAATGGGATTTGGACCTGGGTGCCTCAAGCCAAGAAGCCTGGAGTCATCCCAGTTATATATTACATTTAGACAACCAATACCCCACCCCCCAAATCCCGATGAGCATAGGCCTTAGGAATTTAGCTAATTTCAATATTCCGCTCCCTAGTTGCTCGGTATCGTGATGTTGATCCTAATGAAATTGATCAGAACGCCACGAGTTAGCAGAAAGTATAAACAGAATCACGAGATGATGCAATTCAGGCTGATCTATGGAGTATTCATCTCGCTTCTCGCGGAAGTCTTTGTAAAAAGAAGCCAACTGGAGGAATAATTGATCGAAATGTGTTGGGGCAAAGCTAAGCATGGCGAAGAATATAACAACATTCTTGGCATCATGTCGAAATCGCTGCAGGTTCGCCCGTGTTTATAGTCTCCATGGGGAAATTAGAAAGGTCGATCCAGGGACCTGACAGATATTTTCGGCAATTTGTTTCTCGGGATTCTCGAAAGGTGGAGATTGACCCTGGGAAGATTGACCCTAGATCACCTCATCGGTACCTTTAATGAGTACATAGATCCCACATTTCTTGGCATGCGCGGATCATTCCTCTACTTTGACCTCTTTGTTACTAGTCAACTCAAATCAGAACTCGCACTTTGCTTGGACCCCCCCAGATCTCAATACCGTACCTTGCTTGAGTGCTGAACTGTTGAATGTGGGCTATGGTGATCTTCGAGGGCGATTCTTGGACCTTTCCTATTCCGGAAATTATGGGGTTCCTTAAGCCCTAGTTCCGCTACCTGTTCGTCCATCACATATCAGTGGCGCTGATAGCCAGGGCGAGGCTGAGGAATGGTATAGATCACCTCTTACTAGAGGCACGTTTTGGGTTCGAACTATTGATTTCACGAACTTGTAGTCCCTCTCTCGAGACTTTGGATTAACCTCAATCACGACATCTCTTCAAGATTAGGAAGAATCTCCACGGTTTGACTTGTCAGAAAAGCTCTGAATACGAGGCCAACTGGCCCGACATCAGATCCCGAGTCGGGGATTGTCTAAATTCTCATGTCGGTGTTGAGGGATGAATTTCGCCATTTCGCAGATCAGCATCTCCTCGAGGAATTTGGAATATCACACGAACCCAAAATTTGACCTCTTTGCGTGCTCTGTGTTGTTACTGTCGAGATGTCGAGATGATTCAGGGGAAGAGCAAAACGATGCCCCATTTGGGACGACATGAAGGCGCACCCGGGTATATAAACTCTCAAGATTTCCCGCAAATATGCTCATCACACCAACGCAATCCTGCTCAATCCTTCTCATCAACAAGATGAAGTACTCTATTGCTTCTATCGCGTCTTTGGTTGCTCTCGGGGAGTGTCTTTCTTTGCCTCCTCTCATTCCCACCATTCCTGGAGTGACCGAGCCTTTGACGAGCAACGCTCCTCCCCTGCCTATTTTGCAAGTCCCTACTCCTCCACTGGAGAGTCCTCCCTTCGAGTCGAGCGATATCAAGCCAAAGAAGATTGGTTATTTCTGGACTGGCTCGGCAGACAAGTTCCATAAAGGTATGGATCTACGAATGGCAGATTATAGAGAGGAGACGATGCTAACTATCATTGGTAGACTTCCTTGCCACCTACAGTTTGGATGATGTAGGCCAATCATGATCTTGGTGGAGACTAGCCTGAACTTATTTGCTAATTCAACTTTAGGACACTTTTGGAACCCTTTTGTGGGTCACAGATGTGCCCAGCAGCGGCAATGACCCTCACCACCTGGGTCCCTCTCTGGATGGAAAGACCATCTGGGGTGGTGGATTGCTATCTCTCTTGAAGACTCAAGTATGTATAATTTTTTTCCCCCAATGTGCTTTCCGCAGCACATCTAATCTTTCATTAGGATACCGGCTTCTACTTTGATACCTCCAACCCTTACCGCCCCAAGTTCCTCAAGAGTAACCGCGGTATCCTTGCATCCATTGCGGATGAAGTCCGGGCAAAGCCAGATGGTGGATTCTTCATCACCTACATGGGCTCGGCCGTTGGTACTTCTCCCGGCCGTCTCGTTGAGACTGATGCCGATTTTAACATCATTCACGAATGGCCTGAGGATGTGGAGGGAACCCTCAACATTCTTGAGAAGCAGTTCTCTCCCCACGGACTTAGCATCGATTGGGAGAAGAAGCTCATCCTGACTTCCGACTTCGTCGAGCCGATTACTATCTTGAAGCCTAGTCTTGGAGTGCGCCATGCCGATACACTGCGCCTCTGGGATCTCGACTCACGAAAGATTATCAGCACCCTTACCATTCCCAATGTAAGCTAACCCCTGATATCTGATTAGCATCATCTTCTAACTCAATCAGGGTGGCGGTATCCAAGATGTCAAGTTCATTCCCGGACACCCGGAATCCGCCGCTATCGCCACTGCTGTGCACCTGGGTCAACTCTGGGTCATTTACCCTCTGCGAAAGGACGCCAATGGCAACCAGGGTGTGATCGAGGAACTCTATGATCTCGGTCCCAAGGCCCGTGACACCATTGCTATCTAGTAAGTAGTTCATCTGCTATTTGCTCACAACGAACATCATTGCTAACAACATCCTCCAATAGCTCCGACATCAGCCAGGATGGTAAATACTTCTACGCCACTCTTACCACAGCCAACCACATTGCTGCGCTAGACATCAGCGACCTGAACAACATTAAGCGTCTGGATGACCCCGATGAGGACCAGCCTACCGTCGGACCTCACTATCTCAAGGTCACTCCCGACCAGAAGCACTTGGTCGTCACCGACTACTTCGTCCAAACTGGCGATATTGGTATCATCAACACCCCGGCTGACTTCAAGGCTCTGTACATCGACCTCCAAGAGGACGGCAGCCTTTCTTTCAACCGCTCTATTGACTTCCCCAAGGAGTTCGCCAATCGTGGTGGTGCTAAGCCTCACTCTAGTGTGATCTTTGATCTCACTGATCCTGAGAACCCTCTCTACTACTAAGTTATCTCCATTGGCAACTCAGCAGCAGGAGACAGGACACTGTCAATTTGAAATGGGAGATGATGAGGATGGGGATATAATTGTTTACTCTTCTGGGCCTGACATGTGCCTCCGGGCCATGTATTTTACTGTGGATATACTACGGCTAATTCTTAGTTACTACCCAATGGACATCCACTATACTTACTCTAATGAGTCAAAGGAATTTAATCTTGTAAGGACAATTAACTGGGTATCGAAGGTAAATCAAAAGGGTGAACTAGAGTGCAATATCCGAGAGAGAGTAAAGCAAATCAACAAATAGACACTCGATTAGAGCTCTGATGGCTAAACTTCACGCACATTTGACGTGGGAGACACCTTTGAGCTTCCATCTATCCGTTGCCGACCTTCAATCTCATCTGCAAACGCCTTCGAGCTTCCCTCTATCCGATACCGACCTTCAACCGGATCTGCACAGACTGACGGACCAGCCCCTTTATTCGCAACAATATCGTCTTCCAACACGGCGCGGAATTCCTCGCGCTTTGGTAGGAGGTACCGCACATCGATAAATCTCAAAACACTAGTCATGATAATCACAAGAACCAACAAGGCCAATGCAGACTGCCACCCATATTTGTAAAATGGCGCCTGACTCGCAGGCCAAACGAGAACCTGCGACCAAGAAGAGATCGCATAGTATCCAGCAACAGCAACGCCGACAACAAGAGACCGTACCTCTGGATCCTGCGGGATAAGATCAGAGAGCCAGGCGAAGATCAGCGGCGCTGTACCGAGACAAATATACGAGATGAAGTATGATGCATAAGCAGCAGATAAAGCCACCGACGCCGGGTGTGTAGTCCAAATGCTCATGATGATGCATGGGACGATGCCAATAACCGCCTGAAGAATGATGAGTGTCCAACGCGTTTCAAAGAAATCAGATAACAGAGCCCAGATCCACACGAACACGACGTTGATCGCAGATCCTCCAATGGGGATAACGTTCACCTGCGAGATAGTCCATCTCGCGCTTCCGTCGGGGTTCTTTAGCGATTTTAGGAACAGCCCGAAATACACATATCCGTATGTTCCAAGAACTGTTGCAATATACAGGACTGCAATGAAGTAAACCACCCATCCTGAGAATGTACGCTTCACGCCAGCCCAGGTCATCTTCTTTGGCTCGGCGCGACCATTGCGCGCGAGTCGTTCTAGCGAAAGCTCGCCGTGGACTTTCTTGAACCAGAAGGCGCGCGGGTTAGGTCTGTTTGGTAGATCGGGCAGCATGAAAAATCCTGCAAATCCCCAGATTACTGTGATTATGGCATTGATCACGAATAGCCAGCGCCATCCTGCTAGTCCGTTGCGTCCGTCGAGAGTGTCGGTGATTGCGGCTTGCATGGCGCCCGAGAGCATTTGGCCGACCGCTTGGCAGGAGTGGTAGAATCCCATTCGCTTGGCGAGTTCGGTTGGGGTATACCAGTACACTAAAGAGTCGGTTAATTCGGCGTGTCCGGGGAAAGACTTTCGAATGACATACTAAATAATGTCATCATTCCTGGCCAAGCGCTACTTTCGCATAGACCGAGAAACACACGAATAACGTAGACTTGTTTTGCGCTCGTCGTCATCGCGATCAATCCCGTCAGAACACCCCATGCAATCTCCAAGCCCGGGAGCCAATAACTTGGGCGTATGTAGGTGAGGATAATTTGGGAGGGAATTAGCATTATGCAGTATGCGACGTTAAAATATGTTGTGAATCTAGACAGTATTAGCTATCACCAACTCTTGCCGCATGGAAATGTTTCGGATAACTCACAAGTTAAGCTCATTTCCGAGCAAGTTTAAATCTTCCTTCATGCCAGATACGTAGGCATTGTTGATATTCTGTTGATCGAGATATTTGATAACTGACAGGTGTCAGTTTTGCTGATCTCAAGCTTTGAGAGAACTCTGTAGCGCAACCCACCCTGTGAAAGACAGCCGAATGTCATTAGGAACATGTCAAGGCGCCGGACCAAAGCCTTCTCTTCCGGAGATCGGATATCGACGTCTGTCGACGCATTACGTCGAAACATTTTGAAGGACACCATGGTTATAGTGGCATGAAAGGGAGAGAAAAATCCAACATTCTAGCGACCTTGGCCATTCATATACAGGCGCATGTAGGCCCGAGCCGTGATAAGGCCCCTGTGACCCCTCACAGATAAGTTAAATAATGTGTCCGGGGTAGACCTCAGATTGTAGATCCGAACGATATTTCTGCAAGGTGCACGCGTGATAAGCATTTAAAGCACCAATGATTGGATTCCTCTATTGGGGTAACATCGGAGGAATGCCCGAGTCGAGTTGCTGAGAATCATATAAGATACCAGCCATCTCTTGGCGTTTTAGCCAACTCCACTCACCTACACCCCGAGGTTAGCTTAACGAGTGGATCTAGTGATAAGTTGACGTGATCCTATCAGCTAACGGGCTGAGGGGGAAAAATCCCTTTGGGTTGGAAAGATTTGAGGGGCGAAGTCGGCGATAGGAGATTCTTAGGCTTTCCCCGCATCCCTGGACAACGGTGAATACGAGACTGTCTCTTTCTCCAACTTATATATATATATATATATACATATATTCATGGGGATTGGCCGAAACCTTGACTAATTGCAAATCCTTTGAAATGTTAACTTCAAATATTAAAACAAGCAGAAGCTTACCAAATCCCACCCCTTGTTTGAGTTACTGGCAGCGAACAACCCGGGCGAATCCAAACTTGCATGCGAACAACGAAACAACTGTCCCATCGAACTCCAAATATGTTGTTGTCGGATCCGGTATTTCTGGCGGTTTGACGGCCTTCAAGCTAATTGAAGGAGGGGCCAAAGCCGAGGATATCGTCATTCTTGAGGCACGAGAAGCAGCGAGCGGTGCGAGTTCACGAAATGCCGGACATGTGCGACCAGGTCTGTTCGACATTTATTGGGGATATTGTGGGCATTTCTGATTCGGAAAATAGATGCCTTTAGAGGGTTCAGTGCATATGCCAAAGTGCATGGGGAGCAACAAGCATTAAAGATCATCCAAGATGAGCGACTTGTCCTCGAAAAGGTCGATGAATTCGTCAAAGAGCATAATGTGGAATGCGACTTCAACTTGACAACGACATTTGATGTTTGCATGACCCCAGAATTTGCAGCTTACGAGGCCGAGAGCTTTGAAGCGTTCAAGAAAGCAGGCGGCGATACTTCCCATATCACATTCTATGAAGGAGACCAGGCCAAAGAGAAAACTAGAGTCCCAGGAGCTGTGGCAGCATATGAGTGGCCAGCAGGATCAAGCCACCCGGCAAAGCTTGCACAATTTCTGCTTCAGGCAGTGATATCGAAAGGTGCAAAGCTCTTCACGTTTTGTCCTGCCACTGAGATTGAACGGAGTGGTGCGTCCCCAGAAACCTGGAAGGTGCACACCCCCCGGGGAATAATTGAAGCAGAGAAAATTATCCATTGCACGAATGCCCATGCTGCCTTGTTATTGCCACAATTGGAGGCTTATATTCGACCAAACCGTGCACAAGCTCATTCTCTCGTGCCTGTGCCCGCTTTTTCGGGGCAAAAAGCTCTGCAGAGCACTTTTTCGCTCCGCTTCAGCCTCCTGCACTTCTACTCTCTGATCCAACGCAAGGGAGATGGTACATTGGTGTTGGGTGTATCGCGATCAAACCCAACAATGAGCCCTGAGACATCGGCTAGTCGATTCAGCACTGACGATTCCCGGTATAACGAAGAGATTGCCCAGGACGCTCTGCGGACCTTTGGTGACATTTTCCCTGCTTATTCGTCCCAGACTGCCATGCACGGTGAGGGTCTGGATCACGCTTGGACTGGAATAATTGCCATGACTACAGACTCTGTTCCGTTCGTCGGGGCGATTAATTCTTTACCTGGGCAGTATATTTGTGCTGGATTTAATGGTCACGGTGAGTTTCTTCTTTGCTCGATTACATCCAGAAGGAGTTCCTGCTGACTGGCAATAGGCATGGCCCGGATATTTACGTGCGCCCCGGCTGTCGCTCAGCTTGTACTTGGCAAGACCTGGGATGAGACAGGGCTTCCGGATTGTTTCCAATTCAGCGATGAAAGGCTCTCCCGGCTTTCAAATGGAGATTTGCCTTCCATTTGGTAGGCAAGTCCATACTACCGGGGGATAATTTGAAATTTGAGTTATAAAGAGATGTCTACTAAGCTTCACGGGATTGATTGGTTGATTGGCATTTTATGGATATTGACGGAATGACCACTTGTGCGATATTTGCCTCGCAAAAGGTGGCTTCTTTTGAGCATTCATGGGGTCAATGTTTGCTTTCTTCCCTTTTGTTTCTATTTTGTATATTGGATTAATCTTGCAGTTTACCATATATATGCAGAGGAGTCCCACGTTCTATAGATGAGAATGAATTATTACCTACACAGGGGGCGCTGCCCATGTCAAGCTAGTTCGTGTCACATTGAAGCGAGGCCTCTAGAATTTTTGCGTTTCCTACCACTTCTTTTTCCTTTTGCGTTCACTTTCCCTCCATCTATATCTACTATCTGTCATCTTTCATACCACTTCCAGCCCAACATACTCCCTCTCCCACCAGAGCTAATTAATCAGATATGCGACTACCTAGCATTTGATGGCTCTATAGCTTTGCAATAACGAGCCAAAAATGCCTTGCCTTTGCTAACAGGCGTGGTTTCCGACAGCTTGATTTGATCGTTGTGAGCCACGAAACTCAGCGAACCATCTGCATTTTCATCTTTTCGTTCAGTGACAGTTCAGGGAACCTTACTTCCAGCCAATAAATACCAGAGGGGCAAGGTACCGAAATCTTCAAATATCCACCAAGAAGAAAGTGATGGATGATTTGAGTTACTCGTTAGCTACTACCGTCAAGCAACATGACATGGAAAGGCAAGAGTCCTTTTTGAACTCGTTAGACTATCCAAAATCAGCACCTGAGCTTTCACTGGAGACGCTTGGAACAGGCCGCTGTATTCTAGTCGCCCAGCACAAGCCGTAATTTTCACAAAGTTTTGTACTGGGAAATAAGAAAAGATTGGGTCAAATAATAGCCTCTTCCAAATGTATCGAATAAAAATTTAACTATTGGGCCGATATAGCAACAATGTACTCCGTAAAGGTCAATATAAAGGTGATGACTATGAAAATCTTCGTCTAGTGCACTACAGGGATGTTCGGGAATCAAAACAAAGCTTAGTAATGCGGTCTCCTATTCATTTCCAGATTCAAACTTACCCCTTGCTTTTTACACGTTTCCAATTAGGTGTTCTAGATCTTTATCAACTTAAAAAAACATTGAATTGGAAGAAGTATCTCAATATCCCAATATCCCAACCTTGGAAGCTCCTATCAACACAGAGTGGGGGCAACGGACCGTCCCGCAAGGCAAACCCACATCGGGAGCTTTCAAGGTAGTGCCTAGGTACAGTTCACTCCTTGAAATCATATTTGTTCAAATTTGTTCTCTTACACGACATTTGAATGAAACCAACCTGTCCCCATGATTGGCTTACGGTTGACAAGTCGCGTAACAAAGCGCACATTCATTTCGCTACGCACGAAACCTCTCCACCTCCCCCCTACAGATCCTACCTTTGCCATACCCTCTCACGCGGTCGTCGATGAAGAAAGATGCCCGAACTACACCCCCCAAGATTATTACACAGCAAAACCTGGCGAAACACTTGCCGGCAACTACCAGTTGCTAGCAAAGATCGGCTGGGGAACGAGTTCGACTGTATGGCTAGCGCGAGATATCAGAAGGCATGTCTTGTTTCTGCGTCAATTCTGTCCGAGGCTAATTGGAGCTATTGAGTTATCAGATACCGATGGCAGTCCGAGCGGACAGTTGCCTTGAAGATTTTGAATAGTTGTTATGCTCAATCTGCGAGCAATCTTCTCGATATCGAGCAAACGGTTGCACAAAAGAATCCTTCACATCAGGGTTATGGGGTTACACGCCACTGTCTAGAAAGCTTTGAACTCAAAGGCTCGGATACGACACACCTTTGTCTTGTATATGAGGCAATGCGGGAGCCCATGTCAGTGTTTCAGAAACGTTTCGAGAACCGAAGAATGCCTCTGCCGCTTGCGAAGGCGTATATTCATTTGCTTCTTCTCGGGCTGCAGTATATGCATGCCGAGTGCAGACTTATTCATACTGGCAAGTAAAACTCGTCGAATACCAGTAAATTTCTGAGAATTTACTAATCAGCAAAGTCACTCTAGACTTGAAGCTCGCGAATATCCTGATGACTTTTGAGAATGTGAAAGCTATCCCTAGGTTCATTCAAGAACAAGTCCTCAAGTCACCCATGCGCTACAAGAATAATATAGTGACCAACCACACCACCTACCAAAGTTACGACAGTTTCGGGCCAATGGACGTCGAGGATGTCGGAAATGTCCTCCCTAAAATTACCGATTTCGGTTCGGCATGGCAGCTCGTCGTCGACCCAGAAACCAAGTCGCAAAATGAACCCGTTGTTACGTATCCCATACAACCGAACTACTACCGCGCACCGGAGGTTGTCCTTGGATATGGTTGGGATTTCAGCGCAGATATATGGAACTTTGGTGTGCTTGTAAGAAGCTCGAATATAAATGTGCCTATTCATGGCTGTATTCAAGACTAACCAATTTCTTTCAAAGGTTTGGAACATCATCGAAGGCACAGAATTATTCACTCAGGTCGAAGATGCTAACGGTAGATACGATCCCAAATCACATCTGGCGGAAATGATTGCTCTGCTTGGTCCACCGCCTAAGGAGGTAATTGAGCGAGCAGACTATATGTCCCAGGTAGAATATGATTCAACAATTAGCATTGAGTTCGGAAAGCCGTGCAAGAATGCCCGGGAGATCTTTGGCGGCCCTTACTTTGATGAAGAAGGTGAGTCTTTTATTCTAAATACCGACCTGTGTGTGATTTTGGCTGATTGTTGGTGATAGGGAATTTCCTTCATCGGGAACTAATACCAAATCGAAAACTTGAGGACACTATCCCATCTATTGATGACTCGGAAAAGGAGCTTTTCTTGTCATTTGCTAGGGATATGCTCACGTGGGTTCCATCGGAGAGGAAAACTGCCCGTGAGCTGACGAAGCATCCGTTCCTCAATTTCGGTGGGCATGTTTCTAAAGATATCTTGGAAGGGCGCTCTTAGTATGTGAGCTGTTCGATCCTTTTACCCTATGCTGTTTACAGTTTGTCTAACGGCGAGAAGAGAGCTCTCCACTACGTGTAAAATATCCACCATGTACACATTTATTCAAAGAAGGTTCTTTATGCACATAGTCATTGAAATGAAAATATAGGTTAGAATTATAGTACATGCTTCGCTTGTAAATGCAGATTATCTATGAGACAGGCCAAATGTCGGGTTATTTACATATGTACTGGCAACGATCTTGGAGAATGATCCCCAAGAGGAATTCCTAAGGAATTCCGCTGTCCTCGGTTAAGAATGGCGGTATGGGAACACCTAAGAACAGGTCCGCTCCTCTCGCCTTCCTTGATGGGTGCCAGGTTCATGGGGCATTATATTGGGCGAGGCGGGTCACTCTGAGTATCATGTCCGAGACACTGAGATAAGCAATGATCCCTTTTCCAGTACATTTCTCATGTGAGTACGTATGCCCATAGCCCAAGCACGATCCCTTATTATATAGGAATCACAGAGTCAAGGTTGAAGAGATTCATGGCACATATTCATAGCGCCGCCAATTTTCCCCAACCCACCACTTCGCCACGTGGGAAGCGTCTTTGATCCACTGTACAGCATCTTCGCCGTACTTAGGCAAGACCATGTTCATCAGATTCGAAAGATCGAAATCCTGTAGTGCTTCGAGTTCGTGAGGGTCGGTCTCGACATTCGAGAACCGCCATTCGAGGTCAGGGATGACGGGGATGATGAGACGGTAAGGCTTTGCAGCGGATCGCAGGGCAAGCCATGTTCCTCCAGTGTTCATGACTGAGAACTGCCAATCTTGCTTTCCATCTTTTTCTGCGAATGTGGGTCGGATCATTGATTGACCTTCGTACATGGGGAGAAGATCTTGGATAGCGGATTTTGCTTGTTTGTTGAGAGATCCAGATTCCGATAGAATATCGAGAATTGTGGGGAGGATTTGAATTGAAGCTACTCGAGAGTTGATCTCGATGGGCGGTAGCTGGGGGTGGGCAAAGACTAGAGGGACGTGGAAGCTGGCGGTATGGGGGTTGAGATATGGAGTCACGCCGCTGTTCTCAGGGGAGTGAAACACCACTGTCATGGTTAGGTTTAATTTAAGAGAATGAATGTTGGGATCTGGCACTTACTGATCTCCCACCATCACGACCAGGGTCTCGTTGGCAACACCCGTTTCCTCTAGGATGTTCAACAACTCGGCGAGCCATTTGTCTGCAACGCCAAGCGTATTGAGATAGTGATTTACCTTATTGTTCTTTCCCACCCAGCCGTGGCTAATCATTTCCTCGTACTTCTGACCTTTGGGGTTATCCCAAGGTTGATGCGTAATACCAGTCAAGTGCGAGATGAACAGTCGTTCCTTCTGCTTCTCTGCCGATTTAATTGCATTACGAAGGTAACCTGAAAGCTCGGTTTCGGGGTATCCCCAGAAATTGAACTTCTTTGGTTGCTGGCCTCCCTGCTTCGCACGATCCTCGGCAATGTTGATGTCGGTTACTTTGTGCTTAAATCCCAACACGGGTGTGAGAAGGTTTTGGTTGTCATAGTCCTCAGTGATGGCCTGCATCCATGTGGATCGCCACGGCCAAGAGGTATAGTCCTCCGTCTTGGTCAGGTTGGCCTGAGAATTGAGTGCTTCCAGGATATGCGGCATACATGGTTGGTAAACGTGGTGCAGGTATTCGCGATTGAAGTCCACGACCAAGGGAGAGATACCACAGACAGTCGCCAGGATACTCTTCAGGGTAAAGGTACCGCCTGTATAAGCATTGGTAGCATGGAATCCTCCATATGGATTAGGCACATTATTGTTTCCATTGAACCCGGAGGAAGTAGCTGTAAGTCTCTCTGCCGTGGGTGTTAGATTGGCCAGTCTTTCTTCAACCTCAGCGGGGAGGTGGCCATCTTTAAATGTTTCGCGAATCATGTCCCCGAAATAGGATTCCTTGCGAAGTGGGAATACATCTGCACGAGTGCTTTCTAACTTGAGAAGTAACACGTGCTTGATCTTGACACTGCCGCTCTGAAGCGAGTCGCGGAGAGACTCGAGAACCTCATTTTCAAGGTTGGAGATATGGAGAGGATCATGTGCTGGGTCATAATGCACGCGCGCAGTGTGGTTGGCATTTTCATACCAGTCACTGAAACCGGCCAGTTTATTGGGTGGCAGCCAGTCAAATGCGGGCGGTGCTGCTAGGGCAGTGCGATTGCCCAACCAGCTGTAATCACCTGTCAACTCAAGTAGATCGAACGATGAGGGTGCGCGAGACTGATCCTTATCAAACGGTGTGACAATAACAGTCTCAGATAGAAAGTTATAGGCAGAATTTGACGGGCGAATGCAACGCAAAAGAACCGCAAAGCCAGTAAATGTGAGAACAAAGACTCGGACCCAACGAGAATGCCGAGATTCATTCGTTACATTTGCTTGGGTTGTGTTCATTTCCTGCAAGCCCGAGCTCGATTCAACAGCCATTCGATCCTCCTCCCAGTCCTCAGGCGCGACTCGCTCATATCTTTTTAAGATCGGAGAAGCTCGTTTCCTGCGACAGGCGGACGGCAGAACACTCCTAAAGATTGACACAATCCCCTCAGTCCAATTGTATAGATGTGGTGTAGAAAGCCATGATGCGGCAACAAATGCAATCTCGACGATAATTAAACCCGTTAAGCCGGTGAGCATCGTTTTGACGGCGGCCTTGTCGCCGTGGAAGTTGTGCGCTTGTTTCCAGTGGATTTCGGCTCCGGTTGCGACGTAGAAAGAGATATTGGCGGCTGACAGACCGGACATTGCCAAACTATGGAAGAAATTCACTTTAGCGACGGTCTCACTCAACTCCATGCTAGGAACTCGTACCTAGTCGGAACGACCAGCAAGGCCACTATGGCACGTGCCCAACGGTGCTGGTAATCAGCACACAGGCTGTGGGTTAGGAAGATACAAACTACATCTTGTAAAAAGAATGTGGGGCCCCAGACGATTAATTGTCCGAGAGGTAATGAGTTCAGATGCGAGTAAATGTGAAGAATTTTGGCGCAGATGACGGCGATGAACAACAGAGAGAACCAATACTTGCGTGAGGCTGGCCAGCAATGATCGAACCAAAATGTTGGGGAGAAAGCTCTGCGTAGTAGATTGCGTGAGCCATCTCGGGCCATAAAGCCCAAACCCATGTTTTTTTTTGGTTTTAGTATGTGGCAATCTCCGGCATGACAGTGTGAAGGAAAGATTAAGATGGTCTGAATATAAGAAAGGGTAAGGAATGAATGGATGGTAAGTAAAAAGAATACGAGGGAGAAGAAGAGATGAAACAGAGAAGACAAGAGACAGAGGGGAGAAGAGAAGAGACAAAGAAGAGACAGAAAAGAGACAGAGAAGAAATTCAAGCCAATCGAAAGGCAAGGGGAAATATTAAAAAATAAAAACCTTGGAAGGTACTCAGCTCATAAAATCCCCCAAATCAAAAGCAGATACATCCGAATGTCCGACAATTACTGGCGGAATTACTGGCGCAATTACTGGCTTCTTCTAAAGTTCTTCAGGGTCCACAGGTTTCACCCCGATGTTTAGGGGTTCACCCTTTTACCTACTTAGGTACCTTTTCGTAAAATGGACCAATCGCATCTCATCTAGCGAAGCTTAAATGACCCTGAGATCTGTGGATATGAGTTAGGCAACATTCAAAATATAAGTAAATAGCGCACTCTGTATGTTTGTACCTTTGTACCTAAGATACACCTTCTTCTCACTTTCTCGGTATGAGATTAACCACTCGCCTCGTATAGCCTGACATGGATTCAAATGACACAATGTCAACTCGCTTACAGGCTCCATACAGGAGGCTGACCTCCAGCCAAAATAGTGGGGCTTCAATTTGGAGGCGTTGTCAGGGCTATACATGACCCTGTTGGTTTTGATGTGGGAAAATCACTAGTTACATAAGTAGCACATGTAACCTTGGAACTAACCAGCATAGCTATGTTGTCCCCATAGTATACACTGAAGGCTGATAGAAGTGAAAGGGTATGCATGCCAACCCACAACGGTCTTAGACCCCGGGACCCGCGGCTTCCGTGCCGCTCTGTAGCATGTAGAACCCTGGATTGTGAAAATTGTGAATATCTCAAGGCCCCTATATATAAGTACTAGAGTGGAGTCTCCTTTGGATATCTTCAATCGTGTGTTAAAGATCCTTCTCGTACTTGCAATAAATATTCTTCAACAATGCCAAGCAAACTAGGATTATTAAGGTTGCCAAGTGTTTATCGCGTGAAATAGTGGATTTTGCAGGGATTGATTGCTAGGGCCTAATAATCACCTATGGAGTACTCCATTGTACTATTCTGTAGAAGCATCTGTGGTAAGATAAAGAGGATGCGAGTACGGAGTACTACGTACGATGTTCAATTCTGAGACAATACATTTTTGGAAACCACAGTCGGATGAGGGATGAGGGCATGAACGCCCGAGACCCCACCAATCATAATTATCATCATAAATAGCGTGAATGGAAAAGATGAGGCATTATTTCAACTAGTACCTCCTAATTCCTAATAAGTTGCACTAGTAGTATCGCAATCCATCGACATGCATCCTCGTAATTAATCAGCACATTATTGGACTTCAAGATCTCCTCCATTACTATCCATGGATATATATATACTATAGACACAGTGGTCAATGAATATACACGTGACCACCGCGTAATATTTCCTACCTTGTGAACAATATAGAAGGGTGGTACTAAATCCAAGTCATTGATAATTTTGAAAGCCGAGTCCTGGGATTATTTACACAAGAGTAGTCGGCCACTTATACGGCCTTCTCATGTCTTTTTAGGTGCCCAGGTGTCTACGAAGGTTAAAAAAAAGCATACTTTGTGCAAGATATTTTTCTATATATAGCCCATGATGGCGACCTCGGGATGAGTCCAGTGCGAACAAGGGGGGCTAGTCCCAATTAGGAAGTTCACTAAATTCCAGAAGTTCATCGGACTTTCTGTCGGTCCTGTAGTTACTCCGTACTCCGCGTAGTCTCAGAACAGCCTGGAATCAACTAGGGCTGCTTATTTTAGACTGGCCTGCGGAGTACGGAGTAGAGCTGTACTTTGTACTTTGTAGGCCATACAAGACGCAATCTCTGTTGATCATGTTCGAGCCCCCTTTGATCTATTGGCCTCATGGCAACACTTATATATAAATCATGACCTCTGATTCTATAGGTTTAATCGACATCTTACACTACACCCTCTATACATTATTCCTACCCTTTTACATGTGACGATATATTTTAATCTCGAAAGAGCTAGTTTCATATGGACCATAGTCGCACGCTAGTAACCAAGTTTTGGTGGCCTATGGCCTGATAAACAAGGCCCATATGCATTGCATGATCGGCACATAGTCCCTCGAGGTCTAACTGCCAAACCTCCATAACGCACGTCCCTTTATCCATAATTCTTATACTCTTTCTTGAGAAAGAAACCCACGGTCGCTTTACGGTGTTAATTTAGGATATATATGAGATAAGATGGGTACTATTATCTAGCAATAAATTCATTTTTTTTTCTATTCCCTTTTGGTAAGGCGCAGTACTAAAAGCAAACTTGCGTTGAATCCCGTACTTTCGTAGTCTAGTCTCCTTATCACAGCGGAGGACGGATAGAGACAGTAGAACAAGGCTAGAGAATCTCGGCACACATGCAGCCTTGGCCCACCCCGGTCAAGGTCAATCCAATGATCGCCAACGGGAACCTCCGCATAACGTGGCTAACACTGCACCAACCCCCTTTAGGCTTGAGCCGTGGAGCATGACACCGCGCTTATGTCCCATCACCCAATCCCATCTGTTGAAGCTGCTACAGGATTGCGGCACGAACGGCTGAAAACCGTTGGACATTAGTACCAGTTGGAATTTCAATAGCCCCTTAACCTTCTCCCTTCGCCCTCTTTCCCCATGACCCCGAGGGGCCAGATACCGAATCATGTCGAAATCGAAACATATTGAAGTGGTATGTCAATTCATCGGTTGTTCTCCTTGCGATTCTAACAAACTATAGGATACGGATGTCTACCTGTCAGCCAATTATGCCGACGATTGGCAGTCGTAAATTCTCCCATTTCCCGCGTTGTTTCATGTCATTAATCTCTAACATGACATGTACTATACAGGGAGACTACGTCTATTGGTACCTCAATCTATAATGGCTTGATGGAAAATGGTAGACGGTATGGTTTCATCGTATATTGGCCCACCTGGGGACTCGGCCCATTGCTTACATGTACTTATTACCTGCAGATATCAAACGCTGAGCGACAAGGAATATCTGTATACATGTCATATTATCCAGCATTAAAGAAGCTGCCAACTGATGCTTGAGTCTCACTAGGGTTCCGGCCGATGACCTAGCATTTGAGTCCTATGAAGCTGGGTATGCATGACCAACCTTCTATATGTCATTCTCACTCTTAACACTCTCAGTCATCTACTCGCTCTTGTTTTGGATTCTGAACGAGAGAACCCGCTATTTAGATCGCCTGTCGGCAAGAACCCTACACATGTGCTCGATATTGGAACGGGTAAGGGTAATTGGGCTATGTACGTCAAAAGAGAATCCCCCCCTTGCCCCGTACCTGAAAGAAATTATACCAATATAGCACTTATATTAGTGATGTTGCCGACATGTTCCCATCTGGTGAGTTCCAAGCCCCATATATCGACAAGGTGGTGAACTAAAAGCATACAGCAACTGTCCGGGGAGTCGACCTATTCCCACCTCCCATTAAATGGATGCCACCCAACTGCATTCTTGAAGTCGACAACATCCTAGAAGAATGGACCTGGAAAAACCCACTTGATCTAATCCACATGCGAATCATGACTGGCTCATTTGATCCCGCGGGATGGGATCACGTCTACAAAACCTCCTTCAAGTAAAGCACCCACATGTCCTAACCACATCCATATCCGCAACCATGTGCACTAACATCCGATCTCTCGTAGAAATCTACGACCAGGAGGCTGGATCGAACAATATGAAGGTAGTACATCCATCGAATGCGACGACGATAGCCTGCCGGCAGATAGCATCCTACGAACCTGGGGCCCGACTATGAACGCGTGCGGTGCGCGCGCGGGACTCTCGCTGGATACTCTTGACACCATGCGTGGCATGATAGAGAAGGCTGGGTTTGTGGATATACAGGAGAAGCCATATCAGTGGCCGATTGGGCCGTGGGCTCGAGATCAGAAATATAAAGAGGCGGGCGTGGTGAATTTCCAGCATTGGCTTTCTGGTATGGAGGGATGGTGTATGTGGTTGCTTACCCATTTCGGTGCGCCGAATCCTTGGACTAAGGATGAGGTTACCGTCTATTTGGCCAAGGTTCGTTCGGAGCTTAAGAATCCGAGATATCATATTTATCAGAGAGCGTGAGTTTGACATAACCCTATGGTTTGTTATTGATGGAACTGTTATACTGATTGTTGTTTAGACGACGTGTGTGGGCACGCAAGCCCTTTCCCGGAGAGCTTACGCCTGAGATGACCCCTGAGATGACTCCGATCAAGAGCGAGGTGGAGTGAAAGAAGTGGCAGTGACTATTCTCCTGTGAAGTAAGTTATTGGTTAGCTATCATGAACGGAGGCGGTACTGGAAGGGAAACGAATCAAGATATTTGAAGGTGCCCAAGATGAATATTACCTACGACTTCGGATCCAAGACATACCCTGGCAGAAGACACTACTGTACAATCTGTCAAGTCGGGGAAAACCTAGGTTGCCGGCACTGGATGAGGGTTCTATTTGCATAGGTTGGTATCCTCGTAGTAGTCTAGGGGCGTGCTCTCCATGTTTATCTACAAGGCTAGGATCGTAAGCTTGGTTATATTAAGATCATGTATTTCATTGAGCTATGTCGTAAGCTAGCTTAATTGCGGAAAGAAATAGCTTCCCCTTGCGCTTTTGATCGCATGAAATCATTGCAACTGTCCGGCATTTGAGTTCCATTCCAACAAATTCAGGATTCCAGTTCCAAACTCGCCAACTGCGAGGAAAAGGCTCGCCGAACCCACTCCATGTATGTCTTCCACTTGTGAAGATCACCCGATGCCTCCGCATTGGGGAACGCTTTGCTCAGTTCTCTAGTAATCTTCAAAATGCCGAGTGATGCCTCCTGGGCCTTCTCTAACTCTTGTTTAACGGCGTTCTCCTTTGGCTTGAAGGAAAGCACAGTAGTGTAATGCTCTGACAAATCATCCAACCGCCGTTCAGTATCCTCCGGTGCGATCTTAATGAGTTTGGATGTCATGAGATTGCTGATTGCACGGATATCTTGCTCGTCATCGATACCCGCGACGACGCGGTCAAAGAGATCGGCTATATGGGTGCGGGAGAAGGAAGTGTCGAGCGAGGCATAGAGGGTTTCGTAGGCACTCTGTAACCGAGGATGTCAGTGGGGGTCTACGGTGGATAATAAGAGATACTGACCTTTCGCAAGTCGAGACCATCATCCACTTTGTGTTTGAACGGACCCATTTGTACCTCACGAATGAGCTCTGGCTTGATTTTGGTGTCACCAAGAACAGCCGGCAGCAGCTCTTCGAGGTGAGGGAGCAGAAGATCCATCTTGTTATGGATGGCAGAGTTAAGGGTGGTCAACGCAAGTCGGTGGTTGCCCAAATCACTGTCACCAAGCATGTTGGTCAAAAGGGGCACCATCAACGGTCGCAGTACATCGTTGTAAGCATCACTTGAATCAGCAAGGGTGTAGCGGAATGCCGAAATCACCACGCCACGAACAGCCGGGTCATCGTTGGCCAGGTATTCCTGTAAGCATGAGGTTAGTATTGGTAACATAGAAGAACGAGCACGACTTACTGCAAAGTGGGGAATGTAAGCACCAGGGTCAAGGAGTGCCAAGCGACCCACACACTCAGCCCCGACAGCCCGGTTGTCTTCCTCCTCAGACACAACAAGGAGTGCGTGCCACAGTTTGTGGGCGGATGGTGCAAGATCCGGACGTACGACCTCAGGATGCTGGAGTAATTCTCGTACCGAATGGAGAAGCAAGTAGCTTGAAGCATTCGATTTTCCCAACCCATTCAGAATGATTGGGAGATAAGCTTTGACACTACCTGCGGCAGCATTTCCGAGGGCAGTGGCGGCAGCCAAGCGCACATGATCCGACTGAGATTCGAAATGGGGAATGAAGAGACCCGGGGTCAACGCGCACTCTGAGCCCATTCGCAAGCCGATTTCGCCTAGGATAGCAAGGGCAAGGCATTTTCGGCTATCATCACGTGCAGTCTTAAGTTCTGTTGAGAAATCTTCCATTGTGACTCCGAGGTTCGGTCCACCGTGAACCAGAAGGGTGCCGACGGCTCTTCCGACCACTGATGAGTCGCCTGTAATTCCAACGTCACGGAGAAGATTCTGCATCAAACTAGCACCCGCACCTTCGTCACCAATGACTTTGACGAGCAGCAACAATGCTTTGAGAACAGTTCCGACAAGTGGTTTGGTCACGATTGAGCAGATAGAAGAGATCAGACTGTCATTGACCATCAGTTTTGCGTTGCCAGGGACAAGTTTGGCAATAATGATCAACGTGGGCGTGAGCGTGTGGAAATCAGCTGCCGTGAGAAGAGGCAAAGCAGCATTCTCCAGTGCTGCGATCGTGTCGGGGGTGAGGTGAGATCTTATGTTGGAGTTCATGGAAAGACTGCGGAGAGTTTCTAAACACGCGCCTCTCAAGGCACGATCGGATTTGCGCAAGTTCGATCCCAGCTCAAGGGCGACATTGTTAACCCAATCACTGGAAACATCCTCTTTACGGCTGGCAAGGACGACGACATCATCAACCGCACGAACAGCGGACAGACGAGTGGTCTCGTTCTTCACCCGGTCGACCAAAACAGCCAGGCCATTAGACCTCTTCTCGGATGAAAGGAACGCCACACCTCGTTCTCCTGATGTACGTGCGAGAATCACACCGAAAACATGGATCGCCCGTTGACGGACTTCGAGATCAGCGCTTGTGTCGGTGATTCGAGAGTGGACAACTTCATAGAGCTTCTGCAGCTGCAAAGTGACATCGGAAGGATTGGCAGATACGCGTGGGGGTGTAATCGCTTTCACGATTTGCTCCACAGCGCCTAATGCCTCACTGCTGACTTTGTAGTTGCGATCGTTGACGGCTGCAACCACTCCGGGCACCAGGGCAATCAGGAATGGCAATAGCGCGTCGGACAGATGGGTCTCGGCGATCACAGCAATGAGGCCCAGGGTTTCGATTTGGAGGGTACCTGCACTGACAGCAGCCCCAGTATGAGCCGCTGTGCTTCCCGACAGAGATGAGGTCTTGAGGGCATCCGCAATGAGGTCTTCAATTTGTTGAAGATGGTCTGCAAGACCGCCATAACGAACCAGGGAAAGACTTTTGAGGAGAATAATCGCAGCTTGCTTGAGCGGAATCGAAGCCTGCTTCCAAACTTTGACAAGGTTCTGTACAATTGAAGGTACGGAGCGGGCCAGATCAGCCTGAGAACCAGATTTTGGGGACGATGGCACAGCAGGAGAATCCATTGCTGACGAGGTTCCAGCACTAGGCTCGAAGTCAATCATTGACGCATCACTATCTTGGCGTCTGCGCTTGCGAGAATTCTTCGTACCACCCACGGCCTCCAGGAAGTCATTGGATGTGATGATCATGGAGCCCTCGCCGGTTTTCCGAACAAGCGCCGTCAATGTTGACACCACCTCAAGTTTCACACTCTCTTCTCTTTCCCTGCTAATTTGGGAGATCAGAGCCGGGGCAATTTGCTGAAACAAGGCGGAAGCATCCGAGGCGCGACCAAGCCCGTAGGTAGAGATGACGGTGTAGAGAAGCTTGGCAGCACATCGGCGTACCTTCCAGCTCATGTCGTCAATATCACTGTAGCCTCCTTCTTCCTCAAAGTCCTCGAATTCGTCGTCATCCAGGTCGGGCTCCTCCGTGGCATCGTCACTCCCATCATCCTGTGTGCCTCCCATCTCCTCATCGTCCTCAACTTCGGCAACGTTTGGATCATATTTTAAGAACCGAAGAGCTGATCGAGTGGTGTTCGTTAGGTAGGGTTGCATCTGTTTGTTGCAGGAGCTGATCAGCGCCTCAAGCGTGACCAAGGCGGTCTCGCGGAGCTCGTCCGCCTGGGGGTCATGTTCGTCGTCGGAGTCGGAGTAAGAGGACATTTTGGCGAGGGTAGAAGGACAATAGAGGTAATTTGGTGGAATGAGTAATGTGAAATTAGGTTGACTCTGCGGACACACGCGCTGGAGACGTTGGTGTTGGGGTGTCACCGTCACGGAGCCTGGAGTCGCAGGCAAGCTAGCTGCCCCGCGCTAGTCCCGATCTGGTAATAAACTCACGTGCGCGACCTCTACTGCAAAAAGTCGAGCAGATCGAGTGACGGTTGGGCACGTTGTTTGGAGGCTAGAAGAGCTTGAAGACCACCTTGTTTTCTTGCTTTGGCTCTTTTCTTGCTGCTCTGGTTCTCACCTACCTTGGGATCCGTCGAGGCCTGGGTCAAACCTTTCACGTCAACCCCTACAGGAGTTGACCCTCGAGTAGATGAAACCGTAGCTGCTCTAGACGAAGGTTTCGAGACAGGCTTCCTTGAATTTCTTTGAGGTATCACTGTCCGCTGGTGGCAGCGTAAACACTTGTACACTGTGGCACCTGCGGATGCCGATCCAGAGCTTAAAGGCTTGCTTTTTTTCGGCTTGATCTTAGTAACTTTACTCCATTGGGCATTTCTAATGCTACCACACGCTCCACAGTGATCTTTCTTCTGAAGGACACTCAATGACTTCGACTCCTCGTGGAGAAGCCGAGTGTGCACCGCTAGCAGATGAGCCGATGTCGATGAACCAAGGGGGACGGCCGAGACAGCCTGAATGAGAAAGGAAGGATCAATGTGAGACATTGTGCGGTCGTTCCTACTGAGGCAAAAGGAATTTAATTCCAAAATCCAAACAATAGTCAACTGAAAGACAAAGACAATGGAGACAAATGGAGGACAAAGAGGACAAATAGAAGACAATAGGCCAGGCCGTTTGCTATTTTCCTATTCAGAGATTTGCCGCGCGGGAGCTTAAAACCCAGCTCCACCAAGCCGCTTCTTCCCATCTACATCTCTCTGCTCTTTACCCTTTCCATCTTCTACCCACTACCCTTCTTTTACTCTTCACCTTTCATTTTCTTTCCTGCAGCTCTCATTGAATTTGTTGCAGGAAGTAAGTTACAAATTTTCCTTTCTGACAGCCTCATTCCGAGGTTTGTCTTCTTTTTCTGTGTTATCACAATCCGATAGCTCAGTCGGATTCGTCCACGATGGCGCCAGTGCGCATTGCTGTGGAAGGCTGTGTAAGTGACATTGCATGAATGGAGAGAACCCCCCCCCCACTTCATGTGACATATCCACTTCACAGCTTGTTGCTAATAATTTTTATATAGGGTCATGGCAGTCTCAATGACATCTATGAAACTGTGGATCGCAAAGCCACTGAAAAAGGCTGGGAGTCTGTTGACCTTGTGATCATTGGAGGAGATTTCCAGGTGGGTTCCCTTTCATGTCTCATTTCACACGAGCTCAATATTGACTGACCAAACCAGGCTTTGCGTAATGCTAATGATGCGACTTGTCTTTCCGTTCCCGACAAGTTCAAACAAATCGGTGATTTTCACGAGTACTATAGTGGTGCCCGTACTGCTCCTTACTTGACATTGTTCATCGGAGGCAACCATGAGGCCAGCAATCACCTTTCCGAGCTCTACTACGGCGGTTGGGTGGCTCCCAACATCTACTTCATGGGAGCAGCCAACATCGTCCGCTTTGGACCTCTCCGAATCTCCGGAATGTCGGGCATCTGGAAAGGTTACGACTACCGGAAGCCTCACTATGAACGGCTGCCGTACAGCAGGGATGACGTTTCTTCAATCTACCACATCCGGGAGGTCGATGTCCGGAAGTTGCTGCAAGTGCGCACCCAGGTCGACATCGGCCTGTCCCACGATTGGCCAAAGGGCGTTGAGATGCTTGGAGATTTTGCAACCCTGTTTCGCAAGAAGTCAGGCTTCAAAGCTGATTCCGATTCAGGAAAGCTCGGAAGTGTCGCTGCACGTCAAGCCCTAAATCATCTACGCCCTGCCTATTGGCTTTCGGCCCATTTGCACGTCCGCTACACTGCCAATGTGCCCCATGACCCACCTCGTACGGATTCCACTTCGTTGAGTCCCCCCGATCCTCATGTTCCTGCCTCGGATGCAAACAACGAGACCGTGGTTCCACGTAGTAATGTCAACACCAAGACCCTTGCTGGCCACCACTTGCTTGGTACTGCCACTGGAGACGAACAGTCTCGCATCAAAGCTTGGAATGAATTCGGAGATAAAGCTCGACAGGCTGAGAAAGAGAAGCGTGACCAAGATGAGTTCATGCGTATGGTCAGGGCAAGACAGCCCAAAGCTCCACGCAACATTACGTTCACCGAAACTGCCAAGATTGGAGGTGGTCCCATTCAGACATTCGTACGTGGCGCGGATGGAGAAAAGATCGAATCCGCCCCAGTCGACGGGGAGGACATCGAAAACCTCGACAAAGTCAGCCAGGGAAACAGCCCTGTGAATACCTCTTCTAAGGAGGCGGTTGCCAAGCAGGACTCGTTTGCCGAGACAACAGAAGATACCCAGACTACCAAGCATGTGAAGACGACCCAGGATGTCAAGACCACCAACGATGTTGCGGATAACATTGACAAAATCAGCATTTCTACCAGCCCCAGCAGCGCCGCAAGCGTGAAGTCTCCTCCGGCCGAGAAGGCTCTTCCGAAAGCCGACATTTCTCTGAACTGGGCTGATGATCACTCTCATGATCCCTGGTGGAGCGATGGTGCAGATGATCGAGCCCGCGAAGTGGAAACCGAGCTCCCGACCAGCCTTGAGAAGTCGTTTGTACCCAAGGCTACCGCGAATAACGCAAGCTCCGAACTTCTTCCACCCCCGGAGATGATCAAGAACATTATGACTCGGTTCCTGACCTTGGACAAACCACATAATCATGATGACTTTGTTGAACTACTGGAGATTGAGCCGATTTCTGAGCATGATGATACCGCGGTAGCGTCTCCCCTGCGACTCATGTATGACAAGGAGTGGCTGGCGATCACTCGTGCCTTTGCTGACGAGCTCGAGTTTGGTGGAAACCCTAAAGGCAGTGTCCCTGCCCACAAGGGATACGAATTCTATCAACAACGCATTGCCGAGGAAGAAGAATGGGTACGCGAGAACGTTGTTAACGCTGGATTGTTGAACATTCCAACTGACTTCGTCCCGACTGCTCCCGTCTATGACCCTAATGTTTCAATCAACACACGGGAGCAGCCGAAAGAGTACACCAACCCGCAGACCTCTGCATTCTGCAATCTGATTGGAATCGAAAACAAGTTTGACATGAGCGAGGAAGAACGTCAGGCTCGCATGGAAGCCGGCCCACGCCCCGATGAACCTCGTCACTTCCAGGGCAACCGTGGTGGACGTGGTGGACGCGGCCGTGGCGGACGTGGTCGTGGCGGTCGTGGTGGACGTGGTCCTGGACGCGGCGGTTACAGTGCTCGTGGCGGGCGTGGCAACTCAGGACCGTCAACCCAGGGCGCAGACGCCTGGTAATTTGCCCAGTTCTTGGCTCTCCCTCCGACATAGGGAGCGCTTGGGCGTTTCTTTGGTGGATTGCCGGTTTGAATGACAAGTGAGAGTCTTTTACAGAATATCTTTTACCAATTTCTTTTGTTTTGCTGTCTACATGTATCTACATGAACTTATGAATCCGCACTGTGGGTAGTAGGGACTAGTTTACTTTAGTCGGGAGGTCCCTTGTTTTCGACTTCAGTTTCTGCATCCTAGTGACTCGATAGAATAGCTTACTATGCTTTTACATCGCCCGTGTTCTACCTGCACATACCATGTATCCAGGGCGGTGTTTCTGTCACTTCTCTAGGCTGTGACTTTCCTATTGTTTCTGTTTTCTATTTCAATTGCTAGTGTCTCCCCAATCAATGAATGATACTCCAATTACAGATCACATTAGCCAACAATCTTCTTATTATAGTCCGTGATATCAAACGTCAGGCCACTTTAGCTTCTACTGGTTTCCAATATTGTAAGATGTAGTCTACCGCCGTATTGCGTGTAACTCGAGCTAATTAGCCCATTGACAAAGCGTCTATTTCCCAAACTATTTCTACCCACAGGAGATTAGAGAACAAAAATATAGTGGAGACTGGGAAATCAAAAACAAAAAAAGAAGTGCATCATCCGTGAATCGAACACGGGCCTCGTCGATGGCAACGACGAATTCTACCACTAGACCAATGATGCTGAGAAACCAAGTGGATCTGAAAGCTGATTCGTTGGTGATATCTAGTGATCACCAATTGAATACTTATCCATGAATCTTCTATCTTCCATTTCAGCCTGCCGCCTAGATATTTGGGGATTACTCTAAAATCGACCAGCCCCACGGAGCAAAAAAGATATGGATAGAGATTTCAAAAATATACATGTACTTAGCTAGTAGCAATAGACGAACTGGCATTGGAATATTTACTTCAATACAGGGTATTGGCTGGTCTAGTCTCGGCGACGGCTTTTGATGTTGATATGAATATGAACTGGGACGCTTTGGCTCAAGATATTTGAGCTCTATGATCTCTTCCATTCGAACTCTCAAGAAATTTTCACAGCGCGACTTTATCTTTGTTCCGCTTCAATGATAGATGCTTGGGGAACCTATAACTCAAGTCATGCTTTGCAATTCAGTGCTTGCTTATCATATCGTACCTAAATCCTACTATTTTCTTTCTATTGTTTCCGGGGCCTTATAGGCCCACAGCCCACTGCTGGTTAGGCTTTGGGCCCGGGGTTCGGGTCCATTTATGGGCTTTATGGAGGCCTACCTGGGGCTAGGCTACCTGATCAACTGACAAATAAAAAGGCACATTTTGCATAACTAGAGTAGCAACAAAAGTGTGCAATTATTAAATTCTTTTTATTTCTCTATTTTCCTATTCTCCAAAAATAATTGGCTCTTGAAATATAAAACTCCCAGGCTAATGATAAGTCCGCCAAATCTTTTCACGACAGTAGATGTTTAAGCTTAGGATCGATTTGTAAGGGAGATTTTCGATTCCTAACAACCCCTTTTGCATTGAGTGGCTATAGTAAATGAGATTGCTAATAATCAAACGAGGCATAACCTATTTCGGCCTAAAGCCCTTTGTTATCCCTAAGCTTTGCTTTTTTTTATTCAGCCTGACGTTGGCTGAGGACCCATGTTCGGTCGACATTTTTCGGCCCAGATTTATAATACTTCGACCGTGAATCTCTTCAAGTTCGAACCATATCATCCCCAGGAAATCTGACAAACCGACGGATTTTACAGATTTCTGTCGAACAGCTTTGCACAATGATCAATATGGTACAACAGCTATATAAGTTATGAAGAAATTACCTATTCTAGCGGTGTATAAAGAGAGAGATATATACTATCCTTTGATATATATTCTAACGATAGTGTGATTCGGAAAGGGTCGCATGTTTTATTCCTAGCCGGGGAAGTTGACTGCTGAATACTTTGATTTATATCCTAGGCTCTATGGTTATGGTAGATTTAAAACCCATAAGAACTATCTTTACGTACTGTTATTTCCAAGGTTAATGGTTGATAGACTTTGAATCTTGATTTGTGGAAAAACAATGAGTACTGTTCCCATTGTATCTGAGCATTTGGCTCATTCAATCTCCTCAATGCGCGGACGACTAGTGTTTTCCCCTGCCATGGGATCGACCCGCAGACCGGCAATCCTGTCACCCAGTCCAAATTGTGGACTGAAGGCATCTTGACCATCCTGGGCGCCGATTCCCCACATCAAAGACTTCTCCGACCAAGCCTCCAAACTTTCAATCAAAGCCCGCAGATTTCCACGAGCGAGCCCGTCCTCCTCAGAACCTTCAACGAAGCGAAGAGTGCGTAGTATAGCAGGGATGTTGCCGATAGTCGACTGTCCTTGCATGCTGGAGCCATATGGAGCTGCAAAACTGGGAGTGGAGTCGTCCAAAAGCGAAAAGCCGAACCCGATATCCTGGTTCCCACGTGTCTCCCGCGCTGCCTCGAGGGCTTTAAGAATGTCGAGGATCAGAACAATACTCGCCCGGCGGAGGATGGCACTCTCTGGTTCCCTCTCGAGGGTTATGGTAGCGAGCGCGAGTTCAACGGCGGAGGAAAGAATGGAAGGGCCGAGACCGAGGATGTTGACATTGATGGCTGAGCCAAGAATGGAAATGGCCGATGCCCGGATGCGAAGGTCATCAGGGGCATCATCTGCAGACGCACCAGCAGCCCATGCAGCGACGACGTTTGTGGCGTATTCCGATTGCTCTGGGGATTCCTCGTCCGAATGGAGTTCTGTGAGGTCGAGTTCAGAAGCAGCTTTGGCAACTCCAGATGAAATGGACCAGCCTTCGGGCATGGCCGATTCTTTTTCCTTGCGTTGCGCGCGTTCCAGTTCCCGTTTTTCCTTGGCAAGTTGCTTCTTGCGGATTTGCTGGGCATGTTGCTTGTTGCCACGCCGTCCTGCAACGGTAACCATAGCCTCGCCAAGAATTTTGGCCGTCTCACCGGCTAGTGCATCTCCCAATTCCTGGACCGTTCGTAGTAGAGACTCACCAATCCTGAGCCTTTCGTCCAATGCCCTTTGTTCACGTCTGTCTGCGTATTCCTCAACCAAAGTTTTGATCACGGTACGTGGGTGACGTGATGCAAGTGTACCAACTATCTTGATTGCGCCCAGATATGCATATTCCTCATTGCCAGCGGTCTTGGATGTGTCTGTGATAACTGAGAGCAAGAGTGCGAGGGTTGACCCTACATCTATAACGGGTGAGGAGTTGATGATCAGTTTCGAAATTAGCGATAGGCCCTCGGCCTGCACAGGTGGTAGATCTGAGTTGAGATTCGCAAGTGCTTGGCGATGCGTGTCAAGGTCCTGAACATGAGCTGGTACTGCCTTGATCGCAGTTTCATCTGCACCAGCAAGGTGAATCTCCAGCAACATAGACGAGGTAGTTGCTGGTTTGGAGAGGGTAGAAGGGAGAAAGGGAATGAGTTCATCAAGGTCCTTTTTAAGAGATTCAAGAAGAGGCTGGATTTCAGCAGTGGGAGAAAACTCCGCGGAGGCAAGAAGCGTAGACATCAAACTGAAGGCTGTTGAGACGGACTCGGAGGAGTCGTTGTCTGATTCCTCTTTGTCTTTGTCCTCCGCTTTCACAATATTAGCCAAGGATGACAGGGACACCTTGCTTTTTACTTTTCCTTTCGTCGCTGTTTCTTGCGCGGTAAATCTATGTAGCTCCCCATCAATGACTTGCTTGATAAGCTCTAAAACTCGGAGCGGGCGTCGAGTTAGTGCTTCTTTGAAGTTCTCAAGCAGCTTCTCTGCAACCTTGGCACTGACAAGCTTCTGAATGATGTTGTCATTTTCACCAACAGGACCTCCGCTCAATGTGTTGCCAGAGACCGCAGAGCCATGTGGCTGCACTAGCCAGTTTTGACTGACATAGAGAAAGATATCACCGGTCCGTTCCTCACTGCTAGGATCCGAGCCAATAAGACTAACAAAAAGCTCTGCTCGTGATTGGAGGGAATCGATCAGTCGTACCAAATTTGAATGCTCGTTTGTTTTCTCGCTCCTTTTTTGCAACGCGATTCCATCATTTGAATCTTTATTGTATGTCCACATCGCACCCCCATCCCAAAGAAGATTATCAACCAGCTTTTTAAGGGGTTGGGCTCCAACAGATATTCCAAAATAAGTCTGGAGCAGGGGCAACACTCTTTCATGGAATGAGGTCAGCCCTTCCTCCTGGGAGAAGCAGACCAGGCCCCACAATGGAAGAAGAATTGGATAAACGATTCGTTTCACGAGACCCGGGTTTGGATGCTGCAATGTCAGACATCTCAGTCTGTTTAGAGCCAGGTCCACTGTGACGCCATCTACTAGGACAATGGATGTGGGGTCCGTTTCCGCCGGGTCCGGCATTGAGCCTTCGATATCGGTAAAGCGACTTATCCATCGCCTCGACTGAGCATCGAGGTTCGCGGCGAGTGCATTGAATATCGGCTCCACAAAAATCGAGTGCCCAACAGTGCCAGGAGCACCATAAGCACGTTTCCCCAAAATTCCATTACCAACGACATATGACGCAGTTTTCCGCAGATCTGGATCCTCTCCGTCTATTAATGCTAGCAGCTGGGGGGCAATTGTCTCAAAATAGACAGTTGGATCAAAATCCGATGGCACGGAGGAGAGGAGTCGTGAGATTTGCATGATGGCCTGCACAGTTAAACGAGGTCCATTTGACTGGTCCTGTGCTTCCTGGCCTAGCGATGGGGAGAACTGTGATGCAATGAACATGATGGTTTGCACTACTCCGCCGGGTCGTAGCGGAACCTGCGAAATTTGGCTGGAAATTGTTGACTTGAACCATTGTGCGGTATCCGACTGGAGGAACGCAGACAATGTGGGCAACAAGACGGTTGTTGGGGTGCTGTATACTGTTAATATTACCATAAATAGCAAAAGCAATGTAAACATACTCATCAATGACCTTGGCTAGCGTTTGCTGATATGTTTTCCTATGAGGGGATGTCACGGTATTTGGATTGAAAGCTAGATCAGATGTGCCACTGATTATGTCACTTAATATACGACCACGAATGATCGGCTGGAGGCTTGGTTTTGGGTCGAAGAGAACGTCAACCAGAACGTCAATTACGCGGCGCAAAAGAGGCTCGTCATGTGGTACACTGCTAGCAACGGTTTGGGCCTGCTTCGCAATGACACCGGCTGGCAATACCGAGATGACCCGCTGTTGCAGGGGGATCCCAACACCAGATGATAGCGAAGGATATATTCCTTCTAGGGAAATCAGGTCCAGCAATGCATGTAGCATCCGACGACGCTTGGCATCTTCTGATGGTGAGTCTTCGACCTCCCCATATGACCGAAGAGACCCGTATTGGTCCTCAGGTGAAACAAAAGATCTATGGATATTGGTCAAGATATCCAAAGCCTCATTAATCACTGTTGGTCTTGCGGCATCATCACCAGCACTATCATCCTCCCCCGGAGTCCGACTGAGGATCTGCAGCAAAGATTTACCTTGAGTCTTCTGTATTTCCTCTTCCGGATAGTCAGCGCCAGAGACCTGAATGTAACTTGATATCTCGGATGTGCATACCTCGATCGAGGACTGGGGTCAGAAAGTTCTTAGCAATGTCAAATGCTTCGCGAATTTGCTGTAGGCCTCCCATCATAAATACTTGTAAGATCCTATCATGCCAAATTCACGCCAATGAGGGTATTGGCCTCATCGACATTGTCCACTTCGAAAATTGAATGAATAATCACGAACAATTGCGGCCTTGGCGTTTGTCGTTGATTATGTCATAACCGGCAAGTACCTACCTATAGAGTCACGCGTCGGTCACGTGGTAGTCGCGTCAGTCTCGTGGCCCGTCGCGCTTGTCCGCATTAGTGTTGTCGCGTCAACCCCAAGATGTTGTTACCAACTCCGTCTACTCTATCCACTACCCATTTCACACCCTTTAAAGAGACATCATAAACCGCCGTGGCCAGTTCCTCAGCTAACCCGAATCTTGCTTGTTTTTACAATATTCATTGGACCCAATCTCTGTTCAGACGTGCCGGAGTTCCACCGCGACTGTTTCCTGAGTGTGGAGCCACTCGAGTCTCTTGCCCTCCGAGGCACATGTACAGATCAACCCTCTTAGATCTTCATTTTCTTCTGCTGCCTTTAATGGCGAACCGTCACATATGTCTCGCCCTCGGCGACTCGTATCGTTTCGGCGCAGAAGACATTGGAGTCAAACCCTAAGCCCTCCTCGGTTCAATGTCCTCACAGACACAGTTTCACGGATTGCGCATGCCGGATAATACGATTAGCTGAAACAGACTGTGATGGTCCGATTAAGTGAAAGATATTCGACTTGGCCAGAGCCTTCGGGCACAAAAGACGGTTTACTATGCGTTATCCAAAAGGAGACCGCGTCGGTTTACCAATGCTGGACGCTGCATGCCGGTCACAAAAGGATGGTCGCCCTATGCCTCGGATACCAATTCAGCGAGAAGAGAACGCGGGTGAAGCATGTCGGGTACTTCCTTATCAGATGTCACCTTTAGGACCACCCACGACAGCGCGACCAGATGGCGATTGAATGCGACATTTAAGTTTCGAATACCCTAGGGCATCAAATTGCTTGGCTTGGAGATTTGGAGCCTAGAACACAGCAGTATCCTTACACACAGTCATATTGTCAACATATCCAAATAATCCACTCGCCGGAATCAACATTCCTCTCCCTGAAAATTGCCCAGGCATTTTCATAGTTGAAGTTGTCGCGAGGTTATTTGGTTATGTTGCCCTATGATTCTTCAATGTTGGTCTCAGGAGCACGTAGAAGATTGCGAACTGTTGTCTCGTTCCGGATGGCAAAGAATTTCCCCCAAGCTATTTGGTGTTTTTCGAACTTATTTGCCTGTATTCTCTCATCAATTCTGTTAGCATCAACTGTCTGGTCCTGCACATGTTTCCTATTCCAGGATCCCTGGGGATCTTGCACCTGCGTTCCACCTTCTTGGGTTCTGTTATTCCTACGCCCCACAGGCGGCTAGGCGCCTCGTATCACGGCACCCGCCACCGATTCGACTTCGTCAGAAGATCCCGACCGACCGTGTTAACCATCTCTTCGCAAAGCAGTTTGTGAATAGATCGATGGGCGCCGACTTCAACAATGACTTCCATCATTGTTCCTTCCCTCGGGAAGAAGGAAGCGATTTTTCTGGATGTTCTTTGTCCGCTTCATAACACGCCCTCCTGCAAGATCCTCGGGTCAACTGGGAGAGGAAACAAAAACCTGTCCCAAAGGGTACTGTACCACACACGGGAGACTCGGCTTCATACTCATGCGACGGTATCGGCGAAATAATGGCGAGTTGACTGGAGTTGCGGAGATGGATGGCAGTTGAGCACATTCGGTTGAGCTTACTGTGTCCCGGCCAAGTTTGCTTTGTCTTTGTGAAGGTTGTGTGGGGTCGTGTGGGTTTCGTGGGGTTTCGTGGGTCTGAGGGATATGTTCATCGGTTGTCGTCTGCTCCCAGAATTCCTCAACTCCTGTCTGCGCCTGTATTTGATGCTCGCCCTCTTATCTCTCTCGATTGATCGCAATTGTTCTGGTCAGAGAAACGTACGGTTTCTATTCTTCGAACGCTTTAACCAATCAGCCCATTTCCAGTTGGCATGGGGCCGATGTCCTTGGTCGGTTCTAACGTGTATGCGTTATGCGGTGGGTGTCATAGGACCTCTCTCGAGTGAGGATCAAAGCTTTGGCTTGTCTACGATACTCATCTGCTGCTATGTGTTCCCGGCTGAGGCTCGTCCGTATTGTCTGATTGGAGTGAACTGAAAAGCGACGAATGCGAAATCGCGCGACCTCTATACCGCCAAGGAACTATTGTATTGTCATTGGGACTTGGACGTTGTGTCAATGATGGTTCTTTACATGGGAGCAGAATGTTTGGCCAGGCGATAGCCGGTGGACTGCCGTTTCTACCACTTTGGTGGTGGAAACGGCCACTTTTTTTTTTTATAAGTACCCCCAAGCACCCCTTCTATTCCAAGGTGATGCTAACTACTACATTCGCAGATTCTAGTGTTGGGCGGAATACCGGGGCATTCAAAGAATCAATTGAAGACCGTGAATATGTATTGTGAGCTCTAGATCATGCACAGTGCACGATGTATGTTCTACATGAAGATCGATCTGCAATGATCGCATGTAGTTAAATGTCAATGCAATCCCAAATAAAGTTATCCACCTCACCGCCCTCCGAGTATGGTTAAGCGGTGACACATATAGTGGCAGAAAAGGCATTACCTCATCCCCCTCTTTGTCAGCCCCTCAGCCCACCTGCCCCGCGCAGAACAGCAAGGAATGTTCCCGTGGCTCCGATAATTTTTTTGCGATAACAATTTCTTGCTCCAGTACTTTTACTACAACTACAACTACCCCCGGATATTCATCTTTACACAAATATTTGCCTTGGGATATCAGAGTCCACATTCTTTCTCATTTCTCATTAATTTTCACAAAACTTTATCTTATACAATGGTCAGCAAAGCCGACAATGATGCCCTCGAGGCGCAGTTTGAGTCGCAATTCCAAAAACCCGGCGATCTTGTGGAGCGTGATGATGACACTGGCGCGATGTCAATCGAATCACTTTGCATGAACTGCCACGAGCAGGGGTTCGTTTCTACTATTCAATTCTTGTGGTTTGCACATTGCTAACTTTAAACCACCTCAGTGTCACGCGCCTGCTTTTGCTCCGAGTCCCTTACTTCAGAGACATCATCCTGGAGAGTTTCGAATGTGAACATTGCCACCTCAAAAATAACTCGATCAAATCGGCCGGCCAGATCCAGGAGCGTGGAACAGTTTATACTTTAAGGGTCGAGAATGAGGAGGATCTTCAGGTATCTATCTCCAGCTATAATATTCCCCCGTTCAAGCTAATTGGATGTTTTAGCGCCAAGTCATCCGAAGTGATGTTTCGGCCTTCAAGCTTACCACTAAGCTCGGCAACGAGATTGAGGTCCCCAAGGGAACTGGCCAACTGACCAATGTCGAAGGCAGTATGTGAAACCCAATCCAATCAAGCTCGATTCCACGATGCTAACCTCATTGTTTCCAGTGGTTCAACTCATTCATGAAAATTTGTCAGGAGAGCAAGATCTCCGTAAGGACCAAGCTCCTGAACTTCACGCCGCCCTTGTGCCTATCATCGACAGTCTTGAGAAGATCATGTCTCGTGAGGACGCTTTCCCCTTCACCATCTCCCTCGATGACCTCACTGGAAATTCGTGGATCGCGCCTAACAGCAACGATCGCGGCAACAAGTACAAACGCCAAGAATACCCTCGTACCCACGAGCAGAATGAGGAGTTGGGAATTTCTGCTGATGCCAAGGCTGTCAACCAAGAGAATACAGCTCAGGTTGACGCTGGCGACCCAGAGGATCTTGATATCGTCGATGGCCAGGTCTACACTATTCCTGCCGAGTGTCCTGGCTGTAATAAGGAAGCCGAGGTGAACATTAAGAAGGTTAACATTCCTTACTTCAAGGAAGTCCTGCTGTTTGGCACGAACTGTGGACACTGCGGCTACAAATCTTCTGCAATTAAGACCGGTGGTGAGGTACCCGAGAAGGGCAAGCGTATCACTCTCCAGGTGGATAACGAGGTTGATCTCTCGCGCGATATTCTCAAGAGTGACACAGCCGGACTTTACAGCTCCGAACTTGACTTGGACGTTCAGCCAGGAACCCTCGGTGGACGTTTCACCACAGTCGAGGGATTGCTAGGTTAGTTCCTCTATTATTTGATTACATTGACTCAGCTAACCCTTTCTATAGTTGAAATCAGGGATCAGTTGAAGGGTGCCATTTTCGATGTTGACGATTCCACACGCTCTGGAGGCGACAGCATGGCTTCTTCTGATAAGGATAAGTGGCAAAGGTTCTTCACTCGTCTCGACCAGGCTATCAGTGGCGAGCTCAAGTTCGCTATCACGTTGCAAGACCCGATGGCCTCCTCTTACGTGCAAGATCTTTGCAGCCCAGCTATCGACCACCAGATCACTACTGAGGAGTACACCCGCTCTGCCGAGGAGGAAGATGATCTTGGTCTGACAGACATGAAGACCGAGGGTTATGAGGAGGCCCAGGCCCAGGCCGATGCCGCCAAGGCCGATGCCGCTCAGAAGGAGTAATCAAAGGATTTATGATGTATACCCATCTCATGAAATTCGGGATGATCTGATTCTTTTGGGGGTTCTTGCATAACGGCGTTCGTGATATGTACTTTCTGCTGGTGTCATTAAAATATTCAGTCATACATAGGGATAAAGTCATAAAAGTTATTTTGTCTGATGTATTTTGCACTACTTAATAGTAAGGCTGTCTGTTCGAGGGGCCATCCTAAAGTGCGTAGCTGATGAGAGATGGTTGAATGGCTGGTACCAATCATATGTCTTATCATTCTGGGGTCCATTCTCGCAACTGCATCCGCTAACACGAAACCCATTTTTCGAATCTTCTTGCAACCCCCAGGCACTTCATGTCAACGAAACGATTCCAAAGTTCAGATGCTACCACCATAACAACACCTAACACGAGCATGGTTCCCATGCAAGTTATAGAAAACGGTAAAGCATGTTCGCTCGCCTCAATCGTACCAGGATAATGTGTTTTTGTAACCGCCCACCACAGAAAGTCCCGAACTGGCCACTTGAGAGCAAGATAGATTGTCGGGTGGACTAGATAGAGTGGGAATGAGATCTTACCCAAGTATTGCAGTAGCTGTGAGTTAAGTGGTCTTTGGAGCAACGTAGATTTGCTGATTGCATATATTGTCAGAACTGCCCCAACGCTCCTCCAGCACCGGGGCATCATTTCAGCATTATCCCACTCGGGGGATCGAGCCACGACCAACCATTCGTACTCTCGTGCTAACCGGTCAGCACCGCACATGCAGAGGAGATACAACCCTAGAATGAACCAGACTGATGTTCCAAGGTGTCGGAGATATATGCTTTCCGTGAATTTGTTCCAGGATTTGATAATGGGTTTTTGAATCTCGAGAGACGGAGAGGAGTATGATAATGCGATCTCTCCATCTGGTTCGGACTCCGAGGAAACATGTCTTTCTGCAAGAAGAATACCAGAAACGAAAGCAAAGAGATCCCAATGTCCCATATAAAACCAATACGTTGCCACACCTGCCAATGCTAGATAACGAGGCCACGGTCTCCAAAATGAAAACGTCAGGATCAACAAGTAGACAGCACACGAGCCACGAAATTCAATTGGCATTGTCCATAATTGGTAGTTGATAGTTCGCATATCCGGTCGATTGTGATCGAAATTGATATCGACTTGATGGTTGCTGATATCCAGCAGATGCACTATTCTCGAAAGCACATATTGGATATGAGCCCATGGGGCTGTCAAAGGCTTTAGCCCGCCTAACCAATCATCCGCAGCTTTCCACTGAAACACATTGCAAAAGTATACAAGTTGGCTTAGAAATAGTATGGCGATAGAGGGCAGATATATCCGAAAGATTCGGCGAGTTGCAGCAGAGCATAATCGACGAAAGAATGCCAAATTATTTTCCCTAATGTGCTCTCGGCATCGGAGAAGCGGAAGAGAGATTGCATAACCCGAGATGACAATGAACAAGGCCACCATAGATGGCCCATTGAAGAGAAGTCGGAAGGGCGGTAGTTGGATCAGACGACGGTTCTCCTCGGGTGGTTGATCCCAGTAGGACCTGGTCAAAAAGCCAACGATACTCTTGGGCTCTGAGCTCTTTGAATGGTGTATCACTACCAAAGCTGAGGCTATACCCCGGAGGCTATCCAGCCACAGAATCCGCTCCATGTTCAGAAAAGAATGCGTGCACAAGGGGGAAAAAAGCCAGTGAAGGCCGGATACTTTGTGGTTGAACAGAGTATAGGGATTTCCGAGGAAACGAAAGTAAATTAATTGCGAAGGAGTATAGCGTAAGAACCCAGTTGTCAGGTTAGTAACACCAATAAAGAACTCGCTATCACACAGATCGAGATCTATGTAATTGCAAAAAATATATGTACTATGTTTCAAATATTTTCTTGATTGTGTACTCCATAATACAAGCGGCAATAGGCTAAAACCCTGTAAGACCACCCCTAAACCTCACAGGATGCATGATACATAGTACATAGGGCTCATCCTGCATTGACATGATGTGATTGTATATACATGCAGAAGTCGTCACAATATGACATGTAAACCACTGAAATTCAAAAATAAAAAGCAATTGGTCGACGACACCAAAATGATATTTTTTATGTGTGACCCCCAAACATAGTATACCCCTGCATATGAGCCCTAGACTTATGGCTACGCCACCGGGCCATTTTGGAAACTGTCAGTTCATTGGTCACATTGCATGTACAATTCAGCTCCGAAGTACTTCGCAGATTTCTAAAAAATTTCCTGGATCTAGATTCTTACTCGGATCTGCCCGGCTTTAAATACACTGGGCGAGTTTCACATTCGAATGGTTCCAATTCACCCCTAAGCAAAGAGATACATGTATCAAGTATTAGGACTAACCATTGACTGAGATCCATCCATTTGGTCAAGCATTTTTGAGCTTTTCCTTGAACAAGGAATTAGCCCTGTAGAGTTTTGTTTCCCCACAGACAAGCCAACCAACCCTATATATGTAAATCCCTTGAATAATTTTCAAATATACAAATCTATATCTTGCCCAACAAGGCATCCAACCCCACAGATTCGGTCTGCGCACGAATTTGCTTCTGCCACATAGTGGTATATCGACCCCGAGAAGCTAGAAGCTGCTCATGTGTCCCACTCTCTGCGACACGACCTTCGTGCAATACGACAATGTTATCAGCGGTGGTAATAGTACTCAACCGATGGGCAATCACTAGTACAGTGCGCCCACGCGATAAGACGGACAGTGCTTCTTGGATATTCTGCTCCGTCTCGGAATCCAATGCAGCCGTTGCCTCGTCAAGGAGGATAATTTGAGGCTTCTTGATAATGGTTCGGGCAATGGCAACGCGCTGTTTCTCACCACCACTTAGTCGCAATCCACGGTCTCCCACTTTGGTTTCATATCCATCGGGGAAGGCCATGATCTTGTCGTGTACACTGGCTGCACGGCAGGCGTCATAGACTTCCTCGTCAGTAGCGTCTGGGTTGGCGTATTTGAGGTTGTACATGAGTGTTTCGTTGAATAGAACAGTGTCTTGTGGGACAATGCCAATGTATCTTCGAACGGAGTCAATCGTCAAGGTTTGAGTGTCGTGTCCGTCAATGAGAAGGCTTCCATCGTTTGGATTGTAGAACCTGTACAGCAAGCGGAAGATTGTTGACTTTCCGCCACCTGATTCTCCTACCAGAGCAGTAGTCGTACCGGGCTTACAGTCAAATGTCAATCCATTGAGAGCAGGCCGTCGTGTGTCGTACGAGAATTGGATGTTGTTAAATGTGATTCGACCGTGGCAGAGTGCTAACGGTGTTGCAGATGGTGCATCCACCACTGACGGCTGGACGCGGAACAGCTCGAGTAGACGCTCTGCATTGATCAGCGCAGATTGTATGTATCGGTAGAAGGTTCCGAAGATGTTCAATGGGGCTTGGAGTTGGGCCATGTAGGTAAGGAGAGTCACGAACTGCCCGACCGCACGTTGACCGCGAGCAACTTGGTAGGCACAAATAAAACAGGTGATCAGAAGGCCAAACATAAAGATAACGTTTTGGAAAATATTCATCAGATTCTGTGCGAAGAGAGAATGCCATTCTGCGCTGAGGTAGTCTGACACCGCCCCTTGATAGCGATTGAACTCGTATTCCTCTGCGTTGAAGTATTTGACGGTTTCATAAGACACAAGAGAATCGTTCCTGTATAGATTAGCAAAGTCTAACGGGATAAACAGAGACGAGACACGGGAAGTAAAACTTACTTGACAGCGTCTTCCTGCCTAGAAGCGTTCACCATTTGGCGTCGCATATTGGCTCTCCAAGAGGCAATCTTGACAGTTGAATAGAGATAAAAGAATGTCATGATAGCGACGGCCAATGCGTAGTACACGTCAAATACGACTAGAAAATATCCAATAGCAATGGCCAAATCAATGAACATGGGCAACACTTGAAAGGTCACTTGCTCAAGGAAAGTGTTAATTGAGCTGCCTTTGGTGAGAGCAGAAAGAACCTCGCCCATCTTTTTACCAAGATGAAAGTCCAGTCCTAGGCTATGAACATGCTCAAATGCAGCGGTTGATAACTCCATGTATGCATACTGGCTCACTGAAATCCACAGATTCGAACGAACTGACTCAAGAGAACCTTGACTGCCTTGAAGCCAACGGTAAATAATATATAAACAGATAGGCATCCAAGGCACCTGCAAAGTTCCATCACTGGCGGACAGTGAATCTGCGATCACTCCCACCTGATATGGAACTAGAATATTTACCGCTCGCTGGACAATTAATATAGCAAAGCAGATGACGACGACAACTTGTAACCGGAGGGATTTGTAAGGCCATAGATACGGAAAGAATAGAGAATAACCACTCAGATATTCCATCCAGTTGGTGGAAGGTGTCGTCAAAGGCCGGACCCAAGCTTCTACTTCGGGGGTCTGTTGACAATCGGTCAAGCCATCACTGTCATCCGAGTTGGCATTGCCTCTTGAGTCTAACAGACTGGTTGTCTCTTCGGCATCGGCTTCTTCGACCTCCTTGAAGGTGCAATGTTTGCGGGCAGATTTGAAAATGTAGGACACGACCAGCAGTGCGAGAAATGAAATCCGCACAGAACCTGCGGCAATCTCCAATGCCTCCCAAAATGTGATCTTTGTGCGTAATCTTCCACCAAATGGATCATCAACTGTAGGCTCCCGGTGCGCATGGGAATATATCGAGACTGAAGTCGAGAGAATTGCTACCTCGAAAGGAATGGCCGACAGCCATGGAATGAATTGTGCGATTGATGGTGAAGGGTTCGTATCGAGTAAAGAGATGAAAATGACAGTATGAGTAAAGAACGACCCAACAACAAAGACCTGGTTTATTTTGTTAGCTTTGGTTTCAGTCTTTGAAGCAGAAATCCCACCACCACAGCTTGGCCACACCACCACTGCTCTGACTTTAAGACCATAGCATGGGCGATATGAGTCGATGCCTCTCCAATATAGGTTGCCAAGACAAAGAGACTTAGCAAAACAAACCAGCTTTTAGATCTATTCCGCGCAAGCTCCGCGGGCAAGTCCCTGGCTACTGCCATCATCATTCGAGTTCGACTTGGCAGTGGTTTTCCTCCGGGGCCATACTGCACTTCAGTATTCCGACTAGCATTTCTTGCTACCTGGGAAGAATGAACCAAAAAGACGACAAAAAGAACCACTAGCAAAGCTGGAGGATATCCAAATCGAAGAAATTGGAGAAATTCATGAGCAGTGATAGTCGACTCCATGGCCACAAGCTCTTGATAATCAGTCAATCTAGACCTCAAGGTTGACTATGGCCGGGAAATTGAGACAGGAAGAATGGGAATCACCCAGGAAGTTGTGTTGTTGTCTTCTCATGCGGGGTGTTGGCTGTGAGATTGAAAGCTGAAAGGTCACAATTGAGCTGTCGTGTGCCCATGTTTCAATCCTGGCGTTACTGTCAATCAATGGAACCCCGGATGAATACTAGCAACGCCACTGTATTGGCTAGTATTTTTACAAGATCCAAAATTTTATTACATGAGTTACACTTCGATGCATGTTTGACTTGAAGATCGTGCCAGGGTCACTACCTCGGTAGTCTTGGAACTTGCGTATATCCGGTACAAATTGAAGTCCCTGATTTCAAATCTACATTCTTGCGGAATCATCATTGGACCCAGTAATTTGACTTAGACATCCAACTTTATACTTATTATGAACAAACCTGCACGCTGCATGATGAACAGAAATAAAGATGAAGTAACTACAGATGCAATAAAACCAGAGGGAGAGAGAGACAAGGCGAAAAAGGATAAAACTATAGAATTGCCAGCCAATTCTACAAGCAAATATATCCATACTCCTTCAATATGCGTGCAAAGTTCAATTTGATAAAGATGATTTGCCTACCTTCTGATAGCAGTGTAGATCTATAGGACAATATGGCTCTAATTGCCGATAATGAGCGAATTGAGCGAGCATTGTATTCGCTCTTTGTCATTTACCTGTAACGATTTGACGTATTACCGCGCCATGGCGGGCTGTGTACGGTTGTGTCTATATTTGCAGCCAGATTGCGAAATAAGCTGGTTTTAATTCCAGTTAATTGGTATTTGCGCTATATGGAGCACTAGGTAAAGTTTATTGTTAATTGAAATCAATTCCTGCGGGCATATTCCAAGGTTAGAATCTGGAATGACTATACGAGGAGCAACTCGCGTGATAAGTTACCCCAAATGGTGGATAATTATTATGACGTGATGTGACCGGACGTGACAATTCAAGGTCGTTTGCATAGTCCTTATAAAATTACCCTACAACTTCTCATCCCATACGCATGTTGACTCCAACTACTTCGTATTCAAGACGATCGATCCATACATATGATTTGAATTGTATGTTCCGACCACGTACATAATTCCTAAGGTTAAAGTTCGGGAAGGAGCTGCGGGAAGAACCCTGTTTTTGGGTGGAGTGGTTCATGCCCGGATACTTCATCCAATTCGCTCTCACTCAACTCCATAGCTCTTCAGCTGCAATACGATAGTGACTTATAAACTGACCACTATTGATCAAAGTACCAGGTTGGCACGGAAGTAGGCACAGTGGCTTGCTTATGGATGGTTCACTGACTATGCAGGTGCTAAAATGCCCTGGCGTCGCTTTTTGTGGCTAGCTGAGTCGAGGTTGATTTGACACCTGTCACTGTACTTATAGTTAGAAGCTGTGTATTACGTACTTGATGCCCCCCAGTTGCCTGCTGTTTAGTTATTCATCCTTGTAAATTCACCAGCTGGGCTTCCAATAACGTCACACTCATGGATCTGATGTGTGATATGTAGCTTCTTACGCCCATCACATCTTCAGATGCTCAGCCCTTGCTTGGGGCATATCTAGTCCACATGGGGACTACAGAGAGATGGAGTTGTCCGCTTGAACCTATCCATCCAGCCACAAAAGAGCTAGGCATGCTAGTGGCTCAATGTGTATTACCATAGTAGAACGCCAACTATGCCACGCCCCCCACCCAACCGTGAGGGCGCAATTCAGACAGCATATCCTTTCTGTTGCAGATCGACCTCGTCACACAGAGATCCACCTGGTGTTGCATAAGGTGGCACGGCTGAGGAACCATCCTGGTATTATGTGGATCGTCGTTGTCTGATCCGCGCATTCTGAGCTTGAGCTTAGAGAACCTTTTTGCCGACTGCAGTGGAATGAAAGTGAATAATATATTCATATTCTCTTTTTTTTCTGCGCTCTGGTCCTTTCTATTCAACTTTTGTAATCCAATAGAATGGTCACCTTAGAGTGCGCTAGACTGGAGGAGGGCGTCTTGCCGACCACCCTCGACAAGCTCACCATTCGAAAAGAAGATGACGGCAACTTCACATTAACTGCATTACCTGAGACCAGCTCCGTCAACGCAATCGTTGAATCCGTCCTCGGTCACTCCGTCGAGCTCCACTGTCTTCAGGCATCCGGAGCAGAAGGCCAATCCGGCTGCTCCATCTACTTTGTTCGGAACAGTAGCCACCCAGAACATACTGTGGCCGTCACAAAGGTATATCCACCAGCATGTCATAAAGACTTTTTCGAAGAACTCGTTGCATACCGGAAGCTGCTATCTCTGTCCGATCCACCTTCTGCTGCTCGGCCCCTTGGTGTGGGAAGGACGCGCGATGAGAACACTGCGGAGCCTATGGGTGTGATTGTCTACCAGCTCGCAGCAGGTAAAGCAATCAACACAATCATCCGTGACATTGGTCGGGTCTCCACTCTCCGACTTATTGCAAAGCAACCCTGTCCCGACGAAACAAGAGAAATAATGAATGATATTATTCGCGCCGCGCTTCATGGGATCCCAATCAATCATAAATCAAACCAAGCCCCATCACAAAATATCCCCACCGCTGAGCTTTTGGACTGTCAATTCAATGGATTGATGACCGACTTAGTTTCTGCAGTCCAAGGAGTGGCATTGACACTGGCCAAGCTGCATCGGGAAAAGGGCGAATGGAGCAGCGCCAGCGAGTCTGTCGTCGACAGGCTACGCAAGAAGTTGCAAGGTTGGGTCGAAGAGATCGAGGGCCCATCGCGAGGGCAGTATGAACGGGCTATCGGATCCGATAAAATACATCGACTGGCATCATTAGTCGACCGGGCGATTGATTACTCGCGGGAAGAAGGTGTAGCGTCACTACTGCATGGTGATGCCTCGCCAGGAAATTTCTTCTGGGACCCCATCCAAGGAATCACTATGATCGACTACGGAGGACTGGCTCGCTCTATGGATGGAAGCGGCCGGCCTATTGGACCGGCAGAAATGGATGCGGCTGGGTTTCACGAGCGCCTGCGGAAGTATGCCGGGGATTTTGGAATGAGTGAAGCTGATATTGGCCGAGTCCAGGCGGAGTTCTGGAAAGCATACCAGGCGAATGGTATACCTATCAATGAAGGGCTTGTCCGGTTGTTCAAAACACGCACGCAACTATCTCGATTATGGTCTGCTGTGGACAAGAAAGGTACATTGCGCGATGAACAGAAGGCTGTGCAACTCAGCGAAAAGGTCAAATTTGAATGGGAACGTCTTGTCAGTATCTCGCCGGAAAGGATCCAACCATGGAGAGTGCTCGTCGTTGCCAATGCCAGCGGGCCAGGTAAAGGAGGTCTGCCTCTGTTAAACCAAGAGCTAGTGAAAGCCATGTCGGAAATTCCCAACTCATCGGTCACTTTGTTCATGGTGCAGCCCGAGAATGAAGTCAAAAACGCATTGGCGTCGTCGGGACATGGTCGGGCTAAAGTCGTCTGCATTCCCTCTAAAGGAGATGATCCCAGTGCATTGCTATACCATGTGGCGAAGGTACACCAGCCAGGAGATTTTGGTTTGCCAATACCAGACGACCAACATACGTCCCCATTCAATCTTATCATTGGCCACTCGCGATACTCTAGCACCGCAGCTTCCTTAATCCGCGAGAGATGGTACCCCACGGCCAAGCTCGCGCTCATTACACACACCAGTGCGCTGCGCAAGTCCGACGTCGCGTGGAAGTGGTACGGACAAACACGCGAGCTAGGTTATTTTGAAGCTGCTCGGCTTGCAATGCTTGACGAAAGGATTCTCCCTAAAGCGGATTTAGCTGTTGGAGTCGGGCCTGTACTCACAACCGAAGCGCGCGAACGCGAGTGGATGGGGCAATGTAATCGGCCACGATCCAACACGACGGGACCTCGCTTCCATGAACTTGTTCCAGGCGTGCGCACGGGTGACGCTTGCACGCAACAGCGGCAACCGAACGACTTATTTCGGGTCCTCCTCGCTGGTCGAGCAGACGATCCCGCCAAAGGATTAGACGACGCTGTGTATGCGGTGCGCAAGATCGCACTCTCAGGCAACGATATCTCCTTGGATGTACTAGGACTCCCAGCAGAAGAGGTAGAGCGCTGGCAGCAGGTTGTTGATGAGATGACAGGCATGCCAGACCTTGTCAGGTTGCACCCTTTCTCCGATGACCCTAGCGTGGTCTCGCAGTTTTACTGCGATGCGGACCTGGTGATCATGCCATCAATGCATGAGGGATTCGGGATGATCTTCACCGAAGTTGCAGGGCTGGGCATTCCCATTCTGGTGACGCAGGAAAGTGGTGCGGGCCAGCTTGCGCTGGATCGCAGTCGTATTCCGCCAGAACTTGGTCAGGCCTGTGTGGTGATGGATGAGAGCACCTATGGAATTGCGCCCTCGCCGACAAGCCAGCGCGTAGCCGTTTGGGCTCATCGGATCGACCAGGTGAGATGTTACCCGGAGCAAACGAGACGGCAGGCTCGCTCTCTACAACGGATCATGCGAGGTTATTCGTGGAAACACGCGGCTAAAGCTCTGCTTCGCTCCGCGATGGAGGGTGAGGGAGATACAGTGCAGATGGCTCATGGCAGTGTTGCACCTGCATATTCATCATGGCCTCGTCCATCACTTGGGATGAGCGTGGTATCGTCAATGCGTCGAGCCGCACGGACACGAAATCGCAGTGGAAAGCCGAACTTGAAACAGGCCGACGATCTCATGCAAAATCTTCCAGAAATAGCCCCGACTATGTTGGCGCTAGAAGAGCATGTCTCTTCTGCCGTGGGATCTCCTGTCAACTTGCAGGATCTGGATCCCACTCACCCGGGTGGCTTTTCTGGCGCTATAATTTTTCTTGCTCATGCCAACGATGAACTTGCCAACGAAGAGACACCGTTGGCATCCAATGACTCATCCAAAGGTCGTGTGGTTGCTGTAGTTAAACTGTTCGTCCACGGCTTGGACAACGGAATCACAGAGGAGTTGTCGAGCCTTGAATGGCTTCTCCTGCACACCAAGGGTGACATCAGGACTGCTGCCCCGTTGGCCGTTGGGCGAATGACATGGGATACCAAGCCAGCTGGTGTGGTCACGTATCAAGTTGCCCCCGGGGTCTCCCTTTACCAGCTCATCATGCAGATGGGCCGCCTACCGCCGGGACCTGCAAGAAGAGAGATGCTATCCGTCTTCACTGCTGGCGTACAGGCAGTCGCGCGTACCTTAGCCAAGTTACACACTCATGGCGTCGAAGGGCGACCAGGCACAGAATATCTCGAGTGGTATTTTACCGCGGCAACGAACCGAGTGCAGCAGGCATTGGTATACAAAGACATTATTCGTTGCGCGGGACTCGAAGTGGATCAGCTCCCCGCGAAAATAAATCACCTTATTGCCGACTGCAAGCGTGATATTGGTAATCGTCCGCGCACCGCTGCTGTGCACGGGGATGCCCATCCTGGAAATTTCTTTTATGATCGGGGGACGGGACATGTCACTATGATCGATACAACAACACTACACTGTTCTTTGGACGAGAATGGCGAGCCGATTGGCGTACCGGAACGAGACCTGGGCCATTTCGTGCATATGTTGCGACGAACGGGCGAACAGTATGGCCTCACGCGACAAGAGATGCAAGAAAGCACAACCGATTTTGTGGAGGCGTATCTTGGAAATGCAGCGGCACCAGCAAATATTCAAACCATTCGGTTCTTGATGTTATGTTCGGCCCTGTCATTCTTGAATTATGCGGCGCAGTCAGACCAGACAAAAGTAGAACTGCAAGTTGAGATTTTGCAGGACTTACTTCGCCTTGGAGAGGGTTGGACACAATTGGATGGAATGTGAGGGTTATAAATAGGAATAAGTGGTTGTCTTGTACTTAGATATGCTTTCGGATCTCGTCATCTAATTCGGGGTTATGGTGATAATTGACATTATTGGATATGTTCGATACCTCGATATATTTTCCCGTTCCGTCTCTCTGCGTTCCTTTGATCCCCCAAGTAGATCTACCCCAAGTAGATCTAGTCGTGCACAGCGTCTGCTAGCAAGTGTTCAACATCAGACAAAATGTGTCCACCCATCTTCTTGGCCCACTTTCTGGGAGTAATTTTAACAGTGTGTGCCGTATTTCACAGTGCCACATAATGACGCTGGTAAGACATATCGATAAAGCCAGCAGGAGACGTCGGTAAGCAGCTGAACTTGGATGACGGGGGAGAGGGTGGTTTTGGGTATCACATGATAGGATTTGAGGTGTCTTCAGCTTAAAATAATAGCTGTGCTCATCCGGAGCGTGGCTCTCGCAGCTCGACCACGCTCCCGCAGCTCGATCCTGGGATATCATCCAGCATTCTTGAGAAGATTCGAGTGTCAAAAATTCACGTGGCAAATGGGTTCGCGTGAATAGTAACGTTATTGATCTTGAATGCTTCAAAACTATCACCCTCCTTAGGTTGAGAAACTTTGCCCTTCTTGTCAACCTTGACATTCGCCTTCTCAAGCTTGGCAAGAACATCACCGCCTTCGTCCTGAGCGGTCAAATTCAGCACTTTCCCAAACACAGTACTGGCACCGTCAAGATGTGGTGCCGGCACGAACGTAATAAAGAATTGGCTCCCGTTGATCGTTGCGCCCGTTGCACCCTGAGAGCCAGGCGCCGTCCTGTCCTTCACCGGACGAGATGCCATTGAGAGAATGCCCCGTGCGTTGTGTCGCAGGGATGGGAGATGGATTTCTTGGTTCATTGCTGCCGGGTGATAGATCGATGTGCCACCTTTCGGGATCTCGAAATCGAGCATTGGTTTCGTACTTGTTTGATGCGCGGCGGGGCCGAGGGAGATGTCTCCGCCCTGGACCATGAATCCTGCGATGAGGCGGTGAAATGGGGTGTTGTTGTATGCGCCACATGCGCAGAGGGCGAGGAAGTTCTCTGCGGTTTGGGGCACTGCTTCGCAGAAAAGCTCGACCTTGAGGTCGCCATGTGTGGTATGTAACTATTGAAACCGTAATTAGCATCACGCCATAAAGAGAAGAGTTTCAGACAGAGTCCGATGTATGATTCATATGTGAACTTACTGTAACAGACATATTGAGGAGAATGCTGTGAGGTAATGCTGAATTGCAAGAGGACCAGATGCGCGTCGAGACCACGACCACTGGGCCCGATAGAGTGCTTAGTCATATTTTCTTATCGATGCGCCAGGTAATTGCAGATGTTTGGTCGTCAGTCCAATCCCTTCAATTCAGACACAGTTGGCTCAATTTGAAATTTAGATACGCCGGAAGGCTCTCGGAAACTACCTTTTGCTTTTTGCCTTCTTGACCGTTCCTGTCTTGCTTGAGTACGGCCATATCCTACTTCGCCCCTTCCTCAAGCAAAGCAAACTTGATCCACATCTCAAGAACAATGAACAATCGACCGGTGGAACAGGCGTTGAGCATATTGGTGCCGACCCACGCCAATGATCTCCCACAAGAACTACTCAGCTATGCTATGTCACTAGTGGCACAGTCCCGAAGCTTCTCGAGCAGTCTAAAGCCCGAAGAGGAAATCGCTCGGCCATATGCCTGTGCCGAAATCGCTTGCAGAAGGTGTGCTACAAGTCCCGAATGAAGTCTTTCTATGGCTGGCTTAATTTTAGATGCTGATTGCTTACGCCTGACTTCTATAGGTTGACCCGAGCTCTTAAACTTCCTCCGCTGCTCGGACATGCGCCATGTCCTCCGCGCGTATACAAAAAGCTTTATTCATACCTCGACCGATCTCTCACATCAAGCTCCACTGGCCTAAAACCCTCAGCAAGCGGTTCGGCTCCAGGCACACCATCACGCGCCAGTTCGGCGCAAACCACACCAACGAAGGGTACGGCTGCCAGGAACACCCCTTCCAAGGCAGTAGCGCCAACACCACGAGGGCTACAAAATACACCTTCAAAGTCAACACCCTTAAAACGAAGTATGAGCACGGCAAACAGGCTTGAGAGTCCCTCGAAAACAGCAAGAAAGGCCACAGTCCCCCGAACAAAGGATATTCATGGGTCAACCATCATTCCAGATGCCCCGGCTTGGGTAATGACAGCCATTCGGACTGTATGCAAGATTCTCTCGACACCTGCCCCTCGTACAAACACCTGGTCTAGGCCTCCAATCTCAAGGACCTTGCCCCCGCATATCTTTTCTGGCGTATCGTCTGTCCTCTATCTTACGTCAAGCATGTCCAACGACGAACCGGGGTGGGACCGGGAGAGCTTGGATTTCCTGGAGCCTATTGTTTCTATCAATGGCTCTGATAAGGACGATGATTTCAAAGAACTGGTCTACGCCATGGCTGTGGCTGTATACTTCCTTGTGCTTGCCCGTCGGCGTAACCCCGGGCCAGATGCAGAGGCGGATATCGAAGCGCAGAAGATGGACAAGAAGACTTTTATTGAAATGCGTCAGACGGCATTGAACAGCCTTGGGCTGAAGGCTAATGACCGGAGACATCGTGATGATGTTGACCAATGGATCACTCTTATCATGGAGCAAGGGTGGGCCAACGGCCAGGAATGGTTCGAGAATATCCCCTATGCTGGACAGCTCTACGGTGAAGATGAGGAGGGCAGGTCCTACCAAGACCTGGATGAAGAGGATGCGACACTTAGGGGTGTTAGGCCGCCGAAACGTTCGGCGGCTGGGAGTGGGGCTCGTGCATCGCGGTCAGATCATGTTCCACGGGGCGGTCTTTTGCCTGGCCTGGGGACGATGATGCAGGATCGAATTGACTGGCTGAGTGACGATCGTCAAGAGGACTATGTGAATTGGAAAGCAGATATCATCGCTCGCATCGGAGGTGCAGCTGCTTAATCGTCATGCGACGTGACATTATCCCAAAGGGGATGCAGCCTACTAGTTCAATTGATACCCCAAGATATGAATCAACATTTATTTCTATATTCATCCTCGATAAGCAAAGAATTCGGCTTTGTCATGTCTATGTTTTAATTGTATGCTCCTTTTGCTCCAGAGCAACCCAATGTCCCATGTCAATATTGTGGTAACCCAACTCCATGCGCCGTCAATGGCGCCAAAACCAATGACCACTCATTCTCAGTACCAAATGCTCCTCGTCCGGTGATGAGGAATGGACTCATTTTTCTCTGCCTCTAGACTCTTCATCGTGTCGTACAAAAAGAAGTCGATGAGAATCGCATTGATGCCATATGTCTTTCGCGGTTTTTCCACGATCTTCAATTTATCACCCGACTCATCCGAGTTCTCGGTTTCGGGGTTCTCACTGCCGTTTGAAATACTCTTTGAAGAAGTGGGGGTTTGGCGGTTCATTTTGACCTCGGGGTGTTGTTTTTCGATCTCTCGTTTGATCAATTCAACACACCAGATACTCGTTCCACGAAGCTCGATCTCCCAGTTTGAACCTGGCTCGATGGGCTTCAGATCACGGATATGGTTTTCCAATTTAGGTGCGTAGCGAAGACAGTTCAACTGGTGTAGCATCTGCGGAATGCGGTAATCTAAGGTAGAATGTTAGAACGGATTCCAGGGAATGGTTAGGCTTGCAAGAGCCATACCTGCAAACATGGTGATCTTATCAATGTCGTGGAATTCACCAAAGTCTTCACCATTGAAACAGGCCCAGAGATCGGCAACTAGAATCTGAGCACGTTTGTACAGTCGGACTCTCTTTCCGTGGAAGATTGTCTCGTCGCGGAAACAGGAAAAGCTCTCTGTCAATATATTGACTAGTCCTGCGGCGGAGAGATTGGCGCTGTCAATGCAGTTGGCGAAGCTACCGCCGAATTCCTATATCCGGTTAGTATAACTCGTAGAGTCAAGGTAGTGAGGGATAATACCTCGCAAAGGACCTCGCCTGCTTCACGTAGGCACTGCACTCGTTCCTTGAACATAGGAATCTCTCCGTCTGTTGCAGATCGGAATACATGTTTGAGTAGATCCTCCGTGCACCTCTCTTCATCCACCCAGAAGTCGGGGGTTGTGATTGGGATATCTGAAGTTGGGGTAAGCATCCGTCATGCCAGAGGTTCATTTCATTTAACGGGACTGACCTTCATCAAGAGCTCTTTGTAGCGCAGCAACCAGACTCCAATAGCCAGTCCAGAGCTTACCACGATATTCAATACAGAAACGTTTTGGCTCTTCCTCCTCTTCAGACCAGAAACTAAAATTCAACAAGTCCATTGTAAAGATGAAATCGACTGTGCTCTCATCTTTGGTCTGTGGGTGTAATTCGTGCTCCGACCAGGTGTGCGTAGAATACTCTTTCTTCTGCATCATACGCCATATAGTTTCAGCAGCACCTTTGGTGTCAGCAAGGCTGATTGCGATATCAATCGCATTGTCGAAGACATACTGAGCCCCCTCAAGCACTTTGGTCTCTGGTGGGGCATCCTTTGGTCTTTCGCCCAGTCCGAAATGCTGGCGAAGAAGCTCTACCAACTCAGGATCGGCTTCATCGTCGGAATTGGCCTCAACCTGATCATTTCGCTGGGCCGGAATTGGATCCAATGATGGCATGATATTCGTGTTTGATCTTGATTGCAAACAAATGGGAAGATATGGGGTCAGGGGTATCTCCTTTGATATTGAAAGGATTCCTGCGGTGAGTAGCTAGTCCCGGCAGATATTCCACCCCACCTGGCTATTGAAATCCTTTTGAGGTTAGAACAAGAAAACGTGTATATCAAAAAAATACTTGAACACGACCAACCCTTTGAACGATCCGTGTTTTTTTTTCTCGCCACACCGAGATTTTGATCCGATGGTCTCTGATAGAGTCACCGGTTATGTAAGCAGACACAATAGCCCTGTATGCCCATGTATTTAAAATGCTTTCAGATATACGCCATGGTAGTATAGGCCTGTGATATTTGTGTCTCACAGTACAATATGTAGTTGTTATGAGCACAAGAGAGGTCTGTACATTACAGTGTAAGTTATAGTAACACGGGCTCTGCGGGTCTGGCCTACCTGGTACCTGATTAGAAGAATATATGGATAGCATCGTCATGACCCTGAAACAGGCACCGTTTATTTTGAGATCAAACTCAAGTTCATTCGTTCTCCAAAAGAGGGCGATCGGAGTATACGCGCCCCTACATATATATATACATTGACGCAATACAAAGATAATCACTTGTAGACAATATCACCAAACAACATCAATTACATTATACATTGTATATTCTATTCGTCTATTCGTCTCTTCACAAGAAAGAAAAATATATAAAACAAATCAAAGGTGTAGAGTGAAAGTAAGTGGAAACCCACGTGTGAGGCTCCTAGCAAGTGCCGTCATCGACAACGGTCACTGTTTCCGGCTCAGCACTTCTTCCACTTGCTCCCTTCTTTTGACCTTTTCCCCCTTCGCAATTTATCTCTAGAACACACACACCACTACATCACCACATCACTACACCATCCAACAATTACAACACTACAACACCACTTGATCGCGATCATTATCTACTGCCCGCCATGCGGGATAGCTCCCTTAAGCGCTCCCTCGGGGTGGACCTCACCCGCTCCCTCAAAGAGGTAAGTACAGCACTGCTGGCGCGTAATCCTGGCGCCCAAGTGACGCTGGCCTGAAAATGTACTCTGACAGTTATCTCATCACTTATAGTCACGCGTTCTGCTTGTCGGCGCAGGCGGCATCGGCTGCGAGCTACTGAAAAACCTCGTCCTCACCGGGTTCGGCGAAATCCACATCATCGACCTCGACACCATTGATTTGAGTAATCTCAATCGTCAGTTCCTGTTTCGACATGAGCATATTAAGAAATCAAAGGCCTTAGTACGTCAAACCGACCCACCCCGCGCACTTGCGCCGCTCCCTTGCGATCCTCCCCGACTCAAGCGCCGCGCATTCACATTGTCTGAGCGGTTCAACGATAGTAGATATGGAATACTGAGATATGGATGCTTTTATCTAGGTTGCTAAGGAAGTTGCGCAAAAGTTCCGGTCTGATGCAAAGCTCGAGGCCTACCATGCGAACATTATGGACGCCCAGTTCAACGTCTCGTGGTTCGGGTCCTTCAACGTCGTGTTTAATGCGCTAGACAACATTGCCGCGAGACGTCATGTGAACAAGATGTGCCTTACGGCCAATGTACCCTTGATAGAAAGTGGAACTACTGGCTTCAATGGGCAGGTTCAAGTCATTCAGAAGGTATTTCCCTAAAGCAACTTCTGGCTCTGCAGATTGGGCGTATGTTAACTGTGTGTTCTGCTAGTCGCAAACCGAGTGCTATGATTGCACACCGAAAGAAACCCCCAAGTCGTTCCCCGTGTGTACGATCCGAAGCAACCCAAGCCAGCCGATTCATTGTATCGTTTGGGCAAAGAGCTTCCTTTTGCCGTAAGATTCAGTTCCTGGTATTTCTATTTTGGATGCTCACCTTTGAGTAGGGAACTTTTCGGCGATAGCGAAGACGAGGCACCGGAGGTGGACAATACAGAAAATCCTGATAACGGTTTGTTCAATTTCACTCACAACTCGGCGCTGGAACTGACACCCGGCCAGCAAATGAAATTGCAGACCTACGCAAGGAAGCACTAGAGCTCAAAGAGTTGCGACAATCTATTGGCACCGAGGAAGCCCATCAGAAGGTCTTTGATAAAGTTTTTCGAAGAGACATTATGCGATTACAGGGCATGAAGGAAATGTGGAAGGAAAGGGAGCTACCAGAACCCCTTGACTTTGCTCGACTACAAGAAGAATCCGCTTCGATTGCTTCGACGATCTCCACGCAGGACCAGAAAGTGTGGACATTAGGGGAGAATTTTAGTGTGTTCAGGGACAGGTAATAACCGGTTGTCGCCGACGGCATATGTTCGACAAGCTAACACGCTACAGCTTGAACCGGTTGACCCATCGTCTGAAGCAACTTCAAGAAAAGAACGCCTCAGACCAAGATTCCCCGATCCTAACATTCGATAAAGATGATGTAGACACTTTGGACTTTGTTACCGCAGCAGCAAATCTCCGAGCTGCTTCCTTCCAAGTCGAACTCAAGTCCAAATTCGATGTCAAGCGTAAGTTCATCAAATAAGTGTGCACATTCCAAGTCGATCATTATTGACAAAGCTTCTACAGAAATGGCGGGCAATATCATTCCTGCCATTGCAACCACCAATGCCATGACGGCTGGACTATGTGTTCTTCAGTCATTGAAGGTGTTTCAAAACGACATAATGCATACCAAAATGGTAAGAATTGAGAAATGGTGCTCACTAGTACTGAAGCTAACACGTTGTTTCTCTCAAAGATTTTCCTCGAGAGATCTGGTGCTCGTGTGATCAACTCAGACTCATTAAACCCCCCAAATCCTGACTGTGCTGTCTGTTCCCCCGCAGTGGCTCGGGTTGAAATTGACCCCGAGCTAGCAACTCTTGAACACCTCATCCAGGGCGTTCTTCTGGCGGAGCTGGGTTATGGAGAAGAGGTTGCTATTACTTTTGGCAATCAACTGATCTATGACGCCGACTTCACCGACAACCTGGTAAAAAGGTTGTCTGACCTAGGCATCAAGAATGAGAGCATCGTCACGATCCTCGATGAAAATGAACCAGACACGCGAGTCAATCTTGAGTTGGTGATCATTGAGAGGTAAGCACCGTCTTTTCAATAACACTGGGCAATATTGACTGATTGACTTGCAGAAATGAGCCATCTTCTAAGGACTCCAAGCCCGCAACACTGCAGAAGTTGGTTGAGATACCCCTGAAGCCCGAGCAAGCGAAGCCCGAGCAGCCTGTGCAGCCATCTACAGATGATCCGACTGTGACTGGGAAGCGCAAGCGTGAGGGCTCAAGTGACGAGGTGGAGCTCAGCAGCCACGATGCTAAACGGCTCGCCAGTGCATCCGTTCCTGACTCGAAGGGCATTGAAGCTATTGTTCTTGACGACGATGCCAACGATGAAGAGGGAGGTGCCATCATGATCGACGATTGAATGTTGCAAACATAATTTCACGTGACATTTCAGGGTATTACTAGCAGCTACCACAGTTGTTTATCTTGATATCATTCTCTTCATACTTTCGGTATTCCCCTTTTCATTTTCTCACTACCTATCCCCTTCAAATCCTTCTGTATCATATGGCATAAAGGCGAACCTGATTTCAGTCAAGCGGAGGGGTTCAGAATCCCAAGTTGACGGGCATGCTTTGGATATGGACATGATAATGCATTATGGGACTTTTGTATCTGAATTGCTCAATGGCGTTTTTCCAGGTTGATAGATTACTAGAATATGGCATGGGAATAACAACACACAGCCTGAGCAAAGCATTAAGCTCGCGTTTACGTTGAATCCTGCGGAATTGAGAAGCTAGTTGAAGGAGTGGAGACTGGTAAGGGCAAGTATGGGCAAGTAGTTCGGAGTCGACGTTCGCGAGATCTCCAACTATATGGTGTCTTCTCGCCTCCATCATAGCAAACATTCAGTTTATACATGTAGATATTGAACTTTTTACAAATACACTTGCTTCATTGGTATTACATATTTCACTTGAATCGAATCAAACGGCACTCAATCCGCCATCGAGATTGAGCACACAGTTGTTAGCATATTCATTCTGCGCCAAGAACACAGCTGCATCAGCAATCTCGCATGGATCTCCGAATCGATGAAGAGGAATGAGATCCTTTAGCCTGCTCGTTTCCCCGGGTGTGAAGTCTAGTATCGAGATCAGCTAAGGCACGAACAAATACAGAATGCCCAAACCAACATACCTGCAACCATAGGTGTTTCAATATACCCCGGCACAATAGCATTTGACCGAATCACAATATCTTTCATTGAAGCTGATGCTTCGACAGCCAGCGACCGTGTTAGACCGAGAAGGCCAGCCTTGGAAGCGGCGTATGGAACCGCGCCAGTTCCACCTTTGAGTGCGAGTAAAGAGGAGACATTAATGATGCATTTCGACGGGGGTTTGGTCCCCGCAGCTGGACCACTCCGATTCCGAATCCGGCTGCGGATAGAGGCACGCATTAACGCGCGTGAAGTGAGAATTGCGCCTTCGAGATTAGTACGTAGGATTGTGGAGATATCTTCCAGCTCCGATCTTGGCAAAATGTTTGATATCGAAATTCCCGCTGCGTTGACTAGGATGTCCACATTTGCCTGGATGATGGTTAAGAGTGGGTATTTGTCGAGATAGATGAGGTAGCTTACCATTTCCTTTTCGAGTTCGCGCATCCATGATCCGGCATTTGAGACGTCTCCGACAAGTAGGCGGATCTTTCCTTGCGTGCTTTGCTGGTTGTCTTCTTCCGGAGCGCGAGTTGCGACTTCATCATTATGTTCACCAAGTTCTGCTGGTGTAACTGCAAGAGACTTGAGTTTTGTGGCTGCTTCCTCTAGGCGTATTTGAGACCGGCCGACGAGGACTATGGTCGATGCGCCTTCTTGTAGAAACCGTTCGGCAATAGCGAAGCCGATGCCGGATGTCCCACCGGTGACCATGCATTTTCGGCCGACAAGTCGGTTTCCAGACTGGAATGAAATGTGGTTGCTTTCATTCGGCTGAGACGAGTATGATCGCTTTGTATATCTCAGGGAATAACTTGACACTTGGCTGTTGACGGGGCCGACATTGCGTATATTGATCGGCCTTGATAAGGTTTGAATAAACAGGATTGGCACTCGCAAGCGAATTGAAGGAACTCTCAAACAGCTCATATTGTTTACTTTGTCCTTAAGCTCCAGACAAAACGCGATATCGGGAGGATCGGGTGCGTCACTGGGGCAGCTTCAGCACGGACCAACACGCCAACCTCAAGAAGGCTCTTTCGCTCCACAGTGGTCAACTTCCTACAACTACGCGAATACGCGTGCTTCATCATGGCGCAACCAACGGATTCCGAGTTTGTGACTATAGTCTCAGATGACGGATTTGAATTCATTATCCCTCGCAGCACAGCTTATGTCTCAGAGACCTTACGCATCCCGCTTTCTTCGAGTACGTGGACTCGAGATCTATTGCTGTATGGGTTGTACTAACTACCCACAGCCAATTTCCCCGAGGGTCGCGATGGTAAATTTGTGTTGAAAGACTTCTCGTACGTCTCGCGGTTATATCCTGCGTTTTCATTTGGTGGACATTGCTGACGAAGTTGTTTCTCTACAGTGGCGTCATTGTCGAAAAGATCTGCGAATACCTTTGCTACAATGAAAAGCACAAGGACCAGGTCAATGTGCCGGACATGGATATCCCACCGGAGTTGTGCCTGGAGCTCTTGATGGCTGCGGATTTCTTGAATACCTAATTTCGACATGGTGCCTCGGACCTTGGGTTTCTTATCACCTCTGTGGATGAGACCTCTGGTATCGATCTCTGTTTCGGTTCGCATCGTCTTTGAAATGATTCACGACGCAACGGCATACGATATTCGATTTTTACGACAATAGCACGGGGAGTTCCGGACTTGGCTCACATAAATATGCTTGGCCATGGCGTTATGTCATGACATGTGTTCTATGGGATAGAATACATCTAACATTATGCAATTCTTTCTTTGCTGTAGCAGTATCCTTGATTTTTGCAAACGACCTCTTATCCCATCTGAGCATATGCAAACGGTTAATACTTCTATGGCCGATTTTGTCTAAAGATGATGGCAGATCAAAAAAACTTCCAATGATAACGCGCTTGTCAATCTACCACTGGCCAAGGGTTTGGATCATAGGAGACAAATTGAACAACGAATCATATCCATATTATATTGTAGAGTTCTATACTCCGTACTTAAGATGGCTATTGAGTAGAGCGTATCGACTTGAAGATGGAAGCTGGTCCACCTGAGCACCTGAATTATGGCGGCTGAGTCAGCAAATAACAAATACCGAGGGCTGGGGCCGGCTCCACCGGGGCGAACTTCCAAGGAAGTGCCCGCCATCGCGAAGATCACTCTTTCATACATTCTGATTTGCGGGATGCAGTTCACAGGAGCATTGCTCACTGTGGTCTTCAGTCTAGTCAGAACAATTTTCGACTTTTGAACAGTTTATTTGCCTGTGCCCACAGTTGGATGCACTGGCGACCTTCTCTGTTGATTGCATCTCCCCCGGATCACTGATAAGGGTCACCCGCAGAGGCGCATACAACACCGCCTCATCATGTCAAGCATCGTGGAGCCCTCCACAATACCAACCACATCTAGTACGGCTTTGTTGGAAAACTTGAATACAACCATTTCGCCAGACACTTCTTCTTTGTCCTCTTTACCGCATCAACTCTTGACCTCCCCCCTTCGCGCCTTTCAGCACGCCGAGACCTTTGCCTTCCGAACGGTCCCCCAAACCCTCGCCAGAATAACCGGAATCAAAGCACTTGGTCAAACCATCCGGAGTGGAACTGGTTTAGCAGCTGGAGCCAGCGGTACCGCCGCGACGCATGCAGCGGATATGGCGGGAAATGAGCTCGCCGATGCAGCCGGCCAGCAGAGTGGCTACTACATTGCTGAGTTTTTAGGTGCTATGAAGAAGCTCGGCGGATTCTTTGGGTATCTGACAAGTCTCTGGTCATTTGCCTGCCTAGTAGAGGTGAGGCCCCGCTTTCAACTTGTATACTTACCATGCTGATAGGTCTAGGCGCTCATTCTCAACCGAATTACTATCTATGCATCCACACGACGACACCTTCGACTAGGATGGGAAAGGCGTGCGGCTCTCCGATTGATTCCTATCGTTCTCTTCGCCTCCCAAATCCTCAGCCTGCTCCGTGGAATCCGATGTCAAACATCGCCATCCTTTTCAACAATGCGTTACGGATACCCCGGAAAACAACTGGTGTTCGATTATTCTAGTGATGGGGGTGTTCTTTACTCAATTAGCTCGACCCTTCTAGGATGGGAGTCTGAGGAACGGTCGTGCAGTGCTGTGAAAATGGCGCGCGGAACTATCCCTGGTGTCCCATATGGATCATTTTCCCTACTATGGCCAACATTCATGCTCCTTTGCTTGAGTCACTTTATTGAAACACTCTCGTGCGCATTACAAGGCAGGCCCGTGATGACCGAGACAGGGATGTCCATCTTCGAACACTCAATCGCCTTTGCAGAAGCCGAGTCGATGATCAGTAAATCCATTGGACTAGGCCTGTTCGGTCTTCCTAAACAAAGCCCACTCAGCGCGCTTTCGGGTGGGTCTGATGACAGCTCAACTTCCGTTTTTGAACTCCTCACAAGATCACAAGTCTTGGAACGCATGAATGTCACACCCGAACTGCTACTTATTGTATTGATCTCGTGCTGCAATAGTGCAACTTCCCACATATTAGAAGTCTTCGGCAAACAGAGCAAGTATCGGCTTTTCAGCACCGCCTTTTGGGGTGCCTGCTTCATGGTAGCCATGTCGTGGGGGTTAGATGGCGGTCCGCCCGTCAGCCTCGAAACCGGCGTCCTCAGGTTCCCGACTGTTTGCATTGTGGGATTCATCCCTCACATCTTTTTATTATTCGGCATCGTGATTTGTCTGTCAATATACACTCTAGCACTTACCATCACCGCTGTTTCGTTGCCTTCGGACGATCAACCTGTCTCAATCTATGACCGTTTCTTGATGGCCCACGAGAATATGCAAGGCTCGAACCAGATAAGGAGCATTCGTATAAACAGACACGAAGACTTTTATACAACGTTGCTTCGAATCGGCTATGTTGCCCTAACCGCCGCGAGTGAGGCCGTGTTCTTGAATGAGGGCCAATCAGTTGTTGCACGGCGGATGACGTGGCTAGAAGAGGATCGGCTTTCTGAGATCGAAGCCTCAAGGCGGAAATCTACATCTTATGGGAGTTGGCAGAGCGAAGCTAGCAGTCGGCCTATCGAAGCCATGGGCTTCTCAAGTTTCGATATGCCTGAACAATCTGCTTGGGAGAGTGGTTACAACCGTGAAAAGAAGGTCGAAAAACCCAAAAACGGTACTCGAGCCGTGCAATCTCGAGCTGAGCTTGGGGGAGTTGGCGCAGTGCGAGTATCTATTAGATTGTGGCATGTCCTCTCGTTCTTCCGCGCAATTTCACTTATAATGCTCCGCTGGGCTGCATATGGGCTCAATAACGTGCTTGATCGACTGGGAATAAGCGCTCGGCCAATGTGGCTCAAACGCATTGTTGGCCATCGCGGAAAGAAGTCTAATGTCGACAAGACGAACCCATCACAGCCATTAGATTTCTGGATCCTCTCTGAAAGTGGAGAGCTTGAGCTCCCCGATGATCATGACTTTGACGTGGAGGTCGAGATGAGGAAGCGAGAGCGTGCGAATCGGCCAGATTGGATGGGCTCGGACGAAAGCCGGTTAGACGACAGACTGTACAGTTGGTGGAAAATTGGCGGTGCATGGGGAAACCAAGATCAAACCTCGGATTATTCACCACCCTCTGATGACTTCGACACCACGAGCGTGGTGTCCATGTCTACCAATGCTTCAGAGTCGGAATGGGAGGATTACCGGTCAGATGATGGTCGTCGGACTCCTACCCAGCTCCACCCGTATGCAGATAGAGCAAGCCCACCACTCCAAGATCCCCTACTCGACATGAGCACACTCGCCCGTCTTCTTGACCCGCGCGATCGCGACAGTAGAGAGGAAGCTAGGATTCTAGCTGCTCATCTCAAAACAAACCAGGAGAATCCACAGATCATGACGCGCAGTCGTTACCAGAAACAAGTTGAAAAGGAGAGATCCCGAATCATCTTCTCATCCCGCCTCCAGCAGCTCAACGCCATGCACTCGGGATCCGAAGGGCGGAAACCTACCCCCGAAGAAGAAGCTGAACTCCTTGAGAAGCTGATCCTTTCCCGTCGCTCGGAAACTTCGGCTAGCTCCGATGCCCACACGTGGGAATCTGGCGCAACAGGTCTCGGCCCCAATGGTCCACCATGTGTGGTTTGCCAAACAAGCCCACGGGCTATCATCACCTGGCCCTGTCGCTGTCTGTGCATTTGCGAGGACTGTCGCGTGAGCCTTGCCATGAACAACTTCGGCAGCTGTGTGACTTGTAGGCAGGAAGTCGTAGGATTTATGCGTCTATGGGTTCCGTAGGTGAAACTATTTCAATCTCTCGAATTTTTCTAGCTCGGATTCTCTTTCTCTTTGGCTCACATAGGTTCCCATATTGAACAATTTGTAACATATCAATCACATTTGCATGACAGCCTTAGCTTCGTATGGCGTTTTTCAGACCGTTACTTCTCCATTTGCTAGTTGTACACATGTACGAGACCAAATACGGGCTTGCTTGCACGATGATAAATTCAAGATCATTCATTTATTTCATACATTCCTTAGTGGCTATCAAGCTCTGCCGTCAAAAATCATCACATCCTTCAGCAAAGGGGAGACAATTTTATCAAAAATTCGCTCCTCGAAGTTATGACTTTCCCGGCAGATGGTACTCACGCCAGACCAGGAAAGACAACTATCCACAACACTAGCATAGTGCCAGCCACTTTCTAGGCGTACCTCTTTAGTAAGCTTCAACGCATAGTCAACAATCGCTTTTTTATCGTCTTGAGTCTCATCCTGTGAGAGTAATGCATCTAAAGGCCGACCGAGCGAGAGCTCCACGAGGCTCAATCCAAGGGATTGTAAAACAGACTCTCGTTTATCCGAGCTAGACATTGTAGATGAGCCTTTCAAAGCAACTAGAGCAGATAGAGGCCACGAGAGATATAGAATATCCAGTGTTTCAGCGGCTAGGTGGAAATTGGAGCTGTCCCATTGATCCTTGAGCCAGTTTCCATGGTACTGCAGGACGGCGCAGGCAATGCTGGCGGCAATACATAATCGGTCACGGCGACTAAATGAAGTCAGAGCTTCACGCAGAGATTGTTTCAAGGAATCTCGCTGCAAACTTTGTACCGCGTGCATAGTGTATCGATAGGCTGGGTTGAAGTCTTCTGATATGAATCCAATTGTGGTTTGTTGTTGAAAAAGTGGCTTAAAACTCTGGAGTGATGAGCAAAGGTCTGGGATTTGCTGTTCGTTTGACTGCCCAGCCAAAGAAGGCGTCAAAATTTGCGGGTTGTCTATTGCTTGAGGCTGAAAAATCACCTCTCTCCAATCCCATACACCTGTTGTCCTAGGGATGTTGGAGAAGATGAAATGAAACATGGACTCGGAATTATTTCGAGGCGAATCATTGGCATACTCGGTTAGATAGGGCTGGAGTCGGAGATGGACGGAGTGATGTTCCCGGCAGTGACATTGCCAACAGGAACCACCGATTGCCTGAAATAAGAATTCAACGTGCTGTCGCTCGTTTTGGTACCGCCTAAGAAGGCTGGTCCAAGGTTTTCGACGTTTTCGTCTCTCCTCTTGATGATTTACTTGATCAATCAATGTTCGGAGTATAGTATTCGCCGCATCGATTTTCTCCAGCAGGTCGTCATATACCGCCCTTGAAAGGATTTTCCAGAACTTCCAAAATGAACGGAGATCAGTCGAGCTCTGCTTTTGAAGGATTAGCTATTACAGTTAAATGCATCAGAACAAAGTTTTATGTGGGAGATTAGCTCCCAGGCCTAATCCATGGATGGATGGAAAGTGGCTTGCAAGGTTCCAAGGTTGCTTACATTAGTCTCCGTCGCGGATAACCCTAATTTTCCTGAGAGCCGCTCCAATAGCTCGGACAAAGAGTTCATGTTTCCGAGAAACGGCCTGTAATTTCGTCCAAGTTTGCGTAGAAGCGCCTTTTGTAAATTTGGATCTTTCCACCCAGCGCCTTGGGGATTTTTAATGAGAGTGGTAACTGTCTCTTCATCATCCCCGAAATCCTCAAGCACATCCTCCAGTGTACATTGAAGAATGGCGTATTGTGTGTTGAGACCCATATGGTATGTCAAGAGCTCTCTGTGATAGTGTCTCAGGAGTCGTATCTTCTCGATGCCTCGAGCATAACCATCGATTTGATTTACCAGAAGAGGAATCACAGCCAGTGCAAGCCCTGCAGCTTCAATGCCACTGACCATTTCTGCCCATGTGATATTAAGGAAGCAGAGGACAATGAGCTGACTACAAGGCAATAGCTTGGAGGACTGCCCCGCACCTATGTGCTGAGCTCAGCTTCATACTGTCGCTTCAGGGGCCAATCAATTCGCTCAGAAGAATGCCACTCAGACGAGGTTCAAGCATCAGCATCCTGACTATGCAAGTGCGAATTCAATCGACTGGAAGCCTTTTCAATTATAGCGACTGGACGAAAAGACATGGAAGTATCCGCATGGTCTCACAGTCTCCTCTCTAAATTCGATGATATACTGCTTTTACCGGCGTTCGCGGAGCACGAAAACGATTTCCCCAAGCAAAAATGGATAGATGAAAGAGGCCGGTTTCGCATTTGGGCAACAAATACTGGCGCGCGTCACAGAGGAGTTTTATCACTAGACTACCGCCTAAAAGATGCGCCAGTCATCAAATGCCAGACAATTAAGATATTACAGAGGCTTGAACAGCTCATCAAAACATTTGAGGAGGTGCTGAATGAAGATGGAGGAGAAACCACAGACGAAGAAGACGACGACGATGACAAAGAAGCACTAAGGGTGTTGCAAGATCAACTCGATGAAGACCAAAACATTGCGGGTCTTGAGTTCAATGAAAGCGAGATTTCTCATATTTTCAAAACCGTCGTTGAAACAGTCACCCAGCTTTACCAAATTTCCATGGCTATCAGTCCTCTATCCGACTATGATCGAATAATAGAAACCAAAGACTTGGATTCTGTGCTGCGAGAAATTTACGGAGGCGATGGCGAATCCATATTGTCCCAGGTCTCTTCGCCCAGTACCAATGAAGATCTTGGGATGGAGCAAATTTTTCTTCGTTACCAAGGGACTCAATATCAGTTTCCAGTCCCCAAAGTATCAGTTACGAGGGGGAGGTGACCGTTGGCGCAATCCGGGCGATGGCAGCCGAAAGATTTGGTGTAACCGACACGAGTCGAATAAAGCTGATATTCAGAGGGAATCTTCTCAAAAACGATAACCACATACTTGAGAAAACATGGTTTGAACAATCACAAGAAATTAAGTGCATGACCCCATGGGAAGAAGCACGTTCTCAGAGTGATAGCTCCGATTACGCTGAGCACAATAATGAGGCACCGGGTGAATCAGCACTATCATCTAGTGCCTCACTCAGTGAGAGAGGGGAAGGAATACCAGAGTGGTGGAGGTGTTGTAGGTGTTATAATCTGGTTAACCCCATGCTTGGTCACATATGTTCTCTCTGTTCTCATTTAGAGTGCAGTAGTTGTGGTAGGGGAAAACTCCCAGAGCTTATATTCAGCTAGCTTTGGGGGGGGAGAGAGTATAGTTATTAAGAATTAATTGGAACATTAGCAGTGCTCTAAATATATAACGGAGCTTGATGCAACGATAAGCCTCGGTATAGTTTGCTTATGATATATTGCCCTCTAAGACTAAGCTATGCATTGTGCATCCTTTATTTATATAGGGCTCGGTATCAAGATCTCTAAAAGGAATTTGGCACTCACACTCATAGACAAGGCAGTCGGTGCCTCCATAGAGGCAAAAAACGCTGTGGGAACTCTTGAATCGGCCATTCATTGCAGTGCTCACGGGAGGTCCAGTTTGTTTAGCAGGCGTCGTCGGAGCCATGTTTGTCAATAGCAAGTACGGGCCTGGACTCCAAAAGGACGAAGCCACGCAGTGCATGACGGAGGGGGTCCCGCGAAGGATTTGATCAAAGCTATAGTGGAAAACACCATCACAACAAATAATGCGGCGGCAATGACGAATAGAGTTGAGGGTCCGAACGGAGAGATAGCGGATGTCTCAGTAGCTGTCAACGAGGAGGGAAACAAACCCAATGACTGTGGTCCTACTGGGGGGTAATTATGTTAATTAAAAGCGGACAGATGTATTGAACACAGCATGATTACACTTACGCATGATAGTGTCTGTCAACTTCTAAAGGCGTTACAACAACCCCTAGGTCGTTTATACAACTTTAAAAACTCTACTATTTGGGTGTAGATTCGGAGAGTTTCAACTGCAGACTCGTGGTATTTTGGACTGAACAAATAACTCATGATCCTACTATATCCTAGAAGGTGAGATATACACTGGTTACTCTCTTATTGTGTTCTCCAAGCTATTCGATGGTAAAGATTTCATCGCCCCAAGACCCCTAGTTTTGCCTTAGTCTTGCCTCTAGATCTAATTTTAATACACAATGATTTCATCATGGGGGTGCATCAGAGCCCTGGGAGTATCCATCTCATCAATTCCCGAACCACACAGTGCATGGCAACGAAGCCTTGCGATTAATTCTTATAGACCAGAGGCCGGTACTCAGCCTCCCACATCTGGACTCGAATCCACTCTCGCAGCTCCGAGTCAGCGGTAGGAATGCCCTCTGCCTCTGCCAGTCCCTCCTTGACGGCACACAAAATCACAGCCGCAGCAATATCCACACTTATTTCACGCACGTCTTCTACATCGGGCAGCAACGGCTTGTTGGAGTCTTTCAGGGCCGGTGACCGCGCCTTGAGTGCCTCCACAGCAGCGACTAGCATCTTCTTCGAGACGAGACGGCACTGCGAGAGGACTGCTCCGAGACCAATGCCGGGGAAGCAGGTTGAGTTGTTGCACTCCGCTGTAATATCGTAAATTAATATAATGCGCAGTTAATGCATGAAGTGAGATTTGAATGCCTACCGATTTCATATTCCTTGCCGTTATGGGTAACTGGCGGGAATGGACTGCCCGTGGCAACGAGGGCTCGCCCATCGGTCCATTCATAGAGATCAACCGGCTTCGCCTCGTGGAGTCGTGTCGGATTGCTAAGTGGGAATATAATTGGGCGTTCTACCTTCCTGGCCATTGCACGAACGATATCTTCGGTGAATGCCCCAGGCTTGGTTGATGTTCCGATAAGCACATGGGGATGGACCTTTTTGATGACTGACAAAAGATCTCGATCATCTTCCGGCCACCCGTCATCGTCTCGTGCAAAAGACTTTTGGCCGTCGGTCAACTTATCACCAAGGGACTTTACAAGGAGACCGGGCTTATCGATGCACCTAGGTGAAAAAGCAGTGTTAGTAGGGGTGTTGTATCCTTGTCTCGCGGTTACATACCAGATCTGCTTAGACGCTTCATCCTTCGATTTTCGTGTCTCATTGGCAATGGTATCTGAAATCTGGTCGGCAATGCCAGTACCAGCTGTGCCCGAGCCGAAAATCACCACTCGTATATCTTCCAGTTTGACTTGGCTAACTTGAAGGGCAGCCAACATGGCAGCAAGTGTGACACACCCCGTGCCCTGGATGTCATCATTGAAACAAGGTATCTGCGACTGATACCGATCGAGTATTCTCCGTGCATTGTTCAGGCCAAAATCCTCACTGATATTGTTAGCTATGTTTCGAATAATAGAGGGAAAAAACCATTTCTCATACAAGTGGATGTAAGCCTTGGGGAATCGTTTGCGGGCGGCCTTGACGAATCTATCCACAAATTCATCGTACTTCTCCCCTCTGACCCGATGCTGCCGCAGGCCTAGATAGAGTGCGTCATTTAGCAACTCTTCGTTCTGTATATGTTGTCAGCAAACGTGGATTTAAAAGGTGAACAGATGAACGTACATCTGTCCCGCAGTCCAATACAACAGGAAGCTGCCGCGAAGGATGGATTCCAGCGCAGAGCGTGGTAATAACCAATTTGGCAACCGATATGAGAATAGCGCCCACGCCCTGGTCCCCAATTCCCAATATCTGCAAAAGAATCAACGGTAAGCAAAAGCAGGAACTAATTCTCGCTCATGCACATCTATAATTACCTCTTCTCCATCACTGACAACGATATAATCAACATCCTCCTCAGTACCAAACTCAGCGAGGTACTCATCAAAGTGATCCTGGTCGTTGATATTCAAGAAACACCCCTCCGGCTTCCTGAACAACCGCGAGTAATTTTGAATCGCATCTCCTTCAGTAGGCGTGTATATCACGCTAAACATCTCCTTGAGATGAGTTTGCACAAGCTACCGACAGGTTAGTAACAATGCACATGCCAATGTTGCCTTTGCCGGGAAGATGTCAGAACCTTGTAGTACAGCACTTCATTTTGCGCCTTCATACTAGCGAGGAAGGTATTCTTGGCTAGGTCATCAGCTCTGCTTTTGTATTGCTGATAAGCGCGCTGAACTTGCTCGTCCAGTGTCTGGATATTTGGCGGGAGGAGACTGTGGAGCTTGAATATTGATCGCTCATTGTCTGGAAAGGCTGAACCTTTGTTCAATTGGGCTGATTTGAGGAGCGATGTTCCCTATTTCTGTATGAGAATCGGAGTTCATAAAATATTGCGGACTTCTGTTGTCACCTTGTATGGGCAGATCAAAGGCCCCGCGGCGCGGGGTAAATCACGAAACTTGGAGATGGAGTCTGCCATTTCGAAGTGAAGTATTAAAAGATTCAATATTGGAATAAGTGAATGTAGGAAAAAGTTAAAAGACTGAGAGACGAACGAAGAGGAATGAATGTCCGTTGTGCTTACCTCCAGGGGTGGGTCCACATGTCATAGTCAATCAGGTTTTCGCCACTTTTGAAGATATACATCATTCGATGTATAAAAAAAGAACACAAGTATTAACTTAATTTCTGTCTTCGCTGGTAATTATAAGAGACAAGGAGTAAGGAATGAGTATGATGTCTAGATTGAGGACTACCGCGGAAATTATGTTGGGCCACATTCAGCCTGTGTTTGTGAAGCTGTAGTAGTTTCGCCGTGGGTGGCAACAGTATTCTATAACAGTACACATCAATCCGTCGGTTTCGGGTTAGATGGCTCGGAGCCTGCTGGTGGACATTCTCAAGGACATACTTCTGGAGACCCTATCCAGAATGAAGAGTCCCCGGACATTGAAACAATCGATCATGCGATATTAACCGACATAATCCTTCATGCAATGGGCAAATCTCAGCAAATGCGGTCTGCATGCTCCTCTTCTGTCGATTGATATAAGTCCTTCAAGTGAGCCTATCTATTCATCAATTTGTCGTGTTAAGCTCGCCTTCTTCGATGTTCTGGCATGTGCGAAGTAAGGCCAGGGATGTATGCTTGTGGGACATATTATCTGAGCGCCATCGAAGGGCGTCAGCACAGTAAGCAAAGCTTCAGAGAAGAATAATACAATGGAGATGGGACTCAGGGGAGAAATGCGGAGTTGTAGTGTTGGAGGGGTAACACTCGATGGACTATAGTGGAGCAGAGCAAACGGTTCACACTACAACATGCTTAAATTCATATATGCCTGTTTTAAGGCAGTGAACTGGACATGGATATATAACCTCCTAACTCTCCACAAAATGGCACGAAATCTTGACTCTCTTTGCAACTAAATCCATAGACTGCAGGTTAAGGTTCTACAGGTCTCAACTTAGGCGGGAAAGTACAAATAGCACATCAAATCCGTGCCCTTCAATTTTTCCTTTATAATATAGTCTATATCGCAGCCTTTTTTTTTTCAATTACAACATAAGTACGGAGTAAGCAGCAAGCCATGATTGAGCTGTGACTCAACGAGCCTTCAAACGCCGCATAGCCGTTAGGTCCATGAGAGCCCTGCACACAGTGGAGCTGGTCCACTCTAGCTCCATATCTAAGATTACTATATAGAGTATGTGCAACCCGAGGAGGAGATTGGCTATGGAGGGTTTGGACCTTGATGTGGGTCCTATAGTCCCAAAATTGATAGAGCCTCCGTGAATCGGCTACGGAGTGCATATATCGCTAATATCCCTGTTTGTACTCAGAATGTTGAGTGAATAAAAGGTCCACACTGGCACTGTACTATCATGCTTATGCCGAACGACCACATGATATCCTTTTTTTTTTCTTAGCAACCGACTAACTATTTTGCTGACTTTTCTGTTTTACGCTAGTGATGTGGCCCTTTGCTAGTTAGCACTATCTTCGGTTAGTCACAGTTTAGCCACAGCGCTCTGATATCCAATAAGTGGTCAAAGAAAGGTGACTTAAACCAATAGGAAAGAATTGTCAAATTTAGGGCTTCCGGGGAATGCTACCTCGCCATGGTCTCTCACCTTCCGCCACACATTGAGCAAAGCGCCGTAAGCTAAGTAAATAGCTTAGTTCAGCTCATTTAAAGGGACGCGTCAGTCAATTACAGTTTATACCTTTTTACTTCTCTTAAATTGCCCACTTCATCGTCTGAGAAACCAAGAACTATCAACATGCGTGCCTCTATTTTCCTCGCAACAGCTCTTGCTACCCTTAGTGCTCAGGCCGACGACACCAGCAGCGTCATAATTGGCTACTTCTCCCCTCCTTGGGATGCAGGCTTCCTCCAGTACGGTGGCTGGACAAGCACCGCTGCCAGCCTTGTCGCCTACAACACCAAGGCCGCCACATACCACGTCGGTTGTGTGAAGGGCGCCCCTAAGACAGATTGCAACTATCCCACTTCGTGGACAATCATTCAAGGCCCGGAGACAGTCAGCGTCACCGGGCAATATATCGCCTCCACCTCGGGCAAGTCGACTAGCTATGATCTCACTCTCACCCAGTCCTATGAGTGCTCTCTGAAAGCTTCAACCGAATCCGCCAGCTGCACCATGAGTCTAGGCATGAACGGATCCTTGGATGGAGGGAAATACGAGTCTTCCACTACCAGCAAGGCTACCTACACCACAGCCCCGATTTCCAATTCATACTACCAGTTGACGGTTACTGCCGGACTGGATTCTATTACCCTTACGACTCCCAGCGCCACCCAGACAACTGCTGGAACAGCTTCGACCACATCTGTCGAGACTACTCAGTCAACCGGTGGTGCTGCTGGACACGCGGGTGCTTTGATCACGGCTGCCCCTATGGTTGCTGCTGCGATGGCTGCCCTACTGTGATGATTTCCAAAGATATATTTAGTTATATATAATGAATTACTTGTCATGACTTTAATTAACTCAAGAATAGCCGAAAGAGAATTATAATTAGGATTCTGGTAAATAGGGCACCTAGGATGGCACCAAAGGTAGCCGTCAGGAAACAGCGACAATTAGCATAAGCGCTACTCTCGAAGCTTGGCACTGCAGTCTCATCGCTGTCATGGGCTATTTTGTGTCAAATCTCTCGCATTAAAAATTGGAATAATGTTACTAGCTTAGGTTATTTCATATACAGGAGTGCGGCCCGCCATTATTTAACTCATGGAGGATCTTTTACTATGTGAGAAGTCTATTTGTTAATTGTCGTTGTGTTTGTTACGTATTTCTTGAAAATCAACGTCCAATTAAGTTATCGCACCAAGCTATATTTTTCATATTGCTCAGTTCACTGGTTTGGAGTTTGTATGAAGCCGACGAAGGTTACCACTACAAAGCCAAAAAGAACAGAATAAAGATAAAATCATAAACATCAGTTTCACCCAAGAGGCAAAAGCAAGACGTGCATTGTATTAATCATGTCAACTATACAGGGAGGTGACCCATTCAGGCGTCTTGCACAACCAACCCAGTCAGCCAAAAAAAAGAAGTGAATCCCACCTGCCAACGAGAGCCAATCGCAAACACTGACAACAGCGTTAGATTAGGTATAGATATATTTACAGAACGTAAGCGGCGGCAGCGGCGAAAGCAGCAACACCAGCCAGGTTACCCTTGACATTGCCAGCACCGTTGAAGGCGGGCGAGGAGGAAGAGGCAGTGGCGGATCCGGTGGTGGTCACCAGAGGAGTGGAGGTGGCAGCACCGGAGGAGCCAGCGGCGGATCCAGTGGTGGTACCGGCACCGGCACCGGCACCAGTGGTGGAGCTCTCGGTCTCAACAGCGGAGGAGGAGGACTCAACGGCGCTGGAGCTCTCGCTGGCAGACGCGGTGGGGGTAGCGGAGGCGGAGGTCTCAGCGGGGGTGGAGCTGGGGGTGCTAGTCTCTGAGGAGCTGGCGCTGGAGGAAGCGCTGGTCTCGATGGGAGGGATCGAGATGGGGTGGCCGGCAGAGGAGCACTGGTTAACGACGGCGTTGGAGACAGCTGGATGGGTGTGTTAGTGGGGGTGTTGGCGGTCAAAGATGGAGCAGACTGATGTTAACATACAGACTTGGTCGCTGTGCTCACAGGCCTTAGCAACACAAGGGGTGATGCTGGACACGAGCTCGGTCTTCTGGCAGTGGCACTTGAAGTCGAGCAGCTCGGAGCAACCATCGCTCTGCAGAGCACTGAGGAAGCAGCTCAGCTAGTGGGGAGTGTTAGTAGACAATATTCTTGTTACGTAGGCATTGGTTTTATTCGTACCGAGCAGGAAGGCACATCGGGCAGCTGGGCGCTGGCGAGGCCGGCGGCAGCGAAGGCAATCAGAGTGGTGGAGAACTTCATCTTGATGATATAGCTGGACTAAAAGTAGTTATTTTATGAACGGCGTGCCGGAAATGACAGTCAATTATGTATAGCGAGTGCAGGTGAGTTGAGAAGAGCTAGGTCTGGACTTGGATGGGTGATGCCCTTTTTATAAGCTTCGCTCATCCTATATACTCCACCTCCCCCATGGAGAAACCCCTGTGGCAGGGTTGCACCGGTTGGCGCGTGGGACCATCACATGTCTCCGCATGCTTAATGGGAGGCAATCCACCGAAATGAGGTCAAGGCCGCGGTTGACTCAGATCCGTAATTACCACGGATTGGAACCCCGGACGTTCATTGCACGGCCAAGGCAGAAGGCTTACGCCGGATCCTGGGTTCCCGCAGCCGATTGAGTATTAGAATGACGATGGCTGGTTGGTCCCATTGTCTCGTACGGCGTACGTATGCCCGCATCGCCAAGTTGAGACTAGACCAGGACGAGCGAGGAAGCCACCGGAAAAGCTAGACCAGTGGTAATGTTGGTACATCCGTACTACACTTCCCATTTGCTAGTCATACGGCCGAACAGGGTCACTAGCTTAATTTCCACTGTGTTTGGCTAGACTCTTAGCGGCCTCCATGGGCGAAGGTACGGTACAGGTTGCAGTACTTCGTACAGCCGTACATGTAGCATACATTGTGCAGCGTTCCCATTGCAGAACCTTGAGTAGATTGGCTGGAAGTAGGACTCAAGCGTATGCAGGATAAGCCCAAACAATGACCATTTGAATGCATGACAGCATGATTGACAAAGACCAAAGGGTGGCGAACCCCATCGTATCTGGTATTTTGAAGAAAATCCGGGGAAGATAGTTGGACCCCGGCAGGCCCGGTAGGGCCCGGCAGAGCGTAGTATCGAACTATACCACATTGGGACTTGGTCCGACGCAATGTCTACACAACCTTGGAATTAATATAATAATAACAATAATAACAATAGAACATCTTCGAATTGATTGGGGTAACACACGGCATTATCATTTGGTTCCTCAAATGAAAGGCTTTAAAAAGGGTCCAAACTCAGGAGGCCAACCTTGTGAGCTACGGAAATTGTCTAATATAGGGCTCATGGATGTACAATGTAGTACATAGTAGCTCTCTGGGTCAGATAAAGGCCGCAAAGATACCCCGAGCGTCTGCAGAGTTTCATTGGAGTTAATTATAATTCGATATCTTCCGGGATACCCACAGCCTAGCAAGGATATCAAAATAATGGCATCTTCCGAGAGATGAGTCGATCGTGAAATATGGTACCTGCATACGCCTCCATTGTCAATATAGTCCAGATGTTACTTCCTAGTAAACCATTTGTGTATTTCTTTTCATACTGTGAAAATGAACGACGTAGGAGGGGGAACTGGTTCGAGAAGGGTCCACCATAGCCCAGACAAGTGAGACATTTAGCGGGGGTGGGCCCAGTCAAGACGCAGACTAGACCTTCTATACGCTAGTATTCACTTTTGTAGCGTGGGGTTTGGGGTAATACCCAGAAAGCAGGAAAATCAGGGACAAAAAAATTAATCAATCACATGGGAAACAAGTCCTGCTTAGCGTCGCCACCGAGGGCCTTGAACGAGACCCTGTGCCCAGTAAGATCTCATGCCCAGTTTATGCCCACTATGCTGGAAAACAAAAGAAAAGGCGTACCGGCCGGACGTAATACCTAAATTGGGCTTAGACTTTCATTCCAATCGGTTAAATGACTGTTGAGGCGTCGAGGCGAAAGACCCTTGCAGTGGATAAGATCATAACAATGGTAATAATAATGCATATGTGAATGTGTCCATACGAATAATGCAGAGATAACAAGCAAAATCACTAAGCTTTCTACCCACATAGCAAACAGGATGTAGTCAAGAAGGGGGAAAAAAGCAAAGATGGCCGATAGCGAATATCGCGGGGTCCCCGGACAGACCCATTGTGTGAATCCGGGGATACCACGGACCTGAGAAGATCCCAATAACATCCTGGTCTTTCATCTCCAGTTCTAGATAAATATAGCCATTGCCGATATACTTTGTATGTACGATGTAGTTTGAAGAGCTTTCCCGATGAATTGAAATAAGGATCGACGTCTCCAGGATCGGGCATTCGGGCATTCTATCGTATCGAATGCGTATAAGCGGGAATTGCCACCTGGGCATTGCCTGAAATTCAATTTGCCAGTGCAAGATTGCCTCGGCCGGCTCACATGGAAAGTCCTCGATAGAAAATCATTCCCTTGAAAGTCCAAAATTACTCTTCCGTCTCTGGAATTGAATTTACAACTTTTTAAAGTCTGGGAATACCCATACATATCATTCGTATCGCATTAATACCTATCACATACGCCCAGTCCATGCAAGTCTGTTAACGCCATTTCAAATCACTTTCCCATATTTCCTGAGGATATATGTCCTCAGGATAACAATTCATCAATATGTGCTCGCTCATTTGTATTCTTCCCCTTCAGAAGAACTGCAAGAACTTCAATGGGCGGGTTGAGCTTCAGCAGATTAGCCCGTCTCCAGCGCTTGACACGGGCAATTCCAATACAGGGCTAAAGAGAAAGACATTATGTTAGATGACTTTTTTTTATAGAAAAATCTCGGATACCAAGACAACATACCCCGTATTGACTGGAAAGATCAAAATGCCGGAGAATCTTTTCCTCTACATCCATGCCTTGTTGGTGGGCTATTAAGTTGGAATTAGCCTATTAGCCTCTTGACCCATACTAATTCCCTGTGCGACAATATCGACTTACCTCTAGGTGCCTTGCGGGCCTGCTCTTGAGCCTGCCAGTATCGCCAGATATCCTGCTTATTCAACTTCAATGCCCGCTTATCTTCTTCGGATTGGGGCGCTTGGTGTTCAGTTGCAGCCTGCTGCCGCACCGCTAGCTCTGCAACATGGGGCTTGGAGGGTTCATTTGGGGTGACGGACAACTGCTGGGGCTCCGGTGTGGCGGATGCAGATTTGTCGGAGAGCGCTGGAGTTGAGTCGAGGGCCTTCGCTTTATGGGATGGTGCGGTGACTGGTTTTGTCACTCGGCTCCCTCCAAAGGACAGTGTCGACTGCGACCCGGGTTTATTTGCTACACGACGAGGCATATTGATGTAGAATGCAGTGGCTTGGCGTTAGGATATGGGATGGGGAACAAATGTTGAAGAAATTAGGTGGAGAAGGAGGCGATGTCATGGTTGCACTGGCAACCAAATCTTGGGAAATCTGCTGAGGTCCGGAATTTAGTCTTCCGTGGTTCTGATTGGGCTTGATATATACCTAGGTACATTTATACATTCGTTGCCATATAAACTCATCTATTTAGTACATGTAGGTACTAATGTATATTGTTCTATAGATTCATGTGTGATGACGATGATGACATTGGTATTGAAAACTGGGCTTACATTGTCCACGCGATAACCATTACGTCTGGGTACATATGTAGAGATATGACAAGACCTGATTCATCTTCCTATATTGTTATTATAGTGTATCAACCCATTTAATATCGAGAATCCTGAAAGAGCCCAATAAACCCCAAAAAACTAGAGGCTCTAATTCAATTGTGGCTGTTGGGGGGGGCTCAGTTCACCTTTCCCCACCACAAACCACTGTACCTTTTGGAAGCTCAGCTCCTTCACCTCTCCTATCTCGAACCTCTAGACCTCTAGGCCTCAGGGCAACTTACACTTTTCAACCTCTTTTCACCTCCGACATTCAAACTATCTATACGCCTACGCAGTCTACCCAACCCACCGTCGAACCCTTATGAACCGTGCGAAAGGATCCCCCGTCCACTCGCATATTCCCCACAACTCAACCAACCTCCGCATGTCTATGGTGCGACAGGCACGGCTGACTCGAGATGGCCGCCTTTGTGCGCGTATCAGGCCCAGCAAATGGCAATTTTCTGATCGGATACCCAGGCATTTCTGCGACCATGGTAAGCGCCCTGCGATACATGCGGCGAGCCCGTTTGGCCCCCTGCTCACACGGCCCCATTGACTGACTATCCAAGCCACGAATCGAGGGTAAAGTTGAAATCAGACCGTGCGTTGGCATTACAGCTCCGGTCAACGTCTCGCTTGTCACGATTTCCCTCCTCCGCCGCGAGACCATTCACCCTTCGGCCGACACCTTCACGAAGAAACGCCTAGCTCCGCCGCGGAAAGAGATCACTGACATCGTCGGCAAAGAGATGCTTCTATTTCGATGTCCCGCCGGCCGAGAATACGAGGAAGTAATATCTATGGATCTGCCTTTCGTCCTCTTTATTCCATTTGGTCGTGGGGGTCGTGATGCCTCTCGCCGTGTACCACCAGCTAGTGTACAGCTCCCGAGTCGCACCGCCGAAACCTACTACGAGATGGTGGTGACGGTCCAACAAGGACAGCAGCAGCAGCACAAATACACCTTCCCCGTCCCGATCGCGCGCTACGACACACTCTCCACATTCGGCATGTACAATCGTCCGGAGTCGGCGGAGCGTGTATCAGATCATCTGGTCACCTTAGCCATCTCACTACCACGGTGGTCCTACGGTCCTCTCGATCCTGTCAGCGTCTACGTCAAACTGTCACCGAACGAGAGCTGGATGGGCAAGGCGCGAAAAGTGACCATCAACAAGATCACCATCGGCATCGATGAAGAAATCATCTACAACCACGAAGGCGATGAGCCCCAGCGCAAAGTCAAGGTTCTAGCCAAGAAAACGGAAAACATTGGCGTTAAACTGCCCCAATCGGGCTACTTGACAAACCTGGGCTTGGTATTCCCTGCCAAGGACCTCCGCGATGCAGAAGGAATCTTGCCAAGAAGTAGGGCTGCATTTCCAACGTACGGTGTGAGCGGCTTCACAACCACAGCAAGTCTATATAAAATTGAGTACTACCTCACAGTTCGAGTTCGTTTTCCCCCTAGTTTCATAGTATATCATCCCCAAAACTCACACTCGGCAGGCCCACTTAACCTCAGCAAGAGACATTACCATCCGACAACCAATTGTGGTCTGCCCTCTCGACCACGCCGGCTGCAAAGAAGAAATGGAAGCGATCGAGCAAGCTGCACGAGACGCCGCCCACGTTAACCCGGACAACCCCATGCTGCCTCTTCCAGCAATTGTACGACCAAATGACCACAACGCCCTCAGCCATATAGGCGCCGCTATTGTCGGCAACCAGAAGAAACCGCTGATCGACTGAGATGGGAGACGATTCAACCCTTCACAATAACAACGATGAAAATTATTTAATAAACTCCCCCGTCCGGATACCGCAGGTCCTGGACGGTATTCCCACACACGGGGTCCGACGGCTGCCGTTACTTTTGATGTCCCTGGCGGGTGCGGAGGCTGAAGGCTCCTCTGCGATCACGCTATATCACGACATGTCTTACGATTGCATACATTTTGGAGTTGGTTGCATGGTATTCCTGGAAGCTCGGCTGTTCATCTCCGGGCAAAATGGGGATCATGGGGTGTTTGGGTTACCTGTTTAGAGATTTGGCCGGGGAAATCGAGTGTTGACTGCCTTGTCGCCCTTGACTTATAGACAGCGTCTCCCCGCCGCATACATGCATTTGGTCTTGTTTGGCCATTCAGTGATCATTTCATCCGCACATTGGTTCGGTCACACATTTGGCTCGGTTGTGATACAATTTGTATCCATATGGACCCATGGACCCATGAATCTGTGGATCTATGGATTCAGGACACAGGAATAATCTATTCTCGTGGCCATGTATATTCAAATGTTGTCAGTTGGAATGTAAAATCTTTTCAACACATGCCGCCAATGACATATATCGTTTAAATACAATCAGGAAATAAATTAACGAGGGTATGCAAATCCACCCAGATATGTAAACACAATATTGACTTTATACTTAGAGTATTGGGAAACTAGGATTCTACTAGGCATACTCTTTTGTGTAGGTTTCATCTCAAGAGGTTGTTATATGCACTACTTTTAGACAGAATCCTTCCTGTTCTTATATACATGTATGGTTTGATATTTATCTTCTCGGTTCCAGGGATTTTCTCTCAATAGCTCTCCATGTATACATTGTATTATATATGCAGCTTTATTTCCCAATTTCTAAAAATCCCATGGCAATGCTTAGCATGTCTGCGTCAACCACCTGGGCTTTGCTTTGCTTTTGGCTTTCGTTCTCAATATCCCGGAGACATTCTTTCAACATTTCAAGAATGGTTTGGTACTGCCTCGAAGAGGGTCCAAAGGTCTTCAGAGCATTCTCAAGGCTGTTTGATATCTATCTCTCTTGTTACTTCCTGCATTTGGTGGTTGTATTGGGCGATATACCTTGCGCAAACTTTCGTTATAGTCCACGATATTTTGATTTCTTTCGTCCATGTGATGTTATCCAGTAGCTTGGAAATATGCCTGATACTTTCAAAATCGGTGCCTGAGCAGTTCAATTGAATTTGTCAGGGGCATCATCCACTTTGGGCATGAGACGCACGATGTATATCGAATTGACCGCTCTCGTCACCGCCTAGTGTCATCTATAGTTTTTTCCAACATCTCGACAATATACAAACGACCACTAAATATACAGGGTATCCATCTAACAAATCCCAATTTCCTCCAAAGCCCAAGGAACCTCCACACCCCCACCCCCATCCTTATCCCTAACCGGGTTCGCAAACTCGACCAAAAACCTCACCATCCACCTATCCATACAAAAACTAGTATCAACCGAGCTCCTACAAGCCCGATGAAAAGCCTGTAACCGCTCCATACAAACATCAAGCGTAGGCCAGAGCGCACGGAGTTTGGTCAGAATACAGAAATTCCTCTCGAGCCTCGCCCTAGCCCGAACGACACTCGCCTCGTCGCCGAAAAGCAACGTATGGATCTGCACCGTCGATGCAATAACGAGTACATGGCCGACCATATTGTACAGCACGGCGCAACCTGGTACTTCCTCGGAGCGGTAGATCATCTCACAGAGCCGGACGGCGTGTTCTTTGCACTGCTGTGCGTAGAAGTGCGTGCGTGATGTGTGCCCTCGGACGTCTTCGTGGAGGAACCGGTAGAAGAGCATTTGGCCGTAGTGGTAGTAGCCTAAATAAAGGGTTACGAAAAGGTGGCCTTGGCCTTGGGAGGCGTAGGATTGGAGGTTGGAGGGCGTGTCGTGCATGTGAGCGGGTAGGTTTATGAGCCAGGTGGAGAGTTTGGCGGAGAGAGTTGAGATGGTTATTTTTATGTATTCTTCAGTGAGGGTTGTTTCGGCAGCTTTGGTGTTGAAGTCGTTGATTTCCAAGAGGATTCGGTTTAGTAGGACCATTTGTGCTAGGAGGGATGAGGCGCGGTCGTTTGTGACTAATACTGTAAAGCCTTGATTGCGGGTCATGGCGAGGAAGGTTGCTTCGTTCATCGGGAGCGGGACGTTTGGTTGGGGGGTCATTAGTCGTGGGAGTCGGACTCCTGATGAGGACCAGACGTCTATCATACAAAGAGTCCACCATACTGTGTTGGATGTTAGATGTGTGGATATTTTTGAGTAGTTCCGCATAGACTACAAACCTCTCGTGTTTACTTCTTGTTCCACACGACTTGAAGCACGGCAGTTTGGGAGATCAAGGAGTTGGGCAATACGGCATGCTATTGAGTAGTAGATGGTCTCCGAGGCAGGATTTCCATCTACTACCGCAATTGCACCGAGCAGAACACAAACTTGGATTGTTGTCAAAGAGACATCATTCAAGTTGAGTAGTTGTTCACATCTTTTGGTATATCCTTTCCCTCTTTTCCGAGGATCTGTGTCGGCAAAGGAAAAGTGATTTGAAAATCTACCGGAGTCAGATTCTGTTCATTCGGGCCGAGTTGAAGGCATACCGTGCCGATAATGCAAGAATCCCGTATATTAAATTCTCGGGCGCTTGTCCACGGCGTATATCTTCAATCAGACTTGGTCGATGGAAGAGAGAATGAAATTTATCATGCACATAATCAAAATACAGCTCCACTAGTTCAATGCAGAGGGGTTGATCTGGTAAAGTGCATTTCTCGGGTAGAGACAGAGTCCCGGCAGTTGATTCTTCTGACGTAGAAGATTCTTTCGGCACGGAGAGCTGTTTCCGAGTACAAAATAGGCCCCGGGCGGAGCAATAGCTGCACGAGCGGCCGGGTGCCGGAATGTCGCATTTTCGTCGACGTTCACTAACATATGAGTCCGGGATCGGTTGGGCCGGGGTATGACTGGCTTACCGGCATATCGCACAGGCCTTTGCTGGTCTCATTATTCCCAAAGAAAGAAGGACCACTTGTTAAAGTATTGGCAAAATGGAGGAGCTCAGTGGACTGCGTCGGGATTGAAAAGAGCAAAAACCAATGAGCGAGGTTCAAAACCGCCCGCGACACGGAGTATCCCCGGAGTTTCCTCCGCATTTTCGACTCCACAAGTATAAACCCCAGCATATATACTCGTGAGTATCGCCGAAGTTTTTTCTATATACGCATTTGACTAGTTATAGTTCAGCAGACTCATAGAAGCCTGTTCTTGGCAATTGAGACCCATTTCTACTTGATTGAGATCTACATAATACAAGCCAACCTTGGAATACCCGCATATAATCTCCCCACAAGTCGGGGAAAAGACGTCGGGGAAAGACGTCGGGGTAAAAGATATAAAAAGGTATGTATTTCCCTGGTTTGGGATTTGAATTCTGTCAAAAGCATAGCAAAAATGGTTTACTTACCAAAGGGCGTTACAGTGGCTACATGCCTTGGCCTACTTGCACATTCCTCTGCTATTATGGCTAAGGAATTAAGCACAAAGCGTGAGTCCTTTGCTTCTGTCTTTTCTAGTTTCAAGCCTAACCACATATCCTATAGCAATCGCGGCGGACGGTACTTTCTTTGCTCTCAATGGAGAAAATGTTTCGTACCGCATCCATGTGGACAACACCACGGGTGATCTCCTAGGGGACCATTTCGGCGGCTCCGTTGGAGCTAATATCCCTCTGGAGACTGTAGGCGACGTCAATGGCTGGAATAGTCATATCGGACGTGTGCGCCGCGAGTTCCCAGACCAGGGCCGAGGGGATTTCCGGACCCCTGCGATTCGCATTCGTCAGTCAGAAGGGTATACTGTATCTGAATTCCAGTACAAATCACACAAGATCATTGCCGGCAAGCCCGCTCTGCCTGGGTTGCCAGCCACGACAGGCACAGAAGAGGATGTTAGCACTTTGATCATCAGTCTATATGACAAGTACAGCGATGTGGCTGCGGACCTCTCCTACTCAATTTTCCCTAAGCATGATGCTATTGTGCGCAGCGTGAATGTTACGAACCATGGAGACGCAAATATCACAATTGAGTCCCTGGCCAGTCTGAGCGTGGATTTGCCGTTTGAGGAACTGGACATGATCAGTCTTCGTGGAGACTGGGCGAGGGAAGCGCACCGCGAGAGGAAAAGGGTTACGTACGGTACCCAAAGCTTTGGAAGCTCCACTGGGTACTCCTCTCACCTCCACAATCCTTTCCTGGCATTGGCAGATCCCTCCGCCACCGAGTCCCAGGGAGAGGTATGGGGATTCTCGCTTGTGTACACAGGTTCATTCGCCGTGAACGTCGAGAAGGGTGCACAGGGTTTCACCCGTGCCCTTCTGGGTTTCAACCCTGGTCAGCTCTCGTGGACTCTGCCTCCTGGAGAGACTCTTACTTCCCCGGAGTGTGTCTCAGTATACTCTAAGGATGGCCTCGGTGGAATGTCACGCTCCCTGCATCGCCTGTACCGCAACCATCTCATCAAGAGCAAGTTTGCTACCAGTGATCGTCCTACGTTGCTGAACAGTTGGGAAGGACTGTATTTCGATTACAACCAGAGCAGCATCTACGAGCTGGCGAAGGAAGCCGCCGAAGTAGGCGCAAAGCTCTTCGTTCTGGATGACGGCTGGTTCGGCAAGGAATACCCACGTGTCTCTGACAATGCCGGACTGGGCGACTGGGTCCCAAACCCTGATCGGTTCCCAAACGGCCTGGAGCCACTTGTGAAAAATATCACAGATCTCAAAGCCGCTAACTCGTCAACGAACATGCGCTTTGGTATCTGGTTCGAGCCGGAAATGGTCAACCCGAACTCAACTCTATATCACGAGCACCCGGAGTGGGTCCTACACGCAGGACCCTACCCTCGCACCGAAAGACGTAACCAGCTCGTATTGAATCTCGCTCTTCCTGAAGTCCAAGACTTCATCATCAAGTCCGTGTCGGACGTCCTCAAGAGTGCAGATATTAGTTACGTCAAGTGGGATAACAACAGAGGCATTCACGAGATGCCTTCCCCAGCCACAAGCCACGCCTACATTCTCGGACTGTACCGCGTTTTTGAGGAACTAACAACCCAATTCCCAGATGTCCTCTGGGAGGGTTGCGCGTCAGGTGGAGGTCGTTTTGACCCAGGTGTTCTCCAGTACTTCCCGCAGATCTGGACATCTGACAACACAGACGCAATCGATCGCATTACCATCCAGCTTGGCACTTCACTCGCCTACCCTCCTAGCGCGATGGGTGCGCACCTGTCCGAAGTGCCGAATCAACAGACTGGCCGCACAGTCCCCGTCGCTGTCCGCGGACATGTCGCGATGATGGGCGGCTCGTTTGGCTTGGAACTTGATCCTGCTGTGATGGACGCTGACGAAAAGGCAGCTCTGCCGGGGCTCATTGCTCTCGCTGAGAAGGTAAATCCCATTGTTCTTACTGGTGACATGTGGCGGTTGAACCTTCCAGAGGACTCGAATTGGCCTGCTGTTTTGTTCATCGCCGAGGATGGTCAGAAGGCTGTGTTGTTTGTCTTCCAGCTTGCCCCAAATGTTGATCACTCATGGCCCCGCGTTAGGTTGCAGGGATTGGATGAGCAGGCTTCCTATAAAATTGATGATGGTGTGGTTTACACTGGTGGAACCTTGATGAATATTGGTCTGCAATTCCCCTTTAAGGATGACTATGGCAGTCAAGTTGTGATTTTGGAAAAGCAATAGAGGACTTGCAATATCGGCTCGATAGCTATATTTGAGCGGCAAAGGCTGTGAGCAGTCATGCTATTTCATAGGATTCGACAAGTTATGGATCAAATATCAACATTCCAGGATCGCTGAATGACGAGATATCCAATTTAAAACTGTTTGTAATCTCATGTTGACCTTCCAAGGTTGATGATCTTGGGAAAAGTCCCCCGGGGCCAACATAGATATTATTCTGCCTGACGAAAAAAAGCCCGCTTATCGATAAGCTCACCTTTTCTAATCCCCTCCGACTCTGACTCCGAAATTCCAGCCTCTAATTTATTCTTAACAAACAATTCAACATGGCAGATGCAGACGAGGACGCTATTCGCGCCCCTGAAAATGCTTCTACACAGCCCGAGGTCGACCTATCCGATGAAACGCAGGACTTCCGTTTCTTAAACCACTTAAATTTGTATGAACAAAACTATTCCTCTGGCATGGCGAACCCAACCTCCATTGTCCTCTATCGCTTCTTCCATTACCAATTGCTTACCTTCAATCTTTCTACAGCTTTGCCGATTCATCCCCCGGTATTCCGCGCCGCGGTGAGAAGGACTTCGAGCCCAATCCGACAGAACTTCAAGCCGATGTACTCTCCGCCTCGCGGGGGGCCATGCACAATGCGCTCTCATACCCCCGTCTCCACGCTGCCAAAACCCGCGTCGTAGCTTTCTATGCACCCGACGGATATGTACCCCCAGCTCCAACTGAACGCGCGACACCGAAAGCGGGTGGAGAAGATGGAAAGAGCTCGGACTCTACCCCCAAACCTGCGCGGCCTTTGCCCAATTCTGCCAGGATATCCCCCGACGCATGTGTCTACGTGACCAACCCGAAGGGCCAGTTCTTCAAGACAATGGGCCAGGCAGACTCGTCAAGCCGTGTGTGGCTGTTGCCAGAGGAAGCCTTGTATCTTATTGAGCGAGGAAGTCTAGATATCCGATGGCCTAGTCCTTCCGGATCTGTCGCGGGTCCAGGAGAAGAAAATCTCTCCGTCCCCATGAGTTTGCAGGCTGCATATGCATGCTTCATGGGCCGCGGTGGTCTGACGCTTGAGCGGTATTCCGTTTATACTGGTCTCAGACGTCTGGGCTATGCGCTAGTTCGAGCGCCTGGCTGGTATGATGACGTCGAGAAGCAAGATGTAGAAGTCTCAGATGCTAGTGATATAACACCACCCAAGCTTCATGGCCCCGGGCTGGCTGGTATGCTTGGGTCCCTTTTCAACTGGATCCATGACCCTCTCTCGACAGCCTCTACGGCAACTGGCCCTATCATCGGCACCGGCATTCACCGTCACTACAGTGAGTTACACATATCGTTCTGCGGCAACTATCTTAGCTCTACATACTGACCATCCTTCTTAGTGGATGTATACCGCAAGCTCGCCATCATCCCCTGGTACGACCCAGTCACAGCGCCTGAAAGACACACCTCTGATACCACACCACCCTTCCGCGTCGTGTTCCACGTCTACAAGCCCTCAACTCCCTTCAAAAAGTCCTCACCTCCCACTCCAGACTTCCGCATCGCAGTCGTCAGCACACGCGACCAAACCACTATGCCCACTATGACGCAACTCGGTGCTTTGCTCGAAAGCACGCCACTTGATCCCCCGCGTGGGGAGAAAATGGATCGCATGATGTACATGAGACTGCGACATGGATACCGTAATGTCGTCATGGCTGTCGTTGATCAGGGTGTGGTTAGTTACTTGCGAATCGCTGATTCGGCGTTCGGGAAGGAGAAGCTTTATGAGAGCAAGGGTGGACCTCAGGGCCCTAAGCGAAATCGTGCAAATCAGAAGCCGAGGAAACGTTGAGAGACTCGGGTTATTAGTTCATGCCTTGGCTGATTACAGCTCCGCCGCTGGGAAGTATATACAAAGATGAAGACACCAATGGCCCGTAACGGAAGTGTCGTTTGTGCATCAGGTGGACCTGCCCATATATCCGTCTCATACCACCTCTGCTGAGTGCTGGCCACACCGAAAGCTGAAAATGCTCTCCGCGCTTCCTGGAACAATTGTGGTTATTCAAGCGACGATATCCTTCACTGGTCACCGCAGTTCAACAGAAACTCCCTCTCGTTTTAGCCTGGTCTGGCTAAACACGCTAGAGCGAAAATCTACATATCCGATACTACGACATGAAAATGCGCAAGCATCTCACTGAAAGAACGACATATATTCTGACCCGTTTAAGGAACAAGTCATTTACATAGTCGGGTCCTACTTATTGAGATCTATGAACCCACAATATCACTGTATCATAAATCATAACATTCTCTGAGTAAAGTTTCCACGAATTCGACGAGTACCTGGGGTCTTGCATAAAGCAATACAATCACCCAGCACGCCCAAGCAAATCCCATCCCCCACTCACAGCCTGTACATCTCGCTCTTACTTCTAGCGCCATCAAAGACACAAGTATTATCAAGCGGACCATACTGCCTAGTAATCACCTTCAACGCCTCCTGCGCAACCAAACCGCCTGTCAACGAAGAGATATTATGCAATTCGCCGCCCTCAGCCCGACGCAGTTCCTTAATCGCGCGGGCGATCTGCGCACGCGCCTCCTGACAAACGGCCGATCCATCTGCTGCAGTCAGCAGAGCCAAGATACGTTCTGTGTGGCTGTTCCACAAGCCGTCGTCGTTAACAGAGCAGTCCTCTTCGCGGCTGCTCGATTGGATCTCGTCCACAACCGAGTCAAGGATCTGCGTTGCGATGAATATCGGGATCAGGGAGTCCGGGACGTTTAGCTCGTTTCGGATGGTTTTTAGTGTTGACGCGTCGCTGTCGATGCTTATCTGCGGGATGTCGCGGCCAAGCACAACTTTGATGTGTGCGGCGTTCTTGCAGAATACTTCGATATCTCGGTCTGGGATTGCCGGTGTCTGGCGTCCGAGCTGCGATTCGAGCTGGCGTACTGTTGCTGTCACTTCTTCCACGTCTTGTCGCGCTTTGGCTTTGTAGATGTTTTGTAGTGACACGTAGTCTGCAGACTGGGCTTTCATGTCTGGTAGAGAGCCTGGGAGGGGGAGGACGCCGTGAGATGCATGGAAGGTTTTGATGGCGGAAGCAATGACCCAGAAATCTTGGGATGATGCTGACAGCTGTTGGCACTGGTCCATTTCGAAGATTTCGCGGATCGAGCTGCGTAGGCTGAATGGTGAAACTGTCTTCAGTACAGCAGCGACTGCCTCATCGAAGTTCTCTTCGCCGCCCTCTGGGTTAGAAGTGCGTGCCTGGGACCGCACAAACTCTCTAAACTCGGTTTTCTCTTTGTAGTTACTCGGTGCATTGCCTTCATGGGACTGTTTCCATTGTTCGAGGAAGTGAAGTAGGAGAAGGATGTAGGGCACATGGCCGTGTTGATGGTCATCTAGGGTGTCCAAGTTATCCAAGTTGGCTGCGGCAGTGACAAGCTCGGGCCAGGGATTTAGCAGACGCAGGTCTTGGGTTGATTCTGGGTCTGGGTGTGTCTCAACAATCGGGAATTCAGCCGGCAATTGCACGGAGAAGGTAGAGAAGAACCCGACTGAGTGAAGGTACAACACGGGGATACCCAGTTGCTTTGCTTCCTGGGTCAGAGGTACCAATGTCGAGCGTCTCATTGGACCGGAAACAATCACCAGCTTATGCTGAGGCAAGAAGTCGGGGTCTGTGAGAAGCTCCTCAACTCGCTGTTTCAGAAGTCAGTCAACGATCATATGTTTCTGGAGACATGGAAAATCATACCTTGGCATAGTAATTTCCCTCGACATCTGGATTCAGTTCTTTCAACAGCCGGCATGTCTCCTGAGCACGGGACTTGCCTAGGGACTCTTCTTCCAAGAAGAAGTTTACACCGAGATCAGCCTCGGTGACTATTGCTGGGTCGACAATGGTGAAACCACCAATTCCAGGCAGAACAAGGTTCTTGAGTGTTTCAACGCCAGCAACGCCGGTAACGCCGGTGTTGTATTGGCCGAGAGGGCCATCAGAATTCACCAGCAAAACATGAGAATCTTCAAGTGCTTGCTGGCCAGTTGCTGCCCACAGGCGGAGCTGTCTATCATATTTGCGCTCCTTGGAGGTTGGCCCTGTCAGGGCGGCGGGGAAGGCATCCGTCATGGTGGATATCAAGTAGTGCGGGGGAGGTGGTAGAGCTTTGTTTTGAGTCTCAGACCATTTCCTATTTATTGGTCTGTAATACTTCTCGCGTTGCTTACAGCCTTTGCTCTTGAATCACGCGAGTTCCCAAATGATGCAGCAGTGGATGTCAACTTGTTCATGAGCGACTGTTTTTAGTAAGCGGATATTATCGCCTGATAATCCAGGCCGCAAAGAGCCTCACAGGATCTGCCTTTTCGAGTTTAGCGCCCCAGTACACTATCACGTAACCTCTCTCTCTAGTTATGACTTGGGTGCCGTTGACCTCTTCGGTTCGCGAAAGATATGCGTTCGTAAGGTCAACGGCGGTGAACTTATGTCCTTTTAGCCCGGAGGCAATATCTTCCAGAGTAATATCAAGCAATGACGGCAGTGGGTCTATGTATGAGCGTGAAAGTATTTAGTTCGATTCCAAAGTTCTGCTAGGTGTTGAAATGGGTTTTTGGAAGAAATGGGGAGGGCGGTTTGCCTGCTTGTAGTGAATCCATGGTTTTCGGCGGTCTTGACCGAAGCTATGAGATCAGACCGATGTTAAAATCGAAGCAACGCCCATGGAGACGAGTGCTCTTTTAGTCAATTGAACCTGCATGCGAATACAAAAGAGGAGTGACAGTCGTAGGGTAGAGCTCGCAAGGTAAATAGAACAAGTAATAAAGGCCTAGTGCTATCATAGCACTGATGCTGCGGCACTGGTACTGGGGGATTTGTCAACGCCGAGTATCAACCTTGATTCCAGCGAGATAGCGATTGATAATCTATGGCCGGAGCAGATCCGGTAAGTCTACTTCAATATCCCTTATTCTCCGCTTAGTGAACCCTAATAAGGGCTCTATCTTGATTGGAAATGAAGATATTTTCCGCCATAGTTGAGGGGCCATTCGAAGCCGTTTCGTGACTATACTATAAGAGCTTTAGTTTCTTCCTATATCGTTGTAGGCCACGACGTATATATACCATTCATTGTCCCAATTTCACCTTGCACCAAGTGAACTCGTCTCCACATCAATTGGTCAATTTCAAAATACCAGAATCACCAAAACTGAGCTTGACCATTGTTATCCTCGCTTTTGCGACGCTCACACATGCCCTGGCGGAGGATCCTCCTGTCTATGCCCTTTCCTGCTCGGAGAAAGGAATGGAGAAAACTAGCTAAAAAATTTTTAAAAAAAAGGTAACTAACATTGTATCTGATTCAAAGAGGTGATGCAAGCTACACCTCTAAGAAATGCGGCATCGATGGTACTCTAAGTACGACCTTTTCCATTTAATAAAATGCTTAAGCTAATTGATGGTATGGCTAGGTTCCATGCTCCTAGGACTTTTGCCAACATTTAATTTCTTTGCTTCATTTATAGTCAAGGTATTCAAGGAGGTTTTATTGTGAAATGTGAAATATATTATGACATGGTTAGTATATAGGTAGTCCGTGCTATCTGAGTCCGGAGTATACTGATCCGACATAATTTATATATCTCCTCTTATTTCTCAATCTAACACTCATAATCCTCAGACATATTGTATATGAGATTGAATAAATTAGGATACCTAGGACTGGGTTTTATTAAGAAAGAAAAACAAAAACAAAAAACACTACCTATAAGTGTTTAACCCCACAACTGTAACGTGACGTTGATAGTGGCTAGGAGACTCCTAACCAAGGGTAAGGTCTTGGATTCTATTTTATGCTTAATTTCATTCTCTATTCTTCTTTTACCTCAAAAACTACGGACTTTTTGCCCTAAAGAGCGTCTATAAAGAGCATTCCATGATCCAACCAGCCCTCATCTCCCCTCTTTTCCTCTGCCGTAGACTTACCCTCCCCACCATCCCCACACTTTTTCGCAGCACCCTCCAAAGTCCCCAAAGACTTCAATTCACCATGTCCGCCGTTGAAGAGTCCAAGCGCGCAGCCGCAAAGGTCGCCGTCGAGAAACACTACCCTAAGGATGCCCGCTGGGTCGGTATCGGCAGTGGTACGACGATCGTGTACGTCGTCGAGGCCATCAAGAACCTCGGCGTCGATACCTCCGCCACGAAGTACATCCCTACCGGTTACCAGTCCAAGCAGCTGATTATCAGTGCGGGATTGACTGCTGTTGAGTACGACTCTATTCCACTGGGCACCGTCCTCGACGTGGCGTTCGATGGTGCGGACGAGGTCGACGAGGATCTGAACTGCATCAAGGGCGGCGGTGCTTGCTTGTTCCAGGAGAAGATCGTCGCTATGCAAGCGAAGGAGTTTATCTGTGTTGCCGGTAAGTTCTGATCGGATCTAGCTATGATTTTTACTTCATTTCGTTGTAGTTATGGGGTTTGAGTTGGGTGGTGCTCGGAAGTAGACCAGCCAACTCTGTTTTTTTATTTTTTCCTCTTTACCACTTCAACTAACTCATGCTCGCAATACTCAGACCACCGCAAACTCCAACCCCGTCTCCTCACAAACTGGAAAGCAATCCCTATCGAGGTCGCCCCGATCGCCGCCCACCGCGTTATCCTGAAGCTGAAGGAACTCGGCAGTATCAACCCCGCCATCCGGCCTTCCGCCAGCGCCAAGGAAGGCCCCCTCAAGACCGATCAGGGCTTCTTCATTATCGATGCTCCCTTCAAGCCGTTGCTGATCAAGGGCGATCTCGAGGCTGGCCAGGATGGTAATGGAAAGGATGGTGTGTGGGCGGTTGGTGCGTTGGCTCGCAAGATCAACGAGATTGTCGGTGTGCTTGAGGTCGGTATTTTCCAGGGCCTGACCGGCCCCCAGGCTAGTGCTTCCGGTGGCATTGGTGGCCAGCGGCCCGTTGCAGCCTACTTCGGTATGGCTGATGGGACAGTCGCTGTGCGCAAGGCCGAGTAGATGTCTCGTGGTTGAACTTTGGGGGACAAATATGAGACTACGTAAATAATGTAGATGATACCAAGATTTTTCTTTTTTTTGAACCTTGGGAAAAAATGCTATAATTGGAACTTGAACAAGCGAATGCTTGCAATTGTGTTTTGGACTTTTTTTTATTAGATTTCGTGTGTGGTATCAACATTGGACGGACGCTTCATTTCAGTATAGAATCAAGAAAAAGATACCTTTCCTGGACCTATTTTGGGCCCTTGCCCTTGGCTTCCGTCTCGCCCAACTCTCGTACGTAAATCTTCACTGTGCCTTCAGGGACCTCGTCATGGCCATCTTCGAATCCAGGGCTGACCGCAATGGCCAGATGCTGGCCGCTCGCACTGAACGCAACAGATGAGACGCTGTGTTGGTATTTTTGATATTGACGGATACGGCGCTTAGAGATTCCATCCCAGAGCGCAACAACACCATCACCGCCGCCAGACGCAAAGGTACCAAAGACAGGGTGGAAAGCCAGTGTGTTGACAGGGTAAACTACGTCCACGCCATCCTCGGCAGTCTGGCGGTGACACTTGAAAGCATATTTGCGGGCCTGAGATTCAGGCGACGGGTCGAACCACTCAACCGCAACACGACCCTCAATGCTAGATGAAGCATACCCAGCGTCGTCAGGCATACATGCGACAGCGCGAGTCATGAACTTCAAGCTGCTCTCGCGGCGCTGCCAAGGTTCAACTTCAACTCGGTTTCCACCTGGGGCTGTACCGTCTGCTTGTGCGGTGAGAAGGGCCAGCGCTTTGAGGTCGTAGATGTGCAATGCGCGCGATGCCATCGCGACGATCAGCTTCGTGGCGGTTGCGGAGATTGAGAATGGCTTCGACGGGAGGGGGACGATAATCGGCAGGGAGTCAGGGTTTGCGCCGGCATCGGGTTGGTGAATGTGCAGTGTTGAGTCCCATGCGGCGGAGATAACGATGTTGTGCTCGCGGCTGTATACGACATGGCGCACGCCAGCTTCATGGCTGCTGAGCACGGTCTGTTCGGAGGTGTTGAGGTCGATCCTAGTCAGTCAGTATAAATCATGGACTGCGATTGTAGTATTGATAGTAGTAGAAACCAATTAAAATAACTCACTTTCTCACGTCCCAATCCAGTCCAGCTGTGTAGATCTCGTTCTCGTTCTCGCCGAAGCAGACGTCCAGCACAGGAGCGCGGTGCTCAAACTTCTGCAATAGCTTCCCCTCTCCAACCTTTCCATTCTCATCACGCAGGTCGTACAGGTAGACGTTCTTATCCCATGACGAAACCACGATTCGCGCGGAGTTGGGGTCTGGGGAGAACTTTAAGGCCGAGATAGCATCCGTGGGTGGGGATGCGACAGTGAATTGATCTGCAATAATAAATTAGATATATTTCAGCTACAAGAGAAAGAAATGCTGAGAACTACTCACGAGAAGTCATCTTGGGCAAGCTGCGGAGTTGTAGAAGATCAAACCCCAAGCTCCCCGGGGCCTTTGGCCGTCTCCTTTTCTGCCGTCGTCACCGCCCTCTGATTCCCCGCGCTGCATCGATAAGGAAAAAAAGACCAAACGGCTTGACATCATTTGCTTTAAGCACAAACACAATTCCTCACATCTTCGTGACACTGACAATATGCCTTTTGCCCAGCTGGTGATTGGTCCACCGGGCGCTGGCAAGTCCACGTACTGCAATGGCATGCATCAGTTCCTGGGCGCAATCGGCCGGAAGTGCTCTGTCGTCAACCTTGACCCCGCCAACGACAAGACCTCGTATCCATGCGCGCTGGACGTACGTGATCTGGTTACACTAGAGGGTATTATGGAAGAGGACAAGTTGGGTCCCAATGGTGGTGTCTTATATGCTCTTGAAGAGCTCGAAAACAACTTCGACTGGCTGGAAAACGGACTGAAGGAGCTTGGTGGTATGTCTGATATATCTCCTGGTCATATCCATTTGTTGACTGGCTTTTGATGAATTCTCAGATGATTATATTCTTTTCGACTGTCCCGGGCAAGTTGAGCTATTTACACACCACGCCTCATTACGCAACATCTTCTACAAGATCCAGAAGATGGGCATCCGGGTTAGTGGCAGCAGAACCTCAAGTGCAGCACAAAGGAGACCCAGCTAACCAGGCTCCCTATGAAACAGTTGATTGTCATCCACCTCGTCGACTCCTATACCCTCACCCTCCCTTCAATGTACATCTCCGCCCTCCTTCTCTCCCTCCGCGCCATGCTCCAACTCGACCTCCCACACCTAAATGTTCTCACCAAAATCGACAACCTCTCCAACTACGCCCCGCTCCCTTTCAACCTTGACTATTACACCGAAGTACAAGACCTCACGTACCTACTCCCGGAACTGGAAAACGAGTCCTCGCGATTCTCACATGAGAAATTTGGTAAGCTGAACCAGACCATCATCGATCTAGTAGAGGAATTCGGACTCGTTGCCTTCGAGACGCTGGCCGTCGAGGATAAGAAGAGTATGATGAGTCTCCTGCACGCCATCGACCGTGCATCCGGATATGCCTTTGGCCCCGCCGAGGGCGCCAACGATACCGTCTGGCAAGTGGCTGTTCGAGAGGGCATGGGTGTCACAGATGTGCGGGATGTGCAAGAGCGTTGGTTGGATGCTAAGGATCAATACGATGAGCAGGAGGAGAAGGATTTGGAGGAGGAAGTTCGTCTACGCAATGCAGCGAGCCAGGTTGAAGCGACGGGTGCGGTGGATGGCGGACCCGACGAAGATGACGGACATGACTACGACGAGGAACTGGAGAAGTGGAAGAAGGATATGCCAGATAGTGGTGTGCGGGTTCACCGCAAGTAATCATCCTGTTCTAACGACTTCCCAGCCAATCTAAACGTCAAATATGATACGATAAATGTACGATAGCCGAAAATAAACATGCATAACCTAACGCACCAAAAACCGGGGTATCTCATTAAAAGTATAAAAAAATGTACAATACAATACCTACCCACTGCATCTGCATTCATCCTCATCCAATCTCAATCATCCATCCCCTCATCCTCACTCTCGTCCATAACACTATCAACAACAGCAGACCCCCCACCAACCCACCCCCCAAGAACCCCCTCTCCTCCGCATCCTTAACCCTAACAATCTCCCTCCTAGCTCTCCGAATAGCCTCCTCCTCAGCCTTCCGCATCGTCCCCGAAACCCGAATCACGCGGAAAACACACCCACGCTCGCGTCCCGTCCCCGCGCGTTTCGGGCCATTCGCCGGCTCCGGCACGCCGGACATGTACGTAAGCGCTGACCAGACAAGGCGGAAGGAGGCGCGCGGACACCGTACGATGGCGGTAGATGTTGCTGGTGAGAGGTATTTTACTATAGGGTTGAGTTTAGTGGGTGGTTCTATGAACGGATGGGGTTGGATTCCGGGGTGGGAAATGGAAACGAAACTCACTTGTTATTCCGCCTGCCGAGGCGCCGCCTAGCTTGCCGATTCCATAATCGCCGTATAGCTCTGCGACGGACTCGCGGATCATCTTCGCTAGGAAGCCTTGGGTCAGGGCGTCGGAGGTTGGGGAGTGGATTGCTAGTTGGGGGTTGTGTGGTTTTGTTGTTGGGGTTGTGGGCCAGGTTTTTGGGTCTGGGTAGAGGATGTCCACGAGGAGGTAGCGGTTTTTGAGACGGACCATGGTGGTGTTATATTATGTTAGGTTGGTGGTGTTGTTGACGTGGGTTTGGGGCCCTGGAAGCAGTACAGATAGACTACTATATGGCCCGTTCAGATTATGTGCTGAGTTGGGTGTAGAGGTAGTGTGTTGAGTAGAGGATGCAAGGTGGGTGAATCTTGAAGCTGAGGTTGAGGCTAGAAAAGATTGCGACTGATAAGCGATAAGGATATTTCCTAATCAGGCGCACGGCCCATCTGGACAAGCCCCTTCGACTCAGCTCTCAATACTTCAACTATGACGAATGCCACGGACTACGTAGGTACACTGAAAAAAAATTATCATGCGGCAATGGCACGTTCATTATTTCCCAAAGAGGTCTAGTCATCTACTGCAAAACGAATTAAATCAGATCCGTAGCCGGGTTGCACCCTTCTTGAGTGTCAACCCGTCAACTTGGTCATGCCACATGAACGCAGGTACGTCGATACACATAACTGCTCAGAAAACATAAAAAAAGAAAAACCAAGGGATGAACCATCCGAACTCCACCGCCCTGAATGGACGGACTATATGCCAGCGGACGGCGCTGCAAAACGTCATAAACAAAATCACAGGTTGACCTCGACACGGCCCTCGGCACCGCCCTTCTGGAGGGTGGGGAGGAGGTAGGTGATGTCATCCCAGGGGTGGCGGTAGAGACCGGTGCGCAGGCGCTTCTGGTCAAGGTAGTGGGCAATGAGACCGATGGAGCGACCGAGCACGAACAGACCGTTGAGGACACCCATGCGCATGTAGTCCTCACACTCCTCGGGGAGAAGGCACCGCAGTTGCGGAGGAGGTCAACAAAGCAGACAGCGACACAGCCGTCGACGTTGAGGATCAAGTTGTCCTTCTTGGAGGTGGTGACGGTCTCAACGGCGATAGCGTAGTCGAGCAGCTTAGTGCTGGGGAAGTGCTTCTTGACGAACTCCTTGACGAGCTCGACACGGAGATCGGGGTTGTTGCGGGACTTGACCTTGTGGCCAATACCGGGGATAAGCTTGTTCTCCTTGCGCATGGTGTCGACGAAGTCACGGGGGCTGAGACCCTTGTCGAAGGCCTTGGTGAACTCCTCAGCGGCACCATCCAGGGCACCACCGAAACGCGAACCGATGGTCAGGAGACCAGAAACGAGAGCACTGATAAGATCCTTGCCAGCACGGGTGGTAATGATGGTGTTCATGGCACCGGAAACGGCGGGACCGTGATCGGCAGTGAGCATGAGAACCATCTCAAGGAACTTGCTGGCGTAAGGGGGCAGGCGGCGGCGGAACCACAGGAGAGACATGACACCACCAATGCCAATATCCTCTTTGAAGACATCGGAGATGGGCATACCGGCGTAGAGCAGCTCCTGGCCACGGTCGTCGGAGATGGTGGAGATGAAGGCAGCGGGCTTACGGACGAGACCGAGCTCCTGGGCCCAGGCGTAGTCGATGGGGATCTTGGGCACAACGGGCTCGGGGGCGGGGGTGATGTTGCCCTTCTGGAGCTCAGCGTCGTAAACCTGCTTGAGGGTCTGGGGGAGGTCCTCGAAGGTCTCGGGGACGTGGATGCCGGCTTCACGCATGGCCTTGTTCTTGGTGACAGCAGTCTCGAGATCGGAGTTGGCGGAGGCACCGGCGTGGCCGAACTGGACCTCGGTCTTGAACAAGCTGGCGCAGGTTCCGATAGCCCAGGCAACGATGGGCTTAGTGATGGTGCCGTTCTTGATGGCCTCGATCACACGGTACTCCTCAACACCACCGACCTCACCGAGCAGCACAAGGATCTTGCACTCGGGCTCGGCCTGGTAGCGGAGCAAGTGATCGATGAAGGTGGTGCCGGGGTAACGATCACCACCAATGGCAACACCCTCGAACACACCGTCGGTGTTCTGGGAGATAATGTTGTTCAATTCGTTGGACATACCACCGGACTTGGAGACGTAACCGACGGAACCCTTGCGGTACAGCTTGGAGGCGACAATGTTGTCCATCATACCACCAGTGTTACCGATCTTGTACGCACCGGGCTTGATACCACCAACGGTAGCGGGGCCAATAATGGTGATGCCCTTCTCCTTGGCGGTGACCATAATCTCACGAGCACGCTTTGGTGGTCGTTAGCAATACATTCGAGAAAACAAGGCGAGAGGCAGAACTTACACGCTCGGGCACACCCTCGGCAATAATGGCGATGGAGCGGATCTGGGGGTTCTCCATCAACTCCATGGTGGAAGTGTAGACGGAACGAGAAGAGGCAAAGTTGACAACGGTATCAACGTCGGGGTGCTTGGCCATGGCCTTCTCAACATCCTGGTAGACGGGAAGGAGGGTCTCGCTGGTACCCCAGTACATCTTGCTGACGAACTGACCACCGAAGGTGTAGATAATACCCGCTACGGAAGGAGTGGAGCGCTTGCAGATGAAATCGAAGTCGAGCATGCCCTGCACGGCTCGGGGTTGCATACCACTGATCTCTTGTTAGTGTCTCATGTCGAGGTCGGAGAAAGAGTCCCCAGAGTTCCCATGACTTACTACACGAAGCATCGTGTCTTGTTGTGGAAAAGGCTGTGTTGGGTGGGCGAGAGGACACGGCTAGGAGGGGCGAAGCGGGTGATGTTGTCGTTGGCAGACTGCACGCCGTTGCCAGCGGGGAGAGTAGAGGAGGTCATGGTGAATCTAGGTTGCAATTAGCATGCGGTTTGGATTTCGAAGCAATTGTCCAATGGTGCAGGCAATTGTCAAGAAGGCTGTTTGGAGGGGTGTGGATATGCGGAAGAGCAATGGATAAGAGAGAGAGAGAAAAAAATTGAGAACTCACTTTATGCGTTAAACAAGCCGCTGCGAAATTAGAGGAAATAGAGAAAAAGGAGAAAGAGGGAATGAGGTAGTAAGGGAGAAGGGGGCAGAAGAAGCAGCTGTTGAGAAAAATCCGCGGGGTGAGATACTCGGAGTACTCGCAGATACACCGTACAGCTCGTCCCAGACCGCTGGATCCGCAGAACAGCTCAACACTTGGCAGTCCCCAAAGTACCGGGTACTGACGATACTGTACCCACTTTGTCGTAAGTCTAATACATCACCAATACAAAAGAGTATGGGGAGACATCTGGAGTTGATGTGACCTCAGGAGGTACATGTTTCTATAATGTTACTTTGAATTGTATATAGTCCTCGTATTCTAGTATTTAACCTGTAATATCTACATATCTACATATCTATGAAATTGAAGTATCAAATGTCCATCAAAAAGCATTAGTATAGGACTTCGGAGGCCGAATCGGGATTGTAAATGTACTTGTAAAAATCCCGGTCTATCAACTCAACAAACATCTCCAAGCGGTGTCGGAGGGACCAACGAGTACTCCGTACAACCCCATACACCTCAAAATAGGAACAAATGGGAAACAAGTGGCGCCACCAAAAGTACCCAATACGTTCTCCGTACTCCGATTCCTCCGTTTTTGTATGGAGTTTTGTGGAGAATTTCCCAACGAAGGGCACATCTTTACCCCCCCCACCTTGGGATCTTCCGTTCTGGTCTGTTCCTCAACAGGTGGGACCTGCCGAGTTGTACGCTGTAATCTCCAGAACAACTTTTTTTTTGTGTACGCTGTACACTACAGTACACTTCAAGACCAATTCCCACCTTTTCCATAATCTCTCTCTTTCTTACCTTCCAATTCAAAATAATCCCCCTCCTTTTTCCCCTTCCTCTCTCTCTCTCTCTCTCACTCTCTCACATCTCTCCCTTAATTCAATCATCACATCATGTCCGCCAAATCTATCCTCGAGGCCGACGGCAAGGCCATCCTCAACTACCACCTCACTCGCGCCCCAGTGATCAAGCCTACTCCTCTCCCTGCCTCCGCTACACACAACCCTCCTGCCCGCCTCGCCTCCCTTCACTTCCCCGATGACAAGGCCATCAAGGATGTCCTCGACCAGGCTGAGGTCTCCTTCCCTTGGCTCCTGACCCCCGGCGCTAAGTTCGTCGCCAAACCCGATCAATTGATCAAGCGTCGGGGTAAGAGCGGTCTGCTCGCCCTGAACAAGACCTGGGCTGAGGCCCGGGAATGGATTGAGGCTCGTGCCACCAAGGATGTAAAGGTTGAGACCGTCACTGGTGTCCTCCGCCAATTCCTGGTCGAGCCCTTCGTGCCTCACCCCCAGGAGACCGAATACTACATCAACATTAACTCCGTTCGTGAGGTAAGCTTTCCCCGCAGTTTTGAGCCCAATCGAGAAAAAAAAAAAAAGAGGATGCTAATGGTCCAATTTTAGGGTGACTGGATCCTCTTCACCCACGAGGGTGGTGTTGACGTCGGTGATGTCGATGCTAAGGCCGAGAAGCTGTTGATCCCCGTCAACCTCAAGCAGTACCCCTCCAACGAGGAGATTGCCGCGACCCTGTTGAGCAAGGTCCCCACCGGTGTTCACAATGTCCTGGTTGACTTCATCTCTCGCCTGTACGCCGTTTACGTTGACTGCCAGTTCACCTACCTCGAGATCAACCCTCTGGTTGTCATTCCCAACGCTGATGCCACCTCCGCTGAGGTTCACTTCTTGGACTTGGCCGCCAAGCTCGACCAGACCGCCGAGTTCGAGTGCGGTACCAAGTGGGCTGTTGCTCGCAGCCCCGCTGCCCTGGGCTCCCCTATCCTCGCCTCGGCTGATGGCAAGGTCAGCATCGACGCTGGCCCACCAATGGAGTTCCCCGCCCCCTTCGGTCGTGAGCTGTCCAAGGAGGAGAAGTTCATCTCCGACATGGATGCTAAGACCGGTGCCTCCCTCAAGTTGACCGTCCTCAACGCCAGCGGCCGTGTGTGGACCCTCGTCGCCGGTGGTGGTGCTTCCGTCGTCTACGCCGACGCCATTGCCTCCGCTGGTTTCGTCAGCGAGCTTGCCAACTACGGTGAGTACTCCGGTGCCCCCACCGAGACCCAGACTTTCAACTACGCCCGCACCGTGCTGGACCTGATGCTGCGTGCCCCCACCCACCCCGAGGGCAAGGTCCTCTTCATTGGTGGAGGTATTGCCAACTTCACCAACGTTGCCAGCACCTTCAAGGGTGTCATCCGCGCCATCCGTGAGGTCGCTCCCGTCCTCAACGAGCACAAGGTCCAGATCTGGGTCCGCCGTGCCGGCCCCAACTACCAGGAGGGTCTCAAGAACATCAAGTCCGTCGGTATTGAGCTTGGCCTCGACATGCACGTCTACGGACCTGAGATGCACGTCAGCGGCATCGTCCCCCTTGCTCTCCAGGGCAAGAAGAGCGACGTCAAGGAATTCGGCGCATAAACAGTTTAATCCTTATTTGATGTTTGTTCTTTGCAGCGTGTGTCCGTTGCATCGGTTTGTGGTATAATGCATGGCATGATATGACTTGTTTTTTGCGGGATTCCGGGGGAGATCTGCGGATGTAGACATCACCCTGGCGTCTGTCCTATTTTACTGAGGGTATGGCGTTAATTCCCGCCCGGGCGAAAAGACCCGGTCCTTCTGGTGTCGACGTACATGATTCTCCGTTGATTAGATTTCATTTTCCTATGTTCACTCCCGGCGGATTTAGATCGTGTGATGTCCCGTCGGATAATATCAATGATACGAGACGTTTATTGTCCCAGAATTATTTCCTCATATGTAAACCTGAAGTGGATAGATCAGATAATATATGTACAGTCAGCTACGATATGTCCAATGTGAGTTGAATATTTGAAAGAAAAAAGAAAAAGAAACGAAATCAAAACCCAGTCGCAAAAATACCAGTGTAATAAATTACACTGGTATACCACATGTAATTTTGAATAAGCTCAAACAGCCCTGGAGGAGACAAAACAAGCTCCCGCAACAGACTCCACACAAGCTCCTCTGCACCCCGGATTGACAGGGACATCAGGTCCCGCGATCAGATCCAAGGATAAAGTAGGGACCGTGCTGGAGTTGGGGACCATACCGAGGTGTGGACGTGACTTCCGCTGCCCCGAGATTAGGGTAAGATAAGCCATCGGACGAGCGGGGACTAACTTGGACTTATATTGAAAAAGGATTAGTGCCTGCAGGGCTTGGGTTAGGGTTGGAGAGTGGCCTAATAGAATATAACAGACGTGTTCTTTGATGTAGGTTGTTCTCTACTGCAAGGAGAGTTGGTCAATGTGGGTGGAAGGCCCTGCATAGTTCAACATACGCGCGTAATTTGATTTCAAAGCTTGTAAGCTGCGGTCATAGAGCCCTGGCGCCAGGGCGCCCTGGAGAGATGCAATTATTTAGTATATAGCACCGTAGAATGATCACGTTATTGGGTACCAGGCAGAGAGTTTCTTTGTTTTAGATATGCTTTTCTTTGCTTAGGAAATGCGTTTTATATTGACATGTGCCCCGGTCACATTATAAAAAAGGCAGATCCTAAGTAACCTGCAGGGCTAGTCATATAGAGTCTATATGTGGCATATTGTTAGAAAAATAGAGTAATCATTTAATGGGCTCGAAAGGATTTTGCCTAGATTAAATATATACTTGCTATATGCTGACAGAATATATACATATATATATATCACTTTCAATTGCGGTTAAGTATATGTCTTGCTCGATTTTATAAGGATTTCTACAAGATATACTATCTGAAACGGTTAATAACTACAAGACATTCACTGATTAATCAGCGACGCTATTCGGTCATCATTAGCAAGGGTACGCTTCCATCCTCCAAGTGATATTCCTCCCAACCGCTTCGTTGTCAGAAGCCTCGATGTTATGATCGAGTGGGTATCAACTTGTTGAGGAGCTTAATAAGATAAGAAAGGTCCAAGTTGCAAGGATCAAGGATACTCGGAGGAATCACGAATATAGCTAGATCAAGTGTTGCATTGCTACTTGTGACAAAATCAAGTCCCCAAGCACCATTTCTTCACAGCGGTTGCTAGTGTTCGTCAATAGAAGGATAACATGGTTGCTAAGAGTGTGGGATTTGTGAGCTTGAGGTATAGAATCGTAGGGACAATGTGCATCAATCCTACTTGCTGTAGGGTAGACTAGATGGGAACCCTGCTCGGAGTTCTCGCTTTAACGAACTGGATGAATTGAATTAGCGACCAACTAGCATGTAGTTTAATAGGAGGAGTAACCTTCCAGGTCATTTGAGAATTTGCCAACACTTCTAAGGCTCGTGTGTCCGTTTTAGTCATTCACTGGGGTTCAGGGAACCCCCTGATTCAATATGCCGTAGTAACGAAGAAGTGGCACAAGCTCTCAGCGAGATGAAAAAGAGTTGCTTCGACGCAATAAAAGCCTGCATGTTTAATATACTGTCCCTAAGGCCAGTGAATAAATGCAATATATATGAATATGAATGGATCAATGCAAAGAATAGAATACTCGTCTATTGATGAGTCCGAACCAAGTGAGTATGTACTAGGATATATAATCCGGGGTGTATATAAATCGATCAGTTCAGGTTAGCACTAGCAGCCACCAAAGTTACTTTTCAAATGTGGTTAGTCTGTAGATCCCCAGGTCTCCAGGTTTCGTTAACCCTATAGGTGCGAGAAGTGTAGGAGTTGTCAGTCCATAGCCAGAAAAGCAAACAGTAGATAGTATGACTAATGAATAAATGGTAGAGATATTGGTATTTATTTGAATATGATATCTCAACTATTATCCAGGGGATGCGGGCCCACCATGGATCTGCTCTGTGCAAACGCTCCGATTCACCAATCAAGTAATATCATGCACCTCAACCCAATCTCGCTCAGTCCCTAATTATATCCCTCAAAACGAAAGCGGGACGAAAAACCTTCACTTTTCTAAATCCTCACCATCCATGGATCAGTATCAATCAAACTGGCGGCTGCTCTCTCTCTTCGTCCTCCAGGGTCTCATCCCCTGCGTTGTCTTAATCACAACACCCAAACGATCTGCTCTACGCTATCTGTGTATCCCATGTATGGTATGGATCGTGTCTCAAATGATGTACCCTGTCCAGGCACCAGGGTATATATCGACCCATTTCCTCGGAAGCTCTGCAACATTCATCTTGACAGCTCTGGATCTTCTGCTGATCAACCCTCAAGCTGGGCGCGAATTCGTCGATGAAAATGGAAGCACTAAGAGCTTTTTATCCTGTCTGATTCAGGCTGTTCAGCTACTCACATACACGCGAGCCATCAACACACCCCGAGAAGTGAAGAACGTCCCGCCATTCCCAGAATACTACAATAAGAGAGACCCGAAGGTGATCCCGCGAGGTCGCTTCCTGGTTAGAGAAACTGCGATTGCTATCTGGCAGTTTATGGTTCTAGATACATTTGGCGTATTGACCTCGAGACATGCTATGAATGACCAAGACGAAGAATCGTCAGTTTCTTCCGTCATTCAATGGGATATCCCGGGACAAGAGATGATAGTACAGGCTATCCAGACTCTCATTACTTGGCTCGTTGTATCCCGAATCCTGCTCAGCTTCTACTATCGCGTCGCATCGATCATCTTTGTGAGCCTGGGGGATTCTCCCTCGAACAGCCCGCCGCTTATTGGGAGAATGGCGGATATATATACACTACGGAATTTCTGGGGGTGGGTCGCTCTCTTGTTTGTTCGTTTGGTTAGATCTAATTTTCATCGTGCTTATAGAAAATTCTGGCATCAATTGCTACGGCTGCCCCTCACGTCGACTAGCAAATTTCTCGCGCGGGATGTCCTCGGTCTGCCTAGACCGTCGTTTGTGGAACGATACACCAACGTGTTCATCGTTTTCTTTTTCTCCGGCTTGACGCACGCCATACTTGATAGTCTGCGAAACGTTTCACCTTGGGACTTTTGGACTATGTCATTTTTCCTCTCTTTCGTTGTCGGCTATATGATTGAAGACGGTATCCAGGATATCTGGAAACGAATATTGGGCTCCCAGACCGATAGCGGCTTGCCGGTGTGGTGGCAAAAGGCCCTTGGATTTTGCTGGGTCGTCACATGGCTGGGGGTTACATCTCCTTGGTATTTTAGGCCGGGGATGCTAAGGCCAGAAGAACAGATGAGTTTGGTTCCTTTCAGCATTGTTGGGCTTATTAGCCTTCCTGTGTCGAACAGTATAGTTATTGGCGGTGGTCTTGTGTTGAAGTTTCTATTCGAAGGAGAAATTTAAAAAGGAGAGGATGTAATGTACGTTGAACTTATTGAAGTTTCTTTAGCCGTCTTCGACAGGCTTGATCGAAGCTATTAGCTCCTGGTGGAGGAGGAAGACCAGGGTATTCATACCCTGAATCTAACAAACAAGTTCTTACTCTACAGGCAAACAACGGAAGATGGGATCATCTCAATCACACTAACATACATGTATATATACATTTTGAAATGAGAGTTTGTTTATTGTCATGCAAGTAGTACGTAGACAAAAATAAAAGCTTCCAATTGGTGACCGTGAATCAAATCATGCTAGGCTAGAAGAGCTTGAACATACAACATCAACGTCCTGGTTGAAAGATGGATAGAAATATTAGCTCCATAGTCATACAAGTACCCCCAACAACAGGTAAATGATCAACGTCCAAATCGCTGCGTAATGGCATCACCGGGAGGAAACTCGGATGAGACAGTCGGAGTCCGAGAAATGCGTGGAAGTCGAGTACGATGCTGAGGAGCGGGATCTGGACCTTTGCCTAGCCAGAGGCACATTAGCCGAAATGCTCTGGATACTGTAGGCTTGTGGCTCAATACATACTATTTCGCCCATCCCAATTTGGCCGAGCAGGGGGCGGCATAGGGGCTTCGCGAGGTGTCCGCGTCCTCGCCCTTTTGGAACTGCCAGTGCCGCTTCGTTGGTATCGGTGAAGCTGCTCGACCCCGTCTTGGTTGACAGGAAAAGTGGGGGTCTTGGGGTTTCGTGTGACTGGGGCCGGAGGCAGCGCTGGGACTTCAGACCGAGTAATAGAGGCAAGGGGAGGAGCATTGAGCGATGAGAGAGCTTGGGAGACTGTGTCCGAGGCTGCAGTCTGCATTCGGGACCGCATGGCACGAGCTTTGAGGAGGTTGTAGAGATTGGTCATTTGAGCAAGTTTGTTGTTCTTGTCACGGTACATGTCATTCAGTTCTTGGTTTTTCTTTTGGAGGTCTTCTTGGGAGGATTGCGTATCTGCAGCACGGAGTTGTCAGTCGGCTCTCCAAGTAATGTTAGGCTCAATGGGACCGACCGGACAGCTTGTTCTGCAGTGACAATATCTCCGTGTTGGCATTGTGGATGACCTTGTCCATCTGCGTGTTCAGGTTGGCATACTTCTCCGTAAGAGTCTTCGCTCGGTATTCCTGGTAGAATCTGCTCCAGTTAGCCTTGTATAATCCCATGGTTCCATTCGGTACTGGGGAAATGTGACAGACATCTCTTGTGTACTTTGATATGCCCAAAACGCAAGTGCACGACCAGCACATTCCATGATTGTGTTGGGATCTAACCCACTCAACACGCTTGTTTTGTAGTCCTCCGTCGGATTCAGGATTGTCGAAACGGCGTCATCTGGATTGAGAAGTACCGTCTGACATGCAGGACAAAGCCGATTGGTGGTGGTTGGACGAGAGAGCCCGAGGCTCTCTGCGCATCCATGACAGAAGATGTGCCTGAAATCGTCAGTCTTTGGGATTAAGCTGATCCGTGAGGGAACAACTTACGAGCAGGTTGTCACCACTGCTTTCTCTTTCAATTCTGCTCGACATTTGAGGGAATTGCACCTTAAAGAGAAATCCATGGTGTCACTGGCGATGTGATGCAGTTGAAGAGAGCAAGAAGTGAAGGTCACGAGTTAGACTTGGGAGATGTTATTAGTTTAGTCAACCCCAAAAGGAAATCTTGTAATAAAGCAACAACTTTGGCAGAAAGCATGTGGTATTTGTCTATTATAGTGATTATTTTCATAAAATTTTCGGCGAGCTAGAAAAAGAATGTATTTCCTTGGGCGTCGCGCCGTGTTGAAGTCATCTTCTCTTCAAACTCTTTCCCGGGCTCATACTCATGCCATAGACTGGCTGGGTAAATGTGCTTGTTTTTCTCATACCATCGTCGATCTACGACCTTGGTATCCGAGAAATCCTTGTCTGCACCTTCTAATTGATCGTCGGTAGAATTGGTGGAATTAGCCACAGGGGGCTTGTTGGAATAATCGAATAGCAAGCCGCCAGCTCGAGAAAGACTGGGAACCCGATTGGCGATGAAGTAGTAAAACTCATAATGCTGTGGAATATTAGATGGGATACTTAGCCGATGAGAACCCGGGTAGACTTACATGCGGAACAATAATATCACCCTTAACAAGCATCAAGTCGTCGACACTGACTCGTGCCCACTCGCGGCGATTATCTTTCTTTGCCTTTGATGCACCGCTGGCACCACGTACGCCCATCTCAGCACCAACCTTCCGGCACCGATCCAAGAACAACCAAACGTGGTCCCCCTTCTTGACTTTGACAGCCCCAGCTGGTATACTCGTTCCATCATAGAAGACGAATGGAATGAGAATATCGGTATTCTTCACAGCCTCCTGCATGATCAAGAACTCCTTGCGGAGAGTGTCGCGAGCCAGCGCTTCAGCTTCCAAGGATGCCTTTGTTAAGGCTTTGGGTGGAGGGGGTGCGTTCGGGTTCGCTTTCATGCGTCGAATAGTGCTATCCTCGCCGGGCGTTTTCGAACCTGACCGTGATACGCTTGAGTCGCGTGGAGTTGCGGTGGATTCCTCCCCCTCGTCCTGGTCGTCGCCGAATGACAGCTTGCTTTTTGCCAAAGCCTTCTTTTTCTTCTTTTTTGGGGGACCGTCACTCCGGGAGGGTGTTGACCTGTTGCGCTGCGATCAGCTCAAATGAACAGGAGTAAAACATCGAGGCTCTTGACTTACCCGTCAGTCACATCGCCTGCAGAGGGAGTTGCGCTTCTTGAATTACCAGATGCCAGTAGCCCCAGAGACTTATCATGTGCCTCGCGCTCTTTTGCTTCTAGAACATCCGCGCGCCGCTTGCGAAAGTCGGAGAGATGAACCAGACCGACGGTTTGCTCTTTGAGCATCTCCTCCGCGGAAACGGTTTGGCCGGCGAAGGACCGTGGAGTGGACGTGTTACTCTGCTCTTCTTCCGCCATGTTGGATTGTGAGATATTAAGCTTAGATTTGACTACTGAGATGAGAGAATCGATTTGGTCGGTGACGTCTGATAACCATCACGTGACCTTGAATTTTCAACGATTGCAAGTATATTGTACGAGGCAAAAGTTTCAAAATAGAAGAATATCGAATATCTCACCTGTGAGCTACTCGATATTCCGTGTTACATCAGAATCTAAGATATTCAAAGGTGTAATGGTCGCGGTATACTCTTTTGCACGTCTCAACTCTGAAACGGTTCAAATGCACACCACTGCAAACAAGACAAACCCGGTTCCCATGCGCGCAACCTTCGATCTCGATCCTCTTTGATACAACTTTCTGCAGCATTTACCCGTTGAATTGAAATTCAGAAACCATGGACGAAGAAGAGGACGACTTCTATGATCCCGTCGACGCGGTGCCGACAACACAATCGCTGAACCACACACAAAATGCAGCTCCAGGCCAACCGCAGGAGAGCAATTACATGGAAGACGACGATGAGGTAGAAGAGGAAGAGGAAGATGATGTATGCATCATGCTCGCATCTACTCACAATTTTCCCTTGCTAATTTTACCTGCAGGATGACTTCAATATTATCACAGAAGCACCCGAAGGCGCACCAGCTCCCGAAGCGTGAGTTAGCTACCATCACGCTCCCTGCACTCTTGCTGATCTTTCTAGCTCTCACCCGCGCCATGCAAGCTTACGACAAGAACCACAACGACCGTCCTCCGCCGACTCGTCGGTTCTAACAAGGTCCGTGACGCCATCCGCGACTCCTCGACACGAAATTGCGACTCCGATTCCTGGGCAACCAGCCGCAGCCGGAGCAGCAATCGCAAGACCCTCCTCAGAAAAGCCAGGCTCGGCCTATCCAGCCATTCACAGCTCCACCATCGACGTTAATGCAAACCCCGTCCACCCCATGACAGGGAAGCCCATCATGTCCACGGACATGGATGCTGACTTCCCATCCGATGACAAGCCCTGGCGCCGACCCGGGTCAGATCTTTCCGACTACTTCAACTACGGATTCGACGAGTTCACATGGGCAGGATACTGTCTCAAACAGCAAGGTGTGAGACAAGAAGTCAGCAGCCAGAAGAGACAGATGGACGATATGCAGGCCTTCATGGGCATGGGAATGCCTCCCATGCCTACTGCACCGGGCCCCGCTGCTCCGGCTAGTGCTGCGCCGCCCATGGCAGGAATGCCCGGTATGCCGGATATGAACCCAGATATGATGCAGGGTATGCTGGCCAGCATGATGTCCCAGGGCTTGGACCCGTCTAATATGGATCCCATGGCTTTCATGCAGCACGCTCAGTCGATGATGCCCGGCGGCGGTCAGCAGAGTCAACCTGGCTTCGGGGGCCAGCCCCAGGGTCAAGGCTTCAACCAAGGTGGCCAGGGTCAAATGGGCTACGGCGGATACGATCAACGTGGTGGTTACGGGGGCCGAGGACGTGGCCGAAGATGGTAGTTTGATATGGCATTCGTATTATTGTGATGTATCTTCGGGTTCGCCCTCGGAATAATGGGATCTCATGGCGTTTCATGCATACAAAGGGAATGGCAATGACACTGGACAATTTACCAATTCAAGCTTCTTCCGTGCCGAAGTAAAGCTGTAGGGTCGGGGAAGTGTACAATCATATACAACGTACCTCGACGGACAAATATACTAGGCACGTCAATTAAAAATCAATAGTGAACACCTAAAAATCAACTCATCAAATATTAATTTACCTACTTAGGTGTGTATTTCCTAGAGAGACCAAGTAATTAGTCCATTGGGGGAAAGGCAGTTCGGAAGAAGCTCATGGTTCGGTCTTGGCATTCTGGAAATTTCTCCAGGCAGATCTTCTTCCCCCGGACCAGTTCCATCTTCTTCCCTTTCTCCATCCCCATCCTCAACTCATCTTCTCACCAATCTCCTTCTCCTTCATAATGGTACGTGATATATCCCGATTGATTCAACAACTCGAAATCTCCCTATTTCCCCAATTCTCGGAGACTCTACCAGCACCTCCACGCCCAACTTTTTCTTCCTCCAGGCCGAGTCCGGATACCCGAAAACCCGCGCAACGCGCGCAATTCCCAATTCGATCCGAGACAACCGGTCATGTCGTTGAGAAACACAATCACTAACTCAGTTACCTTTCTAGTCTGTCCTCCGCAACATCAAGTCCCTCGCCCCCTCCTGGACCGCGTCCTGGTCCAGCGCATCAAGCCCGAGGCCAAGACTGCCTCCGGTATCTTCCTCCCCGAGGCTGCCGTCAAGGAGCAGAACGAGGCTCAGGTCCTCGCCGTCGGCCCCGGTCTCCTTGACCGCGACGGCAAGCGTATCCCCATGGGTGTCACTGCCGGCGACAAGGTCCTCATCCCCCAGGTATGTGGTGCAACAATTCCCTCGGACGCGAATACACGGGAACCATATATGCTAACATATGTCTGTTCAGTTCGGTGGTAACGCCATCAAGGTCGGCGAGGAGGAGTACACCCTCTTCCGGGATCACGAGTATGTTTCACCCATCTACCCCCTGCCTTTGGGGTATTGAGGACAATAAACTGAAGCTAACAACCCCACTAGTATCCTGGCCAAGATCAAGGAGTAAATTAGTCTTCCAAGACAATATTCTTATATGATTTTTCTTTGTTTCGCCGCCATCTAACCTCCCTTTGTCATGTCGACACCAACTCTCCGTTTCGCTGTAAAATCGCGACGGGGATATTGGAAGACCCCTGACGTGTACTATACGCGATATCATGAGCTTGACCTCTCTCAATGATCTCAAGAACACCGACCAAGGAAAAAAGAAGAAAAAAAACGCAAAAAATAATAGCGAATAGGGATGTTCACACTGGGTGATATTTGACATTTGATTGTTTAGGTATCATGTTAGTTGTTGGCTCCTATTTTGGCCTGTCTTTCTATTTTGCATGAGTTTTTGAAGCGCTGGATTGGCCTTGGGTCTTGCATGTCTTTGTCCACTGTACTTTTAAATTAAACTGCGGCTTACCTTCTCCTGGTGCTTATACTGGGGGTGGGTAGTCGGTAATTGCAGACTTGATCATCTCCTCTCTATTCTTCTAAGTATTCCGAATTCTTCATTGGGTGCTATTGGTATGCTCCTTTCTAGACATCTTGAAGGTCCATTGTCAAGTGTGCGGTAGAGGTAACATTTTGATGGACTGAATCTGATTATCAATACTGATTCTCGGTGCGCAACAGTTTCCAGGGTTAATATCTATACCTCCCGACCCCATCTTGCTAATGATGAAAGCTCATCCATGTTCCCCTAGCCAACTACTGAAAGCTGATTTGAGTACCATAGATATCCTCACCGTTAGTCTCATTATCATCGGAGCTCGAGTGCGCCATTAATTCGATCACTTCCGACACTCTGTCCATCTGCTTGTTGCCAAGAGAAGACCCGTATTGCATAACCTGCTCCAGGGGCTCCATATTAATAAACACATCGAAAGCCCTTGAATCTGTGCTGGTGCTGGGAACTGTCTCCTCAGCGGGCACTGGGGATGGGTCTGGATCGGAACTAGGATATTGCTTGAAACCACCAACGCGAATGTTGTCCAAGATAAAGCGCGCTCCAAAAGGGTTAATTCCCACGTCGCGGAGTGCGACTTCATACTCTGACTCCTCTTCTGTGACGTTTTCGATACTTCCAGGGGGAAACAATTCATATCGAAGCCTACCCATACCGAAACACCACAGTGCAATGGATGCCGAGTGATTCGGGATCGGTATCAGTAATGTTGTGCACCATTCCCCGTAAACGTCACAAAATCGAGCGAGCGAAGTGATTTCCCTTGTGAAGGAGGAATTCGAAACTCTCCCGAGGTCTGCAGTTTGGGGTTTGCAGATGAGAACAACTAGAACCACATATCGATGGATGAGGCAGAAAATCTTTTCCTTGAGCGGGGAGTTAAGTCCCTCGATCCCATTGAGCCTTGCATCCATTGGACCATGCCCTGGAAGATATCGCTGGGTTAACTCATGGGGGGTTGTCAGAATAATCCCACTATCAGGTGCCAGAATGATTTCTGCGTCGTAGTGGTATCGGGAATCCGAGTACACGCCCCCATAGTCCCTGTAGATCAATTTGGGTGGATTCTGTGGCCACGCCTCCATATCTCGTATGACCGCTGGGTGGGTTGTTAGAAGGGCAGTAGACAAAAAGAACATCGGTGGCGGGTCGAATGCCGATCGGGTTACCATTTCTTGCATTTCGAAGGCCGGGCTCGGCGAACGAGAGGGTTCCGATGGTGTCTTACCGGGGTCTAGAGGACCAAATGAAGGGACACCTGAGGACTCGTCTTGTCCACTTCTTGTGGATGTTGACAGGGAAAGGGATGATGGATCATGCAACGAGGTAACATATCCTCCGTCACTTCCTCTAGTTTGCATAAACAGGGAGAGGGATCCTAGGCCGCCAAACACTGTTTTAGATGATTTTGGGGTCTTTGCATAATCTACGGAAGAAACAGCATGTCGAGGCTTGAAGGCGCTTTTTCTCAATCCAGTGGAATGCAACTTGTAGCCCAGTTTCGCGCGAAACAGCCCTTCCTGAGTGATGCAAGAAGCTCTCTTGTCCACGGACGCGGAAGTATGTGATACCATAGCATTGGGGCTTTGCTGGTACGGAGTATGTAAAAACACATGGTCATCGTTTGCATTTTGCGAAGCTTGTACTAGCTGAGTGCTATTCTGATCGTTTCCTGGCTGAGTTATGGAGGAACTTGAACAGGCACCCTTTGGCACAACTGTGTTTTGATGAAGTGCACTGAAAGAAGTACCTGCAATTCCCTTCGGTTTACAAGGTATTCCTGTATTCGCCAGAGGCTCCAAAGAAGCCTTCTTTTCCTTCTTTTCCTTCTTTTCCTTCTTTTCCCTCAAAGCTCTGGGTGCTTGCGTTTTCTGAGTGTCAACCCTGCCAGCGGAGAATCCTTTTTCTTTTGTCAGATTGGGAGAAACGGTAGTAAGGGCGGGTTGTGCCTTTTTGTATGGACTGACTTCAAATGAAGGTTCGAAAGGAGTGTTATCAAAAGCAACTGCACTAAATTCACTTTCGGTGGGATGCTTGTCTTCGTTAGCTACTCCTTGCCTCAATGATTATTAGTCAGGTACTCACCTCAGAGCTTAGTTCACTCGAAGCGTAACTCTCGTTTTCTTGATCTTCAATAGAGGGAACAGGATCGGACTCAACACTGACAAACTGATGCACGATTCCCGATGGTCCCACAATTGGGGGCACAGCGTCTCCTGCAAGATAAGATGTCGTCGGAATATTGGAGAACCCGGCAGCTACAGTTTCAGGCGCAGTGAAACCTTCAGCGCTGTTTGATTGGGACATCTCCGAATTGTAGTGCTCAAAGACATCCCGCGTATTCATAGGGACGACAGGAACATCAGGACCACTAGGAACAACCAGACGAACCGAAGGGATAGGCGAAGATGGAGTCGGACTCTGAGCGAAGTTGGCGTGGAACTCGGACGAAGCGACCATTCTCTCATGTACGGCTGTGAGGAGATAAGGCTCGTGTTTAACGTCAGATGTTGTCACTTGAGGCAGGATTCCACGCCAAAGGTTTCGATTGAACGAATCGAGCTGGAGACAGCCGGCCAACATATCCATATCCTCAGGCTTAACCGGGAGCTTCTCCATCATGAGCTCAGTGCAAAAGCGTCGGTCGATTTCTTTGAGGCGTTCTTCTGGGTGTTCGGGGTCGAGACCCTCAACAGGGGGGATGGGAGTTGTCGGCTCACATGTTTTGTCTGCATAGTTGATTGGACAATATCGAGTGGAATCCTCTGCGACATTGTAGAATCTAGCGTACTCAAGAAGACTTGGCTGATTGGAAGCCATTTTGCGGCAAAGAACGGGAAAGGGAGAGGGTAGAGAGAGAGGTGGTGAAGAGAAAAGGCTTCCAAGGTTGTGTACGAGAGGTAAACAAAAAAGAGGTGGGAGTTGCGTTGTGAACTGGGAAGGTACGAGGGACGACACAAACACAGTCCGAATTAGGGAGGCACGAGATATAAAGCAAACAACACCTGGGTAGCTCTTACAGAGATAGGAGATACTTGTCCGAACAGGTACATGTAATAATAATAGTAAAAAAAGATCATATTTCGCTGTGATATGTCGCTAATTGCTATGTGAGAAAGAATAAACTCCGATTATCATGAACCTTTTGCAGCCAACCTAGTCGTTATAGTTCGACTGGCGAGACCCATCCTTGTTGACTGCCGGCAGTCCATACAAAGCATTGAGTTCATCCTCCTGAGACTTCCCAGACTCTTCAAGCACAGGTTTCTCGGCATGAACAGCAACGCGCACGGCATGGCGGCGGTGCGGCGTAAAGCCATAAGAAGCACTGTGGTTGGTAGACCTGTTATCCCAGAGTGCAACATCATCCTCGCCCCATGAGAAGCGGGCATGCATCTCTTGGGTCGTGGCGATCACATCAGTGAGGAACCGGATGATGGCATCGCTTTCTGCGGTCGGGATACCGACGATCTTCTTCACGAAGCCAGGGTTGAAGAACAGTCCGTTCCAGCCAGTGACTGGGTTCGTGCGAATGAGTGGGTGTTCGGTGGTGACAGGGTCCCGGCGCACTGGTCGGCCTAGTGCTCGGGAGTCATTGGCTTGCATATCGGCTGAATGGAGGGCTGTGAGGCCTTTCAGATAGTTTTGCATGTGCGAGGAGAGCACGTCGTAGGCGGCGTACTGCGAGGACCAAAGGGTGTCGCCACCACCGCCTCGGGGTGGCCCAGAGAGAAGCTTGAGAGATGTGTAGGATGGTGGTTGGATTTCATAGGTGACGTCTGAGTGCCATAAGAAACTGGGCGTGAAGAGAGCACGGTTGTCGCCGGAGTTGTCACCAGTGTAGACGACATGGACATCCTCGAGACCTGGCTTTCGGGGAACGGATGTGGTGGCGTGCTATGTATATTGTTAGTATGTATACTCATATATATTACCTCGAAGCCATGTCTTACCTTGTGTAGTTTGCCCCAATATTGGCCCAATTGGCGTTGAGCCTCGATATCAAAGTTCTTCTGGGAGCGGAAGAAGACAACGCCTCGGTATGCAATCAACCGGGCGAGGTCATCCCTCTGTGCATCGTCAAGCTTTGAGAGGTCAACACCATGGATTTCAGTTCCAATTTTAGGGTTGTGATCAAAGACGGCTGTGGCATCCCTCAGAAGGTTGCGGAATTTGGGGTCTCCTCGTAGTCCCTTGTCTTGGTAGGGGGTGTATTCGAGTGGGGCCCAGTGGATGTCTGGGAATGAGGGCAAGAAATCTTCGTGTGCATAGTTATCATGTTGAGTGACTGGTGTCCGGCCGGGCTGGTAGCCAAATTTGTTGTCGCTAGCGAGGTCCTGCGCGAGGACAGGAACGGTGAACTTGGCCACAGTTGGGGCCACTGTGACCACAGGCTCTTCCAATGATGGCGCCATCTCCAATGCAAGTGGCGATGTATGTAATATGTAAAATAACGCAAGAGATGGATGAATATATGAGAACCTTTCAAGGTTGGATGATAGCAAGGTTGGATGATAGCAAGGCTAGATTATTGATATTAAAGTATAAAAACTAAGTTTGAATAGAGGGAAGAACTGGCTTATATAGATCCAAGCCAAGGGACCAAGTCAAGCATGCAATCTGATGTGGACCAAGTGAGTCAACCCCAGATAACGCCATTCTGGAATGATTACGGATCTTGCATGCCCCCGGAGTTCACGGAAATGGCGCAATTCCTTAGATTCATCACCTCAGGCGAATCTGATGGAGGAGCTAGGCACGAGATAATTGGTTCTAAATGAATGTTGCATTGAGAGAGAGACCCGCTAGCTCTCCGCAGAATTTCCATGGTGATCACGCAATTTCGCTGACGTTGATGGCGAGACTTTGCCATCTTCGTCGAATGAACATGAAAAACGGCTGCTCAGTCGATATACTAGCTCTCACCGCTGTTTCAAAACTATTTCCAAATTAAGGACTTTTGAACGCGTGTTCAAGTATAGATAGGTGTTGATGTACGTTCTACGAAGTAGATTGTGCAGGAAAGTGGAGGTTGAGATTAGGAATGGCGCTAAGGAGGCGATCACGCAAGAGCGGCGGGTTGTTGCGTTACTCATCAGCCTCCCGAGCCCTGGAGGTCACTTGGTATGCTTATGTTGTTATAGTTGGTACATTTTAACAACGGCAATTACTATGTCATTGAATATGTACCTAGTTATACAATGCCAAAGCTTGAATACATTGGATTGGTTCAAAAAATTAGACTTTCAGAATGATCTAAGCTTAGATGTCTTGGATGTGTGGTTGCATCCTCGGCCTACAACTAGCGCTCAGACTAATGAGAGTTCGGAGTTAACAGATAAACTGTTGGATGTCATGTTTCGCATGCTGAAGAATCAGCTCCCATAATAATACAGACCAAACTCGCTAAATTCTCCCATCTATCCCAGATGAAGCCGGCCATCCCCAAGGGATTGCTGTCCAATCGACAGGTCTTGTACTTGTTCCGATACATTGCTCAGACGAGTGGCAACGCCCATGATGCCAGCCTCAACGTCTGAGAGAACACCGGACAGTTCGTTGATGGTGGAACGTGGTGTTCCCGCAGCTCCCTCCCGAGACTTGGAGCTCACAAAGTCGCTGATTTGGCGATTGAGGGTAGCTTCAACACCGTGAAGATGGTCCTCGATTTCTTTGAGGTTGCCGGTATATCTGGTAAGAACTTCTTTCATCTCCTTCGAGCGATGGGAGAAGTAATCGACCAGGTTGACGGGGACTCCATTGACGTCAGTCGATGCGTCACCCTCAACGCCGTCGGGAAGAGCAAGTGTGTTTTTGCGACTCGAGCGCATAGATCGCTCCGGAATCTGTTGATCTTGCACAGACCACCACCCACCGCCAGTTGACTGGTACTGTAGAGGAAGCTTCAGCGTATCAATGGCTCGGAAGGCAACCTGGGCCTCGGCCGCATCCCGTGTAACAAGGCTGCGTAGCCCATCAATGTCACTAGCATCGTTCTCAAGCGCGTGTTGCATAGTTTCCAGTTTGCCTTGTACAAATTCGACATCGTTAGGAATTGTGGCACCCTGCTTCTCGATGGTCGGGAGCAGATCTCCGACCTCATGGCACATCTTCATTTGGTTAAGGATGTGCTTGTCAATAGCCTCGATTTGGCTGCGGATCTCATCCGCACAGCTCTCGAATTTTGTGGTTGGCAGGAGATTGCTGACGTCAACTTTCACGCCTGGGATCACTGTGCTAGTAGCAGTGCTCTGTTGTAGTGGTTGTGTGGTCTGTGCGGGTGCCGGCTGGCCGAAGAGGGAGAGGGTAGGCTTTTGAGGTTGAGGTTGTTGTTGTTGAGCTGTGCTCTGGCCGCCACCACTGTAAATTATTAGAATATAAGCCATGAGATGGGACGAGCAAAAGCGTGGTCACTTACAACAAGCCCCCTGTAGCTCCTCCTGTCAATCCTGCACCAAGTCCACCGAGTCCAGAAAACGCTGGCTTTGCTTGAGTTTGAGCCGTAGACGCACCGCCGCCGAAAAGAGTGCTACCACCCAAACCACCGCCCGTTGTTCCTTGAGTTGTGCTGGCGCCAGCACCAGCAGTCGATGTACCGAACAAATTGCTTGTCCCAGAAGGCTGTGTGGTGTTATTTGCGCCTCCGAAAAGGCTGCTGCCGGTCGCGCTGCTCTGCTGTTGACCTCCAAACATGTTGGATCCGGTCGGTTGTGCTTGTGGTGTGGTTCCTGTGGCAGGGGCGCCGAACAAGCCTCCTGCTGGTTTAGGTGTGGTCGAGCTAGCAGCGTTCCCGAAGAGACTGCTGGTATTAGTTGCGCTGGGAGTAGCTGTGGATGTGGCTGTGTTGCCGCCGCTGTTGAGATGTTGCGGTTAGCTTTTTTTTTTTTTCTTTTTCTGCTTGAGACCAAGTGACCCCAGTGTGCGAGCCACGAATAAGGAGGATTGGGAGAGGAAACGAAGCGAATCAGAGCAAGGGGTCAGGCGATGGGTCTGATAGGCGTAATCAGAGACAAAGAAAGATGGATGGGAGGACTAACAACAAAGAACTGGTGGTGGTGTTGAGAGAAAGTCCACCGGTGGCAGGCGCCGCTGCCTTGGGAGCAAACATGATTGAGAATATGACAATAGGCTGCTTGAATGAAAATGGAACCTATCAATGGGGCCCCGTCAATAGGAATAAAGCTGCGCAATTACGATTTGCGGAATGCGCGAAGCTTCTCGGTACTTTGTTTATCCGGTCCGGAGTTTTCCCTAGCTTGGAAAGGCCGTCTACACTTTTTATACTTCATTTGCATGGATTTGTTTGATACTCGGAAACTACATAGTTTAATTGGTACCCCATTATGAGCCCCATTGAGATGCCATCCCTGTGACCGCCGGTATTTGTGTAGCTCGCGGGCTTTTGACCCAATCAATGTGTGACTTGACCTCTTCGTTCTCCTTTCGATTCTGGTCTTATTCAGAGCTTTGAAGTCAAATGAGTTGAATTTGAGACATCCAGAAAATACAACTGTCTAGCTCATCTGACAGTATTTGTGGCTATGGCCGACGAGAATGCTAAAGAGTGGGCGCCAGTATGCGTGGCATCAACAAGACGACAAAATGGGAGAGAGTTATCACCAATCAGCCCATCGCGACTGTCTTCAGCTTCACCACTAACAGTCCAAAGTGAGCCTGGGGTAACCTCTCGCGATGTATCCACCAGTCAAAATGCCGAACTGAGCTATTTCAAGGGTGCAGAATGGTAAGGCTCTATCTTGTACAGCGACCCATAATTAATCTTTACTGACCTTATGATGTACAGGACACCAGACGGAACGACTCTGTTGACAGATTCAGCGGATCATTTTATCAGAACATGGATCCTGTAAGTTGGCGCGCCATCCCTCCTATTGATTCTTTCACTCACGCAGTCAGGCCACCAGATCTACTGGAGGATAAGCCCATCCACCAAATATCCCCATATTCAACTCTGCCCTCAGCAGAGCCGACTTATGCTACCGCAATATACCCCTTCTACAACCTTCAAGATCCATCTACCACCCTATTTCTCTCATCTGTTCGTGATCATCCAATTCGGCTATCATCAGCCCTAGCTCCTACATCAGTGGCAAGTTACTCTCTAGTAAATCCAATGACGGAAGCATTCATAACACCGCACTCAATGATCTACCCTTCCACGATGGGAGGGACCCACTTCCTCACAGGCTCAGATAGCCTCATCTGTCTCTTCGACGTGTCTCGAACAGGAGCACAAGGCCCCGTGTCTTCAATGCCAACTATCCCCAGCAAACGCAAGCAGATTGTCGGTGGGGGCATCGGCATGAAGGGGATTGTTTCAGCCCTGGCTCTGAACCCCAGCGGGGACGGTATCCTTGCTGCAGGCACTTTCACCAGACACGTTGGACTATACAGCTCAAATGGCTCGGGTGAGCTCCTTGGAACTTTCAGCGTGGCCAAGACCAATGCAAACCGTGATATTGGGGGTCGTGGAGTTACACAGCTTGTCTGGAGCCCCTGTGGCAGGTATCTGTACGTCGCCGAGCGTAAGAGTGATGGGATTTTGGTTTATGATGTTCGGGTCACGGGGCAACTGCTTGGGCACTTGCGCGGGCGCAAGGCTCATACGAATCAACGCATGAAAATTGATGTTGTTTCATCTGGTCCTGGTGGCTCTCATGAGATTTGGGCTGGCGGTACCGATGGGTTTATGAGGGTCTGGAGGAGTCCAGAGCACTGTGTAGGTGGGAAGGACCCCGATTGGGAATTTAAGGTGCATGACGGTAAGTCCTTTGACAATCTTGAAGATGCTCAGTGCTGATGTATTACAGATGCCGTGACGAGTACAATGTTTCACCCCATGGGAAGTGTTGTTGCAACTTGCTCTGGGCAACGACATTTCGTTTCAGATGATTCCTCTGACGAAGACATCTCAGCGAAGGACATTAAGCAGGCAGATAACAGCCTCAAGGTCTGGTCAATGCCATTTCTGTTGCCAGAAACAGAGACAAACCATGATTTAGAGCCTGCAGCCTGAGTTAAGTATGTCTTATTGTCCGGTTTAGTTGGCATCGGAATGAGATGAAGTGCCAATTGAACAAATCATTAAATGGAGGACACAGTGCCACATCCTGGAATGCGAGCGAAATGACTAACTACAAAGAAAGATCATACAAGTGCCAATGCGGTTGTCTCCAATCTTCTCTTCGCCACATCAAGAGAACGCCTTGTCAAAGTAAGAGTCTTTGGTGGGACTGTCGTGGAATGAGTTCGCTTGCGCTCTTGACAGTCAGAACCAAAATGTCTTGGAGGGCAGTAGATAGTAAGTCTCATTACCAATAAAGGATTAAATCAATGATACATATCCAAACCTTTTGTACGGATAGCCATATCTATTTTATCTCAACCGTAAGCTTATACAAAGAAATGTTGTAGGTATTCAATAATCACAAGGGCATCAAAGCGCTGTGTAAATGTAAATTATTTTCTGACTAGACAGTCTACCCGCCCATATGTAATGTGTATTGACATCTAAGAACCAAACCAAATACTATGTACTATGTACTGCCTCAGAAAACCAGGTCAAGTCTTCAGGGGATCCGAATGCCATACTTCGCATACGGGAAGTCTTCCAAAGTGGAATAGAGCTGACCAAACCCATCACCAATTTTGCCAGGAGTTCCAGAGTTCTGTAAACGCGGGGCCTGGAGCTCCTCTGCCTCTTTCTCGGCTTCTGTCTTCTCCTCCTCTTTATGCGAACCCGTGGCTCCAGCAAGAACCTCTTCCTCCCGGCCCTTGAAGGCTCCTAGGAGACCGGGGTGAGGGCACCAGGCAACCTGCATGCCGGCACGACGACCGGCCTCGACACCCGGAACCGCATCTTCAAATACGAGACACTCCTCCGGCTTGATCTCTGTCTTCCCTTTGCTGCGCAGATCAACGTTGATGGTCTCCAGCGCGAGCAAGTAAATATCAGGAAGAGGCTTGCCTCGGCCCTTTCCGATGCGCGGATCATCACCAAGAACCTTATTAGGTTCAGGGAACACCGAGAATAGCTCTGTCAGATGATCGGTCTTCAATTTGTAGTTGCCTCTGTGCGAGGATGTTGCTAGCGCGATGTACACAGGCTCGTCGGTTGACTTTGTCGACGCAAGGTCAGCCAACAGAGTCGGCACACCGGGGAGTGGCTTTGTCTGTGGGAAATAGTGTCGCTGACGCGTTAATTGCTCCTCCTTCAGCTCCTGGTCGCTTATGGGGAGCTGGGCAAAGTCGTTGAAGATCTTGACGGCCTGGATATAGCATAAGTATGCGTATACATTACGATATATAGCGTGAAACAAACCTCCGGCTGGGGTCGACCCTGCAGCTGTGCCTTGACTGACCAGGGAAGGGTGGGTCTGCCGTACTTCTGGAGGATTTCATTCGTGACAATGGTGTACAAATCTTCTGAGTCAATCAACAAGCCGTCCATGTCGAAGAGACATGCTCGAATGCGGGGAAGGCTGTCAATGGTGTCAATTGATGTTCAAGTGCGACCACAATCCATACTCGATTTCTACTCACTCATTAGTGGAAGCCATGACTGTATGGTCTGTTTACCAGTGTCAGAGTGGGATGTTGACCACGTTTTGATAAGACGCGGGGAATAAACGTTATCAGTCCTATCAGTCCCGTGATTGAACCCTTGGCAACATCTGATGTTCTTGGCCGACGACGACCTCCTCACAAAATGAGCAGTCCTTCTAATGCGCCCGAGCGCGAAGGGAAAGGTACTCCCAATGATGCCGATGACAGTGGTGATGAGGATGTTTTCCACGATGCCCACTTCCCCGCAGAGGAAGAAGCCGTGAGTTGGAATGGCCTTCAAGCCTATGACCGGAGCCGCATATTGACTTCAATCGTCCTCGCAATAGCAACTCCTAAAAGAAGCCCACGAAATCAAATCTGAAGCAAATCAGCTGTTTCTCGCGACAAGCTATGACCAAGCCATCTCCTGCTACGATCGAGCTCTTGCTTCCTGCCCGAACTACCTTGACTACGATGTCGCCATAATCCACAGTAATATCGCTGCTTGCCATCTGAAATTGGAAGATTGGAAGGCCGCAGTAGACTCCGCAACCGTCTCCATCGAACGTCTGAGCAAGATTATTCCACCGACCCCACAGGACAAGGGCGACGAGTCGAAGGGGAAACAAATCCCGGAATCCGACAAAAAGCACACAGATGCAGTGGTTGAACTGTCGGGAGATGACGAAGAAGCCGAGTTGAAGGAACTACAAAGATTGCAAGAGCAGGACGAGCAGAGGAGCAAGGTGATGCGACTTCGGGCCAAGGTCCTTATGAGACGCGCAAAAGCGAAGACACAAATCGGTGGCTGGGGTAGTCTGCAGGGTGCTGCAGAGGACTACCAGGCCCTTTCCGCGATTGAAAATCTTCCGGCAGATGATAAAAGAGTTGTCCAACGAGCATTGCGAGAACTCCCTGAGCGCATCAATCAAGCGCGGGAGAAGGAGATGGGCGATATGATGAGCAAGCTGAAGGATGTGAGTACTTTCTTCCCTGATAAGATCCGTGTTAAGATGATAGGCAATACTAATATTGGAAAGCTCGGAAACGGGATCTTGAGCCCATTTGGTCTGTCAACGGACAACTTCAAGTTCGTCCAGGACCCAAAGACGGGTGGCTATAATATGAACTTCCAATCCTAATCAGGTTTGGCCAATCAGACACGATGGCATCATGGCCCCGTCTTACTTTGGGCACATGGCAGCCCCGAAATGGATTTGTTTCTCAGCATCATATGCATACCCTTGGCAGGAAGCCATGAAGGCGTTCTGGCTTTTGCGCACACCTTGTTTCATTTCAACAATACATATTCTGATAGTTGACCAGCTTCAGTCCCTTAATTATGGAGTACGGGAGCATCTGCAGTCCCCCCTTCTATTCACCACAGTTTCCTTTGAAGCCATCGCCAGAGGGCTCTTATGTATAGCGTCCCTGGTACCATCTTGGTCTGAATAGATTAAATTATTCAAGTATTATGTCCTCAACGTCAGAAGCCGGGCCAATTATTCTTGTTAATGATTAGTCGGGACTGATTCTTTCACCACAAAGTGATGGCGTTTCCCCCCATTTGATATGTACGCATAGGTTTAAGAGGCATGAAACATGTCTAACACAATCTTTGTGGGTAGAATCACAGGAGTGCGGTTCCCTTTGACCGCAGGCAGGATTGAAATATGCTGTGTTAAGCAGTGCATGACATGGAGAAAGAAAGACCCAACTCATCCATTTTAAAAGCCGAGCTTTTGCACCTAAATATTATTCCAAACAACACAATCTCGTACATCATCAACCATGGCTCTCAAGGTCTTCACCACTGAGTCCATCGGCGCGCAGAGAAACCACATTGCGATCTACATCGAAACCGATCCAAGCGAAGACAAGGGCTGGTTGCACCATGTCACCGGAACAATCCTGAACGGCATGGATTACACACCCAGGCAAACGCCTAACCCAGAGGTGCTGCCAGAACATGTGCCAGACTCCAAGAAACAGATTGGGACCATTGAAGAGGAAGACCTGGAGAGGTTCCGAGAGGAATGTTGCCTAGCAGTTCCTCCCCCGCGGGCCCAGGTGACCCTCAAGGGGACCCGACTGTACCCTGATACCCCGCTCTACCGCTGTACGGAATGGCTGAGGGATGTTGAGGAGCTGGCTGTCAGGAAGGGAATATTTAAGCCTCTGTGATGGGTTAGTTATTTCTTTAGTTTCGTGGCCTTCTGGGTGATAACACGATACTAACACAAGAAGTAGTCTGTGGTTCCATACATTCCATATCTGGCATTAGGCCTATCGTTAGGTCTTCTCTGTTAGTCTCTAGATAGCTGAAATCAATTATTCTTGTCTACGGTTATCCGTTCTTCAAACCATTACATAGATGGGCAAGCTGAGTGTGCTAATATAGCTGTACAATGGCTATGTGTATGCGTGGAGGTATTGAAGTTATATGATTCTGGAGGTATGAAAATGAACCTAATATGTTTGTCTAGGGGGTCAAGGGGCTGTTTCTTGCCAAAAGCAGTTTTTTTCCTGGCGCAGTTTCATGAATACTTTGACTATTTCAAAGCCGTCATCCCTTGATAAACTCCATTGTAACCCTCAACCTTCTCACTCATCTGGTGGAACACAAACTGCGCTAGACGCGCAGCAGGATACAGCCGCAACCCCATGGGATTGGCAACTTGCATTAATGCCCCGACAGCACCCTCATACCCGCTGTCCATAACGCCAGCATGTATTGTCACCCCGGACCTAAATAATGAGCTGCGAACAAAAATCTCGCCCATCACATCCAGAGGAACGGAGACGGTCTCCATGAATTCCACAAGGTAAGAACCCTGAGCGAGATCTAAATATGGCTTCGTATTTTCATTTGACGAGGGGAAGGGTATCTCTTCAGTCGAGGCCGGTTGCCGAAGTTGGTTATCCAAGTCGATTATTCCAGGCGATGTCCATTTGAGAACGCGCTTTAGTGTGAGATCTACACCACAGGGCTGGGCCTGCAGTGTGGGATATTTGACATTGCGGATGATGGAGCGGGTGATAAGTGAGCGCCCAGGGAGGATCATGTTTAGTGGATGTCAGATTCTAATCTCAGTCTGATCTCCAGGAATTTCCGCTTCTGTATATATAAAAGTGCGGTAAAAAGACGACCAAAAAGACACCAGGACACATACGCGGACTATTGTTGATGTGATGAGAAAGGGGGCAAGACAAACAGAGCAAACAAACCAAGCAAATTCATCCTGCGATACTCGATATTCGATATTCAATATTCGTCATTGGCTACCTTCTCAGATACCCAGGCATGCCTATCAAAACCCCCAAAACGACGAGGTTATTGAACCGAGGAAGCTGAAGGGCCGACAGAGCAACGTAGTTACCCAAATTCAAATTTGGTCCAATCAGAAGACAGTGCGGGGACAGATTGTGGGGATCCACATTTTGGTACGGAACACGTACGGACTCCTCAATGCCGAGTTTGGCTTCCGAAGGTACTATGTGTATGTGAGTACATTGTACATCTATTTAACATCCCCGTTGGAGGGTCATTTCAATCAATATCTCTTTGGAATCAAGTTCAGTGCAATTGATACTACACCAAAATGCCGACAATTTACCGTTCACCGTCTCCAGATCTGGATATCAAATCGGTTGACTTGGTATCTTATCTGTTCTCAAATCCCTTGAACACACCCCTGGACCGCCCTATATACATCAATGCTGTTTCAGGAGAGCAATATACCCTTGGAGATGTGATGCAACGTACTCGTTCTCTGTCCAACGGGCTTCGGCAAAGCATAGGCGTTAAGCCCAACGATGTTGTAGCATTGTTCAGTCCCAATACAATCGATTACCCCGTGGTATGCCATGCAATTGTCGGCTCCAGAGCTATTGTTGCTCCGACCAGTGCAGCTCTGACGGCACTTGAGCTTAATGCTCAGCTCAAGACCAGCGGGGCCAGATTTATCATCGTCCACTCATCTTTGTTGGAGACTGCCACAAAGGCAGCTAAGGGAACATCCATCGAGAAAGTTATCTTGATTGATGGCCAAACACCAGTCAATGGTCAACCTACATGCAATCATCTCGCCAGCACATTTGCCCCCGGTGATTTCCTCACTATTGACCCGGCTGAGGCAGCTCGCCAACCCACATTCATCTGCTTTTCATCCGGAACATCAGGTGCAGCCAAGGGTGTCATTACAACACACCAGAACATCACCTCAAACCTCCAGCAATGGCGTCACCAAATGCTTGAATCTGGTCTCCCCTCCCAGCGACCAGCAAGACAATCCGCCATTGCATTCCTGCCATTCAGCCATATCTACGGCCTCAACCTGTTCATCTGTCAGTGCTTGATTTGGGGCACAACAGTGGTCATCATGCCAAGATTCGACCTCGATTTATACCTCAGTTGCATCGAAAAATACCGACCAGACGAGTTGGCAGTGGTGCCGCCCATTGCCCTGATGTTGGTTAAAGACCCACGGGTCTCCAAATACGATTTAACCAGCGTGCGCAGGATCATGTCTGCCGCTGCACCGCTTACAATCGAATTGTCGTCCGCCCTCGAAGCCAAGTTCACAGAGATTTCAAAGACAGAGGTATTCTGCACCCAGTCATGGGGTCTGACAGAGACATCGCCAATGGCGACAGCCGTCCCAAATGACCGCATGGATAAGCGGAACACGGGTGTGGGCTGCATTGTGCCGAACATGCAGCTCCGCTTCGTGGATCCCGAGTCGATGAAAGATGCAGCCGTCACATCTGACGGATCCACCGAACCTGGGGAGATCTGGTGCCGTGGTCCGAACGTGGTGATGGGCTATTACAATAACGACAAGGCGACGAAAGAGGCATTCCACGTGGACGAAGATGGAACGAGGTGGTTCCGCACGGGCGATATCGGAACCATCGATCGAGATGGATACGTCACCATTCAAGATCGTATCAAGGAGATGATCAAGTACAAGGGACTGCAGGTCATCCCTAGTGAGTTGGAAGGAAAGCTGGTCGACCACCCCGACATCGAGGATGCGGCTGTGACTGGAATGTGGGTGGATGACAGGGCCACTGAGCTGCCGGTTGGCTTTGTGGTTTTGAGTCGGCAGGCCAAAGACAGAGATCAGAAGGTTGTCCTTGATGAGATCCACGTGTGGCTGAATGAGCGCATTGCTAACCACAAGCGTCTGCGCGGGGGGTATCCATGTCTTGTCGGAAATTCCCAAGTCGCCTAGTGGGAAGATTCTGCGTAGGCAGTTGAGGGATTTGCTGAAGAGTCAAGCGCCTAAAGCTCGCCTGTGATTGCGTTCTTGGGACAATCATTCCGTGTTAATAGCCTGCAACTTGTATAACTAAGTATGCTACGGACATAACTCTCATTCGTTAATATTGCTTAGCAGAATTTTAGATCCACTCTCACTTTACAAGTATGCAAGGGTGTATCCTGGCTAGAGGTTAGAAACCAATTAGTTATTCGTAATATTGCAGCTTTCTATCTAAAAAGTCGTCATACTTTGCTTATCAGAAAGATCAACATGAAAAACAAGTGCCTTTAGTCGTGAATGTAGGGTATGGTTCGTATTGTATAGTTGTGAGATCTGATAAAAGAGAGGCTGAAATTAAATCAAATATCATATTATATAGAGTATGCTTTTTTTCCCTGCCTTTATAGACATGTACAAAATGAATATTTAAGATGAATACATAAATGGAATACTAAAAAGACATTACAAGGCCGTATAAGTGGCCGTCTTTATACGGCCGACTATTTTTGTTAGGCAGTATCCAATGAGAGAGCTATATCCGTGATATATTTAGCCGGCAATCTGTGTAGATCGTGGTGTAGCAATTCCAACCGTTCAATTAAAAACTCCGGCTTATCTCGACGTATTCCAAATATCGTGTCACTTGACAGATATACATGCTACATGTTATATCAGAACCAACCAATTTCATTCTAACAAGCAAATAAATGATCGAAAAACATCGACACGTGAAATCTCGGGGGATTTGCAGTCTCGGGGCCCGCGGGTCCCGATCGGAGATCAATTGACGGAGTCCGACCCTTTGAGACCCAGAGGCTTCCAAAGCGGTTTTATCTTCCCTTCCTATCAGATGGAGTGGGTCATCTTCAGATACGCCCATTGCAAATTGCAAACATTCTTTTACATTTCTTTACCTTGGCTTCTGACGTCGTAGGGGCTGGTCCACTTTTGCTTGTGAGGTCGATCTGACTAGCTTACACGGATCACAATCCCTACTCTCAATCACTACCTCTACTTATCATGGGTTTATTGGCATGGCCCTCCTCTCATGAGAAGGAGGCAAAAAGGCCCAAATTCGTCGAGTTAAGGTCGTCAAGACGGTTTATCATGTTCGTCGTCGCCTTTGCTACTGGGACGGACATCTTCATGTACGGTCTGATCGTACCGGTCACGCCAACCGCATTGAAAGACAGAGCGGGAATCTCAGACGGGGATATTCAAACCTGGACATCAATTCTTCTTGCCCTGTACTCGGCTGCTTTGTTGGCCTTCGCGCCTGTTGTCGGGTACATCGCTGATCGGGCCGAGTCCCGTCGGTGGCCTTTGCTGGTTGGTCTTGTCGCATTAGCTGCTGCAACAGCCCTTCTGTGTGTTGGCACTCATATCGGCCTGTGGATTGTTGGTCGCTTGTTTCAAGGCGCTGCCGCTGCGGTGGTATGGACGGCCGGTTTGGCACTGATGGTAGACACTGTCGGAAAAGACGACCTCGGCCAAGCGATTGGATATGTCTCTATGGCTATTAGCGTTGGAACACTAGCTGGACCTCTTCTTGGTGGAGTGGTCTATGAGAATGGTGGATATTATGCCGTTTTTGGCCTTGCTTTTGCTTTTATCGCCCTCGATATCATCTTGCGATTGCTGTTGATCGAGAGAAGACATGCTATCAAATGGCTTGCGCCGGAGATGAGGCCACTATCTGTGAATGGAGACGAATCAGCAGAAAAGAAGTCACAGCAAACCTCCGAACCTCCCACCCCGCTCACCAATAGCTCCGAACCTCATGAACCCCAACCGCCTGCTCCTCCCTCACGGAGTGCATTCAGACGTGTCGCCATTTTATTAAGCTCGCCCCGTCTTGTCGTATCTGTCTGGGGATACTTCATCTTATCAATCGTCCTGACCTCATTTGACAGTGTACTTCCACTCTTCGTGCAAGAGACATTTGGCTGGCAGCAAAGTGGCCAGGGGCTTATCTTCATTTCGCTCATGGTGCCACACCTATTAGACCCACTGACGGGGTACATTATTGACAATTACCCCAAATCATGTCGTTATCTCGCCGCAGGGGCATTCCTCGCTTCCGTTCCTGTGTTGGTGCTTCTGCGTTTTGTCACGGATAACTCGATGCAGCATAAGATTCTCCTATGTGCTCTCCTCGCTTGTGTTGGGCTGTGTTTTGCCGTGGCTATGCCACCGCTTATCGCGGAGGTCTTCTTCGCTGTGAAGGAGAAAGAGGATAAAACGCCTGATATCTTCGGTCGTGGTGGTGCCATGGCTCTAGCCTTTGGGCTGTCAAATATGGGGTTCGCCTCTGGGAGTTTGATTGGGCCATTCTTTGCAGGATTTATTCGTCAGGAGGCCGGCTGGGGGGCGATGGGATGGGCGTTAGGGTTGATAGCTGGCATATCATCTATCCCAATCTTGTTGTTCGTGGGTGGCTGGATCTTGAGAAAGCCAACTGAGCCGGAGAATGAAGCCCAACTGACCGATAGCGCACCTGGCCCATGAGATGGCAAAGCAAAAAAGAAAAAGGAAAACGGACCTACCTTGTATATACTTCGTCTTTCATACTTTCTGTGCATACTAGATATGACAGTCTGAACAAAATTTGCTACAACCTTGCCTGAACTGTGAGACATACATATCCCACATCATTATGCCTCCAACAAGAATTCCCTCGAATAAAAAGAAAATAACCCAAATAAACCAAAAGAATTGAATAATAAATAGTTCGATTAATTTCCCCTACACGAACCCCACAAGTGTTCCCCGCAGCCCCACGAAGACTATAGACGTGCGATGGAATCGGGACTTGTGTGAGAGGACATCAGCCGTGATTATGGAATGTCACCTAAATTGCCCGAGGGTCCCAATCAGTGTTTTATTAACTATCCAGTTCTAAAGCTCTAAGAGTTCACTATGGCGGCTGAAATCCAACACTTGTCCCTGAATGCCACATTCAAGGGCAACCGGCGTGATGATCAAAATGTGCCCGTTCATCAATTCCTCGGTATAAAATACGCCAGTATCCCAGCACGGTTCGAGAAGGCCGAGCCTGTGCGTGGATTCGACGGGGCTATTGTTGATGCCTCAAAATATGGGTAAGCTGTATTCACACCAGACAGACACAGACCACGCTTGGGATACAGCTAAATTCATATACTGACATTTGATATAGTCCGATATGTCCTCAACCGGATGTGGACGTCCGCCATCTGCTCCGTATTCCAGAGGACTTCGCCATTGCCCCTGAAGCAGAGGATGAATTCGAATGCCTAAATCTAGAGATTACATGTCCTCCCAAGTCTTCTACAACGGGCTCTCTTCCTGTTCTTATCTGGATACATGGCGGCTCTCAGATCGTCACATTCTGCTCTGCTGCTTCCAAGATTTGTGACCCGACCAAGATTGTCGCAGATTCTATCAAGGCAGGCAAACCTATCATCTTTGTCTCGATAAATTACCGTCTGAATATCTTCAGTTTTGGAGATGGCAAAGAAAAGAATTTGGCTCTGAAAGATCAGCGTCTCGGTATTGAGTGGGTGCGACGGAATATCGCTGGTTTCGGGGGTGATCCTGTAAGTCATATATTCACCGTTTCCTTCGAATACAGCACTGTGCTCATTACGTGTAGAAAAATATCACCTTGTCAGGGGAAAGCGCTGGTGCTATCTATACCCATGCCCACCTTATCACTGGCCCTGCTGTGAAAAGGGCCGTTCTGGCATCTGGAACTCTTTATCTGTCCTCACCGCTACCGGTTGAAAAGGGAGATGGCCTTATCAAAGGATTAGAAGCAAAGGTCCGAGATCTTGGTCAAAATTCACTGCGCGAGTCCTCTGTCACCGTGCTGGTCCAAGCACTGCGAGAGTGCAATGTGAATACAATGTGGATCCAAGAGGAGCCTGATCTATCAGATTGGGAAACCAAACCCGAGCAGGTTGAGGAGGTGATGATTGGTGACGTTGAGTACGAGGCAAGTAAAACCTAGGCTATGAATGGCCCTTTGAGACATTATTAACCTGTGCTTTAGTCTGTTATTTGGCGAAATGGCGTCGAGCTCCTCGACGGAGAGACGATCGCAGCTGCATTCGACAGCGATAAGCAATGGGGCACCCGGCTTCGAAAAACATATCAAATTGTTGGTGATCGCCCAACTGCTGCGAAGCTGGGAGCTCTAGATCTCGTGAATGATGTTCGGTATACTCTTCCTGTCGAGCTCATTGCCGACAAGTTACGCGCGGCCAACAAACGTGTTTTCCGATATGTGATTGACCAGTCTAATCCCTGGCAACCTTCAAGTCGTGCACATCATGCCGTTGATCTGTTGTTTCTCTTCGACGGCGTTGATCTATCCTTCAATCCTGCGGCTAGCACTGTTGGAAAGGAGATGCGGCAGCGTTGGATTCAGTTTGTCAATGGTGATGGACCTTGGTCTACTGGTTTAAGATTTGCTTTTGGGCCTCTGGGAGAGTGCAGGGAGATTTATGAATCGCAGTTCGCTGCTCGTCGAAGAGTTGAGCATTGTAAGATGCTGAAGGAAGCCGGAAATGACACGTATATGTCTATTGTGTTTGCTTTGACTGCGGGGAGAATTAGTTTGTTAAACTAGTCTAAGATAGAAGACTCAACATGTATTCAATCCAGTTAAATCCTGTCGCAAGATCATACTTTTATTATTTTGTATAATTGGCCAGTTGTCTCAACACCCTAAAACCAACACTGAGCAAAGATTACTCTTCACATCCTTACCTCTCGGCAGTTGAATAATCCTCCGGATCCCGTCAAACTTCCACCAAATCAACCCTCAATTCCTAGTCTTCTCCACTGGCTGAACCTCCACTCTTAATCAGCCCTTACTCATGTGGGGTCGTCCGTTGCCTCCTCACATGGAAATCATATTTCTCCGCAATTCATCGCCCGAAGTTGGTCCAGCAGGGAGCCCGGCAAGTCGATTGACCATAGCTTTGCCGATTTATGGGAAGGATTCACTGCCAATGCATCTAATGCACCAATATTGCGTGTTCAGCTGATGCTTCGTGGTCATGCCGGGTATCCCGAGGAACATTCATGCCTGTATATTCCTCCCCGGGTAGACGAATCCAATGGATAATTTGGCTGGGGTCTTCGATTGTGTTATTGCTATCGTTACCCTTTTTTTTTTTGACTCGTTGACCCCACAAGTCTGATCGATCATCTACACTGAACTACATATATAGAGGTGTTGCAACCCCGTGTTACCTAGAAGATAATCAAACAATCACTACTTTTCTAGTCTGTTTATATTTTGTTTTCTAGCCATTTCCATCACTATGCCTTCTACTGGTTCCTTGTCGGACCCCGAGGAGTATCAGAAGATATTCCACTGGGCTGAGACCCAAAAGGATGGAACTATCCCTTCCTTCAACACAAGGCGTAATGACCCTTATGAGGTATGTTGCTCCATCATGATATCTACTAAGTCACTCACTGACTATTCTACAGTATCTATCTGGCTTTGGCAATGCGTACGTATCCTTGCATAACCTACACCTCGAAGGTTGATTATTGTGATGACTTGAAATCCTGATTTAAGAACCCTTGAACAGTTTCACGTCCGAATCAATTCCGGGAACTATTCCTCACGGCCAAAACAGTCCTCGCAATGTGAGGTTTGGCCTTTACGCGGAACAGATGACAGCCACTGCTTTTGTTGCCCCACGACACTGCAATAAAAAGGCGTGGCTATACCGTGTCCGCCCCGCTGTCGCTCACCAAGGATTCGTAAGTCTCTCTTGCCCTTCGTTCTGCATGTCAGTACTGACGTCAATTGCAGACAGAGCTCCCAGATAACAAAGACACCGAGGCAAACTTCCTACCATTAAACCCGCGCATCCACGTATCCCCTACCCAGCTGGCATGGCACCCCTTTGATATCCCCGAAAGCGAAGAAGTCGACCTCGTTTCAGGATTGAAGACAATTGCTGGCTCTGGTGATCCCACACTACGCGAAGGTTTGGCCACACATGTCTATGTTGCAAATACAGACATGAAGAAGAAGGCATTTGTTAACTCCGACGGTGAATTTCTCATTGTTCCTCAGCAAGGAGCGCTCGATATTCAAACTGAATTCGGTCCCATCTTTGTGCAGCCAGGTGAGATTGTTATTATCCAGCGCGGTATCCGCTTTAGCGTCAATCTTCCAGATGGCCCCTCGCGTGGGTATATCCTCGAGGTCTGGGGTACGCAATTTGAGCTCCCTGAGTTGGGACCCCTTGGTGCGAATGGTCTTGCAAATGAGAGGGACTTTTTGAGTCCTGTTGCTCAGTATGAGGTGATTCAAGAACCGTGGGAAATCATTTACAAGCTCGGGGGCAAGTTCTTTAAGAGTACTCAGAGCCATAGCCCATACGATGTTGTAGCTTGGCATGGAAACTATGTGAGTTCTATTCATTCTGATGATTGAACCCTCAACCAACTAATGTTGTTTAGGTCCCCTATAAATATGACTTAACCAAGTTCGTTAACGTCGGATCCATCTCTGTGGACCATATTGACCCGTCTATCTTCTGTGTTCTCACGGCCAAATCCCGCGATCTCAACGCACCTCTGGCTGATTTCCTCACTTTCTCCCCTCGATGGGATGTTGCCTCACGTATGTCTGGTTAATCTATTGATTCATAAACGTTGCTAATAATGATAAAAAAAAGACACATATCGACCTCCCTATTACCACCGCAATGCCGCATCCGAACTAATGGGTCTAATCTACGGCGGCTATGGTGGTCGGTCAGACGAATTCAAGCCAGGGAGTGTGTCATTTGAATGCGGCAGTATGATGATCCTAGAATTTTCCTATCAAATATTAATCAATGCTGATACTTTCTCTAGTGGTTCCCCATGGCGTTGCCTACGAAGAGTTCAAGGAAGCTACTGATAATGCGCCCCCAGCGATGCAGATATCCAAGGCGTCGATTGCATTCATGTTCGAGTCGTGCCGTCCCTTTACAATTACTGATTATGCATGGAACAGTAAAAAGAAGCATGAGCATGAGCCTAAGATGTGGGATAACTTAGTGGACAATTTCTCAAAGCACGCCAAGGAGATTGATGAGATTTTGGCTAAAAAGGCGAAGAATCACTCTTTTTCCTAGGCGCCTTTTACATGAGCAGATATCAACTTCATTGTGACATTTGAATAGGTTACTGGAAATTGAACTGGATAAAACCAATCAACTAACTAGACTGAATTACACAGGCAATTGTGTTATTGTGGAGATCCAGTAGTCTAGGGGTGCATAAAAAATCATTCCGACGGTTATTGTTCTATTGTCTGGATTAGAGACCTTTCCCAGTTAGACTTCTTTCTTGAGTAACTACAAATACCTGTAGTTCGGAGTTGAATGAGAGCACAGCGTATGCGAGGGGAAGATTGGGTATGCAGTGGAAGGTTGTACCACAGCTAGGAACTACAACCACCATCTATCGACCAAAGATCATGTAATACAATATTTTGCAAAAGAAATAGAAGAATTGCCTCGAGGTTAACATCTACACAACTGCGTTCGACCAGCCCCGCTAAGAAATATTTGATTGGCCCCTCTAATCAGCCCCCACTATAATTCTGCATCTCAAGTCTGACCTTCAGGGCTCATTTCCCTCAAAACTATGGATTATGGTCGGCGTTGGAGGCCGAAGCAAAGGGTGTCGCACCTGCCGACGTCGCAGAGTTAAATGCGGTATGGATTGACTTGCAACTAATTTGTCCACATTTCTGACTAACCCCACTTTAGACGAAGAAAAGCCGCTCTGTCATCGGTGTCAAAAAGGTGGCTTTGAATGTGAGGGTTATGTGGAGTTTGCCCAGTTTATTGACGAGACAAGTCGCCTGAGAAAAAGGGCTGCGCGGAGGTTAGCCTTGCCATCAAGCTGCTCAGACTCTTCTGAGACAGGATTAGAGGCACCAGGACCAAATATCAATTTCCTATTGAGCGTTAACCCACCATGGAGCGAGAATGACATTGTGATTACTTACCTTTTCAACCGTGTCTTTAACTGGAATGACGATCCAGCATCTCCACATGAGACGCCAGCATGGACCTCGATACTCCTACGCCAAGACAACGAAACCGAGCTCTCAACGGCCTCGGTCCGTGCTTTAGCCATGGTGTATTTTGCCAAGGTCAACAAGCAACACCAGGTGATGCGGAAAGGTGTATCCTTCTATGCCCATGCTCTTCGAACATTGCAGACCAAACTACATTGCCAAGATCAGGCAATGGGCGACGATGTCCTCGTGGCTATCATTTGCCTGGCTATCTATGAGTTGATCACCCTTACCCATCCCAGAGCTTGGCTTTCTCATTATCAAGGATTGGCTAGACTGGTGAGTCTTGGAAACTTGTCATCTAGTCATGATTTAGGATGCTGATGTCCGATTAGATGTTGTTAAGGGGGCCCTATCGACATCAATCTGGCATTACATTCGCTATTATGCCGACTCTCAGATCATGTATTGTGAGCACAGGGACCCCTCTTTAATCTCAATCCTTCAAAGTACTAAGTAAACCATAGGCTATTGGATATATTATAGAACGGAAACGATGCTTCCTTGAAGATCCTGCCTGGAAAACCATACCGTGGGCTGAGCGAGGTCTTGGTTCAAAAACACCCACAGACTTGCTGCAAGACATTATGTGCGACATCCCTGGCATACTGCAAGACCAAAGCGAGGCAGTCTTGTGGCATCCTGATGACCCCCGCAAAGAAGAGTTCACATCTGTGTTTATCCCAAGAGTACTCTCAACCCTTGAAGTCCTGTACTCCTGGCGCTGGAATTGGGAATCGCAATTCCCGAACTCGACATTTATCACCACACCCATCGAATACATTTCTTCTGGCCCAATATCTCTACCTCCGAGTCCATTCAAATCTGTCATCTGGTTCCAAGATCCTCACCGCGCGGTCGAGCTCACCGTTTATAATGCAATACTTCTCATTCTCATACGAGCTCTCCAGATCGCAGGCGCTGATCTGGATAGCGTTCACCTTGAGGGCCTCAGTGGCCCACTCCTCCCCATGCAGGGGGACAGAAATGATATAGCAATTGAGATATGTCGGATGGTCGATTATCATTTACACTGTTTGAGGAGTACTGGTGCATTCATGCTTTTATTCCCTTTGAACGTTGCCTATCTACATCTAGATCAGAAATCTACCGAGGCCCGGTGTTGGTTGGAAAGGGTCATCGCAGATCTCGCCGACTCACATGGATTTGAGGTTGGGAGGTCGGAGAATATGCTGAGGAAACCCACTGATGTGCGTGGTGGGATTTGAGAACGGACCCCTACGATGAACTTTTATTTTATATTGAATTCATGTGTCAACTGATCTATCCGCGATGTAGGGCATCTAATTATTGTATGAAGTACCATGCATTCATCTATCATCTGAATCCAAGTCGTGCTCCTCGTCACCTGTGCTTGTGTCCGCTGGCAGGATCACTATCCAGTGAAGCTTATTGACCTTTTTCGCTTCCTTTTGGTCTCTCTTGGCTTGTATTTTCTCTCTTTTGTCGCTTTTTTGGGACAAGGTGTCTTCCCTGTCTTCCTCCAGCTCGGCCAACTTCCTCTCCAACGACCTCAGCTTTCGCAGCAATTCCCGCCCAGTTTTACTTTCATCTGGCTGTCTTGGATTCAGGCACTGCATTCTTTCCTTGATATCCTCTATGTCGTCTTTTAAGTCGGCGACTGCGTTTTCCACCTTGCGCTCATTCCGTCGGCTTTTCTTGTCTTTCTTCTCTTTCTCGCCTGCTTTCTTATACCGCCTCTCCTCTTTTTCCAATTTTTCAAGTTGCTTTTTCTCTGCCTTTTGCGCAGAGTAAGCTCCCCATTTCTTCATCCAGTTGTCCTCATCGATAGGAGCTGCCAATTCATCGAAGCTTAGAGACATCACGCGATCACCCAGAGCCGCCATTCTGGTTACGAGGGGGCTCTGACTTTGACTCTCATCCCGACCAACAAGTGCCCGATATTGCTCTGCTGAAAAGACCCTTGAGTCTCGCACTCCAACTAGCGAAAGCATCTTATCAGTTTTGACAACTCTGACCAAGAGTCCCTTTGGATTGAAAATGACCTCATTGGCCTTCTTCAAATACTGCTTGGTCCGTACAGCCGAGACACCCGCACTGCCTAAGCTTGTGGCAACCTGCAGTCCACTCCCGACTATCTGGGCTGTTGCTAGCGGGACAAAGCCAACAAGCATAGCGATTTTGTTGGTCGCTTGCAGAGCGGGGTTGGCTAAAAACGCTTCGTTGAGGCCATCGATGAAACAGAGGAGGTCTTCTTGGGTCAGTCCGGTTTGGGCTTCAAGTTCTCTAGCCCGGGCTCTGGCGAAGGGACTCATATTGGCGCCGCCGAAAACTTTGGTAATCTCTGCTTGGGGTCAATATGGCTATTGGCGTTTGATGAGAGTGTACTTACGAGGTATCACGCATAGTTTTGCGCCCCGTGCAACGGGTTGCTGTTGAACAAAGTGGTTTTTATTCTGATCCGGGTACAAGGGTGGTGCTGATTGTTCTGTATTTGGATATTGAACCCATGGTTGCTGATATGTATCATCGGAACCTCGGTATGCTGAGGGGGGCCAATATTCAGGTTGTTGGTGTGGGTGATGAATAGGTCGGGATGAGGTGGCGTAATTTGGCTCGCGGTATGTCCATCCGTGTGTATTGTTTGAAACAACGTCGTCGTAGTGTAAACTAGGCGACGAAACTACATACGGCGGAGGAGATGAATGGGATTGACGTTGCGCCATGACAAAGGATTGTGTTTTTGGAGCTCGAAGTTATGGTAAAAGAAGGTGTTCATGCTTTCTTATATATGTTAGTACTAAAATGAAAAGAAATGCTTGACACTTAAGCCAATTCCCTCTTTTGGTGCATCTCGCGAGGAAGATCTATAACTTCCAATCTCCACTTCTCCGGGACCCACATCTCGCGGATTGCGCTCGATTTGGTTTAGCTTCTTCAGCCTCAAAAGGTCAGTCTCTGATTCTCCGACCTTCGACTTCATCTTCAGGCCTGGAACAACCCTCGTGTTACGATTGCTTGGTGTCCAGTTTCGTTTTCATATTTTCTGTTTCTGTTCGTGTCCCATATGAATATCATGGTCTCTGATGGAATATTTTAAGTGCGATCTGGTCATATATTATAAACTGTACAGATTACACGGCGATCACCTCCATTATAAACTAAGCTTATTCTTGTACAACAGAAGGTTAGTTAGCTAGCATTGCTTTTTCTTCTAAGTTCAGTAAACTCTTATCTCCTGCCTTGTCTCCCTAGCTCGGGATATACGACTTGTGTTAAGCATTTGTAGGCACATATCCACTCAGATGAAATTTTAGCATCTTAATGTTTGATATTTTGCCGCTGAATCCTGGTGAATGTTCCTATACATCCACAGTGATGACTCCATAGACGCCTGGCGAAGTCTATTCAAGGTTATTAGGAACTGCCCGGTATGAAGCATTCCAAGGTCCACATGTGCATGCATGTATTGACTTCAACATGGAAATTGCTAAAAAAAAAAAGGTCTCCCAAAAATACTCGGCTGTATAATCCGCATCATCTCAGGGCCTAATATGAGGTAATGTCTTCGAGGGCTTTAAACCTATAACCTTCAATGTCATATCCATCAGGTCGGTGGTCGGCGTTTCGGTGTCCGACCGACCCGGGAGCGAGGGCCCCTAACACCGACATCTCCAACGGAAATCGTTAAATATGGCTGAAACCAGGAAAATTGTAGATTTGTCGTGGCCAAGTGGAGGCCGATCCGCGAGGTATAATTTTTTTTTCAAAGAAAAATGTAGAAGCTAGGGGGGTGAACTAAAGTATAAGACTTGGGCGGATCTGTACTTCGCATATTGTGTGAACTACATACTCCAAGCCCAGGCTCAGTCCAAAAATAAGACAAATAATATTTCACAGAATCACATTCTTTACATTCTGAATCCAAGCAAGGAAATATATCTTGACACATCAAAGTTCGTTCTCCAACCTTCAGCCCTACAGCCAACTCTAACCCCCCCTCCCTAGAAGATGGCAGGACCCTATATGTCCAAAATAGCCTCAGTGGGAGGTCGACCAACAATCCCCCTCGATGTCCCAATATGTGCTGTCTTCCTCGCCCTTTTCATCACCGGTGGCGCCTGCCATATGACTCTGCTTCGCCGCAACTCCGCAAAAGGCCACAAATTCATTCCATCGGGCGCAACATTTGGATTCTGCATGTCGCGTATTGTCGCAAATATCATGCGCATCGCCTGGGCCTGTCACCCGACCAACGCTAGAATCGCCATTGCAGCACAGATCTTCGTTGCAGCGGGTGTGTTACTGCTTTTCGTCTTGAACTTGCTATACGTGCAGCGTATGTTCCGAGCTGTCTACCCAGTCGTCGGATGGTCCCGATCACTATCCTTGGCGTTCAAAGCATTGTATGCTCTGGTTGTCGTGACTATTATTATGGTCATCACTTGTGTTATTCAGAGTTCGTATACTCTCAACCCGAATACCCTTCGCATCGATCGCGATATCCAGCTTTACGGCCAGACCTACTTCGCCATCGTCTCGTTCCTACCGCTTCCTCTTCTCCTATCTATCCTCCTATCTCCGAACAGAAAGCAAATCCAACAGGTTGGTTCTGGTAGCTGGGTCGCCAAAGTCTTCATCGTCGGGCTTGCCGGCTCTTTGCTTTGCCTGGGCGCATCATTCCGTGCCGGTACCTCTTGGATGCCGCCTCGTCCTATCACCGACCCAGCTTGGTATCACAGCAAGGCCTGCTTCTATATCTTTAATTTCGCTATTGATATTTCGGTCGTGGCTATCTTCTTCGTCGGTCGTGTTGACCAACGATTCTGGGTTCCGAATGGAAGCTCAAAAGTACGCCACTACAGACGAGATGAGAATGGAGGTCATCTTCCTCTTCAAGCTCATGGCGAACGGGATATCGAGAGTAGCGGGAGTATTTTGTCCCAGAAGCTGGGTGAAGAAACAAAATAACCGGAGAGAAGATCATTGCATTTCAAGCTGTACATTATTCAAGCGCATAGGCTGTGTTTATGCGTTATAACAGTCGCGGATAGAGCGATATTCTATGTATATTAATATTAACAATAATCGTGCTGCTACTAGTACGAGTTTAGAGTGACTTGTCTTACTCTTCCACCTTTCTATCCATTAGATTTCTTCAACTTGTGTAAGAAATTTAGCATCTCTCTACGCTCCCGTATCCGTTCACTGGTTAAATTCTGTCAACTCTATTTGGGAGATGCTCTATAGAACCATTCACAAGATGCAAAGGGCGTATTTATTGACACTCGGGTAGATTAGTTCACTCGCATCAGATCATACGTCTTAACAAGCGCAGCCCACAGGCAACCTTGGCAGACCCTATTCAGTAATGATATGCTGGACAGAAACTCTCAGACAGCCAGCCGTAGCCGTTGCTTGGTGCGACTTTTTCTCAGATCTGAAACTCTAGTTGTCTATCGGGTGATGTGTATTTTAAGGTTCAAACCGTATCACTCCTACGAATACTTGTTCGTGCACGGTGTTCCTCACATAGAGATCGAGTATAAGGCAGTGGTAGCACAACACAACCGTTTCTCTGGCATCAAGTGATGCGATGGGCGGATTTCGACAAATAGTTCGCGGAATATAAGTCCCAAGTTTCTTCGGAAGGGCAGTTCTTAGTTTCCACGCTGATGATCCGAATGTCAAGTTCTCAGTTCATTCTCAAAGGATATGCCATTTCCCAATTAGGAATATCCCGATCCCAATGAGCCTGCGAGATTCCAGGATATTGTTACTGGGTATATTTGTCACGGTTATGGTTCTGATATTTCGCAAATTAATAGATGATTCGTCGCGCATACCCTTTCATTTCTATATGTATAAGTCCCACATGTGAGGGGGATAACTATAGCGGCCTTGAAAATCACTAGTCCACACTTCGCTTAACCCCACCAAGACTTAAAAGCCTCAAAGTCAGGGGCAATAACACACATCCCCCTTCTATACGACCCTGTAAGACACCACTAACTTAAGTGAGCCCTAGCCTAAAGATCTAAGTGGACTCGGTTGCTTGCCCAGCCGGCCAAACCGGCAATTCGCCCCGCTAGCAACTGGAAGCCAAGCACGTTAAGCTTCATTCGATCATTTCGAAGAGCACTACGAAGTGCTAGTTAGTGATGGTAATTTAAATATCCAACTTTAGTCTGTGGCTAAAGTACCACAGGACCCTGCACTAACATGCGAGTTGACCGCACGAATCTTCTTTCTTGGGAGATCAAATATTTCCCTACCAGGAGCTCAACAAACGTCGGGATTGTATAACTTTCGCCATCATGACTACTGCAGCCGTCGCCGGCGGATACTGGACCTTTGAAAATTATGGCCCCATAACAACAACATTCACCCCGGCGCCCAGCTGTACTGCGACGGACAGACTCTCCCTAGCCCTAATCGATGACTATATGACCCAAGTCCAATTCCAAGTCGCCTGTCCTACACCAACGAGCGACTGGGACTGTATGCCGCCAGGCACGACGACATCGGCAACTTGGTACGATGAGAAAAAATGGGTCGCTTCTGCTGGATACTACTCGCCGGGATTGTACTGTCCATCCGGCTGGGAGACGATTGGCATGGCTGCGCGCGATGGTGAGTCGCTGAGTACTTCAGGATTCTTGACCACCTCAGAGCGTAAGATCCCGTCTTATGAGGAGCCTGTGACACTATTGGCGAGTTTGTTGGAGCCGAGTCAGACGATAGCGCTTTGCTGTCCCAGGTAAGTCGACATCGCTTTTGATTACAACGAACCTAGGGCTTGAGCTAATTCAATCTCTAGCTCCATGACGCCAAATGGTCTTGGCCAATGTATCGCTCAAGTCCCAACCTACAAGCCCAGCGTCGGTTGTGAGGTCTACGTGGATAGTGATTACAGTTGGGAGAAGGTAACCTGGACACATGTGTACTCCGACATCACGAAGACAGATACCTACGATGTGAACTCATTTGTGAGCGCTACTACGTCGACTTCGTCCACCTCCTTTCCTCCTGGAGCCGAGAGTGTACTGACGGCTATCTCGTTTGTGCCTATGATTACTATGGTGCATCATCTGTCCGATTTGGAGGCAGTCGGGGTTGCGGTTACGTCTACCAGTGCCAAATCTACTGGGACTGGGGCTGGAACTGGCACTGCTAGCTCCGAGGCTATGGGGACTGCTGCTTCTACGTCGAACGCTGCGTATAGAGTCGGTGGTAGAGCGTCTTCCTTGGATGGATTTGGTGCGGTTATCGGGGGGTTGACAGTTGCGGTGGCACTAGGCGTGACTATGATTATCCTGTAATAGATATTCGGTAATGTAAAATTCAAGATTCAATAATGTTCTTTATGTAAGGGAGGTACAGAGTAGGCTTTCTATCTCCTGCAATGAGTCCCGTCTGGAGGTCACACTAGACATCAAGTATAGTACGTTTCTAAGGGCCCTGAAATGCACCTTGAATTCGTCCCCTCCAACGGCAATATTCTGCTGCGGTCCTTTAACAGCAGTAGAGGTAGGTGTAGCCTGAAACACCTTCCATCAAAGCTCGTGCACATCAAAATTATATCCTACGCACGTGACATTGAGATGACCAAGATTTTAATAAATAGCTTGATTTAATTCGACAAAATCGAATCGCTGCAAGAATGACCGGATGGATTTGTTCGTTGGGCCGTGCATTGGGCCGCACGTTGAGGGAGTTGGCGCAGCTCTCCCAAAAGGTAGAGTAGAGCAGGTTCGTGATTGGAGGAGTTTTTCATGGGTTATTTGAGCTCAATCATAGCGACCTGGCGGTGCGGAATATTTCGGCAAGAATGCTGTCACTTTATCTTCTACTCGATGTAGAGAAGCCCGACGGAGGACTTTTCGAGACACAGAAAAGATCAATTGCACATATACTTAGATCCCCTAGGGCTCGGACATTTTTTGTGCTATCAGCCCTAGATCGGCAAGACTTTGGATTATCCCTTGCCTGTTTAACCAGTACCTTGTTCCGGTAAAGTTCAGGCGACCATTTTCTGGCGTCGAGCTTCAGCGTTGCTGATACTGATCAGTGGTTTCGGAAACGTCTAATCTCAAATGATGAACTTTTCAAGGCAGAAGCTAGACCACTAGACCACAAGGAGACATCGAGCAATGATGAGAAGACCCTTACTAGCCGTGATGAGACGCCTAATCTCGATGGAAGTGCGGACACTAATAAAGCTGCAAGCTGCCATTAATCATCTAGTGCCAGTTATTAGCAAAATAATATTGAATTCGGGCCATTTAAGGCGTATGTCTGAGGTCCTAGCGATACCAACGATAGAGCCCTGTTACCTCAATTAACTAGACCAAGGTACTAACAATCCGGAATATACACTGCCCCCAGCGTATCCCTATCGTCTCATGGAACCGGGTCTTGCAAATGGTCTTTTATTTTCATGATTGGTATCAACAAGTGGCCAGGCATCGAACCATACAGAATTAAGTAGGCGAGAGCCCTGTTCGATTGCAACCCCCATTCTCCGCCAGTCCAATTGCCTCTCGAAGGACAAAAATGAAATCTATCAAAGGAAATAGTCAGGTGTGCGTCTCGATACCATAGGTTCTCCCGCCCGGGGGCAAGGGTCGAATTGTAGGCTAGATAATGTCAGTTAGATATCCAATAAGTGATGAACTGTACAGGTGTGCTCACAATGTGTATTTCAAATGCTCGTCAATCTCCATAATAGCGGCCTGGTTGCCGCAGCGGTAACAGTAATTTGGTGCTGTAGTCGGGTTAGTGCCTTGATCTATCAAGTCTTGCGACGCAAAACATACCTGAGAAAATAGTGACCACGTTTCGATCCTGCGACCAGTTATATCCTTCCATCACCAATTGATGGGCACGTGCCACAAGAGTCAAGCCGTTGTTGTGGTTGAAGGCTTCGGAGATGTCCTGTCCGAACGTGTATCCTGCACCACGGGGAGAGATTCCCCATCCGCATCGGTCATCGGGATCACTCCAGAGCAAATCACACATAGGACCCTCGTGGGGAACTTCTTGGATGCGATCAAGTGACCGGATGTTGTCGAGAGTGTCAATGGACGGACTCAGTCCACCATGAAGACAGAAAATCTGGTTTTCGATGAGAGCAGTGAGGGGAAGGTAGTCGAAAAGGTCGGTGAAGTATTTCCACACATTGGCATTGCCGTATTTGCGGAGACATTCGTCATAGAATCCGTAGACCTGTGTGATCTGTCGGGACTCGTGGTTTCCACGGAGAATGGTAATACGCTGAGGGTAACGGATCTTCAGGGAGACCAGGAGGGTCACTGTCTCAACTGAGTAATAACCACGGTCGACGTAGTCACCTATATTAAGAAAAAAATTAAAAAACGTTACCCCACAACGCGTTGATCCGACCGTCGCCCACTCACCCATGAAGAGGTAGTTTGTATCCGGGTTAGGGCCACCAATGCGGAAAAGCTCCATTAAGTCGTGGAACTGTCCGTGTATGTCACCGCAGACTGTCACTGGGCATTTCTGTTCGAATAGGTCAGTGGGCTGGGCGGGCAAAACAACAACCCGACCGAGAAACATACCACTGGCTGCACATTGGATTCCTCCTGCAATACCTCTCTTGCCTGGAAGATACATAGATGATCAACTTGAGCTCTTCAATATCAATCTGTCAAAATAATGAACCCACCCGATCGCACAGCCGTCGCACATCTTCCTCCGCTAATTGCTTGCAAGTCATCAAACTCTCAATCCAGCCGTCCAGAGTCGGTATGGACCCCGGGTCGCTTGTTGGCGACAGGTGGTGTGGCTCGGGGGACCGTGCAGTATCGATTTCCATGTTGGTATCCATTGCGTCGGTGTGCTCAGCTGGCTGAAAAGGAGGGGCCAGCTGGGGAGGGGCGGTCTCGTGAGAAAACAACGGAATTCGTGGATGGGCGCAGGTATCGTGGGGTTTGGGGAAATATGTGGAATAATTACGCTCCAGATGGAAATTCAATTAAAAGGCAACTTCCCAAGATTGATTCAAGGGATAAGGGGATGGGATTTGGGAACGCGAGAAAGGGAGAAGAGATGGGAGTTCGGGAAGGTCAAGTTGAGAGTGGTGAACAGATGCGCCACACTTCAGCCACACACCGCTTTCTCCAGGACTCCCTACGTAATTCAAAGTTATCAACTACACTATTTGTACAGAACTACTACAGGGTTTATATCTTGATTATTGTTGGTTTGTGTAAGAACCCCGACAAGGCAATAAAATAGGTGCATAGGAGGACGTTCCACACAATGCAATCAAAAACGTACGGCAGGAAAGTAATCAAAAAGGGCCATTGGGATAACTATGGCTGTAGCTTCTTGTTATTATTGTCAGTGTTGAAATAAATTAAAGTCGTTTAAGAACAAAGAATCTTTTTCTTCTTTGTTCCCGTCTCACTTGCTCGTCACTCGTTAGATGATATCCCCGCCAAATCCACCTCCAAACCCACCAAAGCCGCCCCCACCTCGTCCATTATTGCCGAAAGGTCCTCGATTACGACCAACAGGTGGCTCCCCAGGTCCTACGGGATCATATCTTGCACCGGGAGGCACACGGGGGTCATATCCACCATTGCCACCTCCTCCGCCGAAGAGAGGATCATCAAAGGTAGGATGCATACCCCCGCCACCTGGACCAAAGCCAGGGCCCATAGATCCGCGCAAAGGATCATTGGGACCAAGTCCTGCTGGATAAAGATCTCGTTCTCCGATGTTGTACGGACCTCTGCCTCCAAGTCCTCCTGGATATCCTCGCGGGGGCCGGTTGATCTCAAACTCATCTTCGAACCCGGGCGGGGCAAAGTCTGGTGGGTTGGAGCGACGAGGAGCTGCCACTAGGGGATCATCAAACGGACGTGGACGGGCAGGCTCGGGGAGGGAGCCATCCTGGGGAATATCCGGTTGTCTCTCTTCTTGTGGCCATGCTCTGGGTGGTTGGCTTGGATCTTCATACCCCTCTTTGTACAAACCGGGCGCGAGTTTCTGGATCACGTTGATTTTGAACAAACCGACCAAATCGCCTAGTCGAGCCGGCGAGATAAACACATCTCGCAAGGACGCAGTGATGTTGTCTGAGGAAGATAGAGGGAGCGCGGAGGTGGAAATGTAATCTTTGTGGGGGATGTCGAACGAACTGGTCCGGTCATCGCCCAAGGCCAGTGCAAATATCACTGCATTATTTCCCAGCCGACTCACTTTGAGTAGATACTGCATCGAAGACTGCGCATGTGCGTACCGAAAGGCAAATGTATCGTTAGCGTTCCATTCTGCGGGGAGGGAAGGTGTATCTGTAGATGTTTCTGAAAAAGTTAATAGGAATATCCGATGCGATCAGAGGATACCTGACATACCTAAGTTGTGGTCTTCACCGAGACCGACTAGTCTGAAATCAACCGCTACCATGCATGCATGGCCGATCAAAGCCACAGCCTCGTATGGTGTTTTGAGACTCGGCTGTCTGTCCCCTGCGGGTTGGATAGCTCTGACAGCAAGGTCGAGGATATTATCCTGGCGAAGGGCATCCGCTGGAGCCATTTTTGGCAGATTTTGTATATTTCAGACGTGCAATATTAGATAGCAGAGAATCTGACAAATATTAGGAGATGCGGGTGTGATGATGCGGCTCACTGATGCCCAAGGTGACCTCACCTGGAGCTAGCCGCCTTGGGAAAGATGTGGCGTCGGAACAAGGATCACCCGTTCTAGCTATCTGCCCCACTTGCCTTTTCTATTTTTGGCCAAGCGGAGAGCTGCATACAAAACATACAAGGAACAAACACTCTCAGGTTCATGAAAAGAATAATTTGATTGACAAGAAGCTTCCCCTCTATAACATCGACTTCGGGAAATCCTTCATCGCCTGCCTCACACCCAAGTCTGCCAAAATTTCCTCAGTTCCACCCAAGATGGCATCGAACTTATATGTGCGATGGAACATTTCAATGACCTTGCCCATTCCTGACTGAGTGATACCACGACCACCAAAGATGTTCGTGGCTAGACTGGCAATCTCACCTGCGGCTTGTGTGCAGTGTGACTTGAGCAGTCCGATAGGTCCACCAAGATGTTTCGCTTGCTGGGCGTATGTCATGTTGCACATCTGGTAGGCAATGGATTCAAGCCACGCCTGGTTAGATTCAGCTAGGGAGATCATGCGAGCGATCCTGTCGAGTGTTAGAAGAGAAATAAGGGCAACAACTCATCCAAGATACTCACTTTTGACGAATAACAGGCTGTTCAATCAACTTCTTGCCAAAGACAATGCGTTGGTTGGACCATTTCAGGGTCTCTTCCACAATCATCATTGACATGCGTACCACAGCAGCAACCATCATAAACCGCTCGTGGTTGAAGTTACTCATGATAACCACGAAACCTTTGTGCTCCTCGCCTAGGAGATTCTCAACCGGAACCTTGACATTCTCGAACTGCACGAAAGCAGTGGCAGCGGCAGTTGAATATGAAGTCTTGATTTGCTTGGTCTCCACACCCTCACCTCGAGGAATCAAGAGCACCGAGAAGCCCTTCTCGGTACGGCAGCCAGTTACAAAGTAATCCGCAAACATGCCATTCGTGATCCATTTCCTATGCCATGTTAGCGCAAATCCCTTAACTCAACCAACAATTGTGACGCGACTGACTTTGTTCCATTGACAATATAATGTTTCCCATCAGGAGTCTTCTCTGCAGTGGTCTTCAGGCCCGCCACATCGCTACCAGCAAAGGCCTCGGTGATAGCCAAACACATCTTCTTCTGACCCGACAAGACCTCATCATTGAGGCGCTCCTTGAGTACAGGATCATGCAACCATTGTTGGACAGCTGTCAAACTAATAGCCATACCGGCCATATTGCCATCCTGGAAGCCTCGGGCATTGGCACGGACTAACTCCTGTACTATAATCATATCGTGGAGATAATCAAACTCCTTTCCATCCACAACCCCACCAAGCAAGGTACGGTTGTGCAGATGCTTTCCGGGACCCAGACGCATAGCCAGAATGTTCGTCTCGGCCATGCGGTTGATTAGCTCTTGGCTGATGTAGGTGCCATCCTGCTCTTTCTCTTGCGCCTCGGGCGTCACATATTTATCTGTGAACACTCGGATGGCCTTCTGCAGGCGTCGGTGGGTCTCCTTGTAGTAAGGGGACTTAAATTGGGGTCGTAGCCATAGGGGTTCTGCATAGGGCACGGGGCTCAAAGCTCCTGGGACAGGCACGATGACCTCGGGTTTTTCGCCTTCAACAACACCGATGCAAAGCTGGTCACGGTATTTCTCCAGCACTTCCTGGCGGTGCAGGTTGTAGAAATCGGATGTTGCGTCCTGGCCAGCAACTTGAGCAAGCACGACGGCACCACCGGGGTGGGCGTCGGCAAAATCAGTTAGATCATAGACTTGGTGGTCGATGATGCACCAGAGGGAATCCTCGGTGTTATGCTTTGCGATCTCCGCACGTGTGAGAGTTTCTGATGGCATATTTGGGTATGAATGAAGGGGGAGAAGAAAGGTGGGCTACAAGCAAATACCCCAGATTATAAGTCGCCAATCATGCAACTGTTGTTTCAAATTGAGCCGAGGCCCGAGAAATGTGATGTCAGCGTCGTCGGTTCTCTTGGCTACAACCCCAACAGTCTACCAACGAGGACCTCGGGATCAGCTTCCGATTACTAGTCGGCCCTATACGATGTATAATTAAATGTTTTCGCCAATAGCAGGCTGTTGAATTGAAATCACCAAGGGCGTTTATAACTCGCACGACCCACCTGTGTGGACTTGCCCACCTGCCGGTGTCATCGGTACGTGTCAGTTTTAGCTTCAACTAGTCCTAAACGGAGGAACATAACATAGCATTACTACTCCGTAAATACAATGTATATCATTTGAGGCTGAGAAAAATCAAATAGGAAAAGGCCTCTTTCAATGCATCAGAGGCTATCATAGTGGTTGGACCAAATGTGTTTCTAAAATATATATATCTCAAATCAATTGGGAGTGTATTCATGAGCACGTATTGACATTTCCTATGTTTACAAGCCGTTAATAATCTCCTTTCGAACGACCAGCCTTGATATCCTTCATTGCCTGCTCCATTAACCATGCACAAACAGGCTGCGCATCTTTTCCAACCCGCCAACTGCCTAGCACAACACCGTGCTGTTCAAGCACTTCGCTCGCGCGATCCCAACGACGTCTCCAAAGCTCTTCGCGCTTATTTGGGAGAGGCGCAGGCGGCAACCCCGACTCATTGGACCCTACTCTCCTAAGTGACTGGTTGGACGAGGAATTTCGTGGCCCAGAGGCGGATCCCGATAAGTTGAGCCGGTCGCTTGCATACTGGAACCCCTGGTATGCGGCCTGGGCGGCTGCCGCTGGGTATGATTGAATGCCACCCGCAGGAGCCGGAGTCCGAGCCGGCGTGGTTGATGTAGTTGATACACTGGGGTCTGAACTGGTTGTTGATGACCCAGTGTTTGTGCGACGTGGAGGGGGGCGAGGCGGTGGTGGCTTGGTGCGTGTAGCTTGCGATTGATTCTGAACACCTGCAGAACCATCATCGAGGCCTTTGAGCAACGAAGAAGGAACTTCATTCGTTGGTGTCTCAGCGCTGCTCTGAGGGGTTGAAGGTGAGGGATCCAGATCAATCAGTGAATCTGTCTTGGGAACTCCACGTCTGGGTGGCACAGGCGGGACTGGTTTGCGCTTGGGGGCCTCTTGCGCTGCCGCCGGTTTGGGTTCTTTTTCTGGCCCAGTGGAAGGTGTAGCAACGTTGCGCAGAGAGGATGGTCTGGAACTCTTCGCCAAATCAGCTGGCGTGGAAACCATGCGCAGTGCAGATGGTTTGATTGGTTTTGCTGGACGTGGTCGTGGAGTTGCAGGGTGTGTAAGCCCCGCTGGAGGTGGCTGATCGCCGATGATAAGATCTGTGAGATCAATCAGGTCTTCCAGGTCAAGGTCCTTTGGATCTGGTTCATGATGGGCTACGGGCACCGTAGAGTCAACAGTCGTGCCACCACGAGGCGGCAGTGTCGGTCTGTTGGAGGCGGCATCCGAGTGGTCCACGACATTTGGTGAACTGTGACTGCGTTTAGACTGGTCAAGATGACCCACGGATTTGTCGAAGAACTTCTGGGTTTCTGAGGTCGTAACATCACGAATGAAGATGCCCAGGATCTGGCCAGGATTTGCCAACACAATTTCAGTGTAAACCTCTAGGTCAGCTTCACCACTGTCACCGACAAGGATGAATTTGCGTTCCGGGAAGTCGCGCAGGATTTGTTCTAATGAACCCCGTTTCCTCTCTGCGGTGGGCTCAAAGATTCCTTGAAGCATGCCCGAGTACTGTTTGAGATGGAAGGAGCCCGGAGGTAGTCCCACCATTTTGAAGTACCGCTCAAGCAAAGGGTACAACTGCCAGGGAGCATTCGACACATAGTGAATTTGCACACCCTCATTGGCCAGTTTGCAGTACCAGTCGCTGACTCCTTCGACTGTAAGTTCATTTAATTCCCGGACAAAGGTGTTGCGGAACATCTCTTTCGCTCCGCTGGCAATGGCTGAGTGCTTGACTGTATCATCGATGTCACTGATCAAACTGATTCCAACCGGATCAATGACCTCAATCGGCCTGGCAACAGACAGGTCCTCGGATGCCAAGACACGAATATGCGTTGGAACGAAAGGTAGTGTAGCGCGAAGAGTAAAATGGCCTGATTCATCCGTCAAGATATTTCGAGACTTGCTTTCATCGTCGTTGAAAAAGAACACTGTCACTGGCATGCTGCCAACGGGATTGGTCAAGAACGGACGAAGTCTTTCCATCAGGTGCGCATTCGCTATAGATAATTCATCTTTACTCATTGGTGCAGTAGGTTGGTGTGTCTGCTCCGCGTTCGAGCCTTTCCAAGCCGGGTCCGCTTCCTTCTCAGCATTAGCGACTAATGTTTGGATTTCCTTGTCGATGTATTCATCATCTCCCTTCCCAGAATTCTTGTCGTTGTTTTCATCATTTGCAGTTCCAGTTGGTGCAGAGATCCCGCTCAGCTTCCTGGCCAGAGCAATCATCAACCGGTGCTTTCGGCTCATCGGTCCCCGACCAGGAGAATAGATCCAGCCACGCACATCAACAGCCACGACTGCATCTTCAGTCTCCGATGCATCCCAATTAGGCGATGAAAGACCGTCATCCTCATGCGTTACACCCCGGTAATCATCGATAGTTTCCGACCACGAGTCACGTCGCGGACGGGTGCTGGTACCGGTATTCTTCTTCTCTGCCAATTTCCTGGCATAACTGGGGAAGACCACCATCTCCTCATCGCCTGACCGTGCAATTTCGACATCTGGGAATGCGCCTGGGGTATTGTAGTAGTCCTCATCGTGTTCATTCCTCTGTCCCGACCATTGTGAGGTATAGGTTTGGCGTAGCTCATTGGCCGCTTTGAAATATTCGTAGACCTTCTTCCGGCGGCTACCAGGGGCAGAAGCGCCATCACCGCTACCTGGCCCCCATGTCGATGAAAGTCCAGATTGCGACATCGAGTCTATGGTTTTGTCCTTCGGTCCGTGGCGGGGCTCTCGGATCGACTTCGGGTATCTTGTAGCTGGCTTGTTACCGGCTACTGTAGTAGATTTCCACGGCCTTGACTGTCGCCGGGTTCCGAGAAGATAAGTCACAAGTCGTCCGCCAAGTCTGCTATCGCGTGTAGCGAGTCGCGCTTGTCGCTGGACAATCGCTCGGTAGACTCGCGATTGGGCCCGGTGTCGGAGTGCGGGCAGGGTTTCGTGCCGGATGCCCCAGAGACGGGTTTGAGCTCGTCTGGTTCCGTGTGCGCCAATGATCAAACGAAGTATACGTGAGAGCCTACTTGGTCGAGGTTCGCGGGGGAAGGAAGGGAAAAGGGTGGTAGGCGGGCGTCTGAAGAGGGAGATCCTCGACCGGAGGATTGGCCAACGGAAACGTGATTTGGGCGCCAGGATCTCGTGTGGTATGATGTACGATCTGGGTAAGAGTATTCCGAGAGCAAAAAAAGCCTAGTTGAGTATGGAGCAAGGCTGTAGAAAGTTGATTCGCTGCGGGGAAGAGATCGACCATGACGATGATTATTCGGATGCTCTCACCGCGTTGCGACCGAACATTCTGGTATTATATTGAAGTATACTACTTTTGTTCCTTTTTTTTTGTGTTTAAACTACCAGGAATAATCATCTACCAAATCATTAAGCATTTATCCTGCTGGTTGTACGGATTAGAGGGGCAGCTTATGCGTAAATATGAGCCTATATGGAGGCAGAAGCAGAAAGTGCTTTGCATCGATGGAATATATTTTTGATCTATAATCTAGCCATAAAACCTCTCGCTCTTTGAGATCTGATAAAAGGAATGGTATATTAATACACAAGAGCTACCAAGCGCCAATTATGCACTGTCCTCGGTGTAGTTCACTTTCTTCGCACGTGAACTTCGTCGAGAAAGTAACATCGAAGCCGGAGAACTATCGAGTTCCGCTGAAATCTCTTCTGTGTTTGTAGTCTCTTCAGACTCTGAGGTGGACTCAATCACTGGAGCCTTGCGCTTCCGAGACCTGCTCATAGGAGGCGTGCGTTTCGTGGCCCGGGCGGGTTTCTTTACTGGCGTTTCTATCTTGATGGGTGTATCTAGGGGAGCATCGCCTGCGATAGACTCAATCTTGCCCTTTTTGGTGGCGTTTTTCTTGGGACTTGGTGTAGCTTTAGGCTTCACGATTTTCTTTGCCGGTCGGAGCCATTCTTCCATGCCCTCGGGCCAGTAGACTCGACCATCCGGTCCACCCATTCCGACTTCTTCGTCTGGGATGGTGCGAGGCGGTGGTATTGAGCCTTCGAGGTCCACGAAGCCCCCGTTCTTCTTGGATTTTTTGGGTGGTTTGAATGGTTGGTTTTCGTCAAGGCGCATGAAGGGTATAATTTCGTTCACAAGATTGTAGCCGGGGAGTTTGAAGTTTCTCATCAACTCAAATACGGCTTGTTCTTTGTCCTTGGCCTCAATCATCAAGTCCATGGTAGGCGGACAAGGGGGCAAAGTAGTAACTCGAGAACTGTGTTTGCGCCGTTGGCGTGGGGTGATGGCAGGTGAAGTTTGTTCGGAGTAATGCATCTTTTGAGTGATATTCTTCCGGGACCATGTTGCTGATATACGCTCGTAGAGAGGGATTATGTCCTCGGTTCCTTCTCGGACCTCATTGGCGTCAAAAATGATATTATGGTGGTGATAGTCGAGAACAAGAGGGATGTTGAGCTCCTCACAAATAGGCAGTAGATCATGAACAGACCAGCTCACGTCGTCATTCTCCAAAACCAACCGGTTTTTGATGTCCTGTGACAACATAGCATAGTTCGCTCGGAACCGATCTAGTGTGGCGGCCTTATCACCAAACACTCCACCCATATGAAGGATCATGACCGCGTCGCGGTCCTGTTGTGGGGGAGTTTGAGTAGCTGGAGCATCTCCGAGTGATACTCAAGATCGCGAACGGAGTTTTCGATGACTTCTTTCCTCGGTGATCCAAATTGAGTGAATTGGCCAGGGTGAACCGACACTCGGTGTCCAAGTTCTGCAACCACATGCCCTACATCTGCCAGCGCCTCCGAGGCGAACGGCGCCAGCTTATAGCCATATTCTTTGTGACTGGCAAATGGGAACATCTCACTGCTGAGTCGCATGAACTTAATGCCATATTTGTCGTTCCACCGAATAATTTTCACCAAATCTCGCACATTCGCCAATGCCAACCCTTCAACGAAGGCTTGTCCGCGTGCAATATCGGCTGGTTGGTCGCGGTCTGGACGATTCTTAATCGGGTGTGTGGGCTCATTGGGATCTTGGAGTGGGTGCCGATTTTCGAGTATAGAGGCGATTCGACATGTTCGAGAACAGAATACGGAAGGGGTTGAATAGCGAAGGTACGTGTTTAGACAAGCCTGTTCAGGTCAGAATCTAGGGTCACCGATGAGAGTAATATCGTGTTCAACACAGCGCAACTCACATATCCTAATCGGCCTTTCCAGGGAAGAGGAAGGTAACTACTATTCACCGGAGGTGGTCGGCCGAGTGCCTCTTTTAGCTCTTCCACATCAACAGGGATGTCCTCATCTGACTCTGGGTCCAATGCAGCCTCTGCCTGACCAGCAGGTAAGGGTATATCTCCATTAAGGATATCCGCCGGCTTCGCCTCAGGCCCAGGCGTCTCAGTCGCCCTGACCATGTCTTCTAGATCCCGAGCGCTGGATTTTCGGCCAGGACCTTGTGAATATGCACGTGATGATGTAGACCTCGCTATGTTAAGGGGATGCGCAACAATTTTAGACGGGAAGGACGAGAAGCGGAGAGCGCAGTGAGCCGCATGATGGGCATTATGGATTGGGGCGAGTGATCTGGTTCTCGCCACGGGCACGAATTCAGGGATACTCAATGACGTATGTCGACCCTGTTGAGTAGCTTCCAAGGAATTGACACGGATAGACAGACCCTGCAGCAGTCGAGGAAAAGATCGACCCATTCAGCGGACTTTTGGAGGTAGGCCAAGGAATGTTGGGGTTTGGAGGAGTTCGTGAGGGCGGGATGTTGTATAACACGCGCTAATCAACGCGACTCACCGTTCACCGCGCTGGACCTATCAACCTCATTAATCCCATCACCCTCAACGTCATCAACATCAAAATTTCAACTTGATATAATCATATTTGCCATCACTTCCTGGGATATCTTTAATATAGAATATATAATATAGTGCAACCTTGGAAATAACCCATTGGTGCCTCGGGCCAGATATGAAAGTCCTGTCAGAATGTGTCAAAAGTGTTCAAGTGCCGGATGCGAGACTAGCTGCAGAAAGCGGGACAAGTTGCCTAGAGATACCGGCACATGTGCTCCGCTATAACGCTATAACTAACTGTAGTTAGTTCATTTATATTGGACACGTCACAATATCATGCAAACCTAAATTTAATCGTGCAACGGTTCTTTTCTGCATATTATATACAATGTCCTCCAGAAGCTCCTCTCTGCTTGATTGATCTATATGTAAAAATCTGCATTGGGAGTTCAAATCAAATCAACCATTACGTAGAGTATATTTTAAGTGCTACTAAATTAGCCCCGAGGATAAATATCGTTTCCCCACTGAACGCAGAATGGCGCAGATTATATATTAAGTGGGAAGAATAGTTCAAGAGACCAGCAATCAGCGGGCCCAGGTTACTGGAGACAACGCACACTTTGCGCTGAAGGCAAAACAGGTGGAATGGTTTTATTGGGCCTAAAGATGAGAATGAATCCAATTTGCGTTACGGCATAAGCTTACCGGCTGACGTCCATAGGTCTATAGGGTGGTTATCTACTTTGTACTGGATGATTAAAATAGGAAATAAAGTCTGTTGTCTATTGACTTTACGGTATACCTATTTTAGTGCTAAGGATCCAATGAGACATTATCAAGTGTACCTAACACTAGTGAGCACGGTGAACTTTATGACAATAGTCTGCACATGTGGGGACTAAAGGACCGCCGAGGTCCTGATACGAGAAATCTTCAGGCTAGAACAACGCAACAAGTTGGCCTCATGATTGCATGATTGGAACTAGGACCAAGACTGGGTGGGGTTCAGATGGGGGGCTAACGGCTATTTCTCGAACTTTTGCAGGCCGTTTTAGCCATTTATAATTGTCTGTTGTTCGCACTCTTGTTCCCTAATCCCGCGAGGTCAAAGCCCCCTTCACATTGCAAAACAAGAACAAGTGCAGCAATGACCCCCGAGTCAATTAAACCAAAGCTGATTCCCCCAGCGCCTATCGCGATTTGTGGAATGTCTGTACGTCTCCCTGGAGGCTTACACACACCCCAACAGCTATGGGACTTCTTGGTTGCGAAAGGAGATGCCCGTGGCCAAGTGCCAAAGTCCAGATATAATGCCTCCACATACTACTCCGAGACGCAGAAACCAGGCAGCATCAAGACCGAATATGGATACTTTCTGGATGAAAGTATTGACATTGCTTCTGTGGATACATCCTTCTTCACAATGGGAAAATTGGAGGTGGAGCGCATGGACCCACAGCAACGGCAGATGCTAGAAGTTGCCCGGGAGTGTATGGAAGATGCTGGCGAAACGAACTGGAAAGGACGACCGATTGGTTGTTACATGGGTAGCTTTGGTGAAGATTGGCTTGAAATTTGTGTGAAAGAAACCCAGCAATATGGCCAGCATCGAGTGAGCGGATATGGAGATTTCATGTTGCCCAACCGAGTCTCATATGAGATGGACTTGACGGGACCGAGGTTAGTTGATCCATATTTCTTTTTCCTTCGGAATAGAATGCAAGTTGCTAAGAGAGCCGAAAAAAAATAAAGCATGGTAGTACGTACTGGCTGCTCAGCAGGTCTTGTTGCACTACACGAAGCATGTCTGGCAATTTCCAGAGGCGATTGCGAGGGAGCCATAGTTGGCGGTGCCAATTTGATTATGGCACCAGGCATGACAACTGCCATGAGTGAGCAAGGCGTAATTTCGCCTGATGGATCCTGTAAGAGCTTCTCCGCTGATGCGAATGGCTATGCGCGCGGAGAAGGAATCTCTGCCATCTTCATTAAACCTCTGGATGATGCCATCCGGGATGGAAATCCAGTTCGAGCGGTTATCCGTTCGACGGCATCTAACAGTGACGGAAGGGGTGCTGGAATTGGCACTCATGTTCCTAATGATATTTCGCACGAGGCCATGATCCGGCGCGCATATGAGGTAGCAGGCATCGCAGATTACTCCCAGACCGCATTTGTCGAGTGTCATGGCACTGGCACCCAAGTTGGAGATCCCATTGAAACACGAGCAGTGGGCCGGGTTTTTGGTCCTTCTGGTGGCGTCCTCATTGGGTCCGTGAAGCCAAATCTTGGTCACTCCGAGGGAGCCTCCGGGATTACATCTCTGATCAAGTCGGTCCTAGCCCTGGAAAATCACATCATCCCTCCAAATATCAAGTTCAAGGAGCCCAATCCCAATATCCAGTGGGATGAATATGGTCTCACTGTTCCCACAGAACCGATGCCTTGGCCTGAGGCTCGTAGCGAGCGAATCAGTGTCAACTCTTTCGGCATTGGAGGCACGAACGCCCACGTGGTTCTCGATTCAGCTCAGAGCTTTGGCATCTCCCCCGTTCTCCCTCAGCATACCATTTCACCGCAGCTGCTTGTTTATTCAGCAAACAATGCCGAGTCACTAAAACAGATGATTTCCCAATATACAGCCTATGTCCAGAAGAACCCAACCAGAGTTGCCGATTTGGCATTCACTCTGTGTAATAAAAGGGAGCATCTACCTCATCGGGCATTCTCCGTGAATAACCCATTGGGTTTGCTCACGACTTCGGCCCCCTCAAAAACTGGCGAGGTACCAAATATTGTTATGGTCTTCACTGGCCAGGGTGCTCAGTGGCCACAAATGGGTGGTTCTATGATTCACAACGCGGTCTATCCCGCATTTAAGAAGAGCATTCAAGATCTTGACTCACATTTGAAAACCCTCAAAGATGGGCCAGAATGGAGTATTGAAGAAGAGCTCTTGAAGCCCTCAGATGCTAGCAGGCTTGGATCATCCGAGTTATCCCAACCCCTTTGCACAGCAATCCAAGTGGCTCTGATTGACACTTTTGCTTCCGTTGGGATTCAGCCTGCTGCTGTTGTGGGCCACTCTAGTGGCGAAGTAGCTGCTGCATACGCTGCCGGTGCCATCACGGCCAACGAAGCAATTACGATTGCGTTTTATCGAGGTCAGGTCACCAAGCTACAAACCAAACTCGGGGCCATGGCGGCTATAGGTATGGGCACTGAGGAAGTCCAGGAATATCTACAGGATGGTGTCATCATTGCTTGCGAAAACTCCCCCAAGAGTGTTACTCTCGCCGGTGATACCCATGCCATTGGGAATTCGGTTGCCAATATCAACAAGGCCCACCCCGATGTCTTGGCAAGACAGTTGAAAGTCGACAAGGCGTACCACTCTCATCACATGGCCGAGATAGGCGACGAGTACTATGCTTTGATTGAACATGAAGTATCCGCCAAGGATCCAAATAAGTTGTTCTTCAGCAGTGTCGAGAACAAAATACTTGCCGAAGCCCTGAATTTCGGCCCCAAATACTGGCAGATGAACCTACAGTCCCCAGTACTCTTCCATTCAGCAGTCTCATCTATAATCCAGCACCCGATTTCGAAGAACATGGTGCTTCTTGAGATTGGGCCACACTCCGCTCTTGCGGGCCCCTTGCGACAGATCCAGAGTCATCATTCCACTTCTTCTCCTTACGTCTCTGCATTTGTCCGCAACCAGGACAGTATAGAATCCTTCCTGACTGCTGTTGGGCAGCTTCACGTTCTCAATGCTATCCCCAATTTGGGAAAGGTCATTAGTGAAGGATCTACTCTCCCAGACCTTCCAAGGTATCCATGGGATCATTCAAAAAGATTCTGGCATGAATCTCGGTTGAGCAAGGAGTGGAGACATCGCGAGCACAGGTGTCACGACCTTTTGGGTGTCCAGGTAACAGAGAGTCCAGACTTCCATGCGCTTTTCCGAAATCTGTTCCACTTGGACAATGCCCCGTGGATCCGTGACCACAAGGTCGGCGATGATGTTGTCTTCCCCTTCGCTGGCTATGCTGCGATGATTGGAGAGGCTGTGAGACAGCTAACCGGAGTCAGCGAAGCATTCAAACTACGCAATGTCATTGTTAGCACTGCTCTCGTCTTGAATGAGGGCCCACCAGTTGAGATCATAACAACATTGCATCGCCATAGATTGACTGATTCCCTCGATAGCGAGTGGTGGGAGTTTACCATCGCCTCTCACAACGGAACAAGTTGGACCAAGCACTGCTCGGGTGAGGCTAGATCGTTTAGCGAACATCTTGAAGATTTAGACAAGAAATCTCCTCTTGTGCGCAAAATTGATACGCGCCGTTGCTACCATTCTATGGCCATGTCCGGTCTCAACTTCGGGCCATCATTTCAACGTCTCGACCATGTCCGATCAGACACCGTTACGCAGAATGCAACGTCCGAACTTGTTGCAAAGGATACTGATGGGGATAACTATCATCTGCACCCCACAGTCATAGATGCCTCACTACAGCTGCTCAGCGTGGCTGCTTCCAAGGGATATGCCGATCCAATAACGACCATAATGGTTCCTACTCACATTCAAGAAATGACCATCTCCCGCTGTTATGAGAATGTCCAAGTCCAGGCTTCCGCATCTTATACCCCGAACGGCTCTATTGTGGGTAGTGGCCAATGCATTACCGCAGGGGGCAAGGTTGCTTTACGCAGTTCTGGAATCAAACTCTCTATTCTCGATCATCAAGACTCCGACAAAGCGAACAACGCCACTGCTTGTGCAGAATGGGCTCCCCATATCGATTTCCTGGATGTCAACACCCTCATCAAGCCATTGATTGACCGCAGTGATTACACGCCCGCTTTGACAGAATTATCCCATCTATGTATGGTTTACACACAGCGCGTCATTGCTGAACTAGATACTCCAATCAGCCACATGCACAAGTATCGATCATGGATCGATCAACACCTCCTTTCTATGGATTTACAGAGTTTCCAAATTTTTGACAATACTGCCATTGAGCAGCGAGTGAAAAGGCTCGTTGACCAGGTGTCTAAAACCAATGGTGCCCATCTTGCTGTTGGTATTGAGGCAATCTTCAATAACGTCCAACGGATCTTTACCGGAGAGGTAGAGCCTCTGGATCTCCTTCTAGCCGACCACATATTGGCCAACGTCTACGACGCTATGGATCAATGTGATATTTCCAGATTCATCAAGCAACTAAGCCACAGCAAACCTAATTTGCGTATCCTCGAAATAGGTGCCGGAACCGGCGGATCTACAGCTAATCTCCTCAAGCTGTTGACACCTGGGAACAGAACCCTATACTCGAATTACACCTTCACTGATATCTCATCAGGCTTCTTTGTTGCTGCCAAGGATCGCTTTGCCAATTACTCAAACCTTGAATACGCTACTCTCGATATTAGCAAGGATCCCTCCGACCAAGGTTTCGATGGTCGCAAATTCGACCTAATTCTGGCGACTAATGTCATCCACGCCACTGCATCCTTAAATGACAGTCTGAGCAATGTTCGCAAACTTCTTTCCCCTACCGGATGGTTCCTGCTCCACGAATTAACACCGACATCTAAATGGATCAACTATATCTTTGGAACTCTGCCCGGCTGGTGGTATGGCAATGCTGACGGTCGGTCGGATGAGCCATATGTAGGCGTTGAGCGCTGGGAGAAAGAACTCAAGTCTGCTGGATTCCGCACTCCTGATGCTGCAGTTTTGGATTCGGACCACCCATATCAGTTAAACACCATGATCGTGGCTAGACCGGAAAGTGATATAGCACCTAAAAAATGCGTCACGCTCCTGACACTCTCTGAATCGAAATCTTTCGGTCCTTTGCTTCAGGCGCTGGAGAACAGGGGATACTCCGTTCATCATTCTCGGTTTGATGAAGAGCCCCTGCCTGACGGACAAGATGTGATCGCCTTGCTTGACGAAGAAGTTCCATTCTTTGAAAACATGGATAACACAAGATTTGGTTCTTTCAAGAAAATGGTGGAGAGCCTAAATAGATGTGGTATTCTCTGGGTCACTCGTTTATCACAACCCCAATGCCAGGACCCGAGATTTAGCCAGATCAACGGCATAGCAAGGACCATTCGCAATGAATTGATTGTCGACTTTGCTACTTGCGAGATCGATGATCTTGATATCTCTTTGGAAAAACTCATTGACGTATATGAGAAGTTCCAAGTCCGCCAGGAGGACGAGACCCTCAAGCCTGAATTTGAATACGCTGTTGTGGACAATACCGTCCAAGTCGGACGGTATCATTCTTTCTCGGCGCAAGACGAGCAAGAAATGTCGGGTTCCGATGGTAGCACGGCTCTTCGAACTAGTAAGCCCGGTCGCTTGGCTTCGTTATACTGGGCTCGCGGGGATATCAAACCCCTGGTAGGAGATGAAGTGGAAATCGACACGTACGCAACCGGTTTGAATTTCAAGGTAGGTGCGAAGAAAACAGGGGGGGCAGAACAACACACACTGATGCAGTTTCGCAGGATGTCTTATGTGCCATGGGCATTGTCGAGGCCAAAGATAATGAGTTTGGCCATGAAGGCGCTGGCATAGTCCGCCGCATCGGCCCTGAAGTTCAAGATCTGAAGGTCGGTGACCGCGTCATGGTTGTTGGGGGCTGTTTATTTGGGACACAATTAGTTCTCTCCGAGAACCTGTGCGAGAAAATCCCAGGTGGCTTAAGCTTCACCGATGCGGCTAGCATGCCTTGTGTGTTCAGCACATCAATATACTCCATCTTCGACGTTGGTAATCTGAAAAAAGGACAGGTCCGATCCCCCCTCAACTCTCTGGCTTCTCATCTCAGCTTTTGACGTATTTATAGTCCATTCTTATCCACAGTGCCTGCGGTGGAGTTGGAATTGCGACTATCCAGCTTGCTCAAATGGCCGGTGCCGAGATTTACGCAACTGTCGGTAACGAGGAAAAGGTCCAGTATCTCATGGACACGTTTGGCCTTCCTCGAAACAGGATCCTCAACTCCCGTAATACCTCATTCGTCGAGGACATCATGCGGGAGACAAATGGACAGGGTATCGACTTGGCATTAAACTCATTGTCTGGTGAATTACTACATGCTACATGGAAGTGCATTGCACCATTTGGAAAGATGGTCGAGATTGGCAAGCGAGACCTAATTGGCTCTGGAAAACTTGATATGACTCCTTTCTTAGATAACCGGAGCTACTGCTGTGTTGACTTGGATCAAATTTGTTCCAGAAAGCCGACCCTTGCAAAGAAGTATGTACCATCAATCACGAGGGGGATGACAATGTATGTGATTCGGTAACTAACATCATACAGGCTGCTAAAGGAAATTGTGCACCTACTCAGGGAGCGCTACATCTCTCCTATCCGACCCATCAAGGTTTTTAGTTCCGACGGTATACACGATGCGTTCCGTTACATGCAGCAGGGCATTCATCTAGGAAAAATCGTCGTGTCGATGCGTGATACGTCAGGCCAGGTCAGCGCAGTACAAAATCTCCAGCAAAGAAAAAAGCCCATCCAACTCGACAGCTCCGGTGCATACCTACTGGTAGGTGGTCTCGGCGGTCTGGGTCGGGCAATATCTACATGGATGGTCCAACATGGGGCTCGCCATCTGATATATCTTTCCCGAACTGCAGGATCAAGTGTACTCCACCAAGAATTTGCTCAAGAGCTTGCCAGTATGGATTGCCGTGCCGACTTCGTTCAAGGTAGCGTGTCGAAGATTGAAGATGTGAGCACTGCCATCAAACGGGCTCAAGGCCGGCTTCGGGGGATTCTGCAGATGTCCATGATGCTTCGTGATCGGAGCTTTGAACGTATGACACTGGAAGAGTGGAACACAGCTGTTGATCCGAAGGTCAAGGGAACGTGGAATCTTCATAATGCCTCGGTATCTGCGAATGCGGACCTCGACTTCTTTATCCTTTTCAGTTCGGTATCCGGCGTATTTGGGCTTCCTGGTCAGATCAACTATTCTGGTGCCAATACCTTCCTAGATGCGTTTTCAAAATACCGGTTGGGTCTGGGACTACCAGCTTGCGCTATCGACATCGGTCCTGTCGAGGGAGTAGGTTATGCCGCCGAGCAGGAGGAACTCATACAAAAGCTCAAGGCTGCTGGCGGGTTAGGCAATACAGTCTCGGTGAGCCAGCTTTTTAGCGCAGTAGAGGGAGCGATGACACCTGTGGCAAATAAGTCGAGACCCGAAGCAAGCAACTTCTGCGTCGGAATTCGTCCCAACATGCCTCTGGCTGATCAAAGAAACCGTTTGATCTGGAAGAAGGACGTACGAATGTCAGTGTTCCATAATACTGGAGCACCTGGTGCCACCTTAGCCTCTACTTCTGGCACTGGCCTGGAAGCCTTTATCACACAAGCTAAGAGTGATGCCGCGCTACTAAGCCAACCCGACTCCGCTCAAACGCTTGCTGTGGAGATTGGAAAGAAGGTGTTTAGCTTCTTGCTGAGGCCGGAAGAAGACCTGGTGACATCTTGCTCCTTGTCTGAGCTTGGAATGGACTCTCTCGTGGCAATTGAGGTGAAACAGTGGTGGAAGGCGACATTCGAGTTTGAGATCAGTGTCCTCGAGTTGATGAGAATGGGCACTCTCGATATACTCGGGGAGCATGCTGCTCGTGGCATGCTTAAATTGTTCCATGGTGTACAAGAGCAAGTCGATTGAGCACCACGTGGTTGTAATTGACTCCAAATGTAAGTGATACTTTGATATGTATAAATAGAACAAATCAAGGAAATAAAAGCAAATGATGAGATACAACAGCAAGCTCTCGGCAATTTTACACTGTATGCTCCATTGAAATCCCAGAACACTGTAGCCCAAGAATATGAACTATATTGCGCCAACCGTTTCTAATTTTGTATTTCTGTTCAGACTTGATGTGATACCTCGTGCTGGGGAAGCCGGAAAATCATTGCCCAAATTCCCAATGAGACAGCCAGCATGGCAAGCAAGATCGGCTGCAGCACCATCACCCCCTTGGCCTGGGCAATGGCGCCAATCATGAATGGGAAAACAGCACCACCACCCATAGAAAATGCAGCCGCAAATCCAATGGCGGCAACATGAAGATTCTTCGGTAACAATCGTGTCGCCACAATCACAACACCCGGGAAAATAGTCCCCATAAAGAATCCAACAAATGCAACCGCAACCGCGGACACGATAAACTCAGGCACGAGCCAGAAGATGAGCTCAAGGGCAATTGCAAGCAAAATGTATATAGCGATGGACAACTTCTCTCCGATTCGTGGTGATACAAACCCTAGCACGAACCGACCGACTGTGATGCCAAGCCAGAAGCCTGTCTCTGCCATTCCAGATTCAAATGGGTCGCCGTGTCGAACGTTTGTCATAAAGACAACAATCCATCCGCCGATTGCTACCTCAATTCCACCATAGAGAAAGAGGAAGATGGCGCATATCCAGGTGACCTTATATGTGAGGGCAAGGCGTGTTTGAGCGAATACTCCTCCCCTGCCAGGGAAACTGGGATTCTCTTCTTGATACTTGCTCCCAGTTTCACCCCAAAAAGCGCTAGTGGAGTAAATGAGGGCTATAAAAGCTGCTCCAGTCTATATTTGATCGTTAGTTTGTCGATATCCAGTGGTGGTTGTAGGGAAGACCGAGATACCATCAGATAGTAATAAGAATACCATTCCCATCCAGCTTTGATAATTAGACTGGTAGCAACGAGAGGGCTGATCGTGGCCCCCACACCATAGAACCCATGGAAGAAACCGAGTACCTCGTGCGAGTTCGCCATGTTCCCGATCCATACATTCCACGCCGCATTGTGAAATCCACTCCCCAAGCCAACCAGAATATACATAATCACCAGTACTGGAAAGGGCGGGTGGGCAGATATGACTGCAAATGCAATCACATGGCAAGTTGGGGCAATTATTGTGATTCCTCGTCGGCCGAAAGTCTGATGGATTAAATTGCTCAGGATAGCGGATACAGTATATCCCACAAAGGGCGAAAGGAACACTAGGGAAATGATCGTGTAGTTTTTTTGATAGTAAACCTCTAGCTGAAAGGTTCAAGTAAGATGGTCAGCTAATTTATACAGCACAGTCAGGTCAAAGCTGAGTTGGTGACACAAACATAGGGAATGATTGCTCCATATGCAGCATCATTGGATCCCATCACAAATGCACACCAAAACGTGGCAGTCACCTTCCATATGGTTGTTTTTGACTCGTTCCATCTTGGTGCGACGTTTACTGCATGTAAAGGTGGAGTCTCGTCGGTCTCTGAAGGTGTAGCTTCGGGCGTATATTGGTATTCAGGTTCGTCTGGCGTTGGTGGCCAAGATGACGGGTTCGAATTCTCACTTCTACTCATTTCTGGCGGTGTCACTTCCAAATTTGAAAGGTTGAAGGTGACAGTGAGAAGCGTGAGATTGAGGGGCTATATGAGAGTCTGACATCCATGGAATATGCGGGGGAAACAACTGGCGAATGTAACCCCGATATTCTATATGTGCGGATTTATAGCGCTATCCCTGTCCATAAAGGGGATTTATAAGTTCTATCTAGTTCCAATCTCACTATCTTTTTCTTCAAATTTATTAACACTATTTTTCACTTCTAATTAAAACGCCCATTAACCATATTGAATGTTCAAGGGCAGCATCCCAAAGCTAACATGAAACCCTAGAGGCCGAAGGATGATATAAAAAGCTATCAAATGCGCCAAGAATGAAGCAATAGTATATACCATAGAACCCTGTCAACCATCGAAATGGATTCATCCTAAAAAGTAATGTAGCATTATGATAAATGCCGGTCACGTGGTGGTATTCTCTCCATCAGCGCTTGTTTATCCGCGACCTCGGGATGTCTCTCAAGTCTTCAACCTTTCCAACTTGGGAAAAAGCCACGTCACATCCCAATTTTTTTAGATGAAATGGCCACAAACTCGCAGATCTCCTTAAAAAAGCCTAATATAAAGGAGTTCCTTCAGCCTTTTCGGGTTCAACTCGAGACCTTGTATGATTTGTCCTGTCGGCTGTCATCGTCTTATAAAAAGTTGGCTGCAGAATCTTCAGAACACTTTATTCCAACAGCCCTTACCTGTCTTCCAACGGGTCATGAAACAGGGCGTTATCTTGCTGTCTATTTTGGTCTATCCTACCTACGGGTGGCCTTCATCGACCTCCTAGGAGATCAACATGTCGAAGGACATCCACGCGTACGGCGCACATTAGAGAAAGCATGGCCTATTGAAGAACATCTACGGAAGGATCATTCTATTGACCTGTTCACATGGATTGGAGACTGTATCGCCGAGGTGGTGGCAGACAGACTGGCCAACCCAAGTGAAGAGCGAATTGATCAAATAACAACAGGTATTTCATTTTGCCTACCTATAAAGTATAGCTATTCCCCCAGACTTGGCCATGCGTTGCTGTGACTAACCCATTGTAGACAAGATTCCCTCGATGAAGCCATCTTGATGCCGACAGGGAAAGGCTTTTCTCTAAACTCAGACCTCAATCTCCGCCAAGCCTTACTGAATGGATATGAACGACACACATATTCAACTCATGGAGATGAAATGAACATGCCTGCTAAACGCCGCAGGCTATTCTCTCTTCCTAAACTGAAAGTTGCAGTCATGATCAATGATACGACAGCGACCCTTGCTTCACTGGCGTACTCCATCCCTTCCTTGCCCAACACCCGCGTTGTTATGGGTCTAATCGTGGGAGCGGGGTGCAACACGACTGTTCCCATGAAACTTGCCGATTTGCATGAATCCAAAACTAAAAGCATTCTTGAAAAACATCCCGACGCACAAGAAACACTCATCTCGACTGAATGGACTCTCTCCACTGCAGCGGCTTCTTTTGATGAGCTTGGTATTCGAAATAAGTGGGACTTTCAGCTGGATAGAAATTGCAAAAGACCTGGTTTCCAGCCAATGGAATATATGATCGGCGGCAGATACACTGGCGAGCTTGTCCGCATCGTCTGTTATGATTGGTTCCATGGAGTTTTGGGAATAGAGCGCTCTAAATTGCCGCTGAAGTTGGTTGAGGAATATTCTCTTTCAACAGACTACCTCTCCCTCGTTGTTGCCTCTTCTCTGTCCGATGAACGCCTTGCAAGTGAGTTGTCCAAGACACTTCAACCATCTCCTGGGAGTGATTGGACCTGGTCGCCTGAGTACGCCCGTGATATTCGAGCCATTTCCTCAGCTGTACAGGATCGAGCGGCCTCGTTGGTGGCATCTGCGGTTGTTGGTCTGCTAGCCTGCACCAATGAAGTCCAACTAGGCAACACGGCTCCCAATTGCACCAATGGAGAAAATGTTAAAACGGAAGCTGGAGGTACTAAACAAACGGACCCCGAGTCAGTCTCATCGTCAACTCCAGGTTGGAATAGCGGGCCCGAGGAGCTCGCTGTTGCTTTCTCCGGGGGAGTGATCCAACACTATCCTCATTATAAAGAAACTACACAGAGATATATTGATCGACTGCTACTTCGAGCTGGTCCTCAAGTAGGAGGGAAAAGTGTCTTCTTACGGGAGGCCAGTGATGGCGGGATCATCGGAACTGGTGTCCTTGCAGGAACGGCATCGGGGGAAATTGGCGAAATAAAGGTTACTCGTAATTAGATATCATCAATTTCCCCCAGTTCATAGTCATATAGATGCATTATAAGATATATATCCCATTCTTCCCCTCGCAGGTACGCCCACAACAGAAAAACAAGCCCCACTTTGGCCGACATCGGTACATTTCCATGTCGTTCTATTGAACGCCCTGTTAATGTCATTTGAATCGAAGATCTACTTCAAGAATTTTGTACTGTCCGCGGCGTAGCCTTTCATTATCAAGCCTCCAAAAACCTGATTGCCAATATATATCAGCCCTATTTAGTTCGAAGCCGCCAAGAACGCCGAACGCAAGATTTTTCCCTTCCTTTCCATCACGATCTTCCACTAAATACGAATAATCACAATGAAGTTTTTCGATGTGAGCAAACTCCTTTCATTGTTTCTCGAATTTTAACTAAGACTCGCGACAGGTTGCCGTCACATTCACTGCAGACCAATTCCAAGGCATCTACCGAGGAAAGCAGTATCACGAACCCGATTTTGCAGAAGTCCTGAAAAGAGCCCGAGAACATGGGTGTGAAAAGACCATGCTCACCACCATGACTCTGGAAGGTGCGAAACAAAATCTCCGGGCAGTGAGGGAGTTCCCTACGATGTGCAAAATGACCTTAGGCGTGCATCCTTACCATGCCGCCGAAATATACGAACAGCCAGAATCACAATATCTCAACGAGCTGCGTGAACTGGGCGAAACACTCATGGCCGAGAACCCGTCGCCTCTGGCTGCGTTTGGGGAAATCGGGCTGGACTACGAGTACCTGGATCGGGCCGATAAGGAGACGCAGCAACGCGCGTTCCGCGAGCAATTAGAGTTAGCCGTGCAATTCCAATTACCACTGTTCTTGCATGTTCGTGAATCAGCTGAAGACTTTATCTCCATCATCAAGCCTTTTCTGCCAAGACTGCCGCGTGGTGGGCTGGTGCATTCTTTTGCGGGGACGAAGGGGGAGATGCTCCAGCTGGTGGAACTGGGTCTTGAGATTAGTGTCAACGGTGTCTCATTCCGTACGGATGAACAGTTGGAAATGGTTAAAAGTATCCCATTGGACAAGTTGCAGCTGGAGACAGATGCCCCGTGGTGTGAGGTCTTATCTAATGATCCCAAAATCGCGGGTTATCTAGAAACTGCGAGACCTTTGCCTGCGAGTCGGAAACATAACAAGTTTATACTGGGACAAATGGTCAAGACACGCAATGAGAGTTGTTTTATGGAGCATGTGGGGTTAGTTGTGGCGGGTTTGAAGGGCATTGCTATGGAAGAAGTAGCAGAGGCTGCTTGGAATAATAGCAGTCGGATGTTTTGGTTGTGAATATATATCTTTGAACCAATATATAAATTTTGAGTCAAGGGACAAAACACGATAAATTATCCACCTAATTTTAACTACTAATATACTTGGAGAATTGGAACTGTCGATATTTAAAATTCATTCAGAGCATGTTCAATTAATAGAGCGATGCGCAGTGTGTACCTCGAAGAGCACCATGCAGATCGCGCAGCAACAAGCTTTTGTCCACGCCATGAACATAATTAGAAGAAACCTTCATAGATTAGCGTGGATGTAAACAAATCCCTTGGCTTCGGAAATCCTGATTGGTGCCCTGGGTAGGCATGCAGGGGGAGGAAGACAGGGGTTCCACGGCCCCTTAGGGCTTGCCCCGGACTTGAGGCCGAGCCCCAAACCAACTGTATTACACAGCCCACGATGTGAAGAAAGGAGTTACACAGGATGGAGTTTGGGTGGATTCCGGGACCTGATTGCCGGACATTTGACAGCCATAAATAATTGAGACGCGTCCCTTTTTGCCTTTCTGACATCATGTCAAGATTCCAAGCCCACGGAGATTAATGCAGCTTGGAATGAAGGAAGCCGTCTCTTCTTTTTCGCATTTGATGCCTGAGCGGCCATTGTGTGTACAATCCAAAATTGCCCCTCAAGTCGTTGCCACCCAACAGTGGGGTTCTCCTAGATGCTTTGCTGGCGATCTGGGTATCTAAACAAAACAAAATCGAGATGATATTTGTATGACTTGTCTAATTCATCTATCGAGGTACAATACAGATTCATTAATTGCGTGAGATATCAATAATTTGCTGCTGACTTCGTATACGAAGATAAAGACATAGTATGATAGCGGAGGACAACCGTGTGTTGACATTCTTTACGTTGCGAGGGCCATCCAGACCACCATCGCATGGGCAGAGGCCGCGACATGATGGTATCTGCCATTCCTCCGTGGAGTTATGTGGAATGTTATGGTCTACCGATCCTATATTTATACTAATTGCTGTCGACAACCCAGAATTTATTTTCTCTCAAGCCTTTATACTCTTATAATTGACCTTGTCGGCTGCGTGTTTAGCATCATCTCAATAGATCAAAAGTCTATACAAAAGTTCTCAAAAAGACGCTGTAAGTGAGCCGTTGGGGAGTGCCTCCTTCTTTACTCTTCATGTTACCAATTATCAGGCTCAGGCTAACAAGGCGTATAGAAACATTTCAATCATAATGAAGGCCACATTGATCCTATCTGGCCTTTTGGCTAGCACTGTCTCGGCTCACATGCAGTTGAGCAAGCCATACCCTATCCGCAGTCCGCTCAACAAGGATGCCAAGGGTGAGAAGGATTACTCTTATACCAACCCCCTCTCCACCTCTGGTAGCGACTACCCGTGCAAAGGCTACGCCAATGATGACTTCGAGGCCGTGGATACATGGGCGCCAGGCTCGAGCCAAGAGATGACACTGGAAGGCAGTGCTGTCCATGACGGTGGCTCATGCCAGCTTGCCCTGACGTATGACCAAGGTAAGACCTTCAAGGTCATTGAGTCTATCGAGGGTGACTGCCCTATTGCGAAGAAGTACCAGTTTGATGTCCCCTCGGACGCACCATCTGGCAATGCTCTCTTCGCTTGGACGTGGTTCAACAAGGTTGGCAACCGCGAGATGTACATGAACTGCGCTATGATCACCATTGGTGGCTCCAGCAACCGCAACGCTACTATCAACTCCGAGAACCGTGAGGTCAAGGAGGCCCCCAAGCAGACACTCGATGAGAAGACCACCAAGAAGGGCCCCAACAACAAGGCCAATACCCAGACCACAAATGCCAAGAACAGCTTCGATAGTCTCCCTGAGCTCTTCGTTGCCAACGCTGGCCAGGCTGGAAAATGTGTGACCATTGAGGGCCAGGCCGTTCACTTCCCCAAGCCTGGTCCCAAGCTCATTGGAAAGGCTGACGGCCCGGGCTACAAGTGCTCCGACAGTGCTCCCTTCCTCAATAGCATCAACCAGTCCACGACAAAGCCTGCCACCAGCAGCAGCTCCAAGGCTGTGACCAAGCCCGCCACCACCAGCACGCCCAAGCCCGAGAAAAAGCCAGCTACTACCATCTCCACCAAGGCTTCGTCCAAGATCGCCGAGGCCGCCAGTACTCCCACCGCCGCTGACTCTCGTGTTCTCTCCCCCGAGGCCTCATCCAGCAACCAGTTCGCCGACTATGTTGGTCAATGGTCTTGCCACTCTGGGGATCTCATCTGTTCTCCCGATGGATTTTCCTTTGCCATTTGCTCTAACGGAAAACCCGTGTTCATGGGCCCCGTCGCTGCTGGCACTATCTGCCGCTCAGGCGTTATCACTGGCCTCCATTAGAGGGGTTTCATTTTTCTACTTTTCCTTTCTCTTGCCGATTGTTTTCTCCCCTTCTTTTTGGGATACATGCCATTGGGTATTTCAAGTCCCACCAGTCTCTAGACCGAATTAGTCGAGTCAACTTCGCTCGCTACATTCGGTCTTTGTTCGGACTTTGACTCTTTATGCTTCCTTCTAGCCCGCTTATTGGGCACTTTGTATTGTTCCTATTTTTTTTTCTCTACCCATGACCTGTTAAGCGATCAGTTGATGTCCCTATGTTGATGGTATTGTAATGCCAAGCTATCTAATGATTCCTCGTGTTAATTTCAATTCTGAACTTTGGTTATGCTATACACCTCTTTATTTCAACAATCTGCGAGGAACGATATAATTCTTTTGCAGATTCCATACGTGTCCAGCCGGGATTCTTAAACATTACAGGATTTAAAATTGAGCTACAAAATGTTATCATTTGAATTGTTCTGGTATACATGTAGGTAATATGTAGTCAAAGTGCGTGAATGCAAGTGCGACACTAGCTCCAGGGCTCCTTTCTAAGGGCCAAAGACCCTACGTGTAAGCAAATATCCGTGTCCGGATTGGGAAGGTGCGATGGACACATGTGATGTTGACATGGAAGGTGCAAGTGATCTGGCCATTTAGGGAAGGTACGCATGTTCATGGGGGTATAAGAGGCCACCCACCCCTCCTTCTCATTGTACCCTTTGTCCAGTTAAAGAACATTTATGATTGCCCATTTATACTGCTACATACTACAATCAAGGTTTGTTTCTTCCATGGTAGTATGATCCTCACTTCTCCATGGTGTATATTTAGTAGTTATTTTCGCACTACAGCCAATGAAACCAAAGAGTCATCTTATATATCGAGAAAACATCAACGCTACGTTATCAATAGGTACAGACTTGCGGCTGCCAGGCTGTCGCGTCGTGACGGTCCTCCGGGGGCGGCATCGGCACGGAGATACCCGGGAATACGCGCTTCCCCACCCCCGCTTCAGTTAAAAGCGCGACTCTGTTTACTTCTCTCTTATTCACTTACCCAGATCTCTGTCGTCTCACAGATTCCACCATAATGACTTTTTCAATTCCAATCTAAAATCCAAATCTAATGATGAAGGCTTTATCCCAGAGCATTCATTTGAAAGAGACAAATGATTAATGATTCCGGTGAATCAAATGCCCAACTGGAAGTGCAGGGTCATTTTATCAGTCTCTTGTAATTACACAATTCCAAGACACTAACACAGATACTCTATATAAGACAGGTAATCTTGTGCGATACAATATGGATGGCTCGCACTACAATTTCGGCCAGATCAACTATGGTGTGATTGATCACAGGCTTGTCCCAAGGCCTTCCTCTTGAGCGAGTCTATCTGACGCTTGATGGCACTCGGCATTGCTTTCTACCGGCTGCTACTATTATGGTACGAAGGAGCGACTAGGGCTCCGCAAGGGCTTACACAGCCTTGTCTATCGATGAGCGGCTTGAAGGGCAAACAGAAAAGACTACGGACAAGGACAGTTCTTAGCATTCGCATTTCGCATACGCTCTGCATTCGATAATCTTTCCATGTGTTCTCCCAATACTCCGTTTCCCCCGGAGAATCAGTCCCATACCCGATCCATGTAGCGCACGGCGCTCAGTATGTCAACATCGAGGCCTATGCTTCCTGGAGAAGCAATTCAATGCCATCTAAATTACTCCTGTCGCGAAACATCTCGATATGTGTCATCTTACCTTGCCTCCCACGGTTGGAGCAGAGAACAATATCCGTACTTTCGAGCCTTCGGCGAGAAATTCCCTGCAACAATCTTCAAGATGAGCTAAGCAATGATACTTGGGTACACAGAATACAAAGAGTTCATCGCACATACCAGCTGCAATCGCGTGCAGTTAGCAAAATCCTTCTTTCTTTTGTTCAGCAAAGTGACCATCTATATATATCTGAGCCGCGATTCGGATCGTACGAGGCATTGGATCCTCGCAGATGTGGCTGCCTTGAAAATTATAGGCCGCATCATACATCATATCTTCCAGTCACCGTTAAAGACTGATGGGATACTATGCCAATCTCCCAAACGATACGCCAAATGCTCTCCAGTTATTACTGGAAGCTGCCACCTTCCAAATAACCGACGAGATGGTGTGGTAACCACAGATATGCTCTTTCGGGTCGACCAGCCGTACAACTTCCTAGAGGTTTGTACCGCCATTTTTGTCGCCTGTATAATCATCATGCGGGATTCTCCCAACCTCCACTCCAGAGAAGCCCCGGAGAGTTCTATATCACATCCATTCAAACCATTGAGATGAGTGCCGTGATGTGGATATTGCTCTCGCCTGGCTCATACCAGACCAGCGTTGGCCTTTGTCAAGTTCCCGACTACCTCCACAAAGAATGCCTGACTCAGGTTGGGTTTCAACTTATGCTCCCTTGTGTGTAGGAGAGACACACAGGACAATTGGTGCAACGCTCATAGTTGAGGCATACAATCGGATTCGCTCTCTTCAACTTCCTGCGCGCATGTTACCAACGCTCTTCTTGAATACTGCTTCGGCACTAAGCCTTTCACAATTCCGTGGTGTCGCTAAGCCTCATCGTCGTCGGTCAGACTATATACTAAACACGCTTTGAAAGTCATGAAGCGCGAGAAATGGCGACTCGACCGCTCCCTGCTCTTTTGGCATAGAGTTCCGACGACAAAACATGAGGTCTTAGGGCCTGGAAATGCTACCGGTTCTTACCTCGAGTCATGGTATAGAATTCCGGGAACAACAGGGGGACCTTATGCCTATAGGGTCTGCTCCGAGCCCTGGGGACTTCATCTGTTCCCTCTAATATTCTTCCTTTCCCTCATTGGGCCGAGTGATAACCCCACAAATAATTCATTCGCACAACAGTACTGCAAGGATAAAAATCCCCAGCGCTTGATGTACAGGCGACCGCCAGCTTATTTACACCACTCATGTATCCGCGAGAGAAGCGGCGCATGCTGTGGGATTCTGAGCAAAGAGGACAAGATATGGAGGTTCAACAATGTGTGAGACCATGATGATCTGGGTCCTCATGGTTCCTGAATCCTGGTATATTGGGTTGTCGAGGTGTTTGCCTATCTCATCCAACAACCAGGAGGCCTCGCACCTATGGGGTCTTTTCCGAGCCCTTGAGGCTTCGTTCCCCTCACGGTGCAGAGAAATAGTACCCGAGGACAAATTTTGTAATATTGGGTTCTAGGTGTGTCTACTCTCCACACCAGTGATACGTGTTAAAGATGGAAAAGACATGTGTCAGTGTCACTCAAATTCCCCCCGCAGATGAGGTTTCTTCAAGGGAACTGCTCCACACCAAATCCCAACCGCTAGAGAAGGAGATTGAAAACATCCGGACTTCACATTGCAAAATGTTGGGCGAACTTGTGAGCGAACCAGAAAATACGAAAAGGCGATAGAATGATGTATTTGGAGGCAAAGCAACAGCTTTTACAATTGCCAGGAGTTGCTTTATGATATCAAAATATCCCAGTTCGGTCCTGGCACAGAGTTCCGCGGCCTGTATCAGACTTGCGACCGTGGGCTCTACATAGTTATTACTTTCTCCTGTTTTGCATTGACCATTTCATATCATTCAGTTCATTGCCCTTGATGAGCTTCCTTTTCAGTACATTATGTAGAGTATGCACACGAAGTTACTACCACCCTGTGGCTTATCCTTTTTTTTTTTTTTTTTTTTTTTTGACATGTTTCCAAGGCATGATTAGTAAACCCATGGTATATATTTGTTTCCCACATGATCGAATCCGGTATGTTACCATATATTGACGCATGCGGAAAGTGAGGCAGAATGCCATTGTCGCATTACGTCCAGGAACATGAAACTCGAATCTAGATTAGACCCCCGACGAGGCTGCACGGTGTAGAAAAATATTGACAAAGCAGTGTATTGATTAATATTAAAAATGTGGCTAGCTAGTCTCGAAAGACCCAAGTATGCTCGCCAGATATCCTCCATCATATTGTACAATCCAATCTAATCACAAGCATAGCAGTGGTATCTTGGCTCTCAAATAACACAAAAGGGTCATAGAATCATTTGACCAGTGCACGAGCACCAGTCCAGTCAGACGAAGATACTTGGAGCAGCAAATATCCTACACCAGCAACCTAGATGTTGCCAGTGTACGCCGAGTTACCATAGCCATAAGCACCTGCAGCCGGGGCAGCAGCCGGAGGATTGGCGGTGTTCTTGTTTTTGCCCCAAGAGTTGAACCATCCCTTCTCGATCTTGGGCTCAGCACCCATCTCGACATCATATGGGGTTGGGTGGCCGGGCAGAGTATCGGCGCTGCCGGCAACAGCAGCTTCGGGGTTGTTCTTGTTACGGCGCCAGAAGGCCTTGCGGCTACCGTGGGTGTAGCCGTTGGTGGGTGAGGGACCGAAACGCTTCTCGCGCTTGTGGTGGCGGGCGAGAAGGATTTGGAAGAGGATTGAGGTCAAGTAGAAGAAGCTAGACGATATGTTAGTATAGTTCAGATAACAGTGATTATCAGTAATTCATGATCAACTCACATTCCGATAATCGCCACTGCGAAAACGACCTTCTCCAGTTTGCAAGACATGCCGAATTTCAGACCCTTGGAAACAGTGTCATCGTCGGCGTTACCCGTGCCCATTGGTGTGTCCACTGTTCCGGTACATTGGCCAACACCTTTGCGAGTTAGGATAGCGATGGCGACCATTGCACCCACAAAGCATATATCCAGGGCAACACCCAGGAATGCAAAGAAGGCTACGCCGCCCAGGCAGCAGGTGAAAATGATGCCTAGCAAACTGTAGGCGGCTGCTGCACCTGCTAAGCCTTCAACGGCCTTGATCCATGTCGCAATGGAGTGGTTGTTCCTGGACAGGACTGCCAAGAAATACGAGAAAATTCCGAGGATGACGGCAGCATCGAGGAACTGCAAAACACGCAGACCGAGGCTGAAAAACCGGAGGATTACCCCGCCGGCTCCCATATTGTATAAGAAGTAGTGGTTTGTTTTGTGGGTATAAAGTTGACAGTAAAGACCGTGGGGTCAAGGGGAGAATATAAGAAAGAAACACAGGCAACAGGATTTGAGCGAGTTATAAGGGAGGAAGATAAATTGACGATCAGTGGATGGCGGCACTGTTGCACGTCGATCCTGGGAAAAGCTCTCAGCTCAATGGTCCAGCGCCTGCGCCACACTCTAAATGACCCCAGAGGACCCACTCGGTGATGTCAGTTCCATGGGTTGTGTGACTTCGAAGGTTCCACCTAGCTGTCTCCGGTTAGAGCGTTTGCCACCCTGTCATGTGAAGAAATAAAAATAAAAATAAATACCTGTCCCAGCCACACTGCCAAGACAATTTCAACACTCCCATCTTCTAAGGTTTCTACAATGACCCTTACACTTTAAACTATCCTGAGATTGTTTATTCCGCAGTGTACTATTCTTGGAAATTTTTGTTGTTCATTTCCATGTATCCCAGCTTTTATATTATCAACTGTTGCTGAGCGACTCTCCTTGAACTCCACCGGTGCGACCTTATTTATCAAAGATTTTAGTTGACACGAAGTTAGAAAAAGATATAATAAACTGAAACTAGCGCTGCTTAAGCAATAGTGGAAACTAGTTTAAGATCCTTCCATGCGTGACATGCCTTCCATATACCACTACGTAGTATCATCTCGTTCACCGACACGAGCTACTTCCCAGTCCCTTCAGGTAACTTATGTAACTTAGTAACTTACCTATCATTGGCCCGTACAGGTGGCTGTATTGTACCGCCGTACATTGACTATTGTAAGTCGAAAGTATGGCGGCTGGAGTCCATTGTACGAACCCGCCGCATTGAAAATGACGTCTACGCCCACTCCACTGGGTCTTCTGCGCCACGTTTGCAGTGGGTACAAACATTACAAACATTCGAGGTACAATGGGGGATATTTGAGATTAAAATTGGGTCTGCCGCATATGGAATGGTATATCATCATCTTGGTGAAATGAAGTTTGTGGGGGTAATCGGGACGAGGTGTGGTCCAACAGGGATGAGACCAGATTGAAACAAGTATCTGCTCACATCTTAGGCTGTGATCTGGGCTAGCTAGCGCGTGTCACCCGCAAAATTTCAAGGTCATGGTGCTGCTTGTCGGATGAACCACAGCTTTAGTCACGACAATATCCGTCGACGGGTGATCCCAATCTGGATAAAGAGGCTGGTATCGGCCCAGACAAAGGGGGCCTTAGGGGACAAGGCATATCGGGCCAATGGAGGTTGCGGTGTGGCATCACCGCAACAGTACAGAAGGTTGGGCCTCTGCGCAAAAGGTTGTACAAAGCAAGGAAGCTTCTTGGAGAAAAGTTAGAGATATAATCCTCAATATAAGATGCTGACTGTCCAGGGATGTATTTTTTAAATGAATCATATTGGTATATCACGTCTGAACTCACATTTTACTCCATTTGGGAATCCCGGAATTAAAAGCGATGTAATCCTTGGCAATGGCCTGTGAGGCTGCATGGTAGTGAGCGACGTGTTCTTATCGAGGCCTGCTTCTTCAGGAGTCTTCCTGGCGTTGCTTTTCTTGTTCAACAAAAGCACGGAGAATCAAATCCAGTCCTTCATTACGGCGAGCGAGTAGCATCACGTCGGACACATTGACGGTAGATCTCCCTGCGTGTCTAGATTATAGATGAGGTTAGCATACTTCTTGTTGAATGTAATATCCCACGGGAATAATAGGACCAATTTGCTACTCATTCGCGTGTCTACTTACTTCGCAAAGGATTCTAGATCCTGGCTGATCGTCTCTGCAAATAGTTAGTTACAAGGACAAAAAGCCGTAACTTGACATAAAATAGTAACACAATGAAACATACCTATTTGAGCCCAAACCATCTCTGTCAACGCACCGATGAACTGCGGGGTGGCATTGACGCCTAGCTTGATAGTCTCCTCATCCACCATCTTGCCGATGGATAGCCACAGCGCGGATTTCAAGCGCTACAAAAGAGAGTTAGTCAATAATAAGACAGAATCCTACTAACACTGACCTCCTCCAAGCTAGCCTCTTCAGTCTGCTCCATGGTGGCGAGATAGTGCAAGACAACAAGTCGGGCGCGTCCCTATATAAAACCAACGAGATCTGATTGGCCAACAACGCGTCCGCGGATTAACGGCTAATCCGGCACACAGGCCACGCTAAGCCCAAACAAGGCATTTCTCTTTGCGGGAGCCGCGGAATATCAAAGAAGCGCAAAGCAATCGCAGATCCCGTCAATTAATCCCTCAATTCCTAATCTTTTACAAAAAAATATCTCTACTTTACTCTTATCTACCTCTGGTTGTCCTCTTCTACAACCTCCCACCCCATTTCGCGGGTAGCCACCGAGCTGCTCCCACCTCTCCCTTCAAACCCTCCAACCAGAGCCAAAAAAAAACCCCCAACCTGGTTAATCATCCACCATGTCCACACCCCAGTCAGATCTGAGCGAAAAGGCTGCAGAGGCCGCCCAAGATTTCTTCGCCCAGTTGTACGCCTTCTTCGAGTTGATTATCACCCGCTTCTTCAAAAATGGCTACGCCTCTATCGCGCAAATGAGTGGCAAGCGCTGGACCAAAGTCATCGGCAGCGTTATCTTCTACCTAATCATCCGGCCGTACATCGAGAAGACTTTTAAATGGATGCACGACCGTGATCGTCGCAAGGAGAAGGAGAAGCGCGAGAAGGAGAAGGCGCAGTTCGGCAAAGTGAAGGTGTCGCCGAACTCGCTGCGTGCTGGTGGCGATAGCGGAAAGGGGAAGGTCCTTGGTGAAGTTGATAACACGGACGACGAGCTTGAGGATGAGGAGGATCTTATGGCTGCTGCTAGTGGTGTTCCTGAGTGGAATGACATGGCCCGCAAGCGTCAGAAGAATTATATTAAGCGTGTGAAGAAGGATCAGCGCGCTGAGGATTTGAGCCGGGATCAGATTATGGAGTTGTTGGATTGGAGTGAGGAGGAGGAGGTTGATGTCAAGGTCAAGAAGGATCTTTGAGATTTGAGTCGTCTTGGGTCTTGGATTGTTCTGGTGTGTGTGCATTGCATGGTCGATGGGGGTTTTTTGCTTCTTGTAACTTTTATTAGTAGATTCAAATTTAATAGGACCTCCACGGCCCCTCTAGCTTTTAAGTGAATTCTATGGATTACTCCTAGCATCCGCTATTAAGAACCCTCTATCTTGCACAGTAAGGTATACTTGGAAATCATAAATCTACTATTTGCACTTTAAAACATGCATTCAATCCAGCCACATCGAGCCAGAATTTTTACCCTGGTCTCTTCTAAAAACTATGTAACCATCGCCGCATCTTATCTGTATTCATGAACTGTTCGTAACATGTCACCAATGCCCCAAAGAAATAGGTACCTCACAAGAGATCAGTGAAGTCTCCGCAAGGCCTCAATCATCCTCTTAACCTCCCCAACGTCTGAGGAGCCAATGTCCTGCACAATCTCCTCTTGCATGCTTGGTGTGCAGTTCAAGAACTGCTCAATAAGCTCACCGTCCACGAACCGGTACGGTGCCTCGGCACTGCGCACCATGGTTCTGAAGCTGCGGAACTTGTCGAATGACAAGTTGCCCAATGAGTTGACCTTTTTGGAAAGAGAAGCTTGCAGGGTCATCAGGAAATCTTGATGTTCGGGGTTGATAACAGCGAAAAGGAAAATGGAGCCCTCGACCTTTGAGCGGGTTAGTAAATGAGCCTTTAATTCCGGTCAATTGGGATGGACTTACTGTTGCCATGAACGCCCGCGGTGTCACCGTAACACTGGAAAGCTGTGGGATATTAACTGGTCGGATACGATTGACCATCTCCCCTAGGGAGATTTCGCTAGTAGGAATCAGCCTGTGCTTGTCCTGCGCGGTGACACCATTCTCATTCCGTGAGAGAACGATCAGGTTGCCTTCGGCATCGCTTTGGAGGAATGTCTCGTCACCAACACAGGCAATTGCTGTACTCCAGACAGTTTGATAGTGACGACCGACTTCGGTCAGCTTGGCGGGTTCCCCAGCGTGGCCCGGTGTATACCTGACAAGGCAAAGACTCTTCATGAGATCTGCCACTGCGATTAGGTTGTCGACGACTGTTACGTCCACTGGTGCGGTGGAGGTCCGGTATGCAGCGAGTTTCTCGAGCTTCATCGGTCCAACGTTATTGATTTTGATTCTATACACAACGACCTGGATATTATTAGTAGGGGGTTCAAACATACAGTCGGTCAGTACTCACGGTCTTAACAAGTGCCGCAACAACACAGTCACCCATCATAGCGAGAGCCCGACAGGCGCCCATAACCGGCAGCTCGGCGACCTGACTCAGCTTGCGGCCGTGGTCGACTTCCAGAATGAGAATCCGCCCGCGGATCGATTCCTCCTGGTCTTCGTCGGCAAATGCCGTGCCGACAACAAATCGGTCCTTCATGATCTCCTTTCCGCTTTTATCTTTCCCTGCCGGGAGCTCGGCGCGAACTACACTCTCCACCAGTTCGTCGGGGCCCAGTTCTAACGCATCAAGACGCCGGAACATGATCTCATCAGCAAGGACAAAGTGGCTCTTGACAACCTCGGCGCCATTCTCGAGCTTGCGATCAATCGTGCCAATTCCAAATGCCTTCTCTGAAGGGGAGTACGCAACACGACGGACAGTTGAGCCCATTGGTAACGTTTGAATTTGGGTTGTGCGCTCTCGGTCAACCAGCGCGATCTTCAACTCTTTCTCAGTTGCGACAGCGATGGAGTCTGGGAATGCCTCTGCGTTCAAGTGGCATACTCGTGATGCGCCCTCGGAGTTCACTGCAGAGTAGATGATCCGGCCCTCAGAGCCGTAGATCAGGCTGGGATTTTCGCAAGTAGCGAAGACGTTGTACAGGCCATCACCCTTGGGGAGTTTCTTAAACGTGGGCTGCTCGGAACCAAGGATCAGCTTGTTCATCTCACTTAGTGAGTAGTCTTCTGGGTTTAGTGAGAATGTAATGACGCAACCATCAGCCATGGAGATGAAGAGAGTAGGTTGGCTGTCCGCAAGGACTTCGGCTACAAGAACTGATCGAGGGAAGCTCTCCCCGGTAGGGCCTAGGGATTTTGTTTGAAGAACAGCGCAGTCCTTAATATCCAGGATCGACACCTTGGCTGATTGGGGGAAGCCTGCGATGAATACACCCGTTGGCGTCGCTGGGACAGTCAGACCAGAGATTTGCTGGTCAGCGCCAAGATCCTTCTGCGCGATGATTTGGACATTGTCCCTGATATCAAAGGATGCCACAATTTGGCCACTAATAACGAGAACTAGGTTGTCCTCATTGGCCGACGCGGAAGTGATCAGCTTCCGGTCCTGAGGTGCCCATTCAAATGTTACCATTCCACTTTCAAGATCAGCCACCAGCACTCGCTGTTCTGTGACCTGAAGAATACGACCACCTTGGAGTTTTGTGGCGAGAAGAGTACATTCCGTGAGTGAAAGCCCCAGGAAGTTATCCAATTCTTCAACTTCGCCATCAGGACTAAACTGGAACACACGCGTTTCGTCAACAAATGTAACAATGAGCGTATCCAAAAAGTCGTCGTTGCTTTGAGTCTGCAGTCCCCAGAGATCAGTGATGTGTTCCATTTCTCCCAACACACCTAACTCTTCCATGCCAACACCACTGCGCACACTGCGTAACGTGCCGTCGTCGAAGGCACCAGAACCCGTCACAATTCGAGCCTGCCCGGACGAAAACTCATGCGTTTGACTTTCATTTGTACGGTTCCCAAGGTCCATAATAGTGAAGTCGAGGATCGGAGCGATGTTAGACAATGTCTGAACGACCTCAAACGAGCTTCCATCGAGCCGGAGGACTTGTGAGTCGCCATGATGCGAGCCAACAAACACCATACCTCCCCCGAGATAGACCAGCACAGATGCACGAGCCGTCTTGCCCAGATCCTCGAGCTTCCAGTCATCGATTCCGCCTAAGTTATTCAGGATGAAAGACAGGAAAAATAACCTCCCATAGTCATCGGCCAACAGCCACCGCTGGCTATCAACCTTCTCCCAGGCCACGAAGACTGTCGCCTCCTCTAGATGCCGCGTGATCACATCGTTGGCATTATCGTCGATGTACTTGATCGACGTTTCTCCAAGCACAATAAGACCGCCCAACGGAGCCGGGATAGGGATAAGATGCGATGATCCAAGATCAAGCTCCTGGCCAAATTCACCCCCCTCCAACTTCTGCACCTCCGTGAAAGTGGCATCTGCAGAAGTCCCCGAAGTGCCCGGCGTGAAATCCAATTCGCGGATTCGAAGCCGCACCTTCTGCTGGTTATCTTCGTAGAGCAGTGCCAACCAGGGATTGGATTCCGAATGCAAGAAAGCGGAGGATCGAACGAAAAGCTCGTCGATGCGGGACGTAGTCGGCTTATCAAGTTCTCCCACCTGCAGCGGCTGGTCAGCCTGGGACCCTGCCATCGACATCCGGCCTCTTTTCTTCGTCGGCTGCACGATCGGCACAACAACAATCACGCCCTCGTATACTTCCAGCGTCATGAACCGTCCCGTGGGATCCATCAGACATCGTGGTGCGCATTGGGACTCCCGGGACGAGGGCTCGGCGATGTCGACGCAACTGCGCGCTGTTTTGATATCGTTTGATTCGCGGTCCCATGTTATCGTAAAATAATTGTATTGGTCTGTGCCGACAAAGAGGTGATCGGTTGGTGAGTTTGTTGGTGCTGGTAGGCGCGCGAGCATAGTAACCCGCGCATTCAGAGCACGAGTCGCGGTCAAGACGATTCCATCCGGAGTGAGTGTATAGAATTCGAGACGACTGGATTTTCTGTGGGGTCATAAGAGGGTTAGCTTTTGTCTTCATCGTCACCGGGGGAGAGGTCGGCTTGAGTTCCATGGCTTCGCGGGAGGGTGGGACTCACGCTGCGACTAGGCACTCTTCGTCCGGAGAGAAAAAGTTGAGCTTGACCGCATGGCGAATGCTGCTTGCCCGGTGGATGGGTACGACATAGGCCATCGTAGTTCAATAGTCCGCGGTATCGGACAGCGCGGAGCTGGTTGGGCTTGAGGTTTGTCGCACCACCCTGCGGGGATGGAATATGTCCGAGAGTAAGAGGTACAGGGGATTGATATGGCGAAGGCTGATGGCGCTGAATTATGAGCTGCACATATCTCTAAATCAACTCTTGTTGAGGCAGGGATTGCTCGGTCGGTGTGGGGGAAGATATGAGAGAAGTCGAGGTTCCCGTACAAATGACGTCTAAAGTCCGCGCTTACAGCCGAAAGCATCCATACGGGCGTTTATAGTTCCAATTTGAATAGATAGTTATACACATGAATATACAGGCTTCCACTTTGAAAGAAGAAGAATTAAATTCTTTTTAAATTCACAGGTCCAAACCCCCGCCCAGACGGCAGCCCATAGCTAGCAAACTTAAGGTCATCAAAGGTGAAGCCCATGCTAGGGAAACATGCAGCGCAAATGAAACAAAAAGGCGTATCGTATCGAACAAAAAATGATAATATATAGTCACGATCATCTAAGTATTTTCCAAATGCAAAGAAGTGTTCATCAATCATGAAATCATGACCAGACGTCCTCCTGGTAGCTGCCGCTGCTACGCATATGCTTGACCATCTCCTCCCCCTTCTCAGCGGGCAAACCCCGTTGCTGGGCAATAATGTGGCCAAGAACCAGGTTGACCTCACGGGCCATGTTAGCAGCATCACCGCAGACGTAGAAGTTGGCCTTTTGCTTGAGCAGCTCGCTGACGAGCTCGGCGTTCTCCTTCAGACGGTGCTGGACGTAAACCTTCTCGGATCCCTCGCGGGAGAAGGCAGTAATAACCTTCAGGGAGTCACCCATTTGGTCTTGATAGGTCTGAGGGAATTATGTCAGTCTAAAGGTTCGTATTTGAAGTGTGAGGGCTTTGTTGTTCATACCTTGAATTCATCCTTGTAAATGAAGTCCTCGTTGCTCTTGCGGCATCCAAAGAACAAAAGTGTGGTGCCAACCTTCTCTCCCTTGGCAGCAAGAGCAGCGCGTTCCTGGATGAAGCCACGGAAGGGTGCCACACCAGTACCAGGGCCAACCATGATAATAGGCTTGGACGGGTCGGAGGGTAATTTGAAGTTAGAGTGACGAACGTGGACAGGCACGTGGATACCATCGTACTTGTTGCGAGGACCGTTGATCGAGTAAGTCAGGCCGTGGGGATCGGGGGATGGGTCACCGTTCTGCTTCTGCTTAAGAGCCAAGAGGTAGTTTGTGGTGACACCCTTGACAACGTGCGAAGCACCCGGCAGACGAACAGATTCAACGACAGCGGTGATGCTGATCTTATCCTTTTGAACCAGAGATGATGAAGAGATAGAGTAGTACCGGGGTTGAAGCTTGTTGAGACCTTCAATGAGCAGCGAGAAAGGAACGGCAGCGAACGGCTTAGAAGTGATGCTTTGGAGCGCTTGGGCGATCGTGAAGCACTGGTTGGTGATCTTCTCGTGGAAGTAATCCTTGTCGTTACCCAAGCGGACAATCTCGGTTTTACTCTCCTCGTCGGGAGCGAAAGCAGCAAGAGTCGAGACAAACTGACGGGAGACGGGGGCGCACACCTCCATGTAGTAGCGGACAGCGGCATCATAGGTGGTCGGAGTGGGAATAGGAACCTTGGCAGTGACATCGATACCCTTGATGTTGATCACAGAGTGGCGCTTCTCCTCAATACCGAAGACCTGAAGGAAACGATCGACTTCGGCGCCGGCGTTCGTGGGCCAGATGGCGATGTGATCACCAGTCTGGTAGCTGAGGTTGCTACCAGCGATGCTGATTTCCATGTGCAGACAGTTACGGTCCTTAACAGTGAACAGTTCCGAGGATTCGACAATCGGGGCAACGTAGGGGTTATGCGCAGAGAAGGGGCCCTTAGCGCGACCTTCGCGGTGGGACGCAGTGGGCTCACCCAGATAGACGGACTCCTCCTCGGGGGATTTCTCATCATCCTCGACAACAGAGAATACGGCTTCGTAAACAGCTTCACGTTCCTGGAGATTCATAGCGTCCGACAGAGCAGCCCACATGGGCTCCTTCCAGGCCAGGAAATCCTCTTCCATGGTTCCGGCGCCATCGTCACCTTCACCGGCAGTTCCAATGCGCTGCGCACCAAGTTTGGTCAGAGCGGTATCAACCTGACGGACCATGGCGTTGTAGTGTTCGTAAGTGTTGTTTCCCAGGCCGAATGTGACATACTTCAACGAGGACAGAGGCTTGTCGTCGGCGGAGGCGCCACTCTCGAAGGCGACGTCTTCACCGGTGAAAAATTGGTAGAACTCCACGGCGTTGTCGGTGGGCTCGCCCTCGCCGTAGGTAGCCAACACGAAGAATGCGACCTTGTCATCGGGGAATTTGTCCAGGTTCTCGTAGTCATAGTCCTCAATATCAGCGACCATGGTCTTCAGTCCGAAGCGCTGAGAGCCTTCCTTAGCGAGTCGAGATGCGTAATCCTCTGCAGTACCAGTCTGGGAGCCGTAGAAGATAACACAGTTCTTGTTTGTCTCATCCATCTTCTCCACGATGTCGCGGGTTTTACCGCTCTTAGCGGCTCCATTGAGGGTGCTGGCCGAGGAGGCGTATGGGTCTTTGGGGACGGCCCAGTAGCTACCCTTGGTGAAGTAGGCAACACTACCCACCAAGAGGGCCACCAAGACAACTAAATCGAGTGTATCCAGTTGAGCCATTTTGGTACGTGGTGCGTATATCGCGGGAACAGGGGGTTTGTTGTGGCGCTAATTCCCGCCGGGAAGGGGAGAATTGGTCGAATGTGTTCCAAGGCCGGGATAACAAACACAAAAGTAGTCAAGGAAGAAAAGCCAAACTTAGGCAAGTATGGCCCCCAACAGAGAGCCCTAGAATGGGAGTTGTATGTTGTACAAGATAGAAAGAAGAAGAAGCCAACAGGTGGTCTGATCCACCCGGTACTGCCCAGGTGCGGTTTCCGAGTTGTGGATCTTCACGGGCAAATCTCACCGCTGTCTGGTTACGTCGGTAAGTCCGCCTCTGAAGTACATATAAAAAAAAGTACGGTAGGAACAAAACTCTGGAGGAAAAAGAATATATGTAGAGAAGAAAATGGAGGGAAAAAAAGAATTAAGAAAGACACTCAGACCACTCAAGCCCTTAATAGACTTATATACATGTATGAAATGTGAATAATGTGGGGGAAATGGCCGTGGGCAAATTTATCGGAAGCAATTATCGGCGTCCACCCCAGTATGTTCTAACCGTTCTCTACGGCAGTTTTCCTTCAAATGTGTCAAGAGAGACATTGCCCCGGCCAAGCTTGGAATGAAAGGCGGAGCTCGGGTAAGAGGCAAGAGAGGAAAGCGGCAAGGCCGCTCGGGAGATAAGAGTCCACCATTTCTCGAGCGGAATGATTTCCGCCTTCCGGTCTTACTATTCTTTTCTTCAGGAGTAACTATTTTAACCAGTTAAACTACTCCGTCCTCCGTAGTTGGACATAGAACTTGAGGCTTGTTCCCCCAACGTGGCGAATTGCCTTTTTGGGCTCTCGGATCCCGGCTTTGCATCCCTTACATGTGGGGAAAGATCGTAGATTGTTAGTAGACTGTTATATCCCAAACTCGTGTAAGCATGTTGTTGAGCCTCGGCATATGCTTCTTCTTTATCTACTGAATACATCGACTTCGCCTATACTATATTTTCCGAGTATACATATGTAGCAGTAAACACACTCAAGAGATTCGAAATATTCCAAATATTCCAAATATTTCCAGCATCTATCACTCTATAGCCTTCACTCTATGCTATTGGACGGATTCTATGCCGATGCCCCTGGCATCTCGACCTTCATATATATATATATACTCCGGACGTAGATCCCGTATGGGATCGAAAGACATGTCCCCAAAAATAGAGGTATATATAATCAAAGTAGCCACCCAATTACATATAGTGAGGTCTAAAGCCTTCTCTCCACGCGTTCTCCAAAATAGACATTTGTTTCAAGTTTCCCAAGAAATAGTCTCATATTCTCCGTAGTCTCCGTACCCCGCTCGGCATTTGAAACTGTTCGATCCGAACGTTTCCCCTGATATCTTGGTTCCTTACTTTACACCTCAAACGGCCTTTTGACTATGACATATAATAGAGTATATTAGAGGCAACGAGATGAGATCCTTTTCTCTGGATAAAGTCCACCTCCTCCCAATAAAAAAGAATTAAATAAAAAAGGGGTCAACTTGAAAAATTCCAGTTAAAAGGCTAGTGAGGCTCTGTGGGGAGACGTAAGAGCTAAGGCTAAGCAGGGCAGCCCTGGAGTGCCCGACGGGACCTCGAACAATCAGATGAATTGATATATGTATATAATATAAGAGACCAAGGAAACATCCAGGGGACTATAAAGAGGTTTAAATTGTCATTTGAAATTACTAGGACATATATATATCTAAATATATTATCTGTCCATCTAATATGAGGCTTAATAATAAACCACCCCCCCAAAAGATGTACCCGTGCGCCCGATAAAAACATCAAGCTCTCTTACCCAAAGTCTTCACACCCCTTGGCTTTTTGAATTGGCTATGTGCAGCTTACAACCTTTCACTACTGAGGCTGCTTGCAGGTTTGAGCAATGAGGTTCTCATAATCTCTAATAGTGCGTCTTGCAAACACTACCTAGGTATCGCTATCGGAGCAAACGGACTCGGTCTGACATTTGAATCTCTAGTGGCTTCACACCCTGCCAAAGCTGGCCCTGGCCAGACCATCCTGCCCCTCATTCCCGACGACGTTAAGTCTGCATCACACCATACTCTCGCATCTCCATCGGAACGCCGAGGGACCAGGACCGCCCAGTCCACTCCTTTGCACAGTCGCGAATCTTCTACCGTTCGAGGAAGACCAGTTGATCCCTCCACTCTTGCCCCTATCCAACCCCGACGCGGTCACTCCGGATCCAAGAGCCCCGACGTATCGAGCGTCCGCCCTCCAGGATATGAAGTGGGATTAGAAAGACGGCCTTCCAACTCGTATGGTCACCACCGGCAGACCTCCATCGTACATGGTATGCAGCATTCACGAAATACGAGCATGGCCGGATCAACCGCTTCCACGAGCCCTTTGAGCCCAGAGCTTATTGCCTCCCTCGGTCGCGGTGCATTTGACGAGGCCACCCTTCCTGCCAAATTCGACCCTCTGGAAACACACTCGGGTTATTCGACACCATCCGGAGTATCCGCTAGTCATGGGTTGCCGCCAACATTGAGTACGATCCAAGACAATGACACACCACTGAGAGATGTGAGCCCCGCCGCCGTACTTCACAATCGAATGAACTCTGGAGGAAAACCAAGACGCGAGCGGTCAGATAGTCGGTCACAGTCCAAACATCACTCGGAATCAAAGACTGTTGGGGAATATGCATTGCATCATTTGTTTAACTCCTTCGTTGGACAGGCAGACCACAAGATCAATCAGGCCATCATGAAGCTGGGGGAATCCGATTCGCCCGTGGAGGAGGTTTGCGGTCCTGGAGCAGACCCGACATTTGATCAATTGATATCGGCTTTAGGACATATCGCTCGGCAGAAACCGAAACCTCTGATTGATACAATTATGTTCTGGCGCAAGGCTAAAGGAGATGCCGCTATTACCGCGAGGCAGATGTTGAATGACCAAAGACCCTCGCCCGCTGCCACAGAGAATGGCCCCATCTTGCGCCGCAATACCGAGCCGACACAGCCTGGTGACCCAACTGCTACCGCCGAACGAACACAGCAATCGACGCCCTTTGTCGGTCGTCCCGACGAGGTCGCTTTGATAGAGCGACGTGCAACGGTCTCGGTATACTTAGTCTGTAGAGTCTTGATTGAGATCTTCAACCAAAGTAGCCTGGCTTCAATCACTTTCGACATGGCAGATCGTCTAGAAGACATCGTGTTTGGCCAGGTGAAGACCTCGGACCCGGATCAGATCTCGGCATCACCCCTGCGGATGGCTAATTGGAGAATCTATGGTCAATTGCTGGGTATCATGAGTGAATCCAATTTCTCCGGAGTCGCGGGTCGTTATTTGACGGAACTCGAGCGCTATCAGAAGGAGGAAGTTACCCGGGGGCCATCTCGCGAGGGTGATTCAAAATCGGAGTTGCTGATCCTCTGCATGCGCTATCTACGTTTGCCTATGACTTCGGAAGGATGGCCCAAGTCTTGTGATTTCATGCGATCGTTGGCACGCTTGTTTGTCAATGCCCATGGGCAGCGTATCAAACAGGCATACTGCTACGTGATTGAGAAACTTCTTCTCCCTGTCGCTGCCAACCCGAGCTGTGATCTTTCATTGCCTCGGTGGAAGGAATTCGTGGACCTGATCCAACCACGCCTGACACAGCTTCTTATAAAGCCTCGTCATTGGACATCTTCCTTCTCGTTGAATGTGTTGTTGCTTTGCATCTCCAACAAAGAAACTTTCTCTTCCCAGTGGCTCTCGATGATTTCGAGCTTGCCTGCACGTCTGAAGGACCGCCCTACTCGTGCACCCGCCCTCCACGCCATCTGTCGTCTGGTCTGGACCTATTTCTTCCGCTTTTCCGACTCCCCCACAACCACTCTTCGCAAGGTTGAAGAAGTTGCAAAGATTGCCCTGCCGACCGGCAGGAGAACGTACATGAGTGCAGAGCCGGTCTTTGCCGATCCATTGATCCAGCTGATTCAAATAATCGGCTTCAAGCATCCGGATGTCTGTTTCCGTAACATTATTTTCCCTTTGATTAACTCGGATCTGTTCCTATCTGGCAGAGAGTTGAAGATAGAACAGATGGAGCCGGAGAAAATGGTCATTGGAATACGCGCTTTCCTGGCTACAATGTCTGATCTGGAGACAAGTGATCAACTCTGCCCTCCGATCCCGACAGGCTCGCTCCCAAATCCTTTCACCGACGTTTCCACCCCCGTGTATTTCCATCGACCCCAGCTGCTAAAAGAGTACAAAGTGCCTAGTGCTTCTCAGAAACAAGACCCAACTTCATGGCAACCTGTTAATACCGCGAGACTAAGTGATAATGTGAAGGAATACTATTTCCGATTTTGTGAAGTTTTAGGCAAGATCACTTTGCTCTGTGATAACACATTCGGTGGACAGGCAGTTCTGGACGAGAAGTTTGGTGGAACTACGCCTAAAACTCCAATCTCAGAAGCTTTCAGCTTTGGTCGTCGTGGTGATGACCATGTCACAACCCTGGACCAGAAGCAAGGATTCTACGATCTGCTCCATGTGGCAGTCCAGGCCCTTCCTCGCTGCCTCTCCGACCACATTCCATTCAATTCGCTCATCAATCTCCTGTGTACGGGAACTGCTCATGTCCAGTCAAATATCGCTACTTCCTCAGCGGAGTCGTTAAAGGCCATTGCGCGGCAATTGCACGCCCAACAAGTTACAATCGGCTTTGCTAGGTTCATCTTCAATTTTGACGAGCGCTATTCCACCATGTCAGACGAAGGGATGCTTGGACCGGGCCATATCGAGTCCACCCTTAGACTATACGTCGAGTTACTGCAGATTTGGATTGACGAGATCAAACAAAAAACGAAAGGCGCGGCGGCGATGGATCAATTGGAAAGATCCATTTCTGGTAGCCGAGCCCTGCACCTCGACTTATCGAGTGTCCTCGCCCATGTGGAGGAGATTGAGTCTCATGGGCTCTTTTTCTTGTGTTCTCAGTCAAGACGTGTTCGAGCCTTTGCCATCACTGTTTTGCGGTTGATCACCGAATTTGACAGCGCTCTTGGGAAGGAAAACACAAGAATCATTCGGATCCTTGAGGCTGATTCTCAGCAAATCCTAGATGTGAATGATGAGCATTTGACTGTGGCAGAGCGGAGCCGGATCCAAAAGGGCAAAAGAAGAAGCGCCTCTCAAAATACTCTTATCGAGCTGTGTAGCAGTGAAGTCTCTTATGATTCCACATTGTGGGCTAAGGTATTTCCCAACATTATCCGCGTCAGCTTTGAGACTTGTCCGTTCGCTGTAACCCTGGGAAGGGAGATTGTATGTGCACGTCTTGTTCAGATGCACAAGATCATCACATCTCTCGCTGAGAGTACAAGATTCCCCCAATATGCTCCCATGGATGTGTACCAGACTCGCCCCATGGGAAGAAACCATGCCACATCTGAGATTCTCATCGAGCAATGGAAGCTTTACTTGGTCATGGCCTGTACTACCGTCACTAGTGTTGGGGCTCAATCTCAAAGCCAGCTGGCAAATGCCCAGCATGCACGCAAAGCTTCGAAAGGAGCACACCAGTCTCAAGATAAGATCAGCTCTGCTCGAAGTCTGTTCGCGTTTGTTATTCCTCTCCTTTCTGCTGAACGGGATTCCATTCGCAGCGCTATTGTTGTTGCTTTGGGCTCAATTCACAAAAACCTTTATCGCACGCTTCTTGAGTCTTTGCAGTACGCTGTTACTACCTGCAATGAAGAGGCTAAGATGAGAATTGGCAACCACTACCGCAGCCCCAGCAGCCCCCGTCGAAACAGGAAGACCGATCGCCTGCGCACCGAGGTCACAAACGTTTACAAACTTACGTCTCACTTCCTTCAGGAGCCCGAGGTTTACAATGACGACTGGATCGTCAACAACCTTGTCACATACGCAAAAGATATTCGTATTTTCCTTAGTGATGCTGAGGTTCAAAATGACTGGGAATTCCAAGGCTTGCGGTTCCATTTTTGCGGACTGATGGAGGAAATATTTGAAGGCATCAACCGTACCAAGGATCCTGCTCGCTGGATGCCCTTCGAGTCGCGGAAGTCTGCTTTCTCTCTTATGGAGGACTGGTGTGGATACTCTCCAAACCAGTCTCAAATCTCTGAAAGAGAAGAGAATATGCGCAAGTTCTCCATGGCCCGACCACATGAGACAGGTGAAATGAAAAACACCGCTGCTGCTATGGAAATTGAGAAGAAGAATCTCCGCGCAGCAGCCTTGAGTGCAATGGCTTTTCTGTGTGCTGGCCCCATCAGCATCACCACCGAAAGCGGTTCTGTGCTCCAATTTGATGTTACCCGCATGCTTTCATGGATTGAAATGATCTTCAACACCGTCAGTGATAAATGGCATGCCATCGGCCGCCGGGCGCTCAAGAACCTCATCATTCACAACCAGGAACATTCCTATCTAATGGAGCGATCAATAGAGATGTGCTACGTTACTGAGCGACCCAAGACTATCGAGAGCTACTTCGAGGTGGTGACGCAGGTGCTTTTCGAATATCCAGACTATCCGCTCGAATTCTGGAGGGTTCTAGGGGCAGTCTTGGTGACACTGGGCAACGAAAAGCGTGAGATCCGAATGAAGTCTGCTAAGCTTCTTCGGAAACTCGAGGAGCGTCAACAGAAGAACTCCAGGCTGCAAGACTTCGATATCAGTATCTCGGACAAGACTACCGCGGTATACAAGTTAGCCCAGTTCGAAATCTCGAAAAGATTAGCTAGCCAGCACTCTGACTTGGCATTCACTATCTTTTCGGAGTTTTCTCTGCATTTCCGCAGTCTTCGACCTGATAGCCAGCGAAATATGGTTGCTGCCATCCTGCCATGGGTTCAAACAATGGAGCTACAGGTTGACCCGAATGGCGGCCCTACAGCCAAGTCATACATGTTGCTCGCAAACCTCTTTGAGATAACTATTCGTTGCAGTACAGTCCTGCCTAACCAAGTGCAAGCTCTATGGCAGGCCTTGGCAACAGGCCCTCACGGTGGCAATGTACAGCTAGTCCTTGATTTTATCATCAGCATCTGCCTAGAACGCAAAGAGCAAAACTTTGTGGAGTATGCTAAGCAAATGGTCGTTTTCTTGTCTGGGACTCCAGCAGGATCGAAAGTCATCGAATTTTTCTTGTTGCAGGTTGTGCCAAAGAACATGGTGCAAGAGCGGAAAGAACTTACTCCACCCCCTCCTGATATCAAAAGCCTGCCATATGTTGCAGACCTTGGTACAGTGCTCCCTGTCGGAAACAAACAAGCTGGTCTATCCCTTGGACAGGTTGCCCTCATATTCCTCGTCGATCTGATGGTTGCTCCGGTGACTCTCGCCCTGGGTGATGTTGTCAAGCTGATCCATATCGTTCTCATTCTCTGGGACCATTATACAGTGACTGTGCAGGAGCAAGCTCGTGAGATGCTGGTACATCTTATCCATGAATTGATAGCGGCGAAGCTTGAGGACGACGCCCCGGTGGGTGCCCGGCAATCCGTTGAAGATTTCGTGGAATCAATACGTAAGAGCGATCCCGCAGTCGTTTGGGAATATGAAGAGAATCATGGCAAAGAGGAAGAGATCGATGATCGCCGGGTGCCTGCAGCTATGGCCTCAGTCACCCGTGATGTCGTCAAGTTCTTTAGCTTCGCTTACGAAGGCATTGGCGACCTATGGGCCAAGGAGGCATTGAACTGGGCTACCTCGTGTCCAGTGCGGCATTTGGCATGCCGCTCGTTCCAGATCTTCCGCTGTATCTCGACATCATTAGACTCGCGAATGTTGGCTGATATGCTCGCTCGGCTTTCAAACACTATCGCAGACGAGGAAACGGACTACCAGACATTCTCAATGGAGATTCTTACTACGTTAAAGATCATCATTAGCTCACTAGCACCATCCGACCTTCTTGATTATCCTCAGCTATTCTGGACGACATGTGCTTGTCTCAACACAATCCACGAGACTGAGTTTATCGAGAGTATTGGCATGCTTGAGAAATTCCTTGACCGGGTCGATCTCAGTGATCCGGTCGTGGTGGCCAACCTTATCGAGGGTCAACCACCAAACTGGGAAGGTGGATTTGACGGTCTCCAGGACCTTGTCTTCAAGGGAATGAAATCGTCCGAGTCCTTTGATCGTACACTCGATCTACTCCATACTCTCAGTGGTCTTCCAAACAATGGTCTTATCGGAGATGGAACTCGACATCTATTCACTGTGCTGGCCAACCTACCCCACTTCCTTCAATGCTTCAAGGAAGGATTCAGTGACCCCAAACCTATCGCTCGTGCCAGCATACTTGCCCGCGTGGCTGAGAATGAGGGATGCCCCCGCCTTGCAGCATCGTTGTTTGGGTTTGCCAACCAGCAGTACAAGACCGCCGGAGTGTTCCTCGACCACATCATCACTGAGATCAAGTCATACTACTTCCCCAAGCTGGACTTCCAGTGTCTCATCTTCCTCATGGGACTTCTCACTAATACCACGGATTGGTTCCGGATCAAAACAATGAGGATCCTCTGTGTCTTGATTCCCGAGGTGGACATGCGGCGTAATGAGGTCACCTGCCATGGCCCAGACCTGATCTCTCCACTACTCCGGCTTCTACAAACCGATCTCTGCCCTCAGGCTCTGGAGGTTCTAGACCATATTATCACTGTCTCAGGTAACCCAATGGAGCGCCAACATCTTCGGATGAGTATGGCATCAGCAGCCTCTTCTCGTGCTATCCGCAAGGAGTACGAGCGAATCCAGAGTCTATACGGAATTCCAGAACCGACGGGATGGTCAGTCCCTATGCCTGCAACCCAGTCAAACATGACCCGGCACAACGTCCACGCTGTCTTCTACACATGTGTTGAGGCCGAAGACAGACAACAGGACGATGCCATGACACCCGGTGTGGCCTTCCATGCGGACGAATACAGCGACTCGTTCTTCCCAATGAGAGCTGATACCATGAAATCAATCGATACACAGATTGATGGCAATATGGGAGATATTGTGCAGAAGTTGGACAGCCTAGATGACTTTTTCGAGGATACCGATACAATCACCCCTGTGTTGAACCCTATAGCTCCTCCGATGCTGCGAGGATTCACTGGTAACTATGTGGATACCAACGCACATCTGTATGACCAGCAGACCGCCCCAATTTTGCGGGAATCACTCGCTCGGACAGGCTCTACATCATCCTTCCATAATGGACTCGCTGAGTCTCGCCCGCCAAATTTCCGCTTCGATGGTCCGGGTGTGTACTCCCCGGTAACGGCGATACCTCCAAACGGCTCACAGATACTACGGTCCGGTTCCCATACCCGCTCTGTCACCTCCCCTGCCAACAATCTCTATGTTCACACCGCTTCCAATGCACCCAATTCCACACTGCCCGCTGGATTCAGCGATTCCGCTTTCCTCTCCGACGAAGATCCTGACGAGGTGCATTCCGATTTAGAGGAGCGCCCGGTGACCAAGAAGGCCATCACTCCGCCTGCGCCCATGATCCGCAGTGCAACCGATGGACCACACTCGATAGAATCAATGATTCGCAGTGGTATGAGGAGGCTGACTGGTGGCGCAGCCAACCGAGAAAAGGAGCGACAGCGGGACCTCCTCCGCGCGCAACACCGCGCCATTGTGCAAACAGCCAACTCACCCCGTGTTCCAAAGGTACCCGAGGAATATCTCTCAGCACCTACCAGTCACCCGACATCACCGAGGTGAAATTACTGCATTTCCCCGAACCCCATCATACGTCTTTGCTTTGCTTTGCTTTGCTTGTTCTTTTCTGTTGTCAGCCTTTTTCCAGGCTGCCTGCGCATTTCTTGGGAGTTTGGATCACTTTACATACATACCCTTTACTCATCCATCTACTTCGCCATTGGTCTTGTCTATCTAGCGTTGATCCGTACCTCTGCATCCTGTATAGTCCATATAGTCATATCTAGAAGTTGATGGACTTACATATAGGTGTTTTGCATTTCAAAATCAAAGTCTATATATTTGCATTTATGCTCAATTTCAGTCACCTTTGCGAAGGGCAGCACTCTGGTCGGGATTTGGAAGTGCTTTTTAGAATCTTTTTCTAGAGGCTACCTTTCATTCAAGATTCAACATCCATGGAGATAGATACATTGACCAGATCAAAACTTCAGTACTTCCAAGGTTATACCCCACACATAGCACGTGATGCAATTCCCCACGGCTTTCCTAATCCGGTCTTCCCCGCATTTCAGTCTGTTGCGATGCATATCCATTTCGCTCCCTAGCATTTCGGATAGCCACGGTTAAAGGATATGCGGAACTGCCATAGTACATCCTAGCTCTTTTAAATACCCCCTTCTCCCCATTTCAGCTTTCCTGGATTCAAAACAATCAAACATTTGCTCTGCCCCCTTGGTCTCGGCATTGTTGGCCCATCAACCATCATTGTCTACACGTATTAACACTTGTCACTTACCATTTCGTTCCAAAATCAGGCAGCCCTTCGAATTTATCGAAAAATGAGTCTCCGAACGGCTATGTCCCTCCCACGGAGGGCGACTTGCTTCCATGCGTCCGCAGTGGATCCCCGACGCTGGCCGTCCAGCCAGGCCCGAGCTTTCTCCACAACTATGCACCGTGATGCGACGTGGGGCTTTATCGGACTGGGGCAAATGGGTATGTTGTGAGATCTACGGCGAGGACCTCGGATACGCAACCTCGGCTATACGATGGACCGTGGGTTGTTTGTATTGCATTTGCATTAGCTAACTACTCTAGGTTACCATATGGCCAAAAACCTGCGCGCCAAGATTCCCGCATCTGATACCTTGATTGTGCGTGATGTCAATGAAGATATTATGAAAAGATTCGTTGCAGAGGCCCAGGAGACCGCACAAAGCAATGGCGCAGGCGCCAATGAAGGCCAAGTCGAGATCGCTCAGAATGCGCGCGAGGTCGCCGAGAAATCGGTAAGTGGTTATCTACCGTGTGGTTCTAGCCTGCGGCCGTGCTAGTCACTAGGCTTTTCTACATGGATTATGCTTAATTTCTATCTACCATTTAGATAGTCATGGTTACCAGTCTCCCGGAGTCTCAGCATGTCATCGACGTGTTCCACTCTATCCTTAAACATGGGCCACTGCCACCGCTCGAGCAGGAGCGTCTCTTCATCGACGCATCCACCATTGACCCCGTCACATCCAAGGATATCGCAAACGCAATCCACACCACGCAAACTGGCCGCTTTGTGGACGCCCCCGTATCAGGAGGTGTGGTTGGTGCCCGCGCAGGAACGCTGTCATTCATGTTCGGCGCCTCTTCACAGTCAGGCGAATTGCTTGAGCGTATCCGCGGCGTGCTCGCTTTGATGGGTAAGAAGGCCTGGCATCTTGGTGAGCCTGGTGCTGGTGTGTCCGGCAAACTCGCCAATAACTACATTTTGGCCCTGAATAATATCGCCACTGCCGAGGCTATGAACCTCGGTGTTCGCTGGGGACTCGAGCCTAAGGCCTTGGCGGAAATGATCAACTCGTCTACTGGTCGTTGCTGGCCCTCTGAGGTTAATAATCCCGTTCCTGGTGTCGTTGAGACAGCCCCCGCATCGCGTGGCTATGAGGGCGGATTCGGTGTGAGTCTCATGCACAAGGATCTCCGTTTAGCTCTTGCGGCTGCGGAGCAGTCTAATACTCCTCTCGCTCTGGGTGCCCAGGCTCGTGAGGTTTATAAGGCTGTTGAGGAGGAGCACCGTGGTAAGGATTTCTCCGTGGTTTACAAGTGGTTGCAGGAGAAGTCTCAATAAGTTCTTTCCTTTTGGAGTGAAGTCCCCTGAGTACTTCCTTTTCTTTGGATATCTCCCTCAACTCAGTACCTACTGCTCGTTCTCATAGATGTGGATTTCAGGGCATAAAATTGCAATTTAGCATTCTCCTTCTCAATGGAATCAAGTCTAGGGGTTCCAATTTGTGTTCCTATGTCTTCAGAGCATGGACAATATTCCAATATCAGTTGATATTATATAGTTTCTAGGTACACGTATATAACTGTATCTCCCCGTGACTTCCATTCACCTTTTCTCCCCAAACCAAATCTCTCCCATAGCTCCTTCTCTTCCTATTGTTACGTTCTTGCCTTGCAAGGTCTACCATTCTTTCTTCTTAGGAATTTTCCCTCCATCTCATCTTTCCATCCATCCCCATCCTATCCCCCTATCCTCCATTTCTTTGCCATCGGTTTCGTCCTGGCCCATTTATCCCATCTTCGATTCCAAGACCGTCCAGACTTTCGTTGCCGTATACCCCATCCCCACGTACCTGGTCTTCGCTTCGAGTTATCATCAGACGCCTTGCAGCCTGAGAGAACAGGCGGCAGGTTGCATCCTCGACGACAGGTAAGTCATCCCCTCAATTTTGGTCATGTTCGACTATACTCCCAGTCTCCGCTTTGGCTGACCCTGGCATGCTTGAACAGCAGCCGGACTTTCTTGTCAGAACTGCCTATATAATTTGGTGCAGGAGCTTGCCCAGGTCAGTTTTATGCTATTAAGCCCATTTCATTGGGGCGTTTTGCCAAATGGAGGCCAAAGGGACTGCCCATAAAGCCCTTTTTCTTTGCCCTGTCTGTCAACTCCACAGAGCCGGCTGACAAAATCGATCTCTAGTGTACGCCTTTGATCATGCATGCCCAGGGCTCCCAGCAAACGAGCTCCTCTGGCTCTGGCTCTGGTCAGACATCAAGCTCCCAGTCTGGACACTACCACCAAAATGAGCCGCGTACACCCTATGGTCCCAGGTACCAGAAATCCACCAATCCGAGTTCTCGTGATAGCAGCGTTGCAGGCCTGACCAATCTTTTCAGAGGATTGAATCTGCAGAACTCGCGTCCCAAGTTCAATGGCCCAAAGGGCACCGCGCCCGTTCAAGTGAACGCAAACATGGATTGGTCGAATACAAACCGTGCATACAACAGCCCATTCATCCTGGTTCCTAATTCCACCGTTTTCAATGGCGTTCCGACCGTCTCATCCTTTGTTCCAAACGGTGCCTCTGGTCAGAATGATCAGATGGGTCAGTTCTCTTATCTTCCAACAGGGGTTTATTCGAACGTCAACCCTGTGGTGGCTGGTGGATATTCGTCGTGGCCCTACATGATGAACTACGACATGAATGATGGGACAACCAACAAGCAAGCTACATGGAATATGTCTGATGGCCAGAAGGGAGCCCAGGCAGAGAACACTGGTCAAATTCATTACTATCACTCGGCCCTTGTCTCTGGCATGGATGGCAGTTCTATGTCCGGTTACTCTTATGGAGGTATGGTTCCCTCGCAGCTTGGGTCGCTCTCGCTTCCCCTTCAGATGATGAAGACTCCAAACGGATATGTCGTTCAAGACTTGGAGGCTCTGACCCAACAAGAGCCTGCAATTCCACGCGCGGTGCCTGCCATGTGGACTAACCCGTCCGAGTTGACACTCGCCAAGTGTCTGGAGAACCGCGAGGGTATAACCAATGTGTACATCAGAGGATTCTTGCCTGAGACCACCGATGAGATGTTGCATGCTTACGCAGCCCGTTTCGGAAAGATTGAGCGTTGCAAGGCGATCGTGGACCTGGACACTAGTCTCTGCAAAGGGTACCTGCATCACGAATTTTCTTTCCGATCGTTCATTCTGATTCTTTTGCAGATTCGGTTTTGTGCAGTATTACAGCTTCGAATCCTGCGAGAACTGCATTCGTGGTTTCTTTTACCTCGGCTACCAAGCTAGCTTCGCGCAGAAATCTCGCAACTCTCGCCTGAAGGACCTGGAGGACAAGTCTTCTACAAATATATACTGCACCAACATTCCAATCGATTGGACTGAAGCTGTGAGTTATACAACCCCGACGCTTGGCCTCTCTAGTTCAATTCGAATAATTTTGTTAGGACCTGCGTCGTCATTTCGAGCCGTGGCGTGTTGTTTCGGAGAAAATCAGTCGCGATGAGAAGACAGGTGTGAGCAAGGAAGTGGGCTTCGCACGGTAATATAGCCCAAATTGCTTGACTCTCATGGCTTGCTCTGACTGAAGGCTTAACTTTATTTATAGCTTCGAAAACCGTGATGTTGCCGAACAAGTCTTGATGGAATTTCACAATGTCACCAAGGACGATGGGGTGAAGTTGCTTCTGCGCTTTGCTGATACCAAAGCCCAAAAGATTCTGAAGCAACAGAGCAACGAACGTCGTGCTTACCGGGCCGGAGAGTACAACTACTCGGTTGAAGTGGTTCAGGGATCTACTCCATCCCCTGGGATGAAACGTGGCTCTCATCTTACCCCAAACTCTCAAGTCAGCTACACCTCTCCAGCTGGAGTGGGCTCTAACTGGACCCCAGCAACCTCGATCTCTCCTTGGTATGTGCCGAATACTCACATTGCGTCCTAATTCAACCCACTCTAATTGATCTCACAGCCACCCACATATGAAAAATCCTTCAAGCAGTGCCCGAAGCAGTTCCTTGTCGACTCGGAGCCTCAACGCTCTTGACCACACGACCGCCTATCGCAGTCGAGCCCTGTCCCTGAGCCGTCGCTCTTACACTGATCTCTCTGGTGGTTCTTCCAAGACTGTCATGCCGGACTCGCCGACTATGGGGTCTCGTAAAGAGAATATCAGAGCGGGATCTGTATCCCCCGCTTCTTCTTCTCCCATGATCATTCTCTCTCCGGCTCGCTCTTGCACTTAAACCTGTTGTGTAAAATGCTCTCACGCATATCTGTATTTGCATGGGATGCTTTATAACATCTTATCCACACATGATAAGATGTTCAGCACCGCTCCAGGGTGCTCTCGAATATCCAAATGCGCAGCATCTGTTACCATTCGCAGAATGTATTGACGATGTATGGCTCAGCCTTGCATTTCTTTTATGATTGTTCATGATTCACGATATGATATTCGGTTGCTTTTCTGTTTTCGAAACTTCACGGCATTTTTAGACGACTCTACACGATATCATTATGGAGTTCGGTTTGCATTCTTATGGAGTTTGATGGGAGGATGGGAAATGCTCTTTTTCTTTCGCAGTTATATGGACTTTACATGTTTTCAACATATCTGACAGACAAGATGCATGTTTCAAGACTTCGTTCGAAGAACGTTATCGCACCTTAATGGGTTGCGCAGTCTAATATGATATTATTCAAAACCAAAAGTACTCCTTGCAGGCGTCCATGTTCAAGATCCAAGGTGAGTGAGCACAAATGTAACATGCAAGGCAATCTATCCGCAAAGGCCAATGAGATATGAATCTCAATCTATACATAGGTAAGATAATCCATACTATTCAAATCAATTGCGCCCAAGCCTCTCCTCTAGATCCTCCGTGAGCTGATAAGCAGGAAGATACTGTCCATCAGCCTGAGCCCCAGTCCGCAATCTCGGATTAGGATGGGTATCAGATGTACCACCAAGACTAGTATATCCCTCATCATAGAGCGAACAATACTTTAGACCCAGGTGCCGAATGAACGCCCAAATCTCCGCATAATGCCAATCAATCACGGGATGCACACGAACAAAATCAGGCCAGCCCCCATCCGTCCGATCAAAGTGCGTCAACTGCGCACCGTGAGGATCCGTCCGCCGTGTACCAACAAATATCGCCCGAATCCCAGGGTGACGCGCCAGATAATCCTCAAAGCTCGACCGGAGCGTCGAATCCGGCGGCGCAGTCGTGTACTTTGTAATAGCGAGATGATAAGCTTCAGCAGAAGAGACGACGAAGTCTTCGACTGCATCGAAGGGATCAGGCGGGAGCGCATAGATCGCCGGGATGACCGTCGCAGCGGCTATTTGGGCCTCGGCTTCGAGGTCTGCGGGGGAGGGGTTCGTATCATTGCGGGCGCTGGTTGGGTGCAACCCGGCCAGGAACAGAATCAGCAGGACTAGACAGTCCTTGCCGCCGTTGTAGGAGACGGAGAGTTCCGAGAGCTTGTATCGCTGCAGCGCGGTGCTGACTACTTCTAGAGAGATGCGCGTTTGTCGTTGCACAGAGGCTAGCAGCGTGTCCGGGGCGTGGGATTCGTTTAGGAAGGCTTGTACGCGGGCGTGGATTCGTGCGATCACGGCTGGGAGAGGGGGATTGTTTCGTCGCTGGTTGAGTCATTGGGGGGTTGTTTGTTGGTGTGGGCTGTTCCATTCTGGTTCGGCTCGGCTTCTTGATTGGAGGGGCTTGATGGTTTCAATGGTTGGGATGTTGCTGGTGACAGTGGTGGGAATGGCTTGAGATGATCTTGTGGCCGGTAAGGCGCGTTCTTTGCTGTCGGTTCAGTCATGCTTGTGCTGAGGTGAGGTTGACAGAGCGAGGTTCGGGGCGGGGTGTGGGTTTCTCGGGGAGATACAACTTAATCCACTGCGGGGATATCACGCATGTCAAGTATGTGTGCATATGTGTGCATATGTATGTCGATATATCTGTACACCTACATAGATAGACAATTCAACTTCGCTAGATGTAACAAAATTGGAATATTCCTGGAACCCCCGCGTCTCCCCGCAGTTCCTCGGTGGAACTCGGTAGATTCTCGTAGATTTGGATATCTCGGATACACATGCGCATGTGTAATTCTTGATACAATTTACGGAATGCACCTTGAAAAATGCTTTGATTACGGCCGTGGCCGTGTCAATTCATACGAGTAAATCCCCAAACGCCAGCAACGCTCAGAGGAAAAAAAAAAGAATGTCAAATCAGCCCAATACCTTCATCTTCTTCTTTTTCTTCTTCTCATCACCACCAGGTTTGCGTCCCTTCTGGAAATCCCGCCAGCTACCAATGCGCTCTTCTCGCGTATCCTCCCACTTCTTGTCATTGTCGCGCTTCCGCTTGCGCGCCTCAAGCTCTTCCTCTTCCTTCCGTTGCTCACGACCTTCCTCCTGCAAGCGCGCCTTGAGTTGTCGCCGGCGTCGCGCTTCTTCTTCCAATAGCACTTGGACCGTCTTCTTCCGCCATTCGACCTTGAATTCTTCGGTCTTCAGCTCGGGGGAGTCGAGTGTATATTTGTGTTCACGGATCAACAGGCGGCGCGCGTCGGAGATACATTCGTCTAGGTATTCGCGTTGCTTCTCGTCTAGAAGAGCTGTCTGTGCTTTCTTGAGTCGATCGAAGGCATCTGGAGCAGCGGGGTTCTTGGTTTTATCAGGGTGAATGAGAAGCGAGATCTTGCGGTATTGGACTTTGATGTCTTTTTCCGTAACACCGGGTTGGAGGTCTAGGACGGCGTAACTGTAATGGGTTAATATCGGTAGAGAATATAGAAGGGCGGTAGGCTATTGCAGAGCTTGTGGAAGATTGGACTTACGAATCGAGGCTGAATGCCTTGCGAATGCGGTCGATCTCGACATCCTGTGTCGCGTGTCAGTCTGAGTATAGATGTATACCTTGTACAGGGGGCATACCTTGTTATACTCGGTGGCCTCTTTTTCTAGAGAGTCGAGGAAATCCTGGTCGTCGTCCGACATATTGGCTTCTAGGGATTCTTTTGATGTAGAAATGCTCTTGGCGCTCATGAGATTGAGACCTCAAATAAGATAAGACCGCGGGCTTATCAGCCGCTGAGTCAGCGCGAAATCGCGCGCAGGGCCTCCGAGGTTAAGGTTGCAGTTAGGAACACATAACAGTAGTCGTCCGCTTATGTCTGTCATTGATGAGGCTTTGCTGGAACACATGTAGTGAGCCCAAAAGAATATCAGATATTCCATACTAGACGGGACCACCAATAAGCTCAAGACATCAAAGGATCTATAGTATAGATCTCATATGCACCTGTTTGTTCCTCACCGCTTTACCTACCGCCTTCGTTTTTCGTCCCAAGAAGAAAAAAAAGATGTTTTCACCGCCCGCTAACTTTCAAGATTCAACTCAAACCACATCATGGCGCCGCGAGCAGTTAAAGGGAAGTCAAAGACTCACCAGGACACAGGGCGGGTCTTGAAAAGAAAGCGTGGTGAGGATAGCTTAGCTACCCTCGTCAAACAGGTCGAGGACCTCGATCTCAAAGCTCCCGTCAAAAACTTCTCCGATCTCCCACTCTCCGAACCAACAGCCAAGGGTCTTTCAGCCTCTCATTTCAAAACCCTTACCGACATTCAATCGCGTGCTATCAACCATGCATTCAAGGGGCGCGATATTCTCGGTGCCGCCAAAACTGGTAGCGGAAAGACCCTCGCCTTTCTAGTACCCATTCTCGAGAATCTCTATCGCAAGAAGTGGACCGAGTTGGACGGCCTCGGCGCACTAGTTCTTTCGCCTACACGTGAACTGGCGATTCAAATCTTTGAGGTGCTTCGCAAGATCGGAAGATATCACAATTTCTCTGCTGGATTGATTATCGGCGGAAAGAGTCTGCGCGAGGAACAAGATCGTCTGGGGCGTATGAACATCCTGGTTTGCACACCCGGTCGCATGTTGCAACATTTGGATCAGACGGCTATGTTTGAGACAAATAACTTGCAGATGCTGGTGCTGGACGAAGCCGATCGTATCATGGACATGGGTTTCCAGAAGACCGTGGATGCTATCCTCGACCATCTCCCCAAACAGCGCCAGACTATGTTATTTAGTGCCACACAGACCAAGAAGGTCGGTGATTTGGCTCGTTTGAGTCTGCAGGACCCCGAATATGTCTCAGTCCACGAAGCAGCCGCCTCCGCCACTCCCTCAACTCTCCAACAACACTACACCGTTACTCCACTCCCGCAGAAACTTGATACCCTTTGGAGTTTCATTCGCAGCAACCTCAAATCTAAGACAGTGGTCTTCTTGTCATCGGGCAAGCAAGTTCGCTACGTATTCGAATCACTAAGACAATTGCAGCCTGGTATTTCTTTGCTCCATCTGCACGGGCGACAGAAACAAGGAGGACGACTGGATATCACCACGAAGTTCTCTCAAGCCCAGCACGCTGTTCTTTTCGCTACTGATGTTGTTGCTCGTGGTCTGGATTTCCCCGCTGTTGATTGGGTTATTCAGATGGACTGCCCCGAAGACGCCGATACCTACATTCATCGTGTCGGACGGACGGCCCGTTACGAGCGTGTCGGTCGTGCCGTGCTATTCTTGGACCCTAGCGAGGAGAAGGGATTCCTTAAGCAGCTTGAGCACAAGAAGGTACCCATTGAGAAGATCAACATCAAATCGAACAAGCAGCAGAGTGTGAAGAATCAGCTGCAAAATATGTGTTTCAAGGATCCGGAGCTGAAGTATCTGGGCCAGAAAGCTTTCATCTCTTACGTTAAGTCGATCTACGTGCAAAAGGACAAGGAGACCTTTAAGATCAAGGAACTTCCCTTGGAAGAGTATGCTGCCAGTCTGGGTCTTCCCGGTGCTCCGCGTATTAAGTTCATCAAGGGTGACGATGCGAAGGAGCGGAAGAACGAATCCTGGAGAATGGCACAGATGTCCGGTGATGACGACTCAGAAACAGAGAAGAAGAAGAAGGATGAGAAGGAGGTGCGGACACGGTACGACCGTATGTTCGAGCGACGCAACCAGGGCGTGCTGGCGGAGCACTACTCGAAGCTCATCAACGACGATGGCACGATGGTGGCTACCGACGCCCCCAAGGATGCCGGTGCAGCGATCGACGACGAGGCCGACGAGGATGCCGACTTCCTCTCAGTCAAGCGCCGCTTCGCCGCAGGCGACGCAGAGCTCGGCGAGGACAGCGATTCTTCCGACTCGGAGGATTCCGATGCCGAGTCAAAGACCAAAGACGCCAAGGGCGTCAAGATGGTGCACTTGGACGGCCAGGACCCACTACTCATCGACTCGAAGCGACGCGAGAAGCTGCTCAAGTCGAAGAAGAAGCTCCTCAAGTTCAAGGGCAAGGGTACAAAATTGGTCTACGACGACGAGGGCAATGCCCACGAGGTGTACGAAATGGAAGACGAAGACGCGTTCAAGGCCCGCGGCGACGCCAACGCCCAGCGCGAGAAGTTCCTCGAGGAGGAGACAGAGCGCACGCGCCAGGCCGATATCGAGGACAAGGAGGTTATGCGCGAGAAGCGCCGCGAGAAGAAGGAGAAGCGCAAGGCGCGCGAGCGTGCCGAGGCCGAGGCCGATATGTCGGAGGAGGAAGGCGGTCTCTCGCATCTCCCCCATGTGCCTTTCGAGATCCCTGGCTCCGACTCAGACTCTGCTTCCGAGCGCGAGGAGCCCCGACCCAGCAAGAAGCAGCGTGTTTCTTTTGCCGAGCCAGACAGCGACGACGACAAGCCCAAGAGCAAGAAGAGCCAGCCTTCTGTCAAGCCTATCGAGACTCTGGGAGATCTGGAGGCTTTGGCCAGTGGGTTGCTTGGTTAATGTACATTTCATGGATTGTTTCATGGGTTTGTGAGGTCTTTTATGGCGTATATTTTCCAACTAAAAAAAATCTCTTTCTCGGCGAGGTTTAAAAGCATAGTGAATATGAAAGCGATAATTTTAAACATGTATAGCACATATAGCATTTAGCACATATGGGATAGAACATAGATGTCTAAATAAGCTCTACAAGCCATGTGTCTAAACCACATGTGCGCCTATCAAACTATAAAATCGGCACTCCAACCCCAACCTTGGAAATTGGCATGTGGGGAGCGGATATTTCCTTGACACATAACGTAGCATTCGCACGGTTCGGCCCCCGTCCACTCATCGATGGCTTCAATCACGCCATCGAGGAATAAAAGTCTTCTGGTGGGCTTTTTTTTCCTTCTTTGTATCTATGCTATCTCTTTATTTTGATTGTTCAGGGTCCATGTTTCAAATATAATTTGGTGCGACTAGTTAGTTACCAAGTGTGGGTCACGCGACTTAGGGCTGGAACATCTCAGTACATACAACGTACCAAGGACAGGTGAGTGGTGATATTGCATGATTCGGCCGTTTTTTTTTTTTTATATATGTATCTATAATATATTGTACTAACACAAAGTTAGAGGATACTTTCGTATCCATCTCAATCTCCACATCATGGCCGATATCGAGAAACAGCCAGGAGCAGAGTCCTCCAAGGCTCCAGGCACAACAGGCGATGATTACCAGACAAACCCATTTGTCAACGCAGACAAGCTGGCTCGCCGCTTGTCTGGACGTCAGGTGCAGATGATCGCGATTGGTGGTACTATCGGCACCGGTTTGTTCCTCGGAACGGGATCGTCACTCGCTAAGGGTGGGCCTGCTTCAACGCTTATTGCATACGCTATCTGTGGTGGTATCGTCTTTATCACTATGTTGTGTCTTGGTGAGATGGCGGCTTTTATGCCAGTTGCTGGATCTTTCTGTACCTATGCTGGGTGAGTATTCCTTGAGTTTGTTTTGACCGGATGGTTGCTGACTTGTTTTATAGTCGTTTCGTGGATGATGCGCTTGGATTCGCATTGACTTGGAATTATTGGTTTAATGATGCTGTTTCTACTGCATCGGATATCATTGCTTTGCAGCTTTTGTTGCAGTATTGGACGGATAATTTCCCCGGTTGGGCAATCAGTCTAATATTTTTGGTTGTTGTCATTGCATTGAACGTCTTATCTGTGAAGGTTTATGGTGAGGTATGTGTAGATGACTTCCACTCTATTGCACTTGATCTGACCGTTCTTATCTAGGTTGAGTACTGGTTGAGTTTACTCAAAGTTGTTACCATCATTGTGAGTGCCATCCCTTAATAAAACATCCGTATGCCTAGCTAATTCGCTTTCTAGATCTTCATCATCCTTGGTATTGCCGTGAACTGCGGTGGAAATACAGACCACGAGTACATCGGCGGAAAATATTGGCACAAAGGCGACGCACCCTTCGTTGGTGGAATCGGTGGCTTTGCATCAGTATTCGTCACAGCATCTTTCGCATAGTATGTAACCCCATCTCATCATTTCTTTTTTGCTAAATGAGCTTCATTCTAACAATAAAACAGCGGCGGCACCGAATCCATTGCCATCACAGCTGGTGAAACCAAAAGCCCTGCGAAAACAATGCCAAAAGTCGTCCGCAACGTCTTCTGGCGTATTCTTCTTTTCTACCTTCTCTCAATTCTCATTGTGGGCCTCAATGTACCATATGACTACCCCGGTCTCTCAGATGGTGACACAAAGACCAGCCCCTTCACAATCGTCTTTCAGCAAGCCGGTTCCGCAGTTGCTGGCAGTTTCATCAACGCCGTCATCATGACTTCCGTCATTTCAGCTGCGAACCATGCCCTCTTTGCCGGATCTCGGCTTCTATTCACTCTTGCAGTCGATGGGTATGCGCCCAAATTCTTTGGTCATCTCAACCGTTTTCATGTTCCGTGGGTGGCCGTCCTTGCAACATCCGTGATTAGCGGTCTCTGCTTCGGTGCCAGCTATATCGGCGCTGGACAGTTGTGGTCTTGGCTGCAGAATATCGTCGGTGTCTCAAACCAGCTCTCGTGGATTTGTATCGGTCTTGCTTCTCTGCGATTCCGCTCAGCGATCCGGGCTCAGGGTATTGAGCATCTTCTTCCCTTCAAGAATTGGACTTATCCATATGGTCCGATATTTGCTGTTGGACTTAATATTGTTCTTGTTCTTGTTCAAGGTTGGAAGTGCTTCAGTCCGCACTTCAAGAGGGTCGATTTTGTCTCATTTTATATTGAAATCCCCGTCATGATTTTCATGTTCCTGGCTTGGAAGTTAATTAAGAGAACTAGCTTTGTGAGGAAGTCTAATATGGATTTGAGGACGGATCGTTATGATCCTTCTCAAGAGGATGGGGCTGAGGGTCTGGTTACGGAGAAGAAGGCGGGTGCTTGGGGTAAAGCTCAACGGTTTGGGCAGTGGTTGTTCTTCTAGTTTTGCCATTTCTTTGTTTTCTTATGATACCTCCTGTTCCATTACTACCTATTACCATACCCAATATATATTTACTCTTTTTCTCGTGGCATATTATGTCTTGCTTTGTTTGTTATTTAGCGGTAACGTTAGATATCATCTGGGCGCTAGTTATAATCGTGGGTTACAGAGTATGGAGCTGCATTCGACGCTTAATCTCCAAGCTCTTGTATTCACAGTGAGGCCACAATGAAGTAAAAACTTTCGACCAAGGAAACTACTAAACTATTCCTCCAAATAATCTGACTAAGCTGGCAGAGAGTTCAACATTTGCGACTAGCGAAGACATTCTGAAACATTAACTCATTAAATCTCAAATCTCGTTTCTTTCCCTTCTTAGGCTAGGTATGGCAGCTCATCTGCTCGACTAAGCGGTTCTGGGGTAAGCCTCTAGCAACTCTTGAAGCTGCGTACCCAGCGGTGTATAAGCTTTTTCAATGCGGTCCACACACGATGCAGCTGCTGCTTTGACTTGAGTTGTGTAGTTCTGTATTGCTTGTTAGAGCATAACCGAGAAATATTTATTTATTTATTACCTCCAAAGCGTGCTGCGACTGCAAAATATACCCATGCATCTTGACAGCATTATCGCCGTGTCCATTTTTCTCGTAGAAAGCGCGTCCATCGACCACATGGTAGTAACCCAGCTGGGACGTCGCGAACTAAATGTGTAGAAAGAGAATATATGTTAAGCGGATGGCCCACATAGAAGGTCAGAGTTCAACTAACCTTTTCATAAGCACTACAAATAGCAGTCTGCTCTGCCGGGGTCGTGTTAAAAGTGCATTGCAAATCCTCGTTGAAATGGTTGGTTTGGCTTTCGAATTTCTTGAAGATGGGCTGGGTCGGAGGCTAGTTAGTTCGGAGCGCTTGTATAGAGGATATGGGTTTAAATGTAGACTAAAACTCACTGCTGAAGGATCAATATTATCACTTGAAGAATCGGTTACTGACTGCATCTTGTCTGCATAATGCTCAACTGCAGTTAGTGAGTTGAGAACATCGTCTGCGGTGCATGTGTTCTGGCAAATTGAGAGACTGACGAAGGCCAAAACGGCGGAGACTGTCACAAAGACCTTCATGGTTACTTAGATAATGGGTTAAATATATCAAGTGTTAGAGATTTTTTGTTTTTCAGACCGATAGTATGGAAGGTTGGGTGAAAGTCGAAAGGGTTTGCACTGTAGTGGCTTTTTATAAAAAGCCATTCCTCAACACAGAGAATCGGCGATTTTTATAAAGTGGGCGTTTCCTGGTTAAAGGAAAATGCACTTCCATGGCTCTTTTGTCGTCATTTAGGTCTATCTCGTATATATGAAGTAAACATCTGAACGGTGTTTCCTAATTCTGCTTAGCTCGATGGTTGATTGTTCACGGTTGATCCCGATGTCAGATTTAAGCCGAAGAAACGAATATTCTTGTTATTATTTCAATCTCAGGGTGTATGCACTGGGAGGTTTCTCGACCATCTTTTAAAGTGACTGGCATTTCGGAAATTCTGGGTGGATGTGAATCTTCTACATCAGGAGTTGCACACCCAAGACCAAGTTACCCAATAAAAATATATATACTCGCCTCCACAATCTGTAACGTAGGACTCGGAACCATAGGGGTTCATTTATTTGGCCCTATTCCTCCGATACTATTACTTCACATTTATTTTCTGTCAATCCCACCCCGCAAATTTACATCGAATGACCCTAGAGCATAAGCTATCTCCCATATGGTTTCTACAGGCCTCACCTTTGTATCAGCCATCTGCTTCATACCACTGCAACGCTAACCATGAAAGCAATCCTTCGTTCTGCTGTAGCTTATGTCACCGATCTATGGATTTCAGATGGCATTCGCGCTGATGCCACTTGCGCGTAAATGATGTGGCAATTTTATTGTAGACCAAGCAATGGATATGGTGTAAACTGGAAGTTGTTAATCGTGGGATCCCTGGGGTAACGCACCTTTACAATCATGGGGCTCGGCCATTCCTACGTGATACCGATTTTCATGGCAAGTTTTCCGTAACATCTTCCTTGACTCCTGACCTCATGAAAAGACGGCAGACAGAACATCAACTACACTTCGAGATAGAATGGAGTAGTTACTGAGAGTATATACCATTAGAGCAACGAGGAAAAATGAAAAAAAAGGACAAAAAGAAAACTCCGATAGGGGGAATCGAACCCCCGGCTGCCGTGTGAGAGACGGCGATGTTAGCCACTACACCATATCGGAGGGGGACTGCAAATTACCTTCTTAGGTTTAGTCTTGACCCCTTTGGTTTAGCGCTCTTTGTCTGTATGCGTTCCCGTGCGTGGTTCTATATAATCCCTCCCATAGCCCCTTCAACTTTTCGGTGTTTTTCGCCCGCCCGCTTTTCCTTTCTCTTCGTCTTTATCCGTGCTCTATAGGTGAGGCATTTATGCTATTGATCTAGATCACCGAGCTCCTAAGCTCCGCTACCCCCTTATCCCTCGATGTGACTCATCGGCTATTCTGCGATCGTGCGAATGTAATCTAATCTGTTGCCCGCCCTCGTCTAGCCCTATCTTCCTTAGCTCCGACCGGTACGCTCAAGATAAGACCGCCTTTTCCCTTATTACGCGATACAGTAGGCTCACCGTTTTAGATATCAATCGGCCGGTTTATAGTTAACTTCTGCGTAAGCAGGCGCAGTCGCCCTATATTCTTCTAAGAAATCGTCCCTATACAGCGGGGCTATAAATCTGCTTTTATACTGATATACTGTGTGAGAGCTATATCGACCTTGCCTAATAGCGCTCGCGTTAATTTAGAACCGAAGATGATAGGGATCGGATTTCTCGGCCGCGATTCATGACTTGCCTAGCGATTAACTTAGGGATAGTTTTTTTTTACGATGACTATAATATTCACGGCGTTCAGATCTATAACGTCGTAAGGCGACGCCGTTATCCGCGCGGAAACATCTAGTACACTAATCTATTATATAGTCGATTCTAGAGATCTACGCCGTCTTGATCCATATAACCAAGGCGCCTTATGACCGAACCAATTGACTTCATGATCGATTGGCATAGAGGACGAGGTAGAAGGATAAGGAATAGGTCATGCGGACTAGAGATAGAGGTAGCGTATGTCTCTATATTAGTCCGCTTTTCCGCGTTTCGTCTTTTGTCTTGAGTTATAGAACAACTAGTGAGCAGAGCTTAATCAATCTAGTGTAGACTTCCGGTCGGTAAGGTTGGACCCTGACCCTCTGAGGTGCGGGTGGAGGTTCCTAATCTTGGACCCGCGGGGCGGGTGAGTGCCAGGTCTAGCTGTATGTATCGAGAGTCGAATCACGTCAAGTCTCGGGGACTATTTGTTTATGCGGTCCGATTTCGGTCGCAGGCAGAGTTTTCAACTGTCGTACGATGACGATGTGAGAACACTGGAGAATGAGAATGACTGTCAGCGATGTTCTTCAAAAGTCACGCTGATGGAACTTGATGAAATGCGAATCAGTTGATCCGATCTGGATGAAGTGGGCTGCTGCGGGACGGGCCGATGCAGGCCCCCACAAATGCAGTGAAAAACTGATCTGGGTGCTCGGAGTCTTCGAGCAAGGGCCTCATAACCTGTCAGCGAAGAAGAAGGCTATATAGGAATAAATGTAAATGAATTCTGCACTATGGACTCTGGAGAGGAGAGAAGGAGAGAGAGAGAAGCTCCCTCGACTGGCTATCTGGAAGTCCTGGGGAAAACGGAGTCACGTGCCATACATGTGACATGCATGTGATCGGTCACGTGATTCTCCAACAATAGTGATTTGGTACGTGGTACCACTGTACTGCAAAATCGCTACGTGTAACATGTTAATTTGCTGGCGCTAGAAATATCCTAAATCGCCGTATGTCGGATCTGAGTTTCAAAGTTGTGCAGTTTCCCTGACCAAGAGCTCCTGGGGATCTAGCGTATTATGATATCGCAAAGGCCATTCCGGTTGGTCCGGTTGGTCTGGCTGGTGTGGTTGCAGTAATAGTCGCGATTGTCGCGATTATCGCAATTGTCGGCATTGCTGACAATGAACAGGCCGTCCTGACGTGGGCTCTTACGATATGTACTGTCCGCTGGAGCTCCATCGATGGTCGTTGAAACCCGTGGAGTCAGAAGGGAGACAGCCGGAATCGCGACGGAGGTGATTCTCAGTGATTCCCATCCTAATTCTTACCCTAACAACCAATCGATCTGGATCCCTAGCACACTATCTTTCTTTTCCACAGTTAATCTAACACATACGAGCATAGGGTGTGGAAAACAGGGCTTCCCGTCCGCTCAGCCGTACTTGAGCCACACCGGTGAGTTAATAGTTGGGTGGATGACCACCAGCGAATCCTCACTGTTGTATGTGCTACGATACTGGAGAACTACTAGTGAATGCTGGCATGGGAAAATCGGGAAGAAGAGAGGTGATAGTGAATCTATGGGAGGAAGGCTGTATATGAAGCCTGTACTAACAAAGAAATGGCAAACTAGCAAAGGCTCAGTCTACACAAAGAGACAAAGACACCCCATGCATGTCAACAGAATGTTTTTACGTTTTAGTTCCTTTTTTGCGTCTCACCAGCGGCATTCTAGGATGAGTGCGATATAGCTGTGAATTCTGGAGACCGAGGTGGCAGAGGCGAGACAGGGCGAGGATAAGGGATTTCTACTATGATTCGTACCAGTCAGACCCTCTCCTATAATGGCAGGTACCTAGGTAGTCAGTTACTGCCGCATTTGAGCACCTGCCTGATTAGTGATGGAGCCTTCCTCACCTTTTACTTTGTTTACCTTCTTCCTCTTCCTTTCTTCTTCCTTCCGCCACACTTCATGATCTCGATTGAGCCCCCAACAACATACCTGTCTCGTGCTGTCTCGTAATGTCTCGTGCTTCCTCTGATCTCCCTCAGAACCAGCCCATGACGGGCGGTTCATCGAAACACCCACCAAAAGACCCAACCTACCTATCTCGTGTTTCCTCTGATCTCTCTCAGAGCCAGCCCATGACGGGCGGTTCATCGAAACACCCACTAACAGACCCAACCTACGTGCCTCGGGTTTCCTCTGATCTCCCTCAGAACCAGTCCATGACGGGCGGTTCATTGAAACACCCACCAACAGACCCGACATCCACGCCCAGTATTGATCAGTCCACTGGTCGCAAGCGTCGTCCGTCGTCCCATGCTCTGCGACCGCCCAAGCCCAGGGAGGATGAGATGGAGTTGGGAGTACCTGCCAAACCCTATGAATGGGAGAGAGAAGCAGCCAGGGGAGCAATTACTAAGCCGATCCCCAGCAAACCGCATGGTCGTAGCCTGCCCCTTTGGGAGCAACCGCTGAAAGTTCCATTACGAGAGCTGTCGGGCTGGAATTCGGCTTCGAAAATCGGGAGCCAGTACGGCCATTTCCTCACCACCAGGATCCTCTGGAAGCATTCCCAGGTTGAAGACCTGGCATACATGAATACTGCGGTCTGCGAGGCTCTGGACCTCCCTAATTGGGCAAAAGCGACGGCTCAGGAGTATCTCTCCGGTTATGGAGATTGGAGTCGGTATATCGATCACATCGCCAAATACCCGATCGCAAAGCCTGAAAACCCCATTCTCATTGGAGCATTCTCGAGTATTCGAGATCAGCAGTTGCGAATAGAAGGAGCTTGTGTTGAGTTGCTTGGAGACAGACCACCCTCCCCGATTGCCAAAAAGGGCAGAAGACTCACCAACATGTCTTCCCCCGGCCAGCTCATGACGAGCGGCACTCCAAACGCCTCCCCCAGCCAGCGCATGACGAGCGGCACTACAACCCCCTTTACCGCGGAAAACCTGGAGCGGATCACAAGGAGGTTGCAAAACCTGACTCTAGAGAGTAGGGAAACGGACAACACTGGAGGTTTCACGGCGCTGGTGACTTCCATTGGAGTAAAGCAGCCGTTTGGCAATTCCGAAGCCAAGAGGCGAACGCATGAAGCGAAAATCAACATGAGCTTCGTCAATTTGCTTTACACAATCTGCTTATTACTGCCGACCGAGTTAAAGTGGGACAGTATCCAGCATCATCTCAACTTACATGTCGGTGAGGCTGCATACACAGCAATTGTCGACGGTGGTCTCGTAGATCCCGATGGGAAAATGCAGGTCTTACTTGAAGTCAAGGCTATGCATCTGTCAGCGAGTTCGGTAAAGGAAGTCCTGATGCAACAGGGACTTGAAATGCTGGCGTGGATCACTACCACGCTCGGTATTCAAGGATCAAAGGGACCAAGAGTTCAAGTACTCGATTCACCCATCAGAAGGTAGGGTTGATCATGATCACTATACCAATGCCCAAGAACATCGCTAATCAGTTGTCTATAGATGGGTGATGTTAGCGCAATACGCGACGCAGATATACTTCGTTGTCGCTGAGCTGCATGAAGAGTATATCGAGTACTTGCTTAAAGGCACGCGCTCCAGGAATCCCTTCGATAGTAACGCATATCTAACAATGCGGCTACTGGGACCTTTCAGCATTTATTCCGCTGAAGAGATGCGGGCCTTTGGTTTTCTTGTTGTCACGCTTACCATTGTCCAGCACCGGGATTGGAAGAAGAGTAAGGAGGATTAGATAGGAAATGAAAGATATATTCTTCCTAACATAGACTCCTGGACCATGAAATCAAAGATACATATTCCCCTAATTTGTGTGAGTAAACCATTGGCTAGCATGCGTGCTTCCGCGGTCCCGGCAAGAAATGCATCGACTCCTGGAGACTCCCGCATATGACGTTATCTGCGTGCAAGTGTTTGAGAACGGAATAGTAGAAGCCGGGCAAGATGTTGTAGCGAGAGCGAGAAAGGGAACTGAAAAGCGAAGGCGCAGTAGGCTCTGTGGATCAAGCTGGCGAAGCTCAACGCGATGTGCTTCGTCGGCTAGAAGACTAGAACAGTTGAAGCTCACGAAAGTAGTTGCGGTGTGCTCGACATATAAACACTGCGCGTAAGATAGAGAGCAATATGACCGAGTGAAGAGCTGCTTTCACGTTCACTGTGAGAGATACGGTGCTGACCGCGAGTTGTGCTGCGATGCATAGAAGATGATTTGCGGCGATAAGGCAGTCACAAAACCCACAACCCCGAGACTGTAAGCCCTGTGGAGCCTCGGGGAGTACACAGTATGAATATGTAGGTCATTGGTAGAGCTATAGAGCTGCCGGTATTGTAAGTACGAAGGACGAAGATCTAATCAAGATTGTTGTACGCGTGACGAGTGTCGGATACGTTGTTGATGTACGACTTAAGAGCGTCGTCGATAATGGCGACGAGCGACAGAAGAAGAAGAATATTAGATTATTATTCCACTTGCTGGTCGAGCTAATATCCACCATGGTGAGACTTTTGGGAACCTTAGCGGAAGGCTTCGCATGAGAGCCGGCAAGCAGATCGAAGAGTTGAGTCCCGCGAGTGTTGAGGGCCTACTTGAGGCTGGTTGACATCGAGTGAAAGTTATCCGCGCCAGCTAGCGCAGGAACGAAAGCAGAGATCGAGGGCTCTTTGAAACTGGAGGACGATGACATTGTAGTGGATATAAAAGAAAAGAAAAAGGCTGACATGGGGTCAACAATGCGAAGAGCACTAAAGTGTGTATCACAGCACGGAAAAGTAGGATTGTATGCGAGGAGCACTCAGGTTGGCTTGGCCAGTAAATGTCCAAATGTCCGACGAAGAGAAGCGGTGAATGAAGATCTCAAACAGCCGATATCGTCGAAGGGTTCGTTTTGTCAAGGGCTGGAAATCGGCGGTATGGACGTTAATGGCTTTTGGAGTTCCGGTTGAGCTCGGACTGACTTGTGGTGCTTTGGGGGTCGCAGATGCACCGGAAGTCACTGACGAACGACCGCGCCACGGTTCTAGTACTATTGGGCTCTTCTTGGGACACTAGAAGTGATATTCAATTCCTCTTTCTGCCCAGCATTATCATGGGAGACAGTGGCAACCCATGACCCTTATCTCAGGGACAAAATTGACGGCCTAGCTAAGTCAACGCCTTGGTGACGCATGAGCCACCAAGGAGATCATTAAGTCTTTCAAGACGTGACCACGGCACACCTCCGCTCAGGCGGCTAGTTATTATCACGGGACAAACTGGCGGTTATCCAACTTCCGCAAAGAAATCACAAACTTATATATCAACCCGAGAAACTAGTCCGTGGATCTCGCCCACCATCCACCTAGGCAGTTCATAGGCAATTTATCCTCGACACCACTGTATCTTTCTCAGCTACATCACCGACTTTGTTCAATGCAATTACTGGTACTAAGGTGGCAGGTATAATATGTTAGCCATCAAGAAAGAAGGATTCTTAACAGCGTGTTCATTTTCTTAGAGTGATCGAGTAATCGTGTATGGATAAGTACAGGTGCAAGAAGATACCGACGATGCATGGGAAAAGAAGGACAAATGCACAAAAGTAAGACTCGTAAACTCTTAGGGAATAGTATACAAGCGGCACCGGGGCTGGACACAGCAGCTCCGACACCTCCAGGACTTTTAAGGTGGATTTGGTAATCACTCAACGCAGCAACGCAGCAATCTACGATACATCTGTTCGTTCCGGGCCAAAACGTCATCAATACCAATTGAACTTTTCAGAAAGGATCGGTCGGGAAAACGTGATTGGATAGCCGAATTTCACATAACCTATTTAGAAGGCGGCAAACATCCATTACTATGTCCATCGTTACATATATCTTCTTACACTCCTCTCTACTCTACTTCTCTTGCACTCCAAGATCTAGTTTCAAACAATGGAACGGATCTGCAACACCCTTCGCGAGAATAGGAAGCTTCCTATGACAGACGAGCAGCTTTCAGACCTCGGAGTCGATTTTCATCAGTTTGATATCCGCACTGGTACAATTTCTTCGCCATCGGTTACAAGCCACTTCCTACCTCGGGTTGATTTTCGAGATGTTCTCGATTCAGATCTAGCAGCTTCACCCTTCCTAGAGGTTGCAAGCTGGTCTGAAGTGCCAGGTCCTCGCTGCTACCCATGGAATCTTGAGTCAATCAAGATGGCTATGTTTCCAGATATGATGGCCGAACAATATAACTATTTTACCTTTATAGGGAGTGGTTACTCATTCAAGGAATTTCACCGTGACGGGTTTGTATACGTCCTAACCTTCATAAACTTATTACTAATAGTCTTCTAGGATCCCTAATGGCGGATGGGTAGTAGACCGGTTAGTAGATAAAGTATCTTATCTCTCTCAAATACTAACTTATACTCCAGTGATACGCATTCACTATTATCAGGCCGCCGAGAGTTTCTCGACTTTGAATGTACAAATACCGAGAAGCTGGAGTTTCCTCTAGATTCACTGAGCTGCCATAAGCACAAGGGCCACCAGCGCTCAATAGTCGGGTTCTGCAACCAGGAGAAATGTGGTGATAAACGGCCTTCCTCGATGGAGCTCTTTGCGATCGCCGTATTAACCCACAAAGAAATGACCAACGTTGATCGGCAAAGGTCGTATAAGAATCGGTGGGATGAGAGTCGGTCGAATGAGGATCGGTCGGACGAGTGCTACTTTACTTTCCCGGTTTGTCTTTCCTTCTTAGGTATCGTTAGGCTTTTACTAATATATCATTAGCATTTAGTATTTCTGATGGACAAATTTGGCGGATGCCGTATGTTCCAGTCCTATTTTGATGGCAAGCTTCATGTTCAATTCTCGGAGCTCCTAGATCTAGGACATATGATTGCCGTGCCTGCTTACGGGGAAAAGTACTTTGATATGGTTGACAGAAAAGACTTTCTGGAGAAGTTGAACTTGCTTCTAAAATGGGCATGGCCTTTTCCACAAGGAAACACCGTTGCAAATGTTCCAAGGATTTGTGGCAATTGATTTTCTGGATATTTGCTCTCACGATTCCTTCTTTCGGATCCCTCGCTACCCTCGCACATCTTCCATACCATTGTATAATCCCTTATCTGGCTCCACTAGAGACATCATGCAACCAGACAGGTTTTGCCTTTACCTCCGATGGAATTGATGAAACTCTATCTTAACCTCTTCGGCTCCAGGTAACATTATAAATGGTAGAATGTTGTGAATAGAATAAGTATTCAGAGAAGACAAAGGAAGTGAACAGCATCCAAGATGCTATTCACCACCTATTCAGGCATTCTCTCACTTCTCATTCATGACAGGGGATTTTATTCACACCCTATTAGTGGCTGATCTCTATTGAGTTACCTCTCACTTCTCATTTTTAATATTATATTCACTCCCTATGAGAGACTGACCTCTATTAAGTTACCTCTCACTTCTCATTCATGACTTTGTATTCACTCCCCATTGTTCGCAGCCTGCCATTCATCGTTGACAACTTTGGGTGCCTTGGACTCAGTCTATAAAAGCCCCACTCCCACCATCCTTCCTCTCTTCTTCTTCTTCTTCTTCATCAACTCTTCAACTCAACTGACACACCTTGTATGTACATACTCATTCCTTCTTGTCTACCCTGGACTCATGGACACTTCAACTCTTGTGACTCACTTGTCTCCCTGCCTTCGGTGAAGCTGCCCAACGACAGCTGCAGTGGAGCGCATCTCAAGGACCACGGCTTCATTCCAGACCATCTCACCCCATATCAATTCCACATTCTCACAACGAGAGTCTGGATCCAGCTCTGACACGTTTCGTCTAGGTTTCAGCTCTTGTCACCTGAGCATCGCAATCCACTCCTCCACCCTCCGTGATCTGCAGTCGTCCGTGAAGGACGACTCTCAACAAACCTCAACACCTCCCATCCTATTTCAATTTCCGTCCAAATAACTCACGATCCAATCTATTCAACGCAGCTTAAGGGAGCTTGCTTTCATGATGACCACCACATACAACTTTTCTAACAAACTGGAGGGAGATAAGGGTTGGTATGATGGCTTCGAGCCACATAAAGTGGACTTATCTTCCCTCAAACGGAAGAGTATGTTACAGCTTCGAGCTCGTGCCTGGACACTTCACCAGTACCAGACTTTCTCCCAGGATGTTGTCTGTGGACTCATGTTCTGGTGTGCTGGCAGGGAGAAGCCCACCCACATTCATTCTCGTCCCGATGCGCAACTGAACTTTTTTATCTCTGGTGGTGTGGAGATTCCCCATTTGGGACTCAATTTGCGTCTGAGATACAAAGACGATCCGACATCGAAAAAAGATCAGTATCTGAAACTTGCCATCATATGGACCGTGTGGGACGGAAGTGACCTGCATCAGAGAGAGATAACAACCACTCCGGAACGGGCAAGCGGCCCCGGAACAGAGGACCATACCTTCTCCGCCAGACTGCGTCAAGTTAGTCTCACACCAATAAGCCTCACGGAAGCGCAGGCCAGCTCTTGCCAAGGAAATGCCGGCGCAGATGGATACCAGGCTCGCTGGGCATCCAAGGTTGTCCCCTACGTCTATGGGTTTGATGTAGCCAAGTCATCACTGGAATGGTTCAATGAGGCACAGAAGAAATCCATCGAACTCTTCATCAACGCTGCATACGGGGATCGTTTCAAGCTATACACGCGGGTCCGCGCTGCTGCTCTTTGTGAAAACTGGAACACCCTTAAGTCTATGCCGAGGCTAACCTACCCGCCGTTTCCACTCTATGATTGCCGTTGGCACATCCAGGCGAAGAGATTTGAGAGAATGGAAGAAATCCCTGACATTGATGACCTCCGTGTCCAAATTCACCATCGAAGACGAGAGCGACAGTGGTCTCACATTACCGCAAAGGGCCATTGCTTCACCGATAAGTTTGAAATACCTGGCCTTGACGCGGATAAACACATCACCTTTATCAATGAACGCGAGTATCAGGCAATCAGATCTATTGGGCTGTTACGGGAGGTTGCTGCAAATGAGCGTCGATATGATCACCAATTCAATCGCGATTACACTTTCGACATGATTCCAGCCTCTGAGGTTGAAAGCACAGCGACTTCATCATCGACTGAAACATACTACGTCGCATTTGAAATCCAGCTCCAACAAGGAGACAGTGACGCGGAGCAAACCCTGCAACTCCCAGATGTGGGAACGCCGGTGAGAGTCACACCGAAGGGACGCGACACAAAGCAAAGCAACAAGCCGATTTGGCCCTGGCCGAAGCCGAAACTCGCAAAGTCATCTGGAGCCCAGCCGTCGGCCAGTGGAGAACGAACTTCGGTTGTCGGTATGAGCCGCAAGCCTCAGCAATCTTATTCATCCGGTGGTTCATCCAGCCAACACACTGCTGTCGCTCGACAGGACCAGTCCTCGCTCGGTAAATCCCATTTTGGAAAAGCATCCACAGCCCCAATTTGGCACGGCTATGTCGTTTCCTCGTCCCTGGCAGACATAAAATCGCTCGGTGCGCCAACCAATCTTGTGTTTGCCAAGATCCACAAGCCTCACGATGAAATGTCTCGAGGTCGCGTTTTGAACATGACGGCCCGTGTTACCTTTGGACAGCCAAATGTCCCGCGAGTGGCAGCCAGGAAAGCAATTCAGAATGTCATGTGGGGCAATGAAGGCCTTGGTATCCCAACGTCTAGCAAGATGAAGGTCTTGCTTTTGGCGCATGAAAACCACGTCATGAAGTTCTTGCCGCCAGATAATGAAAACCTTGATGATACAAGAATTCCCAGCTTTCTCAGTTGGCTGAAGGATAGTCGAAATCCATTGCAAAAGAGAGCAATTCGAGAGGCTCTTTCTCCCCATGGAGGCTTCATGAAACTGATCACGGGGCCGCCAGGAACAGGCAAAACGGCTGTCTCCACAGCCATCATCAGGTATTGCTACGTTACCGAGACACCAATCCTAGTGATCTGTGGACAGAACCAAGGTCTCGATGTAGTAGCACAACGTTATTCGTCTCTTTACGAAAATGACAATGCCGATATCTCCCAAGTCTATCGATTGGGAACAGAGTTCGCTGAATCGGTTGATATGCATTTCAAAGAGGATCAGGAGCTCACAACGCATCGGGTGTCTGGTCTGCGTGAAAATTTCAAACGAGCTGTTCATGAATTGAGCCGAGCAGACATCGCTGAAAGAATCGTTGGCAGTCTTGAAGCCTCCCTCACCGGTATGGGTGTAAACCTGCAGCACCTCTCCTTGGGCAGGTTCATCATGTCCCGCGTTAAGAATGAAATTCGTTTGCAGGGTTCGCCAGGGAGGGAAACAAATCAAGAGTCAGAACTGCTCATGGAATTTGCTTGCTGGCAACAAGTCATACGGATGATGGAGAAGCTGCAGGTGGAGCCAATCGATCGAACAAGCACGAGCGCCCACATATTCTCCGCTGAACAACGAGAGCTGCAAGCCGGCTTCCAAAAGCTGTGGGGAAAGCTCCAGAAGTTCTATCTTAAGAAGGCCCGTGTTGTCTTCTGTACCGCGGACACCGCGGGGCGACATATCCTTCGTGGGTTTCGCCCTCGCTTTGTTTTGATTGAGGAGGCTTCGCATATTTCAGAGACAACTTGCTTGGTCCCAATTATGGCTAACTACATAGGCCTGAAGAGGGTCATTCTGAGTGGAGACACAGCGCAGCTACCACCGACTGTGATCTCCAGGGATGAAAACGAGTGCGGCCAGATCGAACAAGTCTCGCTTTTCGAGAGAATGATTCTCTCAGGACATCCCGACATACAACTGCAAACTCAGTACCGTATGATGGCTGGAATTTGCAAGTTCGTTAGCACGGAATTCTACAATGGTACTCTAGAGACCGTGGAGTCAGCTCCGAATAGAGCGACGTCAAAAACCCTCTCAAATTTCATGTCTACTCGATACAAGTGCTCGCCAGGTTCCTCGTTTTTCCTCTCTCTATCTGGCACAACAGTCGTCCGACGTCAGGGAGGAACCTCGATCCTAAATCCCGAGTATGTGAGTCATATTGCCGACCTCGTTGATGCTCTAGCCAAGAAGGTGCCCAATCTCCCGCAGGAGGACATTCTGGTGCTCTCGTATTACAACGAGGAGCGCCGGGTCCTATCTGAGCTACTTCGAAAGCTCGGCCACTCAAAGGTCCGTGTTAAAAGCGTGGACTCCTCACAGGGCTCCGAAAGTCCTGTAGTGATACTTTCAACTACTCGGCCAGGTGGGCAATGGGGTCTGGGGTTCATCACAGATCGGAAGAGAAGCTGTGTCGCATTGAGTCGTGCTCAAAGCTGTCTCATTGTCGTCGGATTTGAGAAGATGGGAATGGCCACGCAAGTTGGCTCAGGTCAGGGATTCCAGGTCTGGGAGCGCCTTGTCAAGCAACACGAGCAGACTTCTACTTTGTGTCGCGTGAAGGGCAGTTCAGCCCTTCTCAAGCAGCAGCTCGGGATCTCCGAAGGAAGTTCTGGATATGAGCGTGCTCTTCGTTGAAAACCGGGCGAGTCGTGGTGGCGCGATGGAAGGGTTAGCAGATTGGCTCGTTAGGTGAAAATGGATGAGGATGCATTTCGTTTTTTTTTTTCAATGTTCAGACAGCTTTTATTCTTAGTCACAGCTGGAGATGAATTATTCGCCAGTTTTTATCCATTCATATGCTCTATGTAGTCTGGCCCGTTTCAATCTTGAAGCTTCTCTATTTTTACGTTACGACACCAAGGAACGTTCTGAACGGCGAGCGGCAAACATAGAGCTGTATGGACCTTTTCTCCCCTCTATATTATATCTCCAAATCCACATTGCATTCGGTTGCAAATCAACAAGCGCCGGGAATACATTTTCATAATCAAAAGGTGCGAACATACTTCCGTAGTACTTGAACCCTGATAGAAACATTGATTACGAGTCTGGGTATATGCGATACAATTTCAACTTGATCTCGAGTATGTCAGTTGTCAGTTGCTTGGTAACCAAAACTATCAAACGGTCAGAAAATATGCTCCTGCAGGCGCGTGTAAAGAGCATCGACTCTAGGGATCTCACTGAAAGAGTGAAGAAGAACGTAATCGACATCATTAGTCGAAGACATTATTCGTTCTTGGTGCCAGAAGCTCATTTTGTACAGTGGCTATATTTGTTTGATTGTCAATGCAAGCCCGACAGCGTGGACCTGGGGACCTCAAGTATCAGAAGGATGACAGTGACAATGACAACAAATTGAGTGTATTTTATCATGCATATAATCCATAAAAGTGGTTTCCCACGAATTACGTGCTACACCCGCAATTTCTCCGGCTGGAATAACGTTCGTTTAGCGAAGATCTTGTTACAAGGAGCCAAAAAAAATCACAAGAACATACTCCGTACGAGCGAAGGACTTGGCGATGCTCTGGCAGATGCTATTGATGCATTGAAGGAAGGAAATGCGCCCAGGTTTCACTTCTATAAGAGGGCCGCCATATGGGGAGAGTCTGCTAAGATTTATCTCCGGAGCTGATTCCGTCCATGAAGCGAGATCGTCATGTTCATTGCAAGGATCTTACATCATCGATATAGAAAGAGAGGGTTTTGCAGGAGAGAAAAGAGAAAACAGAAAAAGAAAATGTATTTTATCCATGTATAGTAATAATACCTATAATCCTTTTTTATATGTAGCCTGATACATACGACCATAGGGTATGGAAAATAGGGCTTCCCGTCCGCTCAGCCGTACTCAAGCCGCTCCAAAGTTGATGAGCTCTGTGCCGCTGGGGGCTACGGCCCCCTGTTCGTTCAAACATACCGTCTCTCCACGCTGAGTAATGTCGCGCCATAATTTAGTTTAAGCCTACACTCACTCTGCCTAAGTGACGTGAAGCCCCAGGCTGATTATTACACTATACGGAAACGCCACGATTCTACCCCGCAAATTCACGCATAATCGTGGTCTTTCCGTTGTGACCTTGACTTACACCATATCGGATGGCTGAAATTATTTCCTCAAATTACGTTATTAGGTCTAGCGCTGGGCTTTTCGGTCTAGCTTTATATGACCCTATACGTCGCCGTGCGATGAAATCCTCCCTATCGCCCCTTCAACTTTCTAGCTCTCATGGGTGAACTTGGCCTTGGTATTCGACATATCACTTGTGCCGTCGTGGTCCCACGAATTAGCTCGCGTGCATTTTATCCCTGTACAAAAGGTCGCGAACTGATAAGTGCATTGTTAGTAACTATCTAATGGATCCTATGAAATTGACAACATACGATGCTTTTCCTATGAACCCCTGTGCTAAGCCCTGCGGTGCTCCGGTGTAATGTCCGAGAGCTAAGCTACTTGCTGTAGATAGCCAACAGAGGCCAAAGCGACGCATTCTGCCCTGTTATTGGAAATAACGAGTCATGCAGGAGGGTGTACCTAGCCCATCGCTTTGGAAAGACTTGCTTCATTAGTCTCCGAACAGCGCATTAGGGCGCTAAACTCAAAGAGACAAAACTAACCCGAATAGGTAATTCATACGCCGTTTACTATGCACTTCTAATAGATTTAGAGGTGAAAGCTATGCGATTTAAGCCCTTCATATTAATTTATCTTTCTATAATTGAATGATGTGGTCAAGATACATACATGTACATGGAAGTGCAACTCTTATGTGGCTGGTTAACAAAGTATTTTTGGAAATGAGAAAATCACAACTGGGAGGTATGAGAAGCTATATCTAAATCTAAACCTAAATTACATCCCTACGTCTATATACTACTTCCCAGATGCTAACCACCTTCATCAACGTCTATACATCTCAAGGTGGGCATCGGTCGGTAATGGCTATTATAACGACTGCTATTACTGGAGCAACTCTTCTGATCTATTCAGCACTTCTTACGGTTTACTAATTTCATGAGAGTAGATCAGCAAAGAAGATAGAGGCATTCGGCATTTTCAGCATCTATCACACGCAAAGATACTCCCAGTTAAGTTGACGGAGCCCACTATATTTGCGCCTCTTCGCAAGATTAAGCATTAGGCCCCTCGCTCTCTTCTGGCAACGCATTCTCAATGAATCCATTGGATTCTTTCCATGCTTGCAAGGCTGCTAGTTCCTCCTCTGGAATCACTACATCCTTGTTCAAATGCTGCTGCAGGTCTTGAATTACACCCCCAATCTCGAAATCCGACTTCTCGGTCGAACAAACAACGGTCACCGAGTATAAGGTTGCGTTCATACTGGTAATGCTGTAAACGTTTCCTCTCACATGATCGGCAATGCCGACGAACACATCGTCGATTGAAGCGGCGAACGTAGCTCCGATACCTCGAAACGTGGAATTCCCATGCATGTTGAGCCATATAACGTGCACAAAAGGAGGACCAAGAAATGTATCTGTCCGGGTGTTTTGCCGGATTTCACCCGTTCTGGGATCCTGATATCTCCCATCCACGATAGGGACTTTATGTTCGGGGTGCCAGGGGGTCTGATATCTCATAATGGACGATAGCTCGACGGCTGTAAATATTGACGTAGCGAGATACTTGAAAGACGTGTGTGGCTGGAATGGGATATCCGGGATGTAATGTTTTGTGGAACTGGATATCACCAAAGGGAAACGAAGAGGACCTTTGTTTTAAAGGTGGAAATGTGATTGCCGCCCGAGCTCGAAGTCCTTTGTATTGTTATCTCTGTAGGTGTGTAAACAGTCCACTTATCATTGACACAGAGCAAGGATTAAAATGAGATTTCTCGACTCTGCGCTAGCGCCCCTAAAATGCAATGCTACCATATGCGCCTCGGCCGTGAGTTGCCGCATATTTGACTACTCAAAGTACTGTTACATTCAACCTAGCCTTACGGGGGCACCTTTGTCCCTAAAGAAAAAGCTTCACGTGGACGGGCTTTTTAGGTAGCAATATACTTGGTATGCGGGATTTTAATGGTCAGCTGTGCTAAAGAAATTTGGCTTGGTTGTTTTTTTAAAAAAAGGCATACTGGACAAGACATTGCACCGATCCGCGATAGGCTGTATCTGTCGGGGTGCTGTGGACGATTGGATTTATCGTCTGAACTGTTCGACCCCGGCCAATGCCTTCTTTTGCGGCATTATGGCGCCTACTGCAGAATATTTTCATTTGTCTCCTTAGGGGGGAATGTGACTATACTAGATAAGATGAAAAGGAAGGTACAAATTTTCCTAAATCACTAAAACTGGTGTCGCCCTCATTGCTGACCCGCTCTAGTCCTCTAGTACGTCCTTACTCTCCTGTAACTTCCTACACTTATAGAGCTGAGCCGTAGAGCAAACTGAGCTATAGGGAGGTATCGAGATTTTGCTAGCTTTAAGGAGGAATTGAAGATAAGAACCGTGTGTCTTCTAGAACATAATATAAAGAATTCCCCAAAAGACCACCTCCTCGCTCGAAACCCGCATGGGAAACCTCGGTGTTCGAAATTACAGCATTATATTCTAGGGAATGTCAAAAAGTGATACGGGATCTCGAATACTGGTGTTATAAGGCAGTGGGCGGCCAAGGACCTCGGAACCCATAGTCTCTACTGTTATTTTAGGACACGAATCACATATCTAGATCTTGATATATTAAAAACAAAGAATCTTTTGTATGTGGATCCTATAGAAAGGGTATACACAAATCAAAATATTTTCATTAGACCGATTCAGCTCCAACCCCCGAGAGTCGTGTACGTTGAGCCGAGTCACTGTTTTCTACCAACGCGTCTATCGAGGGATTATAACTCTAGAACCCTCACTCTCTTCTCTTTTAACGCGGAAATAACGCCCAAACCACCTCTCCTACCAACAGCCTGCTCTATCTCAGCCTGCACCAAGGCCATGCAAAGGGCCTGCCCCCCCTGCCTCACTGAAAAGCCCACCCCTCCGCCCCTGCCCAAATCTTCCACCCATTGGGGTCCCACACATCTCCTCGAAATTCGAAACCCGGAGAGAGTCAGGTAGTCCGAGAAGAGCCTGAATGGGCATGATCTGGTTGTTGAACAACACCAGCAATAGATAAGCTGGGAGATGCCGGGCGGGTGGGACAGGTAGCCCGCCGAGGGAGAGCACTGCACGTCCAGGGTGGCGAAGTCGAATGTATCGTGCGCGTCCAGGTCCAGTGGACCTAATGAAGCATAATTATTATGCCGAGGAGATCCTCCCACGCTGCTCATACTTGCAGCAGCAGCAGCCTTTGTGGGCCTTGCGCTGCCCTCTCTTGTCCGGCCCTGTTCTCTTTCTTCAAATGCAAGGCTACGCCAGAAATACGAACAACTAGAACCAATTACGCATAGACTATTTTAACCCGAAATTTTATCTATAGCTTAATGTGCGATACTATATCCTGTGCAGATAACCCTTCTTATTTAGTATAACGATATAAGAGGCCGGATATAATGATAATCCTTTTATCTATTACGGGGATATTACTTTTAGAAATCAGCTGCTAAAGGATACTCCAATCTGGGATAATCTTACGGCAGAAAAGGATATTGTGAAAGACCTATTAAGTAGGATTCCTCTGAATAAATTCGAGAGTAAGAAGAGAGTCTGCGATATAATATCTAGTTAGTCTAGTGTAAATCAAGTATGATACTAAGAACGATACTGATATAAGGATTATAGGTCTCTAATATGTTACAGAGGATTACAGAAGGATTGCCTAATAGTAGCTTAAGATATAGGAAAACGCAGTTAAGTATATATTCTCTAATAAAGAAAGAGAATACCCTTATCTATTTCGTCTTACTTTAAGTACTTTGGATACTATATATAAGTGGTATCAGAAGACATTTATATCATATGACATTATCAAAATGGTTCAAGTTAAAGATCGCCAATTTTCTCAATACTAGCCAGGGCTGTATCATAGACGTCTCCTTCAACATGGGCTATAATTGCTGTTCCTTGTAGAGAAAAGGTGGATATGAACGTACCTGCCTCCCCGGAGTAAACGAATGGCTCACCACTAAGAAGCGAGGTAGACTTTTCCCCAATAATCTTGTCTTCAGAGGAGTTTTCGACAACAGAATATTCAGCTGAAATTTCAGCTGACTGAGGGTTAATTTCACCCTTAATCTACGAAGAATTAGCAAAGATACATGTCGCATCCGCCGAGGAAGGAATTACTTTGAGAGGACCATAAGCCCAACTATAACCTAAATATTGTTTAATAGGGCTAGAGCATAGGGTTATTGTAAGGACTTACTCTGACCTGACATTATAAAGCACGATTTAGTATACGATGATTCTCGGAAGGGGAGGAAATTTTGAGGGGAAACCAAAAAATGGTTAGTGGACAATTTTAGTTCGGTGCCTTCGATGGCTATATGCCATCGACTTAGGTATTTAACAATGTAATTTTTTACATTATGATGACGCATTTAGGTCTAATAACGGCAGACGAAAGTCGTCAGGCATATCTGCTGTTACGAAGTGATAGTCAACCCCGGGGAAAATCCATCCATGGATGAGATGATGAGTACCAACGGTAGGTATTCCAAGTGATTTTATCGTATAAACTACCATGTGATATTCTTCTAATTACACTTCCGTGGTACAAATGCTACCTAACAAGCCCCGTACCCCCAAAAAACAAAGATCATGGGCGGAAGTGGCAGCCGGTGCGTCACACAGACCTCAGACAAAAAAAAGGAGGGCACCGAGAGAGGCGACTAATCAACACCTAGCCCCGGGCCTTCTATTAATGTTGGAACAATCTGTATCGATAACCTTGGAACCTTGGAACCTTAGAGAGGGCTATTCTGAAGTGTTGGTTGATAAGGTTCCGGTTTGTTCGCGGGGTTTTACGGCTTCCTCTCCGTCGCAAATGAGTTGATTGGCCTTTGATATAAAGGAATACGACAGGATATTGTGAGCTAACTAAACATGATAATTTCAGATAGACATTGGGTATTAGGACAAGTATACAAGCTGGCCGTCGATGTTGGCGATATGCGTAGCCAGGTCAATTTCGCTGGGTACAAAATTACCAGACGAGTCCCGGAGATCAGAATGAAGGATGGGCCTCTTATCTGGTCCCTGGGTTAAAAGGGTGATACTCCGTGCATCATGACTGAAATTTTTCCCACCCCAACTGAACTGGCCTAAAGAGAGAGGGTTGGTTAAGTATGATATGATTTGCAACACCAGTGTCTCACCATTTTCATTTCCTAGATATTCATCGAGAGGGATATTGTCAGTAAGACCACTACCCTCATCGTTGTTGCAAATTGCAGACAAGAAAGTGCAACTGGGCTCGCTTCTCAGACGGATATCACATGCACTGTGGTGGAAAGACATGGTCAAAATATTTTGACGTTTCGATATTGTGATATTCGGAAATCCTGACAAAACTTTACCAAAGAAAAACACTTGGATGATCGCTTATATATGGTGTGGAATATCTCAGCTTAGTGGCAAATTTTTGTTTATTTATGTTGTGATCGTATTTAGGTCATGATGACATGCAGATATGGGGATTGGGCTATTTAAACTGGATATCGTTGTTTAACGGTCGAACCACTCAAACATGATACACTGTTTTAATCTGATTAAACCTGGTACTTAGAAGTTAACTCATTGATCAACCTTGGAACGTTGGATAAGCAACTTAAAGAGTTTTATACACGAATTTTTATACACGAATTTTTAACTAAGTTGGGGTAATTTATGGCCAGGAGGCATCTTGATATTTGACTCTCGGATTACTGTTTTCCAGCAAAGGCATTCCTGGCCTCATGTGGCAACCTTGAAATTCATGTGACATGCCTTGTCATTACGCTCCGACTAGGTATAAGTATCTACATTCCTCCCCACTCCCAAACTGGCCCCTAGATTCTACCTAGTGGATCAATTTCTGAATCATATAACTCTAGTACTTCACTTTCTTGGATGATTATTTATAACCTATCTTCCCCAATATGCCGATTCGTAATTATGGTCTCTGGAAAGCAACCCCTGTATCCTACATTGTTGAACACGAAGAGGATGACCATGAAAGTCCGCATTTATCACTTTACTTCAGTGATAAAGGAGGACTGACTCACCATTCTGGCCACAAGTCTCGCCGAGCCAGCAGAGGAAACATTGAAATTCCCGGGCTGTTCAGAGCAGCAATCAACGTCAAGTCTGGTGACAAGAATGAATCGCGACTCGTCTACTGGGTGAATCACGATTACAAAAATCACCCGATCGTCAATAGTCTTGCCGACCTATCCTCGGGGTTTTATCCCCTTGAAGAAACGGAGCCAAATCCTGTTGGTGCGAGACTAGACTACATCCGGAGTAACTTGTTCAACGTCAACACAGGTCGCATCTTACCCCATGATGTACCAGGCTCAAACAATGATATGATTGATGTCTTGGAACCTGAGCTCAAACAGGCGATTGACTCGAAGGCCGATATTTACCTATTTGGAGAACCTTTCAGTGATCGAAAGGGTATCCACAATGTGCATATGAATCAAGGCAATGTTGATCGATTTGCAAATGATGATGGTGTGTTCCAAGACGGTGGCCTTTTGATCAACTACCCACTCTCTGGTCGATGGGTTGGGGTATTCATAGGATTCGCGTCCCAAGCTGTGCACACCGACAATAATACAGGGCATGCCATATCGTCAGAAACCTGGGGAGACTATTTTGGGAGAAAGAAGAGAGATGCCGGCCTGACCGAGGACTCTGTGACAATTAATGAGGCATTGATGAGACCCGAGTCAAACGATCCAAGAGCCAGACGGAGGTCGGTTATTCTCACAAATCCGAAAGACCACAGGATTTCATTGGCTTCCTGGAAAATCAAAAATTCAGCGGGGGAATTTCAAACACTGCCACATAATGCAGCTTTGGATGCGGGGTCAACGCAAGCGTTTGAAATCCCGGACGTTCATCTCTCAAACCTCGGCGATACCATCACACTGTTGAATGAACAAGGACTGAAAGTTGACGGGGTAAGCTATCTGTCCCGACAGGGATTTGACAGGCTACCAGTTGCTTTTGCTCATTGAAATTTCTACTTTGAAAATTGGCCTGTTGTCTTTAATTTCCCAAAAGTACTACTATCTCCTCAACAAAACGAACTTCTATCCAGAAACATACAGTATTCGGATTAATAATTGTATCCCTCAAGTGTACCTTGTGTTTTGTTATTTGATATTCTCGTGTAAATCCTAATAAAAGAGGATACCTTGATGTTTCTCGGTAAAAGTCCCTTTGGAATCAAGCAAATGATAGAAGAAGTTGTCCAGGAGGATATCCTATGTATTTTAATACTCTATAGCCGGCAGACAGACAGGCTGTGTTAATTCTTCGAGAGGGAACATCGGGCAACGCTCGGAGGGTTTATTAAATTCCATGCCGTGACTGGCTTCCGGCAAATTAATTCCTGAGCTAACGCACTTTCTATATTCTGCCGTACCCGTTATCTATCAGACCCATCTTTAGCTTGTCATAGTTATTGAAAATTGGGTTTTGGCAAATAACAATGGGAAGCATTCTGAGAGTAAAGGTATCATTCTACTATGGGACTATTAGCTAATGTACCCGACAATATATGCACCTCGAGGGGCGAAGATGTCTAGGAATAGCCCTTCTCACCACAGACCACTTAGTACACTCGTCCAATACATAGCATTGAAAACATTATTCTCATTATAACTTGCCTCTGTAAGAAACTTGTACAATTCACTACCGAGGTGCACACGCTGTAGTAAATGAGCTATTTCCATATAAGTACCGATAAGAAAGGATTGCTTCAGACGCTGTAAGCTTACAATTAAAAGCCACATACTTATCGACAGAAAGTCGAGTGCTCACTCGCTCGCCGATCAATGTGCTAGTGGCTGTCATTTTTAGTATTTACCTTCGGCGAATTTATGTACGTTGAGGTAACCCCACTAGCACCATTGCATTAATTGATAGTTGGAAGACTTGACGGACGGAGTAACTAGAAGTAGCATCATTTCTGTGGGTCATTTTGTGTGCTGACTATTACCATTCGGAAAGGACATGGACAGAAAGACAGATAGGTAAGACTCTAGTTACTCACATCATTATCTGTACAGCTACCATTGCGGCGCACTAATCTCACCGATGGATAATGGGTTTTGAACTGAATGACCTTAAAAGTCTCCGATAAAACAAAGTCTGCGGAGCTTTTTTTGAACTTAGTTGCAGTTGGCCTTTGATTTCAAATTCCTAATTATCACCGAATATGTGTCCGTGTTCCGGAGAGCGCTAAATTACTAATTGTGCTCTTTTTCGCATTGTATAAATTGCCGGGCTGTAACCTGCTTCAAAGTATTATTCACAATCCCTCACAATCTGAATGTTGAGTTTTGTCATTCTGTTTGAATTTTAAACAGCATGGGGCAAAGCAAGACTACGAACAGCTACCTCGAAGGCATCAAGAGTGCCATGCATAAATATGATGCAGAGCTCAAGAAAATCAATCATCTCGTATGATCTCCGATCCTGATGTACCATGTGAGCTTCTGCTGATTACCCAAGATATGGTCAAAACCTGAGCTTGCTTTCGAAGAGTACGAAGCACATAACAATATTTGTGCTATGTTCGAAAGCCTCGGTCACGAAGGATATAAAGTTAGGCGTAGTGCCTATGGATTGGAAACTTCCTTCGAAATAGAGTATACTCATGGCTCTGGAGGTAGGGTTATAGCATTTAATGCAGAATACGATGCACTTCCAGGGATTGGACATGCGTGTGGCCATAATCTGATAGCAACCAGCGCTATCGCAGCATTCCTTTCCACTTGTGAGGCTCTGAAGATTCTTCACGCAAACGGACCTGGTTTCATTGTCCGCCTCTTAGGAACCCCTGCCGAAGAGATGGGGGGCGGAAAGATCCACATGATCAAGAAAGGCGCATACAAAGATGTATTCGCTTGCCTCATGCTGCACCCTATGTCCCCTTTGCCCCGAGATGATAGATTTCTCAGCATTGCAGCGGGGCTCCCAGGAGGTTTCCTTGCTACTGACGACGTTCTTGTCACCTTCGCAGGAAAAGCCGCGCACGCAGCGGCAGCTCCTTGGGAGGGTATCAATGCTCTTGACGCAGTTGTGGCTGCGTATGTCAATATCTCTCTTCTTCGTCAGCAGTTGATGCCTAGCCAAAGAGTTCATGGAAAGATAGTCAGTGGAGGTGATCGACCAAATATCATTCCTATGTCGACATCAGTTGAGTATTGTATGAGAGCTTCAAGTGTGAATTCTCTCAAAGATTTGAGAGCCAAGGTTGCCAACTGTTTCGAGGCCGCTGCAACTGCCACTGGGTGCCAGGTCAAACTTGAGTGGTGAGTGACTGCTGGCTCAATCATGACTTCCCTGAATTCAACTAAAAGGTTCAAAAAGGGGAGACAATCCGTACGCTGATCTCAAGATCAATCGACCCATATGCGAAACTTTTGTCGATACAATGCAGCAAATGGGCCACAGCGCAGTTTTCGATATGCCTGAGCAAGAAGGCGTATTGAGTGGGGGTTCAACGGACATGGGTAAGTACAGCCAGTTGCAACTATTCTCGAAACATTTTTACTGAGGGGAAGCTCCGGCATTCAGGCAACGTTTCTTATGAGGTACCTGGATTTCATGCTATGTACGTCATCCCAGCAAATGGCGTCAACCACACCCAGGACTTTACTAGCGGCGCCGGATCATCGGAGGCTTTTGAACGCACAATTGCGTGTGCCTCGGGGATCGCTGCGGTGGCATGTAAAATACTGGTCGATGATGACTTTGCTGAGCAGGTAGAGAGAGACTTCCGGATGGGTTTGGAAATAACAGTGAAAAGATGAAATTCATGGTTCACTATCAGTTGGCCGACCTCAGGATACTGATAGATTCATTACGGAAAATCGTTGAAATTCCAATATTGTCTCCCTTTACCTCTGGCTCTGATTGGTAATTGCTTTTCCCATATGCTAAGCTCTATAAAATCTCTATTATGTACCCATTCATGTTCGAGAAATGGTAATGTGTGTGCGCAATGATGCCGCATCTTCAAGTTGCTATAGAAATTGAGTCCAGGCTTCAACGCAAGGGCCTGCACAATCTAAACGTGTACTATTTGACTTACTGGGCTTCCCATTTTGAGGGGAGGAAATGTATCTTCGGAGTTTGAAATCCCATACAAATCACATTAAGCTAGCTAGGCTGTGATTCAATTCTTGTCTCTGTTTTACGCTCCTGGCGGCTAAACGTCCATTTCCACGAGATAAAAACAGATACCGTAGCAAGGTTGATGCGTATATGTGGCTCCAAGATGATGAACAATAATAGCTCCCGTTTACGCAATACCGAGCCGCCATCTAGATGGCCAGCTGACCTCCGTATGTTATAGCTACCTTCATTGTCTAAAGGGATCGCGTAAAGGAGTTGACAATTTTGTAGTATATAAAGAGATTTATTAAAAGGTTTGGCTAGGAGACATTTGAATGTGGGTTTACATATCCGATCTCTTTGCCACTGTTCGAGCCCGTATACGAGCCCCGTAGCGCCAGAATATGACGGGTACTGGAATCATGATCAAGCTCAGAAACGCAACTAAGGTTGCCGCCCAATCTACGCCGAGGTTGTGGAACATGTAATTGGCGAAAAGAGGGAAGACTGCCCCGAATATGCTGCGAACAACGCCATTCGCCGCCATAGCACTGTTGGCAGTCTCCGTGTAGCAATCCACAATGTAGATGAAGCATTGGGTGAAGATTGTATACATGCCCCATCCGATTAGTATGCCTGAGCAAACTTGGCTTGGCCATGGAATATACGGGCTCGATGTCCATCCATACCAAAAGAGTCCGATAGGAACAAGACACCCACCGAAGATCATTAAAGGCAAACGGTCTTCAGGCTCGGTTTTGCCGCCTCGGGCATTGATTTTTCCTCTGAAGTATGTCATAGTGTAAATCACTACAACCGCTGTACCAACTAGAACCCCGATAATGATTCCCAGAAGAGGTAGTGAGGCGAGGTCACTGCTCCAGCCACGTACCTCACTAAATGCAATAGGATATGACTGATAAAACAGGTACATCAACCCATAGATGTAGGATTGATAGAGTGTCAGTAGTACCAAAATGGGCTCCGTAAAAAATAAAACTGGGTAGTCAGTGTTTAGCAATAATCAGATATAGGGCCGCGCAAGTATGACACTCACCCCAGGGACGTATCAGGTAAATCCGTGCCAAAACACCAATCGAAGCGCCTTCCACCTCTAACTTGGAACGCATGTTTTTGTTTCCCGTTTCTTTGCGAAGACGTTTTGCGTTTCTATGAAGAATGCTGGGTGGATGTGTTTCGGGGTATGTTATTAGGGCAAGCAGAGAAATCGCCAGGCCCGCAATAATCACAACCCACATGGTCCACCTCCAGCCAATAGAGCTTTCGACAATGAAGCTGCCAATGACTGGGCCAAATGTAGGACCCGAAAAGACCAAACAGATGCACAATGCCATTGCGATACCCCGATGGACAGCATTCCAACAGTCCGTGATAATTCCTCCGAGTATGGCAATAGGCGCAACTCCAAATAATCCAGCCAAAAAGCGCCCAATCAACAATGTCGCCATGTTTTGACTCAAAGCCGCCATCAAACCAAATAGAGAAGATATCGTGACCCCCGCAATCAAGGGATATTTTCGGCCAACTCTCTCCGACAACGGTCCAAATATCAGCGGCCCGATAATGTAGCCCTACACATGTCTTAGCCATGATCCTATCCTGTGGGCTGCCATATCAGGCGTATCTTACATACCACGAGAAATAAGGATGTACCAAGCACTGTCACCTCATCACTGATGCCGAATTCCTCCGCAACGTTTTTCTGAGCAGTGCCGAAGATACTGCTTGAAATGGTGACCACGAGATTGAATATCGCCAGCATGAAGCTGACCCAAACGCGGTGTCGTAAGGCCCAGTTATGTGGGTGGGAGGGATCGTCTGGGCCAGTAAACTCGATAATCTCAAGTTGGGGAACTTCCCGCATGGGAGTGCCATTTGGCTCTCGTTCGATGTCCGTTGTCATTCGATTTGAGAGTGTTGTGAACTAAGTCGGGTTGGTGGGATTGATGGGACTGCTTCTTGCTTTAAAGGTAACAGATGAAAGAGTGATTAAATACTCGGATACCGAAGTGGAGGGCAGTAGCATTGGGATGTAGTCAGTGGCAGAGACGCGGAGACTTTTCTCCTAATGCCAGAGGGCGGGAGTGGCGCTTAGAATTGTGGACTATCTTTATGGTATATCACACTGAGACAAGCGATAAATAAAGGTCCGTTTCGGAGACTTCTATGCATTGATTGCAAAATTCATTGATTGAGTACCTACCCAGCGGCTTACACTCAATCTCCTGATTCTATCTCTTCAAGTCATCAGCTCGATCTTCACACATATCCCTATTAGAAATATTAGATAATGCCTAATGGCTATGATTTTGTGGTCTACAGGTCAAGAATTTGGCGTCCTCGTTATCAGCGCTGGAAGTGGACCAGACGGGCTTTGAGGCGGCAATGGCATGTTTCAGCTCACAGAAATACCGCAACCAAAGTGTCTCTATGATGCGCGGTTTTTTATGCCTACCAATAGCAATGGTAGTGTTCAGAAAACTTCCCAATTGGGGAAAGGGGGGAGGCAAGACGGCCACGATGATGGGGCTCTTGCTGATGAAACAGTTTCTGCGCGATCTACACGAAAGCACAAGTTAATTTCCAATAGAATAGACTTATCTCGTATATTCTTCGGAACAAGGGCAATCGGTTTATTCCTCTGAACTACAACACCCAGCATATCGACCCTTGGCTCCCCAATTTACGGTTTGGTTCTTCTGACCCGCATGTCGAATAACGCCGCCGTTTCACACGTGAGATCCCATTTCCAGTTGAGGAACGAATACGGTGCTCGGACTATTTGTTTGGTAGTCCTCCCTTAACACGTTGGATTAATGACAGCAATGTAGGTGCCCGAGTAGAAGTTCTCCACGGAGACTTATCTATCTTACATAAGCCCAGACGCTTTAAAATGTTCCGGGAGGTTCGAAGTTCCTCTAAACCTCATCATCATGGCCACACCACAGCGCGTCACTGGTAGCCAGCTGACCTCAATAAGACCTGGAACGGGCGGTCGGGCCTTTCGGGTTGCATGCGATTCTTGTAGTAGGCTTCTTCTCCTCTACCAGAGCTAGTACCAAATTGACCGACGTGGATTGTATTAAGGAGCGAAAAAGGTCCGATGCTCCGGAGAGCGCCCTACTTGCACAAGATGCCTTGACACCAAACTAAGTTGTTGTTACTCACCTCAAATGTCACTGGGGAGACCAAAGTCTCGGCGGAGCCATCAGAAATCCCACCGGATTCGTCAACGCGAACATCGGGCTGCTTCACGTCCGCGCTCCACATCGCCTGACAGTCTTCCCCATGCTGATACGTCGCCCATAATAGGCGGGGATATTGCGACACACCAGCCTCATCAATTTACTTCCTTGGAAGATCTTCAAACGGACATAGGGAGTGGTTTGGTCTGTTTACCATCCGTAAACGGAAGTAATCGCAATGATGATTCGTAAGATAGCTCCGTTTAATCTCAACTGTAGCACTTTGCTGACAACCAGACGCTTGCCATAGATCTCCAGAGCGGTTTTACCCACAACCAAAGGGGGACATGCTTTCTATTCCAGCTGATCGTTGTGCTTGTCTTTCTGAACAGTATCTGTTATTGGAGCAGTTGCGAGTAAAGTCCCGGCTTATAGCCCCAGACGATCTTGTTATTTTACGTGGGTCTGTACAAAAGGCCATCGAGATTTTGAATTGCCAAGAATGCCCGTCGCGCTATTTTTCAGTTATTCAAAACTCCGTGATTTTGGGTGTTGTCTGTATGTGCATTGCGGAATGTTATGCAAGGATACTTGATGCAATTGATGCAGAGGAGGCGCGCCTCGCGCGAAATGGCGAACATAAGCGGATTCGAATTTCTAGTATTGGTGATGGTATTCCGTGTTATCTTAACCCATCTGATGACACCTTTTCAGCAAAAGTCGCACCAGCGGAATGGAGAAGTCTGATGCGCAATATCGTCAAGACTGAGATTTATGGAGTGGACGATAGTGCAATGTGTTTTATGAAGTTGGTTGAACTGTTGGAGTTGCGCCAGACGCGCTGGCATCAGGATCCGCCTGCATTTGATTGCCCACCTTCTTATCGTTCGACATGCCAGGTTCCGGACAGAATACCGACCTGTCTCCTTATCGTCGGTGATGTTAGGAAGCTTATTGATTTTTATGCCCTGTAGGCTGACTTTTAAAGATAATTTCTATTATAAAACTTCCTCCAACATGGTAAGCAAGTAGTGGGATTATTTAATGTTTTGGCGCCGATTCATAGTTCGAATACAACGGGTTTGGTAGCTGCGGATCATGAGAGAATATCTCTTGCCGAGTCGCCGGCGGATCAAACCTCTCCTCAAGGGGAAAAGTGTTCACCAGCCTAGCGGCTTCCATTCCGAAACAGAGAACATCTTTTTCCGCGGTAAGTCGATCTCGAAAGCATCTGTCATCAACTGATTGCCAGGAGCAATCAGGTCATAGTGGATGGCAGGATCACGTTCGTCGTCGACGCGGTCACTTCGTAGTATCAACTTTGACGGGCCATCCGCACATGTAGCACAGCCTCGGGGAGAATGGATAACTTTGGGATGAAACAATCCATCGGCGATTGGTTCTGGCTATTTGTACTTCCGACGTAATCTCATGTCTCTGTCAAGAATGCTGTTGATGGCCTCCTTGAGCCGATGCCCCTTTCTCTCGTATCATGTCATTGCAGTGCGCAATATAGTTGATGGCTGGTTGAAGAATCGCGTATGCTGAAAACTTTGATCTTGGATGGAAGAAGTGTATATTATTGACACAGAAGAAGCCCATTTAATCTTTAGTTCTAATCTTGAGTTTAGTATTGGCCCTTTCGCTTAGGGCGCTCTGTCCTTGTGCGTCCCGTGCGTGGTTCTATAAAACCCTCTTGGTCCCCTATGTAAGGCTGTCGTTTCTTACACGCATCTGTTACGGGCAACTAAGTATGCCATCGGAACTCAACTCTCTCATTGGATAATATTGCCGGCAGTTTTCAGTCATCCACCGTCATTTGCAGAGTATAGTTAGAGTCAACCTACCTACCATTTAATCGATAATTTACGAGTATACAATAATAGTCGGCTGCTTATACGGCCTAGTAATATCTTTTTAGTGGTCTTTCTAGATATTTTTTTGGATGCTCTTTTCTAGCGGCGGAGGCTTCTGGTATCAATAAGGAGGTTTTGGCTACCTAGAGTGCTGGCTAGACATGGTCGATGAATCTAGCCCTATCTTGGTGCCGACTGAATCACCTACCTGCGAAGATCCCACTATCAACCATTTTCACTTGGATGGAAAGGGCTAACTTATAATCATGCCTTTTATCCTTCTTTGCTAATTAGCCTTAAGAGGACGACCAAAGCAGGTCATGAAAACCACTGTAATTGCCAAACTATAGTATGCGAATGGGATGATTTGGCTAGTCATCAGTTAGGTCAATAACTGTAGCTTTTCCCTTGCCAAGGTCAGACTCCCCCTGGGCTGTAGAGCGTTGACTTCTATACCGCTTTGCAGATGGTCCAGGTTCTCCACAGGTCGATCTCTTCATCTGCCGCAGATTTGGCTCATTGGGGCGTTCTTCAAGAAATTTCAGTTCTTTGAAAGCGTGTTTAATACCCGCTATGTCTCTGTCGCTGTATCCATGTACCTGGCGACAATGCGTTGAGAATTCCTCCTTGTTTGTCAAAGGGAACCCCGGGCTTTCTGTTGGGCCACAGTCTCCTTGTACGCAGTGCAACTCTATAGGCTCATCATCTTTATTGGCGTCAGCATCTCGTTGACGAGCTTCCCAAAAGTGAAATACAGCCCTATCTCGTAGCTTATCTCGAGTATCCGTAGTCAAGTTCTTGACCCAACCTGCTAGCTGCAAGGATGCGACTGGTCCTAGTATCCTCGGTTCACCATGTTCTTCCCTATATTCCTTGAGCGGATCTTTGCTCAATTGCTGCTCCAACCATTGAAAATCATTGGCATAGCATAACTTGCCAAATTCATGCCAGGCCTTAAGATGTTGAATGACAAAATCTCGGTGCTCTGTCACTCCCCAGGAATGTATCTGGTCGACCAACGACAAGAGCTCCCATGCTTTGCGCTTGGTCACAACCCGGCCGCTCCAGATCCTTTGAAAAACCTATCATCACAATAAGTATACGAAGGCAAGTTTACTTCCATTGGCCAAACTTACATAGACAGACTTACTGAGTCCTTCATGTCCGGCATGCTCTTTCTCCAGACGCAGTCGCTTGTAGCCCACCAACACATGCCAATGAGCTCCAAAGGACGTGAGAGCAAAAACTTGATTATTGCAACTCTGTTCAGTTTGGTATGGTCTTTCTGATCCAACAGAAGGCCCTGGCTTCCTTGCTAAGTTATCTAGCATATCAAGGTAAACCGCTCCTGCTGAACAAGCTTGGCGGCGAGCTTCTCGAGGGTCCCCACTCCATCCCTTAGCTTCATAAACAGCAAAAGGGAAGACTAGGTCTACATCTCCCCAATGTGGGTCAGAAATGAGACCGCAGTGGCGATGCAGAAGGAGGGATTCAAGACGGTCACGATCTAGGCTCCATACATCCAAAGACTCGGGGTACTCGGGGTAATCGGCAGGTTTGAAGGTCGCAAGTCCGAAAGTAGCATCCGGTATTCTTTTAACAAACTTGGGTTGGCCGTCAAGGAGACATGACACATTATTTCTTTTTTGCTTGATTGTGTTGTACTCATGTTTGTCTCTTGATTCAATTGGTCAACAGTTAGAACCCGCTCCAGGAAATAGAAACTCACACTGCCAACGCTGGGTCCTCCCTTAGCAGACCAAAAACATCTTGCCACGCATCGGCTTCCCAAGCATATTCGCTTTTCTTAAATCTTTCGTTGTCCAGGCTATGCTTGAGGAATTTTTCTGCTCTGACACGACGACCGTCTTCGCTAACATGGTTCCAATCGGTATCATGAAGTGAAGGAAGCCAGAGATTATGGCATGGCGTAACGTATGCCGGTGAGTAAAAATGCCGATAATAGATGCCTCGAGCGTTGAGCCCCCAATCCGCACCATAACGCTCTATCATTGAAAGCGGTGTTTCTTCGCCGGGTATGAGATAGCTTTTTTTTTCCCGATTAGCCTGATAATGTCACATAGGAAAAGGCCTGGGAGAAGACTATACTGCTGAGCACCGACGTAATACCTTTCCAGTGCTGATTCAAGATCATCATCTGTTCTTCCATCCCTTTGCGTCATATCAACTGGCGGATAAGTAACTTCGAGCGCTAGTATTTCCGGGGACCCAATTTCTCTCGTTTTTTTGAGCGCTCGAATCTGCTGGTACAGCTCCGCCCGCTTATTTTTCCATTGCTCTCGGTACTCGTCTTTAGTGATGCCTGTTACGTAGTTTGAACGAGCACGATCTTCTGATGGATACTCTCTCAAAAATGAAGGGTGCGGGACCATTGGCCCATCAAGATGAACAGTCCCTTTCCAAGGCTCTGGCTCTACTTCTTCGGATTGAGCAACAGGTCTCAAACGAAGGACAGGGCTGACCGCCTCTGAGAAATTTTCAGATTTTGACATTGTTCGGATAAAGCCAAAGGAAAGCCCAAGTTCACCTTTTGACAAGATCCTAGAACATGCAGTGATGAGGGAATCAGGGCCTAGGAATGGGTACGGAGCAAAGCCGATTGTTGCTTTGACTATGTGCAGATGCCAAGATAACTGATGTTTCAGAGAAAGCAATGATATCCAATCATTTCTAGTAGCTCATTCAGTCGAGGGGTCCCTGCGAGCTTAGCTGATTCTCGCCCTGATTCACCTGTGTCCGCAGCCGCGTGACCCGCGACCGTAAAGGGGCACTCACCCATTTCTTACCCGGGCAGCACCCACTAAACTTTTGACCGCACAAGAGCTACTCTGTACGAGAGTACTCCGTACACGTCAGCCGGATATTACTTGGGTCTTCACTGCATTGCCTAATTTCTACTCCGTAGGATAGCAAACTCTAGCCAGGATCGTGTGACCGAGGTTACATGCGTTGGCATTCATGAGCTGCCTATCACCATTTGTGAGGTTCCTCGGATCCCTCGCGTCAAACGATAATATCTAGCTCATATGATTGGACATTAGTGCTGGGTGGCTGGGTTTGCACACCAATCAGGCCGCGACAGGTGATCAACAAAAAACGGCCCGTCACGCTGAACTTCTCTGCGAACAGGTTGAGGCTGAAAGTGAAAAAGGACGATGAAATGAGTAACAGAATTTATGGACCACGCTTGGCTGTTACAGGTAGGATTAAAATCAGTTCCCCAACTTGCACACAGACGCCGAAAAGTTCTAGATTGTTATAGACTCATCGGCCACAAGATCTTGTCGGATCGATATGTAGTCCCCCTTGTCCAGCTAACGAGTGAGTTCTGATTCCATATCATCCTCTTCCGACTAGTAGTGAGAAGGTAAAGCCCTTCGTGTTTAGACCCCGCAAAGCTTTCCATCCACAAAAGTAAGAAGTGAGTTCCTGCGAGAGGATGGCTCGGGATCAGGATTCGGTCTGCTAGAGTCGGCTAAGCCGCGGCTAAATAATCAGAAGTAGCGTCGACACTAGCGCTATGTTCAGTTGGCCACGATATAATGTTGATTACTGTACTAATAGGCAATGAATTACGCTATACGGAAAAGCCACGATTCTACCTCGAAAAACCACGCACAATCATGGCCTTTCCACCGTCACCCCCCATATCGGATATTGGATGCAGATTGTTTCATATTTAGCCATGATACGGTCGGATTAGCGCACTTGGCTTTGTGCGTACCCGTGCGTGGTTCTATATTATGCTTCGTGTGTTTCTCCGTGTACCTTCTAGAACTTCCACGCCACGCGACGAAGGACAAATGCCACTCAACTTCATTGAAAAACATAACCCCGGATGCCTGCTTGGGGGAAAACTAAATTGGATACTTATTTCCTTTCCGAATGGGAATAACCTCACCCAAACCCGTCAGTCTTTACTGAGTCCCCCGCAGACCGTCGCAAAAGGCTTTTGCGCCGATTTCTCGCATTGGGGTACGAAGGAAGACAGGTGAATGCCATCTATACCTTGCGAAAGACTACAACATTTAACTAACTGAACATCAAAGGATTAGCCTTATCGACCAGGCAATGCACCGCCCTTTCCCACTCAACCTCAAATAGATGATATTCTTCGGCCCGTAAGGCCTGAAGCACTGCGTGTCTACGGTCATAACACCACTGCTGACAATGGCTACTGGCTTCGTCTCTGCTACACGAATGAAGAGGGTCATAATGCTCTATGGTCTGCCAATGAAGTTGCAGAATGGGTAACTTATGATGAGGTTGACCTTAAAGATTAAAGTATTTTCGGTGGCCTGGATTTGGCAGCTGCTCTGGAAATATTTCCTGAGCGGGTCAACTTTGAGATCAGAAAGGAGAGCCTCAGGGGCACGATAGGGGATGCCGAAGAAGGCGGCTGGGATGAAAACCCTCTTGAGCCCTACGCCCTGTATCGGGCAGAGTGTGTTCTTACCCATATATATGTGGAGGATCACGGCGCTTGGTTTTAGCATGTTTGGAAAGGGGACTTTGAAGGTGAGCGTGGAGAAGTCGGTCCTGCTTATCAGAAGGGTGGAAGCCGAGGTCCCCCATACACTCTTTGAAGACGTGAGATTGTGAGCTAGTACATGTAGATATAAAGCCAGTCATTTCAGTCTGGTGAAGGGTCATCCCTGAGAAATACTCCACGTGCTAGGGAAAAGAGAGTTGTATAAAATCAATTGGAAGAAACATAAGAGACATGATAAGGAAAGGTCTATTGTACTCAAGTCAGGTATTTGATGAGGTATCATCCTCTGCTTAATCGCAATCAATTATTAGTTCGGTTACATCCTCAGTATTAACGTGGGAGACGTATATTCTAGGTTTAAGTTATAATAATACTGCGGAATAGACATCGACATTGCCCGTCCATGGGCACTAGGAAGTGTCCACGACCGTGAGGACCCTCATGGAAACACTTCCCTCTAGCAAGTATTAATATCTATATGAAAGAATATATTACGTTATTCCCCTCCAATACATAGTTTCACATAGCCACCACATGGATATACCTTAACAACAAACATAAAAATATGTGCGAGGGAGTTATCAAAATACATCATGAGATGTTGAGAGATTGAGATATGGGGAGTGCAGAGAGCTATAGAAGAAGAGAGCCGAAGAGGTGCAGGACCAATCAAGAGAGTACGAACTGGAGAAGCCGGAATGCATCTCTGACAACATAATATCTCACCTAGGTGTCTTCTTTACCAAACCCCAATAACGTAACCTTTTCCACGGAGAATTTTGATTAAGAGTTTCTACTAAAGCCTTATTGACAAATCGTCGGACCGAATAAACGAAGTATTCCCCGGATCATCGAGCGTAGAGTTGTAGCGCTGATTAGATGGTCGAGTAGCAAGCTCCAATCATTCTCAATATTGATATCATTATATAACGTACATTTCACACTGCCTTCTCCACGGCAAACCCAAAGCAGCTTAGGCCTAACATAATTTGCGGCGTTGTCACAGGATGACGCACTTGGCTCTTTCCTGCTCCATTTCATTCACTCATTAACAATCGCCCTCGATAACTATTCCGAATCCGAGAACTCGAAATCCGATGAGTCCAAATCCGATGAGTCCGAATCCGAGGAGTCCGAATCCGAGGACTCGGAAGAACTCGTTGACTCGGTCGACGATGTATCCGATTTGTCCTCGTCCATGTCGCTGTCGGTGTCCCCCGTGTCTTCCCAATGTTCACTACTACAAGGGATCGTCAGTATCGTCTCTCTCGGGAGTCAAAATCCGAACCGATGAAGGGGAAACTGAACAAACCTGTAGGACTCGTTTAGGTCGCGCCAGTCTGGCGGCAGGTCGCCTGCAACTTGAATAGTGCGGGCGTATCTTTCGATCTTTTGCCAGAAGTAATCTGTCTGTGGACGATTGCTTGGGCTTTTGTAAGGAAATTGCTGTTTGACGAGCACGGTTAGTGATCGAGAGTTTGGGCTCGGCGAAGTACATCTCTTACGTTACTGGATATGGAGAGCTGGATAAATGATACGACAAAGGCAATCCACCATTTCGTCCGATTGGGGCCTCTGAGGCCACGCCCACCTCGAAACTCGACGGTGCCGGTAAAGCGGGCGCCGGGGACGGTGTGCTCGAAGTTCCACATCACGCGCCGGTCCTCTTGCATAAAGCGCTTCAACTCCTCCTCGTTCTTGATCTTCCAAATCCGTTCCATGGTTTGTCGGACATCCTTCTTGGAACCGCTCTTGTACATCGAGCCCACGAGTGAAGTTTCCCAGTTATTCTGGCAGTACGTATTGTTGCGGCGGGGGAGGGGAGCATGTCGTTCAGATTGTTCGCGTAAAAGACGATACTGCAGGCGATATTCTTTAGCTCAGTCATGGTGAAGCGCTTGTTGGGCCCAGGGGAGACATGGATGTGGCTGCCGCATTTAGCGGAGCGGCGGGGCATTTCGAAGACACGGTCCCAGGAAGTCCAGAAGAGGTTGATTTCGGTTTGCCAGTCTGCGACTGTGCTGAGCACCGGGGACACAGCTTCTATGGGAACTTTCGACTCAGCATATTAGTATTTTGTAGTTAGGACGGAGAGCGCTGTCCCCGGGATGAACAGCAGTTCTCACTAGCAGGGTAGTCTGGTTCGCCCAGCGATCCATCTCGTGTGAGGAACCATTTGTCATAATGCTCAGAATGCTTGCGGTATCTGCCTTCTAGGGAATCTGCTTTTGCATTAAGGCCATGGGAGCGGAGAGATTTGGCGAGTTTCTCATAGTAAAACCTTCGGTCCAGGGGTTGTCGGATTTCGTGAGGCTCGGAAATGAGCTCGATCTCGACGCCAAAGTAAAAAGAGTACCTTGCCATGAGGGTCGTGTCAATGTCGCTTTCGTTGCTCCTTCATATATATAGATATATATATAGACCAGACACTCCAAGGTGGGCGCTCACTGCTACACGCAAGGTGAGAAATCGGATAATATGGTGTCCATCACATATTTAGTCTTTCAGCCTCATCAACCCATCTGGGGCCGATTGCCTCGTATCAGATATCGAACACCAATGCCCGTTCTTCTGCCCAATTGAGCCGGGAAAGCTCCCAATAGGGCCCCTCGCATGGGGATGGCTGAGTCTGAGCCCCCTATCCCCCTCTTGCCTGTACGAGTAGGGGAGTAAGTCACCGGGACAGTATAGGCGCCGAAGTGCCCAAAACAGAAAGAGTCCGATACAATAGCTGCAGAGCGAGAGACAGCTGCATTACGGTAGCGCAGCCACCGGCAAAGAGAAAACCGCAGCACGACGATTGTGACCTTTTACCTGCCTTGACTCCTGCAGGTTCGAGAAGTGCACGTGCTGGGACGGAAATAAGTGGTTGATGTGAGAGAGCAGCGAGAACCATGGGGTCCACGGGTAAAATTCCGATACGCTTACTGTACAGCAGTCGATACCCGTGGACGTGTATATGCAGGCTTTATCCTTGATCCGGTACCTCGGACCTACACAGGCTCTGACAATATAATTATCGTCGGGCTGTACGAGATGGTATTAATTACTTAATTACAAAAATAACTTATCTAAAATAGGCACCTGGGCAGAATTTCAATATGGTGGGCTTCTATCGACTGCCGTGAGTAGTTAGACCAACCATGTCGTCCTAAAAGCGCGTGCAGATTCCGCCTCACTGCGCCTTGTACCTCCTTGACACGTCATACGAAATGCTACATCCGCAGGTATTAGGTGTGTGGCTTATGCTGGGATGAATTTCTCAGCCCAATCGAAATCTTATTGTGGGAAAATAACACCATACTGTCGTTCACACAATCATTCTACGCGGCGCAGTTTCCTTGTTCACTGTGTTTACGACTGAATCCTTCTGCTAGTCCATGCTTCATGCTGGTGACTTGAGCCATCCGAATCCTGGAATGCGTCTTAGCCTAAAATGTCGACCAAGATATCTCATCGCCAATACTATTTCGCCTTTGGCAGCAACATGAATTTGACACAAATGGCCGATCGTTGTCCCGGAAGCACTTTCATCGGGAAGGCCACACTGCGGGGATATAAGTGGCAGATCAACCAGAGGCATGTGGCAAACATTGTCAAAGTCACTGAACACGTTTCAAGTGGACCAGCCGATCAGGGTGATGTGGTCGAGGGTCTCGTCTTCTCCGTTACCGATAAGGACCGTCGGACTCTAGATCGCAAGGAAGGCATCAAACTCGGTGTCTATGAGCGAGTCGTGCTGAATGTTCTCCTGGAGCGACATCCAACTTTAACTGAGAAAAAGACAGCGATTGTCCGAGACAAGCTTCAAGATGAGTCTTATGACATTGGCGAAAATGCAGCAAATTCACAGCCCAAGCAGTCAGTGCTGTCCAAAAGACCACTGCCCTCAGTAAGATGTCCGCCAGCCGAGGTTGAAAAAATTGAGGCGATCACATACCTGAGCACCAGGTATGCTAATGATGGACTAATACGACTCGAGTATGTCCAAAGAATGGAAAACGCAATAAACGATGCCGTGAAACTCAAAGTTTCGAGGGATTTTGTGGAACGATATCTTGAACCTTACATCAATGGAGATGTGTATCAACCGGAAGAGGACGTCCAAGAAAACCCCTCGACTTCCAATCCTTCTGTCTCACAGACTGTCTCCGAAGAAAGGAAAAGAAAGGCAAAAAGCGGGCCTATTCTGCACTCCGCTGGTGCACAGAGGCCAGATCATGCCCACCCAGCTCATCACACCAGAAGAAGGAGCCACGGCGCAAACTCCAGGAAACAACCTCTCCGAGGCGAAGATAAAGGAACCAGGAGAGCCCACTCAGGAACAGGCAAGGAAGAACCACCCCCAACAAAAGAACAACATAAAGAGCCCGCCGGCCTCCGGTCACTGTTGTCGTCAATGTTTGGCTCTAGTCAGAGTCAAGGCACCGAAAAATTTCCTCGGGGTCCCTAACATAGGAGAAATTCCATGTCAATTAGTATGATGTTATTCAAGAAATTAAAATTGTTTAGTTATGAAAGTAAGAAACCAAACATAATGAAAGAAATATCAAATTAAGATTAGGCCTAATACATCGAATTGAATTAGCTCCCATGGCTACGTTTCATATGCTGTTGAGCTCCTACATAGGTGGTTTATCTGTATATAAACACCCAAGTATACTTATCAAACCTTTTGCTACTTTGAAAGAAATATCAGTACATCCAAGTAATAAATTAGCACGTATAAATTACTCCTTAGTCTCGTACTATTATAGCACATGTGGCTAAAAAGGACCTTCCGACATATGAAGTACATATCAGGTTCAATTTAAAGTGACAATATACGCTTTCACCAGGTCTAAATATCTCCCCCAGAGGATATAAAGAAAGGATCAACTATCGGCAACTTATGCATCGGCCGTGCAGAGCCGAGGTTAAGCAGTAGTTACATCTCGCCACTTTGAGGAACGAAGACGGTACTCGCCATATCAAATGGATAATCATCACCCGGGTCGTCAGCGATTTCGGATCTGCAATTTCAAGCAAATTAATTTACTAGGCAAAATCAAAGAAAAGGGTGAGAAACGCACCGGTTAGATTCGTTCATGGTCTTGAAGCTTTCCGGCAGGTGTTGGGCCATGCTCTCGGTAGCGGCGGCGTTTCGGATCTTCTTCCAGAATTGCGACGCGGTGCTCGGCGCGTAAGAGCTCTTGAGAGGTAGTTTAAACTGCGGCATGTTAGCACAAGTGTCTCACTACGTCAAGCCTCGAACTTTGTACAACATACCTCTTGGATTGCCAGAATCATGAACGCCACGGCAAAACTTATCCACCGCTTCGTCCTTACTGGGCCTCTCAGGCACCTCCCACCTCGAAATTCAACTGTGCCGATCGCTGTCTCCTCTGAAAATGGCATACGTGTGACATTGTGGAAGTTCCAGAGTACCGGGCGGTCCTTTTTCGACAAGCCCTGTATAACTTCGACCAGTTTCTCCTTGTTCTTTACGGCGTTGATCAACGCCGCTACTTCGCTTATGCTCTTACCTTTCAGACGTTGAGAGTGTTTCTTGTTAGGCATACAGTAGTGGTAATTTCTCCGACTTTCAGGGAGAATTTGTTGGACTTGCTCGTCGAAGAAGACGACAGCAAAGGCGATTGCCTGCAGCTCTTTGAGGTGGAAGGTGCCTCTACCGGGGGACACGTGAACATGGCTACCACATCTCAACACGCGCCGGGGCATGTGGAATACGGCCCTCATGGCGGCCCAGTATGCATCGATTTCATCCTCCCACCGCTTGCGTGTTTCCAACCGTGGCGATACGGCCTCGAGAGGCACTGGACACAAAATGTCAGCTTTTATTAGGACGATCGAGTTCAAGTGCGAGATTCGACCTACCGCCGGGATGCCTGGGCCATTCTGGGGCAATCAGCGATCCATCCCAAGTGATCCACCAATTAAGGTGGCGCTCTCTGGTCTCCCGATACTGGGCCCTCCGGGATTCAGCAATTACTTTCAATGGTTGTTGGTCACATCCTTTCCTGTTACGCATAGCTTTGGCGATCTTGCCATACCAGAGGTCAAGGTCATTTTCCACGGGTGCCGGTACGGGCTGTTGTTTATTGTGCGGCTCGACGATAACTTCTATCTCGACGCCGAAGTAGTAGAAGGCCATATTGTCGTCAGGTACGAGGTATCAGTGCTGGGATAGTTCAGCTGGAGACCTAAACATTTATATTCCAAAGGAAAGGGTGTTATTATGCGGCAGGACAAGAGCCTCTAGCCTTTTTTGCCTTAGGCCATTGTATATCCTAAAATACGCCGACAAAAGGCCACAACCATCAAAAGCCACCACTAGACACATGTTAGGCGCACTCGGCTCCAATACTGCTGGTTTCTTCATTACTGCCATTCCCCGCTAGATCACGAGGCTGCAGTTCCAAGGTTGGTACGAAGGATTCCTAGCTGCATCTGCGTGGCTGACACATTGCCTGGGCAAGGGGAACCGAGCACAATCAGCCCCATTCCAGCCGCAAGTATATCTGCGAGGGCCTGCACCGTTAGTGCCGCAGCGGGCGAGGCTGATTTTCGTTAGCCCAGTACTACGTCCCTATGTGGACTAGTGTTATTGTGGACGGCTGCTGCCTTAGGTTGGGCCATTAAGGTCAGTTCCTGTAAGCCACCGTGTGCGCTGGCACAGTTAAATACAGAAAAGGTCCATGGACACAACTATCACTCCGTAGTGGTGAGGCATCGGCCGATAGCCGGACTGGGGCAGACTATGGCAAACTGTTGGGCAAAGGGGGCGTAAGTTTTTCTGCCCGTTTTGGATTCGTCATTTTGGCAATTAATACGATGTCGTATAATATACGGAGTACTGCGTAACTTGCTTCGTTCACTGCAAAAGGCTAACTAGGCATAAATTGGAATAGGCTTAGTTAGCCTTAGCGACTGCATTAATTAGGATATAGGTCATATTCGGTGATTAGAACCCATCTGCGAGATTCAATCTAGAGGGGAAATTACATACAATGATAGACTACTTACGATTTGATGTGTATAGATAATACTAATAATATATGGAACATCAGAGGCTCGAAACATGGATGCTGGAGAGTACGAGTAGTGGGGTAAAAGAGAAGTTCTCTACGACGCGAGTAATGTAACGAGATGACATAGGGGCGGTAAACACCAGCGGTGAAGTTTCACTATGGGCAGAAAGAGTCATGGCCCTATGCCCGAGAGGCTGCCATACCCAGACAAGTGCTGCCTCCTACTGAAGATTAAAATCTTGGAACTACTCACAAAACATTCATCTTGCGCAGATCTGCACTTTCGTGAGTGACTGGCTAGTGCACTATAAGTGATACATCGCGATCATTCAACTTCCTTTCAACGTTGGTCGTGGTAGTCGTCAACAAAGTGGGAGTTTTTGTGGCTCGCAGCTATCTCAACGGGTTTTCTTCCCCATCTCATCATCATGGCTTCCAGATCCGCTAGGAGGCCGGAGCGCTGGTACTATTTTGCATACGGTAGTAATATGTGCCTAAAGCAGATGGCGGAACGGTGTCCTTCGTCTATATTCAAGGGAAAGGGCAGAATTGAGGGATACAGATGGCAGATCAACCAGCGTGGTGTTGCAAATATTGTCGAATGTCGAGGAGACTATGTCGAAGGTCTGATTTACCAAATCGACGCCAAAGACAAACGAAAATTAGACCGCAGCGAAGGCGTAGCGCTGGGATTCTACAGCGATGAGCATCTACACACTCAGTTCTTGCCCTTGCTAAATTGCGGGATCAAGACCTTTCATGTTGCGAAGGAACTTGAGATGGACGATCAGCTTGATATCACAAAACCAGAACACCAACCAGCATCGAGGTATCCAGGGCAAGAGAGCTTAGAGATGGTTGAGGCTCTTGTCTATGTTAGCCGCGAGTACAAGGACGACGGATTAATCAGATCAGAATATATCACACGCATGGAGAAGGCGATCATCGATGGACGGAAGATGGGATTGTCGGATCGATTCCTGACTCAAATTGATCGTACCATTCATGGGGAGCTGCCACGTCCGAATAACGATGCATCCCGAACAAACCCCGGTCCTTATGCGAGAATGGAAGCTGGTGGTACAAGCCACCAGCCGCACAGGACCTTGGAAAGCAGTCAACCAAGACAGGAACAGGACGAACGCTTGTCGACAGTTCGACCCAGCTATCCAAGGTACGCGAGGGTGATAACTGTTCGGCCGAGGTATCAAGACTTCCGCGACCTCGACGGCAATCTCAGATATCCGGATGAAAGACCCTATCGACGGTATCAAGACTTCCGCGACCTCGACGGCAATCTCAGATATCCGGATGAAAGACCCCATCGACCGACTTACAATACTGGAAGACAGTCAGAGACTCGAGAATGGGGCAGGGGCAGGTCTCCGACGAGTTTCAGGCAGAGTCGAGAGTGGGACGAATGGGGCGGTACAGAATCAACTACGCTTGTTAATTCGCGTTACCATGTTGGAGGTTATGCTGAGCAGGTTCTTGAATACCGCCGACGTGGTAGCTCAACTCCATTCTAGATTAGACCTTTTTTTCCCGGTATTCTTCCTGCCTTTCTATCGAAAGCTCTGGTTACTATGAAGAAAGAAGCCTGCAGAATCGATCGTATTCGCTGCTCTCAGACAAGAAAGAGAGAGAGCGTTTGTCACGACTTCTTCTGCCGTTGACCTGGGGGGTGTGAGACTATCAGGAAATGCACATGATCCGAGGACTGAGTCTAGGTGTTGTTCGGTCAATCGTTTCCAATCACCATTGCCCTATAGCCGAGGGACGTTTAAACCCAGCAGCTTTTCACGTTTTTATGTATTTGGCGCCGTCTGCTTGAAACACTTTGTTTTGAACTTTGAATGTTATTTTTAATCGCTTTTTCAACCTCTTGGCCTTTGTATTGAACTGACTGTTAAAAGCAAGGGTTGGAATATCCATTATAGGGAAAAACCGACGTAGCCGCTGACCGCTACAGGGGATCCTTGCTGTAACGAGTGGTTTGTATAGCCATCTGAAGATCCTTGAAACGGTTATCGGTTTCTCCGCGGAAATAATTATTTTCAGGGATATCTTCCCGAACAGTGATTTGCCGTAGCGAGGCTGATTTTCGTATGCAGGAGCACCTGCAGTCAGCTTCCATTGAGGCTTACCGCAAACCCGGGTGACATCTTACATAAAGTCCCTTATTATTCGTTTTCTTACCTCTCCCAATGTTTTGTTATTCTTGGCCCGCAAAGTGGTGAATTTAACTTTCAACCTAGAATACCCCTAAGGTGCTGCCGACAATATACCCAGACCCAACATAATGATTCAAAGTCCCGCTACTAACATAATACCATAGGGTCCTATAAGTTCTAGCTACATGTAGTGGCATATATAGATAGGTAGCAATAACCACACGTTGTGATATGTGTATTGAATAGACCAATTTGTAGAGATAGGGATACCCCATGATCGCATGCGCCTACTTAGGAACTAGCTAGCATAGGAGTAGTACAAGCTGTAACACTAGGTGGAACAGTTCTAGTTGATATTTAATTCTAGGATCGTCGACCTGTCCTAGAAGTCTGTACACCTGCACACGCTACGAATATCACTCCTCAAAAGCTCTCTACTAATATACCGCAGTTCCTGGTTTGAGATCTGTACCATATTCCTCAGTTCGTTCGCCTTCCGCCTTCCCTAAGAGCTCGGCTTCGTCCGTTTATCTATTAATTGTAAAGAAAGCAATGCTCCGCATTTGCATTCTTTTTCAAACATGGGAATCATTCCAATAATACGTCCAAATATCCATCCCGAGGAAATCATCCTTATACTTCCTAGCCGCCCCATCATTTGCTGCACCCGCACACACCAGCAAAGGCATGAAATGATCGGCAGCACCTGGCGGATGCATCTCATAGCTATGAATGAAATTCCTCCACCCCTCAAGTGCTTTTGCCCTGTCTTGCCTTCTTTCCTTTGTCACCGCAGCTGTCAGCTCTGAATTCCATTCGCTGGCACTTTTGATCAACTTTGCAGGCGCCCTGGTATCGCTAATCATCAATGGAACCACTTTTCTATTGTTATGAATAGATGCGAAGCCAGAGCCCAAAATTGCAATGTTGGAGTCACGAAGTTTCGAAAGGGCTCGGCCCATTCGGAGATGCTCAGCCGGGTCTTCAGACGCGAGGATGGATAACTGAATGATGGGTATGTCCTCGGCCGGATTGATAAGCATCATGGGGATGAAAACACCGTGATCCCAACCTACCGTAGTCCACTTGTTAGTTTATCATTGATGCTCTCTGCTTCGCTGGGCAGCTGGCAGTCTCAGAAGTGGTTTTAGGACACGGCATCCTAACTCACCTCGTTTCCTATTAAGAATAGGTGTAAAACCTTCCTCAGTAAGAACCTTCTTGATATCTTCCGCGATGGCAGGCGACCCCATAGCATTGTACTTCAGGCTGTAAGCTTCACTTGGGAGACCGCCATAATCATAGTAGAGGTCATGGTGGCTCGCGGATGAAATGGTAGGTTGATGTTCGGACCAGTGGGCCGTCACGCAAACGATGCCTCGCGGGGCCTCCGGCGTACCAATCTTGAGGATCTTAGGGACTCGGTTTTTTAGGGAATGAATGATGTCTCTATGACCCGGTCCACCGATTACAGGAAGGGGTCCTGTACAAAGATAATTAATTAGTTCGCCTGTTTTGCTCGTTTTGTCTGACACAGCGAATTGAAGGCTTACCTCCTCCATGTGATATACAGACCACTGAGGCGCGTACCATGGTAAATGCTGAGTTATCGAATGGGAGATGGAAAGATGGTCGTTCGTGTTTGCTCATAGAACCCCCGGGGATAGAGCTTCGGATGTTCCTTCCCTTAAATAGGCCGGGTCTAGGATTTCAATACAGCTAAGCGGTATAATATACTCCCATATTTTGCTTTGTCGGTCGACCTATTGGTCCGCTTTGGAGTCGTCTTATCCAGTGACGGCGATGGAAGTCTTTCCATCCATTTGTCCACCCCCATCAATTCCATGCCGCGCGCTATGTATTAAATACATTGGATGAGCTAGTGTAACAAGCTAAACAACATCTGAGAGAGGCGGGCGGGAATGGAAAAGACATTCTCCTTACTAGTGACGGTCTAACTCTAATGTACGACTAGTGTGCAGGGGATGGACCTGTTTCCCGCTTAGTCATGCCGCGCGGTACCCGAACGGGGCCCTACCCTTTTCTTAGTCAAACCACGCATCTATCAATCATTCGCTCAATGTCCCATGCAGAACCAAGTGCTGATATTGTATATTCTAACATCAACTGTGCGCATTCTGAGGATTGAGTAATCTTAAATAAGATTTTTGCGCATTGTGTCTAGTGTGACCACAATGAAGAGCTATAGCGGCTGCTGGACGTGCCGTTTACGGCGCAAGAAGTGCGATGAGATGCGGCCGGAGTGCAGAATCTGCTCATCATTGCAAATAACCTGCTACTATGGCCATGAGAAACCAGCATGGATGGATGGGGGCGCTGGGCAAATGGCAAAGGCCGAGGAAGTCAAGGAAGAGGTCAAGAGAGCTGCCGCGCGCCGCCGCCGCGGGGCCCAGTCGATGGATGCCCTGGAAACAAATGTGGCTCCCGCACAGGCGGAAGGTAATGCCACCCCATTCTCTGACACGGAGGTGGACATGCTGAGACTGCCCAGCCAGCCAAGAGACCCAGCATCACGTATGCACGTTGGCGGTGACCCCTCTTCATGCTCAAGTCCTACTCATCCTTCGCTTGCATATACATGGTCTGACGGTGGGTCAGCCTCGATAAGCCATTTCAATGCCAGCCATAACTCTGCTGGGACTACACCTAGCTACAATGGGCTGGGTACGCTGTTTGCAGATAGCTCGGGTGGTCAAGCATCCGCGGACGAAGAGATTGACCGGCGCTTTATCGTGTTCTACTTCGACCATTTCTTCCCCTTCTTGTTCCCCTTTTACAGGCCCCCGCTGCTTGAAGGCGGGCGTTCCTGGGTCATGGAGCTCGCTGTGCGCAATAAGGCCATGTGGCACACGACTCTTTGCCTTAGCTCGTACTTCATGTCTGTCGCCTTGGACAATACCGCCTCCGGTCATGAGTTTTGTAAGACGCTCGCCTGGGAAAGACTTCTGAGACAAACGGATGTGACTTTCAGGATGCTTCAGCGAGACCTCGAAGGGGTTACCTCCAGTGCTGCGCAAGATCTAATAATCGAGACTTCCCGAATTATGGGTAGCGTTATCCAGCTACTGAAATTTGAGGTCAGTGCTGGTAACTTTGAGAACTGCCAGACGCATCTTGATGCAGCCATTGTCCTCTTCACGCAAATATTCCGAGCTGCAGGTTATGATGCCAATGATGGCAATGAGGACGGAGAATCACCTACGTTTCATGATATTCTGAGCCAGATGGGAGATCCACCTTGGACTATGGAGCTGCAGCAGAGGAGGGCTTGGAATTCCGACCAGGCAGCTTTCCGTTTCTTCTCTGTGCTGCTACTCCTGGACGATATCGTCACCAGCACGTGCCTTGAGGAGCCGCCGAGGCTACAAAATTATCACGCTTTATTGCTGTCAACCAACGGTTCTGACGGGAATGCTTCTCTCAGTTTGGAAACATTCGTCGGCTGCGAGAGCTGGGTGATACTACAGGTTGGCCAGATAGCCGCGCTCGACGCATGGAAGAAGTCACTCAGAAAGACTGGGCAGCTCGACACGATGGAACTGGTCGCGCGCGCAGTGGAAATCAAGCAGACCCTGGTCGAAAACCTCGCCTCCCTTGACGTCGCAGCACACGCACCCAGAACTCCCAACCCGGTTGACATGTTCATGCTCTACAACAACCACGCGCTATCCACACTGGGAGACAGTAGCACCGTAGTTACACGGATCTGGGCACACGCAGCACTGATCTATCTTTCCGTCGTAGTGTCTGGGTGGCAGCCTGGCAGCTCCACCATTAGGGAGAACGTGGCACGGGCAATAGAGCTCCTTTCCCGGCTACCAGCGCCTGCGCTGCTGCGTACTGTGGTGTGGCCATTCTGCATAGTTGGATGTCTCGCGAATCCTGATGAGGAGTGTCTCCTGCGCTCAATGGTCCAGGCCCTGGCCCCACTGCGGCTGTTTGGTGCGACCCAGAAGGCGCTGGAGATAATGGAGAATGTGTGGAAGCGTAGGGATGCCATCGATGTCAACACTTGGGACTTTGCAGCGTGCGTCCGCACTCTCGGCTATGTGCCACTGCTGGTATAAGCGGTTGTCTTAAGCATGTGTACTTTAACTGCCGCGCGGTGCCGCCCTAACACCTACAAAGTGGGCTCTTGCCTAAAGTGACCTGACAGACCCACAACCCGCGCGGGATCAACAAAAGCTGAGTGAATCTTGTTATTGTGCCATCGAATCGTTACAGAACTAATGATCCCGTACAACAAAAAATTAGAACACTACTCATGATTTACCAGTTTTTCTTTTGGCGCTTGTAGCTATAAATCACGGAATCCCCCAGGAACAGTACCAAACAAATCCAACTCACTTGTATTTGATATCCATCTACCACAAAATGTCTACGCACCCTGTGATCCTCATTCTCGGCTCCGGGCCCAGAGTCGGTGCCGCGGTAGCTAAACAGTTTGCCAGCACCGGTTACTCTGTAGCTGTCGCTTCCAGAAGTGCCTCAACCGGGAAAACCACCGAGGGCTATCTGTCCATCAAGGCAGACCTCTCCAACCCTTCATCAATCTCGGCAGTCTTTGAGGCAGTTAAGGCTGAGTTTCAAAGCCCGCCTAGTGTCGTGGTATACAACGCCGCAGCCCTGACACCACCCGCAGACGATTCCCTCTTCTCCATCCCAGCAGATAGCGTTGCTGCTGATCTCAATGTCAACACCGTGTCTGCCTATGCGGCCGCCCAAGAGGCTGTGAAGGGGTGGGAAAGTCTCCCACAGGACACGAAGAAGCTGTTCATCTTCACGGGCAATATGCTAAACAAGGCCGTCATTCCGATGCCCATGATGCTGAACTTGGGGATTGGTAAATCCGCCTCTGCGTATTGGATTGGCACGGCGGATATACTTTACTCTGGTCATGGCTACCGGTGGGTTGATTCCTGGTCTATTATTGATGTTCTTGCTAACGTCTTTCAATAGCTTTATCTATGCCGATGAGCGCAATGCCGATGGTAGCATGAAGGGCATGAGCCTTGATGGCGAGGCACACGCCCAATTCTTCGCCGATATCGCCAGCGGAAAGGAAGAAGTGCCGTGGCATGCAACTTTTGTCAAAGGAAAGGGCTATGTCACGTTCTAAGGAGTAGTCTTTCCCCCAACGGCACTATCATGGATAATCCAGATCTCGAGAAAGGTGGACACCAAGCTTACCGCTGGTACGTGATTGATTTGGTGTAAAATCCAATTTATGTATACATTTTCTATATAGCTTTCGATCTCCCTGGAGCTCGATTATTTTTAACCCCGAGTATCAACTCCTTCAGCCAAGATACCTCAACGTGTCTGCCGCACATATAGCCTTTGTTTTTCTCTATCAATCAATTCACCACACGTTGGCTCCACCCGATCTTATTAGCCACTATGCATATCGCACTTCCCCCATCTTACTGACCACGCGGAAGACTTGTTTCTGGAATATTCCCGGTTCTATACATCTTATCCTACAAAACTAGGTGGTATCCAAAGTCCCTTCCGTCTGACAAACCCTGTCCCTGCCACAGAGCTTATCCCCCCATCGCAAATCCTCGCTTCCTAGGGACCACCCATTATGAGCGCTCTCTTCCGAGTCCAGAAGATTATAAGGTTATATATATATAAATGTGTTTTGTGTAGAACATACCCTTTTTTACCGGCTTCGTATATACCTAAAAAAGAGCATCTAAGAGAGCATCTAAAAAGACCATCCAAAAGATATGACAAGGCCGTATAAGCGATGGACTTTTCTTGTTAATAATAAACTTATAATCTATACCCATAGTACGAATTTCACTTGTACTAAGATCGAATGGGATAGGATATATCTCCCTTTTACTCCTTAGGGCACTTTTTTATTCTTCCTAGAGAAGCAGAGTCATTCTATATCCTTTAATATTACCCATCCAAATCTCCTCAGCAATGATCTTTTAGATAAAGAAGCCGAGGAATCATATGGGTCCCTAGGGCTGAGTATATAGGCGCGAGCAAGACGGTAAAATATGCGGTAAACAAATTAGGTGGGTTGGCACGATGGGGTCTAAAACCTGCTGTAGCCAACGAAGAATTTCCTGTTGTTCAATCCCGCGACCGCGTAAACTGCTTTTGTATTCTACTATAATAAATACTTCGAGAAACAGTATAGTTGATTCCGATATGGATGAAGTAGACAGAGAAAATAAGAAGGGGAAGAAAGAGAGAGAGCTGTCTAGTTATATACAAGGACCCAGCAGATAGTTAACTTAGTTAACTAGACATGATGAGCCTACTTCTGTAGGCTAAGAGGCAAATATGCCATTGTGGAAAACCCTCCTAGGCCCTGTCGCATTCAACTTCATGGCTCGAGCGTTCCACCCACAGCAAAAACCCCAGCCGTGGCAGCTTCAATATCTTGATCCCCTGATCCACCACAGGCACCGATGGCGGCAAAGAACGTGCCATTGATGAACAGCGGCACCGCGCCCGGAATAGGTAACATCCCGCCGTTGGTGTGCTCGATGCCATAATCTTCACGCCCCGGCTGGACCAGGGGTTGCAGCTCGCCAGAGGTCAACGCTCCGTTGAAAAGGCTAACCGTGCTGGTCTTTTTGATACAGGTGTCGACGCTCTCGATGAACGCATTGTCCATGCGCAGAACGGCGATTGGAAAGCCATAGGGGTCTGCGACGACGATGGTGGACGGAGCACTATCGAGTTAAGGTAAATGTCAACATAGGCCTGTTATGATTCATTAAGGTATGGGTTGCATGTACTTGTTCGTGGCTGCCTTGACAGATGCAGCCTCGACAGCTATTAATGCTTGCTCTGCGTTAAGCACAAATCGCTCGTTGGGAGGTTTCATAGGATTATTGATGAGGGCAAAGGTAGATCCCGGGAGAAGTGCAGCTGCAAGTGCTACAGCTAGTGACCTGGCGTTCTTCATGGTAATAGCACAGAAAGGGACCTCTTTGATAAGGATGACGATTACAGGTAAGGAGCCTGAGTGTTGATATAAGGAAAGAATAATGATGGCGTGGTAACAGATATTTATACTCTCTTTTTGGGTCATATAAAGTGAGTTCTTTGCGGACTTCTCGAAACGCTTTGTAATTAATTCTTGCATCTACCAGCGGACCCAGTCACAATTCCCCGTGTTCCACTAGGACCTTCCCAAAAAGAAATTCAAGCATAATCGATGGCCAGCTGCATCAGCCTATTGATGACGGTGAGTTCAGAAAGTCTGGGCGCCTACAGCTTGGCAACTGTATACATCCCGCGCGGCATGTATTTGGCGATCGCGCCGCTCCCCCACTAACAGCGCGCGGTCCATGAATAATCCTTTGAAAGGAATCGACCTGATGTTATTAACTAAAGTTTTCTGGTGGGCCGAGTTCAGAATATGGAGCACAATGTAAGCTAAAGTCGAGAGTGCCAATAAATTTATCTACAAGGCATGTCTTAATTAGTAACAGAACATGAGACAAAGACCAGAGTAGAAAGAACAGCATCTCATTAGTCGAATTTTGTCGCACAGGATGCATAGCTAACGGATAGCCTGGGTAGAAGGACTGTTATTACCAAGCCTCTCGCTCATGCAAAAATAAGGCCTGGCCACAGCCCATACTTGAGCGCGTAAGAAGAGTCCAATTTCTCACCCATCTTCCGAGAAAATCCTTCAACCCTCGTTGGGGAATATCAAAGTCCTAAGACTAAATATATACATATAGTCTTTGCTTTTGCACCGTCACGATAGTGCTAGTGTACTAGTGGTAGAATAGCTGTGGTGGTCTTAGTCATAAAGACTTAGTAGGTACCTAGGTACCAGGTAGGTAACTAGAGCAGGTGACCTGGGGATCTGGGGCATTATTCTGACTGCGGACTTCTAATGTGTGCATACACTGGGTTTCAAATTTCTTATATTCTCCCGCACAACACCCACACAATCGCCGCCTTATAGGTACGAATCACCTCCTACGAGCTGCATACTGAAATTGCATCAAAAGCATAAGCTTGCTGTTCGGCACAATAGCAGGAGGGCGCTCGTAAAGGAAAGGCCACATATGCTCTACCGACATGCTCATGCCTGCGTAGAAATGAGTGTCCATGAAAAATGCCATGTCCATTTTCATCCAGTCAACATCCGAGCATCCTTCAATAGCCTCCACCTTATTCTGCGGCTGTTCGGGATTTTCTTGTGAGACAACGCTGAGATTGCCAGAGCTGTCTCCGTTCGACGAAAAGCCATCGATAAAGTTGGCATGGCCTGAACTTTCAGAACTACAGCTGCACAATGCATCCTCGTCGATTTCAAAGAAGAATCGGTATCTTGCAACGGGCTCATTGTCATATAGGAGCTTCCGATCAGCGTGTGGGTTCTCAGCTGAGAAGCTATCAGCCACCCATTCTTGGAAGTGGGCCCGTAGATCCTCCTTGGAAGCTCCGTCAAACTTTTCCTTGTCCTCGATGAAGATAAATTTGAGTTTGTCGAACATGGCTTCATTAATTTCTGATCGGGGGTCGAGGTTGATGATTGAGCGCACTGAAATGTCGACCTTTTGCTTAAAAATGTCCCAGGCTTCGTCGTCTTTGTATGTGGTCCGGTAGAAAACCCAGCCCCATTTTTCGATTTTTCGATCTTTAAGCTCGTAGAGTATGACTTCCGATGAAATCCATTTATTTCTCAGAGGAGGCGAGGAATGAAAGCTTTGCCGTTGTGTTGAAGGCAGAGGAAACTTGGGGAGCCCTGATCTGCTTTGGAATGAAGCAGCGCTTGGATTGGAGGATACAGAAAAAAATGGGCGAGCGGGAAGTAGATGAGCAGGCAAAAGCCTAGTAATAAACCCTCTCATTGCCATTGAGTATAGAATCCTGTGATTATTTCCGTAGTTGGAATGCGGCTGATGGAAATATAGGGGATATACAGTACTGCCTGAAACGGGAACTGCCACGGTGTCGGCCCCCTGGGGCCGGATTTTCATCCGCTAGTCCACATCGGATCTAGTAAAGGCTTGATCGGGACATGTTGAGCTATACGGAGTAATAGACACACTATTGATTACGCAAAAAGTGACGATTCTGAGATCAAATCGGAAGACAACATGTAGAGTGGTGAGCGTGAGTTCGAGGACTTGCTCTGAATATTTTTTATTTCGCAAGTGATCAAAACAGGAACCATTCGATGAAAACTCAAAAACGGAGTCCAATTATTTAAAAGGCACCCAAGCTCAAAAGGAGGATTTGATATTTCAAGGACAAGCATCAAGCTGAGAAGTGTTTGTATCCTATATCTTTGACAAAGGTCTGTTGCCAAGGACCCTGGAACTTGTGCTCAGCAAGCTCTGCATAAAATCTCCCATGTGCTTCCCCATTGACTCCAGAGTATGCAGGGGCTCCATCGGCATATCGCTCATCTGCATAATAGAATCTGTCTTGCGTTAATCTCGAAACCGTTGTAGCGAAAGAAGGAAACACTTACTTGAAGCCTCGATCAGAGTAAGCGGCAGCAGCAGAGCGGATGATATGGGCCGTTGCGGATTTACCCACACCAAGATCTAGAAGGTTTGCAATAGGGGTCAAATTGAGTATATTACCAGTGTAAATGAATGTCTTGGACCGGTTGTCAGGGAGTTGCTCGAAACTTAAAGCCGCCTGTTGTGCAGCGACAAACGCACTGGTCGTGTTGATCTGAAGGTCTCGATTGAAGTCAGCCAATGGAAGAGACAAAGGGTTGGCTGGATCGTTTGAAGTCGTCGCAGCAGCTTCCAGGATGTCAGCAGGTTTTTCAGTAAATGGTTCCCATGAGGAACATGCTTACCATTGTAAACAACAACACTTGGAAGACCAAGGGATGCTTTGACTTTCGAAAATATGTCCTTTACGGACTGAGGATCGGACAGATCGGCGGAAATGCAGACTCGGTCCTTGTTGCTATCTTCTTCTTTGAGGCTTCTTGATGCAAGGGCAACTTTGTAGCCCTTTCCAGCAAAGGCCCGAGCCACATGGTGACCGACATTGGGACCAGATCCAAGAATAAGAATAACAGGAGAAGTGTTTGCCATACTTGAGTTTGTATGAATTGATAAAAGAAAACTAATATTCAGGAAGACAAGAGTCTCCTTATATGAGCTTCAATGATCAAACAGCAGCTCCCTGTGTATTATCGATCCGAATGTTTGCTACCTAGTTTCCTTGAACTTTGTCATGATCCGCTTTTGGATCTGACCCTGTGTCCGAGCGAATTAGTTGTGTTTGCATCATATGCAGGTAGTATGTGGTGCGTATGTCGATACCTCTATAGAATATAAGGGCCAATCAACGCCGATGACAAATTGCAGGAGATCACCTGGGCATAAATCTACCCGAACCCCCGAGGCTTGCTAATCCTTCCGGTTCACCTGGGTATCGTAAGCGCTTTCGGCTCGGCGACTAATGACGTAAATAATCGGGTTGCTATCCTCCCTTTTTACCAGGGTTGAGGCCTTCCTACATAAATTATGCTGTAGATAGTTGCAGTTGCTATACTGAGGAAATATCTTGTTAGCATTATTTTTCATCAATCACTACACAGCTATGCCCTCGAATATTTTAGTCAGTGGTGCCGCCGGCTACATGTCAGGTTTACCTTACGGGAGTAACTATACACATCTGACCTTTTTTTTATATATAGAGGAGGTTCCATAGTCGCAGACTTTCTAGCAAGAAAGACCATATCAACTGATGTGGATCGGCTTATTGCTGCGGTTAGGTCTGAAGATCAAGCTAATTCCTTATCGAATTTGGGCGTCCGCGTTATTCAGTTGGATTTGACGGACGAAGATGCTGTGGTAAAAAGCGTGCTATCCCATAACAGTATGAACCCTTCTCCAACTGTCTTCATGCCCGAGAATAAGTCACCAATAGCTCCCTAGTCAGCATCGTTATTCACACGGCAAGCTCTATAAATCCAACTCTAGCGCTACACTTGATCACCGCGTTGAGCAAGCAAGGTGAAGTGAGTGGGGAAAAAACATATTTCATCCACGTAAGTACTATGTATCTTGCTTTCCATACGGCGATTGAATAAATCGAATAACCCGGAGATAGACCTCGGGATTAGGTGCGTTCTTCGAAAATACCGGTTGGCCGGCAGGACCATTTAAAGACACAGATGCCGTGTTCGATACTGAGAAGGGATTGGCCGACTCCTCCCCTCTCCGAAAGGTACGCGATTAATCTGACCTCATGGAGAATATTCTGAGAAACATTGGTTCTCACACCGGATAGACTGACGTGGCTGTTATCGAGCATGCCGAAAAACGAGGAGTAGGCTGTTTTGTTGTTGTACCTTCCCTAGTTTGTGAGTATCACAGGTCAAACAATAATATTGACCCCAGAAAAGGCCAAGGCTGACAATTCTTCTCAGATGGGAAGGGAAGTGGCGAATGGAATAAGCTGTCCGTAGTGCTACCCGTCTACGTCAAGGCAAGCATCTCGGGTCGGGCTGTTTATAAATTCCCCGAAGACACGGTAGGAGATGAAATTTTACGGAGGCTCTCAAATTTTTCATACGATTGGCTAACAAATATTACAGAAAGTCTCAAGCGTGCACATCTCTGATTTGACTGCACTATACGGACGGATTATCGAGAATATCCTCCATGGAGAGCCGCTTCCAACTGGCAGAGAAGGATATTACTTTGCACTGGCCCATTATCTCCATTTGGGAGAAGTCCTAGACCACTTAGCTATACAGCTAAAGGCTCGTGATTTGATAACAGATTCAAAGACAAAGATATATCTCAATGATGAGGCTGCTGCAAGCTCACTAGGCATTCCGGTGCCATTTGTGCGACCCTTGTGGAATTCAGGGTAGGTGTTGCATCCATCCCATGTTGAAGCATATTTATCTGATCCGGCATACAGCGATAACATCATCGCCGAAATTCCGCACAAGATCGGGTGGAGACCAACGTGGAATAAGGATCGATTTCTCCAAAACATCGATGACGAGATCCAAGCCGTAGTAGAGCATAGAAAGGCGAAGAGCAGTCTTATTGATTCTTTGTTTGAATTCGCTGCAGAGTAACAGGGTCCGTCCTGAGTGACCTTCTTTGTTCTTTGGCTGCTTTCAACTTGTCAAGATATAAATGAAAAATGTGAAAAGGATACTATGACCGTGTAAGTTTCAAGAATAGCTCCTCAAGGCAATACAGCAACATTTGACCCAGGTGCATTCATTTCGATCAAGGACGTTTTATCATATCCTTTATAGGGTGTGCTAAAGTTATCCTTTTGTTGTAATTGGTGGTCACCTCGTACTCCCACATATTTCTTATGTTTTGCGGACCCCTTTCCATCGCTAGGCTGGCAGTTGGCCATTTTCCAAACCCCCCAAGAACAAAGAAGCGCTTCCACTCGGGTGAAAGCTAGCCAAGTGACTTTTCGTGACTAGACACCCTCTTTCAATACACCTTTGACCCCCGGCCCGAAATTGCTCAAGTTTATGGGGTTTTCCCTCTCTTTGGTCCAACGCGCAAGCCTTTTCAGCCAGGCTGGCACTAGCTTAATAAATTGCACTAGGTTCTCCAGGGCTACCTCGACAGATGACTTTCAGGCCATTGCCATCATTCCTGTCTTCTTTGCAATCCCATCAACGCATGGCTCGGACAGAGTGCATCCCTTCTTCCAGATTCGGATTAACCATTGTCAGTTATATCCACTTCATCTCTTTTACGGCGTCTAAGCTCATCTAACTAACTATCGCAGTATCCCAACCAGCCTTCAGAATGGCGGAACTCCCTACACGGCTGGATGACCTCCATACTACCATCGAAAATTTAATGCGCATTGGTGGCCAGGGCTGTCACTTGCAGTCATGTCGAGCGAGAAAGCGGTTTACGAAACATCCTAGGGATAACAAAAACGGAAGTGTCTATAGCACGATGAAAGCGTATAAATAGGAACATTTATCCGAAAGCTATATTTCAAAGAACGTATCTAAAGTTTGGGTTCTGTCAACTGGTTAGTAAAGCGACCACAGAAAAGAATAAACGATAGTCACTAACCTCGAAATCGGTCAGATCTGCCCCAGCGCTCTGATCAATAGATGATTCAATCTGTCCCACAGCAGCAGCCGCGGCATCTCGCTGCTTGTTTCTACGAGCCAGCAAAAACCGCAGCAAAACAGCCAAAGCTGCTTGCGCAGACGAGCATGCCAAAATGAGCTTGACTCCAGTCTGGTATATGGGCGCTTCTTTTGCCAGAAACGCGTGGGGTCCAATGATATTGCCAGCACAGTATGCGAAAAACACGAAGGCAACACTGGTTGTACGTTTTGTATAACCACCCAGGTTTGTCGCCGGCATCTGTAAAGCCAATACCAAAGAGCAGACGTAGGCACCAACGATATAATAACCAAACAACACGCCGACCTTGTGCGTATTATGATCCAACTTCCATAGGAGGCTCGCACCGAGTATAGTTGGCATCAAGTAAATGAACATGACGACAGTTCGGAAGTTTTTGATTCGCGATGCGAGATATGTTCCTCCTAAAACATAGAAGATCTGGAATCCTCCAAAAGGGATACCCAAAGCGACGGCAGTGGCCGAGTCATCGGTCAACCCCTTGATAATTAATTTGCCGAAGCTCGCGATCCCACCGTTCACAACCTCGTTCAAAAGAGTGAACAGGAACAAGATCCAAACTTGTGGATCTATCAAGGCTTCACGGATCTGATACCATTTTATCTTGTGATTGATGATACCGGTCTGACCGAGTCGACCGCGGCCAATGAGGAGGGCCTTTTCGTCCAGGGTGAAACGCTTGGATGAGACAACGTCATCCGGGAGGAAGAGAAGCATGACAACTCCCCATATGAGGGTAATGCCGCCCAGAATGAGATAGATAGCTCTCCATACGGCAATGGTGTCGATTTGTCCAATTCCATAGGTTAGAATGCCACCCACCATAGCCCCCAGTCCGTTACAGCTGTAGAACACACCAGCACGGAAAGGTTGTTGAGCACGTGTGTACCACATTCCGATCATCAGCATGAAGCAAGGTGTGATAGGGGCTTCAAAGACTCCCAAAAGGAAGCGGCAGATAGCCATTCCGGTAAAGGAGGAGCAGGCGGCAGTAATCATGAGCATCGCTCCCCAGGCAATAATGTTTCCAGAAACAACTTTGGCAAGCTTTGTTTTCTGTGCGAGGATATTCCATGGGTATTCGGCAACGAGATATGCGAAATAAAAGATACTGGCAAGCCAGCTGTATTGGTTGCTTGACATATGCGTGGAAGAGAGAAGGTCGAACACCGCAGAGTAGGCAAGTGCCGATTTATCGATATATTGAAGCATATATGTCCCGGAAAGCAAAGGTAACAAAACAAGATCTACCTTCCGCACCAGCGCCTTGTTGCGTGGCTCGTCATCCAGAAGTGCTTGGATGGCCTCTCGATTGAATCCATTTTGACGAAGGAAGACCTCTCCTTCATCGAGATCCGTTATAGTACCAATTTGTACATCTTTCTCATTGATGATATCGTCCACGGGTGTTTTCTTGTCGATCTCCATTTTGAAAATCCTATGAGTAATAGTGGATAGTAAACCAAAAGATGGAAATGGTCCCCATATAGGGAATCAGATACCCCTCAAAGCCTTTTAAGACATTTTCCCGTTATCTTTAGGGTTTAACTCCACCAAGATAGGTGCCGTCCCCGCACGGTATAGCTTTCCGAGGACTTTGAGCGGACAGATAGCGATGTCCACGCTATACTTACGCTATAGTTATCTTACTCCCGGCTCCACCAAGATAGTCTCCCCCGCACGGTAGAACTTCGGCGCTACTTTTGAGCGCCGGAAAGATAGCGACCGTCACGGTGCTATATCTTATTCCCGACCCCCAACTTTTATCTTGGTTTCCCTTGATTTGCCATTGAACCGTGATAAGTTGATTGATCATGACTGTTGATACCAAACCTCCTTCCGTCACCCTGGTGCAAGGCCACGTGGTGGGGACCAAACTCAATGACTCTTTTCCCCAAGCCGTCGACGCCTTCTTGGGAGTCCCGTATGCCCTTCCTCCTGTAGGGGATCGACGTTTCAGACTAGCAGCCAAAGTTTCGAGCTCATCAGTTACCATTGATGCGTCCAAGTATGGCCCCGCGGCTCCCGGAAAAGCACTTCTCTCCGGAGGACCGAAACTCGTGCAAAGTGAAGACTGCTTGACGGCGAACATTTTTCGACCGGCTGGAAGCAAAAATACCGATAAGCTCCCTGTCGCAGTCTATATCCACGGTGGGGCTTTCAATCGAGGGGCCGCAACTATGCACAATACTGCCTCCATGGTGGCATGGTCAGAACAACCCTTCGTTGCTGTGAGCTTCGGTTATCGCATTGGAGCTCTTGGATTCCTGCCTTCGAGTCTGTCGCATAAGGAGGGGTTGTTGAATCTCGGATTGCGTGATCAGGTGCATTTGTTGGAGTGGGTCCAAGAGAACATCGCCAATTTTGGCGGTGATCCTGCCAACGTCACTTTGTTTGGTCTTTCTGCGGGGGCGCATTCAGTAATTCTCCCCAACTAAATTTTTCAAAGATCTTATTCTAACCAAAATCTAGATTGGTCATCACCTCCTCGATTACGATGAACATAAATCGCCATTGTTCCACCGTGTCATTATCGAGTCGGGAGCACCAACTTCCCGCGCGGTTCGCCCATATAACGCCAAGGTTCACGAGGACCAATTTGCAGACTTCCTCCAAGAAGTAGGTTGCCCACCCGATCTAGCTGAAGACGAGATATTCCCATTCCTACGTTCGCTCCCCAGCCTGACGGTTACAAATGCCCAAACGGCTGTTTTCGACAAGTACAACCCTTCCCTTCGGTGGGCATTCCAGCCCGTGATCGATGGGGACATTATTTCTCGCAAGCCCCTCGAGGCATGGGAGTCAAAAGTCTGGAATAAGGTACCCATCATGACCGGGTTCAATACCAACGAGGGAACAATGTACGTCGATAAGAAAATGTCGGAGCCCTCCCAGTTCCGCGAGTTCTGGCACAATCTTCTGCCCGAGCTCTCATCGTCTGATCTCGACACAATCGAAAAGCTCTATCCTGATCCCGCTGTCGATCCCACATCACCCTATGTTGAAACCAGAAAGGGCGAGGGTCTCGGACCTCAATATAAGCGTATTGAAGCTGCTTATGGACACTATGCGTATGTGGCACCAGTCCGCCAGACAGCGCAATTTGCATCATCCCAAGGTGCTCCGGTTTACCTTTATCACTGGGCTCTACCTAGAACAGTCGTTGGTCGAGCCAACCACGGCGATAACATGTACTACGAGACCTATAACAGTGCCATTACGGGGGTTTCAGAATCCCAGAAACAATTGTCTGGCACACTGCATGCCTACTTGACTAGTTTCATTACAACCGGTGATCCCAATGCTATATCTGGCCGATATGGACAAAGACCAGAGTGGAAGCCCTTCCAGCCGACGGATACAAAGATTATGATCTTTGGAGAGGGAAATGATGAATTGATTGGAGGTAACGTTGCTCCTCCCGCAAAATGTGTTGCGGATGATTGGGCGAGAAAGGAAACCGAATTTTGGTGGTCAAAGGTTCCCATTTCCCAGCTTGCTTGATTTATATAGAACAGAGACATTGCATGTATAGATCTCAGCCGCAAGGCCCAACTCAGTTATTCTCTTCTGATTGACCGTCTCCTTTTTTTGAAAGTCACCTCCTCCATGTCAACTGGAAGGAATCGGAACCTTCTATCGAGCTTTCCATTGCCCATTCCCCAGCAATTAACCTCGGAGTAATTTAATCATTTCGTAATCTATTAATTGGTGATTTAACCCCCTAATATTTCTTGGCCACCTGATTGGGACATGGAATATGACCGTTCTACCGTCAATAGCTCTATCTCAGGGTCTGGCTTGGATGGTATCGCAATCAATGTTGTCGAATCATTCCCGTTTCGCGATAGCATCACCCCTTCACTGTGCCTACTCAGTGAGCTTCTATACCGCCTTGAGCTATTTTGCCTAGCTCTATATCCTCCCCCAGTGAGTGATTCCCCTGTATGTGAGGGATTGTAAGAAGAAGATTTCTTGAGCGCCCCACTTGCTAATTTGTATAGAAAGGGGAGATTTGCACAAGCGATTCCACAAAGTGGCTCGTATATCGACAGAATTCCAAGTGGAACACCAGCCCCTATTTTTCTTTCCATCAGTATGTGAATATTGAATCGTGAGGACATTTTATTGGACATACAAGTGAAGTCTGACGACCCTTGTGAGACAACAACGGTTAAGCGGGCAAGAGTAACACCACATGTGCTACATAGGTCAGAATAAACTGTCACAGAGCGTAGAGGACAGCTTACAATAGACCAATGGCGAAAACACCTGTGACTTCCAATTTCTGCCTTCGATTAATGTGCAATCCGAAGATAATTGGTACTGGAAGAAGAAACACCCATATATCGGTGATCAGGTTCGTAATGTTGGTGAAGTAGGAGAATGCCACCAGATTTATGCAGGTCCCCTTAATATCCGAATTCCAAATGCTTTCGATGGGGATACACTCTAGCCCTAGGCCGATCTCCATGGCTGCGAGCCAGCAAAGAATAAAGACTGCGGTACCAATAACAACTCGACGAAAGACAACCGTGCTGAAAATGCGATAGTAAAGTCCAAGAATCGAAAGTTTAATGCTTGCGATAGCCCAGTCGTAGAAGTGGCTGAATATATAGTCGCCCTAAAAATCCAGAATGTTCAGTATGTAACCAAATATGGTGAATTTGTTGAATGTTACCCGCAAAAATCCCTCGACTTCATGGGTAGAGAGAGCAGCTTGGTGTCTACCAAAGCCATAGGGTGGACCTGTCAATACAGGTCAGCCTCAAGCCCAACAGTCCATTCAATAAATATCTTGTCATAAGAACCTACCATAAACCAAGCCACTTATGCATAACCCAACCGATATTGCCTGCAACAAGAAGCAGTATTAGAAAATCGGGTATCTCAACGAGGAAGGGAGTAAAATATAAAGATGCGAAAAGAAAAAATTAGCTCGGACCGTGGAAAGAGTAATCAAATAATCATCGAAGTTTATAGGATGTTTGGATGATGGTCGTAATACCACGAAAAGCCGGAGTCCGGTGAACAAAATCATGAATGGAATGGGAACCGCATAACATATGGTCACGGTTGTGACCCGCGACGCACTGAGATCGACTTTCCCTGCCATTGAGGTGTGAAATTTTATTGAAGGGGCGAGTCCATGGAGATGAAATCAGGGAAGTCAGTAATAGTGAAAAAATTAAGACGAAGGGGGAAGTGTTCCCAAAAGAACTCCAACCATTTGGGTGATATGCCCAGGTGCATATCTGCAGCCACCCAGGTGAGTACCGACGCCGGCATTGCTCCATTACTAGGGCTTACTAGGGCCTACTAGGGCTTACTTTGGCCCCCATGTTACATCCATGCATATTACTGGTACTCTGTCCCGAGTACACATTTGAACAATGAATATTTGATTTTGAATAGTGTAGGTAAAAGGTGATAGATCAATCAGAATGATCTACAATTGTTTAAAATAAACAAGATTTTATAGCCCTGAATGATATACCATTCCTACCTCTTGTTTATAATAATCCAATATGTACCTACCTATATACCCCCTTAAAAAAAGAATAGTGGGTCACACGTTTCGGCCCGCTTCCAAAGCTTGGAATATTACAGGACCCACTCCTACGGGCGACGAAGTATGCCATAAGATATTGCCAGCAGTATTTCGTCATCCACAGTCATTTGCAGGGTATAGAGTCAGGATGCTCTTTTTAAGTGTATACGAAGGCGGTAAAAAAGACTTTTCTATGAATGACCTTTGATACTTGACAATTGAACTGATTTGTATTCACTATAGGAGAATCAATTATATTAGCAATAGGCAGCAATAAGAAAGCAGCAAAATAATCAGGGAAAAGGTATAGAAATCGGAACCGGAATATGGACCTCGGGAATTAGTATACAAGCTTCGACGTGGCGGTGAAATGAGCGGTGAGGCACTATTCAATGAGAGAGTTAAGTCCCGATGGTACACTTAGTCGCCCGTACATTCCCGAGGTCGTACAGCTCGCTTACGGAGTACGGGTTACGCTAGCCCTGCAGGAACTGTACATAAGGGGCTCTGAGCATGTTCGCCAATCATTTTCTCAAAATAGAAGTACCCAGTTTCTTTCACCCTCTCCAATTCTCCGATCCCAACGACTGTGGAGGGTAGTTAGTATGGGTTTCGCAGCAGGAATAAGCAGTCTTGTTCTTCTGGCTCTCGCCGCCGCCCCAACTGGTCTGGCTGCTTCTGTCCAAACATCCAGCCCTGTGGTTGATTTGGGATACGCCACCTACCAGGGGTACTATAACAATACCTATGACCTCAATATCTTCAAAGGGTGAGAAAAATACCGCATTAGGCTTGCCGGATCATTCTGTTTTTTTACTCATTGGTTGAAGGATTCGATATGCGGCCCCTCCTGTCGGAAAGCTGCGATGGCAAGCGCCACAGGCTCCTCCGGTGAATAGGACTTCTATTCAATCTGCCATTGAACAGCCTCCACTTTGCCCGCAGTCTGGTGCTGCGAAGCTTCCAGAAATATACGGCTTCAATTCAGCCCTGGGCAATGAGGACTGCTTGTTCTTAAATTTGTATGCTCCGCCCGGGGCCAAAGATCTTCCTGTTCTCCTTTGGATCCGTAAGTCTATACAAGTCTAATATCAAAAGATTTGGCCCCAAAGAAAATATGTTCTAAGCGCTTATAGACGGAGGTGGATATGGGCTTTTCGGGGCCGAATATGACCCCAGTGAGTGGATCAACACAAACGATAATGGGTTCATTGCAGTTATGATTCAATACAGACTGGGAGCCTTTGGCTTCTTGTCATCAGAAGGCGTACACAAGCACGGGAAGACCAATGCAGGTCTGCTTGATATGCGTTTCGCGCTTGAATGGGTCCAGGAGCATATCGGAAAATTTGGTGGTGATTCCTCCCGCGTCACAATCGCTGGCGAATCTTCTGGGGCAGGCTCGGCTGTCCTACAATCAATGGCCTATGGTGGTCGTGAGGACCACTTATTCAATAACGTAAGTTACAATGCCATGACATTCGAGACAGTACAGCTAATTGAGATAGGTTATTGCCGCTAGCCCGTATACCACGGGCTTGTATCAGTACGATGGTGAAGTGCCGACAAATCACTATCAACATTTTGCCACACGAGCAGGGTGTTACCATGGGGGTAAAATATCCGAAGCAGCTGTATTTGACTGCCTTGTCAATGCTGACACCGATACTTTGCAATATGCCAGCGCAAATGTCTCTATTTCAGGAGCATGGGGTACTTGGGCTTTCCAGCCTGTGGTCGACGGCGACTTCATTCGGGAACTCCCATCAAAGCAGTTGCTAAAGAAGAAAGTGAGCGGCAAACGCGTTTTATCTGGTGTAAGTTCATTGTGCCAAATTCCCTTACCAACATGTAGTAATGTACTTTTTTATTCTAACTCCTCCAGAACAATGCCAATGAGGGCGTTCCACTTAGTTCGCCATTTGTGAACACAACTGCGGGCTTCCTGAGTTATGTCCGCTCTACTTTCCCATTGTTCTCCCGCGGTGATTATTCCCGCCTGTTAGATACCTACGGGTTCCGGGACAGCTCTCCTCAAAACAATGCCTCCCGATACGATACACTAGGTGATCGTGGTCCAACTGCTTTGAACCAATCAGAAATGGCAACTGGTCTTCAGCAGACCGTTTTTGACATATATGCCGAATCAGTCTTCGACTGTCCCTCATACTGGCTTGCGGATGCTTTCGCTGGAGGTCATACCAAGGAGAGTTGGAAATACCAGTACTCTGTCACCCCTGCATACCACGGAGCAGATTTGACCGCATACTTCTCTATTGGGGCAACTACGCCCACTCGCAGTTTGATCCATGCATTCCAGAAAATTTGGGGCAATTTCATCATCAATGATACTCCAGTCATCTCTATAGTTGACGCAAAGGGTGGTGCGGACAATTCTACCGTACCTGAGGGTGTGAATGGAGATATCTCCTGGCCAAGGTGGAACCGCAGCTCCCCTCTCTTAATGAACCTCAATACCACGGGTGGAACAATGATCTACGACAAAGTCACCGATCATCTCTCTTACTGGCTTCAAGAAGGACCTGGTGTCACAAATGATTTCAGCCTGGCAGATGCATCGAAGTGGGAAGGTGGCCGTGGCAAGCGCTGTGAATTCTGGAGAAGTGTTGGGCACCGTGTACCAGCATAAGCGATTTGGTGGCCTTTTTTATTCGAATTCAAGCTGAAAAAAGGTCTTTGAGTATTTATTCCAAGGCTTGGAAGTACAACCGTTCTGTATATACTATTGCATGGGTGGCTTGTCTTGAATGAATTTCCTGTTCTCTTGCAAATAAATGTGACTGCCTTTTGTAGATAGAGACTGTGATATGTATACCGAAATCTAAGATATCATGATTTTCCTAAACCCACTATTCATTCCTGTTACTGTCCCACTCTTCCATATAATCAGGACTGTTGCAAGGGTCCTCTTATAGTTCATATTGGTCCGGGATATTTTCAACCAAGATTCAAACAGCCATACTCTCGGGCATCTTTATGGTTCTATCATCTTGTAAACAGAATCTGTTCGACTTCCCATCAATAGGTGCCATAATCTAGTAGTGTAACGAGACATTATAGTGTCCAATTCTGTCTTAGTCCCAGTTAAAAGGGAAATATTTTTTGTGCATTTATCAAAGAAAGAGCAACCAAAAAAAGGAGAAACGGAAAAAGGGAGAGACCCTACCACATGTGACTGCCTCAGCTGAGCTTAGGCAGGAGTGATTATGATTGAATGCGTATATATTCAAGAGAACTGCCACCGGTCTAACTAGAAGTTAGGAATATCCATGCTTCTCAATCGTTCGTCACTTCCCCCAGAAGATCTTGTGGTATCGTTTCTAACTCCTGCCGCATAGGCATAATCCTCTTCTTTTCCACGAACCGCCTTTACGTAGCCCTTGAAATTATGAGACATGTTCACGACTTGGCGAAGATGGTCATCTGTCAACTCAGGAATAGGACTCCCTTCCTGCTTTGCCTGGAAGCATGCAAGAGCCACGGCAGTTTGGAATGCTTGGATAGTGTGAGTATCAATTCGAAAGAAAGTGAGATTGTTGCGTGCTACTTACCGTTTCGTATCTCGCGGCCGTTCCATTTAAGTGCCCGGAGATCTTCTGACTTCCGAACAAATTCTTTGGCATCGTATGAGCAACGAATCTCCCGGCCATCATTGTTGTGGTTTTTGGAGAGCTTCTTGAAATAACCGTCCCAGATTTGCTTCCTTGAATCCTCATCGAGTGGGTCATATCCAATCTGCACGTGGATTCGCGACATGACTGCTTCATCGAAACTTCCCACACGATTGGTCGTTAGGAAGAGGATACCCTGGAAGTAGTCTAGGGCACGCAGGAAAACTGGTGCAAGTAAATCTTGCTTAGCCGCTGTTTGCACTAGTGCACCACGCGAACTTACTAGAAACAATACTATTCCGTCGAAGATCCTGGGCAGACCGGGTTTCGAGATAAACATCCGCTTCATCAAGAAGAACGATTGCATTCCAATGTCTTGCATTTCTGAAGAAACGAAGCAGATTTCGTTCCAGTGGCACTGGTTCATGACCTAAATCTGCAGCAGTAATGTTAAGAAGAGGCCGACCTGTATACTCTGCAACAGACTCTGGTACCACGATGGTTAGTAATGGGTCACACCGAAATTCTCTTCAGTCTAGGAATTCTTAATACCAGCTGTGAGAGTCTTGCCTGTTCCTGGAGGACCATGAAGTAGCAAGATCTGTCCTTCTCCTTTGCCCTGGATAAAGTCCGAAGAGAAAGGCTGCCTGTACGTTCCACCAAATATCTCGCAGACGGCCTTGATCATTTGCTTGTTGCTTTCAGGTTTCAAGACCAGCGTGTCAATGATACCTTTATGTATCTTTGGGTCCTTCAGGCTAGATACTTCCAATACATCTATTTCCCATAATTAGCGGCGCACCAACGAGCAGAAAAATGTTAATCCCTACCCCAGACGCGGTCTTTCAAGACGTATGCATATACGTGCGACCAACAGAGTAGATATTGATGGTCCGTTAGGGTTGAAACTGAACTCAAATCAATATTATCATAGTCGTCGAAAATGCGACGTTGAATGCCGTGTTGGCGCAGACCGTTCGCTTGACATGTTTTGCATAGACATTTTGGCTCCTTTGTTCGTTGGCCCAGCTCAACATCGTAGACTTCTGCAATCGGAAAATGGGCATTTTTATCATCAACCATCTCTTTCAGTCTCCATGGTTGACTGGTGTGATCAACGACGACTCGCGTTTGGTTAAACTATATGGGTGTGAGTTTTGGAAAATGCCTAGTGGGTGTATATGCATCCCATATTTAACTCACGGTTCGATTGCCCTGCAGTCTGCTTGGGCCGCTGTACTCCTGGAATGTAGGTGTCTTCACCATATTGACAAATCTTTTCCCTCGCTCCACCAATTGCTGACGTAGAGGATTCTGCGGGTCCTCATCCACATGAAACTTGATGGGAAATAGAGGGAGAGAGGTAATCTCACGTTGCCCGTCAAAAATAGAAATGATGACTTCTTTAACGGAACGACTTAGAATTTGGCCGTCAAAGTTGAGATTCCAAACATTCACAATGTATGGCCGCGAACGAGCATTAGGGGAACCCCACGGCACTCCTCCCGAAAACGATTCGATGACATATGCATTCAGTTTTCCGTTCTCCTGAACAAAGACGTCTGTCCCAGGCTTTAACAAGAGCCAGAGAGAGCTGAAAGTCGTCTTTGGGACTTCGTTATTCCAGAGAAATTCAGCATCTCTCACTCCAATTGTTGTTAGGCTATCCAGATATTCAACCAAAATATCAATATGCTCTTGACATGTTGTGGTGTACTCGATGTCGTGAGTTTCACCCACTTCCTCTCGATACTGGAGCAGTCTCTCCCTGTAGTAATGAAGATCAGTGAAAGGATACGCGAACCGACCCTGCCCCAGATCACTTTCGATGTCTTGGACACGATATTCGACTCGGGGGATTTTGTCTGGGCGTGATTGGCAATCAATGATGGCATTGAGAGCATTGAGAAGAATTGGCGAATGGATGTAGAGTACTGGACTGCTAATTGTGTCGAACATGTCATCATCAGGGTCAGTAGCATATCTTTTGCTACAGTAGACCTCCCTGTGCTCCTCAATTACAGATTTGGGGATCTGAATGTCGGAAACCTTCGTAAAGATTGTCTTGTCGTTGAGTTGCTTCGTATCACGGCGTTGGTAATCACCATCGTTATCCGGGGCCAAATATGTTGCGACATAAGACACCTTACTCAATTCTTCGACCACCACGTCAGTTTCTTTGGCCTCTTCATTGACCTCTTTATTGGCCTTTTCTGCAGCTTCTTCCTCTTCTTCAGCCTTTTTTTTTCTGCGGATTGAGTAGAGCACATCGAATGTGAATTCAAGCTTGAATTCCCATCCGGGTGAAACCAAATTTTCCCAATTATTGGGCAGGATATTTGAGTGTTCGGGTTTAATTTTGATGATGGAAAATGTTTCGTCATGCTCATCGTCTTCATCCAGGTAATGCGCGAGCCATTCAGCGGCGTATGTCTCAAAGACTATTCTGACCAGTTTCTTGGTATCCTGCAAAGATTCAGCAGAGACAAACAGAAGAGCAAGCCCACATGACTTACGTCCCAAGTTTTAGAATTCTCGTATGGAAAGGTCCAACGCGTGCCAAAAGGATCAACAAAAACGATACTCGCTTGACTCTTCGTAGCAGCCGGGATTGCTGTGGCAACAATTCCGTCGACTTCAGTGTTGCTACAAGAGGCCTTGTCTGCACCATTCTCATCGGCCAAGGATGGCTCCGGCTTGATCTCAGTTGTACCCTTGAGATCCGGGGTCTCTATTGCGTTGGGAATCTCTGTCTGGCTCAGAATTTCCTGTGCTTTGACTACATTTGTAGCGCTCTGGCTCGCTTGTTGCCTAATCAGCTGATAAAGCTCTGCAGCGCTTTGCTTTTATTTTAACTTACCAGTCGTTCTATTAGCAACTGCACTGTCTACCGTTGTAGACTGCACCTCATGAGCTTCAAATTCAGAAGGGTGAGTGCTTGACTCTGTGAGAACTTCCATTTCTCTCAGCAGGTTCTGAAGAAGGGATAAAAAGAGGCTCTGAGAATTTTGGCAGTTTTTTGGATTGCAAAACCATGCGTCGCTCTCCAGGCACGGCTCGTATCTGGCTATTTATATCGACAGCGATATAAGACGCAATTTGGGGGCTGAAAATTCCTGATGTAAATTCCTATGGCATATTTCATTTGTCCATATTAGCAAAATGCACTGGATTGGCTCCGCTCTGCTTATTGCAGATAATGCATGTAAGCCCAACCACCCCCGCAAGTCTTTCTAGGTGGTCCAATTCCCGAACGAGTTCTTCAGAAAGAGCATATGTATGTATCTCGTGCCGACACGTGGACGCGGCTGGTCCCGAAAAGTATCACATTCTAGCAACAACTGCTAATCAGTCTATTTCGGCTTTGAACTTGATTTCACAATGCGAATGCAGCAAGATGTGATCACGGACTCGGCTGAAGCGGGGGTGTGGTCTTTTTTCCATGTCGAATCAGAAGTCATACTAGCCAAAGTGGGTCGAATGACACTTCAGCTAAGAAGTACCTTTGTATATATACCTCGACTAATGCATTGATTGGGGTTAGCATATCGCTGGACCTTTCCCGTCCGAATTTCAGGCCGGTCACGAGTGTGTAAACTGGCACTATTTTTCCGCTGATATTGCTTCTTTGGTGCACCACAAACAAACACTATGAATACAACGCAAGAGTTCTCACGGCCCGACTTGGTGCGTCGGTTCACTGCTGAACTCGAAGACGATTCAGATCTAGCTTCTCAGGTCAAGTCGTACCAAGGGAACTTGGACGCAGAGATCAATGCGCAGGAGAAACTGCGAATGGATCGTATTTATTATGGTCCAACGTCAATAGAGAGGTATGTCGGATGGGGTAAAAGAATATTGAGGAATCAATGGAGCTAGAGAGACTGACACTTCTCATCCAGTTCTTTTAAAGGACTCGAACTAGCCCGTCAAACACTCCAATCCAAATGCGATGAATTCTTCAAATCTTTGGATGAGAAGGTAGAAGCAGAAAAGAGCAAATCAGGATTCTCACGGCTCATGCATCGAAATGCGACCGAACAGAAACTGGCTAGTTACATCCGCCAACGAGGGGAGCTCACAGTGACTCAAGTCACGTCAATCGTCAATGAGGTCGAGACTCAATGGACAGAGTCAAACAGCAAGGTAAGTATAGCAGTGGAGGAGTGCAAACAGTCTCAACGGCTTAACTAAAAAAAATTATATTTTAGGCGGCGACGAATTTCGTTAAGATATGCCAAAAGTTTGACGCACATAAGCAAATCTTTCAATGTTTCCCAAGTCAAACCTCCTACACATCTGCTCTATGTGGTGCCATCACGATGGTCGTTCAGGTGAGAGTTTCAGATCAAATAAAAGAAGTTAGTCTTATTTGTGATTTAACAGGCTTCGGTTAATTACTCGACTATTGCGGAAAGGCTATCGGGCTATATAGCAGAGCTTTCGGAGAGCATCGCTGTTTGTACACAGTGGCTCGACCTTTATGACAACCCGGCCATGCAAGAGCGACTGTCCGATATCTATACGCAATACTTCCATTTCTTCATCAAGGTAGCCACCTGGTATATGAAACCAAAACCTTCCAAATGGCTCGATTCGTTCAACTCAAACTTTACGACGGGCTACGAAGACACGACAGAAACAATCAAACGGTCCATTCGACTCATCCGTGATCAGGCCTTAATCGAGAACGCATGGCAACTAAATAAGCTTGATCAGTCATTTATGTCCTTTGAAAAGAGGCTCGCTGCGTGGGTGAATGAGATTCGAAACGAGAAAAACGAGGCTGGGGGAACAATGGCAACCTTGATGCTGCAGATGACTGAACGCAGTACGCAAAGTCTCCTTATATCCAAACCCCATCTCGATGCCTCGCTAACAGTCCTGGGATATTTCCAGTTGGTCTATGGGAAGAACGCTTCGAACGCATGCAACTACAAGGCCAAGATAAGACTGGAAGAACAACAGCAAGAGGCACTGCATCGATAAAAGAAGCGGAAATCGCAGAAGTCGACGATGTTCCTCGGGGCCTCAGCAGGTCCGAGGCTAAATGGGTTTGTCAACACCTTCAGCCAAAGATTGATCAAATGGGAGGCTTTGATGGAATCAGACTCGCCCTCCAAACAGGACGGCTTATCGCTGAGCCTACCATTGTCCAAATCCTCGGGAATTGGGCACAAGCTACATCGGGCAATACTCTTAACCTTTGGATTATCAGCCCCTTCGAAACAGGCCCGCAAACCAGCGCCCAACTCGCTGCCCTTGGGGTTATTTGGACGGCAATCCGAGCTCGAGCCCAGTTTGTATCTTACATCTGCCAACGACCCCAGTACGGGAGTATCCCCGAGATTCGCAACATCGAAGACAAAGCTGGTGTTATGGCTATGGTTTACAGTTTAATCTGCCAGCTGCTGCAGTTCCAACCGCCTGATGACAGGGTGCACCTACAGCCGGAGATGCTTGATCGACTCACGCAGCCAGGGGAGCGTTGGACAACAGGCTTAACACTGCTTAAATACCTGCTGGAAAATACACCTACCCTGCGGTACTGCATCATCTCTGGAATCAACCTTCTCGAAGGAAGCGCACGGGACATGTGCCAGGAGTTTGTGGACTTACTCTTTGCACATTCCAGGAATGCGGATTGGCCAGTTCGAATTCTGTTCACTACATCTGGGCAGTCGAGAGCGCTTGATGGTACCGTGGACAAAGAAAGCAAGGTCATGTCTCACAGCACTTTTCATCAGATGAAGGGGAGGCTGATATATCGAGATGTCCAAATGTCCGGGTAGCAGCGCTGTATGATATTTCGAATTCCTGTATGACTGAATATACTACGACCAGCCCAATGCTAAGAGATACGCAGATGAGAAAAACGCCAGGATTTGGTTACTCTGGACACAATTTAACGCGATTAGACCTTAAAGCATATAATTAATTGTGCCTCAATTTAAACTTAGAAGGACAAATGTCAAAGATGAAGTAGAATCTTTTATATTAGGAAGATAAGAGAATTATATTCTAACTACTTTAGAAGTTTTTCCAAAATGACATAGCATACTATCACTTTTCTGACGGGCGTCAGAAAAGTGATGTCTAGAAGGCTTTGTATAATGAAGGGTGTCCCGCCGCCAAAAAAGGAAGCGGCAGTCCTGATCAGAAAATCCCAAAGAGGAAGGCACGAGGTCTATAAAAGGAGGCCTTCCCCCATTTTCTTCTTCGCTCCTTCATCGCTCTACCCACATCAGCCTTTTCGTTTATCACCCCCATCATCTTAACTACCTTTTCATTATCACAGACCCCTCTACGGCTTCAAGGATACGCTTCTGCATAGTGATCCTCTTGTAAGCTCCCTCACATATCACCATATCTCGGTTGACTCTTACCTTTATTACTCTCATCCTATACCTGCCTCCACCTCCACGGTATGTCAATCATGTTGATCGTCATTGACCTGACTTTAACTAATATACCTTCCCAGTCCCTTTCAACAATATTGGAATTTGACGTTAATCTCTTCCCCTTGGGGACTTGATGGTCTTTCCTATTCCCATTCACTGTGAGTGCGCAAACGCTTGCTCTTCGGTGGACCCGAAGTTCGTCGTCACCCCCCACCAGTCCTTAGGCTGACAGCAGAATCTTCTTCTCCGCTGTGTTTAGATTCTTGACTCCTCTTCTTCTTTTTCTTCTTCTTCTTCTTCTTCTTCTTCTTTCGTCGTCATCCTTTTTTGTCTCTCGACTCTCGTCTCTTGTGTCTCTTGTCTACGAAACGATTTTTCCCAATCCAAGAGCAAGTCGTCATGTCGACCCACGAAGACAGCATTTCGACAGCTGTGTTTTCTCCTGGTGATGCAGAAGCTTTACAAGAGTCAGGCCTAGCCAGTCCCCCCTGTTCTGATGGGACTCGACGCATTCACAAGCGAAGATTGAATCGATCCAGTGACGAAGAAGAAAATCATCTCCCGCTGACGCCTGTATCGATGGATGACAGCTCTGATTGTTTTGTCAGTATCCCTGAAGACCTCGTTTCATTCGCCGCGCTTCAATATCTCGGGTACAACCACCAGACCGCCACTCGCATCTGGGAACGATGGACCAATTGGCCCCCTGGAAGAATCAAGCGCCAATGTGATGATTTTGAAGACGGTATCCCGTTCATTGAATTCGCCGAGGGCTACCTTGATTCTGCGACCGATACTTGTGATGATGATGATTCCGCATGGTTCGACTGCCTTGACAAGTACGGTATGAGCACCGAGCTCACGCATGCAATCATGGATGCCAAGTTTCGACACATCCGGCTCACGCAATCATGCAAATTCTGGGTACAAGACACCCTCAAACTACGATACCGCGGACTCGAGGAGGTACAAGAGGCCTCTCGTGAACGTGAACGGGCAACTCAACGTGAAGCTTCACATCCTAGCACAAACAACCCCGGTCCTCCTGCAAAAAGATCCATCTCGGAATCGTTGAGATCGGCCCCATGGATGTCGCCAGAGACTGCTTTGTCTTCCTTTGCAACCGGTGCAGCAGCAAATAAGCCAGGGGAAACACAGTTGTACAAAGGAATGGACAAGGCGTGGATCAATGACCTCTTTCGCGGTGATGGTAGCCTTCACTTCGGATGCCTTACGTCTAGATCACCGGCTGATTTCTCGTCAAGAAAGGCTAGTATTTACTTCGCTGTTGATCGAGAAGTTGCTATGTGTTATGCCTGTTACGCCAAACGTCGTTCTGGGGTCAATGCCGTGGTGATTGTTCAAGCGACCATCCCGAACTCGGCCATTGAGTCCCTCACCCCACCAGACATCCAACACGTCTATTGGCCAAGTGTGGAATGGAAGTCACTTGTGCTCACTTGTCGTCAAGATCGCAAGCTCTCGTCCGAACTCCGCAAATTCAAGTTGGCCAAGCTTGTTATTGGATCCATCTGCAACAAACCAAGCATGGTCTTGGCTAATATGCAATCTCCCGACGAGATCACGGAAGGATTGGTCTATAAAACGCAAGATGGTCGTGTTGCTGTTCAGTATGTCTTCATAGGCGACGAGGGAGATGATTTGTTAGAACAATTCGCTAAAATTACCGTCTTCCCTTTGACGAGCCGGGAATTCGAGGCTTGGTATAACGACGTCTAGATGATTTCATGGAACCTTGATCATCTCCTTACTCTTGACGAAATTACTATTCTTTTGGGTTTTTTTTGTTTTTGTTTTTTTTGATGTGTTCCGAGCGTTTGCTTTCTTATTGCTATCGATTCGTTTCCTGTGGGGCTTCTGGCTAGTGACATTCGGATGGGATTGACACGAGCACATCCATGTATTCTTAGTTTCATTATTCTTAGCTTATCGACATCTTTTGCCCAGGGGCCTTTGTTCTTTGTAAAATTTGTATACAGAACTTTGTAGACGCTAGCATCGAGCACCCCTATCTAGTAATTCTTGATGCCTGGATACATGGATTCGGAAATGTAAAGGGAGGAAAGTCACCAATTTGAGATGGCTAGATAAAGCTACAGGAGCAAAATTGGCGTCAGAGGGGAGTTGTCTACAATCACTTCGTTTAACATAGAGGTCCGTACGGTGTTGGCGTAGCGATCGAATCTCTTTCGATGTTGATTTGGTCTTCCCAGTGTCTCCTGGGCATTCACGAGGCCCCCATTAAGGTCCATGGAGACTGTGAGTCGGGATGGGTTTCGAGCGTATGGCCCAGATCCTACTGCAGAGGTCTAGCCAGAGGTAACATAGGGACAAACCGAGGAACGCCTAGACTAAGGCAAGTGCGTTCTCAATAGACTCAAGAGCATATCTGTACGCTGCTACCATACTATTAGGCCTGGTGTCATCAACAGCAGAGAAGTTCTCTACCCTGTGAGGCCCATCTTTAAATAGTCGACACAACAGGAGTTATGTCATCGATATATATTTTCTACCCACAGTAAGAATGACACTTGGATGATTGTTCCCGACCACTTTTCGGCATGAAATACTGCGATATTAGGGACTTCCATTGTAATTACTCCTCTATCATCGCTCATTCTAACATATATGGCAGCGAATTCCTTCAAACCCTTCGGATCTTAAAACTACAGTTACTGCTTGTAAATAAAGATTAGTAGGTTATAGATTATTGAAATGATCGATTATCACAACAACAGCACTAATGGTGTAGTGGTAACATATAACACTTCCAAGTAGTCACCTGACTACTAAGTTATGTTGTGCCGGGGGTTCGATTCCCTCTTAGTGCATTTTTTTATATTTTTTTATATTTTTGTCTATTATCCCCACTATCATTAGAAGTAACTAACTATCACTGAAAGTTAGTTCATTTTGAACATGAAGCCTAAAATGTCAGTACAAAGTCAGAAATTTAGGAACAAGGTTTATTCCGAAAAGTATGTGCGGTTAAATGTAAACTATATCCTATATATATCAGGTCTAAGACTGACACAAATGAGTGGTCTTTAGTTCGTCCCTACAGGTGTATATACATAGTTATGTACGCATACACGTACAAGCTCCAATGTACAAGCGATCAGAGACAACGCCAAGGTAAACAGCCAAACTAAGTTGACAATGACATTTCGTATACGCCCAAGAACAAAAAATAAAAATAAAATAAAATAAGGCAAAAACCAAAGCAAGACCACCCCCGTGTTCGCGAAACGCCATGCCATGATATCTTGAGGACAAAAAATCGCGCATCAACTGTAGGGGGTACTCGCGAGAAGGGGAATCAACTAAAGGAGATAGACAAATGAGATGCGAGAGACAAAGGAGACAAAAAAGATGACAAATGAGATGGCAGACAAAAGAGACCCTCAACCAGCCACCTTCCATTTTGTCCAGCAGAGTAGAGAGACAAGCAAATCCGAGAATGCTGTCATGAGATGGGATATGATAAATGCAACAGCACAAGCAGGAAACAATGCGGATGGGATATCCTGGAGCGTAGACATAGGAAAAAAGGGACCAAAAAAAAAAAAAGAAAACACCGGGAAATGAGAACATATGCTTTTTCATGTCCTGCATATGAGTTAAGTCGACGAGTCGAAATGAAACCAAAACTGTCCAGGGAGAATCATTTGCTCGGTGCTCGCACCGGCAAAGACCTGCAAACGGTGCAATAATTATTCCCCGTAGACCCTGCTACAGGAGATTCAAGTGTAATTATACAATACAAAGAGGAACTCCAGCCTCCGATTGGTATCAGTATCAGTATCAGGTTGGTGATGGGATTGAGAGCAGTGTCAAAATCAGCCGTTGACCATGTCATCCAAGGCCATCTTGCGCCGTTTAATAGGTCGGCTGTCGTGACCTTCAGCTTCGGTGCTGAGTGGCTCAGTTCTCGTCATGGAAGGTGAGTTGCCCGATGGCATCTGGATTGGGGATGGCAATTCCACTGGTCCAAGGTGGCGGGGGATGGGATCCATGGTTGCGCTTGTTATGGAGGAGGAGCGTTGGTGGGGAAGGGAGTAGTTGAAGGCCGGCCCTGCAGATCTGTGGAGAGGGAGAGCGCGGGGGTCGTGAAGAGATTCTTCTCGGCCTGGCAAATTCCAATTCATCGGGTACGGGTCGCTCAGGCGATGGACATGGTGGGGAGGAGGAGGAGGAGGAGGTGGTGGTGGCCCGGCTGTGGCCTGGTGAATTGGAGGGAGCCGGACTGGTGATTCAATGGTGTATGGGTCTCGAGGTGATAGTGATACTCGTGGATCATTTGTTGGGCGGATAGGATTTCCAGGCGTTTCGGTATACGGCAGAAAAGGTACACCGATTGGTGGTGGCTGATGTTGGGGAGGTGATGTTGGTGGTGGTAATGCTGGGACGCCATATGTTGGGAATCGCCGCTCCATACTACCAGATATGGTGTTGACTTTTAACACTGGATTAAACCCTGCCATTGGCATGTACGGCGAAGGTGCATGCGGATGTGTCGGTACCGAATGCGATGGCGGTCCAGATGAAGAGAATGGGCGTCGAATCATACCCCCCGGGATCGTGGGGGAGTGGTCCATAGGCCGCGTCAGAGGAAATACTGAAGCGGACCACCGATGTGGCGTCCTTACTCCCGAGCTTACATCCCCCAATCCCTGTAAATCCGTCATGGGTCGTAGTTCTCGTGAAGATGTGGCTCGATGCATAGTGGTCCGCCGCGGGGGCATAGTTGGGTGGGCCTCCGCTGGGATAGCCGGGTTATCCAAATGTGTTGTATAGGACCTGAGAGACGAATCCTCTGCTTTCAGCGGGGGCCGCCCTCGCTTTTTGTGCGTGACATCCACGCATGTTGACTTTTTTTTCATGCTCGTTAGTTGCGATTCCACGGTTTATGGGGAAGTTCTTCACACTTACGGCTTTTCCAGCAAGCACACATCTTCGACATGGACGAGCTGGGTCACATCCAAGGTGCTTTTTCTTGCAATTAACACAAGCCGATGCCACATGCGCTTTTGTACGTCGGGTTGATTTTTGTACCAGCGGGCGACTTGTGGGATGTGTTGGGTCCAGTGTTGGAAGTGGGCATGGCGGTGCTCCTGGTAGTGGAGATCCAGCATATACTGGTCCCTGTTCGTTATATCCCAACCGTGGTAGTGGCTCATTAACTGGTCCTTGCGATAGCCCCAGTGCAGACACAGCAGACCGCTCCGCCGTGACTACGGGAGAGGAATATCCCCGAGGCTTGATCTCTGCGGATGGCTCCGAGGGTTTTGCTGGAGGGGATCCCGACATAGATCGATGGGATATAGGAGCCCGGGGGCTACACCCTCGAGCATTGGGGGACCAAGATCGATCCAACGGCAGCCGCTCTGGGCCCTTGAATCGGGAGTTTCCGAACTGGGAGATAGTGAGGCTCGGGGGGTGAAGCACGAGTGATTGCATCGGGTGTCGGGCAGGAAAGGGAAAAGGCCCACGGGGCAAATGCTTCTTTTGGGTTTTTTTTCTTTTCTTTTCTTTTGGCTCCTTTGCTTTTTTTTTCCCACCTCTTTTTTTTTGCTTTCTTCCCTGGTAGATCTTTGTTCAAATTCACAGGTAGGGACCGCTGAATTTCGCGGTACTTTGGAGCAGCATGTCTGAGTAGGAGTGTACCTAGACGAAAAAAACGAAAGCGCGGTGTAAGAATAGAAAAGAACCAGAGTCACCAAAAGGTGCAATGCCGAGGACGCAAGCTTATAATCAATATGGTGGAGAGATCCGCTATTGGAGGAGTCAGAAAATAGACTGGGAGATTTCTAGATGACAGCAGGGCACAGGGTTACTCATACGCATGTCTTCCCAGGGCAACTTATTGCAGGATGGCGGTCGATCATTGAGCTAGGATCAAGGTGCAGGGAAATGTCAAAGCCCCCCCCACGCCTTACCTCTTGATCACACGTCCCACGTTCCGTGTGGTTAAAAGGGGAGAAAACGGTGAAGTATACCGGAAAGTGGTGAAATGTCGCCCAAAGTAGAGAAAATCAATAAAAAGTACACCCCCACTTGATCTTAAGGCGTTCGATAGTCTTAAATTTGATCACATAGGAAAGAGTATTGGTCAATGCAGACGCTAGTAACTGATAGACTTGATCTCCGTCATGGTAGATCATTGGAGAATTAATGCATTTTAACGGTTGCCCCTCCTCTTAGACTTCTTTTGAGAATTGAAAAGGAGAATATACAGAATGTAGAATATAGAATACAGAATACAGAACACCTCCTCACCCTCTATTACCCCCCTCTTCTCGCCCCCCCTCCTCCCCTCCTCTCCTATCTGGGACTTTGGTCTTAAACAGAGCGCTGTCAGTGATACCCCCCACAGGGCGGGTAGAAAGGAAAGGGATTGGATTCCACTAGAGAAAGGAGACTCTTCTTTTTTTTCCCTTTCTTTTCTTTCCTTTTTTTTCCCCATTTTTCCCGGAGAGGGGTGGCAGTGTATACCAATCAGGACCAAGCAAGGTGGAAGATTGACGGATCGACGTCGGTGCCCGCAGCCATTGCCAATAGTCGACCTCGGCGTGGACTGCATTCCGAGTACGGGAGTACATGTACTCCGTATTTTTTTTTTTTGCACATTTAATTATCTAGATTCAATATATTTATATTTATATATGTGTATATATAATATATATAAGACAGTACCTGGGTAAGATAGTAACCTAAATTGTTTTCTTCTCTTAGGGTTGCAATCGGGAGTCACCATCACCTTTTTCTTTCTTTTTTTTTTTTTTTTTTTTGGACTTATAAGGTCAATGTTATTTTGACATTGGGGCTTCCATATCTTTTCTATCAAATTTTCATTAAATTTTCCCATTTCCTACTTCCTACTTCCTATCTAGGTGAATTAATATAGACATGAGAATCAGAATCTTTGCGACTCCACAAAAATATCGGCAGTTCAATGATCTCCCACTTATAAACCCTCTAAATCCTACCCTGGAAACTCTTTTAATACATAAATTCCCTTATTCTCCGACCCACCCGGGAAAATCATTGTATGACTGAATCCTTTTATGTTCCGTCTAGGGGTTACTGTTACAGTCAACCGCAGATCAAAGATGTAAATGTCTCTCAGGGTTTTTAATAATGGTTCGTGAGTCGGACAACTGCAGGCACCATAATTGTCCCCTTTTTCTCCTTTTTTTTCCCGTCCTCCTTTTTCTTTTTGGGTATTTTCTGGAAATAGTTTGCGGGTGTGATACCGAGTCTCGCAATAATCAGTTTTTTTTCCCTCTGTGATACCCACCGTTGGGTGTTTTTTTCCTCCTTCTCTTTTTCTCTGTCACTGTTAGATTCGGGCCTTTCACTGGAATGGTTTGATATCTGAAGAGAAAGGGGCAAGGGTCTTAAAAAAAAAGGTCTCAAAGAGTTCACAGGGTTCAAAGGACCACAAAAGAATACCCCTCTCTAAGGAATCCTTCGATTACTTTATTTTCCGGGACCCTAATAGAGATGTGGCTGCAGCGTTCTGCCGCCTGGGGCGATCACATTCGATCACATTGCCCTTTGCCTCTGCGCGTGTGCATCACTGACGATCCCCCATCCCTGGCTTCAGAGCTGCAGGATTCCAGAGTGGCCTCACGTCATGAAAAGGGCACCTGTTAATAGGATATTCATTGATAACTACGTATGTAGGTACATAACTACCCTGCATACTCAATATTTTATGTATTTTGTATATAGTAGGTATAACATATAATGGCATAATGGTAATAATAACAATAATACGGAGTACCATAATAGTATGATAGTATAATAGTATAAAATAGTATAATGGCACACATCAATAATTCATACATGTTATCTGGGCTCGGCAGGATCCGATCAAGGGGAAAAAGGGGTGTGGAACATGCGGCACGCGGAGCAGCAAGGGGTCTGTCACCCCGTTCATGCAGGATTAAATAGTCTGTACAATTATACGGTTGGTTGTTTTCAAAATCTTTTTCATCTACCAATCATAATCAGGATCACCTATTATTTGTACTAGATGTGCTAAGTCCTACCTCTCCCGGTATAGTCTTTTTCTTTAGCCGCCAAAAGTCCAGACTCTATTAATTTGTCAAGTGGAGTAAATAATGACCAGAACTAGGACCAAAACTATTAATTCTTTTTAATTGACATTCCCGATCAGATCAAAAATCGCCGAATCATTGATTTTTAGCGTGAAATAGTTCCGGTTAACACGGAGATTATTCGGGGGAATTCTCCTAGTCTCAACGTTTAAAACACATGACAATGTCTAGTTATAGTTTCTATAGTCTCTACTTCGTATACTCTTCAATAGACTTTTAAACCCCCCGAAATTGGCCTAACAGGATCGGCAATTCTGCGAACCCTTCGCAGGATAACTGGGATAAACCGCCTCTAACAGTGATTAAGGGGGGGTCCGAGTCCACTAGGGGCGTGATTGGGCTGATATCACATCTTCCTTGATCACGGCCTAGGTTGATCTACGGTTTAAACGTGATGGCCTGCATGGCCAAGTTCCAATGTTGAGTTAGCCAAGTTTCCAATCTGTCTTCGTATACTCCCTAGGATCGAGTCTAGGCTACACAACTTCTTCCCATGTGGTGAGCTGGCCAGGTCCTAAATCCCGGATTCATATGAACACCGCACGGAAAAGTAAAAAAAATCTCCGAACACAAATTTGTGGTATTTCTGCAATATAGACATCTATTCTACAGTAAATGCTTTTCCCCCATTCTCCATAATCCCTTAGCGTCTCTTCGACGGCCGGGCATTCTTATCACGACGCTGTTGCACCTGTTTCCGTGCCTTGCGAATATCATCTGTAGACCGAAGTTCGCTCTTTCCTCCATATGCCGCTCCACCCAGCTTATCGTGTTGACGTTCGCGAGCCGCATCGTTCTTCTTCTTCATCTTGTCGTAGTCGCCACGCAGAGGATCGGCCCGCTTAGGCGCCCGGTCTTGGTTGTGTCGGAAGCGACCACTGCTCATGCGAGAGTTGATGTTGTTCATAGCAGGCGTCTCGGCCTCGCCAACACGAGGCATCCGCTCAACGCGCTTGCCCTTCTTCCAAGCTTGGAAGCGACCGCTGCGGAAACTGGCAGCGATCTTGGCACCACTCTCACCGCGCACGAGTCGGCTGCCCTTGGAACCGTCCTCGTCGTTCTGACGGGCAACGTACTTCTTGTGTCGCTTGTCCCAACGCATGATGGAACGCGCTTCGCCGAAGCCACGCTTGCCTTCGTCGCCGTTGAGGTCCATGGTCGCGTTGCGGGAGTCGCTGGCAAAGTTCGAGTTTGTGCCCGAGTGCACACCGTAAGCCTTGTCTTCGGCCATGTCGTTGTGCTGAGGTGTGTAGCCCATGAAATAATCGGGGTTCTGGAATGCTGCCGCTGCGTCTTTCTTCTCTCCTTGCTTGGGCTTGGCGTTGTAGGCAGAGAAAGTGACCTCGAGTTCATCATCGGATGCCTCTGACATGTTCTCGCCGGCTTGCTCGGGAATATCCTCGTCCTGCACTACACCATCCTCGCCGGGAGTGGGCATTCCAAGTGCTGCCAACTCGGCCTCTGCCTTGAGATCCGCCCGCTTTCTCTTGTTCTCGACAGTAGTGCGGATTCGGCGAATAGTGTCAACGGCCTCGTTGTCAGCCACCTTGCCGCCTCGTCGGTTGTTCGCCTCGAAAATAGTTTCATGGGGCCGGTAACCACCAATACGGGCAAGCATACTCTCTCGCTCTACTTCCCTCTCAGTGGTTGCATCGTTGAAGAGCGGGTGGATCTCAGCCCAGTGATCAGAAGCAACAACCTCCTTCGACCGCTTTGCACTCTCGGCAGAAGCCGAATTGCGGGTGCGCAGATACAGTTTCTCTCCCTTTTGAGACACTTGCTTCTGCCCATAAATATCTACATCATCGTCAAGCACCTTCTGTACCCATTCGCAAGTGCGAGAGACTGGCTCTCTCGGTAACGTTCCCACGACAACATCCTCTGCAAAGTTGAGATCAGTGCCGTATTGACGACCGAGAACCAGCCTGCGTCCCAAGAACAGCTGGAGATCCAGAAGATAGGGGGCATCTTTGTCGCGAACAAGACTGTAACTCCAACCCTTTTGGCCTGCACGAGCAGTACGACCGACACGGTGAATGAAGATCTTGGGCTGTGAGGGGAAGTCGTAGTTGATAACGTTGGCAAGAACAGGAATATCAATACCTCTGGCAGCCACATCGGTGACGACCAGGATATTTGAGATGCCGGATCGGAAGTTTTGGACATGGTGATTACGAGCAGTCTGATCTAGGGAACCGTAGGCGTAAGAAGTGGCAAACCCTGCCTCAACGAGAAGAGAATAGAGGTAGTCGACGTGGTGCTTGGTTGCAGCGAACACGATGGTTGAGTGCGCGGTAGGCGACTCCTTGAAGCCGCTTGGGAGGCGGACATCTGATCTCTTGCGCTTTCTTGTGGGGTTCTCGGCTTCTTGGCGTAATTTTGCGCCAATATGTGTCTCACCAGTAGGCATCTTGATAATGTTGTGCAGAATGTGTAGTAGGGCACCTTCTTTGTCTGATGACTTGATAGCAAAGAAGGCATTTTGTAGATCAGGAGAGACCTTGTTTTCTGTGTCCAGACGAATCAGACTTGGCTCTTGCAGACCAGCGCGTGCAAATTCGACAAGTGACTTGGGCAACGTAGCGGAGAAGAGAAGAGTCTGGCGGTTGGTGGGCAGGCCGTGCAAAATCTCGGTCAACTGTGCGGCGAAACCCATTTCGAACAGTCTGTCGGCTTCATCGAAGACAACATACTTGATGCTAGAGAGATCCATGTCCATCTCAACCTTCAAGTGCAGGAATCGACCGGGTGTCGCGATGATGATATCGGGGTTGTTGGCCATCATGCCGAACTGATCCTCCAGACTATCACCACCAATGAGAAGTACTGATGTCAAATTTGTTCCCTTGCCCATCTCCTTGACGACCTTCAAGGTTTGCAGAGCCAATTCACGGGATGGGGACATGATGAGAGCACGTGCACCGAACGCAGTGCTGTGGCTCTTCAACTTCTCAATCATAGGAATAACGAACGAGGCAGTCTTTCCGGAACCAGTTCGAGCCATACCAACAACATCCTTGTCGTCCATGATCACGGGGATAGTCTTTCGCTGAATCGGGGTAGGTACGGAAAATCCTTTGCGGGTAATCGCTTTCAGTAGAGTCATGCTGAGACCCATTGCCTGGAAACCACCTCCCTTCTTCACCGTACGGCCCTTGAGGTTTGCGCCCTTTCGGTTGGCGGACGCCTGAGAGTTCGCAATGAAAGCTGCATCGCCGTCGTCTTGGTTTAAAAAGTCAAGATCCTCGTTGGTATCAGGCTTCTGGGGTTTTTTCTTGAGGGGTGGCTTTGCGCCGGCATCGGAATCGCTGTCATTTTCAAAAAGGGATTTCGTAATGTCGAACTCGACCTCCGACTCTGCGGGAGAGGCGGCACGGCGAGGCATTGTTGCGGTATTCTGTGAAGCTTCGACTGATATGGAAATGCAGTGATAAGCGTTAAACCGCTCGGCTCTTCAATGGCCGGGGGAATATGAAAACACAGAAGATTTTGCAGTGATTAAATACTGTATCACGCAAATAAATCCTCGACTGCTCAAACTTCAGACACCTGAAGAAAACTCGAGTCACTTATCTCGCCGTCTTTCTGTCGCAAAAAAAAGTTGAAGAACGGTAGGCGGTGAACAGCGGATCAACCATCGTCCGTGTGCAAACCAAGCAAACAGAATCTATATAATTCGCGCTGAATCTAGAAATATCTTCGTAGAAACATTGACATATTTCGAGGTTAAATGATTCATGGAGACAAGATACTATTCATATAATATTTCTAGACAGAATATGTACCCGAATTGTGGTTTGAAATCCTCAGCAGCTACTTAATGTGCAGCTCAGCTGGAGTAAGACACATTAGACGTATCGTTTCGAGTATCCCAAAGCAGTGGACACTTTCAAAATGAAAACAATCGCAATTTGAGAGCAATTGATTGATATAAAGTAAAAATGTCATATAGCAATGTTGAAGCTGAGAATGCAGGTGACATAAAGTAGATATGGTCCAAAGTGGGAGGCGGTCTTCACTGGCAGAACACGGTCCCCGCGACGCGTGCAACACGCTCCCAATTGAGTAAAATGGTGTTGAAGAGACGGCCATACCTTGACTCTTACCCTTCACAACACAACACACACCATGGGTATGTATCAATTTCAATCTAACCTATTGACCAGTAACTATCTAACAATACCGATAGACGGCAATTACAACAATTATAGCTCCTCGTTCGGCGGCGGCGGCGGTGGAGGATTCATGCCCGGCGAGACGAACAGTCCCGCGGGTGGCAAGGTATACACATGATCCTCGGCTTCTATATACAGCAAACACCAACTAATAAAAACACTCAGACCGGTGACCGAGACAACAAAACTCTTCGTCCCGTGACAGTGAAGCAAGTCCTCGACGCCTCGCAGCCCTTCCCCGAAGCCCCATTCCAAATCGACGGCGCCGACGTCGCCAATGTCCTCATCATGGGCCAAGTACGCAACATCAGCTCGCAGAGTACAAACGTGACATACATAATCGACGACGGCACGGGCGGTGTCGAAGTCAAGAAATGGGTTGACTCAGCCACCGCGGACAACATGGACACCGACGATGGCAAGGCGCCTGGCGATGGAAAGACTGAGGTCCAGCTCAACGGTTTCGCACGTGTCTTCGGCTCTATCAAGTCCTTCGCCAACAAGCGGTACATCGGTGCTCATTCTGTCCGGCCCTTGTCGAATATCAATGAGCTGCATACTCATCTGCTCGAGGCTACTGCTGTGCATTTGTTCTTCACTCGCGGCCCGCCTGGTGGCGCTGCTGCTGGCGGCAATGTTGGCGGTGCTGATGCTGTTATGGGTGGTGCGGATGACTACAGTGGTGGGCGGAACAAGGCTCTTGCTTCGATGTCACTTGTTGCGAAGAAGATTTATAACTTGCTCAAGACCGAGCCTCAGGATGATACGGGCCTACACATGCAGGTCATCGCTTCTAAACTGAATATGCCTGCGACTGAAGTGGCCAGGGCTGGTGAGGAGTTGCTCGGTGCTGGTGTGATCTTCTCTACTATGGATGAGCAGACATGGGCTATTCTAGAGTACTAGAGATATGTGAGCGGTCATGTCTTGTGTTATTCGTTAAAAGTCACATTCAGACTCCAATGATATCATGATTTGTCTTGTATAATATCTGATAGAGTCCTAATTGCTCTATCTGTATTTTCCTTTTTATAGCAATATGTAGACAGAATTGAAAACAGGGCCGGGGTTTAAACCGAGGCTGGAACATAAATCACTTGAAGCCACCGCTAATTCAAAACGAAATACCACTCTATGTCATCAACTAGATATCAAGTCATGTCAACACTTCTCCTCGCATGTACCGAGGGTCAAGTTAAGTCAGCTCATTCCTCTTTAGAGCTTCCTCAACTGAGCGATTCCAATTAGCTCGAGTGATAAAGAGGGCCTCAATGAGGGAAACAAGGGCAAGCGCGAGGGCAACCCCAGTCCACAAGCCCATAACACCCCAATTCAAATAAAATGTCGTTCCCATACTAAGAGGCATGGCAATCACATAGTAACAAAATAGTTGAATGTAACCACCCACTTCCTGGCGACCCAGACCACGGAGAATACCGTTGCAGTTTGCCGCGAGAGCATCGAAAAGCTGGAAGGCTGCACAGAGCGGAAGCACCTGCGCGACAATTTCGACGACTTCGGGATCAGAGCTGAATAACCTGGGGATATATGACCGCAGACTGGAGAGAAGAACCATGTTGAACATGCCAACGACAGCTGCTCCCCAGAAGCTCACTTTCGCAGTGGTCTTTGCAGCATCGACCAAGGTAGCCCCAATCAGATTTGCTATCCGCGTGCTACCCGCGATAGATAGTGGGAACGGAATCTGCCATGTAATGCTGGAGATTGTTGCCAGAATGGATTGCGCCGCAAGTTCGGACGTGCCGAGGTAGCTTGATGCCAGCGTCAGAATTTCAAATGCCAGACACTCTGCCTCGACCATGATCAGCCCTGGAAGTGCGAGACGGATCATTGGGCCCCAGTTCTGGAATGCTCGTCGGGTAAATCCGCACCAGCACTCGGATCCCACGAAGAAATAAACGTAGACGAACAGGCAGAGCGGGAGGAGATTTTCGGTGATTACGACGGCGATTGGAGCCCCAATGAAGCCCCATTGAAGTTTCTGTTATCCGAGTCAGTATTATCCTCGTTCGAGGGCTGGAAAGTACTTACCCAGACTAAGAACCAGTTTAGGAAGGCATTAAGTGGCGCGCAGACAATGAGGACATATAGGGAGGCAGAAAACACGCCCTGGGCCTGAAGGTATCGCTTGCCACTCTCGAAGAGAGCGAATGCCGGGGTTCCCAAAAGAGCAATCTTCAAGTATAGACCTGCCATCTCGGCGACCTCCTTCTCCGGCACAATTTTGGAAAGGATATGCTCCGAGAAATACCAGAGAACCATAATTGGAATGGTGATTACCCAAAGGAAATACACCATGCGTAGCATCTGCAGGCCCACCAGCTTTCTCTTCCCAGAACCATAGGCCTGCGCACAAAGCGTATCCAAACTCGTCGACAGACCCGAGTACACCGCATTCCCGGTAATAGTCACAGTCATACTCGCAAGACTGACAGCTCCAAGCTCTTCCTTCCCCAGATGACCAATGGTAAAGATACTAGCCACAGTCAAAGAATACTGCAGCAAAAAAGTGACCATGAGCGGCAAAGAGTATCTCATAATAACCTTTGCTTCGCGCTGCCATGTTGTCTGGATCAAACCGGCTGCGACGGCTTCTTCCCATTTCCGGTCAATATCTTCCAAGTCCAATTCACTGTCCCCGGCATCCGCCGGCCGCTCTCCAAGTAGAGCAGTGATTTCGCTTGCCCCGTCCGTCTCGGGATCCCTGCTTCTAGAGCGTCGAGAAGATCCACTTGGTCGTCGAGACTGGGATCCCTGGCCGATAGCAGCGGATAGCAAGCCGCTCATCTTACGCTGCGGTCCGTGGGACTTGCCATGCGCATGCTCGGGCGCGATAACATTGTTATCACTCAATAGGCGTCGTTCTTCTTCGATGACTTGCTCGCGCTCGGTTTGAGATAATGATTGCTGTTCCCCAACCCAGGGAACTACAGTCGAATGGCTGACAGATGTGAAGTAACCGGGGCGGCGATATGAACTAGCTAAAGAGTGGGGGTTGGTGCTGGTATAGCTGCCAGGCGGGCGAGCTGTTGAGGTGTCAGAAGCTTCATCGGTGGGTGTTTGATCCTCATCACTGTAGTCTGCAAGATCTCGTGCAATTGCTGAGGCCGCAATGGGTGAGCTGGATGTGAAAGACCGGCCAAATGGGCTTTGATGCTCGGCGGCATCCACCGAACGGATGTTCCGGGCCATGATAAGATTTGAGAGATGAGGCTGTGGGTGTTTTACTGCCACCGCATTATTTACGGCGGGATCAATTGAGCTACCTCGAGCCGTAACTTTAGATGCTTGGAGCTTTGTTTGGAGCTTTGAAGATATTTAAAGAAGGCAAAAACTTGGAGAGAAAAAAGACGGGTTAAAGCTGGATGCGGAGATGTATTTGTAATACGGTGAATACGACCGGTCCGGGTTTTGATATTGCTAATATTGTGTAATTTACAGAAATACAGCGGATAATATAGATAATGTAGATAACAGTTCACTAAGGCGTGTGAGTCAACCTTAAAAGTCTGATTCAGACCTCGGGAGCTTTGGGAGATATGAGTATGATTAGCTCTCACTTGCTCCGTATAAAACGTAGCACATCAGTCCCGCTAAGACACAGTAGGAAGCTCGATGCGGGACAGCTTTTGCGGGCTTAATTTGCACTTGATATAGCCAATCACCTTCACATCAACCTGGGGCAGCTCGCATGGCCTGTTATTTTTTCATTTTCAGTTTCATTTTTTTTTGATTAGCTGCATAAAGCACACCGAGAGTATGTTGATAACCCTGGTTTTTTTTTTTTTTTTTTTCTCTCTATAGCAATCATGTCCCTGTGTATGTAAGGGAGGTGAGGTCCTACACGAAGCATACAGGAACCTGGCCTTGGTCATCCTACCAGTTGTATGAACCCTGGGGGTGTCGATCATCAGATCATCCATGAATATGTACTCCTTAGGAAGATCACAAATGAGAAACCAATAAAAATGACTGTGACATCATTCCCAAAACAGTATAGATCATCACATGACCGGTCGCAGACCAGGACCCCAGGTTTTTCTCCAGCTTTCGGAGATGATCGAGCTTCGAGTGTCAAACCCCTCACATCATGTCTACAACGGTGACACAAGTTGGGGGTGTTCGTGCCCCCTTCAACCCGTTGATCAACCCGGTACATTCTAAGCCGGTTCTCGTGGAAGAGTAAGTCAGATTGTCCAGCTCTGTAGAAATGGCAGGAGGAGCGCAAAATGGCCGGAGAGCAAAACAGGTTGTCCAGTGGCTTGATCCCTTACATTGTGGCGTACTTCAAATTCAAGATGGGCATTCTCCATGATTGCCATGATTTCCACATACCCCCCACCCCACATTCTGCCCCAGTGACAGCCCGGTTAACGTTTTTGAAGGCACATGGAATCCCAGAACCACATCTTCCTCTCACGTCCTTATTTCGGCGCGCTTCTATTCGAAAACACCTCTTCTGACGCCCGCGACCACTGCGCCAACGAGCGTACTTTCCTTTCATGGCTCCGTCTCTCCATGTATCTGGCCGTGGTATCGCTGGCCATCATCATCTCATTTCATTTCCGTGAACAACCCACCGGCTTAGAGAGACGCATGGCCTTACCCCTCGGGATCATTTTCTGGCTTCTGAGTTTGACCTGTTTGGCTAACGGGTTTGCGAATTACTCGCGTACTGTCAAGAAGTATGCGCGCAAGGCGGCTCTGGTGCAGAGTGGCTGGAAAACCCAGGTTGTCTTCACGGTCGTTGGGACGGTGATCTTGGGCAGTTGCATTCTGTTTTTGTCTACAGATCCAGCCCAGTAATGGTCATTCTGGGCTCGAATTTTTCGATTCATCTTATTAGCGCTGGCGTTGAGATTATTATTGGGCATTTTCGGTTGCATGTTCCATTCATTATTGCATTAATGTATTTATGCCTCGACTAGGTCTCATTGGGACTACTGCGGGAATACCCTTAAAGAACACGAGCAATTTCAGGACCAAAGCATTAGATATGTTCTTGATTTCCTAAAATAAACCGAGAGGCCAAAATATCAGAATGAAGTGATGTCGTGAGAATCGTCTCGTGTGCAAAGGTATATTTCCATGAGTCGCGTAAAGGAGGCGGGCTTGGCCCGAGGAATGCAAAGATGACAAAAAGGCCGAAGTGGAACCGAAATATGCGAAAGACTATGTATCGGGCCTTTTACATTCGACGAATCTCCTGCTCGTTCTTGTACTTTTCCAGGGCCGGTGTACCAAGGTGGCTCCACCACTCGAACAGCATGGAGTTGCAGATAAGCTTGAACCAGGGGGTGAATTTCAAATCGGGCTGCTTGAACATTGCCTTAAGCTCATCAGCTGAAACGTAGGTGGTGTCTCGGACCTCGTTGGGGCTGGGCTTCAGATCAACATCGGCCTGGATGAAGAGGATATAGTCCACTAGCGAGATGTCAGTGTTCCCATTTATCGAATCAAATATGCATTCCTCTATGTAACATACCCTCGTGTTCACCCCACTTTCCATCACTGGGAGCCTTGTAGTGAATTCTTGTGAAAAATTCAAACTTGTCCAGGGGTACTTGCTCTGCCTTAATGCCCAGTTCATGGTCCAGCTTGCGCTGCGCAGCACGCTTCACACCCATAACGGCAGCATCCAGCTCAGCTCCAGTCTCACCGGGAATTCCAAGGGGGTGTGAGCAGCAGGTGTTGGTCCACATGTCGGGGAAGGTGATCTTCTCGGTGGCGCGCTGTTGGAGTAGAAGACGCTTATTGGAGTCGAAAAGGAAAACCGAGAAGGCGCGGTGAAGGAGACCTTTGTCAATGTTGGTCATCAAATGGCCTATGCAGATGCGACTGTTAGCGATTTGTCTCCTATGTTATGCGCCACTACCCCGCCATTCTGTATATCCGTAGGGGATTATAGGTATAGAACGTACAGATCTTCTTGCTGGCGCTTCCAATTGGCCGGTCATTGTTATCCAAAACAATGCAGACCTCATCCATCAGACGGACCTGCTCTTCATCGTAACCTTCAAGCTCGCTGCCGCGCGCAGTGTTTGTTTGGCTTGTGGGGAGGATTTCACGGGCGAGCGAGGTATCGACCTCGGGGAAGAGAGTGGCAACATTGTCCGCCGTGATCTCAGGCGGACTTGTGATTGTCGTGGTTGCGCTCATTTTGGCCAAAAAATCGGAGTTGAAAGAAAGGAATGAATCCCAACAGAAAGAAATCACAGGAGGAAATGCGGTGTTAGGTCAAAGGCGGCAATGATCGGCAAATTTGCGTCTCTCCGTTGTTTGCCTTCATCGGGAAATTCCAATCTCGGGAGGGAACTTCTGGTTGTTACACTCACTCTACCAAGAACCTCAGGACTACCAATGGGATTACGCAAAGTGCTATAACAATGATAAAAAAAATTTTGAATTCAAGGCTAGACCTATCGATATGCAAATATCAGACGTCGCATCAGTTCACACTACCAAGTCATCATAGGCATCGAGATAACACCATGATCACTTCAGTTCAAGGAGACTGGTCAACTTCTCCAATTCCGCAACTTCCTCTGGTCCCAAAAGGCCCAACTTCTCCCGCCGAGTTGGCGCATTCGGATCAAATACAGGCTTCTCAGCAAGCGAAGTCACCCGTGTGCCGTGTCTAGGTTGGGATCCCTCATAATCCCAGCTGGCATTATGGATCGTGATGCTGTTGAAAAATAAGCTTTAAATTCAAGAGCTTTGTTAGGGCATTGACTAACCGGTTGTCCCACAATGCACTCGTGCGTGGACTCCACTTAAACCGAACCTGGATATCGGGATTCTTCTCATAAACGTCGTATAGGTATCCCAGAATCACATCACTTTCGGCCTTGTCAAGACCAACAATTCGGTCTGTCATCGCCCGGTTCACCCACAGTGCCTTCCAGCCTGTAGCTGGGTGAACACGGACAATCGGGTGCTCGCGCTCTATATATTTAGGGCCTGCTTCCGGGTTCTTACGATCAAGATATGGGTGAGCTGAGCGGTAGATGGCAGTCCTTCCGTCGATCAGCTTGCGGAATAAAGGCGACAACTTCTCGTATGCTGCGTATCCACTCGCCCAGAGGGTATCGCCTCCGACTGTTGGTACAGTATCGTTATGGAGATGGGTCACACCCGCTGGCTGTCTTTCGTGCACGAGATCGCTATGCCACCGAGACGCTCCTCCCGGCCGACGGAAGCTCGCTGGTCTCTCGGTTTCTTGCAATGCTGGCCACATTACAGTCACGCCGGGGATGCCAGGGACATGGGGTACTTGAGGCTAAAAAAAAAAGAGAAACACAGTTGGTGATTGGCACATGGATTCATTGGGTTGGGCAAAACATACATGAATCTCAACCTCTCCGAACCACTCTCCCAGTTTCTTCTGTTCTTGAGGAGTGAGATCCTGGTCCCGGAAGAAGACAACGCTTCGTTCGGCAATCAACAAGCCTAGCTCATCCTTCTGCTGGTCTGTCAAATCCTTCAGCTGCAGTCCAACGATTTCAGTTCCGATGTGTCTAGTCAACGGAATCACTTCCTTGGCTGCAGATAGAAGTGCTTTCTTCTCGGGATCAGCTCGGCTGCCGGGGTCTACATGGACGCGATCATAGTCCCGCACGTTGTAAACATCATCAATATAGAGAGGACGAGATGGCCGGTACGGGTAGCCGTCACTGAGATCAACCCCAGCCTTTTCTAAGCGTTCTCGTGCAGGCCCAGGAAGACCGAGGGTGTCCTTCTTGGGCACTGCGACGTCGACAATACGGGAATCAATTGGAGCGGGAGCCATGATAATAAATGATCTTTAGGATTTTATAAATCTGGTGAATTCTAATCGATATCAAGTCTGTACTATATACATATTTTAGAAATGTCGATTCTCTCATTGATCAACGTTGTAGCGTTGTACTGCCCAGAATTTGAGCACATCATCGTCCTCACCCATTACGCCTTTTGTGGGCCACGAATGTCACTTTTAGTTATCTTTGGTTGCCATTCTTATACCCCTCTTTCAGAATTCGATGTAAATTGTTCAATGTATACTTGTTGTGTACATTAATTCCAAGCGGGGAACCTCCGATGTCACAATCCACGATCAAAATCACGAGGATTCCTAATATCTGATTCTCTGCCGGGTTTCCCGGTAAGCATTGCGATATATCAGCCCATATTGTCGTTTGGAGGGGCCATAAGTGCGGAAACAGTCGCAAATTATCTCTTTGCTTTTTTTCATTTCTGTGAAAATCATCATGAGTGATTCCGTTCGAGTTGCTGTCATTGGAGCTGGTATCAGTGGAGTGGTCACTGCTGGCCATCTTCTGGCTGCTGGAATTCAGGTGACTGTTTTCGAGAGAAATAATGCAAGTGGTGGAGTGTGGTAAGATCAGGAATCGTCCTTTTTTGATCTGAAATAATGGACTAAAACTTCCAATTGTAGGCTTTATGACAAGCGTGCTCCGATTGAAGCCCAGTACCCATCACCAAGACCAACTGCTTCACAGGAATATGTGAAGGATGCGAGAGAAGGCAATGAAAGAAAGATCTTGCTTCATGCACCTCCAGGGTAAGTTTATAGTAGTTATTCTTTTTTTTTTTTTTTACAAGGCAGTTGTACTAACTATTATCTAGGCCTTGTTATGAAAGTCTTACCAATAATGTCTCGACTCCTTTACTTCAAACGAAACTCAACACATGGCCAGAAGGAACTGGCCCTTTTGTGAAGCATCATGTACTCAAGGATTATATTCAAGATACGTCGAACAAGGCCGGTGTTGATGATGTAACCAAGTTTGGCGCTCGAGTCACCCGAGTTCATAAGGATGGGTCAACATGGACAGTTCACTGGAGCACTCTGAGCGAAGGCCAAGATCCCGTTGAAAACGAGGAGTTTGCAGTAAGTTCTTATTTCTATAAGGGGTTTCGTTTTCCTTTTCGGAAGTGGTTTTGACGGGATCATAGACGTTTGACTCGGTCATTGTTGCCTCGGGTCATTATCATACACCTCTCGTCCCGAATATCCGGGGCCTACCTGAAGCAAAAGCCCAATGGCCCGAGAAGATCTTCCATTCAAAGTCCTTCCGAAGGTCAGAAGGATTCAAAGGAAAGGTAGGAGCCAACACGTTCTAGTATTGAGTGGCACTAGGCTAACTACTGACTAACCTACAGAATGTACTATTGCTCGGTGGAGGCGTCTCTTCCCTCGACATAGCCACTGAAATCAGTGGAACCGCAAACCACGTCTATCAAAGCACTAGAAATGGTGCCTTTGATCTGCCCGAGAGTGCACTTCCGAAAAACGCCTCAAGGATTGCCGAGGTTGAAGCATTCGAAATTTCTACATCGACATCCCCAAACGCCGAGCATTTGCCCTTAAACATACAACTTAAATCCGGGGAGACTTTGCACGATATAGATACAATTATTCTTTGTACAGGATACCAAATGGCACTGCCATTCCTGGACGAATATAATGACTACAGTCTGTCTGCTGCCGAGGCAAATGACAAGGTGCTTGTCACAGATGGCACTCAAGTCCACAACTTGCATCAAGACATTTTCTATATCCCAGATCCCACGCTCGCGTTTGTGGGAATTCCTTTCTACACGGCGACTTTCTCTTTATTCGAGTTCCAAGCTATCGCCGTGGCAGCCTTCCTGTCTGGCGTTGCGCAGCTTCCATCTACTACGAGTCTCCGCACCGAATATGAGAACCGCGTGAAAGAGAAGGGCCTTGGGCGGAGTTTCCATTCACTCAAGGACCAGGAGCAACCATATGTTGTGGAATTGATGAAATGGGTCAATACTGGAAGAGCTGAGCGTGGTTTGCCTCCGATTGAGGGTCATACTCAGACCTGGATTACCGAGAGGGCGGCTTTGAGCGAGAGACTTAAGTTAATTCTGGCAGGGAAGCTTTCTCGGGCAGATATTCTGAAAAGCCCATTGGAGGTGGGAGTGACTGCGTGAGGTATCTGAGAAGATATACAATTGAATGAAGATATTATCAAAACACACAGTCGTGTCTTCAATGTAATACCCATCATCTTGAGTCAATTGGAGCGGATTATCCAAGTGCTACATTTCTAATTACAGGGCCTCAATAAGCGACCAACTGTTGTTGTTCTTATGGTGAAGTCTACATATGTACTTCTGAGCTGTGTCCCTGGAGGGGTTGTTTTAAGGCAGGTGAGACCTTGCTCCTTCCCCAATGTCCTCCCTTTCTTCCTCTCCATAGCGACAGATAGGTCAATCCATGATCTCCTCCCCTTTTGCATCCGCTATCACATATATACCTAGACAAACAGACCGCAAATTGATCCCTTGGACTACGACAATAGCATGAACCCCACAGCTTCAGAGCGAATGCCCATGGCAAGGTTACGATAACAGCCTTCCACTGAGATAACGATAACATTGCTGCGGGAGAGTGGGGCTCCTGTCACAGGCAATAACAAAGGCACGGTCATGGGTACACAGAATGAGCCCGATATGAGCACAATCCGCCCCCGACTTCGTGTCTTTGTGGATGTCCTCGGGGATTTCGGTTAGCACGGACGAGGCTTTCGAAAAAGAATTCAGAATGCGATGGTATTTTGCCTCGGCAACAGCACTGGCAAGAGGGGAATCGTAAGATTTATAAGCGATCCTATGCTAATATTGATACTAAGGGAAACCTGTCGCGCATCGCCCCAGTTGATACAATATACTGCACTAGTATATTAGAAGGACTAAATCTTAAGCTTATAGTTATATTTAATATAACATATGTCAATCAGATATGAAGATATTTGTGTTTTGTTTTGAAGGGGTCCTCCCATCCTGTGTATGACGAGCTTCACTGCACGGATGGTGAGTTCCTAGCGTGGTATGGCAACATCAACATCAACACAAATCATCTCCAAAGTCGGCAAAGTTCCGATTTGATTATGAATCTCACACATGTATGGAGGATTATGTTGAACATACTTGCAGGAATTGCGCGAACAAGTCGCCCGGTCATTCGATCTGCTATCCAGATCATCCACCCAGTGCGGAGTATAACGTTGAAAACTTGGAGCTTGATTCACACGGCTTTAAGCCGGATATACCTCCACTTTTATGCTGATAAGAGCTGTTATAGAAGTGAGCGCTAGGATGGCCTCACCGAGTTAGTACGTCCCTAGTATTGATCGGCCGTTAGGCTTGATCGCTTTCCTGCGCTATAAGAACGTCCCGAGGGCTCTGGGCCTCAGGGCCTCAATATTCTTTTCCCTCACCATTGCCACGGCATCACCATGTCACCAAAATCCTTTGCCGAAGCGGATGTCGACTCGGCGACACAGGTTGTTCAGAAACAACTCAAGCGTAAATGGGTCAGCTACATTTGGGACACATTTGACAAGTCACCAGAGGAGCGTCGCTTGCTTTTCAAATTGGATTTGGCCATTCTAACGTTTGCATCCTTGGGTAAGTTCAATTGAACTATTCCTCCCGGATAATATTAAAAAGTCATAGGATATTTTATCAAGTATCTGGATCAAATCAATATCAACAATGCATTTGTCTCTGGAATGTACGGTACCATATGCGTGTTCGAATCTCGAGAGTTTGATATTGATAACTTATAGGAAGGAAGACTTGGGCATGTACGGCAATGAACTTAATTACATGCAGACATGCTGGACTATCGGCTACGTTATTGGCGAAATTCCCAGCAATATACTCCTGACTCGCGTCAAGCCGCGATATTGGATTCCGGCTATGGAGGTAAGAGGTTTTGCTTTTTTTTTTTTTTTTTTCTGCACAAGAGGTGTATGCTTACACCCTAATAGCTTCTTTGGACAGTTCTCACAATGTCGCTATCCCGGTGTAACACGCCTACTCAGTTCTATGTTCTTAGATTCTTCGTTGGTATGCAAGCACAGCCTATCAAGAACTCACTCTACTATAGTGGTTTATTAACATTGTCCTACGGTAGGCCTCGCTGAAAGTACTTTCTATCCCGGAATGCAATATATCATCGGTTCATGGTACCGGAAAGACGAGTTGGCAAAACGATCATGCATTTTCCACACGAGCAGCGGAATTGCCAGTATGTTTTCTGGTTATCTGATGGATGCGGTTTACCACCTCGGAGGACGAGGAGGCTTCAAGGGCTGGCAATGGTAAGAGAAATGTCAGAGGCTCAATATTTGGTCACATTCTAACTAGCACCAAGGTTATTCATTATCGATGGGGTCATTTCCCTGCCCGTGGCTATTAGCGGATTCTTTATCCTTCCCGATGTGCCTGAGATCTCTGATCCATGGTATTTGAGCAAAAATGCAAGTTTTACTATTTCAAACCCCTGTATTCTATGCACATACTTACATTGAAGTAGGAGGTCAATCTTGCCCAAACGCGAATGAAATTAGAAGGGAGACAGAACAGAGAGCCATACACGAAGTCAAAGCTGAAGAAAATCTTCACCTCGTGGCACATCTATCTTCTGACTTTGCTTTATATGTGAGTTAAATATCTAATTAATATAGAACGAAAATACTCACCCGATCTTAGATGTTTCAACAATGGTGCCGCTGGAAGTCAGCCTATCTTCCAACAGTGAGTAATATCTAAACACCATCATCGGTAAATTTACTCTAACCCTTGACAGATTCCTTAAAAACTCAAAAGATCCTGTATATTCAATCAGCCAGATCAATTCGATACCAACCACCACCCCAGCAGTTCAAGTCGTGACAACCCTCGCTTACGCATGGATATCGGATACTATCCTGAACGGCAGCCGTTGGCCCCCAGTCATCTTCGGTGCTGTGAGTATAACACTCCGTAAGAAAATAGAAAGAAGTTCTAACATTTTGCCAGTGCGTCAACATCATAAGTTACGTCTCACTTGCAGTTTGGGACATTCCGATTGGATGGAAATGGACTTGTTACATTATCAGCGGGGCTGGATACGGATTGAGTGGTCTGTTAATGGCGTAAGTTTCACAAGGTCCCGAGGCTATCAACGTGCAGATATCCTAACAAAATTACCACAGATGGGCGCATGAGATATGCTCCGAAGATAACGAGGAGCGGTCCTTGGTTATCGGAAGCATGAACGAAATGGCTTATGTATTCCAAGCTTGGTTGCCTCTTGTCGTATGGCAGCAGGTCGATGGGCCGGAATACCAAAAGGGCTTCATCACTGTCACCGTCCTGTCTGTTATCTTGATTATTAGTACTTTCGTTGTCCGGTTCCTCCACAAAAGAGAAAAATTGAGAAAAGGGTAAGTATGTTTATGCCTTTTAGCTTCGTGTCGATTGCTAACTGAGATTGTGATATATAGGAACCAGACATACGAGGCAGAGACGGAAGATAGTTCCTCGGATTCTCAAGAAACGACCACTATTGAGACAAAGCCTACCAAGGCTTGAGATATGCGCAGTTGATCCATGCTTCCTGAAAGACGGATACGGATATAAAAAATGGAGAATAGGCGACAGACAGGTCCAGCGGGTAAAAAAAAGAAAAAGCCCAAGATCCCTCCATTCAGCGAAAATTTTTACATTTCAAATAGAGAAATAGAATGGAAACTAGCCTATAATATATGACGCCAAGTTTTGACAAGCTTAGCATTAAGCTAGCAGCTGTTGTTCCTTTTTTTTCCCTCTCAAACCCGCTTTCATAGGTGTATTAAATATGTTCTTAAAGCATTTTCTTTATTCCTGGAAAAGGACAATATAGTTTGTACCCCGTACGGAGTATAGAACTACCATCGCAGTGTCCGAACTATTTAGTGTGATGAGTCGTAGTAGCTCGTGTGATGTGTGATTGAGCGATACCCATGCTAATATCCACGGCGCAAGATCACCCAATCGGATATCCAGTTCTTCCAGGATTTAAACACTAAGTCCCAGTAATTGAACCCCATATCTTGTACAACATAGACTTCCGATGAGGTTTACAGATCTGACTGATAATCGAGATTACCCTTGCATATCGCCCTGATACTACGGAGTACTCCGTATCATAGATGCTAAGCCAACAGGGATGAGAGTACCACATTACAGGCAAACTTAGCAGATACCCATGTTTTTCTAATGATCAAATCTAAACTCAGGGGTAGATTATACGAATATCCGAATAAATCGATAGGTCAGGCTAGGCACCCGTGTGCTGATTGAAAAGCCGTTGGCAGTATGGAGTAGTGTTAGTGGCGCTATACTAGTGATGGGATTAACTGGGCACATTCCCCGGATGGGATGGAGTACACAGTAACTCCGTAAGAGCGACAAAATCGCAAGATTGTGATAGCCCTGTGGAAATTAGGAGAGCCCCATCACAAAAACATTGAGTGGGACAAGGATTCCTTTGTTTCCTCTTCCTGGGCTTGCCCCTAGTTCATTGCGGATACGGAACACAGTAAGTAGTATACTCCGTAAAGATCGGCATTGAGCCTTTTAGGCAGTCTAGTCGAGCTTGGGCGCTTCCTCTTTTTTCTTTCCCCCTTCTTTTTTTAGTTTAGGGTCATAGCTCCATGAAAATCATAAGGATCTGCAAAATTGAGAGTCACAGCAATATTGTGCCGAGACAGCTTTTCCATCAGCTATATTGACCTACGGAGTACTCCGTAGGACAATGTACCTTTTTTTTTTTTTTTTTTGCTTTGCTCAATACGATCATCACCTCTTTCGGGACAAATAGGAAGTCACCGATAGTGTGCTAAGTCCCAACGCCTCAACTCCAGCACCGCGGAGAGCCTATCATCCTGGATAATATGACTAGATTTTCGGGCCCACTTGTTAAAAAAAAAAAGTCTCAGGGGCAAGGATCAAACCGGCCGGTCCGGAGTACCTAAACGTTCCTATATTGGACATCAATTTGGATGTAGTTTATGATCACGGACCATTTTCCAGATAGGCGAACAGACGCGATGTCTCCGGCGCGGCTGCACCGGAGGCACAATTCCAAATGGTCGAGTCGTGTCCTTTGTCTCCACTTAATGCGACTAGCTTCAAGAAGCAGTGGAGATAGCGGGGTGAAATTGAGGATCTTTGGACAATAATGTGATTATTTGTTGTTCAAAGGGCAATTGAACGTACGAGAATGGATTGCCACTATATTTTTTTTCCCGTGATAGTGTGACTGAGCAAGGATTAATATATTGCAGGAAGAGGTCAGGGCTGGGGATCTGAGACATACCCTATGATACCTGGGAGATCCTTTGGATGCGCGCTTTTTTTTCCGGGATTTGCAAATTTGGAGAAGAGAAGAGTAATGGCGTTCATAAGAGCACTAAGAGAGTTAGAGTTGTTTCACTTCCTTCAAAGATCGACTGAATGTCGAAGATGCCTACTGATTTTAGCGTGTGATTCGGCGTTCTTAAGGTGGAGCGCGGCAAGAGTCGAGATCCAACGGGCCTCGGGGAGACGGAGAGGGGGGGAGAAGGGGGGGGTAGTTGTTGAGTCGGAGGACTTCCCTTGAACTTCCCTTGGACTTCCTGTGGATTTCCTGTGGATTTCTCTTCTTTGGAAGTGGAAATAAGTGCAATTTCCACGCAGAACAATGTCCTTTTGCTCTCCGAGTCGCTGTTGGTCTAAAATCAACCTGCATTCATAACCATTCAGACATATATGTAATGCTGTACTTGCCAAAAGTCTCTGATCTTCAATCTAATCCCTGTTTTGATGACCATGTCGATAAGTGCGGTGATATTGGATGCTAGTACTCCGTACTCCATACATAACCGACATTCCTGTTACCCGCGCGCCAGCCCATGCGGTTGCATGCAAATGATATCACATTCAAAATGGCACATGTGTACTCCGTATGGGGTAAGGTATATCAAGATATAGCCAAATAAAATGAATTGAAACGATGCAAGAAAAAAAAGAAAAGCAAAATAACCACCTGCAATACAGTAATTCAAAATTCCAACCAAAATGCATCGTATAATAATCCAACAACGCCAAGGAAATGAGACTTCATGCTATGCGAAAGATGCGAATCCTAATAGGAATCACATCCCATGAAGCCCTGTAAATAAAAGCAAATAAGAGCAAAATCAACGTGGCTCTGACCAGCAGATCCCGTAATGGCAAAACCATGCAATCCGTAAAAATAATAGCCAAAGTGGAAGATATCCCCCTCCGATATTGATTTAGACATGCAGAATGAAATCAACTGCCTATATCATTAGCTAACTGAGCGGCGGTTGTTCGACACTCGTTGGCGCTGCCTGGGCACAAGCGAAGATGGCTCAGCGTGGCTGGTAGACCTCGCATCGTTGCGCTGCTTCTCTACACAATCATGTCTATTTGCTTATATCAGTACACAAGTACACATTCAACGAGAATAAATATTCTGGGACCTTACCTAGCCAGACTATCCTGGCGACTGAAACCCCGGTCGCAAGAGTGACAGATGTACCTCCGAAGCCCGAGATGCACCTAAAGGTCCCATTAGTGGCTGCTTCTTGTCCCCTTTTGGTCTCCATACTCACGGTATTCATGTGTCTTTTGAGATCTGAGCTTCGTCCAAATGTCTTGTGGCAGTCTTCGCATGGATGGTTGTTCTTCCATTCAGGGTTGTGCATCTTTTGGTGCTCCCTACAGTTGGAGCGTCGGGTGAATTTGGAGCCACAAATTGGACATTCCAGGCCACTGGCAGATACCAGCCTCTCGTTTGAGGGGCCGCGCTCTCTTGTGTTCGAGTTTGTGGCACTATCGGTTCCTTCGGATGCCTGAGGTTGCGGCACGACGTGCCCGGTGTTGATGCTGTGTCCAGGGGATCTGTATCCAATATCCTCTCCCATCGCTCCAAGGTAGGAAATATTGTTGACTGGCAATAGGGGCATCGTCGAGGTGATGCACGCGTCTGGAAACACACTCTGGTCCCATTGTCCTGTGGCTGCGTTCGCTACAGTGACCGGAGTGACATCCGAGGGCGTTGTCGGTCCCGAGCAAGGCGTGTGCATCCAAATATCGGCCATTTGGGCTGGGAAGACGTTCTGGCCAGGGACAACCTCCATGGTAGAGTTGTAACTGGGGGATGCGCTCATCACCGGGGGGCTGTAGAATCCTAGTGAAGTCTCCGAAGCACTGTTGACAAGTCCGCTGTAAACTGGTGGATAGCATGATCCGCTAGAATAGTCATCATAGGATAATTCAAAGGTGGGATTTGGCGCTCCAGGGACTAGTTGTGATGGTAGTATAGGCGTGGGAGGGAAGACCCTCAGTTGACCGAATGCATTCTCGATTTCGCAGCGGGAGATGCCCAGACCAATAGGGGAAACCCCTCCCTGGGACGAGGTAGAAATGGGAGACGAGTATGCCGAAGAAGTTTCGCGAGATCGTATATCCTCTCTCCGCGGGGATGTGAGTGAGGGATGAACTAGATTCTGATTCATGGTGTAGAGAAATCCAATAAAAGAATAAGAAGTGTATTGCCATCAAACCAACCAAAGGGCTAGTCTATATCAGAGTCAACAAAGAGTGGTGATGGACCCAAGTATATATAGTAAAGGCTTTCGAGTCAACAGCTTCGCTGTTGGTGATTGACAGCGGCAGCATACATCGGTGGCTGAGAGGAATGTAGTGGATAGGGTATGAATTCATTGGAGAAGAACTTGCGCCGCATCGACACCGACAGATGCTGAATATTCAACGACTTGACGCCGTAATAGACAAGGCAGATTCGGAGAAGAAAGGGTCTGTAATTGCGGTGGAAGAGAAAATCGGGTGGGGGGCATTAAGGGCCGGGGGGGTCAAGGGTAATCCGGACGAGAGATCGATGACAGTCCAGGTCTAGCATATTTGCACAGATCCAGTATATACTATGCCCATAACCATCTAGGGCAAATCATTACATTTTCAGCCTAGTTTCGGGCACATTTTAGAGATCGTAATAACCCTGTAAAGAACCTGCTACATAGGAAGATTATGACGATGCATAACGGCGGCTGTTGGGTTTGTCTGGAAAAGGCTAACCATCCCTTTCACCACCGTTGGGCTGGTCTGCCCAACCGAGACGTGTTCCATGCAGGTAGTAGCCATACAGAAACATCAGGAAAGCCCGAGTCTCTGGATCGGCTTGGCGAGGTGCATTGGTGTGTCGAGGGCCTGTTGACCATGAGCACAGCCCGCATATTGCTGAGACGGTGGGTAATGTATTTTTTTTTTCTGACGAAACTCAGAATAGGAGAAGTTTATTAACTCACAAACACGACTAATTATCGTGACCTCAGTGGTATGCGGGCCAGCCCTTCCGAACCGTTCGATCCCCTTGACTTCATGTATACCATAGCGCGGAAACTCCACATCGACTCCACAGGTAATTGACGCGCCCCCGGACAAACTGTAGCTATCTATATGATATATCTGAATTCAACTTCACCATGATCTATTTACTCGTTTTCGCCTCTTGTGGATCGAACATGAAATTGATTGGAAAGGAGAACCAATCTTGAAACGCCAGGGACAGGGGGGAGGGGGGAAAGCCAAAAAAAAGAAAGGAAAATTGGAGGAAATGAAAAAAAGGGAACGCCGAAAAAGACCACCAAGCCTGTTTCGATTAGGCTGTTCATCGATATGGTTGTTCAGAATATCGAACGGTTTTTTGTTGTCAGGGTGTGGCTCGACGACTAGCGCCGAGTCCGGTCCTGCAGGGGGCGTGCGTGGCCCTAAGCGCCAGGGAAGTGACCCCTCTACCGCGCCTTTTGAACTCACATCAACTCCACAATCACAAGCCAAATCACAAAATACATGATAATTTGTGAATTTGGGTTGGAATTGTCACTTTTGTTGGGCAATGGCATCCACTTGAGTTCGTAGTCGTTCTATTGTGTCGATCAGGTCCGCAAGCTGCGGTACTTGCCCGAACTGCCCCATGTCTAGCTCACGCGCGGCTTGTTGATCCACACTGGGTGCTTTTCCAGGGCCTAGGCGACTTGTTTCAATTACGGAGGGGTGGTGTGGGTCCTGGCACCGTGGGCCAGTCGGATTTTCAGAAATTCCTTGACGTGCCGATATTGGAGGAAGCAGGCTGTTCTGTCGTTTGGACTGTCGCCATTTAGACTCGTACGCCCATATCAATGCAACAAACGGAAGATGAGTGGCTCGAAGCAAGACAATTCGTACACGGCGAACGGTTCCAGCAGAGAGAAAAAGCCGCATGGGTCGGATACAGAGGAGGGGAATAAGATTCTGCTGAGTATATTAGCTTGGAAATATTCCAGAACATACAAAGAAAGATTCAATCTAGGGATCAGACGCTGACTGACCAGGGGTGGCATGAAGTATGTTAGTCGTCGAGAATTGCTGCTTTCTAGGACGTAAATCGCCAATCTGATTGGCTGGTCAGTCCAAATGGAATTTTCCATGGGGCAGTGCCAAATTTCAGAACAACAGGGATGTTTATGTTTGTATACTGACTGGAAAAGGTATTCTTCTCGAGCATGCCGCATCACCTATGTACAAAAAGGAATTAATCGGCTGCCATGCAACTATAGTAGATGGGTATTTACTTACCCCTTCAAGGCTCATGCTCATCAAACTAATTAAGGATGAGAGAATGAGAGTATTGGTCATGAGGGCGAAAGTAAGCCTGTAAATCATTTCAGTCAGTATCTTTTTGCATACATCTTGTAAAAACCACTGCGTGGAAGTAGTCGTAAATGCTCGTGTGCTAATGACGCTCCCCCCCAAAAAAGACAAAGTCATGCAACTGGACGTCACTTGCATATTGGAACGTGATCAAAAGCACATGCGACTCTTTTTTTTTCTATGCAACCAAATCAAGGGAACTCACATCAAGCCATAGCCGAAGATGGGGGAGATCTAAAAATTAGCGTGTCAGTTCAACTTTACACGATAGCCAACCATTTTGCCAATATTCCGGGATATCATTCGCTGCAGGACAACCGGTGCGCAAGACTTACTTCAGACGCCGTATCCTATCATCCAATCAATTCAGCCACTGTCAGTGCCTGTGCCAAAAAAAAGAAAAAGAAGGAAAACGCACTAGTCCAAGAACACTCGATCTATCTCAAATGGTCAGTTAAAAAAAAGAAAAAGAAAAATAGCGGGCACAGCAGGGATTCTTTCACCGTACCCAAAGAACACTTTCACTAATAAATGTGACATAGTGCTGAGCGACAGGCGGTCACGCGCAAGCATAGTAAAGGTAGTCAAGAACCCTGTGGAAGCAATTCAGTGATTCGGCTCCGACATACTTCACCCATCTAGGGCTGCATTGCTTAGCCACACTTACCAACATACAATACTACCACCACTGGGAAAAACCTGAAGAATGCTTTCGTCTGAAACATATTGTCAATCAGCCTTGGGTCCTAAACCCACTTCCCACTCGGGCAAAAGGGCAAGAAATCGCACCATCTCTTTCAATACTGGTATCTGTTCATAGCCACAATCAGTCAGTCCGTTTCTAGAACAGTGATGGTTCTATGCAGGATTCACTTACTAGACTGCCGAAGTATGAATTCAAGCTCACAAGCGAGCAGATCCTGTTCATTCCGTGTCAGCCCTGTCGCTCAGCTAATTCCACCAATAGCCATACCTTGGTACAAGAAACAGAGCCTCTAGAGATAGGATGTCGAATGAGAGCTCAATAATGGGGTCGTTGCCCTTCGCTAGCCCGATGACCCCTGTGGCGTCCTCATTAGTCGCTCCATTAACACGGATGACCTGCAAACAACGAGCCGCAAGGCAGATTGAGCAGGGAGAGTGACTCACTTGTTATGACAAATGCTATTCCAACGCCAATTATGCTCAGGTTCCAAAGACTCCAGAAATCCATTTGGTAGAAAACGACTCCGGCATCAATGATTCCACTCAATTCATCATATGCAAAAGCGACGATCCATACATACATCACCGCTTCGAAAATGCCCACGGCCTCTTGTCTCCTCTCTACTAGGACTGCGTAGTAGAGAAAGAGGAAGGACATGAAGAATGCTGCTTCAAAGATTTTCCGGTACAGAGGTACTCTCAGGCGTGAGTATGGATCAGACGTTCTGATGGAAGGGAATTGTCAGTATCTCCGTAAGACGAGTGTTGGTCCTGTCTAACCTTCTGTTAAAAATATGAGGTTTCTTGGTTGAATTGACCGTCAGGGAATCCCAGAAAACGATTTCACCATTCCAAATACCATCGACCACCTTTTGAACAACTCGCTGGCTCAGAAATCTCTTCGCATGGGCAATCGTTGCAATCTCAAGTGCATTCAAACCAAAGAATTGGGAGTATCTCTGGGCGGCATAGATTTCCTCACGTGTTTGTGTATCTTGTGAGGTTCCAGATGACTGAGTCTCCGTGGTCCTCTTGCCAAACAGACGATAAAAAGAAGAGTTTGGCAAGAGAGGAGTAGCCTCATTTTGAGTTTGGCTTGTATCACCTCGGATAGATGCCAGGCCAGTATTACCTGCTTCGGGTTCAATGATATTTACCGAACCGCGCCGCGGTGTTGGTAGCTCTTCTAACAGAAACTCAATTGTCTCACGCTGGTTCAGGTGGCACAGGAATTGCCAGGCAACAAATTCGCAGGCTGCACCGCGGCTCTCATTAAGCCCCCAGTCATCCTCAGTGGCAGTGGTGAAATCCCATTTCAGAATCCTGGAGTTGTTAATCGACCAGTCCAGTTCCAGTGTCCTCTTTATGGTGAACTTACATCAACGCTACAATGATGAAGGGATTGTGAGTATCATCTGCTAAAGCATGAACCAATTGTCTAAGACGGTGTCCTTGGGATCCGTACAGCATTTGCTCAAACGAGTAAGCCATATCACCCACGGCCATGCTAATAAAGCTACAGGGGGCTTCGTTAATTCTGCTTAATTGAAAGGCAGCTGAGACTTACTTGAATAGCTTGGGAAGAACATCGAATAACGGTTCATCGGTTTCGATCACCGGAATTTCCGTATGATCCATGTGTGTATCCATCTGGAGTTCTACTTCGATTAGTGGGTCTCCCCCATGGTCACGGCCAGAATCAGTCACATACCGACACTGAACGTCGAATGTTGAAGCTTGAATCCAGGATTTCTTTTCCGATAAATTTAGCTGTTTGTTTTTGTTCTCCTTTTTTTAAACCTAGCCTATCTCCTCTTCGGGGATAGGGCAGAACTGCAGGTATCTAAGACCGAGGTATCGGTGAACGGTCCATGTTGTCCAATCAGTGAGGGGTTCAGTTGGCCACAAATAAAAATGTAACAACGACCTTTATCAATATTTTAAGATAAGAAATAATTAATAATAATATTCAATATGAAACAGGAAGAATTGCGAGAGGAAAAGGTGACGAGTGGAAAGTTGCCAACGACATCTTGCTGACCGCCTTGTGCACGTGTCGACGCGTCCAGTGACTTCATCGGCCTCAACACGACTCTCCTTGTCGCATAGCTCTCTCCAGCCATCTCCATTTAATCTAGTCAATTTCTGGATCTGAATAACCACCATTAAACCTCCAACAGGGAGATGAGGGGCAGTCGACACCATGGGACAAGGCTACTCCCTCACAACCCTGTCCGCGGGGTCGGCGGGGATCGATGTGCCTGAATTATCGGACCTGGTGTATGAGAAGTCGATGGGGGGTGGTAGGTTCATGAAAAGTATTCGCGCAAGGCAACCAAATGGTCTGGTGTTTATCAAGATTATCATGAAACCGTTCCCGACCATGGAACTGGAGCCATATATCAAGAACATCATGAGTATGTTCGGATTCTTTTTCTTATTATTTCAAGTTTCTAATGTCCATGTACACTTCAGGGGAACGAAAGTTGTTATCGGATGTGCCAAATGCGCTAAGCTACCAGAGGATTCTTGAGACTGCCACGAGTGGATACCTTGTGCGCCAGTACATCCACAGCTCTCTCTATGATCGAATGAGGTATGTCTGTTACCGCTGTTGCCAGCGAACGAAGCCTGATAAAGATATAGCACACGGCCTTTTCTAGAACACATTGAGAAAAAGTGGATTGCCTTCCAGCTACTGTGTGCTCTTCGAGATTGCCATTCACTAGATGTTTACCATGGTGATATCAAAACTGAAAACGTTTTGGTCACAGCCTGGAACTGGCTGTATCTTTCTGATTTCTCATCATCTTTCAAACCCACATTCCTCCCCGAGGATAACCCGGCAGATTTCTCTTTCTTCTTCGACATCTCCGGGAGACGAACCTGTTACTTAGCCCCCGAGCGGTTCTCTGTTGCAGGGGAAGAGCCCAGTGAAAGTGGCGTCAACTGGGCAATGGATATCTTCAGTGCTGGATGTGTCATTGCGGAGCTCTTCCTTGAATCGCCGATCTTCAACCTGAGTCAAATGTACAAGTATCGCAAAGGGGAATACAGCCCAGAACACAGTCAACTAGCAAAAATCGATGATCCAGACATTCGAGAGTTGATCCTACATATGATCCAACTTGAGCCAGAGTCTCGGTACTCGGCAGAAGAATATCTGAATTTCTGGAAGGGCAAAGCCTTTCCGGAATACTTCTACAGTTTTCTCCACCAATACATGTCCCTCATGACCGATCCTTCTTCCGGGCGAACAGATGTGGATCCGGAATCAGCCAACCGAGGGGAGGCCGACGAACGGATTGAGCGAATTTACGTAGACTTCGATAAAATATCTTACTTCCTCGGTTCCAATAACCGGGGCATTGGGGCTCTATCTAATGTCCCAGTCACCAAATTGACAGGAAACACTCTCCCTGTGAGGCTTGATCTACCAAACGGTGAAAGCCAAATTTCAGCGCCCCAGTCACAGCCAGATGAGGGTGCTCTGATTTTCCTCACACTTGTGGTATCCAACTTGCGAAATACAGCCAAGGCATCGGCTCGGATCAAGGCCTGCGATATCCTTCTTGCATTTGCGGAAAGGCTGTCTGATGAAGCTAAATTGGATCGCATTCTTCCATATATCATGGTCTTATTGACTGATCGGACCGATACTGTCAAGGTCGCTGCGATCCGCACCTTAACCCAATTACTGAAAATGGTCCAGGTGGTTTCCCCAGTCAATGCCTATCTGTTCTCTGAATACATATTCCCAAGGCTTCAGCCATTCGTTGCTACCTCCAGCAGCAAGTCAAGTGTCATGGTGCGTGCGGCATATGCTTCATGCATTGCGTCTTTGGCTCAGTCATCCTTGAGGTTTTTGGACATGATCCAAGCATTGCGTTCCGATACCCGTCTAGCTGCGTTGATCCCGGTCGGCTTTGAGCCCCGATGGGCTGAAGATGCGACATATCACAATCTTTATGACGTGGCTCGGGTCGATCTTCTAGAATACTTCGAGGTTCACACAAAGATGCTGTTGACAGACACGGATTCATCAGTTCGGCGGGCCTTTCTGGGCTCTGTGTCCAGCCTCTGTGTCTTTTTTGGCAATCTCAGAGCAAACGAGGTTGTCCTCAGCCATTTGAATACTTACTTGAATGATCCAGACTGGATTTTGAAATGCGCCTTTTTCGAGGCTGTCATTGGCGTCGCCGCCTATGTGGGGAGCCTGAATCTCGAGCTTTACATATTGCCGTTAATGGTTCAGTCCATGACTGAACCTGAGGAATTCGTTGTTGAAAGAGTGATTCGATCTCTGGCAGCTATGGCTGACCTGGGCTTGTTTCAACGATCAACAACGTGGGATCTGCTGCACACGACTGTTGGATTTTTAGGGCATCCAAATATCTGGATTCGGGAGGCAGCAGTCAAGTTCGTGGTTAATTCCGCCAAGTTTTTATCAATAGCGGATGTTCATTCAATCCTGACACCCATTATCCGGCCGTTCCTCAAGATCAAAATTATTGCGTTTTCGGATACCCAAATGCTCGATGCACTCAAGCGGCCAATGTCAAGAAGTGTATACGAAATGGCCTTCCTCTGGGCGTCCAAATCAGATAAAGGTGTTTTCTGGAAGTCGCCAAGTCGCGATGGTATGTTCAGCTTGTCCGAGCCTGGATCATTCAGTCCTCGCGTGGGTCAACGGAATCCTTCCTTTAATATGGCTTCTCAATCAAAGAATGACGAGGACGAACAATGGCTTGGTCGCTTGCGAAACTTTGGGATGGGGCCCGAGGACGAATTTAAGCTTCTTGCACTCAAAGACTACATTTGGAGGGTCTCATTGCGGCAATCGAGAGAAACCGATGTCCATTCAACTCCGCCCTTGAACGATATTGTCAGTTTGACACAACATGGAATCAAGCCCCAGACTGTGTTCTTTGATAAGGAAATTAAAGATCAGTCGCGAGCAATTTCCTTGGACGTAAACGATGGCAACGTCGAAGATCCAAGACCGAGAACGATTGCAGATGCTTTGCTTGATGCTTCTACAACCATTGAGCGAATGCCCAGTGCTCAGCGCAAGCACTTGCGGTCGAAAAGCCAACTCTCGAAAGAGACAAGACGTACCTCGCATGTTCCTATCTTGGACGGAAATGACACTTCCTCATTGTCGTCGTCTCCAGTGGCGTCGTCGCCGGCCGGAGGACCTTCGTCTCGTCCATTGTCCCCTCGGAACCTTGATAATGACCAAAAGCTTTCCAGTCGCCGGCCGAGCCCTGGACAAGATGGCTCATTGCCATCAACTAACGCAGACACCCGCAGTCTATCCGATCGTGTACATAAAAAGTCTAGCGCGATGAGTTTGTTGGGTCGCAAAGACACCACCAAAGCCTACGCTGAAACGGGAACAAGCTCCGCGAACGCCTTTGGAAAGGTAGACGCACCGGTCCAAAGAGGAGGCACACCCCGACCATTGACACCATTGCTCTCAACCGAGCACAAAACAACCCAAGTAATTTCGCAGAAATACCGAGCGCACCACTCGTATGGGGGCAATGACCCGGCGGTTCTGCGACTGCTAGATAACGTCTTCGAGGAAAACTACCCGACGGACCTATTTGACCTAGGGCCATATGTCAAAGAAGTCGACTCCCGCCAACCGATACGCAGCGCCACTGATCAGGAGCCAAGTAAGATCTGGAAGCCTGAAGGAAATCTGGTCGCGACTTTTGGCGAACACAGCGCCCCAATCAATCGTGTCGTGGTAGCACCAGATCACTCCTTCTTTGCTACCGCATCCGATGATAGCACGGTGAAGATTTGGGATACAACTCGTCTTGAAAGGAACTTGACCCCTCGATCCCGTCAAACTCACCGTCATGCAACAGGCTCGCGTGTGAAGGCTTTAACCTTTGTTGAGAATACCTATACTTTCGTCAGCGCAGCCACCGATGGCAGCATTCATGCGGTTCGAGTCGACTATCAGAAAGTCAGTCAGACGGCCGTCCGATATGGCAAGCTTCAAATTGTTCGTGAATATCAGCTTCCCATAGCTGGAGACGGATCACCCGAATACGCGGTCTGGATGGAGCACTTCCGTGACGAAGGGCAATCCACCTTGATTATTGCGACCAACACTTGTCGCATCATTGCGTTGGACATGAAAACCATGCTGCCGATCTACACCCTGGAGAATCCAGTTCACCATGGAACTCTAACTACATTCTGTTGCGACCGCAGACACCACTGGCTACTGGTCGGCACAACTCATGGGATCCTCGACCTGTGGGATCTTCGATTCCGCGTACGGTTGAAGGCATGGGGTCTTCCAGGCTGGGGTGCCATCAACCGGATCCAGCTACATCCCGTCAAGGCCCGTGGACGCTGGGTTTGTGTATCCACCAGCGGCAGCCACGGCAATGAAATCACAGTGTGGGATATCGAGAAGTTCCGCTGTCGCGAGGTTTACCGAGCGACCCCACTGGGCGTTGGCAACAATGGCTCCAATGGCACTCACCATACTTCCCGCGCCCCTCATGCCTATCCGACCCCTGTCGTTCCGAGTGATTACGAAGCGTGGCGTGTGGATGGCGACAGGCCAGAAGGGATGCTGAGTCGCTTTGCAGCAAACGGCCCGGAACCGGGTACCCCATCTTCCAATAATCCGGCCGGCGATCGACTCGGCATTTGGGCGTTTGCGGTCGGCCTCAATGCCCCTGGCGAAGACAAAGACTCTAACACGAAATGTGGGTACATCATATCCGCAGGATGCGACCGGAAGATCCGGTTCTGGGATCTCGCTCGGCCGGACCTCTCCTCAATAGTCAGCGGCCTAGATGTCGTCTCAGATGGTAGTGCCAGTGGTAAGCCGCACTATGAGCAGTCACAGCCCGGTCCTAGTCTCCTGGTTACCACCGAGCACCTTCCTAGTTCTTCCGGTAATGGCAGTTCTCGAGATACTAGGAAGGGAGCGACCCCCAGACCGCCGCGTAGTACGGTCATCAGCCTGCAGCAGCAGATGTTATTGAAGAGCCATCTGGATATTATTCAAGATGTGGCGGTTTTACGCGTGCCGTATGGTATGGTTGTGAGCGTGGACCGTGCTGGTATGGTGTACATCTTTTCTTAGGCTTTCTTGGACATTCCATGTATGATGTCTTCGATGGAACTCGAATAATATTTAGAATTCTACTCCATACTCGGCATAGCATAACCTATTCTTTAATTGTATTTTAAGCGTGTACAATGGAGTACCCGGCACCATAAAGGAATTGCATCCGGCGTCTTTTTATAGATATTTTCTTCACTACGGAGAAACAAGCATGATTGAAAATGGAGCTGGGAAATATATATTAATGGCTCCTACTCCGTACTTAGTACATACCTCACCCCTACTACCCCTATCATGGATAATAATGGAAACGGTGCAACTAGTGAGGCTATTGATCCCCCACATGATGCAGTTATGTTGTACAATATATCAATCCAAAAACATCCATTTACCTCAATTAAACTCCATTCTTGAGATCAAACCCTCCTCTAAGATAGCTGGGTACCTGGACTCAGTGTACCGGATACCTCGGGGCTTGCGGGTTCCAGCTGCATGAACTAAGGTACCGGGTACGACGCCTATTGGTACTTATATTTTGCTGGGGAGAGCTGTGCTGTGGGTCATTGCGCGAAACACTGGGTGGGTCGGGTTGTGGATCGACAGACCAGAGACCCTAATAAGGATTAGAGTAAGGAGAATTCTGGAAAGGCTTCGGAGGAATTCCAGGAGATATTTTTGATATTGTACAAAGTACTCCGTACGGAGTACTCCCTATGGAGTAAGCACTATTAATTAAGCTTGAAGTTTTTCTGTTTGCTTACGGACAGAGAGAGAGAGAGAGAGAGAGAGAGAGAGAGGGAAAGGCATCGGCTATCTACAATTATAATATCAATCTACTATAATAGATAACAAATAACTTTGAAGGGAGATATTTGAAAAAAATCTGATTGTGAATTTACCTTGGAACAGAGGAACTTGCTCTATAATCTCGGACATAAGAACTCTCCGTTTATATTTATGGAATTGGTAATACATGCAGAGTACAAAGTACCGACTAGTGAGTTAGTACGGAGTATGATGTACTTTATATATTGTACATTGTAAATTAATGAGGGTGGTCGCCAATAGCCATACAACATAACATGTATTGTTTATCCAATGGTTGGTTCATGAGATCTTCCCATGTGCGATCCCGAGCCTTCGCCAGATCTCTGTTACCATGTACATACATGTACGGAGTGGCTCCTTACCACATGGGATCCAGAACCTTGCAAAGTCGTGCGTGAGGGGCTCACCCGGGAAATGAGATCTCCGCCGAAACTGCCAGACTGAGTAGCTCGGTAGGGTTAGTAGCTTAGCTTGCCCGCTTTGACGGGTTAACACGAGTCGAGTAGAGTTTGCGAGAAACAGGGAGATAAGGAGAATATGAGATGGGTTATATTCCAGGATTATATAGTTATATATATTGTACATCGTACGGAGTCCTATATGTGCCTTCTTTTTCCAACTGTCAGGTGGATTCCAAGGTTATACAATACACACTTTGTACGGAGTACATCCATCCATGGATGGATACATCTTTTAAGATCCTTTCAGGGGGTCAGATTGCATAACCAAGGTTGGAGGATCGAACCGATGGGGACTGGTCAGGGGAATCGACCAATCATAGAAACTCTTGACCAGTTCGGACGGGTACATAGACGGGATATCCATGGCTCACGATCTTTCAATTCGGCCTCAAATGAAATCAGATGATCGACATAGTAGGGATATCTGGATATTTGTCAGTATGAAATAGTAAAATAGTTCAATAGTAAAGTGATGAAGTGGTTGGAGTCTCCTAACTGCTCGCAGGCGAAACATAGGAGCTTGCATATATATATGGTCGTACTGCAGATTACCGAGGGAGAGGATATGAGTTGAGTACGGAGCATCAAAGGTGAAAATGAAGGAGGTGAAACGAATCAGAAAGAATAGGCGAAACCCAACGTTGTCAATTGCCAACGGGTGTTGGATATATCATTTCTATCTCCTTGACTGCTTCGAATAATTATATTATATTAAACCCTGAAGAAAACCTTGGAACATACAAAAAAAAACCAAAAAGTAAAAAAAAACATGAAACAATAAACAATAAACATTTTAAATACACTCCATAAATACCACCCGTAAACAAATTACCGTACAACTAATTAAAGTGGAGAGAACTCCTTAGTCTTTAATTCCCTCGATTCTGCTTCTTCTCCTATTTGTCCTTCCCCCTAAACCTCTTTCTTGGGTTTCTGTGTTTTTTAAACTACAGTTGTATGCACATGGCGGGTGTGTTCTCGAGTCTTGAGTATTATTGAAGTTTCACCCGGGCTTCTCACACACTCTCTAATATCTCCCCGACTTTCCTTGATTCTTGGGTACACCCTCATTTCGAACCGCACTCAAGTAGTGCTTCCTCGACTTCCTACATTCCTGTATTTCCAAAGGAATTTCAAACCCGGATTCTCCAACACTACATGCTCTTTGACTCGACATACTCACCCGATATATAAGCCTACATCGCAACAATGGTCCATTCTCTGCGAGAACATGGGTCCTTTGTCCGCCCATCCACTCGGGATCGGCCTACGACACGCGGCGAAGGTGAAAATTCGCTGGTCGTTCCTAGCCGTACGTCGTCGTTGCACTCGCGCATCACTCAGCCTATTCCGTCCACACTCAGCATCAAGCCCGCTCAGCGCACACCGAAAACACTCACTCATGCTTACATGGTATGCGGTGTCGGACGCGAACCTTCACAATGGGTCAAAGCGCCTGCCCCCGCCCAGGGCAAGATTGGCCATATGAAGGGAGCCGTCAGCCAATTCTGGCTCCCCGAGATTCTGGGAAGCAGCCCTCGACTAGAACAGGACAATGAGATCGCACGAGCCCTACACTCGGCTATGCGAGCATGCTTCCCTCACGATGTGGAGATCTGCACTGGCAAGAGCCAGCCTCACTGTGCACACCACGCGTTTGTGTTGCAACAGGACTCTTCTCACACGCTATACGGTATCGCGCTGCGCGTTTGGTCCCGTGCCGACGAGAAGCGTGCGGAGACCATCCGCGAGCTACGTAAGAAGACGGAGCCGGACTTCTATGATAACCCCGATGAGACCTACTGGATTCCTTACTGCTTAAGCTTCCTCTCCCGGTATCCCCTCTACGATCTACTAGGTGACTACCTCCGTGGTATGTGGATCCACTGGAACAAAGCCACCAACCTGTTCCACGCTGAGGAGGTCTCCCGCATCCTCAGCTTCCCGGCCCCGCGTCTCAATGACTTGGTTCGCATTGATATGAAAGATTATGCCCTATGCTATCAGTTCCCCTCGTCGCCCACTGGCTTCCAGAACTTTGCCATGTGGCCATTGTTCACTTGTCTGTCAATCCCCAACATTGTTGGCGTGATCGAGGCTGCTGTCTCACCTACCCGCCGTATCATTTTCGTCAGCCACTACCCGGCGATGCTGACTGTCGCTGCGGAAACCATTCGCTACTGCGTTCGCGTCTACGAGTGGAGTGGTCTGTACGTGCCCGTGGTCCACGCCCGCCACGTCAAGGAGTTGGTCCAGGAGCCCGGTCCCTATATCCTGGGTATCACTGCCGAGTGCCGGACTCTGTTCAACGCTCCATCTGACGCTCTCGTGGTCGATCTCGATCGCAACTTTGTTCTCACCTCCAGCCCTCCTAATGTGTTGAACCAAGGTCAGCGCACCAAGTTCATCAACCGCATGACCCAATCCCTGAATGGTGATGTCTCGCCTTCCGGTGTGCCCCCGCACCTGCGCACTGCCTACGCTGGCGGCAAGCTCATCCCGGCTGGCCAGATTATTGTCATGAGAGGAGAGGTCGAAAGTATTGAAGAACCACAATGGTGGAACCAGGATGCTGTCATGGGCGTCATGGACCATGTGTGCGAGAAGCTGGTACGTTTACTCCCTTCAGTGTTACTAACCACAATCAAAACTAATGTTATATCTATTAGGGCCGCAACACCGGTATGAAGGCCATCTTCGGTGGCTCCGTCAAGAAGCCTCTCATGACCAAGGTTTCCATGCGTCATCTCAACGAGATTGTGCGTGAGCGCAACCAGTACTCTCGGGATGCCATGGAAGCTTGGCAAGACTTCATCAACCTCAAGGGTAGAATGGACACCGAGCTCAGCAAGGTCACCAAGCGCAATAACTTCCTGGTTGAGGAGCTTGAGACCTGGAAGCAGCAGTTCCTCAAGTTCCAAGCCTTTGCTGAGCAGCTCACCAAGGAGACCTCGGAGCTCAAGGTCAAGATTGAAAACCACAAGCGCGAGAGCCGTCGCCTCACTGGTCTTATTGACCAACAAAAGGACGATGTGGCTCGCCTTACCTTGCGTCTGTCTGGCACTGAGAAGCAGCGCGACGATGCTCTCGAGGCACTGGTCCTCCAGCAAGAGATTGCTGAAGAGCTTGAGCGTGAGCGCAAGCGCAACCAGAAGGAGATCTCTGCCCTCTGGCACACTAACGCAACTCTCGCCCGCGAGCGTGAAGATGCCCAGCGTGTTGTCATGCACCTGCGCAGCCTCATCAATGGCCAGAGCCACCACATGGAGCACATCGTCCGCTCCATTGGTAGCAGGTCGGAGATTACTGAAATGGTCGAGCAGGGCTACGAAGACGCTCCCGAGGAGCCCAGGGAGGATGTGTCAGTGGCTGAGTCGAAGGAGTCCGCCAAGGCGGCTAGGGATGTCGATGGTGAAAATACTCTGGTAAATGATATGAAGCCCGAGCTGGAGCAGCATTTGCTGAACCTCGGCAAGGATCATAAGACCCTTGCGCGTCTTAGCATCACAGATGTCGCAGACCGCTACCTGCGCGACAAGACCGATGCCATCGCGGACATTATCCGTAGCATCAGCGACCAGTGCGCCGCCGCCGTTGAAGGCCTGCACCTGGCCCAAAACGCCGAGGACGATGAAGAGATCGCCAGACTCTACCAGACCGACAAGATCGGCCAGAACAAACGTCTTGGCTCCGACTACGACAACATGGACGCCCGCTCCGGCCGCGCCCCTAGCGAGATTAGCGACGCTGACAACAGCTCTCTCCACCCGGATAACCGCCACTCCAGCATCCCCCCGACCCCGGATCTGGTCCACAACCGCTCCAGCACATCTATGTCTATGGTCAGCAGCTCGACTTTCCCCGAGCGGTCAAGTCAGCAGTATGGCCCTGGCGATATCCCAACCCGGATCGTTGAGGATGATGATGAGCATGCTCACGAGACTGAGAACGGTGACGACCAGCAGACTGAGCGTGGAACTCTGTCCAAGCAGAATAGCGAGGATCTCATGCGGCCCACTGCCACACGGGTGATCTAGCTTTTCCATCAGCTTTTCAGGTTAGATGACTGAGACGATCTTGTTTGTTTGTTTTTTTTTTTTTTCCTTCTCTTCTCTGTCCATTCCTTATTTCTCCTGTCTGGCGAGGCCTTTTCCCCTTTTTTACTTCATCTGTGCAGTATCCCGAATACGGCACATACGCTCTGGTTGTCTGGCGTATTTCTCCTTTTTCGTCGTGTTGATTATTTTTGATCTTCATTATATCCACCCGACCATCTGTGTTTTCTTGTCCAATAATTTATGGTCGTTTTGTTGCCTTCCCGGGACTTGTTATTTTTTTTTTCTCTCTCGTTTTTTTATATATTTCATTTTGCCCTGCTTTCTCCTCCCGAGGAATTCGTTATTTATGTGTCGTGCCGTCTGGGATGGAACGGCTTGATTTGTTTGATTTGCGCTCATCTCGAAGAGAGAGACCTCCACTTTGCACCACCACCCGCACTGTCTGCGGATGATATTTCCTATTTATCTACAGTCCTTGATTTGGATTGATCCAATCTCCCAGGGTCTATATAGGTCCCTGCCCTCTTAAAATGGATTCTGTGAATTTGAACTTTTTTTCAATTGCCGCAACTTACACTCATCGTAACCAAGCCTTCGAAAGGCTTATGGAATTACGTATGCCTCCTTTCAGGATTCATATGTTATTCATGAAGTATGTACATTATTCGACTGCAACCCAATGCCTGGGACCTCATTTCAAGCCAACTTGCCCGGCACAACAGGATGTCCAGCACTCAATCCACCACAAACCGCCCAAGCCTGTCCATTAACATAGCTACTCTCATCGCTACCAAGGAACAGCGCAACACGCGCAACTTCATCAGCAACAGCTCCCCGCTGCAACGGGTTCAATTGTCCGATCTTGCGCTCCGTGCCGCGCTCCCGTGCCCGGTCAAACACCGACTGCGTCATCCCCGTCTCAATCAGTCCGGGGCAGATTGCGTTCATGCGGATACCCGACCCAGCGAGTTGGTACGAGACCGTCTGTGCGATCGACACGACTGCCGCCTTTGAGGCGGAGTAGTCGGTGGAACCAGCGTTGGAGCGGAGGCCTGCTACAGATGCTGTGCCGATGATTGAGCCGCTTGGGTATGGCTTTGAGGCGGAGGTTAGCTTCATTGCTGGGGCAGCGTGTTTGGCTGCTAGGAAGACGCTGTTTGTCCGGGTTGATTAGATTCGTTTGCATTCCGGGGAATTGTGCTCGTCTTGCTTCAGGGATTGGTGTACATACCCGAGAGCATTTACTCGCATCGTGTTTAAGAATCCCTCACTGTCGATCTCGGTGAACAGCTTCGGTTGGCCTACCACGCCTGCGTTCGCGAAGAAGACGTCTAGCCGGCCATATTTGCTGACTGCTTCGTCGATTACTCCACTCAGGGCTTTCTCGTCGGCCGCGTCGAATGATCGCACGTGGATGTCTACGTTTGGGTAGAGGGACTCTAGCTCCCGCTTGTGTGTTGCCAGATGGGTGTCGCTGAAGTCGCAGATGTAGACTGCTTTGGCGCCATTGTTGGCGAATTGGTGCGCGCTGGCACGGCCGATGCCATTGGGGGAATTTGCGCCTGAACTTTTAATTGGTATGGGTTCTTTGAAATGGCGTTGAGGAATAGTACTTACCGGTCACGATTACTACCTTGTCCTTGACCCGGCTGTACATTTAGGTGTTAGGTTAGTCATGCACCTAAGTCTGCAATGTATACAATGCGAGAAACTGATTGAACCAGGATAGAGATATAAGCCTAAAGGCTACTTACGGTCCTGCCGAATCAGGGGCAACATGACGGATCTTGGGGATATCCTCGAATGTGCCCTCGGAGGGAATACCCTCAACGAGTTGCTTGCTCAGGGCTTGAAGACGTTGCTTTGCTGCTGCAGACATAATTGTGAAGCTATGAGTGATTGTAAAGGGACTTCAATATAAAGAAACGAATTGAATTGGCTAGAGGAACAGCTTCGATTGCGGCGGCTGTGTAGTTATAACAGCTCATCAGCTTTCCCCACTATGTCGGTTATGCGGAGAGCCGAGGCTCCAGGACTATGGCAAGGCTACGGCAAGGCTACGGTAGACCACAGTGGCCAGCATAACAGAAGAATCACATGACACAAACATAAACATTTGAGTCACATGACACTTATCTGGTCACGTCATGTGCCGTAGGGTAGTTATCAAAGCTGTCTTTGTGGGTTTCAGAACTTAAATCTGTGCTCTTTGTTTTCTGATGCCTTTGTTGGTCCTAAAATAGGGTAGCTAGGGTTGAAATTCATGCCCGCCCCTGAAAATCACGGTCGATCTCCCTTCATTCCATCCACGGATCACTACAGCAAGGATCGCCAAGCACGCGCAACAAGACGAGCCAAATATCGGAAGCTACATACTCTAGTTGATTGTTTGTCTCCCTAGTCCGGACACCGTTTCCAATCCACCCAGCTCTGAAAGCTCTAAGAAAAGCCTTCATGAAGCCATTAATCAACGATTCCACCGTCCACGCCATTGCCCGGTTGTTGAGTCATGGCAGATTCCGACACACACTCCCAGCGGCGTTCTTCGTCCCAAGCCTCAAGCGCCTCGAGTAGAAGTCGAAATGCTAAAATAGTTCGTGCCAAAATGCAAAAACGACATTCAGGCTCCTCCAATACAACAACCGATTTGACCTCGTTCCCCTCGCTTTCACCCCCAGACAAATCTCCAACCCTCGCCCGTAGCCTGACGAATACGTTGTTCTCCGGCGAAGATGAAGCGCAATCAAATGGGAGTGGGACGAGCCGTGGGAGGAAGGCTACACTAGCGAATTTGACAACTGGGCCGTCGCACAAATCAGGCAGAGCTGCCCTTTTCGCCGATTCCGTCCCCACACATGATATACCAGGCGCCTTGCACTTGGCCGATGATGCGCACATTGAACGACTGGTTGCTGGCACAGGAGCCGTGAAGATGGTGAGACAGTTCGCTCGCGATCTTGCTCAACGGGATGCTGAGATCTCGGCCCTTCGCCAACGCGCAGATGCAAGGGAGCGGGAGCTGAAGAGAATGCTACGAGATGTATCTGTGTCCAACCAAGACATTGAACGCCGTCTATATCAGCTGGAGAACCCGCCGGGCGATCGTGTCTCAGATGCAGAAAGCACTCATAGCAGCGATTATGCTGGTCAAACCTATTCCGGTCTGAATGGATTGATGTCTCAAGCTATGGAAGACACTGTTGGCTCTCGGGCTCATAGTGACTCGGCAGAAGCCCAGGCCACGATTCGTGCCCAGCGGTCAGACAATGATCCCCGGGGCAGCGGAGCCACTGACAACCGAAAGCGTCAAAGCTCGATTCGCGGCTGGCAGGAGTACCTTTTTGGCTCGACTAATACAAGCCGGAAAACCAGCCGCGCTAGTAGCATTATGAGTGATGTTGGTGAACTTGGAGAAGAAGACGCTGAGCGTCCCCGAGTGCCCAGCAATCCTGCAATGCGACGCAAAGCGCTTGACGAGCAGCTATTCCGGCCCCCGGATGGCCCGGTACGAAATGGACCGGCGAAGCGCATTGCTAGCACGTCCGCAAATGGCGACGATGCAAGCATTCATTCTCGCAAATCTTCACGATCTTTCGGCTCTTGGACTGTTAAGTTATTTGCTGGCAATCCCCAGTCGAGCAGAGACGCAAGTGATGCTGAGTCTACCCACAATAAGCCTCAACTCAAAAGGCCGGACGGAGACAGAAGTGCTTCGTCAACACTGTCTGGCAATTCCAAGGGTTCAATCTCGGCAGTGGCCGCACTGAAGAAGATTAACAGCAATGCTAGTATGCCTACCACTGGACGATCTGCCAGTGGATCGAGCGTTCAGGGCAAAATGAACACTCCCGCCTTGCGGCGGACTGCAACTGGAAGCGTGTCTCAGGGCGTGGCATCGGAGACTATGGATAAAAGCTCCACAAATCTTGGGCCTGTTGAGATGGACGCCATTTTGCCCATGGAGTCGAAGCCTCCGACACTCACGCCTATTTATAACAATTCCCAACCGGGTGAGTTTCTCACTGACCGGTTCGGTTTTATCTATGATCAACATAGAAAGAAGCGCCAGAGAGAAGCCAATGCTACCAAGGGCAGCATTCACCGTTTGAGTATAACAGAAACTCTCGGTACTCTTCGAACCGATGCGTCAGATCATGAGGATGACCCCGAAATCACAAAACTTCGACAGGCCGCTTCTGAGGTCTCGCGTTCTCTGCCTGACTCACCAGATGACCCTGACAGCGGGGCCGTTGCCATCCGTCGCTGGCAGGATTATCTGAGGATCCCGTCTCGTCCTACGGAGCTATTGTCCCACACACCCTCCGCAGGCCCGATTGTCGCTTTGACCACCGCAGGAGAAAATCGCTCTCATAGCTCGTCTGTTTCATATGACAAAGACGGGGCGCTGGCCGTCGGCTCCAGCGCACAACCATCGGCGTCTACGTCAGCTATCACTGCTGACAGCCCCGAATTCGCTGGCTTGTCATCGGATCAACTTAAAGACACCGCCTCCAGATTCACCGTCGCAGAGATGGAGCCCGTAAAACTGTTATTGGAACAGTTGACTGATCTGCATGATTCCCTGCAACGCGATCGAACTGTGAGATGGAACGAGTTCCTTCGCAAAGTGCGTGCCGAGCGCCGGAAGGAGGGCGAAGCGGCAGCCGCTGCAGCAACTTCCGATCGATCTCTTGCTGCCGTTGACACGCCAGAAGTCTCGCTCGCCGACGGCGAAGTCGTAGGTATCGCAGGTCTGGGTAACAAAGGCAAGGTTGGCCGAGCGAAGTGGCGAGAATTCCGGCTTCTCGTACTCGGTGGCATCCCAGTTGCTCTTCGCGCCAAAACTTGGTCGGAATGCAGCGGGGCTTCGGCAATGCGAATTCCTGGCTACTATGATGACCTTGTGCATGGCGTTGGTGGATTGGACCCCGACCCTTCCGTCGTCGCACAAATCGACATGGATATACGCCGCACTCTTACCGATAATGTCTTCTTCCGCAAAGGGCCCGGTGTCGGCAAGCTGAAAGAGGTTCTGCTTGCATACTCACGCCGTAACCCAGAAGTAGGCTACTGTCAGGGCATGAACCTAATCGCAGGGTCTCTGCTGCTCATCATGCCGACTGCCGAGGACGCGTTTTGGATTCTGACCTCGATGATCGAGATTATTTTGCCTCAGCATTACTACGACCATGGCTTGCTTGCCTCTCGTGCCGATCAGGTGGTCTTGCGCCAGTATATTTCAGAGTTGCTTCCCAGACTATCTGCCCACTTGGAGGAACTGGGCATTGAACTAGAGGCGCTCACCTTCCAATGGTTCCTCTCTGTCTTTACGGACTGTCTCTCTGCGGAAGCATTGTATCGTGTATGGGATGTCGTCCTTTGTCTCAATGTGACCAGCGCAGCCAACCCCTCCGGATCAAATGTCTCTGGTACTAAGGATGGCAATGACAAGACCGCCAAGGTTGCCGAAGATCTTGCATCCGGCAGCGGAGGCGGAAGCACATTCCTGTTCCAAGTCGCTCTCGCACTGCTCAAGCTCAACGAACAGCAATTGCTGACAACCTGCTCGACGCCGGCCGCACTCTATACATACATCAATCACCAAATGACCAACCACGCGATCAGTATCGACGGGTTGATTCAAGCGAGTGAAGCACTGCGCAATGTAGTCCGCCGCGAAGATGTCGTTGCACGTCGTGCTATCGCCCTGCAAGAAATGCGTGAATTGAGCAGCGGTGCAGGCATCTAGACCCTTTCCCCCGATACGGAATTTCTCATGGCATTTCATTCATTTTCTCCTACATTTTTCATGCAATGCCGATACGACCTGAGCATAAGGCAAGGAGTTTTGGCTTTTTTTCTGTTCTTTTTTTTCCCCCACCATTGCCTGGCGCTATTTCCCTCGTTATTTTGTTTTTGTGAAAGCACTTGTTGACATAGCCCGCGATGTTTTTGTTGCCCGTCTCATACACCACCAACCCAGCATTTGAGATACCCCTGGATTTTACACTTGGGCGGCAGCACTGTTAGACTTGTTTGAATGAAATCAAAATCTTTTTATTATTATTACTCTTGTGCGTTATTAAGAATCCTATGACCGTGAAGTGTCTTCTAACATGGTTCAGTCCAGGGCTTTAGATTTCTCTTACAAATTCCGATCCTAGCCACAGAATCGAAGTTATACAAGGGAGGAAATGTTGATTTGAATAATTTCTTTCGTTTCCGTTGAAACTGAACCTCATAAGAAATTTCAAAAGCAGAACAGCCGGCATTGCACTTCAACGACAAACCCCTATCTCCACCAAATGGTACCACCAAGGGAGGTACTATCCAAATCACCTCCACTATTCAAACCGATGGATCATCAACGGCTGCTCAAATATGCCCCCTCATTTAGCCTGTCTCAGGTCTGGGCTGCCTTGTACTCGTCTCGAAATCAGTCAATGCCGATCCATCAACCCTCTCCATATACCGAAGGATCTCCAACTGGTGAAGCTTGTATTCAAAAGTCTGCGCATCTGAAACGCTTCTGCATAGCTCTCCATCGGTGCTGATAGGAGCTGTGACTGGATACGGCGCTGTAGTCATGAACCTGGCCTTCAACTGAGGTTTGAAGGTGTCTCTAGCGATTTTCATTCTTCGGCCGTCTTCCGCGCCGGTGTAGGGATCATATTTGATGTTGGCTTGGTCCATGAGGCCTATTGATATCAGTCTTGATTCTCTGGCTTTTTCAAGATTCAAGATTCTAGATTCTCAAAAAAAAAAAAAAACGTACGCTCCATATGCTTAATGTAAAGGCACATTCTCTGATATGTGCGTTGGAACTCGCGCTTCTTGATGGCTGCTCGGACATCAAGGTCCAGCATCCACGCAATAATTGCGCAAGATAGTCCTGCCGATATCTGTTAACTTCTTAACTTTGAACCTGGATTATTATTAACCTACCGTCTTTGCTGTAGCCATATTGTTCACTCAGATATGGAGCTGGCACCTTTTCCATGCGATTCACGAAATCCGGGGGAGTATCTTGGGACGCCATTTCGAGCAAAATCACTAGGAAGAACGATTCAGAAGATATCGAATGAACATTGAAGAAGAGGGATTTTCTTTCCTATTTCTTTTCTATCTTCTTTTCTTTTTCCTGCAGTGACCAGCTTTGAAGAGCCCGAGTCGACGTTCTCTTTGTTCTTCCCGGGTCTATCCCAACTACAGCCATTCTGATAGGAATGAAATTCCTTTGTCCCCGTCACATATTTCCAAGGCTCTGGAAAAGTCTAATCCCTCGGCGTTGGTATGAAAATCGAAATCGGGCGGATGTTGAAAACGTTCTGTAGGTAAATTCTTTGTTCTCAAAATAGATCCTGTGTACTTCGACTTGGGTGCTTTGTTCCAAATCCCCAAGGCTTTCTCTAAACAGATGGACTGGACCAGATAATGCGAATAGTCAATGACTCTATCTGCATTTGAAAGCCAAACGTTGGTGCCGCTCTTTTGGTTTATATAACACGCTTTCTCTTCTCTTGCCTATTTCCTTTGATTAACACCATCTTTCTATCGTGTCTTTGACTTACTATATTGGCAAAATGAACTATGAACGCATGGCAGCCGAGATCCCTACTCTCTACCGGCTATCTAGGGAGTCCAAAGGTAGTCATGTCTCTCTCTCCCTCTCTCTACTTCTTTTTCATCCTCTAACCTGTCACGAGAACTAACAAACAATCAGAGGCCGACCTCCTCAATGGTCTTTTAGGCTGGGCCCGCAACGACACCTTTGGGAAAGTGGCAGAAGTCTGTGCTCTCTGGGGTGCACTCGTCCAGGCTAATAAGCACCTTGCCAAGGTCGATCGTAAGGATATGTCCTCTACCTTGTAATCATTGTTGCTAATCAAGTCTGTATTTTAGGGACGCTGCAAGCACGTAAAATTGAACATGAGCACTTCAATCTCAAAGAAGTTCTGGATTCCGAGTTGAAACAGGCCAAGGAAATGATGGCTGCTATTCCTGGTGGCAGACGTGCAACTACGGTCACTACCGATGAGGACTTTTCTCTTGCTATTAAGCGGTTGAAGTATCTCCGCGAGTACAAATAGTCTGCCTGATAAACTCATGGGACAAGGAGAATGTGATTTCTGGCGTTGATGTTTTGTGGATATTCCATATTTCATTCAGTAATGTTGTCATTGTTTACCTCATAAGTAGATTTAAGCCTATGGTATAGATGGTCCACTCTCTTCTAAATAGTACGTAGCCACGGAATTCCGGTCCAAAACCTATGACTCCATCTAACTGTCTTCTAGGGGCGCTCGACCTCATCTCGCAGAGAAACAGAGATAAACCCATGGTCTCGGTCTGAACTACCTCAACAAGTCTATAAAGGTAAAGAGAGAAATCACATGGTATGATATATACAAAGCCAGGTACCGGTGGAAAGAAATCCCCATTCCACTTCCCTCCAGGTATCCCGGCCAAGAATCGGGCAGGAATCGAATACAGATTTATACTATTATACTCCGCACTTGGGTCTGCTCAGCCCCCAAAGGGCCAGAGCCCTGCAGGGGGAGGGGAGGGATTGGTGGAGGCGGTGAACACAACCCTTTGGTCAAAGGGTGAGCACGCTGGGTCCGGAAGCACGCTCTTGACTTGGTTCAACGATTATCAGGAAAGTCGCAAATATCGGAGACAGTATGAAACGTCGGGCGAGAAGGGACGGGAGAGGTAAGTGATAACTTCTTTGCTCAGCTCGGGCCCTGATCCACCCAGAACTGACTGTTATCTAACACTGTGGTCAGATCTAGCGAGTCCATCGTTGGACGCAGTCCCAAATCCATCACATCTCGTGCAACGGCTTTGATTTGCCGCATGATCGATTGCGAAATGGCCCAGGTGCGAGCCAACGATTTGAAGACACCAATCGTCAACGACAGACGGTCGCGGCTGGGGTCGGGCATTTGACCGGCTTTGACAGAGCAGGTGGCCAGTTGGACAATGGAGCTCAGAGTGAGCGCACAGATGAAGAATGGGGTGTGCTTAATAACGGGCAGACGGAAGGCAGCAAGGCGCGATAGCTCTCGGGCGGCCTTGGCGGCCTTCATAGCATGCTCATTGTGGGAGAATGCAGGCACGCTGATCGGACCATGGTGGCCACAGATGACTTCCGCGGCAACAGCGGGAGATGAAAGAAGATCAGACCGCGGGAAGTTGAGGTAGATGGCTGCGCCGTTCAACATCATGGTCGCCTGGAACATGATCTCATCCACGCTCCCATCGGGTCGCAAGAGTTCTAACTTGGACTCTGGTAAGTGATGGCCCCAACTACTAATGCGCGCATCAATAGCTTCCACGTGGTCCTGTTGGCCTTCACTCATATCCTGGATCGCCACAACACGACCGAGAATCCGTATGGATTCAATACGATAACAGTATGAGGAGAAGTCACGCTCTTCGTCGGCGAACACGCGCCCGTCAAATTGCGCAATGGTCGGGGATGGTGGCGGTGGTAGGGCATCGTGATAAATCCGCTCTTCGCATGGAAGTGGGACCTCGAGCGGTACTTGATTAGTTCGGTATACACGCTGCACACCGAGGGCAGTCATGAGGCCCTCGATTACGAAGAGCTCCCACCAGGTGCGCCGCAGAGACTCTGCCCGGATTGGATCCCCATTGCTTGCAAGGATCGCAAACGTCCCTTGATGCATACCAAGCTCGAAGGCCGAATCTACTGCAGCGGCTAGACAAACACCGGCCTCGCCGCGTTCATTGTCTGAGTGAAGTACAATCGCCAGTAGAAGCAGCGCCTGCACCTTTTCCACCGACACATTTTGTTCTTGAACCATTGCGACAACCGTAGGCCGGTACGTGTCACTCGAGGCGGCCGAGGTGAAGTGGGCACCGATGAACTTCATTACCTGCTCCAGGTATGCGGGAAACACGTTGCTATATAGAAGTCGGTGAGGTGGTAGGATTGGATGAGCGGCGTGGAAATAATTATAGTAGATATCGAGCAGGTAGCCATCCCCGCCGGCAGCAGTGGAAGAATCGGGAGTCAACGGTCCGCTGGCCAGGCGAGCGGATGGAACAATTGGCGTCGAAAGAGCCTGCATTCCAGGACTAGTCGATGCGGAGGAGGCTAATGGTATGGCTGGCGCATAAGTGAAACCAGCCTGCAAGCTCCAATCCACGGGGACATCGAGCATGCCTACTGGGTTGGGGTCCATGGGCAAGTAATCCGGCGAGTTAGCGCGGCGCTTTTTCGATGGACCCTTGTAGCCTCTTCGAGACTTGGTGTATTCACAAGGAGATCGGGCGTGTTCACATCGGCTGCAGACGGGGGTCCTGCCATCGCATTTGAGGTGTTTGTGGCGGCACTGAAGACACGCCAGTAATGCGGGACCCGGTTTAGGCACAGAAGTGGCCTGTAATTCGGTCATGGCGAAGAAAGACGCATATAGGAAATGACTATAGGGAGAAAGTAGAATTGATTGAAGAAGGTGAATAGAGGGGAAGAGAAGAGGGGAAGAATTGAAGATGTAATGTTCCAATGTTCCGGGGGGGATGGTAATTCGAATTACGCACTTGAAAGGGAGCACTTGAACTAGGGGGCTCCTCTCTCTCTTTCTCTCTCTCCTAGGGAAGAATTGTATAGAAGGATATTCCTAAGAGAAGATGAGTAGAGAGTAGTAAGAAGGTCAGAAGAGACCCAAAAGTACCAAAGTGCGTAAAAAAACGTAAAGTACGTAAAGTACAAGTACAGAGTACGGAGAAGGTGATTATTGCAAGCCATTTACTACCATTTACTCCATACCGGGTACCAAATACATTAAATACATTAAATACACAGTAACATGGACATGGATTGGGTACTGACATTACCCCCGATAGCTCTCTCATTTCAATGTTCCAGCTTATCAACTACTTCGTCACATCTCCCTCTTGACTCTCTTCCTCTCCCTGTCAATCATCTCAATCCTCTCAATTCCTCAAAGAGCAGATACTTCAAATCCTACTTTTGAGACACCCCACCATTACACAACTACACTGTGTGTAGCGTCACTCGAACTACTGGCCGACGTGTCTTCTCCGACTATATCGCCTATCCCTCCACGCATTGTCCCTCGACGGTCGTTTTGTCCCTGAATTTCATCTGTCGCCTTTCACTCTATTTCTCCCTGACCTCCATTCACAATGATCTCCGACGACGACCTCTACCGTCTTGCCATCTTCCTTGGCTCCTGCGCCATGATGATGATTGTCCTATACCACTTCCTCGATGTCAATTCCAGCGACGAGGAACCTGAGTCTGCCGAATCAGCAAGCCAGATTAAGGCGGAGGCTACTGTGCCAGTGATGTCCACAGACAACGTGTCAGCTTCAGGGAAGGGGAATTGAATCCGATTTACAACGTGTGGGAGAGCAGGAAATACAAGAATCCAACAGAGAACCAAGATACCAGTGCCTACATCATTTGATTTTACTTTTACCAGCGAGTCAGAAAGTTGTACACTACAGTGCAATCAATTGGAGAGAAAGGGCAATCATTGTCAATCTCATGGCTTTATTCATCAATGTTCTTCGAGTAATTTGATAATGTGTAGTTCCTGGAGAATTCACCGTATAGATCTCATAGATAAACGAGAATCTCTGGAGGTGTCATCCAGGTGTAAAGTATCGTGCGCCCTACCTGCCATAGCCAGATGGCATATTATGATGTGCTTTTCAACACCAGTTCACATGCAAGCCAGTTGCAATGAATGTAATGAACCTGAATCCTAGAAGGCAAAGGGAAAGCAAACGTATCACAAAACCGATGCGACGCATCAGTTCTCCCCAACGAACGCCATTTCGCCACAATGCACCTTGCTCTGTCGAGCCGGTGTCGATAGGCGACGGTCACTCCAGTCCATCTCAGGGCCGATCTGCTGCTTCCAAAGTTGACCGGCTTCGAGCAGGGCTTGTGCCTTGTTCTTCTCCGTCGACTTACCATGGGCCTTGCTAAAGGCCTTGACCTGGTGCTCATCCACCGGCAATATCATGGTCGCTTTGCGGGCACTGCGGTCACCCAAAACGGAAGGGTGAATCGATTGGTTTTCCGCTAGAATATTCATCCAATTAGACATTTCCTTCAAATCAAAAAACAAACTTCGTGTGTGGATCAGCCCTTGGAGGGGTGTCAAGCGCAAGCTAGTTATAATTCTCACCAGTTACTGGCACCGTTGGTCCATCCCCAAGCTCCCAGGCCATTTTTGAGACGTGCTCGCTCGATAGATGCGTGAACATATCAGCTGCAGCCATTGGCGTCTTATTGCCGCAGTCTGTCCATTTGCAAACCAGGGAGTGCGGGATATGAACTTTGATAAGGTGGGCCCGAACCGACTCAATGTTGTGCAGTTCTGCAGTGCACTCCTCCCATTTGCATGGGAAGATTGGGTAATGCACTGGTTGTTCACGGTGAATAGCAACTTCGATATTTGCTACTACGTTCTTGGAAGGTCGCCCTGGTCTTCTCTTCGTGGTCATCTTTACGGATGAGATTGGAATTACGACCAGTGGCTGGGGAAGACGCTTCGCCTCTGGGGATTTGACGGTCCGGCCAGAGTCTGGCGTGCTCTTGACCGTCTGCCCTTGAGGTTTAGGCTTTGTGGGAGATTTGGTAGATTTAGGGGTCGGTTGTTTTGCGGCAGGCGGAGGTTTGGGCGGAGCTGGGCTGTTCGTGGCCGAGGGGCGTCGTTGTTGGGGTCGGGCTCGAGGTTGCGGCGGTGGGGGGGTTGGGACGGATTCGTGGGATGAAAACTTTGGGGATGCAGGAACAGGATCAATTCTGGGCAGTCCAGAAGGCAAGGTTGATGAAGAAAAAATGCGTTGAGGACTATGATAGGTCGGAGGTTTGAAAGGTAAAGTACCCCAAGGGCTCAAACCGCTAGGAGGGGCGCGCGCGTCGATCCTTTCCGGCATTGCGATTTGGCGCTTTGGCGGTGTCTCACGCGGCGGCAGCGGCGCCTGGTCACGTGTAGTCACGTGGTTTGCTGTAACATATGGGTCACGTGCAACTGAGTGTCGAGCTGCCAGTGGTGGTTGAGCATGCGGTGGCTGAGGATGAGGTGATTGAAGAGGTGGCATGTGGGGTGCATGAACTAGAGGCACGCGATCGACCTGCGTTTCGGGCTGCTTGGCATCCACCAGGTCCCAGCGAAATGTTGCCAGGTTTGCAAGGTAGTCGATCTTGGTGAAATTACGACGTAGTGGCTCAAGATGATGATTTAGATGCTTTTCGGTCGGGTGCCTCCCCGCAGCAATCAGTACATCCCGCGCGATCGTGGCCGGATCATAAGAGACCTTGGGCAGTGCATCGCTCCATCTTATTGGCTGGACCAAGTCGCCACGATTCTTAAGAAATTTACCGGAGCCTCGAGGCCGAGTATATTCCGTAGAACCTTTGGCCCCTGGCACCGAGCTACTTGCTGATGGGTTGTTTTGGAGGGTCATTGTTTGACTTTTACCATTGTCCAATAGTCGCACCTTTGCGAGTGGCATCGAATTCTCTTCGGTTGGAATCACCCGCTTTTTCTCGTGATGAAGTGGTCCCGACAGTGGGAAATCTTGCGACTGCGTATTCACCACAGCAGGCTGTTGTGTCACAGTCGAGTTAGACAAGGTGCCTAGTCGAGGTCCTGAGGTATGCGAAGCGTTATAAGAAGGCCCCAGGTGAGAGGCCGCCGAGGGAGTGGGAGACGCATACGCCGATGGTACCACCGGTGGGCTCTGTCCATTTGGTTGGGAGATATGGGGCTGTTGGCTTTCCTGATTCGGTGCCTGGTATGATGAAGTAGGTGCTACATTACCCTGAGGCCCTTCTTTCTCCTGCGTCCAGCCCTTGTCTATCTGATGTGGGACAATAGTTGTCTTTGTGAGGGGTGCCGGAGGAGCAGTGGCAGAGGTAGGAGCAGAAGAGACAAGGGAGACAGAAGGACTGTGGGTTGAGGCAGGCTGTGATGTTGCAGTGCTGTGGACTCTATGAGGCGCTGTCGGCACAGTTGACTGCACATGATCTTGACTGTGAAGTGAAGGCCCAGGCGGTATGTGGCTTGATCTGGTGTAAGAATTACTTTGCGAAATAGCCGGCGTGCGTGTTCTTTGAACTTGTGTTGTCATCCCTTGTTCCATGTACGGTTGCGTTGACATCTGGGAATTCTGATTTAGGGTTGCCGAGTAGCCTTGGTACGAGCCTTGTGATGTGGGCACAGGCCGTGCCATGGGTTGGTTTGTTCTCTGTACAGCAACTGTCGACCGTGCAGTTTCATGAGCCCCCCGGGTGCTTTGATAGACATCTGGGTAGTTTGGTGTAGAGTTGGAAATCATCCTTGGGTAGGGAGCGGTACCCTCACGTGGCTGAGCATTCAAGTGTTTTTGGGACGGAATCGGAGGATTTGGCTGATGGTTTATATTGTGAGAGCGAGCTTTTGGGTGTGCAGAATGGCCAGAAGAAAGATTGTTGAATTGAGTATTGCTGGTTTGCTGGTGTCTATTTCCTTCGTACTGTCCACCTGAGGCTTGGGAGTACACGTGAGGGGGATTTAAGGCATGATTCGTCCCATGATTGGTTGTCCTCACAAATGAATATGAATTATGTGCCTGCTGGTGCATAACGGTGGCTCTAGCTCTAGCTACCTCCTCCGCATCATGGAATGCCGGGTGTGTTCGATAGGCCTCATTGTTGGAATTGGGGTCGTGGTCCGGTTGGCTATCGGCTGGAAGAAAATTCTGGAGCCAATCGAATCCGTCCATGCCTCCATTAGACATTTCAAATTGTTTGAAGGGTGTCTGGCAGCTAGAACCTCATGGCTGGAGATGTTGTAGGACCGAGCGAAGAAAAGGCGTGGCCGTACTCCGTTGCGCGTGGAGGGGTTGAATCGCGGCCGAATAAGGCAAAGTCGGGTACACCCAAATAGACCCAGATAAACTATCATGCATAAAGTGAGACTGAAATTGAAGAACTGAGGAAGGAAATTCCTCGACCCCGAACAAAGCGTGGCCAAAGAGCTAGCCTGGCGCAGATGTTGTCGAGGCGCATTGAGAAGCGCGTCGGATGTGGGGCCTGTCGTCCACCAATCATATTACGGGCACTTTGTGCCTTGGGGATCAGGTGTCTAGTTGCAAGCCCTGAGATGGCTTAGCGGGAAATTAGTAAGCACACAATCCGGCTCCAACTTGGAATATTCGGCTACACCAGAAAAGATCCTCTCTTCGACCAACGCCAACGACACCCGTTCAATTCCCACTCACGACCTTTAAGATGGCTGTCCGAACCCACGGTGCGTACTCTCTCGCATCTCGCCTTGCGCCGATTTGATTTACCACTGCTCGAAACCCCTATCGATACGAATTTTCGCCAATCTTCAAATTCAATACTGATGGTGTCTACTCCAGGTATCGCCTCTTCGCGGAGCAAGTCTCGCAAGGCACACTTCCAGGCCCCCTCCAGCGAGCGCCGTGTCATCCTCAGCGCCCCCGTCTCCAAGGAACTCAAGGAGAAGTACGGAGTATGTACCACATGAACCCTCCAAAATCGAATCTGGGTCTGTTCAAGTCGAGTTTTCGGGATTGGAAACTACAGACGATGCAGGCGCCAGCATGAGACAATACACCACGATTCTAACCAGCGTTCTGTGACAGATCCGCTCCATTCCCATCCGCAAGGACGACGAAGTCGGTAAGTTTCATTCTTGATGCAACCTGAAAATTATTTCGAGATCTTGAAACTGACTATCACATGCAGTTGTTGCCAGAGGTTCCCAGAAGGGACGTGAGGGAAAGATCACCAACGTCTACCGTCTCAAGTTCTCCATCTTCGTCGAGAAGGTACGATTTTAATTTACATCACAGTTACTGCGGCGGATACTTACTGCGGTTTTAGATCGTTCGCGACAAGAGCAACGGCCAGAGCGTTCCCATTCCTCTCCACCCTTCCAAGGTCGTCATCACCAAGCTGCACCTCGACAAGGACCGTGAGCAGATCATCGAGCGCATCGCCAAGGGTCGTGAGGCTGTCAAGAGCAAGTCTGCTTAAGGGATTTCTTACGTGTGGGGTATAGGTTCATGTTGCAATGGCGGTTGACGGCGCGGGTTCATTTGAAGGACTCTGAGAAACAGAGTTTCCAGCCTGCTATGATCAGGGTAAAGTTTCTGAAACCAGGTGCATTGCGATGAATGAAAAATGAACAAAATTTCCTTTTTCTTCTATCCGGAGTCGGTGCTCGCAAGGCAATTCACTTTGCGCAGCCGGCGTTCTTCTTCCTTACGTCTCCCGCGCACATAGGAACGTCCCTCGAATGCTACAGCTCAATCTTCAGGTCATTTCGTTCTGTGTCCATTTTGCAGCTCGTCCGGCCTCGCATTTGTTTTTTCTTCGCTTGCTCAGTTCTGTAGCGACCTTTCTCATTTCTACTTCCAATTTTTCCCTTTGGAAACTAGAGGTGTCGCCTTATATATCTCCTCGTCAACCCCGCGCCTTTTTGGACGGACCCTATGGTTGAAGAGGTAAACACTTGGCGTAGACAATTTACAGGGCTACTGGGAAGCTGGTAGTTTCTGTCTTACCTGCAGACTCACTCTGATGCTTTCAGGCAAGGACGAAGTGGGTTTGATGGTGAGGTACATATCTTACTCCAAGGTGGGGTATATAGGTTGTAGACTGTAGGAATCGGTTCTATGTCTTCGGTGTGGGGGTGGATATTTGGATATTTTCTATCAATCAATTGATTTACTTTTCTTTGCTTCAATATTTTCTCTGGGTTCTCAAATTTATTTTATCTTGGGCAGTCATATCCTTCCGGCTGGCTTGGGTCGTACAGAGTGGCAAATTGCAATGGTTATGGAGAGGAACATTAACGTTGAAATGCGCTCTCAATGCTAGTGGTTTTTCTCTCTGACCTTATATACACTGGAGTAAAATCAAGGGACTTTTGACAACTGAGTATTGATTTTAGTTATTTGACTTGTGTAAAGCATTACATGGTACATAGATATATATGTATCAAGGCTGGGTCCGAAATATATTTGTCAGGTTGCTCAATGGACTCAAAACTGAAAACCACTTGAACAACTAATAAACCCTTGAAATGTTTCTCCCCTATTTTATCAACTGCCACTTTTACACCAATAAACAAGACAGTCATAATCTATAATAACTAAAGCATCGAGAAGATGAAATGTGAGAGACATATCAAACCTACTGGCTAGACCCTAGTTACTAGGTAGTTAAGTCATGCCAATTATATAAGTCCTATAAAATATATGCGTACTTCGATACCGTAAAGAATACAAAACAGATGCTTTAATATACAAATCTGAGTAGGAAAATAACCTAACGGGTAAAAACAGAGCAAACTCAGAAAAAAGTAGGAAAGCAGATAACCATCGCATCGTGTCTCATGAGAAAGTCGGAAACCGAAGCAAACCCAGAAACTGGATATTCGAGAGAGAGAGAAAAAAAGCACGCTCGCTGAAAATGTTCGACTAGCCACCTCAAAGCTGTGCTAGTGTCCAACACACTTCCCCCATGCAGGTAGTCCACATCCCATACCAATGAACAGATATAGCAAGAAGATAACGACGACCACCATCATAATCATCAACTTAGTATTCTTCCACCACATCCGTCTCCGCAGTCCCCGGCTACGGATCCGGAAATCATGCGCACTCCCGCCAAGTCGATCAGTCTTGTCAACCAGCAGATCAATGCGCTCGCCGCGCTCCAAGACTCGCTCGATATTCTCAGTCATTATATCCCGGACGCTGTCAATCTCGCGCCGGGCTGACGCAAGCGAGTCTGCTGGCGGGGCGGTGTTGTAGGCTTGTAGGAGAGAGCGCAGCTCATTGTTGAAGGCAGCGCAGCCGTAGGCGGGCAGCGAGCCGAACTCGGTTGTGGATGGTTCGTAGGTGGTCAGGAACTTGCGCTTCATTTCTAGGAGGTAGGCAAATGGGATGCGGCGGCCTTGCTCCGCCGAGGCAACTACCACGAAACTCAGGGGAGCGTGTGAGTTGGGCTCTGCGAGGTTGGCATCGTCGGATTGGTTGCCCGTTGGAGAGTCGGCAATGTAATGGACAAAGAGCCGTTCATGGGTGAAGGTGAGCTTTTGTGGCTTGTCGTGTGAGATCTTTGGGAGGATGATGGAAGCTAGTGACGAGGCGGCGCTCGATGAACTGCCCGGCGAGGAATGCTCGGCTAGAATGGTAGTGCGATGCGCAATGCATGAGCTGATGTTGATTATATTGTTAGTCTGGGAACATCTTATTTCATCACTCAAATGTTAGACAACAAGACTTACTAGAGCAAGGAGCTCGTCTTGGAGGATGAAGCCATAGTGATATGATGTCAGTGTTCGTGACCTCAAAGATAGAAGTATTGTTGCAGAAAAGAGGACCAGGTAAAAGTGACAGAAGAGCCTGCAGTTTTCAAGCGCTTATAGAACTCAGATATAGGAGTTCAGTAATTTGAAAGGTCTTGAAAGCTGGAGGACCTTGTATTGGGGCAGTTTGCCTGCCTAGGTACGCAATTCCGCTGAGTCAGCACACCTGGCGCCCTGGGTCGGTTATATAGTAGCCTTAGAGTTGTTGAGGTCTTGTATATGAATATTATCGAAACGCCATTTGAAGCCATCATTTTTTGCGTATCTTAGTCGCATTCTATGAAAATCGGATTGCAACCTGCTAGTCAAAGCCCGATTATGTTATATACAATCCTCTATCGACGTTATGTTGCAGTAAAATTTCAAGTCCTCTTCCAAAGGAGAGAGAATCTTCTCTTCCACCTCATTTTGGAACTTTTCTTCTGTCAGTGACGTGTATACCGCGTCAAGGCCAGATATACATCGCAAGACACTGTTCTTATAGTTTGGACCAGAGTCCATCTCATTGGCTAAGCGTCTTGCTGCCAAAGGGTCGGAGAATTCTGGTGGCTAGACTGCGAGTTAGACCCATGGGCCCTGGAAGGTGGCTGTAGATTGATACATACCATCTTTCTTTCAGCTTCATTTTTTAGGTTCTCAAACGCTTCTCTATACCAAAGCTCTAAGAGAACGATGCCCAGTGAAAATAGGCATGGAATCGATGCATTCAGCCAGGGTCTTGGAAGATTTTGGGATATAGAAGTTAAGTCTATATTTCGAGTTTCAAAGCTGCGTCGAATCAAGGGGCCATCGAAATCAACCGTGGAATCCAATGAACGCAGGAACAAGATATCATCTTTGCTCCAAAAATCCGTCAACCAATCTGTAGTATGCAGCTGCATCACTGAAGAAGCCAACTTTAACCCTAGTCGGGATCGTTGCTCTTGACGGAATGATTTATCACGCAGAACCTGGGCCAGGGACACAGTATCAATGTTTTTGAAGTCTAGTAGCCTTTGATGGTATTCCATAGACCTGATACGATGCTGTCGGCCTTTCTCACTTGCAATGAACCCCAGCCAATCCCGTGATGATGGTGGCTCTATTATTGTTGCACATAGGTCGGAGATAACTTCATAATTGGATTCTGTTTGAGAGGGAGGATCGGCAAACCTCACTTGGGCATGACGCTCTGTGTCCTGGCACAGCTTGGTTTCATCAGTTTTCCAAGGCTCCATCTCAATCTCTCGCCAGTTTCTCGAAGGAAACGCAATATTGGAAGTAAATACTGCGTGGAAATAGAGGCCTTTTGCGGTAGTTTTCGCACTGCGGAATTCAAGTTTCATGTTCACATCGTGCTGCAACATGCAATTGCAGCTAGATGATGCTGGAAATTTGTTCTGAAATATCTCATAAAGATCAATCGCGTGAGCGCGGATCCGCACGTAGTGCTTAGTGCTTCTTCGTGAAATACGACGTGTAGCCGTTACAGGCTGATTTTGTTCCGTCAATCGCGCCAGAAAGGTGTTCAGGCGCCCGGCTTCTTCAAGGTGTCGGGTAATATCATCTTTCTTGAGCACGAGGATGATCTTCTTCCATTGTCGCCGACGAGACTTTTTATCGAGGGGTTTGGACTAAATGCGATGTTTCAAGTTAGAATCGGCAGCGAAGCCAATAGATAATATGCTTACTTGACTGTTATCTCCGTCTATAGCAGTCAAGTCCCTGATCTTGGCCAGTTCCTCGTTCATATCCTCCACCGTATCTATGTATTCCTGCACAGACTTTTGACAAAAGACATGTTCCTTGACAAGATCTCCTTCCCTCCATCGGGGATCTGTTGGATCCTGCATCATCTCGGCTATCTCTTCTTCCCCAACTCCGCATTGATTGGCAACATCTTCCATGAATCGCCTGCAAGAGTTGCTAAAGCTGGTTTGCTCACGGGCCAGACCTCGACCGATGCGTTTCAAAACATGCTGGTAATGAAAAAAGTCGTTGACTAACCCCGTTCCCTCAGAATAGAACTTGAGACCTTGGGTAATAATCGGAAAGACAGCCAGAACAACCCCAACTATTTCGAAGCCACTCATATCGGGAAAGACATAGATCTGTGTTGCCCCAAGCAAATGACTTAAAAAGGGGAAAATAGAAGAGGAAGGGACTTTGAAGAGAGACGAAGTTAGCGCTTACCTGCGGCTCATCAACCCCGCTATGGTAATTATGCGTCCAACCGAGACAGACAGTTTATCTCATCTTTCTAGGGCCGTATATCCCCTTTGTGTTGATTAGACATTGTCTCTGTCTCAGCATTCTTCTTGGCCCTGGGTTAGTGTCTAAGATGGAGTCAGAGAGCAATCCTTCGACGAGTTCCCTCATTGCGCTATGCATTCGAGACTTCCACACATTGCTAGATTATATCCCCGGCAAACAAAATGAAATTCGTCTCAAGGTCCAGGATGATATGGGAATGCTACGAGTGTGGGTTGGGAATTTCGGTGCACATCGCAAACATACAGACAGATTATCTTTGGACCACCGGCTTCGAGAGGCCCCAGACTTACATCGAGAGGTTCAAAACCATATCAGGGACATTACGGACGCCATCCAAGGAGGTATCTAAATATCCTTAGTCCGACTACTTGAATTGTTACTTATTGTGCCTAGCGATCTCTTTCTTCTCGGGAAGTGAAGAGTCCTTCGGGGTTGACGATGCGTCTGCTGGGTCCGAAATGCATGAACTGGACGCAGATGATTCGGATTCGGACGGGTTTTGGGATCAGATCAAAGAAGAGAGTGGTGAACATTCGAAGCTGAACGAATATATGATCGACATTCAATATACGATTACCAGCCTGTGAGTTTACTTCTATCTGAGTTTGAAGAGCACTGCCACTCACACAATACAGTTATAAATTCTCCCTGACTCTTCAGAACCCAGCACATCGGGATCGCACAGCTCAAGCATCGCGCATTGAACTTGGTCATTTCGAATTCTACGACATTCAGCACGTGTCAGACAAATACAACATTCCATGGGATAGTACACTTGCTCAACGCCTGGGCAAAGCAAACACAAGACGCCGTCAACTTCTGGCATACCACAAAGATCATACCGAAAAGATTTCCAGATATGTCGATGTGGCCGTGCAAAAGGCCATTGAGGTTCCAAGGGCCTCAATCAAGGACACGAGAACCCGAAGTATCTCGACCAAATGGACACAGGATACCACCGCCTCGACAATCTACCATCATGATGACGACAGTATATCCGACTCGGGGCAAACAAAATTCTCTGAAACGACCTCGACCGCCGGTGACCAGGCACATATCTTGATACCGCCACCGCCGCCAGCAGACGTAGTGAACACAATCCAGAACCATCCATTTTTCTGCCCGTACTGTCGCCAGACAATTCAGCTGGAGAATATGGACGAAGACTGGAAATATCATGTATACAGCGATTTGCGGCCCTATATCTGTACATTCGGAGACTGCGTCAAAGCCAACCAACTCTACGACAGCTACACAGAATGGAGTGAACATGAACGGCAATTCCATCGGCGAGAGTGGGTTTGTAATTTATGCTCACTCACCTTCAATTCGGAGGCTTTATTCCGCAATCATCTTCGGGCCGCTCATGCTGGAGTACTCCCTGAAGACCAACAGCAAGCGATCATGAACCTGTCCGAACGATCTATATCTTCTGCGCAACAATGTCCTCTGTGCACAAAGCCCCCCATTTCAAACCCGAGTCGCTTTCAGCAGCATTTAGCGCGACATCTTCAGCAGCTGTCCCTTTTCATTTTACCCCGTCGCGAGTCAGAAGAAAATGAACACGCAGCCCGCGACGGAGAGTCAAATGAGTCCCAGCAAGTTTTGGGGATTGAAGATGAAGCGATAACATCATTGAAGTCTATATCAATAAGTCAAAGATCAGGCCACACTTTAAGTGAAGTCTCGGAATCAGATGACCAGCCTCAAGTTCCCGAGGCGGAGAACCACCTAGAAACGCAAGACCAAGTGGACAAGGAACTCCAAGAAATCGAGAACAACAAGACCACCATAGGGCCGGAGCATCCAGTGACTGTGAAAAGCATGAAGAAGCTCGCGTTAACTTACCGCAACCAGAACAAATTCGCGGAGGCCGTGAAACTGTTAGAGCAAGTGGCGGTGATCCAAAATGCGAAGCTCGGCGAGGACCATCCTTCTACACTGAACAATATGAGCAAAATCGCGCTGCTATATATAGAGCAGGGGAATTTACTCGAGGCCCTGAAGCTTGATATAAAGGTTTTTGAAAGGAAGAAGCTGACGCTTGGTCTGAGAGATTTATCGACGTTGCGTGCGATGGAGAACGTCTCTACTTCATATGCAAGGCTTGGTCGCTACGAAGAGAGAGAACTGATTGCGCACCAGCTAGTGGACCTTGGCGAGGAAGTACTATCGCCAACAAATCGCTCGTTATTAAAATGGAAAATGAGCCTTGTTTCAACGTATCAAGGCCAGAGCAAGCTAGACTCCGCCGAAAATCTGGGACGAGAGGTTGCCGCTACTTGCCAAGAATCCTTTGGCACAAATCACCCCTTAACGCTCGCCTCTATGGCAAAGCTTGAATCTATATATCGATCTCAATGTCGATGGGCAGATGCTGAAGAGCTCGGAAACGAGCTAGTGAAAACCAGCGAGTTTGTGCACGGCAAGACACATCGGGAAACTCTTGAGCTTATGAGTAAACTGTGCTCCACAATCAGAAATCAAGGCCGTCTAGATGAGGCTAAGGATCTCGGAGAAAAGGTGATAAGGGATATGGCGAAGGCTGGTATGGACCGTGAAGAGTGCATGCTATTCGCCACAACCGAGCTTGCAATGACGTATCATGAGCTACAATTACTTCCCGAGGCTGAAGCTATAGCATGCCGTTCTTTACGTTTAATGGAAGAGACCATTGGGAAAGACCACATATATACGAAGGCCGCCATGCGCAGTCTCAGCTCCATATATGAATCGCAGAACAAGCTGGATGCTGCGAAAGAGTTGATGGAGATGGCGCACGCGCGCCGAGAATAAACATTTGGGAAGGATTATTCTGGCACCGTTGAAGTGCTGGAGAAAATGAAGGCAGATTAAAGAGCTTACCTCGCATCAAGTCATTAAAGGATCAATTGGAGACTAATAAGAACATGAAGGTCACCTGGAGATAGATTTACTATAGCTAGAAATGCCTACAACATAGCCTGAGTAGTTCGTGCAGATACAATAGAGCAGTAACTGAGATTCCATTCCGAGCGACGTCCTTTCTCGTGCAAACATTATGCCTTTCTGACTCCGGCCAAAAAGAAAAAGAGAGAAAACAAAGTAAATCAGCAGGACATTTTGAAACATAGTTCTAGGCATCGACAAATTCGAACTCAGTCTCATTACCTTCGTCCTTCACCTTGTCCATTTTGATATCCTCGGAGATACCAGTACCAGAAGGCTCAGGCGATCCCATATCCATGGTAATGGTGCCATCACTCTGTGTTTCGTATTCACCGTCGTCGGTAGTAAGACCAAGATCCAGGGATGATACCTCATCATCATACTCAGTAACCTCCATGTAAGTATCCGACTGCACCTCATCTTGGCCCTCATGATTCTCATGTTTGAGTCTAAACTGGGAATAGTCGGTAGAGTCCACAGACATGATATCCGACGCGTAACTGTAAGTGGCGTTGTGAGATGCGCCATAAACCGTGCTCTGGGTGTCACTGGCCTCGACCTCGCTGAAAGAATTGTTGGTGGAAGTGACACTGCCAGTGTGCACGGCGGGTCCAGGAGCTGAGAATCCACCGACGTCCATGGCGGGAATGATCAAGTCGGTGAAAACACCACCCGTTTCATCGTCATTGCCGCCCGCCCATAGAGGTAGGTATTGAAATTCATTGTATGTAAGGCAGATTAGGGTATCTGTGATTTCGTGTCGCATGCATGTAGGTGGGCCAGGTTGCTGCAGCATCTCTATTGCGTATTCTCTCAAGAAAGAGTGAACCTCACTTTTGAATGTTCTTTCGTCAAACATTTCTGCTGAAATGTCTGTCCTTGGTGGCAATGTAGATATATGCGGAAGACACGGGGTAGGGGTGGGAGCAGGGGTGGGGTTGAGGAAAGGGCCGTTGTTGTAGGTGCTGTCAACATCATTTCCGAATTGTGACTTCCGGACGTTAATGGTCATCTCCATCTTAACATGCCCGCCCGCATGTTGCGCAGCCAGAGTCTCCTCCTCGTGACGAGCCTGATCTCTAGCCCTAACCGCTTGGTTGAACACATGGCTCATCTGGAGAATTTCACCATGAGACACCTGGCGAATCGTTGCTGCTGTTTCGGCACCAAAGGCTAGTGAGCCATTGCCGATTTCTGCTATGGAAGAATGGGACTCTAGACGAGGTGCTTCATCTTGATAGGGATCCTGCCATACTAGCGTCTCCCAGAATTTTTGCCCAATCAATCGCTGAAGGACAAACCTCTTGTCCATGCCCCAAAGATCGTACGGGTCTTCGGATCTCACCAAGTTTGGCGCCACATGGAATGAGCGATTTGTGTCCCTTCCCTTGATCAGAGCCCCGTAGATGCGACCTCGAATGAATTCCTTCAGTGTCGTGACTAGTTGACATATGATTCCTTGATCTGCAGGATAAAGTTGAGCATGGCGGGAAAGCTTCTGGAACTCAACAATGCGTGCCAACCAGGGCATTTCATTCCCGGTCAACTGTAGGAAGCATCGAACAACGTAGTCGCCGAAACTCTTGCTGGCATACTCAATACGCTGCACCTCGGTGTCATCTAGAACATCGGAAATTCGGCTCCGCGCCAAGCTTTCCACGGACCCGATTGACTTGAATTGTGTGGCCCGAATCAGGTACAGCAGGGCTTCATCCCCAACCATTTCGACAAAGGCGTCTCGGCATAGGCTGGGAGATTTGATACCACATGCCACTCGATATGCTACCTCTGGATGAAGTTCGATGAACCGAGTGTTGTTGAGTTCGTAGAACCACGAGATGATGTGGTCGCAGATGGCCGGCACCGTAGCCACGTCAAATATTTTGGCGAGGGCAAAAAAGGTCCACATCTTGCAAGGAGTGTCTATTCTAGGGTTTAGTCCTTCCAGAACGTGGAGAATATGCTCAATGCCTTCACGATGGCGGGAGGCTGAGTATTCCGCCGGCAAGCCTGTCTGCTCTACTGTTTCAGGTTGTGATGCCGAAAATTGGTCATTTTCCAAATATCCAGGGTGGTCGATATCGGTACCAGCCCTGGGGTCAGGCGATTCTGTAGGGAATTGTGTAAGCTGCTCGAAGGGTTCCAAGTCATCTTGTCCTCCAACACACGACCCTGGCAGACTCCAAATATGCTGTTTCGAGGCCCATGTCCTGATACTCATAGGACAGGAAAGCTCGGTTAGGAAGATGACTGCATCTTCTTCTAGGGTTGGGGGTGTGAGGTCTAAGATGTATCGAATCCCATCTGGAAGTTTGCCAGTCAAGCCGCGTCGCTTTCGGACCCGGGTCTGCATTTGCGGATTGAAGAGTCGTTTGAAGTAGGCTGAGCCTGTAGCCAATAACTTCTCACTGTGGATGCGATGGGGAACTGTTTGTGGGGAAAGAGGCAACTTGGATCGGATGGTCTCCGGGGAAGGGTCAATGAACACCATGGTATCTGCGCCATCGAGAAGAAGTAAAAATGGCATTGTTGTAAGGTTGAAAAGTGATCCCTGAGAATCTAAGTGGCTTGTTGAAAGCGTCGTGGGGGTATCGGGGGTGTTTGTAAGAGTTGAGATGGTGTCAGGTTCTCTTTTAATGTCACTACTCGGTTCCTGTTGCTTCTGTAAGAGCTGAAGATTTTCAGTTTTTCCCCGAGGTGTGTAGTTTGGAGGACGATGAGGTAGCTCCATTTTGGATTGATATTTAAGAGGTCAGTATAGTTTACTACCTTAGTAGATAAAGAAGAAGAATAGGAAGAAGAAGAAAGTGGGAGAGTTGTGGAGCTGTGGGGAAATGGGGAATGAGGCTCTGCTGCCTGGAGATACCCGTGCCCAGGCGAATTGTATAACAAACAAGGTATTAGTTATCTTTCACCTTCCAAGTTATATAGTTATATATATATGTCTTTATGTATGTATGTAGATATATCTTTTCTGATTTCCTGGAAGGATTAGAAGAATTACCTAGCTCCAAAAATATGGACTATAGTGACTGTTCCATATATAACAGGTAAAATTCAGGGTCTACAATGGTAATATTGCTTTACTATAGCGTATTTATTTGCTTTTATCAGGTAGTAGAGTTAGGCTGAATAAATTTCAGGCTCAGATACCATACCGTTATAACTGCATATGTAACTAGTTAGTTAGTGTGGGGGGCTGTGCTCCAAGTACTTTCGATTTGCAATTCTTCGATTCAACCATATTCTCGAGTACAACATATTTTGCCATGAGTGGAATTAGCTGCTCATGTCCCAGCTTGCTACTGTCACAGTGTGGACAAGGTTAGTATCGACATCTCTTCTAAGGATACATGGACAACAAACTGAAATCGTTTTAAGATGGGACTTGGCAAACAAGTCAAGCTTATCCTGAATCTCTCAGCCCACAACACGGAAACCCCTCCATCACCCCGGATGCTCAGATATGCCTGATGTTAGTCGAATATCTGATGTTTTCATATTTTCATATTTTCCTTCACGCTGCTAATGTCAACAGATTCGCAAGCGCAAACAAAATTAGTACATGCCAGCGATGTCGCAATGAATTTATTCAAACCTTTGAAATGCCTGAAAAATGGTGGTCTACTTCCTACAAGACATCTAATGGATATTTTGGTTGTGAAACAACTCGTCAGACAGGGGTTGTCACAGGCTTTAGTAAGTAGCACCAGCTGCCCAGGTGCCCAGGTGCTTAGGTGGACCTGACCCGAAAGTTTACTAACTTGACATATAGATACATGGGCATATTTCGAAATCAAACACGTCCGAGCCAACTTGACTTACGATTGGATCAAACTGAATATTTTTACTCGATGGGTGGCTTCTACTAACCGGACATTTCTGCTTCTTTTCGACCCCGCACTGTCCATACAGGAGTTAATTCTCCACTCGCTATCGAATTCACCCCTTTCTCACTCTCAGTTGAGGATTCCATTCTGGCCCTACTCGCACATCTTCGAGATAATAGCCCATCTCGAAGAGGCCGCCGTTTGGGCGATCCGGAACCAAGTCAGGGCGATTGAAAAAGAGACAAATCCAGGTAAAGCCCGACGACCGGATTACAGGAGAATGCATGACATTGCCCGCCACGCCATACACGTCAACGAGAATCTGGACGTCTCAGTACAGAATGTCGAGACTATCCTAAACCAATATGCTCTCTACATGAGGTCAAAACGGAACGAGCCATACTATGGCGCAGACGAAGACATCCGTAATCAACTAGAATTCTTTCGAGGCTACGTCGCGAATCTACGCCATCGCTCGGCCTCCAACGAGAAACGGCTTCAGAATGAGATCCAATTAGCCTTCAATACTGTCGCCCAGGCTAATGCGGAAACCTCGGTGGAGATAGGTCGTGCCGCACAGATCGACAGTTCGGCCATGAAGACGATCGCCTTCGTCACACTAGCCTTTCTCCCGCCTACCTTTATCTCGTCAATTTTTAGCATGTCATTCTTCCAGTGTGGGGACAATGGCTGGGGTATGTCGAACAAGTTTTGGCTTTATTGGGTGGTTGCCATTCCAACAACCATTGCCACGGTCGTGATTTGGCAGTACTGGCATAAACTTGTCCCCAATTTGCATCACAAGCCAATGGTGGTTCCTGGGTCTAAAGAACGTGTATAAGCATTCTTTCGGAGCCTATGCCATGTATATATCTCGATAGACACCCATATAAAGATCGCTGCTCTAGGTATTATCTGGAGCTCACAACAAACTGACTGAGAGTCTCTAGTAAAAGGAAACCCTGGAGGTGATCCAAGACATGACTGAGGAAGAAGAGAGGGCAGTTCAAGATGACCTTCGGGAAAGCCCGTGAGAAGTGGCGGATACTATTAATCACCATGTGCTCATGTCTATGTCATTATTTTTTTCCTTTTATAGATCTACTACGGAAGTTTCATTTTACTTCTGAACAATCGAATTGAATATCTCCAAGCGGCTTGCACTATCAAAAAAACAACCCCATATACAACCCCATCATGGCTACCATGACAGAAGCCGTTTACCAAGGTCGGAAACAAATGAAGTCAGTATCTGTCCCATGAGTCGATGTTCGTCTGTGCTAACATAAAAGAAAATTAGACCCCGCAACATCGCCCTATTAAGCGTTTTCGGGGTCGTCAGTGGTACACTTCTGATGTTCCGCTTCCTAGCTCCCCAACCTGGCACGCTCAATACGAAGGAAGAGATAGCGGCGTTTCAGGGTGGCGAATACGATCAAACAGAGCAAGGAGAAACATTTGGACACACTGCCCGTCCGCCTCGAAAGGGATACCAAGTGCCCAGAGGAAGCGTCTAAGGGGTAAATGCTGTCCAGGAGCATGAACTATACGAGGAAATAGAGCATTGAATTGGATAGAAGGTTTAGAATATGAAGATTTCATTGTACTTATGTGTGGATTGATGAACCTTGAACCTTGCCCTTATGTGCCCCGAATGAGATGATGGTATCTGGTATCCGTAAAACAAAAGCCAACGCGCCAGGACAAAAAGCAAATATCCCGAAAAAGCAAAAGAACCTCCCAATCAATTTACAGGGGTTTTTACACGATGTTATCACCGAAAAGCAGAATGTACTGAACAGTTAGGTAGACCGCAGGGTATCATCACCGGGTCCATGTGCTTTAAATGGGTTTCCACCACTGCTAGCACGGCTCACGGGGGAATTGACGCTTTTCTTCTTCGAGTCTTTCTTGTCACGCTTCTTTTTCTCACGTGTAGCCCCCCGGGACTCATCGGGTCGACTTGGACTGCGACTGGACTCGCTGCGGCGGAGATCTTTGAATTCTTTGATCACCTCACGGAATCCTTCTTCGATGTTGTTCATGCGAGCTAGAACCAACTTGCTGAGCATGTCTTGCGTTTGGGTTGGGGCTTCACGACGAATAGCGGGTAGGGGGAAGCCTAGTTGGGTCTGGAAACTAGAGGGAAGGGCGCCGGAAAATCCACCTGCCACGGCCTTGTTATCGCCTAGGTCAGATCCCAGATCAAAGAGAAGGGATGACCGAGGCCGTGTCCCGGTGGGCCGATCAGATAGGTAGACACCCTCCAACTCGGGAACGGACATATGGTTCAGTCCAATTGGAGGATTCCGAGGACGAGGTACGTCTAGAATATGACGCTTCATAGTACCTTGGTCTACCGAGGCAGAGGTGGCAGGGGGTGATTCTCCATCGGAGGAATCGGCATCTGGCCGTGTAGGTGTGACCCGGCCTTCCGTCTCTTCATTTGGAGATCCAACGGGATTGTACAGCATAGTAACTCCAGAAGCATTCCGCGTATGTCTGACACGACGTGTAGGGCTGTTGCGGCGCGAGATAAGTCTTGCTGTAGATGGGCGAGAGCTGTAGAACTTGGGCGAGGGTTTCTCTGCGCCTCCAACCGAGTCAGCTGTCTCACCCGTGGACCCTTGGACGGAGGGCTTGTCATCGTTTGAGTCGCCATCGTTGCTGGTAAGTTCATCATCGCCCTCCATGTCTGTATGATGGGAGAGGTGTCGTCTCTGAGTGGGCGAGACCGAGGGTCTTGTACGCCGAGTCCGGATAACTGGGCTTGCAATACTTGTTCGGTCCTCGGGATTCGAAGCTACCGATCGGGTCGTTTCGGTGAAGTCTCGAGGTTGGTTGGCCAATCTAGTCCGGAATGGAAATTTCGGTCGTTGCCGGTGCACCCCACGATGGTCTACAACTAGGGAATCCCCATCATCGGGTCCATTGGCCGGTCCAGAGCCAATCTCCTGCATCCAGTCTTTGATGACGTTATTGGTCTGACTTTCATGCACAGTGCTTGGTGGCCGTCGCATTCGATCGTCACTGTACGGGCGTCGAAACACTTCCTCCAGCGCCCGATCCTTCTGGTATGTTGCCACAGAGGGCTCTCGCCTAAAGACCGATGCACTGGTGCTGAAACCACGGAATCGACTGGGCTGCCATTTCTGGGGATGAGCCTGAGTTTCATTTTGCGAGGCGGGTTCAATTAGATCCATTGGCTGAACGACCCGAGAACAGAGGATTGTTTTCTCATAGAAACAAATTGTGAACAGTATGGGTACGTGGGTTATCTTGATAATGGTCCGGTTGAGCCGAATGAATTCACGGAACGGCATCAGGTACCGGAAAGGTGTCACTAGCCAGGCGATGACGTTTGTCGGTGCCACGTAGGAGAACAAGGCATCAGACTTGACCATCGAAATGGTATTGACAGCGAACAAGAACTGATGTTCCTGATTTGCGTTCTGGACAATTCTCATGAAGGAATTCGTCAGAACTGTGATTAAGATAGTAACGACGACAAAGTGACAAATGAATAGGAAGACTGTCAGGATCGTTTTCCCTAAAAAGTTGTATTCATCCCACATTGCCCATGCGGTTGGCGTAAATCCCATGAGCATCTGGAACAAACCATAAGCGACCACTTTGGGGGACTTGTTGTCTCCAAAGTATAAGAACGAGACAAAAAAGCCAGAGCATGAAATGACAATGAGTACGAAGACGGCAATAAGATCTGATGCCATTATTCGGAAAGCAATGAGGAGTTGGGAGAAGTAGCGATAATGATCCAATATGGAGAACAACCTCGGAAATAACAAGGGAGCTGTAGCCGTAAGAACATCGAACTGAAATGAATTAGCATGTAGCGATAGATGAACCTTCGTGAAGATAGAAAGACTTACGGCTTGGTCGGCGATGAACTGACTTCTAGGATAGGTTAGGAATGTACCGTATATCCTCAAGCAATAGTATGCGAAGAGCAACAGCAGAATCCCGACATCGAACAGATTCCAGAAGCTCATCAGATAAAGACTAAAGCCTTGCTCATTGAACCCAACAACTTCATCAAGCATGAATCCGGCACTCCAAAACCAGAACACAATCTCGAGGGATGTGATTCTGCGGCTTCGCTGTTCCAGAACCGCCAGGAACAGGCCCAGGAGTACTGCAAAAGACAAGGTAGAAAGAAACTGTCGGTAGCGCGGGACTCTCAGTCGTGATAATTTGAACAAAGATGCGTCTCGGGGGTTGTAGATTGTCACTGATCGCCGGAGGGTGTTATTGCTGGACTCTGTTGCAACGTCCCCATTGGGATCCATTGTTGCCCCATAGTCTAGGTTTCCAACTTGATTCATGTTCACAGGACGATGGAGATTGTCGGCGGCAGAGTGGAAGACGACTGTCCCCGCCCAGATAGCCTCCAATTGTTGTACCACGACGGGGTGGGCCAAGAACCGTTTGGCCTGTGAGCGAATAGCAACCTCCAAGCATGAGACACGGGCAGCAACCACCCGTTTACGCTGGGGCCTAGTGACTGGCGCCGTGGATTGGTCCTGGCCCTGGAGTGGATAGAACTCGTAAGACAGCGCATCGATCAATTCTCGGGTCGAGTATTCCCTCAATAGTTTTATCGCTAACAGCTCACTGACCATTGCCCGGGTTTGATTTGCTCCACTGTTCCCCGGACTTAGGTGTATTTCTCTCTCGAATTGTAGGCAATTGGCCATCAACGCATAGAGGGTCGCGCGCGAAAAGTGGGCCGACATGATCTTTTGCAGGATCGGTTTGATCAGGAACTGGGAGACCTGCGGCGAGCGTAGTTGATCCCATGTTAAAGTGGTTTCGCAGCGGGAAGCGATCAAGGGACGAATGGCATGGGTGATGTTGTAAACAGGCAGCGCGTCTAATCAGTTGGTCAATTGTTCGCCGTATATGTCGTATCCTAGAGAACTCTTCGTACCCAAATGCGACGCAGAGAACATGGGCAGTAGAGGGGTAGACTCAAGTGGTCCGTCCTCTTCCTCTTCATCCCAGTCCTGTTCCATATCCTCTTCGTCGATTTCCCGAAGCTCTGGCGCATCGTCGCTACTTTCATCGGCTCGGGGACGCGTCGCGAGTTGTTATGGGCGGTGCGAAACCACGGGGAGGGGGTCGAGAATGGGGACTGCTCGATCTGCTCGCGCTGGCGCTTTGGACGAAGCAGCGAGGCGAACATGGCGAGGAAATTTCCGAATTCAAATCAGCATAACTGAGGTTGTTGGGAGGGTTGCAGAATGTTAGATCATTGCGGAGCCAAACACAAAGACGCGAGAAAATGAAGGGAAAAGAGCAGGAAAGCAAACGAAGTTCAAGGTTAAAGTCCAGGCCCAAGCGCGATTAATTTAGTCCAAAGATCGAAAGATAGGCCGAAGATAGTCCAAAGATAGTCCTCATACTAGCACGAATAGTACTAGGGGGAAAATCTAAGCTCTCATGCTCAACCCCCCACGTCATTGTACTGATTACCCCGGTTCACCCCTTGTTCGGTAAGTTGTAAGCTTATTTAATATTTGGTTCTTTATCTACGTAGATATAACTAGGTATGGTAGGTATGTTTAAATCTTTAGACTATTAGGTTGATATCTACCCTTCAACTTCAAGGGATATAGGGATTTTTTTTCGGTCATGAATCCTGTTTCAACAATATGTAAAGGATGTACGGAGTACTTCGTACATGTAGAAAAAGCCTATATTCACATATAACACACTCGATAGGTCAGAACGATTCGCCACATGTGCAACATCACAGGGATCACCAGTCTTGTACTACATATTTTATCTTTTGAGATGAGATAGAATATATCTTAGAATAATCAAAATATCTAAACCGGTTGGAGTCCGTATAGGCGGTATATAGACTGCCCACCTGCCCACCTGCCCACTGCCCATATTAAATATATGATCCCGTTATCGGCCCACCTACTGCCCGTGCATTGCATCATATGCAGTAACGCCTGCATGGATAGAAAATTGGGATTTAACAGACAGAATCATGGAAATCCTCCAAACATATCAATTGACATATAATTAGCCAAAAAATGAACCATACAGCATAAGAATCCATAACAGGAATTATAGCAACTTCGGAAAATCTCTGCGGTGAACCTGATTGACCGAAAACAGAAAGAGTGGGGCACCGAAAAAGCTTTTGCACGAAAATATTTTCTGCCGAACTCGTTTTTTTCTTTCTCTCTTCCTCCTCCACAGCTGGTTGCAGCAAGCAGTTTCTTTTTCTTTACCCTTTTTTTTATTATTTCATATCTATACTCCTTTCTGCGGTCCTTTTTCCAACTTGCAACAATCCCAATTTTCGCAGATGAACTAGAGTGACCTGCTTGCACTAGATCGTCCCTCGAGAGGACTTGTTCCCTCAACACCAATTCCGATGTCTCCCAATTCCCTTGAGGATCCAGCTCTGCCTACCAGCCCACACCTTGGTAGTGTAGTTGGTTACCCAGAGACCCTGCCCAACATGGATTCTGTTAGTGGAGTGATCAAGCCCGCCTCCATCCCAGTCCGGGGTGGCTCAGACCGATTGGCTGCCCTCGAACTCGCAGATGGCACTGTCTACCAGGGTTACAACTTTGGTGCTGAAAAGAGCGTCTCGGGTGAATTGGTCTTCCAGACTGGTATGGTCGGTTACCCCGAGTCCATCACCGATCCCTCATACCGCGGCCAGATCCTGGTCATCACTTTCCCACTCGTGGGTAACTACGGTGTCCCTTCGCACGATGAGATGTGTGAGCTCCTGAAGGACTTGCCCAGGTACTTCGAGTCCAGTCAGATTCACGTTTCGGCGCTGGTGGTGGCATCCTACGCCGGTGAGGATTTCTCACACTTCTTGGCCAAGTCCTCCCTGGGCGATTGGCTCAAGCGCGAGGGCATTCCGGCCATGCACGGTGTCGACACTCGTGCTTTGACCAAGCGCCTTCGTCAAACCGGTAGCATGCTGGGCCGCATGCTGCTGCAAAAGTCCGGCTCCACTTCCGATGTTGCTGGTGCCGCCGGTGTCGACTGGAAGTCACACTTTGAGGAGACCGAATGGGTGGACCCCAACACAAAGAACCTCGTTGCTGAGGGTAAGTGATCTACCCATCTGATAACAGTGGGAAAGCAAACGAGGATTTGGTTTCTAACTGTATATTTTTTTTCTCTCCTTATAGTCTCGATTCGCGAACCTCGCCTATTCACACCCCCGCCGATGTCGCCCTCAAACACCCCTCAGGCCGTGGAGTCCGCGTGCTCTGCTTGGATGTCGGTATGAAGTACAACCAGCTGCGTTGCTTGCTTGCCCGCGGTGTCGAGGTTCTGGTTGTGCCCTGGGACTACGATTTCCCCACCCTTGCTGGAAAGGATTTCGACGGTCTGTTCGTGTCGAACGGTCCTGGTGATCCTGCGACTCTTACCGTTACCACCAAGAACCTGGCCAAGATGTTCGAGGATGCCCGCACTCCCGTGTTCGGTATCTGTCTGGGTCACCAGCTGATTGCTCGCGCTGTCGGCGCTCAGACTACCAAGATGAAGTTCGGTAACCGCGGTCACAACATCCCCTGCACAAGCATGCTCTCTGGAAAGTGCCACATTACTTCTCAGAACCACGGTTATGCTGTGGATGCTAGCAGCCTTCAGAACGGATGGGAAGAGCTGTTTGTCAACGCCAATGACGGCAGTAATGAGGGTATTCGTCACACCAGCCGCCCCTTCTTCAGTGTTCAATTCCACCCTGAAAGCACACCCGGCCCCCGGGATACCGAGTACCTGTTCGATGTGTTCATCCAGAGCATCCAGTCTACTATTGCCTCCCCGGCGGCTCTCAACCTGCCTGTCTCTTTCCCCGGCGGCACCAAGGCCGAGAACATCGTGGCTGCCCCCAGAGTCTCTGTCAAGAAGGTTCTGGTTCTTGGTTCCGGTGGTCTCAGCATTGGTCAGGCTGGAGAGTTCGATTACTCTGGCAGTCAAGCTATCAAGGCTTTGAAGGAAGAGGGTATCTACACCATTTTGATCAACCCCAACATTGCCACCATTCAGACCTCCAAGGGTCTGGCTGACAAGGTTTACTTCCTGCCCGTCAACGCCGAGTTCGTCCGCAAGGTCATCAAGCACGAGCGTCCTGATGCCATCTACGTGACTTTCGGTGGCCAGACTGCCCTTTCGGTTGGTATCCAGCTTAAGGACGAGTTCGAAGAGCTCGGCGTCAAGGTTCTCGGTACCCCCATCGATACTATCATTACTACCGAGGATCGTGAGCTGTTCGCTCGCAGCATGGATTCCATCAACGAGAAGTGTGCGAAGTCTGCTTCTGCTTCTACCCTCGAGGAGTCCCTCCGTGTTGTCGAGGACATTGGTTTCCCCGTCATTGTTCGTGCCGCCTACGCTCTTGGTGGTCTGGGCAGTGGTTTCGCAGAGAACATGGATCAACTCAAGGATCTTTGCACCAAGGCCCTGGCCGTCAGCCCCCAGGTTCTGATCGAGCGCAGTATGAAGGGCTGGAAGGAAATCGAGTACGAGGTTGTTCGTGATGCCCAGGACAACTGCATCACTGTCTGCAACATGGAGAACTTCGATCCCCTTGGTATTCACACTGGTGATTCCATTGTCGTGGCTCCTTCCCAGACTCTTTCGGACGAGGACTACAACATGCTCCGAACCACCGCAGTCAACGTGATTCGTCACCTGGGTGTTGTCGGTGAATGTAACATTCAGTATGCCCTCAACCCCTTGTCCAGGGAGTACTGCATCATTGAGGTCAACGCTCGTCTGTCTCGATCCTCCGCTCTCGCCTCCAAGGCTACCGGATACCCTCTTGCATTCATTGCTGCCAAGTTGGGTCTTGGTATTCCCCTGAACGAGATTAAGAACTCCGTCACCAAGTCCACTTGTGCCTGCTTCGAACCCTCGCTTGACTACTGTGTGGTCAAGATCCCCCGTTGGGATCTGAAGAAGTTCACTCGCGTGTCTACTCAGCTTGGTTCCTCCATGAAGAGTGTGGGTGAAGTTATGAGCATTGGCCGAACCTTCGAGGAAGCTATCCAGAAGGCCATTCGCTCGGTTGATTTCCACAATCTTGGTTTCAATGAGTCTGATGCTCTCATGTCCATCAAGGGCGAGCTCCAGACTCCCTCCGACCAGCGTCTGTTTGCCATTGCCAATGCCATGGCCGCCGGTTACACTGTTGATGACATCTGGAAGCTCACCAACATTGACAAGTGGTTCCTCAGCCGCCTCAAGGGCCTCAGCGACTTTGGCAAGTCCATGTCCACCTTCAATGCTACCTCTGTGCCTGTGTCTATGATCCGCCAGGCCAAGCAGCTCGGTTTCTCCGATCGCCAGCTCGCCAACTTCTTGGACTCCAACGAGCTTGCTGTGCGCCGTATGCGTGTTGAGGCCGGTATCACGCCCATTGTCAAGCAGATTGATACCGTCGCTGCTGAGTTCCCAGCCGTGACCAACTACCTCTACCTTACCTACAACGCTTCTCAGCATGACCTGACTTTCGACGATCACGGTATTATGGTTTTGGGTTCTGGTGTCTACCGTATCGGTTCCTCCGTCGAATTCGATTGGTGTTCCGTGCGTACCATTCGTACGCTCCGCGAGCAGGGCCACAAGACTATCATGGTCAACTACAACCCGGAGACTGTCAGTACCGATTACGATGAGGCTGACCGCCTTTACTTCGAGAACATCAACTTGGAAACCGTTCTGGACATCTACCAGCTGGAGACTTCCAGCGGTGTGATCATGTCTATGGGTGGTCAGACCCCTAACAACATCGCTCTGCCTCTTCACCGCCTCAATGTCAACATCCTGGGTACGTCTCCTGAGATGATTGACGGTGCTGAGAACCGTTACAAGTTCTCCCGCATGTTGGATCGCATCGGGGTCGATCAGCCCGCCTGGAAGGAGTTGACTAGCATTGACGAGGCCCGTGATTTCTGTGACAAGGTCGGCTACCCCGTGCTGGTCCGTCCCTCATACGTGCTCTCTGGTGCTGCTATGAACACTGTCTACTCCGAGCACGATCTGGCCAGCTACTTGAACCAGGCTGTCGATGTCTCGCGTGAGCACCCTGTTGTTATCACCAAGTACATTGAAAACGCTAAGGAGATTGAGATGGACGCTGTTGCCCGTAACGGTGTTATGGTTGGTCACTTCATCTCTGAGCACGTTGAAAACGCTGGTGTTCACTCTGGTGACGCTACTCTGATCCTGCCTCCCCAGGATCTGAGCCCGGAGACCGTCCGTCGCATTGAGGAGGCTACCCGCAAGATCGGTAATGCCCTGAACGTCACAGGTCCTTACAACATCCAGTTCATTGCAAAGGATAATGACATCAAGGTCATTGAGTGCAACGTTCGTGCCTCGCGTTCGTTCCCCTTCGTGTCTAAGGTCATGGGTGTTGACCTGATCGAGATGGCCACTAAGGCCATGATTGGAATTCCATTCCAGGAGTACCCCCCTGTGTCAGTCCCCAAGGACTACGTCGGTGTCAAGGTCCCCCAGTTCTCGTTCTCGCGTCTGTCTGGTGCCGACCCCGTCCTGGGTGTCGAGATGGCCTCTACTGGTGAGGTCGCCTCCTTCGGTCGTGACAAGTACGAGGCCTACCTGAAGGCTCTCTTGTCCACTGGATTCCGTCTTCCCCGCCGCAACATCCTGTTCTCCATTGGTTCCTACAAGGAGAAGCTTGAGATGCTGCCCTCGATCAAGAAGCTCCACGATCTCGATTACAACCTGTTCGCCACTGCTGGTACCGCTGATTTCCTCAAGGAGAACGGTGTCCCTGTCAAGTACCTCGAGCATCTTCCGGACCACGAGGAGGAGGACATGAAGTCTGAGTACTCTCTCACTCAGCACTTGTCCAACAACCTCATCGATCTGTACATCAACTTGCCATCCAACAACCGCTTCCGTCGCCCGGCCAACTACATGTCCAAGGGTTACCGTACTCGTCGTATGGCCGTTGACTACCAGACTCCTCTGGTCACCAACGTCAAGAACGCGAAGATCCTGATCGAGGCTATTGCTCGTCACTTCCCCTTGAACATCATCCCTGCCGACTACCAGACTAGCCACCGCACCGTGGTTCTCCCCGGTCTGGTCAACATTGCTGCATTCGTCCCGAATCTGGTTTCCGCTGGTTCCAAGGACTTTGAGGCCGTTTCCAAGGCTTCGATTGCAGGCGGTTTCAGCATGATCCGTTTGATGCCGGTCGGTGTTGACAGCTCGGTCACCGAGTCCCGCGACCTGAAGATTGTCCAGCAGAACGCCCAGGGCAAGTCGCTCTGCGACTTCAACATCTCTGTTGCGGCCACTGCCACCAACTCTGACCAGATCATCCAGATGACTGGTGAGGTTGGCTCTCTCTTCGTCCCCTTCAACCACTTGTCGGGCAACATCAACAAGGTGGCCACTGTCACCAACCACTTCAGCTCTTGGCCCTCGAGCAAGCCTCTGATCACTGATGCCAAGAGCACTGATCTTGCCTCGATTCTGTTGTTGGCCAGCCTTCACAGCCGTAACATTCACGTCATGAGTGTTACCTCCAAGGAGGATATCAGCCTTATTGCTCTGAGCAAGGAGAAGGGCCTCAAGGTCACCTGTGATGTTTCCATCTACTCCCTCTTCCTCTCCCGCGAGGAATTCCCGGCCTGCAGCTCCCTGCCCACCGCCGAGGACCAAAAGGCTCTATGGGACCACTTGAGCACCATCGATGTCTTCGCCATTGGAAGCATTCCCTTCCAACTTGCTGGCAAGGAGGCCACTCCTGAGTCCGGTATCGCGGAGGCTATCCCTCTCCTGTTCACTGCAGTCTCAGAGGGCCGCCTGACCGTTGAGGACATCACCGCTCGTCTCTATGACAACCCCAAGAAGATCTTTGAGCTGCACGACCAGGCCGACAGCTCGCTCGAGGTCGAGGTTGGCCGCCCCTACGTTTTCCAGAACCCTCAGGCCTGGTCTCCGTTCAACGGCAAGACGATGCGTGGCTCCGTTCAGCGTGTTGTCTTCCAGGGCAAGACCACTTGCCTTGATGGCGAGATCACCAAGGATGCTATCAAGGGTACCGACATGTCCACTCACCGCATCATCCCCACCTCACCCGTGCAGAAGCCCGTGACCCCCATGGCCCGCCCGGAGAGTTCCCTTGATAGACACGCGTCTATCTCTGGCACTCCTGCCCGTCGCTTCCGTGCTTTGGATAGCGCTGTTCCAGCCGTTGGCGAACTTGGTCCTCCTCTTTACGTCGCCTCCTCGCAGATCTCCCCCTCGTTGGCTGACATGCTCTCCCGCTCTCCTTTCCGTGGAAAGCACATCCTGTCTGTGAACCAGTTCTCTCGCGCTGACCTGCACCTGCTGTTCACCGTCGCCCAGGAGATGCGTCTTGGTGTCCAGCGCCACGGTGTTCTTGACCTCCTGAAGGGCCGTGTCCTGACTACTCTCTTCTACGAGCCCTCCACCCGCACCTCGGCCTCGTTCGATGCCGCCATGCAGCGCCTCGGTGGACGCACCATCGCTATCTCCACTGAGCACTCTTCTACCAAGAAGGGTGAGACCCTCCAGGATACCATCCGCACTCTCGGCTGCTACGGCGACGCTGTTGTCCTGCGCCACCCCGACGCCAACAGCACCGAAATCTCGGCCAAGTACTCCCAGGTCCCCGTCATCAACGGTGGCAATGGTGCCCTCGAGCACCCCACCCAGGCCTTCCTGGACTTGTTCACCATCCGCGAGGAGCTGGGCACTGTCACCGGCTTGACCATCACCTTCACTGGTGACCTCAAGTACGGCCGCCCCGTGCACTCCCTCATCAAGCTGCTTCAGTTCTACGATGTCCGCATTCAGCTTGTTGCCCCCAAGGCCCTCGCTCTCCCCGAGGATGTCCGCCAGCAGATTATTGCTTCCGGCCAGCTCGTCCTCGAGACCGAGGAGCTGACTCCTGAGATTGTCGCCAGCTCTGACATTCTCTACTCCACCCGTGTGCAGAAGGAGCGCTTCACCGACCTCTCCGAGTACGAGCGTCTCAAGAACACCTTTGTCATTGACAATGCTCTGCTCAAGCACGCCAAGAGCCACATGGTTGTCATGCACCCCCTCCCTCGCAACGCCGAGATCTCTGAGGAAGTTGACTTCGACCAGCGGGCTGCTTACTTCCGCCAGGTATGTGTTGAATTTTCCCCCGATTTCCTGAACAATATACTAACTACATTCCAGATGCGCTACGGCCTCTACTGCCGCATGGCTCTCCTTGCTCTTGTCTTGGCGCCATGAATATAAAACTCTTTTGCCATTATAATTATTTGGAAAAGGGGAATCCATAAGCGCCATGGATTCATGTGAGACGTTTGTTTTTCCTTTTTTTGTTTGAAAAGTTATGTTTTTCGATACTCCGTAACCAGCGTGAATAAATCGCTGTATAGATTAGATGAATTTCCGTTTCATTTGACGGCCCCGTTCAGTGTATGTCTATATTTCCATGTGTGTATATTATGTGTTATGTGTTATATGTGTGTTATGTGTTATGTGTGTGTCGTGTTTTGCGTGTTTTGTGTGTTTTCCATTTTTTGGGTCGTTTTGGGTCATTTTGGGGTCATTTCCATTTTGAGCGATTTTTTCTTTTTCTTTTTGGGGTTTTTTGGGGTCTTGGCATCTTCTGGACTTGGGTGGGACTTGGGACTTGGAACTTGGAACTTGGAACTTGGGACTTAGGACTTGGCACTGGGTGCCTTTTTGCATTTGATATACCAACTCGGACAATATAATTCATTAATTCATCTATTTTCGAACTTCTTTTCAAGTTTGGAACACCCAACGAGGATCCTTGTCCCCTTGGAATTCTCCCTCCGCGTCGCCTACGTCTCCCATCAACGGGCTCAGTCCCTGAACTTCCCTAACACGCTGCTTTTCAGCGTTCTCCCGTCGGAGCAACTCCCATAGGATCCCGACGACCACAATGTTGGCAACCAGATATCCCAAGGCAAATCCATGACCCAGGAAGTACCGCGGGCTAGTCTCGGTGCGGTATAGCTGTGTTCCAAGGACCGCACCCAGGTTACCAATTGAGATCTGCATGGCATTGGCAATGCAACGTTTGGTCTGTCCAGACACATTATTGGCAGGCCAGGACAGCACAATAGCCACAGCTGGGTAGATTCCTGCCGCAGCGAAGATGGTTCCAACATAAGACACGCCCGCACGATGCTGTGATAGTAAGAGAATGTATCCGATACATCCAATGGCGGATGATCCCATGATAAATGGAGCACGGCTGCGTGTCTTTTCAGAAGCAATTGCCACTCCAATCGTCAGGAAGAATGCCACTGCGTACGGTGGCACGGAAAGCAGCTGGGCCTTTGCGGCTGAGTATCCGAGTTCTTTGATGATCGTTGGAAGGAAGAGCGATAAGGTATACAGTGGCAAGGACATTGTGTGGAATCCAAGTCCATACAGCCAGACTTTGGGGTCTTTGAATGCATCCAGTACTGCCGACCATGTGAATTCCTCATCCCGAGTGGCATCGCTGTCATTCTTCAGACGGAATTGGACGAACTCCCATTCTTCCTTTGATAGAAACTCGGCTGTTGATGGGTAGTTATAGACCCAGAAATAGGCGATGATCGAGACGACAATGGTCAACAGCCCTTCCTAGATTGATTGTAAGCTTGTGTTGGTGTATATCATAAGATGACATGGTTGATCAGGACGCACTAAAATGAAGATCCACCTCCAACCATTCAAGTTTCCCACACCTTTCATGTGAGAAATTGCCTAAAACCCTGTTAGCTGTGGACATGTTATCGAGAGAACAAAACCAACCCAAGCTAGGATACCACCAAAGGCACCTGCCAGCGAGGCAGCACTGAAAAACAGAGCCACGCGATAATGTTGCTCGTTTCGCTTATACCACATGGACAGATAAAATACAACACCGGGAAATAATCCACTCTCTGCAACACCCAGGAAGAATCGGGAAGACAGATATCCAGAGTAATTCTGTACTACTCCCAAGAGTGTAGCGACTACTCCCCAAATAAGAGTGAGAGTTGGAAGCCATATCCTCGGGGTTGTTTTCTTCAAGACGATCTGAATGGAACTGTTAGTATATAATCATTTATATTAACAGGCAGTGCCCACATTGCAAGGAATTTCAAAAAGAACATAGCCGATAAAGTACAGTGTCAGACCTGTAAGGTACTGGTTTCCTGCTATATATCTCCAGATGTCTCAATCAGTCCTTGGTCGATATGTAAACACACGAAAACGTACACATATTGATGTCTTCTGTCATTCCTTCTAGGCGGGCATTTCCCACATTGCTGCGATCTAAAAAGGAGAGTAAATAGAGTAATGTGAGGGGTGGCAAAAGACGATAGTCCAATTTCCGTAACAAAGCCTTCTCATTGATGCCCTTGAAACTTGAAGAACCACTGGCGTCGCTCTCGGTGCCAGTGGGCACATCATGCTTTTCTGAAGTAGCCATGACGACTCCCAGGAGAATCCAGATGTCTGTCTTGAATGTGGGCTTCAATTAAGGCTATAATATACGAAGAGAGGGGTTGATAGGAGAAATATATAACATGTAGCACACCATCCATTCTTTCCCGCGAAAAAAAGCATGTTCCCTCGAGACAGCGAATAAAACACGGGTATAGGGGATATAAGAAGGAAATGAGCAATATTGGGGTTGAAATGACGAGATCGGATTCCGCTGGAAGATCGGCAAGCTGCATAGTCAGTCTTGCGCATTCCCGAGGTCTACAAGTTTTATATCGTGGAGTATAGAAACCGTATACGGGGTAATTGACTAATATTATTCCAACTTACGATAAATCTAGAGAACCTTTTCATTATAAGGTTGATATGATTATTAAAGTATTCTATATTGTTAGAAAGTATGCACTATTTGTACAGTTGGTACATTTGTTTATTTCCCGTATGCTCTCAAAGTGTATGCTCGCTAATTGACACACCTAAACATCTCTTACCCTCATCTATCAGTTTATGCCTTATCCGGCCAGTACTTTTGTACAATGACCTTCTTATTGACCTTGCCCATGGCATTGCGCTCAATCCCATCCACAACTTTTAGAACAGTTGGGATCTTGTACGGAGCCATCTCGTTCTTGAGCTCAGCGCGTAGAGTAGGAAGTTCCAGCGGTGGAGTCTATGTCAATGTTAGTTATATGCAAAGAAGACAGTTTCCCCTGTATGGGTACAACACAAACGTACCCCTTCTCGGAACTTGACAACCGCAGCAACCCGCTGGCCCCATTCCTGGTCGGCCAATCCAACGACTGCAACTTCTTGAATCGCATGAATGGCTAGCATCTTGCGCTCAACTTCCAATGCCGAAATCTTATATCCACCGGATTTGATTAGATCGACAGAGGCACGACCTTGGATGAAGTATGCACCGCTTGAATCGCGTTTGGCAACATCGCCGGTCTTGAACCATCCATCCGCTGTAAACTCTGACGCCGTCGCCTCCGGTTTCCGCCAGTACTCGCAGAAGACATTCCCGCCCTTGATCTCGATCATACCATCCTCATCTACCTCATCCACGATCCGACCGGTTTCCTTCTCGGTCAGTCGCACCTCGACGCCAGGCAACGGCCACCCAACACTGCCATCAATTCGCTTCTGAATCTCTAGCCCGCAACTGATCGCCATGCCGATCTCGGTCATTCCATACCGCTCCAGTAGAACCTGCCCGGTGATTTCGGCGAATTTTTCTTTGATGGGGGTGGGGAGGGCCGCAGATCCACTGACGACTAGTCGTAGAGCACGAGCTCCTGCCCGCGCGGCATCCTCTTGTTCCGTGCCGCGGATGTGAGCATCGAAGTAGTCATTCAGACGCGAGTAAATGGTAGGCACAGCCATGAACAAGGTCGAGGAGCCGTGGTCCTGCCACCGCTCCCAGATCACCTTCGGATCAAACTTCGGATGCATCTCCACGGTGGTACCACTCAGGAAACTGGCAGCCAGGCCATTGATGATCCCGTGAACGTGGTGGAGCGGTAGCACATGGATCAGATGGTCCGAGGGAGTGTACTCCCAGGCCTTGACCAGACAGCTCGCTTGGAAAGTGATGTTCTCGTGTGTTGTCACGCAGCCCTTGGGGTTTGATGTGGTTCCAGAGGTATAGATCATCAGGGCGCGGCGCGTGAGCGCAAACGGCGGGGAGAAAGAAGGTAAGGTCGGGGCCTCATTTCGAGAGAATGGTTCCAGTCCAATGAATGGTATGTCAGTGGCGCAACCTTCGCGCAGCGACGGTGCGATCTTCTCGAACTCCGGATGCACAATAATCAACGAGGGGTCCGAATCACCGACGGTGTATAGCAGTTCCTTCACTGGGTGACTTGTGCCTAGTCAATGTTAGCGTTGCATATAAGAAAAGTTTCGCATTCCTGCGCATCGTTTTCACTTACAAAGTGGAACGCATACACCTCCGGCCGCCCACACGGCCCATTGCGTAGCAACGTAGTCATATCCATTCGGGACCAAAAAGGCAATGCGCCGTTCTTCTAAATCCTCCGTCAATGCCAATTGCTCAAGTATGCGCTTTCTTAATGCTGCTGCATCGGCCAGCAATTGAACGAATGTGAAGGATTTTTGTTTGGTGGTGTCAACAACCGCGATCTTCTCGGGATTCTGGCGTGCATGTTGCTCCGCTGCAGCAAAGAGGGGTAAAGAAGGGATCGGCATAATCAATTTGAATCTTTGAATCTTTGGCAACCTTGACCCTAAAGATAAATCATGTAGCCAATGTAGAATATAAGAATATGGAGAGGGTCAAGTTGAAGAATTTGAGGAACATACGGGATGCCCCATGTATTTAGCCGATTGCGGAGAGAAACGCCAATGCCCACTGTGGAGTATTTGAGAAGGCCGAAATAGGAAATAGAGATATTATAATTATTATATCATGATTCGAGACAGTTAAGATAGGTAGTTAATACTAAAATAGTAGTAAAAATAAGTTCCTCATTACTTCAACTATACTCACATATAATGCTATATACTGTTTGTATGCAAGTCTTAGATCTTCACCTAACAAGGTTGAGATCAGCATTCTCCCATATACTCTTCTTTCCACCCTTTAAAACCAGTTCAAGCATAGCCCCAGCTAAATCATCCACCTTCACTGATGGTCCAAGACTAAATGCAAGACTGTGTAGGCTCATACCTTGCGCTAATACCACAGCCGGCCGCATGATATGAGCCTCGAAACCAGGGTGATCATTGTCAAATCCTAAAAGCTCATTCTCGACTTGGCCCTACTACTAGTCAGTGAAATTTGGATGGTTCCGATCGATGTTCTCGTACCCGAATGCGTCGATACTCCTGCATAAACCAGAGCGGTTTGGTCTGATCCCTCTCAGCGGCAGCACCGCTACAATATATGAACCGGAACGGTTTCTGGCACGTCTCCTGGAAGACTTGCGCTGCAGCAAGGGTATAGTCCAAGCTCACTCGTCGAGCGATATAATTATCAGGCATGCGAGCCTTGCCTAGTGTCCTACATAGAAGAGAAGTCAATATCGCATCATGTAGACTTTTGGCGGTGGTTTCATACCAGATACATGCCTCGGCATCTCGAATGTCATCCCGGATGGAGTCAGGATAGGTCATGAAATCCTCAATTAATGCGACTTTGAGCTTTTTGTGTGCTGGTAGGTCTCGTCGGCTGAGCGCTACGATCGAGGTGATCGCAGGATGTGCAAGACATTGGGATAAGACTTCGCGGCCGATAAAGCCTGTTGAACCTGTGAGGATGATCTTCATCATTCATACAATGTTTGCTGGGAGTTGACGATGAGAGACACGCGAAACAAGGGTTATGAAGGAGCAGTCGGGGATAGCGTCTTATCTCCGTCTTCGGTGTTAGGGTGGGATTGTAGGACATAATTATTCTTCTGCCTAAACATAATCACAGCATAGATTCCACATCAAGGTCGCTAATTCGACATTCGACATTTCACAATAAATCAACTATAGCATGGCTACCGCGGATGGTGCCTGTGCCAGCTCACCCGGTTGGACGGTGCGTGGTCCCTCGAATGATCCTTCGCCATTCTCTTCTAGTCCGCGAGCCACCAAGTCTGTAAAGTCCACACCCACTTCCACCAAGAGAGCGGCATGATCATGCACAATGTCGAGGCACTTCTGCCAAACCGATGTGCCACGCTGCACGCTGCTAAGCTGTCGACTGAGTAGAGCATTGAACCCGTCGAGGTGATGCTTAGCCCAGCGAATGCAAGAGCTACTCATTACGCTGGGGAAACATTGTTGATAGATACCGATGGTGTTCTTGATCAGGGTAAAGTAGACGTAGGAGATCTGGAAGATGTAAAGAGGCAGATCACCCTCGAAGATACAAGCCCTAGGAAAAGAAGTCAGCATGTAAACATAAGCTTGTCTGATAGAAGATGAAAAACATACCTGATGCGTTGGCCGATCACATCCGAGCGTGCCTTCAGGTAGGTCTCACGTGCCTGATCCTCAAACCCTAACCGAGTCAACCAAGTAACGTGTGTCTTGGTAGCTACCGGGAATGAGTGTTTGTCAACCAGTGCCCGCGAGAGAATGCCAGCAAGTCGAGTCGCTCGCCCGTCGACCTTGAAATTGATGACGTCTTGTGCAATGGTGTTACCCTTGAGACCCTTGGCCAATTTCCGTAGTCGCTCAATGCTGAACACAGCCGCCTCGAATCGCTGAAGCGCAATGTCAATATCAAGCTCGTCCACCTGCCCTTCAACCCAACGGAGGTTCTGTTGTTTCCCATCCACATCAATACGCAGATCAGATTTGTCTCTTGGGGTATCGGAGAGGTCGAAGGACTCTGGCTTTTTCGAATGGGAAAGGTGCCGACCAGCCATATACCCATACGATTCCAAGGGCTTGCTGGCTGCCTCGGTCTCTGAGCGCATGGTTCGACGCAGATCCTCAACTGTCTTGCGGAAAGTTGCTAGAAGTTCCTGTTTCGCCGAGACATCATCATGGCGATATGTAAAGGGCTTGGATCCCACGCGGATACTGATCGACCTTCCAATGCCCCGATCCAAAGCTTCCTCACGCGCTTGTCCCGTTCCCAGATTGGCCCCGAGATCAATCATATCGATGTCGTTAAGAAGCCAGCAATCTTCTGCCACTAGCCTCGTTGGAACAGGCCCTCGGTGGTTGGGGTTACTTTGGTCAACCCGCTTCCGCTTCTTCGCAGCTACGAGCAGATAATCGTTTAACAACACAATGTGAACGGGCCGTCTGGGTTTCCAGGTGGCTGAGTCCAGCTCAACCCAATTGCCAGTTTCCAGAACAATGTGGCGGCCTGGTGCAGCTGGAAGCCACTTTTGCGAGCCCTCCACTGTTTTCCATAACGTTTGTAGCTGTACGCTCCACATGCTCTCAAGGTTGGCGACCGAGCTGCGATTGGCATTGCGTTTGGGAAAAGAGTCCTCCATTGGTGACATGGGATTAGGAGTATTTCCCACGGTTGTTTGTCCAAGCGCCGTTGTCAGCTCCGCCATGAGGGTACGGAGGGTCCGCATTTCATCCTTGAGCTTCTCGGCTTCTTTACTGATCTTGATGAATTGGGTGCGATTTTGATAAACATTTTGCTGGAGGTCGGTGGATGTTCGGTTCTTGACTTTGCGTAGGCTTTCTTGATATTTTTGGATATCTTCCTCGGACGCGTTGGCAAGAAGACCGGCCACATCTAGCGTCGGAACCTGCTGGTTAGCTTTCTCAAAGTACACAGCGAGGGGTTAGGGATATCTAACATCGATCAACTGGAAGACTAGGATCTCGTAGAGCATTGAGGTCGACTTTCGGTGCTGGAGAGTTCGGGTCCGCTGGTGATGGTAGCCTGGGAATAGCTGCCGGTGCTAATCCACCATGTCCTCCGGGCACCTGAGTTGGAAGTGCCGGAACAGGAGGAGCATTGCCATCATATTCAGGTGCGCTATTGAATCGAGTCGAGTATCGCCGTTTCACCAAATCCGAGGTCGCATCATTCTGGGGTGCCCGCTCACGTGTGGGGATTGCGGCTGGGCCTGATTCGGGAGATCTGGTATTGGGAGGTAGAGGACCGGATATGGGTTTGGGAGCGCTAATCTGAGGGCGCTGCCGACGAGACTTGCTCCTTAGAGTCAATCCTCGGCCTTCCATGGTGATTTCACTTGGCAATGTAGCTATAGTCAAGGAATGGAAACGTCGCGGGAGGTCAAGGGGATGACGCTTGGGCTGCGGGTATGATTACATAATCCCTAACAGGCTCCGGACATCTCGACATCCTTGGAAACATTTTTATCACCCAACCATCACTCAACCACTATCGCCTTTCCAAGTCCCCATACACTTCGAATTTGGGACAAACCCCATACCTCTAATTCGATCTCATCCCACATTTTCACTATGGCTTTCCGAAACACTGCCATCGTCGCCGGCACGCTCCTGACGGGAGTTCTCGGTATGTAGTATTCGTCTTGGCGCGTTTTTCAATTATTAACCGTGTCTATCAGCCTACGCCGTTTATTTCGATTACAAGCGTCAAAGTGACCCTAACTTCCGCAAGTCGTTGAAGAAGAACAACAAAAAGGTCGAACAAAGCGTGAAGCAGGAGGCAGAGGCCGGCGCCGCAGCCAGGGTCGCAGAGCTCAAGAATGCGCTCGAACAAGTGAAGAGGAACGGTGAACTTCCAACAGATCTCGAAGAGAAGGAAAGCTTCTTTATGAGCCAAGTCGCGTTGGGCGAATCTCTTTGTGCCTCGGAAGGTAAATTGAATCCATTGTCTCATCCTATCTTGATTCCGAGAGACGGGATCAGAATAAACAGATGGCTAACTGAATCCCCAGGCTCCCAAGTCGAAGCAGCCATTGCCTTCTGGAAAGCATTGAAGGTCTACCCCCAGCCTCAGGTAAGTACAAACCATTCCTGATGTTGCCTATTGCCTTTTTTTTGATCATTTTGATCATCATTCTAACTGCTGTAATTACTAGGATTTGATCGGAATTTACGATAAGACCGTTCCCAAGGAAACCCTGGAAATCCTCGCCGAACTTATCGCACTCGATGGTGGTCAATCTGTCGGCGCCAAGACTGGCACCGACGATAACATCGAATAGAAGACTCGACGTGACCTCTCAACAACCTGTATTTTAGATGGAATTCTCAAATTTGTATCACATAATTTATATCGCGGAGAACTAGTATGTTCGTTGCCCAGGAGCCGTGGGGGATACGGAAAACAAAAAGGTGTGGATGAAGGCTACCATGTAAGTTGGAAGGACTGATGGCGATTCATTGCCAAATAGTTCGATTATATGGAGCACAAGAGATACCACCAATCTAAAGCTACCTCTTTTCTCTTTTGGTTTCTTTCCTGTGAGGTATATACACCTTTCCATCTTGTGTCCAGGAAGACGTTTATAGACCAAACCCTCTTTCATCCAGGACCCTAGCTTCAAGATATTCGAACATCAACTATAGAATGACCCCTTGGTAGTAAGTAATATAGCGAGGAGTACGTTTGTTCACTGAGAAGAAGTGGTTTCGTCATTTTTCCATTTTGTGCACTCCGCAGCGGTCATGTAAGACGAGGAATGTTCGCGGGTATTATAATCGAGTGCACTTACTCGTGCCCCGTTCCAATTTGCTCGTGGGTTGGGACGATGGGACGAGGAAGAAGCCAAGTGAATGAATGAGAATGAGTGGGAGAGGCAAGAGAGAAGGCACTGGTTGGATAGGAGTTCCAACATCATCCTGCAGAGCCAGGCCGGTAATTCTCGATGATCATTGGTCCCTACTCCGTGGAGCTCTCCGCTGTGCTACAATCTATTGCCAAGGTATTGATTCCGAGGCATTTTAAGCAAAGACGAATTTGAGGTCTATAAATCAAATTTACTCCAGTTCATTGAGCATGGTCATTATGGGATGGATATATATATAGATATATATACATAGAACAAGAGTAGAAGAAGAAGAAGAAGAAGAAGAAGAAGAAGAAGGAAGAAGAGTGAATAAGAGGTCAGGTATAAAGTGAGACAGGATGTTCCGAATGAGGCAGGTCAGTGTTCGACACCTGAAATACAAGGCCATTATCTCCCAACCCTAATCACACTGGGGCATAATACATATCTTCAAACTTTTTATATCTCTAATGACAGCATCGAGGGACTTGAAGATTTTTGTTGCTTATACCCCTGAATTTAGCATTTCAACACAGCCTAAATAGCCCAGACGGCCCAGAAATAGCGTCCGAGCAGTCATTATTGAAGGGCATCTTGGCCCTAAGTGGGAATTCTTGGCCGTACTTTGCCAAGTTCGTCTTCGGAAGGGAAAGGAAGGAAATTGGGGAAGAGAAAAGAAATGGAGCTCTACATTTTTTATTTTAAATGTAATTTAGTCTATGGCATGAGAAATTATTGTATATACTACGGAGTTCTGCATATGTACCGATATAACTAAATGAAACGCCGATGTGAAACCTCCAAGAACGCAAGACCCCTCCAAGACCCTCCAAGACCCCTATTATTTGTTCAGAGATTGTGGCGCTCCACTAAATTGAGACCGCTGATCAATTGGGTTTCTCTACGGAGTAGATTGAAATTATTTCCAAGTCATTTAACTTATTTAACCCATTTAGCCCATTTAATATCATTTAAGAGACCTTTAGTTCGTTTGATTTCCCGTTCTTCTTTTTCTTTTTGCTTTCAGTCGTTCCTTCCATTTTCGCGCCATTGCGCTGTCACTCGTTAATCGTCTTATCTCACTTTATATCGGCTTATTATATCCTTATTATATCCTTATTATATCCCCCCTTCTCTCTATATTGTGTCGATTTTCTATACTTTGATTTCACAATGATTGTATGTGTTGTCGCATCTCTATAATTATGGCCCCAAAGCTGACCTTTTAGTCTTACGCCGGTCTCTTCGCATCAGTGTGTGCGCTTGCCAGCACCGCGGCCGCTCTGACCCCACTCGAAGTCAGCGGCAAGGACTTTGTTGATTCCAAGACCAAGGATCGTTTCCAGATTATCGGTGTTGAGTAAGACTTCCTTACCTCCAGGGCTATTCATTTCCAACATCCTACGGTGGCTGACCTCTCCTATAGTTACCAGCCCGGTGGTGAAGCTGGCTTCACCACGAAGCTAGACCCTTTGAGCGACGCAGATGTCTGCTTGCGTGATGCTGCCCTGATGCAGCGCCTAGGTGTAAGTCTAGACCCCCGCGTTCCTTACCGTACAGCAACTTAATTTCCATAGGTCAACACCATCCGTGTGTACAACCTGGAACCCTCTCTCAATCACGACGAGTGTGCGTCGATCTTCAACGCCGCCGGTATCTACATGATTCTCGATGTCAGCAACCCTCTGGCCGGTGGCTATCTGGACCGCAGCGCCCCCTGGACCACCTACAGCGCCATCTACTACAAGCAGGTGTTCGGTGTCATCGAGGGCTTCAAGAACTACGACAACGTCCTGGGCTTCTTCGCTGGAAATGAGGTGATCAACGAGGATGCCCATTACTTGGCCCCCAAGTACATCCGTGCCGTCGTTCGTGATATGAAGGATTACATCGCCAAGAATGCTAAGCGCGCCATTCCCGTTGGATACTCCGCTGCCGACATCCGTAACATCTTGATGGACACTACTCACTACTTCGAGTGTGAACTTACGAACTCAACCTCTTCCCGCGCTGACTTCTTCGGCCTCAACTCTTACTCTTGGTGCGGTGACTCTTCTTACAAGGCCAGCGGCTTCGATGTCTTAACCGAGGACTTTACCAACGCCACTATCCCCGTTTTCTTCTCCGAGTACGGCTGTAACGATGTCAAGCCCCGTATCTTCACCGAAGTGCAGGCCCTCTACGGCGTGGAGATGACCCAGGCTTTCTCTGGTGGTCTCGTTTACGAATGGACACAGGAGAAGAATGACTACGGCCTGGTCAAGGTCAACGACTCCAATACCGTGACCACTCTTATCGACTATGATAACTTCCAGAAACAGCTCAACAAGCTGGACATGGACCGCATCATGTCAAGCAACGCCACACAGGCCAATGTTAAGGCCGAGGCATGCAGTGCCTCACTCATCAAGAGCAAGACCTTCTACGATGCCTGGGACCTGCCCGAGGTTCCTTCCAAGGTCTCGGACTACATCAAGAACGGTCTGCCCGGTGCCACCACCGGCAAGTTGGTCTCTGTCTCGTCCACCGCCATCCCCCAGAAGGTTTATGACTACACCGGTAAGGAGATTACCGGTGTCAAGTTTGAGGTGAAGAGCGGTGCTAACACCCCGTCTTCCACCGGCTCGAGTTCCTCCGGATCAAGTTCCTCCTCCGGTTCCTCTAGCTCCTCCTCCAGCTCCGGCACTTCCACCCCTAATGCTGCCTCTTCTAATGGCGCTCCCTTGATTACCCTTGGTGGTGTAGGAGGTTTCTTCATGCTTCTTGCATCCCTGGTGTAATTGCCTTGTCGGCTTTTGATTAGTTCATTTCTGAGATTCAGAGTTCGGGCTGAGATGACCAAGAGGCTGATATTGGGTCTCGAGGATCACTCTTCTGTATGGCTTAGTCGTATCTTTTTTTGCCCGGCTTTCTTGTGATTCAGTTTTCAATTTGTACATGATTCCTTCGGAATAATCCACGGCTGTGGTTTTTCTTCTCGTGTTTTCAAACTTCCAGCATCAAACCATCACATATACACTGGGAAGGAGTTAGTAGACACAATATGGTGGCAAGAAATACTTTTACTTTCTGCTAGTGTTTTTGTCACTAATAGTCTTATTTCCTCCTTTCTTGTAAATATCACAGCTTGGAAGAACGATCCTTATAGATTGAAGCGCCAATAGCTTTCCCTCGATCGACTCCTTCAGCCCTAGTCTTCAAGATCCGCTTCAAAATCTTGCCAGAGGGACTCTTAGGAATCTCACCTATCAGAATAACCCCGCCCCGAAGCTTTTTATGAGGAGCTAGTTTCCTATTAACGTAGGCTACCAATTCTTCTGCGACCTGCTTCGTTGGTTTATCTGTATTTTCAAGAACCACATAAGCAAACGGTATCTCGGACGCAATCTTCTGGACAACAAGTCCAATCACAGCAACATCACGGACAAGCGGATGTTCATGCAGGATGCTCTCTATCTCCGCCGGGGGAATTTGGAAGCCTTTGAATTTAATGAGGTCCTTTAAGCGATCTGTGATAAAGAGATTCCCCTTCTCATCTTCGAATCCGATATCACCAGTTCTGAACCATCCATCGGGTGTGATGGAATGCGCAGTGGCCTCGGCGTTGTTGTGATAGCCTGGGAAGATGGTCGGTCCTCGAAGACACAGTTCGCCTTGGCCTTTGCTCACTGGGTTGCCTTGTTCGTCAATGAACTTCCTCTCGACTTGGGGATATGGAGGACCACATGACCCCATTGCTTGATCCCATCGGTCCCATCTCTGTTGGAATAAGTTATTTAACGCACAGAAGAGTTATATGTATCTGATGGAGGATACCTGCAAGTGGGAGGGAGCTGTCGACTCGGTCAACCCAAATCCCTGACGCACCGGAATCTTCAGACGATCGTACACAGCACGGATTAGATCCGGTGCTAGTGGTGCACCACCCGAGGTTACCATTCTCAATGATGATAGTTGTTCGCGCGTCATTGCAGGATCTTTGGCAAGGTGCAGAACAACAGGCGGGGCAACATATAGATGGGTGATTGATTCGGTTTTGATGTTGTGCAAAAAGGATTTGACGGAGAACTTCTCCACTATTGTTGTTTCTATTCCCATCAAAAGAGGGAAATGTACTAGACATACAAGGCCTGCATATAGACTGGTTAGCCTGTAAATGAAGTTATCTCCATTTAAAGTTGACATACCAAAGATATGATATGTTGGTATGAATGCGAGGAATCGATCTTGTCTCCAGCTTATATGTGCACCGTCAACTTGTCTCTGTATGATGAGCTGCGCCACAAGATTGCCATGGGTGATCCTTGCCCCCTTGGACCGTCCCGTAGTCCCGGAAGAGTATACCAAAAAGGCTGTATCTGCGACCGCGTCCATCTTCGGGCGTGTTGTTCCAGGTGCTCCACCTCCTAACATAGATTCCACATGTTGCAGCTCTGCTTCTGGAGAATCGGGACCGAGAACCAACATGTGAGCAACAGGAAAGTCGACGCGCTTTGCAGCTGCAATTGCAGTGTCTAGGAGCGAGGTGTGTACAACAAGTGCTTTTGCCCCAGTATCACTGAGTTGGTATTTCAACTCATCGGCAGTGTATGTCGGGTTGGCCGGTGAGACTACTCCTCCGGCCCAATGGCATCCCCAAAATAACGCTGGGATATCGATGTTGTTTGGTGCAAAGACTAAGAGAATATCACCCTTCTGCCACCCCCATTGGCTTTGAAGATTGGCACCAAAACTTAGGGCTTGAGATCGGATGTCGCTGTAGGTCCGGACTTCGCCTGATGGCGATTTGAAGACGACTATACCCTGTTAGTGTCTAGTTTTGATATGGGCGAAATATACGTACTGTGGTCGTCTGGGAAAGGCTTCTCTCTTCTTTCGAAGAGACAATCCCAAACATCAAGCGGAGGAATCTCTATGTGTTGCATGGTTGTGGATGAAGTATGGGGGAGTTCAAGTTATGTACATATGTGTAAGTGGTTCCAGGCCATGACGCAAGAACTTCCTCACATCCGATCTTTGCCTGTAAATGATTTGTTTTTGATATTTTGATATTTTGACATCTCTTTTAAATATTACATATACCCAATTCGGTCATCACATTTTAAACCTTTTTCGCTATGTTCTATATTTGGGGATTAACAATAAAGAATATCTATAAAAAGGCATCTTCGAGAAGGCAACTAAAAAGACAACTAAAAAGACAATTTAGAAGGGAACAAAAAGAGTACCCAAAAAGAAGAGACAATCTTAAATTTAGTGGGTGACATCCTTTGAGATCAAATTGAAAGTTGACAGAGGGATTTCTAGGTTGTCCATACTGGGTGTTATAAGGAGGTTGGATCCAGTGCTAGCCGGTCAATATCATATCAAGAGGAATGTTTCGATTGATACAAAGGCAAACACTTGAAAACATTGAACAATAACATGACAGGAAATCAAGATGCAAAATGCAAAATGCAACATGCAACATGCAACATAAATCAAAATCGACTCTAAACAGCTCTCGCTTTCCCCTTACCCTTGCCTGACGGTGAAGCAGGCATTGGCCCCGGCGCGAGAGATGGAAATTCCTCCCACTCCTCTACACCCTCCTCGCGACTCTTGCCCTCGGCCAAGCTGAGCTGAATTGCAAACTCTAGATCATCCATCTCTTGCTGTCTACTGCCCTCGGCCTCCTCAGCTCTAGGCGATGGTTGTTGAGGCGGGTATACTCCCTTGGCATACTTGATAGGGATAGACAACGTCTGGCCAATACCTTGCTCGTCAAGCAAGCTAAGACGAATTGCCTCGGCCAGTTCGTCGTCATCATTATCGTCCGCAGCATCCTGATAGGGAGAGGAAGAGGACGAGATTTCGCCAAGGCCAACCGAACTAGGACCAGGGGTGTCGAATGAAGTGCTTGTGGCCGAGCTGGAGACTGCGGCGCTGTCCGTGAGTTTCGTCGCATTGGCAGAGCAGGCTTCCTCGCTCAGGAGTTGGGCATACAGCAAAAGCTGTTCTTCGTCAATGTCTGGCCCAAGAAGATCAATTCCGAAACGCGCGCTCAAATGTGCTCGTTCTTTCTCATCGGCAATCCTTTGACGCTCCATATCAAGGCGTTCATCTTCAATAAAGTCCTCAATTGCACCCCGACCGCTATTGTTGAAGCGTTGGCCTTCGCCAGCCCCGTTGCCGCCACGCATTAAGTGGCGGAGGCGGCGCTTGCTACTCTTATACTGATCAGCCTCGGAAGAACTGTAAGACCAGTATCGCAAGTGGGTTCCAAGTGAGACCATTCCACGCAGAACGGTTGGGTCTGTATCAAGGCATATTGCGCCTGTGGCATAGTAATTGTTTCCAACACCCAGAATAGATGCCTCGGCCTGCACAAGTCTACGGCGGGCCCGAGTTGAAAAACGGGAGTTGATCGTCCGGATTGGCTTGGTAGACGATGCTAGCGGATCCCAGGCTTGCACAAGGCCATCATTACCGCCATGAACAAGATACAACGATGTGATGGCCAAGGAAGACACCTGGGGCGAGTCTGTTTGAATGATGCGCAATGAGGAAATGGAATTGATCATCTCTGCAGACTTCGCCGCTGGGGCTCGGATATCCCAGACATACACCATCCCGGTGCGTGTTCCAACAGCTAGGTATCGAGCGCGTTGCCCAGGAACTTCTAGGCCCGACCGTGGCCGATCCATATGTGGTAAAATTGGGGAGGATGTTGCAGACGAAGTAGAGCTCCCGGACATAGCCAAAAGAGGATCCTCCTCAGCGGTGAGAGTCGCGAAAGTTGATGTGTCCAATGCGGTAGTGCTCACTTCCGTAGATTTGCGATCACCGAAAACAAAATCGGACAGACGCCATCCAAACTTGGTCTGATGTGAGCCCATCCGTCCGGAGGACAGAGAAGGGGGAAGACTGCCGGTGATGCTCGGACTTTGTATGTTCACTGGGCCACCGAAGAGTGATGGCGGGGCTTGTGGTGTATCCGATAAGGGCTCTGGCGTGGCCGATGAGCTGGAATCAGACTTAGAAGCAGTACGCATGAACCGCCGGAGCGATGCCTTTGTATCTTCGCCCGAGCCACGAGCAATTATAATGACAGACTCGCCTGCCCCGCACCCGTCATCGCCAGCAAAATCCACCTTAAGATCGCGTTGCATGTCCCAGCTTTCACAGACCTTGCGGAAGTGTTTGGGCTTGAAAGAGATAAAATTCTCAATCTCCTTCGTTTCAGCGGCAATCTGGTGCTCATTAAGCCCCATGGAATCGGAAGATGAGCGTGGACTGTAGCTGCCATCGACCAATTCACGATTAAAGGGGTCTGGGCGTGCCACACGTCTGCTCTCTTCCACCATCTCCCAATGAACACTTCTGCCAGTCTTCCAAGCCACTTCATCAAGCTGTTCGGTGTTAAGTTTAGCTGTGAGTGGAATCTCAGGTGCCCGAGGAAGTTCTGTCAGGTAGAATATTTCCCCTAGAGCATTGAGGGCAACAGCCCAAATTCGTTTTCCTGAATGGCGCTTGGGTGAATACTGATCATCCACGGCAATGCCAATAATAGGAACACCAGGTGACAGGACCCATCTAGCAGTCACTTGACCGGGTTCGTATCGCCTTTCGTAGGTCGGATGAGGGCCTATAGAATACGCCGTCAACACGCCCGAAGACGATCCAGACAGCATTCCTACCAGCCCCTGGGTCATCTTGAGGATGTGGGAGGATTTAGCAATCCACACTGAACAGACAGCATGTGTGATCATGTTCACGGCGGGAATGCCGAGTGGTGGGTGAGAACCCAAATCCGAAGCTCCCAAGAAACGACCGCGCTGCTCCGTCGCGGAGATGAAGTAGCTGCGGCCTTGGGGACAGCCTTCTCCATAGATCATGCCATATGGTTGACTGACGTCCATCAAGTTGGGCACACCGACCATATCACCCGATCCGAGGCCGTATTGCGCTTCACCAGGGAACATATCTGCAAAGTGGCGGAACATTTGGTGGTCGGAGACACCCCAGGTGCCGACTTTCACAGTCGATGGGTCACTGGCAGACGCAATCCCTTGCTCTGCGGCTCCATGGATGAAGAGAGGGTTCTTGTCAGGCCTGAAAGAAGCATGTATGTGACTGACCGGAAAGAGGAGCTGTGATGTATACGTAGCTATGGCACTACCATGGCGAGCACTCGCCGCGCGTACAGTTCCATGCTTCTTGGACGGGTTAAACTGGGCCGGTTTGCCACGGGCTAACGAGTGCATCAAGCGAGTGCGCAAGATGTATTCACTGCGCCAGGAGGCCAGGGCGGTCAGCCTTGCAAAGAATCGCCTGTCCGACTGTAGGTCTGCCGCATCGGAATTGGTACGTCGACCATCCTCAAGGGCATGGGGCCCTGGGAAGAATCGCGAGAAGGCGATTCTCCAAGCATGAGGAGTGGTAACCAGCGCATGGAATCGGCGGGATACCAACGTGATAGCGGACAAGGATTGAGGTGGTAGATGCGATAGGATATGAGTGAGAACCTCTGGAAATCACAGTTAGGAACAATTGCGCCGTAGGATTGCAGGACACCTACCATTTGGAAATGCGTCAAGAGATGTTTGCGACTGTCCGATAGAAGCCACCAAGCAAGACCCAGCAATCGCTGCTTCTCTGGTGGGAGTCCGAGCTTTCTCATGATGGCTCACTCGATCGGCCGAGGGCGGGGTATGGCGACCGTCGACCTCGTTCAAGGACGCATGAGATTTGTTTTGTGTCGACATGCTCGGGACGTCTGCAGAGTCTCTGATCTCCTCTCGCGAGAGGAAATCAGAGACTTGAGCGTCGTCGAGGTCATGTCCATGCTGGGTGGGACTGATAATGACTGGGTATGAGTCAACGGGGGTCGTATGTTGAGACACGGAAGTAGGCTCTGGTTGCATAAAAAGGTCTTGACGGAAAGATGAAGTGGTAGCGACTGAGCCAGCGGAAAAGCCTGGGTCAGTCGAGTCAAGAAATGCGACGTAAAGGGTTTATAGGAAAGTGATACGGCGTTGAAGAGAGAGAAATGGGGGAGAGCAAAGATGCCGAAGGCGAGACAAAGTGGCCATCCCGCACATTAAGCAGATGCGGTTATCGCGGACAACGATCACGGGGGTACTTTGGTCCTATTGGTTGTTAGGTTTCACCGCAGGATTTTCCGCCTTTCAACACAGTTCAATTGATCTGATGAGAATTGTCACTAGATTTTGTAGTAACCTTGGAAGTGAGTTATTTATACAGGAGTAGAATAGTTCGCCGCTAGTATGGCTTCTATACTCAACAATATAGGATTTGGATAAGATCCGTGAACTCTTTTCTAAGGTCTTTTCAGGTCCTTCTTTATGACAAACTTGGAATCTGTCATAAATTGAGAATAGGTGTAGAGCGTATTTCCTATAAATGGGCTTTGAATGTTTTTTCAAACACATTATATACGTGACTAGAAGCTCTTACTCAGTTAACTTGCAATTTTCTGCTGGCAATAAAAGCGAATAGGGCCGCTAGGTACTCGCACGCGTTGCAGATGCGGCATATGCGGCTCTGTTCTATTTTAGATACTACTACTCCGTAGGGCTATATATGATATGGCAAAAGAGGTAGTATTTGATAATAGTTGGGAAGCTACCTCTTATTAACCATTACCTTATTTTTTAAAAAAAAGAAAATTCCCACCTTTAATGCATTTATACTGAATGGCCGCTATTCAGAACGCGTTCAGCACGTGACAGCGCGACAGAAGGCAAATCAGCGAGCTCTGGAGTATCACCCATTGTCTCAGTACGAATCAGTTACGAATCAGATGTGATTATTCTGGAATGGCTCATTGATACACGTCATTTTTCCAGTAATCCCCCCCCTCGGTACCTCATCAACCCCAATCCTCCCGCATAAAGGCCAGTTCTGGATGAGACACGTGAGTTCGGTCAACCAAAATGCCTGGAGCAAATGGTAAGATGCTCTCAACACTGAATCTCTATTCAGCCTACTGATATATCTTTAGAGGCGGAAACAATTCGCATTCTAATCTCTACCGATAACCATGTCGGCTACAACGAGCGAGACCCGATCCGTGGGGACGACAGCTGGAAGAGCTTCCACGAAATAATGTGCCTGGCCAAGGAACGGGATGTCGATATGGTACTCCTGGCCGGAGACTTGTTCCATGAGAACAAGCCATCGCGAAAATCCATGTACCAGGTCATGCGGTCAATTCGAATGAACTGTTTCGGGGATAAGCCCTGTGAGCTAGAGATGCTCAGCGATGCAAGTGAGAACTTCCAGGGAGCGTTCAACCATGTCAACTATGAGGACCTGGATATGAATATCGCGATTCCTATCTTCTCTATCCACGGAAATCACGACGATCCCTCGGGAGAGGGCCATCTAGCCGCACTGGATCTATTGCAAGTGTCCGGCCTTCTCAACTATTATGGCCGGACTCCGGAATCAGACAACATTCAAATTAAGCCTGTCTTGTTACAGAAAGGCCGGACAAAGCTTGCGTTGTACGGAATGAGCAACGTTCGAGACGAGCGACTGTTCCGTACTTTTCGCGACGGCAAGGTTAAATTCTTCCAACCGTCTGTCCAGAAAAATGACTGGTTCAATTTGATGTCTGTGCATCAGAACCATCATGCTCACACAGAAACCAGTTACCTGCCGGAGAATTTTCTTCCCGAATTTCTCGATTTGGTCGTCTGGGGCCATGAACATGAGTGCTTGATTGATCCTAAGCTCAACCCAGAGACCAAATTCCATGTTATGCAACCAGGATCGTCTGTCGCAACGTCTTTGGTACCTGGAGAGGCCGTCGCAAAACAGGTCTCGATTTTAAGCGTAACTGGTCGAGAATTCAAAAACGAACCTATCCGATTAAAGACAGTACGACCGTTTGTGATGCGAGAAATTGTATTGTCCGAAGAAAAGGGAGCCCAAAAGCTTGCGCGCAAGGAGAATAATCGCACAGAAGTAACTCGGTTCCTCATGTCTATTGTCGAAGAGCTGATCGAAGAAGCCAACGCAGAATGGCTAGAGATGCAAGGCGACCGCATTGATGAGGACGATGATGACACACCAGAGGCTCCGCTTCCTCTCGTTCGCCTCCGCGTGGAGACTTCCACACCTGAAGGAGGCAGTTACGATTGTGAAAACCCACAGCGATTCTCCAACCGCTTCATTGGTAAAGTAGCTAACGTGAATGACGTGGTGCAATTCTACCGCAAGAAAAAAACCGCTTCTACGTCGCGCAAAGATGATAAATCTGTCGATGAGTCGGCTGTCTCTCATCTATCGGCCCTTGACACCGTGAAAGTCGAACAACTAGTGCGCGAGTTCCTCTCATCGCAGTCATTAAGCATTCTGCCACAGAATTCGTTTGGAGACGCTGTTGCCCAGTTCATTGACAAGGATGACAAGCATGCAATGGAGATGTTCGTCAATGAATCCCTCGAGAGCCAGGTCAAACACTTGTTGGCCTTGGATCGTGAAGAGGACGAAATGGATGATGAGGAGAAAGAAAAAAGCTCGCTAGTCAGTGCTATGGAAAAATATCGCGATCAGATGGAAACCATGTTTTCAAAGGGAGTGAAGAAGCGAACTCGCGGAAAGAAGCGCTTCAAGCCCAAGCCAGATGGTTGGGATTCCGAGTTTGATGGCGTGTGGGAAGACCAGCCCGGTGCCCTTATTCATTCCGAAAATGAAGGTGGGGACCCAGCAGAGGACGAAGCTGGAGAAGATGGGACAGTGCCCGCTGGTGGTCGTGCGGCAGCCTCTACTCGCGGTCGTGGTAGGGGTCGTGGTCGAGGTGGGACGTCCAGTTCACGAACCAACAAGTCCAAACCTACCCCGGAAACAAAGACTACGAAGGGCCGCAAAAAGCAAGCAGTTTCAGACGAAGAATCAGACGTGATTATGCTGGATGACGATGATGACGATGTTATAGCCAATGTCATTTCCGATGATGAGGACGATGATTCCCAGGCACTGTTCGTCAAGCAGCCTCGCTCTACTACCACCGCAAAGCCACGAAAATCTGCCCTTACGACAACGACGACGACTCGGCGCCTCGGTGGACGTGCTGCTGCCTCGCCAGCTCCGTCGTCGGTTACTGCTGGGGGAGTGCTTCTCGGCGAGCCCCTGCGCGCAGTAAGCCAGCTCAGTCTACGCTCAACTTCTCCGCTTCACAGGCCACCGCGCCTCAGTCATCACGACCTAGCCGCTCCACCCGTAACATGAGTGTTATCAGCGATGGTATTGATGACGATGATGATGACGACGACGACGCCTTTGAAGAAATGCCGACCACCTCGAGGCGTCGCAGGTGATTGGTGATTGACATCCATGGATGTTTATGCCTTTATGCATGTATGGAGTTATCGAAAACCACTTGGGTGTTGACATCAGCGTTGTTATCTTCAATTTACTTAATGATATCCTCAAATTATGACTCCCAACTATCAAATATATAATGATCAATAATAAAGATTAACAAAGGCACCCTTTCGGATGAAGTATACCAAGCACGCTAGCCTCAACACGCAGTTTCCCCTTACTACTCAGACCCAGGGGCTTCAATAACCCAATACCCGAACGAGATCTCTTTCAAATAAACAAAATGTGAACCTTACATATTTTCCTGTACTTGATCACAAAGAACCAGAGACTAGATCTCTCCTCGTTCCATCAACCCCGCATTCTCAGCCGAGGGACACACTCACCTCGGCCGTGCGATGCAAGCGATGTGAAGGAAAACAAAAGGGCAAAATAGGATCAATCATTTATTGCCTGATATTCTACTACCTCTGTGTACAGGGATACAAAACAGTATTTGATTAAAGCACAATGACATACAAGGGCCGTCCCATCCGCATTGCAGGTTAGTAGTATACCTGCATTCATGATGTACTCCAACTGACCTATCAGGTGCCTCGGGCTCTGCCTCAGACCGGCGTCAGGCTATCGCTGAATTTGCGCATCACCACCCAACCGATCCTATCGATGTGATCATTGCCGATTTCATGAGCGAGTTTAACATGGCCACTGCCGCGGGTCGGCGCGTGGACCAGGCAACCTCCCAAGAACCAACAGCTCCGGCCTACGAGCTCTCCTTTCTCGAAGCACTTGAGCCAGCTCTGGATGATTTAGCCAAGTATGGGATTAAGCTCGCGGTCAATGCTGGAGTGACCGACACAAAGGGCCTCTACGAGGTGGTGATGCGTATGGTTGAGGCAAAGAAGTTGGACTTGAAGGTCAGTCAGAGCCTTACTAAGAACTGATCAAAAGTTGCTGATTTGAATCCCTAGGTTGCGTGGGTTTCCGGGGATGAAGTGCTATCTACCGTCCAGAAGGGATTGACTTCCGGGTCTGAATTTCGCAACGTCTACACAGGCGAGCGATTGGCAGATTGGTCATTCGAGCCTATCTATGCGCAGTGTTATCTCGGTGGCCTCGGCATTGCGGCTGCACTCGCCGATGGTGCTGATATCGTATTATGTGGGCGGGTCTCGGATGCTTCACCTGTCATCGGAGCTGCTTACTGGTACCATGGCTGGCAGCGAGATGAGCTTGACAAGCTGGCGAATGCTTTTGTGGCAGGCCATCTGATTGAGTGCAGCAACTATGTCTGCGGTGGCAATTTTACAGGTTTCAAGGCCCTAGAGCACGTAGGTGGAGATGGCTGGACCAATATCGGATATCCCATCGCCGAGATCTCTGCCGAAGGTGACGTTGTGATCACCAAGCAAGCACATGCTACCGGTGGGGCCGTAACTGTTGATACGTGCACATCCCAACTGCTCTATGAGATACAAGGACCTTGGTACTTCAACTCCGATGTCACAGCGGTCCTCGATGGTATCCACTTCTCACAGCGTGGTGTCAATCATGTCGCTGTTCATGGGGTACGATCTGGCCCTCCTCCGCCTACCACTAAGGTTGGTATCACTGCGCGAGGCGGGTTCCAGGCAGAGGCATGGTGGTTTTTGACCGGTTTAGATATCGAAGCCAAAGCTCGCATGCTGGAGGCACAGATTCGCCAATTGTTGTCACCTTATTCGGACAAATATACATCGCTCAATTTTGATTTGTTAGGCTCTTCCCTCTCTGATCCACACAGCCAGAACCGTGCTACTGTGCCGCTGCGCATCGTCGTACAGGCACGAAATGCTGAGGACCTTGCACCAACACGGTTCCTGAAACCTATCACCGACAACATCATGCAGGGCTACCCTGGCGCTACATTTCACTTGGACATGCGCCAGGGATTCCCGCGTGCCATTTTTGAGTACTATGTCAGCTTGCTGCCACAATCCGCGGTCCAGCACCGCATTCACATGCCCTGGAAGCCGGTGGCATCCGCGCAGACTCTCGATATCTCACCTCCGGCAAACACTAGGACATATCCATCACGCCAACCCTCACAGCCCATCACTGACACTGACGGGCCCGTCGACCTTACCCACGACTTTGGGCCGACGACTCGTGGCCCTCTAGGCTGGATCGTTCATGCACGCTCTGGGGACAAAGGTGCCGACGCTAACTGTGGCTTCTGGGTGCGTCACCGTGACGAGTATCAATGGCTGCGGGCGTTGTTGTCTGTTGACAAGGCGCAAGAGCTGTTGGGAGATATTGGCCACGAGAACCAGAAGTTGGCAATTGAGCGCTTTGAGTTACCTAGTCTTCATGCGGTGCATTTCCTGTTTCGCAATCTACTAGACCGCGGTGTCGGTGTGACCACCACGGTCGATTTCCTGGGGAAGAATGTGGCGGAATATCTGCGGGCGCGGCATGTTGATCTCCCTGTGCGATTCTTGAATCGAGGAAAGCTATAGAACGGGGCTCACTACCCCGTTTTTCTCGGCCTTAGAGAATCACAACATTATTGTCCGATCGAGAAGTGGTATGATCTTAGAGGCTTCGAAAGTCATACATACTCCTTATAACATACCGTACCCGTCAAAAACATATGTACTGAAAAGCAGATATCGCAGTGCATAGTTTGTTGTTGAGAAAGCAAACCATGATGCTCTCTGCTATGATAAAGGAGTGTATATACCTACATAGGTAGTATCAGTCTATCAACCTTAGAAGGCTATACACGCCTTCTAAGACCCTTTCTTCCTCTCTTTCCCCCAGAATATACTGCAATTATCTATCTACTTCTTTTCGTTCTAACTTTAGACCCAACCCCTCCCGAACCCCTGTCCTCCACGTGTTGTCCCCGGTACCTCCGGGCTTATCCCGGCACTAAGACAAATGCGACATGGTGTCTGACTCAGTTGTGCTCGTAGGCTACTGAAAGCCTTGATTTATAATGTGACTCATTTAAAATGTGACTCAATTGTCTTTTGGAATAAGCTCATTGCAATCTACGGAGCACAACATACAGAGTAGAGTAGAAGGTAGCATTCAGGCAGGTGGGCACATATATATAATTGTTAATCGCCTCAAGTTTTCTGTTGTACAACTAGCAGCAATGTCTTCAGACCTGATCAATATCGCAAAGCTTTCCGACGGTGGGTCGTCGGAACCTCAAATCCAACATAGGCTCGACCTTTTGAACAAATGGAATATCCCCCTGGGCTCAAAGATCCTCGAGATTGGTTGCGGACAAGGAGATTTCACCTTGGTAGCGGCCTATACGGTGGGCGACCAGGGCCATGTCACAGGAATTGATCCGGCACCATTGGATTACGGTTAGTTTCATTTGAAGCAATGGCATAAGAGTCGGGCTGATAATCCCACCAGGCTCACCTATGACTCTGGGAGAAACACAAGAAAAGCTCAAGCAGAATCCCATCGGCGACCGAATGACATTCTATCAATCAACCCTTGAAGATTTCCTCAATTCAAGCGTTTCGGAGCAAGTTTATGACTATGCTATGTTTGTGCATTCGGTTTGGTACCTGCCATCTGCCGACGCGCTGCTGCCAATGCTGGCAGCTCTCCGCGGAAGAACGAAACATCTTCTCATTTCGGAGTACTCGATCGATGTCGGCGGCGATATCGCCGTTCTGCCACATCTGCTAGCAGCAATCTCGCAAGCTGAATTCAACTCTAGAAGCAATGCCTTAGATCGGAATGATAATGTTCAATCCATTATCACCCCACAGATGATTTGTGCGGTGGCGCAAAAGGCAGGGTGGGAGCTTCAGAAAGAAGACATTGTTGAGTCCGCCGAAGGACAAGAGGATGGAAGGTGGGAGGTTCATCGAGTCTTATCGGAAGAATATGCTCTCAGATCGGGGTCATCCGGGGATGCTAGTCGGCAAGGCTTTGCAAGTGCCTTGATCCAGGCTGTTGCAGAGAGCAAGCGGGCACTTGGACCGAGCCCAAAACCTAAGACATTGCCTACGTGGCTGGGCTCTTGGGTGTGAATATTGTGATAGGGATTAGCATGCCGCCGCTTTATCCTCGCCGATTGCTTTTATTTTCCGGAATAACAGTGGTGAATTTGATTAAACAGTCTGAAATATCGGTCTATTCACTCTCATTTATAACCATTCTCGCCTCTTTTCCAAAAATCTTCCGTATGCTATATCGGTAAATATAGTTTGATATTACTATTTTGAACCCATAGAACCCATGCCTAGATACACTATTGGTCATGTATTTCTGTCACATATAAATACCCTGGGTGTGAGGCCGTAGGTACATCAACCCACTTTCAGGTTCCTAATCCTATTTCTCTTTCCTCTTGTAAGCTGATTAAACGCGATCATGCCATGAAAGACAAGCCCGTAGCGATATTTGCCTTAAGGTCCTTGAGAACCACCTCGAGCAATTTAGTCTCATGTTCAGATATTTTGCCAATAGGCAAGGCTTTGGTAGCACCCGTCTTTCCAAGCTGGATCTTGACAGCGAAGTAGTCAACTCCAAGATCAGCAGCAATCTCCTTGCCTCCTGGAATTCCCGGCAGGTAGACAAAGGCTTCCTCGGTAATGGACTCTCCCCTTTTACCCGCAAGAAGAGCCTTGACGAAGCGGAAACCAGCGTAGGCCATGCAAGTCGTGGCGCTTCCAGCCCCCTGCTTGCTCTTGACGATTTCGTCGCCACCAAATTGAACACCTGTTGGTATGGTTGGTAAAGTAACTTTTGCCTTTCGGGGCATGGCAAACTTACGGTTAATCACAGTCGCTAGAGTTTCGTCGTCCAAGTTGACCGGGGGCTGAGCCTGACTGTACAGGGGAAGAATGGTAGCACCACTGTGACCACCAATGACCGGGATCTTGAAGTCCTTGGGATCAATATTGTCGCCCAAGGCGTGGGCAGCAAATGTAGAGGCACGAACAACATCCAAGGTCGTCACACCGAAGATATGCGTTGGATTAAAAACGCCGGCTTTCTTCAGTACCTCAGTGGCAACTGGCAGAGTCGAGTTGACCGGATTCGTAACAACACAACACATCGCTTGTGGACATGTGACCGCAATCTCAGTGAAGATGTCTCGAATAATGCCGGCGTTAGTCTAGATTGTAGTTAGCACTTGACTTCCCACGCATTTCTTTTACAGCACCACGACTGTTGGGGGGTAATATTCACCTTGAACAAATCTAAGTAATCATGGTCAGTAATTTACCTTCATCAAGCACTATATGAATACATTGCTTACCATCTCTAGTCATACCAGGCTTGCGAGCGATACCGGCGGTTACTACGACAACATCTGCGCCATTGAGGGCCTTCTTGAGACCAGAGTCCTCGGGAAGATAGCCACTGACCCTGGCCCTGGTGTCGATATGGTTCAAATCGGTGGCAATTCCGGGTACGTGGACAACATCATAGAGTGAGATCTCATCAAATAGATCACTCTTCCATTAGTCAGACACTTATCCTCGGGTGTGATAGCTTCTAAAGTGAATTTATCAGGGAGGACATACTGCTTTGCACAGGAGACTGAGTGGGGTGCCGATTTGACCAGCGGCACCGAGCAGAGCAATTTTGACCATTTTTAGGGCTGAGAGGGGGCGAGCGATAAATATGGATTTGCTTGACTCTTGAATGTAGACTATGTGGGTGGACTGGACTTGATGCAAATGAGGAGAACGAGACCTTTTATGAACAGCGCCGTTGATCTCCAACTTCCAAGTAGTCATTGCTACGGCTCGGTCTTGACACCCTCGGGATGAGCGTGCGCTTCAAGGTATCGGCTGATAGTTCAACCGCACAGCCCATTTTCATGTAGTCGCCCAGGGACAATCTGGCTCAAATGCTATCGGTTTCGACCCCTCATTCTTGCTTATATACACAGGTAACTTCAGTGCCCCTAGTATCTGCTGATATCTAGATAGTTTCTTATAATCCTGTGCATGATGGGTAAGAAGCCAAACCAGATTTGCCTCAAAACATGCTGGTGACTACCTAGTTAGTAATTATCCCGTAATAGATCATTGGATCAAAATGGGCAATTTGTCTTAAGCATAGCCTTATTCTAATTTAACTGCTGGGGTTTATAGTTAGTTATATCAGGAATTTGGTATCATCAAACGAGTAGAGCATGGCGCACTACAAGACATATCCCACTAATGACTGAGGCTTTCTGGAACTTCAGTAATTCTCAAGTCGTTCAGCAATACAAGATACCTTATTTTGATATAAATTTATTGTTTGCAGTTATTGCCATACTAAGAACCACTATCTCCATGCTTTAATTTGCCTTACTGTTGACCAGGGACTGGTGCTCCGGAACAGGCGACAAGAGCGGCTCGCCAACAATCGCACGTCGCACGTTCTCCATTGCCCATTTTTCCATCTTACCCAGTGTCTCCGTGGTATGAGTCCCCATGTGTGGAACCATTAGGGCACGCTCTTGCTTCATGAGCTTCTCATTGATTTCGGGCTCCCGCTCATAAACGTCCAAGCCCACGGCGGCAATATGGTTGCTTTCCAGCGCATCAGCCATGGCAGCCTCGTCGATGATGGCACCTCGTGCTGTGTTGATGAGAACAACACCAGGCTTCATCAGAGCAATCTCTGCTGTACCAATCAAGTGCTTCGTGTGGGCGTTCAGAGGTACATTAACACTGATGATGTCGCTCTCCGCAAGCAATTTCGTGAATGAGACATACTCAGCCCCAGCAGTCTGTTCAAGTGGAAGAGGATTACGGTTGTGGTAGACGGTCTTGAGACCGAAAGAATCACAGCGGTGTTTGATAGCACGGCCGATGCGCCCCATTCCAAGGATACCCAGGGTCTTACCCTGGGGGTCGTGGCCGAATTCAACCCCCTTCTTAAAATTCCCTGCGCGCAGAGAGAAGATAGAGGGATTTAGGTGTCGCAAGGCACCTAGCATGAGGAAGATGGCCAAATCGGCGGTCGCATCGGTGACAGGATCTGGAGCGTTGGTGACTATGATGCCCCTTTTGGCGCACGCACTTGTGTCGATCGGGTCATATCCTATATGATGACAAGTAAGTGGAAGACCTCCAAGTACGTAGGAGCTGTGCGTTTACATACCGGCACCATTATGGCATATATATTTACAGCTTGGCGGCAAACGCTCGATTAACTCAGCATCAAATTTGCCGGCTACCTGCAGTAGATACCGTGTCAACGTTCACCGTGATGTCATTCAGCCAGTGTCTCAAGAATAGAGGGACAAGACTGGTGAGAGATAGTGATTCAATGCTCACAGTGCCGCTAGCAGATGTCCGGTAAATAGCAAAGATATTCTTGTACTTGTCTGTGATATCCTTGAAAAACTCCTCCCTGCTTTTGCTCGTGATAACCTCCGTGTGCGCGACCTCTTGCAGCTTTTGGAAGAATGGTATGGCATGTTTCACGGGGTTGAAGAAGAGAACGAAGGGCTTAGGGAACGTCATTTTTTCTGATCTGACGTCGACGATGCGTGGCTGTTGCTATTTGGTGTCCAGGTCCTAACTCAATTTAATGGTTTTTATTGTATGTGGTTCTCTGACCTAAATACTGATTTTCCTGCAAATATTTCAAGGTAACAGATCAGAAATGGATATCCTTCAGCCTGAAACTCTGCCGCCAAAGTTAGAGTAACAGGTTGTGGCGAGGTAGAAGGCTTCGGCATATTTTTCTAGCGGTTTTTCACTCTTTTGGATCCACCTTGATGAAACTGAGTTTCTTGGTTTAGGCTATATCTTGTCTCGAGTCATCGCTGTATCCATCATTTACTTATTGCGTATCCCCGCGTCTACCCAGCTTCATATGATATAAAACTGGGAGTGGTGCTGTGGGTGTGTGGATTTAAAAATACAAAATTGTACGGAACTGGTATTCGCGGCTTCTTTTCGTCAATTTGTGTAAACCATGCCTGATTTTGGCGTTGCAAGGGAACATTTGAAGGGTTCCAGCGTTTAGCCTCCTAAAAAATAGACACTATATTCCGTACTATCGATACATTCAATGTTGTGTACGAGACCAATCAAGAAACTTTGGGGCCGGAGGCACTTTACCTTATATCTATGGATAATCCATGGATAATGCGGTGACTATGAAATATATTCGGCCCGGCCTAAGCCAGACTAACTTCTTCATCGACTTGACCTCATGCAAAAGGATATTCCATATCACTCAGCTTCAGGATGTCGGAGACTAAACCAGCGGCGGCTAATGTCAAAACTCGATTTCTGGTTTTTTCCGACACACGGGCTTGATACTTTACCAGACTTTGTCTCACGCCAATATGCGGACGCCGCAATACACTGCGGAGATCTCACTACAGAATCACAAATTGACGAGTATAAAGCCTCGATTCGCTTCTTACGAGCTATCAATTCCCCTCTTAAACTTGTGATCGCCGGCAACTATGACTTTACTATGGACATTCCGATTTTCCAGAGAAAAGCGGCAGAAGCCCAGCCCTTGGACCCTCAACTAATTCGGAAATTTTATGGCAACTACGGAGAAGTTCGCGAGTTATTTGGTGACGAGAAAGAAACGGGTATCACTTTCCTAGATGAAGGTATCCACTCGTTTCGCTTACAAAATCGTGCTCTATTGAATGTTTACGCTAGCCCATACACCCCGTCGTGTGGCGATTGGGGCTTTCAGTATCATCTGGATCTCGGGCATGACTTTAAAATTGGGAATGTCGATATTGTGATGACACATGGGCCGCCAAAGGGTATCATGGACCGCACCCACTCTGGCCAGCGTGCCGGCTGCCAACATCTTTTCAAGGTTATAGCTCGATCCCAAGATCGACCCTTGATGCATTGTTTTGGCCATATCCATGAAGGGTGGGGTGGCAAGCTTGTACGGTGGCGCGAGAAAATTAGCTAAGAGCCTTCTCACTTAACTGATATCGATAACGAACAGTGTGTTCTCATATCCACACTGTCCATGATCAAACGTAAAGGAGATCCTACAGGTTGTTTTCGCACAAGCCATTGCTCTGAGGATCCACATCCGCTGAAACGAGGTTCTGAGACACTTTTTATCAACGCCGCCATGGAGAGCTCCCAGGACCTTTTGGTACAACCGCCGTGGGTTGTCGATATCGAGCTTCCAGCAGCAGTCTGAGAAGTCAGACAAGGTTTACCTTTCGGTCTTCGCATTTAATGGTTCTGATAGATCACAATAGTATTGCATCAAGGAATACGAAGCAACACCTCCTGCGAGTTGTGTTCATGGACGAGATGAAACGACTGGAACGAAGAGGCAGTGTAGTTCAACATCATTTATATCCAAACAGAATTCGATATTGAGCCTAGGAAATAAAGTTGGTTGTTGATTGCTGTGTTGCCATTCAAAGCGAGTTCGATTGCAATCACACGAGATTGGACTGGAATTGACTGTCGGAATTTCAAATGGTTTTATCGGCAGTCTCTTCTATTCAACTCTTCTCCTCCCTTCTTTCCCGTTCATTATCTTTTTATAGCGGTACAGCTCTATGGCCCCCTGACCCCTGTCACATCTCTAAGAAATTAAGATGATTATCCAAAGTTAAAAACCATCTCACATTACTATATACACTGTGCGACATGCGATGTATGATGTACAATATCAACAACGCGTGAGACCCCATGGGGAGTGATGGGGTATCTCGATTCAAGCCATGCATCATAACATATGGTCTACAGTGGATCCCAAAAGAGTGAAATCATCACTAATACTAGATGGAAGATTGTATTGAATCCTATTTCTTTGAAAAAGGCAATAAGCAAGAATGGGAAATCACAGGTGGCTTAGGGGGATGGAGCAGTAGCCATCTCGACATGAGCTTCAGCGAAAGCATCAACGCAAGATGCAAAAGGTTTCCAAAGAACAGTAGTCAAAGATTCCCCCGCATTTACCTATTTCCATGACAATTTCTCAGATTGAAAGTCGCTCCACCTTGTTCTTAATTGACTCGATCAGTGGAGCCAGGTCACTAGCATCGTTCGAGGTAATGGTGGCCGCGATAATCGACCGGGCTGAACCGCATGCTCGACCAATCGTGGTCTTATTAGGCAAAAACACATATGGGACGTTCTTGTCTTCGCAAATCAATGGAATATGCATCACTATCGCGAGAGGAACAGTGTCGGCAGCGATGACGACGATCTCGGACGTGCCTCGGGTCACGGACTTCGTGACTGGGCAAATATTAGCTCTATGATTAGCTCGAAGATATTATGAGCAGACATACCTTCATTTGCACCTTTCTTGAGCTGGTGGTAATGCCTGGCTTGTTGCAACAAGTCCAAAAGTTCTTGTGTCAACATAGGATCCGCGTTCGGCCACGCTGGGCATAGCGTTAGATTAGAGAATCAAAATGACAAATTTGACACAGACTTACCGACACATTCTTCAGGGGATTGCATCTTTTTTCTTGCGAAGGGCAGTGAACAAGCTTCCCTCTGAATGGGGAATGGGAGACAGAAAGAGTAATATTGTTGGAGAGATCAAGGTAAAGAACAGTGTTGAGCAAGTGAGTTGGAAGATAAGTTGGTAGAGCACCCGTGAAAGATATGAGACTGCAAAGAGAAGAGATGAAAAGGTGAGAAACAAGAAGGAGAGGTCCAGATCCCATGAGCACTCTCCTTCCAACGAAAGAGAGGGTCACTGCAGTTTCCCCTTCTCTGTTAGGTGTGACCCATATCATATACAGATGTATCTTATACATAAGTATGTGTTATTGAGAGACTAGTAATAGGAACTATCTCCAAAAGTTATAACAACTATGGATGTAGGAATAGTAGTATTATTTATTGATTTAAACTCCAAATCCGGAATGAGCATTCCTTTAAACATGATAATAACGCTATGCAAACAAGGCTCTGGATCCAACCTTGGAAGTTTCTATAAAGTGACATTGGCCAATGGTAGCTGAAGGCAAGAGAAGACACAGAAGGACTCCTGAAACAAATATTCACATTTTATCCACTCACAAGAGGATCGGGCGTGAGATTGGTGGCTGTTATAGCAGCACCATCTGGCGTGACCGTGCCCTCGGAAGGACTGTCAATCTCCTTGGACGTATTCTTCTCTTCGTTCTCGCTCTTGCCTGGAGGCTTTGTACCCTTTTCACGCATCGCTCCGCTTTCAAATGCTTCTTCGGGGAGAGGACGAACATAAGGCTGGCAGATCCACCAAGGCCTTCCATATTCCGCAATCACTGCTTTGGATCCCTTCAAACTATCGTCTGGTTGTGCTTCAAACTTCTCGGGAGAGGCCTCGTACTCCTGAAGTCCACCTTTGATGGCCTCCTCGAGGAGAACCAGGGTGTGCTCAAAAGCGGCCATGTCGCCTGGTTTCGATGTAGCAAGAGCATCTCGAACGTTGGTATGAGTTGCAACCATTGGCCGCAAGACTTGGAAAAGGTGACCCTGCATGAAACCGAGGCTGGCAGAGTGACACTTCTTTCCCTTCTCGGCCTTGCTCCGCTTTTGCTTCTTCTTAAGCGGGCCATCCTGGTGGTCGTTATCTTCGGCATCATTGGTTTCTGCAAACTCATCGACTGGATCGGATGGGAGATAAAGCGGCTTCCTTTCTGGAACCGGCTGTTCGAGAACGTATTTATAGATAATATCAAGGTATCGTCGCAGGACGGCGTCGATTCGGTAGCCGCCCTTTCCATCCCGACCACGCCAGTATTCTCTTCCTTCGGTGCCAGCTGGAGGCGGCTTACTGAATATGGATGGATCTGATAAATTTCCCTCTGCGCTCATCACAGCGTCGGCGCCGGTCGCCTCGAGACAGGTTTCGATGTCACCGTAGTTAAGAATATTGCCATTCGCAAAAATCACCGTATCCGCAGGTAGATTATCTCGTAGATAGCGGATGTAGCTCCAGTCTGCCACACCAGTGTTGTGACCCTTCTGTTCCCGTCTGCGGCCATGCACAGTGATGATGCTGGCCCCGGCAGAGAGAATCATTTTAGCGTACTCTAGGGTCTTCTCCTTGGTCTCCTGGATACGGAATTTCACCGTCACAGGGATTGAGAGCTCGGTGTGCAACCTATGCACAAGTTTGTAGATCAAGTCCCAGTCTTCTTGGAGGAAAGCCCCGTAGTGTCCCTTTTTCGCGATACCCTGTGGGCAGCCAAGGTTCAAGTCCACAGCATCGCAGTGAGGTGCGACATGGCGGGCAGCCTCCAAGAACTCATCTGGGTTATTTGTGCAAAATTGGACGAAAAGTGGCCGGTCAATTGCGGGATTTCCATCCAGAAACAATTCATCCTTGCCTTCGACGGTTTTGCGAGTAGGTTGGAAATGTTTGGCCCGGACATTCTCTTGTTCGCCAAATAGACGTGCGTGGAACATTGGGGTGTATGCGAGTAAAGGCTTCGGGTCGTTTGGTGGCATGAAGGATCGAGTGAGCATGCGCCACGCCTTTGGAAAACATTAACGCTGGTCCACAGATGTTACTAATTGAAAGGCAAACTTACGAATTCAGATCTGTCAACCATTGGGGCAACGACATATTTTGGGCTGCCAATACTTTCATAAAACTTTCTTCCAAAGAGCTTCTCCTTGACTTGAGGCGCAGCCGCGGAGGTCTGCTCAAGGCTCGGTGGGCTTGTTTCGGAGGCCATTCTTGAGAGATAGGACTGGGAAAAGTGTCGGGAAAGTCGGCCCAGCAGAGGGCTGGGAGGCTTGAAGATACCTATGTTGACGCCTGGAAGAAAAGAAGGTGGTTATAGGTCAACGATCGCCTCCAGTCGCATCACAATGGAGAAACAACTTTTGCGAAAAGCATCGTTATCTCACCCGGAATTACTATTCTCCGGCTTATCTTATCGTCGCGGGGATCTCGAGATTGGAAAGTTGGAAGCTGCAAACGCGTTGAGCTCGTGGTGCTACTTGAGAGATTTACCTTTGCATCTGAGGTTTCTAAGGACACCTTGTCATATCCCCTTTCTTATACACTTTAAGAGCTGCTTGATCACCCTCAATTGCCCAGGTGACATTTGCCAAGTTGGATTCGCGTGTGATTACATAATCTGATATGAATGGAGACCAGTTAAACCAGTAAGTCCTGGAGTCCTGCAATGAGAATCGGGGCTCGAAAAAAAATCTTATGCGTATATGCAATGCTGTGTGAGAAGGGATATTGTAAAGCTAATTTGTTGAGGTCCGGAATTTGATATAGTTCTTGAACATTCACTACTATCATCTCTCAACTGCCAACAATGGACGCGTCAACAGGACCAGGAAGTAAGTCCTCGGTCCACACAATATTTTGTCTACTCAATTCTAACTGCGTGTTAGCCCCTTTAAATCTCTGCTTGTCTGATCATGGGCTATATGCTGCCCACGTGAGTGGCAAGGGCCTAGTTGTTCACTCAAATGTAGCCTCGGAAAACAAGGAGGTACAGATCGCCAGGATCAAAGAGATTCCACTCAAATCACTCAAATACTTCAACGTGGAAAGTCCTCCTGGTTCATCAGATGACGAGGTCGTCTTCCGGCGGCGGCTCCTGTCCGCAAGCGACAGCCGAATCTCGGTCTGGCAGCTCACACCGCTTGAAATATTCGCCGAGATTGAAAGCATTGAGCCGGGTGCATTGGCCATTGATTTTGGCGCCGATGAGAATGAAGTTCTTGTGTTTCATGCGTGGAACACTAAACTGAGTGTCCACTCATTAGAGACCGGGCGCAGCTCAGTCATTAAAACGCCAAAGTTTGCCCATCACCTCGGCTTTGGTTATCGGCCAAAAACCAGGCAACTCGCCATCCTGCTCAAACCAGAGACATCGGACCTACTGACAGTCCACGAGCCCCGGTCTTACGAGCTCATCAACAGGACCGTGCTTCCAACCATTGACGCACAAGGGTTGAAATGGAGCCCGGATGGGAAATGGATTGCCATCTGGGATGTCGCTAGTGCAGGCACAAAGGTTTTAGTATTTACGGCGGACGGTCAACTTTTCAGGACGTATTCTGGACCATCTGGAGTAGATGATTCCTTCGACCTCGGAGTGAAACAAATTGAATGGAGCCCTGCTCCCGAGCAGGGCACTTCCGAAATATTGGCTGTGGGAAAGGTCAATGGGAATGTTGACTTGCTCCGAACCCGCACTGTGGGTTGTTTTCTCAGTATGTGCGGCATTATTTACTAATTCTATTCTGGTAGTTCTCTTCCGCAACGACACTCTCCCATGTCTTCCAAACAGACCAACAATGTTCCCATATTTGGCGAGAGCGGTACATTAGTGCTGCGGGAGACGCCGAATATGCCGAGACATCCTCTTCATCTGCACTGAGCATGAGCCCCGAGTCCTCAGGGCCGCCACGGGGCGTCTTGGCAATGACCTTCAGTCCAGACGGTCACCTCCTTGCGACTGTTGACACTGCACGGCAGAATGTCGTTTGGATTTGGTCACTAGAGGGCACCCCAACACTTGTATCAGCTCTAGTTCACGAGCAACCCGTTCGACAGATTGTTTGGCACCCTTCATCACCACAACTTTTGATTAACACAATTACGAATACATTGCCTGCTATTCGATGGTGGTCCCCACATGACCATCCATTGATTGCCCGGGTTCCTATTCAGAGAAGCGAGAACGGAAAATATGATGTGAGATGGGTCGCAGGGTCAAATGCGGACTCGCCGTTCTGGTTCAGCTCACCGGAAGAACACGTTATTGGGTATTTGTCTGGTTATGATGGTGCTGTTGAGTTTGAGGTGTTGAACTCGGTGAGCAGCAAGAGTTTCTCTTGATTGAGATAATATGCAAGTAAACGAATATCTTTTAAAAAGAGGGCCCAAATGGGTCAAATTCCTCTGATCAATGATAATAGATTAACGGAATACTTTGGCCATGAGTTTCTTCTACCGGCACAAAGGCGTAAATATATAGATAATCTGAGGTCATGAGCCCGTTCGATCGTTGAACAAATTGAGGACCCTGCATGGTGCAACGTCCTCTCTAATTTCTCCCATCCATATTCATAATACTGTCCCTGCTATGTATTCCATTGGCCTGGTTCTGTTTTCCCCCACCCGCTGGTTTTGTTGTTGTTCGTGCTTGTATATGTATATAAGTGTCCACTTATTGACAAACACCTTAACCATAAGGTTAATGCGTAATTCTTCTGTTAGATCATATACACTCCGTACTTTGCTTTGTTTCAAAATCACATGTTATCTCTTGGTTCAGCCAAATGTTGTTATCATGTTACAACATTCTCCTACTTGCTGTCGTTTATCCTTCTGCCACAATATGTATAGATGATGCACCAAGTCACAATTATAAGCAACTAAAACATAATACTCCTTTGTAGGCGCATTTGAATTCGCACGAAATAATTAAAGAAAAATTCAAAAGACAAAAAGAAAACTCCGATAGGGGGAATCGAACCCCCGGCTGCCGTGTGAGAGACGGCGATGTTAGCCACTACACCATATCGGATATTGGATGAAAGCTGTTTCCGGTTTGGCTTTATCAATCGCTCTTTGTCCGTGTGCGTTTCCGTGCGTAGTTCTATAAAGTCCCCTTCCATCCAACAACCCCGATTTTCATTTTCGCCTTCCTTTCTCCTACACTTTGCAGGTGAGGCATCTTTGCAATTGGCCTGGATCACCGAGCTCCTGAGCACCCCCATCCCCTTTTCCCCGTATGACTCGTCGGCTCTTCTGCGATCCCTCCCTCGTCTGGCCCTCGCCAGATGTCAATCAGTCAGCCTATATTTGACCTCTGCGCATGCAGGCGCATTCCCCCTACTGATTGGAATATCCACCTATAATTTCTTCCAAGTTTATTTCTTGATCAAATTTGAAAAACCCCGCCAATGGCTCTAGGTATTCCTCCAGTATTTCTATAGAGTGGCACTTTTGGGAGCACACTGGCTATTACGATTCTCACGCAGTCTTCAATGGAACACGGTTTGCTCTGCTTTGTGCTTTGCGATTTGTGGGTAGATATTAACCTTGATATGAATAGCTTCAGGTAGTACTACCTGGTAGTAGTACTTGATGGTTCCCCCTGAATACTCGATGTTGAGTCATCTTGCCATCGTAGCATCATGAGTCGCCCATTGGTCGTGGATCGCTGCAATCGGACATCAATTTTCTCCGCGTTTTTCTCCATGGCACTGGAGGCCCGGTATTCATTATGATCATCATCATCAACCCCCTCAAGGCCATGATAATAGGGTACCAAAGCGGATGATTTCCAAAGAGGAGCACGGTTCTTGCTGCTGACAGCGATGGTGACCACCAGGAAGATGGATCCAGCAACAACCAAACACCCAGGCAGAATCAACCACGGCCATCGAACGTGGACAAAGACCTTTGTAACTTGCACGGTTCCATCGACACTTTGGTTCGTCCCCTCAAGACCGTATTTAGTCAGGGAAGCAGCCATATTTTCGATACTCTTTTCGAAGCCGTTGCGATTTAGCTGATCTTGTTGAAAAGCATAATTCGAGCTACCGTCCCTGGAAAACTCATATGACCCAATTTCTTTGTCGAGGTCACTGTATTTCCAAGTGTATTGTGTGCTTTGCTCAAGTGGAAAGTATTTTAGAACATTCACCAACTCAGCCAACTTAGGCTCGCAAAAGGTGAAATTCTTTCCCTCTTGAAAGCCCAAACTGTCAGGTGGGCCAGGCGTCCAGCACAACCCGCCAGGGATGGTGTCTTGATATATTGTACCGAAATCGATGTTCTTGGTTTTGACGGAGGGTGTTCCATTGTCAACAATTATCTCATAGTCGCGTAGACATGTCGAGAGGCTGCAAGCAGTGGCATTTTTGATAAAAAGCCTGTCTATAGTGGACGCATTCCGTTGAATGGGACTGGTATTCAGCCCAAGTTCGATATATACTGCCGCGAGCTGTGGGTCCTTCACACCAGCCAGTGTGGCATTGGGGAACTCGGGTAGTTGACGGTCCACCGCACCAAGCGCAATCTGATTGATCCATGATCCGTTGAAGGAAAATGGCTTCCAAATGATTGGACTCGGGAAGGTCACCGTATCGAACGTGAAGCTAGTACTTATGTCATTCTCGAAGTCGACAATAAAATTGTCGGTTTGGTTCTGAACGAAGTCGAAATCATAAATGAAGCCTCCCGGCAACGTGATACTGCAAGCTTTATGGATAGCGGTCGTCGACGCAGATTCGCAGTTCAGTTTGGCGGTTGTGGACATATTGGAACAACTGCTGCAAATGCCGACCGATGAGAATTGATCCCAGGTACAATTACCAGAAGAACAGATAGGAGAGACTCTGAAGTCCTGGTTTTGAGAATAAAACCCTTCAGTATAAGCAATTCCTATATCACGCGTGTCATTGCTCGTGGTGATGTATTCACGGAGCTGCGGTGCAGTTGCTCTGGATGTCGCACTTGAATCATTAGTTGGGCCAACCGGATATGTCAGAACCAGTTGTACAAATGGATCAAAAGATAACATGAGAACAATAACAGCGGCACCGACCGACACAAGAGAACAGGACCGATGGTGGTAAAGGATCATAAATGAGCCAAAAGGGCCCCGACTTGCCGCATCGAATCTCTGTATGCTGACAAGTTGACTTTGACTTTTCGTGGGATCTTGAAACCATAGCCATTTCAGCTGACCGATTGCTTCTCCAACCGCAAAGACCAGGGCTGATTTGGACCCCGTTGCAAGTATCGAGACGATCGTGTTAAGATTGATACCGTGACCAATCTCTGGCCGCAATTTACCATCGAATACATATAAAACGACAGCAATAGCGATGAAACAGCCCACGCTGAATGCCACTGCTATCGACTCGAGAAGCCACGAGTCTAACAGAATTGCTCTTTTCGGCCGTTTCACAACATCGATGCGTTTTTCCTTGCTGCTTTCCACGGACAGTGGTCTCAAGGGAGTGGATTCGTGATCGTTGTTTTGGCCACGATCATATCCGTTGAGAGTAAGAGCTTCATTCATGACTAAGAAAAAGAGACAAGTATTCCCAGAATGCCAAACTGGATGAATGTTTATGCAGTTCAGTTTGACAGCGGGTAGGCAAGAGCCTGCGTGTGCCGGTTTAGTATCTAGTCAATAAATCTAGTCGGTGGAATCAATCTATTTACAGGACAGCGAGGGAATTACGAGACTCCGGTCACGAACCGGTGCCTTATCCAAGTTTGGTTTAAAGACCGGCATTAGCTAAAAATAGGAGGCTGGCATGCATGAACACCCACCTGTGGGGAGCATACAGGTAGTACTTTAAAAAGCAGCCGGGGCGATGGGGCTTGGTAACGAACATCTTTCAAGCGCGAAGAACAATCATAAATTTGTATATTGCAGCACACGGTACCATATTCTATGTGACATTGTCCTATGAGCATCATATGAAAAGGATTCGGTCACGATTTTCAGCCCAAATAGCCCCATGTAACTCTCAACCGCAGTCCAATGTGTCCCAATCAGCGATGTGACAAAATGTAGAGATACAGGGATCAAGAAAAAGAAAAGCAAATATGATTTGCCATGAGTGACCAGAAAAGCAAGCAACTGACAGGGGTCATTCGGCTCTGCTCCATACAAACGATGAGTCTCAGTTCACTTTACAATTAAATACGAGTAACTAGAGCTGCCAAGTCCGCCAACTCACAATTTTGCCAAGTAACAAATGATTTCCCCATCAGAACAACTGGGAGTCTCTGAATTTCAGTATTTTAAAATATTATTCTACAGTCGTATGCGAAGCTATGTACGGAGTAGGTGGGGTTGTATTGCAGTTTGCTGTGCATTAACGAGATTACAGATAGGTAGAGCTGACAATCGAGGCTGTGCGCAGACGCCAAGATGGTAGTTGGTTTACAACCAAGGCTGCGATCCAATGAAAATCAACTGCCGTTCTACTGGGGGAGTCAATGCGAGGGTTGGGTGGTTGCGGGTGATTCACATTGAGCTTGTTACCCTGTCTATAGCATATTCAATTTTCACCCATCATCCAAGGCATAGTATAACAGCGAACTAGTTTGCACATAGGCAATAAAATTCGAACCACTACCCTTATGAACTAAGCATACTCGACTTTACAACCCACACTGTCGGCTGGATCTGTGAGCCTTGGGAGCCTGACGAGGTGTGGTAAATTAGTAACCTTGGAAGAAGAGTAAGTTCAATCTTATTGTCGGGTAAAGGAAGGTGGATTATCACTAACGTATGGCTCTTTGATTCAGCACCTGAGTCTTGTCTGATTCTTGCAGTATCAGTAGCGAAATATCTAAATATCTACTTAATACCACTATTGCCCCAGTCTCCGGTCGATCCAAGGAGCCAGTGTAAACCCATCTTCTTGGTGATCTCTGGGTTTAGATCCAGTCTTCTGTATAAAGGTTCTCTTCCCCTTTCTTCCTCCGTCCTGTCAGGCTCAAGAGACTTATCATATGATCCCATGTTTCTTGTATAGTTCGCCATGATGCCTCTTGGTGTTCCTTTTCTTTTATTTTTATTTCACAAAAAGGGCATTTTCGACTCACCTTCCTTCAGAATAGACCCTAATACAGACAATGCATCGACCCAAGCATCTAATTTCACCTGGGCGATATGTGACATCATCACAGAGCCTCGGTTTGCGTTGTTTTCATGTTTGATTTTCAAGTTCTCCGTACTTCTCACTGCATGTGGATGTGGGGGCTAAGGAATCAGGTCTGGCAATACTGCTATATACATTGTTGAGATATCCCTTGTGCAAATAGAAAGGAATGTATCTGATTTTGTACAGATTAATTTCTATTACTCTGGAAGAACCAACCTATAACCAAAATGGTATCCAATCAAATTATATGCAGCTCTAAGTGTAAATTCGGGGAAAGGATTGACTACCAACCTTGGAACTGAGCTGCCTGGCGAAGGATTTTTATCAGGAATATGGGAGCGTCATGTGGTAGAGATGTAGTTATTATCCAATGGTATATCTTTGGATCCAATCCTGTCAGAGCTAATGGGAGCATTCGCAAGGTTTGCAATCCTTCAAGTCTGATGCAAATGGGAGTCTCGTCTCCATGGGGTTTTATTTGCATGCAGCCGTCTTTTGGGAAGCGGTTTACCATCTAGAGGGCAGTTGAAAACATGCAGGGAGGTACGCCCTGCATACATTTTGCCTGTATCACCCTTTACCCAGGAAGGAACATAAAATCATGGTAAACAAAATTTAGATAATCATACGATCGAGGCAGTTCTTGAACCAGTTCTAGTTTCATTGGAAGATGGGTGGCATAGTTGGATCTTGCCCCCAAATAGTCTCCAGGATGTTAATCTCAAAAATCATCTAAAAGGTTATACCCAAATGTGATCACTTTGGGAACTCCCTGTTATGATAGAAAATAAGGTAGCTTTAAACCGAGTTCCTCATCTGGCTCAAACCAGGCCTAGATGGATACCCCGACCCGACTTCCGCTCTGATAGGCAAAAGCGTCGATCCCCCGGGGCTCGCCCAGGCGGCGCTAATGGTTGACATAACCGAGAGCATTCACCAAGACACAGCACACGAAATGAAATTTCAATTTCTAGAGAAATACAAAATTACTCATTCCACGTCGGAATGCAGACAACCCACGACAAGTACCACTGGATTGATGGGCGGATATCCCGCTAAAGAGAAATTTATCTAGGGCAATGCTGACCGCCCATATTGTGCTTCAGTGGACGTGTCTGACTGACAGAAAGAGATGAGGGGGCCACACTAGTGCATCATCATACATGAAGATATCACACTAATTGGATTGCATCGTACTTTGCAGTGTGCATTATATGATTCATGCATTGAGAACATGGGGTTCTAGAGGGGAAAGGTCTATAGCCAAGCCAAGCAAGATCAGCAGAACGGAAATTTATTTCCTCATTTTAGAAAATGCTGGGATTCAACCCGTACGCTAACTGGAGCTATAAAGGATACGTCTTCGCTCCAACAAATTCACTGGACCATCGAGTCAACACAGCACCTTTGTCGACTAAGATTTCAATAATCAACTTTCTCATCCAAACCCTCTACTTTGGAGTTCATCATGCATTTTTCTAACCTGATGTTTGCCGATTTGACCGCTGGTCCTTACACCTATATAGACCGAAGAGTTCAGATTATCTAGCTCAATCAAAATCGCCGTCCACATAAGTAGCTACCATCATAAACCTAGTCTACAATGTTTCATTTATCGTTCTGGATTATTCAAACTCTGCTCCGTACGAGCCGATGGGTTTCATGCGCTTAAGAAGTAACATGAGCTTTTTAAGATGACATCTGCGCGGCTCATTTCTCCAGCACTATGGGTTTCTACCTGACAAGCCCTTGTCATAGCTAAAGTTTGGCAGATTGATCTCAAACAGAAGATACCAAACAGCAGCAAACGACTACTATGCCACCGAAGTATACAGAAGTAGCCATTGTGACCTGGAGCGCCGATCCTGAAGAGTGGATGTTAGCTTCTTTCGCTAATATGAAGAGAATTTATTTCAAATGGCACAACTCGGGACTGCGAATTACTCTCTTAGGTGTAGTTTTAACCCATTAGGTTTAGCGCTCTTTATCCGTGTGTGTTTCCGTGTGTAGTTCTATAAAGTCCATCCAACAACCCAGATTTCTTTTTCGCCTTTCTTTCTCCTACACTTTACAGGTGAGGCATCTTTGCCATTGGCCTGGCTAACCCGGGTTTGGGTTACGTCCAGGTTGGGTTCTGTGGAAGCCTAATTACTAGCACCTGGCTATCTTATGGGTGATCCGTTTCGAAGGGACGAGATCTCTCTTCTTTTCGTGTATTTACCGTGATTAGATCCCCATTGAAATCATGAGCACTTGCTGCTAGATTAGGGGGGTGATGTAAAACGAAAATGAGGAAGAACTCCTATATGTCCTACAATGTCGTACATCTAAATGTCTTTCGATCTTCCTTTCCCGAGGATTGATAGTTTCCTCTGAGCGCCCTCTGGTAGAACCTGACTTTATTTGAAATTTGAGTTTTTATTAGACGTTTCTACAAGATGGTTGTTATTACAAGCCTGAATATGGATATTGTGGAGCAAAACCCCAGTCAATTATTTTGAAAGAATTGGTATACTTACACGCCCTCGCCAAATTCGAAGCTGTACGTCTACATGAAAACTGAAAAGCTTAAACAAAAACTTAGCCCTAAAGATGGAAGGGGCTCGGAATAGTCCCAAGGTTTGGGAGGGAAGCTACCTAGGTAGAGATCTATTCCTTATTAGGCCGCGGCGAGGGATATACGTATCAATGATGCCGAGGAAGATATATCTTTCTACTATTTCAAACCTCGATCCTAAATTATATTCAATATTCCTGTTTCCTACCTTATACTAAAGTCACTATACGAGAATCATTTCATTATCTCAAAGGAATGTCCGAACCACTTGGAAGTCAAGAATTGAAGCCAGTCCCTGACTGCCACCTTTCTCCCCAATACCACTTATATGAGCGGAACCCAGATATGCTCACCTCTGTTATCGAGAACGAGCGTACTCGCCGTTTAGTACGGCAGCAGTGGGCGAAGATAGAGACAGAGCTTGATGACTTAATAGAGAATCACCCTATGCACGACGATGACAAAGATATTGTGCTAAGAATCGACTACCTTGAAAAGTTGTCTTTGTTTCTCAAAGAGGAGATACAGTTAATTGGAAAGTCGATAAAGGCCCTAAAAGAACGTATTGAAAACCCCGAGGTCTATATCGCTATGGCAAGACTCTCCGATAGTGAGTTCAACCGAGCTTATGCTTCTTTGAAGCAGAATCCCAACCGCCAGATGCGAAGAGAGCTAGCTCAAAACTCTCAGGATTGCAATGACTACTTTTGCTCTTCTGGACGGTTACTTGAGTCCTCAAAGGTGAATAATATGAATGACAAACTTGGCGAAAACCCTCCATCCTATGATATAGCGGCTAGTGTTTGGAAAGCGAGTGATAGTGCTATCGCAAAGCCGCCTCGGAGTTTTGGGAAGAAATTTTGGAAATATTTAGCTCGACTTTAATGGTCAGGAAAAATTGGGTCTCACTAGGAATGATCGTCATTGGATGATATTAATGAAAATTGCTGTTTATCTGCTTTAAAGCGTCGTGATTGTCGATATGAATGGATTTGCTTGATGAAACTCCCGATGCTGTCCAGGTGAGAAAGCTTCCCTCACCCCGTGTATAAAGCTATGTATAAATCAGGCACTAGAGCCCTATTTGCTCGAACTTTTACCACCTAGGTACTTGAGTTTTAATAGCAAGATGTAGTTAATTCATTCAATACGTTACTTCTAGTGATTGTACTTAGATTATATAGCGGAAGTATCTCTTTTATGGTTCTTGACTATCATGGACGTTACAGTATTAGAAAAAGTTGATCATTGCTAAACGTGAGCGAAACAACCCATACTAACTGCCTGTGCCGCCCACCGAGGAGGGGGGCGGTATGGGCGCATACAGGTAGCTTTGCTGAGCGTTAGATTAATCCACTTTTAGGGTCCATTGTGGTACCTGAGCGTTCTTAGGCCTAATATATATACCGCTACAGTAACAATCAGACATCCCGATTGTCGCTATTATCGTCTAGCAGAGTTCCTTTTGGGATTACATATCATATGGATGGGTTGCTTCGCTAACGCCAAGCAAGAAGATCTAAGTCTGCGAAGTGGTTTGCATTAAACAGCAAAATGCATTCCCAAGATGATAATGCCCAGCCGCAGTATGTATTCAGGCATGGTCAACTCCGAAGAGGGCCAACCAAAGAAAAATAAAAAATGAAAACAACGAAAAACCAAAACAACAAAACAACGAAAAGTAGAGACAGAAGACTCGTTTTCTTCCTTCATCTGTGAGGTGAGAAGCAAAAACGGCCAAAAAGCCCAGAGGAACGCCACCAAGGACACGACCATCATCTCCTCCTCCTCCACCTCCTCCTCCTCCACCACACTCCCGGTTTGTCAAAAAGCTCCGTTTTCATTCATCTCACCTCGCTAAGGGTCTCGGAGAGAAGAAAAGGATAAAACAACAGAGGAACGCCGTCGCCTTGGCATCGCCTCAGCAGGTCAAGCCAGCCACCGCAGCCGGCGAGTCAATTCCGAAGGGCTCTTTCAGCCCGTGCAAGCCATTGCGAATCACGGTACTCCCGCTGGACAAGTTTGAGGAGGTCAGCCTCCTCTTCCTTTTGGGCGGGGTGGGGGTCTGGGGGTCATGGGGGGTGGCCAGGGTCGTGGGGGTCTGGGGGGTCACAACAAGCACACGGCCTTCCACATTATCCCCTGTGGGGAGATCCCCACAGGTATCCTCGCGCTGCTCGCGCGTACCGATATTGGGGAGGCTATTTTGTGATACATTAGCTTGTGTGCATACATAGGCAAAGGTCCGCCAATATCGCTTCTATGAGACTCATGGTTCACCACTTACGGGATACCCTCAGAACCCTTCTCCTTGGAGGCTAGCCGCCTCCGTATAAAATAGCCGGCACCGCCGGCGATGCACAAAATGACCACGGCCAACACGGCCCAAAAGCCCGGCTTGGACACCAAAATTTCACCCATGGACCGAGAGGTCCCGGACGCAGAGGGAGAAGGCGAGGACTGGGGGGTAAAGGTGGGTTGAGGGGCGGGGGGGGGGAGCGGATTCACAATGATACTGATTATGTTTGTCATATTATTCGCCATAGCTTCGATGTTGTGAATACAATTCTACGCTCGGGGAGGGGGAATACGGTATACCCCCTCCGCAACATCGTGCCTGCTTAATTTGTACCAACTACGTCGTAACTACGTCTATAGCTTCCTATTCTACAGAAAGAAAAAGGCTTCTGCAACTGGGAACCCTAAAAGCGTATGAAGTAGGTGCTGAGAAGGTACCCTTAACAAGTGAGAGTTAGTAAAGTAAGTGTTATCAAAAATTGAGAGAAGTCAAAATGTAAGAGTTGTTAATGAGTGAGAGGAGAGAGAGAGAGAGAGAGAGATGGGAGGTAAGAGGTGCACCCCACGACAATCATTATGAGTTGATTTATGGGAACGGGCTGATTCTACACTTTTTACGGACTGGCCTCTGTATATATATACTCTCTGGGAGAGATCCCGCTGGGCGTTTGGCTTCGAGTTCTTGCTTCAGTTGGATGAAGCGCCTGCATAGTCATACGCAACTAATTAGACTGCAACAAGTTAATTGAACTTTGATTGATTGATTGATTGATAATGAGTGAGAGAAAAGTGAGCAAAAAGTGAGAGACTGAAGAAGGAGAGATAGTGAAACACTACGCTATAGTAAAAATTGATATAGTAAATTATAAGTCTACTGTAATTCTTCAGTTCTTTCCGCTCAGGTTCTAAGAATTCCCGAAGATATACAGCAATGTGACGATTTCTCTACGAGCGTTGGTGAAACAATAAAAGAGCCAATTTTTGATAAGCATAATATCCAACGAATAACTATTGCAGAATGGCATTGCCTTTGGCTAGGTGCAGCCACTACTCCACGTCCCGCTGGAGCTTTATATGAGACTCGGAAACACCTACCTCTGGGGTCGCTATAGGCTTTTCGGGAAAGTGCCGAGGGACTAGGAGAGGTCCCTAGCCTTGATCTCCTTCTTTACCACTGCCATCTTCCATGATTGTAGCCCCGCTGTAAAGGCGAACGTAGGCTGCAAGACCTATCTGGGTAATAACGCGGGTTAGTGCTAGACTGATAAACTGACCGAGGCCAGAGTGGATTATTGTGACCATCTTGACAATTAGAAAGTTTGCTTCAAGATCGAAGGCATACCGGTTGGGGCGAGGCAGCATAGAAGAATCAAGGATATCGGATTGGATTGAAGGCTGGTGATGTAGAAGAGGACGCAATCACTGGGAAGCTTGCCATCTGTAATCTTGTCTGTTTGATTATGCGAGTCGCTCGGCTGGTGGACAGAAATGAAATTGGGTGATTCATTCTTTAGGGAGGAACGTGTGCTTGCTTTGACGTGAACATGTCTGCTGTTTATTACCTCTTTGGATGTTACGAGACAACACGGAATCGCCCTTAGTTCCTGGATGGTCCGCTTTCTCCCGAGGAGCAGTTAGTCGCTGGGGTTGAGAAACCAGGGGCTTTTCAAGCCAACGGAGCTTGATGGAGATGGAGAAGAGGTCAAGATGATTGATTGATCCGGGAAAACAAGAAGAGAGAGGAAGAGAGGCTATCTACTGGCAGTCCTGACAAACGGGGTCACATCAGGCGATCACAACAGAGCTCTATATCGATAATCATGCAAAATTGCGTTCCTCTTCATATTTATACCTTGATATATTCGAAGGAAGGTCTTGCAAGAGATTGTCTCTCTGAAGGAGCTCACCTGAGCTGGAAAACATAGTAGTAAATACCCGGGTATCGGGCCGTAGACATATAACACAGAAAAGTGATGGTAGTCCTGTGATGTCTGAAATACGGCTAAAGAGAATATAGGAAACTAATTCTGTATTGACTATCTGATAAGTCAGACCAGGTAGCTAAGCTTGGCGGTGATGTTATTGTTAAGTGTAATTGACTGTTAAGCTTGGGACATAACCGGAAAGGGAGCGTACAGATATTGGTCATATGACTTTGGGAGAGTACAGCAGTCTATCATCAATATGCGTAGAGGGAAACGCTGATAACGTTGAGCATACCTCAGAACGTGAAGATGATATCCTGTCAAGTTTGATGTAACATATCTAGATTGCCACCCGAATTACAGTAGTGCCGCAGCAGTCTGCGAGTCACACGGCGAATCGGGGGTGGCGGAGTACATAATGTAGGTTTTCCAGGTCAAGTGCAAGAATATTTGTCTTATGAGGCGTGGACAGGGCTAAGAAGAACAAGAAAAGTGAAGCTGTTACGTAAGGAAGCAGGGGTCCATATACAACCAACAGGAGCACACAAAAGCAATAATTTCTGGCTTTCAGGCTCATATCTAATACCAAGGTAACTCATTTCCAACATACATATTTCATATTTCAAAAGTCGACGTGGTTCCTAGGTGATGGAAAGGCGACCATTCTACGTACTGCATCTATAGCAAACGAAATTATATTTCCATATAGCCACTAAGATATAGAATTCTCGGCACTAAACACCAGAAATACGTATTTAAGCTTATGCATATATATGCATGTATACCCAGAGATCATCTGCTGCATGGGCAGCCTTCGGCTACAAAGGAGGGGTTAGAGAGACTGAGTGGAAGGGAGGTTTCTCTTATAACCCCTCAATGTTTCTCTGTTCTATTCTGTTTTTTCTGGGAAATAGAACACAGTATAATCAAGATCAAGACCCCGACTTTCATTCTGTCTATATCAAAATGTCAATCCCGTTTGATCAGTATATTTAACTTTTCATTCCTCCTTTATCATATATCATATATTTAGTATGTACTCCAGAAAAATCACCTTAACATATTTGATAATATACTATGGGCGGTTTGCTGAAACGTCGTTTCAGGAACTCACAGTCCTTCCCAGCTCTTGGAGTCGCCAGATGATCATGTTCCTTTAGGATCATTTCCAAAAAGGATTCCTTTAACCGACAAATGTTGTCATGGATGATTCTCCGCGAAAATGATCAATGGGTTCTCACGTTCGGTTCATCCCATATTTAATCCGCATATTTAATCGACCACCGTTGGAGGGAGTTTTGCCTGAGAGCCAAAAGGACGACGAGATTGCAACTACTTGTGTTAAAGTCTCAACGTCCATCTTCGCGGTAGAAACAGCGGGTCTCCAAATTATCGAACTGAATTCAGTGTAGATGATTTTGAGCTTTATAAAACGGAAGAAAATTCGAGATGCTCGGATAGTTAAAAGTCGTTAAGTCAGGATCCGACAATACCAAGTTCAACTTTCTCTAGCCTAAGTATCGGGTGTAGAACTATAACATACCCCTTATTATTCTCGAGCTCATACCCCTAGAGCGTGGTATGAACATCCCATTCTTCGAAAAGCATGTTGAACTAGGGCTTGAGCGGTATACGAAATGTCCTCGGCCAATGCCATGAGCCAATATGGTGATTAACACGTGCCACTTTATTGCACACTACCTATTTCATATTTGACCCGTACCTAACTTACCTAGGTATCTTGTCTTACTGACTAACGCAACCGCTAAAGTATGTGTCAATGCCGCTCTACACCCCAGAGTACTCGTATAGATAGGTTATTAACCAGTACTATTTATAGGTTCCCTATTCAATTGGTCGAGTATATCGTTATTCTAATCAAAATGTACTCACAAGAAGTGTTTATATGCGAACAGGGATAAAAAAAAGGAAGGTAGCTAGCTCGTTAAGCAGTGTGAACAACATTCATGGCATTAAACAACATCTCCATAAGATTCTAACAAATATAAATTACTTGTCTAAAGTTTCTCAAAGACTTCAACTGCAGCCTTAGCAGTAGAAGTCGCACTAGCGGGGTTTTGACCAGTAACAAGACGGCCATCAACGACATGGAAGTCATCCCAAATACCAACAGAGCGCTCATCTATGAAAAAGAAAAAGTCAGTAAACACCCAACGATTCTCAAATGAAAGCTAAAACTCACACTTAGCACCAAGACGAGCAGCAAGCTCCTCACAAAGCTCAACATTCCAACTCTTCAAATCACCTATAATACCCATAGCATTCTCAGCCTCGGTAGTAAACCCAGTAAGACGACGACCTTGAATAACAGGCCTTCCTGTTTCACGATCAAGGATATTGGCAAAGATAGCCGGACCATGACAAACAGAAGCAACAACACCACCACTGGCCCAGACCTGCTCAGCGACCTTCTGCAGCGAAGTTGCAGTCGGGTAATCGATCAGAGCGGCGTGGCCAGCGGAGGCATAGAAAATGCCATACTGCGATGCGTCCAGGTCGGCGGCCTTGGGCATATTGTCCAGCTTCTTGCGGAAGTCGCTGTTGACGTCGTTCCAGATTGTCAGGTCGTCGCCGTTGAGGAAGTCTGGTGTTTGGGAGAGCTGGTCGGCGGTGTAGGTGCCTGTTTCGGAGGCGAGGTCGACTTCAAAGCCCGCAGCTACGAGGACGTTGTAGGGGTGTAGGGCTTCGGTGATGAAGAGGCCTGTTGTTTCTTTGTTCAGAGTAGCTTTGGCCGAGGTAATGGCGATGAGGGCTTTGCGAGCAAGAGTCATTTTGAAAGTGGCTGGGATTTGAGTTGAGATTAAACTTGAGTTGTTTTGGATTGATCCTAATAATGATAATTCTGGAACTGGCAGATCATCTGGTATTTATATCCGTCGACTTGGGGAATTGTAGTGTCGCCCGGTAACTCCGCAACTCCGCAACTCCACCCTCAGCACTCCGCTACTCCGCCAATCCGTAATGAGTGGCTGTTTCAAGACTGAATAATTAGTGAAATGCCAGTTAGTGTATGAATTCAAAGTTTAGTAGAGCTCCGCATTCTGCCCCCAGAGCTATGTGGTCACTAAGCTTGAGATTAGACTCCGCAACTCCGCGCGATCGAGGTTCCAACCTTGGAACTTTCATATTTATGATTTGTTCTTGTAGAATTAGTCATTATTTTTCCGAGTAAAAGGCTAGATTCTCAGATCTCCGGTTGGAATTGAAACAAATTGTCAGCTTCCGGCCAGAGCGCGTCCAGATTGTTCCAGAAATCCACATCAACCGCCATGTCAAACAAACTCAAATCTGGTGCTAGAACATTTGTGTATGAGGTCGAGGAGGTATCGGATGAGAGACCTTGCGATATACCCATACAATCATCCATGGAGACATTTTGGACGTCATTCAAAGGATCACGCTGGGACTGGTTATGCTTTGCCAGGAAGTCAACTTTGGCGCATAGATCTCGCGTAATTTTGGCCGCATTAGCTGCAACAGAGAACTTGGCACCGAAGTTATCAAACACATCGACTGCAAGGCCGATTGCATTCCTGGCTTCGATGGCTAATAATGCATCCGGATAGACCATGACAAAGCCAATCAATGTCATAGCTGCATTCCATTGGCAGTGGAAGGCCTCATGCCACCCATCGAGAATGGAAGTTTCTACAAGAACCTGTTGCGTAATCTTTGATAGCATGATAGCATGGGAAGCACAGCGCATAGCGATCTCCTCCGCTCGAGAACCTGGCGACGGCTTGGAAGAGAAGGAGATCAGTGGTCGGTATAGATTCACGCTGAGATGGTGGTATGAGTGTTCAAGAAGAACGCGCTGCCGCTGTAGCCAGAGTGGTGCGAACTGCTCGAATAACAGGCGTGTGTCATCCGTCGTAAGAGGCGTGCCATTATTTTCACGCTTCAACTTAAGAGACTCTGGTACGGTGTTGCTCCATTCTTTCAGGATTTCGATATGTGGAAACAGAACCTCCGCGCTGGCTTCGAGGGCATGACGATCATCCCATATCGTCTGGCCATTCCGCAAGTCAAGTTCCCGATCATAGAAGCTCGTGTATGCAGCTCGTACTTTAATGTATAGCTCCGTCTGGTGGAGGTTATAGCTCAGCCAAGTTGAATTGTTGCCAATAGGTGCAAAAGCGGATCCCGACATTCTTGCAGCCTCCAAGCTGTCACTAGGGAGCAGGGGCATGACATGAGAATCACGCAACAAGAAAGGACGACCGAGCTTCATCCCAGCTTTGCTATCCATAAGATACACCGCCCACCATAAGCGTCTCCGCATTTCGCGGTCTTGCTCAGGCATGCTCGGCGAGGGGTCCAAATGGAGTCCCAAAGCGTAAGCGGTGCGCACAGCTTGGCCGATTGAATTGTCCAACATATTGTGGAAAGACCCGCCGCACAGATAGACTGCGCAGAGTAAATGGCATTGTAGTGTTGAAAGACACGGACTTTCGAGTTCGTATGTAAGCAGCGTCTGCCCACGCCAAAAGTGCCATCGACCGGCAACCAAAGCATCCTTGCCTTCTACAAGAAATCCCTGGGCGTCTGAGGGCAGAGCTGAAATACCATATTGCATACACATGGCAATGATGATATCGACGAGGGCTGATGGTTTTCGTTCTTTGCCACCAGACACCCATAGAGACTGGTAATGCTTCTTGAACTGGGTTTCATCCAATATTGGGAATAATGAGGTGTGATATGTGTGCCAAAAGAAGTTGATAAAATACTCCTCTTGTATCGGGCTTAAATAGACACCAGAATTAGAAAGGTTCCCCGTTGAGACCAGCCTACGTACTGGGTCTATGTCGGGGCCTTCTGGTCTGTCCAGCAATTTGTTGTCGCTTGCTGAGATGGGCAACAAATTGTTGGGAGCATGTGTCTGTTGAAGATTGAGACTCAAATACACACTGAGGCGCTGGATGAAAGAATGTAGTGATGACGGGCCAAGCCATGTATCATTGGATGATCGCGCAGGGCGGAGCTGTATGCCGCCCCAGTATTTTTTCAAACCATTCGAGTCGGAAATTTCAGAGTTCCTCGATGAACAGACACGAGGTGGCGATGAGGAAGACCCTGTTGGTGTGGGAAGGTTATTGGTCTCATGGGACTGCTGCTCCAGTTTCGCTTCTAGTTGCTGGACTCTCTGCTTCAGCCACTCAATCTCCTCAGAGGCTTGCGTGAGCGTAGATGCTTTGGGTGCTCCACTGTTGCTGCATATTCGGTCTATAGTTTTACAGTTTGAACAAGGGATTTTGTTATCGCACTTCCTGCGTCGGAGTCGGCATTCATCGCATGCCCTAGCTACCTGGACCCGCTTAGGACGCCGGGATGCCACATGACGTCCCGGAAATCCAGGCACTGGGTCGCTCGGTCGAGTAGTCATGGGTAATCACTGGAGAAACTTGGTGACTGAGACAAACGCCGGCAAAATATACAACCTGGAAGTGGGCAGGCACTCGGCACCTCTGTGCTCCTGAGAAGTTTGCGGGGTTTGCATACGCCTGGTACCTGGCCCTACCATGTTCTTAACGTAGCGATTACGTAATGAAGCCGGCATACCGGAGGATTTATTAATCCTAGCTACTTGGAGGTTTCGGTTGAAGTGTCTTTTCCAATGGCTGATCGGTCGATACGTTTCAGTGCACGCGCAGAAATGGCGAAAAGTACCTTACTATGCCTCATGATTGATAGTAATGGGTTGCTTTAGATCTGTTTGGCCGGGCTACCCCGACCTGAATTTGCAACTGAAGAGACAGTTGGGTTTATAGAACGTGTGACTTTCTGATTAATTCAATTTGGCTATTATTCCTTGTCCTCATCTTTATCCTAATCCTCGTTGAAATCAAAAGTGAATAAATAGCGCGGCAGGCAGGCATTTGAGCCTCATTTTCGTCACTTAAGGAGCAAAGAAAGGTCTGTACGGCAGTTGTTTGGGACCATCATGATTGCAACTTTGAACTCGCCTGATTCTTTCAATAGAACCATTTTACTATTTCAACACCTATGGTATTAGATGAAAAGAAATATGTAAAGTAACAGAAGAAAAGAAACTGTAAAGGTTCCACCAAGGACCTCCAAAAGGATGATTTGGAAATGTCATGTCGGTTGGGGGTAGGCGACTGGGAGCAGGATGTGATAAATTGGAATCCCGGGGGAATGAAAAAGGACAGATTCTAACTACTCTAGGATGGGTTCTGATCACTCAACCCCAACCTGTCTTCGATGACCTTGACTATCTCGGTCCATTCCAACATAGCGCCACTCCCCACATCCCCACAAGCCAACACCTTGGATGACTGCGGTTGTAGAACCTCGAACCAGCCCACCTCCTCTCCATTTTCCTCATCTTTTCTAACGCCCCATTCCTCCTTTAGCACCCGGATATGCTGAGAGGTCACTGGGTGCCGCCACATAGCCGTATTCATGGCTGGTGCAACTACAATCCGTTTTCGTTTCCCATCAACATTGCCATCGGTATCCCAAGCCCGACATACGGAGGTCAATAAGTTATCGCTAAGTCCGTTGGCGAGCTTGGCTAGGGTATTTGCGGAAAGAGGGGCAATGACAAGGATATCTGCCCAGCGTCGGAGAGAGATGTGCAAGATATCAACACCACGGCGCCAAGGCTCAGGTCCCCATTCCGCCTCATCATCGTAGACGGCTTCCACTCCAGGGAGGGAAATGAGGGACGAGACGGTGGGCTGCTCGGCGGACTGACCGGCTAGGAATTGCTTGGCTTTGGTCGTGAGGATTACCCTTATCGAGAGCCTGTGGATATGATGGGAGAGGGCGCTGATGATATTGGGTATTTTGATAGTCGCGACTGAGCCAGTTGCAGCAAGAAGGAGGTGAATGCGATTGTCACACATGGGTGTCTGTGATTCTGTGGAACTTTTGTTCAGGGCATCATCGCCACTGCCGTGGGTCATTTGAGACATGACGACTTTAGATATAGAGCACCCGAATGCGTCAAGTTAGTCAGTCCGTAACATGTGCAGTTTCGAGCCTATCATTATAGATGATACATGAGATCTATCCACGATAAGAAAACTTCCAGAGCTTCCAACCCTGGAAGGTTCTAAGGCTGGAAGCGGGGTGATAAGAGCTTATCGATAAGAACTCGACTATTTCGGGTTTATAGGATGTGATATACCTCCAGGGCTATAAGTCGCTACTACTGAGATGTAACTGATATTATTCCTCTTACTGTGATGATTGTGATTTTTTGTTTCTCGTTTATACACCTATTCGAACCCATCATGCATTTCGAATGATATATGTATCATGTCTGAGAAAAGTATAACTCTCGTCGTACGCCCCCTATACTCGACAACAACAGCAAATCAGGTAAATCAAGTGCTCTTCTTAGCATTTTCACGCTCAGCCTTTCTGAGAGCGCGCTTCCGAATGCTCTCATGCATAGACTTGTTCTGCCCGAGAACAAGCTTGCCCATAGTTCCAGAAACAGAAGTCAAGAACCAGGCCATGATACCATGACTCCAGTAGGGCGACGAGCTGTAAGCGTAGGTAGGCGATCCACCACTGCGGCCGATCTTCGAGAGAACGGAACGAACAAAAGCGCGCGGGGTAGGGATAGAAGCCGAGGCACGACGGATCTTGGACATGGCAGACGTAATCAGGTAGGCTTGGACAAGTTCCACATCAATGCCGTAAGGGGCCAACTCGCCGCCAAGAGCAGTAGACCAATGCTGAAGGAATGCCTTGCTGCCGGAGTAAGTGGCGAGGAATGGGGTGGGTAGGAGACCGCCGAAGGAGCCCATGGTCAGAATCAGACCGCGGCGGCGCTGCATCATGCCCGGAACGACAAGCTGGGTGACGCGCAGCGTGCCGGTGCAGTTGATGGTCACAATATCGGCCATCTCTGCGGCGGGTGTCTGCGCAAACGGAACGGGGATCGAGTGGCTCAGGCCAACGTTGTTGACTAGTATGGACACGTCCAGATCAGAGACCAGTTCACCCAGCGCTTGGTAGTCGGCATCGGCGTTGCGTGAGAAATCCATTGCGAGTGTCTTGGTCTGCACCTGCGGGAACTGCTTGCTGATATCCTCTGACAGGGTTGCAAGCTTCGAGGCTGTTCGTGATACGAGCACAATGTTGAACTTCGACTTGGCCAATTGCAGCGCGAATTCTTTGCCCAGACCGTCTGAGGCGCCCGTTACCACGGCCCAGCTACCGGGGGGACCGAATGAGTGAAGCTTTTTAAATCATTTTAATCAGTTTCATTCAACTAAATTTGAAGGATTGAATGTTGAATTTCTTACCGGTTTACCCGGAAGCACGAACAGGCTGAGAAGCACCCGCACGAACGTCCAGACCTTGCAGGCAATGACCAGGCCACCAGTCGCTAGGAGGAACAGGGCGCCATAGGTAGGTAAGCCAGGAGTAATGTGGGCTGGCCACTGGGAAAGACACCCAATATGCTTCGAGAGATCCATAATGAGTAAAGAAAACGTGAATAACGCGAAGTTGATAGAAGGTAAAAAAAAGTTGAGCAAACCGATGCGAGGTTTCCAAGGTTGTTGGGGAAGATCAATGCCAAGACTCCCCCGAACATCCTCGGCCTCTCAAGGTCAGAAAAACAAGCCCCAATCTCCTTTCAAGCAAAGAACAACAACATACTCACTCAAAAATGGACCAATACCTCGCCTATCTCCCCCAATCCGAGGGCTTTCTGCCCAAATGGCTTTTCTTTGTAAGTTCTGTGTCCCTCTCCAATCCCATTACCTCTGCCACTCCTAACCCCTAGATACCAATCCCAACCTGAACTAATCACCTCTCTATATAGGTTTCGGTCGTCTCCGCTCTTAACAGCCTGCAAGCCTACTCTGCGCCAGAATACACCTCCCTACTCTACAGTAATGGCAAGGTCCCCGCAGCTCCGCTCTCCGGCCGCATCTTCGGAACCTGGACCTTCCTCTCTGCAGTCATTCGCATGACCGCTGCTTACAACATTACAAACTCTGTCGCATACGACCTTGGCATGTGGACGTACGGCATTGCGCTGTCACACTTTGTTGGCGAGCTTGTCTTCGGAAATGCGTCGCTCAAGGGCCGGTTCTTGAGCCCTTTGATTGTTGCGTCGGGTTCGCTGGCTTGGATGTTGACCCAGCGCGAGGCGTACCTGAGTTAAATCCGTGGTTCTGGAAAGGAGGATGGCTTCTGGAAATAGTCCAACGCAGCACAACACATGGCACAGATAGTCATGGAGGAACTGAGCATTACATGTTGGACCACCTATGTATAACTTAACGCTTCGGCACAAAAGCTTTTGTAGGGGAAATAATATATACGCATATAGGAGAAAATGTCTTCAACTCTGGTATAACCCTGTCCAGACTTCATCACTGTCGTTTCTTTTCTTTTCTTTTAATTCCGAGATACATTACGAATCGATCTTCTTCCTGTACAGCTCGCCACCGCAAGCCCGCAGCTTGGCAGCAGCTTGTTCGGGAGTGATATCACGTTGAGGCTCTGCCATAAGCTCATAGCCAACCAAGAACTTGCGCACGGTAGCGCTTCGCAGCAGGGGAGGATAGAAGTGCAAGTGCAGGTAAGATGCCTCAATCTCCTCCTCGGTGCCATCCAGTGGCGCCTGATGAATGCCCATGCTGTAAGGGAAGTGCGTCTCGAAGAGATTATCATAGCGACGGGTAGTCTCCGCGATCGCCTCAGCAAGAAGCATTTTATCGGCCTCTGACAAATCCACCAGCGCGCGCTTGTGCGTGCGGCTAACAATCATCGTTTCAAATGGCCATGTCGCCCACCAAGGACAGACAACCAGGAACGCCTCGTTCTCAAAGACAACGCGCTCCTGCTTGCGGCTCTCCAGCGCTGCATAGTCCTCTAGCAGGTGGCTACCGCCGTGCTGCTTGCGGTACTTGGTCAACTGATCCATTTCGGCGGCGGGCTCTTCCGGCATGGAGCTGGTCGTCCAAACCTGCCCATGCGGGTGCGGGTTCGAGCACCCCATCGCCGCACCCTTGTTCTCAAAGATCTGCATGTACCGGTACTGCTCCTTTGGCTTGGTAACGCTTGCTGAGGGGGATGTTGGCGGGAGTGTTGTGGCGGGTGCGTTTTTCGCTAGCGGGGACGTTGGGGACAAGTGTGCTGTGTATATTTCTGTCCAGGCGTCGATCACGGGCACGATTTCGCGAGGCGCCAGGTCGGCGAGGGTGAGGTTGTGCGCGGATGAGAAGGTGAGCACGTAGCACTTGCCGGTTACAGGCTCGGCTTTGAGGAACCGCGATTCGAGTTCTGTGGTTTGTGAGCTTGGTATGGGTGGTGCGGAGAGGCTGGGCAGCTGGACGTACCATCCTCGTTTGACGGCTCATAGGCCGCTTGTTCTTCTTTTACTGCGCTGTAATCATTCACGAATACGAATGTGCTCTCATAATTAGGGTTGGTATCGCCCTGTGCGCGCTCGTTCCCGGGGCAGAGGTAGCATTTGGGGTCATAGTTGGGTAGGGTAGTCTTGGAAGGGCTCTCCTGGGCTCCTCTAGATTGTTGTATGATTAGCAAAGTTGTTTCTGACTATGCCTTTGTCACGAGACTGCTCACTGCCAGGGCCGCTTGGTTCGGTGGGGAGAGACCAAGATGGAGGAGCCACGAAGGGGGTTGTATCTCCGGTGGGAGATATCGTCGAGTACGTTTTCCATGGCGCTATATATTGGAATGATCGCAAGAATACCTTGAACAGAGTAGAACGAAAGAAAGGAAAAGAAAATCCCCGAAAATGCTTAAGAAGGGTCTCGGGGTTAAACGTCTAGTGGGGAGGCGGGGTCTCCGGAGTAGGAGTGTGTCAGGTTACAACTGTTAAGCGAGGCCAAGTGTTATTTATGTCTATAGGAGTCCCAACGGATCTCGCCGAATGTACTAGTATAGTAGAAGTTGTAGAAACAATATATAATAGCATAGCATCGTCTTGGCATCACCTCCGTCTCTCGGTGAGCCATACAGGGAATCGGTATCCCGCAGTTTTCCGGGGAAGGCGCACGTTTGGGGGGAGCTGTTTGACCTGAATGTAGTCAAAAGAGGTAATTTAGCGCCGCAACTAACGGATAAAAAATGAGAATTCCCGGGTGCTGTCCCACATGGGTGTCTAGGTGGTCTGGTAATGGATTGTTAGTGGACTGTTAGTGGATCGAAAGTGGACTGGGACCCAAAAGGCTGAAAAAGGAAATTTATGCCCGCATCGGTATGACGTCACTTATTGCTTATCGTCCTTACGAGTTGTGCATCGATGTACAATATAGATCCAACATAGAAAACAGCAACACTACGACTCACATAGACTTGTTGTTTCATGTCTATTGTATTAATTTATCTATTGGGGTATACTGACTATTATCAATGGCTTCTCTTCTCAGGTTGCATTTCAATTAACACACAATAATCAAACCACTATGAACCCCGCCAACCCCGCAGCGACCTTGGACTCGTTACCCAACGAGGTATGTATACAGAGCAGACTATCATAGGCTATGAATCTAATGATATCTTTAGGTATTTATCCAAATTCTGTCCGACTTCTCAACCCGAGCACTTCTCCCGCTCACGTCAGTCAACCACCGATTCCACGCTTTAGTTCTAAGAATCCTCCACTACCGCCTACTTCTCACCATACCTCTCAAGGAATACAAATTATTATTGGAATGCTTTCACCCTATCTCAAAGCTCACCGAGCCACACGTCTTCTGCAAATACCTTGGAACAGATGGCCTAAGTGAGCGTCATGATGGCGCGGGTTCGTTGTATGAAAACGTCGATACCGCCCACCAGCTTGGTAGAGTAACGGGGCTATATTCGCGCTTCCGTCCAGAAGTAAGCAACGAAGAAGAAGAAGAAGAAGAAGAAGAAGAACGGGGGGAATATAGCTCCAAGTTCGGTCTCTCGCCAGGTAGGATGCTTCTGTTGTCAGAGGTGGTGGGGTTCATACAGGCTGACATGAATGCGGGCCAACAAGGCAAGAAAGAATATGCAGTAATACGTGAGGTTACTTTGGACGGATATGAGGATTTCTCACAGTTATGTGTGGTGGCCAATTTAGTACAAGTTAAGCCGGGAACGTTGTTGCTGTTGAGTGCATCGACTATCGAGGATGGGTTTGTTCGGTTATGGAGGGAGTGGTTGCGCGACCAAAGTGGGGAGATGAAAAGGACTACAGAGACTGACTGGGAAGGGGGTTCTGAAAAGGCGCAGATGTCTTCCGGTGACGATATACTGTGGGTGGATACGAGCAAAACCGTTGGGGTAAAATTGCGCGTGCGGCCAAAGGCGTGGAACCCGTCTTTCCCAGTACTCGTACATCAAGATGATCGGGATGATAACTCTTGGGTTGGGTATGAGGTGATTTTGCAAGGTCAGTCATTGCTCCTGTGGAGAGGATTCCGTGTTGACTGGATAGAACTTCATATCCGCTCCACGCGTTTACTGCTAGCTGTCGAGCAGTCAAAGGAGGAGCAGAAAATCCATCAAACAAATGCAATAGTGATCGGGGGTGCTCCAGTCTCAGTATCTTGAGTACAAGTTGATATATTTGGTACTCAGCAGTATATAAAATAATTGTATATGGCAATACATATCCTTATATGAATGGAATAGTTACACAAGGAGCTATATATTGACATAAAGTGGCCATCAGAGCTCGCTGTACGTAAGTATCAGGTATTATCTACACATAAGTAGCTCCCAATCACCAGTATATGTATGTAGATACTTCTTTACGTGCCTCCTACGCATCATGTCACAGGTTTAGAGGTACAGTTTCTCCCTCCCCGAGTTGATATTTGGAAAAGATGAACAGCAATCGGTTTCTCATTTAATGTGCAATAGACCATCTGAATGTGATTTGGGGGGGTGTTTGACAGGATGGAATTATGGAATGAAGTATAGGAATATTGGGAAGGTGGTTTAAAGCATTGTCTTCTGTGCATGATATTGTTGACTCAATACTCATTCCTAGGCCTGTCCTTTTATAATGCAATCCATATATATATACCTACCTACATGTAATATATACCTAGGTAAAAGTAGAAATCCTTGTATCTGCCAAGCCATCGAAGCCTTCGGGAAGCCGTAAACATGGCGTTCGGGCCGACATTTGGGCCAGTCAGGTTGCTTCGGGGCTCATATTGGACTCCACAAAAAAAGTTTGCAATGGCATTTAATTGCCGATTGCCGAGATATACATTCAATTATTGAGCCGAGGCTCCTTTCGGTTATATTGGAATATCCGTAATCTTTTCTTATCTCGTTCTCAGTTTTGAACATTTTAATATTCTCTACGCAGGGGCATACCAGGGTTACTTTCGGATCTAATGCAAGGCATTATAATGCCTTAGTGCCTTAATTTGGCCTGATATTGGCATTAATCCTGACCGCTTCCGGATCTCAGAATACAGTGTACTGTAAAGCTTTCGGCACAGAATAACTAGTACGCTGATAGGGCAAAATACTGCCTAAGACGGATGTTCAGGCACCCAGGGGTAGACCTCCGTAATTGTAATTCAGGTATCTTGACTTTTTCTGCCACACTAAATTAAGGCATTAAGGCACCACTGTATACATTAAATCTGAAAGTATCCCTGGTATGCCCCTGCGTACATTTTAATATTCGCGTTGATTTTGCTGTTTTGGCCATCATATCTCCGTTTAATAGATACATCACAACTCCACATCACTATATACCTAGCCTGGCCTCAGTCCATCAAGATGACGGCTTCAAATGACGGGACCGAGGCCATGCTGCCTTCCAAAATTCCTTTCTGGCGCCTGATCTTCGACCAAAGGGTCGTCACCGAGGAAGTCATGCAATTTTCATACACCGGCTCAGGCACTGAAGACGATCCATATGCCGTCGTCTGGATCCCTGCCGACCCGCGCAACCCCATGAATTTCCGCCCGGTTAAAAAGTGGTCTATCACACTCCTAGTATCGTTCGTGACTCTCGCAGTGTCATTGGTTTCATCGGCATTCTCAGGCGGAATGAGCCAGATCATAGAGGACTTCGGTGCCTCCCAGGAAATCGTCATTCTAGGCGTATCCCTGTTCGTACTCGGATTTGCTATCGGGCCCTTGATCTGGGCACCCCTTAGTGAGATCTTCGGCCGGAGACATATCTTTACCATCTCTTTTATGTTTCTCACTGTGTTCAATGCCGGCGCGGCGGGTGCAAAGAACATTGAAACACTGGTTATATTACGATTCCTGGCGGGCTCCTTTGGATCCTCGCCGTTTGGAAATGGAGGTGGCACCATTGCGGATATGTTCCCAGCTTCTCAACGTGGTATCGCCATTAGTCTTTTTGCTGCTGCACCCTTCCTAGGACCGACACTAGGTCCATTCATTGGAGGATTCCTAGCTTCTGCTGCCGGCTGGAGGTGGGTGGAGGGACTCCTTGCTGCATTCTCGGGTATGCTTTGGCTATGTATCATCTTCTTGTTACCTGAGACATATGCACCTGTTCTACTGCGCCGTCGCGCAGAAAAGATGTCTACCTTAACTGGGAAAGTGTTCCGCAGTCAGCTCGACATCGACCGTGGTCCAGCCCCTCTGGGCAAGACGTTGAAAACGGCGCTTTCTCGCCCGTGGATCCTGCTCTTCTGTGAGCCAATTGTGCTACTTTTCTCCATTTATCTGGCAATTGTTTACGGTACGCTCTACATGCTCTTCGCCGCCTACCCAATCGTCTTCCAAGAAGTCCGCGGCTGGAGCGAAGGCATCGGCGGTCTCGCCTTCATCGGAATCCTTGTTGGTATGGTAATGGCCGTGGTATATACGTTCCCCGAAAATTTCCGCTACGCCAAAAAGTGCAGCCAGACCACCGACCGGCTCGCCCCCGAGCTGAGACTACCCCCAAGTATGGTCGGTGGTATAGCACTACCAATTGGCTTATTCTGGTTCGCCTGGACCAACTCGCCCAACATCCACTGGATGGCCTCGGTGGCAGCAGGAGCGCCCTTCGGGTTTGGCATGGTCCTCGTCTTCCTCAGTGTGTTCAACTACCTTATAGACTCATACACGATCTTCTCTGCCTCCGTGCTCGCCGCAAATTCCGCCCTCCGCTCACTGTTTGCCATGGCCTTCCCACTTTTCACAACCTACATGTACCATAACCTGGGCATTCATTGGGCCTCGTCAATCCCAGCCTTTTTGGCGCTTGCGTGTGTGCCCTTCCCATTCATCTTCTACAAGTATGGCGCCCGCATCAGACAGCGGTGCACATACGCATCAGAGGCGGATGCCTTTATGCGCCGACTTGCTGAGAAAAACCAGGCGATCCTCCACGAAGAGCCTGATTCGGAGAAGGATGACAAGACAAACTCAGTGGCTCGGGTAGCCGATGATACTTACTCGAGTGATACTGATACTTTGTCTACTGTTCCATCTCGCGGTACCATCGCGCGTCATGCGTCCCGCGCATCTCGGCAATCTGGTCGGTCTTTGCATAGTGTTGCGACTGCAGCGCAATATGAGGAGAACCCCTATGACTTGGATCTAATCAATACTCGACAATCGGCTATCAGTCGGAAGGATTGAATAGAGAGGCATGTCATACAGAATCATTAGCACATACGTTATTTGTGTCCTAAATACCCCAATTTTAATGCATTTAACCAACAGTATTGGCTTTCTAATATTTTATTTTCCCAAATGAAACCTAATATATAAGTCGGTAACAAATAGTTGTCAACTTGGGCTGAAATTAAAATGATCACCTCATCATCGTCGGGGAACCTCGGTCCATCCCCGCCTCGGCCCCCAGCCTCCACGCTATAATCACGCCCATCTTCGCTGGTTCAACTGGGCTAAGTGGTAACATTGGGATTAAATAGAGTATTGACATTCACGATACTCGCCATGCCTGGCAAAATTGACGCCTACGTTGACTGTGGTATGCAACCCCGCAGCTCCACCCCCTATATTGATGGATTCCATTTCCTAATTGCTGTTTGGACAGTGTCGCCATACTCATACTATGCGACACTTTATCTACGAAAAAACCGCAAAGCTCTAGAATCACACGGGGTCGAGGTTGAGTAGGGACATCTCTGGTTGTTACATGGGATATAATGTGTATTAATAAAACAGATTCCACCCAGTCTTCTTAGGCGGGATTAATGTTGGCTCAGGTATGAATTATCCAAATACCATTTGGATCTTGTTATCAATTAATATCAGAGTCACTGATATTTTGAACAGGGAATAAGCCCCCCTGGACACTTCCCGCCAAAGCAGCGTACTCCAAATTCGACTCGGAGCGAGCATGTAAATACTTTGGAGTCCCGCAGATCCAAACACCCGAGTTCTTCCCAATCCTTTCAATCATGGTATCATCATCTCCATGCCTTCCAAACGTTTTCTTCCTCACTAACGAACCAGCCCCAACGATGCATGATCTACATTAAAGGCCACTTCCCACGCGAGAAGTACGAAACAACTTTCCTGTCGCTGTGGGAGTGGATGTTCTACAAAGGCATCGACATCAGCAAGCCAGAGAAGTTAGCAGAGCTATTCCAGGAAAACGGGTACTCCGACTCGGAGGTTAGGGAGATCCTGGCTGCGGCGTCAAGCCCGGAATTCAAGCAGGCTTTGACTGCTAATACCCAGACTGCTCTTGATAAGGGGGCCTATGGCGCGCCGTGGTTTTGGGTGCGGAATTCCGACGGCAAGGAGGAGCCGTTTTTCGGTAGTGATCGGTAGGTCTGGGAGGAGTTCTATACGATAAATAGGTGCTGATTGTTATAGGTTTGCATTCATGTGGATGTATCTCGGGTTACCTTTCCAGGATGTTGCGATTGTTGAGAAGTCGAGGCTTTAGGTTGGATATGATATGCAGATTCCAAGAGACTAGTTTCTAGGATACAATGAAACGTTTGTATATATGTATATATCTGGACTGAACCCTTTAAAAGCTAACACGGCGGTCCAATATGGAGTATGACTAACGTGCGGCCTCGAGGGTATGGCTTTTTCGCCTGCAAGACGGGCCATATTTTGGTTGGTCCTATAGGACATTGTAACTTCACATCGAAAGATGCCGATGAAGGTAAAATAGAACGGATCAGTACACATCCAGTACATATGCAAGTATCTATGTACAGCCCACCGGCTAATATTTGAACCGTTTTACCCCACACCCCACACTTATAAAGGCCCAATACTTCCCCAACGATCTTACAGTCTTCTGTATACACATATCCATATCTACTAAGCAATCATGACAGGACCTAGAGTTTCTTGGATAGGCCTCGGCAACATCGGCCGTGTAAGTCAACACCCAACAGCCCTCCAATTCCAACAAAACCTTAAATCTAACCCACCATGCCAGGGCATGAGCCAAAACATCGATCAAAAAGGTCCCCAAACAGGCCCCATTCTCCTCTATAACCGCACAGCCGCACGGGCAACTGCCCACGCCTCGAAACTCACCAACGCGAAAGCCGTACCAACCCTCACCGAGGCTGTAAACCAATCCGACGTGATCTTCACCTGCGTTGGCGATGACGCCGCCCTCAACTCAATCGTCACCGCAATCATCTCGGACCCCACAATCCCGCAAGATTTGTCCAGCAAGACTTTCATCGACTGCTCGACCGTGCACCCGGATACATCCCGACGAACGGAAGCAGCCTTCAACGAGCGGGGAGCGGGATTCGTCGCATGTCCTGTCTTCGGGGCGCCGAATATGGCAGATGCGGGACAACTTATCGTCGTTCCGGCCGGAAAGCGTGCAGCAATTGAGAAAGTGCGACCGTTCTTTGATGGTGTCGTGTCTAAGAAAACGATTGACCTTTCATCTGGAAGTGGAAGTGATATAGATGTTGGACGGGCGTCCACATTGAAAGTACTGGGTAATACATTCATTCTTAATACTGTCGGTGTTCTTGCTGAGGCGCTGGTTGCTGCCGAGGCATCTGGGCTTGGAGTTGAGCCATTGCAGGAATGGCTTGGGCTTTTTGCGCCAGGGCCGTTTGCTAATTATGCGGAGAGGATGGTGGGTGGGGATTATTGTACCCGGGAGGAGCCACTTTTTGCAGTTGATCTTGCTAGGAAGGATCTGGGGCATGCTTATGGGATTGCGAAAGAGGGAGGACTGCGCATGAAGAATGTCGAGGTTATGGATGGGTTGCTGGAGAGTGTAAAGGAGGTCAAGGGGGCCAAGGGAGACGTTGCTGCTGTTTATGGGGCTGTTAGAAAGGGTGCTGGGATGGAATTTGGGAATCAATGATCTTGGATGAGTCGGATTAGGTATGATTATGAGAAGAGCTATGGATAGAATCTGAATCAATTTGATTAAAAAAAAGATAAGATTGCTAAAGCAAGCCTCGCTTGTAATGCTATTAAATCATGGTCTCCATAGAGATATGGTGGAGACTCAAACTAATCAAGGAGTAGAGTTAATTATGAACACAGAATTTTCTTAAAAAAGCAGCCACACGAGCAACATGCAATGCGCGCGATCCTTTCAGTCATTATGCCATTACTCCTCGCGAATCTCCTGAGACTCATCGTGGTGCTGGTGCTCACTTGTGCCAGCCTCACCCTCCTTGCGGCCCGCGGTGGAGGATCCGTGCAGGTCAGCAACGATACCCTCGGGGGGAACCCAGCTCGAGGACTTCCAGGGCTTGACGTGAAGGACGTACATGGTGTCGACCTCCTCAAGAGTGCGACCCTGGGTCTCGTTGACGAAGAAGAATACAACGAGAATGGCGAGGAAGCAGCAGGCGGCAAAGACGTAGCCGTAGCGGAAGTCGATGGTGTTGGAGATGAAGGGGGTGAAGAAGGAGATCAAGAAGTTCCAGGTCCAGTTGGCGGCGGTAGCAACACCCATGCAGACAGCGCGGTACTTGAAGGGGTACATCTCACCACAGATAGCCCAGACAATAGGACCCCAGGTGGTAGCGAAGCCGACAATGAAGAAGCAGGTGAAGACAATCATGGCAACACCGGCAGGGTGCGAGGTGGGGTTGTCGTTCAGGATCTCGTGACCGACGGAGGCCCAGATCATGAAGCAGACAAACATCCAAGCGGCACCGTACATCAGACACTTGCGGCGACCGTAGTGCTCGACGATGTACAGACCAGGAAGGGTCATACCAAAGTTGACAGCACCGAGAATGATGGAGGTGACGTAAGAGTTGCTCAGACCGATACCCTGGAAGATACTGGTTCCGTAGTAGAAGATGAAGTTGGCACCGGTCAACTGTTGCAGAGACTGCAGAGCAACACCGAGCAAGATACGGTGCAACATGCGAGGGCCAGTGAAGACCTCTTGCCAAGGAGCATTGCCGTGGGCGAGCTCCTCCTCAAGCTTCTGCTTCATATCGGCCATCTCTTGAGCAACGACACGGTGGTTGCGGGGGACGCCGTACAGCTTGCACATGACATCGTGGGCCTCTTCGGTACGACCGTGGCGGTAGGCGAAACGGGGAGACTCGGGCAAGAAGAGGGTACCGATACCAAGAATCAGGGGCCAGGCGAAGCCAATGCCCATGGTGATACGCCACGAGGCGGCGTTCTTGAGGGTCTCAGTGCCGAAGTTGACAATGTACGAGATGAAGATACCGAAGGCAACGAACAGCTGGAAAGCACTGACCATTGCACCACGGACTTGGCGAGGGGCAGACTCAGACTGGTACATGGGGACGACACTGGAAAGGGCACCAACACCCAGACCAGCAACCCAACGGCCAAGAGCAATTTGGTACCATTTGTCGGTGGTGGCAATCTGCACAATGATACCGACAATGTGGGTGAGGGCCCAGAAGGAGATGGAGTACTTGCGGCCAATACGGTCCGCAATGGGGGCAGCCACCAGGGCACCAATCATAGTTCCGATGGAGAGCTGGAATAGAGTTTAGTATGGGAATCACTTGCATTGTGGGAAGCTAGAAACATCAACGTACCAGGCCGACAATCAGACCGTTGCGAACGTTGCTGAAAACATATTCTCCGGTGGCGGCATCGTACTCAGCGAAGCGTTGTTTGAAGTCGATCATGGTAGTGAAACCCGAGATTTGACCTGAGGTTCGGCTGTTATTAACGTTGCATCCATAGTGGCGAGGGTTGTGTGACACTTACCAGTGGCGTATCCGAAAATGAAACCACCCATGGAGACACACAGACCGAGGATGAAGGACCGCCAGGTCAGGTACTTGACGGGGCTGTCATCGAGAGTGAGGTTGTCCTTCTCCACGGTAGTCGAGTCCGCACGAGCAGGAGTAGCGGCCTGGGAAGAGAACTGGGATTCGGCCTTCCCAGGCTTGATCTTATCCATAAAGGTAGAGACACCCATATTTAACAGACCCACAATGGATAAAATAAATAGAAGATGGGAAAGAAAAAGGAGGGGAGAGGCCGGGAGAAGGCGAACTAAATAGTCCTGGAGTCGTATGGGAAGTCTCGGGGGTGGTCCTTTCCCTTGGGGTACCGTGGGTACGGAGTATACGGAGTATGGAGATGTACTATGACCAACAAAAAACGGGGGCCCGCATCTTACTATGTATTGTCCCACGTTTTTTTTAATTATCAAATGGGTGTTAAATGGAGTTAAATGGAGTTCTGGAGTGAAACGGGGTTGTAAGGGTGGTAAAATTTCACTCCACGGGCCGAAAAAGTTTCTTTTTGGTCTTTTTCAATCTCTAGCGCCATGTACTCCGTGTTTGGGTTCCTCTTTTTTTCAATTTTTTTTGGTGGAGAAAAGGTGGAGGGAACGGGGGAATGTTAGGGTACCTGGAATGCACGTGAGCTGAAAACATCTGTTATATTGTACTATCATTCATGCTTAGAACCATTGCATTCATGGCATGTCTAAGGTTCATGTGAAATAAACAGGTAGTACAGAGTATACAATGCATGTATACAGCCGTAAACAGTAAATAGTAGATAAATCTATAAATCTATGAAGAGTCAACAGTACATAGTAAACATAAACACCAACGGATCACCCGACCTTCTTGCCACCTTCTAGAAACATACGGGATTCAGTTAGATATCTGGGTCCTCGGTGCAAATGCACGAATCAGAATCGGGGTGGAGATGGAGACGTAACAGTGACCATGAGACTTTTGGCTCTGGTTCCTGGCCATAATCTAAGAATAAATCACTCATGTTTATTAAAGTGACGTATATATCCAGGTGATCTCCTTCAGATCGGGTCCTGGTGCCGTATTTACAGAGTGTAGAGGCGAACCGGAGCATGTATACATGGGTTAAAAACTGTGCATGATAATTTACCCTACATAGTACTATAGACGGGAATGAAAGGCAACTGAAACCGGGTGGATTTCCTAACAAAGAAAATGAAAACCAGGGCTTTTTTTTTTTAAAAAAAAAAAAAAGGAAAAAAGGAAAACAAAAAAGAAATGTTAATACTAAGAGACAAGTGGGTCATAATGCGCGGACTCTACTCTCTACCCGGTCAAAGGGGCGCTGATCATAGTTAAACCCGAGAGCTCCAAAAAAAAAAAAAACACAACTTGTTGCGGTTTATAGCTAACTCAGGCACAAAGAAAAAGAAGCTCTAAACATAGAGGGAGAGAGTCCCATTTTTATCTTTGAACACATTGTAGTGATTCGAAATGTGCTGATAAGAGAGCACTCAGGTTGGACGTGGAAAATAGCATTGACCCACTATCGGTGAGGATTCGGTCGACTTGCGCGCAGAGATTTCCGATCTGTTGATTTTTGTACCCACTTTTTCTCAATCGGCACACCGAATATGCTGTCTATCCCGAGCCGAGTGCCCATCCCGACTCGGGATAGCTACCCTGGCCGAAAGCACACATATACGGAGGATTCCGTACTTTATACGATAATAATATATATAATGTCTATGTATATTTAAACTTCAATAAGAAATCATCAATCCTCACGAAGACATACTCAGAAATGCTTAAATTCAACATGATTCCGTTTTCCGTCCAGTGATTTTCATGGCATGTTCGGCTTGCCTTCTCGGCATCCCTTGTTCGGCCAAAGACCCATAATAAAAAAACTCTGACCTGCAAGTACTAATGTTATTAGTAACTCGAATGTCAGACCACTAAAAGAGCGAAAAAAAAAAAAAAGAAAATAGTGAAAACAGTGAAAACTCTGCAGACTTCCCTGGTTAGCCTCTCACTGGGAAATCTTAGACCACATCCCGTCCATTTTTGCCTTGGCATCAACCTGGGTGAGCTGTTTTTTTTTTTTTTTGCAACGCTAGATTGGACAGATTTTCTCGGGTCAGCCCGGCAGGCTTTATTGTATATTGTATATTGTATAATTATTGTATGTGGGATAATGCAACTATTCTTTAGTCTTTTATGTCTGCGTAACAAAATAAGTCTTATGCTTAACACTGTTTGATTTAATAATCCAACATCGGAAGGCCAAGACCGCAATTTAGAGTTCCTATAAGAATAACAGATCTTCACATTTTCTCCATATTGGGAACATTTTGGTGAGAATAATAAACAACTTTATTAAAACCAACATTGAAATTAGATGAACAAATCCTGATCCATAACAACCTCCTCCGCACTCCATACGTACAACGTAGACATTTAATCTATCTTCCAAAGCCAATGTGGTCCTACAAACAACTATATGACGTCTACATTATGTACCCAGTATATGTTGCACTAGTATTCCGTACTTATGTATAGCATGCCACCTCGCACATAGACAACCCCGCCTCCCCATGAACCGCAACTACCCCATTGCACGGTGACAATGCCTGACTCCAACCCGGCGTTTTGTCGGGAAGGGTCCAGTGAGGAAAATCACGCTTTGTTGTTGTTTAGCATCTGATGTCATATTTTTGTATCCCGGTGCTCGGTTAGTAGCCGACATCTGGAGACAGGCTGTGTATTCCGCCTCCCGATATCCATAATAGGAATTATCACTACGGAGTAAGCTTTGCCCTATTCCACCATGGCTTAGTGAGGTGTAGCTATGTACGATATATGGCCCGAGTCATGCTTGCATTTTGTTGCATTTGATAATAGATCTACTCCGTAGTCAGTCGAGCTATCATATTATCTATATATAGCTAGAAGGTCCTACATCCATCCATCCACACATCCATCGATATATCCATAACCCCAACGCCTTGATAAGCACTACGTTTGTTACACGCATAAAAGTCTGATTCATCTGTGCTACCTTAGATCCTACATTCAGACTTTACGTTGGATATCCGCGTATCTTTCTTTCTATCATATGGGCATCAATTGATTATCTTTGTGTCAAGTTATGCTACATATATAAATACCACGCTACTACTAACAAGCGATCAAACCTATAAAAGACTCATATTATTGGTGCAACATTGCTATTAACTATTATCCTACCGGTCAATGCACTCCATTGTTGCATTCCATCCAAACACCATCGGGCCAATGCACCCGTGGACATTACCCGTCTGCTCTACGTAACGAGATACCGGTGAGGCCATCAGAAGGGTCCACAAGTCTGTATCCGCTAGGCAAGGGTCCTAAGGTTCCAACCTGGGGTATACGAGAACGGCTGATTAATAATGAAGACCCTGCAGAGACCTTAATTCTCCTTAGTGTCGTACCAGATAAAACCAAAAATCATCATCTGTATTGGCGGTATATGCAAGATCATCAAGTCAAGAACTTTTCCGTCCTATTGACCAGGAGAACAAACTCCCACAAATCATTACTGTGTCAAATAAACTCAGAAATCATCCACAGTAAACAGTTCTGGAAACCAAAAAATGCGCGTCAAATGAACATTTGGACGAGGAAACTCGGACGGGAAAAAAAAGAAATATAAAACGCCCAACACCATTTTGCACCCGGTATCGAAACCAATGGACAATGATTAAGAATGGGTGTCGTTTCAGCCGCATCAGCGGTGCTTCTAACGACGATCTGTCTTGCCCATACCACGCTTTCCGGAGAACTGAAAAGAAAAAAAAGGTTAGCAAATAATACTGATAGAAAAGACAGTGTAAAAAAACATACCAAGTGCTTCTCGAGAGAGGCGGTTGTGTGACGATCAGCCTCACCAGCACGAGCCATACGGTTCATCTTCTTCTGGCCCAGCTTAGCCATACGCTCAGCCTTATCACGGTTACCGAAGGTGGTGACACCGTCGAGGCGACGATCAGTTGCCGGTGTGCTGCGGGCACGGCTCTTAGCGCGAGCAAGGGCCTTGTGTGGGTTGTCGTCGACGTCCATAGCATCGGGATCGGCAGTAGGCTCACGGATAGTAGTGCGGCCACGGGGTTGGTTAGCGGCGCGGGCACGAGAACCAGCGGCGCCATTGTCGTAGCCAGCGGAGTCCAAACCCCTGGTCATCTCGGACAGCTTCTTGGCCTTGGCGCTGCGGGGGATGGCGGCGCGGTTCTTGAGGGACTTGCGCATCTTGGCTTCGTTGCGCATCAGCACGCGCTTCTCGCGGATGAGATCGGCCTTCAAGCGGTTGTCGGCGTCTTCGGCATCCTCCACACTCTCGTCGGACTCGTAATAGCCATCCGCCTCGAGCTTCTCTTCCTCCTCCTCGAGGGCAGCGAGCTTGCTCTCGATATCCGGATCCACAAAGTCGTAGATGTTCTTGCCCTTCCACACTTCGGGGATCTTGTCGTGGTTCCACTCCTCGTTGGCAAGGGTGTAGTCGCGCTGCATGTCGAAGTTGTAGACACCAGCACCGCCATTCTCCTCCTCGATGTCGCGCTCCAGTTTCCGGCGGTTGGGGTCGTTCTTGTCGTACTTCTTGAGGTCCTTGACGCCCTCGGGAATGAAGGTCTCGCGCGTACCGCCCATAGGCTGGGCCACGTGGATACGGGACAAAACGTCGCCGAGACGGCTGCCGGGGGTGGCAGCGCTGGAGCCGGACTTGAGCTTCTGGGAGACACGCTCAGCGAGGAGCTTGTCGCAGGCGGCGTTCTTGACGGCGGTCACACCTTCGGTAGTGGTGCAGGAAGCCTGCAGCAACTCGACATCCTCTGCCTTGAGGATCTCCTGGAGTTGCTCCTGGTACTCGGGCTCCAGGTCCTCAGGACGGCGGACATCAATCTTGTTAACAACAATGAACACAATCTTGTTGGCGAACAAAGGCTTGATGCTGTGGAAAAGCTTGATCTGATCGCCGACGGAGTATCCACACTGCTCGGAAAGATCCATGAAGTAGAGAATCGCGGACCGCAAGTGAGCAACAGCGGTGATCGATTGCATTTCAATTGTGTTCATCTCCTCCAGAGGGTGGTCCAGAATTCCGGGGGTATCAATGGCCTGGAAACGGAGGTACTTGTAATCGAAATGACCGACGAACAAACTCTTAGTGGTGAAAGCGTAGGGCTGAACATCGACATCTGCGCGGGTGATGTTGCGCAGGAAGCTGGACTTTCCGACATTGGGGTATCCACAAATCAGGAGAGTACGAGTGTTGGGGTCGATTGAGGGCAGACGACCCAAGTGCTGGCGGACCTGCTCCAGGTAGACGAGGGGGTCCTTCAGGCGGCGGGTGATGGTTGCCATGCGACCGAGGGCAGCACGCTTGAGCTGTTTGCACTGGAACAGAGACTGCGCATACTTGATAAGACGGACATAATCGCGAGAAACGGTTTCAATCAGGTGCTTGGCGGTCGAGACTTGACCAAGGGCGATACGGAAGTGGTCGGCATCGTAAAGAGTGTTCATCAAATCCTTGTCTGGTGGATATTAGACCCCACCCGAGCAGCCATAATCGCCATGGGAGTAAAACTTACGGAAAGGATGAATATCCTGCAGGCGAGGGAATCCATCAAGAATGTGCTGGAACTTCTCACCGAAAGTCTCTTGTGTATACTTGACCTTTCTGGTGTAGAATCCTGATGGGGGAAAAAATTCGATCAGCGATTGTGCTTTATCGATAACCGCAATAACTTTTTTTTTGCTTTTGCCGCCATGTCGGATCAAACAGAAGGATTGGAATCATACCTCTGATACGGCTGATCTTGAAACCAGCACGGATCTGTGTGGGAAGCTGTCTCTGAGTGCGACTCAAGACAATATCCAGGAATTCCTGGTGTGTCGGCACAGGCGCAATCTACCAAGCGGTGAAAAACACATTAGCAATCTCCTCAGTCAAATATGATCCAAAATGGCAGTGGGGAAATTAACTCACATCCTTCCACGTCGTCTTCATGATGGGCACAAGTCAGGAGTCAAAGAAGTAATGACTCTTGAAGTAATGCCGTGAGTGAATGGGTGTTGATAGAGTGGGTTTTTCTCCACGAAAAAATTGTTGGCAGTCCTTTTTTTCTGCCGGGCGGAGGGAAAATGCGGGGACCAGGATTGGACGAACCGTGATATAGGCGAGTCACGTGATATATTACAGAACAAAAAAAAAGATCGAATACTCCATGAAGCGTAGCATAGTTGTATATTGACATCTATCTGTGATCATGATCCAACGTCATGCTCATATACATTGCATTGTCGTCAACTATGGTACACAGTCCTTTGCGGGAAGCCAAAGCCGTTTCTGCCCAGATTTGTAAATATAATCCCCGCCACCCAAAGAAACTCCATTGCTTTTCTCTTAAAAGCCCGTCTAGGATAAACCCTTAAGATGAGACAAAAACATGGATGTGCGTAATAAAAAAAAAACATGTTAAAACCGTCAGTGGTTTAACATGCTCCCAGCCGAAAAGATGCAAACAGAAAAAAGAAAAAGGGAAGAAACATTACGAGGAAGCTTTTACTCCTCAATAGGCTCGGGGCCAAACTCCAGAATCTATTTGGAGTCAGTATGTGTTTGCTGATAGTCAGAAAAAGAACATACCATATCAACCCACCCACCACCACCGAACTGGCACTTGCTAGGGCCATGGGACTCGAAGCCAAATGACTCGTAGAAGGGAATCAGGTGATCATGTACAATGATCGCAATGCGCTCAGCAATTTGAGCCTCTCTAATGCGGTGGATATATGACTTCATCAACGTGCTTCCGACCTGCTTGCCCTGGTGTGCTGGGTCCACAGCAAGTGAATGAATGGCAATAGTTCTGCCACCTTCTTCATGACCAACGGGCTGTCCGTCCTCAAAAGACCAACGCTCGTTTTTCCAGTTGGCCGGAAGTCGCATCGACCGGTCTGTCACAAGGGGCTCTGAAGTGCGAGTAGCAATGATGTGTCCAACGAGTGTTGGGCGGGGTTTAGTTTCTCCCTCTGCGAGCAAAGGGAGAGTGAAGAGGCCCAGACTGAGCTCGGGGCATCTGGTCAGACGGTAAATGAACTATCAAAGTGTTAGTTCTGAAGTCGCGTCCAATTCATATTGAGTTTAGGAAATTCAAATGTTGAATTGGTACTTAATTTCGGTGCAATTGGATCTTTGAGAGTTTTAGAGTAGCCATACCTTATCGTGAGAACAACGCTCCTGCTCGGGGAAAGCTTCCTCCACTTTCACACAATCTTCCACATTAGATGCGGAGAGCAATTGGACGAAAGGATGCAGCTCATCCAGCTTTGTGCGGTTGTGGGAGGGTGGGCGGCGGAACCAGTATGGGAAATCGTTTGCGTCGTCATCCTGATCAGCGGCAGCGTAGTCCTCATCCACCTCATCCTCGTCCTCGTCATCGTCATCATCGATCGGAAACCCATTGGCTAGTTGAATGCCAGCGCGGCTCATGATACGAGATAAATCGCTGTTGTTGGGGTTTCCGAGAGACAAGTCATCCGCATTGGACAGCGGCCTCAGCCCGTTGTCCTGGCCAGGCATGGACTCAGAGGGGTATTCACTCTGATCGGACATAGTGAGTGATTGAGAAGTTGACTGGGGTATCGAAGGTCAGAGCGGCTGGGGTCAAAATTTCGGAAGGTGAGACCAGGGTAAGGTGCCGGGATCAATTGGAGTGCAGGAGGAAGTACCCGGCTTGGTGGCGTAGACGAGGGATGTGAATCTAGAACGGTGGGGATTAACCTCATGCACGTAATTAGGATCAAATATGGACTTGAACAAAGCCAATTTTAACAATAAATTGACATCTTTTGTTCAAAGTAAAATCCCAGGAAATCCAGAGTGCTTCCGATTTATTGGGAAATGTTGGCAATTCATGAGAATTTGCAACGCTGTGTGCAAGGAGGGGTGTTGGGACCTTGGATTGGATTGAAGTGGGAAGACTTACTTGAGATTTAATATTTGGCAGTATTTGACAATATTTTGATGATTCCAGATCTCCTGAGAGAAGTGTTTTTGAGTATTTCAAGGTTCTTCCTGAAGGGCGTGGAGAAGGAACTTGGGAACTTTTTGCAGTGGCGGGGGAGTTCAGCCGATAAAGTACAGGGACTTATCAGTACTACGTTCTGGCCCGTGTTCGCCCTATATTACGATGTATCCTGTTGTACCGTTACATTTTGCCCCAAAGCGGTCTACGTTTTTTAACCTGGGCTTACATGGAGGTAGAGTGTGAGGAAAGTAGAGCTGAAAAGTGGGTTTTTTTTATATTTTTATATTTTTTTTTATTAAGACTAGAATCGATATGAATCTAACAATACCATATAGGACTAAGGTAGAGTTTAAGACATTATGAATACCTACATATGTATGTAGTAAGTAGCATCATCGTTGTACCTAGGTAGATGTGAATCATGCCAAGCCCCTCTAGGGCTACAGTACTACAATACGATCTAGTATACGGAGTAGCCTCATAAGCTCTAATAAAGGGTCTCCAATTCATTACAGGAGCTAGTTAAGTATACCCCGAAAATCACCGAGCATTTTGGTCACGAAAGTGGCATGGGTCATATCGACATGTTGACTTTCTTTTTTGTTACAATATGCCTATGTAGTATACAAGGAATATGTTGTGTTTCTTTTCTTGTTTTTGATCTCTTCCTATTTTGTCTTACGCTTGAAGGAACCTAAAGCCAAGAAAGAAGGACTCTGGCTATTTCTGATCACATGTAGTTGATTGTATATTTATCGATGAATGTAGCTGCACGCAATCTCGACGCTAGCTATATTTAACATACAATCTAGCCCCGTCAATTCTTCCTGGTTTATTAACATGTTTAGTTATACATTACCTAGTTAGTTACATGTGTACATACATTAGTTAACTAACTAGCAGCCCCGGAGTGGACATGTTAAATGCCTCTCTTATCAATCTTGGGTATCCACAGGCGGTGAGTTTATAACCGAGGATGCGTCATATTATTTTCTTTTTTTTTTTGTTTAATCCTGACTCATTATTCTCTTCCCTCCTATAGTTATTATCATGTTCTTTGTTGATTCATGGTGAGGTTGATTCTCCGAGGCTCTTGCATTGGCGTCAACTGCTGGAGTAATTGATCCCACATACTCTTAACCATGACCTCCCGAACATTCAACTGGTCTCGGACAGCCAAATCCTCATTGGTCAAGGTAACCAAACCCGATATACCCCGGCCAATGTTGAGTATACTTATTGACTAAAAATTTGAAGCAACATCTAGTTCGTCCTAGTGATCCGATTGCGGCGCGCCCGACACAGGCGCAGAATGTCCGAGCCCAGCAAGTCGCCGAGTTCTCGGGCAGCAGCGAAAGGCAAGATCGTCTCGGCCACCGCGCAAAGCAGAAATTGCTGGATCGGGTAGGTATCAGGTAACTCTTCTTTTTTTCTCATGCTAACGGTTGCGTGTTCGGCTTAGGAATTCTTTCTCAGCCTCCTGAACTCCGCATCGACTAAGCGCGAAGCTAAGTCGTACCTAGCTCGGCTAAAGGCTAGCCCTGCCAAACCAAGCCAAGAATCCCACGACTCCCCGAAGGAGTCCATATCAGCATCTCTGCCCTCTGGGGTCAATTTGGGGTCGTTCTATGGTGCTTCCAGGGCGGTGTACGACAGTCCTGTCTTCCGGCAAGATACAACTCCCACTCCGCGTGCGCAGGATACACCCGAAAGGTTGCACTTAGCCCTGATCAAAATCACCACTCCGCAATTACTAGATGATATCGTGATCAATGGAGTGGCCAAGACACTGTCGCAGCTCGTCCGCCTGGGCATGGCATGCTGCGTGGTTGTCGACCCCGGAAAGGTGGATGGCCCTGCAGGGCGACAAACAGCCATTGAACAGGCGAATCGGATATCCGCGGCAGTTGATGGGCAGCCAGACTCGAAATCCTTCCGACTAGACTCGGTGCTATCCATATCAGAGCGGGGGTCGGGTCCGCCCACGGTGCTATCGCGAAAAGTGCTTTTGAGCGCTCTTCGGGACGGTCATGTGGTACTTATTCCCCCAATCGCTTATATGGAGGAAAACCCCCGAGCTGTCACAATTTCAGCTAACGATGCTGCCTTGGCCCTAACAAAAGAATTTGCAGGATTGTCATTAAATCCAGACCCGGACGAAGACCCAGCAGTGACGGCCAAGAGAATCCGTACTCTACAAAGGGAGGTCTCACTGGATCGTGTCATTGTCCTCGACCCGCTGGGGGAATCCCGGCATTCAAGGGCCCTCAGTCATCGCACGTTTTTATCAACATGGAGCAAGAGTTTGATCAAATTAAAAACGAGCTTTCCCAGGCACGAAACTCTGTTTCCGGAAACAATGATTCTTCAAAACAAGCACTAAGCACTAACCCAATCTTGGAAACAAATCCGATGTCAAAGTTTGTCAACCGTGAGATTGTCTCACCTGAGCAACCTACCACGTCCGGTCAATCACCGGGTGCCGAGGTGATGGAGGAGGTGCTAGATGGTCATTTACAGAATCTCCGATTAGCCCAACAAGCATTGGCCATGCTACCATCTGCCTCCTCGGGCATCATTACCTCCCCACAAGAAGTTTCCCACTCAGCCCGTTCACCGCAACAGGCTGCCTCAGACCTGTCAGCGGTCGGAACCCGTCGACAGCGCAACCCGTTGATCCACCACCTCCTCACCGACAAGCCTCTTCTATCATCCTCTCTACCCCCAGGTCGACGGGGTTCTTCCAGTGGTGGTGGATTATTCAGCCCGATCACCTCCCACACGACCTTCGTCAAACGCGGAATGCCGCTTACAATCCTCCCAAACCCCTACACAAAACCCTGGACAGCCCAGATCCAACCACGACTGGGATTGAACGACCCTTCCATCGATCTTCCCCGCCTAGTCACCTTAATTGAAGACTCCTTTGACCGCAAACTCGACGTCCAAAACTACCTCGACCGAGTGAACAATCGTATCGCCGGTGTCATCGTTGCCGGCGAGTATGAAGGCGGCGCAATCCTCACCTGGGAAACGCCGCCGGGCGTCCCAGACGACGGAAGTGAAGCCAGCGCTGCCCGAATGGTGCCCTATCTGGATAAATTTGCCGTGCTCAAGCGCAGCCAGGGCGCCGGCGGTGTCGCGGATATTGTGTTCAATGCGATGGTGCGCACATGTTTCCCCAATGGAGTCTGTTGGCGTAGTCGCATCGACAATCCGGTTAATAAATGGTACTTTGAGCGGTCTTCAGGTACCTGGAAGCTGGCTGATAGCAACTGGGCGATGTTCTGGACGACGCCTGGGCTGGTGGAGGACACTCAGCGCTTCCAGGACTATGAGGCTGTTTGTCGGTCTATTCAGCCTAGTTGGGCTGATAAGAAAAGTGTCATTGACTGACATATGTATGTATATAGAAAGGAACATTGATGTCAAGTAACATCAGCCGTTTCCCTCTTTGTCTAGAGATAAGCATATACCCACCTCCCGCTCACAAGGAACATGGACATAATCTTAGCTTAGCTGTACGAAAGATCAAATTCGGCGGGATCTGCCATCAATCTGATAGTTCATCATCATCATCGCAGTCTGTCGCCTGCCGTGAAGCATTGCATTCCATGCACTTCGCTGGATTCGTGGGATGATTGATATGTGCATGGAAAATAGCAATTTTTGTTCATATTGTTGACGGCTGGCAAACCTGACTCATGTAGTATATAAATCACCCAAGATAATCACAAAGCATCTATCGTCAGGTAAGAAATCGTGTTGCTTTTAATCTGCCCCTTACTTTTTATATTTGTTTGCCCACATCATTTCACCACCATGGGCGTGGTCAATTTTGTCGCCCCCATTGTCTTTCCTCTGAGCAGCGTAATCCACATATATCACACGGGCATTATGGCATGGAATGGCTGCCTTGTGTTTTGGCCTACCATGATAGCTTTTGGATTGCAAGTCAATATTGACACCTGGTATATGTGTAAGAATCTAGAAGATAGGCGTCATCTTCCCTAGGAACCAAGGTGTTACCGGCGTCGCTTGTTCCAGAAATATTGTCAGGGCAGCTCCGATTTCCTAACTCGCCGAAGCAGATTGGATACTATGATGACTGGCAACTAGCATGGGCGTTGTAGCTCAATTATTACGGTCGAGGAAGAGGGGAGAAAAATTTCTGTTGATATGTTAGGGAAGTAGCATAGAAAAGGCTATGGAATGTATTAAGTGGTGAGATTTTGAGAAAGAGAGGTATAATATGCATTAATTTCTCCTTCATAAGCTATATGTTTGAATATACAACCTAGTATATGAGATCGTGAAGTACAATATGATGATATTATGTAGTGCAGAGAGATATATAGCAGAAGGGGAAAGAAGACTAGAGTATATTACCTTCATAGGCTGCTTATGCTAAGAAGCAACCTCAATTCGTCATACAACTACAGTATACCTTTGATGTCTATTTCCCAAATCCACAATCTATTCCCCGTATCCCCTAGGAGGGTATGATGGCGAATCAAAGAAGCCAGGTAGTAATGGAAACATTTCGTTATTACTATCATGGATCAAATGAACCACCAATATCTATTCTTAAAACCCAGGCATTCGTTGTAAAAACTCTCAAACGTTGTGGATTCTTCATCTTCCAATTATATGTCCTCTGTTTATGCCGAGCCTCAACAATCTCATTCCGCCACACCTCGCCAATTACATCTAGTGGATCCATAATAATGTGGAAAGTTTGGAGATCTTGGATGATTAAACAGTGAATAAGATGAAAGGAAAATATCAGTTGAAAGTACAACAATATACTCTTTTGACGCTAGAAACAGCAAAGTGTCTCTGAAGATAGTATCAATGTGGTGCAGCTCCCTTGAACTGGCCCAGAGCAGGAAGAGTGCTCACAGGATTTTGGCCGAGCCGTGAGAGTATCCCGATTGGCGTTTTTACGAATCCCGATACCGGGGATCTTCTGCTATTCCCGATCTGCCGTTCGGTCAAGTTTCGGTATAATTATAGCCTTGGTATCCCATCCTGGTATCTTGGCTCGACGTACATGTTCTTGGCGCACGAAACCTTGGCCAACAGCCAAGGCCAGAGAGGCGGTGCCAGTAGAAGTAAAATATGGATAAGAACAAGACAGTTACTTTGAAACAATATAATCCTATTGAAAGGAGTTTACATATATTGCAAGTGAAAATGTAGTCAAAATAGAAGGGAGAGAAAACTACAGATGGGTGGAGTACATATAGGGAGACTTGTGGGGTTGTAAACCCTAAAACCCTGAATTACCCCGATTACCCCAGTTTCCTTGCAGAAATGCTTGCACCACGGTTTGACTAGACTGCACCGACGGAGAAAATTTGAAAAAATGTCGGTGGTATTCTTTGAATTGTCCTTGGCAGCGGCCTGATCACATTGACCGGAACTTTACTGTCGTTTGTGGGCTTGTGGTCCGATCTGCCCTTAGCTACCATTGTCTCTATATCGGTCGAAGCGTTTTAGAATGAGATAAAGCTCGAATTCATGATCGAACACCTCTACAAAAAGTGTGCCTCTGTCCAGGTCCACGGGTGTCAAAATATCTTAAGTACACCCCCGCATATAAAATTCCTCTGCAAGTGCACAAACAATAAAGAGCGACCCACCCGACGCCCAAATATGCCTTGGCCTACACGTTGACTGGAGAAAAGGGGAGGGCCAAGGGCCTTATCAAAAAGATAGTTTGAAGATGCTCGACCGTGGCCCGCCTACCCCATGGAGACTTTCCCCCGACATGCGGGATTCCAAGCTGTTGGTTTGGTTTGGCAACAATTGAACTTTGCCTCCATCAGAAAGATATAAAAAGTCGTTCCCCGGTAAACCGAATGATTCAATTATCCCGAACTGTTTGTTTTTTCTCTGTGGGCCCCTGCATTCATTGGGTTTACTGTTCTTTATTACCTTCTCAAACCAAATTTGGTTTTACCCAAAATGGCCGGTCTTCATCTCAACATCGACTGGAAGTCGAATCGGCGGGCCATCGCCTACTGTCTAGTGGCTGCCATCGGTGCTCTTTGTTACGGTTACGATACGATCTACTATACCGGAATTCAGGGCATGCCATGGTTTGCCAAGGACTACGGGGAACAGAACGCAGATGGCTCCTACTCGCTGGGGACATCGTTCCTATCGCTATCTGCTAGCATCATCTATGTGGGAGAGTTAGTCGGAGCTCTTGCTGCCGCTCCCATCAATGACTTTTTCGGCCGGCGTGCTGTGTTTCTGTCGGCCTCTCTTTGTATCGTTATCGGAGCCATCGTGCAAGTGTGCTCCTTTGGCTCTGATCCAGTATTTTGTGTCAGTCGTGTTTTGATTGGTCTAGGTGTCGGGCAGTTCACTGCGACTTGTCTGATGTACATCGGAGAGGTCGCACCGTCCGCCATCAGAGGTCCGGCTCTCATGTGCTTCCAGTTCATGCAGTCTGTCTCGCAGTTAGTCGGAGCCTGTGTCAACCAAGGCACGCAGAGCATTTCCAGTGCTCAATCTTATCGCATTCCTATGTGCCTACTGGTTGTCCTCCCCGGTATCATGCTTCTGTGCCTTCCTTTCACACCCGAAAGCCCAGTGTGGTATATGTACAAAGGCAAACGCGATAAGGCCATCAAGGCCCTCCGCAAAATCAACCACAGCTTTCGTGACTATGATCCCTCGGCGGACATCCAAGCAATCGACGACCAAGTCCAAATGGAACGTGAAATGGCGAAAGATGCTACCTGGATGTCGCTCATTATGGATCCCGTTGAGCGCCGTAAGCTCTTCTACGCCTGCGGCGCCATGTTCGTGCAGCAAATCAACGGTATCCAGTTCTGGTACACATACGGCGTTGTATTTGCGCAGTCGATTGGCGTCTCCGACCCCTTCACTATAAACACCATTATCTACGTTCTACAAATAATTACCGTCGGTGTTGCAGTTGTCCTCGGAAACAAGATCAAGCGCCGCACGAACCTCCTCATCTGCTCGGGGGGGTATCTTTGTCTCCCTCATCGCCGTCGGCGGCCTGGGCACCACCCGGTCTCCAGACGGCACGTTCAGTCGTGGCATCGGCATCGGTATCGTGGTTCTCGCCTATATCAACATTATCTTCTACAATTTCTCCATCGGCACGCTTTCGTACTCCATCGCATCGGAGATGTCCGTTGGCCGCAACAGAAACAAGATCACCTCGTGCGCCATGGCCGTATTCTTTCTTACAGTCTGGCTCATGGTCTTCACCAGTCCTTACATGTACTACACGGCCAATTTAGGTCCAATGATTGGTTTCGTCTATGGAGGAACAACCCTATTTTTACTGGCTTACTCGTGGTTCTGTGTTGGTGAGACCGCGGGTCGGACCAATGCGGAAATTGAGAGACTCTTCCAAGACAAAGTTCCTGTTCGCCAGTGGGCAACATATGTGATTCCTTCCGATGATGTGGTAGTTATGAAGAAGCAGGGTACCGAGGATGAGCAGATTGAGATGGCGTGAGTTGTATCACATCAATCCACTTAAATATAAATATATGCCTATGCAGACCGCGTATACTACAAGAATGAAATATTTGAATAATATACTATGGAGCAGTACACTAAACAGTACGTAAAACCTTGGAATCTTGGGGTGGATCTTGCGTAAAAGAGGAATACTTTGGTGTATATTGTGAAACTGTCTAACATCTTGATACTTGAAATTGAAGCTATAAATATAGCTTCTATATATCTATAAGAGATAGAAATAGAAAGAAGATACTGAATGAGCAGTGAAAGCGTTAAACGCTGGATCCTCCCTGATTTGGAGAGAGAGCGACCGAGCCTAAGTGCTAGTTATAATTTATTACTTGTAAGTTTTTAGGTGATCTGTTTGGCTTCCGGAAATGTAGATTCCGTCCTATTTATAAGAAATAGAAAGCCTAAGTTCACTCCATATTTTTACCTCAATCTTTATGGAACTTTATACGACGAGATTTATTTAACTCTATTCTCTATAGTCTTTCGCACGATCCAAAAACCAATCCAGACTTGGTTGGGTCTAGGTCGAAAGCTTAACTATAACCTAGGCCTAAGCTAGATTTAATGACTAATAAAATCACTGTCCCAACAGTATCCTGCTTTCTACTATGTATGTCACCATTGTATTCGAAAATATGCAATATCCCAAATTGTATATATTAACAAGTCAGCCAAAAAAGTCCTTCTGACCCTTCAATGCTTTCGCTAAGATTTCCGGGTACCATCGCGCTCCAACGTCCTGGTGGCTGGTCACCCGAGCAATGAAGGTGCCCTGGCCAATGCTCCCACGGAATATCTCGTTAAAAGTTGCCTCTGCATCTGATTTGACCCTGTCGTTTTTCACCAAGTCACGGATATGATCTGGGATCTCCAAAGAGATCTTATCGGCAGAAAGATCCAGACTCACTCCCTGGAACACAGGGAAGGAAAATCTAGGTCCTAAGCTGTCGCCCTGGAAGTTCTCCGGCCGTAAGCTTACACGGTGAGTGGTTGCTGTGCAGATTCCTCCGGTCAGCGCCTCCAAGGACCGGCCAATGTTAATGACCAATGTTCCCGGAAGTGGCGGGGCAGGAATCCATGTCCCGCTTTTATTTTGGACCTCGAGGCCATGGTGGGGAGTACCTTGCAAGAGGAATGTAAGGAATCCAGAATCTTTATGAGGACCAACACCTTGAAACCCAGACTCTTCATTGCTAGCTCCAAGTGGGGGAGGGTATTTGATCAACTTCAGTTTATGTTGCTGCGGGTTGTCAAAGACCTGCTCGAATGCAGTTGGCGGGAGATCTAATGCCTCCGCAATCAACCCTGGGAACAATTCTGCCAGGCTGCTCACTTCCGACAGATATGTGTCGAATGATTGACGAAATCCGGGGATTGCCGTTTCATCGGGCCACTGACAGGAAATTTCTTCATAAGCATTGACAGAAACGGAGACGGAAATATAAGATCTTACCTGGTTAGGACCAACCACATTCCTATACAAAGGCTCGTCTGGACCAGGTGCGGGGAGCTCGGTTGCAAACTGATAAGGGTGTTGGTAGATATGTCAAAAAAAAAAAAAAAAAAAAAAAACCATACTAAAGCTGGAGCTTACATCAAATTGTTCACGATAATCAGGCTTTAAAGCCGTAATTTCTGCACCAAGTCTTGAGTAGCCCAAGAAGTGCGGGCTATTGACCATTTCGATCTCAAGCTTTTTCTCTAGTGGGAGTTCAAAAAGGCCTAGGGCCTTTTCTATAAACTGCTCTTGGCTTTGAGCCGAAATAGGAGCATTTCGGAGATAAAAAAAGCCGACATTCACAAGGGCTTCGCGAAGGTTTGCGAGAAAGGTGGGTTTAGATGGGGATAGTGCCTGAGAGAAATCCAGCACAGGAATCGAAGTGAAAGATGAACCCGACTTGGAAGATCAGCGCAATTCCAAGTACATGGGAGGTAATAGATCATACCATTTTTCGAGATGAGAATCAAACATAGAGATGAAGTGCGATGATTTCAGAGTCAAAGTAAGAATAAAAACAATCAAGGTCTCTTTGATTGGACTGTGATGGCGAATAATGGCGAATGTGGTTGTTCTGATCGAAGACCCCGCACTTCGTACACCACTAAAATATTATGTATTTATATGTATTTGGTTGAAGCCAGCAATCCATTCATTGCATGTTTTTATTCAGAGGTGTAAGAACGTAACCTCCCCTGCCAAGGATCCAAGGCCATAGACACCCTCCTTTATCGCAGCTTGAATATTAAGACTTCTTCTCCCCGCTAGTAGTCTCATCAGTTATAAAATAGAAAGAGAGAAACCAGTGCATATCGATATATGAAGTGAGATCTACGGAATTATTTGTAGATTCACAGAGTGTATGCAAGAATAGAAGATGAGTATGCCCATAAGGGTTGGATGCTTATGCATAAAATAACTAGTCATGGCTGATAGATGTAATGCCATTTATGCAGCTTTTATGCACAGGCTTATCCTTCATGTCACAAATATACAAGGAGTGCGATGAAGAATGCTATACAATGTTAAACAAAGAATGTTAATATAGAGAACCGCCGTGTGAGTGCAAAGAGGTCGATAGTTACTGTTGTCTTCGTGCGTTCATGCCTTGATGCCTAATTTTGAAGGTGTCAGTTTATGTCTGAGGCAAGAATAATCTTATACTCGCTGACGTCACGATATACAATATCTCACCGTTATAGTAGACCCACCCTAGTAGATCGAGAACATCAATATGATCTCAGATATGAGCCTATATTGGAGCAGTATGCCAATGAAGATGCATTTGTGAACAGCCCTGCCGGGACAAACCCACATTTAGGATAATGCGAGCGCGGTAATGACGATAGCATTATATGTTAAAGCGAATCATCATTCCAAGATTCGCAAAGCGTCACACAAAATGTGGAGTACGTTGTAATGGATTTTCGATTGGAAAGATTCCCGAGGTCGATGAGGCTCTATAAAAGGGTAGTTCATTCGGGTTTACTCCTTCCTCCATTATAACAATCCCTCTACGTTCCTATATCACGTTTCTATACCACCATCACCAATATCTCCCACAATGGACAAACTCTCCAATCTCGCCAACAAGCTCGGAGGCAACAAGGGTCAAGAATACCTTGACAAAGGTAAGATTCAGTGTTTATAATCTCGCGCATTGGACTCCCGTTAACAGCACCAGGTATCCACGCGGCGGAGGATAAGATCGGCGGCGGTAACAAGGGTGACGCTACGAAGAAGGCCACCGATGCTGGCCGTGAACAGTTGGAGAAGGCTGGGTATGATTTTCTAACTTGAACAATAAATGGAACGATGTCGCTAATTGCATATACAGAAAGGGTCTCCCCGACAAGTTCTCACACTAGATACATGACCTAACAGAACATACCCTTCCGCTCATGTACCTAAATTATACGACAATAAATAACTAATATCCCAGTGGACATCAAATATCGTAGAAAAGCACCGTCAATATCGCTGCAAGTTGGACAAAAATCCTCCTATTCCCGACCCTAGGCCCCGGCGGGTGTACATGGTATTCGCCCTACATAGTTGGAGATGGTTGTTGACGCGTTCGGTCGCTTTGGAGTCAGTCCTGGTCGAACACGCCACAATGCGCTCATAGTACTGCTGGGCAGGTTCGTACTCCTTGGCGTTGAAGTGTAAATTACCCAGCAACTCCAATGTGCTTTGAGTTTCGATGTTGTCTTTGCCCTTGCGATGCTCAACCCAGTTCAGATATCGTATCAACCAGGGGAAGGCTTCCGCAGCACGATTGTTGGTGAGTATACCTTGAATATAGCCGTTTTGCAGAGCGTACATGACGCCAATGTTGCCCACGATGTCCATCGTTAGCGGGTGATCGGGCCCTAACGCTTCTTCTGCACTGGCCAAAGCCCGTCGCAGCGTCTCCGAGGCCTCCGTACTCTGCTGCATAAGGCTTTGTGCCCGGCCGTGGAGACAGAGAGCGCGGATAGTAGACGGGTGTGCATGGCCCAATGCAGTCCGAAGCTCTTGGTAGACCTGTAACAACATTTCCACCGCTTGTTGGACATCAGGCTGAAAACGCATAACAATTAGGGTATTTGCGTCCCCAGATTGGGTACTAATAATGTATTCCAAAGTGTCCAATACAGAGCCGAAGACACGAATGTGGGTTTCTCCAAGCAGACGCTTCAGGGTGTCTGTTAGCTTTTCTGCAGTCATCACGGCATTTTGCCGGCGACCCAGCGCATTGTAGGTAATCCCTAGTCGACGCCGAGTTTCACAGGTATCCAAATGGTCTTCGCCGATATTCATTTGCTGGCGGGCTAACACGTTGGCGCAGACCGACTCGGCTTCTTGATACTTGCCCTGTTGACACAGCACCTCTGCGGCCAAACTTTCCGTTTTCATTGTCAGGGGATGCTTTGTCCCAAAGACGCGTTGAGCGTTTTCAGACACCCATTGACACCATTCATTTGCCTTGTCCAAGTAGCTGGTTTCCAGTTCCACTTCAGCCAGGTGATATGCCACTGATAGTGTACTAAAATGATCTGGACCAAGGCTGCGCAAATGCTCCTGGAAAATCTCATATTCGACAGTTCGAGCTTCGTCCCATCGAGCCCCATTCTTCAGTTCTGCAGCACGAAGAGATCGTGGGTCGGTATCCAGAGCATTGAAAATCACTCCTGTCACCCTCTGCGCCGGATATGAGCGACCCGGCACCTGGTATGGCGTGCTGCTATTAGAATGAATGCGTGGGGGCACGGGCGGTGGAGATGATGCAGTACTTGGAGGCATTTGTGGAACAAAGCCTTGCTCCGACAAAAGCGCCTGATCGACTAATTGTTTGATATTTCCTTTTATCAAACGGTACATAGGACCCCGAGCGCCAACCTTACACATCTGTGAGTGATCTGCGTCGAGCTTGAGTTGAGTTTCCCGTAAACCAGACAATCCAAGAACCGCAGACTCTTCATCAACCACAAGCTTTATAATGTCAGCCTAAGCCCTAGCTAATAAAGGGTCTGCTTACATGGCTGATAGATGCTGGTCCAACTCCCCCTATCTGCACCTCCTTCCCTTCGATAAAGCTAACAACACGATAATCCTCGAGTTGGTGTCGAAACCGATCGGTCATTTGCCGAGTAAAGAGTGAATTATGTTCCAGGCAGTCGAGAAGGTCATTGCTGGCATGGCCTTTGGAGACAAAGCGGGCAACGCGGGCTGCAATTTTCCCCAGTTCCACAGCCTTCGCGCCACGATGAGGTGTCCCGAAGAAGACGAGACCAGAAGTTGCCGAACGGATAGAAGTATATTTGGGATCTTCTTTAGCATTGAGAAGTGCCTGTACCAGTAAATAAAGCCCTAGTGAAAAAGGGGATGGGAAATCTGACCTGCTTGATCACTAATCCTCCCAAACTATGTCCGATAAATATCACTTTCGGTGGAAGAGAACCCTATGAAAGGTCAATTCATCACTCAATCAGCGTTTCTGGGTATGGTTTACCATCTGGGGACCGCGTTCCATATCCAATAAATTCAACAGGGTATTCGCGTGGTCCTTGATACTTGCCGTGGACATGGTCTGTGAATGCGTGATATTTGAATTATATCCATAGACAAAGACCCGCGCATACGGAATATCCTCGGCCAGGAAGTCTCTCGGCCAAAATTTGCCGTTGCTATGTGTCCATGTCTGGAAAGGATGATCATTTCGACCGCTTGGGTTCAGGCCATGAACGAAGACAAGACTAAACAGCTTCTTAGAAAAGGATTAGGCGTAGGACTCAGTGTTCATACTCGACCTTGTGTGATTCAAGAGGAGAGAACACCTCCTGCAAGAAGGGAAACTCATATTCCTGGGCTTGTTTAGAGTCTTGCCTTGTCATAGTTAGAACCCAAGGCTTACCATTCTGATTTAAGGGCTACCGTGAAGCTACCGTGAAGGGAGTAAAGAGTCAAGAAGACGGCCTGCAGTTTCATAAAAGATTATAAGTTAAAAAGGAGAGAATGGGATGAAAGCGAATGCGAAGCTGACGGGCTGAACATGTGACTACTCGTCTGATAAGCAGTGCTTAGCGTGAATAAATACATAGTAATCACGATAATTGCCTCAGAGCCAATCACATACGAAATATCGAGTTCGCCAAAAATTGCCTAAACTGTACTGTATTTTGTGGCTTGACGGTGATAGAAGGCGCTGTCAGCGGGGTTATCCGGCGCGATGAATCACACCCGGGCACCCTGGTATTTGTGTATTGTTTCTCTCCCCAAGACCTTTGTTTTTCTTTTCTTACGCCCGATGCCGATCTCCATCTCGCTCAGCCCCCTCTTCCTTCAATGCCAGATTTTGCAAACATGGAGCATAAAACAGTGTTCCGCGCCATGCTCCGTGTGCAGTTCGTGATACAACCAACATCCACAACAGCAAAACAAACCCACTTAAAGTCTTTGGATGTAAGATTAGTAGTGATTCATTTTGGAGAACAGAAAATAAACATACCGTGCCGAACACTTTGAAGAAGATGATGTCCATTTCAACCCCCAATTCAATAGTGTTTGCGGCATACACCCCAAGCGGGAACGTAAATCCCCACCAGCCCATATTGAAAGGAAATGGAGAGCTGTATAGAACTGTAGCTAAAGCAAATACGAGCCAAATCAGGCCGAAGCTCCACATGATGAGGGATATGAAGACACCCAAGACATATGCCATTTGGCCCGCGATAGGGTCCAGGAATTGGGAATCCTGCAACAATATCCGTGCTACCTTCCCAATGTAAAGGATGCTGGCAGCGGATTAGCTAGAGTCTCAGGTCCCCAGGGGAAATCGGTAAAGCACATACCCAAAACCACCAAAGCCAAGAGGCCCTAGGGGTAGAAAGCAGCTCACAATTACTTCCCTCGGTGGAAGCTTATGCACTGCTAGTCGCTGATAATAGATCACCAATACCGCAATAGCCAACGGAGTGCCCATTCCCCAGAGAATAAACGAGACGAGGAGTGTTCCCAGTGCATGTTGTTTGTCTTGTAGGATAATAGCAACCTCTGCGCCAGTACCTGCTGCCACAATGGTTGCTGCGATAGGCAATAATTGAACCGCAGTGATCCGATCTAGGGAGGTAATGTAGCGCTGAGATATTCTGATCATGATGTTAGTATCCTGAAAATTCGCAATTTGCTTGCGTAAGATTGTAGACCGACAAAATAAATGACAGGGACAGAGTCACAGAAGCCGCAGCTACCACGTCTATCATCCATAAAGCCCACGCAACTGTTTTGGCCCATTCGCCCCAGATAGGCACACAAATGAACACCCACATCTCAATGAGTGTAGCAAATCCCATCGGGATTGTGGCCAAGAAGAGCGAATTGGTTGGATCTTGGATCATTACATTCCATATTTCAGGATATAAGGCGTATCGGAGGATAGAAGCAATGGAAGCTAGAGTGAATAACGCGGTATTGAGTAGAAAAAAGATAATCGACAAGTAATGGAGCACTGGAGCATCGAAAGGGATCAATGTCATCAGCACCGAAACAATGCCAGTGCCCATTGTCACAGCAAACCATCTACATGTTTCTATTAGCACAAACCAATAAACTTTGGAGAGGGAAGACCATACGATGGACTAAAATTCCGCACGATGCGTCTCCATCCTACATTGTACTTCACCGGACCCTTGGCGGGTAGTCTAGATGACTTTGCCATAGGCAATGAAATATAATTTTATAAAATGTCAAGAATGGGAGTTGATGAGAAGAGAGACGGAGTCATTTTGTAGATCAACGCCTGGGCCACTATTCGGCCGAGTACGGAAGTCGCCAAGATGGGTGGGTGGGGCTGTCTTCATACTATCTTCATACTATATGTGCACCTACATTGTTCTTTGAACTCCAAAATTCAAGTTTAGTATGCAATTGGATTATAAGATATTGACATGAAGACACCAACTAGACGTCAACTGATCTCAATTTAAACCACTGGCCACCCGCTTGAGAAATCGATCTGATTCCACCCAAACAGTTTTTGCCCATCGGCATAGCCAACAGTGGTATCAACATAGTGGTAGTAAAGCACTGGTCCGAGGGTAGGATCCGTAAATACGCCCCTAGAAAAACGTTAGGCTAATATTCAATTCTTTGGGGGGATTTGAGAACTTACTGTCCACCAGGACCGTAGACTGTGCCATGACTTTCTAGAACGACTGTGCCACCCCCGTTTGTACAAGCAGTCCCTGTAGCATCAACCTTTGATAAAGAGTTAGGGTGAAGTGTCTAAAACAGGAAAGAAGAGTGGGTAGGTAACATACGAATCCGCTAGTAGGCGAGGTCGATCGGCAGACCTTGATTTTGTACTCTGCACCGCTGGCAGGGCGAGATGTATCGTAACCACAACAGATGCCGGCAGAGTAAAAGAGATAGTAATAGCTTCCATACTTATACAGATAGGGCCCCTCCACGGCATGTGTTCCAGAAGGGTCGAATGCCAGATTGTAGGATGAAGATGCGACTTTAGTGGCAGCTGAGTTCATTGGAGCCTGGAAAATATCTTGCCAAAAGGAGCCGAAAGTCATGTAGTAAGTACCACTATCGTTGAGTAGATTGCCATCAATGGCATTGTACGCCTTGCCAGATGATGAGGCAATGCCAGTTGCTCCATGGTCAGTCCAGGAGCCCAACTCCATGGTTGCCGATGTGGCTAGTCCAAGGGCTGAATCCTGTACACCAAACGTCGATACAGAGTAATAAACGTGGTAAACACCATTCACAATCTGCGCATCGGGGGCCTAATATGGAGGTCAGTGCGTTCATTAAGACAAGCCTTGCACTAAGATCATGCGTACCCACAGGTCTGTATTTCCGGCGAGATCAATAGAAGACCCACTGGGCAACATGGACCCAATGGTAGTCCACGGACCGTTGATAGATGAGGCGCTCGCATAAGAAATCTTGTTGCCAGTAGAAAATCGGAAATAACGCTTGTCCGATGATCTCTGTATCAATGACGGGTCATGCACGTTGCAGGCCCCTGAACAACTGCCAGGATTTGCATATCCGTGCACGAGGGCTGCGAACAGCAACGGTTTGACGATATTACCAAAATGCATCGAGGGAATGTTGAACAAAGAGATCGGTCTTGCTTATTAGGCCGCTGGGGGCTTATTTATACATATTATTTGGAGATGCAGGAATTATTGGTGGAAATCCGGGCTTTTACTCCATCGGGAATCTCCTATGCGGATACCCGTCTGATACAAATACATAGAGCTAAAAGGCTGAAACGGAGAAAATCCTTCGGGAAATCAGGTTAGCAGAATTATAGCACCGACTGGTGGGAATTACCAGCTATAAGCGCCACCCAGCCTAATATCACGTCGAAACAAGAGGCTTTTCTTTTTAGTCCGGAAAAAAGTGGAAATATCTAATTTCGAGGGCACAATTTTAACCCGGTCTTCAGGGTGATGGTTTATTATGCATAACAGAATGTTCACAGTAAACCAGCCATAACTCGCGTCAGTGCTTCATCTTCGGCATGAAATGCGTCTAGCGCATTGGGTGACCGTGTATCACCTTGAGGGGTTAACCCCACATCTGCTCCGGCGGGAAGGTCCGAACTGGACTGGGAGTCAAAGTAGAATCCACCCGCAATCTCAAAAAAGCTGCTCAAATCTTCACACACGTTGGGTTCCGGCCCAGCAACTGTACCAGGTGACATTGGCCAGAAAGTGTTGGATGGGGGATGAGATTGGTGGAGGGGAGCACAACGTACAGCAGACTCTATTGATCCCGGCGTTGTATCCCAAATTCCACGGGATGAAAGCGAATCAAGCGTCTCTTTCTCGGCATGAAATGAGTGGCCAGTTTCACTATCCTTGAGATTCAATCGAATCCGTTTCAAAGCGTTAAGAATCTTTTGCAATCTCCGAGAAGTACGTGCACGCGTGGCCGAGCGGCGGACCATGTCCACGGCCGTATAAAATTCGGGCCGGCAAACACGGCTGAAACGCGCCGGGGCATGTAAAACGGCCAAAAAGAGGGCAGCAAGGGCTGATAAGAGAAAATAGTTGAATGGCTCCGGTCGCTGAAAATATATACTTGAAACCCGGCTGAAATAGTCCAGCATATGAACGGTGCTCTTGGCCGTTTCCACAGCGGTCGAGGCACCGGCCACGTTGTCCGCTATGCGCTCATAGCTGAGCAGGTTTTGCCGATACACCAGAATTCGAAGCTGGTTTGCCTGCAGAGCAAGAAAAACCTGGAGCATTATAGCTCGGTCAGTGTGCTCTGATCCAGCGGGGGAACGCCAGGATGGATCGAAACGTAATTCAGGCGGAATGGAATGGACCCATTCCTGAACCTGAGCGTCTAAATAGGCGCAGCCATCTGAGGTAGCAGCTTGTGACCGATTGGGCCATCCAACAACCAGGCCCCAGATCTTTGTGCTTAGCCGTGCATGAGAGATCAGGCAAGTCAGGTACGGGGTAGAGTGTCCCGGCTCGGGTAAGTTGGTATCAATATCGGAATCTTGAATGGAAAAGGGCAAACCTGTGCCAAAGGCACACTTGCGATCTAACACATAAATGCACCAGAACAATCGACTTGCCCATGTCCATTCTAATTCACCCGGGAAAACGCCTCCTGTCTTTTGCCATGTCTCTTGACGATGGAGACCTAGCTCCGTACTCCCCCGAACCGCCATGCTAATTAAACGCCCAGCGATGACTTCATCATCACGGTAAGAGTGAAAAATCGACTACCGTGGTTAGCTTTTTTTTCGCACTGGGTCGGAGGGAGAGGAGGTACACACCAACAGAGTAAGAATGAGAATTTCTTTCATGTCGACCTCGGCAATTTTCATTCGGCTGGCGAATCGATCCTCCACACTGTCAGCCAATTGAGCGGCACGTTCACTGCGACCATGCGATTCGACTAATAGAGCGATCGCCAACAGAATCTTCAGCACCTGGACATCGCGCGCCGAGAACCAATCCTGATCCGAGGCCGTCTGCATCAATGAAGATGAAGAATCATGAGACCGATAGAACTCAAGGACATATGCCCGCACTCCGTCTAAGTCAACACAGGGGTACATCACCCCCACTGTGTCCTCATAAACTTGGACTAATCGCAGGGTTTCATCTACACCCAGGCTTCTCAAAGGATGCCTGAGTGGAGCATTTTCACCCCGTTCCGACGGCACAGGACTAGGAGCAGTTGATAGGTCAAGGTCTTCAGCGGAGTCGTCAATTGTGGGACAGTCGCCAGCTTGGTGGGATAAGGACCTTTGAGCTTGAGTGAGGCCAAACTCCGCGCTCGTCGGCCCAACATACGTCGGGGACTTGGGGGCGCCCAGGATACGGTGTAGGCTCCCTGTGGCGGGTGGGGCCGAAGGACGGGGGGGATTCGAGCTCATGAATACGGCCGGAAAGGGCCTGTATTTCCCGCCGCAGAGTTTCCAATTGCTTGTCCACTGCTTGGAATCGAGCATTTGCTCTAAAAGAGAATCAGTGAGTACACAATGACAACGCTAAAAGACTTCGGAACCCCACCTTTCATCCTTAGGATCGGTCTCTAGGGTCGATACGGAAGGACGATTGGTGGCGTATACACAAGGAACCTGATCACGAGAACATCTCACACAGACCAAACCACCACTGCATTTTAGTTTGCGTCGTTTGCATTCATTGCTGTGGTGGTCAGTACCAAGCGGTAAGAGTACTAAGTACTAGAGACGCACCAAGCAACTTGAGTGTATTTGGCCCTTTTTCTCCGCTGGAACGAATCATCCTCTCGTGAAGATCTCGGAGATTCGGAAATCATTGTATAGATGATGCGACATTGATGGGATGTGTCATAGCAACCAGGAGAGATGGAAAGGAAGAAACCTCGGAACGCGGAAAGATAATCCGAGATGTGCCCTGTTCCGCCGTGGGGTATACGGGGTAATACGGGTCTATGGGAATTGATTGAAATGTTTATGATAGGGAGGAAATTACAGTTGGTAATGACTAGCCTAATGTTCGTTCATCTTTTTATTTCTTTATTGGATAAATTGTGTACGCCAAATTAAAAACATATATATACATTTGGGACCTCTTGGAATAACTATTCTCGATATTTTATACATGTCCGCTCCTAGTGTTGTAGCTAATTTAAAATGTGCAAAATGCGCTATGAATAATATTTGCTGATGTGAAATTCCTATGATACAATGCATATTCTTGGTTCATCCTCGTTCCTATCAGATGTGTGACTTCCGGCAGCATTCCGAGTCAGCTAGCCGTGACGACACATTCTTGTTTGAAGGGACATCAAGCGACGGGTTGGCTGCAAAAAAGTCCGCGGGCCGGATCATGAGCTGGAAAATCTCGACGGGCCTATTATATATAGTCAGTATACCAGAAGGAGAGAAAAGGGGGAAATGCGACATACATCACGGGCCAATCTTCTACGCGAGGATTGTGCGTAATGCCGAAAGAGTTCCACACCACCACGTCGGTGTCAACCACAGAGTCACCCCGGAGAACAGCATCTGAGACACCTTCAACTTCATTTTGGCTCTGTAAAGTATAACGACCTCCAGCATAGAGCTCCCCGTCGCGATACTTCGTGACCCAAACGTGGTGCTGAGCAAATTGAGCTCGGCGGGCTTGTACCGATGCAGGGTCAGCCAGGAGAGTTTGAGTGGCCAGCGGAATGAATTTATATCCCACGGGGTTTCCACTGATGGGATTCTTTATATGAGGATTGATCATCTTGATGGTCCGGTTGAGCTGCGGAGCGGCATCGATCCAAGATGCACGCTCGACGGTCTGCTTGGTGATTTCATAGAAGTTTCCGTTCGGGTTGGTTGCCGCATTCATTGGGACTGGGTGGGATTCCTCCACGACCACGGAGTTGTTGGGGCCATCGATGGCTGGATCAATTCGTATATTGAAAATGTGCTGATGGTTCTGAGCGAGAACACCGCCGCTAACCACATTTCCGTACTCACTGACCTTCCCAGTATCGATATTGACCACGTTCAAGATGCCTGTTGCGCGGGCTTCAACCGTAATACCAGCGGACTGATCGAATTTATATGCGAAAATGTATTCGTAGTTGGCCAGTGTGATGATAAACTGGACAACAAGCTCCCGGTTCCGTGTGACGACAGCGCGTCCGGTGCGCCAGTTGGAGTGTTTCCAGCCAATTCCATTGTCCTGCTCATGGAGACAAATCGCATTTGGAAGGGTCTGGGCCGTACCGTCTGGCTGGGTGATAATGGCATCAAAGTATTTAATGACTCCGAGACAGTCGCAGCCGAGCGAGAGGTTGTTAGCCATATTTCCGCCGCCACCGTCGCCAAAGTCAAAGGCCTGTTTCCGGTGGTAAGGGGGACGGGGATCAGCGTAAGGGACAGTCTGAAAGGAATTAGTTTGTGGGTATATATTTAGGGATTAGGACTTACCATTTCGCTGACGGCTAGTCGGTGCATCACACTGCGACCATCATACATCACATCGTGGATGGTTGCACCCTCTCGTGGGTTGAAAGCAACACGGAACCGCCACTTCTGCCATTCTACCAGAGATTCGTTGGTGACTCGGAAGGAAGGACCCTCAGGTTGGACCACATTCAATGGTTTGAGATCCTGACGGGTACCCTCAGGTAACAGTTCTGGTACGTATTCAGAGGGCTTGCAATGGCCAATGATATCCCGCTTAAAGGTCTGTTCAAGTAGTCCATCACCTTTCCCGCCCGTAGCGGGTCGGTCTACCCGGATGATTTCTTGGGTATGGGCGTCCATAACGGGGATGACGGGCAAGGGGAAAGAATAAAAGTTGGAGTCTTCATTCCCAGAACGTTTGTCCTGAGCGAAACAAAGTCCCTGGAAAAAGCGACGATTTTCGTCGGTGTGGTCCAAGCCACCGTACGGCCATGGCTCAATCACGACCTCAAAGCCTTCTGGAAGGTCGAATTCGGACAATGCTTGTTGGAATAGTGGTGATTTCATACATTGATCAACGAGAACATCGAATTCATTCCTAGTTAAATCGTTAGAAGTAGTTCCTGGATATTCAAGATCGAAGCCATACAAAGTCAAACTGGCATGATGTTCTTTCCCCACAACCGTGTGGTTCACTCGCGATTGTGAAACCACATCGATCACCGATTCGTGAAATTGAGGAATTCGGTCCGTTCCGATCACATCATATTGGCACAGAGCGAGACGCGGGGGTCGTGAGGTGGTCGGGCTCAAGCGACCGGCATGTTCTAACGCCAGAAATTCCAGGAGCTGAGCTTTGGGTGGTTCTTGTAGGAAGATCTCCCGAAAGTCAATCACGACGTTTGGATGAGCAGCCTTGACCACATCACGGGCCAAATTGGTCTCTTCGATGGAGAGAATACTCAGGGGGTGAGAGTGAGCCATGACAGCAATGAACAAAGTTATAGCTTTGGTTGTTATTTTCCCAGTGACAGCCTCGGCCGAACTTATATCAGATGCATGCTCGGAACCTCGGAAATCTCGGAATGAGCTTCCATGCAACTGTGGGGTTACGGAAATGATTCCGTGACGATACATGATAGACAAAGATTACGAAAAGATATCTGAGAAAATGAGGGGAGAAGACTGTCCGTTTGAGAAGATAACCAATACAGTGTTTTCCCCGAAAATATGTGGTTGATAAGTGCGGATCATGGCCGTGTACGAGCATTGACTTTATCGTGTCAATTTACATATAGACCTCGGAAGGACGCCCTGTTTTACCTGAACTTATATCACACCCCGAGGAGTGTGGAGTATGGATTCCATGAGCCATGAAACTAAAATGCCTACAGAGAAACCGATCAGCGATGAAGATCAACTCGTGGCGCTTGGCCATGTCCAAGAGCTCCGTCGCGACTTCTCCCTCTGGTCAATCGTCTGTCTCCAGATCTCTTTGATGGCCACCTGGGAGGCTTTATCCTCGGTTGTCGCTACGGCTCTTACCAATGGTGGAGCGCCATGTTTGTTTTATAACTAGTGAGTTCTCCTCAACGATGCTCTGATATCGGAAGGCTCATCATGTCGCCAATACAGCATCATCACCTTAATTGGTACAATGCTCGTTGTCCTTTCGTTGAGCGAAATTGCCTCTATCTACCCTACTGCTGGTGGTAAGATCAACTCTCCCATGCACCTACCCTCAGACCATTGCTAACAAAAGCTAAAGGACAATACCACTGGGTCCATTGTCTCACACCCGTATCGTACCAGGCCACCGCATCTTGGTTTACCGGTTGGGTTTCCATTGGTGGACAGTTGGTATTTTCCGCCTCTGCAGCCTTCGCTGCAGGTCTCCAGCTGCAGGCCCTCATCACCTTGAACAATCCCAACTCGTATACCCCGACTAGATGGCAGGGGATGCTTTTCTATTGGGCCGTCTTAGCCTACTCAACTGCTGTTAATATTTGGGGCTCTAAGGTGTTGCCTCATACCAATACAACAGCCGGTAAGAGATCTCTCAACCCCTAAAGCAAAGTCGAATCGCACCCTAAAAGGCGAACAGGTGTATTGCACGTCGTTGGCTTTCTGGTGATAGTCACCGTTTTAGGAGCAATGTCCGAGAAGCACTCTGCAAGTTACGTCTTTACCGAATTTTCCAACACCAGTGGATGGGATAACGATGGAGTTTCGTGGTTAGTAGGACTGCTGACCACAATATATCCTTTCCTCGGGTACGATATTCCTATAAGCTTGCGGTAGGTCGAAAGCTAACTATTTATCTTAGATATGATGCGGCGTGCCATTTAAGTGAGGAAATGCCAAAGCCGTCCCGTAATGTACCATTGGCCATGATAGGCAGCGTCTTGATCAACGGAGTGATTGGCCTCGTATATGCGATTGTTCTACTGTTTTCCTTGGGGAATCTAGAATCACTGCTCGAGTCCAAGACGGGGTTCCCCTTCATGCAGTTATTTTTAAACACCACAGGCTCCCCAGCGGGTGCTTCCGTGTTAGCCCTATGCATCACCTTGATCGCGTTGGCTGCCAATGCTGCATGTGTCACATCTACCAGCCGTACAGCCTGGGCATTTGCACGGGACGGTGGTTTACCAGCGTCGCAATTTTTCGCAAAAGTGAGTCCGACGCTGAAAGTCCCGGTGCCTATGGTCCTTGTGGTTGGCGTTCTCCAAATGCTGCTTGGGTTTATCTACCTTGGCAGCTCAACGGCATTTAATGCAGTTTTATCAATGGCAATTCTGGGAATGTATGCCTCGTATATTTCCCCAATTATTTTCATGTTGATATATGGTCGACGGGAATCAGCGCCGATTTTCCGCGGACTTGGCTCGGGATCATTCAACCTAGGCCCACGATGGGGACCCGTCGTGAATATCGCTGCCATCCTTTGGCTCATCATAGGTATGGTTTTTAGCACTTTCCCAACGGTCGAACCGGTTACACCAGAAAATATGAATTATTGTATCGTGGTGACAATGGGATGGATGCTGGTCGGAGGGGTTTATTATTATCTCCTGGGGGGAAAGAAGCAATTTACTGGTCCAGTGGTAGAGTTGGCAGAGGGCCTGTAACTACTTACATTGACTTGAAGGGTGGTCCCATTATCCTTGCCAGGGCTGTTGTGGAGAGCTTGGGGATACAAGGGAGTGAAGTTGAATACACAAGAACGTGGCCTGGTTGGAGTTTCTGCAACCTTTGCTAGGTTAGAAGCACAGCATTCTATCAGCATTCGTTAAACAATAGATATATTCATACCAGATATCGATCCCCTACAACTGCACCAAGCCAGCATTGACATTGAACCTATAATCGAGAGGTTACAGGAGTGAATGTAGCGCCAGTTGGCATACGTGTTGAAACAAACAACTTTTGTATGGCATCTACTTCGACTTTTGAAGCAAGTCCAAGAAATGTTATAACGGTTGACATAATAATTGATATTGACCTCTATTTAATTGGGGGAAACATTCACAGATTATCATAGCTCAGAGCTATATTCTCCGTCATCTTGTTGTGTCATCCAAGAGGATCTCTGGCTTCTCGATATTCCTCCAATTGGGAATGATAAAACCGGTAACAAGATACATCAAAACAACAGAATATTCCATCAGCAGTCCCATAGTCAAGAATGGGGCAATTGGACCTCTCAGATCACTCCACCTCAAGTCGGATGGCTGGAATACGGACAGAAAGAGGTATACGATGCGAACAACTATAAAAGGCGTAGCCAGAGCTGTGGCATTGAGAATCTGAAAAGAGGATGTTAGCCATTGAAAAAAGGTGTAGCCGTATCGGGGTCTGCGAACCGATCTGCTTGTAACTGAAAGGCACGAACGTTGTGTCCAAAAATACACTTGCATGGCCAGTAAACATCCGACAAAGACTACGACAATGATGTACCCGGATTTGACAAGTTTAAGCCCAATGAGTACATCACTGTCGGTGTCGCTCCCTTCCAAAGCCCCACCTGCAACGGTAAGGCCGATCCCGACAATAAAAAGCACTCGGGATACAACTAAACATTGCCGAATTTGTCGGCTCATGTTTTTTTCGAGAGCTACTCTGCAGTGTGTGTTAGGTGTTTGGTCCATAAGGGCATATATTGGCATGACACCAACTCACATGATTCGAATAAAGCCTAAAGTTGCTGCGATCAATGGAAACACGCCAGCATTGAGAAAGATGACGGAAGCTATCATCACGCCGGTACTGGAAGACTTCTCCGAGATAATGACCAAAATTCCAGCAGTGATACGAACTGAAACCGATGAAGTTAGATACAAGCCCTAAAGAAGATCTTGGTAATATACTTACTAAGGGAGAAGAAAGTCAAGATAATCCACGCCATGCGAGGTCGCTTGTGCCGGTAACATGCGAGATAAAGTGCAGTTACCGTGACCGGTATATAGAACACAATCTGTGCAATACTTAATTTTGAATGACTGCCCAACATGTTGACTGTGGAAAAAGAAATTTGGGATAGTACGTCCGAGGTGCTTGTTAAGAAGTAATGGATGAAGATGAGGAATTGGGATGGGAATACCTGGTCCTTTTATAGACCCATTATGTTGATTCTCCTTTAGAGCAACCCGGCTGTGCTGAAATTCTCGTCCACATAGATGCTCTCCAGGGCTCGCAAGTTCAGTACCACTTTGGGTTTAGCGTAGATAACTATTGGGGGATCGACATTTTATTGGTCAACAATGGCCCCACCACCGCCGATCCCCTCTAAAGCCTCAACGAACGCCACTAATCGAAGCAACATTCTGACTCAAAATCAAGAAAAAGCCACAATTAAGCGCTATTAGGGTCTTGATACTTGTCCAATATATTTGAATCTCCAAGTCGGTAATGCAATACCATATAGCGCTTGACCAGCTTATGAAATGGTTGGAGTAGCTGGCAAGTCAAGAGGCTGCAACACCTGTCGGAAAAGGAAGATTGCAGTGAGTGACGCTAGATCCATATATAATGGCCCCGCTGACTTGGTTAGTGTGACCAGCAAAGGCCTTTCTGTGCCAAATGCACAACCACAAACCGAGTATGTGGCGGGTACCAGAAAGACACGGTATTCGTGTTGGTTCAACCAGCCGCTAAGAAAACACATACATTTCTCAGAGCCTCTGCTTCTCCACAAAGTAGTACTGAAAGTACAGAGTTGGAGCCCGCTATTTCCAGTCCAGCCACTGTGGCTCGGGGTAAGGAATCCACCCATTCTTTCACCGAGACAAGCTTTGCCTATTCGATAATGCATAAACGCATCGAGTACCAAAACTTGATTCAAGCCTTCCTGTTGAACTGTTTCCCATTCAATTGGCCCCCAACATCTCAATCCTGGATTCCCTTGCTTGCGGAGTTACCTACCAAAATTCAAGCCTTGGAAATGTCAAGCGCGGCAGTCGCAGCCTCGGCGATGGGACACATGCTTAACGATCAAGCTCTAGTCAAGCAAGGCTTGGACTACTATATCCAGGGCCTCCAACACCTCCAAAAAGCATTATACGATCCCAGCCTCATGCGAGAAGATGGAACCCTGGCCGCGTGCATGGCACTCAGTCTGTATGAGGCCCTTGAATGCCCCAATCTGGGGTCCGAAGGCTATTTTAATCATTGTCGTGGTATCATCGCTTTGATTCAATCCCGCGGTCATGAGATGCATTCTTCAGGGGTGGGACATCGGTTATTCCTTGGTGTTCGACTCCCAGGGGTAGGTCAAACCCGAAAAGTCCGGGAGCCTTGTTTATTTATTGATCACCTTTTTAGATTCTGTTCTCCTTGAATCACCATACCTCGACTATTTTCTTCGAGTCCACTTGGATGGAACAACCTTGGGCTGGAATACCGAAAACATCTCATGATCAGGTAACAGACTGCCTCGCCCAAGCCCCTGTGATTCTAGAACGTGTGCGATCATTGCCATATCTCCCTAAATCACAGCAAGTCGATTTACTCCAACGATTGATTTGCGAATGCTGGCGAATTGATAACCAGTTGGATGTTATCTATGATGAAATGCGATCACAGGACCTATACTGGCCGGTGCCGTCACAAACACCCCTGTTTTCGGATTTGTTCCCTGTCGTTTTCTGTTTCCGAGACGCCCAGGTCGCTGCTACACTGGTGCTCCTGTGGGCAACGCGAACAATGCTTTGGTCGGGTCTTTCCAATATGTACCAATACTTGGAAAGTATCACCCCTGAGAACTCGTGTCGCGTAGCTGAGTCCGATCAAGGTTCGGTTTTGGAATTTGAGGGTACTGATCGCTGTGGAGGCTACCTATCCGCGGCGCATCGGGTCTGCCAATCCGTGGAATACTTTTTGAGAGATGACATGCTGCTAGCTGGGCCATTATCTGTTAGTCCCTCGCTTGGAATTGTGCTTGATAGCTTACGGAATCGGTCTGGTCATGGGCGTGAAATTGCGTGGATTCAATCGGCTCTGGAGGTAGTTCGTCGAAAAGGACTCCGTGTTGTCCAAGATGTGAATTTATAATTTAACCATCAAGTAGATGGGCAAGTAATGAGATTCAAACATGCAAGTCTGTAATCGTATGCCTCGCTATTTTCGCCCACATAAAAGTTGATTTTTGAGAAATCTCGAGGGCATCGTACGATGTACGATTTCAGTTAGCTCGGGCTCCAGGGGTAAGATTGAAGTACAAAGCCGCCTAGTTCCCATTTACACGTACATTGTTGAATATTCCTTCCTTTAACTAACTGTGCCTACTCACATGCAGTATTCATTCACCTTGCAATACTTCAACAGTGAATAGTAAGTATCTGATCAGACTCGCAACAAATGTCGAAGACCCATAGCCAAATTCTGACCGGCTTTCTCCGATCTAAAAGATAACAATAGCATAGTATGCATACTATTGGACCATACCGATTCTCGGTCTGGATTAGTGAAGTTCTAACCGTTTTCGGACCCCGTCAGCCTCAACCTTTATGTGCATTTGTGTTTCAACCCAATGTTGATTCCGGAATTCTTCCCATTCACCCGGAGCACCTTTCGTAGAGAATATATGCCGATATTTCATACAAGTGTTGTTCAATGTACAGTAGCCAGGCGCCGTCTGGCGATCCTATGTTTTCTCTATTCATCCGAGCTATCTCCGACATGATAGAATGACCGAAATGCGGGCCGAGAAGTAAGTTTCGCAGGATTCGAAAAGCTTGACCCTCATTAACTTCCCATATATAATTATTGTGGAGTATATTATGGAGTGGGTTACGCTACATCCAATAAAATTGAACATTGGATGAAAGATGTGATTCTCCAAATAGTGACGTTATTTCTACTCCGTACGGTGTTGAATAATATACAACAGAAGTAATACACTAAACAGCATGTAATAACGGAATTGAATCTTTCACAAAAATGTAGAAATAAAGTTGCAAAACTGTCTAATCTCTTCATACATGGAAATGAACCCTCTATGCCTTTCCTTCCCCCTTGTAGGATCATCTACCCCTCTCCATGATATTTGCTTTTTATGGTAAGAGAACCAGACAGAATGTAGGCAAAGAGCGGTGTCATCATTTTCAGTCTCGATTTCGTGGGAGTCCTGAATTCTTAGCACGCAAGAATTGATATGCGCAAAGGAAGCAACGTATGCCTGAAATCGATTAGGGTTTAGCGTTGGGTAATTCTAAAGACATACAACATACGATGGTGTATAGCGCTCAATACTGAATGCCCGATTTTAATGTTGTTACAGTACGGAGTACACTGTAATAGAGACCTTGGGGGGCCTGAAAGCGGTCTAAAACAAGTATTAAATCAGGCATTGGGCATTGAGCGCTATGCACAGTCGCATCGATTCATCGGCTTACCCTCTCTCTAAACCACATATTGGAACATCATGAGTGACGAAAAACAGCCTCCCGTCACCACCTATCCTGACACGAAAACAATCAAAGAAAACTATGCCGACGTGACTTTACGAATCATTGAAGACCATGGCAACGAGTTCGAACCGCTGACGCCGGAAACAGAGAAGAAACTCACACGAAAGTTATACCTAAATATCGTGGTTTTAGTATCGATCATCAACCTGGTTCTATTTGTGAGTACTGCTCTTAATTTCAATCCAACCCTCTTTCTCTGACCTTTCCAGATGGACAAGTCAACCCTTGGCTATGCTGCGATTCTTGGGCTGTTCGAAGAGACGGGTATCTCAAAGTCACAGTATAATACTCTCAACACTATATTCTATGTCGGTATGATACATCCCCTGTATTGTTCAATATGCCACTTCTGAACACTGGAATTGACGTTGTTGATTTTCTTAGGCTATCTCGTGGGCCAGTGGCCTGGAAATTACCTTATGCAACGACTTCCCCTTGGGCGATTTTTAAGTGGAACACTTTTCCTCTGGGGGTCATCATATTCCTCCATTGTGTTGCCACCAAATACGGGGGACTAGTGGTTCTTCGTCTCGCTCTAGGTGCAGTGGAGGCAGTGGTTGTCCCTGCGATAGAAATCACTCTGAGCATGTTTTTCAATCGTGAGGAACAGTCATTTCTACAACCCATCTTTTTCATCACCTGTCTTGGTTCTCCAATTCCTGCTGGTTTTATTTCCTACGGGTTACTATACAGTCACAGCAATATCCTCCCATGGAAACTCTTCATGATCGTCAATGGAGGACTGACCATCCTACTGTCAATATGGACCTGGTTCTGCTATCCCAACAATCCCGCTGAAGCAAAGTTCCTTTCTCTTGAAGAAAAGGTTCACGTCATCCACCGTGTGCACGCGTCCCACCAGAGCTCTATCGAGCAGAAACAATTCAAAAAGTCCCAATTCATCGAATGCCTTCGAGACCCCGTGTCTTGGCTATTTGCCCTACAGGCATTCACGTTGATGTATGCCAACAACCTCAACTATGGCCAGCAAAACCTCCTGACTACTTCTCTTGGGGTATCCGACCTAGGTTCCACCCTGGTCTCCGCAGCAGGTGGCGGTTTCGGCGTTGCGCTCTGCATCGTCGCCCATTTTGCATTAAAGTTTTTTCCCAAATACCTCGCTCTGCATAGCCTAGTTTGGTGTCTTTTTGCACTGTCAGGGGCTGTAGGCATAATTTTCATCGATTGGAGCCGGAAGCTGCCGCTGTTAGTCTGCATGCTCATTGCGGAAAACACATACGGTATCACATATATCATCGCGCTCGGGTGGACAACTTCTTCGGCTGCCGGGTATACCAAAAGGCTAACGCGGAATGCAATGTTTATGTTCGGCTACAGTGTTGGAAACTTGGTTTCCCCGCAAATCTGGGTTCCGAGCGCGGCGCCGAGGTATTATGGTGCGTGGATCTCGATGATTTTTGTTAGCTGGGTGGGAACACCAGCCATCCTTGGGGTCATCCATTTTATTCTTGCAAGAAGGAATAAGGAGAGAAGAAGTTGGATTGCTGGATTGAGCGATGATGACCGAGAGGGGTGTATTGAACAAGTCGATGAGTCCGGGGTAGTGGTGAGGAGGAAGGTGGATCTGGCGATGCTGGATCTGACGGATTTGGAAAACAAGCTGTTCATCTATCCTATTTAGTGGGGGGATACGTCTCTGTTATACCATGGGGTAGGGGGTCTAACAGTGAAGGGGGGTCTTAAGTCTGGGAGAAGCAAGTAGGAGATTCTTTCGGGAATTAATTAGGATAAGAGGGTTCTAACTAATTAAATAAGAAAGTGGAGGTTTATTTAGAGGAATAGCTTCTAAAGACTAGATGTATTGAATACTACTTGGATTTAGTTGGCTCTTTACTGTGTCTAATAGCAAATAGCAATCACCACATTATCTCGAGAATGTCCATTTTATTTACTCGCCAATCCATCTATGATAAATGCATGGCCTAGAGGTGGCTATTTCTTAGAATAGACAGCAAACTCGAAATGGTCCGACTGTTTCGAGCGAGAGGCTACTCTATACCCTTGTCAGTCGGTCCAATCTTTACCCCGACGGCGTAACAACCCTTCCCACTTTGGCAATTAAATTCACGTTTTTGTCCATCTCAGCTTCCAAAAAAAAGAAAGGCTAAGAAAGTTAACATGGCAGCAATAGTTATGAGAGTGTTTACGGCATTCAGCCCTCCAAAAGTCGAAAAGAAGAATGATGCGATCCGGTTTGGCATCCTGGGGGCGGCCCAGATTGCGTGAGCATTCAAATGCTTCAACCTTGAATATCATTCTAACCTTGATATTAGACCTCTTGCTTTGATCACACCTGCCCTCTCACATCCCGAAGTTATTGTGCAAGCAGTTGCTGCTAGAGATCATGCTCGTGCTTCTGCATTCGCCAAAAAGCACAACATCCCTGATGTCCGCACATCCTATGACGGTGCGTTAGACTCAAATCCCTAAACTAGAGAACTAGAGAACTACGACTCACTGTAAATAGAGATTCTCGAAGACCCTAAGATCGATGCAGTCTTGATTCCTTTGCCCAATAGTTTGCATTTCGAGTGGGCTGTGCGCGCCATTCGTGCTGGCAAGCATGTCCTGCTAGAGAAACCATCGACCTCCAACGCCATCGAAGCCGAGATTCTATTCAACCTACCTGAGCTATCACGGCCAAATGCCCCAGTACTACTCGAGGCCTTCCACAACCGGTTCCATCCTTCAGTACACAAATTTCGGTCGTTTATTACCCCCGCCGATGTTGTTCACGTTTACACAGACTCTATGGTTCCATGGTTAATGCTCGATAAGGACAACATCGCGTTCAACTACCAACTCGCCGGCGGGAGTATGATGATGCTAGGAACATACAACTTCGGCATTATCCGCATGATTTTCGACGACGACCCTATCGAGTGTCTAACCTGCGAGCCTGGCATTTTCGGTGACGGTATCCATGATCAGTGTGATACTGACTTTAAGGCCAAATTCCGCTTTCCGAACGGTATTGCCGAAGCTTCTACTACTATGCGTGGGTCTGTCCTATGGAAACCCTCCGAGGCCCGCGTGACGCACAAGGAAGTTATCGTCGATGACAAGTCTCTCCCGGAAACACAAGAAAAACTACGTACCCGGGTGGTTATGCTACACGGTTTTATCCACGCTTTTATCTGGCACCGTATTGATGTTAAGGATACCTTCCTTATTCGTAACAAGGGTGATCACATGCCGGTCAAGACTTGGACCGAGTCCCAGTCGCATAAGGCTTACAGCTATAAGGAGGCTGGAGGAGAGTTTGCCAATATCCCCGGTGAGGACTGGTGGATGTCATATCGGTACCAGCTTGAGGAGTTCGTGAACCGTATTAAGGGGCGTCCCACGCAATATTGGGTTGAAGGTAAGGATTCATGGGATCAGATGAAAATGATTGACATGGCGTACGAGAAGAGCGGGCTCGGATTGCGGCCAACAAGTTTGTTCCGGTGATGAAATTGCTTTGAAAGGTAACTGTATTTTTCTTTTGGACTATTTGGCCTGCAGATAGAGTAGAGTAGTAATATCATTTATTACTTTTACTTGTCAGCTATTTGACTATACGGTGTTGCTATTATAGGCCTGGGTGTGTTCTTTCTTTTTACTATATCTGGGTGAAATGAGGAGAAAATGAGCCAGTGAGTGGTATGGGCTCCCTATAAAAAGTCCTAGCGATGAATTGGCCGGAGGCTGCTACTGGCTATATTTGAGTTGGGATAAACTCTGGCTGGATTTTTAACAGAATGGATAATATAAAGAACAAAGCATACATCTTCTATTTGAGATAGATCTAAAAAAAAATCTATTAAAGGTCAAGGGAATAATTAGATTAAAAAGCAAGAGAAGGTCAAACATCCACCTTTGCTATATCTTTGGTGAGAAGTTTGTATTCGCACCACAGTTCCTAGAGCTTATCGAATACTTCAATAGCAGCCTTGGCAGTAGAGGTAGAGCTGGCAGGGTTCTGACCAGTGACGAGTCGACCATCAACGACATGGAAGTCGTCCCAGATTCCAGCAGATCGCTCATCTATAAATAGTGTCAGTACAAGTCAAATAATTGCGGGAGCTGATAGTGACTAACACTTAGCACCAAGGCGCTCAGCAAGCTCCTCCACCATCTCGGATCCAAATCCCCTCAACTCAGCCATGATCCCCATGGTGTTCTCTGCCTCAGTAGTGAAGCCAGTAATTTTCTTTCCCTGGATCAGAGGCTTTCCAGTGGTCCGGTCAAGCAGGTTGGTAAAGATCGCAGGGCCATGGCACACAGATGCAACAACACCACCGTTAGCCCAGACTTGCTCGGCAATATTCTGCAAGGCACTGGCAGTGGGGTAGTCGATCAAAGAAGCATGGCCAGCGGACGCGAAGAACAATCCGTACTTGGACCCGTCGAGCTCGGAGGCCCTGGGCATATTATCGAGCTTTTTGCGGAACTCGCTATCGAGGTTGCTCCAGATCTCAAGGTCCTCGCCGTTCAGGAAGTCGGGCTGCTGGGAGAGCCAGTCAGCAGTATAGCTGCCTGATTCGGACGCGAGATCGACTTCGAAGCCTGCCGCGGTGAGGGCCTTGTAAGGGTGCAGGGCTTCAACGATGAAAAGGCCGGTAGTCTCCTTGCCACCAAAGAGAGTGGCACTGGCAGAGGTAATGGAAATCAGGGCTTTACGGGCAGGCATTTTGGTTGAGTTTGTTGATGAAGTATTGAAACTGGAGAAAGTCACTTTAAAGGTGGGAGTAGATATAGAAGAAGATTGTTTTTTTGTTTTCGAGGCTGATGCTTTGAATGCTTTGGGAGGTGCTGTTGTGGTGAGGAATATTTGCTAGAGAATTGTTCATCTATTTATACAAGGCTCTAGAAGAGCTGAAGAGCAAAAGGTCAGTAAGGTCTCCGGAGGTCCGCTTACAACTGCACTCGGAAACCTAGGAGCTACAATATGATAGACAGAGTTAAGCTATCGATAAACACTAGGCAGTAAGCGCTAGCGTTCCAGGCTCATGGAGCGAATAGTGGGAATGCTTGAAACATGAGGAACGTAAAAGGCGGAGTTTCGGAGTCGCGGAGTGACTGAGTTGTCGGAGAGGTGGAGTCGGGTGGAGTCGTACTTGTGAGCCACGCTCCTCCAACTCCGAAACTCCGGATTCCCTTCCCATCTAACGCGACGATTAATAACTTTTCGGAGACATTCTCATATGTTTGGGGTGGGATTCGGCCCGACGCTAATTATTTATAGCTTTCAGCATGTTTCCAAGTTACTGCAAACACCCATTTAGCTGCCGGCCTAACAATAGACCTGGTTAGCTTCCTGTCATTCCAAGACTCCTATATCACCAACAACCTTTAGATATCAAATCAGAATGAGTCCACACGTTCTTTCCGAATACATCCCCTCCGAAACCCGACTCTACAAGCCGTTGAAGGTCGGTAACGTCACACTGCAGAACCGAATCGCCTTTCCTCCTTTGACCAGGCTTCGCAATGATGACAACCATACGCCCCTTGCTTTGATGGAGAAATATTATGCGGATCGTGGCTCTGTCCCCGGAACCCTCGTTATCTCCGAAGCAACAGGGATTTCCCATGTTGAGGAAGGCCAGGCCAACAACCCGGGCTTTGTGAGTGATGCCCAGGTTAAAGCCTGGAGCAAGATCATTGATGCAGTTCACGCCAATGGCTCTTTCTATTTCCAGCAAATATGGGGCATGGGAAGGGCATCTGATCCGGATCATCTTGCTAGGCGCGGTTTCCCATACAGGTCTAGCAGTGCGGTGCCCATGAAGGGTGTTGATGTTACCCCGGATGCTCTGACTGAAGATGAGATATTGGAGACCATTCAAAGCTTTGTGGAGACCTCTAAGCGTGTCATCGCTGCTGGTGCAGATGGAGTTGAGATCCACTCTGCACACGGTTATCTGCTCGACCAGTTCCTCACATCTAGTGTGAACCACCGCACGGATAAGTGGGGCGGATGCATCGAGAACCGATCCAGATTGACACTTGAAGTTGTAAAGGCCGTTGTGAATGCGATAGGTGCAGAGAAAGTGGCCATCCGCTTTTCCCCTTATGCCGGATTCCAAGGCTCCGAGAAGACAGACTCCGTTGAGCTGTACACTCACCTCATCACCGAGCTCAAAAAGATGAACGTCAAGTTCGCCTACTTATCTCTAGTCGAAGCAACTGGTGACCCCGGGGCTTTGATTCGAGATGAAAAGGCGATCAATGTTGGGAAGACACTGGACTTTATTCTTGATGTCTGGGACAATTACTCGCCTGTCATGGTGGCAGGTGGCTACAAGCCTGAATCTGCTGCTCGAGCAGTGGAGACGAATTACAAGAATTGGGATGTGATGATAGCCTTTGGTCGCTATTTTATTTCCAATCCAGACCTAGTCTTCAGGATCCAACACGGCATTCCTCTTGCCCACTATAATCGTGCGACATTTTACCTCCGCGAGCAGTGGGAGGGCTACAATGATTATCCCTTCAGCCCAGAATTTTTGAAGGCCCACCCGAACGCCGTCCATCCTATGACTCAGTGAACATAAATTGACAACATGGAAGCATTTTGGTCAAGGCAACGCCTTGCACAAAGAGCAAAGGGCCAACGGCACTTGGATACGAAATCATCTTAGAACAGCATTGTATCACAGTCTTGCATTTGAAAGAATACACAACTTGGCCTAACCCTTAGAATTGGTAGGGGTCAACCTTCCATTACATGCATTCATCACAGGCTCTAGCATGGGATCAAAATCAAATTTCGATTCTGTCGATGCGTAGGTAGTTTACTCCATTACATCCATTTGAGGCTTATCACGTTAGGTAGTCAAGTCCAACTGCATTTTATTAGGTCACCCAGGCCAGGTTTTGCAGAGAGCGCAGTACCTCAATTGACGTAACAATCCTTTTTACCAAGCAGAAGAACCTTGTAGAAAGAAAGAAGAGCTGAACAATCTACATATAAAAGGGTCAGCTGACATCTCACCAATCAGGGATAAAGAAGAAAATGCGGCCCCACAATGCCAACTCCCTTGCGAACTTTGGAGTCAACTCTCACCCTCACTCTCTTCGTGTCTGCACAATTCCAGGCCACCAAGGCCATTCATGTGTGACTTGGCTGCCTAATGGCTACCACCCATTTGAGCAGGGTTTGGATATATCATGAATACCTCCTCACTGCGAAACAAGCCGTCCTCAGCCGGCACAGGTGCCGGAGTGAAACCCCTTCGAAAGCAAGTCTCTCGGGCTTGCGACTGGTGTCGTGCAAGAAGATCCAAGTGCGATAATCAGCGACCATGTAGAGCATGTATTCAAAGAGATGAACCATGTACCCAGACAGGCGTGGATGAGACGAAGACATTACCCCAAGCCTTAAGGTATGAAAATGCGTGAATAGCTATTTGTGAATTTATGAGTAAACCCTAAACACTGATATAGAGAATCTGAGAGACTCAAGGTACGTGTCAGAGACCTAGAAAATGAGCTGTCCTGGTATAAAACCCAGTATCAAGCAAGCTCCACCGTGAGCTCATCTTGGAGTCCACCCGAGCAGGCCTCTTTAGGTGGCTCTCCACGTGTGTCTAGCCGCACAAATACTTCCCCGCCAGAGCTTCAATCAGACAAAAGGTCAGGAGAAAGTGACCTTATGGCTCAGAAGCCATGGGAAGGGATCGAGATTGGCACCGCTCGCTCTCCGAATGTATCGTGGTACGGGCCGTCGTCGCTCTTTTACTTCATCGGGCGTATGAATAGCTACATAGACTCGAGTCTTCACCAGGGACAGTCCGGGGCAACCAAAGAAATGGTTCTTCATGAAACTGCAAATACGTTGCTTGGGTTTGACACTATCAACACTCCGGAAGACTCGACACACCCCGCTCTTTCAGGCGACCCCCATTATCCAGAGAGCAATTTCTGAGTCCAACACAGGAAGAATACTTTCTTGAGTTGTTCTGGAAGTCCTATCACACATCTCTATTCCCAGCAATCAATGAAACCAACTTTATGGATCACTATCGCTCTCTATGGAATGATTCCGGGGATTCAAGGACACCATGCGCGCTCGTGGACATTGTCATCGCTTTGTCCATGCAATACGGAGTATCCCGCTTGTCACCAGAGAAACAAAAATCTATCGCTGACGGCAACCCCAGCATTGCTGGTCGATGGTATTTCCGACGGGCCCAGATGATGTTAAACTACTATCTGGAAAGCCCAACAGTATCAACCGTGCAGTGCTTCCTACTCAGCGCTATCTACTTGTGCAATGGATCATTTCAAAACATGTCAGCCGATGCCTGTGGTAGTGCAACTCGGGCTGCCTATACTGTCGGGCTTCATCTGGATCCTCCCTCATCAATGCCCGAGCCAGAGCGTGAATTGCGCAGGCGCTTATGGTGGGCTCTGTACCAGCTGGATGCCAAAATTGGAATGAAACTTGGACGTCCATTCACGCTTCATCGATCTTCTATCGAGCCCAGACTTCCTGATGACAAACCTGATACTGCCTTGGAGTCAGGTTCCCGCTTTACTCCCCTTGGGGGGAATAAGACTTGGCTCAGTTTCCATCTGTACAACGTCAAGCTTTTCACCATTGCCAAGGAGATTCATGTGGCTTTCTACTCCAGAGATTTAAACCTTCCGGAGGGTCAGTCTATCTGGCACAGCCCGGAGATACTCGGGTCTCACGCTGAGTATCTGCAATCTCAGACGTCCAAAATGGATCAATGGCGAGAAGAAGTGCCTACTTCACTCAAGACGAAAAGAAAAGGGAACGGCGCAACCTTCTCGACAGACGGTTCTCGAATGGAGTTTGAGCAATTTGCGCCCGAATGGCTCCAACGCCAGCGCTTGAATTTGGAGCTTCTATACCACACACTATGCTTAAATGTTTACCGTCCGTTCATCTCCTTCATCCCAGGTCGCCAGTCAGCTTTGACTCGCGAGCTAGCCACTAAGTGCGCTCTCCACGCAATTACACTTACCAAGATCACACATCAAGCGCTTTCATCAACAACAATTTTACATGGCTGGCATGAATCTTTCCAGTGGCAATGGAACGCATCTATGACTATCGTCGGCTTCGTCCTCGCAAACCCGCACAACGAGTTAGTCTCCGATGCCCGTCAAGCCGTTGATCTCTCAATTGCCATATTCGACATCTTCGGCGAATGCTTCGGAGTGGCGACTAGCGCTGCCAGAATCCTGCGCTCCCTAGCCCCCAAAATAGACTTCCTCTTGCAATCCTATTCCGCTTCACAAAGTTCAGTCACAAGTCCTGGCGGACTGGACGGAGCGCCTATTGAGAACTTGAAATCAAATGGGATCGGATCAGAATGGCTTGATAGTCTCATGTCAGATGCGTCTGCTTTTGATCCTTCTTATGTGATGCCGATGCAGGAAATGTTTCAAATGGCTTATTCCATCGAGCAGTGGAGTGGATTGGATTCGTTGATGCCGAGTATGGGGGTGGATCAGTGGATCATATAGAGGTGGGTTTTTTGGATTATTGCTTGTAAAGACATGATTTCTTTTTCACAATAACATTTACTGGATGATGGAGGTGATGATATAATCACGCCTGGTAGGCAACTTAAACTCCTGATGGCTATATCAGCAGATGTGCCTTTCCCAATGAACTGGGAATAACAGATGAGTTAAAGGACCCAGAGGAATATGCATGGATAAAGAAGTGGATAAAAACGAGGGGAAAGAGGGGATCAAGGAGAAGAAGGAAAAAGGGAGAGAAAGGCGAGAGACGTGAGAGGAAGGAGTAAACAAACAGAACAAATAGGCCGGAACTACATACATATGTCTATAGACATATATAGGTAGCCGAGGAAAGAGTGCAGAGGAGAACGCTGATCTTACGGATCAAGGCTAGAGATTGGAATCTTGCTTGCATAGTATAGTTGCTATATCATACTAAATCGATTGACGTAGCAATGAGAAAGAGAAAGAGTTCTAAAGGTGCATAAATTACTAACCACCTAGGTAGTCTCTGAGGTCGTCATGGATCTGATCTGGAGTATATTGTAACCAGTTCTGGCATTGCGACTGTTGGGATCAGGTGAAGCAGTAGGAGAGAGATTCTCAGAGATAAGGGCCCAATGTCTTGGCGCAGGTATCTCCAATTAACTTCTCCTCATTCCACTCCTTCTCTCCACACCTTCGTCTCTTCACACCTTCTCTTCAAGATGCCACGCGCCGTTCGAGGTCAGCTCCTCTTTGTCTCTTGCTTCCTCGGATATCTTGCTAACACTTTATATCCTCGGCAGGTCTCCTGATTGAATGCGATCCCTCGATCAAATCCATGATCCTGAAGTACGACGAAGAGCGACATGACTACATAGTGGAGGATTTGGATGATGAAAATCACCTTGTTATAAAGGAGAGCCAGCTGCAGAACCTCAAGGTTCGCTTGGATCAGGTACCTGCTACACCCTAGCTATTGCGGGAATACCCAAGCGCCATTACTCACACATTTGACAGGACCTTGACGAAAAGATCATGCAGCTGGATGAATCTGAATCTGAATAGTTTATAACCAGCTATCTTGCACTAGACACTACGTCTATACATGCAACGCAAACTCAACCGGTCCTCATATCCAAGTCCACAACGCACTCGCAGCACACGGTCGTGAATGTGCCCATCTCCCACCACTTGTTACAAAGGATCGCATCGTGTTTTCACCGGCATCCAATGGTTGGATTCAGTCTGGTCACCTCCCTCCATCATCCGCCCTTCCTCCGACCAATAAGTACCTGGCCACTTTGCATGGAGACACTCTCAATGATAGTGTGGGGACTGCTCTCAGACAGAGGGAGGGGTTCGAGACTGCGCAACCCATCGAGGTTGGTCATACTTCAGAACTGTATATCCTAGCTCCAGGCCGTGCTGGCTACTAATACCATTGCAATAAATGAGAGACGTGTGACGTGATCGAATGTTGGCGAAGCACATCATCCAAAGCACCGGAAAAACCATTACTCCGACGGATATAACCATGGACAATGTATATAGTGTAGCATGTCACTTTCCAATAATCTTGGAAGACACATTTTTATGACACTTGCATTTTCTGACATACACCCGTTGGCACATACACTGCAATCAGTCAATTACACTCTATTGCATAACACAACAGCCGCGACCATCGACTAGATGTCAACGACAGGTTACACGCTATGTTGTGCTATCTTCCTGTGTAAGGGCACCTGGTTTCCGGTGGATTATGGCTATATAAGTTCCTCTTGGACCCCTTATTCAGATTTCCTCTCAGCTCCAATATAAAATCACTTTTTTTAAAACACCTGACTTCCAACTTACAATATGGCTCTTTTCCGTGCCAACTTGCCCGGCTCTGGCGACTTCGCTCCTCTTTTCCGTCTGCTCGATGACTACGATGACCACCGCTCTTCCCGCAACCAGGCCGCGGTTCGCTCGTTCTCTCCTCGCTTTGACATCCGTGAGAGTGAAGATGCATACCATTTCGATGGTGAATTGCCTGGCATCGATCAGAAGGACATCGATATCGAATTCTCCGACCCCCAAACTCTAGTTGTCAAGGGCCACAGTGAACGCGAGTACCATACCGAGCCACCAGCTGAGGCCAAGGAAGGCAAGGATACAGATGAAGACAAGCCCACTCACCGGTTCTGGGCCAGCGAGCGCTCAGTCGGCGAGTTCCAGCGCGTCTTTTCCTTCCCAACTCCTGTCGATCAGCACAATGTCAAGGCCAGTTTGAAGCATGGTATCTTGTCCATCAAGGTACCCAAGACCACTGCCGCTACTTCCAAGAAGATCACCATTGAGTGAAGAGTCATTTCCTTCACGTCGACACAAGGAGGTACTATTCTTTTACCAATGGTATTGGATGGAATTTGAAATTCTTCCCTGCATCTGTGTTTTATTATATTTTATTTTTGTTTTTATTTATGCCATAATGTTTTCCTAATTCTTTTGGATATATGTCATACATGTATATCCATGATCCGGGGCCTCGGCACATGCAAATCCTAAGTTGATAGGCAAAATACATTGTTGAGTAATCTTTATTGGAAAATAGAGTTAGGTCTAGGATTGCATTTAAAGAAATAAATAAATAGTCATAGTCATGTAGTATTTAAGGCATCCAAGATATTTCAAGGCATTCAAAGTTGATATTCGGTTGTTGCTCACGTTTTGCTCCAGTGCCGAGGTCCCCCGCTGGTCCTCTTATACTCCCAACTCCCATCCCTTCTTTCTCTCTCAATCTCCAAAAAACATTAATTTTTCTCTCTAAATATGGCTGACAACTACTCTTTCGAATATTTTACCATCCAACTTCCCACCGACCATCAATATGTGGCCCATGTGGAAATCAATCGCCCGGAAAGGTTGAACGCCTTCATCGAAGTGTGAGCACTAACCCAGACTTTGACCTTAATATTATCTAATAAATCAAATATAGTATGTGGGAAAACATGGCCAAGATCTTCAACAAGCTATCCGCGGATCCTCGCGTTCGCGCGATCGTCCTCAGCGGCGCTGGAGAGAAGGCATTCACCACGGGGCTGGATGTTAAGGCGGCCGCAGAGGGCGGCCCTCTATCGTCAAACCCCACCGCCGACCCAGCTCGAAAGGCGGTCGCTCTTCGTCGGCATATCACCGCCTTCCAGGACTGTATCACTGCAGTAGAGCGTTGCGAAAAGCCCGTTATAGTTGCTCTTCATGGATTCTCATTGGGACTTGGCATTGACCTATCAACGGCGACGGACGTGCGTCTCTGTTCCCGTGATACCCGTTTTGCAGTCAAAGAAGTCGATATCGGCATCGCAGCAGATATTGGCACCCTCAGTCGACTGCCCAAGGTGGTCGGAAATTACGGGTGGGTCAAGGAGGTAGCTCTGACAGCTCGCGAGTTCGGTGCTGAGGAGGCGCTGCGTGTGGGTTTCGTCAATGCGGTATATGATAACCGAGAAGCCACTATTGCAGCCGCGTTTAAGCTCGCCTCCTTGATCGCCAGCAAGAGCCCCGTGGCCGTGCAAGGCACCAAGGAGATCTTGAACTTCTCGCGTGACCACTCTGTGCAAGAGGGACTGCGCTATACGAGTATATGGAATAGCGCTGCTTTGCAGACTCAAGATGTCTCGGCAGCTCTCCTGTCTGGGTTGCAAAAGCGTACTCCAACATTCGAGAAGTTGTGAGGGCAAAATCCACCAATTCCCACTGTATATAAAACATCTACGGGGTAGTCCACTAATAGAAACTTCTGTGACATGCCAAGGAATGTCATCATTCATCATATCTGACCGTGCTCATGGCTATATCGGAGTACGTCCGTACATACAAGCTGTTTTAGGATAAATTCCCGGTTTACCAAGCTTATTATTTCCAGCCCGTGTCCTATTAATAAGTTTCCATGAATCAGAAGCAACGATCAACGGGTCCCCGCATTTCTCTGCATGTTTCATTGTTTTTTTCTCCGAAACGACAATGAAACTCGACAATGGCCCTGTATACCCCGCTGAGAACGCCAACTCTTTTTCCACGTATCCAAGCTACTATTTAGCATGGCCTGAAAATATATATAAGTTCGAATAAAATGCTAATTCTCTGAAGAACATTTACAAAAAGCCTTCTCACTAAGAACTTGCTCTATACCCATCTCGCCATGAAATCTGCTATTCTTCTCTCCGCGCTCATCCCTAGTGCGCTGGGCACAACCATCTACCTTGCTGGTGACTCGACTATGGCAAAGGGTGGGACTGGATCTAGCACCGCGGGTATGTGTATTCTCTTTCAGCCTCCAGGATAGCATCATGCTAATACTCCCAGGTTGGGGTGAATATGTTACGCCCTATACCTCACTCACCGTGTCCAACCAAGCTGTCGCCGGCCGTAGCGCACGGTCATACACGCGTGAGGGGCGGTTCAATGCCATTGGAGAAGTGGTTCAATCAGGAGATTGGGTGATCATCGAGTTCGGGCACAATGACGGTGGCTCTTTGACGCCTACCGATAATGGGCGTAGCGATTGCTCTGGCACAGGCAGCGAGACCTGTAGCACAACCTACAATGGGGTCGCCGAGACGGTGTTGACGTTCCCGGCATATATAGAGAATGCCGCCAAGGCGTTCAAGGACAAGGGCGCGAATGTGATCATCTCCAGTCAAACACCCAACAACCCCTGGGAAACTGGAACCTTCACTTATAGCCCGTCGCGGTTTGTGGGCTACGCCGAGTTGGCTGCTGCTGCTGTCGGCGTGTCCTATGTTGATCACGGGGCTTATGTGGCAGATCAATTCCAGACGCTTGGTCTGACTACCGTCGATGCGTACTTCCCCTTGGATCACACGCACACTAGTCCTGCTGGTGCATCGGTAGTGGCTCAGGCCTTTTTCAAGGCTGTGGTTTGTGGGGATGTTGCGCTGAAGAATTCTCTGAGCACCACCTCTTTCCCTGGTTCGTGTCTCTAAACGGACAGATGCACGGGGCCTATACAATCTAAGCTTGTTTTGTGACCATATTGTGTTGTCTATAGAGCGAGATAGCAGATTGGGTATGTCAACGTCTGAATCCAAGTGCTATTTAAATAATTTGCTATACCAAGCGCTTGTTAGTGGACATCTTGTATCGTTGTCGTACATTCACCTTACAGTCACGCCTTTACATCATCTTAGGCTAAATGAATCAGATTATACGTTGCACTAAGGAGCAGCCTCTTTTAGAAGCAGTATCTCCTAGAGACCCCTCTGTTCCTTATTTCACTACGCAGGAAATATCACCTAGGCACCTTCCTCATCTGACCTCTCTTCCCCTTATTTTTTCTCTCCCCTTATAAGGTTCTTTCACTCTTCTCTGACTCTTCTCTTCTTTCATTCTTCTTATTCTCTTCATCCAATCACCTGCTCTCTCTCTTCATCATCAACGAGCACGAGAACCATTGCAACCGCTACTATCTCTTACCTAGGCAGCAACTGGCACCATGTGCCAATCATTCTCAAGTTTCATCCAATTGATAAGGAAAGGATGACACATTACTGAAAATCTTAACTATCCGAAACTTACTAAGGCCATATAGTTTCGGACGCCGGAATGTCTGCACTTTCTATCCTCATGGATTCCCTTTCGGAGAACTTTACGTTAACCTCAACGACAAGACATTTAGAAATGTCTGATGACGCAGACTCCGCGGAATTTGAGCACTCAGACGCCCAGTGCTTCGACGCGCTGCCCGACGACACAGTCGAAGCCATCGGATCAACGGAGAGTGCTATCCGGAAGATTATCAAAGAACACAAAGAAACGATCGACGTGGTGAAATATATATGTTTCACAAACGTCCTACCAGCCATTGCGGACAAGTTTTCTTTACGCAGTAGTTAGTCGGCAGAGCACTAAGGCATCTCGCGAGAAAAACAAACCCAACACACCGATTACCCTCACGCCACCAGTACCTTTGACCATTGGGATTGAAGAATTGTGTTGTCGTCAACCAGTCCCGCCTGAACACAACATTGAACTATCACCTGATCGGTTGGGACGGTTCTCAAAACACATGTGGGGGGGGAGCAAGAATTCTACCTTATTATTACCTCTGTACCTCTCCGGGGGTACAACTATATCCAAAAGCAATTGTAAACTGGGCTTCAACCACTCTGGCTCATGGCCAGATAAATTCGTAAGGTTTCGTAATATGTTCATAACTAAGACACAAGCAAATACAAAGGCTGTCGTTGAAAGAGCTTTCTTGTGAACATAAATCACCGTCAGTCCGATTTCATTCCTCCAGAATAGATCGAACGATGCCCCGGTTCTCGACTCGGTGATAGTATTGATTCACGCTCGCGAACCGAGCATCAAATGCACCTTGGTTCTGTACAATATCCTGTAGAACTGGCCATAGAGAGCAATCGTCGATGGTGAACACGGAGCCTCCCAGGTAATGTTGGCCCTGTAAAGTACGCTCCCAATCCTCAATCCCATATTCAAACAGGCTGGCTGAATTGGTGGCACGGTGCTGACGCCAGTGTGCCAGAAACTGGTCAATCGTTGGCAAGAAATTGCCCCCACGTAACGAATCTCCACCTGGCCGTGAGATATCAGCAGGCCGGTTGGCCATATGCGCTAGTATAACAGAGTCTCCCGCGATTGTGGATCCATCGGGCGCTTCATAAATGGGCAGTGTAGTTGGGTCACTATCTCTAGCTTCCAGTTGCTCACGGTTGGTGATCAATCGATATCGGACGCCGCTTTCCCCTAGACAGAGACGCACACGTAAATTGGCCACAATATCACAGCCGAGAACTAGTTGCCCTTTTGATGTAGTCACAAAGTTGACCACGTCAAATCCTCCTCCGTACACGGCGTCCCAATTGAATTCGGTGGCACGATTTTCCTGGCCAAACGCACCAATGAGGCGTACTGTTTCGGTAGGATCCCCATGAACCACGGCGCGAGCCTGCTCCAATGTCTTACTGACAGCCCCCTGTCCCCATATTTTGTTGGCTACAGGGTCGATGAAAGTGCCAATATGACGGAAAGTAAGGGAAATTCGCTGACCACCGAAGGCTTGCTCCTCGGTAGATTTGGTTGCATTAGGCCGTTTGTCGGCCCGGATGCCATGAAGCCATCGCATGTTCGTCTTTGGACCGAGCACAAAAAGTGACTTGTGAGGGAGAGGCACGCGCTGGGTTGTGCGGCATGATTCAGTGCCTTCCTCAGGCTCCGATGCTGAGGCCTTCGTACGGAGGACCATCACGCGCTCGGCGCCTAGACTGACATTGCAAATGGAAGACCCTCGCACAATATCCAGTGTCTTATCTGAGTGCTCTGATATGCGATCCTGCCCATCACGATAAAGCTGAATAAGTACATGATTCAAGGGGTGGCCTAGTATTTGCTCAACCGTCATACGCACTTCATCAACCGCGGGGGTAAATGGTTCGAAGGGTGGAGACTCGTCTGCTGGATGACGATATATAGGTATGGCTCCATCGGGTCGAGGTTGGCCCTGGACTGCAACCAATCGGGGAACCTGGCCCGACAGATGGTACATTTTTTGCCAATCTACCTCCGCCTGTATACGATGAAAGGAGTCTTCGGCCAAGTTGACATTGTTCACGAGGCGCGAGTCGCCCTCCCCGATGTTGGTTTGGGATGTATTTGGCATTTCCGCGGGTTGCAAAGGTGTTATTCCTTCGCCGTGGTCGGCGCGAGGTTCAGTTGAAGATTCTTTTGGAGTGTCTCGGCGCTTCGGACGACGTACGCGCACGCGTACTTTCTTTTGGTCCTCCGCTGGACCCCGCGCCTGTGCAGCAGTAGTGCGTTGTGCGCGAGAAATACTAAGGAGATCCGAAAGGCTGGGATCTTCTGGCTCACGCGAGTCGTCTGTGGGGGAGGTGTCCGTGGCATTCCAAAATTCCAGACCATCCATGACGCTCTCGATGCCAGCCGTAGCTGCTGACCTCTTAGACTGCGGCGCGCCTTGGCGAGCAATCGCCTCAGTTTCATCCCAATCTAGCTCCTGAATGAGCTCCTGAGAGGTGATACCAGTCGCTCCCAGAATATCTGCCATACGTCGCATTGCTTCTTGATGTCGCTGAAAATCGCGGAACCCCAGGCAATCCTCCACTAGAGTGACTGCGAACCCATTGCGGACAGCATCCAAAGCCGTCGCAAACACAGAGACATTGGACAACGAGCCACAAAGATACAACTCGGTCACAAAGCGTGTCCTAAAAGATAGCACCAGGCCGGGGGACTCCAGGGCAGAGTATCGTGTTTTGTCCACTACGGTGTCAAGCTGGGTATTGATGGCGGCTAGAATCGGCGCGGGGAACTGATATCCGGGGGTATGCGGGTCACAGCATATCGAGGAGTCGGCGGAGAGAAAGGCTTCACGGTCAACCGGTTCTGGTGAATTATGCTCCGACCCAACTTCAATTATATCCGAGGTGGGCATTTCCTTTCTGCGCGGTGGTTCTCTGTCCAGCACAATGCGATCACCAAAGTTCCAATCAACAATGGCTTGAGGGGAATCATATTGTGAGCGCACCCAAACTACATCGCCAACTCGACGGAAAGCAGATGCTAGCTGGGGGAGGGTTTCGAGGATATCTGATGTATTGGGAATATGTAAAGCCCCAGATGGACGGACAAAGTCATTTTGAAAGTCAAGTAGTAACAAGGCCTTCCGGGTCTGGATGGTGGGTAAAGCCCCAAATGAGAAGACACTCATCCTATAGACATGGTACAATCAAAGACTAGACACAAGAGAATAATTGGACCGACCAAACAACCTCAGTGGATATGAAGAGGTGGGGGGCGGAGAGACATTGTAGAAGGCCTGAGGCAGAAATGGTACTTTTTTGGGGGGAAGGTACGACTCAAAAAAGAAAAAAAGAAGTTGAGGCAGGTACGAATGTCATCACGTGTTTCGAATATATAACAAAAAAAGAAAGAGTCTGGACCTTCTACGGAGTACTTCACTTTTTGATACATTCTGATATCCCGGAGATTGTTCCAACTCCGGGGAAAAAGCATACTTATCCAATAAAAGATTTTGAGTCATAAAAAATAATATGACCTCGGGGCCTCTACGGAGTACCAAGTATGCTTGTCGCACTGGGAAACGCAATTCATGACATAATAAATGATCATCCTCCAATCAATACACCGGCCGGTGTCGGTGTGGAGTCTCCGGGGAGCAAGGTCTGCTCTCCGAGAATTGCTAGGGTGACTCGAATCGCCCAGCCATATTCGCCCATTATTTAAATTCCCAAGCTTCCCCAGTCCAACTTCTTCTTTCTCCTTCACTCTCCACTCTCCTCTCTTCCATATCTTCACAATGGCTTCTCGTGGTCTTCCCCGTGCCCTCCGCCTTGCCCGCGCGGCCGCTCCTCGCTCGGTTATTACCGCAGCTCTCCCTCGCCCTGCCATCGCTGCCGCTGCCGCCCTTCCCCGTGTCTCCTCGGTCGTCACCCCCGTCCGTGGTATCAAGACCATTGACTTCGCCGGTGTCAAGGAGGATGTCTACGAGCGTGCCGATTGGCCCCGTGAGAAGCTCCAGGAGTACTTCAAGGACGACACTCTTGCTCTCATCGGTTACGGCTCCCAGGGTCACGGCCAGGGTCTGAACCTCCGTGACCAGGGTCTCAACGTTATCGTCGGTGTCCGCAAGGATGGTGCCTCATGGAAGGAGGCCATCCAGGACGGCTGGGTCCCCGGCAAGAACCTGTTCGATGTCACCACCGCCATCCAGAAGGGTACCATTGTCATGAACCTTCTCTCCGATGCCGCCCAGTCCGAGACCTGGCCCACCATCAAGCCCCTCCTCACCAAGGGCAAGACCCTCTACTTCTCCCACGGTTTCTCCCCCGTCTTCAAGGACCTCACCAAGGTCGATGTCCCCAAGGACATTGATGTCATCCTCGTTGCCCCCAAGGGTTCCGGCCGTACCGTCCGCACTCTCTTCCGTGAGGGCCGTGGTATCAACTCCTCCATTGCCGTCTTCCAGGACGTCACCGGTCAGGCCAAGGAGCGCGCCATCGCCATGGGTGTCGCCGTCGGTTCCGGCTACCTCTACGAGACCACCTTTGAGAAGGAGGTCTACTCTGACCTCTACGGTGAGCGTGGCTGCCTCATGGGCGGTATCCACGGTATGTTCCTCGCCCAGTACGAGGTTCTCCGTGAGCGCGGTCACAGCCCCTCCGAGGCCTTCAACGAGACCGTTGAGGAGGCCACCCAGTCCCTGTACCCCCTGATCGGTGGTAACGGTATGGACTGGATGTACGCTGCCTGCTCCACCACTGCCCGTCGCGGTGCCATTGACTGGTCCAGCCGCTTCAAGGACACCCTGAAGCCCGTCTTCAACGACCTCTACGACAGCGTCCACAACGGCACTGAGACCAAGCGCTCCCTCGACTACAACTCGCAGCCCGATTACCGCGAGAAGTACGAGAAGGAGATGCAGGAGATCCGCGATCTCGAGATCTGGCGCGCCGGAAAGGCCGTCCGCTCTCTCCGCCCCGAGAACCAGAAATAAATAATACCTTGATACCCGTGGGGGTTCAAAAAATGATGATGTACTATGAACTGTTCTTTTTGGGTTTCAGGTCGAAAATATTATTTTGAGGCTTTAATGGCCATTTCCCCAGTTACTTTATTTTATTCTTTATTCAATTTTTCCTCTTGTAGATTATGCATTGCAGCTTGCACCTGCAGCTAGTAGCCCCGCGCCGAACCTCGGAGAATAGTCCGGGGTAAGATAAGAGTCATCCTTGTTATTTCTCTGCTCTCCCTTCTTCGCCCTCTTCTACAATCCACAAATATGACTTCACCCGCTGTTGCAGCCCAATCGCTTACTCCAGCCGCAATTCAAGCGGCATACGGTCTCATCCAACCCCATGTGCACCGTACGCCGCTGCTGACATGTAAAACACTTGATACCATCGCTTCAACACCGCAATCCGTCGAAGCCTTGGTTGGAACGCCGTTTGAAGGTCAAACTCCCGCTCGCCCACAATTTCGATTCTTCTTCAAATGCGAGAACTTTCAGCGAATCGGCGCCTTCAAAGCGCGGGGTGCATTCCACGCATTGCTGCGATTGTTGGAGGAGCGCGGGGAGGAAGTCAAACAGCGCGGGGTGATCACACATAGCTCTGGTATTCACTGATCTTCTGCTGCCCGAGGCAAAATTATACATACTGACTCCTCTTGATTTCAGGAAACCATGCACAAGCCCTCGCCCTCGCCGCCTCGACCCTGGGAATTCCCGCTTATATTGTGATGCCCCGCATCAGCACGCCATCGAAGATTGCGGGTACACAGTCTCATGGCGCGGAGGTCATCTTCAGCGGCTCGACAAGTGTAGAACGTGAGGCTGTGGTGGCAGAGATACAGGCGAAGACAAACGCCATTCTCGTGCCACCATATGATGACTTCAATGTCATTTGTGGGCAGGGTACAACGGGGTTGGAGCTGGAGGCACAGCATGCCGAACAAGCTGGGTCCCGAACCCTGGATGCGGTCATCACTCCAATTGGTGGAGGTGGACTCAACTCCGGCGTGGCGACGTGGTTCTCGGATAAGCAGACACGGGTGTTTGGTGCCGAGCCCAGTTTTGAAGGTGCAGACGATTGTCGACGCGGACTGCAGGCTGGAAAGCGAGTGGAAGCCGTTGGCACCCTCACTATTGCAGACGGGCTACGCACTCCCGTGGGATTACTAAATTGGGAAGTCATCTCCAATGAGAAGAAGGTAGAAGGGGTATTCGCTGTTACCGAAGAGCAGATCAAGTCAGCCATGCGGTTGGTTATAGAGCGCATGAAGGTTGTTGTTGAGCCGAGTGCGGTGGTTGGACTAGCTGTATGTCTCTTTGATGAAAACTTCAGGCGACGAGTCGAACAAGAGGGTGGCAAGGATGGATGGGATGTTGGCATTGTGTTCAGTGGCGGCAACACAACCGTCGAGGCAATTGCCAAGCTGTTTACATGAACATAGGATATTGAATAGATGAATATACACCGTGAATATAAATGTTCAATGATCCGGATCAGTCATCTCAACCCCAGAGCCACGCATGTAAAATGAAAAGCTCCCACCGTTGGTCGCCTCGATTGCTTCCACTATGCGACGAGGCCATTCATCGCGCCCCCACGGATTGACCCATGCCGATATCTTCCCTTGCTGAACCACGCTCTGCCGTGAAGGGGCATCTTTCACGGCTGCATGAGCGGCCATACTTGGAGGGAATGGGCGAACAGAGGACCGGTGGACAATTAGACGCAATGTTGGAAAAGTACCCCAGGGTGCAGGGAGAGCAGGTCTCAGCGATGGAACACGAGCCTGGAACTGGTCGTAGTGGCCAGGGCCGGAACCTCGACCTCCTGCAACCGTTGCCGTATACACAATTGCACATTGGAATTGACTCTGCAGAGCCTTCAGCTCCGTCACCAGCTCAGCATAAAGGTCAGACAAATGAAACCTCTTCTTTTGCTCGCGCTCAGAATCAATTTCTGCCTGAGGGCGCCCAATTTCTTCGGTCCGCGCGACTTCGTCACGCAGCCGGTCTTGCCAGATGAAGGCGGTCACACTGTCAATGGCGATCATCTGTAAGGGACGTGACGCGGAACGATGTCGTGAGAGATCGAAAAGGTACGAGTCTAGCGTGTGGATTGTGGCCAAAAGAGCGGATGAAGATTGCGGGCGAAAGACATGGACATGCTGTAGTGAAGAGACGAGCAATGATTCAAGATGAGGCCCGAGACTTGGTTCAGATATTCCTCGCTGCTGCTGCACGATACCTCGAGCCACAGTTTTGAGTCTTCCGGCATCGAATCGGCCGTCAGTATCTATGAACACCACAGCTGCCTCCTGGCCACTGACTGGGATATCCCCATATTTTCGTGGTAAGATGGCGAGAGCCGTGAGATAGTATAATAGTTGTGACTTTCCAGAGGCTGACAGGCTGCTTGAAATCTCCACGATAGGAACTTGCTGTTTCTTGCTACCGTCTAGGTCTGAGAACGACACATTGGCAGATGGGTCAATGTCTTGCACTGCGTGTAATTCATCCGGCATATATTCATGACCAGCCAGGAGTTCACTGCGCAGCAGCATTTCTTCATCTTCAATGGTCTGCTGTTCTACAGACTCACTTAGAGATTGAGGTTGTCCATCGTTCGCAGCAAGTGCTTTCGGCGCAAAGACTTCAAGCAAAGTGTCCAGGATGGGCACACCTAATGAATGTGTGTCATGGCTTAAGTGACCAGGATGAAAATGGGCCAATCCAGAGAGTATCTAAACCTTGTCAACTCGATGCGTTTAAGGAAATAGAAAAAGCTGCAATACCTCATCTAGTCCCTCTTGGTGTACATCGGCTAGCGATCTCTCCCCGAGATTGGCTGCCATGGGTAAGCAATGGACTGCGTCATGGATCTGGCATCACTAGATTTTGACCACGTATAAAGTCCAGTGCGTAGATTTGAGCAAAGTGGTAGAAGTGCAAAACGTGTAGACGTGCGAGCGGAAAGTTGAATAGCGCGGCTGACGGAGCTTCCGAACTTCCAACCTTCCCCAACCTTGGAGATTCCAATCATTTTCCTTCGACAGCACAGCAACTCCCAACTCTGACTCAATTAATTATCTTATATTCACAATTGAAAATCACAATGGCTCCTCTCGTCCCCATATTCTCCGCTGATTCCCTCCCCGATCAAGTCAATACCGTTCGTCGCAACTTCCAAGAAAAACGCCGTAAAGGCGAACAAGTCAACCTCAAGGACTGTCCGTTACTCGAAATGACACAATTCTCTTGCAATCCACCACAAAATGGGGTTCCCGAGCCAGGCGTTGTGGTATGCGAGCCGGTGGTGCGGTTGTTCCGACGGTGAGTCTTGGAGCATCGAGTTGAAGTCAAATAGCAAGCTGATCTCTCGTAGCTGTGCCGGCGGGTTAATGGTTGAAACAACATCATGGGAGCCAATTAGGCTGGCAGAGGAAGCAAAACAAAAGCAAACGGCCAATACGAAACAATGAGAGGGACTACTTTGCATTACGAATACGCATTGGGCGGAGTTGGCTATATGGGATTACAATTACTTGCAGGTTTCAAGAATAAAAGTTGCATTCCGAATAATGCTTATGACTGCCATGGGGTATCTCCTCAGGTCATGCTCCTGAACTAAAACACAAGCGCCAGCCCATAATCGTGGGAGAAAAAGAAAAACAACGCCGGTGGGCCTTATGCCTTTGTAAATTATATGTCAATCATGACATCCGCTGGATCGATACTTGCTGGAGGCTTTGGAGTCTTCTCCTCTCCTCGCCGTGCATTCGAGCTTGTCCTGCGCCAGAGATCTCGCTCACAGTTGACAATGGGGCCCAACTCCATATTCCACGAGAGCTTGAGCCGGGATTTGTCGGCATCCGCCGGGCGTCCCGAATCAATATCCATGGCTGAACTGGATTCCTTGCCATGCTTTTTGGATAGTCCCTTGACCGTCTTTTCGAACATGCTTTCCATGCTGTCCGTTCTCCGACCCCAGAGTTTCTTATCGCGGCCAGTCGAGCCCGTCTGGTTGTCGCGGAATGCAGCACTCGCTAATTTGCGCAAAGCTTCTTCGCCATGTCGTCCATCCTCTGCAGCGCGTTCCCTAATCTTGCGCGGGTCGTTGTCTCGTCCAATGAAAACTGCGGTGGCAGAATAGGTGTGTTTGCTAGGGAAGCTGGGGAAGTGTTTGGGGATGTAGGGACGATTTGCGCGGTCGTCTTCGCTGCTCAGAGCCGTGAGAAATGGGAGAGATTTGGATATTTCATTCTCTGGTGGGGGAGATGGCAATAATGTCGGTGTGGGTTTGTCTGAGGGCGCTGATTTGAGATGAGGAAGAAGATCATCGGGATTGAGGTGTAAACGCTTCAGAGCGTGGTCAAAATCTTGCGGGATTGGTTGGACGCGTCGTGCAGATAGCATAGACTGACGAATGAATGTGGAGAGTCGTAGCATGTCTAGAGATTTCAGGCGCAACCCGTTAATTCAAGCTTCAAAATGGATGCAATACCAGGCCACGTACACTCCTCAGTAGCACTGCAGAGACTCGACAGTGCAGCTGGATCGGCCACCTCAAACCCCGAGTCCTTCAGAGTCTGGCCGACTGCACGATTCATCAATTGGTCGAGATGGGTGTCATCTTGCACGACCGGCTCGGAGGTGGATGGGAGAATCACGGGCTCCTGCAAACGATGGTGGTGATGATAGTGGCGCTTTATCCGCTTCGGATTGTTCTGGTCGATAGATGGAGAGGGTCGTTTAATATGGGCGCCCGATGTCGCCATGGCCATTGTATTGGTCTGATCAAGAAGTAGTCGTCCCGACCAGGCAATGAATGTTATCAGGTTGGTCACGTGGTAAGGGCGGTGAGTAGATGAGCAGATGTCATAGACCTTTTGGGGACTCATAGGAGGAAGCAATGTAAATGACTTCAAATGTTGGTTTGGGCTTTTGAGTAGATGAAGTAGGGCCAATATCAGATGAGCAAATACTGCCACCAAGCTAGGATTCGTTCATCTCACATATCCTCCATCTCGAAGGCTTCCTTTAGTTGCCGTTACCCTTTGCTATTGATATTCACATAGATAGTGCCAGTGGACGAAATATCCATTTCTCATTAGGATAAATGATTCAGTATATAAAAAATTACATGAAAATAAATCTGTGGTCGTATTTTGCAGCCCTAGAATAACAAGGGAATGGTGAACATGCCATCATTCGCTCTCATAGCAAGACCGACCAATCCGGCGGCTCGCTTAGTCCGCTCCGAAGCTTCAACTTCACCTCACAAATCAGCCTTCCTTCTTACCCCCTCTCTCCTCTCCCCACCAACGTCCGAGGCAGGTTTCAAGCTGTCCGCAACCCATATTGCTTTTGCTCAAGCATCGATTGACGCAACTTATTCGTCACAATGCCCGCCGCTATTCCCCCCATTACCGGCGTACGTGCCCCTTCCGTTGAAGGCCGGGTTAACCCGAGCGGGTTGACCAGGTCAATTGAGATGCTCGCAATAGTTTACTGACATGGTATATCTGTTTACAGATGCTCCGCCGTGGTCTTGTCCTGGACCTGAGCACCGCTTTCGGTAAGTTGTGATCCGGATCGAGTGGCATGATCAAACGACAATTTGGATATCGCGACCTCTCGGGAGCGACCACATGAAATATAAACACCAAGAGAAATCGCTGGGATGAGATAAACAAAGTGAGACAGTTGCTGATCAGGGTATCTCATCCACTAGGCTTCGGTACTACCTTCGGTTACCTCTGGTGGTACGGTAAGTAGATCATACCCCGGCTGCGCCAACCCCACGCGATTGATGTCTCGAAATCTAATCATATGTTCGTCCCACAGGATACCACCTCCCCCGCGTGCGTGAGCGCGATACCTACTACGCCCGCCTCGAGGCTGAGCGTGCTGCCCAGCGGGGTTAAATCGATCAACCCTGATCACCTCTCGATCGCCTCCTTTCCGCCCGTTCGGCGCCAGTTCTTTTCTTTGTCAAAGCGTTATCTAGAAAGTCGCCCCGTGATGGAAGCACATGTCTCGACATCACCTCCGGGCTTGGTTGGATCGACGGGTGTGTACGAGTGGGTGGTTTGATTTGAGATCGATTGTACATATACGCCTGTGGACAACCAACCGTTTTGATTTTGGACTGTACTCTTTCTGGTCATGGCCGTCGCAGGCCATGCTACGTAGTACCGCTCGAACGCGCAAATCGATATACTTGACCACTACGCCTGAGCCAATCGAATGAGCGAATTGGATCTATTATGTTCAAACGCTAATTACGCCAGATATATGTACGTGGAAACGCCAGCGCACCCCCCATGGGATTGCCGAACCATGTCTCCGCCATGTGTAAAGCCATAGATCATCATCCCGTACCTGCTCATCACCGTAGGGTATGGGGCGAAGTCCGGATACGGGAACCAATGGGGAAAAAAAAAACTGCAAATGTGAAGCCCTAGCTGTCGTTCACCGCAGCACTCGCTCAAATGATATGCCTCGGACGGACCCGCCGGCCATAGAGTTGCGTACGTTCTTCTTGAAGGCATCGCGAGTGGCGCGAAGATCTTCCGCGGCGTCCTTGTTGAGAGGGTCGGACGCATTTGGCTCGAGGAAAAGGAACTGTAGAATAACCAGTTAGCAAAAGTAATGACCAGTCAAAACAAATAGATCAACGGACCTGCATTCCAACAATGACAGCATTCAGATTCAACACAGGCTTCCAGTCCTCTCGTAGAATGTTTAAGCAAACGTTGCCCTCCAGGTCGATATTGGGATGGTAGATCTTCTGCGTGCATTTAACTTTGGGAGGATCATGAGGGAAGTTCTGGTTGACAGCGAAGCTAAAGTTGAAGACACCACCCTTATACATGCCCTCGTCTGGTTCGATGGTCAAGGTGAAGTTGAGGATGTCATCGGGGTTCGGGAAAGACATTTTCATTGTGCTGCCAAGTGTGAGTTCTTGGAGGTCTAGAGAGAGAAAAGGTTAGAAAGTCATATAACAATCCAGTAAGCAACCGGTGAGGGTTATACTGTCCACCACGGGAGAGTTACTCACCTCGTTGCACGCGTAATTGCGCCGCGGTGACCTTCTTCTTCTTCTTGCCTGCAGCGCCTTCAGCATTCTCAGCCTCCTGCTGCTTTTGTTTCTATACAGACTGTTAATCATAGTTCAGTGTTTCCGTAAGACCCAAATAAAGCCTACCATCGACCAGATTTTCAACATTTTGGCTGGGAGTTCACCACCCCACCTGGTGGAACGGACGGCTTTGGGGGGAGCGAAGTAGGTTTATGGCCAGGCAACCACCGTAGGGATGTCGGATAGGAGAAGAGGGACAGAAAGGAGATGCAGAGCTGTAAAGGGCGAGATCAACGGGTGACAACGGTGGCAACGGTAAGAGTGAAGGATAACCTTGTGCTTGCGGGGGTCTCAGATCAGCAATCGCCCTTTATCGCCTCTCCGCCTTCGACTTGACGTACTTGGTCTCGGGAACTCTGTACTTCTCGGGTATACATATACATCTCGTTCTCTACTCAGTATTAAAATCTCGAAGAGAAAAAAAAATAAATTGAATATGAAGTACATCATCATAGCGCTCCGAATGCGATCCCGGTGCATGGCTGGTCCGACAAAAAAAAAAGATCACAGTGACCATCAAGGGGTAAAACCGCGCAAATACCGACTGGCTGGCATTACAAAATCAAAAAGAGAACAGAATTGGGCATCTTTAGGTAGAATACAGATCACGGTATCGGAAAGAAGAAGAAGAAGAAGAAGAAGAAGAAGAAGAGAAAAATGTGTTAGGGGAATGTCATGAAAAAGGGTACACATTTGTCCTCTCCGGAAATCGAACTACCGGCGTGCGAAGCAGCACTTGATACCAGTGCGACCCAGGAACCAACAGCATCCGATGAAACGGAACAATGCCACCGCGGCGTTGGACCACAAAAGGGCCTGGAAGAAACGTGCTGTACGAGTGGTGGCGGTATTCTATGATCATGTTAGCTGGTGGTCTAATAGCAAGGTGGAGAAGAGACGGTGGAAACTCACTGAAAAGCCGAACTTATCGACAGATTCGCTGGTGATGCAGACTGCCAGGATTGCATTACTGAAGATCCAAAAGGTGACAAGTCGGGTACGGAAACTCTTGTAGGAGTCCTCCAGAGTCTTTTCGTCGTGTTCCACGGGGGCAACGAATGGGGTGAGCGCACGCTTCACGGTTGCCTCGAACTGGCTGTCGATATCCGCTTGGGGCTTGTCAATTTCTTCTATCACAGCTTCCTTACTACCCTCGTCCTTTGTAGTCGTAGCTGACGGCAATGCATCGGCCTTATCGGAACCCTTGGTACCCCATGAGACATCATGCCAGTTGCTGAAGGCATAGACGTTCAGAATGTTGATGTAGGATGACTGAACAACCATATAGGCGGGGAAGGAGGTAAACATGTGCCATGGGTCGGCGTACATGAACGAGGCAACGAAGTAAAGGCCGAATGTGGCAGCCAAGGCGATGATAATGATACCAGCACCCGTCGACCCAAAGAAAGAGTCAAGGAAGGCTTTCACGCCTTTGTCTGTAACAAAGTCCATGGGCGCGCCGCTGCTGAATGCGCGAACGACCAGATAGATCGAATCGACCACAATGTAAACCTGAATGATACCAAAGACCACGAACGAGGCGAGGTATGAGAACTTGGAACCCTTAGGTCTGTTACCGAGAGCGAGAATGAACTGCAGCAACAGGAAAGCGAGGTATCCGTACTTCACAATTGTGTTGATAATGGGCGTGGCCGTCTTGCCGAAGGGGAAAGCAGTGTTTCCATTGCTGCTGCTTGGAGTACCGACGAGGTCAATGATGACAGTGGTGGTCAGCCAGTACGAAGCCAGCGAGAACCAGGTGAGCAAAGTGTTGAAAATGTTATACAACATCTGAATGTGGAGGAAGAACATGCGAATGATGTTGTGGCCACTCTTGTACATGCGGCCAAAGTGCATCAGCGAGTAAATTCCTGCTGCGAAAGAACCGTTGAGCCAACGGCGACGCTGGGAGATAAACTCGGCAGCACCTTCGGGCACATCGGTTTCACCCTTAGAGGCTTTGACGTACGACAAGTGCCACTTGGAGCCTGCCTTAGCGACCAGCTCGAAACAGAGAATTCGATCCTCGGCCAAGAACATGTTCTTCTTGAAAATGTTCATACCCTCAATACCCTTCTTTCCAAGCTGCTTAGAAAGCGTGTGATCGCCATGGAAATATTGTTCAAGGGGGCGTCCCATGATTGCACGGAATCGATAGGCCGAGAATGCACCGGGCAAGACACTAACGTAACCGAATGAACTCTCAAGAGGTTTGTCCAAGATGTTACTGATCTTGTACTCGAAGTTCTGGGCAGCCACGAGAGGGTTAATCAAGTTCCGCCATCCCTTACCCAACATAGCGTGGATTTCACCACAGGCACCGCCAAGATCCTTGTCGTTATAGAATGCCTCCCAGAGGTATAACAAGGACTTAGGGCCAGGTTTGGTACCGGCATCGAGAAGGATGCAGACCTCGGGGTTCAAAATGCGACCAAAAGCGTTGAAGAGCCAACGATGCGAATTAATCTTCTTGCTGTTCTTTTGTTTCAAGCAGAACATCATTTGCACTGGTGGTAGTGTGCTTGGGCCATCGTCCGTGGGCCGGATGAGTTGCTGACTTGGCGTGACCGAAAGCTGAGTCGTATACTCGAACTAGAATACTCCGTTAGCGCTCATCTCCTCTGGAACCCCATCTGGCCATCCCAACTTACAATGTGCGCCAAAGTCTCCTTGCCGTCAACATCACGCTTCATGACACCATCCTGGTAGATACCGACAGTCGCAAGAACGTCAAGGGTATCCTTGTCGCAAGGGTCAATACCGTCAAACACCAGCGCCACGACAATCTTCTGCCATGCAGGTCCACCCTTGTTCCAGAACTCGGATTTTTTCAGATTGACAATGTCGCGAATGTTCTGCATTACACCGTGCAAGGTGCGGGCCGTGAGGTTCTTATCCTCGTTGTAGTAGGTAATCGCAATGAGCAGCTCCGTATGACGGTTGTACATTGCGGGTCGTAGGTTGTAACCATTGTGGAGGGTAAATTCGTTCGGATCACAAGTGGCCGCAGTGTCTATGAAGAGGCAAGGCTCATTAGTTTTTCTCTTAGAGCCGTATGTTCGTCTGTTCCACACGTACATCGCATATGGGTGAACTCCTCGCTTCCACCTTCCACATCATTGCGGTATTTGGCTTGGATGGCATTCTGGATAGCACTGGGCACGGGGTAGTCGACACTCAGGACGGAACCCTGCACTAGCTTGACCTTCCTGGTAGCATATCTGCGCAAGCCACCACCGCCACCGCCAGGGGCGCCCCCGGGGGCCTGTCGCTGGCGCCAAGCCTCAGTAGATGAGGTCTCGCTGCGGGCATAGGGCGATGCAACTCGGCCGGGGACTCCAAAGGCTGCCGCAGTAGTTTCCTCCTGGCCAGAGTAGACAGCGCTAGTTTCATATGGGTCATGGTATGAAGGGGCGCTGTCCGCTGCATAGGTCTCTGTCAAGCTGTACCCAGAAGCTCGACGTTGGGGAGAGGCACCGCGCGAGTGGGGGTCGTCAAAGGGAGTCGCAAATGGACCCTGCTGTTGGGACAATAATCCACGGGCTGCATCCTCATCCTCGCGATACTAAGAGCAAAAAAAAAAAACACACGGTCAGCTCTAGGGACTAGTTCACCGCCTCTCCACACACATACCTGTGAAGGTGGCACATCCTGCAGATGATGACTCTCGTCATAGCTCGGTGAGTGCGAGCCAGAGCCGTGGTAGGCCATGGTGTCGCAAAGGTCAAAATTTCAAAAAGGGATGTTTCAAAGCTGACAAGAGAGGGGTATCTGTTCAAGCAGGGCGCATTTATGAACAATTATCGAAGCCGCCGGGGCTAGGGGAAGAAAGTCTTTTTTTTTCTTTCAGAGAATATTGCGAATGTTTTGAATCAAGGGTCAAAGAGAAAAGGAAAAGAGAAGGGGGGCGGGAAAGGGTCAAAAAAAAGGGAGACCGTGAGACTGGAAAGGTCAAAAATAGACTGTCTTCTTTCTACTAGCCCCGTCCTGGTTTAGTTTCCCCTTTATCTTATTGTTTTATTTTATTTTATTATTATTTGGGGGGTTTCTTTTTCATTTTGACTAGTAGTTATTTATATTCTACTCCATACATAGTAGTTTATAACCTATTATTCTATATCATCTATCACGTACATAGTAAATATCATACATACTCCATCCCTACTTGGTAGGTGAAAACAATAGACCGACCTCGGGATGCCCCCGAGACCCTGTCGAAGACCCTGACTGGTTGACATGAGATGCTAGGAATTCCTACCTTTTTTTTCTTTTCTTTTTTCTTTTTGACTTTTGTGATTCGTTCACTTCCATTCTATTATATATATTGCATTTACTTGAATGTTTTGGGTAAGTTCTCCAGTTCCTTCATATGAACCGTACGGAGTACCTAGGTACATATATATGGAGACTGAAACACCCGAACCTAATGCGCTGGCTCCACTGGTGAAACATTCCCAGGTTTGGTGAATAGACCCCTCGTATAAGAGTTCAATTCGGTTGACAACATAGATATACAAGATGAAGGATTCATTCCCACATTCTTAAGAGCACAACAATCCCATTTTAAAAGGCTTAAAACACTTAGGGGGAAGTGGTATGCCGGACCCCACTATTGGTGTTTGAATGCCAATACATTGATGTATAGCAGGTCCTCGTCTAAAATTTCCCATTTGAATTTTCCATTTGCCCCTAAATTCTGCTCTTATCTATATAAATTTTTCTATTTGGTTATTCTATCCTTCTATCTACTCCGTACTCTGTGTGAAGTTGTATACTCCCAGGTCACCTGACCCTAGATAATTTTAGACATTTAGACATTACCTATGGACCCCAAGGGTCTAGCGTATATTTTGCCCCAGTGTCAAGTCCAGTGCCAAGTCCAATGCCAAGTCGGTTAGCCTATTAAATATCTAAATGTATTATTGTTAAACTTGAACTAAGTTTGAAGGCTGTGCTGATGTTCAGCTTCGTATTCATGGTATATAATATTATATGACCCAAAGTGCCAACCTTGGAAGACCCTTCTTTAGAAACCCCGTTAATCCTCAAGGGGGTTTGACAGTAGTTAGTCTATAGACGGTCCCCTTAGGGTACAATATTAACTGTGTTGTATGTTGTATGTTGTATACATCTGGTAAAAAATAGTACGAATACGGTCCTTAATTTCCCTTTCCCCGATTTACCCCATTCCCTAATATAATAATAAGATTTCAGTGGCTTCGAGTGAAGGATGTGAGAGATTAATTAGCCGCTAACCCTATTAATATAAGCGCAAACCAGACAAAATAGGCAAACCAGATAAACTAGACAAACTAGACAAACTTAGACAAAGAAATATGCTAATTTCCCGTAATCTTGGAAGATTGATGATCCGAGAGTCCAGACCGCAGACCACTTGCAGATACAGTAAGATGTCCACTTATTTCCCTCACGTCCAAGTAAGGTGAACATGGGATGAAACAATCTGATAGCATATTTTTGATATTAAAGCCTGTACGATCTCGATTTATATATTTTTTTCCTTTCTTTTTTTTTCGATACTTTATATTCCATCTTCAAATCCGCCAAGGTACTACCCTCCCATATTAAAATATCTCCAGGTACAAAATCAATTGTGTACCTGACTACCCCGTATCTTACCCGTGGAACCTTCACGGGCCCGTGACCAAAGGCCCCAATTAGCCTTCCCCCTCGTCTTCTCTTTTGACTTGTCATACTCTCCATCTTTCTGTCACCCATCTATATCCATTCTCATCCCACATTGATCTCTCGATCGGTTGTGGCTTGTGAGTCGATTTTTTTCTGATACGCGCGTCGGGCCAACGTCGACAAATCAAGCCCCCTATCCCGACAATCTTTGAGATATACAATCTCTGTCAAGTGTCTGGACCATTCCAGAGGCCATGATCATCGCTTAACCTTTACCTTTCGCTCTTTACCTCACACACGACACTCGTTTCCTGCCACGCCTAACGGCTCGGCTTTGATGATCTACTGTTTACGCTCACGACTTGACGCCGATTGAGCACCTCACACTCCTTTTTTTTCCCATCTTTTTTTTTATTTGCACATTCCTTGCCGTTGATCGGCTTTATCGATATCCTCGTCTTTTATCCTCGTCTTTTTTCCCCGCCCGTCATGCTTCTCGAACCCATGGATTCCGCCTTCTCCCCGGCCCACTCCCTCTTCAAGCGCTGCAAGCAGTGTGAAACCACATCTCCCGCTTGTCCCTCGTGTCCCGATGGATCAATATGTTCCATGACTGCCCCAAGTTGTACTGAATGTGCGACCACAAAGTGCGTTTCAACAAGCACCAATCCCTCGGACTCCGGGGGCAGCGACACTGGCGCCATTGCCGGTGGTGTTATCGGTGGTGTGGCTGCCGCCGCCCTCATTGTGTTCTTGGTATGGTGGTTCGTTATCCGAAAGAAGCGCCTGGAGCGCCAGGAGGCGGAGAAGAACGGTTCATTCGCAGCGAATCGCAGTGAACGCCAATCCATCGCCTCTACAGTTCTAACCCGTGCCTCCAATGTCATCCAAATCGCCTACATTCCTGGTGTCACCAACCGCTCCCCGCCACAGACCCCAGCCAGCCTCGTGCCCCCTGTGCCACCGCTTCCCGGTGCGACACCTGATCAGCACTTCTTTATGCCGGGTGACCTGCGTGACTCGTCATGGACAACCACTACCGGCCACCAGAGCATCTCTCCCACTTTGCGCAGCAGTGTGGCCACCACCATATACCGTAACGATGCCATCGTCAGTGCCATACCTGCGCAGCAGATCCAGCGATCTCGTGCAGCCGTGGTGAGCATCCACAACGGAGGAGCCGGGCAAAATGCCCCTGGAGACGACTCACCCGTTGCTGTCACGATTACCCCTGCGGACGCACCTGCGGTGCCGGCCATTACCCCTGCGCAACTCGCTCGGGCGGAGGCTGTCAAGGGCAACAGTTCATGCGTGGCTCGCAGTGTAACTGCCAAACCAGTGATGGTGCGTGGTCCTTCGGTGAAGAACAAGAAACCCAACAACCCACCCGCTGTCGACCGGACCGAAGAGCTGTCTGAGAATAGCAAAAGCAACAACACAAGCCGGGCGGTGTCAACCACGAACAGCGACCAGTTCAATCATAACGTTTCCACATTTGACTCGTCCTCATCGGGCGACGAGACGAATCCATCATCCACATCCAACCTGGAAACCGGCTCCTCGCATAGCCAACCCGACGCACGTCGAGCTTCCGGCTTAAGTGACGGGCGTAACTCCACTCGGACGCCACCCAACCGGGTAGAAAGTCCATTCTCGGATGCGAATGAGGTGAAATGAGCGGGTCTGGGACCAACTGGGCGCAATGGGTTTTTTTTGTCTATTTTTGTGATTTCCAATTCTGTTTTCTATGTATGTATTGAGCCTACTATGGCTTTTTGTACTTTTTTTTGATAAGTTGAACCCTTTCCTCGGGTGCCTTGTACAGCGAGTTTTGGCACACTGAGATGGGGCTGTCGATCCAATCTATTCTCTCGTTGATTATCATTAGAGTATCATGCATGCCTTCATATTCGTATTGCCATAGGAATCCGTTGTATCACACGCTATCTTTGTATCTCTATTATATCTTCCCTAGCAAGTCCACACTATGTAAACATCAACCGAACCAGACTGGCGGTTTACTTGCAGTCTTGTTAGAGTGGTTAGACCATTTGCACTACGCTTTCAAGGTCAGTCCTGTTGCCTCTCGCAGATGAAGGACATTGGCGCGTATGCTGCCTTTGCATGGAAATATTCTCACCAGAATTCCCATTTATATATACATATACATATACATAATATATATGTATATACTTTAAGCCTACTATTATATAAATATATGTACAAAACTTGAATGCTTGTCTTTCGTTTATTTATACGATCTTTTTTTCCAACCTTGTTCATTATATATTTTCACATGAAAGCATCCTTCCGTCATGATTAAGGTGAATCCATTATAATGTTGTCAGGCGCTTTTGCCGTTGGGGAACTTGACACTGTAGATCACGTTCGCCATTCTTAACAAAATGAAGGTACCGGAGTGGTTCACTTATAAGTTGTGTGTTACTGGCAATGGTTGGAGTGTTCTCTTGGACCAAATGGTATTATTGATGGGCACTCAGCCATTAATATGCTACAACTCCATGACAAGTCAACATGTCAAGTTGTTTGCTATCTAGAAACGATCGACTCCGTTCCTTGCAACAGACCAGTCTCAAGAGATTCTGGTTCGCTCACTCTCAACTCGGAGGTTAGGTCCCAAAGGCCGAAAGTGATATACGACTAGAAGGAACTATGGGTGGAGGTTATGCATAAGGCGAAAAGCAATGCAGTCCCTCCCACCTGGGCAGCATTCAAGCGAATTTTGCTGGCTTTTCTCCGAGGCCTCGGGTGCCGCCTGGTCTACACGGTGTATGAGGTAGATCGATCTTGCACCCACCCCTTGTGCCTGTGCTATCCCGCCAATACATGGCACAGGGGCCTGGAAGTAAAAAGGGAAAGGATCGCGAATCATTAGAAAGAGAAGAAGACAGATCTTCATATCATCTAGCTATTTCATAAGATGGGGAAAAAAGAAAGGGTATCTATAACCAAGATGTCTAGTCCACGATGCTCAGCATCCGGTAATTCATGCCACACTCTCCTCCAACCCCATTCCACGGCCGATTTTACGAATCAATGCCCGCTTGAGAAGAGCTTCACGTGCAAGACTCCGTGTATGCCGCGACCAGGAATCAACACCAATAACACCGCGGACCAGCGCAGCCTGTAACGCATAAAGAGCTTGCTGTATACCTTGCTCCTCGGCGACCAAATCATATAGCTGTTTCCCTACTACGGTGGGCGCGACCAGGACATCATCAATCGGGGGCAGGCCAGGAGTGTCTCCAGGAGTAGCGGAGGTTGAAGGAGCGCTAGATGTGGAAATGGATGTAGAACGAGCCTGTGTGTCTGCGATGGTGGCGTCGGCGCGATGGATGGATTGCTGTAGGACAGTAGTGTTGGATTGAAGGGTCGCGTGGAGAGTATTTAGCGCCGAGATTTCCCCCTGCAGCGTGGCCATGGCGGCATGCAGGGATCGTGATTGTGAGACGAGGGATTGCGCTGCCGTGTCGGATTGTGCAGCGTTAGCGCGGAGGGTTTCCGCCAGTGTCTGGGACACGGCATGAAGAAGTGCATCTTTCTCCGGGTTTGGTGGGATGGGAGGTGCTGGCCCCGCCGGTGCAATTGAGGGTAGCTCGACTTCAAATGGTGAGGTTAGAAGGTCGGGTGTGTCGGTCTTTGTGGGAGCTGCTGGGGGTGGACGGGGATAATTGGATGGGTATGGAGAATGTTGGGGGTATGGGGGGCCAGACGGTTGCTGGTGTGGTTGATGGGGGAGTTGCGGCTGCAGAGGCAAGTGAGGCCCCGCGGCATTAGCTTGAGGATGGACCTGGCTTGATATACTAGATCCAGCTCCATGCTGAACCGGCGCTCCGCTGTTTCTATAATACGGTGCTTGATTATGCGTCAACTGGGGCGGAATTGGCTGTCCCGATGGCTGATGGGTTGGTGGCTGTGACAAGGGACGGGGGCTGCTTATCTGTCCTCCATTTTGGCTTGGAGGCACGTAATGGTGGTATGGGGGGATCCCTGGACTAGCCAATTGTGTGGATAAAGATGCTTGACGAGAATCTTGCGCTTTTGGTGGGAGCGGAGGTAGTGGTGGGGGAGATCCATACTGATCAGCCGGGTGCCGTTGTTGTTGCTGCCGATGCTCGCCAGCTGCGCCTGGCTTCGGCGGGGGAGGCGGCGGAATCTGGTTCTGGCTTGCTGGCGGAGATATAGGCTGAGCTTGTCTCGAAGGTCCGACACCGGGTGGAAGGGGAGGTAATGGTGGGGGTGTTTGGGTAGCTTCCGATTGAGGCTGTGGCACTTGTTGCCTGTATCGGACAGGTGGCTCCTTGGCAAATATATCCTGAAGAATAGAAAGAAGGTCGGCGATGGTGGATCTCTGTGAATATAATGGTTAGCAGTCGTCTGCCAACTCATATCTTGTAAGCACTAACATCCCATGCTTCGGCCCAGTGTGCCAGATAGTGATGGTACACCTGTCCCTCCAGTGTCACATGTTGCCCAACTCGGACAGTCATTTCCTGTGTTGGGGTCACATAGACAATTGGAGGCTCGCGTGGGTATGTATTTGGAATCCAAAGCGCAATGGGGAATCGGTACGTCGTGCCTCGGAAGGTGACAGGCAACGTGCCCACGAGGTGAAGGAGGAGGGCTGAGAAGCCTGTCTCATAGGCTGTTGGGGCATCAGAAACAAGAACCTAATATGCACTTGGGAGATAACTCACTATAGACATCTGTTCGAGGGGAAAGCGAGGGGTACTGGGAGAGCGCATTGGCAACATCGTGGTAGGTCCGGTTTGGGTCGCGGTAGGTCTGTTGTGGATCATAGTGATCCTGTGGGGTTTAGTAGATGGATAAGATGGAGATTTTGGGTGAGACCAACTTTGGACAAGACACTATACAGCCAATTCAGTGTCCTCTGAGGGACCGCCATAGCTCGAGTGAATGGGAAAAGGGTTGGAGTCGCGAGGTTTCCTCTTCCCCGCAGGTTTTCTTGGCGAAGGGCCTCGTTAGTCTTTTCGTGATTATTCTTGTAAGATATGTTTAAGATATACTAAATGTAGAACATAGATGCAATTTATTAGCCTCTGATCTCCAGGCTACATATGTATCCATGTATGGACAGCTATAGTATACATAAGCAAGTTATTCCGCGGGTGACTGTCAACACCTCCACCTGGGCAGGGCTTACACCTTCACCATTTCACCATTTCACCATTTCACCATCTTGCCTCACTTTTGCCCTTCATATACGAATACAAGTTCAAGTCTGAAACCAAAAATATCACACCTTTTTTCAGTTGACAGTTGAAGACACCAGGTCTCGAGGAGCGAGACAGACTCGCTAATTGATAAGCTTAACAGGCTCAATCGCCTGTGAATCAGAGACCTCTTGTCTTATATGACACCATCTAGGCCCCATCAAGACTCTCTATCTCCGAGAGAAGATTAACCCATGGAATCCTTGAATTCTTGAATCCATGGAAATCCTCAATATCTGAAGTCGGGGCTTCTATCCTGGAAACCCGAAACAAAGAAACCCAACTTTGTCGACTCCAACTTCACAACCGAGCCAGTGATATTCAGACGACCAAGGCCTATTTTGGGGCATTCTGAAGATCTCATGCAACATGATTACCCGTTGCCTACAAACTTTTGGGCCACTTCTTTGTTTCATTTAATATTGTTCTCCCCATTCCCTTAGTATTGTTCTTTTCTACTTACAATGTAGGGTCTCATAATGACTTGGATTGGGTATTGCCTTCGCCATTGTCTGTCTCGGCTTCTATGACGCTGGCCATTCACCCTGATTCTCTTGATACTGCCAATGATTTATATTGTCTATATCTTTACAAGTCTGCAAAAGGCTTTAAACACTTCGATCCTTCTATACATACCCTTGACCGATCTTTGATTCCTACCAACTGAATTTCAAATTTCGAAGCCATGGCGGCGACACCATCTCCAAGTCCTCCATTCGATCCATATACCCAGAATGTCACATTTCACCTAGCGGATGGCAGTGAGCTCCCCGTCCCAGTACAAGCACTGGACGTCTTTGTCATGTACAATGTCCGGGTGTGCATCAATTACGGTTGTCAATTTGGAGCGTCGTTCACCTTGCTAGTGATTCTTCTGCTTCTGACCCAATCTGACAAGCGCCGTTCGGCGGTTTTTATCCTGAATGGTCTGGCCTTGTTCCTCAACAGTGGGCGTCTGCTTTTTCAAGTCATCCATTTCTCTACTCCATTCGAAGAAGTATACCAATTCGTCTCCAGCGACTATTCATCCGTGCCGTGGAGCGCATACGCCGTTTCCATCGTGGCTGTCGTTCTCAACACCCTAGTCATCGTCTGCATCGAAGCATCGCTTGTGATTCAAGTCCACGTGGTTTGCTCTACACTACGTCGTCGATACCGACATCCTCTACTGTTGTTATCTATCCTGGTCGCCCTTGTACCGATTGGATTCCGCTGTGCATGGATGGTTGTGAATTGCAACGCCATCATTACACTCAACTACATGTCTGAGATATGGTGGATAGAAAGCGCAACCAACATCTGCGTCACCATCAGCATCTGCTTCTTCTGTGTCATCTTTGTCACCAAGCTCGGATTCGCCATTAAACAGCGCCGCCGACTCGGGGTGCGCGAATTTGGTCCGATGAAAGTTATCTTCGTCATGGGCTGCCAGACCATGGTTGTGCCGGCCATTTTCTCCATCATCCAGTACTACATCACTGTGCCAGAACTGGCCTCCAACGTGGTGACCCTGGTCGTCATCTCACTCCCACTCTCGTCAATTTGGGCCGGCGCCGCCCTCGAACACTTACGACGTTCCGGAAGCCAAGATCATCATCGCCGACCCAACTTATGGCGGGCCCTTGTTGGCGGTGCGGAAAGTGTACTGTCTCCCACGAAAGATAGTCCAACGAGCCTGTCTGCCATGTCTGCTGCGCAGACTCTGTGCTACTCGGATCATACCATGAGCAAGGGCTCACAGAACTCCCGGGACACTGATGCTTTCTATGGAATAGCAGTTGAGCACGATATTTCGATCGATCGAGTCCAAAGGAACAATTCAATCGTGTGATGGGACACAGCGCTCGGAAGTTTGAAGATATCCTTCCCTTTCATTTTGACGTACATGATTCTGGCCAGAAACCGACTTTACATGTACATGCTTTTTTTTCTTCTTCTCCCTTTGTGGGTTTTATACAAGTTCAATATTCCTTTTTATCTTAATTTGCAAAGTGTAGATGCATTCTTAATACCAACTCCACATTCATTCATCTTCACTTTTTACTGTTTTGAAGACTTGTAGTTGCATTACATCTATGGATGCGCCGTAAATCTAGAAAGCAAGATAAAAGACCAAAAAGGCTTCCCATGCTCTCTTATAGTCTTTCTCATTGATGCATGTCTATATCAAGGAACTGATTGTACTATAAGTTCAAATGGAATCTCGACAGCAAACAAAGAAACGTACCCATGGAGGGTAGATTAGAATATGTATGAAGCTTGTGCAAGGAGTACAGCCAAATCTACTGGATGCAACAAAAAGCGAGGAGCTGAGTCAAGTGAATTAACAATACAAAAAAAGGGGGGGAAAGACACAAATATTTACAAACAAAACGCTCTATGTTCAGAACCACATGTGCGCCAGAGCAAAAGGAGAAGGGCTAGAAAGTTAATAAAATCCCGGTGCTAATTCAATTGCACATAGTTGGCTAAGTTGAACGTTAGCAAATGTACTAAAATAAAAGGACTGAAACACTTACCCGGAAACTGGCCCTCCCGGCCTGCAATTCGCCCAGACCACCATTCATTGGTATTTTCGGTGCGCTGGACAATTTCGATGACATCACCAGCCGAGAATCCCAGATCACCGTGTGCCTGAGCCTCGTAGTCATAAAGAGCGGTGACAGTCTCAACCGGCTTACTGAGATGGGATGGCTTTGCCCGTGGAGGAGGCGGGGCAGGCTTGCTCTTGGCGGCGGCAGAGAAACTGCTTCCTGTCGGACTGGGACTGACGGCGGCAGACGAATAAGGTGGTGGAGGGTTGTCATCGGTGACGGTGGACCCGGAACGGCCTCGGCCGATGGAGCTCTTGCTATCGGCTCCCTTGCCCGGAGGTCCCAGCTTGGATCCGGAGCGGCGGACACCTTGGGTTTTAAAGTGCACGATAGTAAGAGCTTCAGCTTGCTCCTTAATATCGCCGCGCTTCTGCTCAAAGGCCTCTTCAACATCGAGTTGAAGGTTGAAATAACTGATGTTCATGCCCTGCATTCGTTCGTGGAGAGTGTAGAAGACGTTGAGTTGCATATAGTAGAAGGACTGGAAGAGCGGGCGGATGAACTCGGCTTCGAGGGCGAACAGCTTGGGCAGTTCGTCCTTCAGCAAATCGTTGTAATAATTAAACTCCTGGGTTGACTGCTCAACATCGTTCTCGGCTTTGTATAGTGCTTTCTCGTCTTTGAGCGATTTGTCCTTCTTCTCTTCCAGCTTTTTCAGTGTGGCGTTGCGGCGGTCAAAGTCCAGCTTCTTGTGATCACGCTTAACCGCAACCTTCCGGATCACCTTGATCACCTCGAGGAGTTGGTCGGCAGGGCTAATGATGCGGGTGTCGATCATCTCCAGCTCGGGGGCTAGGGCCTCTTGCAGTTCCTTGACGATGACTTCATATTCCTCACAGGCCTGAATGCCCTCGGCATTTCCTTCGTATTGATAGGAGGTGGGATCGGAGGCGCGACCGGAGATGGGTTTGTAGATTTCGGCGATTGCCTTGGAGAATTCGATTTGGTGGCTCAACATGCCTGCGCACGCGGTCAGTACCGGGGTGTAAAGATTGAGAGTTAAAAAGACTCACCATTAATGGCGGCAAAGTATTTCTTGGACTCATCGTGTAGCTTCTTGGTCTCTTTCTCAAGCTCATCAAAGCGGCGTTCGGCATCGGAATAGACAGCATCCTTTGTATGCTCACCAATGTTGAACTTGACCTTGAACTGCTGTGGCGCACGCGCAATGCTTTTCTGGAAACCTTTGAAACTCATGATGTGAATAAGATTAAGGAGAGAGGTAAAGTCGAGAGAAAGTGCCAAGGTGGGGGGGAAGAAGAAGGGCGAACCCGAACCTTTTCAATGACATAAGACTCTGCCAGCGTTGTACGGAGCTGATGTCCATTGTGGCTGTACGGAGTACATATTTCGCTTTTATACTATTTCACACTATTTTGGACTATTTTATACGCTAATATTCTGCCTTATGATTGTGTGGCGCATTATGTTCAAAATTAGGCACCTGGATTATTACTACCAACAGATTATTACCCGTGGACAATACTATTCTACTACATACCATAGTTCCTATGCTTATTATAGAGTATACATACACACCTATTATAATAGCCTACATATGTAGAACCTCGAACGGTTACATACATCTCTACACTCTACTTTGTACAAAGCAGTTTCTCCCCCGGCAGCCCTACCCGAGAAAATCCCAAGAACCATCAAATTAAAGAACCCCAGTCCGATCGTCATCATTGGACCATCATTCCTTTGGGACGTGCGGGGGGGGGCTAACTTGGCAATTGGAATATGGGAATACCTGAAGTCAGAAGAGGAGTTTTAAACTAATCAATATGATATCATCATAAGCGTTATAAAATAGAGAACTGAAGATATGTTATAGTACTGGAAGTGCTGAAGAATGGAGAATATATCTGAAAGGGGAAAGCTCATACCTCCGTGCTGCCTCAGGCACCACGGATAAACCCAATTGGGAAATTCCCGAGATCTTTAGTCATTGAGAGATGCCGCGCCCGGGCGGTGATAACAAAAAGTCGGGGTTGTGTTTCCTTCTTCATCCCACCTACAAGGATATTGGCACATATCATCTTCATAATGACAAGTGCTGTTCCTACTGCTTGGAGACAGGCCTCTGCCTTCTCCAGGCGCCTTTCAACCTATGGTTCTCGGGCTCCTCGAGTCCTCGCCACCGGACTGCGCGGTGCTCGGTCTTATGTCTCCGAGACGAAAGTTGGCCAAGCTCAGGTTAATATCGAGACGGCCATCAAAGAGGAACAAAAGTCTTTCATGAATCAGTCCCATATGGCACCCCAGAATGTCAAGCTCCCCGGATCCGCAACCTCTGGTGACGCGGCGATGAGCCCCTCGGCCGGCATCCTGAAGCAGGCCACCGTTATGGACCAGGGCACCCGTCCCATCTACCTCGATATGCAAGCCACCACACCTCTGGATCCCCGCGTTTTGGATAGCATGCTTCCTTACCTCACCGGCATCTACGGTAACCCGCACTCGCGCACACACGCCTACGGTTGGGAGTCGGAGAAGGGAGTCGAGGAGGCTCGCGAGCATATCGCCAAATTGATCGGGGCCGACCCCAAGGAGATCATTTTCACAAGTGGTGCGACGGAGAGCAACAACATGAGTCTGAAGGGTGTGGCGCGGTTCTTTGGTCGCTCGGGAAAGAAGAATCACATCATCACTACCCAGACTGAACACAAGTGTGTGCTCGACAGTTGCCGACACTTGCAGGATGAAGGATTCGAGGTGACTTACCTGCCAGTTCAGAGCAATGGTTTGATTCGCATGTCGGATCTTGAGGCGGCTATGCGCCCGGAGACTTGCATTGTCAGTGTTATGGCCGTCAACAACGAGATCGGTGTGATCCAGCCAATGGAGGAGATTGGCCGTCTCTGCCGGTCCAAGAAGGTGTTCTTCCACACCGACGGTGCCCAGGCCGTTGGAAAGATCCCGTTGGATGTCAACAAGCTGAACATCGATTTGATGTCGATTTCTAGCCACAAGATTTACGGTCCCAAGGGTATTGGTGCCTGCTTCGTGCGTCGTCGCCCGCGTGTCCGTCTTGATCCTCTCATCACTGGTGGTGGACAGGAAAGAGGTCTACGCAGTGGTACCTTGGCCCCTCATCTGGCAGTGGGCTTTGGTGAGGCTTGCCGAATTGCCGCCCAAGATATGGAGGTAAGCTTTCTCTCCTCGTTTTTTAAATTTCCTATTTCCATTATTGCCACGATTTTTATGTACTGCAATAAACGTCTATTTGGAATCATTGGGATATTGCATGTTCTTTGGACTTGGCACTCAACTCCAATGATGTCAACTGCGCATAATGAGCCGGCAGACTGATGAACTTGAATTTTGGCCCGTCTTCGAAATGATAACTGACTGATCGAACAGTATGACACCAAGCACATTGATCGCTTGTCTAAGCGTCTGAGCGAGGGCCTCCTTGCTATGGAACACACCACACTGAATGGTGACCCCGAGCACCACTACCCTGGCTGCGTGAACATCTCATTTGCCTACGTCGAGGGTGAATCTCTACTGATGGCGTTGAACGACATTGCACTGTCATCGGGTAGTGCCTGTACCTCTGCCTCTCTGGAACCTAGTTACGTGCTGCGCGCTCTGGGCAGCAGCGACGAGAGTGCCCACAGCAGTATCCGTTTCGGTATCGGCCGATTCACCTCGGACGAGGAGATCGACTATGTTCTCAAGGCTGTCCAGGCACGTGTATCTTTCTTGCGTGAACTGAGTCCGCTTTGGGAGTTGGTGCAGGAGGGAATTGATCTGAACACGATCGAATGGAGCCAGCACTGATCATATTAATCTTGATTTGAGAAAAAAATCCCATTAGGGACGGCGTTGAAGTGTAACAACATCGGATTTGTACAGACTGAGAATAATCACCTCGCAATTAACTACTCTCTACCTTCCTATTTAAGCCCTTGATTCCTTGTACGTCACCCGCATCGCCTTAAGCTTCTCTCTGAGGTCATAAAGAACATTTGAGCAAGTTTTTGCAAGTTTTATAGCCCTCAGGTGATCAATCCTAGCCAAATGATGTTTGATTAGCCTTCAATTATTCCTCTCGGCCCCAAGCCCCGTAATCCAAAGGCGCTTCTACTCTTTAGCAAGGAAGTTAAAGGATTTATCTACCGAGAGTCAACTCACAGTTTGCGCTTGATTCCTATCCTTTTAAGATGGCCTTGGCTCTAAAAAAAAGACACAGTTTGGATAGAAAACAGCTACACTGACAATGCATATCTTCCTCATCCTTTGCGCAATTGGGGGCAATGTGGCCGCCATAGCTGGTCACCGACCCTCTGAGCTCCGAGTCATAACCTCTTCGGGCTTTGTGAACGGAATATATAACGATTCTGCACAGACTGTACGGGCGTTTCTTGGAATTCCATATGCCGAGCCCCCAGTTCAACAGCTGCGATGGGCACCACCACGTCCTAAATCACCACCTCGAAGACCCATCGATGCATCTTCCTTCAGCAGTCCCTGTCCCCAAGTGTATAGGTACTCCAATGAGTCTATTTATAGTGTTCTTCCGTCTATGATATGGAACTCTGGCGACATGTCTGAAGACTGTCTGTATCTGAACATTTGGACACCTTCTCTCTGGCATCGAGGCTACAGGGGGCTTTGCGGGGCAGCAGTCATGATGTTCATTCATGGAGGAAGCTATGACACAGGAGGCAGTTCGGTTGGTTACTACGATGGCACGAATTTAGTACAGGATCAGGATGATCTGATTGTTGTTACCTTCAAGTAAGGAGACGCTGGGCTTTGTCCATTCAAATCACTAAACTGTGGGTTAGTTATCGACTCAATGTCTTTGGGTTTCCTAATGCGCCAGATATCGACCCGTCTAAGCAAAACCTTGGGCTTTTGGACCAGGTAAATTTTGAAAGTGTATGGTTGATAGTATGGATAAACTAATCAGATATTTAGCGATTGGCAATCGAGTGGGTTTATAAAAACATAGCCAGATTCGGTGGTGATCCAGATAGGATTCTTCTGTTTGGTCAATCTGCTGGGGCTTCTTCAGTTGATATTCATTCATACGCAGTGAGCACCTTTCAATATCTTGGGACTTTTCACCTATGTCCAAATGACTGATCTCTGATAGTACCCAGATGATCCTATCGTTAGCGCACTTGCTTTCCACTCTGGCACCGCTCCATTACTGACTTCAGCTCCTGATCATCAAAGTTGGAATGAGCTGTCTACTGTTCTTGGATGTGGCGTAGGAGCTGAATCTTTTCAATGCATGAGACAAGTCCCAATGACGAAGATTGTCGAAACAAGGGCCAATGGAAGTTATAGCTTTTATCCGATTGTGGATAATGTCCTTGTCTTTTCCGATTATGCCGCTCGAGCTAAAATGGGGAAGTTGGCACAATTGGTATGTACTTGACCGTTCATTTTCCTTTTATGTGTCTTGCTGGGCTAACCTTGTTTGGAACCCTAGCCAACATTGGGAGGGAGTAATGAACGTGAAGTCACGGCTTTCTTACCGTTAAATCAAACATCCGTTGATGAGACAACAATCTCTACGCTCAGTCAAAAAATTTATAACTGTCCCCTCCGGGAATCTGTGAGGTAAGAGCCGATAGGATTTCTCATTTTGAATTGCTCCAACTACATACATGTATGTATTGGTCTAATACTCATCCATGGATGTAGGATTCGATTGAGTCAGCACGTGCCAACTTGGAGGTATCTATACCATGGGAATTTTAGCAATGTCAGCCCAACTCCATGGCTTGGGGCGTACCACGGGTGTAAGAAGAAACTAACCCTTTCACCAGCCCTTTCCTTGTTCATTTTGATTTAACCGCATGATAGCTGAGATACCTATTGTCTTTGGAACTTATGATAAGTCCAGGGCGATCCCGCCATCCGCCAGGGAGGTTGAAGTCAGTGAATACATGCAAGGTAATCCCTTCCACGATGAAGGCTAGACGTTGTCTAGATTGATAAATTTCCTAGGAGCTTGGGTTGCATTTGCCAAGGATCCTTGTATGGGATTGAGCGAGTATGGATGGCCACCGTTCAGCTTTGATGGTAAATGTGCTGGGTTATTGTTCAATTTCTCTAACTGACCATCAGATAGAGCCTACCTTGATCAATCTCGCCCTGAATAATACGGTCGAGGCAATATTTACTTCTGCCAGTCCGTGGGATACCTCTTGCGAAGCTCCCACTCGATCTGAGTTATGAGGTTTGGTATCGTTAGATTGTGGTACAATGGTACTAGGGTGTTTCCAGACTCATTTGAAATGTGTTCCATGGTTATTTACCGAGCTTTGCATGCATATATGTAGGTGAGAGTGACACAGTGAAGACTGTACTATGTACTATGTACCTTGGGGGTTATGCTTTGTTCTAATGTATATACCTCGGGCCTCGGAAATACTCCGAGGTGGGCAGAGGTGCCCAGGTGGGAATGGTACAATTATTATTAAGCATCGATGCCTTGTGTATTAGGCATATATATTTATGTGTATGGTAGTGAGAAAGAAAAGGAGAAAAAGAGAAATGGTCAATATAAATAAATATAGAATATAGAATAGATCATAGATGAGATCCATGGATAGAATGAGGTTCAATCTAAATGTCAGCCATGCGTTTCCCCCTTGATCAAGGTTGACGATCCTGAGTGAAGCGAATTTGAAGCCAAATTAAGCGAAAAGGCGAAAATGCCCGAAAATGGCTCATTTCCCGTTTTTTTCCCGGGTTAGGCCCCTTTGACTCGCACCCAATTTCTTTTTCGCTTAAATTGCCACTCCACTGGGGTCTCGCGGATGCACCCAGTCTATCTTGGCAGACTATCATTTGATTGTATAGCCATATAAAATGTACCTAAAATGTACTCTTATACTATTTAATTACTATCTGATCCTCCCATTGACCTCCTCTAAAACTTCCCCGGGGTCCTCTAAAAAGAAACGTCTTTTCCTTCCCCCCCTTCCTACTCTTCCTATGTCGGAGTTGCTCAACTCTATTATTATCGTCCTTGTCATCTTATGATTATCTTTATTAACCCTTTTTACCTTGATTAGAAATGTGTTCTTGGTACTTACCTTCCAGGGATCCCCGGTGAAATTACGTGCTCTTCTGAAACTCGGTCCGATGAGAGAAAAAACTCTGACTATTTAGCCATGGAATGTCCATTGTCATTTATTCTATTTATTCCATATACTCCATTTATTCCATTTATTGGAGAAATTATGATGATAATATAATTCCGACTTGAATCCTATTTCTCTTCCGTCATCCTCCGCAGAATTTAGCCTGGGGAAAGTCATACTTTGGATTCCGGATCGTTCCTGGTCGGATCTTTCTGACCTCTCTGACCTTTTCTGGTATAATCCATATAATCCTCCTGGATTCCAACTTCTCATCTTCTCAACCTTCATTCATTTGCATTTATCTTTTATTTTCATTGCCTTGAACATCCTTGAATCCCTGAATTTCGGTGGCAACGAGACTATGTTACCTCCCGTGCCAAACCCTTCCGACTTTGGAATCACTTCCGATTACGGTTTCCTCCCTCCTGAACTGCCCTTGGAGATTCTCCCCGACACTTATTATGCTAAATGGGAGAACATTATTGGGAATCTCCACCATTTGATATTAAGCAAACGTCTACAATCTGTAGTGGATCGTCTCCCTATACTTTCTGTCACACACCTACAGACAGACGCCGAGTGGCGTCGTGCGTATGTCATCCTGGTCTTCATACTGCATGGCTATGTATGGGGTGGCAATACACCTACAGAGGTACCGGCCCACCCACCCTATTGGTCTCCCTCCAAAAAAAAGTAGATGTACTAATTTATCTTTCAAGAGGATTCCACCTCAACTTACAGTCCCCTTATTCCAAGTCTGTGAACGACTCGAATTACCTCCTGTGGCAACCTATGCTGGAGTCTGCCTTTGGAATTACAAACCGATCTTCTCCCACGAGCCAGCCACCAACTTGGAAAACCTAGCTTGCCTACAAACCTTCACTGGATCTCTAGATGAACAATGGTTCTACCTAGTTTCAGTCGCCATAGAAGCACGTGGGGCCCCTGCTATCCCCGTGATGCTGAAGGCCATCACCGCAGCCCGCACAGGAAACACCCAGATTGTAACCGAGTGCCTACAGCGACTAGCGGAAACCATCGATGAGACCACCGCCTTGCTGCAGAGGATGTATGAAAACTGCGATCCATATGTCTTCTACAACCGTATCCGCCCTTACCTAGCTGGAAGTAAGAACATGGGTGATGCCGGATTACCAAACGGGCTGCTGTACGACGATGGTCACAATCCCGAGTACCGGCAGTACGGAGGAGGCAGCAACGCCCAAAGCTCCCTCATCCAATTCTTCGACATCGTCCTCGGAGTGGAACACCGACCAACCGGTACAAGTCGCAAAGACAGTGAGAGCACGGGAGATACCAAGGCCCGAAATAGCTTCATCCACGACATGCGCACCTACATGCCTGGTCCTCACCGGCGATTCCTGGAGCAGATTGACTCGGTAGCAAATATCCGCTCCTTTGTCGAGGCGCGACGTGGAGACTCGGCGTTGTGCATTGCCTACGACGCTTGTCTAGCCATGTTGCGCGTTCTACGCGACAAGCATATTACCATTGTCTCCCGTTATATCATCCTGCAGTCCCGCAGTGCACGTCAGCCTTTTCAACCTGCCAACCCAAGCATCCCGAAGACGACGAACCTTGCAAGCGCGACTCCAACTGATAAGAAGAAGCTGCGTGGTACCGGTGGCACAGCACTCATTCCGTTCCTGAAGCAAGCTCGAGATGAAACTGGGGAGCCTGCTATTGATGCCTGGGCACGACGGCTGCTGAGCAATGGCCCTGCTGACAAGAAGTTTGCTTCGCTGAGCAAGGTTGGCGAGCAACCAGATGGTCATCTCGAGGTTGTCGGTCTCTGTGGAACATGGACAGCTGAAGAGAATGAGGGTGGAATTTGTCACTGGTAGTGGTACATCTCGTTTTCTTTTCTTTCCCCCCTTTTTTTTTCGGGTTTAATCTTTTGAGCGTGGCATTGCATGTGTATTTATTTATGTACGCCGTACGCGGCGACTTGGTGTTTGGGAACTTGCATTGAACTTATGATTATCATAGTATGCTCTATCAACTAGGTGCTGTGCTATTGAATACAAAGGATCTTTATATGGACAATTTTCTCATGGACTTGTAGATCACATCACACAGAGAGATATCTATACCAATGTACTGAATCGAGTAACTACATAGGCAATACAACATTGTAGAAACTTCCAACTCCATCTGGAAAACCTTGGCTTGGATATGACGCTCATTCGTTTCAGCCCCGGCGTCATCCGGGGCTGTAATTCACGTGATATGACATCATCCGATGACGTAGTTCATCATGATAGTTTGTTGAACTTCAATCTTGGAAGATTAGGTTGGAGAAGGAGCTAGAATACGGGGCTTGGATAACTATGAATTATGTATATAAGGATAGAAATTTCCTGCCATGATGTTCATTATTCACTACTTCATCAACCAATTCATCCTTCAACATTCTACCATCTCTTAACTACCAACTACTACTATCTACCATCTACCATCCAATCATCATGTCTGACAACACTGGCAACGCTTCGACTGGTCAGTCGTACATCGACCAAGCTACTGGTCTTGCCCAGCGCGCTATGGGAGCCGTGACTGGCGACTCTTCCACTCAGGTAAGCACTCATTCTAGTCCCCCGGCCCCAACACGCATACCACAATACTAACTCCTCTCAGACCAAGGGTGAACTCAAGCACGAAGAAGGCCAAGCCAAAAGAGATGCCTCCCACACAACCGCCAAGTTGGGTCCGTTCACCGCCGACCCGAATACCGGAGCCGTTGCCAAAGACGACCCTAAGCGCGACACAGGATCCTGGGACCAGACCATCGGCTCTGCCAAGGAGTCGGTCGGCAACTTGATCGGAAACGAGAACCTGCGCCGCACCGGAGCCGAGCAGAACGCTGCCGGCAAGGAACAAGAGGCTAAGGGTCAGCTTAAGGACTGGGGCGAGGGTATTCAGAACCGCGCCCAGGGGACTCTTGGATCCATTGGTGCTGCTGTCACTGGTAACCGCGCCGAGGAGGAGAAGTATCGTGATATGCATGACGAGGGCAAGGTCCGCCAGCGTGGTGCTGAAGCCGATATGGCTAAGAAGGGTGGTGTTTAAACTTGACTGGAGATGATCTCTTGAGTTTGGGTTTTCTTTCTCTTTCTCATGCTTGTTTTTCTATGATGACCTTTTTACGATGGCCTTGCTATGATATCCAAATTGATGCCTCGTTTTTATTTTACTTTTACTTTTACTTGTAATTGTGTAATGGAGATGTACTCCGTAGAAAAGTGTTAAACGGATGAAGCCACCACAATGACCTATAGTAACCTATCAGAACTCTGCCCTGTTCTCTTTTTTTGGGAGGTACTATCGTATTTTGGCTATTTTCGATGCACATGTGAAAGTTACAGGGATTTATAGTAGATCCATCAAGTTTCTCTATGCGATACTACGATAGTGGCTACATTTCCCCGCAAATGATCAAATTCCTCGAGGATCTGACCGACTGGCATTTGATTCTGGCCGAGGTTGAGCTGAAAAGATCTAGAATTATAGAAATTAATTTAAATAATTGATTTAGTGACTGAATGTTGTCTCAGACTAATGCGGAGAGATTCTTCCGATCGGCGGGCCAAGCAGGTTAAGCATTTGATATACTCTAGACTCTGCCCTATCTACTCCGTAGACTGTATAACAATTTTGCCCTCTATTTTCTTCTCTACACTCTGGACCAAAATGAAACTCACGACGGTTTTCCTCTTTGCTGCAACAGCCTGGGGTACTCAACATCATCACCGACGAGATACTACAGACAATGGCATCAACCTGAGTGCAATCTCGAGCGCATTGTATTTGACTCTTTTTTTTTCTAAGTATTTTTTTTTTTCAAACAACCTAACACTTTTACAGAGAGGGTCTGGTGGCCAACCAAACAACCACTGCAAATTTTGCCAATATCTCGCCGCCGCCCAAGTCTCTCATCTCCGAGATTCTGTCTGTTGTACCCGTATCCGTCATCTGGGAACTCATCAACCCAGCAGACCGCAGTTCCCTCGCCAGTCAATTCAAAGCTGGCACCACCCCAGCCTGGTACGGCGCTCTCCCAACGGATGTGAAAAACTACATGTCGGTGGTCAAGTCGCAGATCTCCGGGGGAGCATTGACGGCCACAACGGCCGGGTTGAATGCGGCAGCAAATACAGGGACTGCAGCGGGAGCCACTATCACTGGTTCCAATCCCGGTGGACCGGTGAGCTCAACTTCTAAAGGCGTGGCCGCACAGCCGACGGGGCTGGCCGTGTCGGCGTTTGGGGCGCTGGGAGTGCTTGGACTAGCACTAGCTCTGTGATGGAAGGATCCACATGAATTGCGTACGGGTACTTTGTACAGAGTAGATATGAATATGACTATGATGAGAGATGTCGAAATCTAGAAGACTTCAATTTTTACACATGATATCCAAATATTTTTTTCTTTTTTCCCTTATCTTTTACTTCGTACTCCGTAGGTCTATACGATGTACGTTAGGTGGAGTTCAAGGTAAGACCGTTACATTAAGCACATGCTTTCTTTTCTTATAGATTAAATTTTAATATCGAAGTATATAAATGGCATCATCGTAGAAAGTATACGAAATACGCAAGGTCCTTTTTAGATCTATCCATATGTATATCGTAGAACAAGATAGATGGCTTTCGCCGATCACTACTAAAGCGAACATCTTCTCCGAAGTGGACTTGGTCAGAGCAGGCATTGTGAGACAAGCGAATAGGACTAACCTGAAAAAGGAGAGAAAAAGGGTATAAAAAGGGCAAAAAAAAGGGGATCAACCCGACGATCTTCCACTAAAAGACGACATTTCTGGGGGCGGAGGAGGGGACATGCGGGGGAAAATGTTCGTATAATTTGCGTATTGGATTCTCGTCTTCTCTCATTCGTCATTGGCTTCCTACAGATGCACTTCATCTATTCCTCTCACATGGCATTGCTTATTCCCTCGGCCTCAATCTAAAATCTAGATCATGTTCGGGACCAACGGCCTCGGGCAATTTCCTAGTACTTTGTACGCTAATGAGAGTTGCATCTATTCCGTACGGAAATCCAGATTAGCTTGTTTATAAGGCACTGGATGTTTATACGATCTTCTCCTTTGCCCATTCCTCACTCCATCAATAATAACGATATAACGATATAACACAATGCGTTTCTCTCGGATTTTGTTCCCCTTGGCCTTGGCCCCATTGGCTCTAGCTGCCCCCGAGGCTCGTCCCAATCCTGTCGCTGCACCGGCCCCGGTCGCCACGGGTGGTCTACTCGAGGAGCTTCCCGAGATTCTGAGCGGCGTACAGAGCCTCTTGACTACCGATAACCTCAACAAGCTGGATACTATCCTGGACGGTGCGGCCAAGTTGCTTGCCGCCGATAATATCGATATCCTGCAGGATATCTTGAACAATGCCCACAGCTTGTTGACTAAGAGCTTTGTCGGGAACACAACGACCCTCATTGAGGATGCCACACCGGTATGTACTGCCCTCGCTGCTTTGGGCTTGTCCGTTATACTAATGCACTTTAGCTGGTTGATGATATTTCCAAGCTTCTGGGTGGTATACTGGGATCACTGTGAGGGACTGATAAAAGGAACGAATCATGACAATTACTATAGCTATCTTGTTTTATTGCGCAATTGAAAGCATTTCTTGAAGGAGTATATATGTATCTACACGGAAATACAATGGAACCTTCAAATCATATCGAACAATCATGTCTCTCATTAACGGGTATATACAGAAAAACAAAACATTAGAAAACTATATAATCATTCTTAAACCTCCTTCCCATCGACCTTCTCCTTCCCATCCATCTTCTCCTTAAGACGATCCTGATAGAATTTCAAAGGGTATGCCCGCCATTTATCAGGCATCGCTGGATAAAGAGCGACCGAGAAGCCCATCCAGGTGCGGTAAAGGGCCCGAGTAGTCACCGTCGAGCGTAGACCATAAGCATCACGCAGAGTCGGGGGCAACATCTCAATCGTAGTCACCCGCAAGAAAGGCTTCAAAGACTGCACCCAGCGCGGCATATCATTACTTTCACGAAGGTCCTTGGCAAACTGAGCCGCATCCGACGACACAGTCAACTGATGAACCTGATCGTCCCAGTAAGACCAGAACGCCTGACGGGATTCCGGCCAGGTACCGGCGGGGAGACCCAGACAGTTCACGAGCAAGGCATACTCGCTGTATGCGCGCTGGGCACTGGCATAGTCCACGCGGCCATAGACACGCTGATAGAAATCGGTCGCGGTCGCGTACAGCGTCGCTGCCATCCACAACTGCAGCGGCGGATGCTCGGCGAAACGATTCGAGCGACCGCTGCCCAACAGGGGCGGATTACCCTCCTGTAGGAGATCGATGAGAACTTTGCGCTCGCTGCGGCTACCAAAGACCAGGCAGGAGATGTAGCTGATATTGGCCTGTAGAGCATCGATAAGCTCGGTGGCTAGCTCTTTGTGGCCGCCGTGGTTGGCGCCTGCTTCACGGATTGCGGGCATGGCAGCTTGTAGTAGCAGTGTCGCACCAGATCCTGCGAAGAGAATGCCCTCCTGCAGCATTTTGGGGAGAACCTCTAGTTGTTCCAGGGCATGGAGACGACCTGGGACATTTGTTATATTGCTTGCGGTCGCATTGGAGCCATTTGGAAGGTCATAGGGTTTTTCGTCCACTGGGGAGACGGGAGATGGAGGGAAAGACATGTTGAGAGAGTTTGGTCAATCTTGTCAAATAATTGTCAAGAGTATAACGATCCCATTAATATCAGAATCTTTCTTCCCCAGAAATTCCCCCCGCAAAACCCCGAGAAACCTCTCAACGTCCAAGGGTGTTGATCATCTCGGCCCATGTGAATAGTGTCGCCTTTTTTAGGAATAAGCCGCGGCTGGTAGCAGATCGCCATCTCCTGAAGCGCTGATCCCTCCCCTCTTCTGCGTCATTTGCCTAAGAAAGCAATCCTGCTCCGACGATAAACCCGCTTTGTTCCTTTTTTTTTAATCTTTTTCGTACCCACGGGGTCCCGCTTCGGTGTATGGAGAGGAGATCAAGTCCGGGGGTGCTTTTGCGCTAAAATACATATACGCAGAATCTTCCCCCTTCTATTCTAAAGGTCACCAAGTCGAGATTGTTGCGATCATGGGCAAGAATACAGATACACCAGCATATCTGACTTCAGATGATGCCAAATATACCCTAGGTATTCATCGTGGGCCATTGATATCCAAGGGTGATGATGAAGGCGCCCAACTTGCACATGTCGAATCGGCCGGGGGTCTATCATTGGAGACGAGGAAATTGAAGCGCACTGAAAAGTTCCAGCGCCATTGGAAGCGATTCTGGTGTGTGCATCTTTTGGTGACTATCATCTTCCTGGCGATTTTCCTGCCTGTCTTGTGAGTTTCAATGCTTTGGAACCTACAAAAAAACAAATACTAATTGCAATTATAGCTTCCTGGTTGCCATCCCAGCTATCTCACAGATGGTCGTCAATAAGTCCGACCTAGTATTAGTCAATGCCTCAGTCCTAAACCCGCGACCGGACAAGATTCAATTGACCCTGCTGTCGGCATTGAATCTCAAAATTGCATTGCCAGTGCGCATCGAGCCGATCACATTGAATCTGTTCGTGCGCGATGTCGGTGCAGACAATGCATGGGGCCAGGCTAAGATCGACGGCAAAGTCATCAAGGGTAACACCACCCTAGGCGTGAGCAAGATCGAAACGCCACTGACCAACTTGACCACCTGGAATGAGTATGTGCACAATGTGGTGTTCGAGAAGGAGACGGCGCTGTCGGTCAGAGGTGTAACCAATTCATACTTGGGTGTGCTCAAGTCCAAGGTCACTATGGATAAGGATATTATGTCACCAGGTAAGCCGAAAGAAATCAAGTCATATCCTAGAAGCGAAGTTAACTTGATATTCTAGTGCTGGACCAATTCAAGAAATTCAGCATCTCCGACAGTGGACTCATTCCAGCCCGCTCAGACGGCACCAACCTAATCGGGAATGTCTCCCTTCCTAACCCGTCAGTATTGACTCTTGATATCGGCACACTCGTCCTTGACGTGAAGAGCGGCGATCTCGTTATTGGAAACGCCACCGTCAAAGACGTTACCATCAAACCAGGCGACAACGTCTTCCCTCTCACCGGAATCCTCGACATACACACCATGATCGATAATCTCGCAGAGGTGCTCGCGTCACAGGCCAAGGCCATCAAAACCGGAAACTTGGCCCTGGATACAGTAACCCGAACGGTCACCTGGAATGGCACGTTGGTGCCATACTACACCGACGTGATGAAGCAGCTAACGCTGACAGCCAACGTGCCAATTGCCGACCTGATCAAGAACACTGTTCACAACCTACTCAGCGGGAATGAAACCCTCACAGATATCCTCAAATCAGGGGGCGAAACGAGCAAGCTGCTAGGCAACCTTTCGAGTGGTGATGACAGTGACTCTGACAGCTCAATACTATCCGAAACCTCCGAGCTTGCATCTAAGATGAAGACGAGCATTGGGGTGCGTGATATGTTCCGTGGCACGAACCCAGTCAAACGGGATTTAATCATCAACTCACTGGCTGGACTGTACAAAAAGCTGTGAGATGACGATCCCATTTCACCTTGACTTTTTTTTTTTCCTGCTTTCTTTTTTTTTGGCATATATGTTTCCTTTCCTGTCGATAAAGGTCTCCGGGTCCTGGGTTTTGTGTACATGATTGCGAGATGCTCGCTGATGCCTAGACGATACTTGATTCCCCCTTTGGGTTGTGGCAATGGTTCTTTTTGGATGGCGTTGTGGGCATGCGTTGCTGTCTTTCTATCTTTAGAGATGAAGATAGGTCTTAATGTTCTTGTTTTTTTTTCCTGTCGACTCCATTCTTGGGGCAGTGCATGGGCTAGTGTACTTTTTCGTATACATGGCTGCGTGTCCGGGCTGAGTCGGTGCAGGTGATAATGCATAAATTACAAATGATATAATGATATGAATTGATCTAGTCCTTGTGTACTCCGTATATATATATATAGGTTGTAGGCTTGCATATTCCACTGCAACAGCTTGACAAAAGCACTTGATAAGGAGTAGGTTCATGCCAAAGTGGATTTATCTTTTGTCCAGATGACTTGTCCTAGCAGCTCCGTGTCTTTTAATTAGATAGCTTATTGGATATTCAAATAGTAATCAAAGGCTCCACTCTGTGGATGTCAGCCTCTTAGGGCTTCGTGGTTGTTGTAGAATAGAACACATACGGATATAGGGCCCGTTTACTACTTCAATTGATGCCCAGGGCACCCAATTAACTGCCAGCAACGCTCAATAGTAAATCTGAAATGAGGCTTGCTACCCAAGGCCTCCTACATGCCCGAATCGTCATTCGTATTGCTGAAATGGAAGCATGCACGACCTCGTATACAAAGTTTACTTTGAGCTGATTTAAATTTTAATCTGTTTTTGTATTAATATTGGCTATTGATAATGACCTATCGTGTATGTGGGCCTGCCTGGGTTGAATTACGGTACGAGAGTCTTCCAGAATCAATCCCTAATCTCGTGCATATAGTATCCGCGTCTGACACCCATGTAAAAGGGCGGTGCTTCTTCCACCAAGTTATTTGAGGGAAAATACGGAGGTGGTGGCTTTAGCGTCGGTGGGAACAGTTCCCCGGGAGCCTGGTACTCTGGAAGGCATGTAGGAGTGGGAAGAGGCCCCGTAATAGGAATTCGGAAATGAGGATCAAAGCTAATGACGATAAGAGCTTGCTGATTAGGAGGGAGTCCAGGGGCGTCGATCGAGTAGACGATCGAGCGTTCGTCTGCGATACTTTTCACAGATCCAGTGCGCGGGCCTGGACAAAGCAATGATTGTAATGCAGCCGGGGCGTCGTCAGGAGGCCACATGCGCACGCCACGACACTCAAAGCGTTCCTCGGAACCTTCAACAGGAAAGCCATATTGATCCACCTGGGTGGGCTGGAACAGGCGGTTGGGAGGTCCCTCAATTCCCTCCTCGTCAATGGGACATTTGCGCTTGCGTGACACTGTACGTAACCGAATCCGATCTCGAGACCGTAAATTATCACCGACAGGGTCGTTGACAAGGTCAACAAAGGTAGACGCACCGAGATGGTAGCCCCTGTGCTTGGTGCGAGCTGCGATGAACTCCTGTCGCATGGTAGAGCCAGACTCGTACTCGGCATGGTAATGCCGCCGCAGTCTCTTTGCAGGCCGCTCATCATAGGGGTGATCGTTCTCAAGGTCATCATCCACAGACACCCACGAGGGAGTTTCGAAGGTACCTCCTGAAAGAGGTGCAAGAGCTTCTTCTGGGGTAGGAAGTCGCTGTGTGTAGTATGTACGGTGGTTTTCGCTCTTGCCATCACGCCACTCACGGCGGCACTCAAGTATGACTGGCCGGCCAGTCATCTCATCCTTACGGATTGAGAGATCAGTCCACATCTCATTAATCGGGCCTTCTTGGTGTTCTCGTCGCCACAAGCGACCGTTCCATTTGCGGCCGTCTTCACGAGGGGCGTGACAGAACCAATGGTAGAAAGAGGAGTGTACTTCATCGTCATCTGAAGCGACCTGTGTCGAAACTGCATAGAGATGTTCATCATGTATCTCAAAACACAATGTTTGCCCAAGATCGCCATCGACCACTCGGTCGAGTGGGAACTCAATAGACTCCCCCGATTCGAGATCCATACCAGTGATAGACCACACACCATCCGAACCATCGGCAGCAGTAAATGTGCCATACCAAATGTAAGATCCACAGTGCCGCACAAAAACTGGCGCGGATGCTGGGATCTCCGCATAGAGCAGGGAACGTTTCTTGTCCTGATGGGTCTGTCGCCATGCCATATTGACCACAAGTAATGCGTCTTCGGTCGCATTGATGTCGGCCACTCGGAAGACGAGAATATCATCGCAGTAGCTCAAGAGCGTAACCCGATCTTCTACACCGGGCTCTACGGGACCTGTTTCCAGCAATCGAGGGATCACCTCACGGAGGTCCATGACACGCTCCCTGAACGCAGCTCCATGCACGTACAGCAACCGAATCCAATGATCAGAGCGGTAGCACAGATACCCCTGGTTGTAGAGAAATTCAGCGCCATAGCCTATGCAGACCACCGAGTAAGGGTCTGCCATGGCAACAGCCTCGTGGATAGCAAGCCGATGTCCGACGGCTTTTCGAAAACCAGACTGGGCCACCAGGGCAGCCTGACCTTCTTTGCTGTGGGCTAAAAAGTTCTGTAAACTGGGATCAGCCTTGTAATTCAAGCGAGGGGTTGGCTTGGCCTTACCTCGACGGTTTTCCGAGCAATCTGTTCGCTGTGTGACAGAGAATAGAGAGCACGACTAGTACGGCTAAGGTTCACGAAGTCACGATCGTCCAGCGAGGTCGCGATCTGGTAAAACACGTCAAATGGAAGAGTATCCAGACTCTGTATAGTCTTCATGGTTATAAAAGTGGCCAAATAGTCTGTTAGCCTTCAAGGGAGTGTCTCAGACAAAATGGCAACTGCCACAGGGAAAAAAAAAAGAAAAAAACACAAAGCCCATATCTCAAAAAATCATAAGGAAGGAACGAGATTTATGTTTTAGAAAAGAAAGGAGATAGTAGGGAAAGAGGAGGTGAGGCTCAAATCTAACAGATCAATGGACTGTCGCAAAGGGGAATAGTGCCACCTGAAATCCATGGTACTCCCTTCGTACTAAAAACCTTGGAAGCTCTTGGAGCCGCACAATCTTGACCGCAAGTGGAACATTGGAATGATTCACCAATTAAAAATTCGGAACCTTGAAACCTTAGAATGTTCCTTGAAAAACAAAAACTACCTACCTAGGCATAGCCTCCGGGGATATTACGAGTAAGAAAGTAAGAGTAGATCCCTGGATCACGGAATAACGCAATTTGGCAGGGGCTCAGATCCTGTTGAGCCTCTTCTGTTTTTTGTTTGTTTCGGATTACGACCAAGACTCCGAAAAATGCGGCTCATCCGTCTCCATTAGGACTGAGACTCGTGACACGGATTGGGTGGGGTCCGCAGGGCCGCAGGTTATCCAAGATCCTTCCAGTCCTACTCCTATCGGATCTTCGGTGCATATACGGCCCCCCGGGTAGCTATAGTGTGAATAAAAGGTTACCACTACTAGCGGTTACTACATGTAGTAATATAGGCCCGTAGACGTTTTCCGTGCTTACGCTAAGTTTTCATCTATTAAGCCCCATGACAACAGTGTTATTGCCCTCCGTACAGAGCCGCAATGACGCCTCTCTTCCAAGCCACCGCCTCAGAGGCAAATCTCACGTACGCCCTTTTATGCAAGTTGCCCAGGTCTATGCTTGGTCTAGTTCTTTCTTACTCTGTACTTCGAAATGTTTCTTACTTTTCTTGATTTTTTGACTAATTGTCCTTTTTTTTTTGGAAAGGAATCAGGTGACGACGCATTTGGTCACATGATTCACGAAAAGTCGCTGCCTAACTTACAGCCTTAGGCTTTTGTTTTCATCGTTACATGTTAGATTACATAGTACGCACATATCCATGGATACCCGATGGAGTACGACTATTGGAGTTATTCAATGGGAAAAACCTGAATTAAAGTGATTTACCTGCAGCCCTAATGGTGGATCCCCCAATATCCCCCAATCTTGAGAAGTGTACACTTTATACATATAGAAAAATTGCCCGGGCACTCTTGTCTCAAAGGGAAAGCGTAAAGGTCCTAATTTGCGTGACCCACCCCAGTCAGCCGAATTACTTTTAAACTGTTCAACTTCAACTTCACCTTCTTTTCTCCCTTTCCATCGTAGAGAGATTTATAAAATCTGTGAAAAGATGTATTATCCACCTCCAGGTCCCCCTCCAGGACAGGGGCCACCCCCATGGGGAGGATATCAACAACCTCCCCAATGGCAACCCCCCGCCTCAGCCCTATCCTCCTCAGCCCTACGGTTATCATCAACCCCAATCATCTTATCCAGGTCCTAACCATTCCCCCTACCCACCATCACCTTATCCTCAGCATCCCCAATATCCTCACTCTCCTACCCCGCCATACGGCCACACTCCATCCCCTCGTCCTCCCTCCCACCAGCATAGTCTGAGTGCCCCTCAAAATGGTAAACTTGTTCAATATGCCAAGGAAACTTTCGCAGCGGCACTAACCATCGAACAGGGCTTCCTCGTGCAAATTCTCCGAATCTGCCCCCAACCCCACCCCAGAATTTTCAACAATTCGGTGGAGGTGCTCCCTCAAACTACAGGTTCCAGTACTCGGCCTGTACCGGTCGCCGCAGGGCTTTGTTGATCGGAATCAACTATGCAGGACAGCCCAATGCACTGAAAGGCTGTATCAACGATGTCACTAACATGTCCAACTTCCTGACCCAGAGATTCGGGTACAAGCGAGAGGACATGGTCATCCTCACCGACGACCAACGGAACCCGATGAGCCTTCCCACCAAGGCCAACATTCTACGTGCCATGCACTGGCTCGTCAAGGATGCCCAACCTAACGATGCCTTGTTCATCCACTTCTCTGGCCACGGAGGTCGTACTCCCGATCTGGATGGAGACGAGGACGATGGATTCGACGATGTCATCTACCCACTGGACTACCGTGCCGCAGGTCACATTGTCGACGATGATATGCATGCCATCATGGTGCGTCCACTGCGACCGGGAGTGCGATTGACGGCGATCTTCGATTCGTGTCACTCGGGCACTGCATTGGATCTGCCATACGTCTACTCGACGCAAGGTGTTCTGAAGGAGCCCAACCTGGCCAAGGAGGCAGCTCAAGACTTGTTCAGTGCATTCACGTCGTATGGACAGGGCGATTTCTCCAGTGTCGCTTCAACGGCCATCGGGTTCTTCAAAAAGGCAGTCAACGGCGAATCGGCCCGTGAGCGCACCATCATGACCAAAACCTCTCCGGCTGACGTTGTGATGTTTTCAGGGTCCAAGGACACACAGACCTCGTAAGTGGCGTTAGCTTGAAAAGTTAAAGGCCAATAAATAAGAAAATCAAGCTAACCCCGGAAACAGGGCGGATACATTCCAGGACGGACAGGCGCGTGGTGCATTGAGTTGGGCGTTTATTAAATCATTGCAACAGTGGCCACAGCAAAGTTACCTGCAGCTGTTGAACACAATTCGAAATGAGCTTGAGGGCAAATACTCGCAGAAGCCGCAACTGAGCTGCAGCCATCCCCTTGGTGAGTTTTTCTGTTTTTGTTTTTCTTTATTTTTTTATTTTTTTATTTTTTTAGTGTGACACCAGCCAGCTGACTCGAGATAGACACCAACCTCCGCTTTGTGATGTAATCGGAGAGTTTTTTCAGCCTCTGGGCACTTATGATAGGCACGATCGAAATGTAGCAAATGAATTAGCTGAGATGACTTTCCGACTCCCGGCTCCCGAGTTACCGGTGCGGGGAAGCGCCCGTACATATGTAGGTTACAATATTGTGTAGTATTGTTTGGAGTAAATAATATGGCTAATATGTACTACTTGTTACAACATAATACCATGGAAAATAAATGAACATGTACGGGGTATAATATAGTTCAATAATAGTTTGGAATACGATGCGGCATCTCCCAAGCTCCGAACTTGTGGGCTCGTTTGTGGCTATGGTTCTCTCCTGTGCTCCAGGTGGATCTCTCGGCAAAACTCAATAGGAAAGTGGCTTTCTCCCCTATGTTGTAGAGAGAAAAGATATCAATGACTATATCATTAATATTCTTTCGAATATACTTTTACCTTGTGTTTTAATAGTAAATGTCTCTGATATCTCTCTGATGTCTTCAATGTCTCTGTTTCATTTGGTTCCAAAGTTTCTATAAAAAAGTATAGACCCATGGCGCCATCCCCCCTGAGCGGAAATCGGACCAATCAGCAATCAATAATCCACAGTTCCCGGAGGGAACCGTGGATGGGGTGTCTTTGCCCCTTTGGTACGGAGTAAATGTCGCAACACGGGGCTATTTGTCGTCTTTGTTGCGTACGAGGGAGACGTGGGGGATAGGAACCTTGGAATGCTTCTACCGTCAAGAATGTACCATACTACCCGTGTAGCATTACGTCCCACGGGTATGTAAACGATCGTGGCTTTGTTCTGCCGCGTCATTGGATCGAGGACAACGTGTAAGATCTTTTGAGACATCGGATCACCCCACGGTCCTCCCACATGGACAGCCTTCTGTTACTGTTTATACAGCAGATCATACTGTAAATAGTAACAGTCAAAGGCTCGAATTGCTAAGATCTATTTAGTAGAAAGACTTATGATAATATATAGTACTAGTAATTTAAAAAGACAAAACAAAAAAGCAAAATTACTAGTCATCTAAGTGTTACAGGACTAAAATGTTGATGTCTCTGATCCACTTTTGGTCTTTTTCGGAATTCCATCAGAATACCCTTTTTTGGCCTTTTTTTTTTCCTTCTCCCTTCTCTTCTCTTTTTCCCTTTCTCATTTCTCAAAGATCACAGCTTTTGGAAGCCATGTTGATTTCATCTGCAACAAACAGTTCCTATTCCTCCAGCGTCTCATCCGGGTCTCATCCTTCTCCATACCAACATCCCCCCCACATCCACACTTTCACTAAACACCCGCCGAGCCCCGATGGCTGTCAAGTACCCTCGGTTTTACTCCTCCCCCATGGATCAGGAAACCGATTCAACCCCTCTCGAAGTCTACGGCCTAGAGCAGCGAGAACCCTCCATCTACGGCAAACCTCCCAAACTCCTCCGTCGAGTCTCGCACGTCCTAGGCGATATCCGAGAAGACATCTCAATGGACGCTCGCCAAACCACCGACAAGCTCAGGCGTCGCTCAACCATGATCTATGACGGGCCCAACTTCACTGTTCCCCCGTCTCGCCCAGAGGCTCCGATGACATCCCACGGACCCCCGCGATCGCGGCCGATGTCCATCATCTCCTTCGATAATTGGTCTTCCCCAACACGGAGAATGAGCCAAAGAATCTCCCGTCGGTTATCGGTTTTCTCTTCGCGAGGCAAACCTACTACCTCCGGGGCGGCTAGCATATCTTCGCCGAATCTGATCGGTTCATCAACTCAATACGGAAACAGGAGCCAAGCTTCATTCATTTAATGGCCGGAAATATCATAAGATCGTCAAAGAAAAAAAGAAGGAAAAGCATCGACCTTCATCTATGAGTATGGGAGCGGTGCTCAAATCGTGCAATACACGGCTATTCGTACATACATGCGCAAGGGGTGTTCCGGTATAATCATTTTTTTGGCATTTTTGCATTTTGCGCTTTTTTTTTTCTGCGCTTGCTATATCCATCGATTTTTGAGATGGACAGCGATTATTTTCGTTTTCTTAATCGCTAGTTCATGTTTTGAGATTTTCGTTTCTACTTCTGCTTGACTTGCGCATAGCTCGGTGTTTGGGATTAAGAATCTTCTTTTGGGAAATTCTGGATTTTATTTGAAATATTAGGCTTCGTTTCTCCCCTTGACATATCAGAATAATATATCATATACAGAACCCCTTGAAGAGACTGTACATTTCGAGTCTACTAAATACGCTAATTGCGCCACCATGCAAGCATTTTACTCTAAGCTAAGCAATTGCCGGCTAACGGCAGCCCGTTAACCAATGCCTAAAAATAAAGGCTGAAAACGTCCGAGATTACGTATTCTAAACGCGACCGAGATATATGAAACAGACGTAAATGCCTCGAACTTGCAAGTATGTACCCGTGACCAAAAAGATGCCAAGGTGGGAAGAATGATCGGGTAAAGTTGGCTGCCGTGTTTGGAATGGCCGTGCATTTTCATTTAAGATCGCTTAAAAAAGGGAATGGATTTAATTCCGAAGTACTATAACTATGGTGGTCCTAGCATAGGGATATAGGGATCTTGCAGGAGTAGACTAGGATCAAGTCAAGGAGTAATTAGTCCGAGCACCGTATCTAGTGTGGATTCTTTTACCAGGATTTGCTTTATTATTGTCCTTTTCAGAAAGATTCATAGCGCATAGATCTTGGTAATTACTGTAATAGCTAAAGTTACTTGCTTGCATACCTCGGATTCTATGCCCCCAGTATTAAATAAAACAAAAACCCTCCACTATATAACGTCTTTCACAAGCAAGTCGCCACACATAGTAGATGCGATAGATTACAGCTTTATATCTCAACAAAGTTAGTCTATAATATCCTTTCTTTATAGCCTCTTTGAGGGGTTTAAGGGATTTATATTAGTTACTTATTTAGAGATATAACATAATTTTGGTAATTTTTGAAATGATGATAACAAGAATAGTCGGCCGCTTATGCGGCCTTGTGATGTTTTTTGGATGCTCTTTTGGATGCTCTTTTTAGGTGCACACGAAGGCGGTAACAAAAGCACTTTTCTATGTATAACCTTTGATATAGCACTTTGATTTATTTGAAAGTACTTATGTCTACTTTTCTACTTCGGTCCATTCCACGGTTTCTACTATTTCGACAGGCATAACTCCCTTGACGCAATTACTCAAGCAAACTTGAACTAGGATGTTGATCTCATCGCTGACCAAGACCCGGCAAACGTCCGACAGATGCTGCTTCGGGTCTCTAGATTCCAACTGACTCGTGCCAATAACCTGGTCTTCATGCACGGCGACGATGTGGTCAAAGTTGAGATTCTTCGAGGCGGCAAAGCTCGACAGACGAAACTACCTAACGCGAATTCGGTTCCCCTGCACTATGCTTCTACCAGAAACCTACTAGGCTACGATGGCGATACCAATACCACAAGTTAGTATCCCTTCGCCTACACTTTATACTGTGTAGACTTTGAACCTTCTCTGACCATCCGACTACAGTCCCGATTGTACACCCATCCGTTCTCATCCTTACAAAGATCAAGAGGTGGTATTCTGTTGCTGAATCTACCCGTCCGCAAAGTATTAGAAAAGCTCGTGGTGATTTTGAGGACATGAGGGCTATTTTGCACTGGCTTGCTAAGAACAATCTTCGTATTGATTTTACAGCCTACCCAGAAAAGCCAAAGGAGGAGTTGCTGCCATGTTTTCGAAAGTTCTATGAGCTCCATGTTATTGTTCACTTTTTGCTCGAGGTGACGATGGACGCGCAGGATTTTGCGCTTGCCTGCAACTAGATAGCTCTGAAATAGTCCGACAGTCGCGGATGACACGTTCAGCAATGACCAAGAATCTTTCTTCCGTTGAGTCCCAGTCCCAGGTTTTGATATCATGAACTGCTTCTTCTACCCTCTTCTGGAACTCTTCTTCACTTTCGTCATCTTCTAATTTGCCATCCTTGGTATTCAGGGGTGTATCGTGCAAAATGTAAAAGGATATAAAACCCACTAAATCATTATGCACATGATACCTGCTACTGTTACTAATAGGGTGGTCGAGAAGATAGCGTATTAATGTTAACATGTAGATTCGAGGTGTGGGTGTCAATATCCTCAGTGTATGGTCAAAAGTAGATGTGACTTCGACAGTGTCTTGGAGCGTCAGGCCTATAAGGGACAATGGATAGAGAAATATTTGCCCCGAGCGAACTGGGTCTAAACTATGAACAAGGCCCGCTCCCTCCCATTGTCCATATATCCCAGTGAGCCCCGTGGATGGCGGGACACAAGGAATGCCACTGGCTGATAGACTCTGAGACGAAAGTGATAGCAGTTCATCGGGCACTGCCCATTCAACAAGCTAATATCAAGAAGTCAGTAGAGCCGCACTAAATTGCTGAATAGGATATCCCATCTCTTTACTCTGAGGACCAAATGGTATCCACATCTGTACTGTACCTGGGATCCCCACTCCACAAAAGGAATGTTTTCATCAACAAGAGCTTTGGCAGGTATCTCGGTGGTTTCGGTATGGATTTGTCGTGATGGTGTTTTGTCCAGAGGTAATGGATCCATATTTCGGTTGAAAAAAAGTGTGACAGATGTATATCGCAAATATGAGTGTGGAGTAGTGGAGGGATCGACAGAGGCTATCGGGTCACCTGATATGCAGAAAAACCTTAGAGATCAAGCGGTGAGCGCGGGTCATGTAGGTACTAGTCCAAACTTGGCAACGGACCTCGGGGGAAACGCGGGGAAAAAGTTTCACGGCAGTAACGTCATTATCCCAAAATGGTATCCAGTAGGTCCCGATCGCCAAGTTCTGATACCAAATCTAGTAGATTAGGTAGATTCCTCAGATTCAAGGAAGGATACCCGAGGTCCTTACGTCACCGCTTGGTTGAGGGGTGAGTTAATTGGAATAAAAGAGTAGATCGTCGGTTCATCTCGTCGGTTATAATTGCCTTCGCATTTATGGACTCATGATTAGCATGGAGGAAAAAATATAAACCTTATAGGCCCTCAAAGGGGTCTTTGTTATCGATTGGGATATCCACCTTCAGGACTAATATTGGGTTAACTCGCCTACAATTAGCATCTCTCACATCTTTTGTAGAGGCATCATAAAGGCATCCTTTAAACATTTTCCTTAAATGGAGAAATATAAACCCCGGAAAAGGACATATATGCAGACTAAGTCGACCTGAAAGAGGTATAGAATACAAGTCACTTCTTTGTACACAGAGCCTCTGTATGTCTAGGTGAAGTGTGATAATTCGGAATACTACGCCTCTAACTCCTAATCCTTGGTATCATTGCACAAATTTTTTTTTTCTAATGGATGATATTGCATGTCTCGTGAGTAGATGGTATAGGGGCTATAAGCCATAAGGAAAATTTAAGCACCAGGGAAACACCGTCTGAAAACACCAGAATCAACTGACAAAGCATCCGAATAAGGGAATGCAAGGTCGAACACAGAACCCTTCTGATAGCAAGGTGCGTCTGCAGAATCCAAAAAAAAGAAGGAAATCCAAAATCCAAAGCCCACGTATAATACGCCGTAGTAATCCCAACCCCAATGTATCTAGAAGATGGAGCCAGTCCATGCACCTCGGAGACGCACGTGCAACCGACACGGCATCTCCGCCCGATCTAGGTCCTGCCCTATCTAGCGGCAAACCTCAAATCAAAGAGTCACACTCTCGAGATCACGCATGACGATACCCATTTGAGCACGCTTGGCTGCTTCAGCGACGAGGTTGAAATCCTGTAGAAAGGGCGCCGTGGCAGTTGGACCCCCAAGACCATTTATCTGGTGGGGATAAGCATCGGACGTGGGCGCCGGAGCGGGGGCTGCATTTGTAGGTAACGATGCATGGGCATTGGCTGCGGGTGCGATGGGAAGGGTGCTCGGGTTGGAGGTGTTGCCAAATGCCTGTGACAAGGGTTGCATGGGAGGGGCGGAGTTCTGCGGGGAACAGGCAGATTGTAGCGAGGGTGAGGAGAACACCTGCCTGGTCGCATTTGATGCGATTTCTAGGGTATTTTGAGCCTCGGCTGCCATATTGGACTGACCGGTTGAAGTATTGAGGGTCGAGGAAGAGGGATGGAAGGAGGTGGGTTGGACGAGAGGTGCTTGAGGGTTGTAGGCTGTCCGCAGGGTCGAGTCCATGACGTGACTGTAGCAGTCCGATCTTCAAAATGCAAAAAGAATAGGTCGCCGTGGGTGTGGACTTATGTAGATGGGTAGAACGGGGGAGAGATGTTGCTGCTATGGACAAAGATGCGATGGGAGATCAAGAGTGGAAAAGAAAGCAGAGTGGCAAGGAAATCGAAGCCGTTCGACGATGCAAATTGCACAAGGCTAAGACGAATTTAGCCGGCGGGGGTAACTTCCACTAGGCAGACGCTGGACTAACAACCAAATCGCAGAAAGAGAAGCGACGAAAAGAGAAAGATAGTCTAAAGCTTGAAAGTCAGAGATTTACATATGATCTCTCAGGGGTGCATATGGCATTTGAACGTTTTTCCCTCCCGAGATTTGTCCGGAGGGGGGTTTGGTCGGGTATTTGCAAGGTATTGGGACGGTATTGGGACGGTATCTCCACGCTTTTCTCCGCACGATTTTACATACACGATGTATCTGTATCCAATCACGTGGTAGTACTATGCACGTGATCTTGATGTTACATTTAGCTATGTAATGGAACAGTCAATAATCACGATAATTACAACTTTCTCCATGTGTAGAGTGATGACCAGCCAATCTAACCTTGGAAATGACATCGTCTGATTGTCTAATACCGACCTCGGGAAGCCGAGAGACCCGCTGTTAGCCCACACCTGCATTCACTTTTATGATTTTATGCCTGAGGCATCAACTGGTACTCCGATAAGGAATTGATAACCGATATAATTTTTTCCCCTCCAAAGCATTGAAGTCATATATACTACCATGGCTGACGATTTTGATTCGGGGAATCTATTCCAGGACCCGGAAGGGTACTACCCCGAAGATGCGCCCCCAACATTTGCCGAGCACTCCATGCTCTCGGGACAGAAAGTGCGCGTCCGTCTTGTGGGCAGCCACCCCCTCTATGTATGATATCAATTGATATGACTAGCCGAGGTGCCTACTTACAGACCTTGACAGGGAAATCTGCTATGGAACGCTGGCCGAACCAGCTCTCATTACATTGAGGAGCACACCGAAGATCTCATCCGAAACAAGGATGTCCTCGAGATTGGTGCCGCAGCAGGCGTTCCCAGCATTGTGAGCGCCATTCAGGGTGCCCGGACTGTGGTATTGACCGACTATCCGGATCCAGATCTTGTTGAAAACATGAAGTACAATGCAGAGCTGGCAGCTGATGCTATCCCCGCGCGGGAAGACGGAAAGCCCCGCCTTCACGTCGATGGCTACAAATGGGGCAGTGATGTGACCCCGCTGCGGGCATATCTGCCTCCTGCTGCCGATGGCTCTCCATCCTTGTTTGACGTCTTGATCATGGCGGATGTGGTATACAGCCACCGTGAGCACCCGAATCTGATCAAGACCATGCAGCAGACCATGAAGAAGGACCCGAAGTCTGTTGCTCTGGTTATTTTCACCCCCTACCAACCCTGGCTGTTGCCCAAGACCGAGCAATTCTTCCCGTTGGCTGAGGCGAGCGGGTTTACTGTTACCAAGATCTTTGAGAAGGTAGTGGATGCTGTGCTGTTTGAGAAAGACCCTGGTGTAAGTCTACATTTTGAGAGTTCTCTGGATTATGGCCATAGTGCTGACTCTTTACAGGATGAAAGGCTCCGAAGAACCGTATTCGGATATGAGATCCGATGGGCGCAGGATCAATTGGAGGATTCATCCAAAACTGTTTGAGCCGTTGATTTGATACCCCCGGCCTACTTGGAACGATGACATGACTACATGACAAAAGTTCGATAGAATCTATATACACTGAGATCGAGATCTATTCTAGAAAAATAGAAATACATACACCATCTCTGTACGAGACACCTGAACTGAATATCTCTGCCTCATACTCCAGGCCTCCATTTCATTACAACAGCATTCTACCTCTTTTTTTTGTTTTTTGTTTTTCTTTAATCCTATATCCGCATTATTAAATAGTATAGAATACAACAATAATATCAATTAAGAATATCAATCCACAATTCCATGACAGAGCGTATAGGTGGTTCGTGGATATAGATGCGGGTCACATGCCACACCCCGCATAGGAAAAAAAAAGTCCGCGTGAACAAACACCGCGACAACCAACGATGCCGGTATGTTGAGAACCCATTTACATACTACAATCCAATCTAACAGATACATATCTAGCTCGTCGTTTTAACAGGATACCCGTGCTCCGGTCTTACCCACCGCGCCAACCAACTCGCATCTCTGTTTGAGAAACACCAAGATGAAGTATTCGCAGCAGCCGAAGCAGGCGCGCAGGTCTCCTTGAAGTCTCGATACAAGGTCCATGTTGTCACTTCACACGATTCGTCCCATCCCCGGATTGTCTACGACCATGCCCGCACCGAGAAGGAGGCGCGCGGCGTCGCATACGCCAGAACCAAGCGTGTGCTCAAGCGGGACAGCATTGTCATCCTGGACGGAATGAACTATATCAAAGGATGGAGATATCAGCTGTGGTGTGAGGCGAAAGCTGCGCAAACGACATGCTGTGTGGTATGAGATCGGAACATATACAATGAATTGCGACACTCAATGGCTGACAACTCTGCTATAGGTTCACGTCGGCACACCCGTCGACCAGTGCATCGCCAACAACGACGCCCGACTGCGTCGAGACGCCAGAAAGGAGGCAGACCCAAAGATATCTGATGCGCAGACCTCCGAAACCCAAGATATCCCCGCACCCGACTCCGCAGAGTCTACCGAGGACACCGAGGAGGCCTATCCATCTGAACTGCTCAACAACCTCATCTTCCGCTACGAGGAACCCAGCACGCACAGTCGCTGGGATAAGCCTCTGTTCACAGTTCCCTGGGCTGACGCAGAACCCCCGGTAGCAGACATATTCGAGGCTTTGACAGGCGTAGTCCTCCCATCAACCGAAGCTCCCACGGAAACAGCCCTCCCAAGCCTAATGGACGCCCTCAAATCCACTACCATCTCAGACGTCGCCAGCACAGCAACTGGCACTCGAGGTGGCGGCCGTGGTGGGCTCTCAACGCGCGCCCGAATCATCCCTCACCAAGCCACCGTGCAAGCAGCAGCAACAGACTCCAACGCAATGTACGCAATGGAAAAGCGGACGTCGGGGGTTGTCTCTGCAATCCGCAATTTCACACAGACTTACCCGTCCGCGGAAGTAGCGCTTGCGCAGAGCAGCCGCAAAGATGCAATCGCCATTGAGGTTCCCGAGACAAATATTCCCATCCTTGTTCCGTCCCACGTCGCCATGTCTGGAACGACGGATGAACTCGCCGCTGCTGGTGGGATTTTGGCTTTGCCACGGCTGCAGAGGCTGCGTAGGCAGTGGATTAGCTTGAACAGATCGTATGTTGGTCGGGGTCATGGTTCTGGGGGCGGTGCGCTATCGGTTGATCAGATTGCGGCTGCGTTTGTGCGGTTTCTTAATGCTGAGTTCTCGGGTGTGGTTGCGGAGAATGCTGAAGAGTAGATACTTTGTATTCAAGTAGGATCAAATAGATTAGATGTCTTTTTCATTAGAAAAAGTCAGTTGGTAGTTATGAGATAACGAGGTTATGACTTGCATATGCTTCAGATCTACAGATCTACATGTTTTAAGGATGGATTGCGATGTAAAAACGTCATTTGAATCAAAAATATAAGAACGCAACCACTATCTATCAAGATCAAAAATCAAAAATCCAACCAATTGTTGGATAATACATCGCTATATCTCTCTTTACTGTCATTCTTCTTCCCCTTTTTGAGACACCGTATCCCGCTTTGCTGTTTTCCTCCGCATAAGTTTCGGGTCTTTTGTGTCATTGGGATGGTTTTATCCATGGACCTGGAGTGCAGCCCAAGAAGCTCAAAAGCCCTTGGTACTGAATCCAGATCCCCATGTGGTGAGTAGCTTGCGACCGGGGGGTGCGGATCATCAAGCTCTCAAACGTGGGGTGGGGTACCACGCTGTTTCCTATCCAGTTCCTGGCCGTATCCATTTTGGAATGGGGTTGTATCTGTCTGATGAGGGGATCAGATTGAGACAATCCTTTGGCCGAAGTCCACTTGTGTACTCGCGAGCGATCGCACTGGGTTCCTCCATGTATCGAAAGTGCCTGGCCAGCAAGCAGCACGGTCTAGCCGTGGAGTAAAAAGGAAATCAAGAAAAAAGTCCTCCGGTGAAGTTTGTTCCTGTCGTTTCAAAGAAAACCGCTGTTCTCCTCCAGGAAGGAGGTCTACAGCTTCTTAACCCTTCAAGGCAATCCGTTGGGCATGTGGGAAACAGCCTGGCTGGCTTCAATCTGGCGGTAGTTCAAACCCAGGGTGAACAGCTCCTGGAAACTGGCGTTGACCTTGTCGTGCATGGTAGTATCCCGAGGGGAGATGTTACCCAGCTCCTCCAGCAGACGCGAGCGGCACTTGAAGAAGTTCTGCTCGGCATTCTGGAGGCGCTGTCCAAGGCTGGCGGAAGCCTGGGTGGCCTTGGTGGAGCTAGCCTGGGAGTGGACGGAGCGGGTGCGCTTCATGGTAGGAGCCGGGGTGGCACCGGTGACTCTTCTCTTGCGGCTAGCCGGCTCCTTCTTCTTGATCTGACCAGCGCCGGGCGAGGTCTCAGGCGAGCTGTGGCGCTCGGAGGTAGCATAGTCGTGCACACGACGCATGTGGTCGTAAAGGTTCCATCTCCTTGGGAATCCATTTCCTGGAACGGCGCGTTCGCAGCCCTCCCACAGGCAGAGGTGGGGGTTATCTCCATGGCCATGCAATCCGTGGGCTTCACGCTCGTGGCGGAACAGACAGGCGTTAGAAGAGAAGCGGAGCTGGGCATCAATGCAAGCGGGGACCTTGCAGCGGTAAGGCTTCAGATGGGAATCCAGGTACTTGCTGTTAGTTGATATCGGTTAGCTGGGTTCGGATTACACCAAAGATTTTTATCACGGGAGGACTTGCTGGTAAGCGCATTTTTGCGTGGTGGGTGGGTGGTTGCAGGGCTTCTCTCCAGTGGCAAATGGGCAGTAATATTTTCCATCGCTGTGGGTGGACATGGAATAATACTGGTGCTCTCGCGGGTTGCGAGCTTCGACACCTTCCTTGGATCTCTGGCGGGTTGGCTCTCTCACTGGCAGGGTGGGGAAGAAATCGGGATCAGTCTTCCCTTGGTGCTGAGAAACAGCTGACAATGCTGAACGGCGGGATGGCTTTGAAGGTCTGATAGTCCTACGGTATAGTGGTTAGGTTTCTGATCCAATGGTTTGTCTTCTACCCTATCCGTTTATCTGGAACTTACCTGTTGAGGTCCCTGTCGTTAAGAGAAGAGCTGGGGAACAAAGGCTCCGTTGGGTTAAGTCCGTGGGTCGTTCCGATGGGTGATGTGGTAAAGTCTCCGAGGAGTGCATCATCAGGGGCCATGAATGAAGTGTATCCCGCGTGTGAGCAAGAAGAAGTAACAGACATATCATTGCTAGCGTCGGTCAGTGGTGGAGAGACCGGGGCGGTCTGGAAAAGACCGGACGAGAATTGTTCCATGGTGGTTCCTGGGTAATGGGCATCATGCATCATTGGAGTCCATGACTCTGGGCCTGTGATATAGTGACCGTCCTCGGTACTGTGAGAGCTGTGTCCGATGGAAAGAGCATCATCTGGCGTGCCATTTCCGACACAGACATCATTTTCAACAGAAGAGAAATCCAGAAAAGAGTTATAAAGATCCCGGGACATTTCATGGTCATTCATGTCAGGGACTGCTGGGAAGTCCATGCCTGGGTACATAACATCATTTGGTCCGACCGTGGGGGTCATGAGCTGCTGAGACAGCGAGAAAGAAAGCATGTGCACCTCGGATGAGTCTTGTTTTGAGATAGCCTGGTCAAGGGATTCTTGGTGGTTCATTGTCCAGTCTTTCATGTCCTGTGGATTTCCATGGGCTGTACGGATACTTGAGCACAACGAGGAGTTGTCATGGCTCGACATTTCATCATCCTGGATTGATCTTGAGGCCATATTTGAGATTCCTGAAACCATGGAGGTATGCATGGATTGTGAGATGGAGACTCGGTCAGAGTCGCTGGTGGTCCTTGGAGACATTGTGTGTGGTTGTATGATATAAAAACACTGTAAACCAAGAGTTAGTATCTACTACTCGTCATCAAACAATGAAATGAGCAAAGCAAGAAAAAAAAAAGAAAAGAAAAGAAACAAAGAACTCCATGGTCCAGAGGTAATTGAAAACCTAGTCAGAGTCAGTAATGAGACAAGGGGTCGTGTCACGATTTAGTTATACGCACCAAAGTCGCTTTTGTGGGATTCGAATCTCCTTGGCCGACCAGGGATTATCGGAAGGTCCTGGTCAAAGTTGTCGTGTCTATGTTTCGGGTCCAGGTCTGTTGTCAATCCAAGAGTGCTAAATGGTGCCACGGCGAGAAAGAGTTTCATGGCTGGAATTACTATTTCAAGTATCATCCAGGTGAATCCAGGTAAGTAAAAGAAAGTCGTTCATTTTTGTGGCCAGATCAGGTAGGTACACAATGGCCAGGATCCATAAAGCAATAGCGCAAGCAAGAGTTGAGAAAGCGGATGCTTCAGAAGGCCATTATTCACAGGGAGCAAGCACATTAGCTTGAAAGATTCCTCGGTTGATTCCTTGGGGTCAAATGGATCCATTATTGTTGAGAGAAAGTGGCCATAGTAGCATCAGATTTCCAGGCAAAGAGTCATAAAATTCAAAGTCCTTAAAGTGGTTCATGTGGTTCATTCCAGGGGCGTTGTTTCCAGGAGCAATGGGGATCCAAGGCTATATCAAAATCCGCACTCAAAACTCCGGTCTTAGAGCAGAGGCAACGTGAAAAGAAGAGAAACATCCATGGGAGTCCAGTGGCAGTGGAAGTCAGGCGATTTTTGAGTGTGCAACATTAAACACATCTCAAAAGAGATTCACTCAGCAGGTGCTGAGGGCAAGTATCCTTGGTAGGGGGTTCCCTATTCATAGTCGCCAAAAATTGGCCAAAAGTCCAGGGGTTGGGGTAGGTCTAAGGTCCTGGGAAATAGGTTGTCGATATCCTTGGCAAGCACAGTTGACAGTGGTACAGGTCCGGAAGAGAGAGAAAGGGAAAAAAAAAAAAGAGCAACGCATAGGAGAACCAATTGTAAAGAAAATGTGACGGGAGCTACCTATTGTGTTTTGTCGAAATATGGCAGACTAAAGAGAAGCCTGGGAGATAACAAGAAAACAAATCCTGTCCGGGAAGTATGTGGCAGAGAGAAATCCTTGTGGCAGTGATTGTATCAAAAACCAGGGAGTTTTGGGGTTAAGAAAGAAGTTGTCCTTGGTCCAGGGACTGAGTTGTTGTATGTGTTGAGGAGTATATAAAGTGATACACAAAGTATTGTAGAAAAAGGGGTATCCAGAGAGTTAGGGAAGAAAGAAAAAGGAGAATCAGAATGGAGGGGGATCAGCGGCCTTTTAGCACACACAAAAAATGAAAGCTCGGACTTTGGAGGGTCTGTGGGCCATCAAACATGGTGCGTGGGAGTTTCGCATCATGCAGGAGACGAGTGCGCTGTTGGCACCCTAAGAGCCAGTACTACAGACTGGCGGTGATGGCACCTGCAGGATAGGGGGGGTGTTCGTTTGACTGAGTGGAGGGATATTTACTAGCGGTGAGACGGGCTCGGCGTCTGGAGTGCTTGGCGAGAAGTATGATTGGTGACAAGGGACAGGCTGACGGTGTATGATGATGTCCGAATTGGACGATCGGCAGGTTCACTCGCGTGTTCGATGAGATGTACAACTCAGTTGCATCTGAGCGAGTATCGTATGGAGGAGACAATCCCACGTCGGCAGTGCGGGAAGTATACCTGCAGCATGAGGTCACCTTGTACGGAGTACAGTTGAGACTCGAATATTACAGTGAAGCAAGAATAAATAATATAAATGATATATTGTAAATTGTAAATAGTAAATTGTAAATGTGATTGTAAATGTGATATAACTAAGATTACTGGACAACGGGACGGGGCGAGCCAGGGAGCCAGACCCACGTTGGGCAGCAATGCATATATTTCCTATTTTCAGGGCTTTTTTCGTTAGCCGAGTTCAAAAGAAGTGGTGTATGAGAGAAAAAAATGAATATCAAGGTTGATAGGATCAGAAAATGAAAGATGGAATATGTTTTCGTTCAGCAATCCGAAGATCTCAGGTGAACTATGCTTTAAATATTGTTTGTTCATCACAAAAGGCAAAATGCCCTTGGAAAACAGCGCAGGGATATGAATCCAAAAGGAAAGAAAAAAGAATGGGCTTACCTGTTAGCGGGAATTGTCGGAAGAGAAAAGGGATGAGTTGTCATGAAACACAAGTCATATTCGAGGCTGTGATGGCAGTCTGGGATTATGATTGACGGAGAAAAGGAAGAAGAAAAGGAAGAAAATATTTTTGTAGCTGAGATCACGTGTTATATACAGGTTTGTATGGTTTACACTGTTTGCCTCGATTATGAGCAAACACCCACATCCTCAACTGACGCGGGAGACCCGTTGGAGGCCTTATCCACTCCCCACTCTTCATTCCTTGGCATGATGAATTGGACAGGCGGCCAGCTGCAGCGTCATCACAATCGCTCAGGCCTGTTGACCAAAGCTCAGAAGCAGAGTTTCGCCAGGGCGAGACTCCAAAAGGGCACGGTCATTCCCCCACCTTCACCATTTCGAGACTTCCCTGATATTGCATTCAAGGGCTCGAGCACTAGAAACAAGGATGAGGATGAGGAGGCAGAGACAAATGGAATTCAGTCAGTCAACAACTGTGTTGGTTGCTTTGACTTTGTTTCCACCAATCCATGTGGGCGTCCTTGTACTAACCCGTGCTCCTGCTGATTCTAGAGTTACGGAAGAGCCGGCCTCACATGAGACTGGTGGTCAGTCCTCTCATAGTGATGACTTGACCGAGGTCAAGCGTCAACTGCTGCAAGAACCTGATTGGGCCGCTATGTCTGCTACACGTCCACTCGAGCTTGCATTTACATCTGTGGAGGAAGGCGAACGGTTTGGGAAGCGACGAAAGCTAAATGACCAAGACAGAAAACGGATGGTAGCAGCTAACAACGGGTCTACTTTTTTTGAGCGACCCAAACCCTCACGAAGAGGCAGAAATTTATCCTCGGTGATCGATACTATTGAAGAAGACATCCAGTTTGAGATCAACGGACGACCCATTGCACAATCCAATGACAGCTCCGGGATGGCCATGAACAGCATCTCATCGCAATCAATGCTACTTGACCATGAAGGATCTTCTATTGTGGACCAGGACCTAGGGAAAGAGAACCTGACAGCTACATGGATTACCAATCTCTTTCCCCGCTCGCAATGACCCCGACTCGGTGCTATGCCTAGCAGTGTAGTTATAATGTTGAACGCTCATTTTCATTCAGACAGTCAGGTTAAGTCAGATGAATGATACATTTCCTCGATTCATTTATCAAATGGATGTATGTGGAGGCCCCGCCTTCTCTGAAACAGCCTACTACTAACTACATAGTAGACTAGTTGTAATAACAGTGCCGTGAGAGCTTTCTGAGGTCTGCACCTGGGCACCCAGAAGGAGAACGATTAATACACTATACCACCCAATAAATAGACCGCTGAGATCCCTTAATGCAACAAAATCCACTTCCTATGTTATTTTACATGTTAGTTACAGATTTTCATTCTCCTGTAGATCGTGGATTGTACCTGCTTTTTGTTCCTACATATAGATCTAAATTACCGTATCCGGTCATCACATGATTCGTACCTGCCTTCGAGACAACGTCATTTCCGTCTCCACAACTATCTCGAGTTATCAACGGCACTGACATCTCGAAGATCCCTTGTTAGTTCCATCGTTCAAGAATGCGTTCTATCACACTTTTGGCCGCACTGGCCACCAACGCTCTCTCAATCTCACTCCCGTGGCAATCCGCCACAGATGCAGCCAGCGGAATCCAGCTCCCTCTCGTGATCTGGCACGGTCTAGGCGATGACTTCGAACGTGAAGGGCTGGCTGAAGTTGCCAAATTAGCCGAATCCACCAACCCCGGCACATACGTGCACCTCATCCGACTAGCCAACGACGGCAGCGGGGACCGCTCCGCAACCTTCTTCGGCAACGTAACTGAGCAAATCGCCCTGGTCTGCGAACAGCTCGCCGCGGACCCAATCCTCAGCACGGCGCCCGCCGTCAATGCACTAGGCTTTTCGCAGGGCGGCCAATTCCTTCGCGGGTACATCGAGCGCTGCAACAGCCCACCCGTCCACAACCTCGTCACATTCGGTAGTCAGCACAACGGCATCTCGGCGTTTGAGTCGTGCGCCTGGGACAATTGGTTCTGCAAGGGAGCCGAGCAACTCCTACGATCGGGACGGTGGACGAGCTTTGCGCAGTCGCGTGTCGTGCCGGCGCAGTACTTCCGTGATCCGGAAGAGCTGGAATCGTACCTGGAGCACAGCAATTTCCTAGCAGATATCAACAATGAGCGCGCGGTTAAGAATGAGACGTATAAGAAGAATCTGGCGTCGCTGAATCGGTTTGCTATGTTCATGTTTGAGGAAGACACTGTTGCTGTTCCTAAGGAGAGTGCTTTGTTCTCCGAGGTTAATGCCACTAGTGGTGAGGTGACACCTTTGCACGAGAGGCCGATCTACAAGGAGGATTGGCTGGGACTGAAGCAGCTTGATGAACAGGGGAAGCTGGACTTTAACACTGCCCCTGGTGAACATATGCAGCTGTCGCAAAAGACCCTGGGCAAGGCTTTTAATCAGTACTTTGCTCCGCTGGAGAAGGAGCCGCGTCCTTCAGTACCGGGTCTCGTTTTGCAACCCGGTCTTTGATCGTTTTCTCTTCCATTGGGCGTTTTCTTTTATCATGATATCCCAACTGCGTGTGCTTCACCTTTTAGATACTAGCATCAAATTCGAAGTCCCATCCAATGCCGCACATGGCTGGTTAGTTACAGATTTATAAAACTACGATGTCTTGCTGTGTTCCTTTTAGCACCATCTATTTTATGTCTATCGACAATGTAGCTAGATACAACTAAGCTGCGATTATCCATCGCAAGCTAACAAATAAAGAAATGTGAGTGCCGACAGACAACAATAAAAAAAGCCGAGCTTTCGAAATAAAATATGCAAGTGGAAAAGAAAAGGATAACAAAGATAGACACTGAACAAGGAAAGCCTACATATCAGAAGGGACATTTGTATCTCGAACAAAGTTGGGGTTTTACCAGCCAGCAACTCAGCATTCGACATGAGCGAAGACAAGACTCATGCAAGGCAGGATAGGACGAGTAAAAAAAGAAGAACCTATGACAGAATGAAAATTATATAAACATATGAAGAGCCAGGAAATGGAAATGGCTGCAAAGATGCCTGGAGAATGATGCAAAAGTGCAAATCAAACAAGAAGATCAATAGGGTGGCCGACCAAGGCCTCCGCTGACCTTTCGTCTGCGGTTAGATCCGCTCAGTGGAGCCTTGGAGGCGGGATTGGCAGTCGTCGGGCGGTTTCCATTCGTTGCCGCGGTCTCGCCGGGCGAGAGGAACCCATCCAAGAGCTTTCTTAGCTGATCTTGGTGGTCGCCATCTAGGGAATCGGACTCGTAGTCAGTTAACACTTCGGGGATTCCAACTGTGGCAAGGCTGTAGTTGGACCGGCTCTTGTTGCGGTTTAGAGGCTTGTTATTTAAGGCACTGGTTTCAGCCCTATCCCTCGCCGCCGAGGGACCCGGCGCGGTGTATGGACGATTATATGAGCCCAGCGAGCGCTGTGAGTCATTCGGTAAACCACCTGGGATCGACAGGCCGACTGGGATTGGTGGAACGGGAGGGATTTCTGTGTTTGAATCAACGCGATTCTGGGATGGCGCACTCGGGGATTCATCGGTTGGGGCTTCATCGCCTGATAGGACAAATGCCGCGGCCGAAGCGCGGGGTGTGTCTGTTCCATCTTCCTCGGGTGTCTGTTGACTCTCTGGTTGTATTGAGGTAGCATCTCCGTCTATCTCGGAAACAGAGAAGTTGCCGCTGACCATGCTATCGCTCCCGGAAGAAATAACACTAGCATTCGATGCGTCAAGTCGTCCACGTAATGGACTAAGGCGTCGAGCATGGTCGTCGTTAGTAACTGAGAGCACGCGTCGAAGCTCATTAACGCGAACGGGAGAGCCTCTGCTCGAGCCGTGGGATGATGAGCCTGATATCTCTGGAACGCTCATACGGCGGGGAAATTGAGAGCCGGCGGGTGAGCCATTTGTAGCCCCGTTGGTTTGGGTCTGATTGTTGCGAGCATTTTGAGTAGCCCGAGAGCCATTGATCGATGGCGTTCCAGTGCTTTCCTTATCGACAGCTGCCAGGCACGCCTCGCGAGACCACGGAGACAACATCTGTTCTTTTACGACAGACGGGAGGCCACTCTCAACCTGGGATGTCACTGCTCCTGTGGGGTGCCCAAGGACCGGGAATGTGAATCCTCGCGCGGGAGAAGAAGCCGAGGGGCTCTGTGGAGGAGACGATATCGAATTGCGATAAGACTCTTCAATCAAATAGACAAGTCCGTCAACATTACGGAAGGGCGTCAGTGAAGGCGGGGAGGTGGAGTCATTGTCAGACCTCTTCTCGCTGCCAAATACAATGGCATACAGATCGACTGGGGGCAGGCGGATTTTGGAAAGCCAATATCCCTTGCCCTGTCGCTCTTGAATCTCGTTACTTATCTCAAGACCCACGGGGGAGGACTGCATTTCGAAATGCTCAGACAGCGCCAGAAGGTATCCATGTACCAAGCTTCCAATATTAACGCGAGCTGCGACGGAACTCAGATCTATAGATGTAAACAAGTCGTCTTGCAATTTAAGGACCATAGGAAGACCGAATTGAGCGGCATTCACCCCGAGCTTTTCGACAAGTTTTGCAAGAAGAAGGTGCAGCAGAAGAATCTCGGCTTCCTCGGCAGCTGTCTCGAGTGCAGCATCGTAGATAGCCAGGTGCAGAAGACGGAGGAAGTTCGACTGTGCCACCAGCGCCACTTTGTCCCTCTGATTCGCAGGGGCCGAGTTACCTCGTCGATTCGATCTATCCGTCTGCTCGGTGTCTCTTTTGGGGGTTTTGATGTACTTGGGTGAATCCAATCTGACCTTGAGGTCATTCCCATTCGTCTCAATCTGCAGCCATGACAGGAATGCATCGGTGTATGCATAGCGAACATCGCGATCCGGATCACGAAGAAGTACTTGGGTTCCTTCCCACACATGGATTCCGACTGGCTGTCTAGATTCCGCACCAGACATGGTTGCTGGGGTCCTTGAGCTGGCCACAATCAAGATAGCCTTGACGGATCGCAGAGCGGTCAGTTTAGCAGTAGCATGGGAGAAGCTTTCTGTGCTTGCTTTGTCCCCATTTGTCTCGGAACCGGAGTTTGTTGACCCATTATGTACTCCAGATTCGTGAACGGTTGCCAATGTGGATGGCGCAGAACTATCATGGTGGGGATTAGGCTTGAAACGCCTAAGAATAGCACGCATCATGTCTGCGATTTGGTCACCGTAGTAGATGTGCGTTGCAAGATCTCCAATACACTGTTCCAGTAGCGTAAGAAGATCCTGTCGTCGGGGAGAGATTTGAACCACAGTGTCAATTTGTCGATTTAGTTTCTTCTCAGATTGTGCAGACCCAGTACGCTCTGGCGGTGAGAGTATATCAGAAGCATAATGCATGAGTCCAAAGAGGATGTCCATGACGCTGAGTCCAATCATGTTCACAGAAGACCTGAGAAGCCAATCGACCACGGAGAGGATGGTGAATGATGACTCTAAAGCATCCTCCTTGGGGCTTGTATCGTGGAGAATCTCCATGGCTGTGATCAAGATGATAAAACGAACTTGCACCGGGCACCAGTTCGCAATGAGTTCGATCAGAGATGTTGCCCAGTTGCCAGTTTTGCCCTTGATGATCTCAACACGCTTTTCGCTTTGTGGGAAACCCTTGCTTGCGATGAACTGTAGAATGACCGTGACTGCAATACGGATCTGGCCCCGATTGCTTCCCGAGACGATTGTTTGCTCGAGACAGCGGAGTGCCAAGAGGCGAGCGTCCAGTTCCGCCTTTCGATCCGCTTCAGCGGCTGACTGTGCTGCCAGCTCGGGGTCACCCTCTGCCGTGTCCACTGTGTGCACTGTGTTGATGCTCATTCGGCGGGGCTTGGGCGCCTCACGTTCAGTCGGATCAGATTCGGTTAGCTTGGCCTTCAATGTCATAAGAAGATCTTCATCTTCGGAATAGAGGTTCTTCAGTATAACCGGCAAACAGAGCTTCAGCGACACTCCTCCATCGGCGGCCAGGGTCTCTGAGCTGACCACAGCTCTAATAGCTCGCAGTCCCGCATTTCTCCATCGGATGGCCACCTGCGGGCTAAGAGGTGCGTTCGAGTTGGATGTAAATTCCGGGTCGGCAAGGGTGGTGTAAGTTCGCACGACTTCTCGGTATTGTTGTGCGAGGCCCTGGTCAGCCGCAATGGCTGCAATGTCCTGGTACCGACAGAACATCTCGAAGGTGACAATCGATTCCTCTACCATATTTATATCATTGGATCGGAGAACGGTATCGATTACTGTCATGACGGATCGGGCGTAGATAGGAAGGTCGCGGGGAACTTTTTCAATGAGGGCAGCCAGGATATGCAGCGCCACCTGAACATTCCTGTGCAATGAGATCGGTCAGCCATTCATCTTATCAAGTCCGATGATTGGGGCGATCATAGTTTGTGCTCACCCTATTCTGCGTCTCCAGACATCCCGGGCAACTCTTTTCTCCAGGAAACCGCCGACCTTGGTCAGTTTGCTGCGGCGCGTGCTCGTATAATACAGCAGGTAAGAGAGTTCACTGGGATTCGGCCGGACCTCCGACACCCCCTTTTGGTATTTTGGATAACATTTCAATGTCAAGACCTGGTGCTTTGGCCGACAAGACTGGCGAACGGACTCCATTGGAAACGTAATGGCATATGCAGTTTCCAAGTGAGGGGTCCACGAAAGAGTGCGACGGACTTCTTATGTGAGGAAAATAAATTGGAGACAAGCCGAAGTGCTTGAGGACGGACTAGTTGAGGGCCATGGGAAAGACGTTGATGTCCGGCGCAACGTGGACCAGTTGACGATAACGGGGTTGAGGGTAGTAGTTCAGGGCCGATTACCAGGGGGTGGGGCTCTGTTCAACGTTGTAACCGGAGTCTGAAAAAAGGCACAATCTTCAAAATGAACTTTGTATTGAGTAAACAACGAATGAAATTTGAAAAGGGGAGATGATTGAAGAAGGGGAAAAAAAAAGAATAAGATTGGGCTCTCGGGATCTTCGGGCGCATTCTATACATTCACTTGGTGTAGGTGTCTAGTCTTACATATATGTCTGTATATTATAAGTCCTTTGGAGCTTCAAATGTTAATTCTTTTGGTATTTTTTCATATTCTGCTTCACATTGCAAATGATTTGCTCAATTTGAGATAATAATGCTAATTGTAATTGCCACGGCCACCTTTGTTGCCCAGAGGGGTGGCGATAACCCCAAAATGACATAGCGTCTTCAGGTATATCATAGGCACAATAGTACAGGAGAGAATTTCCCACCTGGTTCTTTCCCCCGCAATTCTCTGCCACTGTCGTCAGAGCGAAAAGTCGGGGGCGATCGCTGGGGTGTTCGATTGACAACTCCGGGGCCTCGGGAGCCTGGGGATCCTCGGTCGCACATGAAGCGCATTCATGCAACTCCCATGCTCAACTTTGTCAAAAGCCGAGTTCGGTGGGAATGAAATCATCAAAGTGTAAAATGTCATGTACAACTTAGATCTGCCAGGGGGCACGTTTTGTTCGTATGTTTTGCAGGAAACAAGCGCATCTCGGTCGCATCGAGCGAAGGGTCAGAATTCAAGCCCCCTCACGTCTTTCCATTTTGACCATCTTCCTGCTTTTCATCTGCCGTGTCCGTCTCGGTCTGGGCTGGTTCAGGGACACTGACCCCTGCCAAACCTTCAATGACCTGGGGTAGAATAATGTCACGGCGGAAGGTGTCTTCCTGGAGCAGTCGAAGCGCTCGCAGTGTGGGGCCAGGGTGGGTGAGGAACTGAGAGTATTCGGGTGTCTTCCAGTAAGAGTAGAGGTAGGCTAGGTAGGCTGCAAATGCCTCGGCGTCTGGCGAAGAGGAATCGTCGTCATCGTCGGCACGAGAGATACCCAGAAGATTGGGATAAGTGACTGCCAGGTGCGACAGATAGTAAGGGTTGGCAAGAGATGAGACGAATTCAAGCTCGAGAGTAAAGCGCGGGTTGGTCAGGGTTGGTCGATCCTCCATGGTGGTTGATGTAGAGAAGCTTGGAGTGAAATGGCAGAAGCTGGTGAGAGCTTCAAAGGTGAGGTTTCTACGGGGAGCGATAACGTCCACTCTGGTTAAAAGGTACACAAACGTCCGAAGTATAGAAGTAGATATTTCTACCAGACTAACTTAGCACTCATCTCCTCTACCCTTGATTCATCTATGTCTTTTTAGATGTATATAAAAGCAGTAAAAAAAATCTCCCTATATATAACCTTTCATATAACTTTTAATGATACCCTTCTGCCCACCTTCTCAATCCCGACAGCCACTTCAATGTTCAATTATCTTCTCCAAAAGCCCAGCCTTCTCCAACATAGGCCTAGCACACTCTTGAGTCCAGCAAGAGACCTTCAACCGCCTCATCCCAGCTTGTGTGGAGCCAGACAAAGTCAAGGAAGTTGTCGTATACTGCTGATTCTCCGTGACTACGCACAGCGCCTCATCCCAACTACGAGGATAGTTCTCAGTAAGGGTAGTTCCTATTAGCATGAGGCTTTCTCCTGTTTCCTTGGCTTCATGAGCCATGATGGTCGCACGATCGTAGTATGGGTGGGTTCCGGCACCGTTGGAGGCAATGAAGTGAATATGGCCGAGGTCTTCGTTGGTTTTAACAAAGATTGCGGAGTCGCCTTCTGGAGGGGAGGAATCGAAGTTGTATTTGACAATGTAGACTTTGTGTCTTTGGGGCTCAGTCAAAGTGACGTTCACCATGGTGTCGGTGATGTTCTCTGTGGTATTGCTGGTATTGTTCATGGTGTAAAGTTGGCCTCAAGGGTTTCTCTTGTAGAAGGAGAGATAGAGAGCCCGATGATCAGTAAAATTGGTGATAATATCGAGAAAGATTTACACGGCGAACGTTCACTCTTAAATACCCTTTGTCTCTTGTTCTATTCTTATTTCTCTTTATATTTATCTCCAAAGAAGTCACAAAGCGCCTCTCCATTGTTTGAGGTATATTCTTGTCTCCAAGCCAACACGTACTAAGGCTTGAGTATTACTCTATCTATAGAAGCCAACTTGTAAGCCTACATATACCAATAGGTTCAATACACAAACTATATGCACAACAAACCAACAGACAAGCCTCACTATCTTAACGCATGGAACCACAGGAGCGCATCAAGATACCGTTTCTTTCCAACATTTCTTGAGCCTGGCGGCAACACAAATCTGTCTCCTCGCGAGACATGGCCACTATCATGTGTTCCCCGCCCCTCTGCGTGTCAGGCAGGTTATGCAGCAAAGAGTCCCATTTCTTGGGGTGTTTCTCGGACGGGGTGCATACAGTGTATACAGTATATACATTGAGTAGTCTCGACGAGAATTGGCCCATGGTGATGATATATGGCTGCGATCTAGGAGGAGTAGAGAACTTGGCCATGAGATAGACCTGGACATGATACACAGGTTCTCGTGGCAAATGTTACTTTAAAAATATCCTGAGAATCCTTACTAGTCTACAACATCATGATATATATGAAGTCACAGCTAGAGTATAAGCACCATTAGTTTCCATCACTAGCCCAAATAATCCGTGGACTTTAGATACAGGGCTAGTAACGACGTTTTATTTGAGATGCCATCCATAGAGAACAAGTCTCTTCAAATGGAGGGTGGAGGGGACCGAGGGCAAAACTTATGTTGGACGAAACTTATACATATGCACGATACTTGGCTTAACGGTCAGTGCGTTCAAAAAACCCCACATTTACATGTTTCATTGCTATGAAACGTACGAAATCCAACAATAAGAGTATGGTCATCGATTCCCCAATCTAAGCCATAGGCTCTACAGTGCTTATCCACCGGTAGTGTGATGATATTACACATGACTGGGTGTCATGAAATCGTAGCATGGTCACTAAATGCCAAGTCTAAGATATACATGGCTATATAGTACTCCAGATAGATAAGGGATGAAACCATGTTGGAACCAATAAGTTCAATTATCATATCCTATTCAAAGATACTGATATGGGGAACAACGATCGGGAAAAATACATATTTCTGAAAGCAAGGCTGAAATTGAGATACAAGAAGAGAATAAACCGTGAAAAACTCCGAATCATAGCCATGATCTGAAGGTGTTAAGATCAGGGCCTTGTGTTTCATGGCGGTGTGGAATTAGAAGCGTTTTGAAGCATTCTATTCCGAAATATATGAACGCCATGTTGAGCACCATGTGTTCGGTGCTCGATGCTGGGTATTAACGTGTGGAATCACCCCTCCTCATTGAGGAGTTAGATGGTGAAATGGAGAGGGAATCATGAGATTGACACATCCCGGAGGTGCACCCGAGTGAGAAAGGCCCGCTTGCTACATCGATATATTTCCAGGACAGGCTCAACGTGTGATTGTTAGGTCACTCAGTCACTGGTCCGTCTCTCCGGCTTGGGTTTGCGCAGACTCTTCATCCGGTTCAAGAACCCACCACCAGCACTAGGGTTAAGCCTCGACTCTTCGTAAGGTCGGTCGTTGGTGATCTTGCGCTCCATTTGCTTGGGACTACTAGACGATCGAACTCGGCCGCCTTCAAGACGAGCTTCGATACTCGATCCCTTCTTGTCCCACTCTTCCTCATATTCTTCTTCTTGGAAGTAGGGGTTTCTTTCGTTGGCCCGGGCGGATCCAGAATGACTGGAGCTCACCTGTGGTGCAACCGGAGGGAAGTTGTCTGTTGGAGAAGCCATGCGGCCAGGCCCAGCTCCCCGTCCACGTAGTCGCTGAGCCAAACTCTTCTTTCGTGCAAGGCCACCATTCGGTGCCAGACTGCTTTCATTCTCGCTCTGACGGCGTGCCATGGCAGATCGACTAGCTGGAGCTCCATCGAGGAAGGTGCTGGTTCCCAGTCCCATACTCTGTGGTCCATGAATCGGGTCCACCCGGGCAGTGGGATCCATAACGCCCGTCTCAGCATTGCGGCGACCAGCGGTGGAGAAGTCGTTGTGGCCTTCCTCCATCCTTCCATGGAAAAGATTGAGATCGATGTTCGAGTTGTTGGGACCTGCGCCGCCCAGAGCCATGTTGGAGGAACCTTTGGGGAAGGCTTGCATTGGCGCAGTACGCACGCCGCGGCGATTGCGGTGGGGGTTGCAGGCATCAAATGGGCCATCGTGGTGGAACACTATTAGTATAGTTAGCATATGAATCATAGACATGTAAACGAGAAAGAGGGAAAAAACAAAAAAAGCGGGCGATACTTACTTCCAGTACCGTAGATACTCGTCACATCCAATTTATCAATGATATCAAGTCGTCGGTCCTTGCGGCCCGAGCGCGATTTGCCGTCTTTGCTGCGACTCTCGCGCTCGCGATGACGCCGTTCGCGTCGGCGCTTCTCGTCATCATCAACATCCAACAACTTCGAACCTCGGTCCATTACCGAAGACTCCGAGTTCCGGCGGGGACGACGGAGCGCCTTGTCCTTGACGGTTTGGGACGAAGTAGGGGGATCGGCGAATATGTCAAGCGGGTCTTCCTCTTTCACTGCGGCCGATCGTCCTGATGGACGCTCCCTTGAAGGTCTGTTGCGATTCGAGGAAGTACGTTGGGTTGCGTCAGATGCCGTAGGCCGAGGACGATTGGCCTGGGGAGCAGGCTTGAGGGAGAGGGACTCCTGTCACGAAATTAGACTTGATTTGAACACATAGGTTCAATGCTCTCAAACCTACAAAAAGCTCTCGAGTGTTGCTCGACATATCGTTCTTCTCAATCGGAGAGATCATGCTGACGCCAGTTGACATGCCAGGGGCTGACTGCGGAGACATAGCCTCTGTGTCGTCTAAGAAGGGATTTGTGGAGCGTGGGCGTTCCGGGCGATTCGATGAAACAGATCCAGCAACTGAGGGCGAAAGAGCGCGATTTCGGAAGGGGTTATTAGAGCCAAAACTGGCTGCTGTTGGAGAAGCTTGGTGTTCTGTTGGTCGTAGCGATGCTTTCAATCAGCCACGGGTCTTAAAAAGATGTAGATTTTGGACCCGAAAGTCCAGGGAAGGTGTCATTTTAAGGATCAGGGGGTCCAACCATCCCCAGCGGTAACGCATAAGATTCAGTCATTTGGGAAGGTCCTTCAGGTTACGTACCTTGCGGGGCCAGCGAGATGCCAGGCGCATAACCAAGCGCTGGAGTGGCATTCATTGTGAAGGATAATTCGCCTCTGAAACAAGGTGTGGGTGGAGAGGCCGTTTGCGTTCAATGAGATGCCGCGTTAGGTGTCGCACGAATGCGGAAGAAAGTGGCAGGAGGCCTTGCTGAAACAGTGATAATCAGGGGTAAAACGATATAGACGATCAGAGTGGAAGGACAATAATCAGGGTATAACAAAAATCAAAGACAAAGAGAGATAAAAGAGAAAACAGAAAAAAAAAAAGAAGTCTTAAGGGAAGAAAGGAGGGGGGCAAGGGGAAGAGGGAACACGGGAGAGGCGAGCATACGTAAAATGCCCAGTGATCGTCTCCTTGGGGAAGAACTTGTTCTCTTTTACTTGACTTTTGTATGGGCCCTGTCGATCTTTCGATTTCTTTCTTCTCTTTTTGTTTTACATCTGCTGTCTATCCTATGTTATGCCTGGTCTACTTTTTTTTTTTTTTGAAGAAATCCCCAGACTGGTTAGAATATACTAGCCTCAGGGGCCAATTTAAATCCTAAGACTCCACATTGATAATCCGTGACAGTTGAAAGGTACATACGTATGTACTCCGTACTAAGTTTTAGTTATCTATGGATGTACAGTGAATTCGAACATCCAACATCCAACATCCAGCGACATCCAGAGACATCCCAGCTTATCAGGTACATAAAGGGGGAAAGATTCCTCGATTACCAAGAACACCCGGAATGACGTTGGCATTCCAGATTGATGTCATCTTCTATTTCTGGAATGTGAACAGATAGGTTACTTTCGATGTCTCTACATCTCTTACATGTTCTAGAGGGATCCAGAGTAGCCAATCTGCCGAGAGAGAGAGGAGGCCTTTGAATGGAGTACCAGCAGTTCCTGTGGATACTACGGAGTAATAGAAGGTTGGTTATGGTCAATGGCTGGTGCCTGGTACCTGTATATGACCAATTCAAATGATACCTCCATTGCATATAACATCTCGAATTTCGGATATTATACACTCTCCAGACAGCTTAGCTGGTATCGAGTATGCGAAGAAGTACTCGGTACTCGGTAGTTACTCCGTACTCCGTTGTATGTAACTAACTACATAGATATCGAACATTCCTCGGCTTGGAATGCGATCTTAGATAAGGTCATACCCCGAAGAAATATATATCAATTGAACTATCTAGCAACTACCGAGTAACTATATTGTTCAGATTGGACGTAAATTATGTAGATATACAGGGTATATACTCAACCCTAGCTCCAATGGAATATCTCAAGATGACCATCACTACGTTGTACTGCCGCGTGTCACCCCGACCCGCAGCCCTAGGGCTTAACGTAAGATCGGGCTGTGCCCGGATGTGGACGGAGATGTCTATTTTAGTCTACAAAGTAGGATATCTAATGTACGTATGTAAAAGTTATGTGTGAAAAAAAAGGAAAGATAAGTGTTGGGTGTTGTAACAAATCAGATATATATAGATAGGCCTATCGATATGTGTAGATGTGATTATAACTCAAAATGCCCTGTTATAGAGTGGCAAGAAGCGAGTTTAACCTGGCGTGTGCTTTCAGAAAACTACAGAGAGCTAATGCTGGACAGTGCAGCCTGCTTGCTACATTACAATTCAAGTTGACCTCAAATATGTAAACTCGAAATATCATTCATTGGTTTTCCATTCATTACCGTATCATGGCCCAATTCAAGAACGGAACCCCTGTCATAAACGCCACACACATAAAATGCAAACAAGATGGTATAAGACACAAAAAAGAAACCATGCAACTGGGGCACCCCCAGCCCTCCTTTTTAGAAGGCTGTTCAATGGGCGGTGGACTGAGCTCGTGGCAGGTGAGGGTTCGAGACGGGGATACCCGCACGACGCTTGGACTGGGGTTTGGGTCTGGAGAGGGTATATCTGGGAGGTAGGTATTAGTACAAGATTGTAATAGATTCAAGGTTCAAAAGAAACATAGAACATACTTGGCAAATGCACGCGAGAGTGCCTTCTTACAGCTGACCTTTTGGCTGCCAATGAACGAATCCACAGTAACAGCGATGGCACGGTCAATATCCAGCGAGGAGCAGTACTCCGACAAGCGCATCTTGCAGAAAGATTCTGCGATACGCATGATGGCTTCAAGGTGACGAACCTGGAAATTTGGAGTAAGAAAATTGTCAATGTATGGAAAGTAGAAAGATAACTTACTGTGATGGGGTATGCTCCAGTAGCAAGGGACTCGCGGCGCATGTCGGCGAAGAGACGGGCAACCTTGTCCTGGTCGATCTGATAAAGCTTGGGGTGGCAACGCTCTCGGGCATACATAATGTACTTCCGCAGGAGCTCTTGCGGGATCTCGCCCTCCTTCTCCTCTTCAGCTCTTTGCTTCTCTGCCGCGCGTTTGGCGATCTCCTCCTGTGATGGAGGAAGTCTCTGGCCGTCTCTATTGATGCGGTAACCCTCATTGTCAATGAGATGGCCATCGGTATCAACCAAGTCGCCCTTTTCGTTCCGGAGGGGACGGGCCGGGTTGGAACGGTGGTGTGACTCGATCACGAAATTGGCCAAGCGCTCATCCTCGGCAGGATCAACCAGGTCACGCACCACACAGAGAATATCGAAACGAGACAGGATAGGATCCGTCAAGTCGACATTCTCCGAGAAGGGGATTGAGCTGTTGTACCGTCCACCCTTGGGGTTAGCGGCGGACACGACAGCACAGCGAGCCTGCAATGTTGTTACAATACCGGCCTTGGAGATGGAAATAGTTTGCTGTTCCATGGCTTCGTGAATAGATGTCCGATCTTGGTCGTTCATCTTGTCAAACTCATCGATAAGACATGTACCCCGATCAGCTAACACAAGCGCACCACCCTCCAACGTCCATTCGCTAGTGAGAGGATCGCGGCGGACACTGGCCGTGAGACCGACGGCACTAGCACCCTGACCAGTGGCAAACACGGCACGGTGAGCGGTCTTCTCAACGAACTTGAGGACTTGAGACTTGGCGGTACCGGGGTCACCAAGAAGGAGGACGTTGATATCACCACGAATGTTCATCTTGCCCTGGGCCTGCTTGCTAACACCACCAAAGAGGGAAAGCGCAATAGCAGTCTTGACGTCTTGGTGGCCGTAAATACTAGGAGCCATAGAGCGGATAATCTTGTCCACAATATCGGGGTCACGGGAGAGGGCACGGATTTCGCGCTCATCCTCTTCTGTCAGGTTGAAACCAGCCAGCTGGTCATGTGCCTTGACTACATGGTTTGCCTCAATGACAGTGGCGAAAACCGGGAAGCCGTTTTTGTTGTTCAGTTGGGCATTGTAGCTGTTGCGGTAGACGCCGGTAATCTCAATCTCATCACCAGGTTTGGCAGTGTCGATCAGATCGGCAAGCAAAACAACCTCACGCTGCCGCGGCAGACGACCTGCGGGAACCGAGCCGGGGGACTCCTGCAAAGTCAACTTCTGATAGTTGCGGTAGACTGTCTTTTCCGAATTGACAGTGAAGGGACCACGCGACTGGCAGTTCTGACAGAACGAGATCTTCACCTCCGCACTAGCTTCTTGCTGGAATGGACCCAAGGTGATACCACACTTTTGACAGAGGAACATGACATACTTCAACTGCGGGAAGACACCGGTTCGACGGGTAACGACACCACTAACACGGATGAGGCAGTTGAGGTGCGACTGGCGCAGCTGGCGCAGAGTGTAAATGATGGGCACATCGGTGATGCGGACGTGGATCTCGTTGTGAATATCGTGATATTGGGGGTAGTGGAACAGAGTAACATCGAGCGCAACCTGATCAAATACCTTCAGAACTTCGGTGGGCTCGTTGGCGAGGAAGTATGAGAGAGCTGCCTTGGTCTCGCTGAGGTGGGCATAGGAGACTTCGAGTGAAGCGGAGTTCACCTCACCCAGAGTCTTGATTCGGTTACCGTAAACAGACTGACCGGTGGGGTCAATGAACTCTGTCAGGAAGGCCTTGAATTCACGGTAGATGGAGCGGAGGACCTGGGGCTGGGTCACCCAATCCGTAATGTTGGCTGCCTTCACATCTGCCAGTTCCTCCAATGACAGCTCTTCCATGCCCTCGTCGGCCATGTCAATATCTTCACGGTCCTCGTCATAATGGTGCCTGCGTCGTCGGGGTTGGCGTGAGAGGTCCAATTCCATATCGTCATCATCTTGTAAAAAGGCGGCAGGCATGCGGCGCCGACGTGCCAGTTCACGATCTCTTTGGTTCAGGCGAGCATCTAGCTGCCGACGAGTTCCTGCATCAAGTTCATCATGGTCTTCGTCGTCATCGATGTATGCTTCATTTTCATAGCGATCTTGCGCTGCGTCGCGATAATCCCGCTCGAAGTTGTCGCCGAACAGGTCAATTCCATCCTCATCTTCAGCCAATTCATCAATATCATCAATGTCTTGCACGAGACCTCTATCCTCGTCCTCATCTTCATCTCCCATGTCAAAGGGGATCGGGGGAGGGGATGAGCCCAAAGCGGTGGCTACACATAACCATTGTCAGTCATACATTGACACAGCCCAGACAAGGAAGCAAACATACGACTGGATGGAGGCAATGGCGCCGGGGAGGACATTTCATCCTCTCTGTCTCTCTTGCGAGTATTGGCCCCTCGGCCACGGTTTGCGGCCGAGTCGCTGGCTCGGAGCGGACTGTAGTGCATTAGTCTTTTGAGCGCAGAAAATTCAGGAGGCAGACTCACTCCATTGTGCGGGGTGTTTCAACTAGGAAATTTTAAAGAAAAAAATGGGCAATCGCCAGGAAATTATGAATATGGATAAGTGGTGTATATGTTTCGGGAGTTTTTTTTCCCAAATGTGTGGTAGCGTGGTTGATAGAATGAAGGGAGGGAGAAGGGGCGGCAAAGTTGAGTTGTGCAGCAAGTCGCGTGTTGGACGCGACGCGTTTCAATTAAGCACCGATTAGGAAGGTGGGCCACAGTTTCCTTCAACCCAACGCCTTCCTGGTTTCTCTTCACACTCCGTATTCCACACTTTCTTTTTATAATGCTGGAGAAATACAGTAGAAATCGAGATTTAAAAATAATTGAAACTACACCTGCAGCAAAAACTAAAATCGCAAAAAGTCAATGATCGACGCAGGGATCGAACCTGCGACCTTCTGTGAAACTCCAACATATGAAATGTAAGACAGACGCCTTAACCACTTGGCCAGTCGATCATGAATAGGTGAAAGTTTGTGAGAAGCACGAATTGTCAAGGCAATCATTTTCTATCGGTTTTGGCACAAGGTAGCACATATCTCCAGCGTGTCCTGGTAAGTCACTGGCAGAAATACAGTGGAGAGGAATGAAAGCTGCATCGGATAGCTTAAACTGTAGATACCACGAAAGATCTCGACCCGAATCGTATCGTGATCATGCATGAAAACTGAAAACTAGGATATTACTGGGACAAGAGGCTGGACACCTGGAGTAGCAGTTTTCGGACAGTGACATCTGCATCGACGAAGATATCAACGTCCGAGCTAGAGCGCCGAGATGAATAAAAGACAGAAGACCTGGAAGCCACCGATCCATGAAATATCGGAGGGGGCCTGTGATAGCGTAGACTCATAGTAGTTTTGGAACACACCGAAACTGGAAGCGTAGCCTTAAGTTAGGGCTACGACTAAGCGTCCCGCAACGACCTTAGTCCAGACATGAAACCCGCCATCGGGAGGTGGTGGAAGTGGTGCATTTGGCCTATCTCTCATGAGCGCATCAGATCAGTTGTCTGGGTACTTTTCTCCTTCTCTTTGCCAGTCTCAATTGCCCCAGACGTATAGGCTGGTATCTTTCCGGCAATAGTTGGCAAGCCAACAAGGAATTGTTCTCAGTAGAAAGGAGAAAAGTATGCGCAAGAAGCATAGATGAACTCGAAAGAAATTGAGACATGAGAAAACTTTGGAGGGGAGGGAAAAGGAATAATCGAGCTCCCAGAGCCCAAAATTCGAGCTGGTTAGAAATCAGTGGATGATCCCTGTCGTCTATAGTTCTTATCCGACATGCCCCTTTTAGAATCCAATATGTTTGCACTCTCATAGGATCTGAGCAAATTCGAAAGGCTCAAAAGGAAAGTGGTCATAGTTGCCTACAGGATGCGCCTTGGATTAGGGATAATGTGCCAAGGTGAGGGATAGCCTCACAAACCAAGCAATATCGGGAATTAACAGGAACATGCAAAGGGCCAATATTCCCGCAAAGTCAATAATATACAGCCTTGAAGAAGTTAATCTTTGGATTTCAAATCAAATGCGTCTTCAGGGCCACTGCAATACAGTATGTACCCGGGGGTGGGGCGGTGGAGTGGAGGCGGATATCACGCATCCCGCAAATACCACTTTGACCTTGTTTAGTCGCCTATTGTAGCCAAGGAGAACACCATAAACTACTTAAATACCGGAATGCATAATAATATTCCATATTATACGCGAATAATACTGCCTGATTTAGGATGGCAGTAGATGTATGGTCGAGTATCTGTGGAGTACTCTATGAAAGCTTCCCGGCGGATCAAGTACAATATCTGCTCTCGATTAAAGAAACACGGTCGAATAATTTATTCTCGGTTGTCGCCTCTAAACTTGAGCAGCATATTTTGATTCATACGATCTCTATTCTCCGCTTGTAGCCATCGCAGTGTGATTTCGAGATCCCAATCAGTGGGCCGACGTCGACAGTTGATATCGTGATCACAGTGCTGGTAGAACGAGCGGTATCAACAGCCAGGATCGGGCCCACCTGCATGCCTAGCGTGCTTGTTTGACCTTAAGAGGAGACCCATGAGGGGATTGTATGTGGTACTACGGAGTAACTATGTATAGGAGGCGGGTATCATTGTTTATCGTAGGCGGTGTAGGATGGCAAAGTAACATGAATTATTTTAAAAAAATAAGATTGTTCGACTGCTAAATATTTCCCTTTGACCTCACTCTGCTATGATCATGATGGCACATTAAACTAAAATTTATTATTAAATGATAGAGGATATTCTAAGTCTAAGTTGACATGATATTGGAAAGATGCTCCGCGCATCTAGACCGCTCTGATTTCGTAGGAATCTGCCGGCAGAAACTTTAAGTTATGTCGCGACTCTATCTCGTCGCGTCTTTATCCAACATATTGCCTTGACACCCGTGACTCTTAGGCCTTGAGCTATTTGCCAATCCTACAATAAAGACGCAGATAAACGCCCCAACAATGGACCCCACGCACTCGGTTGTTGCTCAGCTTGCTGAGGATGCCCGTAGTGAGAGCATGGGCTCCCAGAATTCCCAGACCGCGAAAGAGTATGACGCACTCCCCGAATACTCTCCCCCACACTAGGAAACCGATCATACTAACTCATTTAAGGTTTATTGAGTCCCAACTCCAACTAGAAGCAGATGCGCGTGAGGCTCTTCCTTATGTGAGTGTCTCGACAAAGCAGGTGGCGCGCGACTTGTTCCACAGCTGACCTATTGACTTTAGGCCTTTGACTCTTGCACATATGATCTTGGACCATTGCGACAGGTCCTCTTTGCATGTCTCACCTGCAATCCTCCTCCTACCGACTCGAACGAATCCTACACTGCCGCTGCCGTCTGTTACTCGTGCTCGATCGCTTGCCACGGTGAGCATACTTTAGTCGAGCTCTTCAACAAGCGCAACTTTGTTTGCGATTGCGGAACCACTCGTTTACCATCATCTTCTTGCTGCACACTGCGTGAAGATCCGGCAACCGGCAAGAAGGGCGTGCACTCCCAAAAGGCTGCAGCAGGCAACGCATACAACCATAACTTTCGCAATCAGTTCTGTGGGTGCGGTGAACAGTACGATGCGTATTCGGAAAAGGGAACAATGTACCAGTGTCTGGGACTTGGCACCGTCGAGACCGGAGGCTGTGGCGAGGACTGGTGGCACCCGGAGTGTCTTATCGGCTTGTCGCGTGATTGGAACAAGGCTACCCCAAAGGCCAATGGACTTGGCGGCGGTGATGCCACCAATGACGTTCCAGCAGAGGACGAGGAAGATATACTCCCACCTGGGTTTCCCGCGGAGGATGATTTCGACCATCTGATCTGCTTCAAATGTATCGACTCTAACTCCTGGCTCAAACCCTACGCGGGCACTCCTGGGTTCTTGCCGCCGGTTTTCCGGGAAGGTGGGCTCAAGAAGGCCTCAAATGTGATTGACGACCTGTCTGTACCAGCCACTGAGCCTAAGGAGACTGAGCCCAAGGAGATCGAACCTAAGGACCATGAGAAGACCGAGCAATCAAAAAAGCGCAAGGCAGATGACGAGGGGCTTATTGAAGGAGAGCCTGTCACCAAGCGAACTAAAGAAGAAGAAGCTTCTGTCGAGGAACAGCCATCGAAGGCCGTGAAGGAAGAGGAACCTACCAAGAAAGAAAGCGATGCTTCTACAAAGCCATTCGCCCCCAAGCACACCGAGCTCCCCAAGTCCACTCCAGTGGAATCGTTCTCACTTTTTGCCTTGGAAGATTTCCATGGTCAACTGTGCCGCTGCGTGGAGTGCTTCCCTAAGCTGGTTCCCCACCCCCAGCTTCGCGAAGAAGAGGATACATATGAGCCTCCCATGTCTGACGATGGCGAGGCTAATGGTGCCGCCAGTGTCGGCACGGGAAGCATCTACGATCGCGGCGAGGCAGCGCTCAACAACATGGATCGGGTGCGTGCCATCGAGGGTGCAATGGCATACAACCATCTGCGTGACAAACTCAAGGTGTTCCTGCAGCCCTTCGCTGAGAGTGGACAGGCTGTCAGTGCGGAAGATATCAAAGGCTACTTTGAGGCGCTGCGTGGCGATGAGCAAGGCATCAAAGATGCCGCTAATCACGCTTCTACTGTGGGTGGTGATGGTAAGGATGACACCAGCGGAGACAAGCGACACGAACAGAATGGTAAGTGACTATTAATTTCTTGTTCGATCTTCTGGCAATGATCACTCACTCTTGGCTTTGGTGGTAGGGTACTGATTGTCTTTTTACGCAATTATTTTCATCTTTTCGGCGTTATCATCATCGGGTGCTATCTGGGGGTTCTTCGGGGATGGTTCAACATGTACGATATTTGCGAATATGGGATTGGGAAATGGGAAATGATGGGAGGTATGAGTACAAATGGCGCATCCTATGCAATTGAAATGATCAGTATCTGATAGAGTTCGAATGACTCCTTTAATTGGGCATTAAATTCACGTTCATACAAAATACTTAGTGGTCTTGTAGCCTCTAGGGCTAAATGGCCAACCAAATCTCGCGTAAATCATCATGATGCAATTCCCCTAGTCATCGTAACGCTAACACCGAATTAAATGTATGATGTGGGTGGATATCATGGCCAGCCTATCCACACGCCGCAAAATATGATCAACACAGATATGCAGCAAGCAAATGAGAGGATTACTCCTTGAGGCGCTTGGAAGCCCTCATCAATGAATCATCCGGCAGTCCACTCCGTTTGGTGCCAGGAAGACTGCCGGTGCGAATATCATTGTCATCCTGGGTGACCCGACGGTGTGGGTATTTGCCCTCGATACCCTCGAAGCAGTTGCCGCTGATGGGGCCGCCATTGGTAAAGTACGGGTGCTCAAGGGCCTGCTCGGCGGTGATCCGTTTCGACGGGTCATATTCAAGCATACGCGACAGAAGATCGAAACCATCTGCACCGGGAGTGCCGGCACCGGATGTGGAAGTGTATCCGCCGTTTTTCAAACAACTCTGGTACCAGCCCTCAAGATTAGAGCCGCGATGGAAATGTGAAGGTTGGCGGTGGAGCACCAGGGACTGGAGTTGTGAATATTCGGGCATGGAGGCTAGGCCTGGCCAGGATTCTTTGCGGGGAAGACCGAGGATTTCAACAATCTTCATCATTTGATTGCGTTGGAAGGGGACTGTTTTCTTGCTGTCCATTTTGGCTTCTTCGCCTTTGAAGATTGGTCGGAGTGAGAGTAATTCGGCGAAGATGCATCCTATTGCCCACATATCGACGGCAGGAGTATAGTGTCGGCTCCCCATGAGCAGCTCGGGTGCACGGTACCAGATTGTGACAACGACTTTGTCGCCCGAGAATAGGGAGTTGAGTGGCTTGTAGAACAGACGGGCGAGCCCCAAGTCGCCGATGCGAATAGCACCGCTTGAGGTGACGAGGATATTGGCTGGTTTCAAATCACGATGCAGGACCCAGTTGGTATGCAGATAGAGCAGTCCATTCAACAACTGGAACATGATAGATCGGACCATGGGTGCTGGAATAGCATGTCGCTGAGGCTGGGTGTGATGATGAATGATCTGCAGCAGATCATGCTCTGTGTATTCAAATACCATGAAGATGCATTTGTCCTCCAGAATGATCTCTTCTAGTTGGACAACATTGGCATGCGAGAGTTCCGTGCACAATGCCATTTCACGGATAGCCGACTGCGATAGACCCGTGTACTGGATCGTTTCGCCTTCTTTGTCGGGCTTGAATCTGGATGAGGTTAGAATAAAGAAGAAATCGAATGTTGGAGGGGAATCCTTTTACTTCTTGATTGCAAACTCTCCTTTTTTGCCATTCTTGCCGACGGCCTTGTACACTCGGCCATAGGTACCGCTGCTGATGAAGCCTACTATATTATACCGATCTCGGACCCGGACTTTGCTGGTATAGCCACCGGGTCTTCTTGATTCAATGGCATCTGTATAAACCCCCTCGGTTAGCATATTCCGGTTGCCAGGTTGAGGATCGAATGTGTTGGCCAGGGTCCATTCCAATTGTTAACTAGTACCACAGAAACAACATCATCACAAAGAATCAAAGGGAAAGAGTTACCACGAGAATAGAATCCTCCAGAATTCAAGAAAGGGAAACCTTTTCCAAACATGATGGAGAGACAGGAAGAGACAAGGTGTTACACCAAGGAATCACGAGTAACCAGATTCAAAGAAGATATATAATTACCATCGACAGTAGCCTGGAGACTCCGTTTCAAGTTACCGACTCTGGTTCGCGAGAGAGAGCCGGAGGAAGAGGGCGGGTTGGTCAGACTCATTTGTGGATCAGAATGGGCCGGTGATGTTGTCACTCCATTGGTGGAGAGATACCCTTCTCCACGGTTTCCAGTTCTTTGAATATAAAAAAAGGATTGAAAGAACAGAAGAGAGATATTTCCAAGGTATATTATGTATTGTCTGAATTGTATAATGCGATAAGTTCAACCGAGTCAACGCTTAGTCAGATCACATGTCGAACGGCCTGGAAGGTTGTAGCTTCAACTTCTTGCAGCTTCAGCTATTCAACTGGTTCAAGTCATTTCCGAATGAAGGGGACCCTACGAACTAAATTCAATGTGAAATTTGGATACCTAGGCAGACATTTCTCGTCTGACCAATTTAACCTAAGATCATCTTATCTCTATCGGCAAAACGTCATCTTAGGCTCCGGACCTCCTCTTAACGTACCTTGAATCTGTCCTAAGGTCGTCGGTTGACCTAGAATTTGTCTCGCAATGGTTTTGGGTACATCAACTCAGTCGAGGGTTACACCATACCTAATATATCTCGTGTTTGTTGTCACGCTTGGCCCCCTTCAATTTGGTTTCCATCTGGTACGATATCCCCCCCTCTATGTACACTGAACATTACTGATACGTCGATTATCCAGGCAGAGCTCAATGCCCCCAAAGCCGTGATAACATGTGAACGTCAAGGGATTCATTCTTCGGGCATCCCTTTTCATGGTCTACCGCAATGCTTCCCTATGACCCCATCGCAATTCGGCCTCGTCTCCTCGATCTACACGCTCGGTGGTTTACTCGGAGCCCTGCTGGCGGGACCTATCGCGACCAAATACGGACGTCTGCTCGCATTACGAGCGACCACAGTGTTCTTTGTTCTGGGGCCTGTGGCAGAGACACTTGCACCGGCGATTCCTATCTTGAGTCTTGGTAGATTCCTCTCTGGAATTGGGTCTGGTGCTGCAATTGTGGTTGGTCCTATCTACATTTCGGAAATCGCTCCTCCCAGTGCTCGAGGCCTCTTTGGTGCTTTCACCCAGATTATGACCAATGTTGGTATCCTGTTGACCCAATCTCTGGGATACTTCTGGAGCGAAGCAAGCCTCTGGAGACTCATACTGGCTGTGGCTGGTATCGTTGGTGCTCTGGAACTTTTGGGGCTTTTCTTGGTACCAGAAAGTCCTTCATGGCTCGCGGAACACGAAAAGACCAGTCAGGCACGCCGGGTCCTGCAGCGGATCCGTGGTCGGGATGCCGATATTGAAGCGGAGATTGCGAGCTGGAGGACCACAGATGCCCCTGTATCTGGCGAGGAAGAATCCTTGCTCTCTCCATCTGGTGACAGGCCGCCTCAGAAGCCTGCAGTCACGTTTATGCAGGTTGTCAAAGACCCCTACTACCGCCCAGCTATTATTGCCGTGGTTGGCGTGATGGTCGCCCAACAACTCACCGGAATGAACAGTATTGTTATGTACAGCGTGTCCTTACTACAAAGCATCTTACCCACGACTGCTGCGCTACTCACGGTAATGATATCTGCGGTTAATCTTGTGATCACTCTCGCGTGCTCTCCACTACCCGATCGCATTGGTCGAAAATTGTGCCTAATGCTGAGCATCTGCGGTATGGGGTGCAGTTCTATACTTCTCGCGATAAGTATCTACATCAGTGCTAAGATCTTGACGGCGATTGCTGCCTTACTTTTTGTGGCAAGTTTTGCGGTCGGACTGGGCCCGGTCCCCTTCATCCTGGCCTCCGAGCTTGTGGGGCCCGAGGCTGTCGGCGCGGCACAAAGCTGGGCGCTGGGTGCCAACTGGATCGCAACTTTTGTGGTGGCACAATTCTTCCCAGTGCTTGATGATGCTCTTGGTGGTCGTGGGCAGGTGTACTGGGTGTTTGCGGCTATGGCCGGGTTGCTCGGGATCTTCATCTATCAATTTGTGCCGGAAACCAAGGGCAAAGCTAATGCTGACGAGGTTTGGGGACGAACAGACCGACGACAAGACTGACTTTAGATCTATCCTTTTCTACAAAATTCATAGCAATATAATTTCCAGCGCAGGGCTACGATATACGTAGTGGAATAGTATATGATGCGGGGTACTGCATACCATTCGTGCAGGGCCTTACGGAGTACATTGCATACATGAGTTTTCCTTTTTTAAAAAAATCAAAAGAGATACGGGGATATTCAGGGATATTCAGGGCATCGCTAAGTAAGTACATATGTACATAATAGGCATCCATTTTCCCTCTTTCACCCTGTAATAACTTGCGGTGTGGGGTCTTTCTTGATATCGACCCCCCCAGTTGCCCCCAATTCGCAGTGTTTCTTCCACTTTTCCCCTCAAGTTTCTCTACATTTCCATTAAGATCTTATGATCCTTTTAACCTATAACTATTTGAACCAATCCCTGTTTTTGAAAAGCAACTTTGGAAATTGCAGTGGGTAAATCCGTTTCTTGGCCTGTGATCGACCCGGAGCACAACCAGCGGATCGTCGATCAACGTCTGGGGTCTCTCAAGACGTCAACAATTGTGTTGACCAGGGGGGCCAAGCCACCCGCCCAACAATTTTTTGGCCTTCTTTCTTTTCTCTTCTCTTCTTTCTTCTTATTTTGTGCACATCCGCAATGGTCCGGTTGGCATTACCCCAACGGTTGAGCTCGCACCTCAGCGCGAGGAGCGCGTCGTCGACTCCCGGACAGAGCAGAAGCACCAGTCCTTTGCGATCATCGGAAACCAAACCCCTACTACTCAAGGTTTCAGTGATCCGGGTAAGTATTGAAGAATTGTGTGACCTTTATTTATATCCTGGGCTCCCTGGCTGATTTCAATGGGTTCATTAGGGACGCAACCTCGCAGCCAAAGATCGAGGTGGCACGAGCGACCCAGTAAGCACCCCTCCAACAAAGGCAATTCGAACCGAGACCGCTTACATGTTGTACAGTATTTGGTCGTTACATTAGGGGATGCGAGGCAGTCGACACCGACCATATTCAAGACCCTGAACCCAGAATGGAACGTCTCGTTCGAGATGCCCGTGGTGGGTGTACCACTGTTGGAAGCTATATGCTGGGATCATGATCGGTTCGGCAAGGATTACCTGGGCGAGTTTGATATTGCACTGGAGGACATCTTCGCTGATGGCCAGGTGAACCAACCGGTGGGTGAAGGGACACGTTGCTCGGATAATTGGTGGCTCGTGCTGACTTGATCCTCAGCCTAAATGGTACACTTTGAATTCCAAGCGGAAGACGTCAAAAAGGAAGGACAGCACTGTGTCGGGCGAGATCCTGTTGCAGTTCTCCCTCTCCGATTCTGCGAACCCCATTGCTACGCCGCCGGATATATTCGGAAAGTTCAAAAAATTGGTATACTCAGGTGACGAAGATGATCAACCTCAGATCCCTCCCGCCGACTTCGATGAATTGGAACAGGACGATGAGACCTCTGATGAAGCCGATGACCTGGCAGGTGGCCCAGAAGTGGGAGAAAAGCGCCGTCGGCGACTTCGGCTGGCTCGCTTGAGACGCAAGTCACTGGCAGCTCGTGCCTACCAATTCTCAGGCTCGGGGACCGGAGTGCAGGGTATTGTCTTCATGGAAATCGTCAAGGTTACCGATCTGCCTCCTGAGCGAAATGGTATGGGCTATCCTTCTGCATGGCAACACGCTAGATGCTAATTGATGTTCTAGTAACGCGGACATCGTTCGATATGGATCCTTTTGTCGTGACCTCTCTCGGAAGGAAAACCTTGAGAACCCCGGTCATCCGCCATAACCTGAACCCGGTGTATCATGAGAAGATGGTGTTCCAGGTGATGCGGCATGAACAATCTTATACCATCAGCTTCACTGTGATAGATCGAGACAAGTTCTCCGGGAATGATTTTGTTGCCTCTGCGGGTTTCCCTCTGCAAAATCTCGTTCGGTCTGGCCCAGAAGCAGACCCCGAGACGGGATTATATCACTTTGTAGACGAGGTGGAGGAAGCTGATCCTACTACAGCTGCCAAGTTCGGTACACGATCTGGAGTTAGTCCCTCACGATCCGGAATCAGCCCATCGCGATCTGGAGTCAGGCCCTCGCATTCTTCATCAAGTCTCTCCAAACTTGCTCGACCTATAATAAAGACGCGTCACTCCGCCACTTCAGTCTCAAGCCAATCAATGCTCGAAACGCCAGCGCCGACTCTCCTTGCACCCTCTTCCCTCCCAGAAGAAGGAATTTCAGAGATGGATAGTGCTAGCTCAATGCAGCCGTCCACACTGAACATGTATGATGCCGAGTCAGCCCCTCCACCTGACGAGGACGGCTTCAGATCTTATACTATTCCCCTCATACTCAAGAATAGAGAACGGTGGGAAGACAAACACTCGCCAGAGCTGCATGTCAAGGCAAAGTACCTGCCGTATAGTGCTCTCCGACAGCAGTTCTGGAGGTTGATGCTTAGGCAATATGACGCTGACGATAGCGGTCGCATTGACAAGGTGGAGATGACGACAATGCTTGACACTCTCGGTTCAACGCTAAAGGAGTCGACAATTGACAGCTTCTTCGAACGCTACAGCGCAGAGAATGAGTCCAATGAAACCGATGATCTGACATTCGACCAGGCAGTGGTTTGTCTCGAAGACACGCTTCAAACCCTGCAGAAGAGGAATTCAATGGCTCCTCCCAGAGCAACTTCGCTTCCTCTGTCAAATGCTGGAAGTCAGGATAGTGAGCCATCTAGCAGCGACGAGAATATTTTGGAAACCAACACTGCTGCCGCTTCCAATACCGATCCGCAGAAAACATCTATTCCAACACTGTCCAGTGAAGAGCAATCCAGCTCTGCTGATGAGTACCTCCAGCCCGATGATCTCGCAGACGAGAGGGGTGAGGAGCATGTGGTCGAGATTCGCGAGTGCCCACTTTGCCACCAGCCACGTCTCGCAAAACGCTCTGATGCAGATATCATTACGCACATTGCCACGTGCGCAAGTCAGGACTGGCGCCAGGTTGACAACTTAGTGATGGGTGGCTTTGTGACTTCCAGCCAGGCACAGCGCAAGTGGTACTCCAAAGTTATTACAAAGATTTCATACGGCGGGTACAAACTCGGAGCGAACTCGGCCAATATCCTTGTACAAGATCGCATCACGGGCCAGATCAACGAGGAACGCATGAGTGTTTATGTGCGACTCGGCATCCGGCTGCTATATAAGGGTATCAAAAGTCGTGATATGGAAAAGAAGCGAAGTATGTCAAGTTTCTCTGTCTAACAAAGATATCTATTGCTAACAATTCTGCCAGTCCGCCGTGTATTGCGCTCTTTGAGTGTCAAGCAGGGTCGCAAATATGACGACCCAGCCTCGGCATCTCAGATCCAGGACTTTATCAATTTCCACCAGTTGGATATGTCCGAAGTCTTGATGCCCCTAGACAAGTTCCGCAATTTCAACGAATTCTTCTACCGTGCCCTCAAGCCTGACGCCCGTCCGTGCTCCGCTCCCGATGAGCCCAAGATTGTTGTGTCTCCTGCCGACTGCCGATCCGTGGTCTTTGACCGCTTGAGCGATGCAACCAGCATCTGGGTCAAGGGCCGTGAGTTCTCAATTGCAAGATTGTTGGGAAATGCTTACCCAGAGGATGCCGCTCGATACCGAAATGGTGGTCTCGGAGTGTTCCGTCTGGCACCTCAAGATTACCACCGCTTCCACATTCCCGTAGATGGAATCATGGGTGAACCTAAAACTATCGAGGGTGAGTACTATACAGTGAATCCCATGGCGATCCGATCCGCCTTGGATGTCTACGGTGAAAATGTCCGCATTCTCGTCCCCATTGACTCTGTTGAGCATGGCCGAGTTATGGTTGTCTGCGTTGGTGCTATGATGGTTGGCAGCACCGTCATCACTCGGAAAGCTGGCGAGAAGGTTTCTCGCGGTGAAGAACTGGGCTACTTCAAATTCGGTGGTAGCACCCTTTTAGTGCTCTTTGAAGATGGCAAGGTCAATTTCGACAAGGACCTGGCAGACAACTCCAAGGGTGCCTTGGAAACTTTGGTAAGAGGCGAACCCTGTTTTTTATCTTTGATCAATTACATACTAACACTCCCTTCTCATTAGATCCGAGTTGGCATGTCTGTCGGACACAGCCCTGATATTCCTCAGTATGAACCTGACATGCCCAAGAAGTCGGAGAATATCACTGCCGAGGAGATGCAAGAAGCCAAGCGACGCATCGAGGGCAGTCTGGCACCACCCAGCCAGACCTCCACTTTACTCAAGTCGGTCCAATGATCGGTCATTCTTTCCCCCCTCTGGAGTGGACAGGGCTCAACTCCCACCGCTTTTTCTTTTCTCACTGAACATATTGTTTTTCAACATCGGTGTCGGGGTGTTATTTGTATTCTGGTGAAAACATCATAGCGTTTATCTAGCAGCATCTGCGCATTGCGAGGATTGGGGGTAGAAGAAATGAGGGAGAGAATTGCATTTTAGAGCCAGTCATACATGTCATACATCAACAGCGCTTCAATTTTATTATCATATGAATGAAAGCAGTGAAGTAGTTAAAGTAGAAGAGCGTTGAAGTATAGCCGTTGGTCCCAAAACGGACTAGGGCGGTCCCCACGCGCCCGACCAAAACAACCGCGTGCGAGAATCTAACCCACCACTCACACCCCAACCTGCCGCTCCCTTGCGTGTCTTTTTCGCGATTGAATTGAATAAGTCGCCTAATCTGCTGCTCTTCAGCTGCAGTTCTGAATTAGGACGCGACCCGCGCCTAACATTCCGCGAGCCGACTGAGCCGACTGACCGACCTCAACTCAACCGTGCCACCACCCTATACACACACCAAATACCCGTTGATCAACAAACCGTCTGATTCGACAATACCGCGTCGAGCTCGACCAGCTGTTTAGGGGGGGTTTAACTCGAATCCGGCATTCGTAACGACACGAGAGTCGCGCTTGTTGTTTCTCGAGGAAGCCTCTTCAAACAGGGGTATTTGGCTGGAGATTAGGACACCCCGAAGTGACTAGTCGACGCCGGAACGGGGGTGCTTGTTTCGCCACCCCTGCGTTTATTCCCGACCACAATAACCCCGCGTGAACCCCTCCTGACATGACAGTCGCGGTCCTGGCGACCACAACGACAAAGACAAAGCGTCGCGAACCGCTGGGGACGATTTCAATGGCCGCTCCGAAGACACAATCGCGCTCTGCGACCGTGTCTAGTGGGACTGGAAAGACCAAGGAACGGAGGACCACGCGGCTCAGCGCAAGTAAACAAGACCTTGAGGAGAGCACAAACAAGCTAGGGAAGCGGCCAGCTGGTGAGTAATTTGCTGGGAGTGGAAGTTCCTCGAGTGAGGATTGAAACAAATATTCTAATTTGTCTCTTTAGTGACATACGAGGAGGATGCGGAGGGGTTCCAGTTCTCTCTACTGCCATCAAAGAAGCCCAGGCCGTCAATCGAGGCAGTTCCAGAAAATTCCCGTTCAGACGTAGAAAATGCGCCTCCCAAGTCAACACCGAAAAGAGGACGGCCACGGAAAAAGCAAAAGGACGACGAGAACACTCCAAGTGCGGTGCCAGCAAAGGGGAAAAGCGTGGAGCTTCCAAGCAGGAGGCCCACGAGAGGGGCTGCAAATACTTCACACACAGAACCTGAATCTCAACCGACAAACACAATCCGTTCATCACGAGCCCGCGACAGCCCAGAGCACCAGCCCGAGACAAAGAAACCGAAGAAAGCAGGACGACCACCAAAAGCCAAACAGCAAGTGCAAGTGTCAGAGTCAAATGGATATAATTCTCCAGCGCAACCGCCAGAGGGTACAAAGGTTGCACTACCGGTAGCCGATACGCCGGTGATCCAGCGCAATAAAGAGTTCAGAGGCGGAAAGGGTGATAAAAGCGATAAAGGGCGACGGCGAAGCAGCTTGAGTATGCGAGGACGAAGGGCTAGTTTTCTAATTGACTCAGGGACATCAAATGGTAGGTTTGTTGGTCTGAGATGGGCTATAAATGGCCGAATGCTGATATTTTTATCTTTTTCCCGCACAGCGTTACCCCATCGAGAAGTTAGTACAGCAGATTTCTACAAGCACATCGCCGATGACGGAATCCCGGAGCCGCGAAGGATGCGCCAACTATTGATTTGGTGTGCGACTCGCGCAATAGGAGAAAAGCCCTCAGGAGGCTCAAACTCGGACGATCAAAGTGCGCGCTTAGCAGGTACGTGGCACCCGTTGGCTTGTGTGAGCGGGAGTGTTGATCTGACCTTTTCCAGCGCGTGTGATTCAAGAGGAGATTCTTCAAGATTTCTCGAGCAACTCAGAGCTTTCGAACTGGCTCAGCCGCGAGGATTTGAACCCTCCAGCCGTGGTTGTCAAGAAGCCGAACCCGCGAAACGTACAAAATACAGACAAGATCAAGGAATTGGAGGAGCATATACAGAAGTGAGTATATCACTGAGAGCCGACACGTCTACAGTACTAACGGATTCCCAGATTACACAAAGAAAGGCAATCTCTCAATGCGCTTCTTCGACAGCCAGCGATCCCAGCCGTCAAGGCTAAACCACAATCCGACAACCAACAAAAAGATAAACAACCTTCACGTAAATCACAACAAGAAATCAACTCCTCTCTCCTCGACCCCTCACAACAAGCCATACTGGAATCTCTCAATCCCTCAAATCCGCCAGAAGGCGAATCATCTACCCCATCTTCAACCCGACCACCTATCACTCCATCTGCCGTCTCTGCCCAATTATCGCGCATCACTTCTGGGCTGGCACCAACGCTCGATGCCTTCGCAGCGGGTGTGCATGACATCGAACTATACCGTGCCTCCGCAGATACCGTTTCATCCCGAATATTACGAATCTGTTCACAGCGACTAGAAGAGCGCGATGCGCAGAACACGCAACGTCGTCTCGCAATGGAAGGCGATGATGATGACGACCACCCACCACCACCGAGAATTAAGGAAGATCTGGGTCTCATTCTGGGAGCACTTAGTCGGGTGGAGAGACGATAGAAAATACTATCTATCCGCTTTTTCTCGGGAGTTTTCCCCTACGTATATTCTCAATAATTTGTTTTCTGGCGATTGGCATTCGTGTTCCTTTCTTCCCTCTTCTGTTTCCTGCGGGAATTCACCATGAATAAATTGATTGATAGCGATGATTTTGATGAAAACCCAGTCCGATATCATGGGATAGGGAAAGGTGCATTTACGGTGGCGTTTCAACCGTTTGACAAGCTCGGAGTTTGGGGTTTAGGGTCTGCAATTCTGAGATATCCGGTGCTCTATGAGGTGAATCTGAACTTGAGACAGAGATTCGAGATGGAGTGAATAGGTAGTCAAGTACCTAATGCACGCCCATCCAACCATTAGTCTTTTGCTTTCCGTTATCCATATGGCAAGCCCTAGTTTATCTGGTGGTAGTGAGATATGGATTTACCTAACTTGTCCACTATTCTAAGATTTCTTTGAGACAATGTCCAGAAGAACATGTGGATTACACGATTTCTGCCTCATTTGTATTAAAGACCTAACAAAAAGATAGATATCCTAGCAAAGAGAATTCGTACATGATTGAGTAGGACCGAGGGACACAGTCGTATAGGGCTAACAGGATCAAATAGGAATCGACGGTATAGAAGGCAACGTTATTATTGTGCAATAACACGCCATATTTACAAGGGTCTAGGGCTGATGCATATAACAAAATAACAAAAAAGTCATATTGCTGCTCCGTCAATTGATGCTTTCAAAATTTCGTTAGGATACACACAACAAACCTCACACAATATACTTTCTTCCCATTTCATACTCAAATGTGATACCCGGGATGAACGATCAAGAGAATAAAAGAACAGACACACAAAAGAAGGACCTCGATGATTTTAGTCGTGACTCGTGAGAATCGTAGTTTCTATATATGTCCGGACGGAGCGGGTCGCGGGATAGTGAGTCTATAGACTGGATCGGCAAGGGAAAGGGATAAAAAGATCGAGATGACGCAGCAAAGAGACCAGTGTCTTTGCATTTGCCAGTCTCATAAGCCAGAAAACAATTAGAATACAGCAAATGAACTCCCGATCCTCAAATTTGGTGTTCACGTATGCGAAATGTCCAAGACACTCGATAGCCGAGCATGACAACAAAGCAATGCACGCAACAAAAAGAGAGATAAATGCAATAGAGAATGGAGGGTGAGGTGACGGGGAAATCCATGGCCTAGAAGCTGAACAGTCCGCTTCGCTTCTTGCCTAGTGGATAAACCACCAAAGCAGCCAGGAAGAGACCAACTGTCGTGCCAATAGCAACTTGGACCATGCCATATCCGATATCGAAAACGACGCCGTAACTTTGGTTTCGAGCCTCGTCGGCTGATAGCTTCTTTGCGGCGTCGACGAATCCTTGAGTTCCATTGTTTACAACCGCATATGGAGACCGGGTCATTTCCTCCGCAGAAGTAATACCAGATATCAGAGACCCACTGGCGGCAAGGCCGGAAGGAACGAGGACAAAGATCGCCGGCAACATTGCCGCAGCGGCAAGGCCGTGCCGAAGCCGGCTGTAGAAATTGCCCATTACACCAATAACAAACGCGCCCAGGGCATTGGATACCTGGGTGTTGGAATAGAAGCGCTTGGCGCTGAAGTAGTTGGTCACGTAGCCAGCCAGAGAGATTACTATCATAATCGGTATTTGTTTCCACTTGGCGCGGTTGACGATCGCCAGACAGACAGTGAATAGGATCACAAACGGAAACCGCTGCAGGTATTCGTTGTGGATGGGGCTGGCCGGACATGTATAAGCTGTTGAAGCTTGAGAGTCGAGGAGCCCGTAAACGGCAGTCCCAATGGTAATTCCAAACCCGAGGAACAGCGAGTATATGATAGCATAGACCATGCGAACAGAGCCTGCAACTATACTGCGTGACTGGAGCTCTAGACTAGCACATAGTACAGTGTAGCCTGGCAGAATGAGGGCGATGGCCGACTGTGCGAGGGCAGAAAAGCAGAACAGAGGTTCCCCGTGGAATTTGATGCTTCCAAAGGCACGAGCAAGGAAAGACGTCAGGACTGCGGCAGAGATCTCAAACACATTTGAATACAAGCTCGATTTGGTTGACAGGATCAATTGCAACACTCCAAGGAGACACCCTAGTAGAAACGCCACGGGGATATCAACGGGTCGGGCATTGAAGGCAAAGGGACCAACTGATGCGCTAGCACAGCCGTGAGCGAAGATGAGGAACAGAATGTGAAATTTGCTCTGCTTCTTCATAACCTCATCGAGCCGCTGTATTGCCTCTTCAACCCCAATGACATCGTGAATCACCTCCTTATAAATCTCATGCACATCGGCCAGCTTACCCAGATCGATGCCTTGACTGGACCGGACGACCTTGACCTCTGTTGTGTGTGTGGAGGCGTCGTCAAAGGAGATAATCATGCAGCCGGGTATATACAAAAATTGGCCATCGATCTGGATGACACGAGCTGTCATGCGCATATATTCCTCCAGCCGATGGGTTGGAGCTCCATACTTCATCAAAGCGCGACAAAGCCGGATCAAGTACCGCTGTCGAGACAGAAGCTCTGCAATATGAACGGTGATATGAATTTCATCCTCGAGCTGAGGCTTGGGACGTGAGCGGCCTAGGCTCGGGATAGCAGCACCACTGCTGCGGGACCGCGTGAGCATGGCAAAAGGAGAACCAGAGCGGCGGGACGAGCCGGCCATGGAAATGCTGGAACGAGCGGTAGATTTATCGTACCACTTCCTTTGTGGTTTGCAGACAGAGTCTGGGGACACTTCGCGCCCACTGAACTCGGAAGAGCTCCCTTGTCGAGAGCGCCCATAACGTCCTCGACCTTGGTTGTGGTTATAAGGAGGCTGGTCGTAAAGCTTGAGCAGCGATGACAGAATACCTCCGCGGTAATTTGTCGTCCGTTCAGCAGACTCGAATGAGTTCCTGTCCTCGCTAGCAAAGTCTTGGTCACTGGAGTGCAAACCGGGAGACCGAGGGCGAAGGCGAGTCAGAAAGTTGAGGTCTCGAGATGACATTTGATGCACTAGATAATGGGCTTCGGAGGTGCGCTGTGTTGATCGCCCGTCTAAGATGTCCGCTTCATGTTCATCTATCAAGTTATCGAAAAGTTGTTGTTTCACGGGGAAGCTTATCACAGGAAATTTATCTCCATCTTCAGTCTGGTGCGCCACTTCAGCGGGGTTGGAGCCAATTGAAGACACTAGGCTGCACCTAGGGCTTTGCTTCGGAGAATTCTGGGGGTAATTGAGAAGGGATGCGAGCCTGTGGGCCCTTTCATGTGCGAAACAGATGGCACGCCCCTTGTCCTGCGTACCCTGACCATGTTCATATCCTCCTGATGTTCCTGGGGGGCAAGTCCTGGTGCTGATCGTCAAACCAGCAACGTCTACTGACGCGCTAGTGTGATCATCTTCCACCTGTGGTGCCAGTTGCGAGCTTGAGGAGACTTTTTCCTGGAAGCGCGGAATGTTGGCAGTGGGTAATGGTCTTTGCGGCAGCTCGGTGCCCCTTTGATCCAGTCGGAATTCGACCATGGACCCAGCGGGCTGTTCTCTCGACTCGGATTCGCTGGCCGTAAGCTTGACGCGATTTGCGCTTTTCAGAATGCTTGCATTCCGATACTTGTCTTGTCCGCTAGCGTCACTGAAGCTCCGCACCTGAGACACTGGCTGGCCTTGCAAGCTATCACTGGGCAGTGATGATGTAAAGGAACGCGACCTTGATAGACTTGACGATCCTTCATCAGAGGCGCTGCGGGAGATCGGAAGGTCAAAATAACCTCCCGCCATTCTGGTGTAATCCTTTCTCTCAAATTGACATCTACTTCTTGGTTACTCAGTAGAGCTCACAGACCCCTTGGGTGACCGAGCTCTTAGATAAAAAAAGCACGGGTAGTGCGGTTCATGTGCCCAGGTGGTCAACTGTAACCCAGCAACAGTCAGCTATGTGAGATAGCATGGGAGATCTCTTCTTTCTGGGATTTAGTGTGCTTTAACAACCAAACAGAGAGTGAGCTCACCTCATTCAAAGTAAGAAGCATAAAATTCAAAAAGGAGAAGGTTGTCTCCAACAAAAAAAAAAAAAAAAGAACTGACACGAACCTGCACGCCAGGTCTAGAGCTTCTCGGGAAAGGGGGAGTTGAGATCAGAGGAAGTCCCACCAGGAATGACAACTATGTCATGTGTACATAATTAGACATAGGATATTGTATCGGAAAATAAGAACATATGCAACCTCGGAGGAAGGGGTAGGGAGAAAAGAAATCAGGCAAGGCAAATCAATATAAAAGAGACAGTGGACACGAAGTCTGGGACGCAGGAGTTCCCTCTATTTAGGATCTTCTCGATTAAAGACAAGACTAAAATAAAAAGGAGGGGAAAAAAGGCCCTTTCCGGTTTGCTGGGCAGTACACGGGCCATATAAAGAAGAGTCAGAGGCCCAATAAGACTGCCCAGGTGCATGGGAGGGAGGATTTCTTTTGGGCTATGATTTCCCCGTGTAGCCGTAGAGGCGCCATTCCCATGCCAGGTTCTCTCACGAGTTTTGCCATTTTGCCACGATGGAGCAATCAGCTGGCAAGGTTCATGGACCAGAGTAGAGGATGGGCCGAGGTATGGGAACTGACAGCCAGAATGGTGAAGAGATATGGTACATTCCCCTTTGGCGGGTATTGCGGGAGATTGGCACATTAGTTGAACAAGACCCGGTTCTCTAGCCTGAAAGGGAATGGATTGCCATCACAGCCGAAGTTCTGGGTCGTATATCGTCGAACCTGACCAAATCTCGACCGTTGGCCGAGCAGAAGATCCCCCAAAGGGGAGGGAGACAGGGGGGGGCCGAGCTCATCGTCAAAAAGACTAGGGGTTTCACAAACCCATGAGGTCCCACAAATCCGCAGAGTCAAAAATGAATATGATGGCCGCGTCAGGTTAAAGGGGGTGTGTGTGGGTGGGTACATGGTATCAGAAGCAGTGAAGAGTGATCTTCAGGATCAGAGATTTGACGAAGATCAGTGGAGCAACTCTTTTTTTTTAGCGTTGGATTTACCTTTCTCATGTTGAATAAGTAATATATATCTGGTCTTATCTCTACCCCCTTCTCGTTCTATTTTCGTCTTGACGTATGAAAATGCGATTACGAACTAGTCCAACCCATCCCTTGTGTGTCTTTGACATCATGGGAAATCACCCGACAGGCGAAACATTTCCGTCATGCAAGATACCTGCGAGATACCTGCTTTCTAATAGTTCCTAATTGATATTGACCAGTCAGGAACTACATAGAGATTCCAATCTTGTCCTATTACCCACCTGCATACTATAATTCAAGATCAGTACGGAGTACTCGGGGTTTGAAGATACCTATCACACCATCGGGAAGAATCCTATTGATATTGATACTCATCTCCCTTCCGATCGGGTTCTCCGATCTCCACCGAGAAGCTGATGAGTATTCAGACCGCGCGTCGACACCCGGAAGACTTCCGAGACCCGACTCGGTGTTCATCCTCAGGGGGGATGTTGAAGGTTTCTGATCTGTCCCGGCAATGTACAGGGTACAGATGAAAAGCTTGTGTTAATATCCGAGCAAATTGTTTGCTCTCTTTTTTTTTTTTTTTCTCGGTACCAGAACAGGCTAAGTACTGCCCATGGGAGAGTTCAACAAGCACACATGCACTCCTGAGTGGGCTTGAAACATCCCCCCTTCATGATCAACCAATATCCCAACCATGAGCTCCTCACACGTCATTGTGCTACCTAAAGACGTGAGATGCTTATCTAGGCAATGATCATTACCCAAAATATGCTGCCCAAAAACCTAAGTCAGGGGAGCTTAGGGAATTTAAGCTCACAGATGTGGCTGCTGACTAGTTCTGGATTCGTGCTAGTTTTTTTTTTCTTTTCAGGTGTGGCAATTGAGCAGTACTTCCAAATGGGTACCGCGTACAGAGTAAGGTGACTCTTAAAACTTCTTGAGGAGGATATCAGATAGAATCAGGATGACCTCTTCCGAGGTGCTCGTTATCAAAAAGTAAATTATACCCGGTATGATCGTCCATTTGTTTCCCTTCCTGGACTAAATCAACATCTTACGCTATCCAACCTGAGGAGGCTTAACTAAATATGTCTTGCTTCACCTCTATCTCATCATTTTTCATGCAATGCGACTGCACAACCACCCGTGCCACCCTCACCATCCCTCTCAGTCACACGGCCCTCTTCCCCGACCAGCCGTACCGAAGATAATGGTGTAACCTGCAAGGACGCAGGGACCAATACTTAAGCTTGGACTGCAGAGCTGACATAAATACTATACGGTCTACCAAGGTATGTGAGACGCATGTGCCACGGAGGTCCGGCTGCTCTGTCCTCGGGTAGACACAGATCGAGCAGGTTTAATTCCAGGGTACTTGCGTGGCCTAGGAGTAAATATTTTGTCTTCCTACATTTACCTATTGTAACGTTAGACTTTCCGCATGTCAAGAAAATGAAGATCTCATTTACATTCCGAAGCTAAGCCCTCTATTTTTGCTCATAGTGTTTTGGCTTGATGTATATTTCAACCTCTCTTTTTCATGATAATATCATAATACCGTGTCGACGTGGGTGGGTTGACTTGTGTATGTGTCTCTATATGTATAGGGTGCTCAGGCTCAGGCTCAGGCTCAGGCTCACTGAGTAGAGTTGTTACTACGGACTCAGATCAGTGATTATACTCAGTCTAGTCACATGCAGAATGACTGATACTAAGTGGGTGCTTAGTCCGGAAGTTCGAGACTGGTACTGGAAGTAGTTTTCGATGTGAAATGAACTCAATATATGTTGTCTATTTATACTAAGTAGACTAGTAGACTACACACAGCCCTTGCCTCCGACGCATGTTGGATTTTCCACGCATACCGAATAGTAATCACTTGGTATGCACCATACAAAGACATCAGTAAATTGGAGTTGTGTCTATCTAGTAGGACGGGGGTCCATGCATGGCCCCCCATATTGCTTCGGGTTCCGAAGGCGGCTTAAATATCTCCCCCACAAGATCTACCGAGATTGGGTCTTCGTCGGGTTCCTTAACTGGCTGATCTCGTATATGTTGCACCGTTAGTGCCCGAAGAAAAGATAAGTAGACCCGACAAGCCCTGGCTCGGATGGTTGACACACCGTCTTGGACGCATTACGCCGACAATTGGTAATATTCTCTCTGCAGGACAAGTAAATGCTGTATGCGATTTTCCACTTATGTTTTTCAAAGTTCTCGCTCGAACAAAAAGTCATCAAGCTTTCATCCCAACAATTCTCTTCCAATTGGCCCCTCCAGTTAACCCGAGGCGATGGTGCACCCGACGCCTGTGTTCGTCTACTGCCTTTCATCATTCCTTGCAATGTCATTATCTGTGTCAATGGCGGGGTGATGTCTGAACATGGTTTATATATGCCGTGGTACACAATTGGAGGCGCTCTCGTGCTCACCGGTGGCGCCCTTTTCTATACCTTTGGTGTTGATACAAGCGCTGTCCATATCTACGGGTACAGCATCCTTACCGGCCTTGGCACTGGAATGTATCTCCAAGCTTCATTCTCAGTTACTCAAGCTTGTGTTGCCCTCGATATGGTGGCTAGTGCTTTGGGATTCATCACATGTGCCCAAGTCGTTGGCACTACTATCGCTTTGGCTATCGCCAACAGCGTGTTCTTAAACAAGTCACAAAAGAGTATCATTCACCTTCTGCCCAACATATCCATTCAGGAATTCGAGGAGAAAGTCAAGGTTGAATCGGCTATTGTGGACGCGATGGGCGTGACATATATCCTCGTTATTGATGCTGGTGCCCTGAATCTATTCCTTGGCCTGTTAATGAAACGAGAACATCTGTTTTTACAGCCCGGTGCTGCTGCATAGACTGTGAGTCTATCAGATAGTGGATGAGGCGGGAGAAGTTGAAGAAACCTTGGAAAGAGGAAGATCTTTTTATGACAAGCCTAGAAAGATCACTGCTGGGCTCTCTCTGGGCGACGAGACTGGGCAGAAGTGGTCCCGGAGGTCGGAGCCTTTAATTCGACTTGTTCACACTGCAACATGGTCTGGAATAATGGTTCAATGATTTCTTCGAGCATAAATGACGAGATAGAAATCTACTATATGCTATATTGAGGTCATTGCCTGGTCTCATTGCATCATTCGGACTATATACAAAAGATTAGCTCGAAATTTCCAATTAAACAGACCAAACCGGAGTACTGCCAGGGCTATAAGATTAGACGGCCCGAGATTCGCACTAGGCCGCTCCACGAACTACATGGTTATCCGCTAGTTACTCGTAGCGCTAGACAGGGGTCCATTCCATGTCACTGTCAATTGTCATCATGAAGCTCCGATTTCAAAGCATCCAAGGAATAGCACATAATTATTATCAATCGTCTATAGAACTACCCCTCAGCATCTCTCATAGCTGGCTATTTAGAGGCGACTACAATCATGAAGTGAACTCCTCCTTCTCTCTCCATTCAACTGCAACGCTAGATACGAAGCCTCGAATTCCTCTATCATCCACATTTCCATCATGACTATTTCCGAGAACACTGTGGTTTTCGTCACCGGCGCAAGTCGAGGCAAGTCCTGCCTTGAGGCTTATTAGGATCGAGCTGACCGAAAACAGGAATCGGACGGACGTTGGTGGAAACCTTCCTGCTCCGGCCTAAGTACACTGTTATTGCGAGTGTTCGAAACACAGCCGCAGACTACGTTAAGGAACTAGAGGCCTTGCCCAAGGCTGATGGCTCGCGTCTGCAGCTAGTAAAGATTGAAAGCAGCATCTCGGGCGACCCGGCGGCGGCCATCAAGAACCTCACGGACATCGACCACATCGATTTAGTGGTGGCTAATGCCGGTGGAGCCGGCGATAAGGGCATCATCCCCTTGGACGTAGTGAGCCCCGAGATCGTGACCGACGTGTTTACCGTGAATGCGCTCGGACCCCTGGCCCTGTACCAGGCTGTCAAGCCTTTGCTGGAGAAGTCCCAGGCCCCCAAGTGGGTGTCGGTCACTAGTGCCGCCGGTTCGATTGGCCGGCTTGAGGTTTATAGGGCTCACATCGCTCCGGCATACGGAATCGCTAAGGCCGGGCTGAACTGGATCACTACGTAAGATGTCTGCCAGCTTGGGCCTACCCTGGCTGGGAAAAGGGTCGGCTAACTCCGGTCGTATAGTGCTATCCACAGTGCCAACAAGAACTTCATCGCATTTGCCGTGCACCCCGGGTAAACCATCAGAGACACTATCCAGATAGGAGACAGTAGCTGACTACCTAACAGCCTAGTGCAAACAGAGAGCGGCAACAAGAGTGCCCGCGCGATGGGGCTTCCCCAGGCCCCCAACTCCCAGCGCCAGAGTGTCGATGCCATCCTAAGTCTGGTACGTGATTCCCTTCCCGGTCTAGAGGAATGAAGGATGTAGACTAACCCGTGCAGATTGATAATGCGACTCGGGAGACTACCTCAGGCAAGTTCTTCAACGTGATCGATGGGACGCAGATCCCGTGGTAGAGGATAGCCTCCTATCTGAAAGGCCCAGTGGTGTACCATTGAAAGGCTGGAGGATTGCCTTTGTTATATAGCTAGTCCGGGCTGTGAGCCACCTTCTATAACAACCAGCATACAACCCGGCTCTGTAACTCTATAACTATCAGACTAAGCATGAGGTGCATGGTGCATGAAGACCACAGACCTTTGAATTTGGTGTGATGAGATTTACGCTGCCTCGTCTCCCATCTTGATATAAAACTCACAACTTGTTATGGTGATCTCTGATAGCCGTTTGATCCAAGTTTGATCCCTTCATTATTTCTTAGTCACAGGTTTAAACACCAAACCTAGAGGTAGCAATCACAGAAGACGCATTTTCTATGTATAACTTTCGAGTGATATCTAGGGCTCTTCGATAGACTAAGTAACCTGGCGTTCCACGTGGGTGAGTGTAGGACAACATCAGAATTATCGTAGGACCTAGAAGCATAACTGCATGATCCGAATAAGCCGGAGGAATTTTTCGACCAAAACAACTACTTAGATACTAGATGCGTCCATGGAATATGATCAACATAGCCAAAACTAGATAGATAATTCAAACAAGATCAGATATTTGCTAAGATATGTATTCACCAAGGTGATCTGAGCTCAAATAATGCACCGGGGAGAGCAGCTGTACATAACCAGATGTACATCAAAAGCCAAGTGGAGAAGAGAAGAGAAGACAAATTGCCATCGCAGGTGTCTCTCTTCCAGTCTCAAGCTCATCCTGTCTTTTCCGAGAAAATAGAGCCGGTCTGCCCAGCCTCGGCTATAATGAAGCTAGGTGGCAAAATGATAGAGAACGTAGTGGATAAAGATGAAGATAAGGAAAAAGAAAACAAATAAGAATAGAGTCATTTCAGACCGATCAAGGTCTTTCGTCACAAGAGCATAAACCTTGGCATGAGTTGCCAGCAAAAGAGTGGTGATGAGAAAGGGAATGGTAGAGGATCAGCCGCTGTCGAGACCCCTTTGATCAGGACTCGATAGACCAGGAAAGACAAAAGGCCAACCCATTTGGCAATAAAAAAAAAGAAAAACATGAAAGAAAAGGTCATACGTCACTGTCACGTGGTGTTCGGCATTACATGAAGGGTGTCTTGCGTTTTTCAGCGCTGGACAACACCAGCATCGGCGTCTTGCGCCGTTCTGGTGCCTGGACTGCCGGCCCCTGGGCAGCAACAACATCCGCCACTGATGGCGACGAGGTGCCACTGGCACTAGGCGAGTGAGCATAGTCCCCGCGAGGATCAACAAACTTTGAGTAAAAGTAGCCACCGTCCTCGCTAGTCGGAGTGGCGCTGTGGAAGGGACTATCAGGGGACTTGCGGTCCCGGCCAGATTTCTCCCTTCTCTCGGACCCAATGGCACCATTAGCAACTGCCCGCAGGCTGCCTAGACTAGGTTTACTGGAGAGGCTCCCGCCGCTGCGCACGGTGGCATCATCGCCATCTGAGAACGTAAACTCTTTCTCACTCGCAGGGGTGTTAGTGCCTCCACTGCTGTGGTATCCAAGACTGCGCGTGTCGCCACGACGCTCGATCCCTGCACGAACAAGATTGTGAACAGCACGACGTCGCTGACGGGTCGCAAAGTTCTTGCTACCTTCGTGCTTGGAGGTGGGCTTCGCAACAAGATCTTCAAGCGAAGGGGGGCCACGGGGCTGACGCATCGGATGCTCACCAGCACGACTTTGACCGGGTCCAAATGTTCCAGTGGCCGGTGTCGGCGGCAGGGCTGCAGACCTAGGGCCGGGTCCCACATTGGCCTTGACAGTATCAATGTTTGTCTTGATAGTTGGGTTGAACGAAAGGTTCTTGCGGTGACCTCGGCGGAGAGCATTCACAGACGATTCGTGTGGCGGAGAGGAAGTTCCAACCGGGGGAGAAATTGGCTGTGGGAATTGCATGGAAGATTGCGCGGAGTCCGCAGGAGGAGAGATCTCTGCACGGAACTGGGGAACTTGCTGGCCAACATGGGACTGAGTATCTTGATAGAACTGTTGTTGGCGTTCTTCCTGGGTGTTGTTATCCATGATGTAGCTTTGTTGGCCAGTAAGGGGATTGTAGACGCAGAACATTCCAGGTTGGCCAGGAACCGGCTGCACAATGGGCTGAACGCCTTGCTGGAGCTGCTGTTGATAAAATCCCATGCCAGGGATGGAGAGCGAGGGAACCTGTTGCTGCCGAGGAAGGGACATTCCAAGGTTGAGGCCTTGGAATTGCTGAGCTGCAGCAGTGACACTGATCAACTGCTGTTGCAGGCGTTGCTGCTGTGCAGCAAGGAACAGGTTGGTTGACATCAACTCCGCGTACATATTCTCATCGATTGGAATATCGCCACCGGCCATCTCAAGCGTCGGAGGTGCAAGTACCTGCTCCGGCATAGTGTACATCATGCGGTTGTGCTGCGAGTTGTTGCGCTGCGAGTTCGCGTTTTGATTCGTGGTGTAATTGTGCTGTGGGAATCCAGTTCCGGTCGCAGTTTGTGGGACCCGGTCGACCCCTCGGTTGGAATACCCAGTGAATCGTGCACCATCCATTCCATTCCGCTGCTGATGTTCAGAGGGGATCGTGGCAGACTTGGGGGCAGTGCGCAGTCCAGCCAAAAGATGAGAGCGACTGGTACGCGGAGTGGAGACAGATGCCGACGTTTGGGACTCGTCGATGGTAGCAACCTGGGGAGGCATGCTCAAGCGCTTGATGTGAGAGCCTTTGCCGCGCGAGGCGAAGCCAGAGCCCGGCACACCCAGGGAATTGCCATTATTGAAGGAAGAATTGTAAGACATTTGAGCAAGACCGCCAGCGTCCATACTCGTATTCGTTTGGTAGAGGTGGGTTGTAGGTATGTGCAATAGAGTGCAAGCGAGACAAGTGGTATCTTTTGGCGTCCGGATTTGACGTGAGCGTTTGGGGTCAACCACAAAGCTGAACTCACTTCCCGGCGATTAAGGAATTATGGTGTCTATGCAATACGTTGGAATAAGTCTGCGAGATCGGAATTCAACGACCGAAAAAGAAAGCGTAGACGCGCGAGTTGGGGTTCTGTATCCAGAAACTGGTCAGTAAGATCCAACGGATGGGACAGAAGGCATCAACTCGTACCAATCACAGGTGAAAATATGCACAGCGAGCGAGTGGCTAGCGATAATGATGGCAGATGATAGAAGAACCACGCTGTGTAAGGACTTGCTAGGTTGTGAAAGTCGCGAACCCGAGGGAGAGATCTCGAGGAAGCCGAGGTGGAGGTGATTTGTTGACAGACACCTCGAAAGGGAAAAAAAAAAAAAAAAAACAATTAAGAGGATATTTTTGAGAAGACAAAGTTTCGCGCGAAGCCAGACCACGAAGAAAGGATAAAGTGTCCGGGGGAAATGCTCTGCAAATCCCAGCCGAATGAAAAAAAGAGTAGTTCACGCGATGCCGAAGATCGAAGATCGAAGACTTGGGGGTTAAAACACTGAAGGTCGCGACCAAACAAGCCAGTGTTGTGCGAATAACCGAGGCGAAAGCAAGTTCAGGGATCCGAAGAGATGAACTGAGGCAATCAAAAAATGCAATGAATTTGGGTCTCGGCCAAAACACAACGTTTTTCCTCAGGGGGGCGGAACTAATCGGGACTATTTGCAAAGTGGATAAATGCTTTTTTGAGTGTTTTTTTCCAGGAAACGAGAAGAGCTGCAGAGAAAGAAGGAATGCAGAGGGGAAAGGAAAAGAAAGAATCGAAGATTAGATGGGGGAGTTGGATGTGAGAGAAGAAGAAGAGAGAGATTGATGAAGGTGGATGGCCTAGGCGGGGATTTCTGCCTGATTTGTAAGGCACAGACCCAACACAACAGGGCCAAAAGGGTACTAGCGTCTTTTCTCCAGGCACAATTGCTTTGAGGGAGAATATCAAAGGAGTATCAAGTCTTATTTTCATATCTTCTTTCGTTTTGTTTCTCATATTTGAGCAAAAATGGTAATTCAAAATTTTTTCAGATTTACCCATACTCCAAGTAACATCCTATTCTACTGCCTGACTGCCTGATCATAGCTGAGAGCATCACAGAAGAAGACCCATTGGGGAGATCTGACTGGCTCGTCCTGTTGACCAATAAGCAGCACACTCAGACCTGAAGTGATCCCCCGTCACATCTCCAGCCAAATCATTGGCTGTTGGCCACTAGCGGCGCGACGTGGCTGTCATCGACGCCTGACAATGCCCCTAGAGCCGCTCGTCGCTGATGCCAAGCTGCCGGTGCCAGCCAATGGATTTACCTGGACTTGTTTGCTTCTAGCTCATAACTCAATCAAATATCATTATCATCATTGTTACAGCCCTGTCTATCATGTGCTGCGATGATGATGAATACCGGAATCTAGTTTAGTGTGTTTCTTCAGAAGGATGATGCTTTCCCATGTGATACTTCGCACATGACTATCATGTGATCTAATTATTGTCGAAACAACCACCTTCCCCTGAATTATGAAACAAGCAGATAACTAGTTAAAAGACCGTGTCCTTGTCCCTATGCCCAAAAATAAAACGACGCCTTGGGCAAGAAGTTGCCGAAAATTGGCTTCATGGCTACCTCAGGTGAGCATACAAGTCCAATTAGCGACAAATAGCATATCAAATATCTTGTAGACGACCTTGAATAAGCTTGGCCCCGGCTGATTGAGATGCTGATGCCCACCTATTAGCTTATGAACCAAGGTGTAGATGGCAATTCATGGATTTCTCAGTAGGGGAAAGAGCTGGCTCTACTACGATATAAAATGCGAGACAATAATGATGGACTCGCACTATTGCGCATTTCGGGGATCATATACGGAGTACGGAGTATAGAGTATGGTGATAAGACCCCAGTGCTATGACCAGGTGGAATCGCACAGACCAGGGAGCTGCCCAGTGAGATCGTCGGTTAGCGTGATTACGATCTACAACGGTTCAAGATGTGGATTTCGACTGTAGAATTTCAAACAAGCGCTGGTATAAACTACGCTTTTTGCAACCCTAAATGAATCATACATGTATAACGTACATCTCAGCCCCTCCTGACTCCATATTTCGGATCTCACCCGTTCAGGAACTGCTGTTCCCCACATTGTATGTACAATATACAAGCACGCCTATGGTCTGTACAGACGCATATGAAAACGAGTTTGGCGGTATATGCTTGCATTGCCTGCTTGTGGGTCATAATGCCAGTAAGATAAAAGAATGGGACCCAAATCACAACTAGATGTGAGTTGTTGATGAGCCGTGAGAACATGAAGAAAAGATAAAAAAAAATGAGGATGAAAAGAAAAGAAAAGAAAGATGAAGATGAGGGGTATCTGCTGGCTGAGGTAGTGTGCCAGAGGAAGAAAATCAATGAGTCGTGAAATATAATCAAACATCGAGTCCATAGGTGCGATCTCGAGGAACCTAAGCATCCACTGGGACACCGGTTCCAGGAAGAGTGGCCGACTCATTCTGGGATGGTAATCGTCGATGGCCTAATTCGGGAGTGGTGCCCTTGCCGTTCATTCGGTCAAATTCCAACGTCTCAGCCAACTCCGCAGCCATAGGGTCCAGATCTTCTTCTTTGAGTCCGGTCGCCAAGGCCACCAGCTTGCGGTGCATATCGAACTTGGTGCTCACACCCGCATCCGCTGTTTGTTGGGCTAAATCCTTGATGGCATTGCGACGTATCTTCTGCGCAGAGCAGAGCTCTTGAGCGAGTCGATACCGAGCCATTAATTCGTCTTGCTCAAGTGACGCTGGGGTAGGTTTAGGTACGTCGGTGATAGCAAACTGTTCAGCCAACCGAGCATGTTGGATTTGTTCAAGAAGCGACTCATAGCTTGCCCGCAATTTTTCATATCGACCAGCTTGGTCGTCGCTGCGCTCATGCTCGGCCTCCTTAGCTGCCAATGCAGAGAGCTGCTTCTGGATCTTCTGACGGTCGGATTCCAATTGCTCGTGCAACGCTTCTGGATTGGCGACGTCATTAGAATCTTGTTGATTGATCTTTGAGTTTCCATAGGTCACGGCAAGCTTTTTATTGGCCTCAGCCATGATTGTCCCAATCTTGGAGAGGAGCTCAGACGTCGCAGGGGCATCTGAGATTGGAGCAACGGACTGTGAATCTGTGCCCACAAGACCAGCTGCTTCAGCATCCATGTGTTCATTGGCCATGGTGACAGAAGATGGGGCTGGCGGGATGTCATGGTCATGATGTTGAGAACGCTGTGCGATACTGCTAGCAGTTTCGCCTTTATTATTCACCAAATCGCCAGCGCGGTGACAATGCACAAGAAGGATGTTCACCAGTCGGAACGCGCCGTTGCGGGCAGCAACCAAGACAGCGGTGTCTCCATTCTGATCCTGACATGACAACAACATTTGGATCTCATCTTGCGAGCATGTCTTGCACAACTTATCGAGAAGTATTTCGCAGTAATAACGTGAGCTCTTCCATTTTCCCTTGCTTCGAGTATTTTCTGCAATGTGATGGAAGATAGTCGCACCGAACCAGTCTCGGAACGAGACAGTGTCCAGAAGCATATCTAAGAGAGTCGGAAACGTTCTCTTTTCGTAATTATTGGTAAACAGAACAGCTCGGACAAGTGGGGTCTCTTCATGCTCCGAGAGTGCCTTGACGTTAGCTCCTTTGTGCAGAAGATCTTGCACAATTCCCAAGTCACCCATTGCACATGCCCAGTGGAGTGCTGTATTCCCCGAATCATCGATGGCTCGGTCGACTTGGAAATGAGCAGGGGGTTCGGGAGGAGGAATGCGTGTTGCCTCTGGTGCATCACCCACGGTCATGAAATAGTCCAGAAGTTGATCGCCGTAGATTATGTGTTCTTGCTCGCTGATGGACATAGCGGTTGCCTCTTCCACTCCACGCTTCCGCTTCCGCCCGCCATGTGACATTTGAAGCATATCCTCGTCTGCGACCATTGATGATGATTCAATTGTGGCGTGCCCGATTGACTCGTTATCGTCGAATCCTGCATTCATTTCATAGTGGTCTTGTGGAATGGTTGGGGGACCCATGCTGCGCTGAGGTTGAACAACTTTCAAGCTCTCTGAAGCTGCTACCGCGGCAGCAGCTGCGGCGGCAGCAGCAGCACGGTTTGCAGCAGCCGATTTCCTCGGTGCTCTAGGTTTGGACGGGGCTGATGTGTGCTTCGGCGCGGGTGGGGGACTGTGGTCTCCAGCAACATAATCGAAAATCGGGGCTAGTTTTGCAAGGATGTTGTTGCGTTCCGCAAGCTGTCGGCCTTCTGCAAGTGGAATCCATGTTCCTGCGAGCAATACCTGTCAGTGACCTGAAGTTTCTCTTCGGGTCTCATAGATCCCAAGACATACCCTGATATTTGCCATAGCCTCCCTGGACTTTCTCATGTACCCCCTTCTGGACCTCACGTTCGAGGATGCGCGTTCGTGCAGGCTTATCAAACCCCGCAGCTTTGAGAATGTGTGTTGCATTGACCCAATCATCTGCTCGCCTTCTCATGACACTGTCAGTGCCGAGCTTGAATTCATACACCGGGACCTGGGATTAAGAATATCAGCTGTGCGCGCAGTACACGGAAAACAATCCCATGCCGTGGAGGTGGAGATGTTCAATTAGAAGTATACTTACACTGCTGTAGGTAGCAGAGTAGATGGTGTTCGTCCCCGCCATAATGTGCGTCGCCGTTGGCCGCTGCAATTCAGTGGGTTCCCGAAGAGCGATATCGCACGTTGAAGCCGAAACGTCACCCCTAGAAGATCCACAAGTTGATTGGTTTAAGAATTCTGCGGAACTCGATGCATTGCACGCAATAAAAATCCCGACCGAGAACACAGAGATACGATTCGGTGGAGCTGGGGGTGGCATCCCAAATACGCGCTGGACGCGTAAAGTGCGCACTAGTCCCGTTTCGGAACAGTGTCATGTGATTTTATGTCATGTGACCAATATCGGGCCAGCAGGAACCTCAAACCAGCGGGAATCGCCAACCTCGCCGTGCTGTTTCTGATTCCCCGCTCCTTGCCTTTCCACGCCTCAAATCTTGACAAAATGACTGTTATCGAATCGGTTAAAAGCGCCGTTGGCCTTTCGGAGACCTCCGGTAAGATTCTAGGGCCATTGATCGACAACCAAAAGCTCTGGCAGGAAAGTTGACCAGATTCTAGCAACCCGCCAGGAAATGTCGGAAGCGCGTCTTCCCATGCAATACAGAGATTCATGTGCACACCTTCTGATCCCGTTGAACCGATGCCGGCAAGCAGAGTACTACCTTCCCTGGAAGTGCGAGGTACGAGATCCCTCATTTTGATGCTCCAACCGAACCCGACTCGACCAGAGCGCTTTCCAGAGCTAGTCAACTAACATAAACCTCTTCTTGTCCTTTAGGATGAGCGACACTCATACGAGAAGTGCCAGTATGAAGAGTTCAAGAAGCGTGTGGCCAAGATGGACGAGCTGCGTGCCGCCAAGGACGGCGCCCGGAGCAACTGAATTGTGGGACTGTTGGTATGCGTGGCCGGTGCTGCTGCTGAAGCAGCAGGAAATGTAAATAAGAGATACACCGAAACTGCTTATGGATTGCCTTTTGGCGTTGGGACCTTTCATCAAAATCGGCCACTTTATTTTCTTCGCCTATCTGGACACCAATTGCGTCCGCAACTTGACGCTCTGTTTGAGATTGGCTAGATTGTTACCTAGCATGTTCCTCGGAGCTTCTTGGGTCGGGCAAATGTCCATGGATAGCTTGTCATTTGGCATAGCTTGAGCGCATGTAACCAGATCGTATAGTAGATCGCTTGTATGCAAAAAGAACTATATAACCCTAGGGCTGTATAGTTCTTTTAGTGAACCTAGACCGCACTGCTGTTCTCTATGCAATCATGCATTGTTATGGCCTACCAATATAAAGCTCACGAAGCCCATTCGGACTGCTTATTCCATATATCTCCCCCTATGTCTACTTACGTGCACAAACCCCTTGACCTATGATCAAAGCATGTTACCAAATTAGACACCACCTAGTCAATCCTGCATCCAATGATCGTTTGCAGCTTTATAAGCTTAAGCGGGAACTTCTATTGGCTGTATTCCTGCCGATTGGCGGTATGCATAACATTTACGCTAGTTGTAGGTATGATAGTATGATAATTAAGCACATGGATGCGTTGAACAAGCCACAAAACTAGTCCTCTACATATAGCTCTTGATGAAGAACTACCCGGATGTTTTTTCCTTGGGTGAACATACCATATAACATTGCATATAACGTGATACCTGCAGATATGATGGTTACTTTCATGCAGATTTCATGCAGTCGTCATTCAATCATGCCATATCAATCAGTCCTCTTTATATTTAGGTACTGTTCTCCTACCCATCCTGTAGGGATTATGTCCATAGTTTAACCTGATGTGTACGGAGTAGAGAATTGAACATAATTCTAGTTCATTTTAGGATTAGCTACTGACTATGATATCTGTGACTTTGTTTTTCCCTTTGTGCCTACATGTTTACAACGCTCGGGCCTATGGTAGAAGCTCTTATGGCGATCCTTGAAGACGCAAGTGCAGGGTCTCATTTCACCACCTCTATATCACCACCTCAAGTTATTTTCTATACCAGGCCACTCCACGTTCAAATATTTCCCAAATTGAGTCAAATGAGGACCTATATAAAAAGGCTTGACGGAATTAACCCTGGGAAGTCTTGAGATATCCTCGGCGTTCTGACAAATCATGATTAATAATACCAAGGTTTCGTAAGGTGGGCAGGGAAATAAAACTCCCGCCGTTATCGCCGCCCCCGCCAGAAAATCGGCTGGTCTCCGAAAAATCGACCCCCCTCATTGCGATTTACCCAGGAATTACAGAGAATCAATTAGAAAGAGGACTATGCGCAAGTCTATGTCTCTTTGATTACTCTTTCTTCGACCTTTGGCTTTCCTATTCACTCTGGGATTGTCTTCTCTCTTCTATTCTATACTTGTGCCTGGGCATTTTGTGTTTTGCCAGCCTGAGACATCTCCGACACAATGGGACTGCTGTATGTGTTTTGAGAGGCTTGATCTACTATTTGGAATCCCTCTAATCTCAAGCAGAGCACTTGGAACAGCGCTGGAATGGCCAGAAGCCAAGAAAAGGGCGGGCCAGGTGCGCCAGTGGGGTATCGAGGTATGCCGCTTGTGTTCGATCCGTCTAGATCGGCAACGAAACAACCTCGAGGTGTCTGACTTGATTAGCAATTACTTGCCAATTGGCGCAGGGCACGAGGCAAAGAACGCGATGCTCTTCTTTGGGGTGACGAGGTATGTTATTCTCCCGCATAGTGTTTCCCGGTCGCAATCCCTAATCAGTACCCCTCTATGATAGGTTGAGTACCTTGTGGTAGCTCTCGACGACCCGGCGAAAAAAGCACGGCTATCTCTAGCCCAGGCTGAGATTCTGAAATCCCTTGCAAGAGACGAGGAGTTATGGAAGTCCGGTTCCGCCAAGAGCAATGGAACTGGGGACCAGTGAGTGTGATTTGATGTCCAACAGGAACCAGCATATCTGACATCACCCAGTGACGGGGAGGAGCCGCCTCATTTCCACCCCGAATTTGGAAGATTCATGTTGGAGGCCACTCCTGGCCAGCCTTGGGGAATCGGGTTTAAAGACCTACTCAAGGTGGAGTCCAATATGAAGTGGAGGTGAGCTGTTTCAGCAACGCAACTTTACCTGAAGCATGCTAATAGCCCCCAAGACGAGAAGTTGCGAAAGCGCACATGGCTCCGAATGAAGTCCCCATCACCCTAACAACCTTCCCTCGGCTGGGAACCAATGATGACTACATCCAGCCATATTACCCTCCGTCTGGACCAGCTCTCCGCTCCCAGTTTGTTCCTGATGAGATTGCCAACCCCCATATCCGATTCCCTACTCTGGCTGCCAACATTCGATCCCGAAGAGGTCGCAAGGTCGAACTGAATGTACCTGTTTTCCACGACACAAATACGCCTAAGCCATTTAAGGATCCAACAGTTAATTACGACCTTCATAATTGGCCCGAGGATGAGGATGTCCGCAACGGCGCAGCCAAAGACGATCATGTTTACATGGACGCCATGGCATTCGGAATGGGCAGCTGTTGCTTGCAGATCACCTTCCAAGCAAAGAATATGACAGAGGGTAGAAGACTTTATGATCAGCTGAGTCCTCTGGGGCCCATTCTTTTAGCCCTGACCGCCGCTACACCCATCTATAAAGGTTTCCTAGTGGACACAGATGTGCGATGGAACCAAATTGGCAATGCAGTCGATGACAGGACACCCGAGGAACTTGGTGAAGCTGTAAGTTTTCCGGGATGATCCCTTCGGCTCACCGAACTAACCTCTTGCAGCCTCTCAAGAACGACCGGTGGAGAATTCCCAAGTCGCGATATGCCTCTAATTCGACTTATATCTCTCAGGATCCTCGTCTCCGGAAAGAATACTTCGATCCTGATCTAGTCGTTGATGAGGATATTAAGAAACGCCTCATGGACGGGGGAATGGATGACCTACTTGCAACTCATTTTGCACACTTGTTTATCCGTGATCCCTTGGTCATTTTCTCCGAGGATCTCGAAGAACTGGATCTTAACAAGAGTGACCACTTTGAGAATTTACAGTCCACTAATTGGCAGCACATGCGATTCAAGCCGCCGCCACCTGATAAAGATGATATTGGCTGGAGAGTTGAGTTCCGGTCTATGGAGATTCAAATCACAGATTTTGAGAACGCCGCATTTAGCATTTTCATCGTCCTCATCACTCGTGCCATCCTGAGCTTCGATCTCAACTTCTACATCCCGATCCAGCGTACTACTGAGAATATGGAGACGGCGCACGCTCGCAACGCTGTTCTTGATCGGAAGTTCTGGTTCCGCAAGGACCCCTTCCCTCGCAGGGTGCCCAGAAGCGCACAGCAGTCAACCAACGGTAGCACCTTCTCATCTACGACATCGTCGGCTGTGAATACTCCGCCTCCCTCGCCTCCTCTTGGTCCCGTTGAGACAGAGTTTGATCTCATGACCATCGACGACATTGTGAATGGATGCGCAGACGGATCATTCCCAGGTCTCATCCCGCTTGTGGAGTCCTACCTCAACAGCGTCAATGTTGACGTTGAGACGAGGTGTTTCCTGGCCAGCTATCTTGACCTAATCCGGAAGCGAGCCGATGGAACTCTCTGGACCGGGGCTCGTTGGATGCGTGAGTTTGTATCCAAGCATCCTGGCTACAAGCAGGACAGTGTTGTGTCCGAGGAGATCACATACGATCTAGTGAAGGCCGTTGAGGAGATGACTGTCAAAGAAGGCAAAAAGGGATCAGTCGGGTGGGAACTTCTCCGAGGCAAAAAGATCTAGATAAGAGGCATCTACACACATCCACACACAACTAGATATCCAGAGTGTGAGCATTTATAGCGGAAACTTGAAACAATTTGCACATATTCATGACAATCAGGAGGCAGCCCTCCTTGTCACAGCATCTGATGAATCTTAATTTTCTCATTTCCCAAGTGTCTCCAACTAAAGTACTCATTCCAGCAACATTTCCTCCTCAGTCGGCAACCGACATGAGTCCGCCAGCCCAGTCACCTTCCATTCACCGTTGAGTTTATGCAAAACAAAAAGTTCCACACCAACATGGTCCACAACTCCATTGATCTTCGCCCGGAATGGTGCCCACACAGCAGCCAAGTTCAAGCTTCCTGTTTCGTGCACCTTCACCTCAGGATCCCAGATGCGCTCATCGATGTCGTCTCTGAGCCCAGCGACATGTTCAACGAACGAACCAATGGTACAGAAGCGCAGGGAAGTTGGAGATGGAGGCGAGAGTGTCATCCCTCCTGCTCGGACACAGTGTTTCTCGAAATCGGCGCGCGACTTGGTGCTCAGTGCTGCAAGGAACCCTTGCGTAACTGTGATAATGGCGGCTGTTTCCTCGGATTCTGATTGAATAGCTGGCCCGGTTCGAGAGCGATTTGGTAATGACCAGCACATTGTTGATGGTATGGTTTAGATGGAGGAAAGCATCAAATCGTCAAGTTATCATTATAGTGGGATGTTCGTCTTGTCATATCTTCTATCTTCGCTAGTTTTCAAGAGCAAACAAATCGATGTACATGTGTACTTACATATGTATACCCTCGCTACTATTCGGATTACAGCTGTTACCGTTACAGTGTCCATCGGTGTGTTGTTTCGGTCTGTCACACTTTGTCTAACTTTGTTCAATTTCAGGATTTCAGGAACCCTGCGATCTTGCTGTCATACAAGGGTAAGTGCTTGGTGTCACACATCGACTTATTTGGTGCTTGGTCCGATTTTCATCCTACAATACTCCCATGTCGACTATTTCCGTTGAATTTGATTCTTGTATTACTATCAGGGGCATGCGGCAGCTACTAGGCTATCAGTTCTAATGATTATATGCGCTTCATATCTCCTTTTACTACATTGCGAATCTATACATCTTGAACTCACTTGTCTCGGAAGTCGGCTTAAAAGCCTCGGGTAATCCTCGGAGGGATTAATATGGCCTATGACCAAAACAGACAATCATCCGTCAAAGTTTGGAGAAGATGGGCCATGAAACTAAATACCCCGGAACATCTTGAAGGGGTATTGGTGGATGAACAGGCTTGCGCCATCCCACTTCTCCACTTCTTGCCATAATCTGAATACTACTCCAATAGCCTATTATTCCCACTTGCTATGTATCGTGTCTTGCTACATGCCTGGATGACATATCAGCCGTTCCCATCTCCCGAATGTCGATCCCAAACCATTTAAGCGGCGATTGTGGGGTTTCCCCGCAACACAGACGTCCTCGGACTTCCCGTGGTGATAGTAGTATGTATGGTACTATAAAAGAAAGCGAAACGGCACACAATGGAAGGACTAGAGTGAAGAAGAGTGTGTCCATCTATATCATTATGATTGGATTTGCGGCCGGCTTTCTACTATGGACAGCAGTCCATGCTGTCCCTACAAAATCATCTCCTACAGCGGCAGTGCGCAATGGAACTTATACTGGAGTGCGAAGCTCAACCTACAACCAGGATTTCTTCCTGGGTATGCCTTATGCCCAGCAGCCAGTAGGGAATTTGCGCTTTACTGTGCCGCAGTCATTGAATGCGAGTTGGGATGGTACACGCGATGCGACACAATACTCGGATATTTGTGTTGGATATGGAGTAAGTACAATTCTTTCGGTTATATTCCAAGATGATCCTTACCAATGTGCAAATTAGACGGACTCGATTTGGTATCCTCAATCAGAATCATGTCTTACCCTAAATGTAATCCGCGGTTCATCTGCCAATAAAGACTCGAAACTTCCTGTTGGGGTGTGGATTCATGGTGGTGGATTCTATCAAGGCTCTGGAGCTGATGAGCGTTACAACATGTCTGAAATTGTGGAAAACTCGTATCAAATTGGTAAGGATCTCGCTCTCTCTTTGGATACTTGGAAGCCTGATCTAACCATTATATAAGGTAAACCGTTCATCGCTGTCACGCTGAACTACAGACTGTCAGCATGGGGCTTTATAAGCTCTAGTCAAGTCTCCGGCAGCGGAAACACCAATCTTGGATTGAGAGATCAGAGACTGGCGCTCCAATGGGTCCAGGAAAACATCGGCGCATTTGGCGGCGACCCCAACAAAGTCACCATATGGGGCGAGTCAGCAGGTGCCATGTCAGTGGGATATCACCTTACAGCATACAACGGACGAGATGACAAGCTGTTTCGGGCTGGCATCATGCAGTCTGGGGGTTCGATAGCTGCCAGTCCAGGAAATTATACGACGTTCCAATCAAAGTACAACACATTGGCCTCCAAGGTGGGCTGTTCGGACGTCGTGGATTCATTGCAATGCCTTCGTGAAGTACCATTTGAGACGCTCAACGCTGTTCTAAACGGCACGGAGGGCGCCTCCGATTACAACTTCTCGCCGGTCGTGGACGGGGACTTCATTCGGAACTGGGGTAGTATTCAGTTGAATAAGCATGAATTCGTGAAAGTTCCTATCCTTGCCGGCACCAACACGGATGAAGGAACAGCATTCGGGCCCACGGGAATCAACACCACAGAGCAATGGTATCAATACCTAACAAGTATGTATACAAATCTACTACACTATACCAACCCAGCAGCTAACCCATCCAGACGGCGGGTTGAACTTCCAAACACCTCCCTCTGTAGCCAAGCGCATCCTCGAACTCTACCCTGACGACCCATCGCAAGGTATTCCGGCATATCTCGGAGACCAGCGCGTGCCATCAAACGGCCAGCAATGGCGCCGCACCTCAGCCTTCGCAGGTGACCACTTCATGCATGCGAATCGCCGACGACAATGCGAAGCCTGGGCCGAAACATCAACCCCAGCATACTGCTACCGGTTCAACGTGCACTCGGCAGATGTGCCACTCCTTTCAGGTGCGACTCATTTCGAGGAGGTCGCATTTGTATTCCATAACATTGCCGGACTGGGGTATCACTACGGCAAACCGTTTAATGGGGTGCCGCAGTCATACATTGACCTCAGTTCTATGATGACGAGCATGTGGGCATCTTTTATCCATGACCTCGATCCAAATGCGGGTGTTGCCAAGACCCCTATACATTGGGATTCCTATTCCGCAAACAAGCCCGTTGATCTCTATCTCGATGCCAATACTACCAGTCATATGGAGGCTGATACATGGCGCAAGGACGGAATTGACTATATCAACTCCGTTGCGCGGGCCTTTTGGCGGTAGAAGATGTGATTACAGTACGGAGTAATTCTGGTAGAAAATACAGCTTCTGTTACGCTTACAAATAAAATACGGCATAGACCGGAAGTCTTCCTATGTAGGTCCTAATTAAAGCCACCGAACCATGGAACCCTCTTTTGGAATCCACTGGCCACGCGAGTATTGCATCACTGCCCAGGTGGGTCAGAGCCAAATTACGCCAAGACACTATGTACGGAGTACTTCCTATCTTTTAATATCAAATATTAAGACATGCAATCTATATGTTGCGACCTACGAAGAATAAAAAAGGGGGAGTGCTTCAGTGATTCCAGCCCAAGTGGAACTGGAGCCATGCGCAATCTATGAATACCCTGTTACAGTAGACTCACTAAAGCTACAGATGGAGCTCAATATCCAATTTGGCAGCTCAATTAAATATAGATAAGATTTGTACGGAGTAGCGCAACTCGTATTCTAGAACCATGGTTACGTTCCTCCCGAACTCTCCGCTGGATTCAATAATGTCTTTTTGCCTTTCTAGACCCACGATGTCTCACCCCTAAAGTCGATCCGCAGTGAGACATACAGGGTGTATATATTATATACATATTAAAATAGGCGTTGAATAGCGGGTCGTGCCGGAAATGTCCATCCACGTCTATATTGAATGTGTGCACATCCCACCTCCACAGGAATGTAGCCGTCCCACTCCAAGCGCTTATCGCGCGGATCCCATCAAAAAGCAAAGCCATGTCCGATAAACCCCTGCCGTCTCCACCACAGGCAACTTGGTACATGAACTAGCAGTTGCGGTTTACGACGTACATTGGCTGCGTGTGAGATGCCCACTGAACTTGCATGGAGAATGGGCATTTCAGAATGGATCAGACCCGTGACGTGGCTAGGGCTTACAAATTCACTCAAGATACACAGCCCTGGGAGGATCTCACATGCCGACAACAATACAATACCTGCCCAGCCATTTTTAAATTTTTTTTTATGGCGGGTACCAAGTTGTACATCATACATTCCAAAGCTCACCGCCACAATCTCAGCAATGGCGCTTGCCTAGGAGCCAATCTCAGATCGCAGGCGGGGGGGATACTTGCATTGAGTAAGGATCTCCTGCACCTGGGGACTGCATCAAGATCGGGACGGGGCTGAAATTCTACGATTTGAAACTTTCATGCACGACTAGTGGTTTTTTTTAAAAAAAAAAAATGGTTGCCTCCTTTTTCTAATACAACCTGGTCAAAACCAAAGATACAACAGTGTATGCATCCCTCCTGCAAGCCATCTCCCGGGAGATCTCGGGCACTCGATCTGGAGTTTCGGACAGATGCAGCTGATCGCTTGATCTCGGGCAGAATGCAGACTTGAACTATTGACTTTGTGCAGCTTGCAGTGGAGTACTTCGTATACTGATAGCACGGTATGGAACTCCCTGTGTGTCTACCCAAGATGTAACATTTATGTTGTATTACCCGTATACTCCGTACAAAATATACAGATCAGCAAAACATAAAAAACCTCCAAGAGACAAAGCCAAGATTGAAATCAATAGTTGGTGCCCCATTTGGCGGGTAATTCGATTCGTTCTCCACCGCCCCATGATCTCATACGATTGGCCCCAACCAGCCAAGATAGACTTTTTCCCAAAAAGGATACCTCCACTTAATTTCAATATGGAGCCGCTAGATCCACGGGTCTCAGCCGGGAACGACCGGTTGGGAAATCAAAAAGGTAAAGGTAGACGAAAGCGAAAGCGATGGGCCGGGGTTAGCTTCCATCCAATCAGAATCCGGTTCATTAGATCTGCACATTAATTAGGTTTCTATGGGAATTTAGTTTTGGGTGAAGAAGATGATCGTGATATTCCTCAATAGTGACTTGGTAGTACAAAACATACACCTACATATGGTGAATATGAGTGTTTCGGATAGATCCGCTGCAGTTGGTATTGTAATGTCTGCATTTCAGAGGCAAAAAAAAGAAAAGAAAAAATTAACAATGCAATAATAATGCAATAATAATTTATACTTGCATACTCCATACTCCGTATACGATATACAGATGCAGAGCACTAATGCAAGTCCGTTATTCCGGTACGACTTTCACGGCCAAGTCCGAGAGTCTATAATGTACTCCATATACTAAGCAATAGCGCATGCCTCAATATACTACAACTAGCTAGGACAGGGAAGACAGAAGAATACCTAAGGAATAAGAACCTTACACTCCACTCAAGCCATCCCATCCCAAACTCGGCATAGCGCGGGAGGCTCGAGAGCCTGAGTTAAATACCGATCTACCACTTGCACCCTTTTTAACTCTTGACAATCTACCAGGTTAGGTCGCGTGGACCTTTGAATATAACGTACACCGACATTTATTCCAAACAGAGTTCTGACAGCAGAGGCCGTGGTCGCCGTCGCCGCCGCAACCCCACAACGGACAGTTCGCAGTTCGCAGTTCCCAGTTCGCAGCAAACTATTGAATGCGATCTATATAATCTTACCAGATAAAGTTTGTATCGGCCACCGATCCAAGGCTTATGGGCCGCCCAGCACAGGCCTATTGACGATCAATAGCGTCATAGGCGTATTTTTTTTTCTAAAATATATACTCTGTACTATGTAAGTCGGTGTAGGCAAAAAGGGCGATCATAGTATATCCACAGAAGAATTATTATTAGTTCGTGGAGATGGTTCCATATATGATATTCCTCCTCCGTATGTATACCGTGTACGGAGTACGGAAGTACCTATACACGGAGTACGGAAGTACGCTATTTTCACTTTTTCGGTTATCTGCCGAATGAACGAATGAACTTCAGCAGTATTATCCACGCCCCACGAATGGATACGTCAAAGTTCGCTAGTCCCTTTTTCTTTCTATGATCCTCCGGTACAATATGGAGATTTTCACAGAGAACCGTAGGACCCGATGCGCCACATGAAGGTTGTGGTGCCACATATTTCTTTACCGTACGGAGTGCGCGCCTCTAGAACTGAATAGAAGTTCTAGAAACAAGGTCTAAAACTGACTGTGGAGGTGAGCGGCTTTCTCGGCAGCGTCTCGAACGTGTCTCGGGGTGGTTCTGGACGGTGCTGGAAAACAGAGATGAAATTTGGTTCGAGTCCAAATCCCATTCTGTGACAAGGAATGTCATGCCATATTGTTGAAGGCTGGAGACTACTCCGTAGGTACTCCGTACGCGTAGAGAGCAACGTAAAAAGCTGCCCCAGGTGTCCACCTTGGCAGGTGCCGGGGCCCCGGCAAATTGAAGGAGTCAGCACGTCCCAAAACGGAATGTACATTCCATGGCTCTTTCTAAAATCGGCTCTACGCCACGTTTTCCCTCTTTTTGTATTACTTTCTTTTTTTTTTTTTTTTTGCTCTCCCTTTTTGAATTCCGATCTGTGGAAATAGGGATGTGTGTTGTAGTAGAGAGGAGTAAGGGACAAAGGAGGTTTGTAAAGGGGACGGCTAATGGCATAGATCCCCACAGGGATAAGCGAACGTGCGATCTGGGATCTCGATCGATTTTACCAACCTTGGAACCCTACTAGCTCGTTTTTCTTGAATTGTCATGGCAAATAATATTCCCCCATCGTCCTTCTTAAACCCCCACCCGATGAACTAGCAAAAGTAAACAAGAAGTAACCAAAGAAACCTCAAACAATTCATCTCCTTTTACGTATAATAAAGCAAATGGCTACTTCCTAGGTGATAATAGTAAGTCCAGTCCGGGACAGACTACGTAAACTCTACAGACCATCGGAATGCACTTGCAGATGCGGTCGATTCCTCCGAACATGGGTTCCCCATGTGGACTCACGAACTAAGCTGTCAACCTCGAGAATGACAAATCTTGAGACCCGGCTTATTGATCCACCTATTATATAGTAGGTACAGAGTACCTTACATACAGAGGAATGTGGCGGTCTGTAAATAAGGCTCCTGTGAGAGCGAATTTAAAGTACTGGAATTTACAGGTAAGATCGTACGTCCTATACGGAGTAACTACGGAGTACAATGTGACATAATATCTGTATATTGCTTATATACATTAGATGATAAATTAGGTATGCTCCGTATTTTAATATGTATTTAATCTAAATCTAATTTTGAGATCTCATGCCCGATCCCGATCCCAATACTCCGTAGATCAGATCTGATTATCCTAAACACAAATACCTGCAGCGAATGATCGCACTCCAACCCCGCTAGTCGAACAAACTTAGACTAAGTCTGGGTGTTCCATTGGTCGCCATTTTACTATAAAGTAGTTGTACGGAGTAGTTAGAGAATTTCTCTCTAGAAGGATTCATAGAGTTCGAATAATGGTGTTCCTACAATATAGTGAAGATCTAAACCCCACTTCTAATCTAAATGAATTCCAAATAGTTTTTGTATTAGGCCACCTGCATATATAATATATATTGTATAGCGAATCAGGCCTTCCCAAAAAAGCCAAGGAATCATGCCATACTCTCATCGCCACAATGCACGTCCAACGTCCATAAAAAAAAGAACTACAAATCAGAAAAGAAATACGCGAGATCATGCCATATCAATATAAATAAAAGTATGATTAAGTTAAACTCCCTTTGGAACCCTTCGGTACCGAGACTTTACGGCTGAGAATATACATCCATGGATGTGGTAACAGCTGGATTTACAAAGTTCAAAAGTTGAGATTTCGATGATATTTAATTGGCGCCACACATTGACCAATAAAAGAAAAAGTGTCATAAAACCTTGAAGATTGAATATCAAATAATGGACTTGGGGGCCATAAAATGAACCATAAATGTAACGCTGAATGAGACATCGTACACACATCATATCAGGGACATACTCGAACAGAATAGCTCATGGGGAACACAAAAATGCAGGGTATAAACCAATAACGGTATTGAGAGATAGAGGGGAAACATTGAGGTAAAAGAGAGGGCATAAGAAAAAGAAAAAAAAACCCAGAAAAGTAAAGAAACCAGTTTCAGACCAGGCCAATAGCTATTGAATCATCAAAGGGGGATATCTATGCTAAAGCCGTTTTTCTCCCAGTACCTTGGAAGCTGTTGGGGGGTATTATATATAAGAGCACCGAGTAGGGAAAGAGTCCCAAAAGAAAAGTAAAGAAAAAAAAGATCAAGGGAAGACATAAAAGCCAGCAAAAAAAAGATGCTGAGCAAGGGGAAGATAGCAGAATTCCCAAAAGAAAATGGCCAAACTCCGTTGCCTTCTATTTCCCACCTTTTTTTTCCAACGCCACATGAAGAAAAAAAAAAAAAAACGAAGCTTAATGACTGGGTGGTGAGGCGGAGTCAAGAACCGACTTGGGCTTCAGGTTTGAACCCAGACTCGCCGCCTTGTGAGCACCCATCTTGCGAGTTAGCTTGGCGTAATGTAGACCGCAGGCGTTACACAACGTTCGGGCACCATCTGGTCCCCGACGCCATTCTGGTGTTTCGGCTCGGTTACAGCTGTGGCAACGACCAGGAGGGGCCGCTTTCTGTAAAACGGGGTTAGCCAAACACATTCGAGTTGTGGGGGTAGGTGGCAGGGTGTCAACCACTGTCGACCACGATCAATCCAGGGGGAAAAGAAAAGAGTCTAGAACTTACTCCACGCCGTTTCTTTGGGTCTGCGCCTGCAAATCCGCCAGTGCCTTTGAACTCTTCTTGGTACATCGCCATGTGATCATCTTCAGTCTTGAAAGCCTTGCGTTGCGCCATCTGTTCGGCGATAGCCTGTTCCTGGTTGACCACGGCTGTGCGTATCCTGATCAGGGCATCTTGGTTCCGCCGTTGCATATGAAGCATATCCTCCACCTCATTTAGCGAGGGGAGGGACCCTAAGAGCGGACCAGACCGCTGCGTTTGATGTGCGCGAGCTGCGTAGTGTCGCGAAAAGTCTAGGGTTCGCGTACTTAATTCGGCGATCTGTTCCACAATGTCAGTCCACATGTAATTTCCGGTGATTTGACCAGCCGTTTATCAATTGTGCAATGTGGTTCAAAAATAGAAGTGATGACCAATTTGAAAAAAAAAAATTAGGGGAAAAAAGGAAAATCCATACCTCATTCAAAGATGTCTCCACATCATAAACGTCCAGATGCCGTTTTCCGGAGTCGCTATGGGGAGGACCTGGTCGACCCACAAATCCACCCTTGACTTCTTCTACACGGGGTGCGCCCATGTAGGCACGGTTGTCGTAGGGAGCAGGAGGGTAGGAGTGACCACTGGACTGTGGTGGGAAGGAGTAATTTGGGGGAAATGGCCATAACCATTGGGCGAGGCCACGCTACCGGCGGAAGTTGGAGCACTGTACTCATAGCCGGATGAATTTTGCGATCCAACCGAAGTGATGCCTGTTTTGGTGCTCTGTGTAGGAGACTTCCCCGTGCTGATGGAGTGTAGTGAAGGGTTGCGCGAATCTTGTGTATTGATGGAGGTGATACTGGAACGCGATGCATCTTGCAACTGACCTTGATGCGAGAAACCGGGTTCCCGCATCAAGGGTCCGGTCGGTGGTCCATTCGAAAAGGGATTTGGTGGTCCAGCTGGACCTTCTGCACTCGGTCTTCCGATGAGATGTGAAGGCGGCGCAGGGTGTGTGGATTGTGGTGGTGGAGCGGAGGTAGATGCAGGGTATGGGAGAGGATTGTCGTTGCCGAGGGCCTCATGAATTGATGGCAGCGACTGTCTTGGGGTGTGTTTTTCCTTCTCATCTTCCACGGTGCGACGTGCCTCCGGCGACGAGATGTACCCCGGTGGTGCATTCGACGCGTAGGAGTAAGGTAGGGGTTGTCCGGAGTACATGACGTTCGGACTCATCAGAGGAGTTGGAGAAGCGGTGGCACTCGAAGGGTGTCTGGAAGTGTATCCCGATCCGTCTTTCCCTAGAAAACCTATCGCGGGTAAAGGGTCTCTGGAAATTGAAGGTTGGTCAGCTTCGGGGGAGTGACTGTAAGGTCGCAAAACCAACCTGTGCCTAGATGCGGCTTCCAAAGACCCCATCACGTTGAGAATAAATAAGTTGAAGCGATGCCTTCCAGAACAGAGATAAGGGAAACAAAGTTCAAGGCCGGAATGTTGCCTCTCGTGCGACTTAGGGAAAAGCGTTCCGCCTGTTCGTGCCGAAAGTGATGGGAAAGAGGCCCAGATCCCAAGATCCAACGACCCAAAGATCCCGGGGGGCGAAGGTTGGAAGTGGCGTTTAGATGGAGCCCGAGTAACCCGATGAATTAACCAGAGTAAATTACCTTCTCTTTCTCTCCTTTTCTTTTAATTTCCTTTTTTTTAACTTGGTTAAAAAAAAATCAATGGAACTTAAGGAAGAAAAATAGAGATCTCTCAAGAGGGAGAGAGATAGAGAGGAAGAATAAAAGAAACCCCTCCAAAAAAAAAAAAGTATGTTTAAAATCTTGATCAAAACCCCCAAAAAAAGAAAAGGGAAAAAAAAGTCAAGATCGCAAACGCAAGGGATATAAAGCGTGGAAATGGGAATGTCAATCCAAATATGAAAGCACGAGGTGGAATGGGGATAAATATAAAAGAATACACCTTAAGAGAGGGGAAAATCCAAAAATCCAAAAATCAAAGGGGATCGAGGCTACTTCATTTCGGGCTTTAGATTGGAAACGGGAAGCTTAGAGAGGAGTACAGGAACTTAATTTTTGATTTTATTTTTATTATCGAAAACATATAATAAAAAATAAAAAGGAAAAAGGAAAATTAATAAATATAATAAATAATAAGTAAAATAAAAATAAAAATAAAAAACAAAATAGATCGAGATCCGAACAGGGGGAAAATTACCCTGGGAAATTGCAAGATCGTCATAACCTGGTTTTACAAGGCAAATTACCAACTGCGGATCATCGGCATCATACCTATCACTACGGAGTGGTCTTTGTAGTATCTAATGTTGATATTTCAGTGGACCCAAGGAATTACAGATAGTCTTCTACTCCGTATATAGAGTACAGCATGTAATTACACACATTTCTCTCGAACCTGCAGGGTGTCCTCGGTGTCTGTTATCTAGAGACACAATGCGACACTGGTCAGGAACCTCCAACATCCTGGTAGTACACGAAGTTTCCTCCTAGGGTAATGACCCACAACCTATCCAATATATTCTCAACACTCATATTTAGTACGGAGTAAATAGTAAATAGTAAGAAAAAGTAAAATATAAATATAAATATTAAAAAAAGAAGAAGTTAGCCTACCCCAGAACCTAGGATCGATCGAGATAAACGGCCGATTCTCAACGTGCTAAGGGACGGCTGAAATACCGGGAGAGTGGTCCAACAAGAGGAGAAGCTAGCGGACAATAGTTCTAGCTCATCACAGTGTTCCGGTATACTGGAATCAATGGATCTATTAATATATTATATAACAAATAGCGCATAACGCAGGGCAATCTAAGAGTAATCATAAGATGGACTTAATTAACACGACAAGTATCATGTACGAGTACCTGTATTTGGATCCATGTCACATGAGAGAGATCTCCGATTCAAAGTGGGTAAAATGTCAGCCTCGGGCTATGAACTAAACTCCAGTTCCAGAGGTTAGACCGAGCTTATTAATAGTGAAGGACATGATGTCAGATCTGTATTAGGGTGTTAGTGCCTACAGGTGCTCCAGCACGGAGTACTACTCCGTACAATAGTCTAGGGTTCAAGGCCAACTTCGAAGGCAACCTTGGATATTTTCACCTTTTTTTAAAAAAAAAAAAAAGGTCTGTATGTCTGCAGCCTGCACGCAAAATATATCCCCAAGGCCCTGGAATAACAGAATCAAATGACTCAAAAGGTAAAGAATCGAGTCTAGGGGGGAGGTGGGGGAGCATGCAACCCCAAGTAGTGTCACAAAGGGGAAACACAAGACACACAAGGGGGTCTACACTAATTCAAGATCTCTTGAATGGGGACACAGAGGGGCTCTTTCCATCGCAACCGGGGGGAATCAGAGACGTGGCTGAGGTTACACAGTCAGATCTGAAAGCGCCCGATGTGGCCCCAATTACAACGTTCCATGGTTCACTCGACTTTAATTTATTTTACCTTTTTTCCGTTCTTTTCTTATTTTCTCTTTCATTTTCGTTATTTATTTATACTAGTACTTGCACGATCCATACTACTAGTATAATATGTGATTCTCATTTTCATTCACACAGAAAACACCCACTAGATACCATTTACGTCACCGAGCCACGCCGTTACAAGCCAAGATCGGGCGCAGGTGAAATCACAAAAGAAAAAGTAAAAAGAAAGAAAAAAAATAAAAATTAGGAAAGACAAACTAAAAGGGGAAATAATAAATTAAATCAATAAATAATTCGTCAGTCTCGGAGCACGCTACCCCCTTGAGTACCCGCCGAAAAGGATCGGATCGCAAGGGTATTGCAACACACGTTGCTTAAGCTTTAGATCGAGATCAAAACACGGGACGTTTATTGGCGAGATCGTGTGGGCTTCACTCCATCTCAGCCTTTTAGACCCTGACATTTAGAATGTGAGAACTGTGCCAGTATAGGGAAGCTTGAAGACATTAGAAGCTTGGATTTATGGGAAGAGGAGAAGAGACATATGGGCCGGTTGCCTTTCCAGGCGCCCTGCGTAAAGTCCCGGGAAAAGCCCGACTTCGATAGTGTTTAGCGCGGTCTCTATAGTGTCTTGGAATTTTCGGACTTTAACTACGGAGCACTTTAATTTATTCTTGCGTACTCCGTACGGAGTACTCTGCTCTCAAAAGCACCGAAGGATCAAAGCTATTTGGAAAATCAAATTTCTGGAGCCTTAAGTTTGTTGGCCTCGGACCCACCACGTTAGACGTCATATTTCCCGTTCAAACTACTGGGATGTAGGCAACTTCTTGTCTAGTCTATGTACGGAGTACATAGTTACTGAAAACCAAAACTGTCTAGTTTATCCCTAGCCCCAAGCCTGACACGGCAGAGCTGTCATGGCCCCGTTCGCCTCCTTGATCGCACTTCAACGCACAGACTCAAAGGAGGGGGGAAGAGGACCCATAATGATGCACGATATACATCGTATGGTCCAACGGTCGGCCCAAGGTCTAAAAGTGGAAGATCCAAAAACGGCGAAAGGCAATCGCCTCAAGATCTTCGGAATATCTTGCGGTTGATCTTTGACAGTTCTCAGCTGTACCATGGCCGTACCATGTACAAAGTACTCTGCACACTTGAGGGAATTACCTCGGATCAGCCTTGGAAGGTATTTGTGATATCCTTCCCATGCATACAAGTAAGAGCAAATCCCGAGTCTGATACATATTTGTATTCCCAGTGTGCAGGATTTCAGCTCATGTGCTGGCCACATCCAGGAGGCAGTGTTTTGCTCCTTAAAAATGAGAATACGGCGTGTAAGCGCATAATAGCACAATGGACTTTGTTGACGGGTCTGAAATCAACTGCGTGGAAGCAATCTACACAGTAGTCGCTGCATGGCGAGAAGCCCAGTGCACCAGCCGGATCTTACTATTTCAGCCACTCTACGATGCATTCCGTGCGCACTGGAGATTTAGTGCATGCACGGTAGGTCACTTTGATCTGCCGAGCGTGAATGCAGTAAGGATCTCTCTGCGATTGGGAGATTCTCCACCTGCAGGATAATGGGGTGCTGAGGAGGGACAAGGCGCAAGTAAGAAGATCACACTGCTGAATCCCGATGAGACTTATCACAATGAGATTGGAGGCTGAAATCCCCAGCTACTCTCTCTATTACGGAGTAGCATCTCTGGTTGTACATCATACGATAGACTAAGTGTGCCTGGGGCATTCATTCATCAGGGGCACCGGATTTCCCCGCGATGTCTCGGCGCCTTTCGATCTGAACTATCAGAATCGCAACTGGTCGCACTAGCCTGGTTGCAGTACGCTATGATGAATCATACACGATCGAAGTATAATTTCTGCAATTGACCTGGTTGTTTTTAATACGGGGGGGGAACCAGAACCAGTTATTATGGAGTCCATCCTGGTTGCCTTTTTACGGCAACTAGGAGTGCAGGATGAATTACGTAGAAGCCTACGGAGTAGACCGTGGTCTTTTTTTTACGGGTCACGTCCCACTGAGAATATCCTAGCATGGACTTGAGTATTCAAATATAACATTGAACCAGAGTCTGGCGGGGAAGAAGAAATTTCCTTGGAAAGTGGCTTTCGAAATCGAAGATATTCACGTGTTTGCAACGCCCCTTAGCCCCATAGGAGGTATTTAGACGAATGGCCGCAAATTCACCGAACATTCACCTCCAATGGCCAATGACATGAATTCTTGAAGAGATTTGACGCCCTGACGCCCATGTCAAGCTATCTCCTGGAGGAGGTGCCGATCTTTGGCCAAGCGCCTCCTTTTGAGTTTTATTTATTTGTTTACTTTACTACATAACCGCTAAAAGTGAAGATCATTGCCTAAGAAGCAGAAGAGAAATGACTCAACAAAATCACTGGAGGCCACTAGAGACAACTGGAGAAATGATCTCGCGAGTAAGTTGATCGACAAACCGTTAGAACGGTTTCTCCCCTGAGCTCCAAGTCTGACAAAAAAAAGCCATCACAGGAATATTTTCGCACGCTATAATTATTTTTCCCGAACAATTGTGGAGAACACATAAACAGACGATCACAGAATCCTAACCGCAAGGAGATGACCGACAACTTATTTTCTCAAGTTGGCAAGAGTTCCAGATCCGATCCCAATTTTAGTGCGCATCGACCATTGACTATCATTTTTTCCTCCGATACACCATATGATGACCTTGGGAGATGTCTCACGAACTGGTACCGTCCATAAAAGGGGTGAAGACAAAAGTACATCGCATAATGACTATCGTGTTGATCTACGATCCAAGACTAATATGGAGTAGCCAATTCCCAAGACTGCAGGTTCATCGATTCAGCCAAGAATATTTGGCTATCTGCTTATATTCAACTGACTCAGCAAAGGAGACTAAGACATATTCCCCTCACCGGGATAATATAACCATGCAGACACAGCACGGTTCACGTTCCTACGCCGTACACAGTAAAACCTCCGGGAATCTACCCTGCCCCCAAATAAAGCATCATGCCATGTCCCGAGACTCCGAAGTGTGGCGGTTCAGGAGGTTGTTTAATTCGCCCAGTGGGGAACTCCCGGGGATCTCTCCGATCTCTAGTCTCGAAAGAGTAACTTGACAGCTGCAAGTTGACCAAAAGACAAAGGCCAAGGGAAGAAGGAAGAGAAGGTCCGATCCTGGTCTACTAATTGACCAAGGAAAAGAGATGAGGTGGAGAACATGTGATTATTGTTCTCAAAAATCAGGATCAATCTGCAAGGCAATCTGCACGTACGGCAAAGGAACGGCACCAACGTTGACAGGGCATGGTTTTTTTTCGAACTAGCAAGGGTTCTTTGGCTGTATTACGCCAGAAGAGGATAAGAGTGACATTATTCGGGCAATATAACGGGAAGCTATGCCCTGCAAGATGTCTTAGTGTGTCTTACTGGTTACAGATTAGACCGAACTCCTCATCGAAACGTGTCAGATCTACGATTTTCCAATAGAAATTGTTTTTTTGATACTAGTTCAGGTGGATTGGTATGGACTCCGCTCTATTACTCCGCTCCTTGGATCATACGAATATGCAATATGCAGTGATATGATTGTGATATTGATTATGGATATTCCCACGTGAAGTCCTATAGGTATTTTTCTTGTCTCTTGACTCAAACATGGGACATCCTACAGGCGGAAGAATGAATAGTCTCTTTTTTTTTTTTCTTTCCCCCTAATCTCGGTGATTGGTAGCTGCACGTTCTCAACCGTCCAAGCACACGCACACACACACGGGAGAGCTCTGAGCCAAGAGGTTAGGGATTTTACTCATTTCGCTTGTGTGGATTATACGGAGTAGACAGACCGACATTTAGAAAGAATCTCCACGGCGACAAAGGGGAAAATAATAACAAAAACAGCCAAAACAAAATAAAAACGGGGAAAATCAAGCCGGACCGTTCCCAGACTCCACCACAAGATAGACCGCTTCGATCGGCGGGGGAGGAATTTCGCATTTCTCTTGGTAGGTCCTTTTTTTCCCTTTCTTTTTTCTTTTCTCTTCCAGAGACTAGGTACTTAGCGCCAGCTAGTAGTCCTAATGCGGAACTAGCTCAAGCCAAAAAGTTCTCCTGAGAGATTAACGAGATTACAAGTGGGCTGGCCGTTTTAACTGACCCACACCATCTTCAATGGCAACAGGAATCTCTTCAGCTCCACTGATATTACAGATTCGGCATCTGCCCAAATCCCGAACCATCTTGATCTTTGAAATTTGAGATTACATGTCGGGTAGTTCCGCCTAGGCAGAGTGCAAAGTACCTGAATGATAGATTGATAATATCTTGACCATCTCGCTTTTCCACGGAAACTAGACCCGAATCCTTGATTTACGATTTACCACGTACCATGTACCATGTACCTTACATTTGTATATTGCACTAAATCTCTCAACAAACTCCAACTCTCTAATTCACAGAAAAATAGAAGCCGAACACGGAGATTGGGTTGAGAGAGGTGGGAGATTGCACTCCATATACTCCATGCTCAGCCACACGAGGAAATGAGCAAAAGCTAACTTGGATTAATTAAGATCCGCCGGTGGATACACAGTGGATATAACAATAGTCCCGACAGTCCCTCCAGGTTTCCATAGCTCCATTTCTAAAATATCATATCAATTATATCAACTTGCTTTTTTTTTACAACATATGCAGATCTCGGGAGTTATCTGCCGTTTGGCCTGTGCTACTGCTTGGTATACGTACTCCATACGCGCGCAAAAATGGTTTTTCTTTGCGGGTCGAGACGGCTGAGGAGTAAAGATGCTGAATTGGTCTGAAGGTTTGCTGTCATGTGGGGTGTTGTCAATTCTAGGCTCTGATAATGCTGTATTTCCTGTGTACAACAATCCGTTGGGAAGTATCGAACATGTCTATTTTAAGTAGATTGTCATTGCTTTATTCCTTTTAGGTATAATCTCACTCGAGGTACCAAACAGAGACTGGCGCAATACAATACTGTGTGTATGGAGTATGTTGGAAAGAACCCGACTGCTCGGCGATCTCTCGGGCACTTCTTGAATCTTCCATATACACTGCGTGTTCAGCATCAATAGCTTATTTAGTGTCTCTTCGAAGGGATTGATCTAAATCGGATGTACGGAGTATGCTTGCTGTAGTCGAGACCATTTCCAGAGGCAATCAAAGTATAGAAATAGGTTGTACATGCAGTAGTATATAAATCATATGCACGGGAATCCTTCCGGTCTCGATTTTAAACTGGACGGGCTCGGCCACATCTCGGTGAACGTTCAAACGGTTCTTCATTGGACAGAGTGGATGATGATCGTAATGGATACCCTTCTCTATCGCTGTCACGTAGACTACTAGCAAGGATGTCAAGAGGACCAAAAGCTTCAAATAAGCGTGATCACTTGGCACATAACCTATGTGGTATATATGTGATAGTTCCATCTCAAATTATATATTGGTAGATCCCCTCGATTTTAAGAGCATTGTCCTAACTAGCTATACCCCCATTTTTACGTGACTCATAATATCAGGGACTATTGCAATAGCATGTAACCGAATAACCGAGAACTGATTCTATACAAGCGCACCAATCATTTTCCCATGCAAACGCAAAGCTCGAAAACAAGGGTCCAGTCCATATGGATGCACATCCTAAGCTGCAGATAAGGCCCATTGCAGTATTTGACAGGTGAATTATGCACCCCAAGACTTTTGACGTATGCATTAGCAACAAGCCTAGCCCAATCACATATTAATTTGACCATCTAGACGAATAAGATTCCTCCAGTGAGGTCCAATAAAGTTTGAAATCTGAGTTACCACACGTCAAATAGGAAGTCTCCCGATGATTGGAGAACTTTGAATCTGACACCTGCGAGCTTCCGGCTGAAGATATTTTTATTCCACTAGGTATGTATGTTATTATTTGTCATTGCAAGAGAATGGTTATGCTTTTCTCCAGCTGTTTCTCCCAGAGCCAAAAAAAAAAAAAGAAAAACGAAAGTAGACAAAAGTACCGAAATGTTGCCGCTTGGATCTCTCAAAATTTCCCATGTATCCACCCGATCCCTGTTCCATCTTGTAATTTTCTTATGGAAATCTCCGAATAGAAGGTCAGAAGAACTGGTTCGCCGTCCTAGCAGGGCAATTCTAGAAGCGGGGCCCAAATTGGGTATTTTCTATTTGCCCCGTTCCCTTCCAATGGATCACCTTCACGCTATTTTTGTCGCTTCAAGGGGAAGGTGACTGGATGAACTAGTGGAAAAAAAAATCACCTCTACGGATTACCATCCAGCATAACCGAAGGATCGGCAATCGTCAAATATACCAAAACACATGGGCTGGGTCCCCGCAGATCCATGTCATACCAGTTGGAAAGGGAACTGACATGAAAACGGCGGTCCACGGCTGATCTGACAGGTTCTGGCAGATTCTGACAGGGTCTTCACGGTGGAGAGAGGTGGGCCAAACGAAAATATGAACCCACACTCGAGAGTTCCCTATGAATGTCGTAATTTTATCCTAGGTAACTACCGAGTGCTACTCCTATATCTTGAGGGGGTCTTTGACTCTCGGGCCTATACTCCGTACCTAAACTCCGTACCTAGTCCCAATACAGTCAAGGCGTCGGGGATCTGGGCAGTCTACGAAGTAGCTAGTGTGTTTATGCGCGTACTCCGGTTTCCGTTCTTAGTGCGACTCGGGATTTACAATATGATTTTGTGGAAGTCGATCGTACTTTGTGCATAATGATTTCCATGCTTAACTCCCATCTCTATCCTCAGTTTGGTAAATTAGTAAAATTCACACGTAAACCTCGCAAATCTGTGGCAAGATGACTGATCCACAGAAAAAAAAACGTCAACCATGTGCCACCGAAGTCTCGAGCCAATCAACTCGTCTCCTACTGGCGCCTCCACCTACTGTCCAATGTCAAATCCCGGGCTTGGCTCTCGGGGATCTACCCCGTACTGGTTTATAAGCTGCACACAGATAACAGCCTAGATTTCATACTCTGTACCTTTTCCGCCTCGGATCTTATATGGCCAATGATAGGAGCCCTGGCCTAATACTACGCCCTGGGGTTGGGCGGCACGGAATCCCGTCTCTTTAGGCTAGGTGCATACGGTAATGCAATGCAGCTTGCCGTATGGAGTATGGAGTACATTGCAGCGGGATAATTCGTGGTTTCATCCCAATCATTGGATGAGACTATCTTGTGTGGAATGCGGAGTACAGCATACTTACAACATACGGAGTAGAGATAAAGGGTGTCGTGGCACATAACCTGAGTCATGTTTTATGCCAAAGCCTCAGTATTTTTATTTGGCCTATGTATCATGCTTGATTCATAAGAATGGGGTTAGATTTCTAGCATAGTCTTATAGGATAAGAAAACAAAGAGGCATTCCAAGGGATGAATTTGGTATTGTTCCCCCTTGTGTTTGTGTTTGGCCCTGTGCATGAGATTTATGGATTCTATGCGGGATTATATATTGTTTGATGCATTGCTGCACTTGTCAGCAAATAACCAACATTGTTGGTTTCAAAGTATATTGCACATAAACATTTACCTTTTCTTTTACCAAAATATTGATCCTCTTCCTTTTTCCTATTAATCTTTAGATATAACATAAGATCTTTATCCCTAAACTCCAATGTATGGTATATCCACGTGACTGTACCTCATCAAATGGCCCGTGCACCGAGCTTGGCCTATCCCCACTTGAGCTTCCAGTCCAATATATCCATAGTAAAATACCAATTTTCTTCAATTTCCTCTTAGAGCCTCACTTGGATTTTTCTACATTATGGCTTCAATTCTGACTCTGGCTGACATCCCTACTGTGGCACGTTTATACCGTGCGAAGCGGCTCCTTCCTGTGTCCTCAAAATTCCCACCATCCCAGTCTCTCAACAACACCATCTCCATTATCCGCAATGACATCACCAAGCTCCAAGTGGACTGCATTGTGAACGCTGCCAACGAGTCTCTACTCGGCGGTGGTGGCGTGGACGGTGCAATCCACCGAGCTGCAGGTCCCGAGCTAGTTGAAGAATGCTACCATCTTCATGGATGTGACACTGGCGATGCAAAGATCACTTTCGCCTACGAACTGCCCTGCAAGCGTGTGATCCACACAGTCGGCCCAATCTACAGAAAAGAATACGACCCCGTCGCGCTCCTTCGATCCTGCTACCGACGTAGTCTGGAACTGGCAGTCGAAAACGATATGAAGAGCATTGCTTTTGCTGCTATCAGCACCGGAGTCTACGGTTATCCTAGTCGAAAGGCCGCTGAAGATGCTATCAAAGAAGTCCGAGAATTCCTCGTTGGACCTAATATCGGAAAGCTGGAGCGTATCATCTTCTGCAACTTTGAGCTCAAGGATGTGACCGCCTATGAGGAATTCATTCCGTAAGCCTGTCTCATCTCTCACACTGCTTGACAGGATACTGACAATTGGTCTAGGGAGTATTTCCCTCCCACGCAGGAGGACTTGGCTGAGAGCAGCGACGCTTGAACCACCATGCTAACAAGATGTTGCACGTCTCACTCGGCTGCACACAGTGGAGCCATGTACTAGCATGTCTCCGACACGATTTACGACCTCCATCACATGAATTCAACGAAGCACGATTTTTTTTCCTTTTGTGATATGTTAGTTTAAAAGCGATTTTTGCTCAAAGGCGTCCTTGAAATCGTCATCCTAAGTCTTAGTGTTTCTCTGTACTGGTAGCACATAAGGCGAAGATGAGGCAGTTCACCCCCATACTTTGATAGCGCTTTCGTATTAGTAGGAGCAATTTTCATTATTAGATTAAGTCTGTAAGCAGCTTCTTCTCTTCCAAGGTTCTTTACTATCTTCTACGACAATCATCTTGGTGTCAGCCCACTCATCTGCTGGTAAAGGCAGAATGCAAACAATGCAAACACGCTATCAGATCGCGCATTTGATCATGATCCCAGCTTGAGACCACTTCCCTCCAACTCCAATTGCAAGTCTCTCGATGACCATAGCTGCATAATGAAACTTGACTACCTGAACTGAATACCCAATCCATAACACAATCGATAGTCCCCGCAAATCCCCCGACCCCTCAACCTCCGCCTCCAACTCCAAAAATGTCAAAACCTCAACGACCAAGAGGGATACCAACCCCCAATTCACGATTCCGAGTGCATATCCGCGAAGAGCCAAAGCCTCAAATCCCAGAACCCTCAACATACGAGGGCCCATCCCTCTCCAAACAAAAACGAACACCCGCGCTCATCTCACACTTCCTCACAAACCTCCGCCAACGCATCTCCGCCCTCCCATACCCAGTCCGACAAGCATGTCGCACTCTCCGCTGGGCAGCACCCGTCCTCCCGATTGCCCTCTTCTTCCCAGAACACGTCATGCAAGTGATGTGGGTTCGCGGACCCTCAATGACACCATACTTGAACGAGGAGTATGCCCAAACGCAAACGAAGAGCGATATGGTGATGGTCAGCATGTGGCCGTGGGGATCTATACTGCCGTTCAAAAAGGAGCGCAAGCTTGAACGAGGGATGATTGTTACTTTCCGGTGGGTTTTTCATATGCGTGTTTACTTTTATTTACTCTTATTTTATATATTGTTTTTGTCGAGTCGAGTGCAGCAAATACTGACCATATCCTCGATACATATAGCTCCCCTGCAAACCCATCTCACATCGCTATTAAGCGCATTATCGGTTTGCCCGGTGACCGGATCACGACTCGCGAGCCATGTCTACGACAAACCCAGATCGTCCCGTGGAACCATGTTTGGTTGGAGGGTGACGCCGAGGATCCCCGGAAGACGCTGGATAGCAATACGTATGGGCCTGTCAGTCTTAGTTTGATTACTGGGCGGGTATTTGCAGTGCTGGGGCCGCGGATGCGGTGGCTGGACTGGACGGACTGGGAGTCTGGGTCAACAGATGATGCGGCTGCGGATTCGTACCGACAGAGTGTTCGGGATCGTGTGTTGAAGGACGCTGTTAAGCTCGACCAGCCTATGTTGAATTAATGAGCTGGTTACAGATGGAGGTTGGCGCATATATTGCCCTTTTGTACATGTTGATAGAGCTTGATTTTCCCATGTCTGATGATGTTGTGGACTGGAACTTGTACATATATTAGGAACGTCTTTTGGATATCATTGTATTACTAGTTTTGAGTACAAAACGCTGTGCTATGCGTATGCGGGCGAAAGGACCGAGAAAAGGGGAGGGGAAAGGAAAGCAAAAACGAAGTGGTATATACCAATAGAAAATGAATCGTGAATGACCGAGAAATGCAGACAATGCAATAATCAGTAATTAGAGAGAAACAAGCCGTATATCTTCATGTTTCTCTTCCTGAAGACGGTCAATTTCCGAGGAAATACTCATCACCCAACGGTCCTTCTCCACACGACTACGTGCTTTAAACACGATGGTACGGCCATGCTTGCCCAGCGTGGACACATGACGCAAGGACCTTTTGGCTTTTCCTTGCTCCCCTATTTCCTGGGCTCGGAAGTAACTCTTACTCAAGGGTTGCCAGACCACGAAGGTGATAGCGGTGTCCTCATCGCGACTTGTGAAGGCATCTGAATCGAGGTATACCCGCGGCAGAGCATGAAGACCAGGGTTATTGCTGTCGAATGTCTGATTGGCATACAGCAAGTCGTTCTCGGTAATCAAGCCAGAATAAATATAGCAATCTTCCAGTTGGATAGTTGCTTCAAGTTCTTGATGAATGTGTGGAATCTCAGTGCCGTTTCGTCTGCGCAGTGTGCTTCGGAAAATTAACAGCTTGCCTGCTGTGAGGATGACATGGCATTGGTGGAAAGTGGTGTGGCGACGGGGCTTTCGATAGAGATCGCCGGACATCTGTTGATGTTGTCAGTAGGTTGTGCTTGTATTTGTCTGATGTTATGCTGGGATAACCTACCTTGATAGTCCGACAACCAGACAGAGAGCACATGTTATGCAAGTGTGGAGACGCTTCGGCTTTCTTCACTTCCCATTTCTTCGCGAACTGCCCGACAACAGATTCCATTGCCTCGTCGATATCCAACAGCTTGAGATTACGCTTCCGTACGGCCTGAAGCTCTGCGGCATCGTCTGCGCAGCGAGTATGCCAATACTTCACAAGCGCATCAAGCCGTTTGACCCACTCATCCCGTGTGGCATCATCGTATGCCTGGAGTCGAATGACAAGACCGTTATCGAGAACCATTTCAAATGTCCTATCGTCATCGAACTCTCGCGTTGCTCCGTCATCCTGCCGTGAGTCTCTGGGTTCACGGGTGAAGTCCACAGAAGGTCCTTCCTGGATGTTGGGGTCAGCAGGGCAGCTGCCACGATAGACATTGCGGACTTCTTGCACCCGACACATATCGATATACCCATCCGATTGGCTGATATTGTGTACACTCCTCTGTACATGCGCATAAGCCTCTTCGTCGTGCCGTTTGACGAATTCCTGATTGCCGCTGGAAAGCCATGTAATCTGGCCATTTTCAAGTGGATAAGGATCGATATCCCATGAAAGCGGCATTTGATCCAATATTTCACGGGCAGTTGGCACACTTCCATCTTCTGAGGGAGCACATCTCGGCGGTTGCGGGGGCAGTGCCTTGGCCGGCCGACAGAAAAACAAATAATGATCCTGGGTGAAAAAGTACAGCCGTTTGAAGAACATCTTGTTCATCCGCTGATGCACACCCTTCTGGGATGTAAGACGGACTAGGAATCCTTCGATCGGGGCAGGCTCCTCCTGTATGCCTCGGTGCCTGATTGTAGTAGAGTAATGATGTCTTGGTCGTAACTCAAGCTCATGAGACGATTGCATCCCAATGGTACCATACATCTTTTCCTCGTTGACTCCAAATACCCATTCAAGTCGGTCATACCGCTTCCAAGCAAGTCCCATCTTCTCAGTCTTGGACCAAGCTTTCAAGACCTCAGTCCACTCGGCGCACCCTTCGAGCATATCCATGCATCCTCGGATGATGGCAGCGGCAGCGTATTTGTTGTCAACTGCTGCTTTATGCTCGCTATCGGAATCATCTGCTTTCAGTCCTGCCTCGAGCTCACTGAAAGGATTTTTGAAAATGAGGGAAACCCCTAGATCAGGGACGTGAATAGGGAGTGAAGTGGGACGGCGCCATCCAAGCACCTGGCGAATGAAAGTGTACCATTCAGCAGAGTGCGCCGCAGACTTTGGACGGAGGATGAATATTTTGGTTCCACGCTTGCAGGGATGCCAAATAACGATGGTCTTGTCGAGGGGGGAATAGAAGTTAACATGGGTAGTTTTGTGATTGAGGCGTACTTCGTAATAAGGAGGTGTTTTGCTGTTCGGACGTTGTACATCAGGAATTACACGAGTGCGGTACATCTGAATGGCAAATGGTGTATGCTCTACAGAGCTTTTGCGGCACACGACAAGGAACTCCCTCCACTTGTCCATGGTCCGTGTTTCCATGCGCAGGCTGTCATTCTCGGTGTAATCGGCGGGAAGTGTGTCCTGCATAGTTTCTTCCACACAGACCAGCATTTTTTCTGCTTTGACAATCTCCCCATCTTGCATCTTTCGTCGGTGCGGTCGATTGGCAGAGATAGTACCTTGCGTCTTTGCAATCTTAGAGCGCATCTTTTGCTGCTTGTGTCTGATGTTGTCATCCAGGTTGAATTTTGCCATCTTCCTAGTGAGTCTCCGTTGGACCTGCGCATCTTCACCAGTATCATCCTCATCTTGTGGGTCGTGGTGTTGAAGCGTTGCTCGAGATATACCAGATGCCTTGCTTTTTTGTTTCCCTTTGTCCTTATACCTGCTCCGAAGAAGCTGTGTTGTCGAATCGGCCTCGCTTGCAACCGCGGATGGATTGGGGGTAAGAGGGTCAGGGGAAGCATGACCGGTCAAATCTGTGTTATGTGAGCCCCGGGACTCTGGTCGTCGCTCAGGCTGTTCCAGTCTGCTAGCTCGTATCGTGGCTATTGATTGCACCGTGTCTGCAGAGCTGGAGATCTCTTCTCTTGCGGTGACGAACGAAGACGAAGCAAGATCGTTGCCGTACATGTCATATTTCCCCCTTGTTCTGGCTTTGGGGGTGCTGTCTGTATCCTCTCCGCTATCCTCTCCGTTATCCTCCCCGCTACCCCACTGAATATGCCCGCCGTTGTCTTCTCTGGGCTCTGTGTCCTCTTCCGGCAAGGGGTCGTCGCCACTGGCCTCGGCTTCAGGGTGGGTTAAGGTCTGCAATTCTCCCACAGGATCTGCTGCAGCTTCTTCCCGTGCCTCTGTTTCGATCTCATCATATTGCTCCTCGGCGGTCTGCGTGCTTGTATTGGTGAGCGCCAGGGCAACCTCCTCATCTAAATCGGGTGACGATGGGCCGGGTCGATCGCCATGTTCACCGTAGTGGGTCGCAACAGGGCCTGCAGAGAACGAGATGTTATGTGATGTATAGTTCCTGACTTTCAGTCGAGATTTATACCAGGACTTGCGATGACCTTGCAGCCAGCCTTCTGGAATTGGACCAACAAAAAACCGCCGGTTCGTCATATGCAAGTGGTTGGCGGAAGCATGACGCTATCAAAGAGCACCAGGTCAGTTCTACAACTCAACTCCCAGGAGACGGTGACATACTAGCTGCTGGTCTGTGTATGAGCCAGTCTGCAAGCCATGATAGTGGTCATGGTATGGCGAGCTTGGGTCAGTTTCTGGTCGCGACCCATTGACCTGGTCCGGTGAAGAGGTCATGACAATCTACTATGTAGTACCCTCGTGGACCAAAAAGGGCATGCACCAGACATATGCAGGAGCAAATAAAATTGCCCAGGCACCGACGAACCCCAAGTAAAGTTCATAGCGCGATCGCCAATCTCGATGTAATGTGGTTCGATGACGTCGTTGCAAGATCTATGCAAATACTGCAAACATCACAAACAAGTTGTTGACACTTCACCGTGTTGGTCCTGTTTACACTGTTTGCAGTCTCTCTATATCCCGTGTGCCCCGCCATTATTGGCTTGCGTGGCAGCAGCGGTGAAGTGGACAATATCCAACGGTCTCCTGATTAAGCTCTTTTCTCTTTCTCCAACTATCTATTTTCCACTTGAATTCTTCTACAAAAATGGCTGCTATCCCTGCTGACGGAACATGGTTTGATACCATCAACAAGTCCTTCGCTGATGTCCCCATCAATGCGGAGAATGGCATCTCGACCACCGAGTTCCTCGAGGCCGCTGAGTCGCTGGTGACTCTCTTTGGTGCGTGCTGCTCACCTGCATTGATCTACTTCAAACTAATGCAGGAACTCTATAGACGTCCTCGGTTCTGCTGCCTTCACCCCGGTCAAGAATGACCTGCTCGGTAACATCAAGGTTCGTCCAATACGTTATGTCGCCGGTGCCAACACATTCTAAAACCTCGTGCAGAAAGTCCGTGAGCGTCAACAGGCAGCTCCAGCAGAGTCTGAGACCCTGCAGGACCTTGTCCTTAACGAATTGAAGACCGGCAAGCACGTTGCCACTGAAGGTCTGGTCTGGCTGGTCCGGTATGTTCACATGTCTCAATTGTGATGGAAGAGGCCAATCGCAATGGCATCCCTCTCATTTCCACAAATTTTGTATGAACCATTGACTGATTATTGGTTCTTCTCAACAGAGGCCTCGACTTCACCGTCCAAGCCCTCCGTCACAACATCGACAACTCCTCCTCGGAGCTCTCTGACTCCTTCCGCGGTGCCTACGGCAACACCCTCAAGCCCCACCACTCCTGGATTGTCAAGCCTGTCTTCAGCGCTGCTATGTCTGCCACCCCATACCGCAAGGACTTCTACAAGAAGCTGGGTGAGGATCAGGCCAAGGTTACTGCCGAGCTGGCCAAGGAGGTCGCTGCTTTGGAGAAGGTGATCGCTATCCTGAAGGCTTTCCAGGATACCAAGCCTGCTCAGTGGAAGTAAGTTTGCCCTGGAGGCCTTTCCACTTGATTAAACATGTGCACTGTGCAACTTGATATGTAAATATTCGATTTGGCTTCATTCAAGCATGCGAGTTTGTATTCTGTAGCGAATTCACTGGTTTGGTCGTCAAGGAATCTAGATCATGGCGTATCTGGGGTAGAGATCCGAGCGTTGTAACCTTGAAATGAGATCATCGATTTATAGGAAGCAGATGTCACATGGAAGAAGGCAGGGAAATGACATGACTAGCGGACCACCCAATCTATAAAAGTAAATTGAATAGGGAAACAGCATGACCGCTCACAACGTACATTTCAGTAAGCTTACAATCCTGCACCAATTATACATATTCGCTTTGCTTGTTGGGTTTCGTTCATGTCCGGAAAGCAGGTACACCCGAGGCCCAGCGTCACCACCCGTGGACCTGGGTAGACTTGGCAGGGTATCCCTCTATTGCCCCACCAGATGCTCCCCAACATCCCGAGGCCAATCTGAGATAGCTCGGTACATATGTGTGCTTTATACATGTGCCGAGTACTAGTTTCGCTTTGATCTACCAGACCCTTGACAGAATGGAAGGGCTCCATCTTTTACTACAACATAGAGTATAGCCCTTGTCTCGGCACGCGGTCTAGGCCTAATTTAGAAGACCGGTTTGCTGAGAGTACATTGCAGCTAATCTCAATTTTGGAACGATGGTAAGGGGCCACTAACGTGAGAGCCTGGTTCTCTGGAGGCCCATATTAGATTATTAGATTGGCAGTTGGGGCTCTGGGAGTATAAGTTATTCTGGTGAGCCCTATATATTGCGTGAGTATTCCGTACGGAGTAGACCAAGTGCAATAGTATAATATGGTGGTAATACTGTCGATTATCTAATAATCGAATGATGTTGAGACACAACTACCTATTTTGTACGGAGTACTCCGTAGTCCGAGAATGGTTGTATATGTACTCCGTCCAGGGGACATATTGTCGAGTTCCAAGGTTACTTCCTAGGTTGTGGGGCGGAGTTCGTATTAGGTAATTTCCGACCACCCCCCGGGGCCGCTACATGCAGATCTCCTACCTCTTCTGCCGAGGTCTCCGCTGATCGAATGCTTCGCTTCACATCTTCGGAGTACGGAGTACTCCGTATGTGGTAGGGATTCCTTAAGAGCCTCGAAACGATTTGTATCAGATCTCGATACGGAGTATCGAAACGAATCTCGAGATCGGTTTATCTCCTCAGATAAGACCTAGATAAAGTGCCACCACATCGCCAAATCTTATGAGTATTGTCGGCAATACACGTCACAATCCCTAGACAAGGATCGCCTGTCATATCCGCAACTTAGAATTCAGGTGCAACTGGGTTTGGTTTGGGATGGACGGGAGTGCTTCCCCTGAAGACAACCGAAGACAACCGGAGACAACCTTTGGAACCTTCCAAGGTTGGAAACTTCAAAGCGGATTATCAGCAACGGCTGCCCATTATAGAATAGTCCCGACACTAGCATCACGGTAGCATCGCGGTGGTCTCACGGACTTGGATCTTTTCAAGCCATCGACTCCACTGGTCAGATTTGATTTGCGGTCATCAGTGGGGAGTGGATTATTCGGCCGGGCTCGAGTCTTGGAGAACAAGAGGCCTGTGCATACTCCGAAGATATTCTATTACTTTGTAATAACAAGAGGCTTGAGCGGTGGCATCTGAAACTCATTGGAAGCTCCCGTATTCAGAACAGTTGCCATGCATGTGGCTTCCACATGGTTTTCAGAGTTCTCTTTTAATTCCATCTCTGCATGGGAGAACCTTGAAATATTCGACGCTATTGGAAAAAAGAGTTTTATAGTCTTTTCTTTTTCTTTTTCGAGTTCTTTTTCGAGTTCTTCCAAAGGTTTCCCCTTCCCCCACACATGAAACCCTCCATGTTCCACGGTTAGAAGCCTGCCGCCCACCTACAGGTGCCGAAGGGCCCCATTATTCCAAAGTTTGAAGCAGATGTCTAACCCCATATTAACAAGCGTATAGTATTACCCGTTGATTCTGGCTATTTTTTTTTTTGCCTATGTTGCATTTCCCGTTATTTGGCCGCATTTTCCTTCCTTTTTTTTACGAGAATATCGCATTGGCCCCTCTCTTTCTTGGCCCGTTCTCGCCACTGATGCCTGTGGTCGTAAGGCTTGATCTACATGGTAGTGGATTTTCTCTTAATGTAACTTTTTTTCTCCCCTTAATCTATCTTATTCTTGTTGCTCCTTCGATCCTCGCATACTTCGTAGGGAAACTATACGGAGTACGGCATGACTTGGTAACCATATATTCATTCCCCCGGTCAATATGTTGCCCCTCGAAGGTCGTAGCCAGTCGATCTTTATCGTTACTACTGTCTTCCTCGGAATCTCATTTATTGCCGTCTGTCTACGATGCTTCGTGCGCATCCGACTTGTCAAGGCCTTTGGCTGGGATGATACCTTTATGGTATGCGCAATGGTACGTGTGATAGGTTCTATGCACAAGACTGAGACCTGGACTAATTGATTTGCAGTTGCTAAACATATTGTTTGGTTTATGTGGTATCACTGGCGCATTATATGGAATGGGACAAAGATCCGATGACCTCGTGAAGAGGGGAACGATGGAAACCGCGATGTTTGTATGTTGGCCTTCGACCCCCAACCTTCACTTACGAGATGAGAATCACATGCTAAAACTCCCCCAAAGTGGTGGTGGCTCGGTCAAACCAGCTATGTCTGGACCTGTGCGATGGCCAAGATCTCTATCGCTTTCGCCCTCCTCCGCTTGACGGTTTCCAATGTCCATAAACTTGTGTTATGGGTTGTCATTGGCGTCACTTGTATTATTGGTATAGTCTTCTGGTTCATGTTGACATTGCAATGTCAACCGGTTGAGTTCTTCTGGCAACGGGTTCGCCTTTTGTCGAACCCTCATGCCAATGTTTCTGGCAACTGCATGAACCTTGACAATATCATTGCCATGGCCTATGTCTACAGTATCACCGCTACACTGTGTGATCTGATCCTGGGTCTTTTGCCTATTGCACTGGTGTGGAACTTGCAGATGAACATAAGGACCAAATGTGCCTTGGCGGGAATTCTGGGAATGGGATGCATGTATGTCTGCCCTTTAACACCCTGAAATAAGACTCAATACTGACATATTCTGGTATAGTGCGAGCGCAGCAGTCATCGTTCGCATTCCATTCCTGCACGACTACAAGGATGATGACTTCCTATGTGAGTTTTCCATTCCTCTGATCAAAGAATGAAAAAGCAGCAATAACTAACACTATTCAACCCCAACAGACGCAACCGCCAACATCTCAATCTGGTCCAATGTCGAAGCTAGCCTCGGAATCGCCGCAGGCAGTCTAGTAACTCTTCGGCCGTTATTCCGCTGGTTCCGCGACCCCAGCTCTATGGGAGGAAGTAAGAGCAAAAGCAAGCGCACCGGCGGCAGCATGCCTCTCTCAAGCATCAACGGAGTACGCTCCACCACATCCAACCCGCAATACTGGCGACCAGATCTAGATCAGGAAGAACATACTGTGATTACGACTGTTCACACCTCGAATGGATCAGAGGCGAGCCGAACGAGTAGCCAAGAAGATCTAAATCCGGCACATGGTGGCACATTCTTTCATGGGGTGAATGTCCAAAAAACGTTTTATGTTTCAGAGGATCAGAGATCCTAAGTGGGTGACCAGGTAGTTAGATAGACTATAATATATCCAAACTTTAATCTATTTTTTTGGCTCAATACTGCATATGTCTCACTGGACCATAACAAAGAAAACATTTGGTATATATAGCAAAATGGAGATACAAAACGAGACTGGCTTATCCTTCAATGTTGAATTGCACAATGCTAGCAAAGAGATGAGTAGTTAAAAAAGGGTATAGAAAAAAAATGTAATAATAATAAGAATAATATAATAGACAGCTAGAAGAATAAATCAAATTAAAAAAAAAAACCTAATGTTGGTCATTACCCCTGTAGTTATGCCCTTTGTGGTATCCCGTTAACCTTGGAAGCCAGGTAGCCTGAAAAAGCCGTCCCTATTTCGAAGTTGTAAACCTCTCTAATATCTCCAGAGCTTTTCTGATATGTTCTATCAAACCTGATGCTCACTCATGCCCTTCCATAATCTCGTGTAATTCACGCCAACCTCGTCCATGGTCTCAATGAGCACGGCTAGGGTACAGACCGGCCGCCACAGCACGTCTCATCCATTCGCCCCTAGGCAATACCATAAAACCTTCCAATGTTCTTGGAGGTTCCGGCTGTCTCAAGGATAATAGAAGAGAACGAGTCTCTTTTAGCAAACCAGACCAATCTTCGGGTTTGGGGGCGAGGTTGGTTATATGTGATTACAGCCTACTGTGGCATCTACTAATTGTAGGGGCCGGAAAGTGAGGAGGGAGAGATTTGATTTCTATGGAGTGAGATCTCCGACTATATAAACCTGTGAGAGGTTGATGTCGCCATAACACAACCTTGGGAGTTACCAGATCCCATAGACAATTAGAATACAATATTTTATTAACAAATTCGATTTCACTCCTTCTACATCGCTCGAAACTCCCAGTCGCATGGTAAAGCCCTCACCCGTACACCTGCTCCAGTTGAACAAGACTCGTCTAGGTCCGTGTCTGCCATAATGAAGTCCATCACACTTTATATGAATGCTCGTGCCTAGATGGAAATTCTTGACTCCCGGGTACGGTTATACCATCAACCCGAGGGCGGCCACAAGGGACTAGAACCCTTCCAGGTCCTCAACCTTCGACTGCCGGTAAGGCAAACTCGGGATAGCCATGTGGTGTCGCTGCCCATCACTTAGCTATGGCTTATCAAACTGTTCTTGTGCTTTGCCCAATTCAGAGTTTACGGTATCGCATTCTCGTTTGTTTTCTCCACGCTCGATGGCCGCATGCCGTTGTTTTTTTGATTTCCGAGCCGTTTTTACCTCAGGCAGGCACGATTTCCGCTTCTTCGTCTGATTTTCCCCATAATTGAGGCTGTCGGGTTGAAAATGCTCGTCGCCGGATTAAAGTTGGGGTGCGCACGTGTGTCTGTGGCCAGGAGGTGCTGGTAGAGCTTGTTGGGACACGTTCTTGCTTGGCTTTAGGGATAGCCAGTGGAACTCAACGTTCACCGAGGTCTTTGTTTCATTCTCGCATCCTTGGTATGAGAGAAAGCTGAAGCAATGCTATGGTTCGAGGTGTATCACCAGGTCTAGTCGGTGCTATCCCGGTTCTATTTTGACCCTTTGGGTGCCCTGGCTAATCCCCAGCAGGCGCATATGTCCTATCTCTGAGTATGGTTCAGGATCGATAATTTCGCGGTCGCAGAAATTTCCCTGGCAATAATTAGCTTATCATGATCAGTATAGATGCCCAGGTGCCCGATTCGACCACTTACATAACGTTTGGTAGCATCGCTATCAATGAGCCTCCTCCGGTACGCACGTCCAGGATGCTCGCAGTTGTGGCATTTCCCTTGATCAGTTAGCATAGGTAACCTAGCTATAAATATGGGAGGGAACTTGTTTATGCCCTTACCTGCGATGCGAAAATCGACCTCCAGTTCTTTGGTATCGCTGTGCCATAGAGCCAGGTAGCCAAGTTGCTCGCTATAAGCACTTTGCAATATGTTCCATATACGGAAGGATCAAAATAAAATCCGTCTCGTTCTTTGGCCTTTTCCGAAGATGGGTCTCGCGAATCCGCGCGACATAGCTTATGTGGCCACCGGGAACACGGTCATCACAGCCTTGCGATCCTTCTATACCCAGGTGGTAGATGCGAAGAGGCGGTGACATGGAATTTCACAATTAACCGATTGGGGGCGGGGGGGCCTGGATGGAGAAAGAAACATGAGATGGGGGAGAAAAGAAAATATACGATATACTAATCGAGGTAAGTGTAGAGATATATATATGTCAAGGTACTTTCATTACGAGAAATTGAAGGAACCAAAGTTTTTTTTTTTTGTTACACGTTAAATAGATACCTAGGTATATGCTGTACACTCCTTAAATATTGTATAACTAGTAACTAATAGTTATATAAGCCCACATGACAGATATGCTTTTCAACGGGGCTGCAGGATGCGCTAAGACCGCCACCATGCAAGTTTATTTCTTAGGAAATATGGAAATGCTTTGTTTTCCTTCATAGTGCACTTTATTGCTCCTCTCTTCAACAGCCCGGCCGGGCTAGCTCAATCGGTAGAGCGTAAGACTCTTAATCTTAAGGCTGCGGGTTCGACCCCCGCGTTCGGCTATTCCTAAAAACCAAACCTGAGATTTCTTTTTTGCTCTTTTCTTTTTGGGCTATTATAAGGACTGAAGTGATGGGGGATTCTTTTAGACATGGAAAATGATGGTTTGGTATAGAGTTTTAAATGTTCTTTTTGTATATTTTTAGATATCCTTTTTTTGCGTCTACACAAAGGAGGTAAAACACATAAACCACGCAGAGCAATTTTCTATGTATGACTAGGGAATTCGTCTGCCGCATTCCTTTGTTGCCTCTGAGACACTGTACTTCGTTAGATCTGGTCTTTGCTTCTTTGCTTCTTTCTCCCACAAAGCCCCTGGTGAACTATATAATAACTGCATGGTACTCGTAGTATGTGGTTATCATCTGTCATTAGCATCTCAGCTGACCAGGATTCGAGATACCTCCTTATTTTAATCTCCAAGACGTGCATACTACGTAAATACTACGTGTATAACTTCATCTGTTTATACCTCTCTCGACTAAAGGTATATATATCATTGTGTATTCTCCTCTCATCGACGCCTCTTTCCAACAAGCTGCTCTAATTCGTGTCATACTTTACTTTATCACTGTTTCGATCCCGATTCCTCTTTTCAAATTTCACCATGGCAGGTTTTCGAAGCTTTGGCAGAGCTGTGAAGAAGGGATCGCTTGCAGGCCTTCGAGGCTTTAGCAAAGCTGTGAGAAATGGATCACTTGCTTTGGTGTGTGCGTGTCTGGGGCTGTGTGTGCTAGCGATATTTATTGTGGGAAGTGTTTTTCAGATTGTCATTAGCACTGGTGTGCTACTGCTACGTCTTGTGGGAAGTATTTGTTCTTGTGTCTTTTTTGTTGCATTTGGTTGGTGAAATTGCGAGAAAGATCCATCACTCCTGTGCATAAGCGTTTTAGTCGGTGGATGGACATATAATCTTCATCGTGGATATATAAACAAGTTCATATAAAATACGAAAGAATTCCCAATATATATGTATATATATATAGTAAAGCCATTGATTGTATATATCGTAGAAAGAACCAACGCCCGATGCTATGCACATATCATCGTAAAGCAAAGTGCTCGAACGCCAGAACATCAATATTAAAAAAAGGGTGCAAGCGAGAGTAGACGGGCGGGTGACCAAAAGACGCAAGATAGATGTGCAGGCACCGCGTGTGAACAAAAATAAATATCCTCACCCCAACAATTAAAACTCAAGTCAAGAACCTGGCTGTAGATTCCCCGTATAAACACCTTCGAAATCGAGATTCGCAAGCATGCCACTAACATGATCGATCTCACGGCTCAAATCCTCGACGTTCATCGCTAGACTGCTAACTTCATCGAATTTCCGTCGCCGATTGGCATCAGCGATCATTTCGGACACGAAGAACTTCTGCTCTTCCAGCACTATCAGCCGGTCTCGGAGAGACTTTTCTTCCGCTTCCAGAGCTGAGACGGCACTGCTGGTATCGCTAGCCAAGCTGCTATTGCTACCGCTAGCGGTAACGCTGTTGTATTTGATGGATGCAAGAGCAGACTCTGGTGGCCGGAGACCCGCCGAGGAGCCATTGACTGGAGTGCTCGGGGAAATTGTCCGCGGGGAGCTTGTCCGGCTGGGTATTCTCTCTGACGCGGGGGTTGCATGCTTGAGGATTTTGGGGAGGGACTTCAGAGGTAACATATGGAGGTGAAGGAAGTTGCTGGCTTGTTGATATATAGCCTTCTGCAGCTTTTGTTGTGTGGGGGACTGGGTCGGCATGTCACGGATACGTCGAGCCGCAACATCATATTGTGCAAAAGAATCAATCAGTCGCTTGCGCACCTTGGATGCATCTGCAATCTGGGCGGATGATGGGGGTCGCCTCGGATCCCTGGTACAATGCCATTAGTAACTGACTGGAACACCGGAAACAAACACCATACTGTAAGGCTGTCAAAAGCTTTTGGAATCTAGGTAGATGAAGGCGGATGCCCCTCTCAAACTGGGTCAAGTTCTCATAAGCCTTGATCTCCGGCGGTTTTCGCATCATGTCTGCTTTAAAGTCGCGTCGATCAAACAGTGTCGCTTTACATTCCTTGCACAGCCTCACATCAATGTTGACAAGGTTATCACCATTGGTTTTCTCGGAGGTTGCTGTCGAGCCTATTAGAAATTAAACCAAAGTCACGCAGAAAGGCCGTCTCGCAACTCACCAGGAGAAATGCTCAGCCCAACTTCACTAGAGCACGCGGTACTAGGATCACCGCAGACAACTCGTCCGCAGGTTCTGCAGTGGTGCCTGCGAAATGTATAGCCCGAAAAATCCTGTTGGCAAAATGGACATCGTGAAACACTGGCGTCATCTTGCCAGCTGACAATCGTTTGCTCTATTTCCTTCCGTTGATCATTCTGCCACGCAAGAGACCAAAGTTTGGTTGCACTGGGGTGAATTTGATCCGGTGGCAGACTAGCCAACAGCTGAGTGAGACGGGTTAGTCGTTTCTCGAGTCGGGAAATCTCCAAAAATTCCTTATCGACAGTTTGTTTTCTTATCGACTTGAACGCATCCGTTTGGTTCCTCACGATTCCTGTTTCTTGTTTAGCTGGGTTCACAACTGCAAAGTTGATGTTCTCACCATTATGATCATTGTACCCCTCTCTTGACTTGTAGCAGGTTTCGCATACTCGAGCCCATATTCCCCGTACCGGTTCATGATGTGCCGCTCGCGAGAGCTTCATTTGGTACATTGTGTGTTCCTCGCAAAAGAGTTTCCCGCAACTCCGACAGTTCACACAGCCGTTGGTGGCATTCAATCGTTTCCCACAAGATGGCTCCAAACACTCGTCGTACATACCCCTTGTTTGCCAATGGTCTTTTGTTATGAGATCCTCGGGGTCTAATATTTTCGGAGGTTCGGGGATGCCTGCATGGTGTGCTAGTGGGCGGCTGGGGAGAGGCGCGCCCTGGTTCTCGTTTGATTCAAACACATCCAGGCCTTTTAACTTCTGGTTTAGGACTGCCAATGGCTGGAACTTCCTCGCCTTTTCCATTTGAACTTTGAACCAGTCTTTGACTTCATCCTGGTGGCTGTCTTCCAGGTTCTGATGGATGTCGTCGAGATGTCTGCGTTGAATCGTTAATCATACGTTCAGGCGGACATGAGCGGGGATGATGGATTGGTACCTATTTAATTGTAGCAAAGTCATCTATATACACAGTCAGTATCATCTCATTCGACCTTTAAGAAACAACAGGGCGGAAGAAGCATACCATCTGTTCGCTGCAGATCGGACAGGAGAGCTGAGCCCCCGGAGCAGCCGGAGCGGCAGATATCGAAGTGTCGCCATTCTCTATTGAAATGCGTGAAGTAAGATCCTGAGTTTCTGTCGAGAGCTGTGAAGCGGCCTGTGAATTAAGGGAAACGCTGCTGGCGGCCGGCGAGAGCACCCGTGGCTTCGGCTGCGGGGACGGAGCTGATGTGAGCGCGCTTGGGTTGCCCAGAACACGACCTCCACCCAGCGTCCTCCGCGACATGATCACGGGGGCATGAGAAGCTAGAGTAGAAGCTGTTTCAGCACAACATCTGTTGGCTGTACAGAATAAAAGGTCCTTGGAGGTGACCGGAGGAAAGTGCCAGTTATGATGTGGAGTCAGCATGTGGCTCCCGGGGCCTAAGGCATCTTTGCCAAGAGTTTTCAATGGAGATTTGATATTCGTAGATTTCATAGATTTTACGGATGATACTTATTAATTTCATTTAGTTTATATATAACTGATTCAACATATCTACACCATTTGTTAACACCCATTTCGAAAGCTACGTTTATATAGTATCGTTGCCCATGGATATAAACCTCGGTAGCACATCATACAACATACGATATACAAAAAGAACAAAGAATTGTTAAATATTTGCCTAATTTGTTTCATTTGCTGCCTGATTTGAATTGAAGCCATACCTTCGCCAACAATGAAACCAGACTAGTAAAGCCATGCAGAAACGACATACCGAAACGACATACCGAAACGACAGACTGGAAACGAGAGACAAGATGCGATAGCAATATAACCACTAAAAGCAAAAGCACAGACAATCAAATTAGGCCCTTTTTCTTGGTCTTTTGACGCTTTTCAACTTTTTTTTTCCTTTTCATCTGTTTTTTCGTCTCGGTGATTCATATAAAAGGTTCGTGGTCTCATGCCGATTATATACAAGCCTAAGTCCAAACCCAACGCGCATTCAAATCACTGAACGCGTTTATCGCTCATAGTCACGGTGGTAGCTGGTACCAGTGTTTGGATTGTCGTATTCCTTGTGGACGCGAGTAGATCCGTCATCAAAGCGGTCAACGTCGCGGTGTCGATAGGTACCAGCATTGTTAACGCGCTCACGGTGGTGTCGACGGCCAGTGGGGGTGCTGTAATCAAGATGCTGGTCGTAGGCACCGGTGGCGGGGTCGTATGATGTGGTGCCGCGGCCGGTGTCGGTGTCATAAGTCGTAGCAGTTGCATTTGAACCGTAGCCCACTGCGCCAGCGCCAAGGCTATAGTCCCTTGTACCGTAGGTGTTGTACCCCGTGGGGCTGTATGTCGAACCTAGAGTATCATAGGTTGAGCCCGAAGGGTTGTAGGTTGATCCTGCGGTGTCGTAGGTATCGTAGGTCGTAGACCAGGTGTCTCCGTAATTGGTCATCTTGACGATGTGTTCTCAATAGAGAGAGAATTATTATTCTTTTGTGTGTTCGTTGTTTGTCTTTTTTTGGAAAGTAAAAAGCACAAGGTCAGTCTCATTCTTATATCCTTTGTCGTGGCGTTGAATCCCAGGAGGATGATACTGGCCTGACATCACTTGGGCGACCATGGAGAATTCGCCAAGTGAGGCAATGAGGCTGAATGGGGAAAAGAAGCTAAAGATATAAATCGCACATCTTTGGAAATAGCTCTGATTGAACCAATTTTTCTGGGGCATCGGTTCCAGACTGTTGCCCCAGAAGGCGGGATGATGTTGTATACTTCTATACCCCACAGAATCGACAGATGATTACATTAAACCCCACAAGTGCCAGATATTCAGGAGTTTCCGTAGATTTCCAGAATGATGCCATGGAATTAATTCGACTCGAGAGAGAGTTCTGTTTATTTCGTTTTACCAAAACAGGTGCATGGTTTGAATCGAGACCGCAGCCAGACCTTAGGATTAGCTCAGAACATCAGGTGGAGTCCGGTATATCCTCGAGGTCGTGGCTTGAATAGACATAGTTATTGGTGCGATTTGGATAATGCCAGAGAAAAGAGCAAAGAGCAAGAATGCTACCTATGCAGCCAATACTAGGAAAGAATAACAATTAGACACCATAAACACACATCAGGGCGCTTCAATTATACTATGTTTTACAACCCTTGGGTTGGCTCTATGTTGATGTCGACTCTCACCTAGCCACAGTTACACTTAGCTATCCCGACCAAGAGGGGCCAATGAATCCGACAGGAATTCAGTGGCGTTCATCAGGTCTGTGCTTCCATAGACAACTCTTCGGCGGTGTCCAGGTGCCGCACGTTGAGCTGGTGTACCTTCGGCGCCCGGTTGGCCATTTGTTCGGCGAACCCATTCCTGCAAGTTGCCGTACTCATCCATGCTTCCACCACCAACAGTAAAAACAATAGCCTCACTGAAAGCCTGACGACGTTGTCCGAAACTGGCACCGGTGCCAGGGCCTGCGCTACCAATTCCACCAGGCATCTGCGGGTTCCGCGATGCGGATGCTGGAGGCATGGCGCCACGTGCGTTGGCGCTCCTCGGGTCAAAGTAGAGGTAGTTTTCGGTCTTCGCAATAGCAGAGCTTGAAGCTGCAGCTGGGTCCATGATCGACTCGGTGATCTTGGTCACAGTAAGATCCTTGTTCGCTGGTAGGAAATTCTTTACCCCTGAAATGAGCGAGTCGAAGTTGGCGCCTAAAGCGCCCGAGGTGATGCGATCCGTCAGACGATTTGAAAGCGAGGAGAACCCACGGAATAGATCGGAGGATTGTTGTTCTGGAGCGGCTGTTGTCATCATGGTCATACGGGTAATCTCGCGCACTTGGCGGACATAAGCAAGAGAGGAAATATCGGTCACACCGGCTTGGGTCAGGGCCTCTTCGAACTGAGTCATTTCCGAGCGGCTGAGCTCAGTTTCAGTGCTGAGGAACCAGATCACGAACAAGCGCAGCTTGTCCAATGGCTCACTTCCTTTCGAAGCATCATTGATTAGCTCCAAGATCTGTGACTTTGATTGTTTGGTAATGGTCTCTTCCAGCTCGAAGAAGTTGTCTAACTGCCGATCCTTGATACCCTTGAGCAGTGCGGTGGCAATGTTCATGTGCATATCAAGAACTGCCTTGCGTTCCCGCAACTCGGGGAGAAGGGTGATGGCGGCCTTGAGATGTTGCGCGGAGGCACTGGTATCATTCTGGAGATCTTCAATTGAAGAGGCTCCCGTCTTCTTTGTAATCTCATTCGCATCATCCTTGTATCGTGTAAGCTCAGCATCGATATCCTCAGCCACTTGGGGGAAGGGGGCCCCGGCGTTGCGTTGCCAGAAGAAGTCGGTACTGTTCAAGTCATAGGACTTTTTGGAGCCCTTGGCCGAGTCCCCATCTCCTGCACCTGCATCCACAGTGATTCGATTCAAACGCATTTCAAGAACATCCTGGACCAGGGATTGATATGTCCACGAGTGGGAGAGCATTGGGACTAGATCGACGTTTCGGTCCATGATGATTAGTACCGGCCGTGCAGATGGCACTCCCGGCAAAGCGTTCTGGTTGCCTGAGAAGAGGTTGTCTTTGGAATTGAGGATGTGGTCCCGCAGTTTCCGGTCTAGTTTTGTTGCTATCAATTCCGCCGCACCACCTTTGGGGCACCGTATGATTGGCATAGTACCTGTCCAGTCAGTCAAATCTTCGTTCAATGATCCAAGGTAGGATATAATTAATACTCACCCATTGTCACGCTCACACTGAACAAGCCGCTAACCACACTATCAACGATCCCATCCAGGTCTTCATCAGTCGTTTTTGGGCTGTTGATCTTGTAGTATGCATCCTTTCCAAGCCCTAAACTGAAGAGGTCTGGCTCTGCCACAACAAAGTTGAGATATTGATCGAAAACCTGCGCAATATGCTCAGATGCACCAGAAGTAGCAATTTGAGAAGCGAAGTCCTCGAGTAGCGGCCGCGGGACGGAGGATAGGAAGTTCACATAGGCTGGGGAGTAGAGCCCGTGGGAAAGGTCACGAGTGATCGCTTGGATATTGTCGGGGGTTGGTTCCACAAGATATACAACTGGGACATCTGGGATAGGGTATCTTTGTGAATGAAGGTTTCTAGGAGTGAGTCTTCGTTAGCGATGGGGCCAATTTAGGGGGGGATGGGAGAGGGAGGTGGCAACCGTACAGATGAATAGTTATGCCCCATGCCCGGAGGTCATTTACCCTCAGGACACTGCTGATGACATCCCGGCCCATTTTATCGAACACCAAGACTTTCCAGATCGGGTCACCATCTTCATTCAAGATCGGAGTGGAGTGCGAGATAAGACCGCCGGACCCAGACTGATCGATAGTGTTGTCTTCAACAGGTTGTGGATCATGATTCAGGTTCAATAGCTTTTGAATTGATGCTAAAAGCCGGGTATTAGTAAAGGCCAATTCATCACAAGAATCCAGCTTGCATCACTTACCGACCTGTCGGTCCCGGAGGGACATGGACTGCGCCATGGCAATAGCTGGCAGCGCTGTGTGAGATTGTGGGATTGGAGAAATGCTCGGTTTCAACCAAAGCTTGACAATGTATGGAGTTGCGCAGGAAGATAGCCGAAATATGCGCGCAACTCTTAGAAGGATGATGATATACCTTGCACTGTTGACACCGGGGATCTTGCTATCGCTCCACCTGGCATGGATCCCGCCCGCTGCGTTGCGCTGACATAAATGTTGCAAACTCTCCAAACACGAAGGATCACATGGATTTGATTCTGCCATGTAACACAGGGGCTGTAATTTACATGGCGGTAAGCCAATGGAGGTCCTTCAATATTATAATTACGGTCAAATGTGGTATGCCATCGTATCATCGGTTAACCGCCTTGCCAGCAGCTTTTGTCCCTTTTACTCTCTTCTTCAATCCAAGTCATCTACTCTAACCATCCCTCAACACCTTTCCCCAATCCCTTCTTTTTTTCCGTAAAGCGAATGGCTGCGACGATAGAGTGGTTCTTCGTATGAGAGCTTTTTTCTTCTGTGATTCCGCAAGAACTTTCTTTTGGGACAAAACTTAAGAACGAGAAAGGAGAGCGAAAAGCCCAGGGACAACAGGAACAGCCCAAGAAGAGAGAAAGAAAGAAGGAGATACAAAGTCAAGGACACAAAGAGAGGGGCGCCAGATTTGAAAAAGCTGTGCCATCTTAATACTTCTACGTTGTATTCGCAACTGCGGAGCCTTCGTCATTAAGCTGCAAGGCCAAAGGGTAACGCCGTCACTCGCAGTACTGGGGAAACAGGATTGATGCCTGAGGCATAAACCACTTTAATCCTGAGTCAAAGCTAAAAGCAGTCTCTGTTTTCTCTCATAAGGTACGACGGTACTCATACTGCAACTCTTCAAGTCCACTCTAGGCGTATCAAACATTTGAATTGTCTAATCCTTATCAATTCTTCAGACCAGCAGCTCTACAGGCCCCTGTTCTGCCGCGTCGTGAGACAACCATCCAATCATCACACGTTCTCACCGGAAAAAATATTTACCCTACCGAACATCCGACCCACTTCCTTCCCCCAAAATAAAAGGCGGTGAGCGCAAAATAAACTCCAAGCTTGTCCAGACAGGCGCGTGCACGTGATTACGTGAGGTTTCATAGTAGCTTAGAGAAGCTTCGACTGAGGCTCACACCATGGAGCAATCAGCTCAGAACCCTATGCAGGGGTTACCTCATGGGAATTCCTCATTACCTGCAGATTACTGGAGCACGCTTGACCCCACCTATCCTGATCCCGAGCAGCAGCTTCAACAGCCATCTCAACCCCAACACCAATCCCAACAGCAACACGATTCTGCATCGCAACAAACAACTCTTGGCATCGGATGGGACCATCCTGTTTTTCAACAGCAGCAGAGAGAACTAGCCCCACGACCTGAGCCTAACCATGGTATCTACTCGTCGGTGCATCAGCCTTGGCAGCAAACAAATCCTCTGCAACAGCCACCGCAACGAGGATATGGAGCTTCGCCCCAGTATCAAATACATCCACAAGCTACTCAATTCCAGCAAGGGCAGATGTCCTTTGACTCCCGTCCCCTGAGTGCCTCCGAATCTTCGGCATTTCCGTCATTTTCATACCAGCCAAATTACTTCCATCCACAACACCCACACATCTCGGTGCCAGACACTTTCCCCGAAGCACCTGCGCAGCAGAGGATACAGCCACGACTACAGCAACAACCTCAGCCACCAATTTCTTCGTACCCTTTACCTCAAGGCTACTCCTCAGAAATGCTGGTAAGATGACCTGAAATGCCCTTCATGGTGACCGTGATTCTGACCCCAGGCAGCAAAACACAATTGATCTGACCAACGATTACGCCGATTCAGACCCGAATGTCACCATTAACCCCCAGTTCCTTAATTCTACCCCGCAGGCATTCAATCAACAGCAGTCTTCGTTGGCAAATAACTTTCTTCAGAGAATCCCTGCGGAATTCCAACGACAAGAGAGTGAACAGTAAGCTATTACTTGGATTTGTGTCTTTTCAAAATACATCTACTAATTTTCGGAAGGGCCAGGCTATTCAATTACTACCAGCATGATCTTTCAGTTCAGTCGCAAATGGCACCAACTGGAAACCAGGTGCTTCCCCCTAGAGGTATGTCCAAACCAGTTGAGATCCATTGCATTAGAATTTAACACTGACTTTCCTAGGATTACCAGTACCGCAAGTTGTAATCACCAATAAGAAGGAAGCTCATAACAAGCAGCAAACGAAGACGACCTCTGCAAATGGTCAAATAGGAACTGTGTCTACATCAGAAAGTGAAAGTTCGGATGAATCTGATCTTGAGATTGAAGCACCCGACGAGCCGTCGCCTATCCCTCCGACCCGTCCGACTGAGCCCGAGGCTGCAGCCCAATACGATACCCTTCAAGCTGTATGGTCACCAAGGAACAAATGGCCTGGTCCTGAGAAGGTCAAGAGTGCGCTTGTAGCCTACAAAGAACTTGTCAAATCATTGAGAGATGCATGGAAGGAACAAGTTCAGGCGATGAAACTAGCAGAAAACCAAGACGACAACCAAAAAGCAACCAAGCTTAAAGAAAGGGTCATTTCGCAACGTCGAATTATGGACAAAATTGCGACCACAACACTGGAAATGGGTCATCCCAATATTGTTGATAAGTATGTATCCCTCTCCCATCCCAACTCCTATATCTCACCCCGCCCCTCTATCTGGTTATGATGGCCACAAAAATCTTCAAGCTATTTGAGAACACCTATAAATATTCCTGGAAGCATTGGATATGACAGCACTGTCACGGGCTAGAACAAAGGGCCATCGCTCCATTCGCCGGTGGCAAGGCTTGATTATACATGCATGTCCTGGACACATATAAGAATACCAGATGGAGCAAAAAGGTCCCTATCATATTGAGTTCCAGATATGCTCCTGGGAGGTCATCTGTGAACCTCATTGAAGTGGAATCGCTGCTATCTAGAAATTGGCTTTAACTTGCAGCATTGTGTGGCAAAACTTGAAACATTGACATAATTGAGCTCAAATGACTGATTGTTAATTTCATGTAGGCTGGGAGAGCACCCTATGATCGTGGCAGCTCTATATTCCTTCTTGGTCGACCGTTTCCAGGCAGCAGACTTTGCTGGGACTCTGACTATTAATTTGCTTGAGGTAAGTTTGCCGTTTATCTTTGTGTCGAATAAATTGACTAACATAGAATAAGCTCTTCTCGCGTTTCTCAACTTTGACCGAAGACATGCTGCAAAAGACCAATCTTTCCAAGTTGCTGCCCAAGTTCCTCAAGAAAGGTGGCCAGCAGCTTAAGGACCTCACACAAAAGATCTTGGACAATGCCGCGGCCTCTACGAAGCGTAAACAGGAGAGTGAAAAGTCTACCAAAGAAGAGCATCCAAAGGGCCTTCCAGCGGACCAGCCCAAGGGAGACGCTGGAGCGAAGCGCCCCCGCGAAGCGGATAACAATCTACAACCTGGCGCAAAACGAATGGCAGTTGCCAACAGCTTGAAGGATACGAATAAACTTACACCAGGCAATGGACTGGCCAAGGGAGCACAAAGTAGTAAAGCAACAGGCGCTGCGGTGCTGCGCCCTAAACCCAATATCGTCGCTCCCAAACCAACAAGTCTCTTTGGCACTTTAAGCTCAGCGTCGAAGAGACCCGGGACCACAAATGCGGATAGGGCTGCTGCTGCGGCTGCAGCAAAGCCAAAGTATGTACCCATGGGGAGAGTGGTTCCGAGACTCACCTGTATTAACCCTTCAAATAGTGCTGCTTCTGAAAAGGAAAAGACACCAGCCCCGAAACCAGCTTTCTCTTTTGGTGACATTATGGCCGACTTGAACAAGCCAAAGCAGGCGCCATCTCCCAAACCTGCCGAAGACCAGCCCCCGGAGACTGAAGCCGAGCGCGCAAAGAGGTTACATAAAGAAGAGCGCCGTAAACTTCGCGTGACCTGGAAGCCAGATGATGCTCTTACTGAAATTCGACTATTCACCCACGACCCCGACGAAGAATTAGGTCCCGGCGACGGGTCCTTGCGTTCACGGGGAGATGTTAAAGGTGAAGGTAGTGTTCTTAAGCTTCACAAAGATTTGGACGAGCTGGAAGAAGAGGATCTTGGTGGTATTCGCGAGACCGTATTCCAAGATGGTTATGCTCTTTCGAGTAGGTTATTCCTCCAAATATACCTCGGATTATTACTGACCATTATAGTGATCGATTTCGATTTCGAGGAATCAAAAGACAGCAGTTTCATCAAACGCGGCGGCCTTCAACTGCCAACGAGCCCCGAGAGAGAGGCTCAGGAACATCGGGAATCTACTACCCTGATGGTATTCTACACTTCCCCTGCCGACATGCCTGACACACCCAAGGAGCCACCGACTCCTGACCCCGACGAGGTTGTTACTGAGGTATTGCCTTTCGGGGAGTTGCCCGATATGGTCAAGGTATGCTATACTTCTAAGAGTAGTATGATTCAACACTAACCAATGCACTATAGGTCCGCCAGGAGCGTTATTACTCCTATATGAACCCCAAGCCTGCGGCTCCCCAACAAATCCAGCAACCGCAGCAACCTACTCCCGGGGACAGTGGATTTGACATTTCCAATTTGCTCAAGATCATCCAGGGTGTGCCTGGCCAGGCGCAGCCTATCCCACCACCGCAGGCAACTCAACCCGGGGTCATGCCGGATCTCGAGAGGACTATCAACATGTTCCGTCAGCAACAACCTCAATCCCAGGTCGCCCCGGCTCCACCAGTACCCACTCCTCAGCCTCAAGGCCTTGACTTCAATGCGATATTGAATGTCATGAAACAAATGCAGGCGCCAACTGCATACTCCCAGCCCCAGCAACCACAATCAGCAATGGCACCGAACCTCGGCGCCATGTTCGCCCAATTCGGCGGGCAGAATCAACAAGCTGGTGCTCTCCCATTCCAACAGCACGGCTATGACTATGAAGACCCAGAGCGCAAGCGAGGCCGCGAGGGTTATTATGACGACCAATCAAACTCAGATTCATGGAGCCGCTCAAAGCGGACCAGAGTTGGCACGAACGAGGCCAAGCCTGTAAGTACAATGTGGATTCAGCATTTTATGATGAACAATTGGCTAACTCTTTTGAAACAGTATAAGGTGGGACTCGTTGCCTGCAGATTCTGGGCTGAGGGCAAATGTCGCAAAGGCGACAATTGCACTTTCCGCCACGATCCTCTCTAAATCAACACCATGTATCGCCACGTGCTTCCTTTTCGACAGATACCCTTGTACTACTGTTTTCTACATTGGTACAATCTTCCTTTCTCCCATCTATGCATTACTATGTTGGTGTATGGTTTTCTTCTTTCTTTTTTCTTTCTTTCTTCTTTATCTTGTACTGGGTCATGGACATGCATTTTACAACTAGAACTCTCTAGTTGGCGTTCATCGGTCTGGGAGGTCGGCACATATTGATTTGTCCTTTTTAAAATCCTTTGCATGCCCCCGGGTTCAGGCGTTTTCCTTTACTTTCTACTTGTCTCGCCTTTGTTTCTCGCTTCGCGTATGCATTCAGCGAAGGGCCCCATATCTGGGAGCTGGTATTATGGCGCATGGATTGAGGGCGATGACAAAAATGTACAATTAGGATATCATTATCATTTTTTTTTCACAGCCAAGAATATCTTCAGCTCAATGGTCTCTTTCATTTTCATCTCTTAGTCTTAGTAGAGGAAACGTCGGATCAATGATAGAGGTGGTTATCAAGCGGAGTGTGTATTCGGTTTTAAGGCAGTTTGTTAAGAGTGAGGAGTTTCAGGAAGATCGACTATCTTGGAGAGGGTCGATATGCTAGAGGCGTGGTTGCTTTACTACGGCCTCGGTTTGATATGTGTTATAGTTATAGTTGACTTGTCGACAATCTAACAATTTGATAAAAATTTACTATATTTGCCTGATGTTACTATTAATATCAGACAAAAAGAAAGGTCGTGCCCGGGATCGAACCAGGATTGCTGGTATCAGAAACCAGAGTGATGGCCATTACACTACACAACCAATTTTTTTGATAGCAGGTTTATTAACGGGTTCATGAGCAAGTAGATGAGTTGATCAGAAGTACAATGGGGTGATATTGTGGTGTGTAAGATGTATGATGGACAGATATATGAAATGTGGGATCATGTGATATTGGGAGATTCAAACAGCGTGAAGGAATTGGGATAGGAACGATATTTAATTACTAGAATAGTAGAATATATGTGCAAATGTTTTTTTTATTCAATATTAAAGTGCAAATAGACCAATATATACATATCCACCATGGAATATATAGATGCCCATTATTAGCTACATTAACATACCTTGGGTGTTCTCGGTCCAAGGCGAAGGGGAAAAGTCTGATGGGCCCAGTCAGCCACAGACGAGGAGGAGAAGAGGTAGAGGCAAAAGACTGCTTGTTTTTGAGGTGGTCAAACCGCGTACAGTTGACATCGCCCTGACTCGCCAAGCTGATCTTCAACCAGTCGTTACGTGTAACCTGCTCTCCAAGCGAGCTGCGCATGCGAAAAATATCCTCACGATACAGACAGTTATTCTCAAAGCGCCAGCTGCACAGCAATACCCGGAGCATGTCGCCTTCCCGCCCGGAGATCAAGGCCACGATGGTGAAGATACGGTGCGTTCTAGGCAACCCCAGTTCTTGAAACTTATTCTTCCAATAGTTCTTATCGGGTTCCTTGCTTATTCGGATATCACAGTCCCGCAGTTCCCCAGAGAAGACAGTCGACAAGGCTGTATACGACAGGCGAAGATTGTCACTCTTGCAGTCCCCGCGTATATACCGAGATGGGCATTTGCAACCAATCCCCAGCCACCGAACCGATACATATACCAGGCGTGTCAATGGATAGGCTGGGCCGCTTTTGCGGTACATGTCATTAGTATCGGGATGGCAGCCTTGTACACGCAAATCGTCTTAGTGGTGGTGATTCTCGTTTCTACCGTCCTCACGGCTCACAGGGTTGGCTATGAAGACTCATGAATATGGGAATCCATTCAAAGTCACCGGGGCCATGAAGCCCAAGAAAATAGCTGCTGGGTTAGCCCAAGCCTCAAGGCCACCGTATTTATCTACCCCGAAGAGTATATGAATTGGCCTGACTTAAAGGAAAAAAAACCCTTACTGTGCATGTAGGCAATGAAGAGAAGATTGGTCAACAATGGACCAGACCGATAGGTCCATCCGACTTGGAATCTACTCCGATCTCGACAAAGCAGAAGTCCGAAACTCGGCAGGACTTACTTGCTTGGCTAGACTTAACGACGGAGGAAGACAAAGTGCTGACCGCTTGGGGGCTCATACCACATAGTTTGGAATGGCAAAATCCATATAGAGAGAAAAAGAATATACACCGCAGGAGACTTGGGATGATAGGATTGGAATCCATCCATTGATGGGATGTGAAGGTTGATGTCTTGGAAAATCAGGGGGTCGTCCTTACCGCCCTTGTCTTCTAACTATCAAAGACTTTGGATGAAGTTGTTCACCAACATAATTCCCAATAATCACCCATAATTTATTAGCGTCATTTATGTCTTACATTGTGATGAGCTCCAAGCCATTTGCTAAATCCACCAAAATCCACCAATATGGTCTCCAACTCAGATGCTGACTTTGCTATATGCAATCACCTCATTATTGTTTGCTGTCATGCTATTTACACCGGAGGTTCACATCTTGGAGCCTCAGAAGATGAGTGGTTAGTGAGACCCGAATATGCTCTTTATAGGAAGACAGCACCTTATACACCGAGCAGGCTGATTGAGCCCTTCCAAAAGGGCGAAACACCCACATTCACCGATCATGTCAAAGCCGGGTTGAAAGCTCTAGCAGAAGACCCTCATAGCCTGCTTGTGTTTTCTGGGTAAGACGATTTTATCATATCTTTTTCAATTTCTTCTCGTTGATCCATCGTACAGAGGACCTACCAAAAAGCCCAGAACTGAACTCAGTGAAGGTCAATCTTACCTCGTAAGGGGCCCAAATTCCCTAAAACCGACCACTCAGAAAGCTCACTCACAGCAACACATAGAATCTGGCGAGAGACAATGGCTACTTCCAAGAAATGTCCACTTCCTCCTCAATTGACCCATCAAGAGTCATCGCAGAAACCAACGCGACAGATTCATACCAAAACCTATTATTCTCCATAATACAGTTCCGAGTATACACAGGCGTTTACCCACAGAAAGTCACAGTTGTGACGCACGAGTTTAAACGCGCTCGATTCATGCAGTGCCACTTTCCAGCCGTGGGACTCGTCCCAATTGGCCTGGAACAAGAAGACCATGCGCATAAAGTTGCTGTGATAGGCATAAATCCACCAGAGGACATCACTCCAGCAGAGACCTTGACTCGAGGGGAGGCTATGAATGGGATTGGGCTTTGGAGAGAAGATCTTTACGGAGTGAACTCGGATCTGGTAGGCAAAAGGGTAAAACGAGGCTGGTCCCCTGGAATGGAAAATGATATATTTTCCCATCTGGGACTGGAAAATGTGGTGTTGCATCTAATCCGCTATGATGGGGGTGATCATTGCAATAAGTGGTTTCCGAAACGAGAGAGCCTGCCTTGGTCTTATACTAGACATGATACAACCAAGAGGCCTTGATTTTGATTGAGAACAAATATCAAGACTTCCGGCATGATAAGTGGAAGAAGTCCTTGATCCTTTCCCGAAACGCCAATCCATAGTATCCTTCGTATTTGATCATAATGTGCCACTAAGAGCTCAATCCGCCAGCCGGTAGCTGACCAGAGTCCCAACTCGGTGATTGTTTGTGCTGAAGCTCCTCAGTTGGACCTTCTCTGCGTTCTTAATTTCCTTGGCATCACTGTCGCCCCATTCCACGGGCACATCTGAATCAGCATCGGCATAGACAAGTACATTGAAGGTGCAGTCGCCATCAAGGACGGGGAGGAAGGTGACAGAGGCGGTGATTTGGCGGAAGATGGCTTGGATCTCCTCCTGGATTTGCTTTTCTGTCTTCTCGACAGGCTCGGCGGGTTTTGCCTCTCTTTGAGACAAATATGTTAGATTAGTGGGATGATCATGATAAGCTTGCAGTAGACAAACTTACCCCGGTGTACTGTTCTCTTTGTCGCCGGCTTTCTGTGAGCTCTTGCTTTTGGATTGCTTGCCAAAGATTTCGATCTATCCCATCGGGTTATAGTTAGCCACAGGCTCGGATGGGAGAGTGTCGAATGCATACGTCGAATTGCCATCTCTCCACATGTTCACCGGTCTCCTTGCTCGTGATAACTACCACGAGCTTCGAGATCTTTCCTCCCTGCATCCATTCCTTCAACTGTGACATGATCTTCTTGATGTAGGCTTTGACCTGGTCGTCGGCCGAAACTGCTAGGAGGTTAGGGTCGTTGACATCGATCTAAGTACGGCACGGTTCACGAACCCAGCATATTGAGGCCATATTTTTTAATCCTGTTTCCAATTAGCTTGCTGTACTGTAGCAGGCAAAGTTGAGAGAGCATACTTACGTTGTGAAATCCTCGGGGGATAGACTCCTCGTTGGAAGCTGAATACCCGATGCGATCAGCCAGTGTTTTGGACCGAGTGCGATCAGCAACTTACAGGATTGAATTAATCGAGTATTCAAACTGAGACTGTTAGTACTCGAACTCCATTGACGCAACCACACGGGCGACTCACGAATTCGGAGACAAGCTTGGCCGATCCTGTTATCTTGTAAGCTTTGTACAACCACGAGAACTACATAAGTAGACGATGGGTGCAAACCTTTGATTGACAGCTTGTGCACCTTTGACTTCTCCTTGGTTTCCGGCATGATGAGCTTGTAGATGAGGACTTTGAAGGTGAAAAGAAAGGTAGAGCTTTGTTTATGTCGAGTGGTCACCGCAGCAATAAACAGTCACCGCCCGCCCGCGCGTCCGTTTTTTTCTCCGCAAATCGTGACGAGACCAACCAGCACTGAAGCGCTAATCGATTTCCCCGCGGATACACTTCGATTCGACGCTTGCATACCATCAGCCCCTCCTATGCCACCGTAGACGTCCCGATGCGAGGATGTCTGCAGTTAGGCCGATGGCTGAGCGCAGCGCCGAGATGCCAGGCCGCGAGCCTCCGACCAACTGTCTTTTCTGCGTATAGTTATAAAAGGAATTTCTCTACTACTACGATCTACTATGGACGTCCGAAAACGACACCCATGAAACTGGACGTCGACCTTGAGAAGAGAATCGCCGCAATCCCAATCGAACGTTTTCGCAATTTCTGCATTGTTGCACACGTTGATCACGGCAAGAGCACACTTTCCGATCGTTTACTCGAATTGACCGGTACGATTGAGGTGGGCACGAACAAGCAAGTTCTGGACAAACTTGATGTCGAGCGAGAGCGAGGAATTACAGTCAAAGCACAGACGTGTACTATGATTTACAACCATAAAGGAGAGGATTATTTGCTACATTTGGTCGATACACCTGGTCATGTGGACTTCCGTGCTGAAGTGTCGCGAAGTTATGCCAGTTGTGGTGGAGCAATCCTCTTGGTTGACGCCAGTCAGGGCGTTCAGGCGCAGACAGTCGCCAATTTCTACTTGGCCTTTGCGCAAGGCCTCGAGTTGATTCCCATTCTCAACAAGGTCGATCTACCCTCATCAGATCCAGAGCGGGCTCTGGAGCAGATACGAAGCACATTCGAGATTGACACAGAAAATGCGGTGATGGTCTCGGCAAAGACTGGATTGAATGTTCCGGCTGTGCTTCCGACGGTGGTAGAGAAGATCCCGGCGTAGGTTTAACTAGTGCCCTCCCAAAGTGCGGTTTTTGTACTAACTGTATGCTAGACCTATCGGCGATTCTACGAAACCACTTCGTATGCTCCTCGTGGATTCCTGGTACGACTCCTACAAGGGCGTGATCTTGTTGGTTCGTGTTTTCGACGGTGAGGTGCGTGCAGGTCAGCAGCTTATATCTTTCGTTACCGGTCTCAAATATTTTGTTGGTGAAGTCGGCATCATGTATCCGACTGAGACCGCGCAAACCGTTCTCCGTGCAGGTCAGGTTGGGTACATCTACTTTAACCCAGGCATGAAGCGGAGTAAGGAGGCCAAGATTGGCGACACCTTCACAAGAGTCGGTTATGAAAAAATCGTCGAGCCTTTGCCTGGATTCGAAGAGCCAAAATCAATGGTCTTTGTGGCTGTATACCCAGTGAATGCGGATCTCTTCGAGCACCTGGAGGACAGCATCAACCAGCTAGTCTTGAACGATCGAAGCATCACAGTACAGAAAGAGTCCTCTGAGGCCTTAGGCGCCGGTTTCCGTATGGGCTTCTTGGGAACCCTTCACTGCTCTGTGTTTGAAGACCGTCTACGACAAGAGCATGGTGCCAGTATCATCATCACACCACCCTCCGTACCAGTCAAGGTCGTGTGGAAAGATGGCACCGAAGAGATTATCACCAATCCCGCCAAATTTCCCGATGATGATAGCGTACGACTCAAAGTTGCCGAGGTCCAAGAGCCATATGTTTTGGTCACTTTGACATTCCCAGAAGAGTACTTGGGAAAGGTGATTGAGCTCTGCGAGGCCAACCGCGGTGAACAACAAAGTATTGAATACTTCACAGCGACTCAAGTCATTATGAAGTACGAGCTGCCGCTGGCCCATTTGGTTGATGATTTCTTTGGAAAATTGAAAGGAGGTACCAAGGGCTATGCCAGCCTGGACTACGAAGAATCTGCATGGCGAGCCGGCAACATTGTCAGGCTACAACTCTTGGTCAACAGGGAGCCAGTGGACGCTGTAACGCGGATTATGCACTCGAGCCAGGTGAGCCGACAAGGCAGAATTTGGGTAACCAAGTTCAAGGAGCATGTTGACCGGCAGCTTTTCGAGATCATCATCCAAGCTGCTGTTGGCAAGAAAATCATTGCTCGTGAGACTATCAAGCCTTACCGAAAAGACGTGCTGGCAAAATTGCATGCTAGTGATGTAAGTCGGCGAAGAAAGCTGCTCGAGAAGCAGAAAGAAGGCCGCAAGAGGTTGCGAGCAGTTGGAAATGTGGTGATTGAGCACAAAGCTTTCCAAGCATTCTTGGCGAAATAAACATGTAAATTAGCAACCAAATACACTGTATAACATTATTTCTGAGATATCAAAGTTTATTCATGGAAAAGTCCATTTCACAAATTCAAGCTTCTTTCCGCTTTTTTCCGCGCTCTACCTCGGAGGCTTGAAAAGAAAGCCAAGATATTTAGAGAAACAAAAAACATCTAGAAATAGAACTAAAAAGACGACCAAAAAGACGAATAAAAAGACATGGCAAGGCCGCATAAGTGGCCGACTATTCTTGTTTTTATATTAGAGACATTTCTACAAAGCTGCAGATCACTTGTGCCAAGCGGTGAGAGCTTTACCGGCAGAAAAAAAGTTCATGTCAAACCCCGCCATGTAACTTCTTCCTCTGCTCATTCTCAGTTTACTTTATTGTGCCGAAACACCCTGGCTCAGGATTTGTGGCTGTTGATTGTAAATCGACGAACACAATACTGGATTTAATTCTTCTTCGAGCCTGAAATCGTGTTCCGAGCGGCTGAAGTCCGCCTATGCCGATCGCATCGCCTTGAGTCACCTTGCCATGCTCCGCATCTGACGACGGCCATGCAGCCTCCAGAGGGTGCGCAGGTAGACCTGGGCAAGGCCCAGGTCATTGACAGTGTTCCTAAAGTGATCAAAGAACTGAAATTTGGTGTCTTGTACGCAGTTCACTCACATGTGCTTGTCACAAGCGTTTGTCGCAGACTTGATCGCTAATGAAGATTTATGTTTCCAGAACCAACGATGACATTGTCGGCCAAGCAGTGGTTGAAGTTTCTGACCGAAAATTTTTCGACTTGGACCAGACGCGAACGGTCGTTTCGAATGGACCTCTCGACCAGCGCATGGGTATCTCGAACAAAACCGATTCTTGCGCTACATGTGGAAACAACCTGAAAGACTGCAATGGTCATTTCGGCCATGTGAGACTGGTCCTACCATCCTTCCACGTCGGTTATTTCAAGCGCGTCATTTCGATCCTTCAGGAAATTTGCAAAGAATGTTCGAACATTCTGCTCCCCGAGGCGGAGCGCCGAGCCTACCTTCGCGATATGCGCCGACCGGGCCTTGATAACCTCCGCCGGACCCAGATCGCAAAGCGCATCAACGAGCGGTGTCGGAAAACCCGTCAATGTACATACTGTGGAGCGATCAATGGTGTCGTGAAAAAGACTGGTACAAGTGCATTGAAGATTACCCACGACAAATTCCGTGCATTCAATGTCTCGGTTTCTGTCAAAAAGCAAACACCCATCAGCAAGGATGTTTTTGATAACTCTTTCCTCGAAGCAAGAGGCGCAAACCCAGAGGTCGAAAAACACTTCAAAAAGGCGCAGGATGACATGAACCCCCTTCGCGTTCTTAAACTATTCAAGAAAATGTCCGACTCTGACTGTGAATTGATTGGCATGAATCCAAAGGAGGCTCGTCCGGAGATGTTCCTCTGGCAATTCATTCCAGCTCCACCGGTTTGCATTCGACCTTCAGTGGGACAAGATGGTGCATCTACAGAAGATGACTTGACCGCCAAGCTCGGTGACATTGTGCAGAGCAATATCAATCTTAAGAATGCTCTGCTTAAGGGCGCTCCAGTTCAGACAATCATGGAGTGTTGGGACTACATGCAGCTTCAAATTGCTGTCTACATCAATAGCGATGTGCCTGGGCTTAACAAAGCTGATCTTGGAAAGCCAATCCGAGGCTTCGTCCAACGCTTGAAGGGAAAGCAAGGTCGTTTCCGTGGAAATCTGTCAGGAAAACGTGTTGATTTCTCTGGGCGAACTGTCATTTCACCCGATCCCAACTTGCGAGTTGATGAGGTCGCTGTTCCGGAGCTGGTGGCAAAGAACATGACTTATCCCGAACTAGTGACCAGATACAACAAGGAGAAACTACAGCAACGGATTTGCAATGGTAGCAACAAATGGCCCGGAGCGAACTTGATTGTCAAGAAAGGTACTGGATTCAGACAGATGTTGAAGTACAGTAACACTCAGCGTATGGCCGATGCGCTGCAAGAAGGCGATCTGGTTGAGCGTCATCTTGAAGACGGAGACATTGTGCTGTTCAATCGACAGCCTTCCCTCCACAAGCTCAGTATTCTATCCCATTTTGCCAAAATCCGACCCCATAGAACTTTCCGATTGAACGAGTGTGTCTGCAACCCTTACAATGCCGATTTCGACGGAGATGAGATGAATCTTCACGTGCCACAGACTGAAGAAGCCCGAGCAGAAGCGATGGAACTCATGGGTGTGAAGAACAACTTGGCCACACCCAAAAACGGAGAGCCCATCATTTCTGCCATCCAGGATTTCATCAGTGCCGCCTACGTGTTGAGCAGCAAAGACAACTTCTATGATCGTGCCTCCTTCACACAGATCTGTCTCTATATGCTTGGCCCTGAAACGAGATTCGATCTCCCACCACCATCAGTATTGAAGCCCCAGATGATGTGGACTGGCAAACAAGTCTTTAACATTCTTATGCGCCCCAACAAATCTGACCCTGTTATGGTTAACTTGGACGCCGCCTGCCGTGAGTTCAAGATGCCCAAGGATGGTCGTCCCAAGGACTTGGACCCCAATGATGGCTGGCTAGTCATCCGCAATTCGGAGGTCATGTGTGGTGTCATGGACAAGTCTACAATTGGTTCTGGAAAGAAAGACAATGTTTTCTACATTATGCTCAGAGATTTCGGCCCACCGGCAGCAGCCGAGGGCATGAACCGTTTGTCAAAACTGTCCGCCCGATGGTTCACTAACATCGGATTTTCAATTGGTATTGGAGATGTCTACCCTAGTGCAGGGCTCGTTCAGTCGAAAAACGATCTTGTTGAGGCAGCGTACTCGCAGTGTGATGCCGTCATTGCTAAGTACAAGGCGGGCACTCTGGAGAAATATCCTGGATGTGATGAATTGCAAACCATGGAGAACCAGATCTCTGGTATTCTCAGTAAGGTCCGTCAGCAAGCTGGTGACGAGTGTATTATGCAGCTGAGCAAGTACAACTCGCCCCTGATCATGGCCACTTCCGGATCCAAGGGTTCTAGTATCAACGTGTCCCAGATGGTTGCCCTTGTCGGTCAACAAATTATCGGTGGTCAGCGTGTACAGGATGGTTTCCAGGATCGTACCCTACCGCATTTCCCGAAGAATGCACGACAGCCTCCGTCGAAGGGTTTCGTTCGCAACAGTTTCTTCTCCGGACTGGAGCCCCCAGAGTTCATTTTCCACGCTATGTCCGGTCGTGAAGGTCTGGTCGATACAGCTGTCAAGACCGCTGAGACTGGTTATATGTCTCGTCGTTTGATGAAATCTCTCGAAGATTTGTCATCGATGTATGACGACACGGTCCGTAACTCGTCTGCTGCCATTGTTCAGTTCCAGTATGGTGACGATAAGTTGGATCCCGTGGATATGGAGGGTAAAGCCAAACCCGTCCACTTCGATCGAACATTCATTCATTCGGAATCTACTACGTACAACAATGATGAGCGAAGCTTGTTGCCAATGGAAATGATGGAAGTCTGCGAACAGATGCTTTCAAAGGAACGTGCGAAGCTAAACCGCAAGGACTTGCTCGGCAATGACTTGGCGTACATGGACCGCAGCGATAACGGTATTGATCAGTTCGAAAGTGCCCGCGATTTCCTTGACTCAATTCAGGAATACGTGCAAAAGAGAGCCGACAAATTGATCTCTCGAGGTGGTGATATTGACCCGTCCGACCAGCGGAGTCGCAAGGGCTTGGATCATACAGGCAAGCTGACAGAGACTACACTGAGGGCTTTTATTACTGCTTGTTTGTTGAAATACAAGAAAGCCCAGGTCGAGCCCGGCCACGCTGTGGGCGCCGTTGGTGCCCAGTCCATTGGTGAACCCGGAACGCAAATGACCCTGAAAACTTTCCATTTCGCCGGTGTCGCCGGAATGAGTATTACGCAGGGTGTACCTCGTATCAAGGAAATTATCAACGCCTCAAAAGAGATCAGTACTCCCGTCGTGGCTTGCGAACTGGTCAACAAAGAAAGCACCATCGCTGCCCGTATTGTGAAAGGACGCATTGAAAAGACCTTCCTCAGCGACGTCATCCATTCCATCACGGAGGTTTGGTCCCCCGATGATGCTTACTTGAAGGTTGTTCTGAACTGGAAGACTATCGAGGATCTGGCGCTGGAGATCACGACGCCACAGATCGTTGAAGCGATCAAGGCCAACAAGCGCTTCAAGGGCGGTGATCTCAAATTCTCCTGCAAGCAAGCCTCAATCAAGGTCCACATGGATCTTGATCCGGCCAGCAAGGCGGCTCTTTCTAAGACGGAGATTGCCGCCACCAGCATTGATCCTTTCCTCCGCTTGAAGCATTTGAAGCGTATCCTTCCTAACATCCAAATCCTGGGTCACCCACGTGCCACCCGTGCTATTATTCGCACGGACGAGACCTCGACTACGAACACCTTGCTCGTGGAAGGCTACGGATTGAGGGAGTGTATGACTACGATGGGTGTGGACGGCCTCCGGACTCGGACCAACAACATTATGGAGGCGCGAGAGGTTCTAGGTATTGAAGCCGCTCGAAGCACGGTCGTCGTCGAAATCAGTGAAGTCATGAAGGACATGGACATCGATCCTCGTCACATGCAGCTTCTGGCCGACGTGATGACCTACAAGGGTGAAGTGCTCGGTATTACGCGTTTCGGTCTGGCTAAGATGCGTGACTCGGTGCTTCAGCTTGCTTCGTTCGAGAAGACTGCGGATCACCTTTTCGATGCCGGTGGTCTCGGTCGCACCGATCTCATTGAGGGTGTATCGGAATGTATTATCATGGGCAAGACGGTGTCACTGGGTACCGGTGCTATGGAGGTTGTGCGTAAGCTAAACTTCTACCAAGGCCAGATTGGCCCACGAAAGACGGTCTTTGAAGATGCATGGACTGAATATTGTGAGGCACCTCCGACAAGAAAACCCAAGAGGAAGGTCCGATGAAAGTGACTGTGACTCTGTGACTGACTTTGTGACACTGTGCATTAATTTCGGCGTTAAGAATTTGGCCTTGTGGACAAGGCTTGTACATGTACTTAGCTGAGCGGGTGAATTTCATTGACGTTATGATCAAATAGTTTTTTTTTTCAATGTTTTATGTTCTTTGATCCTCTATATTGTTCACGGGTGGGATTATTAGGGCTATATAATAGGCATCAAATACTTCCCGTGTATACACAACTTCCAAGGTTCGAACCTATCACAATCCTCAAGAAACAAACCAAAACTCGGGGGGTGTGTACGGACGTGAAGCTAATTTCCAACACGACTGTAGAAAGATCTAGGGACAAGCTTCTCAGGTTATATTCAAATATCCATGGATTCTATCTGTTTTTGTTTACACAAAGTACAAGAAGTCCACAACATCCCTCAACGGAATGTCTCGGATTCACTACTTATAGGTACTCCCGTATCAGAATACCCAAATATACCTGGGAATATCACCAATATTTCCTTCTTTTTCCCCCAACAGCTGCATCCAGCCGAAAAGAGATATTCATATATTCCAGAAATAGGAGATTCGTGGGCCCTTTAGGGTCAGAGCAAAGGGCCGGGGAGCTCTTTACTGGGAAAAGAAAAACAAAGATATCAAATCACAGAGAACACAGCCCATGTCCGGAGTGACCAGGGAGTGAATCATCCAATCAGCATCGTGAAACCCCTGAGGCAGCCATGGGTGTTAGCCTTTGGCCATCACATCGCCTCGACAGTTTCTTTGTTACCCATTGCCTTATTTGGCCACGCCACATCCGTAAGCACTCGGTGGGTTGGATGTTTCTTTGTCTGCTTGGGCAGTGGATCGTCTCTCTTTCTCAAAAGTATTGATTTCTAGCTGAATATCCGTGGGTCGCACTTAATCTTTTACATATCCCCTCATCTATCTCCCCGGCCTCCCCGAAAAACAACCCGGATTTGCACTGTGGATGACCATGGAGTTTGGCAACCCAAGAATCCCTAGGAAGCGCGAGATCCGAACACGAGCCCCGACAGCCTGTCAGACCTGTCGGCTGCGCAAGACTCGATGTGACAACACCAGGCCGACCTGTAGCTACTGCGCTGTGCAGGGGATGGAGTGCAACTATCCCGAAACATCGCCACAGCAGAACCAGTAAGATATTTTCATTGTCCATGGGTGTGAATGGTGGTGGGGGAGGACAACACACTAAGCATTGACCTTATTCTTAGAGTTGGGTTTGACCCTAGCAACCCATCGAATAATGAGGTGCTCCAACGACTGAATCATATCGCCGGGTTGCTGGAGAACTTCAAATCCGAAGGCTCCACCAGCTCGACTCGTTCGCTCAAAGAAGGATTCTTTGAGTTGGCTATGCAGAACCCTAGCCCCGTAGCCGAGTCATTGCCGGGGAGCAATCCACCTAGCACCAGCACTGGTAGTGTCGATGATCGGGGAGCCGATAATGATCCCCGAATCCTTTACATGGCTAGTTCCGGGGAGAACATGCTCCGATGGCCCATCTTCAACAAGGTCATCACCGAAGCCGAAAAGCATATCCGATCCTTTCTCCTCGACTCGCTAGATAACCAGCCCCGCAGTATGCAGGCACCCCGACAGGTGGGGATCGGAAGCTTTGTCGATGAGATCCCTAGACTTTGCAGGAAGTACTTCCTACTATGCCACCGAAGAAACCCGATAGTCGATCTAGACAGTCTAGACCGCTATGCCAAGGAGGTCACTGTCCAGGGTCTTGGATGGGATGGCCCCTCGTGTCAAGTGGTATGTCAGTTCCTTTTTAGGAATTCCAAGTCCCACTTGAGCTAAATCATGTCTCTAGTTGCTAGCGTGTGCCTTAGCTTCGTGCACATCATCGAAGTTTGTCCCACTGTCAGAGGACATGCCAGCGAATCTGGATGGACTCCAAGCGCCCCCAATGTCCGATGCCAATCTCGATTTGGCTGAAACATATTTCCACGCAGCAAAACAGAGATTCGGTTTCTTGCATACCTCTCCAACAGATATTCAGTGCTTCCTTCTTGCTGGAAGCTACCATAGACATGCCATACGACCTCTACAGGCTTGGTTCTGTTACCAGCAGGCATCTTGCAGATTAGAAGTTCGTTTGCGGTCGCTGTGTAGAGAACAGTGGACCGCTGATGACAATTACCATAATCTGGAGTCCAGACTGTACTGGTCGTGTATCCAAGCGGAACAGTAGGTTATTTACACCGGGCTTTTATGTGATCACCAACTAAGTATGGCCTATAGTGAGATGCAGAGCGAGCTCCCTCTCTGGAGCAGTGGTCTTGAGAGCCTAGGCTATTCAGACCCATTCCCCAAATTCTCGCACAGGTCTCCTTCCTCATATGACCAAATGGAGGAAGATGAAGATTTCGCAGTCAGGCCAGGCTTTGAACTAGATGGCACCGAAGAAGAGAAAGGCTGGAAATTCTACATCGGGTCTATCTGTAATCGTCGAACCACCAATGACATAGTGTCTGACATGTGGCGTCAAGGCGAGAAAGGCTGGACCAAAGATATCCCCGATCTCCTAAGAAAAACCATGGACGCAGAGCGTGTTGTAACATCATGGTACGAGCCACGAGCCCCGAGCCATGAGGTCCCCCAAACACAATTTAAATGTCCCCGACTCGCCTTGCTAACTCTCTTCCCAAAGGTACGAAATCTCGCTAGCGGGGATCCAGTCTGCAAAAGACAATCCAGACCTGAGGTTCTTCTTCCGCGGTCGGTACCACATGGCACTGGAGAGGATCTACCGACCAGCATTCTACCTTGCAATGCATTTCCAGGGTATGCCAACTTTCATCAGAAAGAACAATCAATTGTGGGCCGAAGTGTTCCACTTGGCGCAAAAGGCCATTGACAACTGCGTCATACTCATCCCAAGCTACTGGTATCAGTTCCGACATGAGTGGATCTGGAACGTGGTCCGGGCTAGCTTCGCCTGTGCTGTGCACATTCTCGGGGCTGTCTTATTCCAACTTGAGGCATCTCGGGACCCTACTACGTGGCAGGTGCGGTTACCGGTGAATTGGACTGCTTTGGTGAGGTTGTCGATTCGGACGCTGAAGCATTGGTCGGCAGAGTCTACTGATCTAGAGGTAATGGCGTCGACTCTTGAGAGGATGTATCAGGGTACTTGTCGGTTGGCTAATGTGCGGCCTGACCTTCATCTGCTTTGATTTAATTGTTAATATGGAGGTATTGAGAAAAGGGGTATACATATAGGGGTTTGTGAACTCATGTGTCCACATAATGAGATACTATGCATTGATGATCTCCAAATTATTTTTTAATTTACATGTAAATTGCTTCTGGTTTGATTAATTGACATGTATTTAAGATATTAAGATATTAAGATACCAACATACATATTAATATATTCAATCCAACTATCAACATCCAAATAATCCCAACTGGTTATGTATACAACTGGTTATACTCCGAGAATCCGCCCCACCACAACTTTTTCCTTCACTTCAACACTTCATCCCTTTCCCTTTCCCACCTTTCCACCTCTCCTCTTCAACTCTCTTACAATGGAAGAATATAAACCCCCTCCTCTCCCCTCCCCCTTCAATAATACCACACCACCACCAACCCTCCTCACCCAAGGTGCTGAAGCCCACCTCTACAAAACCATTTCCCTCAACCCCTCCATCCCCGCCGCGCTCAAGATCCGTCCCTCAAAACCCTACCGCCACCCAATTCTCGACCGCCGACTCACCCGCCAACGGATAACCTCAGAAGCACGATGCCTGGCGAAATTGGTACGGGAGGGTGTCAGCGTTCCAGCCCTCCTAGCCCTGGACTGGGAGGGACACGGCGGCACAGAAGGCGGGTGGGGCGGTGCCTGGCTAATGATGGAATGGATTGATGGGCCTGTCGTGCGGGTAGTTCTCGAGCAGTGGGAAGCATGGATGAAGCAGAACCAAGGCTCGCTGGATTCGTCACAGATCGAGAACGAAGAAGCGCGTGTGCGCGACTTGTTGAAGAAAATGGGCTCTGCTATCGGTGTCTTGCACAAGGCTGGTGTTGTGCATGGAGACTTGACTACGAGTAACCTCATGCTGCGACCACCTGCGGATGCAAGTGGTGCTGTTGATGGCGCTGGCTCGCCCTCCACAGAGGGCGATGTCGTGTTGATTGATTTCGGTCTTGCGTCGCAGAGTAATCAGGATGAGGACCGGGCTGTTGATTTATATGTGTTGGAGCGGGCGATTGGGAGTACGCATCCGCGCTCGGAGCCTATGTTTGATGCGTTGATTGCGGGTTACCGGGATAGCTACAAGGGGGCTGTTTCTGCGCTGAGGAGGCTTGAGGATGTGCGCCTGAGAGGGCGGAAGAGGAGTATGCTTGGTTAAGCCAGTCTCATTTGATTTTAGAGATGGATGCAACCTCCCACACCAGCTATGATTGATTTAAAAGCAAAAAAGAAACGCCACGCTTGTCACGACAAATATCCATATTGACGACGCAAAGAAGAAAAAAAAAAAGAAGCATTCATGACCGGTCCTTGAGACATGTGCCGACATCAGCCGACGCGAAATACCCCTTGTTCTCGACTACTCCGCGATCCTTGACGACTGCCGTGTACTTAACTACCCACTGCGGTTCGACATCTCCCTGGATACCGTCATTGGCCTCGGGGGACGAAGCCAAGATGCCCGCACCGCTCTTCTCGGCGGGACCGAGCAGTTCCCGCGTCGTGCCGACAGGAAGAATATCATGGCAATCGTTATGGGTGAGGAGTTGAATCTTCTCTTGTTTCGCATAGAGAATCAAATGTTTAGGAACGACACAGCAATCCTTAAGATTGATCTGATCGACCGAGGGCTTAACCTTGGTATGCGGGAGGAACCGAGCCAAGCGTTCGCTGCCGAACTCTGCGACTCCCAGCTGGGAGATTACGCCCTGCTCATGCAGCGACTCCAGCACTTGCCATGTCTGCACCAGGCTGTCGAAGTCGTCCGGTTCACCGTTGCTCGTTTCGTTGTCTTCTTCTTCGCTGTCGTCGTCTGCATCGAACAGAATCCCCGGGAACGAGACGATCAGTAGATCGATAGACTTGACGTGTAGTTCCTTCAATACCAGATCAATTGCCTCTCTGGTGTGCGCGCACCGCCTTGACACCGGGATTCCCGGTAGGTAGAATAGTTTCACTGTGATATCGTATTGGTCGCGCTCTTCTGACAGACCGGGCTGTGAGAAGTCGATCGCGGGGATATAGAGACCATCTTTGGTCTGTAGGGTCCATGAGGGCGGATGCGATGCGGCTGAGTGACCATTTGTCTCGGTGCCGTTAGCCGGTGAGGTTTCGATTTGTTGCGAGGCAAGGAAGTTGGATCGAAGTGAGTTGATTAGCTCAACATTTGATTTCTGGGTCAGAGGCTGGCGAATGACGGATTGCCGTCCAGCTTGCATAATATTCCTGTGAAGTTTGAGTGACTTTGCTTCGAGGCGCATCGAATGAAACCACTTACGAACTGGATAGAATCAACTTCATGATGGAAGAATATATGAGAACTTGGGATATAGATATATTGAAATCTAAATCGCAAGTGTCAAGCGACAAGATGAAGATCGGAGTGCGAGAAGGTTGAAAGTTGAAAGTCGCAATTTCACCCCGCGGAGAGCCCCTCCTACGGGCCTCTGACAAATCCAACGTTCCTCCGGCTTCCTCTACTCTACGCTACCGCTCCATCTAACCTCCAACCATCTACTTCAATCTTCATCAACAGTCGGATCCCAGTCCGTGGGAGAATACTCTCCAGTATCAAGCAACTTCATATCCTCATCCGCCAACTCAAAATCAAAAACATCAGCATTCTCGCGAATGCGCTTCGGCGTAGTAGACTTGGGCAGAGGCACAAATCCCTAAGAACCAGACTATTAGCATACCCGATTCTAAATTATATCCTTTACTCTGAATAAAATCGATCCTACTTACCATCTGCAAACTCCACCGAATCAAAACCTGCGCCGGCGTCTTCCCATACTTCTTCCCGATAGAAAGCAGCACAGGCTCCGTCAACCGACTCCCATGCGCAAGAGGCGAGTACGCCTCAACAACAATCTTCCTCTTCTGTAGCCACTCCACGATATCCGAGTGATCCAACCACGGGTGTAGCTCATACTGACCGACATCAATCTGACCACCCCCGCCACCCTGGATGTAAGCCTCCAGTTCTTCGAGGTGGTGAATACCGTAGTTGGATACACCGATGGATTTTACTTTTCCTGCTTTCTGGGCTTCAACCAGCGCATCCCAGGAACCTAGACGGGCTTCTTTGCCGCCGTAGGGTGCATGGATTAGAATACTGTTGGTTATGTAGATCCAGCGGTTAGATTATACATTCCATTTCCATGGGGGATATATGTTTATCCCGGGGAAACTTACAGGTCAAAGTATTCCTGTGCTGCTTCTCGTAGACTGGAATTAATAGCTCGCTTGGTAGATTCGTAGCCCATTGATCCTGGCGGGATCTTAGTCGTAAAGAAGATCTGCGATCGATCCAGATTGGAGTTCAGGATTGCCTTTCCGCAGGGCTTCTCGTTGCGGTACATGATTGCGGAGTCAACCTGATACTTGGTTAGTGTGTTCTTCTTGTGATTCTTCCTGGGGGGCGTACATGGCGGAATCCAACGTCCAGGGCTTCGAGAGTAGCCTTCTCGGTCGCGGAGGAGGGACTATCATTTGGTTAGGGGATTTAATTCAGAATGAGGGAATTGGTTCAAACATACATCATATACACCTATTGCCATACATATCATCATGTCAGCTCTCTTCCGAAGTTGAATTTCATGTGTCTGTGTTTGCGGGGTAACTGACTCCATATCCTATAACTGGGATCTCATGTCCTGACTGTAGCCGATGCTTTGACTGGAGAGTAAGCTTTGCCATATTGTTGGTTGAAATATGAAATATGAAGTATGAAAAAAGAGAATCAATCCAGCCTTGTTTGATAAGAAAGCGATGAGATCATAGTGGGGGTTGATGCGATGTTGCCCGAATAGGAATCGTCTATAAAACGACACCCCCACAACTTGATCTTACTACTATATAGACCAGGCTGGAAGATTATGATAGCAATTCAAGTCCAATTCAGTGAATTTCATCTATAGGTCTATGAAGCTTGCACGAGGTTACTCTTCTTCGCAACCAATTGTGACACCGACGCCAACGTTGCACCTCCAAGGATCTCAAAAACACCCAGCTCAGCCTGAAGCTCTTCAGCAAACCAATCGCGCAGTTCTACCGCAACGAGTGAGTCCACTCCATACTGGTGTAAGGGCGTATTTGCATCAACGTCTGCCATCGCCATACTCACAGTCTTAGAAAGCTTTTCAGTGGACAATTCCAAAACAGCCGCATTGGCATCGGCCAAAGTCTCTGCTTGTAGCAGTGATCCTGCTCCTTTGGCGCTGTGTGGTCGACTATCTGCTTTTCCGCCGAGTTTCTTATCCGTGATCAGGTGTCGGACGAGTGGGTTATCTTGCCATTGTTTCTTGTCGGAAAGTGCACTTGGTGACAAGCCAACGACAGTCTGACAATCTAGAGGTGTCGGAAGACCAATCCTGGGATCACAATACTTGGATAGCAGGGCATGGAACTGTGCTTCAGTTACTTGTGCCACACCACAGCTTCCACTGTCGGCCGCACCACCAGCGAAATCACACAAACCCAAGTCCAGGGAAGTCGCCTTCTCACTCATCCCAACACGGTGTCGAGCTAGTGCATCATGGAAAGTATTGCCGGCGGCGTAGTTGACCTGTCCAGTGGCTCCTAGAATACCCGAAAGAGACGACAGCAAGATGAAAAAGTCCATGCCTCGGGGAAGATGTTTGTGGAGGTTCCACGATCCCTGAACCTTGGGGCTAATGGATTCCTGCCAGAATTGGTGGGAAATTTCCGCAAAGTGAGCGTCCTAGGGAGGTTAGCCCATCTGAAAGCAAACAAAGTCACATCAATACTCACTCTCGGTACCATGGCTGCCTGGATGCATCCTTTGATCCGGGGCATTTGCGATCTAGATTCACGCAAAGCGTTCTTCACCGATTCTCCATCCGAGACATCACAAGCTGGGGCCAGAACCATCACACCTTTCAGTTCAAGGTGCTTGACAAGCTCCTTGCCATTCTCACTTTGGCCCCCGGACCTTGAGAGAAGAAGCAAATGGCGAGCTCCTTGGTCTGCCAACCAACATGCGATATTTCTTCCTAGGCTTCCGAATGCCCCAGAAACCACGAACGTGGCATTGGGATCCAATGAGAAACTGGGTCTGGTTCTCAAAGCCATCTAGAAAACGGGGACATATTAGAACGAGTAAATAAGAGAAGGGAGAAATAACTTTTACCTTAACCTGATCGTGTCCTCGCATCTCAAGCACCATTTTACCAACATGTTGGCCAGTATGCATCTTTCCAAATGCCTCTTCCATTTCCCCCACTCCGTATACGTTGACAGGCTGGGATGGTCGCAGGTTGCCAGCCTGCATGGAATCAAACACCGATTTGAGAGCAGCGATGCATACCTCGGGTTTTTCAACTGACATGGCAGGTAAGTCGATGGCGCTGAAGGTAACATTCTCAAGGAACTGGAACATGGGGAGCCCCTGGTTTGATAGAATTTCCCTTTTACCGATCTCAATGAATCTACCATAAGGCGCAATACACCTCCAAGATTCGAACAGACCTTCCCCTGTCAGTGAATTGAGAATAACATCGACACCCTTTCCACCCGTGCGACGCTTGATCATCTTTGAAAACACAATCGTCTGGCTGGAGAAAATGTGGGACGCGGGGATGCCGTAAATATCCATAAGCAGTTGTTTCTTGCTCTCGGAGCTTACCGTTGCAAAAACCGTTGCTCCGGCACTCTTTGCAATCTGGATTGCTGCTAGGCCAGTATCACTGGATGCCGAGTGGACTAACACGGTTTCACCGGGCTGGATGCGGGCCATGTTGTGCAGTGCAATGTGTGCAGTGGCAAAATCGACTGGCACAGCTGCGGCGTTTGCAAAGGATATACCCGCAGGAATCTTGACGATAGGGCCAGTTTCTCGCAGGCGAATTGACGTGGCAAAGCAACCATTTTGTAGGACGGCAACGGAATCACCGACTTGGAATCGCCTACAGGCGTCACCCACTCGAATGACATTTCCAGAGCATTCAGATCCGGTATCGCTCGGTTTCAACTGGCCTGCTACAATCAGCTCGTCATGGGAGTTTAGCCCTGCGCATTTTATCTCGATCTCGATCTCATCTGGCTGGAGTGGCTCGTAAGCAGTCTCATCTTCGATGAACTCGTATTCATTCGTTAGACCCGGAGATGTGGCATTCAGTCGCAATGGAATTTGGCTGTTGAAGCTTTGCGTACGGTGTTGATGAGAGGTGGCCATGGCTGATATGCTCTCATTCAATGGTTTGGAAGCAATCAGGCGAGGGATATTCAAGACTCCATCCTGCTCAATGTACTCCGTATCCGCATTTGCAGTCGATGGCGACAAGAAAAATTTAATCAACCTTGTGATATGGTCGTGTTGTTTTATACTCAAGGGGCCACGAGGCTCGAGCGAAAGTAGGTGAAGTTTACGTACGCTATCTTCCGTCATCAGGACGCGGAATAGTCCATCCACAAGGCGGAACTGTGGCTGTGAGGGAAGTATGCCTCCTCCTTGATTGATCCACAGCACCTGTGACGTGGAGGAAAGGAGACTGCGAAGTTGTTGGAACAGCTCCGATTGCATTTCCGACAAAATTGGAACGTGAAGCTCGAGAAGGAAGATCCGTAGCAATGGAATTTCAGACTTGTACTCCATTGCCTCTTGAACAGAGGAAGAACGGATAGGGGCGAGCTTGTTCGATTGACAGTATTTAACAAGGAACTGTGCGAGTTCTTGCTGGCCCGACTCGGCAACGTCGTAGACAACTTCGATTTCCGGGATAGGATAGGCTGTCGGGGGTTCCTCGGCGGCTGTGGAGACTATCAGACCAAATTCGTGGGATATGGTTCTATCGAATTCTGGTAGAAGGAGATCCAGGCCAGAGAATCCAGTCTGAAGAAGAAGTTCGTCCCATTGCCTCTCGTCGAAGCAAGGCCCCGGTCCCGAATCTGCGACTGAATCTGTGGAATTTAGCGTTGTCGACTGGCTTTCATCGGAGACGAAGAACCTACTAAGCCAAAATTTCTCAAGAAGCCCGAACGTAAAAGTAGACCGGAGACCAGGACTGATCATCTCGTACAGCATGAGCTTGCCACCTCTAGATATTATGTGTCAGATTGATTAGGACATTGAGCGTTGGAAACGGCACTAACGGCTTTAGAAGCTTTCGGGCATTGCCTAGAGCATCTTTGATGTTTGAAGTAGCATGAATGACCTGCATTGTAGTTAGTAGTTGTGATCTTTCTAGGAAGAAATATGAGCGCACCATGGAAGCAACGACTATATCGTATGTACCACACTCAAACTCCTGTTTCTCAGGATCCTGCTCAATGTCCAAAAGCTTGAATTGCATCCGCCCGGCCTCCTGATGGAACTGATCTTGGACACTAGCAAAAGACGACCCTGATTTATCGGTAAAGTCCCACTGGGCATACTGCGGGTTTCTGTTTTCGGTATTGCCCAACGTACGCAACATAACGTCTGTCATAGATCCAATTCCAGCACCGACCTCCAGAATCTTCATTTTGGGGTTGAGATGAGATAGAAGATCAAGGTATTTGGCAGCTTGCCTAAGGCCATGGGATTCATGAAGCTGGTACTGTCATAAGCGATAGCACTAGAGTATGAGCATCAAAACTTACTTGTTCGGAGTAGAATTCTTTCAGCATGTCACCTTCAAAAAAGGTTGATGGGTCCATTTCACCGGTAAGGAACTCCAATAGATTTCGAGCAACGGTGACATAGAAATATCCTCTTTTGTTGAGATTCAGCAATCGATTTTCGACATCTTGAAGATCTCCAAGACCGACCAGCCGACTCTTCAACGGCTCAGTGGCAAATTGAAGCAGGCCTTTATCAAGCAGGTGTTGTCGACCCATCATCCAGTCCACGTATTTCTTCAGATGTGGCTGTGATGGCTTGAGCTGCTGCTCAGATAATATTTTCAGTGTTTCAGTGATGCGCGCCATGAACATGAAATCCAAATCACCCAAGAAATCTTTTGTGTCTTCTGTCAAGTCAGGGTATTCCTTGATACAGAGATCTGTAGTTTCTCTATTGCTCAGTAGGTTGAGGTCGGGCTTCCATAAGACCTGATAGCAGAGATCTTCGGGGGACGAGGCATTTTCCTCTGTGTTTTTTGAGCTATTGACATCTGTTTCGAGTCCCTCAACAGAGATCAGAGTTTCACGCAATTTCTCGTCAAATGTGAAGATGTCAGAGGAAGGACCAGTAAATGAAGATCTCACAGTGCGAGTAGCGTACGTCCTCAAAATGCCAGATGATGTGTTTTCGAGAGCGCTCGCAACCCACAAATTTCTCACATACTTTGGAACAGTAGTGGGTATATTCTCTGTTTTAGAAGTCACCACTGTCCAGGTGGATGTCTGCAAAATTGCATCGAGAGTTGTCGGATGGATCGTCTCGCCTGCTGAAGAAGATAATCTTTTGACTTGGGCAGTCACACATGGCTGCACAGGACTAATTGACAATGTGTCGATGAGCTGGAAGGCTTCTCCATAGTCATAGCCGGAGTTCAAAAAACTGTCGTATAGAGATGGGCCATCCACTGGCAATGTGCATGTTTTGACGGCATCCGAGTAGGCCTCCAATTGTGAGGTCCACAATTCCTCTGTGTGTACTTTGTCCATTTCAGGCTCCTCCTCGAGCGTATACACGATCTGAATAGACCCGGTGCAGTTTTCGATCCATTCTTCATTCTCACATGTGCAGAGGCGAAATTCAAAGCTGGTGGAGCTTTCGGAGCCCATGCCCTTGGCAGGGTGGAGGTAGAAGCTAGTCTCGATTCCGTATGTTCCAGGCGGAACTATCATCGCGGCATGGAATCTGGCTTCTTGTATATTAAATCCGGTAATTGTTCTTCCTTGCTCTGCCACCTGCTTGGCCGCCTCGATAGCCATCACCAACATGCCAGCGCCGGGGTATATAATCGTGCCATTGACCTTCTCTGTTGTTAGTTTGTAAATTTTGCACTACCCAAATGCTATCTCCTCTCACCTGATGATCTTTGGTCCAAGGCATCTCAGAAACGCGTACAAAGTTCCTCCACCGCATCTCGAAAGGATTGCAGTTTGGGTCAGAAACCCCCAGTAGGTCGTTGCGGCCAAATGGATGTAGTCGGTGATCTTTGCTAATTTTACTCTCATGCCAGTATGAGGTATCATGGTTGAAGGGGTACTCAGGTAAATCTGGCAGTGATTTTGGAATATCACATCCTGTAGAATCAATTCCATTCACCAAGGAAAGATCAATCGGATAGCCGGCAGTGTGCAGATTACCGAAGACGGCGAATACAGTATCGGCCGCTGACATGTTTCGTACCAATAACGAAAAGTATTCAGTTGGTGTCTCGTTTCCAATTCTCTTCAATACATCCTTGCAGGGACCCTGTAAGACTGAATGTGGACCAACCTCGAGTATGTGGTCAATATCTCTTGCCCTGCGGTGACTACCATCTAATCTCTTATGGGAGTTTGGAGCAGATCCTGAGAACAGTCTAGTCAGTCCATCCGAGAAGCGCACTGGAGAGACCATATTCTTAACCCAATAAGAAGCTTGAGAAACCTCTCCTGGATCGATCCAATCGCCGGTCACAGAGGACACCATCTCCGGGTTATTCTTATGCCCCGTATGACCTACCTCCAACTCTCCCATCGCGTCCTGATAGAGAGATGCGACTTCCTTCATTTGAGATGAATGATAGGCCAAGTTGACCTTAAGTCTCCGACAAAGGATATTTTCCTTGTCGAGTATGATTTTGAGGGAGTCGAGGTGGGTAACCTCTCCAGTAACTGTCACGCTCTTGGGGCTATTGATGCAGCCAACAATGAGATTGACAACCTCGAGATCCTTGCTCAGCTTGTCGATGTACGGCTTGATGCCCTGTTCTGATAGGCCCACTGCAAGCATGGAACCTCTCATTTGGCTGGAGTTCTCCAGCTTACTGCTCATATAACCTCGATAATAGGATACCTTCCAGGCTGATTGTCTGGAGATTGCACGGGCGCAATACCTGATAGAGGAGGTAAGAATAGTCTCTCAAGAGGTTGGGTTACTTACGCTGCTGCCACCTCGCCGGATGAATGGCCTAGTACCGCTTTGGGAGTGATGTTCACAGAGCGGAGGAGATCAACCAAAGCCACCTGAACGATCGTGCACAGTATTTGGCTATACTCAGTCTTATTGATATTTGAAGTGGATTCACTGCGTTCGAGCTCGTCTAGGGTACGTTAACAGAGAGCCATAATTGATAGCTGTACTTCACATACCAAGGGGCACCCATTCACATCCTAGTGTTTGGAGATACTCGCCGGCATCCTCGATACTTTGAAGGAACACAGGGTAAATATCGAGAAGCTGGCGCCCCATCGCATACCACTGGGCTCCTTGCTATAAAACTGTCAGTTTCGGTTATTTCAAAAGAAGGACGCACACTTACCCCAGAAAATACCATAGCAAGATTCGATGAACCGCGAGACTGGGATGCTGGCGAAAATCGGTCAACCAATGCCCCCAGGTCATCTGACGGGCGAACGACAGCAAACGACCTCCATGGTAGATGAGTCCGTCTACACGCTAATGTATAAGCAAGATCATTTAGGAACTTTGGGCTCTTCCTGGCCGATTGTGAGATGGCGGAGAGGCGTGACTTCCAGGTTTCCTTAAGTCGAAGAATCCCCTTTTCGTCTGCTGCTGACCAAACGAGGAGTTTGGGTATATCGTTTGTTATTTCTGTCAGTCCATTGGAGCCAGTTCCATCTGAACTTATTTCCCCCTCTGTGTCCAAATCGCAATCTCTGCATTTAGATGGCTGGAAGGGGGGGCACTGTATTATGATTCCCTTTCAGGCCATTCAGTTTCATGAAATTGTAGGCATCATCCAGGACAATATGGGCGTTTGATCCTCCATAGCCAAAAGAGCTAACTGATGCTCGTCGAAGTCCCTCCGAGGGCCAGGGCAGAGCTTTTTGTGGGAACTGTCTCCGTCAGATATAAGAACGCGAATGTTCAATTGGTTTGACTTACCTTGATATTTAAGAACTCGTCATCAATTCTGGGGTTCAAGCTCTGCAGATTCACGCTGTTGGGAGGAATTATTCCTTTCTCTAGTGCTAGAACTGTTTTGATGACTCCAGCAACTCCGCTGGCACCTTCCAGGTGTCCAATATTAGACTTCACCGACCCACTAAATATTTTATTAGCGAGGGTCAAAACCTGGAACTATCATACTCACATGTATAATGGATTATCTAGAGAGTGATGGGGTCGAAACACAGACCCAATGGCTGCGGTCTCAATTGGATCTCCAATGGCAGTTCCTGTGTTATGTTAGCCTGGATTTCATACAATATTGTGGATATTGTGGTGGCCAGACCTGTTCCGTGTGCTTCAAAATAGCGCGTCGTCGCCATGTCCAGCCCTGCCTTGCGATAAACCTCTTGTATTAATGTAGCCTGCATCTCGGTACTGGGCAACGTAATTCCCGGTGTCCTTCCATCCTGGTTAGAGGCAGAAGACCTTATCACGGCTCGGACTGTATCCCCGTCTCGCACGGCATCTTCCAAGGGACGAATGACAAGGACGCCAACTCCTTCGCCACGTGCATATCCATTGCCACGTTCGTCAAAACTATAGCAACGGCTGTCTTTAGATAGAAGTCCCAAGTTGTCCATCATTAGTGAAGTCTCCAATGCCAGGATAACGTTACTACCAATTGCCAGTCCCTAACGGTATCAGAAATGTGATAGGCTTAGTTGAAACGTAGACTTACCATGGTTGAATCACCACTCCATATGGACTGACATGCCATATCGATAGCCATTAGGCTACTTGAGCAAGCCGTGTCAATCGCAGCACTGGGTCCGATGAGGTCAAAGAACCAACTAATGCGGTTCGCCACCATATTCCCCGTGGTTCCTGTGATACCCCACTTCTGTAGGTATTGGGGATCTTTTGCCTGCAACATCAGGTACTCATGGCCTGATGACCCAGTAAAAACGCATGTCCTTGATCGTGCGATTCCTTCCATAGTAATGCCAGCATTCTCTAGTGCCCGATAAGTAGCTTCCAGGATCAGCCTCTGCTGAGGGTCCATGGCCTCTGCCTCAGCGGCAGTAATAGAAAAGAAAGGCGCATCGAACAAGGCAACATCTTCTTTCATGAAGTGACCTCCACGTAGAGATAAGCTATCAAGTCGATTGGCGTTCAGGTTATGGTGGGAGTCAATGTTCAGCCGATCTGGAGGAAACTCCGTAGAAGCGCATCTTCCCTCGACGATCATGTCCCAGAAGGACTCCGAAGATACGGCATCCTGTGGGAATTTGAGTGACAATCCAACAATTGCCAACGGCGACAGTGTTTTGTCAGTTGACCTTGACATCTTCCCTATTTGTTACTGTTTGACACTTGTTCTGTAATTTGAGGATCTCAAAAAGGGAAATGGCACCTGATAAGCCCTTTAAGACAGTCTCTATGTCACTATACTGTCTCACATTCTTACGTCTGCCTACGTACATATGTGGGTGGCGGTGAACTGCAATGAAAATCCTCGGGCAAAATATTTGATACTTGGCAGTCGAAAAGCCTGGAAATTGACTTTACAACTTACAATAGTTAGCTGCTTATGCGGCCTCAGTCCTTGGCGACTTGGCGATATAAGACTCTATAAATATAACGCATTTGGCTAACGGTTATATAAGAGACGTCATATGTAACAACATTCCAGTGGTCTTTTGGGTGATGTTTTTGTGTGTCTTTTGAAAGTCTTTTTTAGATGTATATAAAGCCGGTAAAAACTATAAACCGTTCAAAGAACTTTGCGAGGTATGATGGGGAGAATTAAGGATTATATGGTATCGCCATCATAAAAATACATTTAACAATTCCATTTAACTGCAGAGTACTACGTAGTGACGAGTTAATATATGTAGGGTAGTGGGGGGCGTGCATACTCATGTAGTTTACACACGCTGCGTGACCTAAAAGAGATAAGCTAGGCATTCCTTGCATCTGAAGCTTACATCCTTGAGCCGTTACTGCAGGCAGATCTTCTATCTTATCTACAGAAATAGTAATAGAAAACACAAATTGCGGTCAAATTACCTGTTACTATTGTCCCAGATGTGATACGACATGTCAAAACAAGGATACCCAAAAAGGGGGGATAGAGATAGCCCTAGAGGGTCCGAATGTCCTCCACCTTGGAGCCAATCATTCAATCTACGTCAGCCAATATTCAGACAGCAAACGCGCGTCCAAAGGGATACGTTATTTCAGGGTTTTTTTCTGGTTTTGGCGTTACATACATATTGGGGTTTGACGGCGTGAGTAGTTGGCAGTCTCGAAGAAATCTCCATTTTTCGCCCCCTTTGGTCTTTCCTGCGTTATTGTTCCGTCAACATGCATTTTCTATGGTAAGATCTCCCTGGATCTCACATTGAAGGTCCCAGGTAACTGACAGTTCCGACAGTCTCCATGGTAGGGGCACCAACTCGGAGGTAAGATATCTTGATTTCTCCCTGGCTCGGTCCTCATATAAAAGTTTAATTTGCTGACTAGTTTGATTTTAACTCTATAGATCTTCAAACGGCAAACTGGTACCTTTATCTACAAAGTCTCTAAATAAAAGATCGAACTAACATCGGGTTAAAGCTGCGCTTCGACATGAGCTTGGTGACAGTCACAGCTATGACTTTGTCGACGGAACCTTTCCCTCGGCGCTTAACGAAGGTTTGACTTATCCTCAAGCCTAATCATTAACCAATTCTGACAAAAGACTAGATTTGAGGGAATTACTACCTCCTGATGATGAAACATTCGCCTATTGCAATCCATCATCGCCAGAGTCTTGTGCAAAGGCATTCGACGATCTCGAGCGCTATGTACAAGCCGAAGGCCCGTACGATGGTGTCATGGGGTTTAGCCTAGGTGCCACGTTTGTCATGTCGTGGATGTTCAAGAAGCTGCGGGAGCAGAAAGACAACAAACCCGTGCAGCTGCCCTTCAAAGTGGGAATCTTTTTTTCTGCTCCGGGCTTACTCCAGTACCACGACTTGTTAGCCGAGAAATTATTTGGATCAAAGTTCAATCCAGCTGACGGGCTTCTCGATCTACCAACAGCTCATATTTGGGGATGTCACGACCGAGACAAGAAAAAGGCTGAGGCAGCTAGCCAGGCGTGTAACGAGCTAGTTAGGTCTGTTTTTGTTCACGACAAGGGGCATGAGATTCCCATATCTTCTGATAATGTAATCTCGATGGTCAAGGCTATTAACAGGGCTATTACAAGGGCACAAACTTAGCCTTGATCTAAAGGCTGCATTGTGAACATGTTATATTACACTCCAGATCATTGCATTCCAGCGATAACTACCCATTTATTTGAGTAAAACCCGTGGAGATCTTACATTCCATGACTTACCCTAGCCAAATGGCGTTTTGGCCATTAACATTTTAGACATGCACCCAAATGGAGCCTGTAGAAATGTTTCCGGCAATGATCTACTAATCTTTCTTAGGCTACAATGGTACTTGTGTTCCTGGTGAATTTCCCGCGATATGCATCGCACTGCAGCCTGAAGCTGCGAGGCACGAGCTGGAGTCGGAGCAAGGGGAAGTTCACCACGGAAGATAACGGGTTCCAAGACGGCTGAAAAACGGGCATGTTTTAGAAAGTGACGACGCGCGTTTATTTCTAATCATAGTGATGGTATCAAAGATCTATTGCCACTATGTAAGGAGTAGGTCTCCCACGTACATATCCACTCTACTCTATTAAGATAGTCAACTATTTTGTCATAATGATTTTGATGCGGATTACTTTTTGACGTTTTATACAGAGATATAGATGGAGCTTAAGCAAATGGAAAGAATTACAGGATTCGGAAGGCAATTTCTGTGAATTTATTAGCAGCATGTGCATAATCTTGTCGAGCAAAGAAAGTAGATGCGCACCCACTTACGCGAAGGATATTAATTTGGTAATTTCGCGGTTTATATCAACAGTATCCTGATATCTTGATCGCGTTGACAACGAATCTCCGTAATGGCTCAAAACCCGTGGCCAACAATGCATGCGCGATCAGGGTTAATGCGGAAGATCACCCTCGATATTAGAGATTAGTCTGGATATATCCACACTGCACAGCCTTGTCATGTATGTATAACAAATTCTATGTTGTAGATCACTGTTACCTAGGGAACAACAGGTTTATGACGACAATCCCATGGGCTCACCGACTTCTTCCTACAGCAGTGCAGCACCAGTTTTTTACCGGATTCACCGTGTCGACATATACAGGAGGATCTCCAAGCGCTATGGAGTTCCAAGAAATTCACCGACTGTTCAGTTCTCCATGTGAATTTGTTCTACGATTTTCCCATTCCCGGATATGTTGCCTTATTTGCTGTCCACATGTATGTGGAATCAATAGTACATCGACGTGCATATCAGTAGGCAACCCAAAAACAAACTACTATGCGTTCAACCCGAAATACTTCCATGGACTTGGCATGTCCAATGCTAGTGGTACTATTAGCAATTATACAAACATGACTTGCTTACGTGTTCGTCGTAGTTGTGTAGTGCAAGGCTTTGCGAAGTCAAGACTTGTTTGTTTGGTCACTGCTCCTGTTGGTCGGTCGGTTTGACATGGGGATCAAGTACCCAAAAGCTGAATCCACATGTCACTGGCCACTGAGACTGTGACTTGTGCTCTAAGTGACGGCATGCTGGTGAGAATCACACCACGCGAAGAATTGTGAGTACCAAATAGACTCTTTTCTCTTTCCCCTCTATTCTAGCCTGTTCTAGGTAAGTGCCGTCATTCCAAGGCTTACCGTGACATTTCCATCTATATGCCCGATCGCTGAAAAGCTTCATTTGTAGATACAATATAAGTCAAGGTCCCATCTTAAGATTCATATTTTCGTATTCTCAAATTCCATTTCATTGCCCTAAAACCCGATTTTAGCTATGAATATCTCGTTAGGCGGTGATTAATTACCGGATACAATTCCCACGCGCTATTTAGCCCTAACTCCGCACCCCTAGAACAATCCCCAACCTCGGTGCGGGATACCCGTGCAAGTCTATATCGGACAATCCATGCAATTTGTGTATCTACGGAGTTTGTATCTCCGAAGGAAGGAAGGACATACTATATACTCCGTGTGCAGTCACAACCCCTCTTCATCTAAGGTAAGGTGTGATGGACAAAGTCTGGGAGTCTTATGATGAGGACACCAAATCCCATGTCACCAACCAGCTCAAGGAATATCTCCTCGAACTTCGGCAGATCAGCAACGGTAGCTACATAGGCTCAGCTAATTCTGGCCCTGTTACCGACCCGATCTTGGAAAGTTATCATGTCAAAGGCTAGCAGATGACTACGATCGATATATACACAAGTGCTAATACGTATATTTTCAGGACCATTCGACTCAGAAGAAGCTTTCAATAGTGCAATTATCGATGCCTATCAATCCAAGCCACCAAAATGATAGACCAAGAATTTCTTATCTGGTATGCTGTGCAAAAACAACCACCAGATCGTGTTCACCCACAGAGACCTACGCCTTCACAATATCATGGTAAACGATGGATCTGTCAGCGGGGTTCTGGATTGGGAGTTTAGTGGCTGGTATCCGGAATACTGGGAATTCTCAAAGGCTCTCTATATCTGGAAATGGCAAAATGATTGGACGGACTACCTGGTACAGATTCTTCAGCCGTCTTATGCTGAATATGCGGTTTTTGATAAGACATAGATTTATAGAGAAAACGTGTGGGGTTCAGATTGTCGATCATTTCGGGCACTATCCGAACCTTATAAAAAAAAAGGCGGATCGCTCATCGACGTTATACGAAGTGCATACTGTTCTATCAGATAAAGAGCAGGGCTGCTATTGTGATCCCGGTTAGTGGGTGACATGTCAAACGCGCTAATGGTGATAGAGATGCAGGGTGATAGTGACTCGGGCGCGTAATATTCAGCCAAATTCTTTGACAGTATGGAGTAGCAGTAGCCATTCAAACCAAAAATTAAAAACATTTGTACTTGCTATATTGTTTCGATCAAAGCAAAAAAAACTTGTATTAAATGTCATGTATCACATGAACATTTCTAGAATCCAACAACCGCCTCTCTATGTATACAGATACAAATCCTCAAGCCACCAAACTAAACCTTTCTTTCTAGCTCCTTCTGAGCCTCGGCGTCAACTTGCTCTTGCAACTTACGGTCCGCCTCACGCTTAAGCTGGTCGGGACGACGGAGGGCAATGTCCTTGGGGCGGAAGTCACTGAAGAGATGCTTGAGAACGTTCTCAATCAACCAGCAACCACCGTAGTCGAAGATCATCAGCACGGTCAGAGTCACCTTGAACTCATTGGTGAAGGGAACGAGGCGCAGCTTCTCATTCAGCTCGGGAATGAATTCCGTAGCGCAAGAGAATGCAACACCCGATGCGGCGATGAGACCCCAGTACATGCCCTTGTTCTCGCGGATGGATTCGCGGAAGGGACGACCTTGATAGTTGATCGAGAAGGTGGAGATTTGCTGGATCAGCTGGAGAAGGTAGATGGCACTGTTCAGGAGGGAAGGCTCAAACTCGCCCTCAAGATCAATATCGGAATCTCTCCTGTCGGTTGTGTTAGCCATGAAGTGGGGTAAATCAAAGGGAGGTCGTAATAACGTACGGCTCGTGCTTATAGACATAGTTAGAAAGATAGATCAGAGTCGCAATGTGAATGGCGAACTGTCCAAGAACAGAGCCAATGATGTAAACGTTGAAGATATTCGGCTGGGGACGCTCCTTAGACAGACCCTCGACAGACTTCACACATTAAAACGTTAGCAACCCATTTTGTGAACATGAGAAAGGAAGTACGACATACCTTGGCGCGGGAAATAGAAAGGAAGCAGACACTCATCAGCATACCGCTGATGGTGACCTGTCCATCACCGAACTTAATACCATCCAAGTAGATGACACTCAGACTGTAGGCACTGATCAAGCAGTTCAAAGCAAGAATCTTGTACATCTGAATAGTCGCAACCAGGGTGCAACGACCTTGACGAAGAATGTTGGGGATAGCAATAACATTGGCCAACTTGCTAGTGAAGGGAGCAGCGACTGAGGCATCACCCAGCTTGATAGTGGGAGGCTCGCTGTCATCCAGCTCCTGTTCCAACATAGAAGATGTAAGCTTGTCCGCAAGGCCAGCAGCGGCAGCCTGGGCCTTCTGCTGCTTCTGCTGCTGGGGGGGTCAAGTTCGATTCCTGCAAGGCCTGAGCGCCAGGAGATGTGATAGTCGGGATAGCCTCGGGTGTTCCGCCGGGAGCGGTGATCGCGGCACCCTTGCGCTGCGACTCCCGCTCCATGGCTTTCTCGTAGTGTGGGTTGGAAGGACCGGGGGGATACAGGTGAGCGATCTGGACAGGGACTGGAGGAGCGGGCTGGTTGAATCGTTGCATCATGCCGACCTGCTTTTCGTACAGCTCCTTCATCTTGGTTGTCCGGTAGTGTTCAGCGATCCTGGTGAGATCATCTTGCGAGCCGTTCAGAAGCGCAACACCGACGTGAGCCTGCTTTAGAGCGCCAACATCGTTGGTACCATCACCGCACATCAGGGTAGTGTATCCAGCGTCCTTGAGACCAAGAAGAATGTCTTCCTTTTGCTTGGGAGACACACGAGCATAAACCCAGGTGTGACGGAGCAGATCAGGGAGAGCCTTCTGGTCCTTGAACTTGGCGAGAGCATATCCGGTGATACAGATGTCCTTAGTCTTCAGGATCTCCGGGTCGAGGGGCTTAGTGGGGTCGACGTCGATATTGAGCTTGTCATCGACGGTACGCCAGACAATCCTGGTTCCAGAGTTATCATGTTCGGGGGCATCGAGGATGAGAACCTCACGATCAACAATCTCAACCTTGCGTGCGACGTGGACAGCGGTCAACGGGTTATCACCAGTGATCATGACAACACGGTGGCTGCTCTCATTCAGCATACGAACAGACTTGATGGCATCATCCTTCAGGGGGCACTGCAGGACAAGGAAACCGGCAAAAATCAGCTCGGATTCAACCTCTTCACGGACGTAGTTGTTCACGCGGCCCTGGGAAAGCTCGGATTCAGATGAAAGGTACTTGTATGCAAGAGCAAGCACACGAGCGCCATTGCGGGTGAAGTGCTTGTAGGTTTCTTCGTAGTTGGGCGGTGTGTTGACTAGCATAGAGTTGATGGTCTCGGGGGCACCCTTGACACCCACGAAAGTGGACTTGACCTTCTTGGAAGTCTTGCGGTCATTGGTCGTAATGGTTGCGATAGTACTCTGGCGTTTCAGCGCCGAGGAGAACTGGAATCTTCTCTTGATTTGAACAGACTCGACATTGCGACCGGAGATAACGGGGGCGCTGCTCTTAGAAGACAGAGTATCATTCTTGCCCAGAGTCCAGCCAAGCCATTCCAAGGTAGCCTTTTCCATGGGGTCACCGACGACCTCGCCCTCATCCAGCTTCACCAAGGCGTGAGCACTGGCGAGAACGAGAGTGGTGTCGGGTCCAACAGCAGCGGAGGTGGCCAATTCAGTGTGAGCACCATCTGCCTCCACCTTCGAACCAGCCTCGCCTAAAGTGAGTCCAGCAATACCATCAACGACAAGGTCCTCTCCAGTCAAGGTACCGGTCTTGTCGAAGCAAGCGATATCAACACGACCAGCGAAGGGGATACGGAAAGGCTCGGTGCAGAAAATGGCATACTTGCTCAAAGCAGCAAGACTAGTATTAACGGCCAAGCTCAGTTCCATAGGCAACTCGGGAGGAACAACACTAGTGATGATGAGGACACAGTCGAGTAGAAGCTTGGAGCGTTTACGGTCCCGGATCACACCCTCTTGCCACACGTACCACGAAGCGGCAATTGCGAAAATCAGGAGGAAGAGGATGAACAACAGAGCTTCAACATTGTTGGCAGAGACACGTTCAGTCGAATAGATCATGGTCCGGACGAGGCTACCCTGGCTGGTTTCGAAACCGGTCTTAACAACCACACCCAAAGCACCATTGTCTGGGGGCATGGTAACATTGCTGGACAAATTCTTCAAACTCGAGTCGGCAGTAAGATTAGGGTGAGTAACTTGGAGGACCTTGGTACCACCATGCACAAACGAGAGCTTATCCAACCCATCCGGTTCAATCAGGTCAGCACCGGGACGAAGCTGGACGGAGTCTTTCAGAAGAGGTGTGCTCTCGCCAGAAAGCATAGCCTCGTTTACAATGACGCTGCCTTCAACCAGAAGGATATCGCAGGCAACGCCGCTGTCCTCCTTAGTACGGTTCACCGACATGAGATCACCGGGAAGAAGCTTATCACTGGTGATCTCCTGCCATTTCCGTTCACGGTATACCCAGACATCATAAGGCTTGATGCTCATTCCGCGGAACTCGCTCAAGGTCCTCTGGCGCTGCCACACAACGGTGCTCTCGAACATAACGAGCATGAAGAGCGTGAAGAGTGAGTAGTACCAGTATTCATCCAACATCCACAATCCAACACAGAAAATCTGGAAGACGAAGAACGGCGCGACAGCGTGCTCCTGGAAAAGCTCAAGGAAACCGGGAACGGGAATATCGAAGGTGTTATCGCCATAGTGGTGGTAGACGCGGTCAATCTCGGCCTTCGACGTGAAGCCCTCGCTCAACTGGAAAGTCTCAAGGGCTGGCTTTGGTTCGGCGTCAAGGACGTAAGACAAGGGTGCGAAGGTGCGAGTCTCAGGGTAGAAGAGGAAGCGGCGCTTCTGGAAGCGGAACGAAAGAGTCTTCTTGGGGCCGGTAGTCTCATAAATCAATTTGCAGATCTCAGCAGAGCCAGCATTAGTGATGGGAACCACTTTAATAAGGCGGGCAGTGTCGATGGACTTGGCTCGAGTAGTGGTGAATAGGGTGTTGATATCAATGTTCCACTTCGTCATTAGCCAGAAGAGCGACTGAATGGTGATGATAGACCCCGCGAACACGAAGGTCCATTCCTGTCCCTGAATGTAGGTATCATAACGCTCGGGGGAGAGGTAGAAGGCGAAAAACACAGGCCAGATAATCAAGAAAGGCCAGACGTATGTATGCAATTGCCAGGGGATCGGATTATGCAACGAGGCAGTATGGATCTGAGGGTCGTCTACGAGCTTTGCCCTGTATACTATTAGCTGCAGCCAAAGGATCGGGGGCTGTTCTGGTAACGCACATGGTGGCAATCTAGTGACCGCGGTCAGAGTCAAACAACCAGGAAAATTAATGACTCATACGAAGCCGGAAAGCAATGATAAGATCCAATCGAGGAAATGCCCAGATTCGTAGATGAAGCCACCTTCCACCTTATAATTTTGGTTCCAGAGGATTCGCCGCTCGACGCGCTAGCATTATGTCAGCCAGCCCTGGCCACCTCAGGCTTATGTAGCACTATATTGCAGCCTCTTTCAACAGCCCGGCCGGGCTAGCTCAATCGGTAGAGCGTAAGACTCTTAATCTTAAGGCTGCGGGTTCGACCCCCGCGTTCGGCTATTCCTAAAAACCAAACCTGAGATTTCTTTTTTTGCTCTTTTCTTTTTTGGTTATTATAGTGCTGAGGTGATGGGAGATTTTTTAGATATAGAAAATAATGTTTGGATATGGAGTTTGGACAAACGCTATATGCACTTATGCCAAAGATATAACAATAATAACTAGTATAGCGTATGGTACGTTTTCAATGTCAGGGCGACATGCTGTTGTTGTCTGCTTGGGTTCATTTGTAACGTGCCGGTATATATATCACACGGACACCTTGAACTTTCCCACCTAGCTTGCTTCATCCACCTTCTTGTCCGCTATCTCCTGAGTCAGTCCTTTCACCATCTCTGTCAACATCTTAACCTGCTCCCGCAGCTCTCTGAGTTCATATGTACAGCTATCAACCTTGATATCCGCCGTAGTCTCTACCACTTGCTGCTTCCAAGTATCATCAAGATCAAAATTGACCTCCTTAGCTACATGCTCCCATTCCTGAGCACAGTCATCGTCTTCTTCACCATGGCGGCGATTCCATCGAATCTTGTGCGCCTGACGGGTCTCAACCCAGGCTGCGATAACAAGCAGAGGGGAATAGATCACACCCATCACCAAGTCATTCAACTTGGCGTAGGCCTCCCGCGAAAGCCACCATTCGAATGGTGCTATCAGGAAAAGAATTTCGACGAGATTGAATGCTAGTACCCAGAGTAAGTTAGCCACACATGTGTTATCGGAACCGAGAAAAATACGTACGCGGGATGAAGACGTTCTCATCTGGGGCACGGACGAACTGCATGGTTTTCTGCGCGAAGATAGCCATGTACTCGTCCGTCGCGTTGCCAGAGATATCTTCATATGCGCTGTTGTACAAGGCGATGAGAATATTCAACAAAACTGACAACTGTTAACATTATCCCTAAAAAGTTGAACGCAAACTGACCAGTCATAACAATGAAGTTGAAAACGTAGTAAAGGATGATGCCAAAGGGAAATGCAAAGTCCTGGAAAGTGTCGAACTCAGGACTCTGCATGACACTGTTTACCATTCCCTGGAGAATGTTTCGGTGGATGGGGACATCGGCATCCACTTGGGCCATGCCGACAAAGGCCTGGAAGAAACCAGCCAGAACCACAAATAGAAGAGCAAAGAATATCAAGCTCTCCTTCATCATAACTCGAAGAACCACAAACATAGCACCGAAGAAGCGGAACGAGTCGAGATAGAGCATCATGCGCATCCAGAACATAGGACCCGCAAAAGCTAGGAAGTTGTAGCTGAGCTCGTTGTACAGCTGCCTTTGTTCATCGTGAGTAGATGATGAATGTGCCAAGGCAATGAAACGCATGATAAGTGACACCGCTAGGATGGCGTAAAGGGTCGAGTTGAAGGCATTCCAGAATTCGAGGTAATTCCATCCAACCTTCCAAAACTTGATCGCCTCGTCGCAGATGAACGCAAGAGTCATACCGTAAAGAATGGCTTCGGCCACATCCACATCACCGCTTGGGTTCACGGTATTGATGACCGCCGTATAAACTGCGAGGTAAATCAAAGAGAACAGAATCTGACAAACATTCTGATACAAAGGAGTTCGCATCCGATCAGGGTGGAAATGAACCCAATATCCGGTGTTAGACTTCTCGCTGTATTCGACAAAGTTAGTTGGGTTGCCCTCTTCCTGGCAGATCCAACCCCTCCAAAGGTACTGGATGCATCGCTGGTACGGGGCAGAGCCGATGACTCTCAATGCATGGAGATCCACTGCTCGCTCAATCACATTGGCAGGATCGGTCTCTATTCCCTCACTGAAGATAGAGTATCGCTTGAGTAAAATGTGCTTCAACACGTAATCCTGGTTCTGCTCGGATTCGATACTGTTGAACCTAGTCAGTAAATAGAGCAGAAAGCGCGAAATGTTACGGGAGCATTACATGCGCTTGGCGATGACCTCGCAAGCCACAGCCCGAACGTCGTGAAGGTCCGAATCCCAAAGCTCGACGGAGGATTGAATCTTGAACCATCGCAGACAAACCAGAAGACAATAAACAACGCATGCTTTGTATTCGTCTCCCCCGGCCTGCTTGGCAGTCTCAACCACATCGTCCGTGATGATGCGGCTGTTTGGGTCGGTCAAGACATTCTCCTGCACTTCACAGGAGACAACCTGCTCAATTTGATATTTCAGCCGAAGAGCAACTTTGGCAATTTCCTTTGAAGAGTGAGAGGCCTCAGACTCATCGGCAGCATAGGCCGGTAGCACTGCCACTTGTTAGTAGTGTTCCACATCGCGGTGTTTGGAAATGACGTACGTCGACGACGTTCCACCTCAACACGGTGCCGGGTCCTGCCAGGATCGACCGTAAAAATATTTTTCCAATGTCCCATATCGCGTAGAATATCGAAAAATAGAGGGAAACAAAAGGGTGAAGAGAACAAGAAAAGGGAGAGTTCGGCTCGAGAGTTTTCGGCTTGAGGGAGGGCACCAATGATGATCGGCGGTAGATAAGCTTTAGCTCACCTCCATTTTATGGAATCTGATCTTGAATTCAAAGGGGAAATGGATTTATATATATCGATATGTAAATAAGTACATATAGTAGTCTCTACAGGGATACGATTTGCATTTAAAAGCATGACTGGCATTGAACGTCTCGGTTGCATCGCAAACATTATGTGCATTAGAACTTGCACCCCGTGCGGACCCAGCGTCTTTGACAGACGGTGGGCACGAGGATTTCGACCGCCATTGGCATGCAGCGAATACACAGGCGTGGATAAATCATCCCCAGACCCGAATTTCAGGCGACTGCCCTGGCTAAAGGGCGAGTTCTGACTGCAATCCTGCCCATAAGCACACTGAGCCATTGAGCCTTTCTCCGATATGTGCAAGCTTTTTTCTATCCATTTTTGCCCAACCCTCCTCTAGCGGTGATTCCAGCTTTGGATTCCAGCGCTGATGACCGCTGTATGCCCCTCGACTCGGAGTTATAACCCGAAACTTACTCGGGAACACCCTCATCACTTTCGGAGTCTTCATCTCCGCTGACCTGGGTGTTCTCACGCTCGCGCTTCTCCATAAGCTCCTGGAGGATCGCATCATCGTGCTCAGTGACGGCCTTGGGTGCCATCTTCACAGTGCAGCTACCGCCGTGCGCCTTGATACGCTCTTCGATTTTCACAATGGCCTCCTCAAGCAACTTGACACCGAGGGTCTTGTCGAGACATTGGCTGGCCAGGACGTAGAGAGGAGGAGCCACCAGTCTGACCTTGATCTGGTTCTCAGGGGTGTTGTCGGCCTCGGCGGTACGGAGGGCATCCTTGACGGCATCGATTCCATCGTAACCGAAGCAGGTAACCTCGATATCGGCACGGACCTTGGTAGGGTGGGGGGTCAGCTTGCTGTTGATGTATTGCTGCAGCTCACTCTTGACGGCATCGCTGGGGAAGGTGATCTCATCCCAGACGTTGGGGTTCCTGGAGACAACTGTCAGAGAAATTCGATGATACCATGAGAGAAAAAGCACAAGAACCTACGTAATCGAGATCTTGAAGGCGTCGTGCGCGTGGCCGTATTTCTGGTTCAAAGGCCACCCAATGTTCTCGTATAGGGACTCGAGGGGGTCTGAGTCGCCTCTGCGACGTGGCGCATGATGGAGTGCACTGCCTTGCTCTTGTTGTAACGTTCCTCACACTTGATGACATCCTCGGGGGAGACACGTCGCTTCGACAGATCAATGTAACCTTTAATTTCACAAGTTAGTTCTCGCGTTCTTCCAGACGAATAGTGTATCCTTGCCTTTCTCCTTGTCGACACGAAGCACGATGACGACCTCGTTGCGCCCAATACGGATGAGCTTTTGGATACTGCGAATACGTCTGCGAGAGAGTTCTGAGAGGAGAATCATGCCGTCGATGTTGTCATATTCAAGCAGCTTCACGTATGCGCCCATCTCGGCGATCTAGCTCGTGCACACAAAAATTAGTCCCCGTCACTTTGGTCTCCCATTTAATGGCTCAGTTGATCCGTACCTGCTTGACATTCACCATGACGAAGCTATCCACCTCCGGATACTTGTCCTCATAGAACCGACAGTTTGTTAAAGACATCTTGGTGGGGTTCTGTTTTTTTTTCTCGGGGAAATCTTAGGTGCGAAAGAGACGGATTTGATGGCACAATCGAGACGGTCGATATGCTGGCCAACGGGATATGAGTGATCGTAAAGTCAGAAATACAGGAGCGCAGAGGGGAGAGGCGACGCGAATGAGGCACAATCTATCTCTTTGTGGCGGACTTCCAAAACCCACATTGACCTGATCAGTCACGGGACTGAAAGGCACGTGATTGTAATTTACACCGCCTTCCAATTGGAAATCCTACTTGGTCTTGGCTGACACATCAACAATTTATTACGTCAACGGAAATTGACCGGCAAGACGGGCAGTTCTTTATATACACTTGTGTACTCGATGGCGTTTATGGTATCTACGAATCAGAGAATCCCCTGAGATCATGCTTACCATGCTCTTTATCTTCATTGCACAGTCATTCTCCGAGGATCACCGTTGAATTAGCGATAACGCCTACTTTCCCCGCTTATCAGCGCCTTAGCGCGCCAGGCCCTTGGCCCTTGGCCCTTGCCTGACCGACAAAAAACAATTTGGCCTGGGCTTCTTGTCCCAATTCTGAATTGCTTTTAATCCCTTATTATAACCAGCATTTATGGCGGGCTATTTCGTATCTTATCTTCTAACCTAACATTCTTCAGGCGTCTCTTTCCAAACGATCATGTCTGAGACAAGTTCATTGCTCCCCGGGGAGTCCGACGGACTTGGACGTCGGACTCTACGAGACCGCATTGTCGACGCTTTCCGTTCGTCGCCTCAAACCGGTCTTGGGATTTCGACAAGTTCAAGCCATGGCATTCACACGGCACAGGACAACCAAACTAGCACCGGGGTTACGAGTGAACCAGACGTGAGAACCCGACTTCTGGAGTCATACCTTCAAGCGGACCCTGCGTGCGGTGAAAGACGCTGTAGCCATGGCACATTTTCACCCCAGGTAGAAGACACGGGAAGACAGTCATACGTGGGAGGGGCAGGCGATGCGTTTGGATATAGCGGACATGAGGTGACAGACGGGGCGGTCGGTCCCCCTAGAGGTGTGCTAGACCACCCGGAGTCAGTCCCAGGTTCAGAGACTCCGTCACAGATGAAATCATCTTTCACTCTTCCAATAACCGATACGAATAAACAGTAGGTCGTATCTTATTCATGTATTGCGAGCACTTTCGTAGCCCGCCTCAAGGTTGGTAACTGACGAATCAATGGCAGATACATATCCTACTATATTCCTTTTTTCAATTGGATTGGACAATACCATTGGTCGCTCCTGCGCGGTGATCTCATGGCTGCGTTGACCGTGGCATCCATCTACATCCCGATGGCTCTCTCTTTGGCCTCCAATCTTGCTCATGCACCGCCCATCAGCGGCCTCTACTCTTTTGTCATCCATCCCTTGGTCTATGCCATCCTAGGAAGCTGTCCTCTCCTGGTCGTGGGACCAGAGGCTGCGGGTTCCCTACTGACAGGTGCTATTGTCAAAGCAAGTGTTATGCAAGGGAACTCAGGCGAAGACGACACTACAGAAACCGCTCTTATTGTAGGAGTGGCTACTGCCCTGTCCGGTGGCATGATTTTGGTTGCCGGAATAACCCGCCTAGGGTTTTTGGACAACGTGCTCAGTCGACCATTTTTGAGAGGATTCATCACTGCCATTGGCTTTGTGATTTTTGTAGACCAGCTTATTCCGGAATTGGGTCTGGCCGAGTATGCCAAAGAAACCGGTGTCAGTCATGGCACTAGTTTTGAAAAACTTATTTTCATCTTTCGATACGCTCGAGAGTGCCATGGACTAACTGCTATCGTTTCGATCGTTAGCTTTTCTGTCATCATGGTGTTCAGGTTCGTACCGCGCCCCCGGGTTTACATTCATCATACTGATCATCCACAGAACTTTGAAAAAGATGCTTGTGCCTCGTATCCCACAAGTGATTTATTTCCCAGACCGCTTCCTGGTTGTTGCCCTGTCCGCGGTTTTGGCTTGGCACCTCGACTGGGAAGCTAAAGGGCTCGAAATTCTTGGACCTACAGAGGTTTCCTCTGGAGGACTATTCGCTTTCAACTGGCCTTTCCAGCTTGTAAATATGAAACATATACGCACAGCATTGAGCAAAGCCTTTATTATCGCGCTACTTGGTTTCTTTGAGTCATCTGTTGCGGCCAAGGGGCTGGGCGAAGGCAGTTCCGCTGGAATCAAGGGAATGCATATGAGTGCCAATCGCGAGATGGTTGCACTAGGCGTTGCAAATGTCATCGGAGGTTGCTTCTCGGCTCTGCCTGCATTTGGCGGATACGGGCGAAGCAAGCTTAGCACACAAACAGGAGCAAGATCACCCATGACTAGTGTTTTTGTGAGCATTATCACATTCACATGCGTCTTGGTCCTTTTGCCTTATCTCTACTATCTCCCGGTTCGTTCCTCCCAAACCTACACTAGACCGACATGGCTTTTCCCATGTGCTGACCATGCCAATTCCCAAATAGAAAGCAGTTCTGTGCTCCATGATCTCCGTGGTAGCCTTCACTCTAGTTGAAGAATGCCCACATGATCTAATCTTCTTCTTCCGCCTGCGAGGCTGGTCAGAGCTCGTCCTAATGTTCCTCATCTTCACAACAACAATCTTCTACTCCCTAGAACTAGGCATGGCGTTGGGAATAGGCTTATCAGTGATAATCCTTATCCGACACGCAACGGCCCCCCGAATCCAGATCATGGGCAAGGTCCTCGGCACAGACGCACGTTTTGATAATGCCGAACTCCACCCAGAAAACGTGGAGCTAATCGAGGGCGCCCTGATCGTCAAGATCCCCGAGCCGCTCACCTTTGCCAACACAGGCGATCTCAAGAACCGTTTGCGACGTCTGGAGCTCTACGGATCCACTCATGCTCATCCTTCTTTGCCGCGCATGCGCGCGCCGGAGCATAATAAGAATATCATTTTCGATGTTCATGGCGTTACGAGTATCGATGGGTCTGGTACCCAGGTTCTCTCTGAGATTGTGCACGCGTACGCGGAGCAACGCGTCAGAGTGTTCTTTTGCCGCTTGCCGAATAGGAGCGTGTTCCGCATGTTTGAGCGGAGTGGTATTGTTGAGACCTGTGGTGGGTTGACTCATTTCGTGCCCAGTGTTGATGAGGCGCTGCGGTTGGCGGAATCTGAGAACCAGACACAGGAGATATAGTGTCTATCTTGTTAAAATTGGTGATACGTGTTTGGATATGGTGTAGATATCTTGTATAGGCATATTGCATTTTTGCCATCTAAAGATAATCAAAATATATGGTGCTACTTGACTTATTGTCATAGAGCAACATTTTGCGAACAGACAGAGAACATGGTCAATTATTCCTTCCAGTAACAAGCTTTGGTTTTCTTGGGTTCAATGGGGACCGAAGTAAACCCTTATGCTTTGCTATGCACCACGATCAGGTCTCCCGAGCGTGCCATCTTGGAAATGAAAGCCAGCGTTGCAGCATCTAGAGTACCACAGTGATAAAACCCTAGGTCAAAGCATGGCCCTAGCATGCAATTTAGCTGCCCCGGTTTGCACTTGGTTACGCAGTCTTGTATTGGCCACAAGTCCAGTGGATTGGATAGACTCAAGAGCAAAGCTATGAGCTCCGTGAATCGAGGCAGGTCATGCTAATGGGGTTGCACTTGCTCGGTCCGAGCCCCGAAGATATTTCAACGTGTTCCAGTTTCACACTGACACAAAAAAACACCAATATGTTCAGGTAGCCGAATGATCCTCCACAACAGCCTTCTGGATCACCGACCGCAGAAGCGATTCCCCTGCCTCCAAAGCAAGATTATTCTTATTGCCTCGAGCTCGGGAGCTCTCATCCCCATCCCCGGAATCCCCATCAGCAGCCACAACCAGCTTCACACGTCCTTCACCACCCAAAACGAAAGCAGCACATGCAACCTTCGACAGTCGCACATGCTGTTTAGCAGCCTGGGTTGAAGACGACCCATCCAGATCTAGCTTCATGGCAAGGTGCGTCTCCAGGTACGAAGTAAGATTGGCAATGAAAGGGCTGCGTAGTTTATGCTGAAGACTGCGTGACTTCGGCGCCGACTGTCCAGGCTGATCGTGGAGGAAGCCCTCTAGTGAAGCACGCGCGACGCTGACATTCAGGGATCTCAGCACTGGTGCAACCGATGATGAGAAGGAGAGCGTGAGTTGTAACTCTTTGATAACGTCTTCAACCATGTCGCTGGTACTTGGCCGTTTAGTGCGCAGTGTATCGATGTACGTCTCTAGACCCGCACAGAGAAAGTTCGACGGCAGTCGTAAGGGCGAGCAGTAAGTGTCGAAATTGGTAGATAAGAAAGTGATGAATGTTTGTCGGAGCGCAGTTGGGAATCGAGTTAGGAGGAGAGGAAGAGATGTGGATCCCGTGCGCTGGTTTGTGGATGATTTTGTGTCTGCAAGCAAAGCTGCTTTGTAGACGATATTTTCATATTCTAGTGTTACTAGAACTCCAGGAAACATGGTATTCTGGGATCTGCTTGGCGCTTCGTCGCGCAATGATTGAGGAGAGATTGGCCGCCATAGACAATCTTTTAGGGCGCCTGTTTTGGAGAGCGCGTCGTCGTCTGCTGCACCAGTACTTGTCTGAATACCAGCGAGGACATCTCCTGTGAGATGGTCGCGTAAACGCGTTGCGTATGTTTTCAAGGCGACCTGGTTATCTAGGAGTGTTTCACACTCCTTTCCATGATGGAGAGGGGAGAGACGGTGGATGGTCCAAGAAGTGTTGAACAACTGTTGTTGGTCTGCTTGTTCCATGGCAGCCAATTTGTGAGTTTAAAATAAACCCGGCTAATTCTTATGTTACAATTGAAGCATCTCGTCGTCGAGGAAGATTGATACTTGGCGATGTACATAGCGACGCGTGCCGATTGCAAACAAAGCAAACATCTATCAATTCCTTAAATCACTTAAGACTGCAACTGCTAGTACGTTTCTTTTGGTTTGAGAAGAGAGAAATAATAAGGATGAAATGGAATGCAAATGCAATTGGCTAAAATGTTCATCTATCCAACGCCAGTATATCCCCAGTATAAGAAGCTAGACGCCAGGCGCCTCCAACACTTAAACGCTTAAACTCCATGTATCATGCCTGCCATCCTCTCGTGGGATGGCAATCCGGACATCCAAAAACAATTGGAATACCATTCCAGACCCACACGTGCTCTACATCATGAGGTATCGCTCGCCGGGCTCTCAGCTCAGCCGCCGCCGCAGCGAACCAGATATCTTGCACCGAACTATGCAAGTTATGCGTAGACGCGCGCGCAAAAACAACTGAGTTCATGTGATCCTTTTCATACTTCGTCGTGTCATTATAGAAGTTGTACATAAAGTCCTTGCGTTGTGTTCGCTGGCTCCCACCGTCCCCAATCTCAGCCGAGAAAAACTCAACGATCCGCACAAACGGCGCCAATGTGAGTAGCGAGCTGATCCACGAGTCATCGATCTCGGCTTGCCCATCTAAAGACATGGCGTAGCGGATATATGAAACAAGTAAATGCATGCAATGGTGTGTCGCAACCAACGTCGCGGTGTTGGTGAAGGGAGGGCTTTGAAGGATCCGGGTTTGTAGTTCGCGGTACATCCTCCGGCGTATCTCGAGTGGTAATGGTACAGGCAGCTGGCCCGCCTCATATTTTTGGACGAGCATGTTTGTATGCTCGCGTCGGGCGGACGCATATGATTCGAGGAAATAAAGCGTATAGTACCTGGTAGAGAAGATGTCAGTTACTTGCTGGAGTAAAGCCATTTCCCGCTGTTCTTACATGAGTGGTGCAAGGTGGAACCATATACTAGCTATGCCACGTTTGACAAGGGCATTGCGCTCGTTTCCCTTTGCAGGAAATGAGGCCTTCATGACGGCCGGTTCGGTCTGGATGAATCGATCGAGGATCCGATCTGCCAGGTAATAGCAAAGCCTTGAGCAGAGCGTTTGCCTGCGTCTCAGCCCATGCAAGTATTTGAAGGTATAGAGATGGCCGCCCCTAGCGCTTTTAGACGGTGGGAATAGGTCCGATAACAGCACGACATCGTCACCGGGGTTTCGAGTATAGGTACGGTCATCGTCGATTGGGGATGGGAGAGTACCGTGGCGACGCAAGCGGAGATACTGTCGGACAATCTCATGCTCATTCCTGGTGAGCAGTTGGTAAAAAGCCTTGCAGACGAGTCTCAGCGGATGGAAGTCGGTGATGCCGGAGTATGCGAATATGCGAATTTGAATCTCGACTGGCAGGTCCCATGGCGAGGAAGGTGGAAGATCTGCATGATTATTTCTAATAGAGAAATGAGCCAGTGAATTCCCGCCTATAGTCGCAAAACAACTCACCTCGAAGACGATCCTCGCTGGTCCTTGGCGCCCGCCCTTCTCCTGTTGTGGATCGCGGCCCGGACTTTTTGAACGGAGAGGGCTAATTTGGCAAAGCCAGTCATTCTTCAGCCCTGCAACACATGAATTGACTGGCTCCCAACGAGAGGCGCACTTTGCCGGGGCTCATGGAGATAAAAACAGGTTGACTGAAGGGGGCAATCTTAGCTAGGTTCCATAAATAGCACATGACTAAGCAATCGATGGTCCACCTGGGCACTCCTGCGATAGGAATGTATTGAGAGGTCGAGTACGGAGTAACATTGTCGCATCCAAACGCAAATTAAATGCTAATCTCCAGTGAGACATGTTAGGCTTGGCTCTCGTGTTGAATACGACCAAAACCAAAGACTAGACAAAATCTCCAAGAGTAACATCCAAGATTATAACGGATCATAGTTCCACCTAAATGTAGGCAAGGATCTGATATGAGCATGATATACGAAGCAATCAAGTTTCCTATTACTAGGCATATATATACGGAGTAGTACATGTAGGTACTTTGTCCGCAACAAACTGGTCAGCCCCCTGTCTATATAGGCCTGGGCAGAAATTACGTCATCTCTCAATGGCGTGCCCAAGGCAACTCTAGAGATATAAAGACCTTCCTACATTCATACATTCATACCTTGGAGCATATTACTCCAACTTACAAAATGGCCAACATCCTCATTCTAGGTGCCACTCGAGGACTGGGTGCCTCTCTGCGGACACTGTACTCCACGAAGCCAGCGACCAATGTGTTTGCAACCTCCCGATCCTCCAACCCAGAGCCCAGTCCAGGAGTCACCTGGCTGACAGGAATTGATATCTCCCAACCAGATGTGGGTCAAAAGCTTGTTGCGCAGCTTCCATCTACAAAGATCTCAACGGTCATCGTCAGCGCCGGATACTTTGGCTTTGAAACATTCGATGCTCCAGACTGGGAGAAGCAGGTTCAAATGTATACAACCTCTGCGATTGGTCCCGTCTTTGTCGTGCACAATCTTGTTAAAGCCGGGTTGTTGGACCAGGGGAGTAAGGTGATCCTTATCAGCAGTGAGAGTGGCAGCATCACTTTGCGCCACGAGAAGGAAGGCGGGGGTAACTTTGGCCACCATGCTAGTAAGGCTGCTTTGAATATGGTCGGAAAGCTTTTGAGTCTAGACTTGAAGCCAAAGGGAATTGCAGTCGGTCTGGTACATCCGGGATTTATGCGGACAGAAATGACGAAGAGCGTTGGATTCGATAAGTACTGGGATGCAGGTGGAGGTGAGTGATCAGTGCACTACTCTTACAGGACTTAAGAACTCCAGGATGTGTTGGATTTAACCTGATATCTCTTGGAAAACAGCCGTGACGCCAGATGAAGCAGCGAAAACGCTTGCGTCTTTCATTGAACAGTTCGATCTTAGCAAAACTGGAGAATTCTGGGCACCGGGAGGACCTGGGTAAGATATTTGATTGTCTATTATCAGAAACCAGACTAATCTATCCATGACAGAGATATTGGCACCGCAGAGGCTGTTCTTGGGGAGAACTTGCCGACTCCTTTGCAACTTCCGTGGTAAAGAGTGAAAGGATGAATATGAGCTACCAGGGCCACAAGTCTCGCTTTCTTGCTCAGATCCCAAGTACACATCAAAGTCAAAGTAGCCGTTTCAATCTAATTATGGCTGCGCATGCGGTCTCGCACACATAAACACTAAATCCCTCCCTATATCCTTTCGCTCTTCACGTCCAACGACCTTCACCCCAAACATCTTTGCGTAGAAAGCCTGCAGGCGCTCATCATCAGTGAGCAACATAATCCGACGTAGATATGGCATGTTCTCCTTGGAAAGAGTCTCGGCAATACAACCCACAAGCCATTTCCCAAGTCCACTGCCTTGGTACTCCGGGAGAACGTAGATATCCGACAGATAGGCAAATGAACAACCATCTGTGACCACACGTGCAAGTCCAATCTGCTCAGTGTTTTCCGAGGATGGGGTGATGGAATCATTCACAGATTCTGCAGACTGTGCCCACCTGTACACCCCGAAACTCAAGGCGCCGTGAAGCATCTGCCACAGCACCTCCTCTGGGAAAGGCTTTTTGACCCAATAAATAAAGTCTCTCTCATATGCGGCATTGACTGCTTTCACAGAGAGTAAGCTTGGTTCGGTTGAGATGAAGAATTCGGGGCTAGTGTCTCGTGTCCATGTTTTAGGTGGGTGTCCACTTGTTGGCGGGGTAGAGGACATGGCGGATGTGAAAAAGGTTGGGTGGTGGGTGGTGGGTTGTGTTCCAATATATATGCGGTTGAGTTTTAAGAATGAATGGTATCTTGAAACGATCTTGTTGTAGTGACAGTTGAAGAAATTGTAGTCTGATTATCTCATTTGTCATTCGCTAAATCTGCACTAAACTAGAGATTATGACACATCAGTCGTATAAACCTTAGAGACGAACATGCAGCGACCTTTAAGCAATTTAAAAACACTGTTTCCTGAAAAGAACAAACTGCAAGGATTAGAGCATCCACAAAAACAAAAATTCGACATTAAAATTGCATGGCTTCGGGCCGAGAAGCCATTATTATACCATGCCCCGAAAGAGTGAAACCAAACCAGAATCCATCCAAGAACCCTCCCCTAGCCATTCTTGCCAAATTGCTCATAACTAACTGAGACCTCATCCGTTCTTTCAATACCAGCAGCACCCCGAAGAATATTCTCATTGCTAGTGTTCTCGGGGTTATTATTCATGACGGCGGGGTGGTGAGTAGTAGTACCCCGCTCGTCAACTCTAGATTCAAGGCCGGATTTCGAAAAACGACTCCTATCTCGACCACTGCCATACAATGGCAATCTGTAGGAGGTATCACCCGAAGAGCTGCTCGTGCCATCCGGCCCGTATTTGATGTAGATGTAGAGGGGACGGAGGACGGGGATGGTCGAACCCATGATCGTGACGCAGCTCTCGGTGGCAGACCAAATGAGCATTGGGACCGTATCATCTAGAGCTCGGTCAGCTATACCACCATGAAAGGGATATTCAAGGAACGTACATATGTATTCCGATGCATTTAATCCTGCCAGAGCTTTGGTGCGGATGATGCCGCATATTCCAGCACTAGGGTATCTCGTCAGATTAATGTTCAAGAGACTGAAGAAATCCCAGACTTACAATACTCCAAGACTGAGACCACAGGCAACGGTGATCTTTTCCTTCTGCTTCATGTTGAGATCCCAGACAATGAACCAGGGAAGAATTGCAAAGGAGAAGTCCGCGGCGACAAACCATGCTGCAAAACCTCAGGATTAGCATTCATGTATACAAATTGGGGTAATTGGGGCAACTTAGCACTCACATCCAACAGTGTAACCAACCTTGGAAAAGTCGAGCCAACAATAGCCTGGAGTAGTTGGGTTCCAAGATTTCTGAACTGGAATACACTGCACTATCACAGTAATGCTGGCGAAAAGCGTAATAAAAGCAGTGATTGCAAGACAAGCCCAGATAATCACCTTCTGGGTTCTAGTCCGCACAATTCGAAGAAGAAATACACCCACGACGGCTTTGCCAACGCCAATGACCATTAGTCCAGCTACCTGGCTGAACAACTCATACTTGACAGCCGTAAAATAGATGACTGGATCACCGACATCAGCGTATAGTTGCCCGAGGCCGTAAACGGTTGCTTCTGTGACAAAGGCAGTGTAAAGGATATGAAGAACCTGTAGAAAGTTAGAAAGTGCATAACAAAGGCGGGTATTGCAGTTTGTTATTCTCACCAGCGCAATCAAAGCTAGATAATCATCCAGACCAACGGAGTTAAGAATATTTTTTCGCGTATAGAGCCTTAGCCCGACGAAGACCGCAAATACAACCGCCTCCACCCAGAGAACTGCATTGGTCATGGGTCCTAAGCCTCCGTAAACACCCATATTGAAGATAACGAGGGGTTCAAGATAGGGTAGAAGGATGAGTGATAGAGATAACACTACTTCAGACAACAAGATCAGTATGGAATTTTTATCTTATGCTATATATATTGAGACACATCAATTCCTGTCAACTGGGAGCAAAGGTACGCCACTCTTTCAGCATTGTCCCCCTGTGCAATCTTGTCTCCTACCAATGATCCGCCCCAATAGTACATCATTGAGTTTTGAGCGCTGTCAAGTTCCATTAAGAACCCATACTAGGGTGGTATTGATATTGATCCTATAAACTCTACAAGGCGTACTAGAGCGTAAAATGCCATGATGAAGATGACGATCTTGTGAGCTACCTATGTAACGAGGAGCTTTTTGGGTTGTGGGCCACGAAGTATGAAATTGCATTGAGAAACGGGCCCCGGGAGAAAATCAAGCCACCCGTGCCGCCTCATGTTACTTTGCATCCCTGACTTGATCTTGATCTTTAAATCATGATCCATTGATCCTCTCGCGCAAGGGGAATAATATGATATATACAGAGTACATGTAGTGGACTCAATCCAGGGTCTTGAGCTATAACATTTGGTGGAGACCCATTAGTCACGCCAAGCCTTCAATTACAAGTTGTTGACATCCTCCTTTTTATTCTTGATTCTCCCTCAACCCCACCATAATGACGGACAGCCACTGGAATTGTTGATCCAAATCGCTGCCCTGCTGAAAAGTGATAAAGCTTAGTTCTCTACGGAGTACACTTCTATGTATCGTTCCTAGCAGGCGGCTTTTGAACCTTTGATCTACGCCAGCCTTGCCACATCTAGCAACGATGGACATAAGCAAGAGGGGCAACCTGGGATTTCTCTGTCACAATTTTGAAACTCATGTCCGATCGGGCTATATGTTGTATGGCGAAACCGGATCCGTAAGCCAGAATATGATATCCTTGACTGGACCACACGCAAATCGTGGCGAAAATTATACTATAGACAATCCAATCAAGAATGCGGGGATAGAGTATGAGAAGTAAGGATTGAAGAACACTTCTAGCAGATTGTCGCTTGGCTAGGCTATGCAGCACAACGTATACCCTGTTTAGAAGGCCTGGAATTTGGAGTCGAGACAGACCATTCGATGCTTTATACTATGAAAGTTTTCAAACTGGCCAGCCAGTGAACCAATTTGGCGTCTTGGTTGGGTTTGCTGAACATCATCTACAGAGTACCAAAATGGAAATGCGACGGATTTCCCCGAGAGATCATCAGCAGTATATTATTGATTCTACGAGATGTGTCCAGTGGCCAAACAAAAGTACGATTTAAGGTTTTGACAGATCTGTGCTCTAACGCAACCCTTCCATTGGAAGCAGTGACTGCCATTTCCCCGGCTATGTACTCCGTATATCCCTTGCAGTGGGGCGGCATATAGCGATCCTTTCTAAATGTGGCTAAGTGAGTGGGTATCGCTTCGACAATGTAAGCTGTCACAAATCTAATCAAGCGGGGATTTAGACTGAGAATTGTACTGGTAAGTCCAAGTCTTGCAACATAGTTGGCCTTGCACATCTGCCCTAACCAGGTAATTCCGATGAGAATTGACCTTGGCTAAGGAAATCGCCTGGAGGTCATGTCGCGGCATTTAGTGTATTCCCAGAGGCTCGGGTCGCACATATAATAGAGCTAGAACCGTCCGTCAATTAATTTTCTTATTATCCTATGAGCCTACTGCTGGTTTTATTCAACACTCAAGTCCAGGTGAAAATTGGAAGTGCAACATGCCATCTCAAACACAAGTTATTGCAGCTGCAGATGCAGCCAAGCCTAAATGGTTTAGCCACAATGGCGCAGAGCACGTCCAAGCTCATGCAGGAGATCGAGTGCCATTTGAAACCGACAAAATCATTGGCTCGCTTGACGCTATTGAACCTGGGGTGTTCTCCGGAAACGAAGTCGAACGCCTAAAGGTACGTGCTGCGGCACGTCGTCTACTTGCCAGAGTAGAAACACCATATGAACGTGCTTGGGGCTTCTGCTTTGAACAGCCTGTTGTCTTTGCCGCTCTACAGACATGCATCGACTTAGGTCTTTGGAAGTCCTGGACAAGTGTTGGGGGTGAGAAGTCTATCGACGAACTGGTCGCATTTACCACTCCCACTGTTGATACAAACTTGCTGCGTAAGCCTTCTCTTCGCAACATTCCCATTTTAACTTAGCAAGGCTAATTAAAATATGCAGGTCGATTGTTCCGTTTACTGGCTGCTTTCAATGTGGTTGAGGAGACAGGGGAAGACAGATTCAAACCGACCCCGTTCTCGAATGCTATCGGCGACGAGAGCACCAAGGTCCGCGCCTCACTTCAAGCAGCGTAAGAATAAATGTATACTCTGATGGTCATTCAGTGTCATACTAACATTTTGAATATTTCAGAACCAATCAATACCTTGCTGCGGGCCACAACCTGCCAGCGTATCTAGCAAAGATATCCTACAAAGAGCCCACGGATATCAATACGAATAACCACTCAGACAGTGACCCTGACGGTCTCAACTTCTTTGGTCGATTGCAGAAAACCCCCGCTTGCTTTGAAGCTTTCACTGGTCATATGGAGGCCTGGACGGCATGGAAGACTCCGTGGACCAAGGTCTACGACACAGGAAAGCTGCTGGAGGGTGCCAAGCTGGACGACGGGTCTCCATTTGTGGTCGATGTCGGTGGAAATACTGGGATTGATATTTCCCACGTTCTTGCAAAACACCCCGACCTTCCTGCTGGATCTCTAGTGCTGCAGGATCTTCCCGAAGTGATTGCCAACGCGCAGGTTGATAAGAAGATTACTGCTATGGTTCATGATTTCTTCTTGCCTCAGCCGGTGAAAGGTAAGGACAGTCCCGGTACAGATAATTAGTGATATTTACTAATGTCCAAGTCACAGGGAGTCGTGCATACTTTATGCACGCAGTTCTTCACGATTGGCCAGATGACAAGGCTAACCAATTGCTTGTTAACACCAAAGATGCTATGGTCAAGGGTTACTCCAAGCTTTTTATTTATGATATCGTTCTTCCAACAACGGGGACGAGTATCAGTCAGGCTACAATGGATGTGGAGATGATGTCGCTATTGTCAGCTGCCGAGCGAACACAAGGCACATGGACGAAACTATTGACCGATGCTGGGCTTAAAATCGTCAATTTTTGGCCTGATCCTCAGCAGTATGAGATGGTTATTGAAGCCGAGATTGCCTAGATTTGTTTTACTCGGTAGATTATTCTTTACGAAATTTCTTTCACTCCTACTTATGTTCGCCCTGTACGTACATTGTCTATCAAAGTATTACTTAAATTGGTGGATGGCCCCTGGGAATGATCGATTAAAAAGAGTAAGAAAACAGTAGCATATAGGATGGTGTGAAGGTTGATACATAATAATGTAGTACTGACATTATTAATACATTGTTTTGACTTAATCTCTTTCATTTAATTAGAGACATGCAAATATATTCAATCACAAAAGGAATATAAATAGGACTTCCAGAACTTCAAAGATCATGTTGAATGCCTTTGCATGTACAAGACAGGCAAGTCTATGGAATGTTCCCCAAGAGCTCTAATCGGCCGAGATATCAAATGGCGACATCCCAATTTCAAACAAGCGATACCCCAATATCTACTCCAACCAATACGCTCCGCAATGGCGTGGCGAGTGGAGAGGATGGTGTTCACGATAACCCCCCTCGGCACGTCATCACGGACCGCGATGGTGTTAGGGACATCAAATCAGTCCCCAGAACATCACAATGTAGCCGCATATCCGACTCCAACAGTCCAAATGAAGCAACTTATCAGATTCGATGCGCAGGATTACAATTCGCATTAGGTGGCGTGTAAAACGTTTCACATGACGTGCAGACGCGCGGGGGTGCAAGTTCATCTACAAGAATGGCGGGATATCCAGCTCGGTGCGACAGCGGTTACATGTTTATGCTGTGATTGTTTGAAAGACTTGGCACCAGAACCGAGAACATAATAATCCATCATGACTCTTGTGCAATCCCCCGAGGTGGCTCTTCCCCTGTCGAATATCGGACCTACCTCGGAATCAATTAAGGGTCCTTCGGACTTGAATGGATCCACCACTGTAACTGTGGATAGTGATATCAGCGGATTGTCAGAGAAGAATGAGAATGTTCGGTTTGAACTAGAGGAGCACCCGGTTGATGTGGTGCGACCCATCAAGGTTGGTATTATCGGTGCGGGTCTTGCAGGAATCACCGCGGGCGTGTTGCTCCCTGCGAAACTGCCGGGACTTGATCTTCGAATCTATGATAAGAATGCCGATGTGGTATGTAAATTTCAATTGATGGTTTCAATGTTGTCTCGAAACTAACTATATTCTTAGGGAGGCACATGGTACATTTTCCATTCCGCTCTTATCTTCAATGCTGTGGGTTGCTAATTCACTTCAAACAGGTTCGAGAATACATACCCCGGTGTTCGCTGCGATATTCCTGCACATGTATACCAATCCAGCATCTCACCAAACACCCAATGGACGGAAGAATTCGCCCAGGGAGAGGAGATCAAACAATACTGGCAGGGTGTTGCACGGAAGCACAATGTGTACCAGTACCTTCGCGCGGGACAAAGAGTGCAAAAGGCCGAGTGGCAACCCGAGAAAGAAAAGTGGAATGTCACTGTTGAGCATGTGGATGGCTCGAAGGTAAGAAATGGATGTTGATTCTTGAAGGTCTATGCTCACATCATTATAACAGATTTATGAGGAAGAGCTGGACGTGGTAATCAACGCCATCGGTCATTTCAATGCCTGGAAGCTACCCAACTATGAGGGAATCAACAATTACAAGGGAAAACTGTTCCACTCCTCTAACTGGGATCCAAGCATCGATCTGAAAGGCAAGCGAATTGCTCTTATCGGAAATGGCGCTTCTGGCTTGCAGGTCCTACCATCCATTCAACCATTTGCTAGCCACGTTGACCACTACGCTCGGAATCCAACTTGGATTGCAGATTCATTCAGTAGCGGAAGCGCGGGAGTCCGTCGACTGGAGGCAAATTTGTTCTCCGAGACACAGCTAGAGTCATGGAAAGATCCCAAGGCGTATCTGGAATACCGAAGGGATGTCGAAAAGGGATATTTCCAGCGCTTTGGGGCGATCTTCAAAGACACCCCCGAAAACGAAGAACTGCGTGAGAAGTGGACCGCCCTGATGCTGCAACGTATTGCAGGCAAGCCCGAATTGGCCGACAAGATCATCCCAGACTTCCCTCCAGCGTGCCGTCGTCCAACACCAGGACCTGGATATCTAGAGGCCCTATCCAAAGAAAATGTCGACTACATTCAGACGCGCATCAAGCAATTCACCGAGAAAGGCATTGTGACCGAAGACGGGGTGGAGCGAGAAGTAGACATCACAATCTGCGCAACAGGAGCGAACGTCGACCACGCTCCGCCATTTTCCATCATCGCCGACGGAGTCGACCTCAAGAAAGCCTGGAAACAAGACGGCAAATTTGGATTCCCGTACTCATATCTCGGCTTTGCAACACCCGGATTCCCAAACCTCCTCTGGATCGGCGGCCCATACGCCTCGGGACACAGCGGGACAGTTCCCAACAGCGTCGAGAACCAAGTGACATACATCGCGAAGGTGCTGCGCAAGATCCGCACGCAGGGGATCAAGTCTATTGTCCCGTCCAAGCAAGCGGCCGATGACTTTGTCGAGTACTGCGACCAGTTCTACCCGCGCACTGTGTGGTCAGCGAACTGTAGCTCATGGTATAACGGTGGCAAGCCTGGGTCTCGGATTCATGGTCTCTTCCCCGGCAGTGCGTCGCATTCGAATTATATCCGTCGAGACCCGCGTTGGGAGGATTGGGAGTATACCTATGTTAATCAAAGTGGCAATCGGTTTGCTTACTTTGGTAATGGATGGACTACGAAAGAGTTGACTCCTGATTCGGAATTGACACCTCATTTGAGACTGCCGGAGGAGATTAATTTAAAGACTCATATGGAGGGATGGTGGGACGTTTGAGGGGGGTTGATAGACTGGATCATTACAATGCAAGATTGTATTTCCTATCTGGAAATACCTATATAGATGAATTATGTAGCGTTGAGCAATACTAATTTTTTTTTTTTTTTCCTTTTTACTATTATTCTTCTATAACCATTTCTAAGCACTGATTTAGCAAGGATATATTTGACAACGAGAGAGTGAATGAAGCCACATAATACTTAAACACGTGCTAATTATGTAGCAACAAAAGGGTTCGAGATTTTTCTAATACAAGTTTTCTACTAATTGGACTCCTCCAATGAATAAGGAGGCACCTCCTGGCCCTCCTTCCAGAAGTATTTCGCACCAGGGTGCGCATCAGGAAGTCTGGACTGACCCTTCTTCCCATACATGTTCTCGCGGAAAGTGCCACCCTTAACAGCATAGTCCGACCAGAACAGACCACGGCGCTGCAACTCAGGCAGCAGCAAACGAATAACATCATCAAAGGTATCGGGGAGACTAGCATAGCTGAAATTGAACCCGTCAACGTCGCCAACAGTCACCCATCGCTCCAGTTCATCGGCCACCGTCTTCACACTTCCAATAATCTTAACACCATTACCACCGAGCACCAAGTACTCAGCAATAGTCTTCTTATCCCACTTCTGACCCTCAGTGCCCGGCACCGTACTAGCCCAGTGGTTGACCATACTGCGAACAGCAGGAAGTTCCACAAAACGGAAGTCCTGGTCATCAGAGTATGTCGACAGATCATATCCAGTCCAACCACCGAAAAGAGCAAGCGCGCCCTCCCGATCACCATACGTCTTCAGCTCCTCGAACTTAGCATTCGCTTCCTCATCCGTCTCAGCAACAATCACCAACGCACCCGCAATGACCTTAATATCCTGCGGGTTACGTCCAATATCTGCAGCCTGTTGACGGATACTATCAACAGAAGGACGAACAAGCTCTGGCTTCTGCGCATGCAAGAAAACAGCCTCGGCATGCTTCGCCGCGAATGCCTTACCCGCCGTCGAAGTACCAGCCTGTAAGATAAATGGCGTCCGTTGGGGACTCGGCTCACAGAGATGAGGACCAGGAACCTGGAAGTATTTCCCCTTGTGATTGATTTCACGGACAGCCTTTGGATCCGCATAGCCCTGTGTCTTGCTCTCGGAGCCCTGTTTCCAGGACACGGCATCGTCTCTCCAAGACGCCTCCCACAGCTTGTAGGTGACATCCAGGTACTCATCGGCGATGCGGTAGCGCTCGTCATGCTCGACCTGTGTGTCAAGACCGAAGTTTCGAGCTGCAGAGTCGAGGTATGAGGTAACGATATTCCAGCCAATACGGCCGTTGCTGAGATGGTCTACTGTTGAGAACCGTCTTGCTAGGGCGTAGGGGGAGTCGTATGTTGTTGAGGCAGTTACGCCGAAACTGATTGATTCTGTAGCTGCTGCCATGGCGGGGACGCTGTAGAGGGGGTCGTTGATTGGGAATTGGGCGGCGGCGGGGATTGTTGGGGAGAGGTTTGAGGGACCTTTGTATACATCGTAGCCTCCTAGGACGTCTGCGAAGAAGATGGCGTGGAATTTAGCATCTTCAAGCTTCTTGGCTAGAGCGATCCAGTGCTTGATGTTCTTGTAGTCTGCGCCTTGGTCTGTTGGGTGACGGAATAGACCTGGGTTTAGGTGACTTGGCGATTGCATTGCAAAGGCATTGATGATGAGTTGTTTCTTTTCGGAAGACATGGTGATGGGTGTTTGTCTGAGAGGAGAGGATGGGATTGAATTAATTTAATTGTTTTACAATAGCTTTGGAGGGGTAGCTTATATTTATTGTCCCTGCATGTACAGTTGTATCTATGAACCCCGCGACGCATTGCCGTGAGACGCGCAAAAAGACGTGCAGTTGGAGGCCGATGGCGTCAGCATGTGTGGGGTTGCACATAAATGACTATTGGGGTTTGAGGACCTCGGGAACTTGATAGATCAATGCTATTTGATAACATATGTTGCACTTGGATGTTGTGCGTTTTATCTTCTCTCGGGCGAGTGAAGTATGGCGTATGGCGCGACTTTATCCCATATAGGAAAAAGGGACTTCTCTTTACTTTCTATCATTACTGTTTAGTATTTAGTGGTTTCTATTTTGTATGCGAGGAATATATTCATGATAATGGTTAGCTGTGTACTTGATGTCTTCAAAATTATTTAATGTTGGTTCTATTTGATGCTTTGAGTGATATATATCTTGAATTGCTACTTCAGATGAAGCTATTACCCGATTTGGTCAACACCTGCAAATATAGAATATGACATTGTAGCCTTAGAATATCAAACCATTCGCATTATTATTCAGTCTATTCATATCCAAAAAATATAGAAATTGATGTAGAATATAAATTATTCTACTGATAGTAGTGGTACAAAAATAAAAATAAAAAAAGAAGTGCATCATCCGTGAATCGAACACGGGCCTCGTCGATGGCAACGACGAATTCTACCACTAGACCAATGATGCTAGTTGATGTAAGACTGTGAACTATTATATATTATGAGTATTCAGGGTATAATAGGTAGGATTCCTTACCTTGACAGGGCCATAGGGCGTATTAAAGTTTCCCTCCAGTGCGTATCCACTTTATCCACCAAGAGAGCCTCTTAGCACTGCCCTGAGGAGAGTTCTCTAGGCACTGCCTCCTGGGTCTCGGGGCCGTAAGGGCCAAAAACCGTACAACGCTATTGGTTCTCTGAACTTCCAATATATTTTACGTATTCGCTCTCGTTTTCGAGAAGTTTTCAGGGTCCTGACAGTTCATGTGATGGCCAATATAGGGCCTCCATGGCATGGCCACACTCCTTTGCCCTGCGCCTTGGAACTTTTACGAGATATCTGGAAACCTGAGCTATCACGTGTGCATAATGCAAAAGTACACCTATGACGATGCCCAGACATGTCCGATCGGAATGTGTAATGTCGGTGCAAAGATACAACGCGAGATTTTGAGGAATGCAAATGGAAGATTACCTTGCATATATGTATTTCTATGTACTATAATATTTGGGTTCCACTCACTTGAAGTTCTAGCTACTACCTTGATACCCTACAGCCCCTATGTTGCATATCAACTGTTCCGGTTGAGTTCGCGCTGCAAACAGCCATGACGAGCCGAGCGGGTATTCGGCCCCTCAATCTGCATGGACCGGCGCCCGACTAAAGACTCAGCCTTGGGGGAAGACCTGTCTTGGAATTATTCGTCCAATCATATTCAATCCCGTTCGCATTAAGGAGAGGCGCCCAGGTGGTCCCACTGCGGAGAAGTGCAGGGAACCTTGGAAGCTTTGTTGTTTACCTTGGGAACATTTAAAGCCTTTTGATCTCCCCCCCTTCTTCTTCATCCCTTCTATATCAGAATCCCACCTTGTATATCCAAGTACTCAACATCCTCAAAACTACAAATAAAACCTCAACCATGTCTGAAAACGGCGCAAGTACCAGCAAGGCCCCCGTCGCCAATCGTGGAATAGACCATCCTTTGGTCGATGTCCAGCCATTTCGCATGAGCGATCTGCAGCCCAAATACGCGCACCAAATCGACCATGCTGACGATAACCCCGATGCGCATGGCTGGTACGCCGGTTTGAGTGAGTTGTGCCAATATCTACACGCCCTGCGACTCTTGTCCTAACCCTACCCCCTTCTAGTTCACAGCCTGGGTGAATGTATTGGATTTTTCGGAGCTATCCCCTGCTGCATCTGCTGCCCCAACCCCTTCAAGCCTGTCGAGCAGGGTGAAGTCGGTTTGATCTCGCGATTTGGACGGTTAGTGATTCCCCTCTCGACGATGTCCATCGAATATCAGCCACTGACAATGATTATTATAGCTTCGAGCGATCGGTCGATCCTGGTCTGGTTAAGATCAACCCGCTCAGTGAACACATCATCACGGTCGATGTCAAGATTCAAATCGTCGAGGTACCCCGTCAGGTCTGCATGACCAAGGACAACGTCACCCTCAACCTGACCTCCGTCATCTATTACCAAGTCGTCTCTCCACACAAGACCGCCTTCGGTATCTCGAACGTGCGACAAGCCTTGATCGAGCGCACCCAGACAACACTGCGCCACGTGATCGGCGCACGAGTGCTGCAAGACGTGATCGAGCGTCGCGAGGAGATCGCCCAGTCGACCTCGGAGATTATTGAGGAGGTAGCAGCCGGATGGGGAGTGAAGGTCGAGTCGATGTTGATCAAGGACATCATCTTCAGTAACGACCTGCAAGACTCTCTCTCTATGGCGGCGCAGTCGAAGCGTATCGGTGAAAGCAAGGTTATTGCCGCGCGCGCTGAAGTCGAGTCCGCCAAGTTGATGCGCCAGGCTGCCGATATCCTGTCCTCCGCTCCGGCTATGCAGATCCGCTACCTCGAAGCGATGCAGGCTATGGCCAAGACTGCCAACAGCAAGGTTATTTTCCTGCCTGGAGTGGCCCCGAATGTGTCCCAGCAACTGGAAGCCGCTACCAATGCGGGAGAGGGTCCGAGCAACTACGGTGCCCCGGCCAACAGCAATGATGGTGGGTTCCAGGGTGCGATCAACGCTCGCGTTGTCGAAGACATCTAGATGTGACCTCGACGCTTTGCCTGTGTTGTCTCCTTCCCTTATTTAATTGGTCAATTTCTTGTATGAGGATATGACTCTTCCCTCGACTTGTGATTTACTTTGCCTTTCCTGGAAAGTGGACCCCTTGAAGTTGTTCTCTAACAGCTCATTTGTCTACGTTCCGGGGATTTAATTGTTTTTTTTTTTTTTTTTTTTGTATTATGGCTGGACGTGATTGGATCCATGACGATACCCACCTTCGTTTGCTGCTGTTACCGCAGCCGTTTTAATGTCTGAATGACTGCACATGTGCTTTGCTTCTACGGAGTACTTATTTAGTGTAATGAAACCTTGCTCTGTATTTCTCTCTTTCTACTCCGTATCTGTTGCACCTAATATACCCAGGACCAATCAGCGAGATTATTGTACACCGTATAACAACGCGACTCATCATTTGACTGTTGATGCGGAGAACGTCTACCTTTTAACCACTTAGAATGACTCGTGTCGGAAGGGGCTGAAAATTCAATGTTTTTAAATTAGTGAAATCCACACATGAAAGCTAATATTCTCGTATTAAGCTTGTTATTTTTTTGTTATTTTTTATCTTTTTGAAAACATTGAGAGCTGCCATACTACATGTACATATGTACATATGTCCATACGATATACTCGTCCGTTATCTTACTATGTATCCTGTACTCTAACTCATAACCCTGATTGGTGCAGATGGTGTTTCTGGTGAGTTTCAGCTGTAGCCAAGAGATCATATCTTCCAGGGTCGCTAGCAGAAAACGTGCTGTCAAGACGCTAGCATGTTAGTGGATAATGCGATGCCGATCTTGGGTATTTTCGGTGGAGGATTTCCGTAGTTAACTTTGGTTATATTGGAAAATTATTTAGCACTCTGATCATTTTATATTTAGGCAATCCAGGCTGAGTCAATTCCCCAAAAGAATTGAGAATGAATGCAAAATTTGACCAGGTTTGGGGCAGTGCGAGGGTCCTGAGTGGGAAACTAGTAGCGCGAGGGAAATTATAGCATCAGCACTAAGACCCTGTACTGAGAGAAGCTAAGATCAATTAGGAATTGGCGCTACAGATATACATGACGGCCCAAATAAGCCCCCTTTGAATTTGGGGGCCGAGTGTTGATTTTGCTTTTCCGACCGCTGCACCTACTCTTCTGCAACAGTCTATAGAGCAACCCAGCAGATACAGCTTCAAAATGACGTCTACTGGACCAGTGGCCACAGGTGTGACAGGTGACCCGGTGGAGATAACGACAATGCCGACGACAACACTGGCCATGTCAAGTATCTTCACACCCCCCGCCTCATGCTCGAGCTCATGGACATACGAACCACAGGGGGCAAACGATGTTCCAAACGGACTCCTGATGCAAAATGTCGTCGCGAACGACAATGCCGATCCTGCATGTTTCCCTTCGGGATACAGTCAATATGGAAGAGTCCGACCAACTATCGCCTATAGCCCAGGCTATTGTCCAGGTGGATACACCTCGGCTGATTTAGTGATTCACAGCTCAGCAACTACTGCCATGTGCTGTCTCTCGTAAGTGCAATTGCCAAGCCAATTCTAGTTCCCGACTTAGATATTGACGGGATTCTAGTCACTTCTCCTACTACGAGGAAGTAAGGGACTCCTCAACGACATTCGGCGGATGCATAAGCGAGTTTCCTAGTTCATCATCTACCATTGTCACCGTCCGCCAGGTGACCCATGAGAGCACTCAGGTTAATGGCCCCGTCACGATGTGGGCGCAACCAATCCAAATCGAGCTGCAGGCTTCAGACAAAAGCCTATTTGTTTCAGCCACTACGACATCCGACACGACAACCACCGCAAGTACTTCAACACAGACCGGCCCAAAATCCCCAAACCCAGCTACGCCAACACCGGCGAACCCCGCAGCCCCAGGAACGGGGACAGAAACAAGCGGCCTGTCAACAGGAGCGAAAATTGGCGTTGGCGTTGGTGTCGCCGCAGCAGGACTCATTATAATCGCCGCGCTCGCATTTTGGCTATTCCGCCGGCGCCAGAACAAAGGACAGAAGGGTCTACTGGATACGCCCTCGTCACCTGGAGGGAGTCACCCACAAGCTAGCGAGCTTGGTGGGAGCACTCAATTCGGTGCGAACCCATCATACCAACGCCCGGGACATGGAACACCGAGTGAGCTTGGTGGCAGTTCGCAGGCGGGAACGTCTAGCGTTGCGGCGAATACGCAGACGACTGGACCTTCTGAGCTAGATGCGGCAAACCCCGGCCCGAAGTTTGTGCATGAACTTGGTGCTTAGATTGTCTTATTTTTGCTTTCTTGTGTTGCTAATCAGAACTATACCCACCTTCTTGCGCTCGGCTCTTGGTAATACTTGGCCGATATGAGCCGTGGAGTTGAGACTCGAATGCTTGTAAGTATGCTCATGCTATTTCCATTGAAGGTCTTGGATTGGAATCGATGAGCGGCGATTTGAAGTCTCGGCTTGGGCTTGTCGAGTTTTATACTCCGTACCGGTATATATGGTCTCACCTGCATGATGGAGCTTGTTTGGAGCTACACGGCTTCCATCGGATGTAAATATAGATCAGGTGCAGATATAATACATTATAATCACCCTTCTCAGTTTTACCATTGCTTATTTTCCGTAGCTTTCGGGTTTGGTTCTTTTTACCCGTAGGATTCCATTGCTTCGGGACATATGCATTAATATCTGATGAGAAGAAACCAGGTCATGCATTGTGTTATGCCTTAGACCATCGAATACAGTACAGGTAGCGTAGCAAGCTGCCCAGAATTAATTCGGGCTGCATGTTATGAACTGGCCTGGATATGGAGGCTAGAGGTAATCTGCCCAGGTGTGTCTGCTGACTCTTATGATTGGCCTTATGACTTAGAACCAATTTGGCCTACATATACAGGCCACAATAGAATACCAGGGATAACCCACACTAACTGTCATAATCTACTTAGAGCTCCCTCTCTGATTTATCTGTATTTCATATCCTACTTGTCATATATTATCAATAATCCCGCTGATTCCATTGTTTCAAAATCAGAGATCTTGCACTATCCTTTCTGGTTACCCCTTCACCATCTATCAACATCCATGATGATATTTACTATGACTAAAGAACAATGAAGTCAACCTACCAGCCAAATTTTCTCTTCCTTATCCTAAGCGTCCTCACCTCCATTCCACTAGTAACCTCGCTCTGCTACTAACACGATGGAACCGTCAGGTCAAGTCCTATATATCAACCATGCATTGTTATCAAAGACACAATAGGCATGTGCTGCGCCAGTAACCGGTCAAACCCAGCTGGCGGCAGCAGTGCGGACGGACTTACCGCGGATGAATGTCTCGCCAACGGACTGTGCATGAATGTACTGACGTACAGAAATAGTGCTGGGGAATTGGGCACAAATACCACATACTGGCGCAATCAGTGTACGATCTCCGACTGGACGAATAATGGATGTTTGAATGTGTGTACCAAGGGATCGGTATGTGCTTTCGATCTCAAGCCAGGTTTTTATTGAAGGGAATATGGAAACCTTTCATGAATCTGCGAATGGGCATTTCGGCTGTATGGTGAGCTGATAATTGGGATTTTCTAGACACTAAGTGGCGGATCAGACTTTTCTGCTAAGATGACCTCTTGCGATGGCACTGCGAACTCGACGACTTGGTGTTGTGGGGATAATGCTAGCTGCTGCAATACTTCATCTGCAATTACGATAGCTCAGAAGCTGGGTGAACATAATTCTACCTCGACATCGCTTTTGACACCAAGCTCAACGTCTACTTCAACTTCATCTTCGCCCTCATCGTCTCAACTTTCAGGCGGTGTTATCGCCGGGATCGCTGTCGGAAGCGTTGTTGGTGCTATTGCATTCCTGGCTATTATTTATTTCTCGTTCGTACGATGGAAGAAGATAAGAATTCAGAGAGAGAATGAAGTAGAGGGATTGGCGATAAATCTTCGCCCGGCTTCTCGTCCCCAAGAGCTTGAGAATCATATTCAGACTGTTGACATGAGGAGTGTTGCACATGAGAAGGCAGCTGGGCCCCAAGATATTAGGGCTGAGCTCCCAAGCGAGCCGGTGAGACGAACAGTGGATTAAAATAATGAAACAATGAAGTAAGATATGTAGGAAAACATGTAATTATTGGTTGATCACTTTTGTTTACGCTGTATAGATCCCAGACCAAAAGCGGCCAGGAACTATACCTAAAATAGCACCACACCATACCTAATAGGGAAATAGAAGGCGGTGGGGCGTGGAGATATCGATCCTCCCCGCGGAGGCCAGCTCTCTCTTCAAGCGTGAATTGACATCGAGACAGGTTGCCAAAGCTCCTAAACCAGAGCTTCGCAGAAATGTCACCACAAACGTACAACTCGTCAACCCGAGCTGGCGTCAAACCGTCAAACCAACCCACTCCATCCCCTAACTTCGCCGACCCAAACTTCGACCCAGCCGACTTCCTCAATGATTCTCTATCACCGCTTACTGTGGCATCATCACAACCGAATGCCTCTCGGGCACCCGGATCTGTGCCCCTGACAGAGCTGTCCGCGCAGGTTCAGTCCCTCCTCTCCCAGATTAGCGCCCAAAACATCCGTCTCTCGAGCACATTATCCCAACTCACCGACGAAATCCTCCGAAGCGGTGGACGACTAGCCTACGAAGTCGAAGTCCTACGAGGCGAGACAATCGGGCTATCCGAAACCCTAACCGAAGTCCTACGCGACGACATAACAAAATTCGTCCCGGAGCCTTCACCAGAAGACGTGCGCAAGACCGAACAAGCAGAAGAGGATACGCCAACAAACGAAGACGAGTCAGCAAGCCCAGAGGACAAGAAAAAGCCCATCATCCCCACAGACCCAGAATACATAACAAACCTCCGCACACTGAACCAAGTGCGATCGCGTCTAGAAGACGTTGTCCAAACATTTGGCGACGCAATGAGCTGGCCACTACCCCCATCCGAGATCTCATTCTCATCATCCTTCATATCCGTCTCAGGACCAGACCTCGGGCCCGAAGGGCAAGATCGCGAAGAAAAAGGCCAAGAAATGATGAAGAAGCTACGCAAAGAAGTGACCGAGCTACTCGATAGCGAGGGCGGAGGATATGCCGGACTAGACGCTGCCAATCGCCGTGTTGAAGCTCTTCGGACGCTGGCGACTGTGTGGAATACATCTGCTGAGGAAAAAGCCCGGAATCGGTTCGTGGATAGCCTAGCGAATATCGTCGAGGACCGACGGCGCACCTTGGACCAGGGAGATCAGAATCAGCGAGGACAGTCTAAGTCTAGGTCTGAGGCTCGGCGGGATAGTGACAGTGGGGCACCTGCAGGTGGACTGTTCCGGAACTTGCAGCGTTTGAGAGAGGAGATTTACTTGGAGTGAGATGATGGGATGTACATAGTACATATTGGTTCTAGGATGTATGTTGAGCTGGTTCTCTACATGGAGACTTGGACCTGGCTGTATAGTATCTTGCATCTTTTACAACCTTATATTGTCCGCAAATTAATAGAAACCTGAAGGTATACTGCCTTTCCAAGGTTGACTTTGGAAGGTGTTTTACGTAGTGATTAAGATCTAAGAGACATCCATGGATATTTTGATACAAAATCGCATATTCTCATAGACCCTAAATGTTTATAGTTATGATCTAGATGCCAGGGTGTTGAATAAACTGAAGTATAAAGCAGATTTGAGAGATACCTGGACCCTATAGATGAAGCTTAGGCGCATAAGGGGCCCACGAGGTGACGAGGCGTGGCACCGGAAACGTTACGCCGATCGCAGCCTCTCTCTCTCTCCACCTCCGGGGGGTGATTGCGTATTTCCCGTTTCCCTTTTGGTTCCTTTTGGTTCCTAACATCTTACAATGTTCCATATTGCTTTAATCAGTATCTGATTCGACTTTATTTTTGCATGATGGCGTCGGAGGACGTGCCGCTACACTTTCAAGATGCCAAGTCGACTCCGGTGCTGTGGCGCGCCTTCAATCGTCGGTCACGAACAAACCGGGTTAAGACAATTGGCTTGTCAGTGATTGGATTGTTCTTCTTCTTTCTTATGCTACAGACTTCTTCAACGGTAATGATCGCTTCCTGCGTCACAGGCATGCTGTGACTGCCAGGCCTAAGATAAAGAAGCTGATAACCTGCCTAGCGACTCGAACCGGACTTTTGGACCAAGTTTCCCTCTCGCCATCCTTTCCCTCAGCGCCCGGAAGATGCCCAGGTCCTCCTTCCTCCCCGCACCGATATCAATGTCAACGATACTCTTCCTCACGATCTGGACAAGCCCAACCCTCGCCTGCATGTCCTAATCCCAGCCTCACAGGGCTCGCGCGGAGTCTGCCGAACGCTTACGTCGGCTATGATCCTTGGATACCCACCGCCAACATTAATTGGTTATGGCCATGACTCTCCCGGAGCGACCGAGGCCGAGCGCATGGTGGACCGAATCACGCGGGCGCGCAACTACCTCCGAGATAGCAAGACCGTACATGACCGCGACTTCGTGCTGATGGTGGATGGCGCAGACAGTTTCTTCCAATTGCCACCGAAGGTTCTAGTGGAGCGGTTCCAAGCTATCATAAGGGCGAACAACCGAAAACTGCGGGACAAGTTTGGGTTCGTAGAAGTGGCGGGCGAAAAGGCCGGGGCTGCACCTGAGATGGTACAGAAATACACCCAGCGCGTTCTTTTTGGCGCAAGCAAGATGTGCTCCCCCGGGTTGCTGGACGACCCCGGTTGTGTATCTGTTCCCGAATCAACTTTACCTCCGGATGTATATGGCTGGAAGACTGATGCCTACCCGGATGGATCTCTGAACCGACCCCGGTGGTTGAACCCGGGAGCGGTCATTGGCCAGGCTGCGGATCTGCGTCTGATCTATGACGAGGTCCTGCGGCTAGTTGAGTTCCGCTCGAACAAGTCTGGAGATTACCAGGCCCTGACACAGATGTACGGACGGCAAGAGGTGATCAGAGAACTGGAGCGGCGGCGAACAGCCAACGACTTCAAAGAGTTGCTTTACCGGATGGTGGGAATCTCAGATGCAGCAAACATCACCGGAATCACCCTCCGGCTGGAGACAGGTCACCGTTACGAGTATGGCATTGGTGTTGACTTCGAGTCTCAACTCTTCTTCAACCAGGTCATGTCCCGCAAGGATGTTGAGTGGGTCAAATTCGGCAACATCACGAAGATGTCTGCGTTGCAGATGCAACACGGCGTACCTCGCGAACACCGTCTCCTCTTACCACCTGATATCGCAGCACTCCCCAACCCGTTTATCCAGTCCCGTTTCGCAAAAGAATCAACCCAGCGACCAGTGTGGAATGCCACACTGGACAAACTCCCGAACCCGCGCGAGCGTACCTGGCACAACATTTCGCTCATGACGAATGCCCACTCCGCCTCGGTGCCGGTAGTCGCCCATCTCAACGGCGACCCCAAGCTCCGCAACACCTGGTGGGAAAATATGTGGTTTTTCCCATGGGGCCGCGCCCTACTGCGGAAATATGTCCGCGACTCACACGGGTTCGACGCGGCACAGTCGTCGCTACTGGGTGGACAGGACTGGTTGGAGGTTCGTGGAGGTCGGGGTGGGATCTGGACCGATGACCATAACTGGATCACTTTTGCTGAGGTCTGCAATAGCCAAGAAAGAGATCTCTTTGACGATGACCTTGGACCTTGGGCTAAGGAAATTGATGACCCCGATGATCCGGTTTATAACCAGTATGGAAGCCTCATTGCTGGGAAGGAAGAGAAAACTGAGAAATTCGACAATTTCGGCAATTTCTACTAAAGCTGGACTTTGAGTTGTTATTCCCCCTATTACTCACTTATATCATTCTCGATGGGTGGACCGCTGCCGGGTCGTTGAGAGCACCTGTCCAGCTCACCGTCCCATCAAACCACCTGCTCTGCGCTATATCCCCACGTGGAGTTCCATCCATGTTTACCAAGTTCTGGACGCCATGTGATGTTTGGAGCTTGGATGGGTTTTGTCTTTTTGCATGACAGGCCTGATTGGATAAACCACTATGATGGCGTGACCGGATTCACAAAGGAATGCAGATTTATTCTTATGCCCAAGCTTGGGATTCTTTCGACTTTTATCGGGAATAGCTGTACATTATTGGGACTGGCTTTGTATGATACCATCATAGATGGAACCTTGGAAGAAGCTGGCTTACTGGTGAAGTTGGCGTATATAGAAAGCAACGGAATGAACAAGTTGTCTCTCTTCTAGCAGATCATTCATTGTGTAGTACCACTCATGTCTCATCTGAACCGATAGTATCTTGTAGACGCAAACTATAAAGTGGCCACGGTCTGGTGGTCGGAGGCTGCTCCCTTCGGAGATCGGATCGACTGCCACGAGGAGTAGCAATTCCTAACCCAGATCTTATTGGAAATAGTACCGATATTCTGTCCGTTTGTGGACAGGGTCCCCTTAGATCTACAATGCACTGCCATCGGGTAAACTTCGGGTTCCAGGTAGAAGGGTCCCGCTTAGTCATCATATGCATGCCCAGGTGAGGGACCACCTCCGGGCCGGGCAAGTAGGTATATAGTTAACAGAATTATTTTATTGGTTATGTTTGTGACCAGGTTGAAGATTGAATGGCATGACCAATAGGCAATCTTGGCATTAACAAATACACTAAACACAGTAATTAGTTCAAAGTTGCTTGGTGGTTAACAAAGGTTAGTATACCCGTGGACTGGGTTAGTTCTGGCTAGAAATGGATAATAGTCTAATACTAAGTCAATGGACAATTCTGATCGATAGTCTCAATATAGTGGAATACATGGAAGATAGGAAGAGGCCTGTTTTGTTCATCTATGTTGCCTAACTTGTTGACGATCTCTGTGGGACTATGAATTGCAATCTACTCTACGGACTCCGACTTTTGTTCTTCACACACGGATTCTGATTAAAACGAACAATATATATATGCATTTGAGTGGGTCTGAAAATTTGCCATCCATCCTGACAATCAATACTGGAAGGAGTGGGATGACCGACAGGAAGTGAGAGAATGTACGAAGGATAACGTATAAGAACAGTCAACCCCTTATGCACTTCTGATATCGATATCTTCCCAGTCTATAAGCAATCATGGGAATCAAAATCCTCTCTAAACTTATTGCACTTGCATCCCTATCCGGCCTCACATCCGCCTGGTTGCCCGAGACCGACAAACAAATCTCCTCAATCAATGGCAAAAACCTATTCTCCACCTCCAACGGCAAGGTTCGTGGAGCAAATCTTGGAAATCTCTTTGTGTTTGAACCTTGGATTGCGGAAGATATCTGGTCCGATATGGGTTGCAAAGGCCAAGAGTCCGAGTTCGACTGCGTCTCAAGTATCGGCCAGGAGGCGGCCAACAACGCCTTTGAGAAGCACTGGGGATCGTGGATTACCCAGGAAGACATCCATGAGATACAGAGCTATGGTCTCAACACTATACGGGTGCCTGTTGGGTACTGGATGAAGGAAGACCTTGTCTCCGCCACCGAGCATTTCCCGCAGGGTGGGTTTGATTATCTTGAAAAGCTTTGTGGATGGGCTAGTGATGCAGGTCTGTACATTATTATTGATCTGCATGGCCTTCCTGGAGCGCAGACACCCAATAATTCTTTTACTGGCCAATATATTGCAAACGCCAGCTTTTACCAGGACTACCAATACGATCGAGCAGTGGACTTCCTTGGATGGATGACTACGAAGATACACCAGAGCGACAAGTTCCGCAACGTGGGAATGCTTGAAATTGTCAATGAGCCAGTCCAGGAAGCGGATAAAGCCAATTCAATGCGCTCAATTTACTACCCGGAAGCATTTAAGGTGAGTTCCTGTTGCTATAAACCTACTTCGAGGAAGTTGTGCTAAAACATCCCTGTATAGATGATCCGCACTACTGAAAAGAATCTCAACATCGAGAAAAGCGACTACCTCCATATACAAGTGATGGACAAAGCATGGGGATCCGGTGACCCCACTGAATTTATCGACGACCTCTACTATACAGCCTACGATGGCCACATCTATCTCAAATGGGCCGGCATCAAGACCAAGGACGCTTACATCAACACATCCTGCAGCGATTTACTGGACAACCTATCACCCACCATTGTTGGTGAATGGAGTCTGAGTGTCGCCGACGAAACTGGGTGGGATTCGGACTGGAATCCTGCATCGAACACCGACTTTTACAAGCGGTGGTTTGCAGCCCAGGCTACAACATACGAGAAACGTTTAGGGTGGATATTTTGGACCTGGAAGGCTGAGCTAGGGGATTATCGGTGGTCATATAAAGGTTTATCTTCACTTCTATCCAAATTTAGGTCTTGTAAGTGTGTGGCTGACATTTCTGTCTAGATGCGGTTACCGCTGGTGTGATTCCAACCAACTTGAACTCGGTGTTTGACCTGAAAGTTTGTGCATAGATGTTCTTCGTATTCTCTACGAGAATTCAATACTCGCCTCATATAGGCCACAGACGATAAAGCTATGGAACTTACAGAACGACATGGTTTATGGGGTCCTAATAGTTTTTAAGATGGAGTGAAATTCAGTTTCATCACTTTTGTGCAATTACTAGTTACTGTCTTTCACTATATTTTTCTTGTAGTCATTTCACAGAATCTTGAAACGGCCAGGCCTTTTCCCGCATCTCCCTCTTTTCTTCGTTTACTGACTCCCGATCTAGGAAATTTTGCTTTGCCACAGCAAGTCTCCTCACTACTTTGTCGTAATCATGAGGGGACACTGCACCATTCCAGCCTGTATAGACACCTACCTCAATTACTCGCATCTTCCTTTCAACGTCCTTTTCCCACTTGGAATACTCTGTCTTCAACTTTGCCACGTCTTGTTCTGAGTACTTTAGAGGGCACAGCACGCTGGGATTGTCATTTTCAGCCACCCCGACCCGACCAGCTACTTCCAGATATATTTTTCGGTGATCATATATTAGGTATTTGTCTAGTTATCAATAAACATTAGTCAATAGAGCACATATCCCAGGAGTCCTGGAGCTCCGCGATCTCAGATCCCTCTTGAATATGAACCTGTCCGGACTCTTTCGAGTGTAGAGACATGGCCGCAGCTTTTTCGAAGAAATGGACTAGCATGCCCAGGACCTTTTCATAGTCCTTCATAGTCCTGATGACGAGCGACCACAACACGCTCGCTCCACTAGTAACTTACCAATGAGGCAGTTCGATACAATCATAATATACACATACTCACCTTGGAGTCGTTGAAAATTTTCAAGAACCAGAAAAGTTGATCATCGGCTACTAACCCGTAGATCGTGCAATCCTTTCTTTTCAATTTCTGTCAACTCTTATGCACGCAGCCTTTCAACGGGTTAGACCCCTGGTTTTCAATGAGAGAAATATCAAAAGAGACTCACCCATATAGGCCAGGGTTTCGGCTAAGCTCAGTTGCACTTCCCCATGTTTAGCTTCAACCACAACAGTATTCAACGCCAAATTCTTCCTATCGCCGTACCAGATCCCATAGTCTGGTCTTCCGGTCAATGTATATTTTTTTCCATCCCAACTCACAGGGCCGTATCCCCACATTGTCTCAGTCTTGATGCTGAATAACCGGACAGCATCATGGAGACGAGATAGAACGACATCGTGAGCAAGGAGAAGGAGAGGAGAGTGAGGGCAAGAGTACGGCGTGTTTCGGTTTTACATGAAGAAATTTCACAGTCAACTTTGGACAATGCTACTGCTGAGTAGAGTTAGCCAAATGTGATCTGATATGATTTGTTTCTGATTTACAAGACTGTGGCGGCATAGGAACTGGAGGTACAGTCTCAAGTTCATTGTCATTGACGACATGCTCTAGATTAAGGATGAGGTGGACCTTTTTGAGGTCCAAAGAGGAGGCCGTGAGGATGTTTTTGGACCGGATTCTCTGGTTAAATGAGGAGGATAGGCATATTAGCCGGGCCATACTAGATAGCGAGCGACAGATATTGGTGGTAGTTATTCCGACAGATGAACAGGTTGATGAAAATAATTATCAAATGTTGTGATATACTCTAAATGATGATCATATAATGACTACTTGACCCCTTCAGATATCCTTAAGTTGAACTTGAAAGCTAGTTTCTCATCCATACCCTAAAAGGGTCTTCGAGATTACATTGCAAGTTATGCAAGTTGTAAGTATTTCTCCAATTGCTTTTTGTACCACCCACGGGCCCTTGCAGGGTCTAGTGAGGAGCATCAAGAGTTCTATCATGATCTTCGACTCTTTCTAGTCTGATTCGCTACTCTCCCCTCGCTTACAGTGACTGGGATCGGCCCCAAAGCACTATAGCCACCATTTTTTGGCCCCCTGTGACGAAGCCAAGACTCGGGCAACAACAGGTTGTGTTGGTCAATGTTGATCAAGTTCATATTCATATGATATAAATCACTCAATCACCCCCAGTAAAACTAAACAAATACAAATATCATTTTCCTTCATCTACTCCAGTATCTACCCCAGTGACTATTCCGTACCAAAGATTAAAACCACCAACACCAACACCAACCCTCCTTACAAACCAACTCCAATCAAAATGTGTTTCGGTTCCGGCTTCTGGGATGGTATAATGCCGCATCCACCTCGTCGAGAAAAATACAAAAACCAGGAGAAGTACCAGCGAGACTATGCCCGGTACGAACAGAAGTTAGAGGACTGGAAGAGCCATGATAACAGAAGGAGAAGAATGGCAAATTCCAAAGCTGGGGCTACTGGAGGAGTCACCTGCGCTTTGGGAGGCTGAACAGAGGCCGTGTCACGATCTGTTGAAGGGTCCTGTATTCTGATTTTGATACTCCTGTTTTATGGTTTTTGTACTACACTATGAATGGTCTCAACACCATAGAATGACGATTGTCCATCCACGTAAATGATCAATTAAATGCACTCAGAGAAAGACTGTATACTATCCTTTCAGTATAGTACAACATACTTGTAAAGTGAGAATATCTCTGAATTACTGCCGATATTGCATGTATGTATGTACCACGGTGTCTATTTAGTTACCCGTACTAGGATGGGTAATTTTAGGCTTCATGATAAATACTGAGATGAAATATAAAGCGAATATTAAGATTGATTGTACTTTGTATATGTAAAATAAACCACAGTGTTCTGAGGTTGGCATATTAAGTCCACGGAGCACTCTGATTGGTCTGAGACTGATACAGGGATGTAGGTAACGTGCTCAAAATCACCTTGACTCTTCAAGTTACAAAGTGTAGACCCGAAAAAGAATCTTGTTAATTTCGCCGCTTGTTTTGGAAGAACTGGAGCAATATTATTCCATTACATCCATTGGCATCCAGCGTAATATCGACCCGTGGAGACCCTGCCATGCTCTCCTTTCTTCGGTCTCCCAAGTGCATACAGAGACCACAAAGAGCCTATATTTCCATAACCTGTCGAGGTAAGGCGATCAAATCTGGGATTGGTCCCTTTAATTAAATCTCAAAAGGAAGATCAATCAGTCGCGAAGAGCTCTTCGCCCATACCAATGGCCGTTTCCTTGTTGACGAAAAGAACCAACTTGATCGACGATATGTAGAATTTGACCTGGACGCACTTTGCAGTACTGCTGCCACTGCTGGCAGCAAGTCATCTCCAATCACAGCCATTGAAAAAATGGAAGGCGGCTTCAGCAAAGTGCTTCTGATGCAAAAGGAGAATGGGATGGAAGTCATCGCCAAAATCCCGTGTCGCATTGCTGGGCCTGCAGTCTTGACCACAGAATGCGAAGTTGGTGTCTTAGAATTCTGTACGTGACTCCTAGGTTATCATATTGCAATACTTCACTAATAATCAACAGTAAGGAAACACACAAGTATCCCCGTTCCCCGGGTACTGTCCTGGTCTTCGGACAGTTCCAACATCGTGGGAGTTGAATATATCATCATGGAGAAAGCTTCAGGGGTCCAGCTTTTTCGGGTTTGGGAAAAGATGCCAAAGACAGAAAAGCCAATACTCATTAGAAGCCTAGCGAAGCTGGAGGCCCAGCTGTCGGCTATTCGATTTCCTGCATCCGGGGGACTTTATCTTCAGAAAAAGACGAACATTTTGAATTGCACACCTCTTGACAAGGATATCGATCCAACAGGTTCTTTCTGCATCGGTCCCTCTTGCGACCGCGCATACCAAACAAAGGGAATTGAAACTCCTGATGTCCCAGGTGTGCATGATACCGGGCCATGTGAGTATAGTATTCTGTGATTTGACAATAGCACCAACTAAAGCATACTCCCAGGGGATACAATCTCAGCCCTGGGGATATCTATCATAAGAAGAGAGTTGTCTCGAATCTCCAACGGACATCTTATGAACCACGCACATTTCTACCGCGAAGGTGTTGAAGAATGTACCAAGCTTCTAGAAACCACGATACGTCTCATGACATGTTTAGATGGCAACAGCATCCTTTCGGGGTCTTCTCAACCAACACTCTGGCACACAGATTTACATATGGGAAACATATACGTCTCACCCGGTGAACCTTCACGGATAGTATCTTTCATTGATTTGCAGGGGGTGCTAGTCTTACCAGCCTTCCTCCAAGCTCGGTGGCCAATATTCATGAAGCCTTGGCAGGAGAGTGAATACGTGAGAGGACCTGTACAAGTGAAGCTGCCAGACGACTTCGATCAATTAGACGAGGAAGAAAAAAGGGCTGCTTTGAACGAGTGGGAGCAAGATATGCTAGCCAAGACTTACGAGATCGCCACGTATCTTGAGAACAGACCGGCGTATAACGCCATGAATGTGCCGCGAGTTTTTCGTGAGCTATTCGTTCGTTGTGGTGAGATTTCAGAGATGGGAGTTCTCCCACTTCGTGAATGCCTCATAGAGATATTCCAGAGCTGGTCGAACTTGGGATTCTCTGGAGAGTGCCCGTTCTCCTTCACAGAAGAAGAGATCGAGATTCATGAGCGCCAATTCGCTGGTTATGAAGATTGGCACCAAGTCCAGGCCCTTGCTCGGGAATGTCTAGATACCGATGCAGACGGCTGGATATCACCACAGTTGGATTTCGAGAATAAACGAAACCTGAACAAGCAATTACAGTGCATGTACATCCAACAAATGGCCGGCGAGAAAACCCCCGAGGAAGTGAAAGCAATTTGGCCTTTCCCATTGTGAACCTGACGTGGAGGTTTGAAGAAGTAGACTGGTTTCTTAATTCTTGATATCAAACATCTATGATAGAACAACTTCCAACTTCTCACCCCTTGACGTTCTCATAATCCGCCGTAAGGGTTTCCTTAATGATAGCCAAAATAGCCTTAACATCTTCATCAGAAAGTCGGAGCTCTCGCTCTTCAATAACACTGTCCATCAACACCACCGAAGTGTAATCCTCCTCCTCGCCCTCTTCACCTCCCGCTTCCCCATCCACTTCCATCGCATCCTCTCCATTAGCACCTTCCTCCGCAGCTTCCTCGGTCGGATTACCACTCACTCCCACCCCAAGATTCAAGATCATAACGACCTCGGCTTTGGTCAGTCCGTACGGCTGTAGACGGACCACCAAGTCCCGGAGGGCGGTGTCCATTGGTGTTGTTTCTGTGGAGGGAATTGGTGGCGGCAGAGAACTAGCATCTGTGTCTGTACTTGCTGAATTCGATGTTCGCAGTGTGCCGGTCATTGCGGCTTGCGATTGTGATTTCGACTGGGAGGACGAAGGGCGGGGTGTGTAGCGGGGGTATCGAAGGAGGTGGGGAGAGAGACGGCTTGCATAGTTGTGAATCTGGGGGAGTTAGTCGGTTGTTTCTTTTCCTTCTATTGTTGGTGTCTTTTGGTGTCTGGTTTGAGAGCTTGGGGCCTGGTCGACTCCGCTTTATGCTGGGGTCTGCGGTGTAGTTTCAAAGCCACAATAACCCGTGGATAAATGAAAAGGACCGCATAGGGATTCTCACCTCTTTTACCACCGTATTATGGTCTCTGAGATCTGGGCTTGGTGCCCAGTTCCCCGAACTTGGCGGTGGTCGGCGGGGTGGATTAGAGGTCAGATAGGCCAAGACCTCGACGTTGGTCAGGACAGCGGTTTGAGGGTCAATGATCTAGATTATTTCATTAGCAGCAATTCTGCGCTTCAAATAGGATATATCTTACCCTCATTTTGTCTGTTGAATGTGGCAAGATAGACTGGAGCAAATGGGCGTCTGGATTGAAGAAAGGAAAATTGTTTGAACTGCCGGCAGAATTTGGGCGGTGTCTTTATCTACCTGCATATCTAGGCTAAATCGAGTATAGAGGCGAAACATCAAGAGATGAGACTGGAACAGAATTGACTGACTATAATTTGCAATGCGTCTACAACTTTACAATCAAGTACTGAAGTATGAACAGATTATTCCAGCTAAAACTGTACTGCCTTGTTCCTAACGAGCACCCTCTGCGCCAGTGAAAGACCGGTAGATCAACCTCAAAATGCCCCAAAACATGCGGGCAACAGGAAGATTGCAACAAAAAAAAAGAACAGAAATAAAAAAGTGTGATATCATACAGATCCCAGGAAAGCCATCCGGTCACATTGCACAAACTTTTGAAAACATACGCTTACTCTCCCTTGGACTTCTTCTTCTTCTTCTTCTCATCGTCGTCTTCGGAACGCTTGCGCTTCTTGCCATCATCCTTGTCGGCCTTCTTGGCATCCTTCTTGGACTTCTTCAAGTCCTTCTTGCTAATTGCAGTGGGGTTGCCTTCTTTATCGAAGGTGATCTCGCCACGCTCGAGCTTCCGCTCGTATCGCTTAACGCTAAGACCAGCCTTAGCAGCCAATTCCTCGATGTCGCTCTTCTTGGACTTCTTCTTGGGGGCCTCAGCCTCGGAGTCATCAGAATCCTCAGCCTCATCAGAGTCGGCATCAGCCATCTCCTCATCCTCAACCTCCTCGACAAGCTTCTTCTTCTCCTTCTTGGACTTCTGGACGGTGGCAGGCTCCTCGGAGGCCAGGGCATCGGCATCAGGGTTGTACTTGCGGGCTTCCTTCAGGTCGAACTTCTCGGCCTGAACACCGTTGGGGGCAATGGCCACACCACGGGGCTTAATGGGCTTGCCCTCCATACCAGCAAGCTTGCGCTCGAGGTTGAAGCGGGCCTCGGTACCGAGAGCAGCCTTGTCCTCCTCGGTGGCATCGTCACCCCACTCAGCGAGGGAGTCGACACGGATACCCAGAGAGGCCTTGGCGGCGAGGATACGGGCCATCTTACCCTTGTTGCGACCGGTGGCCTGGCCGATCAAAGAAGCGTGGTAGATCAGACCGTACTTGGGAGTATCGTGCTTAGTCTTGAGGGCACGGAAAAGGGCCTTCTCGGCACCCAGAATCTGGATGGTACTGGCGGGGCTCTTGGACAAGCTGGTGAGGGAGCCAGCGTGGGCAATAAGACGGGCACCAACGAGGTCACCGACAAGGGCAGTCAGGTTGGGTGCGATAGCGTTCATGCGGGAAGTGAGGTAGCTGGCAAGCTGGGAGCGGTAGTCGTAGAAGCCAACAACCTGCTCAGCGAGAGCCTGGATGTTCTCCAGATCCTCGGGGCTGATCTCGGTACCCATGGAGCGATCAGCAGCAGCCTTGACGGCACCCTCGATCTCCTCGGGGAGGATCTCAGCAAGATCAGCGGACTCCCAGTTGGAGCGCATACCCATCTTCAGAACGAGCTTGGCGTAGGCAATGTTGTCGTTGAGGATCTTAGCCAGCTCGGGGAAGTGCCATCCGTACCATTCCTTGACACGCATAGCATAGGTGTTCAGCTCCTTGTCAAGATCATCAAGAAGACCAATGGCCTGGACGATCATAGTGTCGATCTTGTCGGGGGAGAACTTGAGCTTGTGACGGGCGAGAGAGTGGGACAGACCAAGGGACATGGTGGACATATCACTGGGGGCAAGGCCGGGAATGAGGGTGGTGAGGTGCTCACGGATGGCACGGAAGATGTCGTTGGTGCTGGAGTCAGCAATCAATTGGATGTCAAGACCGGGAAGCTTGCTGATGGAGTTTCCTATTCACAACCACAGTCAGCATACATACTCTGGGAAGATATTTTAAAAGATCGACCTACCGAGCTTGGAATCGGCAACGGCGAGAGACACCTTCTTCTCATCCTTGATTCCGTCAAGAAGCGAGGCCAGGGCGGGGGTGACCTTGCCCTCCATGATGGAGGCAGCCTCCTCCAGAGCTGAGGCAGCGCTGTCGAACTTCTGGAAGCTCTTCAACTTGAGACTAGAGGTTCTGTTAGTGACATTGTCCCCGATAACAATTTTTTTTGCGCCCGTTCAGCGAATCGTTCAATTCCCACTCGAATTTTTTTTTCTGGCAGGATTGGAAGACACAATTGACGTACAGGTTGGAGACACCCTCCGCAGTGGAGGCCTCCTCGGCGATATCATCACGCTTGAGGAGCTTCTTGTCCTTGGCCTTCAGCAGGGCATAGCCCGCGCTGGTCTCAGTAAGGATGAAAAGCGTCATGGTGCGCGGCCACGGCGTTTAGAATCGAAAAATAACAGGAAAGAAGAAACTAGTCAAAGCGAACGATAAACCGAACTGAAGAAATGGTGGAAAAAATAATTAGCGTAGGGCGTGTCGGCCACCGGTGTCGTTGGAGAAATTGAATCTAAATTTGCACGGAAGAAAAAAAGTTGAAAAGCGGGTGCCACGAGTGGCTTGGGCGTGTGGCTAGGTGCATGACTAAGCCCGATGCGTGTTCAAGACGGATGGAGCTACAGCTGTGTCTCTCCAATCATCTTCTCCACATTCACCATGGAGGGCCTATTCTTTAATGTTAACGGCGGGTATGTGGTCTATGTTCTTGCCTGGTCTGAATAGCTTGTTGTTGACTCTCTTAGATACGTCGAGGGCATTGTTCGTGGCTATCGGAACAGCCTGTTGAGCGGCCAGAACTATTCCAACCTCACTCAATGCGAGACAATTGATGGTACGTTTTATTGATTTCACTGACTCTACTGTAGATTCTACTACTGCGTATTGATTCTGACAATCCCATCCAATAGATGTCAAGCTCCAGCTTGCCCCCTCATATGGCGATTTCCTTGCCTCTCTTTCCCCCAACCCCTCCACCTCCGATCTGGCGAGCCGGATGACCGATAAACTGGTGGCTGAGTTCAAGTACCTGATCGCACAAGCGACAGGCTCCTCTGCCAAGTTCCTCGAATACATGACATATGGATATATGATCGACAACATCGCCCTGTTGATCACAGGCACTCTGCATGAACGAGACACTCGGGAACTTTTGGAGCGATGCCACCCACTAGGATGGTTCGAGACACTTCCTGTACTGTGTGTCGCGACAAACATCGAGGAACTGTATAACTCGGTACTGATCGAGACCCCGCTGGCCGCCTACTTCAAGGGTAGTTTGAGCCACCAGGATCTGGACGAGCTGAACATCGAGATCGTTCGCAATACCCTTTACAAGAACTACCTGGAGGACTTCTACAATTTCATCAACACCCACCCAGACTTCAGTGGGACACCAACACAGGATGTCATGGCGGAGATTCTGCAGTTCGAGGCGGACCGCCGCTCTATCAATATTACTCTCAACTCCTTTGGCACCGAGCTGTCCAAGCTCGAGCGGAGGAAATTGTACCCTGAGTTCGGCAAGCTCTACCCGGAGGGCAGTCTCATGCTTTCCCGTGCAGAGGATGTCGAGGGTGTGGCCTTGGCTGTAAGTGCTGTGGCTGATTACAAGGCCTTCTTCGATGCCGTGGGTCTGAGCCAAGGAGGCGGTGGTCTCGGTGGTATGGGCGGAGGTCCGGCAGATGGCAAGAGCTTAGAGGATCTTTTCTACCAAAAGGAGATGGATCTGTCAAAGCTGGTTTTCACCCGTCAATTCACCCCGGCTGTGGTGTACGCCTGGATGAAGCTGAAGGAGCAGGTAAGCCTCTCAGAACCAACCCCTCTCATCTTTGAGCATGAACCTAATATCATATAGGAAATCCGGAATGTTACCTGGATCTCGGAATGCATTGCTCAGAACCAGAAGGAGAGAATCGGAAACTTCATCTCAGTTTTCTAAGCTCAATTCGGGCCCTCTATGACTTTCTGTTTTTCCCGCCTCTTTGTACTTACCTATCTTCCTGGCTGGTATTTTGCTTTGGTTGCCAGCCGCTTTTCGTTGTATCGAGTACCCAGTTTGTTCTTTAACGTGAGCGCATCGACCTCTTTTTCCTTGATCGGATAATCTGGTCATCTTTGATTTCGGCTGTGTTGCTTTTTTTTTTTTCGTATGAGGCGTTTGGCATGTGCTTGACCTTATCCTTATGACATAGAAGGACAAAATACACCGGAGATTTACATACTTTGTCGACACGGGGCTTTCCTATTTGGGCTGCTTTTATGGGCTCCCGATGGCTCAGTAGATCTCAGCACGGGTGCTTGGGTCACGTGCAGGCTCATTCATGTGGATGCTCAGTCATTGGTGCAGGAGGGAGTATGTCCATTGCACCAACCCACTATATGTTGTACTCCGTATATCGATGTTCAATAAGACTGTGGAGATCAAGCTAAGACTCACTAATTCTATACGTATATAATTATACACCAGTCACGGGCCTTAAGCCTTCACAATCCCCACTACATCCCCCAAAGAATCAACCACAAAATCCGGCTTCAATTCCTGACAAGCCTCCTGATCTCCGTACCCATACCGACACCAGCAGACCTTGCTCTTAATATTCGTAGCGAATTGAATATCCGCCACTGTATCACCCACCACAAGCACTTTCCCTGAATCAATCTCCGCCACCCCATATTTCTCCTTCAAAACAGGAACGAGAACATCCACAAAGCTCGCAGGATCGGGCTTGCGCTTGGCGCCGGGTGTCTTATCGCCGATTATTAGATCCTCAGGAACATAGCCATCCAGACCATTTCGCTCCAGTGCCGTTTTCACCGCGGCTACACCCTTGTTACTAACGATAGCGATAGGAACCTTGTGGGTATTGAGTTCGGCCAAGAGATCCATGGCGCCGGGGAAGGCTTTGATGAGTAGTTGACCGTGGGTGGCATAGAGGGCACGGTATTTTTCAATCCATTCGTTCTCGACGGTCGGGGTGAATTCGGCCAGGGAGGGGTGTAGGGCTTTGAAGGTGTCTGCTAGGCCGGCACCGCTGGCGATCAGGCGGTGGATTTCGGGTTGGGGAGGGGTGCGGGTGGGGAGGAGAGCATCGAAGGTGAGTTTTATGGTTTGGGAGATGGATTCATGAGTATCGAAGAGGGTGCCGTCGAAGTCGAAGATTGCGAGGGCTATCATTTTGATGAGGGGGTGTATTTATTTTAATGCTGAGGTAGTTGTAGTATGAAGTTGGGCATATATGGGTGTAGAGGGGCTCGAGCAGAAGTAGATAAAGAGGACGAGACACTTACACAATTAACCCTAGTGAATCCTTAGAAAAAAAATATCCCCGGGGAAATGAATTAGGATCCTCTAGTCAGGGATCTTGCAGTAGCGTACATAGTTACGTGGCTCATGCCGCTAATGTGATGTTACATTGAGATAGTGTAGATACGAGAAAACTATTTGCATATACAGCGTCGAAGCTTCGTCGCCATCACGGGTGTATAAATGTATGTCGTTTGGGGTGTTCCTTTTAGGTTCGAATTGCGTTGCTGATGAGATGCTGAAGGTTTACAACAAAGTCTCCATCCGTTGGATGACTGACCATCCTAAAGGTATGACCAACTTGGGTGTTGTCATGGCCCAGCTCTGTGGTAGCCATGTATAAAGGCTCTATATTATATTTCGGTCTGTATTTAAACTTTTTTGCGATAGACAGTCCTGCAAGTACCGCTCTCGCCGCAATGAAGAAGAATACACTTGCTACCATCATTGCCCCCGAAAAGACCTGCAATCCCCAGTAGGTCCCATTTTGTCGGCTCAAGATTGCCCCAGCAATAGGACTTCCCGTGAGCGATGCAATACTGATGCAACTAAATAAAACGCCCTGACGAACACCGATTTTAGTCACGTCGGGCGATATCTGGCCCAGCAGGGCGGGTACCATGCCCACAAATGCACCCGATGCAAACCCGTACAACATGCTGAAGACGATATAGACGGCTGCACTACCTGGTGAGAGAAGAGTGCCAGGAAGCCAGAGGGCTAGAATAACGATGGCAGACAAGGAGCACATGGTGATCATGACGTTGAATCGGCCCAGTTTGTCTCCTAGGTAGCCTGGCAGAATTCGACCAGGGAGACTGCAGAATACGTTAGCTCTACCATGGCCTTCTCATCCTAATATAAAATAATGAGTAGCACTCACCTGGCGGCATTAAGTATAGTCAACAAGTACCCAGCTAGGCTGGGGTTGACTCCATCCTCCTGGGCTTCTACGACGACATAACTGATTGGCACAAACATGGCGAAGAATCCGCAGCAAGATGCCAGCATAAGCAAGATAAACGGTACCTCCGAAAACGGGCTCGTATAGTCGCTCAGCTTCACTGGCCGCGGAACATTTCGTATTCTCGATCGGACAGTCAGGTTGGCAATGATCAGGAGTGCGAGGATGATAAATCCAGAGATACGTAGAGACCACCCGAACCCGATACTAGGCAAGAGCCGAGACAACATGGTTGGGAACACAACGCCACCTAGTGACGAGCCGCTGGAAACGATTCCAAAGGCCAAGGCACGTCGTTTCTCGAACCATGTTGCGGTACAAGAGAGTGCAGACGAGAAGACGAAGCTTGCACCAAGAGGACTGCAGATTCCCTGGGCTAGCAAGAATTGATAGTACTCCGTCGATATGGAGGTCATCATAATACCAAAGACGTGAAGACATGTCCCGATAAGGAGAAGCCATTTCGGGCCATAATTATCGAATACCTGAAAGAAAATAGGTTAACATGTATACCTCTTAGGGTTGATGGGGCTAGAATTACTCTTCCGATGACAATTCCGGCCGCAAAGAGTACAAATGGCTCCAAAGATAGAATCCATGAGATGCTGGACGCGGAAAAAGAATGTAATTGGTTGTTCTGGTAGTATTCTTGGAAAATACCAATGGCTGGGACAAAGCGTGTCAGGTTATCCGGTCGGCATAATAAATACTAGGAATAGGGAAGAATCTCACCATTCACCCAGCCAAAAGCGCAAAATAGACAGCACCATGCTCCAAAGACGACTGTCCAAGCGCGAAGCCCTTGATCCAACTGTCCAAATTGTTCCTCCTCACTCCCAGAGACAGCCACCGTGGTTTTCGATTCCGTGGTTGCCATGTCTAGAACAAATCTGGATGTTGAGACAACGTCTCGAGCAGAAAGGAGGAAAAAATGATAAAAAAATGAATTTCAGAGGACGCTATCTGAGAGCTAAAAATTTTCTATCTACTTCCCCAGAGCCTCTAGGGCTGTAACATGTGACCCCCCGATAACTAACAGTACTGAGTCAACACGAGTGATGGGGATTAGGAATACCAACCATTTTTCACCCGCAGCATAGCTGCAGCAATAATGCGGTGAATGTATTTAAAAGAGTATTTATCCACTTCTTTCCAACCTAGTGAGGGTTCTACAATATAAGGACAAATGACTCATTTTGCCAAGGAAAGATATAGCTTGGGATTAATTACGGAGTCCGGATCCAGTGAGACATAATTCTTCTCTCTGCCCGCTTCACACTATGGCGGGATCAGACTCCTTCGGCTGCACTAAAATAGCCAGGATTCGGCGATCGTCCATTTGCCTAGGGTTGCAAGGTGCACACGTGCTCTTTTTCCCCCTAGTATTATTACTCGGACATCAAAATCTACATCTACTTGACTATAGGTAGTGAGAGAAAGATCTTTATAGTTGCTTGATAGACGCTAAAACGAAAAGTACCGCAGGACTAAAGTTACCTCGCGCGGATCCAGCCTAGTCTAAATTAAGCGAGTTGAAAGACATCTAGGCTTGCAAGGATGCCCTTTTAAGTGTATAATTGTAAGTTAGCTTAGGGCAAAGATTAGACTAAAAATCTCTGGTTTTACATAACAGATTTCATAAACAGATATCGAGGCATAGGTTGTATACGCGAATGGTTGCCTCCCTCACTTGAACTAATAAATTCCGTTGCGGAATTGAATATCTCTTGGCAATAAAAAAAACTGGTTGATAGTTATACTTCCCCATTAGAGGTTCACCTTAGAAACTCCATACCCTTTATATGTCATATGATGCTTTGGATTTTGATTTTTTTTAAAGGAAAAATAAGAATTAACAGAGTGAAAAAAAAAAAGTTATTTTGCTTCATATTGTATGTCTATCTTATAGCGGCGTATTGCTTCACGAAAGGGAAAAGGATATCTACAGGAAATAATGAGTGGTCTAGGCTAATGTTGCCTTATTAGTCCAATATAACAGGGATGCTAATAACTAGGTGCAGGACAATATGTGAAGAACGTTACCACAACCTCGACGGGATATGTCCAAGGATTTGAACCCATCATAATAGGCCGAATACGTTGAGGATTATCTCATGGGGAGACGTGAGCCGCATCATCTGACCACCGGTGAAAAGTTGAAGGTGGAAACCCCAATACACGCTGTTGATTTGGCGACTCTGATGCAGAGCAAAGCTTATGAACTGACAGCTAGCGGGATTGGTATTCATGAGAGGAGGTCCTTCTGGGAACTCTAAGAAACCTGGGCACGTTTGAGAGAATCAAATTCCTTGCGGGTTATCGGAGATGTGAAATACTATAAAACACCACGCCCACAGACTGGCGTACCAGAAAGTGGCTGAGCATATGCTTGCACCGTATAATGGGGTCTTATTCACAAGCAATGGTTATGTGCTGCTGTCTGGGGTCCAAAAAAGCATTCGTTATCAAAATTGGGAGAGTGGTAGGGGAGTAAATATTTAGCAGATGATCAAAGACCTTGAAGCTGGTGTTGATACACACTACTAGCTATGGGGCATTGCTGTAATCAAGGTGTATTCATGTAGCCTGGAACGAATATGTAATTAACTCCCACGGTTATGTACAACTCTGACATGATTAGGTTGTCTGGGGCATGGCACGGCCCGAGGATCCGGTGCGGACCCGCCCAACAGCACTGTGTAACCTAAGGTTCAACCACCTTGGTTCACGAGTTATATGTACAAGAATAGTCGACCGGTTATGCGGCCTTGTGATATCTGTTTTGATGGCCAAAGGCGGTAAAAATAAGTATACTCTGTGGGAAAGACCTCTATGTATAACCTTCGATGTTCAGCACATAATTCTCTCACTAAATGAGATGTCATCAAAAGATAGTGTATAAACTAGTGGACAGCCGTATAGCTCGTATTCTACGTGTATATGATTTCTTTCTTGACGAGAAAGGTTGGGGTTATATTGTGATGGAGTTTATAGAAGAAAAGGTCATCGATCCTTGCACTTATCGTGGCCTTCTATTCCTTGAAACTGAAGACCTGGTTTTCGACAGTCTTAGGCGGATGGAGGAGTGTTTCAATAGCCGACTTTTCGTGTAACCCGGCCCTAACTGCTCTGTCATCTGGATATTACACCTCGGAAGATTATAAAGATTATACAGTAAGAAGATGACTCTCTATGCCTTGTTGATTGGGTATCTGCGGAATTCTATCCAAGGTTGTTTGAGTTCTGTATGCAGTGGATATTTGATGGAAAAGGTGGAAACTTCAATTCCCTTCTCTTGGAGTCGGCTTTGCCAGATCATGAGATGGCGCAGAAAGAGGCTGTTCTGTGTGCGTGGAGGAACATCCAAAGTGTCCATTGTAAGTCTAGGGAGCTTCAGGTACTCCTCGGTTAATGCTCCTCTCTTTTCAGCCGAAGCAAAATGTCAACATCACGCCGAGGATTATCGAGACATTAGACAGATATTCTCCTGGTGCCCGCTCATCCAATGCTAGAATACCATCTTGAATGGTATGGAAATGCTGGGTGTGAATGCTCTCTACTGACGAGTTTAGGATCCCTGGCCAAGTCGCCTTCTATGGCCGTGACCCTAGAAAAAGCCTTACTGGAGGACAGCTTGGAGCATATGGTGGTCACAATCGCCTTTTGGGTGTGTTTTTGTGGGAACCTCGAATATTATGAAGGAATCCTGTGGAAGACCTGCTACTGTTCGCCGTGCACAACTTCGACATTTGGAATCGATGGTCCTTAATAGGCGAGAGGTCAGTTGTTCCAGATTATTGGGTAGATTATTTACTCACTAAGATTAGATCAAAAATATCACATCGGTTGCGCACGCATTGGCTAGCGACGATGGGCACCAGGCAGGAAACGAAATTGATGCTTTGCAATATCCCTACATATCTAAGGTCATGCTGGGAAAAGTCCTCTATACAATCTATATCTAGAAAGTCTCTAAAAAGACATCTAAAAAGACTCTCGTTTTGTATAGGTCGAGGATCTGCATTTTTATAGTATCTTGCATTCAAGTCTTATATATCTTTGTAATATTCGCAGTGTACAGACTCGAAAGATCTCTGCTGATCCTAAATTAATGCTAAAAGCAAAGCCATCAATTGCTGGAATTCTGGGTATGCAAGTTTCTGGGTATGCTCCATTGTAGCTGTTCAAATTCTGCTAATCGTTTGGTAGTTAGTGCTGATGTGGATGACGGGCAATATGCGTCCTTCAATAATAGCCCACCAGTGACAGTTCACAGTGACATGTGGGACCGTGGTAACTATTGGTTAGTTTCTTGTTTCAGGATCAATATGACACGACTCAGGATATTAGTTCTGGTAGCAGAAACTCCATGCTTCTCTTCCAAATGTTTTGTAAAAGAAGGCAGGTGACTGCACTCTGTTGGTGCTTATGGGTCCATGAAGTCATGTGCTCCGAATGCAACAAGTGAGCACGAAAATAGAAAGAGAAAAAGTGCGAGCGCCAGATATTATCCGGTGTGATATGCAAGGATTGAGAAATCGTGATCAATCAAGCACAGACCGACATGCATGAGCTTCAATATTGGAAAGTATTACGTCTCCATGAAGTACACAGATCAGCCACATTGATAGTCTAGTCCAAGACCGGCGACTACATGCATGTTGAAAATGAAATTCTCAATTTCGGATTCAACATTCATTGCTCATATGTGCAGATGGCAAAGGGTGTGGCAGAGATAGTATGACAGGAAAATTTGAAACAAAAGCAAGAAAAAGCCAGCCAAAGCCAGATGAGAGCAAGCGTAATAGAAAGAAATCACAGAAAATACCAGATTCAAATCCAGCGTACCAAGTCTACTGCGAGCCTGGATCTATGGTAAAGGGAATTTGAGGTTGAGGGTGTCGTAGAGCAAAACATGGAAATTTTAGGATATCGGAGAAAATGAAAAAAAGAGTTTAGGCAGCGATCAATCATACTGGAAGAGAACGCTGATACTTTCACCGTGGTGCACACGGCGGATAGCCTGGATATAAGTCAGTATATTATGTGGAATCAACCGGACGAATGGGACTCACCTCGCCGAAAACGTGGCCGACTTCCAGGACCTCGAGCTTCGGGCAGCGGCGCAAGTGCTCAACTTGATCCACGCTGTTGGTCACAACGACCTTGTCAAGGGCACTGGCGTTGATGCGCTCGATGGCGTCGCCACTGAGGATACCGTGGGTGAGAAGGGCATATACCTGAGATGCGCCTTCCTTCTTGAGCAACTTGGCAGCACGAGTAATCGTATTCGAGGTGTCCGCCAGATCATCAATCAAAATGGTTATCCGATCACGGACATCACCAACCAACATCATGGTGGCATTCTGGCGGTCAGTGATTTTGGTGGGGCGGCGCTCCTATGATATTGTTAGAAAATTACAGGGAAATTCAAGCGCTCGATAAGCCTACCTTGTGGATAAGGGCAAACTCCATGCCCATTTGGTCAGCAATTGCCGTAGCGCGCTTGGCACCTCCGGCATCGGGGCTGACAATGACAGCCTGCTTGTAATTTGGGATGTTGCGCTGAATGTAGCTCTTCAGAAGAGGTCGGCCGTAGAGGTTGTCGACCGGGATATCAAAGAATCCCTGGTACTGCGGGTCGTGCAAATCCATGGTGATGATGTGATCGGCGCCGGCGCAGGTAAGGAGGTCTGCCACCAGGGTGCCGGCCTGTGCAACCCACTGTTTGTAACCAGGACGAGGCTGGAAGGAATTGATCTTGGAGGAGGCGCTGCTCGCGGTGTCGTCGGTACCGTTGGTCAAGGACTTGAGGGAATCCGCTGTGTCGCTGCGGGGCAGACCGTTGCCCCGCCTCTTCACGGGGCTTCCAGTGCTCTCTTCAATTTGAGCCCTGGCAAGGCCCCTCTGGAGGCTTTCCATTCCATTCATCAAGCCCAAGCCTTCACCTTTTCCACCCGGAGCCGGGGTCGAGGGGGTGCTCTCGAATGTATAGCCATTGGCGGGTTTGCCCCCCACGGATGCCTTGACGAGAGGAGCACCAGCCTTATCGTAAGGAATGTCACTCTGACGGGAGTAAGGGAAAAGAGGGAGGACAGCGGTGACTCGCCGGGCTGAGGCGGTCTTGCAGGCGGAAATAGTGATGAGAAGCTCTAGCAGGTGGTCGTTGACTTTACCACCGCCGGACTGAATAATGTAGACATCCTTTTCACGGACAGATTCTTGGATTTCGACTCGAGTCTCACCCACAGCGAATTTTGAGAGTAGAACCTCCGCGGGAGGAATGCCGAGAACACCGCAGATGCTCTGAGTCAACTGAGGGTGGGAGTTGCCTCCGATAACAACAAGATTGCGAACCATAGTGTTTTTGTTTGTGGGTATATCGCCGGGATTGGAAGTAGGAAGGATCGAAGAGAAGGGGGCTCGATCTGAAGGAAATCAGATTTGGAGGGATCGGGTGGAGGGGGAGGAAAATCTGGGGGACGATTTCGGTGAACAGTCAAGAGAATAAAATATAGAGATAGAAGAAAAGTAAAGCGATTCTTGGATTGAAGAGAACAAATGCTACCTCATAGCGGAGCAAGAATCGAGACTTCGAGGGGACAAAGACATAAAACAAAAAAAAAAAAAAAATCCCGATGAGAGTCCCGCGATGGGAAAAAAAGCCTCTTTGGAGTGGAGCGGACCTGTGATTGATGCCTCAGGTGGCAAATAACCCGGATCAGGTAAAGCGTTATGTCGTGACGAGCGCCCCGCAGAAAACGGCCTTGGAATTGTTTCTGAACAGGAACGCAGTAAATGGTCAGCAGGTCTACTGCTTCGGATTTTCCATTGCCATAGATGTACATGATTTCGGTTCAAATCACCAGTCGCTTTGGAAATCATAAAAAGAAACATCTAAAAAGACGACTAAAAAGACGGCTAAAAAGACATGACAAGGCCGCATAAGCGGGACTATTCTTGTACTAAGAAAAACATAATAGAACTTGGCATAACTCATAACTCTCCCGCCGAGTGCAGTTTGCTCCGGGAATCCGTCATTCGCCCGTTCCAACCTCCCTATAATAGAGTTAGTATCACAATTCCAGTATCCAAATGCGGGTTTGCAGGTTTGCAGGTTTGAGGCTCACAAGTCAAGTTGAACTCCGTTGCTCACTCCATAATCCTCCAGTGTAAGTTGATCTTTAAAAGGGCGCTCGCCTTGGCGTTTAAGAAGGATTTCGTGGGGTTCACGGCCGATTCGAGCTGCCACTTGGGCTTTGAATAGCTCTGCATAGAATGTTAGCACGCTGGTGGCGATCAACAATAGATAAAAAATATAAAAAAACAAGACGTACTAATCGGATCTGAGGCAAGACAAGGGATCGCGGCTTTGGTTCCCAGACGATCATTGACATGGACCACAATCATAGGCTCTGAGGATTGAGGAGCGACCGGCTTCTTCTTTTCTTTCTTCACTTTCTTTTCCCGGTCTTCACGCGGCGCATCTCGATTGTCACGTTGTTGGGCCCGGTCGCGGTCGCCATCTCTCGGTCTGTCTCCATAGCGGTCGCCCTCTCGGTCACGTCGTGGTGATCGTGGTCGGTCTCGGTATCCTCGTTCTAATCTGCGATCATCGCCGCGGGAATCGTCAGTGCGGCTTTTGTCCTTCCACCGAAAGCCCCCGGTCGTCTTTCTGGGGCGCTCTCTATCGTGGTTTTCTCTCGCACGAGGAGACCTGCTTCGTGATCGGTCGGCCATGACTGTGGATGGAGAAAAGATGGAGTTCGTAGGTGCCCGACAAGCCCAGATGCAATCCAAATGAAGCTGTGAGGCACGTGACGAGATGCAGCTGCCAGTGGAGTAAGCTAGTCCCAAATTAGATTGGTGTGTTTTGTTCACATCAGGAGCTCTCCTGTCTAAAGTACGTTCGAATATCTCCGCACTTTTGATCTACCTCTTGAATAAGCAGGCTGCAATGCAAATTTTCAATTGACTCCGGCATTTTTGCTATCTTTTACCTAACTCCTCCATACCCAAAATGCCCAGCCGACTAGAAGTTCAGCGTCCCTCTCCGACGACCGTCTCCTTCACGGTATCGAATGCGCCGCAGCGGTCGAGTTCCCCCGCCAAAATCCTATTTGGTCTCCAGGTACTGCTACGTGCGGCTTTGTTTTTCTGTGTGATTGCTGTCGCCATTGCGCGCGTCCGGAATTTCGTCTTCCAAGAAGATGGGAGGGTGATAAGCTGGCCAGCTGTGTGGTCAAGCCCGCTGGGATCCAAACTATGTCGCTTGGTGGATTCATACAACCCCCTAGCAATTGCCGTGGTTAGTGCATTGGTGATATACGGTGTTTTCAGAAGAGGTTACATTGGTAGGTTCAAAGAAAAAAAAGGGGGAGGGTTGTTAGATCTGTGCATGGCTGATTGTTCGACAGAGGAGTCGCTCTTGGTTATTCGAGGCTTCGGAATCCAGACCTCAACATCGTCCTCGACATATCTTTCTACTGCCTCAACGAGGTTCATTCCTACCACGCAAATCCAGGACATTGTGATTCACGAAGCCTTCAAGGGCTTCGAAGTCCGCTTCTATTTGGCGGTCATCGTTGAAGGCGAGCCCAATGCCCTGGTGGTCTTCCCGGTATGTGATATCCTCAGGATTATGTTCTCAAGGCTAACTTTGTGACTAGCATATGTTGCCCAAGCGAGAGATCTTAGAGCAGGTTTGGAGAGGTTCTCGGCGGTGTCTTTACGACGCGAAGTCATGATATACCCACAGCCTCTGTCTCAAGAAATTTTTGTTTGTGCAAAAGTCTATATTGCTTGACCCCGAGGTTCAATGCTCTATCAACAAGTATATACAACGTGATTCATTCCAGTGCCGCCCTTGCAGCCGCGGTATTTGCTAGTCTTCGCTGCTTTGTGAGAAGTCCTTTGGCATTTTGAACTTCCACGGTCTGCATCTTGCTCTTCTCGTCGACAGGAGTATATTTCCCACCAACAACAGTATCATTTCCACCATACCAGATCTTGGCACCTCTGCTTGATCTCTTGGAATACACGGCGTTTTGCCATTGGTTGTCGACGTCTTCCACGTTCCGGTTACCCTGGCTGACAGTCAAGTCTAGCAAAGCACCCGCCAGAATCTCATCCATCTTGCGCTTTCTCCAGACGGTCCACAAACTTTCAACGGTGCCCCGCATCCCGAACTTGCAATCACCCTTGGCGCTTCCCTTGCCGTTTGCAGGGCTATCACCAGCATAGACCCAGTTCAAGGCATCCAGGCGACTGCCAGACTCTATGTCGGGGAAAATGCAGTCCCAAAGGACCAGCGGAGCATCATCAGCCATCGCATAGGTCGGCTTTCGCGGGTTCTTGGCAATGTCCAGCAGTTCAGGGACGATAGATGGGGACTCGAGTCCCTGTCCGACTAGGAACAGAATTGCAACCATGTGTCGCACCTGGTGCCATAAGAAGGCAGAACCATGAAGATTGAACGTGTAAACCTGAGGGACACTTTGCGAAACCGTGTCGGGAGTCACCAAATCCGGTTCGGGCACACAACCCTCTTTGGCCTGGAATCCAGGTTGGCCAATATAACCCACGGGGTTAACCTTGGGATTGACGGCCTCGATACTAGAGTGGTGGATAATGCGTTCGAAATTATCAATCTGCTTGTTGGTGTCCAACTTGCAGAAATTCCGGAAATCATGCAGACCCTCGAAATGCTTAGCTGCCTCGCGCATTGCCTCAATGTCGAGCCAGCCCTCACGGAACTCAGAACGCGGGCCCTTACCGTTCTGTGCACGGTTCTGGAACCCAATGGACCCAGGAGTTGGAGAGAAGGCGGGGTTGGTGAAGAAGTACTTGTATCGACGTTCACGGCAGGAGAAGCGGGCATCGAAACCAGGCGGCGGGTTAGGACACCACGCCAGAACCCTGATGTCTTCCGGAAGCACCCTGTTTAGAACATTGATATAGTTCATCTCATCAGCTACATCATCCCACTCCTTTTCAGTAGATCCCGAGTCAACGAGCATCGCATCCTCGCCCTCAGCAGGGGGCTTGGGCATGGGTCGTTGACTGCGGACCCGCAGTCCAATAACCTGTCCAAAAGCGCTCACGCCCTTATCCGTACGACCTGCTTTAGAGTAATCGCATCCATCCCAGTAAAGGTGGTAGGGGCGCATGGGGACGCGCTCCTTGTCGGTTGGCTCCATATCAGAGGTGGTCTCGGGGGAGATGAGGCGTGTACGTTTCAATGCCTTCCAAAGGATTTCTTCGACAGTAGGCAGAGGCGTGGTATTGCCATTTGTATGTTCGAGTCCATTGTATGCCTGTCCCAGATATGCGAACTTGAGCGCAATGAACCGTGTCGAGTATTTGGAGGGGTCAAAACTGCGATCAGGTTTGGGAGGTTTCGGGCCTTTGACGAACCGCGTCGGCGCAGGCACTGGTGTTGTGTCACTATCTGGAGGAGAGTGTGGTCGCTTCTTAGAAGGATTCAAGGTCTCGGGGAGAGGGATCGCAGGTTCCTGGACGTCGGTGGGGATTGGCGCAGAAGAAGAGCGGGGGGCCTGCGACGGCTCTTCGGTCGGCGCTGTGAATTCTGTTGTCTGAGAGTGAAGCTGTCGCTCTAACTCTGTGATACGCGCGATCAGGCTAGAGTTACTCCAGGCCGAGTAGTCGGTTTGGTCCTTAATGTTGGTGTCCGCCATGTTTCGGGCCGTGAGAGTGCGAGATTGGCACAGGTTTCGAGTTTGCCTGAGGACTTGTTGGAGGTTGTAACTCAGTAGAAAGAGTCTAGCAGACGGTTTCCACATACCATGTCACGCGACCGAGACTGAGATTGGATTGGTGTGGACGTTCAACCGGCGGGAATTGAAATTGAAAAAGTTCCCCGGAGGCGCTGTTCGGTGTATTTTTGGATTTAACCAGTGTATTATAATGTAATTACATGCACTATATGACCACAATTATATGTATTTATTGTATTTACTGTATAGTACTGTACTATGATGATTTTACTGGCAATAATTTATTATAGTAGCTTTTCACATGGCAATTTAGTCAATGGAGGATTCAATCAGTAGAAGTAGAAGTAGAAATGGCAAGAAGTTAGGGCTGTCAAAACAATATATATACTATCAACCACCATGCTGGATTCGCCAAGCCTCGAACCGTAACTCCCAAAGTTCATCGCCTCTTTAACCTAAAACACACCTACTGTTCTCTGAAATGAGATTGTGGTGAAATTGCTGTAGACTAGCAGAGACAATTTTCTGCAAAACACCCATTGATTGACCAGCTGAAGGGTGAAAGTTGATTAATACTTGGACAGTTGCACATAAATCGAATCAACGGCCACCCCAGCATGGCTGAGGCAGATCCTCACCCGGACAGTAACAACTCAGTCTCTTTACTTCTACTCGGGGATGCAGGATGTGGGAAATCTACATTTTTGGCGTGAGTACCTGGTCATCCCACGAACTGCGACCTTGAAACCAAGTTGTTTGCAGTCTCCAAACGATCTATATATAAGGACATGCTAACTTCATCCAGTCGCCTGAAGAGTGGAAGGCCGTCCCTGTCGGGGTCATCTGATAATCAACCAAATACCCTTGAACTATTACGAGATGGTGATCAGCCTTTCATTTACGACATCCGGTTCTCAAAAAAGACATTCACTCTAAAACTTTACGACACGTCCAACCCAAACCAGCATTGGACAACCCTTCGGCCTGACGTGGTTGTTCTAGCCTTCGATATCTCCAACCGAGACACACTTGCTGGACTAAAAGAGGTAAGTCTTACATGTATTATTCGGGGCAATTGTCAATTCGTCCTGACACTCAATGTTATTCGTTAGTGGCGAAATGACATTACTCGTTACTTCCAGTACGGTCATGGCGAGCGCCTTCCAGTGATGATGATAGGTCTGAAAAGGGACCTACGGAAAGAAGGCGAGGAAATCATCTATCCACAAGAGGTGAGTGACTATAAGCTGGAGCTTCGCGCCTTGAATCGACTCATTGACTAACTGGTGTATCTAGGGCTATCGTATTGCGCAGGAACTTCGTTGTGATAGATACGCCGAGTGTTCAGCTGTTACAGGCGAGCTGCTCGCAGAGACATTTGAAGATCTCGCGAGACTGGCAGCAATGACGACGACTGAAAAAGGTGGCCAGTCCGAGGGCACTTCTTGTGTTATTCTTTGATTCTTTTGTTGTCCATGTTTGATCTTGTTTCTCATACCCAGACATGCATGTATAAACCAGTCGGGTCAATGCCCGAGGACTATGCCCACGCTTCAATTCAGTTCAGCGATCAACTGATAGACATTCAAGGCCTTGGTAACTGATCAGTCAAAGGTGCAACGCAGTTAAGACATAATGGCCTAGTTGATAGGGGAGTCTGCCATTAGACGAGGCAGTACCCTGCAGACAGATAATATACCAAGCGGAACTGTCCTTCCAAGGTTATAAAAGGCATTGTGCCCAGGGCTACTATGTGCACATATTTGATAACATGGTCAAGTCTACAACAGCAAGGCACATACACTACAAAACCTACTGGATATGATACCAAGCACAACCTTTTCAGATTACTAGAATACACACAGGGAGAAACCAAGGTAACGATTAAGTCCACCTTGTGAATTGACAGCACAGGGCTTTCCCCCAGAAGCTTCGTAAATAAAAGCAACTGGATCTCTTTCCCTCATAAGCGCCAGTCAATGATTGGCATGGCAATTCCTCCCCGATGCGAAAACATGGAAAATAAAAAAGTGCTGGTAAGATGAGACCACTGAGGCAAAAGATTGAAAGGTTCCCGGTGAAAGCTCGTTTTCTTCTGCTGTTTTTCAGTTTCTTTTGGTTTTTTGAGAATTGCACACAGGGACTAGGATAGACATGTCAAGGGAATTTGCGGGAGATTGTAATCCATTGTTGTGAATGGAGTAGATGGTGTATAAGAGAAAACAAGAGCATTTCTTCGATTCCTGTGCCTCGAAGGACCCAGAAAATCGTCACAATCATCCCGGATCACCAAACTTTTTATTGAGATCAAACTTCCCCCCTCTCAACGACTATCCTCGTCACAGCGAAGCAATTTACCACTTGGCCTCACCAGCGGCGGGAGCAGCCTCAGCCCACTCGCCGGTGGGGGCAGCGGAGCTGGCAGCCCAGTCGGCACCCTCGGCATCCCAGCTGGTGGCACCGGCAGTAGCGGTGGCAGCGGAGGCAGCAGCGAAGGCAGTGCCGGGGTTACCAGCGCCGGGGGCGGAGGCATCCCAGTTCTCACCAGCGAAGCCGGACTCAACGGCACCAGCACCGACCTCCTCGGCACCGGCAACCTTAGCCTCATCAGCAATCTCCTTGTTCTCCTCGGCCTCGGGGTCGCGGTAGAAGTAGAGATCGACAACGGTGTCCCACTCGGTCTCGCGGGTAGCGAGAGTACCGCGGAGACGGAGGACCTCACGGGCGAGCATCCACCAGACGAGACCGATGGCGTGACGACCCTTGTTGTTGGTGGGGATGGCAACATCGACGAAGTCGGTGGGGGAGTCAGTGTCGCAAAGGGCAATGACGGGGATGTTGACGTAAGAGGCCTCCTTGATGGCCTGGGCATCAGTGCGAGGGTCGGTCACGATGATGAGACGGGGCTCCTTGAAAGAGCGGGTGATGTAGTTGGTGAAGTTACCGGGGGTGAAACGACCGGCAATGGCGGTGGCACCGGTGTGGGAGGCGAACTTCAGGACAGCACGCTGGCCGTAGGGACGAGCGGAGATGACACAGACATCGGCGGGGTTGTCAATGGCGGCGATGATACGGGCGGCCAGGACGATCTTCTCCCTATTTCAATGAAACATATATATTAGACACTATACTACAGTCAGAAGTCGTTTTGCGTTAGCGCATACCAGGTCTTGCCAATGTTCAGGACGTTGACACCGTCGGCGCGGAGCTTCCAGAGGTAAGGCTCCATGTGCACCTGAAGGTTCTTGGAACCAAGGTGGCACTGAGCGGCAAGGAGCATCTCAATGTCCTGCGCGGTAGGGTTGAAAACCGGGGGAGCTGGGAAGGGGCCATGTTGGGCGATTGATGGATTGATGAGTTGGAGGATCAATCGTCTGGCTCTTGTCGTGGTGATGGAGGGAAAAAGATCAAAGCCAAGCCGCAAAATTGTTGCACTCTCGCGGTTCGGGAGAATTTCGCTTGCGTGCGCTAGGGCTAGGGCTCCAAGTCCCGCTGGGGTATTGGTTATGTAATACTGATCTTGGCTCTTTACCCACGTGATGCTGAATGCCTGGGGCAGAGAACACCCTGACTAGGATTAGCGTAGCTGGACCTCCGGCCGCAAGATTTCCCGACGAAAGGTCGATGGAAAAGAGAAGTTGATTGTTACAATACAGTATCTACTCGCCAGCGACGCCCACCATGCCTCCGCGCATTTCAGTCCAGCCCTCTTTGAAGGCATTGACCGGTATGCTAGCCAAGATCACCCAAGTCAAATGTTCAATTACCCGGATGCTAACCAAGACTCGTATAGGATCAACCTACGGATCTAGCCCGTTGTCCAATTCAATCAACACTTCTATCAGAGCTGCGTCTAGCAAGGTTCAAATCCGGAGGAAGCATGACCCATTCCTGATGGCCCAGGCGCGCCAGCGCAAGGCAGCCAATATCTCCCGCCAGAAAGTCCTTGCGGAGGAACGGGAATCCTCGCTCGGGGACCCTGTTAAGAGCCAGCCGACACCATTTATCCTAGAGATGACCGCAATCCAATCCAACTCGCACATCCCATCATCTTTGTCTGAGGATCTCAACTACTACTTGAAGTCGAACGAGCTGGATGCTGCCCTCGACTTTTCCAAGGATTTGACCGCACCGCTTAAAAGTTCCGATCGCAACACAGCCGATCCTCAAGCAGAGAAGGAGGCAGTGAATTTGCATAACCAAGAGCATAAGAATGCCCAGGAAGCAATCAACCGGATTGTCAACCTCAACAATGGAAACACCAAGGACCGCGTGCGTCTCAACATTACAAAGTGCATCGAAACATTCGGGCGACACTACACAGACTTAAATCTCCCACCAAAGCCTTCGGCTATGGCCCATGAATCTGCCCCTGTTCATCCGGAACGCGCGCCGCGTGTTGGACCCGATACCGGCTCTGCGGAGGTGCAAGCCGCGATCCTGACCGTGAAAATCATGAACCTCTCCCGACACCTCGAGACCGCCAACAAGGACAAACACAACAAGCGCAACATGCAACTACTAGTCCACAAGCGCCAGAAGCTGCTGCAATATGTCCGCAAGAAGGAACGCGGAGGTCCCCGGTGGCAGAACCTGATGGGGACATTGGGATTGTCCGACGCTGCGTGGAAGGGAGAGATTGCCCTATGAAGGGCATTGTTTTAATAAGAGATCTTTTGTATCTCTACACTGTTATCTTCTTTTGTGATTGGCTGGCTTTGAAAAAAGTATCAGCGTGTTACCTTGTATCATCTATCTAGGAGCTAGCGAGGGGTACTTGTTGGTCTATGTCTCTATTTCCATGTTTCATGCGCAGAGCATCTGTACAAATAGCATTGTTTCTTTTCCCAGATCCATTTTCACGTTAAACAATTTCAAGTAACCAGCTTGTCATTGAAGCATAAGTTCTGGAATTTAGTCGGTTTCGCCTAAATGATCTCTAGTATTTTTCAGGACTCGAGAGCAATCTCTCCATCAGGCATTGGCTTCAAACACGGACGTTTTAAGTGTATGAAAGCTTTAATCGCTAAAATGTGATGACTATGTTGAGCTGATATTTTGACAACATCAACGACCAATGGATTATATTGAGACAGAGAATGTCGTATTTTGGGGTTATTTAAGAGGAGTGGACTACCTAGGCACGGAGTATCCGGGGGGACGATCTAAGATGAGAAGAGATGAGAAGAGACAAGGCTGCTTCATGTACGGAGTATCAATTGAGAACTAACTAGAGATATGATATAGAATGTTGAGTTCAAAACTGCCCATTGAAAGAAAATCTCCTTGATATCAGACAATAACAATAATTGGAACAATAGTCAATGAGTATCCCTTGCGACAGCCTCATAGACCCATTGTTCATGTGTCACACCGCCCTGAGACCAAGCAATTCTGCCGGTCGCGCCTTCCGGTTTTGAAAAAAGTGACATGGTTTGGCCCAAAAGGTGCTCCTTCCAAGGTTCCCTTCTGATCGTTTAGTCGCGTCTAGCAACCGTTGTTGTTTACATCTCCCCTCTTCTTCTTCTCCTCTCCTCTTCTCTTCTTCTCCCCATCACCCACAACATTACCATCCAAAACATTGCCTTTTGGATATCTCTTGCCAGAGTCTTTGTGATCGACTCTACCAAACCGGTTAGTATCTACATATGTTACCTAGGAATCCTTGAGATATCTCTGACTGATCCACTACATTTCAATCAGACTTCTTTCACCTGCCCCTCACCACCCCCTCGCCACCAACCCCCTCCCTCCTCATCTTGCGCGTTTCGCCAAGATGAGACTGCGGTCGAACCACGTTCTTCCGCCAATCTCGGACTACGTCCCACGCCGCCGGCGCACGACGCGTAGTGCGTCGGCGGCTGCGACGGACGCAGCATCCGAGACCACCACCACCGCGCCCGAGGCGCAAGAGACTGTGTCAGAGACACAGTCCGCTGGAGAGAGGCCCGCTCCAAAGCGAAAGCCAGCCAAGCAAGCTGGCCGCAAGAAGGTCAGTCCAGAAACCAGATGTCACAATTGTTCACACCTAACCCATGTTTCTAGAAGGCCGCCGCAAAGGGCAAGAAGAAGGCCGCCGCTCCCACCTCGGAGCCTGACGCCACCGAGTCCCAGGAAGACCCCGTTACACTCATTCCGTCCGTGGAGCAACCAGACACCCGTACGTTGCCCCCCGCGCTCCCCCCGCGCTCCCCCAGTCCCCCCCGCGCATGTTCAGAGGACGAATTATCACGGCCTTCAAATGGGGCAGTGCCAGCGAACTTCTGAAAAGGGAGCCTGAGCCAACTCCTCCCCCTCCGAAAACCCCCGTCACTTACTATGCCTGGCCCCCTGGAAGAGCCTATGATAAGCTTCGTCGAATCCCCTGGTCACTCCCCTGGTCCCCGCCATCTCCCTGGAAGGACTGGCCTCGCAGACTCCCTATGATTAATACCCCGGATGAATCCCTGCTGACCCCCACGGAAGAGCCCAGCAGGAAACGGAATCGATTGTCCGAAGTCGATCCTACGCCGTCGAAACGTCACAAGTTGACACTTCAAACTCCATCCAGCTTCGAAAACCGTCCTCGTGGCAGCTCTCGCAGAACGTATGCGGATCGCGCGCGACGACGCGAAGCGGAAAGGAATGGACGAATCGATAGCACCATTTACCGTGTCCCCGAGCTTTTGGCTCAGCAGGGCGAAGATGTGAGATCTGGCAACTCGACCCCTCTGGCCTCTCACGCAAATGAAGAGACGGCGCCCCGTGGTAACCGTATTGTTTCATTCTCTTCGGTGCCTTCTGCACTTCCATCAACTCCAAATCAGAATCAAAACCGGACTGGTTGGGGACAATGGTTCTTCAACTCAGTGACTGGTCTTTGGAGACGAGGCAATGGGCCCCAAACTGCACAGGTCCCACAAGGTAGGTTCCCTTATGTCATGGTATATATTTCTAGTGGCTAACATGGTGATTCTAGTGGCCGAACCTCAACATTCAATGGGAAATGACTCTTCTGCTTCCGTCACAACACCCTCCTCAGCTCCCCCTTCCTCTTCAGTTATACCACTAAGAAATTTCGAATCTCCCACTCCCCGCCCACGTGGTGCAGAGAAAAACTCGCGTCTGACAGCCAGTGCACGTGCTCCACGAGTCGGCCAAAGAAGGCAATATGACTATGATCTGTACCCACGAGGTTTCGACCAAGCACTGCTTGAGCGCATGCGTGTCGGGGAGTCGGATATTGCGGGCCTTGACATTCCAAATTCAGAAGAAGAACTTCGTGCAATCTGCGAGAGAGAATCGAAGAAGCGCAAGCGCGAACCCTCCCCCGATGTCATTCCACACCCTCCAGGATGTAGTTATGGGTTTGACCCAGCCTACTTCGAGATCCCGGATGACTACGTGGACTTGCCCACAGACAAGCAGGGACCCCAAGATAATACGGCCAAACAAGCTACAGTCAGCGATGCACCGAAAGAGAAGCATGTCTCCAAGCGTGCGCGCCAAGTCACAGTCGATGATGCACCAGAAGAGAAGGATGTCTCCGAGCGTGTCCGTGAAGATACCACGACCAAACGACCTACACTCACCGATACATCAAAAGAGGAGCATGTCTTCAACCATGTTCGCTCTGACAATACCCGCCTGGAAAACTTCAACGACCAGGGTGCATCCAAGCCCACCGAAGGTTCCGGCGACGAACTTCGCAAGGCCCGTCAACATGCAGAGCAGTACAAGCCGAAAACCCCCAGTCGTCTTCGAGCGGCCCATCGTTTCTCGACCAGCTATAACTCGTCGATTGAAGACGACGTCCTCCGTCGCCGCAAGATGAGAAAAACCTCCCTGGCCACGGCATGCCCCACCGGTGATCTGAGCCAAATCATCTGGCCGGAGACTGAATCTTGGATTGAGCGCTTGGATCTCGACGACCCTAACCTTCACAAGTACCTACCGCGCGCATGGTCCTCGAGTGCCGCCGGCAAGAAGGCATACATTGAAAACCATCATGGGTTCTTCATGGACCGGCTTGCTACTCGGCGTGCTGCTCAGTAAAAAAGAAAAGAAGTAAAAAAAGAAAAAGATACCTCACTGGCCACGGCATGCCACCTACTGGCTGTCTGAACCATATCATCTGGCCAGTGACTGGATCTTGGCTTGAGCTTTGGCTCAACCCCTTCTGAAATACCGAAATACCTTTCGAATACTCTCGAATACCCTCCGAAATACCCCCTCAAATACCTTTTCTCTAACACGCCCTGAAGGACCTTCTGAATGGGTACCCTTCTCAACTACCTGAAAAAGAGATGGAAATTTTGAAAATTTTGAAAAAAAGAATGGAATGGAATTACAGGGTTTCCTTCGCCCGCCTTCTGTGCTTGGGCTGAGTTTTGAGACCTCGATTCTGTTCTTTTCGATGTGGCATCCTTAGGACCGCTTTGGATCTCCCGAGGGATCGATCCACGCTTGGGCCTAGGAGGGTGTACTTTTCTAGTCCTTTTGCGGCTTGTTTTTGTTGTTTCTTGCGGTTTGGTTTGTTTTTTGAGTGCCTTTTTTTGGTCGCTCTTTAGCGCATTATCATGAGTGAACATTAGCGGTTGTTAGGTTATTTGAATGGAATGCTTAGCTTCCACAAGCCAACAGACTGTAGAGATGAGGTTTATAGAGTAGAGAAATTGCAGTAGCAGAGAAATAAAGACATAACATGGTATGGTATATAGATATCTACTATGCTATTCCAACTAGTCAAAGCCCTGGAACTCATCGCCTTTTGCTTCTTTCGCCTGGCTAGCTTGGTTCAACAACCGCTGCTGCTCATTCTTAGCACGGATCTCCTCCAACATGCGCTCCGTTTCAAGAGCTTTCTGCTTCTGATCCTCTGGCATTTGCTCCCATCTCTCCTTCTCCTTCCGAGCCTTCTTGAATTCCTTCTTCTTGAACTTCTTATCCCGTTCTTCGGTCTTCTGACTCCAAGCCACAGTCTCCGTAGCACGGCGCTTGTTAGATCCCTGCTCAGTGCCTTGCGCATTAGCAGCCTCTTCCATAGCCTCCTTGCGACGCTTTTCTTGCTGCTTGTCCTTATAAGTGTAGTTGGACCACTCAAGTTTAATCCCCAACGTCCGATCTCCTTCAAACGAGCGTGCCTCAGGCATCTTTGGCAACTTGAGGAGTCCCCACGCCTTTCCGAGAGCCTCCCAGTCCAGATCCGCAACCCGGAAGATACTGCTTGCTTGATGCTTGCTGTAACTGCGCAGCCAGCTGACAAATGCCTTCTGACCCTTGTCGTGCATGGCACGATCTTTCAACACCGCTTTGCGAACCTTGTCAATCGCGGCTGTGGCCTGTTCGTCCGTGAACTCGGGCAGACTGTATGGCGCAACGGGTGTTTTGCGGATTTCCAGGAATGAGACGTAGTCCTCCTCGCGGCCGGGATGGACGAGGACGATGCTGAGGCCTCGTCGGCCGGCACGACCGGCTCGACCGCATCTGTGAATGAAGGTTTTAGGGTCGGAGGGTGGGTCGATCTGCACTACAAGATCGACGGAGGGGATGTCGAGACCGCGAGCGGCGACATCAGTCGTGAGGAGGATGGAGGGGGTTGTGGATGTGGTGAAGCGGTTGAAGTTCTTTTGGCGGACGTTGGCTTGGTGTTTACCGTGTAGTGGGACTAGCACGAACCCGTCTCCGAGCATTATGGGTAGTATTGTGGCGAGATAGTCGACGCTGGAGCATGTCGATACGAAGAAAATGGTTTTTTGAGGGGTGGGTTGGACAGTGGAAAGGATGTGCTTCAGAATGGCATATTTGTGAAGCGGAGGTGTTGTCAAGTAGGTCATTTGCAGACTATTGAGTGGTTAGATTGGGTTTGGATTCGGAACAATGGATGGAAAGACATACCTCGCTGGAGTGCGCTTTTCTTCAACGCCAGCTCCTCCTCTGACCTTGACGGCAATTTTGACGGGATTTCGTAGACCAAGTCGGACGATCTGATCAACGGCTTCACTGATACTGGCACTGAACAATCCTGTACGTCGCTGCTTAGGCAGACGGCCCAAGATCTTCTGCAGATCGTCTTTGAATCCAAGATCAAGGAGTCTGTCGGCTTCGTCCAAGACAAGCATTTCAAATGATGCCTGGGGGCAGTGAACGTGAGGCGATGAAAGCAGCTCCAACAATCTTCCGGGTGTAGAAACCAATACATTGGGCGAATTCTTGAGGAATAATTTCAGATCTTCCGCCGGAGATGTTCCGCCACCCAGGAGAAGTTGTGGAACGACCCTCAATGTCGATGAAGAGGTTTTCGCACGAGGAGCACCCTCTTCGGCGGGTTTGATGGCGGCGGCCGACGCTGGATGGAACTCCAAAAGCGAGAGAAGAACTTGGTGAATCTGCGAGGCCAATTCTCTGACATATCAATGTTAGCAACGAACTCTGCAGACCTGGATTTGCGCATTAACCCACCTTGTCGGAGAAATGATAATGGCTCCAACATGATGCTTCTTGAGAGGCTGATCAAGACGAAGAAGCTTCTCCACGATTGGAATCAGGAATGATAATGTCTTTCCACTTCCAGTCACAGCTTCCACCACCACATCTTTATGCTGCATAAACAGAGGGATTGCCGAGGCCTGGACTGGGGTCATGCGCGTGAAGCCCATTGAGGCCACAGCATCGAGGGACCATTCTGACAGCGGGGGCGTGAGAGCATCCCACGCTCTTGAAGACGATTTGGGAGGCATTTATTAATTCTGACTGACACCGAGTCGTCAAATTGCTTCTCGAGTCGCATCGCAAAGAAAAAAAATCTCCGTTATCGATTAGATACCAGGCACGTGACTGCGGCTGTGGGCGGAAACTGGGATGGTGATCTGCTTTTTCCCTCGACTTAGTCTTACTACATTTACTTTACTCTTAATTAATATAACAAGTGCTTGGTGATCGCGTCATGTACTAGGTTTCTGTCTCGTTTCTCCAGTTTATTCGCCCATAATTAACGATAAAGCGCTATCACGTGCTCCCAAACCGCCATCATTGCTTTGTTAGCAAGTCCATTGATACTCCGTGGGATATTCGCTTGCGACAACACAGACATCTGTACGCGGTTACTTTCTGGTGTCATCAGAACCGCATCGCTGCCTGCTTTTAAGTTGAGGGTACCCGAGATGTCCTCGCCAAATCCCGTACCGGCAACGCCTCGCGTGATATCGCCGACACCCTCTATATCGGACCCGTCCGAGACGCCCGATGGATATAACGCACCAGTAACACGGTCCGCAGCACGTCGCTCGCGTCAGCCAGAAGATTCACCCGAAAGTACCAGTTCATCGCGAGCATCAAGATCCCCTACGACACCCTCGGCTCGACGCAATCGCCGATCAAACCCCAAGATACCCGCCTCGCCGCCGCGCTCGGCCAACGGTACTGCCTCGAACAATCTTCTCTCCCCGTCTAGCATTCCCGCTACCCTGCGCGACTTATCAAGATCACCATCTCCCCTCGGGCTGATCCCCCTCCACGCCCGCTACCGCAGCTTCATTCACCGCCATGAGATCCCGCGCAAGGTCTTGCACGTGTCAATCGGATTTTTGACTTTGTCATTATACAGCCGAGGCGTGCAAACTCTGCAGATAACACCTGTCCTTTTCACCGCACTAGTACCTATCGCGGCAACGGACCTCATCCGTCATCGCTTCGAGAAGGTCAACAAGGTATACATCCGGTGCATGGGTGCCCTCATGCGTGAAACAGAGGTCACCGGCTACAACGGTGTGATCTGGTATCTTCTCGGAGCATACGTTGCTCTTCGGTTTTTCCCCAAGGATGTCGGTGTCATGAGCGTGTTACTCCTTAGCTGGTGTGACACCGCCGCCTCGACATTCGGTCGCTTGTACGGCCGCCACACCCCCCCGTCTGCGTCCCGGAAAGAGCTTGGCTGGTACCATGGCAGCATGGCTCATGGGTGTTGTCACCGCTGCTGCTTTCTGGGGCTGGTTCGTGCCTTACATTGGTGCTTTCCCTAATGACCCGCAAGACGCATTTATGTTCACCGGACGCTTGAATCTGCTCCCGGACTGCGTTCGTGGTCTTCTGGGATGGGAATCCAGTGACTCGGCGGTTATTACTGGTCCTTTGGCTTTGAGTGTCATGAGTGTCGTCTCTGGCGTTGTTGCCGCTGGCAGCGAGTTCATTGATATGTGGGGCTGGGATGATAATCTGACGATCCCAGTGTTGAGTGGAGTTGGCCTCTGGGGGTTCCTCAAGGTGTTTGGGTAGATGCATAAGTGATACAGATACAGTTCCTGATTTATCGGCGCTTGCACAATATTCCCTTTTCGCTTTCTAATATTACTTCTGTTTAATATTTGGGCATGTTTCTCGTGTGCTTCTCTACTTTCTGGCATTGTGCTGCATCAAGAATTGGATTCTTGTTTAGATAGGAGCTGGTACTTTTCTCTTCTCTTCGAGTTATACTCTTTGGGTGTATGTTTTGCATGGTTTTGCATGGTTACTATCTGGACATGGCTTTTGTACGTTTTTCAGATGTATGCACATGGTCTTTCTCATTTACAAAGACACCCGCAACATATATACACGACATCCAGCAATCCATAAGCTATTTTCTTGCCTGATTTTTAACAGAAGGTACTCAACATGTTTATCCAACGCCGTGGGATAACGAAAAATGCCGTTGCACCACACATGCTTGTATCCCAAACCACCAAACCCAGGAAAAATCAAATTGATGCTAAACGCCAACCGGCCAAAACGAGAAAAGGGGTATATTAAATGCATTAATCAGACGAGGTCAAGAATGCTGACGCGGGGGAGTCTTTTCTTCTTGGTAGCCTGTCCGCGCGCTGTGCCCAGGCTGTCGGTGGTTGAGCCTTCGCACGGATCTTGTTCAGGCGGAGATGGGTCGATCGACCAAAACCCGTCATGTAATATAATGTTTTCCAAGTGTCCCGTGGTCTTGTGCTTCGAACTTGTGCTCATCACCTCCTTTGAAGTCTTCTTGGGAGACTTCTTTACGTCGTTGGTCTCATTGTTTTCGCATGTTTTCAAGCTCAATGGCAATGTATGCGTGTGCCCAGGCTCTAGTTCAGGCTTGGGGTTTACTTGACTGCAAGATCGGGGTAGTTTGACATCTTCGGTCTTAGAGGATCGAGCCCGAGCTTTTTCACTGGCGGTGCCTTCTTCGTTGGGGGTTTACGCAACGAGCAAGTTGCATTGTCCTCATGCTGACTCTCGTCGATTTCCGGGGACAGAGAAAGGGACTCGATGGCTTTCTCGATGTGTTCAACCTCGGCCTTTTCCTCACGCTGCACTCTGGGGTTCTTTTTCGACTTGGATAGAGTCTTCCCAGATGGAGAAGGCAGTGCCATCGGTGTTCTGGCTAGGAAGTCCTCCATGAAAGTCTCAGATTCACAAACATCGGAGACTGAATAGCTGACTTTGAGCCCCATGTGCCTTGCTTGTCGAGATGGAGAACAATCGGTGTTCATGTCCAGTGCGTCCGGTTCTTCAATATCAACCCCACCAGCTCCCAAAACTGTGCGTCTTGCTCTGATGCGAGACTGGTCCGAGATTGGATGACGCTTGATATTGGCAGAAGGAGACAAGTTACACATCGAAGAGAATGAATCAAGGAGACTATCGACCTCCCGGGAAACGTAGTGCGTCGTCGGTGAGGATCCTTGCTGATTATACATGCTTGGAGAGGAGAAAGGATCGTCTTCCTGGTTCACAATTATGGGCGAAGAAGACCCAACACCAGAAACAAGCCGGGAAAGGGGATTCTGGGTCGATGTAGCGGCTTCCAACAAATGCGTTTTTTTAGTTGTTGACAATTCGGACTTTTCTTTCGTGAGAGTTCCGTATTTCAAGATACTCCCCCGTTTCATTCCAGCATCAATCGGTCCCTTTTTCTTGGGGCCAGTACGTCGAGTACTGGTCTTCTTCTTTGCTGCAGCCTCTTCGGCTTTCGCGGCTTTCGCGGCCTGTTCCTTCTCCCAATTTTTCACAACCCCAGGAATACCTATTTTTGCGACAGTCTCGAATACCCAGACTTTTTCGAGGGAAAATGGATCAAATCGTTTCGTTATCCGAGACTTCGATGGTGAGGGAGGGACCGGTTCAGCAGCTACCTCTGCATCGTCCTCTTCCTCGCCTTCTTGCACAGTAGTTTCGGATGGAAACGGCGGGTTTGGTTCTTCGGCAAGGAGATCAAGCCCAACCACATCCGCGGGCAGCATATCTAGCTGGAGTTCTGGCACTGCATCAGTGCCAAAGCTTGACCGGCTTCGATACACCTTTTGCAGACCAGCTGGGCAATCGGGCACATATGAAAAACCAGGCGACACGCCTAGAACTGGTCTCTGGAGACGGAGTCTGTACGAGATAAGAGGCTCTGCCAGCAGCTTGATCAATTTCCTTGCCCCCGATCGATAATTCCATTCAAAGTGGTCCGCGGCAAATGTTCGGATTGCTAGGGGGTCGATATTTTTATCCCAAGCCTGTGCGAGCCGATTTCTCAAAAAGGTCATTTCCTCATCGCTCGAAACTTTGGGCTGGGCATAGTACTCGAGAATTTGTCGGTCTGGGAAAACTTCTGGAATGCGAACTGCTGGGTGTTTCCTCGTAAAATAACCACTCTCGTTCTCCTCAAGTTCGTACTGGAGTCTTTCTCTCCACTCGCCCAATCCTGTATCCACGTCTACTTGCGACGCAAGCTTCTGTAGAAGGTCCTCGCCGAATCCAGCCTTAGCAATCTCTGCAGCTAGCTTACTGCCACATTTCGGAACACCAGATGGTAGATAATCCCCTCCACTGAGCATAGCGAATAGAATCATTCCCGGCCGGTCAAGGGGTATGTTTGACGGATGTCCATCCTGTCCCATTGCATAGCATGTGACATGAGTTGCAGAAGAACTGCCGCTTCCGCTCTCTTTTGAAAAATTCATAATGGTAAAAGACGATCCAAACATCAATGCGTCGACATCGTTGCTCATGACAGCGTCTACAATACCTGCCTGTTGCAGCCGAGCACATTCGGCCTCTGCCTCACCGGGTGCCTCATGCCACGGGAATCTGAATCGCTCAATGAGGTCCTTGGAGCGTTTGATGATCGGCGCATTGCCATAACTGCGGGTTGAGACTGCTTTGCCTCTCTTGAAAGCAGGTTTTTGCCGTCCATCATAGACAAAAAGGGGATGAACTGGCAATGCAAGTAACTTCAATAATCGATAAAATAGTGTGCGTAGCTCTGGGTTTCTTCCTCCTCGACCTGCTTGGACTTGAAAGAGCCAGATCGAAATGTCTACTGCAATGCGGATCGGCCTTGCTGTCCGTTCCAGGTGCGTCACTGCCAACTTGGCCAGAGAGATACGCTCTCCTGGGCCAATGGCATTTATGAGCCTTAAGGAAGTTAGCCTTTTGACTGGGAAATTATTCGGAAATACAAATTTTGGTTTCTCATGCGATGGATAAACAATGCTTTCACTCATGCTCAGTGATATATGTTTTCTACCATGCAAAAAAAAAAAAGAAAAAGATATGGATTCACTTACCCAGGAATACCCATGCCGATTATAGGCAATCGAAAAATTAAAAAGCAGTTAAAGCGCCCATGTGGAGTTAAAGATGTACAATACGTCTTGGCTGTTGCGGAGAGAGGAGGTTGTCAAGTAAATAAAGACGGCCCGATGTAGATCCGTTGCCTACCAACAAGCTTCCCCAATGAACCACCTGCGCAAGCTTATAGATGTTACATTTCTTTTTTGTCTTTGAATTCAATCTGATGGCGTTGAAACTCCAACCCCTGCGCTGGTGAATTGAATACTTGTTACTACGAACCCCCGGACTCTTCTTGCTCCCAGAAAGGAGAGCAAGCCCAACCAAGCATGTCGAGTGATACACCCTCAATGGGTGCCAGTAAACGCGCATCAGCAACTTCCGGTCTGCGCAATAGCCAGACAGCACGACCTGTTTCTCCTCATACACCACAGACACGTTCAGGAAACCCCTCATTCGCCAGCAGCACATCACCGAGCTCCTCCTTTCGAAGCGAAGACGATGCGATCATATTTGAGATAGGCGCACGATGGCTCCGCGCAGGATTTGAAGGAAGCAGCACGCCCGTATGTGCGGTTGGCTTTGGACCCGAAGACTCGAGGAGAGTGGGGGACTATCGAGGATGGATCCAGGGCAGCACCGGTGCCGGACGGCTACCGCAACCTGTCGACATGGAAGAGTGGACGCGGGCATATGAATTGTGGCGGCCAGACTCTCGAGAGGTGGATTTGGGCCTTGTCGAGGATAAGATCGAGCGCGCGTTTCGGGAGACATACAATCAGTTCCTGTTGACGGATGCAGGCACATCTCGTCTTGTTCTTGTTCTGCCGTCTCTCATGCCACATCCATTGCTGTCGTCATTGTTGTCGACTCTATTCAGTCGCTGGCGCTTTCCGAGTGTTACCCTTCTGTCCAGTGCGACAATGTCGGCCACAGCTGCGGGGTTGCGGTCAGCGTTGGTGGTTGACATTGGCTGGGTTGAGACCACGGCGACGGCTATTTATGAATACCGAGAGATAACTACAAAGAGAACAACACGCTCTATGAAGCATTTGATGCAGGAAATGGGGCTACTTCTTACTGGGTTGGCTTCCGACAGGAACCAGGATACGGAGACTGTGGATAAGATCTCCGTTGGATTCGCATACTGTGAAGAAGTTGTCAGTCGGTTTGCCTGGTGCAAATCGCAGGCAGACTACACAAACCCAGATGAACCAGACCGGAAATTATCAATTCCTTCGCCTGCAAACCCCGAGGAAGAATATATGGACGTGCCGTTTTCACGTCTCGCCGAACCTGCCGAAAAGATTTTATTCGCACCAGGTGTTGAAGAACATGAATTGGATGATGAAGAAAAACCCCTGCCTTTGCTTGTCTACAACACCCTTCTCTCGTTGTACCCTGATGCACGAGGAACATGCATGTCCCGCATTGTCTTTGTGGGCGGCGGATCTCGAATTCCCGGGCTGCGGCAACGGGTCCTTAAAGAAGTCTCACTTTTGATTGATCGCCATGGATGGAGTCCAATTCGAGGCAAAGCACTCGAGCGACAGCGACAAAGATTGGAAGAGCTGAGACTTTCTGCCCAAAAGGCTGCCAGCCCACCTGAAACCCCTAAGAGCAATGCGGAAGCACCATCCACCGATGACGAACCAGCCGATCCCTCGAAGGAGGTGCCTGAGATCGATTTTGTGGAACAAAAGCTCCGCCGACAAAACAAAGATATCCCAGTTCCTATTCAAGGAGTGTTGCGTGAAGTTGAATCTCTTGGTCCATGGGCGGGTGCAAGCCTGACAACCAGTTTGAAGATCCGGGGCATGGTAGAGATTGAACGCGAGAAGTTCTTACAGCATGGACTTGCTGGAGCTACACGAGACATCGACCATCCTGTTCCTGATCGTCGATCGGGCTTGAGATCTGGCGGTGATCGGTCAAGTTGGACGCTTGCAGGCTGGGCATGAAAACCATGTACATTTTTCAAAAACAATAGATACCCCATTGGATTTCCAAGCTCTTTCCCTATATCTTCTTTTTACTATAATATTTCTCTATCATGGAGTGTCCCAAATAGGATAGCCGAAGTTTCGGTTATGTCCCGGCTTTCGTTGAGCGTGGGGATCGTAATCCCGATAATGTAATGAGTGTTATCATAAAGAAATAATACTGTCTGATATTCAGCTCATAACTATATAGAGAATGTTTTTATCTTCGATCGTGACAACGTACAGACCTCTTATCGGACGTTATATTCTCTTCCGCGAGGTAGACCGCAACAATAGAGAGAAGGAAAAAAAATAGACAGCTTATTTGTTGTATTGCAGTAGTACAATCAAAGAAAGCAAAAAGACAAAAAAGAATGAGGGCCCGAAGCGCGATTCGAACACGCGGCCTCTCCGAATTTGAGATGTGAACCCAAACGGAGAATCATACCTATGAAGAGTTAGTAAGGAAATTGGTGTTATCGTAAATTGAATGAAACGTACCACTAGACCATCCGGGCTGATTATATATTGTGGGGCTGTTTGAGGATATCTAGATGAAATCAGGCTCCTGAGGTATTCCTACACCTTCTTATGGCCTATAGATCATTAAACAATATAGTATTGTTGTAGGTATTGATCATAGGAGTACAGCCATTCCGGCCCAATCGACTTAGCTAGAAATTCACATTTGTGTAACTCCTATAACAAAACAATAGACGAGCCACCTGTGGGTATGTGTAGTTTATATAATAGAAGAAATTTGGCGCCCCACAATATCTTGGTGAAGATTTTTATACGGACCCATGAACTTTGATAAGTTATAATAAATTCCTATGTTCCATATACTACTAGCCTTACTTTGCCTAGATCGTTATGCAATGGCTACCTACGTGGTAGGTGTGTCTGGATTGATCTATATATGATCCAATGGGTATATGTGACAAGTCTGTACATATATTCCCTCTCTGTATACTTGAACCATATTTCTTTTACTAAACCATAAAGATATGATACGCTATTATTAATATACACACATTTTTAAACATGCTGGGCGCTAGTTATATCATATCTCACCAGGTAATACCAATAAGATAACCAACTCAATATTATGCTTAGAGATGCTGTATAGGAAATAGCTATATACACCCGTGGACCGATATAGTAGTAACACTTGTATCTAGAGAAAAGAAATAGATTAGCCGCCTGTGATTAATATAGTGGCATAACTGATTGTTGGTTCCAAGGTTAGTTGAACCGCTTTAATCAAATGTTATACATAAACAGTCTTTTACATAGAATAGGGTATGCCTTTTTTTTTACCATTGTATAAACTTGAAAAATATATCTAAGAAGAACACCGAAAAGACATAAGTGGCCGACTATTCATATAATAAATACGATGACAACCTTAGAAGTAAATGAAATAACTCAACAAGCTCAAAAATATCCAAGTCGCGAGTCATACTTCCGTTGATTATCTCATCTTCAGCCCGGATGGTCTAGTGGTACGTTTCATTCAATTTACGATAACACCAATTTCCTTACTAACTCTTCATAGGTATGATTCTCCGTTTGGGTTCACATCTCAAATTCGGAGAGGCCGCGTGTTCGAATCGCGCTTCGGGCCCTCATTCTTTTTTGTCTTTTTGCTTTCTTTTTTTTTACTTCGGAATAAAATCTTCATAAATACGGTTAACTAAACAAAAGATAATAATCGCTCATGCTATTGAAAGTATGCGGCTTAAGCAACTTACGTATCTTCAAAATTTCAGAATACGTATTAAGCCGCTAATACCGCGTTACAGCCGTACTACCGGTATTTCGATATTAATTCACATTGGAAAGAACCCCGGATGAGTAAGTAATAAAAAGCTGGGGAAATCCCGAGGTCAACCTCGGGCGAAGAGACCGAATTGTCCCCGACTTCTCTACAAATGCATGAAACTAAAGTAAAATGAACGATTTCAGTCCTCCGCCACTACGTGCACCTACAGCGTGTGTTGCCTGCAATAAAAAGAAGGTACGAGAAAATGGAATAATTTGGAGAGACATACTGATCTCTTTAGGTTCGCTGTATCTTCGACGGGAATCCCGATGTATGTGTGAACTGCCAACGGCACCAATGGCCCTGTTCGTAAGCTTGCGAAAACAAATTTTGATTTATGACGCGGGAGTAAATATACTAACTGCCGTGCAGTCGACGAGAGCGCAAGAGAAAAAGAGCCCATAGTAACGATGGTAACTGCAGCGTCAATGATACCGAATTGGCTAGAAGGAGACGGGTGAACTGGGAAGAGCCGACGAGTAACTTTAGTCCTATCGGCTCAGCCAGATCTTTACGCACAAGCTCCGAGTATGACCGGGATCGGAATGAGTACCGCGAGACAAGCGAAAGTAGAGCTGGCACTGGAGACCATGCACCGATCACACCTGACTCCAATCCATATTCATCCGCTTCGACTTTAAGCTTCATGGCACGCTCTCGCTACTTTGATGACGCAGTGGCAATCAACGAAGAGCAGGCTAGATCTTACCCAGAAGGAGACGCGGATGGACCAACTGCAGATGACATCCAGATGCTCAGACTGCAAGGTGCATTCGATCTCCCACCACGAGCTATCCGAGAAGGGTTGATTAACACATTTATGGAACGATGTTCACCATGGATGCCGATAATTGAGCGGAGCTGGCTAGAAGAAAGCGGCTCTCAGAAGCCGTCAATGCTACTTCTCCAATCTATTTTTGTCGCTGCGAGCCGAGTCACATCTGCACCAGCTGTGACTGCGTATGCATCGTTGCATCAATTTTATCGCCGCGCAAAAGCCTTGTTCTGGTCTGGATACGAGAGAAATCCAGTGACTGTCGTCGCAGCAGTGTGCATTTTGCACTGGTATAACCCAGAAGGCCCTGAACATGTGTCTACCAATACTAGTGGATTCTGGCGATATGTGGGAGTTGGGTTAGCTCATCAGATTGGATTGCATAAGGAACCAACGAATAAAAGAGATGCTGCCCTGAGGCGCAGACTGTGGTGGACTCTATACGTAAGTAAGGAATGTGTGTTAGCATAGACAATCGCTGACATCGGACAGGCCAGAGATTGTTGCATCTCTGCAGGACAGGGCCGGCCACTAGCAGTGGATCTGGAGGATTGTGAGGTGGCCCCGCCTTGCCCTGAGGATTTCCACGATTCAAGCTCAAATGCTACTCTGTTTATTGCATATGTCGAGATCAGTTCTATTCTGGGTCATCTCACCGAGTACTGTCGTCGCAAGACTCTCACACGTGAGGCTCGACAGAACCTCGAGAATCGTTTATATCGATGGACACGCGATATTCCACCGTCACTGCGCTTGTTTTCCATCCAGAGTATTTCAGAAGATGCAGCACCACCGAAAAGAACATTATCCCGATACAATTTTGAAGCACGTCAGCTCCACATCCCATACTTTACATGCCTCGCAATCCTGTGTCGACCCAACCCCGGAGAGTCTTCATCACTAGGAGTGCTTTTAGCGTCGTCTTTCGTGGCAGGAATATATGAAGACTTCCTCGCTCGAGATGAGATCCAATTCCTCAGCCCAGTGTTCACATTCCACCTTTTGGCCGCCGGGATCGGGCTTCTATCGTGCAATAACGTACCCTCGCACCGGGAGAAGGCAGCAGGTAGCTTGGAATCCATCTACCTGGCCCTCGAGGAACTCGCAAAACGCTGGTCATCCGCGAAAGGTAGCCTAAGAGCGTTGAAGAGCATTGCTGAAAAGCAGCGAAGTGCATCGACAGTAGACGAAATGCCGTCGATGACGCTCTCTAGAGAACATCAACCCTTTTTTGAGGGATTTGGCCCGGATCTTTCCTGGGCTTGGTCATATTTCATGGACCTCGGACAAGCGGGGCATGATGGCAGCACAAATCGTTTTATGGTAGCCGGGACCCCAGAGGTGCTAGGAAATTGGGCCGAGTCCCGGGCACCGGATGCTATATCTTCGGATGAGTACAGGCCGCTCACGACAATTTTGGATCGCAATGATGGCCTCATTATGGGAGATATGTCGCAGGGTATCCCAGGCGATTTCTTTAATCAATACCAGGGAATGGGGGATTGGCTGTTTAAGGATTTAGAATGGAATGGCGAGATTGCCTGGTAGAAATTCCTTGACTATATACCTATATACCCATATGTTATAGATCATTTATAAAGAATATGACACTTGACGAATATATGGTAAGATTCTCAAATATCTTTTGATCTCGGCACTCGGTGAATTTCGGCAACGTGAACGCGAGGATGTGGAAATGCGGGGGATCTACGAATGTATTATGTACGTCCATTGCAAGATACATATGTAACGAATGGGTTAACGAAGCAGTTCGAAAATACGAAATCGATATTTACTCAGTCGTACAATTGGCATCATGACAGAAATCCCAACCTTCCACAATCTCTCCCTCGAAAGACATGGGAATGTGTTCGTTCTTACCATGCAGAAACCCCCCGGAGAACCGGTTGAACTCATCGTATTGTCAGGAGATGATACGGGCCTATCGCTCCATAGAAAGAATCTTGGGCTCCGACTCAGAAGGAGCAGTAATTACGCGGGGCAATGATGCCAAATTCTGGTGCACTGTACATTAAAGTCCTCGAAACAGAACAACATTGGAGAAATTAACAAAATACTCATAGGGACTCGAGTTAGATGAATCAGACCACAATCCATTTGCCAATACAGATGGATTCTATCCAGTGAGAACAGCTCTTAGACCAGCCTAAAACAGAGAAGGTAGCATGTTATTGATGAGACCATGCTGACAACGAATATCCAGCTCATCCACACGATCCTCGACTTCCCATTCCCAACAATCGCTCTTCTAACCGGCCACACCTTCGGTGGTGCCTGCCCACTCGCCCTGGCACACGACTACCGAATCATGAACTCCCGCCGTGGCTTTATCTCTATGCCACCTGTGAACCTGGGCCTTCACTTCGACGGAATCGGTTCACTGCCTCGTCTCAAGCTGCGTCCACAGATTGCGCGTAAGATGTTGCTTGAGGCGCATAGGTGGACTGGACCTGAAGCACTGGAAGATGGGATTGTGGATGCTGTTGCAGAGCCGGAGGAGATGCTGAATGCTGCTTTAGAATTGGGGGCGAAATGGGCGCCTAAAGCAAAGATGGGGTAAGTTTCGATCTGTACAAGAAGCTTTTTATAGGAAGAATATCTACTAATTCTGTATAGAGTGTATGCTTTGCTTCGTCGGGAGCTTTGGGGGGATGCTATTGAGAAGTTTCAGCGTATTAGTTATGTTCATAGTCGGGTGACTTCGGCGCCTGCTAAGGTCAAGATTTGAGATGAATAATGAGATCAAGTACATGTATGTGTGACAATATTTAGCACTTGAATTATTTTCTATTTGATCCTATAGTTTGGCCTTATTCTCCTTTCTCCAGACTTGTACCTCAGGCAGCTCTTGATAGTTAGGCGGAAAGAACTGCGGTCCCAATATCTTCTTCTGCACCTTGCCTGTCCCCGACTTGGGTAGCTCACCTTGGACTACACGAAGGATAGTCGGCATCTTATACCCAGCCATCCTACTCCGCAGATCCTCCCGCAGCTCGGCGATTGTGAGGCTCTTACGGGTTGTGTTTTGATCTTGTTTGAGGCTGATAGTAGCAGCGACTCGTTGACCAAACTCCTCATCTTCAACGCCCACCACCATGACCTCAGAAGCATAGTCCAGACCCAGGATCTCGCGTTCGATATCTAACGCAGAGATCTTGTAGCCACCTGACTTGATGATATCAATCGAGGCACGGCCCAGGATAAAATAATATTTTCCTTCGCGGCGAGCAATGTCTCCCGTCTTGAAGTACCCCTCGGCGTCGTGTGCATCCGCAGTGGCTTTCTCGTCAAAAAGATACCTGTTGAGAAGATATGTGAGAATGGAACACACTTGGCTTTTGATAGGACATTTGACTTACTTGGAAAACATGTAAGGGCACTTCACTAATATCTGGCCTTCATCGGTAAGTTTAAGTGAAACCGCCTCCGCAACACGCCCAACACTGTTGTGAGGTGTTCCATCAGAATCCAATTCAGTTTTGATGACTGCGCCAAATTCTGTCGCACCATATCGAGTGAGAATTGGCTTGTTCCTGATTTGATGCCAGAACTCTTGTACAGGCCCTGGAAGTGCCGAAGTACCACAAAGCATCGCTCTAATCTGACGCGCACCAGCGATATACTGGTCACGTACTTCAGGAGTTTGGTTTGCAATATTCTCTTCATAGTACCGCATCATGCGCATGTATATGGTGGGAACTCCAGAGAAAAAGGTAAGACCTCCCTGTCGCCAGCGCTCCCACGTCCACGCTGTGTCGAAGCTTCCACTGCGGAACTCAATACATGCACCGGCCGCGAGGAACGGGAGAAAGGTCAACCCCACACCCGAGGCATGATGCACCGGAAGGACATGGAGGACGATGTCCTTGTCTGTGATTTGGTAATAGTTTGCGTCGGCCTCTCCATTCCCGGAGATATAACTGCGACGCTGCACAGCACCCTTGGGAGGTCCGGTCGTGCCGGAAGTGAAGATCACCAGTGCTGCCGCGTTCATATCTGGAACTGGGCCAGAGGAGATGGTCACTTCATCTGACGGGAGAAGCGTGGGACGGAAATGAGATGCTATTGGAGAAATGCAGGGGATATGCGCGCCTTTTCTTTCTTCCATATAGCGAACTACGGACTGGGCGGTGTTTTCGCTGGTTGTGCTGGATACTAGAGCTACACATCGCGCTTTCAATAAGAAGTACGAGGCTTCTTCTGGTGGTAATGCGGCAGCTGCTGCTTATTAGTTATGCGTCTTCCCCTAGAATATTGAAGCTTACCCATAGGCACGACTGCTGCACCGATTGCGAGGATTGCGATGAAGCCGACGGTGTATTCATACCCTCCCGGCGCAAGTAACCCAATATATACCTCTTTGTCCGCGATCAAATCACGTTGAGCTTCATGACTGAGCGATCTTTCTAAAACCTTGCGAAAGGCCAACACATCCGACACAAGATGATGGTATGTCTTTTCCACGCCGGCAACCAAGTCCCGAACCACAATCGGCGAAGGGCTACGTTGCGCATACCGCAATAGTTTATGGAAAAAGGGTAGGTTTGGCAACACGTTGTCTCCCACATGTGGAGGTATGAATAGAGTGCGGTCTCCCATTTTGTTTGCGTTTGTGTACTACTGAGCTGGGGTGGTTGACCATCTTATCCCATTGCATTCTACTATACACACTGCGGCAACACACCATTCCCCCGCTGAGCTCCCCAGCCAATAATTCACAGCTATACCCTGTCTATTCGGCTACTTGTTAATTCTCCCGCGGTTTACATTGACCCTGCGGGGTAGAAGTGCCGGCATTCGGGACTCGGTGATTTTTGGAACTACTACGGATTTAGCCAAGGCAATTCGGTACGGGTATATGATATATGATATATGATATATGAATAAGGTCGAGGATATTGGAATTGTGATTGGCACCGATTTTCCAAAAGTCAACTTCAAAATGCCTGATTTCACGGATAACCTTCGCCCAAGCCAGCCAGATGGACCAACAACACTCGCCCGCGAGCGTCAACAATCCAACATCGCCACCGAAGAACTAGGACAACATTTATTGGCTTCGGATGGATTTTTGGAACGGCAAGCTCGGATCCTGCCCATCATCCAACAAGAGCCACTTTTCTCCAAAGACCAGCAACAAAACCTCTCCAGACCGGAAAGGTTCAAGCTAGGAGTTGCGCGCGCAAAGCTCTTGCGCCGAATGAGAGACACGCACAAATGGAGCTACCTTGAATACCAAATGGCCGAGTACCTGGTCGACGACGTGTCGCCCTACTTCCTGCACATGGAGATGTTCATCACGACCATCCGTGAACAGGCCAGCGAGGAACAACAAGCGTACTGGCTGCCATTGACCGAGTCATGGAAGATCATCGGTGCATATGCACAGACAGAACTGGGACATGGAAGTAATGTCCGTGGCTTGGAGCTTGAGGCGCGATGGGATAGCCGGACCAAGGAGTTCGTGTTGCATAGTCCGACTCTTACCGCGAGCAAATGGTGGAATGGAAGTCTGGGCCGTTTAGCTAACCACGCTATTGTGGTTGCGCAATTGCTTCTCCCGGATCCTGGATCGCCGGATAAATACGTCTCGCATGGCCCTCATCCGTTTATTGTGCAGGTGCGGGATATGAAGACACATCAACCATTGGATGGGATTGTTGTAGGAGATATTGGTCCGAAATATGGTTATATTACTATGGACAATGCGTATATGCTGTTTGACCAGTTCAGGTTTGTTCCTCGTCCATACCATTCGTCCATATCATAGGAGTCTATTCGCTAACAATATGCTAGAATCCCACATTCTGCTATGTTATCACGGTACTCGAATGTAGATCCCAACACAGGGATTTATACCAAACCAGAGAAGCCAGCCTTGATCTATGGTTCACTGACCTATGTGCGGTCGAACATGGTCCACCGCGCTAGACTCGTCCTCGCACGGGCAGTTACCGTTGCAGTGCGGTACAGCAGCGTGCGACGCCAGTTCCAAGATCGAGACGGCGACAAGAAGGGACCAGAAATGTCTGTTCTGGACTATCCGACTGTCCAAATTCGAATTCTGCCTCTCCTTGCTACGACCTTTGCACTCCACTACACAGGTCTTGCCATGCAGACAGTGTACAAAAACGCACGACAGGATATCGAGAAGGGAAATTTCAATTCCTTGGCTCATATGCACAGCATGTCTTCCGGATTGAAAAGCCTGTGCACTATCCTCGCCGCGGATGGCATTGAGACATGTCGACGGGCGATGGGTGGCCATGGGTTTGGTGGTGGGAGTGGCTTGATCCAGGTTAATAATGATTACCTCTCCAAGCCGACTGTTGAGGGAGATAATTGGATGATTACGCAGCAGGTTGCAGCATATTTGATCAAGAAGATGACTGCTGCTGTCGAGTCGCCTGATACTGCTAGTCTTGATGAGACTGATTCTCGATTTAAAGAGTTTATCCGCAACAAGCGTCGTCTAGGATCGGAAAAGAGAACATACAATATCCTGAACAGTGATTTGGACATCGTTAAGAGCTTTGAGCTGAGAGCCACTGCCATGGTAAGTTCTACAAAACTTAGTATACCAAAGGACTTGAAACTAATGATCAATAGGCATACGATGCATACGAACAAAGAGTTATCAAGAAACAAAACTGGAATAGTCTTCTAATCCAGCTCCACAAACTAAGTCGGGGTAAGCCGAATCTCGGAAACGATGTGTTGTTATAGACTGACCTAAGACAAAACACCAGCACAATCCGAATCGATCATCGTCGCAACCTTCTTCGACGCCCTCTCCAACGACAAAACCCTCTCAGCACCCATCAAAACCGTCCTATGGGACTGCTTCCGCCTATTTGCATTATACAGCATGGAGAACGAAAGTTTCGAATGTAAGCCACCAGCAGCAAACTCACTATTAATTCCTGCAAACTAATAAAAATACCAGTCTTCCGCTCAAACGCCGTCTCCCAAGCAGATTTGAATACCATAGCTAGTCGAGTCCAAGATCTAATGGCCCGTATCCGACCACATGCAGTGAAACTGGTTGATTCATGGATGATTCCTGATTATTTACTGGATAGGTGAGTGGCTATGAAGTCGTTTGATATGATGTGACGCAGGAATAAGTGTCTGACTGACTTAATCATAGTGCGCTGGGCCGATATGATGGCCGTGTTTATGAGGATCTATTTAACCGTGCCCATCGGTTGAATCCGCTGAACAGGATCACTTTCAATCCGAATTATTGGGAGGATGAGATAGTTAAGGGGAGTGGGGATAATGGGGGCGGTATCTTGTCGAAGTTATAGATGTCAGATGTCTATTCTCTGCTGCATAGGTCGTGTTGCAGACCATTGAGCGAATTTGCATGTATAGATGTTTTATTATGTTTGTTTCCAGTATCGTGCTCTATGATTTAATTGGTCACTGATGGTTCTCATTCGTACAGAGTGAGGCAATGAATTCCAAAATAAGCGCTGCGCGTAAATGTCCACACAGAAATGTTTATTAATCCAATGCAAATACATAGCACACTGTACTGTGGAATTATAAAATTTAGAGGGTGCCAAACTGGTATGTAGCCCAGTTAACGGCGGGCCCATCATCAGGACCAAAGACCTGGTAGGGGATACGACCCCACTCAGGGTTATTGATACCATCGATCCAGTCCTCGGTCTCGATAACAAAGCATCCGTATTTGTTAACGTGGGTGGCACCGGCGTCACCACCCTCATCCTTGTTGCGCTTCGCCTGCGACTTCTTAGTGGCGATTGAGCCGTTCTGTCCGCTGCAGGTGTAGATTTGCAGGGCGGCCTGGTTGGTAGCGACGTCGAGGCTGATACCTGTGGAGCTGGACGAGGCGCTCAGGACCGTGGCCAACGAACTCGACGCGTCTGTTGAGGGTCGGTCGACGAGGAAGCATGTATCGTAGCCTGTGCAGCCGGCACCGCAGAGGTCGTAGGTCTTCTCAATGTCCTTGCCGATGAGTTTGGGGCTGGTGAAGTCCAGAGCTCCTTGGTAGGCATTTTCAACGTCGTGGATGGTGCCGTTCGGAATTAAGATGCTGTCTCCGCCGACGAACCGCTGTGAGAGGGGAAGCTGCAGGGTGGTGTCTTTCAACACGTTGGCTTCTTTGAACGCGTTCAAGTTCCAGTAGATGTGATTGGCCAGCATGATGGGGGTCTTCTCTGTAAGAGAGAGAGCCACCAGTTTCGTGGTCAATTGGGGAAGTCCCTTGGGGTTGGATTGAGTCTTTTCGGTAGACACGCTAAAAGTAGCATGGGTAATGACGTCTCCTGGGAACTTCTCAAAGCCTTGATCGAGCAAGGTGAAGGTGATAGAGGACTCGCTGTGGGAGGTGACTGTCCAGTTGCGCATATCATATCCGATGAAGCCACCGTGGAGGGTGTCCACACCACCGTTTTCATTCTCAGGAACGTGGTAGGTATTATCATCAATGGTGAAGGTACCATTCTTGATACGGTTGGCATAGCGACCGACAACCGCGCCGAAGAACGTGCGATTGGTTTCACTATCATGCAGATATTCCTTGGGGTCATCGTAGCCAACGACGACATCTTGGACGTTGCCGTCGCGATCTGGAACTAGCAAGGAGGTGAGACGCGCGCCGTACGGAATCAGCTTGGCAGTGATATTTTCTGCCTTGATCGTATAGCTTTTGAAGTGATCGGCATTTGAGCCAGTCGCAGACGGCGAGGGAGACGCAGTCTGAGAGTGAGATGGTGATGGCACAGCATTGGCCAGGGCAGGAAGCCCATAAAGGGCGGCTGTAATATAAGATTTGAGATGCATTTTGAATCCCAGGAGTGTTGTAACCGAGAGAAACAAGATACAAAAGAGGAGAAGAAAACGAAGGGTGAACCGGGCAGGGCAAACTAATGAACGGAGCCCACGGAGGGGTACAGGCATCTTATGAGAAGCTCCGTTCGGATCGCAATAAACATTCCCTAATTTGCGCTAAACTACCTCCGCATGGCTTGGACGCTAGGGGGCGGGGGCAATGGATGGAAACCGGGGTAAAGGTCCTGGGTGAGATCAGGATTTATCCGAATGCAGGTGGTGTGATTGACATACAGGTCAATCATTGGACAGTTGAACAAAGCGGACGGTGGATAATGAGGGGGAAGATCCGAGCCCCTATTCCCGGGGTGACTTCAAGGGATGTAACTTAAAGGGCCGAAGGGCCGTGGGTCCAGTCAAGCTCAAGAGGCGTTCTGCCACTGACGGCGCGGAACAAATGTGACCTCGACCGAGCCCAGCGAACGGCAGAACTCGGCAAAACTCCGGTGGAGTAATTTGTTGACCGCCCTGTAGTTATTAGTCAGCCACATTAATCCCGTGGACCTTTCCAAATTGGGCTAGTTGCTGTCCGGATCAATATCGAATGGAGCAAAGGGAAAGAGAAACAAAGCAGCTACTCAATAAGCCCCAAAAATCGCTTCATCCGATCATAGACATAGAAACTTGTCGCCACCATAGGAGCCATTTTCACATAGCCAATGGTCAGCCCAACATAAAAACCCCTCATTCCTCTCTCCAGAAAGATACGTTGGGCTGTCTCCAAAATACCTGATTTTGTATCAACCACACTTCCAACTTGTATCCGTCGCCGAATGATATCAATCGGGTAAGAAATTGTTTGAGCAACTATGCCAGCAGCTGCTCCACAGGAAAGCTGTGCAACTGCGGTCAGTCGAGTGGAAGATGGCGCCTCCAGAGTATAGGGTGCAAGGATAGGCGTGCGAAGCCAGTCTCTGAGTAGATCATGGGTAAGGAATGATGTGCCAGCATATGGAAGTATGCCTAGCATAGTCGGGGCAATTCCTCGATAGAGATTTGACAAGCTCCCACTGCCTCCCCCTTCAAAGTACATTTTCCGAGAAATACCAATCCAGGATGAGGGATTCTTTTGTACTGTTTCAAAGGCAAGGCGTGTACGGATCAACTCGAGAGGATATGTGATCAGGGTAGAGGTCGCACCGGCCATACTTCCACATAAAAATCGACGCCATGGTGCTTCTTTCTCCGGAGATGTGATAATTGCTGCTCGGAATTGTTCGTATGCCAGAAAGTTGATACCAGCGTATGGAAATACGCGGACTAAGCTTGCCGAGTGGCCTTTGAAAAGCGCAGGTATACCATACGACGTTCGAATGTGTCTGGCAGCCTGAATAAACCCATCCCAGCGAGTCGAATATGGCACAAAATGAGAGTGGGAAGTTTGAAAGAGGATTCTAACCCTCTCCAATGGGGCGACAATGGTTTTGGCCTACATTACTCTGGTATTAGCAATCTATTGTTAGTAGTTTAGGTGGTAAGGCTCACAGCGCAGCCTGCAACACCTCCGGCTAGTCCGTTCCGTAAGACAACATCCAAATTTCGGCGGTCTTCATTTGATTTCGATGTGGGATAAGCATGGCGACCGCCTTGTATCTTCATCGATGGATCTTTCGCGATTGGGGCACTGATTCCTGTGTCTCTCATTTCTCTCGCAAGAACCATCAAGGGCTCAGAATGACGCGAACTGAAGAATCAAGTTAAATTCAGATCTAGTATAGAAAATGAAGAATGAATAATTACAGTGAAAAAGCACCGTGGCAGTCATCCGACACATTCCCCAGTACACAGTGAGGAAGGATGATAAAGGGAGAGTGAGGGAATGATGAAGTGAGGGAAAGGGAAAACGAAGTCTTGGCAGTCAAAGGGCTGAATACTACGCCAACTCCCAGCGACCTTAAGGATCATCTAAGAAATTTTTTTGTGTGAACATGACATGATTGACTCTTTATCCGACAAGAAAGCGAGACCGAGTTATCTCCTATTATCTCCTAACTCCGGCTGTTGGCTTAACCCTTCAATCGTATGTTGTAATAATCTCAGAAAAGAAATTGAGGCTGGACAAGGTTGGATAGGCAGTATATAAAAGCACCGATCATTCTACAGTCCTACATTGGTATATAGAATTCTACTGATCAACCCTGTGGATACGAGTTAGGTTGATTAACACTCTAAGATCAGTCGTAAGATCCGGCGCCTTATTCTGAGATATAAATCCACACAAACTTAGAAAATGAAGAGGGATGCAGATCGATAACACATACATAGAAAGGGTTTGCTTATTGGTCGAAACGGATATTCATATTCTCGTGAAATTTGAAACTTGGCAAATTGATCTCTAATTACTCCCCGAAGGCTTAAGCGTAAACACCCTTTTGACTGTTTTGGTGACGCCAAATCTCAACCTCACCACCACCGCGAATCACCCCAACTCGCATGGAAGAAAGGAGGTTGTGAGCAGCATTGGAGTGAGTATAGACACCACCGTTGAACATGGCAGTAGCATCCTTCCCTATGCCTGATGAAATGAGGGTTTTACCTCCAGGGTGTTCTGCGATAAATTTGCTCACATCGTGAACAACACCCGCAATAGCAACTAGAGCTTTACCACTCTGTGTTTCTGCAATGAAATCGTCCCAGTCGATAACAGGCAGCTGGTCCAGGGGAATACCCCAATCAAGCTTTGAGCGCTTCTGGTCAAGTTTCTTCTGTAGTTGTTGCACACGGCCCTTCTCGATTTCGTTGGCTCGGAACTGCTTGAGGTTGGTTGCCAGACCGAGCTGTTTCCACACCCAGATTGACCACTTTGTGGGATCATACTGCCACCATTCAATGGCGTTTCGGTAGTCGGAGGGGAACTAATCAGGGTTTAGTGGGTGCGAGGTATATGAAAGGGAAAGAACCTTCTTACCTCGTGGTGGAAGTTGTGGTAACCTTCACCGAGAGTGATCAGTGCGGTAACAACGTGATCGCGAGGTGAGTTCCTGTCATCGAATGGCTAACGCGTGTTAGTGAGCGTGAATAGAAATATAGGATATGGAAAATGACTGACCTGTTCACCCAACCAATGAGCGAGAGAATTGACACAGAAAGTGGCTTGCTGCACAAATGAAAACCGAAGAATTCCAGCATATACAAGACCACCCTTCCAATCACCCCATCCCAGGCCAGCAACAAGCATAGGGAACAACATCCCGAAAACCAAGATGACAGATCCGTAATTCTTGTGCTGCCAGACGACGACGGGATCTTCATTCAAGTCGGAGATGTCGGTCCTGCCACGGGTTTTCGGGTTCTGATTAAGAACCATCCACATGAAATGCGAATACCAAAGACCCTTCATGACGCTGTATGGGTCCTTGACTGTGTCGGTCCATCTGTGGTGTGCCCTGTGCTTACTGCTCCACCACCGGATTGAGCCTTGGACGGCACCACCGCCGACACATGCGAGGAATATCCTGATTGGTAGGCGACTGGAAATATCAGATGCTAGTTAGTGCTTGATTTGAAGCAAAACAGGGGGTGGGGCAGTGGTAGACTTACGCTTCGTAGGATCTGTGCGCCCATAGACGATGGTAGCCGGCAGTAATACCCAGTCCGGTCCAGAAGTAGTATAGAAGTGCCCAAGCAGCAGTAAGTGCCCTCAGCGGCGTATAGAATGCAGCGACGATGCCGCCGACGGGTACGATCAGGATCAGGGTTGTGTTGATCCAGTTGACATGCTGGTACCAGTTACCGAGTGTGACGGGCTTCTCGCTGATATGTTGTTTTCCAGTACTTGGCTCAGTTTTGGCCATTGTGGCAGTGGATTTCAAAATCGTAAGTCTCTTGCAAGTTTATGAAAATCTGGGATTGAATTGGTGGTTGTGAGGTGAAAGTATTCAAACCGGGGACCCTGAGTTCAGGTTATTTAACATAATAAATATCTAGTTATTTCATATCAAAGTAAATCATCAGTTGTGTTTCTCTCAGCAAGAAACTGTTGAACCGTTGGGAATGTCAGGCAACACATGTTACAGATGTTTAGGGCGGGAGTCCTCCCAACTCCATCCCCCCAACACTAAAATCAGCACAAAATGTTTAGGTGGTCATTCCGAGACCTATTATTGGTTAAAATGTTTTCTACTTTCATCAATAATTGATACTCTGAATCATTGAAATGTAACTCGGCAAATTCGCCACTGATTCTACACCGATCCACTCATCTGGCCCAGTTGTCTGGCCCTGGGGCCATGGCCTGGGCCCTTGTTATGCATAAAACGATAAGGTACAGACTAATTAGAGGCAAAATAAAGTATTATTTTATGATTGAAAAGGTTCAGCCATTGTCCGCCCGTCTTTACATAGTAGTGTATACTCTGTTTCAATATGATGTGGTGTGAGCCATGGAAGTAATACGAAGTTAAAATATTTGATCAAGCCTTTTTGGGCTGCATATCACTTCAATGTAAGAGCCCGTTCAAATTTCTCCCGTAGGTTAGCCCGAAAAAAACGGCGTCAGTACCGCGATGCGCTCTTGATCTGGTAATGTCCTGATTGCTGGACCCGGAAACTGTAGGGATGCTATCTGGGGGGTGATGGCGTTGAAAGAAGGCCAGATAAAATCAGAGAAGAAGGCCAAAGTAGAGTTATACCCCCTGGCTGTCAAGTATGACTTGTCAACGTTTGGGTTCCCAGTTCGTGCAAAAGAAGCCCACATGTCCTGGATGGCGTTGGTGTAATATACATCATTTTCAACGCGGATAGGCTGGTCATAGAGATAGTATGTCCCGAAGACCTCGTACAGATCGGCTGAATGGCATTTGTAGTAAGGGACTTCGGGGTGGTCAACGGGGAATGAACACATGCCCCAAGGGTTGAAGTATGAGAGCGCATACCCACGCTCCATTGTATAGATCCACATTCGATCGAAGGAATACGACACAGCTCCTATCCGGGCAACCTGGATGGCTGGTCCAGTTAGAAAGGCATTGGTCGCAACATTTACTGTGGCGTTGTAGGCATTGTTGAATGAGTGTTCCGATGAGGAATCGCCCACGGCTGTAGTTTCGGTAGGAGATACTTCCCACAATGATGACTCTAGGACTGCTTCCACTTGTTTGCTGTTCAAAACACCAGTCTTCTGCATGATCTCGAGTCCGGCCTCGAGGCTGGTGATATTGGGAGGGAGAGCCTCGGCGGCAACCGATTGATATTCATCAGGCATGTACCCTGCCATGAATTCCACATTGTTGACATATTTCCGTCCCTTTGCAAGCTGCGCAATAGGCAAGTCCTCAAGGTAGATACCATCGATAACAGACGTCCATGATGTCATATTTGTCTCCGTGAGCTCTAGTAGTGTCTCGGCTGGCAAGGACTGCAAGCATTCTAGGCGCACTGCCCCAGTCGCATGAGGGCATAACTTGTTGATGAACGGGAGGATCTGAGCCGCGGCAGCAGATGGATTTCTAGCAGAACCACCCCCAGATGACTGCGCAATTGCCCCTGTAAAGAGCCCTGCAGCCTTTTGAGATTGGATGAGTGAGATGACAGCAGAGCCTCCTGCGGACTGGCCGAATATTGTAACATTGTTCGGATCACCACCAAAGGCGGAGATGTGATTTTGAACCCACCTAAGAGCCTCAATCTTATCCGACACGTCATAGTTACCTGTGATTGTGGTGTCATTGAGGGCCAAGAAGCCAAAAATGCTCAGTCGATAGTTGACCGTAACCAGGACAACATCTCCATGGCTAACGAGACTAGCCCCATCAAATACCCCGTCTACCCCAGACCCGTGAGTGAAGGCTCCTCCATGCATCCAAAACAATACGGGTTTTAGTTTAGGCACCAGTTTGATGGATGGCGTAGCGGGGATGTGTGGCGTGTAGATGTTAAGGGATAAGCAGTCCTCACTATTTCCCCATGGGTTGAAGCCCTGTTGATTCCCGTTCAACCTACCATATTGTAAACAGGCTGGACCATATTTTGTCGCACCGACGTATGTGCCATTCCATGGCTGTGCGTGCTGGAAGCGAATGTCTCCTGTTGGTGGCTTGGCAAAAGGGATTCCCATAAATCGGAAGGCCATGTGGTCGCGCAGACCCTCGAATGTTGTACCTTTGCTTGTAATGTTGATGTGTGGGAATGTTGAGAAATCCGTGTCAACTTTTGTTACTGTCGGTGCCGAGTTTGTGCATATGAAAGGTGACCCTGTTGAATCTTTCATGTGGGATGGAGTGCCATCCAGTGCGAAGGGCTTCTTCGAGCAAGAAGACCATAAGGTCTGAGTCTCCTTGATATTGCCGAGATATACTTGGTATTGTAGTTGGTGGTAGAATGCAAGGAAATCCTTGCAGTCCAGAAGTTCCTCGCCGTATGAGGCACAGGTATCAACAGCATCCCTGCGACTGCTGGGGTTTAGCACCAAAATTGCACTGGGCTTGTCGGCGTGTGCCGTCCAGTTTCCGTCATTTTGAAACAACACTGTGATATCCTGACCCCCAGTTATGTGTTTGCATATCCCGACGGCAGTAAAAAGCAGAAGGTAGAAAAGTCCAAGGACGATGGTGGTAATTGAAAACATGGCGAGAATAGTTATCTCTATGAGCAATTGCTACTCAATCTAGAGAGTAGTATCGCACCACAATGTCTGCTATTCATACCCACTGGAATATATGTACTTTTATATCCCGTTCTATATCGACCCCTCATCCAGTTTCGGCTGGTCAGAGCGGGAAATGTTCGTAGTGGTATTTACAAATGCCGTCCTGCCAGGGCCGAATAAAAGAAAATATACAATATAACATATATCGGTAAACTAATGATAGCCGACAGGCTCTCCTACGGTTAACTAAAAGACAAAGCCCGTGCATGGTGTCCAAAAGACCCCCGTCGGCAATGTCCCTGGGCCTAGCTTCCCCGAATTTTACATGGATTAGACGGAATTAGTTCAGGGTCGCCTGAGGTGCATGCCAGGTTAACTGAAAGTCTTTTGTGCTGCCGTTTTCATTTCCAACGGGGCATCATAGTCATATTTGCAGTTTAGGAAGATGGTTACTGGAGATCGTTGGTTCTGGGAGAGTAAGGCCAAGACGGCCCAAGCGCTCAATGCACCTGTGTTGTATCATTTGTACCTTTTGCATGGTGCGTCTATACAAAAGGTACCTAATTCCAAGGTTATTATCAAAGGCAGGTGCGAAGGTCACACTTGTTACCATTAATCGAAGGTTCACACCAGGTGACCCGCAGGAGACAAGCTATCATCGCCTTTACTTTTCCATGGCCTTCTCGAAAATAGAGTGAAACAGCGATTCCGCCTTGTCCATATCGACTTTGGCTGCCTCATCCGTCAGTCGTCGGGACCTACATATCATCTGATCATGTAGGGTCTCCCAGTCAACACCGACAAGCTGACCATTCTGTTTGACAATCTTTCCATCCACAATAACTGTGTCAATATTTTTTGGCGATGCATGGAAGACCACAGTCGCGATAGGATCCACAACGGGAACCGTATCAATATCGTCACAGCGGAAGATTACCAGGTCAGCCTTTTTACCAGGGACGATAGAACCAACCAGCGACCCCATATTCATAACCTCTGCTCCTCCCAGAGTGGCCATGCGTAATGCATCTACTGTCTTCCTGCGGACATCTCTCTGGACTGTACGATGATCAAAGTCGCGAGCTCGTTGCGTCTGAAGAGCCAACCTCATCTGTGCCAGGAAATCATTACCTTGATTCGAAGTGATATCGAGTCCAAGACATGCCCGACAACCCAGATCAGCCGCTTTCCATACCACGGGATATCCCATGCCCATTTGCAGCTCCGTATCGGGCGTTCCAACAATGCCAGCACCAGAACTCCTCACCGCAGCCAACTCGTTATCTGTCATTCCACCTCCGTGACTGAATACGAGGTCTGACCCCATCAGATTTGCATCAGCAATGTTTTGGACGACTTCAGCCTTGGGGGTCTTGTGAGGAACTACTGAAGTATGTACGGTCGTGAGCCTAGCTTGGAGTTTCCTCGCGATATCCAATTCCTGGATATTTTGTTCCCGAGATATGGTCGGTGGATCGTTCAATGCAATGCCGAAAGTGAGGAGCGAAGTGTCTGGATCGTTGTTCAGGAAGTATTCCTGACGCACACGGAGAGCATCGTCGACTCGTGCGGTCTGGTCAAACGTGTCTGTCGCAGTACTCGCAGGATTCCCTGGTTCTTTCGGGTTCTGGTAGAGCCCATAGCAGAATGTTCCTCGGATAGCAGCATCCTTCAAGCCCCTCACCGCTGCATCGGCGTGTGCGGGCGAGTTTATAACGTGACAGTGGTCCATGACGGTGGTTACGCCGTTGTTGAGCAGACTCAGTGCAGCAGCATAATTGGCAAAGTAAACATCAAGTGGTGTGTACAAACTCCCATAGACACTCCTTAGGTGACATGCGTAGCCGAACAAAGACCAATCAGCCGTGATACCGCGTAGGAGGTGCTGCCACATATGATGATGGCCGTCGACGAACCCCGGAGTAATAATACAGTCTTTTGCATCGATTATGGACACATTGTTTCCACTCGGCACAGATAGGCCGCGGCCTACAGCCTTTATGCGATCATTTTCTATCACAATATCATAATTGTAGAGGGGCTTCCCTTCTGGCGGCTCCATAGAGAGTACCGTTGCACCTTGAATAAGAATGTATGAGTTTGACATAGTGTAGTGTCTTCAATTATGGAGATAGATCAGAAAATATTGTGTAAATGCAAAGAGTAATACGAAGAGGCGGGGGGATAGTAGTTTCATGCTATACGGCTGACGTCACTGAGAATTCGGGGGTTTAGGCCACCCATGGAGTTAGGACCAGTTAAGACCATTGGGATACGACAGTTGATCAGACCTCTGGATTTCCTTGGCACTGCAGGTCGCCAAAATGGGTGTCTTTTCTCACCAATTTGCACCTAGGTAAAGTGAAACAACCAAGCGGTTTTCATATATTTATTGACTGCCAACCGCCTCATAGAACGTCTTGAATCTCGAGGCCCGACCAAGAAGGTCAGGAGGGGTATCAAAATCGACAACCTCCCCATAGTGTAGCAGAAGAATCCGATCACTATCCAAGATGGTATCCAGTCGATGGGCAATAGTGATTACCGTGCATTCTTTGAAGTTTTCTCGAATGCACTTCACTTCTGGATTAGACAGTACGTAGTGACATCAATGCTGTTTGGGAACAGTGAGCCATTAGCATATCGTAGCTTCCTATAATTGGGGATCGAATGGAAGGGAAAGTGCATACTGCGTACTCCGTTCCTCTCCGCAGCTTGCCTAGCTTTCTTCGAACTAGGCTTCAGGTCATTTCGCGCCACCGGTGCCAACTACACTAATCTCCAACTCGTCCTAACATCAAAATGGTCAGTTAAATGTCCAAAATTGCAAAGGTTTCTGCGCCTTTCAGGCACAATGCCAATCGGGCACAGGCCAACCAACTAACCTCAAAGTCTCCCGGGACAATCAAACCAGGTAATCCCCAGCTCTTGCTTAGACGCGGGTTATTCCGCATGTAGCTCCGATATTCCGGTGCACCAGGTCTCAGAACATTATCGGCAATCACCAGCGCGCCTTCCTTATCTAGGAATCCCAGCTTCTCCGCCAGCTTCACATCCGGCTCATAGAGCGCCTCATCGTGGTCCAGAAACAGAAAGTCAATACCAGTTTCAGCTAGGATACCTTCGTCGTGAAATCGCTGTAAGGTATGTTGAGATGCCCCCACAATTACTTCAACAATATCCTGGAGACCCGCGAGGCTGACGAGATTCATAGCGACGGAGGCGATGAGTGGATCGATTTCCACGCTGTAAAGCTTAAATTTGGCAGATCTGTTCTCCTTATCATCTTTCACGTCGTTTTGGTCCTGCGCGTGTAGTTCTTTGAGGATATTTCCGAATAAAATGGCCGAGTACCTATATCGTGCGTATATGGTTAGCGCCTCCATTGGATCTTGGTAATCGCGGGATCCACCACAAACCCGACATAACCGCCAAGCTCCACCAGCACGCGGGGACAGTGTGTACGGATCAAAACGGCCAGTTTATTGGCTTTGTCGGAGCCTATATTGATAAGGAAGTCCTCCTGGGCGGCGAACTCGTCCATGGCGGCGAGGATGGCGGACGGGGAGCCCCGCAGCTTGGTGTCGAGGTCAGGGTGGTTGTAGATGTATTTGAGTAAGGTGACCTCTCGGCCATCGTGCGATTCGACGATGTCTTCATCATCTAAGCCTTCCATCTTTTTGAGGGATGGGTATTTGGTGAAGATTCCTTCGTCCATGGTGGGCAAAAGGTAGAATTGGGAGGGAAAAGGAAACCGGAAACCGGAAATTAAAGCTGGGGGGTTGGAGGCTCCTTAAGAAGTGAGATGACCCTGATCAACTTTCCTTATCAGGCAAGGGCCATTGGGGCCGTCGCGACTCCGATGGTGTTAAGCTTCTGTATGCCGGTCTTAAGGCGCACGTACTTCAAGCTGATCAGCGCTAGTAATTATAGAACAGTAATACAGTAGTACAGTGAAAATAACAGGTACTTTTGAAAAAGAATCTATGGATTTATAAGATACCTGATTATTCCATGGATGTACAGAGTAAAGGGGACGAAAATGGAATTATAAGATAACCCTTAAAAGATTATCGCCTCGACTCCAATACTGCACTTGTCCCATTTGTTCCGCCCATGAGAAGTGTCTGCGACGTCACAAAATAGGCCAATCCCGCTCGCTTCATGTCTCCCACGAACTTGAGTCCCGGAACCCTCTCCAAACCCTTGCTCCCTCTCTGCTCCTCCAAGAAGGCGACCATTTTAGCAATGTCAATGCGAATGGGGCAGTCATGATGCAAAAACTCCAACAGCGACGATTCTTGCGTTGGGGTCTTCACAAGATTTTCCGCAAGCTGACTAGCAGCTGAATGTATGGGAGTCATCTCGAAATGACCTGTGGTACCACTGAAGTCGGGCATGATGGACAGCTCATCAATGAAGCTAACAAAATGCTGCAGTGCGTCTACTACAACCGTTTGATTGGCAGGTTCTTTGGCCGGAACGAATCGATGAATTGAGACAGGCACGTCGAGAGCCGAGACAGCATGCTCGAGGATCTGCTCGGACGCCCATCGTGATGCAACGTACCCATTGGACCCATCCACGCGTGGCTGGTACTTCGCCGCTGACCCTGCAGGAATTTCGACACCTTCCGCAGAGACCACGCCGGCACTGGAGACATAGTGTATTGGTATCTTGCGCCCAGTAGCCATTTGAACCAGGAGTTTCGTGGGCGTCACGTTGATGGGACGGAGGAGGCTGTAATTGTCCCAGAAGGATCGCGTCGCAGCCATGTGCAATATCACATCCACCTCCAGAGTAAGGGATGTAAATTTCTCCTCGCCAAGGCCAAGCCATGGCTCGGTCAGATCGCCGCTATGAGTGATTATTTTGGTCGAGTTCAAAGCTAGGCGGCGTGGTGTGTTACCTGGCTTGTCGCGGAGACCAATGCAGTGAATCTTGGATACATCCGGTCGGGCAATGAGATCAGCTAGAATGTGCTTGCCTAAGAAGCCCCCAGATCCTGTAACGAGGATTACCTTGTCAGTTGTCTTGAGGGGTTGGTGCTTGGTTGCCTCCGACATAGTGAAGTCGCTGAGCAAGGCCGTCTCTTTGTCCCAATCTATCAGGTCAACGTTCAAGCTCTCCTCGATCTTTTGTGTCATGGCGCTCAAAGTATTAGCATCAATAAGGTCAAAGAGCCGCACTGTGACATTAAATGTCTGTCGAATGCGAGATTGGAGTCGTACGATGAGCAGGGAGTTGCCACCGACCGTGAAAAAGCTTGTTGAAGGGCCAATGTCAAGACCTAGCTCCCCAGTATTCAGCACATCTACCCAGAGGCGTCGAAGCTCCAGCATAGTTTCTGTCAATGACTCCGTATTATCCCCAGTATCATGGTTGGATCTCTGTGGCAACGGGAGCTCCTTGAGTGCCTTGCGATCTGTCTTAGAGTGGTTGCTCAATGGCATACGCTCCAAGGGGATCGCAATGACGGGGACCATGTACTGGGGCACATCCAGGTTCTTTAAGAGTTGAACCAGGAACGCTTCCGTATCGACAATGTGATGGTGAGGGGCAAACACAACGTGTGCTACTAGGATAGGCGGGTCTCCATCGCGCAGTGTGACGGCGACTTCTTTCAGAGCACCCCCAGCTGCTTTGATGATGTTGCTTTCAATATCACCGAGTTCGATCCGCAGACCACGTATCTTCACTTGCGTATCGCCCGCGATACGGTTATGGAACACCATTGCCCCATCATCTTGAAGGTGTGCGATATCACCTGTGCGGTACATCCGCGTCCAACCCTGTGCAACATACTCTGGTATGGCATATAGATTGGGCAGGAAGTGTTGTTCTGTGAGCTCCTCATTGTCTAGGTAGCCAAGGGATACGCCCGCGCCACCGATGTACAATTCGCCCGGCATGCCGACGGGTACTGGTTTGCGCTGGTCGTCCAGAATATACGCTGCATAGTTTGGGAGCATGAAGCCACATGGAATACGACCATCAGGGGGTGACTCGCGATACGCAACTTCCATCTTGGTCGACGAGATAGAGATCTCGGTCGGTCCATAGGAGTTGAAAAAACGTAGATTGGGCAGCTGCAGGGTTGCGAGGCTCCGCGTGATTGTTCCAGTTAGAGACTCGCCACCTCCAAAGGCAAAACGCCAGCAAGAGGCCTGCTTTAGATTGTCGCTTCCATAATCGAGCCAAAGTGAATATTCGGCAGGAGTGGCCTTTGTGTAGGTGATATTCTCCTCTTTGATGATTTTGGTCACCTCAATAGGGTCCCCACGCTTGTCCCAAGGCACGATGTATACAAAGCCTCCGTTGACTAGACCTGTGTAGATCTGATCTGATGAGTGGTTGAAGGTAAAAGCACTTTGCTGGAGCACCCGTTCAGCCTTCAGCCCCCACTGCGACGTGTAGCCCTCAATCTCATTGCGGAGACCTGAGTGCGTCACAACAATGCCTTTGGGCTTGCCTGTCGACCCGCTCGTGTATAGCAGTGCAGCAACAGCATCGCTGCGGGACACATTAGCTACCTTGATCGAGTTTACGCCAACCTCAGATACGTTAACGACTTCTGCAAATGTGACATTCACTTGTGCGACATTGTCAAGAGTTGTGGAGTCGACAAGAATAGCAACCGGCTTGCAGCTCCCTGCAACATCTGCAAGGCGAGGCAGCGGGTTCCGAAGATCCAATGGAACATATACAGCTCCGAGACGCATGATAGCGAGCATTGAACAGGGCCAGTCAACGGTTGCATCCTCGAAAACGAGAACTCGAGAGCTCTCGCCAACACCAACCTGCTGTAAGGCTGCGGCAATGGCTTGGGTGCGATTGATCATGGCACCGTATGTAAGAATTGTGCCGTGGCCGTCTTTCAGAGCAACTTTATCATCATTCTCTTTGGCAATTTGATCAATCCGATGAGGAATTGTACCACCAGGCCAGGATGATTCAAAATTGGGACCTTGATTTCGTTAATAGGTATAACTTTGGGAAAAGACATTCAACATATTTACTTACCATGTCCTACATTAAGTGCGAGTTTCAGCTCCTTGTCGCTGAATAAGGCAAAATCATCCAATTTCAAAGAGGTATTTGTCGCGAATGTATCCAAAAGGTGGATAAATGTATTCAGCAGCAGCTGCGCAGCCGTCTTGTCGTACAGGCTGGCTTGAGTGCGGAACAGGATGCGAGCACTATCTGCACCATCTGTTACGTCAAGAGTCATGTCGTATGCGGTACGTCCAGGATGGACCTGTAAGAACTCAAACTCAGTGCTGCCAAAAGACAGTTTTTCTTGATGACCTTGGCGATAATCAAAGAATGCCTGGAAAAATGGACTATATGCCGAGGATCGAGGCACATTCAATTCCTTGAGCAAGATATCGAAGGGTACATTGGAGTGTTTCAGGGCTTCCAGCGCCTTTCCACGGGCCTCTCCAACGCTCTGAGCAAATGTCTGGCTGGGGTTGCGTTGGAAGCGTAGCGTGAGGAGGTTCAATAGTAGGCCAATGGTGCCTTCAACATCGGGACTAATTCTGTTGGCGTCCGCGATACCGATTGTTAAATCGCCAGCATCAGTGAAGCGGAATAGCATGGCCTTGAATGTCGCGAGATAGAAATGGAAGGTCGTGCAGCCATTGACTCTGGCTGCCTCCCGAACTTTAGCCATCAGCTCAGAATCCACTCGGCACTCGACTTGATGGACATTGAACGAATTAAGCGCCATGCGTGAGGTTATGTGCGACATAGGCAAGAGCGGTAGTACGGGGTGTCCGTTCGGGAACTCATTTTTCCAATATGCAATGTCCTCGTTGAAAACGCCGCTCTCAAACGCAGCTCGCTGAACACGCGAGAATTCGGGGACCTGGCAGGGAGGCGGGCCAAGGGGCTGTCTCTGATAGGCCTTCTCAAGGTCAGCAAGGAAATTCTGCAGGCTGACCCCATCCATCAGGATGTGGTGGTAGTTGAAAAGAAGATAGTGCTCTGAAGCGGAAAGAGTGAGCAACACTAGTCGCATCAAGTTCCCACTGGCAAGATCGAACGGAACTTGCTTCATAGCAGCATACTCGATGTCAACATCCTCAACCCTGTTGATGTTCTTCCTCTTTAGCCGGACGAGGGAGTTGGGTAAAACCTTTTGATAGGCCAAGTCTGCCTCTTGTTCATGGGCCACGAAGCATGTGCGCAGCGACTCGTGTCTGTTGGTGACTAGTCGAACAGCGCGCTCGAGATCTCCAGTACGTAAGTTACCGGTGATTCGGAGGTAAAAGGTGACGTTAAATGTTGCCTGGTCGTCTATCAGGAGGCCTAGGAACCAGAACCGTGATTGCTGGAAAGATACCAGTTCTGTCTTCACGAAGTCAGAGGAAGGAGTTAGAGCCTTCTCTGATTTTGCAACCGTTGTCAAGTCAACATTGGAGGGAACATTGGATAGGACAGTTGCCGGCGTGCTGGAAGGCGACTGGTCACTTGACAATGTCGATTGCGGAGAGGTCGTGTTGTTTTCGCTCCATCTACCCGGTGAACCCGTCTCAGAGCCAGACGGTGAGGGTGGCGACCTAGGTTTGGCAACTGAAGGCTTGGCTGTGGGCTTAGATGATCCCGTCTTAGATGGGCCTCCAGATTCCACATTTGGGAGAATGCTTTCTGGTAGCTTTTCCAAGGCCTGTTGACACAAGGTTGAAACAGTGCCACCCCCAAGAACCTTGAGCACCGGAATGTCTGTCTTGAGCTCCTTTAAGAACCACCCGCGCACTTCAACAGCGACTAATGAGTCGATACCAAGCTCCACAAGAGGTATGTCATGACCGACCTGCCCATCGGCAAGTCGCGAAATCATTGCCAATTTGGCTGCGAAGCACTCTGATAATTCTTTGGTTAGTTAATGTTGCAGTTGGAAACGGTAGGTCCATTGTAGGACCATTTCACGTCTCACCTTTCAAGATTTCAAGCGCGTCTGCAGTACTTTTCGATACAGCGAGCTGGTCACGGACGGGAAGGGCGCTCTTCTTGCCCGCCATCTCAGCCTTTGAAGAATGCTCCCCTAGGATAACTTTGTGCTGCATACGTGGATCGTCAATCCACGGTACGGGGAACTCCTCGCCCTCTTGGACATTCCGGCAACCAGTAGTCACCATCGGGCTTGCACTGGAATTTGTCGCGCCAGCTCGAATTGCCTCTGCAAGGAGTTGATGCAAGTCCGTCTCAGAGACAGCCATGAAACCATTTCGAATTAATTGCTCCCTGGCAGTATCACTAGCACGCTCAAGGTATCCGATGCCAACGATAGAGCCGATGTCCAGAGAGGTGGCTGCGAGACCACGCTTACGTCGCTGGCCCACCAGGCCAGTCATGTAAGCATTCGCAGCGGTATAATTGGACTGCCCACTATTTCCAACGACTGATGTAAGGGACGAGAAAACGATGAAGAAGTCTAATTTAGTATCACCGAGCACTTCGTCGAGATTTTTAGTTCCGACGACTTTGGGGTTCATCACCTTCTCTAATATTTCGTGCGTCATTTCTGAGAACGTGGCATCATGGAATACGGCTGCACCGCTTGCAACACCGGCAATTGGTGGAGAGTTAGCTCTGAGGTCTGCGAAAACCCTCTCAACATCAGCCCTGTTTGTGACATCCCTAGATAACTTGAGTTAGCCACAAAACCTGTTAAAATAAGTCAGCCAGCTTACATGGGAATGAGCTTGACAGTGGTGCCCTTCTTCTCCATCTCAGCCTGCCATTCCGGATCCGCTTTGGGGGTACGACTGGTCAGGAAAATACAGCCGGCTCCATTTTGGGACATCCACTGAGAGATCGACTGGCCCAGTCGCCCCGAAAGGCCAACCAGCACATATGTCTTATGCTGGGAGAAGAGCTGAGTGGCATCAATAGGCTGTACCTGAACAGGGACCTCTCCATCCACTGTCCAGTCAACAACACTGAGCGGAGACTTCAGCACAGTGGCATCAATCAACTCGGTAGGGCGGATACTAGCGCTTGGGATCTCACTCGATGCAGTCGTCTTCGCCTCACGGACTGCATCTTGTAGAGCTCGCAGGATGCTGTCCTTACTTCCTGCCGGCACGAATGATTCAGGACGGAATAAATCAGACACGCCGATATGCTTGCATATCACGGGGAGAGCTTCTCGGATGATAACAGCAGCATCTTGGTTTTTGTCATCGGCGGAGAGGTCAAGAAAATGCGTGGTCGTTGCTGGAATTGACTGTCTAGTAACATGGCTTGAGGTCCAAGGGGTTACCTGAATCCATTCAAAATTTGCCGCGGGGTTTGCTGCACTGAATTTGATGTCAATATCTTTAAGACCTGCATGTTGTTTCAATATGGAGACAAATGGCTCGTTCTCATCAAGCCCGTGGACGAGCAAATGACTGTGAGCAACCACCATAGAAATCAGTCTCCGGGCTAGTAGTTGCTTAGCAACAGCAGATATCAGCGTGGAAAGTCCACCTGTATGCCACTGCGCAGGCACATGGGCCAACGGTGTGGACATTGACGCGTTCGCGTCTGACAGCGTGATTACCACCTCGTCGGTGACTTGGCTGAAACCAGCCCCGAGGAACAAGAAAGCCTCAGGGGCAACATTGATGGCAGATAAAACAGAGTGCTTAATCTGGACAAAATTCTGACCGGATTGACGAAGCACCTCTTCTCGCAGCACAAAGGATCCATCGACAGCCTTAGAAATGAGAACAGAGGAGTTGTCTGGGTCTACCATTTTGGTGACTACTCGTCTCAACGAGTTGATCCTGTCATTTTGATCATCCACCTGAAGTAGACGCGGCACCATGAGGCGTTCTTTCTCCACATATAGCTCGGGCTCTCTTGACCAGAGTGTCTTGTCTTTGAAGTTATGTTCGGTTTCTTCCCATTCTCTGAGGGCAACAAGCCTCAGAACAGCTTCGCTGATAACTCGGGAAGCTGTGCTCCCAGTGTCATTTAAGTCAAGGAACTGTAAAGATAGGTGTGGCATCTCGTATGCGATTGAACGACCAAATCCGATGCTGGCATTATGGTATGGTTCATCTGCTCTAGCACCTTCAGTAACCCAGAGAATGTTACTTGCAAGCTCGAAAAGACACTTCAGGCCTTCGAATTGCTCTGCGGAGATATCGCGGAAGATAGGCTCGTGAATATCGGCTAGATTTATGAATGTGGCCATTGAGGAGATATCGTCATCGTCGGTTGGAAGACCATCTAGTACGGTAATCTTGCCACAGAACTGGATAAGGTGATCGTATATTTCTTCGGTGAGCTGAGCTGCCTTCAGTGACTGATTGCCAACAATAACGAGCTCATCCAATCGGACAGATGAGGGCGTCGACAGTGGCTTCCGTAAGAAATTGATTCTTTTATCAACGGCCTGGGTCACGATGGCAGAAAATGGCGATGCCATCCCGCTGGTTTGCGGTGTTATGGAATCAATGCCCGAGAATCCAGCCTTTCGAAGAGCTCCATGCCACTGCGCAGTGTTCATAGGACCGTGCTTACGGGCGTCATTGCCCTCGACAGTTCCTCCTCCCAGAGTCCTGGTAGGGGCATCACCAGTCAGCCCAGAAGCTAAGAGATAGCCTCCTGGCTTCAAGAGGCGTCGAATGTTTTCTAACTCTGTGTGTGAGACCGAGTTGCTTGCCAAGATATTGGATGCAATGACCAGATCATAAGCATGCTCGTCGAGGCCTTGGGAGGATGGTTTGCCAAGAGGATCAAATGTCTTGAGAAGAACCTTCTCCTTGAAATCTTTGAAAGACTCCGCTGCCTTTTCAATAACCTCTGTCGACGAATCGGTGAAAGTGTACGAGAGCTTGCTCCCAATTGATTCTAAAACCGCCCTCGTAGCATGTCCCTCCCCTGCACCTATCGATTGTTAATTGCTTCCCCATAAATATGATAGTATATACCTGTCGGCCTTACCTATTTCAAGGATCTTTGCATGCGGATACCGGTGCACAATCTGCTGTGCGACACAAGCTAGAGCGACGTTGCATTGAGAAAATGCGAGGCCTTCAGAGGGAGGACGACCGTTACCCACATCCATAGCTAGGTCAGGGGACATAGAACCATACACGGTTGTTGAAAACATAGAGCGGTCATCGTCGGCTGTCGCGGGAGAGAAAGGCTTCATCGACAAGCCCTCTACCTGAATCATAGTCTCTTGGCCATCTTCCGTGAAGACATCGACGCTGCTTAGCATGGAGAGGGAATCGGATTCGTGAAGAACCGCGGAGAGCGACAGACTCGTTTGTGAGCTAGGTATTGAGGCGCAAAGCTCCGGGTTCACACGAATACACTTGATGGAAGTGGGCACATGTAGTGACCACAGCTGGTCATCTCCTGGGCTCATTCGGGCAAGGAAAGATGCCTGGAATGCCACATCCAGCATTGTAGGGTGAACAATGAGAGTGTTCTCATCTTCACCGTAGCCGTAAGTCTCCACCCTCGCTGAGGCCTGGTTGAGGGTTCTCTTGGTTGAGGACAAGGTTTTGAAAGGGCCATTGTAGCCATAGCCGAGTTCGTGAAGCGAGGAATAGAATTGTTCAGCTTGAATATCCACCATGTTTTTTTCATTGTGTGGTGATGAATGAAGCGTAGAAAACGATGGGGTTCCATAAATAACCGTCACCTTTCCTCTCGATACCACGCCCAACTCGGTGGACGACCCTGTGTTCGCACACGAGTAAACAGCAAAGTCGGCTGTTTGTTTCTTAGTGCGAGATTGGCCTTGGGTAACACCAGTAAGGGCAACAAGTGTCTCCACAGCAAAATTCGCGCCATCATCGAAGGTTACAGCCTTGTCAATAGTCAAGTCGTCAATTTGGAGTACTTTGACACTCCTGCCTTGTGCGAGCTTCAAGCCTGCTTCCAATGCCATTGCGACATACCCTGCAGCTGGGAAGACGGTCTGACCCTGCAATTGATGGCCATTCAGCCATGGGATTTCATTAGTTTTGAGGAAGTTGGACCATCGAAGATCACGATCCGTGTTGTTCGGGGACGGAACCCCAAGCAACTCATGGAAAGCCTCTCCCCTAGTTTGCGTCTTCTTTGCCAAACGTGACTGGTACCAATATACTCTCTTGTGGTCCCATTGATAGGCTGGGAGACCAATGGCCAGTGAGGGAGTCTTGCAAGCAGGATATATTAGTTCCTCGTAGGTCTGGAAGTCAACCGCACCCGGTCCACAATGAGTCCACACAAAGCCTAGGGCATCCGAGAACGCCTCCAAATCATTTCCCTTCCGCTTCAAAACACCAGTGTATGGAAGGGACATCTCGAAGTCAGAGAGGGTTTGTAATGCGGGGCCTTTGAGTGCCGGATGGGGCCCAACTTCGATTGCGAGGTTCAGCTGACTTCCCTTAGCTGCACCCTTGACAGCATCAGCGAAGAGAACCGTATTCACCATGTTGTCATTCCAGTAGAGATCACCAAGCGAGGGTTCAGGGTGCATTGGCTCGCCATGCTTAACGCTGGAGTACCAAGTGCAAGACGTGTTGCGGTTATAGTTGACCTGGATGCCACAGGTCCGGAGAGATTGAATGTAGCGCTCACTGCACAGCAGCATGTGATGGGAGTGGTACGCAGTATCAACAACCAAGAGCCTGGTAAATTTCTTTTCCTCGTCGAAGACTCTCTTGGCGTGTGAGAGAGCCTCAACGTCACCGGAGAGCGTTAGACTAGCGGCTGAGTTCTGAGCAGCAATCTTGACGCGCCCCCTGAACGCTGGTAAATTGAGGAGCTCTTCTGCGTCCTCCCAAGTCGTTCCAACTGCCATCATGGCACCTTTCTGGTCCTTGGGACCACGGGCGTGTTTGGCATATACTCCTCTGTAGTAGGCAATGCGGATAGCATCGTGGGCAGAGATATAGTCGGCAGCGTATGCGGCTGCAATCTCGCCCGACGAATGACCTACGACAGCCTCAAACGTGATTCCAGAGCTCCGTAGTAGGTCAATCAATACTACTTGTATGGCTGTACAAAGGGGTTGTGAGAGGGCAGCTTCATTGAGGCGGGAATCTTCGGCGTCTGCGCAAAGCTGGTCTGCGATTCTCCACGTCGGGCGGTCGGCTTCGGGCAGCGTCGCGAGAGAGCCATCAAGCTGCTCGATCTTCCGTCGCACAGTTTCTGAGGTTCGGATCAGACCAGCAGCCATTGTCGCCCACTGTGCTCCCTGTCCAGTAAAGATACCCAATACTTTGGGCTTGGTGGGAGCTGATCGCGTACCAACTTTCGGTCCACTGTTTGCCTTCGCTTTTTCAAGCGTGCTATCAATCTTGGTGATCAGACCTTCTATACACCCCGCAGTTAGAGACGTTTTGAAGGGCAGAGCCGATCTGCGCGACTGAAGCGTCCAAGCTAGGTCAACCAGATCGACAGTGGTCCGAGTCTTCAGCGAGGTAGCATAAGCGCGTAGATTCGCAGTTAGGGACTCTTCAGAGGCTGCGGAAAACGGGAAGATCCTGAACACCGACGCGTTGTTTTCATCCCTTCCTGTGGTCGCGGTATTCCTTGTCTCTGTGGGCGGTTGGTATTCCTCCAAAATGGCGTGTCCATTGGTGCCCCCAAAGCCTGTTTAAACAAGTTATATGGGTCAGATTAGGGGTCTTTTCTATAGGCCGTCAGATTTGAGAGAACATACCGAAACTGTTCACGCTCGCTCTTCGAGGCACGCCGTCTGGCAACTTAGGCCATGCGGTTGGGGCATTGGGGACGCGGAGATTGTCACAATATTGTGCAACCTCGTCATTTAGCTGATGGAGGAGCATGTTAGGGGGGATTATACCATGCTGTATGGCTAAAGAAGCCTTGAAAACACCGGCCAATCCTGCTGTACCTTCTGTATGCCCGATGATAGTCTTGATGGATCCAACATATAGCGGGTTTCCATGGATTGGCTGGCTTCCAAAACATTGGCTGATTGCGGAAGCTTCGCGGGGGTCACCAGCTTTGGTACCCGTGCCGTGAGCCTCGAAGAACTGCGGCCAATCTCGTGGGTTATCAATATCCAGCCCGCCCTTAGTGTACGTCGATCTAATGAGGTCTGCCTGGGCCGCTGAACTTGGGACTGTTAGGCCAGTGGATTTGCCATCTTGATTTATCCCCGTCTGACGAATGAGGCATTCAATGTGGTCTCCGTCAGCAATGGCGTCGCTGAGTTTCTTGAGCACAATCGCTGCGATACCATCACCCCTCGCGTATCCGTTCGCACTAGCATCCCACATGCGCGACTGCCCAGTTGGCGACAACAAATTCATTTTGCTTTCACCCACAAATTGCTCTGTATCAGATCGTCAACACTGGAACCATGTTTGCTTTCCTTGAGTAACCGCAGTGTACTTGCATGGGAAGACTAACCTGGTCCTAAGAGTAATTCAGTACCACCAGCGATCGCTACCCGAGACTCTCCTGACCGTAGTGCCTGCACACTCTGATGCAGTGCAACCATACTCGAGGAGCATGCGGTATCAATAGTCATTGACGGGCCGTGCCAGTCGAAAAAGTAAGAAATGCGGTTCGCAAGGATAGCCCGGGAAGTGCCAGTAGAGAAGTATGTAGGTATGCTGTTGATATCCCGCAACATGATGTCGTTATAGTCAACGGACATAGTACCAACATAGACTGCGGTATCTGAGCCACGGAGAATGTCGAGACGGTGGCCACCTGCTTCCAAAGCCTCGTATACCACTTCCATCAGCAGCCGCTGTTGGGGATCTGTTCGTCATCAGACATCAGCAAAACCTTGTAGAGCTTTGGATAGGGGCAGTTCAGAACCGGGAAGGTATTGTGATGAACCGTGTGCATGTGAAAGATATCTTACCGATGGATTCAGCCTCATTAGGGCTAATATTAAAGAATGTGGCGTCAAATGTGCCAACATCCTCATCGAGCATGTATGCGCGCTGCACATTCATCGTTCCGTGATGAGCCCCATTGGGGTGGTAATATCCCCGTAGCTCAAACCTCTCATTGGTTGGCTCTTTAGATACATCCCTCGGCTTCTCCAAGAGGTCCCATAACGATGAAGGGGAACTTGAGCTGCCTGGAAACCGACAGCCGCTACCTACAATAGCAATGGGCTCGGGCTGGGGTAGAACCATGTTAGTTGTAGTAACACTACTGCTTTAGCAATGCTTTGAAGATAGTGATGACTTGAAATGATACAATAGTCCAGGAGCACGAGGTGAAAGATGTCTGCCGGAAGATTTGTGTCAATGTTTCGTGACAAAGTTCAGGTCAAGTACCACCTGTCGGTTGATAAAGGAAACTTTGGGGTTTCCATATCCATTCTTCTCTCCAACTATCGCCTTCTGGAACGATAGGCGTAGCATAGAATGTACCGAATCGGGATCACCAAGCGAGAGATTAGCAATTGCGCCATTACTAAACGTATTCGGGCTTTTTTCTGGGCAAGCTGGGTCGAAGATGCCAAGACCCACGAATCTAGCGTCGATCTTTGGGACCTTCTGTAAGTGGAGAGCGCTGTCAAGCCATGTTGAATAATCACCGTTTTGGTATATTCATACGCAATTTCAGCAAAATACCATATGACGATTACGGCTGGAGACATGTGGGGTAGGGGGGGCTTATCCGTCCGGTGGACTTTCGGTCACATCGGTCATGATGATTTCCGATAAAGCTGCAGGGTGTGCTGATGCAGATCTCGTGCATGTGTCAATCGTGCTTACGACTCTCTACTTAGGCCGCTCGGGAGCTAGAGAAATCACCGAATTCCGAAAGCCCCACAGCGGCAGGTTTCATTCAAGATTCCTTGTTCCATAACATAGCGGGGGTATCTGTACTTCATGATTCGTTTTCATTGGCATAAAACAGTGGGGATAAAAGACGCGTTGAACGTGAAATTGGAAGAAGGGTTCGATTGGAAAAGGCTTGGCGTGATTGTTCGGTGCCAGGCGGGTTCGGCGCTTTGCCGCCGAAGGATCAACAACAGCTCCATTAATCTAGGAGTTTCCTACTCATCAACCCGAATTAATACAGAAATGAATGCGTATCGCACTAGTATGATCAGGAACTACAGATACGAGGGTAAACGAGATTGAATCCAACATCTACTCCATTTTAAAACAAGAGGCTCAGGTATCTGCTTAAAATCGTAAAAATATATTTTACATTATCGACTTAATACATTTCTTCGATATAGTATTAACACGAGAATCCCTGTCATCAAAGGCCCATTTTGGTTGAACTATACATTCTACGACAATGGAAGATTTTAAAGTTAAGCTGGTGGAATTAGTCTCCCTCACAGGAGGCCTAATTGTGTTGGTGGGTGTTCAAATTCCGAAGTCTCTCGCCTAAGATATATTAGCATTTCAAGCTCATATATTTTCAGTTCATCGCGTACACCGGATGCAGAACTGTTTATAATGCCTCCTTTAATCGGTTGCGCCACATCCCGGGCCCTTGGATCAACAGTGTCTCTATGATACCGTATGCAAGACACATGCTTGCCGGCACGACTGTGGAAAATTCAGTGAGACTACACGAGAAGTATGGTGATGTGGTGAGAATCTCGCCAAACGAGGTATCTTTTATCAGTGGCGAGACTGCATTTCCAGATATTTACGGTACGTGGGCATTGAAGGATGAAACAGCTAGCTATTGCTCATCAAAACCAGGGTTCCGCACCGGCAAGCTCAAGGGACATCTCAATATGGAGAAGGTAAGTACGCATGGCTCACATATTATATGACTCTGCTAACTGACCTTACTACCAGGACCCAGTGTGGTATGTCAAGCCGAGTAATGGATCTCCGTCTCTTCTGCAGGCAAACGATGAAGATCACGCAAGAGGTATGTAATCCTATGATCCATGCCCCAAGCCGGTACAGCTTTTCTTATTAAATCATCGAGGGAATAGGCCGCCGAGTGCTTTCTCATGCATTCAGCGAGAGGGCAGTGGCCGCTCAAGAACCTTTGGTACAAACTTATGTCGACCAACTCATAAATGGGCTGAAGGGAGCCACGGCCGAAAAGGAAGGGGAAGGTGTGGTCGACATGGTGTCGTGGTATAACTGGTAATATAAGCCTACCCGTGCCAAAATACAAACATTGCAATCTAACATGGCCTAGGACGACGTTCGATATCATTGCTGATTTGATGTTTGGTGCGCTGTTTTTTCCCCAAAACTGATTGTTTTGATCATCCGATCTAATTCCAATATTTCCAGGTGAGCCATTTGGGTGCTTACAGGATTTATCTACTCACAAATATGTGGCCGTTCTGCTGGAGTCCTTCAAGTCCCTCAGGATCCTATATGTTCTTGCTCATTTTCCGTGGCTGAAATACTTTGGCAATCTTTTCCTTGATCAGAGACAAGTTCAGAAGAGAAAGGATCATTTAGTACGCTGTCATCTCCTCGTCGTCATCTGTGTCATGAGCAGCACTAACTTCTATAGTCCTGGGTTTCTACTCAAGTTCAGAAGCGAAGGGAAAGAGAGACAACACGGCCTGACTTTATGACATTGATTCTGGCCAATAACGGAAACAAAGGATCGAAACTAACAGACGAAGAGATCAACTCCAATGCGTTCCTACTCCTTAACGCTGGTTCAGAGACTACCGCAACACTACTCAGTGCTGTTACCTTTCTTTTGCTCAAGAATCCTAGAGTCATGGAGAAACTGAAACAGGAAATTCGTGAGAAATTCGCGTCGTATGAAGAAATTCAACTCCCTACTCTCAACACTATGACATATCTACATGCGGTGTTGTTGGAAGCACTCAGATACTTCCCGCCAGCTCCCGTTGGTTTTGGAAGGGTGGTAAACCGTGGTGGGGAGTTTATTTCCGGCCACTTCTTACCCGAGGGTTGTATAGTATCCGTGAGCCAGTATGCGGCGTATCATTCGAGCAGGAATTTCAAGGACCCGGACGCCTTCGTACCTGAAAGATGGCATGTTCCCCGTATAATAATATTTGCTGACAGCTGCTAACAACATGCTTCAATAACTATAGGCTAGGCGAGAAAGAGTACGCTGATGATAAGAGAAGTGCCGCTCAGCCCTTTAGCTATGGACCGCGAGGTTGTTTGGGGAGGAATCTGGCACATGCAGAATTGCGGATCATTCTGGCCAAAATGGTCTGGTCTTTTGATCTTGAACTTGAGGAAAGAAGTCAAGACTGGTTGAGTCGATGCAAAGTGATGAGGCTCTGGGTGAAGCCTGAGCTGGCTGTGAAACTGAAGAAAGTCATCAGATGAGATTAAAAATGAGTGTAACTTCACGACCATTTTGATATTGTAAATAGTTATGAGCTATAATACGAACTTGAAAGATCTCATGTACGCGTAAAGTACCAGTGCGGTTCCCCCTCTTATTTGATCTAAGATTTACACAATTATTTCAATTCTGACTGATAACAATCATTAATATAATTTATGCACTCAAAGCTCATGTTGATATCAAAATCACAGAATTTCCAGTCAGATTGTAAAATAGTGCTGCAAGCCTTTGAATTAAATCATCACAAGAATATCTAGGTAGTCGACCGCTTATGCGGCGTTGTCATGCTCTTTTGGATGCTCTTTTTATGTGTCTTTTTCAGTTTATACGAAGACTGTCAAAAAAATAATACTTTGCGCAACAGAATCCTCTATGTATAACATTTAATTTAATGGGCCTCCCCTTGTCTATTCTATCCAAGCCTTTACCCCGGTATACATCCTTTGGTAGCAGAGACCAACAAAATTGCCATCCTATCAACCTCGATATATCCCAATTCTATTACTTACATATCGGCATGGAGTGATGTAATGCTCCGCCTAATCCGAACTAAAGTCTGCTCACATATGTAGATCACAAAGTCAATCTGCATCGTTTGACAACATTCCAAGGACCAACCATCTACAGTGAGCCTCGGCATAAGCTGATAGGTGTCATCTGACAAAGGCCCACGCCTCCTGATTTCAACTACCGTAGCTAACGCTTGAGCAAAAGTTTCTTCTAGTCTCACATAACAACTTAAGACCACGAACAAAGTCGACCGATCATTTATGGCCAGCTTGATTCCCCCAAAGGAATCAGACTCAGCCGACCCATCATTCTTGGGTTGTACATGATCTGCCGAGTCAATTTCCTCAGTCAGTCTTCCGAGCCGGGATGTCATATGCAGAAGTCGGCCGATCTGAAGGCTAGACAAGCTAACTTGTTCGGCGGAGAAGCCAGTGGAAACTCCAGGCGTACTCACGCCAGCGGGCTTGGGGTGTAAGGGATGTTGGTATATGGCAACATTGAGATCTCCAAGCTGCTTCAGCCAATGGCAGTGGCTGTGCTCTGAATCTCCTGATATATCATCAGGGTCGAATTCAAATAAAGAGGCGCCGTCTGCAGATACAGGTGCGGATGCAGGCACGGGCACAGGCGCGGGTGTAGCTGGATTAGCCGCATTTATGAAACCTTGGGGCTGATAAAATGTGGCAGGATTCTTGAATTGCGCATCAGAAAAATTCCCAAGCAGACCTGTCTCCCTAGAAATAAGATAAATTTAGTATATTTATTGCCAAGGAAATGACGAAAGGGGGATTTTCAAATGTACAAATTGAAAGAATTGCCGTGCACGCCATGTGGCGGGGAGATGGCTATCTGCAAGCTGGGGTCCGTGGGGAATGAAGCCAATCCCAGATACCGAGGCAGATCAACAGCGGTAGAAGAAAGAAAGGAAGTGGGATCATGATCGTCGGACGTCGCCATAGGCATTTCAGCGTCATTCTCCTGTGGCTGCTGAGTGGTACTGGATACCCATATCTTGGTATTTGCTTGATTTTGGGCGACATGGTGTTTACTTTTGGTAGAGCAGCGCGGTCTACCAAAAGGACGAGGTCGCGGCTGTTGGCAGACAGCCCGAGCACGGGTGCACCTGCGGCAAGTGTTTGAGCCATTCTCCCAGATACACCTCAATTTTTGCCCTTTGCACCGATCGCAAGCAGGTCTGTTTGAGTCATCAGTGGTAACCGTAGCCACATTGGTTGTCGAGTTGGTATTGTTGTTGCTGGTCCTGTTGGCTTTCCTACCAGGCTCAGATCTTCCAGTGAACTGTTCAGAGAAATTCATCTTCGAAGGTTGATTGGCGTTCGAATGACAATGCCAATTGAACTTCAATGCGCCGGCAGCTTTGATCAAGGGACAAAGAGGGGAAGCATGGATTCAACAGTAAGATCCCGGGGTTTGTGGCAGCCATACTCTATAAGGACCCTGAAGATGCTACGGATAAGCCGCATTGCCTCAAAAGCCCTTCACACGGCTTGAATATTACAACATAATAAACACGTGCATATACCAACATTTTGCTTCGAGGGATTATGTGCAGCGATATGCAATCTCTGCCCAATGGGAACCTTGAATAGTACAGACATATGCACAGTGATAAGCTTGCTGGTTTCAAATCATTCAACAGTACCTATGCACATGGTAATCGACAAGGCAAGCGACTAATCTGACTTAATATTGCTCGGCAAAAATCAATATGACGAATACAGTCCACTAGGGACAAGTTCTGCAAACTGTAATTGGGACATTAAGTGCGAGGGTTAGGATCCTTCAAACGTCGGGAGCCGGGATCACCAGGGCAGCAACCAATGACCACGATTCTCACCCCATTTCCCTGGTCAGGTTCGGGTTGTTAGCGGGGCAAAGCTGTAAATACTCTCCTCTATTTCTCACTGAAGACCTCCCAAGGTTGCTTGCTGGAGACACCTTCCGCTTACAAATATCCTCGGGTCACCCCCGACCTCGGGAGGTCCAGGGCTGCCCTTATCACCTAGGTCGGTCATATATTATCGTCGCGCGAATCCTATACAATATGATTGTGATGTACAAGAAATTCACACTCTAATATTCGCATAGTATTCACCGTTCAAAACTGAAATGCTATTTTTATGCCTCGGTGATCCATCGGGATCAACAAGGATTCCCGTTGCATAAAGAGCGATTACGAACAAACCAACCAAGTAAGTACTATGCATAAATGAGAAACAATTATGGGATTCTGTAGACCCACTGCACTAATTAGGCTAGCGAAACTTGAGCCTTGGTGGACTTGGTGTTACATTCATAATGCACCCTATGTTGCCTAGAACAAAGAGTTTCCTAGCTAGCCACCCATGGACCCAAACATCCACATATCCATCCCCCACGGCCGAGCCAAATTCGTATTTCCATTGCCCCACACCCACCTAGCTGCAACGTCCCTAATAAATCTCACTTCACCCATTCACGCTTCTTTGACGTCGGTTGTCTCCACTTCCGTGCGTGTATGTAGTCCGAATCCAGATGCGAGGTCTCCACCATGACTCTCATGCAGAGTCAAGGTTGGGATACTGTACTCGCCGTCATTTTGGTTGCGATATGGGATAGGTTTCGTAAACTCAATTTCGCGCATTCTTTTTCGGAGTGTACTAGCCATTTCATCAAAGCTAGTTTTGTGGACTCGGAAGGCGACAAATGGTGGTAGAACTTCGAAGCCGGGGTAAAACAGGATACCGTGGTTAATCGGGAATAGAACGTCTTCAATTGGGCCACTAATGCCGCGGGCCGAGTAGTGTTCCTTCCAGCCGCCAAGAGTTACGATCAGCATAGCGCGTTTCCCGGTCAATGTGCCTTCTCCGTATCGGTCTCCCCAGCGTTTGTCAGAATGCTCTCCAAGGCCGTGACCAAAGCCATAGGTGTAAACCCTGTCCACCCATCCCTTCAAAATTGCTGGCATTGTGAACCACCAGAGGGGGAAGTGGAATATCACAAAGTCGGCCCATCTCAGCTTGGCTTGCTCATCAAGCACATCTTGAGTCAGGGAATTCTCCGCATATGCTTCAGCTGACGCGGTCCTGCAAAATATCACCAAGTTAGCGTAGCCGTAACTAGCAAGTAAGTCGAAATCATTATTGGCCCCAATGTCCTCAAGCACCTTTCCGCCTCCAACGATCCCCACCAACAATGCACTGCTTATGATTCCGCTGACTTACCACAGGTCGAGCCGTTGGTCCTTTGGAAAATTCGGAAAGTCTTCACGATCCACTTCTGACTTCCACTTCATCTTGTACAGATCGGAGACCTGGACATGGTGACCTTGTTCTTCCAGCTCTTCTACAGCAACTCTATGGAGTGCGCCATTGAGAGATTGGGGTTCCGGGTGGGCAAAAATAATCAAAACTTTCATTGTTTTTGGGATTTGATTTGAACAATGCGCCAAGGGAAAAAAAAAAGTTAAAAAAGGATCTACCATACCTGCCTTTTCTGACTTTTAAGTTCTAGAATTACACATAAACCAAAAACAGTGTCACTTTCTACACATGAAAGATCTATGAGACATTTTCCACGTCGATCGCTGCAGGAGATGGTGAGAGATGATGTCAGTGATTGGAGCACTTACACCGTGAAACGACTCACGGGTAGTAATAGTACCAGATAGGATATGCTCGGAATATTTTCCTGATTCGACCGCTATCTACGTTCTAATTAGGAATAGTATTCGGCAAGTTTCAACCCAAGACATTGCTAAGCTTTGCCTGGGCATGGGTCGACGGGTAGGCCGTTTGATGGGCCGACCCGCTACGCTAACCTTGGGAAAGTCCCGCGGTTCCCCGCAGCCAATCGAAGATCCTTGCCACCTCGGGCCCTGTTTACGCCGATGTCTCCTGTAACTCCGTTAACCCCATCCATCGGAGATAGCCTTTGGAACATACCGAATGTTACTGTAGGTTCCAATTTGACAGCATACCTCAAGTTCCTTCCAATAAGTACTCTAAATCCTGCTCTCATTGCCATTTTAGAATCTTACAACCGCATATCGCCAAGCCAACTTTCAACCGTGCACCACTGCATAATTTGACATCCAAAAAATAACCCATCATGGCCGCACCAGCACTTCCAGTTTCCCTCACGCCTGCCCTCAGCGACCGCGATGCCATCGCTGACGCTCTCTACCGCGGCGTCATCGCCTTTGACACAGCTGACGAGGTTCTCTTTAAATCTGCCTTGACTGAGGATGCCGTCTTGGTCCTCAACGGCACCGTCATGGAAGGCTACGATGCCATCTACAGCGGATGCTATGTCAACATCGCCAAAATGGACACCAACCACTTCCTCACCAACATGCGTGTCAACATCACCGAAGAATCCAAGGCTCAGGTGTCATGCTCTGCTCTTTCTCAACACTACCGCGGTGGAGAGGGCATGAAGCCCGGCTCTGACTTCCTGCTTGCCGGTGGACTGTATGCGGTGGAGCTTGTCAAGGATGCTGGAGACGGATTGTGGAAGATTAAGCACTGGACTCTCAAGACCACTTGGGGACAAGGTGACTGGGCAGTTTTCGGCAAATAGATTAGGTGCTAGATATTATGAGAGCAAAGCGGTCCGAAGAGTTTATACATAATACATACTACGTGGCGGAGGGTCGGATTCGGGGCCGATGTGACCGAAGTATATAGCCGAAGCTAGGAATGCAAATGACGTGAATATAAAAACCTGGGAATCAACCGGGACTCAGTTGTACTTTTTCCATGCGTCTTTGTAGATCCATGGATTTTACTTACAATGTTAACCGGTGGGTGATACTAAAAGCTAAAATCTCTACCTCTACCCGAGTCTCTCGCTCAGCCTTTGGGGTCTGCTGGTCTAGGTTATGGCCTTCGATGTCTCATCAAACTAGGCAATTTAGTACTGAATCCAATTGGATTCAGTACTTTTTTCTACATGCCAAGCTTCAAGCAATCCAATTATGCAACAAGGGCAGATCAAATTACCGGATAAAGGCTGTCGTGGAAAGATAGTAGATTCAGCCCGTATAAACTTTTTATAATTGAATTAATGCCTATCTAATGCGCTGTAAACTTGCTCCACTTCCGAATTCTCTCACCGTAAATGAAAAATAAAAATGGGACGGGCACTAGAGCGACACACAGAAATCCCAGCAAGGACATAGCCCATGGTACACCAAGGTTATCAAACTAGAAGATGGTTAGGCAGATATCTTTATTACTTGGTGTTGGGGTGTTACCATACCATGTATGAGGCAAATAAAGGGAAACCAGCACCTAGGAGACCCCGGAACATGGCATTGATTGAAATTGCCGAGTTGGCCATTACCTTGTAGACGTCGATGATATAGTTCATGCCCTATTTAGTCATTAATCAACGTATTCTCTTATTTGCAATCGAGCCCAAAGAGTGAATTTCCCACCTGTAAGAAGATCAAGAGAATCCCGCAACCGATAAATACGCCTGATACCACCTGCGGGGCCCAGGGTAGAGAGGTATTAGAAGTCCCTGCCAGAAATGTCAGTCTATTACATTTTCCCTCTATTTCGCAGGGGTGAGTAACTCACAGGCAAACCAAAATATTCCCGCAGGCATCAGAATACTGCCAATCATCATGGGCACAAGGCGCTCTTCTGGTGCATCACCCACTGTCTCTAACTTCCTCCGCATACGGGTCATAGTATGGACGATAATAATGACAACGCCTATGAGGACACCAACTGTAATCGAGAGAAAGGGGAGAGACCCGATACCGATATTCCAACCACGGTGTTCCTCAAAGGCGATAGGGAATGCCTCGAAGCAGAGATACAAGAAACCGTAAATGAATCCCATGTACAGCGTCAACAGCGCTAAGATAGGCTCTTGTACGAGCATAATGAACGGCCTTAGCATGTATACTTTTGCGAGCTGCTTAAAGTCGACCTTGCCCCCCGGGGGGCATTTGTCCTCTCTTTTTTGCCAATCGAGCGAGGACGATGGGGCTGTATGTTTCAGGACAGAAGACGAAATAGATGGCAAGAAATACGAGAGAGAAAATGATAGACAGCCATTGTGTCCACCGCCATCCCAGATGTGACTTAGTGACAAAGCCACCCACTGGATCGGTGTCAGTGCTGATTCGTTGAACCAAGGCCTCGCCAGTCTACTTACCAAGAGGACCTAGCACGGGTCCCAAAAATGTAGCACTGGCAAATCCAGCCACAGCAATACCCCGTGAAAGGGGTTCCCAGAGATCGGCAAGACCGCCTCCAGCCTAAGGCTTCGGGTCAGTATATCCCGCAGGAATGGACAGCAAGTGGGGGTGGGGACGAACAATAGCCAGCGGGGCAGCCGCGAAGGTCCCGCAGAGGAACCGACAGACGAATATGGTGGCGACATTCTTAGCGACGGCGATTGGAATGCTGAAAATGGCGAAGAGGAAGACGCCGACGCTTAGTGGATATTTTCGGCCCAGAACCTCCGAAGCTGGGCCGAATAGTAAGGGCCCGACTGCAAAGCCTAGAACGTACAGAGCTGTTGCTAAAATCGATAGCTCTTTGGATATACCAAACTCATGGATGAGCTGGCCACTAGCAGGACTCATCACAGACGAGCCGAAAGTAGATATGCATACTAGTGAGGCCAGGCAGGCAGTAATGAACACTTTCTTGGGCGTAGAGAAGTTGCGCGGGTTGTTCTGTGAGCAAAGGTGAGCGGGATTGTTCGATCACCTTGGTGTTGGCGGTCTTACTGAATCGGTGGGCCCATCCCAGTCCAGTGCAGGCATCGCAATCGGTTCCTTTGAAAGATGATCCGAGTCAGAGCCATTCTCCTCCGTGTTCAATGTAGCTTGCTCAGTGCCGGAGGTCATAGCAATCGTCGATTTTGCAAACTAAGACCTCAGTTGTAATGACGCCCGTGGAATATATACAATGCACTATTAATAGTTGATCCAAGGAGAAAAGACGAAACGAAAACCAGAAAGAAAAGTGACACAAACTTCATCGGGGGATGATGTTGCCAAGCTTTGTCTATATCGCGAAGAACGAGTAAAGGATAAACGGCATAAGCTTCAGGGATCAGCCATTGCTTCATGCAGGGTATTTCGGAGTTTGGACTCCTTCGCGTGCCGTTAATTCCGAGAATGAATAACATTGCAAGGATTAGAGATTACTAACCAGTCTAAAAAAGAACAAATAACTATTGCCCACAAAGGAGAACTGCCTTAATTGTCTAGCCTGTGTCGCTCTCTCGGTCTCTTCATCATGCAGGCTGCTCGGCCTCGGTGTTATAGGCGTCCGCAAGATATGTTTGGACGCCACCGATCCATCCAATTGGATACAGAAAATATGGTCCACGGGTAGTCGGCAACTGACTGCGTGTCGCATATCGGGCGGGAAGGTCTACCGATTCGGTCACTTTTGAACACAGAGGATCGACCGATTATGTCCCCCGGGTCGGTGTAAAGTGTTAGTCACCTCAGATTGAGAGCATACTACCATCGTCGGGTGCTACACCAGCACAATCTCACCAACCTGTATGTAAGTAAGTAGCCAACCTGGTTAGAAAAAATGAGAGACTCCAAACAACCAAATTATACGAGACGGTTGTACAAGCCCATCCCAGAATTTCCCTGAAGCCCGGTCTCAATATCCAAAAATGCCCTCAGCGACTCCCATTTTACCTCGTCAGCAAACGGCCATCGTGGCCGAGGCAGCTGGCAAGCTACGCATTCAACACAATGTCACGGTACCATCCCCGGGGCCCATGGTGGCCATCGTGAAGACAGCTGCCGTTGCCATCAACCCAGTCGATGCAAAAATGCTCGATTATAGCCCCGTGCCAGGGGCAGTCCACGGCTATGATTTTGCAGGAACCATCGTTTCAATGGGGCCGAATACGCCCGCACATCTACGGATCGGGGATCGCGTTGCGGGCTGGGTTCATGGCATGAACGCTGTTGAACCGAACGTGGGTGCTTTCGCTGAGTACGTGGCGTCGCCCGCAGACCTGATTCTTCGGATACCGGACGAAATGTCGTTCAACGATGCTGCCTCCATTGGTCTAGGACTTTTCACTGCTGGGCTGGGCCTTTTCCACGAGTTGAAGGTGCCAGGATCGCTCAGTGACCCTGATGGCTTGGAGATCGCGGAGGACGAGCGCTTCGTCTTGGTTGCCGGTGGCAGCACCGCTACGGGCACACGTGCCATCCAGCTACTAAGGCTGTATGTCCAATTCTCTCACTCTGGGTTGATTGTTCTCGCCGCATATGCTAACTGAGGACCGTTTTCTTCTACCCCAGTGCTGGTCTTCGTCCTATCGCTACCTGCTCCAAGGCAAATATGGATCTGGTCCACCGCTTCGGTGCCGAGCACGCCTTTGACTATAGTGACCCTGAATGCGCGGCTGAGATACGCCGGTACACTGGCGGGACGCTGGCGTATGCGTTGGACTGCGTGGCCATGGCTGACACGACGCAGCTCTGTTATAATGCCATGGGCCGTGCTGGTGGTCGCTACGTTACTCTCGAGCCGTTCCGCAGTGCTATCGCGGAGACGAGGCCCCTTACCATTGAGCCGTCGTGGCTTCTAGCATTGACCGTGTTCGGACGCAAGGTGGATATTGATGGAGAGTACTCTCGGGATGCACGACCAGATGATCATAAATTTGCGGTGGAGTTGACGGTAAGTGTGCAGGCGTTGCTGGACCAGGGTAAATTTGATACACACCCAATCAAGGTTATGAACGGGGGTGGGATGGCGTAAAGGAGGGCGTGGATACAATTCGTACCCAGGCCATGTCTGGGCAGAAGCTAGTGTACCCAGTATGAGTCTTTATTTACCGACGTTCTTGTCATTATCATACATTATGCTTGGTCGTTTGAGCTTTGAAAATGTTAATTTCCCATCCATGGTCCGATTGAGCTGGCAGAGTTTGGTGTACTACACTTGACGTAAGACAATTGATTGCTCTCAAGCGACAGCTATGCCATAACCCGTCTTGTTCTGTTGTTGTATAGGCACTGGAGCTGTAGGGCCTTACCTACCTGAATGTCTCCAACCTCCCGACCGCGGACTAGGGTATCCGTAGAAAGCCACTAAAGCCACTAGCACATAAATGCTTGTTTAATCGACGGCCAGCCCCACCTATACGAAAAAAAACCCAAGCAAAAAAAAGAAATCTCTCCCTCGGGGAATCGAACCCCGGTCTCCCGCGCTTATCGGTTTTAATGACAAGCGGAAATCATCACCACTAGACCAAGGAAGATAAGATGGTTGAGTTACTGCTCGACCACTTGGCTGGTTGATGAAAATACTACATCACTACATGCACTGTGAGGTCCAATTTGGGTCAGAGGAATGACCGTGATAAATAATTATACCACCTGAGTATCCATGTTTTTTGCTCGCTACATCTCATAACTAATAAATCGCCACGCCTGATATTCTAGCTCTTGCGGTGCAGAATTATGCTATAGCCAAATCAATTCACGGACCCCGTCCGATCATCTATCGAGGTATTGACGATCACCGGTAGCTTCATGAAGACACTAGGATAATCGGCACAATGTAACCACCGAATTGCTCGGTCAACAAATTCCGTTCCTATATTTGGTTAATTCGAAGCCCACCTGCGATTGACAGGGATAGAGAAAAGTGACCGAATTCACTGCCCCTCAGTGCAGCCATCTTCGGTTGCCTCGGCACCCTTTCTTGAAACAGCCGACACCAAACTTCTACCAACCGGGACGAATCAACTTGGTTCTGGCCTTCAAGGCGGACAGGATGAGCGAATGGTTCTCTTTTGTGCTTACTCGCGGCTTTTGGGGTCTAGAGGCAAATCATGCAATACTCATAACGGAAATATATATCTCCATATTAGATTTAAGTGATAACCATGGTTATATATTTGACAGGCTACTAACAGAGAAAGAACGATAATCGACGCTGAAGTTGAGTTTTATCTGCCCCAAAACACATCAAAAGCACGTCACATAAGCAATCATGTCTGTCGATGCGGCCGTCGTCAAGAACGAGGATAAGTATATCCCCACAATCGATCTGCGGGACTACTTCGATGCCTACTCGGAAGAAAAGCGAGCGAAGGTCATTGAGCAAGTGCGGAAAGCATGTCTGGAACATGGATTCTTTCAAGTTGAAGGCCATGGTGTGCCGGTAGAGAGCCAGCGGCGAATGTTCGCAGCCTGCAAGGCGCTCTTTGACCTCCCGTTAGAGAAAAAGAGGCGGATTTCTCTGTATAAATACTCATGGCGACGAGGCTATGAGGGACCGGGCGAGCAGCAAGCCAACGACCCACACCATGGTGACTTTGAGCGCGATGCTAAAGAGGTCAATTTCATTGATGCTGGATTCGGTTGAAAAATCAGCTAACGATGCATAGGGTTTCTTTGTGGGAAAGGAACTCCCCCTGGACCAGGTGGACTTTGGCAAGGGACCGAACGTGTGGCCGCCCGATCTCGCAGAGAACGATTTCCACCGGCCGGTAATGGAGTATTATGAACATGCACGCAAGGTCGGGTTCAAAGTGATGGAGCTTCTTGCTGTCAGCCTGGGACACCCGCCATCCATTTTGAAGGACTTTACCACAGACGCTGCAATGTAAGACAATGCCTATTTCTCCACCACATTGTTTGTATCTCACATGTTACAGGTTTCTGAAGCTACTTCGCTACCCGGCACACACATGGACAGATACTCGCAAGTTCGGTTCTGGCCAACACACGGATTATGGCGGCATTACTATCCTGCTACAAGACCCCGGTCAAGATGGCCTTGAGGTGTGGCACGAGGCCACCCAGCAATGGGTAGAGCTTCCTGCTCTGGAAGATAAATTTGTCATTAATTTAGGTGACATGGTCCAGAGATGGACCGGTGGGAAATACAAGAGTACACTGCACAGAGTCATTAACAAGACTGGTGGCGAGAGGTATGCTGTGCCAGCATTCTGGCACGGAGACTTGGATGCAAAGAATCCCTTGGATCCGAACGACACGAGCGATGAGACTGTGTTGGAATTCATCAAGAAGAAATTCTATAAGGGGTATGGATTGACGGATGATACTTCATTGTAGCAGGTCACAATAACTTGTATCCTTGCAATAGATCTAGGTCATATCATACTTGTACGTTTTGAGCCCCACTGGTTAACTAGGTGATAGCATTCACAGTATGTAGTGATCAGGGTAAAGTCTCCATTAGGTAGGGAAAAAGAGTAGAAAGGAGAATAACGAACTACTGCTGTACGTTTCAGTGTTTATTAGAATTAGGATGGGTTAGACTAAGTACATGTAGTATATAAGGATTCAAAATATTGCCTCGTAACCAATAAAGAATGTACTTTGTAGCGCGGGGTCATGGCATGACATCAGAGGCTGCCTAGAACTCCTCCTTCGAACTTGACTTCTCTCACTCCCAAGAGATCTCTCATCAGAAATACGTTTATAAAAAAAATGCACGTGTTGCACGTTTGTTGAGTTCATATTGTGGCTCTCAGCTTTCTCTCCCTGCATGATACACTCGCTGACACTATATAGGGTCACTCCGCCGACCATTGAGCGACTGCAGAAACTGAGCCGCTCGATCGAACATATTTGCGAAATAGAAGGCGTCCCAGGCGTTTCTATTGGAGTTCTTGACCATGGAGAAACTTTGTGGACCGAAAGCTTCGGTTTCCGCGACGAATCCAAAACAGCACATCCAGAAGTAAACAACCAATATAGCATCGGACATATCACAATGTCAATGGTAGCTGCTGGTGTTGGGAAACTTGTGGAAGATGGAAAGCTTCAGTGGACAACACTCTTGAGAGAAATAATACTCGAGATTGATCATACTGGTGTCTACTGGACCCACACAGCCACAATAGCTGATATTCTAGCGCATCGCTGCGGGTTGGATGGAGAAATTGCAACATTACTAGCCGACGGTGGAAATAGCAACACACAACCATGTCTCGAAGAGTTCTTGAAAAATATCGACCGCATTCCTCACCCACTCCCGCACCGTGAGAGCTGGTTGATGGATCCGTGGGGATACACGATTGCTGCGCACATAATCGAGCATATATCTGGGCAGCCACTTCACGAATATCTCCAGGATGAGGTATTCCGGCCACTTGGGATGACCTCTACCACTTTGCGACCCTCGTTTAAAGGGAGCAACAACGTCGCTGAACCACATGCTTCACTTAGCAACGGGAAGGCTTGCCCATTAGAATTTCAACCCAATTTTGCGAATACGTTATTCGAAGGTTCACGCGGAGCTTATTCGACCGTGAGTGATCTTCTCATATGGACCAGGGAAACATTGGCTGCGAGCCAGAATACCACGGCACCCAACAACACAGTCTTGAAACAGATTCCACACATAATTAGCAACCATATCGCAATGAAGAATCCATCGTTGTTGGAACGATCGTACGGATTTGGCTGGGCGAGAGCACAGCTTCCTGGAGTCGTGGGCCTGCTCGGTGGAAACTCAAGACTTTGGGATATGTCTGAGCAACCTGTATTCGGGGTTGGAAACCAGTCTAGGCTCATGGTTTACCACCAAGGCGGAGGGCCGGGATACTCTTCATTCATTGCTATCTTCCCTGAGACACAGTCAGCTGTGGTAGTCCTCATGAACACCACTGCGGTGAGCGATGCTGCTGACTGGATTGCCCGACTCCTGATCGAGGGCCTCTTCGACGTCGCCAGCCCCACCGATTATGTGAAACTCACAGAAGAAGCTAAAAGAAAAACACTTGAACGATTTGCTACACTACATAATAGGTTGGCCGAGGAGCGAATTCAAGGAGCACCGCCACTGCCCCTTACATGCTACGTCGGCAAGTATGACAATAAGGACTATAAGTACAGGCTAGAAATCACCCTCAGCCCGGAGTCAGAAAGCGACCTTATGATTTCCTTCCGAGGTCTAAAGTCAAAGCCCTACCCACTCCGGCACTACCATGACCACGTCTTTGAGTGGAGTATGAGCTTTGATGAAGTCAGGAAGAATGGGAGGTATGATATCACAGATCCTTCATACTATAAGATTCGCTTCGAAATCTACCCCGACAACCGAGCGTCTCGGATAATTTGGAATATTCACGAAGCCTCAGTCCCAGGCGGATTGGCATTTGAGTGGAAGGATGAACGTCTTGCGGAAGCATGGCGTGCAGTACATGCTGGTATGAAAGACTTCGTTTCGAACACGATGCATCGGATTCGCTATTGACTAGAGGACAAACTATTATTTAGACATCGTTACAGCCAAGACATTGATGTGAACTAATTGGAATATTCACATATCCAGTCTCTGGGGATTTCTTGAGCTTGGGTGCTTTTCTTGACATTTAAGATAGTAAGTACTGTGGGGGCAATACATTCCACTCTAAATATCCCATTTGATCCTCAAATGACCTAACTATTATTATAACAGAAGACTGATTTTGAGGCATTGGACAATCCCTGGACGTCGTGTGAAGGCAGTTTGGATGTCCGGGTCTGGCTTGTGCATTCCTGGCCGGACTATTTGAAGTGCGCATTAATTCCATGACTGAGGAGTCAGACACCCATTTCCCACTACTGCGCGGTAGGTCTCACGTAGGAATAGAGGCATAGTTATAACGATCACCCCTGCAGTCATGGCAAGAAACCAGAAGATACTTCTCTATCCCAGGTACTATGTCAGGATAGCTCCCAGAGTTCGCCCAATTGCTGGACCGATAACCGCACTGCCTAGTAGTGTTCGTAGGAGATCAAGCCTAGATCGAGATGATATTCCCTAGTTGCTACGTTTGAAAGTTGAATTGGCTTATTAACGTATGATTTTTTAGCTTATCAAACAAACGGCGGTTTGGCCGAGTGGTCTAAGGCGATTGAGTACGTTTCTCTTCAATATATTTGTCCACCAAACATCCACTAACAATCTCCACAGCTAGAAATCAATTCCGTTCGCGGGCGCATGTTCGAATCATGCAGCCGTCGTGCTGTATCTTTTTTGCATAGCCTTCCTGCAAAATGGAAATATAGTTTTGACTAAATATGTCTCTGGATGTCTATTTATACTACGGAGCGTAGGTAGATTGAAATAAATTCCGTTAGAAAGTTAAATCCGCCCACTATGCAGGTGTGCGCATTTAAGACCCCACTATGTAGGGTCTCAATTAAATTGATCGACAAGGGTCTTAATACGTCATACAAATCCTGCTACGAAGGTATGGCAACCAGTGCTGTTTGTATTCGAACTAAACTCTGAGCTTCTAATTTGCCCCGAGTTCCACTCGTATAATTGTGTGAGGGTTAAGCGAGGTCACGTGACTGTGATTCTCAGTACAAGCTCCGAAGGCATGTATAGATCCATGTCGAGTCCTGCGACCCTCCCGACATGACAACGTAGGTGTATAGCGGCCGGGGATCGTATGCATTTTCTTTTGGTATTATTGCCTGAAGATGTCTGGTTTTATACCGCCTTCTAATACCGCTTTATACAGTACTGTGTAAATGAAGCTCCCATATTGAACCTTGGAAGCTATTCGCACCATACAAAGCCTCAAATTTGAAAATTTGATATTCACTAGCATTGAAGCCCTTCCATCGCCCAAATGAGTAATTTCTCAACGGTTAAGAGTGGTGGGCGAGAGAGACGATCGCGGAGTGGGAAGGTTTCAATGCCTATGTAGGAATAATGAGGGAATACCACGGTTTGCATAGGTGCGAATAGCGTCACATTTGCCGCCCATTTTTAAGGTGTTGATCTTGTCAACATTGGAGGAATTGAAGAATTTCCGAGGTCCTGGTCCAGGTCAAGGGTAGTAATTTGGGTACTCATATTTTCTGCCAGCTTTAATTCAGGCATCTTGAGAAATATCCAGGCACAATACTACAACAAACCGCCCCTTGCCTGTTATACATCGGTGTACGCTCGTTGATGTATCATTTCTTTTATTATTAGATTACTAAGCGGCGGTTTGGCCGAGTGGTCTAAGGCGATTGAGTATGTCTCTCTTCAACATTTGTGTCCACCAAACATCCACTAACAATCTCCACAGCTAGAAATCAATTCCGTTCGCGGGCGCATGTTCGAATCATGCAGCCGTCGTGCTGTATCTTTTTGCACAGCCTCGGCATAAACAGTATCCCTGAGTCGCTTTCTGAGGCTGTGGTGGCATAGACGTGAGGATGCTGTTCGCGCGCAAGTGCTGGCTTCCCCTTTTTTTGGATTCATATCCCTTTAAATGGCAACCCATGAGAGAGAGGTTTGGGACATTTTCAATAGGCCATTCAATTTACCTCTGTTGTTTGAGGTGTCTCTTTTTGTAGTCGATTGGCCATTAGTCTCTCCTCCTGTTGAGTCAGACTTTGTCACTGTTGCACCCCCCTGCTTAACCGCTTCCATTATGAGATCTTCATCAACTAGGATTGTGTCTTCCAGTAATACTAAGGTGCCTGTGTACTTCATAACTTTACCACCTTTAGTCTCTGGCACCGAGGTAAGCTTTTCCTAGATATCTCTTAGCAGTAGGCAGACCTTTTCCATCGCCGAGTGATCATACCCCTTCGCACTATCTTTGACCATGGATCCTTTCTAGGTCTTTTCCCCCTCGGATCTCTTCGTAAGGTTTTCAAGAGAACGAGAAAACCAAGCCTCAGCGATCTAGCTGTGCACTCCCGAGGTCTGCAAGAAGGCGTACATCATCATCATCCTCCTCCTTAAACCCTAGGCTTTCAAGCTATATCCTCAAATTCGGTTTGATCTTTACTAGCTCTGGTTTCGGTGGGTCAATTCTCTTAGATCTCAAAAGGGGTATTGGGAGTCGCCTGGAAGCTTGGGGTTTTTCCGAGGGCAGTTACTCTTAAAATAACTGATCTGACCATAAGTAAAGCAGTTTGGATCAGCCTGCAGACCATCATACTTTATATGACCCTTCTGCCACATTTAAAGCAAGTCTCCAGGTTTATAGATTCTGATTTGGGCTTCTCCTCATATTTCCACTTTTTCGGCGGGCAGCTACGCTTGAGGTGGACCTTCTCTCTATACTGAGAGCAGGTTGGTGCATATTTGCAGAGAGAAAATGGTTGAGCTTCATAAATCAATGGCACCACCTGCAATAATTATGACAGGCTTCAGCGAAGTGGCCACTGAAACTACACCTACTACAAAGCATACAGTCAATTAGAAGAAAGGATCCCATGCTGAAATGAAGCAGGATACTTGTCGGGGAACGAGATGTGAACAATCCGATAGCGAATCAGAAGATGTCCAGGGGAATAAAGCAACCGCAGGGCTAATTTGTGAACCAGGAAGAATCTAGAAAGAAGAAGAAGTGGAGAGGTGGCGGGGCAAAGAGAGAAAGCAACCAAGGTGAAGAGAGGAGAAAAATAACAGTAAATCACATCTCTAATGGGTGGCCAAAGACTACAAACGCAGCAAACGAGTTGATATGGTATGTAGTGGAGGCCTACATACCCTACAGATATTAAATATGCCTATTTGATTCAATCCTTGCTACAATAGGCCCCACTACTCTGACTAGCACTGGCCAGTACTACACTACCTATGTGGCCAGTATGTAAGGTATGCCGGATATGAATCCTGATATAATGCAATACTTACTTGGCGTCTACGGTCTTTCATAACTCTCGCATATTCAATGATGCCAGCAATTTCAACGTGGTTTCTTAAGTCAGCCTCAGGGTGAAGAGGGTCAGATGGGTTGTGGAGGATACGACCGACGCTGAGGTTACGTTACGGTGGACGATGCAGTGAGCGAGGATGGTAGTTCTAGGCATCATTGTGGATCTGTGGTACTGACTTTCCTATACAGATTTTTCGGAGGCGTTAACGATTAATTTCATGGAGACGGATTTGTATAAGCAAAGTTCTAGTTCGGGCAAACCAAGACAAATGTTGGCCATGTTCAGAATAGATAACAGTCATAGCCATGCAAAAAAAGATAAAGCACGACGGCTGCATGATTCGAACATGCGCCCGCGAACGGAATTGATTTCTAGCTGTGGAGATTGTTAGTGGATGTTTGGTGGACAAATATATTGAAGAGAAACGTACTCAATCGCCTTAGACCACTCGGCCAAACCGCCGTTTTTATTAATCTTGCCCTAATTTCTTATATGTTCAAAAACATCCCTAATTAGGTGGTGGTTGAAATTAACTTCTTACTATTCTCCCTCACGTAACTAGTTACCGCCTTCTAGTTTTATAACGTATCTTACAAGGCGTGGCCATCTCCAAAATAGTAAATGCAATAAATTACAACTTGGTATATCAACAATAGTAGTTTAATACATTCTGTATGAGATCTAGCTTCCCTAGTTTGGAAAATATAAATATCTATGCCTTGATGATTATGATATATATATCTATAGGTTTCTATAACATAGTTTTCAGTACTATGGTAATGCAAATATTATATTTTCTTAAAATTAATATATATAAGGTTAAAATTCCTCACCAATAGCCACCTAGTGAGAATTGCATCAACAATAACGCGGTTATTGAAAACACGAGTTTGTAAAATACATCTTGCATTTACTATTTTGGAGATAGCCACTCGGTTGTGGAATACGTTATAGATACAAGGTTACCAGCCTGCTATTATCATTAATAGAGACGTTTGGCTACGTTCCAGTAAATCCTACTGATAATAATGTAACTCAGACACAATAAAAATATCGTTATATTCTAGGCAATCGCTAAATTAAGTGCCATACATTACATATATCTTCCTGGTTGACATACAGACCAAGGCCCCCCAAAGCTCCTAATATCGCACTGCTTCTCCCCTCATACCTCCCCTACTTCAATTAAGCTATCATGTATACACACGCAGAGTAGTAATCAACCTGGTATCACCCTATCCCTGCTACTCTCCGTACAAATGAAGGGGCTCCAAAGCCCGAATAGCCCGATAGTATTGAAACTAGGGCTCTTCAACCACTATTTCACCCTCATCAACCCTTCCAAAGGAACCAACATGGTATAATGTCACTAATAGTATAAATTCTTCTTTTGAGAGGCTGAGATGGATCGGCGAGGCGTTTCAATTGGTTAAAACCGGGGTATGAAGCTCTGGATTAACGATTTTTATTTGTAAGATAGATCATGGATCAACGACTATCGTAGAAAGGAGATTTTAACGATTTTTATATGGCAGATCGACCCAAGTACCGGATCCCGATCTTTATATCCGGTATTGTTACAAGCATGTAGGTTCGCTGCAGTTATTAATTCATTTATTAACCCCTTGTTTGTGTATGTAGACGGAAAGACTTTTGAGATCCATGATATTCTACTTCAGTAAGTAGTATTTACTCACTGGTATTTTCATATAATTGTTTGCCCTTCTATATTACCCCCGATTAAGCATAGCAGATACATCTGTAATTAATTAGCATACCCTGCTCTGAGGCCTCATATCATATTCCTATATGATTCCTATACTCATACTAGGATTAGCGGGAAACAGAGCCTTTGCAGATAAGTAAGTAGGGAGGGTAGATAACCCTATATCCTACCTCCCTAGTTATGCTTCTGCCAGGCAGAAATTAGTAAATGATTGAGAAATAGTATACATTGCTAAACGCCACTACCTATGTAATAATTATCAAACTCCCTGGTTATATAGTATAATAAGATAGTGCCCAGTGTGTCTATACTATGTACCTAAGGGGCTTATAAAAATTAGTCAGTATTATTATACCTAAACACTAAGTTAGGTAGAATGTATGAGGTTTTTTTTTTTATTTCAATTAAAAATTAAAAATATTGGTCTTTTTACCATAAAAGCAGAATCAATATAGCTAAAAGATAAAGTGGCAAAATTTCGCAATAGCTAAATATGAAGATAAGGTGCAAGAGATTATTAAACGGCGGTTTGGCCGAGTGGTCTAAGGCGATTGAGTACGTTTCTCTTCAATACATTAGTCCACCAAAACATCCACTAACAATCTCCACAGCTAGAAATCAATTCCGTTCGCGGGCGCATGTTCGAATCATGCAGCCGTCGTGCTTTATCTTTTTTGCATGGCTTTCATGGCTTTGCCGTAAAAAAGATATATAGTTTTTTTTGACCAAGTACTCTCTGGGAGTGTTGCTTTATCATAAGTCAGTCTATAGCTAGATGCAGTGAAACCTCGTTAAAATACAAGGATTGTCCGAGAGTAAATCACTGCGAATAAAGAAGTGAGGAACTTTTAAGTTGTGTAATATCTACAGAGCTAACTAAGCCAATGGAGTTAATAAACACGTCGTGGGAGGCCCAAAAAGCAGCTTTGGAATTTGCTCGTAAAATCAGGGTGCACTATACTTAATTAGGTAGCCTTGGCGCTCTTTACTATGGCCAAATAACCCAGGAGCGTAAATTCTTCAAAACGATCGTGGTTTACAAAGAAGTGGAGTACAAGTACATTTTAACGGGGTTTGACTGTATGTTGTAGAAATGAATTCCGGTAGTAAGATGCATTGGCTCATTAATGCAAACCTTTTCCTCTAATTAAATAACGGCGGTTTGGCCGAGTGGTCTAAGGCGATTGAGTATGTTTATCTTCAAGATATTAGTCCACCAAACATCCACTAACAATCTCCACAGCTAGAAATCAATTCCGTTCGCGGGCGCATGTTCGAATCATGCAGCCGTCGTGCTGTATCTTTTTGCATGGCCTTGCCGTAGAAGGCAAAAACGTACATTTTTTTTTACAAAACCTTATATCAAATAGAGCGCCGCTAAAATCTTAGCTCCGAATTTTGATATTGCTTAGGGAAGCACAAATCGCGCATCCCTATTTGCATGGCCTTACCGTAAAAATAATATAAGGGTTCGACTAAGCACTCTGGAAATATTGTTTTAGTATGAGTCTGGTCAGTTATTGGCTAGAAGTGCTGGCAAAGTATGATGCCTGGATAGAAAGGAAAGCCGAGATATACCGGTCAGGTGAAACAACATTTGCCAACATGCTAATCTCCGACAAGGCCGCTCGCAAAAAGTAGGCTCACAGGTAGACTGAAAACTCATGGTGCAGAGGGTCTAAGGAAATGATTAGATCGAAGTTGGTATTACATGCAATTGGCTTTTTTAAGGCGAACTTAGGAGACGAGAATAATAAGAATATGATTTATTCTCAAGTGCGTCTTATATTGGAATGTCAATCTAATCACCTTTTCCCCCAAACACGATTTTCGTCAGCATTTCTTCGCCGCTAAGATGAGAATTACCTTGTTCTATCTTTTAGCCTTTTTTGCGCCCCGTATATCTGCCTTTGGTCTATCTGGTGCCTATTAGCGAATGAATCCCCCGCTAAGTCTAATTTTGCAGCGTATAAGGCGAAGAATGGAAGGGGCTACGTCCCTACCTCGGTAGACGATAGAGCGAAGTTGTTGGATGATAACAGTATATATAATAAGACCGATGAGATTATTTCGAGTCGTCTACTATGTCTACAATATGCCCAATCTCTTTAAAGAGTTTCAAAGTATGTTAAATAGTTTAGTACGAGTTACAGTTTTATAAACGCTCATAAGAAGAAACAAGGCGATTGGAGCAATGAACAAGAGTAAGCATTCTGAACCAGTCAGCCTCTATTCAGTGACACTTTCCTTGCTCGAAAGCGGGTTGACACGATCCGTACCACTGAAAGTCACTTGATAATCAGCCTGGCACTTCGAACTAATGTGGACGGAACTAAACCTGTTTATAACGATTTAGTCGGGGATAACAATCCTAAAAGACTTCCAAATGTCGAAGTGGTACCGGACTGCGATTTGAAGTCCGCTATCGATGCAATTCAGCGAGAGAAGAGGGCGACAGAATGAATCAATGATTACTACAAGTCTTACAGAGATAGGGTACCCAAGGCATCAGGATCTGATAATACGTCGAAGGACGATAATCATGCGGCTAATATCGAAGAGATCTAGAGGGTGAAATTCAGGATGTTGGGAGGTGTATACCACAACGAATAAGGGTTCCACAGTCTGCAATATGTGTCTCTTTGCGAAACCCAGTGCTCATCACAGCTATGAAAAGGCAAAAGGTAAATAAATGGGAGCAAAGTGAAAACACGAAGATCATAAATCGTGAAGTCTTGCAAGAGTTGTTCTAGGCTCAGGGCACCCAAGATGGGTGCTGGAGTATCAAATCATTACTCCGCATTCAGCCGAAAAAATGCCTATGAAGGTGGCAAAAAGAATAAACCACACAGAGGACGTTTCTATGTATAGCCAACCACGCCCACTCCATCGAGACAAATGCGGAGGGCAGCTTTGGGCTGGTGGTGAGCCAACTTTCCAAGACAAGAGTCAGAGGACTCGCCAAGGCAGCTTCTTGTATATATGGAATCTAAGACAACATAAACCTGGAGTTAGTTGTGCGAACCACGGATTGCAGAGCATTTAAGGACCTAATATCCGTAGATTGCCACCGTGCGGTTTCAGCCCTGCGTCATCGCCCGATTGCTTAAATCCATTTCATGAATTCAGGTCTCAAACACCTGTTCATTTTCGAAAATACGTGGTAAACACAGTTGGGCTTGAACTATGAGCATATCCGATGTCGACAAACCAACTATTGAGCCGCGTTGGTCTGAGCTATTTGCCACAATTGAAGCCAAATTCGAAGCCTCCAATATTGCCAATGAAAAGTGGTATCTCGCAACTTTAAGCGCAATTTCGACGACGCCAGAATCACACGTTGGTGGCCAGCTATACCTGTACCTGATAAGCCAACAATTGTATTCGACCACCAGTGAGCGCTGGAAGCTAATTCGACGCATGCGCGAGGCGCTATTCAAGGACATTGCTCTTCTCGGACTCCCTAAACCGACAGAGGCACTCCTCAGTATCACCAAAGTCATGTCCGAGGAAGATGGAGAATGTTTTCACCCGAGAAGGTTGGCAGTGCGACGACGCAAATCATGCGCGCGGCATGGATTGGTTAAAATCAATATATGCACGTAATACCAGTACGCTATTTGGGCTATTCAAAAAGCATCCAGACTTCGGCTTTTGGCTTGCTGATATCACCTATGGGTTACTCTTGTCCGACCGCCAGGTTTTGGATGATGTGGATACGGAGATGGTGGTCTTACCGGCGGTCATGGGTCAGGACATGCCCCGGATGATCTACTGGCATATCCGAGGAACAAGGCGGTTGGGGATCTCCAAGAAAGATGTGCAAATGGTCATGGAGTGTGTGCGTCTGGTCGTTGAAGCTTGCGGTGTGACATTGAAGCAAGTACCCAGTGTGGATGATGTCGATGAAGATTTGTAGAATTGAGCCGATGGCAAGCCAAAGAAATATTCCTCTCACATCTCCACATATTTTTCAAGATACAAAGGGGGAAGAAAGAAGATCGTGTTCTACTAATAGATTGTTTGTTTGGGGTCTGCTTACCTAACCACCTCGAGGACCGCTCTTTCGTACGCATCGGGAGACTTGTTTATGGTTGCCCCGCGTTTTGCCTCTAATTTTTGTATCATAAAATCGACTTGTGAATAGTTACGACACTGACCGCACTTTTTCGTTGTCGTCGCATTCCCTAGCGTGCGCTCTTCCACCCCTTTGGTGGCACGCGTGCCTCCCGAGATTCAATCACATGAGTCCGCCATGTCGGCCTCGTCGCGCAGCCAGAGCTCCTCCCCCGATATTCTGGGTCCTCCAGGCGATGCCCAATACTTGATCTCATCGCCGATCAAACCTTTTACAGGGCGCCAAAGCTGGATGTCTCCCATGATAGCGAAATCACGAACTCCGGCCAAGCGACCGCGACCGCGACCGCGTGTCAGCCTCAGTCCCGCAAAAAGCGCGCATTCAATTCAATTCAACGATGTCCTACTCCCTGGGTCGCCAACAATAAAGTTTAATGGTGGTCGACAAAGGTCGCTCTCTCCGGAGAAGCTCCAGGAGGGAAATGTCAGCCCGTGGCGCATCCGACTCACGCTCGAAGCCACGCAAGACGAAGATGACGAGAACCGGGGTAGCCCGTCGCGCAAACGATTAAAACCCTCGACCACCACGACGATGATACCATTGAAGGATGAAAGGAGTCCATTGAAGGAGAAGACGCCCTTAAAGCGACGAGGACGTCCACGAAAGTCTGACATGAATGTGTCCCCATTTCTCGGGGCCGCTGGGCAGACCCCTCGCCCTGGAAATACACCAGGGCCGGGAAATACCCCTGGACCGGGGCATACTCCTGGGCTGCAACCACGCAAAAGAGGCCGACCACGGGGCACGCCCAAACCCAAACCACAGGATTTCCAGCTGTCGGATGATCAACCAACGCCGACTGTCGAATATGACCAACCCTTTAGTCCGATGGATATTATTCCCAATAGTGATTCCCGTCAAGCCCAGCAATTCAGCCCAATGGACACCATGACCAATGAAGCTGGTCTAGGCCAACACGAACACAGCCCAATGGATACTATAGCTAGTGAGGCTAGTTTAGGCCACCAACGATCTAGCCCCACTGATGCCCTCGCCAGTGATCCTGGACTAGAACAACAACAATTCAGTCCGACGGATTCTTTCGCTGGGAGTAATGCGCACGCCAGCCCCTTGAATCTTGTAGGGGATGCGGACTCCGAAGATGACTCTTGGGGGAACTCAGATATGTCAATTGCAGAGCTTCCAGACCCAACAGAACCCATCACGGAAGATCTGGCCAATCCTCGCCGTGAGTACGGCCGAACGAGTTTGGAGACGCCTGTCATCGGAGCTACGGAACATCACTTTTTGGATGATGAAAATATCCACTCTACCCCTTCTAAAATGCCATCACCCACACGCGAGAGAGCAATTTTGTCATCGAGAGCTTCTTCTCACAATACCGCTAGCCCGCAATCGCGCACATATCCGACTCCGACACCCACGTCTTCGCTGGTCGATGAAGAAAACCAAACCCAACAAGTCAACGAGGATCATCCCTCAAGGACAGTGACCCATCATGCTGAACCTGATCCCGTTGAAGATCCCGCAGACGAGTACGACGAATTCGACACTATCATGGAAAGTGAAGGATTCACTATGATTTCCCTCGATACACTCCCATCAGCTAAGCAGCATGGATTCGGCTCCAGCGCTGTGACGAACGGTGGTACTAAACCAAAGGAAGTTGGAGAACGGCTGAGACGCAAACTTCCCGGGACGATCGAAGACCTCCGAGGTGATTCTCGTGCTCAAAAGTCATCTAGTCCAATCACTTCGGCCTTGGCTCCTAGGTTGGACGACAATCCCAGCACCCATATTCCGGAGAAGTACACTGTACATGCAGCTGAGCGGCAATCCGTTAACCATGTGAACGAGATCCCCTACCCTGAACTCCCTGCCGCATCATCTCCGGCTAAACCAACAATTGTTCCAAAGAAGAGAACATTGACTAGTTTGGCCAAACTTGTTCGTCTAAGCCTGGCTCTCCAAGGTCCCTTCAGGCCCCAAGCAGACGAGTGGTCAGGAAAAAGTAATGCTCGTCACAAAAAACGCCGGTTGGAGGGCGTTTTCGGCACTTTCAACGCTGAAACGCAGCGAGAACTCCGAGTGGCTATGGGTTTAGGACAGGAGCTTGCTATGCGTCGAATGCTCGCCGAGGAAGATGAGGCTGCGGCTATAGCAGCAGAAAATACAGCATCTCGCCTTGAAGAGGAACGTCTCGAGGAGGAACAGGAAGAACAGGACGCGCGTCACTATAACGACTTCAATGATGAAGAATTAGAAGGGCAGGAGCACGATCGACCCTTTGAAGATGAGATCGAGAAGCGCGCAGAATACGCCCAATCATCAACTTTCAAGTTCAATAAATCCATGCAGCAAAGCCCCATGTCCCACCAAAAGGTACAGCGGGAGGCACAATGGCAGCTTGAACGAGAAGAAGTCAGCCGCCAAGCTCAGATGGCTTCAAACTCACGATCGGTGGTGTATATTGATAGCGACGAGAATGTTGCCGAGGATGATAGTGACATCAAATTTGAGCATGAACAACGATTTGGATCTGAGACCGGATATGGGTTCGATGAAGAGCACAATGATCCTGCGCCTGGGCCCATACCAGAACCAGCGCCATATGTAGCCCAAGAAATTGAACCCGAGCCCGAACCCGAGCCCGTGGAAGATGAGGACGATGGTTATGACGACATTTGGCAACTTGAGGCCAACGACCACAGCCATGTTTCACAAAACTCGGAGCATGATGATGTCCAGTCTCATCCGCAGCCGGTTGCACGCCCTTTGGGCAACCTTGCTCCAATTTCCGCAGGTCAAGACTACCTGAGCTCATCTCCTTACGCTACTTCGGAGCATGATTATGTAGCGCGCTTTGGGCCGTCCAAAGTTCGCGAGCTCCGCGAAGAAAAAGTTGATTTGTCTGCTTTGCTTGCAGAAGAGGATACACCAAACCGCGCACGGTATTACAATGGAACGAGTACTCCTCGGAGTGTGCTGACCCGCCCATTGGGGAGACATAATCCATTCATTAACAACTCTCCCATGAAGGACCCAGTATCGCGCACTCCAGCGCGTATTCGTTTACAACCTCTCTCCCAGTCAAGCCCCGATGTTCCCAACCCACGGGTCCCCAATGAGAAGAAGTCCCCGAAGGTTGTGCAAAGAAGCCCACCTATGCAAGAACCATTGGAAGAAGACCATCATGGCAGCAGCGTTTCCAATGCCTCTCTCAATCAATCGAAATCTGCCAACGTGGATTCTGCCTCCACCCCACAGCCTCGCCAGCTCAATAAGGAGGAACCAGGATCATCCTGGTTCAGTAAAATAACCAGTTTCACCCCGCAATGGCTGAAAGCCCCTACACGTGACCGAAGCTCAAGTGTTAGTACTATTCCGGAGGAAGCATCTGACCTCGAAGATGAAGAGGAAATGGCCAGCATTGAATCTGCGAAGGAGCTTGACGGACATTTCCAGGATGGGCCGCTCTCCAATCAAGCGAGCCAATCACCCGCGAGTCATTGGAGACAGCCATCACCATCTCAGTCTCCCCAGATACAACAAGATCCTCTTCCTACACTGGAAGAAGAGGAGGACCCGATACACGAGAGGAGCGTTTCCCGAGACCCCTTGGAAGAAGAGGAGGTGCCGGTTTCTGAGCGGAGTGTCTCGCAAGATCTCTTGGAGAACGAAGCTGCAGAGCCAGTGAACCCCCAAAATGGGGCGTCTCCAGGGCCACGACCACTTGCTGTCTTCGGATACTTTTCCGACGAGCATTACGCCGCGCTTCGTCGTATCTACCGAGTTGCCAAGCGATACCCCGAACACTTTGAATACTACGATGCTCCAGGGCGGGCTGCCATCATCGGTGATTGGATATGGACCTCCGATGGTCATCACGGGGTGCCCATCACAGAGATCCAATTTGCCATTATCGATCGCTTCGCCCAGGAACTTGCTCGGGCCGATATCCAATATGGTGGCAGCGGACAGATCGATTGGACAGAAGCTGATCTGCATCGGAGACTCATTAGCATCATTATTGGCGAGCAGATCCGAGAGGAAAGAAAGGCCAAGGCCAACCGGGGTACTTCTGTGGATACATGGCGATGAACGTCTTGATTTGTTTTCCACCCACTTCTTTTTATATTATGTACTTTTTGATATCCGATGAGCACCTGGCGTCATGGTTTTGTTTTGAATGCGTCTATTCTTGTTCTGATTATGATTCCCTCACGGTTATTGGTTAGGCTTGTGTGCAGCATTGGGCTGTTTTGGGAGGTTTATTGTGCCTGTGATTAGTTTAGGCCTCTAGTCTTTAGCCTCATCAGTTGGACATTAATGAGGTACTGTATACAATAATTTTCAAGTTTTGGATCAGAGTGACCAAAGTACCAAATCCCGGAAGGGGATCCTTGACTACAACTGCGAACACCCTGTATATATCGCATCTCGAACATATGTATCCAGCCAACCACAGAGCCCTCCTGCATCAAGATTCCTTATTTCCCCGAGTATCCGACAGAATAGGGATGGACATATTAATCGCGTGAGTTGAATCGAGAATGCAACTCAGTCCAGCCCATCATACCAGTGAAGTTAAAGTCAACATCAACTGCAAATCCGCCTTTGTCTCATCCTAATGAAACAACTGCACAACCAAGCCTTCAAACCGTCAAACCGTACCCGAAGCAAACACAACCCCCATTGAAGTCCCGACCAAACTTGCAGTCCTCCGCCATCTAGACCAACCAGACCAACCCGCGCCTCCTGCACGATCGTATACTTCTCGCGTGGGCAGCCAAGCAGAAGCCCGAGAGCCTCGCATTCCCCACCTCCGTGCGAGGTGCCTGCGAGGTGTCCCTGCACGCGTTTTCGTCCTTGGGTATCGGTCTGGCCAGATCGTGAAGTACCACTTGGGAGGCGAACTGGGACATTTATAAAAGCAAGGTTGGTAACGACATGAGAAGATCAGTCCCAGAGACAAAGATCACAAGTATAAAGTCTATACTTCGATAATATCTTCTATTTCTTTTCTATACATATAGTTTATCTGTATCGATCCCAACCATGTCGGTATTCACAATCGTCCATCGAGCCCTACCACCACTATCCCTCCCCTGGAAACGACGAACAAGTCTAAAAGGCAAATCCCCCGAACTGGAAATCCTCAGTGAAAAGGATACCATTCTATCAAACTCCCCCAGCATCAGTCCCCACTCCCAAAACAATGAACCCATCTTCATGCACCGTGACGTCCACGGACCCGTGCAGGTAGCGGTGAAGGCGCACGCAAACCACGAAATACCCACCCCCCAATCATCATCCGCACCGGAAAATATCCCGGATCCAGCATCGGATTCGACATCCGAGAAGCGGGTGCACTATTCCAGCCAGACGCATCCGGTGCGGCCCCAGCTCGCTCGCGGTGTTAGTTGGGCGAGTATTATCCGCAGTCGAGATCGGTGGACTATCGAGCAGGAGCGGGAGCTTGTGCATGCGCAGAGACAGCTGGGGAGGTGTCAGAAGGCGTGGAGTTCCGAGCAGGAGGTGTGGTTATCCTATGTATGTGAAAACTATCTTTGTTGTTTTTTGGGGGGTTGTTTTTTCGACTACTATTTTGTTTGCTTTATTATTGCATTGTTCCATGCAGTCGAGATCGTTATCACATTTCCCGATTTGACTTCTAGCAGAAACAATAACGTCATGAACTAACTTTTTGGCGGTGCAGGTCCAGGCCCTAAGTGAAGAGAAGGAAGCACATGCTGGTTTCTTATCTATGCGGCACAGACAGCAGGACGACGAACAGCACCAGTTCCGTAAGGCGTGGAAGCGGAGACGATCCTCATCAGGTGATGATGAGACGCAGCAGTCTGCGATCGAGACTGCGAATCGATTGGGGAAGTTGCGTCGCTTGCAGCGCTATGGCTATTCAGGGCAGCGGTTGGGCGCGACGGGATCGGCGGTTTTAGCTGTGCAGGGATGATATGACGAGGTGGCTTCTAACATTGGAAGTGTTAGGGTTGAAAAAGATAGTAGAGATTAATTTGGATTGTTCATTCAGCTTAGAGTATTTCTAATTAGTGGCTGAATGGAATAGAATGGACTGGCATATCAACTTCATATCATATAACCATGATCCAGTACCTGTATCAAAATCCCCTAGCACGACTATCCCCTACAAGCCCTACCACTTCTTCTCCTTCCCATCAGGCCACTTCCGAAACAAATCGGCTAATAGATCAATCGGTGCCGTCAAAAGCCCAACAGCAGTCTCAAAGAATGGCTCCGTAGGCGCAAGCGGGTGCGATCTGGACGGAACAAAGATCTTAACTCGATCTAGGGATTTAGTTAACTTAACACTCTCCTCTTTAGACAACAACTCCTCAAGTCTAGGCAAGTCCACATCCTCCTCATTGTCTCGCATGAATCCCCAAATCCCGCATGAGTCCCTCAAGCGTCGGCAAGAACCTCGGATCCGTAGATGAAAGACCCTGAAACGATTTCAACTGGTGCTTAACACCATGGTGCTCGAGTCTGTTTTTATCTGCTATTCCCTGGCCGTCTGGGAGAGAGTCAATCAGGGCTGGATAGACGACAAGTCCCTCGCCGATTAGATGGCGGGATAATTCCCAGGTAAATTGGTTTTGAAAGCGGGTTTGTTCGTCTGGGTCTGTTGAGGAGAGGATTTTGTTACTGTGGGCTTCCAGTTCGAGGTGATCGTGTTTTATGGCGGGGAGGATGCGACTGTGGGCGGATGGAATTGCGGCTTCTTCGGTGAAGGTTTGGAGACTTGGTCTTATGTTGCCGCTGAAGAGTGGTTTGGGGGATTCGGCTTTTGGTCGTGGTGGTGAGGTCATTAGTGGTTGTTTGAAGAGAGGGTGGATGGCGAGGGCGCGCCGGAGCATGAGGATGGAGGGGTGGGTTGATGTTTGTGATATTATGTTTGCTATGGGTTTAAAGGCAGTATTCAAAATCTACTCGATAGAATAATCGGTGGTGGATTCCGTTTTTGTCATGATGATGATATGGATGCTAGCCCTAAGTTGTACATCAAAATTTACAAACTGGAGAATATCACCCAAAAGACCAGAAGTGAGTCATAACATGTAGCACAACCAAACAAACCCCAAACCCAAGGTACTAACTTCAATACTATCCTCCTTGTCCCAATCGACGTCTAACCCCTGAGGCACTGCCTAACTCCACCTCCAGGTCTCCCAACAGCCCGGGGTTTCGGAATCAGAACATCTAAGTAATATAACCCATTACACTGGAGGCGTATAAGAATATATTCAGAGATTACGACACTACTTGCTACACCATCATCTGAAGAGAAACCGTTCCTGTCGTATCTTTTCCATATCACATCCTACTGACTTGTGCTCTTACTCTCACCTTCTTTTTTTTACCTATAAATTACCCTCTCTTCTCATTCTTCCTTTTCTCTTACCTACCCATCACCATACCATTTACAATCAAAAATCTAGACCACAACGATAGGAAAGCGAATGTCTGCATAGTCTCACAGCCTCAAGCCAAGAAGTCGAAGGAAACGACACAACACACTGGGCCAATATCTAACCTGGTCTATGACCCCGATGAGCACGACTTCAAGGAACTGATGAACAAATAGCAAATAGTTGGAAACTGCATCAAAGCAGATTGAGATGGAACGGATGAAATGAAAGCTGCAGATATTCTTCTCTTGAATGATATTGGGACTATGATGTTGACCATATATCGTCCTAACCAGATCGGGAGATCCCCCCGAGTCTAGTCTGGAGGCTACGAATAGATTGATAACCCAAGTTATAAAGACTGAAAAACAAGGCATCCATGTAAATTGTACCCGACATGAGGGTAAGCATGAACTATCAAAGCAGAGTACTTATGTGTGTGTGTTCCCAACAACGCCAGACAGGTTGGAGCGAGCATTAGTCTTCGAAGAAAGAAAATAAACACAGAAAGAAAAAAAAAAAATATAGAAATCGAAATCCCAAACACCTCCGAGGTCCATCCCTCACAACATAGCTAATATGATCAATGATAAAGGGTAATCCGTAACCGCATCCAGCGATAAACACCATCCCAACCCATCTTAACGTACATCCGAAACTTCATGTGCAAATCCTTAGTGATTACGCGTCCGCTTTCGACTGCGCTCGCGCTCCATAGCAGCAGGCTGGAACATTTCAAATCCGGGCTGGTGGACGGTAGGAGTCCAGTCGATACCCATAGAAGGCGAGAAATCCGGGTGCAGCTGGCTGAAGATCGCGGGGTCGGCGGGGTGGCCATCGACCGGCTCTGCGGAAGTAGGAAGAGGTGCAGCGACGAGTTCGACTAGGGATGCGTCGATCCAGTTGGATGGTTTGCTGGAGAGGCGGCTAATACGCGCGCAGTCATCGTCAACTTCCTCGTTAATTAGAGAGGTCAATGGGGGTGCGTTGCCGTTGGGTCGGGCGTGGTGGTTGGAGAGAACGTGGTAGGGGAGGATCGGACGGGTGGCGGGCTTATCGGCCAGGTCGGCTAGGGCGCTCAGAGCGCTGTGCGCGGCGGTGGTGCGGGTGGATCTGGTGGCGTGGAAGTTGTGGCTAGCGGTGCGCATCATGTCTGCTGCACTCGGGGTACCGTTATCTTCGTGGCCTGTGCCCTCCGGGGTATCCTCGGCATCGGTATTGTTGCCGTTTGTCACCGCACCGGAGCCGTGGTCTGGGCGTCTGGAGGTAGAGAAGAAGTGGACAGCTGCTATGTGTGCCTGGTTTGCGTGTGCATTGAGTTCCTTGTCGGTGAAAAGGGAGTGGATTGAGTAGGTAGGGGCCACCTGCTCCTTTGTGACCTCGGCCTTGTTGCGCTTCGCAGGCGTGGCATCCCCCGCGTCCCGCGCAGGCGACCCAGCCTCCTCCTCTGGAGCCTTCCGCTTGCGCTTGTTCAGCTCCGACATGAAACCATTGCCCAGCTCGTCAAGGTCAACGCGGTGACGGGTGTGCCGGGTGGTCTTGCGGTTGCTGTGGATGCCACCAGGGCTGGCGGGGTTTGTGATGCTGAACTGGTTTGGGTGGAGGAGAAGGGCATTGGTATCGGCGATGTCGAGCTGCTCCTTTTCACGCATCAGACGGGCGCGCTTGCCGGAGATATTTTGCACCAATCGCTCTCGAAGGGTGGAAGATAGATGACGGAATTCTTCTTGTGCGAAGTAAGTACGGAAATCACGGTCCCGCTGTTGTCTTTCCATAACGTTGTTGTAGTTATTCTGTATAGGAAAAAAAAAGTCACTGGTTAGGGAAAACTCCTTGTAGATGAGAAAAGTATGAAACTCACCATAGCCATGACCAACTCTGCATCTCTCTTCTCCTTGATCTCATTGACCTGCTGGACAAACCTGGAATACCAGGATCCAGCGATGCCAGCCATTTCTTTCGCAAACTTGCTGCCGCCACCAACAGTATCCTCAATCAGAGCAGAAATGCTCTCCGCAGAGTCCGGGAGCGGTCCAGTCACGTAAGGATCAGCATTGTTGATCAGGGTCATATCACACTGGAGTGCATGCAACTGCTGACGAAACTGGGTGTCCCGGTTATTGCTGAACTGACCCGTTAGTTCCTGGAGCCGCTCCTGGAGCGCGGTGCGCCGCTTGTCGCGTTTTGAGGGTACACCACCAGCCCCGCCACCGGGGCTGAGAGGCGGAGGGTTTTGGTAGGACATTGTATGTGGCGAGGGTGGGCGAGAAAGGGTGGTAGATTGCATAGATTGCATTCAGTTAGTGATAGAAGGAAGATGCGATGAGAGGGGTGGGTCACGGTCGAATATGGACGGCAGAATGTTTGGCCGCCCCGAGGAGAATAGGCAATGAGGTGAAGAAGACAGGTGAAAGGAAATGGACTTTCTGATTCTAGTTTGAGAGAAACAGTGTAGAAGAAGTAAAAAGAAAAACACGGTGAGTTGGTATACATAAGTTTTCCCGTCTTCTATTGGTGTTCCTTGTAATTGAGACAACAGCTATTGTAAGCTATATATACCAAGGTTTGGCACGAATGGCCGTCACTTGTACAATTGTGATCATAGCCGTATAGACTATAGGTATTCAACCTGTTGATACAATAGAGAAAGGCCAAATGATTGTTTTAAATTAAGATATCATATCACTCGCTCCCAGCTAGATCTAGATACAGACAACTAATACTAGTGACGTAGCTCAGGAATTTGATTTATTTAGTATAGAATGGCGTAAGGACTTTATATTCGAAATTCTTCTACAATGTCTTTTTAGGTAACTATCTTTCAATATCTCCATTGTCTTTGTAGGTGCCTATTCATGTCTATTCATGCCCATTCAGAATAACTAGCCGCAAACAGTAGAATGGGGTAAAACGTCCCTACAAAAGAACTTCTATATACAATGTGCCTAAAAGTGCTGAATCAATTAATTGTCACGCTATAACTTACATAGATAACAAATCTCCTAAAATGCAAGCCATAGGACTAAAGTGATAAGGTGAGGGCTGACCCTTTGTCCAGGCACATTTCGGTGATGCCTAACGCGAGCCTAACGGAACCACCAGCACGACCCCTACATATACTTAGACCAGTGATATCCTAGAATTAGGAAAAAAGAAAAGATATTGTTAATAGCAGATATATTCCCACTAAATCGTGTATATCTATCTGTCATCAAGACAGAGAAAAAAAAATCATAAAACCCGAATCGCCAACAACCGGGGTATTCATAGTTCATCCAAAAAAATGTTCGCGCGGGGAAAAAAATTCCCAGACGAGTCATGCAAAGGTGCGAAAGAATTATTTTCGCACCGAAAAATCGAAATCCAACACCGGGGACACCTCCATGGGTCCCATGTCATCTTTTGTCAAGGCCGTTTGTTAAAATATGCTATTGCGGAAGAGGGGGTGGTGGAAGAATGAAAAGGGGGGGGTGATGATTCGAGGAAGAGGGAGCAAAGAGCGATCTAGCAATGCTGCAAGGATCTAATTCGTTCGACGAATCACAAAGACACCAAGCTCGATACCATCACGAGGCTCATTGTCCTCGTAATAGCGTCGCTTGCGGATGCCATCGCAGATCTCACTTAGGAGTCCGGAAGACGTGACTTCCTTGTTGCTCATCATGCCGGAGCATCCGGAGCTTGCGTTCTTAGATGAGCGGCGGCCGTTTTGCCAGTACAGACTGAGGACTTCCTTCATACGGGGCTTCTCTTGGTGGATGAACCACTCAGCCCAGAGATTGCGGTCGAGGTGGGCCTCTCCGCGGCCTGCATCTGCTACGTGGAATCGTGAAGAGGAATCGTTGTCGCTCAGTGATTCGCAAAGTGCCACGATGTTCGCCTTCATGGTGGCAAAGTCATCCATTTGAGAGACGGAGGAGAGCTTGCCGAGGTAGCGGCCCACGTCTGCGGACAACTCATTTACCACAACGAGCTGGCGGAGAAGGGGGTCGAGAATGGGGCCTAGGTACTGGGACTTGAAGGTTGATGCACCTTTCTTCGTCGGATACACGAAGAGAAGAGAGCCACCATTAGGCGATAGCTCGCTCATGCGATCAACGAGGTAAGATGGACGGGTACGACAAAACAGATCACGATACTCTTGAGCGGAGGTTGGGGGAAGATAGCGCTCGAGTACCGAGATGTTGACGCTGCGAGGGGGAACAATAGGCATCGGGGCGTGGGACATTTGCCGTTGAAGGGGTCCACGGTAGTCATGGTAAGCACCCACAACTGCCGCACTGGAGAAAACCGTGGCATTGAAGTAATCCTCGGCAGCAGTCGGAGAACGAGGGGTGCTGGGGGGAGAGTGGGGCAGATTTGAAAGGCTGAATTGCTCGGGTACTGCGTGGGTGACATTGATATAGGGTGACTGTCCAGGTTGCAAGTGATTGTGGACGGCCTGCACGATGGAGGAAAACACACTGTCAGTTTTCGGTACTGATACCGCCTGATCAGAAGTTCTAGGATATGGAAGAGTCTGGGAAACGATTTTGACGGCCTCGCCTCGTGTTTTGCAGAGGGCAAGTGAGGAAGCTAGAAAAAGAATCAGTGATTGGCCTTGGAAGCCACGGGATGTGTGGAAAGCTTACCAGTCAAGTCGATGCCATGATCCAGCCATGAGCCAATGTCCTGCTGGCAATCCATGTCATCGTGGGGCCCAGGGCTGCCTCCAGAGCTGGAGGACCTATGAGAGAGCCCATCGGATGGGCTGCTGAGTGTATCGGAAGCACCGGTCGCAGATGAGTTTTCCACACTCGGGTTGTCATCCATCATGGCCATAGAGCCCGGGTGATGGGAGTGTGTGTCAAACAGCATCATCTCGGACTTGGGGTTCCACGCAACGTGGATATCCTCCTCTGGCGGCGTGGGGGTAATGTGGCGGGGTATTCGGACTGATAGTGAGAGTTCCAAGAGGGTGAAGCAGCCAAGGGCCTCGGCCCGCGAGACACAGTGGTTGAAAGACGAAGACGAGAGTCGACCGACCGAGTGCGAGACTCTAAACGATAGGGCGAACCGGGCGAACTGGGCGAGGCACGTTGATCCCACGATGGGAAGTTCACGGCAACGCTGCTCTTGGAGAGAAAGCGAGATACCGGTGAGGGTCTAGTCCGAAGAGATCCTTGTGAAGCTCGTCGGCGAATCCTGGCGGGGTTTACAGTTTCCTGTGTATCTGAGTTCTGGGGAAGATGGTCTCTAGTGTCAAGTTTCACTGTTGGTGGGACATGCATGGTGTGATCGTCAAGAGTTGGAGTGACAGGCCAATACTGTCCATTGCATGAGGGTGGCATCCAGTCTGTTTTATCCAACGGGCGGAAAGAGATGGCAGCGGTCATGAATCATCCGTCGAATGATGGTAGATGATCGAAAGATGACCCAAAGAGGATGATCGGGTCCAAGCGTGGATAAGCGGGAAAGTTGAAAGTTGGTATATAGAGATATAGAGACGATGTTAAAGAAAGGAGTTTTAAGAGGGAAAAAATGACTGAATATTTGGAGGGGAAAGGGAAGAAGGGGGAGAGAAGAAGAAGAAGAAGCAAAAGAGGGCGTGAATCGAATGGAAATTGACGGGAAGGGCAAAGTGGGTATTGGGTACTTCGGCATAGTATGGGCTATAGGGTACTAGATCATGTACTGGGTACGAACCGGGGCAAGGGTTGGGGCCAGACTCTTCAGGTCGGGACAGTCTAGACCTTCCCAAGTCATGGAGTCATCGGTTTCCACTTTACTTTTTTTTTTTCTTTTTCTTTTTCTTTTGGCTGTAAGGGATATTCTAATTTATAGAGAAGATATATTAAACATTATATATTAATATTATAATTTTAAAATGAAAATCAAAATTAATCTGATAGAACCAAATACTAAAATTGTATAAAAATAATACAAGTCCAATGTATAGTTATAATAATGTATACGTAGTACGGAGTAAAATATATAGGTAGTCTAGAGCGACCGATGGGCTTTCGTCTTAGCTCCACGGGGATGACGATCATTTTCGGGTTGTGCAAGTTGAGACCAGAATACACTTTAAAATCACGGAGGACGGAGGTACATGAAATTTGATTATACTTTTGAATATTATATATTTGATACTTAAAATGAAGACCTCATTACCCGAACCAGACTCAAGCATAAGACTATATTATGCTTTTACATATTCCCCTAATGCGGATTCGGTTTCACAAGTCGCCAGTACCACAGAACGCATGTGGAGCGTGGGCCTGGGTGAGGTACTGAGTACTCTGCACTTTCCCAGTGTATACGCAGACGAATGTAGTCCCTTCCGTTTCCGGAGAGGGGTTGGGCATATACTCTTTGCCAACGCACAGTACATCCAAGGCTATAATATAGATATATAGAGAAATAGACATGTAGACATGTAGACAAATAGACATATATCTATATTTATATCCTATGGAATGAAGCATATATATACTCGATTCTAAGATTTATGCAACGCCTTAGTTCGCAGCAAGTTCGCATTCCGGAGACCCTGGAATCCCAGAATCCTGGAATCCGAGTGGCACTATGACAGGCAACCCCATATATCCAGATTCAGATCCAGCCCGATCGTCTGAGCGACGTTGGGACCGTTTTAATTTCCACCGTGCGCCGAGATCTGGTTCACTTCCCTGTTCCCATCTCCGACTTACTCCACCGTCTCACTTAGAGTGTGTCGCCACGCCATTAGATTAATTTAGGATTGGCACGCTCTATTGTACTCCATCAGGATCATATGAATTAGCAAATTTAAGAATTTATTTGACATGCAAGGTGGAGTTGGTTATTTATGGTTAATATACACGAAAGCCAAATAGAAAAGTATACGTCAACTGATATTAAGTGCACCCGCGTTACATGAAAGGAACCATGGTCGGGAGAAAAAAAGTAGATTATGATTAAAATTATACTATCACACTATCACTACCTACACATGTAGGTATAATCACTGTAATCCGACATGATCGACAAATCACATCATTCTCGTCGGCCATGTAGACCGACGCATTCTTCAACCGTGGAGTATCTCCATCGACCCGAGCGGATGGGATACTTCAATCATCCACGGGTTTGGGTCTGATTGCATCATCACAGCGGACTCCATATCCCGCGGAGACCCTTGCATATCGAGAACATGGTCTCGGTCGCGTGGAACGCCAGGGAGTACCATGTGTCCCATGAGATCGGGGAATTGACATCCGCGAAATCCCCAATAGGGTTCTCTGTACAACGTAGATTCCCAAGATCCGTAGATACCTTTCTGGAATCCCGACTGGTTTCAATCGGCAAAGAAAGGGCAGATTCTGGAAAATAGTCCCGGTCGGCGGTTTAAAGTAACCGGATTGGTTGAGAGTTGAGAGGAAATGCACAAGGCAGCGACTGTCGCCACCATGGCCCCAAAGGATCTCCCTCATGAAGTCAGTGACCGGCGCCGAGACTGAGTCGCAGTAGTGCAGCCGGCCAGCGGCTGTGTCATATCCTGCGAGCAATTCCACATAAGCGAGGAACGATATCTCTGCTCCTCCCGTGTGAGCCGGAGCTGCTTCCGCGCGAAACTAGATGGCTTCAGGGGGATTGTGCAGGAGGCGGAGCGACTGCCGTAGACAGGCATGGGGGTCTTGGCGAGCGACGGATTAACCCGAGCTGGATTATCGAGTGTCGCGCTGAGCTCGTAGCACTGGCGGACGAGCTCTTGCACACCGTCGGTCAGACGGGATGCGCGCTCCTCGATATCCGGCCAGAAGGCATCGCCCCAGAAGGGATCTTCGCAGACGGCTGTCTCGAGGGCGTTCAGCCAGCACTGGAAGCCGGAGCGGGGTCCTGCGAGCTGTGAGGCGACAGCGACGAATCGGATCGTCGGTTCGGAGTGTAGCACGTGCTGAACGATGCAGGCGGGACAGCGGGCTGTAAGGTACCAGTCATGTTCTTCGGTGAGAATGCAGTTCAGCCAGGCGAAGGCGCTGCGGGCTTCGCCGCGGAATGCGCGTTCGGGCTCGGCGCCTTTCTGGCTTGGGAGGGTGCGTGCTGCGATGCGCTCGGCTTGGTGATTGATTAGGAAGAGCGGGACGAGGAGGGTGTGGATGATGTCGCGGTGGAGGCGGTAGGTTTCTTGTTCGGTGGAGGTGCAGGAGTGTCGATGGCCGGCGCAGAAACTCGGTCGCTCCATACCGCATTCCTGGCGGCGGAGCTGTTCACGCATTACTCGAAAAGCTTCATTGCGCTCTAGCTCGACTTGTTCATGTCGGGTGATGTGGAACGGGGAGGCCATTGTGGATGGATAGGTCGAATTGTACGCCGTATGTATCTCGGGTATTTTTTTTTGTGGATCGTGCGACCGGGTATAATGGTATAGGGGCTTATAGAACCATGTCGAGATATCGATAAAACCAGGTACAGGATAGGGCTGAGTTGAAGTAGTCCATTAGAGAAAAATAATCTAGGGCCGGATGCGGGCTGGATATTATAGTGGTGTTTCTCTTCCCCCCTTTGCGGAAACGTCATTTACAATGTCTCCCGTTTTTGGTGACAAGTCCAAGACCAAAGCCCAGATGATCCTAATGGAGGGATCCACTAGCTGACGAACACTCTGCGTGTGGCGACGATAATTGGTGGATATGTCGGAATGAAGTGGAGGAGTGGAGATTGGAGCGAAGTCTGGACTGTTGCACATCCAAGGATGTTAAGGGATGTTTATAGATCTGCTACTTAAAAGGTAACACGACACCCAATTACATAGCTATTAGATGAATGCGACATTATTTGTTTGCGACCTACTACGTTTTTTTTAAAACACCATCTGCCATCAATCTCGAGATATTCGCCATAGTACCCTAACCTCCTTATCTCGCAAGGACCTCGTTCTAGCCCCCCATGGCGACCGCCGAAAACCGCCCAGTGGAGTAACGTGGCAGTCTCCGAATTTTAAAAGACTTCGCATCTTATTAGCGTTATTGCTAGTGATATTCAAAGTTACATGCATTTAGGGGTCCACGAGACCTTGATTTCTTCCTAGCCCGATACCTGCCCAATCCTACATACATATGCTAGGTATAAACAAAGAAGATAACTACATGTACTCCGTACCTATGATAACTACGGAATTTTGCTGAAAGAAAATAAAATTAAATAATCTGCAGATCGATGAGATGCCGTGTGCCAGGTTTTGAAGGACTATCGTTTCCATGTCTAGTAAGAGTGGATATAAGGGTAAGGGAGTGATTGACAGGGTTTAAGATGAGGGGGGCAATGCTGGTCCGATCGTGGCACAGTAATAGCGACAATAAATAGTTGGTATAACATGTCTCAAGCCTTCCAGGGTAAGAATAGTATTTTTATATATTAGAGAAGTATTTATAGTATAGGGGCGAGGTGTGTTGTGGAACTCGGTATAGTCCGGGTTAGGGGGGCAACATCACAACAATATTGGATGAATTTTCAGACTTTGGCACAGAACAAGAATCAATTTTAAATATTTTAATATTGACTGGAGACTGCACATCTTCTACCTACTTGAGTATCTGTCTAGTCTCTACGGAGTACACGGAGTACTCCTTAGTCTCGATTTACTCCATACTCCATACTCCAATTGTGTGATATCCGTATGGGGAAAATTAGGGCTGGGCCCCAACGGCCCAGGCACAGCCCTGGAGTCAACAATCAACAATCAACCGTCAACATTTGAAGTTGCCCAGATGTACTCCGTACTCCAGTTGGATATGCTGTGTACTCTATTACTTTACTTTGTACTCTGTATACCTTGAAGCTTAGTTAAAACCCAAAGTACTATCTGGAATGTCCCAATTGAGGCCAGGAATGAAGTACGGAGTACGCTAGTTGGAAATAAACGCCCTGCAGATAATTTGGTTGCTACAGTCCCAAATCAAGGAACTGACCTGTTATTTCCATGTTTCACATCTACTTTTCCTCTTCCCTTAAAATTGTTGAGATTGTAACTTTTTCTTTTTGTTTGCACCTGCCCTGATTCCTTCGTTGTCCGGGCAAGAGCGTCAACGTACATACCAGAGTTGAGAGACTTTACTTTTCTTCTCTTCAAGCCATTGCTATTTCATCGCATCGTCTATTTCACTGTTACTTTCACAGATTTTAATCATGTTACCATCCCTGGCATTTTCGGCAGTGCCATTGCTACTCGCCGGCTTACAGGCTACTGCAGTGGGCGCAATCTCGCCCATTTCCGCTGTCGGCTCCAAATTCTTCTACGAGAACGGAACCCAGTTCTACATCAAGGGTACCTCAAAATCCTACACTGTAGGTATCTTGCCTGACTGACTCGTCTAGGCATTGCTTATCAGCTTACCCCAAGTGACCCGCTTGTCGACACTGCCCAATGCAAGCGTGATATCGCTCGGATGTCCGAGCTGGGCACCAATGCGATCCGTGTGTACCACGTGGATCCCCATGCTGATCACAAGGGCTGTATGTCGGCGCTCGCCGATGCTGGTATGATTGATTCCACTTCCCAGGGTAATTATGTGTACTAATGCGCTTGTCTAGGAATCCACTTGTTCGTCGATTTGGACACTTTTAATACCCAGATCGAACAGGTAGGTCCACTTTCTCCTCGTGTGGATCATCTACTGACGATCGCAGAACGAGCCTCACTGGAATCAGACCCAGTTTGATCACTTCAAGGAGGTGCTCGATGAATTCCAAAAGTTCGACAACACTGCCGGTGTCTTGGTCGGAAATGAGGTACTCACCACGGCTGATGGCTCGGCTGCTGCCCCCTACGTCTTGGCGGCTGCCCGCGATATCAAGGCCTACCGTGATAAGAAGGGCTATCGCGAGATCCCCGTTGGCTACTCTGCAGCCGATATCGCCGATCTGAGACCCATGCTGCAAAACTACATGGCCTGTGCCAAGAATGCATCCGAGCGCCTGGACTTTTACTCGCTGAACGCCTACGAATGGTGCGGCGCGTCCAGCTATGAACAGTCGGGATACAATATTCTACAGAAGAACGCGACTGACTACCCAATCCCTATCTTCTTCTCCGAGACTGGCTGCAACACCCCCTCACCCCGCACATTCGAGGACCAGGCTGCTATCTTTGGTGAGCACATGTCTGATACTTGGTCTGGATCCATTATCTACGAGTGGATTGAGGAAACCAACGACTATGGGTTGATCAGCTATGGACCTTCCGTCGACGCTGCGACTGCGACCGCGAGTAGCATCGAGGATGGCTTTACCCGCAAGGGCACACCGACGCCCGTGTCCCCTGATTTTAACAACCTCAAGTCTCAGTGGGCTACTCTGCACCCGACCGGAGTTGCCCTTTCCGCTTACCGCAAGAGCGCATCCAGCCTCACCGCCATTGAGTGCCCTGCCTCGACCTCTGGTGGATGGGCAGTTGACCCAAACTCGCCGCTTCCTACCTTGGGACAGACCTTTAAGAAGGGTTCTGATTCCACAGCGACCGGTAAGAACAGCAAGGCTACTGACGCTAACTCAAGCGGATCCGCCTCTGCATCGGCAACAAAGGAAGGCAATGCTCACTTTGTGACCGTCGGTTCGCCAGTTACTGAGCGCTTGCTCGCTGGCTCTTTTGTGCTGTCTGGTCTGTTGGGTGCCGTTGCCATCTGGCTTTGATTTTGTCGTTTCCCTCATACTCGACCTTTGACGATTGCGGCCCAAGCCATTGTATTGATAGCATCACAGATTTGGGATAGACGAGTCCGGCTCAGCCACTGCATGATATATTGGAGTTGGTGTGCTGTGTTTGCATACAGGTTATGTTATCTCAGGTCTGTCTTTTCACGAAGCATGAAGTGTACACAAGAAATGAATTATTAGTGCTGCATAAAGAACCCGGTCATTAGACCATCAAGACATTATCGTACATCTTCCATCTACTTATGAAACGTCAACCCTTCTATCCCAGTAATGTTCATATCCAACTCTGGCAGATACAGCTGTGGCGAGACTTGTTCCACTCGTATCTCCGGCTCTTCAAACTCCGAAATATCATCTTCCTCAATCTCAAAATCAACAAATTCCCCTTCCTCAACATTACTCTCGCTCTCAGTCCCAGCATCCCCAAACCCGAAATCAAACTCCGAAACCGACCCGCAAACCGAGTCAGACTCAGAAACTCCCATCGGAGCCGAAGAAGCAACAGAAAAAGCACTCTTCCCAACTCCCGTCTCCCGAATAGCCTCCAACCCCCCATTCCCATGTCTTTGTCCCCAATCTTTCTGTCCCCACTCCTTCTCCTTCTCCTCCTTAGATCCCTTCAATCCTTCCCCCTTCCCCCGTTTTTCCTTAACACAATGCAACCCCCGCATCTCATCCTTATCCCCCCCCACCACGTCCGCGGGCAATAGCATCGGCAAACCCCCTCCTAACCCGCTTCGCAAGCGGCCTCTTCTCACCCTCAAAATCAAGCATGGACCGCACAACAATCAACATCTTCGGCACAGCCCAGAAAGCACGATCGGAGCGTCGATCCCGTCGACAACGTTTCAAGGCATCACCCTCTAACAATGCAATCCACGATTGAACCTGCACCGCATTCCGCGCGAGATGGAACGATGCATCTGCTATCCCGCCGCCGCGGCCGGCGGACCGGTTCCGGGCGCTGCGGTGCGTGCTGAAGGATGTGAGGGTTCTTTTGTGTAGCGTTGTTAGGATGTCGAGAGTTATTGCTGCGAGGGAGAAGATGTCTGCTGGGGTGTGGGGGTTTGGTTGGGGTTCAGAGGAAGATGTGTGGGAGGTGTGGGAGGTTAGGGGTCTTGTGAATGATGGTGCTAGGGATTGGGCGGATTTGGAGTGGCGGAGGGAGGAGGGTGGGTTTGGGAAGAGGGTTGATGAAGGGGAGGTATGGGGATTTGGGGATGTTATGGTTGATGTGTTTGAGGAGGAGGATGTGGAGGTTGAGATTATTGATGGGGCTGAGGGGGTATGTTTGTTTCTTCGGGACCAGAAGGATGAGATGCGGTGTTTTATTGGTTGCGGGGATGTTGCTGTTGCGTCTGTGTGGGTTGATGATGCTGCTGAGGAGGCCTCGGAGGATGAAGAGGAGGATGAGAAGGCGAAGGAGAAGCGCGTTGGTGAGCCGATGCGGATTACTGTGCCTTTTGAGGCCGCGGAGTTTGGTCTTGTACCGTCTTGGGATGCTGGTGGGCTTTCGTTCAATGTGGCTAGGGCTAGACGGGTTGGTCGTTGTCTGCGCTTTGTACGTCCTCCAGATTGAAGGAGGGTTTGGGAGGGCTGTGCTGGCTTTTGCGGGATGACTGGAGCTGCAGGACGAGTCCAGCGCTCTGGGGCGGAGTAGTTGTATGCCTCAAGGTCGTTGACTTGTGGTGGTATCAGGAGGGAGTCGAGTGCTTGGAATTGACCGAGGCAGATGTTAAAGTTTGCGTCGATGAAGATGTTGGATGGGCGGATTGCGCCGTGGGAGTGGCCGCGTGCATGCAGCCAGCAGACTGCAGATGCAAGGCAGTGGGGCCAGGTGATCAAGATCTGACGACGTGGCTCTTTTTCTAGTCGTTTGAAGGACATCGGCTCATCTGTTAGGAAACTGTGTAGGTTTCGATCTGCCGTGGCGCCCGTGAAAAGCACTGAGACGCTGTCGTCTTTCAGATATGAAGCGAAGACAGAGACAATATGCTCGTGTGACAACTTTTTCAAGCTGCGGATCTCAGCAAGAACCTCATCAGCAGAGAAGAAATGCGGTGCACCGCCAACTTGCACTTGGGTTCGCATGTAGACTCGACAGACGGAGCCGGCGAGGACTACCCTGTCTACCGTATCATCACGTCCGTGTATCCCGCTGCCGGTATTAGTGCGTACCGTCTCGACCGGGACACCCTCATTCTCGGTATACACGACATGGTCTCCCTCATCTATCCCACGGACCAGGAAGCGCCATTGGGCATGGAAGAAACTGGCTTCGAGAGCAAGGTCTTCTCCATCGGGGGATAGATGTAGTAAATCGACACTATGTTCCGCGACGGGTAGATCATCATCGTCACAGGATTCGTCGACTAGCGCGAAAATCCGATCGGGAATGCCGATAGCATCCAGGATCATGAAAACACGGCCGGCCTTTGTGAGGATCCATTCCATGTACGTCTCACTGGTCAAACCTTCGCCCCAGTCCGGTAATTCAAAGAGACGCGGGATATTCTCTGGTCGCAGACGACTGACGATGTACTTTGCGTCCAGGGTAGATTTGATACGCTCTTCGGGCCACCATAGTGAGGTTTGTTCGTACTGAGACATATTGGCATGACCCGCAGAAAGCGTTCGTAGATCCAACATAACTGGGAGAGCCGAGTTCTAATATAATGAACCATGTCTGGACAATGCGGCTGTCAAGGCCCATGGCTCCACGAGTGTCCAAAGAACAAGGGAATAATGGGCGCCTACTGGTGGAGGGCTTATCTCGACGGCAAGGAGAGTAATGTTCAATAGCCCCAGAGAATCAGATGGTAGTTCGAGTTTAGAGTTAAGTTATCCCTATAAAAACGGTAGAAAAAGGTAGAAAAAGTACTAGGGGCATAACACTTTCTATGTAACTTCCAAGGTTGTTACAAGTAAAAAATGTCTTAAACTCATTGTCAGCCAATCTAGGGCTTGAGGCTTATCTTTACTAACAAGATAAGAGATCATCATATGTCAACTGTCATATGCACTTAAGTAGATCTATTGTACTTTATTCTACTTATTTGTGGCAAATGCGGCAAAGAATTGCAAGGGAGTTCAATAATTGTATTATTGTATTCCTTTCCCCTCAGAACTTGATTCATCCCATATGCACTGTACATGTACACTCTGCACTCCGGGTATATTCCGGTCCGTTGCGGAGAGACAGCGATCCATTTCTCCGTATACCTATCTCGGGCATGTTAATATATTTTTTTTCTTCTTCAAAAGCCACATTCGTAAGCACTGGTGGCGCCTGATAATGGCATTGACAAGTGCTTTTGTAGATAGCCCATTTGCCTTGTCAGGGACCCGTCAAAAACTCGGAATCCATGCAGCACGACCCCCGTCAGCCTCTCCACCGTTTTCTCGCCCCACAATCTCATTTTGTTGTCGCCCCCAACCCAGACTATCGGGAGGGGATTACTTGGCCCAAAGTTGAGCGGGGTATATCCTTGGAGATGAGAGAGGAGAACGTAATCTGTACTCCGTAGTAATGTACGGAGTAGGCTAGCGCAGATAACCGCACGAGCTGAGTATTATGAACGATGGGTCGTTTTCCAGTTAAATTGAAGCCTCGGAGTTCCGACTATGAGCCAAGCGCCGGGCAACTTGGCGTTCTGGAGATGGTGGACATGTCCACTGTGGAAATTGAAACACTCATTTCTAAACATGGTGAATAGCGTTGTTTTTCTAAGGTAGTATTTTTGTCTGGGAAAATGAGAATGTTTAATATGTTTAATACTCGAGCCCGAGATTGGTCTCACATATCGATGAATATGTACTCCGTAGTAGCTTCCGGGTGTACTTCGGGAGATAATGTGCCCCAGGATAATACCGGGATTGGGATGCCGATATCTCGGCGTTTGTTTCTAAGTGGTTCTAGAAGGGACAGGGGATAGATATTTCATGTCTACTAATCTTAAAAAAAAGGTGAGTCTTGAGGGACCTGAACAACAAATAAATATCTCGAGAATATACTTCAATAATTGAAGCAGGTTTTTTTTTTTTCTTTCTTTCTTTTTTTTCCCTAAAAAAAGCCATCAGCTCTATACCTGAAAGAAGGGGGAGCAGGAAGTCAATTCGAGGTATGTAGGTACCTAGGTATGTATGTAGGCAACTACTTCGATGTACTTGCTAGTAGCCTTTCTTATCACTCTCATCTATAGCCTCATTTTCCATGGATATAGGGCAACAAGGGCTTCAATTAAAGTCCACGAGTCTATTATGGTGATATATCACCCCATCTACAAGAGTAAAGAAACAAAAAGTTGAGCCTTTTGTGCCCGTTTCATCAAACACCTGAATGTGCATCCTAAGAAGAATGTTCCTCGCCTTGGTCGCTCCTGCTGCTTCTCAGCCATGGTCATCTCCCCCATCACCGAGTTCTCAACTTGTACTTCTTCCTTCTCCTTCCCTTTCCATATCTATCAGCTATTTCATTCCAAATCGAGCCAAAATGATTGTTGTCACTGGTGGTGCCGGCTTCGTCGGTTCAAACATCGTCAAGGAGTTGAACAACCGTGGCGTGACCAATATCGTGGTTGTCGACGACATGACCGATGGATCCAAGTTCCGCAACCTCGTCAACTGTAAGGTGGCTGACTACATCGATGCGACTGACTTCCGTGAAGCGATTCGGACCAGGACCTTTTCCCACCGTCCCCGCGTCATCTTCCACTATGGCGCAAGCTCTTCTATCACCGAGACGAACGGTAAGAAAATGCTTGACGCCAACTTCACCTACTCCAAGGAGCTTTTCCATTGGTGCAAGGACCGGGGCGTTCGCTTCATCTACGCCTCGTGCGCTGCTGTTTATGGGGACAACACCGCCTTCACCGAGGGAGACTTCCAAGAAGCCCCTCTGAACGTCTATGGATATTCGAAGATGCTATTTGATCAGTATGTGGTCAAGAACACCGACTTGCGCTCTCCCCAAGTTGCGGGACTCCGTCTGTTCAACGTCTATGGACCCGGAGAACAGAACCGCGATACAATCCCAAGCACCGTTTACCAGTTCTACGAAAAGCGCAAGTCATTCAAGGCGATTGAGCTCTTCGGGGAATACGCCGGGGTCGAAGCTGGGCAGCAGAAGCGTGACTTCGTTCACGTTCAGGACGTTGCCCGCCTGAATTGTTGGTTCCTCGACCACCCGGAGATCAACGGCATTTACAACGTTGGCACTGGAGTTGCCAGCAGCTTCCACGACGTCGCCACTGAAGTCGCCAGTCACTTCGGTAATCCCGAGGGCTACATCAAGTTCATTCCATTCCCAACCGAACTGAAAGGCAAATACCAGAGCCACACCTGCGCCGATATCTCGAAGCTCCGCCGGGCTGGCTCTGTGTTGCGTTTCCGAGGTATCAAGGAAGGCATCAAGGATTACTTGGAGTGGCTTGAAAGTCCTGAAGGTTTGGCTCGCTAAGCATTGCGCCGAACATGATTACACTTAGCACCCTTGGTGCCTTCGAAAACGCGGCCAAGCTTCTATTCCATGACGAAAGACTTTATCCTTCGAAACGACATGGGGCCGTCATTTGTTTCTGTTTACAGAAATCTCTTCATATTTGGCCACACCAAATATACTTATGAACATCACGAATTTATCACGAGAAAAGGAAAAAAAAAATAAAACCCCGAAAATGACCCGGCAAAACGATAAAAACAATTGAACTGGTCAAACTAGCCTGGATTGAGCGAGATTTCTTGAACCCCGACGAACAGGTCCTCCACATCAAGACAACCTAGGTAGCCAGAATTTCCATAAAAAATGGAACAGAGATCCTCAAACACATTTCTCCTAGATAGTAATCATTGAGTGTTCGTGTGTGTGGCCTCATATCCGCACCCAATCAACCCTGCGGGGAATTGACAGCCTCCTTCTCGTGGGGTAATGATTTATCTTCAGGCGATGCTTGTTTTAACACTGCACCACTCACAGCCCACTTCATGGAATTGAAAAGCCTAACAGAAACTGGTTCATCCCTGCCAATACCTGATCAACTCAAACCTGGGGGGCCAGAAAGCGTGAAATTCACCAACTCACAACTTACGCCAACAGACCATGAACCTGCCGCTTGAAAACCGATAGGGACAGCATGTGTCTTTGAATCGCTGCTATAGGACTAGGAACACGTTCGAGTGTTTGACTATTGATTAGACCCCCGAGGGCCATATGCTGAAGCAGCCTCTAGTGCCCGATAATTTCCACAGCTTGAGACTTTGCCTTTCAGGACAGAAATCTGGATCTTCCGAATATCAATACAACTGCAGAAGTTGCAGAGAGCAAAGGCGAATTAGGCAACGTCGATCTCTATTCTTCATACGTCATCCTTTTTAAATCCCAGGGAAAGGTTCAATGGTATATAAATAGAAACTTAGTGTGTCGAAATGCAACAGGGCTCAAAGAATCTACTATGAGTCGAATAAAAATACTTTGAACAGAAAGTGACTTAGTCAGATACTCTTAAAAAAAAAGGCGAGGTCTATCGCATTGAATTAGGGAGTGAATAAATAAAATACAAAGAGGTCCCTTTAGGACCGACGATCTGCGTCAATTCCCAGCCAATAGTTCACCTCAGAACCAGGACGAACCACTCCAGGGCCGCGAAGACAAGCAAGCAAGAAAAAACGAAATCAATCCGTACTGTGCATATTTGTAGAAACAAGAGATAAAATAAGGAAACACACGAGGTGTTGGTGGGTTAATTTGCAGGAAAAACGCATTTACATCACCAAGCTGAAGAAAGCAGCGAGAGAAGTCAGCACCAGACTGGAAGCAATCGACAAGCTCGAGGCCGAGTTGAAGACCGGGGATGCGCTGGGGGAGGCGCTTCTAATTGGGCTTCGACTCGCGTACGGGTACCCGCTTGAGGTCACCCAGATTCCCGATGTAGGGCGGGGAACACGGCCGCTGTGTGCTGGGGAAGTGCCAATAGGACCAGCAGGAACCAGACCAATGGTTGGAGTGGCACCGGAGCTAGTAGCGGTATTTGTGACGAAGCTGACCTGCGGCACAGTGACGGTGTAGGTCGAGTAGGTGATTGTTGTGCAGGGGGCGGTGGGGCCGGAGGTGATGGGGACGACGGCGCTGGCAGTGACAGTGGCGCCGGAAACGCTGGATGGAGGCGCAGAAGGAGCGACTGTCGGGATTAGGGTGATGGTTGAGGGGATGGCGGTCACGATGCCTGGGTTCTGAGGGACCCAGGCAGCGCAGATACCGGTGAAGTAGGAGAGGGCGGATTGGATCTCTTCCTTGGAGGTACCCCAGGCTTGGATGCAGGAGATGACTTTGCTGGTGAACTCGCTGTTGGGGCAGAAGCATGAGGCATCGCTGTTGGATGTGCACTTGGGGGTGAGAGTGAGCCAGGTATTGATACACTGGGGCACGGTATTGGGGCAGGGAACTGAGGGAGCTGGGCTCGATACCGGGGAAACACCAGTGGGGACCGCTCGGGTATTACTGGCTGTCGAAAGAGAATTGGTCTCGGTGGCAGTAGTAGCGGTAGTGGTGCATTGGGTACAGATAGTTGAGACGGAGGTGAGGGTCACTGTGGAGACTGTGTTGGATGTGGTAACGAAAGTGGAAGAACCCGACGTGACGGTGTTGGTCACCGGGCAGGTTGTCTCTGTCACGTAAGTCACAACGGTAGTAGTGGCACCCTCGGGAATGGTGGGTGTAGAGCTTGCGCCAATGCTAGATAGGACGACACTAGTGATAGCGGGACCCGTAGGGGTAGTGGTGGAGGCGACACCTGTATCAGAGGGAGCAGGTGTGCTTCCGGCAGCGACAGAGCTAGGAAGGCTAGAAGTAGAGGTTAGGGTAACAGTTGAAACTGTGCTGGATGTCGTGACGAAAGTCGACGATCCAGAAGTAATAGTCGCAGTCACAGGGCAGGTGGTTTCGGTCACGTAAGTCACAACGGTTGTAGTCTCACCCTCGGGAACGGTGGGCGTAGAGCTGACTTCGACGCTGGATGAAACGACACTGGTAATAGCGGGGCCCGTAGGAGCAGTGGTAGTCTCACCCTCGGGCACTGCGGGTGTAGAGCTGACGTCAACGCTAGATGAAACGACACTGGTGACATCGGGACCCGTAGGAGCAGTGGTAGTCTCAACACCGGGAACAGTGAGCGTAGAGCTGACGCCGACGCTAGATGAAACGACACTAGTGATAGTGGGACCTGTTTCGGAGGGAGCGGGGGTGCTTCCAGCAGCGACAGAGCTTGGAAGGTTGGAAGTGGAGGTCAAGGTGACAGTTGACACCGTGCTGGAAGTTGTGACGAAAGTTGACGAGCCAGAAGTGATAGTCGCAGTCACAGGGCAGGTGGTTTCGGTCACGTAAGTCACAACAGTTGTAGTCTCACCCTCGGGAATAGTGGGCGTAGAGCTGACGCCGACTCTAACGCTAGATGAGACTATACTGGTGACAGCGGGACCCGTAGGAGTAGTGATAGGGGCGACACCCGTATCAGAGGGAGCGGGAGTGCTTCCAGCAGCGACAGAGCTTGGGAGGTTGGAAGTGGAGGTCAAGGTGACAGTTGACACTGTGCTGGAAGTTGTGACGAAAGTTGACGAGCCAGAAGTGATAGTCGCAGTCACAGGGCAGGTGGTTTCGGTCACGTAAGTCACAACAGTTGTAGTCTCACCCTCGGGAATAGTGGTTGTGGAGCTGACGTCGACGCTAACGCTGGATGAGACTATACTGGTGACAGCGGGACCAGTAGGAGCAGTGGTAGTCTCACCCTTGGGAACTGCGGGTGTAGAGCTGACGCCGACGCTAGATGAAACGACAGCGGGACCCGTAGGAGTAGTGATAGGGGCGACACCCGTATCAGAGGGAGCAGGAGTGCTTCCAGCAGCGACAGAGCTTGGAAGGTTAGAAGTGGAGGTCAAGGTAACAGTTGACACCGTGTTGGATGTCGTGACGAATGTCGACGATCCAGAAGTGACAGTGGCAGTCACAGGACAGGTGGTCTCAGTTACATAAGTCACAACAGTTGTAGTCTCACCCTCGGGAATAGTGGGCGTAGAGCTGATGCCGACGCTAACGCTAGATGAGACTATACTGGTGACAGTGGAACCCGTAGGAGCGGTGGTGGAGGCGCCTGTTTCGGAGGGAGCGGGAGTGCTTCCAGCAGCGACAGAGCTTGGGAGGTTGGAAGTGGAGGTCAAGGTAACAGTTGACACCGTGTTGGATGTCGTGACGAATGTCGACGATCCAGAAGTGACGGTGGCAGTCACAGGACAGGTGGTCTCAGTTACATAAGTTATAACTGTGGCAGTCGATCCTTGGGGAATCGCCGGTGTGGTTTCGGCGCCCACGCTAGAGGGGACCGAGCTAGTAATATCGGGGCCGCTGGGGAGGGGACTAGATGCCTCTGCAGTCGTGGAAAAGACAGGACTTGATCCTTCGGGCGTACCAGATGGCCCAGGGCTGGAAATGACAGTGTTCGAAGCCCCGGGCGCACCAGATGGGGCAACGGTGCTCTGGCCAGCAATGGAGGTAGCGGTAGCCGAACACTGGGTGCAGATTGTAGAGACAGTAGTTAAAGTAACAGTTGAAATGGTACTTGAGGTAGTCACGAAAGTAGAGCTACCAGAGGTAACAGTGTTAGTCACCGGGCAAGTGGTTACAGTCTCCCAAGTAACGACAGTGGTGGTAGCCTCTCCAGAAGCGGGGGTAGTGCCAGCAGGAGACGAAGGTGCAGGCGATGAGACATTGGAGGTAGCCCCGGGAACCGAGGAGGTCACAATAGGAGCCGATGAGGTCCCGACTGACGTAGAAACAGCTGAAGTGCCACTAGGAGGAATTGATCCAACCGGGGAGCTTACGGGCAAGACGCCGCTTGGGCTTGTGCCTGTAGGTAGTGGTGTGGAGCCGACATCAGTTGTGGTAGTCTCTGTCACAGGACACACAGTAGTCGAGATCGGGATTGTCGAAGTCACGACTGTGGTCGAGTCCGCTGGGCAGCTCACAACATCAGGAGCACAGCTAGTGATAGTGACTTCACTGGTGGTGTACACGGTTGATGTAGTCATCTGGACTGGAGTGGTGATCAACGGGGTCGAAGCGGTGGAACTTCCAGCCGGAGAGCTAATAGGGAGAACACCGCTAGGGCTGGGTATAACGGAAACAGATAATGAACTGGTAGCGGTAACAGTAGTCTCAGTGACAGGACCCACAGTGGTCGAGACCGGAATAGTCGAAGTCACGACTGTGGTCGAGTCTGCTGGGCAGCTCACGACGTCAGGGGCACAGCTAGTGATGGTAATCTCGCTGGTGGTATACACAGTTGAGGTAGTCATCTGAACTGGAGTGGTGATCAACGGGGTTGAAGTAGTGGAACTTCCAGCCGGGGAGCTCACGGGCAAAACGCCACTTGAGCCTGTACCTATAGGCAGAGGTGTGGAGCCGACAGCAGTAGTCTCAGTGACAGGACACACAGTAGTCGAGATCGGAATAGTTGAAGTCACGACTGTTGTAGAGTCCGCTGGGCAGCTCACGACGTCAGGGGCACAGCTTGTGATGGTGACCTCGCTGGTGGTATACACGGTTGAGGTAGTCATCTGAACTGGAGTTGTGATCAACGGAGTTGAAGCGGCGGAAGTTCCACCGGGGGTATCAGCCGTGATAGACGATATAGAAGAAGCCGAAATCGAGGATAAAGGAACGGATATACCACTAGAAGTAGGAACTCCAGCAGATGAGCTAACAGGGAGAACACCGCTAGGGCTGGGTATAACGGAAACAGACAATGAGCTGGTAGCGGCAACAGTGGTCTCAGTGACAGGGCACACAGTGGTCGAGATCGGAATAGTCGAAGTCACGACTGTTATAGAGTCCGCTGGGCAGCTCACGACGTCAGGGGCACAGCTTGTGATGGTGACCTCGCTGGTGGTATACACGGTTGAGGTAGTCATCTGTACGGGAGTGGTGATCAACGGGGTTGAAGAGGCAGAAGTTCCAGCGGGGGTAGTGGAGGAAATGGAAGAAGAAACCAAAATCGAAGATGTAGGAATGTATGTGCCACTGGAAGGAGGAACACTAGCCGATGAGCTGGCAGGTAGAACACCAACCGATGAGCTGGTAGGCAGAACACCAGCCGATGAGCTGGCAGGCAGAACACTGTTCGGGCTGGTCACGGCAGACACAGACGGTGAGCTTGTGGCGACAGTAGTGGTCTCCACAACAGGACTGGTCTCCGAAACAAGAGTAGTCTCCCCGGCAGGTGCAGTCTCCGTTACAGGGCAGACTGTGGTGGAAAGGGCGATGGTGGAAGTTACCACAGTAGTTGAGCCTGATCCAGCAGGGCAATCGGTAACAGTCGGGGCACAGCTAGTGATAGTGATCAAACTGGTGGTAAACACAGTCGATGTAGTCATCCGAAGAGGTGTGCTCACCGCTGAGGTGGTGGTTGGGACCACAACAGAGTCTGGGACAGAGACCGAAGGCACGACAGAGCCAGGGCCAACAGACACAGATATCTGTTCATATCGAGCTCTGATAATAGGAGTAGTGGTGGCAATGGCAAGCGCAGTGGTTGTGGAACCAGGGGTGCAGTCAAAGCTAACGCTGTATATGCCAAAACCACAGCTCTCATACTCACTATCGTCGGGCAGCTCGAAGTGAACGGACTTAGCACCACCACACTGATCGTTGGTGACCACAGTACCAGCTGAGTTGCAGGAAGCGGTGTTCTTGCAAGTCGACCCATCGGGCATGCTATAGATGATGTTCAATTCGGTATCCTTCTCAGTGGCAACATGGAAGTTGGTCACAGAGAAGCTGGTCTCATTGGACCCGGAGGCAAATGACGGAGCCGAAGAACCGGAGGTCTGGGAGCTAGAGGCCGCACTGGAGCTAGAGCTACCTTTGGAGACGGTGCCGGAAATGCATTTCTGGGTCTAGAGTCATTGTCAGTATTTGCAAATGAAAGAGAAGCATACATTCCTTACACCACGCTTGCCAAGGCTAGAACCAAATCCATTGCCGCAAGTGAAACCAGAGAAGGAGAAGCCACCATACTCGGAGAAAGAGCCAGCAGCGAGGTCAGTCCAGCTGAAGCCCTTGCTCTGGTACTCGTTACACTTGTTAGGCGATCTACCCGGGGTGGAGTAGTATTTCTCGGACCCCCAGTACTAAGACGATCCGAGTTAGAACATATATCAAAGATGATAGGACGTGAGTGGAGGCATACTGATCCGGTGGCCTGGCCAGAGGCCAGAAGAGAGAAAAACGCAATAGCCGAAGTGACCTTCATAGTGGAAGGATAACGACAACGAGTGACGAGAAAGTGGGACGCAAAAGGAAGATAGAATGGAAGGAAAAAAGAAGAGAGAAGAAGTATGATGAAAGAAACAAAATGAAGTGATATAAAGATCAGGGCTGGATAGGCTGCGATTTAGAAAGCTAGGCCTCAATAGATATTGCAATAAAAGCCACAATTGTATAGGAAGCAAAGGTGGCAATTTCTATTAGTATTGTTGATCGGCGACAATAAAAAAAAAGCCTCAATGAAACTGAACCAATATCAAACGAAAGAGGGTGGGACAAGGAAATGCGTATCCCTGAACGAGCGTCTTTGGTTGGGGACGAACCAAGATAGGCAAAAAAAGCCAAAAGGAAATCAAACAATGACGAGAATGAAAGAGGTGCAGAATCTGGGCAGAGTCGGGGGGTCTTTAAACAATTGTCCAACGCAGGCTATTCCACGAACCTCTGCAGACAAAGATTTGGCTGCAGCTAGCAAGCATTTCTCTGCTGTCCCAAAATACCCTGGCGTCAAGGACCCTGGTAAGACATTTCGTCAGAGAAAAGCGAGCCTCTCTCCAATCGGCAAGTATCTGAAGGTTCAGATGAAACGGCAGTGGCTGAAAAGAGGGCGAGCTTAGGATAAATCTAGAGCTCGGCGCCGATTAGTGCAGGAACGAACTGCAGAAGCTGGAGAAGAGCCACTCAGGCTTGCAGGCTGGGGCCGTTGACCAAGGCGCTTGCCGGGGACCAATCGCATTCAGCATCAGTTCATGGGATGTGACTTGTGAGATCAATCGACATTAATTGATGGCCAGCCAATGAGAACCCTCGAGTAAAAATAGTGTATGAATATTAGGCGCTTGATCGGCACGGAAACTTGCATATGGCCGAGGGTTGGAAAGAAAGGGCCATCAGGGTAGATAGAGTACAGGTAGAGTATAGGTAGGGTACCAAAATCCACGTGCAGTTTTTTGATATGGGGTCTTCCATCTCTCCATATCTCTAGTGGCTTGAACTCACCTTTAACCGAAACCAACTATTTCAGATTCGGTGTCAGAGATTCAAGTTCAAAAATAATTTGAGTAACAATTAATGCGACCGATGAGAAAAGAGAAAAATACCCTGGCGCCTCGCCCATTTGTCGCCCACTTTCTGCGTGGCTCCATATGTGCTTATTATTGATGTTCATCATCTTTTCCTTTCCAAGTATACTCCGTACAAGCTCTTTCATGCACCTTCGAAGCGCCGGGGTTGACCAATCAGAGAAGAGATATGGAGTACTACTTTGGGGCCAACGGCACTGCTTGGATGTCGCACGAAATTGACTTCCTTTTTATTTTTTGATCTTTGTTCCCAGGGGCAACCCCCTGCAAGGTCGAACAGTGAGATGCTAGTGGCGGGTACCTGAACGCTCCGTCTCACCTCTTGACTGATTTATGTGGACCCTACTAAAAAGCCGAGCGCCAACGAACCTGTCTAGAGCAAAAGTCTAGTGGGGTTGTCTAAACAGCTTGAGGGGTTCCTCTAAACGTGCAATACTATTACTATCACATCTCCGATCCAAATCCGAATAAAATCCTAACGGATTTCTAGTTTAGACTGTACTCTTTTCCGATCTATAACTCCGCAAAAGACAGGGATTGTGTGACTCCGGCTTTGAGGGTTAGAGGTGCTGATATTCCGTTTCTTTCAGCTATGTTCTTTAGCAAGTCTTTCTATTTACTTTTTTAAATCTTTTTTATTTCTGGAAATTAAAACTGAAATGCAAAATCTCTCTCGGCGCGTCGGACGATGGCTTTGTCTGCAGGCTTAAATCCGGTTTAACGTGAAACGTGAGACGCTCAACTAAAAATACCCACGAATAAAAATTTTAGCGCCACGAGAATACTACGCTGTACCCCCTTGGAACTGTCAGAGTCCAGACAATCCGGTTAATTTGTAAAGTCTGAGGGTTTGATATTAATATATTCTCCTCAATGTTACTGTGCAAATGCTACGGAGTACACGAGAACCATCTGCGCCCAGGTTGCATTTGATTTCTTGCCCATGCGGTGTTCCCCCGATGCCAAGGCTTGTCTAGACTTCCTATTATGTCTCGCTACTCCGTGCTCTGTATTTAGGGGCAATGTGTCCCCCTCGACAATTTATTCTAAACATTTAGCCGTACAGCGTCCGATAGTCCCAATCAAAAACTCCTGCAGAAGGAGTACTCCGTGGATATTCAGCCGCTTGTGGGATATTACATGACTACGGGGTATGTATCAATATTTGACAGCATGTGGGAGCTGGTGGCAACTTGATAATATTATTGTAGTTATATTCAACCCTACTTGGCGTAATGACTGGATCCCTAGCTTATGAATATATTAGTTCATTATCCGGCTGATAAAATATCATGTAAATGTCCACGGAGGACGGAGAGAAAGGTGGCATTTGCTTCCATTCAAAACCGTAGCCTAGACAGTCAAAGACTCATGGCCTTCTTTAACTGGTACTTATGTACTCTGTGGGGTGAATGTGAACCACCTGGGAAGATGAAAAAGTATAATTTCCCTCTCGAAACTAAACAGTCTTGCGTTGGAATATAGTATCCTAGTCGACAGGTCTAGAATTGATTAAGCTTGTTTTGCTAGGTAGATGATTAAATATACAGATCTACTAACTTGACCACTTACACTAGAGAATTTATCACTTAGACCCCACAATGGAAAGTATACTTGCAAATCTGACTAGAAAACAGAGAAACGTTCACTGCAGATCTTCCTGGTAGATATCAAAATGAATATGTCTATGTATGATGCATCAACTAGCGGTGAACAGCACGAGCCTCGAAATGAGCCGCATGATCTAGTCCCACTTTGCTCTCCCGCGACAACATTCCTTTCAAGACCTATACATTAAACATGGAAGATGCCCCCCGCCCAAGCAAAGAAGCGTTTGAATACACCCTCCGCGCCAGCTATCAGTTATGGTCAACCCATTTCAACACCAATGATAGCCTCCGATGATTCCACCGCTGGTGCTCGGGCTGAAAGAGTTGAGAATTGGCTCGGTGGCTTCAACGTAGCAGTTGAGGCGAAAATTGAAGATTGCCAGTAATAGCACGTAGATCGAATTCTTAGATCCACGAATCAAGGCAAGGCTCTTCAATTATGTTCCCGTCGACGAATTCACCCTCAGCATCAGTGCTATAGTCATTAGGTCCTAACGTTAAGGATGACCTGATACACACCTCAGTCCTAGTTCAATGGTACGAAGCATGTCGGGCAGATTTCCTGAACAGACCTCCAGGGGAACCCTCCCGAACCTCCCGTAGGACCCAATCCGGGCTTCCTAACCTCACCTCTGTGGATACAGACTGTGCTTTCTTGGGTTCCCCACTGTCCATCACGAGCTGAACCAAGGGGCCCTGTTCTCATCTCTTCTACGTGCTCTTTGGGCCAATTTTGGAACCTTTCCACAGAGATAGCTCTCTGTTGTCCGAATAATTTTCTAGGGCCACTTTGTTTTTCAAGGTTCCTTCCTTATGGATCCGCTTCCATTGTTACCTAGTTCTTATGTTTTGTACAATCACACCGGAGGGGACAACACAGATGGTAGGGATAGAGACGATGAAACCAATTGCGGACCTTGGGAGATCTACTTAAATAAGGTTTAGGTGGATCCGGAGCTGCTGTGGGTACATCTAAGGTCTGAGCTTCATTATAGAGGATTCAGATCAAATGATCATCGAGTACTTCGTATAAGATAATGTAATAAAAGTTTCGAATGTTTTTGATATTGGTAAAGGTAAATGTAAACAGCAACTTGATCATCCATCACTCGTTAAAACGCAAATCCGCAAGTTTTCAACTCCAGAAATCCAAAGGTATCCCCAGCCCCCGCGACAGGCGAGGGAGAAAAATGGCCAGTCAATAGATATGACATGATGAAAAGAAAAGAAAAGAAAAAAAAGGAAAATGAACGACTGGAAAGATAATCAAATATCAGAAATGGATCGCTTTTGTGTTCTAGGAACCAACATCGATATTTCGCAAGTCAACTCAGCGTGCATGGTAAATCTAACTCAATCATTAGAAAGATAGACTGGCCTCCACGACACTCTAAGTAGCAAGATGCAAGACGACCAGAGCAAAGAGCCTGTATGCTCAACGTGAGGTCGACAGAGTCAAAGGCACAAGACACTAATAGGAAAGTCTGCCAGCGACTAAAAATAGATAGAATAAATTGTGGCCGTGGTTATCATATGATCTTGGTGGAAATCCAGAAGTCGTGCAATCGTGAGACCTCAGAGAGGTGCTGGGATAGGGAGCTGAGAGCGACGTTGCTGGGCATCCATCAACTTGCGTCGCACAGCCTCACCGCCTGCAATGCTGCTTGATTTACGCTTGCGGGTGGGAGTTCGCTGGTCGTTGTTCTTGGCGTGTCGGAAGACACTTGCAGGACGTGCGGGAGAGTTTGCGGGCATGAACTCGCGGTGCTGGGGGAGGCGGAGGAGCGCCTGGTAGCGGTTGTGGTTGCGACGGAAGGCGGTGACAATGCCCTTGTCCAGGTGATTGAGGAAGCGCTCTTCGCTGTTGGCTGGTTGCGACTCAGACTTGCGGGTGGGGGTAGGTGTGCCCATGGACTTGGCAAAGGGAGTGGCCATTGGTGAGACCATGGCATCATCATCCATGTCCTCATCTTCATCGGAAGATCCATTGCCAAAGTCGATAAAATCGTCGACATTGAGAGCAGCTTCTGGGTCGTCTTCTTCGTCTTCTTCGAACGAGCTGTCGATGGTGAATTCCTGAGAAGGGTAGAATGCCTCAGGGGGGCCCATGACCTGGCCTCCCGGGGTGAGATCGTTGCCGAGAGCGGTCATCATGAGGTTGGCACTCGAAGCCAGCATTGGGCTGAAATCAAGCTGATTGGGCGAGGCAAGTGCATCGGTATCGCTCTCATCAACCAAGTGAAGCGTAGTCTGGCGAGGGCTGGTGTTGGCAGTTCCGGGCATACTGTTGGCGGCGGAGTCCAGCCAGTCGTGGCGAGAAGAGGCATACGCGGGAATGATGACGAGATGCTTGCCAGTGCAGTCAACTAGGGCTACTGGCTTGTGGGGATCTGCTACGAAGGTTCCCATGATAGGCCCTCGGCGGCGGGGAATACAATCACTCTTTTCATCCACAGGGGCCAAAGAGTCGGACGAATCCCGGCGAAGAAGGGATCGAGGGTGGGTGATAGTTGCTGGTGGGGGGAGATCTTCGTCTGTGGTGTCACCATCATCGCCTTTTCAAAGAGGTTAGCAAAACCGAAATACAATACGAATTGACCAATCATCATACTCTCGTAACCACTCAAGCTGCCCTCTGAGGATCCTTCAGACTCAACGTGGTAAATGCTTCCATGGCCGTAGTCAGCATCACCAAACATCTCTTCTGATTGCCGACGGGTGTTTCTCTGGAAGCTTTCGTTGTCGTTTTCGATCATACGACGCAACTGTGGGTCCAGACTGTCCTGTTGTAAGAAGTCGCCGGGTATATCGTCGTCACTGTGGGAATCACTATCAGAGGACGAATCGGATCGCTCCTCGAAGTGAACTCGTCGGGCGACTGGTGTCTCAGCGGCTTCGCTGGTCACCTGAGGCTCCCCAAAAGTGTCCATGGCACTGTAAAGGTGCTCTTCATCAAAGAAGGATGCAGCCGGTAGGAACATGTGATCGTCGAAGGAGTTGATAGCCCACTGATCCTCGGCAAACCCAGTGCTAGGCAAAGGGCGGTGGGTCTTTTCAGACTCCACGATCATCATTTCTTCCATCTTCTCAACGTCTTGGTCTTCATCCTCGGCATCTGTGATGTAGTCTACACCGGCATACACATCATCCGAGCTGCCATCCGAGTCATCGGCGTCATCGGCGTCATCAGCGTCACTACTGTCACTGGTGTCCTCCAGGACACGTCTTCTCTTGTTGATTGCGGGTTGGCGCCCCGCCTTATTGTCTCGGCGACGACCATAAGACGGGGCCCTGACTGCTGGTTCTTGCTCGTCATCGGCATCTTCTTCTGAAGAATCTGCCTCGTCGCTCAGATCACCGAGGGATGAGACCGAAGAAACACTTGAGACTGATGATGATGATGCTCTCCGTTTCCTATCGGATGACTGAGTATTTGCCAACTTTCGAGACTGATTGGCCTTCGGTGACATATCGAGGTTCCGCATGATGTTGGGCTCGGGGGTTGAGGGGCGGGGGTGAGCGTTCTTGGCAGAGCTCTTGGGAGCCCGCTTAGAAGAGTATGAACTCTGAGGCATTTTATAGTAGATAGGTGTGAATGAATAGGGGTTATTTTGTCGGGGTGGACTTCTTTGGTCCTTGCTTCTTGTTGTTCAAATGGTCCGGTCCGTTCCAGGAGGATCCAATGATGGGATGAAGGAAGAGGGGTAGATTTCCTTAGGTGAGACGGTGGTAGTAATTTGGTCCAAAGTGGTGATCCGTTTTAAGGGGATAAGTCGAAGGGAGGTGGGACGGAGTGGAGGAGATCGGAGAAGCGGAGTGGAGGGGAGGAGTCCAAGGAATTTTTTTTTTTCGTAGCCACGAAAGCACCCGCAGTCCGTTGCGGACGCTATAGTGCTCCTTCTGGGAGTTTGCTAGGGGGCAATTCCAACGCCTGTGTAGGAGGCGTCGAAAGAGAAACAAATATCGTCAAGTAGAATTGAAGATCGGAGCTGCAGGACTGGGGAGCCGGCAGGGACAGGCTCCCCAGCGAGGCATTTACAGCTCAACGAAGGCCATTTGGCTGAATTCTTGACGATATGCAGTGGGTATGTAATGAATAGATTGAGAGGGGTTCGATAAGTTCAGTGAAATCCGAAGTAGATCAGTAGGGAGTTGCTATGAGAAAGGGAAGAAGAAGAGAAGGTCGTTTTTTTCCCCAGGGTGGGGGACAGCTGTGATTGGTTGCAGAACACGACCGCCTATTCGTTGGCGCCGCTCACCGACTCTTTCGCGCCAATCAGCGATCGCCGAAAGTCGCAACGGGAAAGTCATGAATTGGATTATCCACCTGGCCATTTACTTAAATTAGGTGGTTGCATTGACATTATATTGATTATATTGATATTGGGTTTCATTGCTGATGTTGTGCAGTACGGAGTACGTGCATCTATTACTGTATATTCCATATTCACTGTTATAGTAGCGTTTTCTAGGAATATATCCTGACAGACTGAATCGAGTCCAAACAAAACAAACCTAAAAAAACGTCATTAAACATCCTCGGCGCAATCCTCCCCGGCAAAATCTTCGTTGACTACTCCGTATGTATTGTACTATTCTAACTCCAAACCTGTAAACTACAGATTAGCCCAATTTACGAGTCCGTGCTGACAGAAACAGCACATCAGAACATTTGCACTAGACGTCAAACTAGAATATACACGGTGCAGTGGCTGACCCGTGCAGCATGCATGATGATTCATCTTCGGATCGGGATATTCTCTTTTTATTTTTATTTTTATTTTTGCATTTATCGATGACACATTCTTGAGATGAATCATATTGTTTCGTGTTTGGACTCAAATTTTCGCCCAAGCTATAGGCTCATTGGCTCGAGCCATAGATCCGGCCACTTTTACGTTTTGAGTGGCAAAGCGCTCTACTCTATTCCGACCGGCTTGGCAAATTTGCCTGTATCCCGGGAACCTGCAGGTCTTTTTTTATTTTTGCCCCCCAATGGCTTAACTGCCTAACTGGTCTAACTGGCTTAAAAAAAAGATTAGAGGCGGTAACTAAAAGGACAACATGGCTTAGGCTGGGCGCGTCTAACATGCATGAGATAGATCTATTTTTCTCTTATCTTTTCCAATCGGTGAGGGGGACAACTCTATACCGTTAACTTGCAACGTACGGAGTAGATACTTACAACATACTAGTATGTTCTACTCTTTGTACGGAGTATAATATTGCGGATCAAGAATCATGAGGGGCAAATGTAGAACGGAAGATCTTTCCGATTCTCTCTTTTTGAGTCCATTCTGGCCCCTGCTGATGCTCGGAAGCATGCAAGATCATCTCTCTGCCCCGCAGTGGCTGCGATGGAAAATTTTCTACTTCCCTCAATGCCAATCAGATTCCTCAGTGAGGAACAATATTTCCAATATTTCCAGCGCTAACATATTTTCAGTTGAGGCGGATCATTCACCGTTCGGATTTCAATCCTCCACCTGGCCACTTCGATGGCCTTCTAGCTTGCAGTTTTCCCCACTTCTTCCTTCTTTCCATACAGTACGTACAATTTACGTGATTTTCGTGTCAAAACTCGCATTCCAACACAGTAGACGTAGATCAAAGTCCCTACAGTGGCATCTAGATAATGGGTGTGGATACTTGGGTAATTCTATATGTCAAAATGGACTTACGGAAGAAGGAATTGAGTGTAGAGACAATGATCTCACAAATTGGTCTGTATGTCTCAATTTCTTCCGCTCGAAAAGGGGGTTATTTTCTTGTTTTGGCCCCAAAATATGCAACAAAATGGTAAGATCATACGGCTCCGGATATAACACCATTTCCAATAAGAAACTGAAGTAATCTGCTAGATTATATACCACGCTAACCGACCGCACCGTTGATCACCAACAGCGCCAGTTGCCACAAACACACCAAATTCAGCGATCATCAAATTAGACACAAGGCCAAAGCGATACAAAATGGCTCGGGACCATTCTGTGACTTCCAATCGAAGTAGCAAAAAACACACCGGCATCTGCACATTTTTTGTTCAACTCCTCCAGTTTGCGCATAGTCTCCAATGAACTCTCATGAACCTCCGAAGGCCCATAACCTTCAAGCCCCAAGGAAGTAAGGCGTGGCAGACATTTTGAATCCAGCAAGCGTTCGATTTGATCGATAGCCCATTCGAGCAGCTCGTTGTGGCAGTGACACAGATACAAAGTCTCAAGGGACGGCGGCAAAAGCGTTACGAGTTCTTGCGTGGGCTCAAAGTCGTCGTCAAGCCTAGCGAGCATTGAGATGGAAATATGTATATATTTCATCATGTCAAAATCGGCAAACGATCCGATCCATCCATCGTCCTCTTCCGGGGGCTGATACGATTCCCCACAGAGCCAAAATGCCTCCAGTGATGCCTTGTGAAGGGATATGGATTCTCGAAGCGGAGCGGATACAAGATCAGGCCCATCTGAGACTATTCCTCCTCCAATATTCAACCGGAAAGTCTTGAGAGCCTTGCAAGATTCAATCCAGACACCAAATCCACACTCAGTGTTAGTCATCTCGAGATCGATATCCGTGACTCCTGAGAAGGGTGTGATGCGGGGTTCTCCCTCTTCGCGATCGGAGTCGACGATATAAGATCCTCCAATCCTGCGCATCGCCGGGAATTTGAAGAACGGTTCCATGCAGCTTGCATGGATGGAATCTTCCGTGTCACACCACTCGGCGAAAGCTTCAGTGAGGCGAGGAAATGTTGTGGTATCCTCTTTGGCAGCCTTCGCGAACATTTTCTCGACGTGTTCTGACCCATATGGGTAGCACATGCTGATTCGTCTCAAGCCTTTCAGCTGGGGGATAAGCAAAGCTAACCAAGCATCGGTGTTTCCGCGTTGCAGTTGGCTATACGGTTGCGTCGACCAGCAGGTACCAGCGATAAGTCGGTAAATAAGGTCTGGATCATATTCAAATTCACAGTCGATGTCTTCATTGCCATCTTCAGTGTCCCAACTCTCCAAGCGTAAAGATCGCACGGCCCTGGCCAGCTGTGGCCGTCGTGCGATTGCATTGAAAAATTGACTGACTTGGCCAATTGTATGGTTGCTAACATCACCAAGAATAACCTGGGAATAGAGACTCGGTAACAGAACTGTGTACAGCCGACGACATGATAGCACCAGGGAATAGCGATCACCCTGGTAATCCAGGTTTTCTGCTATGAGGTAGAGAGTTTCCTCTGGAAGGTCAAGAAATACAGTCATGATGCAGCTCGCGGGGATTATTTCGAACGCAAAGAGATGGTTAGTTCCATTCAGGTTCGGCGAGGAGGTTGCCGTGTCTGTCCAGGGGCGCTAGGAATCACGAGGTGGGGGCGATATTTCTCTACAACACTTGACAGAAGGCCGAATCACTACCACAGTATATACTATATATGGTTGTTGGTGTTATCAACGGAACAGCGAGCACTAAACACCAACAGAAGGAATGCGGGATATTTGACCGAAGAGGAAACAAGTGGGGTCCGCCAAGAGCAACTATCAAAAGGAAAGCGGTTAACTACATGAAATCCGAGTGTTGTACTCCACAAGGCCGAATGATATTAATTAGATTAAAATAACACAAATCCAAGTGTATTGATGGACACAATAATCCCTGGGGTACGAGGTTCCATTTAACAATCCCTCGATTCTGGGTCACCAACTCAAGCTCCAAGGTTCCGTGGTTGGTTGGGTCAACAACCATGGTTCCCCCATTGAACAAGACCTCGGGATCAACGTGGACATAACTGACAAAAACGGATATCAAGTACCAGGATAAGGAGCAACATTATTAGGTATGGGCTCTGTCTTAGTCCGACCAAACATAGACAAACGTGATTTCGACCGGGTAGGAACTGCCGCCGGCCGAGTACTTTGGGGGTACTTTGTTGTTTTTCGCTCTCCACTTCGGCGGGGCGAGCAGATTCGACAGGAGCGGCGCGGGCCTCCTCTACCTTTCTAACGCCTTCGCGTATTTCATCAGTCGTAGCGCCTGGCGGTGCGGTCGTCGTCAAAGTCTCGGTAGGACGAATTAGACCATCGGAGGTGTCTTGGTTGAGCTTGGAGATCTCTTCTTCCGTCACCAGACGCTCATTCTCCAAACGGACTTCGCGTCCGCGTTTGTGGCAGTACCACAACACAAAGAGGAGGACTGGATAGCGCCACAGTCAGCAAACGGACTCATGCACTTAGTGGGGTGCTTCACTTACTGAACAATGCCAAAGACCAGAGCACATTCATGCCCATAACAGCAGGGAATCGAGCTCTTAGGAAGGTCATAATGGAGCGCAGCATTCCTACGAGAGCAGCTGGCTTCGACACAAGTTCCTTTAGACTTGGAATATTGACCCCCATCTTCTCTGCAGCTGCAGCGGCCTTGCCAACGTTCTCCATGTTGACACCGCTCTTGCTGGCGCGGTCGGCAGCAACGGCCAACATCTCTGGCGCCAATGTCTCGGTCCAACGCTCGGGGAGTTTCTCTATCAACTTTTGCATGGGACCAGGCAGCTTTGTATAGGTTTCTTGTAGTTGGCGATTCCCGTTGGTCAGCAGCATCTCCAAGTCATGATAGGCAGTTGGTACTCCGTTGATCAGATCTTTGAAGATGAGCTTGAATTTGCGTAAAAGCTCTTGTGTCTCCTCACTGATCGAAAACACACGGTTGTTATCCGCTGCCAGGTTCAATCGCTCAAGAATATCTGTCATGTCCTCTGCATCTTTATCTTTGTCTGCGTCTTTCCCGTTTGCTGATGTATCCGATGTGGTTGGACGACTTGCGGCTTCGGTTTGCGATTTGTTTGCATCGAGGGCCTCTTTATCCTATTTGCATGAAGTTGTATGTTAGTACATACACAAGTCAGATGCAAGGATCCGAAAATGAACACGACTAAATAAATGACTGACCTTCTCTGTGCCTTTCTTCCAAAACATGGCACTCCATCGTTTCTTCCTCTGTTGAGGCTTTGAAACTTCCGATTTTGGTGTACCGGACCTTGCCAATGTTGCCTGAGAGTTCTTCCTTTCTTGCCTACCCTCCTCGCCTAGCTCTTTTGCTAGCTCCTCCCCGGGCGAGGTAGGTAGAGGGATGTTTTCAGCTTGTACGCTTGTCGCAGGTTGCAAAGACGCCCCAGCAGGGCTTTCAGTTGGGGTCTGCTCATTCTCCTCTGTTGTGGTGGGCACAGATTCCGGCTGGGCGGTGACTTCGCGTAAGTAGGCTTCATCTTCCGGTGTTAGGACAGGCTTGGGTGCACTGGTTATTTGCGACGAACGCCGTAGGTTCTTTATTTGGTTGAGATATTGCATGGCCATAATGGAGGTATTCGTTGTACGAATGATGACAATATGAGAGGTTGTTTTGTGTTTCTCGATGGGAAATAGACGATAGGAAAAAGTAAGCCGAACCAGGACGGGCGCGTACTGAAGGTAAGGGGACGCGCGCGCTATAAAGTTGAGTGATAGATCAACTTTCCTAAGCGGTTAGGTGATATGTCAGATAGGTGATAATTCGATGATCAGAAGATCTCGCAGCTCACCAAGTTGCACGCTACCACCAAGCTTTTGTTTCGCTCACATGCAGGCTCGAGCCTGTTCCTCGTGATGATATCACCAGTGGCTTGGCAACCCCGCATGTGCCACCGCATCACTAGCACCGCCACATGTTCCTATCTATGGGCTTGGCTTGCATATCCTCGATCATTTGAATGAAGACAAGACCCTCATTCGTTGGTTAATTCTCCTCCACTTGTGCATCCGTTTTTTGAAGTCTTTCATTGTGTGTATCTCTTGTTTACTGAGTAAGGCGTTGTTATTTATACATTCACTTCTGTAACTTTTAAGTGTACTTTTGATGAAATACACCAATGTAAACGCTGTTCGTTTTACTATATCATGCTCATGTTTTAGAAATTGGATGCCTGGATGCTACTATCTAGGGACAGACGATTGAACTCAAGGCGTGAATGATGGATCTGCCGCTTCAAAAGATCGCATCACTGCCATTGTGACTACTGGGTACCCCATGATCACATCGTGCAATCCAGTTTTCAAGATCTCTTCGCGAATAGTCCCATTCTCCGTTTTCCATTCCATCATGGATCCAGCAGCTCCAAGGTCTGTTTTCGAATCGAGCTTCTTTTGTTCAAGGTCGTCATAGCTGATCCCCACTGGCATCGAGGCATTAACCGCGTGCCAAAACACAAGTTGAGAATGGTGCCATGGAATGTCATAGTCATCCTCGGCATGGATTATTGTGATCCTGTATTTCTCTCCATTCCTCTCATTAGACTGAATGTATTGCGCAATATTATCCTTGCTCAACCATTTGTCCCGAATGAACCGTTGAAGGTATTTGAAGAGAAAAGGGAACCTGGCAACCGGCGATAGGATTGGGACGGTACCCGCGACTCGATAGGTTGAAACCAATGTTGCGACGTCTACAAATGGTGCAACCAGCACCGTGCCTGCCAAGACTATTGGTGGATTCTGCACAGCAAGATGTTTGGACACAGCAATGCTCACAGCCGTGCCCATAGATTGACCAAATATCAAAATTCGAGATGGAGGGATGCCTGCGACATTCATTGCCCAGTCCACCACGGCGAGGGCATCGGTGATGAGCCCGGTTTCAGATGGTGTCCCGGTACTCTTGCCGAATCCTCGGTAATCAAATGTGAGAACATGGATTTTCCTAGGATTTCCCGCCGACAGCGCACGGTAATTTGGGACCCGATAGCCCGAGGCGACGGTTCCTCCAGCACCGTGCATGTGAAGAATTAAACGAGCCTCGGGGTCCTCTCGTAATAGTTGAAATCCCAGTCGAGACTTGATATCGGATACAAAGCCTACTGGCTCTTTGACAAGAGACATTTGGTGCTTGCGATATAATTCCACGGGAAGAATATGCCAAGCGTGTAGGAATTCACCGTCCGTCGTTCTGATGGAGAACGGAGTGACCTGATTTCTCAGGAACCCAAAAGTTTCGGGGACATTGAGATCCTTGAACCATGTCATCTGAATTGCGTGCAGATAAACGACATGTGATTGGAAGGTTGATGTGGTGAGCAACCCTAGGAGGATCGCATATAACCCAACTGCAATAGCGACCGGTATTGATGCATATTTGAAGAAAGAACCGGCTATCTCACTAGCTGTCATGATGGCTAACAATGGAATGGGAATCTCATACAGGAATGAAGGAAATGCGAGGAGAATCTTCAACGCTGACGGTCGACCTGGTGCAGCACACTAAAGGAGTGGGGCGGGCTAACCCGTCTGGGGTCTACATACTTCCCCCACTAAATGTCGCTTGTTGGTGAAAATCCTCCTTCAGGCTATAAATAATACCCTTTTTCTTGGGATTATAAATATAAGCATTTGTTTCAATGGCTTCTAAACGCCCACTCTTCCTGGCTGGTCTGTTCGGCCTCATCGCCCTGGAATGAGATCAGCCATGTGCAGCTGATCCTAGCGGCTATTGGAGTGAGTTGATTGGATATAAGACGTGTGCGCACATCGCTACATTAGGATCCGGCGCCTACGGAGTGCATCCCTCCTGAATATGATTTGTCTCCGCCGAAAATCACATTCTAAAAAAAGAAAAGAAAACATACTGTCGATTCTACAACGCCAGCTGAAATACAGTACAAACAATGGCTTTCTCACAAAATTATCAAGCAATGTGCCCTATGTAGTCGCAGAGATCGTATATAACCCACCCAGAGATTCTCACAAAAAGGGCAACCAGTAGACTGAGTACTCGTAGGTATCGTAAATAGCGGGGTCTGCCGCTCTTAGTGCAGCAAATACCTCTGCTATCATCACAATGCGACTAAGAAGATAGAATACCGGGGACGAGAGACTGAAAAGTGTCAAGATGCCATCCCACCGGAGGACAACCTTCTCAAAGTGCATAAATATAAGCATCGACACGATTGAAACAAAGGCGGATACACGCCAGAGCCACAACTCAACGATCGAAGGGAACATGGTATTCCAAGATACGAGGTGAAGGGCGCCGAATGAAATACCGAACAGACACGCCAAAGGCCAGATTCTTGACCTATATAGATCGGGATCCCAATGGGACACAACGATATCTTTCCGGGACTCATGTGGATCTTCGAGATCTCGTATCTCGCTTCCGTTGATTGTCGGTTCGTGTGGTTGTTCAGTGATTGGATTCTGATCTGGGCGCTTCAGAGCTTTTGTTTGAGCCTCCTGCACGAGTTTGTCCGCTTCTACCTTCTCAAATACCCGCGGGGTGAGATACCATATACTCCAATATGATGTTTGCTCTTTCATCCCCTCATTGTCAAATTTATTACTCACAGCCAACGACTGAAAGAAGTGGAATTGCTCCAGGCTCATTCCTGGGAGTACAACAAGAGATGGGGATCTGATATCCTTGGGCTTGTTCCACCAAAAGAAGTATGTCACGATAAACAATGGGATATACCCCAGGGTCATCGACTCCAACTGCGAAAGTGGGAGATGATAGGAGATACGCAATATGCATTGTGCTGAGAACCAAGTCACTTGGATCAAAGCCAGTAGTTTTGCAGCACTATCAGATTTGCTCTTGTCGCAGATGTCATCGAGAGACAGACCCCAACTCGGGTGGTCTTCCCACCGAATGAGGTTTTGCTGTAGTAGCCATGTATATTGGTTCGGCCAAATAACACGATCGCCATTCGGTGTTTGGTACCTCAACGCGAGCATACTGACGTAGAAGGCATGCACGAGTTTGAATTGACCCGCTGTGGAATCGGCACATTCTCTTTGCATCCTGCGGCACTGTGCCCATTCCTGGAGTCCTTCCACCGCAATAAACTCCGGTGCGAAGATTGTCTTCAGAAAAAGTGCGAACTTATGGAGATTTGCGTAGGATTCGCGCTTGTAGACTCGGGGATGAATCACGACCCAGGTGCACATAAATATTGTGGCCAGACATGTTGTGATCAAACTTATTGTACCACGACCGGGGTTGTCCCAGATCCATCCGACCAATTCCTTATGTTTTGAAGGGCCAATACTGCAGTTTGAGCATGTTTGGTTGCTCATAGAGGCGTTCGGTTAATTGGAAGCAGGCGCGTGCTGCTGGCGATTTGATTTGAGTTAGGGGACGACATGAAATGATAAGTTGAATACGAGAGGAAAACCCAACAGTTGTGCTTCTAGACTACTACGTACATCATTAACAGATATATCCCACAATCTAAATAAGCGCTGGATATTGCTGCATGGCTAGTTTCGACAACGTGTTCATGTTACAGATATCCCTGGGCAAGGTAAGGCTGATGCCCAAAGCTTGCAGGGGTAAACCGATTTAGATATTATTAATGGAGCAGCACATTTCTAATTGGTAAGTGAGTAAGTTCAGTGGAGATAAAAGGAAAATGTGAGAGGAAAATGGGGAATTAGTTGTCATTCGCACTAATAACAGCTTACCTATAGCCGCCACTATATTAGGGCCGTTTATCTTTGCAAGGATCATATCAACTCCAGTGACGCTATGGACATTATCTTGTTCGAAATTTTAAAAAAAATTCAATCTACTCGGATATATGTCTCTTTGGCGATCACATACTCCAAATCGTTGGAAAATTATTGTGGAAAGAGAATGAAAGCATCGACAATGCGATCGAGGTTCCTAGAAGTTCGTCAATAACAACAATAATATTAGGCGCTAAAAGAAAGGATTCCAAAAGGACAGAATGCACTGTTGTTACTCTTTGCTTTTACTCCATACAACGATCTAGAAAGTCTTTGGCTTGAAGTCAATATAGATCTATGCATTAAGGGTGGCCATGTCGTGATCCATCCACACCTACGTAGGTACTAGAAAAAAATATATATCAGAATCATGCAGCTAGTCATTTCTTTGCTAGTAGCTCTTGGGTCGATCTTCTTTTCAAATGACCTATCACTTCTAATTTTGAATTCCTTTCCCTTTCGAGATGAAACATGCTTGATAACCATTTCCCTTGGGTCCGGATCGAGATTTTGCGACAAATAATCGATCAGTTCTGATCAAGATGCGTATTGCCATGTCAGAAAAGCAAAGAGATGGTAAGATGATATATTTTCTAAAATAAGTGCTGCCTAAGTATGTAGTCACGGGCTGAAATATGCCTTTGCTGTTGTGTTGTGTAGATACACTTATGGGCATGAGAGATTCTTTGCTAGTGCCTCAAGGACGAAAGGAGCTTATATCCCCCCACAGCCTCTGCTGGAATTCCAGAGTGAGTGATCTTACCGTCTACCGTCATCCATATCCATAACAACAATTTGGTCGTTTTCCACGGCTGTCTTGAGTCTGTGTAAAAGTGAAGTTGTGGTCTTACCCGGCAATCTCTCTTTGGCCAGCTGTCGAGCTCGTTGCTCATTTGCTGTGCCAACGCTAGGGTCGATGATTAGCTTAGAATAATATTTCATAATAAATCAAGAGGCTTCACTTATCTGCTTATCGCTTCATCGAAAATAATGACACCACCTGGCCGATGACTCGTTTCTAGAACGGTGCAAGCCAAACAACAGGACTGAGCCTGACCACTGGAGAAAGTCGCATCCTTTGGCAGACCGGAAAATCCTCCAGAACTTTCCACCTTTTCTTTGATCGCACACACGGCAACAGTATCCCATGTTTTCTCGTCACCCCCGGGACTGTGTGGACTCAGTGCATCTCTCAGAGTCTACCCTTGTGGATAAGTGTCTTGTGCAATGGGAAGGAATCTTGATGCTCGTGACAATATCGTTCATTGGTTTGGCGGTGGGCCTCTCGTAACCGTTTCCAGGCAAGTGACTTGACTCTGGAGAGACATTTGTATTGGCAAGAAAGGGAGAGACAGAGAGAGAGAGAGAGTCTCGTATGTGTGACACGGTCTTATGACCAACGGCGCTGGATACGTTGTTGAGGAAAATAATATGCAATCGTTCGAGTCAGTGCCTGCAGTACAAATTAGTTATCTATACCGGCAGTAGAGACGAGGGAGATATACCAGACGCCGTTTCTCTCCTCCACTAATCCGAACGCTTCCACTTTTTACAGTTGTATGAGCTGGCTGCGACTCAACCAGATCTCATATCCATAACTCTTGGGAGAAGAGTCATCTCCCAAATAATGTGCCAGCTCTGTGGCGAGAGATGGCCACCCAAAGGTACGGTCAATAGAATACGATCAAGCGATAGGAATATAATTCGTGACATAAAGCTAGCGCTCTTCTCTGGAAATAGTTTTGTATCTCCTGGGCCCCTCGAACGCCCACTCTCGAGTTCCGCCATGAACAAGTGTACGAGTAAGGTAGCAAGACCGCACTGCGATTTGCTTCAAAGCACCAGTACGTGCGGATAATTTCAGACCCGAGTAGAGCTGTGAGATATAGGTAGAAAGAAAGGAAGAGAGATGAACGAGTGGACCGAGTACGCTCATAATGAGATAAAATGGCGATTGCATACGCAGCGAGCAAGTATAGCACGGCAGCTAGAACGAAAAGGCATGTTGTTACACCCTCGCCAGAATCACAACGGTGGAAAGAAACTGCACTCTAGTCAAATGTAAGCCATAACCCTAAAAGATGTCCATGTCACAGCTGGAGAAATTATAGAAGTCCCCATTGAGCATGGGCTAGCCGGCGAAGTAGTATACAGAGACGCGTGGCCGCACCCATCAATAGAAGTGGGGAGGGGATTAAATCAAAGAATAGCTCTTCAAAAAACAACGCATAATTCGAAAGCTCTCCAAAGGGCGCAAATGCGGGGCTAAAGACCCTGTCTGGGGCAAAAGAGGACGACATAAGGCGTTGGCTAGACACCGCAACTGGGGAAAGCTGAGAGTTGAAATTGTCGGAAGTGTCGGAATAAGTGAAAATGGGGCACGGAGAACGGAGTATACAGGGCTACCCGCAACCTTCCAGAACATATGCCCTACCTCTCTCGAACAGACTGTGCCCGAAGATGACCCGGAGAGATTAATACCTATGGCTACTTTATCTAAATAGGACTAGGCTGGGGCCCTTTCCACTGTTCCAAGGTTCCAAGAAGTTGCCAAGCCCCCCCGAAGTTCCTGACCAGGTGATCCATGGATCTTCCGATATCCGTGCGCTATGCGATTGGCCTTGTCATCGCAGCATCAGCCTTGGAACTCCGTCGGTCGCCCGACAATCCTTTCCTTGGCTTGTCTGCCTATATTCTAACGTTATTCATGGAATACCGGTATCAAGTTACCGAACTAGAGGCTAAAAACACGCAACAAAAAGACTATCTGACCTTGGCATATGTCCAATGTTTCTCATTCTGGAGTGTTATGGGTGGGGTCGGAGACTAAATGCAATGAGACAGAGTCTCCATACTACGTATTTTGATTTATGATCACCTGGGTGCTGTATCGCCCTTTCGACTCGTTAGTTCACCCGCCTCCGCCCCACATAAACCTTGTATGTACCGTGGCATGTGGAAGAGGGGAACGCTCAAGGCTACCTAGGTAGATGTTCAGAGGCATACGAGTCGATTCAGCACTCGCACATTAACTTCATGCCAGGCCAGGCTTACTGTGCCAAGAAGTGAATCCACAGAGATGTAGAAGTAGAAGTGTGTATTGTCGTCAATCTGTATCTATCTGCTACTTGTATTCTCCATACTTCAACGATTAAATAATAAAACCGTCCAATAAAGAAAGAGCAGGTAAGGCCAATACGTGGTAGTGGAGGACAAGGTTCCCCACTACAATCTGTAGGTACATACCATGCAACGCGTCCGCAGTATACCGGTGCCTAATTCTGCAGTCAGCATACCCCACCCGCAATAGACTACGGCGTCCGCTCTCGTTGATCGGGGATTGCCAACCTTAGCCCCGGGGACCTTGTGATGATTATTTGTTGATTAGAAACATCCAGGGATCTTGGCTCTTGCCCAAGTGGATACAGAATCGAATGTAACCATCCCAGCTCTAGCAACCACGTGCCTCTTACACCAGCAGGAATGTAATACAGCAAACCCCCTCTCCCTCCCTCCCTCCCGCTATAATGATCGGAACCTGGTGCTTGAATTTTCTATACATCAATATATGGCACTTTGATTGAACGATTACCTTGGTATAATGATATCGTTTTGGTGTCTATAATGTATCGTTATAACATAATGTATCGTTATAAATAGGGTTTACGGTATAGTATGCAAGGAACACAAATCATGGCTATCTGATTAAAACACGTACATGAACCCCGCTTCTGCAGTGAGGACTTTATATTTTAATTTACTTTGCCATCCTGCATCTTCTAATTTTGACTTAAAAACCCCGCAAATCCAAGCCAACCACATCGATCCACAATTGCCGAACCCTAAGCTAAGTTCCTGACTATTGCTTCACTTCAGCACCTATGTATTTTCATACTTCAAAAAGGGCGGGCCAGGCTCCAGAAATAAAAGCTTCACCGAAAGCAAAAATAAGAGTAAAATTAAGACAAAAACGTTTCCGGTTAGCGGGTAATAACTGGCCCGGTTTCAGGTCGGGATCCCCGGGTACGAAAATCCCATGTGTTTCGTATAACACAGCCCGACAAGATCACTACTACTTCTGGTGGAAGATTGTGACGATCTTTATCAATTGGCGTCGATCAGAGTCTGATCAAGGTTCAAGCTTTAATATATTCCCGGTTGGGAAGGCCAAGGCGCTTTAATTAAACACATGACTATATTTCACGCTTCCCCGCAAATATTTGTTCGACTAGCCCACTTTCTGGCCGTTTTCAGGGCTAGCCTTGCCAAGTCCATCTTTGGTTGCTCATGTTTCTGCTCCACCCGACGGTACGAGTACGATTTTTGTCACCGCTAGTGCAGGTCCAACCTTTTAGCCCCGTAGTATCCATGGATGGTTTGCAATACGAGCGTTCCATGGATCCTTCCATCATCCACCGCACATTAGATCGTAAGGCCAATTTACACTTTTCACGGTCTTTCTTGCCGCCTATGTCTTATAACTTGCGGCTAACCTTTCTCACTCTTTCTATAATACTAATATGGTTCGTAGCGGGAGCAGGGGTGTACAGAATATGTAAAGACCCCCACGATCACATGTTATCACATGCCCAAGGATCATCCCTTATGTCTATGTTCTAAACCTTAGTTCATTTATTCGCCTAATTAGTCCATATGCGTATGGATATAGTGGATGAAGTGGAGCTTGCTATAGTATACTCACGTTTTACTCCATAGTGGTTGTTCCTCCACTTCTGTCCCCTTTTCTAGTGTCCCTTTTTCTAGTCTTTTGAATTGCCTCCACTTTTTTTTTAAAAGCCATGGCACGTGGAGAAGTGTACCAAAAAAAATGCCGCTTGACTAGGCTGTATAAGCGACTAACTACGCGTTCTTGTTCCATATTTTGAATTCATAATGCTTAAATCACGTATGGTATAAGTCTATGCTCAATTCTCTAAATGATATCTTTGCTTATTTTATAGCTTATTATATTTAAATTAGATATTGAACAGCTATTGAATCGTCTTGCACGGAGCGGGTTAACGGTGAGCCAGGCCGTCGAAATTTAATATGGGAAAATCCTCCGTACTACGGCCCCATTTCTGTGCTTCAAGACATAAACATCGCCAAAGTGGTTCACGGGTAGTTATTAGCAATTTTGATTAGTTCACGATGGCTTTCGGCACATATGTCTCAGCGGCCTGGTCCCATACGGTGTGAAGATCAAATGAGGCTTTGAAGCCTATAGGTAGTACTTGCACTCGCTGGGGCTGTTATCGCCATACTGGTAAACCGAGAAATCCACGGAGATTCCCCGAATGGTTCATTTGTAAATTACCTTGCATGATGGCTTCCTGACTCTATACTATGCATTACCTGTTTGGGATGTCATCCCCGACGCAGTCCACTTGGCGCCACATTCGGCCACCTTCCCTGCATTTAGTGTGCAAATATAGCGACAACGAGTACGATGGGACTTTGAGGGGTACCTGAAGAATTATTTAAAGAGCAAGATAACCCCACACAATTTTCTGTTTGTGCATCCAAAGACAACGGTCCAGCAGCCTTCCTCAAGAGTATTCTATAACACCCTCATACATTGTTTCGATATGTTGTTCAACTACCAATCTTTACTCGTGGGAGTCTCTCTGATCTCTCAAGCCCTGTCTGCACCTATTTTGGAGTCGAGGGCAACTGCTGGTATGTCAATTTATCAGCCCAGCTCCATTCGACTAGGCAGCTCTAACATTTTCTCAAGACGCCGCTGCCTTCCCTGATCTGCACCGTGCAGCAAAGCTTTCTTCCGCTGCCTACACAGGTTGCATCGGAAAGGCCTTCGATGTCACTATCACCAAGAGGATTTATGACCTCGTGACCGACACCAATGTAGGCGTGGTATTTGCCCTATACGTTGGCAAATAACTAATTTCAATAGGGATTCGTCGGATACTCCACCGAGAAGAAGACCATCGCGGTCATCATGAGGGGCTCGACTACCAGTATGGCAAAATCACTTCTTAATACTAGCTCAACATGCTAATTAATCCAGTCACCGACTTCGTGAACGACATTGACATTGCTCTCATCACTCCTGAGCTCTCGGGCGTGACTTTCCCCTCTGATGTGAAGATCATGAGAGGTGTTCACAGACCTTGGTCCGCTGTACACGACACCATCATTACTGAAGTCAAGGCTCTCATTGCGAAGTACCCTGATTACACTCTGGAGGCAGTCGGACATTCCCTCGGTGGTGCCCTCACATCCATTGCCCACGTTGCCCTGGCCCAGAACTTCCCGGACAAGTCACTTGTCAGCAATGCCCTTAACGCCTTCCCCATCGGCAACCAAGCGTGGGCCGACTTTGGTACTGCGCAGGCCGGTACCTTCAACCGCGGAAATAACGTTCTTGACGGTGTCCCTGTAAGCCATGGTTGAAACTGACATGCTATATTAAAGTAGCTAACCATACAACACAGAACATGTACTCGAGCCCGCTTGTTAACTTCAAGCACTATGGAACCGTGAGTTATCCTACCGATTCCCCTTTAGATATCAATGTTCAATCGCTTATCAACCATAACCATGCACAGGAATACTACAGCTCTGGTACCGAGGCTAGCACCGTGAAGTGCGAAGGCCAGCGTGACAAGTCTTGCTCTGCCGGCAATGGCATGTACGCTGTCACTCCCGGTCACATCGCAAGCTTTGGCGTCGTGATGCTTACTGCTGGTTGTGGCTATCTGAGCTGAGTACCAGAAGCGAATATGACAGCAATGTTCGACACAGATCACTTATTCTGAGGACAGAGCGACCTCGGATAACTAATATATTATCTACTGCTCTAATAGTTAGTTTATACTTATTTGTGTATATTGGATGGTTGGTCATCCAAAGCGATCAGCGTAATAAAAATACATCTGATTTGAAATCAATTCTACTACATCATGACCTATTAAGAATATAGATAAGTCATCACGTTTCTTTTGCCCCACGAGACCAAGCCAGACTCTAGAATTTTCCAAATCAGGCGCCGTCTACATGTTGAGAAGAAGAAGAATATGACGATTTTATTTATCCCTACGCTTCACGGGTCACTCTAGGCCACTACCCGCTAGACTGGGTACGGACTCCCTTTTTGGTCTAGTGGCCAGATAAACGCGGGAGAGGTAGATTTCAGGTGGGGCCGCTCGTAAAAATATGAAACTCATGAGATAACTTTTGGATAATTAGGAAGCGAATCTGAATTACGTCGGATGGCAATTCTCGCATGGCTGTATTGCACGCTATTTACGTAAGAACCACAAAGTACTTAATTTGAACGCTCTCTCTACCGTGCATATCGTTCCTATTCAGGAATGGACGGGTTCCAATCATCACCGACACAACCAGCCCCCTCTTTTAGCTCTGTTCAAGCAGTTACCTCATCGTGCTCAGTCATGCCAGTTCCGCTGTCCAATCCCTTATCTTTAATCTGTTGCGCCCGAATCCTGGTCTCACTAACTAGATACTCGCTTTTCGCGGAGTTAGGGATGAACCAGGGGCTCTCAGTAAAGAGACTTTTCATCTCTTCAAGGGGCAACTGTTTCGTCTCCGGAAGCATGGCCCAAAAGAAGACGGCATTCGTGAAATTGCAGACCTGTATGAAGAAGATCAGGGACCCCTCAAGTTCTCACTAGTAGATAGGCAAAAGAGAGGCAAGGAGAGGTGTTTGATTGGTACTCACCACAAAGAGGATGTAAAATTTCCAGCCGGAGTTTTCCATTCCAATAGGTGTCACTTGGCCAATCATTGTACTAAGAAAGCCATTGAAATTAGCGTTTTTATCATGCTATTCCGAGATTCAAAATAGAAGGGAAGACACACTTAAAGGCGAATGATACCATGCAACCCAAGGCTACACCCTTGGCTCGGGTTGCCGTATCGAAAATCTCGGCAGGGATCATCCAGGCTAAGCAAAAGTTAGCAGTTAGTTATGCAATAGGGGAATCGGATTATGGGAACGAGGATGGAAGGCAACCATACACAGTGATCCCATACTGGCGAAGCAGAAATTATAAACCCATGTCATGATAATGAAACCCCAATGTGCACCAGTGTTGTGCACCTCGGGAGGGAATTGAGCTAGAAGAATTGTGCTGATCACATATGTGAGACACATGGCCAGGTTTCCACCAACCACAAGTTTACGACGACCTATCTTATCGACGACCATCATGAGGAGAAATTCACCAATAAGGCCAATGATTGAGTTAATCGCTTGGTAGCGGAGGGTGTCCGTTCCATCGATGCCAATTTGTTTCTAATTTGGAGTCACTGTTAGCTATTTGAAGAAAGGGGATTCTGGCAAGAAAGCTTACAAAGATGGTGACCGAGTAATATTGAATTGCGGAGACTCCGGTCATTTGTGTGGCAGCTTGCATCGCGCAAGCTAACAGCAGACGACGGAAGTTTGACTTATCAGTGACCCACTGAGAGAATTTGACCTGACTATGTTCTTTCTCTTCGGCAACCTGCGCTCTGATTTGCTCAAACTCAGCGAGAACCCACGGATCGGATGTGTTACCATTGGCATGTAGCCGTGCCAGAGTCTGTAGACCTTTCTCCAGCTGACCCTGGCTAATGAGCCAGCGAGGGGATTCTGGAAAAAGGAAAATCAGACTGGACAGAAGAGCAGCTGGCACAATCTGGATGCCTAACGGTATGCGCCATTGGCGATTGTCTGCAAAACTAACATAGGTGCCATAACTGATCCAACTTCCACAGACGCCACCAATGCCGAGCATGAACTGTTGTAGTCCGGTGACCAGGCCTCGAATATTGGGGTGAACTAATTCTGCTTGATAAATTGGAACGATCATGGTGAGGACACCGACGCTATCAGTTGTTAGCTACCAAAGCCAGATATAGGCCATCGACCGGAGGGGGAGTTGGGAAAGGCGGCTCACGAGACACCTGCAATGAAACGGCCTCCCAAGATGTAGCCATAGTCACGGGCGCCGGTCTGTAAACTACCTCCCAGGCAGAAGATGACCCCGCCAGCCAAGATTGTTGCTCGGCGGCCAAAGTAATCTGAGCACGGGTACGCCAACCCTGCCCCGATAACTGCGCCCGCCGTGAGCAGCGAAGCAACTAGGCCTATCTCTGTGGTAGTCGGGCTGAAATAGTTCAAGAAAGAACCGCTAGATACCACTGAGAAAGACAAACCCACTGTCGTTAGTTCCTGCAAGTAGACGATTGGATGCACTCTATGCTGCCTATGTAGCTAGCTTACCTTCGGCCACAATTGTAAGGTCATATCCGTAGAGGAATGATCCAAGTGCAGCAAATGTGCCTACCAGAAATTGGTATACCCTAGGAGGAAAGCCCATCTTCTTTCCTAAGAAGTTCAATTGATCTTGGGTATAGGCAAAGAATGAAGATTTCTGTTTGTCTAGAATACCAAGGGAAATCCCCAGCTTTTAAGCTATGCAGATCACCATGCGGGGAGCCAAGCTCATGCTTGGCGCAAGCGACTTTGAAGGAGAAGGCTGCGCTGAATAGAGAGCCCCTGTGGGATATGCAGATGTACATTGGATTGGGGCGTGTTCCACCAAAAAACACACTATGCGGGGAAATGTGGGTTAACTTTTAGTCGATGCCAGTGGTCAACTCTACATGAACGGGCGATCGAAGAAGCGAGAGGCCGAGATCCATTAATTTCCACTTTGGGAAACCTCCCGGTGGCGCGAGAACGCCTGCGGAAAATCAGCCAATCACAATCAAAAGATTCCGCAGTCACTTATAGTTCTCAATATTGCTCTTCTATCTGGAGACCAGCATGGTAAAATATCTCCTGTTGTACAAGAGACATGACGATCTCTCGGGATAATAGAAAGCGAGCCAAAATTAGGATGGGACGAAACAGAATGACCTGAGAAAATGGTCTTCCAGTCTGTCAGCCTTACTGTCTCTTTCCAACTCTGCTTGTATTTTTTTCTTTCCAGAGAAAACGCAATTGTGAGTCAAGCCATCAGAAATGGTCGAAATAACTGCAATACGCTTTGAACAGCATCATTCAGGACTGGGCGTACAATGCGCTGCACCTCGAATCTCCTGGACCTTCTCTCCTATTAGCGAATCCATCTGCAACTGGGAGCAGTCACAGTATGAGATTTCTCTGAGCCGTGGAACTGGACCATCAGCACACTTCATTGTTCAAAGTGCCGAGTCGTCTTTGGTTCCATGGCCGAGCACGCCGTTGCAGTCGCGAGAACAAGTCCGGGTGCGAGTTCGCGTGTGTGGTACTTGGGTGGATACAAAAACCAGGAGCATATCCTCGGATTGGTCTGCCTGGTCATCTTGGACAACCGTTGAATGCAGTCTTCTTAGCTCGCAGGATTGGATTGCAATGCCTATCTCCGGCCTATCGGCTCCATCGATCCACGAAGATGAACCATTGAGGCCCTTGCTCTTCCGGAAGGGATTTGTACTGGCAAGATCATTTGGCCCCGTGCAACGAGCGCGGTTGTACATCACGGCTTTCGGGGTCTATCGGGCATATCTCAATGGACACAGGATAGGGGATCACGAAATGGCACCAGGCTGGACAAGCTATCACCATCGCCTTGCATATCAAGTATTTGACGTCGAATCATTAGTCACTCCAAATGGTGATAATGTGTTGAGCGTCGAAGTCGCCGAAGGCTGGTATGCGGGCCGACTGGGATTTGGTGGTGGCAAACGGTACATCTATGGTAATAGAATTGCCGTGATGGCTCAGCTGGAAGTAGACGGGCTCGCAGGAGGACGATTCCAGCTTGCATCAGATCTCAGTTGGAGGTGCCACCCAAGCCCCATTGTTACAAGTGAAATCTACAATGGGGAATTATATGACGCGCGCGCAGGAGTCGGAGATTGGAACCAACATGGTGATCGTTATGTTGACAGTGACTGGGAGGCAGTCTCCGTGTTGGACTTTGCTCGTGCGCGATTATATGCCCCAAACGCTCCTCCAGCACGAATCACGGAGATGTTATCACCCGAGAAAATATTCATTACTCCAAATGGCCGGACGATCCTGGACTTTGGCCAAAATTTGGTCGGAAAGCTTCTCATACATTCGATCACGCTCCCAGTGAACGCGAAGGTGAGCTTCACCCATGCCGAGGTCATGGGAGATGATGGAGAATTGGGAACGCGACCCCTTCGCGGGGCACAATGCGTTGACACGATCATCTCATCTGGGCGGACGTTGATTGATTGGTCGCCGAAGTTCACTTTCCATGGATTTCGATTTGTGCAAGTCGACGGATGGGATCCTCGAACGCAGCAGTCCTGGCAAAAGAATATCCAGGCGCTAGTGATTCACACGGATTTAAGGAGGACGGGTCGATTTGAGTGTTCCAACTTGGCTGTCAATAAATTGCATCAAAATGCCTGCTGGAGTATGCGTGGGAACTTCTTGTCAATTCCTACGGATTGCCCCCAGCGGGACGAACGCTTGGGATGGACGGGAGACATTCAGGTCTTTGGTCCATCCGCCACATTCCTGTATGACTCCATTGGGATGCTCTCAGAGTGGATGGAAGATGTCGCCTGTGAACAATCAACTCACAACGGTATTCCTCCTCTGGTAGTTCCTAACACCCTGGACCATGTGTGGCCATCCATTCCCCAGGCTCTGTGGGATGACGTGGTGATCATTCTTCCATGGGTATTATACCAGTCATCCGGCGATCGCGATATTTTAAATCGACAGTATCCGAGCATGACCTCGTGGCTGGACCAGGGAGTATGTCGAGGCAAAGACGGATTGTGGAACCCGGAGATATGGCAGCTCGGCGACTGGCTCGACCCTCAGGCACCAGTCGACGAGCCGGGTGACTGCCGAACAAATGGCACGCTGGTGGCAGACGCATATCTTGTCCATGTTACGTCCCTCATGGCTAAAATTGCCTCCGTACTAGCCAGGGAGACAGAAAGTACACATTATTGGAGCAAAAGCCAGCATCTTCGGGCCGTTTTCAAAGACAAATACATAGCACCGTCGGGGCTCATAGTTGGCGATTCTCAGACGGCTTATTCCTTGGCCATTGTCTTTGGAATATTGTCCACACAGCGCCAGCTTGACACAGCCAGTCATCAGCTCGCCGCACGTGTACGCATGGCAAAGTTCCGCGTAGCAACCGGCTTTGCCGGTACGCCCGTCATTTTACGGGCTCTAACTGAGACTAATAATCTTTCTCTGGCCTATCGAATGCTGCTCGAAGACCGTTGCCCATCGTGGTTGTATCCGATCACTATGGGTGCTACCACCATCTGGGAACGCTGGGACAGCATGCTTCCCAACGGGCTCATCAACCCCGGTGAAATGACCTCCTTCAATCATTATGCCTTGGGATCTGTTGTCAACTGGCTCCACGAGACTGTTGGCGGGCTCCGACCACTGGAAGCTGGTTGGAAAACTGCACTAGTGTGTCCACAGCCAGGGGGCTCCTTAACTCACGCTGTAGTGTCGTACGAAAGCGTCTACGGCCGCTGGAACTGCCAGTGGAAGCTACTTGGTGATGGGGATCGAAATGAAGCAGGGAAAGCAGTAACATTCTGTTTAGATCTGATTGTCCCACCAAACTGTCGAGCTGTAGTCAAGATACGGGGTAAAGAAGATGGATCCACCAGCTTGGAGGAGAATGTTGGGTCTGGAAAGCATCAGTGGAAGATACCATTTTATGCTTCGTCGTGGCCACCTCTGGCGACTACTCCATTCATAACGAACCCCGGACAGAATGTGACTTAGATCCTTAGATAGAACGCATGGAATAATGAGCCCTTTGATAATTATACTAGATGATAAATTACTTGCTTGAGTCTGACTTTTTCCAGTCATAAACCCATCATAATGTTTTGATATTGTACGGAGACAATCTGGTATAAAGTCCTGCAAGACACACGTCGTATTAAACAAATCCACTCGGTGATTTGCTGTTTTGGGAGTAGACTCTTCCAAAATAAAGTAGAACCGGATTCTAACTTGTCCATACCTCAGATGCTGGGCCTAATCATCTGCAGGGGAGTGGATTTCATGCTTGCCCTTTCGGGGAAACTCACACCGAATTTTTACCTAACTAGGGGGGCACTGAGAGAATTGTCTCATCCTCGGATTAATGCTTGACGACTGCCCCAATCTCAGGGGACTTTAGATTTTATGGTACCATGTGAATATCCTGGGGTAGCGCTTGGTTTCTTGTGTTTATAAAGGCCCGTCCCTTCGACTTGGCTCTTGACCTCACCAGACCAAGCCAAACACTCAATAGAGTTGATCAATCTGGACCTTGCATTTGGATATATTCATTATGATATTGTCTTCCATCTTGTATTTCGCTTCTAGCGTGGCAGCATTGACACTTGACGTTGCTTCGTCCGGAGGCAATCAGTCTAGCTCCCTCCTATATGGACTTTTGTACGAGGTGAGTCGCTGATTTTTTCCGAATTCCTCTGCCTAAATCTGGAACTGAGACTGAGTCATGATAGGATATTTATCATTCTGGCGACGGCGGTCTCTATGGGGAGATGCTGCGAAACCGAGCCTTCCAAGGATCCTCGTCCGGTGGAGCTGCCAGTCTGGCACGGAACACGAACTACTGGCAACCTGTGGGGGGGTGTTTCACTGGCAATCGACACATCTTCTCCAGCCCTTTCATCCAGCCTGCCATACCAGATGCGCATGGACGTGCCGGAGGGAACCACTGGCACTGTAGGATTCTACAATGAAGGCTTCTGGGGTTTCGACGTAGATACGACGAAGCGTTACATCACCAGTCTGTATATGCGAGGGGGTTACTCCGGGACCGTTGATTGCTACTTTCAAAGTAACACCACCGGTCAAATCCTCGGATCGACGAGCTTGAATATCGATCAGACCTCATCTTCGGGATGGGTGCAGAGCACCTCCCCCACATTTCAACCGAGCAAAACTGGCACCGATGGCAACAACATGTTTTACTTCACGTTTGATGGGTCAAAATTGGCCGGGAAAAGTGTTTATTTTAATATATTGAGCTTGTTCAAACAAACGCTCGATGACCGGTCAAACGGCGTGCGTGAGGACCTGGGCAACGCGTTGCTCAACATGAACCAGAAATATATCCGACTGCCAGGTGGAAACAATATGGAGGGCAACAACTCCCCTTATGAATGGAAATGGAACGAAACGATCGGATCTCTTGAGAATCGTCCAGGCCGCCCAGGCACCTGGGGTGATATCAATACCGATGGGTTTGGCCTTCTAGAAATGATGCAAATGGCACAGGATCTGGGGCTTGAGGTAATCTTAGGCATCTGGGCTGGACTGTACCTGGACGGTGAGGAAATTTCCGAGGCCAACCTACAGCCACACGTTGATTCTGTCATGAATGAGTTGGAGTTTCTTCTGGTAAGCTTGACCCCACATATAGCATAATATGTATGCTATACAAGCGCTAACGAGATTAGGGAGATGAATCAACGACGTACGGAGCTCAACGGGCTGCCCTGGGATTCCCCTCAGCTTTTACCATCAACTGGATTGAGATTGGTAATGAAGACTACCTCAACGGTGGCACAAACTCGTACTATTCGTACCGATACATGGCCTTCTACAACGCTATTCACGCTGTCTATCCATCCATCAATCTCATCTCAACCATCAACCCAAATCCAGTCACATCCAATGGCAGCTCGCTGGACCTACATATCTATGGCAATGAGAACTACTTTGTTTCTCTTTTCAATACATTTGATCAAGCCAGCCGCGAATACCCAGTCTTCGTCAACGAGTACGCAGCGACCAACACCGGCTCTAACAACGATGGCCAAGTAGGAGCCCAGACTCTGGGTATGTCCTGTGCGGAGGCCATCTTCCTTTTAGGCTGTGAAAGGAACTCCGACGTCATTGTCGGCTCTGCCTACGGTGCTCTGATCAAGAACTATAATGAAGCGCCAGATACAGTAGCTGTTATCAAGCACACGGCAAACGAGGTCCTCTACACCATCAGCTACTATGTCCAGAAGCTTTTTGCGGACAATATGGCCACAGAAACTTTGCCCGTTACAGCCACAGATGGGGGATTTGGCCCTGTCTATTGGTCCGCAACTGCGAACAGTTCCTCCACTATCCTCAAACTGGTGAATTATAACGGGGAGACCGGATCGTCCAACGCTGTGCTGGTCAATGTCGAGGGTTCTTCGAAGACCACTGCAACTCTGATCACCTTGACTGCTCCAAATCCCACGAGTGTCAACAACCTCCCCTCCTTGGGAGGCGAGAGCAGTATCATCAGCACCACAACCTTGTCCAGATCTGCTGACAGCTTCTCCGTCAGCTTCAGCAACGCTTACGAGATTGCGATCTTAGTTATCTAATTAGCACTGCGTGGCTGATTGTTGGTTCCAATGTGAATGTCTTCCGGCTGTGTTCGATGCGGATTACTCATAATTTACAGTCATATTGCACACGCAAGACTGAGATAGTGGCTTATTGACCGCAAATAGATGCAGACGGGTTTAGCCGTCTTCCTTTGTCATTAACTTATTCAATTAACCCATGATTAGCCTCATTCCTATCCAGGTAGAATTATGTATGATACTGCCATACAATTTTTATTTTCTGCCACAAATTGGTATTCCAAAGTCCAAGCAAGTAATGAACTATATTGACATCAGGTCTGCCCGGGACTGGAATCTCCCGGTTATTCTTATGGTTATGATGATGGGTAGAGCGCATTAGCTAGTTCCAAATGTGGGTAATCGACCTTTTTGGGAGAACATATGTGCTTGCGTGGAGATAATCTCCATTTCCAAGGCCGTGTGTGGATCAATGGCTTTCTCTTCGAGTGGTAACGCATACTCAAATAAAAACCGCACCATCCAACGATCAAGACGATGTGTGTGATGGTTACGAGAGAGGAGCAGGCAATTATTCTGAAACTCCATCAATCGATTAATCTTGAGGTTATCAGCCAGAGAATCACAAGGAGAAACAAGTAGAAATCGCAATCTGGCTTCACCAGGAAAGGGAATATTCACCATGGTTTTGACAATAGGCCAGTACTCTTCCAACTCGAGCAATGCCTCGAAATTCGCCTCGAGGCAGTGCCGTGACTGTGGAAGTTCACTTTCTTCGCCAAACAGAAGGGTGTGTAGAAGAACGGAAGAGGAGACGATCGCCATGTGGCCGACGGTGGGGTACACGGCCTCGCATCCGGGCTGTTGTCTCCCACGGGCGAGCCAGGTGCTATAATTAAGAGCATGGTGTTTACATCGCGCTGCAAATTGTCGAGCACGCATTGTCATCGTGGATCTTGTATCAAGATACTGGTAGAAAAGTAAGGTGGCATAGTGGTGGAAGCCAAGATGAAGACCCATAAAGATGCCCCCAGTTCCCCGGCTGCTATGCTCTATGAGGTTTGACTCCGTCAATTTGACATCGCGTGGAAGTCTACTTTCCCAGTTATCCAAAAGTTGAGCAAGATGACTCGTGTCTTGTTCAATTTTATCTGGATGCAGTTCATGGCTGTTGGCGGCGCGCCAGTTGAGTTCCTGAATCGGGCTGAACACTTCGATGAGCGTGGCCATTTGTGCCCATAAACCAGGACTCTGAAATGCCATGTGCGGGTCCTTCAATGGCTCATCAGGTTCCATGTCGGAAAACAGGTGCTCGTCCATAGGTAACCGAGCCGGTCGAGGCCAGTCTTTCATCTGGCGAGGGAAGCCCAAGCTGGAAGAGCACCAATTGTCCGCTGCAAAAAGCGCCCACCAGATTCGGATTCGAAGTTCATGGGAGACTTCGTTCTCTTTCTCCTGTCCCGTTCGTGGCTCCATCAATTGCATCATTGCAATTGCGGTTCCTATCGATTCATTCAATATGGGTCTTCATGCATTCGGGGTCTGACAGTACACATCTACACGCGCATGTGCGCATTAAGTCGAACGAGAAAAAAAGAAATTTCAAACTTACGAAAGAACAGAAACTCAGACGATGGGTTTGCATGTGCCACACATAGGTTTGCCACCAGAATGCAGGTTTGAATATTTTCTAAGCACACCCTTTCAAGATCGATTTTAAGTAGTCGTTTAGACTCTGCTGTGAGTAGAGGCTGGAGTGATCGTAAAGTTGGCTGAGTTGTAACGTGAGCGCCCATTGCGCAGATAGCCAGGATCAATGCCTTGCTGGCTCGCCGGTTGCGAATGTCCTCCCACAGTGTCGCTGTATGAAAAATGCTATGGGGCCGACCGTGAATCTTAGACAGATACTCGTGGACCAGCACGGCAACAGATTCATCGTCGGAGAGGAAATTTTCAACTCTAAAGGACTGAGTCTGCAATTCTGTTGGTGATCGAGCACGGGGCTGACGGGCCTCGAGAGTTCTCGTCTTCACTATTTTGGTCTGCAAGTGGGAACATGCAAGATGATGGCGCAAACAACGATTACAGGATGGCACAGAATCAGTGCCAAGACCAGGGATGCATTTGCGTTTAGCCTCTCGACACTGCTGACAAGAGCGCATGGCCTGCAAGATAAAATATAGCGTGAGGACAAATGAAGAGTGGATTACTCTGTGCTTCGTGGCCCACAGTGGGGAAAAGGGAACTGCGGAGAAACCAGAACAGCGGAATGCTGAGAAGACATGGCAAATAATTATCGCCAAACATGCCCCAATAAGAATCTAACAGCGATAGTCGGGTTATCAGTTTGAGTAGACTTTGGTCAATTGTGCTGTGACCATTACCACTAAAATCCTAGTATTTTATTCTAAAGTTCCAAATTACAAATACCTAGGCATAGGGTATGTGTTATTCGTACGAGTAGTCCCGATGTTTGTTTTCCCCCACGATGTACTAATATGTACCCTAAGTAGCTAACTAACTGGTACGTATACGCATTCTGCTTTACATTTATAATTCTTTTTGGTTACATGGAGTATTCATTAACTTTCCAATACTTCAACACGCTCTTGGGGAAGATTCTACATATATTTTTGATTAGTTCTGGTTGAACCCATCTGTCCCAAGTGTGACGTGAGAATTTAGCGCCAACCTGCACAGCCCTCAATCCCCCAAAGAACCAGCCACACGCAATTTCACCTGAGCCTGAGCCTCAATTACCAGGTGACTTGGTCTCTAGTCACATTTGATATCACCTGACCTGCGCATTTATAAACCCCCTCTTCCCGATTTCCTTTCTTCTTTTTTTCTTTCCTTCCACGCCTGCCGGAGTCGATAACTGTTCGCTAAGAGAGTCACCTCAGATTCTCGAATGCAAAGTCATCCCAGAACTGCGTATTCCTCGTCTTTTAACTAAGACTAGGGGGACGTTTCTGTGGGGAGCTTCCAAGACTCACATGCTTCGTGTGCATGATCAGCAGCGTCAACCCGCCTTTCTTTCGACCAACTCGTATCATTCTTTCCAATAAATACAAATTTATTCCGTCAGTTTTGACTATCTTCTGTGGGCATATCTCGGCAATAGGATTCCTTTGAGTCGCTATGTTCAAGCGCTCTTTCGTATCTAAGGACCGGGCGGGTAAAACCGTCAAGGTTGCTAAGAAGAAATACGACGAGCTGGCGAAGGAGAAGATAAAGCAGAAAGTGGAGAGTCCCTCAATGGGAAGGTGTGTTCATTTTATATAAAAATGCGAACCCGCGCTTTCCATAGATATCAACACTCATTTCATGTGCTGATAATGTATCCCTATAGTCCCCTTACCAGCCCTATCATTACTATGATAGTTGGCCGAGACCAGCGTCTCTTCGCCGCTCATGAAGATATCTTATCTGTGTCGCCGTTCTTTAGTTCTGCTCTAAAGGAGCAGTTTCTCGAAGACGGCGCGAAGCAACTGACTTTGCCTGACGAGTGAGACAATCCTATCCACTTCGATTGAGCACAAACTTATACTTGAGATAGAGAACCTGAGATTATGTCGTGTGTTCTCGAGTTTCTGTACAAGGGCGACTACTTCCCGCGCTTGTTGCGTGGAAAGCAAAGAAGCTCTTGGTCACTCGAGAACGCCCAGGATATCAATCAAACTGGTGGCCGTGGGTCGAGTGAGCCGACAATGTTCCACTCCAAAGTGGAAGATCTCGTTCTCCGAGACACGGCAGTGTACTGTGCTGCTGAGAAGTATGGCCTGGAAGAACTGAAGCGCCTTGCTCTCCGAAAGCAAGGCCTTCAGAGTGGTATTCCGGCCGACGTGATCTTACGATCCGCTCGATATGCATATGACAACACGCCCGAGTCTGATTCCCGACTGCGTGCTCATTACCTGGCTCTTATCATCCGCAGTCGCAAGACCTTTAAGAGCAGCGGAACCTTGCAGATGGAGATGGAGGAAGGGGGTAAGTTGTTCTTCGACCTGTTTGTGGCAATGTGTAACCACATGGATGATCTCTCGGAGCTGCGGTATGACTCAATTTCTCCTCCTCCTTCTCCTTCCCTCTCCCCTTAGCTCTCTGCGTATCACTCTTTTACTGCTGACCGTCTTCCTCGATGTCGAGCCCTCAGTGCTTACACTCGTGTCTACTAGCACCAAGCGATCGCCGAGGTTCTTCTAAGCGGTTGTAACATTTCCCTACTCGATCGAGCGACTTGGATTTTGAAATTGAACAAGCGAGGCATGCATTTTTATACCAGAATGGCACACTGACAATGAACTTGCACTGGCCTATGCTTTTGCTTCGGCAACTTGACCTTCACTTCTCTAGAGGTTGGCCGCCATTTTGGTTCGAAGAACCCGACCTTATTCGCCTTTAATAGGATCCATGGCGTATATTGACTTGCGTTCAACTATTCTACACTCCTTGAGATTGCAGCTCTTCTTGACACAATTTTTTATGATCTGCACTTAATCTGCTGCTCCTTTTTACGACGGTGATTATACCTTTGCGATTAATCTGGCAACGCGCCTATTTGGTGATGAGAAACAGAAATGAAAAGAAAAAAATCCGGCCACCTCAAACAAGCACACTGTAGAAATATTTATGAAGTAAATAGCGATATTATGTCTCATAACCTAGTCTTTCGGTTGTTTCAAGATCTAGGCAACCTAGAGCTTGAGACCGAATGCTCCGGTAACAATTTGAGTATGTGTATTAATAGTTCAACATCTCACCTCACCGTATATGAGATCTGAAATGTGCAATTCAGTGCTATCGGTCTGCAGGGGTCCCGTCCCATTTCTCACTATGCCGTGTATTTTGCCAGATAAGATACACCCGCATGGTAATGTCCAGGACAATGCTCACGGGTAGGCAAAGCCGTAAACCCCGAGGGGTAACTTGGGGTTTCATTGGCGAAGAATAACTGAGATACGATAATATTTCCGATGTGGTACACGACAAAACACAGTGAGGTAAGACTAGACCTCCGCAGAGCCCATAGAGCCCAAAGCCCAACCCGGGCCCAACCCTTAAATGGGTTGGGTTTTGGGACCGGCCTTGGGCCTACCGATGGGCTATAGGCCTTTGAACTCCCCTTTAGGGTTTTTAGCATTACCCTTCGTTTTACCCCCGTTTCTAAGCCTTATCCTAAAGGTATATTTTATTATTTTGAACGATTCCGAATCGATTACTAGTTATCTCTCTACATTATATCTAAACATATAGAAAAAGGCGTTAATTAAACAATTTATAAATTATAGATGTTTACTTAGAAAGTAATAATACTCTCGTCTAGGTCCTAAATATATTTCCAATATTAAAATGTTAATATTAATTTTTTTTTAAATGATATCTCGACCTATATCGATCGAATCTTATTTAAAACTAAAATCTATACTTCTATAGTTATTAATATGATATATTCCGAATTTGAACTAGATACAATTAGTATAAGGGTTAGAATACGATGTTGTATAGCGATGATAGGATACCGGTTAAACCCCCTCAATAGGCTGTGGGTTGGGTTGAACTTCGAAGGTTAGGCCCATAGCCCGCTGCTGGTTGAGCTTTGGCCCAGGGTTCGGGCCAATTTATGGGCTTTTGTAGAGGTCTAGGTAAGACGTACATATCAGATAATCTGGTTCATAAGGCTACCTTCCAGGGACCTTCTACAAGTGGGGCCTTCAATTGAAGAGTAAAGGCAAGTACGGTATTAAATTGTGGGAAAGTGACCAGAAGTGGTGATTTATATAGGGCTAAAATATAGCAAAACAAATGAATGAGAGATCCATGGATGTAAAGATGTCCCGGCCGATCTTGATGCTTATGAAATTTGCCATATTCTTTTTGAGAAGCGAATTCTACAGAAAGTATCCATCCTCTATAGTTGATTATACATTCCTATCCTATGAATCTGTCACGACCATCTTCCCATTTCTACCACGCATAATGGATAGCTTTTAGCAGTTGGATCGCCAGACTCGTCTTATGGTAATTAACCACATCCTGTTCTTTTCATGAAAGTGACTTGCTGTTGTGGATGAAGAACTGCATACTTTGATACTTTTATTCTTTACAGGAGTTGCTATTCAGATATCTTGTACAATTATTCTCGGAACGTAGCGTTCATACAAAGATCCGTGTCTTGAGTCATTTGGAGGCTCTGTGATCTCAGGGTTCAAATCACATTAAGCATTGCCATCTATAATTTTGTACCGTCGGTTGCTCTATATTGCGGGAATAGAAAGTAGGTTATTCATAATACATATTGATAAAAGCCTCTCCGTAGCATATTGGAACTGTAGGCCAGTTGATTATTCTCTCCTATATCAATTTAAAGCCTATGAGTAGATGTTACCTCCTTGACTCTGAACATTGTTCTCTGGTACAACTATAGTCGGGTCCCTCGAGTAAATGTTGGAATCCCAGTTGGCAATACCAAGGACCTGGAAATCTTATTGTCATAGCAATATAATCTCTTTAGTTTCCTGGGCAAGCGCAGAGAAGAGGAATTTGTGCTTTATCACCACAACCGCCGTTATCAACCATTTGATTTCAATTGCAGTCAAGAAAAACGTCTATTTGCAGAGACAAGAAGCTCTCACCCGTCATTTAAACCACCACATTATCAAGGGCCTGGAATTCGGCATTGTTCCCGACGTTGACGGGGGTTTTGACAGCACATTTTCTCTCCCAGTGGATGGTATAGCCTCTACATGTGCCAGCAAAGACAACCCAAGGTGAGTTATCTAGGCCTCATTGCTTGCTGATTCGGGTGATGGCATGGCACATCAGACGAACTATATTTGCGAGACTCGTCAACCTTTCAATCTTCATCGAGAATTTCAGTTTCTTTTCCTTTGAATCTTACTAGCCATACTATGCTATCACTTACAACAACGTCTCCAAAAGTTGCACACCGCGTGAATTTGTGACTTACGGCTTCCCAGGACTATATCCTTGGTTCCAACCCCAATACCCCCGATATCCTAGTTCAAATTAATCGGTTGCCACTAAGAGCCAGATCAGCAGCAACCTCATTTCTCCTTGTGCCTCTAAAAACTCTCAACTTCGTGAAGCCTTTTGCACCGACTCTGACAATCCCCCAGCTCCCGGTGACCAAGCTTAACAACCCTCATCTGAAATGGCCAGTGAAGTCTCAGATACCCCATTTCACAACACCGCGAACAAAATGGGGCCCAGAACTTTTCTGACCACTGACCTGAGACACCTGAACAAGCCCCGCACCCTAGAGCCCGGTGAAACCCTCATTATCCGGTACAAGAATTCCCTTCGGCAGTACAAATCCGACGTCTGGATTGGCGTAGTTTTGCCAGACCAATTCGGCCCAACCAGACACATCTCTCGCCGCCCTGTTGGTGCCCAGCCGATTGAAGGTGAGTGGATGACACACCCGAAAGACCGGATGTATTCCGTGTACCTTCCGGGGCGAAATATGTAGTAAGTTTGACCTCTTTTTTCACATCCAAAAAAGACCCCCGACGTTGCATGTTTATTGATGTATATGTGGACCCACTCGCTTTTCTTCATTCATGTTGATCTCTATGTCGGTTTTTCTGACAGTGCATATTTACCTGCTTATCGATCTAAATTGCACGCTAACACGTTTGAAGCAAATGGGTCGGACTCCAGGATATCTTTGTCCTCAACGAGAAGACAGTCAACGTTCTTCGACGCGCCGGGAGGGAGCCAGACGCTAAGATCTGGGACGATCTTATAGACATTATCCGAACTGAGCCCGGGCTCGACTTCTGGAAGAACATGTCTCTCCAGGAACTAGGTGCCAAAGGAAAACGAGGCAAGGAACTCCGTCTCGTGTTACCGAGTGGCCATGAAGACCTTGTCTCCGGCGGAGAAAGCCATGGTGACGACGAGCTCGAGGAAGATGAAGATGAACATAAAGAAGTTCCATCAGATAACATGGAGCCTAGTACTGATATTGCATCTCGCTCATCTAATGAGCAAACAACTATCAGATCATTTTCTGACGCGCGTGCTGCACAGGGTGTTCAGTTCAGGCAGACATTGAAATTGCTTCAAGGTGCCCACTCCACTGCATCTCCATCAGAAAAAACCACTTTTGCAGACAGAGAGGGTTCTAGTTTAGGGATGACACGGAAATTCAACCCGTGTCCCCCTCTGATGCCTCCCACTTCTTCTCCTTCTCTCCCAACCTCATCGGTGTTCATTACCCCACCAACCAGCATGACTCAAGGCACCGTGCCTAAGGTTGAGAGTGATACTAGGTTTGTCAAGCTCTGATGTAAAGTCTCGATCCGCCTCCACTGACAAATATATTTTAAATCTACAGTGCTAGTGGTATTGCTTCAAATGTGGCACCCCAGCAACCCGTTGCAGAGTTCTCAATCTTTGATTTGACCCTCAGCCAAGCTCTGAACCACGTATTCCTGAATCAAAACGAGGCCGCCAAGATCACCGATGTGTTTCTCGGCGCGGTGGCCCTCGAAAGACAGCCCGAACGCCTGCAGATTCGTGAATACTTAGCGGATGGCGAATTCCTCCCTCGCCTGATCACACTGAAAAGCTCAGGATTCTCTCATCCCACTCCATTCCCAGCTCTGGATTCCAACAGCAGCACCACCTTCCGCCTGGTTGGCGACCAAATGGGAATTGGTCAAAGCTTCAAACTCCAGGGCGTGAGCAATAGTCTCGATCTGGAAAATGCCATTACCACCCTCGGAAAAGTGTACCTTCAAGCCCGCCGTTTTGGCCTGATGGATTTGGTTTATCGAATTACATTCAAGCTCCAAGTCGCCTGGAACTGCTACCCAGAGCTATACCAATCCAAACCTCTTCTCGAAGTTGCCTATCTTGCCTTCTCTGGCTGGACAGAGTTTGATGAGGCTAAATGCGACTACCTCCAGTCATGGCTCATTCACTTCATTGCTGAGGCATCCGATTTGCTCACATACAATGCCAGCGAGCAGTTCTGGTCGTTGTTGCGATCCCATCCAAAGCTTCAAGACAAAGTTCTCAATCTTCGCACCCTCGCTCACGTCCATAACCCGGAGTTGTATGGCAATACCCGTGCTCTCCTTGAGAGTCGCGGTCTGGGAAACTAATGATGTGTACTCCTATCGAATGGGAACTACACAGGAAGCTTTGTCTCCCATAAAATGGCTTGCTTGTTTCTTTTGCCTTTTTACCCGTTTTACTCACGGCTCATTTTTGTTCTTAATTATTCCCTTTTTTTGCGTCACTTTCATTTGAATTTGCTGATTATGGCGTTTCGGTTATCTCCACCTTGCGCAGGAGAAGGAGTTCCATGGAATCGTTTATCCCCCCTTCCTTTCGTCGTTCTGAGGTGGACATAAGGAGATCAGGCAGGCTCATGGTTAGCCTTTATCAAGGTGGATATTCTTAATCAACAGATTTCATTCGTCGGACATGATAGTAGTGCTAGTCTTCGAAGACATACCCCATCCACCTTGATGTACAAACTCCTTGTTATTACAAGTTGTACAGCGGCAATTATTTTGGGAAATAATTAAATTCGTCATGTCAACTCGCAGGCTAATCGATGGTGAGAACGACCCGAAAATGAATACAAATATGACGGTGCGCCTATGCAAACCAGCCATCGCTAAAGGGAAACCGAATCCCATGCCCGGAGGAAAAAAAAAGAGATGAAAACATTAGAAGAATTAAAGAAAAAGAAAAAGAAAAAAAAAAAAGCAAATCGCTGGTAGCTCTCTGGTATCCATCGGGATTGTTGTACAGAACGAAATGGAAAACAAAAGACCCGATGGAAAAAGACCAGTTGAAACATAAAGCACAAAAGAGAAAAGTTGGTATTTCGTAATTCACAAGAGTGCAAGGTTCCGCACAGGAAATGAGGCAGACTAGGACAACAGGCAAGCTTAGGAGTCGTCATCGTAATCCTCTCCCTTGACTGGCTTCAGAGGAGACTCGAGGGGCTGCTTGGTAACGTCCCCAGAGGTCGGCTCAGTAGCGTTCTCAGTGGCCTTTTCGGTAACGCCCTCAACGAGCTTCACAGTAGCGCCCTCAGCAGTCTCGGTAGTGTCGGCAATAGGCTCATCGGGAACCTCGGAGGAAGCATTCTTGGGACCATCCTCAGACTTCACAGCGGTGTCCTCAACAGATTTCTCAGTGGAGGCCTCAGTAGGCCCCTTGTCAGCCTGGTCAGCAGACTCATCGGTGACCTTCGCGGCAGCCGGCTTGCGACCTCCGGTCTTAGGCTTCTCCTTGGTAGCGTCGGAGGGTTCAGCAACCTTGTCAGCAGCCGTCTTCCGGGTGCGAGTTGCCTTTGGCTTGTTCTCAGTGGCATTGTTGTCGTTGGTCTTGTTTTTGGCACTGCGAGTGCGCTTGGGCTTCTCGGTAGATTCCTCAGCGTGTTCTTCCTTTACAGCATCTGCTCCATTGGTCTTGGCTCCGTTGGCAGCGTTCGAGCCGTTCTTGGTATTTGCGGTATTTGCAGTCTTCACACGAGTGGTAGACTTCTTCGTCTCGCCGTTGGTAGGACCAGTCTTGTCGGCGGAGGAGACATCCTTCTCCACGGGAGAAACATTGTTCACATCCTTCTTGCCACGAACTGCACGCTTCTTGGCAGGCACGAAGATAGTGGCGGCCTCATTGTCAGAGACATCCTTGTCGGCGGGGGCGACAATTTCCTGAGCACCTTTCTTGGCACGAGTTGCACGAGTCATTGGCGCCTTCTTGTTTGGCTGATCCTCATTGGCAGGGGCAACTTCGCCGGACTCGTTGTCGGAAACGGAGGTAACAACTTTCTTGCTACGAGCAGCACGCTTGGTGGGCTCCTTGGGTTCAACGTTGCCAGAGGCAGTTTCATCTTTGGTAACCTTCTTGACACGAGTAGCACGCTTCTTGGGCTCGTTGTCGGCAGAGGCAGTTTCAGTGGTAATCTTCTTGGCACGAGGACCACGCTTCTTGGGCTCGGTTTGTTCCTCCTTGGGCTCGATATCAGCAGAGGCAGTTTCAGTGGTAATCTTCTTGGCACGAGGACCACGCTTCTTGGGCTCGGTTTGTTCCTCCTTGGGCTCGATATCAGCAGAGGCAGTTTCAGTGGTAATCTTCTTGGCACGAGGACCACGCTTCTTGGGCTCGGTTTGTTCCTCCTTGGGCTCGATATCAGCAGAGGCAGTTTCATTGGTGACCTTCTTGGCACGAGCACGCTTCTTGGGCTCAGTGGGCTCGGTGGTCATCTCAGTGTCAGCATCGGCACCCTCGTCTTCAGAAACCTTCTTTGGGGGGGCGGCCACGGCCACGCTTCTTAGGCTCAACCTTGACATCAGCCTCCGTGACAGTAACTTGGTCCTCAGCAGCCTTCTTTGCGCCGCGGCCACGCTTCTTGGCGTCCTTGGGCTCAGTGTCAACGATAGCAGCCTCGGCAATAGCATCATCCTGATTATCGGTAGCCTTCTTGGTACGAGTTTGCTTCTTCTTGGCGGGCTCCTCCTCGGCATTCTCGGAATCAGTCAAGCCATGCTTCTGAGCAGGAGAGGACTGCTCAGCTTCCTCAGACTGAGAGTGAGATTAGTATCTCATATGACATGGATACAAAGTGGAATCCACGAACCTCATCGGCCTTGGCCTTGGTCTTGCGGCTCTTGGGACGCATGCCAACATGTCCAGGACGGTTGAATTCAATTTCCTAGGAAGTATTAGTTGATCCGCAGACTGAAACCCCTTTTCGAAAGGAAATGATCCAAGTGTGCAGATCGAGGAAAGTGAACTTACGCCATTCCATTCCTCATCTTCGACGTGACCCACTTCGATGGCCTTGCGAACCTTCTCCTGGAGCTCATCGGTAAGCTCATCGAAGCCGTCAAGGAGAGAGAAATCAAGATCCCCAGAGTCCGTAGTGAGCTCCTTCGTAACGTTCAGGATTTGCTTGGGGGTAAAGCAACCCCTAAAAGAGGTCAGTACTTGATATCATTTGCTCAGGATTAGAAGCCATGAATAATATTAAGACCACCATGTGTCTTAACAAGGCTGGACTCACCAGTGGCGCCAGTACCAGGCCTGGAAGGTCGCATTGTCCACCCATGTGCCAACACGTAATTCACCCTTGGCAATCTTAATCCTCTCTTCGATGCAATCAGGGGCCTTGCAGCCAGCACGGCCTTGAGCGGCAATCTCTAATCATGAAGTTAGTCGTGATGTCATGAAGGCTATTGTAGCTCTTTGTTCAATTCAGGAGAAGTGGATATATTTTTTTGGTCAGAAACGACAGAATACTCCAAGGAGATATCCATGAATTAGGGCATGGCATCACATTTTCAGTCGTGCAACCAGACGGAGGCTCATTGACCATGCGAACACCAGCAAGGAAGACATAGAAATACGAGACGATGCAACTTACCAAATCTGTATGGCATTTTGACTGATTGTAGTCACTATGCAAGTAGGGGAAAAAGGAAGTGTAAGTTTGTAAGTGTGAGGTTGATGGATGAAGTGAAGTAAGTAGGGTAGTACCAGCTGGGCAGGACACAGATATGCGGGTCACTGGTGACTATGTAGTGAACAAAGGAACAAAGGGAATATGAACAAAGAAAATCAACCCGTTTGCACAGACTGACCACAGTCCGAAAAAAGGAAAGTTCAAAAATCGAAGTTATTGTAAGCACAAAATCAATGAGATCATTTAAAGTGGACAGCTGTAAGAAAGTCTTATTAGGTGGTCACTTGGCCTTTATCCGAGTATTCGTTTATGCCCTCTCTATCATTGTTCTCAGTGAATAGTGAGATAAATGACATATAAAGATTCCCATTTGGGGGAAATAATAATGTGGAACAAAGAACAAAGAACAAAGAAATGATCCCTTTGTCCCGCCCCTTTTGAACATGCATTTTCTAGCCAATCAGAAGTCATCTCGGCATATAATTAGCTATTCCAAAATTCTGTTATTTCTTTAATATTTTCCCTTCAATCGCCGCGTTTTAAGTTATTATTGATTCATTTGATTGGTATGCATTGTGCATACTAGACCTAAAAAGGGTCTGACGTTTGTTACTTCCAAGTGCGCGAAGTATTCAAAGGATGGTTGAAAATATACCTAGCGAGTAGGAGTAAACTTGATTTTCTGTTGTTTTGAAATATTATGTTTCATCCTAGTACGTTGACTATTCATTGTTAGGGGGCGACCTTGACTTAGGGCATGGCAATGCTTCCTATGACCTTCTTATGACTGAAGATATCCGTACCGTCGACATATCCCAATACATAGCTCAAAGCAGCTAGTAATCAGTTTGGGGAATATTGTAACCTTGGCAATAAGGAAATCATGACATCTCACAGCATAATAAATTTTGATAATAAATTTTGATAACATAAGGATGTGACAAGAAGGGTTCTCCCCCGCAACCTGTGATGTTGATGGGAGTCGATTGAGCTGCTATGATATCCAGCTCTTTAGGCATCAATTTCATAGGTGTTCCCATTTCATAGGAATAAATCGTATGAGGATCTGTCACAAGAGCCGGATTCTATGTGGGAAAGGCCCAAGGATGGGTATTCCAAGCGGAGACGTGTAAAGAATTGGCATTCCACGCCTACATAATTCCCGAGATGCCACTTTGGATATCACTAAGACAGTATCGAAAAGATATCGGATCATCAGCAACCTGAATAGCATCAAAACAAGCATCCCAAGTATAAATAGTATTGGAAGAAAACCTTTGGAAACGGTGATCTGCTATGTGCTTATGCCGCTAACCGAAGGCGGTTAGAGTATTTCGACGGTTGAAGGTTGCCCAAGTCTACATCTTGAGCTTGGTACTACCTACTACTCGCCTTTCTCGGTGCACTCAAGCAACAATCCAAACCCCACAAAACACACAGTGGCCACCTCCTAGTGCCAGAAGGGACACCTCCTTCACTACAACTCCAAAGGAGAAGACATCAATTCAACCCACTCGCGCAAACCCCGCCGATTCCACGCGGTCGCATCACCTCTCCTCGACCTAAAGCCCACAAAATGTCCGAACCAGGCCCAGAATCCATCCCCACAAGCGCAGATCCGCGCAGCAAGCGGCCAACAAAACGGCGCGCCGTGACACCGCATTCCGAGGTTGCCAATGAGATCCAGACACTCTTCAAAGACCCGAGTAAAGACTTGCACCTACCAGATGCCTTGAAGCCTCGTACCGTGGCATCCCTCTCGGCGCCACCAGAGATTGTCACAAATGTGCAGGGTTCTTCGGCTGGTGCGGGCTCCGGCGAATTCCACGTGTACAAGGCTAGTCGGCGGCGAGAGTACGAACGGCTGCGAATGATGCAGTCCGAGGTGGATGCCGAGAAGAATAATGAGGCTTGGGAGAAAGAGCGGGAGGAGAAGAAGCGCAAGGATAACGAGAAGACAGAGAAGAACCGGAGGAGGAGGGAGAAGAAGAAGAATGCGCGTGGGAAGAAGGGTGGTGATCAGATGGATGCTGCTCCTGTGGAGAGCTCGGCTGCCCCAGGCTCGATGGTCACTATGGCAGATCAGGATGGAGGCGATGTGAATGGCCAGGTGGCCCAGCAGGAAGTTCCTGGTGTTATTTTCCACGATGAGGACTAGCGGAGGCAGGTTCAAAGGCTGGCTGTGTACGATACGAAGATACCCAGATCATCTGGATTTTGTTTTTTTGAATCTAGGATATTCATACAGAAGGAAGACAGCCATGAGGCAAATCGTGTAACATTATGTACGGACCTCGAGTCCAATCATTTTTCTTTTTCGTCTATCAATCATTCCTCGCCGCCACCGCCGCCGCCGGCGATCTGTTGAGCGGACTTTCCGCTGCAGATGTCGTCGACACGGAGAAGGAGACATGCGGACTAGAGAGAGATATGTCAGTGAAATGTAGTACGTATGGGGAAACGTTACGATGCTTACCTCGACCGCAGTCTTGATGCTCTGAAGCTTGACGGCCTCGGGCTCCCAAACACCGTACTCCTTCATATCAACCAAGTTGCCGGACTCGCCGTCCAGACCCCAGGTGTTGTGGCCCTCAACGTGCTTGGCACGGAGACTGGTAAGCACACGGATGGGGCTGGAGCCAGCGTTCTGGGCCAATGTACGGGGAATGACCTCCATAGCGTCGGCAACAGCCTTGTATGGCCACTGCTGGACACCCTCGACGGAGCGGGCAAGCTGGCTGAGCTTCACGGAGACAGCCATCTCAGTAGCACCTCCACCGGGGGACAGACGAGGGTGGAAAATAACGTTACGAGCAACGGACATGGCATCCTGCAAGTTGCGCTCAATCTCGTTAAGGATATCCTTGGAGGGGCCGCGCAGCAGGATTGTGCAGGCCTTCGGGGACTTGCACTTGCGCATGAATGTGAAGTACTCATCACCAATCTTCTCAATCTCGAACAGTCCGCACCCGGTACCAATATCAGACTCCTGGATGTCATCGACACGGTTGACGATAGTAGCACCGCTTGCACGGGCGATACGGTTGTTATCCGTCTTTCGCACACGGCGGAGGGCTGTGACGTTGGCCTTCACCAGGAAGTGCTGTGCAAGATCTAGTAAAGCTCGGTGGTTAGAACATGCAATCAATCACCCCAATCAGACCGCTTGCTTACCAGAAACACCCTTCTCGGTGATAACAACATCGGGCTTGAAAGCCAGAACGGCCTCGCACATGTGCTTGACCTGCTCCTCCTCAATCTGGAGAATACGGTTCCAGTCATCCTCCTTGGAGATCTCAATGTTGGTTTGAGACTCTCCCTTCTTGTACTCAAGGGGGCAATCCAGGAGAAGAATACGGGGGTTTTCGATTCTGCGACGCATCTTGGGATGCGTGATATCCTTGTTGACCATCACACCGTCAATAACCTCAGAGTCCTCGATTTGACCACCGGGGACCTTCTCAATACGGGCGTAGCGCTTGATGTCGACTTCCTGCTTTCCACCGCCGACATCGAAGGAGACGGTTCGCACAGCGCGCAAGGCGAGGCTGCACATGAGCTCTGACCAACGGGACACGAACTTGGTTCCGATGGAGGACTGAATAAGGCTGTACATGGCCTTATCATCGTGAATGTCGACGGGTGTCGAGACATCCTCCACGATCTGGAGGGCATCGGCGAGGGCACGCTTGAAAGCCTGGATAATGACGACGGGGTGGATGTTGCGTTCGAGCTGGGGGATGGCCTGGGCGAGCATTTCACCGGCTACAGAATATCAGCATTTACCCTCCAACCTTCCGAGATAAATCTTATCATACCAAGGATGATGACTGTTGTGGTACCATCACCGACCTCCTCGTCCTGGGTACGGCTGAGCTCGATCATGCTCTTGGCCGCGGGGTGCGACACTTCGATCTCTCGCAAGATAGCGTGGCCATCGTTGGTCAAAACAATACCACCCATAGGGTCAAGCAGCATCTTCAACATCGCCTTGGGTCCGAGACATGACCGAATGATATCCGCAACACTGGTGTTTATTGAATTAGCATCGAGCAGGGAAGAACATCGAAGGATCGGGGGATAATGTACGTCTTCGCCGCGGTAATGTTAGACATCTGTGCTTTCCGGCCAACCTGGCGCTCGCCGGAATTGGTGTCTGGATGATTTGTTAGCACTTAAAGGGGATCAACTCGATGGGGGGTAACCTACTCATCACCACCACCGGAGCCTGCATATTGGCGGTGTTTTGTTGTAGTTTGAGTGGGAATTAGATATAAAACGGTCTTTATCACTTGTCAATATTAAAAAATATTGCACGAAGATGACAATCTAAGAGTTCCGACTTCAACGCTGTTCGCCCGCATTCCATCAAATTTCCAGGCGAAGTGGGAGCTCCCTCGGGCTAGTCCACATATGGCTAGCGTGTCACCCTGACAAACCAGGCAAACATCTCCAACTTATCTACGTCTTAGCAACTCTACAACATTGTATATATTCATCGTGATACGGTCTGTTTCATGATTCTGGCTCTCACTGGATTTGCAGTGACATTGATACGAGATGAGAATATAGATATGTATCAAAGGGGAAATGGATACTGTGAAAGTGTCAATGCAGGTTTGTCAAACGGTTCTCAACACAGAGAATATCGAAGATGATCGAAGAAGGAATATTGAAAAAGAAGTGTCTCAAAGATCATGGAGATGGCGAATAGATGCGAGCTTGACGGAAAGGGCAATTAGAAGGCAATGTAAGAGGCAGGAAGAAGAATCTTAAGCAAGATATATGGATGGATAACGAATTAAGAATTTAGGACGTAAATATCCATGGATACATAGTGTATTAACAATATCGTCATATATTACGATTTGTAAGGTAAAGGCACAGTGAAGACACAGTGAAAGCGTGTATATATTTAGAAGAATTGATCTTCTAATCATTGTATATCGCATATGAGACTACGATCGGCTCCAGATCACCGTGTAAAAGATAGGCTTGCTCTCCGTGTCTTGCCTTTGCTTTGCCGAAGAGGAAAGTGTCGAAAATTGCAACTTATTTAATCCTTTTTCGTTTAGGGTGGCCGAGAAGAACGGTTCTAAGTCCCCCATGATCATGTTAGGGGCTCTCCTGCGAAATTCATGGCACAATCAAGGAAAGAACGTTCATCGACAACAAAAATCACATAGGAACCTAGGTAAATATGGCGGCAGAGCGGGATATCCAAAACCTGGGGCAAAGTTGTTGGGGTAATATATGCGGCACCAAACGAGAATATAAATGGTGATCATCCAAACCCATATGAACGAGAAATATAGGATCACTTCGCTGTTATGTAAACCTTGAACGGCAATGCAAAATCATACAAAAAGGAGCGGGGACAAGCAACGGGCTAATGTACACGAAGTGGAGTTTTGTTCAAAACACTCGGCTCTCCCCAATATCACACACATCAAAAACACCATTCTCGGCGATATCATGCTTTTTCAACGCCTCTTTGAGCTTCTTGGGAGGCTCAAGCACATCCTCCTCAGTAAGTACCCAAGTACCCCAGTGCATGCCCAATGCCTTTTTGCACTTGGTGTCTTTAAAAATACGAACAGCATCATGGGGGTCAGAATGTGCTGGACTGAAAATATGACGAGGAGCGTACGCTCCAATGGGGATCAAGCCGAGATCAAATGGTCCCCGGAACTCACCTACCTGCTCGAAGGCAGGACATATGGGGAAATTGTACTTGGGGTCCCAATCATCCTCCCCTTCTGGTAGTTCATCGACTGCCCTATAGCCGGAATCACTATGTTGGAGGTCAGCAAAGCATGATTCTGATAGAGTGGGTGGGTCGGGGGAGCTTATCATACCCAGCAAAATACACCTTGCTACCACCAGATTCAATGGCCCAGGAAGCCCATAGTGTCTTGTATTTGTCGAAAGGAGTGCGGGCAGTAACATGCTGACAAGGCAGGCAACTGATGCGCGCCTTGATCTCGGCCGCGGCGGAAGCTTCGCCTACTGGTTCAACCTGGGCTTGCTTTCCCTCCTTGGGCGACATCGCAACATCACGCTCATCCCACCAATCCATCTCGGTTACATTTTTGATGCCCGAGCTGTGGAACCAGGACTTGTTGCCTAGTGGGGCGAAGAAGTGGCAATTGGGGTGCCTCTTCGCGATCTCCGAGACAGTTGGGTAGGACAGATGGTCGTAGTGATTGTGGGAGATGACCACCGCGTCGATGGCAGGGATATCCTTGATTTGACATGCAGGCTCAGTATAGCGCTTGGGACCTAGGGAATATGGCCCACAGCATGGACCGCAACGTGCTTCGAACACAGGGTCAAACAGTACTCGGAGACCACTTGGGAACTCCACATAATAGCATGCATGTCCAAGCCAAGTTGCGCGCAGCTTAGGGGTATCGCGGCTGGGAAGAAATTCGGGTTTGCGAACGGTGACTGTTGGCGGGGTGGTATCGGGATTGTTCGCTTTGCCATTCAATCGACGAAGGCTGCAGTTGCACGCATTAGATCCTGATTTCCTTCGATGGCCGACAGCTACCTACATCATCATTTGCATGATATCTTTTGAGTCCATATCGCGAAAAGACCTACGAGACGGCACTGCTGGTTAGTCTATGCGACGAACGATCAAGAAACCGGAAAGTAACAGAGTCTCACTTACTCCCAAGGGTTTCTGAATCCACTCTTGGCATGATGACTTTTCTTCAAAACATCTTCTGGGCTAGGTCTAGCCGGGGATTTGGCCACAGTCAGCGCATATAGCACTTCAGTAGTGGGTGCGGCGCTCATGTTGCGGACTGCTGGATGAATAACGCGTTGGTACTGCAGGTGTGTCCGCCGAGTAAGCGGGGGACGGAAAAGGAGTCGCATGGGAGGCCAAGGCTTTATAAAGAACACAGCCTTCTTGGTCGGGCAATGAACACGAAGCGCTTTGGGTAGAGGAATGCGAGATGCAGAAAGTTATTTTAATTCCGATATCTCCGACATGGGGGCCATCACCTACCCATGTGAATATTGGGGCCACCGGAGTGTAAAGCTATACATCTCCCCTTATATTCAATACTTGAAGATCAGGCATGATTGTACATTCCAACCTTCGAAGGTTGTAGTTCTCCTGGATGTTCTCCTGGATGTTCTCCTCGTTGATTTTCCCATAGATTACCCGGTGACATGACCGTGGGTACTGTGTACCTCAAATTCTCGGCCCGTCGTAACTCCGATATCTGCGCTTATCGATCTTCTCGACATTCGCGATCTTCACAACGCTGTTGATTTGGTATGGAGCCAAATGCGGTCCCTAGTGCTGCGCCGTCTGCGGGCGACCTGATTCTACAGCAGAGAACACAGGCCCTACAGTCGGCGCAAAAAGGCGACGGAAGTCTCTTCTCGCAGCTCACGAGTAATCCCTTGTTCACAGCGGTATGAGGCCTACCAGTGTTTTGGTCCCAAACGATGTGCTAATATTGCTTTCTTACTAGGGATTTGGCCTTGCAGGTCTTGGAGCCGGATTGACCTTAGCACAGAAAGGCGTTCGACATGGCGCTGCTCTTCTTCGCCGGCGGATGCTAGTGGACGTCGAGATCAGCATCAAAGATGACTCCTATCCGTGGTTCCTACACTGGATGACTCTTTACCAACAATCACAACTCAATGCAGGAAAAGCTGCGGCGAATACCTCTACCTACATGGACCGATTCCTCCAAAAGCTCACACCCGGCATGCGCCACCTCTCCATCCAAACGCAGAAAGTCGAACATTCGAACGGAGCAATTCACACACACTTTTCGCTGATTCCGGGGCCTGGAAAACACGTTCTCCGATACAAGAATGCGTTTGTCTTTGTCAATCGTATGCGCGAGTCGAAGTCCCGCGATATTCAGACCGGAAAGCCATGGGAGACAATCACTCTCACCACCCTCTACTCTCAACGTCATATATTCGAGGACCTCTTCACTGAAGCTCATGCGTACGCCGCAAAGGGCCACGAAGGAAAGACAACAATCTATAACAGTTGGGGCACCGAGTGGAAACCATTTGGAAATCCGCGCCGGAAGCGTCCATTGGAGTCGGTCGTTCTCCACGAGGGTGTCAAGGAGCGGATTTTGGCAGATGTGGAAGACTTCATTTCAAGCTCATCATGGTATCATGACCGTGGAATTCCGTACCGACGAGGATATCTCTTATACGGTCCTCCGGGTACCGGCAAAAGTTCTTTTATCCAGGCACTAGCGGGCGAGTTGGATTACGACATTGCCATTCTGAACCTGAGTGAGCGTGGCCTTACTGATGACCGGTTAAATCATTTGCTCACAATTGTTCCCAACCGAACGCTGGTTCTGTTGGAAGATGTGGATGCCGCGTTCTCGAACCGACGCGAACAAAGTGACGCAGATGGCTATCGTGGGGCTAATGTGACTTTCTCGGGACTGCTCAATGCACTTGATGGAGTTGCCAGTGCAGAGGAGCGGATCATCTTCCTTACTACCAACCACGTTGAACGACTTGACGAGGCGTTGGTCCGTCCTGGGCGGGTGGATATGACTGTCCGCCTGGGCGAAGTGACTCGTTACCAGGTCGGATGTTTATGGGATCGATTCTATGAAGATATCGATACCGACGGGGTTTATCGCAAACTTTTCTTGGATCGACTTCAAGAGCTTGGCTTGATTGAAGATGAAATTGGCAACAAAGCTGATCGGTCTATGAACACCAGTGCAGCTGCTCTCCAAGGGTTATTCTTGTATAACAAGGGTAACATGGAAGGTGCGATTTCCATGGCAGAGGGTCTGACCTACACTGTGCACACTGAGGCCTTGGGTCAAGACCAGGGGAAGAACGAGTAATTGTACACTATCATGTAAATAAGATCATTAAAATATATAGACATTCGTATGATGTACGGATTGACTGCACAAGCTATACCTATGGAAATAAGCTCATCGCGAAACCAGGATCACCAAGGGTAAATCTCGGAGATTTACACAGACCCACCTTGAAATGATCGTTTCTCTCACCGACGACTGACTAAATATGTTTAAACCTATTTTAATTATTTAAATATTTAACTGTCTGAAATCCATTGCCCCTCACTTCCCCTCTATCTATCCATCCCCGCATACACATTCATTATGGTTTACACAATCGTCGTTCGTATGTGATACCCCTGCCATTGCTAGTATTTCCCACGCTAACAATAGTATGTTATAGACCTCCGCGCCAAGCCGGACGAAGAGTCCATCTCCAAGCTCAAGGCCAAGCTTGTCGAAGCCTCCAATGTCTACTCGAACGACAAGGAAACCCTTTCTTGGTTCGTGATGCAGTCCGTTTTCGACAAGCAGGACTTCACCATCGTGGAGCGTTACGTCCAGGAATCCTCCCAGGAGTACCACCTCAACAACCCTTACTGGAAGACTTTCGACCCTTATGTGATTCCTTTGTTGGAGAAGGATATGGATATGCACCGCTTGGAGGAGTTGGAGGGCTCTACCATGTAAATTGCCCCAGTTGTACAAGAAATAAAGACGACCTTTCAGTAGCATTGCATATATTATTCCACGCGATTAGCATTCATTTCAAGATTAACCCAGTGCGAACGTGGGAAATCCCTCAAAAGGATCTTAAGGAAGAAGGCTTTTTCGTGGAATCGGGTGGCGAAATGGACACGATATTTAATACTGTATGGTACGACATAGCAACCTGAGTTAAGCGCTTCTCAAGAGTTTAATATATTATGCCAGCCATTAAATTATGTCATTTCTTTTCTCTTAATTTAATTTATCTATTTAAGAACATCCGGAGCCGATAGACCAAATATGCACATACTAGGGTCAACGGGGTCTACCGGGTCAACAGGGTCAACAGGGTTAAATCAACTTAACTCCCCGACTTCTTCACTGCAAAAATAACCAGCCAATATAATCTCTGAATCACGATAAATATAGATTCCCCATGGTCTTACCACCAATCACCAGGCTGCATTGAAGCGCCGCTACTGCAGATGGACGTGCTCATCCCAGGATGGGGGCCAATCACACCCCCAATCGGTTAAGCGCCCACCGTATAAGCAGGGTTGTCACACATCTCGACAAACCATGTACTCTGCTTGGTCTGTCGGGCTTATGCGCATATTCGGTGAGAATGGGGTATATCTCAGTCGACGGCCCCTGCTTTCGCGCTCTGTCTTTGTTTATAGCATGCTTCATTTGTGAAAATGAGCGACAAGATGAATCAATTTCAGTTATTTCCACCTCCATCGCCCGAGGTAAAGAGATCTAACAATCCATTTCGCAAAGCCGGGAAAAAACCAGTAGCCATATCTGAGCCGGCCTCTTCAATCCCTCTTGAGGAAATCAAGGATCCTGGCAAGACTGAATCCTTGCTACTTCAGATTATCGAAGACACCCAGGGTATTCCACCTCCACCACCCGGGGATGCTTCAAGATCCAAGTCCCCGCCGGCTGGGGCTGGCGCCTCCCATGACACGAGATCTCCTCAGTCCATGCACAGTCAGAATCGTCAAGCCAAGAGAGTGAACCACCAGGCCCTGCCTTCACATGCTAGTCAAAGCAGCAGCAGTAGCAGTCATCACACTACGACGTCAACGGTCTCCCCACAGTCATCGCAATCGTCTGCTGCCTCGGTCCCGATGAGATCGATGTTCCCTCAGTTCGATCCCAAACTACCTTTCAATCAACAGGTCTATCACGCACAACTTCCAGATGCCCCACGGCCCGTCAAGTCTTCTCGGAAACCTCCAAAGCTTACGCTGTCGACAAATACCGAGATTGACCATGTTCTCGGGCCAAAGACTGTGCCTGCGAGTGTCCTCAACTTCCCAACTGGGGCTTTGGAGTCTGAGGAGATCACATGTTCATCCATGGAGGAGCTGAAGATGCTATGGGAAACGGCCAACGGCCAGAGGCCACGAGATCTTGTTGGGACATTGAACCTACGCATGACAAAGTAAGATTCCACGCGCTCCAAAACATGTATGCTCCATAATACTAACATTTCACAGAACGGGGCCGGCTACATTCACTCTCGGAAACGGAGACTCCCAGAACCCGTTCTACACATTACAAACATATTCAACAAACGAACTCGCTTTAAGCAGATGTGACCCCTCCAGACCAAACCACGACGTCCCAATCATGATTATGAGCCTCGAAGACCGCATACGCCGCGAGCATCCGAACGATGGACTCGTCACCCTACTCTTCTCCCGACTAGCAGCCATGCTAGCAATAGACCAAGCCGACGAGATCAGCAAGCAACACCACCTAACTCCCTCTGAGACCGCAGAAGTAGAAACCGATGCACTCAAACGGGCCGCAGCACAAGAGTCCTGTCGACTCTCCTGGAACCGCCACCAACGACTATACGAGCTACGACACCCCTATCTGTCGAAACACAACCCGCCCGCTCTTGTCGGCACCGCCGGAATACCACTCTCGCCCGTGCGATCCCAGTCTTCGGGAATGGTGCACATCACAGTCTCCGCGCCGTCTGGCGATGCTTCGCCCCGCCAGCCGCCAACAATCATTGTAACCGGCCCCGTCTCTTCTACGGCAATGGAAGCCGCCCAGCAAGCTGCTAACCTACGCACGTCCGTACTCCCCGTCACGGATTTTGACGAGCCACTTGCATCCTTGGATTTTGCTACGAAAACTTTTTCAATTTCCCCAGCTGCGGTGATCGCTACGATCCCCTCTCTATACGCTATCGACTCTCTCATCGCTGCAATGCTGGCAGTCGCCGTCTCAGACGAAGCCACGAACCCGATCCTTGCAGACATGGTTCTCGGATCACCGAAGTCGTCTAGACCACCGACTTCCCACAACCCTGGCCCTTATTCAATGCCTGTGTTCCAGGGTAAATTGGTGACGACGGTTGCTGAACGTGAAGATGCAGCAGAGAGCATGAACCTAGCATCGCAGATTAAATCTGCGCAGAAGAAGTCCAAAGAGGCCTCGGGAAAGAAAAGTGCTTTCAAGTTCTGGAATAGGTCATCTTCGAAGCCGCAGGGAAACAGTCAGCGCTCGAAGAAAAATAAAAACCAGCAGGTCGTGGTTGAGGAGTTTGATTTGGAGAAGTATGGTCGATATGGAAATAATTCGTCACGGGAGGGGGAGAAGTTGCCTGGAATTACTCGCACTATCTTGCGTGTGATGTTCTTTGGCCTGGATTTGATTGTGAAGGGGTTAACACTTATTGTGAAGATCTTGGCTTGGTTATTGGTCAATTCCACGCGGTGTGTCACCAGCGAGAAGTTCTGAGCTGGGCTTGAATCTTCTTATTCTCTATGTCTGTTGGTCATTTTTGGGTTTTCATTTTATCTTGGATGGTTGGGAAGCGATCGGGTTAGGTTTTTGGATTTTTAGTTATACCCAATTTGAGAGTTCTTCGCGGCAATGATGAGTGGTATGAGTTACTTGGTTTCTCTTTGATGATGAGAAGAGAAGAACGTTGGGGAGTGGAATATAAACATCCAGTGGCAACATGAATTTCTACATCCAAACGATTAAAGGAATCCATGGTAGTATTTTAGGACGATCAGACAATGCAGGTTTAAACCTCGTTCTTTGAATGGAGATTTTGTTTCGCAATTCACAATTCTGGGGTTTGCCTTGTTCCTGTTATTATAGCTAGAATATCAATCACAACATGACGACTAGTAGCAAGCAAGCACAGCTAACAAAGAGCAAGAACGTAGGTAGGCATCCCATCAGCATTTATATATTTCCCTCACAAGCTCTCTCCCGCCTCCTTCTTCATTCCTTCCTCGTTGTGAAATATATGACATAGCCACAACAGCTTATCGTTATACACTTCATATTTTCATATCCATGACGGGCTCTTAGAACTTAGACAGGTCCCACAGTTCACAGACGCCATATGGATCTTCCAGGCATGTCAAACTGTAGAAGGGTACAAGGAACATCGTGAATGGGAACACTCGTTGAGGGGATAAAGTAGATGACATAAAAATCAAACGTACGTATACGTTTTATCTGCGCGTTCATGTACATACACCAGTAATAGAAATGGCCCTTCGGTCAACATATCTCAGTTCACCGCTGAGATTTATACATCAATGTCCTCATTAAGCTTAGTATCAAAACGTAAAATAATTTCACCCTCCCCGACCGGTCTCTCAAAGCCGGCAAGATAACTCTCCATAATCTCATTTGTCATAAAAAAAGCCGAATCGCTGTCTTTGACGGCCAACTGATTCCTTGCTCTGACCCGTCGCCGCAACTCATCATCGTCAACGTCAAGATATGCAAGCACCCATCGCCCTCCGGACTCTTCGATCAGCTGCTTCCATTCATCTCTAGTCTTTTGAAATGCACAAGAGAGATCTAGGATTACATCCTGAGAGCCCTGTTGAAGCAACTGCGGTAATTCAGTTTGGAGGGCGCTCTGGGCCTCGTCTTGATAGTTGTGGTACATATTTTCTGGGTAATCAACGCCATACAACCCGTATTTGGTATAAATATAAGAGTCAATTGAGAGCCTTTTGAAAGACGGATGATTGGATAGTATCCATTTAGACAGCGACGACTTTCCAGACCCTATTAATAACATTCTTATCAGCTACTCAACTCAGCCAAACCTTGCCGCTTGAATTTTCCTTTACTTACCAGCCATGCCGCAAGTCATTAACACAACAGGTCGAGGATCACTATCTCTCCGGCATAGGAGAGGGCTGAGCGACTCAGGTGTATTAATGGTGGGCGTAGTTCCTGCCATTTCCCCAAAGCTGGACGAAGGATAAATTCCACTAGCCTTTCCCTGGCTGATGGTACCTCAAATATACAATGGTGTGGTTCAATATGCAGCAAGCTTGGTTAGAGGGAGGATTTGTTCATATTCCCTCGCTTGACTCATAACCTCGTGGATATGACTAATGTCGCCATCCTTCCGAGGCTATCGCACGACCTACCACCTTAGTATATACATAGGGATGGCTCATAGCACCATATCCCACACAATGTCCATCTGTATACACGCGAAAAACGTGTTCGATATCGTTGTTAACTGATTCATAGCATCTTTAGCTAGCGCCATCGCTAGCCGATATAAAATGGCCTCTCGACGTGGGATAATACACACAAGCCATATATGCTCACGAATATAGCGGCCCTTATCCAAGCCCTCATATAGAATTGATCTAATACACTGCTATTAACCAAAAGTTTAGTCTATCGAGGATTCCTTCTCACAACGTAGTTTTCAACACGCCGTATTTTAAAACTTCATGTTATTGATCTTGGGTATTGCCTCTAAGAATCCCAGCGTCTTTCACTCGGACGTCTACCATTCCAACATGGTCCCTTATGCATCTACTATTTGGAAGTGGTTACTTGGATGTCCGTCGCTTTGATGTTGCTCAGAGGTTGTTCCCTGACATGGTCCCCTAGGCATCTACCATTCGGGCGTTATTCCTTGATGTTGTTCCTTCAAGTTGTTGCTACTTGGTCGTCTATCACACGGATCGTCTACCACTCGGACGGTTCTCCATCGAGCCTCTGTCACTTAATCATTTGCGTCCTCTTACCTATTCTCAGTTGAACTGCGTTGAATTAGGAGTCTCTGCCTTCGAAATCGCGCGCAAGTGGTTCTGTTGTCCTAAAAGCCTTTAGTTCACACTCGCTAACGTAGGTATTTCAGAATCCGAACTCGCTCTTGCGAGGGCCTCAACCGTTGGGGTGTTTCTCTCGCTTTAACCTTTCACCTTTCATCACCATGCTGCCCTCGAGCCCGTCTAGTAGACGGACTGCTTGCAGGGCCTTCCGACCAGTGACACCGCGAGAGCAAACATCCTCCGTTTGGGAGCTAGGAAATGTTCCTATTGCCCGCGGTTTCTACAAATCTGATCAGGACGAGGAGCTCGCTGGCAGAGACTTGCCTCAGATACAACCCGCATCCTCTGGTTTCAATATCTCCAATATTGGAACCCCATTTCCACCAGCAGCTGCTCAATTGCGCCCACGCTTCAATTTATTATCACTGAAAAGACCCCCGAACTTCTGCCAGAATTCCCATCGAAACGACAACGTTTGCAAAGTCAGTTGGCTGGTTCATTGGCTTTGGATGCTACATCGGAGGAGGGGATACCCTGGGATATTTGTGAGCTTACTTGGAATATGAGGACCCCTTTACTAAAATATCATTACCGGAAGATTGAGAATGGTTCATCTGGTTACAGTTGCTTGGCGAAGAAGGCAATTTTCAAGGAACTCGCACGTCGAGAGAAGGGTGGAGGTCATTGAGAAGCAATAGGAATGGAGTGGTCAGATCAGATGAACTACAACAGCACTATCACTAACATATTTTCCGGGAAATGTTTAAGTTATACTCGGAATTCTTTGTTTCTTAGCGACACATTACTGTAGTGGAAGCACGACCACCAAGACCAGAAGCTCGGATGTAAATGTCTATTCTAGCTATGATGCCTTGCTAGATATCGCGGGGACCTTGTTTCTTCGAATTGTATCGTCCTTGAGTCCCTGTTGATTATTTAAAGCATGTTTCTTGTATGTTTCATTTTGTACAGATTGAAACACATCCGCAAGATAGATTCCCAATTCTTCGACGTATTTCCGTACTCGACGTACTCGTCGTGTTGTCACTTTAGACCACATGCAATGATCACCATAGCCCTAGATCAATGTCTATTTCGATTTACATGCAGAAGATTTCCATTCCCCTTCAACCGAACGGTAAATTCCCTTCTTTTAAAACAACGAAGATCCATGAAACAGAAAAATGAGGCAATTCCTTGATCCTTCAATCCAACATTCCCCGGAGTATAAGGGTCCCAGGGAGATGCCAGGAACGCCACAGGGACGTGGCAGCTGGCACATTCTTCCATCATTCCAGTACAATAAACAGAGGATTGAACGTACATGATTCTCGCAGGCGTCAGTCCAAAAATGCGATCTGAAGCTTATCTCTTAGGCCAAGCACGTATCTATATCGGGCACCATCCACCGTCAGGATTCCTGGACGTCATAAACCCCATTATTCCCCCACCATTAAGGGATGAAGGGATATGATATCAAAGCGAATGTTTACTTGTGAAAAAATCTGACGGGAGGATCTAATTGTACATATAAGGACTGAATATCTCACAACTCAGCCGGTCGTCTCTCCATAGCTTCGTTCTATTATATACTAGACTTCCTTCCTAGTATCGCACCTTCCCAACTTCCAAAACCTCTTCTCCAAGAACCATACATACAATATCCAAGATGCGTTACTTCATCACTGCCTCACTCCTCGTCGCCGGTACCCTAGCCCAATCAACCGACGACTACCTCAAATGCGCCGTAAGAACCCCAACCCCAACCAAATAAACCAAATAAACAAACTAACAACCCTCCCCAGAAAGCTGCCCTCAACACCATCGACCCATCAACCTTCACAACCTGCACAGACAAAACCTCCCAAGAATGCTTCTGCGCCAACAAATCCGCCCTCGAAACCCTAGCAACCTCAACCGTCCCCGCCTGCGAAGGTCTCGACCTCAGCACCATCTCGTCAACCCTCTGCCCCAGCGATCGCGAGGCCGCCCCCGCCCGCCACGCAAGCAAGCCCATGATACTGGCCGATAAGCGCGCCTACGCACCTGAGCCCGCTCCGCGCGTTGTCTACGTGACCAAGACCCGCACCGACTGCAGCTGCAAGAGCACGCCCGCCGTCGAGAAACCACTGCACGTCTCGCAGATCCCTGTCAATGTCCCGGCGTCCAGCAGTTTGGCTTCTGTTGCGGCTGCTGCGTCGACACCGGCCGGTCGGGAGCATGGATTGATGGGTGGTGCGGCTTCGTCGTCTGTGGTATTTGGGCCGCAGGCTTCTGGGGCGACGCCCTCGGCTCGGCCTTCTGGGGTTGATCCTACTCGCTTCTCGCCTTTCCAGGGGGCGGCGACTGTAGGGGCTTCTGTGAATGGGGGTGTTGCGGTGCTTGGGGTTGCGGCTGTTATGGCTGTTATGGTTGCTTTGTAGGTTGATTAAAGGGCGAGGTGTTTGAAGGCATTGATTGGAAGGGTGATTCTTGTTTTACCTTGGCTTTGGGTTTAGTGTTTTATGTTGGATTCTTTTTTTCTGTTTGGAGATCGATATTTTAGATAGTTTTGAACTTGAGTGATAATGATACATGAAACATTTCTGGCAATGTTATTATTGATCGTGAAATATCTGCAATTACTAATTAATGTGCACCAATTTGTGCTGAACATTCATAAACATGGAGGAAAGGCAAATACAGGTTCTGCCTCTGGACATAGCGATTGAACCCCTGTAGTCGAACTTCAAGACCCTTGTCTTGAGACTCACTTTGGGAAGTAGATCAAGCGTGGACTGCCTGCTGAACCTTAGGGTAAAGCTGCACCAGCTTGTAGTAGATATCCGGGTGGTCATTGATCATAACCTGAGGATCCCAAGCCATAGCGACGAAGATAGTCTCAACACCACTACCGATGGGAGTCATGAAGACCTGGCAGACCTGCAGACCAATCAAGAAAGCGAAAGCCATGATGACGGCGGTGAAGTTACCATCCCTGTTGTAGGCAGGGTTGGTGAACTGCAGATAGAGATAGGCCAACAGCGCACAGACATAGGCGACAAAAGTTGAACCCATAGTCAAAACCGGACCCATCAGACAGTCTTGCACGAGAGCATCAATTCCTCGGTCGCGCATCATCTTCCAGGTATCCTTGGCAGCAGGAATATACGCCTTTCCGTACAAGGCAATGTGACAGAAGGCGTAGCGGTTGAAAAGAGTAACGAGCCAGTCGAGCAGCGAGATGAAACATCCCAAAACCCAAATAGCAATACTGCCAATCAGGTTACCCTGACCAGCCTCGTGTCGCTGTGCGATCGAGCACGCCTGACGCAACATGTTGATGACTGCGATAATCAAACTACCGAAGCTAATACTGCCAAAGGAGTATGTAGTTGCACGACGGAAGGCACCACGGGTCGAGCCCTTGGGCATGCCGCCGGCAGACTTGCTGAAGAAATACCACGAGCCGTAGACACCCGCGACGGTGGTGTGCACTGTGTTCTTGATCCACTCACTGACCCAGTACATGGCGAAGGTGGCATAGACGACAAGACCGATGACCTTTGCCCTGCTGCAGCCGCCGTTTGCACAGGATGGGTTGGTACCAGTGGAATCGGGCTCGTATGCTACGTAGATCGAGACCATGGTGACGGAGAACCAGGCAGCGAAAGCGACAGTGACGATTCCACCTATCGCGCTGACTAGGAAGATGTGTCCGTAGCCGCGGGCGACATCCATGGCAGTCTGCAGCATGAAGGCAGTGAATGGGATACGTGGGATCCAGCTGATGAAACAGACGATCGCGAAGACGCCGAAGAGGAGGAATACGATTCCGCCTCCATATTGCTTACGCGCGATGTAGTAGATTCCGGTTGCGAGGGCGAAAACGATGTTGAGAATACCGGTCGCCCAGATGAAGGTTTTGGTGAAGTGTCTTGCGCCCATGAAGTAAAGGAAAGATAAAACTAGGGCGACGACGAGGACAAAGACAAATAGGACGAGGGTGTTGGTGTCAAGCGAGAAATCATTGGATGAGTCGTAGATTCCTCCTCCATTGAAGCCTTTGTTGGTGGCATACTTGTGGATGGTAAGTCCAGACACGGCGACATACCCGAGGAAAACAGCAATCAACTGTGCAACAAGTCAGTCTTGAAGGAGGTGCTCGGTGCGACAACGGTCAAACTCACCAAGAGACCTGCCCACAGATCATTCCATTTGGGCTTCTCGATCTTGAACGCCTGGTCAAAGCTGTAACCTGACTCTGGGACATTTTGATGGTACTGCGGCGGAGGTTTGGCCTCAACTGGAGGTTGCTGATAGGTTGGTTGCTGGTAATTCGGCTGCGGGTAATTTGGTTGCGGATATGGTGCAGGGGGATTATTTGGCTGTTGATAATTCCCATGTTGCTGGTCATAGCCGTAGTTTGGCTGAGGAGGCTGGCCCTGAGGCACCTCGTTATAATAGCTGGCAGCTTGTCCACTCATATTTGCGGATGAAGCTCAGGGAAGGGGAAAGAGCCAAAAGAAGAAAAGAAAAAGAAAAAAGAGAAAGGGGAAGCAAGGACACCGGATTTGACACTGGTGACGACATGAGCCAAACAACCGAGCGGAAATCTCGATCAATGAACCTAAAGATCAACCAGCCCTAGAGATCGCCGATCCAAGACGCTAAAGAATTCACTAAAAACACTAGTAAAATTCAAAAGAAATTCAGCTTGTGATTTTTATTCGACGCACTTGGGCACAGTTTTGAATGATTCTAGTTCCTCGAGTGAACAATTCCGAGCTCTTATTCTCTTATTTAGTATATAACTTGACGAAGTTTTGATTTCATTGAGCATCAGAGAAGGGGTACCCATGGATTGACGAAAACCCAAAAAATGTAACTTGGACCCACCGAGGAATTGGACCCTCGGAAATTGGAGAGCGGGGGCCTCGGAACATCTCCATAACATCTCAGGGTACTCCCATCTTCAACAATTGGGTACCATATTTTATCAACCGCAACCTCTCCCCCTACACTTTACATAATACCACTCTTGGTCATCTCGAATTCTTCTACAACCCTTTCACTATCAACTCTCAAGGATTAAAGTTATATTTAGTCCTCCGTATATAAAAGAGACAATTCCCACTAAATCAATGACTTTTCCATCAGGAAACAATGCATGGAATATTCAGCATGATACGGTTTCAGAATTCAGGTCCTTGGCCAAGAGAGCCAATGTAGCCATCACTAGCTAAATCACGCATCTCTTGGATATATCCTGTAACCTGTATTGATACAGGTTTTAGTAGCGACATCGCACGTGTCCCACGCCGTATGGAGTGTGTTGCCATCAATAAAACTCATAAGTATATAGGTATCGTAAAGATCTCCATTGTGTTTTGCCTAACATAGAGGATTATTTTGGCCTCGAGTAAGTTGACAAGAGCACTGATCTTGGCGGCTACTTCAGGTAAAAATTTCACAATAGTGACACCATGGCTGAAGATCAAGTTTCTCTTATCTCGATACAACTCATCGACGGTTTCGGGAAGTGTCAAAGGGAATTCCGGGCGCCAAGTAGTGCACGTTCAACCGAGGCTTCGAGATTGCAGATTGAGGAATGGTTGACATGGTGGAGGCAGTACGGCGGGTTCAATGCAGAGCATAATTAATTCCGGGTGAAAGACAAGGGAGAAACGCAGGGAATTTACGACCGACCGTAAAGCCCAAGAAACCTTCAAAGGAGTACAAAGGGCTCGAGCGGCGAATCATTGTTTGCCGAGCTTTTGCTGTGTCCGATTATTACAGCCCTATAGGGAGACTACCAAAACTGCCCAGGTGGATAGCTTGAAAGTTGAGAATGCCAAGTCGGTTGCCTGCTTGGCACAAAACTTGGATGTATTTGTGGTTTATATGTACAGATGCAACAAGATAAATGCTTTAAATGCTCGATTCCCCCCCATTCGCCTTTCGAAGCCAAGACGCCTATAATGCTGGCAAAGAGCTGCCCTCGCTAAATCCCCTTCACAAATATGATTACAGACATGGACGCCAGGGTGATCATTCGCTTATCGAAATGCATGTTGTTTCAAGTGACGCCAGGAACCCACGACCCGGTGCTCGATGCCCGGAATCGGTGTGCGGCTGCGGCCAGTGAACTCATCCGTCTTGGAATGAAGCTGACCTTTGCCAAAGGCTACTGATCGTCGCAATTTCTCTTCGCGGATAGCCGTCCGGCGTTGAGCTCGGAGTTCTTCGATACGACCTTGTCCGACGCGATGCCGACGTACAAAACATTCATCCATCAAGGCGTTGGCGTCCAACAGCTTTTTAGGGATGGTTTGGACGATCTGGAATGCTTCCATGGGATCTGTTACGCCGAGGATGTCCTTTTCGCATGCTTTGAAGATTGCCAAAGACACACGGAAGAAAGTCTTGGAGCCTTCATAAAAGAAAACATCCCAAACTCGGAGCGTGGTCTCCAGAGGTAAACTTCCGATGAAAACTGACATGAGCCAGTTGGTCAGTCCCAGTGTTATGTCCGGCAGCCGAGAGTTCACTGTTAGGGGAGGCATTTTGCCCCGTCCGGACGGGGTCCCTCCCATGGCAGCGATCTTGGAATATATGCCTGGCATGGAGTCCCTGAGCAAGACCATGAGAATCCAGAGGTCAATGTTGGCACCCTCCAGACTGATTTCATGGGTTCCAGGCAAGTAGTCTGCAGCGATGATATGCAGCATCCAGAATGCTTTTTCCTCGGGGAGGAAAAGGAGGAGCATTCCCGTGATGAAATTCAGAGACTGGGTATATCCAATTTTCGGGTTATGCAGCGCATAAGCATACAGAACTCGACGTAGGGACTGAATCATCTGCGTCTCCGTGGTGACATTAGAAGAATTCGGATTGCTCCCCGAATCTTGTACCTGCTCAGTGACCTCCGGTTTGAAATGAAGATTGTCGGGGAATGTACGATGGAGATCACGCTCGATGTGCTCCTTGTCATCGTTGCTTGGTGAGCTCATAGCTTCCCCAACAAGTTCATCATATTGGCCAAGGTTCCGGTTCAAAAGCTCGTACCCGCCGGCATAATAGAACCAAGCCGCACCTCGAAACTCTGGAGGAATTCCTTTGCGAACAAATCGCTTGACCTTCGAAGACTGTGGCGGGAACTTTGTGGCATTTGATGTGGGTAGCCCATGTTCCTTGAGCAATTCACACCATTTGGCTCTCCGCTGCGTCACATGGTTGGAGTAGGACCCTTTCCAGGTCTCGTATTCATCCAGGCTTACATACTGGGTAGCTTTGCGAAATCCGTAATCATCCCGAGGACCGTTTCCAGAGCGGAGTTGTGGCGGCACTAATCCGGGAATAAACACTTTTTTCGAAGCCTGTCGTTGGTGTACATGATGCACTTCAGGCGTTTCGGCTACTGGCGATGGGGGCGATGGGGAAGGAGTGAGATTGCGCGGAGAGTCTGGTATACCAGAGTCGGAAGGGTCCAGTTCAGAATGTTCTGACAGCGTAGGTTCCAATGGTGTGAACTCTGGCGGGGATTCTGGGAGTATAGGGGGTAGGGGTGTGGGTTCGGAATAAGTCAAGTTTGGCAAAAACAATGGATCTGCCCTTGTGTCTTGCGGCATGGTAAATTCTGGCATCGGGGGTATCGGCGGAACGTCGCTCAGCGACGGAAATTCTCGTTCATCCAGATGTGAATCGCGTGATGGTGGAGGCGTTACTGATGGCGCTTTACTCCCTGTGTGGGATTTTGGCGAGCCAGGTTCTTCAGTCACGTCGCTGAAGCCATCAAGATACATGGAAATCGCGTCTTCCACACTCATCCCATTGTCCATCCCATAAGGCGCGTCGGGGGTATCGGGTGAAAGGTCGGTGATCGAGCTGCTCTTGGTCAGGACACTGCTCCGCTCTGTTCCGCTTGCTTGTTCGATGCTTGAGCGCCAGGTGTCGGAGGAATTGACGCTTGGTCGGGAATTATTTTCGTCGGCGGGCCCATTTGTTGGGAAGCGCGACAGAGGCACTCCCTGAGGGCTCAAGTCCTGTGGGCGGCGGTCCATAGATTCCTGCGTCCTTGGGCGCCTATTATTCAACCTAGATGTTGACATGGATATACGGAGCCCCCCTCGCGCAGGCATAGGTTTCCGATGCATTGGCCGTTCGTATTCATCTCGCGGCGCCCAATTCGAGGGTTGGGTTTCAGGTGGTGTGGCGTATAGCTGAGGGCGACCGGTAGGCCTAGGGGTATTCCATTCGCCTCGCGTACCCTGCGAGGAACCATGGTGAGGTGGAGTGGGTGGCCAGGGGTATTCATGCGGGTTATGAGGCTGTGGTAGAGGCGAACGTGATCTCTGGCGATGTGTCGAACGGGGAGAGTGAGGTGAGGACCTCGGACCGGAATTTGCAGTTCGCGCTCGTGGCTCGACTAAAGACTCCAATCGTGGTGGGTGGGGAACTCTGCGCCGGCCGGGAAGGTCGAAATCAGCCGAGGGAGGCGGATATCGAGGGTTTACGTTTTCTGTGACCATGGCCACGATGTCGCACCCCGTTCCCGCTGGACATTTGTTATCGCTAACGGAAAGCTATCAATCGATAATCATAGGATCTTCGGGCCGGACAAAGGGAGATTTTCAACAAAGGGGATTGCCAAATGGTTAGAGAACGGATGTGGAATTTGGTGAAACGAAAGACAAAAGGTGAGACACCAAATTTGGGGAGACAGCCTGCCAGAGGACTGTGGAAAAAGAAAAGAGAGAAAAGGCGCAGTTGAAACGAAATCAACAAAGTCCTGATCAGGTTTAGTGTCAGGTGACGTAATATAGACAAAGGGGCATGTTGAACTACAAAGTACATAGTATTCACAATATAAAGTGGATTTGGGCCGTTGGATATGTAGTTTATACTCTATATCTATTTGATTATTATCTAGAACATATAACATCCGCATTGTTCTGATCGTTGTATAAAAATCGATAGGTCGAAAATTCACGTGTCGATCAGGACTTCAGGAACTCTAGACTATTATTAGTCTCATGTTATATATACAACCACATTCTACACCTTTTTCATTCTATTTTATATTTCAATTTCAATTTCAATTATTCTTTATCCTTTTAGCTAAAAACACCAATGAGGGGAAATAATATGTAGAGAAAAAAAAAGGGATTTAAAAGGAACATCTGAATGACTATGAACAAAGACTTAAGCGCCCATTTTTTTTTTTTTTTTTTTTTTTTTTTTCCAATTTTACTCCATGACCCCTGAACTCTCGACCAATTGAATATCTCAAATTAATATTTGGCCCTCTTTTTTTACAACACCCAATTCATCTACCCATGGTCGTGTGGAATGTACACGGGTGGTTAGCCCGCTCGAACCCTTCCGTCTGCGGATAGCGGATATCAACTGTCAACTATTCTAATTCGATCTCACATTGACGTTTTCGGTTCCGTTTCGAGAGTTTATTCTCTATCTCCCCGGAATAAGGCATGATTTACCAACAGGATATATGTATATGTGCCAGGGGAGCTGCAGCTACTGCATTATACTATTGACCAGTACCACCAGCAATGAACCCGTCTGCCCAATATGGCCATTGTCGACCCGGCGACCAAGCAATCTGCATCTTATATCCGTCCCAGTAGCTGGGCAGATGTGAGTATTATTTCCAATCCCCCGCATGCTGTGAAACTGTCGCTTACTGGCGTGGTCGTTTCTATAGGGTCTCCGAGGAATTGCCGCTCTTTTTGTGGTCGCGAGCCATACCTGTCTCTCCTTTGCGACATATCTGATCCCGCCGTCTTTCGCGGAAACAGGAAACTCTATTTTATTCCAGCGACCATTCTTTAGACTGGTCATACAGGGCCAGGCCTGGGTAGCCATCTTCCTGGTGCTACTCGGGTTCGTGAATGCCCTAAAACCACTCCAGCTAGCCCGACGAGGAGCTACCGCCGATGCTCTTGCTTCCCTCTCGTCAGGCGCCTTCCGGCGAAAGTGGAGACTTGTCTTCCCCGCTGCGCTGATGACAATTTTAGCCTGGCTTATATGTCAGCTTGGTGGCTTCCAATTGGGTAGAAGGGTAGATGCATACTGGCTGAGAGCGACAAGTCCCCAACCAAGCTCATCTCTGGGCACTGCCATCGTGGATTTGATACGGCAAATAGCGGGAACTTGGATGTACGGAGAAAATGCCTACGACCAACCGCAATGGGCATTACTGCCCCTTTTCCGTGGCTCGCTATATGTATTCATGACCCTACTGGCTTTGGTAAATACCACGCCACTTTTCCGCCTCTGTGCGCAAATGGTCCTATACACCTATAGCTGGCTAACTCTGGATGGTACGTTTGGTAATATCGCAACCCCAAACACAATGCTGATAATTTATTACAGGTACTGTGGGTACGAATATTTTCGCTGGCATGATACTAGCGGAACTATCGTTCTACAACCTAACGTCGCTGCGGCCACGCCTGATCTTCAAATTCCTACCCTACGGCCTCGTCACCCTAGGCCTTTACATTTGCTCGTACCCCGATCAATACGCTGACCAAACCGAATGGTCTTCGCAGCTTGCATCGCTTGCCGAAATCATCTTCCCAAAAGATGCCAACGTCAGCCGCTACTATGCCAGTCTTGGGGCGCAGATGATCTGCTTTGGGGTAATGCTTTCACCCGTCATGCGACGGATGCTCTCCCACCCTTTGCTGCTATGGCTGGGGTCGATCAGCTTCCCACTATATCTCGTCCACGGACCGCTAATGCGATCTGTCCTGGTTTATCTTCTGTATCTGCCCATGTCAATTAGCTTTGAGCCGGCTTTAAGAGCAGATGGGACACCCGATCCGGAGTCTTATATTCCAACGCCGGGTCCATTCCGACTTGCGATTATTCTGACCATGTTTTTTGTGTTCTTGCTCTATGTTGTCCAACAGTGGACGAAGCACATAGAACCGAGGATGGGTGCACTTACAGCTGCCCTCGAGAGATTCTCCCGTTCATGGGGTCAGCATGCGACGTGGACCTCAAAGGAGAAAGATGAGATGTTGCCTATTGCGTCTGTTCGGGAGGTTAATATATAGGCTCTTTCTTTGGATCTTTATTGTTTCTTGGTATTTGGGAAGGTGGCGTTTGGACTTAATAGAGCTACATATGACACTATGTATGAATTGAACTTTCTTCGCTGTTTTTGCCTTACAAACCAAGAATCAACGCGTGGACATACTCACAGCACTTGGGTTATTTATGTTCAATCTAAAATCTTGAATAAATCATAAAAGATTGTTCAGACATTATAGTCAATTTCTAAGTTATATTCCAAAAGCAGCGAGGAATCGTTCGTAGATTTCTTATTGTTACCAATGTAAGTTCAAATAAGCCCCGAAAAAGCATATCTCCTGCAGAATCTTCGGCCTACATATCTGGAATACAGACTCAGAGTAACTCTTCCTCTTGTCAACGTTTTGGGACAAAAGAGTCAACATCTCCAATATATCTGATCGCAGGAGAACCTTTGGATTAGCACTATCACACCATCTAGTAAGAACTGACCACCAGGAAGAGTTCGTTTTGATGACAGAAGAAGAATTGGTTATGATCAATGGGAGAATTGTACTTTACTGCGTATATCGTTATATGTACAAATATAGAAAAGGCTTGTTGAGGGCTGTGTGTTGATATCAACAGTTTGGAAGGCTTCAGCAGGGTGGTTGGTCGTAAATAAATGCTGTTCTTATATCCAAGAGCGCAAATTTCTGGCATGTTCCTTGCGGTTGAATTATTGATTACTTCTCTTGCCAAAGTGCATGGGTCGGCGGCATTATGCCTTTGATTACTGGCACTAGGCTGTTCAGCCGTATGGGTTTGGTGAGGAATAAATCCATACCAGACCCAATAGCATCGCGTTGAGTGTCGGCTTGCGCAACACCAGTCAAGGCAGCAATCGTGACACGGAATGTCGTTCCCAGTGTTTTTTCAAAATCGCGAATTCGCCTTGTAGATTCCAGGCCATCCATGATTGGCATGGAAATATCTGTCAGGAGTATTAGATTGTCAAAGCACGGTCGGGTTAATTCTTCAAGAACCTACCCATAAAGATCATCCCAATAACAGAGGAATTGGCCTTGAAAGCCTCGAGGGCTTCTTCTCCATTTTGAGCGATAATATAATCACAGTTCAACTTCTTCATGAAAGCAATGAGAAGTCTGAGATTGATATCATTGTCATCCACAAGAAGAACGGTTGTTGGAAAATTTGATACTGGGTCAATTTCCTTTTTGATGGGTGGATTGTGACTCGTGGTGGCGACTTCTTCAGAAGGATGGGGAGGGTCTTGAACATCCCCCTGAGAGAGTTTTACCGACTCGAGTGTCTCTATCGATGGGTGACTGCATGTGTCTGTATCTACTGCCACTTTGATGGTAGGTTGGTCGCTGACCTCTCCATTTGATGGCAGACCAACGAACGAGTCCATTTTAGGCTCATTGGTGCCAAGATTGACTTGGAAGCTTGCTAAGCCACCCGGTATGTTTTCTTCGGTCTCGAGCGAATCAAGCAGTAGCTGCTGGCGATTAATACACGTTTCTAACGTTTTTGCCAACTTGCGGGGTCCGCATGGCTGGCTAATGAACTCGAGCACATGTGCATCTCCATGATCTTGAGCCTTGACTGACATCGCGTGCGCGGTCCTCGGGGACGGGCATACTATAATGACAGGGGAAGGCAATCGAGCACCTGCACTGGGCGCAAGAGTCCTGAGCTCCTGAATTCCTATATCCATATATTCGTGGGAGGATATGTATAAGTCACAGTGTGCGAATTGTGTTTGTGAAGACCCAACCAAAAGGACTTCCATGGAGAACCAATCTTGACACAGCTTCTGTAATGATTTGTATATAGATGTGTCAATTTCAGAAGTCCCGAGACCTAATATCCCGATGGTCTTCGTGCATTCAAGCTTCTGCGCCATCGTGATTGGGGAGGGACTATTCAACTTGTCGAGGTTGTCGAAAGCAGACGCATGATTAAGGGTCACGGTTGCCACGACTTCAGTGCCGACATTCTTCTCGGAGTTGACTTGTATATCGCCGCCGAGCGATAAGAGTATTCGTCGGGTGATGCTCAACCCAAGGCCATTGCCGGTTGTCATGCTATCTTCTTGTGAGAAAGCAGTAAACAGTCCATTTTTCAGAAAATCCGGGTCAATCCCAGATCCAGTGTCCTTTACAGTCACTGTGATTGCTGAGCTTGTGACCTCGCCACCGTTTCCAAATTTCGCCGGAGAGGCCTTCATAGAGATGTAGATATAACCATTTTGAGTGAATTTCAAGGCGTTCCCAAAGATATTCGTGAGGATGACATGCCAAGCTCCAGACTGTGTTGAAAACTTCCAACTGGGGCTGTGGTCAATATCCAGAACCACCTTGACTCCACCCCATGCATCACAATGTTTGCTATCCAAGGGAGAAGCGTCGGCGATACCCCGAAGAGGGGACCGTGAACTGCTGAAGAAGGAATAACCAGCAAAGACTGTTTCAACTGCGTCTTCTAAGGTAACATCAAGCTCCACACAAGTGTCGACATCACTTTTTCCAGACTGAGACGAAAGGCGAGCGGCGGCGGCCACTTTCCGGTCGACGGGAGCTTTATTAATACCGCTAACGGGGCTTTTGGCGACAGAATTTGGTCGGACATCATTGATACTAGCATGCTCGAGGAGTTGATTGATCGAGCCTAGTAGTGTGTATGCACAAGAAGAAATTGTATGAATGAATCCTCGTTGTAGCGCATCCATAACAGTATCATTCAAGAGCTCTGCTGTTCCGAAAATGCCATGCAGAGGGGATCGAAGTTCATGACTGAGTCCTGATAGCAAGTCTGATTTTGCTCTATCGGCAAAATGAGCGCCAAGTCGGTGCACTTCTGCCATGATACTAGTTCCAAACGTCAAGAGGAATGCCAATTCATCATTCGAAGTGAAGACACGGTGGGGTGCTTTTGTCCATGCCAGGGCCCCCGAGTACCATCTACCCTTGTGTGAATCCCACAAAGGCGAGAAGATTATGCTTCGAGACTCGGGGGCGAGTTGAAGCAAACTCTGGGCATCCTGGCGCAGAAGCGAATTTCGTGTCTTTTTGTACCTCTTGCCCCCAGGACGTCGCAAAAATCGTTTGATTATGCCGTCACTCGTATCATCAGATGAGATCGTTCCATCTTCACCAAAATTGAAAATCTTCCCTCGAGGATATCGGTGCAAAAGACCTCCAAGAAATGACTCTGATAATGCGATTTTGTTATCGTCCATCAACTGATAATTGACGCTAGAGGCATTCGAAGTGGAAAATCCGAGTATTTCGCACGGGTTCAGTGTGGCTTTGCCTGAGCTTGCAGCTTTTTCTGGATCAAAAGTCTCTTCGAGTGATCGTTGGGGGGAGCTTCGAGGAGTGGCCTCATCACCAGAAGAACAGCTCTCAAAACAACTACCTTCCGTGTCAGACTCCGCATTATTCACTAGAGATTCCTGGGAGCCGAAATTGGCGTTGAAAAAGACAACTGCCTCAATTTCGATACTCTCGCGGATGAGATTGGCTGCACGTCCAAATGTTTCATTCACTTTGGCAGTATAATCATCCTTCGGTGATTGCTGCTTTGACTGAACATTTCCAATTGCCATGGTCGCTTGAGATGCTTCTTTGAGTTTCGATAAAGCCTCGGCATCTCTCTTGCTGGTGGTTGAGTTGGAAGGTGACTGGTATCTCTCCCTATTCCCTTGCAGAGCCTTGTTCCTAGGGATGTGAAGATTGTATGGACGGAAAGGGAGGTGCCTTGGTGTTCCATTCTGAGCCACCACCTGAGTAACGTTCTGCGAAATTTGCTTCTCTTGCTGTTGTTGATTGATATGCCCCTCTGCGTGGTCAATCCCACCAGATGGAGCTTGAGGAATGTCCGTGTCGACAACCCATGAGTTGCGCAGGCTACCTTTTCCTTCCACAAAACTCCCAAGTCCAACCATCATGCGCTCACTGCGGAAATGCTGGATTTTGGAGTGACTGGTTCCGAGATAATCCATCACTGTAGCAGCAATATCAACTAGGAACTGGAATGAGCCAGCTTCCAGGGGCTCGTGAGGTTGGTCGTCCAAGATCGTATAAGCCCCTATCACCACGCCTTTGGGACTGATTATAGGGCTCGAGGCAAGGAACCGAATGTTCGGGAATGTAGTCACATCTGGATGGTCTTTGAATGCGTTGTCTTTGGCAAGGTCGGGTACAACAAAGACGTTGTCCCTGGGGTTTGACACATTTGGCGTAGAATTCATAACCGATTTACACAGGCTGCGGTCATATGACATAGTAGAACTCCCGACCCAAAGCTCATCTTGCGCATCCTCGTTGCCATCATTCCGTAGACTTAGGGTTCGAGTGGCTTCAGCGAGCACGTGTTGCTCCTTCCGACCGAAGAGCGAGATCAATGAACGTTGCGCATCCAGTCGTAAGGCGCCCAGTTGAGCGAATGCCGTAAGAATGGGGTCTGTTGAGGATCGAGCGACATGTTCTTTTGATAGTGTAGTAGGCCCGACGTGTTGTAGCGTGTGTGGTTTGCGATGGTACGGCGGTAAATACCTGGTGAAGCAAGGGGCACGGTTAGCCTACCGGGCCCTCGGTTGAGTGTTATGGATGGCAAGGCCGATGGACAAGTACAACGTTGTGTTTACGAACGAAGGTGGTAAATTACTTATAAAATTCTCGCTCCCTGGATGTGCCAAAGTTGACATGATACTTTTGAGCGTGTTGTGATGTGATTGGACGTGACATTGCGTCGGCAACAGGTCCGAGACCTTCAATTCTAAAGACAAAATATCTGATCCCTCCTGGCAAGAAAGCGGAGGATAATCAAGAAGGTTGCACCCTTCAGACTTTAGAAAAGAAGTAGAAAAAGAAAGAAGCTTAGCGGCGCACACAAACGCAAGCTTCCAATCTTCGAAGGTTAACTCCCAAGGTTCAAAGATTAGACTCGGCCTGGGCCAATAGATTAGATAAGCTGTGACACGGAACGGGAAAGTTTGACCAAAACCAGCCAATCAAAGTTGATAAAGTGGTTTGGCCCCACTTTATCGACGTGTTGTGATTGGCCAAATTGGGAATAGAAGCCTTGTCCACGGGTGACTACCCAATGTTGAGGTCTACAAGTTAGTATATGAATCATGAAGCAGAATATGATGATATTATAGTATGATGAGGTATAGGGTAAAATGTATCACAAGGACGAGCTTATAACTTCACAACCAACGACGAGTATTTCTAAAAGCAGGAGCTTCTCAAAAATGCGTAAATCCCTGGGTAGATGCTAGTCGGATACTTCACCCGTGACACGCCACCTCGGCCTAATAAACTGTTGTAGCAGCATATTACGATTGGATGTTGCCCCCATCTTACTTCGCATTCCAAAGACAGACAGCCATCTACCTACTATATTCTAGGCTGTACTCAAATACACCGGCGAGATATCTTGTCTAATTATGATACCCGTCATCGGCATCTACCAGCTAGATGTAACACATTTCTAGAATCACTCATCATTTCAAAAGGTGAGATTCAATTGCTAGCTAGGAAATAGTCGTGAAGGTCAAGACCAACCCATCCTATTTGACATCAAGCCCTAAAGATCAAGCCAAACAATTATCCCCATTTCCCACAATCCCACCACAGCCTTTATCCTCAAACAGAACCATCAGTGAAAATAAATAGCTCAGCTATCACAAGACGAAACACGGAAGCTACCCATGGCCTTGCTCAAAGAGTGGTCATTCCAGTCATCAGATGCAATTCCAATCTGGTTGCTACAGGAGCTGTCGCTGTAGACACGAAGAACACAATCAGACCACAAGTTGTTCTCCCAGTCAATGGTGTCACCGCCCTTGCAGGATGACTTGGTGCAGCCCTTGTTGTCTTCCCCGTCCCACTGCCCGCTGCAGGTGGTGAAGATCCAGGCGTTGGTCATGGGGAGGATGGCCGCAATGGCAGCGATAGTGGCGGCGGTGAACTTCATATTTTGAGAAGTTGGAAGTCGGGTTTAAATGGTTGGGTGGGTTTAATAGAGACTTGACAATGTAGATATGGATTGAATGTTTGGTATTGAAGTATTGAGGTTGAGATGAGATTTGATTGTGTTAGAGAGTATGTTCTAATGTAGAGGCGAGGACAGGAGGTTGTTTATATAGCTTCCTAAGGCGCATTGAGCCTTCTATTAATAGAATGAAATATTCAACTTCATAGATGCCAATGCTCGTATCGTGCCGAGTGAGGCCAGAATAGAAACCATCGCTGGAGATCAACATCGTCGACAAGGCTATGATTTCAATCTCGAAGGTTGAATACGATGACTATTACTACGTAATTTATGGATGACACTGGTGATTGGTACTTATCCCGCTGTTGATATGTTGGAGGTGGCAAGGTAGTATGTCGATCAAAAGTGAACATAGTTATAAGAACTATTAAGGAACAGATCATCTAGAGATTCTCGTATTCTCGTATGAGACCCATTTACGAGGATGTGAAGCAAAAGGTACTATTCTCAGATGACATTTAGGCCATGTCACTCACCGAATAGGTCTACTCCTAATACAAGGACTCTGTTAAGATATCATACCTGGGAAAATACCAGAAGGCATATAGGAATCGTGCAGGTGGTTATCTCCTTCAGGGATGGCCCTGGGTCTATTTCTGGAGTTAGAGTTAACCCCCGCATAAATGATCGACAGGTTCAACGGCACAAACATAGCAATATTTGCGGACGATCGATCTCGTATATTTTCAGCCAAGATCTAGCTGGGCACCTTGCTTCTCTGGGTGTCTCGTATTTGCGGGGCTAAAGACTTGTGAAGTGGATACTGATATTGATGAAAGATCGGACGGTTGTGCGATATTCTGCCAGCAATAGGATGCCTACCTCCTACCTCAATAACGTAAAAAGTAGGTCTATGGTAGTTTGTCTAGGACTGTTTGAGGTGTCTACTTTCCTGGATGCTGCCCCGAATCGGCTTCATGCAGAATCTATACGAGGACCGACCAACTAACTAAGTAAGCGACCATTGACTCCATGAACCCGGTACTCCGTAGTGAGTGAACCTTCATGAACTAACTCATTGACACATTTATTTCCCAGCTGAACTGGTGTTTGCTTTTGCGTCGCGTATGAACGGGCTATTCCGAGCCGACCCGCGGGGCATTGGGCCCACATTGCTGGAGTTGGGGCTTGTTGTGTCAAGCCTACCTCGCGAAGAATGGGGAATAAATCGTTGAGCGCTGCACTGATTTAAGAAATTTGAATACGAGGACAAATCCAGTTGAATTTATGGTTTGCAATGCTTTTGGACCTCGGTGTTGCGATCCAAGATATGATCAATCAATCAAAGTTCAATTAACCTGTTGCAGTCTAACTAGTTGCATATGACTATGCAGGCGCTTCATTCAGCTGAAGCAAGAACTCGAAGCCAAACGCCGAGTGGGAGCTCTCTCCGAGAGGATATATACATAGACTAACTCGCAAAGAGTGTGGAATCAGCCCATTCCCATAAATCCAAACCTACACATAAGAAATCAACCCCTAATGGTTGTCATGAGGTGCACCCTCCGCCTTCCATCACTCACTTCTCTCACTTATTTCACTTCTCTCTCCCCTGCCTCAGTTTCAATTGATGGTGACGTTGTCGTGGCTATTTTATTGGCATGTTTGTCGTTCCAAGATATCATCCAGGTCTGGACTGCATTGATTGTCTCCCAGACACCCCCCTCCTGGTACTACAAATCGGCCTACGGTGGTTGTGGAAATAGCTATCTCGCAAACTAGGACAAGGTTGCAGCGAGACATCGATCTACGGGTTAACCCCAATAGGGGTAACGCCAATGTCGCCATCGCTATCAAGGCAAACAGAACCCGACCACTTATCACCATAGATAAGTACGGATGGGACTACGACAATGGGCAAGCCCAAATATCCCAGCATATGGAGATACGGGATAGCGACACAAGTGATCAAGTTAGTGTCTCTGGGGCTCCACTGACCATCCCTTTTGATCTCCTGTCCCTACGACATCCACAGCCCCCCCCAGAGAAGGTGATCATAGGAAGGGAAGAAATTGAGATTGCAAAATGGATCTAGGACGCTTAGCTTGCGCCCTTCCAAACTTCATTTTCAGATCAGTCACGTTTCAAGCACATGATAAATGCTTGGCCAGTGATCTGCATTGCTATTGTTAGTCCCAACCTAGGCAATTATCTAATTAATCGCATGTTCGTTATCCAGTAGGTGTATCCCGCCGTGAAGGCTTTCTCTTACTTTCACTTTAAACGTTTATAACCTCCGAAGTCACTCTTTCTTCTCAATCCCCTAGAGTAAAAACTACCTAAGTTCTATTCAATGGTATGAATTAGCGCGAAATTTTGAATAGAAGATCAAGTATCATTTCTAAGAAACTCCTAGCCATAGTGTCCTAAAGTCTTCCCAATGTATTTTGATATGGTTGACCCAGCTGCAGAGCCGTTTAGTCTAGCTCTAGAGGCACACTTGTCGACTAAGGATAGTAATGATATGAAGGCCACGCTTACATCGATAGTACGGAATTTCCCTCGTTTTACAAACTCCCCGCCTAGCACGTAGTCGCCCCATCAGTCCGTATTCTGAGTAGGAGTGCTGTCGGAGGGTGTACCAGGGCGAGAATGAGGGCCACTTCAGCCGTGAGGCATCCCACAGGAAACATTGGATGATTTACCCAACAGTCGAGACTAGCGATTTACGATCTATTCTAGGTCAGTATCCACCCTAGTGGTGGATAAATCCCCTCTGGGTCTTTTGCTTTGTCGCCCTGGAATGTTGCCGCCTCGGCCTCTTCAATCATTGAGGTTTGATATAGATTTGGTTGAGGATAGCTTCTTTCTTGTATAAATCAGCTGAAGGCACCACCCAAAGCGAAAGAATCTTCCATTGTCTCAATTTCTCTTGGATTTGTGCGAATGAGGTGAGAGTTGTCGTATGTCGCGAATAAGATGTCATGCAGGAGCCTGAGGCCACATGAGACCGTCCCAAATAGGGTTCCGCGAGCTATTGTAAGATGATGCAAGTGATATGAGTGCGGGTATCTAGGATAAATCTTAATTTCATTTGTCAGGACTTGGTTCCATTCCTGAGGCTGTTGGTGATACTTTCGCAGGGGAGGCTCAAGACAATTCCAGTCAATGGGGAAGGCCGTGCGGGGTGTTTTCATCGCAAACTCATGAATACAGACAATTTCTTCAATTTCCCAAGGGAGTCTTCTTGTGTCCAAGAAGCAAAAATCAAAGAGCCTAGTTATCTGAGGAATTAAACTCTTAATGTGATGGACATGAGGGGTGAGATGAGTTGTTAGCACGGAGGTTTGTTGAAATGATCCCATATCTCATCGTTTGCCAGATTCAGAGTATACCCTGTTCTTCCTAGATAGAATACAATTTAAACCAATATCTGCTACAGAAGCAATTGATTATATTCTTTCTCCTGGGCATAGATAGACTTTTTCTACCCGGAATATGAACAATCCATTGATAATTGGGTTGGTGAGAAGGCATTTTATCTTAAACAATTGCTTCTAGTTATGCGCCACCATTACAAGCTAGTAGTTTATTCGAAGAAGCAAATAAAAGTCTGGGCCAAACAAAACCTTTCAGATGGACCTCCGTGGTCCGTACTTGAGGCCGATATGGACCGTGCCTAGCGCTTCGAGCCTTAGTGCTCACATAAGATGCATATAATGTCCACTGCCTGCATATATTGATGACCTATCCCTTCACTGACATAGAAATTGATCTCCTAAACTTGTGACAGATAGATCGTCTATTAGACGTATCACATCCCTCGTCAGCTCATGCAGCTGAACTATGGAAATTTTGGGCCAATTCATAACTTGGAGGGCGATTTATAGCCCGATCCCAATTTAACATCAATTTGGAAAACTAAAGTTCCCCTGTAAGCCGACAATGGTGGCCATATTAGCGAGCCAGGCGGGCTGAGTATCCTCCGCGGGGTATGCCCATGCGTCACCTTGCAGATTATCGTGGTCGCGTAACAGATGAGCATGGTATTTATTACACTCCCGAGATCGTTGAAAGTAACACCACTCCAGGACTCGTGCAAGCTGTTCAAATCCTTATAATTCTCTAATAATTTCCTCATGGCCGCTAGTCAACCAAACCTCGGCATTCCGTCCGAGCATGAGGCTTCGTTTAAAGCTTTCACTCAATCTACTCAGGAAAAGGGGTTGTTGGATCGGCCCGAGAGTCTAGAAAGCCGAGATCTGTGCGACGGGCTATCAGACCCTCCCACCCTTCTGTACGTTATGTACACAAAATTCAGTTTGTTCCTATTAGTGCTAACCCCACTAGGCGATTTCTAGTCGCTCGTCGATTTGACCCCAATGATGCTCTGAAGCAGTTCCAGGAGGCATGCAAATTCCGTGAAGAGAAGCATATCCTCAGGCTTTACGATTTAATCGACATTGCCGATTTCGAGGAGGCTCGTCGAATTGTGAGTATGAGTATTAGTTGATGTTGAGAGTATTAATATATGCTGATATATCCTCTAGTACCCCCATTGGACTGGACGTAGGGACAAAAACGGGTCACCCATTATCATGTTCGACTTGGATTGTCTTGACAAAGATGCCGTTGCACGCTGGGAAACGACGCGCAAAAGCAGTCGCTGGATATATTCCCAATCCGAAAAATTCGAAACACCAACTCCCGACATGTTGCAACTGGCCTCTGTATACCATGACAGTATCGTTCGGTTCATCCTTCCGCTTTGCTCGATGATGACAGACAGGCCAAACCCTTCAGCCCCGGTGACCAATGCGATCTATCTTGTGGATGCATCCAATTTGACCTTAAAGCAAGCATGGGGCTTGAGATTCTTTGGCCAAGAAATCAGTGGACTTTTATCGACATGTTACCCAGAGACTATCCAACGTGCCTTTGTAGGTTGCTAATTTATCAGGCTTGATGACAATTCACCCGTGGACACCCACTAATGATGATCATAACAGCTATGCAATGCGCCCTCGTATTACAGCACAATCTGGAGGTACATCAAGGGCTATATTGACCCTCATACTGCAGAAAAGATCGAGGTGCTCATGGGTCCGGAGGTCCTTCCTACCCTCAGGAAGTATATGGACGATGCCAGCATTCCAATCAAGTTCGGAGGTAAATTTGAATTTACATCCGGTATGCTGCCCGATCTCGATGATAATATCCAGCAGCTTTTGAACCCAAATTCATCGAAGTCCCTGCCTCCTGGGCCCTTGAAATGGATCCAAGACTCGGATGGTAGACAAACTGCATTGGCTGTTGGCAGCAATGCCGGCTCTGAGAGAAGTGATAAGATCGCAACACTTGATCGAGTCATGCAATAACTTCAATGTTCACTACCTAGGTAGATTGATTGTTTTGGAAACCGATAAGATATTGAATGCCTCAGGCCCGAAATATGCCACCTGAGGCAGAAAGGTCCTCACTGACCGTTAGGTCCAACCTTTTTGTGTATTGAGTTTTACAACCGGGGATTGTGGAGATCAAGAAAGGGGGAAATCAATGACAGCACGTCCAAAGAGAAAAAAAAAAAAAAAAAAAAAACTGGAGATTAGAAAACCGGGAAGTGAGTCCACGGGTTTATCTTTTTAAAGTACGACATGACGCTATGAAGTCATGTAACCGTAGTTCCAACCGCTTCTTGGCAAATCAAATTAGTTCCAATCGCCAGGAGAGTAATTGAGGTACCTGAGTCCAGGATATTCCTCATCACCTTAGAATATTCTGTGCTTTATATTGTCAATGTGACTTTTGTAAAGCATATCGAAATATGATCGAATAAGATCCAATATAAAAAGAAGGATAAAATAAGAATTACAGATAACGTGGTCTCCATTGAGGATGGCTGGAGTGGACGATCTCTATCTTAAAGTAACATGGACCCTCACTTGACCCACAGAGCCACGCTTTCTTGGACGAGCATTTCCTATTCCAGTTAGCGAAGTAAATATCCATGTTCCAAAGTTTCCCGTCACGGAGGTTGAATGAGCTTTTCAATCTTCGTCTTGCGCTTGTTTTCTCCTTGTCCTTCTCCTACTTGTCCTAATCAATGGCAGTTTTGAATATTTGAATATGAATGGGTGAACTTCATATACCCGTGCGCCGCTTCCTCGTTATACCTTGAGCCCTAGCCATCACAAGCCTACTACCCCACCACCGGGAAATTAGTCCCAGGGGGCGGTATGCTCGCACCGAGCTCCCAGCTTGCGATTATCACGGACGAAATTCATACAAACTCAAGCTGCAAAGCCTGTTGAGAAAATGCCCGCATTCAGGATGCCGCACATGATGACGACATTCAATTCGCGCGCAGGCCGAGTCGCGGTGCTCGCAGTCTTCTTTATCCTTGCCCTTATCTGGATTATGCCCAGACATGAGGCCCAAGTGTCTTCAACCTTCTATGCTGGAAATGGCTATAATAGCAGTCACCCTATCGATGCTCTGATCGATACCGCAGAGACTGATCTCCGCGAACTCTTAGGAACCCAGGCGCACGACCTCGAAACCGCTGCAGACCAATATCGAGCGCGCCGCGGAAGACATCCTCCTCCAGGATTTGGAGAATGGTACAAGTTCGCAAAGGCAAAAGACTCATTGATCATTGAAGAATTTTTCGATCAGATCTACCATGACCTGACTCCATACTGGGCTCTCGAGCCGAAGGAATTGCGTCGACAAGCCAAAAGCATCCCGACCCGTATCACTGTTCGCAACAATACTGCGATATTGAAAACCGACGAGCCCAGAAATTGGATGGACTCGTGGTATGATCTGGTGGCCAAATTGGAGAACGGACTTCCCGACCTTGATATGCCGATCAATGTCATGGATGAGACCCGACTCGTCGTCCCCTGGGAGGAGATCAACAAATACGTGCAGAAGGAGCAAGCAAATCGCATTATGACAAGCCCGAGCCATGTAATCCCCGAATATATGTCTTTGGTCGATTCGGATTACGATGACCTGGAACCCTATGATCCTGGTTTTGCAGTTCCCGGTGAGGGAGGATACTGGGAGATGGCTCGGGTTGGCTGTCCGCCTGGAAGCCCTGCACGCAACATCACCTTGCCCAAGGTGGATTTCAGTACGCCTCCTTGGGAATATGATAATTTCGAGAGGATGTCATACCACGGTTATGTATCAAACTATACGTTGACCAAGGACCCATGCGTGCGCCCAGAGATGCAAGTTTTGCATGGCACCTTCCTCGAGCCAATATCTGTTTCGACCTCGCACAAGCTCATGCCACTGTTCGGTGGGTCCAAGCTACCCATGAACAATGAGATCCTTCTTCCCCCCGCGATGTACTGGGCACAGGACGAGCATTATTCCGGTGGAGAGAAGGAACATGGTGGTCCCTGGGCATCAAAATCAAATAAAGCTGTTTGGCGGGGTGCTGCTACCGGAGGCCGGGCTCGAGAACCCAACTGGACGGGCTTCCAGAGACACCGATTCATGTCGATGATGAACGCGACATCAGTGTCTCAGGCCGAGAAGAATCAAAGCCACGGTATCAACTTCAGACTTCCAAACTATGCCGACTACAAGTTGAAGGGCGACGGTTTTATTCCCCAGCTTCTTTTAGAGCATACCGACACGGGCTTCAACCATCTAGTTTGCACTCCATATAATGAATCGGACCCGACCTGCCCGTACCTTGATCCATATTTCGAGGTCGCACCTGGCATGCCAATGAAGCAGATGTATAACTTCAAGTATCTGCCCGATCTCGACGGGAACTCGTTCAGTGGCCGATACCGCGGATTTATGTTGTCCACTTCCCTCCCTATCAAGGCTACTATCTACAATGAGTGGCACGACTCGCGACTGATCCCTTGGATACACTTTGTCCCCATGGATACCACGTACATCGATTTCTATGGAATTATGGCTTATTTCCTCGGCGGCCGTGACAAAGCAGCCCGTAAAATTGCCCTTGCTGGGAAAGCTTGGGGTGAGAAGGTTCTCCGACGGGAGGACATGGAAATCTACACATACAGACTTCTCTTGGAATATGCCCGCATTTGTGATGATCGGAGGGAATTCCTCGGTTATGTGGATGATTTCAAGAAGGATTGATTGCTGTAATTGGTCTTAGTACGCATACGTGCAAATTCACGCCTGACGTCCACCCTCCAGAATTCTTAGCAGGATTGGTTCTTCGAGTATGACCGAAGAGCTTTCTTCAAGATGGGAAATATACGCTGTCCTCTGGATGCTGACTCGGCTTCTCATCATAGGAACCCCCGGCTCTCCTTGGGCTTTCTTGGCTTCGCCCTTTGGGCATTAGCCTCGATGTCTCCATTCTAGAATCATTGGCTCTTTCCTTTTAGACTTCGGTCTTTCTCTTTCGACCTACCTTCTTGTGCCCTGAGACGTCCTATTTTATATCATGTTTATTTTTACTTGTTGATGATTATTGATACCATGGGGAAACTCCTTTCTTGGCTAGTGCGTGATGTACATAAATTGATGATTTTTGCCATTTACGATTTGTTATTTTCCTTGTTACATCGTTGTTACACAAAGATAATCCCTAACTAGAAAGAAGCACTACCTCCCAAACCCTGGCACTTTGACGCACCTTACTCTTTCCACTCGTCTCTCCCAAGCCTGACAATATCAGCCTGTTCCAGAACCCAATAGTTCGATGGGGCTTTGCCCTCTTCAGCCACACGAGCAGCCGCTACAGCCGCTCTGCCAATAGTAGTTTGATTTTGCCCTGCTCGCGCAAGTTAGCTTTGAAACTTCGGAAACTCCAGTATTGATCAGCACAGCCATACCAACTTTGTCCTGGACACCCTGTCCAAGCTTCTGAAGGCCTTCGACAAACTTTTCTAAAAGGAAAGACTTGGATTCCTCCCTTCCAATAATCATCCCCGGTCTCAGAATGATAGCATTGTCAAAATTAAGCTCCTTGATAGCATCCTCGACGCCAACCTTCATCTTCGAGTATGGAACCCAGCCCCAGAGAAAGCTTCTAGTGCCTCCACTAGAAATATAAATGTATGTTTTCACGCCTGCCTCCTTAGCTGCTCGAGCATTCTCGACACATAAATCATGATCAATCTTCCACTGATTCTTGATACTGCCCGCTGTCGCTGTTGTAGTACCGACAGCATTAAAAACTACCGATGGCTTCGGCGACAGAGATGAGATCATGCCTCCCCATTTTGAGGTGTCGCTTTCCTCGAGTGCTTCGAGCTTAGCAGACTGCGCATTTGGGAGTCTCCTGGAGATAGTCTTCACTGTTGAAAATGTGTCTGTCGCGAGGAGCGTGGCCAGGATCTGAGAGCCAACTGCTCCAGTGCAGCCGAATATCGCTGCCGTCGTCATAATAGGAGGTTGTGATATGGGCACTGTCTTGAGGGAGATTGTGACCTTCCAAAATAAGGGAGGTGGTCCAAGCGTTTGCATCTCCGATCTCTATAAATGACGTCATCTACATTACTATCGTGATATATAGCATCGAGCTAGAGGGTAAACTATAGGGTATTAAGCTCGGGGAAACCTATAGACCACTATGACAGCGTGCTCTGTATAAAAGTGTTATTACAGCCGGCGAGAAATAGGTCTAAAAATTTGTGAATATATTACTGACTGCATTCTTAAATATACCTCCAAACACGTAAAGTTCGAGGACATGAAAATTATCTAAGAATGGTTCAATCTCGTCCAATTCAAAAATTGGATAGATCTAGATAATTTATATAAGCTTGAGAAGTATGGTTCGCGGTAGGCTTGATTGTAACCGCGAATATTGATACCAGATCAAGCTAAGGCTACCTAAGGCTACTACTGTTATAGAGATATAGGCTATTTCTAAATCCTTAGGCTCTGCAGAAATGTCGGGATCAATCTTCAATGTACCTATCTATACCGACACATATGCCATTGTGGGCTCCCCTATATCTTATGTTATATAGAACACGGAAGGCCTACTTAGCCGGCTTTCGGCAATCCAGCCTATGCGCTGCTAACAGTAGTTGGCCTTTTTTCGGTTGTCGTTTTTATGATTGGATTTCCACCATTTCGCCATTTTTTCCATCGTGAAATGTCTTAAATTCGTTATCGGGATTTGGAAGAGAGGCACAAGAACTCGCAGAGATTACGCCCTGTGCGGGATTTCCCGCCAATCTCGCGCCCTACTACATGGTTTGATTTCAGGTTAACCAAATACCCCATTCGCAGATGTATTTAAGCATCAAAATCTTCCTAGTACAATTAAAAGATCTAGAGGTCACCAAATATCAAAATCCTGAAGATTTCTCCAGCTAAAATGAACGAGCTTAATTTTCGCGTCGCGACCGAAAAGGATGCGGCTCAACTCCAGCAGTTAGTGGAATCAGCATTCCGCGCCGAGGACAGCAGAAAAGGCTGGACAGACGATCTAGGTCTCTCGTCGAGCTTCCGCCTCGATGTCCAAGAGATTGTGGCCATGATCACCAAGCCGGACAGCGTCATGTTAATGGCAACCAACGCTCAAAATACGCTCGTCGGCTCGATCGGGACATCCAAGCGCGACACAACCCACGCTCGTCTTTTCATGCTCGCCATTGATACCAACCAACAGCGCGGCGGCATTGGGCGACAGGTCTTGGCATATGCTGAAGACTATTGTCAGCGGACTTGGGGTGTCACGACACTGGGATTAAACGCCCTTTCAAATCGCCAGCAACTTATCTCGTGGTATCTGCGTCGGGGATACAAACCGACGGGTGAAACAAGCCCCTTTCCTCGCGAGAAGTTCGAGAACCTGGTGTTGCCAGATGATCTTTGTTTTGTGGAATTTGAGAAAGTCCTGTGAATAGAGATTTATTTTCTTGGAAACTGTTCGGTCGAACTTTCCTTCACCAAGCGCGCATTCTAGGCTCCAACAGGGAAACCCCCACTAGTTTTGCTCCTTCTGATACATTCCAAGCCCTGTTGCCTAAGTTATCGTAATGATTTAAGTCTCTTCCCGATCCTAACCTTTTGGACTCTTTGAACTTCTTACTCTACTCTACTGTCGACGGTGGGTGGAAGACTCTGATCACAGCCACAAGGACTGGGCGTGGCGGGTGGTCATTTCTGATGCCGATATTGTGGATAACACCGAGACAGTCTACGGGCAGAAGCCAAGATTCGACTCCATCGTCGAATTTCTGGACTGGTACAGTAGCTGGCTGGAACATCTAGACATGGATCAGGTTCGGGAGGATTTCGCTCTAAATTGTGGTGAGGATATATGATCGGATGGTTCTGCATGGGTGGAGGCAAATTGGTATACTCTTGGTCTCAATGGAAAAGTGGAGGATCTCTTGCATACATGTGACAATGCTCTCTAGATAAAGCTGTGCCAAGCTTTGGGACACCCGTGGATGCATCCTTCCGGGACCAATGATCGACAAAATTCATCAGAATAATTATACATGTAACTATGTATGTAAAAATCAAACAATAACTTGAGTGCATCTTTTACACAGCCTAAACAAAGAGCGCCACAGCTGAATCCAATCTCTGGGCTTGACATATTTCACGATTAGTTGAGTTTGCTGCAGATGGTCAATCGGCTACTTGGTTGCCTTCTCCAAATCCGCAGCCCAGAGAGCCGCGCCAACAGTGTTCGTAAATGAAAATACGATCGAGGCAAATGGTATCATTTCCAAAACAAAGGCTGCAATTCCAAGTCTGAGGGGACAAATCAGTATGTGACCAGATGGCGCCCGAGGAGAAAAGGGAACAAGATGGAGTTTACGTACCCAGTGTACGCCCCCTGGTTTTTCTTCACCCACTCCTCTCGCATAGTAGAGTCCCAGCCCTTGAGCTGGAAGTATCTGGCATGAAGTACCGGTCCTGCTCTTTTTCCCTGCATAAAAATATACAACACCGTCCCGACCACAGGAATAAGGTTCAGGGGTAGGTACAGCAACGATCGCAGCAGCACCCGTGGGTTCAGCCGCGCCAGAGGGCGGGTAAATATCTTACCCAGCCTAGCCATCGCATCTTTCCCTCCCGATCGGGGTTTCATCTGGCGTCCTTGTGCTACGAGTGGCTCCTGGTCACGCGCGACCAAGGTGCCATCAAAGGTATCGACCAGGGCATCTTCGACGAGGAAGGAGCGTGAAAGGACGTTTGTTATGGTGGAACTTTCGCCAAGGACCAGAATCGCTGCGGAAATAGCAGCCAATGGGCCACTAGTGAAGGCCATGATGGCCATCTGTGGCACGTACGTGAAGAAGAACATGACGGACGTGACGCCTACTCCGAGCGTGATAGTTCGGCCGGCGCGAGATATAAAAGGGCGCCAGAGGTCTTTGTGGGTCGCAAAGTAGATGATTCCCTAAGGTCCATTCAATTGCAGTCAGAAACGGTCGGAAAGAACTCTTTTCGAATGGCATAGCTACTTACCTTGAATGGATACAAGTATGCGCCCGACGTAATTACATCATGAGCAACTGCTTGAGTATTTTTGGCTTCGGCAAGCACTGCATCTTTGATCTTCTCAGACATGTTGTAGCCTACAAGTTAGCAGCATGGGGTGGGAAAGAATGAGTTCTGGAAATCGTGGGGAGGTGAAGATGATGACGTAAATATGCAGTTCGACCGCGGGACCATCCATGGATGCACATATCCGTTTTGCTCCTACCGCTCCTAGCTTCCTATGCTCCCGTTGGTCTATTTCTGCCCCAATTATTATTCTGGTCTTCCAAGGTTCTCATTGATCTATTCTCTCCACCGCTTACGGGCAGTTCTGCTTGGAACGGCATCCTATCAAAAATCTGTACTTTTCTACAATACGGGTGGAGTCACGACAACTCATCCAGGGAAATGAGAGACGTCGTGCTCCGGGCGCACTCCAAGATTAGTCGACATGGGCAACTGAGAGCCAGGCAGAGGATCAAACGTCCCTGGAGCAAGACTTAAGGGTACTTCCGAGCTGAACAAGCCTGGATTAACCAGTTGCCACGCCCACGCGCTGGATGGGGATAGTGAGAATGATGCTGGTGCGCATCCGGCTACATTTGCTGCACGTTGATTTGTCAGTCACATGAGGTGGTATCAAGAAATGGATGGCCATCCTTACCATCAAAATCAAATGCAGTGATAAGCCTCGTCAAAGTATCTCGACAGCGCATGACGGTTTCACTGCCTTTGTTCAGCCCACCTAGGATCTCCACAGCTGTCTCGAGCAGACCCCGTAGTTCAGACACGGAAAAGGTAGATAATTGTCCGGAGTATGCGGGGATTCTTTTTATCAGAAGGATTCCCAAGACCGCCAGGGATGAGTTGAAAGCTGCGCGTAGTTAGTATCTAATCAACCGTCATAAGACCCAGGGTATGCATACTATAATAACAAGAAAACCACCATGCCCCAAGTAAATTCCCATCAGTTTTGGAACCAGACAATATGTTATTACTGATTTGCAGGATATCGCCACACGTGCGGACCAAATCCGCTAGCAAAACAGCACCTGAATTCCGCAACCATTCCGCCTGGTGTTCGTTTGAGGCTGTCGTACCAGGCAGATCGAGGAATTGACTTAGTACTGGGCGTAGAATGAGTATTCTCGCACCGAGAAAGCGGAGAGAAAGTAGGACGCGGAGTCTCATGGTTCCGGCTGTCAAAGGGACATCATACACCGCCTCCTGAGAGGTTATAATTTGTAGAGATGGTGGGAGAGTATCCTGCCACTGGGCGAGTTCCCAGCGTAGTTTGGAGATCTGATTAAGGGTTTCACTCATGGGGAGATGGGTGCGAAACCCGAGGTTTTGATCGTAGAGATGCTCCAGGGCGTCGCCCATGATGTGAGTAACGGACCTATCAAAATCAGTCAACGCTGCAAAAGTCTTCCATGAAGATTTGCTCACATCATAGCATCAAAATAAGCCAGACTGGATACGGTAACACCACTCGGCGCATTGCTGAATGGTAGATAGGGGCTTGCCTCGGGTCTCACATGGGACAAGGGAATCAAAGGGGGCCGTCCGTAAGTCACGCTCAGGAACCTTTTCATCGTTAGTATACTGCACCATGTACGGAATTATAGCCACATACCGATCATTCATAACACACCAATACCATGATCTCCTGCGCACCTCCCGATCGATTTGCGAGATGCTCTTCAAGTTCATGACGTGAAGACCAAGCTGGTATGCCCCTTTCACAGCCAGGCCATGCAACGTCCAGGCAAGTGATGAAGACGTAGTTCCTTCAAGGTACGCCTCCATCAAAAGGAATAATTGCACTGAGCACGTCAGTGTGGGTTGAATGTAAGGTATCAAGTGTGTGCCATACCCATTTCTAATGAAAGACGCCCCAGCATATCTGATTTTACTAATTCCATCGCTCTCTCGAAGTACATACTGGATCTCGTAGCCCTTTCAATATCTGGTGAAGTTGCCGTCATCACATTTGTCGCGAGGGCGAATACGACATTTAGACTTCCTAGCCAGGATCTGCGAACATTCCGAGTCCCGCTAACTTGCATCTTGTTGTACATGTCTCGGAACGAGTCTTCATGGATGCAGGGAATCATTAGATTGATCGTGGTGAAGAACAAATGCAACAAGGCGTTTGCTTCCATTTGAGGAGGAAGCGCAAAGGGATCGACGCGGACTCTTCCCTTAGTCTCGGGTAGACTACTAATACCCGGTGGCCTTCTCAGGAATGCATCGAAGTGGTTATCGTTTGATTGGCCGTCGGTGGAAGCGTCTGTGTTTGAGAGAGGTACATTGCCGGACGGGCTGACTGGATGGCCAACAGCGTGAATGATGAGGCGCAAGAAAGCCACATTCGATGAAGCGCCTTTAAAATCTTTAGACAGAGTCCCATAAAATATTTTGCCGGGATAAATCGAACTTTACCGAAGTATTCTTCTTCGTCAACCCCATCTCTGAGCGCTACGGCGCCCATACCATCCACTTCGTCGTCTTGATCCAACGGCCCTTTCACTCCCGGACTACGTTGGGATTCATGGTTCTCCTGGATTTGGGGAGAAGTGGCTGTGTGGATTTGAGGACTATCGAATTGCTCGTTTAGGCCGGAAAGCCGCAACCTTTTTTCTAATGCCTGTACCCGCTGCTCGAGCAGACTCCCCTCTTGCCTAAACCGATGAGTTTAGATCACAAGATATGCCAAACAATTTAACTCACCGCTCACTGTTGCCGGGGTTAGTTGTCGCTACAGGCTGGCTGTACGGCTGCTCATATCTGCACTCCGCGCCCATATCTTCGCATGTCGAACATGGCCGTGCGCCATCGCACTGTGATATTGGAAAATTGAGCCATCAGCTCTAAAATATATCAATGGCGATGGTATAACATACACGAGACTTGCGGATCCTACAGGGCCGACATGCCACGGACACTCTCTTGCGCTTGGGGCCCTGTATTTTTGTCTGTTGGATGTGATTGGAAGCACCCACCGACGGGGTCGAATACTGAGGATAGTCTGCCATGGGATAAATGTGAGAGTAAGTCTCAAAAGAGAAAGCCTGGGATGATATGCGACGTCGGGAAGTTGTAGTGAAACCTAGGTGTCTCCTTGACCAATCATGTTGCGGAAACTTGAGAATTCTCCCAGAAGGTGACGCACCCCTCCTTTTTCTCCTTTTCTCCTAAAAATATTATTTGACTTCGACTTAGCTGACTCGATCACCTCTAGGTCCCGCTAAGCCCGAGCTAATTTTCAATAATCATGTGAAAGTAAACTAAGTTCCTCGCCGTTGCTCCATTGGCCCTAGGTTCTGCGATAAGCCCCAACCTCCAGATCCTCACCCTCAACCCAATTCCCGTGCAAACCCTGCCTTAACCGAAGTGGCATCAGAATGATAGCCTTTGCCCTGGTGAAATCTCTCGTATCTAGTAAGTGCAGCTCGCTACACATGGAAACATAGTTATTCACCAAAGCCATCACATACCCATCACCCTCAACGCTAGATCCGCGTCGCGGAATGAAAACTGGCTCTTGCACCATATGTGTCTTCCCAGGGAAGTAGATTTCTGTTACCCCAGTCTCAATATTCAAATGCGCCAGAGCGTTATACAGCGGATATCCACCGCCCAGTTGAGGCGTGATAGTCGGGAAATCGGTTCCAAGGGCAGGGTTCATCAGGTCGAAGAAACAGTGCTTGTACGGCTTGGTGGTGAAGCGGTCGTCAATACGGTAGAATTCCGAGTTGTCGCTTTGGAGAACCGTTGGGTTCACCAAGTCAAGCTCCTCGGATTTTGGGTTGATGGTGAACCGGGTTAGCTGAGAGTGGATAGAACTCGGCTCAGGGGATTTTCCTTGCGCATCCGGCCACCAGAAGAAGACGTTCATCGCGCTTAGTCCGAGATCGAGTATGATGTTGCCGAATTCGTCTTCGTAGGCGTTGGCTACATGGCCCGGGAAAGAGTTTTGGTAGCGGAACCACTAGGAACGGCGACAAATTATTAGATGGCGGAAAGAGAGCAACAAGCTGTTGGGAATATACCTTGAGATCGGATGGCTTTGCTCCTCGTCGTGGAAGGACTCCAATATAGAATGGAGTTTCAGGGCTCCACTGCCAGTGCTCGCCGCCCTGTTTCATCCTCTCAATGTCGCAGAGTTGAGGAATGATTGGGAAAACGACCTAGAATAACAAGATGGAACAATATCAGAAAAGAGGTTGCTAAAAGAAAATACATGAATCACCACTCACCCAGTTCTCGGTGACCGCAAAATCGTGTATCATAGCTAAAACAGGCGCAATCAACCAGACAGTTTCCATGAACTTTCCGTCGGGTGCAATGCGATAATAACAAATATCAGGTGTTCCATCCCCCTTGGCTTCGTATCCGAAGCACAGCATCTCACCTGTGAGCGGGTCGAATTTCGGGTGCGCGGTGAAAGTCAAACTGGGCAACTGTCCATCGAAGTCGTACAGGCCAGTTGTCTCGAGGGTGTGAGGATCCAATGCATATGGCGGGGCGTCTTCCTTCAGAGCCAGCAATTTGCCGTTAAAGTGAACGACATTTGTGTTCGCCGTGGTACGGATCTTCAATTCCACCGCATCGGTAAATTTGTTGCGGTATTTGCCTACATAAATAAATGAGCTCACTGGTTCTTTATGAGCTTATGAACGGTTGGGTACCAATCAATGCTCTTTGAGCCTCTCGTTCCCGGACAAATTTCTCTGTTCGGACAAAACGCTGCTTGAAGGAGACTGAACCATCTTTGATTTTGAAGGCGCTGATATTGCCATCGCCGTTGAACCACTGCTGTAGTGTCAGATGTCCTGCTATTTCGGAATTAACCATTCGCGTGAAGTCGCTTACTGGGTCATTCTCGATGAAGGGCGAGAATTGGGGATCTGGCATCACCCGGTAGAATGTCCCATCAATGTCTTTCGGTATTTCACCATACACTTCTAGATTCAGAACTTCTCCTTCAACTCGGCATGGCTTCATGAAACCTGAAAATTGTGGGCGGTTTGGGAAGTCCTTCCGGGGCTTTTGAGAGGGAACAGACATTTTGATTCTTATTTCAAAAGCAAGGAAAGAAGAGTAGATATAGTAAAAGATATCCTCAAATTGGGTTTTTTAGATAATGTGCCATGCAAGAAATAGGGTTATATTTAATCATCTAGTCAAATATGTTGAGTGTGATCTACAGTCACGGGCATGCGGCTTGTATACCCCCGGTATCCCCGCGGACTGCAGCTTTTCGGAGCCTCCACCGGGCCACTTTCCGCTTACACATCATACTGTGGAACCTTCCAAAGGTGGAAACATCCCAACAGGAATGATCCCCAATAATAAGTAGAATTGAATTAGCCGGATAACTTATCCGAAAGTGCGGCGAGCGAGAGTCCATCCATATCAGCAGGCGAATCGCGGATTGACTGCGGGGAAGCTTCCCCCGGTATCCCTGGAAATCCCCAGATAATGTGGACGAAAAATGGAGCACATGGCCTATTATAGAGTACGCGCCATTGGTGACAACAGACCTTCCAAATCGGGATGAGTGTACAGACACGGGTGAGAACTGGACAGCTCAGGCTGGTACTGCTCCTATTGTTCCGGAAATGAACACAATTAATACTGCAGCATAGGCCGCCGCAGCACCGTATATTTCTACTCTCCTAGCATTGGTCAAAAGTGCAATACTGAGAGCAAAGACAAATATATACATTCTTGACTTCTTTTATGCAGCTATTCCATCTCATGTTGAAATACATTATTTAACACGGCGGCCAAATCACGGGAAAAACTTGACCGACATAGAGACCGACGAGGTCGATTATCCACGGTATGTTATTCTGACCAGGCACGCCTAATTTCATTCATATTCTAACACCCCATAGGAGGAGGGGAACTTTTGAAACATCAATTCTCGATGAAGCAACAGAGTCGATATCAATGGCCACAGTAGTTAATTTATCTGGAAGCTTTGTGGGGAATGGGATTTGTTGCAGGATCTCCTACAAAGAGTAGCTACTTGCATTATTATGCGAGGTTCTTGGAGGAAAATGCTACCTGCTCGTTATTCACCAAGAAAGCGTCTGGGACAAGGTGTATTGAACCCCGGACAACCGTCGGACCGCCATGATGGCGTGCTACCAAGGTCCGTAGAGAAGTACATATTATGTTTAGTAAGCTTGTCTGGATAAATAGAGGATTTTTGTCATTTTAGTTAGAGGCATACATATCCCATCTTTCATGCACCCCATATCTTAGCGTAAAGCGAGATTTCTGTCACCTTGCCTAACATGATTCACTTTATACTCTCCCAATGCAGCGTCGCCGATGGCACCGCCCTAGCTGCCAATAGCATCCCCGCTTTCTGGGTTGACCCGCACTGGGTCTTAGCCTGGCGCCATCGGACCCTCGAGTACCACATTTTGCAGATAGCCCTACGGTTTCCACGCAACCTACTAAACAACCGGGAGACTTTGCGACATCAGAAAGCAGTGGATCCAGAGACGGGTCGTATACTCGGCTACGCCCGGTGGCGCTTACCACCGTCTCATAAGACAAACCCAGATGATGGCATGCTGATATGGCCCGAGGCCCAGGTCCCGGCGGTCGAGCCTGAGAAGGAGGCCGAGATCCGGCGGATTGCCGAGACGGTTGTCTGGGATCCTAACGACGATGCCGACGTGCTGTTAGACCGTGTAAATGCACTCGAGAAGGAAGTGACGCCAAAGACACCGTATATGAGTAAGTTACGTATCGGCATGAAATTCCTCCTAGTCTAACGTGTCGGTTAACAGCTTTGGAATACCTTGCTGTGCATCCGGACAACCAGCGTAAAGGAGTTGGGAGGGCGTTAGTAAAGAGCGGAATGGACCAGGCAGACAAGATGGGGTTAGATATTTTCGTCCACGCTTTGGCAGAGGGGGCTGAACTGTATAAACGTATGGGATTTCGACTTATAGGAGAGCTCGTCCAGGACGACTCTGCATATGGTGGTAGTGGGGTGTATGGGGTATATTTCTTTATCTATGAGCCTGGAGGAAGGACTAATTCCGCAAAGTCTACGAGTTGAGTCAGTCGGAGGATATATAAAATGGTTGCGTAAGGTGGACTGTCAAGTCTAGTAAACCCCTCCCTCTTTAAATCTATTGTTATCCAACCCACTACTTGCCGGTATTTTCCAACTCCTTCACAAACAAATCCGCCGTTATCACGGCTGGCCAATCTCTAAAGATCTAGAGGATAATCTGATCCGAGCACCATATACATAGAGCAATACTGGAACAGGAATCAGGATGGCTGCTACGCATCCAAGCACCGTACAGGCCCATTCGACCCCGAGAGCATCAAACTGACAAATCAATCATTAGTTCACAGCCCCCATACAAAATTAGGAAATTAGCTCACCATATAAAATGCAAAAAGAGGAAACACACCGCCAGCAATCGACCGTAGGAACGTGTGTGCGGCAACAGCGGACGCCGATCTGTGAATTATTAGAACAATTGCTTTAATTGACGAGAAATTAACATTGGATCACACTTACGTTTTTGGTCGTGCCTCAACTAGATAAGCAATCGACGGCAGGAACATGGTCAACAATCCAAACCCAGTCAGAAGCCCGGAGAGTGTGGGAACAATCCAAGGGGTATGTTCCTTATAACCAGTCCAACCCAACCAGAACAACCCGGCCGAAAATGACATGGCTCCTGGTATGGCTATTACCAACAGCCATTCCGGCATCACTTCACCGCCGTTTATTTTCGCTTTGCGTTGTATCCACGGCTGGATGGCAAAAACCCCGATAGCCCCAAAAGCCTCACCGACGATTATCCCGATAAAGGGCAACCCTCCAACGCCCCGGTTCATACCATGGATCTTCTGGAAGACGATCGGATAGGCAGTCAGGAAAAGATACAGCAGACCGTAAACAAATGCGGCGAAAACACTCATACACAGCACAATCGGATCGAAAAGTAGCATCTTTAGCGGTCGGCTCACAAAGTCCGTCCCAATCGTTCGTAGATCAAGCTTTAGTTCGTCGTGTTTCGCTCGAAGAGACCAATCGCCGGTGTCGCGCCGCAGTTTGTCTGCTTTCTGAGCCAGTATGACTGGGGGATAAGATTCGTCGAGGGTAACAAGTAAGAGAATGAAACATGCAACGCCGAGTATTGCTGGAATATACGCTGTCCAGCGCCATCCGAGATCGCTATTCATCATGATGAATCCACCAATAAAAGGTGCAGTGAGAGGTCCAGTGAAGACCATGAGGCAAAAGGCAACCATAGACATACCACGAGCCTTTCGGGTGAAGATATCACCATATACAGCCCCTGCTAACGTTAAAGGGCCTGAACCGAAAAACCCAGTGAAGTATCTTAGGATGAAGAGTGACTGGAGATCTTTTGAAGCTGCAGTTGCAAAAGAGAAGACCATGAAACCAAAGGTCGAAATCACGAGAGGGTAATATCGTCCTTTCAATTCTGAAAATGGTGCCCAGCACAGTGGCCCTGATGCAAAACCAAAGACGTAAAGCGATACACCTAAAGTTGCAACCTCGCGGGTGATGTTGTAAATCTCCATTATGTTCGGTATGGCTACGGTGAAGATGCTGCTTGCCATTGCCACAACCATGGTGGTGAGGGCCAGTAATACTGCTATGTATACCCTACGTAGATTTGCGATCGGTTAGGTTCCTGGGGCATTTTGCAGCTGGAGTTCAAGGGACATACCGTTTGGAAATGGTCCAGTTGAGAGGGTTCAAGGAGTCGTCCGGACCATCAAAATCGACATATTCCTTTGCCATTTTTCTGAGCCTTGTGAAGTTGCTCAAAATTTACTCAAAATGAAAATGTATCTCAAATGTCCTCCATAGAGCAAGTCTTCTAACGAACCGAGGCCCTTTTATAAGATGTCACGCGTACACATGGATGGGCATCCACTTTTAAAAATTCTTACGAGCAACTCTGCGTTCTTTTTACATATAGAATATGAGGACCTGTGAAAATGACGCCGAAAATGACCACTTTTGACGCCAGAAACGGCTTCCTTTCCACCCGTAACTTTGAATGTCCAGCCGCCCCTTGACCGCCCACTGCCCTGTAACACCACTATTCTGCACCCACCTAGTACTGTTAGTCATCCTCCGGTCCTGATGTTGACGCTCGACTTGCACAGTTGTTCCCCTCGTTTCCACTGGCGACCAAGACGACGCCGAAAATGGCTCCCCTTCGGCTGAATCTAAGTCCCCTCCCTTTTCGCCCAGTTCATTTGAGCGCCTATAAGATGCTTCGCCTTCCCTCCCTTCCGGTGTCATCGCACCTCCCATTCTCTCATCCTCGTTGCCCACGCCTCAAGCCGACCTTGACGTTGTCGTTTCCCATATCACGAATTTTCCACCCTGGTCTTTGTATCTGACCTCCTCCATGGCACCTACGCCTGTACATCCAGCTCAAACTGATGAGCACCAATACTGGACTGATCCCATTCTTTGCGAGGAAACTCGAGCCAGACTGGAGCATTTTCGCAGTCTTGGATGGCTCCCTCCAAACTTTAAGCCAAAGACCTTAGAAGGCATCGCTGTCGTCGAACGTTATTGGCGAAAGTGAGTGCTCACTTGGTCGGGAAAAGTCTTGTGACTGAGAATAACACGGGAATAGATATTGCATTCAATCGAACGAGGATTATGTGGACTTTCTTCTTTTGGAGGATCAGACGATCTACATGAACTTTTTTGATTGGATGTTCAAAACATCACGAAAGAAACTGCTTCAGTCATATGATGAATACTGGCGACGCCTTTGTCAATACTTCGAGCTATTCGCCCGTCGCCGCGTCGGTGAGGATGCCCGTCAACAGATGCGACGAGTAAGTTATATCCTGTCTGTTCCTAAACAGAGTATGCTTACCTTGGAAAAGTTTCTCGAAGGTGTATTCCCAGCCGAGCGCAAAATTCCCCGACGAACAAAGGACAAAAATACTCTAGATGTGGATGCTTTTGGTGTGATTTACCGGCATCACTGGGTCCATTCGAGATTCTTTCGTCACGGGAGCATGATTGTTCAGTTTGCTACAGTCCAGCTCTGGTCCGCCATTACAGGCACGCGACCTGGCGTCTTGCTTCCTCAAGATACCTCGTCGCTTGGCAATCCAGTTTTGGGCAAACGCAAACGGGATGACACCTTCCAGAGTGATCTTCCAAAGCACATTTCCTTGAAAGATCTTCCGGACTCGGTCTGCTATCGCGATATCGAACTTTTCTACCTGAAAGACCTTCAAAGTAAACGTGATGTCCTCTGTGCCATCATCGAGTTTCGCAATCTCAAAGGTCGACCGGAAGGCGCTGATGGGTAAGCTGAAATTTTGATTCGAATTTCTCATGAACCAACTTCGATACTGATCCTTGCCAACAGAACCAAGTTCTTCATGCACGGCGATTATCAACTGGCATATTGCCCGATAACTCAGATCATTGCGTTCGCTTTCCGCGATGGAGCTTTTGCCAATGCCGACCTCACACCGGAGCTCATTTGGCGGCTACGAGTTCCAAGAGGCAGTTCATCTCTTCCCCTCCGGTGGAAGCCCGAGGTTCTTAATGTGCCTCTCCTTCGACGTCTTGAACGTACTCCATACGGCTACAGACTCGATGGGTCTTTGCCAATGACCTATGATTCAAGTCGGCAGGCGCTCAAGGAGTTGGGTCGAGATGCTAGATTTGAAGACGATATTGGGCATTACAATTACCGCCGCTGGACGGCAAATGAAGTCAACAGTATGTCACTTGCTGAACGCGATATGATGAATTCATTTTCGCCATGATAGATGATATCACTCGCAACGGAGCTGACTATCTACTCGCAGAAAATTTTACCAGCCAGGAACGACAAAGGGTGCTCGGGCAGTCTGGTGACGCGGTGTTTGAAAAGCATTACCAATCACAATTTATTGCGCGCGACCTTCAGCATGTCGTTCTTCTTCGGCCCTCCCAAGAAGGTCTGGTAAGCTTCGCTGGGAGCATGCTTAGGAAGAGAGATTTATCGGCACCATCTGATCTTACCGAAGCTCATAAACGTGCTATTTGCCAAAACCCTGAAATTCTGCAACTAAGACGCGAGAAAAGAGAGCTTATGGCGGAGATGCGGTCCGTGGCTGGCACAATCAAGAACGCCCGTGACACCTTCCCACACCTCTTCCAAAGGCATGAGACTGTCAAAAAAGACCTGGCCAAACTTCGGAAAACATTGGCGATCGAAACTCGCGAGACAGCCAGAAAGGACTATTTTAATAATGCTCCCGTGCTTGAAGTTGACCGACAGATCAAGCAAATGCTTCTCGGCGAATCTGATGTTGAGGAACGCGATGCTGATAGTTCCGCTGAAGAAGACTGGGAGCTCCCTATCCCGGACTACGTATTTCCTGAACGAGCTCGGCTTGTGGAGAACTTTTACGGTCCTGAAGCAGAAGATTTTGACGAGGACAAATTACTTACTCGACGCATTCAGGTTACCAAGGACATGGTTGCACTTCTACAGCTTTGCGAGCCGAGCAGGCGAGGCAATCGAGTTAATTGGGATCTCGATGAGGAGGGAAATAGACCTATTGAACAGTCCGAACAACTAGCGTCTTTTGAAGAGGATGCTCAACAATGTCCAACCGATGTTTGCATCATCTGTTGTGGTGAATCTCGTCGCTCAGCATCGAATCCTCCTCCGCATAAATTTCCAGCCAAGCGAAAAGATTCTCTTCGCCGTCATCTCATCGACGCCCATTTCCTTCATGTGCACGACGGCATCAGCTGCACTTGGGCAGCCTGCAGCCATGTGCCAAAGTTCGCCAAAGTCACTGAGTTTCTGGCTCATGCCGCCAAAGTGCACACATATGATGTCAATATCAAACTTTGCCATCTCCCAGAAGAGTCACGGCCTGTTTGCGGCGCCATTACATCCGTTGACAGCTCAGAGGTATCTTCGGAATCCGAAGCTCGATCAAGGACTGAGACTCCAGCCTCCTCTGTCGGCTTTGAGATAACGAATATCGACCCACGCTTGCTAGAACCCCATACTGTCAACACGGAGCCCCCGTCGAACCAACCAGGTACTGATATTCTCATGTCTTCAGTCGGTTCTGGGGTGACAAAAAGCGGTCCGTGCTCAACGGAGATTGCTACAAGGCAAAAAATGGCGAAGCGAGCTGCAAAGGCGGCAAGTTCCGAACCAGGGCCCCATCGACAGTATACGACGCGCTCATCTCTACTTCGCGACCACTCGGAAGAGCAGCCGGAAGTAAAAAAGCGGGCAAAGGGACGACCCGCCCGCGTCAAGCCTTCGCTGCGTCGGTCGAAGAGACTGAAAAGTTGATAATCGTGTAGCATCGGATGGCGGAATCAGATGTGAGTGATAGGTTAATTTGAGATTATTGGTGTATAACATTAAATGTGTTCTAGTATGACAATAAAGGTTTCATGAAACTAGTCTCATGGCTCGAGAGGATCGAAGGCCAAATCGGGCATGTGTTCATTGTCACAAGACTATCAAGGATATTAGGCTAAAGACTTAAATCAAAGGCGATTAAAATAACCGTAGCTGAAGCCTGTTGACATGTAACCTAAAACTGAAGTCTGCATACATGAGACTACGTACTAGGGCTCGATGACACCGACTCGAGGGCGGTAGACACAGAGTCAGAGACCCAGCAGATTCCAAGACCGCGGTCTCAAGCCTGCCAGGCCATTAGACTGCACTAGCGCCCCCTGCAATTTTGAGATCCGCACAGCCGTAAGTATCAGACGTAAAGAGACCTGGTGAAGGCTATGCTTAGAACTTGACTACGATGTTCCATCAAAAGCATCAGTTGTTGCCCTTCTCTGGGCGTCCGCTTTCCCCACCTCGGTGGCTGCAGCCGCTTCGGATTCCAACTCCTGGGAGCGACGAAGAGCGTGCCTAGACCGTGCCTATGGATCCTGGAGTCAAATATGACTGCTTGTCGTGGATATCTGCTTGCCGTGGTGTAGTAGCTAGGCTTGGTGAGACTGCTATAACGTGGAGTGATATCAGTCGTACTTAAGGAAGCTGGGAACTGGGTATCGGACTAATTTTCCGGCGTTTCAGGCCAATTATTGAGCGGAAGAAAGTAAATATGACGTAGTGTTCAATAGAGGGGGTAAAAACAGAACCAGCCGAAGAAACGATCATGACCACCGACAATACTCCTCGGGTCTCAAGGTAGAATGGCACCGCAAACTCCCACTAAAAGCTTGGCACCCAAATCAAAAACCCATTGTCCAAGTCATGTCCCTCTAGGGGGCAAGGAACCATATCCTGAAGTAGGGCCTTTCCACACCCACCCAACCCTGGAGCAAGGGCGCTAATAATATTCCCTCAGCCATTGTCTGAAAGTGAGAAACGTTACTTGAGCAAGTACGGAAAGCGGCCGCGTAGAGGCTTACTGGGTGAAAAACCCAAGGTACTTAAAATGTGATTTATTGTGAGCGTGCTGACAATCGGAAGGAACGGACGTACTTTGACTCCAGCGACTTTGCTTTTTCCGCCGCTCATCGAGTGACCGATCTCGACGCTATTCAAACAGGCAGAGCGCATCTCCACCGGGACAATATTTCGCACCCTTCTTCCCCTATCCCGGCTGCCAGCAACGTTGACAAGAAAGCCAACGAGGATATGCATAGGAGGGATGCAAGTCCCAAAAGAAGTCTTCTCCATAGGCAAACGAATGGAGACCCCACAGACGAGGACAATCTCTTCTCTTTCGAAGATTGCAACCAAATCGTCACAGCAATATAAATCATATTTCAGCAGAACAGCCAAATAGGGACGACAATTCCTAGGTGAAAGCTTATTGTGGAGAAAGGAGAGCCAGTCGACCAATGATATAACCCCTGGGAGCTGTAGGTCCTCTGGGAATTCTCCAAGTATAGGCTACGTCGATCAAAGATATTGCAAGCCTCTTGATTGGATGGTGTGAGTTTTCGTAAGTGCGTGTTGCAGGGTCACGTTATGCTACTCCAAGGTGGAGAAAGGAGTGAGAGAGAACCAATCACACATTATGCCACCCCCAACAAACTAGCTCTTTGCACAGTCGCCCATAGGATCCATGAGATCCATTGCTGTGAAGCGTATTGTTTTCTGGGGCACGACGTGAGGGTTCGATACAACAGCAGCAGCATATAAGTTCGTTTCCTTCCCTATCACATTCCCTGATATTCTAACATCTTCATATAGTGACATCCTTGCTTCAGCGCCAAATAACGGCAGGGTCAGTTTCCCTTGCTATGCTTTCACGTTGATAAGTTGACTGATCTCTCGGGTTTTTGCAGCTTCTTGGTTATGTATAGTCGATAAGTCTGCTCTGTCCTCCTACGGTTTAAGTACATGTCATATTGCCGTGTGTTCAGAATAATGCTACGTACGAGACGTAATAGCAGAATATCTTCAATGGAAATTGTGGAATGTTACATATTCGTCTTCTTCTCTAGATTTGCCATGCCAGAATGGCTTGCCTCATCCAGCCTGTGATTTGTCTCCGCGAGCTTCTTTTGTAACTGGTGAATATAGAGAGTAGCTGCCTCTACTACGGATACCCTGTCGCTATGTTCCGAGGGAAATCCGCCCGCAACCTCTTTGCTTTGGCTGTTTCCATTAATGTCCTGGTGCAATGCACCTCCAGCTGCTTCGGGACATGCGCGGTGGGACATAACGTCCGACAAACCTTTGAGCGCCGTTTTCATGCGGTCTCTTCTAGCTTTTTCGGAAAGCTTGCGGTGCTGACGCTTTGCTGTAAAGTCCGCCATCAATCCGTCAGGATAGAATAGTTCCACTTCTGGCGCGGACGTCTGAGCCATATGCGCGTAATTTGATTTGGAGACGAGAGCAGCAACTTGAGTTCGGATGGCAACTACCGACGTGGGAGTTAGGATATATTGATTAGTTTGGCTAGAATGAAACGTCAACCTTTTTGGTTCGGCTGTGCTCTGAGGGCTTTTGGTTGTATAGTTGGGAGTGACGTAGGATTGATTTGCCTGTATCCCCGCTTCCTGTTGTTGGCTTGCTGATGTTGACTTCCCTCCTGCTCGAGGGAATAATCCGGGGGGCGAGAAGGACTAGGTCGAATCTCTTCCTGACGATGTTCTCCCACTCTACTTTCGTGAGCTGAGGACGCTCTTAGGGATCAAGTACATACCGGCCGGTTACTGTCTCATTTCTATCTTCGGGAATACCTTTCTCGTGCGACAGACGATGCTCTTCAGTTAAAATGACCCTCAACGGCGGAAGCGTCAAAAACGAGACGGAACTTGTTCTATCATCGTCTCCATCTTCAGTGTCTCTCTGCAAAGCTACTCGATTCTTGGTTTTTGGCGATGACTGTTCAATTGATGCTGAGTGATTCATTGTAAAAAGAGAAGAGCACTTTCAATGGATCCGCGAAAGTCGGATTGAATTGAAGGATCTAGACCTGAACAGTGCCAGGAGAAGTCAACAACGTAACCACACTCTTTGAAAATGCCCTGGAAGCTCCAGAATATGGGGTTATAAGCCTCTCAGCTTAGTAGCTCGCGTGACCGAACATGAATATCTGTGTTTTCGCATTGGCCCGATTGTAAAGTCCAACCAGGGTTATTAGAGTGACGCCGTGCTATCTCCCTCGGTTATGGTATACTCTTGTGGCATCTGTCCCAGGGTGTATATTGCCCGACGAAATATGATCCAATCATCATGCGGGAGTGAGTCACCATTCCACCTTCCTTTGTATCCACCTTATCCACTGATTTGCCGTGATGAATGCACGCATAAGCGTCGCACTCAGCGCAAATGGAATAGATGTAGTCACTAGACTAGCTGCCCTAGTACTCAAAGTTATTTTTTGGCAATCAGTGACAGTACCAAAAGGCTGGCGAGTGGCCACACCAAACAACATACCTTCGAAACCTAATGAATATATGGAATTATGAGACTTCACTATTCATGAGTACATTTACATTCCGCACCTACTGAGCCCAGAAGTATTTTGCTGGTAATTTAATGTAGCTTTCTGATGGCCTGTGAGGCAACGTTTGGAAGAAGAGGGGCCAATGTCATTTTAGTTGCAACGGACTGGGGTAACTCAAATTCAATCAAGTCCAGCGTGTGACCAAGGTGAATCCCGGTCACATCAATCAGAAACTGAGAAGCCATCAAAAGGAAAGGAATCGGGTGAACCGCCACAATCATGCACATTGGGTCGAATTTCTATGTTCCTAATTCTATTCTCTATTCGCCATCCGAGACGCAAGATGGGATCAGCACTTATCCAAAACGCCACCCACAGGAATATTGGATTGGCCGCTCTTTCATCTAGCTGTAGCGACATTCATCTTTGCCTCCTTTGATCTCTTCTCCTCCCGTTCGCTAAAGCGATCGCCAAAGAGCCCGATATGAGGGCGCATCAGAATCGTATATTTGACAAATTCCTCCATACAATCCACCAGGCGATCTCTGTTACCACTAGGCATGAGTCGTTGATCTTCTGGTTGACCTTCATCCGGAAATTGTGTATATGCTTTGGGGATCGAAGATTGATTCGGGATAGTAAACATGCGCATCCACCGACCAAGGATCCGCAGAGAGTTGACGGCATTGAATGATTGAGACCCACCACAAACCTGGGCAATGGCTAGCGTCCGGCCCTGGGTGGGACGAACACTTCCTGTAGTCAAAGGAATCCAATCAATCTGGTTTTTGAAAACAGCGGTCTATGATTATGGAAGATCGAGTAATTAGTTGTTGCGCCTAGTGATTGAAGAATTGTGAAGGAGAGGCAACTCACTAGATTGCCATGTTGTTCAGGCGAGACCCAGACATGGCCATCACTCCAACGACTGAGTTCTCGGAGTTCCTGTACTTTCGGGTGGCTTGTATCGCTATCATTTTTGACAGGAAGACCTTCAGGGTCAAAAACGCGTACATCACAGCCGAGTCGGAACAGGATACGGGAGGCTTCAAATGCCACAAGCCGTGAATATGACCTTCTTCGAAGGCTGCCATAAAGCACCAGAACTTTCAGCCTCTCATTTGTATCCCGTATGCTATGCTCGGCCATGTCTAGAACCGTGGCCAGGTCTAAGTTGTTGACCCAGTCCTCAGTGGCATTGCTGCTACGAAGGAATGGTCGGTACTTCTGGCGGATATCCGTGTCATCTTCATCCAGAGACAATGCTAAGGATCGATAGAAGGCATCTGTTCGGTCGGTATCAGAAACCACTTGCTGAGGGACAGCAGAAAACATCCTTTTTGAATATATAGGCAGCAACAGAAAGCGTCGCGAAGAAGTTGCCGGCCTAAATATCGGGGACAATCTTCGGATAGAATAATAAAGCATAGAGTATCCGATAGTTGGCGAAGGTAGACGAGACCAAAAACAGACAGTCAAAAAATTCGGCTTTTAGATAGAGTGTATGAAGGGAGTATGTCACCAGTGAGTATTGATTGGACAGGGTATGGCAATGTACAAGTGGCGGCGGCCCACATAATGTTATTTTACGTTACTGGATTGGTTGAATGACCGGTTGTGATTAATAAGGATGACTAACGTAAATTCCCACTGTGTTTGTCAGCCATCTCTTCGGACGATAAGAATCCAACCAAACCTTCCCGCAGCCTCGCAGTGGGGTATTATACCAGTCCATAGCACAAGAATGGAGGTCAATAGCACCGGAAATTCGAAGGATAATCATGTGACAGCAGCAGCTCGAATTCGCGAAAATCAGCGGCGTTCTCGCACACGACGTAAGGAGTACGTCCAGCGCCTTGAGCAACGACTATGGTCTTTCGAAAGGCTTGGTGTAACGGCAACACAAGAGGTTCAAAAAGCGGGAAGAAAAGTCGCACGAGAGAATGAACTACTCCGATCCCTGCTACAACTCCACGGTGTCACGGAAGAATCAGTTGAAGAATACTTGGAGTCGCGAGGACAACCAGCAAGCTCTACTCTATCTCAGTGCATGCCACTAGAGTCTCTAGCATCAGCAAAGCTGCACCCGCCGACTGCCCCAAACCAACGTGCTAGCAGTTATCTTAATTCATCGGCAACCTCGTCACATTGGCAATCGGACAACCCGCCACATCAGCCTCGAGCTATTGGGAGTAGAAATCCACCACCAAAGTCAGATGCGAAGAGCAACATGGATATCCTTCCTTGTCAAGAATTCAATACAAACCGAGCAGCCAAGCTCAATCCCGTCACAGCCGAAAGTAACTCTGAAACGCATGAAGTTGCTAGTATTCAAGATACGGGTCAATCCATGTCATGCGTGACTGCAGCAAGAATTATCGAAAGTATCCAGAATCATTCGGAATATCGTAACGTTCGATCCGAGCTTGGATGCAGCTCCGAATCTACGTGTATGGTAAAGAATATGTCGATTTTTGACATTCTGGACAGATAAGAGGCATGTGCTTGAAGATTTCGGTGGGCATATTTCTTGATTGCTTTGACCTCTCGCAAATCTGGTGTCTTACGACTTGTCCTCAGGCTTGCGGCTCACATATCACTAGAAGCGAGAGCTTAGAGGAACGGCATTTTCCAGACAGAGACGGTACGGTACTATTGTCGAGACTACGGGTCACGTGAGCCAGAAATAGAATTAAGCATTAGATAGCTAGCGAGCTCGCGTACCGAGTCGTCCTTTTCCACCAATAAATTGACATATTATTGTTTCCTTTCCTATTGTCAAGGACTACGTCCAAGCTCAAATCCGCTCTATATTATTACTTTGCTACGTCATACAATACACACACTCGCTTGGGATATATCCTCAGCATTAGACAGCCCGTGTTCGTGATATGAGAAAGGATACATCGTGCGTTATCCTGGTTACCTTTCTTGTCTTAACCCAGGCTGTTAGTCATATATTTGGAACCCCTGGCATTGATGATACTCGGCATGAGTAAAAAGACGAATGTTCCAGGACTACTGATACTTCCCTTCATTATTAACCTATTATGTACAACAAAAATAATAATATATTCGGATGATCTATACTTTGAAGCTGACGTTGACATTGAATCTCATCCTAATGACTTGAAGTAGTAACAATAGTATTTGAGGCCTATAACGTTACGCTACGTCATTGATTTGGTTTGCTTCTTCCGATTTCGACTTTCGTTGTGACCCGGTTTGTTATCACCAGGATTCGAACCTCAACGTTGTCTCATGGGATGTCAGGTGACCCTAACCTAGTTCACTTTCTTACGCCATTGCCCCGCATGCCCTTACATACGTCGCTTCCTCTCTCCACTAGTTGGGTTTGGCCGTTAAAACTTCTTCTGGTCACTTCTAGGTCTTCCATTTGCTCGTATCGCTTGTGAGTGCAGTGGAACGGAACAAGGGGTGACTCCGCATCAATCCTATGGCTCGACAGAAGAAAACAAAGGTCCGTCGCCGCCAGCGTTATCTTCCACGGTTTATCTCTTACCGGAATTATTTTTAATAGATCGAAGATCTGGCTCGCATCCGCAACAACCAGCGGAATTGTCGAGAACGTAGGCGAGGGTACATTGCAGAGCTCGAGCAGAAAGTGAAATACTATGAAAAAGAGAGGGCTCAATGCTATACAAGGCTTCAAGATAAAGCACAAAACCTTCTTCGCGAGAACGAAGTTCTGAAAACGTTATTTGATCCATCAAGCGTCAGTGGGAGCCACCGAGACCAGAGTCTCACAGACCGGTCAAAACGTCCTGATGGGGATTGGGAAGGTACTTCCACCCGAACCCAAACCCCTTGTCTCATCAATTTCGAGTATGGAGAACCTCAAGGGCAGGTAAGTGAATATTTCCAATCCTTCACCCCTTATCTATGTCCAGGATCTCCACTGCAAGATAATACTGAATTTGCTGACTGCAACTATAGTCTCTGGGTATAGAAGCATCACATACGTTCACCAATATTGTCAATCAACCTCCGCTGCTTGCCCACTTAAATGGTACTGAGTTGAACCAAGTCGCCGCACCTAGTGAAGCCTTTCCTGGCTTTGCTGCGCATATAAACGACGCGAGAGTCAATGTACCGACGTATTTTCCGACTTTGTCGTCGTTTTACGATCCTCTAGATACTGCAGGGACTAAAACAATGATCTGCGATAGGTTTCAACCAGCATATTCTCTGACACTCTGGCCTGTGTTAACAGACGAAACGGCAAGAGAGGATAGATCTATGCTCTGTTCTGTGGCTTACAGACTGATCTTGCAATTCAACAAGAGACAATACGATGACATGGAGATCGATATCAGGATTCGTTGCGGTTTCAGACTGGGCCGTACACAATCGGAAGACTGTAGGGTTGATATCGGGGTTCTGTTTGCGGTTCTCGCGGAGATCTCTTTTTAATACACAAACAAATATTGAGTCCAAATTTCATTTAAGTCTGATGGAGATAATATAAATCCCTTGTAAAGCGAAACGCTGGGCATAATAGGCCTGTTATTCTTCCTTGTTGACGATTCAGCATAAGCAAAGTCCGTAAATCGGATGCGACACAAATTGATAACATGTAGCATAAACATTAAAACAATTAATTCGCCCTATACAAGGCTACCTAATTACTAGCGCTGCACAAGCTATGTTGAATAGTTCCATCTGCGTGAAACAGAAGGCTTGCAGGGCTGGAATTCAATTTTAAAACGTTCAGTCATGAGTGTCGGGCTTTACGGCAAATATTTTGAAAGAGTCTATTTAACGAGAACCATGCGGGGAGTTGTTAGTGATGCCTCGATACTATGTTTCTTTGTAGATCCACTCACCAGTCCAAATGTTGAAATCCACATCCGGCAGATTGTGTATCTCCCTGCTGGTACTGCGGTTCATCGGATCACAGCATGAGCTCGTAGGGGCCGGTCTATTAGCTCCCTCACTCTTCCACATTTCCTTATAAACATTGAGGTCTGCATTAGTATTCAGGATCACTGCATCTATAATATACTGATTAGGACAAGATCGAATGAGGAAGACCCCGAGAAATGTAGTATGGATACCTTGGAACCCTGCTTCTTTCAGATATCTCTCATAGTCGGCAACCTGGCTAGCACCAGCTATACAGCCAACATATAAGGAGAGATCCTTCTTGATCTCCATCGGAAGCTCTCGCTTTGCCAGGATGTCGCTGATGGCAACCCTACCTCCCGGCTTCAGTAGACGAAACATTTCCTGAAAGACTAGAGGCTTTTCGATTTCCGGCACTAAGTTTATCACACAATTACTGATGATGCAATCAGCGGTGGACGATGGTAACGGTATGGAAGTAATGAACGCTTCGATGAAGGATGCATTGTTGGCACCGGCGTTCTTTGCGTTCCGACGTGCGAGTTCCAGCATTTCCTGCCAGTTTTAAGTCAGAATTAAAGGGCTTAGGCAGGAAACGATGTGCGTACCTTGGTCATATCAATACCAATGGCCTTTCCTTCCACTCCAACCTTTTTTGCCGCTAGCAAAACGTCAATGCCGCCACCACTACCCAAATCAATCACAGTCTCGCCCTATATATAGATATTAAAATCAACGCTTATAGGCGACCGGGATAATACCTACCACAGCTATGTTTGCCGTTGCCAACGGATTCCCACAGCTGACACCTAAATTCGCATTCTCTGGGATAGAACGCAGATCCTCAAGATCATACCCAAACGCACTTGCGACTTTGCGTTCATGATCTTTTTGGCTATGAGGGTCGGTCTGCCTCGCAACTTCAGCGTAGCGGTCTTGCACACAACGATAGGTATCATTCGAATCCATTCCGTTGAGCTTTGCGATTCTGGGCCCGGAAGCAAAGGGGAATGCCGGTTAAGTGCAGGCTATACGAATGCTTCGTCTCAAGGACATAATGTGAAGGGATCAAGCCTAATTATATACTACACGTGTTATCTGAAGTCTATTTAGCGATGCCACATCTATAACGTCGTCGATGTGACGAAAGGCAGTCCACAGTGTCCACTGATTGGCCGATTGATACTTTCTGGAATGTCACCGTTTGTCAACGGAATGTCACCGCCAAGCCTATCTGTCATGGGACCGGTCACCCAGCCGCCCCCAAATTGTTAAAAGAACAGACGTATGGATGATATCTACATAATGGTAACCGCGAAAATATCCCAGTCAGCTGATAATCTGTTAAATTAATCAAAGCCCCGTGATAGACTACTAGCGCCTAGAACCCAGGAATTGATACCCAGGCTAATGCGCAATACCGAAGCAGCTTCGATTTATCAGTTGCAACGAATGCAGACGGAAACGCCACTTGCGCGTCTGCAGAATCATTTGAATTATAAATCAGTCCATATCTCCCCGATTGTCCTCATAAATTGTATCAAGCCTTGTTCATGCAATATTGGCCAGTATTCATTATTAATAGTATTACCCATAGTAGATGCATGCCTTCAGGCTCTAGCTTCTTCACCATAAATCCTTGAAATCGCAAAGGAAGGTGTACCAATAACAAACGAAGAAAAGAGATCCCAAAAGTTTAATTAAGCTGCCAGGCGGGAATTTTCATTCCTTTTCGCTTCAGTCCTTCCAGCCAACTCGTTTGGCTATGAATTTGACGACATAGACAAGGCCAAGCAGTACCGGGACCTCGATCAGTGGCCCGACAGTAGAGGCAAGCGCGTTGGCACCAAATGTCGCGACAGCCACAGCAATCGCAAGCTCGAAATTATTGCTGGCGGCGGTGAAACTTTGTGTGGCAGCTAACTTGTAACCAAACCCGAGCTTGTAGGTCACAAGAAGGGTCACGAAGAAGACAATGACAAAATAAACTATAAGCGGAGCGGCAACGCGGACCACCGATACAATTTGATGAACCACCTGCCGGCCCTGGGATGCAAATAACACCAGGATCGTGAAGAGGAGTCCAAGGAGCGACCATGGGCCAGCCCACTTTAGGAAAACCTGATCGTACCAACGTGGGCTGGTGAACTTTCGGAGGGCAATGCGAGTAATGATTGCAGCACCAAGAGGGATGCCAAGGAAAACTGCCACGCTTGTGGCAGCGGCCGAGTAAGATAGTGTTACTTGACTACCAGAATGACTGATGATCTGGATAAAGAAAATGGCCAAGGGTGCAAAGAGCACCATTTGCAGTAGTGAGTTAACCGCAACGAGGATAGCGCAGTATTCACTATCGCCACCAGCGAGACCGGTCCATATAAGAACCTATCAGCAATAAGAATTAGTCTAGTTCAGGCACATCGTAGAGAAAAAGTAACGTACCATAGCAATGCATCTGGCCAGTCCAACTAAAATCAAACCTTCTCGAAGCTCCGGTTCGTCTGGTAGAAAAGCCCATGCCAGTGCGAGCTAGGGAAGTATATTGTTAGCAAGTTTCGCCGCGACGAAGTCGAAAAAGGTCTCACCATCAAAAAAGGCGCAATAATCCAGTTAACAAAGACACTAAATGCAATCTGGATCCAAATACCACGCTCTCGGAAGACGTGGTGTAAAGACTCGTATCGCACTTTACACAAAATAGGATACATCATGACCAGGAGACCGATCGCTTGCAACGGTTAGTTAAAGATTGTACTACCAAGAAAGGAGTAGATACCTATGGGAACAGACACCCCAACGAACTTTCCCTTCTGGAGGGCCGGTCCCGTACTTTCCACAAAATTTCCCAAGATGATTCCGATGGCCATGGCAAGGAAGATCCATACGGCCAGAAAACGATCTAGCCAGCCGAGCCCTTTAAAGGCTGATTGCTTGGTCGTAGTCTGCCCAGATTCGTTCGTCTTTTGTTTTTCAACATCCTCGGCCGTGGGATTTGTTGACTGATTAATAGCTGTTGTTTCGGTTTCGTGGGATTGCGGTTCAGCCTGCATGGACATGTTTGCCTGAGGAATGCTTGTAGCCATCTCTAGCATCAGCAGACTATGTGCGTAAGGTGCTTCTGAGAATAGCTTCAGTTGAATTGATGAACTTCAGGAAATTCAATAGTAAGACAATAATTGCTCGGAAACCTGTATCAACGGTGCAGAGCAGGCTTTTATATATGAAGAACCCAGAGTTTCCTCTTAAAAAGGGAATGTACGGTTGATCCTGATAGAGTTAGAGTGGTGATTTGTGATAGCCAATCATATCGGGCATGTGACAAGTCTCTCAGAATTGGCCAATAAAAATCGAGGAGTGACATAGGGATGCACTAGGCAAGTGATTTGTCATGATGGAAAATGCTGAATTCTTCCATAAAAATCCTCGACCAATGAAAGGGTCAGAGTGACATACAGGCTGCTATGAAAGAGGTATAGAACTGACGATGCAAAGCTGTTTTCAATGTCAGTCCCTACATAGCTAGTAATAGAGTTATATTACTAGCTGCCAGTGCAACTTTCTTCGTGACGACTGCCTAAGATTATATTTCAAATGAGCAGACAGTAGTATGTACTACAGCCATGTAGGCTCTATCCTGAATGCGATTTCGGTAAGAACGGCGCGGACGGCTCACAAATCGGGCCTGATCGAACGCTATTGACTTAACGGATGAGAACCCTTCATAAAAGATTGTTCTAGATCGATGCGTTATTAATTCTCCCTTTTCCCGCCAAAGATGCTATATAAGATCCCAACCACAGCCGCTTTGTTCCTACCGCTTGTGCTGAAACAGAGATATCACCATATTCACTTTTCTTTCGTTCTTGATATTACTTGACGGCACCCTCTATTCATACCCACCCGTCCTGTCATCGGGATAATCATATCCCTCATATTCAACTAGCTACTCACTAGGGCTACTCCACCGACAACTCGAAAAACACGCCCATCATGTCTAATAAGCCCAGTGTCTTATTTGTCTGCGTTCACAACGCTGGTCGTTCGCAAATGGCGGCCGGTTTCCTTAGTCATCTCGCAGGTGACAGCATTGAAGTACGCTCCGCCGGATCTGCCCCAGCCGACTCTATCAATCCGGCTGTCCTCGAAGCCATGCGTGAAGAAGGGATCGACCTCAGCAGCCAAAACCCCAAGATCCTAACTGCCGATGCGGTACAAGCCAGTGATGTTGTCATTACCATGGGCTGTGGGGACGTCTGTCCATTCTTCCCAGGAAAGCGCTATCTCGATTGGCAGCTTGACGACCCTGCCGGGCAAGGCTTACAATCTGTGCGAACTATCCGTGACGAAATCCGTCAGCGTGTTGAGAGACTTATCACTGAACTGCGGACCCACAGTTCACCAATTTGAGCATGCTGTATACAACAGAGTAAGGTGGTGATATGGCAGTTTTGGCATGTATCGAGGATTATGAACGGTCGCGTGGCTGGCATTTTTTTGTATTACGTGACTTACCTTTCTGGAGGCTATGATATCACTTCTAGCAGCATCATCAACTTTTGCCTTTCAATGCATCGAATTGAAAGGCAACCGTCTCCACTCTAACTCACGCGCATTTCCTGATACCTAGACACCCCCCCCAAGTCTAGTGCGAGAATTTATTTCACCGTGCTACCCGAGTTAGATTTCCTCTTAGACAAGTTCGTGACATGCCCACTTTTATGCCATATTTCCCAGGCCCCAAATGCAAGCTGCATTGGCATTGGCAGAATAAAACGTGATTAATTACGCCCACCCTTCCTAGACCCCGCACACATAACGTGTATCTCCAAATATTGATGATACCACTTATTGTTTCGCGAGTGAGACTCACGTTTCTGGGATCATATCCGACCCTAGGGTCCATAGCTTGGTTCCTAGGCACGCTCTTAGTCGCTTCTAGTGATCAGACTCATAGTTCCTAGAGGAGCTATAGCTCCCGGGAGTGAATGGTATAGCTCCGGGGAACGAGGAGTGGGATTTTCCTGCGTTTAGTAAGATCGGTGCCAGTGAATCATAGATCCCGGGAGCACGAAGGAGAGTCAGGGGTTGGGAATAAAAACGTGACTCTCGAGAGATATCTGATTTCAAATATATTGCTGTACTAGCAATCAAGCACACAACTTTCATTAAGATGCCATCTGAAGCGCTTGGAGGCCTTCCCGAATACTTGAAAGGGGAACATCGGAGCCTAGGGTCAACAAGTCTGCGCCGTTCTTGAAAAAGACGATGAAGGGCAATTTCGTATTGAGAAGGGCACTGGAGAGCATGGCGTGCTTTCTGACGTCGACTTGGTAGAACTTGACGGTTGTGAACTCATTGCTTAGCTCCTCAATTTTCGAGGCGACCGCCTTGCACTTATCGTCCAAAGAGGAAAGGAAGGTGACCACAACGGGCTCAACCGAATGCTCGACTTTCCGCATATACTCCTCGTTCCTGGAGGACACTAGGTTAAGCGTGATTATTACGTCTCAGGGAAAGATACCCAACGTACGTCATGAGCTCAGCGACAGACCCACTAGCCATGCTGATAGGCGTGGCAGTGGAGAATACTGACAGTGACTGCGGAAATAGTGGACCAGTAGGTACTGTACTACTTTCCAAATTCTTTCTGAGTTTGCACCGAAACTTTATCCACGTGACCATGTGATTGATGACTAATGCCATAGTCCAGTGTTGGGCTAACTAGATTCGGCAACGAGGAAATGCACACTTGTATGTACGCCTAGTCGACTGTGGCGTCACATAGCCGGAGTGTAAGTATTCCAGAAGAGAAGAATAGGATGAATGCTGTTCTATGCCAAAATCATTGCGGCATCTTGTTCGCACAGCTACGGCTGAAGGTCACCGTAGCCATCATACCATGCAAACGGAAATTCAAACTATTTAAAGTGTATGAGGAGAAAAATATGTAAAGAATTGCAAACCTCTTGATTGGATTGTGTGTTTTGCAGTGTTATGGTACTCCAAGGTGGAGAAAGGAGTGAGAAAGAACCAATCACCCATTATGTTGCCACCCTCAACAAATTAGCTCATTTGCACGGCCGCCCATAGGATCTATGGCTGTGAAGCGCATTGTTTTCTGGGGCACGACGTGAGATATGGCTTTCGCATGCTGGTGCTACCCACTGGTCCGTTTCAGTCACGGAGTTTGCGGCATTTTATTGGGAAGACCTTGCTTGACTCCCTGATGCTCCATATAGGTAAAACCTTTTCCAAAGGGGGTGCTTGTAACACGTTCCGAGAAGTAACGTTCTGTTAAGATATAATCTATCTACTTGCAGGGTAGGAGGCCTATCAATAAGGTAATGAAGGTAGCATCAACCTAGACTTGGCCTGGATTGATCCCCTCTTTTTGTGGTGTCTGTGTCGGCCATTGCATTCAAAAAGCAAACGAACAAATCGAACTACACAACTATGTAAATGGTCCTTGCCGCAACCTTCCCCGTCGGGATAGGTGCAACAGCCCATCTGGTATATGCCTTACGCGTAAGGACAGGACAGCTTCAGGGAATACTGGTATCTGCCCCTGAATTTTCGAATCATATCCCCAGGCGTCTCTCCAAATAGTTTATTCTGAGCATGGGACTGTTCTCGATGCGCCAACACACTGACCGCAGGAATGAATGGCGCCGGATGACATAAAATTGAAGCCGATGGGGGCTGCATGATATTCCAGGCTGAGCAATATCCCAATCATGTGCGACATCGGTCGGATGTGGTGAGGAGCCGGATTTTCGTAGAAATCGAGGCTCGACTCAACACATTGAGGTGAACTTTTCGGGTGTGTTCAGGATACTGGTGAGCGTCCATGAATATGAGTAACTCTGTTAAATGAACTCGTGTTGGTTGCCTTCGAGTCAACTGTTGAACAATTAAACCAGAAATGGTAAAGGTTGGCACACATAATGTTGATCATACTGTAAAAGTGGTGATGAAAAGCACTAAAGGATGGCCGGTGAGAAAAAGATGGCGCCTCTCGGACAAAAGTACGGTGGTCAATTATTGCCGTTGCCAGAATAAAACGTTGATGATTACACCACCCTTCCCTCGCCCCGCACACATCACGTGTATCCCCTAAAACATCAAGTCACGCCCAAAGTTAGTTGCGTGAAACGTTTAGGCCTCTGTGGTCGGTTGATTTTCTGCCACATATTCCAAGTCAGCTATTTAGTTAACTAAAAACGACACTTTCTATGATAACTACGATAACTGTACTGCAGCATGAATGAGGATAAAATAATAGAGTGCCAGGAGCTGTCAACGAGTGTTAAAAGGCCAATCAATGCTGGTGAAAGCATGAAGGCCAACAGGCAAGAGAAAATTTACAGCACGTGATTAAACTATTGATTGTCTCTCAGCGATCCGACTACAAAATAGTCGAAAAGAATAACAAACCGATTAATACATCTTCTTTTTCAACGCAGTGAAAGAAATAGGGTGTTTATTGAGTATGATTGGCTAGGAAACACTCCCCAATTCACACTCCCCAATTGCTTTTCGAATGTTGTCTCGGTCGTGCTATTTGTAGTCACGGCAGGCAACTTTAAGTGGGAGGGCGAATAACTTAAACCGGTCCGACCGATGTCCACTTCGCCACCGACAGCTCATCTTACCATCAACGTGTCTCAAGTCACTCATCACTTTTGCACTCTGCTTAAATTCTATTCATCAGAAGCATACAAGGGCACAGCTCACGTTCTAGCTCCGTGCTTTGTTCGACATAATCGCCAGCAATGCTTATCAATGGTGAGAAGTGGGCTTGTGACGCCTGTATCCGTGGCCACCGTGCTGCCAGTTGTTCCCATTCCGGTCCGTCAGTACTGAGATACTGATTTGGTGCCCTGCTGATTGATTCCCTAGAGCGTCCCTTGACCCTTATCAGTAAAAAAGGGCGACCAGTCTCTCAGTGCACTCACTGTCGTAGTCTACGCGAATCACGATCAGCACATGTCAAGTGCGGATGTGGCAATAATAACAGAGCAAAGAATGACTGCAAGACTCGTGAGTATATTAGTATTTGGTATGCTTGGCTGGTTCCTTGCTAACTAAATTAATGCACAGAAAATTATTATCCACAATGTAATTGCGTTCGTGGGGAGCGTTGTGTCTGTGCGTTGAAGAAAGAGCCGTCCCTAGAACTCGATTCTGGGCTTTCTCCGCCGCATCCCCTTGTCCACGAACACAGAAAGAGCACGTTATCCGAGTCAGAGAGCGCAGTAGCTGCCCTCCACGAAGATCGTTGCAGGTCTCCTGGACAGTTCACCTCTATACAGACAAGTCCCTCAGCAAGTATACCCAAATCCCAAACTTTGAATCAGCACAGCTGGCTCCAGTATAAGTCAGCTGAGGACAGCTTTGCCGCAAACTCAGTTATATCACCTGCCGACCTCTCATCCTTCACTGGCCTTTCTTCCGCCATGACACCTGGCTACCCCCGATACATAGAACCCGCTTCAGCACCAAGGGCTCTTGATAACTTCTCAGTTCATCGAACTGTGACAGAGAATCCTGATCTGGATATGCCGTCCTTTTCTTCTGTTGACTTCCCAATAATGACAGCCTCAAGCGGACTCGTGAACGGCATAAATTCCGAGAATCTGTATGGAGAGGACATGTTTTCCTCCACTTATACGCAGCTCTCACCAGGCCGCACAGGAGCAGACGCCTATACTGCTGATTGGGAGGGGTCCCATCCAGATGTGTTTGGTACTGGCAATGCTCAAATTCCGCACGGCTTCACTCCTTACGCTTTGCGCTTACCCTCGCCATTATTATTCAACGGTACTGGCGAGGTGAAGGAACTTGAAGCATCTTCAAACCATGGAAATGAAGGAGCTAGTCAACCATACGCACGTCGAATACATGATCCCTCCACGTCAGCTGCACAGTACTAGTTGCATCCAGAGACACGGAAGATCATCCTTTCAATAGTCCGGAGGGCAGTTACTTTCGGGTACTTGCAAGAAAGACTATGAGACCACGCAAGCATTCGTCAGACCACCTGTTAAATAATTCGTCCCAGACCATGAGAATATAATGTCCACCATCTTCAACAGCGTGCCCTTTTATGCGATTAAGCAGTCATTATGACCAAGTTTCAAGCTTAGTTAATCTCTTCAGGTCATGCATTGGTTACCTGTATCCCCAGGCAAACATCTGCGCCGCACATCTTGCTATACTCTTGCAGAAAGGAATGAAATACTCAGATGAGTTAGGAGTAGGTGATGGGATCAGTGCTATATATTTATAGGTAGTGAATGAAGTTCAGAATGGTAAAAAGAGGAAATGTGCCTTTTGATCTTCAGTGGACCACGGTTTTCGCCTAAATGACCACGATTTTGGCTTCGCAAACGTGTCAGGGATGAACTACCATTTCCTCTCTATCGTTGAGGGCTTTACAATAATATTCAAGCTGTCTCCGAGAACATACCAGATTGTGAGCCGAAGGTGCGAATAGGGTGAGTAAAGTAATAGAGTAGCAGGTACTACCGTAACACTGCCTTTGGAAGGCGTTAGCATCGGGTTCTGCCAGTTTCAGAATTTCATCAATGTCGATGGACTTCAGATTGCTCGGTGCTAGAGGTAGCGCGTGCGCCGATCACCGTCGGAAAAAGGATTGATTTGATTCAGATCTGATTCGGACTCGTCACTACGGCTGGCAAATCCGTAGGCGTCGTTATGGGATGCAGCGTCAACGGTGAGGAATGGCAAAAATTGTTCTACTTCCGGTATATCGTCCGACGAGGGAGTGAGATCAGGAAAGCCGAAATAGGGGTCATCGAAGCTCACATACGATAGATTCTGTCTATAGGATGTTGAGTAGGTCTTTGGACAGGCATGCCTCCCTTGACGCTTTCATAGAGTCCCCGCGGCTGTTCATCGTCTATGATGTTCCGGCCTGGCTTTAATGCTAGCTCAATTCCACCTGAAACCTGTGTCAACACTTCTTCAGCGTTGCTGACAATACCGGCGAATCGGATGCGAGGTTGGATGGCGCTTAATCTTGTCAACTCCGGTGCAGTCAACACTCTACGCGTTTCTCTAATGCGCACTCTATGTTTTTATATGCTGCAGACGGGCTATATGTAAAGATGCAAGAAGTAAAAGTAGGTATCACCTGGTTCTCGCATGGTTCGTCAGGCACTCACATCACTGATCTAGGTACTCGAAATCGCGATCGGCCAGAGGTATTCAGCTATGATTCGACTAGATCAGCCTCCTGGCGGCTACTTTCTCAGATTTGCCACATACCCCCAAGGAGATATGCAACAAGTGGTTGAATCTCTTTCCTTTTGAATCAGTGGTTCCTCTTCCTGGGCCTGCTAATCAGACACACGCCTTTACGATCAGCCAGACAGGAACTGTGACAGGGTAGTGGACAGAGCTCCATATACCGAACCGAATATCCCCATTATTGAGGGTAACATATCAGATGGCTGGTACGCGAATACAACCATCCATATGCCGTCGAATTCGACAATTGACATTATCATGAGGATCTCAGATGATTCCATGGATTCGGTAAGCTCGCCTACGCCAATCCTGATCACCCGTCTTTGGTTAGCAAAGGACTGATTCATAACGGACACAGATGGGCCACCCCATGCAGCTGCATGGCCATAAATCCTGGGTTCTCAGCTCCGGAATCGGCTCGTTTCCATATAGTTCCGTTACCGACGCGCCCCCGTCGTTAATCGACCTCAAAAATCCTCTCTATCATGACAAAACAGACCTTCCGCCATCCGAATGGGTTGCCATCAGGTATAGTACTATGCTTTATTCGGCTCCACTTGAAGGAGTGTTCTCAATTGTGTTCGACAGGTACATTACATGAATGGATTGGCGCGCTTCACTTCCCGACCGTTAAAATGATATTCAGTGACGTCATTGTACAGGACTTCACAATTGTTTCTCATTTCTACTTGACCGCCAGTTAGCCACGACTAATTAAAACTGTTTTTAAAAACTCACACTGCAGGAATTGCACGAGCAGTCCTTGCTTGAGCAGGTACAGTTGCTGGGGCCATTGCATGCACAGTTAGCGCCACAAGTGCATGCCATCTTCAGTGTAGTCGTCGACTTGAGAACGTATTTGTCAGGAGACGGAAGAAGATGCGAGCGGAGCAATAATATGGTTATGTGGAAAGCCTGTATTCTTATGGGATAAGTAAACGTAAAGGTTACATCATGATGGCGGAAGCAGCTACAGTGGGCATCTAACTTGTGCGAGGCAAAATACCGCTCGCTACCTGAAGCACAGCCCCTGTTCTATGATAATTAGACTTACTGTGGCTAATAGCTAACTAGGTTTGAGTGCCCATGGAACACGGACAGAAAAGCATTGAAAGGCGCGTAAAGTACGCACAAATCCCGCAACAGTGTCATGCGGAGTACAATAGCGATCTGGAACCAGTGACATTATTAGTCTTATTAAGAATGCTAAACGGCCACATCCCTCTCCGCATCTACACGATTTGATCGTCCGAGGCCGCTGTTATAGTTCTAACTTCTGATATTGCAACCTCACCACAGCGATGCCATCATTTTATCCTCGGGTCCTGGATTACCAAGCTCCCGGTTATCCGTCAAATTATACAGAATTCCTGGTCCAGCTCTCCGTGATGCAGTGAAAAATATAATTCTAATGGTCGACAGATCGCTGTTAATACCCTCCTGCTATGCGGCTCCCTTATTGTTTTTGGGCTTCACTGCCTTTTGTACGGCCCTTTTGAACCTGCAGAAAGCGAAGAGCTATATGCAAGATTTGTCCCAGCTACTCTCGAGTCCATTATGACAGTGATCATCCTCGACATAGACGTCGACATAGAATTTCTATTATTATTTACCGCACTACTAGCGGGAAGGATGTGGGTCTGGATAGGAGAATGGAGGGTCGACTCGCTCCGTCTAGAGCGAACTACGCGAATGCCCACCTATGTCTGCGTGCTGATTGCTGTCTTATTACCTCTAACTTTCGAGATGTTCATGATGGGTCGCATTTTCCACGCCGCACAACGGACCACCGATGCAAAGGTTGTGATTATGTTTGGTTTCGAGCATACAATCGTGTCGATATCGGCTATGTCAACGACGCTGTCATTTTTTTCGCTACGTGAGGAGGCATTCATGAGAAATCCCTCCGAAGAACGAAAGGACAAAAGGCGAGCGATGTTTTCTCTGAATGCAATAACAGGTAAACACAATTGCCACGTTCAATCAACTGCATTTCAAAACCTGGCTTTGCTAATAAGTTTCAGAGTGCGCAGTGCTGTTTATCAGCGTATCCTACCTTCTTGTCTGCCTTGTCTCTTATAAGCGCCCTATCATCACTAGCCATATATTTGCCACTTCCCTCTCGCTCATAACGCGCTTACGTGCTTTTCTTAACTATCAATGGGCTCTTCAAGAAATTAATGAACGAAATTCCGATGCTACCGCTGGACAGATAGGTGAGGCAAATGTGTGTGTGATCTGCTATGAGCGTATGTGGCCGTGGGAGCAAGTCTACGCTGCAAAGGGGCTTAGTTCGGCCGATGAGAGACCCACCCCGGGATATATACAAGCCACGCGTCATGAACAAATGTCTCGAACGAAAAGGCTTCTTTGTGGGCATGTGTTTCATTTGGGCTGTCTCCAAATCTGGTTTGAAAGGCAGGCAATTTGCCCACTATGCCGGGGAATCATCCACGGAAACCACCGACCTTCAAGATCTTAATTATTGAGGGGACCACAATATGCTTTGAGAATATTTTAAACAGTATGCCTGTCTCAGAATCAAATGTGAACTAGAAGAACATGTGACCTGTGGAAGGGATGATGATGTAGCAGCCGATAACTACAGAGGGCTGCATTAAGTTCCGAGTCAAATTCAAGAAGACAAAAAGCCCTTTAGGTGGATAGAAACAATTTATTTCGCTCTTTGAAATTAGTATTGGGATCGATTTCACACTAGTATGAACCAGCACTAGTTTCTAGTGCCAAGAAACCAATGAGCTCCTCGGACGCAGGGAGTGGTCTGCCCAATCACTGGTGACGCGCGCTCTGCAAGCTCCGCACGCCGATGCCCTGAAACGACATGGGAAAAAGGATGAAAGATAGCCGAAAAGATTATGAAACATGAAAAAGATAAAAGTGGCCAAATCCAGAAACGTAGGGAGTTCGGAAAGAAGTAACTTTATTGGATACGGCAATAAAGCCATGAGAGCGGAAAGTGTATATACTCCTAAATAGGTAAGGCAGGAATTAGTGTTATTGGATGGACACAGCAGCAATCGGAAGAGAGTACGGGAACAAAAAGTAACGCTAAGGTAGTAGACTATGGATCCTTCTCAAGAGAGCGAAGTTTCTCAGTGTCAGAGACAACCAATGAAAACCATGCGATCCTAATAGTATCTAATTATCTCATTATTGATGATTTGCACGTGACCCAGGCAATTTCGTGACTCTCGGTGGCACCTCTGTATGAACAGCCACTCAAGTAGTTTGACTATTGCCGGGGTCATAACAGCCAATCCAGGTTGTCCAACTACGCCTTTCAGGTTTTCTTTCATGACTTTAGCAAGGACCCCTTCAAGTGCGCATTAAAAACCAAGGTCCAAGTTCCACAGTCCAAAGCCAAAGCAAAATTAAAAAAAAAGGTCTGTTTTCGAGGAACTCAATCATCCGATCTGAAACCGACCAGTGGCAGTCGAGCCTTCATCAAAAGACTGCTGGATACGACACTGACACTGCTCAATGCCATCGCGAGGCTGGACCAGACTGGATCCAACCGGACATGGCTGCCGTTGCTGACGATTGGGTAAAACACTCCCGCAGCGACTGGCACGGCAATGCAGTTGTAAACCAGCGCCCAGACGAAGTTAAACTTGATCCGGCGGAAAACGACGCGGCTTAGATCGATGAGCGTCAGGAGAGAGGAAAGACGAGAAGACACGAGGACAAATTCTGCAGCCGAGATCGCAATGTCCGACCCTGAACCAATGGCAATGCCGACGTCGGCCGCGGTTAGCGCAGGCGAATCGTTAATCCCATCACCAACCATCGCGACAAGTGCCCGGGCGGAGCCTGTTTCCTTCTGTAGGGTGTTCTGGAGATATCGAATCTTTTCTGCCTTTTGCTCGGGCAGAATACCGGCAAGGATGTTCTCTGGCGGGATTCCGACCATGCTGCCCACCGCATGCGCAGTCGTCGGGTTATCTCCTGATATCATCCACACCGCGATACCCCGATCCTGGATAGCCTTGATGGTCCCCTTGGCCTCGATCCGGATGGGGTCGGCTACTGCCAACATGATGGAGAGCTTCCAGGGGACTATTTCGGTGGCTGATTGCTCCGGGCGAATTCTGTGCCCTACCAGGACCACAGAATTGGCCTGGCGCTTCCAGGCGCTCAATTTTTCGGCACTGACCGGAGGGATGACGATTCCGTGATCTTGCATCAAGGCCTCATTGCCCACGATGACTTCCAGGACAGATGAGACCCGATTGCGAGCGCCGAATGAGCCTTTCATACCCTTTCCTGGTATTTCATCCACCATAACCGCTTTGAGGACCGGTGCTAGCTTGGAGGCGGCAAAAATCACAACCGCCTTAGCAATCGGGTGATTGCTGTTCTGTTCGAGCTCCATAACGGCGCCCCAAAGATCATCGACGCCTGCGCTATGTGTTACCTCATGATCAGTGATAGAAGGTTCGCCGCCCTTGGTAATAGTGCCGGTTTTATCAAAGACGATGCAGTCAAGCTGGCTGGCCTCTTGGAAGGCTTCACCCCCACCTTTGACGAGGATCCCATGCTGAGCCGCGAGACCACCACCGACAAAAAGGGCCGTCGGCGCTGCGAGTCCGATACCACAGGGGCACGCGACAACAAAAACTGAGATGGCGAATTGCAACGACCAGAAACCCCAGCCTCCCGGAGTGTCGGCCTTCCAGGAGTCGGGCAACCGGCTGGAGACACCAAGGCCCAGCCAAATTACCCAGTCCAACACCGCGATGAGGGTGATGACGGGAACAAAAAACCCCGTAATCAAGTCTGCCGTGCGCTCGATTGGCGCTCGACGGACCTGCCCCTGGCGAACGGTGTTGATGATCTGATCCAACATCGAGTCGCCTGAAAGATGGGTGACACGGACCAAGACCGGGTTTGCCTGGTTGACTGTTCCCGAAAAAACTTCGTCTCCAATGGACTTGGAGACCGGTCTTGATTCCCCAGTCAGACTCGACTCGTCAAACTGTGACTCTCCGTCGATCACCGTTCCGTCATACGGAGGTGAGGCACCGTTCGCCACCCGCACCACATCTCCGAACTCCAGTTGGTCGATTGGAACTGTGCTGGAATCCGCAGAGGCGGAGAGGCTACCCGCTCCGGCCGTGTCCACAAGTGTGGCCTCTCTCGGGCGCAGCTTGCCCAGGAGGCTAACTGCATTTCCCGCTTTGGCTTTGCTGTAGGCCTCGAGCAACCGGCCGATCAGTAGGAACATGGTCAAAAAGACAACCGCATCGAAGTACGAGCCGGTATGAGAAGCTTTGGGGCTACCGTGTGGCTGCGAGGCATTGATGGCCAGGATAGCGATGGAGGAGAAGTAGGCGATGCTAGTGCCCAGTGACATAAGCATATCCATACTTCCAAAGCGATAGAATCTACGCAAGATAGGATTTTTGCTTCCGGGTCGCCAGAGCGCCTTGAGCTCGGTGAGCATGCGGCGGTGGAAAATGTCTGCAGCGAAGAAATAGACAGGACTCGACGTGATGAAGAGCGCCCACTCAGAGCGTGATGCTTCACCTGACCACATAGGCTCCTCGAGGTAAATCCGACCGGGATTGTCGTTGTGGACCAGGGACATATACACCACACCGATGATAAAAGTCGGGATGGCAGCTAGCACGGCCAAAATCAACCGGCGAGCGATATGCCATTGATGCCGGCGATGCATCGCCTGAGAGCGTTCCTCAAGGCTCGGAGGGTGGTACACTGAAACGGTAAAGGCTTTATCGATATCGGCAATCGTGCTCATGATATGTCGGATGGTAAATTTTGGCGCCTCAGGCAGATAGCTCACAGTAATCTTGGGCTGTGTCTTGCTAGGAGGTGCGGTCACTTTTAATCTGTCCGAGTAGACGGCGAGGGCAACGAGAATCCGCTGTGGACAGTGTGGACAGTGCATCCCCTCCACCTGGATGGTCACCGACCGCTTCGAGCTGGGTTGACTAGATGGGGCTCTGCTCTCGACGTCGCCGAGGGTGGCCGTGTAACCAAGGCTGTTGATAATGCTAGGAATTTCGTCCAGGTGGTCCTTTCCTTGGAACTCCACCATCGCATTAGCGGAGATGAGGTTCACATCCACTGTGGTGATCCATCCGTACTGTTTCAGCGTGTCGGTCACTTTCCCGACGCAGGAGCTACAGGTCATGCCTTGGATGACGTACGAAGCTCGCCACGTATCTTCCGGTCCGGACGCACTCGGTGGCTGCTGGAGTCGGATCTCCTCACATTCGATCAACTCCGTGGTATAACCCGTTTCCCTAACCGTCTCGAGCAACTCGTCTATGTGCGACTTATCCAGGAGCATGATAACGGCACTGCTCGTCAAGAGATTGACGTCGGCCGATTGTACCCACGGTCGAGTTTGCAAGACCCCGATGATCTTGCTCACACAGGAGCTGCATGACATCCCACTGACGGACAATGTGACTCGCGCCCGAGTGTCGATGAGGTGGTCATCCATAACGGACACGAGCGCTTCTTCTTTTGTCTGACGGATGTGTCGACCGAGCCGATCTTTTTTGTCGGCGACTGCTTCCTTGTGAACGGTAGAGGACGTCTTCGACGACAGCATATCGAGCTGTGCGGAACATGCGTCGTATTTTGAGAGGTGCAATTCGGACTGAGCAAGGACGTCGTGTTCGAGCTCGCCACGGGAGCTTCTTCTTGGAGCTTCTGCGGCGTTGGCCTCGATATCACCCTCGCTGGCATCGGGAATAACACTGTCAACCTCGAAGGCAACATCCTCTAGAGCGCGTACGATGCGGTCGGCGCTAAGCGTAACGGAGTGCACGATTTCGATCTCATGTCGAAGAATAGATGTCGAAATGGAAAATGGAGGCGGCTTTAGAGCCGAAAGAGTCTCCTCGACGTTTGTCACGCACGACGGGCAGTGCAAATTGTTGACTAAGATGGTGGTCAGCCTCGACTGAGGCAGCGACAACTTATCACTCGGAGCCATCTCCGGCGGATAGACGAGAGGGTGAGAGACCAAAGATCCATAAGGTGGTTTTCCGATCTGCGGAGAACAGCTAGCTTTTATAGATCTCGAGCCTTGGTTCAGGATTGGACAGGGTGACTGATTTCGAACGTTCTAGGGTCTGCAAATGTATTACAACTTCCACCACGCTACCGCACTAATCGCGCATGTGCCTGCCAGAGATGACAGATGCTGATTCGAGATCCATGAAGAACTAGATGCGTTATTTGTGCGGCTGAGCCAACGCGGGAAGAAAGCTAAATCGAGGCGCCACTTCACCACGATCTTACCTTAGAGCGGGGGGCAACGCATACAGAGAAAGGTAATATGGCGAAAATAACGCACTTCAGGCCATAGTAAAAATATGACATATCATGAAACCTCAAAAATTAAAATTACCATCTCATTTTTAGTATTCAATATGTCGTGTCAAAGTTGTGAGTTCCCTGACGACAAAAGTCTCTCCGCACGCTTTTGATTAACTTCGACAGTTATACCCAGGTCTGCTTATTGTCCAGTTCGTATTGTTGGTTACCAGTATGCTCATTCATTTGTCATGGACGCTTACCAATGTATAGGTCTAATCCTTGATACCGTCCCTGATTTTGTTGTCTTTGCTGGCGCAGTCACTGCAGCTAGCATACTGATATTGCACCTTTTTAGTTTTATTTTTATTTTTATTCTTTTGGCCGTCTCGATCTTGATCCTCGCGTGGAGCACCCGGCGAGAAGGCTTCAGTCGTAAAAATATACGCCGGCCGATGGTCTGTGCTTGTTTGCGCAATATCACCAACGGGTTCAGTCTTCCGATAAAGCGTCATAGCTGCCACTGGTTTACTCTGTTGGCTTCCTACGAACGACTCGAGCCGAAATAGAGGTGGATATGAGCATCCTTGAGAGCATCCAATTCCGTTCTAGGAGCTTGCAGCGATCATCCAGGAGCCAAGATGATGTATAGATCATTGCCAAAGAACATACGCAATGATTGGTCCCACCTAGCTTATGTGGGTTTTCCTAGGCGCCTGAGCGCCTTTGCATTCCTCGCGATGTGTTTCGTCTTGTACCTAGTATTTAGAAGCCCCTAGCGACACCTTGGTAATTATCTCTATCCAAGGACATGCTCCGAACTTCGATATTTCACATGATACCCTACGTTCAGGGTGCGTCAATCAATCTCTGCCCCAAAAAAGAGCCAGGTATACAATGAGAGAGGACGTACATCAAATTTCTTCCTTTAGTTGGGAGGGTGCACGTGCAAACAGTGACTGAAATGGGAGCGTCACAATTTCATCGACTTGTCTGTGCCACAATAACTGAAACATCACCTAAAATACCGCTCTCCTGAATAGGGGACATATTCACAGTGTACTCTTCACAGTTGAGGTTCGCCATATCAAACTGATTATGAGTACGAGCCCATGGACCATTCCAATACAGCGAGACTATTTGACCGTCGATATCGTGGTATAAATCCAAAGTGCCTTCGACCCCCACTCTGTAAGTTGCGCTGCCACAGAATGATATTGTTCTGTTCTCATCATGTGGAATCATTATTTGATTCACGTCTTCGGGAGACAAAAGCTTAGCGATATCGCTCTTTTCGTACGGTTGACCACTTCCCGAGTAAAGTTAGTTCAATTTCAGTCTCTGAATGGTAATATTTCTCAAATACCAGGTTATGACGGTGTTCTTGATAACAATGTTGCCCTTTGGAAGATCGTTCTGGACGTTGATGGAAAGACGCTGTGTGATATGATGTTCCATCTTCGAGGATTTGAGCTAATACTTTCAGGAAAATGTAGAGTGTACTTGTCAAAATAGAAACTCGCAATAAGAAAAAGTGTCAGAACTAATATACCCGTCCGAGTGCCTTTCGCCACCTGGCACGTTGGGTTCTGGGCTGTCTCTGCTTTCTGCGTTACGCGTAAGAGACATCAATATTCCAAGGAACTTAAAAGACCAGGCCAACCGTTCTGAAGGCCAAGCATCAATATCCAATGCGATCGTTAACTTTTTGACAATTCAATTGTGGGCCCACTTCGGTCATTTGACCAATCCACATTCTTCTATGCGCGATTAGTGCGTAAAATTATGTCATAGTTTACCATGTCCCTGACATCGAGCAGTGCCAAGACCGCGCTAAAATCCGCGAAAATATCGCAGTCTCGTGGCTGTATGGAGGTGACGGATATAATAATGGCGACGTTTTCGCCCCCACAAGGGATTAAAGCGTGCCTTTCTGCAGTAGCTCCTCCTTATCTGCCAAAGATGTCCGTTTGCCGGATTTCGTACGCCATTTGGCTTGCACTTTGTTACTTTGTGTCTCATTCGAATGCTATTCTCCGTACATACAACTTGACGGTGCATAATGACGTTAAAGCTCCGGGTACGTGGACCATGAGCGCCAAACATGGGACTTTCAGAGCTAATTCCTAAATAGATGGTGTCAGCCGCGAAGTCTTTCTGATCAATGGTCAGCTACCGGGGCCCCTAATCGAGGCAGACGAAGGCGACGATCTGGAAATCTTTGTCAAGAATGACCTCCCCGTTGATACTTCTCTTCACTGGCACGGTAAGTCACTTCCATGAGGAAACAGTTTTTTTAGAACCAGTGATCACTGATTGTGCCATAACAGGGATTTTGCAAAGGGGTAGTCCCGATATGGATGGAGTGCCTGGTGTCACGCAGGTCAGTCCTTAAATATTTGACGGTAATTTACATCCTTGTTGCTGATTCTAGACCATAGTATCCCATACCTCCTGGCGGTAACTTCACCTACAGATTCTCGATCAAAGATCAGTATGGCTTCTTCTGGTATCATTCCCACGTTAGAGCATACTACAATGACGGCATAAGAGGGCCACTCTTGATACGACCATCTCCCCAAAGACTGCGGCCATTTGAAAAGCTTGCTCATAGCCCACACGAGCGTGATATCATTCTGCAGACGGAGAGGGACGCTACATCCATTCTTTTAAGTGACTGGACACATGAACTTTCGGACACCATTTACGCTCGATACTTTGAGACAGGCGCTTTTCCAAATTGTGTCGACAGCATCCTTGCCAATGGATTCGGGAGGGTTGAGTGTTTACCGGAGTATATGCTCCAGGCAGGACCCAATATGGGATATGAAGATATGAACCAGCGTTCTTCATCAATGATGGCAATGTCAATGGCGAAACGAATGGACATGGACATGGACATGAGCACGGACGCATCCGCCACATCCTCTCAGATGTCAACAGGTACGATGGCTATGGATACGACCGTGGGTATGACTATGTCTAGCACTTCTATGTCCGCAATGCCGATGTCAGCTACAATGACGATGTCGGACATGTCACCGTCCATGACTTCATTGAGTCCCCGTGGCTGTATGCCGCCAATGATGTTTAGGCAAGGCTACAATGCCAGTTCACTCCCACCTGAGACCTGCACCAATACTTCGTCGTCCTTGCTCACCATCCCTGCGGATCACACGAGTGGTTGGCTCGCGCTGAATCTGGTCAACTCCGGTGCAGTCAGCAAGTTACATGTCTCTCTGGATGCACACTCTATGTTTGTCTATGCTGCCGACGGATTGTATGTGGAAATACAGGAGGTGAAGGTGAGCATACCTTTGAAGAGCATCCGTTATATCCCCCAGCCTGGGCTCACCACACGTCATTTTAGGTCCTGGAAATAGAGATCGGCCAACGGTACTCAGTGATGATTCGACTTGATCAGAAACCGGGGAATTACTATCTCAGATTCGCATCATACCCCAATGGTGACATGCAACAAGTGCTTGAAGGGCAAGCTATTGTGTCCTATAACGTAAGAAAATCGGCAAGCAAGTCGCGACCATATCATGCCCGTGCTGACTTCTCGTTTTCATTTTGCAGATGAGCATGATGAGCAGCAGAACCCCAATGAACGTCACGGTCGATCCCTCAACCATTTGGATGTTGACCAACGGATCAGCCAAACCTGATACCAGCGTACTTAATCCTCAGTTGCTTTCTCCCTTCGCGCCTGTCAACCCTCCCTCATCACCAGCAGATCAGACATACACTTTCACAATTAACCAGACCGACATTGTGACATGGGTAGTGAATGACGCCTCATACTCTGAGCCAAAAATACCAATCATCCAGGGCAACGTATCAGACGGTTGGCAGGCGAATACAACCATCCATGTGCCGTCTAACTCAACGATTGATATTATTATGAGAATTGCAAATGATTCGATGGATACGGTAAGTCTGTTAAATTCCAACGACCTTTCTATGATGTGGACAGCTGGAACTAATGGGAGATAAACTCACCGCAGATGAGCCATCCCATGCACCTACACGGCCACACTTTCTGGGTGCTTGGGTCCGGTACCGGCTCTTTCCCGTATGATTCCGCGACGGACGCCCCAGAATCCCTAATAAATCTTCGAAATCCTCCTTATCGTGACACAACTAATCTTCCTCCGTCAGGATGGGCCGTGATCCGGTAAATCACATGGATATTCTACTGGCAAGACAATAGCTTACCTTTCTTGAAAACAGATATGTTACGGATAATCCCGGCGCGTGGATCTTTCACTGCCATATCCAGTGGCACATGGTGGTGAGTACAAATGGCTAGACAGTCGTATCCTGAATAATCGCAAAAATCTTGGTCTTGCTAACATTACATTATTTTCCTTCACAAGAGCGGCATGGCACTTGTCCTTGTTGAAGGACAGGATCAATTTCCCGCCCTGATTGGTCAGTCTAATAATGGTACCCCTCCTGCTACGTCAGCGGCGCCGATGCGTCGTATCAGCTCTCGTCAAACTGCTTTGACTGCTGCTGCTGCCAGTCTCATGATGTTGGGATGAGTCCGGAATAAAGAGTAGTGCAGGACTAGCAAGGACCACTCGCCAATTGAATTCAAATATATGGTACAAGAAGCCATGTATTTACTTCCATGGTACGATGAATAGGCCTTTTTCCAGAGCGGTTAGAACCGAGTGCGTCGCAGTCGATCAGTACAGGCAGCTGCCCACTGGTCCATTTCAGTCACAAAGATAAGATGTAATTAGGCATGAATTTGTTGTTGGCTGGAATTCTTTGCTCGTATTTGGAACGGAACGCATCTAAGATAACCTGAAAAAGTAAAGGGAGCCCCAACAGCAGACCACTAGCTAGTAGCAGTTTCGAGAAAGCCTCTTTTGGCATTTTCAGGTGACGAATGCAAATGGTATTGTTCTTGTTGAGCAGCTGCGCGAACGATAGGATCAAATGGCATGATGTGCTTGGTGGCTTTGACGGAGACTCGCCACGAGATGCACGGCTCCGTCGCATTGTCACCATGGAATGCCTCCCAGCTAAGGCATACGTTTGCGTTACCGCCTGGTTCAGATACCTGCATCTGATTCAGCGCCCCAGTGACCTGAGAATAGTCAAGCCACAAATTCTCGGCGGGACCAGAGATACCGTGGGTGACATTGAAATCCTCCGACAAACGGATGGTGCCAGCAAATATACCCAAGAAGTCTCCCTCGCATATCGGCACAATAGAAGAGACGAACAGAGTTTCGTCGTCCTTGGGCAGAAGAGTGATGAATGCGGACTTGTCTGACCCGCCTTCGTATACCGATTCATCATCGTGTGGAATGCCAAGAATATCAGTCGAGATAGACTTTGAGCTGCGTTGCCTGAAGATTTCTTCTTCAGCGTTGACGGCCCACTCGTTTGAAGCATTATTCCACGAGGGCTCCGGCACTTTCAGTCGTTCTAGCACTTGAAGATTGCTGAGGTAGCTAAGACGCTTCGAGTCTCCTGTCTTCAACTTGGTAATCCGCATTTCCAATTGTTCGATATGAGATCGATACTCGTTTTCCCATCTCAAAATTTTATCCACGAGTGGAGTTTCCGATGTCTTGGAATAACCCCTGCAGAAACTGTCGAATTCTTTTGTACGGTAGAAGAGAATTTTGTCAACGCCAGCCTCACGCATATCGAATATGTTTTTCCAGAAAATTCGGTACTGTCGCTGGTTTTCTGCACCTACACTATACCCAGTGTCCTCCATGAATTTCTTTGTGGCAGCTTTTTCCGCCATGGTGAATCCATCAGCCGGGCCCTTGGCGGGTGGCAGCGTGGCAGGGTCGATCAGCGCCGCGCACTTGAGAATGATAGGCCAGAAGATAGTTTCGTTGTATCTTGTCTGTATTGCTCTGCCCGTAGTTAAAGCAGTGTCTCTTCGAATGGCGTGAATTGCCTGCTCATAATTGTATCGAGAGACATCTTTGATATGGTCCCGCATCCTCTCGAGCCTAGTTGTTGCTAGGGCCATGCTGTCGCGCTGCCCATATTGTGCGATATCAGAGGTGGATTTGACACATTGCATCAATATTGTTGTCATGATCTTCATCTCGTAGGCTGAATCTAGATGTAATGGCAAAGAGCTGTCACGGGGATTAGGCACACACAAAGATTCAGGGTCTTCGACTTCGGACTAGACGTAAACCATGCATCCATTAGACTTTCTTCAATCTGGAGGACAAAATAACATACCGTTGTTTGTACTTCTGGCGAAATTGATTCCTCGGGAGCCTTAACTTTGGCTGTTCCAGTTCCATCAGCTACTGACGCTCCGGGAGGTTGATCTATCAACTCCGACTGGTCGCTTCTTTTCCTCTTCTTTTTCTTCTTCTTCTCCGTGCTGGCCATATCGCTGTAGGTTGTTGGACCGTTCTTCCCTGTCTGTTTCATAAGTCGATAGGACCCGCGAGTTTCATGTGGTGGAGTCGGAGGGGTTTCTATAGTCGCTTCCTTAGCTTGAGAAATAGGCTCGGTCGCACCTCCAGCGATCACGAGTCGAGCTTTGTAAACTAAAGCGACCGTTAATGATGAATACTCTGAGACGTTGGCGGGGGCTAACTCACCATGATCGGCAGCGTGGGCGATAACCAGATTAAGGTGCTCCTCACTGTCCTCAATTCCGCAAATTGTGAATAGCTCTCGTATCTTCTGGGCTGTCAGGCCCAAAATGGCTTTATCCATGGCGGGCGATGATGATGGCAAAAGACTAAGACTGCGTCTTGTCAATGAAGAGAGAAACCCTTCTGGAACGTTCGGGGCAACGGTTGCCCTCTGGCTTGGGGGGGAGGGAAGAATGAGCCAATCAAATCAACCACAGGCGAGGCTCACAAAAATAGCATCAACCAGGCCAGGCAAGACTTGACCGGGATTGACCCCCTCTTTTTGTTGTGTCTGTGTCGGCCATTGCATATCAAAAACAAATTAAACCATACAACTATGTAAATGGTTCTTTCCGTACCTTCACCGTCAAGGATAGGTGCAACGCCCATCTGGTATGTGACTTACGCGCAAGGACAGGACAGAGCTTTAGGGAATATTGGTATCTGCCCCTGAATTTTCGAATCATATCCCCAGGCGTCTCTCCGTATAGTTTATTCCGAAAATGGGACTGTTCACGATGCGCCAACACACTGACCGCAGGAATGAATGGCCGGATGACATAAATTGAAGCCGATGCATGGTTGCACGATATTCCAGACTGAGCAATATCCCAATCATGTGCGATGTCGGTCGGATGTGGTGAGGAGTCGGTTTTTCGTAGAAATCGAGGCTCGACTCAAGACGTTAAGGTGAACATTTCGGGTGTGTTCAGGACACAGGTGGCGTCCATGGATATGAGTAACTCTGATGAATTCGTGGTTGCATCCGAGTCAACTGTTGAACAGTTGAACCGGAAATGGTAAAGGTTGGTTATGTTGATCATTTAAAAGTGGTGATGAAAAGCAATAAACGGATGGCAGGTGAGAGACGCCGCCTCCTGGACAAGAGTACGGTGGTCAATTACTGCCATTGGCCGAATACACCCACGCTTCCTGGGCCCCGCACACATCACGTGTATCTCAAAACCTTTAAGAGTCACGCCCCAAGTTAACTGCGTGAAATCGTTTAGGCCTCTGTGGTCGGTCGATTTTATGCCACGTATTCAAGGCCAGCTATTTAGTTAACTGAAAAAAGATGCTTTCCACGATAAATACACTACAGAATAAATGAGAGTAGAATAATAGCGTCCCAGGACTTGTCAACGAGTGTTAAGCCCAAACAATGCTGGGGAAAGCATTAAGGTCAACAGGCAAGAGAAGATTCACAGCCATGATTAAACAATTGATTACAGTATCTCGCAGCAATCTGACTATGAAATGGCCGAAAATAATAACAAACCGAGTTCATGTCAGTGGTTGAACGAGACAGGGGTAGATCGCCTGATGGACAACAACCAACCTTTCTTCACTACTAGATCGAGTAGAGTGTAAAATGGAAGCAGAGAGGATTTCGGAGATCGCAAACCAGAAAACCCGTAGGTGAGCCTGTCTGGTGCCTGGCATCTGGCAGATCTGGCAACGTGGCATCTGGATGCTTCCGGGCAACTCTCTTTTTGGCGGTCAGTTTACAATTCGATGTGTATGGAGCAGCAGAGTCTCGGAAGCCAGCGGAATTGATGTTGGACAGATCCATAGGGCAAGCACTCGGAGTCCTTCACCCGTAAAAAGAAGGAAATTGGTATTGTTCGTCGACTCGAAGGCGATATTGGCGTTTGGGCCAGAATCGTGAGGAAAGTTCTCCCAACCAAAGACAATATAGGGCCTCGGGATTGTCGTGTAAAGGCGTACGATGCATGTACATATGTATTGACAATAACTTCGAATTTCAAGTGTTCAACCCATGGGACCCTGGTTCACAATATGCTCCACTCTCACTGACGTCCCTAGTAGAATGAACTCGCACAATAACTCGAGGCTGGAGCTCATGCGGTGCTGCGAGAATTGGCAGGATGTCTGAGAATCGCCCGCAGAAGATAGGCCGGAAAGGAGTATCCCATCAGAAATTCTAATTAAACTGCCTATTCTGCTAGAGAACAGGAGGCTAATAGATCGGTTTTGGGTTGATATCCCCTTTTCCTTGCCCACCATACCAAGATATAAGGAAGAGAACCCTCAGTAGCCAGAGAGTATTTCGTAACAACCTAACCTTTACAACCGAGTCGTAAGCACCGGGAGCAGCTTTTGCAGCCACCCTAATGACCACCGTGGCCGCCCCTGTAGCTTTCCTGTCCACCTTGATACCCGCCGTGGCCTCCCTCATAGCCACCGTGGCCGCCCCTGTAGCTTTCCTGTCCACCTTGATACCCGCCGTGGCCTCCCTCATAGCCACCGTGGCCGCCCCTGTAGCTTTCCTGTCCACCTTGATACCCGCCGTGGCCTCCCTCATAGCCACCGTGACCGCCCCTGTAGCTTTCCCGTCCACCTTGATACCCGCCGTTGCCTCCTTCATACCCGCCGTGACCGCCCCTGTAGCTTTCCCATCCACCTTGATACCCGTCGTGGCCTCCCTCATAGCCACCGTGACCGCCCCTGTAGCTTTCCCGTCCATCTTGATACCCATCGTGGCCTCCCCCATAGCCACCGTGACCGCCCCTGTAGCTTTCCCGTCCATCTTGATACCCATCGTGGCCTCCCCCATAGCCACCGTGACCGCCCCTGTAGCTTTCCCGTCCACCTTGATACCCGCCGTGGCCTCCCTCATAGCCACCGTGACCGCCCCTGTAGCTTTCCCGTCCACCTTGATACCCGCCGTGGCCGCCTGCAGCTTACTATTAGCGACACTCATTGGACAGGAAATCACAAAACTAACCGGCATCAGGTGGTCGTTGGCTCTGATAATCCTGAGGGTGCTTCTGACCGGTCATGGCATCAGTAACTTTATGTAGGATACCAGAAGATGACTGTTGGGAGCCCGGTGTTGTCTGTTGACCAGATATTTGATTCGTGAGCTTGCTTAAAAGATTCGACATTGTAGCATGTAATAACGGGATTCTGCGAATGAAATTTGTATGAGAGAAAATTTGGCATGCGTACGGGCGCTTGAGCGATTTTATGGCTGACGTGACTCCTCATGGCACGAAAAGAGGGGTAGGGTTGTTAAGCCAGCAAACTAAACCCTGTCTAGTGCCCTCTATCAGCTTCGGCCGCGCGGCACCCGATTATCATGATCATGTTGTTCTCTTTCTTAGTTAGATTGTTGGTAGGCTCTCCTAGATCCATATTCATTGTTTTCTCTTAAAACAAAAAATTTTCATCATTTTTCGCCCCTTCCGAGTTGTTCCTGTTTATACCCATCACCATCATTTATAGTACAACCGCCTACCATATGTGGTCAAAACTTGGAAAGTGCAAATGCCGTCACCTTTCCACTGCAAGTTCTATTGATAATGGGGCTGATGGCTGGGCCGGCACTTATCCACAGCAGGTCAGATCTTCGCAGAGATTTCCACAGGTTATCTGGCAGGACAGGGCGATGTTCGACCTCTTCCGAAGATTTTTTTGTCCCGAAGCCTCGCTTAAGATATTACTCGCTGCAAGCTCTGGTTGCAGCGTGGTCGAGTGAATGCCATAGGCATGAAAGCATTCGTTAATCACGTTTGCCAAGTGGACGAAGCTAGAGACCGAATGCTCCTTAACGACTACATGGGCTGACGCAAGCGCCTTTCGCTGGTTTAGGCCCCAAACATGTAGTTCATGCACCGATTCTATTCCAGGGATCTGTTCTAATGTCAGACAGGTTCTTGGTCAAAAGCAATGCAGGAAAGTTAGGGGGATTAACCGTTTCCAAGTCATGCTTTATGTCTCTTAGATCAACCCCAGGAGGCACGCTTTCAAGAAGGATGGAGCCTGATCTTTTAACTTCGCGAGAAAACGCGAATTAGCTTAGTCAAGTCGTCGTTTCTCTTTGCTCACCTAGGGGAACTGATGATATGAGGATCATCACCGCAATTCCCATGCTGACTCCAGGATCTGCATAATATTTCCCGTCATAGTGGGCCAACCAGATGACCAAGGCAGAGATAATGACGCCCACGTTGTTAATCGCATCGCCAATAACGTGAAGAAGCACGCCTAACATGCCAAGATCATACCCGGCCGTTTTCCGTGGATTCGCCTGGTGTCGGTGTTCTTGGTGAAGTGTAACGGGCTGTCCAAATGTCAGAATGGTGTACTCCGGGTTTCGAAGATCTCAAGAGATACCCACCACATCTGCTCCAAGTGAAGCCTCTGCTCTATTCTCATGGCCTTCGTTTGCCGTGGGCTCCCCGTTGTGCGTACGGTCCTTTTCGTGATCATGGTCATGCTCTTTAAGAATATAGTAGTTAAAATGGGCCATTCAAGGGAACGGGATTACCCAACCATGTAAAAATGTGGCACTTATGATGTTGAGCGCTAGGCCAACGCATCCGATGATGAGGATAAGCTTTGGCTTTTCAACTCCTGGAAGATAAAACGTGAGTACGTGGTACGGGCGTCGCGAAGGACCGTTTTCCATACGCTGGAGTGACACAAATCTTTCAATAGACTGTAGGAAGATGCTGACCCCTAACGCGAGGAGAAAGACGCCGTTGAAAAATGCCCCCAGAAGTTGTGCTCGTTGCCAACCGAAGGAAAGTTCTTTAGGGGACTCATCCCGTGCCGATATCTGTTCATCCTAAGTCAGTAACTTCCGAAGGCCGACCCTTAATCAGTTTCACCTTGACAGCAGCATACGCCACGATAAAGCCCACGAGGTCATTCAGCTGTAGTCGTCAGGATGGTGTTTATTTCACGGCGAATCTCAGACTCACATAATGAAACGCATCGGCAACGAGCGCGAGAGAGCGTGTGTAGAATCCAACTGTATGGTGAAACATGGGTTAAACATGATTCTCGGTGAACTCGAGAGCAGAATCAGGCTACGAACCACCAATCTCAGCGATGAAAAATGAGAATGAGATGCCAATAACAAGTAGAAGCCGACGCTCACGGTTCAGCTTTGCCTTGGCGGTCATAATTGCGTGGTCTCTCAGCTGACTAGTAGGTCGCAAGGTAAGAGAGTTGGAAAAAAGTACTCGAAAATATTTCATCTCGCATGTTAAGTCTAGCGCACGGACCCACCTGGCACGAGTGGCGTGAGCAGGCGCATTTTCCTGCTGTCATTCCTTAAGGGCTAGTCGTGCTTACGAATAATGATGTGATTAGGCAATCTCTTCGCGGAAGGAACACAGCCACATGCTATCGTTTCAGCAGTAACTGAAATATTTTGAATGACTACGAGGGTCAAGAAATAGGAGTTGTGGTAAGAAGAAAGACTTTCTGTAATACTAGACTGTACGTGATCCTCCAGAGAAGTTCTGGAACCTTTTTGCCGGCGAAACTTTAACCAGGTCGAGGCCAAAATCTTCTCAAAATGGCTGAGCAATATCATGAGAATATTATAAAATGAGGTACAACGGTAATGCGAACCTAAGGCGAAGACTGGAGGCTACGAGAAGTTGATAGATGACGTCGTCTGAAGATGCTTCCTTGTGCTCACCCACAAGGTCCTCAAATCGTCCCCAAGCTCCTCACTTCCCCAGATCGCACTAGAAGCTTCTTATTTCAACTTCGATCAACTGCTTCGCATATACCCTCAACATCTCGTAAAATTCCACGGATGGGAGTCCCATGAAGTGCAATTTGGACCTTAAGAGTCTCCTGAAATATCCTTCCTTGGAACGCCAGCGATCTCCTCGGGGTTGTCGGATTTTCTTTTTCTAGATATTCCGCCACGTGCACTGACCGTTTCCCATGAAATGCACGTGCGCGAAACATGCTGACTTTTCTGACTTCTTCTAGGCTGGCACTTTTGTTCGTCGTCCAGCAACCCGGATTGTAACTTGTCACGCACGAATGTCGGACCAAAATTGCAGGAACTCTTCCTGCAATTAAGCGACGCCGTCGGTATGGTGCGGGTCAAATGTGGACCCGCAACACCGAAATGCACAAGCCGGATATACACACAGCGATATTTGGAGTCATATTACTGGAGAGTTCAAGGCGTGAGGAGCCCCGCCTTTGATAGGTTGATTGGCTCTGAGCGATGACACGCAATTCGGACGGCTTCGAAAGCTCCCTGCAGGGTACTCACTTGGCTTCTTCCTCTGCTCCGATTGAGGTCACGACTTGCTCTCAACTGAAAGGACCTGGACCCAAAACAACGCCCTGCGCCCAGTACTGACAGGCCACACAGAAATACGATGAACTGCCCCTCGCGAACCGATGAAACCCTCACTCACCCAGGCTGGAACCAGAGCCCACCTACCTTCAGCCCGGACACCACAACCCGTAATGACTTCAACGGCATCTCCAATTCCAGAGTCCATCGTAGACATGCTGCCGGTCGTGGTATAGGCACAGGCGAGGATACACTCTCCATAGATCCGAGACCGCCAAGTCTTGATGACTTGGATTCCGTCCGGGCAAATCTTTCTTCTCTTTTTCAGCTTTAGGCTGTCTTCGCAAATTGACTAAATTTGGTCGTTTTGTCGGCCCTGGTTTCCTCATCTCGGTCGCCTATATCGATCCGGGAAACTATGCCACCGACGTTGCGGCCGGTGCGCAGTTCAAGTATGCCTTGCTGTTCATAATTCTCATGTCTGATCTATTTGCAATCATCCTCCAATCCCTGTGTATCAAGCTAGGCTCCGTGACTGGTCTCAATCTGGCTGAAAATTGCCGCGAACATCTCCCCAGCTGGCTGGTATACATTCTTTATGTATTCTCAGAGGCGGCAATCATTGCAACAGATATTGCCGAGGTTGTTGGATCCGCTATTTCGCTGAATCTACTTGGAAACATTCCTCTGGTAGCCGGATGTGCTATTACCCTGGTGGATGTCTTCTTTCTGCTGCTCTTCTGGCGCCCCAACGGATCCATGTGGGGTTTGCGACTCTTTGAATTTTTCGTCGTGGCCCTTGTATTGGGGGTTGTCATTTGCTTCTGCATTCAGCTCTCTCTCATCAAGGACCAATCGATTGGGGAAGTCTTCCGGGGGTATCTACCTTCATCGACTGTCGTTCAATCTGAAGGGTGAGTAGGAAACATTATCAAAAATCTTGTACAGGTGCTCACCTTGACTTAGTCTCTACCAAAGTTGTGGTATCCTTGGGGCGACCGTAATGCCGCACTCACTCTTTCTTGGTAGCGGAGTGGTCCAGTCTCGCCTGAAAGACTTCGATGTGAAATCAGGCTATGTCGAGCCCACAGTGCCTTTAGGAAGCAACGGTGGGGAAATTGAATACCGGCCGTCCATTCATGCAATTCGTAACTGCATGAAGTATTCCATCATCGAGTTGGCCCTTTCACTCTTCACATTTGCTCTCTTCGTTAATAGCGCCATTCTCATTGTCGCTGGTGCCTCTCTCTATGACGTCCCAGGCGGCGCTGATGCTGATCTCTTTGGAATCCACAAGCTGCTTGTTTCCTCTATTGCCCCAGCTGCCGGTCTTGTTTTTGCTTTGGCTCTTCTCCTGTCCGGTATCTCTGCCGGTATTGTTTGCACTATGGCAGGCCAAATGGTGAGCGAGGGCATGCTGAGATGGAGCATCAAACTTTGGCTTCGACGTCTCATCACGCGCTCCGTCAGTATTATTCCCAGTATTATCATCGCTGCCGCTGTGGGCAAGGAGGGGCTTGACAAGACCCTCACTGCCAGTCAGGTTGTACTAAGTGTTATCCTGCCATTTGTCTCAGCCCCCCTCGTCTGGTTTACGTGCTTCAATAAATACATGACTGTCGCTGCCGAGCAGACCAGTGAAGGCCATGGTGAAGTGGAAGTTGAGCAATTTCCGATGCGGAACCACTGGGCTCTCTGCATCCTCTCAGTCCTTATTTGGCTACTCATTGCTGTGATGAACGTGGCACTGCTGGTTTTGCTTGGAATGGGCAAAGCATCTTAAATTCTGAACATCACTCAGTCATTCTCGCCCGAATTTCTCTACTTCGGCCATCACTACAAAAGACTTGTTCATTCGGACTTGCATTCGTTGCCTCCCCGGCGCTTCAGTAGCATGGGTCATCATGAGAGCACACTAGACCTGTCTACAGACAATGTCGTAGGTGAGGGTAGACGAATATTCCCAAGTGCTTGAAAAAGTAATGGGAATTGCAGGTTCAATGAACAAATATAGAGAGAAGGCCATCAACAACTTGATTGTCCTTCTTCATAAAAGACGCGATGCCTTTTTTACACTGTTCTCGGGGCTGTTGTTTTGAATGTCGCCCAATCATGTGTGGGGCTCTTACTATGCAGATGCAGTCATTTGGTAGCATCAAAGCACCGCCTAATAAAGGCGGACTACCCCGTAGAATCACTCCAATTATGCTAGAGGCTTTGTGCGATCACTTACTCGAAAAACCTACCCTGTACCTGGACGAATTCGCTCTTTAGGCAACGAAATCGAGCATCAGCCGTGCCCTTGCATCCAAAGGCTGGCCAAAAAAGACTGCCCGTGTCAAGGCTAAGAGCGCAACCTAGAGCTTCGTGACGAATACTTGCACTATATCTTACACTTCCAGTCTTACCACCTTTGTCTTTGTGGATGAAACCGGATATGACAAACGGAAAGGCTTTAGGCGAACTGCTTGGTCCCTACTGGGTACGGCGCCAGTTTAAGTGTCTAAATTTCATCGTGATCAGCAATATCAGATACTACCTACGTACGTCTAAGATGGTATTGTTTTACCTCGAGTATTCCAAGGCTCAACCGATGCATCCGTCGTTAAGGATTTTATTGAGTGGCTTCTACAGCGTTGTGGGAAGTGACCAGAGCCGAAGTCTGTTAGTATGCCTTCATTCGGCGAAATTGGCAGTTCTACGAAGAAAATCCGGGCCAGGGATTTGATACCTTCCTCGAATGGTGTGTTGATGTCGTCGATGCAAGGGGAAAAGGCGCAGAGGGCCACTTCCGGCATGCAGGCCTGACTATAGAGGAGATGTAGTGCAGCTACAGTACCGTGGTTGGTTGTTGGTTGGTATCAGTTACCCTGACCCCTCGCAACGAAAAGTTGGTTTACCCAACTAGACCAAAAGCGAATCCGTACCCAGTCTAGTAGGTTGTGGTTTATATTTCAACTTCGAAAGCGATATGCAGGCTACCACCTCTAACGTTATATCCGCTTACGTACATGTAGAGCGTTCCACTCCTGAAAGCGAACTTGGAGCCTCGCCAGGGCTTGCCGTAACCTATTTGCCGTTCCCACTGTTAGGTTGACCCCCGTTTCACGGACTCCGTCCAGACTCAAGCGTCCCAACTCAAACATCATAGAACACACTGGCCCATTGTAATACAGCTTAAAATTCAAGTCTTGGCAGCTTTAAGCCATCGTTAATATCATACGCATACGCTGTGCTGTAAGAAGAGACTAATCACATCAGAAGTGACCGTAGTAGCGACAACATCGAATAGTTATATATTTACTTTTTCAAAGGCGAGAATGAAGCTGAGATGGGGATCTGGAGAACGGAACGGATTGAGTTGAAACTTCCTTGGAGGAATCTTCTCTAATATGAAGCAGACTATCAATAACGACAGAATTGCAGCATTCTGCGAACTGAATATGACAGGAGCTGTCGCATTCCGTCTTGAAAGTGACGATTTCAGTCAGACATTAACGAGAGTTTGCGGAACTTCAGTGGTCGTCATTCGTGCAGTAATAGTGCTTTGTGCCTAGAACTTCGACCAGCGCAGAAGCAGCGCAGCAGCAATAACTGGCAGCACACTCACCAACTCCCCCAGTCCCGCAAACTCTGGGGGAATTCTGGCATTGACAAAAGCACCCGCAGCGAGAAGGACTGCAAAGGCGTTGTATACGAAGCTCCATATAAAGTTGAACTTGATGCGGTTGACAGATTTCCGACTGGCGTCTATCATGGTGGGGACACCAGCCAGATAAGGTCGCATGAGAACCACATCCGCGGCGGATTGCGCGACATCCGTGCCTTCGTTCATGTGGACGCCGATCGTAGCCTGTGCGAGAGCAACAGCATCGTTCGTGCCGTCACCGCAGAAAACAACAACCGGTTTCTTACGATCTATGCCAGTACTGAGAAGCGTCTGGATGTAGTCCTTCTTGTCGGCGGGCGAGCTTCGAGAACGCACGTTACCGCTAGGAATGCTAAGCTTGGACGCCAAAGACTGAACAGCTCCATCATCGTCGCCAGAAACGACATGTACCGAGATGCCACGCCTCTGTAAGGCCTCAATCGTTCCCGCAGCATCAGGTCGAAGCTCATCTTCAAGACCATAGACCGCCTGTAACGCATTGTCGATAGTAAAGCAGAAGACAGTGTACCCTTGAGCAAGCATTGGTTGAACAACTTCATTTTCCGATAAATTCAGCCAGCGAGTATTGCCTGCTCGAAGTTTCCGGCCACCAAAGGTGGTTTCAACACCTTTTCCAGTAAGGCTCTTGGGCTCAGGAACAGTCGAAGCCATAACTCCGGCATCCTTGAGGTGAGCAGCCACAGAAACTGAGACTGGATGTCGACTGTTCTCGATAAGGCCTAGAAGAAGCGGGAGCTTGTCCACGTTGTCGGACTCCGTCGTGACGACAGAAAGCTTTCCCCGGGTCAAGGTCCCAGTCTTGTCAAACACGACGTGCGACGTCTTATGAGCCACTTCAATAGCATCTGCTGACTTGAAGATGATACCTCTTTCGGCTGCGACTCCGCTAGCAATAACAATGACCATAGGAACAGCCAGTCCGATGGCACAGGGGCAAGAAACGATGAGGACAGTAATGGCATAGGTGATGGCCTGAATTGTAGCCTCGGATCCGTCATATCCACGAATAGTCATGCCTACTGCAACCCAGGTGACGAACGTGATGATTGTCAATGCCAGCACAACCGGGACGAAGTAAGATGCTACCCGGTCTGCGAGATCCTGCAGCTTAGGTTTTGACAGTTTGGCCTCATCGACCATCGCAGCAATGGCATTGATAGTGTTATCGCTAGGCAAACGGTTCAGTCGAACAGTCATAACTCCAGATCCATTGATAGACCCAGCAACAACCACGGACTCGGGATATTTATCCACTGGTCTAGATTCACCAGTGAGCATGGACTCGTCAACTTCAGACGACCCATTGATGACAGTGCCGTCGGTCGGGATTCTGGTGTCAGGAAGAACTTTGAAGGTGTCGCCGTATTGAAGAAGTCGAGCGTCAACTTCACGTTCCGTTCCGCTCATTTGGTCGACAATGATAGCTGTCGACGCCTGAAGTGACCGGATAGAAATAGATTCAACGGCTCTCTGACGAGCGAGAGCGGCAACCCATCGACCAACCATGATCAAGGTGACCAAGAGAGTGCTCGTTTCAAAAAATTGACCAGTCGAAAGGGGCTGCTCTGCAATGAGGTACGCAAAGGAGACCACTGAGAATATGTAGGCAGCACTAGTGCTCAAGACGATCAAGAGGTCCATCTCGATAACACTCGAAAAAATGAGAGCCTTTAGGGCCTTAGGATAGAAAGGCCCTGCTATGACAACTTGAACAATCGTGGCCAATGCGAGTGAAGCCGAGGAATATGCCACCTCCCTGTCAGGAAGCGAAGCCCATGCCATGACTAGGACCGGAATCGTCAAGACAGCGGAGAGAAGCGTCATGTATCCGACATGACGAACATGCTTGCTGCCAGCGTCCAGGGAAGGGTCGCCACGTGGAGAAGCAAGTTCAATTGGCGGACCCCAAATCTTCTCGGTGAGGTCTCGAGCTCCCACGATATTCGGATCAAACGCAACTCGCACAGTCTGCTTGTCTACGGGTGCCATGTCAAGAACTCCGTCGGGCCACGTCTGATTAATGAAATTCGAGGGCTCAGCCGGGACGATAAGATCTAGGCTAGATCCCTGGTTCTGGACTCTTTTGCACTTAAATTCAGTGGTTCGCTCCAGATGTTTCATGACTTCCTCAACTGAGCCAAGGCGAAGATCAATGTTAAACTCGGCTCGCGAGAGAACCAGACTGGTTCTCAGGTCTTTGACGGCGGGGACAGAAACGAGGGTTCGGCTAAGCTTTGTCTCGCAACCAGTACAAGTCATGCCAGAAATGCTGAGGACAACATGTTCCTTGCCGGTACCCTGATTTTCTATGTCGGTGACGGCCTGAATCGAGGCTTTGCCAATCTCTGAACCAGGTTCGGGCACAGCAGATGAGCAGCAAGCATCGGTGCAAGAGCCTTGAGGGTTGGCCGGCTGCTTTTCTGTGCAGCAAGAATCTGCGCAACTAGTCATTGGAGTCTTCACGATATCCTGCTTCGGTGGCTTACAGCAAGAGCCAGAGGAGGCGGCGTTGGGTAGCTCTTCGCTAATCGTTTTATTAGCTGTTCCACAAGAAGACCCCGCACATCCACTAGATAGAGGTTCAACAACGGGTCCGACCTTCGAACAGCATGGGTCCGCATAAATGCTCCTGGTGTCATTGTCTTTGACACGCCGGTCTCTGGTACAGCAAGGTGTGGGGCAGCTGACATTGGGAGGGGATTCTTCGACACGGGGAGTCTCCGAGCAGCAAGAATCAAGGCGTCCAGTTTGGGCATCGGACTGCTTCGCGAGCATTTCATGGGAGTAGCAAGACTCGGCACAGTTGTCCTTAACGAATGGAGCCGTGGCGGGCGTGTCCTCAGAGCAGCACGGCTTCGGGCACTTGCTTCTGACAGGAGGCTCTTTGGCGGGCTTGTCCTTCGAACAAAAAGAGACAACGCAGGCATCCGCGGACGCCTTCTCGACAGACGCGGTGCTTTCACGAGAGAGGCTTCGCAGGCGAGGAGGGTTCTGCGCGGCCTGGTCTTTGGTGACCGAGCCGTTGCTGCAGGAGTCCAGTGAAGCGCGAAGGGAGCGAGCAGATGACTTCTTTGAGCACTTCTTCCTGTTCAGTGACTGTCGCTCGCGAATTTCACAGCAGGTTTCCTGGCCAAGAGCAATAAGAGCGCGGCAGATACATCCCAGGGCTTGCAGAGTAGCACCGTAGCGGTCGAGGGCAGAGAGACTATGTTGGCTGCATGCCTTGCGGTCGGTAGCTCCACCGCAAGCTCAAGGGAGTTAGTAACCTTTGGATACCATTCTCAAAGGGCGGGTACTGACTGTTTGGCTGACTATTTGGGCCGGGGGCAGCCGTAGCACCCATCTCGCATTCCCGCATAGCCAAGCGGTCAAGGCAAGACGTGTCGCAGCATGGGCTGACTTTGCCACGGCAGCAGTCAGGCGCGTCGATATGATTCTCGGTTTTGTTGTCCGCACATTTGCCAGAAGAGCAGCAATCGTCCGGTTTTTCCGGGGCGGGCATTTTCTGGCCCGGGGCCGGGGTGTCGAGAGGCTCAGCGTCGTCGCTATCGCAGCAAGAATCCTGGCAACTTGGAGCCGCGAGTGGCGTAACGTCAGGCTCAGGGGGTGGAGCCGGTAGGCCGCAATAGTCGTCTCCCATCGTTGAAGTCAGCGTTTGCTTTCAGTCCAATTTGTGTGATTTTGAAATGTTGAAGTTGAGTTTCGGAAAACCGTGTCAGCCTGTCGGTTTCCCATAGGACACGTGCTAGTGAATGTTCGACTGCCCTGGCCAATCATATCCACAGCGGCTACCTATGTTAGAGATTGACAATAACAGCCTCCTTCAACAGTTTCTCTTTGGGCTATGGGCCTAATCGGCCACTTGCAAACCTTTTCATGCGCATTGACAATTGAGGTGGTGTGCGCTCTACATTTGGACGAGATCGTGGGAGTGGGGATTATCTTTTGACGACACATGTTTGGATCATACTTAGTAGGCCTGTCAGCACAACCGAACAAGTGTAACACATGATTGTGTCTAGTTAACCCCCCTGGTGTATCAACGGGTAACCGATGGCATGAATTTACTAATACCCAAGCACCCTACATCTCTCACTGTGTTTAAGAAGAAAACGAAAGGATTAATCATTGACTAATCTTTTCAATGATTTTGTAGTCGAATTTCTGAAACAGCAAATTATTTAATGATGGGGTGCAAATATTTTCTTGCCCGTTGAACTTCATGCTTTCACCACTTTAGGTTTACCACTAGGTGTCTATTTTTGTTTATTCGACTGATAGCTTGAAAAGCATTGTTGAAGATGCATGTTTCGTCATCTGATCGTTTATCAATGTCATTCTCTTCAAACTGTGTCTTTACACAATCATTTTGCCTAGTCAATCCCCTCTTCTTCCTGTTGTCCGCTCTTATTGCTCGCGTTCTAAAATTGTATTGATGATATCTAATCATGATACCGCTTATTATTTCGCGATTGAGACACGTTCCTGGGACCATATCCCGCCCTAGGATCCATACCATGGTTCCTAGGCACGCTCTTGGTCGCTCCTAGGAATCAGACTCATAGTTCCTTGAGGATCTATAGCTCCCGGGAGTGGCTGGTATAGCTCCGGGGAACGAGGAGCGGGTTTTCCGAGCTTTAGTGCGTTTAGTAAGATCGGTGCCGGTGGATCACGAATTCTAGGAGCATAAGGGCTTCCCGGAATTAACAAATAATTCCCGGAATGTATGAACTCCATTGGACCGTACATCTTGAAGATTAATCTATTAGTGGTCATACGGATCAAGCAGGATAGCTTGCGATAATGTCTACAATGTATTTTTCGACTCGTCTTCCAGTACTCCTTGTTCAGTTATATGGTATAAACAATCTATTTTGATACAGTATGGGCCAAAGAGCGTCTAAAACCCACCTTCCGCTTGAATGTTCACTGGACATAGCATGACAGCCTCTATAGACATTAGAACTGGTATAGTACTAAAGGCCAAATGAGCCACCTAGCTACTAAAGCCTCTCGTAAATCGATTCAAGGCCATCGAGGTCCAATGTAAGGGGTTCAGCATCCAAAGTTGCCTGTGATCAGATATCACATGCCCGATAACAGTAAGCTGGAGATGACCGCCTACTGCTCCAGAGCTTACGCCAAATGGCCATAGTTAAAAGGCGATGGCGTAAGAGACAGACGCTAAGATCTAATGATCACGAGCACCGGTCGCCAGTTGATTGCTAAAGGGCCGAGCTGGCCCATAGTCTCCGGCTCATGGGCCAGCTCGGCCCCTTAGCAACCAACTGGCGACCGGGCGGGCTTACTAACCGAGTAGGCCAAGAAGCATGTGGCTACAGTGCTTATTCGATCAAGATCCGGATCTTGAGGGCCGAACATGAGCTATGCCGTTACACCACAACGCTAGTTGATGGTAAAGCACCACATGACCGTTGAGGTCGCGGAATCGTGGTAAATCTTGGGATGGATATTGTCCCGTGATCCTTTGAATCGTGAGATTATCATCGTGGACGAAAATCGTAGTGTTTCTCATGATACCACTAGTCTGACGGGGGCTTGGTTCATGGGAAGACCCTTAGAGTTGCTGAAGTATCGTGACATTTCTTACGACAGCGATGGCCGTATGTCCTTGCGGATCGCAAGAGAGTCAGAGCTCGCAGAAACCGTGGCTTTTCCTATGATATAGATAATCGGATGATCGTACGGTTCGTGAGAGACTAAAGCGCGCGGAAACCGTGGTTTTTCCTATGATATAGATAATCAGATGATCGTCTGGTTCGTAGGAGCCTAAAGCGCGCGGAAAATCTGTGGTTTCTCCTATGATAGAGATAATCAGAGGACCCCCGCCTTCGGGAGAAATTCAGAGTTCGCGGAAACCGTAGTTTTTCCTACGATAAAGAGAATCAGACGATCTTTTGGTTCATGAGACACTAAGGGGCGCGTCAACCGCCCAATCAATTGGTTCATTATTGTGCAGCCCATGCATGGCCGGTTTTTATAGAATCACCCGAACCACGACGAATACCATGACCTTTCCGCAACCTCTGTACGATACTCCGTAGTGGTGTATGCACGTGACTTTGCTGACTTGTAGATTGATTGGCTATTGATGGCGAGTTTGTGGCATCCAGCCTCGCTTCTGTAGATAATTGGGAGATAACAAGCCAGGCCACGGATCCTTTCTCCCATAGAACATATTACTGTAGCCAACGATGTAGAGAAGTGAATCTGACAAATGAATACAACCACTTCGAGGGGTACAGTATAAGTTCCCGCGTAAAGCTAATGGATCAGAGAAACCAATGTATGATTGGGGATTGGGTAGCATGGCTGACGTTCACTTCATCATAAGCTCGTGCTTGGTGCAGCGACCTCATCTGCTCGCATCCTAAGGGACGAAATCAACCCATAGAAGCTTCTGGAGCATTGGCTGTCATAGTCGCAGCTGTATAGGCCGTTTTCGATTATGCACAACTGGAAGCAAACCAATAAGGACTTTGTTGCTTTAGGGTGGAGAAATGAGTAACTAAAAGCCAATTATATTCCTGCTACAATATCATCATGCCATTGGCCAGCTGTTACTCCTTTCTCCACCTTGGGGTAACGAGCTCTCCAGACGTCGAAAAAAGAGCGGGGCTGTAGGCTTAACACTTAATATTTTTTCCCTCTTCTCGTATTTGGTCAGGCCATGCCACGCCAGATTGATACTCCTGGTCGAAAGGGCCAGCAAGTATCATGCACAAAACCGGACCAGTGGGTATAGTACCCAGGTCCGTTTCAGTCAAGAAGTTTGTGGCATTTGATTGGAGAGTCCTGGCTTCCTCTAGTCTCTAGTCTTGCTGGTCTCTCTAGTCTTGCCGGACCCTCTAATCTCGCTGGCCCCTCTAGTCTTGCTGGTCTCTCACTGTAGGCTATAAATCATGTCCTGCCCCAGAAACAAGGCGCTTCATAGCCCATGGATCTTATGAGCTACCGTGCAAATGATCTGGCCCGGCAACGGCTGCAATACTTTAGAGGACCTAGGCACGCTATTAGTTGTTGTCAGGGTTATACATGAAGTATACAGGATGAATGGAGACATGATCTACGGGACCCATATTATGCATATGAGTTCCCCTTGAACGCGAAGAAGGCTGTCTCTTTTGCTTCCTCACGCTACTGTACGTTTTTGTATCTAGACTCAACTATAGTTATTCTTAATGTAATATCGATTGTTCATCTCGAGACACTATTTACATACGTGAGACCACACAGTTGTTCCCAGAAGTAGTAACCCAAGCTCCCAGGATACCACCTCTCGTTCCCCGGAGCTATACAGTTCACTCCCAGGAGCTGTAGGTCCTCTAGATGATTCTTACTCCTGGGGTAATCAATAGCGTGCCTGGGAACCATGCCATGGATCCTGGGGTTGAATATGATTCTAGGAATATGAGGGTCTCCCAATGTAAAATGTGGGATCTGTAATCGGTAACCAATATTAGGAAGACAAATTGAAATGCGGGCAACAGAAAGAAGAGGTGGTTAACCGGGCAAAGATATGGTGTAAAGACACCGTTTGAAGAGGAATGATGTTGATGAACGATAAATTGTATCGTTTATTTGAGAGTTGACTCAACGATGCTTTCCACGACGCATTAGTAGAATAAACAAAACATTATCGACTAGCCGATGAATGAAGAAACGGGCAAGCAAACTTGCAGCCGGTGATTTAACCAACTAATTGGCTGTCTCAGAAATCTGAGTGCAGCATGGTCGACAATAACAACACGGTGAAAGAGGGTGTTTATTGAATATTATTGGCCAGACAATAGTCTCCACTCTAAATCACGCACATTTCCTAATACCCAGACACCCCCCAAGTCTACTGCAAGAATTTATTTCACCCTGCTACCCAAGTAAGATGTCCCCTTGGCATGCCCACTTTCTTGCCATATTCCCAAGGCCTCCGATCCAAGTCCACTTCCTGTCCTAGTACCTTGCTTACAGTATTATTTTGTGAAAATAAAAATAAAATAAAAAAGGCTCTAAAGGCCAAAACCTCAGGCTAGCTACGCTGTGTGCAGTTGACCGAATTTTCCAAAGCAGACATTCATTGTTTACGGTTGGCTCTCAAATCAGACCAAGACTTGATGCGTTCTTCGGACACCATTAATGGCTTTGAAACAACCAAGCTCCCTCCCTTTTGTGCTAGGCGTTAAAATTGGCGTGGCAATAAATTTGTTAGGCACATTTTACGTTCATCACCTGTTGGAGTGACCGTTTCGGAGTTTTGCTGGTCATAAACTCGGAACCCGCAATTTCTGGAACGCGGATTCCTCGACCGCCTCTAGGCGTGGTTTTCAACGCAAATTCGTTGCCTGCTGTAAACTCATCACCGTTTCAGGTATTCGTTGACCATGAACTCTAAAGACCACGGTTTCTGGAGCGCAGCACTCCTTTTCAACGCGAAACCCCATGAACATGAAGAGAGCCGTTTTGTACCTGTTTGTAGTCTTAAGAATCCCTGAGAGCCATTCGTCTATACCTGCGACTATTTAGTGCCCTGTTTCCTTCAGTCTTTTCCAACAGTGACTCGTCTCTTCAAATGGCTTCCGCTTCTCCCACCCAGTCCAATCGATCTAAATCGGTCAGAAAGTCCAAGCGCCAAAAACAAGGCCGTCGAAAATCAAGCCTTATGAAAAAAGCGGCCGAATATAGCAAGCTGTGCGATGCTGATGTCTGTGTGGGCATACGCCTTCGGGAAACCGGCCAAGTATTTATCTTATCAGCGGATGCTTCGGGATTTTGGGCTTTCCTTGGCTCGCAACTAGTATGTCTCCAACTATGTCTCTGATGAAAAGTCGACTGACCTATCAAGAACTCCTACTATCCAGCCCCAAGACTAGTAACCGACCAGGATCTGGAGCTTGTTGATAAAGATACACCGGAGCAACATACATGAAGTCATGGCGGCACTTCCATCAGACTAGAAGCTTTGCAATTAATTCAGCGACTTAAAACTACCATATATGGCTTTTTTTTTTTAATAGTTCAAGTTACTGAGCGTAAAGCACGATAAGTTGTGATTCCGACGTGGATTGATCCTCAATACGCAAGAGTTCTCTATACATAGTAGGTTCTGAAGTCAGTCACAGCTACTTATCGGCCCGAGGAAGTAAGGGAATCTATGTGGTCGGTTTATCGCGCGTGTACAATTCACTGTCGTAGAGACAAGGCTATTTCTATATGTACGAATAAGCCCGTATATGCATTGATGGGAAGCTCTCGTGAGGTTTGCAGGAAAACTTTACACTGTGAGCTTCAGTAACGTTGCATGGATTCTATTAATTATTATGGAGAACTGTTATTGGCCAACATAGTACGAGAAGGCTTGGATTGGGGGCCTGGGAAATATGGCGTAAAAGTGGACATGTCACGGACTTGTCTAAGAGGAAAACTAACTTGGGTAGCAGGGTGAAATAAATTCTTGCAATAGTCTTGGGGGGGTCTCTAGGTATTAGGAAATGCGCGTGATTTAGAGTGGAGACTGTTGTCTGGCCAATAATATCTGATAAACGCCCTCCTTCTTTCACTGTGTTCAACAAGAAAATGAATGTATTTGTTTATTTGTTATTGTTGACCATGCCGCACTCAGATTTCTGAGACCACCAATTAGTTGGTTTAATCACCGGCTGCAAGTTTGCTTGCACGTTGATCTCATGTTTTCTCCATTCATAAGCTAGTCGATGATGTTCCGTTTTATTTTACTGATATGTGTTGTGGAAATCGTCGTTGAGTCAACACCCAAGTAACCTTTCTATTTTATCGTTCATCAACATGATTCCTCTTCAAACGGTGTCTTTCCACCGTATCTTTGCGCAGTTAAACCATCTCTTCTTTCTGTTTGCCCGCATTTCAATTTGTATTCCTAATATTGATTACCGATTACAGATCCCACAGTTCATGTTGTGAGAACCTTACGTTCCTAGGATCATATTCGTCCCTAGGATCCATGGCATGGTTCCCAGGCACGCTATTGATTGCTCCCGGGAGTAGGAATCATAGTTCCCAGAGGGCCTACAGCTCCTGGGGGTGAACTGTATAGCTCCGGGGAACGAGAGGTGGTCTCCTAGGAGCTTGGGTTACTACCCCTAGGAACAATCTATAGCGTGCGTAGGAGGATGGAACCTAGGACCAGATATCATCTAGCAAAGATCCAGACCTCACTGAATTTTGTATCAAGAAGGCGAGCCAAACGCCACCACTATATATACTTCGTTTTGAGTCTTGTCTAGAAATATGAAGTCCGATTTATGATCTTTGTACGAACATGAGCTATGTAGTTACAAGAGAAACATCTCAGGACAGTTTCTCACTCAAAAGGCATCTCTTGATTCAGCATATGTAACGTAGAGAGAATTTTGTGTGTTCTAAGAAGGCGATCACGACAATACTATCCCAAGAATGATGATAACTTAAAAAGAAGGTTTTAAGAGCCTTGTTTTGAGAGCGAAATCCTCTTGTGACGATCCTCTCGAGAGCAATACGTTCACGTGAGATATCACCGATGAGCACAAGCCTTACAAGAAGCTATACGTCATATGGTGTTGAAATATACGATGTCTCCTAGTAGAAGATGAATAACGCATGCGAACAGTCTATTCCAGAGAGGTGTTTAAGTCTGATCTCTCTCAATGTGAGAGAGATCCTATATAAATGAAGAGCATTTCTCCTGAACTATACTCTCAATGGTAGGTCCAATGCTGATCATGATATTCATGCCTGAAGCATCAGGCATTAAATGCCTGGTGCACCATGAATCTCAACGTATGGTCCCGCTCTTACAAATATATATTTCTTGAAACAAACTCCCTAGAGACCGTGACCATAGTTCCACCAAGTATTCTAGTCAAAGGAGCATCCACGCTGCAATAATCCATATATCATATTCGGCCCTCCGTAAGGTCTAGCCTACGAAATTCGCCTTCCCTGCCCATTACCATTGCGTGTAGACTGGCCGTACAATGGCCAAGTCATACAGGGTATGTACTTATTCCGCCAAGATAATATAGCTACTCCAATATGGGAGAAAAGAGTAGCGATAAACCAATCAAACAGGTCGGCCAGATTTATCTTTGAGCCACTTGTTTCCTGAGTTCCCAAAATTTCACACCCCTCGCGAGTTTTTGTAATAGTTCTTTTTGAGCTCTGTTTCATCCCTACCGCGGAGGTTCTCAAGAAATTGGACGAGCAAAGCTCGATCTCGCTCGACACAATCTAAACCCCACTGACTTATATTCTACACAATATTACGGTATTATAACAATGGCTCGTTTGTCTCTACTAGCGATACGAGACAGGCCTGTGGTGATTATTAGCGGGCTAAAACCAGATTAGCTTTTCTCGAGTCAGTTTTGGGAATAAGCGGGTGTAGAAAGTACTGTACAGTATCCCAGGGTATGTGATGGTGAATCATGTTCTCATGGTTCAACCTCTTGAGGGACACACTGGGGAGTAGGGACACACCGGAAACTAAGGACACACCGGAGAGTAGGGACACACTGGAGAGTAAGGACACACTGGAGAGTAGGGACACACTGGAGAGTAAGGACACACTGGAGAGTAAGGACACACCGGAGAGTAAGGACACACCAGAGAGAAAGGACACACCGGAGAGTAGAGACACACTGGAGAGTAGGGACACACCGGAGAGTAGGGACACACTGGAGAGTAAGGACACACCGGAGAGTAGGGACACACTGGAGAGTAGAGACACGCTGGAGAGTAGGGAGACACCGGAGAGTAGGGACACACCGGAGAGTAGGGACTTACCAGCGAGTAGGGACTACACACTGGATGGCAAGCCTTACTACGGGCGTTAGTATGATTGGATTATCTGGTACTCCTTTCTCCACCTTGGAGTACCTGGCCCTTGCAAAACGTGATACCATTCTCAATACTCAATACATGTTAGGTCAATGGCATAAACGGTGTGAGATTGTTGGCACAGCATGAAATGATAGTCAATCTCTGACTAAAGAATCAGGAGAGTATGGGTGACTTCGCTGGAAGACTGTGTTTGACTCAGCCACATGTGGCAGAGAGACTAAATATTCCAATTGCTGCATGGAACAATGCAGACAACCCCTGGTTTTCTTATCAAGAGGCAATCGCTTTTCAATCCAGTGGGCCGCATGAGCCGTCCACCGCACAGCTTGGTGGGTATTTTGACTTGCATCCGGGGTCAGATACAATGAGAAACAATACCATTTTTGTTACCATATTACCCAAAGAGAAGGCTTTCGTTTCGGTTTGCTCCATCATTGCAGTCCAGGAAGGGGATTTCCTAGGAACTTTTGCTGGAATGATTCGCTATTCGGGGCGCTGCAACGATACGTATGGTATTCCTGGACCAAAGGAGAATCTCTGGTTGGATTATTCTACAGTCACTGGGACCCTCAATCTTATAGGAGTATCGCGCCCCAGGGGTGATTCGAATGTACGCCTTGATTGGGAGCTGTTTGAAGATCGAAAGGGAGAAAAATCCTGTCTAATGTGAAAGTGGCAGTTCGGGCGGTCCGGGCGATAAGATCATTCGAGGAGATCATTCGAGCTGCTCACCGGAAAGAACAATACCTTTTGCATCAGTCGGCAGTTTGCGCCAAAAAGGGATTTATGAAGCATGGACATCCAAGTACCGAATGACTCGGAGCTAATCAATAACTATGAGAGGGGAAAGGTCTCCAGTAGCTGGGCATTGACATGAGTCGCATATTTGAAATATGTGCAATTGGCCCGGGGGAAAATGCCACCTGGAAGTGGAGATATAAGTAATCCAATCATGCATTCTAGTTTGTTCCCGGAATAGGACACTCAGGCCATCTAGAGCGGCATCTCCTTCTGCTCACGAAGGATACAGTTCCGTACTTTCACCGGAAAAAAGGCAATGGCCGCAAACTGAATAAGGCCATAGCGAAACTATATTGCCGCAAGAGCTTCTTAGATAATTTGCAAATACACCTATTATGCTTTGGAATTGCCTCGTGAGTTCTGTAGGTATAAGGCATCCGCCGCAAATTCACAAGCTACCGGGATATCAGAATCCAGTGCCGATGCGGATGCTCTTTACGAGGAGGAACCAACCTACGAGCGGCACCCCCTCTCAGAGTTTCTTTGCTCTGTCTGCTCTAGTGGGCTGCAAATAATGAGTGCTACTATACATTAACGCTCGTCGAATAACTAATTTCACTATGAGCATTCAAAAACTTCTTCAAGAAGCTGACTGTCGGAGGTTAGCCATCTTAAAGCAACCCAACCGTCTCGGTCTTTTGACACCATTGTCTCTGCGATGGTCATGTATCGTTGAACCTCATCTGGGCCGCAGTCATTGGAGCTCCTTCGACACTCTTGTACTTTCGGGAAGCTTCGCTTAGCAATTGCTACCTAGGAAATTTAAGAAACGTACCTTTTGTCGCTGGGACGCGAAGCTTGCGGTTTTTGAATGATAATAGCAGCAATGCTACATCGGGCGCATCGAAACTTTTGAAGCATGCTCTGGCTATCTCAACCGCTTTTTGTATGTCGAGCTGGGTTGTTGTATGCTCAATAGACCATCCCGAACGAAGAAACCCAACACGTTTTGTCCATGAATCCATCGCAGCGGGATCCGCAAATTGAGGATATAGATCATGTAACCCCGCCTGGATGAGCTGTGCTAGAGATACCACACTAGACCTCCCAGTGTGATGCAAAACCCCCTGTGACAGATACTCTCCATTGTCAAAATATGGGCTCCCTAGACGAAAATTGAAAAAGCTCCGCATCTCCTCGTCGACTTCTGGAGCTTCACGATAGGCCCGAAGTAACGACATGTCCCGAACGAACTGCCCACGAGGAAACTTCCTTGTGTCGATCATGCATATTTCAATCTCAGTGGGGTCACGGCGGCGTCGATGGCATCTCCAAATCGCATATTGAATCACAAACAGTAGAGAACTACTCCACGACATTAGGTTGTCGGTATCTTCCCCCAAAAACATGATTTATTAAGGTGACTGTAAAGCATTCGTGTGACTTCCTCTGCCGTCCTTGAGAGGAGATCGACTCTGCTGCGCCATGATATTGCGGAAATGCTCTCAGCGGAAGCTACGACATGGTGGTCGCTTCTGCCAGAGCTTTCATAGTCGAACGCTCTAAACAAATATCGCGGGACATCTGCAAATTGACAACGAGGAGGATGACTTGCTGGCGAATAGAATAGTGTGGACCCGTTGGGACATTTACTCAGCGCCTGAACCCAAAAACTAATCCATTCTTCCCTTTGCTGCCGTTCCTTCTCGAATTTGCGTTCGCATCGCACACGAAAGGCCTCGGCATAGCCATCGTCGATGGCTATGCGATCTTCGTGCTCGTAGTAGTCCTCGCTCTCGAAGTCGGGGTCGTAGGGCCATTCAAGGCTAGCTTCGCCCAGTGGAATAAAGTAGTTATCGGAGTGCAGGGTCCCAGAAGCATGAAGAGCCTGGCCGTAGCACATCTCTAAAGTGTCCCGCAGAACGTTGTTGTCATCGCTGGTGCTATTAAGAACATCGCGAGCGATGCTCCTCAATTCGTTAGTAAAATGCGATAGCATTTTCTGCACCAGTGTTCCTGGACCAGCAAGCGATGTGATGTAAGCTATGATATAGCGTTCGGTTGCATCGGTGAACGTATCTGTGATACCGGCAAGAGTGGTAGCGCTTCTTCTCAGGGAGCTCAGTTTCACAATGCCCTGGCCGCTCGGAGTATGTGTGTTTTCAACCAAAGTCTGGACCCGTTGCGCATGTGCTAAAGTAGCTTCGCAGGACTGTATCAGCATCCGAAGAGTCTCCACCAGAGCTTGCTGAGTTGGTCTTGGGCAATTAGAGGTTGATCCAATCAATTCAGTTGTCCTATCAGAGATGCTCAATCCTCCGATTGAATCAACAAGACCGGTGAACTGTTCAGCCATGCTTTTGGAAGGAAGAGCGACTAAGAAATGCCAAACAGAAGGCTACTCTCGGTAGGGTCTGCGAGTCAAAACGGTCGCAGAGTGGGTTGCGGGGTAAGGCAGAGGGGTAAGAATACTTAAGCTCTTCCAGGTGGACAGCAGTGATCTATATTTGAGTTACGTACAGTAGTCGTATTCGAATTCAGTTACACCCCTGCACTCTTACGACTTTACCCCGGAAAATAAATCCAGCAGCTCCTGAGCCTTAATTGGATAGACCTTGAAAGCCCCGCTTTCAGACCGCTTACCAGACTAGTAGGTGTATCTTACAATACAGATGAAAGACACCAGAAGATGTATTATACGCGAAAGTGCTATACACTCCAAAGCCTAGGACGATATTATTACTGTAGATTCTGACTGAAATGATTTAGTGTATCTTGGCACTTGCAAAAGTGAGAGAAGGGAGTGGACACTGATTTCCGGAAGTACTGTATCTCGTTGGAGTTAAGCTAATTCCAGCTTCAATTTCCTGCCCAGCGCATCTCCAAACACAATAGAATACCAGCGTACGTTGTGTATTGAGCCAGGGCAATGACGTCCTTACAGGTGGTGATCACTGGGGCTAGATGGAGATTCGGGATTGCCAATAAAATAAACCATGTACCCTCAAGAATGCAAATTAAATTAGACGCGACTGAGCGGTCCACCACGACCGTACAATGACTGCTCCGGTGGAGAGCACATCACCGCAAAGGCAGGCCCACTCGGCATGTCAAAAGATGAAGCATACGACCTGTTGTACGTAAGATACCTGCATATGGCTTAAACGAGCATTAGTGAACGGTAGTCAACGGCGGAACGAGATAGTCAACGCATCAAGGAAATTTCTGAGGCGTATGATGAGACGCTGGTTAGCTCAATTTTTCAGGGTTGATGGATCGTGGGAAAGCTTAGGAGATGGGCTGATCTGTCAGATGAGGCATATCTCTGTTCAAAATACGCTTTAGACCGCACTTTTTCTGATGTGAGCGATTATCCCATCGGGCCCCAAACTTTTTTTCTGCGGGATGCTTGATTCTACCCATCCATTTTTCCATCAATGCCTGCTCAAAACGGACGATTCAGTCATAGACTATCATCATCAAGCAAGCCTCGCACCTATAGATACCTCGTCAGACGTCGGCTCTCCTGGCACTCTCTAGCAAATGACCGTTGCTTTGTCAGTGAAGGCAGTTCAATTTGTCTCGCTCATAGAGACTATTCTTGACGAGAGATTCGAGTGCCCAGATAGGAAAGGTACGTCTCTTTGCTTTCCATGAGGTCCATATGGCGATTGACTGCGTGACGTCTAATCCCCAAAATATGGCATACAGAAGCGTGTTCCGCAGAACAGACGGATTGAGAGAGGTTAGCCCATTCGTTCAATATCAGAAGAACTTTCGCTGATTACAAGCTTTGTCGAATGCCTTACTCACAGCGAGATCACACAATATATCCTTCACAGCAGGAGGCTTTAATTGAAGAACGGAAACGGTGGTCTCGTGAGTGATGTAATCGAGCTAATGACCTCGCCACGGTCCTTGCTGAGGAATATGAAGTTGGACTGAATTTACCTATTTACTGACGGGGCCAGTCTAGGTAACCCGAAACCATCAAGTCGACGTATATTCCGGAAAACAAAGGACACTGGTCGTTAGCGTATCATGGCCAAGTGTGTTGGTGCCTTTGGTGCCTGAGGCATGAAATTGACTCGAGCCTAGGGGGTGAGTAAGCTGGTAAACATCTGGACGCATTCCGCCCTGACGGGCCACTCTCCCACGCCAGACAGCGAACCCCCTACTATGTTGACTTAGATTTGCATCATTCGACTATCTGCTGAATACTGATTTCGACAAGCGATGGAAGAAACAATCGCAGAGCTGCGTCGTCAGCTTGAGGAAGAGAGACGGGCGCGAGAAGAAGCAGAACGGCGACTCCAACCCAACACCCTATTCCGCCTCCTCGATCGCTGCCATGACTCTCTGTCTCAAGCGATCCGAATCGAGACGGATGCGACCCTCACGACTCAGGGCGATGCGACCGACCCAGTGAACCGACTTTACCCCAAGCGCATAATCCCTTGGCTTGACTTTCCCCAGCTCCAGGAGCAAGTTTGGAGGAAATTCGACCGCACGGCTGCCTTTACCTCGCGCCCCCTCTTCCCTTCTGATACCCAAATAGATTATGTCGTTACGAATATCCATAACAGGCCGATTTATTCGGAAGCGTCCCTTCGAACTTTTGAGCGAGACACGGTGGATAATTTTGTTGAATTGATTATTAAGGCGTTGCGAGATGATGAAGTCTTTCGACGTGAGCTTGGAATCCAGGGCCAAGTCACCTTTTACGACCGCGCGAACCCATCGGAAACTTCGCTGAAGAACAGCTTGGAGCAAATGAATCTTCAGGACGTGCGAACGCCCCAACGACTCGCGAACACTAGGCCTGGGAGAGGCAGAGGAAGGGGAAGAGGAGCGGCACAGGGAAAGAAGAGGGATGGCACTGCACGAAGACGCAATCGTCGTGCAGACCAGTTCTGCGTGCACCTTGTGGCCGATGAACGACAAATCCCAGTGTATGCGGTGGAGTTCAAAGCGCCGCACAAGGTGACAATCCCCGAGCTGGTGGCGGGTTTACATCAGATAGATCTGGCTCGCGATGTCATAGACCAGGAAGGTGACACGTTTGAGTTTTATGCCACCTGCCTCGTCGCCGCTGTGGTCACTCAGATATTCTCATATATGATCGACAGTGGGGTTCAATACGGTTACATCTGCACAGGGGAGGCTTTTGTTTTTCTCCATATCCCGAAGGATGATCCCACAGTTGTTCAATATTTCTTGTGTATCCCGAATCAGGACGTGCAGGCGGACGATGAATGGCGCCTCCACCGGACCGCCATCGGTCAGGTGCTTGCATTCACCCTTCAAGCGCTAGCCGCCGAAGCTCCGTCTCAAGAGTGGCATGATACGGCACGCGACGAGCTAAAGACCTGGAAGGTCGAATACCTGGACGTGTTGAGAAAAATCCCCGAAACGCTCCGTAAAGACCCCCCAGCCTCCAATTATCGACCCTCGCACTGGAAACTAGAGCCGAAGACACACAATACACGACCCCGTGCTCGTTGCCAACCAAACATGTCTACTCCGAAGCATTCTTCGACTGAAGGCAGCGGCAGTGATGCAGAATCGCATTCTCCATCCATCGCAGCAGCGGCGCGCAGCCGGTCGAGCCGGGGCCGAGGCCACAAGCACCAATCAACTAAGGAAAGCGAAAGCACACGAGCCGGTCGGGACAACAAACAGTCCTCTCGGGAAGACGGGCAGTCTACACGACCCTACTGTACAATTGCCTGCATCCGCGGCATAGTCAACCGAGGCCCTCTGGATAAAGAATGCCCTAACTGGAAACTCCACGGTGGCCAGAGACACTCCATGGGACCGCAGGAGTTCACACGTCAGCTTCACAGTCAACTTGCCCGAAACCGAAACCACGGGTTTGAACAACTCCATGTCTGTGGTCGGACGGGTTACCTCATCAAAGCTACTCTTCTATTACACGGATACACTGTGATCATTAAGGCTACCACGATGGAGAAGCAGCATCTCCTTCAAGCGGAAGTGGACAATTATCGCGACCTCAGGAGCTTGCAGGGACACCAGATCCCCGTCTGCCTTGGGGCCTTTACACCCCGCGTTGCGTTTTGGTACCATGGCAAATTAATGGCGCAGATGATGATTTTGAGCTGGTCTGGATCACGGCTTCAGCATATCATCAACGATAAGAATTTTGGATTCTTTCACCAGGAGCGCGACAAAGCTCTGACCGTGCTCCAGTCGCATGGAGTGGTCCATGGCGACAGTGAGTGGCGCAATATGTTGTGGGATGACCTAGGTAGCCGTCTGATTGTTATTGACTTGGAGGACGTGAAATGGTTGAAGCGCCCTCGTACCCTTGAACCAACGTCTGGAAATGCACGGCATGGTCATCGCGCGAAGGTGGGAAAATCCGGGCAAAAACTCTTGTCCAGCTCAACCGCTGTTTGCACATGACGCCCCAGGCCCATGGCTAAGACTCATTTGAGGCGATTCATGTTCTCGGCTTCCGATTATGAGTCGGAAGGAAGTTTTGATAAGTGATCGCACGTTCTGTTACTGGTCATAAAAACAATTTGCGCCAATTGTGGAAGATATTCCGAGTATATGTGATGAAAGCTCTGAAAAGACTAATTATTTGGCGACGTCAAACATATTTTCCTTGCTACGACTTTCTCGACCGCTCTTCTCCCTAAGGGTTTCACGTTTCAGTTGTCCCGGCCCCTCCTTCTCCTCAATACTTTGCTTTCGTCACCCAGCTCTCCACGCAAGAGACAGCATCTGAAGGTGACTTCTTTCGCTCCAAAAGGAACGATAGAACTTCTGCTGGGCTGAATACTTGCTCCGGCATCTTGCTGGCGAAGTCACGAGCAAGCCCCTCGATCGTCTTGTCATCATATTCCTCATTGCGTTGCTTTTGGTTCGGCGACTGCTTGAAGACCGTGTGGAAGAGCTGAGTCGAGATGTTCTGATCGGCAAGCTTGAAATGCACTTTCTTGTCTGAGCGCCCAGGCCGAATAAGTGCTTCGTCCAGATGTTCAATATGATTGGTCGTCATGATTAGTATCCGGCCTTCTTGAGATGAGACACCGTCAAGCACATTCAAAAGCCCGGATAGGGTGACTGCTGACTTTGACTCGGTTTCTTGGTCTGCGTCGACGCTGTCCCTGCGCCCCATTCCAGCGGTATCCACGTCCTCTAAGAGAACAATACAGCGCGGCGGAAGTTCAGCAAAAAGCTTCATGAGCTTGCTGTCTGAAATATTCGACAATTGAAGCGTATAAATATCCAGTTCGTGCTTCCCCGCGAGTGATAGACTGAAGCTGGATTTTCCAGTTCCAGGGGGTCCAAAGAGAAGGTAGCCTCGTTTATACGGAATACCCCGTTCTGCGTACCAGTCTTGCATATCTTGGTCGAGAAACTCGTCCACGTCTCTTAAAACATCGTCCTTTACCTGCTTATCCATGATGACCGTGGAGATGGGTCGGACCGGTCTCACTCTGGCTTTCTTCCACTCTCCCTCCCGGTGTTCAAAGACAGAGACTTTTCTCTGCGTATCCTTGAGATATTTCTCGCGACACTCTTCGATGAGATCCTTCAAAATATTTGCATTAAGACCAATGGAAGAGATATAGAGATCTTCTCGATGCTCTTTGACCGCGCAGCGAAGGACAAGCAAATGCCCTTTATACCAAAACAAAAAAGATCCATCCCAAGGAGAAAAGGTCAACGGCTTTTTCTTTGTCGAACATTGGTTGTTTGCCCGCTGTGGAGATCTTACGCGAGCAATCAATGAGTGGGCATTGTGGACAAATGGTTGGTCGGCTATCCAATCAACAAGTATATCGTATGCTTCGTCGTAATATGAGACATAAATTGTCGATGCTTCAAATTGTCAGTCCCACCCGGCAATAACAGGAGGTATACGGACTGAAGTAACTTCTCACTATCTCCCAAACATAGCGGACTGCATAGCGGGCGAAGAGGATAAACATCCCAAAGGTACAAAGAAGTCGAGTGTAGCTGTCCGGGTCACCAGCAAGCAGCTGGCGTGCGGAAGCAGTGACCATACCGAAACCGGGAAAGATGACATCTATCAGAGACATCTGGAAAGGGGAAGAACCACCTCCGTTAATTGGATTCATTGTGTATTAAAGAATTGAAAGACTTGATTCGAAGTTGGTAGATGACAAGAGCGTTGTTTCTGCTCATACTTATATATTCGCTGCCGGCTCTTTTCTGATCGTCTCGTTCTTTGGGAAAAGGTACGAGAACCGAGCTCGAGAGCAGACAAACATTTGATTCGCCCTCATCAGTCAATATTGATAGAACGGGCCCTATCTGTATGCAGGAGGAAGACCCTTGCAGTCTAATCTGGCGAAGCTCTTTTTTTGTGGCTTTCTGTTCTGAGGCACACGCACATATCTATTCTCCCTTATTACACTGTGGTTTGAGATGGGAAAATGACAATCTGACAAATGGCATTTTGTTGATAGTTATCCTTTAGTGAGATTCATCCAATATCGCTTTGCCAAGCGTTATTTCACAAGCGCTATACCTGCTCGGGATAGATGCAAATTGTGTCAATCTCAACACATGATTGTATTACCCTCGAGTTTCTAATGGGAGTCATCTTTCGCCTGGTTTTCTCCGTGCCAGGCCTAACTCCGTTTTGGACATGTCAACCAAAATACCCCATAAATACCAGTCAAACAACGTACTAATCGACTATCAAATGAGGCCAAACATGGACGAGGTTTCATCCATGGAAGAAAGGAACAATTAAGAGATCATCCGGACTGGACAGACAGAAAAAAAATGTATTTTGGATCTTCTTTTCTATTTAAAGACGACTAGTCCCGCGGACTACAGTCAAAGATTCGATGAAAAGGAAATCTAGAAACATGGAACTAGATCTAATATTCCATCTGGTCGCATCGACAACAGCAACGCTTTGTTCTGTGGCAAGCCTTGCATTCTGGCTCTTGTATACGGAGGCATTAAGCCAGGGAAAGCGGAACAAGAAACAACTCATTTACAGCCAGATCATGATAGGTGGCATTATTATTCTTGGCTCAGTTGCATCCATGCTGCTCGCATTGAAAAGAACAACCGCAGATAATGGTAAGCAGCTTTGTTTGTTAGATGATAAGTCATTCTTACCCAGTGCTAGATCTATTACGTTCAATATCTGCCGTGGAGGTCGGCGTCGTGCTACTTTTGCTCATTTTGAACGAGGTACGTGCAGGTGATATAAGCGAGGTCGACGCTGACACTCATTTACAGTATCTTTGTATATCAACTTTACAGTCATTCTTGACTCACATGATCGCGGCCTTATTCTTCGTTGGTACGATTGTTGTTTTGTCCCTGATCATTTACCAGCCGGCAAGTCTGAACTGGATCTTACATGGAAGGTCTCTTACTAACGGTCTTTCAGCAACATCGCAGGTCTTTGCTTGTGTTATACACGTTCGTGATTTTGGTCAGCCAAGGGTTTATTAACGCACAATTCATACGGTTTTGGGCTACATGCATGAAGCCTATGTATGGAGCTGCCACTACTTTCAATGTATTCTGGCGACATCCAGATCCGACGACATCTAAGCATCACAAGGCTCTCTGGTTGGCGGCGATGGGGTCAATCGTGCTTTTGCTTTACTCACTAGGCACGACAATCCTTGTGTTTATAAGACCATGTCTGTGGGTCCAATTAACGACGGTACGTATATTGGCCTCATCGGAAACCCAGTCACTTACCCGCTGCATAGTTAGCTCCAAGTCGCCATTATTAGCTTGAGGAAGGTTGTGACTTCGACTGGCGTTTTCTGAATTTTATTATTTCTGTATTCCAAGGGCAGGGTCGATCAATAGCGGGCACAGGAGTCGATATTTGTGAAAGAACTATTCCATATGGTACGATTTTTTTTTTTTTTTGTTGAAAGTGGTTCGTTTTTGCCCTCTGTTGAGAGGTCGCCTCAACCGGCTGTTTGTGGGAAAAAGCTATCCGGACAGATCTCAGTTGGACTTCCGCTCAATAGGAGTGATCGGTAACGAGATCGCAGATCGAGACACAGAAGAAGCGGCCAAAGAATCATCACGATAGGTATATCCGAGTTGACAAAAAAAAGAGGATCGAGTAGGAGCAGGCGCAGGTGAAGGTGGTGATCGGCCGACGCAAGCAAACAGTTAATTAAGCACCGGCAAAGAAACATTAAAATACCGGTCAGAGCTGCGCAAAACAATAATATCAATTTGAATACATATACGAACCGGAATAATTGTCTCGGGTTCTGTGCTGTTGTAGCTGTAGGCTCGCACAATTATGGCAGAATTAGTGGCCAAGGCTGATCTAGCCGCCTTAAGCGTGCAAGGAGGTGCAAGGGAATGACCATTAAGAACAGTGCGATGTAAAACAGAAATCGAAGCCCAGTATATGCAGTGCCATTTCTACTGTTCTCTCTGATGCGAACAGGTGGACGAGCGACGGTTCACCTCTGACGAGAAGAGGCGCAGAGGAAGTGAGATTATTGTAAGTACCCTTTGCTGCCCGATGAAATTGGACTCTGTCCCTAGGTGGGGCAACCCCTCGGGTCACCTGGCAATCCTCAATCTTCAACCCCTCTGCCCGCCTTCAGCGCAGATTGTCTTGCATTTTTGCACCGAGTTGCCAGCGCCATCGCACAACATAGTCGGCCGAGGAATTGCGTACGCCGCTTTGCGTTCGACTAAAGCCTCAGACCATCTTGCCTTCCTCGTACACCGGGCTTGTAAGTATAATTCCTTCCGTCCTCACAACAAGCAATGCTAATTTGCTAAAATGCGAAGTAACAAGCGCAGGCTTCATCTTTCGGTTCCGGATCGATATCGACTGTGAGCATGGTGATGCCGAACGAGGTCTGCCATCCCCACCCGGACTCCTTCGGCTGTATATTCTAATCAAAACAAGGCCTCTTTGGGAACCGATGCAATAGAAGGAGAGATCTACAACATACGTGGAGCCATACTATTCCGACCAACACCTTACGATAGGGAAATTACCGGGAAGGGAGATTCAATCATGGTTTATGATCCGAACGCGGACATGGACTCTCCGCCATCCTGGGAGAACGAGGATCCATCGAAGGAAGAAACAGGTCCAGTACCAGCGGGTTTCGAGATTCGCGTGATTGGAGCAGTCGTTGTCTTCAAACGCGTATAGCCTTCAGCTCATGGATTAGCTGGAGACCATCTTTATGGCCCACTAAAAGGTTGATGGATATATCTTGACTTCGGTTCTTTGGTACGAGCGCGGCCAAACAATCGGATGTTTCTGTCCCCCCAACTGTGCGCTCCCACTGCCATTGATGACTGCTCTGAAGTGCATTGAAGAGCCTATCTCCTAACATTGGAAGATTGGAGATAGGCGAAGAAGAGCATCGGTAGTCGATTTCTGTTTCTTGTTATTAAGATGCCTTGTATGAATATCGAGATAGTCATGGTATCTCACGTCTGTTTTGCTGTATCGCTGTTGAATTATTTTTGTGGCTATGATGTATTTCACGCGATTCAGTAGCCAAGGTTCCTTCTGGCCCACCCTCATCGGTTGCTTCGAATCCAGTCGAATCCATCGGCGTCTCTTCTATACGTCTTCGCTTAAGGGATGACTGTTGTTCACCGCTGGGGTTGGAAACTTTCTCGATGAACGTTTGAAATGGTCCAGAGGCCTTTAGAGGTCCCTCCTTTGCGAGAGATAATATAGTTTCGAATATTCGTGGCGGAATTTGTTCGATTCGTTCGTGATGGAGGTCTTCGATGAGAAAGTGAAAGGTCTTGTCGGTCATACCCCCCGAAGCTTTCCAGGCAGATGGCTGAAGCGCCATCGCCCACATGAGAATAACATGAGCATGCTGAGATCTAAGTGTCGCACATCTCGTTTCAGTCTGCTTATTTCTTGTTTTCACTTGCTTGGATTCGAAAGTAAACGTCGTTGGCCCCATAAAGATAAGAACTAGATTCCTTTTCAGAGTCGTCATCGTCGATGGAGTAAAGGATGTATCGTTCTTGGCAGACCGGACACGACTTGCAAGTCGAATATCCTCTTCATCGGGGTACCCGATGGCCAACAATCCCTGTATTCCAGCATCAAAATTCGCTAATGTCGCCTTGAATCGTGTGTATAAACCTCGGAACTCAGTTAATTGGTCCGTAGATGGGCGAATACGTTTTTGACAGAGCTTCAAGCTGACTGATTCCATTTTGTTTACCAGTGAATCAAACTGCGACAGAACCACAACGGCAGACATGATGAGATAGGCAGAAGACGCAACTCAGGAAAGAACAAACAGCAAAAACGGGAGGGTAATGGTATTTTAAAGGCGGATCGGTCTTTAGCCTATCCCAAGTTGGTTTAGTTGACTACGTGACTGGAGAATCACATTCGGATGAAAGTCACGAAAATGCGAGAGCTTTATTGGCGGATCGAAGCAGGTCCCAGCCAATTGGCATGGTTATTGGCTGGCAAACTATAGCGCAGCCTCGAGCTAAACTGATGCGTGGCTGCTGAATTTACCGTTTATTTCCAGCTGACGCTATTTACTTGGCGATATATCCAGATTTGATATAACTTTTTATGTGGTGTAACACCGAACCCCGCATTTTGAAGTATAACAACACTCACGTTTTTGAGGTTCGATAAAAAGTAGCGGCTTTGAATTTATGAGTGGCTGGCTGCTCCGTTCTATGGCCAATGGCAGCCAGTATGTAGCCGCCAGTCACCTTTCCGACGACTGAGTCCGTGCTTACATGCATATTTGTCATTGCGAAACCGCGTGCTGCAGGCCACGTCAGCAGAAAACTAAGTACGGAAGCTCTCAAGCCAAGAATAGGTGGTTGCGGCTCAAATATTTTTCAGCTGGAGTGGATCTTTGCTATAGTGATGGACTATTAGCCGCCGTAATCCTGGACTTATTCCCGTTCTCTGTCTTGAGCACGCCCAGGATGACAGGGTTCCCCGCTTACTCGATATTTGGCCCGACCCAGCTCAAGTTATATTGATGACAAGCATCAACCGGCTGTTTTCTCATCTAAATACAGACGTACGATTGCGTACTTTTGACCGGTATCGACCACAAGGCCCCTGTCGCTACCCACTGTCTCCTCATATGGTGTACACAGCGGTGCTGTTCACCACTGGTCTAATCGTTAGCAAACAGTCTTCGGTGGTACCAAAATCAAGGTCCCCTGTTGCGCGTCTCGCCGTGGCAACCTGTACACGGAAGTTTCACCTGCATTGCATATGCATGCCAAGCAAGGTCAACAACGCAGTGTAGCGCGCGGTGTATTCTACAACGGCTTTTAGCTGATTACTCTATGGAAGGCTATTTATGGCAATTACCTCATGAAGTATGTAATGTTGACTGTACTGGCGCGCGCCTGACCATTCAATGATGGTGCTCAGGCGCAGAACGAAACTATATATTAGATGCTCTCTCCAGCAGAACTGCATGTCACCAACAACCGCAAACTTACAACGATATCACTGCACCACATTGTGTTCTCGTACCGCAATTGATCATGTCTTTGGCAAATCTCAAAGTCAATGGACTTTATATCATCCTTTTTATTCGGAATCATCCGCCAGTTCCAAATGATTTCCACTGGGGCCTCTACTTTCATCGTCATCCCGACACTGGCGGCACAAAATACCACATCACGCAGCAAGGTAGTGGCTGGCTGCCCGGCCATGGACCTACTGCGGGTGTCTTTAAATCCTTTCTTCTTGTCGGGCTTTTCAGAATTGCTGATGTCCCTGTGGGATATGAAGGTCACTTGGATCAGACTATGAGGACATACGACAATCAGTTAAATGTTCCAGGCGTCACTTGCCGTGTCTGGGTCCTTTGGGTTCTGGCTCTTCTGCAAAAGACCATCAATGGACAGGTGATACTGAAATGTAACAATTTGGGAGCACTAGAGACCGAGGTCAAGAATTGGGGAAACGCAAATGCTATGACTGCCGCAAACAATGTCCAGCCGCGGCCATTGGCAGCTTCCTCTCTGTGCGGATTATGAGAGACCTTTCCAATGACCAAGGTGTGTTGAGCGCCCGAATTTCATCAAATTGCGAATCGCTAAATGCAGCAGCAGACGTGCGGGTATGTTTCTCGGTAATCTCAAGTGGCACGGGATTACAGGAAATGCCACAAGTTCTATGGTGGTAGCTATCCTATGGCTTTAGATTACAATATTATACGTCTACTGTCTCCAACAATATACTGGTGATTTCGCGTATGCGGTTCGAAATATGGTCGGTGAACGTTGATTGAAACAGAAAGCATGAATACAAAAGAGGCCAATAAGACATCACTGGTCTACCAATAGTAAGAAGCGCCGGTCAGAGAAGTCAAGGCCTTCTCACAATCCATCTCTGCCAAATATGAGTCTCCACCGAGTTTGATCACAAAGCTGTACCACCCAAAAATCCTCCTGCGTGAACCTCAAAGCAGTAGTGAAGTCCCAATATTCAGGGTACCAGCCTGCCGATTCCCAATCCAAAAATCCGGTGATCTTGCCCCCTTGTACCAGAATGTTATGGTGCTTTAAATCTCCGTGGGTAAAAACAACGCGATGAGGCAAGCTTCCCATCACTTTGACGCGATTGAGTGCATCTTTGTATTCCGTGTCTGATGAGAAACCACCCGACCAAGCAGGCCGTATGAGGTACTCATTGAAATCTGCCTCTGACTCAAATGGACCAGCAAAATGACCGGGAAGGCGGACACTCCTTATCGAGGTACCTCGAAGAGAGCAAATTCTTTGCCCACCCCAGGGACTTGACCACCCTCGTATGATTTTTAGGTAGCCTTTAAGCTCTTCTAGAATTGAATTTTTATCCTCGTCACTGAGGGATTCAAAAACTTGGCCTAATTCTTCACCGGGCACGCGAGTCATGAGAATCGAGACCGGCGCATGGGGTGTGTCAGTATGCTCGCCATAGCAGATTACCCTTGGGACTGGAAGACCTGCTCTTCGTGCAACTTGCATAGACAACACTTCCTCGATTCGAGTACCATCGGACCATTTCAAGATCAATCCAAATGGAAGCTGAGCAATCTGATTATCATAGGATATTCCGACCCAGTCGCAATAAGATCGAGAAAAGCGTCTCAGATATCTGTGGAAAAACCCCCAAAATTTACGCAGCCGTGGGTGCGTTGGCCGAGGAGTCGATGGTATTCGATCGCTAGAGACCGGCCGGACGTTGTCTGGCCACGTAAAATCGGGCATGACACAGCGAGGTATTAACCAATGTTTCATTGTGAGCATAGATGAGTATCTGAAGTGATCAAATCAGTCCGAAGAGTTAAAGGGAATATTAAGGTTGAAAGGGGAAACTGGCAACAGCGCGTCAAGGCTACTCTTTATAATGCCGGCATGAAATGCGGGCGGTGTATCAACGATCACATGGTAAGGTGCCGCCAAGACACTCAGCGAACTTGCTATGAATTGAGACTTAAATCACTGAAGCGAGTGCCGCTGTCGCTGCCCAATTCGGAATTACGTGCTCTAGTCACCACATGAGATTCAGAGCTAGCGGTAGTTACTTGGGTTATGCGGGTCTATCAGGAAAAAAGACAACTAATCTTCAAATGATCGAAATCATCACAATAAGTCGCGAGACCGCACACCAAAAGAAACCGAAGATTAGCTGCAACAGTCATCACAGCTTTCATGTTTTATAACCCTGTAGTCATCGAAGCAGGTCTTCATTCGCTGGGTGACTATTTGGTCATGGATGGTTTTCACAGCCGAAGACCATATGTATCTCATCACGAAGCAGAGCTACTTTCGCCAGTAGTCGATATCATCGTGTGGAGGCACATCCACCAGAAAAGACCCGATGTGACTCATGAGAAAAGTCAGGCGCCACTGCGCTCCTGGGAGCTGCGTGTAGATTTGCGACATCAGATTCTGTGTGATGTAACCTCAGATGAAGGTATACATAGCTAGGGATGCTGGATTGGGAGTACTGATGGTTTAGAGTCGTGTACTCGACATCATGTCGGCTTCATTGAGAGACGAATCTATACTGGGAAAATAAGAAACCTGCGAGATCCATCCGCCAGAACCCTATCGATATCTTCATGTCGTCTGCATTTTCTCAGCAACAGGACAAAAATTATTGCGGGATCAGAGTTATTCTCGGGTCCATCTCAAGGCTGAGGGCTTGAGTATGCTAATCGGCCGTCACTGCTGGCTCTAGACCACAGGCTCGGACAAGAACGTGTGACTATCGGTGAGGTATTATTGCCATTGGATGATTGTGACAAGGCGCAGCACCTGCAGTCAACAGGCAACCAAGTCGCGACAGAACAAGGTAGAGATCAACCAGGGGGAACAAAGAAGCGGGTCAGAGGATGCATCACCAATGCGGGCGCAGACGTGGTAAACCACCAAATCGCCGACACAATGAAGATCAGGTGAGCAGATAAAGAGCAATTTGGGTATTTGTAGAACGAATAGATTGAATAGGTAGTGTGAGCATCTGTAGAAGAATAATCGATACCGTAGTATGGGGCAAAATAACTTCGGTCCCAGGAGTGAAAGTGGAGGAAAGACAAGGGATCAGCCGCAGTTTGTGACCAAAAGTGACAGGGGTGGATGGGGCAGTCGGCGAGTCCGATTGGGCGTGCAAAATCCCAGGTGCTTAACAATGAGTGCAAGATAGAGAGGTAGAAGAATGGAAAAGTGAGAGAAGGGGAAGACGAGCGGCGGAGACGGGTGTTTTATGTCGGAGGGCATTGAAGGGAGGTTACGTGACGGCGTATTGGGGCGCTAAACCCGAAATGGCAAAACTAACCGGATACAGTAATTCACAGGTCCCCATTTTACATGATAAACAATTTTCACTTAGGCCCTGAATCACGAGAACGTTCGGGATCAGTAATCGAAGACTAGGTACGGCACATGAGTTTGACCGATCGGTAGGTTGAATTGTGGGGGTTACCCGACGGAGTCACAGATGGGATCATCCCACCGACGGGATGCCGGCACAATTTTTTATTACAGTGCAACTAATTGTATAAGAAAGGGATGGTCGTATATTAAAGTATTCAGACGAGTTTCCTTGCCAGTAGCTACTAGCATCACTTTACTGGTTAGGCCTAGTAAGAGATTTATGTCTAAAAAAAAGGAATTACAGCCTGGTAAACTACTAAGTAGTTAGGATTGTATTACTCGGGAGAATATCTGCCATCTCGGCCAGCTTATTTCCTATCATTCACTTCCTCCACATAACAGTGGGTAGGAGGCACTCCATATGTAAGGCCGCAAGGCCCTGAGAGATACTAGAGTTTCAGATTGTGAGCCACTTGGTGTAAGAGCAAGACCGAGAGATGCGAGTCTACGGCGAATATAGGCAGCTTACTGGGCATCACCAAACAGAAATAGATGCGGGTTTATATTCAAAAAGCCAAATAGCAAAATAGCAAAATAGCAAACGCATAAGTGGAAGATTTACAACTATTTAGGGTAGGTAGGATCTTGAAGATCTATGTGAAGTGTATTTTTTTTTCTTCTTTGCAACAAACATTCTCTTCATTCGTATTTATCAACACTAAGTATGATCTGCAAAAGTTTACAGAAGAGGTTAGACAAAACAGCAGTCCGACCAAATAAACACGTAATCACGTCAATCTAGCTACCAGAGCGTTTCATAATGTGCCTTGTATTTTGGGAGGTGGAAGTGGTCTCGCATATGGTAGCAGATACAGGCTATATGTAAAAGCTTTAGTAAGGCTAAAGGTACGTACTTGTAACCAAAGAGGTTCTTTCCTGTTAGTAGCGAGTAGTAAGTGTCTAACTTGGGCCATGTATAATAGTATAAATCAAATCTTCCCGTAATGGGGAGAGTTCCTACGTAGTATTATGTACTTGAACGAACAATTGCAAGAAGAAAACACTTTCCAGAGAGTAATCGAGTCAGGAATGTAGGTATGATCACATTCAGCCAAAGGGGCTCCATCCTCCAGCTACCATATCGACCACCCTTTTAGTCGCATCATCCAAGTCTTCTTTAGGAAGCCCCAATACATCATTTGCCAACTCCATTGTTCCTGCGAAATCACCTTCCTGGTTGGTTGGCAAAAACACACTTGCATAAAGCATCTTAGGAAAGCCCGTAAAAACACCCTTGGCCAACTCCTCAGCACCGTCTGCAAGACGCTTGGCGACACTCTCGTAACTGATCTCCCAATCAGAGTCTGTGGTGCCCAAGACACGATGCAGACTATCTAGCACATCGCGTTGCGAGACGCGGAAGCTATTAATCAGGACATCCTTATTCTTAAAGTCGGCAAGCGCAGGGGTGGATCCCGATTCTGGCAGGCTGAGGAGAGCGGCCAGAGCGCGACCACATTGGTCCCATGTGCTGACACTAACAATGCGAGTGCCGTCATCGAAAAAGGTGACCTTCCGGTCTTTAATCGTAAAGCCAAACCATTGCTCTCCGCATGCCAGGCTCCATTCGTACCAGAAACCACATGGCAGTGTCACTGAGGACGAAGCACCAGTTTGAGCGTCAGCAATTCGAGCAAGAGCACTCTTTCCGTATAAATCCGTGTCCTTCACGTCCTCGGGGGTGATGGGGTACCCGTATGCATTGGGCATGATATAGGGGACACCGGCCTTTGCGGCAGCTGTGGTGATTCTAGCATGAAGGTCTTCGGGGGCTCGGACGCCGAGAGTAATCGCAAGGAATTGTTGGCCAGTCAAGGCCTTAACAAGTGAGGCTTCATCGTCGTAGTTGACTCGAACGACTTGTACTCCCTCGGGGACTTGTCCATCGCTACCTTCACGGGTGAGAGCAGTGATTGTATGTTGCCCTGTTTGCAGAAGCGATTGAGCAAAGGCTCCGCCGATACGGCCAGTAGCCTGGTGATGGTCAGCATTTGCTCCTTAAGGAGAACCCAGCAAAATACAGGGATTGAGGCTGTAGACTTACTCCGACAATAGCAACTCGTGTGATAGGTTTCGTGGACATGATTAAAGGAATGATTGATGGGACTGGATCTAAATTTCTGTTTGACAGGTTGCGCCGATAGTGATTTATATATTCAAGCTATCCCTGGACTAAGCGGAACCTCGGCGAGGAGATAGTCGGAGAATGGATCTAAGCATCGGAGAATGGTTGTGAACATCCGAGAGTGGTTCTAAACATCGGGGAATGGTTATAACCATCGGAGTTAACAGTTAAAGCCGAAACTTTGCTTCTAATAACCACGGGTCGTATGTTGCTTGTCCCCGTGGGGTCCGCCCTATATTTGACGCCTCCACCAATAAAAATGAAACAACGCCATCGAGATCTGTGTGCATCACCCTGGAGTTAGGTAGGTATAATAAGCATATACATGACAAATCTGTAGGCGGATCAAAGTACAGATACTCTGCCAGCGCATAAGCTAGATGCCAAACCTTCCAATAAAAGGATAACTCAGATCTAAGACAGGACGAAGATTTTTGACGTATGCCTATGGAAAGAGTCATGTGCCCTTTCCTAGACACCTATCTCTAGTTCAGCTCTTTCTTTTGTGGTGCCCTAATGGGCGTAAGAGTTTTGCCCGATGACAGGGGTCCACACTATTTGAGGAAGTAAGTCTGAAGCCATCTTTGAGTGGAGTGAAATTTCACTTACCCATCCGTAGTTATCACACCGACATTGCTCGTAAGCGGGGCAACTGAAGACAGAAACGTAATAATGAGTATCCCACAGTAGCCAAGAGAGTGCGTCTTCCAGATGACACTTACTGGACCCCTTCCATACCGAATACCACATGCCACAAAGTTTCAAATACCCACCCAACACCGTAATTATCAACGAAGGGAACACTCTTTTCGTCCACCCAGTTCAGCATACGAATATAATCACTTTTAGGTCGCTGCTGAATGCGTGCTCGGCTGACCGCAAACTGCGCACAGCAAATCCCTCCAATTGTGTCCGGAACATGCGCATCATCACCAAATATATCCTTGTATATCCTCGGAAAGTTTGCCCGAGCGTCGTTGCTGTCAATATCCTCCTGAGAGGGGCTATTTGTATGGATGTGAGCCGGACATCCTGGGTTATTCGTACAGCGCAGGTTCAAATATCCCATCGCATCCACAGCTTCCAGGCGTAGGTTGGGCAGAGTGTTGCTTGTTTGGGGGCCAAATAGATCGTTGTGCCACTGGTCGGGGTCGGCATGGACGAAAATGGAGTATTCGGGGAGGTTTTCGTATAGGTCAACAATGAACGAGAGATAAGCGGAAGCTTCACGGCCGCGAGAGGAGTGCGGAGTGAGTAGTTCTTTCTCAGGTCTTTTATCCATGGTGTAAATGAACGGAGTATTGTCGGTTCTGGCCATGGGCATCCGATTAGTATGACTACCTGCCAACCGGGGCGCTTGTACTTGCTGTGTTTGAAGGTAATCACGAAGCCATCTTAAGTCATCTCTGCGTGTCTTTGGTACTACCAGCGCGACCTTTGTGGAGTTTGCGCTGTAGCTTCGGGTTCTCTTAGCAAGTTCGGATAGCGCCGCGGCCTTTTCTAGCTTTTCTGTTGAGTATTCTACCAATTTCAGCATAGGGCTGCACTGGATTTAATGATGCTGATTACCGAATTTTATGATCACGAGAGCTGCGCAGGCAAATATTATGAATGCTGATAATACGGGTCGATGCCTAATCCGTGAGATGATCGATCTCTTGAGTCGTGCCGGATATACATGGCTTCCAGATCTGCTGTGACTGAATTTATCGTTCATTTTGAAATTTATTAAGAAGTAAAATGAAAGAAAGAGAATTTATTTTTCCTGTGTGACTGGTTAGCTTCCACTTAAGACATGCGCTATGGCCTCGTTGGGCGCCCCCGTATCTCAGGGACCTCGGGAAGCTCCACATGAGGCTTCGCTTGGCCTGAACTGGCCTGAACTGGCCTGAATTGACCTGATTTCGAACATTTGGGGGCCAGTCATAGACGAGCCTCAAGTTTCCACTCCTGGATGAATTCCGCCCCCATTTCTTCTTTGAGATCAAATTCCCTAAAAATCGCTCTTACATTGTTTCTTCATATCATACGGAGTAGAAAGCCACCTAAAATATGATGATTCAAATCAAATCCTTACTCCATACGTAGAAAGGGTATGCTATCTCAACCCGTATTCAAAGCATTCGAACGCGTGATTTTGTGAGATCAAACATTTAAAATTTGTCCAAACTGGTTGTGATGATGCCGGCCCCGGGGGCCATGTGCTATTTATTTTACTAAGCAATCATTTCCTGACACAAAATTGGTATTTGCCGGTCTTAGCACAGCACAACATAGGGCCTGCTCACTAGTGCCACAACACGTCCGGGATTTATTTTAGCAAGTTTCCTCAGACCTAGCCATCCTGGATCACTCTTATAATGACGTTGAGATATAGATGAAATCTGATAGGATAGTAAAGGATCATGATGATTATGATATTCTCAAGCAAGTTAATCCGAGGTCCATTCTCCGCCCAGATTCATATCGTCCGCTAGCAAACCTTTCTTCCCCTATCCACTAGAACAGGTCTCCTCTCAAATACTCTCACGCGGTCATACCGCATTCCTGCAAAGGAACCCCCGAGTTGGAGTTCCTCTTGGGGGCACTGAAGTCTTCCGGGTGTGTCTCTTCCACAGTAATGATCTGCGAGTGTCGGATCCCTTCAGGCAAGAGAAACCCCCCTTTAAAGAAAGAGGCGTCCTTGTACTTCTTGATGTTCACATGCTCACTCGCCGTCAGAGGTCCCTCAAAGTTCTGGAAAAGGAGTGCTCTCGCCGTGCCGTGGTGCGGTTCGCCTAAGCAGAGGACACTACGTGATGCGCCCCCCCCCAAGTTCTATCAGAGTCTCTAATCGTCCTCCATAACAAAACTGTACCAAAAGCCCGTATCCTTTCATCCTAGCCATACTGGGTCCCATGGATAATACACTGCCGGGTTTGTGCTGTTACCCCATGATCTCGAAAAGTAGGCTGGTATCCGGTTGCGATATTGTAGTAGTGCACAAGAACCTGCGGGCTTTGAACCGGCTCTTTATATGGACCCTATTCTGTCACCTGGAAAGTGTGGGGGGATGCTTCAACTGGGGAAGGTGCGGCCCAGTGACCAAACTCAAATCGTCCATAACCTTGAAAGGATATGGAATCAGGCAGTGGCGCGTACATCAATCGTAAGTTGCTGTAATACCTAGCTAGTGCAGTCTTATTGTCACTGCTAGGAAGGGGTGAAAGGAGAGGAAGAATCATCATCTCTTCAATTTATTAGAAGCGAAGTATTTATACCCCGAAACTAACAAGCAAACTGCTTAGTCTGCTAACAAATAGTCAAATATATGGTAATAATACGTCATTCTAGTGGTCTTTCCACTCGTCCTTCCAACAGTGTTTCTAGTAATCCTTTTAAATGTACCTAGAAGGCGGCAAAAATATAAACTGACGGATCAATCGATTGTATACATCAACTAATTATACAAAGTGATGTAGGCAACCTCGGCAGGGTACCTGCTTCGGGACGCCCAAGTAGCAGAAATAACAGGTACAGCAACAGTCCTCCGTCTCGTATGGACACGTCTTGAGCCAGCGCTTCAACGTGATGTACGAGAACCCACGCCGGCCACAACAATCTCGCAGTTTATGGCAGATCTGGATCTATGTTACGGACAATGGTTATACGAATGTGGTGTTTGCGTCGAAGTCTGCCTGAGGAATCACTTGCTGCGTTTTGTCGTAGGGTAGTGCGTTAGTGAACGCGATATCCGGGAAGTCATAACTGGTAGGACAGACACGGCTTGAACTGCTTCCGGCGGGACTAGGGCTGCACCGATGAAAAACTCGGAAATGCTCAAGCGAAACTTTCGGCCGACTAGGTATGAGGCGGGGTTCCAGCTGCCGCAGAAGACGTAAAAAGCCTTGTAAACCGGAAACCCGGGTGAGCCATTAGCCCATATGATCATTGGGGGGGGTCTAATGGAATACGCGCGGTTCGTATATCTCCATGCTGGTCAAAGTCCGCTTGAAAATGAGAGCTCCGCTGGCGGGGTGTATGGTGCAGATTCAATAGAAAACTCCTTCGTCGTTTAAACGGGCGTAGGAAAGTGCAAGACGCGCTTCTTGCTTCACGTTGTCCCAGTTTGTGCACTGAAAAGTGGAAGACCATCCAGGTTGCGACTGTTCCCATATCGATCTTTTCGCCGGTTAACGGGCCTGGCCTTTTTCCATTGCGCTGCCCATCAACCGGGTGGGACATATTGACTTTGTCCCAGCATAGCGCGTACAAGGTAGACTCGTCGTAAAATCCCCAGAGAGATATTGTGAACGCTCGCTCAGTGTGTAGCGAGATTGGAAAGCGACTGAGCAGTGCAGGCAGGTAGCTGTGGGCGTAGTATCCTCCATCACTGGATATCAATTAAATGGTAGGCAAGTTGCTACAACTCTGGCTATATCTAACCTCGTAAGCTGAGAGTGGATGACTAAATTACTCCAAGGAGAGATTTCTAGGTGGCACACTTAGGCACCCGCACATATGGGACCAATTCAATGCTTCCAAAGAACATAGAGCAAAAATCAGCCTCTCCTATATTCGTTTCCTTCCCTTAAGTCTTCTCTACTCGCTATGAATACTTCCATATCTCCAGGTGCCAAACCCGCAGTGCCGCTGACAGGCCCTACTGGGGCTTTTATGGTGGAGTTGCTGATCTGGAACGGATCGCCCTTCAAAGATCACTGGGCGTACTTTGTTCGGTCGCACACGGACCCTGATATCGGCGTAAAGATACATGCGACCGGCAATGTGAGAAGTGGCTTCGAGTTCGAAATCAAGCGTAGTGAAAACTTGCAAACAACCGAAGACATTCCTTCGACGAGGGTCCCGCTGCAGTGGGTCGACGCAAACTACTTTAACGAGAAGGCTATGCTTAACGACGGAGAATATAAAATCGACAATGCGCCTGTCTGTGGCTTCGAGAGGAGTGCTTACGAGGTCAAAGCTCCAGGGAAAAGTCTGAACACAGTCAGTGACGGGGTGAGATTCATCCCCAACCTGTCCCCTAGAATGAATGCCATGGATGTGTCCGCACTTAAAGCCACACTCACCAGGATTTATACATGGCTCTCTATTGTGTCACTTGGATATATATGCTAATTCGAATGTTCTAGTCCAAGCCAGGTAGGAAAGTCATCCAGAGGGACTGCCAGACATGGATTGTCGAGTCTGCCGATCAACTTCGCCGTGACAATATTTTTAGCAATGAGGTTGTCGCTTACCTTCACGCAATTAAACTGTGATGGTGGATTAAATCAGTGGTTGAGCCTGGTCTCTTTTCCTAGAAATAGTTCCTTGCATATTTTATGAAATCTTCCTTGAAATGTCCACCACATTTTCGTTCATCTATCGGTCGGACACGGTCTTCGAGGGATTTGTCCTTCGATGGGGGTTTATAACCAGGACATGAAATAATTTGTGCACCCGCACGCGGACCCTGATGCGTGAAGATACTCGGTACATACAACCACTTTCGGTTATAGTGGGCATTCGATTTCAAGGGCAAGTGGGTCGAGTCCTAAAGAAGAAAGCGCTGCAACAAAAATAATCATCGAACCCTGAAAACCTCGATACCAATGCTACTCCTCTATAAACCGACGGTATCCCTTTCTCGGGTTCCCCGTATCTCGAGCTGAATTGCCACATGTCCTAGCTAAGCAAGAATAGGCGGTTAATTAATCTATGATGCGGGATAGAGTTGCTAAAGTGTCGATCTTAATTTCCGCCCTCGAACCCCGGATTTATGAAGCAGATGCAGTAGTACATAGTGCCGTTTAGTGCAATAAGCATACTCATCACAGTAAATGATCAATATAAATGAGAATTATGAGGCAATATCATGCGAGCTCATCGAATTTTGGATCGGGCCGCAAATGCAGGTCTTTACAGATGAGGTCCATACGGCAGATAATTTAGAACAAATGGAGGATGGCAACCTTGGAATGACTTCTATAAGACTTAGATTGTAGTATCTAGGTGGAGCATGCAACAAATGTTATAAAAAGTGATAAAAAGAAAGCCATGGTATGTTATATAATCTTCATGGTCTCTAACTAACTATTCTCTTTTTTTTGCTCGTAAACTTCAGCCCCTATAGTGGGACCTCACACCACATTGGATGTGTAGCCGTCTTGAAAATATAGACGCAGATTTTGAATATTATTGAAAAAGACTTGATTGGAACAGCTTTCAATAAAGCACTTCCACAGCGCTGTGAATTGTATATTGCAATGATTGGTCGTCCAAACTCTTGCCATCAAAGAACTCGCGCGACTCCACTTCACCTCGTTGTGTTTGCTGTTGTAGCCTACAGTAGTACTCGGTGACTATTTCAATCGCGACCCCATCCCGCGACAGCCGTTTCGTGACATTCACTGACATTCACCGTGGTGAGGATGCTCGCACTGCGTGAATACAGGCCCCTACTAGTAGGTGATGGGGGGGTGGGGGGTTTGTGGGGTCAGCCAAGGGCTGCCAATAGGATATGCCAGACTTGTCATCAGATCGTCAAAAGCTCAATCTCGCTTGACTATTGATTCCGTTTTTAGCAATGAAAAAAACATGGCATTGGGCTAATGATTTCCCTAGGCCTATCACGGGAGCAGGGGTATAAAGATAATAGGACCTACCATCTTAGTCGAATTGTTTCCGCTCATTTGACTCGTCTCATAACGCTATATTCGTCATGATTTTTGGTCGCCTTCTTGGCGTAGCCGCGCTTGCTGCTATTGTCAAGGCCGTAGAGCTATCGGGCTATGAGTACATCGTGGTTGGCTCTGGGGCAGGAGGTGGTCCTTTAGCGGCGCGACTCGCCTTGGCAGGTCATCGCACGCTTCTTATTGAAGCTGGAGACGACCAAGGAGCGAATTTGAACTATACTGTCCCTGCTTTCTCTGCGACCGCTTCTGAGGATGAAGCTTTGGCATGGAACTTTTACGTCAAGCACTACGCCGATGAGTCTCGGCAAAGGCTTGACTTCAAGACAACGTACGAAACTCCGGACGGCAAAGAGTACACGGGCTTAAATCCACCGGCGGGGTCCACGATGAAAGGCACACTTTATCCCCGTACCGGAACCCTTGGTGGTTGCACGGCACACAACGCACTTGTTACCGTCTACCCGCACGACTCTGATTTCGAATACCTTGCCACACTTACCGGGGATGGATCATGGTCACCCGACAACATGCGCAAGTACTTCAAGCGCATGGAGAACAACCGCTATCTACTCCCATTACTCAAGGGCCACGGCTATGATGGTTGGTTAAGCACCGAGACCGCACCACTAAGCATTGTTCTAGAAGACCCCCAACTTCTAAGCTTGCTGCTTGGTGGAGCATTTTCCCTAGGCAATGTGACCAAGTCAGTTTTCAACATCGGTACTCTACTCGCAGGAGACGCAAACTCGGCCGCAAAGCACCGCGATACCTCACCGGGATACTATCAAGTCCCCCTAGCATCCGATGAAAGCTCTCGTAACGGCCCTCGTGAGTTCGTGACCACCGTTAGGGATGCGAAGAATGCCGACGGCTCCAAGAAATTCCCACTTGACATCCGTATGAACTGCCATGTGACTAAGGTCACCTTTGACGAGAGCACCCCTCCCCGCGCAACAGGCGTCGAGTTCCTCGACGGGAAGTATCTGTACAGCGCTAGCCCCCGCTCTAAGACGGCGGGCAAGGGAACACCAGGCTCAGCAGCAGCTTCGCGCGAAGTCATCGTCTCCGGTGGCGTGTACAACTCGCCTCAAATCCTGAAGCTCAGTGGTGTTGGACCAGCAGAGGAGCTCCAGAAATTCGGAATCAAGGTTATCTCCAACCTTCCCGGCGTGGGTACAAATTTGCAAGACCACTACGAGACTGCCGTGCAAGGTCATGTCCCTAAGAACTTCACAGCGCTTGATGGATGCACGTTCAATCATGGTGATGATCCCTGTCTTGACCGTTGGAATAAGCCGGTTCTTGGTAACCACGGAATCTATTCATCCAATGGATTCGGAGCTGCAATGCTCTATAAGAGCTCTGTCACCGCAGATGATAGCTTCGATGTGTTTGTGTTCGGCGGTCCTATCAACTTCCGCGGATACTTCCCTGGATACGGCGTCAATATCACCGAGCGCCATGACTGGTTCACTTGGGCTGTTCTAAAGGCCCACCCTCGTAACGCTGCTGGGACTGTGATGCTCCGTTCTGCCGATCCGCTCGATATGCCCGATATTACTTTCAATTACTTTGACACTGGCTCTGGTGACTATCAAAAGGATCTGGAGGCTATCACTGAGGCCATTGGTGTTGCGCGTGGCGCCTTCGACCGCCAGTTGGTTGATGTGTCTGAGGTCCTCCCTGGTGATGATGTCAAGACCGATGAAGAGATCCATGACTACATTAAGAATACCGCCTGGGGTCACCATGCTTCCTGTACTTGCCCCATTGGATCTGATGATGATCCCATGGCTGTTTTGGATTCCAATTTCCAAGTTCGCGGCGTATCAGGCCTTCGTGTTGTGGATGCCTCTGTGTATCCCCGTATCCCCGGAACGTTCACTGCTCTTTCCACTTTCTTGGTGGCTGAAAAGGCAGCTGATGTGATTCTTGATGCAGCGAAAGCGAGTCAGTGAGCTTATTTATTTACTACCCCTATATTATAATGACCAAGATTCAAATCGTGGATCTCCCGTGTGTACATATCTGACCAATGTCTGGTCTTTTGGAATGCGGCAATTAATTTTCAGCGGAATTTTTTCACTCAGAGACATTCTCAGAAACGGACATATATTTCTTCAATAACGCCGATGTATTCCAGGGCTTAGTTATATGTATGTTTGAATTTATGGTCGCTCTAACGCAAAAATAAAAAGATCGTTCCCCTCTTCTTCGAAATCACCGACAACCTTGAATCCACACTTTTCTAGGACACGGCAACTCCCACGGTTCCTCTTCTCACATAGAGCAAAGGCCTTCTCGACCTCTGCCGGGGTATCTTCGCCATCAATTGTTCGCCGTGCCAAATTCCACCACATCTTCAACATCAATTGCAAAGCCTCTGTTGCGTACCCTTTCCCCCAAGAAGATGGATGCACTGCATATCCAATTTCAGGGAAGGGGTCCACTTGATTGATGCTAAGGGATCCGACGACTCGTTCTTCTGTTTCCGGGATTGACTTGTCCACAATGGCATAATTAAATGAACGGCCAATAATATCGGAGGGACCACTTGTGAAGATCTTTGTTGCCATCCATTCACGGGTTTCTTCAATTGATTTGAATGGAGTTTTGGGGTGGCTGGTAGAGTTAGCATTGTGGACATTCCTCATCAATACCTACGTAGGCGATGATCTTTACTCACTTCATTTCTGCGACTTCGGGCCGGGAACGAATGGCGAACAGTGCGGCAGCATCGGCGTCGGTAATTGGCCGAAGAAGGAGTCGGTCACTCTCAATTGAGGGCCCTGGTGATGGGACGATCACGTAGGTGGGTTGTTCAGGTAGGCCCATATTGAAAATATTTTATTTCTTTATATTTCGGAGAATATTCTTGAACATGAAGATGGTAAAGAAATAAATAGGAAAATTGGACGGCAGCGCTAAGCCAGTCCTGGAGCCCGATTGACTCACAAATCAAAGTCTTTGTATCGGCATCCCGAATACTGGAGTGAGTCACTGTATATGTATTTAATGTGTGAGCTTTTATGATTTTCTACAAAGACTCCCAACAATGACAGTTTGAAGCAAGGTACGGAGTAGAACTTTTTATTTTAAGGTAGCCATGACAATAGGTTTTCGATGCCCGAAACCGGACCCCGCATCGCCGGTGGCCACTGAACCCTAAATTCCGCAGGGTTACTGACTTAGGACCGGTCCGGTTCGACATCAGGTTCACGGTGAAGGCAGAACATGTCACAGGGTTTAATTTGCCAACATAGTGCAAATCATGACCACAAAATATTGAGTTTCCTGAGCCCACGCTTCGGCTTAGGTTCCGGCTCGGGATTTTTGTGCCAGCTTTCGATGAAAGGCCGAATGGGAATGGCCGCCAGTGGGATGATCTTCGTCTTCGCCCAAAATTTGTGGGCGAAGTACACGATAAGGATGAACGGCAGGTTGAAATATGTCGAAACAAAGGTTGCAGTACTCCAATGACCGCGCATAAATGTCGTAAAACCTCCGGTGAAAAAAAGAACGATATATATGACCAACGAGATCCAAGTTATGTATGGCTGAAAAGGTGCTGCCCATGGGAGCTCCTTAAACCTATCAATTCCCTGCGTCTTGCATCCATAGTAGAATCTGAGATAGACAATGCAGATACAGATCAAGTTCACTAGGGTCGAGATAGAAACAAGATTCTGCAGCCATGTGAATACCGTACTAGCCGAATCGGAAAGACTCATGTATCCAAGTGACATGAACACGGCATAGAGAGCAACAGCGACCCAAGGGATACCAAAGCGGTTGATACGTTTGAAGACAGCAGGGGCGTGACCCTGGGTTGCCATACCGTACAGGATTCTGGAACCACCCAAGATATTGCTGTTTCCGGAAGACCATGCTGAGGTGAGAACAACTGCGTTGATGATCGAAGGAACCACCTTAATACCAGCATGGCGGGCTGCGATAACGAAAGGAGACTGCGAGGCTGTCCCCGACGAACCCAGAAGATTTGGATCGGCAGACGAAACAATCAGACCGACCATGAAGATTGTTATCACGTAGAACATCAAGATGCGAATGAAGATACGTCTGGCGGCCATGGGAATAGCATGACGGGGGTTTCGAGTCTCGGCTGCTGCGAGAGTGAAGTTTTCGATACCAGAGTAGGCGAAGAGAGCGTTGTCGAAAGTTTTCCAAAATCCTAAAAACCGGCCAAGGGACCCGCCTACTCCCAAGTACTGGACGAAGGGGCCATAGGGGGCTTTCCAGTAGGCAAATCCGATAGACTCGCCATTCGGAGCGCCGCCGCAGGTGATCACCTATCAAAATGAATTAGCACGCAAGGTAAACGTATTCCAGGCTTGAAGGGAGCAATCACCAGAGCCATTATGTTTATACCGATAATGAGCATGATCTTGAGAATAGAAAATCCAAACTCAAGCTCTCCATATACGCGAACAAAGACAAACGCGGTAGAAAGCATAAGAAATCCAAGCACCGTGATCCATATTGCGTTGTTGATCGTGATCCAGAATTCAATGATGACAGCCGCAGCGACAATTTCCGAAGGGATCGATACAGCATAGGAGTATACCTGGTTCCACCCGTTGGCGAACGCTAGCGCGGGGTCACAGAAGATTTCTGCGTATCGAATAACACCGCCATTTAGAGGTACCAGAGCTCCCATCTCACCAACAGCGAAGACGACACTCGAAACAGTAGCACCGATGATTGTATATGCCAAGAACGCACCCAATGGTCCAGCTTCCACAATGGCACGGCCCGAACTGAGGAAAATACCCGTCCCCACCGTACCGGCGAGAGCAATCATCTGGATGTGTCGCTGATGGAGACCCTGTCTGAACTCACGAACCTCCTTGAGTTGGCCCGCAGCATTCTCTATGTCGTTATTTTCCCTCATTTCGTCGTCTTCGTAGTTTGGAACTTTTGAGTTGGACGCAATTGGGGTATTAATGCCATTGGCGTCCTTCAACAGATGGGTCGTTATAACAGGTGACATTGCAAACCCCGTGGCGTGACACAAAATCCTTGGAAAGGAAAAGACCTAAGATATGTAATAACATTATTACTGCTCGTACTTTTGCACATAACTAATTCTTCTTTCGATTGCGCAGATTGTGGCCCCCAGGTATATATAGTTGGGCAATAACAGCTACTTATAAACGGCGAATTTGCAATCCACATGTTACTGTTGGCTACTGGACCGGGTCTCTTATTAAAAGGCGGCTTTCGCGTAAAACGAAAAAAAGGAAAGAAAAAAGAAACTTTTCAGCGGGGTTTAAATAGGGCATCTATTTACTCCCGGGGTCCTCATCTGCTGCCCAGATGTGGAGCATCTCCCGCAAGAGTGGGCCACGCTTTGTCAGATTTGGATTGATCCGGGACTATCGCCAGATGGATACATGTGTCGCGTTTCAGAATCCTCTATGAGTGTTGTGGAGCTTGGAAGTTGGACCGCTTCAGCCGCGATAGGCATCTTATATTGTAATATAGTCCCGGGTGGGCGGTTTGATGAGAATATAAAAGCAAAATAGAAACGAATTACAGTCTAGACTTTTACATTCTCGAAGATGGGGTTTTATCCAGTGTAGTGAGTTATTATTATTCCACTGTTACTATTAAGTCTTGCGGAGAAGAAACATATCATTGCACCCACCCCACCGTAGGAGCCACAGGTTCCAGGATTGATGTAGCCATATATGTGGCGTTTTATCCTAGCATCTTCTCCATTCTAAAAGGATGATTTGTTTCTCTATTCCATCTTCTAAGGTTGCATATAATGCATGCATATTAGATGGCAAGTCTCTCTTTTCCGAGGCTTTGGTGTATGCTACTATATATGACCTCTTTCACTTCAATTCACCTTATTCATTTTTAATCTTTCTCTCTCTTTCCTTTGACTCCTTTACATTTCAAGGGTTTGGCTAACATGTAATTTATCTCTCTTTTTCTATACATTAACTATTATACATCTGGTGACATATAACTTCCTAGTTAAATGTCCATATATATGTATTATTTTTATGCACGTGAGGAAAAGAGAACTAAATGGATTTATATCGAAAGGGCAGCGATAGACCGAGAGCTCTGAATATGTACATGTATATACCGGATGCGAATTGTTCGATTGGGGTGCCAGAGCTTTATGCAATTAGGGTCTCTGGGGCCCCCATATTTATATGGGGATCTATTCCTCCACGGCTGATATTTTACAATAGTCGAAAGACAGGCATTTTCGTTTGAAATATGTCAAATTAAACCACATCAAACCCTTCATAAAGCCCAGCCCCCATCAAGCTCGCAACGTCGGCGTTCGTAAACATTTCATTGGCAAGTGCAAGGACAAGCATAAGAATGACGGTGATGTGGACGGCAATACTTCTATCACTTTGCAGAAGGTTCCACTGAAGTACAAGGCCCCAGAAACTCCTGATACCGCAGCAACGCCTAAGAAGAAGGCCAAGAGGGCCAAGGCAAGGAAAGAGAAATCCCTGATCCTCATTTTTATTAACTAACCCACAACGCCTCTTTCGGTACGGTATAAGACTATGCTTTTTATGGATTTCCGCTCGAATGGCATGTGTTCTATCGCATATATGATGAGCAAACCGTTATGGATATTTGGGGGCGTCTCCGAGAAGTGTATAAGCGTGTTAGTGATGATTGTACTATGTTCCATACAGGCATGGTAGTAAAGATATGGTGGTAGTTCAGTGATACAACGCTGATTTTGCTATATTGATCCATATGGTTGATATCAGGTTCTTGCTTTGTACAATCGTCCGGTAGCTCTTGGTGGTCAGTCTCCATGGCTTAATTATGCGGGTTGCGCAGTGGTAGAGCGTTATAGCCACCATTGGACTAGCTCCTTCCGAAGGATTTCTCTGAACTCAATATTTCAAAGACCAGTATCTCTATCCAAATTGTTGTGGATGTCAGCAAAATTCAGGCCACTGCTTATGTAGAATTAAGTGCCACAAGATCATGTGGTCATATCCTAGTTTTTGATCCCGCAATACCATCTCCCAAGCTATTCAGCCAATCCCTAAATTACTCTGTCATCATATAATTACACTTAACGGCTTGTTGCGGAGGTCAGAATGATCGTTTCATTGAGCAACGAGAAGTGGGAATGTGAAATTCTGTCCAAACACTTCCAAAATCGTCCGGGGATAACTGATTTACCCATTGGGTTGATACCTAGGTACATTTATTTGACATTAATCAAGATAATACACAAGGTTTCCGAGTCCAACCACCCGGTGAAACTTTGTGTCTAATAGATAACCGAAATATGACCAAGTAGATCCTGCAGCCCAAGTCTCCTCGGACCCGGAGAATGCACTTCATTTCAATGTAAGGGCAACACCATCATACGGAATTCCAAAGCTCTCGAGCAGGTTGATTGCAGCGGTTTCACCCGACTTGTAAGCACCATGCACGCAGCCATTACCAACAAGAGTACAATGCTCACCGGCAAACTGCAAGCGACTGGCTTTGTGGTTTTCCAACGCATCAACCAGAAGCTGCGGCTCATCTCCAACCTTGTCGGCGGAGTAACTCCCATACCCAGCCAGCGGGTCCTGGGTCCAATGTGTAGTTTCAACATTGATCAGACGGGGCAAAGCCTTGTAGGGTTCTGTACGGAATAATTTGAAAAGTGGTTCAAAAAATAGATATATCTCCTTCGGATCTTGCATGCTCTCGATGCGTTGAGTCAGAGGCTCGGCAATCTGTACGCACAGCTCTTTGCTGCCCGTCATAATCCATAGGTTGATTGTCACGGTGGCGTAGTTGAGGATGTTATCATTCTCTCCGATGGAGAGTATGCTGGGGGTGGACTGCACAGATGACCCGGACGAAGCATCCGATTCATCTGGCGGAGATGGGTAGAAGACAAACTGGTCATTCTCCTTTGACCAGAAAACGTCGGCGAATTCAAAAAACACTTTGCCCAAGGCGCCGTAGCTGAACTTGGACATGCCCTCTTGGATGTCACTCGGCAAGGGCGGGTTGAATGAGATGAGGTTGTGGTGATAGACTCCCAGGGGGCTAGTCATGATAACTGCATCTCCCCCGATGAACCCGATTTCACCAGCAGCATCCTTGTACCGGACTTGAGCTGGTGCGGTCCCGTCTTCGTTCCACTCCACGTCCTCGACATGGTGGTTGAGTCTGATGATGCTCGGATCGCTTCGGAGAGACTCTGCAGTCCAGTTCACGATCCGATCATATCCGCCCTTCATATACAGATTGCGCTCGGTAATGAAGTAAGAGAGATGTTTGGACGATGCTTGATCCGTACTAGTGCCGATCCACAATTCTACCTCGCGGACAGCCTGCGGAGCCCAATCACGCTCATCTTCGGTGATGAGCTGGTGTTGGAGGACGAACTCTTTCGCGAATTCGTGGACAGGACGGTCCTCAGCCTCCGGGTTAGTTTCGTAGAACCACTCGCAGTAATCCGCGAACTCGTCTGCGACTTTCTTAGCTTTGAACTGGGATCCAGTTCGGCCTTCTCTGGTGAAGTACAGAGGAACGCCATCGTCATAATAATACGGGATAGATAGCTGGGGAATGAGTTTCACCAGGATGTTCTGGGAAGTTTCATGCATCCAAGCGGCACCTTTTGACTATCAGCACAATCTCGTTTTGCTCGCACCCCCTATTCCGATCTCCGTTTCAGGTTCGTATCGTTATCTTACCAATATCTCGGACATGGTCACCCTTTCGGCTGGTCAAGATTCTTCCACCAATGCGATCGCGTGCTTCTAATATCACCACTTCACAACCATGGCGGTGCAGGACAGCTGCGGCATGCAGTCCAGAAATGCCAGCGCCCACCACAATCACCTTCTTGCGCTCCGACCTCGCTGCGTGTGTTCCCTCGATCAACTCCTTTGGAGTCACATCGAGCGCAACCAGGTCGGAGCAACAATTACTAGGTTTTATGGGATTAATGCCCTTGATGGGAGAAGAAAGGTGGAAAGATTGAGCCATTCTGAGTTGACAAGTTGACATTCGATGTGGAAGTTATTGAGTAAACAGTGATCAAAAACAAGGAGCACGTTGAACAGAAGTTGAGGGGGTTTAGGCTGTGTTATCGCAGTGCATAGTGACCATGGGGGGGCTTTGGTCTTATTGGCTTTTATTGCCAGCAGAAAATTGGCTATCTACGTAGTTTTCTAGGTTATTATGGGGTAATAACCAATTGGATAAGCACTTGTAGTCACATGGATATGTAGATCCATATATTAGATATGGAGATGTACTTTCCTATATAGGAAATATGGATTACTTACAAATATTTCAAATGTCATTTCAAGTGGATATTGAGAAGATAACAAAATAGTTGGAATCATATCCTATATTTAAATATGGAGGTCATATAAACGACCGATTATTTTGGTTATTACCCACTTTCTTTACAAGACTTGTCATCAGTTTGATACACCTAGGCATATAACAATAATTACCTACAAAGTACTCCGTAGGTAGTAGGGAAATAACTTTGAAAAGGGCGGAGAAAGAAGCGGTAAATCTTAAACCGCCAATAAAAGCAAAAGTCCGCAGTGGTCGCTATTCATTGCGATAGGCTGTGAGGGGAACCCTTGGAGGGAATCTACAAAGGTAGTATTCCAAGGTATTTTTTTGACATAGTCAAATTCTTCGAGTAGGAGACGGTTTTATTGTCATTCCATTCCCCTTACTCCGTAGTGATTCATGTCTTCATCCATGGATGTCCCCCAAATCTGATCAGACCCACATCCTGCCCGCATGTACCCGCATCGACCGACAAATCACAAGTGACATTTGACTCGGTTGGCCGGGATTGCCCACGTGAGCCCTAAATAACGTCCAATTAGATCAACGATGTAGATAACATCCCGGATCGTGGCCTTGGAGCCCACCGATGGGGTTTCTAAGGTTAACAATGACGACTTTGCAGAACGGACGCCGAGTTAGCGTTGCAGTTTGTTTCAGAGATAGCGAGAAGCAGAAAAAAGATCTGAAAGTAAATTTATTGTTCAGTCTTAGATTAGTGGAATCGTCGGAAAGAAGAAGGAAAAGGAGAAAGGTAAGGAGTAAACAACATTCCAATACAGAAGGGGCGTGTGACTCAAGGTGACTTTCCCGCCTGGGCAGCTGCCTTCCCAATCAGTCACATACTCCCCAAGCACTTCGAAGGTTGCTCCTGCACCAATACATTCCAAGTTTGCCTTAGCGAACTGCCCAGCTAATTTTACATTATGCCGCAAGAGGTTGATACAGCTCTAAAAAGAATTCATAGATGTTTCTTGTACTCTCAGTAAGAAGATACAACTTTGAAAATCAAAACCGAATCATCACCGCTTGATATTCCTGCCCCTTCTATCGAGTGGAAATGACATGGGTTTCCTCTGCTAAATCTCCTATCTCCAGTTTCCACACGGTATCGTATTTCTCAACGTGCAGGATCACGTTAGATGTTGCATCAAAACAGTGTTGACCAATGAGAGATGTGATACCCCCGTGAACGCCAGATCGTTTGATGTCAGAGAATGATATGGTTAAAACGCAGATCCTAATATGCATACAGATAGGCATGGACCTACCTAGGTAGGCCTAGCTTGAGGAAGTGGAAAGATACGGGGGTGTGCTCTCTCGCCCAACTACGGCTATCTGTTGAACTTGTAAACCAAGGCTTGGATTCGACGACGTGGCGTATATTCGAGCTTCAATAGACTAAATTACTGTCACGTAACTGCTATGAAGCTCCGATAAGCACTAATTATGCGTACTATTTGTAGTCTTAAGCTTTGGGCTTTGATAGATTGTTGACTAGAGGATTTCTCCTAGAGGTCTGGTCAACCCAAGTGCGCTGTTTGAGGATGCTAAGCTAACCAAATGATGTCTTGTCGTTCCAATATTATCTTAATTTCCCACTTAAAAACGCCTAGGAAAAAAACGAATGATACTATGGAAAACCAAGTTACATACTCGGATGCCAAGTGATCTCTAGCTTGGAACCCCGGAGCTCCCCCATCGCCAGAATGCGTCACACATGGCCTATAGCTGTTACATGGGGAAATTTTCAAAAGACTGTGCCATTCTAAGTTGTAACTTCACATTCGGGTTCGAGGTTTTGGAGTAAATAAGGGTCACACGACCAGAAGTTGACATCGGGAGGGGATATGGGGTCATGATAAGCCCACTTGAGGTCCACGGCAGCTATCTGGAACCGCCCTAAAGGCAAATATATTTTTTCGGATATAATCTAAACCAATCTGATTTGATATGCGGAGTATATAAAGTGAAATAAAGTATATCTATGTAATAAACAAAGGAAATGTATTAAGTTGTCCTTGGAAATGCTTAGCCCGTTGTTCCAAGGCTTATCTCTTCCAGGACCGCCCCACATGTCGAAAATTCTTATCCTCGCCATTTTCCCTTTTCTTTTCTTTTCTCCTCATCTCATAGAGACTCTCTTTTCTCAATAAAATGTCTCCAGCATGACTGGCTTGCCAGGTCGGGTTTTAATCAGATTCCGATTTTGAATTTAACAATGGAAGACGACCTACTACTCAATGGCACTGAGCGCATTTGCGTTGACGGGGAGGTCGCATTAATTCCCACACCCACCAATTCTCCAAATGATCCACTGAACTGGAGCATCTGGAGACGGTATTGGCATTCACTTTTGGTCCTTGTGTTTGTTGCCCTGACCGCCGCAACCGCCAATGATGCCAGCAGCGCTGGCAATGGCATGAACGCTGAACTGGGTATCACGTGGGACCAGATCAACATTGCCGCAGGCGTCTTGTTTGTTGCCATTGGATATACCACATTGCTACTCGGTCCAGCACCTTTCTTATATGGAAGACGTATCTCTTACCTGATTTGTCTGGTGTTTTCCGTCGTTGGCTCCATCGGGCTAGCTCGCACACAAAATGTCAGCGACAACATCTGGAGTCAATTTTTTGTCGGCGCCTCCGAATCCTGTGCCGAGGCGCTTGCCCAGCTATCTCTTTCTGATCTGTTCTTTCAGCATCAAAGAGGTCTGGTACTGGGTTTATACGTTCTTGCCACCAGTATCGGTACCTTCATGGGACCCATGGTGTCCAGCTTTATCGTCGACTCTCCCCTGGGATGGAGATGGGTAGGCTGGCTTGCTGTCATTATATCCGGGGCCTTGATCGTTATCTTTTACTTCACATTGGAGGAAACGTCTTTCGATCGGAACAACCCTATTCACGGGCATGATGCATCCCCTAGCAATGCTGAACGCACATCGAATGATGTCGCACTGGATAAAAAGGAGGGACCGATTGCGAGCGTGCAGCCGACACCCTCCGACCGTGAACTTGACGAGGAATGCGGTCAGGAAAAAGGAAAGACGTATTTCCAGCGCATCGCCCTAATCACCCCATCGCCAACTCTGGTTGGGACTGGCTTCAAGCAGTATTGCCGTCGCTTGTTGCACACACTGCGCATCTTCACCTTCCCGGCAGTCCTCTACTCAGGCCTTCAATGGGGTGCCCAAGACGCCTGGTTGACCTTCTACCTCACCGTTGAGACAGACAATTGGTACGAGGCGCCCTGGTACTACACCGATGCCGCAGTCGGTATCATGAACGTACCCACCCTAATCGGGTCAGTCCTCGGCTGCATTTATGGTGGATGGTTCTCCGACTTCTTTGTGATGTGGATGGCCAAGCGAAACAATGGCATCTTCGAGGCTGAGCAGCGTCTTTGGCTCCTATTGCCTGTTGCATTTATTGGCCCTGCTGGCCTCATGCTCTTCGGCATCAGCTCGGATAAAGGCTGGGACTGGCATATGCCATATCTTGGACTGGGTTTCATTGGTTTCGGCTGGGGTTGTGCGGGCGATCTTAGCATGGCGTATCTCATGGATGCGTACCCGGATATGGTGCTGGAGGGCATGGTCGGTGTCTCTGTCATCAACAACACTATTGGTTGTCTCTTCACATTCACGGCTCAGAATTGGTTGGATGCCCAAAGTCTTGCCCAGGTTTTCATTGCGATTGGTGTTTTGAGCTTCTGCTTTATTATGACCACTATCCCGATGATTTACTGGGGCAAGAAGTGTCGGAAGATGACTCGGAAGCAGTACGAAGCTTTCCTGCTGCTTCGTGATGGACCTTCTTAGTTGAGGGTTTGTCTGGCTCGCCATTATCCTTATATATTCCTTTGTTCATTTTGTCAACATAATTTGCAATAATCTGTGTGTTGGGAGGGGCTCTGGTGAAATAAGAGGATCCGTCCGCTCTGACTTGAATATACTATTTCTGCTTGAATCCTCACTAGCTAACCGTTCTGCTTCATGCTTGCGTGTCATCTTGTAGTGATTTGACAGTAGGAAAGAGAGAAATGACCTCGGGAATAACAGAGAAATATTGTCATTTAAGACATCGGTTTCAATCGAGCATGAACCATCTTTGTGGCCAACTCTCCTTTGATAGGTCACTTCTACGAATAATTTGGAGATGCAACTCAGACATGGGGCATGGCGTAATTAGAACACTTATAATGCCCCACCGATAAAATTATCACTCAGGCCCTCATAATTTCTCAGAAAGGTAGTACTCCTACTGTACTACAAATCAACTCAATGTTCGTCCGTACATAGGTCGTCCTTCAACACTTCAATCTAGCCGGAATGCAATCAAAATATACCCGAAATTTGTCAAATGCCAAACAAGAAATAATTGAGTAAAGAGAGAATATCTACTAGAACTCCCAAGGTGCCAGCGTCGGAAGAATTATTACCAGGCGTACGTAGTCCTCCCGCTAGCTCCCAACCATCTGGGGCCAACTACGCAAGCTGCCCCGTCATCTTCTATCCAAGCTTTCTTCGGGTGGGTCGACAATTGATTTCAAGCCACAACTAATACATTCTGATATTCTACACATCTACAAAGTACATGTCTCGCAAACCTGCTCCACTATGGTTTCTATTCAAAGAGCCAATCGTTATCCCCCGTTGTGGTGGCTGGATACATCTACGTCGCGGTCAATGTGATGTCCCAAGGTTAGACATATTGGCGCAGATCTAAGAATAAATAACGAACCCATGTTCATATAAGTGTTGTTCTCGCTTGTTTACTGAAGCTAAATCCCACCGCTTATAATTCCTGTGGATTCGCCCACTTTCTTCAATTCTTGTCGATCGTTCTGTGCATCCATTACTTCATTCGTTCACTCTACGGCTCTACAAACTTCAATATGGTTTTTAAGTCTTACTACCAGTGGGCTACTCTCGCCCTAGCTGCGACTGCTGCTGCACAGACTACCACTAGCTGCAACCCTACGAAGAGTATGTACTATCTCATATGATTCACCGCGAAACCACACTAACACTTCACTTCCAGAGACTTGCCCAGCAGACACCGGTCTGAACAAGTACCGTCTGAGCACCGACTTTACCTCTGGATCTCTGGGTCGCTGGAACACCACTGCCGGCACCGTAACCACTACCGACCTCGGCGCTAAGTTCACCGTTTCCGAGCAGGGTGACGCCCCGACAATCGAAAGTGAATTCTATATCTTCTTCGGCCATGTCGACGTCAAGATGAGAGCCGCCAACGGCACCGGTATCATCAGCACCTGGATCCTAGAGTCCGACGACTTGGATGAGATCGACTGGGTAAGTCCACCGACATCCGAAGCCACCAATCTCCACCCCCTAAAAAATGCACTCACTAACACCAAAAACAGGAACAAATCAGTACCTATGACACTGAAATCCAAACCGACTACTTCGGCAAAGGAAACACAACCTCCTACGACCGCGGCACAACCGTAACCGTCTCAACTCCCGAGGAAACCTTCCACACCTACTCAGTCGACTGGACCGCCGAGCGCATCCAGTGGCTCCTCGACGGCGATGTCGTGCGCACACTCAAATACGCCGACGCCCTCAACGGCAAAAACTACCCCCAAACCCCCATGCGCATCCGCATCGGTATCTGGGCCGGCGGTGACCCAGATAACTCCGAGGGCACAATCGAGTGGGCCGGCGGCGAGACCGATTACACCGAAGGTCCCTTCTCCATGTACGTTGAGTCGGTCGATATCATCAACTACAACCCGGCTTCCGCATACAAGTACACCGATAAGACTGGTGCCTACACCAGCATCAAGGCTACCAACGCTACGACCTCGACTAACCTGAGCTCGTCGAACTCGAGCTCGAGTAAGACTTCTGCTTCGGCTAAGGCCAGCTCTTCCTTGATTGCTTCTTCGTCAGCTTCGGCTTCCGCCGCGGCTTCTTCTATTAGCTTTGTCTCGGCTGCGCCGGTGACCTACTACACCTCTATCTTTGCCATGGCTGTCGGCTCTCTTGTTGCTGGCTTTTTCCAGTTCTAGATGGTTGTGTTGATCATCTAATACATCCAGGTGGTTTGTTGATGTGACTCGGTTTATACATATGTAGATATACGCGAATTCTTGTTTTCCAACCATTCCTTTTTGTTATATACAAGAATATTCCGCCGCTTATGCGGCCTTATCGTATCTTTTTGGAAGACTTTTCTTTAAGATACTTCCTAGCTTTTTTCAGTTTTCTGGATTTTCTATAAATAACATGTGAAAGGTACTCATAGGTGCTAAACTAGTTTTTATAGATGTACTAATCGTGTCCATTCTTTGGAAATTCCTTCCAATAATGTACGAGGAATCCCACCTTGCACGGTTCATTGCTGTGCTGCATTTTCTAGCGCTCAATCCTGAGAAAACGGCTCAGTGATGGGGTTAAGATGGTATGTGCTGGTTTGCTTTGATCATTCGGTGCGTGACGAGACTTATTGTCAATCTGGTTATTTAGGAAACCGGAAGGGAAATGTCCTCATTCCTGAGACGGGTATTCTTGAGTCGCTAGAAGGCAAATGGGTCTACCTCCTGCGTTTGTCGGGTTTATGCATGGAACTCTGACATGAATACCGAATGAGAGAGCGACTGCTAAAGATCTTTTAGGGGACCCTTGTTTGGAAAACTGATCTTCTGTGGATAACCTTAGGGCTGTTTTGTAGAACAATCTCTGCTCAAGTATTTCTACCAATTCTTTCGGTCTATTTTGTATGATTGAATTCGGATTCCAAGTAGACCAGCTCGAGGAGTTGTATGCAATATTTTTATTTCAATCGAGATGTAGCCCATGGTGTTTTTGCATATTGATCGTTTTCCGTCCAACTACACCAAAAAAACCCCCAAAAAAAAAAAAAAAAAAAAAAAAACAAAAGAGCTAGAGAATCCTCACCCCTACAATGAACAAAAACAAAAAAAGAAATTGTTGTGCATCATCCGTGAATCGAACACGGGCCTCGTCGATGGCAACGACGAATTCTACCACTAGACCAATGATGCTAGTTGATGTATGGAGACTCGGATGTTGACTATATAAGCGAATTCCACAACCTGTCTCGCTTTCGTGAGATTGGGCTCCACTGCTTCTACTTTCCATGTCGTGTAGGTCTTTAGTATCAATTGAGAGCCAAAGTCATGGTGGAATACTTGGATATCAAATTAAATGTTAGAAATAACCTTTATCATTGAACGAATACACTATTCCCAGGAGATATTCGAGTCACATCATTCATTTATACCCGAATATATATATATCGGAGATGGGTTTCAATTATTCTTCATTTCTTCTCACAAACCAATATGACGATATTAACATACACAAGATAACAAACGGACGTACTGAAGTCACGCTGATGAGATAAAAATGCAGTTGGTCATTAAGACATAAATAAACGAACAAATACTTCAAATGCAAAAGTAGCCAGCCCCAGTGAAGAAAGAAAAAAATATGCAACAGAAATGGTATATATAGGGAAATCATTGTTCATCAGTGTTCAGTGGAGGATTCACGATATTCGGTATCGCCGGAGCGAAAGGATACTGATCGTCAAAGTGGTCCAGCTCACTTCCGTCGCCGCCGTACCCAATGCTGTCGCGATTGTCATCAATGATGCGTCCGTACTCGAGGAGAAGAAGATAGAGATAGATATCAAGATCTTCGCTGCGCAGCGCATGCTGTGCCCATTCCCGGCTTCGAGAAGCGATCACCTCAGCCTCAAAGTCATGTTTCTGGATGTACGGCTCGCTAACTGAAAACGCATCTGCCGGGGATGCTTGTGGTTCCAGACCAAGGAAGTAGGTCATTAATCCGTACAGGTCATCATAACGGTTGTCCATGGGGACGAAGTGACGCCAAGGGAACAGTCGGGAGTCATGCCATTCACGGAAAATAGTTGCCTTGATCCCCAGTGATTTGCTGAGCTGAAAGGCGCGCCACCGTCCGGAGAAGCTGTGGCCGTCAATGTCGACGAGGTATTTCGCCTTGAACTGCTCGCTGAAATCCTTAGGCTTTTTGTATGTCCAAATATCCTTGTAGAAGGAGCAGTCCGGGATGCAGCCCCAAGCCTCAGTGAAGCCGACATCGAAGTGGTCCAATGAAAATTTGCCTGGGTGGAAGTCGGGATAGGTATGATACTTCCCCAGACTGGTTTCGGAGAGAATGGAGACCGTCTCTGATCCCATGTTAGTGTTGTTGGTAATTTGAACAAAGCGTTGGCGGTGCATATTCTGCCAATTATCTGCAAGCTGAACGCCCCCAGATGTGACGCCACGCCAGAGGAGAGTGTCCGCTTTGTCTTCCCACTCGTAGTCGTGTCGCGAGTTGTACACATAGCGCTTGTCGTCCATGAAATACATATTTGCAGGGAAAAGGATATCGTTGTTCACGCTAACCTTGCACTCGCTGAAGACTGGGACCAGTTTTCTTGTGATGAGGTTGCTGGATGCGGAAAACAAAAACCCGTGCTTTTCTCCGAGAACGGGACCGACAGTGCATAAATCAGAGGAAGCGGTAAAGTTGGTGATAAACCCACCTGAAGGGGATTTGTATAGCCTGTCGGCATCGTCCACCGTGAGATTGCTATTCCGAGCAGGAGAGAGAGGGTCGCAGGAATCTTTGGCGAAGTCCATGTATAGCTTTCCAGCGATAGAGAACCAAGATGGGTCAACATGGTCCTCGATGTTGGAACCCTCCTCTAACAAATATTTCATGTTTGGGGTGAATCGATCCTGCGGATCGCTGGGTAAGCTTCTGGTGAGGGCTTCGGTGCGGAGGTATTCCTGTGTATCCTCATATGAAACCATGACTCGCGGCTGATCCATAATATTAAGCGCAATATCCATATCTGGAAGATACTGAGCAATGCGTTTAATCGACTTCCGTAGTGTTTCAACCCTCCATCCTTCAACAGGGGATTGAACAACCTCCTGATTGCGGATCTGCACACCTGCAATGCCGTCGCTAGATTGTAGCTTGGCTGCCATCTGTCGAATTTCCGCCGGAGGAACCGCCCAAAAAGGCCGCAGATCGCTTGTAATCTGTTGGAAATCGTCCACATTATGTGCCTTCTTTTTGCGTGCGAACATGTACCATTCCTTGAACCCGGGAGGTGGGTGTCGTCCATATGATTCACGGTATTTGGCGACTGTTTGGCGGAAACTTGTCGTGCGACCATTATCATACTCCCGCCATTTCCGGTTCGCATCCCTCATTAGGTCGGCGATAGGGTGTTCATCGTGCGCATACTCTCCGAATACGGGACTCGTTGTTGCGCCGAAGAGACCCAGATTAGGGAGGCGGATTATAGAGTTGTCGACTGCATGGGTGAGGATTAAGAGGTTGACGAGGCATGTGGTGGTTATTGCGCAGGCCAATAGCAGATAGAATAGCCTGCGACTCCGAGGGAATGAGCCGAACATTGAGAATGGTTCCCGAAATCGGGGGTAGCTTCCGGCCGCACACTAAATTTCAACAACCTTGCAGTAATTATTGACAAGGGCAAGCACGAAGGCTATGAAAAGGAGGTGAAAAAGGACATGATTGTAATATACTAGGAGTTGAGGGGGAAGAAAAGAAGAAAAAGTCGCCATAACGCCCCTAAATCCTACTAAGTCTCCAAAGGCTGTCCCCAAGACGCCAAGGGTTGACAAACAAACACCATACCTGGAATAGAGTTCTTGGCTGGCCTTTTTAAAATTACATGTAAAATATAAATATTTTAATATATTATTTGAGAGGGGTAGTATAAATGACCTATTAGAACAACATATATGGAGTATCTATTCATTAAACATTAAACGTTATCTAGAATATATAGAGTATGTACAATATGTAGAATATGTAGAATATGTAGATCTCCCTAACAAGGGGGGTTGATCAATGATTCCGAGGAACGTGGTCGAGCAACCCGTGGGCCCCCCCAATCAGGAACCCTCCTAGATGGCCGAGCAGATGCCGAGATGGCCGGGTCCAATTTCGTTATTTATTAGGAGCTCTTTGTGTATCTGCCTAGTATTACTCCGTACAAGATACTTATTTCATACTCTGTATATATATTGAACTATTTTCTCTTTTTTTTCACAGTTGTTTCATTTCTTTTACAAATTAGAGAATTGGACCAAGCATTTCAAGATTGATCGGCATTAGACTAACCATTAGGGTTATTGTTCCAAGCTTCTTCACGGGCTGGTGAGACATCCAGGGCCTGACTCAGCTCTTATATAAGCCAAATCCCTTTGAGGCCTCAGGCATAAACCTGCAGCTAAGAGCTGTCAATGCGACTCTCACACACCTTCATTATAACTTCTTTCAGCACGCACAATCTCTCCCATGCAGATGACGTGATCAACAACTCCTCAATGGGTGATTGTCCCATTCAAAAAATATGGCCCTAAAACGTACTCGCGCCGCGCTCGAGGCCGACCTTCAAGCAGAGCAATCTCCATACGCCTTTTATGGAACTCCGTTACCCCCACTTGACGAGAGTGTCCGCGACGATGGCTCCTTTGTACCAATATGGAAACAGGAAGTGAGGGACGAACATGGGAGCAAACGTCTTCATGGCGCTTTCACCGGTGGATTCAGCGCGGGGTGAGTAGCTCTTAACCCAATGACCGTCCAAAGGACAACTACTGACACCTGCTAGATACTTCAACTCCGTCGGCTCGAAAGAAGGATGGACCCCTGCGACATTTGTCTCATCTCGTCAGAACCGTGCCCAGAAGGCTGAACAGAAACGACCTGAGGATTTTATGGATGCGGATGACCTGCGAGAACAGGAAGAAGCCAGACAACTACAGACCGCCGATGAATTCGCCGGTTTTGGTTCGACCGAGCTAGATGCTACACGCAGAGTAGGGCTCATGGATATATTGAAAACCGGCGGGGAAACCATGGGAGTGAAGCTTTTGAAAAGGATGGGTTGGCGTGAAGGTCAAGGAATCGGGCCTAAGGTGCGACGCAAAGCCAATCTGGACGAAAGCTCTGCCCCGGGTGGCGATGCGGGAGAAACATACCTTTTTGCTCCTGAAAACCCACCCATGGTTGCTTTCATTCGCAAGACCGACCGCAAAGGTCTTGGGTTCGAGGGCGAATCGCGCCTAGAGTCTCACAATGCGTTGCAGCCCATCCAAGATGCCGAGGAATCAGATTCGTTCTTTGGGGGCCGGTTGGCTATCCAAGGGAAAGGTCAGCCCCCCAAGCAGAAGGAATCTCGGCGGGGAGGACTCGGGGTTGGTCCTTTGAATGACACTGGGTCGGACGATGAAGATCCTTATTCTCTTGGTCCACAAATATCATACAACAAGACCATTGGAGGGGATAAAAAGAAGAAGAAAAAGGTCAAACCAGAACCAACAATCGCGTCATCCAACCCACTCTTGAAGTCAAAGCCCGTGTTCATATCGAAGAAGATGGCCGCATCACGCGGGATTGGAGGTTTCCGAAAGTGCCGCGACGGGCGCTTACCGCTAGATGGATTCATTCTTGCCGATGCCATCACGGGGCTGTCGATTTCAGAGAAGAAATACGATCCTCCTGTGATACCCGAGGACTGGAAACCAGCGAAGGAAATCTCGTCAGAAAAACGAGATCAATCGAATTATGTCTCTACAGCTGACGCTGCAAAAGCCTCGTCGCTTAATCCCACGTCCAGAGCAGCACTTCTGGGTGAGGCTCAACTTCCTGGAAAGTCTATCTTTGATTACATGACTCCCGAGGCACGAGATAGAATTGCCAAACTCACCGGCAACGCCAATTTACCTCCGGCTTTAGGAGAAAAAGCACCCGAAGGATACCAACTCCCTGAATCACAAAGGCGCAAGGATCTTTGGGACCTCGTGCCAAAACTCGACAAACAGATTGCCGCCCAAGCCCTAGCTCGGGCCGTTAGTGGGTGGATGCCTTACCAAGAAGATGAGAAGAAGCGTGCACGTTACCAAATATTCCTCGAAGTTAGTGCCGGGACTCGCTCTACCCTCCCAGAACGAGTGGAAGGTTCTAGCACCGATGAATGGGTTATAGAGATGCAAGAATTTGGCCGAGCTGCCGAGGTCTTCAAACCCATGTCCGGAGTTATGGCATCCCGATTTACCTCCTCTTCCACCGCGCCCAAGGTTGTCTCAGATACCCCTGACTCTGCAGAATCTGGGCTCAGTAGACCCGCTGAAAAGCCAGACGACCCGGCAGTAGCGGCCGCAAAATTGGCATGTTCGGCCCAATGACCCGAAGCACCATCCCCTTTTACCCAACTCGTCTTCTATGCAAGCGATTCAACGTCAAACCACCAGAGAATGTGCAACTTGACCCCGGCGAACAGTCTGGAGCCTCCAGTTCCGGACCTGGCACGCGCTTCCAGTCCGCCGGATTCCAAGCTGACACTGGCCCCAAACCATTGGTGTCGCAGGATATCATGAACCAACTTCTCATAGACTCGTTAGGTTATCTCCCCACAGCAGATGGTCTTAATCCATCTGCAAGTGGCCAGCCTGCTATCGCCGCGCCACCCCCGGTAGTTGTTGAACCTGAGCGCAATGATGCCCTGGAGGCAGAGCGGCCCGGCGATGCAGTTTTCAAAGCTATTTTTGGGAGTGACGACGAAGATGACTGAAATCAGGCTTATTTGTATAATCTAATGAGAATTCATGAAATTTCTTAATTATACCCCTGTACTATGTACTCTGTATGAATTAAGCAATTGTGCTCTGTAGATCATTGTGTGACTGTTGGAGCCGCCCCAGTGGCATGGGATAGGCGAATGGGACAAATTGTGGAATGTACCCTTGTTTCTTCTCTTGTTTCTGCTTCTGTTTCATTTTCATCCTCATCTTCATTTTTTATTCCTTTTTCGTTTGACAGCTGCCTCTTTTTGCCTCGTCATCAACCAAGGTCTGTGCTCAGCCTTAAGGATCTAGTTCGCTTTAGAGCGTTGACCACTACTCCACGCAAGCCCCTCTCAAAACTATTTCCCCTCCTCATATGGAGCTCCTTGATCGCAAACAAGATGGTAAGAATCTGACCCTGACTCCGACCTCATAACCTCAAGAACCTATACACATATCATCACCATTAAGTCTGGTCACGTTGCTTGGCATCGGACGTCACACGACTTAAAGCCCCGGCTCTCATCTCCATGCTATCTAAACCCACAAATGGCGCCATAATCATAACTAACAATCCCACCTTCAACACAGGGCTGTTGCGTGTCAGTGTTGTCGCGTAATGTCGACGATCAATCCCACAACCAAGAACACATCTCACATCCAACAGCTACGAGGGATACCAGCGACCGCTCTACGCAGTCCAGGCAACGAACGCGGCGCCCCAACCTCCCTCTAAATGAGCACTACAACGAACCAGTGCGCAACCATGTGTGGCGCAGCAAGCGACGGACCTGGACGCGCACACAGCTGGACCGCGAGCGCGCAGAATTCTTCGAGACGCGCGTTACCGGCAGGCCGGAAATATGGGCCGCTGTTTCGACAGTGGTATCGCTGATTCGCAGCGGTGACCTGATTACTGCGCAGGGTATTATTGATGCTGCGGGAATTACTGTTCCCACCGGGGATCTTTGTGAGGGATGCTATGATGAGCAGGGTGTGCTTTACAAGGTTCCGCAATGTGTTGCCAGTGACCCGGAGAACATGGTTCCATCGTCTTCACGGACGGGTAGTGAAGATGGTGGTCCTGTTGGGTATGAGGAAGAGGAGCAGGACTCTGGGGCACTCTCGGATGGTAAGCTCGCTACGGATGATGCTTCCGGGGACGAGTTGATTTCCCAGGATGTTGAACGTCGCCGGGAAGAGAAGGGGAAGACCAGTGAGCGGGATTTGATCCGTGTACGTGCTCGTTTGAGTGATCGTGGAGGCCCGGATATCCTGATTTCTATTGGTAAGGGTCAAACTGTGGGGTTTCTGGCGAGAAAGGTGCATCAGGAAGCCAAGGTTAGTTTTTATTGATTTGATCGTTTCGTTTTCTGGATTATTGCTGACTTTTTGTTTAGCTCAAGAACGATAGGCGCGTTCGAATCGCCTACCTAGGTCACTTGCTGAATGAACGTGAACCCCTCGTTGATCAAGGGTGGAAGACTGGACATGTTGTCAATGCTTTGGTCGTTTCCCCTGTTCATGATCTAGGCCTCAAACATCGGACCTAAGAGGGTTTACCACGGAACTTTCTGAGGCATCGCCAACGGCCCACAACCAACATCACTCGTTCTCTCTGCCTTTTTATTTGAACCTCCAGCGTTCTGGCGTTTCTGTCATCTGATATCTTTTTGCATAATACCCCGAGTCTTTTATCTTGTTTTTTTGCTCCAATTACGACCAGGCAGATACTCTTCTCTCACCCACCTTTTCTTTAATTCGGCGTGATCTCTTACGTGGGGATATTCACACTCAAGTGAAAGTAAACTGGCTCTCAACATGAATCGTCGTCCATGCATGTTGCATTTTGTGCATCTAATTACTTGATCTACTTGTGACTGTGCAATGTCTCCATTCCTCCAATGTTGTGTCATATTGTATGTAAACCCGGGTTGGTTCCAATACTTACCTAGGTGCATAGAGGTTATACACATGAATAATGAGCAATTCAAGCAAGCTATGGCACGTTTACCCTATCAACTCAGTTCTCAGATATCTCTTAGCAAGCCCTTTGCCTCGGAATGACCTACGCGATCGACAATGTATGGTGTCACGTGTCATGACGTACATGGAGTACATGCCTGACTGGGAGGTCTCTCATCCCCGCATATTATCCGTACTCTTATGGGTTTGGGCTATGGACAATCCATATAGCCAAAATATGAACTACGAGGCAGATCGCCAGAAACGCGAGCTATATCGATATTTCCAACCAGAAAATCCAGCAGCACTCAATGCATCACTTCTACAATTTGATGAGCATGTGGCCCCAATAGGAGATTTCTCAAGAGTATCGACACCCTTTGTACCTGATCCCTCTGATCCAGAGACAAATTTTGTCGAAGGCAGCTCTCCGTCAAGTCCAAATACAACTTTGACTTCTTTTGCACAACTGGCCGCTCTACAACTGAACGCGCAGCGTGCTTTCATTACGTACATTACTCTCCTGCCCTAGCGTTTACCCTGATCTGACGTTTTCTAAAGTGTATTGAACACTGAATCTCAGTTTATATTGGCTGAAGCCACAAGGAACACCAATCTTAAGAGCTCAAAGTCATCCCTCGGAGAAGGAGATAAGCTTTTCGCTGGAACATCGACATTGTCAGATGCTTGGAATATATGCCAGGTAAGCTGATATTCATAATATTGCAAATATTTTACATATTGATGCCTATTCCTTCGAATAGGAAACAGTTGCACTTGACTCAGACAGCGAAGATGGATTGTATTCATTTTTGGTTGTCGACGACCTTCAACAAGAAGAACGATTCAAAGGATTGCCTTTTGTGACACAAGAGCCACACTCTCGTTTTTATGCGGGAACACCCCTAACTAGCGGCAGCGGTATCAATCTGGGGTGTTTGTTTGTATTGGATTCCGAACCCCGTCAAGGGTTATCTGATATCGAGAAGGATACATTAGGAAAAGTGGCAGAGTTGGCAATGGACTATTTATTAGTTAGCCGTCAAGCCGCAGAAGGACGACGGGCCTCGCGGCTATCGCGTGGTCTCCATCTTTTTGTCGATGGCAACTCCAGTTTTGCCAGCAACGCTCACATATCGTCTCATTCGAACAGCCCAGCACAGAGTTTGTCTCCGCAGGGATCGCCTCACCTCAGAGCCAGTCGATCTACAAGCTCTCAAAACGATGAACTGGGATTTCGCTCAGTACGCTCTGGATCAGGAAAAGCGTCTCAATGCGGCGATACACAACCTTTGAGCCCAGCTTCTGAGCAAAACGATACATGTGTTCCCTCCAGTCCAGCGGTATCGTTGCACAGCTCGCAGGATGACGGCGGTAGCTCGGAGGGCTCCTCGAGCAGCAACCACTGGCTTTTCCAACGTGCTGCGAACCTCTTGCGACAAAGCCTGGACTTGGATGGTGCTGGCGGTGTCATGTTCTTGGAGACCAGTGACAACTCCTCCGATTATGTCGCAGCCGGTCATTGTGACCCCGCTGAATCTACAAGCTCTGCTCCTATTCTTGCACTGTCCACCAGAGACGATCCATTTTCATACCAGGCAAACTCTACGCTGTCAGACCCAGCTGTAAACCTTGACAATATATTCCTGAAACAGTTGACGCATCGCTATCCTAAAGGGAAACTCTGGTCATTCCACTGTGATGGGACATTCTCAACTTCGGAAGATCAGTTAACCGACGAGTCTCAGAAACAAAGGAAGAAGTCCAAGGCTTCGGAGACCAGCAAATTGAACGAGTTCTTTCCTGGTGCATCTCAAGTAATGTTTGTCCCTCTGTGGAATGCCACAGATACCCAGTGGTTCGCTGGGTGTTTTTGTTGGACTTCCCGGGCAACGCAAGTTTTCAGTCCTGCTGTTGATCTGAGCTCAGTATATGCCTTCGGATCCTCTATCATGACTGAATACAGCCGTGTTGAATCAGTTATTGCAGACCGTCAAAAGGGGGATTTTATAAGCAGCATCTCTCATGAACTACGCAGCCCGTTGCATGGTGTCTTGGCTGCCGCCGAGTTTTTTGGAAGTACTACCTTGGACCAGTTCCAGGAGACCCTTCTCGATACCATAAATGCATGTGGTCGAACTCTCTTGGATACAATGAATCAAGTTTTGGACTTCAGCAAAATAATGTCATTGGAAAGACACAAGAAAACCTTCAAGCGTGGAAAAGATCCATGGAAACCAAAACCCTCCGAGGAATCTGTGGCGCATCTGGATACATTGGTTTTCACAGATCTGGCGCTCTTGACAGAGGATGTCATAGACAGTGTGTGCTTGGGCCATTCCCATATACAAAGGTCAGCCACGTCTACCAATAGCCCCGCAGATATATTGGCAACACTTCCTTCCAAGTCAGTGAAAGATGGTATCCAAGTTAGTCACGTTTCAGGAGTGGACGTCATTGTTGACATTCCTGATAATGACTGGATGTACAAAGTCCAACCGGGGTCGCTGAGACGCCTAATAATGAATATTCTGGGCAATGCACTGAAGTATACCAAGAAGGGTCGGATCTCCGTCTGCATCGAGGCCAGTGAGCGCTCAAAGGCCCGTTCTCGCCGCCAGGGTCTTGAAGATATAGTGACATTGACCATATCAGACACGGGCAAGGGCATCTCGAAGGAATATCTTCGGAAGCACCTATTCACTCCGTTCTCACAAGAAGATCCCCTATCAGTAGGCACTGGTCTCGGTCTATCAATTGTTCGCAGCATTGTGAAAACCCTTAACGGGAAAATTAATATTCGAAGTCGACAGGGCGAAGGCACTATTGTCAAGGTGTCACTCCCTCTCGAACGTCCAGTGGGCGTTGAAAATCCACAATCACCGTCTCTCACGGAAAATTCAGACCAAAATATACTTACGGCATCTTCTCAACTCCGACGTGTCGGCTACAGCGGGAAGCGTGCTGCTATTTGGGGAATCGACCCGTCTCATCTTGATAAGCATCGGTTCTGGGCTTCCATAGCTCGATATATCACGGATTGGTATGGTCTGCAACTTGTTCCGCTCTCCACCAATGAGCCTATTGATATTCTGTTTGCGGATGAAAGGGATTTATCCGAAAATGAGATACGCGATCTCCCACCCGAATTACCAAGTCTGCTCGTCTTTTGCAGCGAGGTAGGTGACTACGGTGATTCTCGGGCACAATGGTCGCACCTTGCGGGCTCTCTGGCAATTCTACATCGACCCTGTGGTCCACGAAAACTTTCCCGCGGTATTTTGGGCTGTCTTGATGCAAAGCCGACAAGCCTTACGTTGAATGTGCCGAATCCCGGGAAAAGCATATTAATTCCACATCGACCCGCTTTTGCAGCCTCGGCTTTACCAATTGAAGAGTCCAACCCTTCAGTATCAGGTAATCCACGATTATCAGATGCTGAATCATCAATTCCCATACCGGATTCGAGCAATTGCACAATTGATCCCACGGAGCGTAGCGCTTTTGTGTTGAAATCGTGTACTGACAGCTCTGGCTGCACAGTGTCTGAGAGTGCTGATTCCACCAATCCCGGGTCTTCATCCGGGGGCTTGGATCATGTTAACACCTTATCGGAGAGCCAAAACAAACCTCGGGTCTTGGTGGTAGATGACAACAGCATCAACCTCCACCTCATGGTGACTTTCATGAACAAACGGAAAGTCGTGGTTCTAGATAAAGCCGAGAATGGCAGAGCAGCCGTCGATGCGGTTGAAAGGATGGTGCAGGGATATGACCTTATTTTCATGGACATGTCTATGCCAGTTATGGACGGATTTGAGGCGACACGTGCCATTCGTGCAATTGAGAAAGAACGGGATGACTGTATTCCGGCAACAATCATCGCGTTGACAGGACTCAGTAGTTCACGCGATGAGTTCAGGGCCTTAGACTCGGGGGTGGACCTTTTCCTTATGAAGCCCGTTTCTTTTAAGGAAGTATCACGGCTTATTGATGAATGGGAGGCTAAACCGCCGAAATAAAATATGGCGATCACTATCTTACTTGATGCAGGCTTGCCACCTAGACGTGGAAGGCCACGTTCATAATCATGGTTTCTTGCATTGGCATTTACGGTTTCTGATTCAATGCCCTTGTTGTTGTTTGGGCTGCACATATGATGGATGATGAATGATGGCGAGATTCGATTCATTATCTAAAGTTTTTCTATTGCGCCCCTATGGCTTGAAAGGCGATTATATTTACACACAACGCTCAATGGCGGGAAATTGGATGCCAAAATTGGCTACTATTCATGCCATTTTCAGCATCACCTCTACTAAAACAGTTGATCATCAAGATCCTGTTATTCAGACTGACTTTTACCAGGCGCTCAGTGGGCGATTAGCATTGATCGACAATTCTGGACTATAAACACGGCTCTCCTATCCAGGTAAGTAGTCACCCATATCTTCCAACCTTGGAGGTATGAAGGGCCGCATAAAGCAGATGTATAGACAACTGACCCCTAATCGACGGCTTGAATATGCTTAAGGCTCTCTAGACAAAGGCTTCCGAGGTAAGCTTTGATGATGGATCCATGCATTGCTTCTCATTATATATGAAGTACATCTATAATCAAGAAAGAGATGATCTTCCAATGCTTTTCATAACTTCTCTGTCAGTAGATATGTATAGGGAGCTGTTCTACCCAACTTGTGGACAGCGGACAGTGCGCTGCCTTATGCCTCAGGCTCCAAATCCTCTTAGGTAATCACCAATCTGGAGCTCTTGGACAAACAATGCAAACAACTCTATCGCAAAGAAAAAAAATAATTTATCGCAATCTTCGATCTGGATTTTGAATCAAGACAGTTCGATAGTCTCGGACTTTTGATTGAACGCAACTCAATTGTGTACCTTTTAAGGGTATTCTTTGTATACCTTCACCGAGATCAACGACCACCTCTATCTTGATATCAAAGCATCTCAATCGCTAGTCTTCTCATTCCTTGAGATAAAACCGTACCAATGGACGGCCAAAAAACTCCCTTCGTGAGGGAGCTCGGTTCGAGTGGTATGGATATTCGTTTTCTCAATTGATAAACTACAATGCTAATCGATCCCTCTAGACCGGAAAGTCCGCGACAAGGCTCTCGACTCTTTAACCAAATTCGTGCAGTCTCGCACCGATCTGACCCTCATTGATCTCCTCAAACTGTGGAAGGGCCTGTTCTACTGTATGAACTACCACTATATCCGCCGAACACAAAGCGCAACAAAACTAACCTTCCCCAGGCTTCTACCACTCCGACCGACCCCTCACACAACAAGCCCTCGCCCGCGCACTCTCCTACTCTCTCGTCCCCTCCCTCCCCCAAGCAACTCTCCACCGCTTCCTGCGCGCCTTCTGGATCACCATCGGCCGGGACTACCACTCACTAGACCGCATCAGACTGGACAAGTATCTGATGCTGATCCGTTTCTACGTTGGCGTGGCATTTGAAGTTCTCTTGAAGAACAAGACCTCAACAAAGAACGCAGACGGGAAAAAGCGCAAGCGCGAAGACGCAGCCAAGCAGGGTCGCGGCAAGAAGCAGAAGAAGCAGGCTGAGGCCGAGACCGTCGAAGACGAGGAGGAGAAGGACAGTGCCGAAGACGCTGAGGCTAAATTCCCCGATCTTGCGGCTTATATCTCCATTATCGAGGAGGGTCCTTTGTGTCCGCTGAACTATGATGAGGATCAGGCTCCGGATGAGGGAGACCCAAATTACGTGCCTATGCCGCACGGCCCCGACGGGCTGCGTTACCATCTTATTGACATCTGGGTTGATGAGTTGGAGAAGGTTCTGGAGTTTGAGGAGGTGGCTGGTGATGAGGATGAGGAGACCCCCAAGCGGAAGATCAAGGGCAATGTGCCCATTGAGCTTATTCTGAGACCGCTGGAGAAGCTCCGTGCCGAGAGTGCTTACAAGCCTGTTCGGACGAGGGCGGCTGAGGCCTTGGAAGATGAGCGGTTGTTCGAGTGGGGCGTTCGGACAAGAAAGTCTGAGGAGGACGATGACAGTGAGGAGGAATGGGGTGGCTTCGCATGAATATTCTAGTTATAGTATGTGAACAGGATTTGTATAAACAGACTGAATTCATTGCACAGCGTGCTAGCGATTATCTCCATCAGTCAGTCACAGGTTCTATAAAGAAGCTGGTGCTAGCGATGCAGGCGTAAAGGGCTACAAAATGTATTCACAGGTCTCCTGTTTCTTTGGGGTTTACTGTATAGCCTGATCACAGAATATCAAATATCTAATGCGATTTATAGACAAAGCACCAATTATTCTTTCGCGTTAGGGTATCATGGGTGGATGCAAAGACCCAGCAAGCAGTGGATATATAGAAATCGGACTTTCAACAATGATGGGACGGACGATAGCCAATGGCGAATTTCATCCAAGAGGCGGATTGGAAGCAGGGTTTAGCGAGGACCTGCCGCCTCATATACACGACCCGATTTGGTGAGTATCGTGCCCAGTCCCTGGTGGATCTCGGCTTGGAACGCTTCGAAAGGAATTCGTTCACCATCAATACTGATGTAGCCCTCCTTCTGGCGGGGAACTAGACGAAACGCAGACGCTTTGCGGACATTGAGATCTGGCATGTCGAAAAAGCGACCGCTGGGGATTTCGTTCATCATAGTAATCGCTGTACCACGACTGACTGTTCCGTCGATAGTGATTACGTCCATCAAGCCGTCGTCCGGCAATGTGGCAGGGAACATATTTGTGTCTTTCGACATGATAGCCATATTTCCCGCGTAGAAATTTCCCATAGTCTCTCCCGAGACCGCCTCCCACCCCTGGGGCAGCTCGTCCGTAACTGTGCCATACTTCAGCTCTGGTAAGCCTGGGGACTCTGCAGCAATTTCGAGGCGTTTGCTGTCAGCATCCGGATCCTCTGGGCGTGTAGACCACGCAGCGTAGTGTTTCTTGATCCCCTCCTTGTCGCCAATTTCCACCTTGATTGCTATATCACAAGGCCATATCGTCTGCCGTATCAAACGAACTAGAAAACCGTATGTAAACCGCTGAGCGCCCATCCAACGCAAGTTCTCAGTACCCAAATCACACTCGGCGACAATGCCAAAGGATTGCGAGAGGAAAGAGAGCGTGCGCGAATCTTTCTGGGAGATCGAGACTAGGTCCAGCGGGGTCCTCAGCCCCTTGACGATTGCCAGCGCCGCAATCGAGACGCTGCCAGTCCCGAAAGCATTCCACGTCAGCCCATTTCCAGAGCCACATGGGAGCAGCGCAACGGCAGTTTGCGCTAGCGCCTTTCGAGCATCTGGCCTCTTGCCCAACCCGTTGAACACCTCGTATGGCAAGCCGTCACCAGAGCAGCAAACAAGCGCATCGTAGGCGTCGATATCAAGATTTTCCGCAATGTTGATTGCCTGACCCCTGTATTCCGTGGTCTGTACATCCATTTGACACTTCGCCGCGGCGAAAACCGGTGCTGCATATCGCTGATACAAACTCGCAGCTGTCCCCTTCCCACCAAAGGGATTGACCAATACCTTCAGTCGTTTTCCTCGCAGTGCCTTACCATATGCCCCGTCAAGTAGTTGCTGCACCCATGTCTCGGCGGCCTTTTTTTCTTTTTCGGAGATTGGGTATTGGACGGTCGTTACGGAAACATCGTCCTTGGCAGCAGGCTGTGCATAAGCGATGACTAGATTAGAAGCGGTTACTTCGGCGCTGAGGATGTTGTACAGCGAAATGGCATGGTTGGTTTCTGGTTCTACAATGCGCGCAGAGCTTGGTCAGATCATTTCCATCAACAGTAGCGCCCGTGATAACGCGCGATCACCAGAGGGGTCAGTGCCAACTTACTAGACTGGAGCAATCCGCAGCAGCGACGATCTGCTTTAGCCGAGCGGTCATCTGCATGGGTGAGAATATGCCCACGCGCCGGGTGTGGAGTAGTCCATACCGAGTATGAGGAGCGAGTCTGCGCCGATGGTCAAAGTGACCGATTCGTCGACAGTCAGCGTCGTGTCATGCGGATCCTGCAAAGAGTTGTCTGGGGAGGACATTTTGGATAATGATGGGAGATTCAGGGCATTATAGATATGTAAAGAGGAATAGATGAATCTAGGAGGAAGTTAAATGCTAAGAACAATGGAAGTGCCATATGCAGCCGCGGAGTTCCGATGGGGCCCAGGCGTGTGGTCCCTGCATCTTAAAATATGACAACCCTTAAATAACAAATAACCATAGTACTATAGTACTATACAACATATATTTCCTAAGAATACTAAGACATTTATGTATATAAATAGATTATAGCTGTTTAGAGGCTACTATAATACCCTGGAAATATCAAAGACATTGTTCTCTATCCACTACTCCTGATGAGACATTCATCTCATCTACACAATAAAGAGACATATAAGTAAACAAATTCGTCTCGAATGAACAGAACAGAAAGATAAGAAGGGGGAAAAGGATAAAAAAAGCATGATATAGACCGCAAACCGCTGGAAAAACATTGACTTATGCAGTCGCTGCCTTGAGACCCTTCAGAGAGCCCAAGCTCAGTGCCAGACCCTGGGAGCGACTTCTTATCCGCACAAATCCTGTAATTGGCCCATCGTCTCCCTCCTTTTCGATGCTTAGGTTTGCTAGTGCATCCTCGCCTAGTTGAATAGTCAGTTATCATATCAAGTAGAAAGGGGTGGATTATCAGAGGGTTGAAAACATACCGAACACGCTGCGCGCATATAAGTTGGCACTCAGGAAGCGGCAATCTCCCTTGAGCGAAGCATCGGGCGTCAAGCAGGCCATATTGGTACTCTCCATCAGCTGCTTGAGGAAGTCACGCAGAGTTTTGGCCTTGGAATTGATGTTGACCTTGTTCTCCCACTCGAATTCAGTCCACATAGTACGGAACTGAGTCTCAGTGCAGTGAGCAGGCTGGATATAGTCCATGATGTCGGCATGGATGTCGTTGAGAATGACCACATGGGTCTCGGTAGAGCTGGCGCCGTCATAGACAATGTTACCAAAGATAACACCGGTGTCGGTTGACGAAACCTTGACTGTAGCCTGGACATTCAAGAAATCGCGTGGGCCGAGGTTGTTGGTGGATGGCCGCTCAACGACCTTCAGGTCACCGAGAGTTGCAAACTCTACGCACAGGTTTTGCAGAGTTTCCGTTGTTTGGTTAACCAACAGGACGTCAAGAACAATGTCGAACTGGTGAACGGTGACATAGGCTTCAGCATAAACGGAGTCGGAGAAACCAGTCAATTGCACCACCCGGCTGAGCTTCGAAGAAACATCCTCCACGGTAGAATCGCCACCGGTTGCCTTGGCAAGATCCATTTCGATCTCCTCTCCGCCCTCGACGGCGTTCTTCTTGGTGAATTGGCGAATGGGGATAGCATCGTCAACCTGGACGGCGCTCTTAGCCTTTTCCACTGCCTCCTTGGCAGCCCTCTTCTTATCCTCGACCTGGACCATGGCACGGAACGCCTTTCGGGTGTCCTCCAAGAAAGTGGCTTCGAGCTCCTTCTTCTCCGAGAATTCAGCCAGGGATCGCACACAGGTCAAGATACGATCCACAGAGTCCTCGTCAATAGGAGCCTTAACGAAGTGGGATTGGCCAACGCGCATGATGGAAATCATGATAAGCATGGCCTCGGCACGCAGAGCGTTGGTGCGAGCGGTATCCTGCGACACCTCGGAATGACGCATCACCAACTTGGTCAAAGTCGAAGAGAGCACCGTTGCGAGATAGTAGTCGCCATCCAAAATAAGTTGGCGCAGAGGAGGCTTTTGTGCGGCCTTGACAGCCTCGAGACGAGCTGCTGCCGCCGATTGACTGGTGAGAGCGCTTTCGGTAGCGTAGGTGCCATCTGCAAGCACCTTTCGGGATCCAGTGGGTGCGGCCTTAGATTGGCCATTGGCCTGCTCCATCAGCAGGGCGTTGTCATCTGGAACCTCATCCAGGAGGCGTTGTTCGGATGCCAAAATTGGGATTTCACCAAGGCTGGCTCTGATCGTCTTCCAAGCATCCCGAATATCCTTCTCCTCCAGGGAGTATTCACCAACAACCCAAAGAACTCCGCGGTAGACCTTGCCAGCTCGGACTTCACTCAAAGTTGAAACCAGGCGGGCTACGATTGACCCACGCAAGTCAGGGAACTTCTCCACGACCTCTTTGACGAACGAGATCACATCGACGGCGGAGTTATTATTGAAGTCGGCAATAAAGTCCATCAGGAGATCAACCACGCTGGCAGCGATTTCGGAGAACTTGATCGCGCAGGAGTGTATTGACTGTACCAAGATTTGGCGATACTCGCTATTCTGTGGGAGTCGTTAGTACTGCCGGATTGTGCAAAGTAACTGTATAACCTACCTGTTCATATTGTTCGTCGACGGTCTTGGCAAGTTCTTTCTTGAGCAGCATGATGATTTCTTCCACGTTCTTGCTCGAGACCATCTCCATAGCAAGGTTGAGAGCCTTTCTCCGGACATCAATGTCAGGGCTGCTGAGAACTCGCAGGGCCTCCATGGTCAGGTCGTCCAAAACACCCTCATTGCGAATTCTGAGCTGGTCCACACGTTCCAAACAAATGAGCTTGACGTTGTTGTCAGCCCTCCCGGATAGCGAGCTCGATCAGCTTGCTCGCGGCGGCTTTGACGGCGACAGGGTTGCTTGTGAGGGCGGTAAGAGACGTTGCGGCTTCGTAAACAACGGTGCTGGTGGAGGCGTCGAGGAGCTCCAGCATTAGTTTCAGGTATCGCGACTATAGTACGTTAGTGACGCCGATATTATTACTTAGAACGCTGTAAACCCACCTTATTCTGAGTGTTCTGTACTGCATCCTTCCGGAGGAACTCCAACTCGGCTAGCTGGAGCAGCTCGTCTGTGTTGGGAATTGTGTCAAACGTGGTACGCAGATACTCAAGCGCCTTCTGGTGGCTAATGGACATAAGTGCGGCAAAGGCATTGCGCTTGCAGGTGCTGTCGGTCTCCGATTCGAGGAACACCTGGAGCAGCTCCGGCGCGTCGGGAATGAGGGACTCGGAGTGCTGGAAAATAGAGGATACAGCCCATACGGCATTCTTGCGGACATAGGCATGACGATGTTGCAGACACAAACGTGCGGAGGAGAGGAGGGGCTCAATGAGCTCTGGTTCGCGGAGTTTGGAGAGGAATCGGAGAGTATTGCCTCGAATGTATTCGTTGGGATGTTGAAGATCGTTGCGAATGCCGTTACTGCGAAAGAAAGACTTGTCAGACAAAAAATACCACATAGCAATGGCCAGGGGCATCCTTACCAGACCAGGATCATCTCTTGCTTGAGCTTGCCAGTAGAATCGTGTTTGGGGCAGATTTCATAGAAGAAATAGAGCAACTTCTTCAATGACTTGCTTTTCGACGGCATCACAAAGCGAATGATGTGCATGAGGATTTGCGGCATAGGATCTCCATTCAGCATGATGGTGACAATTGTCCGCATTGTTTCCAACTTGCTCTCATCGTTGCCTTTCTCCAGCTGCAGTTTCAGCTCTTGCACAGTGGGCTGATCGGCAGTATTGTCCACATGGAGCAAACTGTAGGTGTTTTCAAGGAACGACGCCATGGTGGTGGATTGGGGGGAATCGGAACGAAAGAGAGCTGCAAGTTGTCAGTTCCGGGGTTGTTTTGGGGACACATCAGCATGTAGGAATCAACACATACAGTAGGGGTAATTCTCCCGGGAATAGGAGGTTGCGCCAGATATCAAGAACAAGCAATTAGTGTAAAGCAACACCCCTCGCCAGCCTAGAAATCATTAGATGTTATATGAAGCGCAATGGGGAGGGACCATCAACTTGTCCCTTAATCTGGCCCCCCCCGGCGCCGTCTGTGTGGATGACTAAGCCACAGCCCGGCCGCTTTTCAACTGCCACTTCGACGTCGATTGCTACTCTCCCCATTCACTTACGACCCCCACGATTGAGTTTCCCCAGGATGTCGAATGAGAATTTCTACCTCCGATACTAGTAAGAATGATATGAGTGAGCCCGGGTTTCCTCAGCTGCTGACGGTCCTCACAGCTCAGGTCATTCTGGGCGGTTTGGACATGAGTTCCTAGGTAAGTAATCTACGCGCGGTCATGATTACTTTATTCTACTCAGTCGCTAACTTGCATGCAGAGTTTGATCTCCGTACCATTTCCGAAGGTAGCAGCGCCGCCGTACGATATGCAAACAACTCGAACTACCGCAATGATTCCCTCATCCGCAAAGAAAGTAAGCAAGAGCATACATACCAACAATGAAAATCGAACACAAACTGATAGAGTAATAGTGTGCGTGAGTGATGCGATGGTCGAAGAAGTGAAGCGCATTATCAAGGATAGTGAGATCCTCAAGTATGCACTCACATTGCCTCACAGGAAGAACGCGCGCTGACCCCTTCTAGGGAGGATGACTCCAAGTGGCCCCAAAAGAATAAGGACGGACGCCAGGAACTGGAGATTCGTATTGGAAATGAGCACATCTCCTTCGAGGTAATTGACCGAGCTGGCTTATGGAAGCATCCATTAGCTAATATTGAATTGTATAGACCGCCAAGATCGGCTCACTAGTCGATGTGACCGAATCCGACGACCCCGAAGGACTTCGAGTCTTTTACTATCTTGTGCAGGATCTGAAAGCTCTTGTGTTCTCGCTGATCTCTCTTCACTTTAAGGTATTATCAATCTTGCCCCCTAGGCTTCGGACATCGTTTGACCATCCTCTGCTTTACAGATCAAGCCCATTTAGTTATTGAGCGCATAAAATAAATTGAAGAATAATTGGGGGTTTTGATTTGATGACACTTCAGGCGTTCATTGAGGGTTTCTTGGGATGCGGACCCAGTTATAGCGCAAAAACAATGAGATTGATACCCCTCAGGCCTCAGGCATGTTTACCTTCGATCCTTTCTAAACAGTTTATGTCTTGTGTGCCTGTAGCTGCTTGGGCTAGTATGAATGTTCCAAAGCAAGATGCTCAAAAACGTGGCAGAAGATAGCTTAGGAATTTTGTTCGAGCCTTAGGTCCTAGGATCTCCGATGAGAGATGAGGGGTTCATCGAACCTATTATTCCTACCGCAGGTGATATTTCTCACTTTATATATCCAATTCGCTGCAATGACAATTCGGCACTAATTTCTCAAGTCTGGGACAAGTTCCTTGAGGCCTTACACTTGTACACGCCCTGCGAGCTCTCCCAATTATGTGTGATTTAAGGACTTTCAGTTCCGCTGCCGGATCACCTCGTTAATACTCCCGGGGGCACCATAATATGGTTGAGTTCGTAATTGATATCCACATCAGCGATGTCGGGAGGTATATATTGGGACTGGGGCTTCACCGGGACATCAAGTTGGGCTTGTATAAGGGAACATTGAAGTTATTTAGGCATGATTATATAAACAACCATACTCTCCTCGAACTCATCCTGGAATGTCCACGGGTGCCCAAAATTGCCCAACCTATCCTGATTTGGATAAAAGATTGGGCATACCATTGATCCTTATAATGTACAACATTGTACATACATGTAACTGCATAACTATGTACCTATTTAGGTATAGACCAAACCTTGGCTTTAATTTGTGGCCTGAGGCATCTACATTACATAACCGATATTGACGGTGGCGCCGCGCCAGGCGCAGAAACAGCTGACCCACCTGGTCTGTCCCCGCATTGCTCGTTCCTCAAGGCCTTAAAAGACTTAGTTCGCTGATCTCGAATGATTCATCCCCCTTGCTCTCTTTTTTCTCTTTTTATTTTGCTTTGGAGTGTTTTGCTTCGATTCAATGTCCCCTCTCCTCTTTCCCTAATTTGCAATGCCAACTCCGAGTAACAACTCGATCGCCACAGCGATCGCCGCCCGCACGACATGTCCACCGGAGCCTGAGAGGATCTCGGCTTGGCGAGACTCTCCCGATACTGTATCGAACAGCGATCCTCTCGATGCTCTCTCACCCGAGATTCCAATTGCGCCCTCCATGCTGAGTCGATCCGATGATGGTAGCACCCCCGAACCGATGAAGTCGGAAGGAAAGCCGACGGGCGTTGAGGAGGATGACCCAGTCCGGGCTACCTCCCCTGCCGAGTCAACCTGCCTTCGCAGCCAGTCACCTACAGCGCCCCCGGGATCGTCACTTCTCAACTGGGAATTCTCTAACGTTCGTGTAAGTATCGACCCTACCGGTGGATTATGCCACCTTCTAACCATCGTCATAGCTTCTGCCGAACCACACCTCGTTTCTTCGTTCAGGCAGCAAGTTCGCAGGGACTCAGCAATCAGACCGCCAGGTTTACAATGTCGATGTCGAGATCAAGCATGTGGATATGGCTGAGTCCTATCTCTGTGGCTACCTTAGAATCCAAGGTATGTGATTCGTGCGCACCCGGGACGTGCATTAGCCTAGCTCAACTAATGTTTGTTGTTCTCCACAGGCCTCACAGAAGATCATCCGACCTTGACCACCTTTTTTGAAGGAGAAATAATCGGCACTAAACACACTTTCCAGACTCGTAATGAGGAATGGGGTGCGTCGGAAAAGACAGACTTGCACCATTGGTCTCGGTTCCCTGCTTGGCGTCCGCTGGCTAAACAGGCTAAACGAGCGGATTTCACATACCGGAACTTCGCCCAGCGTGAACACGTATTCATGAGATGGAAGGAATCTTTCCTTGTTCCCGACCATCGAGTACGGACGATCTCAGGTGCTAGCTTTGAAGGGTTCTATTACATCTGCTTCAACCAGATTGAGGGAACTGTGAGCGGCGTATACTTCCATGCGAAGAGCGAGCGGTACGTGGATGTTTTCTTTCCGAATATTCTCGATTTTTCTGACGCTAATTCGATTACAGGTTTCAACAGCTTGAACTGAAGCATGTCGAAGATCGTGGATGTGCACCAGCAGTCGAGTTCCGCTAACCGCTAATATCGCCGAACTTGCTTGCTGGTGCCCAAAACGATCTCATGTATGACTTCCTACGTGACCACCCAGTCTTCGTGTGTCTCATACTCGCCCTCTTGCTGTTGTGTCTGGTACTATATGGCTAAGCAGTGCTTCCTGGTCACCATTCCGAATGAGAAGCTTGGTTCTCTCAAAACTCCATTGGGTTCATTATCCCGTTTGCTCTTCCTCAAATACCCTCTATGCCATCCTCTATTCCTCTCGCACTCCACCGCCGTCGCTTATGTGTTTTGATCATCATTTCGACTGTTCATGTCATTTGAAGATTTCCAAGACCATATCCCTTTCCAGGCAAAGCCTAGACCCCCACAACTCATCCTCAAATTGACCCTTATGTCTCACGATATTGCAATCTACGAAACGGCGTTTCCGTCCCCACTTCCGGCGACCTGGTTCTGGTTATCCTACACCCTCTGTTTGGAGTCCTAATCTCATCATCTTTTTCCTTCATGTTTCTTATTCCTCACCTATCTTGTGTTAACTTAGTGTTGTTATCTTCCATCTCAGTTGTTGACTGACAAGCCAGTTATTGAAAATCTTCACTACGTGTTCTTGGTAATCGTACATTGTTCGAAGGCCCTAGGGCCATATTGATATTTTTCTATACAGCTCCTTCGCTGGCCGATTTACACAATAGAGCACAGTGCAGGAAGCGGCGGCTACCCCCGGGGACTGGAGCCAGTTCGCAAACACTGATTGAAGACTAATTAGGAGGAACACAACATCCACCGTAAACCAACTATATAACGTGATCATGCAGGTGCCGATCGGATGACGGAAATATTCGGGTGGCTCCTCACTGTGGGAATCCCTCCTGTCGATCATCCGATTGATTAAAAGGGTTAGATATTATACAGCGCTAGCAGAAACTAGTGAGATGGGTAGCTTGTGAGGATCGCAGGTATGTTAGGACACATCCACACTCAGCGAAAGCTAAATTATCCGACCCCGAGATCTAGCGATATCATAACGAGGTGAAGTGTGGATTCAGAGCAATTCATAAATTCAATTATATCCTGTATATATGTTCCAAAAATGAACCACCATGCAACGAGCAAAATAATAGAACAGACTTGGCCCCGATTCGTTTACGTCCGAGGGCCATAGTGAAAAATTCCGAAAGATCCTCGCGCCGAATATAGAAACCCACGCGTGAAACCAGACAAAATAAACAATGTGTTGATATGATCCAGGACATAAATGAAGAGATGACACATTAATATGAAATAGCGTTATGGTATGGCTTTTGGGGACAAAATACGTTAAAGCAAGAAAAAGAGGCGAGATGGGGTATCACATGCGATGTCAATCGAGGATGGCGAGATCGAGCGAGTTTGGGTAGAAAAGACGCTTTTAAGTTCCATAATAATAAAGTTCAGATGCCGTCCACATAAAAAGGGCGACATAATAGAAATGGGAACTAGGAAGGGAAGAATGGCGCAAGGAAGAGGGAATCACATATATGTCGAGTTTTGACGAGAGCTTGAGTTGGAACCGCTGCTATAATCGCTGCTCGGAGTAGGGGAATCCAAGACAACTTGTTGGCGGATGGAGTTGATCCATTCGTGCTGTAGGAGCTCGGCAGCAGTGGCGCGGCGAGCGGGATCGCATTCGAAACAGCGGCGCACGAAGTCGATACCTTGGTCACTGAGTTGATCTCGAGATGGAAGCGCGGGCTGTTTGCCTTGGGCGATGTTGTACATAATTGCCCACTCGTTGTCCAGGGTGGACCATGGCCGGCGCCCAGTTGCCATTTCTAGAACCACGCAGCCCAGAGACCAGATATCCACAGCGCCTTGGCGGTTGTCTAGATTTGCAGCGTCGCCACGGATGACCTCGGGTGACATGTACATCGGAGTTCCCGTGGTGGTCTTCTGGTTTTTGCGCTGGTTCGCGGGATCTTTGGCAGGTTCCTTGAAACCGGCTCCTTGAGGGTTGTCCATTGGGGCAACTGTGCGGCCGGAGCGGGCGATGATTTTGGCTGCACCGAAATCAACGTACTTGATGACACCGTTGTGATCGAGCAGGATATTCTCGGGTTTGATGTCACGGTGCACAATATGGGCTTCGTGAAGATACGCTAGACCCTCTAGGAGCTGAAGAGCATAAACCATGATGACCGTTTCGTCCTCAATACGCCCGTGTTCTAGCAAGCTAGCGAGCGAGCCACCTGAGCAGTACTCCATGAAGATGTAAACCTTGTCACGGTGCACTTCAATCCCATGATAGGAGACAATATTCGGATGATCGAGCACTTCAAGGACGCCCATTTCGTCTCGGATCTGCTGGGCGATCTTGGGAATGAGCTGGGGGTCTTGAAGGCGAATTTCTTTGACGGCCATCAAATAGTTGCTGTCCAAGTTGATGGCCACGTAGACAGACCCAAAGGTACCGCCACCAATGAATTGGCCTTGCTGCCAACGCAGAGTCACATTGGTAGCCGATGACGATAGCACGGTGAGTGACCGATCAGCCTCGTCAGATCCTTCAAGCACCTTTCCTAGAGCCTGGCGCTTCGCATCTTCCTCAATTCTCCTATCTTCAATTTCCACAACACGTGCGTACCATGTTTCGCGAACGAGTTTTGCTGCTTCCTCGTCGCTGGTGATCCGGCCAGCGCCAATTTGCCGGGCTCCATTGCGTTCTTCCATGCGTTTTTCGTTCTTCGCCGCAAGGGAAGACCGCGCACCCATGATATCGAAATGAGAAATGAGGAGGGACATGCACCCCGCCACTTTCAATCTGAAATCACTGAACTGTTCTTGATCCATAGAGAGAAGATGTCGGCTAGATGTGATCGCCATCGCAAACTCAAGGGCTGCCACAGCCCACTTGAAGGTTTTTCGGTCCGCAGCGTCACACTCATCACAGATGAACGCGACCCAGTCTAGAGACAACTCCACCAGCCGGGCACTGTTCATAGCACGCCTGTTAGCGTCAACGTAGTTGGAGGACCGTTTGCCAAACTCTGTTGCAAATGCATAGCAGGCCTGGATCAAATCATTGTTCTCCCAGTTTCTCTCATGCAGCTGATCTTTGATGATAGCAACACTATCCATAATGGTCATGGACAGTTTGAAAGAGATCTTCTTGATCTTGTTTAATTCGACGTTTACACGTCCAAGGTTTGCACGTTGTTCAATGACCATATCAAGCTGGATGCCTGTGAGTCGTGCGAGCTCCAGACGTGCATTCTGGAGTCGTTCTTGCATGCCCCCAACAACAATACGTAGCTTACCCAGCCGTACATCTGTCGGATGTTCCAAAAACTCCATTTGCATTTCCTTTCCGGCCCAGGCAAGAGGCTTTTCGGGTCGGATGGCTAGGACATAGGGAACATGGACATCCTGGGTTGGATCATCTTCTTTGAATGAGGTAGATAAGATACCCTGGATATCGGCGGGACGGTTCCATAATGCATGATGCGCAACCAGATAAACTCCTTTCTGCCCAACGGATGTGGTAGAGGTGACGAGGAAATGGTCGGAAATTAAAAGTGCCTCAAAGAAATCATAAGCGACATCAGTCGTGATGTTGTACTCGGTAGCATTCTCGAACAACTGGCACAGAAACTTGGAGAATCGATAGAGCTTGCGCTGACGAATGCGCGTTGAATCCAAAATGCTCTTGTATCGTTTGTCCATGTCCTGTACAGTTTCCTTGGGTCTCGGGACGAGCTCACGTTCAAAGTGAATCATGAGACGCTGGAGTGATCTGGCAGTGAGGGCACTGTTGTTCTTGTTAGCTTTGATAATGACGCAAAGCACGGGAACCTTACCTGAATTGTTCGGCCACCTCAATGTCTCCACCGTCAAGTCGACAACCGATGTCATAGGAGAATCCCCATTCCTGTTCCAAAATTTCAGCCTCCTTGAAAGTGTTCTTGTTGGCATTCAACTTCCAGTTGAGGAGCCGGAAATAGTATTTCATAGCATCCAAGACCGAGTTATCGAAGTTCTCATCGACACACGGCGGCAAATCCCAGCCGGGTTCTGGCCTCGAGACATCGAGGTAGCGGAATTTAATATCGACCGCCACTTTCATCAGGATTTGGAATTGGGAAATCATCTGATCAATCAAAATGGGGGCTTGCTGGGCTGGGTCTTTCATGTTCTTGGCATAGGACAGACGGACTCGAATTATTTCCTGGATCAACCGAGAGGGAAAGTTAATCAATGTTAGTAGTTCTTCGATATATGGCGGCAAGTGTCGCGCGGCAAATGCTTCCGAGTTTTCGATCAGGGTACTCTTCGCTTTCTGGATGACAACGAGAATGCGAAGAAGCATGCCATCCTTGTCCTGGAGCGTCTTCAAACCATCTTCCTTCATAATGCGATCAAGGAAGGAGGAGCCATCCGAAAGATCGTCCTTAGCAGACTTGACCCTCGGTTGACTGAAATCAAGAGCCTCGTTCCCTACCCAGCTTTGCAGCACAGCCAGCTCGGTGTTGATGAGAGCTGTAATGTTGTGCCACGCAAAGATGGCCGCGCGGCTAGAGGTGAATTCCTCCGAGGCAACACGAGGGTTTGCAACTTCCATTTCCTTGTGCGAAGAATAAAGAATTTCGCATCGTTCCACCTTTTCCACGATATCCTCGACTTGCTGTTTTGGCGGTTTCCCAATCTCAGTCTCGCCTTTAATCTGGAATCCGATGATATCCTCAATTATGGGACCCAAACGTGACCGTGCGTCCTCGATCAATTTTCGCTGCAGAGGGATACTCCGGCCGCACGTTCTTGCCCGAACGCCGATCCAAAGTGCATAGCTCTGGGCCGCCGACCGCTTTGATTCCGCAGATCCGATGAGTCGTTGTTTTTCTTGTTTCACTACGTCTCCCTTCAAGACAGACGCCAGCATGGAATGCCACTCAAGTCGCTCCTGGTTCTTCGGATGCTTCAGTTCTTCAGTACTCGGTAGGTTGTCGTCCGGGAGGAAAAGTTGCGTATCAGGGTCGTAAGAGTCATCTTCAAACGGCACTTCGGAGGAAGGAGAAGGTTCCTCCAAGTCACCATCACCTTCTATCATTATGTTGGATTGCGGGTCTTTGGAATGGTGATACCAGGCTTGTGGGTTTGCTCGAATCCGTTGCACGTAGGCTTTCTCTTGGGCACGGTATTGTGCGTTTGGATCGCGTCGGTTTCCTCGTTTGGCTGATGACGATCGCTGGCGGTCTTCCTGAAGACTGATGTATTGTGGTGGGCGCCGCTGTGGGGCATACGTATTCGACGGCGTTCGTACTGGGGCAGACGGGCGCTGAGGTCGCAAGTCGGTAGCCATAGCAAGTCCATCGGGCTTGTCGATAAGAGTTGTAGCACCGATGCTAATTCCACGTGGTCGGGCGGTGGGAGTATTAGACCATGAGGTCAGACTGGGTGAAAGTGTCGGAGGGGAAGCTGTGATGGTGCTTGCAGGTGTTTGGATCTGGTCGTCGACTGTCTCTCCGAATGAGGCATTGGCCCTCACGGGGTACTGTGGGAATTCATCAGAAGAGCCTGAGCCATCCGAGTCAGGACTAGGGATTTCCGTGTGCTGCATAGTGGTTATACCGTGCGATGGTCCGGGAGAGCACGTCTAAGTGTCAGACTAAGGTGATAGGAGGCGGATACTGTGGCGGTGCATTGTGGCTGACCGGATGGCCCATATCCCCACCCATTCCTGTTTGATCTACTGGGAATCTTTCCTGTTCTAATTTTCAGCCACTACGTGGCATCAATCTTGATCGTTCATTTATATTAAGTCCAAACCCTGGTATGGAGTACACGCGTCCAATCTTGAAAGTCAGCTGCTCCATTGCACACAATATCCGTGTGATATAGCAACATGCTCATCCCTGTCAAAGTTTCCACAGATATTTGCTTTTTTTATGGCTCCTTTCTTGTATTCAAGATTGTAAAACATTGCATGCAATGCGTAAGTCAGGGCTATGAAATAAGTTCTACCAGTCCTATTAACATTTTTTCTGCACCGCTGGGGATTGTTGCTTCAAATTAGTAAAGATACATTGCTATAAGACATAGTTAAAAACGGTTAGGCGGTCTTTGACTTCATTGGGGTTGTTGTTATATTCGTATATTTTCGAACATTAGTTCGATAGATCTTCTATGATGTGTCTTTTAACTGGTCTGAGAATGTATATTATAAGAGACTTTCTCACACTACATAGTCTCTCCTGACATGTGAATGGCGGCTCAAATCAACCGACGAAAAGGCGAATAGAAATTAGTCTACCTAAAGCCGTTAGTTAACAAGACAAATCAAACTGTAAGAGATGGTAAGAACAAAGTTAATTGGAAATTAGATGAGAAAGGTGCGTATGCTTTATTTGAAACTGTTCTGTCAACATAGGTGAGATATTGAAATTAAGGGCAATTCAATTAGATTAATAAAAGCAACGAAAGAAAGTACACTCCATATGTCCCTCTAAATAACCAAAAAGCCAATGTTCTTCTGAGAATGACTAACTATTCCTACTGTCGAGCAGTAGCTGTGGCACCACATCAGACAAATTTTGACATTCGAACACAGTTTGTCATATGATCATAAGTAGTAGGGCATATGTGCTGAGACTCTACTCCGTACTAGAAGAGGAAAAGAGAGCATGTGATGCACTCGTGTATGTGACTATTGAGACAAGAGGCTGATGCTTTCAAGGTAAAACCATCTGTGTTATGAAACCTACCTATGAAACTAGCGAAATAAGTATGTGATATGACCGGTCATGCTACTGGGTAGTGCTTCCAACGATCGAAGAGCTAGCACTCCATACATCTATCTGAAATCTTACCCCTGACTAGAGCAACATGGCAATTAACTAAGTACGGAGTTACTCCATACTCCATACACAGATCGATGCAGGTACATCATAGGTATAGTAGATCCAACCCCGTCGATCAGTGGATCGGTGGATGCCAGAATAATCAAGAAACCTTGACAATTTGTTAGGATTATATAGCAATCTGCACAGACTAATAGTCCAAGAAGCATTGAAGATGCTAGACATCCACTCTCCTGGCTTGTATCAGAGACAAGTCACTCGATCTACAGAGTAAAGCATAACGAGCATGCCCAGCCTGACCTAGATGTCCGGAATTACTTCATACATACATAGGATGGTCAAGCCTCTAATGTTGTTATTGAAGAGTATCAAAGTGAAAAATCCAATAGCGCAAGAGCTTTGCATATATATTCACAGATCTACGATGCTCTGATGTTAAGTAGAGTTTCTTGAATCATTGGGGCGAGAGAGTTCGCCAAGGTCCAGGTCGGGATGCCGAATCAGCCTCTAGAATTCCCACCAATGGAAGGCTGGATGCTTATCTTGACTTAACGTACTTTTCTAGACCCCCTAGCTTGTACTCCGTATACCGCGTGGCAAAAGGTTTATGTAGTTTTGCCGCCCCATGCAAGGCTCTGTATTGTACATAGTCGTGTGGAAGGGTGTGACATACCCCGAGAATTGGGGAAACCATTAAGAGATGATGCGGAGATAATAATATGTCAGGGGCAGAAGCATGAATGTTCAGCAGGTATGTGTAGGTGGGTTGCTATGCAAAGATACATAAAGAACCTGCACACTATTGCGTTATAGTACGGAGTAATTCTTGCCATCATTAATCTCCGAACTCTCCCACATTGTGTCATGAGAGGCCATGGATAATAGAAAAGAGTTCGACAACATTGAAACAACCCCTCACATTGTTAAAGCTATACGATGTACGGAGTACGGAGTAAAAATTACTAGTATGTAGATAAGGGAAATTACATTGTGATTGGTTGACGCAACACCCGTGGACGAGATTGAGCTCAGATAAGAGATCAAACGTCGTTTTGGTTAACAACTTCACATTGCACATGGCAATCAATAATTATCATTGAAACTACTATATCTAAGGCATCGGGACAGCTTTCCATGGATCAATCCAACATTGAACTTGGATGACAATTAAACAATTAAACAATTAAGCGACAGAAAAACCATTCGCGCGAAAAAAATGATAAGCAAATGACTGTGATTGGTTGGTTTCAACTTCATATCTACAGCCAGTCGTTGAGCACCCGTCCAATTTCGATTCCTATTATTTCCTATTATTCTCTTCTGTCACTGAAATGACCCAATCTGTTTATCACTTTAATACAGTGTACGGAATAAGTTGCACTCCCCCTGCTTATCGTGAGTCAATGCATAGGGCTTGAGATGCACACAAGGTCCTATTAGATCCTTCTCAAGTGAAAATATACAGATGTACGGAGTAGAGAAAACAATATGTAGGTACACAGCAGTTTAAACATGGTTCTAAGAGCAGACGCCCATAGAATGTTCGAATATGGCCGAAGTATGCAAACGCAAGGACCCGTAATTCCCCGGTCTGGGTCTATGGAGTATATGCCATATCCGCCATGCACTCGGAAAGGCTGAAATGGGGGCGGGCTTGGCTACCTGCTATCGGCCAGATCAGATGAATCATATCAGAAATCAGAATGACCAGCTCTCACTATCGGAACTAAGATCGATGGTCTGTCAGCCTTCTAGCGTCTAACAGTGGAGCATTGTTTGGTTGTCTGGGACTGTGGCAGTTATTTAAATTACAAGGGTTCGTCCTTGCAGACAACTCCGTAGACATATCATTTCTCTCTCCTTTCACAGCCCGGTGCTTGAAAGTATTTCCTACTTCTTTCTCTCCATCGCCTATCACAAAGCTTTGGGATATCTCCTGTATCATTCCATTGCGGCTGTCCTTTCAACTGCATATCACACTTCCAATAATACCATTGGCTTACCCTAGGTTTTACCATGGCCGAATATCCGGTTGCCTACAATGGCACCATCGCAACTGGTGGTGACTCGCTTCATGATGACTTGAACATTTTCTACAGTGTATGTTGTATACTTTAATAGGGGTCAATCGAGGAGCTTGATAGCTAACAATGTTAATAGTCTGGTGATATCGCATGGGTCGTCACCTCAACAGCCCTAGTGCTGCTCATGATTCCTGGAGTTGGGTATGTCTATGCTAACTTTTCCTTAAACACCCAAGGACTCTAGCTAATTACTTGATTATAGATTCTTCTACTCCGGTCTAGCTCGTCGAAAGTCAGCACTCTCATTGATATGGCTCTCGATCATGTCGGTCGGTGTGGTTTCATTCCAGTGGTTCTTCTGGGGTTATTCGCTGGCCTTCTCCCACTCAGCCGGCAAGTATATCGGTAACCTCGATAACTTCGGCTTCAAGGGTGTTCTGGGTGCGCCGTCTGTGGGAAGCGACAAGGTTCCCGATCTTCTGTTCGCTATCTTCCAGGGAATGTTCGCCGCTATTACGTGAGTCATTATCACCATGCATCGATCATGTAGATGAAGATCATCTAGAAACATCAACTAACATTTCATTCGCAATTAGTGTTGCTCTTGCCGTCGGCGCCGTTGCTGAGCGTGGTCGCATGCTCCCTTGCATTGTCTTCATGTTCATCTGGTCTACTATTATCTACGACCCTATCGCCTGCTGGACATGGAATTCATCTGGTTGGGTATTCCAGCTTGGAGGTCTTGACTTCGCAGGTGGTACTCCCGTCCACATTGCCTCTGGATCTGCTGCCCTCGCTTACTCGTTGATGCTGGGTAAGCGTCGCGGCCACGGCACCCACGAGCTTAACTACCGCCCTCACAATGTAACTCACGTTGTCATCGGCACTGTGTTCCTCTGGGTCGGCTGGTTCGGATTCAATGCTGGCTCTGCTCTCGCTGCCAACCTCCGTGCCGTTATGGCTGCCGTTGTCACTAACCTTGCTGCCTCCGTTGGAGGTGTGACCTGGTGTTTGATGGACTACCGACTGGAGCGCAAGTGGTCCACTGTTGGCTTCTGCTCTGGTGTCATTGCTGGCCTTGTTGCTATTACTCCCGGCTCTGGATTCGTCACTCCCTGGGCTGCTTTCATCTTCGGTATCGTCGGTGCTGTTGCATGCAACTATGCTACTAAGCTTAAGTTCGTCCTCGGCGTTGATGATGCTCTCGATATCTTTGCCGTGCACGGTATCGGTGGTATTGTTGGAAACCTCCTGACCGGCCTTTTCGCTGCGTAAGTGAACCTACTTCCTGATGGCATTGTCTGATCATAAACTAACTTGCATATATAGTGATTACATTGCGCACCTGGATGGTGCCACTGAGATCGATGGCGGCTGGATCAACAAGAACTATATCCAGTTGGGATACCAGCTTGCCGACTCGGTCTCTGGAATGGCATATGCCTTCTTTGGAACCTGCATTATTCTCTTCGTTATGAACCTCATTCCTGGTCTTAGCTTGCGCGCGCCCGAGGAAGACGAGATTATGGGTATCGATGATGCCGAAATTGGCGAGTTTGCTGTAAGCTTTATTCTTCCTGGGTCTGCTAAAGAAACATATTCTGACATTTTATCCTCTAGTATGATTACGTTGAGGTCACTCGTGACATTGTCAACGGCGTGGAAAGCTCGGAGACCGGCTCTAAGCGCACTGCTACACCCGTGGGCGAGGTCATTGACACCAAGGCTTAGATCCAACTTGATCTGACAGCTGTTCTTTCTTTAATATTTAATATCCGGCAAATGCCTTTTTTTTTTTTCTTTCATGTTAATTCTTCTTCTTCTTCTTCTTCTTCTTGGTGATGGCAGAGCGTCTTGAATATCTACATGTACAGTATGAAACTGTAGGTATTTGGGGTGCTCTCTGGACTCCAATTTTCGCTTCGACAGCATATTTTCAGATACCCAATTCAAATTCTATGAAACCAGTCTGGGAGAAATTTAAATTGATAGTTCGTAGGCAAACCGTGAATGTAGAAATCGTAGTACAGCATGAGCAATCTCCGAAGTGAACAGAGGCACATTGAGGAGTGTAGGATGCCATTATAAATTTGAAGGAAGCTTGATTTTGGAACTGGAGAAAGCGGCGGAAATGCGGATCCACTCCAAGTACCTTCCGGAATGCCGCGCCGAGAGTTCACCGCGGGATGAGCTGTGTTCACCTGGGCAATCATCGCAACCCGCCGTCGACATTTCGTCATAACACCCCAACACGTCTCCCTTGTTTTGATTCATCTGATTCATCTTCCCGGGGGTTTGGTCGACGGCTGTATTCATCAAAATGGATTTTCCGACCGACGTGGCGGAGTTTGATAGCGATCCGCGCATCTCGTTCTCGAAACTGGACAACAGCTTCCTACTGGAGACAAGCGATGGTCGCGAGTTCTTGTTCAACAGTATTCTGAAGAGATGGGTTGAGACGGTATGTAATGAACGTATTCGCACCCTGACGCTTTGCGATGGGCTGTCCGCAATGCAGGCCGACAATCTCCAGTGCTAACCTGAATTGCGACTTTAGATCGACGAGGCGCTCATCCGCAAGCAGCAGGGGTACGGCTCAGACGACGGCGAAACTGAAATCGTTCATCCGCGTGACCGTAAGAAGCGAAAGAACTCTCATGACGGGGTAAGTATTCCGGTCTTTTGTGGCAGCTTGCTGGCATTGGTAATTGACTGTCTCCTTTCGCATTTTAGACCGATGAACCCAAGGTAAAGAAGCCCCGTGTGAACACCGCTGTGTGGGTTACCAAGATTCCCCTTGACGCCGAGTTGTCTGAGATTCAAGACCTGTTTTCGAAGTATGGAATCCTCGCAGAGGAACTGGACACCGGAAAGCCACGGATTAAAATGTACACCGACGAAAATGGCAACTTCAATGGCGAGGCTTTGGTTGTGTACTTCCGACCGGAGTCAGTCAAGCTCGCGATTGACTGTCTCGACGAGACGGACTTCCGACTAGGTCCCCACAACCCAGCTGGACCGATGCGCGTTCAGACGGCCGACTTTTCGTACAAACGTGAAAAGGATGTGGAGCCGAAGGTTACCATGACTGCGAAAGAAAAGAAGAAGCTCAAGGAGCGTGCGGAGCGATTGAACAAGTGTGTTTGTTGATCACAGCGGCAAAGTGTTTCATGCTGACTTGACTGTGATAGGAAACTTTCCGACTGGGGTGATGATGAGGCCGAGCAGACCTTAAAGGCGATTAAGGCTGCCGAGGAGGCTACACGACATGTGATTCTGAAACATATGTTTACACGGGAAGAACTGGAGGTTAGACTTACCCTCCTTTGGACAAATATGGACACGCGGCTGACGTGTAATTACAGGAAGATCCGCTCGCCAGTATTGAGATTCACGATGACATTCTCAGCGAGTGCTCTAAGATTGGTGACGTGGCCAAAGTCGTGGTCTGGGACGGAGAAGCTGATGGGGTTGTTACTGTTCGATTTGTCTCAACCGCGGACGCACGTCGCTGTGTCAAGGTAGGCCTTTAAGTTTGAATCAACGTGATGGCAACTGCTGACCATATTTAGACCATGAACGGGCGCTACTTCGGAGGCAATACTGTTGTTGCTTACATCTGGGATGGAGATGAGAAGTTTAACAAGCACAACCCCCGACGAGACGCAGGGGGCAATACGGCGAACCCTCTGGATGCAGACGATGAGGAGAACGAGCGCCTTGAGCGGTTTGGAGATTGGCTGGAAAGCGGCGCAAACCAGAAGACCGACAAGAACCAGGAAATCGCCAATGACAAGACTGCCAAGGAGGAGGCAGATGAGGGCCAGGAAACTGGCACGAACTAGTCCAACCGAACAGAAAACGCCGAGACCCCATGTCAAGTGATCGAAAACGGCGAGAACAACCCTCTAAAACCACATACCCAAAACAGTGGAAACTATCCACCAACTGAACGAATTCCATACGATGAGAGCCACTGAAGGGCAAGTGAGTACTTCCCAGTGAATGGAAGGCAATATCTGACTGAACGAACTCCAACTGACGAGAGCTATCCTAGGGCAAGTGAGTACTACCATGTGGATGGAAAGCGGCGCCTAGTTATTGAACGAATACCCAATATGTACGATTAGTCCAAATTTTTTCGAATTGAACGATTGAAACAATAGTATTTTACGTAGTTAGTTGTAATTATACAGATGTGTGTAGTTACAATCAACTAGTTAGTATGTAACTAGTAGTTATGTAGCTACTGTATGTAGTTTATCGTACCATATCACGCGCCCCAAGGAAACGTAAAATGTGGTTCGCACCTCCCCGAGTCCCGTGATGCGGCTATACCCAATCGAGCCTCCCCCCTGAAGTTCAGTTGTTGACTTGTTGATCCCACACACACCGCTCAACTGGCCTTCTTGCTTTCTCTTCTTCCCCATCCTCCCTGACTTGTCACCGGTTCTCCTTTTTTCGTCCATCTCTTTTCTAATCCCTTCAAAATGCGTGAGATTGTACGTTATCCCTTCCAGACGCGTCTTTTGTTTTCATACGGCCCCTGAGCCATGACCCCACTCTCAACAGATCTTTTGCTAACATGATATAGGTTCACCTCCAAACCGGCCAGTGTGTAAGTTCGACTTGGAACATTCTTGGAAACATTCTTCGATTCGTGGGACTAAATTGGAATTGCATTATAGGGTAACCAAATTGGTGCCGCTTTCTGGTAAGTGCCGAGTTTTTTTTTTCGCGTTGGGTATCAATTGACAGGTTCCTAACTGGATTACAGGCAAACCATCTCTGGCGAGCACGGTCTCGATGGCGATGGACAGTAAGTTTTAACAGTGATAGGGGTTTCCGGTGGATTACACATCTGATATCTTCCTAGGTACAATGGTACCTCCGACCTCCAGCTCGAGCGTATGAACGTCTACTTCAACCATGTGAGTCCAACGACAGGAAACCGAATAATAGTGCATCATCTGATCGGATGTTTTCCTTGATAATCTAGGCCAGCGGTGACAAGTACGTTCCCCGTGCCGTTCTCGTCGATTTGGAGCCTGGTACCATGGACGCTGTCCGCTCCGGTCCCTTCGGCAAGCTTTTCCGCCCCGACAACTTCGTCTTCGGTCAGTCCGGTGCTGGTAACAACTGGGCTAAGGGTCACTACACCGAGGGTGCCGAGCTTGTTGACCAGGTTCTCGATGTCGTCCGCCGTGAGGCTGAGGGCTGTGACTGCCTCCAGGGTTTCCAGATCACCCACTCCCTGGGTGGTGGTACCGGTGCCGGTATGGGTACACTTTTGATCTCCAAGATCCGTGAGGAGTTCCCCGACCGTATGATGGCCACCTTCTCCGTCGTTCCCTCCCCCAAGGTCTCCGACACCGTTGTTGAGCCTTACAACGCCACCCTCTCCGTCCACCAGCTTGTTGAGCACTCCGACGAGACCTTCTGTATCGATAACGAGGTATGAAACGCGTGAGGAAAAGACTGACGCGAAGATTACTGACAATCCTAGGCTCTCTACGATATCTGCATGCGTACCCTCAAGCTCTCCCAGCCCTCCTACGGCGACCTGAACCACCTCGTCTCCGCCGTCATGTCCGGTGTGACCACCTCCCTCCGTTTCCCCGGTCAGCTCAACTCCGATCTCCGCAAGCTCGCCGTCAACATGGTTCCCTTCCCTCGTCTGCACTTCTTCATGGTCGGCTTCGCTCCCCTGACCAGCCGCGGTGGCCAATCTTACCGCCAGGTCAGCGTTCCTGAGTTGACCCAGCAGATGTTCGACCCCAAGAACATGATGGCTGCTTCCGACTTCCGTAACGGCCGCTACCTCACTTGCTCCGCTTTGTTCCGCGGTAAGATCTCCATGAAGGAGGTTGAGGACCAGATGCGCAACATCCAGAGCAAGAACCAGAGCTACTTCGTTGAGTGGATCCCCAACAACGTCCAGACCGCTCTGTGCTCCGTTCCCCCCCGTGGCCTCAAGATGTCTTCCACCTTCGTTGGTAACTCCACCTCCATCCAGGAGCTCTTCAAGCGTGTCGGCGACCAGTTCACTGCCATGTTCCGTCGCAAGGCTTTCTTGCACTGGTACACTGGTGAGGGTATGGACGAAATGGAGTTCACTGAGGCTGAGAGCAACATGAACGATCTTGTCTCCGAGTACCAGCAGTACCAGGAGGCCTCCGTCTCCGAGGGCGAGGAGGAGTAGTAAGCATTCCCCATACCACCCGATTTTCGAATACGTCGACTAATGAATTTTCTCCCTATTTTTAGCCTCGGTGATGAAATTGTTGATGAGGAGGTTTAAATAAGTCTTTGAGATTTGTTCAAAGTAATACCCTTGTCAAGCCTACATTCTCTACCATTCGGACCGGCTTGTGGGCGCAAGCCCCGAACCAATTTGTTTGAGCGCTCCTAATTTACACCCTTTTTTGTCTATTTTTCTGCTCGGCTTGGGTGATTTGTTCCGCCCCTCCAGAATAGCACATAGTGGAAAAGAAAGTGACGAACCCATTTTTCATGGTCTTTAGCTTGTGTTAATTGTAGTATTGAATATCAAGGTTGGTGTTACAGCAGTTTATATGGGTCAGTACCCTTGACTTTATAACTTCATATGCCTAGGTTGTGACAATCTCACGAAAGCAAGAAAATACGGGCTTTCCCGTTGTATTATACAACGCTACAACCATTGACCAGTACCCGTATCTCATGGGCAATCCATCGCCTTTCTACCCCTCAATGAAAAGGGCATTTCCCAGTCCGGGATCCCCTCAACTCCAACAAAGTCTCATCTAACTGCTTCCTCCCCTTCCCCTCAAAATACTTCGGACCAACATCCGGAACACTATATCCATTAGGGTAATACTTATCCCCCTCATCACCAGGCACAGGCCGTCCTAGAGCTCGAGTCAGCCATGCCATCGGGCCCCAGCGGTTCCAAAACGTGGGCTTGACATAGTATGGCGCGGCCTCCCACTGGGTGAGGAAGAAGCGGTCGTTTTCATCCGGCTCCTCGGTGAACGAGGTGGAGCGCAGGAAGTACGGTCGTGGCAGAGATAGGTAGCGGAGGAATAGCTTGCGGGCTGTGATGATAGCCGATAAGAGCGCTGCACAGAATGCGGAGGGGGGTTCGTAGCTGTTTGGTAAGAGGTTAGACAGTGTGTTGGTGATTAGTTCATCCATGCAGCGTTGCAACTTACTACATCGCCCTTCTAAGCCTGTCATCCATCATAAACGAAACAAACTGTAACCCAACTGGATGGAACATCTTAGGCAGCATATAAACCAGCACAGCAGTAGTCTGATCCGCCGTCTCACGATTCTTAGCATCAGGCACCATGAACTTCGTCTCATACTCCTCGCTCCATGCATCAATCTCCTCGAGCCACTGAATCCCATCCCGGAACCCGGTCTTACCAGATGGCAGCTTCTCATAGCTAATCTCCAGCCCATCACCCACACTCTTCCAGAAAGTCCCGATGGCACATCGCTCCAGGTCACTCAGCTGGCGCCACTCATAGCGATTGATGAACCGAATCGGCTGGAGCGCGAAAAGCGCCAGCGTAAAGAGCATATCGTCATCGAGGATTTTACCTGAGGCTCTGTACCCGCTGTGTAGGTAGCGCGTCCGGGCAAGACCGAGGTATGCGCGTGCGGAAGTCGGGTTGTTGCCGACCATCTCTTGGACGAGAACGCTGGTATCCGTGTACCGCTTTAGGGAAGTTTCTGGGCTGGAGAATTGACTTGTTTTTACGAGAAGGCTGGATATTGAAGGGATGCCGTATGTCTTTTTCTTCAGTTAGAAATTTCATGTATAGATCGATAGGGAATGGCCCGATTGTTTGTGGGTCGTGTTTTTTTTTTTCTTTCATACCCGGAATAAGGCGAATTGCAAGCTCTTGATGAATATGAGTGGGAACTCGAGCTGCGCCACTTGTTTTTGGATCTGGAAGGCTTCTTCGTCGGTCATTTTGGACATCGATTCCCGTGTTGGGTAGGCATATTGCTTGTGGAGCTTGCGTAGGCGCTGGAACCGTAGACTTGTTGTCACTACTGGCCAGGCGACGAGGAGGCCTACGGCGTAAGGGAGTAGTTGGGATGCCATACCCCCTGCAGGTAGGGATGAAGCCCAGGTGTCGGTATAATTCATATTGACGCGACAAGTGTGGGGATGGGACCTCAACTGGGGGTTCCACGAGGTTTAAATAAGAATGTGGTGGTTGGTGGTGACCCACAGGACAGGCCCATTTATGATCCCCACAAGGTTTATGAACTGTCATTTGTGCAACCTCTTGTGTAACCTGTACATAACACCCTGCATATCTCAAATAACCCTTAGAGGAGCCTGTAGGAGCATGTAGTAATTAGGTTTCCAAGGTTGTTCACTTCATCTAATCTAGAGAATATAATTGGATAATTTCAAACGCGGGGTATCCGAAACACCGAGCCTCGGGGAACTGGAGAGGGGAATGAACGTTCACATCCTCGGGCTATCCGACTATTATATGCGAAGAAGGGCCTCAAGCCAGACTATTATCGTACCCCTGTAATCCAAAATCTACATCTGAGAAGGTGCTGACGACATCCTCGGTTGTGCGAGATGCATATGCATGCGACCAAGCCTCGTAAGCACTATAGCGGTTATTCTCAAGCCAACGGACCATAGCTGTAGGGTATCTATTACAACGTCACATTATTTAAGCAAATTCTATTAGAATTATTTTGATTATAGGTCCAGCCTGACACTATCACATCGGGTCTTTACAGTTCCCATATCGCTATATACTATCTGGTTTATGTTGAGGGGATATAAAATGTTCTTCCGACAAGCTTTCTGGCAGATCACTAGCGGCGAATGAATCTGAGCTCCAATACCCGTAGCGGTGGGAAAAACATCGCAGTGAAGCCCGCACCCAACCAGAGACCCAGATCAGCTTCGCCAGCCATCTTTGCGATGGGGCCGATATAATACGATTGAGACTAAATATAGATATTAGCGAGATGCAATCAATCGGATTCCTGGGAATATAAGGCTTACCATGCCAACGATTGCACCAGCCCAGCCGATAAGGAAAGCAACTCCTGCCGCGATCCCCAAAGGCAATTTATCGCGACAGTTCCACTGAGACCAGTCATAGCCTCTTCTCCGACGGAAGACCACATGTTCTTCAAAGACAATCACGACAAACATCATAACCCAGTATCCGATTAGAGGCAAGAAAGACTTGAAGATCTCGTACAGCCGGTCCCGGCCTCCCATCGCGCATGCGGCATATATCACCGTAGCGAGAGTCGTGAAAATCGGCTGTGGAACCTTTCCAAACACCCCGCCAATCATTTGGAAGTTCATCCCCATCGAGTACGCCCCAGGAGTATTATTGGCAACCAAGGCGAGGACATTGATGACAGCACAGAATTTCCCGAACCCTCCCAGACCGTCGTATGCTGTCATCAGAACGCCCCCGGGACTGCTGCCATACTTGGCCGCCAAGTGTGTCGAGCTGGCGATCACGGTTCCAAGACCAACGCCCATAAGAAGAACAATTGACATGGCACAAGTGGCGGCGAAGACTGTGACCAGGAATATCCGATAGCTCTTCATTTGCGGCGGGATATACACATAGTAATCGGCAGCGAGCGGGGCCCAGGCAAGGGGAATGGACAATGCCAGAGAGAGGAAGGTTATTATTTTGGCAATTAAGTGCTCTGTCGACATTGGTGTATGGATGTTGAAGTCGAACTTAGGCCCTGCTGAGCCCACCATCACGCATATCACCAGCAGCTGTGGCAACCAGGCAACTCTGGTATTGATTAGAATATGCATTTCAAGGTATGCTGGGCTGTCAATTCTTACCGTTCGTATAATTGGAAGATTTTCATTCCAAACAGAGCCATAATCCAGCTTGAAACGGCGACAATGATAATTCCCACTATCACGGAAAGATAGCCACCAGAGACCACAGACAAGATCTGGCCACCGACGACGCTGTTTACCATGCTATACCCGATATTGGTGAAGAGGTTCAGGATGATGCAAACTTTGCTGGGATAATAGCCCATGAAATATCGGGCCACGATCTATCAAATTCATGAGCATCCGTTCATCTTGTTAATAGCACCTTCTTCTCCCCGTGCAGCAAAAAAACAATGTTTAGATATTAACATACCAAAGTTCGGTTCCCGCTTTTCGATCCCCATATACTTATAAAACCAACAGTGCAATTGCCGGCTAAACATCCAAATACAGCACAGAGGGCTGCATCCCTGAAGCTGAGGCCAAGCACGAGTGTACCCATTGATCCAACAACGATGTTATTTGTAGCCAATGTCATGCTAAACCACATTAGTAGCATATGAAGTATGGTCGATGATGTTATTGGCTCTCGATCTTCGATAGGAATCGGCCCGATGCCACGGATTTCCACATTTCTCAAGCTTGCAATCCACTGTGAGCATCTTGACTGTGGCACGGGGTCAGGCTTTGCGAGGTCTGAGTCGTCGGAGGAGCTGTTGGAAGCGCTTTTGTCGAGGTAAAGTTGGTTCAGACTCCCAAGAGCAGGCGAGCTGTGGGCTTTTTCGACATCGTCGGGCTTCATTCTCGGATACCTCGAAGCTCGCGTGAGTGGACTATGTCGGATTAAGCTGTTCGTGAACCGAAGCTTTCAATCCGAATCTATTAATGGTTAAATGAATTTTAAGCAGTCTGATGTATAGAGTGGATGTCGTAAATCCGCAGCTATACAATAGCTACAAAAGGCGAGGGAAATGAGCCGTTCGTATAAAACATGACGGAGGGGGGAGCTATGGTATGATAGATATAAGGGAAAAAGCACGCGGGGCCAGTGCACCATTGCTAGCCCGTTGGACATTGACATCACCCTGTCTACCCAGTGAGACGGTGTAACAACCCCAGGGGAGACTGGATACATACACATTCCTTAGCAATCAAGGCACCAGCCGAGCAGCTCGCCGCCAGTATCCAATGATGAACCCAGGAATTGGAATCACTGCAATACAACTGTGAATAAACACACTCTGCAGATTGTAGATCATTGATCGCCTAGTGGAGAAAAAAAAGAAGCTACCTAGCTTTATCCCGACATACAAGTGTGGGGATGAACCTCATCGCGCAATATTAGCCCATCCACCAGGGCACCCACCCACACACATATTCGGTGGGTCTGTAGCCATCTCATGATACAATCAAAAGAAGGGATAGGCTCATGACATCCACACCATAAAAAATAAAAGTCCCGTCGACCCCTGTGATCCGCGATACATTTCCGTATGGGGTAAGTGGTATGCTGGAAAGCTCCGAATATGCATGCTCTGGAATGTTGTCGACGCAAGGAGAATGTGTTAGCTCACGATTCTATACGATGATCAGATTTTGAAAAGGAGGATGATGATCAGCCGAAGTTCCGTTCAGCAACTTCCGCGAGAAATGTATTCTAGTCCCTTGTGATTGCTGTGGAACGAATGCTTCCCGAGGCATCTTCTGTGATGATTCGCTATGGCTCTGAGGATATGAAGGCTTGAGGGAAGGGGCTCTTTTAAATAGCTCTGATTAGTATTTACGTCCATTAAGCTATTCATAACTTTGATTACTATATATAGAGAGTTTCTCGCTGTTCGGTTGTCATCGGCATCGCGGTATAGCCCATCTGAGTATTAGTTGATTGGTACATTGTACAGGGGGTATTATGAAGGCTTGAATGGTGTTACATGCTCTTTGAAAGAGCAAATCCCCCTTCATCCCGAGCTCTCTCATGGTCTTCTGTGCCTCAATTCAGAAGACTTACACAAATGGAACTCCGAATTATGTGGTATTACGTAGCTCGAGTATCTAGCTCAGATCATTTCCTACAAGTCCAGCCAAGCTTTTCCCCCATCTCGCTTGACCCACAAGCCGCAATCCGTGATGCGGATCTGTGAAAGCGAACTCTCCTAGCTTACTTTACCTACGGGATGGACTTATCAACGTTTAACACGCTAGTATAGCCATTTGATTATTCTGGCTTCGCTCATGCATTGGCAAAGGATGCACAACACCCGTTGATATGGTCTCAGAACTTGACTATGACTTCTTTTTGGAAGATCTGCGGTCCCATTTTAGCTGCAGCCCTGAAGTTCATGTGCTCGTGTGAGATCCTCGAACCTGCAGTAACAGATTAGACTGCGAATATGCCATTAGAAACCGAAATGGTTAGTTGGCTGCTTTGATAGCTATGCAAAATTGAGAAGCAGTCGCGGGACATGGACTGACCTGTTCTTTATTGTGACCAAGAGCGAGTTTAAGCTTCCTTTACAGATCAACGAGGGGGAACTAGAACCACATAATGAGGAGGGGAACTACTTAGATATTTGGTTGAAGAGATTCAAAGGAAGTGCAAGAAGGGAAATGGTTGATTGTGTGTGTGTGAGGAAAGAGCAGCCGGGGAGTTTCACTGCACCTGTCGTTCTCTCTCTTCTCTCTTTTAGGCTCTCTTCTTGCCTAGGTACCAATCTCGACTCGTGGAAAACTCACCCTCTCATCCTCTCACCCTGATCTCGTCATAAATTCTTTTTCAAGTTTGAACTCTCCATCCAAGCCATCACTCAGCATGGCTGTCACGAACATCCCCGTCCCGCCGCGTAACATTCCGCGAGTGCTCAACATGCACGACTGTCTCATTGAGGTGACCCGTTTTGATAGTGGCCAGTCAACTGTCTTTTGGTTGGGAGGCTACTTGAACAACGAAACGTACATCAACCCAGACGGCACTTTCGATCACACCATGCTGAGCTACGAGGATTTCGAACAAGATCTGATGGATCACCTCTGTTTCGACCCCCATGAAGAAAATCTCCGATGGGATTACGACAGCCCATTTCAGCCTCGCGCGAGCCCCCCAAATCCCCCAGCTTTCATGGTTAGAAGTTACAACGCTTGGGTGGCTGCTCTGCTAGCCATGCAACACGCTTCCTCAAGCCAGGTCAACTCCGGTGTGCAATCTACCTCCACTGCGAGTTCTCCAATCATGACCGTTTACTTCGGTATTGCATGAAGTAAGTGACTCCTTCCTTTTTTGATTGAGTACCAGCGAACCATTGGCTAAATATAAAGGTGTACCCCTCAAATTGCAACAACGAGTGGGCCCGAATGCGCGGCAAGGATATCGTTGCAGGACGGATATTTCTTTCCAATGATGCTAGCATGCGATGCACGAAGGATTTCAGTCAACAGATCGGGGAGATGAAACGCAACATAACGGATCTTGCACTGGTGCCAGAGATAGGGGCCCGAGGGCTCTGGATGGATGCTCAGGGCGAAGAGAAATATCAAGGAGATATCTAGCTACTTCGAACTGGTGAAATTCAAATTAAGGATTGATAATACAGTTTCTTTTCCTTGCTATTTAATATGGTCCGTCAAAAATGTCAAACGAGACTCTCAAACGCACACTCTCGCAGCGACAACCCATAATGTGACGCCTACCGTTCTCATTGTTTGCCTTGACTGCTTCTAAACCGAGCTTTACCTGCTTTCTCATCTCGTCTATCTTTTCTCTAGTTCAAACCCCCTTGACCTTCACAATATCCTTACCGATACCGAACTTCCAATGGCCCACCGATGTAACTCAGACTTCCCCACTGTCTATCTTCCAGCCCAGAATAAGCAAGTTACTAGTTCTGTTCGTCGCAGAGTTCGACCTGTGGCTGGAGCACAAGCTTTTATTGTGCGAACTTCAGGTATCATGTCTCCAGTCCATCGGATTGACACTAGAGCCTTTGTCTCTAATCGCTATATTTGAGACACAGAAGACTCGAACCAGGAGGAAAATGACAACAGTGGTCAATCTTGGCTCGATGTATCTCAGATGGATTGAAAGTATCCAACGACTTAAAATGGACGGCGAAGCCGGACTTGACATCCTCCGCCCCACATTTCCAAGTTTCCTATTCAGAATGAGGGGAGAATACAAATATTCAACTTCCATTTCACGCTTCCCAGTAACCTGCTACATATTTAAAAATGGCCTCCATAACCCCATCCCAAGAAGAACTGCAGAGGCTCTACATCGGCAAAGACATCAGCGATTTACCCAAACCAGCCGCAATCCTTGATGTAGCAATCATCCGACGACACTGCGAGACAATGCTACGCACAATCAAAACGCTCGATGTCGGATTCAGAGTTCATGTTAAGTCACACAAGGTAAGAGACCTCAAATGTCATATTCTCCACATAATTACATTCAACTTATGAATATCAGACACCCGAAATCGCCAAGCTCCAAATTGGCGACAGCACCGAAGCCAATTTCGTAGCTTCCACAGTCCTAGAGATCGAGATGATGATCCCTCTACTACAGGATCTGAAACAAAAAGGCTGCAAAATTAACATTCTCTACGGCATCCCCCTCGTCCCATCACAGGTTCCACTACTAGCCAAGGCAGCCCGCGAGCTAGGCGAGAACAGCATCACTGTGATGATCGATCACCCAGATCAACTCCCCTACCTGGAGAAACTATCTTCTCTAGCAGGACATCCAACATGTGTCTTTGTCAAGGTCGACACGGGCTACCACCGCGTCGGATTGCCGCCCGTATCCCTCAATAAGAACGGGTTACTCGAGAAACTTGCCTCCGCAGAGGAAACAGGCGGGGCAAGACTCCTCGGATTGTATTCACACAGTAGTTTGAGTTATAGCGGAACAACCCCCGAGCAAGCGATGGGCCATTTGATCAGTGAGATCCGTGGATGCAAAGATGCCTTGGAGAGAAATTCGCATCTACTATCCAAAAGGGAATTGATCATTAGTGTTGGTGCGACCCCACAGGTCGTCTCGTCCCAGAACTTGCTGCGTGAGGACTCTACCTGTGCGGAAGCGCAGGAGCTGAAGGCTTTGCTTCGCGAGACAAATGTCGAGCTGCATGCTGGCGTCTATCCCATCCTGGATATGCAGCAATTCTCCACAAAAGCTCGTGCTGATTCTGGAGTTCTGGAGGATGAAATTGCCATCTCGGTGCTCGCTGAAGTGTGCAGTGTCTATAACGACGGTGAGCGCGAGAAACCCGAGGCACTCTTGGCTGCGGGCACGCTTGCACTGGGTCGAGAGCCGTGTCCAAGTTACTCGGGCTGGGGCGTTATTTCTTCTTGGCGGATGGATGGATTGGGTAAAGCTTCACCGGAGAGATTGGTCGTTGAGAGGATCAGTCAGGAACATGCGATTGTGACTTGGGAGAGTGAGGCGCAGGCGAAGATTCCCCTGCGAATTGGACAAGTGGTTAAAGTGCACCCGAATCATGCTTGCGTTACTGGTGCCTTTTATGGATGGTATTTTGTTGTCGATTCGGATCAAGACAGGGAGACTTCTCGGATTGTGGATGTTTGGGTTCGGGCGAGGGGATGTGGTATGAGGGCTTGGTAGAGTATACCTGCAATTTCGGACCTCGGGGTGCCTCGGGGATATCTTCCGCTTATGAACTAGTGTATCGCAGTGCATAACCATTGTGAGTAGTCTGATCCACTATAAACCCTGCATCATCCCCCCGAATTTTGGACAAGTGAAAGAGCATAAGCTCTCAAAATGAATGACAGGGCGGGTATCCTTTTCACGGAGCGTTATATTTGCTGTAGTGGCGATGTTGCAATAGCTCAGCGAGTATTCCATATACCTACGTACAACCGAAGTAATAAGTGTGTTGGTGGACTGACCTATACACCTCGGGAGCCGATACCCCTGGGGTGGGGATTTGTGGAGTAGCAGACTTCTGGTAAAACGGGTTAGATCAAACTTCCCTGAAGAATTCAAAAATCCTTCGAATTCGTGGAAAGTTGAATAGCAACCCAGCTTCCCCACAGGGTCTGTGGAGAGAGGCGGCATAATATTTACCCTAACTTCAATCACCGAAGTTACCCCGGCTTTAGAACCGCTTGTCACTTCTATAGATAAAAAGGAGTCCATCCCCTTTATCTGGGGTTCTTGTATATCTCCCTCGACATAGTTGAGAGAGTGCAGAACATCATGCGGTATTCTCTATGGGCCTATACGCTTGTGGTGGCTTCGGCTGCCGCAACAACAACTTCACTGACTGACATCTGTACCACCGCGTATGCGAAGAAGGCCTTGCCAGTAGATGCTATTCAGGGCGTTACCGTGGATCCATCTTCGATTTCCACAAGTCTTGTCACCAATTTCACCGCAGAAAGCATCTTCTACCCTACCTCCACCTTCGATTACTGCAATGTGACTTTCGCCTACTCTCATGATGGCATTGACGGGGATGTTGTTCATGTGCAATACTGGCTTCCAGCCCCAGGGCAGTTTAAGAACAGATATGTGTCCACGGGTGGAGGTGGTTGGGCGATCAACTCAGGGTCCTCGTCAATCCCTACTGGTGTCATTGTTGGCGGGTAAGAATTTCCTCGTTTACTGCTCGCTGGGATGAATACTTTGACTAACATATTGAATGAAGTGTTGGAGGTTTGACCGATGGAGGATTTGGAAGCTTCACCACCGAATTTAGTTCCGCTGCTCTCTTGGAAAATGGAACTATCAACTGGCAAGCGACTTACATGTTTGGTAAGACCTTTATATCTCGAAACCCACAGCTTATGAGCCAGCTAACATAAGAAACAGGCTACCAAGCCCAGCATGAGCTCGCTATTTTGGGCAAAGAACTGACAAGAAATATTTACAACGTACCATCTGGCGAAAAGATTTACTCCTACTATCAGGGCTGTTCTGAGGGAGGCCGCGGGGGATGGAGCCAGGTCCAACGGTTCCCCGATCAATTCGACGGTGTGGTCGCCGGTGCTCCAGCCTTCCGATGGGCACAACAGCAAACCAACCATTTGACCGGAAACGTCATCCAGAAAACCCTTGACTACTACTCGCCCAGCTGTGAGCTCGAGAAGATCATGAACATGACCGTCGCTAGCTGTGATCCCCTGGATGGCAAGACTGACGGTATTGTATCACGCTCCGACTTGTGTTTGAAGCATCTAAACTGGGATTCCATCCTGGACGCTTCTTACTCCTGCCCTGCTGTCAGTGGGTCCTCATACGCGGGCGCCACACCTGCACAGACAGGCAAGGTATCTGCCAAAGCCATTGAAGTCATCAAGGCCTTTTGGAATGGTCTTCACGACTCCGACGGCAAGCGAGTTTACTTCAGCTACCAGCCTGGCTCGACTTTCGACGATCTTCAAAGCGCATATGATTCATCCACCGACAGCTGGGAGCTTGACATAAGTGGTCTCGGTGGCATGTGGATTGGTCTGTTCATTGATCTTCTGCAGGAGACCAATATTCCCAACCTAGACGGCGTGACCTACGATACCCTCAAGGAATGGATAATACTTTCCCAAAACAAGTACGGAGATATCTTCCAGACAACATACCCAGACTTGTCGGACTTCCAAACCGCCGGTGGAAAGGTTATCCACGTCCATGGAGAACAAGATTTCTCAATCCCTACTGCGTCTTCAGTCCGTTACTGGAATTCAGTCAGGGAAGTTATGTTCCCCAATAAGTCATACACTGCAGGTGCGGCCGCTCTCGATGATTTCTATCGCCTGTTCCTCATTCCTGGCGTGGGGCACTGTGCCACAAACGAGTACCAACCCGACGCCCCATGGCCACAGACAACTCTACAGACTCTCATCGAGTGGGTTGAGAATGGCAAGGCACCGGCAACACTGGCTGGGTCTGGAGAGATTGAGGAAATGTGCCGTTGGCCTCTTCGTCCACTTTGGACTGCAAACGGCAAGAAATTCCAATGTGTCCATGACCAGGAATCGATTGATAGCTTTAGTTACGATTTGGATGCGTACAAGCTTCCTGTGTACTAAGCGGATAACTTGTCGAGTGAGACCTGCTTCTCTTAATTATACAGTTCTCCAATTCAAGTTACGAGTGTTCCAATTATCAATATTCTCGACTCTCCGGATAGAGGCCCACTACGGGCGACTAAGTATGCCACTGATTCATAACAAAGTAACTATACAGTTGAAGATAACGCTGGTTTAAAAAAGAGATGTAATCTGACCTTTAAAGGGGTTAAGATTAAGATTAATGGTTGGTCGTACTATTATAAAGTTGATTAATTATATAGTCAAAGGTTATATACAAAAAAGTCTAGGAAAGTCTTTTATATAGAATATACTTTTTTACCGCCCTCGTAAATACCAAAACAGATATCCCAAAAGACATCTAAAAAGAATATAACAAGGCCGTATAAGCGGCTGATCGCAATTCTTGTCTTGTATATGCCTCCGGCAATGAATGAAGCGGTAGCATACTTAGTCGCCCGTAGACCACCCCACTCTCTTCTCTTTCACATATACTCCTCTTAAACGATATAACATGGAACCTGCTCAGTTACAGCTGGCTTGCCATTTAGCACCCTTACTACGAAATGGTGGCACAACGCACCCGTCTGTTCACAATGACCGTGTGGCTTGTGAACTTTACATATTTGGAGATTAAGGCCAAGGGTCAAATGAAAAGTCAGATTGATGACTTTCTATTCTGTACAAAATCTGCCTGTATCCATTAACTCAACATTATAAGTCTCCTAGAACACAATGGCACCGCCATCAACCACAATATCCGGATCATTTATATAGGCACCTGCGGTACTCGCTAGTAACACGACTGTTCCCGTCAGCTCTGACGGACTACCCATTCGACCACTGGGGTTCCGCTCAGCCCAAAGCTTGCGATGCGTGGCAATTCCATCGCCTTCATTGAGAATTGTATCCATATACTCAGGGCTTATACTGTTGGTGCGAAGACCGTAGCAAGCCCATTCGGCAGCCAAGCAGCTTTTGAGCATAAGGAGCCCAGATTTGCTAACATTGTATGCCACCTGTGGCTGCGGGTAGTTAACACGGTGTGCTGAAATCAAATAAGACACCCACTAAAGTACTACAGTTGATGGTGTTGTTTACTGCGCCAAGTATGCCGGCGAGGTATTCAAGCACCAGGGTTTCGGCGATCTTATCATCACCTCCAGCATGAGTGGCCACGTCGCTAATGTTCCTGTTGACCAGCCTGTCTACAACGGCTCAAAGACCTACGTTACTCATTTTGGAAAGTCTCTTGCCCGTGAATGGCGCGACTTTGCGCGAGTTCATATCGTTTCCCCCGGATTCTTCGATATCAAATTGGGTGCCAGCCCTCTTTGTATTCAAGAAGCATACCGTACGTCGTCTATGGGACGACAGGGCCATGTCAAGGAGATCAAAGGGTTGTACCTCTACCTTGCTAGTGATGCCTCCACGCATATGACAGGCAGCGATGTCCTTATTGATGGAGGTTATGTTTTGCCCTAAAGTATGACACCTCGCTATAGAAATTGAGTCAAAATTGCCAACTCCAACTTTGTGGTATTCGGTAATCGATGCTCTTGTGAAGGCATGTATCACAAAGTCGGCGCGCTGTCGTCCGACGGGAAGCTACAGCTACTAGTCTGCTTTTGAGATGCCTAACGCACCCCGGGCCCGTATAGATATGAGTTACTTGATATAGGTCACATACTACCTATTTAGTCATGAAAATGCGAGTCAACAACAAGGATTGGTATGTGTGCCGTTCATACCATTCACAACGTGACCACAAGCAAATGTGCAAACCAGCTTCTTCATATAACATGATGTGATTATCGTCATCCGTATTTTAGGGGCCGTGCTAATCATCTCTGCGTATTCTAACTTTATCTCATGTTAAAGAGCGCGCTCAAGCAACCTCAAATTCGGTAGAGATATTCAAATCCATCCATGGATGTATGGTGTAAATTCCTGCGCCGTGGTTGGTCGATTACAGATATAATGACCCGCTTTTCCGCGCGGTGTGGATCTCGAACACCCGACCCCATTGGCCGACATGTCATCACAATCACTCATATCAGTATAAAAAGACCCGCACCATATAACCTCGAAATAGGATCTCAAAAAAAAAAAAAAAAAATGGGTAGCTTCTCTTTGATTGAGCGTGTCATCCTTAGTGCAGGGGCTATGCTAATCTTCTCTGTATATTTTCATTTGACCATATGCCCCGAAGGGCGATATGTCATTCATTCAGTTCATTATAACCTCACTTTTTGGCAGAATTACACCGCCTAGGCTTGCAGGCCTCATTGTCTTGAGCACTAAGGAAGCTATTTGTTCTCTAGTGTATCTCTAAAAGTATATAAACACATGAGAAGCAGTGAGAATACATTCTAAGCAAACTAGACAGCATGGAACTACAACACAAGTTCATAGAGAGCATGTGGAATAATTTACAAAGAACGAAAGTGGGAAAGAAAGTGGTATCTTCAGAATCTGAGAATTTTACAATCAGGAACAATAAGAGGGGGAAAAAAAGGAAATGAAATGCTGGATGGCACGGAGGCCTCGTATGCGCCAAGAGATACCCAAAAGAAAAGGCCAGCCTGGCCACCAAACCCAAATGCAAATGATTGTATGGACCCAAAAGTACAAAGGAGTCTATGCTTAATTTTCAACAGCGTTGCGCCGAATCACCCATTTCCAGACACCAAAAATAGAGCAGTAGAGTCTTGAGTCGAAGGAGAACAAGGGAATAACGAATTAAAGTGTCCCCGACGATCAGGGAGAAAAAGAAAGGAGTAGAAGAAAGGCGATGTGGGCTCAGACGTGCGATTGAGAGAGACTCGATCTCGATCTCGATCGCTGAGACAAAGAGCGTCGGCCACGGCTAGAGGGCGCGCGGTCCACTGACGGTGCATGCTCGAAGAATGGAATCAGATCCGGGTTTTGGCTAGGGGGTGTCTTGGAGGTAGCGGAATACTCGTTCAAGATACGGTCATCAGCAGCGGTATCCGGGTGAACTTCAATGCCTTGCTCGCGATCAAGGCCGCTGTGAGGGCCGCCGTTTGTCGGGAAACTGATCTCGGGCTCGTTGTGGGGTCGCTCGATGGGAGACCATCCGGCAATACTACCAGCAACGATACCTGCCATAGCAGCGGCGGGTCCGAACGTCGAGTTCGATCGTGACCGTGTGTTCCGTCTAGAACGAGACTCGGGGGTAGCCGGCTGTGGGGTCGGGCTGCCGTTGTCGTTTTCATTGTCGCCGTTCGGCGTGGGCGGGGCGGAGGAATCACGAGAGCGGGAACCACTGCGGGACCGAGGAAGGAGTTCCTGGGGGTGTTGCAGCTTGTGGCGGATGTGTCGCAAACGGCCGCCGCGCACACTCTTGATGAAGGCGAGCTGATCGCGGATTTCCTCAAGGGCGGGGTTCCACTCGTAATTGCGGTCTTCGTCTGAGATAACCAATTCGGGACCCTTGTTGCGATGCCAAAAGTGGGGCACAAGCCTGGCAGCGAATTCATCTGGAATAAGACGAATGATCACGGCGATGGGTAAGGAGATTGCTCCAAGTACAAGACTCACGGCCCACTGCGAGCCTTGGTCAAGACGCTTCACAGAGAAAGCAGCGCCACCAACAAAGATGATCAAGATTTGACCTCCAATAATGATGAGCTGAATACCAATGAACCAACGGTTCTTCCAGATACCTTCCAGAATATTGAGCTTGTTGTCAATACGACGAGAGTTGTACTGGTTGAAAATTTGCATAAATACGAAAGTGTTGAACACCACAGTCTGCAGGTGGCCGTGATCCCAAGAGAAAATCTTAGATCCGGCGAAATTCAGAACGAAGGTTACAACCAGCTGATAGATGGACTGCCCAATGATCATCTTCCACATTGTCAGGGTGATGAGTGGATCGGATTTCGATTCGGGTCTGCGGTCGAGCACTGTTGGTGTAGGAGGGTCTGTCGCCAAAGCGAGAGCGGCGAAGGTGTCCATGATCAAATTGACCCACAGCAACTGCACTGCGCTGAGCACTGAATCCTCACTATCACTAGCTACTGCAGAGACGAAGGTGAGAATAACGGCGGTGATGTTGACAGTGATTTGGAACTGAAGGAACTTCTTAACGGCGTCACAGACGGTACGACCCCATGCCATAGCCTTGACGATAGAGGAGAAGTTGTCATCCATGAGAATAATGTCAGAGGCCTCTTTGGCAACTTCGGTACCAGTGATACCCATTGCAAAACCAACATCGGCGTTCTTGAGGGCCTGGGCATCGTTGGTACCATCACCAGTGACAGCAACAGTCTCTCCAAGCTTCTTGAGTTGGTTCACCAAGATCTTCTTATCATCGGGGCTAGAGCGGGCGATGACCTGGAGTCTTGGGATGATTTGGTTCATTTGGCGTGAGCTCAGCTTGCGGAATTTAGGTCCCTCAATGGCGATACCACCGGGTGTGTAGATACCACACTCCTGGGCAATAGCCTTAGCGGTTATGATGTTATCACCAGTCACCATTCTAACAAACACACCAGCCTTTTGACATGTGTATACTGCCTCAGCAACACCTTCTCGGACAGGGTCTTGAATACCGAAGATTCCCAACATTGACATGTCCTTAAAGATAGGTTCGAAAACTGCCTGGTTGCGATCGGTTTCCGCAGTAGGAGCCCCACGGGGTGGCCATTGTTCGAAGTCACGGTAAACTAGGGCAATGCATCTGAGAGACCGGGTGGCGTAGTTGTTCATAATATTATCAAGTGAACTCCTCTCCTCGTCGGTAACAGGAGCCTCCGACAGCGAGTCGGTGGGATCTCGGACAATGCGCGTCGACTTGGCGGCTAGAATCTCCGCAGCGCCCTTGACTAGCATTCTGTATTTTCCATTCTCCAGCTGGACCACAACTGCCATGCATTTGCGGCCTGAGTCGAATGGGAACATCTGCGCAAGCTTGCCGTTTGCTCTCGCTTCGCCAAGAGGCCCCATTCCGAGGTAATCTCTCGCGAAAGTCAAGAGCGCAGTCTCTGTCTTGGATCCAACGTATGTCTTAACTCCTTCGGCCTCGCCTTCAAATGCGGTTGAGTTGTACACAATCGATTGGAGCAAGACATCCTTCACCGAGGACGATAGGGTAGAGACGAAATCCGAGGGGGTTATTTCACTCTGGTCATCGGACGAGACACCAGAATACTTTCCGAACCGAGACGTGGTACCCAACGTCGCAGCCACCGCAGTCATTTTATTCTCCGTCAAGGTTCCAGTTTTATCAGAGCAAATCGTGGTAGCGTTACCCATGGTCTCACAGGCTTTGAGGTAGCGAACTAGGTTGTTGTCTTTAAGCATTCGTGTTGTAGCAAAGGCCAGAGCGAGTGTAACAGCCAGTGGTAACCCTTCAGGTACTGCGACAACGACAATTGTAACAGCAACAATGAAAATCTGCAGGAATGCTTGACCCTTGGCGTCTGCACCACCCTCGATGTCCTTGAGACGAACCAAAAATTTGATGAAAAGGACCACAAACAGCAACAAACCAGAAGCGAGACCAAGCTTGGCAATGTACTCGGCCAACTTGTTGAGCTTGGTCTGCAGAGGTGTGGTCTCGCCCTCCTCTTGAAGGGACATCATCGTCCGGCCGTAGGTGGCGTGCATACCGGTAGCAGTGACCAAAAAGGTGCCGACGCCCTCAGAAACCTTGGCACCGGAAATGATGAAAGGATCCATCTTCTTGAGATCTTCGTGCTGCTCGATTGTCCGGTACACTTCATCGCCTGGGGTTTTACGGAGAACGTCAGACTCGCCAGTAGCTGAAGATTCGTCGCACTTGAGGTCGTGGCCTTCGATCAAGATCCCATCAACTGGGACCATATCACCAGGTTCCAGAAGCATCAAATCGCCAACCAAGACATCGTGGATGGAAATTTCCTCCGTTCGGCCGGACCGCGTCACCTTGACTTGTCGATTTTCCTTCTTTTTGTTGAGTTTCGCAAACTGTCGTTCCTTTTGCCAATCGTTCGCTGCACCGACTGTAACCACGATAATAATGGCCACGAGGATTGCCAAGCCTTCAACCCATTCGACACCAGGTTCATCGGGATTTGCTGGATGGAGCGATTGCGGAATTCCCACAGCAAGTGAAACTGCAGCTGCAACCGTCAATAAGATCAACACCTTATCGTTGTAGGCAATCCACGCAAGCTCCCAGATAGATTTCAATTTCCTCTCTGGAAGCCTATTATCCCCGTAGACACGTCTGCGGTCGAAAAAGTCTTCTCCGCCCTGGGTTACGATGGAACTCTCGGTGGCGGGTGGCGGTGATGTATTCGGAGAGGCAGACTTGGGTATATTCTTCTTTGGCGAGGAAGGTGAGGAAGGTGAGACAGATGAAACAACCTCGTCAAAACTGACAGTTCCGTCAAGGGTCGTCTCATCAACACTCAAGCCACTTTTTACATCAGTTCGAAGCCCTTTTTCCAATCCTCGCAGACCTCCCAACGCGTGAAAGGCGCTAAAGCTTTTCGGGTTTAAAAGCTTGTTCAGCTGACCAGGGGAAAAAGCAAACTTGTTGTCCTCAACCTCGAACTCGGATTCGCGGCCGGGGTCTGGGGTCAGCGCATCCTCATCGTGTATGTCGTTTATGGGGGCGTTCTTGGCCAAATCGGATCTCGATTCGTGAGATGTTGAGGGCACATATGTTTCGCCGCCGTAGGTGCTCGATGTTTGACCAGTCTCATCCGACTCCAAGGAGTTGCCTCGAGAGCGTGTTCCAGGAACAGAGAGGAAGTTTGAGTGTGCGTCAGGTGCCTTCATCTTGGGTGATGAGATGTTGTGTGGGGAGGTTGGCCGGCTCTCTCGTTCACGGGCTTCGGAGGAGGCATTGGAGCGAATCGAGGCTGTGGATCGCATATCCGTAGGGGAAACACTGCCATTGTTTAGCAATGCTGTTGTGTCGGGGGCTTGTGCATTATCGGTGTAGGTCTGTGATCCTCCAGAGAGGACTTGGATGGGAGGGTGCCCGGTATCAGGGGAGTTCACGGCCGAGGTGTCGATTGTAATAGTCGGCGCGCGCTCTCTGCGCAGGGTTGATTGGCCCGGCTCATCTTTTGGGCGTGGGTCAGACATTGTGGGAGTGTCTATTCAATGCGCGATTCATGCGTGGCATACACCCTTGTAGATGGGTAGTTCATGTGGATCAGGAGAAAGTAGAGAATGATAAGAACTCCATAAACTCCTAGACTCCCCAGGTTGTAATGTAAGGGTTGAAAGAGTGTAAAAGTGTAAAGGTGTAAAAGATAGGAGAGGCAAGCGGCAAGGTAATACTTGCCCCCGTTGGAGACGTCAATTGTCTCTCCACTCCGACGGGTCGAGAACTTCATTACGGAGTACCCTAAATTACTTAGATTACTTAGATTACCTGGATTATACATTACCTACGTAGTATTGGATTTCTTCCCATTTTGTGGCCTTCGATTTCTCCACTTTGGGTATCCGCTTTGCACAGCCCCTACTGGATTTCGGATTATTTTATCGTAGATGATGTACCCCATTTCATCGATGATATATATAACATAGCCCATCAATCTTATAACATTCCTGTCTGTAAGAAAAATGAAGAAGAAAATTCTTCATATTTACGTGGGTAATTAACGAATAAGGAGCAAATCCCGCAAAGACCGCCAATACCAAGCTATATAGCGCCTGCACTGCCTCACTTGCCAAGACATGGACATGCTCAACATCCCGATTCGGCAAAATAAGGGGGCAATATGGAAAAAAATAATGTAAAAAAAATTTGAAGAGAGCTTGAATAATGTTAAACTTGGATCTATTTGGAAATGAAAGAATTAACAGATTCTATTAAAGCCCAGACGGTATCTATTCATCTCTAATCCAGCCACCTAATATGCCCTTGAACAAACCTTGAACAAAGTGATGACGTCCCCTATTTACAACGATGATCGACGTTGACGGAGTCCGACGTAGCATGTGCAAGACCTGTTCTTTTTTTCATCTATAAAATCAAACTCTGATTTCCGGAACTTAACGGACTAGTAGAACATCCCAAGGTTTAACTGGTTTCTCATGCCAAGGAACTTGCCATTGGGGATTATAGCACCACATAAACACAGACTCAGCCACACTCAGACCACATCTGATCCTTGCATCCAAGCATCGTACGGCATAAATCAAGGTACTTCGTAAACACAATGCATTAGACTGGCTCAAACCCATCAAAAGTTTGGAACTGTTACACAGAGCACATGAAATAGACCTAGCTCAGTCCTACGCAAATCCAAACCAGCCGAATCGGGCATATATATATATACGTACGTTGTACAAGATATACCTCCTATACTACAGATTTTCCATCAGCCCCAAAGTAACACCTGTAGTACATACCAAAAGATAGCACCAAATCTAAAATCTTATTCTCCTCAAACTAATCCCGACAACCATTCCACCACCTCCCAAACACACAGAGCCCAATTAAAACCCAAAAGCCTCAAAAGCAGGAAATGTCAACCTAGCCAACAAATATGGCCTCACCGCCGTCCCAGCCTCTGCCCAAGACCTCCTCACAAACACACCCTGCCCAGCATCAGCCGTCCCCTCAACCCCAATCCCACAAACCACAAACCCCACTAGCACAGCGCATCAATGTCTATGCACGCACACACCTCCCCGGCCAGACCTACAACCACTCATAACGAGTGTATTATTTTAGGCTTGCAAACGATCCCGATTCCTGTTTGCAGACTGGGACTTCGACGATGAGACTTTCCTCCTCGCTTGTTTGTTGCATGGTATTGGGACCACGGAGGCCAATATCACCGCCACCAGGCTAAGTTTTGAGTTCTTTGGCGGCGTGTTGGCATTGCGCGTCTTGCGGAATGATACCCATGAAGACGAAGACGAGGCTAATGTAGGTGTCCATGTTCGTGAGCGGGGGGAGTCTATCCGGGCTTCGGGCCCGCGACGGCCCCGCGTGAACACATCAGGGTTTGTTTCTCGTTGGTAATATCACCGTTATAGAACAATTGCTGCTGTTAGCGACGATCTTTGGTATTTATATGCTTAATTCTTATCAGCTGACGGCTCTATCCGCGCGGTCTAGGTGCTCTGCTTGTATACATATCCCTGCATACGTTCCTGATACCCCAGATCACTGACCTCTCCCTTTGGTATCTACGTCTGTGTGTATCAACATGTTTTGTTTCAAAGCATTAACCTCACTTTGTCTTGATCGAGATCTCATGGCTCGTGTTATCAGAGGCGAACTGCCGCATTGATCTAGGGCAAAGTTCCTGGGCACACAATCGTCGTACCTCGCACCTATCTGGCTCCCGGCCCACTAGACCCTCTCGACGAGGAGTATGACTCACCCAATGCAGCCAGCCAAGCTGCTACTCGTGATTTGATGGCAGGTCATCGGGTTCATCGACCACACAACTGGGACCAAAGGTTAAGGATAAGGCCGCGTTGACTGCTCTTGCGGAGAAGTTTAGTTTTGAGGTTGAGGCACTGAAAGTTCCAGCGTGACGGCAGGGACCAGAATGTCGTTGGAATATATAGGTTTGAATCCTGTATTGTGCCCCTAGTCTTCGCTTGTTATCCATATCCTATATTTATAAACATACACGATTGCTATACAGATTCTGTAACTTCACCTCTACCAGGTCTGCCTATTAATGAAGCTTCCATTACCCTGACGACCTGACAGTTTACTGGATTGTATTCATATCCCGTACCTAGTAAATCCCAACCTTCTATAACATACAAGTAAATACCTACTAGTAGCTGCTGGTAAGACCCCGACAACCTGATGACCCCCCCATTCAAAGATTCTTTATTCTGTTTGATTTTTTGATGCAAATAAAACGCAAATAGACAGAGGAAGTAGAACTGCCCCGGGGGCCTTCCCCTAACTAAGCCCGGAGAAGTCCACGGCTTCCAGGGTTGTTGATGACCCATCCCCCCACCTTACACCTCCGGACAAACACTCCTGATATGCTCACAGATCCGCTTCGCCGCCTCCTCGGCGGTGAAATTAGACACATCGAGTTCCAAATAATTTGGGTGGCTAGTGAAGCGATGTACATTCACTTCGCCACGGAACTGGGTGACAAGCTCTACGTCAGTCAGCTTCGAGTGCAATTCTCTATCCGACGAGACCAGGCGTTGCATATTGGTCTTTTCATCGCAGAAGAGCAGGATAGGTACGAGGACGGCCTGTCGTGCTTCTGCAGTTGCGAGATATTCTGCGCACACGGCCGTGCCGAGGTCGTCGTCGCTCTGGAAATCCGTAAAGATGTAAGTTGTGTCGAATGTTGCGGGCTCGTTGGCGAGGGCAGAGAAAATAGAGCTCCGGATTCCGCGGCGGAGGTTTTGATAGCCTGGCTGGGTGCGGTGGAGAACAGCGTCGGCGGGGTTTATCAGAAGGTGGTTATGCACGAGCTTTGCAGAAGGGAGTTGCTTTAGAAGGGAGTGGGCGATGGTGAGCTTTCCGACGCCTGGGAAGCCATTGAGATGAACTATCGGGCGCCGTGGTTCAGGGATTGATGAAATAGTCATAGTGGGTGTGACGTGGTGGACAGATTGCATTACAGAAGAGTTATGCAAGTGTGAATTATTTGTAGAACAGTAAGGCCCGGAATTTAGGATAACGATGGTGAGTGTCGCCTAGTTTCTAGGACAATTCTTTGTTTGTATAGATAAGTCTAATCAGAGATGATTTTATTGGTCATATCCCAGTGTTGTAGGGCCACCAAGCTTTACCTTGTGCAGGCACGCTAGATTTTGCACTCTCAGGAGTTTTAGCCACGAGGGCTGACCTGCATAGCGGGGAGGACAGATTGCAGCCCTTGAATGAGCGAGTCAGGTAGATCTAAGGCATTTCGAATGCAGGACTAGGACGATATAGGAGATTATTGTTGACAAACAACGATGTTGTGCATTCGTAGATGTCCTATTGACATGTAGTAGCTGTAGTAAAACGAAGTAACCTGTCCTCCTTCCATATTTGACCCAGTTTCGTTCATATCAGAGCCTCGCCGTTAAAAAAAACTCAAATCCACTCGAATCCCATGCTAATGTACACAGAACAAATCGTCGCTAGATCTACTGCTCCCGATCTGCGGACGATACAATCCCAAGCCTCTTCTTTTCTTCTTCGGAGATCGTGACATCCCAGATCTTCAGTTCCTGGCCCTTTTCGAAGGTGGTATGGTCCATTGGGGACTTGCGCTGGCTGGAGTCCCGGATGACTAAGGCCTTGCTCGACAAAGCGAGGACATCAACAAGCTCGGCCATGCGTCGTGACTTTGTAAAGGCGCGAGTAATGTGCTGGTAGTTTGCAGCCCAGATAGACACAATCATGCAGGATGTCAACAGGTCGTGGCGCTCGAGGGTGTGACTGGCGTAGTACAAGGCGTTGTGCCAATCAAGAAGTAGTTCCGGAATGTAGGTTGTCCGAATGTGTTCGAAGTCTTGCTCTTCCTCGGCTGTAGGAAATATTTAGTCTTGAGATTCCAATGCGAAAATATCGAGTACATACCATCGGTGGATGTGGGTAGCCAGTCTTCAGCGACCACTGCGCCAACCCAATCTTCTAGAATAGTCACGCATTCGTTCATGTCTTGACCCATGCCCTTTAAGGTACCCGAGTCGCGTCGACGTTTGGTCCTGGGTTGGTTAGCTTTGATGATGCGATGAAACAAGGAAAGGAAGGACTCACTTGGACATCTGCTCGTGCACCAATGCAAATTGCTCCACAGCATCAAACCCGAGAGCCAAACTCTCCAGGTCTAGAACCCTATGAGCTTTGTAGTATGCCGAAACCAGTGCAATGTTGTTGGAGCCGGAAAGACTTCGCCGGTGGAGGCTGTTTCGCTTTGATTTGGTGGGGCTAGTTGGCGTAGTTGACTCGGTATGTGCGCCCTCTTGCGGAGGCATCGAAATGATATCGGATCCGAATTTTTCAATTGAGATATCAGCCAACCGAATACGGAAACTCACCTCGCGAGCAGCGGCAAGTTTATCAGCAACTAGTAAAAGTCAGTCTGACGGTTTCTCAATAACAGGAGCGACAAAAACATACGGAAGAACTTGCGGTACAGCCAGGATCCAAGATCGCAAATCTTATCCCACTGGCCATCAATGTAACGAAGCCACTCCAGACTGCGGATCATCCTGTCGTCTTCAGGAGCGACGGAGGTCCCAATCAAGTCGGTCTTGGGTGACACCAATGCCCGGGAGCCGTCAGGTCGTCGCAGCACTCTCGAATAACCAGTGACTCCTCTGGAATGTTCAATCGCAGAAACATGTTCCTTCACCCACGCCCATTGAACATCAAGAACAGTTTCCATGTCAATATGATGTTTCCGCGCGAGCCGGACTTGCTGTATCTTCTCTTGTGGGTCAACAATTTCAATGAGAATCTTGGATAGAACTTCGTGTCCCATTGGCGCGGGGAGGAGAGACACGTAAAGAGGGACAAGGTGGAAGAGACCCCTGTCTTCCAGGTTGGCAACATGTCCAGCCACGATAACCGATGCTGTCTCAACGAAATGGGCATCCACGCGGGCGTAGCCCCTCGCACTGGCCACAACGTAAACATGAGATGCAATCCTGAGCGCTTCTTCATCATCAGCAGCTATGAGGAAAGACTCGTCTACTGGCTTGCGTGCAATCTCTGGGATGACAGAGCTGTTCCCATATTTGTCGGTGCTAACTTGAGATACAGCGTGCGCCAGAGAAGTGAAGAATGTGTCGTAGCCTTTGCTGAGAATGGCAGCCTGGATGTTGCGGAACGGATTACGTGCTTCGCCGCTGACCCGGTCGTTACCCCTGAGATAGACAAGGAACTTTTGAAGTTCTTCGTGCCCAGCCGGCTCCGGTTTGAATGCCACAGGGGTGTTGGGGGAGTGGCTCAGTTTCCGCTGGAATTGCTTGCAAAATCCTTGATAACGCGAGAGCACGACGCGGTTGAAGTACACGTAAAGGAAGTCGTCCCAGCTACGGCAGACACTGGCCGCAGCATCGGTTTCGCCAGAAAGCAAAGCGTAGACCGCTCGCTGGAATTCATCGGTATTTGGGTCGCGTGTTAGCGCAGAGCAAGCGGTGCGCCATGAATCGTGGGATCGGCTGTTCATCAAGCGTGTGTGGCCATCGTCAGATGGGTATCGAGAACTTCCCGACTTAGGATCCACACTAGAACCGCACAAGCTGACGGCCCTCCATCCTTCCAGACGAGTCTCTGCCCATTCACGAATCTTAGTCCAGTTCTCGCCCTGTCTGAGCATCTTCCAGCAAGTTATCCAGTTGGCGCGCTCGAAGAATTCGTCCTCCTTTTCTAAACTGTGCTTCTGACGAGTGATAGCATCAGGGTCGAGTTGAGTGACTAGCGGTTTCTGTTCGCCTTTGCTCAAAAGCGAGCGCGAGATTCCCGGGTCGTTGGGGTCGAGAGGCTGTGGCCAGGCGCGCAAACGTTTGTGGCCCTTGATTGACTCTTTGGTATAAAGCCAACCGGATGTCCACGTTCCTTGGCCCCTGCGCGAGTATTGCTCCATTTCCGCGATCAGAGTGTCGAACTCTTGGCTTCCTGTCTTGGAGGTCTCCTCCAACCATCGCATAGCAACCACACATTCAAGGCCATATTGGTCGGCATTGAGGAACTCTTCCCAGATCTCGCGATCGCTTGAGTAGCGGTGAAGGTTCTGGAAAGCTGTCTGTCGTCCGGCCTTATAACTGGCCCGGCTGGAGGGGTCGTCAATGCTGATCAAGTTGAGTAAGAGGCGCCAAGTGTCGGCCTCGAGTTGCAATCGCCGTATCTCTTCATAATTCTTGGTGTCTTGCGACCCGCTCGACCGGAAGCCTGCCTTTGTCCGGTCCACGGTCTGTTGGGTCTCGATTTCCTTGATTGCGTTGTTAGCAATGTCGCGGTAGCTCTGCACAAGCTTGTATGCTGCCTGGGCACTGTTGAAATCGTCGGTAGAATTGTCGCGCTTGAACTGATCTAGCTTATCGGCAAATGCTTCAATCTGGCGAGTGACGCGGTCAGCCGTCCGGCGAAGGGGGTGCAGTGCTTCCTGGGCGCCTGCGGCGGTGAACAGCGGGGCATCTGGGATAGAATTTAGCAAAGGCGATTCAGACATTAGTTCTTGAACCAACCTTGAGACTTGACCGAAACGCCAAAGGCAGACTGCATAGAATGCTCAGGATCAGAAACATCGGACCCGGTCTCCGATACCGTGTCGCCATCCATATCTTCATCCATGTCCTCATCTTGATCTTCAGATTGGTCTTCCGATTGGTCTTCCGATTGATCTTCCGAATTCAGTTCCTCGTCCTCCAATTCTTCATCCTCATCGTAAGATTGTTGCGAATCATCGTCAATACTGATGACCTCAGTTTGCCTCGGGGCAACCTATACAAAAGGTTAGAATATAGCAAAAAGCAAAGAACAAAGAACACGGGCGCACCGGTGTGAATGCCCCAGCAGCCGACCGAGTTAAAGGTGCCATGATGGGGAGACTTAGATAGAAGGGGAGAGAGAGAGAGCCCTGGAGAGGAGCTCTGTGAAATAAGTTGTGTTTGTCTCTTTTGGTTTTCGCGTTGACAGACTAACCCCAAACAGGACTAGCGGCAACATCAGAAGCTATTTCAACGAATTTTCGCCCGGGCCCTTCTCTCTTTCTTTTTCTTTTCTTCTCTAATGTCTATAGGCTTTCATTAGAGTCTCGGTATGAAAACTCAATTTTCGTACAGGTCCATGAGGCCTCTCTGCGTGCTCACGATTGTCTTATAATAAATGCAGTTCTTCAATTAGCCTGGGTTCCTCCATATGGAACCTCAGACCGCAAGGGAATTGTGACATCCTCCATCTTCGACATGGGTCACTTGAAATTTAAAAGATTAAAAATACATAAACCAGCCTCACTGCTTCTCTGCTGCTTGAGCTCGTTGTTTCATCTTCAGCCGCAGCAAATTTGCTTTAGGGCAGCTAAGGGTAGACGCCTGGTCACCTTGCGCTTGGTAGAAGGCATTGCAGCATTCGTACAAAGCATCAATTTGTGCCTGGCATTTGTCCTCATTGAAGTCATTTTTCTGCAAGCAATCTGGCTTTGGTTAAGCTTTTGTTTTGTGTGAATATGCTATCAATTGGAAAATACCTTGAATGGCGCACTGTTGCATTGTCAGTAAGAGCTAGCATACCACCTAGGCACTCTTTAAATGGACGCCTTTAGGACAGGAACACATACAGCACGCGGTTTGCAGGGTTGATCGTGCGACAGATCTTGCTTTAAATTACCCTACAAGGGTCTTTAGCATCTAGGCAATATGTTCACAATGATAAATCTCATACCATAATGCAATTCTCAACCACTGTACTGTACAAACAGTTGTAGACACACTGTTCCTTGGAAGTGACGAAAGTGATAGAAGAGCCAAACGCAAAATAGATTCTCCGCCTTCAGACCGTGGGGCGAGTGCGCTATTCTGCCGCCGCCGCTGATCTCTCTTCTTCCTCTCTCTTCTAACTTCGTTTCCACAACCTTCACTATCTCGCTCCTGAGCTTTCGTCTTCTAGGTGAGTACTTCATAATTCAGATGTGCCCTCCAAAAAGCGTCGAATCCGCGGGCTAACCATCTTTGAACTCTTCAGACATAATTCAAAGCCCCGCTTGAACAGGTTCCTGAACTCGCTTCTACCGTTGTAAGCATTCTGCCTCGTCGCTATTCCGTGCCCTACACGAAGTAGCCGCCTAACAAAACCCAGACTACAACATCCATTCATCATGTCCGACAAAGAAGGCGCCGCTCCCGCCACCGAGCACCTGAACATTAAGGTGACTGATAACAACAACGAAGTTTTCTTCAAGATCAAGCGCACAACGCAGCTGAAGAAGCTTATGGATGCCTTCTGCGAACGCCAAGGAAAGCAAATGTCTACTGTTCGTTTCCTATTTGATGGCACCCGGGTTCGCCCTGAAGATTCGCCCGAAACTGTATGGACATCCCCCACCCCTCTTTTTTCGCCATCCATTGGTGTCTCGGAACTTTGAAACTGACTGCAAATAGCTCGATATGGCGGATGGCGACACCTTGGAGGTCCACCAGGAACAGATTGGAGGTTGCTAGACCAGAAGCTCTACATGCTAGAGTCGCACTTCCCAACGAAACGAGGCTGCTGGGGTGACATACGTGGGGGGATACGCTAGGGCTGATGGCCAGCAGTGGATAGAGGATCCTCATTGACGGCCCATGGGCGAAGGGCGGCGTTCATACTGCTTTTTTTCTTCTTATGAATGATGATTATCAAAGGTCACCTAGTCTTCTCTGCAGACTTTTAGGGTGCTTTCGCTATAACAAATTTCCCTCGAGGTCAACTCGACCGCATCCCGTAGTTTGATTTTGGCATAGGCTTTGTATTTATACCTAGGACCAAGAAACTGGGGCTTGTGTCAAACTAGTAGAGACTACTCTTTTCTAGGAGAGTGCAAATGTTACCACATTGTCTCGTTTATTATCGCCTTGAATTGTCTACTAGATCTCGATGCACATTTGTGCGTCGATATATACTATTGGTTGTCTCAAGAAACGAGTTAACAATCAATTCTTGGGCCAGAGAACCCGCATTCGATTGACCACCAGTGGATGTCTCTTCTCCCTGGGCTAGTAAAGTTCAAGAAAAACGTAAAACAACAAAGAGCCACCTATTCCCTGGTCCATGATAATACACCACGCAGAGAGAAGACATATAAACAAGACCAATTCAACAATATGTACACATGTATCGAGGGCCGATAGCCCCTGATATTATCCAAGATTTTCCCTCAAAGTATCCTAACTGTTCCAAATAGAAGCCTTCATCTTTTCTTCCTCCTCTTTAGCTTTAGCCTTCTCTTCACGCTCGCGATTCCGCCTCCGGATCTCCTGTTCCTTAATCGAGCGATCGTAGGCGCGCTGCTGCTCCGTCCGCTTCGGAGCGCGGATCCCCAATGCACCGGCTATCAACCGCTCCGCAACGGCAGTCTGCTTCTCCGGGCGACGGGTGGGAGGTCCCCGCGACGAAGCAGGAGAAGCAGCTCTCGCCATCCACGGGTGGGAAGTCTGCGGGGAGATAGGTGTGGGTGGGGGATCTAGCGGTCCCTCGGCACTGATGGTTGGCGATAGCACCGGGCTAGCATCTTCATCGCGGGGCTGAGCTTCCTCGCTTTCGGGATCAGAAAGGTCTGCTTCATCTTCCCAGGAGTCTGCGATGGGTTTGCGGGGTATTTTATTTGAGGTCACGGCTGCTGTGGGGATTTTTTTCACGTTTGGTCGGGAAATGTCTTGCACTGGGCCCTTTTCACCTATGGACAGGTTGCGGAGTGTGGATTCGAGTTCGGCGCTTGGATCAGACATGGCACTAGCACGTGGGAGTTCGGGTGTAAAGGGAAATAAATATACAAGAAGGGTACGGAGTAGTTAATGGTCAGGAAGATTAAGAATACAGTTCAATTTAAGAAAGATGTCTCGGCTCGAAATAGAACTAATGGCGTCAGCGCCGGGTGGCATCCTTGGTCGATCGTGGAGAAAAAAAGAAGGGCTAGACCTTTCTGGTTCGGCTTTGTGCCTTAGGATTGTCAGGCATCAATATAGTCTTCTATTTTTATTTCAGGGATAATAATGATAATCGAACATGTTTATAATGAATTCTTTAGGGGTTTAATGTACTTATAGCAACTTCAAATTATATGATGCCAAGTTTTTATTTGACCCCTTACATTGAAAACCCCGAAGCTAGCAAAAGAAACTGACTTATAGATCATTTCCCCCAGTTTGATGCCTATATGGAGTATCAAGCTATTGGTAACCTACATTAGATGAAGCAATATAACAATAACAATGCGGAGTAGCATAGTACACAATAAAACATCCCAAAAAAATGCTCAGTATCATTTTTGATCCTTTGACCTTCTATCTGTCTATAAATTCTCTCTAAACCCCTGCCCCCCCTCTACCACATGTACCATCATCGTTCTTTTCCAACATCGAATTGCAGAGCTACCATACCAAAATTATAAATATGAAATACGCCATCGCTACCGTCGCCATCCTGGCCAGTCTGTTCGGCCAAATCATCGCCTTGAGAAGTACCGGGGTCTACGAGATTCAATCCGCACGCTCTGGAGATGTTTGGGGGATTCAACAATCCATCGGTGTCAAACATCAGGTTGAGATAGTACACTACACCCGGAAGGTAAAAAAGCCGAGCACTGGCGTCTAGTCGCTTCCGGTCCCGACTTCTTTATAGAAAACATCTACACCGAGGGGATGCTTGCCTGCAAATATCAGTGCAAAGTGGACACACTTGGAAACGATGCACAGCTTTTCAGAGTCATCCAGAATGATGATAATACCTTCACCTTCCAACTCTCGGGAACTCCGCTAGTGGTAGCAGCTGGGGAGGGTGCTGAGTTGGAAGCTCAACACTCGGATCCATCAGTTGATGCGGCCTTCCTTCTTCATCCAATCGACAGCGAGTGTGAGTGACTATAATTACCTTGCCTTTGAACTTTTCAGCTATTAATCTGATATCTATCATTGAAATAGAAACAGGATGACACGAGGCTTCTACTTCAAAGTGGGCATTTTGGTGATTGGCCATGATTGAAAGGGAGATTGGTGATTGATTGAAACCATGCCAGGTGAATTAGATGCTTTCTAAGGTTGTACTAAGTAGATAGTTGATTAACTGGAGAGTGACACATCTCGAACTAGAGATACATACCTTTTATATCATCCATGAAATACCTATTATCTAGACTATATCTAGCTCGGATTGCAAAATAATTGCTTTATTAGGCAATATCCCCGAGGTCAGCACAAAGGGGCTGGACTGATTTCCGGTCCCGGACCCTCGACGTACAGCTTTAAGACTAGGACGAGGTTTCTAACACAGTAAACGCCATTTACGATGGACTATGAAAGAGAAGAATCATGATGAGCATATATTTATGACCAAGTCTTACTGCTGATCTCGGTTTACGCCTTCTACAATGTGCTGTCCAGCCATATCGGCATACCTCCACCGGCACATCTGGTGGATTTAATATACTTAACCTTTGAATCAGCCCATTCGAGGCTTTGCTTTGACATGTAGGGCGAATAAGAGGTTTAACCAGGCAGTGAAGTTAGAACAATCTACCATACTTGCAGTATTTTCAGATTTGACAAATGAATAGTCAACAAAGGTTTACCCTGGAACCATGCCTTTCATGCAGACTTCATCTATCATGGCCGAGAACTCTGGGCACCATGGGCCCTCAAAGAAAGATGGACGTAAGAAATATATGTGTGCGTCTATAGCTATATATATATCTTTGATATATAAAAATACCGGGAGAGAGAAAAGAAGTTGGTTTCTCTTCGTGACTTTCTATATGGAATATCCAAGCATATTCCTTTGGAATCATGGTTGAAATCCGCGCTGCAGCCATCAAATGCACGGAGGTGACTCCCCAATACCCAGTTGAGAACACCATCTACGGCTACGCGCCCGACTTTGTGCTGAGCATCGAATTCTGTTTGATCTTCGGTGTTTGTTCTTTGATACAACTCGGCCAGATCATCAGATGGCGCCTATGGTCGTTTAGTGCTGCTGTGCTTCTCGGTTCTTTGACTGAGATGATTGGTACGTCAAATTGCAACTGCGCGAAAATAACAGGTTGACTGTTCCCGAAAAGTATTGACACAAGGGAATAGGCTATTTTGGTCGCATATTGCTCAACCAAAACCCATATTCATCCGCTGGTTTTAAGACGCAGATTTGCACTTTGACAATAGCACCTGCTTTCTGGTCAGCGGCCATATACCTGACGCTGAAGCATGGCGTGAACATCCTGGGGCAACAACACTCGACACTAAGGGCGAAATGGTATCCTTACATTTTTGTCACCTGCGATGTCATCTCGTTGATTCTCCAAGGCGCTGGTGGTGGCCTTGCGGCAGCAGCTAAGACATCCAAAACCAGTGACATGGGCAGTAATGTCATGCTAGCTGGGATCGTTTGGCAAGTTGTTACCTTGACGGTATTTGGGGTCATGTCGGGCCACTTTCTTCTTCGTATAAAGAACGCCCCGAAAGATGGATTGACGGCGGAGGCCCACAAAGTTTGGAACAGTCGCAATTTCTGGGTGTTTTTCTGGGGTATTTTTGCGTCATTTATGACAACTTATATCCGTTGCGTCTATCGGTAAGTCATTGGCTAAATCATTTCAATCTCTGTAAGTACTAATATTGGGGTTCCCAGTATCGCGGAGATGGCTGGTGGGTGGAAAAACCCCATAATGCAGGAGGAACTTGATTTTACAATCCTTGAATCGATGTAAGCTACCCTTTGGCAAGGCAACCGGTTAGGGATTTCAAGGAGCTGATATGTAATGGATCCCAGAATGTGTGCTATCGGTGTAATAGCCCTATGCGTCACCCCTCCAGGGTACTTCTTCCCACAAATGCGTTCAGATTATGCTGGACCAGTGAAGAAAGCGAAGGAAGTGAAGGAAATGAAGGGATCTATTTTACTAGAGCTAGAGCGACGATGCAAATATCCGGATCTTGTTTGATTCTGGTGCGATTACATTACATGGACCGCATTTTGCCGAGATGGTGGTCCTCTTGAGGAGATTTGATCTTTTATATCGAAAACACTTCTCTCTAGATATCTTAGCAATAGTCGGACCTTTAATGTGCCTTTTCGTTTCTTTCTTTGGGGGGTTATTTTTCAAAGTGTTTTTCTATCTCCTTTCAGATATTCTTGAAAATCTTTGTTTAGATTGTATAGATTGTATGATATCTGTCCTGGGGCGTCTGGCGGAGCCACAGGAGGTCGGCCTGTCAGTATCTCCATCTTGAACTAGACGATGTGTTAGAGGTATTTGATGAGGGTCGGTGCTATCGCCCACGTGCTATCCCTGATAGGCCAATTGTAATAAGGGCCAAATGGTCTCTCCTAGGAGATCTGAAGGATTCACAAATGATAGCTAGTTCCTGCAGCAAATTCCCAGCGGGGCCTAAGCCAGCTGTGTTAAGCGGACTTTACATCAATACTGGTCATAATAGTGCTGGGGTGACTCAGCCTGGGCAGTGGCAAGGTAATGAGTGAGCTCCTTTTGGGACAAACACCTTCTGTGCCGATTTCGGAGCAGGTCTAGAGTTTTAGTGGACATTGTGTCTCCTATGTCACTTTCATATTTTATTCTTCTTGGTAGAATAGATATAGGCCTTGTAGGCTCAATACCGGGTCGCGGACTAGAAGCTTCATTAAATCGTTTCATGGGATTGAGACAGAGATCTATGCCGATATGTTCTGTCTAGTATAACCACATATAAACTTGGAAATACTGTAATTATTGGCCTTTAGCCAATGCAATAACCTTCTTTGCAGCCTCCTCAAATCCATCAAATGCATGCAAAGGCAGGCCACTTTCCGCGATCTACGAATATCCATGTCAGCAACTAGACAATGGTAGCGGATATTCAGATTAACACTTACCATTTTCTGACCTAATTCCTCATTCGTGCCTCGCAGTCTCACAACCACAGGAACCTTCATACTCAAGTCCCTGAAAGCCAAGATAATGCCCTCAGCAATCATGTCGCAGCGAGTCAGTCCGCCGAAGATATTAACAAAGACAGCCTTGACGCGCGTGTCAGAGCAAATCACACGGAATGAAGCCTTGACAGTCTCCGAAGTAGCTTTGCCACCGGTGTCAAGGAAGTTTGCGCAGTGGCCACCGTGGATAGTGAGGGCGTCAACTGTGTTCATGGCAAGGCCGGCTCCATTGACTATGGGATATTGTAAGTAAATATTCTTTTATTTTGAACGAGGTGTAGATCGCAATACATACCAAGTGTGCCAATGCTGCCTTCGCCTTCCAACCTATTGTATGTCAGTAAAGATACAGATCAACCTTGGGAGTCATGGATGTACTTCTACATACTTGACGTAAACAATTCCGTCCTTTTCGGCTTCAACTTCCTCCGGGACTTCTTCTGATTTATTTCGAAGTTTGTGGATATCTTCCTGTCGACCCGAGCTGCGGAATGCAGCATCGTCGAAGCCGAAACGCGCACCGTAGATTTCCAAAGTACCATCAGCGGAGATGCCAATGTGTGTCTCTAGTGTAAAGGCTTCCTTCTCCTTGTAAATTTCCCAAAGGGCTTGCACAATTCCTGCAAGCTGCTTGTGTGTAGAAGGTGGAAGACTCAAATGGGAGGCAACAGTAGCGATGACTGAGCTTTCGAATTCCGTCTGAGCGTAAGGAAATGGAAATTTCTGCGACTGAGCTGTGTTAAAGTCGGATGTCGGCGAAGCAATAATGCATGGGGATAAAGCTGTTCTGTCGACTGTAATGGAAACAGAAATAGAACCATCAAAACTGGAAGCCGCCTCATTCACAGGGATAGATTTCTGCTTGAGGATATCGAATGCTTGGAACTGCTTGATGTATAGATTACGCTTGTGTTCAGCGATCCGTCTCGAGACTGGCGTAACTCGTCTCATAGTATGAAACCCGCGTTTTTGTGAGCTAGTCCCAGAAAGTGGCTATGGGCATGTCAGTATACCTTAAATCGGATCCAGAAAAGCACACTCACATTTGTACCCGGCCGGCTAGACTGATTCGCGAACAAAGTCTTCATCCCTTCGCCGAACTTCTCGGGATGGTTAACCATAACCGCGCCAGCACGTTCAAGCGCTTGATACTTGGTTTCTGCGTCTGGTTCCCCAGGCGCAGCCCAGGCACCAGCATGTCCCATAATGCGCCCAGGGGGTGCTTCCAGTCCTCCAACAAGGGCCATAATGGGCCTATCCAATATCAGCATTGCATTCGGAAACCCCAAAGACCACCTAAAAACCAAATCAAAGACACAATAACTTACTTGGGATCCACAGTCCTCCGTCGGTAATCCTTAATCCACTCAGCAGCATCCATCTCCGCCGTACCCCCAATCTCACCAACGAGGATAATACCCCGAGTATCAGGATCATTCTCGAAGAGAGTGAGAGCATCGACAAAGTTCGTTCCAGCCAACACATCACCGCCCATACTAATACAAAGACTCTGACCAAGCCCAGCGCGAGTCGTTGACGCCACAGTCTCATAGCTCAATGTCCCAGACTTAGCCACGATACCGACATTTCCCGGCGCGAAGCAAGGTAATGGCTGGAAGCCGATTCTGCATTTGCCAATGGCGGATATAATGCCTGGGCAGTTTGCGCCCACTAGACGGGTCTTAGACTGTGTTTGGAGCATGGAGTGGATCTGTAATACTGTTAACGAGGATATTTCAACCTTTACCAGCACGATTAATCATGAGCAAGTCATACCCGAAGGATATCGTGGATCGGTACATGTTCCGCCACAGCTACGACGAGTGGGATTTCCGCTTCAATGGCTTCTTCAATGGCTTTAGCGGTTTGGTTTCCCGGAACATAAATCGCGGATGCATCGGGTTTTGCCTGTTCTTGGGCCTGGTAGTGCTTGTCAATCAACTGGTTAAATTACATCCTCCCCAACAAGAGGATAATCAATCTACCACTCATACCGCTTTGACAGATGGGAAGACTGGTAGTCCTAGATGTTCACCTTCAACACCAGGCTTAACGCCTCCCACGATTTTAGTGCCCCATTCAAGAGATTCCTTGACATTGGCAGTCGCTTGTCTTCCTATGGTAGGGATTAGCATTTCATGCATTCCATTGCGGGAGACGTTTCAATTGAAACAAACAGAGAGAATTACCTGTAAATCCCTGGAATAATACTCTGGTATGTGCGCCAATCTTGAGGTTTGGTAGCGTGTCCGCATAACTGGCGGTGCGGGGGGTGGTTGTGAAGTGCCTTGTTAGGGGGTCCGCAACTGGGGCGCCCGTTTTGAGAGGGCGTGTAAAGTCATGGCGTTCAGGGTGGAATACACATACACATGTAGATTTATACAGTGATTCTATAGAATGAATTATATGCAATGTTGAATTTGAAATTGAAACTCAGATATGTTAAGAAGGCTATAAGCTAAGTCGGCTAATCCGGTGTCGGAGATTTCCCCACATTTGCCGAGGGTGTCCGATTTTATACTAAGGACTCTTGAAGATATAAATTCATATAATTGAAATAACTAGATACTCTCTTCCGCTGCAAGCCTACAATCAATACTCATTAAGATGAAGCTTCTTCCCCACAAATCTCCGCCTAGCAGGCTTCTCGCCGCGTTGTTCCCGTTCCGCATTGAGACCCTTAAGCGCATGAAGAAGCATACCAGCATCAAAGAAGCCATCTAGTAAGAATAATAAGTTAGCAAAAGAACCACAACCCAAGGCACAGAAGAAGAGGGAAAAACTTACATCCGCCCATCCCATCATCCTCCATAAAGCTACTCTCGGCAGCCGAAGTAGGCGTCTCAGCACCTTGCCCACCCCCACCTCGTACAAGCCGACCACGTCGATGCGACTCAGACTGCAAGCTCTCCGCGAGTGCCTCAGTCTCTCTCGCACGACTGGTACGCGGACTTGTCGGCTTGCGATTCGTCGCGCGCAACAGCTTCCGAATCTCAAACAGATACGACTCAAGCGTGTGCATAAGTCGCGAGGTCTGTCTGTGCTTGGAGCTCGCGCAGATCGAGATCGAGTCATCCTTAATAATATATCCAATGCCGAAACCGTCGGCGGATGTAGGACCGAAGCCGAAGTGTCGCAGACAAGGGTTCCCGCAGTTCGAGGTCGATAGCACGCTGTTGTTGATTTTGTCCCAGCCGGGGTCGGCGAAGATAGCGGGGGTCGGCGCGGATGTTGTGCGGTAGGCGCGTGTGCTGCTTCCTGGCGAGGAGAGGCCGTCGTCTGAAGGGGAGGAAGAGGAGAGTTTTGGTGATTCGGGGCCCTGGCTTTGGGTTTGGGATTGTGTTTCGCCGGGGCTGGAGTATCCGCCTGTTGAGCTGGTGTCCGGGAAGATGCTTTCGTCGAAGGAGCGCTGCCAGAGGCAGTAGAGAGCGTAGAGGTGGCGGTCTGGGCCTTGACCCTTTGAACATTCCTTCGTGGCCTCTGTGTGCTTTTTGCATGCGACGCGGAGAGCGTCGACTTTTTGTTCGGCGGCGTTCTCACCCCAGAATGCTGTGACAAAGTCTATGCATTGGGGTGTTACGGTGCGCACGGCTTCCGTGCGTCCGTGTAGGAACATCTTTGTCATGGCTGGTTCGTAGGTGTTTTCAACTCGGCCATAGAGGCCGTAGTACGCGGCTTGGAAGGCCATCTGGATGAATGCGTCTGGGGAGAACCCCATTGAGGTTATGAAGTTCTTGCCGAAGCCTTCGAAGTCCAGGACTTGGAATTCGTGCTGGCAGAGCAGGTCGGAGAGGTGGGATTCAGCGAAGCGGAGCGCGATGTTAAGCTCGGGTGTCATGTCCCATTCTAGTTTGCGCGGTGTCGTGCTCACGTTTCCAAAACTTTGCGGGTCGCGCTTCGCTGGGTCGGGACTGCTAGTTGCCCATAGGCTTGGGGATTGACCGTTGATGGTCTTTGCGAAGCGGAGGATCGTGTCGGTGTACACGTCGCTGGCAAAGCGTAGCACTGTGTGGCCATCCACACCGGTATGCTCGAAGTTGATACCGGCACTACCATTTTCGCAGACGATGATTTGCAGCTTGTCGTACCACCGGTTGGTGCAAGTTCCAACCTGGACGCCCTTCACGACTTCACTTGTGCCACAGAGCATGTTAGCACAAAGCTCGGACGTGGTGGATGGCTCTGTGCCGTCCAAACATAGGACAAAAAGCGCGGTATCGACGATGTTCAAACACTCCGCATTATTAGATCTGGAATCTTTCGTCATGATATCGCGTAGCCCCGACCAAACTTTCCGATTCTCTGTGCTGAGTACACCCAAAGCACCCTTCGCAGCCTCATGAAGCGGGGTTTGAGCCGCATCCTCAATGATTGCCTGCAGGTTAAGCGAGATATCCTTCTCACTCATGATCAAATCGCTGTTGTCATCCAAGACGTCAAACCAGTAGAACTGTCCCCGACACATAACAACCATGTGTTTGGCCGAAGGGTCCTGGCTAATGACACAGCCATTATCGGTAGGCAGACGTGCCGTTCCAAAAAGGCGCGAGTACTGATACATGCAAAGAGGTGTTCCTCGCACGGTATCAGGGGGCAACTCCTCCCGACGCACAGCTCGAACAAATGCCAATGATGAGATTACCAGCGATGCAGCTCGAGTCACTTGGTGATTTCTGGCGGGAGTTGGGTCGTCCTCCAAAAGGAAAAATGGATTGAGATTCAAAACAACGGCTGCGAATATTAGCTGAGCGCCGAAAATGCCGACAGGAATCCAACTTACGATTATCGAAATTCAAGTAAGAATCATACCCTAGCCATGATCAGCTAATCTCCCACCAAATCCTGGGTTATGAATAGACTTACAAAATTGCTCGATATAACTTGTCTTTGAACCAGCGTACGTCTTAAGCCGTTCTTGCAGAAGAGGACCATCGGTCTTTAAAAAGTCCCGAACAGCGGCCTTGGTCTCTTCATGGTCACGCGGGCTCTGCAAGCCTTGCAGAGTATCTATGTACCGACGACAGGTATCCTCCAGATCGGGAATAGGAAGCTTAGGCAGCGAATCCTGATTTGCGAAAGTCAAGCCCTGGCTCTTAGGGGTATGGGGCTCAGCAACCTCAGAGGAGGGCTGCTCAGTAGGGACATTTGGTCTCATGACCGTGTGGCCTTGAGGGTCAGACCCGGATCTTTTGTTTGAGTCGGTGTCCATGGAATCACCGAGTGGTTTGGGGGCTGTGAAGAATCGGACTGCCATTGAGGAGTAAGACATGATGTTAGATGTGTTCAACGTTTCCAGAGAAGTTAAATCAGGCGTAGGGACTAGCGAGGACGGTGGGGATTGACAGGAGGCGTAGGGCTGTGCGGTAGAAGTAGTGGCAGTCTTGGAGGCAGTATGATGGCATTGAGACTATGTCATGTGCAAATGCAGACAGATGGACAAGGGGACGAGGGGATGAAAAGAAGATGTATGGAAATATACGAAGGTCACAAAATAAAGATCATGCAGAGATAAGAAGAAATCAAGGCGGCGCGAGACAGGAAGAGAGCAAGGTAATTTTATATGGGGGAATTATAGAGTCGACGTCTGTGGATCCGGCTCGGGCCTAAGGGGAAAAGGAAAAGAAACACAGATTGAGCGAGGTACTTACAGAGCACTTGTCCAATAGTCCAAATAGTATGCAACCCCGAGGTGCGGGTTAGTGTGACCGGGTGATACGGTGGAAGAACGGAATGATAGCGCCGGAGAAACGGATGAGTTTCGCTGTACCGTTTGTCAGATGTCAAAATGATTGCCAACAAAAGAACCTCGTGGACAAGTAGTTTATGGTTTCTACGGTGCCCTTTTAAGTGCCATGGGAGATCCAGAGGGTTTATAACATGTATAAATCACACCTTAAAAGTCTTTTCCATGAAGGATGACAATGGAACGGCTTTGTCGTGGTCGGATATGCCCCTCACCCCGTGGGGATAATTAAAAGGGAGATGATAGGGTAGGATACCGGATAGACCAGGCTAAGAACTTACTTCCAAGGTTAATGTCAATCACTGATGGACCCTGCACATTGCCGCAGGTATCTTGGCTCGGGGTAAAGATGTACAAAGAAAGCTCGGACCGCGTTGACGTTGACAGATTAAGGTCGACTGGCTCTTTAATAAAGAACAAAAGGCGACTCTCGGGACGGAGGAAGTAGTTTACCGTATACCCGACACAGAAGGTCTTGGAATTTGAAGTATATCGGCATGAGCTCTCGTTTCATGTCCTAATGACGTTTCGGGCGAAGGGACCGGTCATGCGGGGAAGCTCGTGGTCACGTGAACACAGCGTCATAGGGCTAAAAAAGAACATATAACCAACTACGACCAGATTTTACAATAGAAAATCCTACGATTTTGTGGAGGGTGTTGAGGTAACTTCATAATACGCTAGGGGGTACACAGTACATCACGCTTGCAAATGGAAAACCAGAAAAATATGACGCCAGAGATTTTGCTATCCACAGGATGAGCCGCACACAAGAGTGGCGGAAGACAAGGAGTCAAAAAGAATATTCACAAGGAACAATAATATCTGCATTGCCATGAGTCCTCCCAAGGAGAAGGACGAAGCACGCTTGCATACATACAGTATGGGTCACCGATCAAGCCCGGACATGCAAATGATGAAGAAGGTAAAGACAAGAAGATAAATCCAGATGGCGCAAAGCGAATGGGGGAGACATGTTGTTTAGGAAAACAGGATCAATGGGTTTAGATCACTCCACACAAGAATATCAGATGTGGCATTCTCAAATCAACAGCTCCGTATATCCCGAGACGTTTATGAGCTGGGCCTCAAGACGTTGTCGGCATACTCGCCGGCGTAGTTACCGGGCGAGCCATAGTTGCAGACAGTGTAGGGGGCGGCACCACCGACATTCTTCAAGTCAGAGCAGCTAACAGTGGCACAACCGACTTGAGTGGTAGCCTTCCAGACGATCTGAGTGAAGTGACCCCACTTCTCGAAGTTGGTCATATCAGGGTCGGCCTCGCCGTAGAGGTTGGCGAAGTACGGCGCCTCGTCAGTGTACATCATCTCGCTGATAACCTTCTCACCGACGAGATCCGCATCGTAACCGTACGCGATGTTCTGACCGTAGTCTCCGCTGGCGGACGGGATGGAACTAGTTAACGTTAGTATGATAGTTTCTTAAGCCAGACAAAGGAATACCTACGTGTCGTGTCCGTACTCGCAACGCGAGGCGAGAGTGTTGGCAGCTGCCGCGAGGTCCTCAGACCAGGTCAAGCCGCTGGCGGAGTGGTCGCTGCGGTGAAGGTTGTGGTAGTGCAGGATGGACTCCTGGTAGGAGCTGGTGGCGCTAGAGGCGGCAGTGGCAGCGGCGGTGGTGGAGGTGGCCGAAGAGGTAGCGACGGAGGTAGTCACGGGGGCAGCAGTGGCCACGGTCTTGAGTTCGGCCTCGGTGGTCGAAGAAGAGGTGGAGAAAGTGGTCGAGCTGCTAGGTTCAGACTCAACCACGGCGGCAGCAGTAGTAGGAGCCGCAGCGGTGGTAGAAGCCGCAGCAGGGGCGGACTCGACCTTAGCGGGGGCCTTCTTGGCAACGTCGACAGTGGGAAGGGCAGCGTTGGTGGGCTTGGCGTGGTCCTGCTTGACCGAAACAGCGGTGCTGGGGGTGTTGGTGGGCCACTCGGTGACGGTCTTGGTGACGGTGGTGGTAGTCCACTCGGTCACGTAAACCTCCTTCTCAATAACCTTGGCACAAGTGCCGACCGCCAAGGCGGCAAAGATGACAGCGGAACGCATTTTGGGATCGAAGACAAAGAAACTCCTCCAGGAAGTTTGTATGAAAAGAATGGGAAATTGGGTCAAGCAGATCGACTGCTTTGACAAAGGAGTGTGGACGTTAGGGATAAAGGAATGGCAGGCCTAAAAGAAACACCTTCTTTCTTTAAGGAGTGAAAGAAAGATAAGATGCAGGCTGAGAAGATTGGTGAGGACGAGGAGAGAAGGGAGAAGGAGAGAAGAGGAGGTTAATGTGGTAAATAATGTAGAAAGGGGAGATGAGAAGGAAGTGGGGAGGGGCCGTGCGAATAATCGGGATATTAATTTTAAATGAAGGTCCAAATGAATCTGGAGATTGGAGCAAACAAGAGGTAATTATTTTATAATAATTATTATATCTGAAAAACTTCAATGGCTCCTATATGGAGTACTTATTCACTTTTCTTGGGAAATTTCCAGCCTCTTGAGAGTTGAACAAGCATACCTTGCTGTGGCACATTCTATAGTACATTCCAAGTCCTAGATACCATTTCACACAGATATGAGGCTGGTTTGGAGATTAAGCAAATATTCTCCGACATTTTAATATGTAATTTCCTCTTAAAGTATTAAGGATATCGATATATTAAAAATTAAAATTAAGAATATGCTGTGTGATGTGTGATGTCCACGGGTGGTCCGATAGACATGTTTGCCTGGACCACTCTAGAAGCCCACATATTGGGGTACGTAGTACGTACGCTAGTCAGAAGAGGCTGCCAAAGGAAATAAGGTAATTAAAAGTACCGTGGGTTTCAGGAGGAAAATCTTATGGAGTCCTCCGTACGAGTGCAAAAGAGCAATCGAGATCTTGTATGATCGGGGCCAGGGGACTGTCAACATTGGAAGCCCCTTAGCCAGGAACGGTTTCAAAGTGTCCACCCGTAGCTTAAACAACCAATCAAAACCGCCCATCAGAAAACAAAACCTCTCCACTTGCACGCCCGCTTCTCCCGCTAAGAAACTTGGCTTGGAGGCCGATTCGGTAGTCTGAACGGGCGGAACTGTATTATATTAAATCAATCAACCTCGTTTCAGCCACTCATTTACGGGATTAAAGGATTAAAGGATTGACGATATTCTCCGGAATACGGAATGCCCGGCATTAAAATGAGATTTCCCTGTTTTTTGGACTGCTCTTATATTGAGTTTTAGGCAGCCCGCTTCCAATATTCCATCCATGGATGGATCGTCCTGGTAGTGGAAGATCAAAATCAACAATGAGACAACCAATCAGAACGTGACACCCGTTGGTGCAACCTCACATCCATGGGTCATGGTGGGACAAGGCGCCTATACATTGTAACAAGGGGAAATTCCAAAACATCATGTACGATCCCATTTGCCGTAGTAAGACTACGGAGTACTCCGTACTACTAGTAGATTCTAGCCCTTCACCATGGGCACTTGGGCATCCACCTTTCCGGCATTTGAGCCCAGGGTCCACAGCCTAGGGCGGCAGGAGATCCGCTCTAAAATCACGTAAAGTGCGTTGACTAGTTATCATGAGTAACCGCTAAACAAATTTCTTGAAAAATTCTGATGATCATTTACATATTGGATCGACGTTGGAGGTGCTACCATCTATTGTGGGATGTTATGGGAGATGCAAAAAAAGGTATGATATTCTTAACTAACCACACAATAGTCAGCCGCTCATGCGGCCTTGTCATATCTTTTCGGTGGTCTCTCTTATAGTCTTTTCGCGGTCTTTAGATTTCCATTTAGATGTCCTTTTACAGTATTTTAAATGTTCTTTTTACATTCACTTTTCTCTCCATGGTCACCTAATCCCTAACAATGACCCATCCATGGTTTGGTCAACATCGGCGTCGATCCCCAACCATCCATCTCTACATCCAGTCCTCCTGGATTGTTTCCCCTTCCAAGACTCTGCATTTCTTATGTTTACCGATCTATGTTGATTTCTAGCGATCGGCAGGTACTATACTCGGAGCCTGAGGGCCGCATCCGCACGTCGGCCGATCGAGCTGATCTAACTAGGTACCTAGAACTTGATTATGGATTCCCTCTCTAGGATGTCGTTAGGCAGTCTAACTCCTCCCGTTCGGAAGCGCAATTCGATGCCTAAACCACTGCCTGGTAGAAGATGTTCGCTAGGCGGGATGAAATCTTTTTGGCTGTATACCAGGTAGTTACCTACGTAGCGAGGGTAACAACTAAATTACTACTGGCAATATGAAGAAATTGAAGGTTATAGAAAAGTCCTCTGCACAGTCTAGGCTTTTTGCCGCCTTCAAATACATCTCAAAAGACATAATAAGGCTGCATAAGCGGCCGACTGTTCTTGTAATAATTAAGTCCAAGGTGGCATACTATCACCCGTACCCAACCAAACGGAACGCCACAGCCACACAATCTCGTGTGAATATCGAAAAACGTACCAGAAAAAAAAAAAACTCGTAGCGCCTAGAGATCAATGGTTTGGCATCGCCCAGCCTCACAGACCATCAAGTAGTTCTTGGGAGGCTCACCGGCCTTTAAATTTTGAAACAGCGCATTTCGGGATTTAAGCCAGAAGGACTGATTCCCTACAAAGTCTTTCAGGTGTGAGGGGCGAATATCGACAATTGAAGTGACCACGATAGATGAGGACACGGCCATGCCAGCTTCGGCTCGGACCCGCTGTCGGATCAGGTCGAGTGCCGACACGGGCTCGTCATTCCGACTAAGGAGAGTGTCGCCACGTGGATTCGAAATCGAGGAAATATCGGCAGTGGAGAACACACCCGTCACTGTGCGAGTGCCAATCTGGAGGCCCACAATCACGTCCAGCATTCCTACGAACAGGAAGGGGTGCTGGATGATCTCCACCGCGAAGGTGTTGCATGTCTGCCGGGCCAAAGTCCGGTAACTCTCATTCTCGAGTAGAGCAGATAGGCGTAGTAGATTGCGCGCAATGACTCCGTTTACCGACGGTGTTGCTGACTCAGTGCCGGTCTTCAGGCGCAGGAGCGGGCCAGGCATGCCAGGGGTGGTGATGGAAGGCGTACTGTAGTATCCGGTAGTTGTAGAGCCACTCTGAGCCAAGAAGTATTCATTAAGGTAATCTAGAATCATCACGTTAGTCATTAGATCTCGTTCAAATTGAAGAGGGTAATCTCACCTTGCAGTCGCTCGGCAAATTGAAGGTAACTGTCGTCGTAAGTAGCGTCATACATGTCAAGCAACCCGCTGGCCAAGTATGCATAGTCGTCGGCGAAGCCTGGGGTGTCTCCACGGTTTCCATCGCGGTAAATGCGCCATAGCTGCCCCGTGGCTTTATCAAAGAGTTTGTCCTTAATGAAGCTGATTGCCCGTGCTGCCGCTTCGCGACAATGCACGGCCTTGGAGCTCTCAATCTCCTCAAACAGAATACTACACTTCGCAAGCGCACCAATCGCCAATCCATTCCAGGCCACGATAATTTTGTCATCCAGGTCTGGCCGCCCGCGTGTTCGTTCGCGATAATCGTGCAACTTCTGCTTTGATGACTTGATGATTTTGACCACTTCTTCCTCGCTAAGACCGAAGTCTTTAGCAAGTTTGCTCGGTGTGGCACGGATGGACAACACGTTCTGGTTCATGAACTCATCATGCGGGTCGTACTCGGGTGGAACGTTGCCGTCGGGAAGAACACCCCAGTGTTTGGCGCAAACGGGAGCATCCCGAGGGCCGAGGACCGAAGTGAGTTCCTTTAGCGACCAAACATAAAAGGCACCCTCCCGCTTTTCGGTGTCATTGGGATGAGGGTAACTGTCGGCATCTTCCGAGGAAAAGAACCCTCCGGTGGGCGACTGTATCGGGGCGCTCGTCAAGTAGGCAGCCAGGTCATACACGGCGCCCAAAAGTTCGGGATCATGAGTGAGCCGGAAAGCGTCCACGTAAACATCCAATAGCTGTGCCTGGTCATAAAGCATCTTCTCGAAATGGGGGAGACCCCAATCCGTGGTCACGCTATACCGTGCGTATCCGTGGCCGATGTGGTCCCGAATGCCACCACGAGCCATGTTCACTAGTGTCGTGACGGCCATCGCGGTTGCCTGTTCACACTCATCATGTCCTACAACATCTGTGACCTGAGTCGGGTAGGCACCGAGCCGGAGTAGAAAGCTGAGGTTAGACGGCGTAGGAAATTTGGGTGCGCGGCCAAACCCGCCATTGACCGAGTCGTATCGAGATGCGAAATGCTGATACGCTTCTTCTAGAAGCTCAATGTCCATTTCCTCGTCATTATCATTATCGTGATCGCCTTGCTGCGAGTGCGTCCCTTCCTCGGCAAACTCTCTCAATTGTTTCGTGATTTCTTTAGCGCTGTCGAGACAACGCTGCTGTTGTGTCTGCCACACATCTCTCAATTTTTCTAAAATCTCCACAAACCCGATTGCCTCGGGGCCCGTAAATGTGGTTGAGTTTGGGCCTTGCCAGTAAGTGCCACCAAATACAGGCTCGAGATCAGGAGTCAAAAACACATTCAAGGGCCAGCCACCCGAACCCGTTGTGGCCTGGACATAATTCATGTAAATGTCGTCGATATCTGGTCGCTCTTCGCGATCAACTTTGATCGGGACAAAGGATTCATTCAGAATCGAGGCCACCTCTGATGACATAAACGATTCTTTTTCCATGACATGGCACCCTAGACATGATTAGAATACAAGTACCCCCCAGTGGGGTTGTTGTAACCTACAATGACATGCGGAGTAACCGATACTGAGAAAGATTAAACGATTGTGCTTCTTGGCAAGCTCCATAGCTTCTGCATCCCAGACTTGCCATGCTACCGGGTTGTTCATATGTGCTCTGACCTGTTGTTCTGTGAGCGTGTTGCAATTTCCCAAGGGAACACATCTCTCACATAAGGGGATTTGCTTTGCTGCAAACGATTGACCATCTTTGGGCCTGCGTCAGGTACATCATGACGTGGATGTGAGTGATTGATCGAGGCAGCCATTAGGACTGAGTTTCCAATACTTTTTTCCGGTCGGAGACTAGACATCCGTCAGTCCGAGGCCCAAGAGGGGAGGGATCCTAACGGGTTCCGGCAGTACAATACCTAGGTACCCAAGTTTGGAAGCTACCCCACGTACGATCGAGTCCGTGGGATAAAAGTTTCTGGTGGCACAAATAATATCTCGTAACTAGGGAGATAAATGGGCCGGGTTAGAGGGGGGTCGGGGCGGGTTAGACCGTGTCTTGAAGAATAAAGTCGTGTGCGGGCCAGCGCTATTTGGGCGGGGGAGTCGAGGCGAAGGTCGAGGTCGCGGGAGATCGGCCCTGTGCGTCATGGCTGCATCAGGAAGGTCACGTGATACATACTACACCTGGTTGCAGGCGCACTGTATATTGTGGACAGTACTATATAGTCTATATTGTATATGGTATTGGGTGCACTGTACATGTCTCTGCTAGGTATACACATGCTCAAAACACAATTGGGTATCACATCATCTAATCATCTCCCATGAGCTCCGCCAACTCAGCCTCTTCCTCCGCCGTCAACATTGATTCGGCCGGCTTTTCCTCCCCCCCCTTCTCCTCTTCTGCGGGCTTCTTTGCAAGCTCCACTGCTTGCTGAAGCTCGTCGGGTCGAAGGGACCATTGGCGAATGGTCGCATCGATTCCTACGCTGACAATGGTTGACCCTACAAGCACAAGCCCAGTGACCTCTTCGAAATGGCCGGAGAAAGTATGATGGAGTGCTCCAGTCTATTTTAAATCAGCATATACCCCATGTAAAGACTGAAAAAGAAAGATCCCCTTACCGATCGGTTCCATACACGAACTTCCTCGTCCCGACAGGCAGTCACAACCCAACCCCCCGTTTCATAGACGACAACATCACGGACAAAGTCTGGATGCTCTAGGGTCAGATTGGCCTTCCACCCATCCTCTCGAATCAAGCATTTGGCAGACTTGTCAGCCGAAGCAGTCCAGAGATCGCCGTCATTATCGAAAAAGAGCTTGTAGACACTGGTGTCATGCGGAAGGAGAGGGTCAGTAGTACTACCGCCGCCAAATATACTGAATTGGCGAATCTCCCGGTCACTTCCTGCACTAAATACAACTGGCTGGGTGCTCTCTGATTCTGGGTCAAGAGCAAGGTCCTGGATACCGCGGGAGTGGCCCTTGAAGGTCTCCAACCGCTCACCACTTGTGATATTGAACACCAGGATTTGTGCATCAGCACCACCGGAGATAAGCAGGTCATCCCCACGCAGTCTTGCGCTGGTGACTGATCGAACAAAGTCGGCATGGCCTTCGTACTTCTGGCGTGGCTGGCCAGTGGCCGTGTCCCAGCTCCAGATAGCTTTGTCCCAGCACCCGGCAAACAGGAGCTTGCCATCGGGACTCAAACAAAGACTAGTCACAGGAGCCATAGGACCTGTAAACGCCCTAGCTGTTTCTCCTGTCTGTAGGGATGTGAGAACATGGGATTTTGAGACGATTTGAGATTACGATTGAACTTACAGCAAGGATGATCCTTCTCACGGTGCCATTGCTATGGGCAACATAAATCGAGCCAGTATTCCAGGGGTCGGGATGAGCTGCTAGGATCTTGCCCTGTAGTCGAATAGGGTTTCCATTGGTGTTCTGGGACTTGGCATCTTTCCGCTCCTGCTCATCCAAAGATGCACTGCGAGGGATGTCAATTAACCCTTTTTTTAATTTAAAGATCAAAGAATTGTTTTGGCTCACGATGTCTGAAAGAAATGATCTCGGTTCGAAGATGTCGTCATCGTGTTTCAAGTCTCTCTGTAAATCAAGTCAAAACGTAAAAGCAGCTATCAATTTTCCCCATCAACTTCTCCCCCGCTCCAAAATTGCTATCTGAGCTTACGTCGTCCACCGTAGCCCGCATCCTCCACAAAACCACAGAATTTGCGTTTCCTCTCCCTTCCCTTCTCTTCCCAACCTCCTATCTTGTCTCTTCAAACCTCTTCGTTTTCTTATTCTTTCCTTCCGTATCCTCTCGTCTTTTTACCCAGCGCGATATCGCGCACAGCTGCCATGGAAATGAATCACCTCATAGGGTCAGTCTGAACATGTTCGGAGTCAAGGTGGCCGCGAGTTAACATCTGACAGTCAGCGTTTCAACCTGATTTCGAAAAGTGACATTCGGTGAGTTTATTATCAGACTCCCAATTGCTTTTTTCACAATTAATTGTCTTCCAGCTATGTCGGTACTCTTCACGAAATCAACCCCGAAGCTTCCACGATAGCTCTTGAGAATGTCATGTCATTCGGCTCAGAAGGGCGCCGTGGCAACCCCGCCGAGGAAGTCCCCCCTCCACCAGCGTCTACGAGTACATCGTCTTTCGAGGAAGCGATGTGAAGGACATCAGCATTGCTGGGGAGGACCAAAAGGACCCCGCACCGCAAGAAGCTCCTCGGGTACCAGATGACCCTGCCATTCTCGGGGTAAGTCACCGCAGCTCTTTCCTCGAATCCACCACGCCATCCTGCACAACAAACTATCACCCATTCTCCGGGCGAATTGATCAAGTGACGAAAAATTCTCGGATGTAAACTCACAGACCTGTTCTGAATGCGCAAAACCGTGTAGAGATTTCCGTTGCCTTCCTTCTGATGATCAATTCCCAATCGTGGACTTGTTTTCTGTATCATTGTGTATACGGTGTGCTGACCAGTGTAAATAGGGCGCGCAACGACCAGTTCCTACCCAAGGGCCTGATTCAGGACCTGCTCCACAGAATCTTCCTCCCCAGGGCCCTCCCCAGCTTCCCCAGGGAGCTGGCCCAACTCCTCCCGGTTACCCTCCGCAACACCAATTCCAGCAAGGTTTCTACCCTCCCTACGGCCAGCGATTTGGACCACCTCCTCCATTCCCTCCCGGTCCCGGTTTCCCGCCGTATGGTGCTCCGCCCGGATGGTACCCCCCTCCAGGCCATGGATTCCCCCAGGTCCTGGTCAATTCCAACCGCCGATGCCCATTGGCCCTGGCCAGCAGCCTGGACCTCAGCAGCCCGGTCCCCAGCAGCCTGGTCCTCAGCAATCTGGTCCTCAGCAGCCTGGATCTCAGCGCCCCGGACCTTCCGGTGCCGCACCTGCACCTAAACCTACCTCAGAACTCCCGGTCGGGGACAAGGTTCCCAACAAATCTACGAGCCGTAACGCAACCCCGGCCGCTCAGAACGCCCCCACTCCTCCAATCGAGTCTAAGCCTACTGTGGCTGAAGCTTTGCAAGGTCCTGTCAGTACCGCTCCTCTAACTGCCCAGAAGAATGGCCGAGTCATGCCAGCTATCCCAATCGCTGCCCCGAAGCCTAATCCTCCGACCGCCCACATTCCGACCGCCCCTCGGGGAAATAACCAGTCTATCACTGATGCTACCGCGGCCGCCACTGCTGCGGTTGCTGCCGCTATGGCCAAGTTGCCGCAGCCCGGTGCTCAAAAGCAACCCGGACAGCCTGAAGGTGCCGTGGATGCACTTACGCAGCAGATGAACCACATGCGCCCTTACGACAACACCCGTGCCCCCGGGGCGGTCATCACCACCCTCGTGGTGGACGCGGCGGTGCTCGTCCTCCACAGCAGGCCAAGAAAATCGAAGTCCCCCAATCGGATTACGATTTCCAAACTGCAAATGCCAAATTCAACAAGCAGGATTTGGTGAAGGAGGCCATTGCCACTGGAGTTCCTGTTGCTGAAGCTGAGGCCCATGCAGCCGAGGAGGCGGAATCTATGGAATCCATGTCAAACGGCGGCGGCGCTTCGAACCATGGTTACAACCGCGGTTCCTCCTTCTTCGACAATATCTCGAGCGAGGCTCGCGATCGTGAAGAGAACACCGCTCGTGTTGGTGGTCGTGAATGGCGCGGCGAGGAGGAGAAACGCAATATGGAAACCTTCGGACAGGGTAGCGTTGATGGCTACCGCCCTAACTACCGCGGTCGTGGCCGTGGCCGCGGCTATGGTCGTGGTCGAGGTGGTTACAGTCGTGGCTACGGCGGACGTGGCCGTGGCGGCCGGGCCCCCTCTGAGTCCACTGGTGTCCCATCCCAGGGTTGATCGAGATCTTTTTTTTGATTACACGTCCTTCTAGCGATGGTTGCTATCTTGTTTTCATATTTGGGGTGGCAATACCTATGACCGAAACGAATAATCACACTTGAATCTTTTTCTAGTCTCTTCGGCGCAATGGCAAACTGGGGCCGGGGGCATACTGGGTTGGCCATACGATACTTCCTACAACAGCAATTATGGGTGTTTCTCTGTGTTTATTGTTATCTTTTTTTTTTGTCACGCATACCCTTTCTGCAGCGTCTTCTGAAATTCCTGGATCCTATGGATTCTTCCTTCTCATGTTTTCACTGCGCAGAAAGTGGCCAATGCACCATGATCTCTCGTACTCGCATAGAGGAGATATCTTTATTTGTGTGTAAACCATCTGGGGATGCAAATTCCCCCAACGACCTAAATGAAAAAGGCAAAAAAACGAGGCTAAATGGCCTTCGAATGTGTTTCTTCCCTAGATCTATGTAAACACTTGTATACAGAGTACGGAGTACAGCATTGTAATTCGCCATCCTATTTATATGTACTCACTAGATCCAGGCCTAAAATCCCCAAAAGCAGCTGAATCCTTTAGTCCCAACTATGAATGTGAGCTCTCTTCCCCAAACTTGATACATCATATATCATTCCTTTGGCTTGGACTGACCGCTCTTCTTAGAAATTGTAACAAAGAAATTACAGATCGATTAACTACATGGAGATCCGTACATCCCCGAGATAGATCGAGCACTCGAGCCATTCAGAGAACAAGGAACAATTTTAATTTTATACCTTCCGATCTGCCCAATGCCCCCTTGCTTCCACTATAAATTCGCCTGTGTGCAACACGTAACTTTCGATCTACTCAGTCTACTCACTGTGCTACAATAGTGCTTCAAATTGGAGTTTAAACTTGTTCCCTCGGTGTATGTCCAGTACTTCTCTTCCCCATGGCGTCTAGCAGCATTTCCAGACTCTCTGCCATATCAAATCATATTCAAAATAACTCCATGTTGTCTTTCACTCAAGTTGCCACCCAATTACCCTGGGATCCAAACAACACCAAGTTCCCTTCGAGGAAAGATCTTCCAAAGCTTCCTGGTGCACCTGAGGGTGCCGCCTGGGTCTGGGGCAAAAATGATGAGGTGTGATGCTTTATTTCCTGTTGATATGTTCTGTTCTTACGTGGCTAATTTGCTTGAGGTATAGGTGGGCAGATTGAACCTCCTGACACCGCAGCGGGTCAAAGTATCTGCTGCTGAGATTGATACTGGCGAGATGGTGCGACTGGAGTAAGTACAGTGGACTATAGGATTACGCCAAATTAAAATATATCCGCTTACAAGTATCAATATCAAGTCTTCCTCTCACAGTACCCGAGAAGCCGGCTTTTGACCGCGAAGTGTTCCAGCATAACATCAAAACGCTTATTGATGGCATTGCTTATGACGATACATACATTGTGAACCCACAGAGCGGGACGCAGTGGGATGGATTCCGGCATGTGAGTTATTATTCTCACTAAAAGAAAAAGCCCTAATCTAATACACCCATAGTTCGCCCACATTGACAGCCAATGTTTCTACAATGGGGTATGCTTCAAATCCCCCATCTTCCATCCCCAGAAACTAACCCACTTACACCTAGGCCAAAGGCAGCGACTTCGTAGGCGAAACCGCAAACCACCGCTGCAGCATCCACCACTGGGCAACGCACGGCATCGCCGGTCGAGGAATCCTCCTAGACTACCACCACTACGCCAAAACCCACAACAAGCCCTACGACCCCTACACAACACATAGCATCAGCCTCTCGGAGTTACAAGCATGCGCAACGTCCCAAGGCCTAGATCTACGCCCGCAGTCCGAAGGCGGCGACATCCGCATCGGAGACATTCTACTCGTGCGCTCCGGCTTCGTGGAGCGATACTACGAGCTCAGTTCTGAGCAGCGGTATGCAGCTGCGACACGGTCCCATGAGGACCTATGCTTTGCGGGACTCTCGCGCGAGCCAGCTATCCGGGACTGGTTGCATGATTGCTATTTTGCAGCTGTGGCGGGTGACTCGCCGACATTTGAGTCGTGGCCTGTTCCTGAAGGTGACTATTTGCATCAGAGCCTATTGGCGCTGTGGGGGTGTCCTATTGGTGAGATGTGGGATTTGGAGAGGCTTGCTGAGAAGTGTCGGGCGAGGGGGAAGTGGTCTTTCTTTATGACTAGTGCTCCGGCCAATGTGCCTGGTATGTATTTTTCGTATGGGCTTGGTGTTTGGGGTTATATTTTGGGTATATGAAATATGCTAACTGCTTGGTAGGTGGTGTCGGGTCCCATGCGAATGCTACTGCTATTCTTTAGATGGGATTTGTGATATATTGGGGATATAATTTGTGTTTCAGGTGGTTGTTAATATAACACAACGCTGTTTCGAATCAGTTTTATTATAGCTGTTGAAGGAAAAAAAAGTTTTATATGACAACTCCAATCTTCCAAGGCTGTGGAATATAATCACCCAGGTCAATTGTATGTCCAACGCTATAAAAGTATACAGTAATCGCCTCTGTCATGCTTGGGGTGTGTCAAAATATATATACCTGACGCTGTGTCCCTCTTATTATCCGACCATGCACGTTTCAGGGGAATAATTGTTAAGGATAGATCCCAGACGATATTACAGCGTCTTTATGACTCTTCAATTCTCTTTGAGTTGGCTAATGTAATGATCTTCCACCTCGTGTTCGGCTAAACCTCGGGCCAAGCACCGCCAACTCCGCATTTCTCCACGTTTTGGCCGTTCCCGTTCTGATATTGAACTTCGTTTAGCACGCAAACCCGGGCCGGATTTCCGCTTCTTGTTGGTTTTAAAAAACCGCACACCCGGATTGTGATCTTACCCGAGAATCAAATTCTCATATCCCATACCATCATGAGCACCCAAACGCAAACAGAGACAATCGTACTACAGACAAGAGCTTCCACCGAAGCAACCCCAACTGAGAATGAAACATTCCAAGACTCAAGACCCCCAGAACCAAAATGGATATATGCCAAAATCCTCAGCGCAGGATTATCCTTTTTCGTTGCAGGGGTCAACGATGGAAGTCTCGGATCACTCATTCCCTACGTGATACGCACCTACGACATCGGAACAAACATGGTAGCCGTTCTGTAAGACTATTCAAGAATAATACATATTCAAATTCATCTGAAATATAATGCTAACACCGCCAGATACGGCACAACCTTCTTCGGCTGGTTAATCGCAGCCTTGACAAACGGCAAAATAACTCAACACCTGGACCTAGGACCAATCCTTAGCCTAGGGCGCCGCCATCCAAGTCCTAGCCCAGGTACTGCGCGTCTGGGAACCCCCATTCGCATTATATGCGGTAACATTCTTCCTTGCTAGCTTAGGTCAAGCTTACAACGATACTCACGCCAATACCTTCGTCTCTGCGCTGAACGGCGCGCATCGATGGCTCGGCTTTATCCACGCTATGTACATGGCCGGGTGTCTAGTTGGACCGTTCGTAGCGACGGGAGTGGCGTCAGCGAATGTCGACTCGAAGTGGTATCTGTTTTATCTTTTCCCGCTTGGCGTTGGTGTGGCGAATCTCGCATTTGTGGGTGTTTCGTTCCGGGATCGTATGGCTACTCCGACTGTTTTGAGGGGGGAGAGAGGTGGCAGGACAGCTTCGAAATCTGCGCTTAAGGAGATCAAGGATACGCTTTCGACTCCTGGGGTTTGGTTGCTGAGTTTGTTTTTCTTTTTCTTTCTTGGGGCTTCGATCACCGCTGGAGGTTCGTCTTCTCTTGTTTCTCTATACGTTCTGCGAAGCTAACTATATCAGGCTGGATGGTCGAGTACCTTGTTAATGTCCGTAACGGCGATGTCAAAGCAATGGGTTACGTCCCTGCCGGTTTCTACGGCGGCGCTTTTCTAGGACGTCTTATACTCGCTGAGCCTACGCATAGACTCGGCGAGCGTCGAATGATCTTCATTTACTCTTTGCTGTGTGTGGGGTTACAGTTGGTATTCTGGCTGTGAGTTTGGCACTACCTCTACAACAATATCTAACTATATATCCCGATATCTTGCTTTGTTTTTGCTAATACCCGTGATTTACTAGTGTCCCGAATATCATCACTGAGGCAGTAGCAGTCAGTCTGTTAGGATTCTTCTCTGGTCCTTTCTTCGCAACAGTAAGTGTTCACCACTCAATTTTCCTGGTCTTAACTCTAACTCCTGGCTTAGGGTATATCGGTCGGCTCAAAGATCTTCTCACCAGAGATCCGCTCTTCGGCAATCGGTAAGCCAGCCCCAACCCTTGGAATCCGTGGGGCCGTACATTTATTTACATTCTGATCATCTATATAGCATTCGTCTTCGTACTTGGTCAAATCGGCGGATCGGTTTTTCCCGCTTTGACGGGTATCATCGCAGGACAGGTTGGTGTCCAGGTCCTGCAGCCCATGCTTGTTGGTTTGCTCGGTGCCGCTGGTGTGAGCTGGTTGATCTTGCCTAAGGATAGGGCTCTCCATCAGGAGTGAGGGTTTCCAAAACCGAGCTTCATGGTATACAACGGGGTTCTATCGGTCCACCGAGAGAGCTGGGAGATATGATATGTGAAAAGCCTGTACAAAGAACACAGTTTGCTTTGGGGGCTTCGAGGAGATGGACGTACGAGGGTTTAGAACGTAGAAAATATTCCGACTTCGTAAGATAGCAAACGAAGGCACAATGGTATAAAAATTCATTACTTCGTTACATCTCGACGACCAACAGCGCGAGAAATCAAAACCGGCAACCAAAAAGAAACCCAATCAAATACCCACCCTCGTGCTGCTATGCTAAAACCAAGCTACCCAACATAAAAAAACCTCATAAGCATCATTCCTCATAAGAAAATAAACGAAACCCAAAATCCTCAGAAGATATCCTCAGGCCAGTGGTAATCCTCAAGGCCAGAAATCATAGACTCCACACCAGAAGCCGATGACGGAGAAAGCACAGGGGCAGACACAGGCCTCTTTTTAGGCGACCGATTCGCATTGATATGGACCTTGGCAGCACTCGAGCGAAGTTCCTCAGGAAGAGGCGGTACAGGCGGGATATCATCGTCAATCAGATATCCCGACCGTCTCCGACTAGGACTCGTCTTCGACCGTGTCGGGGTGCGAGGGCTACGATCGGGATTGAGCTGGCGCTGTGGGTGGTGGTAGAAGGCTTCGCGTTGGGGGTCGGCGGGAGCAGTCAAAGGCGTAGACCAAATACTAGAACGGCAATCGTCGTCCAAGGCAACGGCAGGCGAAGATGCTGGGCGAACGCTAGCCTGGGTCTTCCTCATGCGGAGAGGGGTTGTGGGCTTGGAACTTGGTGAGCGGGTGGTTCCGGAGACTTTTCGGGGTTGAACGTAGGGGGACCTTTTGATGTTGCGCGTGGCACTTGCATTTCCTCCTGCTTCCTTTTCGTCATGCTCGGCCGGGGGAGCTGCGTGGTCGATGGCTTGCTTGCGCTTGGCTGAGCCGGGGCTCTCGCCGGCTTCGGATTTCGGCCATTTCGCTTTCCCGGGTGGGCTAAGTAGGCCGGAGTCAATTAGAACCTCGAGTTCGGGGTCGTGTTCATAATCGTTGATGCCTTTCGTCGGACTGGGCTGAGGAGGGTTCCCACTATCGATAGATTCAGGAATGGAAGACTTCCGTTTACGGGAAGAGCGGTCCTTACCCATTGACGACGGCTGTGTCCCTTTGGAGCGCCATTTTGGACTTTGGGCCGTACTGGAAGTTTGAGGCAGTCGTGATTCCTCGAAGGAGAAAGTTTCGCGGCCATCCACGGTTGTTAGAGCCGTCGGATTGGCTGCTTCGGAGCCAGCCGCCCCGTTTTCTGCAGCCTGTTGATCCAGAAGCCTTTCCGATGGCAGAGTGGGAAGGGCACCTGGGACGAACTTCCTTGGGAACAGCGCGGGATCCATCTCCGTGTTGAGGGTCTTTGTCTCGGCTGCTGGTGCTGGGGTCCGTTCCTCGTTGCCTGTGAGTTCACGAAGCTCCCGCCGGGCACGTTGCAACTTCTCCTCGAGGTTGCTTACTTTCTTGAGAAGCTTTGTTTGGCGCGAGAGTTCCCTACGGGAGGGTTGCTTGCGCAGTCCAGTTGGCTCGTATTCATCGGAGGTTCTATCGCAATACACTGCTGGGGAGGCAGATGGCGACGCATGGGATTTGAAGAATGACCTTGGCAAGCGAAGATCTTGAAGAGAGGAGCGTTTGGAAGCTGAAGACTCAGAGCGCGAGTGTGTACCATAGTTTCCTTGATCAATCGTGTGGCGATACGAGTCTTTGACTGGAGAACCATGTTCCATTTTGTGTTGAATAGACTGCCAGGTCTGGTCGGCGAGTGTAGTGTTGACACGAAGATCTTCAGTATAATGACCCTTATTCGTGCCCTTGTAGCCAGCCTTCTTCAATTCCGCATATGCCTGCTCCGCCTGGTTGATGACATCCTTCTGCGGCGACTTATTTGGAGATCCCTCAGAGCTCCTCCCCCATCCACCGAAGGGATTAAATGCCGAGGCAATAGCCTTTCCAAAACGAAAAATACCAGATGAGCGGTGCTGTAGGGTAGCATTCTTATTTTCCTGCTCCTGAAAGTAGATACTGGGCGGTTTCTCGCTGACACTATCACTCATAGTCGCTTCGACGAATCGCGATGTACGTCCTCTGGGACGGCGGGGGCTAGAAGCAGATGCCGCGGCATGGCGAGCGCGCAGCGAAGCTAGCGAGCCGCGAGGCGAAGCGCGGGGCGAGGCCTTGTACCCTGAGCCATTTCCGCTCGCACTGCGAGTCCCATTTTCACCGCGTTGGGTGCGGCGATCATGGGCTCCGTAATCAGCAGCTTCTTCGGGCAATGGCCAGTCGTTCGAGCGACGTCGTTTGGCGAGCTTCGCGGGCGGCGATCGGTGATCGTCTGCCTGCGCCTCTTCAGCATCGTCGAATTGTCCAGAGATGTCTGAGCTCCAATCGCAGGTATCGTCGTCGCTAGAACGTAGGTGTTTGCGCGAGGAGCGCTGGTGTGCGGGGCTCGGGTCAAAGTCCATTTCCATTTCCATTTTAGAGTCGCGGGCGCTGAAATGACGCAGGGAAGTTAGAATCGATTCTTCTTATGCGGACTTTGGAGTCCCTTCCATAGGGATTATGGCAAGGGACCTTACCTTTGCAGCTTGGGTTATCCTTTTCCCCACGCCCTTGGAAAGACGCAAAAGTCTGTCAGAATTTAGCATAGAAATGTAGTGCTGAAGAGTGTTGAGAGGGAAGAAATAAAGGTAAGAAATGAAAATTGAAATTGAAATTGAAATCTCGGGAGAGTCGAGCAAATGCGCAAGTGCGCCGGTTTGTTTACATACTCCGCACTTGCCAAGGGGGAAGTTTGTTGTGGTACCTGTTACCCACGTCTACCGCCAATTTTGGGTGTTTTACAAAGTACCAGTTACATCATCAGAATGTCCCATGTCCCCAAACAAAAAGGTACAAATATGTCTATCTAACTATATAACTAAAACTGGAAGTGGAATTCCGCGTGTCTCAGACATGTGCCTGTATTTGATAAGGAATGTAGATATGTATAGGATTTATAACCCTGGGCTACTAAAATACAGGAACATGCATTCTGATAAATTGGAGGAAATCATAAACTGGGGGAAAAAGAAAAATGCTAGGTATCAAGGAAATGCCACAACGCCAGTATAAAAAGTAGATCAAGCAGCAGGGGTTTAGGGTGTGAAGCAAGGGTCCCAGTCGCAACGTCAATGAGACAAGCCCTTGTCGGATTGGGAAAACGTATGCTCCAAGAACAGTGCTTAAGAGCATCCTAGCTAAAGTCGAGATAGGGGTGACATTCCCTATTCCGACCTAAGGAGACAAGGCGCTTTGCTCTTGATAATACAGTGTGAATTCAAGAATGATGCTGTAAATGAATGTGACAAACATGAATGATCATTGAGGTTGGGAGTAAGAATAGCAAACCACCGAACCGCTATATAACACCGGGTTTCGACCAAAGGAAATTTCTCGCAAAAGAGTGAAACATGAAAGAAGAAACCAGTTCCCGAAGACAAGTCCAAATGCATCGAGGAATCTAGGGCTTAGGTTGTCTCAACGAGGAATCAGAAGATAAGTTATGTACAAAAAAAGGATGCAATCAGATACCATCACAAGAATCCAGTTCATTAACCGGTCCAAGACTCGGTCATCAAGGCAAGCCCAAGGAGGGTATATTTTCCGCCATCACGGCAAGATATTTGAGGCCATTCCAGATTATAAATTCGACGGAGGAGCTTTCATGACCATTTTACCGTTGGCACGCTTGTATGACAGCTGAATGCCCATTTCGGCCATAAGTGCAGCGCGACTTTCTCCTGAGAAATCACGGTACGCAGGATAAGGCTCGGTATCAGGCCGCATACCGTTCTGCATGGAGCGGTCATCAAGGCCGAAAGTATCCTCATGACTCCGTTTGCCATATGTTGGCCCAGTTTGGTATACCATACGCTTTCCTCTAACGTTGTCGTATCCATCGCCGCCACCGGGTGAAGTGCTTTCCACAGAAGGAACAATGTGGTTGGCATATTCATTTGATAGGGGCTTCGGAGGTGGTATAGCCTGGACCAAGTTCGGTGTTTGAGGGCGTGACACCGGAACATGGGGCATGGCTTGGTATGAACCTGGTTCGGGAATGCGGGGGTCCATGTATGAGTTTGGTTTCGGTGGCTCCATGCCATAGGAATTCATAGTAGCCTTGGGGTAGCCACCCCGTTCAACAGGTGTTTGGGGTGCCACAGGATACGAAATAGGCGTTCCTTCGTATTCGGAGCCGTTGGATGGGTGTCGTATTTGGGCATATGCGTGCTGTGGGGAGTAGATACCTTGCGGTGCGACCGGTGGGGGTGTAGGAGGCATGTGAGGAGCCGGATAATGCGAAGGCGTGGAACCAAATGAAAGGTGCGATTGGTATGAGGGTGTTTGGGAGTGTGACATGGGTGCAGGGGGCATGGGTCTTTGGTAAGGGGGTTGTGGGCACTGGAAGCCATAGTCGGGTGCAGATGGTCGTCGATCTGGAGGAACAAACCCGTAGGGCGATTCCATATTGCTTCCATTGCTGTTTGATCTAGGGCGGTCCATCGAAGCTGCGTATCTGTCAGGTGTCGTGAAACGATCTGACGATCCTGCATATGCGGCTGCGCGTTCCTCATTGAATTCGTATTCTGTATCTCGTTTATCGCCTCGGCGTCTCATGCGCACATCACGACGAATGCGAACACGGCAACCCTGCTCAGCAATGATACGGCTCAGAGAGGTGCTGGTCGCTAGGCCAGGGAACTTCTTAGCGCTGTATACAGTAAAAGGTACCGACTTGACCTCGAGGCGGAAATGAAGGAATGCTTGCGGGGCGCCTGGCTTTGATGTGGCGGAAAGAGGGATTTGGTTGGGAAGAGGCAAAGGCGAATCCTTGTCGGCATCCTTGGCGTCCTTGATCTCTTCATATAGGTGGAAGCTCAAGCGGTATCGGCCCTCATGACGCACCGAGAGATCGGGGAAGATGAAATAGCCTGCTTGTGAGGGGCGGTCGAGATATGCGACACCGGCGACTGGCACACCAGTCAATACAGGGCAAGACTGTGGTCCACCCACCCGTCCATGGGCGATAGGGCGTGCTGTGTCAAGGGTTGCGTAGAGGAAGAAATTGGCATTGTAGGCGAAAGTGATATCGGTCTTTTGCGCATCGTTAGCCGGATCAGACTCGAAGATGCGTAGCTCGACCACAGGCGGTGGGTCAACAGGGCGACGGTCGGCAGATGCTATTTGCGACAAGTCAGTCAACCGTCAGTCAAAGCGTAGGCCTGACTAGGCTCAAAAGCGAATACTCACACTTCGCTCCTGCGCCGCACGCTCTTGCCCGTTCTGGTTGTTGCATCACACTCAATTTGTATGTGAGTTGTTTGCCTTCACGAGTGATCCGGCTGACTGAGTGCTCGGTCTCATTATGAGGCGGCATGATGGGTGGTCTGTTGGCCATTTTCGCGGGTTGATGCTATTATTCCCCAAATATTCTGCCGGTCGCAGTATCGGTCAAGGTCGATCGCGTGATCAAATGGTTGGTCTTATGTCGATTCTGCCACGGAGAGCAACATACAATCCGGAATCGACGGGGCCTTGGACGAGTGCTGATTTATGTTGGTGGAGTATGGCGCTCTTCTCCCGCAGTTCCCTCACATAAGTCGCTGGAAAGAGTTCCAAGATAGTCAAATCGATAAATTTCTACACACACAGGAAAAGAACAAAAACCAATTCCAAGCAAATGAAAGCCCGAAGCCAGTGATGGGAAAGTAGAAAAGAGGAGAGGGGGCAGAGTGTGAGCAGGCCCCGAGCCCTGGGTACGCCTCCCGATGATAGGTATTATGGGTATTATGGGTAATTGTGGTATGGACAAAAGTACCTGTTTGGTCCGGGGACGCCGTAGGACCGTATGGGTTCCTTGTTTTAATGTTTCTACTTATGTCCTTTTTAATTTCTATCGTTTTCTACTCCGTAGGATAAATTATTTTGAAAGAGGGAAGGGGGAATGGTATATAGATGTATAGATTAATGTACAAATTGGTGGTCTTCAGTATGCCTAGGTGTTTGTGTTTCTAAGGGTTTCAATAATACGTAATTATACCGTGGAAATATGAAAATATAATAAATTCCAATCTAAATATGTGACTTTTTCAAGACACACATCAATTTGCAGATCTAATTGCTTTTTTGGCTGTAAGCCTGTATTGATTTTCCATGGAACAGCTCTCCACGTTACCCGGCGTCGATATTCCTGGGTTCCAAGGTTCCGGCCGCAACCCAGTCCAACGGACCGGAGTCTCTTTATTTTCCCTGGTCTCCATAATCTTCTATGCTTATATTGATATACCTCTATAGACGAAGAATATGATGTTTTATATTGTTCTGCCATTTTAAAAACTCTAGGATCAATATTAACCTATTATGGGATAAATTCCAGTGACAAACTTCAATACCGCGTATTCTCATTACAAGCCTAGCCCCCCTGAGAACACTGAAAATAAATAAAAAACAAACTCGGGACTTCGAACCTTCCGACTTGGACTTCCCGATTTAGACATTGATTGTCAATCATCAGGCAGAGTGATTCGCTTCGACATTCAAGCCAGACTCCATCGAACCACCGATCCTCTCTCGCCTGGCTTGGCTGACCCCACTAAGCCAATCAACGATGTCTCTAATCAGTGTCTAGGACCGACTAGACGGGTTCTGGCAGGTGCCAGCTAGCTGTTCATCTAATGCGTACGCCTTTCAATGATGGATTTTGATATGCAAATCCTTCTTTCTACTGAAATCCCTGGTCATCCATGGCTATTGCGGGAACTCTACTCCGTACTCCGTACTCCGTAATGATTTTGATTTGCCTACAATAGTGGATAAATTATGCATGCTTTTTTTTTTTCTCTTTCCTTTTCGTTGGCACGACTCATACAAAGTACAAAATGTGGAGTACAAATATGGAGAATGGTGTTCAGCATGCTACAGTGGTGTTCCATGAGTATTTGACCTTGGGTACTTCGGCCGTGGGCCCACTTTGTAGGCCCACTTTAATATTGCCAGGCAGAAACCTCGAAAATTCAATCCAATTTAATAGCTAGTATGCCAACCTTCATATTTAATAACATCAGCAACTCTATGAGGCATAGTATCAGATAGATGCTTAAACATCTCAATATCTAGCCCCTCCCAAGCTTCCTGGGCAGCGTCGACTAGTAGATCAAGCGTAGTTTCGTTATTTGGGAGCTGTATTAGCTCAGGGTGTCGCTTCAGTATTTCGGCCTTTAGGAGCGCCCATAGGTTCTCAATTGGATTCAAATCGGGCGAATAGGGAGGCCACTCCATAATATCACATCCAAGCTCATTAAGAGTCCCCTGAATGATATAGGCAGTGTGTACCGGTGCGTTATCTTGTTGAAAAATAGCATCTTGATCAATACTATTAAGAAGTGTTGGAAGAACACGCCGGTAAAGCTCTTCAATAGTCCGAGATGAAACACCACCGCGGCGAGACTGAGGATCACCAAATAATGGAATTAAACCAGAGCGTCGCGGAAGACCAGAAAAGGCAGCCCAAAACATCTGTTTAATCTGTTTTCCACGGGTTGGTATCATTTGGACTTGATGGCCCTCTTCTTCGTGCTCCCAAAGCTGGTCCTTTGGACGGGTAAATGTCCATTCTCGACGCTGACCGATACCACGTTCAATAGTACACTCATCAGACCAATACACACGGGCCCAATCCTCAGAAGTGAAGTGCTCATATCTTCGCGCCTAAGTAAGGCGTTTTTCAGCAGATAGAGGTGTTAAAGTAGGCCGTTGCATTTTCCGCCACTTTCGAAGGCCCATTTCATGGGTCAGCCGCCAAATTGAGGTACGTTTAACCTTATAATCGACCTCTGCGAGTAGGTCTGCGACTAAGATTGACGGGTTTTGTTGTATAGTCTCATATATATGGTCACGGTCGTCTTCAGTAAGCTTCCTTGGCCCCCCTGAGCGTGCTAAAGACTGTTGCTTTTGACGCTTTGACTCTTGAGTAAGAGTATACTGAATAGTTGAGCGTGGAATATCTGGAAATCGCTTCTTTTTTATAGTTGTTGCACCCCAACCATTGGTACTATGCAGTTCACAGATCTTAGCTCTAGTAAGACAGTCAAGCTCTGGGCCTCTTTTCCCACGTATAGGAGGCATGTTTTAGTATATAGAATAAGAAAACAGTGCGAAAATCTCTTCAAAACGCGTTAATATACAGCGCATATGCTAGCGTGTTTAGGACGCGCGAGATTTAATATACTAATACAGTAGGCGGTCTAGAATGGCGGTCAGATCCTAAGGTGGGACCCGAAGTACCCAAGGTCAAATACTCATGGAACACCACTGTACAACAATATACAAGTAGTTACGGAGTACGGAGTACGAAATACAACGTCCCACCTAGACAAGTAGTGAGATTCACGTCAACTCAGTCGGATAGTCGTTCCTTGGTATTATTATCACCGTCGATATCTGACTTCCCTACGGAGTATACTCCGTAGATCCTCCCCCCACAGAGTCTGCACCGAACAACCTACCGCCCCAACCTATTCAGTGATATTCTAAACAGTCAGGGTTGGATAGACCGAATACAACCAAAATCGAGAGAAGCTAGCCGTACTGCATTTTAGGGCCTGCGGATTTAGTTACATTACACGGGACAGGATCTAGCGAGGAATTCCATACTGGGCCGGGTCTAACGGCCCTTTTGATGGGCACTGATAGAGTTGAAATTTTTTTTTCCCATCGTTGTCATAATAACGTGTACGGAGTATGGAGTATGATACATGTTATATTCCGAAACAGATCATTTCTATCCGCGGAGTACTCCGTACGGAGTAATTATATTCAATTATGGACCTCTGGCATTTAGTACCGGGGAAGTCGGGCCATGAGAAGCTACTGCGTCAGCTCTGCATAGCCGATCCGTCTGACTAAAAATTCCTCGCCTCGTTTGCCCATAACGCAAATGACAAATGCCTATAACGATTCTTCATGATATTCCAGGTAATACTGCAAGTCTATGTACGGAGTACTTTAAACCCGGCATACTTCAACTCAGGGCTGCGGAATTCCTTGTGGCGCCGAAGAGCGTCTGCATAAATGATGCGCCCCTGGGTCGAGTTTGTATTTCTTATGTTTCACTGTTTCTTAATCGATACACTGTCGTGCTCGGTCCAAGCTTTGTCACAACTTCAACCCGCACTAAGCCATGTGTTGTAGGGGCTGGGAATTCTCAGGGCTCAATGCGAACAGTCCCTCACTGCGCAATAATCTACCCAATCAATGTAATAATGATGAAAGGCTCCGATGGAGACTTGGAAAGGCAATTCCACGTACGGAGTACTCCGTACTTCATAAGAAATTAGTCTATAGTTGCCTTATCCAAACCCCGATCCTTGAATCATCCCAGCCGCGAGCGTAGCTCCCCCAGCCCCCTCGAAGATCACACGGAATATATATTTGTACTACGTAAGATTCAGCGCTTTGATATTCTAAAAGGATTAATTATATTACCAAATCTCGATAGCACTCAACAGGCTCTTTCCTAACTGCTATTCCATACGGAGTACGGAGTACATATTACCATATCCCATTGTTTTCCGTGCTTGTACAGAGGGCTATTACAGATAACCCCGGAAGTATCCTTCCTCTACAATAATAGAATGTACACAGGCCCGATGGTTAATTTATATTGTAGGGACAATTATTTATACTTGGTAGGGGTCTCTCTCACATCCACGTGGAGATATACAAGTGTTCCCCTTATTCTAACTGAATCATGCTACTCTGTACATAAACTTGTAAAGTCCGCCTCGGCTCCGAGCGGCCCCTGTCAAAGCGGACAATAATGGTAGTACTCCGTACTTCGGGACTGTCTTTGCATTTGAACTATTGCCTTGATCGGAATTGGGGGGTTTATCATGTGAGTGGCTGCTAAACGGATCAAATGGTGTCAAATGGTATGGAATATTAGCTTTCTCATTTCTGCAACTACTTGTAGGCAACCAACCCACTGCCCTTTGCCCTTCGTTCATATTAGTGTGATACGGTCGCACTAGGATTAACCGAGGCCCTCCCCTTTCCATAGTCATAGCCCTAGGTCATAGACCAGGGACGTTTCTGTTATATTTTATGACTTTAAGTCTTCGCTATGGAGTATGGCCATATCTTGGGTTTCCCGTGTTGCTTTTGGAAAGGATATACCACACTTGATCTTAGTTATGATCTGCGTAGCAAATAACACTTGGATCGTTGCATAAAATACATACACATATGCCGATATGCTGCGGTAGACACAAGGATATACAAACAAATCCCGATGGTAGGTTTGTCCAGATCCCTGGGACGACTCAAATCTCGAGTGAAAAATGAAATAATATGATCTATCCCTTCGCTCTCGCTTTTCCCTTGAAATTGGACTTAGGAGTTGACCGCCAGTTCAATTATTGCACCGCCACGTGGAAGCGATGTTAGGTACATACAACATAGATCCCCAGCAAGCCACAAACCAGGCTAGGCCCCTCGAAACTTATGAAACAATTTGATTCTCTCACACGACTAACGAAATTAGGACGGGTCATAGTGACATCAGATTGATCCTAAAATACGGAGTATACATTTTATATCTTAGATAGTATATAGCCTTTAGTCCACAACAACGTATGCGACAACCAAAGGCTCGATCAAAATCTGACCGGAAAATGCGAACAACTCATGAAGTGAACAAAATAATTAATCAAAGTTCGCAATAATCTTTTTGAATTCTCAAATCCTCATTCGGCACGGGTGCCGGCGGATTTCAAACGATTCGAGCCACATTTTATCCACCTGCCCGATGCAGAATGTCAAAGGTACCGGCTTTGTACATTGTAGGCTGATTTTCTACTCTACGGATTATATAACTATAATATGCGAGATAACAGTTGAGTTCTCATGGAGGGCATGTTATTGAATCACGTGGAGTCTGTGTCTAATGAACTAACTGACATTAGGGGCGTATATCTAAATAGTACACTTTCGCCTATAAGACCCTTGTGTCCTTTCACTCATATGGATTACGGGATAGCTCTTTGTACTTGGGGGCTATTGAGCTTTTGTTACTTTCCGAACTAGGAACCCCGATATATGTACGGAGTAGTCTGAGGCTGGCGTCAAGATAATAAGGTGAACATTAACCAGGTAGTCACTTTTACTAGGTGATTCACACTAACCATACCCCAGGTAAATAATAGGGATATTGATGCGTTAGAATGATATGATTCTACTGCTACGCGCCGCATCAATCAGCACATTCCCTAGTTCAGTTGTCAAAGAGACCTCAGGCCCAAAATCATATATCCCACCTTCCATAAATGCTCACGACATTCAACCCACAGTAAACTATAAGCCAGAAGTAACCCCTAAAAGCTTCTTGACGGGAATATAAACAGAATCCCATTTTGATAGGGCAGCGCTATAGCTCCATGCCATTGTTGTTGTATATAAAATAGGCGGTAATTTTCTGCCGAAAAGGGAGGTTATAATGAACTGAATGAATTGATATATCGCCCTTCGGGGCATATGGTCAAAAGAAAATATACAGAGAAGATTAGCATGGCCCCTGCACTAAGGATGACACGCTCAATCAAAGAGAAGCTACCTATTTTTTTTTCCTTTCGAGATCCTTTATGGATCTCGGGATGTTACAGTGGTGTTCCATGAGTATTTGACCTTGGGTACTTCGGGTCCCACCTTAGGATCTGACCGCCATTCTAGACCGCCTACTGTATTAGTATATTAAATCTCGCGCGTCCTAAACACGCTAGCATATGCGCTGTATATTAACGCGTTTTGAAGAGATTTTCGCACTGTTTTCTTATTCTATATACTAAAACATGCCTCCTATACGTGGGAAAAGAGGCCCAGAGCTTGACTGTCTTACTAGAGCTAAGATCTGTGAACTGCATAGTACCAATGGTTGGGGTGCAACAACTATAAAAAAGAAGCGATTTCCAGATATTCCACGCTCAACTATTCAGTATACTCTTACTCAAGAGTCAAAGCGTCAAAAGCAACAGTCTTTAGCACGCTCAGGGGGGCCAAGGAAGCTTACTGAAGACGACCGTGACCATATATATGAGACTATACAACAAAACCCGTCAATCTTAGTCGCAGACCTACTCGCAGAGGTCGATTATAAGGTTAAACGTACCTCAATTTGGCGGCTGACCCATGAAATGGGCCTTCGAAAGTGGCGGAAAATGCAACGGCCTACTTTAACACCTCTATCTGCTGAAAAACGCCTTACTTAGGCGCGAAGATATGAGCACTTCACTTCTGAGGATTGGGCCCGTGTGTATTGGTCTGATGAGTGTACTATTGAACGTGGTATCGGTCAGCGTCGAGAATGGACATTTACCCGTCCAAAGGACCAGCTTTGGGAGCACGAAGAAGAGGGCCATCAAGTCCAAATGATACCAACCCGTGGAAAACAGATTAAACAGATGTTTTGGGCTGCCTTTTCTGGTCTTCCGCGACGCTCTGGTTTAATTCCATTATTTGGTGATCCTCAGTCTCGCCGCGGTGGTGTTTCATCTCGGACTATTGAAGAGCTTTACCGGCGTGTTCTTCCAACACTTCTTAATAGTATTGATCAAGATGCTATTTTTCAACAAGATAACGCACCGGTACACACTGCCTATATCATTCAGGGGACTCTTAATGAGCTTGGATGTGATATTATGGAGTGGCCTCCCTATTCGCCCGATTTGAATCCAATTGAGAACCTATGGGCGCTCCTAAAGGCCGAAATACTGAAGCGACACCCTGAGCTAATACAGCTCCCAAATAACGAAACTACGCTTGATCTACTAGTCGACGCTGCCCAGGAAGCTTGGGAGGGGCTAGATATTGAGATGTTTAAGCATCTATCTGATACTATGCCTCATAGAGTTGCTGATGTTATTAAATATGAAGGTTGGCATACTAGCTATTAAATTGGATTGAATTTTCGAGGTTTCTGTCTGGCAATATTAAAAGTGGGCCTACAAAGTGGGCCCACGGCCGAAGTACCCAAGGTCAAATACTCATGGAACACCACTGTATATGGTATGGGTCTTTCTATACTGTTGTGATTGGTCCTACGCAATAAGGAAGTCACGTGTGAGTATCCAGTCGATGGTTCGAATCGGCCAATCATGGAGTATTATTATCTCTACTGTGATTGGTTCAGACACCTTGAACAATCTAGAGTCGCAACATCAACTCCCATAACGACTGCCCTTCCTATGGATCTTCTATTAGTTTTACCTGGCTTTGTAACAAAACCCTTCACACACATTCTTCCTCCCCTTGAACGAGCGAAAGTCACCACTGTTGATGTGATCACACTCGACTCCCTCGAGATCGCGAAACGTGCTCGTGTACCTCCCGCAGATGTTCGCCGGCTCTCCTCTTCCATTGTTGAGGCATTGCACACCGATGTTGGCTTCGATAAGCCACAGACAAACATAGGGGCCAGCGATGGACCCAGCTCTAGTATAAACCCCGATGTGGCGAGCAGAACAATCAGCTCGACGAAGCGCGCGTCACAATGGAACACTATAAGCACTCTTGACCCCGCGATGGATGCACTCCTAGGAGGCGGAATTCCAACCGGGTATGTCACAGAAGTTACGGGCGAGAGGTATGTTAGAGGTGTTCATCTTCATCCAAGTCTTATCAACCGGACAGGCAGGTCAATCTGACATGTGGATCAATGTCCAGTGGAAGCGGGAAGACCCAGTTCCTTCTAAGCCTCTGTCTAGCTGTCCAGCTACCAAAACCACAGGGGCTACGACGGCGTGCCATATACATATCGACAGAGCACCCGCTATCTACTCCACGACTTTCACAGCTCCTAGAATGTCATCCTGTTCTCTCAACACTTCCCCCGAGCAGGCGCCCTCGCTGGAGGATATACTGTCCATCAACGCCATGGACCTGGAGACACAGGACCACATCTTAAATTTCCATCTTCCCGTTGCAATCGAACGTTATGATATCGGCCTGGTCATCATCGATTCAATAACATCCAATTACCGCGCTGAATACACATCAAACAGCATCCAAGCCCTCGCCAAACGATCATCCCAGCTGGCAAAACTGGGCCATCTACTGCGCAACCTCGCCGTAAAGGAAGACATCGCCATCGTACTCGCAAACCAAGTCTCCGACCGTTTCGAATCTATAAAAAGCAACGAGCCAACCCCACGGACAGGGTTTCCGCTCATGTCCAGTCAAACAGCAGATCATGGATCCGGCCCTGCCTCTCCCTTCCCAAAATCCCGAACTGAACAGTTAGCCATTAGAAATAGCCAGCAGCCACCATCCTCTTCTCCTGCTATCTCCTCATCACCATATCACGCACCAAACGATAAAAACTTCGACGGCTCGTACCTGATCGCCCCTCGAGTACGCAGCATGTTGAACGTGGCTCACCAGGAGCGCTTTTACTCCGGCTGGGGGGATGGCGCGTACCCCGAGAATGGATCTCCGAAGAACCCGGCACTGGGATTCGTCTGGACAACGCAAATCGCCTGTCGAATCGCGCTGAAAAAGGAAGAATCACATTCTGTGGGTGTTTCAATGGGGGATAATCCATATCTAGCGTCCACACAGGAAGCAGCTCAGTTCCAGAATGGGGGAAATGCGGACGCCCATCGAGACCCGGACTCGATAGCTATGCCTGCACCTTATCTCAAGAACCGAGTCTCTGACTCGCAGAACCAACAGCCTGCTTTGGGTTCGGAATCCATTACTCGGAGGACCATGAAACTTGTGTTTGCGCCGTGGACGGCTGGCCCAAAAGATACACCACGAAAGGGCCAATCAGGTAGACGAAGTGGCGAGGTAGAGTTTGAAATTTGGAAGGGTGGCCTGAGAAGTACGAGTCATGGTGAATGATTTGTCTGATGTCATACATAACCGACTTCATTCTTATCTGTCAAAGCTACAGTCCATCTTGGAAAGTCTTGATTGTGATATATACCCCGGATAGTTTAATGTGCTATGTTGGCACGTGTTCATTTCAGACTAGAACAGCGACAGGATTATGATATACCCAACAGCGATTTTGAGATTTTTCTCTATGAACCATTACTCTATGATATAAACATCCAAGCAACAGCCAAATATTCTAAATACTAAATGTCTCGTGGTAAGTGCTGGGCTTGAGGGCATCGTTGGAAGACTAGCGGAGGTATGTGTTCTACAATGTCTTACATGTGATTATCCTGTGCTAGGAGGGTGGAAGGGGTTGAACAAAACACAAAGAAAGAATTCGTGTGACCCAAAGCTGTTGTTCCACATTGCGTTGATCCATCTAGGGCTATAAACTTGGATTTGGTGGGAGTTTTGGCTGGCACTGCTGTATATATTCAACCAGTTATATCTTCTATCTTGTCTATTACATTTCTCTTGACTCGACTAGGGGGTACTTAACTATAATATCTCGAGGAACAGAGTGGGAACCTGAAGTGGAATATCACTCCAATATGACTACATATATCACATTTCAAATTATCAATCATTTGCTCGGAATTTCTTTCTATATGCGTAAGTAGGCAAGGAAGAGATAGGAACAGGAAGAACACGCTTCAAATTAACCACAATCATATATATGGACATCTCTCTAAATTAACAGCGACCATCTCTTTCTCCCCTTTTCATCAGGTTCCTTTCTTTCTTTCCCCTAACATCCTTCCAAGATGCTCAAACACTCAAACACTCAAAGAAACAAGATGATGTATCCAAGGATCTAAGGTAAAGAGATGCAATGTGAAGATGCAAGACAACGACAGCCATGAGAAAGCTTGAGCGTCAAGACAAGAAAAAGAAAAGCATCAAATTTGATCTATGACTCCCACTCAATCTCTCAAAGAAAAAATCGGGTTGACCTTGTGTATATCCACGCAAAGTATACAAGATAAGACAACAAAGCTCGAATCAAATCAGAACAATGCAAGAGGGAAAAAAAACAAACATGATCAGAACCAAACCGAAATCAGCACTCAAGGGTTCGACATCTATTGAGCCTTGGCGGCCATCTTGGCAGGAGGAACACCGATGCCGTTGGTGTTGCGGTAGAACATAACGCCCTGGCTCTCACCAGTGGCACCTTCAGTGGGCTCAACCCAGTGGCAGACGCGGGCAGAGGTCCACATGGCCTTGAAGAAACCAGTCCAGCCGGTGTGAGCCTCGGAGCGGTAGTGGTTGCCCATAACACCCTTGATGGCATCGCTGGCCTCGTCGGCGTTGTAGAAAGGGATGTTGCTGACGTAGTGGTGCAGCACGTGGGTCTCGATGATACCGTGGAAGATATGGCGGCCGACAAAGCCGAAGTCACGGTCAATGGTGGCGGCAGCACCGCGGGCGAAGTTCCACACTTCAGGCTGGTAGTGAGGGAGGGTAGGGTCGGTGTGCTGGAGGAAGGTAATGGCAACTGCGAGGATTGTTAGCAAAATGGACCAAAAAAAGTGATATTTCTTCCGTCTGAAAACTTACCGAGCCAGTGGTTCACCCACAGGTACGGGAGACCGTACCAGACGAGCAGGTTCAACCAGCCGTAGTTGGTGCCGATGTAGTACAGGCCAGTGCCAACGATGAGGAGACCAAGGTCACTCAGGACAATCAGCTTGGCGTCCTTGGCCTCGTACAGAGGGCTGGAGGGGTTGAAGTGGTTGACACCGCCGAACCAGCCGTTCTGCTTGCCCACACCGCGGCCCTCGGGCTGCTTGGAGTGGTTGTTGTGACCAGTGACGTTGTTGAGGAGGTACATAGGCCAGCCGAAGAGCTGCTGGGCCAGGAGGTTGCCGGCAGTCAGGATGGGAGTCTCCTCGCACAGCTCGCCGAGCTCGTGGAGGGTCTTGCCGACGCGGGTGGCGTACTGTTCACGGGTCTTGGGGACGAAGACCATATCGCGGGCCAGGTTACCGGTGGCCTTGTGGTGCTTGCCGTGGGAGATCTTCCAGGAGAAGTAGGGGACGAGCAGGAGAGAGTGGCAGATCCAGCCAACGGTGTCGTTCAGGACCTTGGAGGGGGAGAAGGCTTGGTGACCACACTCGTGGGCCAGAACCCACACGCCGGTGCCGACGAGACCCTGCACGATGGTGTACAGGGTCCAGAGGGCCACGCGAGCCGGCAGGAAGGGGACAGTCTCGGGGGTGACATAGTTGTGGAAAAGGTAGAAGACGGATCCCAGAAGGGCCATGTCACGGAAGACATAGTACAAACTGGTGGCGGCGGAGCGGTGGAAGCAGTGAGCGGGAATAGCATCGCGGATCTGCTTGATCGTATAATCTGGGATCTTGAACTCGTTGCCATAGGTATCAAGCATCTTGCTGGCCTCCTGGTCCGAAGCCATGGAGGAAAGGGAGGTAGAGGAGGGGGACTGGCGAGGGCTGTCAAAGGGCGAGGCCGAGATAGAGCTAGTCGCCGAGGACTCTGTAGCGGGGTTGCGATTGAGCGCAACGCGCTTGGGGATTGCGGTAGACGACATGTTGGGTGTTGAGGCTGACGGTGTATAACTCTGTGAAGTCACGGCGGATATACTCTCAAAGTAATCCCTGTTCTATTGAAATGAAACGAAAGACACGGGGTTCAGAACAACAACAACCTGGCATCGAGTTAGTTGGGATTCTCCGAGGTGTGCAGTCACAAGGAAAGGACTACTAACAATAATTTGAGTTTGTTGCACAAGGGTTGAAGCAGATCGAAGCAAATGCCCCGTTCTGAAGAAGAGCCAACGAGAAAGCAGGCAATTGACTAGCACAAAGCACAAAAAGAAAGAAAAGACAGAGAAGGGAACAGCCCTCTTTCAAAAAGGAAACAGAAAAGGAAAATTGCAATTAAAATTGCAATTGAAATTGAAAAAAAAGAAGAAAAAAGAAAAAAAACAATCCCATGGGACCGTGAGTAATTTGCATACCGCCACTATCACCCCCATAGTCTAATCCAACCGTATGGTGTTTTGAAAATTACCAATTTAGAGATCCACCTCCTTTCGCCTTCGACAGCTGAATTTTCGCATGAACTGTCTAGAATAAGTCACAATAGGGCTGATCTTTTCTCACATGCTATCCATGGATATATTATTTGCCTATCTCATTGGTACAATATATGTCGGTTGCACGAAGTACTCCATACTTTCCATACTCTTTTCCCAAGTTCTTCATAGCCACCGCCTTTCCACCGGCTAATCCCGTTCGCCCCAACACTTTTTTGCAAATTACATGTTGTTAGAGTGACAGTGGTCTGATGATGTGATCTAGACTCTATCTAGACGCTATCTGGGTACAACATATGTATTCCCCTCCTCTGATAGCCATCATTTTCACATGCTGAGAATACGGTGAAGGCGTTCTTAGCTGCATGTGGATAGATCGAAGCGATCAACTTACCTCGGCGGATCGTTTTCGTTCGTAAATGGAGTACGAGTACAGCGTAGACGGCCATGGATTGGTCTGGAAATCTCCCACCGAATCTAATATGCAACATCATGTGGCAAATTGATTTTGCTTTTTGGTGTTGGTTTGCGCAATTGGATACTCCGTACGAAGTATACGCAGACCCCGAAAACCCCCGGCATTATGCGATTATTTCTTTCTGTAAGTCAACATCAACATGGAAACCCCGAGAGCTGGAGATGGCTCGGCAGTGGCATGCGCAAGGGACATGTGATCCACTTTTTGTCTTTCAGGATTTCTTCTTGGCCTTCCGGATGTAGTTCGGTGTTGGTACGGGCCTCAACATTTATTTGTATACTGTATTCACCTATGTTGTCTCGACTCGACTTGAAATGAAGCTCAAGAGAGTACAGAGTGATCTATAAATACAATGGAATATTTTACAAAGTGATACATAGCAAACACATTGAAAATAAAAGAGAAAAGATAAAAATACCGACCGTAGTATAAAAATGCCTCTACCCGCTTGTTGGGACCCTTTGGGGTTTTGTTGGGGCCCCACTCCCCCTTTTTGAAAAATACACAAACGTTAATTTTTACTTTCAGATGTTTAATTCTTTAGTTCCCCCTGGGGGCCCTATCACCCGTGGACACCTTGCCACCTTAGATAAGATCTGATGCGGGACCTCGGTGCCGATTTCGGAATTTTCTATATTCTAGGGTTGTACCGGAGTTATTAAAAATGGAACTTCTCTATAGGTTATTTGAAAATATCTTAATCATGAAACCTTACAATAGAAGGTGAAAAAAGAACATATGTGGGGGTGCGATAAGCGACCTCGAAGAAACATCGAGTTCAGCTAAGAGATGGAGCTAATCCATACTAGTGCCTACTAGCCTATATCGGGCCAAGTGCCAGCGGGAGCCCCAGCCGAAGCCACTCAAATCCCTACATATAGTCAAACCCCGTTGAAATCGAAGGAGAGCAAATCCCTTGGGTTGCGAAGCGTTTTTTTAAAGTGGTGAGAGTATCGGCATTCCGGGCTATGTACAGTGCAATACTGTTCTCCAAAGTGATCGAGGTTTTGCAGAAAGGTGGGGTCGATTTAACGGGGTTTGGCTGCATTCCCGAGGTCTATACAGCAATCTACACACAACGTAGTACAATTGAAAGGTTCATGATTCGTAGAACTACATACAAACAAGCACCCCCAGCGAGCCTATATATGACTCATTATACATACAATCATCCACCCCACACAGGTTCATCAAATTAACGAACCTCCTGCGTCCGTCGCTCCGAATCAACGAGCCAAGATCCCCCACCAGCAGCATGATTACCGCCAGCGGCACTAAGACTAACAGTAGTCTTCTTCAAATCGGGGAGGACAAGAACAGTCTCGCCATGGTTACGGTAGTCAACCTCACAAGGGATCGAGCGACGAGCTGGTGCCATGGAACCAGTGGGATCAGCCGCAGGCGCCGACGTCGGGGGCTGAGGTGCCGATGGGAGGAAGGTACGGATCTCAATACCAGGAAGAAGGAGGTGGCCCGGTTTCTGGGGAAGTAGTAGGACAGTGAAGCGGGTGGATTCGCCGTCGCGGGCGAGGAAGTTGCCCCGACGGCGGCCACCTATTTGCCACTGGTCTGGATTGGCGTGAATCTCGTAAGAGCATTCGAGGGGTTGGTCGGCATTTTCGCGGGTCGCTGGGGAACACCAGCGTCGCGTGTGGCGGAGACATAGCTCAGCGGTGATCATCTGGCCTACGGCGGCGTGGGTGGATGGCCCCGGGTCGGTGGTGGGCTTGGGCTGGAGCTGGAGGTCGGCTGTATGCACGACTTGGATCTCGGGGACGTCAACGGGAATGATGATGCGACGGGTTGGGATGGCAGGCTGTGCGGGGAGGGGGATGGTGGGGTTGTTCTGTTTCATATGTGAGTAAAATAGTTTGTTGGAAACGCTCGAGTGGGTGTTTACCTTGTGCCACTCTTGGAGCCACTGTCGCACATCCTCGCCTGGTAGTTTCAAAGCTCCGAGCAGATCGTCCCATCGCACAGTCTGATAGGGCAGCATGTTTACCTCTCGAATGAGCCCAATGGCTTCCATGTCATTCGTGGACAGCTGCGCGCGGAAACTGCTCACAATGTGAGATGTGAGCAGCCATGCGTACTGACGGAATGGACTGGAGCCAATGGAAGCAGCGAATTGCTTTTCAACTGCATCAAGACACTCATCATCGACACATGTGAAGTCAACACTGAGTTGTAGACTCCGCGGCGTTGATGCAGCGACGTTGCCTTCATTATGGCGAATTTTGTAAAGCAGGGACGCGGGCTGCTTGGGGAAGACATCAAGGGCGACGGGGCCGGTGATGTTAGATTGCACGTTGTAGATGTCTGAGCTGGGCAGACTGCAGTTCATGATACGAAGCGGAATCAACATGGCCGGACTGATGGTGAAACGCGAGAATAGTAGTTCATCCTTGAAAATATCCTGCACGTTGACCGATATCGGTAGAGTTGAAACGACATTGAATGATGCCGAGGAAGCGAATCGACCTTGCTCAGTCTCATATCCGATTTCTGCTCGCGCTGAGAGGGTCGAAAACGCCTCCTCCACAGTGTAGGGTATACGTAGTCGAACGAACGACCGCGCCGGCAAGTGCGTGAATTCGATGATGCCCGAATCGTGGCTGGCATCCACCTCAATCTTGCCATCCACGACCTCTGTTTCTGCAAGGCGAAGCCGCAGGCCCGCAGTAGCTGGCCGGACGCGAATCGTACCACTCTTGATATCATTTCGTCCGCTATCAAGCTCCAGTTCCAGCGTCCGCATGGCCTGGAGGTTAATAAGGTGCGGTGACACAATCTTCGCCTGCAGGGCTTCGGCCGGAGGATAGCAATAGATGTAAGGCTGGTGGTCGGTTTCCTCCGAGTCTCCTGTTTCCCGGAAGCCAACTGGAAGGGTGGGGTCGTGCCCGCCATGGAAGTTAAAGACAAGGTTGCCAGCTCTCATCTCGAGTCGGTCAATGAAATACTTGCCTTGAAGTGTGGTCTGCAGAAGGGTTAGTTACTGGTAGCGAAAGTTATCCTTCGAGTACTTACTGAGCAGTCAATCAGAATCTGTGTTGACGATGATTTCACCACAAACTTGGCTGGGCTCTCGATCCAGTGCTCAGAATTCTGAGCGCTGTTAGCGCTGACCAGCCGAATCTTGAGACTGCTAATCTCAATCTGCTGGCCCAGAAGGAAACGCAAAGACAATTGTATCTGGAATCCATCCTTGTTGTCGTACAGACGAATGGCTGGATCGACGCGGAATTCGGCAAAGAAATCTGTCAAGGAAGCAGGAATATCCTTTTGGAGGGCACTAGATGTTTCAAACAAATCGCGGACATGCCCTTCTAACATTTCCTGCTCAGTAGAAGGGATTGAGCCAGCCACGGACCTTTGCCTGACTGATAATTGCGCCTGCGCATATGTAGCAAATTTGGAAAGCAATCGTATCATCATCCGAACGTAATCCTCGTTCCGTTTGAGCTCCTTCAAGCATCGTGCGTGGAGTTCCAACATGCTTCCTTCCAGAACAATCCAGTACTTAGAACCGTAGAAGGGAGCCATCCGATGGAAATAGGAAGCAGCAGACTCGTAGTCTTTCCGGCGGTATCGTAAAATAGCGATTTCAGCCAGGGCCTGTTCAACAGAGTTGACACGGTTGGCTGCCATATGATGGCGAATCATACGGTCTGTGAGGTCTTCATAGAGAAACAGGAAGGCGTCTTTTGACTTTAATGCAGCCCTAAGGCCAGAAAGCTCGATACCTACGAGCGACGATTCCTTTTTCTTATTAGATGCCTGCGACTCTTCAGTCTCATCGCCGTCCAGTGAGATCTCCGACAGGTCACTTTCCCCAGAACGATGGCGATCATCAAAGAGAAGACCGAGATTGTTCCAACTCTCAGCCCAGCCCCGTCTGCTAGCAATCTCCTCGAGGGAACGCCGAGCTAGAAGAAGCAACTCCGCCCTCCCGGATGATAGCTGTTCAGAACCAGTTTTCTGAGTGGGAATAGGCATGGGCTTAGGGTGTTCCATAGTGGATCGCCGCTGCATCAACGCCACACTATCAGAGATATCCTGGGTCACTGGCCGGGGAGGTCGGGCTCCAGATGAGCCCATGAGGGAACTAGAGCGGCGGGGCACATCGGCACGGGAATCTGCCATCGCGGCAGCAGCAGCTTCACTCGATTGTGCAACTGCATGAAGAGAGGATTCTGGGAGCATGAGGGTCGGAGTAGAGGTTTGACCCAGGATCTGGAAAGCTGCTGAAAATGTCCACGAGGAGACCAGGTTGTTGATAATATCTGTATTGTCATCATGAACTACCTCCGCGAGACCGCATTCGAGATCATAGCGAAGGGTACGTGCAGCTAAACCGATAAATTCTGTTGCTCTGGCGCAAATCTCAGCTAGTAGAATGAGGTTTTCGGGCTTCTTGCCTGATTTCGCCGCCTTGCTGTCTGCTACAGGTTCGCTACCAGCCAGTGATGGAGCTCTCGCGGCTCGGAGTAGTAGAGTCAGTTGACGAGAGAAGATGTATGTGCGGAAATCGAAGATGGAGATATCGCTTCCCAGGATCATTTCCCGGTAGGGCATCTTGTTGGCATTAAATGGGAAATCCTCCGGCTGAAGCTCCGAAAAGAGAACCTCGTCATCACTGTCGCTGTCATCGGAAGCTCCAATCTCCAATGCCTTTTTGGCCATCTCAGCCCAGTTTTTACTGGTGATAGAGAGCGCACCACTGTGTTGATCACCGCTCCCATCGAGCTGCTCTCGAATGGCCGCATCCAACCCAACGGCTAACTCATCGTATCCAGCCAGCGCATCTTCGAAAAGGCCCACATTCTCGAACCCCCTAGCAAGACCTTCCTTGAGGATGAAGAACGTGCAGAAGTTCCAGCCAGGCAAACTGCGCTGAGAATCTTTCTCCTTTATGTCATCCTCATATTGAGCCACACGCAAATCAAACGAGGCTAGAATCCCGTTCTTCATTTTATCAATCAAATCCTCCAATTGCTCTGCCAATTCAGGGGACTTGGTCCCCTGCTTCGGAAGACGCAATTGCGCCACACGATCCACGGCAGATTTGGATGACCCGTTGAAGTCAGCCTTTGCCTTTTCCAGTACTGTAGTTGAACTACGGCCCCATTTGGAGGTGGGTGTGGCCGCCTTGTCCGCAGCGTCACCATCCGGTACCACATGCAGGATAAGCCACTCGAACGCATCGTGCTTTTCCTGACTAGTAGTCGCGGACTGCGAGCTTTGGGGAGACGCGTTGGCCTTGATCCATTCGCGAAGGTTCCGTCGGGCCGTCGCCTTGTATGTTTCGTTGTCGTCGCATCGGAGGAGGTAGACTTTCAGGTATGGGGTTTGACGTAGACCGGGTATTTGATGTCTGCGATGGGCAACTGTACCATGAACAGTATCGCTCGATGACTTGCGTTCGTTTGATTCTTGCGCAGGTGTGAAGCCGATGCGGAGCGACTCAATTGACCGCACGGGGCGGGTTGGGGATTTCCAGTGGAGATTTTTTAGGGGGAGCTTTGATTCAATCACGGGCTGTATGAGCGGAAACAAGCCCGAAGGATCTGTGTATTCCACTGTATTTTATGGTCAGCGCAAGCTTCATTCATCTTGATCACGTTGGTCGTACCCGTTACATTGCTTGAAGCCTGCGAAGGATCCATGATTTCCCGGTCGCAATACGGGAAGTGGCCAATTGACTTCAGGACATCTCAGAATTCAAGGTGCATAGGAGCTTTCATGCGCCTGGAAGTTAAGGGGAAAAGTCGCGGGGTGAAGGGAGACATGCTGTCAACAGCGGCCACGCACGGCCTCGTTCTTTTCCATTTTAGTGCATACCCCTCGCTGCTTTTAGGATTTGGGTCTACAATTGACCATTTCTTTGTTTTACGAGTAATCTGTTATAGTCTTATGTGTTCAGATAAATATACATATTTATTTCGAGTTTATGTGTAATTAAATATATATACTTTTGTTCTTATCTAAACATCTATCTCAACTCAACAGAAAACTTCATCCCAGCATGTTCTCAGATCTATACCCGATGACCTCACACCTCAACCTCAAACACCTTTGCTAGCACAGCACCACCAACCAAAACAACCCCCTACCAGTATAGGCAGTCCAATCTGGCCTGCCACAGAAAAAGGAACCAGGACCTGGTTTTCTGGCCTCACCACCTGTGGGTAGAAGAACCCAGTTGAGGTGAAACCTAGCCATGCCATAGACCAGGTTAGGCCAAGAGCCCTTTGCCACAGCGGTTTAGGGAGTTTTTGGCTTTGTCCATTAGACTTCGAAAAATATTTCCAAAGTGCTTTTATGACGTCTTCAATCATGAGGCCTAGAGGTGCCGTGACGAAGAATAACATGGCGCCAGATTCCTGTGGTGGGATCCCCTGCACAATATCGAGGATAAGATGCAACCCGCCTGAGCAGAAGAAAACAACAAAAACATTCATGTACCGCTGCACGAAGGACCTTGGCGTTAGACCCAATATATCTTGTGTGATGAAAGCGCTGACAGAGGTCAGGGGGTTTTGCAGCAATTGGTGCCAGAATTTCCTACGAGATCGATGTCAGTATAATACCCCGTCTCCAAATAATTTGCCGTGAATAAGCTTACCCCCAGAAGCCCCGTACTGTATCGGCATCCAGCGCCCTTCCGTACAATGGAGGACAATTTTCAGGCGTGTCGAGTCCAAGTCCCACAAGGATGATCGAAAAGACACGATGGTGGAAATCGATGAGAATTCGGCTCACCACAAATCCAGCCATGATGTTTGAGATGATACGTTCAATCCATTGTTCGGTTGAGATATCCCATTGAGGCACTGGCGGCAACATCCCAATTTTCTCTTGCTCCAATGCCTGTTGCAACCCAAGAGTGGCAAAGACATCCAAAGCTAGATATTGCCAAACAACAATGGCTGTTTGGCGAACCAAAAACCGACCACGAGGAGGCGTGTTCATATTACGTCGTTTATAATATGCTGGCTGTGGAGGGGCGTTTTTAATCTTCCAGGGAGTGTTGATCCCACGAGGGTCAGTAAAGAACCGAGTTGCGGCATAAATTCGAGCTACAAAGCCCTGGCTATCCCCAAAAGGCAAATCATTGCTATCCTTGGGGTTGATGAGGAGCAAGTTTAGGCATTGGAAGGCGATGGTTATGAATAAGCGACCGCATTCACACCATACGAATCCTGGGCCTAGCGCTGTGGCCACCGGTATAGCTCGATATACAATGAAGATAGAGCATGGAATTGACAGATACCGAAGAATAGATTGTTTTGGAGTTGCGATTAGGAGAGTTGCGGGTATAAGGCATTGGGCGGCATAGAGAAATAGAATTTTCAGAATGTTGGAAGAGGTTAACATAGTTCGCCTATCCCCGAGCAAAAGGGGAAACGCCTCCTTAATTTGGGTTGATATTGTTGAAGATATGATTTTGTTTAAAAAAAGGGGCGATCGTTTCTTATTTTTTCATGATTTGCATAGAAATCCCAGTATTGGGCTGCGTGGGCCCCTTACGGCGAGCGATAAATACGAGACGGCAAAATAGATCTACGCTTCTATATTATTCATATTCACGGCTCCTCGATATAAAATTGATGCTTTATTAATACACAAGGGTTCCTTGTTAATTATTCTCCAGCGCATACATGTTCCGATCTATAACTATATATGTAGTGATCTCCAGGGCTGTCTCCGTGATGACTAGTGGAAATGATAAGGGATTCACTAATAATATATACCCCGCTCTTGGTTCATTCTTGAAAGGAAATCAAATGCTTAGACTTGCCCCATTGAGATAGTATTCTATGGCATGATATAGCAGCTGATTTGATAACATATCTATCAAAAAGTTACTATTAAACGGACAATCCAGAACGCACTCGGGATTTCCCCGCTCATATACAACCATAGTATATAACCGACGTGCGTAATATCCAAGGACTTTTGAACCATCACGCCATATCAAAAATGGACTCAGCTCTTCGCGATGCCGTGACTCGATTTATCGAGCGCCATCCTGAATCCCAACGCCTGCATAAGCTATCTCTCGAAAGCCTACCGGGAGGAAATACCCGCACGTTGCTGCACACAGCACCATTCCCAGTTTTCATGCGCAAGGGCGAAGGTTCCGAATTATGGGATGAGGATGGAAACAAGTAAATACATCAATACATCAATACGGCCCTCGAGAGCGTCTCAACTAACAATTCTTTCCAGGTATTTTGATCTAGTCGGCGAACTATCCGCAGGTTTATATGGTCATTCTAACCCGACGCTGCAAAAGGTATTGACAGAAACCATCCAGAATGTCGGATTAAATCTGGGAGCGACAAATGTCTACGAGCAGCGATATGCATCGTTGCTGTGTGAGCGGTTTAGTCTCGAACGGGTCCGGTTTACAAACTCCGGAACAGAAGCAAACATCCACTGTCTTGCTGCAGCCAGGAAATTCACCGGCCGTCGTAAGATCATCGTCTTCCGCGGAGCTTATCATGGTAGCGTGCTGTCCTTTGGGGGTAACATCGCGGAAAACAACATTGACCAGGCGGATTGGGTACTACTACAATACAACGATTCCAAAGGTGTCCAGGAAGCGTTTTCCCAAAACAATGACATTGCTGCTGTCATTCTAGAGGGGATCCAGGGGGCTGGCGGGTTCATTTCTGGATCGCCCGAGTTCCTACGAACAATCCGCGAAGAGAGCGAGAAAGCGGGCGCGTTGACGATTCTGGATGAGGTGATGACATCCCGGTTGGCACCGGGAGGATTGAAAGAGTTGTTCGGGATCAAACCAGATCTCATCACTTTGGGCAAGTATCTAGGTGGAGGCTTGCCATTCGGGGCTTTCGGTGGCCGACAAGATATCATGGATGTTTTCAACCCTCTCACGCCCGGGGCTTTAGTACACTCTGGCACATTCCAGAATAACACATTGATGCTGCACTCTGGATATGCGGGACTCTCTGAAGTTTATACAGCTGAGGTTGCTCAATCATTCAATGCCCAAGGCGATGACTTGCGTCAGCGCTTGAAACAGGTCTTTGCGGGATCCAAGTTCTGTGTTACTGGCCATGGTTCTCTTATGTGCGTTCACGCCACTGAGACAGGACTTCGCGCGGAGCAGATCACTTGTCGAGACGATGTTGCTGCGGTTGAGGCTACAGATCTCAAGCAGCTTTTCTGGGTGGAAATGGTGAATGCAGGGTTCTGGGTGCAGAGTCGAGGAACAATCACCTTGAACATCGCTATGTCTACCACGGATCTCGATGCGTTTGTTGAAGCTGTCGAGGAGTTTTGCAAGAGGTATAGGCCCTTGGTTGTAGTTTAGTACATTATATGCATGGTATCTTGATACTGGGCCTAAAAAGGTACAAATGAAGAAAGCAGATATTCCAAGAATTCTATTCGGATGTGGTCCATGGAGATGTGGAACACAATGCATATGCACATTAGGCATGTAGGTATAGCACTGCATACCTGAGTGGCGGACCGATTCTCAATGTAACTGCAACAGCAACGGCTTAGAGACAATCGTCATAATATTGAAGTTAGAAAATTACATGGAAGGACAGTAAGACTCAATCATGCGGATTCTAGATAGATAGTCATGCCGCGTCATTATGCACAAAAATAAGGAAAAAAGACAGAAACCCGACAGTTAGTGCGTCGTATAATAGGGAAGCTTCACTCGCTTAGGAAGAACACCGTAGAAATATGTGACCAGAGAAAAAAGAAAGAAAGAAAGAAAGAGAAGAAAATGCTCTAAATGCCCAGTTCCACAGCCGGCTGTGTATAGCGAGCTTTCACAAATTCAAAGCTGTCCGTGACGCCTTGCCAAATCCCGGGAGCGTAGTTTCGACCCCAGGCGCAAACAACGAGAATAAGAAGAGGAATCTAGGAATGATGTTAGCTGTGTTCTAGATTGAAGGAGAAACGAAGCCGGTGAGCATGGTCATTTACTTACCCAGATGAAGTAGAGGTTTCGGTCGCTGCCTAGACCTTTCATTCGTCGAGCCTGTTGCTCTCGGAGATGCTTTTGTTGCTCGCGCGAGATGACATTGCGCCCGATTGTGATGTCCTTGATATCATCCTTCTCGACTTGAACGAGGGAAGCCGAAGCCGAAACCGAAGCGGCCGCCGCAGCAGCAGCACTGCTCTGGGCCTCAAAGTGTTGGTCGATAGCTGCCTCTGTTGCGGCACGGAGCAAACTGGACTTCTTCATGTCGGACTCATCGGTGGCGTCCGGGTGTGGGAATAGCTCATCGTATGAAGGTGGTTGGTTGGGATTGGGTGCCGAGGTGCCCTTCAGGTAATCCCACCAGCCATCTCGAGCAGCAGGTCGGTGGGGGACGAGGTTGGTTATGCGGCGCATCATTCCTTGCCCTTGGTAGTCTTGGAGGGCGGGCATCGCGGGTATCGCGGGTATCGCGGGCATTGGAGGCATCGGAGGGAGAGCCGGGAGATTGGGGAAGGCATTAGCCACGCTCTGCTGGAATTGATTAATTTGAAGAGCCAGGTGGTCACGCCACGCGACAAGAGGTGCTGGCGGGGCAAAGCCTTGAGCATCTCCGGGTGCGACTGATGGTTCGCTATTGTCCATAATTGGCGGGTTGACATCTTGGTGTATACTAGACCGACGAGAAGAGCTGAACTGGAGAGGCTCCGAGTCGGAATCGTCGGTAGTTTCCTCCTCTGAGTCCATATCCTCTGAGTCATCAACAGCGTGACCAAGAGATCCAGAAGCGGAAGACACTTCCCACATCGAGCTGAGCGAGGCTGAGCTGCTTTGCCGGCGGCGCGATGTGAGGGACCCAACACTGCGGGACCGGTAGTGCCGAGACGGAAGCAATGCAGCTTGGTGCGCGGGAAGAGTTGTCGCTAGGTCTGCAGCAGTGAAACCTCGTACACTCCGAGTGTTGGGATTGGCGCCCGTCAGACGTAAGCGGTGGACAATATGAGCATGACCATTGAGTGCGGCCAGATGCATTGGCGCATTGCCCGTGTTGTCTTGCACATCGGGGTTTGCACCTCGAGCCAAAAGACCCGCAACAAATCTCGTCAGTCCCAACGATGCCGCAAAGTGAAGAAGGCTCTGGCCGGTCGTGTTGCGAGAGTTATACCGCGGTGGCCGGGGACTGTTATCCAAGTCGATGAATTCCAAGTAGGTCAGCATCTTGGAGTCGAGATCGCCGAGTTTGCCTTGGTTTTCAAGACCTGGTACTTGGCGTTGCTGACCCCCAGAGGAGTTACCTTGCATGTCTGCCTGCATGTTGAAGAATGCGTTTGGATCGCTTCCCATGATCTGTTGGGCTGTGTGGAACGCGTCCGCTTGGCTGCCCAATTTCTGACCAAGAATGTTCAGTGCCAAACGATACATCTGAAGCTCACGATCATCCACATAGCGGAAGAACAGTTGCTGTTTGGGCATGAGGGGTTGAGACTGCTGGACTTGGCCAAATGTCGGGTGCTCATGTTTAAATACCACAGATACCAATCCTGGTTGAAGAGCGGGAGGGGTCAAGCAGTTGAGGCACTTGTCACCCCAGAAGGTGGTTGTAGTAGCCAAGGTATCACCGAAAACAACCTCCATGCCAGGATAAAATCCGCTGCCCAACAACGTAACCTCAGTACCTCCTGTGATGGAACCCTCGGCAGGCACCAACTTGTGAATAACTGACGGCAATCGATTAGGAGTATTGTTGAGGGGAGGCCAAACCTGGCTTGAGGAATTCGCGCCAAGTCCCATGGGAATATTTGGATCGTGGAAGCCGTTGCGATTCGAGCCACCTGGTGTCCCCGGACGACTAGGATGGGCGGAGTTGGGCGTCGACGCCACTGCTCCCCCAGCCAGGCTATCTAAACTTTGTCGCTGGGCGGGAGTCGGGTTGAAGAATGGGTTGTTATCATTGTTCTGGTTTGGAGTGGGCGGACCATTTCCATATTGACCTGACATGGCGGACGGGTTTACGAATGGTCGTTCACTTGGTGAAGCGAATCCACGAGCAGCCGCAAGTTGTGCAGCATTGTTCATGGCCGCTGCCGATGACTGAGGTGTCTCGAGTCGTGTCATCGTCAGTTCCGACGGAAGCCTTCCAGAGCTACTGTGTTTGCGTCGTTTGCTTTGTGGCCCTTGGAAATCCGATGGGGATGCTCCTCGAGACAGGCTCCTGGACGATTGAGCCACATGCGCTCCATTTGTTGAGCCCGGTGCTGCAAATGAACTGGGCGTAAGCTGATATTGTGAATTGAACCTTTGTTGAAGACCCTGCAGATCAGTTGGCGAATGAGGTGTACCGAGAGAACTTTGTCCGTTCTCGGGGTTTTGGCCTGAGGGAAACACTCCAACTCCCGGTACTTGTGTCCCATCTGCGAGGGATGGCGAAGGGCCAGTCGGTGCAGGCGCTGATGGAGCCTGCGTCTTGTGGTCGTCCGTTATCATAATCGAATTTGTGATAGCCTGCGCGACCACGTTGTCCAGATGATCCTTCACAGTGAATATAACCTGGAACCCGAGCTTCTCATTTTGGTGTCGGCAATAGCATGCAATCCGCATCGGCAATTCCACTTGCATTGATCCTGGTGGAACTGATGATCTATCGCCGTAACCACTGCTGGAGTTCTTTGCTGGTTCGGTCCATTCCTTGATCTCGCTGGTATTGAAGACAATGACACGCTTCTCTTCATCCTTCTGAAACAATTCATCCTCCTCGGGCTTCCTTTGTTTCTTCCGTGACGCACGTTTCCGTTCTCGCTGTATACATCCGCTGCAGATTTTCACATCACCTCCGTCTAATGGACGTTCGTCATCCGATGTTGCTTGGTAGTGATCACCCCTTGTTCGTGCAAATGCCCGCTTGATCTTTTCTCTGTCTTGCATGGCGCTTGTGCATACCAGACTTGTATACAATTGAAGGGTATCGCTGCTAGGTTCGGTAGCAGGAGGAGCAAGGAATTTGAGTTTCGAGATAGTGTGCGAGGGAAGGCGGAGTTTCTTGACGCCGGTAGGTAGCGGGGAGAGGGTTAATCGGATCGGAATTTGAGTCTCAACGCGGGATTTAAGGGAAGTTGGATGCACAGTGAGAACAGGTTGTAGAGATTGGGTATTCACTTGAGGTTGGGCTGGGGAGGAAGCGAAGTTGACAGGGAATTGGTATGGTGCGGGTGAGCCGAAGTTCATGGCGGGTGATAGCGAGGCGTGAAGAGGGGACTGGCGATTCATGTTGATGCCTCCGAAGCTTTCTTCTAGAAGTGATGAAGGAGACTGCCCGCCCCATTGCGGAGCCGCTCTGTCCATATCTTGAGGCATTGTGGTTGAGTAGGGCGATTGGCCGTTGAGTCCAAAAGCGAAGAACGGAGACCCCGGGGCATGAACCTATGATCTGTTAGCATTGTGCGGAAAACAATGGAGCTGTTCGAATGACTCACCGAAGGCACAGCATCGATGGACGTCAACCCAGCGTGATTGCTCGAAGGACTCCAGAGCTGGGATTTTGAGCGCTTTGGCGGTCTTGGGAGTGACCCCGTGTCCGTCTTCAATGGACTAGGGCTACTCGCTGCACTTTCAAAATCAAAGGCTGCATCCATTGCCTTGTTGCTGACCTCCAGGTCAGGATCCATAGAGAACCCGCCATCCATCGGAAACGAGGGATCAATATTGAACGGCGACTCCTCCTTAACTGACGATAATTCCGGGCGCATCCAGTCCTCCGACGGGTAACTAGTAGAAGCTAAAGGATTCTCACTATGCGCTGCGGAGTTTGTCGAAGCGACCGATGTTTGTCGCAGGTGGTTCCGCGGCGATTCGGAGGAAGAACTGCGACCCGAATCATCTGGCGATTCGGCTGGCGAGTCCGCGGCAAGAGTCGGCTGCCTCAGGAGGTTTCGGTCTTGGTATGGCTTCGAAGGCCCCGAGGCACCGTTCGGACGGGACGTTGTGGCTCGAGCGAATAGGTCGTCAAAGTCTCCCCCAGCATTTTCAGTTGACATCTCGAGTTTTGTGGGGTCCAAAAAGTCCATGTCGTCGTCCATGATGATAGGATCCAGGGCGGAAAAAGAGGGCGAAAAGGGTGCCTGCGCTGATACCATGCTTCGTTCTTTTTTTCCCCGTTCCTGATTCTTGTAAGTCGCAGTCGATCTCAACCGTCAACAGCCACCTTCACAACAATTCAATATGACGCTTCGGTCGCGTGTCGAGAAGAGAATCTCAGAGATAGGGATTCAAAAGTATGACAATCAAGTCTTGTCACAGTTTAAACCAGGACCAGTCTCCGATACCATGGCCCTTAGAAAGGTGAGATTTGAAGGTGTTGAGTCGCTGCCTTGCGGATTATCCTGGAGGAAAGGGGAGCGGGAAAACTGTGAGTGCCGATCCAGGCCGGCAGAACCTCAACAAACGTAATCAACGGTTTTACTTGAGTTTATACTGAAGTTGAATGACTGAAATATTGAATTTAATTCAAGTAATTTGATTTGATTTGATTTGAATAATGAATAATAACATGCATGTTTCTTTAGAAATGTTTTATATTCCAAATCATAGCCCTAGAGATATTTGTATTCAAAATAGACACCTCAGGCCTCACAAAGCGGTGACCAATACAGTATACAGCATACGCCCACCTTCCCCATATCTTCCATCGCTTTGATTTGCTGTTGATCCTACTTCTCCCGTCTGACAAGCGGGAGAGGGTCTGAGTATCGGCTTTGAGCTCTGTTCTGCGGAGTAGTCCTTAGAAGCTTTGAAAGACTTTGTATGACCAAGCTCTTCTTGCTTTGTGACACCGAATTCCTCCTACATAGTACTAAAATAGTACTAAAATAGTTACTAGGGAGCACCCTCCGGACTGACCACCGAGGCCGTATACTTGAAGTGATGAAAAGTACTTCGCACTCCATACATGCATAAGAGGATAACGTATGGAGGCCTGTGCCAAACGCACACAGACACTTCGGGTTATCATGCCTCGCAAAGGAGATTGTGACACCCCGCTTATCAGCTATGTTCTACTCTCGCTTTGTTAGTGTAACACTTCTTGATAACGTGCAGGCCTAGCTATCAGTTGTAGCTACCTAGGTAGGTGTGTTGCTTACTGCGATATCGTATCAAAACACTAATGCAGGTGCCACTATGATGCACCTGAAGGTGGTGATTGTCGGACTCACCATGGCAAAAGACTCTGGGCAAGGTTGTACTGCGAACACCTCTCAACATGGCATATATATATAATTTTATGTTGGTGGGGGGCACTGCTAGCAAATTGTGAAATTGGATTTTTTTTTTTCTAAGCAACTGCATATACCTACAAGGTACATAAACATACAGCATAACCTCAATTTTCTTGATCCTCAAACTAGCTGGGGAAAATATAGGAATATATATATATACTTCAAATAAAATCCCAATTATTTACTATCAACCTTGATAAGAATTATCGAGTATCGAGTTTACTTGAAGTGAGAGATTGGTTCAGGTCACGGTTTAAAATATATATGTGGTGCTGTTCAAGGTACTCTTACACTTACTTGTATATATATCTAAAATACTCTTAGCACTGGATCTATTATACTAGAGATACATTATAATTTCGTTTGTCTATTTTTCTTTTACTTCCAGGGCTAGTTTATGCGTACGCTGCCAATATGTATCTTTTATATGTCAACTACGTACAAAAGATACCTGGTATTTACAGTTTGCTAGTGCACTGAGCACTCCACCAACACTTCCAAGTGTTGGTGAGCTTGCCACGAGCTAGAGCCTCCATGCACATCGGATAGTCTATCTTCTTCAAATATACACCGTGGAACCGATTGACTGTCTATCAGGATTTTATCAGCCAAAGATATCTGCCCTGGAAATGAACGGGCCTGCATATATGGGGACCTATGTAGTTCCTCGGGCAATCCCACAGCTGAAACTGGCTAGTGTTGATCTAGACTCACATCGAAACTTCCGGCTAATTACCAGGCTCACGGTTCAATAATCAATTTGAGAAATGTTTCCCGAGGCCAATGTGGTTGGTCAAAAGCCCCAATCAATTTACAACATTGTAATTGAGAAAAGGATGGTCCGGACTCCGGTGAGAAGCGTCGACTCTGGAATAACGTGATTTCCATGTGACTTGAACAACTTCATTACTTCCTTGTACTGAGTAGTTTTAGCGCCTTTACAATTTATATTGCAATTTAGATCTGACAGAAGCGCTGAACATGGACCGTTGGATATTTTCGTGGACAGCTGGACCCTATCATGCAGGAGACGGACATGCAGGTGGAGTGTTTCAGAATTTCTCTAAGCGCAGAGGCGTTACGGAGTAACGACCCCTGGGGTTCGAAGGGGCAAACAATGGCTATCTCAAAGCCTGGAACATTGTTCAAAGCATGTTGGTTTTTTTATTTAAAAAAACCATTAGCTGTTGAAGTTGGTCAGGTTTATTATTTTTTCAACATACCAATTTCAGCATACAACATAGTACTCCCTAGTAGATATACTTGACGACCTGCCAGAAGGCATTGTGGGATATCACATTCTCCAAAGTTTCTCTGAAGCGTCAGAATTTAACGAGGTTTCTCCGAAACAGAACAAAAACTTGCCTAAAAAAGTTGGAAAGGCGGAGATATCGTCACTTTAAGGGGTTGAAACTCGGACTGTCACAGACAACCGCCCCCGATCGACAGCCCTAACTAGAAAATATGAGACACCGTCAAACTCCCTCCGCCCTTGTTCATCCTGATGGAGCATAGGTTAATTACGGTTGTGCGCTAGTGCAGCTCCGGGAACATCTGGCGCTTTGAAAACCATGTTCCTCATCTATCTGTCACCTCCTAGATGCAGATGTCTCGGTCGCACACAATTCTCCACCTATGGCTGCACTCACAGAGTGGAATCCTTGTCCTATACGTCCTATGCTAGAAACCTCCGTCGAGCTTGGGTGATCTCCGCTGCGATACGTGTTTCTTGGCAACGGAGTGCTGCCGCTTTTGTCGAAATGGGAATTATGCCAGCGAGGAACGTACATATATAAGGCCCTGGCATCCGGGCCACTGGATATTTCTCATCTATCCTCTGTATTCCATTCATTTCAAGGTCTAGTACCATTCATTCTCTTTTTTGGGTTGACTTCATTGACTGAAGTCCCCTTTTCATTCTTTTTTCCTCGATCACCTTTGATACTTCGATCTTTTCCAACTAAAACGCTGTGCGTTTTTATCCAACTTCTTCAAGATGTCTATCTCCAAGATTACTGGTCTCCTGCTTAGCTCGGCCGCCATGGTCGCTGGCCACGGTTACGTGTCGGGTGCTGTTGTTGATGGTACTTACCACGGCGGCTTCCTCGTGAACAGCTACAACTACATGTCGGAGGTGCCCGCCAACATCGGATGGGCTGAGAAGGCTACCGACCTCGGCTTCGTCGACGGCAGCAGCTACGCTAGCTCTGACATTATTTGCCACAAGGAGGCCACCCCTGGTGCGATCTCCGCCGAGGTTAAGGCCGGTGGTAAGGTTGAGCTGCAGTGGACCGAGTGGCCCGAGAGCCACCACGGCCCGGTCATCACTTACATGGCCAACTGCAATGGCGACTGCTCCAAGGTCGACAAGACCACCCTCAAGTTCTTCAAGATCGCCGAGGCTGGTCTGATCGACGACAGCAACGTCCCCGGCAAGTGGGCATCCGACGAGCTCATTGCCAACAACAACAGCGCTACTGTCACCATCCCCAGCGCCATCGCCGCTGGAAACTACGTTCTCCGTCACGAGATCATCGCCCTGCACTCTGCCGGCGAGGAGAACGGTGCCCAGAACTACCCCCAGTGTATCAACCTGAAGGTCACCGGCGGCGGCAGCGACGCTCCTGACGGCGTCCTCGGCACAGCCCTCTACAAGGCCACCGACCCCGGCATCAAGATCAGCATCTACACCTCGCTGGACTCCTACGACATCCCCGGTCCCGCTCTGTACACCGGCGCCGCCTCCGGCTCTTCATCCGGCTCCGCCACCACCACCGCTGCCGCCACCACTGCTCCTGCTACCACTGCCGCGCCTACTGCTGCCTCAACCGTGAGTGCTTCTCCTATCCAGAGCTCTTCGCGCCACCTCACCCGCACCCGCACCTTCACCCCCAGTGGCACCCCCACCCCTTCGTCTGCTCCCACGTCTGCTGCCTCAACCTACACTGCTAGTGAGCCTGGTTCCGAGCCCACCGAGGCTCCTTCCACCGTCACTGAGACTGCCACTTCCACTGCTTCTTCTGCTCCTCAGTATACTGACGAGCCTGATACACAGACTGCCAGCTCCCCCGCCGACAGCGTCTCCATCACTTCCACCGCTAGCGGTCAGTCTGCCCAGAGCACCACCCCCGCCTCCGGTGGTGATGGCTCCGAGTCTAGCGCCAGTGCCAGCGCCACTGCTACTGCTGCCCCCACCGCTGCCGCCAGCTCCAGCTCCAGCTCCAGCTCCGGCTCCAGCTCCAGCTCCAGCGATTACTCCTCTTACCTCAGCTCCCTGAGCGCCGAGAAGCTCCTCGAGGTTATCCGCTCCACCCTGAAGTGGCTTGTCTCTGACAGCAAGGTGCACGCCCGTGCCCTGTCTCACTGAAATGTTCGCCCCACATGGTGGACTTATAGTTGTGGATGTCTTACATCCATTTCTCTCTTCTCGGTGTGAAGCTTGTTACTGAACGTCTGTGAAACTTGGATCGGGTATCCTGTCTTCTTGTCGATTGTTCGACTGGAACTGATTGTAACAACACCGCGTCACGGATTTCTTTTATATTCTCTTTCCTCCTGCATTTTGCATATAGGAGACGATAGGCCTGCTTTGGTCTTTTCCTCTACTTTACCTTGACGAATGGAATCTTTGGACTGCTCAATTTTATGACCTTGTAGATGAAAGCGTAATATAAGGCTCTGACACCGAACCGACCTCTGAACATAAAGCCACACAGATTACCCACTCCCTAAAGCTTTCGATATAGATATTTAGATCGCGAATTTGGGTCGCGTGAGACTGCTGTACTATAAGGAATGTGTATTTCGTGGATTAAATACCCAAAAGACCGCAAACATCAAATTCGATACCCCCAGCAGCCTGTTGCAAATTTCAGTACAATGAACGGATCTTTTTGATAAGAAAGAGAGCCCTCATACTGCCCGCACCAGGTTTAGATATCTTTATTGTAAGGCTTCTAGTCTGGCAGAGAATCGTAACCCCCAAACTCACTTAGACTATCGTAATCTCAAGTAGTATAGACCCTGCAAATGAAACATGTTATATACCAACAAAGTCCTGGAGTACAAGGCAGCGTGGGGGCACGTGGAAAGCAACGAAATCATGCGCTGTACAAACTCTCGGGTCATTTTTCGACCTCAGTCTCCTCTGCCATGCGATCAATTCCATCTGCACTAGCGAAAAAGGAAACCCACCATTTCCAATTAATTTGATACCCTCATCAAGAAAGCCACCGGCACCAAGAAAAATCTACAATGTCAACCCCGGAGGATACTAGCAGAGCTGAAAGCAGCAGTGCATCCATCCCAGGATCAAGCACTCAACCTACTATCATCACCATACGCGGGTCCACACAGCATCGACCAGATAATACACCTCGTGCAGATACTACACGGCACACAGAAATCTACACCGATAACCCGGGCCATGCGAGTCGTCTTACAGACGCGGAACGCCAGAGACTAGAAGCACTGGTGGTAGACTCGAGAGGCGGGGCGATCTTCGTTACATATGATCTGGTCCACAGAATCGATACGCTCATGGCGGATGGAACCTGTCGCACGGAAGAAGCTTTGATGCAGTACTTGTTTCAAGATGATATCTGGGAGGCTGTTGATTCTAGTGATGTGAATATTACGGAGACAAGGGGGTCCGTAGGGATGGCGATGGTAATGGAAGGCAAGGCGACGAGAGCGAATTGAAATTGACGAATGAAACAGAGAGAGCCATGACGAGGAATTGAAGCGACAGTGATGGTTATTTTAATGCTGGGTGGAAATAACTCGGTTTCTTGCGATTTGGGTGGTTTTGTGGCGATGAGCTGGTCTATGTAATCTAGGAAGGTAGTCTAATCCATCTCATCATGAGTGTTTTTGTTCATTTCTAGCAGTATGCTGCATGCTTGATTTTTCTTTTGTACAAGAAAGGTCCTCTCTATGTAGCAGTAATATGAACAAATGGTCTTTTGCGTGGCGATCATTTCTTCTTTTTGGTTTTATCCACAACCTCGATCATTTGCGGCTTGAGTCCACGGCGAACAAGGGCCGTCTCAATGGCCTTTCGCTGGTCGCCCTGAACCAAAACTTCCATGACTCCCTTTGGAGCACCAGTAGCCTGTGTGACACTAGTGCTACCGGCACACTTCTTCTGTAGCTCTTGTGCCAACAGACTGGGAATAATGCCAAAGACCTCCAGAGTCATGACTTTGGTAACGGTCTTAGAACCTGTCCGCTTCTCGAGAGTGACATGGACCTTCGGTGCGGTGCCCGCTTTTGGCTTGACGTCTGCAATAGTTTGACCGGTCTTCAAAATCACATGGTACGGCGATAGTAGTGTTTTATCATCCATGAGTCGCTTAAAGAGACCATCGCGAGTGACCTTCCCGCGTGCAAGTGTCCCTTTATCCTCGGTTGATGATGAATTGAAGATGGTATTCGCAAGGAATGGGTTGAGGGTTATGATGCGCCGGTTTTCTTTTGAGATGATCGGTGGATTTTGGGATTCAAGATATTGATCCAAGTGACTGGATACTTCGGAGTATTTGTAAAAGTTGTTTGTGTCGCTGGCAGCGAGGGCAGGGAAAATGGTTGGCACCAGTTTTCCTGATGGCCGATATAGACTTTGCACAGTAATCGTCTGACCCACCGAAGGGTCGGAGCCATCCGGCGCAGCCGACTTCTTGCCTTCAGGTGCAGCCGCTTTACTGTTCTCCAAGGCACGCGGTGAAGGCAGTCTATATGGTACAAATCGCTCGACACGATGGTCCGCAAAGTCGACATCCAAAATGACGGTCTCTTGGCCGTTACGCTCCTTGGTCTTGACAAGTTTCGATTTGTCCAGATGTTTCATGAACTTTTTGACGTTCTTCCAACTGGTCTTTTTGATGTTGTAATGCTGAGCCTGTTGGGGGGTGTACACAGGAAGATAAGGAGTGGTGAAGTTGGCGATTAATGCCGAAGCTGTGATTGGCAGTGGAAGGCCATGGTCCGTTGCTGATGGATTATCCTGCTTGAGCTTGTAGAGGGCGTAGACAAAAGCATTAACGAACGCCTCGTCAATTTCTATTATTTGTCAGTACTTGGTTGGTTTCTTTTCAAAATCCAACTGCTGGTTCCAACTACTGGCGGATAAAGAAGGGAGGTGTGGATAACTCACGCTCTGTTGTGGGTGCCTCCTCCTCTGTTACGGGCTCTTCTGACGTGGTTGGGTCATTGCTTGGTGCGTCAATGTCCCCCGTGGCGGTTGTAACCCCATCGTCCTCAATTCTCAACTCCCCCATTTGTTCTTCAACACTTTCAGTTTCATCCTCGTCCCAGCCCTCCAAGTACTCCGGAGCTGGACGACCGGGCAGTGATGCAGAGCTCCACGCCCAAAGTTCATCACCCTCCCAATGCAATCCACGAACCGCATGGCCCTTTGTGCCTTGCACCTCTCCCAATGCTGAAACATCGATCTCACAGATGCCTACAAAAAGTGGCACTGTATGTCTGTCCACACTCGCGACCGCGATAACGGCGCCCTTGACCGCCCTTTCGGGGAATGGAGGTTCATTTGCGAGGCCCGGTGTCATTAAGTCAGCTCCACTATGGAGCTTTCCCATCACAAACTCTGGAGTATAGAGTAATGGAACTAAGTTCGGGTTGTGCCATAATGTGTAGACAGTGGGGTATAGTCGTTTGTCGGCCCCCGGGCCGTGTTCTAGCTTGAACCATAGCACCCGCTCATCGCCGTCGGGATGTGTGCCAACATATACGATCCCTTGAAGTTCGCGAAGGTCTGGACCAGCGGTAGTTGTAAAACGGGCAGTCTGAGTGTTATCGGGCAGGAGGGCATTTCGGATCGATGTGAGGCTTAAGGCGGGGGCAGATGCTGTGCTGGGCTCGGACGAGTCTGCTTTGGTGGGGTTTGAGGTGACAGGGATCTGGTAATCTTCAATAATTTGGTCGGCAATCTTCCTACGATCAGAAGATCGCAGTGGAGAGAGGTTTTTGATCTATTCTGTATTAGTATAGAGTCCTTTGAAGTGGGAGTGTTGTAAACCCAGCAAAGCTTGGAGGGGTAGTGCGGGGCAGAGATCATTTACCGTAGGCTTCTTTTTGAACATAATTGCAAGATTGTAGCTGTAAGCTACAAACACAGAGTATAGTTGACTTCAAACAAGGCGAACTGAAGCGCTGGAGAGTGAGAAGGTGTTAAGAGTCAAGAGGTGACGTGCGAACAAAGAATCTCCCTGAGGTCTCCACATCGCCCGAAGAGGAAAAGAACTGACTTCCAAGGTTTCGGAGCATTTGGCGCATGAATATACCTACGTACTACGTATACCTAGGATTCTCTACAATTAGCTAGGTAGTAGTATGTTGTTTGTATCATCTCTAATTGAATGATCTCTTTTTATAACTACGTCATCTCCAACACATCTTTCATCTTTAATTTATCTCACCGTGAGACTTCGTCTTCCAACGTCAGTCTGAGCCTTTCACTACAATATCTTGTTTCGCCCATTCCGATTTGCTGTTCTCAAGAAAATTTCCTGGAGCTTGCGAGTTCAGTCACCTACAACGTTGACGGTTGTATTTTATCTGGAACACGGGAGGATCATCGAACATTGAAGGTTACTGGCTGGTAACCTGACCATGATATTCCACGGCCAGTTCTGCCTGACCATACAACAAGGATTTACACATTCCAACGGTTCGAGCGCATCAAAAATGGCCATGAATAGCCTCAAACCCATACGAGAGCTCCAGTAAATTGAATTGGAATCAACCACCTAGTTCGCGATTCCGAAACCCCACACCTTGAACGGCCTTCCTGTGGAACTCATACTATCAATATCGAACCTGCACAAACTTGAAGATATCCTTTGTCTCTCCGTGTGCAATCCTCGACTCTTCGGTGCCTTCAGTCGCAAAAGAAAACTTATTCCGCCAACAGAGGGGTCCAGGCTAGTAGTGTTGGATCGAATTGTACGCGATCTCCCAAACCATTTCCTTTGTTACCCTTGCGATGTTCTTCATAAGTTCGACGGGCCAGAATGGTTTGTGAAGTCTTTTTGGTTGGAGTGGCCTTCTCGCCCTCCATGTGTGTATCAATATGAATCGTACAGGGATGGGATTATATCGCACATCCATAAGATCCTGCTTTGGAGTAGGCGCAGGATTTACCCCGATAAACTTCGGTCGGTGATAAGATGGCTTTATTATGGCGCTCAGTATGGTCTTGGCACTGAATCACTATACCACACCTAGGTCAGAGAACATCCCGAGTCAATCACTTTATTTTTGATCGAAGCACGGAGTCACGTAGAGAAAAAAGGTCTTTACCTACGAATCGAAGACATTCTGATTGTGGATAACCGAAGGATGGACCTGTTTGTGCCCAAACATTTACAATCGCCCTTGCCTCGATCGCCGCCACATTTCTTTTGGATCTGTGAACATTTATCTCACCGGGAGTATTTGGATATTGTGAAGTCAATGCTTTCAACATACATTTCAAAGAAATAGATGCCTCCGTCTAGAGGCAACTGCGACAAATGCAACACAGATTTTGACTTTCAACTAAAAGAGGTCGGTCATAAAATAGCTCTCATTCTTACGAAATGGATCATACGACGATCCGCACCAGACTTAGATGCTAGAAGATCTAAACGCTAGGTCGGACGAGTTGCGGGGCCCCATGAAATGGCCAGCCCCCGGCCGCATCACACCCTAGCTGAACTGATGACACGAGCAAGAGGAATGGAGAATCTGGCATCCGATGAGAAAGTTCAAACGCCGAAAGATAATGGAGTCAGTTCCCCCACGATACAACGATATGCGCTCTCGAGCCACTCTAGAGAACACTCGCGATCAGATGAATGGCCAAGAAACACAGCGATTACACCAAGAGAACGGAAACTCCCATCGAGCTATCACTGAGCTGGCCATAAGGATAAAAATGTTGCAAATGCCGTTTTCATTTTCACGGAACTAGTGAGCCAGCACGGCGCAGGACTGGACAGCACCTACATCAAGGGTTTTAAATAACTAGCAACCTCTGGAGAATAAAGCATTGTGTCAGTATGGTCATGAAGAGAGAGCTCACCACAGAGAACGATGACTCTCGTTGGGACCTGGCACCTATCAGGACGGTCTTGCCTAGATTATGGCTACACCTAGACATCTTTAGTGTCCCATTCTCAGCCTAGCTATCAGTATAGTCTGAATGTAAACGTTTTCCCAATTCTACGAGCATTCATTTCCTTCGATCATTAGTTAGCTTATGTATGAGAGTATAAATGCTGAGACCAAGGAATTGGAGGACGGAGCGAGTCCTCGCATTCAATGGTTTGCTCCCAAAATCAAAATATATGGTTTCCAAACTGCCTTTCGTACGAGCGATTCTTTGGTTGTTGTGATAAAATATCTTGGATTAGGTGATCTATGATACTCCTTTTTTATCACCGACGACCACTCCCCCTTCACCGAATTAAAAACATATTACTGGGGCATGTAAAAAACAGGTACTATACTCTTCCAGAACAAGCCTTGCAAGTAATTACTAGCGGTCCCATCTCCTTAACCACGTTCTCTAGGGCGACTTGCCTGGCTGCCTGGCGCACCAACTGTTCTTTAATCCCGCCCCCCTCTTTATTGAGGGACCTGGTAAGCTCTTCCGGAGCCTCCTTTACTTGGAGAAGTATTTCCACTGGCGCTTATTCCTTTTTAATGAAGGGTTTCACCAAAGCCGGGACACCCTCTTTTGTCCTGAGCCATTTAACAACTTTATTGGTGCAATGGTCAATAAATGGCTGACCCAGGGTCAAAAAAGGCCAACTTCCCATGTCGCAATGGTAAATGGTGATATGGATGATATATCGGGAGAGGGAGGAGGAGTAGGAGTACGTGTTGTGGATTCCCTAAACTGGGACTTGGGGTTGGCTTCTGCAAGTGCTATTCGATACATTAAACCCCTACACTCGACCGCACGGGACTGGCTCGATAAATACCTGCCCGCATTTCCAGGAACTAGCATCTATGAAGCTTTGCTGCAAGCTCTTTACGAGCTCCCGCAAGTCATCAGACTTCGGGTTCGCTCTTCCAAAACTCGAGCTGAGTGTGAGCCATCGTGGGCGAGCAGGTGAAAATGGCACAATAGAACGTCAAGTACCCCCATATTTTAATATCATGGTCTCAACATCGCCGCATCTATGCCATATAATTCTGAGTGGAGTTTTTCCCCCCTCGCGGGTTGTATCATCTGTTAGAGTGGAATGTATTCACAAGGCAGTAAAAGAGGAATGCAAGGGGAAGTGAGCCTCGTCAACGAAGATATGGACGAGTGCCAAAAGGCTCGGTGAAACTACTGGTGTGTCTTTAGAGGGCGTGGTGAGCTGGGACAGATTAGTGAAAAACATACGTAATGTATGTAATTGGGATACAGCTCACCGTCTGTGACCTCTTTTTTGTTTCGAAAGATCATGAACGCAAGGGCCCTTTTTGTGACTAGCACCCCTGAATCGATACAAAACGAGATGGGAGAGGATGAGGAGGGGATGGCGAAGTTGAAAAGGAGGTATATAGAGATGACAGTCTCTTTTCTTTCACTGCCCAGTCACTTCTTCTGGGTTATTCTTCATTTCACCTTTGCCTGTGATTTCAGGCAATACAAGTTCACCCGAGCTAACATTAAGCGGAGCTTGGAGTGCCTTAGGCTCAGAATCCGTGATCTATACATCCTGAGACATTTTAGATAATTGGAATTGGCACAGCTAGTGAGCAGTGTTCCACCTCGGGCGACGTATACAAATGAAACACCGCAAGCTAGAGGTGCAAAGCCCTCTGGAATCCATCCTCACAGCTCGAACGTGCCTGTTGCGATCGAAGTCAATTGATTCGCCATCTTGACAAGTCTCTCGAATGGACAACTCTTGCTGAAACAAGTCTTCTGCTTTCCAAGTTTTGCCCCATTGTCTGTTAAGGAGGTAAACCAATCCAACAAACGTAAGGAATGTGATGGCTTAGCCGATGTAATACTTGTAAGCAACGGGTGTGGCCTTTCGGGCCACAAAATACCTTGTTCGATTCGCCTCTCTTAAAGATTTTCGCTCAACAGTGTGTGCATGTATAATGGAAGTGGGCCACACTATCTTAGCATAGCCATCAGATATACGGAGTACGCTTGGTAATCAAGTATTCCTACCTAGGTATTTCAGCGGAATTTACATGATGTCTTAGGGTTGTCACAATCAGATGATGGGGCAGGCATAGGGGGCCTCGGATCGGGGAGCTTCGGGAGTGAAAGATTCCGGATTCCGGCCCGGGTAGACTTCCAAAAGCGGTTCCAGGAGACTGGTGACAAATTGAAATAGGCCAATCAAGAGGACATATGTTTCTATATCACCTCTACGGCAATATATTGAAGTCTAGTACCGAACAATAGTCTTTGATTGACCCTTATCATGGCTAGGGGTACTTTGCACTCGGTCAAATATCACACCGTGCCAAGATGCAAGTATGCACGTGTCGTTACAAAAAGCAAAGTATAAGAAGCAGAAGAGTGAGGCGGGCGTAGATGTTTGAAATTATCAGTCAACTTATTTCATCACAACCTGCTATCCTCCTTCTCAACGATGTCACTCAAAGCAACTCTCGAAGAAACCGCCGCTGGCTGGATCTCAGATCTAGAAAGTCGCTCGCTGGACAATGTTGTTTCACGGTGGACTGATGACATATACTATACTCTCCACCCAGACACCGAGGGGGTCTTCCCAATGACCAAGGAACAGTAAGTCGTAAAACTCTCCAAAGAGATCTTGTGCTGATGCAGCTTCAGATTTCGAACATACGAAAGGGCGGCAGCTTTCTTTAAGCTTTTGAAATCGTTCAAAATTACCATCCACGAGATGTACACGGATGCAGATAAAAGGACAGTGACGATGCTTTGCAGTAGCAAGGGAGAATTGGAAACTGGCCCATATGGCACTGATTATGTCTTCGTGCTCACCATGACGGAGGATGGGAAGAGGATTGAAAAGCTATCGGAGTGGCCTGATTTCCACAAAGTCCAGGTCATTCTTAACAACACCCTCGAGTAGAGGATGTTAGTTGGAGAGATACTTTTTCTATCCTATAGCCACGTGGGAAATATGAATGAGATATTCCTGGGACAAAACCTCGTAGACGGAACTTGCTACCAGTTAGTCCCCACTGAAAGAACTATCTGGTAACTGTTGAAGGTGAATGGACCCGTATGCCTGAGAGCATACAGCCTCGAGCGTTCCCCTCTTCATATGGCGAGGAACGCAGGGAGGTAAGTCCAGTTGCTCGGTGAGCCTTCAAGCTTTCTCTCTCGTCCAAACTTTGCTAGTCTCCTCATGTGCTTTTCAGGATTGCCAACGTGCTCCGTACCGTGCTTGGCTACGGAGTCGGATACTAACCCTGGCCGAGATTTCCTTGATGAAACATAAATTGGTTGACACGGAGAACTATCCCTTCTGGAAGTACATGTTATGTCTATGCGGGAAATTCGCATACATTTCCAGGAGTGACACAGCTTATATGTATTGTCATCACTGCCTCATGCAATGGCCCCCTCCCCTTCACCATCGACTCTGCATCCTCAAGCCCCTGCTCATCCCCTCCGGCTTTCTCGCATCACCGAAGTCCCACACCACCAGAATCGCTTTCTGCACGCACCTGCGCCAACATTGCTTCCAAGTCTGGGAACTGAACACATCCGGGTTTTGCATCCACCATGGTACATCGCCATCCCCCTCGCTTTTGATATCGACGGCCGTCATTGTTTATTGGTTGCTTAATACTGATGTTGAGGAGGATGGAATGGACCAGTGGCTATTCTCTGTGCGGTGTTCCGTCGGCCTCTCACTTCTCGGTGCCTGCTTGGTGATTGTTTTCTTTGCGCATAACTCTCACTAACAGTCGCATTGGTATTCCCTTCCGTTGCCATGGCACTCAAGCTCACTGACTGATGCTGCCCCAGAAATCACATTTTGGCCATGTAATGCGACACGTATCTCATCGTCCCCTGAGGCCATTGGCCCACCACATCCCCCCCAGTTCATTGACCATCTGCCTTTTCAGTTATCAAACGTCGGGTGTTCAAGCAGCACATCCCGCACGGTCTGGTACCGTAGGTTGCAAATGCACCCTAAGTTGCATCGGCATCCTTACTACGGAGAACTTGCTTCTGTACCTCCGAGGCCTTGGCCTGCTCTTGTAGCTCCAAGGCCTGGGCCCGCATCGTCTTAACCTCCTTATACCGGCCCTGCGTGGAGTAGGTGGTCGCAAGGTTTCCTAAACTCCAGATGGTGTCGGGATATTCCTCGCCGAGCACCTGCTGCCGTAGGGCTAGGGCCTTGACCTCCATCGTCTCGGCCTCGCTATACCGGCCCTGTTCGTAGTAGGTAACCGCAAGGTTTGCTAAACTCTGGATCGTATCGGGATGTTCCTCGCCGAGCACCTGCTGCCGTAGGGCTAGGGCTTTGACCTCCATCGGCTCGGCCTCGCTATACCGGCCCTGTTCGTGGTAGGTAGACGCAAGGTTTGCTAAACTCCGGATCGTATCGGGATGTTCCTCGCCGAGCACCTGCTGCCGTAGGGCTAGGGCCTTGACCTCCATCGGCTCGGCCTCGCTATACCGGCCCTGTTTGTGGTAGGTAGACGCAAGGTTTGCTAAACTCCGGATCGTATCGGGATGTTCCTCGCCGAGCACCTGCTGCCGTAGGGCTAGGGCCTTGACCCCCATCGGCTCGGCCTCGCTATACCGGCCCTGTGCGTGGTAGGTAGACGCAAGGTTTGCTAAACTCCGGATCGTATCGGGATGTTCCTCGCCGAGTACCTGCTGCCGTAGGGCTAGGGCCTTAACCTCTATCGGCTCGGCCTTGCTATACCAGCCCTGTGCGTAGTAGGTAGCCGCAAGGTTTGCTAAACTCTCGATCGTATCGGGATGTTCCTCGCCGAGCACCTGCTGCCGTAGGGCTAGGGCCTTAACCTCTATCATCTCGGCCTCGCTATACCGGCCCTGTGCGGAGTAGGTAGACGCAAGGTCTGCTAAACTCTGGATCGTGTGGGGATGTTCCTCGCCGAGTACCTGCTGCCGTAGGGCTAGGGCCTTAACCTCTATCGGCTCGGCCTCGCTATACCAGCCCTGTGCGTGGTAGGTAGACGCAAGGTCTGCTAAACTCTGGATTGTGTCGGGATGTTCCTCGCCGAGCACCTGCTGCCGTAGGGCTAGGGCCTTGACGTCTATCGGCTCGGCCTTGCTATACCAGCCCTGTGCGTGGTAGGTAGCCGCAAGGTTTGCTAAACTCTGGATCGTATCGGGATGTTCCTCGCCGAGCACCTGCTGCCGTAGGGCTAGGGCCTTGACGTCCATCGGCTCGGCCTCGCTATACCGGCCCTGTGCGTGGTAGGTAGACGCAAGGTTTGCTAAACTCTGGATCGTGTCGGGATGTTCCTCACCGAGTACCTGCTGCCGTAGTTCGTACGCCCTCTCATCGACCGGCTGCTTATCTATCCACCTACCACAGTCGTAGAAATACCCCGAAACCTGGGTCAAAAGATCCGATACCTCTCTCCCCCTCTTACAGACCTCTGCCCACTTGCCCAATTCCACCGCATGGGTAACGTACTTCTCACATTTTCGCCACGTCTTAGGGTTCGAATCAGGAAAGAGGCTTGCCACAATCTGGAGCGCCACATTTGGGAAGTATGCCGCGTTTTCAGTGCTCCTCACACTGAGCCCGTATCGTGTAGCCTCTTGTACAAGTTTATGTATGTCGTACTGCTGCACAGTCCCATCTTTTCCCTCACGTACACTGAGAAATGAAAACTCTCTTAGCCGCGTGATAGATTCCATGAATAGGTCTTGGCTCTCATATGACCAAGGCTCCTGTCCCTCGTTGCCCAGAGTATCCACTGCCGCCATAAGCTCGATCGGGATGTTTTGGTTGTTGACGTACGCAATGACCTGGAGGATCCTATACGCCAGTTCGTCTTCCTCCCGGATGCGCTCGACGGATATGCTCCACGTCTCTAAAACACTGTTCGGAACATCAGGCCGTCGGTGCCGATCGAACTGCTCCGCTTTGAGGATCCGCCATCGCTCCTGTCCTTCTAATAGTCGAGATAGATACTGCCGTACTGGCATTGATCTTCGCCTCATAAATGCACCGGCCTGTGAAATGGCTAGTGGTAGCCACTGGAGCTCTTCAAGCAATTTTCTTGCGTCGCTGTCTTCTTCACTGCTTGCCTCGCCTTGACCGTTCTTCAAATTTCCAAGGAGACGGATCGCCTCGTCAGTACTCATACGGCCGACTTGGATACCACACTGCGCACCGACAAGGGTACCAACGATCTGTTCATCGCGGCTTGTCCACAGCACCTTTCCGCTAGCACCTTTTGGTACGTAGCTGGCTAGGCTTGAGAGTTTCTCCGCGGATTCCTCTCTCCGGCTAACACCGAAGACTGCTAGATCGTCGGCATTGTCGAGAACAAGCAGCCATCGTGGCTGGCTCTCAATACGGTCGCGCACTGCTGTGAGAAGCTTTTCACCGTCGAGATCGTCTGGGAGGCCTAGCTTGCCCGCGATAGCCTTGTAATCCTGAGTGAACGTCGCCTGGTTATCGGCATGGACCCAAAAGACGGAACACACAGGGTCCTTGCTTTGACTTTGGCGCCAGGCGAGTTCAAGCGCTACCTGGGTTTTCCTTCTATCGTTAGCTAGCCTATCTATGCGAGCGTAATAAACCTTACCCGGATCCGCCGAGACCCCAAAGGGCAGCGCTATGGGATTCAGTGGACTGAAAGAAGGGGTTGAGCTTGGCGATGATAGCGGTGCGGTCGACCATATCCTCGTTTCGGGGGAAGGGGATCACATAATAGGCTTAAGAAAAGAATGTTAGATACTAGGAATTTCCTGGGGTAGACAAGACGGACACTTCGCGATTTCCTTGGCTTCAAAATGATTGTGTACTATTCTCCACGTTAATCTCAGCTCGTATCTATCTATCCCGGGTTTCCTGGGCTATCATCCGTAGGGGGACTGTACCGAATTGCTGATGCTGATCACCATGGACCTCATAGTAAGAACTGGCCTCAATTTGCCGCATGCCCCCGGAGGTATTGTACTGACGATTGTTTTCACCGTACTGCTTGGCGGAACCCGGCTGCTCATCCAGAGTAGAGCCCGCCTGTGGTTGATTCGAATGGTATTTGCTGCTTGTCTTTAGGTCTTTAATCCACCGTCTCATCTCTCCACAAACCGCCAAAAGCCCAGGGTCGGCCGAACTGGCGAATTTGGTCATATCCATATGATTGCCGTGGATTCCGATCGGGATGTAGCCTGGCAGGATTGCCGAATCCTGTGGCACAACCTATTGCCTCGACGTTAGTATTCAGGGATGATCCTGGATTTGCTTTACCCACTAAACCAATACCCGGCAAAGGCATTTCTTCGTAGAAGCAAGTGATTTCAATCGGCGGCAAACTGTGTGCACTTCGTGCCTTGACCATTGTGTGAAAGCCGTCTTGAATTCGCGCAAGCACCTCTGAATCACGTTTGAGGACACCGACTATTTTGGAATTCGTCTTTTTGACGAGGCCGATGGAGCGGGACAAGGCCTCAGCCCATCTAGCAAGGCCAGATCCATGATGAGGTGTGCCGAGAAAGATAATACCGCAGGTGGAATGGAGGATATTACTGAGGTGTCGCTCTGGGCGTTGGTTGGATGCGAGCAAGGCCTATCTAGGATGTTAGAGCAGCTCACACAACCAAAGCGGGGTGCCGATCTTACATCCTCGCAGACCAATCCTCCTAAGCTATGACAGACAAATATGATCGGTCGTTCATTCTGTAGATATTAGTATGCTCTCGTATCTGCAGAACTGGATGTCCTACCGTGTCGTCGTTCTCTCGGTACGTTGACAGAGCTGTTAGCAGGTTCCCCGCGTGGTTGGCGATGCGACTCTGCGACACAACTCCTTTCCAGTCGGCAACATTTGCATCGTATCCAAATGTAAGGACGCGGGCTGTCGGAATTGCAGGTGGTAGGAGGGTTTTGGGCCAGGGGTCGGTCGCGTCACTAGCAGTCCACGTCGCATCGCGATCGCCGGTAAGACCGTGGATGAAGATGATGCTAAAGGGGAATGTTAGGGGATTCCGTTTCGGACCCAAGAAGGTACGTACTCGATTTCTCCATTATCTGGGGCGTATAATAGTTTGATACCGGTCGGGAAGGTTTTTGAATTATCCTGGTTTGCGGCTGGAACCCGTCGTCGCCAAAGAAACCCCATTCTGGCTATGCGCCAAAGGAGGCCAGGTACTTTTGTTGACGGGATCTAATTCAACGTCTTGCGTATTAGATCAAAGCGAAGATATTTAGATTGGAATAAAAAGACACTGGAATGGAAGATATCGCCATGGAGAAACCCCCCATTGCGATACCTTTAGTTAGAGTACCCCGTAGTCACTTGGCCATGCCTGAAGGGCGCTTTTTCGTTGCATATGATTCGCCTTGCTGCGCCTTGCACTTCAGCCCTAGAGGGGCTGAAGTAGCTGTGTCTATTTTTCACTACTCAAACATGGCCACATGAATGAAGAACAAAAAGATTGCCAAAAAAAAAGTCTTTAAATTAGGTGTGAAGCCCTGGAGATGTGAATAAATTTTAAGGTAAACTTCGACCGCCGTGGATGGGTGGACGGGCGGGTCGCAGATCGACGGGGGCCCAAAGTCGCAAGTGATGCCTGAGTGCTTTATTTTGGCCTGACAGAAAACCTACTCCTGGAGGCACTACAAGAATAGTCAACCGCTTATGCAGATCTTGGTTGTTCTTTTTAGATGTCTTTTTAAGTTTATATAAAGACGGTAATGTATAACCTTCCAAGGTTTGTTTACAGCCCTTAATAATGTATCCTGGTTCTGATAGCCATAGGTAGAGGAAAAATGAAGCTTTTCATGCCATATAAAATCAGACATCTCCACTTCATGGGGTGGTTTGAACTAGACTTTGTACGTAGTATGAAAAGCTTCATTTTCATAGCCAGGGAGACCGCCTAAAAACTAGAGATGCATAGATTTATATGGTCTCAAAAGCTTTCCATGGGTGATTTACGTTAGGCTATAACCGTGCTAAGCGCCTAACACACCCCCTTGGTGCGCCTTGGAAGATGACAGATTTTGACCAGATACTAGATCTAAAAATTAGATATATTTTATATGACCTGCCTATATAAAAGCTAGTTAGGTACCTCGTAGGCATCATTCAACTAAATAAAGAAGAGAAAGTGTACAAAGATGTAATATAAGTCTAGCTTATTTAATTTGATGATAATCTTCCGCATTAATTCTCGATAACATGGAAAACAGATAATAATTTTGAAAGGACGTTTGGCACAGTTATAGAGAGGCCTAGAAGTGGGCTAAACTAAGCTAGACTCCAAGCCAAAATAAAGCACCAAGCCATCGAGATGAGCGCTATGCTCCTTCGTGCGCGGAGTTGCCCCCCCCAATCGCCGCCGGTAATGCGTTCCTGGACTCCTTCGCCACCTACCGTCGTCGCCTAGGTCGACCGGTCTGTGCAGTTGACCTCGGTGTTATTGAAGATGTTGGTTATATCCACGAACGAGATGGCATGCAACAGAAGCTGGACACCAGCATCTGGGTGGGCATCAACGAGGGCCTCTTGCGTCGCACCCTGTGCTTTTCAATCTTGCAGCAACGAGCCGATGCGCCATCGACACTCTCCGCCACGCAGATAATCACGGGCATCCCCGTACCTCAGCCTGAGAATTCGCAGTTGTTGCAAGACGCTCGATTTTCTGGTCTCTTTACCACCACTGGGCGCACAGCGACCGGCAGTGGCGAGGGGAATAGCTCGGCTGGGTCTAAGGATATTCAGGCATTGTTGCTGCTGCTTCGATCGAAATCCCCGGATCATGCAGCGCAGCTTGCAGCGACTGTAGAGGTAGTCAATAAGTGCTTTGTGAGAGTCCTTCGACTTTCGGAGCCTATAGATACCGGACGGCCTCTCTCGGTTTACGGCATTGATTCTTTGGCTGCCGTGGAAGTCCGAAACTGGCTTCGAGTTGAACTTGGGGCTTTGGTAACTACATTGGATATTCTGAACGCTTCATCGTTGATTGCTCTGTGCGAGAAGGTTGTATCGAAAGTGGTCGCTTCATAGAGCCAAAGAGGAGGGGAGACAGGGGGTTCGTCAATACGTAGTCCTTTAAATATAGTCTTGTTTCTTCTCTGCTTCCTGATCATTCTACAACTGAATTGTCTCATAAATTCGCTCTTCAAGGAGGGTATTAGCATATTAGACCTTTCTCCCTTAGTAACAGCGTAGGACAAACACGAAAGTAAAATCTTGCCAGGTTTAATACGTAGGGTGGTATAAAGCGATATGTTCTTCCAAACATTCAAGGAACCTTCGTTGTTAAGCAAAAAAAGCGACTCCAAATTTTCCCAAGGAGAAGAAAGAGAAAAGAAAAAGAAAAACAGCGGGGGATAGCCGTGTACCTGGTGAGGTGGTCCGTAGGTCGGAAGTGTCAGACCCGGAGGATCCCTGCAAAAGGTGGAAGCCACCGATTTCCAGCGGAAACATGCAGTGTCAGCAGGCTGAGCGTGCAGGGAGAACAAAGAAATGACAAACCCCGGAGATTTACATAAATCGTCACATATAAGCGCATGGGGGACTTCTCTCATGGAGGAATTTCAATTAACATTCATCCCATCCGACCATGTCGCTTACCTCCCTCCGAAATCTGCGAACCCAATGGTTCCCACCCAAACCGACCTTCACTGAGAAAGAGCTACCCTCGCAGAACGGTCGGGTTTTCATCGTGACAGGTGGAAATGCCGGCGTCGGCCTTGAATTATGCAAGATCCTGTATGGCTCCGGTGCCACCGTCTACATGGTATCAAGATCAAAGGTAAGTTCTCCCCCAAACAAATCCAGAGTCATGACTAACATCGATTGGCTAACATTGTTCTCCAGGAACGTGCGGAAAGCGCGATTCAATTCATCGTGAAGGTTGAACCTGCACCGAAGTCACCCGGCAAGATCAAGTTCCTCCATCTTGACCTCAACGACTTGGAATCAGTCAAGGGGGCAGCGACTACCTTCGCCCAACAATAATCAAAACTCGATGTCCTCTGGAATAATGCGGGAACTGGAGCAAATATTGTTGAACCCGGCGCTAAAACAACCCAGGGATTTGAGGCTATGGTGGGGATGCACTGTATCGCGACTTTATTGTTCACTGAGCTCCTGCGACCGCAGCTACGGGCTGCTGCAGCAGCGCCCGAGACACCTCGTGGATCGGTGCGGGTAGTGTGGACATCCAGCTTTTTGGCAGAGGGAGCCTCGCCACCAAATGGGATTTATTTCGCCGTGCTGGATAAGGGAACCAAAGATCGCACTCGCAACTATGCTGTTTCAAAGGTGGGAACCTGGATGTTGGGCCGAGAGTTGGCACGACGATCCCAAGTCGACCAGGACAATATTGTGAGCATGGTGCAGAATCCAGGCAATCTCAATGCGGGTTCCTATGCAGGGACTCCGGCAACATGGCCCCTTGCTCCATGAGGCCAAGTTTGGGGCCTATACTGAGCTCTACACCGGTCTCTCATCCGAGATAACTCTTGAGAAGAATGGCGCATACATCATTCCCTGGGGAAGAATTCGACCGGATGAGGATTGTCCACGACGAGATATCATCAAGGCAATGACTTCCACCGAGGATGGGGGACTTGGATATCAAATACGATTTTGGGAGTGGTGTGAGGAGCAGTGGAAGCCCTTTGTGTAAATCCCAAATTTCACTACTACGTGTCTCAAGAGGTTGAGCATACTTGGGTGATGCTAGGTCTATTATAGCCCCAATGGCATGTATTCCGATCGCAATGAGACCCAGAGAGCAAGCTTTATCTCTTTATCAGTGCCCGACTGAATTTGTCTTTAACATGATCCTCTGGTCTTCTAATCATAATGTGACTCTCTTACCCTTTCCGGTTCACTGACGCTGAAAGAATCCACCTTCACATATACAAAAGGTAGAGGCATTATTACATCCTAGTGATCCACTCATCTACCGACCCGTGAATTCCATTTAATTCAAGGTATCCATGCATGCACCTTAATAATCAATGCATACCTCTATGGCTCCAGGCTACATGTAAATTCATGTCCGTTCATGGCCGATACGCTCTTCCGGAAGCAAGTTTGATTGGCCACGATACCCACGAAGTAGACTACAAGACTACAAACCTCAGATGGATATAGACATGGGCACTCAAATTTGGAAATTGAAAATCCTTGCGGTTTGTGGAGGATTGAAATCTTACTGATCTACAATACGATCTGCAAGGTGGCCCTAGTTTTAGGGCCCCGCTATAGGGCTGATATATTCTGTGTTGGCTTAAGCCTGATAGTTGTCCCAGGACGTGGGAAATCTAAGGATATATAAATTTATAACCCAACATAGCATGAACTTGGGTTATATGCGCGATGAGATGTGAAGAAAAGGTTAAAGAATGTTCAAATCGCATGTATATTCTATTCATTTCTATGCTGAGCCATCAATGTAGGTCAAAAATGAACACTGAAATCAAACTGCTCAAATCCGTCTAATCCATTTTCAATACGGTCTGCTTCTTGCTCGGAGAGGCCTTATACCCCTTCTCAATAGCATCATCCAAATCGACCACATTCATTGATAATTCAGGTCGCGGATGAATCAAATTCTGTTCAAAGAAACGGGTCAAGATTTGCATCTCTTCCGCAGTATCTTCAGTTGTAGCAAGACCAGAGTTACAGCCTACAAGCCCAATCTCCTTTCGATAAGCCTGGAAAATGTCTAAACTGAGCTTCGTAGATCCCCCTCCTCGTGGCGCCGCAATCCATGCATACCGACCTTTGACGGCCAAAGCCTGGATGGCAGCATTCATGATATCGAGGTTTCCGATAGTATCAATCACCACATTGACACCGATATTATTGGTAAGAGAGGAAATTTTGCTCTCAAACTCTGCGGGAATATCGCCTTTCAATATGATATCTGGATTGTCGTCTTTGTTTCGAGTTGCAGTCAAGATGCGCTTGCACCCTATTGCCCGAGCAATCTGAACAGCAGAAGACCCCACGGCCCCGCTGGCACCCAGAACAAGAACAACATCCTCTGGCTTTGTTCTTGCCCGTGTGAGGCATCGCAGAGCTGTCGTGAAAGGAACCCCAACTGTAGCAGCCTGAAGGAGGGAAATTGTGTCGGGCTTCTCGATAAGCATGTTCTCGGGGATGAGGCAGTATTGCGCATGTGGGCCGTCCATCTTGAACCCAAGTTCGGCACCACCAGTTCCATAGACGGTTTTCCCGATCCATTTGGAGCGCATAGCACCTGACTCATGCTTCAAGTCGATCACTGTGCCGGAGTAGTCACGACCAGGAATTCGGGGGAAGGTTGTCTTCGGGAATCCACCGATACTGTTGAATTTATCCGACGGATTAATGCAAGAGTATTGGACTTTAACAAGAGCGAGGCCAGTGGTGGGAGTTGGAATTGGACGATTGACAAGTGAAAGTGTTGGCAGAGAGGCCTCGAGATCTTTCGACAGCTGCAAAGCCTTCATCATTGCGTATGTGAGGAATTTAGTAAGACTATCCTCAATATTGGTAAAGGTGAGACAGGTAAGATGTATTTGTAACTAAACCACATTGAACAGATTAGGGCTCTTTATATTTCGAATCAGCTCGAGTGATATTTCTAGTGAGCCACTCGAAACTCCGTTCTCCGTTCTCCGTTCTCCGATCCGATCCGATCCCACCCCGTTCACGCCCCTAAACCGCATTTGTGCTGACTTACCCTGAAATTCTGGAATTGAACTGCGTTGAATTACAGAAGTGTTCGCCTCTCTGCCATCTAAAGTTCATCTTTCAAAAAAAAAATTATTCTATATTCATCCAGTCTCTAAACGGGTTACACCCTCAACAACCCAACCATCCCATTATCGCCTCTCTTTGTCGGATCTTGGCTGCGAACATGTCCGATGAACCAGTGGAATTTCACGAGAAATTTTTACATGAGCCTAATGGCAATGACCCTAATGCCGTGGATTCAAACTCCTACCCGGAAGATATTGCTCGTGCGATCACCAACCAGTCAGTCGAAATACCAATGAACTCGCTGCATGAGTATATATTCATTGGCGTGGTGTGTGCTGCTCAATTCATGACCCAAGCAGGCCTTGCCCTTGCTATAGTACCTCTTCACATCATTGGCGATGGCTTCCACGTCACCAATCCCGGGCAATTAAGCTGGTATGCTGCCGCATACAGCCTAACGGTCGGTACCTTCATTCTCATTGCAGGAAGGCTAGGGGATCTCTATGGACATAGACTCATGTTCATTGGTGGCTTTGCTTGGTTTGGCCTCTGGTCCATTCTTGGAGGGTTTTCCGTATGGTCAAACCAAATATTCTTCGACATTTGCCGTGCATTGCAAGGCATTGGGCCAGCCTTCTTGCTACCGAATGCGCTGGCTATACTGGGACGCACATACCCCCCTGGACCTCGAAAGGATATGGTCTTTAGTATCTTTGGCGCGACTGCACCCGGGGGATTTAATGTTGGGGGTGCGTTCTCGGCTCTCTTAGCCGAGCGTGCTTGGTGGCCATGGGGATATTGGATCATGGGAATCGTTTGCATTGCCTTTGCAGTATTTGGCATGCTGGTTATACCCAAATCACCATCTCCCAAATCATCAGATCAAACGCCATGGTGGGTCAAATGTGATCTACTTGGGGGTTCACTCGGTATCGCGGCGCTTATTCTCATTAATTTCGCATGGAATCAAGGACCAAGTGTCGGCTGGGCGACCGTCTATGTCTACGTTCTTTTGATCGTTGGATTCTTGTGTCTAGCACTATTCTTATGGATCGAGTTGCATGCAGCCTGTCCCTTACTACCCCGGGAGATTTTCTCTGAGGATGTTGCATGGGTACTAGGCTGTATAGCTGCCGGCTGGTCCAGCTTTGGAGTTGTGGTCTTTTATTTCTTCCAATTCATGGAAGTCATCAAAGGAGAGGCACCCCTGTTGGTGCTTGCGAAATTTGCACCCTCGGCCGTGTCTGGTGCAATCGCTGCAATTGCAACCGGGTTTATTTTAGCTCGGGTGCGCCCCAGTGTGATCATGTTGATCGCTATGCTTGCATTTACGGGTGGTCAAATCCTCTTAGCCACACTGCCTGTTCATCAAACATACTGGGCCCAGGCATTTGTCATTTCTATATTGACCCCGTGGGGCATGTAAGTATACTCTCCATTGCCCTATTTGATATGTCTCGATGAACTAATCTTCTATCAGGGACATGTCTTTTCCATCTGGGACGATTATCCTCAGCAATAACATGCCACGGGAGCATCAAGGTCTTGCTGCCTCACTCGTCAATACCATTGTGAACTATTCCATCTCGATTGGACTTGGGCTTGCTGGAACTGTTGAAAGTCAGGTTAACCGTGGCGGCACCGATACATTGAGAGGTTATCGGGGTGCAAGCTACATGGGTATTGGCCTCGCTGGTCTAGGGGTTGGTGTTGCGACCATGTTCGTCATTCGAAGCTTAACTCGGCGTGACAAGATGGACTCTACTACCACAGAAGATGGTTTATGAGATATTACCATGAAATTTGTATATAATTGTAGTTTTAGATATTGAATAATGTTTGCAGGTCAATGAATGGTGACTCGGGGTAAAGATCAAAGAGAGAAGCAACTTGCGGATCAAACATCGCCAAATCACCTTGTCCTCGTTGTCCTCGAAATGAGGCATCATTTTCTGGTCGCATTCCCTTGGCAAACCGAAGAAGGTTGGCTTGTTTATCCTTCTCCCCTTGACATGCACTAGTTAATAATAACAATGTGCTGAATGCTTCCTGGGTAAGATGGGTATTGAAATGCTGAATAACCGTCTCAAATGTTTCAATTGTTGGTTGGATATGTGAAAGTGTCTCTGTTGTCCCAATAGAGAGACAAACGCATACAAACTGAAAGAGTGCGTTTGTAACATTCCACCATGGGTGGAGTTGAGCCGACAACCGTCGGGCTGCGGGGAGGGCCGCGGTACCTGCCTGAACTATGAGCTTGGTTTGTTGTCTAGTGGGACCAAGACCAAAAATATGGAGACGACGATGAATGGCGAAACATAGCTCCGCTCTTGCAAGCAGCAGAAAGTCATGATCTACTGGTGTGGCCATCAACTCTTCCATTGCGTGCAATAGCTGGGCCTGGTTCGTAATTGGGTCCGAGTGAGTCGTTGCAGTCGAGATTTTGTTGGTAAGTTCCGATAATTGTAAAGTGAAATCACCCTGTTGCGGTCGGACATGGCGATGTACAGCAGAATCAAGATGTATTATACTCTTCCCATAATCATATGCAATCATAATGTGGAGGCTCTGCGCAACGGACGTGATACGTGCGCATAAATCAGAGTCGTCATGCATTGATGTATTCGTACCCTCTGTGGAAGAGGCTAGTCGTGCTGCATCATAATGTATTCCAGTGAGCTCGATCAAATGTAAAGTGGTGGCACTTTGCAGCCACGCTACATTGGGTCGACCAGTTGCGCGGGAGTAAATAGTCCTTAAAATCCAGGCCACGACTAGGTCCTGCAAGGGGCGACGGCTGATAACAGGATCATCAAGCAGATTCTTGGCATGAAGTACAATCTCCAACTCCTTTTCTTGCCCGAGTCGATTAGAGAATAGAGACCCTAATGCAATGACACCAGTAATCACTGCCTCGAAAGGATATCCCTCGAGTCGGCCCTGCCAGTGTCCCTGGGCCCTTTGAAAGATGGATTCCATTTTCATAAAGCCAAAGACTGGGTGAATGACGGATGTGAATACATCAATGCAGCTACTTGCTTGGTCCCAGGAAAGAAGCTGTGGAAGTCGAATTGAAAGTGAGCTCTCGGGTTCTTTTCGAATCCCAATATGATATCCGAATGAATGAAGGCGTGGAGGTTCAGACAGGTCAAGTCCTAACCCCAAAGATCTTGCCTGGGAAACGGATGAGACGTGGCTCAGAAATCTTCCTTTCTCCCGCTCTAGGAAGCTCGCCTGTTGTTCAATGGCTCCCGTTGAGACTGGGCCACCGGAGCGAGCGTGTTCAGGTGTTGGTGGTGGGTGCTCCACAGGCGTCATCTGCGGGACACTACGCGCAGCTCGAGCACTTCTTTGCGACTTTCCATATTCATATCGACAGGTATATTCATAACGGATGCAGGTCGAGCAAGGTAATCCGCCATCGCATTTTCGCTTCCGCTTTCGGCATTCGTCGCACGCACGTCGTGGACGCAGTCGCGTACCTTCGGGTTTGGAGCTAGGTTGGTGAGAACTCATTCTAAGTGAATCTATTATGTGGAGCTTAGCCAATCGCAATGCAAAACAATCTCGATCTAAAGTTATCCCGATCGCATCGCTGGGTTGGAAGGCGGCACGGAACGGAAGAGGACGGATTACGATCGGAGCTAAAAGCGTCACGGGCTTGACTCGGATTTATCCCGGAGTTAAGGTAGAGTAGGATTAAGCATAAAAAGGCAGACCCACAGTGAGATTCCCTTAACCTCGCTTCACTTGATCCCATCAGCCCTCTAATATCACGGATAGGATGTTCGTGTATGGAAACAGTGACTGAAGAGGAGCCATGTCTCGACTAGGAAATGACATTACGGGCTACAATGTTGTTATTATGGCTGTGGCTGGGTCAGTTTAGCCTTAACACGGATTTGAACTATGTATTATTTCAAAATGCTAAAAACTACATCGAAGAAGGCAGAGATATGTACAAGCGGTGAATCCTCAAAACCAAAAGGACCAAGTCCCAACCGGTCGCTATGCACTGCGATACTCAAAAATCGCTGCTGGCAAATGAACAATGGCGTTAGTAAACCGAACAAGGCATCGTGAAAATTTGAGGCGGGGAAATGAAAGAGGTCGTCCGATTGACTCGGTGTAATCGGTTTAACGGTCTTCTAGATGGGGCCGATTCCTTGAGGAATCGACAACCCAAGGCCGCCGTTATGTGCATTATTGAACAAATTGTGCTGCATGCGGAACATGGCACGGGTATTATGTATGTATGTGCAAATGCCGGGACGTGTCCAGCTGGATTCGCGGCACCCTTTGGCAGGTGCCTCATCGGAGCATAGCACCGAGCTCTTCGGGTTCTCTGCTTCTGGCTGAATCTGTCATGTCGACGGAGTGAAGTTCAAGGCCTCGGGTCGTCAGGACTATACTTCCAGCGTTTGTGATTCTCCGCGATCCACCACTGTGACACATGGGCAGCCTCGCTAAGCCACCTGGCGGCTTCGGGCCCGTATCGTGTCTGTACAACATCAAATAGGGTCACGACATCGAGGTCTTCTTCGGCAGCGAACTCGAGGGGATCGGCGACAACATTACTGAATCGCCACGGGGCATTCGGGATAAGCGGGACGACTAGACGGTACGGTTTCGAGGCTGCTCGCATGGAGACCCAGGTTCCTCCAGGGTTCATCGTAGAGAAATGCCACTCCTGCTTCTTATCCTGCTCAGGAATGAGTTGACGTAGCAACGACTGACCCTCGTATAAGGGAAGCAGGTCCTTCAATATGTGTGCTGACTGTTCGTTGATATTGGAGGTTTCGATTAGCATATCGAGGATGCTGGGAAGAATCTGAGTCGAGAGGACGGCGCCCCTGATTTCAACCGGGGGTAGCTTGGGGTGGGCGAAGAGGAGGGGAACATGGAAACTGGCTACGTGGGGGTCATGGTTGGCTGTGATACCACCGTCATTTGGAAGAGATAAACCACTATAATAGGTTAATAAAGGGGTTGATACGCTACAATAAATAGGGAGAACTTACTGGTCACCTGCCATGACAAGTAGGGTCTCATCGGCGACTCCAGCCTCGGCGAGGATCTCAAGGATGGTAGCCAACCAGTCATCCTGATACTTCAGGGTATTTAGGTACCGGTTCAAATTCTCGTTCCATCCAGCGCGATTCCCGAAGTAATCCTCGTAGTCGCCAGGCTTGAACCAAGGAGTATGGGTATTGTGGGTTAGATGACCAATAAAGAGGCGAGTGTTATTCTTCTTGGCCTCGGCAAACGCATCCCGCATATAGTTCTTCAGTGTGTGGTCCGGGTGACCATATTTCTGCTCATCCTCTGGCTCCTCCGGGATATATATGGCACCGGCTTCGTTGATTGATTCTTTTGTCGTTATATCTTTGAATCCTAGGGTAGGAGTAAGGTCCTCCTGGTGGTCCCAGGTGCCATAGTGGGATTGCATCCACTTGGAATACCACGGCCAGGAGGTCCAATCCTTAGTGTCACTAGTGATGTTGGATTGCTGAGTCAAGGCATCAAATATGTGCGGCAGGCAAGGCTGGTAAATATCGTGGAAGTATTCAAGATTGTCTTGAACGGCCATAGGGCTCACACCGCACATAGTGCCTGTAATACTCTTCATGGTGTATGTACCAGATGTGTACGCATTTTTCGCGCTAAGACCGCCATATGGCTTTGGACGATCCTTGTTCTCCTTGAACCCAGTCTCAAACCCAGTGAATCTTTCGGCGATAGGGGTGAGATTGGCGAGTTTATCCATAACCTCGTCGGGGATCTTCCCGTCCCAGGACTTTCTTATGTGCTCCATGATGTAAGAGTCGGAACGGAAGGGAAACACGTCCTGCCGATTGCTCTCTAATTTGATAAGAATAACATGCTTGATCTTGACATCTCCGCTGTGGAGCACGTCGCGGATTGGCTCCAAAATGTCGTTCTGCAGGTTGGGAATGTGCAAAGGATCTTTCATCGGGTTGTAGTGTTCATACACATAGTCTTTAGGGTCGGTAGTGTTGAAGTGATTTATGTGGAAGGGAGACCAATCCGGCCAGGCAGTTGCCGCATCACCCGTATGTAACCAATCGAATGTCGGGAAGGAGTCTAGAGCAGTTTTGCCCTCTAGCCAGCTGTAATCGCCTGGCAACGATGCAACAGTTCGCTGAGAAGATCCAAACCTGAGGCCACCAAATGGCGCGAGAGGCAAGGATGCGGAGAGGAAACTGTAAGCCATGTCGTGCGGACGAACGACACGGAGCAAAAGTAGAATTGCGCTGCACGATACGACGATAACGGGCTTCAGCAATGCCCGACTCTTCTGTACAGGCGGGTCTTGAGGAGCATCCAGCAGCGATACAGAGTCGCTGTTATCATCGCCCACTTCGTAGTCGTCGATTGCGATTTGCTCATAGATATCTGGGTGTGGCAGAGCTTGCTTATTGGGGCGGAAGTAGCGGTATGTGGCGGACAAGACTGCACCCCAGACCCTCAGGAAAGCTGCGGTGACCCAGGATAGATACGGTGTTGCGTAGAATCCGCCGACCAAAATCGACGTTTCGAGAAGGATAGCGATGGAGAGGGCCGAGAGGACAGTCGCGGCGGAGGGCTTCTCCTTGCGGAAGCCACTCGACATGTGCCAATGGATCTCCGAGCCCATGTGGATGTAAAAGGAGATGTTGGCGGAAATCATCGACGAGACACCTAGACTGAGAGATAATTAGCAATTCGTCATTCGTCCGTGAATGAGATAAACGGCTGCCTACCTGAATAACGTGATAAACACGGCCGCTAGATCCCGAGTTGTTCGCCATTCATATGATCGGGCCAGGCTGCGCGCGCCCAGAATGAGCAGGATATCCAGGAAAAAAAGGTGGGGCCCCAGACGACCAGGGATAACACCGTCAGCGCATTGATATGGACGTAGATATGGAAGGCTTTGGAGAGCAAGAGGGATATGAAAATGACCGAAAATAAATAGGCGCGGGAGGCTGCCCAACCACGGTCCAAATGCGCCTGGGGGGATCTGGCGACTTTGACGGCGAAGATGGCTGCAGATTCAAGCTTCCCGCGCAGCCGCTGGGAAAGACCGCCTTGCAGCTGCCAGGCAGGTTTCATGATATATACCAAAAAAAAAGAGGTGGAATGTGTCAAATCATGCAAGAATGTTGCACCTAAACTGACTGAGGGACAGACTTCTCCCAGCCATGGATGTAATGAAAGAAGTGGAAGAGAGCTGAAGGATCCGATAAGGATTTGGGGAGGACAGAAATAAGGAGAGCTTTGAAAGAATAATCATGGAACATGCGAAGGTCCACGCAGGGTCCACGGTCCACACGTGCCCAAAGATCCGTTATGTGTGCAAGTAATATCCCAGAGGTCTTGGGGAGGCAAAGATCCGCAATCCCTCCAGGGCTATCGTCATAGGGCAGAATCTCCCTAATCTGAGATATTCCCGCCCCCGCCAAGACTCCTAAAATAGCAGGTGAGCACACGAGGGAAATGTCTGGCCCCAGGGCATTGTAATTTTTCTGGATATCAGCAGTGAAGATTGAAATATGGAAGCCTCCCAATCGTGTCTATAGTACAATAATATGCATACCAACCCTTGAAACTGCCGAAGTAACACCTTTCAACCCCTCGAGGCGTTTGTGGAGGCGGCCTTGGCAAAGCCGCAAAACGACACGACACGTACCCCCTGAGCTCCACATTTACATAAGTTCCCCATTGGACCGCAGTTTCGTAATCTCATGTAAGCAGGCACAATTTAGTTATGTTATCTATGCAACTTTGATGCTAGAGTTTCCAAGATTGTCCCCTATTATTGTAACATTGAATTTAGTAGTACACAATTCGTCATCGGTAAAGACTCCATAACGTCGACCTTTGACTTCCCAAACCTTACAACTACATCCAATGTGCTACATATGTATATCTTGAAACCACATCATTCTTCTCCCAGGTCTGGTTCTACAATGAAAGATTAACTACACAGGTGTGTCCTTACCAAAATGGAAGGGGTCAATCCAAAGTTCGAAAAATCCAAAATGTCGGATTCAAAATCCGCAATCAAAAGTTTCCGCGAATTCACCGCGTGAAAGCCGATTATCCAAATTCTTCAATGTCTCTATGAATCCACTAGCTCAGTAGGAGTTTGACCTAGATACCCCTCACTTGGATGGGCTTCATAAGAGGAAACCATAGCAAAACACAAGAAGTACAATGAAGTGAGAGCAGGTAAAATCATTATACAAGGCCCTAGGAATATATAGTTTGACGTTGGGATATCAAGGGTTCTGGCCACAATGGGTAAAATCGAACATAGTAAAAGCGTAGGGGCTGGTGTGGGGTGTAGACTATTTACAGAGACAGGAATTGGAAGAGCCAGGGATGATTGTATTAACATTTGTCCAGATTGACTGTCGTTTTATATACAAAGAACGTCCAATGAAAGTATCGTGTAGAAGTATATATCAAAATTGATTGAGGTCCGAACATATATATTTATAACTAAGACGAATGTAGATACTAGAAGATACAACACTAATTAACGAGACAGTCATTGACTGGAATCCAAAGTATACTGCTGCCATGGGGGGCTATATCACCGGCCTAGGTAGAAGATATAGCCATCGGACATCCGCCGAGAACCCCACCGTGCACCCCGCATAGTGACACAATCACCGGCTACATACATCAACTTGAACAACGTACAGAGTACATCTATCCTTGTTTCTAAATAGTCAGCCAAAATGCCAGTTTATCACATCGGTGAGTTGAATGCAGCCGAGTTTCATAAAGACACAGATGGAACCTCGACCACTAATCAACCTCCTAGTCCTCTTCCGCCTTAAGCCTGGCGTTACCCCGGCCCAGATCGCCACCTGGAAGGAGACATGCCATGGAATGGTGGGAAAGATTCCTGGTAAGTGAAATGGTGAAGTTCAGATTGAGACAGTTTCTCATGGAAACCTTGCAATAGGACTGCTGTCGCTAAAGAGTGGCCCCCCACTGCCGATTTCGATTCCCCGTGCCCAGGGCTTTGACATGGGACTTGTTGCTGTTTTGGAGACGGCTGAGCACATCGCTACCTATGCAGTGCACCCTGCGCATTTGGAGTAAGTTTTCTTCGTCAGGGCAGTAGTGAGGACTGGGCTGATTGCTGACAACTTGAAGGGTGCATAAGATGCGCGAGGAGCTGTGTGATGATACTTTGGCCTATGATCTAGAGTTCTAGGTGTCTGATATATCTAGTGATATAAACAAGTATAATCTTAAGGTACTACGATGATAAGAAGAATTGTGAGAACAGTTCGTTCAAAAGTCTCATTTGTACATATCAAACCCCAGGCCCTGGTTAATCGTAGCCACCGAGGCCTGCCTAGCCAACCCGTAGATGCTCGTAATGAAATGACATAACGCCGAGAGAAGGTTCACCTCTATGAAATAATCGGAAAACAGAGGCAGGTCGGATCTCCAATCCGCAATACTTTTTGAATCCCGCCGATTGACCGAATCGAAGAACAAGAATTAAAGATAAGACATTTCAATCCGCCGAAACTGGATACCTTATTCCTTGGCGTCCACCTTCTTGGCGGGGTGGTCACCACCGTTGGTGCCCTCGTCCTCGCGGGAGCGCTTCTGGGTGCTCTGCACGACAGGGACGCCACTAAAATGAAAGTCAGCACTTGTACCCTCACTGCGAAATCATATTAGTTTAACTCACCGAGCGTCCTTCTGGGCCTCACGGGGGGCCTGGAAGCCATTCTGCTGGTCCTCAGTGCGGCGTTCGCGCCAGTCACGGCCATCACGGTCGTTGCGGTCACGACCATCGCGACCACCACGGCCACGGCCACCACCACGGCCACGACCACCGCGACCACCACGACCGCCACGTCCACCACGGCCACCGCGGCCACCGCTGTTGCGAGCGTTGGAGGGGTAGACGTTGCCGTTCTTGATTTCCTCGACCTTCTCGTCGCAGTAGTCCTTCTTGCTCTTGAAAATCAGATCAGTGCCCTTCCACTGGGGCTTCTTCTCCAGAGCAAGGAAAGCCTTCTGCTTCTCCTCAGACTCAAACTCAACAAAGACGCTGCCCTTGAAAGTCTTGTCGTTGTGAGTGCGGCGCAGGCGGATGGCGTTGGTGGGACCGTAGGGGGCGAAAAGAGCCTCGATATCGAGCTGTGTAGTGGGCTCTTCCTCACCGAAGCCGAAGCCCTTGACGTAGATGGAGCGCGCCATGGAGGCATCCTCGAAGACCTTGATGGCCTTGGCATCGTGCTCGTTCACGGACTCCGGGAGAGGGACCTTGCGCTTGACGGCGGTGTCGTTGTCAGTCAGTTCGACGTTCTCGGCGGTCTTGAGGGCCTCGACGATTGCTTCGAAGGGTTGGAAGCGGCGCATGCGCTTGAAAGAGTGGAGGAGCTCAAGGGGAACGGCGTTGTTGGCGCTGCCGCCAACCTTGGAGAGCAGGAACTTGTCCATGGGGAGGTTAGAATCGGAGAAATAGAATTCGACCTATGGTGTGCGCGTTAGGTGAGATCTAGTGAGCGGACTATTCCAGTGGTCATACCTGCTTGCGGATCTGCACAGGGTCGTCGGTCTCCTCCTGGGTGGAAGGATCGAACTTGGCGTTGTTCTGGCGAGGGCCACGGCCGCCGCGGCCATCGCGCTGGAAGCTGCGGGTCTCGCGCTTCTCAGTCTGGGACTCTGTGGTCTTCTCCTCGGCCTTCTCAGACTTCTCTCCGAGCTTAGCAGCTTCGGCGACAATACGGGCCTCTTCGGCGTCCTGGGCGGGCTGCTCGGTGGCGCCTTCCTCCTTCAGCTCAGCGAGGACATTCTGAACATCCTTCTCAGCCTCAGTGTTGACAACAGGGGTCTTTTGTTCTTCGGCCATTGTTGCGAATTGTGTGTGGAGACTACTTCAGATGTTAAAAAAAAAGATGATAAGCAGGGAAGATTCGACGCGACGGAGGTGAGTCAGAGAAAGCAGAAAGTGAACAATGGATCGGAGGGGATTTATAGACAATATGGGGAGATATGGTGACAATACCTTTGTAGATTGATCAATGCGCTATTCAGAATACTATTGCGCTTGTGATAATCTCGCAGCGGGGAGAATCTGGGAATTTTTTTGAGCTCCATTGGCGCCTGAGGCAGATACTAGTCCGCGATTGGTTAGCGCGGATTCAAACCATTCCCTTTTGGGTAATTCGACGTTTGCTATACATTTTCTTCTATAGTCTGCATTGTATTCAAACAATTATAATAACAATAGATGAATATAAATATGTATAGAAATGCTTCAGATGGATGTATTCGGTTTGACCCGTAGTACTCTATATTTTCGTCAATATCGTCAAGTGCAAGGACCTGGCGCACATCGCGCCTTCCCTCAGGTCGTGACCAGATGATTTCTAAGGTTATCAATATGCTGACTTGATTCCCTCCAGGACTTCCTTGACTGAGGACTCTCATACTCATCTTGTCACAGAGGATTCACTCTTATCAAATATCATTCCATATCCTCAGTTGAATATTTTTCCCAGGACAGTCATAATCTGGGCATCCCGTTCACTCAGGTTTGTAACATTATCAGGCTGTGAGTTGTAAGTAGCTGTTTTTAAACACTGAGATCTCCAATTGCACTAACCAAGTGTGATGTCAAGGCCTTCATTCTCCGCATACAATACCTTCGGACCCTTCAGCCTTTACTTGAAGTGTTGTTTTCAACATCCAACCAACCTAGAAAGCAGGCTTGGTGAATCAAAATGATAATATCACAAAGAGATCCGTTGGCCTGGCCGACCAAAGACGTAGGCTCTCTCCTACTGGGCTTGGGATAATCCTGACCACCCTCGACAGATAATCTACCTTTCAATCGTCGGCCCATTGATGCTTGCGGCCCTCTTCGAATGGATTCTCTGGCTGGGTGCCTTCATATACTGCCTGATCAAAGTGTGGATGAAAGCAGACCATTGGAGTATAAGAGTTCTAGCTGTGGTGATGATCTTCTTGTTCACAGTGCTGCGGTAGGTTTCCGGAACATAGAGAGCTCATTGCCTTGCAGCTTTATTCAGGGACATAGCTGACGAACACATGATAGGCTGGCATTCCTTCCAGTCATGCTCGTGACACTGCCGTTGCCGCCACAGATCACGGTTGACTTACCCCACGAAATGGTGCATGGGTTTCAAGTGTTCGCATTCTGGGCCTTTTCTATTCTTCTGATCGGCCCATGGCTATTCTGTATTTACGGACTCACTACGAACTCACTGGGAAGGAAAAAGAGGATAAAAAGAGTCCTTGATGATCGGACAGCCCCGAAGACTGTGGTGGTGATGCCAGTATACAAGGAGGACCCAGGTGTCTTGATTAAAGCCATCAACTCCGTGGTTGACTGCGACTATCCTGCAAATTGCATCCATGTTTTTCTTTCATACGATGGTGGCAAGGTGGACGAGCCGTATCTCCGTGTTCTCGACCATCTCGGCATTCCGATCACACTGGAGAGCTATCCTCAGAGCATTGACTGTATTTACAAGGGTGCACGGATCACGGTATCTCGCTTCAAACATGGCGGCAAAAGGAACTGTCAAAAGCATACTTTCAAGCTTATCGACAAGGTTTATGCCGAGTATCTGAAGAGACATGACAATCTGTTTGTCCTTTTTATCGATTCCGACTGCATTCTTGATCGAGTTTGCTTGCAGAACTTCATGTATGACATGGAACTCAAGCCAGGCAGCAAGCGCAATATGCTTGCAATGACAGGCATCATTACGTCGACGACGGAGAAAAACAGCCTACTGACGATACTTCAGGACATGGAATACGTTCATGGCCAGCTGTTTGAACGATCCGTTGAGTCTGGCTGTGGTGCGGTGACTTGTCTCCCTGGTGCTTTGACTATTTTACGCTTCTCAGCCTTCCGCAAGATGGCCAAGTATTACTTTTCTGACAAGGCTGAGCAATGCGAGGATCTCTTCGACTACGGAAAATGTCATCTTGGGGAAGACCGATGGCTCACTCACCTGTTCATGATTGGCGCCACGGAACGCTATCAAATCCAGCTATGTATGAGCGCCTTCTGCAAGACCGAGGCCGTCCAGACCTTTAGTACCCTCTTGAAGCAACGCAGACGATGGTTTTTAGGTTTCATCACCAACGAGGTTTGCATGATCACTGATGTCCGGCTCTGGGTGCGCTATCCCCTTCTGTGTCTGGTTCGATTCATGCAAAACACGATCCGAACGACCGCACTGCTCTTCTTCATAATGATTATTGCACTGATTACAACCTCAAAGAAGGTGGATGATCTTCCTGTGGGATTCATGGGGGTCTCCCTGGGGTTAAATTATTTACTTATGCTATACTTTGGCCTACGTCTCCGACGCTATAAAGCCTGGCTTTACCCAATCATGTTCATTGTGAACCCGTTTTTCAACTGGATTTACATGGTCTATGGTATTTTCACAGCTGGTCAGCGAACTTGGGGTGGACCACGGGCCGATGCTGCTACTGCCGATGACCATACCACACCGGGAGAAGCAGTTGAACGGGCAAAAGAGCAGGGCGATGAGCTCAACGTGAACGTCGATACGTTCCGCAACAGCCTTGTGCGCCGGAGATCCGTCCCCGTCCGCCCATCGGAGAATGTGGAAGGTCGATTTGCACCTGCCAAGCAGTTACTTGATGGGTTTTATGTCAACGCAGCCGGTCCTGGGCCCGCACTTGCACGCATGGTCAACGCGATGGGAAAACCCCAAAATTCCCAGTACCAGTCACCTCCTCTCTTTCGCCAACCGAATGACTCTGTGCCTACTATATCATCGGATTGCGGTTCTAGCTCGGTCGCCACGCCACAGAACGTGGAAACACTTCTGATGAGTGAAGAAGACCAAAAGAAGCTCTATTATGCCCGCCAAGGCCGGGCTGCAGCGGGCTCGGTGACCTTCGATGGCCACAATTCGGAGAATAGCTTTGATGATGGAGTCGCTCTTCGGCCTATGGTTTCTGCATCCGAGCACGATGATGACCTGGGACTCACCCCGCCACCAGGAGCATACCACCCTGGGCGTTCTGAAAGCACTCCTCCGGTCTACACGGAGCCAGAACATGTCGTGCCGAGCCACTTGGCGCCGAGCAGCTTTCAAACCCCGTGATCCACCTCATGATATTATTGTCTAACAGGAACATACGTACCAGGAGTATGACGTCAGTTTGCTTCTTTTTCCTCTTTTTCCCTCTTTTTTCCTCTTTTTTTTTTTTTTTTTTTTTTCAGTCCGACTGAATTGCCTCAGCATAGCTTTCTTGGCCATCCTATTCTTATGTTTTTGAACATGGCGGTTCTGCTTTGTCTTGCTTCTATAGTTTTTCAAATTCAAAATACTTTCAAGTCCAACAACATATACGGAGTAAAATGATGTAGCCAATGATCCACCGTAGATTCCTCATAGGGCGGTGATAGATTTTTATTCTGCAGGGCAGGACTAGGCGGTGAATGTGGGTAGTCCAGCAGCCGCCAGAAGGTTCGATGAGATACCAGCACAGTCCGGATGCTAAGAAAGGTATATAGACCAGTCGGAGTGTAGGAAAAGAAAGAAAGAAAGCACTCTCTGACACATTTTACGTTATCCATTATACCCCAAATTTGAAATTCCCTTAGTTCGGCGCCTAAAGATCAGCCAGACCGCTTGACACTTGGTCATCGCCCCTCCAATAATAGTGGAGTGGCGTGCAAATTCTCCCCTCCGACTTCTCTCACTTTTCTTCCTTTGAATCTTCCATCTCCCCCTACCTCCCTACCTCCCATATTCCCCCTACTTTCTTCCATAATGAGTGTCGTCGGCATAGATTTGGGTGCGCAAAGCACCAAAATTGGTGTTGCCCGCAACAAGGGCATTGACATTGTGCGTGTTACCCCACGGTCTTGATTCAGATTTGCACTGTTCTATCGGGATGAATCATGACCTCACCAATCAGAACAACTGCGCTAACTACTTCTTGTTGACAATATAGATTGCCAATGAGGTTTCTAACCGTCAGACCCCGTACGTCCCAAGAACCCCCGCTGTTTGACGATAACAATACTGATTTGAACTTTTTTTTTTTAGCTCCGTCGTTGGATTCACACCTCGCAACCGCAGCCTCGGTGAGGCCGCTAAAGGTGCAGAAATCTCAAACTTGAAGAACACCGTCGGCTCCCTCAAGCGCCTGATCGGCCGTTCTTTCAACGACCCCGATGTCGCCATCGAGCAGGAATACAACACATGCACCCTGGTCGACGTCAATGGCCAGGCCGGTGTCGAGGTCAACTACCTCGGCAAGAAGGAGAAGTTCACAGCGACTCAGTTGGTCGCTTCCTACCTTTCCAAGATCAAGGACATCACCTCCAAGGAATTGCGCGCTCCCGTCTCCGACGTTACCGTCAGCGTTCCTGCTTGGTTCACTGATGTTCAGCGCCGTGCTATGATTGACGCTGGTGATATTGCTGGCCTCAACATCCTGCGTCTCATCAACGACACCACCGCTACCGCTCTCGGCTGGGGTATTACCAAGCTGGATCTCCCCGGCCCCGAGGAGAAGCCCCGCCGTGTGATGTTCATCGACATCGGTTACTCCGACTACACTGCCTCCATTGTTGAGTTCCGCAAGGGTGAGCTCAACGTTAAGGCTACCGCCTACGATCGTCACTTCGGTGGCCGTAACTTCGACAAGGCTCTGACTGAGCACCTCGCCGTCGAGTTTAAGGAGAAGTTCAAGGTTGATATCCACACCAACGGCAAGGCCTGGACCCGTACCTTGGTTGCCGCCGAGAAGCTCAAGAAGGTCCTGTCCGCTAACGCCCAGGCACCTCTGAGCGTCGAGTCCCTTATGGATGACACTGATGTCCGCGCTATGCTTAAGCGCGAGGAGCTCGAGCTTATGGTCAAGCCCCTCCTTGACCGTCTGACTGTTCCTCTGGAGCAGGCACTCGCTGAGGCCAAGCTTCAGGTCGAGGACATTGACCAGATCGAGATGGTTGGTGGCTGCACCCGTGTTCCCTCTATCAAGGAGACCATCTCCAAATTCTTCGGCAAGGGTCTGTCCTTCACCCTGAACCAGGATGAGGCCATTGCTCGCGGTTGTGCTTTCAGCTGTGCTACTCTCTCCCCCGTTTTCCGTGTCCGTGACTTCGCCGTTCACGACATTGTCAACTACCCCATCGACTTCACCTGGGAGCAGTCCCCCGAGATCCCCGATGAGGACACCAGCCTCACTGTCTTCAGCCGTGGCAACGTCATGCCTTCCACCAAGATTCTCACATTCTACCGCAAGCAGCCCTTCGATCTCGAGGCCCGCTACTCCGACGTCGAGGCTATGCCCGGCAAGGTCAACCCCTGGATTGGCCGCTTCTCTGTCAAGGGCGTCCAGGCTGATGCCAACAATGACTTCATGATTTGCAAGCTCAAGGCCCGTCTCAACCTGCACGGTATTCTCAACGTCGAGTCTGGATACTACGTCGAGGATATGGAGGTCGAGGAGCCTGTCGAGGAGGAGAAGAAGGAGGGTGACATGGACACCGACTCCAAGGAGGAGCAGCCCAAGAAGACCCGCAAGGTTAAGAAGCAGGTTCGCAAGGGTGATCTCCCTATTGCCTCCGCCACCGGCGGCTTCGACCAGGCCACCAAGGAGGCCTGGACTGAGCGCGAGAACGCTATGTACATGGAGGACAAGCTCGTCGCCGAGACCGACGAGAAGAAGAACGAGCTCGAGGCCTCCATCTACGAGCTCCGTGACAAGATCGACGGCGTTTACGCTGAGTTCTCCAGCGAGGAGGAGAAGGAGAAGTTGAAGTCCAAGCTCATGGACACCGAGGTGAGTTTCGAACCAGGGTTTGTCAATAATTATTATAGATCAACCATACTAACCCATCATCTTAGGACTGGCTCTACGAGGATGGCGAGGACACCACCAAGTCTGTCTACGTCGCCAAGATGGATGAAATCCGCTTCATCGCCGGCCCCATCATCCAGCGCTACAAGGAGAAGGTCGAGGCCGAGCGTGAGGCTGTCCGCAAGGCTGACGAGGAGGCCGCCGCTAAGCGTCGCGCCGAGCTCGAGGCCAAGAAGGCCGAAGAGAACGCCAAGAAGGCCACCGAGGGTGATGCCGAGATGAAGGATGCCCCTGCCGAAGGCGAGGCTCAGGCCGAGGAGCAGCAGTAAATGCATTCCTATTATATTGGGAAAATTTACTGATGTGTTTCCTTATTTTTTTTAAAGTTGGGCACCCAAGCCTCAATTTCTAAATTGTGGTTTACTCTGATCCAACATGGATTGGGGTAAGTCGCTGCGTTATGACGAAAAGGACCTTTTTAAGAGATGTTTCATGGACCTAAAGATTTCCATCGGCTTTAATCGTTGGCCACTTTTTTATCTTGTTCTAATGGCAAACGGTTATGATGTAGATCGTTCTTGTTCCCTTCAATGTTTATGAATAGATGAAAATATACTCACTGCCTTTGTCTTCAATTCCTGAGATCTGTAGAATAAGTATCATCCTAGACCTTACGCCAACACACCAACCCTACGCTAGTGAGTGAAAGTATTTTGGTAAAACTATGGAATTGTTATGAGTGGATATTTCTGAGGGTTTACATGTCTCCATATGTGAAAATAAAGCTTTTGATCCCATACAAAAACTCTACATCTCTAATATTTACTCAACCTTCCTCGTGCTTCCTGATCCTTTAATCGTCGGTTCACCGTCTTTACACCACAATTATACCTAGTAGGCAGTGCTTCTCTCGCTCGAGGTCCTACTAGTCAACCTCCTCTTTCGTGATTTAAAATACCCATCAATTCTCAAGTTCGTCTTTTGCCATACCTTTGATCTTACCATCTGTCCACAAAGAGTCTCATCGAAAGGAAAGCCTTCCGAAAAGACACTCCCAGCTACAGTGAGATCCCAAAAGTCCCCTTGAAGAAGTACATGTCCTAACCATGAACAACAGACACCTGAAACCCAGACTTCCCAGCACAAACGGCAGCGTCTTACTCCAACATCTGTCCAAATCCGTCCTTGAAGCCCGTCCCATCGAACTAGACAAAGGAAATTAGCTAAAGACTGAAGGTCAGGAAATACTACTTGCTGGCTACGTTGGCTTTAAGAAGGTGGAGGATCTACGACGACTGATGATTTCCTGGCCAATCCTCGTCCTGTGGCCTTTGTTCAACGAAAATGCAGCCCAAATGCAGAAGAAAAGTTCATTTCGACTGGCCCATTAACGCTGGGATAGCCTTGCCAGCATTACCTCAATCACGCACAATACTCTGGCCACTCCAACCGATGCCAGTGACGACATTGCAAAAGGACAGTGACAGCTACGTGCTGTATGGTGTTACCTTCGGATGATATCACTTCTTGACAAATACAATACCAATTCCCCAGCTCAAAACATGGCTGAGAATAAAACGGCACAGGGCGAAATAGCCAGTGGCAGAGGTTGCAGATACCCTGACCACGGTGCACAAAACATCTTCTCTAAGATCAAGCTTGATCCTGTGAATAAGCATGAGAACAGGCTGGAAAAGTTCAATCGTTGCTGGGGGCTTCTCAAGTACTTTAGTTGGCTCCAAGGCACACCAAAGGTTGGATGGGCTCGTGTTGCAACAACTGAGGCCATCAGAAATGCTCCCTTGGTCAATGATCACAATCTGCTCTCATGAATGCAAGCTCCCAAAGAAGAGGCAAAGAGTCAATTTTCGTATGACAAATCTGACCAAAAGTATCATCCGATTGCTATCACATATATGGCTTCGAAGCAATAAGTTTTCCCCAGAAGGGGAAACTGAATGTGGCACTTGAGGCAGCTGAAGAAAAGGGACTGAAAGTCCCCACCTCGAAGTGCAATATGTCTCAAGAACCTCGGGTATTCACATCAATCGCCATGTTCCGGGATTACATTTGTGTCATGTTCAACTGCCGAGAGCTTGGCCTGAACCTTCATACAGTGGCACTGCATTACCACAATGGGCCAGTTGGTGAAGAGTTATTCTACGATGTCATGGCCGGGGAATGGGATGAGGTAAAGAGTGCATTTTCCGATGCTGCCAACATTGAATTTCAAATTTATGTGGTGATTCGAGCACGAAAGTTTGCTGAAGGAAGGATTTACGAGTGTGGTATCCTTCCAGATACTATGGTGGAATCTCTGCGAACGGCCTGGGTATCGACCAGCATGATCGATGAATCAGACACCGCTCACAGTCTCGATAAAGCTGTCACCATAAAACCAACTTTATCTTAAAAGGCCAAAACTGTGACGCAGAAGAAATTTGTCTCTCCGCAGCAGCAGCGGTTGTGGTACAGCGGCCACGACGTCACAACAGAATTGGGACGCCGGCAGTGGCAGAAGCAGTTAGTACCAAAGTTCCTTGCCGGATTTGATGTAGGTGAATCTGTTCCTATGGAAATCCCAAGAGGTTTAAATGGCACCCAGGCGGAAAAAGAAAACCTCCAGGAGGCTCTTACACAAGCTCAGCGAGACGCCGAGGACCAGATCACGCATACTGTAAGACAGACTTATCAGCACATGACATAAATTATATTTACAGGTTCGCGAATATTACTTCTCTAGGCTGAAAAGGACTATTCCACTCTGCAGTGTACATTCGCTGGCACAGACAACAGAACCGGACCATACCTCGATCTTTGTCTTGAGGGAAATCCATTCTACTCTTTGTCGATATGGAGAACTACGTGTCCTCGGGGACTTATTAATTAAACATAGAAATATTGGTTCAACGTTCAAATGTTCGAAATCTTTTGAGTTGACCTACAATCTCCAGACTAATATTGAGTGAGATTAAGGTGGCATAGTTTCGGTTATTTACATATTTCCTATGGAATGATCATTCAAGCAACCAGTCAATCGCATTATTGACAAGACCCTCGCTCGTTACTCGTTGATCATATAGCAAATCGGATAGATCATTTGCCTCAGAACCAGTCTCTACGTCAGACAAGTGAGATTCTGCATACAAACTGCGCGCTGTGGTACTCCCTGGACCCAACCCAGAGGGCTGAAACGTGGCTGTTTGGCGCCTGGAGAGATAGGAAGAGTGCTCGGTCAGAAAACGGGCCATCCAGTTATCCAGGGCAAATGGGTCTGATATGGAATCCCGGCAGCAATTCTGGAACTCGCGAAGGCGTGCCACCTATTAATGTGGTCAGTTGTATTTTCATAAAACAAGCGAAAGGTAAAAATCTTACAGAGTGATCAACCACGGGCCAATATGATTTGATATCCATTAAATATTTGAAGTTCAGGAGTAGCCATTGTCGTGCGATGGAAAGCGACTCGGCATTATCACCGAAGAGCAGAGTATGAAGGTGAACGCATGAGCTGATCACAGCGATATGCCCATATAGGAAACAATTCAAATCGCAATCTTCGATGTCTGTGCTATGCCGTAAAATTTCTGATATGATATTTGCACTTCGTTTGCATTGAGTGGACCTTTCTGCAAGCTTTGTAGTATTTTTATCCCTGTGTGCGTCGAGAAAGGGGAAAAATAGCATTTGGCGAAAGTGGTGGTAGCCAATATGCATTGCCAGGAACGTCCGACCAAGCCGGTGCTTCACAGAGCACATAATGTTTTCCGCGGTATAGGTTAGATTTGAGGGTAGATTTTCCTCCCATTGATCAAGGCGGACTTCCAATACAGCCGCCTCCTGGCAATAATTATCGAAACCAACCAACCCTTGGCTCATCCGTTGCAGGAGTAAACTAGTCTTGTTAAATATGTCGAGTGTCTTTGCCATACAAGCCCACATATTGTATGTGGGTGGAGGGAAAAGTGATGTTCCTTGTACCAGCTCTGGGTCGAGACTTTGGAAAGCCGCATCGTCAAATTCGAGAATTTTGACGTTTGGGCCGCGATTTAATGTTATAGGTTCGATTGATATATCTGTTGCTGACCAAGCACTGCCGATATTCACGGAAAGCAATGTGCGACGATATTCCTCTTGACATAGGGGACTGCGATCCTGGGGCACAGCCCAGAGCGACAAGGTTTCTGCATGTAACCTAGCGATACCAATATACACATGCTTTGCTTTCGTGTCACCTTCTCCGCCGTAGAAGTAGCCAATCAAGACCAGGCCTTGCACTGATTCTAGGCTTGGGGTAATGATAGACTGTTGAGCGAGATTCACAGCTTCGGAGATGTAAATTTTCCCCCGCGAGCCACGGGTGATGCCATGAAAGACGGGGTTGTTGGAAAACCTAGCAGCAAGTGCACACATAGCATAAACATGCATCATGGGAGCTGTGCCCTCATGAAATTGCTGCATAAACCTTGCTTCATGGATCATGGTATGAAGTACGTTGTGAATGAAACGAAAGTATAGGCGAACCAGATCATGAAATATCTCCCGAGTGATTAGGAGAGTCGTCTCTTGGGGACCATTTGATGGGCTGGAGACAACATAAGGATTGTCGAGGCCGCATGGAATAGAGAGAGACCGGCATAATTTGCAACCACGCCCATCACCTACTGGACTGCACCGTCTTTTGCGTGTGCTGAAATTTTATATTTAGCCTAAATCATGTCAATTGTAGACGAGCCAAAACCTACCGGCAGTTGACGCAGGCTCCAGCTCTTGATCTTTTGGGATGGGTGTCAGCCATAATGCCAGAGATAAAAGAAAGTCCATGGGTGCACCTGTACATTAGTGAGGCGCTCGGTTCTGACAGCAGTAGAGCTCGGCGGTCAGGGGCGACAGAATGGTTTTCTATGGGGGTCTTTTTGACTAACAGAAAACCAGAGCTTCTAAACCTCTAAAGTTCAACATACCCTTGTACAACTAAGGTGTACAGCTAAGGTTGTGAAGGGAAGGAATAATAAAAACATACTGGCTGATCTAGTTTACAAGGTAGTGCTCCTTGCTTTCACACACCACACACCCACACCAAGTATATATTTCAACTTAAACAACATAAATCGAGATATATATCTACACCACAATGCAAAACATACATGATTTCAACATTATGAGACAGCTAGTTGAATAAGGAATACGATTGATGTAATAGTTAAGATTATATTTATAGCCAGTTACTCTAGAATGTGCAAATAGTCTTTTAGGTATAGGGAGAATGAAACTGCCAATGCAAAAAATGGGTCTCCAGCTAGAAAAGGGTATCGAAAAGCACATTCATTATATCAAGGGTTTCACACGTAGAACTGATTAATGCTCCACCTTGAGAGACAGCTAGTTTTGAATTTAAAAGGACCCAGATCAAAAAACAGAGGCATTTTGGCTACGTCTCAAGAGATAAAAGCTTTTCTTCTCGTTCATGTGTTCCGCATCGAAGAACTCAACATGATATATTAGATTGGGGCTCAGGCATCATCCTAAGGAAGTACAGCCTATCTTGAATAATCTTCTGCATCACTTTCTCACATCCTCCACCATGACCGCTTCAATCCCCTTTTTCTCATTCTCAGCACTCATCTCATCACCAAACAAGGAATCCATCTGCTCCAGAGTCTTGCCTTGTGTCTCAGGGAAGAAGAAGATGTAGCAAAGCATAGCAATCAAGTTGAAGACAAAGAAGACATAGAAGTAAGAGAAGCCAATTGAAGACAAGGCATTTGGCGAGACCTGGGCGAGCACAAGGTTGAGAGTCCAGTTGGTGAACGTGGTGATCGAATTACCCTGGTTACGAATATCGACGGGGAAGATCTCGGCTGGATAAACCCAAGAAATGATACCGATGAATGTATAGAAGAAATTGAACACGAAGTTCATAGCCACCATAGCTCGGAGCTGGTTCTGGTTTCCATCATCCCAGTGCTGGGACATGGCAGCATTGCAGACTAGTGCGCCGGCCATTCCCGCAGCAGAGAAAATGAGAGGCTTGATACGGCCCACGCGCTCCAATGCCCATAGACCTCCAGTGCAGTATACAATGGACAGGGCACCGGAGATTCCGATGATCATGAGAGACATTTGTGTGTCAAATCCAAGCGTTGCATAGATGCGAGTTCCATAGTAATTGATCACGTTAATTCCGGATAAGACACCGAAGGCCTGTATGCCACAGCCGAGGATGAGACGGCGGCGCCAAGAGGGCTTGCGCAGGATCGAAGTCAAGGTGATTGCTGTGTGCAAGCGCTCAGCCTGGATGGTCTCCCTTATCTCTTGTAACTCCAACTCAATATACTGCGCTGTCTCTGGTGTACCGTCGCCGTGTAGATTTTGGAGTGAAACAAGAGCATCCTCGTGGCGGTCCTTTTCCATCAACCAACGCGGGGATTCGTTCAAGAAGAGGACACCGCTGGCTAGGGCCAGACCGGGGACGCATTGGAAAGCAAGAGGGAAGCGCCCTAGAAAGCATGTATCAGTATGAAGCTAAATATGCGGTAAAATCGACTTGGGCTTAACATCAAGATTAGGAGGGTCCACTTACACTGGAAGGCGGTGTTATTGAAAGAACATCCATACCCCAGCCATTGAGCACAAAGGAATCCCCAACTTAACATCCATTGCAACAGACCGGACATCATACCACGCGAAGAAGCCTCGGCAATCTCACCAGCATACATGGGGATAACAGAAGTAAGCATGCCAACTGCAACGCCGGCAATAAAGCGGCCAATGATGAGCATAACCAAATTGATAGAACCGGCCTGCAACGCACACCCAAAGCATGATATACAAGAGCCAACAAAGACAGACCACCTCCGGCCCAGCCGATCACCAGTGAAGATGTTGATAATTGTGCCTAAGATGGCGCCGCCTTGGAATGAAGAGACGATACCGCCGGTTACGCTGTCATTTGGTTCAGAGAAGTATTTGATGAATTCAGTTTGGCCGATGGTTGATGTGATGATACCACTGTCATAGCCGAAGAGGAAACCTGATATAGAACGTTAATGTGTTGCTCCATTCTGTGAAACTATGTTGGTGTGCAATGCTGACCTCCAGTAGCCAGAAACACGGCACTCAATAAAGTCTTAAGTTTAGGCATATTATCGGAAGTGATGAGAAATTCGCCTTTAAAACGACAGCCAAAGGATGACACAGTTTAGGCATAATATTGCAGTATACCCAGTAGGGAAACTCCGGGCATATTATATAGGGAACCGAAGCAATAATGGAGCTAGACCTTAAATGATCTAGTCCTCCTTTGTTGCATTGTGTTGAGGTTCAAAAATATGGGGAAGGCTTGTGTTGTGTGGTCTACAGAGTACAGGCTTTGCCATCCAAAGGGCCAAGCAAAATTTAGAAGTCAAAAAGATGGGGACCTTCGGTCTGATTTTTCCCGAAGAATTGAGCCGTTCTACCAGAATATCCAAGACCAAGGTGACAATAGTTGCCTGCAAGCCTCGGCTGGGTCCTACCCCGTTGGTTAGGAGCCCGGGGGGGGAAAGAATCTTGGCGTTTTGGTCAGTATTTTGGGGTCCCATAAACATGAAGGCATTCGGATTGTAAGGAAGCATATAGGACTAGGTCAATAGAGTATATGGAGATTTGCAGAAGACTATATTTGATATGGCTCTGTATATGTCTAGAAATAAAGTTATGATTCTAAGTTCGCTATAGCTGAATGAATACAGTGTACAGTCCATGGCTGAGCTCCAACTCTCTCCCGTCGATGAATTTCCTTTGTCCTTTTCCAAAGCCAACCTCAGCCTGCTTCATATCGAGCGGGAGCTTGACAGTAGCAGTAGTCCCAAATGGCACTTGAAGGTCCAATTTTATCGAATTATCATCCGTGCGCATGAACTCAATGGCAATCAAACCATATGGAGAATCAACGGATCCTTTAACATGGTTGAATTCAGACTCGTAAGGAGGATCAACTTCGAAAGTCCGGTACGCCTCTGAAATAGGCTTCAACCCAAGCACAGCAGCATAGAACCATTCGTAGATTGTGCCCAGCATGTCATGGCACTTGCTACGACATTCATCCTGCCAGAACTCCAGCAGCGTTGTCTCTCCACGGCGCAAAAAACGCATGTAGGATGGGTGCTCCTCCTGTCTTGCCATTTGCAGAACAAGATCCGGACGCTTCGCATCAGCCAGCGTGTTAAAGAGGAAGCGTAGACCAATTTCACCAGCGCGAATCTTGCCATCGGCTACATCATCTAAGAAAGCGGCCATCACGTCGCTGTGGTGCTTGGCAGGCACAAGACCAAATTGCAACGCCATTGCTTGGGCGATTGCGTCACGGTCCCTTTCTGGGTAGTTGTCGAGTGATGTGTAATATGCGTAGGGGCGCGACGGGTCATCGGTCACCAGGAGATGGCGGTTGTAGGTGTCGTAGATACGAGCAGACCACTGTTTGAACCTCTCTGCTTCTTCAAGTCTGCCAAGCTCACGTGCCATCATCTCAACGCACTGGAGGCAACGGTAGTAGACCGCTGTCTCGATGTTTGCTTGGTTGTTGCCGAAGGCGATTCCTCGGCCCCAGTCGCCGAGTCCGTGCTCAATCAGTCCACCCTTGCGCTCTTTGGTCTGCATGTATTCCATATATCGAACTGCAGCAGGGTACACCTTTGGGATAACGTGTGTAGATCCATAGTACTGTCGCAGGATATCCGGAAGCAGGCACAGCGCACAGCCCCAGGTGATGGTGTCATGCAGAGGACCACACATATAGCGGATCTCGGGTGCCATTGTTGGCACGAGACCACTAGGCTCTTGGCTGTCCAGGATATCATCAAGAATTTTGGTGTACAAGCTTTCCATGTCGCGAATATATTGTGTAGCCGGAGCCAGCAGATGTGTGACTTCAAGCCAACCAAACTTCTCGATCTGCGGGCAATCTGTGTGATAGCTGAAGAGATTGCTGCTAAAAGACCAATATAGGGCATTTAGCAACGAGTTGACATCGTCTTTGTCGGTTGTCATAGTTCCGAGCTTTCTAGCCGCCGAGGAAATATGGCGACCAACCGCAGAATGAATGACGGGCAATCCGTCACCTGCATTCAAAGAGACACCCTCTACTTGGATGTATCTAGCACTCGTAAAGCTGAAGTCTGGTGTCCATATTTCAGGCTGGCCATTACCAGACAAGATGATTCTGGAAAAGACCCCGGTCTCGAACTCCTTGAACAGCGGATCGGGCATTAAAACAGTGCCATCTTCTCTAACAGTCTCAGAGTATCGAACGAGAATCTCTGATCCCGCCGCACCTTCGACTTCGATTTTGACCATGATAGATGCATTCTGACCCAGGTCATAACAAACAATCCCCTTCTTGGGGCTGTGAATCTTTACCGGCTCGAAGGTTTCATGGAGAACGACTGGAGGCTGGGTCTGGTAATAAAGATGTCCTCTCGGGCCGGTTAGAGGCTTAGCCGGCGCCCATTCAGTATCATTGAAACTGGCAGAGTCCCAGCCTGAAGGGTAAAGACGTCGATCATGATTCTCGGAGGCATAGATGTTAGCCAGTGTGGTAGCGCTCTTCTTCACTTTCCACGAGGCATCGGAGATGAGAACAGTGTGCTCGCCGTCCTCGTAGAAAAGATGCAATTCACCAAAGAAGCAAAGTTCATTCCCGTACCGGACGTATGTGTTATCTTCGTACATGGGCCAGAAGAAGCGATCATCGCCACCCTTGTCTCCAGCATAGAAGCCGTTACCCAGATGAACACCTAGGGAATTCTGCCCTGCACCAAGATGGTCTGACACGTCATAGGACGTAAACTGGACACGGCGGTGATAATTGGTCCAACCAGGGTCGAGTCGATGGTCGGAAGCAGGCTGTCCATTCACCGACATATTGAAATGGCCGAGTCCCGAGGCGAACAAAATAGCCCGAGCTGGTTTTTGGGCCAGTTCGAAGGATTTCCTGAGATAGATGGGCTTGTCGCCTCCATCACCGATCCAAACCGCCTTCCAGCGATCTGCCTCGTTTTCGAACCAGGACTTGAAAATCAGACTGGTGTGAGGCATGTATGTCTGGTTCATGCTATAAGGCGGTAGAAGATGAGACCGCGGGTATGCCGTGAAGAAGTGGCCAATTGAGCTATGGTAGACATTGTTGTTCTGATCCCACACTGTGATTCTCCAAAAGTGACTCGTAGTAGATTTGAAGCCGTTGGAGGGCTTGCAGAGGATGTTTCTTTGTTCCTTGCTCTCAACGCGCTCAGAGTCCCAGACCAGCTTGGAAACAGCTGGTATGTTTGATTCAAGTTCTTTGACATCGGTTGTCACCACAATGCGATAGGCGTGTTGAGTCGCATCTTGGTCTTCGCTCTCAATTGCCCAGTAGAAGCGGATCTCATCAGTGTCGATTCCTAGTACTTCATGGAAACCATGGATGCCATATCGAGAAATATGCATGGTGTCATGCGGCGTCTGAGAATAGAAGTGAGTGAATTATTGAAAGGTCAATATCAAAATGTTCAAACCCATCAAGAAGGGTCAGATGTTTCAAACGCCACCACCGGCCGACACAATCGGGATATCCGAGCTAGACAAAACATTGCAATACTCGGTGTTACTTATACCGAGGAACCCCGCAAAATACCCCAGACCGGTCAACTAGACGAGTAAGTCCCATGGGGAGAGAGGAACATTGGAACAAAGGTCACCTGAGTCAACTATGTATCCATAAAAGTGGAGACCGCAAGACAGCGGCGACCTACCAATCAGAGACAGAAAACGCCGCCGTTGTGGGGTGGCCTTGGAACTTTATAAATTGGGGCCCCGAGTGCTAGCGCAGGCCTAGTTATGTCGGGAATAAAGTATCGGTATTCGGTGCGCTACCGGGCTGCAATCTCGGCAGTAACTTTCTCTTCAGTTAGCGAAAATGAAAGCATTCGTGTTCATTCCAGGGTATCCTAGGAAGAGGCATATTGTTGAACTCCGCAGACACGGGATAGTCTGGAACGTGCGTCTCCCAACTGGGGATTAGAGATTGGAAGTAACACAATATTCTTATATATCGTTAGAACATAAGCTAAGTTATCTACTCATGGCCTATGGAGGCTGTTTTTTGTCTCAAGAGGTAACATGAATTCTACGTCATGCTTTTACTCCATACGCAACTCAAGATAGGAATGGACAAATTCATTAAACAATTGAAAAGTTGCAGGGAAAGATTCAATGCTCTGGGATTCCATTTCAACAGTATATGAGATTCGTAGTCACTAAATGACATGGTTTCTGTTGTATTACTTCGTGCTTGGATCCCAAGGACACGGAAGGGACTCGTCGACAGGGAGTGTTTCTTTTTCACCGAATGGTAAAGACAATGGCTCTGGTGGCCATTGAGTTGACTTGTATGGGGCTGTCCATCTGTGCAATCCTGATCCAACACGTTTCACATCCTCCGATCCCGGCAACTTGACGTCCGCCGTGGTATTGGGGGGGGACTTGAATCTCAACCGAGAGACTCTCATCCTGCGTCTTTGAATCCTGTATAATCACCCACCTAACTCTGTACATTCCATATCCGCTCAGGTATTCACCTTCCGCCCATTTCAAACCACCTCCTGGGACAGGTTCGATCTTGATGCCCTTCCAGCCGGCTTCCTGGATGCGGAATCCGAGGATGACACTATGCATCCAGCTCCCAACAGCCCCCAAGGCGTAGTGATTGAAGCTGGTCATCTCTCCTGGATTGATGGATCCATCCGGAAGTAAGCTATCCCAACGTTCCCACATCGTAGTAGCACCCATGGTCACAGGATATAGCCAACTTGGATTTTTCCGAGACAGGAGCATGCGGTAGAATATATCTGTTTGCCCAACTTTGGACAAAGCGTGGCCGATGTATGGGGTACCAGCGAACCCTGTGCCGATTTTGTATCGGCTACTTTCAAGTATAATACTAGAGAGGTAGCGACCAGCGTATAATTCTTGCTTTTCGGATGGAATCAAATTAAACTGCATTGCAAGAGCGAACGCGGTTTGTGTGCAATTGGCCACAAGGCCAGCGGGGGTGATGTATTCGTGGGCGAAGATGGATCGAATTTTCTCCGACGCGACCGTGTATGCCTGTACATCTGCCTTCTCCTCTAAGATCTCACTGATGACTGTCATCAATGTTGTTATATGAGCGAGGAATGCATCCGAAACGAAAGTTGGGTTGGTGGTTGCTTTTCCACAGTCATCAGGAGGAGCAGCAGGATCAAGCCAGTCTCCAAGTTTCCAGTCGGCAGTATAGTTCCATAATAGATTTTCACGACGTGGGATGACATCCAACCAGGCCTTCATACTCGTATACTGTCGAGATAGGACCTCTCGGTCGCCGGTGGCTCGATACAAGGACCAAGGGAGCATCACGGAGACATCTCCCCAGATTGCATGTGCATCTTGATCGAAGCCATCAATCACATTTGGGACCACCAGCGGTACAATTCCTCCTGCCTCCTCCTGTTCGTACTTGAGGTCATCGAGCCAAGTCTTCAGGATGCCTCCCGTACGGTAGAGATAATTCCCTGTGTCGGCAAAGACATTAATGTCGCCAGTCCAACCCAGTCGTTCGTCTCGCTGTGGGCAGTCGGTCGGTATTCCTAGAAAGTTTCCTCGCATCGACCAGATGATATTTTCATGAAGTCTGTTGAGCAGAGGATTCGAACACGAGAAAGACCCTGTTTTGGTCATATCCGTATGGACCACAATTCCCTTCACGCAATCCGTTGTCAGGGTACCTGGCCAGTTGTCCACTCCCACGTACCGGAAACCATGGAACGTGAAATTCGGCTCCCATTCGAGAGTGCCATCGCTACCCAAGATTACAGTGTCTCGGGCCTTTGCAGCCCGCAACGTGCGGGTGGCGCATTCCCCATTTTCCAAGGCCTCAACGAATTGCAGCTGGATTTGGTGTCCTGCACTACCTCCAGCCACCTTAATTCGGAGCCAACCCACCATGTTTTGCCCCATGTCGATGATAGACTGGCCAGATGGACTCTTCAAGATTGCAATAGGTTGAATCTCTTGCGTGCGCCTCATCGGTGGACCATCCGGAGATGCAAGGCGGTCAATTATCGGTTTGCAAGTGACATTCCCCCACTGGGTGAGCTGCGACAAAGACTGGTTTGCGTCGAACACTTCACCGTCATACAGCTCGGAAGAGAGTGTTGGACCATATCCCCATTGCCAACCGCTGTCTGTTCCCAACACAATGGACTCACCATCCTCGTACTCAACTTGGAGGAGAGCAATAAGTCCAAGGGCGGAACCGTATACATTCGTCTTGCCAGCACGCCAGCCAAGACGCCCACAGTACCACCCTGGAGCAACGGTGACATCGAGTGTGTTGAGGTCGGTACCCACATGGGAGGAAACATCGAATGTTTGGTATGTGAGCCGGTTCTTGTAGTTGGTCCATCCCGGTGACAAAACGTGGTCGCCAATCGAGCGTCCATTCAGCTTAGCGGTATAAATGCCATGAGAAGTGATATAAAGACGAGCCCGACGGATTTGTTGACGAAGAGAGAATTCTCGTCTGAAGATTGTCGGCCGATGATAATTCTCCGTCCAGTCTGCGGACTCGGCTTCAATCAGATGGCATTTCCAGTCTTCCTGATGGAGCAGGCCAGCCTCAACTTTTGCAACGTCAGACCACTCTGTCAGGTTCCCCCGCTCATCCGAAGCGCGAACCCGAACGAGGGCAACTTCCGTAGACAGCAATGGTGTTTCAGGCCACGGAACAAAGAGGCATTGATTTGAACTAGAGTCATAGGTGTTCGTGATCCCATGGCGCGAAATTTCGATGGTGTAAGACTGTTGTATCCAATCCTGATCCTCGCCTATGTAGCTCCATGAAATGCGCGGGCAATCTTCCCCTATGCCAATATCACTCGCTTCATGATGCTCAAAGCGTATATCGATAACTTTCGGCATTGTGAAACAGTAAGTTGATGGGTGCTTCGAGCGCCTCAGTGTGAGTTGTCAATGAAAGAATTTAGGTGCAAGATAGCCGAGTATTATCGCCTCTCGGGTCAAATTCACCGCGTCTCGGAAGTAAATACCCCGAGATATGGCAGTTTGGAGGAACCTAAGAGATCAATGGCAACGATTCCTGCCTATGAGATATAACCTAGCAAACCAATGTGGGCGGGAACCAGCCAATGATAACTACAACACCCCGCCATGGCGCTAATCCGAGATTGGTATAATTCAAATCCACCTTGCTAAGTATCCGTGGATCTACAACACTGCAAGTAATCGATTGGTCAATCAGCGCTCCGTCGCACCATCGCACTGTAATATCCATGGGTCAACCAAACCTTAACCCACAGTTTAATCCCACAAACCATTTTAGGTATTTCACCCTTGAGATTTCTAACCCCGGCCAAAAGCCGCTCCAATCAAAGGTATCTAAATGTCGGCAAGTGGGTCCCCGATCCCCCGGCAAGTCCGTCGGCAATAATTCCTTTCCATCCTTTTCCCCATGGGACACTTTCTAGGGAATGCCAGAAAAAAAAAAAGGTCAGATGGACTTTTTTTCGAGTCTGTCAACGTCTGGCGTTCCGTCAATGCCTCATCTGTCTACCATCCCCGCAATTTTGTGTGGAGTGAGCAACAGGAATTATACTTCCTTCCCCGCGACCTCTTCCCCGGACTCCCCAATATAAGAAACGGCTGATGACCACTTCTCTATCTTTATTCAACCAGGCTGTTGGCATTTCATTTTACCATCTCGTACTTCCAGTGGACTTTTATTATGAAGTCCCAACTCCGATTGCTACTATGTGTAGCTGCTATTTCCCTCGGCGGTGCTGTGATCGGTATTGACACCGGAATCATCGCCACAGTCATTGCGCAGGATTCCTTCAACGATTTCATGTTTCCCCCGGGACCAAGAATGCTTCCAGTCTTCTCGGTGCTATCGTTGCCATGTCATCCACCGGCTCAGCTGTCGGCTCTTTGCTTTGTGGGCTCACCCTTGAAAAATTGGGCCGCAAGTACACGATTATGGTCTCGACCCTGTTTACCATTGTGGGAGCGGTGTTACAGACTGCTGCTAATGGAGTGGCCATGATGATCGTCGGCAGGCTGATCTGCGGTATCGCACTTGGAATTCTTAGTCCCTCAATCTCGGTTTATATCTCTGAATTAGCCCGACCACAGGAGCGAGGAAGATTCATCGGAGCCTTCGGCCTCATTATGTCCATCGGGTTCTGCGTTGCAAATTGGATTGGATACGCATGTTCCTTCGCGAATACATCCAAAATCTGGCGTCTTGAGTTAGCCATGCAGTTCCCTGTGGCAGTTGTGCTACTTGTTTTCTGCTTTTTCCTTCCCGAGTCTCCCCGTTGGTGTACGTATAACACCCCATCTCGCAGTGAAGTATCACCTCTGACATTTATCTCTATGCAGTGGCCGAAAAGAACCGACCAGAGCAATTCGAAGCTTCCATTCGTCGCATATATGCATCGGAACCAGAAGAAGTCATTCTGAAATTGCAAGTTGAAATCCAGAGCCAAATTGCCATCGAAGCGGCAGAGCGTCAAAATGCAACCCTCGGCCATGCCCTGATCGAGTTGTTCGGCAAGAAATTCATCAGGCGGACAGCTCTTGCCATTGCAGTCATGCAAGTTGGAATTCTCAGTGGATCCCTTGCTATTCAGAACTACCAGTCTCTCATGTACGGGGCTCTTGGCTTCAAAGGTCAACAGCTTCTTCTAATCAGTGGCTGCTATGGTTTTATGGGGGTCATTGGACAATTGATAAACCTTGCTGGGGTGTCTGATAAGTGGCCTCGAGTGCGCACGATGTGTAAGTTCCTTTTCCTAACTTCCCGCTACGCCCTTCTTCTTTCGTGAGTGAAATTCCTATTTGTAATATCCTATTAACATTGATATATAGGGGTTGGATGTATCGTTCTTGCTGCCATGCTATCCATATTAGCAGCACTATCCAAAGAATACGGCAGCGGTCAGAATATTGTCGGGGCTCGTGCTGGGGTGGCATTCATTTTCATATACTCAGCGTTATACGCCGTGTTTTTCAACTCCACTCTATACACAGTCGCCGCCGAGATGTTCCCTCAGCATCTGCGTGGTTATGGGACTGGCGTCGCAGCATTTTGTCAAAGTGTTTCCGGCATCTGGATCGGCCAAGTTACCCCCTTCGCATTTGATGCGATTACTTGGAAGTACTATTTTGTCTTCATTGGCTCTCTTCTCGCTTTAGGCGCACTATATGCCTTCTTTTTGGTCGAAACAAACAATATTTCTTTGGAAGAAATTGCAGGAAAGTTTGGGGACAATGTTGTTTCTGCTGATAAGGTTGATACCGCCGTTGTCGAGAAAAGAGGAGAGCAGACAACAGAGCACCTTGAAGGCTAATGGTGGAATACCTGCCGTGTCCGGTTCCTGTTATCTGAACGTGAATCATATATTCCAGCGCTGTGTTTTACTAAAGGCAATACAATACGTATCCTAATTCCCGTCTTCCTCCAAGAACGATAATATAATCTTCAAACAAAGAAATTGAATTACTTATCAGTATCCAAGCTATTTAAAGAGGCCCAAACCGAATGCTTGAGCCGCGGCAAAATCTACCCAGCCAGTTAGTTTAACACTTGGACTACGCCCGTCACGGGAACCTATTATCTCACGAGGTTAGAATAAGCAAATTATAGTTGCATAACAATAACATTAGACATCATTTCAATACTAGACTCCATCTTATTCGTTCACTTCTACTTACTAATACTATTAACGAGTCTTGTTGAGGATAGTGCCTCTACAACAATTAGTAGGCGCTTATATATCCAGACTATGGCTTGCATACGGTGAAAGAGTTGGTGGTAGGGGCCCATATATTCGCCAGATTTTAAAGGATTTGTGGCTAACTTCTGGAGTGAATAACCTAGCAGGTTGTTCCTAAATAGAAACAAGAGTTATGGACCTTGACCTTTCTTCGTTATAGGTATAGATCATGGCGTAGGTGTAAGGTTGCAACAGCTTCATTACTTCATACGTCAGCCTGTCTAGAGAATAACATAGTACATTAAACTCATATACTTTGGGATTGCGCAATATATATAGTGTGGGATACACATACGCGGCGGTATATGTGCCATGCGACAAAACCCCCTTTGTGGGTATTATTGATAGTATGCATAAAAATATAACCTTACACATACAAGTATGTAGAAAGGTTGTCTGTAGAAAGTATTGCTTTCTATTGTCTTCACATGCACCTAAAAAAGATATCGAAAAAGACTTCGAAAATCACTTCGAAAAAAAGACATTTAAAATGAACATCAGAAGGCTTTAGAAGCTGCCAACTATTCCTAATAACTATATGTCACCACTTTTAGGAGTTTTAGTGGCTCTTTATTCCTAAATATAAAGATTAAGTTATAATGATACTTGTAAGCTATAAAGCAGCCTAAAAAGTGATGATATGTAAATTTGTATGATGTAAATAGTAATTATTATCTTGTTTCTACTGGAGATGACCTGAGAGAACCAGGGCATCTACTTCAAGATTAAGGCCTCTAGAATAGTAATTCCAGTATCTTCATTTTTCTACCGCTCTTAATTCAGACATCCATACTCTCTATACCACTGCGTAATACACGTCATTTTTCAACTTTTTTTGCTCTTAAAGTCCTGGCTAAGAAACGAAGCCTGTTTCTCCTTAGTCTTATCTATAGAGGTATAAAGATAAACGAGAGCTGATATTATTGCCGGGCAAAGCACTATAATGGATTACGAGATATTGCAGGGAAAAGTGGTTAATGAGGTGGTCACAGCATGGTGGATACATATCCAATGCGAAATACGATTAGCGCAAGGTGCTCTGTCTTTTCTGGCTTAATCATTTTAACCCCTGATTTATTGGTTAAGTGATTAACTGTAATAAATGTATGACAGTTTCAGACACGGTTTGAGACAGCAATGTCCCTTGTGCCTAGGTAGTCGCCTGTTTCTTCTTCCAGCTCCAGATTGTGAAAGCATTGTCTGGTGGCAAATGTTGCACAGACTTCAATGCAACAGACTTCAAATGGATTTCGCCTTAAACCTCTCCTCATCAAGATCTTTCTGGTTGTAATGCCTGATATCAAGAACTTGGCATTCGTCCAATGGCAAAGGTTGTATAGTTCTTGAACGGATCTTCTCCTTCAACTCTTCATCGTCAAGATCCTTTTGGTTGTCAGGCCCAAGATCAAGGCCAATACGCCGCTGATGCTCTTCGCTAACTTCATCGTATGCGATATGAATACTTGTGCCAAGATGCAAAGTTTCAACTCCTCTGATCCGGTTGTAAACGAGCTGTAGCGCAATCAGATAAAGTTTCGGATCCCGTAGATCACTCATCTGCCATTCTTTACCGGGTGGTACTTGATCAAATCATCTGCAGTTCGAACAGAGGGGGGTCGGTAGGCTCACTAACAATGAGATGTATGCATTAGGCCGTTAGGCCGGCCCGCTTTGCGCCACTTTGATGCAAGGGTCTGGATTGTATTTTGACCCCCTAGTTCGAACTTTTGATTCGATGCTGGCAGACGAGTTGACAAGTTGGCAAAGGCTAACTTTCGGAGCGCCCTGGAAACATCCATGGAGCATTTTGGCAACCGCACGTATGGAGGGACGGCTCCAATACTTAACGTGGCCTAGGCTGATAGCTGAACGTTGCTTGGGTGATTAAGGACAGTCATAATTTCTACAAAGGGATGCAATGAGACACTCGGTCTCGGGAGCTTGCATGTAACGTCAGATACGTTCGTTGACTCACATACCATTGCCACAGTATAAGCAGGACCCTAGCTCTGGTCGAGCCCATCAACATTTTCAATGTATGGTAGGCGAAACGTTTCCGAATTTTAGTCAACACTGCACGCAGACCCTTGGTCTTATCCGTGTGGCACTATTTGCCTGTTCTTTCTTTCAGTGTTTCCGGGGTAATGCGAGATATTAGAAGCAAGTGCAGATAGTTACTTTGATACCTGAGGCATAAACTCCATGGATCTTGATATCACGTGCTATCCCGGGCTCTACCTAGGTAGCTTATCTCCGTGCTGACAAAACCTATCCCCGTGGAACCAGTTCGAATTCGCCAGCGCCTGCCTATTCGGGTCATATAAGTGGTTTTTTCTTGTCGCGAGTTCTTTTCTCATGCGCTCTTTCTCTACAATCGCCTACCTAAAGACGCTATAATGGACTCCCCAAAGCAGCTAACCGTCCACCACCATGGGACCGCGCATATCATCCAAGTTTCCGCCTCAGCAACACTACAAGACCTCTCCTCCGAGATAGAGCGCGTGCTGAACATCCCCATCGACAACCAAAAGCTCCTCATAGCCCCAAAGCCAGGAATGCAGAAAGCACCTTTCCCACCAACTCTCCTCTCCGCGATTCTCCAAACCTCCTCCCCAAAATTCAAGATCACCCTCCTCGGCACCCCCGCCAAAGCAATCGCCGATCTGCACGAACAATCGGCCAGCGAACAGCGACGACAAGAATCACGAGCTGCCGCCCTAAGCGCCGCAAGACGCAACAAACAGACACCGTCCTCTAGCCGTAGTGGCGGCATCCACACCATCTCATCCTCAGCCAACAACTACACCTTCCACCGCCTCCTCCCACTATCCTACCTCCCCAACCCAGACCGCTCTCTCGACTTCCTGAAACGTCTCCGAGATGACCCAGGTATCCGCGCCGCCATGACAAAACACAAGTTCTCCGTACCGCTCTTGACGGAAATGAACCCAGCGGAACACACGACGAGCGAGTCGCGGACACTAGGTCTGAACCGGAATAAAGGCGAGGTGATTGAGTTGCGTTTGCGAACGGATGCCTACGACGGATACCGTGATTACCGTACTATTCGAAAGACGCTATGTCATGAGCTTGCGCATTGCGTGTTCGGGCCTCATGATCGCGACTTCTGGGATTTGACGTCGCAAATCGAGAAGGAGGTTGAGCGTGCCGATTGGAAGTCTGGTGGGAATCAGTTGTCTAGCCAGGAGTTTTATAATCCTGGTGATTGGGATAACGTTCAGGGTGCGGAGGAGTTCGATGAGTGTGGCTGGACCGGTGGGGAGTTTGTTCTCGGTGGATTACAAGGTGACTCGACTGGAGGTCGTGGTGGAGATGGTGCTTCTGGTGGGACGCTTTCTCGCAGGGAGATCATGGCGCGGGCTGCGGAGGAGAGGATGAAGAGGGAGAGTCAGGCTGGGAAGCAAGATGATGCAAAGTGATATCATGGCTGATCATTTGGTGCACTATCTTTTTCATGATTTATGAGTTCTTGCTTTGGGCCTGTATAGCCTTTGATACCATACTATTCGTTTGTAATTATCTCATTTCTGTACATTGCGGATGATATATTTTTGTCATCTAATTAGACTATCTCGAGATATTTACAACTGCTCGTTAACAAAGAGACCAGCCATACCCTGTCCAGTTCCAATACACATAGAAGTGACCAAAACCTTACTCTTTGTCCGGCGAGCCTCACTCAGAATGGTCGCGATTTGACGCGCACCTGTTGCGCCGAGCGGGTGACCAATGGCAATAGCACCACCACGAGGGTTGACCTTGGCGTGGTCAAGACCAAGGTTCTTAACACAGTAGACAGCCATGGAGGCGAAAGCCTCGTTGATCTCGTAGATATCGATATCATTCTTATCAAGCTGGAACTTGCTCAGCAGCTTGGGGATAGCGGCAGTTGGGCCGATACCCATAACGCGAGGGGGCACACCGGCAACGGTAGCGCCGCAGAACTTAGCAAGGATAGGTTGGTTCAGCTCAATAGCCTTGGAGCGGCGCATGAGCAGAACAGAGGCGGCACCATCGGTAACCTGGCTGGAGTTTCCACCGGTGGACTTGTCACCGAACTGGGGGAACGCAGGGCGAATCTTGGAAAGTGACTCGAAAGTCGTACCGGGACGAATACCATCATCACGGGTAAGAGTCACCTCCTTAACCTCGCCAGTCTTGGGGTCCTTAACCTTGACGGCGATAGGAGCAATCTCGTCATCGAGCCAACCATTCTTCTGGGCAGCCTCAGCACGACGGAATGACTCAGCAGCATATCGGTCCTGTTGTTCGCGGGGGATATCGAAGTCCTTGCCGATGTTCTCGGAAGTCTGACCCATGGGCTGCATGCAGTCGGCGGCTTCCTGGTTGCGCAGGACCTCCTCGTTGAACGGCTTCTCCAGTCGGTCGCCAGAAGCGGACATCAGCTCGGCACCCATAGCGACACCGATGTCGATGGCGCCTAGCTGGATCTGGTTGGCGATATCCTGCACGGCCTTCAGTCCCGATGAGCAGAAGCGGTTTACTGTTGAGGCACCGGCGGTGTGGGGGATGCCAGCGGCAAGAGCTGCGGCGCGGACCATGTAGGCGGCTTTGACTTCGTTGACCTGTCCTTAGGGTTAGACTATCCCATTTATGGATTTGTAGAGTAGGGAAAAGAGATTAAACATACGTTTCCGAGGCAGACATCCTCGATCAGAGCAGGGTCAATCTGTGACTTAGCCAGAGTCTCCTTCAACAAGGCGTAGAGCATGTAGTCCAGTTCTGTATCCTTGAACCCGCCCTTTCGCGCCTTGGTCAGGGGTGTGCGGATCGCTAGGGTGATGACCACATCGTCGGGGTTCTTTTGTGTACTACATTTGCTTGTTAAACCCATAAATCACAACTAGGCTCCTTTGAGGGCTTACATAGCAGCGAGGCCGTTGGTGGCGCCGGGCTTGAGGTGGCTCAGGAGCGAGCTTAGACGATCTGCGGCCATGATGTATGAAGGTAGAGAGACTGCGCAGATTATAGTCAGCTTTCTGCTCTTCTTCGCTTCTGCAGCTTATCTTTGTTCAAGATGCCGACTATTGGCATGGAAGTTTTCAGTGTTAATGCGGGGAAGCATCCATGTGCGGAGATTTGGGCGAGGAAAGTGAAAGCAAATAAATCAAGCACTAGGGACAGAAGAACTTACAAATTGTACAGAAGTAGGAGAGTGACAAGAAACAAAATAAGCAAAAAAGGAAGAGGTGGTGAGGAGTTAATAAAAGAAGTATGGGGAGAAGAGAAGATCTCCGCTTCGACCGAAACTGCCGAGGTTCATTTCGCTTATCAGGTTATCCGGTCAGTAAGTACCCAGTACTTCTAATTTGGCTTACTATTACTCATTATAGGAAGTACCTAGTACCTTAACCAGGCTATTTCTAGTTCTATGGACTTAGCCTTTCGAGATGCCTAGGTAACTGTCGGGTTGTCAAGTGTCAATCCTGTTGAATCTTGAATAAATCATTCACTTCCGTTCGTATGGATATGACTACCTCATTCTTATGAGACTAAGTTTTACACTCCTTATCGAAGTACCCAAATTCACAATGTTCGCGGCAGACTCACATGCAGGCCTTTAAATACCGCGCGATCATCTGATAACTATCAGGTTCGGAGCTAAAGCATTTACATTCTAACTCCTTCCTTGACCATCGCTACATAATGCAACATATATGTAGGAATGTTCAGCGCCACCACGGCAGATTGTGGGGGGGGTTCCAAGGTTGGAACTAGGGGCTTCAGTCATATTTTGGATGGCATATCACTCTGTAAGCTAAGAGACTTAGTGTAGGAAGATACAAAGACAAATAGAGCAGCTGAGGTAGCTTCTTTTGCAAGAGGGGGTTGAAACGCCTCGGTAGTTGCCGCAGTGCCGAACAGGTTGTTAACGAGTACGTCGAGTTTTCCGTGCTTGGATGTGATACAGTCTGCTACTTGTTCGGTCGAGGCGTCGTCGCTCAAGTTAATCATCGCCAGTTCTACCCATGTGCTGATAGTATCTGTATATACACTGGAGCGACAGCTCAACAATTACGCTTAAATGATAAATTAATGCGTTGTTATATAGAAGAGTAAGAAATAGCTTCTTAAGTATCACTAATATGTACCCACCGTTATCTCTGTACGCATCCAATCCTCGAATCTCCCCTCGTGGGCTTTAGGGTCAGTGTCTTCCCAGTTGTAAGAACCGGTGTGATAATTCAAAATCTCGAAATACCTTCAAATGATAAGCTCAAATCAATACGCTACAGATGGGGAAAATACATACATTTTGGTCTTCCATTGATCCGTTGTCATTTCGGAATCTAATAAAGACCAGTCAATTTGTTTGTCACACTCGGGTTCGTCGTTTGAGTCCGAATAGGTCGAAACATATGGATGGGTCAGGGCATCCGCCGCTGTGATTCTCTTCTCTGGGTCTATATCAAGCATCTTCTCCAAGAGATCAATGACTATAAAAGTCAGCATCATCAGATGTAGATACATTAGGAGGAACTTGATGTCAATGAAGATTTTGATGGGCATACCTTCAGAGTCAACATCTCCCATGGTAGCTCTAAGTGACTTGGGTTCTGCTTCAGGTAGCGAGTTCACAAAATTCATCGTCTATAACTTGTAGTCAGCATCTTCTCTTCCATATCAAACTCAACCGCGTATAATTTTGTCATACAATGTCGCTGTACACGGTCTCCATGACCTCTTTGGGTGGTTTCCCAAACATCTCAGTGATCAGTTTGAAATGATGCACATTGTCTGTGCCTGGTAAGAGAACTTTCCCTAGGAGCATCTCTGCCAGAATGCAGCCAGTGCTCCAGATATCCATTGCGTAGCTGTATCTTTGCCAAGTCAACATGATTTCTGGAGCTCGGTAGTATCGTGTGGAGACATAGCCAGTCATCTGATGATCTTGTTCTCGAGCTAGACCAAAGTCACAAATCTTCAAGTCGCAGTTTTCTTTGATGAGAATGTTGCTAGGTTTGAGATCACGATGGATCACACCAGCAGAGTGTATGAATTTCAATCCTCGCTGCTATAGTCAGTCACAGTGGCATTTTCCAGGTCACTCTGGCAGACGTACCAGCAGTTGGTAAGTGAAGAACTGGATGAACTTGTTATCCAATGGCTTCGATCTTGATTGGATTAATTCATGAAGGTCTGTCATGCAACAGTCCATCACAAGATAGCTGTGTTCTCGACTGTTTAGCATAATTGAATCTGAAAATAAAAGAAGTGATTCACGTACAGATCTTCCGCTGGTGAGATGAAGATATCTGTGATGTTGATTAACTGTAGCCGGTTAGTTTTCACGTTCATACTTCATATCTTTTCCCGCACATGCATTATCATGTTTGAGATGGTTCATCAAATGAACTTCGCGATACGTGCGCTTGACCCGGGCAGAGCCATCAAAAGGATTCCCTATCTTCTTTATAGCAACCGTTCGGTTGGCTTTTGAATCATGCGCTGAGCTGATACTGGCTGTTAGTGGTCTTACAGTACGAAGAGAATACATATGAGGGGATATACCAGATCACTCCAAAGGCACCCACACCTCGTGCTTGCAAGTCTGTATACCTCTCTGTAGTTTGAAGGGCAGTGCCCATGATCTTATGCGTGACGAATGTAGCCATGATTCTAACGGCGCATATGTTGAAGAAGGGATAACCAGAATAGTAGGAGAATTGGGGGACAATGAATCCTCGATATACTATAATTAGGTGCCTTCCAAGGTTCCAAGGTTGTTCTACCCAGGCCTAGGCCATGTTGTGGTTACGTCATACACGTGGATATACTCATGTGGTTGGCCGTTAGGTCGTTTGTATTTCGTGATTTCTTGATTTCTTGATTTCCACATATTTACCATTGACATTCTCCACGTATCTATGGATGAGCACGGATTGAGCCGGTTATTACACCCGATCCGAATAAGGCCTTATCAGCCGATCCCTCTCCACAGCAGGTTGAGCCAGTTAAGGTATATATATGCAAGTAGTGGACGTCACTTCGCTTGGTTCCTATCAATGCAGGCTCTCTTTCGCGATTGCGTCAATCACGTTCCAGGCGATTCAATGTGAGAGGTAAAAGTCCGATTTTTGTCTTTAAACTTCCTTTGACATGGTTGGTGCAAATTGACAATACCATTCGCATATAAAGCATTGTCAAAGTACATTGCAGCGGTCTTTCTAGAAGTATTGCAAGTAATGAAACCCTTAGTATTTCAATTAGATCATATCACAATACCATTGTACCCTGTATCGCATCAACTAAAGTCGCAGCCAAGCCCAAACCTAAAGCCAAACACCGAACACCAGAATAGAAAGTTTCCCGAGCCAGTAAAGTCCACCTATTCATCCATATCCGTTATCCATGATGTTCGGAGTGGATTAGAGTAACTGATTATGTCCAGCATCCTCGTTGCTAATTACACTACCCACATCAGACCATGCCGGAGTAGCCAGACCACCAACAGATCGCCCATCAAAGTCACTAAGAGTGTCGTCTGACGTTTCATCCTCAAATCCTCCGACATGGCTGAAGCTTCCGGTGGTAGAAGGGGCGGCCGAAATATCATGGTGAGACTGGGCACTCTCATGGCCGAAACCATCTAGCTCAGCGAAGTGATCATGTTCATAGGTTTCATTGCTTGGCGTATCAGGGTGCGCGTAATATACCTGCTGGTGGTCTTCTGTGTGGCTGGAGCCAGATACAGACAAGGGAGAGTTGGGAGAAAATGGATCAAATAGGGTATTCCCCTCGGGTGCTTCAGACCGAGGCGTGAACTGAATAGTAGATTCCGAAGGGTGATTCGAGGGAGCGTACGAGGGGATGTCGACATGAAGCTGATTCCGACCCAGCGTAGTCGAAGACTCGGGCTCGATTTGCTTGGCACCTCGCCGGAGAGGCTCCGAAGTGCCCAAGTCAATTCCCGTTGAGTTAGCAGTAAATTCTTCGTTGTTTTGAACATCGTATTCATCGTCTCTTTGTTTACGCAGGTTGCCCTCCTCGTCGACAAGAGTATCAAAGCTATTATGAGGCTGGCCGGGCTGGCTGGTCTTTCGTCGTGATTCAAGGAGCGTTCCTCGTCGCATAATCTCCGCACGAGCAATCCGTCTGCGTTCTTCGGCAATTTCGCCAGTCTCCTCGGTCATAGAAATATCTTGCCTCGCTGCTATGTCTTGAGGTTGGATCTCATCGCCGAGGTTGTGCAGAGCTACGGCGATCTTGCGCCGCGAGGTGGTCACCCATTGTTGAAACTGCGGTGACTCATACACGGCAATTCCGGCTGCTACAAGCACAGAAACAGTAATGATGATTCCTGCATGAGAGGTCAGCCTCATCCTCAACATAGTGGGGAACTGATAAGAATGAGTACACCGCCCGGATGATCCGGGAAGAATGTAGAGGTTCAAGGGAAGTAGAAGACCATACCTTTTGCAAGTGGTGCTGGCATGGTGAACCTGAATGTTGTACTTGTGTCTTTCCTTTCAAATGGTTTCAATACTCACCTTCGTCATCTATGGAGTGGGAAAAGATGATTCGGTGATGCCTGCACCTTATCCTTACATCGATGCATGTGACCCGCCAAGCCCTTATCACCGGCCCTAAATACACACCGCTTTAGGCAAAGTTCCCCGCGCGTCAAAGTGATGGACGTGATTGCAAGCTCTCATCTCTTGACTCGACTGTATCGATTGTACAATTGAACTTGAGTGATACCATCATGTCTCGCCAAACTTCGCAGGCCCAACGGCCATTGTCCCTCACCGAGGAGCTTGAGAAATTGGAGCAGTCCATCACCCTTACAATGCAAGGTAAGGTAAAAAAGTAAACAAAACAGCCCAGCAGACCGCTCATCATCATATATCCATACAGAGATCGACCACAATTTCAGTCAAGCTCATCGGATAGTAACTACGAGTATATTGCCTCTAGTAGAACAATATACCGAGCATTCTCGAGATGTCTGGGAAGGTTCCAAGGTCAGCATCACCAGCATATACAACCATAAACAGCCTTGTTAACTCCCTATAGTTCTGGAAGCAATTCTTCGAAGCGAGTGCCAACGTATCTCTATCCGGATATGAAGAAAGAAACACCGATGAAGAAACGATGCAAGACCCAACAGCCACGGAAGAAGACTTGTCCGCCGACATAACGCAAAGCACCAGCCTCGACGATACCATGTCCCACGAGACGCCCTCTTCCCAGCGTCATGAAACACCCCGTCGAGACCAGGCAGACGACCTCGATCTAACAGATCTCGCAATCTCTTCCCATAGCACTCCTCGTGCTCCGGGCCACCATCACCAGCAGGTCGAGGAAGACATGACAACCTCCTCAATGGAGTACTCGTCCTCATACGAGAACCTAAGAAGACAGGTCAACGAATCCGAACCCCCATTCGACCTCCCAGACTCCTCGACCCTCCCATCCACACCAGGCCGCCAGCTCTTCTTCCCACGCGGCGTCTCCGCCACAACCCCTATGTCCTCACCATTCCTCCCACCCGCGTCGCAGCCATCCACCCAAGACCGTCGATACCAGAAGACTTCAGACCCAGTACTGCACCAAATGCTCGACAAGACATACCGGGTGCAAGCCACGCCGCTCGGAAAGGGATTCCGCGACGTAGGCGGTGGTACGAACACTCGACCAAAGTTCAACATCACCCCCAAACCCGCGGAGCCTACCTCCAAGTATGGATATGACGATTCGCCGATTTCCAGTCCAGAACCAGAGGCTCCACGGCTCCATTCGGAGATTTTCTCATCGCCCATCAAAGGCGTCAACGACACCCCAGGTACGAACCGTAAGCGACGGACTAGCAGCAATCGCATGCGCGGTATCCCCAGGCCTGGCATGAGTGTTTTGACACCTGCTAAGAAGCCTGCGGGTAAGTCGGCTATGTGGGATAGCGACGACGATCTGGATTACGACGACGATGAGGATCTTGGGCCAAGTCCTCCTAAGACAATGCAGTTCCACATTCCGCAGAGCCGGCTGATGAGGACGCCTGGTAAGATTTGTTCCTTTGGATTTCTTTTCAATACTATATCCATGCTAACTTCCTTCGCCTTGGTAGCAAGAGAGGCTTCTAAGCGCATCGTGACCGATTTACTGGCTACGGCTGGAGCTGGGGACATTACCGACGACTTGGGCGACGACCAAAGTCCAAGTGTGATCCGCCGCATGGAGCGCCTGGAAGATGAAACATTCTAAGTTGGCAATGAAATAAATAAGGCTGACGGCCAAGTCCTTATCGTTGATCTGGCTGGCACTTCATTTTCATATGTCTCACGTGCTGAATTGCCCATATTACAACACCCCCAAATACCCGAATATCACTATGACGTCATTGTTGAATGCCAATATTTTAATAGATTCATTTCCATTGAGGAGAGAAAGAGAGATAGAGAGGGCACAGCCTATAGTAATATCATACACGTAGACACAGTAAACAAATGTCACTTTTGGGGACAGAGAGAACCCTTGAGACATGAACAAGAAGAACGCTTAAGAAATCGTAGGATATGTATGGGCGATGAAGGCCAAGCAAGCAATGTCACCGCCCCCCGTTTGTCATGGTTATCCAACAGAGATATTCGGGGTCTCGAGAGGAAATAGAAAGAAAGTGGGCAGTGATGCCTCTGCAACGGATCTCGATCAATCGCGGTCGGTTGTGGGGGGTGGACAAGAACGAAGAGAGTTATATCTAGGAGCTCTTCTTCTTGTCCTTGGACTCGGCGTCCTTATTCTCTGTCTTGGAGTCATCATCACTCTCCTCAGACTTCTCCTCCTTCCCTTCAGCACCAGCAGCCTTCTGCTTCTCGTGGTGATCATAGAGGGACTGGTGCTTAGAGCTCAAGCGCTCCTCCTCGGCAGCAACCATATCCTTCCAGAGATCGCCCTGGTTAGGTGTTCCACCCTGGTGAACAGGCTGTTCCTCCTCAACAGGCTCAACCTTATTCTTAGCCGCATCGGCCTTCTTCTTAGAGTCGAGCAAGCCGCGACCACGACGCTGATCCGAGATCTCAAAAGCAGCAGAAGCACAAAGCACACCCAGCGTCAGACCCTGTGCATAGACACGAGCCTGGACAAGCTTTTGCTGTCCACTGAGACCAGGGATGCGACTGACAAGCGCAAAGGAGCCAACCATCGAGGCAACCCAGGTGGCGGTGATGATCTTGTATTTCTCGCGGCGGGCGAAGGCGGCGGCGCGGTCGGTGAAGCTCAGACCGCGAACCTGTTCGGCGTGGAGACGCTCTTCGCGATTCTCATACCATTTGTATGCGGCATTTTGCTCGTTCTCGTACTCGCGCGAGGCGTGGTCGGCCGCGATGATACCGGTGAATGTACCGGAGGAGGTCACCAGGAAGGCCTTCATCGGTACAGTTAGGTTGCGGATTGTGTGGTAGCGACGTGAAGCAAGTAGGACTCCTGCGAAGCCGCCGGCAAGACCGAGGAGGCCACCGACTGTGCCGCCCTTGAGGACGGAGCTATTAGGATTGCGTCAGTATGGGCTGATTATGGGAATTGGAGGGGGTGCAGTAGATATTGCGTACCTGTAGTGAGCTTCTTCCTGTTCTTTAGTAAGAATCTTCATTGTGTGAGATAGTGTATTTGTTTAATTTGAAATAAAAGAAGCTTGGAAGAGGGTGAAACGTCTAATATAAAACCAAAAAAGCAAAGGCCGGATTGCATGACGTGGGATCGCGGGATCTGCTCTTTTTCCGGCGTTGGCCCCCGGCCATCTCTCGGTCTTGCACGGAACGAACTTGCCGACTTTTGGTGTTTGGGGCTTTTTGTCTACAAATTGCTGACATGTTTAAAGTTAAATGTCACTTATTTTGATTATTTCCATATGAATTTGCATTTGATAAAGTTTCTGCTCTTATTTCATTCGGAATGCGAAGGTGTCACACTCCCAAATCCCTATTCAATCCCCGGTTGATCCCGAAACGCCCAAACACCGCAAAAAAAAAAAAAAATCTCATGTAACGGAACTGGCCGATGCCATGTTGGTAAAAAGAAAAATTTACAGATGCTGAGTCTACCGACGAGAAGCCTTGCGTGCCGCAGCCTGGCGGGCTTGCATCTTGCGGAAACGGTCCTCACCACTGGAACCCAAGGGACGTGCAAACTGAGTCTCGCGCACAGCTGTCTGGCGCGGAACCACGGTGTAGCTGACGTTGGTACGGTCGACACGAGCACGGTTGAGAAGGCGCGGAGGGAGCATCTCGCGGGCGCGGGCTTCGGCTTGGATCTCCTCGGGGGTGGGAGCAGCGCGCCTGACAACCTTTCTATACGGGTGTTAGTGGGTGATAGGGGGCTTGTGCAGCAATGAACATACGTAGGATCATAATCGGCCTCCTGGTAGACGCGCTTCGAATAATCGTCACTGCGCTGAAGAATTGGTCGTGTCCATTCCGCTAGCAACTTCTCTGCCATTTCCTTGATGCGACGCTCGGTGCGTTTGCTTTTAGTGTAGAAGACAACCACCTTTCCGATGCCACTGGCAATCAAAGCATCCTTATTGATAGGAAGCTTGGTAATGGCGGTCAATAGGTCACGCTGGATGTTGTATGCGGGCATTGCGCCATCGTCGAGAGGCTCGAGGAAGAATCGAACGGCCTCCAATAAGTTGATCTCTGGGTCGACCAAGGCGCTAGTGTATTGGTTGCGATTCAGGAGCATGATGACTTCGGGGAGAAGCTTAAGCTTGTGCATAGCAGGTTTTCCTTCTTGGCGGTTGATCGCATCCATTTGCGCTGCGTGGGTCATGCGCTTGCGCATATCCTCGATTTCAGCATCTGCCATAGATTCCAAATCCTAATAGTACAGTCAGTAAACGTAGGTGAGTACATGTCACCAGACGCAACACATACAATGCCATCCTGCTTGCGGAAACGTCTCTTCGCTGGCTTCTTCATCGCCTCGTCCATGGCACGGTCGAGAGCTCGGCGACGTCCTGATGATTGAAATCCAGTTAGTACAGACTGTCCGGGGCGGAAAACTAGTTGCTAGTAAAAAGTAGAACATACGGGTCTCCGGGTCAAGAGTCTCCTCATCTACCTCGGGCTTATCTTCGCGCTGCTTGCGCTCACGTCGGCGAGACGAGCCTCCTTCGTCGCCTCCCTCGTCAGCTCGACGGCTCTTCTTCTCACGGCGACCTTCTTTCCGGCGCGGACGGCTCTCGCCATCCTCGGTGCGCTTGCGCTTGTGACGACCAATAAGTTTCAAGTTATCTTCATCAATGGCAAGTTGTGGGCGGTCCTCGACGTCAACGTTCTGTGGATCGAAATTGTCGAATTGTGCCTCGTCAACCTCGGACAAAATGGACTCGTCGTCTGAAACCTTGTCATCATCCTCTTCGTCGTCGTCTGCGGCGTGTAGCTCGTCATCCACGTCCTCTGTGAGTTCTTTGGCCTCAGCAGTAGGGTCAGTGAAGTTCTCGCCCTCGTTGTCGTCACCAGCAACCGGTGTTGCGACTCGCTCGGTGACTTCGGGTTCCGGAGAGGCGGCGGGCGAGACAGCCTTGTGGTCCGGTGAAGCAGACATGGCGGTTCAGATAGCAGCAAATGTAATAGGATAGATTAAGAACAAAGATTCAAAGGTGCAGAGATCAGTTAGGGGTATCGCAAACAAGTCACGGTACGTTATCTGCCTGAGTGATCCCGACGCCGCTCCGCAAAATCAATCGGTGCACTGCAGATTCGCGCAATGCAGGTGAGATGTAAAGGTAGGAGTTGGAAGGAGAAGCACAGCACAAGCTTCTCTCAAAATTAAATTGATAGAATACAAGTGGATAGTGAGAGGGGAGGTAGTGAAGGCAAAACCTCAAGAAGTGAAGGAGAGCGGTGGTCTGTGCTCCCGTGATTTATTTCTCCAGTCCGACTTGGGTGACCTCGCAACACTCAACTCTCACAACATCTATTATCTGAACCCTCTTTCATTCTTTAATTCTTCATCACATTCAAAATGTTTGCCCCAGGTATGCTCATAATCGCATGTCTCTTTGCTCCACCAAACTCGAGCTGACGATGTAATTCTGTTTAGGCCAAGAACAGATCTCCAAGGAAGAGATCAAGGTCAGCATCACGCCAGGACCACTGCCTCAAGTAGCGTCTGATACTAACATATTTTACAGGCTGGTGAGATCGAGGCCAGCCAGACCGTCCAGATGGCTCTCGCCGGTGGTTTCCTCCTCTACCTGTGTAAGTCAAGTATCTGGTCCACAAAGCCTTGAAGGAGCAGACAACCCGAAACGAGTCAGAGAAGAGTTCAGTGGATCGAAAACTAACATGTGTCATCTAATAAAGCTCCCTTCGCCGTTGACTTCGTCCGCAAGTTCCTTTAAGCCGGTTGACCCGTCTTCCGCTCCTCTTTCTTGCCCTTCCCGGACTGTAATCGACGAATCGCTGGTTATGATTTCGCGATGAGATGCAGGAGAACTGGATAATTGATTTTCCCCCCTGGCATATTTTTTTTATTTCCCAGCCGCAATTGGCCAAGATCGAGCGTGGACATCTAGTCTATGGAAAGCTCTTGAAGCTCATCTACTATACCTTTTGGGCCTGCTGGGTAGTGTCGGTTGGGTGGTGTATTACTATTGTGCATATTCTTGTTGTCAATTGTGTTTTATGGGATATACGGCAAATCAACATAAGAAATTGCAATATATCGGTTCCACGGAAACAGGGTCTTGCTAGCTATCTTATGGTAACAGTAATGAGTCAACATGACAGCGGATGAGCATTTGGCATCGTATTTGGCATGAGACTATTTCACGTACTCAATCTGCCACAGTATCATTGTCAATCTATTGAGGTTCTCTCTTTGCATGACAACCTGTACTTGGATCTGCCACTATGAAACGGTTTTAGTTAGCTCGGCGGGACTAGCTATAAACGATACCATAGGAATCTCGAAGAAGATGATCTAGTTAAGTTTGTGCCTCGTATCAGCGCAATGAATGCTTATCTCCGTGTTTCTGTATAACGTACTATGTACGATTGAACATATGATCACTGAACTCTATCTGGTTTTACGACAGTAAACTCGGTGGTGCCAGATATATAAGAAGTTGTGTAACCTTAAGTATATTTGATTAGTGTAAGTAGCACGGAGTATACCCGGGTCGACAGAGTATATTGATCTCCCTATTGGGATCGTAGTTGAACAGCTTGTCTAGAACTTCCAAGGTTGGGTTTGAAAGGTGCGACACTTATATGCATGGATCCAGCATCCTTCGTATTCAGGTGGGACTCTGCTATATTACGCAACAAGTTCACGAGATTGCGCTCTACTAGCATAAAGCGGGATAAAGATGGAGATGGAGCAAAAGGCTAGGCGATTGAGGTAAAAGAGCAAGTAAAAAAAATAAACAATGATCGAGACCGAGAACGATCGACAGGTCAAGCCTACGTGGAAAAGAGCAAAAATGAGAGAATGCCCTTGGACGTTAGCTAATTCCAGGTAGCTAACGCCAAAGGCCATGGAATATACAGAGTCGAAATTAACTTTGAGAGAACATGACATTTAGAAAATAGTAGTAAGCATACGACAGAGAAAGCAGGCGCTATCAATTCGAGGCAGCATCAACAGAGAGGCCCCAGAAAGCAAAATGAGAGACGCAAAAAGAGACACCCAAAGTGGAGTGTAGAGTGTTCAGCAAAGAAGTTTGTATTCAGTTATGCATTACAATGGCCTTATCCCCAAGAACGCCGGTACCCCGATGGCCGTAGACATTAAGTCCAAACATGTGAAGAAATTGAGATTCGAAATAGCAGATAGAAAGTTATAGAGCAATGTACTCAATTCCCAATTGCTTTCTCCACCTCGTTGAAGTCTTTCTTGATGGACTCCATCTCCTTCTGGAGATGCTGAATCTGAGCGTGGTAATCGTCCAGAATCTAGGAGATGTGGTTAGCGAGCTCTTCCAGTGTACTAGTTCGGGAATGACGAACCTTCTTTGCTGTCTTCAGTGTCTGCTCATCAATGTCATCCTCCGCTTGTGTCACGTTTACCCCGGCGCGATCCATCTCCACCTGCAGTCGCTTGGAGTGTTCGTGAATGGCCAACATACGGGCCCAGATTTCTTCAGCGCGGCCACTGAGAGATGGGTCGAAAACGGCACGTTCCAACTCAACAAGCTTTTTCTTCAACTGCTCCTCAGCTTCATCCATGGCGTATCCTCTGTTGCGAAGGATCTGTGTCTTGGCAGCAAGGGAGAGGCATCGTTTGCTGAGAATAATGTGTTTCCGCCGGCAATCAGCGATCTTGACGGAAAGGTTGAGGTCATGCTTCGAGAGAAGCCCAGTCAAGCAGTTGTTGATCTCGTGCAGGCGCGACTGCATCATAGTGAGGAAGTCCCTTTGTCGCTGTGCGCGCTTGCCCAAGTCCCAGAAGCCTTTTACAAGCACAGGGACATATCCTGGACCCGGTCGCTTGCGCAAAGCCTCCTCCCATTTTGTTTCATCGTCCTCGGGACCTGGTTGGTAGAAAGGTGCGGCCTCCTCGCCGACATTGTTGTACAGATAGGCTCGGAATGGTGAGCTTTGGCTGGGTGGATCCCACTTATCCTTGATGATGGCCACTTGCATAGGAACAGTTCGGTGCACTATAAAGCAGTCTGTCAGTAATGCTTCGCAGTAAAAGGTTATACAATAGACCCACCCCCGGTAATAGCACGGCCAGGGGACCAAAGGCTTGACGACAGAGAAGGTTGTTGCTGTTGGGGCTGTGGCGTGGTCATCGTGTTCTGGCCGAATTGCGATTGCTGCTGACCCAAGGCATTTGTTGGTTGTTGAGTGTTGGAACCCAGACCTCCGAGTCCTCCTAATCCACCCCCTGGCTGTTGTGTTTGCTGCTGGCCTCCAGAGAAAAGGCTAGCTTGCGGCTTCTGTAGCGAGGAGCCGAATGCGCTTCCTTGCTGTTGCTGCTGCGGCTGCCCAAAAGCACCCGAACCGAAGGTATTCTGGGGCTTCTGTGGATTTCCGAACAACGATCCTGATGGCTGCTGAGGTGCGGCACTTGCGCCAAATGCACTTCCGCCGAATGCACTGGTTGCTCCCGCTGATGTCGTTGCTGGCTGTTGAGTCTGCCCGCCGAACAGTGTGCTGGTGCTGGTGCTGGTGCTGGGCTGGGCTGCGGTTGCCGGGGCGCCAAAGAGAGATGGCTTCGGTGCAGTGTTGCCGAACAAGGACGTATTGGCCTGAGGTTGGGTTCCACCAAAGAGAGACATGATGGGCAATCAAAAAGGCACAAAAAAAAAACCACGATAAAGATGGAGCGCGTCAATGGATCAATAAAGCACTGGCGCAGCCAGATTAAAAGCGCTGAGGGGAAATAGAAACAAGCCCAAGGCGCATAGTCCAGGGACTGAAGGTTGACAGTCGAAGGGAAGAAAGCTGAGGGGTTCCTCGATGGAGCTCGAAGGCCGAGAAAGATGAGAGCCGGAGCTCGATTTGTTTGTGTCACGTGATGTGCTATTGTTCGCAAACAGCTTAAATGCATATTAGAATAGAAGAAGTGAAAAAATAATGAGCTTATATTGACCTATTGTACTGTGTTATTGTCTTGATTGTCTCCTTCTTCTCATTGATCTATCTCATCAACAAAGGCAACACTCTCACGCTGTAGCCCAACACTGCACCTGGGCAACATGTTACGCTGACCTAATCATCATCCAACCAGCCAATCACCAACGAGCCAAATTTCATTCCACCGCAACCCGCAGCTCTCGACTATCGATCTCCAAGTCTCGTCTCAATTGCACCTATTTCCCCTCACAGTCGTTCTGACAAGCCACCGTCGCCATGGCCCAAAGAGATGCTCGGTATGTAACTTAATTACAATTGCTTCCTCTCCGCCAAGCTCCGTGTGACACGCTAACCTCCATCCCTCCGCGCACAGCTTCAACCAGACTGTCCTGGTGGACACCACGCCTATGCCCGATCACATTCCCAAGGTGGAGGAGATCGGTGCCACATCTGCACCCCTGATGAGTGCAGCTTACTTCATTGGAGATCGCTGCAAGGCCTTCAATGACGACTTCATGAAGTGCAAGGCCGAGGCCAATGGCCGCGGGGAGATCGACTGCTTGAAGGAGGGCCGGAAGGTGACGCGCTGTGCCGCTAGCGTGTATGTTGCCTTTACAATTCACCTTTGAGTTGATAGGAAGATATTGACCCATCACAGCATCAAGGACATCAACACCCACTGCTTTGACCAGTTCAAGGCCCACTGGGAGTGTCTCGAGAACAACAACCACCAGCTCTGGGAGTGCCGCAGGCCCGAGGTGGCTCTTAACGCCTGTGTTTTCGACAAATTGGTATGGCTTATGTCCTCCTGCCTCAAATCATCTCAATCACCTCGCGTCCATCGCATCCGCTATCACCCTCGGACTAGAGCTAACATACACTTTTCTTGTTTCTTCTAGGGCTTGAAGAAGACCCCCCTGGCGCCCCCGAGAACCAGGTTCCTGTCCACTTGCGCCCCAAGCAAAAATACGCACAGTACCCCGGCCCTCAGTGGTAAACACTCTCCCGGTCTACCTTGTCCTCTCTAGACTCGCCCTGATTGCGCCCTCATCCTTCCCTCTCATAATCTTGGCACTGTCTTTTTTCTATATCACTGTTTTATTTGGATGCTCGACCGTAAACTCGGTCTATGTTTGTGTAAATATCTCTTGGCATCATGAATGGTTACATGATTTTCTGTTCAATCTCTCCAAATCCTCTTGCCTTGCTCACATAGCATGCATGGGGCGACATGTTTTCCAACCCATTGCGGCTTGCAATGGCATGCTTTCGAGTTAGTAGTAGTACGGACTCAAATACTGCCCGCTAGCTCGAAAACCTACTCGGCTTGATGCATATGTAGGTAACCATTGCAGTGAAGAGGCTAGGCATATTACACATTGACATTCCTCGGTGGGGAAGTGTGTATACATGGGCTATCACTCAGACTTACCCATGCACCGCAGAGTCTCACCGTGTATATAAAATGCCCCAGCTATGTTTTCCTTCCGATATTTGACTCTGTCCAACTCATACGCACCGGGTATGGTGGGTTCTTGTTCTGGGGGCCTGTGTGAATCCAGCCGGCTCCCACAGCCGGCTCCCAATATTAACTTTCACTTTAGGTGGTGGTGATAGTATGCATGTAGCTAGCGGTGTGTGATACAAAGTTTAGGTGGGATATAGGTACATACTGGCGATTCTACCAGCTGCCAGTGCTTTAGTCTTCCCAGACATATTCACGGATAATATTGCCGGACATGCCAATCTCTATGATCCTAATAATATATCTTCGAGAAGATCTGGTCTAATGATATTTTCTCTCGAAATTCCGATCTGGACTGAGCGATTTTTCGGGCTGATACAAAGGCTTAGCATCAACCGTTCTGCAGAGTCTGGACTAAAATGACAGATTGTTACATTCTATAATCCGAAGAAATCCACAACTCTCATCATCCTTCACCTGACTGGATTGCAGGGGTTTAGCCTGCTGGTCAATGTGTGTAATTGAGCCTTAATTCCGGCCTTCCGATATACTACCTCGTGTAACTAGGCCTCTGAGATAATCCGAAACATATCTAAGTACCTTTTTATTGAGGTTCAAAAGTCCCTTTGTCACAGCCTCGATGAACAGCATTGGTTGGCTATTGAAGTGTATCTGAGGTATGTCGTAATATCGACAGCAAGTACAAACCCCGAGTATTAAGGCCCAAGGTATGAGGAAAGTACAACGAGAGAAAGGCCAAGAGTACGCTTAGATCCCGATGTACAAATAGCGGACCTCCGGCATCTATCTATAGACATCTCGAGAGGGATAGATGCAGGTATCAAACTCTCCACCAAATTCCGTGCATGTGCAACACCAAAACAAGGACATAGATAATTTATAGAAAAGCCGCTCCTATTTCTCGAGCGATTCTCCATATTTATGTGCTACTTACCTCTATAGTCTGAGCCGCACACGCATGTTGACGCAGGTTGATATGAAGTCGACAATATTCTTAATTCTATCGTTATGGAGAAGCGTCCAACACGCCCAAGCAGCGGCTGTGTTCGCCCACTTCATGGTAAAGGCTCTTCAATCACGATCTATATCTCTGTTAACCTCTTCCAACTCCAGGTATATAACTCGGAGAACTTCACGGTCTATGACTGGGAAGTCAACATAGCAGAAGCGCAAAGGGCGCACATCGACGCCTTTGCCCTAAACATCGCATACAACTTCCCAACAAACAACCGCTCCCTAGCGAACGCATTCACCGCCGCAAACGCTCTGGACTTCCAACTCCTCTTCTCATTTGACTATGTAGGCAACGGCGCCTGGCCAGAAGGAGAGGTGATTGGCCTGCTTCGGAAATATGGAAACAACACAGCCTACTACCAGCACAACGGCAAACCTTTCGTCTCAACCTTCGAAGGCTCTTCCAACGCTACAGACTGGGCCACAATCAAAAAGTACACAGACTGCTTCTTCGTACCGGGGTGGTCAGCCCTAGGTGCAAAGGACGCCCTTGCCGTCGCCCCAGGTGTTCCAGACGGACTATTTTCCTGGGCTGCATGGCCCGAAGGTCCAGAGCCGATAAACACATACATAGACTCGACCTACATGCAATGGCTCAAAGACACAGGCGAACTGCCGTACATGATGCCGGTCTCACCATGGTTCTACACGAACCTTCCTGGCTACGGCAAGAACTGGATCTGGAACGGCGATAACCTGTGGTACGACCGGTGGCAGCAAGTGATATCGCTAAAGCCGGAGTTTGTGGAGATCATCTCATGGAACGACTACGGCGAATCACACTACATCGGCCCGTTGCATGAAGGTGCATACGCGACTTTCGAGATCGGAAACGCGAGCTACAACTACGCCGCCGGACACCCTCATGACGGCTGGCGCGATTTCCTGCCTTTCATTATTGATGTCTATAAAGGTGCCAGGGCGAATGTTACTACCGAGGGTGTCACTGCTTGGTTCCGCCAGGCGCCTGGGAAGGCTTGTACCAATGGTGGCACTATGGGTAATACAGAGACACACGGGCAGAAAGAGTTCCCGCCTACGGACGTCTTGCAGGATGAGGTGTTTTTCTCTGCACTTCTGCGTTCTGCCGCTGATGTGGAGGTGTCTGTTGATATTGGCGGTGTCGTTCAGGATGGGAAGTGGAAGAACAAACCACACGGTCCAATCGGTCTTTATCATGGCAGTGTACCGTTCGATGGCAATACTGGAGAAGTGGTTGTGACGGTGTCTCGTCGGGGAGAGACCGTTGCTGAGATGCGCGGTGCATCGATCTCGGAATCGTGTCTGGATGATATCCAGAACTGGAATGCCTGGGTTGGCACCAACTTTGCTAATAATACGATTTCACGGCATCCGCCGCCTTCGCCAGCCCCAACTGCGGTTTCTGCGGCTTCGGCTCTTTTGGCGCTTGGGAAGATTCCGTTCACGATTGTCTTTGTGTCTTTGGTTGCGAGTATGGTGGCTGCGACGGCGACACCTGCTCGACATGAGACATTAGTTTTGACAGCCCCGATCCCGGAAGTTTCTTCGTCTGTCTATAGTCTTGATACCGGGAGTGACAACTCTAGAAGCCAATATAACTATGGCACCAGCTATGGTTTGTATCCAATCAACAGCTATACTATCACAACGACAACGACTGCGCCAGTTACGCCTTTTATCTCAACCGGTGCCACATCTTTCGCATATGACACATCTTCATCTTGGAATTTTGACTGGTCTTGAAAGCAGCATTGATTGGGCTTATACTAGCAGGCATGTGCTACGGGATCTTAAGTTATCACTACCCCACAACCCTAATTAACGGTGAATTTGCTACCGAAAATGGCTACCTTGGCCGTTTTAAGCTCCGTTTTTACCAACATCTTAATCATCCCAATGCCATATGCTGAGTTTTCTTATTGTTCAGCTCTGGAATATTTGGTCAAGCCCTGGCTCCAAACATTTTTTATTTACACCGCGTGAGTTCTATCATGTCTGTAGCGTTTCTGAGTCGAGAAGTTCACATTATGCACCTCAAAGAATCGTTCCATGTTATAGCTGAGAAATTAATGTCATTTATTCGGCACTTCTGGTGCAATTTTATTATATCGAGAGTGTCCACTAACCTCGCTTTGCAACTTTAAATTCCTATAACCACTATAACCACCATTTCAAGTCTATTATATTCCTATAGGATTAATATATGTACGAATCGTGTCACATTTGATGCCCATTTTTTAACGTGTTGATTTTGGACTGGAATTCTTCAATTCCCCCAAGGGTATGTTATGGTAATTCAGGCATAATCCGAAACTTTCAGGCGCCAGTACCATTAGACACCGCATCCTACCCCTGGCAGCTATACACCTGCGTACAGGGTTCCCTGAACTCCTAAAACGTCGTCCCTTTACCTTACAAGGGTGCTTCTTCCCTAGCTTGAGCTTAGTATTTCAGCTTTAAACATTAATAATGTTTCGCCTAGGAGGCTTGAGAGGCCGGTTTTTCGAGCGCTCTTTCTTCAAGCGTCCTTTCTTCCAGCAACCTCCTTCACCCGTGCGGCAATTCACTCAATCGAATATCCAACTGCTTGATTCAAATATTAAATTTGAGGAAGAAACGCATCCAGGATACACCGCAGAAAATTCATATTCTGTCAATATTGGTGAGGTCTTCCAATCTAGGTACCAAGTTATTGGAAAACTAGGGTTTGGGGGATACTCGACGGTATGGCTTTGCAAAGATCTTACGTATGCTTTTTTTCTCTCTCTTTCTAATACTACAGCACAATCGATGCAAATATTAATCCAATATTAGACAGCATAAATATCTCACATTGAAAGTGTTCCGACAAGGCTCAGCCGAAGGCAAAAGAGAAATGGCAAACTACGATCGCATCAATGCGATCAAAACCTCCCATGCTGGCGCCATGCTTGTTCGCACAGCGCTTGATACCTTTCAGATCGACGATGCGAAAGGAAGTTATCAGGTTATCGTGCACCAGCCTCTCGGCATAAGGCTATATGACCTCAGACATCTATTCACAGATAAAATACTACCCGAAATAGCAGTGAAATTGACTTTGATGCATCTTCTACTTGCTCTTGACTACCTCCATACAGAGGCTGGCATCGTCCATACCGGTATGATAACACCTACTCATCTTTTACGACTGATTCATCTTTCCTAACACTCTCTTAAGACATACAGGAAAATAATATCATGCTCAACATTGAGGATGAGTCACTGTTGGTTGAGTTTGAGGAGGGAGAGAAATCCAATCCTAGTCCACGGAAAGTTGTTGGAAATAAGGTGATTTATGCATCTCGCGAACTCAAGACAACAAATAACCATGGTCCACCTGTTTTATGCGACTTTGGTCAAGCTCGTTTCGGTTCTGCCCGTTACAATGGTGACATTCAGCCTTACATATACCGAGCTCCAGAAATTTTGCTGCGCACGACTTGGAATGAAAAGGTCGATATTTGGAATCTTGCGGTTCTCGTACGTAGGCCCCTCAAATCCATTTCTTGACCATGCAACTAACTCATCCAGACATGGAATATTTTCCAACGGGAGCCACTATTCTATGCCAAAGATTCGAAGAAGGAGGACTCGAACGCTCATCATATCGCCGAGGTGATTGCGGTTCTTGGACCGCCACCTAGAGAATTGTTACAGAACAACTACTATGCTACAGAATTCTTTGATTCAGAGGGTACGCTATCTCCAACACTTTACACGTCCTGCCACTAACCAAGCAATTCAAGGCAATTGGAAGGGAGCAGCTCCCATTCCATCAAAAGCCTTGGAACAGCGGGAGGAAATTTTGCAAGGTGAACAGCAACAACTCTTTCTCGCCTTCATGCGCAAAATGCTCCAGTGGCGGCCAGAGGAAAGAAGTTCTGCTAGAGAATTATTGGCGGACCGGTGGTTACTTATGCCATAATTGAACATGGCCCTGAAATATCTTTTTCGCGGTGTATTAGTGGGTAATGGCTCTGAAATTTTAGGGGCTGCTGTCGCGAAGATCGAGGATACATGGAGGAATAGAATGCGCCGCCGCGCTTGCTTAAATGAGTACCATGCTATTAATTAATAAGTCATACATCAAGCCCTGCTGTCTCGACCTCAAAAAGGTTCTCTCTGATGTTATAGTAAACATTACGTCTCTTTCATCCTAGGCACCTACCTATGTAGACTTATTTTTGAACATTTAGTTAGGGGCATTGGATTTTCCAAGATGAATGGTACTCCCAGTAGCTCACTATACTGGAATACATATGCTAAATCAAGTCGATCAAGGGGAAGTTCGAAGAGGATAAAAACTCGCTATAGCGGGAAATACATCCTCTCTAGACCTAATCTCTGTACTACCGGAGCAGGTGAAAGATAAAAAGCAAGATGAGGATAGAAGGTGCTAGCTAAGGGAGAGCAATATCATGAATAACACCCCATTGGCTTCCAATAGGGCACATAAACCCGATGAATTAGATCAAAGCAGCACAAAAGGGTATATATGATCGTCTAAGCTGGTTCTAAGGCCCTCCACCAAATCATAGCAATACATCATCTGGATTGATGCCTGCGTCTATTAATAACTCGATATAATTGATCGGGCTGTATCACTCCAAGAAAAGAAAGTCAAAGAGAAAAAAAAAAGCAGAAGAGAAATGACTCCCGAGACCTGAAATTGAAACCCATATATACTGGACAAAAAAAAAAAAAAAGATAGACACAAGAAAGTAAATAAGAACACCAAAACATATGATCAGGGGTGTGGGAATAACCAAGTGCAAACAATGCCAGAAAAGAAAATGCAGCAAGGAGGTAAGAAGCCGAGAAAAATGAAGAGAAAGTAAACAGACCACATATATAGAACACTTTCTTACCCTCTTATGGCAAGATAGGCATATCCACGATCTTCAGAAGCTTAAACTTCCCAAGTCTGGCCTTAACAGCAGCCCAACCAGTCTTAAGTCGCTGCTCAACACGACGATCCCCCCTCAACCGCATCCAAATAAGCAACATACCCAACATAGCAATATCAAACAAGATCTGCCGCACGGCAACCCAAATCATCCACTTGAGCCACGCAAACAAACCAGACCGACGACGCTGCGCAACAGAGCGAGCCTCCATCTGCTCCCGCACAGCAGCGATCTCAGCCGTCATTTTCGTCAAGGCCTGCTCGACACGACGACGCCAGCGACTGTCTTTCGGTGGTTCCTGGGATTGTGAATGCGGATGGGAATCTCGACGACGCGTGAGTCCATTCCCACTGCTATCTATACTACCAGAAGCAGGATTGCGTCGGTGTTTGGGCCGGTGATGTGAAGAGGCGTCGGTATGTGTATGTGTATGTGTGTTGGAGGTCGAGCTAACATGATCCGGGTCATTGTCGTCGTGGTCATCTTGATCTCGTTCTTCGTATAAGCTATCACGAGCTTCCTCAAACTCCTCATCATCCTCATCTTCATCTTCATTATGTTGACCTCCGTCATTGTCGTTTATAGATCCTCTTCCCCGTCGGTAATACGCTTCTTCCTCCGGCTGACTCACAGGACTGAGAACCCGTAACCGTGAATCCCGATCCCGTCGACTAGTATCATCTCGTCGATCGGGTCGGTCATAGTCCTCCGACTGCGCCGCCAATCGACCCCCAATACTCCCATATGCACTGCGCGATAAGGGCGGGACGCCGACGTTATTTAGTGGACTCGAATCGGAGGATGAGGAGGCGTTGAATTTAATCTGGTCCCAGACGAACTCGAGCTCTGAGACTAGCTCGCGTGCTTCGGGGGTTTGGGGAGGCGTATTCGTGCATTGTGTCGATTAGCGTGGAGATGTATCGGCGTTTGGCTTCGGTGCGCGACATATCGCGCTGCGCGTACCATGCATCCCTAGAAGACAAGACATTGTGAGTTTGTGGTTTGGATATAGAGAGAGAAAGAGCGATGTTTGAGAAAGATCCACATCGACAGCTTCCCTTTTCCCCGCGCGTTTCAGACATACCATTTCTCGCACTCCGCGTGCACCTCCGGCGTATTCCCAATCGGTCGATCCATTACACCTTCCACATCCCCCTCTGATGGAACATTAGCCCCCGACGGTTTCTTGGTGTTTCCGGTAATGCGGGAAACTCACCCATACTCTGCTTGTACAAGCCATATAGAGCCAACCGCTCGGCAGCGGGAGGTCGCGCAGTGCCGGTCCGGGGAATCCTCTTAACAGTATTGAGGGCATGAACAAAGACTCGATCTGGAGTGTAAAGGTGTCAGTGGAATTCGAATGCACGAGGGCGCAATCTGCAATCTGCATACGCACCTACAGAGTCCGACATGACGCGATAAGCGGTCCGGTTTGCCTTGTCTTCATGGGAGCGGGGTTGGGCATCGGCTTGTGCGGGTCCTCATGGGGAACGTAGAAGACTGGGAATAGGAATTTGAGGATATAGTGAGTGTTTCTTTTGGGGAGATGTTGAAAGGGGGGAGTGTTTTTGGAATTGGGAGAGGGATTGTTGTTCCGATAGGAGAGTCGAGATTCCCGAGGTTCCCTGTGGTCTGACTGTGATTTTCCCCGGAATGTTGTCTTCTCTTTTTTTTTTTTTTCCCCAGATTGGAAAGATTCACTCCAATCAAAATGTGGGAAATGAGGAACTCCTTTAGATTACCTGGAGATGGGCGTGTGCTGTTGGACCGCGGCTCTCGGCGATCGTCACTTGTGATTGTCGCCGAAATTACATTCTAACCTAACAGGTGAAGATTCGAAGTTAAAGTATTGTCTTTCTTGTTTTATTATATTAAAATAAAGGACTTGTAGCTATGTAATGTAAAGAAACCCCCCACCTACTCGCTTGGCAACTTCTTCATCGTCTCCAACGGTTTCTCCGCATCCACCGGTGTCCCCGTCATAAGCTCTGTGGCCGCGCGCGCCTCGTCACCACTGACAGGAGGTCCAGTAAAGTGCTTACGCGCGTAAATAAAGTACCAAAAGATACTGATACCGCCGAATCCAGCGAATACAACACTGGCATAGTTCATAGACTCCGCGGTAACAGGCAAGGTAACAGGCATACAGAAGAGAGCGACAGCCAAAACAATCCACACGATAGTAACGCAGTTGATAGCGTATCCGAATCGACCGAGCGAGAACGATGAGCCCTTCACATCGCGGCGGCCCCGGATCAAAGAAATCAAGATCGGAAGACCATACGAGGTCGACAGACAGATAGTAGCCACGCCGGTGAAAGAGTTGAATGCAGCCGTGGAACCGAAATAGATCAGTCCCAGCAAGCCATCTACAACCGCTGAGAGCACGATAGCCCACACAGGCACATCCAATTTGGTGTTGACCTGACGCCAGAGCTTGAAGCCCGGAATGGCACCGTCACGTGCGAATGCATATGTGCAGCGACTGGCAGCTGTAAGGGACCCAATGCCGGCGAACAGCATGATTCCCAGAATCAGGAAGAGTAGGCCGAAGCCACCGCCCGCGGAACCTGTCACCGTCTTGAAGAGTAAGCCGATCGGCTGGCCGCTGGCGACCTCGCGCAGAAGCTGTACGTTGGGCATCACGAATAAAATTGGGATCAGGTAGAACAGACCAGTGATGCCGGCCGCGACCACGGATAACACGATTGCCTTGGGCACCTCGCGATGCGGGTTCTGCACCTCTTCGCACATGGAAGCGACCATTCCGTAGCCTGTTAGGGTGTAAGCTGCCTGCAACAAACCCACGAAGAAAGCCCACCCAGCGGGCCAGCCGCTGGTGGAGGCGTCATAATGAGCGAAGACGAATTCCGCGTCTCGGCGGTCATCGGCCATTGTCAAAAGCGTGATGAGGATGATGATGACGCTAGCTGCAGTCCAGAAGATGCAGATTTTGTTGATGAGATCGAGATAGCGCGAGCCGAAGATGTTGACTAGGGCGCAGAATAGCATGACAGCCCAGAACATCAATACGGTCTGCCACGCGTTGGCGACGAAGGACTCATCGAAGATAGAGATGGCGCTCAGGATTAGCTGGCCACCGGAGAAGATGATGCTAAGTGTGACGGTCCAATTGCCGACGAGGGTTAGCCAGCCGTCGATGAAGGACATCAAGGGTGCCCAGCGGGGCGTTGAGAGCATCGCGCTCCAGTAGTACACGCCTCCTGCTGTTGGGTATACGGCGCAGATCTCAGCGAGAGAGGCGGCGATGGCGATTGAGATTAGGGAGACGAATACCCAACCCCAGAGTATAGTAACAGATAGACCGTCGGCGAGGGTGATGTAAAGAGTTGTGCTCAGTCCGAAGGGGGCTGCCATGATGGCAAAGGATAAGCCGAGGATGCTCAGCATGCTCAGGTTTCGTGGTAATTCACTCTTGTAGCCCATACGGGCCAATGCCTCGTTGGCGGAGGCATCAACAGATGAGCTTCGCATGTTGAATGTGTCGGAAAGTGAACATTCCAGTAACCATTCGAGGTTGATATTATATCTTCCAAGGTTGAGACTAAGACAAGTTTAAGTAAGATAACCCCGCATGGAAAACATGGCGCGGTCCGGGACCGCGCACTTAAGTTTAAAGATTGAGGCGAAAAGATATCTTGAACGAATGAAAGGATAGGGAGTTTTCAGGCTTATCATCGAGTATCTTTGGGTTAACGGGCTTTTTTTTGCTAAAAAATATTGCGGATGTCTCATGACCTAATAGTATAGAAAGATAAGAGACACGGCATTTTCCCGTTGACCCACTTAATTCCCCTATTTCATCTTTGTCAACTTCCATTAACGGGATCCATTATGATTATGAGACCAGAGAGATATCGAAGATACCGTAGCATTCACTCTATATCACGTGAGAATACCCCTGTATTCCTGCATTAGATCCCGTTTAAGGAAGTGTACAACATATACTCCGTACTCTATGAAGCACTACGTTCAACAATCTTAATTTCATTAACACTATCTTAACCCCTAGAACCACACATACACCACATAACAATACCACAAGGCGGGGAGATTGCAGTCGGAACACGTTTGACATCATAAGAGGATCTGCAGCGGGGTTCCGTGCCAAACTATGCTATACACTATAGTTGTGGGCGCGGCAAGATTAAGAATCGGGGACTCCGGAAAGAGAACACATCTACAAGATAGCCAGTGTTATCACCTACCTACACATATGTATGTAGGTACATGGCTCGATTTGGATTGGCTGCTCTCGAGGTCCCTACTAAATACTCCGTATACAGTCTCCCAAGGAAGGATGGGAAGATGGGTATAATGTGGGGGCTGGATGAGGATACGTGTTTGTGGGGTAGGTTAGGTTTCAAAGGGTGGACACACTTGGAATCGAATGGATTTGGCTGCCTGAAAACAGAAGCGGTGGGCCAAGCCGAGGAGAGGAGACCTCGGGACCTACTCAGGCTTACGCAAAACTACGCAGACACAAGTCTACACTCGGAAATTGAATATTTGAATGATTCATTGCACACATACATCAAGGTCACGCAAGGTGACGGCTGCCACATCAGGAACATGCTGCGAAGACTCCCATGGATGATTTAGAGAAGACTGAGCAATGGATGAGCGCCAGGATGGATATATCAACACAAGGGAAAGGGGACGGAATCAGATCAAAGGGGATGAAATCCAGGTCCACGCCCTTCCTTCGGGAATTTGTAGGGCAGGGGGTAAAGGGGGGTATCAAAGGGGGGATAAAGCACAAATGTCATCCAGTGATCTCGCTGGGGTGAAGAAAAGAAATTTTTTTCTTGTTTGATGAGATATCTAATAGAACAAACAGGGAGATCAGTGGAGGGGGAAGAGAGTATGGGCGAAAGTAGGCTCTGAGTGTTGAAAAAGGGGGGAGAGAGAGAGATGGTGACGGGAAAAGGCTGTCAGGATTTTTCGGCCGCAAAGGAACCGTGCATGTTGAACTCCGTCTATGTGACCACTCTAGTAGTCAAAGTAGGTCAGTTGGACCGCCTTTTCCGAGATGTCGCGCCTTGAAAAGGAAAAATAATGATCGAAAAGAAAGGGAAATGCGCTGAGTCGTGACCAGCCAGCTAGTGCCAACTCCAAATCGTAAAAGAAACATGACCGTGGTAACGGAACGATCGTCAATCAAGTGATGATCGAGGTCGGGTGAAAAAACAAGAAAAACGCCCATTCATGCAGTGTCGTCAGTCCGGTGAAGTCGTTACATGAGATGCAAGTACAGTCGCAGAGGCAAACGCGAGTTTAAAAAGGTCAGAAAGGTGACGAGGTTAGTGACGAGGCCAACCTCTTATGGACTTAGACCAAGGTCATCATTCAAGTCTGGGCCAAAGCCTGCCATATCGACAGAGTGCAAGGATCCAGGCCCTTTGCCCAGGGAGATGTCGGAGGATGCATAGTCATGTTTGAGTCGTTCGTGCGGTCCGAAGATATGTGGTCCGAAGAACGGCCGGTTCTCGTCATTTGGAGTGTTGCCATCCCCGCCGACCCATGGCCCATTCTGCCAGAAGCGAGTATTCAATTGCTGATCTCCGAACAAATCGTGGTGGTCTGGATGGGGATCTGGACCATGGATGGGGAACTCATTTGGCGACTGGAATCGTAGATGCGACCGACCGAAACTGGAGCATGGAGAATCTGCGTGGAGCGGCATATCTAGACCCGAGAGAAGGGGAGGGTCCTCCACGGGGGTTATGTCAATTGTCGGATTTTCCGTTTGCTGGGCTAGAGCCGCCGACAGCCGGAGATTTGATGATGAACTTTGCCGGCTGTGACTCGCCGACCGCTCGATTGCACGCTGCACGAAGCTACCACATGCCTTCAAGATCTTCTCCTGATGCTCTGGTGGTAGATTGTTGAAATAGTCGTTCGCCAGTGATGGTTTGGGCGGGTCATCTGCCGCAGGAACCAATCCGTAGGTAGCCTTGGCATATTCGGAGAGACCCGACGGCATGTTGTAAGGGGACCGATAAACATTCGGTGACAGCGACCGCTGTTGATCAAGGTAGGCATACTTTCCAGGCATCTTAGCAGCAGCCACGCTACCCCGATCGACAGTCTCCTGCTTGAGACCCTCCGATTCCTTCTTCTGAATGACATCGAGTCGCTCGCGGTGGCTGACCAGGGAGAACCGCAGCATCTGAAGAAGCCGAGTGACCTCCTCCGATCGCATGTTTAGAGTCTGAGGCGGCAGCAGAGTCCCATCCGCAGCCCGTGGCTGAACCCGTTGCTGGGCCATGGCCAGTTCCAGCTTCTCAAGACCATTGGCCGGTGGTATTGAGCCCATGGGACCCAACAGAGTCTCGACCACCAATTCGGGGCTGACGATAGTGTATCCGGCAAAAACATTGGCGTGGTCGGTAATCTGTGCTAGGCGGCGGCGAGCAATAAGTTCTCTGACATTGGCAAAAGTGTTGGTGGATGGGAGGTGATGCTGCTGCTGAGCGTGCGACTTGACGACCGAAGGATAGGGGGCATGACGGGCAGACTGGTTGGGTAGAGTTCGAAAGGCCGACGGCATCGCAGGAGCACCAGCAGCAGCACCGGCAACAGGGATAAAAGGAGGGGGAGGGGCGAGGTTCTGCAAGGCAGAAGAGGGCGGTCGGGATTGTAGGTGAGGGGTGTTGACATTCGAAGAGTAAATATTTTGCTGGTTTGGGTTCAAGTTTCGCTGGTAAAGAGGGGCAGGGGCGGTGGCAGCATAATGAAAGTGGTGGGGTGAGATCTTCGATGCACGAGCGCTGACATCCATGCCAAGCGACTTGACGCTATCGAGGAAATTGGCCCGAGGGTTGTGGATGGACACGCTAGGGTTGTGTGTATACTGTGCCCTACTTTCGGTGGACTGCATGCCCAAATAATACCACATCTGTTCACCCTGGAGGTTGACCGTACGAAGTGGGGCGAATTGGTTTCTAGTTGCATCCACCGTTTCGAATTCGGCCCACTGATAGGGAGATCGTGCATCGCCAAATGCACTGCCTGCCGCCGGTACCGCTGATTCTAACTCTTTGCGTTGTTCGGGTTTTCGTGCTAGGTGGGCTGGGAGGGGTTGAATTCCCAGTGCGAGAGGTGTGAAATTACTCTTGCGAACAACGAGCATCCAACGATAGGGCATTTCAATCACATCTCTGTAGATTTATTATTAGTGTGTGAACAATGGTGGGGAAAAAAAAAAACCAACTAACCCTCTTGGGAGTACTTTGAGCAAAAGACTTCGCTCAGAGGGTCGATTTTCAAGAACAATGGCGCCATTAATCTCCTTGTCGGCCTGAAATTGGATCAAATTTCCTTGCACTAGACGACGAGCCGATTCGATTACCCGACGATCCACATCGGACGATTCACCCAAGACTCCATTCGGCCGCTTTTGGCGATGGAATTTGCATTTCAAATCCACACTCGGAATGGAGTATTGAGTACCATCATCGGCAATCACAGCAATCGCACCATGCTCAACTTGAACACCTGCCAAAAGAGCACAGGTTGCATGATAAGCGCGCGTGCATTTGCCAAAGTTACACTGGAAGCAGGCGCCGCGGACTTCGCGGCAAAAGAGACATTTAAGGCCTAGGCGAGCCTTGGGGATCTTGTCAATGTCACACACAACTTCCGTCCCAGATGCGTCACGGAGAATTGTGGTCTCTTCAATGAACGCCGCACACCGTCTATGCGCATGCCCTTTACCATCTTCGGTCGGAAGAAGATCCTCATAGTCCAAATTGTTAGGGCATAGCAAACACGGGAGCTTCCGTGGTCCTTCAGGGTGGAGTTTGGGTCGTTTCGTGCTCGGCCCGTCACCCGGATTCTTCCGCTTTCGTCCACGAGTGGATGTCTTCTCAGGCACACTACGTGGCGGTGTAAGAAGGTCTGAGGCACCTTCAAACCCATCGAATTCGCTTTCGAATTCACCATAGTACTCAGGTGTGTTCTCGCCACGTAGCTTGCGCTCGATCTCGTCCACATCAATCCAGACACTGTCTGCTTCGCAGTGGCATTTCTTGGCGATGCGAGCATAATCTAACCATTGCTCGGTCGCGAAGTTGACTGACTCGGCGCAATTGTATCCGATGTTATATCCAGAGTGGTACCCGTAAGGGAATGTGATGACAAACTCCCCTTCATAATGAACCAATCGGTTGACGGTGATTCCATATTGCGACTTGAGAAGGCTAGGCGAGACGAGATAGGTTTTGTGGCGAAGGAATTGATCGCAGTTCTTCGCATCACTAGACCAGATACTGCGCATGGCCTGTTCAAAGCGAGGTGCATCTTCTTGGGAGATGCTGTACCACTGCTTGGGTGCACCGAAGTGGATGTAGTTGATGCTGTACAAATCTACATCCTCAAGATGCCAGGCAAAGGTAGCTTTCCACATGCCCATGTAGAGATATGCAGTGTTGACTCCAGGAACTTTCTGTCCGAGGACGTCAAGCAGATTCGGCAATTTGGCGACATTCCAGGTTTCCGTAGAATCCTCGAAGAGTGAACCGGGCATGTCAGCTCCGTACATTGGGTTGTTATACATGAGTGACTTCCAGTAATTGGTCTCAAGCTCCTCACATCTTTCTGCGGTATATTCTTCGTGATCATGGATCCGGTAATCAAATCCTGTGTATGCCTCCTCGTCAATGTGATCTATAGCATCGCCGCGGTTGTTCTTTCGACGTGAGGTCACGGACTTGGGCTGTCGCCCCTTTGGTTTTGTGGTAGGTAAAGATTCGCCTTCACTTAAATCCTCAGTCTTGGGCTGCACGGGGTTGGTCTCGGGCGATACAGGGGTCGGGGGACCCTCCAATCTGGTCTTTTCGGCGTCCTCTGTAGGTGGCTCCTCTTTAACCTTGACCTGATTTGCCCGCTTAGGGGGACGGCCAGGCCGGCGCTTCTGACCCTCGGGGCGGGCAGATGGGGGCCGCGGTGTCGGGGCCGCACGGTTCACCCGTTCTTGGTTCCGGCGTCTTTCTCCTCGGCGAGCAGGGGGTTGGTGGCTGCTTTCTTCGCATAGACCCTTCCACTGAGGAAGATTGTACGAGCGTTGACGTTCGATGTTGGCTTGGGTATATGTACCGTGGGATCCGTGGAACTCTTGCATGATGGGGTTCTTCACTCGAATTTTCTTGACTGCCTCGTCTAGTGGCGGAAGAGACTCGGACCTTTAAAAAAAAAAAGAACAACGTCATGAGCACAGCCATCCACCTTTGCTGAAATTTGATCGACTCACCATTCTTTAGGAGGAATAACCTTCACGATACCTGCCTGCATTCCATATTTATTGATTTTGTTGATGAAGCCCTGGAAGTCTCGGAATTGGTCCATTGTCTAAAACAATACTACAGTCAGCCTGGCTCTAAGGGGTGTAGGCTTTACTCCCCAGTCGGACGCAGCTCCAACCCAGGGTCATCGAGCAGACGGGGTACCCGCATTGTACTTACCGGCTTGAAAACAGGGACCTTCCCGCCGCCATAGTAATGATCAGGCTGGATTTCTTCGATTTCCTCGACCTTCTCCTCCACTTCCTCCTGCTTGATCTTGGTGGTATCGGGTGCCGGGGCAGGTTGGTTGTCAAGCTCAAGGTCAGACAACTCGGACGGCACACCTTCGGGCGCTTCCTTCTTGCCGTTGGCACTCTGAGGCGGAGTGATGGAGACGGATTCAAGGACGGGTTCGCCTCCAAGCGAGTCGCGTTGCGACTGGTCGAGTGCTGTCGCCATCATCAGGGGCGATAGAGGGAGGTTGGGGAAAGAGTTGAGCAGATTGTAGTTGCCGTCGTCGGATAGTGCGACCGCTGATCGACGGCGAGAAGGGAGTGTTTCCCAGCGGTCGGGGAAATTGGGAACGAAGCTGCAACCGAGCGGGAGGGAGTGCAGATTATGTTGAGGTATATGGCACCAGTATTGGTGTGTGAGGGTTGTTGGTACACGAAAGGAGTGTACAATGGCCGGTAGTTGAAACGATTGCGATAAGCTCTTCTCGGATGATTGTTTTTGCCTGAACTGAACGGAAAACGGAAACGACTTAGTCAAGTTGCCAAGAAAAACAAGAATTTGTGAGGCAAAAGATGACAGGGACAGCAAGATGTATGTGCAGTCAAAGGGAACCCTTAAAGCAAATGATCATTTCCATAAACTGCAAAAGCAGCGGTAGGTTCTCCATGGAAAAGGTAGAGGGGTGCAGCAATACCAATAATAGACCAATCATGCAGGTGCCGGCGACGCTTGAAGGTGGAGTGCACGATGGGCTGATACTGAAAGGAGAGGCAGGGGCAGGTGGGCACAGGGTGAGGAATGATGGGCTTGAAATTGGACAAATCAGAGCACTTAGATGGGAATGGTGGGAATCGTCCGATCAGAGAGCAAAGTGGACTTTCGACTTTGGCCTGGGCGCCTAGGAGCCGCGAAATGATTTGTACCGTATCCGGTCTCGGGTAAAAGGATTGCCAGGTCTCAGGGGGAATACACATGTATGTACAACTTAATCGCAAATAAGTTCAAACTCACCAAAATCACTGACTAGCAGTCATAGCCTGCAAATCAAAAGGAAATGAAAAGAAGCCAAGGTGATATCATGGTCAAGATAGAGCTTGGTCAAAGCACCTTGAAGCTTTGGCTGGGGATCACATGACACATATGTAATGGAAGATTATGTGATTTCCATATCATTGTCAAAGTTACCTGTTACCGTACCGTAATTTACTTCGTTCCGCACTCTTCCACACAGATATAGGTTTGGTATTGTCACAGGCCATACAATGCTCAGGCAATCTCGGATACCATCGGAGCCGAGTGTTTTCTCCCTTGATGAGATCAATGATCAACATTCATCCATCCATGGATGGATACATCTAGTTAACTATAACATACCTAGGTACTCCGTGTGTTTTTACTTGAATTCAGGCTTTGTGTCCTAGTAATTTGTTAATGAGCTTAAGTCGACATCTGGCTGCAATCACTACTAGAGATATAGCTAGTCTTATATACCTCGACAACAATAACCGATTACCCCAAAGTTTGCCTTGGATGTTACCCAAATATCGGCCGTCGAAGGATGGAGTGAGTCTGTTACGCGAGAGATGCATCTGGACTGCATCGATGGCGCTAATCACACCTGGGCAGGATTCTTGGCATGTAAGAACTGCATGGTGCGTACTCCGTACATAACATCAAATTAGGGTTAGTGTTGAAACCAACTACAAGCAGTCAGCTAGTTATCAGACCTGTTACGCTTTGGGCCTCTAGGCACAGCAAGAAGTAAAAAAGTGGCGTTGCATTCTGATATAATCCTAACTGCTACAACAAGTGCATCCAGCGCACGGGACTAACCTACTTAGACAACCCATCCAGGTCAGATTACTTAAAGTGCGGTTACATTTGTCGATTGACATCCATTGGTTGAATATATAGTAGAAATATAAGGATTAAACCCCATAAAATCTACGGACCAGTACAGTAGCGTGCTCTATAAAAAGTATATATTATTATTTAGTTAACTAGCGCGTCCGTATATTATTAAAGAGCGGATTTTGTTAATATTAGTTAATTGGGTCATATGTATATATTATCTATACTCTATATTACTATGTAGTCAGGCTTTTATTAGCTATACGCCTAGAATTATCCTAATAGTGTGTTCTTTTCCAAGGTTGTTAGTATAGCTATAAGATTGATATAAGGGCTAAATTAACTTTGACGAGCCGACGACTGTAAGTTGAGGGAGATGGATTGACCTCGGTGTTCCAAGCTCGACATATGTAACTGTCGTCAATGGATTTGTCACTCCAGCTAGAGTGTAATTAGGCAAATTGAACATATACCGATCGCTGTCCTCGCTGTCCTCGCTAAGCAAACCGCGCAGCTGAACTCGCATGTCCATGGGCTTCCAGATGATTTCGGATAGATGTCTTTAACTCTGGGCCGTATTCCGATAATGTATTTGTAAAGCTGAACTCTGGCACGACATTCCCAGGAAAAGAAAGCTTACAAGTTCTATTGAAAGCTTTCATCCTAGGGGGCAACTTGCAATCGAGTAAAGCAGCGTCGGTCATATCAGAGCACCTGCTACATATACCGAGTGACGAGAACTCATTCCAGGTACAATTGCGCCATGAGCAGTGAGGAGGGACACTGAAGCCCTGGCAACAGAAGCCTTGCGTTGCAAGTGTCATCTAATTCGTTGCCTAGGGTATTTCTGTTGAACTTTTCGATGGAGGTTCCGGGGTTGTCTGGAGTAAAAAAAAATCCCACGCAGCTGTGGCGCATATGCACTAGCCGTAGTACTCATATACATTGTTGGATGAACCGGATGGCTCAAATTCTGTTGCATAAATGGACCAAATGACGATAAAAGGATTATGATCGCAGCCCCAAGGGAGACAAGCGATTGGGCGCGATGGTGGATGAGAATTATCAACGACCCTAAAGGACCTCTGCTTGCAGCATCGAACCTCTGCATGCCGATTAACTAGCATTTGTGTTGCTTGGGATCTTGAAACCATTGCTATTTAAACTGGTTAATTGCTTCTCCAATAACCAAAACCAACGCTGATTTGCATCCCGTCACTGATACCTAGATAATCGTGTTTAGAATTAGGTCATAAGCCATTTCTGGTCGTACTTTGTTATCGTATATTCATAAGACAACCGATGTTGCAATTAGAGCTCCGCAAAGCCCGTAAAGCCCATAAAGCCCATAAAGCCCATAAAGCCCATAAAGCCCATAAAGCCCATAAAGCCCATAAAGCCCATAAAGCCCATAAAGCCCATAAAGCCCATAAAGCCCATAAAGCCCATAAAGCCCATAAAGCCCATAAAGCCCATAAAGCCCATAAAGCCCATAAAGCCCATAAAGCCCATAAAGCCCATAAAGCCCATAAAGCCCATAAAGCCCATAAAGCCCATAAAGCCATAGCCCAACCCAACCCAACCCAACCCGCAAACGGGCTGGGCTTTGGGCCCTACCTTCGGGCTATAGTCCTAAGGAGAAGCCTACTGTGGGTTAATAGGCCCCCAACTAGGCCCTAAGCAGTACAAATATGCCGAGAATTTAGAAGTTGAACCCCCTTTTTAGGATTTTAAAATTACCCTTCGTTTTACCCCCGTTTCTAGGCTGTATTTCAAAGGTAATATTTTATTAGATTAAATCATCTAGAATCAATTACTAGTTATCTCTCTATATCATGTTTAAAAAAGCGACAAAGCGCGTTGTATAGATAATTTATAAATTACAGAAGTTTACCTAGAAAGTAGTAATATTCCCGTCCAGAGCCTAGATATATATTAAACAGTACAGCAACCTTTTTTTATAGTATCTCAACCTCTACTAGTCGAATTCTTTTTAAAATTAAAAATAAACACTTATATAGCCACTGTTATTATTAATCCTAAGTTTGAATTTTGTACGACAAGTAAAAGGGTCAGAATACAAAAATGTATAGGCCGCATGTAATGGGAGGGGGCGTGGAATAAGAGATGCGAGAGCGCAGAGTTTCATGGCGACTTGTACTTTTTGAGTGAAGAAGAAGGCCCCTGATCTTCAATGTGGCGTGGGGGCTGAAATACCCATTTAAAACCGTCGTTCTAGGCGCCCATGACACATTTTTATATCGTATCTATTGTACATGAACTTTGTAAAGAAAAATACGCAAGAGGAGGCCGTGTCGGTCTTTCTTTGGAAATTAAATTGCAGTTTTGTCAAAATCAAGTATTAGTTAAAACCATCAAGGCGCTTGGATTACCCTCTATATCATCACCAACTATGTATGTTATAGTTCTCTAAAACTACTGCACCCATTCTTCGAACAGCTTGGTGTCTAAATTAGTATATCCATCGACAACCTCCAGTCCCCGCAGGCGTTCCTGTTCAATGCGCTCCCAGGTCCACTCTTCGGCATTCCACGAGTCAGTATTTTCCTTTTGCTGCTTATCCAGTGTCTCCTGACTAGGAATCTGGTCATCGCTCATCTTCAATACCTCTCGAACCAACGATCCATCCACGCCTTCCATGGCCGTAATACCTTCGCCACTAGCAGGAGTGCCAACATCGGAAGCCTCCGCCGAGGAGTTGGCCTCCGCTAGTGCGGGTTTGGCCTCACTCTCCGGGGGTGGCGCGGGGAGGAATCCGCTAGCGCGTAGAAGCCGCGCCGGGGGGACAGTAAGCCGGCCCTTTTTGACGACGTACTTGCTAACGGCCACAGCAAGGACGACCTTTTCGCCGCCATTGCGGGGCGCAGGTCGCATGAAGCAGGTCAAGATGTACATCCACTTTGCATCCCAAGAGATCACCTTGGAGTGCATCTCATATAGTTCGAATGGCTTAATTTCGCGCTTGAATGTGCAATAAACAGATCCGAGCACAATCGAAACCGGCTTGCGCCTTGGTGCCGGCTTTCCCTCCTTCTTGCTTGCGGCTAGGAACTCCTGGTCCAACTCCTTGCTCACATTGCCGACGCCAGGACTGTAAATTCGAGTCACGAGCGCTGTACGCGAAACATCCAGATCCGTGAAGTAAGTGCTGTTTGATTTGTGCAGATTGTAATCAGTCTCTAGCAACGGCGTGCGAGACGTGACCATGCATGGCACAAATATGGGATGTGTTGGTTTACCCCGGGAGTCCACGATCAGTCTCCCCTTGGGGAGAAGTGGCGCACCTGGTTTCAAACGTAGGTTGCCTACGAAGTAATACAGTATGCGGAACTATTAAGTCGGTTAGTAGTGTAAAATATCGAATGGAGGAAGTCAAGTGTGATCATCGAGCAAGGGGCGAATGAAACACTTACATGCCAGACAAATGGGAGACTTTTCAAATTAATCACTGCCAGAAGCAAGGCCAGGTTCTTCCATGAGGCCAGCGACATTATGCCAGCTAGTATCTCGTGTGTATTCTCCATAACAAAGCCCTCAGAAATTGAGCTGTATGGAAACCAAGAAGAAAACGTCTGATTGTTCTCGTACAGGTACGTTGACAAGACTTGAAACTAAGTAAGATATACTCCGGTTCATCTATAGGTGGCTCGGGAGATGAGATCAATTGGAATCAGGCAGAGTTGGCCGAAACACATTTAATGAGAGACGGAATCTTCCACAAGGAATGAAGTGGCGGGCCCAATCTCACCTGAATTGATGAATCTCAAAGCCGAGCCTGCCGATCATCGATGGCGATGATCGTGAATTCCCCTTTTGTTGGGAACCGAGGCCGATAAGCAGACACGTGATATTTCGATTACTCATGTTCTCAGCCCCCCGGCTTTGAGCCACGGGCGCCCGAGGTCGCCCTCCAGGGCTGATATTTAGATCCCAACCTGTTCTATTCTAGTCCAATATATTTTCTCGATGATACAGTCCTGGGGAGTAGTTGGTGCTTCAACAATTCTAACACATCTAACAGAGGCTTGAATGCTTGCTAACTGTTTATTGGTCGAATGAGTATGTATTTATCCAACCTTATACATCTTGGCGTTCATTATATGTTGTACAACCCTTATAGATCTGTGATTGGAGATTCATGAGGAATTTGTTGAGCCCGTTGGATTTTTAATTATTTATACTTTCTCACTTGAAATTGACCCCTCAAACAAGAGGAAGCCTAGATTTTGATTGATTGATTGATTGATTTTCCACTTGAATGTGCCTGGTTAGTTGCTGTGCTGGGATATCCCGTGCTGCTCATAGTGTCTGGTTATCTTCCAGAAGTAGGCCACAGAATCGGAAAAAAAAGGAAGGGGGGCGGGATACTATGTGTTATTCATCTTATACCACGGTGAAGAGTTGCGAATCAACGAAACAAGATTAATGGCTACATACGAAGGACCGATACCTGACAGAAAGCTGTGCAAAGCCAACATTATAACTACTTCTGACAATAGAACTGTCACTCGAGCATGGATTAGTACCACTGATATACCATTTGGAGATTATTGTGATCCTATACCAAGAAGACGACGATGAGAGACGGCAGGGGAAAAATGTATAGAGAAAAGGAATCCCAAAAGATACATATGACTATATTAAGAACGAAGACCTCAAGGAAGATATAAATGAAAGCAAAACAACCATATAGATAAGAAGGAAGTACGGAAAACGGAGTCTGTTGCTATTACTACACTCAAATTTGTTTTGACTGATTGTCTAGGACATTTATCCGGTTATCAAGTCAAGATGAAAAATGATCGAGACGTGCTTTCTAGTCTCAACATTGGTCTTCACACCAAATAATCCTTCTTGCCAATCTCACTAAGGCCTTCTCCTACTCCTTCATTGCCTCCCAAGAAACCTCAAGCGTTTGTTATCATTACTCTATTGTTATAGATCGCTAGGAAATTTGACCGAAATCTCATGCACCAGCCAGCTCTTCCTTGGCCCTCCCTTCTTAGGTCCAAAAGAGCTCAACTTCTTCGTTAAACGTCCTGTCTCCTACATTCTTACTTGTCCCTGAGAACCCACGCCTTTCAACCCAGAAGAACCTTGAGCCTATTCATCATGTCCGAAGTGACCAACGATATCACCCTCGCAGGTTATCTTTTCAAACGCCTTTATCAACTTGGCCTACATGCCGTGCATGGCGTCCCCGGAAACCACAACATCGCAATACTGAGGGAAGCTACTGACGCAGGGCTTGAATGGGTCGCCCACCGTAGCGATCTTAATGCTGGGATTGTCGCAGATGGATATGCACGAGTCAAGGGCATCGCTGCTCTGATATCTTCATTCGAGAATATGCCATCGTCCGTCTCGACGGCAATCGCTGCCTCGTATCAAGATAGAATCCCGGTTGTGCTCGTGATTGTGACACCTGAACGCAAGGTGCAGGTACAGGCCTCCAAATTCCACCATTCGTTCTTCGATGCGCAGCCTGATGTTCCTCGACAACCTGATGAGTTCCAGATGCTCGTTGACTCCTTTGGGAAAATAACCATCACCCAGGAGTTTCTTGTTCACCCTAGCGAGGCGACTGCCCAGATTGATACCGCCATTCGAGGCTGTATCATGCAGTCTATGCCTGTTTACATTGAATTACCGGAAGACTTGGTCACCAGTATGGTACCGGCCAAGGGACTCGATCAGCGCTTAGACTTCAACACTCCACCTCACGATATTGAGATGGAACAGACGGTAGTGACCAGTATCATGAACAAGATTAAGCACGCACAACGACCAATGATTCTCGTGGATGCGGGTGTCCCATCTTGTGGTCTTATCAAGGAAGCAAACCAGCTGGCAAAAAAGACTAGATTTCCAACTGCTGCGACCCAGTTCAGCAGAGGTGTTGTAGATGAAACACTCAAAAACTTCCATGGGGATATCTCGGATTTCGATATGTACGGTTTATACTTCAAATCTTCCGACCTGATTCTCCTTATTGGACCCCTGAACACCATTGAGTGGGCACTTCCTGCTATGTTCGAAGCGAAGGCAGCAGAAACAGTCACATTCAACAGGAACTCTGTTGTCATCGGGGACCAGAAGTACGAGCTCTTTTCTAGACCCGTGCTTCAGCAGATTTCCAACTACCTGAGTGAGAGGAAACTGCGTGACCTTGCACCGTACCCAGATTTGCCCAGTGTCCATGACAGCATTGAAATGCTTCCAACTCAGAAAAGTATTGCCCCCCTTCAGCATGACATCTATTCCACATTTTGGCGACGAATGTCTATCTTCTTCCATCCGGGTGACATTATCTTAACTGAAACCCGAACAGCCCAGGGTGGAGCACGCTGCTTTGTGTTGCCGCGAGATACAATCCTCATCAATCCTGGTTCCGGGAAGTCACCGGGGCACATAATTGCTACCACTATGGGCGTGACTTTGGCGCAACAAGGTCTTGCCAAAACAAACTACATGCTTTCACAAGGACGAACTATTCTCTTTGAAGGAGCCAAGGGGTTCCAAAAGGCCCAAAATGACTTGAGGGCTATAATCGATTTGAAGCTCAATCTCGTTATCTTTGTCATTAATGAGGGAGCACCCGTTGTTGAAAGTTTAATGCACGCGATGGAATACACACAGCAAGATTCTGGTCACTGGCGATACTCAGAATCCGTTTCTTTCTTTGGATCCCCAAATGAGACACTTTACCCAGTTTGCTCCAGCATAGCCAGAACATGGGGTGACTTTGATAATATTATCCATGATAAGATGATTCAATCCGGGACAGGGCTGTGCATCGTGGAGTTCATGATCAAACCCGGAGATCCAACGCAAAGCCCGTGTCTTCTCGCTGAAATGTATGGCCCGCCCCCGAGCCCTTTTTCGTTGAAGAAATATCATCTCAAGCAAGATTGATTGGTGCAAAAAGTGAAACCGAAAAAAAAACCATTGGATTCTGAAATATGTAAGATGAGACAAGATACTTTGCAATACAATGTTCAATTATCACAACAGCGTCCACAAAACGCAGAGAAAATTGACACAATGTAGAGAGCACATACATAGAAGTATACAATACCTCACCAAGCCCCCGCTATACTATTATTCAACTATCACCTATATTGTCGACAACTCTCGCATCATAGCCCACATAGTAAACTCCTCTAATGAATCCCAATGTCCCTTAGGGCACCTCTGGCTACCAACAACAGTGAACCCCTGTTTCAACCAGTAGGCACCACTGTCCTCTTTAGTAACCCGAATCATGATCCGTACCGGAGACGACGCATCTGTTGTCTTGGCCCGATGTTGACGCAAAACCTCCTCTTCACACGCCTTCACAAGATGTCCAGCAATACCCCTGCCGCGGTATCTTGGATCTGGCGGGAGAGCAACAACAGCTAGCTCATAGTCTCCGGGACAGGCATGTTGGCGAAGCATTTGATCGACACATCCATTATTGGCTGGGTCTTCATCCTCAACCGGATTCGTATCGTGCCCGTCTTTGGTGGTAGGCGTCCAAAGGCCATCGTCTTTCCACTTCTTCATACTTGCAGTCCCGATCACTTCGGTCTTTTGAGTTGTTCCGTCTCCAACAAGCGCTACCGCGGTGAATCCGTCTGCACCAAGCTCCCCAGAGAGGGCGGAGTCGGTGGATAGTCGGGTCTTGGTTGTGGCGAACTTTATTTTTGTAGTGTGACTGACACGGAAGCTGGCGTTCACCATGTGTGTGAGATCTGAGATCCAGGGTTGATTGGGAAGATCTGATGATGCATAGACCTTGATGTGGATGGCCATTTTGGGATCCATGTTTGGATCTGGAGTTGGTGGTTGGAGGAAACCGGGCAGTTTGGTGGATTCCAGGAGAAATTACAACATAGATCAGATATAGAAAAGGTATCTTGGTCATTCTTGGAAATTTCCAATGTGGGGTTGACTTCCGACACGGAGCTAGTGAGTCACAGAAACCCTTCCCCCGGTGGACCATTCCCGAGGTTATACAACTTCCTAAAATAATCTCTCTTCTAGCTGACACGATAATGCGATCTACAAGTGTCTTAGAACTGGGAAACCCGAAATTAAAGATAATTTCTTCAGCTATTTGATCTGTAGGTATGAAGTGATGGTACAGAATGTGCTGTAGTAGAAGTAGACAAGGAGCATCGATGGGCTAGAAATAGCCCAAACCATCGTGGGGGCCCAAAAGTCAGAGAAACTTAGATCACATACTACTAGAGGTTAGTATACTGATTCAAAGGAAAGTTGCAGTAAGAACTCACCGGAATGAAGAGGCATGGAACCTGCTTCTCGTACTCATCCCAAGTCGTTCCATACTTGACTTTACATTTGTGGATATCCCTCATGGCACGGTGCGTGATCATGACGGCGAAGAATACCGGGTAGAACCAGGGAAGGGGACTCTCGAACCCGGTGATGAGTGCCCACGACAAAGCGAAAAACATATCGCAGCTGTAATGAACTTTGCGAGCCAATCCGTACCACCCATCAACAAAAATGGTATCGCCCTTCTCTGTCTGAAGTGTCTTTGGGTTGTCAACCTGTCGCCAAGGAAGCTGGGGGAACGTTTTGCGGTTCACCAATTTGCCTCGCTCCATCATGCGGAAAGCATTCTTCTGACTGTTTGCAGTGTCCCAGATCCAGTAGACGCAAATATACGAGACAAACAATACCACCAATGCAGTTTTGTTCCACGCATATGTCGAGGGATGGCGACTATCCAAGTACAGAACACAATGGCAGTAGGACATAGGGACACCGGCCATGTTCCAGAAAATCAATAAGAATCCTAGTTTCTCCTGGTACATGTCCCATGTGGTGGTGATGAAGTGTTCTGCCTTGGCACAGGCGTTCGCGTAAAGGAAGTGCGCCATGACAAGGAACAGAACCTCACCAGAAACATATCCGTAGAGTTCATATTGGCGAGTCGCAGCCGCGCAGCTCAAACCCAAGAGTATAAACCATGGGATACGGACTTCGTAGAACATCTTAAAGTCCAGGATCCCGAACATACGTGGGTTCAGTTCAGCTCCCATGAAGAAGTCATAGATTGGGTATCCAGTGATGCGGTGCTGGGCGCCACGAGCAAATGCAGAGAAATAAGCGAAAAAGCTGGCGAGGAACCCCGAAAGGATCGCCACAGACATCAGAGGACCAAACTCATCCAGGATAGTGTAAATTGGGAAAATTCCAGTGTAGTGGAGAGTGGATACAACGGCAATTGTGAGGTACAAGCTACTGTAGGCTGAGCAATAATACTCCAGCCGTTTGCCTTGCAGATGGAGAAGACGCTTTCCATAGCACGTGAATCCAGGCATGTAGATGTAGCATGCTGCCTCAAAGATATAGAATGTCCAGTAGATGCGCCACGCTCTGAAGTGTGGGAATGCACCGGTGTAAACAAGGTGACACAGATGTTTCCCGAAGACGAGCCAGGACTCTCCGTTTTGCGGCAGAGGTAACTGCCCATCATAGTAGGTAGCGCCGATCCACATGTACCACATCAGCAACGGGAAGCCAGTCATAAGTGCCAAGGTTCCGAGTGAACCACCGAATTCGAAATGCTGTGCGTAGTCCACCTTGGGATCCATACCGGGAATCCAACCACCAGCCAGTTGCGCTTGTTTGAAGTCATCGTGCGAATTCGGCTTGTCAACAACCTCATGAGTGTCATGCTTTCGGCGAGACTTGACTTGGTCGTCCATCTTGAGAACTTTAAATATGATATTAATTGAGTTGATGGAAAACTAACGGACGCTAACAAAGTACACTTACAGTCAAAGGATGGTAAAGACCGATACTGGGGAAAGAGGAAGAAGCAACGAAAAGCAGAAGCAGACGGATGAAGAGAACAGAAAACAAAAGATAGAGAGGGAGAGGAAAGAGGAATAAATAGGAAGGAGCAAAAGGATCCCAGAGTATAACTTTGGAAGGAGCCAGGCCGACGCAATGATACTGTTCCCATTTGGGTTTAGACCCCGCTGCCTGTATCTTAATTAGGTCTAGATCCCGCTACTATCCTTGAAAGTGATTTGATTGTGTCGTAGTATTTGCCCCTGTTTACTTCATCATTCAGATAATCTCGGGCAGTGCAAAACCCTCTGAAGGTGAGGGTACAGACTACACTTGTCACTAGAGCTTAGTGCATAATTTCTAGCTTGGTTGTGGAGTATGATAGGGTTGTTGCACGCTGATGGAGTAAAATCCAAGTCTCCAACACATTGCCCCTTCCCGAGGTTGTCCGGTAATATCTAGTTAATAATAACAAGTTATCATTCATTCCTTAAGATATCCATACAAGCCTTGTTTAATAGGATGACAGACCCAGGGCAAATAACGGATAAACAATGTGACGTCAGGTGATCTTATCTATGTCGACATCCCGGTATCCATGGATTAATCAGCAGTGCTTATCAAGCCAGCGGTTCCCCAAGGTTGGACTTCTCTCCAAAACATTCACCTAACTATGACTGATCGGTCGGTCCCATGTATTACCAGACCATCAGTATGGACGGCAATGCCTCCGAACAGCGCCATCGCACTGTGGGAAGGCCGTCCTTGGATCAGCCACCTATAGATCCCATCGATGATTCCACACCAAATCACCAAGCTCCCGCCACATCCCCTCAGAGCTTCACCCCGCGCTCACTTCTCGTCGGTCTCATTATCGGTGCCCTCATCACATTCTCGAATACCTACTTCGGGTTGCAGACAGGATGGATCAGCACAATGGCCATGCCCTCCGCCTTGATTGGCTTTTCGGTCTTCAAGGTTCTATCCAAGTACCTGTCTTTCCCATTTACGCCCGTTGAGAATGTCTTGATACAAACGGTTGCTGGTGCGGTAGGAACAATGCCACTTGGATGTGGATTTGTTGGCGTCATCCCTGCTCTGGAGTTTTTGCTGAAGCCTGGTGAAGATGGACCCGAAGGCGATGGCGGAGAAGGCGAAGGGGGTCCTCTGAAACTCGGCTTCTGGAAGTTGGTTATCTGGAGTCTGGGAGTTTGTCTCTTTGGTGTGGTATTTGCAGTTCCACTCCGAAAAGAGGTCATCGTCCGAGAGAAGTTGCGGTTCCCGAGTGGTACCGCCTCAGCATTGATGCTGAAGGTCTTACATGGTTCTGGGAGCAACGAAAAGGTCATAGCACCGGATAATTCCCGTGCGCTAATTCTGCGGACAGAGGCTCAAGCAGTTGGTCAATCACGAGAAGACACAGGCCTCTTGAAAGATGGCGATGCTGAAGATCAAGCGTCCAAGGAGCAAGATTGGCGCTCGAAGATGCGGATCTTAGTTGGGTCGTTTGCAGTGTCGGGCGTATATGTGAATATCCCCAAATTAAGCTCTGTAAAATATACGCTAACACAATTAGACTCTTTTCTCCTACTTTGTCCCTCTAGTCCATGCTATCCCTCTGTTTGGCGCGGGCATGGCGAAGAACTGGCTGTGGACCCTTAACCCATCGCCCGCATATATCGGCCAAGGTATAATTATGGGCCCGTCAACGTGCATGCACATGCTCTTCGGGGCAGTCTTGGGGTGGGGCGTCCTATCACCGCTGGCTAAGACCCGCGGCTGGGCCCCCGGCCCGGTTAATAACTGGGACAATGGCAGTAAAGCATGGATTGTTTGGATATCGCTAGCTATCATGCTTGCCGATTCACTTGTTAGTCTCGGGTGGCTGCTGCTCAAGCCTATTGTGAAGCACTCTCCAAGATGGATAGCCTCATTCCGATCCACTCGTGCTGGTCAGTGGATTGCACTTCGATTGCAATCTTCCCAGCACTCATATATTAACTACTCCGCTTTGGAGTCGGAGACTCATCCGTTGTCTCATGATAACAATGATGCCCACCACACACTAAGAACCACAAGCGAAGAGGAAGAGGAAGATGCACCGCCATCTCAACTCATATCGACTCGGACAGTAGTGATCCTCCTTCCCCTGACTCTCCTTCTGAATGTCGCATGCATGCATTTTGTTTTCGGTGAAATTATTTCCCCCTTTCTATCGACATTAGCAACTCTGCTGGCAGTGCTCCTATCCATTATGGGTGTCCGTGCTCTTGGCGAGACCGATCTCAACCCAGTTTCGGGTATCAGCAAGCTGACACAACTTCTCTTTTCACTCGCCACGCCAGCATCCCAGTTCTCCAGACGCACCGCACTAGTGACCAACCTACTTGCGGGTGCGGTCTCTGAGTCAGGAGCCCTACAAGCCGGTGACATGATGCAAGATTTGAAGACCGGCCATCTACTCGGCGCAAGTCCCAAAGCCCAGTTCTATGGGCAGATAATCGGCAGTCTGGTGGGTGCAGTTCTCTCAACTGCCGTGTACAAATTATATGTGAACGTATATGAGGTGCCAGGCGAAATGTTCCAGACACCCACTGCGTATGTTTGGATCTTCACTGCTCGTCTTGTGACCGGTCAAGGGCTGCCCGAAATGGCTGGACAAGTCTCTTTGATTGCTGGTATCGTGTGGGCATTCCTTACCGCATTCAGGATCGCAGCTGCGTCCCCTTCCTTTGCGCGTAATGGGAAACCCCCTGCCTGGAGAGCTTGGATCCCCGGCGGTATTGCCGTTGCCGTCGGTATCTTTAATGAGCCTTCATTTACCCTAGCGAGAGCTATTGGTGGTATTATTGCATGGTGGTGGGCGCGCAAGCACTCTGAATCGAAGACGGACAAACAAGTGACCAATGGAAACGCCACTAGCATGGGATCTTCTATTGAGACTGAGTTGCAGGATGGGCAAAGATCATCCACAACTGCCGAGCAGGCATCTGAGAAAGTAGATGCCGCTTCCTCGACTGTCGTTGTCCTTGCCTCGGGCCTCATTTTGGGTGAAGGTATCGTGAGCATTGTGAATCTTCTTCTTGCAAGTGGACGCGTTCCACATCTCTGATCAGGAGAAGCGTGCCAAAATTGGTTCATCGCCGTATACATGCTGCATTTTTTGCGGCTAAAAGAGCGTATTCGATTTAGAAATGATATTTTCGGGTTTATCTCAATTAGATTTCAAGATTATTCTGTCCGTTACTGTTTTATGATTTCCAATCTACTACCACTTCCCCAGTATGGCTTGTGTCATATTATGCTGACTTGAAATTGATTCTACGTATCCACGTATACCCAGGACTTTCCCGAAACTGTACTATACAGGGGTCATGCAGCGGTAATTGATGTAGGTCTAGGAAAAGCCCGTGCTCACACAAGCCATGGATGTTATTAACTTTACGAAACACAACCATTAGCCCAAGGTCCTCAATATGCTTTATGCTTAAGCAGATCTCGTCTCTGAATCCAATGAAACTCACTTATACGCCCTTATCATGTATTTTCTATGCGTAACCTTTGAAATTGAAAGACTCCTGCCAAGTGCCCCCACAGGCCGGGACCGGCCGATAGCCCCGAGCCCAAGAAGCCAAGCAAAAGCTTGGTAGCTTAACTTTCCCCTCCGAGGCCCGGGGCCAACTCAGGATTACCAACCAAGCCCTTGGGACACTATCTCCGAGATGTTGACAGACTTTAAAATTTCAACTGGACCCTTTCCCTTTCCACCGTTGACAATACTGTCAATCGCATTTCGACGCGATCCGAGGCTTGCTCCGACATCGGCATCGGCATAAATCTCGATTTGCCGAAAAAAAACATACTACGTATGATTTTTCGTCCATGAGAGTAGCAATCCGCACTCCACAGTATTTATCCCGATCATGACACGCATATGGCCGAAAGGTAGTCTTATAAATGTGCAAGCCGAGCCCGAGAAGGATCCTGCGTCCCTTGACCCGGCATATCTTGTCAGGTGGGATCATGACGATGTATTGAACCCTCAGAATTGGACTCCCAGGTACAAATGGTGGGTAACATTTCAACTGGGAATGCTTGCTTTGGCAGGCAGTCTGGGGTCAAGCATTACCACGCCGGCCGATGACACCATCGCGAGGTATACTGGCGTGAGCAGCGAGCTTGCTGTGTTGGATGTATCGCTGTATTTGTGAGTGGGGTTCAATCAAGACACTAGAGATAACGCTAACAATAATACTAGGCTTGGCTTTGTCTTCGGACCTATCATCTGGGCTCCTCTTTCAGAAATCTGGGGTCGAAGAATCAGTATACTTCCCGCCGTCTTTTGTCTAGCCTTATTTTCCATCGGGACTGGCCTAAGCACAAATGCAGCGTCGGTGTTCGTCACACGCTTTTTCGCAGGCTTTTTCGGCTCTGCTCCGATTAGCAATGTCACTGCCGCACTAGGCGATATATGGAGTAAAGAGACGCGTGGGACTGCGATCAGTCTCTATGCAGTGGCAGTGAACGGCGGCCCGGCGCTAGGCCCAGTAATTGGCGCAGCGCTCTTGTTGAATCCTCATATGGGCTGGCGCTGGACTGCATACATCCACGCAATCTGGGTCTTTGTCATCTTCACTTTGACCTTATTCTGTTTCCCAGAGGTATACCCGCCGGTTCTACTCAAGCGCAAAGCACAGCGACTTCGGAAAGAAACTAGTGACTCGAGATTTTATCATCCCCATGAACATTTGAAACTCGATGTCAAATCTGTTCTTACGAAGCAGCTTGCCCGTCCATTGAGAATGCTATTGACTGAGCCGATTGTCACGTGCATTGCCTTCTATGCGTCCTTTGTCTACGGCGTGATGTACCTAACCCTTGAGGTATTTCCAATTGCATTCCAACAATCCCGGGGTTGGAATCAGCTTGTCGGTTCTTTGCCGTTCCTTGGATTGTTGATTGGTGTTATATCCTCGGTGGGTCTCAACATCTGGAACCAATATCGCTATAACCGGATATCCAGCGAGGCAAATGGGAAAGCAGTGCCCGAAGCACGACTTCCGCCTATGGCATTTGGAGCGGTTTTTATTGTTATAGGGCTCTTCTGGTTTGCTTGGACCGCTGAACCACCTCACCACTGGATCCTGCCATGTATGGCAGCTGTGTTTATAGGCATTGGATTCAATTGTATTTTCCAGCAGTGTTTGAACTTTTTGATTGATGTCTATAAGATCTATGCTGCTAGCGCCACGGCGGCTGTTACCCTTCTTCGAAGTTTGCTGGCTGCCGGGCTTCCCTTGGCGGCTAAACCGATGATCAGGGCTTTGGGGATTGGGCCTTCCGTTTCCATTGTTGGAGCTGTGGCTGCGGTTCTACTGCCAGTGCCGTTCTTGTTTATGAAGTATGGCCCAAAGCTGCGGGGATTATCAAAGCTTGCGCCTGGAGATTCTTAGACTTGTTGATAACTGTTTTTTTCCCCCAAATTTGTACTAATCAAGACCATAGCTGTCTCATCTATATATAGACTTTCATCCCTAGAAAGAGTGTTGATGTTCCTTTGGGACGTGAACCGAGAATATATCGTATCTCGATGTTATCCCTACCTCTGCAACTAGTCACAATGGTCCAACCATAGATAGACTCGTGATTATTGACTACGAATGTTTTTTATTCTTTTGCAATATCTTCAAATTGATATCTAAAAATTAGTTATTGCACGCTATACATATATGTAGTTTTCTGCTTTCTTCAAAAATGCCAAAATATAAATGGTAACCGAAAGATCCTCCACCATGGGACTAATCCCTAGACAATCATTGTAAATAATTTAATCACACTCTGCAGTTTCTGGTCGATCCGCTGGGTTTTCTGGTTGACCATAAGGGCTATCAGGGATGAGCTCAAACTGAAATACTAGCTGTAATTTTTGGCGAATATTCCAAATGTATGCTCGAGCGATACGGATCGTACCTCGGGGCAAAGATGATATAAGAAAGATGGCGGTTGTTTTACCTAATTTTGTTCCAAGGAGTTCCACATACTCTTGAGTCCCACGTTCGATTATGAGACATGGCTCGCGATCTGCATGTTCGAAACTGAGGTTATATCTGGGATAGGCTATACGCCTGATATATGGTGCAGTCTCTTCATTGATAACGGTCTCATACATAATATGCCTCAAAGTGGTAATGGGGTGGTCCATTACATACAGAGCCCTGGCGATTTCATTCCACTGAATGGAATCGTGCCTAAAAATGGAAGAAGCAACAATTATGCCTGGTCCAATTATTTGTTCGAGTTTATTATCCATTTTTTCACGGCCATAACCTGCTAGGACCTCTGGGTCATTGACGTGGCTTAAAAGATATGTAAAGCGGTACCTGTTACCGTTTGTGGTAATTCCCATAGATTCAGGGTCGCCTCCCTCCAAAATGTCGTTGACAGTTAGGAAATAAGTTCCTCTAACTTGGTAACGATATGCTTCCGGGAGGTTGTTCAACAAGTCGTCCGTGGTAATGGTTGCCTGGGCAATATTGCAACCTGGTTCGTTTGGGTCCTCTAACCAAGCTATTAGTCGAGCTCCTTTTTGTCGGTATATGGCCAGTTGCTCTTCCGTAGGCTCTGGCCACATGGCATTGTTCGTGTCATCGAAGCCGGAGCTACTGGAACTGGGCTTTTGAGGGGGAGGGGGAGTAGAAGGGTGGAGAGTTGGAGGAGTTAGCTGTCGTCCCGCAGGTACTTGTGCTGGAGTCTGCACATCTGCCTCATCGGTACGTGCACGCTTAGCAGGGGAGGGAGTATCCTCATATGTAGTAGCCGAGCTCCCTTCCTGACCTTCCTTTGCAATATCCTCGATGTGCCCCCGCTTCCTGCTTCTAGTGGCGCGTTCGCTAGCTTGTTCGCTTTGAGGCGCGGGTGTCACGGATATTTCAGCAGGAGGAGAGAAGAATAATTCATCACCGGGCTCGGCATCTGAAATGTCAATATCGTCAATATCGTCAATATCCCTGGTCTCGTTAATATCGATATCACTTATTTCAGGTGTGATTCCTGTATGAGAGCCTTCTCTTGAAGGCGGGAGTGGGGGGTATTCCTCATCACTGATGTTACCTTCACTGTCGCCGTCGGCCTTCTGAGCCTGACCTGGCTTTGGCCTCGGCGCTTGAACTGGCTTTGCCTTCGCGGCTTCACCTAGCTTTACCTTCGCGGTTGGACTTAGCTTTAGCTTCGGGGCCTGACCTGGCCTTGCGACTCCACCCCGCTCTGAGACTCGAACGCCCCTTGCCGTTCGAGTTGGCTTTGAGGATCGAACCAGCCTTGGGATTCGAACAATCTCTGAATCTTTGGGTGGTGGTGGTGGTGGGCCTGCGGGGTGCTCAGGGCGAACCACCTCAGCTGTTTGCACTACCTTGGCTTCTTTCGGTTCAGTTATAGGGAGTAATGGGTCCCGTCTGCTGCGGCGGCAGATGCCAAAGCACTTGTTGAGACAGCGGCAGATTATCGTCATTGTTATTGCTGAGGTGAAGTATACGTTGGACAATTGGATTATTGGGAGTTGTTGGAATAAAATATAAGGCTGGTAGGATCTGTGGTATTGTGCTTGTTGGATGATGCTTTTGGAATGAAGAGTAACAGATGGATATAGAAGAAGTTATATACTCTTAGGCAATGTCTTTATTTCTGCTTAACATGGGTCTGACTCCTAGTCCCTGGAAGGACGAAACATCACGACAATAGGCTCATCTGAAATAAGACCAGGACACAAAAAATGGAGACAAGTGCATAGAGAAGAGTGTCAAAGGTAATATAAAGAGACTCGAATTTGGAGGGACAATGAGGACGGTGGAAAATCCAAGGAAAGAACATAGAACTCAAAGAATGGACAAGACAAGTCTAACAATTTTCGTCCAATTACCCCCCATGAGCCTCAAGTAAATGAAGCATCATCAAAGAAAAGAATGAATCGTTTACTAAGTCTACCTTAGTTCTTCTAAGGCCATTAAATAACAATGTAATGTGCTATTCTCGAATATCCAAGCGACGAGCATAGTACATTGTTGAAGGATAAGCAAAAACTAATATTAAGTTGCTCCTCAAAGGATGAATACTAAAAGACTTGGAAATTAGAGGTACATATTATCAAAGAGACACTATTTATAGATCTCCAAAATTCCCTAGATACTCTTGTTTGACGAGTCCTTGAAATTACTCAGGTGACTCCTGGGACGTATTGGGGGACAACAGTTGAACGATCAGATTCAGTGCCTTCTCTGGAGTATCCCATTTCTCAGCTGTAATTGAACACCCGAGATGCGGGGTCATACTCAAGGAATGTCCTCTTATGCGCAGTTCATCATATTCAGCCGCATTTTGGGGAAGTTGTTTGATCAAAGTTTGGATAGACTCGCTTTTGCGACGCAGGCTTTTCTCCAGGTTCTTGTTTTGCCAGATTTGCCATAGTGCGCACGGCTCGAACAAAGAATAAAATATTTGACGCAGAATTTTGTCCAATTTCTCTTCCCTTTCATAATCTGCGTAATACAATCTAGCAGGGTGGAACCCTTGAACACAATGTATAAAGTGTTCCTCGAAATGGAAGCCAAACACCGTTTGGCGCTCGGCATTGACCATCGACGAGCTTAGTTTCGGAATCATGTCATGGGCGAATGAGCCCCAGCGTTCATGCCGAAAAGAGCCAAAACATTGACAGGAAAGGATAACAGGTAGCTTGGTCTCTCGAATAAAGTCGAGGGCTAGGGCGAACATTTCGGGAATGACCTGGTCACGCTTATCAGGGTGTTCGTCTAACGATTCATCAGTCAACATAGGAAATAAATCCATGATGATTACATCTATCTTAATTGTAATTCACTATACAAAACCAAGGCACTAAGGCATCAAGGCACCATTGCATATAACCCCCGCCCTTACTTGCACACTCGCAAACCAAACAAATAGAGGCGGTCAGCTTCTCTGACACCCGTTCCATCTTATTATATTGGATTTGGGGATTTCTATCACATTGAAATAACACGAACTCAAAATAAAATATAACAGACTCAAGGAATGGAGGATAGCCCTTTGTCAATCGCCGCGAACATATCCGGAATCCTCACCTTCTTTGCTGCCGTCTGCACTTTCGTCTATGTACGCTATAACACTCTCCAAAATGGTCATGCTGAAATGGATGATATATATGAATCCGTCAAAGCCACCATCGAAGAGACCCATCTGATGGAGAGCCAGATCGAGGTTCAGCCAGGCTTCGAAAAAATGCGAGAAATCTTCCACAAGCTCTGGCGAACTGAGATCAGCATTATGATCGAGCTCGCTAAAGCCATTGGAGGTGATGAACTAGCCCATAAAGTCCGTGGACAGCCCAAAATCGAGCCTGATTCACACTATAATGTCTTCAAGTGGTTATACAAGGAAGAGGTGGATTATGGCCTGGGTCAAAAGCGCTGGGTTAAGAAAATCCCTCTTCTTGCTGTTACTCTAACAACTATGAGGCTTGCTTGGAATCTAGGTGCAACTCCAAGGCTGCTACGGTGGTATATGGTGCGAGAGAAAGTGATGGAGAAGATCCGGGATAGGGATAATTATAAGTCACGTTTGCGGTCCCACCAGCTGGCGCTTTTGAATCAGTAAGTATATTCGACTTCTTGCCTGACGGATGGATGGATTGATAACCGCGATCTGTGTCTAGACAGCTTCGAGTACAGGAGGTCTCAATTCGGCGTCTGCGTGAGGATAATGAGGCTTTGCTGAAATATATGGAAGACATACGGCCCACCATAGGCAAGATGATGGAAGCTCATGGAGTGTCTTCTCATCCCTGAATTTAAACCCCACCAGTCTATATTGTGCAAAGAAGGGCATAGACGCAATACCAATACTAGGTGGCGGAATGTATATTCTAGGCATAATTAAAAAAACGGGATTGAGGACAAAACTGAAAATTTGTTGGGCTTCAACTTTACAATTACACTCTTCAGCTACTATTTATGCCACCAACCTTGGCTCTTTAAGGGCACTTATATCAGATACAACCTAGAGATAAATTGGAAACAATCGCATTGAAGTTCAGGAAAGTTACGGCCAAAGCAATCAATCCAGGTTTGAAGATTATATATACTAATGCTACTATACGGTCTACTTTTATATCCAAGATTTTAGGGTTAAGCCGCTCTAAATTAGAAGATAGAAGTAATATTATAAACCGAGAGCGTTCTCCGCTCCGTTCTACGCCCGTTCGTCATAACGTATGTTCTTGCTAAGATATAGCGCTCCAAAATTGAGCGCAGCAATGTTATCAACGAACTAACCATCACAGTGCAAACGACCCTATAGGGGCTAAATCCCCTCTAGTATAGTCTGCGGTGGGCTGAGTGTATTTATGTTGCTGGCTGATTAGACACTGGGCAGGTACTGACTGAGCATTAGTCCTGAACTGAGCATGATCACGAATTTAAGTCCGTGCTGGCATCTAACTACTCAGTGGGCCTGAGCTTGAGCACCCTCATAAAGGCGGCAACTCAAATAGGAAAGCCCCACACGCCAGGGAAAAACCGGTAAGTATACCGAGTAGTTACATACATATAGGAGGGTGTCAGATCAGAAATTTAGCCCGGGTGAATAGTCGGATAGGGGAAGTTTTAATAAAGATGATTTGAGTATCCCGGGACGTGATCTATCTAGGCAAGCCGCATGTGTACATACTTTGTACCCGAGTAGTATGTATGTCGGGTGCCGCTGACGTCCTCAATATATTAGTGGCCCAGCCGGTATCCGAGAGCTGAAATCCCCTGGGGTGCCTGAGACTTACGGAGTACAAAGATATTATTTATTGATCAACCCCCCAGGTATTGTCTCTAATCAGTCTGGGGGTACAAACAGGGTTTCATATTGCCGGAACATTTATTCTCATCTGATGAGCCTCAACAGGCGAAGATTGCCTTTGCGTCCACCGTACGGAGTACTTTCAGTGTAACATTTTCCATTCACTCGGGTCCATGCGGCGTAATTTGGCGTATTTGGCGCATGTCATAACAAAGACCGGGATGTTGTGTTCTGATTGGCCTAGAACCTTCGCTTTGAGGTTATCCCGTCTCATTTGCTGACGGGTGGTTGCATCGGTCTTGGCTGGCTTGGCCATGTCATTTGCCATCCAACCGCATTCGTTTTTTCTACACTCCATAATCTATCGGCAGTGGCAGTGCCGAGGGGTTACAATCATGATGTGGTTCGGAGAAAAACGGAAATGAAATAAAGGACCTACCTATGTACGGAGTACCTAGGGGAAAATAATATATATACTATATATACCAAATATGGTATATCAGCACCATCCTTTCGAGGCTTGCGCCATGTCAAGCCATGATGCAAGCGATGACTACCTATAGGGCCGAGGTATTTAATTTCAACAAAGCGGTACATCAGATCCAACCACATTGATGTACCTAGTTAGCGTTGAGTTGCGTTGACCAGTCACAATCGACCAAATCCGCCCCCAAAACCTACCCCCATGGAACTTCCCATATCCCCGCGTCGCCCGACGCCTTCCCCGTATCTTGGCCAGCCCCAGACATTGGAGAACACCCCAGTCATCTCGGATTACCGCTTTTGTCAATCCGGGGAGAAAAAGAAAGTGGGCTATATAACCCGCTGATCGGCATATTCATCATGTCCGTACTTTGTTTCGATCTTCTCATGTTTGAGCATCATGTTCGGCATTCCGAAGTTCTTTGGCTGGAGAGGCCGGTCTCTCAACTTGGCTATCAGTTCTCTTGGTAGTCTTGACTTCTTGTATGATATTATTCACTATTCACTATTTTTTTTTAAAATTTTATTCTTTTTTTGAAACCTGCCACTAACTGATATAAGGCTTTTTGGTTATGATCAAGGTGTCACAGGTGGTCTGCTAGACTTGCCTTCCTTCATCAAATACTTCCCCGATATCAATCCCAACGATCCAACAATCTCCGGTGATGAGTTCCAACCCCTCCGATCGCAGCGCAGTTTGAATCAAGGCATTGCAGTCGCATCGTACAATCTGGGATGTTTCTTCGGCGCCGTCCTGACTATCTTCATCGGTAACCCGCTTGGTCGACGAAAGACTATCTTCTGTGGCTGTATGATCATGGCTACTGGCGCCCTGTTGCAATGCACCGCGTATTCTCTACCTCATTTCATTGTCGGCCGAATTGTCACCGGTGTTGGTAATGGCATGAATACAAGTACCGTACCGACATGGCAGTCCGAGTCGGCAAAGGCACACGATCGTGGTAAGATGGTGATGATCGAGGGTATGCTCATCACTGGAGGCATCACTCTTAGCTACTGGATTAACTACGGTGAGCTTGAAACACTATCTTTGATATACTCGCAAGTTGCAATGGCTGATATAGTCTTGAATTAGGCATGTCATTTATCCCCGAGAAAGAGGTCGCCTGGCGATTCCCTCTCGCTTTCCAGATCATTTTCGCTATCATTATCTTCTGCTCTATTCTCAACCTGCCTGAGTCCCCAAGATGGCTTGTCATGCAAGGCCGGACAGATGAAGCTTTGGAGATTCTCGAGTGTCTGAATGAGAAATCTCGAGATGACCCCTACATCAAGAATGAGCTCATCGCCATCCAGGAAACTGTCAAGGAAATGAATAAGGGCTCTTATAGGAGTCTGTTCAAGATGAGCGAGTATCGAGAATTCCACCGCGTGGCACTCGCCTATGTCAACCAGATGTTCCAACAAATTTCCGGAATTAATCTTATCACGTACTACGTGAGGCTCTCCTACCCCCTCAATTAATATGCTAGCCCTATACTAATCAACTTCATCAGGCTCCTTCACTATATGCCGAGATTGGTCTTGGAAGCGGCAACCTTCCAAAGTTGCTAGCTGCTTGCAACGGCACGGAGTACTTGATGGCTGCATTTATTCCTATTTTCATCATCGAGAAAGTTGGACGTCGTCCACTGATGCTGTTCGGCGTATGTCATCTACCTACCCACACTCCGTATCAATCCCCCATCAACTAACCAAGAATTTATAAAGGCTGCCGGCATGTCAATTTCAATGGCTGTCCTAGCTGGCACCAACTACCGCTTGACCGTACTAAACGACAGTAGCGCCGGTATTGGACAAGCAGTGTTCCTATTCGTCTTCAACACCTTCTTCGCCATCGGTTGGCTCGGAATGACCTGGCTGTACCCAGCCGAGATCGTGCCCCTACGAATCCGTGCTCCAACCAACGCACTAGCCACCAGCGCCAACTGGATCTTCAACTTCATGGTCGTGATGATCACCCCCGTCGCATTCGAAAATATCGGATACAAGACCTATGTCATTTTCGCTGTCATGTAAGATCTAAGATCCGTCAAGCCTGCATTAAACCATACGTTGAAACTAACATCGGACAGAAACGCATTCATGTTCCCATGTGTTTACTTCTTCTTCCCTGAGACTCGGTACCGTTCTCTGGAGGAGATGGACGCCATCTTCAAGAAGTCTACTAATGTCTTCAATGCCGTTACTATCTCCGTTAAGGAACCTTACCGCTACGACAAGCATGGTCAGCTTAAGCCTGAGTATCTCGAGGAGGCTGCCCGTCATGCGAGCCCTGATGTGCACATCGCTGGCGAGAAGTTTGATAGCGATGAGAGTGGTCAGGAGATCAAGTCTTGAGTGATTGGAAGATGGGGTTGGTTGTTCATGTTGATGGATTTTGTTTATACCCGTGGTGCTAGTGTGGTTTGATACTAGTATCTCACTGAAATCGTTTCTATATGTATGGCCTATAGATGTAAAGGGAGGAGGTAATGACAGACTTTCTACGTCGAATGTTGATTACAGGGTCAATATATGTTGATATATATCTACAAAATGAGCTTTCCTTTCTATGATGATAGGCGGTAATCCTCTTATGCAGTGGACAAGTCACTCTGTCTTGGGCGTTCACTGGTACTAAATATATAGTGCCTGCTAGCAATGCATGAATAGAACGACATCCATGGCTATAAATGGTAAAATTCGTGAGTAAATTGTAATTCTACATAGCTATGAATGTAAACTATCTGTGGTGGAACAAGTCGAAGGATCCGGGTATTCCAGCTCATCTCAGCGTGACACGCATATTATGCGAGATCGATGTCAACCAAGGCACTCGAGGAAGATGCTTGCAAGTTCGAATCGAAGAGAAACAAAAAGAAAAAAGTTCGTGGGATACAACCCAAAAAAAAAGAGGCCAAAGAAAAGAAAAAGGTAGGTATGAAAGGACGGCCGGCCTTTTGGTAACATTACAAGGATGCCAGTGGAAATACAGACAAGATGGCATGCAAGACACGGACGGAAGATCCAGAAGCTGAAAACGAAAAGACAGAGAAATGATTCAGATGCGGAGATATGCATCCAGCGCAAAGCATAGATTCAAAGAGGGTTCGTTCGTCACGGACGCGGGCTGTAGGGGGGATATCAAGATCGAGGCGAACAATGTGGTCATATTAGGCAAGCTCATTTCCGTCCAGCGGGGACACTGACACGTCAGCGGGAATGCCTGTGTTCTGCATAAGACGGAGGCTCTATGCGGAGGTGTGGGTCATTCAGATTAAGCGTCACGGGTGGGGACTGGCTTTCGCGAGATCGAGCCGGACGGAGAAGTCGGCGGGGAAGTCGGCGGGGAAGTCGGAAGTGCCGGAAGATCGCTAGTGGGAGCAGGAGTAGGAGCGGCTAAGGGACTTGGCATTGGCACAGCAGCGGGAGCGGGAGCAGGTGCAGGCGCAGGAGCAGGAGCCGCTGGGGGAGTGGAATCTTGCAGTGCAGCGGGGGCAGGAGCGGGGGCAGGATGAGCAGCTGCTAATGGACTTGAAACGGAAGGCGCAGCGGGAGCCGGGGCCGCAGGGGCAGGAGCGGCCAATGGGCTTGAAACAGCAGGTGCGACCGGCGCTGCCATGGGCGGGGCGACGTTGCTGGCACTATTGCTGCGTTGGCGTTGGTTGACAGGCATCACAGGCCGCTGCATTCCAGGAGGTCCGTATGGACCAGGGCTCATGGAGCGCGGGCCGGGCCGGGGACCAGGAGGTCCGTATGGACCAGGGCTCATGGAGCGCGGGCCGGGCCGGGGACCAGGAGACATAGAGCGAGGGCCGGGCATTCCACGCGGGCCGGGGGACATGGAGCGAGGCCCAGGCATACCTCCAGGTCCGGGGGACATTGAGCGAGGGCCGGGCATTCCACGCGGTCCGGGGGACATGGAGCGAGGCCCAGGCATACCTCCAGGTCCGGGGGACATTGAGCGCGGGCCAGGCATTCCTCTAGGCCCAGGCGACATGGAGCGGGGAACTGGTGGGAACTGAGCAGGAGATCCGGGGCCGGGGTACGGGCGACCGGGGGAGGTCCAGGGAAGCCTGGGCCACCGGGAGATCTCGGACGAGCATCCTGGGGATAGAATCGTGGACCCGGAGGACCCCCGGGCATCATTGGGCGACCGTCAGGGCCCATGATAGGTGGGCCACGAGAGCCAGGAGGGCCAGGGGGCGGGCGGGCGCGAGGCATCACAGGACGAGCCGAGAGGCAAGACCGTGGGGCAACTCCTTGCTGGGGGCTGTTAAGGCGCATGCAGAGAGCCCATCCATCGTCGTACTCATGAACCAAGCGCACAAGTGCTCCGGCGCGAAGTCCAAGCTCATCTTCCATGGAGGGGTTGAAATCCAGTTGCACACGGTAAACATTGTTAGGGGGTGGTGGGCCAGCAGCCATGGCGCCAGCAGCGCCAGCAGCGCCAGCAGCGCCAGCAGCGACAGCTGGTGCAGCAGAGGCAGTGGTAGCATCGGTAGGAGTTGTCGCGGATTGCGTGGAGCTGGTGGGGGGAATGGCCGCGTGACTCGGCGGAATGGTAGCGCTCCGAATCATTAGAAGCTCGAGATGAAGCGGCAGCACCTGCTGCAACACCCACCGCTGCGGCACCAACCGCGGCAGCTGCGACGGTCGATGCAGATGTACCAGATGTACCAGGGGTCGATTCAGACGGCCCAGTGGCTGATTCGGCAACCGAAGGTGCGGTCTGCGTAACAGGGGTGACAGGTGTAACAGGGGAAGTGGCTGGGTTGAAAGGATTTACAGGGTCACTGAAAGGGTCAGAGTGGCTCCCAGCAGACTTCGGCGGAGTAGGAGGCGGCGATTCGCCAGTAAGATTACGAGAGGCGACGGCGGCTGAGCCAGCCGCAGCACCTGCAACAGCAGCTGTGGCTGGGCTCAAAGCTCCGGAAGCACCAGCGGTGGTGGGATTCAAGGCACCCCCGCTCAGATCAGGCGCGAATTGAGTGACGGGGCGGACATTAAGCTGTGGGGGAGTTGAAGGCGTCTGCGGCTTGGAAGGAGGAGGCGGTGGGAAAGAAGCAGCGATACCCTCTGGCAGGCCTTCGCCACCGAAGGTCTTCTCATTCTCTTGCTGATATCCTTCTTGGCTCTTCTTCTTCTTGCGGATAAAGAAGAAAATCAGGGCAGCAATCACACCCACACCAAAGATGACACCGATGGCTACACCGGCTTTTGCGCCACCAGTCATACCCTCGGAAGTAGTAGTTCCAAGAGCAGTGGTCGAGGCCGATGCGGCAGAGTTACTAGTCGATCCGGTTGAAGTTGCGAGGAGATCGTTGACATTCTGGGAAGATTCCGAGCTGGACGATGCCGAAGTCACAAAGGAGGTTGCTGTGATCGGAGCCTCCGACTCACTGGTAGTGGTTGCTTTCTTGGTGGTCGTTTCAGCCTCGGTAGTCTTGGTGGTTTCCTTAGTTTCATGGGTGGTGTGGGCCACGGTCTCTTTGGTGGTAGTCGGTTCCTCCTTGGTCTTCGTTGTGGTCACCTCATCCGTAGCTTTGGTCTCGGTTGTTTGTTCCTTGGTCCTTGTAGGCGCAACAGGAGCACCAACACCGGCGCGCGCTTCGGTGGCAGTGGTGTGTTCGGTGCCGGTCACATAGCCTCCTACTTCACCTGTAAAGTCCGGATCCACAGTTTTGTAAACGATCACCACATCGCCTCGCTCCTCGATAATTCCTCGTTCTTCAATATTTCCTCCCTCTGGTTCCTCCACATTGCGCGCATGGTTGTGGTGTGCATGCCCGTGCATGTTGTTGGCTCCAGTATCCTAGGATATCGTGAAGCGGCGATGAATGTTAGGGATGGAGATTCAGCGGGTCTTGATCCTGAAGAGAGGGAGAATCCCAGATTCCGACGCGAGTGATTTCCGAGAATCCGCGTCTCTGGGTCGATTCCAGCTGTATGGAATGTGGATGGAAAGAATGGATGACTGAGATCGAGCACCGCCGATCGTCAAGTCGAGAATAAAAGAAAGGACGTCGACTTCCAGGTCGTACAAATTGAAAGAAAGGATGGTAAAAGGATAAAAGAAGCAACGGCAACCTTAGAAAAGAGAAAAGCCTCTCAATACGAGAAGGCCCTGGAGCACGAGGAACCGAAATGAGATCTTCCAGATTGGGACCCTGTGTGTATACAATAACATACTAACTCAAATAGGTAACGATGATCTTTCTTTTCCTCATTCTGATTGGCTATGACATGGTGCCTGACCCGAAGGAGTTACCAGACCCACGGCCGAGAACCCTTGCAGACCCACTTTACTTTAACTGGTTGGGTCTTTTCCAAAGGTTGGATGCCTTGGGATGGGGATGGACTTGGATTTGGCCTTTGTTGAACTAAACTCATCAACTTTGTACTTCTATATACCTATAGTACACATATTTATGGATAGTATACTCCGTAGTTTAGCTTAAAATATCCTGTAAATGATCTAATTTGCACATGCTTGGCAAATTACACGGGAAGTTAACGAATTCATCACTCGGCTCTTGTTAGCTCCTTTTGCCCGCCCCCAAGCGGCACATTCGCTAAAGAGTAGCCCCCGAGGGGGCACAGACTTCTCCATGGTTGTTTCACCCTAAGGACAACAGCCACATTTAATTGATCGCTCACACAGCCCGTAATTTCCGGTGATGCCGGAAATTCAATTTTAATCAAAGTCAATTTAATCAAAATAATGCATCCATGGATGGCCCTTGTGCGTGATTGCCCAGGTGCTGCCTTTCATGCAGGTCCCTCAGGGGCTACGCTGCACCTCGGAAAACCATTCGTATTAATCTTTTTACCTAAATGTAAGGTACAAATGCTGTAAATGGTATATTTCCGTATTTGGTACTCCATATGGTGCATAAATTACTTTTCTTAAATGTGCATCGGTATGTTAATAATTCAGTCGCACGTTCCACGCTTGTGATTCCCCGATCCACTCGTGCGAGGAGGCGTGATGGAGTGTGGCGTAACTCCATCCATCCCCCATATCATACCACTGCCTCAAGTCCGAGCAAAATATGGATGGGCAAGGGCCTAAGCCTATGGTTAGAGGTTGTTGTAAGACATCAGATCAGGTCACATACCTCTGTTGCCGAGAGTCTTTCGCTGCTCTCATAGCGCAATAGGTGGCTGACTAAATCACGGCCATTCGAGGATGCACCTGGGAGGATATCCTCCCAGGGCTGCGTGGGGAACGAGTGGAATTCCACTTTACCCCAATCTGGCAAGACCTGGACTTCCTATTCAATCGTTAGAAACCACATCTCCTTTAGTGACCGATACGATTCTTACCGGCCAGCGTTGTTCATCCGGAGTGCCCAGTAGTTTGAAGATGGAGAAAATCAGCGACAGATCGCTACCAACGGGCCCCGAATCAAAGAGCTGGTGGTGACCGACGGCAATGGCTTCTGCCACTACACAACCAGCAGCCCACATGTCAAGGGATGTTCCATACTCCTTGAACCCAAAGAGAATCTCTGGGGGTCGATAACAGGTGGTGCCCACATCTGTGATTTTCTGCGTGGGTGGCTCGGATCCCGCATCGCCTTCTTTCCATGAAATGCCGAAGTCCGCCAAATAGGCTGGTCCGTTGGGGGAGTCCATGAGAATATTAGAAGGCTTGATATCCCGATGAAGTATACCCATGCTATGGAGGTGGGCAAGGGCACAGAACAGGTCTCGCAGAATTGATCGTGTTTGAGCAGCAGTTACCATGTCTCGCCGAAGCAATTGCTCGAAGTCATATCGCATAAAAGGAAAGACCAAGACAAACCTGCCACCATCAAGATTAAATGTCTCAATCAATGGAATTATATGCGGGTGAGAAGCTTTGCGCAACAGCCGTGCTTCACGGTGGGCATCATGAGGGGCTGTCATCATATGGGGAATAGTGACTTTCACTGCCCGTACAGTTCCATCTTTCCACTTTGATCTGTAGATGGAGGAGTGAAGACCACCATAGTGGTGGGAACAAGCTCGATATTGACCGATCACTTCCCCACTTGAGGTCTCTGATTCTTCATAGTCATCCTCGACATGCTGTGGGCTGCTAGTGGCCAGCTTTTGGGACCCTGCCAATTCAGCTTCATCAATTGCCTTTTGGCAAATGGAATTATATTCATCCTGGATGGAACAAGGTTAGTTGAAATCATTTTTATTGTCAATTTTTAGAAACTGCAGAACTCACTTTTGAGGTCGCCTTGTCATACGCCTCGGTTTCAAGCTGTTTCGCTTGGGCCATAGCTTCTGCAAATGCAGAGACAGGCGAAGAAGCCGCTTGCTGATAAGCTGTTGTGCTACACGCGAATCAATCAAGTGCTCATGTTGGCACATACGGAAAAGTCGCTTACAGAGACTGTATGGCTCGCAGCCGGTCTGTGAAGCCGAAATTGTCCTTCCAAGACATGGTGGACGATCACTACTACTGGCCGAGGTGGTGTGGCATCTAAATTATACTGCCTTGCAGTTAATGTTCCAATGTATAGGGAATAGTCACAGTGAAGTAAATATAAGGGGGATATATTCTATCATGGCGAGTTGCTATCAGATTTCAACCTGAGGCAGCAAGGCGCCAACTTCAACCATCAACCTCGTGGATGATGTCATGTGACCAATCAAGGAGTGCCTAGGTAGTTACAATTCTGTGACGTAAATAACAGCCCTTGTGGCGTTGTGGTTGATTAGACACCGCCAAGTACTGTATTACCATAACACCCTCCGTCATTCATCCCCATTACCGTCCTCGGCCAACATCGAATGACACGCTACCAACTGACACTGGCATTCGATCTCGATCCCGCATTTATTTCCCTTAGCTGATTGGGCTATTCTTGCGGCGAGCACAGGAATCTCTTGGTTTTCTCTTTGATGTTCTGCGCTCCGTGCGCTACCTTACTCAAAACCTCAATACCCCGGAATCTGAATCATGGACCTCTTACGGCAAGAGTACCCAACCCTGCTGGTAAGATTGAGCAACGCGAGCCTTGTGGCTGTTTAGTAAAGCATTTAGATACCGATCATTGATGTTATTTCTTTTATTTAGGCCACCCTGCATCCCGGCCAAGCTACCACCGTCCTGAGCGATCGCATTCGAGTCATTAACAAGGTCAATGCGGATATCGCGGATTATCTACAGGTATGATAACCTGCGAGTCGACCCAGCCAGATTGCTGGAATAGGGTCTACAACGGGGAGCGACATTGGTATTGACAAATTGGCGATAGGAACGACGCCGCGTTGAAGAAGCATACGCCCAAGGGTTACGGAAGCTAGCGCATCGGCCACAGTTGGACAATGGAGCTGCTCTTGGGTAATTTGATCTTTCCCTGGAAGATTTCAGTTCTTCTGCGCCCGAGAATGATTCTGACCTGTGAAACTAGCATTTTCCAAATCCCCTGGCAGCGCATCATCAGTGCCACCGAAACGCTCGCCGTGTCGCACGAGACCCTTGCGAGCAAGATCGAAGAGGATGTCGAACGACCTCTGAGGGAATTTAGTAACAAGAATCCAGAGATGAAGTCGATGCCTGGTATCCAGAGTAATCTGGCGGGGTTGGCGAAGAATGTGGAGACGGCGCAGAAGAAGGTGGACAAGGCTAGGGCGAAGGGTGTCAAAGGCGCAGACAAACTTTCTAGCGAGATTGCCAATGCCGAAGAAGTCCACCAGCAATGGGACTCTCGGGCCCCCTTTGTTTACGAGCAGCTTCAGGCCGCCGATGAGACTCGGCTCAACCATCTTCGGGATGTGTTAACACAACTAGAGACCCATGAGCTTGATCAAGTCGAACGTGGTCGCCAGGCCGCTGAAAGCTGCTTGAATATTCTCCTCAATGTGGAAACGGCGGATGAGATCAAAACATTTGCTGCTAGAATGGCTGGTCCACGGGTCCCTGTGACGCAGACCATCGCCAGAAGTCAGACTGAACGAGCAGAGACACCTTCCACAATTGAACCACTATCTGAGCGAACCCAGACTGCGCCGCCCGAGGGTCATTTCTCCACGCCACAAACAGAGGCACCGCTTCCGCCTCCTCCACACTTCCAGGATGATGCGGCAAGCCAACTATCAGAGACATCCGAGAGACCTGCTGTCGTTCAGACACAACCAGGTAAGTTTTATAATCGGCCTGCGATCCCACCCTAGATGCAACATTGAAGTTCTCACGATTTATCTAGTACCGGAAGCACAGCCACGGCATACTCCCTTGGGGGGACTCAGACGTCTTGGCACTGTTATGAATAGGAGAAAGAGCATTGTCGGACCCTCGGCTGGAACTTTTGACCGAAAGGCAGAGAAGAAACGTAGTCCCTTCGCTGCATTCAAGCGAGCTGACTCCTCTCGCGATATGCAAATACCTGAATCTCCCCCAATGACTGCCACTGACCGTCCGGGGACATCCTTTACCGATCAATCATCCTTGCGGAATCCTAGTGTATCGCAGGATCACGCCGGATTGGACGCTGCTGCACCTGTGACAGAAGTGCACCCAGAGACCCCCAGAAATGGAGCTGCGCCAGAAGCTCTTGGGCTCACTAATAACCATGTCAATCCGGTAATTTGCAACCCAGCAATTTCACAATTGGAGTGCAATAATCGCTGACTGATGGTTTGTTTAGCCACAAGTCGATTCAGAGGGGTTCACCCAACGACCTGCAACCATTGACGAGATCACACGTGCGCAGAACGAGGCAGCGGGGTAGGTGACTTTGTGCCAATTGTTGTGAACAAATTCTGACAATCACTACAGCCTAGATGAATCCGGACTGAATTTGACGATTCGTGATCAGCCTATTTTCGAGGATGAGAGCCAAGCAAAGCAGGCCATGGATGATATGGCAAATACCCTCCGAATGGTTAGTGACCGGCCTCACTAATACTTAGGCATTGTGTATAATACTTACTTTCTTATGCAGCGGGCTCCACAGACAGGAATGAGACGCAATGCAGGCACCATTCGCGGACGCCGTGATGTTCGCAACACAATGTTCGTTGCTTCACCTGGCAATGAGCTTCCACCATCTTCGGCAGGATCCGAGTCTCAGCCACCAACCTCGCCAATCAGGCATATAAACTCCCCCAGCATTGCCCCCAGCACTGCTACCGATGATCACACTTTATCAGATACCACCTCGGTTCGCTCTGGGCACGCTACGCCTGGCCCGGGCGCTTCGGTCCATCCTGATCTATACGAATCGGGCCTGAATGCTTCAGTCATTGAAACCATCAACGCATGGTTTTCAGAGGGTAACGTTACCAAGTCTTTTGTTGTTGGCGAGCTTGCTCTAGCCAACAACCCCACACCTGGTACTGCGGTAGACCATACACGCATCCGACTCGATAACTTCCAAGTGCTGGAAAAGGTGGCCGCCAATCCCCACTTTGTGCAGGAGGTTTCCACAGACGCTGGCGATGACAAGAGAGGCGAATACGATATCCAACTGGGCAGCATTTCCCGTCCCATGCCGACAGTCGCATTTAAATATCAACTGCATATCGATCCAACCAATCCCTCAGCCTACTGCCCCGTGATATTTAAGCCAGTCTGGAACCTAGAAGAAACACAGGCGAGCGCCATCATCTACTATACGCTCAACCCATCCTTCCTCTCCCACACAGCCGAGTCGATTACCCTCAAGAACCTGGTATTGACTATCAATTTGGATACAGCCACCGAGGATAAAACTACCAAGCAGCCGCGCGAGTCAGTCGCGCACGCCATCAGCGCCGCCATGTACCCTAATACAGGCGCCACCTTCCGCCGCAAAACCTCCACTGTCACTTGGAGAATCCCGGAGCTGGAAGTCAAGGCCCCTACCACCCCAGGCGCAGACAGCAAGTTCCTTGTCCGCTTCGTGACGTCCACCCCCGGACCCCGCAAGGGTATAGTCGAAGCAAAGTTCGAGCTCCGCGGCGCCGAATCTTCTTCTCAGCTTGGCATCAGCCGTGCTGCATCGGATGCAGAGCAGAAGGAAGCCGACCCTTTCGCTGACGAGGGTCGTGATTCCCCGCTATCTGCGGTTTCATGGCTGGGCGTCCCGACTACACGCAAGCTAATCGGTGGAAAGTATGTCTCTTCCTAAATATGTCTTGAGAATGGCGGGATGGAGCTACCCGCGCCTGGTCGTATATATTCCCCCTTTCGTGCACCCGTTCTTCTATTATCTGTCCATTGTCTGGATTACGTGTCAGGATAGGCATCCCTACAGATAGGGCCCCAAACTGGACCATTACAATCTTAGCATGATGCCATTGCCTCTTTTTCCATTTGTTTTCCTCTGTCTCCCCCTTGTGTCCCGAGTATGCAAATAGCGATGCTGTTATTGGTGAATTTTGTTCGTTATTTGTTGGGTTTGCATCTTGTTTTGTGTAGTTAGACATTTGCTTCGCGTACATATGTATGTAGTAACCCTGTGTACTATTTCAAAGCACAGGGTGATTACTGGGCAGTGGCCGGGCACTTAATCATGCTTAATAGATTCGCATGGTCCATCAATGACTACTTGGTGCAACATCCAAACTCTGCGGCTTCCTCTTTTCTTGTCCCTGCTCTATTTTTGATACTTTTACAATGATATCGAAAGGAGATAAAACCATAATCCACAGAAAGGCAATATATCAGAGACATTTATATCGCTGGTATCATCAATTATCTAGATTTAATCTCTGTTCTCCTTCTACTGCCTGGACCTCTAGATCTACCAGGACTACCAAGTCTGCCGTAGCAATAATAGAGCTACTGAAGAATAATTATACTATCATGACCGCTGCTCCTTGTTCTCCTCAATCCAGCCTTTGAAGTCCTTCATGTTCAAACCAACGGAACATATCGCCCACGGTGCCCTTCAACAAGAACTTGACTGTAGAATATACCCACAACCGCCTGCGGAGGCTAAACCCTTAAACAACATGGCGTGGAGATAACCTTAATGGATTCCCGCCCCGAGGTACTCTGTGTCAAGACCAATCCGGTTTAGACTCTGCGCCCGCACCCCACCCGCAGGCCTACCTAGGTAGGTATGAACCTAGATGGAGCTACATTATTTCGTGAGCTTAGGAAGCTAGTAGAGGGAAGAAACCTAGGCAGCGAGATATATCCTAAATAGGAATAAACAACCATTCTCCTAGGGTCATGATTTTGAGAGTTACGCCTGTCTCTCTTGTCTTGCAGATCAAATGCTTGACTCCTGGATATCAAAGTGTGCAGCTCGTATACGTAGACTGCCCTTAAATTGTAGCTGTGAGCACTAAAACGGACAAGGAAAATATTTTCCCATACACATATAACATAATATGAAGCCTTTTGGGGATATTAGGTATGCGGGTATACAGTAATATGGTGGATTGTCTGCAAGACCCTCATTGAGACAAAGAGGGGAAAGATGTAGGTATGCAGTGTTGACTTAATTACTGCATAAACAAAGAGTGGACCTTCAATGACAAGAACAAACAACATAGCACAAATCAACATGTGCCGGGGAATCACAGAAATACAGATATGGAAGAGGTAAGAAAAGGCCTTGGCAAATATGATGCTGATCCGACATATCACATCCGAGCAGCGCGTGTGGTCTTGTCGTAGAAGTCCAAGGTCATAGCTGCCAGGAAACACGGAATGTCCTTTCTTTCTTCAACCCAAAATTTGATAAGAGGTTTAAGTTCCATGGCGAACAGACTGTTCGGTCCACCCGATATCTTCATGGTGCCGTTCTCGCCGTCGAAAACGATAGAGTTTTCTTCGCCGTTGCCCATGCTGCCGGGACCAGAGTCTGAAGGTGCATCGCAGTCGCCGTGCCGGTATGCGGAGGATAGGTGGAACATGGAAGTGACACGCACTCTGCCGTTCGGTAAGAAATCAAGTTTGAAGCCGAGGAGAGAGGCGACGGCTTCCCGGAACTCGGAGGACTTGGCTGTCCAGATCTCCTTCAGTCGGCGCATGCGCTTTTCTTTATCGGCAACGGTGCGCTCCATGTCTTGCATTTCGAGTTTGATGCTCTCCAGAGTGCTAACGGGGACGACTTTGACATCGGTCCGGCCACCACGCAGCTGCGCCATGAGGTCTCTGTTTGCAGACTGAAGAGTTGCAAGAGTAGTCATCTTAATTTGCTCGGTTTGAGCTGTCGGATTATCGCGTAGTTCAAGAACGCGTGTTCGTGACTTGGCCTTCAGAGACTTAATCTGTGACTTGGCCGCCTCTAGTTCCCGGCGAGCGAGAGTCGTTGCCTGGTCTGATTTGGTGAGATGCTCCTGGAGCTTTCGGTTCTTGCGGCTGAGCACAGCAATACGCTCCGTTTCGGCTTCATTATTGGTGGGAGAAAGAGGTCGCTTCACACCTCTTGGCTCTTCCTCTTTTGGAGCTTCCTGCTTGGACAGCTCTTCGTGAACTTTTTCAAGCTCACTGCGATATTCGTCAACCAGCTTTTGCAGCTGGGCGATTTCCTCTGACTTTTGACCATCGAATTGTGATTGATCTCCACCCATGGTGGCCTCTTCGGCATCGAATGTCTTGAGTTGGGCTCGCAGGTATTCAACTTCTTTGACTGCAAGCGCACGCTGGCGCTCCAGTCGAGCTCGAAGCCGGCCCTCCGCGGCACCCGGTCCTCCTGCAGAGGCGGCACTTGCAACACGGAGTTTCTCCACCTCCTGTTGAAGATTGTTTTTCTCGCTTTCGAGGCTCTTGATGGCCTCGTCCTTCTCAAGTAATTGAGCATCAACGGTTCCCAGGCGATCGAGGAGTGTAGCGATCTCAATTCGTCCTTGAACTACCGCCCTCACGACAGCATCTGGTGAGTCAAACTCTGCCGGCTGGTCGTTTTCCTGTAGAAGGCTGACCCAAGATTGCCGCTCATCTTCCAACATTTGCTTTTGAATCTGAACTGTGTTAAGTTCTGCTTCAAATCCTTTCATCAGCTGGAGCTGATTCTCCACTGATCTCTTTTGTTCTTCGACAACTTCAACGTTCTTCGAAACTTTTCGAAGGTGACGCAGTTCCGTTGTTTGATCACGGTTTGTCGACTCCAATTCCCGAATATGATTGACCTGCTCGGAAAGTTCTCTCTTTAATACTGTCAAAGTCTCAGCATCGTTTCCTTCGGCCTTCAGTCGGATATTCTCCGCTTCGAGCTCAGCAACCTCGGCTTCACGCTGTGATAATTTCTCTTGTGTTGATTCCTGCGATGTCCTGGCATTTTGGATATCGTTCTGGAATTCTTCGATCGTCTTTTGTAGAGAAGCGCGAACTGTCTCTAACTCGTTGATCTGGTATTTAAACTGCCGTTCCTGGTCGGAAAGTCGAGCTTGAGTGTCGTCAAACTCTTCCTGCAAGTTCTGATTCTCGTCCTGGAGGCCTCTAATCTTGCGCTCAAACGCAAGTTTGTCATTCAAAGCCTGGTCTTGAATTTCTTTCAATTCCTTTGCGAGTTCGTCGCTCTTATGGGTAGCCCGATTATTCGAAGATTCAGCAGCCTGCAGCAAAGACTGTCAGTTTGAGTTCGTGGAAACGAGAATTTTGTTGTTGCTCACCTGAGCTTTCCGAAAGTCTGCATCCGCTTTCAACTGCAAGTCGCGGGTCTCTTTTTCGTGGCGAAGAGCCTCCAGCTCTCGTTCCTGCTTGATATTCTCGAGCTCGTATTTGAGAGTATTCAATTGGACGCGTAGCTCATCCTTTTCCGCGTCTATATATACCAGTCAGTTTGCCGCCCAGGGACTCTCAAACCAGTCTGCGCAGGGTATGGTCTAACCATGAATGGGTTGATGGGACTGGGCTTGAGATTGGGCAAAACGGCCAGATTGTCGCAAAGCAGTCGATCGGCGCATTGTACTCCGTGCACCGGAGGGTGTCGAGGGTGAGCCAAATCCAGCAATGAGCTGGGAAGCCGGTCGGCTGTTCTGGCTATTGTCCATCTATTAAGAACCAGGGGAGGTCAGTTGTTGTATAAAAATAATATGGAGACCCATCAAAGCTCACTTTGAGGTTTCGGCTGTCGTAAGCCCCACGGAAATTGCTGTCTAATGGGGCATGAGGCAGAACACAATTGCGCAACTTATCCTCGAGCTGTATCAAAGGGAAGATGGTTAAAGGCGGGTACCGCCCGCCTTGTTTTGGATTATGTCAGCAGTGAACTGCGCCCGAAAGAGGGTTAGCGCCGTTTTAAAAATTATTTCGATTTTGGCATCGAATTCTCAGTTCACCACCCTCACCCGTGACTCGTCTCCTTTCACCTCGGTCTCTCGTTCAATTTTACTCAATTTCTTCCGCTTAATACCCCACAATCGTCATCATGGGCAAGGACAAGGTCGAGAAGAAGGACCGCGCTGAGAAGAAGGAGAAGCGTGCGGAGAAGGACGGTGTGCACAAGGTCAAGAAGGAGAAGAAAGAGAAGAAGGATAAGACTGCTCTTGTCGATGCAGTAGAGAAGGAAATTGTCTCTGAGGCTATGGAGGGCGTCGAGGGGACTGCTGTCGCTGTCAAGGGCGAGGGTGAGGTTGACGCCGCTGTCGACCGCCCCGTCGGTGCTCTCGTGCCGTTCGCCAACCCATTGGTTGAGGACAAGCAGGCCAAGAAGGTCCTGAAGAGCGTCAAGAAGGGTATGTGCACTGTCTTTGCAAAATTCTACCTACCTCTTTCACTATCAGTGGGCATGGTCGATTTTCATCGGATCTTCGGATCGTCCATGTCTACTGATCGCATGGTTGCGCAACTTTTTTCTTATCTCCAGATCGTCCATGCTGACCTTTATCTTCTAGCTGCCGTCAACAAGTCTCTCAAGCGTGGTGTCAAGGAGGTCGTCAAGGCTCTCCGCAAGTCTCCCATCCCCGCCGCCAACGCCCCCATCGGTGTCCCCAGCGGTGTTGTCGTTCTCGCTGCCGATATCTCCCCCATGGATGTTATCTCCCACATTCCCGTCCTCTGCGAGGATCACGGCATTCCCTACGTCTTTGTCACCTCCCGCGCTGAGCTCGGTGCTTCCGCTGCTACCAAGCGCCCTACCAGTGTGGTCATGGTTACCCCCAAGGCCGCCAAGGGCAAGAAGGATGATGATGAGGAGTTCACCAAGGTGTTCGAGGAGCTTGCTGGCTTGACCCAGAAGGAGCTCAAGAAGCTGACAGTCTAAAAATGTTCTCGACTTGTCTCTTTTACCTTTTGTTATTTGCTCTTCCCACGCTGGTCACTGCGAGTGGGTTCTCTGGTTGTACAGGTTTCTGATACCGTCTGTTCAGACGGTGCATGTCTTATGGGGTCCGGCCTATGGGCATCTTTCTATATTTGCTGTTTTGTTCCAACTCGGCGTTATTTCAATGGTGTACGAAAAAGGCAAGAATTCCAATGAGATATCACCAACCTCATAGACTCGATTCTCAGTAAGGTCTCGGTTAATTTTAATGGACATCCCATGCAAATCCCAATAATTGTATTGCCCCACAGACAGCGTGACACATGCATAGACCACGTTATGCCTGCGAATTGATGTAATTGAAAAGTCTGACGGTATAATCTCCTTGTGCGATAGAACGGCGGGTCACATGAAATTGGTCTCAAGCCCCTCCAATATTCGATAGTGCTGGCAGTCCAAGCAGATCAACCCTAAATTCTCACAAATGTAATCAGTCACACGGCAAACTCAAGAATTGTACATAGCAGGTGGGGCGGCGATGAATTTAATACACATACTCCGTACTCCGTGGTGTGAAGAGCCAAGCCCTGGGCATTTAGCCTTGCATCGCAAGATAAACTATTACCGTGGCGTTCTCAGTTCACACCAATCAATATAATCAATCACTGCACCCCTCGACCTTGATGTCAAACAAGGGATGAAGTGCATACCCCAAGCGCACCAGATGCCAATTCCAGCCAATCACTAAGTATAGCGCCCTGGATAAATCCTATCCTAAGCTTACAGATCTTCTAGCGTTAGCCTAGATCCAGGAACATATTTGGTATTGGGCACTGGATTTGAGAATGGGGGTTTTCCCTTTGTCCTACCCAGCTTCTTCCTTGTGCTCAAGGCACGGCCCTTGCGGTTGATCTCCTGTCTTCGAAAAATGATATAAAGAACTGAATACCCTCGTACTGCGTCGCGCAATTCATTATTTCTGTATATACTCGGCCATCATTTAGCCAATTCGCCCTTTATATCTTTGACAATGCAAATCAATCACCCCTCCGTCTTAACACTCGCGCTTATTTTGGCTGTCGCTCATTCAACTACATCCCACCCTATCCGAACTAGCAAATGGGTCAAAACAGAACAATTCCCAGATTCCAACGCCCAAGGAATATGGAAGGTCTTTGAGAAAGAGGCATACGATCTATTACCCGACCCACCATATGTCAAATACAACGGGGTAAGTACCAAATATTATAGTGTCGACTCGGCGACTTACCTATATCCATCTATAGAACCCAGCATGGCCTCACAGCCAAACCAACAAACCGGCAGAGCGAGACACACAAAACAATCGCTATAAAACTGGAACTTCCGAATCTGGGAAACCAACAGTCTCAATCCTGATCCCAGCATCCCCAGGAATACCCGAGCCAATGCACAATCCCTACCACCAACAAACGAGGGGGAAGCAACAAAATCACTCCCCGGAAGACAAGGAGAGCCCAATCAATTCACCGGCTGCCCAGAGACAAGGTCATTACAACGATATTCTACAATACCTGCGCACAAAACACGCCCCAAACAATGAGCGCCAACACACCACGCCTACACCTTTCTCCCACTCCTCATCGGGCCATTCAATCTCGCCTTTCGCATACCGCTTCTCTTTCACGACCCTAAAATCAAAAGCCATGACGTTCCCGCGGTATGCTCTTCCGGAAGTTTTTACGACAGTGATTATTCTCCTAGTGATGGTTTGGATAGCTATTTTCACCATCGGGTTGCTTGAATTGGGGAGATATCTTTGGAGACGGAGGAGAGTGTCTTTGGATAGGGTGAGTGCTCAGCGTCTGCATGGTCAGGATCCAGATGTGGATTTGGATGAGACGATGAAGGTGCCCCTGAGGATAGTTATTGCTCCTTCAGAAAGCACCCGACCGCACTTTGCGAGAGGACATGGGTATGAATTCCTAGAGTCCGTTCCTAGTGATTACGACTCCGACTCGGGCTCGGAATCTGATGAGGATGATTATCGCATCTTTTGATAACCCGATATATATATTTAATCTGTACATTCGTTGATCAATCAAATATTACTTTTTCTTTTGCGGTCGTTTGACTCCATTGAACTAAACAATTATATATCAGAAGCTTCTCTTCGACCTCTAAAAAGAAATATGTCGTGTAGAAAAATACACATCCTAGTGAGAAAGTGGGAGGAAATACCAAATAAACTAATGGTGAGTAAATAATTGAAACAAATGTAATGATCATATTTTCAAGTGTTATTGTATATAAGTACGCAATCACAAATCATACACAGTGCATCATAGCCCCAGACTAAGCCGAGCTCAATCAAAGCACGCTAACTTGCATTCTCCCAATAAAAAGATGGACCATCTCAAAGTAAGGAGACTTAGGCGCGCTGATCACTCTCCAAGTGCTCATATACAGTATGAGTATCAATACCCTTTTGATGAGGACGGGCAGAGTCATTAGCAGTATGGGCATTGCTGTGCTGGAACTGGCTGATAGCTTCACGGCCAGGGTCCTGGCTTGAGCTAACTTCCGAGTTGAAGCTAACATTCTTAACATCGTCGGAGGGGAGACCACCCGCTCGAATATCAGTCACGTCGTTGAACTGGCTGCCACCACTACTGCCGCTGGCGGTAGAGTATTCGCCAGCCTTGATGCCCATCTCCCTTTTGGCCGCAGTTGAGCCACCGGCGTACCCAGAGTTATCCATGTGTGTGCCAGGGAAGTTGCCCTGGCCAACCACGCATTCGGGGTATTTCTGTTCCTCATGACGGTTCTGACGCTGGGCACCAAATGGGGCGGAGGGAAGCTTGATGGAGGTGGAGGTGTTGGCATTGGTTACTGTGGATTGATTTCCCGACATGCCCATTTCCTCGGCGCCACGGTTGCCAGAGAAGCCGCCGCCTTCACGGATTGATTCGGCGGCAAGTGAGTCGTTGGTAATTGGACCGGACGGTTCTTCAATGCGCTGTTGTGTACGAGGATCGGTGGTCACCTTGGTGCCACGGTTGCCGGGACGAAGAGGGGTGCCTTGAATATTCATGATGAGATGGAAAAAGTGTAAGGGAGTAGAACAAGGCACTGTAGAGTTGCTTGGTAGGAAAGAGAATGGAGATAGTTGATAGATGCTACATGGTCGTGATGGCAGATCTATATAAGAAAGCAGTGCGAACCACACGATCTGGTGCTCCTATGGAAACTGGTCGTACAGCAAAGAGCATTGATGTCATACTTACGTTGTCCAGGGCCATTTACAAGATATATGCGAGCTCAATCTTGTTGGCCAGGAGCAGTCGCGTCAACTAGTTATGCTTGAGGCACTCTGTTTGGTGGTTGGAGAAACCGATAGAACAGAGGGTGTGGAGCATAGGCTCCCCTCTGATGTATTCGTGCTTCTAGAAGGCATCAAAGAGGAAGCCTGTGCGCCACATGCTTTTCCAGACTTGTCTGAATCTATCTCCAAACAAGAGTGGGCGTTGTTATGAGGAGGCATTGACGTCAGGCCTAGACCCCTGACATGCAAACAAGGCAAATATATTTATCCATAGATACATAGTTATGACTCTACATACAAGTGTAGTTATCTCAAATAACTATTAACATTTAATATTATGTTAAGATAGGCTTGAAAGTATGGCACATTTTTCGTCGTGGTAGCGAAACTGCTTTTACATGTTTATTGTACATATAACTATGTAGTTTTGGCTCAAACACATCCAGATTATGCTGATTCTATATGAAATCATACATAGTTAGCCACTTCTAAATCTGTACTATTTGATAGTCCTCGATAGAACAAACGATCAAGTGTTTGGTTTTTACAATTGCTTGTTGATATACACTTATCAACCAGAATGGAAATTTTGAAATTCACTTAGTCGCTCGTAATGACATAGACACAAATGACTACCTAGCGTACACATAATAGAATCTCATTATTATGTACTCAGATAACGGGTCGTGGCATTAGGGGGAAGGTGATACAGCCCATCGATACCCTATAGTCCAAGTTCGCTAGCACTTCTGCCAACAGGCGCATTCCCACGCAGGCCACTGTTATCAGGAGGGAACTCTAAACTTCCAGAGCCAATGCTAGTAATACGCTGGTCAAGGGAGTTCCAGTCACTGGCAACTGGTGGTTGATCAGGCAGAGGCAGGTTGGCCTTGATCTTATCGATTTGTGCAGCCTTGTTGGAGTTTTGGTCGATGATGGACTATAGATAACATGTTAGGTGATCTATTTTCTACTTGGTTGTTGTATCGTAGGTGACTTACCTTCATTCTAGAGACATTTGAGTCCGCTGGGGGGTTACCACCATGCAACTGGGAAAGCTTGGACTCGGCCCTGCGAAGGTCCTGGATGGTGGTGTGGAAAGTAGCGTCAGTCATTTTGCGTCTGGTTGTGAATGTGACGAAGTGTCAGAAGTGGCCGGATATAATTTCGAATCTGAAACATATAATTTCAAGAAATGCAACTAAGGGTTTATATATCTACCCTCTTCTTTGTCGATGGCAATACGCTGTGACGTTTGTTATAATGACGACATGGCATCCAGGGCCACGGATATTCTCCCCACCGGAACCAGCTGGGGCCTGCTTCATCTTGGAAGTATAGTATCTATTGGAGATTCCGGATTTTCGAGTTAACAGCAGAATAATTAGCTGGACAAAACTCGGGCTTTAGCGTCATAGCTGATGGGCCACCTGAGGTGGCAAGCCTGTTCATTTTCTTCCAGGACAAGATGCTATGTATTGCCTCTGATAATGACCACCCGAGGCCTGTTAAGAAGTCAATAGATACCCTGAAGCTGAACGGCCAAGATGTCATAGACCGGTTGGAAATGCAATGCCCCTGATTCCCTCGAGTTGTTCAGTACATTTTGGCCGCGGTCCCAAGATTGGAGACATTTGACGGATCAACCATTGGCGGTACTCTCCTAAGCTCGATACAAGCCTATTGTATCGCCTAGCTCCCGTGTGATAGAACAACGGGGGCCATCGCCCCAGGGGGAGTATATATACAACCGTTGGCCATAGTGTTTCGGCTGAATTATGGCCAGAGCGCTGAGCATCCAGTTGCTATCCTGAAACCATCGAAACCATCACAGAATGTTCTCCACAATAGATGCATTGGATATTAATTAAAGGCTTCAAGGAGTTCAATAGTAGTCGGCGTCCTAAAGCGGCATAAAAGCATGGGGCCATCAATATCACCGCCTGCCTTTTTTGAACGGCAGAAAATGTTTCTTATCGAAAGACAGTCAACTCTGAGGCCTGTGGAGACTTGGTGAATCTGATCATTGTGTTAATCTGAGGATATTTTGCTCTTCGACACATATATCCTGCAATATGCCTCGAGATCCGCTGATCGGACTGGTTGGCAAGGTATGTTGTTCCCCTCCATTGTTCCATCACCCCACTAACCGCAGGTGCGAGGGGCATACAGCCGTCTAGTGGAAAATCCACGACATTGAACAGTTTGACCGATGCGACTTCGAAAGTCGGTAAGTGAAACGGAATGCAGTTGCAATCAATGTCGGAAACCTGATCAATTACGCTCTGAACAGGAAATTTCCCGTATGTACACCCCGATTGTTCTACACGAGCATCTCCGCCTTATCGCAGTTGATCGCGCAGGCTGTGTTGACACCCGATAGCTTCACAACCATTGACCCCCAGCGAGCTATCGGATACCTTCAGATCGACTGCCCGTGCCTTCGACACAATGTTTCGGATCGGTGCCAGCCCAATTATGGAGGCTGCCACGAAGGCCGACGTTCCGTGCCGATTGAGTTGCTAGATGTTGCAGGTCTTGTGCCAGGCGCGCATCAGGGTCGCGGACTGGGGAACAAGTTTCTGGACGATCTTCGTCACGCCGATGCTTTGATTCACGTCGTGGATGTGAGCGGGACAACAGATGCTGAAGGTTAGTTGGGAATGCTGGATTGAATACGATGGCGCAAATTGGATATTGATAAATATCGACAGGAAAGGCTACTCGAGGATATGATCCATCAGTAGACATTGAGTGGTTGCGATCAGAGATCGTGCGATGGGTGCTAGGAAACCTGATGGAGAGATGGTATGTTTGCAGGTGCCAAGAACAAAACGAAGAACAATTGCTGATTTATCCTTAGGGGTTCTATCAAGAGAAGACATCAGGCATTAAGTCAGTGAAATTTTGCAGCGCTATTTACTATAACACAGAACTGACCCTTAGCACAGAGGCAAACCCTGTCGACACATTGCAGAAACAGTTTGCCGGTTATGGAAGTACCCATGCCACTGTTGCGCGATTTATGGATAAACTTGCCTTGAAAGAGCCGTTGGAAGATTGGTCAAATGAGACCGTAGAGCTTGTTGTTAACGCTTTTATCGACGAGAAATTCCCCACAGTGTTCGCATTGAACAAGATCGACCACCCAGATGCAGACAAGGTACGAGGGGCCTGGCTCATGTCCGATATATTATGCTAACAGGAATTACAGAACATCAGTAAAATTGCGAAAATGCAAGATCCCCAAAGCATTGTGCTTTGTTCTGCCATATCTGAAGTTTTCCTCCGGAAGCTAGCAAAGCAGGAGTACATCAAGTATGTCGAGGGCAGTGAGTTTGTCGACACACGAGAAGATTTGATCGAGATGGGCGACCCAGATGGAGGAGGTCTCAAAGAGATGGACGAAAAATTGAAAACGTATGTTCAGTGCTCATAGCAAGGTTATAACGTTGCTAACGACTTCGCTCCAGTCGGGTTGAGAACATGAAAGACATGGTGTTGTATCGGTTTGGATCTACTGGAGTTGTTCAATGTCTTTCCCGAGCCGCAGAGCTTCTGGGCTTAGTACCAGTGTTCCCCGTCCGGAACGTGGCAACATTCAACTCTGGCACTGGAACCGCCGTATTCCGCGATTGTGTTTTGGTACCTAAGTGAGTACTCCCTACTACGAGTCTGACATAGCCTATCTAACATCCCACAGAAACAGTACCGTTGGTGATGTTGCCCGGAAGGTGATGGGTGATGTGCCTATCAACTATGTTGAAGGAGTGGGTGGAACTCGAGTCTCCGAGGATGACATTGTGGCAGTTGGGAAACACGATGTGAGTACCCCCCGCTAAACTATACAATACGGTTGATTGACTGATTACCATTGCAGATCTTATCCTTCAAGGTTGGTCGGTAGACCAGTCCGTTTATGTACAGCCTCTCCCATGATATGACATTAGTACTGGAAATGTCTTATGACCTCGTTCTCTACTCCAATTCATTACTATAACAAATTTTTGTGGCATTGACAGTGAAATGCCGAGTTCGAAGAACGCCATAGAACACCACAAGATACTTGGTCTCAACTACCCTTCTGTAAGATTGGGGTGCAGTCAGCGACATGAACTCCCAATAATTCAATTGAACTGACCTTGGGCCGCTCGTCATTCATGCCAATGACCGGCTCTGGCGCTTTGGGGTACTCCTTTTTAGCCTCCCTCCCATATTTGGTCCCGCCCCTCTCCGTCATTCCATGCGACTTGGTTTCATCTGCAAGACCCTGGTTTGTTTTCCTTTCCTTTAATCCAGAGGCCGCTGCCTCTGAGTGTATATCCTCTGTATCGCCCTTTTCAGACCGCTTGCGTGTGTGATTCTCCGCCGAACTCCCCTTCCAATCCTCGAAGATGGAGTAATGTCGGACTCCAAATTGTGCACGGAGAAATGGCGGGTGTATGGCGGACTGTAAAGGTAGGATGACCTGCCAAGGTTGTCGTGAAACAGACATGCTGTGCAGCATTGGCATAGCAAAAGAGATACATTGATTGCGCATAACGGTTTGTGAGTAGTTGTAAAATACTTGACGGCTAGAGCGTTGGCCTTCATGATTATATCTACTCAATGCTATGACGTCCCCATGCTGCAATGGTATTTTGTCCCAAAAGGGTAAGAGCCGATTCGAGCCGGGCTTATCGATAAGACATCGATCGTCATCGGCGCGACATTTTAAGTGGACAACACCAACCTCTGAACCAATTCACAATGAAACGCGAGTACATCCCGATCGAATCCCTGCCGGCTTGGCAGAGGCTCAACGGGATCGTTGTTCAAGGAATCGCAGTTCATAAGATTGGATCTGATCAACATGGTGCGGACAAAGGCAGTGCCCTCATCGCAACAGAGACCCAGACGAGCAGCGAGAACGATACAAAACCCAAGATACTCCTACAAATTCCTCCCGAATTAGTTTTATCCCTTGAGACTGTCCATAATCATGCCAAAACTGACAGGTATTTGCGCGACGTGTTGGAGGCAATCGGCGACTTTGGAAGAGTAAGGCCTGCTCCTCCCCCAACATCTATTTACATTACAATGGGAAAACCAACTAAGATACACAGACAGCTAGAGGGGCAATCCTAATATTCCTACTTATTCAACTATCCCATAGCAGCCCCGATCATCAAACAGCACACGAGACAATCGGTATCTCCAATCCCTGGACCGAATACGTGAAGTTCCTGCCTCCATCGTTCCCTCTGCCTACCTTCTATACCGCCGAGGAACAAGAGCTCCTCCAGGGCACGTCGCTTGCAGAAGCTCTAGATGCGAAGCTTGTATCCCTTGAGCGGGAATTTGAACAGCTCCGCCAGGCAACTGAGGGTATCGCGTGGTGCCAGCGGAGCTGGTGGGATGAAAAGACCGGCACATTGACAATCGATGACTGGAAATATGTTGACGCGGCTTATCGGTCGCGCATGCTGGATCTACCCGGCAGTGGCCTGGCGATGGTGCCTTGTGTTGATATGGCCAATCATGTCTCCGGCGATGGGGTCAAGGCGTTGTATGATGCAGACTCGGAGAGGAATGCCGTTCTTCAGTTACGATGGGGCAAGACTATCCAGCCCGGAGACGAAGTTACGATTTCGTGAGATTGCTCTACGATGAACATGGGTTTCAAGGATTTGGCTGACACATGGCATGGCAGGTACGGGGATGAAAAGCCCGCATCTGAGATGATATTTTCCTATGGATTTCTGGAAAGCGGGACGACGGAAGCGCGGGAAATATGCCTCAATCTAGATATCCCCGAGGATGACCCTCTGGGCATCGCAAAGAAGATGTTCTGCCGGAACAATTCGGGAATTCGAATTTTGGCCGTCGAGGGCTCCGAAGAAGTAACGTGGGAGAGTGGGCTTGCCTGGATAGCCTGCGTGAACGAAGAAGACGGGCTTCACTTTGGGATCGCACAGACAACCGACGGCGGCCGGGAGTTGGAAACGACGTGGAAAGGCGAAAAGATCCAATCAGCCAGTCATCTCCACGAGCTTCTCGCCGTTGATCCCTTATGGGAGATTTTCCAGCTTCGCGCTGCGGTACTGCTTCTCGAACGGCTCGAAACTCAGCTCGCTCTTCTCCAGGAGACCGAGGAGATTATCTCGAAAATGCAAGAGGATAAAGCCGCTTTGCATTCCATGTTCCGACCTGGGATCTTCACCTCGATTACCCAGTTCCGGGTCTTGGAAGGGGAGCTGCTGGAGAAGGCCGTTGAGGAATTAATAAAACAGGTAAGCGACCGGATGTGCCGACTGCCTCGCAGGACCATCTCCTTTCTAGTTCCCCACAACTGACCATGACATGCAGAGGACAGAGTTACTGGCCTCTAAAACGGTGGCCGAGTATTTCAACGCACAGACAGGGGAGCCGGACGAACCCGATGACTTTTCATGATGCAAGACTAAGGGTCCGTATCTTATTGATGGGTCTGAGAAAGACAGAACTACAAGCTAGAGGACAAATAGCATCTTCATGGACACGTTGAAGCATCCGGGGCCTTCCTACATATGCACCTAATGTGCAATCTTTTGCTTGTCAGTCTAGTCTCCGCCAGATTATCTCCAAAAAAAGAAAGTTGAGAGCCCCACACCCCCGTAGCGTAGCGCGTCGAACTATTCCATGTGTAGGTGCGACTAGCGTTCAATTGTGACGAAAAGACAGAAAAATTTACGGCTATGACGTTTAGAGTTGAAAATCATGGAGTTGTAAAAGGGGTTGATGAATATCATGATCTACATGGTACAGGGTCGGGAGCTACATGCGGGGGAACCAGCAGGAACACCGAATATCCACCGGGTTAGCCATGGATGCATCGCATGGCTTTTTCGTAAACTGAGTTTCTCGAACACACCGGTGACGTTAATAGGTATGCCGGAAGAGAGCATACTTTCTTACAATTCGAAGTGGCCAATATTGAGGGATGTGGTATGTCCATTTTAGTGGAGCGCAGGAACACAGCCGTAGATCACAAATCCAACAGGCCGGAGCCTAGTGGGGCTATTAAATGTTACCATGGTTCGCTGATCTCTCGGACAAAACTCGCTGAGCGGAATAAAACGGGAGTTTCCGTCACAATACCACAAATACGAGATCGTGTACTAACTCGATATTAACCTTGGAAATATTGGAATTGTGTGCCGTGTCTTTGGGCATTTGGGCTCTGATGACAACTGCTAATCAATTCAGTTGATAGGTGCCCAGGTGGAGCTAGTAATATAACTTACCTCAAATCCTTTGAAACTTTAGTTGCATTTGATGTCTTCCCCGCGGTTGATCCTCCGTGAACGGTTCGCCACTGTCGTGAATGAAGTCTATACACATCTTACTTCGCCATGTGTGTATAGATTTAAACTTTACGAAGTCTGGGGTTTTCTCGGGTTTCGTGGTTAGAATGGTTAGAGTTGAATTTAAAAAAAATTCTCGGTCAAGATGACTTCAGCGGTCCCCCGAGTGGCCAACAACTGAGGTGGTATTTCGTGTACAAACTACTATGCAGTCTGTTAATTAGAAGGATCGCCGAAGTTACTTCGATTTCTTTCTAGTGGAAAGTGAGACACATTAACCATGGGCAGTGGCCGATCATTGGACCAGAATTTAATAGTAAGCCCCGTAGGCCAACCTGTGTAGGTAGACACGCCGCTGCACGCGCCGAGAGGAGAAAGTCGGAGGCGGACTAGAATGCCCAGTTACCGCAACCAGGTTGAATCCGAGCGCCCTGCATTTTAGCACGTAGCAAAATCCTATCTCAGTACTCAATACAGAGCATATATACTCCGAAAGGGGCGTTGTTTTGTCATTAAAGCCTACATTCCCATCTTACTCTGTAGATATTTCCACGTCAGCTAAAGGGTTGTGGAATGCGGAGTGCGGGGACCGGGAAGATCGGGATCCAACCGTCGAACATAAGAAATGTCGAGGTCTGCAGGAAGAATCCGGGGCGGGTTTGAGCGGTTTTACGGGGTAAAATGTATCGCCTCTCAAAATAGTTAAAATAACGGGTCCCACAACGAATCAAGGATCAAGTGAACAGAGCAGGTACGCAATGAATACAAATTACCACCGATACAACGACGAGTTTATTGGCGCTAGAGGAAGGTCAGCAGTCTCCACTTTCAACTGACTCAGCATTGGCGTGACCCCATCTTCCCGAGGACGCCCCCCCAGGTTCTTAGGCTTCTTTTCTGCATACATACCTGTCTTATTCAAACTGGAGATTCTCTAGTTGCATTGTCTCAGTATCCAAGAATTCTATACCGAGTGCCGTGCTTACACTTCTGGCGCCTTTCAAATACAACCAACTCAACCCCCGGCGGCCCGTGTGCCCCTTCTGCACAAAATGCCTGGTATCTTGCCTATGAAAGTGATCAAGGTCGGTGGAAATGGCACAACGAGCCGGATTGCCCAAGCCTGTGACCGATGCCGAAGTAAGAAAATCCGCTGTGATGGTGTTCGACCTTGCTGCTCGCAATGCGCCAACGTGGGCTTCGAGTGCCGCACCAGCGACAAACTGAGCCGCCGCGCCTTCCCACGTGGATATACCGAGTCACTAGAAGAACGAGTCAGGAGTCTAGAAACAGAAGTTAAGGACTTGAAAGACCTGTTAGACGAGAAGGATGAGAAGATCGATGTCTTGTCCCGGATACATTCATTTACGCCGCCGCACCGAGCAGCCTCCGCGAGGTCTCCCTCTGCTTCTGCGACAGTGAGGTCGACCACTTCGGCTCCATCGGATGGCGTGTTTCATGTAGAGCGATCGAGGACCCGACCATCTCAGAGGTCGCATAACCCTTTTATTGGATTTTCCAGCACCCAGGGCTTCGCTGGTATGTTATACCTTTCCCTTCCCAAATGGCAACAATTTACTTATATTTGCAGATGTATTCACCAACAAGCTTGTCAGTGAGGGTAAATCAGCAACAAAGGTCCCCACAGAGGCGCTCACTGCCTTGTCTACCTCGGTAGTCCAGGGTGTCCCTAAGCAGCCTGTGAAAACGCCACCGCGCTTGGTGTCGGACCAGCTGATCAACATCTTCTTCCAAGAATGGGCGCCACTATACCCTGTGGTACATCGTCCGACCATTCTGAAGGCTTATGAGCAGTATCTCAACAATGCCGAAAATCTCCAGCGCAATCCGCATGTGATGGCGCAGTTGAATTTGATTTTTGGTATTGCTGCTCTTTCATCAATGTCACGAACCAACCAAGACCCGACGTTCTTCGAAGAGAACTGGTCAGCCACCCTTGAGTCGTTTTCGACTGAAACGTCGGTTTCCAGCCTGCAATGCTTCGTTCTTGGTCAAATCTACTGCATGACCAAAGGCGACTACCGTACATTGCTTCGCTACCGTGCCCTTGGTGTTGACATATGCCATCAGCTAGGCATGCACGAAACTCAAGAAAGCTCAGGCAACCCGCTCGAGGATGAGACTCGTAAGAAGGTTTTCTGGTCGCAATATGTTCTTGACCGATTCTGCTCCGCGCTTACTGGACTGCCTGTCCTTTTGCGCGAAGAGGATATCGAGACTGACTATCCACTTGATGTGGACGATGAGAATGTCACGGAAACAGGGTTTTTGCCGACCCTTCCGGGCGAATCCACTCGCATTTCCAGTGCCATCGCTCTCTTCGGAGCTGCAAGGATCTTGAACAAGGCTTTGGACGATCTGTTCCCTTCCAAATCTGGTTACGATGTGTGTGTTTCAAAAATGCGCTCGGTGACGGGGCAACTAGACCAGTGGCTTCACACACTGCCGCCACATCTTCGCCTCGAGTTCAGCCAGGATAAGCCTAGCACGAACGTAACGAGTAGCCGATCGCCGCTCCTGGTAAGTCACAGCATAGATTCGTTAATGTTTTACAAACAAATACTGACTCTGCTATAGTCACTTGTGTACTATTTCATTCGATCTTTGATACATCGCCCGGCTGTCTGCTACGCCGACGAGAACATTCGCTCTGCGTCTGTCCTAGCACTATCCGATTCAGCAAAGCATATCATTCAAATTCTTGAACTTCTTGATGAAAGGCGTCTGTGTCTGTCTGTTTGTATCAACCGGAAAGAGCTTATATTCTTTTCCGGCCTTGGGCTCCTTTGGCAAGTGCTTGATGTCAAAAACGATAGCAGATTGGCCAAGGATAGCCAGAAGCTGATTGGAACCGCCATGCAATACCTCCAATCAGAGTCGAACGCGGCTGCTGCTGAATTCGGCACGCTGTCCAACACTCTGATCTCCCTGGACAGCGCAAGACCTCCATCAGTGGGCAAGCAGCAACACCAGGAGATGGTCGCGCCAACAGAAAAGCCGAGCAAATCCCCCAAGAAGCACTTGCAGGCCTTAAAGTCACGCCTTATCGCCTGCTCCACCCGTGATAAGCAGCCTCCAACACATCCCTCCCCACAGTCCTCTCGCCGAAACACTATCTCGGGAGCCACACCCCCACTTATTCCCCAGTCGCTCCGCTCCCCAAGCTGGAGCAGCCTGCCTCTCACCCAACCTGACCAGCTCCCCGCCGCACTCTACCTCAATGATAAAGGCCACTCCCCCTTGGATCTAGCCTCAGACCCCCGCTTAGCCGCGTCCGTCGGCTACGACCACCCACGCTCCATGTCCTGCTCTACACCCTCTGACCCCACAGCTGGCGCCATCACAATGGCCGATTGGGAATATGTCTTGAGCGACATGGACCGGGGGTACTCCAACATCTTCACAGGCATCTATGGCGGCAAAGAGTGCGGCGAAGACCCGGGCCCATTCGCCTCCATTGCAGCAGAATACAACCGCAAACCCAATGACTCCTCCCTAGCCAATCACCCGCAGAGTGATATTCACGGCCTCTCGCCCGAGGCGTGGTCCGCAAGTAGTGGCGACTTCGTACATAAGCAAGAACATACCGCGCAGAGCGTTCTGAGCTATTCAAGTGAGAGTATGGGGAGTACCGAGGATTCTCTAGCACCCTACCCCGATGCTAAGGTTTTCCCTGAGGATATCAATACCATCGATCCTTTCCATACTTTTGCTATGCATGGTGAAGATGAGGTCGATGAGTTCTCCCTGGTTAATGGATGGGACCGACGTCTGGCCGTCTGATTGATTATGTAGCGATGGGTGTTTTTTTTTTTTGGGAAGGATTGGGTTTGAAATGGGTTTCCGCTTTTATATTCTATTCATGATACCTATGGATGGGGGCGTTTATCCGCGTTTATTCTATGTTTGATTTTTGTCTTCTATTTTCTTTTTTTGTCTGTCTTTGATTTCTCTTGTGCTTGGAAGCATGTTTTTTGTCTGCCGTGGCTGGTATGTCTGGTATATAGTAGTTCCTTTTGGACAGGCAATACAATGCCTAGTATATCGCGTATATATGAATTTGATGATGATCACAACAATATTTTAGAGCCTAATTATACCCGAAGTAGATCTACATATGGGAATTTTATTAATCGGTGCCTTTGCTCCCTCTTGATATACTTGGGGGACAGGGAGGGGGCGCCTACATGAATTAAACTACATGTATATGCCTACATGCCTTGGTTGTCAGGCTTGCACTAGCTATTTGTTAGCTACCCTCAGTTTGTTTGGAGAAAATAAAGATTCCTTCCTCTTTCTCTTCTTCGTCCCTCTCCTCTCTGATCTCCTCTCTGCTCAATGTATAGCCACTTCGTCCGTGATTAACATATTAATCCGGAACTGGTTGAACTTCTACAGTTCCATTCTTGGAACGTTACTTCACGATACTTCACAACAAAACGTAGCTCCCGGATATGGCCCAGAAACACAAAAGCTTCATGGGTGACATGGTCGTTTTTTGTGTAACCGTCGATGAGCTGGCCAAAATGATTAGGGACCAGCAACTGGCTTCCCGCCCTTTTGTTCGTAAATATCTCTCCAGTGCTGAGGAAGAGCTGCCCTAAACCACCCCGGGTTACAAAGACCATATTTAACACTGCATGCATGTCATACATGGAAACCTGGCTGAGGAAAAGCCTAGAAAAACAAAACCAGTACACAAATTTTCACCTTTTAGGCCTTTATTCACGTCGAGGACGCTAGTTTTATCGGCAGGCCACCAGCTAGCCAGATGGTCAATCGCATGCTGGTCATGATTCCGTCATTAGCTTAATTTATGAGGGGTACTTAATCTAAAGGGACATCTTACTCCTTGGGGTAATTTTCCCCGATATATCAAGTGACAAGTCCGACTAATCGTAGTTCGATCTGAGATGTTATGCCGCTGAGTCAGCGGGGGACTGTGGACTCCTTGGTGAATATGATTGGTGGACCCCTATGTATGTAATCTGATCCACGGACTTGTACATTGCTCACATACTTCGAATGGTACAACCTGCTTGGATGACCAAGCTCACATAAATATCCATGGGTACACAGCCAGTCAGTAATACAGGGATCGGCTTCCGAGACTCCCTATAAATTTCACTCTTCAGGGGAGCATCAGTCACCGTATGTACCTCGTCTTCTCGACCCTACATTCACTAAAGATGAGACGCGAATCAAACTCATATCCCCAAATGGGCACATGGAAGGAGATCCGGCCTCGATTCTTGCCAGCTTTGATTACTATGTTTCTCCTCCTTCAAGTTCTTTTTTTGGTGAATATGTGCTATCTTTATGCAACGCAATTCCGAAGTACCACCCGTTACCACAACTTCAATTTACTTTATGTGGACTACGATGGCGGTATCATCGGCAAGTCAGTGACAGATGCTTACCACCAGTTACAAGGAGATGGGTTCCCAACCTTGCTACCGGAATCCCTTGTCGAATATCCCCAACCAGAGGACATTCGAGAAGCCGTATGCCGCGGTGACTACTGGGGGGCTGTCTACACAACTGAGCATGGATCAGCTGGTCTGGCATCGGCTCTGGCAACCGGGTCCAGCCCACCGATCTCGCTCACCTACATCTGGAACGGGGTCAGGTACCCAGTGTTCTCGCAAGCTGCAGTCTACTCCAACATTCTGAAACTGATCGAAAGAACACGGTCAACGTACTACGCCAATAATGGATCTTCAGACACCGCATCCGTCGACTTCTCCAATACAGCCGCCCTTAAAGCATTCCTCGACCCCATCCACGCCGAAGAAATCAACATCAAGGGCACAGAACAAGGTACAAGGGTCTTCTACAACACAGTCTCCATGGTGATGCCAATCCTCCAACAGTTCTTTTTCACGCTAGCACTGAACGGAGTATCAACCCATTTCGACACGTTCACCAAATTATCCTGGAAAGTCAACGGCCTGATTCGCACCATAGCCTCCATCCTCTACACCCTTACAGGATCATTGTTAATGGCCGGCTATATCTGGGCCTTCAGAGAGTCGTGGGGACAGCGAGGAAGTCAGTTCGTGTTGACTTGGATCACTATGTGGCTTCTGATGCACATAAACTTCCTGCTTCTCGATATCACGACTGCTTTCATCCCGATTCAGTTTATGCCGTTTATTGTTCTGACTTGGGTCATCCTCAATGTCGCCAGTACTATCAGCCCGTTTGAGTTAAATCCAGGTTTCTTTCGCTGGGGCTATGCTCTTCCTTCCCATGTGGCATACGAGGTCTTGATTCAAATCTGGTCTGGTGGGTGCAATAACCGACTCTATCGTGCGCTTCCTATCATGTTCTCGTGGTGGGTTATTGGTGTCCCCATTGCTGTGTATGCGATGCAACATCGCTGCAGAACTGCTGTGGCTGCCCAGGAATCCTTAGACCATGCAGGCCTGGAAGGTCGGTCTGAAGCTAAAGATGAGGCAATGGACGAGACAGTGATGTCAGTTAGTACCTCACGTCGCGGAGTTGAACAAAATGGGGAATCCGTTGAGGCTATTCCTCTTCGTTGTACTACCTAAGCAGAAAGTTACCCCAGTAGAAGTGGCCAGTGAGGGCAATCTTAATTTGGGGGAAACTAGGAATCGATGGGAAAGGAGAAAGGAGAAGTATGAAAAATCCCTTGCTTAACGATCGTTTAATCATCTTTGGAAGCCACCCCAGGTTCATGAACCGCAGATTTATTTTAATCAAGTACACGAATTGAGAGATCCCCATCCTAGATTGCACCTACAGCGCGTGTCCAAAGCGCGGAAACATTGACCCCGTGCGTTTCTCTCCATTTGCCTTGTAGATTCTCTGAACCGGAATACGTTTGGTTAGATAGACCGTTTCTAGTAAGAAGATTCTGCGACCTATCCAACTCAGCACGTACAGCATTTAGGCTTGTAATTAAACGAAGTCTATAATCGAGTCAAGCAGCTTATTCATTAGTTCCTTCCTAGGCTTAAGAGAATAATATACAATTACTGTAATAACTTGAAAAAAAGAGGATGTATACTTACTCACCTATGGGCGACACTTAAAACAGTGCAGTCACCGAAAACCTCTCTGATGAATTTCTAGAATGTTTGATATGTTTAGCTCCCGAGATTACTAGTGGTTTGATTCAAATCCAACAAGTGAACATTGCCATAAGAGTGCACCCGGTGAATGCCAAGCTTTGTGGCTGGCACCGATTGCATCACTACTTCTCCAGACCCCAGGTCATCGCGTGGTTAATTGCCCCAGAAATATTATTCGCTCCCAGAAAAAAATGAATCACGAGGCCCAGAGGGCCGAGACTTCCGCGCCACTCAGAAATCTCGGACATGGAATCTCACGTTGCTATATTGACCAACAGCAATGATGAACCACCCGGAAACGCCGCAGCTGAACCGGCCAACCTGCCAAATCCATGTCAAATTCCCCGGATTATCTCTTTTTCTGGCGGATATAAGCGCAAGCTTGAAGGGCCTATGCCCGAGTTCTTGGATCAACGTGTCATCGGTCTGATGCGTCCTGCCTGAATTGGTATGAGTCCCCAGACACTCGGCTTTCGTCACTGCGGTATATTGCCCAACCTTGGTTTTCTTGGTCAGTCCCTGTATAAGAAGGGTTGATCCAGTATCGCATGGAGTTACGGAAAAAAAAATTAGTTGCCCAGTAGCGAAAATATTACAGCTAAATAGTACTCGTTGGCACTATGTTCGATAAGATCTTCAAAAAGCGTCCGCAGGACCTCTATGCAGACCCTCAGGCCCCTGGGGGTCGATTTCCACGAATGAACATGAGAAAGGCCCCGGTAATGAGGTCGACACAGCTATTCCGCTTCTCACTTGGCGCTCATTCATTATGGGTATTCTCGTCTCTATGGGCGGTTTTCTCTTCGGTTATGACACTGGTCAAATCTCCGGCTTCTTGGAGATGGAAAACTTCCTTGAGCGATATGGTGAACTTCAATCAGATGGGACTTACCATTTCAGTAATGTCCGCTCGGGTCTCATTGTTGCCTTGGTAAGCGGTACCCTCTTTCTCATTTTTTGCTCTCATATCTACATATGCTAACACTCTGCTACAGTTGTCAATTGGCACTCTGATAGGCGCTTTAATTGCAGCGCCGATCGCTGACCGCTTCGGACGAAAGTGGTGTATCAGTTGGTGGTCTCTGATGGTGTGTATTGGAATCACCATTCAGATATCATCACCATTTGGCAAGTGGTACCAGGTCGCCATGGGTCGTTGGGTCGCCGGACTCGGTGTTGGTGCCGTCTCTCTCCTGGTACCTATGTATCAAGCAGAATCAGGGCCGAGACACATTCGAGGATCGCTGATTAGGTATGTTGGATAACGAGCCCCAGGGTCATCCCAAAACTAGACTATTGTCTTCTAACTCATCCCAGTACATATCAGCTATTCATTACACTTGGAATCTTCGTTGCCAACTGTATAAATTTTGGAACGGAAGCTCGCCCCGACACCGGTTCATGGCGTATCCCTATGGGTATCACGTATATTTGGGCCGCCATCCTTGGTGTTGGCATGATGTTCTTCCCTGAAAGTCCACGCTACGACTACCGCCACGGAAACGTGGAGAAAGCTATGAACACACTTTCCAAGGTTTATGGTATCCCTCGTAACCACCGCGCTCTCCACATCGAGTTCGATGAAATCAGACAGAAACACGAGGAAGAGCAACGCAACGGGAAGGTGACTTGGATGCAGATGTTCCGTGCTCCGACAATGGCGTACCGGATCGCTGTTGGCGTCGCCCTGCAAGCTCTCCAGCAACTGACAGGTGCTAATTACTTCTTCTATTATGTGAGTTTTTGAGATCTTGGTTTAACAAAAAGAAAAGTGCCCTGACTGACACATACCAGGGAACAACGATCTTCAAGGGCGCTGGAATCCAGAACAGTTATGTCACGCAGATGATTCTAGGCGGAGTCAACTTTGGAACAACATTCCTTGGTCTCTATCTAATTGAGCACTGGGGCCGACGCCGTTCTCTCATAACCGGCGCGCTATGGATGTTCGTCTGCTTCATGATCTTTGCATCAGTGGGCCATTTCTCCCTCGATCACGAGTTCCCTGAGAGAACAAAAACTGCCGGCGTGGTTATGGTTGTTTTTGCCTGCCTTTTCATTCTTGGCTTTGCCAGTACCTGGGGTCCCATGGTGTGGACGATCATCGCCGAGCTATACCCTTCGCAATACCGTGCCCAAGCCATGTCTCTGGCGACTGCATCCAACTGGCTCTGGAACTTCCTCCTTGCCTTCTTCACTCCCTTCATTACCGGCGCCATTGACTTCCGCTTTGGGTATGTCTTTGCCGGGTGCCTTTTCCTTGCTGCGGGTCTGGTTTGCTTCGCTGTTATGGAGGGACAGGGCCGTACTCTGGAGGAGATCGATACTATGTACCGGATGAAGGTGAAGCCGTGGAAAAGTTCGAAGTTCCAGTTCCCTGCTGAACCAAGCGTTATCCGGGGCTCGTTTGATAAGGACGCTCCTCGCTCGTCTCATGTTGCTGATCCTACTACCGAGCTACGGGAAGATGGGTCTTGGGGGGCTGAGACACGCGCGTAAGCATGGAGGTGGTTGTGAGCTTGCGAAAGATAGTGCAATTGTCCATGTACCAACAATAGTCTTGCTTATTTTCTTTTCTTTTGTCAGAACATTGTTATGTATTCAGTCAGCCAGCTACCTCGAAGCGTGTAGCCTGCACCAATTTATGTTTGAATTTGTCCTTCGGTATTCCTGTTGTCCTGTATGATACTCTCTAGATGACTTCGGCAACCTCGTCTGTCGGCGACTTCTTCACAAGAATTCCATCCAAGTACTGCGTCAATTCCTCCACATCCCCAAGTTCACCCACCCATCCAATATATTGATCCGGGCGAACGACCACCAGCGCCCCAAGGACCCGGTCAACCCCCCACTTCTCATATGCCGTTCCATCACAATATCGGTCAAACATACAGGCGTCATCACACCAAATCTTGTCATATGCCCATCCATTCACCGGATCGAATGGATGTAGAATCTCTGGGAAATCAAAGAACTCTACCTCATTCCACGGTGAAGTATGGATGGTAAGGACATCAACAGGACTCTTGAATCGGCCGGGGATATCCAAGTAGCGACCTAGTGGTGAAATACCTGATCCAGCTTGCCCAGCCAAAGCCTGGCTCAAGACTTCAATGCGTTGTTTCTGCAAGGGGTTCCGTATATCCCCGGCCAAAACTAGAATGCGAAAGCGCCCATCGCTTTCCAACGCTCTTGTTGTCCATCGTGTACCACCATCAGCGTGGTTACGAAGCTTCACCGGTCGGACTCTCTCTCCAGGAATCATGTGCCGTGCAAAAGAAAATTCGGCATTGTCTTCAGCTTTCCGAACAAGACTGCTCGCGGGATAAAAGACCTTCCATCCATCAGCGAAGTCCTCGAACTTGCCCGCAACAAGGGCCATATCCGAAGCTTTCGTATCCGCCACTCCAGGTTTCCGATCAGTAAACATAGGCGACCAATGGCGATCAAAATCAAGCAACATCTCCGCAAGCGGGTGTCTCTCTGAAGCATAGGTATCAAGGATCTCAGGCTTGAGAGTCCCCGCCACGGCAAGAGCAATCTTCCACCCAACATTGAACCCATCCTGCATACTCATATTCATCCCAAGTCCCATTTTAGGTGAGTGCGTGTGCACTGCATCACCAGCAAGGAAGATCCGGTTGTCCTTTGTAGATTGGGTGGCGATCCGCTGTCCGACCTGGTACACCGTCCACCAGCTACATTCCTTGAATTCGAAGGTGAATGGGGCGAAGATAGCTTGGACACGCTCTCGGATTAGCTCCGGCGTGATCTTTGAGCGGTCGAATCGGTCGGTTGTACCCGCTTCGCAGGTTTGTACAGGGACGTAGAAGCGAACTAACCCGCGCTCGCGTGGGATCACAAGGATAGTGCCTGCGGCGTTGTTCACAACGCTTACGCGGCGGATATCCGCTGGTATTTCATTTAGTGGATGTCATTTGAAGAGATGAGCACACAGTGGGTTGTTCTTACGGAAGTCGCTGAGGGGTATCACATCTATCACGCCCCTGTACAATTGGTTGTATCAGCTGCTGTAGCACAGGCGGATAATAAGTACCACTCACCATATGTGGTCCGTGTTAGACCCTTCCACGGGGATGTTTAGCTGTTTCCTCGTCCAGCTATGGGCACCATCACACCCGATCAGATACTTGGCTTTGATCGTCTCGATCTGCGTCTTCTGTGGTTTCTTGCGCGGGGCTAGATCGGCCCAATCATCAGGAAGTAAGTTACTGCGGTTGACCTCGTTGCCAATCGCTTCAGACTCGGCGTCTATTTCCTGTCCACGTGGTCGATTCAAATCATCTTCACCAAGAACTCGGACCTTAACGGTGATGGGATACGAGTTGGGGTCATTACCCAGTTCCTCATCGTATTCCAAAGAGTCGGCGATCACGCTCCGTTCCACGTCGAGGTCAGAGTGCTCCCGAATACTATCGAGAATGAACCGCTCAATGCGTCCTTGGTTCAAGCGTGTATTGTGGAAGGGGGACTCGTCAACCTTAAAGATGTCAATTTGAGCCTGTCGGACAAGCTTTCCTTGCGGACCGGGGACCTATTCACTCATGATGTCGTCAGGCAAGCCCTAACCTCGGCGGGAAAACAAGGTGATACACACCCAAATGTTCGCTTCCGTGGAGATAGATCCTTCCTGCAGAACACGGTGTTGAAATCCCATGCCATCGAACAACTCAAGCGTGCGTGCACGAAGCCCGTCTGCGTGGCCTAGGAATACTTTCGTATCACGATTGTCGATGATGCGTGCGTTGACTCCACAGCGAGCCATCCAGTAGGCTGCCATCAAGCCAGATGGCCCAGCACCGATGATGAGTCTTTAAGAGAATATTAGACTATGTTGCGTAAATATAAAGATATAATGGGGACTTACACATCGGTTTGGGAGTGCGTTGATTTTCCTTCTGTGTCCATATCGCGTAGCGGGATATATATATCTTCGAGAATATGCGGAACGATGACCCGTGGACAGAAATTTGGGCGATGGCCCCCTCAATACAGGTATACTTTATATATATGAATATGGCAATGCTGCACTACAGGTTCCTAAAATGAGGGGCCTGGCCCCATGTAAGCTGACTCAAGTCACAGACAATCCGGTGGTTGTAGGAACCCAAAATCATTCCTCATCCAAGGGTCTTCCGTGCTCATTTGTACAGTAGTTCCCCTCATAAGCTCGACATACGATGATATTTAGCACGAGTGCATATCAATATGCTTTGATATCCAGGTCGTATCAGTCAGGTGTGCTGGTTTTCTTTATGTTGTGACATGGAGTTCTCTCAGCTGAGTTGACCCATTTTTAATGTATGCATGTAGCGCAGGCTGACCTGACTACCATGTTGCTCAACGTGGGCTTGGAGGACTGAATTCGAGGCGGAGGATTTTGCCCGAAGTTTCCTCTCACACAGTCGTCGGAGTTGAGGTTCCGGGGGTGGCGATTGCATCGGAAGGCCGTGACCTCTTTGAATGCTTATTATTCATGGTATGGATGAAGGCAGCAATATGAATGATTCGATGCCAGCCTCGCTTTCAGAATTTGATATTGGACTGGGAGATTCTCATCTTGTAATCCTGGGTGACAATGACTTTATGGGGAAGCACAACAAGGATCTAGGTTGTAGGTGTATGTGGATTCGGATACGGGATTGGACGAAGACAGGCAAATAGCAGGCAATCGTAGCTCGTTGTCCATGCTATACAAATATCATGCATTTCAACAGAAACCAAGATGCCTATAGAGGTACTTTGTATCACATAGATGTATAGTTCAAATATGCTTTGCACGTGACTCTATAGTTTGTCCCGCGCTACTCTCCTTCTGGCACACCGGGATGTTCACGGTGAATTCCCCAACACGTTTCAGCGACGACATACAATTTCCCCTGTGGGGGTCGCATTAGAAATTCTTTGGAATTGCCATCCCACTTATATTCCAGGTTCGCATTCTCATTGGTGTTTCGATCTTTACTCGGATTGGCTTAATTAGGTCATCCGATGCACGGCCACGTCTGCAGGCGCTGAGTTGTCAAGGAGCTATCAAGGAGTCTTCAAAGTACCAATTCCATTAAAGCAGATTTTTTTTTCTGCTGAACAGCTGATCATCGGCACGGGTATTGAGGAGACATAGAAGGAGATTCGGCTAATTTCACTCCGTGGAAAGGCCGGTTGTGAGTCGGAGCAGGGTCCTCCGGGTGGCTCCCGGTGTATACTAAAAGAACGTGTGGATGTCAATCCGGAAGAGTGTCGGAAAATGCGGGCCATTGAGATCACAAGCGGGAGAAACGGCTATTGATGGATTTCAATTCAAGAAATACAGGTACAGGAGTAATAGAGATAGGACAAGTAGAAACATTCAAGTGGCATATAATGTGGCTTTTCATATATATAGTTGTAGCCCTGTGGCCCCTGGCCTCGGGTGAATTGATGACTCAGCTCATGATGCAATAATGGAGGCAATGGATAAGAGATTATACACACGTTTTTTACTCCGTAGAGAGAGAACAATTCGATTGATTCAGCCTGTATGTTGTAAGATAGTCCACGGAGTAGATACTCCCGGAAATAGACTTCTATAATAATTTTTCTCAGTTAAATGTGACCTGAACACTGTAAGCTAAGTCGTTGAGCTTCCCAAGCCACCAATAGTTCCCCACCCGACATCATACCCCCACCAACAAATACATTCCCCTCCCTCTTCTCTTCTTCTCTCATCCATCTCTCCCAAATCATTCCATTCACTCAAAAATGTATGTACCTTAACCTATCTTCCTATGACTTTCATTTCTAACGGTATTAGAATCCGCCATCATGGGTTACACTGATCTGGACCAGTTGGCTGTTAACACCATCCGTGTTCTCGCGGTACGTTGAACTCCGGGCAATCGCCACTCCATTTCATGCCTTCAATGGGTGCAAGATTGGAGATTCTAGCCTCATATGAAGCTTCAATGCATATAGTTTGGAAAATCTGACTGACATTTCGCTATTAGGTTGATGCCACCTCCAAGGCTAACTCCGGCCACCCCGGTGCCCCTATGGGCATGGCTCCCGTTGCCCACGTTCTGTGGAACATGATGAACTTCAACCCCCAGAACCCTGACTGGGCCAACCGTGATCGTTTCGTTCTCTCGTATGTGCTTTCCCCCGTCATTTGAAGTTAGGCTGGTTCTTTCCACCCAGAAACGACAATGACCATGTTTTTGGAATATCGACTAATCTCAAATTGGGTAGTAACGGCCACGGCTGCATGTTGCAGTATGCTCTGCTCCACCTGTTCGGATACAAGATCACCATTGATGACCTGAAGAACTTCCGTGTAAGTCCCTCAGAGAAATATATACCGCAACCTTTTTCTAATCTTGAGTAGCAACTCGACAGCATCACCCCCGGTCACCCCGAGGCTCACGACACCCCCGGTGTTGAGGTCACCACTGGTCCTCTTGGCCAGGGTTTCGCCAACGCCGTTGGTCTTGCCATGGCTCAGGCTCACTCCGGTGGTGTCTACAACAAGCCCGGCTTCGAGCTTTTCAACAACTACACCTACATGTTCTTCGGTGATGGTTGCGCTATGGAGGGTATTGCCAGCGAGGCTGCCTCCATGGCCGGTCACCTTAAGCTTGGCAACCTGATTGCCATCTACGATGATAACCACATCTCCATTGGTAAGATTGGCTCAAGTACCCCAAGCTAGATATAAAAAGCTGACAGCTTATCTCCACAGATGGTGACACCAAGTGTGCCTTCACTGAGGACGTCACTAAGCGTTTCGAGTCCTACGGCTGGCACACCGAGTGGGTCAAGGATGGTGACAACGACCTCGCGGGTATCGAGGCTGCCATCCGCAAGTGTCAGCAGGTTACTGACAAGCCCTCCATGATCAAGTTGACCACCACCATTGGTTTCGGCTCCAAGCTTGCCGGTACCGGCGGTGTTCACGGAAACCCCCTCAAGGCCGACGATGCCCAGAGCGTTAAGAAGCTTTTCGGCTTCAACCCCGAGGAGAGCTTCGCTGTCCCCCAGCAGGTTTACGACCTGTACCACAAGCACGCCGCTCAGGGTGCTGCCAAGGAGCAGGAGTGGAACCAGCTCTTCGAGAAGTACCAAGCCGAGTACAAGACCGAGGGTGCTGACCTCGCTCGCCGTCTCTCCGGCAAGCTGCCCGAGGGCTGGGAGAAGAAGCTCCCCGTCTACAAGCCTACTGACGCTGCTGTCGCTTCCCGTAAGCTTTCCGAGGCCTGTCTCGAGGCTATTCACGATGTCCTTCCCGAGCTGGTCTCTGGTTCCGCTGATCTGACTGGCTCCAACAACACCCGCTGGAAGAACGCCGTTGACTTCCAGCCCCCTGACCTTGGTATTGGCGAGTGGGCTGGTCGCTACATTCGCTACGGTGTGCGTGAGCACGCCATGGCTGCCGTCATGAACGGTCTGGCTGCCTACGGCACCATCATCCCCGCCGGTGGTACTTTCCTCAACTTCGTCTCATACGCCGCCGGTGCCCTCCGTCTGTCGGCTCTGTCTCGCGTTCGTGTCATCCACGTCGCTACCCACGACTCCATCGGTCTGGGTGAGGACGGCCCCACTCACCAGCCTATTGAGACTCTGGCTCACTTCCGTGCCATGCCCAACTGCATGGTCTGGCGTCCCGCTGACGGCAACGAGACCAGCGCTGCCTACTACTCCGCCATCACCTCCAAGCACACTCCTACCGTCATGGCTCTGACCCGCCAGAACCTGCCCCAGCTTGAGCTCTCCACCCTCGAGAACGCCCTGAAGGGTGGTTACGTCGCTGTCGACACCCCCAACGCTGCCGTCACCATCGTTTCCACCGGTTCCGAGGTCAGCATCGCCATTGAGGCCGCCACATACCTCCAGGAGAAGCACGGTGTTGCTGCCCGTGTTGTGTCCATTCCTTGCTTCGAGGTCTTCGATGCCCAGACCAAGGAGTACCGTCTCCAGGTTATTCCCGATGGCATCCCTGTGCTGTCCGTCGAGGCCTGCTCCACCATGGGTTGGGAGCGCTACTCTCACGAGCAGTTCGGTCTCAACCGCTTCGGTGCTTCCGGTCCCTATAAGGAGGTGTACGCCGTAAGTTATTTCCACTCATTCTCCCATGACCATTTACTAATTATCCGCAGAAATTCGAGTTCACCCCCGAGGGCATCAGCAAGCGTGCTCTTGCCACCATCGACTTCTACAAGGGCGTCCCCGTGCGCTCCCCCATTAACCGTGCTTTCCAGCAGATCCTGTAAAGGGCGGAACGAATATGACGTAACAAAATGTTTTGGTTTTTTAATAGAGGAGCTATGGCCCTCTAGATATACAAGGATGCGAATAGAGCACTCTACTATTGTTCACTTCTCCCAGTAACCTATCCGTAAATCATCTATTCGCTACCTAGCAAAGTTGATCACAACTCTCCCCATTTCTTCTTCTGCATTTCTACAACATCCCTCAACATCTCCTCTTTCTTCTTCCTAGTCTCAGGAGTGTAAGGCCCATAGGCATCTTCGGTTTGCTTAACGACCAAATCCTTCCAACCCTGCTCACCCTGAATATCAATATGTCCCAAATCTCCCCACACATCCTGAATCGTCGGCGCAAGCTTCTGCAAAAACGCCCCAATCCCACCCTCCCCACCACCAGCATGATAACTCTCAAACACACCACTCCCAGCCCACCGCGGCCCCAAACTAGCCGTAACAAGAGAATCCAAATCCTTCGCCGAAACTACCCCTTCCCCAACAAGATAAGACGCCTCCCTTAGCAACGCAAAAGCAAGTCTATTCCCCACAAACCCAGGAATCTCCTTATGCAACGTGATAGGCCGGTAATGCTGCACAGCCGATTGATCCCCACCTGAAACCGCGGGACCGGGTATATCGCCAAAATACCTCTTCACAAACTCAACCCTCTCAGCTTCCGTCTCAGGTCCAGGCACGATCTCCACAAGCGGCATCAGATGCGGCGGGTTGAACGGGTGCGCGACGACCAACCGCTCCGCGACACGGTCTGCGGCTGAACACCCGGATGCTTGTACCGATGCGGGGATTCCAGATGAACTGCTCCATAGGTGTGTATCTGGGCCTGCGAGACTGGCGATTTCCTTCCAGAGAGCCTGTTTCGAGGATGTGACTTCCGGGCTTTGTTCTTGGATGATTGTTGCGTCTTGGATGGCTTCGACGACGGTGGTGGAGAGTTTTAGGCGGGATGTGCGGATTAGGTCGTCAATTAGGGTTGTTGATCCTGGGGAATCGAGGAGGGAGGGGAGTGTGCTCCGGATTTGGGATTCGTAGTCTGGGCGTGGGTCGTATACTGTTATGCTGGTGTCGGGGCGTCGGAGGTGCATTGCTAGCATTGAGAGGCCGATTGTGCCGAGGCCGAGCAGGGCGATTCGGTGGGGATATTCTGTTGCCATGGCTTTTGGATTTTAGGGGATTGGGGCTGTAGAAGGGTGGTAGGAAAGAGAGAGGTAGCCAAGTATACGGAATAGATGGTCTCGGAGATGTTCGCCGATTAGTGGGGAATGGAGGGGGCCATGCGGGGAGCGGCGGACCTCGGAGGTATTGTACGATAGTACGTTATATGCCCTTAAATATAGGGCTACACTCCATGATATAGCTAGAAAAACATCCATGTTTAGTCGAGTCATATCTGAGCTTATATCTTAGTCCTCCCCTTTCTAACTTGTGTACACATAGTCGAGTGGACAACCTATGTAAGTTACAGAGGCTACACCTACATTTTACCTAAAATAGGGATCCTATCCGATCAATATCAAATGCTTCCAATCCCTGATGTATGTTAAGTATATCATCCTGACAGAAATGACGGGCCAAATGGGTTCCTTCGTGATCAGCCTCGCCATACTCAGCCTCACCAGTAACAGGGATATCTGATTGGCGCCACGACACATGGCGCCGGTCATGCACTGCCTGGAACGCTTTGAAAAGTAAAAAACCACCCAGAGCTCACTCTCACCACTTCTCAATTTCCACTTTATCGAGCCATGTCTGATCCTCTCTCTGTAGCCGGTACAGCCGTGGGTATTATATCACTCGGTCTACAGGTCTGTGGGAAGATTGTCTCCTTTTGCCAGGCATGGCGGGGTTTCAACGAGGACATCCAAAACATCGGCCAAAAGGCCGATGGGCTTCGTATGCCGTTGAGAGCCTTGAGGGAACTAATCGAAGATATCCGTACCACCGACCCCGCGATCGCAAGTGACCTTGAAAACAAGGCGAAGAGCATTGAGCACGTAATAAAACGGCTCAAGACTGCAACAGACCGATATGCATCTACTACTTCCGATCCAGACTCATTCCGGTTCCAGCTCAAAAAAGGCGCATATCCCTTTCGAAAAGAAGGATTTCGTGAGATGGCCAGTGATCTGGATAGCATCCAGGTGGTGCTCCACACAGCGTTACAGATGTAAGGTTTCTTTTTTTCTCTTTTCTTTTGCTTGGGCTTGAAGAAATTATTTGGAAGTACCATGTAGGTGCTAATTAAGTATTAGCTATTCGGCCCAAAGTACTCGAGCTTTACTGGGGGGGTGGTTCAAGAGATGCAGGAGATGGTGCTCCTTCCTATACCCATACTTTAGACCAAACTAATTAAGTTCAGAATTTGAAATTGCGAGATCTACCAAAGCTACCGCCAAGTTTGTTACAATCATGGTGTGCACAACAAGAACAACTGCCTATATTGAGCTCGTCTTTGTCAATAGCAACGCAAGGTGGACATATGAAACAGACCACCTCTGCTGGAGCGAGTCGTGATGGAACTTGCTCAAATTCGTGCAGAACAAAAGCACCTCATGGAACATTGATTGCTTGTCAGAACCGCAATCCAGCCAACAGTGCATGCACAGCTCGTTCACACCGACCCCACAAGGAAACGAAATTCATCAGCCTATCCTACTACTATTGTAGTCGCATGTTAGGCCTTGCTATTCGGGCCTCGTTCTTGCTTAATAAGGGAGCTGGGGGTTATTCAATTGCTCCATTATTGCATCTGCATCCTTTATTGGACGGAGGGGACAGTCTGGGATTGCGTATTATGAACGAACTTCAATTTGACAGTATTCATTGTACAACACCAAACGAGCTTGAATTACTCGTGGATCGCACGATGCAGGAGCTGCAGCATGCATTCGATCTGCAAGAGGCATCACCATTTGATTTAATTTTTTCCGGCAGAGGGGCCTCATATTCACTTTTTGATGTAGGCACAACCCCTTTCCGACCCCACACATTCCTCTCACACAAATAGATTTTTTCCATCTTTCTTCATTCGGTGGACTTGGGTTTGTCAGAACAATCATTCAGACTTCTCAATTTCTTACTGGATTGTGGTTCCAGGCCAAACCAGGGCTACAACCATGGAAGTAACACATTCTATCACTGGTGCAACTTCGCCATGTTTAGAAAAAAATGCTCTTTGGGCTCGCGTCTGCTCGACCTTGGCTATTCCTTCGCTATTTGCGCTCCTCATTCTCTAGCAGACAGGCAAGGTATTCGGCACCTGCTTTCCCGAAGCGATGAGTGTATGTGAACATTTGCTGTGTCCCATTTAACAACACTAATTTGCTCCAAGCAATAAAACTTCCGAATATCGCAAGGATCTTACTCCAAGAGTCTGAGAATGAATTGAGAGATGCCCTTAACTCGGAGACAGTTTTCCCAAATGAGATAATAGATGGCACTTCATCTTTGATTGATTATGCGTTCGGGTGGCCAAAAGGAATTGGCATCTTACTAGAGGCAGGTGCAACGCCAAAGGCCAAGAATGCAAAAATCCCTTATTTTGAAGACAATAACAACGAGGATACTTATCAGTCAGTCAAGCTTCTTCTTGAAGCTGGATGGTCATTCAACTGGTATGATATTGCTCAAGTCCAAACGTGCAAAAGCACTCCCAAAATGAAATCACTTCTCATTAGTGAATTGGTCGTGCGACACAAGAAACTCTGGCATTTGGCCCAATCTTGCTTGCCCGCTGATCAACTTCCAAAATTGATCTCAAACGATGAGAAGACTGGCGAGATTACGATATTCGATATACACACCTCAGAGATACAAGCTCGACTAAAAGAGCAAGGGATATCCATTGATCCAAATATCTCGCATGGTTATTTGACTGACAATCTTGGTTGCGAATCGGCTTACCATTGCTCATATTTCACTGCCGAGACGTTGGACGAACTCTACCAAGTCGGCTTCAGGGGTGTCACTCAGCTGGACTCCAATGGCTATGTGCCTCTCATGGTCGTATGCGATCACCTGGTTCACCGGCACAGAGAAGTCGCGAAGAAGATGCATTGGCTAGTTTCAAAAGGCGCTGATCCATATGAAAAGGTACCTGGAACTAGTGCAACTGTAGCACATAATCTCGGGGTGAATATCGTCCATAATTTCTTGGAAGAATTATTCACCTTTCGTACAATCGGACCAGGCCCCTGGTCGACCTACGAAAACTGGAAGCAGGCTGTCGTGGAGTTCGGAAAGTCCGTTTTCCTCCTTCCGTCGGTTCGGGATGGATGTTTCTGTCCCTGCTCCTCGGGTGGGTGTACTACGATGTCGGTATTGCTCCGACATGTCGTCCATTTCTTTTCCATCCTCGGGATTAAGGAACGCAGCTTTTGGGTCCGAGAGCTGATACAGTTCTTCCTTTGGTGGACTAGAGGAGATACAGAAATTGGCTGGGAGGTTATTAGATTTCTGACATTTGATGCATTGGGTCTAAAACATTCATGTTGCATCGAAAAATATTATATCTTCAATCGTTTCAAATTCGAGAGCAGAGAAGAGGAAGAGATAAGGGAGATTCTTGACGAAGAAAAGTTAAGAATAATTGAACTCGAAAAACTTCTCGATGAACTCAAAATCAAGTTTGACGAGCTTGGTCTCCCCGTCATGGAATTTTTGGACGGATACTGGCACACTCGCATGATCGAAGTTCTCTCCCACCGCGATCCCTACGACGAGGAACATATCATTGAATCAAGACGAGTTGGTGTCTCGCTAGAACCAGATGAATGTCTTGTCCCTGACAGGGTATCTCTGCTTCTTGGCTCGAAGATCTTGGATGAAATCAGTACATAGAGTCAGATATTACGCGTATCTATCTTATACATTTCTACATATCCTACTAAATTTAGTATAGAACTATGGCTCTTGGGCAAATTTTGACATTCCTTACCATCACTCGACCTGCATTCCGATCAGCCAAATAAGTTGAAGAGATATACGACCAACACCCCATGTGGAGTGTAGAAAAAAGAAGAATGTATAGTGTACGGGTGAAAGGCAGAGATTGAGCAATAGGCCCCGGTAGGATATTTATTTGTCTCTATTTCATGATCGTCTCACATAGCGCCATTTTCCAAGTCCGCAAATGCAAGCCCCGTGACTTGATCGAGTTCCATAAGCTCATCAGCGACAGGTAAAGATTGCCCAAAGATATTGTCCCATTCACCCCAGTCAAAATTGAGACTCGGATCAATCATAAGGGGGGCAGAGGGCTCAGGAGCGGGCATTATATTCTGACTGGCGGTGTCCAGGAAATTCACCGTGGAAGAGTTAACGAGGGATTGTTGAGTCGGGATAGTAGCGGCGGAGGAACGAGCAAAGGCTGAGCTGGGAGCAAATGCTTCGTCGTATGACGGGAGAGTGGTAGTTGCAGCCGCGCTAGTAGTAGGCGCGGCCACAATTTCAGATGACATGGATTTGAAGTATGGGACATTTGCAAAATCGGTCTCGGTTGACCAATCTTGTCCCGTGCAGGGCAATTGTGGGTTCAAACCGGCTTTTTGCCAGGCCTTTTGGCGCAGACGACGAATCATGCCCCAGGCCTCTCGGCCTCCATTCCTCAACGGGCGTTGTGTGAAGATGTCATCTCCGCCACTTACGACGCCCCCGTCCGGTCCAGAAAGCGACAGAATTTGATCAACAAATCCGCGAGACATGGAGGCTTCGGGGCTATATGGTCGTTCGTACAAGTCGATGAGAATAATCCTAGATCTAGTTAGTATGGCTATCACCCTACTAACTCTAGATTTCAACATACATCATTGCATGCATGGGCTGGTGGTTCCTTGGCGATTATTAGTCAAAATTTCTTTTTGTACAATCGGAATGCTCACCCAGGCCAGCCCCATTGGAACGGTTGAAAGTCGGGATCCGTCGCCAATCGAATGAACTTCTCCATGAATGCGTAACAATGGCGTAGCGCACTATTTGAATTAGACCTAGTAGCTCAATGAGTCGCGGTACTTACCTTTGGCGTGCTACAGGCCAGATTCGACTTCGAGGATTTCTGAGGAATGGTTGGTATGCAACGCAAAATGCCTACATCCATGTTAGTGCCAAACGGGATTTCTGCAGAAAATTATCCACCTTATCAATGAACAACGACAAGATAATCCGGGCCCATTTATGAAATGCGACAAGGACTTCTGAATGATATTGCTCGGAGCATCCAGATGGACCTTCAATGGGAAGCTCCGCAGCGGTGGAATGAGGACCTCGTTTTGAAAACGCTGTTGGTTTTTCAGTTGCCGTTGCCTCTGGAATTCGGCTTATGATGGAGTTGAGTTTGACTTGAAGATCGTGAAGGACAGAGCGCAGTTCCACCATATCCCCTCTTGTTACAGGTTTCGTGCCCAGCTGGATCTTTAGTATTCTACGAACAGACTCTGCGAGAAGGTTAGCCCACGCGCCTAATATCTAAGCCCGGAATCACTCACGGGCCATTATACATTTGGCCTTCGCGTTCAAATAATACACGTTCACTATCGACGGCCCACCACAGACAGTCGGGTCGTCTGGATTATCGGGTGGCCGCTGGCCATGGGCAACGAATTCTTCATACTGTTTGGCTTCGGCGGTACCCACCAAGGTGTCCTTGACCTCGCTCGTCTCGCGAACATCCCAGTAGGTCGTATCGGTAAGCAATGGCGGAAGCCCACTCGACATCGCGATAACGGCATCCATATGCATGATATGCCACCACAATCGGCGTCGAAACTCTGCCTCCCATGGATCAATATTAAAATGGGCGGGATCCCGATGTAACCCCAATGTCTGCGCCACTCTCACTGCTAAACTAACAAACAAACTACTTGCCAAGGGTTCTTCCTCTCTTGACAAAATTGTCTGCGCAATAAGATAGGCCGCCAGACCGTGAAGGGTGACACTGTGGGGAAACGAGATCTTGGCCAACCAACAAGTGACCTCTTCGCTATACTTTGTCGAAAGCATAGCTCGTGACGAAGTATTGAACTCCGTCTCCATTGTGCTCATGGAAATTGAAACTGAGCCTCCGAACCATATCGCATATAGGAGTGGAATAAAAGAAGGACTAGGATATGGCTCCCCTGTATAACTTTTGCAGTCATACCACTCCCAAAAGGCTTTGTAAAGGTTTAAGATCATCGGAGGGTGAATGATAGGACTCAGCGAGTGGACACCAGACATGAATGCCTTATAGAGAATGTCACTCTGCCATTTCGTCGGAACATGTTCAAGCATATATGGCTCAACTGCTTTATCATTCGGTGATAGATAGGCCGATGGGATGCAGACAGCTTTCTGAATCGGCTCTGAGAAGACGAGCGGAAAGGGAGAGCGCGTGGTTTGGCTGGTGGTTTGGCTGCTTATCGATCCCTTGCGTTGTCTTCGCTTGCTAGAAACTTCGGTTGCGGTATCACTACATGCCGCTAAATCATGCGACTGATTCTGGTTTCCAAGTAATTGGTTGAGCTCCTCCATCTCATGGGAAATGTTAGCCCAATATGTTGTTCCAACATATCTAAACTCAAAATTAGACACCTAAACGTAATCTGACCTAGTGCGTTGGTACTGACCTTGACCTCCCCCCATCCCCCAATGACATGTGACCCAAGTTTGAAGTTTCCAGTGGATCAACCAAATCCGTAGTCTGACCCTTTGGGATGGGAAAATCATCGCTGCTACAATCAGCACCAGCGCTAAACGGACTGCCAGGTCGATCCACGATCGATTCACTCCGAGAATTGCCCTCTTTCCTCGGTGCCGTTTCCACGCTAGGGTTTGATGCAGTCGCTTGCATCTCTGTTGATTCGTGGGCCTGGTTATCTTTCCGTAGCCGCTCAACCAGCGATACAAGTTGAGCCAGATGGGCTTCCACCGCGGTTAAATCTGTTTTCTGGCCATTTGATAATGATGCCTGCCTCAAAGTGTCATAGGTCGGCCGGCGTTCATCTGTATTTTCCTCCGAGTGTTCAATCTCTCTCCGTCGTTTGGTTCTATTCGCCCGGCGGGTGCGGTTGGGTCGCATGTCATCTTTCTGTGCTTCTGCGTCGTAGGTGCACTCGGTACTGTTTTTCGCACAGTTTCCACATACTGGAAGTGTCTAGAAACAATGTTTTAGTTCAGGTAAGTTTCTCCTGGGCTAAGGAAGATTACCTTGTCGCATTTGACTTTGCGCCGACGACACGTTTGACAGCTATATATCACACGTTTCCGGGTAATCTGAGGATTTCCTGTCGCCGAGGGCGACCTTCGCGGTTGGGTGGTGCTAGACGGGTTGGAGGGCCCCGCCACAGGCTGCATGTTCGGCGTTCTTGGTTTGACAGTTGATCCACGTCTTTTTATTCATTCCATTGAATCCAGTGACCATTAAGGTGACATGCGCAGGTAATGAAAGTGTTAGGGCGTGTGGAACAATCCAGCCTGCAGATGTCCGGCAATTGTGAGGTTCTCCGCAAAGTTCTATGCATTCCCTGGGAACGATCTTGGCACTCTGACGTCGGGCGGGCGGACAGGGATTACTCAGCACCGCTACCAACATCACAACCACTCAACACATACCTAATACTCAACTACCTAATATGCCACCAATTTGTTCAAAAATCCAGAAAATCTATTTTGCGAGAGGGTATTTAGGTCCTTTATAGATATTGAAGCTTACCAGAGGCAAAAATTCGCTCAATTCGTGAAATAACAAGCCGATTTAATGTACCAAACACTACATCTACCAATCGACTTCATGGTCACACCAATCGATCTGATATACCAATTGTCATAAATACGCAGTTTTTGCAGAGTCGCTTCTGAGATGTATTTTAACAATATCTCGATGTCTAGTCACGCTTAGGCTAGCAGCTGTTCGAGAAATCGACAATCACGAAGCGTGATTCAATCGGCTGAGCCTAATCCAATAGCTTCTCCTTCTCAGTCAATTTCAATATTACCAAAATCCAACATTCCAGCCCACTATCCACACAATCGCACCTTTTAGAAACGCGGCGCGTTCGTTGTCGTTTTACCCTCCAGTTCCGGCAACCCCCCCGGCTCCAAAAAAACGTAACCAAAGCTGTCAACAGGAAGACATTTCTCCTCTTCCAGAAGACCAAGTCCACTGGGTGATATTTTGTCCTCCAGACCCCCCGATAAATTTTGGATCTGGCCGCTATCGCATTTTTGGGTATGGCCCGAGATTCAGGATATTGATATATATAATCCCAGGGGTCAGAACAGATAATTCCTCACCTTTTTGCGCCACGATCTGTGACTCTGTTCTAGTATGTCGCAGACGATTGGCGATAATAGGCATCGAATATCTCCGACTAACGGTCTGAAATGAAGTGCCCAATGGGTTGTTTTAAGAAGTAGAAGAACTGTTACTGCGGTTCATATGAGAGTTTGGTCCACCGTGACAATGGCCGTGCATTGGTAACCTTGGAAGGAATAATAACACAAGTCTATCTTAACGTGTTCTCGGCCGAGTGAATTATTATTCTCGTGTAGTGTGCGGTCACAGTGTCTGCCCACTTTAGGGGCCCAAGAACTCTTATGTTGTACAGACCCTTGGGTCCAGACCCTGCTACGTGGAATCTATGTCTTGCATAACGTGTATAATGTAGTCTGTGAGGGTCGGTGATGCTAATCCTTGTCAGAGCCGTGTCCAATCCGGTATAGCTTCATCGCAAATCTCTTACTGCCATCCAATCAAATGAATGGATTTTGGACACCCCTTTCAACTGCGAGATTACCCTGGAGCTAACAACGGATGGCTCCACCCTTGGCGATTACATAATCGATTATGGTTAAATCAGCCTCCGAAGCTTATCTGTGGTCAACAATATCTCCATGTCCGAGCCGCTGCATAATCCGTATACTGTAGCTCTTTTCTGGTTCCCCTCTCCTCAATGATGATGGAAGAAGATTACGACTCAAACTCATACATGATTTCGCGTTTATACCCACTCTCACATGCCAATCCACTTTTCCCATGAGCTAGAGCGTGGTTCTCGGCCGGAGGCGTGAACAGAATTGTGTCGTTCTCGGCCGAGACTAGTGTTAATCGGCAAGGTGGAGAGCAGCTTTCTCGGCCACTCGCCACGGAAAGCCAACGATTAATTCGGTCCCCGCATTTTACGAAACCCCGATGTATACCCCACGACCATCTATACCGAAAGAGTTTTCCTGCTCACTGCCGTGTCCCTGTTTTGCGCTGTTCGCCTGGGGTAAGGGTTCACCCCGCATTGACGCTTAGATCATTTCCCCAGAGAGGAATACAAAATGCAATCCCACAGGCACTATTTATAATGTGATATCCCCTCTCCTGAATTGTTAATGTTGCCTTTTTGTTATCAAAGATCTTGTGCTCTCTTTACATTGCCAATCTCAGAATACATACGATCCATTACATCGACTCATTATAGAGGCAAACTTCAACTCAATTATAATTAGCAAGAAGCTGCAATTATGACTGTTCTTTCAAATTCCGACAACCCCGGCCATGAGAAGGGATCTAGCCATGAGCCCACCACCAACATCGAAGTGGAGGACTTTCAACCGACCCACCTCGAGAACTATGGCCCACTAGCACACGTGAATACTGTGGAGTCCCGATTGCCTGCTTTTGCAGGCGAATTGCAACCAGGTCTTTATCGGACGCCTAAGCTTCGAAAGTTCGCAAATCCTGCGCCTTTAGGTCTCTCGGGGTTTGCCTTGACCACTTTTGTACTAGGATGTATCAACATGGGCACGCTGGATATCACAGAGCCTAATATGGTTGTTGGTGTTGCTTACGCTTACGGTGGGCTAGTTCAGCTTCTCGCTGGCATGTGGTAAGTATTTTTGTATGGAATATACGTTGTGGGAGAACCTGAACTAACGAATTTATCTTTCTGGTAGGGAAATGGCCGCTGGAAACACATTTGGTGCCACCGCTCTGTCTTCATACGGTGGTTTTTGGATCGCCCTGGGCATCACCTTTACTCCTGGATTCCAAATCATGTCAGAGCTTCAGAAAGCCGACAATGGGTCAACTGACATGTTCTACGATTCATATGGGTTGTTCCTTATGGTAGGTTAATTTTCCCATCTAAATCACCGCTTTCCTTTATCTAACAACTCCTAGGGCTGGTTTGCCTTCACCTTTCTGCTCCTTACGTGCACTGTCAAATCGACTGCGGTATTTTTCTCCCTTTTCCTATGTGTAGATGTGGCATTCTTGCTGCTTGGGATTGGACACCTCCATCGCGATGCCCAGGGAAAGCCTAATCCGCCAATTCTCACAGCTGGCGGCTTATTTGCTCTCATGGCTGCCTTCTTGGCGTGGTATAGTGCCCTGGCTGGTATTGCGGATGACAGTAACAGCTTTTTCATCATTCCTGTCTTTCATTTCCCGTGGTCAGAGAAAGGTAGAGCTTCTAGACGTGAGGCTTCTGCTGCTGTTTAGTGGTCATCGCTATGGCTGGATTTTAGGGGGGGGCGTGTTGGTCATAACGAATAATAGTTTGGCAACCTCGAAAAAATGTACGATAATTATTACGATGATGAGATTTACTTGGCTCAAATTGGATTGTTCTTTATGATTTAACTTACGACTAAATGTGCATAGGCTTAACATGGTGTATTTTGCTCAGGTGTGTTGACTTATCCGCTCCGCGTGACGCCTACTTAGTGAGTGCTCAGTGTATAAACATGTCAGTTCTCGTATCTGGAAGGGCTTCCGGTGTATTCTTATAGTAGCCAGCTTATCTTTTTGGCAGACGGGCGCCGCTTAGTTATCACAACCCACCTACACGTCATCCTGCATAGTGCATGATAAACCAGTAACATCTTAAAAGATTAAAGGCTAACAAATTCACCATAGGCATCAAAGATGATAAAAAGGAATCCGGAGTATATTTTTTGCTCCTCGGATCGTGGCGGATCCGAACTTGTTAACTAAATGCCATTCAGTGGCGTGACGTCGTGATGAATCTCGGCCGAACATACATTTTACAATAAGCACCGAACTTCCTTGATATCCTCTACTAAACCCACCAATTATAATCAATTTCGAAGAGCCCCATTATCTCAAGTATTGTAGCCCTGCAGGTATAAAGCCAGCTTCCATTCCCTGATTTGCATCATATTCATTTATCAACTGGTTATCTCAATTTGGTTCTTATTTCTGTTATCACTTCCATGATGTCATCTCAACAAGACAGCACACTGCATAGCAAGTCAATTGCCCACCCATTGGCTCCATTTACATACGAAAATGAGGTGTACCAAGCCGGTCTCAAAGGTCAAAAGCCCTCGATAACCTTCAACTGTCTCGACTGGGAAACCCTAGCCAAAGATCGACTCTCGGCAGATTCATACGGATATGTTTGGGGCTCCGCTGGAACTCGCGACACAGACGACAACAACAAAAAAGCCTTCAAGAAATGGGGGATTGTGCCGTCACGTCTAGTCAAGAGTGACTTCCCAGACCTCACAACGACGCTTTTTGGCGAGACATTCGAGTATCCGATTGCCATGGCGCCGGTGGGCGTGCAGCGTATTTTCCATCCGGATGGGGAGAAGGCATCGGCGAAGGCTGCTGAGCAGGAACATGTCACCTATATCCTCAGCACCGCATCCGCCACAAGCATCGAGGATGTCGCGGAGGCCAATGGGAATGGGTCCCGTTGGTATCAGCTCTACTGGCCTCTGAATGAGAACAATGATATCACGGTGAGCCTGTTGTCAAGGGCGAAGAAAGCGGGTTACAAGGTGTTGGTGGTCACCTTGGATACGTACATTCTTGGATGGCGTCCCAGTGATCTGAACAATGCATACAACCCTTTTATCCGTGCAGACGATATCGGTGTAGCATTGGGATTCTCTGACCCTGTATACCGTCGCAAGTTCCAAGAAAAGCATGGGAAACCCATTGAGGAGGACGTCCAAACTGCGGCCACGGAGTGGGCACATACTGTATTCCCCGGCGTGAGTCACGGCTGGGAAGATCTCAAATTCCTCCAGGAACATTGGGACGGCCCAATTGTTCTGAAGGGAATCCAAACGGTGGCTGACGCGAAGAGAGCTGTGGAATATGGTGTCCAAGGAATTGTGGTATCCAACCATGGCGGACGACAACAGGATGGAGGTATTGCGTCTTTGGATGTCTTGCCGGAGATCGTTGATGCTGTGGGAGATGATTTAGAGATTATCTTTGACTCAGGTGTTCGCTGCGGTGCTGATATTGTGAAGGCATTGGCTCTTGGTGCAAAGATGGTCTTGATTGGCCGTCCATACATTTATGGGTTGGCCCTTCAAGGTGAGCACGGAGTGAGCCATGTGCTGAAGAGCCTCCTAGGAGATTTCAATCTGAATCTTCACCTGTCGGGGATCAGTTCAGTGTCTCCTGAGCATCTTAACCGATCAGTATTACGTCGGACAGATAACTGAAAATTCGACTACGAGACAATACGATGAAGACTCCTTTTGCACTGCTTGAATATATTAAACTCCCTCTTTATATACTTAAATCTAAGTACTATAGATATGTTTGAAGAGCTTAAAGACAGCTAATCTATTCAAACCGAAGGGTATCGTAATATTTTATTTCTCTTCTCAAGTTACGTCTCAAGTTACGAAAAGGTAGGGGACCGCCAAGTGTAGTCACTCATCTATAAAGCAGCCAGTCTATGGAAGGGAGGAGGTCATTACCCGGCTACTGCTAGAATAAGGAGTCAATATGACGATGAAAGGGGTTCGCATAGAACTTTAAATCAATTGGGCCACGCGCCGTGGGCACATTATATTCTATCTTTAATTTCGGAGAAAATGGCCGGTATCGATTCAAATTTAAAGGCACTGGTCTGTGTCGCTGAGTACGCAGTGTCCCTCCTAGTACATAGCTTGGAGTGGAATCGCCACTGCCTGTGCTTGTATTATCATATGAGCAAACTTAGTGGCGTCTTTTGCCAGCCTGAGATGGCTGAAGATATCTGTGACGACCCTTCCAAGTCGAGGAAATAAAACCGAAACTCCCAGCCGTCACTTAGGCATTCCTGCGCGAATAACTTTGACTGATGATCGGCCTTTCAGTTCGTCTATACCATTGTCATGTAGGCGAATAATTGTCTCGCTCCAGCCAAATTACCCGGGCGTGGCTGTTGTGGTGAATGGGCAAACCCGTGATTATGAGCAACAACAATATGTTCGCGCCACTATCCAAACATTAGAAGACATGTGATTCAATGATGGAATGGACTTACCTCCAAATCATTGTTGATCTTCAAAATACCCAAAATGTAGCTTAGATCCGCACAGCAGGTAATAGTCTCCGTATGCCGGGTAAGAAGTGTACGCCAAACACCCACAGAGCGACGGGTTTGTTACAGATCCAGCAACGCTATAGATAGTCGAATCTATCTTCGCAAGGTCCTTTCGTCTTCTATGAACGCATCCTTTGATCAAGTTAGATTATATATTCCAAGCTTTAAAACCAAAATAATAGAAACCACTTACCCATGTATCCGAGTGCCTGAGATACCATAGTTGTCGGAGTTCGCACTTCCTCCTGACTTCGCTTCGATAGTGATCACACTTATCGCAAAGTCTTCCTCTGTGTTATACCAAAGGCTGTAGTCCAGTCGCCACCTATGTCGTACTTCGCTCCCTTGTGTATGACCGAGTCGTAACGCCTTATGTCTTCGGCATTAATGTACAAGTCCTTCTTCATCATGCAGAGTAGAATTTGCGACGCAACGTATCCTCCGTTTTGGAGCTACCAAGTAGTGGTTCGAATATCTGGGGCTTATTGTGATTTTATCCGAATCCCAACGATAGAGGAAATTTCCTGCCCGCTGAAGTGATGTGTTCAGCTGTGTCGGGAATATGAATGCCCAATTTGTTGTCGGACTCTTCGAAAGAACCTAGAGATGTGGATGGGGCGTGGAGTGAAGGTTGTAGAAAGTGACTTGTCATTTCCCGCCCAGCCGGAGCATGATGTGTTCCCCCATTCCTACCTAGGTACATCGCACCTTCCTGTCTTGGGCATAGCTGAGCTGCACTTGCTATCCAAACGGTAGTTGCCAAAGTGAGAATGTTATTGTGTGTCATTCCTTCCAACTTTAGCCAAATTAAGTAGTGGGCATCATAGCCCTAGTGGCCTCATGAAAAAGGCCGCACATCGGCGTTGAGGTTCTCAGGGCCCCTGACTTCGATAAACTTCCTAAGGTGAGCTTACGCTTTTTGTTTGTCTTGGAGCTCTGCTGATTTTTTAATTCAGATATGCTTTCTTGAAGCATACATGGTATCTATAGATCCATCGTCCCTGTATCCTAATACCTCTGTTATTAAGAGTATCCTGGCCAAGCCAGAATCCCCAATCCACGTCAGCTGCAGAACTCAATTGCAGAATGCCCTGTATTAATTCCGTCGTAGTAATTGAGTCTCCACTTAACCGAGAACTACCTACAAAGGAGACTGGTTGGGTTAGGGCGGGCCAACGCCAATTGAAGGGCGCGCGATACAAGTTGTCGGGCTTCCAGCTTGGAAGGTGTGGATACACCGACATAGAGTCGAGTACCTGATATAGCGGCCGTTGCATTCGGAATTGGCATCGATACTGCCAGAGTAACATTGAGAGAGCTCTGATTGAGGTATTGGGTGACGCTGGGGGTTGGGGGTTGCAGTTGATAGCACATTATCCCGACGGTGTAACGCAGACCAGGTTTGTAAGTAAGGATGGGAAGGTCGAACGGGGGTATGTACAGCCGCTTACGTATATTGTGGCAATGTCATCTGATGTACATAGGTTTGGTCCACCCTGTGTGATGCTGACGAGGTCGTCACTCATGTCATTTGTGACATTGAGAGTTCCCTTTCCGAGAATCGGGGTCACTACACAGAGAGGAATGATAAGTTATAGATTGCAGGTCAATTGATAACAAGTGAAATACAGAACAATCTACTTCTAGTACAGTGGCGACTATTGCTGAATATCTGTAGGGAAAATAACAAAAGCCATGATGTAAGCCTGCCGTATAACTAAATGGATAAGTGTCAGCCCTATCAACATTACCTTTAATGGAACTGGCTCTCGTTTCCGCAGAGTTTCCAAGGTTATCGATCTCGCTGCCCAGTGAAGGTGCATCTCGCAAGACGTACGCTGGATGGGTCGCCGCAGATCATTACCGTCGTACTGTTTATTGAACACCAAGGTCGGTTGGGGGGGGGCGCGAACATTCAAGACTTGGATCTAATATCTTATTGAACACCAAGGTCGGTTTGGGGGGGGGCGCGAACATTCAAGACTTGGATCTAATATCTAATAACTCCTGTGCTGTGTCTTGTTGCAAGAAGAACTGGGAATCTGGCAACACGTATGCTAAACATGTCATTAGAATGGAGACATAATGAAAAAGGCCGTAGTCCAAGGTTATTGCCTGACAGTCTTAACACCATGATGAGATTTATAACTGAACAACCAGGCGGCATAATACACGACTACGCACGAGACAAAGTGGACCAATCTACGGGATCAGATGTACGAAAATCCATGATTTCATTTCAATATCGTCATGAGGATATAAAGACCATAAAAGCTTTTTCAAAGATCACGACACTTAGTTGCCGAGCTTCTGGCGAGCGAAGTTGGGCAGAACAAAGCTGGCGCGGTGGATGTCCTGGTTGTAGTAGCGGCAGAGCTTCTGCTCCTCCTCGGGGGTCCAGGTGCGGAGGGGCTCACGGACGTTGCGGGTAGCGTCCTTGGAGCAGACCATGAAGCCAATCTGGCCGGAGGGGTAGGTGGGGATGGTGGTGTAGGCGTACTCGGCGACGGGGAAGACCTCCTTGCAGGACTTCTTAAGTTCGGAGATCATGTCAAGGTGGAGCCATTGGTTCTCGGCTGTTCGATATAAAGCACAGCTCCGCAAAACCGAGCCCGTAAAGCGGGTTGGTTGCGGGGTGGTGCGAAAAAGATTAGCATATGATCTTTTATTAAAAAAAAGGAGTGAGATAATAAAATGAAGACAACGAGCAATCAAGGACCGATTGTTCTAGAAAAGGGACTGGGCAGAAAAAAGAAAGTGACGAACAACCTTGGGTAGTGATGACACCTCCCTCGCGAAGGGCAGACTTCAGCAACTCGAAGTAAGGCTTCTGGAAGAGGGACTCGGCGGGACCCTCAGGGTCGGAGCTGTCAGTGATGATAACATCGAACTCGTTCTGGCGGTTCTTGAGGAACTCGAAGCCGTCACCAACGTGGGTGTGGGCGTTGGGGTGCTGGAAGCCAATGGCCATGCCGGGCAAGTACTTCTTGGAAACACGGATGACAGCCTCGTCGATGTCGCACAGAGTAGCCTCCTTGACGGAAGCGTGCTTGACGACCTCACGGAGGACACCGCCGTCACCGCCACCAATGACGAGGACCTTCTCGGGGTTGGGGTGGGAGTTCATGGCAAGGTGGGTGATCATCTCCTGGTAGGAGAACTCATCGCGCTCGGTGCACTGGATAACGTTGTCCAGGACGAGAACGGTACCGTAGTCGCTGCTCTCGAAGACGAGGACATCCTGGTACTTGGACTTCTCGTGGTGGATGATCTGGTTGACCTTGAGGCTCATAGCCTGACCGGGCCACATGCCGGACTTCTCAGAGAACCAGCCATCTGTAGATTGGCATCAGCATGCTATTGTAACAAATTGACCAGAAGGCGGGGTAATGGAGGGGTTGTTGTTATAGACATACCCTGGATGGTGGGGTGGGTGAGCTCGCTCATTTTGATAGGGATTGAAGAGAAACGACGGGGGAAAATAGATGATGAGTAGAAAGCAGAAGAGAGTCTGGAGAGACGAAGCATTCGAAGAAAAAGGGTTCGGCGGAAGTTTGGCTGTTTTGGGCGAATTTTTTGTTTCTTCTCGGCTCAAGTGGGGAACGGCTGTGCTGCCACCAACACCAGCAAACATCCTTCAGAAACAGGGACTAGACCAATTCTAATACAGATAATAGGTATTAGGTACCTCGATTAGCCTTTCATTGATTGTAATTCGGCCTGGTAGATATGCCCCATGCCCACAATTGGGCATGGACACCTCAGGGACCAATAGAGAGCCCTAGAAAGACGCTTACTCAAGCTTGACTTTGAATATAAGAAAATAAAGATCCCTAAAGCGCAAAAAGAGGGCGGATAAAAGGAAAATCAAACGGTCGATTGCTTTCTAGTTACTGTACAAACATACAGCTCCCCCAAACTGCAGAGTCTTGGATGTATCATGCTCTGTTATACCAATCCAACCTCATTCCAACAAACAAATTGAGATAATTTACTCCTCGTTGCCACCCTCGAGAAGACGGCCGGGCTTGGAGTTCAGGTACTCGTTACTAAGGATTGGAATTAGCGCACCGATCGAAGCGGCTCCTGCGGTCATTCTTACCGCTCAATGGCCCAGTTCATCATGGCGTATGCGGCAACGAAGGGGGGAACAACGTAGAGAACCTGGTGACGGAAACGACGGAAGACGTTGAAGATGGCAGCGTGGGCAGCACCGGCCATGGGACGCTGACGGTTAGGGGACAGCGAGTAGGTGGCGATGCGCTGGGGGGTCGGGCAACCTGAAAGGTAATTATTAGCGATCCGTTCGAATAGCGTCCTCCTTCTTTGTTCCTCTGGGTCTTTCTGTGTTCGTTGTTGCGATCTTTCATATCGCGTAAGGGGTCGGTCTCTTGCGCATGCATCGGGTCCATGTGAAAGGTTCAAGGGTTATTGTCAAACGTACCGAACTCGCCCCAGTTGCCGATGAAGCTATAGAAAGTAAAATGCGTCAGTTAACTGAATGAAAGGCACAGAAGTCATTGAGTCTATCCAAGCCGACTCAATTGGCATCTTTTGGGAATTGCACTGTGTAGCCGGGCGGGTAACGCATCCGGGAGGCCGGTACTCAACCCATGACACCAGGAGCAAACGCGAAACGACTTACTGTCCGTTCTTGGGGTCCACAGAGCCACCCATTGTGAATGATTTTGGGTAAAAAGAAAGGAGTGGGGTGGAAAAGGTGTGGAGGTAGCGAAATGAGTGAGGAAAAGACGAAGGTCGGGCGAAGTTGGAGGTTTGGAAAGATGGTGCACTAAACCCGATTGGGAACACTCAGAGTGAGCAACGGGAAAAGCAGACATCATCTCCATCATCCGTCCTCATCACCTCGCCCTCCACCTCCAACCATGGCTCAAGTCCTCCAAAATGTTTATCGACTGGCCTTCCCCGTGGCTATTGGGGGTATGCTAGTTCAAAATTCCCTTTACGATGTCAAGGGCGGCACACGAGCTGTCATCTTCGATCGAGTGTCTGGTGTGCAAGAGAAGGTCGTCAACGAAGGAACACATTTCTTGATCCCCTGGTTGCAGCGCGCAATTGTCTACGATGTCCGCACGAAGCCTCGCAACATCTCCACCACAACAGGAAGTAAGGATTTGCAGATGGTTAGCTTGACGCTGCGTGTGTTGCACCGCCCGGAGGTGCCGAAGCTGCCGCAGATCTACCAGGTGTGTACCTCATATGATCCCTAAGTACCTACCTAAAACAAAAGACTGACCCAGATTCATACAGTCATACGGTACCGATTACGATGAGCGTGTCCTCCCATCCATCGGAAACGAAGTCCTCAAGGCCATCGTGGCCCAGTTCGACGCCGCCGAGCTGATCACACAACGTGAAGCTGTCTCCAACCGTATCCGCACTGACTTGATGAAGCGTGCTGGACAATTCAACATCGCCCTCGAGGACGTCTCCATTACACACATGACCTTCGGAAAGGAGTTCACACGGGCCGTCGAGCAGAAGCAGATCGCCCAACAGGATGCCGAGCGGGCCCGATTCATCGTCGAGCGTGCCGAGCAGGAGCGCCAGGCCAACGTCATTCGCGCTGAGGGTGAAGCCGAGAGTGCCGATATTATCAGCAAGGCCGTTGCCAAGGCGGGCAGCGGACTGATTGAGATCCGTCGTATCGAAGCCAGCAAGGAGATCGCCGCGACTATGTCTTCGAACCCCAACGTCACTTACCTGCCTGGTGGAGAGGGAAAGGATGGAAGCAAGAGCACTAGCCTCCTGCTGGGTCTGCGGAGTTAGGGGGGGTTATAAGGCTGTCTCGGGGATTTATGAGTCCCATTTTCACAACTCATTGAATGTACCAATTAATCGCAATTTTTGTCGCGACTTGGGGCGAGCCTCGCCTCGTGGCGTGAATTTGGAGTGGTCTGAACTAAACCACCTTCTTATCTATAGCAATACCATACCTCACTCCACACCACACTTCTTTTTTGGAAGACTCAATCGTATTGCTCATTAAATGGTTTTTATATATCGTGAAATAGAACACATCAAATCTACAAACGCCGATACACATGCATCTGGAAGCGCATATCTTCCAAGCCTGCACCTTCACCAACTTCGTACCGCAGACGCACTGCGTCCCGTCTCCACCATCTCGAATCCTGGGTGTATACGCACTCCCACTTGCCCTTCGCCACAGACAGCAGTGTGTGGTCAAGCAAGAACTTCATGGGATAGTTCCTCTCCTGTGGTTCGCCGTCCGGTCCTTTTCCTAACTTCAAAGTCGAATAGCTGCCAGGACTATCAACAACAAGGAACACCGCACCGGCAGGAAGGATTTCCGTCATTTTGAGCAGGAAACCGGTAGTCTTTGGCATAGAGGTAGAGAAAAGCTCATTCAAAGTGAACATGATAGGGACGAGAATGGAAGTGAAAGGAGAGACTGAGGAAGGGCCGAGAAGAATTTCCTTCAGTCCCTCCTCGGGAAGAGTCAGGACATCTGCGCGACGGAAAGCCACCGAGAATGTTTCACTGGCCACTTTCTCCGACAGCAACGGCGGACGATATTTTGTTGTCTGCGAGAATGGCACATCAGCCGATGTGATGGTTCGTGAAAGCCTCTCAACAACGTCCGTCCAGTTTCCGATATCGACAGCCATGACAGAGAGACTGGGTGCGCTGACACCCTGATCTTCAACTTCTGTCTTCTTGTCATCTTGATTTTCTGTGTCTTCAAGAGAAACGTTGGCAACACGTTCCTCGAGCGACTGGGCTTGGGGGCCCATATCTCTCCACGCAGCTGCAAGAGCAGCAATCTCGGCACCGGCTCCGCCACCAATTGACACAACACGGGTGCAGGGTTTCTTGCTTCTAGCACGGCCTCGCGTGTTTTCCTCTTCCTCTTTCATCCAAGTCAAAACTCCCTTCAACAGGCCTGCATATCCCAATGACCGGGACGCACTCCAGCGCAAGGCATAGGCGCGCAGCAGATCCTCGCCCGCCTCAGTGAAGGCAGAGTCAAAATCGCGCTGGTATAGAAGCCCCTTGATTGTTTGGATGAGAGATTTAATATCTAATGGTTCATCTTTATTTTCGTCTGTTTGTGATTCAGCGGGGTTGGCATCCTGGCTTGCAGATTTCGACTCTGCGACTGGGTTGCCGAGGAGTGCTGTCTTGAATACGTCCAAAAGCAGTTGCTGGAGGGTGAGAGGAATTGTGCTAACAAGCTTAAGTCCAGAAGACTCCTCTTCCTCGAGTTGTTCGGCTTCGGCTCTGGCTTTTTCGACTTCGGCTTTGCGATTGGCGTGCTGCTTGTTTGCTGGTGGCGCTTGCTTTGGTTTTTGCGCTTTCGCTCTCGGACCTGGGGACCTCCTGCGGTTTCCCTGGCGTGGAGCGTGAGGCATTATATATATATATATAAGAATAAACTCGTTCCGTCTATCTTTTGTAAGAAATGTGACTGTCTTTAAATCGAACGTGGGGTGGAATTTTGAACTTTTTCCCTTATCGTTATCGGTGGCTCCACTATCAAGGTCTATAAACCATCCTGGGGGCAACAGTTGAGTTTACTTGTTGAATTTTTTCGAGAAGTTCATAATTGATTTAGAGAAATAGGGACTCTTAAGCTTTGTCCAGCCTAGTCGCATTATAGGGGCTCTTTTCCATTGGGATATATTAAGTGAGGTCTATAATGATCACTATGGAGACCCTTTTAGTCCGAAATCAGAGCGCATAGAAGTCCTAAACAGAACCAAAGCAACACAATATGCTGGTGATAACGTTCAATATTCCAACAACACTCTACTCGCTTAATCTACTGCAGTGATCGTAGGGCATCTCACATACATAACGTCGGCTCTATATCTATCGACACGGCCTCTAGGGTTGATCAAGACACTGCATTTTATCCAGGCAAAAGCCATACCTTACTAATATAGATTTACAAACGCGATCAAGAGCTCAGTTTTGAAATTATTTGTTTCGCGGGATGGTTGACAAAAAAAATTATCACCTTGCCAACATCGCGGCGTGATCTGACCTGGGGCAGTAGGGCGATACTGAATTAGAACCCCAAATCTAACTATCAAGCGATTTAGGTTACCTTCTATCTCTTGAATCTCAGCAATATTTGGCATATTTAGTGATTTATCAGGGCCATGCTAGCTGTCTCTCATTAAGAGAAGTATAGGACGCTTTAGTCTCCAGTACGAAAGAAACGCTCATTACCTTCCAGATTGCAGGTGATACACATATGCACAAGTCGATTTAGTTATTAATACAGAAATCCAGTATATTACCGGGAGATGAGTGTATCAAATAGTGTAAGTTTCATAAATAAGGGAGTGAAAACCTATATGCATACCTGTCGATCAAGATTCGGTAGTGTTTTGAGGGCTTTATTGCCAATTCATTCACTCATGGCTTGTCTGAACAACTAATATAGTAGGCAACAAACGGAAGAAAAGCCTACAAGGATACATGGCGTGCTATGATATACATCCTTTCGTTCTTGTTACTAATGTACTAATCTAAACAACCATACTTCCGCCTAGAGCGCTGCTTACGCCCTACGTCCATGAGATTCTACACTTCCATCTAGAGCCCCATCCCAGATAAATGGAAAGAATGGCCCGACAAACACGAAGACAGCACACTAAGATCATCATGTGATATCGCGTTGAGCCGCTCGCGTTGAGTCTCGCCGAACCCACGATCCGCGTAATAATGAGTCATACCTAGCCTAGTGCTGTCAGCCAAGGAGTCATATCCATCGTCCGAGCGTACTATGAGTGAGGTTGATGCCTCATAGGCCACCATAGGGAGCAGCGGGCTCCGTTGGGAGCCCGCTAACAGCGGTCTTGTCTCCTAACTCCGACCTTCTAGATATGGACACCGCCAGCGGGGCCATAGGGTTTCCTGGCGGCCGTGCTCACGAAGGTCTCGCCAGAGCCTGGTCGGAATCTAGGAGGCGATGGGACCCGCGTTGAAAGTGGTGTGGCTGAAACGGTTGCCTGAGGAATATCGCAATCGCGTGGAAGCCTGGGTGCCTTAGGAATGAATACTTGTCCACGTCCATGGATATCATTGGCTGCCCTATACTTCGAATGGCAACGTGCATATCAGACTTAATGCCACGAGGAACCATCGTGTTTACCTACTTGCTGACATGTGACTTTTTAAGGCTGATTTGGATTACAGATTGAGCCTAGGATTATTTTGTCAAGCTGATATTATTCGTACAATTTGCTAGTAACCAGGAACAAATCGAACTAAAAGTAGAGTTGAGTGGTAGAAGCGACAATCACAAAGGATACATCGAATCAAACACCCGGGTATATGAGGCGAGACAACGTGTAAACCGCCTCTGGAGACAACACCGCCTGGCCCATATGAAATCATCAAGCTAAAACGCCGTAAAGACTGGGAAAGTCGATCCTCAAATCCCCGAACCTGTGCAAAACACAATGTAAAGCAACATCTGCCTGGAGAGGAGACATGGAGACCAAACCCAAATGCTACACAAACAAGACAGAAAGAAAGTCGCAAAAAATCACAAAATAAAAGAAAAAGCAAAGTCGCATAATTTTGAAGCGCATTGGCTGCTTCGACAAACGCCCACAAGATGCATAGGTCAAATCCGTAGACGATTCAAATCTGATAGGAGCAAGATTAAACGGGAGGAGCCGCAGTAGGCTGGGGAGCGGGCTGTGAAAGATCCTGCAGTTCGGGTCCGGGAGGAGACTGCTGAGGGATAGCCTGCTGAATGTTGGCAACGATTCGCTCCAACTCTTCAAGACGACGATCCTTCTCTTGGACTTCGCGGCGGAGTCTCTTAACTTCGTTGTGCAAATCGATCCCGTGCTCATCAGTCTCAGGCATATCTCGGAGATCTCCGACAGGAGGAGAGTCGTGGCGGCGCTTCATTCCAGTGATAGGGAGAGAGGGGGCACGGACGCCCTCGACACCATCAAGTTCGGTGGCGCGGTCCCAAGACATGTCAACCATGGGGGGAGCTTCGTCATTGTGCATGTGGCGACGGCGAAGATGTTCGCGCAGATTTTCTTGGCGCGTAAATCCGTTGCCAGTGCTGCGGTTGCAATCAGTGTATGGGCACATCAGGGCCTTCTTAGTGTCGGTGTTTTTCTTGTGAACTTCGCGCTGGTGACGAAGGAGACCACCAGAGTAGGTGAAACCTTGGATCTTGTCGCAGTTTGGTTCATAACACTTGTAGGGACGATCATGTTTATCCATATGTTTGCTAAGTTATGTTAGTACTAGGCGCGTTAAAGAGACAACAATAGGGCATTGTACTTACTTCCATTCACATGGACGGCGGAAAGTAGGAGGTGCAGCTTGACACTCAGGATGATCGCAGAAGATTTGACCTTCGGAGTTCTTAGGAGGATCGCGGGCGCGTCGAACAGAAAGGCGCGGGCGCGCCCCATCAAGGTTGTAACTCATGGGCTGCTGAGGATCGTTCATTCTCGCAATTGGGGGTGTGGATTCAGATGCAGAGGCAAGGATAGAGGCAGCGAGAACACCGTTAGGACCTTCACTTCGTGGGCTAGGATAGTCAGACCCGTCACCCATATCGCGAAGTTGATACCCCACACTACTGAGGGGATCGTGATAGAATGTAGTAGATACCGGAAAGACGCGTCGTCAATGCACAACAACGGTAAATTTAAAAGCAGTTGGTAGCTGAGTAGAGGGAAACAACAAGAATAGGGTTGTTTATGAAAAAAATGAAATAAATTGGCGGTGAAAGCGTAGTAGATGTCGATGGGTATGAAGTCTGGAGAGGATGAGGAGTTGCCAAAATTTTCAGGTAGCAAGGCATCCGCAGCCTATTTATACCGCTTGCGTCAGGTGCAGATGCGCCACAGTGGCGCAGTGATCCTTATTTTTTCGAAATGTCCCTGCAGAATCTTGCTTCCTTCGTTTTCTAGTGGGGTTTCTGAACAGTTGGATTGTCATATGAGTTCATAACTGGCTAGAGCTTATATACATGCAGGTCAAAACATGGGCAATACTGTTTATTAATGCCCGATCTGGGATATCGAGATGAGGGGCCAAGGAAGCACAAGTGACTCATACACTAGAGGGACACCGTGGGTATGACTGTATACTACTCCGTCCACAGGTAGTATGGTACCAATCCTGTTGTCCCATCTCGGCGGATCCGATTTAGGTATCAAAGCAAGATTGCCTGTCAGGCAGCCGTCCCGTGGATTGCCGGAATATTTGGTCGCCACAGACCTGACAAATCCAGTGGCGGTGAGTGCACGTGATGGTGATCAACCCGATCGTCAATCACGTGCATGATCAATATGCTTATTTAAGCATCAAAGATCGGGCACCCGGGCAGTGCCTTTTCTGCAATGTACGTTCGCCAGGCCCGATATTAGGCTGCAACAAATTCGTTATGCTTGACAAGCTTTAGATACCAAGATCTTCGTGTCCACGCAATCAATTGATTCTATTTAAAGGAATACTGTGAGAATTCTTCTAGCAGGAGGCTTTCCCAACCTCAACCAGGCTATGCAAGCTCGCTTAGAATGAGGATATCAAACGCTCTATAGGGTTCGAAACGAAGTAGCACAGAGACAACTTGGCTTGCGTGGATATGCTTGCAGATCAGTCTACTGAGAATCTTGAAGCCTACAAGTTAACCTACAAATATACAGTACTAGGACATTTTGTCATACTGTGGATATCACCTTTCATACCGTCTTTACAACGAATGATGGATGACAAAACTAGAATTCCTCTACAGTACTATGGTATATAACATGATTAAGGCCACAAAATAACATCGCATTGGTGTTCCATACAAGCAGGAAAACCCCCAAGAGGATGAATTATAAAGGCTACATAATTAATTAGCACTGCCTCTATCATAATAGAACAGCCTTTGATCCTAACTGAGCCTCAATACATGTTCATCTATTTTGAGTGATTTGCTACCCAGTTTGACTTTATGTTATTCGGCCAAGCTATAGATTATACTAGGCTCTAGATCTATACACCCGAGAGACATTGCCCAAACCAGTAAAACCAAGCCACCATTCGACGTGGACCAACGAGCACAGACATAATTGATCGCATGATACCCACATTCATGTCAAATTTTGGGAATGATTTCATGGTGTTGTCAAGGTGAAATGTTCCCACGGCCCCCGTAGCCCCACCGCATAGTCCGAAGATATATCCGGTGCACAGCATTCGACTCGAATACTTACCCCATATATTATCTTCCTCACTTCGCCAGTTATTTCCTCTTACATATTGAGATACCGTGAAACTACCAAGGAATATTATTAACTGGTATATTTTTCGATATGTGTTTTGGTGCGTAAATTGTAAATCTGGCACTATTTCATTGCGGCATTTCTGCTACAGGCTCGGGGACCATGCTCCACCATCCCTACCAACCTGACTACCTGACCCCTTGACCCTGTCCCTTTGAATTTTCATATTCAAAATTGTTAATGTTACCATTCGTGTGAGTTGTCATAAGATTCCAACAACCTGGGATATGAGTCAAATGCGCCACCCATTTTTACTTCAACGGGGCCGAGGCATTTGCTGGGTTTCAAGACGCGCTTTTAGTGGCACCACTCGTGCACAAGCCTGCCATACAGAGAAAAACCAGTGCACAAAGAGTGTCCAGCGCGAACACCAATTATCTCAAACTCCAAAATGTACCAAAAAGCCGCCAACCCAAACCCTTCCGGCGCTTAGTCTTCCATTCTGGGCCTGCAGATCCACCTGGAAACGAGCAGGAATCAACACTCTTCGCTGTTTAGTGGGATGTACAGCCGGCGATTTCTCTGCATTATGGATTCTGCAGACTTACTACCCTGAGATGGGCATGAGTAGCATAATGGCCTTGTCGAGTGGGTTCCCTTATTGAGCGAATCAAATTGTATCAGGCGTACTAAGGACAATCATCTAGTGGCATCCGGCATCACAACTTCTGTTATCCTCGAGACAATCCTGCTCCGCCGGGGCGCTGACCAGCTCTCCTGGCCGATGGCTGCTCGTACCGCTATGGGTATGAGTATGGTTTCGATGTTAGCCATGGAACTAGCGGAGAATGCAGTTGACTATCATCTGACGGGTGGAATAGTTGCTTTTGGAGATCCAAAGTTCTGGATGGCAGCAGTGTTATCGATGGGTGCTGGCTATCTGGCGCCGTTGCCGTACAACTATCTACGTCTTCGAAAATATGGGAAATCCTGTCACTGATTTTAAATGTACCTAGTATGCTCACACCTATGGAAGATAGCCATTGTGCTTAATTCCACTATAGACTGTTAATTCACTACAGAGTGTTGCCACAAAAGAAATGAGTAATATGAAACAAGTGTTAAACCTTGGAAATGATAGCCAGATTATACGTAAAGGAATCGGGGTTAAGTATCTACCTGGGGTGCCCCCAGGGGCAACATAATTGAAATAATGCACCCGAGTTAGTACGACGGCAAGGCTGATAAGGGCGAGCGGCTGATGGGGCTGATGTGTAGAAGCTGAAGCAGAGCAACGGCCTTAGCCCTAACTCGGAACGTAAGCCAGCCAAGATTCCAACCCAGGAAGGTAGGCTGAGTTTTTAGGTTCTAGTCATATTGCCTGCTTACGGATGTTGGAAAGGCTGTGGGATCATAAATTGCCATTGTTTTTTTTTGAGCTAATACCTGACTACCTAAGAGATAAAGATAGCAAGCATGAAACATGGCCAAGGGGTAGGGGTAAATTCGCAGAGCTGCCCAGTAATTGCTACAGGGGCTATCGGAACTGGGCATCGGCAACCGACGGGTGAGATTTCAGTGATTCCTTCAACTGGAAGATACTGGAGGATCATTATCTGCCGCCTCATCCCCGAGAGTCACACATCGTAAAAATGTCACGGTGACAATGGCGAGGGATCAGACCCAGGGAACAATCCTTCGATGGACAGAACGGTGCTTTGGTAGCAGGTCAAAAGGACCCGGGGATAAGCATCCGAAAAGTCTTGGGTTTGCCGATTCAAAGTCCTGGTCGGCTTAAAAGAAACGGGCGGGCAGACTCTGTTGGAAAGAACCCTGATAGTATGCACGGACATTACTTCGCCGAGTGGTAAGACGGGCGAACCTGTTGGAGGTTGCCCTGGGAAATGTTGGACACAAAGTCACTCAGTCATAGTTGCCACCAACTTGGCTAGCGAAAGCAGTAGAGACGCTACGGGCATCATCGTCGTCGTGAGGGTTCTGGCCTGGCGCGCCGCGAGTCACGCGAATGCTAGCAGAGCTGCCTCCGAAGATGCTGCCATTGTCCGGAACGCCGGCCCTGTAAGGCTCGCGTCCGCCAGACTCGACGTAGCGCTTCAATCGGTCAGATTGGCTAAGACTAGGCTGCTTGCTCATATCATTGATGCTCAGACCTGTGAGGCTGACACCGCCCTGATCAACGCTGCGTCCGTCAGTGACGCTGCAGGTGACATCAGACTCAGTAGCAGCGACTGACTCGCCAGCCACACTGGGTGCTCCCTTGGGTCGGCCACCATTTGCTCGACGACCGCCAGAAATCGCAGGCCAGGACTCGCCGAAGTTCTGGAACATAGGGGGGTAGCCAGACGGAAGGCCAACACCACCAAGTGCGGAGCCGTGGACAGAAGACACATCATCGGGGATGTAGCCTACTACAGACCCAGAGTCATGATACTCGTTCCGGTGACCGCCGTTGCGACCATTCACTGCATTGTTGGGAGCATTATTTGTCTGGCTGAAAGACATCTGGAAGCGCTGTGGGCCTCTGTATGCTTGCTTGGGCCGGCTGAACTGAATCAAGGACTCCTGAAGGTTAGACAAGGGCCCCTCAACGAGACAGTGACGTTCCTTGAAGTGTTGCAAAAGGCAGTTCCACAATGGGTGCTTAGACAAGACCTTGGGGTTTCCTAGGATGACCAGACCAAATCGAGCACGAGTAAGGGCCACGTTGAGACGACGAGGATCGCTCAGGAAACCAATGCCTTGGTGATCATTGGAACGAACACAAGAAAGGATAATATAATCCTTCTCTCTGCCTTGGAATGCATCGACTGACGCAACCTCAATCTCCTTGTAATGTTCCTTCTTGAAGGTGCCGTTTGCCTGCATAGAGCTCACAATGTAGCTCCGCTGTCCCTCGTATGGAGTGATGATACCGATATCCTTAGGCTGAACACCTGCCTTGAAGAAGCGCGTGACGATCTTCTCAACGTTGGTCGCTTCAGTACGGTTAAGATATGAGGTGCCTGACGCCGAGATTTCTTCATTGCCCAAGTTTGACCAAAACATCATGGGATCATCAATGATAGGCCAAGGGAAGTCAACATCGCGACGGACACGATCAGCAATGGTGATACCATTCTGCAGCGAGCCTTCGTAGAACATATTGGACGGGAATTCCGAAAGGCACGGGTGCATGCGATACTGGACATTCAAGCGAATAGGAGAGCAGCCCAAGATGACGAGACGCTCGAACAGAGACTGGTTCAAACCGGCCTTCGCGGCCTTCTTGTTCATGATCACGGGGCCAAGTTGCTGGTGATCACCGACCAGTACAACTTGCTTGCAGCCCAGAACCAGGGGGATCATACACTCGGGCTCAGCAGATTGGGTCGATTCGTCAATTAGGACAGTGCGGAACTTGCCCTTTGAAAGGCGAGGATCACCTGCACCAACACATGTACAGCAGATTACATCCGCGTTGGTCAAGATTTCACGTTCAGCGGAGCGAGTAAGTTGCTTGAGGCGCTTTTCATCTTGGCTGGACAATTCCCCGAGTTCAGCCTTCAGCTGGTTGAGTTTTACTAACTCAATGTTGCTGTCGTTCATACGAACCTGCTCGTGCAGCGAAAGGAAACCAACAGCAGATTCCACGTCCTCGCGAGATTTAGCAGTAACTCGCACGGTCTTGAGACCCGTTCGATGGATACGCTCGCAGAGCTGGTCAACGGCAACGTTGGACGGAGCGCAGACAAGAACCTGGCCTCCATTGATCTTGGCAAGATGGTAGATGATGGTGGCCGAGGTAACGGTCTTACCAGTTCCGGGAGGACCTTGGATCAAACTGAGAGGTCGTTGGAGCACACTTTTGACCGCGTTGATTTGACTGCCATTCAGATCTGGCAGACCCGGAACACTGAATTTTTCGGGATCTGGGTCTTCATAGGAGCTGCAGCAACCTCATGACCAAGAAGGCGATGGAAGATGTAGCCTGAGACACTCTGCTCATCCACTGCAAATGTCTTCATGGCACATTGCATGCGGTCGAAGGAAGTTGATTTCCAAACATAGTCGGCCATAAAATTGTGTGTGCATTCAGTGGGAACTGACTTGTGGTCGCCCTTGGCGCGTAGCTCGATAGTGACCTCGTCAGATTGATTGTTCGGGATTTTGATGACATAGCCCACACCCTCCCACTTGGGACGTAATTCACCATTGTACTTGATGCGCATTTCATCACCCACGGCCAATTTGACATCTCCCAGCTCAAGCTTGGGCAGCACAAAGCTTGCGAGGTGCTTGTTGTTGAGACCAAGATCCCAGCGCACGATGAGTCCATCCTGGGATTGAGATTCCTTCAACTTGCGGTCGTAATCAGCCTCAATCTTGACAAGTGGGCCGAAAATGTTCTGATATTGGAAAGCATCGTCATAGCGAAGCAGGACTGGCGCGGGCTCATCATCCACTGCCGTGGCCTTCTCTAGGTCTTCCAAGGTTGCCTGAGAGTTGTCTTTCCACATTTCCTCCAATTTCGCAATCAATTGAGGACTGAGGTGACGGGCTCGGAGTTGTTCCTGGTCAGTAGGTGCTCCCACCAGCCAGGGGAGGAAAGAACGATCCTCAATGAGAGGCTGCCAGCGCGAGGTGTCCCAATTCATGTCCTTGGAGGAAGGCATAGAGGCACATGGCTGCCGACAAAGCAAGACGACAACGGTATCGGATTTTGCGGGGATGAAGCCAAGCAAAAAGACATTCTTGGTGCCACAGTTGTAGCATTCCAGAATAGTGTCACCCAAAGACGAGCCGGGGTGGAGCTGGACTTCCTTATGACGAGCGCGGACAAGGTGATTGACGATATGCGAGGAAGAGGTATTGCCACGTGCACTGCAGAACCATTTATTGCACGAGAGACACTTGACGACGCTGCTCGGGTTGTGAATACCGCAGTACCTATAATATAGTCAGTGAATGTCCATCCACAAAAGGAAATATCTAGACTGACGCGCATGCATGAGCAGGGAGCTCTATTTCCTCCTCTCCATTTCCTTGGGACTTCTGGTGCCCGTTTGTGGGTGCACCGACTATGCTTTCCATGTCATCATCTTCAAAGGTATCAGAGCCCTCATCTTCGTCATCATGTCGGCGTGGACGCGCGCGGCCGAGTGCAATATCATTAATTTCAACGCCCGCTGAGGGGTCTTCCGGTTGGTAGCTCATTATGGGTACCGATGTTGAACGTTGATAGGGATGACTGGAGCTGATCAAGATTCAAAGCAAAGGGCAAAGCAAAAAAAATAGTTGAAATCAGAAATGAACTTTGCAGTCATAAACGATTTAAAGAGCGTAGAGGACAATCCGGTCGTCCTATGGGGGTATTCAAGTGTTGAAATCTCCAGGGTGTGCCTGAGGGGCAAACGAACGGAGATCTATATCGAGATGTGGGATTAGCGGTACATTCTTGACAGGAACAGATTAGCACATACAACCAGTCCAGCTCTCTGTGTCAGAGGACTGACAAAAGAGAGTCGATGAGTTTGTCTCGAAGGATGGGCAAAAAGCGTTCTCCGCAACTGCCCAGATTCTTTATCGGTGCGATCCCACTACGGCTAATCAGACGAACCAAAAACGCAGCCCCGGAGTTAAGAGAAAAAAAAAGTTGCCCGCTCAATCTCTACTCAAGCCACTTTTACTTCAATCTTCAAAATGCTGGTAAGTGAAGGATAAATTTGAAACAGTTGATATTTTACTTACAATCAGTAGCGCCGCCAAACTCGCGAGCGTCGCGATTATCTCTATCGGAGAGCTTTGCTACTCCGTGATGCCTCCATTGCCGAAAAAAGATCGCAACTGAAGGCTTCATTGGCTTCTGGAAAGCCTCTAGATCCTACAATCGCAAATGATAAAACGCTTCGGGAAGACTTCAAATATGACGAATCAAAGGACAAGGAAGACGCTGAGATGGACATCGACGATGAATACGTTTTAACCTCCGGCATTATCGACCCCCGTCCTTTGGTTACCACCTCTCGCTCCCCCTCCGCTCGCCTTGGCGCATTTGCGAAAGAAATCCGCCTTCTCCTTCCCACCTCCATTCGCCTCAACCGTGGAACTCTCGTTCTTGGAGATCTCGTCTCTAGCGCAACCTCCGCGGCTCTGACCGACATGATTCTCCTCCACGAGCACCGTGGTACCCCGACCGCACTCACTATTTCACACCTTCCCCATGGCCCAACCGCCAGCTTCTCTCTTCACAATGTTGTCCTTCGCCAGGATATTCCAAATGCCGCTCGCGGTACCGTATCGGAAAGCTACCCCCACTTGGTCTTTGAGGGCTTCAAGACGAAGCTGGGTGCCCGGGTTGTTCAGATTCTGAAGCACCTTTTCCCCCCTCGTGAGACTGGAAAGGTCGGCAACCGTGTTGTGAGCTTTGTGAACAAGGACGACAACATTGAAGTGCGCCACCACGTTTTCGTCAAGACTGGATACCGGGATGTGGAGCTGGCTGAAGTTGGACCTCGCATGACGATGCGACTTTTCGAGATCCGCGGAGGTACATTGGAGAAGGGCTCGAGCGGCGATATCGAATGGGCTCTTACCCAATACACGAGAACCAGCAAAAAGAAGGAATACCTGTGATTCTTTACGAGCTCGCATCACTACATTGGCTGTGGCGTGGATGGTTAGGGCAGAACCTCATCTCGTCACATTGGCCGACTGGCGTATCTGGCGTTAGAGGGCAATTAGAACGGGTTCTTTTGTCATGTTCAAGTTAGTTTGTGATTTAAATGGCAGCGGAGAATGTCTAATCAAAATATTAAAGACATGTACAGCAGCTTTTGGGGCCATCATGCCCCGATTTTCTGGCAGGGAAATTGGCTACTACTCTATACTTACCTAGGTATCATGTTATAGTATATGAAAACGCACCTGGGCACAATACCTGAGATAACCTTAACTTTATACATTCCCTGGCACCACTATACTACAACATAGTGACTTGTGTAAATGGCCTAAAGCCTAGATATCTGTATCTATACTTAAACTTTCCTCTTTCCAGTATTATATTTTAACATAGTAGGGGAAAAGAATGAAAAAAGAAAAAAAAAAAGGCAAAAAGAAGAGGGATTCCCAGCGGTACATGACCCAGATGACCATCCGACCACGAACTTTAATTCCAAGGGTAATCAAACTCGGGCCTGTGGCTCGTTAAGAGCAACCTTGCAAGTTTGACATTGCTCTTAACTAGGTACTGCACTACTCGAGTTATTGCCCGAAACAACCTTAACTTTATATAAATCCCCCATCCACGTGACTAGGTACATATCGTTAGTATAACCTAAGTGGATATAATATGTGGCCGGTAGATTAGTCAAAACCAAATCTCCTCCCAATTCTTTTTGCAGATTTGGGCACCGTTATATCCCCGAAGTATTCATTCCAACCGTTTTCCATCAAGGAGGAAGATAAGGACATCGCTGAGCCTATATCGCGACTCTCATTAAGTTTGGTAAAGCCCTCCGTGTTGACATGCTGGTGTCAAACAATTCCGGTCTACGAGCAATATGTCAGCTAATTTATGTGACCTAACAATGGAATTACTGTCGTGGTTACGGCAAAGAGAACACAGGCTTCAACTATTCAAGATGATGGAAGTGGGCTAATAGTTTCCAAAAAGTGGGGACATGCGGGTCACACTGCATATGATTAGCCCTAGAAGGATCCACACGATCATCCCGGACCCACCACAGGCGAAGAGCCGCCCTATAATTCACTACAACTTAAGGATAATGTAATTTTGACCATATTTCTAAGGGGGCTATTTAGAGCCGTAGATTAGTAAAACAAGGAATGGCTAATTGATATCGATCTCGACACCGGGAGGAACTAGTATATTAGTAGTATAGTATGCTGGAGTACTCGTTTACTTCCTCGCATTTTTGTACAATGCCACTAAAGCTTTATTATATTAGGATGTATTTTTATAAGCCTGAGAGCAAAGCGCGTACGGGATATCCTAACATCTTCGAATTTGCATTCAGCATAAAATCTGCGATAAAATTGATCCATCCACATCCATTGGGGAATCCGCTCGTGAGTGTAGGTGTTAGCCACCTACAGGGATTCCTACCATCCTTGGGTACTTACTATCTACTTATCAATTTCCTCCATTTCCTCCTCTTTGTCCTCCTCCTCCTCACCATCATCAGCTTCGCCCCCATCTTCGCTCGCACCTTTAACTTGGTGATCTGCTATCTTGTTCTCCATACCGTCCTTGACACCATCTTCGACACCATGCTCCTCGGTACCATCGGAGGTGATGCGGCCAGTCGATTCCCCACAACCGGTGCTTTGGGGTTCCCTCAGGAAGGCACCAAGAATAGACGTCTTTTCCTCAAGATAGAACCAACCCTCGTGAACAGGCAAGCTGTTTCCGTCCACATCTCTCTTTGGGGGTGGCATCTTCCCTTTTGCCCTGTTATCCCATTCCTTGCCAGTCTGTTCCTTGAAGAACTGCTTGAACTTTTCCACGGCAACCTCAAGTTTGCACCTTGGTCCCGCTAGAAGTTCGACATTGGACGTCCCAACGCGGCTGAATTTGGCGTATGTCGAGTAGGTGTGTGGTTTGGCGATGGATTCGAAGAGCTAGACAGTGTCAACATTATTTTTCGAAAATAAAAGGAAATCCACAGAATACTTCAATATCGCTTACTGTCAATTGGTACTTTTCTCTGCTGATGACCGTTGGTTTCGATTGGCGGAACAAGGTGGTACTGTAAACCACATTTGTCTTTCGGTCTTGGTACACCTGACGCACGGCTGTGATGGGTAAGTATTAGACCCGGATATGCCATTTGATATGAGGATCATGCTTACGCTTTCTTTTGCCCTTTGTAGCGAGGAAAGGATCAACTGTAGAGGACAGGTCAGTACAGTCTGCATTGTGGCAATAAAATGGAGCTCCAAAAAACTGATACCTGTCCGACGCTTTGGAATATTTCCTTTGATCTCCTTGGCCACTTTTGAGGACTTCGGTGTTACTTTTTTCTTCTGGACTTCCTTTTTCTCGGGCTTCATAAGGTTCTTCAGAAGATATGGTCCCTCGGGTTTTGGGCGGCGGGTGTTTGATAGCAGCGAGTCTTCAAGCCAATCGTATGAGACGATCTTGACGGTGCTGAGCTTCGTAGCATTTTGCACTGTATTGTGCTAATTAGTTTCGAGGCCTTTGGAGTATTCAATGTTAAATACCTGGAACTGCATTGCTTTTGAAGGCCTCCTTTGTAGCAATGAGATGGGTGATTCGGGGGTTCACGTCTCTCGAGAACTGCCCTCCATTTGCCCGAATCCACTGTGGGATCTTTTCACCGACACCGTCTTCGAACTTGCCTACTATAGAGGCATGAACTTTTTGGAACGGTTTCCCCATCTTGAATTCACGCTGCTGTATGAGAATTGAGTAGATGAGTCTAAGTGTTTCGTTTTGTTTCCACTGGCAGCGGGAATGCCCCAAGAATAGCTTGAGTGATAAAACGTGTGATACTGCCAGAAAGGAAGACTGGGATACTGCGAGGATTAGTTTTGCGGCCAGAAGTTGCGAGGCTTTTCTGGCTGCCGCAATATTTCAGAAATGAGTGTGTGTGTGTGTGTGTGTGTGTGTGTGTGTGTGTGTGTGTGTGTGTGTGTGTGTGTGTGTGTGTGTGTGTGTGTGTGTGTGTATGTGTGTGTGTTGCTGGAAGACAAGTCTTTCAGATAATAAATGAGGGGATTAGTTCGATGACGCCGAGGCTCATTTGACCTCTGCTGCCGATTGAGATCTCTTTCAGAATTTCAGAAATGGACAGAAGAGCGTCGGAAATGAAATGCATCCATTGATAGGGGACAGCACTTTGAGGCAATACTGTGATATACTGCTTAGAGCTGCCAACTTAATCTGCTTTTGCAACGTTGATATGGAATGCACCGAGTATGATGATTTCTAGAGGGCGAAAGTGATGAGAAAGTAGCAAATAATGAGATTTCGAAAGCAATTTAAGATTGAGATCTACTTCAAGAGAGGATCAAAACTCATGCCTTAGTATATCAAGCAAAGCCTTTACCGAACAAGTGAAAGTAATGTAAATATAGAAGAAACCCCGAATAATATTGATTGCTATGGATATTCTCTATGAATATCGAATATAAAACCCCGAGATAGAATGAGAAAAGAAGTCATCCTGAGTAGTGTAAATGCACGTCCCTAGCCTGTTCATTGCCGGATACTTTTAGCAGACTTCACAAAGGCTCGAATTTTCTCCAAATCCTGAGCACCGTTTGTTTCTACACCTGAGCTAACATCCACTGCGACGACTTTTTGGCCCAACTCGCCCAGTTTCTTCACCGTGTCGACCACATTGTCCGGGTTTAATCCCCCAGCCAGGATTACCCTCAATCCCTCGTCGCTATCGAGGACCTTTTTGACACCGCTCTCCTCCAGAAGCTCGCCAGAGCCTCCGGCCCCAGAGTCCAGCAATGGAAGAGTGTGGTATGCCCTGCGAGCAATGCCAATATCACCAGGGGCAAATTTGCGAATGACAGGAACTGGAATCAAACTAGACCACTCCAATGGCTCGGATCCATGCAGTTGCACAACATCGAGACCCAGCTTTTGTTGTTGAGAAATGACATATGATAGCGGCTGGTTCATGAACACGCCCACGAGCAAAGCACGAGAAGGGTGACGCAAGATATTAGTAGAGTGATCGAACCATTCCAATGATGTAGCATTTGTCGACTGTTGCGATGTACCAGCCGGACGAGGGGTCGACTTAACCACCCGGGAAATTCCGAGGGCCACATCATCTGGGACAAGTCGTGAGCGTCCCTGAACCATGATTATGCCAATCAAATCCGCGCCAGCTTGAATAGCAGCCAGAGCTCCTTCTTCGGTCCGAGTTCCACAGATCTTCACCAATGGAGCACTTGGTGATGCGCCAGCAGAGTTTCGATTAGAACCGCCGAGAAGCTGTGCCACAAAGGCAGAGGTATCAGGTGCCCTCATAAGAGCTTCTCCAACAAGAATGGCCTTAACACCTTCCTTCTTATAAGCCTCCACATCTTGGGGCCCCAAGATTCCGCTCAGGGCACACACAATTGTGCTCTCAGGGACTTGATCCATTAGGCGACTGGTAGTTCCGAGGTCGACCTCGAAGCTCGTCAGGTCTCGGTTGTTGACACCGATGACTTCAGAACCCAGGTCAACTGCAATCTTCATCTCTTCGGGGGTGTTGACTTCGACCAGAGGCTCCATGCCGAGACTGCGCGAGTAATGGTACAGTCTAGTCAATAACTCAATGTCCAGCATCTTCACAATCAGTAGAACTGTATCAGCTCCAGCCAAACGGGCCTCCAGGATCTGATACTCGTCGAAGACAAACTCCTTTCGGAGGACAGCGGGTCGGTTAGTGAGTCCTTCCAGGCTCTGACGAACAGCCCGCAGGTCATCTATGGTGCCCTTGAACCACTCCGGCTCTGTAAGGACAGAAATGACGCTAGCGCCAGCTTTGGCGTACTCCCGTGCTTGAGCAGGGGCACAAACGTCGGCCGAGATGATGCCCTTGGAGGGTGACGCACGCTTGATTTCGGCCATGAGTGAGAGAGGGTAGTCTGACTGTCTCAGACGCTCAGGGAAGGACAATTGAGGAGGCGCAATGTTCAGATCATATGCGGCTTGAAGAGCCTCTGGTCGCAGAGCCGGAATCTTCTTCTGCTCGTCAACAGCATTTTTGCGATGGGCGTAGATCTTGTCCAAAATGGATAGTTTCTTTGCCGGTGCAGAGGCTGCTGCTGCTCCCTGCTTGTTATCCCAGGTCCCAGAGGTGAGTTCCAAGAAATTTCTGAACATCTTACGCCCGTATTGGGTCAAAATACTCTCAGGGTGGAACTGAACACCCTCAACTGCGAATTCCTTGTGTCTAACACCCATAATGATGTTCTTCCCACTGCCATCCCCCAGCTCGACCCGGGAGGTCACTTCCAAGCAATCTGGGATAGTCGAGTGTGTTCCGGCGAGCGAGTGGTATCGGGTGACCTCGAGCGAGGCTGGCAATCCCTGGTATACACCCTTGGAGTCATGCTTCAACTCTGATGTCTTTCCGTGCAGAATTTCGCCAGTCACATCCACCTTACCACCAAACGAGGTGATCATACATTGCTGGCCCATGCACACACCAAATATCGGAATCTTTCCGCTGAAATGTTGGATTGCGGCGTTACTGATTCCTGCGTCAGTCTCGGGGTGGCCGGGGCCAGGACTGATAACCAGTTGAGTAGGCTTCTTTGCAACCAAATCCTCAACAGTGACTTCGTCATTGCGGTAGACTGTGACGGTAGCACCTTCAAGTACAAGGTACTGGTAGACATTCCAGGTAAATGAGTCGTAATTATCGATCAAAATCACGTTGGATGCGCTGGCCAATTTGGCCGCTTTCGTGGCATGGTGGGGGGAGTGGTCAACAAGGTCCGCCATGACCGCGGATTGTCGTAGGATATCGGGGGGATTGAGATAATATGATAATCGGTCTGCTGTAAGCTTCTGGATCTCGCACACTTTAAACCAAATCAAATGTTTGCGAATTACTCGGTTTGGACGGAGGTGAGTCAACAGAATGTCGAGTTTACAAGTTTCCACTCACCGCCCGGCAATAAGATCAGATAGGGCACCTGATTGTTGACCCAGTCGCGGTGAATAATATTCTTTTGAAGCTCCCTCTCAATTCAAGAGCTCCCCACGCTCGCCATCTACCTTTTCTTTGTTCTCCCGTCACCTCCCTGGTGTCGCCTCCTTCCGCTCTTCCTTTTTATCCTATGATGATCTAATTGCCCAACATGGCTCCCGTTCCGAGGGCCTATTTCCCGTCCCTGGACAAATGCTTCTCCGGGGACGTTCAACTCTTGTATGTTCACTCTAATCAGTTGTCTTCATGGAAGGTAATATGCTAATATAATACAGGTCCTGGAGAAGAGCTTTTCTCTACGCCATTGACCCCGAAAGTCGTGCTGACGACGGAGGCAATATCGATGCCTTCTTTTCACACTCCGAATCTATTCGCCTACTCTCCGACGGCCTCAAACCGTTCCCATCCCCTTCCGCAAAATCAAAATCTGAATTCGAATCCAAAACCGCCGCAATCCATGTCGAGACGAATGGCCACAGCTCTTTTGACCTGAAGGAGATCAAGGCCGACGCGCTATGGTTAAGCAAGCAAGCCGGAATCGACGAAATCGCCGCTCTTCGCATCGCTGTATTGGAATGGCAGAACCGTCCAGCAACGCGCCTCACACTTGGATTTTCTAACGAGGAAGCGACCAGTCTCCAGAGCGCGGCTGGGACCGAGAATCTTCGAGGCTCTCTAGCCGGTCCCAACTTCGCCAGCCTATTGAACCAAACAGCTAGAAGCGATGGTGTTCAGTCATTCGAAAAAGAGGAGAATCGACGTTTGCGACTCCGCGAAGTGTATCTTTCCGAGACAAGCCATGTGGTGAAGACACTCCGCAAGCTGCTTGCTCTGTCTCTGCACGATGGCATCTCAGCCGACTCGACCGCCCCCGACAGTCATGATCGCAAACTTGCTTTGCGCAAAATAGGGACCACAATTTTCCAAGACAAGTCGACAGGTGATGGATTGGACCGATTTCTTCAAGAATGCATCACCTCGATACGCAGTCGGTTGACGAGTTTGGAAGGAGACGGTGGCTGGCTCAGTGCTGCAGAAAGCAGCGAGGAACTGGAGAACATCTGGAGAACAAGTCTCGTGGAGGAGATTGTCCATATCGTACAACTCATGTTCCACCAGCTTCAAGCCTCGGTGGAATTTCCAACTGCAGACCTCCTATTGTCCTGGCTCCAGCTCATGGCTGATTATAGCTTCTTTGAGACAATTCAAGTGGTAAGTGACCAGTCGCCTACTTCGAGCTATCGAAATGCTAACGTTTTCTTCTAGCCTTGTCAGCAACCTGTAGAAGTTTTGTTACCCCTTCAAGCTTTCGTGTCACTTACCACGTTAGCGTTTTTAAAACCATCACTCGCCATCTCTTCCATTCAGAATGAGACACACACGCCATCATCGCCCCAGCCGTACTTCTTGTGCAAAGAGAAACTCTCTCAAATCAACGAGATCTTTCTTACTGCATGCGGCGGTTTGAACACCGCGAATCCGGCAGCTTTTTCGTGGGGTTTGATCTTGTATACCATTCAGGAGCTGGCAGAAAGCGCAAGAACCGACAGAGAGCATGATCTGAGCCGTGATTCCGCTGCCTCCTACAACGAACAGACACATAATGCAGGGTTATCTCGAGCATCCGAACAGTCAACATATGAAATATTGCTTGACTGTGCTAGGACTCCGCAGAGCACGGCCGAAGATGCTATTCCCATTCTGACATCTGAGGTTCTCAGAGAATCGGCATTTAACACCGTCATAGCCTTGGCTAGTAAGACCGCGTCAATGTCAGCCGTTGATGATGGCCTGACAACCCGATGGGTTCGGTTGTCACTTCTTGACCTCATCCGAGTTGCTGTTATGTTTTTGGATTACTCCCCGGAAATCGTGGGATCAGTCCTGGCTATATTAAGCGATGATGACAACGAGCTGTCAAGAGACTCGAATTCTCTAGGGTCTGTCACCGATCCTAAGTCTGTATTTGCCAAAGATCAGAATCTGATGGAGGGTGTCTTTCGCGTTGCACGGTCCCGTTTCCCTTATGAAACCGCCCCATTTCTACAGCTCTGTCGTGCTCTCGTCAGTGGGCACTCTTTGAATGAAGAAGGCCTGCCGGCTATTCTCGAGGAGATCGAGAACATGGAATCATTTACACAGATTGTCTCGCCAACTTTCCAGGGTTATGCCACCATTCGAGAGGATGAGAATGCTGATTTTGTGTCCTTACTTCAACCCCTCCCAATGTTTGAAACGCCATCCCAGAACCGTCTTGTCGAGAGAGAACCAAGCAATGCTTTAATCGTCAGTGGTTCTTCTGAAATCCCACGGCTTACCGTTGGTCAAGTCATTTCCGATTCAAGACCCGCGGTCATCATGTGGGAACATCGATACTCCTGCTTAAGCTTTCTAGGAAGCTGGCTTGAAGAATGGAGCGAGACCGGTGTCCACTCGCCTGGGTGGACTGACGACACTGCCACGGAAATCATTGCTCTTTTGACAGATTTGATAGCCCACTCTAAGACACAAAGTTCTGGCGATGCAAGCGGCAAGAGGATCCTAGAGATGGCCAGTGATGGGTTGTCTAAACAGGGTGACATCATTTCCGTGATCTTCGATATCTTTGAACGCAATTTGCAGACTATCGGCACCCGAGGAGATTTAGGCAAGTCCTTGGATGCAACCATGGCATGCCTTCGCTTTATCAAGGCACTTCTAAAGATCTTGCCCAATCGAGTATGGCCTTTCCTTGGTCGCAGCAGTCTCATTGGGTCCGATGGCAAGGGTGGTGTTATGACGGCAATCGTTTCAGCAATGGAAATTCCTTCTGGCGAGTATCCGTTCCTCCTGAGCTGTGTCGACCTCGTTGACGCTGTCATCGATGATGCGGCATCTCGAGCAGTATTGCGAAAGAGCCCGGGCAGCGTGACAAGCAAATCATCCATTGCATCAGATTGGAGTGCAGGTATTCCATCCCACGTCATGAGAACTATTATGTTGAACTTCACGCGCACAATGCTGGAGATTTTCAACAGTAGTGGAAATTGGAGGTTCAATCTGCCAGAACAGCGGTTCAAGATCAACTCGATGCTTGCCAATTCGTTTGAACGTGTTCTGTACTATGCCTTCGGAATCAATGACAGCCCGAAACTCGAAACCAAAGTTACTGGCGTCTTCTCTACATCTGCAGCGTACATTTTAGATATGCTGCGCCCTCGGTCAACCGCTGACCTGCCCTTCAATCCAATTCTTCGGTTGATCGCCGAGGGTCTCCAGACACCACCAACACTCCACCTCAGATATCTCACCCTCTTCGAGAACCAGGTCAAATCTACACTACGGCTCTGCATCAAACTTGTGCAGGCAGCCCAACTAGCAGAACAACCTGGCTCGCTTCTGGAGGAACAACTGTTCAAGGCCAGCCCAGTTCTAGTCAAACTCTACGCGCTGCATGATGCGTACAGGTTGCCGGTTGTGTCGCTTCTCGAGATTTTGATATCCAGTGCCGCTTCAAACCCAGATAATGAACCCCCTTCTCTTGTTGGCCACCTTGGGGCAGAGTCGTCCTGTCTGTTCCTTGATGTACTATCACAGCTGGACAAGCCGATGTGTGATAGGCCCCTACTTCTTGCAGTGTGGCAACTGCTATCGACATTTGTTAGCAAGCGCCAGCAGTGGCTTGCAGTTTTCATTCTCACAGGATCATCCCCTCGCCAGACTCTGAAGAAAGAACCCACTTCTGATGGTCTCAGGATGAGGAGCGTGCCTTTCCTGAAAATGGCACTTGATAAATTGTCTCACATTGATCAACAAGAGCCGCAAGTGGCGTTGGCGTTGCTCGAGTTTGTCTCTCGTGCCCAAGAAAATTGGCCATGGGCCACTTCCCATCTGAGCAAGCATCCTCAGTTCTTCACCAGCATAATTAACCACGTCTCTAAGTTGAAGATTTCTTCTCTACCAGTGATGGACCAAATCTATGCCACACGGATTGCAGCCGTTGTCGCGGATCTGTGTGCGGTCTACCTGCACTCTGCAAAGGAGGTGGGTGACCGAAGCTTTATAAAGACCTTGATTCCATTGGTGTCGTGGTATGCCAAGGATGCAGTTGAGGTTTCAGCTTACAATTCCTCATTGCATGCCAACTTGAAGAAGAACTTCGAGATGCGGTACTCGGGCTGCAAGATTGTTGACTTCAAAAGAACACCGCTTGAGGTTCGTAGTCTAGGACGGGATTACTACTACGACTTGAGCATGGGAGATAAGCTTCTGTCCTACGACTTTGCCTGGGCTGGCACCAAGAACCGTGGCTTTGCCGAGGAGTTTGAACGCGCCAACGTCAATTTGTCCCTTGTCGAGGCGCAGGTGGTAAGTTTTCTTCCGTTCGTCGCAAATGAGTTTATTTCCTAACCTGGAACAGAGCCTTCTCCATAGCTGGAAGTTCTTCGCTATCGAGCACTGTGCCGATTTCATGCCCGATACCGAAGTCCGAAAGTCAATGGCACTGGTCGCTCAAAGTTGTTTGAAAGCCAATATTAGCAGTGGCCCTCCTGAAGCCATCTTCGAGCGAATCCAACAAGCGCGCGTTGATTTCGCTCAAGCGCTTCTCCAGCGGCTTGTCGAAGTACAAGCTCGAGGTGCTGAAGTCTTCCAACTACTCGAGATTACCTGGAAGGCACTGCGATCTCGGCATCTAACATACGAAGAGGCTTTGATTAATGACGATACCGATTACTTCCGGTCCCTCCTGAACGTGTTGTTCCTTTCCCTTCAGTTCCACCTGGATAGTCCCTCTCGGAGTGCCCCCGAAGCTATCAACAAAAAGGCTGAGGTTTCTTCGGATCTAACTGTCATTGTGGAAGTCGTGAAAACAATAGTGGCCCAGGGCTTCAAATCCCTCACTACTTATCTCCATGACGCGCCGGAGAAATGCGCACCGAAAGATTTCGCCATTATCATTGCTATTTTGCAGACATGCTTGCAAGTGAAGAATGCCGATCGCCTTTATGAGCACATCGTGTACCATATTGAGGAACACGACACCGCTCGTCATGCGACGACGCTCTTCTCCTGGGCCGACCAATTAGCCGTGGCAGGCGACCCCGTGTACGCCGAGCTCAGCGTCTCAATCCTGGTCAAGATGTCAACCCTGCCCATGCTCGCAGAACACCTTGCTGTCGAGGCTGTCTTGATGAAACTTTCCACCTGCCGTCTTACAAACATTCTCTGCCAAAAGAAATCCTTCGGTCCCTTTGACCCTGTTTCCCGACTATATGCCATCTGGACTGGAGGATTCCTTCCTCTGTGTCTGAACATGCTCTACAGTGTCATGCGGACCGCGCCCGAGGTGGCAGCATTCCTCAACCAATTCGAATCCCGTCTGACCCGCGCGTCAGAAGCATTCTCCAGCCATGCTGCCGTTTCCTCCGTTCCGACATCCAAGTGGATCAGTCTTAGCATGGTCTCCGAGGCCTACTCGCTCGCACTGATCTCATTCATCCTGGACCGGTTCCGTGAGGCAGGTGCCAGTGCTGGAGTTGATGCACAGGCCATCCAAGATCTCAAATGGGATCGGGTACAAGTCAAGGAAGATATTGAGGAGCTGCTCGGTCGCCGCACTGCTCTACGTTCACGCATTGTGGCAACCAATGAGAAGGAGGTGGAATGGTCCCGACAAAAGCCTGTCGACCCAACTTCCGGCGCCGAAAACCGACTGGAGGAGAAGTTTGTTAGTGAGATGAAGGCAGCCGTTACGTGTTTGGGTGGGGAGGATTCATGAATATGCTCTTCATAGCCTTTGCTATTTGTCTTTTCTCTTTTTTTTTTCATGTATTCTGGGTTGGCCGGGGTGTAGTAGATGAATTATTTTATGCATGGAGCTCAAGTTTCAAAAACAATTGTATTATTTCCAGTCCTTTTATTCTTTTGGGTCGTTAATTCTGGGATATGGCCTAGTTTTATCACATCCACTATGCCATACCCCAACCATCCATGGATGGAGAATACCTATTACGGCGCAGTCCAAGGCATTAACCACTCGTTATTAGCCTTTATGTATCAGCTCCGCACACTAATTCGATGACTGATCTATTACCCCGTACACTGTGAAGACCGAGGCTCGGGCTTGTCAAGTTCCCCGCAAAACTTACATATGCATATAACCGACAATGCGGGGAGATGCATTGTGAACTCTGAAGGAGACAGGGGAATTGTGCAGAATTGGACCGTCCATAGATCTATTCTTTACTTATATGAAGCCTTTGCCATCATATTCCTCTAGGTCCATTTTTTCTCCTCACGTATCAATACCATTAAAGCATCACCTATCATATCCCCAACATGCCGTATAAATCCCGCTGGACAATCGACATCCCAGACACCCATCTAGCCTCTCTTCTCCTCAAATCCCCCACAGCCCCTCTCTCTAAAACCCACAAGAGCTACCTCGAAGCAGCCCGCCCAGAAACCCACTACCTCACCACCCATGATCTCCGCCTCTGGAGCCAGCGGTTCGCCGCCGGCCTACGCAAATCGGGACTCCAACCGGGAGACCGCGTCCTCCTCTTCTCAGGCAACGACCTCTTCTTCCCCGTAGTCTTCCTGGGCGTGATAATGGCCGGCGGAATCTTCACCGGCGCAAACCCAACCTTCGTAGCCCGGGAACTGGCCTACCAACTCCACGACAGCGGCGCCACATACCTCCTCTGCGCGCGCAACAGTCTAGAAACAGGTCTCGAAGCAGCCAAGCAAGCCAATCTCCCCACAACCCGCATCTTCGCCTACGACAGCTCCATCTACGACGGCGCCACAGCCCCGCAAAACGGCTGCGCATACTGGAGCGACCTCGTCGCTTCAGAAGAAGAAGGCAGCGCCTTTGTCTGGGATGAGCTGAATACACCAGCCTTGTCGTCGCGCACACTCGCTCTCAATTACTCAAGCGGGACAACGGGTCGTCCCAAGGGCGTTGAGATCTCACACAAGAACTACGTTGCTAATATGCTCCAGTACTGTCATACGGCAAGTCTGCATCCGAATTACAAGGCTCGTCTGGAGCGCTCGCGCTGGTTATGTTTCTTGCCTATGTACCACGCGATGGCGCAGAATATCTTCATTGCGGCTGCGCTGTACCGTGCGACGCCGGTGTATGTGATGCCGAAGTTTGAGTTTGTTAAGATGTTGGAGTATACGCAGAAATTCCGGATTACGGATTTTATTCTCGTGCCGCCGGTTGTTGTTGCGTTGGCGAAGCATCCTGCTGTCAAGAATTATGATTTGAGTAGTGTTGAGTTGGTTGGGAGTGGTGCTGCGCCGTTGGGGAGGGAGGTTTGTGAGGAGGTTGAGAGGTTGTGGCCTCCTGGGAAGATTAATATTAAACAGGGATGGGGCATGACTGAGTGAGTTTCTTTTTTTTTTTTCTTTTCTTTTTTCTAATCTATTTTCTGATCTATTCCAATCTTTGGGAACTAAACTCATCTTTCTATCCTCTAGGGCGACTTGTTCGGTTACAGGATGGGTTCCTACTGAAACTAGTACCTCCGCATCTGTCGGTGAGCTCAATGCCAATTGTGAGGCGAAGATTATGTTAGATGGATCAGAGGTGATAGAGCGGAATTGCCGTGGCGAGTTGTGGGTTCGAGCTCCGAATGTGATGAAGGGCTACTGGCGTAATGAGAAGGCCACGAAAGAGACTAAGACGGTGGATGGTTGGCTTCTGACGGGGGATATTGCGTTTGTGGATGACGAGGGCAAAATCCATGTGGTGGATCGAATGAAGGTATATTCTATTTTTATTATTTATTTTTGTTTTATTTCAAAAGAACAAACTAACGAGAGAACAGGAATTAATCAAAGTCAAAGGCAACCAGGTGGCGCCCGCCGAGTTGGAGGCTCTTTTACTTGAACATCCAGCGATCTCAGATGTCGCAGTGATCGGAGTTGTCATGTAAGTCTTTTTTTTCTTTTTCTTTTTCTTTTTTTTTTGGATTCATGGATCACCCTATTTTGGATTATTCTAAAACCAAATTAGCAATAACGATGAGCGTCCTCGCGCATATGTGGTGCTTAGATCTGGCCAATTCGCCACTGCCAACGAGATCGCGCATTTCTTAGACAACAAGGTCTCCGCGTTCAAGCGGATTACCGGCGGGGTTGTATTCCTCGATGAGATCCCGAAGAATCCATCAGGGAAGATCCTTCGTATGAAATTGCGTGAGCAGGCCAAAGAGGAGCTGAAGAGTGTCACCGCCAAACTCTAGACTATGTTTATATTACTTTTCTTACCAGTATATCATTCATGATCATTCACATCGCATCTTATTATTCGTACTGTTTCTCTGATTTGCAGACCCAAGAAATCGGGCCAGTCAGGGCGATCATTCGACCCACTTTAGGCCTTAAGGCATAAGATGAGACCAAAGGGGTAAAACATAGATCATTAACTACTTTGTACAGGCAAATTCCCGTTAAAATGGACTCCACTTCTTTGTAACTGGGAAGAATTTACCCTCCTAGGTTATTCCATTATTTGGCCATTCAACCTCAGTATAAGTAAAGAATTAGAGTTGTTTTTTTTAGATCTACCGCCCACGTGGTTTATTAATTCTAGTGGCCAAGTCCGCCCTTTTCTGCTGGCGTTATGATTATGTAATATAAACATGGCACCTGGGCTTATTACATAACTCCCAAACTGCCACCTGGGTACCTCCAGGGCTGGGCAAGACCCTCAGTTCTTTACAACCCCCCCCCGTTAATTCGAAGGATTTGCTCTTCGACGATCCTTACATTTTTAACGGGGGTTGGACTTTATTCGCATGGTTTAGTGTAAACCCACTATAATAGCCGAGCCGGACATGCTGCATTGTGATTCGATGTATGAAATGGCTTAGCGCGGGGGACCCATGCAGGCGCCAGCTGAAAGCCAAAGGCGACCTCGATGAGACGTACGTACATACGGAATACGGAGTACGGAGTACATTTGTCATGATCGACAGCACATGGCTGTTTTCTCCGGGCGTTAATCAACTCCAATAATTCGGCATTGGTTAAACCTTGGAACATTCCATGAGAATGGGATCTATCCTAATAGGAACAAAGAAAATGCTAAACGGTGGCGTGTAAAAGGTAAGCTGAGTGGAGTCTAAGGCTGGCTGGCCTGAAATTATCCACATTTTTCCTGTCTATAGAGTACTTTGTATACTGGTCAAGACTACGGAGTACGGAGATGAGGCAAAGACATTCTTCAAATGTTTTTCTTTCGAATCTTTCTGTCTTGTATTTTTGTATTCGGTTTGGCTTTTCGATCTATCATGTCTGATTTGCCACTTTAGAAACCCCGGTTCTCGGGTTCGGTATTTTGAAATTTTTTTTCTTCTCACATGTACGGCAGAAGCCCTATCTTGCAGATATATCCCGGTGCTTCAGGGATCACCTTCGATCATCACCCACCCCCCCCCTTCCCCACCCATAGCCTATTTAGGATATACAACTCTGTAATATTCGATCTCTAGCTCTTATATATGAACTAAAAAAGCCCGCCCCCTGCACACCGTCCCACTAGTTCCTTCTACTCGCCGCTTGTCTCCTCTCCGCCAAGTCCGCTCATAGTCTCGATTCAATACTCGTATCTTTGACTCGCTAAAATCCTTCTCATCTAGCCTAGATTCACTTCCCCACACGCCCAGTCTTAAGTTGAGCTGTTTCCCCCCCGTTCTACAGGGGAGGCAGTTTCAACTTAATCTTTCGCGAGTGGTGGACGCTATCCAACCACCCAAAACCAAGTTATGCACACTGCAGAACAAACATACAACTGTCTGTCTCGTGAGCTCCTGCAGTCAACTGCAGGGTTCTTTTTACCCGTGACCACCCTGGTCAGCTTTTCTCTTCTCGGTCTCATCTTCATCCACCGGTATATCAAATATCGTCGTCGGAGACAAACAAACATCATTCCTACATCTGGATTCAACCAAGAGAAAGTCCAAGACTTCTGGCTCCAGTCTATCATGGAGAAAGGAAATATCGTCCCATCGGCCTCGCGCCCTCCATCTGCTTGCGATATCCTGCAACCTTTATCGCATACCTGCCTCCTGCCAAGCAGTGGAGCCCTCGCGGCGCAGGCTAGAGAGCAGCAAAGTGGGAGATTAGCGGCGACAGCGAGTAGTCCTACATCTTTAGAGGCTTCTTCTGATGCGGGCGAAGAGGTGCAAAAGCGCAACGAAACGATCCAGCAAATGTGCGATGAGGATGATGAGGGAGTGCGGAGTTGGAAGCGCGTTGTTGTGGAGTATAGGTAGTTGGACGCCTGTTTTACAGGTTTATTCATTCCCTTCATTTATCGGAATTGGGGGTCTTCTTTTTTTTGTTTTTTTGCTGTCTCGGCCTGGGGTTATTTGATTCTGTTATGGTTTTTTTTTTTTTTGTTGTCTTTTGTTATGCCATTTTTTACGCCTTTCTTTCTTATTCCCTCCCTTTATGTGGGTCTTCACGTTTTCACGAATAATGTCTTTCCTTAGAAAAGCGTGGGCTTGGGTCATCTGTTTATTGCTCTGGGAGGCAGATACGTTTATCTTGCTGAGCACATGTTCAGCAATGCATATGAATATGACGAGTATTATGGTTATGATATATATTGCAAGGTCCAACCCGGCAATTATCTGCTGTTGTAGTTTGAAGAATATCTTCAAAATTCCTGGCCTTTGGTATAAATATTGAATTATACATGATCAACTGGCTATATAAATCACAAGGTAACGCCATGACTCCATCGCAAGTGAGACCGTTTTGTCGAGACATGTCATCCTGCAAGCTCGACATTTCTGCAGAAAACCCCATGCGGTCAAGCCTGATGATTAAGCTCTTATCCCGTTGGAGAAACCTGCATGGCCCTGCTGACTTCCCTTAAAATATACACCTGCAGAAACCTGATCCAGTCTAGGTCTAGGCCTTGATGGAACCGACTCAAGCATCGTTGATACGCTCGATGAGGAACCACGAGAAAGCTCAAATGAACTATTCGGTGCGGCCCGACTTGTTTTCGGTATCCGGTAAAATAGTGCGTTGTTGAAGTGTGATGCTTGATGTAGTAATTCTTCAATCCTTCTTCCCTGACGCATGCCGTCTTGTTCGATGCGATCGGTGGCGGACCTAGAATACATGAGCGACAGGAGGTCTAAGTGGTGATTACATACACGACGTACCATATGAGTGTATTTAGGAGAAGATTGATGGAACCAAGATGCGACTCGAGCTTCCGTCAGTATTGGCTCAAAGACTAGCCCCGGAGATCCCACAGGATTCGCCGCCATTGTGTTTTGACTTGAATAGTGAATTGCCAGGAGTGCAGAAACTTGACTTTGTGCCCACCATGCAATATCAATGAAGGCGTGGTAACTGTTGCTCGGTATTTATCTGTGGCGCTTTCGAGGTGCCCAAGGGTTTAGAGACACGAGCGGACCATAAGCCCTAATTGTTGCGAAACATCGGTAGCATCATGGACGAGAGTATTGAAGTTTCGGGACGATATAACCAACGAAGCTTTTTGCAACTGACTCAAGGAGCAATTCAAGCCGAATAAAACACCTTCAAGTTCTCGTAGATCGCGTGGTGTATTCTTTCGACCTGTGGTCGCGGCAGTAAATAACCGATAGGTAATTTGGCTGCAGAGAACAATGTCTCCAATAGAGAAACCAAATGACATTGTAATCGTCAAGTGATGTGTAAAAGAAGAAAATCAATAGCCAATAAATCGAATTGGAGACAGTAATATGAATCGGAAGGGTATTATAGGATAGGCAATCCAAGTATCAGATAACTAGGGAGTTCTAGGCTTCTCGTCACACTTGTGACAATATACCATATATTGCTATCTAGAGATCCATAGAACATGCAGGCATAAAATATAAATACTATAAAGTTTGTACTTCGTATATGATGTACTTTTAGCCTAGTGGCGGAGTAGATAGCCTCGTACACAGCCCCGCAATTGTGGACGGGGACCACGCCTTGGTGGCATCCTCCAATTATCGATCATCTAGTATTTTTTTTAATTATATTTCGCGCTCTGTTTGTGCTTCGAGCAATCCACTTATACATATGAGCCTGCTATTTCCCCACACTTGTTATTCCATGCATATTTCCCAATATATCTCATCCGTCCGGCTTCCTCTGCCGAAAGAAATCCTTTGATTCGGACTATGTTGTCACTTGCGCCTGGGAATATTCTTCAAGGCACCTATTGGAGCTATCACATTCTCAACCTTGTCAATGGAGATAACACGCACATCTCTAGTCTCTTCGAAGCCGAGGTTATACCACCTGAGAAGTCTCACAACACCCCTAAATTCCCCCAATGGTCCGTTATATTTTCTATAAATGATATATATCTAGGGCTATAAGGTTAATCTTACCGTACAAGCCTTTACCCAAGAAGTTTCACCAAACAACATGATTGCTATTAGCTTCATGCTTATCATCTTCCTAGTGTCGCTTCCTCTCAGTGCTTCCGGAAAATGTAGGACGTGATCGACGACAGCACTATCGCCTTAGAATAACTAGATACCACTCTTGAGGAGTTCAAATACCAGCCCAATATTTTAGGGACCCACTCACTTATTGTTGCAGCTCTAAGAGCAGCGCTAAATAGCTGTGTTGTTCTGGGAGACTCTAACTATGTGAACAAAGGAAAAGTACCTACCCTTAACATTGGAACCTCGAAAGAGTGAGTATTTACTAACTACCCTAGATTATAAACCAGTAATATCCTATCTCCTGGGATTGGAACTGAATATATTACCGTTAAAATTGGAGACTGAGGACTGGGCAAGCAGGTAATAGTAGACGGGACATACTTCTATGTACTCCTTAGTTAGATGAATTGTTATATGAATTGTAGTTAAAGTCCAGGCGATCCACTTGTTCCCCACCCGTGGACCTGTGCCAATGCTGAGTCATCTCGAAACCGCCCTCTACATCGATGCCACATCTTCAATCTACAAACAGCTCTCTTTTCCAATCCCCAGTCACAGCCATGGCCGTAACCGCATTCCCCACTGAAGGTTCTCCAGATCTCGCCCTTCTCAATGTCGCCCGCCTATTCACCAGACTCGAGCACAATCTCCTCTCCCCGGGGACAGACCGGCGCTCATTCCAACAATCAGAATACCAGCGTATGCGCGTGAACAAGGTAAGCATTTACTCCACCCTCCCAAGGCTTTACTTTCAAAGGGCATACTTCCAAAGGACAAATATATAAGAACCTCAAGTTTAACCAATGCCACAGAATGTTGAATACGCCCGCTCACTCCTCACCCAACTCGAGCGCTCCCTCCCACAAATAAAACCCCTCGACCGCAAACACGAAGCACAATCCGAGATCACGCGCGACAAACAGCTCTTGAAGCGTATACAGACCATTCTCGACGAAGAAGACGCTAAAGCCGAAGCAAAGGAAGATGAAGAGGATGAGACCGACGACATCGATGACGAATGGAAGGAGCTGTTCTCCAAGCCCGTCGCCGAGAAAGCTATCTCACCAGTATCCCAACCGAAAGACCAGCAGACACCGACGCAACCATCAGATTCGCAACGAGAAGTAAAGGAAACGAACGAAGCGCAGCAAACCATTACATCCACAACAGCCACTACAACAACACCAACACCCACACCCTCATCAACAAACCCACCAGCGCTCCCAACCCTCCGAAACCGCCACACAGCCCACCCCGCGCCGCCATCATCCACTGAAAAAGCAGCTGCGACGGGAAGCAATACGAACAAGCTTTCTGAAACAGAAGCTGAACTGAGCACCCACAGAATGGAACAGGAAGATCTTACTAGCTCGCTTCTAACGCTCGCTTCGCAATTGAAGTCCTCCTCGCAGAGCTTCCAGGCGACGCTGGAGGGGGAGAAGTCTGCTTTGGATCGCGCGGTGTCGGGTATCGATCGTACGAGTACCACGATGGAAGCGGCGGGGAAGAGAATGGGGATGTTGCGCAAGATGACGGAGGGGAAGGGGCTGTGGGGGCGGATGATGCTGTATGCGTGGATTTTCGGATTATGGGTTGTTGCTATTCTGATTGTTTACGTTGGGCCGAAATTGAGGTTTTGAGAGGCTGTCATAGGATGCCGCTCTCTTAATACTTTCTGTCTGTGATAGTTGATTCTATCTTTATGCGTCAATACCCATGTTTCGCGCTGCATAGATTAACTGTCTATAACTCTCTACAAATCACAAGGTTATTATCGATATCTACAACTGGGAGCATACGAATATAATACACATCGAGGGTATAGAAACAGTATGGAATTAAGAGTCAGAACCTTGAGAGTCAATCCTTGAACTCTGAAATAACCCAACGACCGACCTGGCATGACACATGAGAAGGAAACATTCAAATCCGCGGATCCTGCCATTTCCCCGTGCCCAATGCCCAAATGGACGCTCTTGGCTTCCAACGGACGCAAGACCAAGGAAAATGCTGGGGGAGACGATATGGTTACATACATAAACAAGAAATGGGGGGAGAGAGATGATAGGATATCCAGCATTCAAATCAGAAGGGTAAAAAAAATTGTGAAAGGAGATAGGAAAAGAGAAAAAAGAAGGGAGGGAAACACTCCTTGTTTTCTGCAGTGGATATCAGGAGTGACAAAAGAAAAACACAAAACCGGCTAGAGATCGTGTCAATGGCGGGGAAAATTAGAACATGAGCAAATGGAGAATAGAAAAAAAAAAAACGAAACGCAAAAGAGAATCAACGCCGGGATCTTGAAACGAGGCTTTTCGACCAGATCCGATCAGCCCCGGTTAATAAAAACATGCGATCTAGGTTCCACACACTTCGTCACCAAACGATAGGTTCATTAGATCAAACCGCAGAGACGGAGGTTCTCTTGGATGATGATATCTGTGAAATGTTAGACAAGTGTTGTGCACGAAGGATGGGATGGCTAAGCTTACCGTTCACTGCTGCCATCACGAATCTAATCTGGGTGGTATCAGTAGCGCAGGTGAAGTGCGTGTAGATCTGCTTTTGTTCGGCCTGGTTCAGGGAAACGAATCGGTTGAGGATGTAGTCGCAAGCCGCGGCGTAGTCGGCACCGCCCTCATAATCGGGGAAGTAGTTCTTCATCGGGCTGACGGGGAGCTTCTCCTTGAAGCGATCGATCTTGTTGAGGAAGAGAATGATCGAGGTCTTGACGAACCATCGGGAGTTGCAGATAGAGTCGAACAGAGTCAAGGCTTCTTGCATACGGTTGACAGTCTCGTCTTCGAAGAGCAGCTGATCGTACTCAGAGATGGCAACGAGGAACAGAATGGTGGTGACGTTCTCGAAGCAGTGAATCCACTTCTTGCGCTCGGATCGTTGACCACCAACGTCGAACATGCGGTATGTAAGGTCACCAATAATGAATGTGGTCTCGGTGATACCGGTAGTCTTGACACGGGAACGGAGGACATCCTGGTCGGTGGGGAGGTAGTCGGGCTGGGCAATGCGCTCAATAGAATCGAAGTAGCTAAGAGGAAACAGGTTAGTTGCATCGCAATGCGACAGACGAGCGGTCACTACTCACTACTTGGCAGAGTCGTTCAGCTGATATTCGCGGGAGCGCTTGAAGCACTCCTGAACACCAGTATCGCGCCAAAGTTGGCCAATGGCGTTTCCAACCTCGGGGGGGATGCTGTCACCCTCGATCTGAGCGGGCTGCATGAAGATGGTCTGCACGTGGTACTCGTGGCGCGCATCCTCCAGGGGAAGTTCGAGCGATTCCATGGCCTCGAGAATGACCCGCATCGACTGGACGGTGTTGCTGTAGATGATTTCCTTGAATGATTCACGCTCGTCGCGGGAGTATCCACCCTCGTGGATAAGCTTCATCTGCTTCAGGATCGTGGACTTGCCCGACTCTCCGGCTCCTGTATTCCAAGTCAGCCATCCGCCGGTATTTCCATCAGGGGTCACCAAATCATACCGAGGAGCAACATCTTGATCTCATTTCTTTGCATCATTTTGTCGCGCTTGAGCTGGTTCTCAATCTCCTCGTTCCGCGCCTTCCCCTCCTTATCCTCGGTACTCATTCCGCAACCCATCTTGACGGGATTAAGTCGCAATTAACGGTGTAAAAGTGGATGAGAAAGGGTTCTTCGTGGAGGAATATTCGGAAGTCTGTTACAGGGGCTGTCCAAGTCGGATCATCTGTCAGCAAGCTGGAATAATTTCATCCGAGGAAATATTGCATTGATGGGCTCGAGGGGGGCGTTGCATAGGTGGTACAAGCATCGCTGAGCAGAGGCAGACGGCGTTTCAGAATTGGTGTAAGCATCCCCATGCAAGGAGTCGGCACCGAATTTAACAGCAAATAAACCAATTGACAAATCCAAGGGGAAAAAAAGGGTACCCACCTGAACGTGCTTTTGCAGTGCAAAAACGAAGGACAAACCAGCGAAAATGACAAAAAATGAAAGAAACGAAAAGAAAGGAAGAATCAGAAGAATTCGAATAGAATCCAATCTGGGCAAAGAAGAGAGAGAAGAGAGAGATACAACTGAAAGGTAAGGGGCAAGACTGAGGGGGAAATTGGGAAAGTTTCAGCAGAGAAAGGGGATACGGTGATATTACCACATCGATTCACCAGACAATGGCGGGTGATTAGGGAAACTGCCTGCTTACTGGATCTTGCGTATTGATTACACCAAATACCGAATACAAAACAATACCACCCGGCAGATGGAGTCAGCTGATTGGGCGGTGTGGGGACTTGAACAGGGGCCCATTCAGCCCCTTTTGCTTTTTTTTTTTTTTTTGCTATTGTATTGGCTGGTTTGTGGTATTCTATTGCCATTGCATCGGTACAGATTCTAGTTTCAAGTATTTATACTCCGTATACAAATGCATCTATGGAACATTCTGATTCAGACAGTCAGCCCTTCATATGTATACTGCAGAATAGACCATACATAAATACTTCGTATGTATACAACATAAAGATGTCGGTGGACTCCTGGAGGCGTGCAGATCTTGTGGAGAGGAAAACTAGCATATCAAACCGCAACGCGAATCACATTTGAAGATCCAATGTTGGAAACAACAGCAACGTTGGAAGTAATCGTAGCTCCTTTAGGAGTATGGGTAGGGAACCCCTGACAAAACCAACTATGTACTCCGTACAACATCCAATATGTCGTACAGTTTACTCCCCACATGGACGTTCCATAAAGTCTGACGTCTGACCTGACCTCAGCAGTACCTCGTCTCGGATGATTTCAGTCTGAGGAAGACAAAGAAACAAAGCAAAAAGCCAGTGCTCCTACCCAATCAGACTAGTATGCGCCTCATTCCATGCATCCATGTCTGGTTCTTTGAGACTTCCTTGAAACTTCCTTGAAACTTCTTTGAGTTACAATAGTACGGATAACCCGACAGGTTCCTGACACAGTCGGCACATCCGTGGATCCTCCGTTTTATACCCAGTGGAGCCCATAGTCCATCTAAGCGAGCGACTACTATGCGAGAATGGCGAGACACTGACTGTCACATCTTGAATGTTAGTACTCATTACCTCTATTCCGTGGTAGATCCAACAAGACTACTCCGTGTATTAAGTGATTCAAAAGAAGATCGGTCAACACAGGCCAATGTCGACATCGGTGAAAAAAAAAAGTGCAAGATAGCGGATTTCCTCTTTCCAGTCGTGTCCCAAGGTTGTCCCCTGAAGTTCTACACTAAATGACCCACTGGCTAGTGCCTCTAGCCGTTTTCTGCGGCCAATTTGTGTGAGACGATACTGGACTCCACTATTGCCTCGTGGCAATGGAGACTATTGAAGTCCGCGGCTCTAGTTTGGCGTCTAAATGCGAGCCCTGAACTCTGAATTTGGTAGTCTGGAAGTTTCCCTGGGTCGAAAGTCCCAAGTGGATGGTACTATGTATGTGTGATTACTAACCCATCTAAATATACCTATTACCACTCCATACAAGAATAAATTACCTGAAGCTCCAGGGTTGGATGATTGTGACAAACTGCGTAGATCATTTCCAAAGGTTTATCCACACCCATCTGGCCCATTAAATCGTGGATTGATTCATAGTTAATATACTCCGTAATCATATAACATATTATTATATTCATTCCCATCTACACACCTACTCTCGATGTCTGTTCTAATATTCCAACCCACAATATGAATCCCAATGGGGCGAAAATCTTGGTTCCAGCGATCGGGGCAAAAAAATAAACCTTGCAAGACCCAAGGAACCCGATCGATCTGATTTTTACGGGTATTCCCCACCTTAAGAAGGTACACACCCTTCCCTTTCCCCATTCTTATCATCGCAATCATGTCGCACGAAATGTCCCACATGGGCCCTCGGGGTATGTAATGTGTCAATTCTGTCATGGCCATTACCAATCGCTAACAACACTAGCCTTCAACCACGACAACAGCAGCGACGCCGAGGCGGAGTACGATCGGCTCCGCGACCTCGCGCGCCAGGAAGCCTCCAAGCGCGGACAATGTTTCAGCCGGGTATGCGACCACCTAATTCCAATCGCTCGGTTATAATCGCAATTGCAAGCGCTTTTCTAGTAATTCCAGCAACGCTAACACTCTCGCCAGTCCAAGGAGGCCTACTCGAGCGGCGATGGCGCCGCCGCCAAGCAGCTCTCCGAGGAGGGAAAGGCACACGGCCGCAAGATGGAGGAGTATAACAGACAAGCGTCTGAGTTTATCTTCCGCGAGAACAATGCCAACGGGCGCGTCGAGGCAGACACCATTGATCTGCACGGGCAGTTCGTTGAGGAGGCTGAGGAGATCCTGGAAGAGCGGATCAAGTATGCCAAGGCGCATGGGCAGAATCACCTTCATGTGTAAGTGGTAGAATAAATCGCTGGGAGAGGATTGTGCGCTGGACTCAACGCGACTAACACAGCTTCGCGCCATAGTATCGTCGGCAAGGGAAACCACTCCGCGAACCACATCCAGAAAATCAAGCCCCGCGTCGAGCAGGTGTGCCGTGAGTTGGGGCTGCAGTATGCCACTGAGGAGAACGCTGGTCGCATCTACGTGAACTTGACTGGTGGTGAGGCTGTTATGCCTCCCTCGTCCGGTCACCAGGGCGGCTCATCTGGGTACCCTGGACACCAACAGGGACACCAGCAAGGACACCAGCAGCAACAGCATGGACAGCAACAAGGACAACAACAGCCGGACGAGCTGGAGGAGCTTGCCAAGAAGCTTCTGCCCAAGGTTCTGCGCAAGCTCGAGAAGGCTTGCTGTGTGGTTATGTGAGCTTGTATTTTTGGTGTTTGGGACATATACATAGATGCATAGCTGTGTTTGTGGACAGATCTTGGTTGTCCGATGTTGGTGACATTTTGCGCTTTGAGTTTCTCGTTTCTAGACCATCTATCATCCACATACGACCTTGAGTTTGGGTTCAGTCCCGACACAACTCATGATGACAAGGATGTGGTTATACCCTTATATGAACATGAGCATTGCTTCTGATGGAGCTACCATTTACTTTCATGCTATTGAGTACTTTGCGCTCCGGGCGCATATAAACGTAAATCATATCATCGTGAACGCTCGTAGCTACATAACCAACTTTGAAAACAACATAACTGGAACTGGGTATATCCAACAAATACACGACCTCCACAAAATCATACCAAAAGAACAAATAAACAGCTAGCGTGCATTGGGATCCGACAGCGTCGACTCCACGATCTTTTCCACAATAGCACGCACCATCTGCCCATCGCCAGATCCATTGATCTTCGGCGTAGCATCGATCTTCTCAATTAATGCAAACGCCTGATCTCGCAGATCCGCAACAACTCGACTGGTGTGCGCAAAGCTGCCCGTATTCTTCATGTACTGCACGGCATAGCGCTTAACCTCCGCTTCCTTGGTATTTTGCTTCAGAATATTAATCAGCTGGCGATTAGACGGGTTCGAGCGAATGCTATGAATGATCGGGAAGGAGAATTTCCCCTCGGTGAGATCCTCGCAGAATCCCTTGTTTTCCGTGTACACCGTGTTCGACAGGTTGAGGTAATCGTCGCAGATCTGGAAAATCAAGCCCATGACATTGACCAAGGCAACGCAGTCCTTGCCTGTTGTACTCTCGGCCTGCATGAGCTTCACCGCGAGGCGGAAGAGCCCGCCCGTTTTATTTCCGACCATTTCCAGGTACTCGTCTTCCGTCGGACAAGTCAGCGTGTCGCGCCAGAAAAGGTCCATTCCCTGGCCACGGTGCAGGTTCAGCATCTCTTGTACGTAGATATCGATTGCGGTTGGGTTTTTGAGCTGCTGTAGTTCTTGCAGGGCGAGGAAATATACGTAGTTTGCGGAGTTGATTGTCTGCGCTGTTCCGAAGATGTTGTGTGCAACGGGAATGCCCCGGCGGAGGACGGAGTTGTCTTCGACATCATCGATTCTGGGACGCACGCGGTCAGCATCAGCATATGGAGTGGGAGAAAGGAGGGAGGCGGTGTGGAGGGTGCAAACTCACAACAGCGACGATGTATGCAGCATCGTTACAACTTTGGTGATGACCGCCAGGCTCGCCGGCGGGACCTGCAGCCAAGCGTTAAAGGCGTGTATCAGTTGTCGCCGAATATCTTTCCCTGGTTGCTCGTGCACGTAGTCGTATGGACCCATAAGGATCTTATCATTATTTGATGACCATGTTCCATCCTTGTACTTGGTGCCGTCCACACTGGACTTGTTGCGGCGATGTCCGGTTCTCGTCGGCTCTTCACCTGTCACCGACAGGTTGCGTCGGTGAGAAGGGCTCCCGGTGCCATTTGTTGCATTAGCTGAGCTTGTCCGAGGAGGAACAGGGCTTGGTGGTTGGAAGGGTGGTGAGCTCATGATTGTGGATGGGGGGATGGAGGGGTTCGGTAGGCGGCAGAAAGACGTGTGGAGCTAAGGACCTCCGGAGCTACGTGTAAGTCCGGAGTTACGCGATATGTATAGATAGATGACATCAGCGGCACTTTTACAACCTTGGAAGATATATTCGTACGTGTACAATGACACTATATCATGTTGTAAAAGGTATCATTCAAGTTATCATGATATACTCCGTACATAGTATAGTATGGAGGTATGACGCCTGGACTTGGGATCCATGGATACCGAGGTCCATGACTAATCGGAGGCTGAGCCACCTGACACCTGACACCTGGCAGGGATAATAGAGGATTGACAAATGAGATAGGTCAATTTGATTAGCAAAAGGGAATATGATGTTATGATAGGTCATGGGGGGAGGTAGGGATTAACAAATGAATTGTTCAATAATTCGATATCAGATACAAAGGGTTCACTATAGCAACGGAGTACTATGTAGGGTGAAAAAGAGGTCAACATACGGTGTAGACTATTATATATATGTATTTAGGGCTTCTACACTACTATGTTGTACTATAATTAACATTAAAGCTGAACCTGATTAACGCCAGGGGTCGATCTAAGGTCGAGCTAAGAGTTCTCTAATGTGATGAGTTCCCTGGTTATTGGCCAGTTGCCTGGGGCAACCGCCCTTTATTTACTACGAAACCTTGGAAGGGCCCAACTGACCTCATCCACCCAACCCGAACAACACACGGACAACACGGACCTTCTCCACTTTCTTTTTTGACCTTTGGTTTTAAAGAATGTTCACTGCTTTTCTTTTTTTCGAGTTGAATAGCTCACTTTTTCACATCTGATTTATCAATGGAGGCTCTATTAGCCCATTCGTTCGATTACCTCTCCTCATACGAGCCCAGCAAGATCCGCAAAGGATTACGCCAGGTCGAGGGACTACTGGCACAGATATGTCTATCCAAACCTAAGCCCGTCTTGGACCGGAGATCACGCTCCCCCGATACCCAGCCCGTGCCAAAGACCTTGTCAGAGTTGCGAGATGATCCGGCCTTTCGGGAATTTTCCAAATTGCAGGAAAGCTTTCAATGGAATAGTATGTCTCGGAAATTTCTATTGCAACTGGGGTCTGCGCGCTAACAGTATCCTTCAGTTGCGATGCGCCTAGTATCCTGCCTCGAACACCTTCTGGGGCGAGGAAGTAACGGCACAAACGACATGCTGATCGTCTGCACACTGGATCTAATCCAAGGCGCCCTCCTCCTCCATCGCGGCTCGCGCACCCTCTTCGCCCGCGAAATTTACATGAACCTCCTCCTCGACCTCCTCGACCCGATCAACTGCCCAGCCGTGCAATCAGCCACCCTTCTCACACTCGTCACTGCCCTACTGGACTGCCCGTCAAACACACGCACATTCGAGGACCTCGATGGCCTCCTCACCGTCACATCACTCTTCAAGCAGCGCGCCACCTCCCGCGAAGTCAAGCTCAAACTCGTCGAATTCCTCTACTTCTATCTGATGCCCGAGGCCATGACCCCGGCACCGATGTCTCCCCCGCCAGGTCTGCAGCGCAGCCCCAGCAAACTCTCCTCTGCCCCGTTCTCGCGCAGTGCGCACTCCGCCGCGGCAAATGCTGCGAGTAAAACGAACCGGGATACCCGTACGACGGACGAGAAGCAGGCTCTTCTGGGGAGGTATCTCAATAACGTCGAGGACCTCGTAGAGGACCTGAAGGAAACGGCTCCGTTCGGAGCGACGGTTTACTGAATGACTTGACTAGCGATGATTGACTAGCGATGATTGACTCACTCACTGTTCGATGACCAGATATGCGCGATGTCCGCTGCGATTATTTGGCTTTTTTCTCTTTCCTTTCCTCTCCCCCCTTTTTCTATCTTCCCTTCTCCTGACCTCTTTTCCTCTTCTTCACGAGCGTTTGACTTATGTTCCGTCCGGTACGGCAATTATGCGATTCCCTGGACTGATGTCTCGCCCTCTTTTGGCCTGTCTTTTGAGCTCTCTTTATCTTTTATTCCAATCCTGGAACTTTGTCAACCTATCTAGTGCGCCCTTTCCCCGGGCTTTGTTTCATTATCGTTTTCCTTATGTCTCTTTAATGGTGACATGAATGTGTACGATTCTTCTCTGTGACCAAACCAGCTGTCATATATCCCTGATGATCACCAACATTTCTTTGTAATGCTACTTCCCAGTATAGGCTTAGCCTTCGTAGACTCGGTTTTTTAAGGCTATCAGCTTTCTCGGTTATTCTCGGTGTGATATCTCTATATGATCTAGATCAGAATTTATATAAATGAGTCACAGTTCAGGTATGAGTCAATGCAGTGCAGACTCTGTTATATACTTCAAGTTCGACGTTCAAAGTGGAGAAAAGTCTAGTATTAGCGTGGAACACGAGTTCTATATATCCCCGCACACCCACTGAAATCTAGAGTCGTTCCATGGTACAATCACCTCCTCCCAAAATGGCGACAATCCAGGAATTGTTGGCTACAAAGGCTTCTGGACCTTCACAACAAACGCAATATATTGACACGGTAGAAGCATACGATAAATGGGCAGAGGTGAGTGTCTATATTCCATTTCATATTTCTCATCCATCACATAGATCTTACCTATTATAATCTAGTTATACCGTGGCACAATGTAACCAACACAGGCTGTTCATATAACCATTTAACTTATATATACCATATGCTATATGCTATATACCTAAACTAACATAAAACAGGTGTACGATACAGATGGCAACTTCCTCCAACGCCTCGACACAATCGAAATGCGCACTCTACTACCCCAATTCATCGACAGGGTAAGCAAGCGCTTCCAACCAAGCCCACCAGAGACAGAGACCAAGGAAATCCGCCCTAGCCTAGTAGACCTAGGCTGCGGCACCGGCCGCAACACAATCCAACTTCTTTCCACGCTAAGCACGGCCAACAAAGCCACTTCCTTCTCTGTAATCGGACTGGATGCCTCACGCGGGATGCTAGACGTAGCGCGGACTGCGACACGTGAGTTTGCGACTAAAAGCGCAGTGCAGACGGATCTTGAGCTTGGTATTCTTGACCTCCTTCAACCCGAGCTATCAAAGACACAACTTCCGTGTTCGTTGAAGGGATCCGGTGCTGTTGGTGTGATATCTACGCTGGTTCTGGAACATATCCCGCTAGAGCGGTTTTTGCTGCTGCTGCGGGGATTATGAGGTCCGGTGCATATTTGCTTGTCACGAATATGCATGCTGAGATGGGGATGAGGAGTCAGGCGGGGTTTACGGATGAGAGGGGGGTTAAGGTTCGGCCTACGAGTTATTGTCATGCTATTCCTGATGTTTTGGATGCTGCTGCTCAGGCTGGGTTTGAGGTTGAGGAGATTGTTGGTGCGGGTGCGGATGGAGTGGTTGTTAGGGGGTTAATGAGGAATTGGGGGATGTTTTGGGGGCGAGGGCGAAGAAGTGGATTGGGGTTAGGGTTTGGTTTGGGGTTTGTTTTGTTAAGAGGTAAAACAGGAGAGATATTATTTTTTTATCTAAATAATGAGACCGCATCCAACGCCATGGTTTGTTGTTATACATTCAGAAGAATTTCAGTAGTCTGTCGCGGTGTTGTACAAGATTGGGATGCTCTTTGAGCAGTTGTCCCAGCCGGTTACGTTTCCAGCCCAGGGTGTCGTCCAGGATCAATTGCGTGTAGGCGAAGACGCTGGCATCGAAGAGGCCTGGGTTTGGCCGGCCGAAGAAGTGCTCGTCTTCGCCGAGTAAGGTGGATAGTGCTTCGAATGCGTTACCTGCATCGCTTTCTAGGGCAGCGGCGTCGATGTAGCGCGATGTCTTGAGGAGCTCATCGCGCGCGGCCTGCTGAAGCTGGTGGGCCAGAGCGGCGCGCACGGCCGAGTTTGAGGTTGTGGGATTCACGTAGAGTCGGCGTGCGACGGCGTCGAAGTTCTCACTGTCTAGGTAAAGCATGTATAACTAGACACATCAGTCAGTTCCTTCGAGCCTGCGTTTCGTTTCTGATAGAATAATGTGCCTACCCAAGCGCTGCGTATCCGGTTGTCCAAAAGCGAGGCGTAAACCTCGAACCGCAGGTTCAATTGTTGTTCCTCCTCGCAGTGAACTTGTTCAATCGCCCACTTTTGGATCTTGTGTGAAGGGATTGGACGCGAGGAGTCTGCAGGTAGAGAGGGTAGGAGGAAAGGCAGGGAACCATTCGGCGATGCATGGTTGTTGGATGAAGTGATCTCAAAGTCAATCCCGACGAATTTCAAGTATGCCTAAAGCCAGGCCGATCAGTATGGTTCCGACAGGGACGGCTATACGCGTCCTTGCATGTGAGATGGCACGAACCTGCCATTTAAGACATTGAGGATTGAATGAAGGTCGCCCATGTCGTACACCAGATGCGTCGGTGAACACGTAGAGCTGGTTAACATTGTCGTGCGGTCGAAGGCGTTGAGGGATCTCGTTGGCGGGATAGGTAGTCAACGGGAACTTGTCGAAGAGGCGCTTGATGGGAGCGGGGACAGTAAAGAATGGACTAGCATTGGACTCTTCTGGAGGGCCATCGGCGCCTTTGGGTGGCATTGTGGCGGTATGAAACTTTCCAAATGTCGCCAACGTCCAAAAGTGTCCCCAAGTGCCGTCATCGAAACAATTCCGACGCGCCAAGCCCGAACAGGCAGGTATGGCCTTACCTAATACTAGCCAGGTACCGTCCTCCCCGCACCTTTTTTCCGCCTTTTTTACCGTCTTTACTTGGGAATAGCCTGAACTTGCTGTGATCTATGAACTATTCGGATCATATGGACTCGATCTCTTAGTGCTTATTTCATATCCTGTGGTGTTGGTGTTGCGATCACATCAGCCCGGTCTCTCCCGCCATCGTTGAAGAAATCTAAACCTCCACTTCGCTCCGTCTCGACTCCACCTTCCACTCTGATCTGCTCTCGCGAACGACATTCTGACAATACGGGTATACATATGGCTTAGTTTGTCGCAAAATACGAGGCGTCTGATGGTCCTAGCGGAAACGGGCGATTGCATGCGCGGGGTATCGACTAGCCGTTGGGGTTCTGCGACTCACGGTTGCGCTATTACGAATCAATCTTGCGTTTCACCTTAACTTCGACCGAATCATACATACCTTTTTGCCAATATGCCTCTTGATGAAGAAGGCGCCAAGTGGTCCTGGTAGGAATATATCGTACATTGACAATGAAACCGGGCTAAAGAGTTACACCAGTGAACCATGCATTCGAGGTCACCGATCGTCAAAATGCCAGCACTTCGATCGACTCATGATGAAAGTACCCAAAGCTGGGCGTCCTCTTGCAAAATGTCCCCACCCGAAAGGAACTTGCAGCTGCCAGAAGACATATGCCGTGATGGTCCGCATTCCGAAAGGTATACCTTTGTCACCAAACTACCACACATATGTTTGCGTTGTACTGACTTGCCCTAGGCTCATCATGCTTATGTCGTCCGCTCTATAAAGTTCCCATGGATGCCGGTGATTCAACTCAGTCACCCCCACCCTCCATGGTTTCTACATCCTCACCAGCTCCAGGAAAAGTCCAGAAGTCTGGAAGAAGACAAAGTACTATGCAAGCAGCACCCGAAAACATAGCGCGGGCATTAGAAAATATGCCAGGCAAGGTCAAGCTCGAGGATGGAGCGTCGAATTTGGTTTCCGACTTCTCTTCACAGCTCATGTCAGAGGGTTCACACACATCTCCCACTGTGTCTACGCAAAACCAAAAGGCGCCATCACCCATAGAAACCACCAGGAAAGACTCGCAGTCTCCCCAAGTATCAAGCTGCTGCTCTCAAAAGCAAAAGCAGAAGGCACCTACCCCGACTCCAGCTCCTCCTGCGGCTGCTGCTCCGGCTCAGAATGGTGGATCTTGCTGCGGAGGGTCTCGTCCTTCCACGACAAATCTAGCCATGTACCCAGAGGCCAACCAGCAGCAATTCCAACAGCCTATTGCTTGGGATGACCAGAGTTACATGCAGTTCCCCATGCCTCAAATGTCCCCATGGCAGAATTCCTCAATTCCCACGCCAGGAGACTACATGCATTCCGCTATGCACCAAGCACATCCCCAGCACCCAAGCCTCCATAATGGGTACACGGGAATGATGCTACCACAGTCTCAGCCCCAAATGTCCCAAATAGGGATGCCACTCGGTGTTACGTCGCCACCTTCCATGGCGTACTCAAACCCGATGAACGGTCTTGGAATCACGCAGCCATCTATGGGCCCGTACATGCTCAACAATCTCGAGCCTTCCTACAATGCCCCATCAGGCGGTGACTCTTGTCATGACTGTCGCTGTGGAGAAGATTGTCAGTGCCTTGGCTGCGCTGCTCATCCATTCAATACCACAACCCGGAAGCATGTCCAAGAGATGGGTGCGATCATCACCTCTAATGGCGATGACAAGAATCCGGACGCCATCAACCCTTATCAAGCCTCACCTTACCAGGGAGGCACACCCTCGACCACATTCTCTTACTTTATGCAAAACACTCCTTCAATGGACCATGGCTTCCAGCCGATTCCATTTGATGGCTACTCGGACCCAAATTCAACCCTACCCAGCGGTTACTCCTCCCCTCTGCCGGGAAACCACCATCTGAACCAGCAGTTGATGCATCCTTCGGAGTACTACACCCTGGAATACCCAGTTGGGCTACCAAGCGCCTGTTCTGATATGACGGGCAGCTGCCAATGCGGTAGCGACTGCAGCTGTGTTGGCTGTCTCACACATAGCGGCCATAATGGTCTTTCTCTGGACATCCCCGAGCACCCCATTTCTAACACAGCGGACAAACAAACTCAACCTTCACGCCATGTTCCCCATGTCCCCCACACAAATTCCGCTACGTCTCAGACCTCGCGGATCCCGGTACTAGACAACGTGTCTATACCCTGTCTGAGTCCGCGTACACTCGAGACTTCCATGATCTAGATGATCTACGGCTTGATGATTTTTTACTATTTTCTTTCTCTCCTCTTTTTTTTTTCTCCCGCCCCGTTTTTGATCTGCATGATTTATGATCTCCTATGATACCCTATCTAGAATCTCTGCTCTAGACGGCCACAGTAATAGATTGCCTGTTTGAATGTAATCTGCTGGGCTGAATGTTCCCACTATCCCAATTGTATTTTCCTTATTACCCTTTGTAGTGTTTTATGCATCCTTGCTTTTGAATGTGACTCAACTAGAACCAGGGTATGTATGTATGCACCAATACTTTCCCTGGCGGTTGGGGCTTTCCTATTTGAGCTGCCGCCGCTTTTATGAGGGCGCTCAGGCTTAGGCTCACTGAGTAGATGTCAGCACGGGCTCAGACCAGTGCTCATGCTCAGATCATTCATGTGTAGGATGACTACCTGGTTCATCCCCACAGAATAGAGCGCAAAAATAGTCTCCGGATTGAAGGCGGCATGGAATTGGGATAATCTACCACGTGGGAGGGATATAGTAATCCCTCCAACGATTCTCCGTCTCAGCATCTTTGAAGGTATCGATTGTACCTTCTACCCCATCCGGCCCAACAGACCAGACGCCATCTTCAACCAGCTTGCGCCAACAATCCAACAAACGCTCCAGCCGCTGAGGGCGGTAGTAGTTACCACCGAAAGGCTTGAACCCATGCTGAAAGAGTTCCGAGAACCTGTCCCTATCAACAAGCTCCCCATCGCTTTTTCGTGCGCCTACCTTCCTGCCATAGCCAGCATTGACGGTAAACGGGAGAAACAGCTGAAATCCATCCTCGACCATGTCATCCCATTTTCTATCCACCGCTGTACTATATAGACCCGCAGAGATACGAGACGGTGTATGCGTATCGGTAGACGATGAATAGAAATCCTCCATTAATACCCATGGACTTGTAAATCTCGTGAGCTCGATAGGACGCTGGTCTCCGGTGTCGGCAGGGAAAAGGCATACTGGCGGTACGGTATACTGGGAAAGGGGCAATGCGGTGAATTTCTGTGACGACACAAACCCAGATAAGTCAGCCGGGGGTAGGAGAAGACCTGGAGCGATGTATTGGAACGAGGGTCGTCTCGCACGTGACAGAAACGAACGTGCAAAGCAAGGATCGAGCATCGAGGCGGCGTCTAGGACGCTTAATGCGACTAGTGGCTCTAGATTATCCGTATTAGTCCCGGAATCGGGGCTGATCAGTAATGGTGGGGTTGGAAGCTGCGAGATGCGCGTCTCGATGGCCTGACACATCCGATCCCACGCGTCGACACACGTAGTAACCTGGGCTTCGCTATAGGGCCGCCACTCCCAGGGCCCGATCTTCTCGAACTCGAATAGCGCTGGCTCTTCATGAGGCGCAGCCACGACTTTTCCAATATGGATCAGGTCGATCCAGTGTGAGAGCACTGTCTCGAATGGGTTCCAAACGTCTGGATGATCCTTAACTGGAAACCCGAAGCCCCAGTCATCAGTATGCATGAAGATCGCGACGCGATGGTGGCGTTGGTGGTAGATAACACCCCCATTACTGTCATTGGTTGACAAGGCCACATAGCACAAGCGCAGCATGCTGTCAACCGGCTGGTCTTCAAGATCAGCTTCAACTTCCGCAAAAAGTGATTGAGGCCCATTGAGTCCCGATGCGAAGATAGAGAGTGGCGTTTCGCCAAAACCTTCCCAAGGAGGTATTATAGCATTGTCAAGGAAAGTCACCACCGACGGATCCAGTCTTGGGCGAAGAGCCTCAGCTTCAGCACCGTGGACCGTGAAAAAGTTGGTGTTGTTGCCATTCAGATTTGCCAGTGGACGCCCTTCGGCGAGCCAAGCATATTGAACCAGGTAGTTGTATAGAGCCACACATCGTGAGTAATCCATTCCTTCTACATCCTGTCGTGGAGGATTATCTGGCCTGACAAGCAAGCCGGTGATGTCCGGAAGTTGGGAAACATCGATTGCCATGAAATCAGAGTGTATGGCTGTCAAAGGGGTCAATACCAAGCCTCTATTCAGACGAAGTGCATATAACTGAATTTATGAAGTGTTGAACGTGTTGAGGCTGGTTTTAAAAAGGCTAGGGAAGTCAGCTTTGAATCCTTCCAGCTACTTACTGGACCCTGGTTTACCCCGCTCTCAGGTGATCAATCGATATAGAAGAACTGAACCACCTCAGCTTGATGTGATTACAGAGTCAATTGGATATGGTTTAAACTTTTGAAGCTCAATTGGTTCTGAGGTGTCCCCGAGTTGAAGTTATGACACGGCTCAATATTATAAGGGCAGGGTGGTAACCAGTCCAGCCCCAGAGAAGGCCGTGTTCCTTGCGTATCGGCAGTATGGTGCTAGCATAGTCTTTACTTTGAAATTAATATGATGATCATCAATGCATTGGGGGATATCATAATTCTTAAGCAAAAGATAGTGTACAGATAAAGGACAGTTACCCACAAAACCAAATCAACCCTTGTTCCACTTTCCGAACTTCACATAGTCATCATAGAGCGACTTGAACACTGCACGACCAGAGACATCCAGCGCAGCGTTAAGCGCGCGCATAGACTCACGCGACATGACGTCAAGAGCCGCATACAGACCAGGCAAGATAGCAGCCTTGACCTCCGGTGACAACGACCCACGCAGCGAGCACTGCGCATACTCCATGACAACATACTGCAAGTACTGACCGGCAATACGCTTCGCCTTCTTCGTCTGATCAGTCAGGGCCTCGCGGGATGCACCGGGCTGGGGACGAAGAACCGCCGAGACGGTAGGGTCGCACAGCGAGGTGAGCAGACGGGTGTAGTAGGTAGCGTGGGAGGCCTCGAGCGGGGCGAGCCAGAAGGGCTGCGAGAGAGTGGGCTGGAAGCGGGAGCGACCACGTTTGCGGGACCGCGCGAAGAGACAGCCCAGTAGGCGCTGCATGGCGTTTACGACTAGGTGGAAGCGGCCACCGATCTTGAGACGCTGCAGGCTGAGTACGACGCCCATTAGTCGACACAGGCGGGTGTAGATAGTTGGTGCGTAGGCGGGGGAGATCTGGGGGCCGATTTTGGAGGAGGCGCTTGCGATTGCGCTGAGAATGCTGTCGATGTTGCATTGGGTGAGACTGCGGGTGTGGCTGCGGAGGAGGAGGTCCAGACATTCGGAGGCGAAGCAGAATTGGTCGATGCTTGTGCTTTGGGTTATGGCTTCGGCGAGGGCCGTGCAGAGGAGGGAGATCTCGCGTGCTGTGGCGCTTTCTTTGTCTTCGACAGGAGGGAGTGAGGAAACGGCGAGGTAGAGCACAAGAAGTCTGTAGCCGGCGTTTTCCCCAATCAAGCCAAGTCCCCGGACTTCGCAGATTGTTTGGGTGATTTTTTCCACCGTCATGGAGCGGAAGCGTTCGGTGGTAGTCCGGATGAAGAGCTGCTGGTCCTCAGCATATAGAGACTGAAGGGCAAGAGTCTCGGCGCATTGCAGGACTGGCTGAGCAATGCTCTGCTCGGGTCCTTTGCTGGCAAGAAGACGTCGTCGGATTAACCGAGACGGTTCCGAATCAACGGACATTTCCATGTAATTGTCAATCTTGGACAGGAACTTCTCCACTTCGACATTGTTGGTAGCTAGATCTTCGAAATCCTCTAGAGCATCGATGGTCTTGATAAGAGTAATTGTCTCCTCCATCTTCTGCTTCCTGCATTGATCTTTGACATGTTTCATATCAGCCAACACGAAGTCGAACACTTTCAGGCGACAAGCAGCAAGTTCCTTCTCTGAGAAGGCTGTCTGCAGCTGCTTGCGGTGGACCCAGAGCTCTGACAGAGTCAACCTCAAAAGATAACAGGCCATGGAGTCACGATCCACCTGCTTCATCTTAGCTGTTTGCTTCGATGCCCGGATGAAGAGTTTCTTGAAAATTTTGTTCCGCTCGTCCTCAGACGAAACCAGGAGCTTGGCCGATATCGCGCGGTGCAGGCTTCGGAATGCTTTCATGATTTGGAGGTCGAGGTCGGTACCTTCCAATGGGACGGCTCGAGCAGCAGTCCAGATGGGGTCCCAGTCACTGGTCAATGTGGCATCGCATTTTGGCATGGAAGCTAGTTTCGCCATCATCGTAATAATTCCGATTGTGACATCAGGAGTATTGTCCTGCTCAAGTAAAACATTTTGCAACTTGTTCAGAATGGTGGTTCTCAACCCGCGAGTGATCAACGGGGCCGGAACCCTCTGCAAGCTCTCGATAAGCAGTTTGCGATTGGAGGAGTCTTGCTCGATGCTTTCGTTGAGGAGGAGAGAAAGATCAGAGACAATGAAGGGAGCGTTGAGCATATATTCGTGGCAGACCACACTCGCCCACGCCTGGAGGAACTTTGCTTCTTCTGCAACAGCTTCCAAGGGTAATGACGTCGAATGGTATTGAGCAGCTGCCAGGGACAGGATATGACGGAACAGACGGGATCGATCATCAGAAGAGATAAGAGCCCAAACTTCCGGAACTCTGACAAGGGCAAGGAAGTAAGCTAGGCCAAGGGTTGTTTGGGAATCCACAGTATCTGTGCGGCCATTCCAGGGTGCCTTCATCGACTTCTTCGCATCTTTAGTTGAGATGGAGGAGATGAGACTGGTGACATCCTTGGTGGCTTTAACAAACGAACCTAGCTGCTCATCACTAGCGTGAGCCTTGGTTGCAACAATTAAAAACCGGTAAGCCTCCCACGATTCCAGAGGAGCGAGTTGAACTTTGGTTAGGTCCTTGTGGTTGCGATGAACAGTCTTGGCGGCGACTTCTACCAATGACATGATTGAACTTGCCATGGTATTATCGGCTGACTGCAGGGTGTTCTCTAGGAAATTCCGAACCAACCGCCACAGACGCCATCTCCAGTGCAGAGCCTGCTTCGACGACAGAGTAGAGGTTATGGTTTCCAGGAGAGATGTCAACGTCTTTTCCGATTCTGGGAACGTCGAGACTCGGCCACGGAAGCTTGCCTCGACAATAACAAATTTGGCATAAGACTGAGGGGTTTCAGCCACCTTGCCATTTTCAGCTCGGGTGTCGCTAGCAGCGGTATGCATCTGGGCAGCAATATGCGTCTCAGTGAGGGAGGTTCGCATCAGCTCCGAGTAAGCGTCCGCCAACTCATCGTCTTCCCAAACCGAGAATAGACTCAAATTGCTGTTATCTTGGCGAGTTTGCTCCACGATAACGAGCTGGTTGTGCCACAATTCCATGAAGCCGGGTAGGTCTCTCGCGGCGGCGAAGCCTCGCAACAAGGGCAGCACAACCCTGCTCTTGATTACATCGTAGTTTCCCCGTTTCCTAGGACCACTTTCGCGCCATTGTAATAGAACCTTGTCGAGTAATGCGTCAAGAAGCTTACGCGAATCACGCAAGCCGGAGTTTGGCAGGAAAATATCAACCCCAAGGCTGATAAACAGAGCGGTTACATTCCACTGAACTTTCTCAAGGCCTTGTTCGAAAAGACCAGTGTAATTGGCATGCGCCAGGATGGTGTGAAGAGAGAGACCGACCTTTCGGTCGAGAGCTACCTGGAGGAGGTGCTCCAGTACCGAGATAAATTTGGAAGAAAAGGTGGCAAAGTCTTCCTCCTTTGCGGTAGAGAACGCAAGCTCTGCAACAGCGACGAACAAAGTCTCTAACCACGGAGCTTCGTGTGTCTGCCTCCGGAACACATCCCTAGGAACAGCACGCACAGCGTTGTCAAAAAGCTCAGGAAGAAGCTCCACTGATCGCCAGGGATGCATACAAGCTTCATTGCTTGCTTTGTTTTCCTTGGCCACAGCAAACTCGCGAATTATTGGCCTGAAGGTATCAGTCACTGGTTTGACTGAGCTCCAGTCAGGCTCATCCTGAGAATAATCGATGCCGGAGCTTCCACGCTCAAAGAATGCTGCACGAGCAGGAAGCAAGACATGTAGGGCAATAATGCGTTCAATCGCATGCAGGAGAGTGGCCCTCTCGTCGGTGTCAAGTTTGGCGGACCGGAGGCAGATCTGGAGCCTAAGTGCGTGGGCGAAGCAATGTCTCGCGAAAAATTCGTTGCTAGACTTGTTGTCCATATCATCTTCACGGTAAGACCTCGATTCCCACAGCTCCACTGCTGAGGGAAATACGTATAGCAAGTGCTGAAGATCAGTTGTTTTCCCCTCATGCGAGAACTGCTTGGCGGCCACGGCGGCCACTCGGAATGCTCGGCCCAGCAGCATGGCGACGGCCTCGGGCTCGCCCCTCAGCGCAAGCTTCAAATGAGAGTTTGCCACTCCATCGGTGCCTAGTGTGCGGTGCGCAAGTGTCACAAATCCGTGTAGACAATCCAATGCGCGGATGAAGGCGAGGAAGCATGCTGCGGGGTTCTGACGTTGCTCGTCCACGTCCACGTCCATGGCGTCTGCATCATTCTCAGTTGTCATTCTCTTGCGTTTTTTCCCTTGGTTTCCTCGGCGATCATCGTGTGTCGGGGACCCAGACAGTGTGTGACTGGACTCGGAGTCAGAGCTTAGGGTTGCAAGCCCGTTCCCCAGACCGGAAAAGATATCGGCCTCCAAATCTTCGAGGGTATCACATAGAATCGATAAGAATTTCTGGTCCTTAAGAATAGCAGCGAGGTTCTTCGGTGAAATCAGGTCGATGAGCTGTCGTAATAAAAGGAACGAAGCCGCGTCCACTCTGTAGTTCTTCCCAGTTCTCAGTCTCTTCAATAGCCATCGCAGAACCCATTCCTCCTTCGGGGTAGCGTTTGTTTGAATCTGAACATCTCGGTGAACTTCCGGGTGACTCTCACATAGCGTCAAATCCACACCGATAATCTGGGCCGCTTCGTGAATCTGGGTTGTTGGACTGGCGGTGCCCTTTTCAAGGCGGAGGAGCGCCTCTTGCGATGAGCGCGGACGCTGTAGAAGCGCAACACATTAGATTCCGGGAAAAGGACATGCAGGATTTCAAGGTTGCATTTGACTTACCTCCGCAATCAACGGCATCTCGAAAAAAGCAAATTATTCGAGAGAGTGGTTGGTTATTTGTCGAGGGAAAAAAAAAAAGAGACCAAGAAGAAAAACCGCAGATTGCTCCGACCGCCTTTGGCCGAATCGACTCGGTCCGCTGAACCTCCCAAACTCCTTGCACTCCACACGCCTCCATTCACCTCTATAATTCCACATAATTGCAACTGGTTCGTGTTTTACCCTCGGAAATAGCTCCGCCTCAATTGATACTTACTTCCGCCCCGGTAGATTTATCGCAATGGCTGAATCCAGTGAATCCGGGCCGATCGCGCGCGCCACCAAGCCCGTTAGCGAGGCTTTGCTTAACGAGAAGGTATGAGCTAGCTGAATACTCAAATGGGAGAAGTTGCAATATATCATCACACCATCGATATATGACGATTGCCTCGGTCTGGGAACAAATATGGGAGAACCCGTTGGCTAACCGTCAACGTCATATAATTAGTGGGACCGCGCCATCTCCTCTGTGCTCATCAAGTCCTCCCTCGGTCTGTCTTTCGGTGTTGTCTTCTCGGTTCTTCTCTTCAAGCGCAGAGCTTGGCCCGCGTGGGTTGGTCTCGGTTTCGGTGCCGGACGTGCTTGGGAAGAGGCTGATGGTACGTTAATATCTATATCTCATTTTAGTTTGGCTTTTAGAGAGACCTTTGGTGAAGTTGGAGCTTCGGGTCACCATGGGATAAGCTCCCTTGAGCTTGGACAGAGGCTACTTGCTGTAATTTTCTCCGCATCGAGCTTTGCAGGCCTCTCAACAATGACCCGACTCTCCGCTTTTCCCCGAGTCTGCCTATATCCAAGATCCAAGAATAACCGAGCTAACTTGTACTTAGCCTCCTTCCGCCGTGGTGACTCCCCTATCAGAGACGCCCTGCGCCGCTAAAGAATGGCTTCCAAGTGTGTACGATATATTGTACAGAAGGCAAGAGACCATCAATGAATGGTCGTCTTCGGCCTGAGAAGATTTGGTATACCAATAGTCACCAAACCACCATCAACACCAAACAAGGTGTTTCCTTGAGTTTTCCCCCCATCTTTTGAATTAAGAAACATGATTTGAATTGAAAACATGTCCCGGCACTTCACTTCCAACACCTGCCTTCAGTAATTTGAGATTTTGGCTCCTTATGAGAACGAAAACACGGTTCGATACAAGAACGTTCAAGTTGTAAACGGCACACCTGGCTGAGCCTATTGCTACTAGGGCTGCATTGCCTACTCTAGACTAGGGGATTTGTGATATTCTTCGATTCCAATCCTCTACACAACAGAGTCGTGGTCCCAGGAGATCGGATCAGGTGGACCAGGCTGATCAGATTTTTCAAAATCACAGCTAACATCGTGTCCAAGAAGGATGTTAGCGGTTGTAGTGCCCTGTTGCTCCGCCCCGAGAGCAAGAACTCTAGTACAGGAGATTCGGTCCGTTCTTTGCGCAAGAACCTCGACTATTTCATGCTGTTTGTGTTTCACTGCCTTGAACAGGGCCGGTCCATGTTCTTCGTAGATAGTGGTTTGTGTCAGCGCCGTTATCCAAGAATAGATTGACCATATCGAGTCTTCCATGTTCCACAGCCCATTCCAATGGTGTAAGGGTTATTTTACTCTAAACATCAGGAATAATATCTAGATCACAGGGCATTTAGTCGTACTCGAGAATCCGGACATTCAGATCCATGCCGTAATTGAGAATTTGAGAGAAGACAGGTTTGCTATATCCGGCTTTCAATGCAGCCGCGAGTGCTTCTTCTTTCTACCGCTCAATAGGAGGTTCAACCATTTCAGGCTTAGTCGTGGCCGTTTCACCAGCATGCGTTATCATCCCCAAGATTGAGTGAAGCCTTCTTTCTTATTTACGATATTGCTTTTGTCATTGACCCGGCCGACTAGTAGCCACCAGATAGGAAACTCCTCCGGGCTTTTTGCTGTGTGTACGTATACCACTCATTTGTGTGCTCTTCTCTCTCTGGCTTCTCTAAAGCTTGAGGACTGGTATGTGTGAAGATCACACCAGAGGTCCACCGAGGCGTCATGGGGCTTGAAGGGAGTTACAGTTCCGCTGGAGGCATTCATGCCGCTTCAAATCGTGGAATAACGGGTGGTCTTTCACTTCAGCCACACGAAGTGTCTAGGAACGGGTTCAATTTCATCAGGCCAAGAACTATGGGTGGAGTTTTATGTGTTTCTAACGTACCAGCCTTCGTATCCTCAGGAAACATTGAAATTAACAATTCGAATGACGGAGATGCGGAGACGTCAAACTTCAACGAATCATTTTACTGACCCTTGGATCGCTAAGGAATTATCATGGGACTGGATGTCTAATTCTCCATCTCATTGGCACATATGTATGAACTGATGTCCTGGATTGCGTGTTAAAAGTCTCATAGGAACCCTGGAACTCTTGTACCTCATCGTCTGTCCATGACGCGAAGACAGGAAGGGAGGGAATCTTCCCGGTACCTCGGGAAGATATGATTGTCCAATGCCTGATGCAAATGGCCTGATGCACCGCACGAAATCTTTGATCCACTGGCCGATACTGTTGCGCGCTCCACGCAGCCAGCTTTCATGAAGAAAGGCAAGTTGAAATACCCAGACGCACATCTATCTGAGCTCCCCTTGTGCCAATCCCAACCCGTCATAGCTCGGTACTCTGGCTTTGCTAAATTTGGAAAGGTTGGATAGCGGCCTAGGATTGTGACTACATCCATGGATATGCAGTATACCTACCTACATAAGGTAGTATGGGCGATTAAGGGATTTGTATATAGTAATTCAGATCCTCAGGCCCCATAAGGCGTGATTGACCCCTGAACGGTATACACCTTCGTAAATGAAGGTAATCTCATTTTTCTAGAATGATTGGAAGGATTTCTTAATCTTTTTTTAAGCTGGCCCACTTTTCAGGGTAAACAAGCACGCTGTTGGACCGGCTTGACGATCAAATGAAGATTGTCGACACTAGACTCTACCCGGCAGGTATCATCTACTCCACTATTATTATCCACTGCTCAGCTTCGAAAGTTCTGCCCTAGTTTCACTTATTTTGCCTGATGTGGAGATGCCCGGAATCTTCAAAATCCTGTTCTTGGTCCCAGCATATTATCCTTCTTCCCCTGGATGTCCTTGGCATGGGTATCTCCAGACTTGACAATATGGCTTTTAGCAAAGAGGAATACCAGCTCACGTATGTCCGACTGGATGACCCATCGGGTACTGCGACAAACGCAAAACGCAAGTCACGGCCGTTATCCGTGCCAGAACAACAAGCGATACTGCAATCTCAGACCAGTTTCTTTGGTTCGAGTTGGACCTTCGAAATCCTTAATTGTCTCATCGCTGTGGTTTTCCTGGTTGCCATTATAGTTGTACTGTACAATTTCGATGGGAAACCAGTGCCGGACTGGCCGTACGGTATCACGTTGAACGCGTTAGTCTCGGTTCTGTCTACAGCCATGAAGGCGGGAATGGTGTGCATTTGTACTGAAGCTTTGTCCCAACTGAAATGGTCCTGGTTTAATCAAGGCAATAAACTAAGTGACTTGGCATTACTCGACGCTGCTAGCCGTGGACCGGTGGGGGCCTTGATTGCTCTATTTTGCTTTGTTCCTCGGTGAGTCTATATGGATTTTGACATAGATCTTAGCTAACATGCCTTAAAGTCATCTTATCACATTTGGATGTCTAGTCCTCGTTATCGCAGCTGCTACGGACCCATTTGTGCAGCAGGTAATGGGAATCCTAGGACGGTCAGTCCCAACGCACGGTAATGCATCCATTCAAGTGTGCAACTCAAGTCTTTACACCGATTATGGACTAGGCGAAGGTCCCGGGATGAACAAGGCACCGCTGTCGACCATCGGTGCCATCTACTCTGGGATCTTCCAAGAGCAAAGCCCAAACAGCAAAAGTTCTTTGATGGAGTGCACTACAGGCAACTGTACATTCGCACCATATCAGTCTCTTGGTATTTGCAGCCGGTGCGCCAACATTACCGACTCTCTAACACTTCACAAGGTGGATGGGTTCACCTCTCAGCAAGCAACGTACAACTACAAACTGCCGAATAATTTCAGTTTCCAAACATCCACAAACGGACAATATGTCATGAACAGCACATATCTTGGCAACCTCGTCAGCCTAAACACAACCGGCCTGGCAAATATTCTCAATTTTACCGCAATCACTTCTTCTGGCTATGGTGTACCTCCCACAGTGAGCGCAACCGAGTGCTCCCTCTCCTTCTGTGTCGAGACCTATCATGCAGCTGTCAATGGCGGTACATTCACGGAGAAGCTCATCTCAATTGAAGGTACATCGAATTACTCGCGCACCTCCTTAAAAGACTTTGAAATCGTACCAAATACTTGCTACGTGAACGGCACACAACAAGAAAGCACACACAGCCCAGAGTGCGCCTTCAAAGTGAGCTCTCTAAGCACCCTAGCCCTTTCAAACTCAATCACCCCCTTGCTAAAAGGTACGGGGTCACTCTTCGTGAGTAATCGACCAAGTTGGTCATCCGACTCTATTGAAGCCCTCTACGGGGCATACGGCAATTACACCGACATAAACCTTGTCTTCCAGTCACTAGCAGCCTCACTCACATCACATGCACGATCAAAGAACTGCCATGCCTCTCATAACGGAACTGCCTGGTCCACGGTATCTTATGTTCATGTGCGGTGGTTGTGGATGATTTTACCTACTACATTGGTGTTCCTAAGTTCGCTTTTCTTGATCATCACTATTTTCCATACAAGGAGAGATTACATTTGGAAGTCTTCGCCTTTGGCTCTGCTATTCTCCAACTTGGATCTTGAGGGACCAAATCCTTTCAGGACTGATCCTACCCTCAAGGGCATCGAACAGACGTCTCGCCAAATGGATGTGCGGTTGGAGACTTCTTCTGACGGCCCTAGGATTAGGGTCGTTCCTGTATCGTGATGCGGGCATTCATTGGTGATGACTCCTCTACTATCTATAGCCGGCAGCCCGGTCCTGGAACACCGAAGAAATCGTCCAATGCAAGTGAGGATGCAATAGCCCCTATTTAGAACCTATAGATTAATTAATGTTATTTTCATTCGGAGCAGATATGTATCTAGCTGGTAATATATATATATATAAAGTAGTTATTCCAAGACGGGGTTGAAGAATGCCCATGTCATAAAAAGCAAATCCTGGGGTGGCCCATCTCTGGAAGCCTAGGAACCCAGAAGCAGTCAATTGTCGTATCATCGTAAATATATCCCAAATAGGGGAGTTAATTATATACATTGAATCTCGCTGGATAGTAAGAGCACCAGCGAAAAACAGTATCAAAAGGAAACGCTACCATGAAAACCTAAGCCCGTTCAAATCTTCTTGTTGGAAGTATTTGGGCCCTTCCGATCATCCGACCCAAGCGCACCATCAAATGACCTCCGATCAGCATACCCTTGACCCTCCAAGTCATTGGGGTCCTTTCCGTATGCAACGGAGAAATCCTCAACATCGATATCAACCTCGTTCCACGTAGCACTTGTCTCAGGAACGGGGAAGAACCACGTGAGAGCGAAGTACACACCACCGGAAACAAGGACACCGGTGAAATAGTTAATGTTGTAGATGTATTCCGCGCCGATAGGGACTTTGCAACCCACAGCACCGGCGAAGCCGACGATGTTGATCAGGATACCGCAGATGTAGGCGGTATAGGCGCGCCACGAGAAACCGCCAGTGTAGTAGTAGCAGTCTGTTTTGCTGGCGCTGTAGAGAGAGTTGATGTTCAGGTAGCCCTTTCGGACGATGTAGTAGTCACAGATCATGACACCGGCAATGGCGGAGAGGAAGAGGGAGTAGGCTGAGAGGTAGGTTGTGAAGTTGTTTGAGGTTGAGAGAAGGTTCCACTGTGGATTTTGTTAGTTTTTGGTCATGGGTATTTGAGGGGGATAGAACTAAATAAGTGGTAAGACGTACTGGACACATAGCTAGACCGACGGCGGCGCAGATGTAACTACCGCGTCGGATGGACATGTATCTGGGTAGCAGGGCAGTCAGATCAGTGCCTGCTGAGATTGAGTTGGCGGAAATGTTGGTTCCGAGCTGGGCTAGGGCAAATCCGGTGGCGATGACGAAGATACCGAAGCGCTGACCGGAACTGGCTCCATCGAGGAACTTTCCGAGGAGATCAAAGGGGGTTCCATGTGTAGCCGTCGTTGAAGATCACCGATGAGGAGGAAGACACGATGATTCCAATGAATGAGGTGACACCAAAGCCGACGGGAATGGTCAATAGCTGGGACCAGAATGCGTCCTTTGGTGTTTTCGCAAATCGTGAGAAATCAGGGTTATTCATGATAAGTGCCGCGAAGTTTCCGATGCACGACATGATTCCTTTCACCATCGCCCATGAAAGATCACTTCCGTGGACGGTGTTGGACTGGTGGATAATCGGGCCGAGGCCGTGGGCACGGGAGATAGCCCAGGCAAAGAAAGCGATGGCAGCGATAGGAGAGTAGATTGCCTTAGCGGTGAACAAGTGACGGACTTTGTGAACGGGGAACCACAAGGCTGGAAGTGAAAGCAACCAGAATAAGAAGAAGCTGACGAAGTTCTTGGTATCAATGCCAGCACTAGCAGAGAGACCATTGTGAAGGTTCCGGTAGCTGGGCCAAATGGCCTCGATCATCAAAGTAACACACTGGCCTAGTAATATATAAGTATACATTTTTTTTCGCCAGATCGGAAAGATACGTACCTCCAATATAACTTTGCACACCGTACCAGATAATAGCCATCACCACGCGGTTGAGGACGGGCCATAAAGAGCCCCATATTCCGAATGAAGCTCGGGCTGTGACGGGAAAAGAAATATGATAGACAGCACCAATTCGCCCAGTCAGACACACGAAACCTGCAGCCACGAAGTATCCAACCCAGACACAGATCCAAGACTGCCACCAGGAAAGACCGTCAACGATCATCGAGGAAGAAATCATCCATGTGTTCTATATTTTGTGTTAGATCCCATGGGGCTTTTTCCGGGCACCACTTTGGAGATACTGACGATGTTCAATGAGTCCGCAATCCAAAAAGCAATAAAGTTGACCCATCTCCATTGGCGTCTTTCTGGATCCACTGCAGTGCAATTTCCGTTGATCAGTCTTTATATTCTTTGTGTACCGCCATGAGGGCGATAAATAAGGGGAGGATCCGAAATCATATAAGCTAAGATAGTCTCACCTGGCCGTAGATCATTGTTGGTCAACATCATCTGAGCATTGGTGAGTCCCGGCTCGTTCTCAACGGCCGCCTTGTCGAGTAACCATTTGAGCTTGGACATATTGGCGGATGGAGGTGTAGACTTGGAGTTGCTAATAGTTGCCAGTATAGTAATCGAACGTCCCAAGAAAGTGTCAAGGCAAGGCTATTGTGAGGAAGTTGAATAAAAAAAAAGAATCTTGGAAGAAGGAGTAAAAAGACTGGGGATAACAGCATCATTATAACCTTGCCCACATGGAATGATTCTGGAGCATATCCTCCAGGATCCGAGTCCTCTTTTCCCCGAGGCCGATAAGGAAGTAGTTGGCTGCGAGTCTCCAGTCTTGGAAGCATCCATGATGATCTGAGCCTATCATAGCCACCTACGGGTAGTGACCGAATGACTTCAAGTAAGACGTCCCGGCCTTATCTCCAGGAATTGGCGAGGGAGTCGGCAACCTTGCAACGTTAGCTCCACTTAGCCCCACATAATAAATATTAGGGAATGCTGTGATTGGTTGACCGTAATCTATGCTTCGATATGGAGAAAAGCTGGAGATAGAAAAGCAAAATCTTGGCGTTGACTCGATGAGATCGAGTAATAAATATGTCACGTGTATTGTGCCTGAGGCCATCCATGGATCTATAACGTGTGGGAACAGGCTATTGGCCACTCCTAATTATAGATCATGGAATCTACTGAGATTCAATTGTAATTTATTATTGATTTCATCAAGTGGAATCCTTGTAATTTATCTACATATGTAGATATATAAATCCCAGCAGACGCGTGGGCATAGATGTTGTGCCACCCCATATACGAGTGAGTTGAGAACCAGTTGTGAGAAATAGCTTAGTAGCATTGCATGATAGTGCAAAAAAGGAAATATAGGTCCTAGAATTTTTTTACCTATATTACTATATGTCGTGGGATTGTTCATCCTCTACAGTCTACAGCCCACCCATATATAAACCCGTCATAGACAGTGATATATAAATTAGCGCCAAGAAAATCGGAGTGATCTTCTTCGTGAGAAAGTATTACTTCAACAAAGAACGTGTGAGATGGAAGCAAAGGCAAATAATACATTCCGCGTGAATACTATATTGGCACAAACAGAAGTGATATGCTAGTGTGCAAGAGTGTTTAATTGAATCGACAGATCAACTGTGAGAGCCTCCTGAAAATGAAAAATCCCAAGTCCCTATGCTATGATAATAAACGACGTGATGAATGAGAAGAGTTGCTCCAGTGAACCAGTCACGTATATGTTCTCCGATGTGATTGACTCCCTCAAATGCAATGATAATGATGAATGGTAGAACCAAATTCCCGAAAGATCCTATGCGGACACGTAGCGCAACAAAAGAGATAAGATGAAAAGCAAAGACATACATAAGACCAAACAAACATAAGAAAACAGGGAGAGAAGATAGGGGGATTAAAAAACACAAACACATCTCCCAGTCGAATACATAGCCGGATGGTCAGTTTCCGGGCTTGTCGCAGACAAATAACAGGACAAGGACGATGAACAAGATAATACCCATGGTGAATGGCAAAAATAAAACTTGAAGCAACTTGGGGGGTATCGCTGTGACGGGTATGGATGACAATGGCGTAATAAACAAAACGTCCGGCAATGTAGGCACAGATGAGAGCAAAGAGTGGGATATGATGCAGTAGAAAGACAAACGCCGGAACCTTGGTTAATGCTGACATTGATAGGAACAAGATTCCAGATCGGGAGAGGAATGAGGTGAAAAGCCAGTGCAAAGCTGCGGTGGCCATAGAGGTGGGCGAGATGAGAGGTGAGGTGACTATCATTATATAAATGATGAGTTTGACGTTGTTGACACTGTGGGTGTCAGGCTAGGAGAACCTTCCTTGTCCTCAGGGCTTGGGGAATCACTGCGATCGTGTGGTTGATCCCTTTCGCGCTCGGCCGACGAGGAACGCTTGAAGACAGTCTGGCCGATCTGGCGCAGAATACCCATACGCTCGGCGCGGAGCTCTTCGAGGTCCAGACGTTGAACGGAGATGGGCTCTTGCTTTGAGATCTTGCAAAAAAGCGTCGAGAATAAGTATTGGTCACCGCTGGCATCATAGAGAGGCAAGTAGCGGTAACCTTGAGAGAGACTGGTGAGCTTGGCGGTGAAAGTGGCCAGCTGCACACTGTTGTTATTGCCTGCACTACGGCCGTCCATTGAGCTCCAGACAGTCCATCGCACAAACACAAGATCGGGATATTTAGTTTCCAGCGACAGCTTGAACTTGTCGTTGAAAACGGGGCTGTAGCCATTGCTTTGCTCGATCTTGGTGCGGCGACGGTGTGGATATCCGATGCCGGACATACCGTTGCGTGCAGAGGCATCCATACCACCTTCGCCGAGGACAAAGCTCTGTCCACGATCATCAGCACTGAACATCTCGATCTCGACATAAGGGTTGATATTGTCGTCCTGCCCAATGGTGCGTGGACGGGGGAGTTGTTGTGCGGACACGACGTCGACCGAGAATCGAACCAGTTTGCGCTCCATCTTGCGCTTTTGCTTTCCATCATCCCCGGCTGGTAAGCGAAGGCTCTCGGGCTTGAGAATGTAGCCAGTACGGTCAGTTCCAGCGGCGAACATAGCCTGGTTCATTTGCATGCCGATGTCGTAGGTTTGCCAGTTAAGTGCTGCCATTTGCACACCACGGCGCCAGAACTTGTTCGGATCAAAGTTGGATGAACGGAGTCGGAATCCGGAAGGATACACTCGGGTGAGATACTTGCGGTTGTGCGATTCCAGTGCAACCTTGTTGTCGTGACTCTGAGTGATGCTCTCAAATGACCGCTCAGCAAACGAGTAGATATGGTTGTACCGCCTGCTCTCTGGAGAGGAGAAGCTGTGCCACTTGTAGCCACGAGTGTAGACACCCAAGTCAGAAAGAGGCTTAGTGATCTTGCTTTTCTGGCGCCGCTTTTTCTTCTTGTCAGTGTGAACAGACACTAGCGCCCCGTCACTGTCTTCAGTTGCACTGCTCATGCTTGTAGCAGTAAGCGAACGCCTATCCTGCGAGATCAAAGGGCCAATGCTGTCGACAGGACCCATTGTTGGGGGACTCGAGAGTGAGGGAAGAGGCTGGATGTTCATATCAGGGAGAGTCGGTCGTACGAATGGCGTACTAGCACTGCGTTTGCGGCCATGGGTACCGACGGAGCCGACAGTATTTTGGCGGGGATCAAACTGGGACTCGTCACAAGTCTTGACTTTGACTAGAATGCGGCCCTTGAGCTCTTCGGGCGACGGAAGGATGTGGCAGTTGGTCATCAAGGGCTCAAGGATAAGGCGTTCCTTGAATGTCTCCTTCATTATTTTGACCATTGCTAGTTGCTGATCTGGATTGCAGTGCACCTCAAGAGAAAGAATGACAGGGAAGTCGCATGTGATGAAGGCGTATCGGTTGATGACAGTTATGCAATCCGCAAAGAGGACACTGGTAGTTAGAGTTCGCCCGTGAGACACGATGGGGCGTCCATCTGCACCATCCCAGCAGTCAATCTCGACACAACGACATCCCTGCTGGAGCGCGCTAACGTAAGCCTCGGTGCTTGACGCACCAGCCACTTGGCGGCCCAGGAGGTAAGTGTTGTGAGAGCTCGAGATGAAGTATTCATTCAACGGCCGGTCGAATCTTGACTGGGGAGCACGTGAAGCGTAGACACCGTTGCTGGACGAAGACAAGAACGCGGCAAATGCATCCACGTTCATCCGCGATACAGGTGGAGGAAGCTCCGATCCTTCCGCAGAAGGAGTGCGAGATTTAGAGGCCCGCCGAACGTACTTGTCGAACAGTGCAGTCCAGTAGACCCGGTCGGATTCGATATCTTCATTTTGTACGTCACGAAGGAAAGTCAAAAACTCGCTCTGAGTCATGCCTTCCTTCGATTTTGCGGTGTGAAGCTTGAAGATATCCTTGACATCCTTTCGTTCCTTCAAACGCAAAAGGAAGTCTTTGAATTCGGAGAAATCCAACTTGCCGTTACAGGCAGCATCAGCTTTAGTGAACTGTGCCCGAAGCATGTTCTTGGAACAGTTGATATGCAAGCTGCGGCAGACCTTCTCCACGGCGGCGAGATCGAGACTTTGCTCCTCTACGGAAGGAGGACCCTGCGGGAAGAGTCTCGACATCTCGCGCTGCCAGTGTGCCTGCAGAACCGCTTCGCTCTGACTCGAACCTGCCAGACCAGACATAAGATCGATTCTGTATCGAGAGATATGCTCAAGGGTGGTAATCCACAGGTCAAGAATACGGTCACTAGGAGCGATGAGGTGCAAGGTTTTGACTGTTCGGCCCTTGGAGCGGTCAGAATCTGCAATAACAATGGTGAACCACCGGCGCTCCAAATCTTCGGGAATCTGATGTTCTTCGCGGTAGTTGCGGGCGTCGGCGCCGACCCGGATTTCTTTGATATCATCGATATAGAAGCGTTTGGCCGGGTTGGAGACATCCCAGAAAACCTTGGCAGCATCTAGGTCGAGGAAGAAGCGGACCTGCTTCCTGCGTTTCTTAGTTACCTTGGTTAAGACTGTGCCCCGCTGGACAGCGGAGTCTACTTTGGGTGCAACTGCAACCGTGGGGAGGGGGCCAACGTCGCGAGCCATATTCATACGACTCTCGCTGCGAAGACTGGATGCCTCCGAGCCACCCCATGCGCCCAGGTTGTCCAAGGCCTCGCTGGCTTCATCCTCGTTGCTTGAATCCAGAGCGCTGTCTCGAACGGGTTGAGTGCTGGTTTTGCTATCACTGCGTCGACGCATGATGATGGGACCAGTGCTTCGATCCCGTTTGTCGTTTTGGGTCGTAGACTGCCGCCTGCGGGTAAGTTTGTTTGCAGCGCCTCTTGAGATCCGTCGCATGATGCCCGGCGCCTTGGTGGACACAGCAGGGTCATTGAAGCTGGAGGAATTTGTGTTTCCGGGAACGGCCATTATGGACTCGCCAAGTTCGAGGGGGCCTGGCATAGGTAGGGAGTAACCATTCACTCGGCCGTAGAGTCCCTCGCTTGCAGATTGTAGGGGGGTGCCAGCAGGGGTGAAAGTATAGGGTGTGCCAGGAGCAGGGAAGGATGAGGTAGGAGTAGAGATCGGAGAAGTGGTGAAAGAGGGCGCGGAAGAAAGGGAAGGGCCAGATGGCAAAGATGTGACAACATGATGTAGGGAGGACGGTTGAGGGAGAGATGTCGCAAGTTTTAAGTTGGATTGGGTGTCGGCATCCAGGATCGGTGAGGTAGTCGCAGCATACGCCATAACGACTATCTATCAAGAACGACAGCTCAGCTGTCGATAGGGGAAATGTAAGCCTGTGGTATATCGTGCCAACGTCCGAGTCACCTGGACTCAGAAGTGGGCGAATGGGTAACAGCGTATGGAACCGGCCTGCCGTCAAGGTTCGCAAGGCTGCCGCCTGTCAGGAATGTTATGCGATCCGAGCCAAAAGAGAAGGTAGAATATTCTGACACGGTGAGAAAATGATCGTTCAGCCACGTCCTCAGCAGAAGTTCACCGTTCTTGAACTCTGCTGCATCTTGTCCTGGATTGGGTGTAATGCGGAGAGCCCTGCCGGAGAGCAGCTCACGGGAAAAGAAATCGCAACAAAAGAAAATTTGAGCGATTAAAAAAAAGTCCCTGATAACAATTGCAAAGGGCACTGGCCCTGTGCAACGGCCAATCCACGAGGTAGATTCTCAGCCGATGCTAACCACTTGGGACAGACGTCACAAACGAAATCAACCAGGGAATGATCTCCAGCCCCAAGGAAGCGGAACACGGGTTCTGTCTTGCTTCTTTCGGAGCCCGGCTGATTCCCTGTATGTCCTTCCAATGATACCAATGCTACCCCTCTCTTATGCGTGTCGATCTGCCGGTGCGTGGGGGAAGCTGCTGCTCTGCACCGAAAGAGGGGCGTGTTGTGATATAGGCCAATTGATCGTGGAATCACCAAGTGAATTGGGGAAGGCGGCGCGGAACCGATTCGAAATTGAAGGGCGTGCGCCAAAGCGAGCCAAAGGCCGATGGTAATGTGTATGCAGGTATCGTTACCGGGGTTTAGGAAAGAGCCCCAAGAACCGGCTTTGGGTGCTTGCGGAAGTAGACAGCGGCAGCAAAAAAAAAAGACCTAAGAGTCAAGGGTTGTCCTAGTCCGACAAGGGCGCCGTGCGATTGGGTGCGATTGGAGACTAGCGATGCGGCAGGCGAAGGGAGTACCCGTGCTAAAGTGCAGGGAGATTTTTCCCCGGCGCAAAGAAGCTAGGATAGGAGGATGTGATGAAAATCGGGAATTGCGACAGAGTTGCCAACGCAGTGGATGCAAGCGGTCGAAAGGGGAAAGGCGGGCAATCGGAGACTGGGCCAAGTTAGGGAGCTCGCTGATGTTGGATTGTTTAGTGCCGTTTTGGAGGATCACTGCGAGTTGATCCAGTTGCTGCACGGTTACGTGGTGGCCACTAAATCCGTATGCGAGTTGGAAGTGGGTAAAATTGCGGAAGTTTTGGATGATCATGCGACGAGAGGGAGAAGACCTGCGTTGTCCTTATCGTCGTATGAGTATAGAGTTTTTTTTTTTGTTCTCTTCAGGGAGACAGGGGAGGTAAAGAAGAGTTGAAGGGGAAAAAGGGAAAATAATTTAATCAATGAATCCCAATTCTGCGAATTGAAGCTGCAGTGGGGACTGGTACTTACGATAGACGTAGCATGCGGTATGGGAAATGGTGTACTGTATACCTGTATTGTTCGGTAATTATGGTAAAATACTGAGGTTCGGTAACCTCGAACAAATCGAAGTATGTCGTAATTTTGATCTCTTTCTTCTCTTTCTTTCGTTTTTTTGTCTCTTCTGTTCAAGACATCTGAGTTAATAGATATTTAAGGAAATATCAAATTCAAGCTGCGACTGCAGATATTCCAGTTGTGATGTGGATATGAGAGAGAATGGTATGTGTGGTCTATTAGGGCAGAATCTTTTTTTTTTTTTTTTCCAAAACTCACCAGTGTGTATATCAACTTCAACTAGAGAATGAGGCTGAGATTTCAACCGAGGGGGGAAAAAGGCAACAAAGAAGTCTCTAGCATCAGAGGAGGAAAAAAATAATAATGAAGGGGCCGTTGAAATGATTAAATACTACACCGTATGGCAACAACCAATTGCTCATTTCCTTCAGGCATGCCCTACAGTTAGGTACTACTTCAATACCCAAGTGCCTATCAAAATACAGAGCTGCCTACCACGAGATGACGATGTGGAATGATTGCCAGACGTAAACCCGTTGCTCGGTATAATTGGACGATCCTTGGAATTCCTGGGGAATGTTATCGGCCAAACGGGGTCGATCTGTGTTTCAAGTGTGTTGGACGGGAGCCCTAAAAGGGACGGGGATTATTACAATTTCCCTACAATCTACCTATGACAGACTCTCCTGAGTCTTTCACGGTGTGCAAAGGGGGATCTCCCCCTTTCTCTATATTCGGATATCAAGTTTAATATGTTGTAATAAAAAATGTCCCGAGAAATTATGGATTACGGTGGATACAAGAATAGCAGTCTATTTCGTTCAAACTTCTATAGTCCGAGACACCGCCGGGCTCCAGTTCCCCCACATCGCAACGTACTTACCTAGGTAGTCGACTAGTCTAGTATTATAATCACGTTTGAGATTACCTTTAGATTATACTCCGTAACGGTCATTCTTTACCTGTATTACTTCCGTGGAAATTCCCGCCTAGCACCGACAGGGCGGTCCGGGGAAGATATGCGGAGCCTTCGGATTCCTGCGTTGGGATCGCAAGATTCGATTAGACTTTCCTGTTCTCTCTATGATACACGGTCTTATCTAATGTTGTGTTTTCTTCCAACGTTGTGTTTATATTCATTGTTGACTGGTCGGGCGACTACTGTGCCCAAGCCCTGAGACAAAAGAGACTGAGTCGATCACGACGCACATCATCATTTCCTCCTATTCGACACCTTGGTGGGGAGGAAATGGTAGGTTGGTACGGTGTACACCGCAAAATTCACTGTCAGGTCTGTGTACATTCTAGTAGTACACCGTCATCTACGGAGTATAGGCAACTGAAATCGAACGTCATCCCTGAACCGGTGAGGCTTGATGTGGCAGTGAAAAACAGTTTGAGCGGTGCAGATGGAGTGGATTCTCCAAAGTAAAAATCAACAGATCGGGGAGTTTGAGGTCTCTGTTTTGTCAACATAGTCCGAAAAATATAATATTCCAAAGGTTATTGGTATTTTGTCCCGCCCTACGAGGCCCGCACCTCCCGCGACTTAGTATCTGGTGGTGTCTGTAGCTTTCCAAACTCTGTATTCTCGGGAACTTTTTTTTTCTGCTCTATCTCAGCTGCTCTCAGCCCACCTCGTACTTATCAGGGCACACAGTAATACGGATTGTATGATGCAGAGTGTGACCAGCCGCATTGCACAGGAACATCTGCGGGGTTGGGTTAACCCCGCAGCCGTTGCGACTTGATGAGCTGGCGATGCCGTGCTTCACTACTTCCTTGATTATTTCGAATCACAACTCTGCCGCTACAGCCGGAGAAAAGAAAATCGAAGTCCCTCAGCACCCCCTCACTACAAAGTAAGGCTATGCTCTCCTGATCCTGGACTCCTTCGCGTCACCCGGGTGGGTTGTCGAATGAAGTTAGCGCTGTCCAAGGGCGACAGTTAGCTTCTTCTGGTCGTCACAGCCGCATAAACCTAGCAGCTCCTGACAAGGATCTTGTTCAGACCTCAGGTGGTCATGGCGGTTAGATACTCGGATGCCTAGGAACCCCGCGTTCGCAACTCATTTGGAGCAGGGCTCTCCTTGCGGTTTTCTATGCGCCGCAATATCGAAAAATGTGATGGACAGGTTCGACTATCCAAAAAGGGCAATAGACGTCATTTTTTGTTTTTTCATTTCGTTCGTGTTAAATTTCCTTTGTTTTTATTTTTTTTTTTTTTTTTTTTTTTTTGGACGTGGGCTACAAATACCGTGCTAGAATGAAATTACTCACATATCCTAACAGATATGCAACCTCACTATATTTTCAAGTCGGATCCAGCGCTGACGGTGTCTCCTATCCACCATCCGTGCGCTATCAACGTGATATTGTGCAGGGCGGTTGTGGCGGGTTAGAAAACAGAGTACCCTCGGGTCCCTACGGCAACATCAACAAAATAGATTAAAACTTGCAGGGAATCAAAGTAAGATCTATTATTATTGGATTATATAAAGTAAAGCGCCACGTTATCAACGACATCATTGAGAGCAGTTCTGATTCACCAGTATAATTATGGAGATGCAGTTTCTCGTCACTAGCCCCAATATACCCCACCCAGTAACGAGGTAAAGACAAAGAGCGGTGGCTGAAGCAAGGATCTGCGTGTTCGTAGCAGCCACTCTTCTTCGATGACAGCGACACGATAATTATCAAAACATCCTGACCGCTAATCACTGTGCCTCAGGTGATCCATAACTCAAGTCGGCAACCAGTGAGCGATCTCCACCAGGATCCGACTAGGGGGGGTTGCAGACGGGATGAAGAGGGGGAGTTGTTTATCGAACCTCATTTGCTTACCTCGTCTCCGTACTCCGTACTGGGTACCTATGTACATTGTGAAGAACCCGTGCTGTCATGCCACGCTTTCACAGATATAGTTTTCCAGCGCTGACGTGCGACATGGGACTTGTGTCTAATAGCAGGATGGGCGGTAATCTAGTGGATTATAAACAATTGTTTCTCGTGATCAGTTAGAAGTTATTGGGCGCTTGCTTTGACCATCACAATAATCCTAGCGGGGACAGGGCTGTCTCATTTGGAACCTTTCGCCCAATCATCCTGTACTGGTTCGGACCTCACGGCTCCTAGGGCAAAGACTAGGGTCAAAGGATGGACGTAGGACTCCGTACTTGGGTACATAGATGGGGGAAATGCATGTCTTACTATTTTTCCTTCCAAGATTCTTGGGGTCTTCCATTGGCTTTGGTGGGGGACTAGAGGTCCACTTGACAGGGTCGTTCTTGTACGGAGCACGGAGTATACGGAGTACAAACCAGTGTATTATAAATAACATGGGCTCAGGGGAACGTTTTGCTTCTGAGGTCCATGATTTCAATCTTTCAAAGTTTCTTCTCGAAGCTCAAAATTACTGGTATAGTCAATAGCCAAAAGTAATAAAACATGTAAAATCCACGTCATTACTATGTAGCATCTCTTATATCGTCAGAGATTCTGCACTGAATGGCGCCATACTACCTAGAGAGGTATGTGAGTCCCTCAGCCGCAGAGCTAACTCTGCACTCCGTTTTGATGTGCATGTAAACAATAATACCAGTCAATCTCGCATCCGCTCCTTGCTACGATCAACAGCCCTAAATAACGACCCCCACTTTTGAAGGCGGGCTCCCCCTATGGGACGAAACCTTCGGCGAAAAAAACTCTCCTTGATGCTCTTTGTTCCCTTTGTCATTCTGTGGGGAGTGCTTTGAATGATTGCGTATGGAGTACGGAGTAGTACTCCCGGGTTCATTTCTGTAAGATGGATTGGGTGAATTGAAAAAATAATATAAAATAAAATAAAACATATTTCTTCCATGACAACGTTAAACCTTTCCTACATTGGAGAATATCTCCCCATTTAACTATATCCATCTATCCCTTATACTATTCCAGCCGGGCAACTTCCAAGGTTGTTTTCGGGAAATAGGTAATCACTGTGGTGACATCATGAAGACGCAACTCAAGGTGAAATTATTTTCGTTACGGTATTTCGAGTATTAATACCAATACAGTAGTAAATATGTATTACTGTCAGGTAATGGAATATTCCTTAGAACCTTCCAAGGTTGGAAACTTGGAAACTCGAATAAAACAACCATTATAGTGCGAGCTAGTCGGGGGGATTTGAGGTCAGCTATTGAGTGTGTCACTCTCAGGGGTATCCTAATTTTTAATTAATGAGGTAAAAAAGAAAGGAAGTTTGAGTGTCCTAAACCTGAGCTATGGGTCTGATCTTCAGGAGAGAACGGAAGGGGCTTGCCATCTCCATTCCAGGGCAATTTAGGATTCTCCCTTTGCCCGATAGAGTACCCGGTCCTATAGTAATTGTCCCGATGTAGCATTTTAAATGTTTAGGTTGGAGAATGCAATCTCCTATATCGTATTGTAGCACTTATTCGAAACACCCTAACATTTCATTTACTTAGGGTTCCCAAGCATAATGTATGGAGAGTCTTTCCAAGTAATACATGTATTCCATATTCCAATATCTCAATCTTACATGCTAATTATACAGACCCAGGGGGATGGAACCGTTGCGCCTCACTGGAGCCAGGGATGTTGCTCCATGACCCTAAGTCTCGGTAATTTTGAGATGTCCGGCTTTCTGCTCTGGTCATATCACACACACGTTATGGTGGTGAGATTGTGATTGTGACTTGCCAGAAATGTCTACTCTCTCTAGGTACTTGGGGACATTCAGCCATTGTGATAATGTACTCGGCCCAATGTAAACCTTTGCGACAAGGTATCCTTTGACCAAACTAGGCAACCTTGGAAAAGAAGCACCCCGCTTTGACGCATGCACGTCGGCACCCGTCTAGCTTCGAAGGATGACAGTGCATGTCAAAATGATACTCCCCACTACCACCCAAAGGAAGAGGGCCCTGGTAGAGACTGACACGTCTCAGACATCCCCCACTCTCGTCTCAGCCCACAGCCACTTTCAGCTCAGCCTCGTCCCGCTCCTTCGATGCGTCTTCGATACTTCCAGCGTTAATATGCAAATCAAGACAGGGCTGTGGTGTAGAATCACACTAGCATGGAAATGGAAAAAGATAAACAATCCAAAGAAGGTCATCTCACCATCCTCGAGCCTCTCTCCCTTTGATACGACACCCCGGAGGTACCTCCGTTGGCTTACCACTAGCCCCTCCAATCACTAGCCTGGCTATGCCTAAATACTGGATTTTCTCTACCGCATATACCGCATTTTGGTTCCGACTGCAGGAAGACAGATGGGTGTCTCTCTTTTTTATTTATTTTTTTGCCTTTTCTCTTTCATCTCGACAGGTGCATATGACTCACCTTGGCGTGGATGTTCCCATCATACCGAGAATATCGGTGCAACAGTATCATAGGGCGCCTGTGGCTCGCACGTCAATGATCGTGTAACCAGAATCATGCATTGCGACTCATCCCGGTCCTGTTCGGAATGGTACTCTTGTTTCAGAGGAATCTATCCCGGAACCGGCATGGCACTATCATTTGTCTCACGGTTGATAACTTTAACTCCCCTATTTTCCTTTAAGCCGGTGCCTTTTTTTTCGTTGCCGGGGTGGATGGATTCCGGAATCAACCTGATACCATCTCTGTATGGGTCACGGCCTACAAGATTCCATGCACGGTGTCCGGGCGTTTCGAATGCTCGTTTCATAGACAGCGTGCGGTCATACGACTAGGGAAATCTGATACGTGGCCATGGCCCGGATAACAAGAGAGGTACACATGTGTTTCCCGAAGCTTGCAATACTTTACACGATGTATCGTGTACGTAGGCAAAGCGGGATAGCGGGATAGCGGGAAAGGAAACATCGAGAGATTGCAACGAACCCACAAGTACTCCGTACTCTGTACATATCTGGGACATATCGCACGATCCACCAGTCTTTGATTATGTACCCATCCTGCTAGATATCGAGGCTGCATATCTCTCGTGGATAGATATTATGCGGACCCATATCTCGGGATAACAACCGGTTCCAAGCGGCTCCGGCTCTTAGAGACAGAAATCCCCACCCCACTGACCCGATCTCAGTCTTGCGATTGGTGCGAGTCGCTTATGGCTTGGATAACACGCTGACGCCATCCAGACGCAGTGGATATCAGCCCCAGTGGGGCAAGTACCAGGAAAATGTCCCCGGAAACGCCGTCGCAAGCCAACGTGCCTGTTTCTTAAGCTAGCTTAGCTGCTGTTGGCTGCTTATCCACGCTACCACACTAAACGAGATTCAAACATCCCGCGGCAAAGTTTAGGTGCCAACAAACTAATTTATTCGAAGCACTCATTTCCTCTACCAGTTTCTACCACACATCCCCACACATCCACCTAAACAAATCCACATGGCACCATATGCTAAACATTTGGAACGCAAAGCATTCGCCAGATATCTAGCGGGTTCCATATGTGGCAGATCTAGGGCTAAAAATAACGCCCGTCCATATCTTGGAACCGAATGACCCCACATCCAATTCCCGTGGGACAACGTGGCTTCCAGAATTTTCATCGAAGGCTGTTCTGCCCACTTCGGTAATTCGGTACCGTAGAGGACCAGGGTCAAGCCCTGACTGACATGCTAGGGTCCAATTCACCCGAATTCGAATACGATGGTTTTTTTTTCACCCTTCGCGTGTTCGGGGGCTATTATTTGGACCATACGACGGGTCGCTCGGGAGCCGTTACCAGCAAATCTTGGTACGCGTGTCTTGGCGGTTTGACCTTGAACTCTACCTAGGGCTTGTCCAGGATAGTGGCTGGTGGATAGGCGTATCCCGAGGTCGAAACCTGTTGCAGATGTGGATCCCTTTTACGGGTTATGTTGCTGTCGCAACTAGTGGTATTACTGTAACATGGCGTTCATACAGGATTCCTTCGTATCCAGTGCTATATGTAGTTGGTATTTGCTGGTTTCTTGTTGATTTTGAACGCTGTCGTCTATTCTTAGGAGCGGCTCGGCGAATCCCTGTCGAAGGAATGCATTGCTTGCATCCAGCCTCTTTTTAAGTTTGGCGCATAAGCCGAAGTACCCAAGTAATTACAACATGGTACATCGCCAAGCTGTTACTTCGAAGTTATCATGCGTCAACATCCTTTTGTGGTGCTTACTCCGGGTGTCGTAGATTAGATTTCACATTTCATACGAGGCAATAAGCGGCCAGCGAGGTTGTCACAGTCATGTTCATTTTTAGATCTTAGATACATTGGAACCACTTGCTAGGTGGGATGCGGATTCAAAGGTTTGTTGCTTCATTGTTGCTCAGTTAAGAGCGCTATTTGTATCGATTTCCCCCACGTTTTGTGTTCACTTTCATAGTAATACGTCTTGGATCCGAGGTAGCTTACCGGTCCTTGCTGTTGATGAAAGAATGTTGCTGAAAATGTGAGTGTAATTGGAGACGAGGGCAATAGCGTCAATTGTGCCCTCCATTAGCTTCTTGGAGGTTAGACTCGAGTTCGTGGGTCGTTGCTTTCGTTTTGTAAGGCAGAAAGCTGCGACGCAGAAATTGACGCAGACCGGCGCTGACTGTAGACATTTTCGAACTGCTGAAAGTCTGAATTGACATCCAGCGCCCCCCGGGGCCAGCTTTCTCATGCACAATTGCTCGTTGGTGTCATTCACAATAGCGCCTTTGTTATTGTGTCAACTGACTTAAACCGACCGTAACAGTTTACCTGCCATGACACTACTAGATTCGTCGAACTCGTCTTCGTCGTCATCAGTGCGCTCCTCGTAGTCAACCACAAGGGCCGCCACTTGGGCTAGGAAGGTCCGCTACTATCATTGAAATGCTAGCGCAATACTGGCAGTCCGTTGTATGACCGGGCAAGTGAATGATCTGGCGTATAAGATGGTGGGACTGCCTTGGATTAGGTCCCCACAGATGCTGCTATACTCTCCCGGCATATCCTCTAGGACCTGTATATACAGTGCACCATAAACCCTCTTGGTATACTAGAGTGGTAATGTCAGTAGGCCTATATATGCCCTTGCCCTGGTGATACTCACATCGGTAGCGTCTGCTGCATCCACGTCCTATGCGAGGCGATGTGTAGTGACTGCAGTCACAAACTCACAGACAAGTAATTTCATTTGTTCAGCCATAGCGCGGATAAGCTCAGCCAGGTGATGTGGCCTAGTAGTCTGCTAGAAGTCATATGCGTAATAGATTAAAGCTGCTAAATTGCTCTTATAGGAGCCCCCGTCGAGGTATCGAAGAACCTCCCAAGTTCGTTCTCATCTTTCTCCTCAAACAAACCGAGGAGTAGCCTAGGGAAAGCATCGGCTGTATTATGAAACCTCGAGTTGAGCCTGCTAACCTAGACTTCAGGTCCTGCTGGAGACTGCTTGTCCCGGCTGCGGTTTCTCGTTGTTGACATCGGGGCTGTCGCAGTATCTATAACCATTCTAACCAGACACCAAATAAGAACGTTCTTCTTCCGGCGTTCTTTGAGTGCTTTGTAGTCATTGTATGGCTAGGTGGTCGAAGGTGAATAGTTCTTGTCCTCAATCGTATGAAAGAAGGCAAGTGATCGTCTCTTTAGCGCGCGTCTTCTGGGGCCGTGGCTTCCGAATGAACAATTTGGATGGCATTACTCATTATGGGTGAGCTTCAATGAGGCAAAATATTGAAATTCCACGTCAGAGATTGCAGCTCATGTTCCCATGTCGATTTGTCGGTTATTTCAGTACACAGGGGAAATTGGGCCCAGACAAGTATGAAACCTGTATCTTCATTCCCAAATCTGTGCCCACAATATTCTGGTAATGCTCCAGTTTTCATGATTCTTTGCTGATTCCTTTTCGAGGGTAATGTTCCATGGATGGCGTGGGACATGGTGATCGATGAGGAGAGATAAACTAGATCTCACGAGTGAGAACAGGATCGTCAAGTCAATTCAGGGGAGAGTTGTTACCCGTTGAAGCGAACTCGGATATTCCGGTGGCATCAAAGAGAATGAAATGAGAGACGCAAATTAAAGATGGTTGGGATAACAAGTGAAGGTGTGAAGTAACTTGACTTTACAACATAGATTATGAAAGAAAGAAACCCTCAAGGAACGGTAGATACATATATACCGAATACAATATAGAAGGTTCCAAAGGGCGAAGGGGAAGAACCCCATGGATCAAGCTGAGCTTCTAAGAGAGAAAGAGAGAGGAAGATCACGAGAAAAAAAAAGATCACATTTGCCTTAGGCAGGAAGCCCGCGGTGTCAACAATTCGATCATTTCAGGAATTGTACCTCTAGATGCTATATTTGTGGGCCTTTACTCATGTTTTAATTCACTTTTGTATACACTATACGATGCTAAAACATCACATATGAGATAAGAGTTTATATTGTAGTTAATGTACCCCTGCGAACTCCAATCTCTGTAAAAGCACTAGTCGAACCCCTCGTATATAAGAATTGGAACCAGGTAAAATAGCTGCAAGCAAATATTGATCATGAGGCTGCGAGGCCATTCATCGATCGTACCCGAAGCGATCACTAGGCCGGCCCACAGCACAAGCGTTGCCCACCTTGCGGTGAACCGCCTAATTGTGGCAAACCAGGAAACCCAAATCCCAAGAGTTAAAGCAGCCGACAGAGCTTGATTCGTGAAACCCGTAGCAAAGGCAATGGCACAATCGTGTATGATCGAAAGCACAAGCACGACCCAGTAAAAATACCACCATTTGAGAAGAATGAAATTGCGGCAGAATAGTAAGAACGAAGAAAGCAGGAAGGGCTTGTTTTGATACCACTTTTTAACGCTGGCTTGACACTGGAGACACAGCATCTTATACTCAAACTTCAAGGATTTCAGAAGATTTCCTTTCCTATCATAAACTATCATTAGGTTGATGTATGCATTGAGTCGTGTCTGCCTTCCGTGGTAGTCGCCTCCAGGGGATGCAGCATTCATCTGCAAGGCGAGCAAACACAGTTCTTCAACTTTGGAGAGGTGGCGTTTCTCTGGGTAAGGAACTCCGAGATAATCAAGATCACTTGCATGTGATTCTGCAATGAATCTATGGATTCGAGAAAATCCATATCGCAGCAAAAGCCTAGAGCCTTGGGATGGGGCAGCGTCGTCGCCCACCGAGGAGAGACCAGATTTTCCGGTCACCCAACGACTAGCCGCCAGGTAGTATTCCGCGAGCCAGGAGTACAGACGACCATAGGTAGATCTCTGAGCCATGTCCTGTCCCATAACGTTCCACTTGATGAGTTGTAAACAACGGTCAGCATGTGGAAGGATCTGACGGCAGTCAGGTAGACTGCCCCGATTGCGACATGCGTATAAGGCAACGCAATGAAGAACTTCGTCTGCTTGTTGGTGAAACAACTGTGTGCGGCTGTTGACAGAGTAGAGCCATTGATGTATGCATTTATGCATGGAATACCCTGGAACCCCATTGATTCTGCCACTAGTCGTATCTGTTCCAACCTCGACCAATCCATATTCACAAAGAACGCGCATAGAATCAACGAAAGTCGGAAGGCTTCGCCCAATATCAGCAAGGTGGGAACTGCCCCCACGCCGTAAAAGCGCAGCCCATATATCCTGGTTACTGAAAAAACACCAGGAATTTGCTAGGTATGCTGCATGTGTGTGCTTACGGCTGATTTCTTTCATGGTAATCTCCCATGCAATATGTACCGGATATGTAGGCGGGGGATTTTCAGGCACCTGCTCGGACCACCGAGCCTGATAATTTTCCAGGTACTCACGACAGCTGATATTACTGTTTTTGAGGTAGGCTCCAACACTAGCAAGGGCCTGTGGGAATCCATCCAATTCCATGATTAGGTCATGAGCAGACGGCTCTGTTCAAGCAAGATCAGAAAAGAAAGAGTACAAGGTTATTTCCGGACTTTACGCCACTTACCTCTGCGCAGGTCTGGTCTCTCGGAAGCCTGGGACAAGATATCAAGGCTCTGCTCCGTATTATGAAGTTTCCCCACTGCTACTTCAGTGCCCAGATTGACGCCTGGTATTGTAGTGGTAATCAGTATATGCCCTTGCCGTATATCTGGAAGAAATTTCCTAAGACCACATAGCTCAGATGGGTCATCGGCGTCGACAATGCCATCCACCTCGTAGCAGTCGTACACCAGCAGCCACCTGTCATTGCCTGGCAAGCTAAGCCATTCTTTGATTGCGGGTATAGCGGCAGTGGCATTGTGCGAGTAAACGATTTTCTGAAGGGCAGATAAGGAATCATGATCTTTGATGATGCGGTCTGCCATTTCCAGAAAGCTACAAGCGAGCCGGTCTTCGTCAGACGCATCTAGCCAGAATATAGCGGAGTAGGCGTCCAAATTTTGTAGGACGTATGCTAGAGCGATTTGTGTTTTCCCGATCCCCGAAATACCATGGAGAACAACCGTCTGGTTTGCGCTATCAGGCTGAAAAGCCCTTTTTATTTTAGCCATCTCGGCTTCTCTGCCGACAAAATGGCGAACGGGAGGCATGTCGATTGATCTGAATCGGACTTCAAATTCATCTACTTTGAATTGTCAATTGTTAGCCGACGACCAATACTAGTACCATTATCTGAGGTGTCAGTATGGACATACCATCTGAGAATGAGCCATTGGTACCTGTGATACCACCACTGCCTACTTGTACTGGTACTTCACATAACAACTCTTTGGCAAAAGCAGCGGCTGCCAGAGCCGCGTATCTTTGCCATTCTTTATTCTTGTGTGAGTCTGCATAGTCACAAATGCCACGCACTACCAAGGATGGGAAATGATTCATCAAACCGGCAGCCTCCATTTCGAAACACAAAATGCCGAGTTGGCTAGCAAGTTGATCACGAACTTGGCCATTCTTCATGACTTGATTTCCCGAGGCAATTGTTCCGTAGTGTATATGAGGTTCTTCCGATGTCCGTGGCCGCCTGTCTAAGACCCTCATATGATCGCAGTTGGTGCAGTCACTAGCAGAGTCTTCATGGGTATAACTAGCATCATAAAGGTGATCATGACCCTCCGCTGGCCTGCGGAAAGAATTTGGGCCCGTTTGGGTTTCTGTAGCCACTGCCTTTGAGATATGTAACTGAAGTCGCGTGTTTCCTTCTATCATGCGATTCGCTTGAACTTTCGCCAGTGCTGTGAGAAGCTCGGCTGGAGGCATATTCAATGTCCCGGTCCGCTCAAAATTACCGGAGGCAATCGTTTTCCCGGCATCATACTGGACAGCACCTGAGAATTGTCCCTGCGGCTGACTGACGACAACATCACCAAGCCTGATATCTGTAATGAGCGATGGAACACCACCACCGATGCCGACCATAAGCCCTATCCTGATCGCAGGAAATGTTAGACGCATTTGGGCAGCGACGACCGCTGCAAAAGCCGTTCCATATATCCCTGCTGGTAGGCATGCGACAACAACATTGTGACCAGCAAGTTCACCTAGGAGGTAAGAGTTCTGATCGCGGCGAGGCTGGTGAAGTGGAGGATGGGTCGCATCCAAAACAAGTCTTGCTGCAGCCATCTCCAAAGGGAGGGCGCAGATCCATCCGACGGTGTAGTCATCTGGGGACATCATTTTGGTTTGCAAAGGATGTCATACATTGACCGCAGGAAAGAAATTCAGTATTAGAATGATTGTAGAGAGAGTGGAGCTTGAAGGAGGCGCTGGGGGGATATTGGAGAAGACCCTCTAAGCCTATCTGTTAGTGCCTGTGGCTGAGTTCGCCAATATGGTGCCGTCAGAGCGTTGCAGGGTTGCAGCGCAGGGGGTATGTACCCCGCGTTGGACTGAGCATACATTAGTATTCGCAGCCAATTAGATAATACTATGATAATCAGGACATAACTAATCTATTGCACAATCAGGGACAGCGCTGGAATACGATGTGAGAAGAACTTGGTCTGGTTTAGGTTGACGGTCTTTGACTCTTTGGGATGGTCTAGGTTCATTCTGGGATTGAACTCTTATCCGCTTTTGAGGTTTTTTGATGGCGTGTATATTCATCACTGTAGTGAAGTGAGAATGCCGACATTCCGGGGGTAAAATGGCATGCGGCTGAAAAGTGGGAGTCTACTTGGTAGGGGTTGGTCTCACAGCCAATGGTTTTATAGTGGGGATGGATATGAGTGATCGACCTCGGAACGTCCATGGTTTGATTGGGGATAATATAAAATGGTTGCTCCTTTTGCCTCAAAGCCTGTGGCTTGAAAGTTCTTGTATGAATTGATGTATACCTCATATTGGCTGTTTACGCTTTTGGGGTCTATTACCTAGTGAAATGGAGCGTCCGATAGGTCTACCTACGCTGAACAGTTGTCATTACTGTTGTATCTCGGTATTCGGAGAATGCAGACTGGACTGCCTCCGCGCCAAGCGACCTAAGGCGCAGTGGAAACGGGGCTTAAATCACCTTGGCAGCCTCGTTGTCACAAGGAGTAACACGAGACACAGCCCCATTTCCATTGAAGATCATGCAGGCTCGGGTTTTTGCCTGTTTCTTTTCCATGTCTTAAATCCAGGACTCATTGAGGCTCTGCGCATCCTCCCTTCCTCTATCTCAGCCGTTTAAGTTCACCTGCCCGAGTCACCTTACGAAACCCCAGGAGCATTTACTTTGTCTCTCTATCAAACCCCCTTGTTTCGGGGGTCTCATCTGCTCTCCCGCAATAGAAACGGGCCGGCCAAATTATGCCTAACACTACGACGAAGATACCAATGCTTCGACATCAAGACTATTATCTGTGGTGGCCAGCAAAAATGAGCGCAGCAATTTCCTGAAACCCCCAAGAAGATTATCTGACTCGACTCATGTATGATCCAATCTTCTGATTGTAACACCGTCTACGGAATACCTGGTTCTGAAAAAAAGCTTTGAATGGATTACTCCATAGTGATGGGACTACTCAACTTTACGAAGGTATCAACTGCTGGGGGTGACTCTAACGTTCGCCTTCGGTGGGAGCTCATCGATGAACTTACCAAAGGGAATGCGCATCTCATATGTAGAGTCTCATCGGTTGTTTCTCGTCTAATCCAATCGTTTAAAGAACTTGTTCGCGTTGCTCCTCAAAAAGAGCAACACCTCCTGGACCGCTCGCCGGCTTGCGCAAAGTTAGGGTATACGAAGTACCTGAGCTCCTGGTTCTGGTCTAAACGTCTATTTCTAGCTACACATTGAGTAGAATGATCGGTTGTTCACTCCTGTGACGTGAAGGGTAAGGTTCAATGAAGCAACCTCTATTCGAGCGACCGCGTCCATCCGGAGATTTTAGTTGAGTGTGATGGCCATGCGTGTGACGACCATGTATATCATGGGAGATCTTCGTTGCACGACAAACTGTGCTTCCGCAAAGCCCACGGTTGTATAAAAAAACCAGTCTTGGTGTTCATAAATCCACTAAGTCATTAAAATAAATGACTGTTTTCTATAACTATTCTGGCCTATCCATCGAATATTGCTACATTTTTACCAAAATAAATTGGAAATTTGATAAAACTAATCTACACTCCATAAAGGTATCTCCTGTGACAGTGGATTTTTACCTACACCCAACGAATATATATCTCTACTTTCGAATATATATATAAATCCCCCCCCAAATGCATTAATTGTATGTTAATTTTAATAATATTATATATTTTTTCATGAACATCCGCAAGATCTATGGCTGACTTTCGGCACGGCCCGTGAAGGTTCCTGAAAGTCTCCACCTGGACAGTTTTCATTCACCAAGGCCAAATGGCAAGGTTAGCTAAAGCTGAATAGGGAGTTCGGCTTAGCAGCAATCGGTAGTAGAAATAAGAGTTGGTATATATATCCTACTGGGTCTTCTAGGTAACAGGAGGTGAGATTAAATTCTATGTTCTGATTTTTGAATCTTATGATTTACATCATGTTAACTAAACCAACACTTGTAACGGTTATTTGTCTATACAAGCTGAAAGGGGTGTTTCTCCAAGTACTCCTCGAAAGTGGAGAGCTTACCCCGGGCGCTTGCAGCAGCTTCTGCAACCAACGCCTCCGAGCCAGGGCCGAAATATCCATACTCATCCATGAAGCTAAATCCCTCCGCAAAAACATCCTGGAAGAACGGCAATCCTGCCTTGAACTCCTCAGTGGAGACCTGTTTATAGACGATGGGCTTACCAGAACTCTTGGATAAGAGGGCGGTGATCTGCTCCACGGTGTATAGTTTTGTGGCAGCATGGAGTCGCTTTCCCTGATACTTCTCGGGCTCAGCAAGGATAGCGCCCACGAACTTGCCCGTGTCACCCACAGCATCTAGCAAGGGGAACTGGGCCTGGGGAGAGGTATGACGGGCTAGCACATAGGTACCATCGGGAGCCTGTGTGGGGGCCAAAAAGGTTTGCGCCTGGAGGTTTTCCATGAACGAGCCAAGCGAGACAAAGGCACTCTTGATGGAAAGCGTGCGAATGTATTCCTCGGCGGCGGCTTTTGCATCGAAGGGGATAACCGCGCTGTATTTGCCATTGGAGATATCGCGAATTGCTGGGAGAGTGCTCCAGATAAGATAATCGACACCCTGCTGAGCAGCGACATCGGCGATCCGCTTAGCATTAGCTAGCTCGACTTGGAAAGCATCGGCGCTAAGATCAGGTGTAGTCATGGCAAAGACCGTATGCACACCGGTCAAGGCTGCCGCTAGTGAGGTCGAGTCGGCCACGTCGCCATCAACAACCTCGATATTCCCTTTCGCTTTCAATTGCTGCGCCTTCTCAGAGTTGACATCACGGGTTATGGCCCGGATATTGTGCTGTTGGGAAAGATCTGGGTCGTTCAGCACATGGTTCAGGACGGAGCTGCCTTGTTGGCCTGTGGCACCGAAAATAGCAAGAGTCTTGGCCATTGTGGGGTTTTGAGGGGGCGTTGAGAGTTGAATAAGACAAGGAACTGGTAGAGTAGTTTCAAAAGGATGGCAGGATGCGAGTATTTCAGGAATTGCTTGGATTAACAATGGAACAAAAAAGAACGAGGGAACGGGATGGTTTGAAATCAGCTTAGCTATTCATTAACGTACCGGAGAGGGGGAAGCGCTACATAGAATATCAATTTGGTTCTAATTCATTAAAGGCAAAGTAGATGCTGTAGCGTCAAAACATAGAGGTCCAACCCCTATTGTCAATCCCTCGGTGTATTCTGGGCGATACTATTGGCTTGAGTGTATCAAGTTGTCATGTCAGCAATCTATTCGATTCTGCCTCAAACGCTCAAACGTGGGGGCCATATCGTACGGGTGGACGGTGATGTCCGTGTGAAGTTGGGAAAAGAGGAAGTCACCTGCCCTGGCAGTTTCTGTCCGCTTCTACATCCCTCGATCCTCGTAGACTTGACTATCTGACCAAGCCATGGATGACTCAAAGCCAGTTGACCAGAGATTCACTAAAGCACTACCGAAAATCGAGGTATGGTCGACTTCTCGTAATGTTTGAGTTTTCTGACTAGATCACACTGCAGCTGCACGCTCATCTCAGTGGGAGCATCAGTCGCCAATGTCTGCATGAGATCTGGAAACGCAAAAAAGAACAGGATCCCAATCTCGATGTAGAAGATCCGCTGGTGTTAATGCCTCCGGGCAAGGTCGATTATACACTGGAAACGTAGGTGTCTGTGTCTACACTCGACAATACTACAAAACCATCACTTTCAAATCTAATGAAGGCCTTAGGTTCTTCTCAACATTTTCCAAGTTGACCTACCAGCTATGCAACGACCTAGATAGCTTGGTATATGCCACCAACTCAGTCCTCGAGGACTTTCTTGGAGATGGAGTAGTGTACCTCGAGCTACGGACCATACCAAGAGCATCTCCCAGCATCACTCAAGAACAATACATCAACTCAGTTCTGGATACAACCGAGAAATTCCGAAGCAAAACTAACCGTATGTCCGTGTTTTTAATTCTAGCCATCGATCGCGGCAGCATGACAGCAGCAGAAGCGGACGAGATTGTCAATCTTGCGATCGAAAACAAGTCGCGCGGGGTTGTGGGGGTGGATATTTGCGGCAACCCAACCAAAGGCGATGTTAGCATTTACAAAGAACCATTTGCGAAAGCCAAGGCCAATGGGCTAGGAATCACCCTTCACTTTGCTGAGACCACAGCCTCAGCTTCCGCAAGCGAACTATCGACCCTTCTTTCTTTCCAGCCTGACCGACTAGGCCATGTTATCCATGTGCCCGATGATATCAAGAAGGAGATTGCGCGGCGCAAGCTCGGCCTGGAACTGTGCATTTCTTGCAATGTCCATGCGAAGATGATTAATGGGGGGTTCTTGGATCACCATTTCGGTTATTGGCGACACGAAAGCTGCCCGATCGCACTATGTGTAAGTCACTCCAACTAAGATGGAAATATATTCTCGTTCTCTGACGCTTGATTTCCACAGACCGATGATGTGGGGTTTTTCTGTAGCCCCGTCTCTAATGAGTACTTGTTGGCCGCACAGCATTTTGGCTTGAGTCGTACTGATCTCCTGGACATGTGCATTAAGTCTTCAGAGGCTATTTTTGCGAGTGAGTACCACAAAGGGAGAATCCAAGGTATGCTCGAAGTATTTGCTGCTCAGTTTGATTCTACATGAGGTTGGAGTTGTATGGGCTTTTTGAACATTGTTCTTTGTCATCACCCAAAGAAGATGGCTATGAATATTCATGGCGTGCAATTAAGCGAAGCCTTCTATCTCATATCCTACAGGGGTTCTCGTACTTTGACTAGTTAACGCTATTCCTGATTAGGTGCCCGATAAAAGGAGAGTCCAGGTGGCACAATCTCAGGAAAAATACCTAAAACCTCAATCTGGTGCCCGCTTGGATTTTCCTTTGAAAATATTACGTCACGTTAGAATTTCCAAGCTTATGTACTTAGGTACTTCATTTATGACTCAATGTTGGGAACTTTCGTATATCATGTAAGGCGCGGCATCTCCCGAACTCCACGTTTCAACTCTCGTCGAATTATCTCGACATCTCATTTCAGTCGGACCTTCTCTGAGAAAACTCAAAGTTACAACACCACTATGGCAAATGGAGCTCTCCCACAGACTCTCAAGTCTATCACTGCCACAAAAATCAGTGAACTCTCCAAGCAACGCGCCCTATTTGATCTGCGCAAAACCGAAATTCTCGCAGTTGCCAAGGCAGCCCCAGATCTGCGCACCCATGCTCAGGCTTTGCTGGATGGAATATCACGCCTGAAGGGATTTCCCAAGGATTCACTCGACAAAGACGACGCAGATTTAGATGCTGATTCCTTTGATGAAGAATCAGAAGACACACTCACTCCGCGAGGAGTGGGTCGTTTGCAGCCGGAAGATCATACAAACATTCGTCGCTTTCTTCTACAAAGTCGCCACGACCCTTCCATCTCCCAGGCAGCTTTACAGGATCGTATCGATCAGCTGGAAAAGGAGCTGCAGTATCTTGAGATAAAGCACGAGCACGGTGCTTTCTACAGCAATTTGGTCAAAGAATGGTTGTCGGAATTGGATGGAAGCATTACTTCCACTGCGAATGAATCCAAATCCACTAAATCCGACCCAACCTTCGAACACGTTGGGCGGGCAGAAATGCATGAGCAACGCGCGACTTGGGAGTCCTTGGTCTTTAATGCTGCGACCCATGTGAACGAAGACGCAATCCGGTCCTACCTCAATGATCTATTCACCAAAACCAAGCTTTCTCAACAGGCACTCAAGGAACTTCGAACAAGTATCCAATCATTTGGCACAGATCTGGTCTCAAAGGGCGAGTGGCTCGATGTAGACGAACTCAAATGGGTCTCTGGCGCACTGCTTAAGAGCGACATCCTCAATGATGAAAAGACAGCCATTCTGAAAGAGTTCATGCGGAATACCGAGGTTGCTCAGGAGGTGGCAGATGTGCTCAACATGCGCATTGCCTCGCTCGAGAGCTGGACATGGACCGGAGACGCTGATGGTATTTCGCTTGAAATGCGCCGTCAGCTCAACGGTAAATACCGGATTTTCATGGATGAAGACCTTCTCGATGCCCTTCTGCTGCAGTATATCGGAACAAAATGGGCTGTCAAGCTTCGGGAGGTTTTTGAGACATTCCTACGTTCCAACGCTTGGAAGACCCTACAGGAAGATATCCCCGAAGAGCACAAGGAAATGCGCAAGTACTTCCTTGGCCGAGAAGCCAACTCGGACTCCGGCAAGATCAACGAGATTCGGAGGAGGACATACACCGACCAGTATTTCATGAGTCAACTACCAGCTTCAATCTATGAAGGCGCACGGGAATATGACGCCACAGGGTCCGACACAAATAACGTCCTGGATGCAAAGCACTCCCTTCTACACCTCCTGATCACAGAATCTATCATCCATAAGCATCAGCGCGGAGACTTTACTGCAGTCCGGTCGGACTTTGAGTGGTTTGGCCCTTCAATGCCTCATGCCACCATGCTCACCGTGCTAAAGTTCTTTGGGGTCTCTGAGCTGTGGATCAAGTTTTTCACGGTGTTTTTGGAGGCTCCACTCAAATTTGTCCAAGATGGAGCTGATGCCTCTATTCAAACCCGCAAGTGTGGCCTTCCAATGAGTCACACGCTCGGTGACTGCTTCGGAGAAGCCGTTCTCTTCTGTATGGACTATACAGTTAATCAGGCTACCGACGGTGCCTTCCTATACCGGCTTCATGATGACTTCTGGTTCTGGGGTGCAGAGAAAACTTGCGTCAAGGCATGGCAGGCAATGGAGCAGTTTAGTCAAGTAATGGGTCTGAAGTTCAACGCAGAGAAGACTGGAACTGTGCAGATGGGCTTGAATGACACCCCAAAGGAGTCTGCCCTTCCCACCGGTGATATCCGCTGGGGCTTCCTGGTTCTGGATGCGAAGAAAGAAAGGTTCATAATCGACCAGGCCCAGGTTGACCAGCATATCGAAGAGCTTCAACGACAACTTTCATCCTGCAAAAGTGTGTTCGCTTGGGTACAGGCATGGAACAGTTACTTCGGTCGCTTCTTTACCAACAACTTTGCAAAGCCAGCCACTTGCTTCGGTAGGGACCATATTGACATGGCCATTACCACCCTGAGTCGCATCGAGCGCACACTCTTCAACAACAGCTCAGCTGATAATAGTTCATCTGATCAAATCAGAGGTGTCACCGACCATCTACGCACTGTGATCGCAGAACGGTTCGATATTCACGACCTTCCCGATGGATTCTTCTATTATCCCATTGAACTCGGCGGCTTGGGTCTTCTCAATCCCTTTATTACACTACTTGCCATGCGTGAAAACATCAAACAGACCCCCCGCAAGCTACTGCACAAGGCCTCTGTGAGGGATGAGAAACAATATGAGGCAGCCAAGGAAAAGTTCAAAAAGCACGGCTCTGATTTCAGGAGCCAATATCGGAACAAATGGGGCGGTGAATCTAAGTCATTCATGTCCCTGGAAGAGTACAACCGGTATGCGGAAACATTTAGTCCTTCTCTTGTGGATGTGTACACGCAACTCACAGAGGTGCCGAGTGAGGCGAGTCTGGCTCTGAGTTCGAGCTTTAAAAAGGAGCAGGATTCCCTTGGTCGCAGGTCTTCTGAAGACTCTATCAATGCTTACTGGGGAACAATGACGCCCTACTGGAGATGGGTGGCGGAGTTGTATCATGAAGGGATGGTTCGCAATTACGGTGGCCTGGCTGCTGTGAATCGCGAATTTATGCCCCTGGGTGTCGTGAAGACCCTGCGGGAGGGTAAATTCAGATGGCAGGGCTAATTGAGTATCGCGGATCTGAATTGCTTGACGCTTCCGTGACTTCGTGACTTCGTGGCTTATGGCTTATGGCTTTCGGATGAAGCAAAGCAAATGTATTTTTAATATAGACAAGACAAATAGAACAATCTACCCACTACACTCAATATTGACATATATAACCCCAGAGTAGCTCATAGAAGGGCTTCATCCAAAGGTCTTCAATCTTCGGGTTAGAGAATTATCAAAATATTGTACCTCGCGTTTCCAAAAGCTGAATTACCCTCCTTCTCGCTCATACAAACGCGGTTCTAGAATCCAGAAGGTCAACCAAGGTAACACGAAATCGATCTAAGTCCTCCTTAAAGGAAGATGATGTTAATATCCTGATTACTAGGTATGACTTCAGGTAGCGGGCCAACACCTTGCATTTTCAGTCAGCAGTGGTCTTTCATGAAATTAAGAGCGCGACATTGAGGTTCTTGGAAGCACTTGTCAAAGAATTCTTGATACAAAGACACGTCCAACTCTCTATCAGAGTAATGGTAGCGGCATCAACTACATTCGAAAAGAACAGTTAATATGAAGCCATGTCATTGCTTGGGATAATTTAGCTAAATTCTTCCCGAAATTGTGAGGGGCGAGATATAGTATGTGTTTGACCATTCCATAGATGCTTGTTTCCCAGGTTTCTTACTATTGAATAGATCATGATTCTTCCATTGCGTTCTCCCCTTCTTATCTGCAACACTATATAGTCTACAGTTCCCTTCTCGCGGTTTGAGAGACGCTTGCGAATCACTTCTCGCGCCTAATTCATTCTATAGAGAAAGAGATGCGAGTAAGGAGCCCTATCTAAAGACGACGCTTGAATATGCTAATATAAGTCGTATTCTAGCCTCGGATAGGACAACTCAGCTTGCCCCAAGACTCGGGTGATGAAAAGAAGATTGATAATATATTACAGAGGATAAAAGCGAGATAGAGAGGTTCACATAAGAGGAGCTGTCGAAGATATTGTTGGAGCATCCCATATACGTAAAGGATGTTTGACAGACTGAGCCTTAGTTTTGATTGTCTTGCCAGGGTATATAAACCCCGGAATTGCTAGATTAAATAGATTCATGATTCTTCCTCTGCTTTCTGCCCACTGTAGTATCTACCACAACATATATATCTCACGCTAATGAGGTACACGCGTAGCTCGCTTACAGAGTACAGTATGTAACCAGCAAACCTGTAGTTCTATATTATTGCTTTGAATCGCCCTCTACGTCCGCAGTCTTCCATCATCACCATGATGTATACAGCATGTCTATGTTTAGAAAAGTGCGCTTTTTATGAATTTGTGCACTTGGTTATAAGGTTTGCCACAGTCAGAGCAGTGCCTGGTTTGAATATGTACTTGCCCTGTTACGATGCCCATGACGCTCTTTCCATCATCGCCGAAACACCTTTCGGCCCTGGTACCCATGGATGCAGCCCTAATTTATCTCTATAGGGGAAAGTACCCTTTAATCGTGATCTGATTTTACGGAACTCGACGCCAGGTCTCGAGAAGGCTTAGTAGTTTTTGAATAACGATCTATATATACAGCCTTTGAATCCATTTCTTTTCTTCTGAATTCTTACTTCTTCATCTATCTCCTTTGACTATTACATCATCCTGCCATCAGGTATATATCTAATCTACTTCAAGTATACCTCAACTAGGCTTCACTATAGAGTATATCGAATACCAGATCGACCCACGGGGATTGATACAACACCACCAACCCCAGCTCCAATCTCCTCAAAGCCTTTTCACATAAATCACCAAAGGCTAAATACAAAATAGCACGATGACATCCATGCAAGTCTACTACGAACAAGCCGAGGTCCCCAATTGGCTCAATGCCATTTCTGGGGACAACGGAAGCATCGACCCAAGGTAAGCATCTATTTTTTTTTTTTTTTTTGGCTCTTTTCCATTATACATTTATATTAACATAACTCACAGGACACTTGGAGTCCACCAGGTGGTCACCACTCAGCACAGCACCTGTCACCCAGACCAACCATCTGAGTCTGAACAACACCCATCACCGCAGTCATCGTGCTGTTCCTCCCTCGATCTACGAGATATAGGCCCACTAAAGCTGGAGCATGAAACTCCAGTCGCGAGAATAATCGGCAAATCATCTCTTCATCGGCTGTACGCTCGAATCAGCCAATACGACCCACGGCGGACATTCACCGAGTTCTGCAACCAAGAAGACTCAGTCTCGCTGGCCACGACTGCAACCGACTCGGAGTACGAAAACTGTTTACTGCCACTTTGTGGAGCCCTACCACAACAGTCCGGTGAATCCTCTGCAACCACATCTACTTCGCCATCATCGTCACCCTCTCCGCCTACCAACCACGAACCCCAGTGGTTGCCTCTTGTGGTTGCACGAGTTGTATCGAGCAAGGCCCGCAAAGCAGGTCGGGCCTTTAAGAAGAAATTTTCTCGGTGATCCTGAGAAAAGGGAATTGGTACATGGCCTGTCTTGGATCATGTACCCCATGCTTATCATTGTCCGTTGTTGCTGGCACCCAACCAAATTGTGCCAGCAGAGAACACGGGAAGCGAACACGGGGTATTCTTTCCAGCTGGGGGATTTATTCCAAAGGGATTTAACCCAGTTGGTTTTAACGAGGCCCCAACTTATCTAACTTATCTATATCTCACGAATTTGTTAGTTGTGTTGTATGGGAATGTTGATGTTTGTCCCATGTTGATACCCTGTACGATTTAGTTTATGTCGGGAAGTTATATATATCATGCCTTTCAATCTCAATTATGAAAATGTAGAAATAACGATAGATTTGTAGATGGAGTGTTGTTGAAGTTGAAGTGTAGTTGATCAAATTGTATAGATCCAAGGCGGTCGGCCCACCTGCCCCGTGTTATCTCGGCAGAGTTGCCTCTCCACCATAAAGCCACCGTGAACAACTGCGGCCACAGGGCATCATCAACAACACCCATTCCCCTCGAACCAATTCTTCTACAACAGTCAACATGGATCCCTTTTCTGCAGAGGGCGGTAAGACTTCCATACCCTTCTCCAGCTGCTATCAGCGCTAATCCAGCTTCCCCGCAGAGCTTCTGAATATCCACAGCGCCTTCCACTCAGGCCAATACCAGAATGTGATCGATTCCGAGACCGCCGCGCTCTCCCCCGAGAACCAACTCCCCGCTCAAGTCCTCAGACTCCGCGCCCAGATTGCTCTCGGTCAATTCGACGAAAGCCTCGCTGAACCCTCCATCGAAGAGGACAGCCCCGACCTGTCGGCCGTCAGGGCCCTGGCCCTGCAGTCATCCGGCAACACAGACGCTGCCCTGCAGCTCGCACAAGAACTCGCAGAGAACTACCCCGAAAACAACACCGTGCAGGTCCTTGCTGCTACCGTGCTCCAGGCCCAGGGCTACAGCGAGGAGGCGCTGGCGCTGCTGTCCAAGCACCAGGGTAACCTCGAGGCGTGAGTTACCTTCGTCGCAAGAAGACTGCGATATATCGGAGCATATCGATCTGACAATCTGTCTGTATTTTAGCGTCTCCCTCATCGTCCAGATCCACCTCCAACAAAACCGGACCGATCTCGCCCTTAAGGAAGTTCAAGCTGCCAAGCGCTGGGGTCAGGATTCGCTGCTGGTCAACGTTGCCGAGTCGTGGGTTGGTTTGAGAGTCGTATGTTGATGGGAACCCTACAATCTATAACCCAATGGTGTATGAGTGCTGACTTTTTGTTTCTGTACAGGGCGGCGAGAGCTACCAGTCTGCTTTCTACGTCTTCGAGGAGCTCGCTTCCGCACCCGGTACCTCCGCACCGCTATCTATCGTCGGGCAGGCTGTCGCTGAAATCCACCTGGGTCGTCTTCCCGAGGCCGAGGCTGCCCTCACCGCCGCTCTTGAGAAATACCCTACCGACGTGGAGTTGATTGCCAATAGCATTGTTTTGAATGTGTTGGCTGGCAAGCAGACTGAGGACCTGGAGTCGTATGTCATCCCGTCGTGGCTCCGTCTAAACGAGATAGTGAACTTGATGCTAACTTGTATCTCTCGTCTAGCCGGTTACAGCAGGTCCAGCCCGCACACCCCCTTCTCACTGATATCCAGGAAAAGAGCGAGTTCTTCGATACTGCGGCTGCTAAGTTCTCTGCCAAGGTCTCATCGTAGAATAATCCAAATGCCGTTCCATATATTTGTTGTTTTGTTTAATCCGAGTCAGGGCAGCCTATCCTGCTTGTTCATGAAAAGACACGACCTATCTCAATCTTGCAATTGGTACCATATTTAGATCCCTTATCTGTAATTTGGTATGAGGCAATAGGAACAATAAGAACCTGTTCCTATCCAACTTATGTTTCTGCCTCAATACCCTGTGGCAACAAATAAAATCACAGTCGAGCAGCCAACCACCCTCGCAACTCCGAGCGAGTCTGAGTCTCTTCCTTAACCATAGTATAAAACGGCGCATCATGCACCTCATCAGCCCCAACAACAAAAGTAACCTCCCCAAAAACCGACTTAATCTTCTTCACAAACTCCTGAATAGGCGAAAGCAAAATCTCATCCCCACCAGCAAGAACCAAAATCCTCTCCGTCTTAGCATCCCTCCACCACTCAGCCGGCGCATTAAACGGCTCATTCCAATTATCCGCCGGTCTATCCTCGCGGTAAGCATCAGACCACCTCGTCAAAACCCCCGGCGTAATAATATCCTTCCACTGATTATCCTTCATCGACGGCCACTCCGTACTAAAGTTAATCCAAGGCGCATACGTAAAGACGCCTGCTAATGGCGCCGACAGCGTCAGCGGCTCGATCTCCGCGTGCGGGTGGGATAGATGCAGCAGTGTCGCTGCAGTGAGGTTCCCGCCTGCGGAGTCTCCGCCGATAATCACGTTGGCTGGTGACCGGCCCGTCTCATTGATGATGTAGCGCAGGGCTTCGACGGCTTGCCGGAGTTGGGTTGGGTATGTTGCGTGTGGGGTTAGCGTGTACCGTGGGAAGAAGACGGCTAGGTCATGGCCGGTTTCGTTTAGGGTTTTTAGCATCTCGAGCCAGAAGTCGAAGTAGGCTGGGATGGCGGGCATGGCGAAGCCGCCGCCTGTTTTTTTATTGGTTAGTTGTTGTTTTCTTTTTGCTTTTGCTTGTATTTGTGGATATCCATGGGATATGCAATGTTGTGATTAGGGTTTTGGCTCTTGGGTGGGAATTTCTCCGCGAGTTACACAATCGAGATTGGGGACGCACCATGGTAATATACGATCACGTTCTTGGCATTCTTGTTTCCGATCCAATGGCCCTCTGCATTGTGTGGAAGTGTAACGGTCTCGGGTTGGAGACCGTGCTTCTTCATGACGGTTTCGTAGGTCGCTGAAGTTGGCGGCACGAGGTACCTGTGCGATAATACAAGGTCAATGGATTGTATATTCTCATTGTTGCTTTCTTGGGATTTATATGCAAAATAATGAGACAGAGGACAACATACTGCATCTGCCGATCTGATCTTCGATCAACGACCTTCCGAATCACGGCGGCCAGGATGTGGTGATCGTAGCGCTTGGGGCTGGCTTTACCCCGAAAAACACCAGTAATGGCAGCATATACCATGCTGGCATATATGGATAGATGCACGAATGGGATATCTGCTTTTTCCCAGAAGCCGAGCTGGGGGATACCATCATTGGACGACATTATGATTTCAGTGATTGAAGCTCTTGGAGAGGTGGAAAGGGGAGCTCCAGGGCTGAGTCTCAGCTTTATAATCTGCGCGGGTATCTCCCCGCTCTTTGGGTTCCCTCGGCTGCGGGGCCCAGGGTGCAGGAACTGGGGCCGCCGGTTGCTCATTGGCTGTGCTCCGATCCACATCGTGGCGTCGTCAAGGTACAGCTGGCATTTCAATGGGATTTTGTCCAGCTTGAGTATGAGGGTATTGGAAATTCAACTTACTTGAGCGTACAAAAATGAAAGAATGGGGATATTCTACACGAATTTAAACAAGGACAGACCCGAGGGAAGGCTCATTGGACAGTTGTGGAAGATATTATGACACTCTTCAAAAGGAACTAATCTGATGTACACACACCCCTGTCAATGCGGTGAGGCATATGGATTAGCATCATGGGATATAGTGCATCGGAAGTTTCAGGACGCAATACCTTTGTCCTCGCATGAAGAGAACATGGTTTTTTGCAGGTCTTGCTCTCTCCAACCGTCACAATGTCAACTTCTCGTCTTCTACAAGCTATAAGATATTTGTATATTGGTTGAAAGGAAGCTAATAAATTGGATGAAGGGAATTCAAATGTTCAGACTTGGAACGTAACAAACAAGTAATCCGATACCTCCACTGGTGCAAAGGTCGGTCTCTTTAGAGGCTTGGCACAATATGTCTAAGGCCTTGAGCGGTTCCAAGTACAGCCTAAACATTTCCAAGTTTTTCTTTTGCCATTGAATTGCATTGTATTGTTTTCGTAATTTTGTTATTTTATTATTTCGTTATTTCACACCGGAATACCGTCCTGTATCCCATGTGCACCTCACAGGTTTGCGCCAATCCCAGAACGGCGTGTTTCATCTTGACGCCACAGATTAGAATATGACAACTTCGTTACAGTTGACCTAGTTTTCCTCACCGGTCGGGCCCAATTCACAGAATGCCTTGTAGGTCGTAAAGACATCATCATCACCCTCACCGCTGCCGGTGTTCTCAATCACACATTCAGCGGTGGCGCCGACGAAGAAAACGTAGCCTTCCTGGACCTCCTCGGTCTTGTTGCCGACGGTGATCTTGCCCTTGCCGCGTGTGCAAATGAAGATACTGGGGCCTTCGATCGGGTCGAAAGTCGCCTTGGCGCCAGTCCGGTTCAAGTCAGTCTTGATAACGCTGAACTCGTCGATGGGAGGGTCGTAGAGCATGGCTGACGAGGCGCTAGAGTAAGCAGTGGCGTTGAGGACAACATACGGGTAGTCTGTTGCCTGGATCTTCTGCTCCTCAATTGGGGCGTAGGAGTAGGTCAGCATCTGGGTGAGGGTATCGACGTCCTTGAATTTCGGGGTGAAACCGGCTCGCACGACGTTGTCAGATGACGCCATGCATTCGATGATATCACCGGAGATGTAAGCGTGGATGTCATCTGCCTTCAGGAACATCCCCTCGCCAGGCTGCAGCTTGACGAAGTTGAGGAAGAAGAAGATGAACAGGCCGATGTCGTTCGGGAACTGTCCGTCCAGACGCTTGGCAAGCGCAGCCAGCTCAGCGGGGTTGGTAGGGTTTGTCTCCACTTCACCTGCTAGAGTTGCAAAGCTATCGGGGCTGTTATCTGCGGCCGAGATAAGGGCCTTGCAGGCTGTCTCTATCTTCTCGGATGAAGACTCCATCAAAGTGGTGAAAAGGGATCGTAGCGCTTCCTTGTTCTTTTGGATGACGGCAGGATCCTCAGAGTCCTCATTACCCTTCACAAGCTTCTCGAACTCACTGGCTGCCTGATCACCAACAAGGGTGCGCAGAGGCTCCACGGCCTTGAGGAAATGCGTGATCTCTGCGAGTGGACGGAAGCCACACACACCCTCGAACGGAGTGATGGCAATGGTCATTTCGGGCTTGTGATTATCATCTTGAAAGTGGTTAGCCGTGTTTCCGGTGCTCGTTGATTGGGTGTGATCTCAATTATCATACTCACCGGGATAGTTCTTTGGGTCTCGGGCATGGAGCTGCTCCGCAAGCTTCTTGTTGGGATGGGCCTGGATGCTTAGCGCTTTACGGATGGAAAGCACCTTGAACAGGAACGGGAGTCTGCCTCCAAATCGTTCGCTGATATCCGTCGATAGCAGAGCCTGGTTATCCTGAACCAAGTCGAGGAGGGTACGCTGGGTCTCCACATCTTTAGAGGGAAGAGACGGGTGTGTGCCCATCCAGAGCTATGAATTGTGAGTCCATTGCCTTGACATTGCACTTGAGCTATCACTTACTTCGGCATAGGGCTTGTCGGCCTCAATCGCAAAATCTGGGGCGGCTGTTGTGGCCGCATACTTTGCCGCTGCAGACTCTTGGCCAACCTTGCCTATGATGGGTTAATCAGTGCGGGGAACACAATCTCGCAAGTGGTACTAGCTTACCCCAGTCGTAGCTGTTGACGCCTAAAGTTATATTAGCGGATGTTTCTTCTTCTAAGCATCTCAAAACTTACCACATTGCAGCCGAAGTAGTGGGACCTGCATCTTGAAATGTATGTTTGGGGGAAAAGCGGAGGGGCAACCAGAAACTTGGGATTAGAAATACCCCGCCAAGCCTGCGGTGAGAAATGTTGGACAGGGTTGTTTGATCTATGACACACGTTTAGAGCTTTATAGGGAAGATTGGTCTAGCATTTCACTGAAATGGCTTTTTGTTTCTGAGATTTACGGAGTATCCCAATCTGTCACGGAATGCCCAACCAGGTACTTCCGCAAACGTCTTTCCAGTTATAGCCAAAATATACAGCCGCATTGGGACAGTATAGTTCAACTGAATTTAATAGGATTGAAGTCTCTTGATATTCATCACCAATATACCCATTGAACAGACAAAAACCAACGATACACAACCACCAACATCAATTACATCTACAATTTCATGTCCCAAAGTAGTTTAGCGTATCAACCCCGACCGCCCGCAGGACGGAGCCCTTATCACCGCGTCTCCAACCTTTTGAATTAACAACTTGTTGCTTCAAATCTGGAGTTCTCAATACCCTGGGGTTCTGGTCAGCAGTAAGCTGTTCATACTCTTTACACATTCATTACCCCCCCACCTTGTTAGTAAACGGAGGATGTCTCGCAACCGCCCCCGACCCAGAGACAACGGCTTTGGCAATAATGAGGAATTGGAGCTCTGGACCAAGATCTGCCAGGATATTCGAAAATCCAAGGAGAAGTTCGATCAACAGAATTCATTGTCTGTGCAGATTAAAACGTTGGTAGACAAGATCGCGCATGATGGCAACCGTGAGTCCCCCCGCACTAGATCCGATCCATCGGCTCTATAGCCGACACCGCAAAGCTCCAATATGCGCGTCGCTTGAAATTAGTCTGAAGAAATTCAAGCCTAATATCAATCACATATACTAACCTCGCACGGCCAACCAGAACCAACCATGGCCGAACACGACCAACTCGACAGCTGGCTCCGCCAAAGCCAGAAGCTCAGCGAAGACGAGCGCTCGATCATGCAGGACGAGCCATGCGATGTAATCAAAAATTTAGAACTGCTCACTGCATTGCGCAAGGCATCCGAAGCTGAAGCGCCTCCAAACCGGTCCGCATCGTTCAACAAGTCTCGCAAGAAAAGAAATGAAGTCGAAGGTTCGGTGACCGACTCCCCCAGTGCCTCGGGGGCTGACAAGACCGCACGCTCAAAGGGGACCGTCCCACGCAGCGCAAGCGTCTCGTCGAGCACGCAAGCCCGCGAAGGGGGCCGCCAGGATAATATCATGGTCAAGATCGAGGAAGGGCCGTCGGAGGGGACCAAGGGCACTGTTGCAGAGCGGAGTGGTTTGCTAGTGGTTGGGGCTCAGGTTGTCTTTAAACACAACAAGAATAAACAAGGTGTCGAGGGCGAGGGGATCCAATGCATAATCAAGGCTGTTACTGGCGACGGACCGAAGAAGCGGTAAGTGATGTTAGGTCGTTTGCATTTCGTCTCAATTTACATTGACTGACGCGCGTCATGTCTGATCCCAGATATGATGTGCAGGACCCCGAGCCGAATGAGAATGGTGAGCAGGGGGCGGTTTACAAGACTACTGCTGCCTCTCTCATTCCCATTCCTCAGCTCAGCACCCATTTAGCTGCGTACCCGGCTGGCAAGCAGGTCCTTGCGCGATACCCGGACACCACCACCTTCTATCGCGCCGAGGTGATGGGCGCAAGAAAGGACGTCTATCGCCTCAAGTTTGAGGGTGAAGAGGACGATAAAGAGATGGAGGTCGACCGGCGCTTTGTGCTGGATATTCTGGGCAAGTAATCTCAAGCTGTTTCTATGACCTGATGTGATGATGATACCATTTAAGCGCGGCGCTATCTGGAGTTCGAAGGCCTACCATGGATATGGAGTGCTCTCATCTTGACTAAATACTTTAGTTAGAAAGAACAAACTCTTTTTTTTTTGAAGCTATGATAATTTCTGTTCTTGGCTTAGTGGCCGGGGGGATCTACATGGAAAAAGCCGGGGTTGAATAGAGCAGTTCCAAATGCCTACACTATAAGTTTTCTATAACACTTCGCGAAAGCTCATATCCCGAAACGCAATCTGCTAGCCTGGCCTCTTGACGAAGGTGTGACTAGCGATGGGAGTCTGATAAAGTTTGAGGGAGACACACCACCTTTCGTTCTTGAGGGGACAAGTGTATGATCTGATATATGGTTTACATGTCTTTGGAAACTGAAAACAGTTAGAATATCCATAGCACTAATTATGGATATGCGTATGTTGCTGGTACACATGCGACTTGAATACTGGTGGCGTGATAAAATGCCGCGATTGTTTATCTTTTCCTCCCCCGATGTCGGCTCCGAATTGTTAGAGTGATGCATATAGGTGAAGTGAGACCAATATTCAATGGGTTGAATTTAGGCCAAGGAAAAGTCATGCATTTCATAGAATGGTGTAATTATAGATTAAACAAAGCTTGAATAACTTATAAAATCTTGACTAAATAATCATCCTGCGCCCTGGTAGGTGGACCAAGGCCCAGAAGAATGTGCTAGAGTAAGCGGTGACATATAGATGACTCAGCCCTTCTTCTCCTCATGCCGAGGGAGGATAGCCGGGGCATAGTCTACTTCGCAACTAAAACTTTACATTGAACAGACTTCTTTTTGTATTTCCGTCAGATTAATGCACCCGCGCTACTCAATCGCTACCCCTGCACACTAGAGCTTCTGCAGCGAGCCTCACGCGTCACAAATCCCAACTACCCCGCCTCTCCGCCGTCGCAATGACCGACCTACCGGCCCACGCCTCACCAAAACTTCCCCCGCGTACGCTGCCGACCAGTTCAGATGGGCAATCAGATGACTCGAGTCAGGGGGCATCGCTACAGGCGAACAGACTCCGGCCCTACCGGAGTCATTGATATCGCCCGCATTCACCCCACCTGCAACCCCCGGCGGCACATTGAACTTGAATTTAAGTCCCACAGCAGTCCTTCACCAAACCCAGGCAGCAGATATCGACCATAAGAGCAAGGCCGCTAAAGGCCCCAAATTACTGCCGCAGCTCCCCGCGGTGGAATGTATTGTGCGGGCGCGAATCCCCACAACCAATGGAGCGGAAATGTTCCTGCACCTCTACCACAATGATTTGGATGGAAAGGAGCATTTGGCAATTGTATTTGGAAACAATATTCGCAGCCGGAGCTTAGACAGTGTTCGGCCGGGGGAGAGTGAGATGGACCGAATGATCCGCGGCGCGTATGTTGGGAAATTGCACCCGGGCAGAGTCAGCAGCCGGTATGATGACGAGCTGGCTGGGTCAGTCTCTACGCCAAAGCAGATCGAGCCGCCGCTGGTGCGAATTCACTCGGAATGTTATACGGGAGAGACGGCGTGGTCGGCGCGGTGCGATTGCGGCGAGCAGCTGGATGAGGCGGCGCGCTTGATGTCTTTCCCCGTTGAGGATCTTGCCTCTGATGCGCCTCCAGAGGTCCAATCCCTCTCCTCACATTCGACAGGGGGTGTGATTGTTTACCTGCGTCAGGAGGGTCGTGGAATCGGTCTTGGCGAGAAGCTGAAGGCATACAATCTACAGGATCTCGGATCAGATACCGTCGAGGCAAACCTTTTGCTCCGCCATCCGGCTGATGCTCGAAGCTATGGGCTGGCCACGGCTATATTGGAGGACCTTGGATGTGGTGTGGATGCCATCCCAGAAGGAATTCGTCTACTCACCAATAACCCCGATAAAGTCCGCGCCATTGAGGGGCCTAACCGGGAAGTTCTTGTAAAAGAGCGGGTGCCGATGATCCCATTGGCTTGGCGGACTGGTGGCCAGAAAGGAATTAAGAGCTCTGAAATTGAAGGATATCTTCAGACTAAGGTATGTTTTTAAGCCGTTACTCAGTTTGTGGTTGATACTAATATGCCTGCTCTGATAGATCTCGAAAATGGGCCATATGATCCAATAATCCCTGGAGCTTGTCGTTTTGAACTTTTGCCCCCATCATCATTCCCCCTTTCATCTGGCTTATGCTTTCTTTCTTGCATTGGAACTTACAAAAAGCCTGTGTATATGATCGACACGACCGAATCCTTTTCTCTTTGTGCATAATCTTGATTCTTTGGGCTTGTTCCGAAGTTGTGTATGGCGTTGATACTGTGTATATTCTTTTTTTTTTTTTTTTTTTTTTTTGTGGCTTTGCTGCCTCAATGCTTCTTGTTCATCACCAGCTTCTCCTAAAGAATTGGAGTTTTGGTCCGTAGATATATAGTATTTGGAACAAAGATACATTGTCTGTTTATCGGCAAGTGTCCATAGAATCTGATAATTCCCATTGCCGCACGAAAGTTTAAACGTGATGGAGTCGAGACATTCTTGACCCACCTAGCATACTCACACGTCTTACTCCAGGTTCCCCAACTTCCATTCCTTGTTTCCCTAACTTGAATGGCCAATCTTAGCGCGTGTGTAAGGCAATGGCCACCCGCGCTACAAACGCCAATGAGCATGTGGCGCCTTCGCCTGACCTCTCTGGCTTGCCTCAACGTTCGCAACCCAATCCCCTCAACAGACCCGAAGACTCGCCAATTCCTCCCCGAGCGGCCTCGATAGATGCGGATGGACTCTTGGACAATGGCACAACATCAGGACGTAAGCGCAAGCTGAACAGCATGTCGTCAAGAGGTGTCGCCAATCTCACACCCGAGCAGTTGGCCAAAAAGCGGGCCAACGACCGCCAAGCGCAGCGCGCAATTCGAGAAAGAACCAAAGGTCACATAGAAGCTCTGGAACAACAGGTCCGGGACCTTTCATCACAGAAACCCTACCTTGATCTTCAAGCAGCTCTAGGCGAGAATGAGAGGATTCGGTCGGAGAACGCGGAACTCCGCCAAGGGCTTAAGGCAGCAATGGACATTCTCCAACCATTGATTGCTAGACCAGAACTATCAGGTTAGTTGCGCATCTCGATAAAATTTAACTCTCGAACTGATAAAAAATAGGTGCACCTCCTTCTCTAGCTATACCCAAGCCAATTCCACCCTCCTCGTATACATCCCCAGTGCCAGACACCGATCACTTGTCCCCAATTCCAGGCGAGAAACCATATGCCGAGTCCCTTGCCAGCCTTGATACGCCTTCTCCGACTCATTCTGCACCCACCCTCGGGAGTCGCCGCAACAGTACCAATGGAGGTCCTCCGTCTGTCTCTCTCCGTGTCGCGTGGGACTCGCAGCGCCATAATATCACACACGGCTTGAACCTCGGCTCCGATGAGCGTCTAGGGTTTAATTTCCTTATCGATGATCCGCATAGTGTTCCTAAGGTCGACCGGCTTCACGGCAGCAGCTCAGAAAACTCTCGATATCCTCAACTGAATGCTCCGGCACCAATATACCCACATCCCTTGACTACTACTTCTGAACCTGGGCCACCTGCATTCGCCGCTCCGATACAAAACTTACCAGCGACATGTCCTTTGGATAACATTCTTTTGGATTTTCTTCATAGCCGGCAACATGAGGCGGCTCAAGGCATCCCTAGACAAAAACTAGCCGGGCCACCGTACCCGAGCGTTTCCTCGCTGCTGAACCCGGAGAGGAGTGTCTACTCCCACCCAGTCTCGAAGGTTTTCACAGATATCCTGCGCACCTTTCCAGATATCTCATCTCTGCCAGTGCAGGTTGCCGTGCTCTACACCATGTTCCTGCTTATGCGCTGGCAGATTTACCCTACGCAAGAGAACTACGAGCGACTCCCAGAGTGGCTAACCCCGCGCCCAACACAAATTCTCCATCCACATCCTGCTTGGATGGACTATGTTCCCTGGCCGGCAATGCGTGACAGGATCATTACAAATTATCAAAACTATCCGTTCGAGAATTGGTTCATTCCATTTACAAGTGGGATGAGAGTCAATTGGCCGTATGAGGATACGGACTGTTTGTTATCAGCTGGCGACTCGGACGAGCTGGTCATCAATCCGGTCTTCGAACGGCATATGAGGAATTTGTCCAATTGGTCATTGGGGACATCCTTTGCGGAGACTTATCCCTGTTTGGCAGACACCGCACGAATCAAGCCGACAACGCCGACCAGACAGACAACACAGCCCAACACCCCGTGCGGAGCAGACTCGCCAAGAGACTACACGGCTACTTGAGTAGGATTCCTTCCAACCACTGTTCCACCTCTACCAAGTTGACCTTGGTTAATATATATATATATTTTTCAATTCCGCGAGTAATTTTTGGCGAAAAGGGAATCCTGGATTTTAGCAAGTGAGATTCTTTAATTGGCTTTTGGAGGGGGAGGGTGTATGATCTTTTTTTTTTTTTTGGGCGGAGTCCCAATACAAGGGCAGAAGCATGTGAGGGCCACAGGGCACCTCACCTGGTCATATACGCGGTGCCAACAAATGGTGTCTGCATGGACAATTTCGGTCTGGACTTTTAAGCGAATTCAAATCTTCAAATCAATAGCTACTCTGTATCTTATGGGAACCATGATTTTGACTTTACTCTTTCCTGCTCTTCTCATTCCAAAACTCCAGACCAGCCTTCTGGCGCAGCGTCCCGTACATCGCACTGCTGTCCAGGCATTCTCCACCATATTCTCTCGCGGCCTCCATATTAGCCCGAGCAAGCTCAAGCCCGGGAAGCTGAACACCCCGCTCCTGGGCCATCGACATAGCATGTCTAGCATCCTTAATAGCAAGAGAAACACCAAAGCCAGGACGGGAGTCCAGAGGCGGCGCGTACGCCCCGGTAGTCAATCTAGAAACAAAGATAAGTATAAAGAGCAGCAATGCCAGCACGGAGACAATATTGTAACACACCTCTTGGAATACCCTCCTGCAACAGGACCAAAGGCTTCACCAATGAGTTCCTCCATAGGACCAGTTCCAAGCCCGGTCCTCTCAGCAAAGACCTGAGCCTCCCCAACAGCCTCCATCATATTGACAGTAACAATGTTACCCGCGATTTTCAGAAGTGAGGACTTTGTAGCATCCTCGCCGCAGTCAATAACGCGGCGACCCATAACATCTTGGATCAGAGGCTTGACGGTCTCAGTCGCACTCTTAGGACCACCAATAGCGAAAACAAGTTTACCATCCACGGCAATTGGGTTCCCGCCGAAGACCGGCGCTGCTACGTACGATGCACCCTTGCCCTTCAGCTCCGATACAGCTGAACTTACGGTCTCGGGATGCACTGTTGAGCAGTCGACGAAGATCTTGTCCTTCAGGGACTGGTTTGAACCCATAGCGGTGGATAGTAGACTTTGGAGCACTGAGTCATTGGAGACCTGGGAGGGGTCTTAGTTGCATTGATATCTATCCTCTCGATAGGATCGGCTTACCATGGTGAAAATGATTCCACATTGAGACACCAGCTTCTCGAAATTGGGTTCTGGGATTGCTCCCAGCGCTTGCAGGGGTGATCCATGCGACATCGTGCGGTTCGAGTAGATCAGGCTGATAGCCTTCCTCGAGGCTAGGTGGCGCTGCAGGTTGGAGGCCATTGCTAGGCCCATGGACCCGAGTCCATACTGTGTGCATGGTTAGTTGTTTTGTTCAAACCCGAGGCTTTCTAGGGGTTACTTACCCAGCCGATTTGTGGCATTGTTGCTCGTTGTTTTCCTCAGGTGCGGATTCAAGTCGGTCACGATTTTGTCTATAGACAACAACCTCAAGGATCGGGTCGAAGGATTCAAGCAAAATTTAGCAATGTGGAATCTCCTTGAGCAGGGCAATGCGATCTTTGTATGAGTCCAGGGACGATAGGAAATGGTGGAGCGTGTGTTTCCCGAGGATATCGGAGTCGGCCGACAGGAAGGTCTTCAACGCTATCAACGGCTTCTGCTTGTATGGAGGTTAAACTAGGCTTGGACTTTATTACTGTGGAGATATCATTCCTCTTTTTATTTATACTCTATACTTGGTGTGCCCTTGTAGTCAAGCCCACGTGTATACACCCCTTAATGTGAGGCGTTCCACATGTACTGTAGCCTGCGCATATATTGATTTCAGCAATCATACCCCTAGTTATCAAGACCCTCAAAGCATTATTTACGCTCTAATCCATCATCTCTGAGCTTGTCTGATCAAGAATGTGATGATGCGGTCACATACCGTCATGGCTGCGGCTCGCCCCCAGCTGTGGGGTGAATATCAGGTACGGTACGGTCACGTAAGTTATGATGCTCCGTCCGTCGTGGGCTCGACTTCAGACATCCCCAACACCTCCGCTCTCCCCTGAACTCTCCTATTTCCGCTCATCTTGGGAGTTTCTAAATAGAATATCAATCTCGACGGTACCCATAACTCCCAATCGTCGAATCCCCAATTCCTCCAAGATGGCGGAAATGCCCATTGGTACACACCGATCCCCCCCAGGCTACCGTGTCCCAGCTCCAAGCTAACAAGCTACTCCGCAGTCCTCGATGGAGGAACCGGCTTCCTCAAGGTCGGCTATGCCGCCCAGGTATGTCGCACGACCACTACAGTCCTTTTCTGCTCTTGTCTAATTTATATTTCTTCGCCAGAACTTCCCAGAGCACCAGTTTCCCTCGATAGTGGGGCGGCCCATCTTGCGAACGGAGGAGCAGGGCGGCGACATCGTGGTCAAGGATATCATGTGTGGTGATGAAGCCGCCGCTGCACGCTCAATGCTCCAGATCAGCTATCCTGTATGTTTATCTCGGGATTTCTTGTCCTCGCCTGGTTATGCTACCCCGCCCTCTCCGCAAACCAGGCAAGTGTCTTGTCAGTGCCTAACCCGTGCTGCTTTAGATGGAGAATGGAATTGTCAAGAAATGGGACGACATGCAACACCTATGGAACTACACCTTTTACGAGAAGATGAAGATCGACCCCACGGATCGCAAGATTCTCCTCACCGAGCCCCCGATGAACCCGCTCAAGAACCGCGAGCAGATGGCTGAGGTGATGCTAGAAGGATACGGATTTGGCGGTGTCTATGTGGCGATCCAGGCGGTGCTGGCACTGTATGCCCAGGGTATGTGATATAACACAAGATTGTGAGTTCGGGATCAATACTGATATCATGTTATAGGTCTGAGCAGCGGCGTTGTTGTGGATTCCGGCGACGGTGTGACACACATTATCCCCGTGTACGAGTCGACCGTACTCAACCACCACATTCGCCGCCTGGATGTCGCCGGCCGCGACGTCACTCGCAACCTGATTGCCCTTCTTCTGCGCCGCGGCTATGCGTTGAACCGAACCGCCGATTTCGAGACCGTGCGCCAGATCAAGGAGAAGCTCGCTTACGTCTCCTATGACCTCGAGTTGGACAAGAAGCTTTCTGAAGACACCACTGTTCTCGTTGAATCGTACACCTTGCCCGACGGCCGTGTCATCCGCGTCGGCAGCGAGCGCTTCGAGGCGCCCGAGTGCCTTTTCCAGCCACACTTGGTTGACGTTGACCAGCCTGGTATGGCTGAAATGCTCTTCAACTGTATCCAGGGTGCCGATGTCGATGTTCGCTCTAGTCTATACAAGGCCATCGTGCTCAGTGGTGGTAGCAGCATGTACCCCGGTTTGCCCTCTCGTCTGGAGAAGGAATTGAAGCAGCTTTGGCTCACCCGCGTACTGGGCGGCGACCCAGAGCGCCTGAACGTACGTCGAAGAAACTCTGACAAAAACATAAATACAGCCTGGCTAATACCTTTGCAGAAATTCAAGGTCCGCATTGAAGATCCTCCTCGCCGCAGACACATGGTGTTCCTGGGTGGTGCCGTGCTCGCCAACTTGGTTAGTCTCCTTTTTTTGTTTTCTTTTGACTCCGACCCTTGCTAACACATTTTTCTCAGATCGCCGACAAGGAGGACATGTGGGTGAGCAAGCAGGAGTGGCAGGAACAGGGTGCACGCGCCTTGGACAAGCTCGGTCCGCGATGAACGGATTGTATTTAGCCGTTTCTTAGTCTGCTCCTCTTTTTTTCTCTGATTTCCTGCTTCGCATTGTTTGCAAGCCATGTTGCCCGGGTTCTTTTTTCCCCTCTATCCTCTTTTTCCTGCCTCCACCTTCCCCCCATCATTGTCGATATACTCCGTCCATCTTGTAGTTTCCCCTGTCTCTGCGCCTGCTTCTTACATTGTGCCTAGACTGGTCTGGCGCGATTGGATTCGGGGCGTTGGTTGACAGAAAAGAACGAAATATTTCCATCGGCTTTTTGTTGTGTGCTAGCTTTGTAGGTAGACATTATCTATGTATGAACTACCTAGGTATAGTGGAACTCATGATCATGATTGCGTACAGTCTATCGTCAACATCAATATACGACACAAAGGCATACCCATATGTACTCGCTCCCCCTTCTCTTCGGCGCAGAAACGTATGTGTAAACTCAAGAAACCCGAAAATGCAAAATGCTGCACGCAAAACGCAACAAAACAAACGAGGACTATCACAACAGAAGGAGTAACATAAAGGGAGGGGGGAACAGAGACCAAAATTAAAGACCCGTCAGCAATCACTCCCCAAATTAAGTCTCAACAGCCCCCGGCGAAACCGCCAAGATAACTGCGAGAGTAGCAATAATCAGCGAAGCAGCCACAAACGCCGTGAGTGCCACACTGCCCCGACTAGCCGGGAACTTCCCACGAATAATCCAATACTGGCTCTGGAAGTAACGGTGGAAGCCAACAACAAGGATAAGGATTGAGACGCCGATGAAAGTCGAGCCGAGAGGTTTGCCCACGCTACGAAGACGGGCAGATGCGGAGGAGACGTGGAACGCGGCTGAATCGTAGTCTGACGAAGCGAGATGCGGTGGCAGGATGCCTGAGTATGAGTTGGAGGCTGGGTCGAAGTAATTGGCCTTTGTATTTGAGGAGGCGCTGTTCAGACGGAAGAGCTGTGTTACTGCGATGCCGATTGAGGCGAAGGCGAGGGAGGTGCGCATCCAGGCTAGGAACGTTCGTTCTGTTGAGAAGGACGTGCGTATTAGGGGGGTCTGTGTGACATTTTTTATGGCAGGCTATGCATATCGTACCTAATGCGAGGTGGTCGCGGGCTACACTGCCTTTGTTCTCTAGCTCGAGGCTGCCATATCGATCTGCGAGTTGACTATACCAAGACTGCTGGGGCTCGGAGGTCGAGTCTTGGTTCGTTGGTTGGGTGGCATTGTCACGGTTCGCATTATCTAATTGGGAAGCTTTCAGCTGCGAGGCGGCTGCTTGCTCTGTGGACTGATAGTTGCGCCCCGCGGGACCAGTTGTGTTGATTGGGGTGGATTCGGTGGATTGGGATGAAGTCTGAACTGGGTTCTGGTTACGTATATGCTTTCGGGACGAGGAGCTCGAGTGGGACCGGGTGCTGCCGAAGGAGGATGACAGGGCTGAATCTGTAGGCGAGCGTGACGATGAGTGGTTGTTTTTCACTCCTCCAGAGGTACTAGGACCTGTCGGAGGCGGCGCCAGTGAGTCGAATGTGTTCATTATAGCGTGCTCGTCTGCTGATCTCTCACAGGAGAGTATTGTCCAATACGAGGTTGCCAGGGACCAAGTTTATGCAGGACTGAAGGCCTATATCTTCGGATGTCAACAGAAGATAAAAAGGAGCTGTTCGAGAAAAATCTTCACGGAAATGGAAAACAATAGCTGTGTCTGGTATGTTGGAGCCTTGTCATCTGCATTTAATTCCACTCCTCCTCTTTTCAGGGTGCTGTGACCATCATGTGGCACATAATGTGACCTCGAGCAAAAGCAAAAGCGTGAAACGATGTGCTGATCTCCCGGTCACCTGACCAATCCGGGGAGGCGATCACATGCTCCACTCTAACCCACTTGGGCCAAGTGAAAGGGTCCAAAGTGTCAATGCAACTTGTAAAGCTTGATAAGTATGTTGATATACACATCGAATGTAGATCATTATTTCTAGTCATGTACCTTCTCAAATCTTCATATATGATTAGACAGACTACCACGTTATTTCCCTCCCTCTATCAAATTGCGTCATCCTCTATTTAAGGCAGGCGGTAAGCCCGTTGTTATGCTCTTTTATCGACTTATCGACATATCCGACGTTATCAATTTCCTTTTCCCCTCACTCCACCAACAGAATGGCATCACAGGCATCTTTACCATCTCCCACGGGGAAGGTCGATCTCTCTAAAAAGCTCTCTGACTTGCGATCAAATACTCGTAGGGCAACCCCGAATTCCCGAGACCTAACTCCAGCGACCCCTCCTCTTCCTTCGCCGCCAGACCTCTCCGCCCACCAGTACCGGCAACCAACCCGCCGCATCCTATCCGCTAAAGACCATGAACTCTTCCTCTCATCTCCAACCTACAAACTTGTCCTCGCCTTCGTCTTTGGGTTAACTGATTCTGTGCGGGGGCATTCTATCGCCGACCTTCAAAAAAAACCTCAATCCGAATCCATCTCCAAGGTCCTCTCAGTCGTCACTCAGATTCGCTCTCTCCTAGCCAAGAACCCGCCAATCGACCAAGGTGGATCTCGATTCGGCAACCCTGCATTCCGAGCGTTATGCGACGATGTAAGCGCGCAAAGCGCATCATGGCACACCAACATTCTCGGGCTGAAAGACGCTGGCGCAACAGAAGAAGCCTCGACATATTTAATCAACTGCCTGGGCTCACGAGAGCGGATTGACTACGGCTCCGGCCATGAACTCAACTTCATGATGTGGCTGCTATGTCTGTACCAGCTCGGTCTCCTCTCCGCCAGCGACTTCCCCGCCGTCGTGATCAAGGTCTATGTCGAGTACATGCATCTCATGCGCGAGATCCAGTCAGCGTACTACCTTGAGCCTGCTGGATCTCACGGTGTGTGGGGTCTGGATGACTACCATTTCTTGCCGTTCTTGTTCGGAGCTAGTCAACTTCTCGGGCACCCATATATCACCCCCTTGGGTATCCACAACACGGCTATCTTGGACGAGGAAGGTGATAACTATCTCTATCTGGATCAAGTCCGGTGGGTCGAAAGTGTCAAGACTGTCAAGGGATTGCGTTGGCATAGCCCTATGCTGGACGATATCTCTGGATCCAAAAATTGGACCAAGGTTGAGAGTGGCATGAAGAAGATGTTTGTTAAAGAAGTGCTAGGGAAACTCCCTATCATGCAACACTTCTTGTTCGGTAGTCTTCTGCCTGCTGCTGAGGGCATGACCGATCCTTCTGAGGCAGATTCTGCGCATGACGGCCATGATCATGCCCATGGCCACGATCATCCTCATGAGAGCGCAGATTGGTTCGGTGATTGCTGCGGCATCAAGGTACCCAGTACTGTGGCTGCGGGGGCTGAGATGCGTAAGCGTATGGGCGGATCTAATCTGCGCCCAATTCCTTTCGATTAAAGCCGCAGATGGGAATCTCGGGCATGTCAATAAAATAATGAATCAACATGACTAGCGTATTAGAAAATGTCAAAACTGATAATCCATGTATACTTCTAGTTAACTAATTGGTTTTCTACTCCTACTCGTAATTCGTGAATGCCGCGTGATCAAGCCCCGTCGATTTCAATCTGTAATATCACTATGTACATAGACGACACAACGACACTTGTTTCCGCCGTGTTCCACCCCCAGGAATCATCTACCGCCATGTTGCACTTGTAGTTCCTGTGGTACCAGAGCAGCCTGTTGGTACAGTATAGCTCCGGTTAGGATCACTTTCCCAGGTAATGGTACCGTCTGACCCTTTCTTGAAGAACTTGTACTCAAAAGTGGTACCAGCTGGGAGATCAATACTGGCAGTCCACAATGGGTTGGACGTTGTGTATGATCCTGCAGACAGAGCGATTGCTGAGGAGGTAGACCAGGAGCCCAACTGGCTGATTGATCCGGTGACGAAGACATTCTGTCCATATGATGTGGTCACCAACTCATTGAAAGTTACCGGGACAGTGGTGGCAGTAGTAGCACAAGCTGTAGTAGTTGTTGTTGAAGTTGTGATGGTGCTCGTCTTAGTCGTCGTGGAAGGTGCAGAGCTAGTGGTCGAAGTCGATCCTCCCCCGTGCCCTCAACGGCAATATCAGCGCAGTGGAGATAAACTTGGCCCGTTTGGAAAGAGTTCCACCGGAAGCGCAGCAGTGTGTGGGCCGAGTCATAGTCTGGGATTTTGATTTTCTTCGTAACGGTGTAGCCACCGGCGATAGTTGTCTTGCAGGAGTTTAATGGAGCGCCATCCACGCCCTGACAGCCACGGTTGCTATCAGCACTGAATGCATTGCAGGTGAACCAGTCATTGCGCCAGCACGCTTGATCGGAAGTGCAGTCAGGACTGTAGCCACAGGTCTGACCTGCAACATCTGTACATTTCAATTCACCCTCCAAGAAACAGTCTTCGGCAGCTTGTTTCTCATCATTTGTTGGAAGGTAGTTTGGGTCGAGAAACAAGTCGACTAGAGTCTGATTCTGGCAGAGACCGTAGGTGAACATGCCACCATGGTCGCCATTGTTGTCGACGCACCATTGCACTTCGACGATCTCATTTGCAGTGTATGTGGCCACCACAGAGTTGCCCCAGTAAGCGCCGGGCTGGTTATAATCAACGCTAACTCGAGCATTGTAACCACATGGTCCACTTCGGCCAACTTGGGGTCCTTCCAGGTCCGGCCAAGGAGCGACTGGTTCAAGAATGGAACACTCAGGGCAGGTGTCAATGCCAGCCTAATAAGGTCAGCCTGATGTATTGCATCCATGAATTCATCGTCTGAAATCATACCTCAAATCCAAGCCGAGTACGACTTGATGGAATAGTCAGGTATCCATGAGCATTGACTAATGACAACAGACCTGCCAGAGTTAGAAAAGATGATGCCTTCATCGTGGATGTACTATCTCAAAATTCTAGAGACTGAATATAAGCTGCCCGACTGTTCAAATCGAGTAGAACATCGCCCTTTTATATATATATTTCCCATAATCTTTCTTCAATATCAGCCATGACAGATTCCTACCATTCCGAAATTGCCGTCGGCTTGAAAGTCTGAAAATGTAGAGCATTGTCTTGGGAGGTATATATCTTCATAGGCGTATTTCCTTTTGTGGCGTGAAGTCCGATAAATTTCCGACAGCCGCTAGGGCAAAGGGATGCAAGCGTCAAATTCTCAGTCGAATTCCTTCAAGCCTCGACGAGAAAAACCGATGAATCCCCGCTTCCCTCCTATATACTAATTGGTTAATCAGCATGGTTAGCCGACGGCAGCGTTCGGAATTTCTGTTTCTTCAGGACATTCGCAGTTATTCAAATTACAATCAAGAAGTATACTTAGACAAAGTGAATGACCTAGAGCTAACCAACAATTCTCCAAGTCTGTCCGCTTACTGGCCTTTCTCCCAAGGCCCTAACATTTCCAAGGCATGGTGGCATGCCCCGCGTCTTACTCCCCCCACAATATATTATGATTCTTCACCATTGCGCCCTCCTCCTAAAGGACGCCCAATTGCGCCACCGGCGTTTTCCTATACCGCCCGCACCGTAAACGAGGTCATGCACACCGAAGGTCACTTAAATTACCCTGTAATCCGTGTATTCAATCTTGGCTTTCAACAGATATCTTTAAGTAATCAACGAGGGATCAGTGTGCCTGAGCCCAGACCGAAGATTAATCAGTAAGCCGACTCTGAGCGTCCTCTAAAAAACGAGATATATGAATTAAATAGGAAATACACTAACTGCATAGAGGTGCCTGCATACGTGGGTACTTTATCTCCTTTGCCACTGCATAGTCTTCCGTTTCCATTTTAGGGCTTAGGCCTTGCCGCTATTTGCTCTCCGAGTTAGCCCTACAAGAGGCAAACTGTTGAAGAGACCTAAAATAACGCAGCACCTATGATTTCCACGTGAAACGCGGCCCAATCAGATGACCCTTTAATTCTATAATTGTGCATTATTTAAAATATAGAACAAATACAGGGGACTCGAACCCTTTACACCATTAGATTCTTAATAGGTGATATACTCCTGGCAATACTTATCTATGGTCATATATTCTCTCACTAGCTTCTCATAAAATAGAATTTTCTAAATATGGTAGCAAGTGATCATCTTGTTCCCTTACAGTCGATAGCGAAAACAGCTTCCTCCCTAATGGCAACTCTTCTTTACTCGGGCCCCACCTCCAAGACACTATCGCGCATTCTTTATCCTACAGTCATTTAGAAATTCATGGTAAGATATAAATAACAATACCAGCGAAGTATAATACAGTAGGCCTACGATATAACACAGTAACTTTCCTAGTACATACCTACCCTGTATAAGTTGATTATCTTGTTAGTTCTTAAATGATTTTGCCTCCAAGATCGAGAAATTATGTACCCAACAAAATTTAAGACTTTACTAGGATGACCTAAGTGTTGGGCTTATTTCAAGGTGCAACGCTTGAACAATTTATCCTTCGCAAAAACCGACGAAAGGCCGAAGGATTGGGCCCTAGTACTTTCCCCTTCCCTGCTGTTCGTTGGTACATCCTCTCTGCCTCCTTCAACTTCCCCTGATCAGAGTAGAGTACACCAAGGTTATGTACTGTGTTGAGAGTGGATGGATGGTCTGGGCCAAGTGCCTCTTCATAGCCTGCCAGTGCTCGCTGGTACATCTCCTCTGCCTCCTTCAGCTTCCCCTGATCAGAGTAGAGCACACCAAGGTTATGTACTGTGTTGAGAGTAGATGGATGGTCTGGGCCAAGTGCCTCTTCATAGCCTGCCAGTGCTCGCTGGTACATCTCCTCTGCCTCCTTCAGCTTCCCCTGATCAGAGTAGAGCACACCAAGGTTATATACTGTGTTGAGAGTAGATGGATGGTCTGGGCCAAGTGCCTCTTCATAGCCTGCCAGTGCTCGCTGGTACATCTCCTCTGCCTCCTTCAGCTTCCCCTGATCAGAGTAGAGCACACCAAGGTTATGTACTGTGCCGAGAGTAGATGGATGGTCTGGGCCAAGTGCCTTTTCACGGCCTGTCAGTGCTCGCTGGCACATCTCCTCTGCCACCTTCGGCTTCCCCTGTTTATAGTAGAGCAGACCAAGGTTATGTACTGTGCTGAGAGTAGATGGATGGTCTGGGCCAAGTGCCTCTTCATAGCCTGCCAGTGCTCGCTGGTACATCTCCTCTGCCTCCTTCGGCTTCCCCTGTTTATAGTAGAGCACACCAAGGTTATGTACTGTGCTGAGAGTAGATGGATGGTCTGGGCCAAGTGCCTCTTCATAGCCTGCCAATGCTCGCTGGTACATCTCCTCTGCCTCCTTCAACTTCCCCTGATCAGAGTAGAGCAGACCAAGGTTCTGTACTGTGTTGAGAGTAGATGGATGGTCTGGGCCAAGTGCGTCTTCATAGCCTACCAGTGCTCGCTGGCACATCTCCTCTGCCTCCTTCAGCTTCCCCTGATTAGAGTAGAGCAGACCAAGGTTATGTACTGTGCTGAGAGTAGATTGATGGTCTGGGCCAAGTGCCACTTCATAGCCTACCAGTGCTCGCTGGTACATCTCTTCTGCCTCCTTCAGCTTCCCCTGATCAGAGTAGAGCACACCAAGGCTATGTACTGTGTTGAGAGTAGATGTATGATCTGGGCCAAGTGCCTCCTCACGGCCTGCCAGCGCTCGCTGGTACATCTTCTCTGCCTCCTTCAGCTTCCCCAAATTACGGTAGAGCAGACCAAGGCCATGGAATCCACCCCATAGCCAAATGCTCTTATTTATATATTGCCTATGAGCAACATAATTGCATTGCGGCAGAAGCCGTCGTTGAAGCTGATCGTAGTCTCTCTCTTCTGCCGTCGGGACAGTGTATCCGACAGATATTAGTGCGATTTCACTCAGCTGAAGTGAAATCATGTCCTCGTCTGTGCCCGAGACGTGAACGCACCAGTCCTGTACCACTGGATGCATTGTGTAGCTTCCTTGTCGCTTGCTTTCAAGAAGGGAGAACTCAAGAAGTATTTTCACACTACCTCTGAAGCTGGATGGATTTGATGCAATCTCTTCAAGCCACAGTGGGGCATCTGATTTATGACACCCATTTCGGATCAATTCATACCAGATGTCTTGATTGTCAAATTGGGCAAGTAGCATGAGCAATTTCGCTGAATTTGGCCACCGCTTTTTCATCTCATGGTATGTGATCATCCATGTCTGTAGTATATTTCCCTGCCGGTAGTGACGCGTGGGTTCAGATTCAGACTGTAAATTTGACCAGTCCTCCTTGTAGAATTGTAAATATTCCTTGATACTGGTCCCAGTTTGACGCATGAAGGCCCCAGCAAGCACGATTGCCAGCGAGAGCCCATCCAGATGGTTCGTAAGCGCAGTTACATCTATTACTGTTAGCCTTAGTACCAAAGTTAATCTAAAGGATTTTACCTTGTTCAGTGTCCACCGGCGCGTTATCTTGGGCTAAAATGCCGCTGCTTTGCCGCAAAAGATGCATAGCATCACTTTGTGTAAGTTTTTGAACGGGAAATGACTTTCCTACTTCAATGAATCTCTGAAGCCGGGAAGTGATTATTATTGACCCATGATCGACTTTGGGAAAGAATTCACAGATGTCATATCCTTGATCATTGTCGTTTGGAAGTGAAGAATATTGGTCAATATTGTCAAAGACGATCAACCATCTTGTGTTGCCTGGCATTGCTAGCCACCGGAGTACTTGTTGTGCTCTTTGTTCCGCCTCCACTTCGCTGATTGCCTCATCGTCCACATGCTGATTCTGTATCCGAGGCAAGCAAGAACTCAAACCTGACACCAATTCAGATCGATACCTGCCGCTGAGCCAAAAGATTGCTGTAAAATCATCTTGATGCATTCGTGCAAAGCGGATTGCTAGCTGAGTTTTCCCTATTCCGCCAAGACCATGGAGAACGGCAACCTTTCGTGTCCGTGATCTTGCTGGTTGTAAATTATCCCACAAACACTTTAGATCATCTTCCCTTCCAACAAAATCCTCAATTGCTGGAACTGCCGCGAGGTCTAGTGGGATATGAAATTGATTGGATTCTAGAAACTCAGAATATTAGTATGAAAGAACTTGGATTCAGATGTGTGTACTAACTGTCCTCGACAACCATGGGCTCCCAATATTCCAAGAAAGCTTTTGCAGTTGCAGCTCCAGTTGCAGCGGCATAGGCCTGCCATTCTTTATTCTTATGGCTGTCTGCATAGTCACATACCCCTTTGATGATGATACATGAAATGTTGTCCCAAATTCCTGCACCCTCCATCTCAAATCCAATAACGTGTTCTGACTTGATCAAGCGATCACGGTGCTCACCGGATTTCATCACGGTATCGGCGGATGCGACTGTGCCAATATGAATGACTGGGTTGTAGTTTTCTGTGCCATGTCGGCGTCGACGTATATGGTCCTTGTCACAGCCTAAATGGGTACAGCTTGTGTCTAGAGCTTCTTTGCAGATGTCATCAGGCGTGGCAGCAAAACAGCAACATTTAGGAGATGCAGTGATATCGTGGTGCTTGTGTTGATACGATGCTTCAAATAAGACATCATCGGCAGAACTTGGGTGATGCCAATCGGGTTGTGATTTCTGGATCGCTTGCATATGCCGAAGCATCTTAGCTTGAAGATCTATGAGGGATCTTTTCGCCTTGAGGCCTGCTAGTTTTGATCGAATCTCTCGGTTTGGCCTTCCGAGGGTGTCCTTCACACCTGTCTTGCGTTCAAACCCTCCCGCGTACTGCCTGCCGAAGTCATATTCAATCACTGCATCGCTTATGATGACATCCCCTAGGAATATCTCTCTACCGGACAACGGAAATGGGGCACCTCCACAAATACCAACAACCAGTGCTACTTGGATCCTTTTGTAGCTGATTTTCATACTTGATGCCACACTGGCAGCATTTCCTTTCCCCATGCCTGGCATGTAGCATAGGACCACGTTATGATCCCCGACCCTCCCGTTGATGTATGCATTGTCGTCTCCTGGTTGCTTTTTGTAGAGTGCCCCAAATCTGTCATAGGTTTCATCGAAAAGTTCTTCGACAGCCTCCGCCTCGAGGGTCAGTGCGCAGATAATCGCGATGGCAAATTCGTCTCGGCTGAATGGGCGCATTTCGAGCAAATATATAGTAACAGATAGAATGATTGCAGGCTAGAAACGTATCAGACTTAGGTGTTTCCCAAAGAAACAGACAGCTATTATGTCAGATCAGGCTAACAAGGCTTTCGGGCCAGCTTGAAGGTTTGGCGGAACGGCGCGTTCCACGGATTAATAAAAATGGGACTTTGAGAACAGGTCATATTAATCACTAATCTCAGCTAATGGTCGTTGGTTATATATATTACAGAAGATATTGGATAAGCAAGGTGCGGTCCAAGAATAGGACCATGGTGCCTCTCGGCTTCGCATCGACAAGACGGCTCCCACCAATGGAGTCTTTTCTCTTGCCAATCGCTGCTTATCTTATTCATCGTGCGGCTGAATCTTTCGGCTTGGCAACTACTTTTCTTTTGCCTCGTAAGTGTTTAGACCTTTCTTTAAAACCGCTCCTTTTCCTTTTACCTTCTAGACGTATTTGATGTGTGTACTAAAAACAATTCACTCGTTCTTTGGATATAACATTTAAATCTGAAAAGGGCTGGAATACCTTTTTTCTGCCTCGTTCAGCCCAGCTGCATAAGGCTTTGCAGTTTACCCCTCTTTCAGGCGGGTATTGGGCCTAGCAGTCTTTAAAGTCAGGCTGAGTGTCCTAGACCCTCCTTTACGGGAAGGAACCAATAGTCAATCAATTTCGCCTGAACCCTGGCCGCATTGGATTATGTGCAGTGACATGGAATGAACATAATCCGTTGCAATATTCTATGGTATTGCATGGAGATGATGAAATTTGGCACCGTAATTAATCTGTCAAAATTGTAGTTACCTTTGAAGTGGGGGATTTTATGGACGTCCGTCAAATAAATTTCTACGCTAGTGCCGTGGCAGTGAGGCCCGAGAAAAGAAGACGGTCTCTAGGGAGGAAGCTGTTTTCACTACCGACTGTATTGAAGTACGACGAGGGCGACTTCTTTTTTTTTTTCATAGATTCTTTTCTGTCTATACCGAGTCGACCGGAAATTGTTCGTATCTTTTCTTTGAATAACTCGAATACTTCGGAAGTTAAAAAGGGACTACAGATTCGAACCCTGTCTGGATATGACCTGGTCTTTGAGGTTTAATTTTCCTTGCTTCATGAAATGGCTGTCATGAGTGTTTATTTGGTTAGAAAAAACAAGAAGAAAGCAAAAAAAATCGAAGGAATACCATATTAGAGTCAATAGTTGTAAGGTACGAGAGATGGTAAATTATTAAAAACTCCAAAACACCCCCCAAACATGTCCCATCCAGGTCCACAAATTAGAGAGAGCATGGTGATAAGCTCAACAGACAAGACCACGCTATCCTGCTAAGCCCCCTTTCGCAGTCTTGTATGAAGAAAGAAATCTCCCCACCGGAGACTTATCCCGCTAGTTCTGGACCGGGGGAAATACTTCGAGCCAATAAGCGACGTGAGACATCTGCGATGATCTTCGCAGGGAAATCCCGAGATGAGAGAACATGCAGTGCCCTAACACAGGTACATTTCATCGTACCTTCACACGCACACACGGACATGTTTCCTAGACATAATCCAGCTATATCCACAATCTACTTTAAACTTACATTCATGTGTAGTTTACATTGTGTAGATTCTGACTGGTTCGCAAGACTCAGGTAAAAAATACCTCGGGAGATCAAGGAGATCATATGATTTCCAACCCCCCTCCTAAGCTCGCCCCGCATCTTCAGGGCACTAAAGCCCTAAATTTCGGGCTCGGACGCCACAATTCTACCGCTAAGCTTGTCTTCTCCCAGTCCAATGGCCATTCAATTCAGTTGCGAGAAAGGGAAAAACCCCGGTGGCACAACCTTAATGCTACTATGATGCGGGGTGAATTCAACCCAATCCTCAAAGCTCTCTCTCTCTCCAGGGCCATCTTCGTGGCATATGTAAGGATTTTTGCCAGGAGGGGAAGAAACCCTTCTGTCTCACTCTGCCACAGGTCAGAACCTCCGTGATTCAGCTTAATCCTTACTAGCTCTATGAATGGCGTCGTTCCGATATGTTATTGGTATTAACCGGGATTGTGAAGAGTGACTTTTGCCTATATTATCAAGTAAATAATGCGTCTTTATTAGAATGATTGGAGGAGAATTAGCACCACTTTTGTGACCCCTGCTACTCATCTAAGACAGGGATTCTTGACGGATGAACTGAATAACATAAATACCAAGGCTGGACACTGCACGGAAGAAGGCCCTACGCTTTTCTCTTCAACGCCCATTGAAGGATTTTGTTCCTAAGTTAAACGGCGACAAGGACAGCCTGATCTACTCCTCCAAAGGTGATCAAACATGTTCTCACGACGAAGCTTCGAACGCTTCTGCGCACTGGTTCTCAGCCTTGCTGCCACTGGCACACTTGTTGAAGCTGGACCCTGTGATATCTATGCCTCCGGCAACACGCCCTGTATCGCTGCGCATAGCACCACACGTGCCCTGTATAGCGCGTACACCGGCGCACTCTACCAGGTCAAACGTGGCTCCGATGATACCACCACCGATATCTCTCCGCTCTCTGCTGGTGGTGTTGCAAATGCCGCTGCCCAGGACAAATTCTGTGCAAACACAACTTGCTTAATTACGGTTATTTATGACCAGTCTGGCCGCGGTAATCATCTCAAACAGGCTCCGCCTGGCGGCTTCAAAGGCCCTGAAGCTAATGGCTACGATAACCTGGCCAGCGCGATTGGCGCTCCAGTTACACTGAACGGCCAGAAGGCGTACGGCGTCTTCATGTCTCCCGGCTCCGGCTACAGTAACAACGCCGCCAGCGGCACAGCTACAGGGGACGAAGCAGAGGGCATGTATGCAGTGCTCGATGGAACCCACTACAACGGTGCCTGCTGCTTTGACTACGGAAATGCCGAGGTCAGCAGTACCGATACGGGCAACGGACACATGGAGGCCATCTACTATGGTGACAACACTGGCTGGGGCTCTGGTGCTGGGAGTGGTCCTTGGCTGATGGCTGACCTCGAGAATGGCCTGTTCTCTGGCTCCAGCCCAGCCAACAACGCTGGCGATCCGTCGTTGTCCTACCGCTTTGTCAATGCGGTTCTCAAGGGAGGGCCAAACAAGTGGGCTCTCCGTGCTGGCAATGCTGCGTCCGGTTCTCTATCAACATACTACAGTGGCGCGCGTCCAAGCGCGTCTGGATACAACCCGATGAGCAAAGAGGGTGCCATTATCCTTGGAATCGGCGGCGATAACAGCAACGGCGCCCAGGGCACATTCTACGAGGGCGTAATGACCTCCGGCTACCCGACCGATGCTACCGAGAACTCGGTGCAGGCTAATATCGTAGCGGCCAAATATGCTACCACGTCGCTGACTAGCGGGACGGCGCTCACCGTTGGTTCCTCAATCTCGCTGCGGGCCACCACGTCCGGCTACACGACGCGCTACGTCGCACACACCGGCGCAACTATCAATACTCAAGTTGTCTCTTCATCTAGCACCACAGCCCTCAAGCAGCAAGCTAGCTGGACGGTTCGAGCCGGTCTTGCTAATAGCGCTTGTTTCTCGTTCGAGTCCGTCGATACCCCGGGAAGCTTCATCCGGCACGCGGACTTCGCGCTAGTGCTTGCTGCCAACGACGGCACCAAATTACTCCACGAAGATGCTACATTCTGCCCCCAGACTGGCATAAGTGGCCAGGGCAGCTCCATTCGCTCCTGGAGCTATCCCACCCGCTTCTTCCGCCACTACGAGAACACGCTCTACATTGCGAGCAACGGTGGTGTCCATGATTTCGACTCCGCTACTTCGTTCAATGATGACGTGAGCTGGGTGGTAAGTACTGGGTTTGCTTGAGATGCATTGCATGTCTCAAATGCAAGGAGTAGAGATGTGCTGGCAGTGATATTTATATCTAGTATTGTGATCTAGATACACTCCCACTTTATAAGTACAATGTTAAATCTATAGTATGCAGCCTTTTTACCTATACAACTCTATCGACTTGTTTGCTATATGTATACTCTATAAGTGAATTTAATTGGTCATTCGTAAACTGGTATGCTTGTTTGTTACAGACTAAGCCTTCTTCCGACAGTTTTTGCCAGATTTACCAGGGTATACAATTCCCTTCTCGAATAGTCGCCCGTCCTCCAACAGTAATGCATAATTTCACCTGAACAGATTGTGACCTATTTGATAAACGCACAGACCTAACGGGCACAATATATGTACTCCTTATATGCATATATTATAGGAATATCGGTGAGCAGTATAGAACTATGTCCGGGGTTAGGTATCACAGCATCCTCAGGGGCAATGATAGTGAAGCGGTGCCACGTACCATACATGCACATATGGAATGGTCAGTGGCCTACATAAAATTTTCAATTCATGTTTTATTAAAGTTGGTTTTAAATCTTTATAGATACTAACGGTCAGTGGAGGGTTTCTACTTCTAAGATAATATCATTGGAGGAACGAATTTTGTATTTTGCGGGTATGCAGATTAGGCCGCCGAGGTCCACGGGTAATACTTTTATAAGAAATCTGTACTTTACCATCGTGAATCCCCAAAGACACTCCAACAAAGACCTAAAAAAAGCCCCAACGCCCTTTATCAAGAGGCAAAGTAGCGATATTAGCTCGAAAAGAAGCTACCCTACAGAAATCACCCTTCCCCACCAAGGCGGTTTCGAAAACAAAACAAGGAGCAACAAGGAATCGCACCCTAGTCTCCCTCCTCCCTCAATACCTTAAACAGAGTCATCTATCATGAAATCACAAGATATCGATACTTGTACTGCTGCATTACAAACCGAAATCAACCATTTCATGTCAATCACATGGTGTCGCCCTCACCTCTGCGAACCAAACTTCCAGCCTATTGACAAGCCCCGAGAAGCCACACCAGACAACGGACACACGCTGTTGGGCAAGACTTGGTTCACCGAGGATACAATTCCGCATTTGCTCACTTTGTATCGACAACCTTCTGTCCCCGAGAGCTTGAGGGGCGAGCTTCGCAGATTCCATACGTTAGGAACGGGGCTAAACGAGCATCCCAATATTCTCCACGGTGGAGCCGTTGCCGCCATACTAGATGGTGCATTGGGTGTTCTTATCAGGTATTCGATGCCTGATGTACAACCAGCATATACGGTTGCCCTGAACATTACATATAAGAAAGCCATCAAAACACCGGAGACGATTATGGCACGTTCTTGGATCACAAAGACTGAGGGGAGGAAAATTTGGGGTAGCGCCCAGATCGAAAGCGGCACTGGGGAGATCTATGCGACTGCGGAAGGGGTTTTTGTTAAGGCAATTGCAAAGATCTAGCACTGGAATCTCCAACGGTGACAAATGCCGAAGGGTTGAGTCCACTGGCGACCGACGCTAAGAGGATGCATTTGGGGGAGGAACTTGCATATCATAGACCGCAGCTAACTAATATTCATGGCGGATTTATAACTAACGTCTGTTTTTGTAACTCAGATTTGGTCAGAGAGCTTTTGGTATGCTCCCTCCCTTATTCAATGGAACTATATATTAGGATCTCAGTAGAGACAAACAGATAGTTAGTTATCTACAACTTTGCTTGCATGGCCCATTCGACCTTTTCCTGTGCCTGCTTTTGGAGCAGGCGCGCTCCAGATCTTTCCACTGGAGCACTTGAGAATGCTATGGATAAATATAACCTTTATAAAAAGTGAAAGCTAGAATTAGGAGGTTTAGTGTCTACTTCGGTTACAATCAAGAACAAACTCTTTTCGTTAATTGCCAACCTATCATGTCTATCATTTCTACCGTGGGATGTTTAACAAATCCCTCATGCTGGACGATGCCGAAGGGGCGTGGACAAGCAACTTCCCCGCACGGAGATTCCTGCAGACTTTAATTCAACAAATCAGGGAGATCCACAGCCTCGAATAGCTCATCTCGGCGATTTTGCGGACTTTGATCAAGAGGTATGGTCGGAAAGCTGATCTCGGGTATTCAACCAGAAACCGCGGTTGATGGAATTAACTAGTTAATATAAACCCATCTCTGTCCAGTTTATATTTCTCGAAGAGCGATAGTATATATCAGCAATAGCATCTATCTTCATTACAAACATGACTACTCAATCTCGAATTCCTGCAACCGCAGAATCAGGAACATTCACTCAGCTTGGAAAATTGCCGAATGCTTATACTTCCGACACTAGCTTGCAACGGATGCTAGGATGTAAGTCTAGTACACTTAGCACCTGTTATTCAATTTAACTTGATGAAAATAGGGTATCTTCCTGCAGAAACCCTCAAATTGGTTGAACCCCATCTCGCTCAATTTGGCGAGGAGGCTGTTTCACCCCAAGTCTTTGGATGGAACATCGACGCAGAGACCAACCTGCCATATGTCAAAAAGTACAATGTCTGGGGCCAGAGGTATGGGTATGACAAGCTGGTTACGGCTGAGGGGTGGAAGCAGTTGGGAAAGTGGGGGGCTAAGAATGGGTTAGTCGTTCGTCTATTTCTTGATATGCATTTGGCACTAATACAAATGTTTTAGGGTTGTGTCGCTGGGATACGACCACACATACGGCGTTCATAGACGCACTGTTCAATATGCTGCGTATGTAACTGTTCCCCGTGTTGTTTCATGAGCGCGAATACTAACTGCAGGACCCAAAGAGTGTATCTATACGTCCCCTCGTCGTCCATGTACAGATGTCCTATGAGTATGTCCGATGGAGCGGCATTTGTACTGTCACAGCGCCTCAAGGATCTCCCGAATGACCATGTTCTGCAGACTGTGTTCCGGAGACTGACCTCCAGAGGAGACGACTACTGGACATCCGGTCAATGGATGACCGAAAGAGCAGGTGGGAGTGATGTCCAAAACACGGAAACATGGGCTACCTACGCACCCTTGTCTCAAGGATCAAAAACATCCGACGCCCTAGCTGAGGGAGACTACCTGATCAACGGATTCAAGTTCTTTTCCTCCGCAACAGACGCAAATGTCGCTTTCCTCTTAGCTAAGACAAGTTCTGGCAAACTCAGCACATTCATCGCCCCATTACGAAAGACAATCATCGGAGCGGATGGAAAGCCAGAAGAAGTGTCCAACGGCGTGCGCATCCACCGCCTGAAAAACAAGCTCGGAACCAAAGAATTGCCCACGGCCGAGCTGGAACTGAAGGACATGCGCGCTCATCTAGTCGGTGAGATCGATCAGGGAATCCAGACTATTGCGCCATTGTTAAACACCACCCGAATCCAGACGCTCCTGGGAACATTATCGACCTGGCGTCGTGCCATCAGCATCACGAAGAATTTCGCCAAGTCACGCACTACTGTCGGCGAGCCATTATGGTTGATTCCGATGCATCTGCGCCTCCTCGCCGATGTGGAGGTAAAGCATCGTGGCGCTATAAATCTTGCCTTCTTCACAATTGCAGTGATGGGGTTGATTGAAAATCCATCCAGCCCCGCGAGACTTCCACACATGCCCAAGGATCTTGCCGAAGCAAAGGTGATCTTCCGAGTCCTAACCGCCACATGTAAGGGTGTTGTTAGCAAGATGTCGATGGTGGGTGTTCAAGAATGCCAGGAAGCGATGGGTGGAGTCGGATATATTGATGAACCGGACGAGCCTGAGTTCAACATTTCGCGTCTCCTCCGGGCCGCAGCTGTCTATCCGATCTGGGAAGGTACCACGAATGTTCTGGCGAGTGAACTCGTCCGCTTCTTGATGAAAAGAGATACCCTGTCCGTTTTGTCAGGGTGGCTTAATCGTGTTGTATCTCTGATTCATACACCGTCTCTTGCGGGTGCATTGAAGCAGGCTCTGGCTGCTTTCCTTTCTCGCGTGACATCTACTCGTCCGCAGGCTGCATTGCTGGCTGATGCCCGGAGAATTATGTTTACCTTCGCCTGGATTCTTTCGGGGGCTCTCCTCATTTTAGATGCCGAGCGTGATGGAGATGAGGTCGCGATGGAAATCGCTCGTAGATGGGTTCTGTTGGGTGAGGGTGGTGTGGGCGAGTTTGTCTATCGGGATATTGTCAAGCCATATGAGGTCTGTGATCCAACCTCGGGAAGTGCTGAGCATACCAGATTGGATTGTAAGATCGCTTGGGGGGTTGAATTACCCAAGGTCGTGTTTGGTCATCGGTCTTTGAGCGAGTCCTCGAAACTGTAGATTGAACATATTCCGGGTGCCTGACTGCTGCCTGAGTAGGAGGATGTTTGAGAGCTTATTTACCATCTGAAAGGGATGTATGTCGTTTAGTTATTGTTTAGTAGTATGTAATGGAATTTGTTATGTCATGCCTAAACAGGTCGATGGGCGTATACAGAGAATGATTACCTGACGAATTTCCAATCTATGTATTAAAGAGATCGGCCCAATCGGTTGGAAGTTCATGCAACACATCATCCGCCCTCGGAGGCTTCCTTTTCTCCCACTCATCAAGCGGCGTGATTTGCATAAGAGCACTGTTTGAAAAATCGCCCCCACCGCAATTTGTCATTGACGATCGCGGACTGAGTGGGACTGTTCTAGCACTCCTATTCGGATCACTCCACTCGCCGCGTGGCCAGCCTGCGCCCATATCTGTCTGTGGGGGTGCGAGGCTGCTAGTGGAGCAGGACCTGCTTGGTTTTCGACGCTTGGTGCATGAAGAACGGGCGAAAGATGGTGTGGACTGATGGGAGTGTAAGGGGACAGGAATCTGGAATTCGTCGGGCAGTGGCTCTGCGGCTCGCTCCGTTATAGCGGCGAGATCGGGGGGTCGTAGGCGCTTTTCATTTCCCGACAATGATGCTCCTTGCCACATGGGCTGGTCGTCATTTTCCTGGAGAGGAGGCTCCAGAGAGCGGGACGTTGCATTGAGGGAATATGCGCTGGTAGTTTCGTCCAGTCGCTGCTGGAGCTTTTGCCAGGGCGCCTCATATCGACGGAATGATTGAGATAGCAGGCTGTCGTCACGGGCTTCGGTGCTTTTGAAAATCTCAAAGATTTCACTCAGCAGATATAAAAGAATTTGAGTGTCGGGATTCTGGGGGCGTTCCTTCATGCAGGTTATGGCTATGAGACATTCATGCAGGGGCTGCAGTTTGCCAGGGCATAGCCACCAGTATGGGGAGAATGCCGGTAGTCGGGCTAGATTGACGTAGTTTTTGAGAAACTGGCGACAAGCTATGATTTGGCTAACATGCAGTGTCAGCTGGATAGAACTTTTTTAAACGGTATCGAAAGGCTCTTACTCGTCCCAAACAGTCGATAATCCAGGTGATCCAGCCAGGACATGGCGATTGAAAAAGATTCGCACATACTGCTTCATCATATCCAACTGGATGCGAGCGTATGCATTCAATACAGTTGCCTCGTGAGTGGTATCATCGTAGTAATGTGGATGGCTTTGGTGATTCACACGTAATAGTTGACTAGATAAATATCCCTGTTCTGGCATTCCATGAACAACAATTTGGTTTATGAGGCCGTCAATCGCAAATTCAAACTGACGGATTAGTGTTTCCAGGATTTCGCATTCCTGGTTTCTCAATGGCTGTGTTTTGTAGCCCAACTCCATTATACATCGCAGAGTGCGTGTCATCCGACAGCGACCGACGACCATCAGCACGGCTGTTGATGTCCGTTGCGCTGAGGGTGCATCAATTCGGGTGCGTCGTTCAGAGTCCAAAAGCGAATCATGCAGTGGTTGGGGTAATTGTGTATTGTAGGAACTTTCCTGGGTACCATATGACAACACACTTCCAGATGCGACGCAAGCATATAGCTCGAGGAAGACGACATGGTACCAAACACGACGGGCAAGCTCCGCTTCAACTTCCCCACGAGCCATAACGGATTCTTCGTGGTGCAGGCCCAGAGTGCGCGCTACTTGCATCGCCTGAGACACGAAGGCGGGGGCTGCCAGGATATCATTTGCAATGGGATCACACTCCCAGGCCAATAAGACCGCAATAAATCCATTTAGTGTGGGCAGCTCTGCATAATGGCTTAGGGCCAAAGTCCGTTCCAACATCAATCTCAGTTGTTTAATGAACACGCAAGAGTCCCGCATTTGAATGCCACTCTCTGCTAAAAGGGATGGCGAAGCAGCAACCATTCCGCAGTACAAAACCGACCATAGCAAACTCACAAAGGAGCCATTCTTACTTTCCTGATTGACACGGGTCTGCGAGGCGGCCTGTTCCCAAAATGCCTCATAGTCATGAAGCAGTGTAGGGGCATGAACCAACGGCAGTAACGGCTTCACGCTGAGTAGGAACGATTCTAGAAGCACGTCGCATACTTTCTTTGGGGGCAGGCTTTGCAGCATCCGAGTCCATTCCCCCAAGTTCCGGTCGTAGTTTTGCTGAGTCGGGCACCGGAGCTGTTCCGCCTGCGGGGATAAATCGCGAGCAACCGTTTGATTCGCTGCGAGGGCCCAGAACGAGTGACCCATATATCGGCGGAGGTCTCCCTGTGGTGAGCTTGAACGTCCCATCAATTGGGAACTCTCTTGCAAGTTGGATGAAGTATCGGTATTAGACTTATTGGTGATGTCGGGAGATTCGCGAGAGAGGATACACGTGCTGATTTGGGGAGTTGACCAGAGAGAACTTTGGTCAATTGCAGAAGATGGATGGGACAAAGCCGGTAGACAAGACGGAGGTGGCCCGTCGGAAAGAGTGCCGAACTCGTAGAAGTTGGCAGGAGGGTCAATCAGCGACAGGATCGAGTCGTCCAGTAAGTCGAAAGTGTCTGATGCCCATGCCATCTCATCTTGTCGGGGTTTACTTTTAGGATGCGTATCATTGTTGATTTCATTGCCGGCGGGGGTATTTTCCACACTTCTGCCATTGTTATGTAAGGACGTGGGCAAGGGAAAAGCAGATGCATGATGCTGATCCGTGGTCTGAATGTTTCTTCGGGGCAAATGTTCTGCGGATTTAGGCTGATCGGAGGTGATGGCGGGCGGATAAACGCATACATCATTCAGTCGGCGACAATCGCGGCAAGCGGGGCGTTGTTTTCCACATTTAATCTCCAACCCCATCAGATTTAGACGATTGATGATTCATGAAGATCATACCTTTCGTCGCTTACAGGGCAGACAAGTAAACGAAGGGCGAGTACGAGAAATTGTTCGTGCCTCCGTCGACATCATGATCAGTCTTCCCACTTCTATCGGAGAGGGAAGATCCGTGGGCCAGGAGATAGTGAAAGTAGCTGGCAGGAGAGACTAGGTTTATTCCAGGAGCACTCCAGTCATCAATCCAGTATAATCAATTCAGTTAATTCTCAGCCATTATATGGTACGAACCTCCAGGCGATGTCGCCCCCAAACCACTTATTTATCAGTTGATATTTTTAGTGTTTGCTTACCAAGCCTTGTAGTTGAAAGGGGAATTGGTGCCTGAATGCCTTGATTTAGACCAGTCTTAATAACCAAAGTACCTGCACATGTGGTATATGAAACTTTTCAACTCAGACAAATCTAGGTGATTTGTTAGCTCTCACCTCAATGTACAAATCTGAAGCTGTTGATCCCAGAGTTCTCCAGTTGGCTAAAATGGAGTGCACCTGGGCAGGTCCCACTCATGTGGGGATCTCCCATATTATACGGTGGAGCTGATTTTCATATGTGCACATGTATAACATCGAAATGCTTCATTATAGATGTGTGTTAATGCTGCGGCCCCACACAAAGCCATTGTAACTGGTAGAGAACGGAACATAATAAACAAATAGAGAACGTTGGGAATCAAGCATGTCCAAGGCGTCAGAACTACCCTAACTCGAAATCAAGCGAAGCTCTGCAACTCAACGTCATACTGGCTAGCCTCTGTGATAGTGTCCTTCCACAATCTCTCGATGAAAGTCTGTCCGGCTTTCTCCTGCAAGATGGGCGCGCCACTAGGATAATCATTAGACTCCTCGAGTATTCAGTGCAGGGGGAAGCACTTACGGATCCACCTTATTACTCTGCAAAAACTTCCCATGGGTCTCCTCCCCAGCAACAACAGCCGCATAGATAAGCGTCCTTGCCCCCTCATCGACAGTTCTCGCCATCAACTTCCTCAACACATACATTAACGGCTTCAACCAAAATGGCAGTCCTCGATCGAATCCGGTAGCCACCAACCCGGGACAGGGATCGTTGATGATAACCTCTGAAGGTGGCACGATGGTCGACAGTCGCTGCACAAACGCATTTACGACGAATTTACTGTCCGCGTACCGCTGCAACCCACTGTACGTCTGTTTGTTATCGTAGTGTTCGATCACGGTCTCGGAATCCTTTGGAGCATTTTTCGCCAGCGTGTTGAAGTTTTGGTTACTCGATCCGACGAACGTAAGACGCGATGGTTCGCCACATTTGACTGCGGTGGTGCGAAGAAGGGGGAGGAGTTCCAATGTAACCAGGAAATGAGTATAACAGTTGACCTGCATGACACGTTCATGGCCACTTTTGCTATCTTCGTAACTCATCACATTAACGCCACCATTGCAAATGAGAAGGTGTAGTTCAGGAACCTCGGCGCGGACTCTTTTTGCAAACTCCACGCCGGATTGAGAATCGTCGAGATCGAGATGGAAGAATTCGATCGTGGCGGTGGGGTTGAACTTTTTCACTTCCGGGATGGCACGCAGTGAGGCGACGGCCTCCTGACCCTTACTGGTTGATCGGACAGTGATGATGATACGTGATGCTTTGAGGATGAGGAGCTGACGGGCGACTTCGTAACCGATTCCTGTGTTGCCGCCGGTGATAATGGCGGTTTTACCGGCCACACTGGCGGAGGTAGGGGTAGGGGGAATTGATGGTTGGCCCATGATAAAATGTTTAGATGCTTTGAGATAATTTTTACATGATACTATATACCTAGAATCCAGGATACGAAAAGAAGACCGCAGAATTATCCAAGACTAACTGGATAGTTAAGGCCGGCCGAGAAAGGATGCCCAAGGGGAACTAAAGTTGTCACTAAGAACTTCCAAGGTTCTCGGCCGGTCTGCGGGTCCTTCCAAGACGGCCGATAGGAATCATACTCCCAGAATCACACTCTCGACCGGAGATGCATCGTTATTTACTGGGTACAGTCAACTTATAATTTGTTCCAATTCATGAGATGCAAAGTTGAACAAGAATGCACAATCCATCTAAAGCCATAAAGCATCCACAATCGGCCAGGGATCGCAAGAGAGTCATCGGAGCCAAAAGTCTCTATAAACGATCACTACAAGTGCATATCATAGTGCTTCATCCGCTTCCACACATCAATCAAATGCTTCCTCTCGGCAATCATATGTTCTTATCGAGGATATTTCACCATCTCAACGGGCAGATCGTTATGGACACACGCCCGGTAAAAGGCAATGGCCGGTGACAAGGGCACGCGCACGTCGTTCTCAGGATTGAAAAATCAAGACGGGTGTCTTCACATTACGCATATACCACAATGCGCTTCCCCGTCGACTGTCTGTATTTCGTATCCATTTCTTTGAAGTTTTGGCATCCGAAGCATCCACCTCTTCATCAGGTACTACATCCACATCCACATCCACATTCCAGTTTTGTCCGCTCATATTTACCATATTCTCAAATAAATCTCAGAAAGTCCTCGGCCATGTATGCGGTCTCTGTCCTTAACGATGCAGGATAGATAACCTGATTTGTCTGGGCCAAGATGATATACAGGTTGTTATTTTTAATATCACACTCTGGTGTTCATTTTGAATGGCTTTTAAAGGTGCATTTTTAGATTGTGGTATCATAGCCATAAAAACAACAATTAACCGTGTAGATAAATACATCCAGCAGTGGAATAGCTGCCTTGTTCGTCGCAGTACTGGCTATTGAGCTAGCCGCTGGTTTTCGCATGAACTCATAGGTCTTGCGCAGCCCATACCGAACTCGCCATGTCGATCAGGTCCTGCTTTTCAAGTCGAATGTCGGTCTCTCTTGGAATATCTGGGGACCGTTGGAAAATGTATCCAAAGGGTATCGTAATTGGGTGGTGGGAGACAGTGGTCTTATCACCAGACCTTTCGATCACGCAGGATTGTGTGACATGGGGACATTGGATACCCGAGTCCCATTCCCAGGTATCAAATTTTAGCTGGGGCTTCCTCCGGTTGACTTTCAGTATGATGGCCATATCTACCTCCCCTCTGGCGGGATCCACCCACATTCTTGCGTCGTTGCGCAATTTCGTTTCAGACTCGGACACCCCAACCTCCACGACTACCCCGGGTCGTATTGGGACACCACGGGCGTGCCGAATGGGGCCCCAGCCTCCATCTGGCTGCTTGATGTTTCCATTGCCGACAGGAACGTTCACTCCTCCATATACTTGAATCTTTTGCTTCAGCCCCATGGGTAGCAATGCAATTAAGACTGCGGTATGCAATTCACCGGCAACTTGAGAATGCGTGGGAGTTGACATTCTGAGAACCAGGGTATGTAGGGCGGCGCTGTAGAATAGACGAAGACCAGCGATTGGGTCTGGGAGCAAAAACTCTTGGTCGAAAGAGGAGGGATCAATGAAAATCACGAAGTATTCGGATATTTCGAGATTGAGCTTGGATGGTTCAGACTGGAGATGGGGTGGTGGGCCTAGGCGGCCATATTCGATTTTCAGAATTTGATGGAGTTGCTCCTTCCCCTCGTAGGTGTATCTGTTGGTGGAAGGAGGCAGCCCGTCCAGAAAGACTTCCACGTCACTTCCACGAGATTCAGTCATTGTGAAATATATTATATTCTTCCCTATGGGTATATTTTTTATGGAGCAGAAGTAGATGGTTAAAATAGTGCAAAGGTGATTAAGATATAAAAATGGGTTATCCAGTGCCCAGGTGATCAGGTTGAGTTACCTCATAATGAGCGTATATGAAAAGCATTTTTAGGCTCCCTGTGCTAGCCAGAACTAGAAGGTTTGGAATGAGGTTTAGAAAGAGCCTCGGAAAGAGATCAATACCTGAGAATGAACGATATTCATATATAGTTCAGTGGATATATACAGACCCCACATACAGCCTCGGAGTACTTATGAGGTACCGGGAAACATGTCGACGTTCGGAGCACCAAATTACTGCGTCGCTCTCTCGCTCAGACTCTCGCTATATTATGAGTAACGTTCTAGTATCGGATAAGCACATTGATAGGCAACGGTGCAAAACCGAACCCCACTCAAGTAAACCCCACTCAAGTAGAGTAGAAGGTGACAGCGATAGGACGTTGGTCACGCCGTATCTACCCCCCTCGACCCACTCTCCCCGCGACCAGCTTCCCTCAATGGGGCGATTTATATCTGGGTGTTGATAATGGAGAATCACTCCATGGGAAGACTTGCCCCTCGGGTGATGCCTGAGAGAGGGGAAATCATCCCTGATAAGGACTTCGTGGGTTGACCCCCAAGACCGTATTGAGCGGGATTTTAGACCCTGGTCTGACAGGCCAAAATAATTACAGTGATTTCTTCTCTAAGCTGGTTCATGAAATATAGGAAGGGGATTTCGGTAAATGATTTTCCATTAGAAATAACAGGGTAGAGAGTACAGCTCTTTGATGTTTTATTTTCTCGATCATTTATGTAAAGTGTCTAAACATAAGGATTCCCGGGCTCAAACTCGGCTTTCCACAAGCCCTTCTCTTCCTTCACCTTAAGCTGCAATCCTTTCATAATCCCATACACAATCTTCAACGTTGGTGCAGGCACATTTAACTTCTCCGCCTCACGCACCGGCTCGCCAACGAGATTCTCAATCTCCATAAGGTTTCCCTTTTCGAAGTCCTGGCACATGCTCGGCTTGAAAGCAGTGTCATTTGGATCCTGATGCAGGATTGCATGGAGAAGTTCAGGCTCAGGCTGAAGTGTCACCCCGCTTGCCTTGGCAATAGCCTGAATTTCCCTCATCATAGGTAAAATTAAATCATCAATGACATGCTTGCTCATACGCATACGCGGTGTGTCCATGCGTAGGATTGAAGCAATAGGATTCATTGAGCCATTGTAGGCGATCTTGCGCCACCGAACCCTGGCAACGTCAGGCTCATAGATGACATCAAGTTTCCCCTCCGGATTGTAAATGTTCACGTAACGCTTTGCAGCCTCTTCTGCTACACTAGCAGCGATTTGAGGGCTAGTATACGCGCCGATCTTCTGGCAATCTGGGTCATCGTTGAAAATTTTCGCGAGTGCCGTTTCGGTTGCGCCCGTATACGCCACGCTACTGATGATAGGGTTGGTAGGGAAACGAGCGATGAGAGGCTTCTCGATGTTGATGCCATTTTGAGACAGGACGATGGCTGTTTTGTCCGTCACAGCTGGAGAAATTATGTCTGCCACTGTGGGTGCAACATCGGGGATATTCTTGGTTGTGACGAGAATAAAGTCGAAGGGCGCTGCTTCGCCCTTCAAGACGTCGGGGACAGCTTTGGTGACTATATGATATTAGAATTAGCTCGATTGATATTTCGCTAACCTCGTTGGAAAAACTCACTGACTGATGGTTTCCAGGCTTTAATCTGGCCCCATTGGACCGAATCAATATCAATCCCATTCTTCACCGCAGCATCATAGTTCGAGCGCATCACAGCGGTAACTTGAGCTAAGCCGCCGTGTTCCAATGCATACGCCGCCATGGTGCCGATTCCACCTGTGCCGACGACCAAAACTCTAGTTTTAGCCATGATTGTTTGCGATTGACCGAGGCACGAAAAAGATCTTGTCTGATGAAAGGTTTATGTCCAGATTTTCCCAAGTGGAGATCAGTAGTCATTTATATACTTTTAAAACAACCCCTACTATGTACCTCATCAGAAATTGTTTTGGCAGGAGAAAGCGAGCCAATCGGAAAGTCATGATCTGGGGTTGGCCCCGGGACTGTGGGCTCCACTACAGATCTACAAAGATCAATAGATATAGCTGTACCGCTCGGCGTGTTATTTAGAAAGCGGGCGCGTTGGAGTTGACTTGGCTCCTTTCTTTATCGTGTCGAGAAATTCCTAGCAAAGTTCATATCACGATATGGCATTCGGCAGCATGGCGATTGGTGAGTACACACTCTGTAGATATAGTTCACTCACATCATGATAATCAATCGATATGGACCAATTAATTGATAGATTAGGTATCGATTCCTCCAACCTCCAAGGTTGACTTCCCAGGGTATCGCTCTGAATTTCCATTCCCCGGAGCTTTCACATTATCAGATGACAGAAAATGAGGTGGGCATCAGGACTAGTCTACCAGGTGAACTAATAAGGCTATAATATTCCCACATGGGAAAGTTTTAAGCTACTCGAAGACTCAGCCGAACGTGGCTTTGAATATGAGTCTTATCTGAAGTATAAAGACTACCTCGCCGCCATTTTGTCCATGATTTCTATCGATGTAAGGCCTGCTTGTCTGACCTTCCGTATTGTGTGAGAAACTATACCTAATCCATTCGAAAAGGTGATATCGGGCAAGGCAAGTAGGCACCTGCGGTGCTCATTTAGTGGGCGCTTTCCATTTCATGAAGAGCGCAAGAAATTGGAAGGCAAACTACTCCCCCAAGGTTAGGTTCCTTCACCGAATATATTTATATCTAGGGACTATATATGGGAGCACGGCCATGAGGAATCGGATTGAAGTACACTGTCAATCACTTTTGATCAAAATGATGATCCCGAGCTATCAGAGTCAGCGGAAGCTAGACAAGTCGATCAGCTGTCTCATCCACTCTCTTACCATTCTCATGAATCCTGCACTCGGATGGATTATGAGTGCGTTTAAGACGTCCAACATCATTTACTTTTCTTAGTTGAGAAAGCAATTCAAAACGTCAAAGCAGACTCGGATTGCGTACTCAAATGCTCTGATGTCGGGGAACTATATTAACGGAGGAAGACTGCTAATTATATTCTTCCATTATTTTGTAGACTTTTCTAACTACTTATATATTAAATGATCAATTATTTATTTCTAAACACTAGCTTTGTTACTTCCTCAAGTAAAAATGGTGATATGTAAGAGGGACTATACAGTACGATGTAGATATCCGACGTAAAGAACCATTCAATCCGCCACCGCCTCTGATTGGCCCGAACCCAACCCCAAACCGCGACGAGAGAACCTCCCTCAATTTTCAATCAACACCACAACCCACCCAAAGCCAAATATTACTATCCACTCAGTCGTGCGTCGCACTTCGGCTCCGAAAAAGGGAACGAAACCCCCACGTCCACGCGAACACATAAGACCGACCGACCACCGCCCCTCTTACTCCGCACGCCGCGCACACCGCACACGCCTACCATCTCCGCTAGGCCCAATACCTCTACGAGCAAGACGCCACGCCCCCAAAAGAGGAGACTCTGAATAGTCCCATCCTACCGCATCCCCGACACCAGCGCTGCAAGCATGGTGGGCGATGAGTACTCCGTAGGTGGCGGGAAGCTCAAGTTGAAGGGGAGTAAAGTCAGCGGAGGACGGGTAGAGAAGAAAAAGAAGAAGAGTACGAAGAAGAAGGAGGGGGATGCTACACAGCCAACGGCGGAGTCAACGCCTGGTACAGAACAACCGGAAAATGGAAAGGATGGCGTGAGATCTGAGGAAGACAGAGAGAAGGAGTGGGATGCACCTGGGAAAACTGAGGCCGAAAAGAAAGCCGAGGAAATTCGGCGGAAACGGGTATGTTTGTCTCTTTGATTTTCTTTCTTTTGGTCTTTTTGTCGGGCTCGAGCTCTTTCTACTTCGGCTTTGTTGTACGGTGAAACTGACTTTTCGGGACAGTTGCATGAGCGGCTCCAGCGCGAAGGTGTTAAAACTCATAAGGAGCGTGTGGAGGAGTTGAATAAGTATCTCAGTCGTCTGAGTGAACATCATGATATGTATGTTTTACTCCTTATTACTCTTCATACCTTTGTTCGATTTCTTTGGGCATTGAACCTTGGAACCTTGGACTATAAGCTGACTTATCACATAGGCCGAAGATTGGACCGGGTTAAATGGGTTGGTTCTACAGTGTTTCAAATGGGTTTCAGAGCGATCACACAATTTTAGTCCAAGAATACCACACCTGTACTTGTACTCAATACGTTTCCGTCTAACTGTAGTAATGGCTGTCAAGAATCCGCCTTGTTTCAGATATGGCAGATGAGCTACCCCAAGGTACTCCACCATAAGTATATTTGTCATGTGATAATAAAAGGGGTTCAAGATTTCAAGAGATATGTATAGTTCATGGCTAAAATGATCCAGAAGAGCTCTATTTAGCAGTTCCCGAAAAGAGAAGAGGCATGCCCAAAATGCGAGACAGCAACAGTGGCAGCAGCAGATAAGTAGATAAGTAGATAAGTGGTAAATATCGAAAGATCAGAAGAAAGATGTCAACACCAAAGACAACGCCATGCAAATGAAGACCAAAGCCTCAAAACCAAACAAGCCGTAGCCAACAAAAAAACGAGTCCGATCTAGATATAGATCACGAACAACCAGACAAAGGAAAGACGAACCCAAATCCCCGGGGAAATCAGAGAGAAGAGTAAGAAAGAGTAAAAAACGAAACACCGCGCTAAATCCAAGATCACCGCAGAGGCACGCAAGAAAGGGAAGAATCGGGTCGAACCGAATCGAAGCCAAGCCTGGCAGGGATAACACCTGATCGGCCGAGGCAGGCAGATAAGATAGGGGGGGTGAGGAGATGAGGCGGCCCTAGCTAGGCTAGGTCATGCTCAGGGGATGGCGCCATCCCCTCCCCCCTTTGTTCAACCGAGAGAAAAGCTCAAGAAACATCGGCTATTTCTCATTCTGCTTGTAGTGCCCCTTTGCTCATACGCCCTTGACGACAACGGTACGTTCGCTGTTCAGCTTATCGGCATTGCGGGCGTGTGATTCTTTCTTGCAGTCTTCCAGTCCGGTGCAGGAGTGGGCTTCCAACATGCGGTGCTTGGAGCAGAAGTGGCCGGCGCAGAAGCTGCAGTCACCGACGATACGTTGGGCGGCTTCCTTGCACTCCTTGAAGTTGCAACGGGGCTTGCGGGGGGCCATTGTGGTTGAGGTGGTTGGGAGGGTGTTGGGGTGGAGTCGGTTTAGAGAGAGGGGTTGATATAGAGGTACTTCTGCGCAAGAGAGGGGGAGAGATAGGGAGTAGAAGTAGATTTGAAGGCGAGACGCTGAGGAGAGGGTTTGAGATAAGCGCCGTCAAGTGCGGAGGCGGGGACAAGAGAGAATCAAGTAGATGAAAGTTGTAAAAGGGGGAGGAAGGGAAGATGGGCCAGCACGACCAGCCTATATATAGGGAGATCGGAAGACACGGGAGAAAGCCAAAGAAACAGACTTCAAACCAGAGACGGGGCTGACTCAGTGAGGCGACAGTGACGGAATCGAGAAGTGGAGTTGCCCAAAGTTATGCTGTTGGGGCTAGGCGATTTGGGATGGGCTTAGTGGATTTTTAGTCCATTTTTAGTGGATTTTAAATAATTTAATAGAATTATTAGAATTAATTGGTCTTGATATTGGACATTATTATAGATTATTATAGATTATTTACAATATTTCACCCAGTTAGGTGATTTTGAACAAACTATACCCTTGGAAGGCGAATAGGACCACCTATCCTTTAACTGGACCGATATACTCTATATTACTTAAAGACTTTTTTTTAAAGATTTTTTAAAGATTTTTCTTTTTTTTCCATGTCTTTCTTCTTTCATTTTTTTTTTGTCTTTTGACTTTACCGGATTCTTCTGCATACCCACGCGGACGTATCACCCCAGCCTGGTCTCGGGCCCAATGATCGGAATGTTGAATTGCCCGTGCATTCAAGGGCGTACCTTCACGTGATGATTCAGGAGTCAGGTGTACAAAAGTCGCTCAACTCACTAACTCATCAACTAATTCATCAACTAACTAAGTATGGAGTAACTAACCCCTAACTCCTAACTCCTAACTAGAGTTGAATTAGACTTGCAAGAGTTACCCAAATATCGGTCTGCCGTTTTTACCGCGCCACCAAAGTGGCAAGATGTTCACCCGGACTTCTCCCACTGCGGTACTCCAGGGACTTATCTTTTACTATATCATACAGAAACGGAGTCCATAGTGCCCAATGATACCACTCAATCCAATGCAAGAGAAAGAAAAAAACAAGACATGCAAGCAGACTAAAGGAGCTATGACCTCTGCAGCAAGTTAACCGTAGCGAGTGAACTGTCTGTACAGAGTACAAATCGACGAGTCGCCTGAGCCAAGCCCGCCTAGGTACGACGGATGATCCGCGTGGAGCTATTGCATCGGTAACAGCATATGCAGGACTGCATATATAGTACTCCGTACGCAGTACGGGAGGACGTGTGATGCCATCTGTATACATTTCCTGGGTTAGGCCTAAAGTGAGGGCCGATCCCGCTACCCAATTTCACCGTTTCACCGTCTCTCTCCACAAATCCTCCCCACCATCACCTTATGTAGTATGATACTACACCCCGTATCTGCCCACGGATCCCTCGTAGACACACGCTAAACAGTACAAATCAGAATCCTACCACGTTGACACGCTCTACACGGGCTACGTGTTCATGGTCAATTTTAAATAGCGACTAGCGTGGATTGGGTTCATGATATGTCCACTGGTAAGGTTTGAGAACGGGGAGAGACAAAAAAAAAGGACAGGAAAATGTAAATGTGAATAAAAACCCGTGGACGCCGGCGCAGACACCGATGATGCGCTCAAACCCCCTTGCCCTGCCCAAATAGCGAAAGAAAAAAAATAAAAAAAATTTAAGAAAAGGGCGAGGAATGAAATCTCCGCATCTCATATCATACTCCAAGCTCATTTGCCTTGCCTGCATCTGGATCCAGATAATCCTCTCGCTCGGCTGCCTCGTACTCACCGATTAGATCCATCACAACCGCACGTGCCTCGTCAAATTCGCCAAGTCCGTCAGCAAATGGCGCTTCCTTCTTATATGAATCCAAGAAGGCATTGCGTTTGCGGAGCATGTCGTAGTGCTTCACAATGCGTTTGAATAGTGTCGCGACAGAGGTGTGGTTGGCCAACATCAGCCCACTGACGCGGTGCCCGGTTTCCTCGATATACGGGGATTTCTTCGTTAGAGCAACCTGGATACTGGCCGGGCCCCAGGGTATGAAAGAAGCGAGGCGACGCTCCCGGATACGTAGCAGTGACTTGTGCACGTCGGTCGGATCGGCTTCACCCTGGATGATGTTGAGGATGCTGATGTAGCAGCTGGACTTGCTGGGGTTGACGGAGACCATCCGGTTCTTGGGCTGTAGTAGGCGACGCATAACATCTAGCACAGTTGTCTTTCGCACTGTCCTGGCTTGCTCGATGTTGGCGCCCGTGAAAGGTGTGTATGATGTGAGAAGGAAGTGGCTGCGTGGGGTAGGGATGAGCGAGGCGATGATCCCGGCGAGATCGTTGTGCATGTATCCAGGGTATCGTAGTGTGGTTGTAGATGCAGACATCACCGTTGAAACGAGCTGGTTGGTTTGGTGGAACGAGGGCTCTTGGACGTGGAGCCGATCAGCGACAATTCGTGACAGAGCACCATTGTCCAGGACGACCACAGAGTCGGCATCTTGGGTCAATCGTCGCATGGCAAGCAAACTGTTGTAAGGGTTGACGACGACATCGGACTGCGTGTCCGGGAAGACGGAGTAGGTCTGGATGAGTTTCTTCGGGAATCGATCGTTCATGCGCTCTAGGATGAAACTTCCCAGTCCGGAGCCTGTTCCTCCTGCGATCGAATGTAGAAGCATAAATCCCTCTAGTGAGTCACTTCCATCTGCTTCGCGGTCGATCATGTCGAAAATTTCCTCTTGTACGCCCTCACCTGCAGCATATCCAGTACCCCAGTTGTTTCCAGCTCCGATACCTTGTTGTCCGACGAAGAAGTTCTCGGGGTTGTAAATATTCTTGTAAGGGCCGGTCTGTATGGCGTTGAGGACCTGAAAGCGACCTGTATGTTAATCATCGTGTGTGGAAGTGATGGATCGGTGAAGGATAGCATACCCTGGGTTCTAAGTCGAGGAGAATCGCTCGAGGGATGTACCTTGTGTCGTCACTCTGCCCACGTCTATTAGCTAGGGTTCTTGTGATATCGCCGAACTGATAATGTGCTCTTCCAAGCTTCCTATACACACCTGGTAGAAGAAGACATCCTTGCGATCACCGGCCGCCCCGTCAGTCGCATGCTCTTCCAGGTTTCCATCTGCGCTGATTCCGTGCTCCTGGCAAAGCTGCTGCCAGAACTGACTGCCGACTAGATAGAGCGAATTTCAGCGATGTGAACTATATTTTCTCGTGCTCCGTTCGAAACAATAAGATCAAGTGTCTTGTGGAATGGATCGCGGAGTTGAGCCACATACCGTTGTTGCCGCACTGGCCGGCTTGAATTGTGATGATTTCTCTGTAATTGCCACCAATATTAGCATCGGTATTCAAGCTGGAGAGAGAGTCCTCAATTATGATTGAGTCGACAGAATGAACAAACCTTGGCATCTTTTCTTCGCAGAAGCCGTCGAGTGTTGCTGCTCGTTAACGCGTATCGCGTTCACGCGGGGAACTTTTTGGCCGATATCTTTGCCTCAGGCAGCAGCTCTTGCTACCCTATGTGTTAGACAGCAACAACGTTTTGATGGCCGGTAAAATAAATTTGTCCAAGAATGAAAGTTGATTAATCTGATGTTTATATGCTTTTTGAATCCGCCCTGCTATGCTAAAAATTTGGATAGATCGTCTTCCCCAAGCGATCTATCTGATTGCCCAACCGTCACCCTGGCCCACTATATCACTCAAAATCCTGCCTTCAAAGCTGTAATGAGGTTTCCAGCACCGGCAACTACGCCGTCGACAATTCGTACCCGTTGGCCTTCCGGGTGTCCATATTCCTGAGTACATCCCTCCCGTACCGCTTCCTCCATGCCAGCCATACCTGCACAGCCCAGACAGACAACCTTAACACGAGATTCCGAGTTCCGAAGCAGGTTGCGGGTAGCATCGATGATCCTCCGTCGAACTTCCTCTGGCTCCGTGGTGTGAAGTTCGACTGCCGTTAGACCTGTGGTCTCGACGCCCGCAAAGTGCATGGAGCTTCCGTCCTCATAGTCGTAGCCCAGCGCTCCCTGAACGGCATTGGTGAGCTCCTCCTTCCACGCGGAGCCAGTGGTAACAATGCCAAAGCTGCCCTTCTCTTGGTACTTTTGTAGTTTCTCTGCTGGATTGATTGGATCTTGCAATGCGAAACCACTAACCAAGGAGAGCGCAGCTGTGATGGATGCTTCAAAGATTCCAGTGACATATTTGTTTCTCGTCGAGCTCGCTCCTTCGCTTGCCGCGATATCCCCCCTAAGCCTGCCGACAAATGGATGCGCAGAGTAACACGCTACAAGAAACGCGTCGTAATGGCTGATAAACTCTCGTACGGGCCAGCAATTCAATGCCGACTTGCACGATTCTTCTGCGTTATTGATGCTGGCGATTGGCTCAATTTCGACTCCGTCGATTTCCACGCTGGAGTCTGGGGCAGTGAAGTATTCGAAGTGCACATCTTGGTAGTTCATGCTGGCCAATATGGGTTTCAGGGCTTCGGTCATATGCGTTGAGGTATTGGGGTTGATAATCAAGATGCTGTAATTCCGTTCGCCTTTCCTCGGATCCAGCTGAATGATTTCGTTTGTGCCATATCGCGGCTGAAGAGCGAGACTCATCTTTGCAACAATAAGGTGAATTGAATAGACAACAGGAAGCACAGCTCTTTGCTCTTCCGGAAGACATTAAATTGATTAATACCCGCGGAGACTGCGATGAGCTCCGTTATCCGTTATCGGGATCCTCCGCAACCCCGCCATGTCCCAGGAGCTCAGCGGACTATTTCTTTAAAAGGCCTATCTCTGGGTTATGATGTATGTACATTGGGTGGCTTCGGATATATTCGCCTGGGGAGATAAGCTTCTTCGTATATTAACTTACCCTTGCAAAAATTCTTGGAATTTATTCGTTCGAAGGTTATCAATTGATTATGGCTTACAAATTCAGAGTACCTTGGGCCGACTACAGGGCATGGTATAAAAGAACCACGCCGCCCAGTAGCCCCGCCATTCCTCGCACGCCATCCCACTTTCAACACACCTCACATATACGGAACAAAATCCAATTCCCATCATGCCTCTGATCGCACAAAACCCCCAACCGAGGGTCATTCTTGGGTTGATGACGTTTGGCCCAACAGAGGCCAAGGGTGCTCGGATCACTTCGTTGGACGAGTACAATAAATGCCTTGATTACTTCCAGCAGCAAGGGTTCAATGAAGTCGATACCGCCCGTGTCTATATCGGTGGAGAACAAGAGGCATTCACAGCCAAGGCCAACTGGAAGGAGCGTGGACTGACTCTGGCCACGAAATGGTACCCCAGTCAACTCGGCTTTCACAAGCCGGAGATCGTCCGTGAGAAATTGGAGCTTTCTCTGAAGGAATTGCAGACCGACACAGTCGATATCTTCTATCTGCATGCAGCAGATCGCGCCACTCCATTTGCTGAAACTCTCGAGGCTGTTAACCAGCTGCACAAGGAGGGCAAGTTTGTACAGCTTGGTCTCAGCAACTTTACAGCCTTTGAAGTGGCGGAAATTTCCATCCTTTGTGCTGAGAGGGGTTGGGTCCGTCCCACTATTTACCAGGCCATGTATAACGCTATTAGTAGGTGGTGCCCTTTCTCTTGCCTTCGACATATAAGATCTTGACCATTCAGCTGACACGATTGATAGCGCGCAACATCGAGACTGAACTCGTCCCTGCCTGTCACCGGTATGGTCTCGACATCGTCGTCTACAACCCGCTGGCCGGTGGTCTTTTCTCGGGAAAATACAAGTCACAAGATATCCCCGCCGAAGGCAGATACAGCGACTCGAGTTCTACCGGAGTAAATTATCGCAAACGTTACTTCAGAGATGCCACCTTCGAAGCTCTGAGTATCATTGAGCCTGTCGTAGAGAAACACGGTCTCACGCTTCTAGAGACGGCTCTGCGCTGGGTCCGCCATCACTCTGCTTTGAGAATGGATAATGGCGGTCGTGATGGAGTCTTGGTGGGAGTCAGCAGTTTCACTCAGCTTGAGACTAACCTTGCCGATCTTCAGAAGGGTCCGCTCCCGGAAGAGGTCGTGCAGGCTTTGGATCAGGCTTGGCTGGTTGCCAAGGCCAATTCTCCCAATTACTGGCATCTGGATCTGAAGTATACTTATGACACTCAGAAGGCGATATTTGGGCCAAAGGAGTAAGTTAGAGGGGAATATGAAGTATTTTCCATAGGACCATCGTACATGAATGGTACTGAAAATAAATGATAATTCGAGGAACTTTGAAGCTATCCAATATGATCCAACATTTCTATCTTACTTGGGACATGGGAGCTGGAATAAGACTAAACATTCGATGATCGTGGTCAGATGCTCTTGCCCATCGCTAGGGTAATAGACCAGTAGATCTTAATACAATACGGAGTGCATCGCAGGTATATCTTTCGGTCTAGGTAATTTCAGCACTCCAGCGGGGGCATCTCCGTCTCCAAATCCTAAAATAGCCGAATGACATAGTTGCATACGCTAAATCTAATCCGGTATAGCGCGCGCCCGATCGGGATCACGTGCAGTCACAGGGGAGGGTCCACAAGTGGATGATGACACCTGAAGGCGGTCATTTTGTTACGCCTCATTGGATTTCCCGATCATCTTCAACCTGGGTATTTTGCTTTAATTCACATCCGATACAATAATCGTTACCCAGTGGATTGAACTTACTATTCAAACTACAACTACCCCCGATCGGTGCCAAGTCGCATGTATCCCGTGAACGGCTGTGCAGCAGTGATTGAACACGTGGAATTAGACTCCATGGGTAACCTTTCCCGGAACAATAAATTCTAGCCACGTTATCTACATCACCTGGATGGGTGGTCTTTCGATAGTCCACGCGTCAGCTCCTTCTCCTTCTCTTTTCCCGCAATCGCAGTAATCGGACAAGAACACCCCTGACGGCGGTATTCATGTCGAGGTAGTTAAGCCGACTAGCACCTTCCCCTGCCATCGCCGTTGTGGCTTCCGATAACATCGAGCTCTCCGAGCCCCGGGTAACCTCAAGCCCGGACGCAGTCCACGACTTCGACTCTGACGACGAGATGGTTGTCAATCGCCCCCCCATTACACCGACCAACAGACGGCCGCTCGCAACAACCCCTTCTCCAAGATGACCGTCATCGCCGGTCCCACTCCCACTCGAGCATGCGGAATGCCGACGCCGAAGGCCGCCCTATGCTGCATGAAACCAGAAGGCCGACAATCCAGAGTAAAAGTCCGGAACGCGATGCTGCCAAAGCAACCCGCAAGAAATACCTGGTTGCATCGGGATTCCTCTTGCTCAGTTTGATTAGCTTCGTGGTCCAAACAGAGACCGCTTCATACATTCAAAATGAGTTGCACTGGAAGAAGCCCTATTGCATGCTGTAAGTCCGAGCGCAAAGATGCCACCGACAAGCCCATGCGACACCCGCTTCCCGGAATTATAAACGCTTACCATCTCCTCTCCCTACGCAGCTATATGACTCACGGGTCATGGTCCTTGCTCTGGCTGGTCCAGCTTGGTATCCTTCGGCTACAGAAACGGAAACTCACGTGGGACGCTTTCTGGCGGCGCCACGTCTTTTTCCTTCGCACCACTGCGCAGATGGTAGAATCGCAAGAATTACATCTAAGCACTCGCTCGTCCAATCGATCCCCAGTCCCCTATATGCTGAAGACCACCGCCTTTGTAACTACTGCTCTCACAGTCGCTGGAGGATCATGGTACGTGGCAGTCAACATGACCACTCCTAGCGACCTCACAGCAATTTACAACTGCTCGGCATTCTTTGCGTATGCTTTTTCGATTCCGCTATTGAATGAAAAGCTACGGGTCGACAAGGTCTTCTCCGTGGCCGTGGCTACCATTGGCGTTATGGTTGTTGCCTATGGGGATGGGCCTAATAAGAAGGCCCCAAAGGGAGGCACGGATAACACCGGGGGGCAGAACAGATTGCTCGGAAACATTGTTATCGGCGTTGGAAGCATTCTCTATGGGCTTTACGAGGTGCTCTATAAACGCTTTGCCTGTCCCCCCCGAAGGTACCAGCCCTGGCCGCGGTACAATCTTTGCCAACACTTTTGGCAGCCTAATCGGGATTTTCACCCTGTTGGTACTATGGATCCCATTGCCATTTTTGCATTGGACGGGATGGGAGACATTTGAATGGCCGACTGGTGAGGCAGCATGGATGCTGCTCATCTCCGTGGGTGCTAATGCTAGTAAGTACCAAATCAGCGTTTCAACACACACAGATGCTAACACCAAAATAGCCTTCTCGGGCTCTTTCCTTGTGCTCATCTCCCTTACATCGCCCGTTCTGTCATCGGTAGCCGCTCTCCTTACCATTTTCCTTGTCGCTCTGGTGGACTGGTTCCGAACTGGAGATTCACTTTCTATGGCCTCTATCATCGGAGGCCTTTTGATTACGGTGGCATTTTTCATGCTGAGCTACAGCACGTATAGAGAGATGAACGAGGAGCGAAAGAAGCATCTCGAGAACGATGAGCTCGAGTCTGACAGCGATGCATAAATGTATCCTATGCATGGTGTGTTTCTGGGCGTTTTTGCATGTACCAGGTAATTCCTGGCACTGGGAACCTTTCCCAACAAGCACTCACTAAGCACGTTCTGCACGTGACTGGAACGAGCATGATCACCTGGGCACTGATCTGAGTGTGTGCTGGCATCTACTCCGTGAGCCTGAGCCTAAGCCTCATAAAAGCGGTAGATCACATAGGGAAGCACCGCCAGGGAAAATCCGTTACATATAAGTGCATACAGCTTTCGAATTAGTATTAGTATTCAGCGTTTCTGACGTATAAAACTTCTATTTTTAACGTTATACTTCAAGTATATCGAAATATACATGATATGATACAGGTACATTCTAGAGATCTGAGGTACGAATTTGGAGAAACCCTTAGTGCCCCAGATTATGCGAATTCCATGGTTCAGCCTCCGATTTATGAACCAGTCCCAACAAAAAAAACCTGGCGTGACATCATGAAATTATTTCTTTCACTTTTGTCTCGGGTATCTCCGAATGAGCTTTTCTTTACATAGAACCTTGGGGAAGACAGATGGGTTTCCCGTGGATATCGGCATCCCGCATATCCGGACTTTAGAGAGATTAACACGGTGTACGGATCTCGGGAGCACTCTCGTATAGTTATACTACGTTGTATGTAGATTGTACGATGTAATCTCCTTTTGTCTTGGCAATCGCATGGTCCGCGAATCAGATCCACTGCGCAAATTAATCTTCAATGATCATTTTAGTCTATTATACGGTGTACCTATCGGGTAATTTAAGAGTTCTGATCGTACATTACTATGATATGAAGTAGAGAAGAACGGTGAGAAACAAGCGCGAACTACTCTACAGGTCAACTTTTAAAGGCGTGGTACAGATGCATATGCAGACCATTTCCAGATTCAAAGCCAGGATCTGCCGTTGCCGCCCCAATTGATTTCACGACGATCTGCCCCCCCACGACCCAATTGCCCCCAAACCCCCCCGTCAAAGCCTCTATTTTTATTGGGTTAAACAAAGAAAGCGGCCCACCGAACGCAGGGGGGGTGAAATAATGTTTCAGAGCGCCAGGAGCGTCCGTTTGTGTTCGGCCTTTTTCCCCCTGTCAAATAGCGCTAAGATATGTCTCGCGCCACTATTTATATCCGATCTGACTCCGCAGCCAAGACAAGCAATGGGGAGTGGAAGTTCGGTTTCAAGTCTGACAATCTCCCGCCAATCCACATAGGAAATCGGACTTTGTCGATAAGAATTTCATGTGTGCACCATATGTTGTATTCTTTCAAGGCCTAGCCTCGGTAATGAACACACACTCTCTCTCCCCAACATGGACATCATCCCCTTGACTTGCAGGGCCCCCAGCGTGGCGCACTATCCCTCTGGGACCCACCAGGTCAAGCGAGATTTGGATGGTCATTTAGGCCGAGTCATTGGCAGTGATAATACCCGCTTTTTTCTCCGGATGTGGCTCCCTGTTGATTGGTGCCTTGAGGACCCCAGGATTGAAATAGGTGCCTTTTTTACAGGCACCGTACAACGTACATATGGTAATGAACCACTATTTTTGATTGGGAGGACCGCTAACCTTGGAACTGAATACTGGGTTATTCTGGTAGCAATCAAGTCATGACGTCCTCTACTTGGAATCGATTTGATTCAAACATGATGGTTTGGAGCATGGCAAAATATGGGGGAAAAGGTCACATTCCTCAAGCGAGAAACCTTCTTTTCCCTATTCTTTTGGTTTTTTTGACAGATGTCACCTAATCCGGCATCTCCCCCGAGATGTCAGGTGTACCTGGAATACTGTATTATGTATTATATCTAAAGATCTCCAGGGGAGATAACTAAAGTACGAAGTACAAGGGATTCGTTACCCTTTCTTCTTACATACTATGTATGTATGTATTGAAGTACTCCGTAGTTAACAGGAATAGGGTAACTCCTACCAAATATAAGCTTGAAGCCCTCCAGGGTTGTATGTAATCTCGTTCCCAATAATTGACCCCGTTGATTGGTTTGCCCCCGTTCGGATGGCAACGGGTGATACCGTGTATGGTAATCAAGATACAGCCCCATCTAGGTTCCCATCCAGGTTCCCCTCCTGGATTTGTTGTTCTCTGTTCTTCTCTCTTCAACCTCTCTACGACCAACCTTCCCATCTTCCCCTCCTTGGCCTTCGTCGTGGCCGTCCGTTCATTTTCCATACCTTTGGATACCGCTGGTGGTCGCCTCAATTTGATCTCAATCATTCCTTTTCTGCCTGGCGCGGATTCAATGACCCTCGCCCAAGGTGTTTAAACGTGACCTCCAGATTCCTAGGCTTTCTCGCTGAAGGGAAGTCGGTCTGGAGGTCTTCGCCCATCTGGATCTCATCGGGCTTTCGTCGTCACTCCGCTAAATTTCTTTGTTACCACATCCTTTTGTTTTTGTTTTTTCTTGCCTGCAATCATGGCTTCCATTTCACTTCCTCCGCAGTCCCAGGCGGGCTTCCCGCCACATTTTGATACCTCGAATCAGTCCGCCAGCCCCGATCGTCGCCAGCATATGCACACACCGTTGCCTAATCCCCCATTTGTCTTTCCAGCACGGGAACCGGACTCCCCCAACACCCAATCGGAGACCCCTGAGCGCCGGGAACGTGCCGCATTGCCCGCATTCTCCTTTAATCCTGGATCAGAACAGCAGTCATCGCACCTCTCAGCGCCATCCTTTTCGAATCCTCGCGCGGGTGGACACCGTCGGCGACCCAGCGAGTTTGTTGGAACCGACCACTTGGTAACACCGGAAATAGTTGGACCAGGTCACAAACGGGCATCTTCCATGGCAGATCAACATCTTCCACCTCCAGGACCTGGTGTGGGTAGGGGTCCTGGGCGACGGGGCCATGCTCATCGCCGTTCGGCTGCGATCTCTAATGTCGATTTGAACGCTATCACGAAAGCACTTGGTCCCAATTCCGGCATGGCAAGCGCGCCTTCTACACCAGCCGACCCTAATCGCAAATCTGCATATGATACTCCTCCGCGACCGGTCTCTCAGCCAGGTATTATCCTCGGTCGCCCCACACCACCTGCGTCTCCTCAATTTCCTCCCGTCCCTCCTGTGCCTCCAATTCCAGCTATCATTCAAGCGGAAATTGCCTTGAACAACCAGGCCTCGAATGACGAGCGCCCAGTCTCTGCTGCTTCGCATGGTAACTCAGATAGTATGGCCACAATTAAGGTGCAGCAAGAGGTGGAGAAGCCTGCGTTCTCAGATAGGGTCTCAGATAGGGTAACGCCAAGACCTGATTACAACCCAAAACCTCGACCAAAAACAGCCGATGCCTCTTTGGTGATGGATTTTATGCAGATGGACGACGACTCAGGATCCTCTATCAAACGTTCTCACTCGGCCGCTGGACACTCCCGCTCCCGAAAGAGCAAATCAACACCGCATCTCGATTCGACTCTCTCGCCTGATGATATTCAGTCGACAGACAACTACCGACCTTCATTCTCGGACGACGGTTCCGATACATCTGGTGATGAAGCGACAGAGAACCCCTCTGACGACAAGTGCCCTATCAAGTCGAAAAAGAAGAAGCAGAAGCGTGTTCGCTCTTGGGCCGGCCACATTCTAACCCGAACTAAGAGCAAGGGCAAGGGTAAACGCCATGCAAAGACTGACACAAAAGAGGAGCCGCCTGTACCTCGCACTCTCGCACCTCGCCCCCCTGCTCTTACTCGGACCAACTCGGGGACCGGATCGGTTTTAGATGTGGATTTTGATAATGACGATGTCGTTGTCATCCGAACTCCGACCAATCCGACAATGCCTCCTTCTGCTCTTGACCCCATCCAAAATAATCGTCAAGCCGATGATGGTTGTTCTTTGCCTGCGCAATCTCTAGAAACCTCGTGGAAACCGAGGAGTTTCTATGAACAAGGTGTTGGCCCACATGATAATGTATTAAGTAGCCCTATCATCGACCTCGATGCTGCACTTGGTCCTTTCAACACTCCCGACATGCGACCGGTGACCCAGGGTGCGCCCAACAACAACTTTTCGGTTGCAACCCAGCGGATGTACAGCGGCGGAAGACGGGGTGAATTTGTTGGCCCAGAGATGCGATACCATCGGCGCACGGAAAGTGCTCCGGCAATGCAACCATTCGACCGCACTGCTCTCGGCGCATTTCGTTTAGGTCCGACCTCAGCAGTCGAAACGCCAGATGTGTTTGATGAGGAAGAAGAGGATGCCTTCCTGGCTGCCTCTCAGTCACCTAAGGGCGAACGCCTCCCGGCGAGCACAACCTCAATCGACGACGCAGTTTTCTCGTCATCAGAGGACGATGTGAAATCCATTCACAGCACTGCCACCTCTGGCACTAGTGATACTCTGACCCGTGCCCCTACCGGCAGCATATCTTCTCGGAATGCTGGCTTAGGTATTCAGCAAGGCGATAAACATCCGAGCCAGGAACAGCCGGAGGAACGAAGTGCCCTTGAGCAGATGCATAATGCCAGCAATCCTTTCGCCAGCAAGCCTCGAACTCCCGTGGAAATTTTGAAGACCGAAGAACCTGCACATAAGGTGATCGGACCTCCCAGTCCCGATATTTCTCCTCGCTTCTTAGCTATCGACAAGCGGCCAGCGACGTCACCCATTGAGCTGCTACCCAGCATTCCACCATTCGCGTTACAACCAGGCGTTTCGCCGTCCGACTCGTCTTTCCCGTCTCCGGATGCTCCACGGTCAATTGCGGCATCCTCCATGACCGACCAGAACTTCTCCAGTCACTCGTATCATCATCTTCCTTCGGCAGAATATCCTTACGCATCGGTTGAAGATGTTCCATCTTTGACCAGCAGTGCATCGACCATGACCAATACTCTGAATCGTTTTTCGGCTGCTTCTTTCTTCCCCCGTGGACGTCTTTCTACCGACCGCGCTGCGTCCTTCTCAGCTGCTGGTACCAGACGCACCAGCCAGGCTAATGCCTCCAAACGCTCTAGTCTAGCCAGTCTTTCCAAACTGGTCGGCGGTGCCCATTCTGAGCGGAGCAAGCTCAACCAGGAGGAGAAACCCCCTAGCAACGCATCCGACAAAACGAAGAAGAAGGGCCGCCGTCTCAGCCGAATGATGCATTTCTGGAAACCCAAGGACAAAGAAAAGTCACCCAATGAGGCGGCACCAGCAAACGAACGGCCGCGGTCGTAGGCGTGCGGTGCGTATGGTTTTGATATTTTTTTTTCACTTCGATTTACGGCGCAACCTCGGCATAGCGACATCCTGGCAATTATTTTGAGACATCCCATTACTCCCCCTGCTTTTTCTTCCCCACTTTCGACAGCGTGGGCGTCTTCTTTCACCCGATTTGTACATATTGTGTTCCGTTCAGCTTTCCTGTGGATTCTTTTTCTCCCATCTTCATCGGCGGTTCTATTTTTGCGTCTTCCACCAAGACGCTCATTACGAATTTCTTTCTCTCAGGGCGTTCTTGTCTTGAGTATGATCTATCCTTTTTCTTGTCAATCCTTATGTCCCGGTTTGAGTGACGCACGGATTTATTGACTTTCTCTACGATCATTGCTCCTCTACGGGCTTTTTTCTTACCATTTTTGTTCTGATTTTGCTCAAGGCCCTTGGCCTGGAATATCATTCGTCCCCGTTGGAACTTCCATTGGGTCCCCTTTTTTCATATCTGGGACGTGGCTCTTTGTGTACCTATTGTGTGGCTTTGGTGTCTACACTACTCAGGTGGTGTCACATTCGTCAAGAATTTGTCTGTCCGATTACACAAATAGCGGATAATGAAACCACTCCCCAATTGTATCTCACAGTCCTTGTAGGATTAAGTTTATGTAGTTCTAGGCTTAATTTCTTCTAACAAATACCGTAACCTCGGTCCAAGTCTTACATATACTTGCGTCTCTCCAGGCTATTCTTATGATATAGTATCATCAGAGTCCAAAGCTACAAACGAAAAAATCACCACACAGTCGAACGAGAAAACTCCCATCCCGCCATGAGCTCCAATTGCGCAAGGTGAATCTTTTGGTCCTCCGGGTCCTCAAAATACGCCTGGGCAGCCATGCGTCCATGTTCATCCGGGTTCCCAAAATACACAGAATCAACCTTACACCGCGTATACGCATCAGGAAGCGTCCCCCCAAGCAAGAACGCACGCAGATGCTTCGCAGCACAGACCGAAGCCACAGCAACAGAACAATGTCCATATCCCTCAACCTCCACAACCTGCGATCCAGCCCAAGCCTCATTAGCCGTGCGCGCCGATACAAGCGGACAAATAGGGTCATAGGTAGTCGAGAGGATCAGCAGCGGATGCGCAGTCTCTACACCTCGCCGCGGCACATACTGATGCGTCCTCGGCACTTTCCACTGCTGTTTCTCGTAGTACATTGTGAGGAATCCTGTTCTGAAGAGACTCTGGTTGAGCCAGGGTGTGATCTGTGCGAGAAGTGGGTCTTTGCCCTGTGGCCAGTGAGATGGACCTGTGCGGCCATCGTTTAGTTCGACGAAATCGGAGGACTCGTCATTTCGTTTTCCGGCCGCGTTATAGGCTAGGAAGGCGGGTGTTGCGTTTCCTTGAAATAGGCTGTAGAGATTCGCTGCGAGGGACGACCACAGTGGAGGTTTGTATAATGCGTGAAATACACCGTAATACCAGACCTGTTCGTAGGTTAGGATTCCGTAGACGGTGTTGTTGATGTATACGTCGACTGGCTGATGCCGGAGCTGGTCTAGAGACGAAAGGACCGTTTCGCGTAGCTCTTCTTTCGACGTTGCTAGTGAGGCGAGTGCACAGCTGCCAGCATCTGCTTTCATGCATTCGTCAAAGAACCCATCAAGCACTCTCTCCGTGTCGGTGAGATCTTCGGATAAACCCACGCCCTCGTACCACTCGAACTGGTTCACGACTCCGTCGATAACGACCCGCTTCGATCGTTCGGGGAAGAGCCCCGCGTACGTCTGTCCTAGGAGCGTACCGTAGCTGAAGCCCCAATATATCATATCTTCCTGGCCCACTGCATCAAGGATGCTATTCATATCCGCTGCTGTCTGCGGGGTGTTGATGTACGGCGCATAGTCGCCCATTGTTTCGGCACATGCTTTAGCGAAGTTCCGGGCCCACGCGTAGATCTCGGGGCTATCGGTTACAGCGTCGTGCGCTAGAAGATGCGACTTCTCTTGTCGCATCTTGGCATCTGGGTAACATGACGCTGCTGGTGTTGAGCTGTTTACGCCGCGCGGATCGAATGTCAGAAGATGGAAACTTTCGCCCAGTATGGTCTTGAGTTGATCGCCTCGGCGGTAGAGGAATTCAAAGCCGCTAGATCCTGGGCCACCGGGGTTTAGAAGAATGTTTTGTGTTGCGTTTGCGCCGCGTAGGCGGATCAGTCGGATTGTGAAGCCCTTGAGATTGGTTTCTGGGTTTGGTTTCTCTGTTGCGAATTGATCTATGGGGACTTCGATGCTGCTGCACTCGAGTGGTCTGTTGTGCAGGTCGCCGCATGGTACCCAGGTTATGTGTTCACCGCTGTATTTAAGAGTTTTGAGGCTGTCCCAGGGGTATGATCTGGGGTACAGGTTATAGTGATTGCAAAGAACGAGTAACGCAAAGAGTGTCCATATTAATGAGAGGCCCCAGTTCTTAAGGCGTGGATATCTTCTTTCCCGCTTTCTGGTAACAGCCCCCGGTAGAAGCTTTTCTTCCATCGTTGTCTTTTGATTTTGGCTTTGCTATTGAGTACACCAACACGTGAGAGGATCTATGAATGTGTTGCCAAGTTCTGAGAGTGTTCTTATATTGCTGCGGGGCTCCAGGGCTGTTCTCGGAGCTTACCTCAGAGTCTGGGGCTGTGCTCGGAGCTTACATCGGAGTCCGTGGCTCGCAGATACAAGGCCATAGCCTAGATTATTGTCCCCTAGCACTCTTGATTGGGCTTCTGCTCATATAGTAAGACAAGGTACTATCCTACTACAATAATATAGAAGTTGTACCGTTATAGTTTCGGGGGTAACTATCTGCATAAGTACAGCTTTGACAGCAATTATAAGTTAATTGTTACCTACATAGACCATAGGAGAATTTTTAATCCTGGTAAAAGTGAGGGAAAAAATATGAAGATTGGCATCAATAAAGACATGAAAGAAGATATCAAAGGGATGCATTGGTAATATATACACCACTATATATATACAAAGGACGTCAAAGGCGATGTCGCTATTGTTTCATCTATATTGTATCCCTATATCTATGTGTATCCCAAGCACTGATCACAGCTCCTTAAAATAATAGTTTGTGTACAATAAATTAAATGAAACCCAGGTAGCCTCATTTCCGGGCAGACGGCCGCTTTGTCGTGATAATCCCAAAGAATCTGACATAAATATACCCAACAACTTGAACCGCTGAAATATCTCGTATAGTAGTAGTCCATGAACTTGAATATGAGAGGAACCTATGGTATGATTGAAAAAGACAGAGGATTTGCGCCAGAGTTTTGGGTTGTAGTTGAGTTCCTACTACACATATCTAGTACTAGGAAAGACCTGGAAGACAGGGCGGTGAACGAGCTATCCCAGTTCATTCACGGACCATCTCAGTCAAATCATTTTCGTCTGTCAATTTTGCAACGTTCTGCGTGATGATGCAAATTGGCCGAAAGGTTATTGGCGAGTTGGCGATCCCATGTTTACCAGGACTGGATGGAATACGAAGCTACTTGGGCTTCAAACCAACTTGGAAAAGTTTTCTCTTGACTTTGTCGACTATGACTCGGAATCTCACACAAAGTATCACTCACGGCTTCAAATTTGAAGCAAATGCCACGGTAGAGGGAGTGAATATAAGGAACCTTGGAAATGCCCCCGGGGCCCGGGGCCATGGAATTGCCTTACCTAATCTCGACGCGCGGGAGAGCTCAGTCCACGGGTGGACCTGAGCTCTCCCCCAGAGATGTTGGATCTGCAATCATCTTGAAGCTATTCATTCTATCCATACTCCTACTTTCGGATACTGCAATTTGACTTCAAATTGTGGGCCCGCAAGTACTTGCATCGATTCTGCTAGGGTTATTCAACTTGACACATTCATTCCCTGCGTTTTCACTGTGTCTTGCGCTCTCAGCGACATCGAATTTATGCATGTGCTTTCTTTCTGCTTGAAGTTACAACATATTTGATCTTCGCGCCAATCAGTCAATACAGCAGAGCTTGCAATTGTTACGGTCCACGGACGTCAGGGTGAAAACTCCTGTAAAGCACAATGTTTAACGGTAATTCACAAAGAGAAGTCCCCATGTCTCATAATGAGCAGTCTCATTATGTTCGCGCACAAGAGTACACAGCTACGCCACGATATCCACCCTCGATTGGGTCTCTTGGAGCAGGCCCTTTCGGTTTCTCGGGCAACGATGACACTGTAATTGTCGACCCGAAAAATCTCAACCGCGATTCTCACCACTTTGCAGAGGGAGATTTTATTTGTCCCGGATTCTTCAACCGTGTTGATCTAGGCGGGTTCACCCGCCGCTTCAACCCTTCGCAATGGAATTACGATATGCGCCGCCAAGCCCAATCCATCCTGCCATTTTTATCTCTGGGCCCTTCATCATGTCTACGTGATGCCGATTATATCCGCAGCCAAGGGTTCACACTACTCCTTGCTATTCGAAGTCGGCACTCGGCCCTGGCACGTCTTGTCTCAGGCGAAAAAGCGGCGGCCGAGGCCGGTATCATGGCCGACACGGTTGATGTCCTTGATAACCAAGAACTTATTTCTGCATTCCCCCGCGCTATCCGTCGAATCAACGACCATCTGGCTGGTGTGGATGTGGGACCCGAGGGGATGGTGTCAGATGGCCAACAGCAGAAAAAGAAAGTACTCGTCTTCTGTGAATCTGGGAACGAACGCTCCGCTGCTGTCATCATTGCCTACCTCATGGTCATGCTCAATATTCAGGCGGTTGAAGCTACGCACATGATCCAACAGCGTCGTTTCTGTGTCTCAATCGAGGACACCATGAAGTACATTCTCACGGCTTTCGAGAGCATTCTTTCTGCTAAGCGTGATGTTGAGCGTGCTAAACAATTTACTACTCGTGGGGCTGCAAGTCTTGCACCCCCATCTGCACCACCAATGCTCGCGAAGAAGCGAAGTTTCCAAGATCATAGAAATGATGATCTTGTCATGGATGAAGGTGAAATGGACGTGGATGAGGATGATAATGAAGACCCATTCTATGCGCGAAAGCCGAGTGCTCCCTTCCAAGACCGCGTGGTCTAGAGTCAGCCGAAGTCGTTTTTTGCGAATGTCTTTCATTGGACTATGAATGGCAATGTCATGTTCATGTTCTGGAGATGGGGAGAAGGACGGATATGCTGGATGATGAAAGGGAATGAAGGGAATCTGTACATTGTTTAGAGTAGCGTGGCTGTCTCCTTTTCTTTTATGTCTGCTTTATTTGGCTGCTTTATTGCTTCATGGTTCTTACATGCAAATACCCAGCTTCAGTTGCTCGTTGCTACTAGCTTCCCAACATCCAGGACATCCACTGGCCATTACGCCTTTATATCTTCATATCCGTAAGATAATAAACATCGGAAAGATGCAATACAGGATATGGCTTCATTCTGTGTAGAAACATCGATTATGGGGTCGACATTAGAATTTGGCAAGTCTTAGGATGCGCGCACGTCGGTTGATGCACTTAGGCATCTGACCCAACGTTTGAACTCACCTTGTCGTCTCGACTCAATTTGCTCCTACCGTTTGTTTTCCTTTTCAATCTGAGAGCTCGAGTCTTGCACTGACTTTGCGCAACCTCAAAGCCACCCCGAACCTCCCTTCTCCTCTCTTCCTTCATCTCGCGCGACAGCCTCTCCATCTCGCGACCACCCCACCACGATCCCTCATCGCATCCTTACAATGAAGCGCATGCTTCCCATTGACCTTTTAACAGACTTACGATCGATACACCCACACTACCATTGAACGAAACCCCCCCTCCCCTACACCCCACGCCTCATCTTAACGCGCCGCCAAAATGAGCGGCATGAAACTGCGCGACAGTATCCGCGCGCCGGTGCGATATGGCGAAGATGAATACGAAACACCGTCACAGATCTCATTGCGCCACGGATACGATGACTCCTTTGACGACTCCATCGAGCTTGGGGAATCAGGCAGACCCCGCCCACAAAAGAGGCGCAGGCTAAACACTGTGCCATTCAACCCCAACCTGCCACCGGCTGCGTTTCCCTAGTTTGAGCAGACCACAGGCAGGTCGTGATTCCATCGCCTCTGCACAGAATCGCGGCGTTGGCGACAGCCAACAGCACATGAAGACAAGCGACGTTACACTTCCTCTCCGAAACGCTGGGACAACGCCAACCGTTCCATCGCCTCCGTCTGAGACAGAACGAGTCCCGATGGATCAGCTCGATAATCACATCGCCAGTAACAACATGGATAATCCGGTGTATGCGAGGAACGTAAACGTGGCGCGCATGACTCGTGCGGACGCGCCTCCAGCTACCGAGGATATGGTTACCTCTCCGGATAGTGATGACGATCCACTGCCAGATGCCAGTCAGGTGCTCCTTGATGCAGTAAGTATATTCTGCCTTTTGCCGTGTTAGTTCAATTGACCGAGTCTAATGTCAGTCGTCGTTTTAGATCCCAAACCCAAAATGGAAAGATCTGCACAGGGCTATGCAAGTTGAAATCGTTGAGAACACAATGAAATACCATAGCTGGAGACGTGTTTGCGACCTTCTTGGCCTGGGGCCAGATGAGCGAAGACAGCTCACGCAGACCATAAGCATTCGCAACAAACAGATCGAACGAGAGAACAAAAGACTGGACCAAATGCGGCGCAAACAGCGAGAGGTACTCATGAGAATTGATAACAGCGATTTGAAGCATTTCAAGCCGCCACCTCAACTGGTGTTAAAAAGGATTGCTCGAAAGACCAATCGAAACCTGGTCACCAAGTACACGGACCTTTTGATGTGCCAGGCCCACGACGTCCTGAAAGCCAGGCAGTACTTGCATCAACACGGACTACCTCGAAGATATGCCGGTGATTGGGGAGACAGCCTGGTGGTGCTGCGAGAATCCAATGACTCCCATGAGCCTGACAAGTTCGAATGGAAAGATAACCTGAGATTCACTCCACCCCACAATGAGATCGAGACCTTAATCAATCCTTTGATGTACCCAGTCAGGAGTGACAAGAGTGCATTCATTCAAAGCATTGGCACAAGCACGGACGGCACAGTGAACCCAAAGGATTTAATTAAACGTGACTCTGATGACCTCGGTCCTGTGATGGATTGGGGGAAGTATTACGAACGGAAACCGGACTCGTCATTGGACACCACCAAGCTCCGGCTGGGTGGAATGGTCAGGGTGAAGATCGGTCCACACAACGCCGCTCAGATCCAACAATACAAGCAGGCCGGTGTCAGACCACACTCTCAGAGACAAGTGACCGCCATGCCTGAATCACCTCCGCCGGAGTTTCCACAAGAAACACCATCTAAGGCGCCACGGAACGGGAACCTCGCCCAGCCTTTTTTCACGAAACCCGCCAAACCTATCAGCAGAGTCCTCACCGGAAACAGGTCTTCGGTAGATCTCAGCCCAATGGAAAGCCAACTCAAGTATCAACGAAGGATACAAAGGGCCAAGCTTGAGAAAATAGAAGCCCAGGCCGAGGCGATGCACCGTCAGTTCGACTACCAGCCAACCCTTCGGGCGTACCGTGGGATGACAAACATGAACGTTGATCGCGTCATGGATGAATTTGTTTGCTTTGAACCTATTGTGATGCCACAAGAAAGCGAGCCCGAGCAACCAGAGGAAGAGCAGGTTGATGAGCAACCAAGTTCCACTGACATTAGCACGATCACTGAGATGTCCTTGGATGATGTGATGCTGGTGCCGACGGATGGCTGTTCCTCTTCGGAGTAGAGGGGTAGAACCAAGAATTATTGTGGAAACAATCAAGAATTCGAGAATTTGAGACCATTTTCTTCATATTGTGTTGCAAGATTCGTTGTTTAATATTATTAATGTATGATAGTTTTGAATGATGTTTGAACTCCACTCCACGTCTGTGTAGTTCCAGCGGCGTCCCATTTAAACCTGGTCCGTGCGTCCAACGCGAAAATGCCGCGTCGAGGACGCGCTCTCACTTCGATCTCCGATATATCACAAACCAAGGTCCAAATTTGGGCAACGTTTCTTAAAACTACGAGTGTTCATTTGTCGCGAACTTGTGAACACCCTAGTCTCTGGAATTACGTTCGTTTACTCTTCGCCCCCGCGAAATTTGACATCGCGAAAACTTCTTCACCCCTGCGAATGACGTACTATCTCCATCCATCTAGTATTCGCTTTAGGTCATTGACTTCTTTTTATTTTGTTACTCAATTCTAGCAGACAAAATGTCCATTGAAGACACCGCTACTCCCACGGATTCCCGTGCGGGGACTATGGCACCTGAGTCGGTGGTTCCTTCGTCGCCACTCACGGACCCGACTGAGGTTGAGGACTCGAAGTCAACTCAAGATAAAGATGATAATCCCAAGGAAGATTTGGCCGATTCAGAAGATGTCGAGGAGATGGACAGCAAGGCCAAGGCCTTGATGCACCTGTTGAAAACCAGCTCGGTATGTCTCCAGTCCATCCTCGTCTTTTCTGATTACAGTGGTCTGATATCTTCTCGTACCTGCAGGTCTTTGTTGCTATCATGTCTGAGAAAATGAAGAAACAGCAGGAGGACGCACGCTTGGCAGCGATCAAACACCGTGAACAGGCTGCTGCGACCGAGAAGAAAACCAAGTCGCCTCCTGAACCTGCTCGCCGAGCCACTCGTACTCGACCAAACCAAGATGCGACGGATGAGAACAAAGGCACCGGCGGAAAGGCCACAGGATCGACGAGAGGTCGGCCTAAGCGGGCGGCTGCCGCCAAGAGCGGTTCTATCTCCAGTTACTTCAAGAAGGCTGATGTGGAAGTAACCGAAGACAATCCCTCTGTGCAGCAAGCACTTGAGCAGGCTGCAGACGATTATGAAGCAAACCCCACCGCACTTGGTGATCAGGACTTGGTCGCGACACAGCAGCCAGCACTTGTGAGTGGTGGCAAAATGAGAAAATACCAGCTGGAGGGCCTTGAATGGCTCAAGACTTTATGGATGAATGGGTTGTGCGGTATCCTTGCCGATGAGATGGGTCTTGGAAAAACTGTTCAGGCAATCTCCATGATTGCTTTCCTTAAAGAAAATAACGTTTCAGGTCCGTTCATGATCGCAGCACCGCTGAGTACGGTGAGCAATTGGGTGGATGAGTTCGCCCGATGGACCCCGGGAATAAAAACAGTCTTGTATCATGGTTCAAAGGATGAGCGTGCCGCCATGCGTCAAAAGCATATGAAGATGAAAAACCAGGGAGACATGGACTTCCCGGTTGTGTGCACCTCCTACGAGATATGCATGAATGATCGAAAGTTCTTGAGTCAATATCAATGGCGTTATATTGTTGTTGTACGTTTGCGTCAGTTCTTTTTCATTTACAAGATGCTAATCGATCTATAGGATGAGGGGCATCGCTTGAAAAATATGAATTGCAAGCTTGTCAAAGAACTCTTGACCTATAACTCAGCGAATCGTCTTCTAATAACCGGAACACCACTTCAAAACAACATCTCGGAGTTGTGGTCACTTCTACATTTCCTCCTTCCTGAGGTTTTCAATGACCTCAACTCTTTCGAAGGATGGTTTGATTTTTCATCCGTTCTTGACAACAAAGGACAGGCAGAGCTCGTCGAAAAGCGCAAGCGCAACTTGGTCACAAGCATGCACGCCATCCTGAAGCCCTTCCTTCTCCGACGTCTAAAAACAGATGTTGAAACTACTCTTCCTAAGAAGCGGGAATACATTTTGTACGCCCCTCTAACCACAGAGCAGAAAGATCTCTATCGAGAGATAATCAATGGTACAGGACGCCAGTACCTTGAAGGAAAGGCTCTGGAGCGTCTGGAGAGTAAGAGCGGAAGCTCCACACGCTCGCAAAGTATGAAGCGCAAACGGAATGGTAAAGACGATGCAATGCCGATCAAGAGTGCTAGAACTAGCGGGGCATCTACCCCGGCTAGTAATGGAAATAATTATAGCCGCCGACGCCGACGCAGCACGCGTCAGGGCTACAATGACCTAAGTGATGGGGAATTTGATGAGCACCTCCGCAAACTCGAGCTAGGAATTGAAGAAGAGGAGAAGACACTCGAGCCCAGCGATGCTGAGCTCGAAGAGATGCAGCAGGCTGCGAATCTGAAGCTTGCCAGTACGTCACTTTCAGGTCACATTTCCTAGTTCCTTTGCTAATATTGTTTTTGCAGAGAAAGAGATTGGACAAAAGAAGATGCAAAACCCAGTCCTACAGGCTCGCCTTGCCTGTAATTCCCCACACAATTTTTATTGGCCGTGGATGGATGAGTCGTCCTCCGTAGATGAAACACTCGTCTCCGCTTCTGGAAAAATGCTCTTGTTGGACCGCTTGGTCTCGTGTTTACTTGAGAAGGGCCACAAGATTCTAATTTTCTCGCAATTCAAAACCCAGCTTGATATCATCGAAGAGTGGGCAATAACACTTCGCTCCTGGGAGTGCTGCCGAATCGACGGCGCTATTGCACAGTCAGAACGCCAGGCTCAGATTAAAAACTTTAATACTAAGAAGAGTCACAAGCTCTTCCTCCTGAGTACTCGGGCTGGTGGCCAAGGAATTAATCTCACCTCCGCCGATACCGTGATTATCTTCGATTCTGACTGGAACCCCCAGCAGGATCTGCAGGCTCAGGATCGAGCTCACCGCATTGGCCAGACCAAGCCAGTGATTATCTACAGATTGGCGACGAAGGGTACCGTTGAGCAGACGCTCCTTGAGAAAGCGGATTCCAAGCGTCGCCTTGAACGTCTTGTCATTCAAAAAGGCAAATTCCGCTCCTTGCTTGATCCCAGTGCGAATTCCCAAGATATCGACGAACTGCGCAAGGCTCTTGGCGAGAACGAGTTCGAGCGGTTCGAGGCTGGCGCTGACCCAGCGTCGATTTTGTCAAATGAAGATCTCGACATCTTGACAGATCGTTCGGAAGAGGCCTATCTCCGTGCTGAGAAGGGGTTGGATACGAAAGGTGCTGCATTTGTTGCAGTTGAAACGAAGCGCGATTCTGGTGAGAGCATTCTCTCTTGAGGTGTTCAGTGTCTAGTTTGCTTCTTTCTTTTTTCTCTTCCATCTAAGCTACACGCTGGATGATGTCCAGTGGTTACTGGATTGTAATAATATCTGTGGTCGGCTGGCTGGTTTGCTTGGCGTTGACATACAGGGTGGGATGGGTGACTTGTTCGTGTATCGATCGCTACAGTTCGCGTTTCCTAGTCAAGTAGATACCTAGACTATGAGACATCCTCGCTATTGTGCCATGTGTTAATTTCGATGTTCTTACACTAATCAGAAATAAAAATCCAAAGAATATCTTTTTTATGCCCGAAGCTCCATGGGCATAATCTTCTGCCACTTGGTAGACCTTTCCCCTGAGGTTTCCTACAACCATGGATAGCTAGACTGACATTTACATCTCACGGGTAGTTTTTGGCTCTCAATCAAACATCATCATCCCAATCTATGTGCTCCGTCAAATTGCCCGGGGCCAGTCATTGTAGTTCTCATTCGGGTCCTGGTAAGGTCCATAGTTGACCATCCCACCTCGGTCATTGGAAGCAAGAGGGATTCCAGATACTAAACGGGTCACCAAATCCTGTTGTTAAACCCGAATAAGCTGATTGAATTGCTACGAAAATGATATGGGTAGGATCACAAACCGGATTGTAGATAAACGGTCGTGCAAACTGGGCCAGGTCAATTTGACCTGACTTTATGAGATCTTCTGCTTCCTCGAAGGTATACTCGTGGTTCACCATTAACATGGTGCTGCTTCCAGGGTATTTGATCGCCTTCCCAAACTCCTTTAATGGCTCGTAGTTTGGGGGCAATGCCTTGTCTTCTGGCCTAGGGCTTGATTTGAAGTAATCATCCTGGTTTCTACCAACGTCACACCCCCTGCGGGAAAGATTAATGAACCCCAGACTGCGCTTCATCAACTCCTGAATGTAGTAGGTGTAAGTTTCTGTTAGCTCTTCATAGCTGACCATTGTGTCGTTGTAATCATCAGATGGGCAGATCTTGATTCCAACGGCCCGAGGGCCCCAAACGGATATAATAGCATCGAGTACTTCCAAGGGGAATCGGCATCGGTTTTCCACCGATCCTCCATATTTATCGACTCGCGCGTTGGAGTGACTAAGGTATGTAAGCTCAATTCATGCTACAAAAGGGCATCGCGACAAACCTGCAAAGGAAGTTGTGCAAAAGATATCCGCTACAGAGATTGATTAGTTTAAGCCCTTTTTAATATGATCACAGAAAGGATGCTCTTACCCCTGAGAGAGCAATTCAATCCCATCAAAGCCTGCTTCCTTTGCAAGAACACATGAGCTTCTATATTGCTCCACAATGTCTTTCGGGTTTTCAATCTCGGTGATGTTTTCAGTGTGTCCCTTTCGATACATCAGCCATCTGACATTTCAGAGGTAATTGGGGGTGCCCAAGGATACCGGTGTTCCATCTAAGGTTCTAAATTTCCCTCCCTTGGCCTTGATCTTCGAAGGGGCAAGGACAGGATAGTTATGCTCCTTGAGCATGGGCATATTATCGTTCTGGATTCGGCCAAAACATGATGAATTTAATATTAACTGTTACCTGCATTAACTGTTACCTGCATCATTGTATTGGGAGGACGTACCTGGATGCCAGGGCTGGAACAAAATTTTTCCCCCTTCTTGGTGGACAGCATCGGTGACAACCTTCCAAGCATCTGAATGGCTCTTGTCAAACATCACTGGTGCATAGGGCCATTCCGCACCATGCGGGGAGATGAATGTCCCTTCTGTGACAATGAGACCCGTGCCGTCTCGAGCACGCTCGGCGTAATGAGACACGGTTGCTTTCGTCGGCTTGCCATTGTCAGTGCAGCGATTTCGTGTCATAGATCCCATGCAGATACGATTCCTCAAAGGAATGGTAGCTCCAAGAGTAACCGACTCTAACAAAGGAGACATTTCCACACAGGCTGATGTGGTATTTGGTATAGAGTCGAAGAAATGAGGGATAAGGTATTTCTTTCACTAGTTGAAGCAGACTTAGTAGGTCAAATACATAGCTCTTTTCCCACTTGCTAGTTACCAACTTTGGAATGATGTCAAAGTCAGAGCTTGCGTCCGTTGCATTGCGGGATGTAAATTCCGCAACCCACGGCAAAGCGTCGGCAGTGGAAAAGAAATCCACATTGAACTTGGTAATTATACAGATTGTGAGTGTACTATATCGTATTGCTATGGATCAAGCCTATTATTAAATATGCCATGGGATATGAATCCATTCTGTTGTAAAGGCTTTTTATCAAACACACTAAGGTATATATGCATTAGACCTGCTTTTAACTACCTCATGCCATATGTATTGATAACTATTTCATACAATTGTTGTGGATATGTCAAATGAGATAGGAATTGACATTCCGCGCAGTGGGGCTGATCCCCGATCTGGTGGATGTATAAGGGCTTTCTGAACATCCATCGTATTGCACTGAACTATTTTCATTCGAAATAAAAGTACACTTACTCGATCTTCTTTCTTATTCTTTCTGCCAACCCACCTAAAGCTTCCGGTTTATCATGTCTCACCTAAAATTCTACGCATACGAAGGAGCCGGAATCCAAAAGCAGAGGGACTTCTGGTATAGCCAAGCCGTTCGAGTGGGCGATCGCATTGAATGCGCAGGCCAAGGTTAGTGATGCCAACTTTTCACCACTTTTATTTCTCCCAAATCGTCCTTGAGAACAGCCTAGCTGACACAGAATGATCCGTGTGATGTTCAGGTGGCTGGGACCCTGCTACTGGCGAATTTGAGCGGGAAATCAATGCTCAGATTGACCTTGCATTTTCCAATGTAGAGCGCTGCTTAAAAGATGCCGGTGGAAAAGGCTGGTCCCAAGTGCACCGCGTGAATTCGTACCACGTTCCAATCAATAACGAGGCGCTAGCGGCGATGGTCCGTAACTTCAAAAAGTACATGCCGGACCACCAGCCCATCTGGACATGTGTTGGTGTTACTCGGTTAGGTGAAGATGACATGCGTGTTGAAATTGAGGTGGTCGCTCACGACCCTGAAGGTGCTAAGACAGTCGGTTCTTCTTGAGGCGTTGGAAGGGAACGAACGGGCCTGTCATTAATGGGGTAACTTCTGTACACGATGTCACGATGTATCATAGTTGTTGAAACAGGACTTTGAAAGAGAGAGACTTGGGGCATTTAAAGAGTCACATAACTGGCCTCAGATATGAGATTTCAGGTACGATTTCCACAGTTTCACACTTAGCTTTCTTTTTTCAACGGTTGAAAACTACAAAAGAAAGAGTATCTTTCTATAGAATGTATGAACAGTATCACAGCAGCGCATAATTGATAATCGCTACAAAGCATAGAATGATATAGGTTTGGTCGTTTCTATTCTATCCACCTCTCACTCAATCATTCGGAACAAACGCAACAGTCAAAATCATTTAAAACTAGATATAATATCCAATTATAGTTCTGTTTCCGAGTACGCTTGCACCTATAATGTTCTGTGGCACAAGGAGAGGCATCGCTATCTGAGAACCAAACTGGATGATGTGATAATTATTAGACAAAGTTACAAGACAGATACACTAACGCAGTCACCGAAGAGCCATGCAGTTTATAACTACAGCCTAAAACTTTCTAGCTGGTGTGTGGGCCTCGAACAAGGCATCAAGTTCGGCAAACGATTTACCCTTAGTTTCGGGGATGCAGAAAAAGCATACCCCACACAAGAAGATACCGAATCCAAGAAACAAAAGTCCCGACTTTGGCCCAAGGTTTGCGTTGTCTTGGTTGACCAAGTAAGGGATGGCAATAGACCAGACCATGTTGAACAGCGAGCTAGACAAGGCGGCAATAGATGTCGTCTTCGCACGCAGGCGTGAAGATGAGATTTCTCCGACAATAGCCCAACCCACCGCGCCGACAGATGCATAGTAGAAGACTGCCCATATGATACAGAAGGCAGCCAGGGCACGGTAATTCCATTTCTCTCCCACGCCAAAGAATCCCAGCAGTGAGATAATGAGGAGGCATACTAGCATACCGTAAGTACCGAAGAGGAGTTGCTGTCGGCGTCCCACACGTTCGATCAGGGAGAAGGCGAAAAGAGCCGCAACCAGTGAACATACCACAGATATGACAGTAATGAGGAACGCATTGCTCATTCCCGACAAAGTTAGGAAGTAAGACAGATAATTGCCGCAGAGGGGGTAGCCAATAAAAATCTGCATCACCAAAGGTAGACATGCCAGGAGGGTTCGACGGAGGTTCGACCCCTGGAAGCATTCGAGGAAGGAAGCTGATGTTTCGTCGGCTTGCCGTCCATGGGCCAGAGTCTCTTTTATCTCACGTAGCTCCTCGTCGCAGTTAAAGTCCCTGCTTCCCCTCAGCTTGGCAATCGCAGCCTTCGCATCTTCCAGTCTGCCTTTTGCGACGAGGAAATAGGGAGACTCTGGGACAAAGGGAATAAACATGGCCAGGCAGAAGAATGCGGGACCGAATTGGGATACGACGGCGCCTTTCCAAGACCAAGGACTATCGACATGGCTCGTTCCCTCGAGAACGCATGAAGCAATAAGCTGACCCAAAATAATCCAGAATTGAAACAGTGAGAGCGTGAGTCCTCGGATAGCGGTTGGGGTAATCTCTGAGACGTATGTTTGTGTGTTGGCTTGCATGGAACCCATGGCAGCCCCCATGAAGAGTTTAGCCACGACCCAAACTTTCCAGTTTGGGGAGAATAGCTCAACGAATGTGCCGATAACAGTAAGACTGGAAGGGGGGAAGAATTAGTATCTAGGTTGGCTTCAGGAAAATCCAATCTTTGTAATTGAGTGACATACCCGACGGTAATAAGGAAGCAAATGCGACGGCCGAGGATATCGTTCAGACTACCCGAGCCTATAGCAGAGACAATTGCCGAGACATACTGGACAATGGTCCAAACCAGTTGTTGGCCTGCAGGAAGTGTCCAGACTTGAAGGCCTTCATCGTAAGTACCAAACTGCTGGACGAACTTGGAGTTTGCGATAATCGAGCCAATCAGGGTCAGGTCGTATCCAATGAGGATGGGTGTAGTAGAACAGGCGAAGGCTTTTCTTAAGTTAGCATTATCAACCTCACAGTGTTGAAGTCAGAGGTTATTTACCAGCTAGTATGGCATGTTTGTGGGTTTTCATTGCCTTGAACTGCTCCTTGAATGACATTGACTCAACCGTCATTGTGCCTTCGGCATCTCCAGATCTTATTTTCTCGACATCAAGACTATGCTTCGGATCTTTCTCGTCTGCCATTGTGAATTGAATGAAATGTCTGTAGGTAAAAATTGAGTGAGAACAGGTGCTTGTCCCAACATCTAAGCTTGCAGTGGAGGCAGGTATGTCAATATATAGGCCCTCCCCTACTGATAGGGAATAGCCCCGGCTTTCCAGTTCCAGAGAGCATAGATAGACCCGGGGAATCTGGGGAGAAAAATGGGTCCATCAAGATAGTGGCAGGTGATGTCAGGAATTCACGTTCCGCCGATATCTGAGGTGGAGACAAACGGAATAGCTTGGGGAAAAAAAGATAAGTGAATTCCGCTCTGGGAACTCCCAAGGTTATGTCTCTCATTTGATCTTGGTTGGATATACCTAATCATTGGGTATTTCCTATGCTCATTTTATCGGATAGCATATACTTGAAATCAGTGGTAACCCCATTTAGAACTTCAAGACCGGGGTCAAGTGTACTCTGGTTTCTACGCTCCCACATTGCCAAGGCTGATAATATAGACGGAAATAGTAATCTTGAACACCCTCCATGGAGAAAAAGCAATATCCCCCCCCACAGAAAACCATCAGACGTAAGAGGGAATATAAATTCCTCGGGTCCACCGTAGCGGGGCGTGAATTCCGCCTTTATCTCTGTGTTGGCTCATTAGAACAAGTCATCTTCTCGAAAATAAATAGCCCAATTTAAATTTCTCTTTTCTATGTCCATTTTTACGCGCTACGGAACCGTGTTGTGAGAAAACGGTAGCCATGTCGGATGATACTGAAGCCTTGTTCTCAAGCCTAACACTTGAGGAAAAGCTCAGCTTAATTGCGGGTGAGTCCCAATGGCGAACAGCCAACATCGAACGCCTGGGGATTCCTTCCCTAAAGGTTAGTACCCTTATCATAAATCCATATACTGGTGAATTAACATCGGGCCGTGTAGATGTCAGATGGACCCTCTGGAGCACGTGGAGAGATCTTCGGCGAGGGCGTTCCAGCCGCTTTTCTTCCCTCGGGTGTGAGTCTGGGAGCAACTTGGGACCGAGATATTCTATTCGAGATTGCCCAGTTGCTAGGAGATGAAGTGAGTAATCTTCTAACAAGCCGCTAAGCTTGGGGGCTAGACTAACATATGGCAGTGCAAATCCAAGTCCGCATCGGTATTGCTTGCTCCTACCATCTGTATTCATCGGCATCCACTCGGCGGCCGCAATTTTGAATCTTTCAGTGAAGATCCATACCTCACTGGAAGCCTGGCAACGGCTTACGTCCGAGGCCTTCAGTCTCGCGGCGTAGGTGCAACACCAAAGCATTTTGTTGGTGAGTCTCTCACCCGCGTCAGGACTTATATTTTCCTGTGGTTCTGACTCCATGTTTTTCTAGCCAATGACCAGGAGACCAAACGGTTTAAGTACAATGCTCACATTGCGCCCCGTGCCTTACGTGAAATCTATCTGTTGCCGTTCCAGATGGTCGTTCGTGATGCAGACCCATGGTGCATGATGACAGCTTATAACAAGGTAAACGGTCATTACTGTGACGCATCCAAAGAGCTGCTCACTGATATCGCTCGGGGTGAATGGGGTTGGGATGGTGTTTTCACAAGTGATTGGGGCGGAACTACTTCCACGGTTGCGTCTATCAACAACGGCCTTGACCTGGAGATGCCCGGACCACCTACCAAGCGCTCCAAGGCCGCTCTCGGGCAGCCTCTTCAGGAGGGCTTGATTAATCTGGACCGAGTAGATGAGTCTGCAGGCCGTATACTCCGACTTCTCAAAAAGGCGGGCCGATTTCTGGATCCTAGGGACGACCCGGAGCTGTGCGATGACACACCTGAGAAAAGAGCCCTGCTTTGTCGTGCAGCTAGTTCCGGGATCGTGATGTTGAAAAATGAGGCAAACGCTTTACCTATAAAGCCATCCGAAGGTCTTAAAAAGCTCGCCATCCTCGGGCCCAACGCGCAAAGAGTCGTTGCCGGCGGTGGTGGAAGTTCCTACATCAAAGCCCCATACTGGACTTCTGTTCACGACTCAGTCAAGGAGGAATTCCATCATACTACCACAGAGATCGTGACTGTGGCTGGTGCTAAAGTCAATCGCTACCTTCCCGTCTGCGGGGTTGTGCAAAATCCGGATACTGGGAAAGCTGGAGCCGCCATTGACTGGTTTAATGGCCAGGATTTTGCGAATTCTCCAGTCGCAAAAACTCACACGTATGTTATCACTCTCTTTACTCTCACATTATGGCCTTCCTACTGATGACTCTTTGTACAGTGATGACCTCTATTACATGTCTTTTGGCACCGTCCCACCCGAGCTCAATGGTGCGGCTGCCAACTGGTCGTTCCGCATCCGCGCTACGCTACGACCTTTGACATCTGGGCGTCACGCAATATCCCTAGCCTCAATCGGGCCGGCAGAACTGTACCTCGATGGAGTCCTCATATCGGAACAGTCCGGTGCCTATGATGAGAAAGGCAGTCTATTCTTCACCTATGGCAGTGAGGAGAAGGTGGTTCCTGTCGATATGATTGCGGGACGGGATTATGACATCCGCATCGATTATCGGTCACACGATCGACAACTCCAGCCCGAGCTTCTCGCTCTGCTGGATCCGATGGAAGATCAATTCCAAGGAATTCGCCTCGGCTTCGAGGAGTTCGATACAATGGACCGACCTGCTGAGGCGGCACAGCTAGCATCAAAGTGTGACGCTGCAATTGTTGTCGTTGGACGTGACAAGGAGTGGGAGACAGAAGGTCAGGATATCTTAGCCTTCGACTTGCCCGGAGAACAGGTGCGGTTGATTCGTGAAGTGGCTGCTGTTTGTAAACGCACGATCGTGTGCGTACAGGCCGGAACTCCCGTCAGAATGGATGAATGGATAGATGATGTGCAGGGAGTTCTGTATACTTGGTACCAAGGTCAGGAACTAGGAAATGCCGCGGCGGCTGTGCTGTGTGGTCAAGTTAACCCTTCCGGCCGGCTGCCAATGACTTTTCCACGACGAGTGGAAGATTGTCCTGCGTTCTCCTCGTTTCCGGGAGAGGAAAATGAAACCTATTACTCCGAAGGATTGTTCGTTGGTTACCGATGGTGGGATCTTCTCTCCATTGAACCCTTGTTCCCTCTCGGGTTCGGCCTCTCGTACAACAATTTTGAGGTTTTGCCGGGTTCTATTAGCACTCAGCACCTTGTAGAGGGTCCCCCTCTAACGTTGACTGTTCATGTTAGCAACACTGGAGGTAGCGATATACCTGGCCGGGAGACGGTTATCGCGTGGTTCTCTCAATGCTCGCCCAGGCGGTTGACGAGGCCCAAGAAGCAGATCTGCGGATTTTCCAAGTCACGTCCATTATCGCCAAATGAAAAGCAAGAGGTTGAGATCGAGGTCGATTTCCATGCTTTTGGCATGTATGATACGAAGCAGGGCGTGTGGATTGTCGACGCAGGGGCTGAGTTCGAGATCCTCGTAGGAACAACAGCATTGAATGCGGTACCTACTTGGAAGTTAAAGGCAACTCAGGAGATTAGTTGGATCCGCTAGTATTGCAGGAAAAAAAAAACACTTCGGTATATATTTTATCCCACGAAAGTATTACATGCATCTGTTTCCACGTACCAGATTAGAGTTGCCTATGCCACTCTATATCTCGTTTATTTGGTACATATATATGGTACGACGGGTTGGATTATGCGTAAGAACCTCTACCCTCCTAGTCCTTAAAAGGAAGGAATATGATTTGCTCCAATGTAGCAAGTAGCACATTTGAATACCTTTTCAACGTTGAATGCCTTCATGTTTGGTTTTATTTTCTTGTATCCAGATCATTATCATGAATCTTTTCCCAGTTACTCTTCGGTGAGTATTTTAGTTAGGTACATGGGCAACGACCTCAATTTCCACACGCATATCATCCTCACCAAGACGAGTAACACCGACACAAGTCCAAATGGGCTGATGCCCGGGCGTGTACTTCTCAAAGTTGCGCACCATGGCTGCTAATGCCTCATCATTGATAGGCACATGGTACGAGTTGACGCGGAAAACCTGGTTCCAGCCTTCACCACCAGCATCCTTCAGGTTATGCTCGACATTGGCGAACGCTTGGTCGATTTGTTCATTGATTTCCCGGTAAATCTCGCCACTCTCACGGTTCCAACCACCTAGACCCGACAAGATCAGCAAATGAAACAAACCATACAGTCAGGCTGATTGCTCACCTTGGCCTGCGCACTCGATCCGGTCTCCGATTCTAACAGCTTGGCTGTACTTGAATTTCTGGCGATTCCTCTCGCCAACGCCTTTGTAGGAGAAATATTGAAGGTGAGACATGATGAATTTTTCGTGAATGGTGAATTGTGAATTGTCTGCAGTTCCGGGGAAATACCAAGCTATAAATATTTTCGAGGTAGCGGAATATACATTCCGCAAATAGGACTAGCGTGGGGCACCCAGGTGTACAGCGTCCAGGGTTCGTTTCACTAGATTAATGCCCGAAAGCCTGATTTTGACCTGATTTACGCCTTAACCATGCCTGATATTAGACTGCATTCAGGCCTCAATATACACTGTACTGTAAACAATTCGGCATGTAACAACCATCATGCCCGGTATATAGAAAAATGAAGCTTTTGGTCCCATATGAAATTTAAATATGTCCATTTCTGGTTTACAATCGCACTTTGCAGATATTTGAAACTTTCATGTGATCAAGAGCCTCATTCTACTTTCCTGCCTAAAGCCGGTAGAACCAGGGTACATTGCTTAATAAGGGATCTATAATGGTATTTCAGGTATGATACATATGCCTGCCTTTAAACGAATTAGAGCTTCTTTCTTATTATTCCTAGAAAAGAAGTGCCCTTCTATATTCTTTAAAATTACGGATCTAAATCCTCTCGGTAATAATCTTTAGATATAGAAGCCGAGGAATCATATGGGACCCTAGGGTTGAGTGAATAGAGACAAATTATATGGGTTGGTGCGATGGCGTCTAAAACCTGCCGTACATACTCCTAGGTAGTGATCCTAATGGATCCAGTTTGACTTTTTTATCTAACATGTCCTACATATTGCACAATAAACCAAATGAAACGGGTATTCCTAGGGCTAGTGCTTTTTTTAAGGTAAGCGGGTCGGATGGGTCAGAAGTGCCCAGGTGGGTACTAAATCTTGAGCCTCACCCGGACTACCAACCTGGGTATGAGGCCGGTGGAAACTTCATTGATACTGTCAACGTTTATCAGAACGAGCAGTCAGAAGAATGGATTGGTGAATGGGTTGAGGCGAGCCAAAACCGGGACTCGCTAGTTCTAGCCACCAAGTTTACGATGGACTACCGTAGCCATGCTATTGGCAAGGGCCCCCGAGCTGCCAACTTTGCGGGTAACTCCCGCCATAGTATTCATGTTAGTATTCGTGATTCGCTAAAGAAGCTACGTACCGACTATATTGGTAAGTCTTTGACTACTCCCTAGTATCGTTGACATGTGGGCTCCCCCTTTATGACTTGTATCACCTCCGTCAGATATCTACTACGCTCACTACTGGGACTTTACCACCTCGATCAAAGAGGCCATGAATCCCCTCCACATTCTCGTCAAGCAGGGCAAGGTTCTATACCTAGGAGCATTAGACACCCCCGCCTGGATTGCGGCCGCCGCTAACACCTACGCTATCGACCACGGGAAAACTCCCTTTAGCATCTATCAAGGACGTTGGAACCTTCTTAATCGCGACTTCGAGCGTGATATCATCCCTATGGCCCGTCAATTTAGCATGTCTCTTGCACCGTGAGTATCCCATACTCCCTTCAATTTCAATGGTCCATTTCTGATACGTGAAAATAGTTGGGATGTTCTTGGTGGAGGCAAGTTCCAGTCGACGGCCAAACTCGAGCGCCGTAAGAGTGCTGGAGAAGGCCTGCGTGCCTTCGCCGGCCGACCTCCCCACGAGACCGAAGAAGAGATTAAAGTCAGCGAGGCTTTGGAAAAGGTGGCATCTGAGCACAGCATCAATCTGTCACCTCATTCGCACTAGCTTACGTCATGTCTAAGGCCGGCAATGTGTTCCCTCTGATCGGCGGCTGCAAGGTCGAACACCTCAAGGATAACATTCGGGCCCTGAGTCTCAAGCTGACCCAGGACCAAATCATGCATCTAGAGGGTCAAGCCCTTCGACCCCGGCTTCCCGCATAATATCATCCCCGCAGACCCGAATGTTACTGGTTCGTCATTCTTGATTGGGCGAACCAATGCCATGAAATTCCCCAACGCCCAGAAGCCGACCTCCTATGAGAGATCGGTACTGGTGGCATGACGATATGTAACATAAAAAAAGGGGATTACCCGCAGATTGTGCATAAGACATAGAACTAAGACAATCCTGTCTGAGGCATAAATGAAGTAAATCTATCCACAAGTTCTTGTTAGTGAGTAATTACAGCTAGAACTTGTGAAAAAAAAAAAAGTGAGGAGTTGTCATTTTCCTTCCGTTTAAATATTGACTTCATTTTCGAATTGGAGCGCCTTTCGCGAATATTGGATTAGTAGACAGTAGGCTGCATGGTTCTCCAGTTTTTCAAGTCGACGGCTGGACATAAGGACTAGATATTGATCGTGCCTACTGATGACGGACCAGTGAGCACGGGTCACAGGGGCAAGTGCCATAAGATTAACTACCTAGGTGTGTTTATAGAAAATAATCACAATGAGGTCAACTTGCGGTTAGGTAGAACCATGATGCCTCACTATTGTATGTTGAATTATTTCATCTCTTATACTCAGAAATAAAATGCAAATATCCATTTGACGCCTGAAGCTCCCTAACAAGAAAATGGCTGTACATGATAGTCGCAAGAATCAAGAAGGTAGGGCATATATGCAGCGAAAGGGGTCACGGAAAGAAAAAAGAAACAAAAAGCATAGGCCAACGAGTCCGCTAATCCATATTGACACAGGAAGCAATCACCGCCGAGCTTTCTCGTCCTCTATCTGGCTGCGGAGGTCTGAAAGGACATTATGCCGTTGGGCCATATGGTTCTTCAGCCCGTCCACCTGTTCCCCAACAGCCTTGACATCCTCCCGAAGTCGCTCCAAATCCTGACCATCCTTAGCACGGCCAGTACCCTCACGCAACTCCCGCAACTCCCGCTCCTTATACTCCAAGAGCGAAAGTGCCTCCTTCTTAATGAGAACCCAGTTGGGCCGGCCATCATGGCGCGGGCCATCCCGTCTAGAGTCGGAGGCTTTAGTGGCGGAGCTCAGCTTCTTCTCCAGCTCCGCAAGCTCACGGCGCAGCCGTACCTTCTCCCACTCCTCGTCCTGGATCGTGTCGCTGAAATCTGTTCCCTTGGGCTGGTATGAGCCCTTGCCGCCAACGCCCAGACGACCGAGGTAAGTATCGCCGAACTTGGCCTTGCGGCCTGTCCGTGTTTCCGTATCGCCGTCTGCGCCGTAGCGCTGTGCGGGTCGTGCCTTGTCGACTTGGTAGTCGATTTGGTTGTGCTCGAATGAGGCGCGCAGGGATGCGGGGATGGTGCGCGGGATGCGGAAACCCTCGTGGCGGAAGTTCAGGATGTGCAGGAAGGCAAGTGTTGCATCTTTGTTGATTGCGGGTGATGCGGAGGGGTTGACCAGATTCCAGGCGGAGCGGATATCGGTGTCGGGGACATCGAGTGATTCGTAGAGCGGTTGTAATTGTTGGACTGGGAGATGGTCAGCGGGGTATTTCTCCGAGCGCGCTGTGCGCGCTGTACGGGGTACTCACATTCTACTTGGCCGCGCGCGTTCCGGTTGGCGTCGTAGATCTCGGTGTACTTGTTCTTGTCGTCGGGCTTCATATACCAATCAAAGCCGTCCTTCAGGCCGAGCGAGTCGTCCTCATCTTCTATCCGCTCGAACTGCTCCTGTCCGGTGCTTAATGCGCGGGTCGCATGGACGAGATGTGACTTTGACTCTGGGACTAGCCAATCCGGCAAGACATTTGGGACATCTTGTAGTTCCTGTACAGATAAGACGTCGTGTTAGAACGATTTAGTGGTGATTTGAGATGGTGGGTCACTTACGCCGTTGACCAGGTCGAACACTAAGCGCATCGCAACACAGAACTCCTCGAAATCCAGCTCCCCGTCTCCGTCGACATCGGCAATGTCCCAGACCTTCTCAAGCTGATCATCGCGGAGCCGGCTGTTCCTCAGCACCGAGGCGGCTTGGGAGCTGTTGAGGTGTTTTTGGCCATTTGATAATGAGGCGAAAATCTCCCAATATCGCTCAATCTCCCATTGCTCAATCTTTTTAGTAGCCATGATGTATGGAGCTCCGATGAATGGCGTGGAGGATGAGGTGGGAACAATGGGGGAGAGACTCGGATTTACCTACTTCCGTCAGGGGCTCTGAGGTCATTGGACTTTATTGGACTCACAAAGTTATCTTTGTGTACGACGTACGGAGTATAGCGTTCATATTCAAATGTTCATAATAATTATCGTCTATATGGTTATCTATTCAAATTCTATATGTTCCTTGCATTATGGTACATGACCCCTTCATTTGTTTAGTAGAAGAGCTCGATGTCTCCTTACCCCAGAACATGATGATTAAACGCTCATTATGAATCCTTCTTCTCGTCTTGCTTATTTTGCTTGGTCTTCGCTGCGGCCTCGAGCTGCTGACTGACTTGGATGATCGCTCGTTCGGCTTCCAATGCAAGCTCCGGTGCGTCCAGGATTGTAGCCAACCTCTTGGCATCAGACATCTTCAACAGGACCCGGTCCTCACTCTGCTCTATGTTCTCGGCAACATCGGAATATGAGGTCTCGGTCGTGGTACCTTCGAGTTTCTGAGATGCGCGTTTGGCATACAGCTGTTCTATCTCCGGTAATGAGATGGGGTTGAGGAGATTCTTCTCGACGAGGAATTCTAGATGTCTTGAGCCATTCAATGCTGTGTATTATCGTCAGCTTCATGCACCAGGCCCGTATAGAATATCAAACTAACCGCGCCAGTGGGACCAGCCCCGGTATGCCAAATAGAAAAAGGGAATATTCGGAACCCTGGTCTTCATTAGTATATCATATCATCGCGGAAAACTCGAGGCATTCACATACACTGGTATCAATCCAAAGGGTGCTGTAATTGGCGCAGCAATCAAGCTCCACATCATCCTCTTTCGATGGATTTCCTGCCTCTCCGTGGCGATCATGCGCACCACTTGCTGGATTCGCTCCAGCCGCATCGCGTTACCGGGGAACAGCACATCCACCTTGGTCTTTCCATGATCACCATTGATTCGCAATTGGGTTTTCAATGAAGGAATGCTCTTGAGGGCCCATTCTTCGTATGGTATCCGTTGCTGAACTCGGTTGCCCCAGCGAACAAGGTGCATCTTCCATCCTTTGTCGGCTTCCTCCCACTTCGCCCATGTTTCAGCCGCCTTTGTTGTAATCCTATCAAGATAAGAAAGCTCTTTCGCTAAATCCTTGTTAAGGGGTCGCGCATATATAAGAGCTCGTTTTGTCGAGATCGGAATTAGGAAAAGGCGCATGGTGGAGGATGTCTGAGACAATTGATAAATCGGCAATCGATAATCGCTTGATCGCGGGGAAGATAATAGATATCAAATGGATCGGGATAAATGAAATAGAAGAAGACTTTCACAACAAATAGTCTGTTGAAACTTGAATTTTATTTTTCGTGTGGGTGAAAAAGGGATGCGGGAGCAAAGCAGGTCCACGCGTTGGATAAATCGAGACGTCATTCCGAGGTCCGCGTACACTTTCATCTTAGGAGAGTTCATCCCTGAACAACCATACTTCCTCCTTGATCAGCAATTGGGGATTCGCGGGCAAACTGTTGGTTTGAAGTTTCCCGCGGCTCCCGAGTTTCAGGTTTTAACTTCTCTGTATGATGGACAGCCCCAAAGACAGCGCTCCAGGGCGAGTCTTTGGTGAGAGGCTGGCAGAGAAGTTTCCGCCCATCCCAGAGTCATCACCGCTGCCAGGCCCTCTTAGAGTCGATACCGAGTCTGCTGTTCGCAATAAAACGTCCGATTCAGCACTTGCGCGTACAGACGGTCAGACAGCGGAAGAAGCCGCATACTCTCAACGCTCCGTCTTACGATCTCTACCTGGTATGGTCGCATTTGATGCTCAATTCGACGATCAATCACTAATAATGAGTTCTTGTAGCCTGGATCCGATCGGTCGATGAGCCCGAGGAGGACGGAGATGAAGCTACCGCAACCGATCGCTTACTTCCTTCCCAACCAAATGGCGCATTTATCGCTCAGCACAACCACTCGCCCTATTCATCGTCGAAGCCGCAACCTAATCACGCGACCACTAACGGCCTTTTTGAGGATGAGTCTACACCCGTCAACCGTGAATCGCGCTGGGTGACATTCTCACGAGCCATCCAATACCCCCCGAGAGCCTGGTAGAGAGGAACAGCATGTCACGTCAGAATGGCTGAATGAGAATCATGGTGATTATTTGCAACCATGGCGAGGAAAGCACCTAGAGGGCGATAGTCCGGAGTATCCGCTACACAGCGGAGGCCGAAGGGATATATGGATCAAGCGTTTCAGGAAGACCCTTCTGCGAAGCCCGATCGTGCCGCTGATTCTTCGAATGACTGTTTGGTGCTTTTCACTATCTGCACTGGCTCTGGGTGGATCGATTCAACACATGTCTGATCAAGGGCATCACCCTCAGGGCCCATCTGCATTGATGGCGATCATCGTCGACGCAGTCGCCCTGGTTTACCTATTATACATCACCTTTGATGAATACACGTCAAAGCCCTTGGGTTTGCGCTCTCCCTCGGCTAAAGCACGTCTCATCCTCCTTGATATCTTCTTCATTGTCTTCGATTCCGCCAATCTTAGTTTGGCATTTGATTCACTCTCGGAGGTAACAGGATCCTGCACCGAGGCGGAGGTCAATCAAACCCTCGATCCTCGAAATGATGGTATATGTACACGACAAAAGGCACTTGCTTCTGTATTGCTGGTTGCACTCTTGGCTTGGCTCATGACGTTTTCCATTAGTGTTCTCAGGTAAGGCCCCATGTCTAGGATTGACATCCTCACTCCATTTTCTAACACTCTACTAGGCTTGTCGAAAGAGTAACACAGTGATTTTCCGGTCTTGTTGTGTTTCATAAATCTTCTAGCTGTTGATTAACTATACCATTTATGCGAGACTTGACTTTGCGCATGCGCAACTTTTAGCTAGACATGCAAAGCAGGACCGTCAACGCCGTACAACGGATCTTGACGGAACCAAGCCACATCCTTGATTTTCTGCATCTTTGCTTTCTCTTCTGGCTTCCCATAACACATATCCCACTGTTTCCCATGTGGATATGCGCCGACCATCTGGAACTCTTCCTGGTTCCCATGCAGGTCCCCTAAGAGTCGATGACCCACCCCCGCAGGCACAATGATCAAATCGCCACGCTGCACCATTGGCTCAAATCGCTCGGGGTTCCCCTCGCCTCCAAAACAGAGACGCGCGCTCCCTGAAATGACCCCGAGCACCTCATGCGTTGTGGAGTGGAAGTGGGTTTGGCTGTACATGCTATATACCCATTGAGGAACAACCTGGCCTACTGTTTCCAGGTGTTCCTCGAGCTCTGTGGATGTGGCATTGAAGGCTCCATGGTATATCATGAGCGGCTTTGATTGGATCGAAGTGTTCGGTATATGATACCACTCAGGAATCTGACGAGTGGTCACTTGAATGTTTGACAGTGGAGTTATGGTCATAACGATTCTCTATTTGGCATTGCTTTTGCGCGGAGAAAGGGAGTTTGGATTGAATTGGATCATCCTGGCATCCATCTACTTCAGGTGACGTCATTTATAGTGGGGCAGTCAATATAAACTCGAACTATGAACTATCCATCTACTACCTAAATAGGCACTTTATAGGTTAATATAATGGCCCCTGATCACTCAAAATATTCTATCCATTCTACTATATCATCCACCCCCGAGTATTGACCTCTTTCCAAGGCTTTTTCTTTCTGACCAATATGGATTCTACGGATTGGATATAACCGTCTTGAACGCTCAGAGTTCGAGACCGGGAAATCCGGAAATTGGGGTTGAGTCATAGGCGGATAGGATAATAGTCAAATAAACAGTGTATAACACTCCCAAGGGAAACAAGCCAGTGCTTATATAAGTGTATTCGATGGATGGATATCCCGAAAAGAAAATACTGCCGAAGGTAGAGAGCCATACATTGTGAGTAGGTGACTGGTAGAGTAGACAGATACCAAGGAATATCGCAGGCTTTTTTGTAAATACCTCTGGTTTCATATCGCAATTGCGGTGTGACCTCTACCGATTCTAGACCTTAAACCACTTAACGACCACTTCTGTTGGCAATGGGATATTGACTTATCTATGACGATTATGGCTGACGATTATGGCAAGGTCAAGATCAAGTTCAGTGCCGCTCATTTCTAGCTATAACTACCAGTCATATCGAATTTCTAGAAAATTCCGGCACTTGTTGTAACATATTAGGAATCACGGGAAGTCATTTATTGATTTCTCAATCAGATGAGCTCCTAGACAGTAGGCACTCATCCATATTGGCACATTTTATCGATCTAAGGGTGCGCTTTGCGCACGAAGGTAAAAGTTTCCTCTCGTTTGGTTCCGTCCAGGGCAAACAACAAGTATTTTTGTATGTTTGTTATGGTGGGCAGCAGTAGAGGGATAGAATGACTTCCTAAAAAAAAAAAAAAGAGAGCCAAAAACAAAAAGAGAGCAATGGGGCTGAGGGTATTACACGATTGGGATCAAGTATCACAAAGTTTACTACAAAGGTTTTCGTAGTATACAACATAGGTAGTGTGAAGAGGGTGGTCTGATCAAAAGAATATCATTCGCATGTGATGTTGAGATGACTAAGATTTTGGCAAACCTTCCAAAATTCCATGAATGGATTAGGTAGGGAGCTTATATTAGCGTCCAAGATAGCCATTTTCGGCTTATTGATTTAATACTAGTTAGAAATAAATCTATGGATCAAGTGTCACTGGAGACATATTTTGTGATACAAGGATAGAGACAGGTTTATGGTAGGCGAACAGCTCAAAAGTATATATATTATCGTATCCCAAAAATATTTATGATCTACAAGAATAGTCTGCTGATGCGGCTTGGGCATGTCTTTTTGGTGATCTCCTTGAATTTTCTTTTTAGATGTCTTTTTAAGAGTATCTTCAAATATGGTATGATAAAATCACCCTTTTGTGTAGGAGAATTTTCTATAAATAACATTTGATCTATCCTTTTGAATGTCGCTATGATCGAAGCATCAAAGCCGATGATGTAGATTTGGCGGGAAAGCTCCGCCACCTCACCGCCTGCGGCAACAAGGCCATCCCCACGCTCTGGTCCATCTCAGCCTCATCACTTCCCTCTTCTACCTAATCTCTTTTCCAATTTTTGATCTAGAAGTTCCCGAGGAGGGTTGCGTCTTCTCACTCGTTTTCTTCGACTGTCCGAACCCCGCCTTTGCCAACCCCTCCCTCTCCCAGGCGCCTACCCTCATCTGATCACCCGAAGATCTTTGAGGCGTGACGTGTGGCGCTACAACCGTCTTGAGGTAATATCCATGATCTGTAACTTGTTGGTTACTGCTGAGAGTTAAGAGCGCGTTACTCACCAGTGGACCAGGACCCTCAGTCTCGACTACTCGCCTTCTTCCGCATCCCACCTGACTCCCCTGCAACCGCGATGTCTCTCGCGATGCCGCCGGTACCTCACAAGGATGACCTTGAATCAACGTGAGCAGACAATGATTGGCGATCTGCTTTAACACGGGGCTAATTGTGGGTTAGTTGGTCATTCCTCGAAACAGGAATCGAGAGCGTCATGCTCAACCTTGATTCAGGCATCGATATGAAGACTGTAAGTGAAATGCTGTTCAACTGACTATTGACCTGCGAGGGTGTTTGAAAACAGAGGCTGACTGACTATTTTTATCTAGTACATGGGTTTATACACGTGTGTTCAAGATTCGATCCTACCTCTGGCCTGACGAGAACCGCGCTCACAATTTGATATTAGGGCTGTCCACAATTTTTGCACATCCCAAAAGGCCGTCGCTAGCGGTCAAGGCCTACAAGGACAACGTGGTGGTTGGTCTTCTCCCCTTCATGCCGCACCCTCGGCTTCCCGATATGAGCTGACCTGGACTATAGCTCATTTACTGGGCGAGGAACTTTACAAATTACTCGGCGAATACCTCACCTCCCATCTGAGTAAGGTCTACAAACAATCACAGAGCCACACCGAAGAAGGCTTGCTTGGCTTCTACATTCGTGAGTGGTACCGCTACACAACCGCCGCCAAGTACGTGAACCACCTCTTTCGCTACCTGAATCGTCATTGGGTTAAGCGTGAGATCGACGAGGGTAAGAAAAACGTCTACGATGTTTACACCCTGCACTTGGTCAAATGGAAAGGGGACTTTTTCGAAAAAGTTCACGAGAAGGTCATGGACGCTGTTCTGAATCTGATTGAGAAGCAACGAAATGGAGAAACCATCGAGCAATCGCAGATTAAATCCATTGTGGACTCCTTCGTTTCGCTGGGTCTGGATGAGAATGATAGCTCTAAGTCAACACTGGATGTCTATCGGCATTACTTCCAGCAGCCGTTCATCAGTTCCACCAAAACATATTACGAAAATGAGTCACGGCAGTTTGTGGCCGAAAACAGCGTGGTGGAATATATGAAGAAGGCAGAAGCTCGTCTAGAGGAAGAGAAGCTTCGGGTCGGTTTGTATTTACACCCAGATGTCACCAAGATCTTGACCGATACCTGTCTGTCTGTTCTCGTCACCGCCCACTCAACTTTGCTTCGCGACGAGTTCCAAATTTTGCTGGATAATGAACGCCAAGAGGATCTTGCTCGTATGTATCGACTCTTGTCACGGATCAAGGAGGGTTTGGATCCCCTGCGCACAACTTTCGAGAACCACGTGAGACGGGCCGGTCTGGCTGCTGTCGAGAAGGTTGCTTCAGAGGGAGAAACACTCGAGCCCAAGTTGTACGTTGATGCCCTACTGCAGGTCCACACACGGTACCAGAGCTTGGTCGATGAGGCCTTCAATGGCGAGGCCGAGTTCGTGCGTTCTCTTGATAACGCCTGCCGAGAGTTTGTCAACCGAAACCGTATCTGCAAGACGAGCTCTTCCAAGTCTCCCGAGCTACTGGCAAAATACACAGACTCACTGCTCAAGAAGGGATCCAAGTCGGCTGAAGAGTCGGAGCTTGAGGAGATGCTAGTGCAGATTATGACGGTCTTCAAGTACATTGAAGACAAAGACGTCTTCCAGAAGTTCTATTCCAAGAACCTCGCGAAGCGTCTGGTCCATGTGAGCTCTGTTTCTGATGATGCTGAAACAAGCATGATCAGCAAGCTGAAGGAGGCGTGTGGTTTCGAATATACCAACAAGCTGCAACGCATGTTCCAGGACATGCAGATCTCCAAGGATCTCAATAACAACTACAAGGTCTGGCAAGACAAAGTGCTAGAAGATGATGACCGAAAGAGAATGGCCGATGCCCACTTCCAGATTTTGGGAACTGGCTTCTGGCCCCTCAATGCCCCAACCACACCATTCCTCGCACCACCGGAGATAGTGAAGACCGCCGAACGATTCCAGACATTCTACTTTGACAAGCATAGCGGCCGAAAGTTGACATGGCTTTGGCAGCTATGCAAGGGCGAAATCAAGGCTAACTATATCAAGAACGCCAAAGTGCCTTACACTTTCCAGGTGTCGACCTACCAGATGGGCATTCTGCTTCTTTTCAACGAAGCAGACACTCTGTCCTACGACGAGATTGAAAAGGCCACCACACTGTCTACTGAAATTCTCGACCCCAACCTCAGCATCCTGCTGAAGGCCAAGGTCCTCATCGCCAGCCCCGAGGGCGCTAAACCTGAGCCCTCCACATCGTTCACATTGAACTACAACTTCAAAAGCAAGAAGGTCAAAGTCAACCTCAACATTCAGATCAAGTCTGAGCAAAAGGTTGAGGCCGATGATACACATAAAACCATAGAAGAGGACAGGAAGCTTCTGCTTCAGGTATGTATCCCAGCTAATCATCAACCCCCACATAGTCCATTTGTCCTAACCTTGTTGTAGTCCGCCATTGTTCGAATCATGAAGTCGCGAAAGAAGATGAAGCACGTCCAGCTTGTCCAGGAGGTTATTCAGCAGGTCAAGTCCCGTTTCCCACCCAAGATCCCCGACATCAAGAAGAACATTGAAGCCCTCATGGAGAAGGACTACATTGAGCGCATGGATGGCGATGAAATCTCCTACATTGCTTAAATCGAACTAAACTCTTCCCCCTTTTCAAATCTTGCACAACCAACTTGCTTCTATTCCCTTTTTTCTGTTGCTCTCTGCTTTTGCTACTGTCTCTTTCCGACACCAGTGGCTGGCTTCCTGCGTCCCTTTCTTGTCCTTTTGTTCCATTCATGATGGAAAGCCAGGGCGAAGGGGGGCATGGGGCCCCTGCTGGTCCAGGATAGGACTCCAGCAATGGGTAGCTGGCGGATGGAATCAGGCTGATAGGAGCATAAGAATTCTTTTTCATTGTGTCGGCGACTTCTTTTATGCTTCTTCATAGCGTTGAAACGACAAACAAATGATGACCTAGTTATTTTCTTTGCTCTTTCTCTTTTCCTTTCTCTGAAATCCTAAAATGTAATAAATTGATGATCATGTTCTACGTCGCTCCCCATCAGGGCTTTGAAGGTTCGAAGATCTAGCCCCATATAAACACCATGACCACACAATAAAAGGTTGAGGGTTAAAATGATATGTTAACCCTCAACCTTTTAGGTAGAGGCTTGAAAGGCATTCTCCTAGCCCTATGCGAAACAAGGCGACAGCCACAAGACAGCCCGGACTATTCTAATGACATGCAATGCAGACAAAAATACAGACACAAACAACGCTGATCGAGATCGAACACAGAACAGATTTCACTTCAATATTTTATTCAGTGGATGGATATGCATAGCACTAACCAGACCCTGTGTATATTTATGTATAATCAACAAGTGAACAGTGCTAGAATGTATATGCTATGCAAAGCTAGAGATAACAAGAACAGAAGACAGAAGGTGTCCACAATGTACTGAATCATCCTAGATGCGAAAAATGCAAATCAACCCCAGCCTCCCAAATCCAGCGCACTAATTCGTACCAGACGAGTCTTTGCTCTGGACTAGATGCGCCTCCTCTTTGACAGGGAGTGCAGTCACCGAGTCCTTAGGCCGCGTATCTACCTCAACACCACTCGAGGGTGTGAGTTCCTTCTGGGTCTGGGTTTCCTCAGTCCCCAAACTCAACCCCAGGCCTTCATTCGGCGTGAGAGCCACAGAGGAGAACCCATCCGCATCAACGGTATCATGTCTAGCAGTCTTTCCATCTTGGAGAACATCCTCCGTCTGCTTGTGCTCCGCATCATCTGCATAAGCCGGGGATCCCTGCGATAGAGGGGATTTGGGGAAGGGAGCCTCGACAGAATCGGACGTGGAAACATCATCGTGACGCTGGAACTCGCCACTGTCGCGTCTGAGCAGGATATTACTCCATCTCTTTCTCCGGCTGGTGCTGCGAGTAAGACCCCCTTCGGAACTATCGTTGCCTTCACTATTATGCTGGACAGAACTGCGACGGCCGCGGTCCAGCTCGGCTGTTTCGGTAACGACGGACAAGACCGGGGTGGATGGTGAAGTCAATTCGGCATTGGGAGTGGGGTTCGGGTTTGGGGATGTGACGCGCTTCTCTTGCCATTCGCGGCGCTTTTCGCTCGCCCATGAGCCCCATGAGCTGAGATAGGAGCCGGCTTTTTGGCTGGCTACGGTCACGGAGGCTTGAGCCTGTGTCATGTCGACGGATGGCCTTTGGCGGCCTGCAAACCAGGAGGCATCGGCAGGATCTTGTGACGAGGGGGTTGGCGAGGTCGGGGTTTCATTGTCGATGGAGGTGCGTTGCGACTGGGATGCGGTTTTCTCTTCATTGCGTTTGCGTTGCGCTTCACGCATTGTTTCAATATCGGACCAGAAGCTTGTGAATGCGGCGCTCACTTTCTTTTGTCCGGTTGAGATGTGGCGGTTCAGGGCCTCGCGGCCTTCGCGGACACGCTCATCCAGGTGCAGGTCTGCGACCTGTTGTGCAAGTCGTCTTTGGACATCTTCCATTGTCAGGCCCCCGGCGTTTGGGTGTCGTGGCTCAGTGATGGAAAATAGGAGCGCATCTGAAGTGAGTCGCGAAAACAGGGCGTAATTAGATGTGGTTTTCCACTGGTTCAGGAATTCCGTATTGAAGTCGATGGCCGGGTCTCCTTCAATGTTAAGGTTTTGCAGCTGGGTTCTGCTGCGATGCCCCGATTCTCCGACGTCGGATGGGTAGAGCTCCTCGTGATATTTCATGGACGATAATAATGCCAATAAATATTCTTCGAACTGTAATCGAATGAATTCTTCTGAGCCCATGAAACCAAGGGTCTTGGGTTGTGAAGGATGTTCCTCGTCCCAAGTGTCATTGACAATTTGTGTGAGTATGTCAATCCAACGTCTATCGGCCGCAGAGAGGACTAGGGCACTGCGGAGAGAAGGAGAATTTATGACGATACTGTCTTCGTCGAGGTTAATTAGAATATCACTGTAGCGGTCTTTTTGCTGGAGAAGTAGCGAGTTTGTTGAGCCAACCACATATGACTTTGTGCCATCATCCGCCAGCAGATCCAGCAACTGGAGAGGTGTGTAGGGGCCAAACATGCTGCCTTTTCCGAAGATCTGCAGTGGAAGCCCCATGTATGCTAACAAGGAGCTTCTGTCGCTCGTCTTGAGAGACGTTGGTTTCTCAACAGTCTGAGAGTAGGTGTCAAAAGCAGGATCCGCGCAATCCTGCAAGCTGTTGATGAGGCCGGGTATTAAAGATATAAGTGAGAACTGGATCATGCACAAGCGCTCACAGCGCGTCCCGAAAAAAAGCATCTTGGGCTGCAACAGTAGTGCCTTAAAAAGAACCAAAGTCTGAAATTTGAATTCGTGAATCATCTCCCGAAGCGAAAGGCCTTCATAAATTAGCACATTTCACACATACCGGAACAGATGATATCCTTACCCAAGTTCTGGTCTTTTGGGCCATCATTCAGCAGGGCAATTACCAAGCCCTCGCGGAATTTCTGTATCCATGTCAGCATTTCATTCCATACACCATCACAGCTAAGTACATACCTTCAAGATATCGACATCCGAGAAGTCGCTATAAAGAAGAGTACTCAATTAGCCACCTGTCCTCGTTCAAAGCCGGGTCCTATCCCGATCCCGTGCCAGCGCGTCGGGAAAGCAAATAGTCCAGGAAAAAGTATATTCGATATTCCACATACCGTTGCGCGAACCAAGCCGAAGTTACCACGGAGAGCTTCTCGCGCAATTGACCAACTCGCTGCGGGCTATCCGTCACGACCACGACGGCCTTTTGTACCGTTGACCGAGTCACATCGGCCGAGCGGTTGATAAGCAGACTCGAATCGATCTGGCGGGAGCAGGCGATGCCAAAGAGGGAGGTTTCTGGTATAGTTGGCGCGGCCTTTCGGCAGAGTGTGAAGTATGAGAATTCCTCGGTCGACCTGAAATCCGACAAGTCAGATGGTCTGGCGCAAATCGGCTCTCCTCGTCACGGGTTTGCGCCTGAAGAGATTAAAAAGGGGAGGGAACGAATTCTTTGTCAGAGACGGGGGTATCTTACAGATGTGCCCCGTCAGATAGGGCCATGAATGGGAGGAGAGACCAGTCATTCTCGGTTGCTGGGTCGGTTCCTTCGTCGGCAATGCAATGCTCAATCTCGGGGCCGCTACAGGGGTATGTCTCAGTCAGCCAGGTTCCACTATGGATCCATCTTCGTCTTGGTTTCAAAGATACGAGCCCGGGGAGTTTTGAGTGTCTCATGGCTCACCGTGCATGGTGGAAATCTATAACCAAGACAATTGGGTCTTGTTTATGCTGAACAGCCATAGCGCCGAACCTTGCGACAAGAGATCCGGTTCAACTGTGAGGTATGCAATTAAAATGCTGGGATTCAATAGCTCGAATGAATGGTTTTCAATATGTCGAAAAGAGGTGCTTCTCCTCCAAAACCTCGATGTAGGTTTCCCATGGAACTACGATTGTCGCAAACAGGGGAACATCGCTGATACGGTTATCGCTCGGGGAGCGGGCGGTGAATGGTAGCCCCGCCAATATCGGAGGGCCTTAACATCACAGGTCCACAGGTATACCTCCAGGGTTAACTAAGGAAAAGTGATATAGGTTCTGGAGAAATATCTTGGATTGCGTAGATATTTCACAGGATTAAAGGTTATGAGGTGCTTCATCGCTGAACTAAATCAGATCCCCCGTATGATTTCTCCTAATCACCAACCAATTCTTAACGACGCCGGAAGAGCTATGGACAATGACTTCCACCAAGACAAAAAAAAGAACAAAATAGGAAATAAAAAAATAAGGTAAAAAACACAAGTGAAAACGCTAGCTTCGTAGCACCCTTGAACAGAAATAGGGCCAGGCTTCAAATTTTGAGACTGGAATTCAATGGCAGAAGAGCGTTTCTTAGGGAAATTTCGCGTGAAACCATTATGCGAATGCCTGTCCAGTACTGTTGCCTTGCACTGCTCCCTGTACCAGGGCTTGGCCGGCCTCATTGCCTTGTTCAATGTTGTGGAAGTCGAGAATTTCCGAGTACCTGTAGTGGTGGATAATCAGTAAAAAAGAATCGTGGTGGGATAATAAATAAGCACGTACATCATGATCTTCCAAGTATCTACGGGCAGATCGGCATCATTGAACGACCAATCGAACTTCTCTTGCGCAACAGGCTCGTCAGTTGGGTCATGGTAAGGTGCCAGGTACTCATGTGCCAATGCTTCAGGGGCTTGGATGCGCTGCTTCGGGTTGAAAACCAGCATGCGCTCGAGCAGGTCAACCGCTAAGATAAGATAGGCAAGTTAGCGTGGTGCTCATAATCCCCATAGTCGGCCCAAATATCACGTACCATCGGCATCGGCATTCTTGAATTTATTTGCGAGGGGTTGGCGCTCGCGCTTGGGTAGGGACTTGACAAATCGGAGGGTCTGGATCATCATATATTAGCATATTTTCGTCACCAAACAAAGAATAACTACTCACGTTCTCGCTACAGATGGTCTGGATCACGTCATCGGGAGGAGTACCAAGCAGCTCCGTAATGATCGAAAACTGGTTGACATGGTCCTTTCCAGGGAACAGTGGCTTTCCTTCCAACATCTCGGCGAAGATGCATCCTGCGCTCCAGATGTCTACCTCGACATCATACTTTTGCCAGGTGAGCATGATCTCGGGGGCGCGGTAGTATCGTGTTGAGACATAGCCGGTCATTTGAGGGTCCTGGATGCGGGCAAGACCAAAGTCGCAGATTTTCAGATCACAGTTCTCGTTAATCAGGATATTGCTGGGCTTCAGATCCCGGTGAACCACACCGGCGGAGTGAACATATTTCAAGCCACGCTGTCAAAAAGTTAGATTCTGACATACCGGCTATTATTCCCGTAGAAATCTTACCAGAATTTGGTATAAGAAGTACTGAATGAATTGCTTTTCAAGGGGTCGTGAAGTAAGAAGTCGGTGGAGATCAGTTCCCAAAAGTTCGGTGACGAAGTAGCTGTGGTCATTAGTTTACACCGTTCGACCCCGCCTTGCAGATGAGGGGAACATACATGTCTTCCAAAGGCGAAATGAAAATGTCACTCAAGCTGATAATCTGCAGAGTGTCAGCAAATAAGCCTGATTTATTTATTTGATGGAGTACGGACGTTCTCGTGGCGGAGATGTTTGAGCAGCTTCAGCTCCCGGTAGGTTCGCTTGGACAGAACGGGGGTACTGAAGGGCTTCATGATTTTCTTAACTGCGACTGGCTGTGCAGTCAATTGGTCTTTGGCAGAGCTGTTGCAGTAATGGCCTTGTTAGCATGTAATTTAGGCTTGAGGGTTGTCTTGTGCGACACAGAATACAACATACCAGACCAGTCCGAAAGCACCCATTCCCACCGGCTGCAGTTCCGTATACCTAGAAATCAAGTTAGCACCAATCTTCCCCTGGATGCGCCTGCGAAAGCGCCCGTAGTAAATAAAGCAGAACAGGGAATTGCGAACCGGCTGGTGATCTCAAAGGTGGTGCCAAAAATCTGGGCACGCACGAATTCCGCCATGATGGAAGGTGGGGGGGTTATGCAAGCAGATAAATGGAGAAAGAGAGAAAATCCCAAGAAGAATTTCAAGTCAAAGAAGACTAAAGCGAGAGAAGATGAAGGCTTTGAAAATAAAACCAGAAGAAAGGGGTCGCGAAGAGAGCAAGTGTGTTGGCAACAGGTGTGGGGAAGGGACTGGGTGAAAAGCGCAGAAAACAAGGCCGATGACGTTGGCGAAAGCCCTGGAGGCCCGGTTTGGTGATGACTCAGCAGATTCCAGCCTGGAGCCTGCCCAGCCCTGGAGGTGTATATATTGGATTTTTTTATTATTTCATTTTCATAATACATTCAATTGCTATATAGTATATACCTAGGTACTATTGCAACTCTTTACATTATATATACACATGCATACATATACAATAACATTCTTCCATGTCCAGCTGTTCTGAACTTCCAAGGTTAGTTGCCCTCGCTCCACAACCACGCGGCCCAGACCCCGGTCTTTATCCCGGAAGATGCTTCCCTTGCAACATTCTTGCTCTATAATATTGTTGATATAAACTAATAGAACTTATGTAGAGGTCAATTCAATAAGTTTGATCTACTACCTATATTAATCTTTTTAAATCTGCGCTTAACTCGCCCGAGAACAAGTATACGGAGAGTTCTTGGGCCTCTTATGTAGAACCTTGGCAGGTCAGAGTATAACCCCTCACCCTTCAAATCAAAGCAGATATGATCAAACATCAAAATTCATCAACTCTACATACATGTATATAAGCTCTACCATAGCTTCCTCTTTGATGCTCTTATGGGTCCGATAACTTGTCCCGGGTAACAATGCCGTACAAGAGGGACCGCTTCCAACCGCTCCCAGGTCTAGAACAAGAGCGCACCCCTCCAACATATGTTGCATATCGAATATACGATAGAGTGCCCTTTCCCAACTAGGTCTGCTCCGATCTTCTATGACGTGGTCTTGTTGGCTTGCGACATTATTTTCCAAATCATCACTACATCTTACATCCTACACAATGGTACATTGTACAAATATATCAAAGGACCTAGAATATGTACCCTACTGTGATGGACATATACAATGCCACCCCCGGCGGGAATTAACCAGAGACCTTGGCTTAGATATTAGTTTCAACGGGGGTACTCGGGCTCTGTCACCGTCTGATGCGGATGCATATTTGGAGGCTGAGACATGTGAAACAATGCCTGCCACGCTACTGCGAAAATGCAACGGCGGACACGCAACAAAGACATGCAACAAAGACCTTTGAATGATGTGTGACTGGATAGGGGGTGTAGCTCATTTTAAACTCTGGAGATACCTTTCGGCGTTTCATATTCCGTGGACGTATCTGATAGGAGAGGGCACGTTCGTATATGCATATATAAACCTTCGGAAAATATATATGTAGTCATTCTTCAAGGTGCCTGATGATTACATCTACTTCACACACCTGCCTAGGTGTTAACAATATCAAGATCAACAAGCCTTCAAGCCTTGGTTTTTGCCCGTCAGCCCCGTACATTTTGCCTACAAGGCTGAATTGACTTCCTGAGGGGAGAGGTCAGTGCCCGGGTTCCAAGGTTCACCGCATATCCGAGATAAGCCAGTGGAAGATTAAAAGCAACATGCAGTTTATCTAGAGCAAACCCATAGCCCCTATAATATATAATAATGGAGAGTATGTAGCTGTTCTACGGAGTACGGAGTACGCACATAGATGTCAGATACACACCGAAGACCTGTGATCGCAACACAGCCCCGCCTGTCTGCCTAAGGCAACGCCCCAAATTTTGCGTCACTCTCCACTTTTAAGCTCCAGAGTGGGTTGAAAGAGTATGAAACGGAGTACAGAACTCCTGATCAGAGATTTGGACGAATGCGTAGTAAATTTATACATACGTATACATGTATATATAATATATAAAAAATGATTGAACTTGAGACGGAACAACTGATATCTAATTGATAAGTGACAAGAACGCATGATCGCACAGACAAGTCATCTGGTGGCGCCCCATTAAATTAGAACCTCCGTGTCGCTTAAACAACGTTCTTTTATAGGAGTACTAGTATTACAATTGTGATTGCGATTATTGCCCGGGCTAAAAAAAGGAGAATTGGAGAATTTAATACTAGATCATACTGATCATACTGGTCATACCTTACAGGTGGGATCTGACAGGAGAACGTGCCCAATTTCCCCCGGGTTTTTTTTTCCAAGTTTAAGATCACCTACTCCGTAGGTATATTACCTAGACAAAAGAAGTAAATGCATACATATGTATAACATCAAGCTCAAATATACAACCTTGGAAATAAAAGAGATACATATGTAAAGATATAAATGACCTTACAACCACAACAGAAAAAGGAAAAAAAAGGGAAAAAAAGGGAAGAAAACGGGTGAATTACATTAATTACCAGATTGTGCAAATGTAAGCTGAAACCGTACATGTATTTTTCATCATTTCTTACAGCTTTCTCCCCCCAAGTCATCTCCACTCCCCCAGCATGACGATGGGTCGCACTGACACTCTCTGATTCTTTAAACTCTTGACACTTTTATTACCCTTACTACCCTTACTATACTTAACTGCCCTTAACTATTTACCTTTTATTACTCAAACTCTCAACATCTTATGTCCCCAACTTATCCCTGATTCTCCGCGTTTATCCTTCCGCCCCCATCCTAACCGCTATACCCGAACTTCAACTCTCCTTCCAAACTCGCTTGTCGCAACTCCTTCAACCTCAACCTTCCGCCTTGACATCTTTCTCAACATACCTCCCACTGGAATTGATTCCGATCCTATCTGTCGCCATTTCTACACCCGGTCGCGCTGATCCTTTCCCCGTGTGTGGCGCTTGGCAGTCTTAGCAAACGAAGGCTCCGGCCGTCTTCACCGGCACATTCTGTTCCTGCGCGTGGTTGATGAGTCTCCTCCCTGCTGGTCTGGGTCACTGAGGATTCCGCAATGGGGTCGTGTTTTAGCTCAGAGTCCGCGGGGGACGCGGAACAGAAGAAGCGAAGCCAACAGATCGATCGCAAGCTAGAAGAAGATTCTAGGCGGCTACGAAAGGAATGCAAGATCCTTCTCCTGGGTAGGTATCCCGACATTGGCTCGGAGGAGAGTGGATGGCTGGCTGACTTTCAAACGCAGGATCTGGAGAAAGCGGGAAATCAACGATCGTAAAACAGATGAAGATCATCCACCAAAATGGTTACACCGTGGAAGAACTTGCGCTCTATCGATTGACCGTCTACAAGAATCTCCTGGATTGCGCAAAAGCCCTCATTGGGGCATATCACTATCTCCAGCTCGAACCGTCCAGCCAGAAAGTGCAGGACTACATTTCATTTCTGGAAGAGTACAACGTGGATCCGGATCCCAACACCTCGCTCGATTCGAAAATCGGCGACGCTATCACATATCTCTGGAACGACCCGTGTACATCAACAGTTTTGGAACATCAAAATGAATTTTATCTGATGGACTCGGCGCCATAGTAAGTCCTACCTATCGTTTCCCCTGACCCCAAGACCGAGTTCTAACCCCATGATCAGTTTCTTCGAGGAAGCGAAACGAATAACGGCCCCCGATTATGTCCCGGACGTTTCAGATGTACTCCGGGCCAGAACGAAGACCACCGGTATCTATGAGACACGCTTCACAATGGGCCAATTGAGCATACAGTACGTGAAAATAGTCTTGGACACCCACGATTTGGGATATCTCTAACCAGCCACAGCATGTTTGATGTGGGCGGCCAGCGCAGTGAGCGAAAGAAATGGATACATTGCTTCGAAAACGTGACGTCCATTATCTTTTGTGTTGCGCTCAGTGAATATGATCAAGTACTACTGGAAGAAAGCAATCAGGTATGAGGTCTCAATACACCAAGTGTACTACACCGGAACTGACAGACCTTGGCAGAATCGCATGATGGAAAGTTTGGTCCTCTTCGACTCCGTGGTCAACTCCCGGTGGTTCATGCGGACAAGTATCATCCTTTTCCTGAACAAAGTTGATTTATTCCGCTTGAAGTTGCCTCGATCACCGCTGAGCAACTACTTCCCTGATTACTCGGGCGGCAACGACGTGCACCGTGCCGCGAAGTACCTTCTCTGGCGATTCAACCAGGTGAATCGAGCACACTTGAACCTGTACCCACAGTGAGTTCACATGATCCTAATAGTGCCTGTTCTCACGCACCGTGATTCCTGACTGATTATTTCCCCCCTCCCCCTTTAGTCTCACCCAAGCCACTGATACCTCAAATATCCGTTTGGTCTTCGCAGCAGTCAAAGAGACTATCCTGCAGAATGCCCTGAAAGACTCAGGCATTCTATAGTCGTTGAAATATACCCCGAGGACCCAGTCACACAAGTGTCCTCCTGTGCGTATGCACACTTTCCTGTCTCAATCCAACCTTATGACCACACACCGTCCCTATTCTCAACGTCGCTCTCGGTGTTTTCCGATTCCCCTCTTTAGGAGACTGCCCGAACAGTTCTCCAACGATCACTCATACCATACCCTTTTCGTCTTTTTCCTTTGCTTTTGACCAGCTGCAGGCGTTGATGGCGCCTTAATGGCTTTTTCGGCTGATTTCCCAGGCGCTGGCTCTGGTCTGGGGATATCCCATTTGGTACTTAATGTGGTTTTCCTATCTATGTTCCATAAAGGTCTCAGTAGCATGTTCGGGCAGTCAACTATGCTACTGTTTCTGTTCCATGTGCCTTTTCCTCAATGATTAAGCCCCGGAACGAGTGTATGACAGCCAATTTCGAAAATGCCGGGCAAGAACCCGGTAGCGGGACTGGATACTCTCCGGACTTTCTTTTCGTGCACTCGATGATCATCAGGGGGTATGCATCAACCCAATGGGCTTTCTTTTGCCCTGTCTTCACTATATCTTTATATGTTTTCTTTGCCTTGTCTCCCCCGAGGTTTGTTTCCAGTCTCTCTCATGCATACCATGGCGGTTTTCTTATTTTCGACATTGCCATGTTCCTGCTGTGATATCTATTCCCTCTAATTTCTCTTCTCCCATTTTTCTTTTTTTGTGTGTCTTTTCCCCTGTGTTCCTGTTCCCCTATTTCATCTCACTATTAACCTGTGATTGCAAGCGCTTCCACGTCTGATGTTTTCTGATTTCTCCGTTTTTGTCCATTATCTCTGAAGCGTTCTTCTTTCAACCTCTCGAGGACTCTAATCTATCTTACTGCATATACCGAAAACGGGATCGCTGAGCATGGGCCATGTCTATGGGTGCCAGATCATGATCCTCCCGGATCCTTGGTCGGGTGGAACGGAGTTGGGATTGGGACGTGGCCCGGGCTTATTTATGTATAGTTGAGCCTCAATATATCACTACTCCCATTCGAGTCTGCTTTTGTTCCTGTATGCTGTTTGCCGTAGATGTGCGTGGCGTAGATGGTAATCGTGTGAAGCTCTTGCGCTTGGACGGCCAACTTCTAGCTCCTCTAGGTTGATATCTAGCTCGGGGACGGGATGAAGAGTAGAGGAAGCACCTCTACAAGGAACCAAGGAAATATATCGACCTCTCTCCCAGCGATTCTACAATATCCCTCTTACCACCTGCACCCCCCCTGCAGCTCCCTGCACCTCATCCCCTCACACAGCCACCCACATCATAGCAACTACCATTCCCACCACTAACAATTTTCCTGAGAATGAAGTCCCCAAAGCCCCGCAGGCTAGACCTTCTCAAATTTCTATCTCCTCGTGTAATGCATCTGGGAAGTTACCCCAGGTTTAGAACCAACTCATGGTAGACACTGGGGCCTCGTCGGCGCACGGTACGCGCTTCATGCAATGCGTCTGTGCGTTGGCGTTCGCGGGGTATCTAGGTTTGTAGGCATCTGGTGAGCTCGGAGGTGGGGACTATAATCACGCAGTAGTAAAAAAAATGGAATGCGTAGGTATGGGCTTAATGGTTGGTGGTTGATGGTTGAGAGATTTGGGGATGGATGTTCCGGGATAGGAAGATAATAGCTGTGGAGCCGAAGAGAGGGGTTCTAGGCCCTTGATTGATATTGGCTTTTAGCAATTCTAATATGCAAGACTATGCAAGACTATGGGAGAGAACTTCCAAGATTAAGTTGAAAATGGCATGATGTGTCTTAGACTCTTGAGCATTTATAGTCATCTGCACGGACCCTTTGTAGAATCAAGTATTGGAAGTATTTCAAGGATTGTATAGCAATTATAATAGGTATATGACATATTTCTATGTATTTTATATATTTTATATATGTAGTGGTACTCCAAAAACAGGCTAAAAACTACCAAAATCCAAAAACGAACTAAAAAAAGAAAGTCGTCCGGTGTCACTCTAAAAGTCATGACTACATGGACATGACCCTTCCCCCTCTTTTCTCTTTAAGTAGCCAAGTACTTGCTGGTGTATTTTCTTTTCTGTACTGGAATTTCTCCAGCTTACAGCTCTCCAAATTCCAATTCACCCCTTCCTCTTTTCATAATGTCAACCATCCCAGATGCAGCTGCACCGACCGAACCGGCCGAACCAACTCAACCCCGTCGGGAGCGAAGACTCTCCGTAGGAGCTCCTATTGGCGATCTCCAGGGTCCTGTCGGCCCGGGATTTAGTCGTCCCAAGCACAAGCGCACATTCACCGGCTTGGGGCCTGCCGAGATTAAGAATGTTGAAGCCAGCATTCCTGAGCCATTACGAGAAGCGTGAGTGCCGTACCTGCCTTCCCGAGGTCCCTAGTACTTGCTTATAGTTGGACTGACCATGATGACTCTCACAGCTGGAGGAAACATGTATGTTGAGACGAAATGGAAGATTCAAGACTGAAATGCTAATGCCTCGAGTCAATTTAGTCGGCTACTGAATTCGCTACTAAAGATGAATTCGAGGTGAGTTCGACTTACGTCTGTATTTAACACTTCGGGTCTAACGACCCACACAGAAAGATCTCGTACGCCATATAGAAACGACCCTCGCTCGCTCGCTGTATAATTGCGATGAGTTGTATGTGATTTGTGTCCTTGATGCAAGCGGTTCTCGCTGACTGGGAATTGTTCTACAGGGCCGCGTATTCGGGAACTGCGCTTGCTTTTAGAGACCGGTTGATCATTGAGTGGAACAAGACTCAGCAGCGTCAGACTTTTACCGATCAGAAGCGAGTCTACTGTATGTGTTCATTCCCGTCGGCAGAAGACAATGGCTAATCGCGCGTGTAGATTTGTCGCTTGAGTTCCTCATGGGACGTACATTGGACAATGCTATGCTGAATGTTGGTTTGAAGGATGTTGCTCGAGGTAAGCGCCGGGAATATCTGTGATCGGGATTATCGCTGATGATACTAGATGGATTGAGCGATCTTGGATTCCGCGTCGAGGACGTCATCAACCAGGAGCACGATGCTGCGTTAGGCAACGGTGGTCTAGGACGTCTGGCGGCATGCTTTTTGGACAGTATGGCGACACTAAACTACCCAGCCTGGGGATATGGCCTACGTTACCGCTATGGTATCTTCAAACAGGAGATTGTCAATGGATATCAGGTGGAGATTCCAGACTACTGGCTGGATAACAACCCCTGGGAATTCCCGCGACACGAAATCACAGTCGATATCCAGTTCTATGGTAACGTCAAGAAATACCAGGATGAGAGTGGCAGGATCTCGCACTCTTGGGAGGATGGTGAGATTGTTCAAGCCGTCGCGTATGATGTCCCCATCCCCGGGTACGGCACCAAAACCACCAACAACCTTCGCCTGTGGTCTAGCAAGGCTAGCAGCGGAGAGTTCGATTTCCAGAAGTTCAATGCTGGAGACTATGAAAGTGCAGTGGCGGACCAGCAGAGAGCTGAAACAATCTCAGCTGTTCTCTACCCCAATGATAACCTTGAGCGAGGCAAAGAACTGCGTCTGAAACAGCAGTACTTCTGGTGTGCTGCCTCGTTGTTTGACATCGTTCGGCGGTTCAAGAAGACGAAACGAGCCTGGGCCGAGTTCCCTGATCAGATTGCCATTCAGCTTAACGATACTCACCCGACCCTTGCAATTGTTGAATTGCAACGCATCTTAATTGACAAGGAGGGCTTGGAATGGGATGAGGCGTGGAGCATTGTGACCAAGACCTTCGGGTATACTAATCACACTGTCCTTCCTGAAGCGCTGGAAAAATGGTCTGTCCCACTGATGCAGAACCTGCTTCCGCGACACCTGCAAATAATCTATGAGATCAATCTGTTCTTCTTGCAATCCGTTGAGAAGCGGTTCCCCAATGATCGGGATATCCTGTCGCGCGTCTCAATCATTGAAGAGTCGCATCCCAAGATGGTGCGCATGGCTTACCTAGCCATCATTGGCTCTCACAAAGTCAACGGTGTAGCCGAGCTGCACTCAGACCTCCTCAAGACTACTCTCTTTAAAGACTTTGTGAAGATCTATGGACCAGACCGTTTCACCAATGTTACCAATGGTATCACCCCGAGACGTTGGCTCCACCAGGCCAACCCCAGGCTGTCTGCTTTGATTGCAGAGAAACTTGGAAGCCATGACTTCCTAAAGGACCTCACACTTTTGGACAAGATAGAGGCCTTTGTCGACGACAAGGCTTTCCGCGAGGAGTGGGCAGTCATCAAGCGGGAGAACAAACTACGCTTAGCCAAACACATCAAGGCCACCACCGGATTCGATGTCAATCCCAATGCGCTCTTTGACGTGCAGGTGAAGCGTATCCATGAGTACAAGCGCCAGCAGCTCAACATCTTTGGAGTTATCCACCGCTACTTGAGTATCAAAGCCATGTCAGCCGAAGAGAAGAAGAAAGTGGTGCCTCGAGTTTCCATCTTCGGAGGCAAGGCAGCCCCCGGTTACTGGATGGCGAAGACCATTATTCATCTCATCAACAAGGTGGCCGATGTGGTGAACAACGACCCAGAGATTGGCGACCTTTTGAAGGTTATCTTCATCGCGGATTACAATGTCAGTAAGGCTGAGATTATCTGCCCTGCTTCGGATATCAGCGAGCACATCTCAACTGCCGGTACCGAAGGCAGCGGCACGAGCAACATGAAGTTCGTCCTGAACGGCGGTTTGATCATTGGAACCTGCGATGGAGCCAACGTGAGTCTTCTTTCCACCTATCCTATATCCAGCTTCCATCCCAATAATACTAACAACCCACAGATCGAGATCACCCGCGAAATCGGCGAGCAGAACATCTTCCTCTTCGGCAACCTCGCTGAAGACGTCGAGGACCTGCGTCACCGACACTTCTACGGCGACTTCAAGCTGGACCCACAGCTGCAGCGCGTCTTCGACGCAATCAAAGACAACGTGTTCGGCGAAAAAGCCGATTTCTCCGCGCTCATAAGCTCGATCGAAGAGCACGGTGATTACTACCTCGTCTCGGACGATTTCAACTCCTATATCACCACGCACCAGATGGTCGATGAGGCCTTCAAGAATCAGGAGGAGTGGCTGGCCAAGTCGATTACCTCTGTCGCGCGTATGGGATTCTTCTCTATGGATCGCGTTACTAATGAGTACGCTGATAGTATCTGGAATGTCGAGCCTCTGGATGTTACGGACTAAACAGATTGTGGTTTGATAGACAGACAGTTCTAAGTCTTTCTTCTTTTGATTTGATGACTGTCATGCGTTTTTCATTGGTTCTATGAGATTTTCTGTATTGGTTTGATTAATATCCTTATCCTTAGCATTAATAGTATATCGATTCTTTTCTTTATGTTCAATTATACAGGCCATGCACCTTTTGATAAGCTTTATATGCAATTGGTCTATACAGAACTAGGTATATATACATACAACCCAATCTCGATATACAGCACTATGTACAACCCCAGAAGAAAAGAATCCTACCTCGAGGTAGCAATGACTGGAAATATCGAACCAACACCCACTCCATGCCAAAAACGAAACCAAAAAGAAATCCGATCATGACAACATCAAACCATAAAATCCATCAAACTCCCCAAGGAAGAAACTCACTCCTGAATAGTCGGCTCAGTCTGAGTCTGTTTAGGCTCAGAGAAATAATCCGGCCAAAGCGCCATCTTCTCATCCTGAGAAGGCGTAGCCGTAGCCAGAAGCGTGGGAACCTGCAATACCCCCACCATTAGCAAAAGTCCTTCCTGTTTTTTTCTCTTTCTCTTTTAATGCAAGGGGAAGACGAGGGAAACATACAGCCTCCTTACTAGAAATCCTTCTCCACATATTCGCACGCGGGTTATACCGCACGGGTTTCCCAACTCCACCAGTCTTCCTCTGATCCTCGAGACTAATCGCCTCAACCTCCCTCTTAACATCCGCAAAGCTATCAAACGGAGTATACGGGATACCGTGCTCAATACAGTACTCCTCGAGCCGCAGACCGCGACGAGCAAAGAGGACATCTGCCTCGCGGGCCGCGGCGAGATCGGAGACGCCGTCGCCGATGAATACGATGAGCGGAATCTCGTCCGGTTCGCACTCCTCTTGGGCTTTTGTGCGTGCTTGGTTCACGCTCTCGCCTTTGTCGTGTCCCGATTCGGTGTTGTCGCGCCAGACGGGTTTCCAAGGGATTCCGCCTGGGGCTTTTAGGTCATTTGCGACGATTTGGATTGAGGAGGCCTGTTGGAAATTTTGGAAAATTAGTGGGTGATGATTGTGGGGGATGGATGCAATTGATTTCAATTGATCTATTGGGGTATTGACTTGGTGATTGGGGCAAGGAGATTGATGATGACAATTAACATACCTCTTTCTCGCCTAGGAAGATATCCAGCGTGCGCTGCAGAACGGGCTTTAGGCCTGCGCTGATCACGTTGAAGGGGAAACCCTCCCGAACGCAGTATTGGTGGAACTCTTCGAAGCCAGGGTCCATTTCGAGGTTCTTTTCCATTATGTCGAAGCCGTCGCCGAAGGGGATGGTGAGGGATCCCCACATGTCGTCTGAGATGTCGCGGAAGGTTCGTTCGCCGGTTTTGAATTGTTCTTCGAGTTTGTTGCGGTAGGCTGCGCCGCAGCCCAGGTTGTCTACTAGGACATGGCCGGTGTCTTGTAGGAAGATTGTCCCGTCAAAGTCTAGGGAGGGGTATTAGTTCAGGGCTTTGTGGTTGGGATTGTATGATTGTAGGGTTTGGACAGTTCCGATGGTATAGGCTAGGGTTTTGCATACCAGAGAAAATAATGATCTTTCTTTTTTGATGGTCGGTGTTTGTCTGTGAAATAGCCATTTTGATATAGACTTTAGAGGGTTTGTTTTATAGGTGTGTATAGGTGTATGGAGAAAATTGTAAATATACAGAGGGTACAAGTTATAAAGAAATGAAGCAAAACTGCCAAACCACGATCCTAAGTATTGGAGAACTTGGTATTCCGTGGCAAACAAGATAGACCAGGAATATGACGTAGGGATATTTAACGACATCAGTGTGGGCCGCAAAGGGGGGCTCACCTGAACATCGTGAGAATTCATGTTGATAGAACAGGCCTTAATTGGCTGTTGCCAGGGGTCCGCAATAAAAAGTCGAGTCTTTGATCGGATTGGTCAATGTCATTGTAAGTGGATTGCATTATACACATCATACATTTCAACGCTAAGAGAACCCCTCAAATGGTATATAAATGAGATAAATTTAGGAAACTAAGCCGTTAACTCGGCAACCCGACGTTGCAATTCCGGTACAGCGCGTAACTGCAAGTCCAACTCCTCCTTCTCGCTGCAACGAAGTTAATAGGCGGCCCGGAGGATCGGAAAAACCGGGAAAATGGGGAAAACTTACTCTTCGAGTTTTAAGCGCCGCTCCCAGTCTAGACCGGTGAAAATATATCCACCCTGTCCATCAAATTGCAAGATCTTCTGGTGATACTTCCAGAGACTGCGTCGGTGCGAGACAGTCATGAGTGTGGTGCCAAGCTTCTTGGCAGTCTCGTACATGACCTTCTCAATTTCCAGCGTCACCGAAGATGTGCACTCATCCAAAATGGCAAACTTGGGTCGGTGATAGAATAACCGAGCCATAGCAATACGCTGCTGCAGACCACCGGATAGAACGTCGCGCCATTCTTCCTCTGCATCCCAGCCTCCAGGACGGTCTACGACAGACTCGATCTCAACCACGGATAGGACCTCGTAGAGATCGGCGTCAGTGATACCCTTGGCGCGCATCTCGCGCACCCCATCTGGATAGATAACTTGCTGCCGTAGAGTTCCACGGGACAGATATGGTCGCTGGGGAATGTAGAAAATATCCTGGAAGGGAGGTTTCTTCACCGTTCCTCCGTATACCGGCCAGAGCCCGCCCAGGATCCGGAAGAGAGACGATTTGCCGCACCCGTTGGGTCCAACGATCAGAAGGTGGTCGCCAGGGTTAACGGTGAAGGACAGCTTACGCACCAATACGTCGCCGTTCGGGGATACGATCGGTACGTCGGTGAACTCAATGGCGTCGCTTTCTATGACTTTACCCCGACCAGACAGCACTTCCGCATTCTCTTCCGTCGAAGCGGAAGACACCAACTTCTTCTCGAACCTTCCAGCGAGGAGATCGTCCATAACTTCCAGCAATGAGGAGACACGCGAAGTGTGGCCAGCCAACTCCGAGATCTCCTTGTAGGAGAACATCAATCGGCCAAAGGCATCTGACGAGGAAAGCAACATTCGACGATTTGTGACGAAGCCTGGGAATAGTCAGAATGTAAAAGTTCCAACATCAAACGGCGACAACTTACTTTCAGTGTGATCTCCCATGCTACGGGTAGCCTGGCCGGGAATCTTAAAGAAGACAGGAACACTACAAAGCACCAAGCCCATAGCTCCCCAGAAATACTTGATCACAAAGTCCTCCATGAATCCATGGTAAAGCCGCCGGCGCAGAATGCGGTTTACATGTTTGATCAGCGTGAAATACCCCTTGTCTAGGGTATCTTTCTCGGCCTCATGGCCGTGGTAAAGCGCGATTTCTTCGCTGTAATCAATAAGCCGTGAATGGAGGAAACGGAACTCGCCCTCCAGCCGGGCCTCATCGGCAACATATTTGCCAAATGGTGGAGTCAGCATACGCATGACGTTGGCGGACAACTGCACTAGCAAACTCATGATGAACAACCCTTCACCTCCCACATTCTTGGAGAGCGAGTAGTTGTAAATGGCCATATCGAGAATAGGCTTAGCTAAATTGGAATATAGTTCTGCGAGACTGTCCGAGAAGCGAGACACATCGACCGTGACGAGTTGGTCGGGATTCTTTATTCGATCGTCCAAGGCGGAGATGGCATAGAAAGTCATATTAGACAGATACTTCTCATGGATATAGTCCGTGAGACGCTTGCGGTAGCTGAGAGCAAGCTTGCACTGGTGGTAGGAGAGCTAATACGGGAAATCATCAAGTTAGCAAATGTATTGAACGGTCGCGTGTCAGCACCGCAGACTGGGAAACCTGGCTCCCATCACTGGGGGCTTACCATAGAATTAGTGAACGTAGCAGGGACAGCCACAATCATCCACCAAAAAAGACCGAGCAAGAAATCCTTCCCTCTACCGCGCACCAAGTTGCTCACAAGTTTTCCGTCGAGTTCGGCGACGTACAAACTAAGTACCGTCCGCAGTACCAGGAAGACGCTGTGGCTCACCAGCAGTCGTAGCTCCTTGCTTCGCCATCCGGGGATGACGATCTTTAATAAGCGGAGCAAGTTCTTGAAGAATTCCCGGTTGATCTCTACGCGCTTCTTGCGGGGTTGTTCCTCGTCGCCTAGACTGCTGGTGCCGGGCCGTCGGCGCAGGTCTACCTGCTGTGACGCGGCTTTCTGCTCGGAGATGGCATTGTGGATTCGTTTGGCGAGTGCAGCAAAGAGGGCGAGATATACGGCGCGTGAGATGCGGGTTCGGTTTCGCAGGTAGAGGGCTGTTAGACTGGAGAGGATCTGCTTGATGGAGCGTTCGGGCGGTAGTAGTTTGGACTGAGCGGCCATGGCGGAGCTGTTAGATGCTTATCAGCCAAATTTGGGTGCATACATGTCCGCCGTTGAATGAGTCGAGGGGGTTGAAGGGGTTGGGGGAGTTGAGGGAGTTGAGGAGAAAGAGGCCATTGCCATGACGGAGGTGACATGTGATACCCCAGGAAACTGGGGGATGTTCAGCCGAGGAACCCACTTTCGGTAATTTGGCCTAAGGCAGCTAACACTATAACGTCCAAAACACATAGATAAATTAGCACTTCGTCAATCCTCTCGGAATTCAACAGTAAGAGAGCACGATATTATTAACTATCTAGGCTATTAAGACACTGCGAATCTAGTATGGAAATTCCTCGCCCACCAGCTTCTCGCTCAACCTCCACAGTCTCTCCGCTTCAAAGCTACTGGTCACCCACGGCTTCACTGTATCAGACAGTGGGTCCGCCACATGGGAGTCAATAAGATAAGCGCCATTGTTAGCTACCGAGTCAGCATGTCAGTATACTCTCCATCTCCCGTCTATCCGTATGTAACATACCTTTAAGAGCCGGGTCAAACGCAGCATAGATATGAGTCGCAACACCTCGCTCCAACGGCTTGGTATCTAACTCTTTCCAGCCCTCCCGGTTGCCCAACGCCTTGTCAGCGTTCCCTATGGTAATTTTAGCGACCGTGCATTTGATACTCATGACCAGTACTTACGAATTCCATCCAGATCCACACTCCAATCCAGGTGGCTGCCCAGATTTGTCCAGATGACGCCCGGATGCAGGCTGAATGCGAGAAGGCCGTGTTTCAGGCCGAGCTTCTCAGCCAAGGATATTGCGAACAATATATTGGCTGTTTTGCTCTGGCCATAGGCGAACCATTTGTTGTAAGTCTTCCCTGCCTGGTCGATATTTAAGTACGGATGCCTCACAAAAAAGCAAAATCCTATACATCACTTACATCAAAGTTGTAGTCATCGAAGCGGAAGGGGCTCATACGATGACCGTCGCTGCTAACCATGACGACCCTAGGACTCTTGGAAGCCAAAATCTTCTTGATAATCAGATTTGTGAACAAAAACGGACCTAGATGGTTGGTTGCAAGGTGGGACTCAGATCCCTCCGGCGAGAGCTGGTAACCAACCCCCATGATACCGGCATTGTTAACCATCACGTCGACGGCTGGAATATCATCCCAGGAATTCACCTGGGCAGCTGCATCGCGCACACTTTTCAGCGAACCCAGATCAACCTTGACCGTACGGACCTTGACATCTGGGTATGCGGCCGTGATATCGTTGGAGACTTGTTGGAGTTTGTCGGTGTTACGGGCGGCCAGGATGAGCCAGGCGGGTTTAGCTTTGGCGATAGATTGGACGAAGAAGCCGCCCAGGGAACCGGAAGAGACGCCGGTCGTCAGAACAACCTTATCCTTAATAAGATGGTTGTAGTCGTTGACCAGCTCGTCAGCAGTTGTGTCTGTGTCGTATGGGGCTGGCATGATTGTGATGGCGATAGCGATGACGGGAGTTTCAATAGAAGGTTAGGGGAAGGGAGGAACTTAAACAAAAGACAGCTTTCAAGCGGACAGTATATATAGCTCCTCCCCCTCTACGAGTTAACCTGTTTCATAATAGAGTAGCATCACGAGCAATGACACTATACTAATCGATGTAGTTAAGCGGAGATATCCCTTATGACCGATGGGTCCTTCGTATAAACGCCACCTTGGGCCGGACTCTCCGAGATAAATCAATGATCTTCCAATTGTGTTGGCTTGAGAAATGCCCTGATGCACATCAATTGTCTTGGCGTGATCAATGTCCTGAGAGTAATTGGTAAGCGAATGGCTCACATTTTCATGACCAAACGCAGCAGCTTCATAAAGACATATTCTTCCAAATCCTCCTCCAATGTCAATAGTAGTTTGACAGTTTCTAGCTCTCTCCCAAAGGCTGCGAAGTGTAACGCAGTCTCGCCTCTTTTGTCTTTGGCAGAGACATCAATCCCATTGGAGAGCAGATTATCCCTGTCGTATAACTTCCGCTTTCCCGTGATTAGAAATCATCTGCCGGAGTACAAAGTACCGTACGCGATTCGGTTCAGTGTCGACCGTGTGGGTCAAGTCTGTCGGGCTTAGCTTTTATCCAGCTTCTTGTCGTCGCAAAGGACACGATTCCCTTAATATTTAAACGGACAGTATTTACTCAGCGTCAGCCAAGAAAACGCTATTAGTTTGGGCATAAAGGTTTCTCAGTCAAAATGTGCTATGAGTCTTGGGTTGATAGTGTAATACTACTAGTCCGATCTTCTTCGCCATTTCCGATCTGATACATACGGACGATTAGGGCTGGAGGGGCACGAGAAGGTATATGCGCACATGGAGTATATACAGGTATAAGAAAACGAAAGTTTGGCAAAGGATACATAAGGGTTCAAGATCGTAAATCGAGATTATAATGAATGAAAAACTTAGGACTTGCTCTCTGGTTCATCGCAGCCTGTCCTGGGGTTTACATTATCCCTTGGACGAATGCCACTGTTGATCTGAGCGGCAATCTGAGACTGTTTGAAACGCTCGAATGCTTCGGCATCTTGCTGCTGAACAGCATAGAGTTCATCGACGGTAGTCCCGAGATGGTTATAGGCCATGTCGGCGTCAAAGCCATCGAATTGAGACAGAGACTGCTCTTCGTGCAGGAGATCCAGCTTTTGCCGGAGAGCAACAATGTGCGAGTCATCGTGTTCGTACTCGAAATCTTCATCGCCGTCGCCTGGAACTAGAGACGGTTTGAGGAAGTCGCGGCGGAGGTTCTGACCGATGCGATGGATGTGTCCTTCTTGGGAGGTCATGGCGCGAGAGTGGAGGGAAGTCATGGAGCTGGTGCGGGAAAGGCGAACGGCATATTGGTCGGTGTCTTCCTCGTCACCGCCAGTCTCATCAAGCTGACTGCTGTTCAAATTACCGCTAGCACCGATCGAGCCGCTTCCATCGTCATCACCAGAATGTTGGGAGATGGTATCGGGGACCGGAACAGCGGGTGGAAGTGGAGGAATGATACGGGTTTCTGGGTATTCATCCTCAAAGCGTTGGATCATCCTATCCAAGGTCATGTCCAAAAATTGCAGGCGGCGATAATTCGCGTCATTGCCAGCACGATCTTCGCGAATAAGAGCCGACTGAATCCGGATTCTGATGTTGCGCGCGGATTCTAGTAGATTCTTCGACATGTCGCGAGGCCGCTTGGTAGGAACACCTCGAGACTTGCGACGGCGGGGTGTTGTGGTACCACTGGCTGGTAAAGACTGCTCCCCGAGAATATCAAGACCATGCTGGTCCAGGTTCCCGAGACAAACACTCAATGCTTTGACAACGCCTGTGCCGCCGATAACATAATCCTCGTCGGGGGCGGCCTCATCTTCATCATCATAAGGCTCTTCGGAGATACCAGAATGTCCGACAATATGCTGTAAAATGTCGGGTACAGGGACATCCACAAGTGGACAAGTAGAGTCAGAAAGCTCCTCTGCGATGGCGCCGCCTTGAAGATTCCGCAGCGAGTAAGCCACAATCTGTGATCCTAGAGCTTTGACAACTTCGTTGTTCTCTGCGGCGGGAACATCGATATCGACTGCAATGATTGTCCGTGAAACACGGACAGCTGCCATCATTGACGCATACACAGCACATGCTTCTTCCTGGGCAACGGGGTCGGTGGTAGAAGCCAAATCAACGATCTGTTGATTCTCCAGAATGTTGAGATGGCACAGACTGGGGCACTCCGGCAATACCTCAGCAAGACCAATGACATGATCTGGTGACAAGTTGACATCAGCGAGGTGGAAACGCTTCAAAGACGGCATTTTCGGCAGGAAGCGACGGAAAGCCCCCAGCGCGTTAGGTTGAGAGGAGAATAATTCACGATTGTGGGAGAAATCAATGAACCGAAGGTTATGAATCTGCGCGAGCGATTGGAGCAGTGGGCAAATCACTGATGGATTGAGGGAGCAATCAGCGAGACTCAGCGCGTAAAGCGGGGTTTCGGGTTCAATCGCGTCCGTGACAAGATCAAGATCATCCTTTATAGAGTTGCCACCTAGATCCAGTCCCTCGCACTGCCCGGCTTTGAGATACTCGACCACGTACTCCAGACCCTCTCTCGTCAGACCATTGTTCGCAAAGCCAAGTCTTCGCAGGCCCATTTTGGTGGTCGCCTGGCAGATTTGCTTTACGGCGTCGACCGAAGGATTACACTCGCTCATGAGCAATTCTTCAAGATGATCCCCAGCAAAGCGTTCTGCCAGGGCACTTGCGAAGACAATGCTCACATCGGCCATGGGAGACTGGGGTTGGCCGGTTGTCCCAGAACCATCGATCGCAACCTGTCCTTGAGGGAAAGGAATACCCGACAAATCGATGGCTTTCAACGATTTCGACAGATGAACAAAGAGACTGATGTGGCGCCATCCCTCCCGTCCTATCTTTAGATTGTCTTTCAGAGAAAGCTTTTCCACAACACCGTATCGTTCATGATCATTGGAGTCTGGAGATTCTGGTCTTCGCGATCGTCTTCGTCGATAGCGCATCTGCTCTATCGTCTTAGTAGCAAGCAGGGCTGAAAGAATAGCTCGCACAGAAATATCTGTCAATGCACAGTTTTCAAGGATGAGTTTACGGACTGGAACAACCGCGAGCCAGTCGCTGAATGTTGCCAAATCCTGTGATGTCATGGGGAAATTGCTCAGATCCAAAGCTGCTACCGTGCCTGGTGACTCGGCCAGTGTTGATGAAGGCTTGGAGATCTCGTCGACCACTCTTTTGAGAACAGGTGTCTCACGTAACTGGCAACAACGACGATAGATACGCACTGGATCGGTTGTCGGGTGGCTTTGAGTTTTGGACCGAGGGACACCTGATTCTGGCGTTGGGCCTCGAGAATATTCTTCATCATTCTCTGCATCGAGTTGCAATGGAACCGAACCATTTGCGACTGCTTGTCTTCGCTTTCTCTCCTTCCGTTCTTTCCGCTCTGCCTCAGACCGTTTCTTCTTCTCCTGCTTCCTTGTTGGATCTGTCCCTTCCCCGTTAGGACTGGTGGTATTCGTTGGGGGAGAGCTAGGCTGGGCCTTTGCGCCCCCGGTAGCCAGGGCGGAAACCGGATCCGGAACCGGAGCCGAGCTGTCCTTCTCAGCCAGTGTAGCCTGGGGATGTTTCAAAGCTCCAGCTTCATCTTGTTCCTTGGATTTGAGCTCAGCCTTCTTAGACTTATGGTGATTAGACTCAGGTAAAGGTTGCCGTAATTGATTTGTTGGGGGAGCTTCCTCGTCATCGTCCCGATGGGAGATTCCCGCGATTTCAACATCTACACAGAACGCTACTCGGTTAAGTTTGGCCTGGTTCAAGTCCGCAATCTTGCATCGGTGCCGATTTTGGTCGATGTTCATGACGCGACGCGGACAAATCGAGCCATTGGGATTCAACTTGGGCAACCCGCCCGAGTTGGACGAGAACTTGCGTAGTGCATTGTGAATAAACGAGGGCCCCTTGGGTGATGATGAGGTAAAGGGATTAGAGTCGTCTTTCTTCTCTTCTTCCTTGTCCCTCGGGGAGTAGGCGGCGCCGAATGGGTTATGCGTTTCCAGAGGTGAGGTTGTCTTTGGACTCGCGGGACTGGCCTTTAGACTAGGTTGCGACGGTGGGGTAGATCCAGAGGAAAACTTCGAGCTTAGACTAGAGATCCATGAGTTTCGGCGTCCGATGGGTTTGGGGTCCGTCTTTCGCGACGCTGGTGATGGAGTAGATGGCTTTTGTTCCTCGTTCTTCTCGGCTGGTGGTGGTTTCGCTTGTAGTGGCGCTGCATTATTCTGGGGAGCTTGCTTTGGTTCTGAGATGGAGGGGGCCGGTGTCGGGCGTGCCGGGTTGCTGTTGGAACGAGATCTCCGGTGCGACTTAGGTTGAGAGGTTGTTGGCTCTGCTTCTGTGCCAGGCTTATCGTTCGCTGATACTGACTTCGTGCGAGACAAATGATCTGAAGAGAGTGTCAGAAGCTGCCCCAATTCGCGGACCTTCAACACCCCCGGTCATAGCCCGGGGCTGGAGAGGTACTAGCATAGAAAGTGGGACTCACCTTTTTGTGAATGATGAAGCCAGCTCACATCCACAGTCTGAACTCCCTCCATTTTGAAAACCCTTGAAAGTCAAAGATAAAAAAATATAAAAAACAAAAGTAATTTCGCAATTCCCAGGAAGTCGTCGAGGGTTTATCAGCGGTGTGGCGTCGTATAAAGAGCGCAATGACTGGATAGGACTAGATCGAACGGCGCATAATTGGCTGGTCCCCCACTTTCCGCCGATGAGCGCAAAACGATTCGAAAGGAGAATCAGGTGGACAACACTAGAGGCCCGGTGACAACGAATAACGTGAAAATGGTGGGAAATGCTAGAAGACGCCGTATGATCTGCGACCGAAAGCTCTCCAGATGTGCTTCAAGTACCCTACAGTAAACGACAACCCAATGTCATGGCTTGATTCGTCAAGTAATGCATAGTGAAATCATGCAAGAGGTTACTAAAAAGGATAGGAAGAGCGACATTGGCAGACTTTCCGGATGCACCTTAATTATCCTTGGAAGCATGCAACTACGGTGACATAATCGGGGAAGATCGGAGCACGTGAGTATGTAACATAACGACTTTACGAATTTACGAATTTACGGCTATTGAACTGGTTGAAAAAGTATATTTTCATTGGGGGAGAAGAGGTAATAATTGCCCAAGTGGGATTTGAACCAATCCGGAGAATGCTCGGCTTTCCGGTGGCGGAAGACACAAGACCTAGTACAACATACCTAGCTGTACTCCGTTACCTATAAAGTACTCCGTTGCCTATAAAGTACATCGTGGAGTTTACGGTGGATTAGGTGGGAGGAAGATTTTAAAGATGAACTTAGTTTCGACATAAAAAGAAAGGGAGGATACTGGTGTCAAACACCATAATGCTCAATAAATACGGGTATCCGCGATAATAAAAACGCCTAAAAACGCCACCATGTCTTGGGGGAAAAAGTGCCGAGCAGACACAAAAGAAAAAGAAAAGCACAAACGCCTCCGAGGGGTATGCGATGAAAAGAAACAGTCATCACGGCGTCAAGCAGGCCTTGGGAATTGGGGACATTCCGCAGTCCTTTCGCACATAAGCCCCTATTTACTCCAGGCCGGGGATAGTCTTCAGATATTCCCAGCCATATTCCTCCTCGGGCTTCTCAGCTTCCATACCAAGCGCAAAGCGGTAGGCGCGAACTTCATTCTGCAGACCAGAGATGACACGGGTCGGCACATCATCTTCCTCACATTTGAGACGGTAGGCGGTGCGGATCATTTCGGCACATTTCATGGTCTGTGCATGCCAGTAGTCCCGGTCAAGTCGGCTTTCCAGGTGGGCGTCACGCTCAGCTTGGAGAAGGTTGTTGTAATGCTTCTTCTGGGCCAGGTAGTGCATGTTGTTGTTCTGGCAGTAGTTGCGGATTTGCTCGACCATGACACCCACGGCGGTTTCGAATTCCCGGATCATCTTCATGTTTTCCTCGCGATGGTGCTTGTGATCCGCACTCACAAGCTTTTCCTTGGCCAGGGCACGCTCCAGTTCGGCGATACGGGCGGCTGCTCAAGACGTTAGTAAACGAGGATGTGAATCACAAGGGTCAACATACTGAGGTTATCGCCCTGCTGGCCATTCGCGCTAGAGCTATCGACAATGCCGTTCTTCTAAATTTGTGTTAGGTGAATATCCAATTTCAATGCATACTTGTGGGTCCCACATACCACAATCTCCTCCGCATTAGCGACGATGTTTTTGGTAACATCCCGGTTGTTCTTCAACACATCGCTCAATTCCACAACCATTTCATAGAGATGGTGCAAATCCATCTGATGGCCAGCATTCATCGGAATTGCTGCACCCATGGCGCCCATTCCACCGCCATTGATCTGGGTGGTAACCGAATTGTGGGAAGGAGAAGGAGACGGGGTCTGGCGGGGAGGGATGTTGGGTATGTTCATCGCGCCAGTACTGCTTTCAACGTAGCCCGAGAAGTTGCCGGGGCCGTTACCGTTGGTAGCCATATTTGTGGTGTTCGTGTTCAAAGAGACGTCGGCGTCGGCGAAAGCGCGGTTCAGTTCCTCGAGTTGAGGGTCGTCCGGAGTAAAGGTTTGTGGAGTACCGGTGCCGTTATCTTCGTCGAACCAAGAGGCGTGGTTTTCAACTCCTAGGACCTCCGATTGAAACTTCTCAAGGTCACGGCGAGTAACGTGCGTGGAGCGACGGCGATGCCCACGCGTGAAAGCCTTGGAAGGGGAGGGGGAAGTGTCGCCCTCGATTGTGGCGGGTGCACTCAAATCAGGGACAGTATCGTCACTATCACTCGGGTCTGATTCAATGGCAATCTCGTATATGGAGTTTGGATCGGAATCACGGGTCTCTAGTAGGCAGTCGACAAGCGTGTTGTGCTGGGAGCTCACGCTAGCAGGTGGGGCTAACGCCGAGTCAACACGTGATCTCGAAGATTCACGTGATGGCCCCATTCCAACAAGCTCCTTCATCTTCTTGAGGGTACTCATTCGGATAGAAAATAACAACTATGTGGCTGCAAAGAAATCGACAAGAAAACACTCATCTAGGGGAGTTGGTTCCCCAACATACCGGTGGGGCGAGGCCTATTTCTTCCCGAGCGGCGGCGGAGTGTGTAAGTGTAATGGATCAATGACGGTCGAGATTTGGAGAGAAAATGAGCCCTCGCCCAGTACGAAATCTTGAATTATGCTTTGGTGCAAGGGCACGTGCACTATGAAATCTAAGTAGAATTGAATTTCTGCTGTCGTAATTGACACGTACTTGCCTTTTTTATGTTCTTTTGTTGACATCTATGAGGCTATACTACGTGCCGGCCTGATGGAAGGTACATAAATATTGGAGCATCGTATCCGCGGCAACATGCTCGAAATCCAAGTAGAAAACCAAGGAAACTACCACTACCATCAATAAAATAAACCAAAGGCATTACCTATGTAGGTAAATTATGTATGCATAATCATGTCGTATCGCAAGTAGCTTCAAATGTTCATTGTATGCAGCTATGGGCATGGGGTATTTTGGTTTCGTCAAGGCATATCCAACAGGGCTTCCAATCTCTCATCAGAGCCTGGAAGTGAGTAATCATAATTTTCAAGGACACCGCTGCTTCTTTTCTGTTGTGCAATCCGGCCTCCAGCTCTGGCTACGAGCATGCGCATTTTCTCCAATTCTTGAACAAGTTCTCCATCCTTCGTAATAAGATTGGGTTGAATGTCATTTTTTGGATCCTTGAATGGCTCGACTAATCTTTGAAGATGTTGTAATTGATTAAGGCGTCGTTGCCGTTGCTGCCGTTGACTGTCGAGAGTCGCGAGCCGCTCACGGAGCTCCCGGTATCTGTGCGACTGGTGTCAGGCAGGTGGAACTTCAATGGGAGAAATTTCGGATACGGTGATAAACTGACCTTGTATGCTCCTCTTCGCTTGCTTCCTGGCTTTCCAAGGTGACAGGCATCTTTGAGATGTTGCTAACCCATATAGTCAGTGGGGTCATACCTTGTATAGAAATGGATGAAATCTTACATTTCCCTTGATAAATCTGTTGTTTTTTCGATACCTCGAGCAAAAGCATCTCGGCTTCGTGCCTCTTGACTAACCGATGACCAGTATAGGTTTGCGATCTGTTGGGCGACATGGTGTATCGCTTGGGAGGAATAAACAACACGATTGTGCTGCTTAGCAGCTGCATTTACTATAGGACTATGAGTATCATATTCACCACACATCTGAGTGCAAAGGAATAGATAATTGTCTTGTTGAATTGTGATTCATATTCTGACCTTTGTGTAGAACATCTTCGATCACCTTGTCACTCAGATCACCTTCGGTGGTTTCAGCAGCATAGTTTCGCCAGTCTTTGGGTAAATCGAGGCTCTCGGAGAAGATGCGGACTTGGCTCCAAATGAATGCAGATTTCAACTCAGATATAGTTTGAGTTGAATCCATTTCGAACACGACCCAAATGGTGCTAGAGAGGTACCATCGCTGAGCCTCCAAAAGTCCCGCGATCCGTGAGCGCGTCCTTATCGATAAGACATCACGTGTCTCTCTACAAATGCGATTTTACGAGATGGCCGAGACCGATTTGGGCAATAAACCACCATAAAATGAAGAAAAGGGTTAAAGAATATAGATTAAATGGTAGTTCAATTGTCAATGTATGGTTCGATCAGGGCAACAATGGAGTTTCTTAGGTTTGTTGGATTTCTTGGTGTGGAGTATATCCTCGGTCTGGAGTGTACGTACCTCGGCAATCTGACCGTCTTTTAGGTCCAGATCGCCCTGAGAGTAATTCAATTCGTTGCGAATCCAAGGTCATTACAACGCATTCAGCTCACGAGTCAGAACTAAACTGCGGCATATCTTGCAGCTACCTCCAGTAGCTTCATTATCATCTCAAGATGGCAGAGATCAAGCGGCCGGTGGGCTTACTGTTTGACATTGGAGGCGTGTGTGTACGTCAGCCACTTGACCTGAAAGTTGATGATATATATATCTGACAGATTTTTAGGTTGTATCCCCATTCCAAGCTATTCTTGACTATGAAATTTCCCAAAACATACCACCAGGATGGGTCAATTTCAGTATATCGCGAACGGCGCCGAATGGTAGCTGGCACAAGCTCGAACGAGGCGACATTAAGATGGACGCCGATTTCTTTGCGGGGTTCAATGCAGACCTAAGAAGCCCCGAACTATGGACACAATTCCACCAACAACTTCAAAAGAAGCAAGGCACAGATGGTTCCACCATCCCTCCACTGCCGAAGGTGGATGCAGAATGGTTATTCTGGGAGATGATGCGGATATCTCGCACACCAGACCGATATATGTACCCAGCTCTGAAGAAATTGAAAGAGTCGGGGCAGTTCCTGATGGGCGCTTTATCCAACACCGTTATATTCCCTGACGGACACGAATACAATAATGCATCTGATGTCAAGAAGCAATTCGATTTCTTTATCTCGTCTGCGCACACAGGGCTCCGCAAACCTGACCCGAAAATCTACCAGGTGGCGTTACAGGAGATGGACACTTTAGCTAAGAGGCGAGGACTGGCCGGATCTAATCCCGACGATATTGTGTTCTTCGATGATATTGGCGAGAATTTGAAGGGAGCGAAAAACGCCGGCATGCGTACGGTCAAAGTCACACTTGGAAAGACCCAAGATGCGGTCAGGGAACTGGAGAAGATCACAGGCCTTCAGTTGCTGGACGAGGACAAGGCCCGATTGTGAGGCGTTATACATAGAACATTGGTCATTTCGGGAAGAAGATCAGGATTATATGTAGAAATGATGGAGAATAAGAATTCCATAACATTTTCTTAATTCTCCCAATTTTTCTGAATTTATTGTCGATTTTCTTGTTTGTTCCATAATTAAGAAAGTTGATGTTCCACTCGTCGCCGACCTCATTTTCTGGCGGGGGATGCAGCCACGCGCTAAGCGAAATCCCGCACAAAGTCGACCCACGAAATTTCTCACTTCCTCTTCTTCGTCCATCTCCAGCGCCCCTCGACACCCCGTCAAAATGGTGAGTTCGACTGATGACTGAAAGGTCATTATGCATTCCTTTTGCATTTTATTTCCTCTCCGATTCCTATCGGAGCCGGGTCCCTGCAAGTTGCTTCGGCGTAATTTCTGAAGCGTTAATTGCTGACTCGCGATCTCGCTTTACAGCCTTTCACCAAGACCGTCAAGAACAACGCCTACTTCAGGTGAGTTAAATCCTTTATTAATAACCTTGTCCTTGAGGTCGCGATTTACTGACTTTGCCAATTATAGTCGCTTCCAGACTAAGTACCGTCGCCGCCGCGAGGGTAAGACCGACTACTATGCTCGCAAGCGCCTGATCACCCAGGCCAAGAACAAGTACAATGCGCCCAAGTACCGCATGGTCGTTCGCTTCACCAACCGCGACATCGTTACCCAGATCGTCTACTCCGAGGTCACCGGTGACAAGGTTCTCGCCGCTGCCTACGCTCACGAGCTCCCCAAGTACGGCATTGACCAGGGTCTTACCAACTGGGCTGCTGCCTACGCCACCGGTCTTCTCCTTGCCCGCCGTGTCCTCAAGAAGCTCAACATGGACGAGCAGTTCAAGGGTGTCGAGGAGGCTACCGGTGAGCACACTCTCACCGAGGCCATCGAGACCGATGATGGCGAGCGCCGCCCCTTCAAGGCCTTCCTCGATGTTGGTCTTGTCCGCACCTCCACCGGTAACCGTGTCTTCGCTGCCATGAAGGGTGCCTCCGACGGTGGTATCTTCATCCCCCACTCCGACCGCCGTTTCCCCGGTTACGACATCGAGTCCGAGGAGCTCGACGCCGAGACCCTCAAGAACTACATCCACGGTTCCCACGTCTCCGAGTACATGGAGACCCTCGCCGATGAGGATGAGGAGCGCTACAAGTCCCAGTTCATCAAGTACATCGAGAACGAGATTGACGCTGGTGACCTCGAGGAGATCTACGCTGATGCCCACAAGGCCATCCGCGAGGATCCCTTCAAGGCCGATGAGGATGCTGGTCCCAAGAAGACCAAGGAGGAGTGGAAGGCCGAGTCCAAGAAGTACAAGGTCAACCGCCTCACCCGCGACGAGCGCAAGGCTCGCGTCGAGGAGAAGATCCGCAAGCTTGCCGCATAAGCGTCTCGCTTCCTATCTTTCTGACCAAAAGTTCCTACCAATATTTCCAATTGAGGGAACAGGCTACTGCCGGCGTTTTATTCATGTGATGTAGTTTTTGACGGATCATGGCACATACCACTTTTTATTTTTACTATCGGAAGGGGTCTTTTTTCCTGGGAGCAATTAGTTCGGTGTTCATTTAAGGCAATTTTCTTTACTCTGTTCTAACTGCTCCCCCAATGTCCATCTGTCTTGTTCCCTCATTTGCCTCCTTGCATCTGTCCGTAGCTGGGATCTATACATTGTAATGCGTAGTTTATTCTTTAATCTTTTATGATTGTATGATTGTATGATTATTCGCAAGTGCATCATGCCATTGGACTTGAGAAAATAAAAATTACCGAGTAACCTATTAAAATTAGATCGACGCCATGCACAAGCGCCAATGTGATAAGTGGCCCCCAACCCCACGAGTGCATTGCCAGCGCAGCAAGTTGGTGGCTGTTCAGTAAGGATGCAAAAAAAATAAAAAATAAAAAGGCTAGATAGTTCCATTGTTTGCAATCAATCCCCGCTTTAAAAAGCTGTTTGGTCCCCGAAAAGGTGAAAAAGCAATTATTTCATCCCTTGTATATATATATATCTCTCCCACCTACATAGTTTATATCCACACATCACACACCCATCATGAGAAGATACCAACAACATACACACGCAAGCTGGCACCGCGCCTACGCAGACAAATTCGATTGCCCTTGGTGCCAAACCCCTCACCGGGCAGAGACACCTCAGAACCAGAACCACAACACCCGCAAGCAGCCCACAAAGGGCTCAGACAATGGCAGAACAAGCAGAGCCAATGCCACATCGACACCAATTGGACGTCGGATAGCTCACGAGAGCTCTCACGAGAGCTCTGACGTTGCTGTCGAAGACCAATCCGCCGATACCCCGCTCGAACCCCAGACGCCAGAATCGGCTCTGGGCGCGAACAACGAAGAGACCCCAGAGCCGGAATCCGATTCAAATTACGCGCGGTACAATATGGGACGAACTGCGAGACATGATGGCTTGAATACCACATTCGCGCCAGATACACTGCGACCGCCGCTTCCCGAGCAGTGGACGAAGGAGGTTGAGGATCAAGAACACGGGTAGGGATCTCTAGTTGATGGCCTTGGGTCACCGCTGGTTCGTGCTTGTGCTGACGGTGTTTTTTCGATAGTGCTGCGGAATGGAGTCCACCAGCTGTGGAAGATTGGCGCTCTGGGCTAGATACGCCTGCGGAGTTTCGAATGCCCGGTGACGAAAACATTGGCTCTCCGGAATTATATGTGAAGCAGTTAGAGGAGTCTTGAGAAAGACTTGGTTGAAATACATCGAGTCAAAATATTCATGTTAAAACTACAGATATCAGGATTTTGCTCTGCACAACTTTCTACAATGAACATAATATTCCATCGATCCGTTCTGGTCCAAATCACCTCCTCTTGACCTATCGTTATTAAAACGTTTTTGATGCATGATTTGAGTTACTCGTCTGGCTCAACATCTTCCAACCTGCCTCCGCTGAGAAGTGTAGCCCTGCATCTTGCAAAGTAGTGGCTCTTGGCAAACGCTTCATCACATTGCTCGCGAAAGCTCCTGGTTTCGCTACAATCCCTCGGTAGTTGAGCCAGTAGAGATTTGTCCCTCTCTCTTTCCGCTTTTGCCTCGGCTTCCATAAGAATTAGCAATGCCATCTGAGCATCCGGTGTCAATCGACCCGGCACATCCTCCTCAGTCTGGGCCACCAGTGAAGTCTCGGCCTCCTCAAAGTTGGCGAGAAGCAGTGATGCACTTTGCTCCAATGATTTGAGGGCTTCTTGGCATTCTTAGCTCGATCCCTGGCCTGGGAGAGCTTTAGCCATGTCATGTCCATTGATTAGCGCCGTCTGTGCCATTCTTAACAGCCGGAGTTCCTGGGTAGTATCCGGTCGAGATTGGATTTGTGCCCGCGCCCTTTCCAGTTTGCGGAATCCCTCAGCGATATCAAGTGGCTTAAGCTGAGGTCGAGATTGAGGCCCTCTCTCATTAGCTGGAGCTGGAAGTGCACACCAAGCCTTGTCACAAGCCTAGCGCATCTCTCTAGCCATCATCTGGAATACCTTGCGGAAGTCATCGGGTTCGTCTCAGAGGGTGCCGATCTTCCCTTTTGTTACCACGAATCAACCCAAGATAGTGACCAATCTTCTGTGGGTTTGTAGACATTTTTGCATTCACATGATTCTCGTCAAGCTCCACTTGCTCAATGCGTGGATCGGGGTATTCCATCTTAAGCTTCTCCATCGCTTCTTCTGCCTCGGGGGCGTCCCATTGTATCTGTGCTCAACTGTATTCCAATGCCAGGAGAAGGAAAGGGCCATTCTCGCCCACAATGCGCGACAGCAGACACTTGGCCGTTCACCAATCCTCCTTCAACTCGCTTCCTTGGCTTTTCTTTCGAAATATTCGTTGGTTTGGATTTGAGCTTTGCGGATCATGTCCAATTCCTCGAGGCGTGTTTCAAGAACCGCTTTGTCTGAGATCTGAAGCAATCGAGACTTGGCCTCGTCAGTCAGACCGCATTGCAGGGCGGATGTATGTAGACAGTTCAGATATCTCCATTTCCACCTTCCTCACGTTCCTTTTCTCAGTTCGGCCAGTGTGACCATCACTAGAAGTCGACAGCGCAGCCCCAACTTTGCGAAAATCGTTGATTATCACTTCTGTTTCGCGCCTTATAGATCCGCGGAGTGCTTCGGATTCAGGGGTCCTCGCCTGCCGAAGGAGAGACGTGGCTTTAGCCAGACCATAACGGACCTCTGCCTGTGCACTCTCTAATATGTGAAGTTCTTCAGCCATATCTGCCTTCCGAGTCAGAATTCGAAGTGGCGTTCGATATTGCGGGTTCCGAGGTGGAAGTTTTTACCAAAGCCTGTCATGGGCATCATGTCTATCTTCAGCCATCATCTCGAATACCTTGCGGAAATCATCTGGCTTATTCCAGATAACACCGGTTTTCACCATCCTTTGAAACACAAAAGAATCACGCAGCCCCTCGACCCTCACTGGTAGTCCATTCAGTTCTGCGTGCTCAAGAAACTGTAGAAAACTGACCAAGCTCCAGCTGTATGAGGCGTGGATCAGGGTATTTCCATTGTAGCTCAACAAGCCGTTCTACATGTTCGTCATTTCGATTTAACCGTGCCTCACTGTATTCCAATACCGCAAGGGGGAATTTGCCGAAATCGCCTTTGATACGAGGTAGGAGAGATCTTGCCTTCTCCCAGTCACCGTTCAACTCTGCTTTCTTGGCCTGCCTTTCCAAATTCTCGTCGATCTCATTTTGTGCTGACCGTCCTGCATTCAACCTTTTGAGAAGGTATCTGTATGTCGTATTTTCTGGAATCCGAAGTAGGAGATCCATGGCTTGACTCCAGTCACCGCACAACTCTGCTTCTCTGATTTGTGCTTCGAGGTGAGTCAAGTTATCAAGTCGAGAGGGTAGCGAGCCCACAGCCTCAAAATGGTCATCGCATTTCTCTGAACTAGGACCGTTGGATGGGTGCAGGAGAATTCTTTGAGATTGATCACTATGCGTATCGAGGAATGAACCATATAGCTTATCTATATATATTGATTTCCTTAGCGTTTTATTTAAGAGGTAAAAAAAGGGAGAGGAGGAGTCCCAGAGGTACATGACCCAAATGACCATCCGACCACGAACTTTGGTTCCAAGGGGAATCGAACCCAGGCCTGTGTCTCATTAAGATAGCAACCTTGCAGGCTTGTCAAATGTTGCTTGCTCCTAACTACTGCACTACCCCGGGTTATTGCCTGGCATAACCTTAGCTTTATATAAATCCCCACCGGCCCCACTATATTAGGTACCCAGGTGACTTGCGTAAATATCCCAAATTCTAGATATCTATATCTCTACTTAACATTCCCTCTTTCCAGTATGATATTCTAACATAGTAGGGAAAAAAAGAAAATAAAGGCAAAGGCAAAAAGAAGGGGGATTCCCAGCGGTACATCGCCAAGATGACCATCAGACTGCGAACTTTGGTTCCAAGGGGAATCGAACTCAGGCTTGTGGCTGGTTAAGTTGACAACCTTGCAAGTTTGACATTGCTCTTGACTACTGCACTACCCCGGGTTACTGCCTGGCATAACCTTAACTTTATATATCAATCCCCCATCAGGTGGACACTCCGGACCCACTTCGCAGTACCACCTCAACGTATAGGTCTACGATTCACATATATCCATTGATGCATAGTATGCCCAAGGACCACAATTTTCGGCCTGGAGGACTCAAATTCTCAATTATATAGGGATTGGTAACTCTCCAGCACTACACTGCTTCCCAATATTTACAAGAAAGAACTCTTCGATGGCACCCTTGGCCGACTGCTCAATAATCACATCTTATCCCGGGTTTATACTACTAGTAAGTTCAGTTTTATTGGCTGGAAATGTATCAGGATTAGTCTAGTCTTGGGAATCGGGAAGTTAACGAGTTCTGGTTGCGTTTGACTAAGTCGATATAGAGTAAGAGTATGATCCCGTGTTTCTGGTATATAAAAATGTACTGCTTACTAGGTAGAGATTTAAATCTAGGACGACGTAGTTCAACTGCTAGTAGAAATGATATATTTAGTGACTGGAAGTTTTAGGGTCGATTGTGGCAATCCTACTCGATTCAGTTGAAATTACCAGGGAACCTGCTCTTAGCAGGGTTATTGTAAAGTGCTTCTATGTACATTGTTTGATATAATGTCTCCTCACTCTTAGTATGAGAAGGCTTTTTAATGGTTCTGGCAACCATAGATATCTGGCTTGGGACAGGGAGGGAATTTACATGGTTCCCGTACGATAAGTAGATGCTGTATCAAATGATATGGTGTACCAATCGCCAATTTCAGTTAATCCAGCCAAGAAAATAGCACGCTGTAGAATGCTTTGGGGTCCTGGAGGAAGGGCGCATGGCCTAGACCGGGGAACATGTGGAACGTGGAGTTGGGGATCATGGCTGCGGCAGCAGGACCGAGTTCAGAATAATGGCCCAGCTTCGCAGCAACGTCAGGAGATGACCATGCTTTACCAAGCGCCGTAATGTCGTTCTCTCCTACCATGAGGTAGGTGCGTGTCTGCAGGAGAGGCAGCTGGTAGATGATAGGCTGGCTGAGCAAGGCGTCGGTGACGAGGGACATCACGTACGAATACTGGGAGCCATAGTCGCCGGCATAGATATCGGCTAGCATGTGGACCCAGGTATCATACTCAGGCTTCCAGGAGGCACCGTGGAAGTAGCTGGCCTCCTCATACTCCTTGAGAGTGGTAAAGTTCTGCACAACCTGGCTTTCGTATGTCGCGTCGATGGATAAGTAGGGCACACCCTTGGCTACCCAGTCCTCTAGACCCAGGGGATCGACAAGGACAAGCTGGTGAACGCTGGCTGGGTACATGAGACCGTAGCGGGCGGCAATCATGCCACCCATCGAATGGCCAATCACGGTGACTTGATCAATGCCTAGCGCAGTGAGCAGACTGTGGATGTTCAACGCCTGCTGTTGTACATTGTAAGAATAGCCCTGGGGCTTGCTTGATTTGCAGAAGCCGATGTCGTCGGGCAAAATCACTCGGTATCCGGAGGCCGACAGGTGTCGCGCCGTGTCGGACCATGTGACGCCGCAGAAGTTCCCGCCGTGCAGCAAGATCGCTGTCTTTTTATTCTTGTTTTGTTTCTTTGGTGGTACGTCCATGAATGCCATTGTAAGGTTCTGGCGCTGATTGGAGAAGTTGAACAGTTTCACCGGCCAAGGGTAAGGGTAGCTGGATCCGTATAGGTCGGATGGTACATGGCCATCATAGATGGTGCCAATCGGGTCAGGGTCGGACTGCGCGGAGGCAACGGCCGCGAAAGATAGCACCGCTGACAAGGTACTGAAGACGGAGAAGATCTTCATGGTGCAGGTGTGGTTGCTTGCAAAAGAACCAAGTTCTCTTAGTGACTGTAGTGACTGTAGGGACTCTCGTTTAAATCGGTGGCTCTATCAATCGTACAAGAGAAAAGAGAGTTACTTGTCTCCTGATACAAACATATATATAGCAGCTTGAGAATTATTTTAGTGTAAAATCAAGGCAGACACCAGTGTCGCACCAGAGCCAGGGGCACAAATGCGTTGCTACCTTGAGCTATATGTGGTTAGTTATCTAGGGGCTGATTACTCCGTACTCCGCACAAGGTACAGCCTTTCCTGTTTAAGTTTTGACCGGAAGCATACGGGGGGTTTAATTTTTTCATTCGCAGGTGTTTTTAATCAACTGCAATTTCGCTAACACGTACTTGGTGTAGTCAGGCACCAGGGGGGCGGGGAGCTCCAGGGCTCGGCACTGTGCTGAGTAATCCCCAGTTCACATCCATCCATGGGCTCTTTTAAGGAATTCCGGCCTCTCAAGCAATCCAACAGGTAATCCCCTTGATACTATTTCGTCTAACGTAGAAGTATTTGGGTTTCCGCGGCTTGGATGTACATGTTACTTGATTGGTATCAACCGACTGTTCAATTGTGAGTTGGCCCCCAACAATTCTCAAACTAGCGCCTTTAACGCCATGCAGCGTGAATTTAATAACGTACACATCTTGCGACCCCCTAGCCTTCTATGTCTTTTTTAATTTTTTTTTTTAAACAATGGCCTCGGATCAAACGGGTGAATGCCCGGATTAGGGCGCGCTACGGAGTAGAGAGCAAAGACTTACGCGACTAAGAAAGACCCTTGTCAGTGTCGATGTAACTCTACTGCATAACACGCTAACACGCTAACACGCTATCCCGCCGGTAATGCGGTAATCCAATTATACATGGAAGAGTACGGAGTATTAAGAAATTATGAAAGCTACATTGCTACTAATACAGCCTTAATATGAGTACATATGTATCGGCCTTCGCCTTAATCAGTTCTATAATATCGTATGTACTATCTACGCCCAGGCGACCTCTAGCAGTTTGCTATGTCTAAAAACACCCCAGGGCCAAGCAGGGCTTTTGAGATCCAGGTGCCATGTATTGTCTTCCTCGTCACCACACCGGCCTTTGTGGCGATCCGACTGTGGTCCCGAGCCAGGTCTAAGTCGGGTCTGGGCTTGGACGACTGGACCATTTTGGTGTCTTCCGTGAGCTCTTAATGCGTGAGATTGAGCTGTCTCATGCAGACCTAACATTTCTATTAACAGGTGTTTGCGGTTACCGTCATGGCTTTCATGCTCGCGGCCTGCACCTATGGCTTTGGTCAACACATTGCGAATATCACAAAACCGAACAGGTTAATGACCATGAAGGTATGTCGGGAGTTGTCTTCGCTGCAGTACTTTACGTCTATGTCGTGGTTACGGAGTGCTAGACTTTTAAGTCTGTATGGGCTGCTAACGTTAGACATGCCAGCTCTTCTTTGTTAGTCAAGCATTCTACAAGCTCACCATGAACATGACAAAGATGTCCATTCTGATGCTATATCTACGCATTTTCATCCAGCGTTGGTTTCGCATCACATGCTATGTTCTCCTGGTTATTATTACCTCCTATATGGTGGCCGCCTTCTTCGCTTCTGTATTCCAATGCACACCAGTCGCCCGAGCCTGGAACAAGGCTATTCCAGGATCATGCATTAACATAACCACCAACTGGTATGCCAACGCCGGCTTTTCAATAGCCACCGACATCATCATATTGACGCTGCCGATGTATCCACTCTACAAGTCGAAGATAATATTGAAGCGGAAAATCGCCCTGATGATTGTGTTTGCCCTTGGCGCTTTGTGAGTCCTAAATACCTCGGTGCCGCAGCCGCAGATGTCAACTCAAGACTGACCGGAAATTTCCAAGTGTTGTCGTTACAAGTATTGTCCGGATGCAGACCCTAGACTTCTCGTCCACCAGTCCTGACCCTACCTGTAAGTGTCCTCATATCCTCTCTGAGTTACTCTTGCCCAGGCACTTATGAGATACCTCTACAGACGATATCGCCTCCTCGGTATGGACGATGCTCGAAGAAAACGTGGCGATCACCTGTGCCTGCCTGCCAATGATGTGGATGCCACTTGCTAGGCTCTTTCCCTCCTTCTTTTCCTTAGATAGTGGGACCGACAGCTATGGAAGCTCGGGTCCCAGGAGCTCGGAACTCAAAGCCACATCACGACCTCAAAGCAATTGGTCCCGTCTTAATGCGTACCCTGATACTAAGGACAGCATTGCCATGAACCAAACTGGCGATTCCCAAAACCGACCCTCGGAGGATAGCACGGGCCAGATACTCCCGTCTGGCCAGGGTGGCGAAACCCAGTCTCAAAGCGCAACGGGCATCACGATGGTCACAGAATATCGTGTCTCTTTTTCTAACCCGAGATCGCCTTCCAGGCGAATATATGTATAGGTACGAGTAGACGGAATAACCTGCTGGGTCCTAGGGACACGAAGACTGATATTTTTATCTCACTCTAATATAATCACCACATCTGTTTAATGAATTAGCCTATTCAAACCAACTGAGTGGAAGATATAATAGAGGTGTGGGTTGAAAGGTTGTCGTTTCTAGCATCGTTAGCCGTCAATCTAGCGGGGTGATAATATGTATATAAAGTTCTATTAGAATCTGATTTGACCATGGCAAACTATCAAGGCTAGTAGTACTACATCAAAGTAGGCAGAGATAATCATAGCATAAAAGATCCCCCGTTAGATCCAATCAAATCACCATTAACCCACCGAGAACCTTCTCCCGACAGCCAGGTGACCACATCGGCAACGTCTCGAGGCGTGCCGAGTCTTCGCTCTGCAGTAGCAAGCCCTTTAGCAGCGGTCCTCGCCTCACTATCGGGGGCGTCAGGTGTCGCTGTGGGTCCTACCAAAACGGCGTTACAAGTGAGATGATACTTAACGCCAAGTTCTCGAGCCCAAGTACGAGTCAAAGACTCCAAAGCAGCCTTGCTTGCTGCATAAACGCCATATCCTGGAAAATTCAACCTAGAACCAAGTGATGATCTGAAAAGAATGTTAATGGCCGAGATCGCAGGAAGATAATGGGTCGAAGCTACTTACATGTTGATGATTCTGTTCCCCTGCGATCCCAGGTGCGGAAGCAACGCCTGGACCAAAAGGATAGGAGCCCGTACGTTGATATGCATAATCCTAGTCTCGTTAGCAATATTCGGATTCCCCCCAAAGTCGTGGACAGAATGACTTACCTTTCAAATTCATCCTGGTCTAACGATTCTTCAACACTGGCGGGCGTTTGAGCAATAGCCGCATTATTAATCAAGAGTTCGATGGTCTCAACCCCAAGGCCTTGAAGAGCCTGCTTGACAATTGATTCCCCACAGGTTCCCGATGATAGATCAGCTTGAATTGCGCAGCATTTCCGACCTTGGGCTGTGAACTCGTCAACCATTTGGAGTGCTGTTGGTCTAGAATTACTTGAGACGTAAACTAAAGCAACATTCGCCCCGAGAATGGCAAGCTGTCGGGCAATTTCCTGCCCTATTCCACGGGTAGCCCCAGTAACGATGGCAGACTTCGCTACCAGTGGTAGATTCGGTGGACTCTGTGTAAAATCAGACATGTTTCTGTAGAAATGAAGAATTATGCCTATATAGAAAATGTAAACCAAAGTAGTCGATATAAATCTTGAACGAGATAAACCACGTTTTTAAATTCTTATTATCATTTCCTAAGGGCTTGAACGGATCGGAAATTGTGGCACCGACCATCCGGAAAGGTGGCTCTTTGACCATCTCGGAACCTGATGACACCGCTTTCCGTAGTATGAGATTGATAATCGACAGAATTATGTACGATAATGTATGGACCTAATGTACCTAGGTAGCCCTGGGGGGTACAGAGGATGACTAATAGCGTTAGGCGGCCAGCTAGTGTTATAAGGCGGCCAGCTGGTGTTATAAGGCGGCCAGCTGGTGTTATAAGGGGGCTATAACTTGTGGATTTTTTTTATCGGGAGTTTCCTATTTGAGGCAGAGGAAGGAAGGCCAGTAAATTCGAGTAAATTCGAGGAAATTTGACCTAAAATGTAGACAGGGACTAAACATGTCGCCCTCAAACATTCCCTGAATCCTGAGGCACCAGATATTTCCCTAAAAGGCTAGCGTTTTGAGAGCGCGTGTCATGGCCAACTTGTTTCCAACACAACTCTCATTCAGAATACTCTTTATTGATGGCCTTAAGACCACAGTGTTTGTTTCTGTGACCTTAATTATATAAGTCCTTCTTCCCTTAAATTCCTCAGTTTCTTCAATCTCCCAGAATACAAACCTCTCCCTGCTTGCTTCAACTTTACCAGCATCCTATCTCGCAATGCAGCTATATCTAATCCGCCATGCGGAAACAGTACATAATGTTGGAAAAGTCCTGTAGGAACCCATATTTCTGAATTGGAGTTCCCACTAGACTCTGACTTTGTGTGATAGGGCGGGTACCACCGATTCGGCACTAACCAACCATGGGATGACTCAGATCAATTGCCTTGCTCAGTATTTTGTCTCCAATTCAACTAGATTCACGACTGTGTTCTCTTCAGATCTGAGCCGAGCAAGAATCACAGCCGAGGGGGTCTGCCATGCACAAGTTCCACCCGCTGGCGAAACACCCTTGCAACCGATATTGACTCCGAATTTAAGAGAGAAAGATTACGGATCGATGGAAGGCTGCTTCTGGAAAAATCCTCCTCCATTACCCAGGCCACGGGACTGGGTTCTCCCTGAAACAAAAGCGTCGATGAGAAAGAGAGCTAAAGACTTTTTCGACGAACTCCTCCTTCCAATACTGATACATGACCCACACGGCCGACAAAACATTGCAGTCGTTGCCCACGGCATTATACTCCAAGAGCTATGGTCATACTTTATTGAGATCTCCAACCCAGCAGACACCAATGTAACCACGCTTCATACGAAGCCTGTTTGGTCAAACACCGGCTACATGACGATATTGATTACCCCAAACCCGACAGAAAGGACCATGCTGCCTAATGCTATGCCAAACTTCGCATTTACTGTCCTAAGTATTGATGACAAGAAACATCTTGCCAATCTCCATCGAACTAGGGGTGGCGTTGGAACCGCCGCGCATGATGTGAAGCAAAGAAAGATTGATCAATTTTTCCGATGATCGACTCTTTGACAGAGAATCTGTTGCTATGTACAAGTCCGGCAATCTTCGCAATGGCCGAAGGATTTAGTCTGTGTGAAACACTTCCTCCAAGGGCTTCCACCACCCTGGACCTTCCGCGCTGCCCACTGCTCCGGGAATAGGGCTCTCCTAATATCAGGTGCTTCAGATTAGCGCCTGTATCTCTCGATTTGTGTTAAATTCTCAACATACCTGCATCTCATCAGTCATAGCCCACCACTCTCTCATCTTCGGCAAAGACCGCATGTTCTCCATATCGGCTTCGATATCTGTGCCGACATACTTGAAGGTGGCGAATAAAGTCCGATCGTTATCGAAGTAGATTGAGTCTGGATCGGTGCAAATATACCATTTCAGCCAGTTTAAACATACAATATATTCAAATTTAACTTTGGCATTGAAACTTACAGTCTACGATGTTGCACTCCTTGATCTTTTGAAGAATCTCAGGCCAGACATTGGCGTGGCACTCTTTATATGCTGCGACAGCAGAGGGCTTGAGGTGCACGATCTGGGCGAAGCGGCGGGGTTGAGGTTGAGCCATGATGAGATGTTCAATATAGAAATCGAATTCAGCTTGGAATCAGAGCAGGATGTAAAAAAAAAAAAAACCGAGGATGCCAACTTGCCTTTTATGCTCCTCTCGCTCTAGCTTCAACCCGCACTCGGAGTGCGCTAACCCGGGGAGAGCTTGGCATCTATCCACATGCATGGAGGCTAGAGCTTGATCTGTATGGTCATGATACATGATTAAAACATGTGGAGCATGATACTACTAGTACATACTAGGTGTAGATAGTACATACTATATGGATGTAGTTATAGTACTACCTATGTAGGTAAGTTGTACTTTCGCTTTACCTAGCCCCTCCTACCCAGACGGCCCCCCACCTTCCTAATCAATTACTCTGTACTATTAAAACTGAACCCCCTGGCAGGTCTCTTTTCTAGCCCTTTGAAGTCTCCTGATTGCCGCGTTCTTAGCCTACCAGATATTAACAACAACTTATCCGAAGAAAAACAATGACATCAACAATCCCCGAACTACCTACTTTCGATCTTAGCCCGTCCACACTGCTCGATATCGCGACAGACTTGGTCAATCAAGTTCAACAAGCTGCAAATGAGCTAGCCAACAGCGTTTCGCCAAAAAAACGCGACATTTGAGAACGCTGTTCGCCCATTGGCAGATATTGACAACGAGGTCAAAGGAAAGGTTCAATACCTAGCCCTTTTCCAGGCATTTTCTCCTTCGCCAGAAATGCGTAAGGCGTCCTCAACGGCTGTGAATATGGTGGATAAGACATACTGGGGTGTCTTCCAAATACCGTTTGTTTTTTCCTTGGTCAATGCTGTGTATAAAAGGCATGCCGAGAAAGATAACAACGCCGAAGTGAATGCAAAGTCCGAAGATCAAAAGCTTCTCGAAAGATTTTACTCAATGTTCGTGGAAAATGGGCCTGAATTACAAGGGGATAAGCGAGACCGATTCCTTTGGATATCAAATCTTCTAATTGAGCTACGAGTCGCATTCATGGAGAATCTTAGCTCCGACCCTGGCTATGTGTGGAAAGACCGGCATGAGCTAGAGGAGATAGCCACAGAAACCCTGCAAGCATTACCTATACATTCCCCGACTAGCCAAAAAGGTATCAAGCTTAAGAAGCCGAATATCACCATGGTATTGACCCGGTGCCATATTGCTTGAGACACTGAAAAGAGGTATTTCTTCGGAGCCAAAATATCTTCCCAGATAACCTTGAGATGGATAAAGTCTGTAGACTACCCCACTGCCATAATTCGTCCCGGGTGCATAAATTGCATAAATTGCATAGATAATCAAGTCCCTAGGTGTGAATCGACGTTCGATATTGGTGGGGGGATGGTGTTGGCTATAGACCAATTTAGCTGAGGGGAAAATGCTCGGCTCGGCTGGATCCTGCCTAATACAGTTTAGTCAATTACCATATTAGGAGAGCGGGAAACAAATCTGTATCCACTCTATATTTCTTGGCATTTCCGACTGTCTCACCGTTTCACCAAATGCTCGTGGGGTCGGATATCTAGATTATCGCATTTTTATACCACATCACCTCACTACCCATGGCCGATGGAATCGAAACCCAAGGGGCAACCCCCCAAAGCGATTCATCTCCCCAGGAGACGGCCTTTGAATCCCAACCAGACTCAATGCCCTCTGTGATTAGGGGTTGGCATGCACGACCAGCCCCTTGGCAGGTGCAATTTACCTCCCCAGCAAGGCCAACGCCCAGTCAAACTGTCAGCCCAACTACCGGCCAGACTACCAGTCAGACTGTTCGCAATATTACTAGAGCTTCGCCCCTTACAACTGAAGATGATCTCAACCTACTACGGATTGCCGTTCACTATAAAGATCGGTTTAGTACAATGAAGGGTAATGCCGCTCTCTATGAGGATATTGCCAAAGTATGGAGGGCCGATACTGGGCGGAAAGTCAATCACCAAACGGTTCATAAGCACATCACTGATAGGCTAAAAGAGCATCGCGCTTTAATTTCTATACCGGAAGCTGACCGGCCTAAAATGAGCGCTACTGAAGATGCTATTTTTGACCATGCCAATGAGATATACGAAGTGCTGCAAGAGAAGTTAGTGGCAGAGGCACGACGAAAAGAGCTCGTTGATGAATCAGTGCCACGAGGAAGGGATAAAAGGCCTAGAGAACCGGAAAATTCTAGGGAGGGAGGTATGTTAAAATTAACATATTTATACTGTATTTCACTAATTATAGTATAGAAAGTGAGCGTCCAACAGCCCGTCCACGACCACTACCTCCCTCACCAGCACCTGCCTCACCATCATTACACACAGAAATGGCCTTATTCCTTAGTATGATGAATAGTCGAGCAGCCATCGAGGCTTCGACTGGGGCTAAAAAAGAAGATATCACTAGGCTAGAAGCTCGAATTGATAGCCTGGCTGCTACCATGGATGACATGATGGCTTTGCTCAGAACCCTCACACAGAGGCCGTCAGGGCAGTGAATAATACTATGGATAAATTAAATCCAACTAGGCTGTGCTTAATGAGCAGAGTTCAGAGCACAAGCGTAGGGATGGCATTGAGCATTGATTACCCAGCGCATTGGAGAATACAGTATCCTCAATGGACTACACATAGAGACTTGAATGTATCGCAAAATAGCAGTAGATCAAATTGGTATCCGTAATTATAAAAAGCACAAAAATTCTCTCTCATGATAGCACCTCACTCTTAGGAACAGGGCGAATCCAGGAAACAGCCATATTAGCCGCCAAAGATATAACACCGATGATCCACAGCGATCGTGCATAGTCTGATCCGTTGTATCGGAAGATAATAGCAAAGATGATTCCTCCAAGGTTACCGAAACCACCGACAATTCCAGAAACAATACCATTAGCAAAAGGATGCACATGAGGAACAAGAGCAAAGTTGGCTCCATTGGAGGCCTCAAGGAAGAAAGCTAGTCCAGCCATAAGACCAAACATAGCTGCCTCCGTGGACGGGTTAGATAATCCGATCGCAAGCTGGAAAGCTCCCATCGAGACTCCCAAAAAGGTAATCAGAAGCTTCTTGGACCAGACCTTGTCTGTGTACCGGTAAACCAAGTCACCGAATAGACCACCCGCCGGTCGGAAGACGACATTCAGCAGGCCGAACATGGCAGCCCACTGTCCTGATTTTGTTTGGTCCATGTGTGGGAAGTTCTCTGTGTAGTAAGATCCGAGGATGGAGTTGACTGCAAGCTCTGAGCCGAATGAGCAAGCGTAGGGGATTGCCACAGCCATGGTGGATAGACTCAGAGCCACACTCAGGGCTTCTTGACGAGTTGGGGAGACGACTGTCTCTTGTTTGAAGAGGTCCATCTGGCCCATTGTGGATGTATCGGCGTCTGAGACCTGTGGTGTCTGGGCGCCTTTCTTTTCGATGTCGATTGTTGCGGCGTTGTAGGGGGTCGTCATTCCGCTAGTCAAAATGCCGGAGTTGATGTCGACAATGTTGCCGTCGGCGGCCATAGTGGTACCATTGGACTCTTTCACCCAGAGGTGTCTCTCAGACCACTTTCCTGTTGGTGTATCCTCGCAGAGGAACAACATGCATAGCGCGACGAAGGTGATGATGATGAATGGGACAACGTAGGCGACACGCCACGCTTTGTGAGAAGGGAGACCGCTGGAGTGAACGAGAGAGTCGTAGATGGCGGGCATCAAAAAGCTGAATTGATTTGTTAGTATATTCATAGGACGGAAAGAAGAAAAGGGGGAATCCTACTATGTGATACCTCCACCTGCATTGCCCCAGCCTCCGGCGAGGGAATTGGCAGTACCGACAATACTCTTGTCGAAGAAACCAGTGCACCAGACCTGGCATGGGACGAAGGTTCCTCCCAGAATTCCAACGAAAAATCGGAGGGCAATCAGGCCCTTGGGACCGGTGACCAGACCGGCCATGGCTGTAGGAATGGCTCCGCAAATGAGTAGTCCCACGAAGACCAAACGTGGGCCAAAGCGATCACATAGCGGCCCTGCAACGAATCGGACGAGTAGACTGTAGAGGTTAGAGGGGTAACATGATTGATTCCATAGTCTGATACTTACGTTGCTAAAAGTGCGACGATGTTTGAGTTGGCGACATCTTCTTGTGTCATATTCAAGTCTTTTTTGATGGTCACACTCAACTATGAAGACGGATGATATTAGAGACTGTGTTCTTTTCTTCGTATTTCAAACATTTTGCAATTGTATCACGAACTTACCAGTGGTGGAAAGGCGTACCATGACAGGAATGCCACCATGAAGCCGAGCCATGAGAAGAAGAACACCCGTCCATATTGATCGAAGGGGTTCAATACGGGGATAGATTTGGCTTTGCGGGTACTTGGGTTGATTTCCGGTGATACAAAGAGACGTTTAACAAAGTTGGTTGCCATTTTGGTGGCCTCTTTTGTATAGTCGAGCGTTTGAGGTAGAGGTAGGCTCAGGAGCTGATATTCTAATGATTAAAAAAGCTCGGACAATTTGATATATCTTTGATGATTAAAAGTAACCAAGAGTTGTTTTGGAAATTTAGGAGAAAGATGTAGGTTGAAAAATGAATAGATCTTGGTCTCTATATAGACGTTTATTATGCTGTGTTTGCTGAAGTATAGATCTCAGATGTATCTTGTCATGACACATGGAACAACAATCAGTCTGATATTCCTGCTGCATGTCAAGTCGTCCAATTATCGTAGATAGCTACGTGCTGTCAGTCGGAAACGGTTAGTCAAGAGTTACTACTGAGTATATCTCAGGTCGCTGATTTGATACGCAAGGACAAGGTTACCGCAAGGATCATCAAATCCTTGGATAGTAAACTTACTTTTTGCCTCAGACTTCCTGAATCTTCCGCTGTATCCTGCAATGTACTTCTGATAGAGATAAGAGTATGTATTAGAGCGACCTATAACAGTTTAGGATGTATAATATGCCAAGTGCCATGATTGGAGGGAAAGTCTGATGGTATGAACCAATCTACTTCATATAACTCCGCGGAGCTTCAATTGATGAATTCAGACTTACATTATACAATTATACCAAATCTGGGGGTGGACCCTTTACTCTACGGTGGCCAGGAATTCATATCGTTGATAAACGCGAGCCTCCTCATTGGATGCCAAGCCAACCGAGATAGGGACCGAAGGATGAACTCAGCCCAGCGGGTCTTTGCATTAATGTTGATCTAACACCAGGAGCTCCGCGGAAATACTTAAACCTAGTGGCCCCAGTTGATTCTGGAGCCCTGAGGGTGAACCTTGATCAACCAAGATCTGGTGCTCCGTATCATCCACGCCAAAATTAGGGCTTCTGTCTTCAGCATAGTAACGCAAAGTCTTCCTAACAATCAGTCTAGATGGGTCTTTTTTTTATTTTGCATATTTTTAGTACAACATATGTGCGAAGTTCTATCTCCACGGGACACTGAGATAAGAGATTTCGACGTTGACTGTGCGAATAACCTTCCAGGCTTGGAATCCATGGATAGTCCGGATAGCAGTTCCAAGGTTCCAAGGAAGGTTTGTGCATCCGCTGAATAACCTACATAGTACCTATACTTAGTATATTAGTTATATCGGGGGGTAAACAGATATCCAACATCATCACTTAGCAAAAGTATTCACAGGGGCAGTGCGAAAAGATCCGTGGCTATTGTTAGTTAATATATCAAATGCCGTGGAAGTAAGAAAACAAGTTCCTTCACCAGAGACTGGATCTAAACCTTCTAATAACAACTAGAGAAATGAATAATAACTTTCAATCAAAATATGTATCTAACAAAAGACTTCGTGGTAGATTATCCAGTTGATGTAGATATGTAGAGGTCACCCTTTTTCATATATCGTAACATGAGATATTCCTTATAATAATCTACATCTGAAAAAACCTCTTCTGTGGTCTAAGACCACGATATATACTCGCGACTTTGGCAATATCTACATAGATCTGACCTTCCATCGTTTGGGCGAAGAAATAAGGAAATAAGTTCATGTAAAGCTCATGTATTCTCAAATGTTCTCATAAGGCCATTAATTATCTCAATCCCATACGCCAACCTGCTTCATCACAAAATTCTAAAGAAACCGACATGCAACATAACAACTACCAATCAATCGACTTGGCTGGCTGCACCGCTGGTGCACGAGTCAAGAACCCATCAGTAACCTTCTTCCCCTTCATACCCTTGAACTTCTTATCAACCTTATGGAAAGGATCCTCCGCCTCGCCCTTGCGAACTTTCCACTTCTCCGTCCCCAAAACTGAATCCAACTCCTCAATCGGCGGGAGTTTGATATAAACCCAGCCATCATCCCTCTCCTCAACAGGGAATGTAGCGATATTCATGCTCTCATCGTTTGAGCAGCGACCCGCCTGCTCCCCGTTGAGCTCGAAGTTGCGCTTGTGATACGGACACGACACCCAGTATTTTCCAGCATCGTCATCACCAACAAGGCCATCAGAAAGAACGAAAGCTCGCTTGTGCGGACACATCTGCTGCGTCGCATAGAACTTGCCCTTGATCTTAAAGACAGCAAGCTGTGTGTCACCGCGCTTGACATTCGCCGATGAGACCTGAGGTGGCTCGTCGGAGAAATGATCGGCTCGGACAACCGGCTGCCAGGAGACGCTTGACCACTTGTGGCCTTTGAAATCTTCTCGCTCGGTAGAGTCCTTGGGCCAGTATGTGGGTCGTTGCTGAGATCGCTCTTGGACAACTTCGACTGTGTCGACAGTTTCGTCTGTGTTTGCAAATTGCTGGAAGACCTTGCGGCGCTTGGGGTCTTTGACTGTCTCGGTCCACTCGCAGAAATAGCTGTCGACGAGCTCATGCATTTGCCTTTCCATGTCGGCACAAATTCCGAGCTTATCATCCACGATCACCTCTTTGAGGTATTTGATTCCGCCGGGGAGATTTTCGATCCATCGTGCTGTTCGTTGGAGTTTGTCGGCGGTGCGGATGTAGAAAATCAAGTAGCGGTCGATGATGGGCATCACCATATCCGCTGGTACGTCTGTAACAAGCAATTCGGCATGTCTGGGCTTTGCACCTCCGTTGCCTCCAACAAAGATGTTGAACCCAACTTCGGTAGCAATGAGTCCAAAGCTGGTAGATGTTAGTTATGGGGGTTTTTTTAACCATTTTGGAATATTTTTGTACTCACTCCTTGTTTTGGGCTTCGGCACATTCTCGCACACAGCCAGATACAGCTCCCTTGAACTTGTGTGGTGCACGAATACTCTTGTATCGCTCTTCCAGGCGAATTGCCATGCCGACACTGTCACCGACACCGAAGCGACACCATGTGGTTCCAACGCAACTCTGAACGTTCACTGTCAGTTGGTCTTCTCATGAAAGTTAATATGGCTAACGTACCTTGATTGCTCGAAGAGCCTTTGCATAGGCGTGTCCACTCTCCATACCCGCATCCACAAGTTCCGTCCAGATATTCAGAAGATCCTGCTTCTTCGCACCGAACATGTCGATACGCTGGGCACCAGTGATTTTGCAATAAAGACCGTATTTCTTGGCCACGGATCCGATAGCAATGAGCTTATCGGCTGTGATTTCACCACCTGGAATTCGGGGTACCACAGAGAATGTGCCGTTTCTTTGAATGTTGGCGAGGAACTTGTCGTTTGTTTCCTGCAAGTCGTTGACTCCCTTGTCCATGATGTGAGGATTGAACAGACTAGATAGAATAGATGCAATTGCGGGCTTGCACAGTTCGCAACCAAGAGAGTCAGGTTTCCTTCCGACAGCTTTCATGATGTCAACGAAGGATTTCAGTTGCTTGATGGCCACGATGTTGTATAGATCGGCTCGGGAGTAGGGGATATGCGAGCACACTGAGCATGTTAGTGGTGACACGAGCGAGTGCTAGGACAAGTTGATACTTACAGTTGTTTGATACCTCTTGACCCATGTCGAGCATTGTTTTATTGAAGATTGACTGAACAAGAGGCATGCAACCACCACAGCCTGTTCCTGCTTTCGTGCATGACTTGACTTGTGCAATGGTTGTGCATGTGCCGTTCTTCACATTCTCGACCACATCTCCCTTGGTGACATTGTGGCATGAACAAATCTGGGTGCTGTCATCACTGTGGGGATGTGTTAGAATCTGTTCCAAATAGCCGCATTACCGATACTCACAGGTCATCTGCATTTTCCTCCCCGTCATTCTGAGCACCAAGGATAAATTGACTTGGAGGAACCTCGAGTTCCTTCTGGAGCTTAACCATCTGATTCAGCTTCAGATAGTCTTTGGTATCTCCAATCATCATGCCGCCAAGTAAGAACTTGCCGTCCATGGTGAACAAGTACTTCTTGTACACACCACTGAAGGGATCCTTATATGTCAAGGCCTTGACAGGGGGTTCATCTCGTTGATTATCCCCTCCCAGACCAGGAGCGGTGGAAGGTCGAGCACCGGGAAGGAACTTTGGCCCATCTCTGTCAGCGAAGAAGTCACCGAAACTGGCGACATCAACTCCGAGCAGCTTCAACTTTGTGCTGAGATCCGGGCGTGTGAAACTTCTAGGCTGTTTGTCTGGGTTGGTCAGGTTGAAAGCAAGTACATCAGCCATCTCAATGCCTGGGGCAATGATTCCGAATGTCTGGTTCTCCCAGCTTGCACATTCTCCGACAGCGTAGATATCTGGGATCGAGGTTTGCAGACTATGCAAGTTAGATGGCGGATCATTGAAGAGTGATTGATAGACAAACCTTTCATCGATCACAAATCCTCCGCGCTCACCACACTGGATCCCAATGTCTCGACCAAGCTCATCTCGAGGTTGGACTCCAATCTAAACCCCAGTCAGTACATTCATCACCAGAAGCCAAAGAACAAGGACACATACCGCAAAGCAAATACAACAACACTCAATCCTCTCACCATCCTCAAAGGTAATGCCAATCACATTATTTCCGTCGTCGGTATGAACAATCTTCACCCGTTTCTGGTGGAGAACGTCAAGTCCCAACTCCCGGATCTTGCGAGTGACCAACGTCCCCGCATCTCCATCAAGTTGTCGCGCTAGGACCCATTTATTCCGATCGATCAATTTGACATTTCCGAAGTCTTCCAGATCTGTCATGGCCTTCGCGGCTTCTAAGCCTAGCAGTCCGCCTCCGACTGTGACAGCAGTTTCACCCTTATGCTGAGCTGCGAAGTCAATGAGGCGTTCCAGATCTGAGATAGTTCGATATACGAAGACGCCTTTGGCATCGTGACCGGGTGTGTTTGTTGGGAGGGTGGCATCAGAGCCTGTGGCGAGGACGAGGATATCATAGTTTATTGTGACACCGGTGGAGGTTTGGACTGTTTTGTCCGTGGGATTGATTGATGTTACTCGTGTGTTGAGGTGGTGATCGAAGGCTCGTTCTTTGAACGAGTCATACTAACAAGGGTTGTTTATTAGGGCTTGTGTTTTCTTCATTCTTGAATAATTGGGTGCCTTACCCATTCCTTTGGATTGAGGTATAAATCCTCAATCTTGCGATGTTCGAAAAATGTTGAAAGCCCAACACGATTGTATGCTACGTGGGCCTCTTCGCCGATGACGAGAATGTCGTATTTTTGTTCTGTATCCTGTTTGATAATCTTCTCACTGGTTATTGTTAGAGGAATTTCTCATGTCCGTTGGTGAAATCCCTTACATGAGGGAAATAGCGACCATTCCAAGCCCAACTATTACAATCTTCTGGCGCTGGACATAGTTCGCAGGACTGGGACTGCCATCAACTGGCTCCCCATATCGAAGTCCATCCAGTACAGGCATGGCTGAGACTGAACAATGTGAGAGTATGATACAAGCACTGACTACGGAGCACGGCAGTCATTTTAATTTTAAGAAAACTAAATCCCTCGTTCTTCTAGGCCTGATACTACGTGATCTGTGACATTACATGGTGAGTCGTACGAATCAACAAATGGTGGCTAATCAGAGTGTGAAGCCGGAACAAACAGGAACGGCGCATATCCTCCCATATCCTGATAGTTCGATCTCCGCGGAGATGACGGTTTTATGTCGACTGTGATTGGCTGATAGGGTTACAGGCTTATCTCAACGTCTGATAAGAATGAACAATATACATGACTGGGCTTTGATGAAATTCTGATGTTAGAAAAATTGTGGAGGAATGTGGATCAAAAGCAGTTTCGAATCCGCGGAGATCTATAAAATTCCTATGATGATGGTCATATTGGATGGGGCTGAGGGCCACTGAGGGTCACCGAGAATCTTAGGCCTAAATGCTCATATTTGCAGTCAATTGTGGATATTTACATCTTAAGAACTGTTCGGATTTATTCTACTTGGTTTTTTTTTTATATATTTTTGTCAATTTACTTATCTTATTCTGGAAGAAATTTCGACCCTGTTTATTATATACCTACAATTTGATAGCACAAAACAGCGTAGGAGCCTCGCCTCAGCACCATCATGGCCAGCATAACCACACAAACGATAACAGAATCCGAAACAATCTCTTTCAAAAATGCCCAAATCACAGTCGAGGACATCATTCCAAGTCCAGGGGAGCCCGACATCCCACTCCCACCACCATCAAAGAACCCCGTCGACATCTTGGACGTGGATAAAGGCACACCAGATAACCATGTACCTCGCGATCCACGATTGATTCGGTTGACGGGAGTTCACCCATTCAATGTGGAACCACCATTGACAGCATTGTATAAAGAAGGTATGGTATTCATTCCCATTTGTTATACCGAAGCCGACAAGCTAAGTCGATATACCTAAGGCTTTCTCACATCCCCGGAACTGTTCTATGTTCGGAACCACGGGCCAGTGCCCCAGGTCCGCGATGAGGATATCCCGGATTGGGAGATTAGTATAGAAGGGTGAGTGTAATCGAAACCATACTTGCGGTCCCGAATAACTGACGGATTAGCTAGGTTGGTTGAGAAACCATTAGTCCTGAACTTCCGAGAAGTACTTCAGAAGTACAACCAGATCACCGCACCAATCACACTCGTTTGTGCGGGCAACAGGCGCAAAGAACAGAACACAGTCCGGAAGTCAAAGGGCTTCTCATGGGGTCCAGCTGGTTTATCCACGGCACTATTCACAGGACCTATGATGGCAGATATTCTGCGCAGTGCGAAGCCACTTCGACGAGCGAAATATGTCTGTATGGAGGGTGCTGATAAACTGGTGAGACTTCCCTATATCATGTTCTGAGGGTGTCAGGAACTATCCCCGAGCAGAGACTAACACATCCCATAGCCGAATGGATTTTATGGAACTTCAGTCAAATTGAACTGGGCCATGGACCCAAATCGAGGAATCATGTTGGCTCATAAGATGAATGGCGAAGACCTTCGACCAGACCATGGCCGTCCTTTGAGGGCAGTGGTGCCTGGCCAAATCGGAGGTCGGAGCGTGAAGTGGCTGAAGAAGTTGATTCTGACTGATGCCCCAAGTGACAACTGGTATCATATCAATGATAACCGAGTACTCCCGTAAGTCCCCCCATTATACAATCGTGCATTGACTTCTACTAACAGTGTCAGGACAATGGTGTCGCCGGAGATGTCCGCCCTAGATCGCAAGTGGTGGACCGATGAGCGATATGCCATCTATGAACTTAACGTGAATGCGGCGGCTGTGTATCCACAACACGAGGAAGAGATCGATTTATCCACAGCCGGACCCACGTATACAGTCAAAGGATATGCATACGCTGGCGGTGGCCGGAGAATAACAAAGGTTGAGATTTCTCTAGACAGAGGCAAATGTATTTACACCCCGGACTCAACGATGGAACGTGGCTAATGTCTGTTATCATCTAGCGTGGCGCCTCTCAGAGATCGAATACGCAGAAGATAAATACCGCGACTTTGACGGCGACCTGTTCGGCGGCAAGGTAGACATGTGGTGGAGGGAGGCATCTTTCTGCTGGTCTTTCTGGTCGCTGGATGTCCCAGTGGCAGACCTAGAGACTAGCGATGCAATCCTAGTCCGTGCAGTGGACGAGGCGCTGAGTGCCATGCCGCGTGACATGTACTGGTCTGTCCTGGGCATGATGAATAACCCATGGTTCAGAGTGGCGATCACCAAAGAAGGAAATACACTGAAATTTGAGCACCCAACACATCCAGCCAAGGCTGGAGGGTGGATGGAAAGAGTCAAGAAGACTGGTGGTGACTTGCTCAATGGTAACTGGGGTGAAAGGGTTGAAGGCGAGGAACTCGTCGAGCCTGAGCCCGTGAAGGAAATCAACATGAAGAAAGACGGCGTGAACAGACAAATAGACTTGCAAGAGCTGAAAGCTAATAGCACCAGCGAGAAGCCCTGGTTTGTTGTCAATGGCGAAGTGTATGATGGTACAGGCTTCCTCGAAGGTCATCCCGGAGGAGCGATCAGTATTACATCTTCTGCTGGTTTGGATGTATCCGAAGACTTCCTTGCAATTCGTGAGTCATAAGTAAAATACCACCACACTATTGCACTGCTGACTTTCCCCCAGATAGTGAAACCGCCAAAGCAATGATGCCGGACTACCATATTGGCACATTAGACAAGGCATCTCTCCAAGCGTTGAAGAGCGATTCAGCTGGGGGTTCTAGTGAACCACGTGAAGTGTTCCTTCAGTCGCGGACATGGACAAAAGCCACCCTCACAGAGAAGAGGGATGTGTCCTGGGATACTCGGCTATTCGTATTCGACCTGGAACATAACAAGCAGACACTCGGCCTACCAATCGGCCAGCATCTGATGATCAAAGTCCAAGACCCATCAAATAACGAGGCAGTCATCAGATCCTATACACCAATGTCAGACACAAACCTGATAGGCAAAATGGAGTTGCTCATAAAGGTCTACTTCCCAACGGATAGCATTCCAGGAGGGAAAATGACCATGGCTCTCGACAAGCTGCCGCTCGGCTCAGAAATTGACTGCAAGGGTCCGACAGGGCGGTTTGAATATCTCGGCAACGGCCGGGTCTCAATCAGCGGCAAAGAGCGCCATCTCCGCTCTTTCAAGATGATCTGTGGAGGAACTGGCATCACACCAGTCTTCCAGGTTCTGCGGGCTGTCATGCAAGACGCGCAAGATCCCACGACGTGTGTTGTGCTAGACGGAAACAGGCAGGAGGAAGATATTTTGTGTCGTTCTGATCTTGATGCTTATGTGGAAACCGATTCTCGGAAATGCACTGTCGTGCATACGTTGACTAAAGGGTCTGATACCTGGACTGGTCGTCGGGGCCGCATTTCCGAGGAACTTCTCGCGGAGTATGCGCCTCCAGAAGAGCAGAGTATGGTTTTGGTCTGTGGCCCTGGGCCTATGGAGAAGTCTGCTCGCAATATTCTTCTTGCCCAAGGCTGGGCCGAGTCGGATCTTCACTTTTTCTAGGTTTGGTGCGGGTGGTTTGGAGTTTGGGCTGTACGTTAATAATGGGTATGAGGCAGATAACATGCTAGCCAGAAAGATATGACATTGCGATTTCATTTGCATAGAAACGAAGTGAATTTTGAAGAATCTCGTCAATCATAAATCATAACATGTCCAAGCAGTACGCATCAAACAGATATAGAAGCTCTAGGTCAAGTCCAATAGGTTGTTCTTTACACATTCTGAATGTGCAGCAACGGATTCCTTCGATCAATAGTAGTTTTTCACGTCTAGTCTCACCCGTAGATGCTCAAAGACGCTGGTTGGGTCTGTCCGCGAAGAGAAGAATTCCCCTGATTTGGCCATTGATTTCGAAGTGGCCTTTCCGGACTCCAGGCTGCGGAGGTAGTTGACAAAGGCAGAGGTCTGTTTTCTAAAAGACTGGTACAGGTGGAGAACAGCTCCTTCGCTTTCGTTGCGCATCCCGATTCCATCTGCTCTTGATAGAAGGCTGAAGCCCAGAATAGTGCCGAAAATGGATTCAAGCAGTTTGGCCGCCTGCGCATGGCGCTTGCTGAGGAATAATGCGAACAGCATCTGGTCCAACATGTCTTCGTGATAATCACGAAGTCGTGGTACCGAGTGCGCTGCTTCAATCGTACCATCAATGTCACCACGGTTGAGGCAGTGCTCGATCTTGGTAAGTGTGTTTTGGAAGCGCTGCCAGATGGATCCGATGCCAATATGGAAGCAGTAATCACTGACCGCTAGCACAAAGTGTTGGGCATCCACCCTAAATTTCTGGTATACATTGTGTGTGTCTCCTGCTAGAGATACTCGAGCAGTAGAATCCCGGATAAGTCCTTTGACGGCAGAAACCATGCGGATTAACCGAAGCAAATGCTTGAAGAGTCGATCATATTTATTCAAAGAGCGAACAGTAATGAGAGATTCAAGGACTTCTGGCGGCGTGTACTGCAGACGAAGGAAGTCCAAAGCCTCTATTGCATTCGGGTTTTTACACCGTTCGATTTCTTCGTCTGTCAGTTCTCGAATTCCGAAGCTCAGGCCGCCAGGCAACTCATTATCCTTTTGAATGTGGGATTTCTCGTCGTCTTCTGTGTTTGTGTTGCCGAAGTAACAATCTCCCAACAGGCCAATCAACACGAGTCGCAACTCTGAACTAGCTGGAGGCCATGTATCACGACTGCCGAGGCGTAAACCGGTGTCAACACCACTGCGCACTTTCCCAGCTTTTCGCTCTCCACTTTCCATTTCCGGGTCGAATAGGGAATTAGAAAGCCGGGCGACAAATGAGCCCTCTCCCAACAACTGGAAGCGCCATTGCATGTTTAGATGATGGCGAATTCGATGTTCTTTAAAGAGAAGGTGCAGGCAAGAGTAGTCGATGAGAAGTGCCTGCGACGAAAGAATGGGCGCAAGAGATAGATGGAGGCCAGATGCCAATTCAGGACCGAGATAACTTGCTGCATTGGCGTGTTCAGTTTCAACTCCACGGGCTTTATCAAGCAGTTGCTTAAAATCATCTTTTGAAAGAGCCTTGTGATCTGTGACCGGCCCCGAAGCATTCTTTTCATCATCTATGTCGAAAAGTTCAAAGGCCGCCGTTGTAAGTTCTGTGTGGGCGATTTGATCGACACCCTCGGTGACGACATTTGATGGCGAATCCTGCAAGCCTAAATCACCTTTATGATATCTCTTGATCTCAGCGCGGAGCTTTGACTCGTACTCTTGGGCTTTCGTTTGAATTTGCTCAATATCAGCCCAAGTGGTCGCACAATGCAGATGAAGACCACCAGTTCGCGAGAGAACATCACGCCGTGCGATAGGATGGTGAGGGTGGGATCGTTTCAATAGTTGAAGACTTCGCCCACTTTCAAAGATGGAACGGGCTTGGTCGGCCGGGATGAAAGACGGCATGTGGTCCGCTTGATAGATGTGGTCGATTCGTGCTGGCCCAGTCCTGAACTTGACAGCATCATGAGTATTCAGTTGGACGAAGGCTTTGCCGCTTGCCATGGATTCTTTCAGAGCTGCGTCTTCGGGTCTAAGCCCAATCCAAGTCTCAATGAATTTGAACCATGGCTGAATCACTCGAATCACAATTTCATGCATAAGGTTCTCCATCCAGCCAAACTTCTCGGCAAAAAAGGCTGCACGTTCCATGACAATTGACATAACTTGCGCGTCCGAGACAGCCCTTTGCGCAGCACCAACAATAGCTGCCAGGGCACCTATCAAGTCCCCGCAGCGGTGGAATAATGCCTTTATTTGTAGGAGTGAGGCAATATTCTTTGACTGGTTAGAGATCTGCTGTTCAAGGTTGAATATTATTACAGCAACCGTGCTGCTTAATGTGAACAAAGCAGTAAGTTCTTTGCATTTGACTGGCGGGTTTTGCGCAAACAGCCGCATGCGCTGCATATCGGTACCACATTGTAGCATATATTCAATCACATTTTCCAATGCCAATGAGCTAATACCAGAAACCCGGATATCCTTCAAATGTCTTTCAAATTGGTTGGTGCGTTGCTCGTAGCGAAAGAATGCAGAGCTCCAGCCAAGCCCGAGACGAAGCAGTGATCGAATGAACACATCTGTTCGAACTATTGGAGTTGGTACAACATCTCTCTTTGTTATGTATTGCTGTGCCAAAACTGCATCGAATCCCGCTGGGCCAGATTCACTAAAGTAGACAGACACAGGCTCTTGGAAAGACCTGTGTTGATATCTCTCCCATGACTTCTGTGGAGGTATTTGGCCAGGGTCTTCCTGAAGTAAATCCAAGGACCATATATTGTTATCATCCCCTGAGATGTCTCTTAACGAATCACAGGTGGTGTCAGACTCGCCGTCTATAGAGGGATTGATGATCGAGTCGGTAAATGATTCAGGTTTGTCCAAGCCGGTTGGAAAGAGATCCAGCTTCCATACAGGGTCGATCTTATCTGCGGGCTGTGGGTATATCTCAAAGCAGGATGTAGTATCATCTATGGGAAAAGAGTGTTATTGAAGGTTCTAGGGAATCTGCGGTTGACACTTACCACTTAGAGTAGTGTTCCATGGTAGCGATCCCAATGGCTGTAGGGCTTCTATGCTGAATTTGGATAGTCTCCAGAGGCTTTCACTGGAGAAAGGATCCAGCTCATAATCGCAATCCATAGTGAGACCATGCTCAAATGAGCGAGATGTTTGACGCGTGAAAGTTCCAAGGTCCCGCGACGGAGATGGCTATCGCCGTGCACAGACCCTTGATAACAGAAAGTGCCCTCGCTTTACTCGAAGCTCAACCACTACCTCCCCTCTCCAATTTCATTCTTTCCTACTTCCTGTGGTCCTCAAATATTGCACCTAAGCTACAATGCCTCCAAGAAAAAAGACCAAGCGTGCGCACTCGCCTACACCCCAAGATGATACTGTGGCGGAGTCGAGCGCAAACACTCCGTCAAGCGACAGCGTCAGCAAGTCAGACACCGACTACGACCTCATCACAGATCCCTGGACAGACGAACAAGAAACTGCGCTCCTCAAAGCGATCATAAAATGGAAGCCAGTTGGTGAGTTCAATGTCCATATCTCTTAGGTCCACAACGCAGCTAACCGTCTCGCCATAGGCCTACACAAACACTTTCGGATGCTCGCAATCTCGGATTACCTCAAGAGCCAAGGATACGCACCCTCCACAGCGGAACATATGCGGATTCCAGGGATCTGGAAGAAGCTAGGCTCATTATACAACTTGGAAGCTCTTGACGAGCGGGTAAGCGTTGATCGAAGCTTTATCCGCGCTGGTTCATTTTGCTGAATAAGGATACCTTCACAGGAAGATTCAGTGATCACCGATGTCAACGAAGACGACGAAGGATCCGGTGAGATGTATTGCACATTTGAGCTGCCGTATGACGAGTACGGCGATATGATGTTTGAAAGGCGGCTGGCGATGGAAGAGTCATTATCGCCAGTTACTAGTCGTGCCAGCCGCGCAGGCGGATCGCGGCGAGGAAGCACAGTCGCAGATACAGATGGTAAGGAGCGATATGATTTACAGCCTGGCGTACAACCCATAAACTAACTTCTTGCCCGCCACAGAGCCAAGGTCTTCTCCCGCCCCGTCTCGAGGTCGCATATCCCGCCCCTCCACGCGTGGAACACGCTCAACTCGGCTGCAGGTGGAAATCGGCCCAGGGAGTCAAGGCAAAGTATCAGACGAGGGAGGCGATTCGGCAGAAGACACTGGTGCGAATGATGAGGATGACGAGGAAGGTGAGGAGGGGTGAGGAGGGCATTAGTGACGAAGATGAGGGCGAGGGCGAAAAAGGTGGTTCGCGGAGCACCCGAGCGCAGACATCTCGATCCAAAGCCAAAGATAACAGGCCATCGACTGGCACTGCGACACGCAGGACTGCCCGACGGCGTTAACAGGGCCAAGTTTTCAATATGGGCTCTAAACTTTGATACCTATGGAGTTTGGGGGATGGCGTTCTCTTTTGTTTTAGTGATGTGTATGACTATGCAGGCATCTTGTACCTTATACTACAGTAGCAGAACCGATCAATCTACGATACCGATCTACCAAGACATGATTGAAGCAGGCTCAATGTTGTTTAAGATTCAGGCGCCTCCAGGTAACCAAAAGTAGGTATATTTCGATCGCTATAGCTCTAATGTCGTTCGAAGGGTACAAAGGGAATAGATCAGGGGGTCATAGTACAAGGAGTGTCAGCGGCGCTTGATTTACAGGCGCTTGATGATAGCTCCAGCGTACTCGTGGGTCTTGGCCTTGCCACCAAGATCACCGGTGAGGGTCTAAAGGTCACGGGGTTAGTAATGCGCGGTAACTGTAGGAAGAGTTGTAAAAGCTTACCTTGCCCTCGGCGAGAGTATCGAAGATGGCCTTCTGGATGCGGTTGGCGTGGTCGTGGAGACCCATGTGCTGCAACATCATGATACTGCTAAGAAGCATAGCAGTGGGGTTGGCGAGGCCCTTGCCGGCGATATCGGGGGCGGAGCCGTGGACGGCCTCGAAGATGGAGCACTCGTCACCAATGTTACCGGAGGGGGTGAGACCGAGACCACCGATCAGGCCGGCGCACATATCGGACAGAATGTCACCGTACAGGTTGGGCATAACGAGGACCTTGTCGTTGTAAGGGGTAGGGTCGGTGACGATACGCAGGCATGAGTTGTCCAGCAGCTCAGCGTCGAACTCAATATCGGGGAATTCCTTGGCGATCTCACGGGCGGTGTTGAGGAACAGACCGTCGGACATCTTCATGATGGTGGCCTTGTGGACAACACGGACCTTCTTCTTGTTGATGGACTGCGCGTACTGGAAGGCGAAACGGAGGACACGCTCGGAAGCTTCGCGGGTGATGAGCTTGATGCTCTGCACGACACCGTCGACAACAACGTGCTCAATACCGGAGTATTCACCCTCGGTGTTCTCACGAATGAGAACAGTGTCGACGTTGTCGTAGGGGGTCTTGTAGCCAGCGATGGAGCGGCAAGGACGCAGGTTGGCGAACAGGTTGAAAGTACGGCGGAGAGTCAGGTTCAGGGAGACGTGACCCTTGCCAACGGGGGGTCTGGAAAAGCCAAGTTTAGTATCGCAGTCCAGATGCGGGATATATGGAGGGAATTTGAGGCCGGAACATACAGCGAGGGGACCCTTGAGGGCGACGTAGTTGCGGCGCACACTGGCAATGGCATCGTCGGGAATGGCGGTCTTGCCATCCTTAAGGATAGGGGGTGACATCAACGGATTCCCACTTGATGGGGGCCTATTATTGACTTAGTATTTTGATCGTGTTAAAGAGTTGACTCGTTGCGAAATCGCTACCTTTGCGGCCTCGAAGATGTCCTTAATGGACTGAGAGATCTCAGGACCAATACCATCACCCTCGATCAGAGTAACAGTGTACTTGCCCTATTTCAAAAGATCAATTAGCATTGTCATGGTTATACACTTGGTGATGTGCTCGATTTATGGTCGGTGTGGGCTGCGCGGCTGGCACCGGCATGGAGAAGAAAAACAGGTTCGGGTGGGAGAAAAACGTACATCAGGACCCTTCTGACCCTTGAACTTGGCAACAGCCTCCTGTGCAGGGCTGGCGTAGAAGCGGATCTGTTTAAAAGGTCGAAATTTAGTCAATTGAGCATTGATAGCGACTGGGTTGTCTTGAGGGGGTTGGTACCTGCGCGATAGGAGCAGCAAATCGGGGGGCCACGCGGGACGGGCGCATGCACTGGCGAGCGACAGAGAAGTTCCGGGCAGCGATCATCTTGAAAGATCCCTTCAATTTCTTGGGGAGAAGATTAGAGGTGGTGAGGGGGAGGAATGAAAGAAGGAGAAGGGGAGAAAGAATCAAATCTCTCGGCGCCGCACCGATCCGACCGACCCTCAGACCGCATTGGTGGTTTCATTTCCCCCCCGGCCCGAGTCCACTCTTTGACCTGGTGTCCACTCTTGACTACCAGCTATAGGTTCTCAGCATTGATTAGGGTTCTGCTATCAGATCTTGGTCACCTGCAGAGTGACCACCCTGATTCTCCTTTGTATTTCAATTCGTCCTAGCTACTGCACACCTGGCAATAATGGCGGACCTCGACGTCGCAAGCCACTACAACCTACCCTCCGAGTTCCCCGAGGAATGGCCGGCATCTTTAGACGTGGCCGATGAGCCAGAAGAACAACCAGTTCAGCGAACAGACTCCCGTCCACGCAAGTCCCGATACATAGCTCTCGAACGCAGTACCAGTGATTGGAGAGGCAAGTTTGGTTCACGAAGAGGGAAGGAGGGCAGAGACAATGCGCGGGAAGATGAGCCCGATCCCTTGGGTACAAGCGACAGCGTTCTCCGGATTCTCAAGCAGCGAGGAGTGCCATTGGAGGAAGAGGGCAAATCACGGTACCTGTTGTCATCGACATCATTCTCGCCCGCACTATTCCTATCACAAGCGCATCACTCAGCCTCTATCGAATCACTGATGGGCGGCCTGGATAACTTGTCGCATTCCATCGACCAGAAGTCGGCGTCGCTGAAAGTGCTGGTGGAAGCCAACTTTGAGCGTTTCGTGCGTGCCAAGGCAACTATCGATAGCGTCTACACTGAGATGAGAAACCAGGGCGTTGATAAGGACCCACGTCTTACTCCCCGCAGGTCAGGACATTTCCGGAGCTATTCAGGTCAACACCGGAGTGTATCTCCTGCCCCAGTGGCTCCTAAGAAGACCGCTCTGGTCAAGGAGAGCGAGTTCGGCATGAAGGGTATTAGAGGTCCTTTGGTTGAAGCTTCTGTCAAGGCCGAGGAGGTGTGGGGGCCGGCTCTTGGGGGTCGCGAACGAGAGCAGGTACTGAAGTCGGTGGTGGAGACCATGGAGAAACACCGCGATGTCTATGAAATTGGAAGCCACCTGTCCAAGTCCATCCAGCAACGTGATTACGATGCTGTCTTTGAGCAGTATACCAAAGCAAGGACACTCGCTAATCAGGCGAAAAATATCGCTGAGCAGGCATCCACCTCCCGCCGGCATCTAAACGACTCTGAGACACACACCATTTTGGCTATGGGCCGGATGTGGATGGACGTTGACCACCAAATCCACGACTTTAAGCGTGATCTCTGGAGGCGTCTTGCCGATGCCCCCACCACGTCAACTACAAGCACAGCCTTGGGACCTGTGGAAGAACATATGGAGTTGATCGGAGCATTGTTGGAACTCGGCGTCGAAGACAACCCTATCTGGACATGGCTTCAGAGTCGCTATGAATTCTTGAAGACAAAGATCACAGGGTTCTGTGACCGATGCAAGGTTGAAATTGAAATTTTAAGAAGAAGACTTGCCGGCGGAGAGAGACCAACTCCACAGGCTACGGCATCCTATCTCCGCCTGGCACCTCGAGATGGTGCGGTAGAGGTACCAGGGAGACTAGACACGGATCAAGTCATTGAGTTGTGGGAATGCATACAAACTTTCCTAACCCGACTTCTGTCCTCGCAAAGTGGTTTACTGGGCGAAGTTTTGGATTTCTGGGAAGTCGCACAATCATTCATTGATGGCAATCGACAACGGCTTTTGCCCGCCGGGTTCGAAGGAGAGAGTCGCAAACATCACCACCTTTCAGACGATAATATTAAGGAACTAGAGATGGGTATCACAGTGCTGGTCAATATCATTCGAGAGAACGTCGTGGCCCTCTTCACGGAACCCCCAACCGAGGATATCTCCCTACTGTTCTCGCCAATTCCGGCAAGTCCATCAACCCCAGAGTCGAGGGGTATTACTCCAACAGAGTCCCGCTTCAAGCTCGATCCGAAGAACCTACCATATCCTCCCCCAAAGCTTGGAGAGCACTGGGAGGATTTCGCATTCTGGCCACCATTTTCCAATTCTCTCAGTGGAGTGCATTATCTGAGTAAATTCCTCGCCACCGTGGGCACCGCGGCGAGCGAAATGGCAGCCCTAAGGCCGATTGGCGGCTCTGGAAAAACCTATGACCTCCTCAAAACCCTTGTTAGTATTGCCCGGGAACGATGTGCACGTGTGGCGTGTGCTGCCTGGAGTAAAGATGCGGAGATCTGCAAAATGTTAGAAGACTGGACACGCGATTCAGAGAACCGTGATTTGACTAAGATGCCCGGGTTCTTTGTGGCTTTTGAGAGTGCTGTCCTTGTAGGCATGCAAAAAATCCTTTACATCTCGGAAGCTATGGCAAAGTCAGGTTCTGTGGATGTTGTCACTCAGCCGCCTGCGAAACTGCTTCAAATGGTCCGCTCTCAGTTCGTATCGAGTGTTTACAAGGCGTTAAGCGGCCTGGTCGAAAACGCCGAGCGCCTGACGACAGTAGATGAAGAAAATGAATGGATTATTGCTCGACCAGCAATGACAAGCCAAGCGACTGACGCAGCGTTGTCGATTCTCTCAGCTGATTCGGTCGATTCTTGGAATCGGGTAAGTGGCGGTCCAATTTGATGTGATATCTAAATAACTGACCACATAAACAGAATGTTCGAATCCTTCTTACACTTTCAAATCTCAAGGCTCTACAGGCCGACCATGTCCCACAGCTTATCTCGAACTTTGAGACATCCTTCTCAGTGAAGCTAACGGAAGAGGCCAAGACTGTCCGGGACGTGCTAAGCCAGATTGAAGACAGGCTATTCCAGTCATATATCACCCCGACTACTACCTTATTGAACAAAACAATCACCGCTGGCATTTCATCTCCGGACTGGGAGCCGTCTGTTGACAGGCCGGAGCAAGTCCGCCCATATGTCTACAACACTATGCTGACCATGGTGCTGGTCCACACAGAGATCTCCACAACAATTCCATCTACTGTGTCACCAGGTGCTAATCGCGCTGCGTCAAGCTCACCTTCCTCGCTGCTGGTCACCGTGTTAACACATCTCCTTTCTCAAATTTCTTCATCATTGCTTGATGCCTTCCGTGCTCGGTCTTCCTTCTCGTTAGCAGCTTTGATGCAAGCTACCTTGGACACCGAGTTCATTGCACAGACTCTTTCCGCGTATATTACTGAGGAGGCATCTAATGTACAAAGCCAGATCTACGTCGAGCTAGATTGTCGTACCACAAACGAGGCTCGCACGAGACTGAAGGCCGAACTAGGAGAAATGCGAATTATCCTAAAACGGCTCAGAGATCGGACGAAGGGAGAGTTTGCTTGTTTCAAAAAGCCGAGAAGCGGCGGTGGTGGAAATGGCGGAGGGGCCTCCAAGCCTTCCGCTGCAGCCGCGACATAGGTTTAGCAAGACAGTTAAAGAATCGAATATTGAATGCTTTGAATTTCTTTAATTTTTTCATATCCAACCGGGTATCACGAAAACATAGTCCACATCATGTGTAGTTCTTGCCTTTGCTCTCTAATTCTGACCAACCATCCGCTGCACGCGACTAAGCAGCGCATTGCTCTCTCTACCTAATCTTCTCTTCCCAAACTGGTCTGGCCGCTTCGCGCGCAACAGCTTCTCACGCTCATTTTGTTTCGCCTCACGATCCTTCTGTCGTGCTTCCTCCGCTTTCCTCCGCTTCTCTGCAAACTCCATCTCCTTTGAGAATGCAGAAGGCTTTGGCCTGCGCTCTCTCTGTTTGCCCTCGCCTCGTGGGCGCCGTTCTGGTCTAGGTGCAGGTGCCGGCTCGGCCTCGGGCTCGTTCAACATGGCTATGCGATCCGGATGAAGTTCCAGAGTCGTTGTGTCATCACCGGCCTTTTCCTCATCCTTCCCAGTTGTTATTTCATCTGCTTCGGCGGTGTCGTACACGGATCTCCTTGGTGCGATGGCAAGTTCTTCGGCTTTGATCTTGGCATAGGCCTTCTTCACTTTGGCTTTGTGAATCAAGTCATTTTTGATCTTTTGGGCTGTTGTTAATTGTTCGTTAGTCTCATTCGAGGCATAGCTTTCGGGCACGCTCACTCTTGCGACGATATGTGCCATCTGGTAAGTTGGCGGGTCCAACGCTAAAACCCTTGCGCTTCTTGGTCGCGGGATCGCCCTTCGATGCTGGAGCAGCATCGCCGTCGTGGGTACGTTTCGGTGCCATTTTGATATTCAAACAAAACAAATGTGTTTCGTCGTGACGTGTGTTGGAATCGAAAAGCTTTTGGAGAAGAAAAAAAAAGTGGCGATCTCCGCACGGAACATCGGTCTCGGCCACTAACAGCTAAGTATGAACTTTTTGAACCATACAATAGATGTATACAACGCTTTTTGTCTGACTTAATTTTGATTCTAAAGGATTGAAATGATAGTTAATGAGTATTTAGAATATCTTCTACAATATCATCTACAATGTGTACAATACATGCGACATTATCAAAGATTATATTATCATTTTAGCTGGTCTGCACACTATGTGTGCCCTTTTTCTCCCTCTATTTCTCCCCAACATCTGTCCCATTTTTTTAGGCATCAAGCCTCTAAGGTCATTATTGAGACCTAAAGAATGCAAATATACAACATATTACAATGTAGCCCTGGAGGACTACCCAATCACTGCAATACAACGTCACTGGTCCATCACATGACGTTCTCAGTCCGGATCTCCGAGATCGACGGGTGCCCACCTCATTCAACGACACAAATGCACACGACCTACTCAATACTTTCTTCCCCTATTCAACCATTTTTGAGGCATAAACTGGGCATTCATACATTTGAGAGAGCAAAAGCCAGGCCAAGGGTGTGACATACAAAGTACTCTCTTCTATATAATCCGCTATCTCCTTCACCAATCAGTAAAATCACTGCATATACCCGAATCATACTGGTACACCGCATTCAACTTGGACCCCCCACCACGGCACAGCTCGGCGCTGGTTTCAAAAGGTGCTACGTGGGTGGCCTCCTGAAATGTCACCTTTAGCGTTTCAGGCCTTATAGTCTGCCCTTATCACGCCACCATGCCCCTATTTCGAGATCCGGATCGGCGGCGTCATTATCTATGGTCACCCGACCATGGCAATCGCGAACGCCCGACCACAGGGTCCTCCCAGTCCCCGCTAAATGATCTCAATTTCCATGAGATAGCTGCTCCAGAAATGACAACCAACTCTATGCATTCAACGGCGTTGGATCCGCCCAAGTCCTGGGCGAATGACCGGGAGGAACTCATACACCGCATCAAAGAATCTTCGCCTTGGAGACTTCAACATATGGTATGTGAATCTATCCGTGAATTTGAAAGCAGATACGTCTGTTTTCTTTTATTTTCGTTATATTTTCTTTCACTTTTCTTTGATAGTCCAACCCATCTCAAGTATACGTCGGCTAACATACCAATAGTCCCCGGATAGGCACAACAATGGTGTATTTAACTCTCGGACCTCACCAGAGCAATCACAGACAGCAGCGAAGGAGCATGAAGGCCGCTCTCTTAGCCAAGAATATCACACCAAAGCGACAGAGGAACTGGAATCGCCGGCCGATATCCAGAGACCTCGATCCGCATTACACTCCGGTGATTTCAGGGAAGGCGCCACAGATCCCCATGACTCAAACGCTCCTGGGTCTCCTTTTCCCGGGCCCAGCTCGGCTTCTCCCTTTGCTAATTTCAGCTCCTCTCCTACTACTCCCTGGTTTGGAGCACCGATTTTGCCACCCGATTTGCGAAGGACAAGCACATCAAATGAACATCGTCAATCTGATGATATTTTGAATGCTCGCGCTCGTGCACCGTCAGTGGGTTCATTCTCATCAAGCTATATTCTGAAAGCTCCCACCAGTCCCCTAGTATACCAAGCGAATAATACCGACTTGGACTTTTCGTCCCGTGTTGACCATGGGGACGTTTCGGAGTCTTTGGAGAGAAAGAACCGGCGCCGTACTTTGCCACCAGAGACATTTGGGAATCTCCAATTCTCCCTACCAAGCCATCAAATTCCTAGCCTTGGCAGTCCATCTCCACCCAGACGGCAGCATGATATATTTACCAATCAAACGTCCTTGCCTCGCCGGTCATTAACCTCGGCATATAGTCTTCAACTCGCACCGTCCCCGGGAGGGCAGATCTCACCATCGCGAATAAGAAGGCCATCTTTTGTCTCCGATATCTTATCAAACTCCCACGCACCGATGGTAGGGTCTTACGAGGAGTCAATTTTGCGCGGAAGAATGTCAATGAATCCTTCCAAGCCGCTGGATTTCACGGCTCAGATCGGTGTCCTAGGCAAGGGGAAATGCAAAGGCCATCTCAAATGTCCACCACATGTTACGGTCCCATTTTCGGTTGTTTTCTACAGCTATCCAACCTCGGGGTGTGGCCGCTCAATCTCAGACGACAATCCAAGTCCCTATGTGGGACAGATTGACTTGGAAAATTCCCTCCCAAAAGAGAATCCCAATCCGACTCGACGCCGCAGGCGAAATCCAAATCCCACGGCACTACATGAAGACGCTCCCGTCATAAATGCAGTAAATGATACTCGTACAAGTGGTGCTGAGTCACAACGCCGTCGGGAAAAGAAAAATCGCAGGTCAGAATCGCCTAAATGCCCTCCAGGAGGGTCTTACCGGATTCCCCAACAAGGTCAACTACAAATCATAATCAAGAACCCGCACAAGACAGCAGTCAAGCTTTTCCTAGTTCCATACGACCTCAGTGATATGGAACCTGGTACGAAGACCTTCATTCGACAACGCAGCTATTCGGCAGGTCCGATCATCGATATGCCGCTCAGTGCACGGAAGAATTTTGGGACCGATCGCCCTGAAGCTTCCTTGAATCCCACAGAAGACCCTCGAGACAAACCCACGTTGCGATACCTCATTCATCTGAACATCTGTTGTCCTGCACGCGGGCGCTTTTACCTACATTCGACTATTCGCGTGGTTTTTGCAAACCGCGTCCCGGATGGCAAAGAGAAATTACGGAATGAGATCCAAAATCCCGAGCCTCGGTACACACCATACAAGCCATCCCGAGAGTCTTCCATCTCAAGTACTGCGAGCACAAATGTGCGCCTGGGGATTGAACAAGCTTCCAGCAGACGGAGTATAGCCCAGGGAGTGATCCCTCATCTCCATCCACATGTATCGTCTCCTAGCGATTTCCCCTCACAGCTAGATGTGCCAAGACCCATGGATGTTACGGGTGGCCCGCAAGATACTCCTCCGCATAGTTCGTCTCAGTACAACAAACTCACCAAGCACGATGAGGTTTACAGACGTCATCCAGGCGGTTCAGAAGCCAGCGAGAGCCTACTCGCCAAAAGACTCCGAGGCCTCGATGTGCACAGGTCAGAGTCCACAGTAGACGAACGGCATCCACTCAAATTAGGCTTCTATGATCGACCATCTCCCACACATAACCACTGCCCTCGCTGAATGAACTCAGCGCAATATACTCCAAGAACCTCTACCTCGCCATTCAGTATAATAATAGCACCATCCAACACTTATTTCCGACGTGTATCTTGGCCCTGACTTGACATATCATCTCATTTCCTATCTACGCCATTCTCAAAGAACAGCACAGAACAGTATGACATAGGCGCAACTGGTTTGCAGCCGATCCCCTGTTTATACTAACCTACATAATAGCGCCGAGTGTTTTTTTATTCATAGTGATTCACGCCCAGGCTATGTGTGTATTTCTTTTCTCTATCACTTGGGCGTTTAGTTGGGCTGCTTTCATTATCAGTGCTTTATGGATATATTGGGGAGCCCAGGCGCATGGGTCATTGACTATACCCCCTTTCTATAGTTCTTTTTGGTATCTTCCGTGCTCTCCGTGTGGTTTTACCGTTTACATTAAGTTTATCTGTTGGTGAGGTCAACTTGTTGCATTTTGGAATTAGTTATATATATTTCGTCGTGTGAACTGTGTTGCTGCGCGATTTTAACTTTCATCCGTGCCTGCCAACAATGTACATCAACGGCGGATATATATTGGGGAGTGTTCACATTCAAGAGTTTTTGATTTATAGAAAGACGTAAGGTAAGATTTCATGGGATGTATACCTAGATAAGAATAGGCGGGTTGGATTTCTGCAATTTATATCTACAGAGCGCTAGATACAGCAACTAAATTATCCAAACAAGTGTCAAGCCATCTAGGAAGAAGTCTATGTGAGCTCGACCTGTCGAACATGATGTATTACAATTCTTTGGAATCCATGAAAATAAAATTACATGGACCTCTTCAACCAATGAGCCTAGCTTAACCAGCATGCTCCACGATCTCGCTCACCAGCACGCCGTTCTTGATGTAGCTCTTGAACTGCTCGGGTAGAGGGCACTCCTTGGTATCTTCATCAGTGCCCTCCGGCGGCGGAAGGTTGATGTTAATAGCGGAGCACTTGCTAGTGAAGATCTCGGCGTTGAGGCTCTGCTGGCCGAGGTAAACGGCTGCACCATCAACCTGATCCAGCAGCAGAGTGGGGACCGTGCCGTCGATCTGCACAGCGAACTTGGGGCACTTGATGACGTCAAGACTGCTGACGAGAGAGTCGACGATGAGGGAGAGACCAACGCAGTTATCGATGGCAATAGCGTTGGCCTTGTTGGAGACCTTGATGATGGTCTTGTTGCAGCGGCTAATGAGGATGGACTGGTTCTGCTGCGCGGGGATCTCGATGATATCGCCAGGGGCATCAAAGTTCTCGACGAGCCACTTGCTGCCCTCGAGTTCCTTGCGGGGTGGCTTGCGCGCACGCATGTTCTCAGGCTTGGGCTTTTTGCTAGGTGCTGGCGACTTGCCCCGCACGGCGCTAGAGCCTTCAGACTCTGGAACAATTGATCCGGCACGCAGGCTGGGGTTCTTGTGTGTCATCTGCGATTTGTCGACCTTGCGAAGGGTGGAGGTGATACCCTCTCCCTGGTTGAGTTGGTTGAAGACGGCGCCCATGTCTGCTGCTGGTGCTGCGGGGGCCGGAGCGGGGGGAATACCAGGAGGTGGAGGTGGAGGAGGAGCACTGCCACCAGGGACGTTGAGGGCAGGGACTGGGGGAGGAGGGGGAGGGGGGAGGAGGGGCACCGCCAGTGACTGGAGCAGGTCCGCCCTTAGCCTGCTTCAAAGCTTCCAAAGCATCAATGCCTGACTCATTATTCCATGTCAGACCCTGGGGGAAGTGCTTCTTAAGGTACACCGCAAGAGCCTTGAAGTTCTGATAGTAGGCTTTGATGTATTCGACATGTGCCTTGTCCCTGTCAAACTGTCAACCTGGGGGTTCCTTCAAAACATCATCAACAGGAGTGCTCACTTGTCCTTGTACTCCTTCAGCACCTTATTTCCGTAGTATTCAATGCCACCGATCATGTCCGTGACATACTCCGCGGGCTTGCTTTCAAAGAACCAAGCAAGCGCGATAATACCCTCCGCAACAGCGCTCAGGTGGTTGAACAGCGGCGATGCTCTGTTTGATTCACGAATGTTGTTAATGTTATCGGATGCTTTATGCAGATCCGTCATTAACTCCGGGGGTTGGGTATCAGGCTTCTTGGCCTTCGTCACAACGAAAAGATAGGTGCGTTCAGCTTGGAAGGCTTGAAGGACGGCTTTGGACTATAGATCCAGTCAACAACTACTCGCGACATACCAAGTTCATAGACTTCAAAAACATACCTGCTCAGCAACCAGACCGCCGATCTTCTCTCCCAGCTTGACAAAGTTCTGAACATCGCCCTTGATCAATGCATCGAAGTCCTGAATTTGCGGTGGAACCGGGGCGGCCACAGGGGCTGCGGGCGGAGGAGGGGAAGGCTTAGGGGGTGGTGGAATAGCGGGTATGGAAGAAGGAGAGCCGGTCAAGGACTTTGACGCGCTAGAGTCATCGTATGACATCGCCATATCCTCCAAGCGTGAGGTCGCTGCCTCGAGCCTGTAGATAAGTCCAATGTCAGTCAAGTGTGCTGGATATAGGTGTTAAAGCGGCTTAGTGGGGATTAAGCCGAAAGTAAACGAAAGAAACGCCATGAGCCAAACACTGCTAGCATTATGGATACATACCGCTTGATGAGGGTGGTGAAATTATGCATATGGCCGCCGGACGCCATGATAGGCAACACGTTGCTCCAACGGTGGAAGTGGAAAGATAAAGGGGATGATTTGAGTAGGTTGAAACCGAGGGATTGTCGAAAAGCAAAACCTCTCTTCTATTGAGATTTAGGCACTCGAGTTCCAAAAACACACGAGGTGATAAGGAGTGGAAGGAAGACAAAGGCCGAAGCTCCTGAGGTCCGCAGATGACCTAGACGTGGTATGGTACGTTACAACGGGATCCGTTGGTGGAAATGACGTTGCGGGGTATATTTGGTAATTATATTACCATCCGATCCACTGTAAGATAGTCGAAACTCCCCCAAACACTTGTTTCGGTTCTTTGTCTCCTTGTCTCATTCTGAACAACCTTCTTCTTTGTTGTGTCTATACATAGCATTAGCTGCAAATATGGTGGCCCAAGATCAGCCTACTGAGGTCGAGTTTTGCACCTTGGGAATGTTCATAATCGGTATGGTTTACTTCGTCCCCTAAAGTGGGATGTAGACTCACAGGTGTATTGTTATTCAGATGATATTGATTTCGGCGGCTCAAGGCCCGGTGTGAAGAATATCCTCGGTGGTGCAGCGTCATTCGCAGTCGTGGGTGCCCGGTTGGTCTCAGGCTCAAAGTATGCACGATCTGTGAGCTGGATCGTGGATGTTGGCTCCGATTTCCCTGCTGAGACGCTTGATGTAATCAAATCATGGAACACAGCCTGCATTTTTAGAGAGGACCCTAGCAGGCTAACAACGAGAGCCTGGAACGGATATCACCCTGATGAGAAACGAGGTAAGTTTCCGGTGATGTCTCTTAAAGGAACATACTGTGGTGACTGACCGGGCAGACTTCAAATACTTGACTCCGAAATTAAGACTTGAGCCTGAAATGTTGTCCGATTCACAGGTGTGGTCCAAGACATTCCATATGGTCTGTTCTGCATCTCGTTGTATGTCTATAGTGCATGATATTCTGCAGCGACGAGATGAATTGCGGGAGGCAGGGAAAGCGCCGTCTGCCGCTCATGCTTCCAGGCGCCCAATCTTCGTCTGGGAGCCTGTCCCCGATCTCTGCACTCCAGAAGAACAGGATAAGTTCTTCGCCGCAAATAAAGTTGTGGATGTGGTGAGTCCTAACCACATGGAGCTTGGCATGATGTTTGAGCATCCTGGTTGGACCGAGAAGAGCCAACTAAGCCAGCAGCTAGTCCAAAGGATTACAGACTCCGGCATTGGCCCCGATGGAAATGGCATGCTAGTTATCAGGGCAGGAAAGGATGGTAGCTACGCCTACTCAAAGTCTAGCAAGATTTGGCTTCCCGCATATCATCAACCCGATGCCTCAGGTGCTACGCCTGTGGTTGACCCCACGGGTGCGGGCAACTCTTTCCTTGGTGCTCTAGCCCAAGGCATGGTCACCGAAGGCCGAGAGCCATTCCAGGTCATTGGCTCTGTTCTATCAAATTCCGAAACTTGGAAGAAAGCCCGTGATTCTTGGGGGAATTACCAACACTATCCTATGGCGCTCATTTGCGCAACCGTCGCAGCTGGCTTTGTAGTCGAGCAAATCGGTGTGCCACAAATCGACGTTGATGGAAACGGAAAGGAATTGTGGAATCAGTCTGAATTCACGGAACGTGTCCGCCTGTACACGCAGCGATTCTTGAGGACACTTGACGAGTCTCCTCAGAGACATCTCTTAGTCAATTGACCAATGGCCCAATGAGGAACGCCCTTTTATTGTCGTACAGCACACAAGTGATCAAATAGTAGAAAAACAAAAAGAAAAGGTTCCGTCCTGCTGAGAATCCGCCTACAACCGCCGTCCAATATGCTGGACCTTGTTCATGAGTCGTTCTTGGCGGCTTGTTGGCTCTCGTGTTCCCGAATTTGCCTGCTCCAGCTATAAACCAAGAAAAGTAAAGGTCAGCATAAGGTATACCAAGTGACATGGGGTTCGGGTAACGGACTATCGGCTGGGGAAGAAACGGCCGGGCTCGGGCATCTTGTCGCGATATTCCCGATCAGCGCTGATGCTGAAGGCGACAGCAGCGACACCAATGACAAAGGCGCCCATGATCGCAGTGTTGGCCCTCCAGTTAGCTGGCTGGGCGTACCAACCACCAGAGGGGGACCAAACTTCCTTGGGGTACCTGCCAGGTCGAATCCATTAGCTCCTGGTGGGGTTATGAAAATCACGGGAACGTACGGAATCTTTCCACCTCCACCCATTGTGACGAAGATGCAATTGAAGGGGTTGTTAGGGAAATAAAGCGAGCGTAGGGCTTGTAGTTCTTGAAGGTGGAAGCCGAAAGGGCCGTCTCGGTCGCAGGTCTGATGCCAAGGCGCTAGGTCCACATTGGGTTTAGCGCAACCTCACACGACTTGGCCATCCCGTGACTGCCGCGACAATTTCTCTTCTCTCTCGTTGTTGGTATGCTAATTGATTGCGTCGCGATTCTCCCTTCCGTCCATTGTATAATCCTTTTACGGCCCTCAGAATACCACAATCGCCCAAATGAAGAGACTGCAACTCCAAAGATGGAGCAGTTCAGTCCTTTCGCCGCGGGCTCGGACTGTTAACCGTCTGCATCAACACATCTACGGGCAACGGTATCAATCGACCGCTCCCCCGGTCCAAGCCCGTGATGATCAGACAACAGCGATTTTCGAGGAACCAGCACCTTTGGATGAGCAATTGGCTCAGATTGTCAAGGACTCCCACACCCGCCACTCGCAGCTCCAATATCCCTCTCCCCCAGTCGAAGCAGCTCGACAATCTGCAAAACTTGCCGCTCTCCACGCTCGACTCTACCTACCTTCCAGATTACCTATCGAGACACTTGCACGGACACTAGTCGATGCATCAGCAGACCCCAACCCGAATTTCAACAATGCCTCGCTGGCCACTCTCGGTCACGACCTCCTTTCCTACTACGCAACCGAGCACCTTATTTGCACCTACCCTCGTCTGCCCTTGACAGTGATTTTTGCCGCCATGTACGCATACGCTGGGCCCAAGACCCTTGCCTCGATGGCACGAGAATGGGGTGTTGACTTGGCCGCCTTGCCCGGTGGTGAGGTCGATCCCGGTCTGTTGCAGTTCCAAAGGCTCGAGCCTGGCACCGAGCTTCCCTCGGGCCCGACCCACCCCACAGCACGCCCATATGAAGCACAGAAGAATTGGAGGAAAACAGTCACTTCTAAGATTTTCTACGATGATGAATTTGGTGACCCGCTCAAGGGAAACAAGTCGTCTGCGGCTGGTGTCACCACCGAGCAAGCGAGCGCTGAGTTCGTCCGAGCTGTTATGGGCGCCATCTACCTGCACGCTGGCCGCGCCGCTGCTAAGCGATTCTTCGAGCAACATTTCCTTTCACGACACCTCAACATCTCAGAATTGTTCAACTTCCAGGCGCCAGCCCGTGACTTGACCCGCTTGTGCGCTCGCGAGAGCTTCGAGCGTCCAGTCGCCAAGGTCATTAGTGAGACTGGCCGTAAGAGCAGACACCCCGTCTTTGTGGTTGGTATCTTCTCTGGTCAGGACAAGCTTGGGGAGGGCGCTGGCGCCAGTCTGATGGAGGCCCGCGAGCGTGCTGCTGTTGCCGCGCTGAAGGGTTGGTACCTCTACAGCCCGCTTTCTGTGCGCGTTCCTAGTGCGATGGAGGAGCCAACGGCCGTACCGTGGAAGCCGGTCCACGTTGACCTGGGCGAGGTCATTGTTTAAGATATTTGGTGCAATGGGATGCCTTGGTTCAAGGCACGGTAACATATTATTTCATGTCCCTTTTTTTTTTTGTCATCTCGCTTTTCTTTTTCCGGTGTGCTATTCTTTCGCATGGGAAGCTGGCTGGCGGTAAAAAGAGTCATCTATCCTGTCTCCTGCATGACTGGATCCTGTACATTATGGGAATTCCAATCCCTTCGATTCACCTGGTGTCTTTTTTCGAAATTTCCCTTATTGTTTTCTTCTCCGCTGTTTTACTCTTCTCCAGTTAGACATCGGGCAAAATCGTTTTGCCCCTGCGATCCAGATATAGAGCTGTTCTCAGATATCTATTGAATGCATACAAAATCAATATTAATGGAAGCTTTCTGGTCCTTTGAGTCCTTTGATCCTACTGGTTGTATATCTCTAGTTGAACAGATGGACTTAGTAATTCCTATTCATATGGACTTTACATCCATTTCATCACTCCGGGTTAAGAATCTCATCCTCCCAGTTCCCACTACTCCTTCCGGCACCTTCCTTTGTAGGATTGTCGAGATACTGCCCATACTCTTCCCACAATCCCCCAACCCCAACCCCGAAAAGACCCTCCCAGAATCCAATACTCTGTTTATCCACATCCTTCCCCTCCCGTTCACCAACATACCCAACTCTCAAAAGCCGATCATTCAGCATCCCCACTGCACCCCTCCCAACTCTAACATCCTCAAGCCACGCCAGGAAATACGCCGTATGCTGATACCCCATATCCCACTTCGGCGGCCTCTCCGCCGCAGACAGAGGACGTTTCCAGTGCGGCGGCTCCAAACCAGCCTTGAGCCTCACGAAGTCAGCTATGCCCTCGATTAGTCCACCCGGAGGACGGGGAATGTCCCCGTCACCATTTTCGTGGGAACTAGGCGGCGCGGTGTGTTGATAGCAATGCACAAGCTCGTGGGTCAAGACTCCGACTAGCTCATGGAGCGGGTCATCTTTCGCAGATGGACCGGATGTACAGTGCTGGATGTACGGGAGCGAGACGTGGATTTCCTTGTGCGCGTCGTCGAGCTCTGTGCCTGTTGTATAGGCCACCCCACTGTAATCGCGGAGGAAGACTGTTACGGATCTTGTTGGCGGAATGCTTGGTGTGAAGGTTGGTCGGTGGGAGGTCGCGGACTTTGGGGGTGAAGTATATAGGTATTTTACGATGTTTGCTAGGGCTTTGTCGAGTGTTGATGCGAGGTCTGGAATCAAGGTGAGGAAGGCACCTGAGGCTGGATGGCGTAGGTCTTCCACGTGCAGGCGCAGCTTTGGCTGAGGGATTGGTGAAGTGAGATTGGATACCAAGTTTGTTTGCCTTTCTTCTTTGCTAGAAGTGTTTGACTCTTGCTCTTTGGTGTTGTCTTTGGGGATGGCGGAGGGATGAGGTGCGGGGGCGGAGCTCGTCATAGTGTATTTGGGTATTTGGTTTAATTGATAGCGACTGACTAGGAGCAGATCTTTTATGGAGTTCTTTGACTTTCTGTATTTGTCTGAGGTGTATGAAAGTCTAGGTTTGCTGAGGACGGGGGTTCTAAGAGCTAACGGTTATGCTGACTAGATCGGCATTCGCCCTAGGGCCCGATGCATGGTCTATGAACTCCTACCTATATATACATACATATATTGCATTATAAACCATCCAACCCTTCAAACGCGGTCATCTCGGTAAACTTGAAGGCTGCAGTTTAGCACCCTCAAATACGCACCTTGTCGGCGCCGGTGATCCTTAACAGATATCATGCTCCACTTTGGCGATCTCGTGGGGTGCTAGGACGCTTTGATTCACGTTGATTGGAGTGAAAAAGAAATGTATGGGGTAAGATGTAATCGATTGGATGTCAATTGAGCCTTATATTGATCCTTAACGCGTGTTGGACAATGCAGTGAACATCTTGTAGTCATAGTATGGCTTTGATTGCTATTTTTATACCTTGCTTGTAGAACAATATGGAAAAATTCCGATTCAGGTATTTCTACTTAGCAAACATAAGTATTGACATTGAGATGTTGTAAACATGACGCTGTTGGTTGCCCATTGCGACGAGTGATCCCCAGTTAATAAACAAATCAGTGTTGGGCTCTTAATATGTGTGTTTTGGGCACAACCTCGCCATATTAGACCGGTGTAGATAGGAATAGACAGGTAACAACCTCGGTACATATGAAATAGCAGCTTCCCAATAAAAGCCAAAAGGAAGGGCAACCCCTTTTAATATCCCTCTACATCCCTCGCGCTTATCGTCACGCGCTTATCGCCCCTTGTTTTCACTCCGTCCGCTTTTCAACATCCCACCATATCGAGGTCAACTTTGCGCTCTTCCTCATACTTGGCTTTGTCGCTCTCATCGGATTCTGTACGTTATGACCCATCTATTTCGTCTCTGAACCCTTCGTGATGCTCCTCGCCATTCTTCTATTCCCGATATCCTATGCCCTTTTGCGACGATCCTACCCCATAACTATTTGATGCTCTCACTACCCACACGCGTCCATGTTATCTTTTTTTTTTTCTTTATCTTTACCTTTATCGCAATCGCAATTTCTCTGTTTTTTCTAGCTCTTACTCTCTTGCGCTGGCAGAATCTGCTGCTAACTTTCATCGTGGCTAGTGACAAATCGAAATCCGAGTCTGTTCTCCTATCCGCCATTGGCCTTGTCGCATTTTGATTCCCCTGGATCGTCCGTTACGTACACTCTCGTTCTTCTGTCCATTCCCTTCGGTGTCTGACCCGAGTTGAGATCGATCTCTCGGTGTTGACAATGGAGGCGAAGGCAGCGGAGCTACTGGCGGCCTTCAAGAATCCCAACTTGTCTGTTGATTCAAAGATCGCCTACCTATCTAGTGTCAAGTCCGATATTAAACAGAAAAATGTCCCCGAGGGAGCGATTCGCACCATTTTCGAAACATTGCGCCTCGCCCTCGGCTCCCAGCACTACTCTGTTCTCGGGGCGGGGTTCTCCACACTTGGCCATCTCTTGAAGCGTCTTGCAATTCAAGAGCAGGAGCAATGGATTGTCCACCACGCCCAAGCCTTGTATCCTATTCTCCTGGATCGTCTCAATGACCCCAAAGAACGTATAAGAGCCCAGGCCGCATCCATATTCACCGAACTGTGGCCATTTGCAGGCAACGAAGTCGAATATCATGTTCTGGAAGTTGCACTGGTTGGGAAAAATCACAGAGCGAAAGAAATGGGCATGCTTTGGTTGGCAAATGTAGGCTCATGCACCCTGCAAGGCTTGTCTCAGCTACTAATCTCGACCTACAGATGACGAAGAACCATGGTTTGTTGTTCCGCCAATATGTTCCTTCCCTGGTTTCGTGCTTAGAGGACGCCGATAGCGCCGTTAGAGATACGGCGAAGTTGGTCGTGATCGATCTGTTCCGGTAAGTGAAGCCATCCCTATAACCATGATATTTATTGAATGCCGCTAACCAGACTCAGAAACGGCCCCGCGAGAGCGAAGTCGGACCTGCAAAAGCAAATGGCGACACGCGGTGTGAGGAAATCCATCGCAAATGCTGTCCTCTCGGGTATTGGTTTAGGATCCGTTGAACCCGACACTGCATCCTCTACGCGTCCAATGTCTCGGGCTGAACGCTCGATTTCGGTGATGTCGTCACGTTCACATGCTATGGAACAGACTGATGATGGTTAGTATTTTATTTTCTATATATATTTTGAGAGATTTCCGCTGGTTGTGCTAACCTAATTGCAGAAATGGAGCCTGTAAAGAGCCGTCCAGCTTCCAGAGCTCATCGTGAACGACCGACAGCCTCTTCCACGCCTACAGAGCCACCAATTGTTAACAGACCCCGCACACCGGCCCCGACGCCAGCACCACAGCAACCGTTGCCAGACGATGATGGCTTGGAACCGTTCGATGTTGCCTCAGCGAGGGATGTCGATGATCTTGTGCGCGATATGCTCCCCTGGTTCGAAGGAAAGGAATCCGAGGACAATTGGTCAAAGCGTGAAAAGAATGTGATTCTTTTCCGCAGACTGACTCGAGGAAATGCGCCACACGACTTCTCCCAGACCTATATCAATGCAGTAAAGACACTCCTTGACGGTATCTTGAAAGTTCTCAACTCTCTACGAACCACAATGTCTAGCAACGCCAGTCTTTTAATTCAAGATATTGCCCGAACATGTGGCCCTAGAATTGACTCAATGGTCGAGATTATTATGCAGAACCTGTTGAAGCTCTGCTCGGCGTTGAAAAAGATTGCCGCCCAAAACGGAAATGCCACTGTCGAAGTCGTCATTCAAAATGTTTCATTTAGCATTCGCCTGCTACAGCATGTCTCTTTCGCGGCACAGGATAAAAACGTTGGAGTGCGCCTGTTCGCTGCGGGGTGGCTAAAGGTTTTGATCAACCGCCAAGCTCATCATAAAAGCGCAGTTGAACATGGTGGTGGCCTTGATCTCATTGAGAAATCGATTATGAAAGGATTGGGCGATGCGAACCCTGGTGTGCGCGAAGCATCGCGGAGCACCTTTTGGACGTTCTATGGTGTGTGGCCGGAACGAGCCAATGTGATAGCAGACACCCTCGACCCCAAGTCGCGGAATTTGCTGGAAAAAGATTCATCGAACCCCAACCCCCCTTCAAAAGGTGCAGCTTCATTGCCTGCAAAGAGCCCCGCTAAGAGTCGCTCCGCTTTACAAGAAGCTATTGCTGCTCGGAAGAGGGCCCAGATGCCTTCTAGACCCGAGTCGGCCCAGCCAACCTTTGCTGAGGCGAAGCCATCGGCCCCTGCCTCGAAGTCCACTCGGAGTGTCCCAACTGGGGCCCCACTCTCGTCTCTCTCTTCTGCGCCTATGAGACCTGCCATGAAGCCTCGACGGGCAGAAATTAGTCGTCCTGCAACCGCAGACCCCTATGCTCGTCGCCCTGAGTCACGAGCCCAGTCTAGTAGTACCCAGTCTACCCAATCTACCCGGCAAGCGACCACTTCCCCAAGGGCTGTGAGGTCAAAGCCATCAACGCCTACATCAAAGGCCACCCTAACCGCGCCTCGCACTCGCCCGCATGAATCGACACAAGCTGCTACAACGAAGGGCAGACCGAAGAAACTCGATTTGTCCAAGTCCAAGTCTCACAATGATCTTATGGCCGCGAGTCGTGCTCGCAGCGACTCAAACGAAAGCCTGGCCAATCAGCCATCCGCAAGAACCCCCCGTCAGGAAAGCTACCTCAGTGCATCCGAGGATCAACGCTCCCCCGCATCCGTCATGTTGGAAAGCCCTCCCCTCAATCCATCACAGCCTCTTCTGTATGCAGCACCGAATGGTCCTCACGCAGACTCAGTCCCTGTTGAAGAACCAGAACCGATAATATTGGAGGAACCTGTTGTTGCCGCACCTCCACCTCGTATCCCCGAACCGAATCGTGCTGTATCTCCCGCGCCAGTATCTCCTGCTCGCCAGCATCCAGATCTGGACTTCGGTTCTGGTCCTGTATCTGCTGCCAAAGCCCAGCCTGAGTCAATGGTGATCTATGAAGATCCTACTACGCCCACTGTAGACAGACACGAGACTCCTGACTACGCCGCTTCGGTGGGGCATTTTACCCCCGCAAAGTCGTCTCCCAGCCGTCTTGATGAATCTGAACATGGCGAAACAGCAGAGGCTCAACCTATCTCCGAAGATACCTCAGTCCCGGTAGTGGCTCCAGCTAGGATGCCTACACCTGATTTGGCCCCTAGGCAGGAATCTAGTATGAACTTTGAAGTTCGGACTCCCTCTCCAACACGCCGGGCGCCGCTTCAACCAAGCCCGTCACCAACGAGGGGCCGTGTCCAGCCAGCGGCTTCTAATATTATGGGCATTGAGGCCGTGCTTCCCCAAGAGCATCATATCGGAACGAACGGGGCCGGTGGCAACAATGAGAATGCGACTCCACACCTGGCCAAGATTGTAGACTTGCCTGCGGTCCCGCGGTCTGCAGCTAAGCCTAGTGCCCTCGAAGAAGTGACGGCAAACGAACCTACACCGCGTTCGCCAGAAGCGAGACAGAGATCATTTGAGTCGATACCTCCATCACTCTCCCAGTCTACGTTGTCCCAATCAACAATGTCTGAAGATTCCACACGACGCAGTCGAAAGTGGGTTGATCGTCACCGCAGCCCTAGCCCGCGTTCGAAGGACCCGGCCAATGCTAAGGAAATGATCCATAAAGGCCTTGCTCGTATTGTCTCGAGAACCATGGAGCCCTCGGGATATCGGAAGCTACAGGGACTCATCCAATACCACGGCGATGACATTATGTCCCAAAGCCAGGACTACAATGCATTGCTGGAAGCCCTATTTGCGGAACTGGAGGCGACCCCTTCGAACCGCAAGGATCATGACGTGAAAACCCAAGTTTTGGCCACTATCCGTTCCATGCTCCTACGGACCCGCGAGCATTTCCACCCCCATGACACTCGTGCTATGGCATCTATTATCCGTGCCCGCCGCCACTACGAGTCCACTTCGCACTTCGTCACCTGCCTAGAGGAAGTGGTAGACAAACTGGTCTTTTTGACCTTGCCCCAGACGGCGATCGTCGGTGTTCTGCAGGGATTGGATCTTGGAGCAGACGCAGAGAATGATGAGACGTACCGGTCCACTATAATGGGCCTGAGTACTATCCAGCAGTCACTATCGCGCCCCGGTGTTGATATCGACGATGAACTCCTGGCTCGCATTGGTGCTGTGGTGATGCAACAGCTTGGACATCCCCGACCCGGCGTCAGGAAGAACGCCACTGAACTCTGCACATTCTTGAACATCACCTTTGGATCCGAGCGAGTACAAAAAGTCACCCAGCCTCCTCGTGAAGGATCCCTTAACCTCCTGACCTACTTCATGGCCCGACGGACCCAGTAATTGTTTCTTTTCTTTTTTTATCCGCTTAGGACTACATGTGTATGTGTTTAATTACCCTCGGTAGCGTGGTGGCGTGTCAGGCCGTGGGATTTCCGGTGTACATAGGTTCTTGTTCCATATTTTATTTTGAAAATTCATGTTTGTATGTTTATTTCCTTGCCAGTATATGAGTCTTTTCCGTATGGCCCCAGACTCAATCCCTATTAGAGCTAGTAGGAGCACCCTCTCTGTTCTGGCAACCCACCACCAGATATAAACCAAGCTAGCGAGATACAAAGACTCTCTTTGTGTTATCTCATAAGACTTAATATACTTTATTGACGCAAACAAAGAGGAACATGCCTTGTACAAAGGCATTGTGGGCTTAGGATGAAAATCTGCTTTTTTGATAGATACAAAGACGACAAAGAGCATCTTTAAGATCAAATACAGTATCGACACTCAAAATGTCAAAGTGAACAGTACATGATGGCCATATAAACCGTCCTCTTCGCCCCGAATACTATATCTCATCAGCGTCCACCTTTGACTAACCAAGCCACCAGCTCTCTTCTCATACTACCTAAAAATTCTCAACAACCAAGAAGTTCCAAACAAGCTTGCAATCATGGCGATTTGGAAGCGTGAAAAGGATCAAAAGCAGACTCAACGCTTCCCAATCGAGGTAGCGGAAGCCTTCGAGCCCGAGGATGATCTTCTTCGTCAAGCGCAGCGAACCGGCTCTCCACCTGGCAATCTCCTTTGCATGTACCCAGACGCTGCACCAGGAACCAGCCTTAACCAGTTCCGTTTCCAGCTCCACCGCGAAAACGGGGTTCAGCCCGGTCTTGTCGGTTACCTGGAGAAGTATGTCGGTGCTGCACACTTGGTCTGGAGCATGTGCGCTCTTCTTGCAGATAGCGGTATTGATCCAGAGTGGAAAGATACATTTGAGGTGTGGCGCCCACAGTGGAGACAGTTCGCTACGAGCTTTGAAATCCAAGGAAATACTTCACGCACTTTAAATGTTCCCCCTCGCCAGTTAGTATCATGTGGATTCAGGCGCCTAACAGCCTTGATACGTATAAGCTTTATGCTGTTAATCACAAGGAGAATAAGCGTGATCGGGATGCTCTAGATGATCTCTGGAAGTGGATGCTTGATGTGCCACCCGAGGCGATTGTTAATGGAGTTTATATCATTAAGCTTGGGGTTGAGCCTTGGTTCCCTGGTGAGTAGAGAGTATTTCATGGCTCTAGTAGTACGTATGAGTAGTCGTTTACTGTTTTATTTGGCTATATTTTTCTCTTTTTTCTTTTATATTTTGGTGCATGATCTACGAGATGCTTAGTGGAATCGAAATAGACCAAAAACCAATGTCAATTATGTTCGAATTTGAAATTTCAAGTCTATAGGTAGGTTTGCTGTAAAATTGCAATGTAGTAGAGACAGAGTAAGCAAAAAAAAATACAAAAGCGCTTCGTTGTCCACTCTTATATGAATGGTTGTACTATGGATGCATGGCCCCGGGGCCCGGTCCAGGGGATAATGCCCAGGTGGATGGGCATAGTTATATCGTTACCTAAGCATATGATCTCCAGGCATAGACACGTGACATGATCCACCTTCCCCTGTTGGTAATATCTGTGTCCGTTCTCAACGCGGATTCTGGTTCCCGAGATTTTTATAAACCAACTCCCTCGGATGAGGGGTTCGCGGGAGTGCGGGTAAGAGACGAGCTCAGTTCTTCTAGTAGCCCTACGGATTTGTTTGAATGACAGGAGAGCTTCGGGTTTCGGTTTCCAGATTTGTACTCCAGAATTCTGATAAAATAGCTGTGTAAAACCCTAGAAAAACTAGGTACATTTTGTCTAATTTCATTTACTAGAATACAATCTACAATATTTCTTGCAATCCGTTGAACATAGAAACTATGTCTAACCTCCCCCAGGTCCGTTGGGGTATCATTGGTAAGTCTGAATTTATTCCTGAAGGCTCTTGGACTTCGAGGTTGATGTTTGATGTGCGGTAATCTAACGCCTTCCATCAGCTACTGGCATGATATCCTCATGGTTTGTGGAGGATCTGGTTCTCGACTGGCCGGAATCCAAAGTAGAGCATGTTGTCCAAGCTATTGGTACTTCAAACATTGAAAAGGGTCAGGAATTTGCGACCAAGTACTGCCCAAAACAAAGCCCAAAGGTCTATAGCTCTTATGAAGAAGTCTATCGCGATGCAGATGTGGATATTGTATATATCGGAACCCCACACGGGTTCCATTATCGTGATTGCCTGGAAGCGATCTCTGCCGGGAAGAATGTCTTGTGCGAGAAATCTTTCACTCTGAATGCCAAACAGTCAAGGGAGATATTCAACGCCGCTCGTGAAAAGAATGTATACGTGGCTGAAGCTATGTGGCTCCGACATCGACCTCTTTTCATCGAACTCCAGCGATTGCTCCACGAAGAGAAGATCATTGGGGATGTCTTCCGGGTGTTCTCGGATTTTGCATCTGGTGTTGATGTTGCCTCACTTCCATCCACATCCCGATACCGCAATCTCGCATTAGGAGCGGGGTCATTGTTAGATATTGGGGTGTATTCACTTACCTGGGCGAGATTGGCGCTGGGTGGGAGTGCACCCGATCAGGCAGAGATGCCGCGGATTCTGGCTGCGCAAACCCATGAAGAAGGGGTTGAAGTGACCACCAGTGTGGTCTTGCAGTATCCCTCGACTGGAAAGCAGGGTATCGTTACTTCAACCACCAAAGCCCTCGGTGCTCCTGGTGAAGTCTTTGCTGTTATACACGGAACCAATGGTTACATTGAGGTAGAAGGTAGGACGCCATCTGCGCCGGAATCTTTTACTGTGTGGACGAAGCAGGAAGGGAATCCCGATCGTGCATATTTCCCCAGGGAGATCTGTCAAGGGAAAAAATATGAGTTTCCGACTCTGGGACGTGGTTTTGTCCATGAGGCTGAACAAACGGCACTTGATATTCTCGAAGGCAGGAAAGAGAGCAGGGTCATGCCGTGGGCTGAAACACTGTATATGATGGATATCATGGATGAGATCAGACGGCAGGGTAACACAATCTATCCTGGAGAGTGAGGAGACTTGGAATCTGTTTCGCTGACAGCTCTGTCCGGGTGCTGTTCTGTTTCAAACTCATATAAAGATATACTCTGCAAAATGAGCTCTAGTAGTAATATACTACCACTGACATAAATGTATACTGCACTCCATACGCATGTAGAACCCCTAAGAGTATCCAGTGGCGGCGAACGATTAGTTCTCACTCATGTTCCTTAATGTTTTCTTTTCCTATCGTTAGAAATCCACGGGTACCCAGACTTTGTTATAATTCGAATTAGGAACTAGTACTTCTTTGAATTGCTCTTCTTTCTATATTCTAGTAGTATAAGAATTGGGGACTTGGCTCGACGACGTCTTTCGACGTGAAAGTAGTATGGGAGCATCTTGTCTCGATATCTGCTACACCAGACCCAAGGAATGTACGAAGACTTGCAATTTCCATATCAGCCTGTCCCCACATCACAGGCTTTTCTGCAGCATCGATGTCATCTGGTGGCGGATGGCAAGCAGCACTGATGGCTGCGCTACAGTTCATTGCAATCGGCATGGCAGCCGATTTGAACTTCCGAAACATCAAAATGAGAACGACCACGACAACAATCAGCCAGGGTATAACCATAATCCTCAAACCAACAGATGAAGTACCCACACCATGTAATGCTCGGCTGCGATCTAGATTACCCTGAACATCTCGGGGGATGATTTGCACGAATGACAAGGCCTCAGAGGCAAGCCAATGGGCAAGAGTGGACAGCACAACAAACGGCACACTGTACCGGTATGGTATAGAGAGATAGTATGTCGAGCGCTGTTCTCCAGTGGGAAATGAGACCCGAAGGGGCTTGCGTTCGACGCCGAAATCGTTGTATTCGGCGGCAAGCAGCATTCGAGTGAGAGTGTTGTTGTAGACCGCATAGATTATTGTAATCACAGCCTGTGGGACGTTCACAGCCAATACGGTAGCCATGAATCCCATATATGCCAATGGGTAGAACCGAGTATGGTACAACGAAGTGAGTTTCTGTTCCCATGATGACATGCCATCTGAATTTAGATCTGCAGGCTGGCTAATGCCAAAAATAGAGGTATTATAACCCAAGGCGAGACCCGCCATGACAAGGAGAGCGACTTTGAAGAACAGAAGGAAAGCATACAATCGACGGGGTAGGGCAGCTGACCATCTTTGTCGGACCGTGCCGATCCTTTTTGGTTGTGGAGTTGGGCTCTGTCCCAAGCGGAATGGCACTGCGCGGGAGAATATAGATACCCAGGGGTAGTCATTAAAACGATGCAATTCTTTTGGCTGTCCTTTATTAACTCGAGCCATGAGACAGTTATTGGCCGTGTAAGGATCGGGACATGTCAGAAATGACTTGAGGGCATCGCCAACTGTCAGAAGAATCTCCGACCGGCGCTCGAGGGCAGTGATGAGCATGCATATTAGCTTCAATGCAATACAGCCCATGACCACCAGACCAATGGGCAGACTGCATCCAAGCTGACAAGTTGGAGTAACTGGTCGACTGAAGCAATCATGAACCAGAAAACTGTCGATGTCGCTAGTCGGCGGCCAAATTGTATAGTTACCCCTGTATTCATGTATTGCACAAGTCAATTCGGTGCCCTCATAGGTACTGTCGGTAGAGAGATCACCACCGGAATTCAGTCCAACCCGGCATGACCAGGCCGTTAAATTTGAGGAAAGATCCGGGCTCAAGAAGACGACCGTGGATCGGGCGGTTTGATAAGCGCCACTATAGGCTTCCATACAAGTAGCATTGCTCATTTTCTCGAGCTTACCGGATATGAGATCATCATATAGGCTGCTCGCGTTCATGCCAACTACATGGTGGAAGTTGGAGGGGATATCAAAATTAGACAAGTCTGTGTGGTTATTCCCAAAAGCCATCGGGGCAACAACAGCCCCAAAATCATTGGCGTTGATTGAAACGTATATGAAGGAGTTGTATCTGAAGACGTTGTATATTAGCCGGAGCTCTTCTGCCCGTCACAACAAGAAACATACATCATCTGAACTGGCAAAGATGTCCCAAGAATCAACAGCCATAGTGTCTTGCGCCAGAAGGGCGCGTACCAGACGTTGGTAAAACTGGAGGATCCAATCGATACCCACACCCGTTGAGCGTGAGCAATATCGATTCTTGCGCGTGACGGCGCAGCGAGGATTTGATTACAGTAACTGCTTGTTGCAGTCAAAGTCAAAACGATGATGTTGACAAGAATATGGAGGCCGGTCGCGATTTGGTTCGCCTGGTGGCAAGTGCCTTCATAGACAACGGCCGACGAGGAACCCCATCCATAGCCACCAGAAGCAGCTTTTGAGGCCAATTTGACTGTGAGAATAACATGGGCGAGTAGCGCCAGTGCGACTCCCAACGCGCAAAGTAACAGCCCAGTAATCCATCTTTTCTTGGTCGGTGGTAGTGGTTGGGGTGATGGAGTACACTTCAAATCGTCATCTGCCGCCGCTTCACAATCCGGGGTATCACAGTCGTTGACCTGTTGGTATGCCTTTTGGTCTATAATCGAAGGCTGCCTTCAACGAGAAGCAGTTTGTTAGTGGCGATCGCAACGCAGATCTGCGAATGTTTGTTCGACGCTCACTTGGAAAGTCGCAATGTATCAAGTGGGATAGGTTCCTCCTCCCTATTAATTAAATGCTCTCGCGAGGTATGGAGGAGAGATGCCGAGGCATCGCTCTCGAGCAAGCCCGTCATTTCATATGACCGTAAGAACCATTGGGAAACATTCCGTTAGCAAGGGCGCATACCTTCAATTTTATTGTTAAATTATAATTTTGAATACCCTGGTTCCTAGCTGTGTTGGGGGCCAAAAGTGAGCGTCCTTCAGGAAATTGGTGGCTGGCCCTCACACCGCGGGCTGAAGACTGTCGATTGGGCAGCAAAGCGGGTCATCATTGAGGCATTGGCCCTTTGATCGTCCGAGTCTTACCCTCCACAGCCCATGGCGGGTTTGAAGGGTCGTTCAGATTGGCCTTCATTCTCCACAGTCCCCGTATAGCTGCGCCTTGCGAAAAGGCTTGATTGGTATTATTAGCCTGTCCACGAACACCTTCAGGGTAGGATAGTGGTGGAACTAGGGTGTCTGCCTTTGGCCATGACCATAGTCCCAGGGGAGAAATCATGTGAGTGACTGGAGATATCTTCATCTTTTGGCCTGGGTTATAGTCAAATTTAATCACTTATTGGAACAAAATTCTACCCGAATAAAAAGAGTATACAAGAGAGAACGGAGTAACTAACTAGTTAACTCGAGGTAACTGATGGTTGACATGTTCGATATGTTTGCTTCAGGCTTCACTGTTGCAAAGCGGACCTCGCTCCTTGATCTCTCACAACAGAATTTAGGGTCGTATCTTCCCCCTACTTTGTAGATTTTCTAAACACATGCCCTAAGAAAAGGGGGCAAAAAAAGAAATCTCAGGTTTGGTTTTTAGGAATAGCCGAACGCGGGGGTCGAACCCGCAGCCTTAAGATTAAGAGTCTTACGCTCTACCGATTGAGCTAGCCCGGCCGGGCTGTTGAATGACGGTGCGATATAATGCATGACTAACGATTCTCTCATCTGGGGCATTTCAGATTGGGGAAGCAGAAGCTTCCCAGTTGAACTATGAACGTGAACCGAGAAGGCGAGACTCCGATCACTGTGTAGGGAACAGAATTTCCATGTTGTTAGATTCGCCGAACCGACTCCAGCCAGTGAATGTATTCGCAGCGCGAATCCAGTAGCCTCCAGACCCATTCTTCATGACAACAGCAACAGGTGCTATCTTGAGGTCCCATTCGTTCACAATCATAGAATTGACAAATATGACTGACACCTTTTGACCTCTAAGATTGGCGCCGGAAAAATCCAGACCTGTATAATCGAATGTTGTCCAGTGAGATACCACAGCACACGCAAGGTTTCCAGAGCCGCGCAGAGCTAATGTGAGAGTCTTTGATGTATGATCTTCCGAGAACCGAAGACTCTGGCAGACAGATCCGGTAGATGTATATTGCAGTGTTGTGAGGCGTATATCCCGAGCAATCTCAGCAACCGACTCTTCTTTCAGCTGCTGAACAGAGAATTTACACCGGAGGGCACCAACACTACAGCGAATGTAGTATGTTCCAGCCTTTGGGGGCTCAAGAAAGCGACGGAAATTGATAACCCCAAGGTAGTCCACTGGATTGGGGGACGTAGCTGCAGGTTGATGGGAATAGATGGATTTCAGATACCATGCGGCGATAATGTCGTTTCGTGTGAGTTGAATCTCGGGGGAACAGTCTTTCAGCTCTCCCTGGGATTTGACCCGTAATTCGTCGACCCATGCGCCTGGAATGTAGATAAACTTGGTTGTAAGCTCCTCAAGGAATCCAAACTTCATGGCAAGGAGCGTTAGTAGCACATGCCACACAGTCATTGCTAGCTTAAATATCCCACTGTCGTAATTCTGCGCATGCGTCTGGGAGTAAAAACTGGATTCAGTTTCGGTGCACTCATTTTTGACTTTCATCAGATCAGACATGCGGACATCCCCAGCGTCAGGCGGAAGCGCAAACAAAGGAATTGGCTTATTGGACAGTAGGACACAGAATGCTTTAACCACTTCCCAGCAATCATTGCCGTCACAAATATGGTGCGCGATTCCAAAACACAGTAAAGTAGCATCTTGTAGGAGAGTAACGCGAAGGCGGAAACTGTTTGCGGGGTTGGGGGGACGTCGAATATGAATTTCTCGTCAACTGCGGAGATTTCTGGGCTTTTCATAATGTTTGGCTCGTTGCTATTTTGGTCGTGATGGATAGGAAGACATGTAGCCAGTGACTGGTTAATCGCCCTGCTGGTGTAATCAACAGTACTGCCACAGGTGAAGGACCATGGTTTTGTCTAGAAAGGACATAAGCAGGCCATAGTAGTGGTAAAACGAACTCACGTCTTTGATCAAATCACCACCAAGTATTGGCCATAATCCAACCAACTCGGTGAGTTTCCCCTTCAAAATTGCCGAATCAAGCACGGCATCGACAATCAAGCCCGCATAAATGGTACTGTAATTTCCCAGACAGCTGACACCTTTGCAAGTGTATTTCGAAGAACCCAGGTTTGGATCATCCATTTCCAGGTTTGAGGGGAGGTGACAAAAGCTCCGAGTGGAAAGAAGGGAGGTGAGGGCAATATTGATCCTATGTTGGGCACTTTGTGCTAGGCCGTTGTATAAAATAAAAATAAACGCCGGTGATTTTGTGTCATTTCCTCCGTCATTTACTACGAGTAACCTCGGGGTGAATATAAATCATCTTCTTGGGGGATTTAAGTTTGAAAATGTGCAACATTTGCCTGTTTTAGCCGAGAGTGGGACATATGTAGTACCGACAGCACATATCAACAAAGAGTACCGATATACTAGGAGTCTCGCCTCCTATTTACCTCTTTCACTGTCGTTTCTTGGACGCATTAACCCACGGAGTGACGCCATATATCGTTGCAAATCCCAATGTGTTGCATATGCAAACCATGATCTAAGAGTTGGACCTCCTACCTCTAGATATATATCTATGATGTAGTTGGTGAATATAATGACCCCCATAGGAAATGTGGTGATAGTCATGCCCTACGAAATACTCAAGGTTCCTTAAAACCACTCAGCTTCTTTACTAAGAACCCAGCTCGAGATATTCTACCTAGCAAGGAAGTTACAAACCGAAGCACTCTTATCACTTAAATAGCTAAGCGCTAGGCCTTTGCCCGAAGAACGTTCACAATCAGCCTATCACTTGTCACTTATAGGTGATAGGATATTTAACTGTATCAATCTCTGTTAATCAACCAGTCGAAATTCAATCAAAGCCTAATGAGAATTCGAATAACATAATTGAGTCAGAATAGTAGGATAGGACTATATGCGTGCTTCTTCCAATTGAAGCAGCAAGTCGGGTCTGTGCCCCATAAAACATGAGGATTCTAAAATATATTTACAAAAGAGTAAATGAGCCGAGCCTGCAGATGCCAAGTTTAGCAGGTTTCTAGAACCGATCGCCAGATTTTCCTGTTAAGGCTGTTCCGCTCGGCAAACCTGCCCCGAAACTGTCAACTCGGTGGATATTATTCCGATCTCCCCAAGATCTCGGGGAGGAGGCCGGGGTGACTGACGTTAGGCGACTCCACCTGAACATTGCATTGTACTCCATGTTTCCCAGCTGCCCCTCGCTCGGAGACACGCCGTGGAACTCGGCTCAGTTGCCTGAGATGGGCTTACCCGGCAAAATGGATAGAGGGGAAGACAGAGGGTTTAAAAACTACCAACAAGGGTTCCTACAAGGATCATTAAAGCAGAAAGCATACTTCCGCATCGCTGCCTGAAACATACCCTTATAACGCCTGTTTGAGTTGGCAACTAAGCAAATCTATTGACTTCAGGATGGCAACAACATTAACCGGTGGAAATCCACACATAATCCAACTGCCCAAGACACCCTCCGACGTACCCTCTCACCCGAAAAGCATCGCCCAGCAATGGCTGTCAGCTCTCGAAGTCCAGCTCTCCCATCCAGAGAACTTGAACATCAACGAGCTATTCCACGCTGAGTCCTGGTGGCGCGACATGCTAGCCTTGGACTGGGACATGCGCACCGTACACTCAGCCGCCGAGATTCAAAGCTTCCTGAGCAAACAACAAGCCACTGCACAACTGACCAAGTTAAAACTCCAAGATAACGGTAACTTTCAGCCACGCCTGGAGCAGGTCGTTGACGGATTGAGCTGGGTGTCTTCCATGTTCTTTTTTGAGACTGCCTTTGGCACTGGAACGGGCATGTTGCGTCTGACCCAGGCGGAGGATGGAGTTTGGAAGGCTTATGCTATGTACACGTCACTGCAGGAGCTGAAGTCGGCTCAGGAGCCACTTGGAAAGCGTCGGGCTGAGGGGACGACAGAGTCGATGCCTGGTGGTCTGGCTGGGGGCACGTGGATTGAGCGCAGGAACCGAAAGAAAGAATTTTTAGACGAAGAGCCCACTGCTTTGGTTGTAGGGGCGGGTAAGGGATCCCTTTGTGAGGATAACTAGCTATAATTGATATGCTAACAGACAATAGGCCAGGCTGGATTGAACATGGGTGCACGTTTACAGAGCATCGGCGTGTCGTGCTTGATTATTGACAAGAGTGAGCGCGTTGGGGACAATTGGCGTAACCGGTACCGGGTAAATAACATCGGAAGAACCTGATCTAAGTGATGGGGAGAAATGCTGATTTATCGCGATGTAGACTCTTGTTACGCACGATCCAGCCGAATTCACACACATGGCTTATCTGCCCTTCCCACAGAACTGGCCACAGTTTACACCGAAAGACAAGCTGGGTGACTGGTTTGAGGCCTACGCCAGCATTATGGAGTTGAATATCTGGATGCAGACCTCAATCATCTCAGCAGAGTACGACGAAGGTGCAGGCCAATGGACTGCTGTCCTCACGCGCGGCGATGGGTCCCAACGCACCATCCGGCCTCGTCATCTTGTATGGTGCACAGGACACTCAGGTGAAGCGAAGATTCCCTCCTTTCCCGGACAAGAATCTTTCCAGGGCAAGGTGTACCATGGCAGCCAGCACCGCGATGCGTCGGAGAGCGATGTGCGTGGCAAGAAAGTTATCGTCGTCGGGACTGGTAACAGCGGCCATGATATCGCGCAGAACTATTATGAGAACGGCGCAGATGTCACTATGCTGCAGCGCAGTGGGACATATGTTATAACTGCCGAAAAGGGTGTCTTTATGATGCACAGTGGAATGCACGAGGATGGGGGGTACGTTTTCTTATACTCACATTTCCCAGATTCACGTCATATTAACACCAACATTGTAGTCCACCAACTGAAGAATGTGATATTGCCTGCGAGAGTCTCCCCTGGCCTGTTCAATTCGCTTTAAGTGTACATATGACGAAGAAAATTGCCGACGCTGAAAAGGAGACCCTAGACGGACTCCGTCGGGCTGGCTTCGAACTTGATTTTGGGCCAGATGGAGCTGGTATTGCACGCGCATACTTTACTCGTGGCGGAGGTTATTATATCGACGTCGGGTGCAGTCAGCTTATCATCGATGGCAAGATCAAGGTCAATCACAACCCGGGTGGTATCAATGGCTTTGGGAATCGCGAGCTGCTTTTGGCCAACGGTGATTCCCTGCCAGCGGATGTTGTTGTCCTTGCCACTGGATACGATAATATGCGCACGACAGTAAGGAAGGTCTTGGGTGACAAGGTTGCGGATCGGTGTTCCGACGTTTGGGATTTGGATGCAGAAGGAGAGGTTCAAGCTGTAAGCTGTCATCTACCCATCTCGAGACTGTCACTTGTGATCTTCCCTAAATGCATGCTAATTAACCTGTTCAGATGTGGCGCCCCAGTGGTCATCCGGGCTTCTGGTACTTCGGCGGAAACCTCGCCTTATGTCGGATCTACTCCAAATTTTTGGCACTTCAGATCAAGGCTATCGAGTCTGGAATATCAAAAGGCGTACGACAGTAGGTGCAGGGGCGGGCAACATGCTTTTGCGATTTTGTAAATTGCATTGGATGCGTAATGGAAGATTGATATTAGGGATGTTATATGTCTGAATACTTCGATGGATTTTTTTCATGTTCTTTTTATATGTATACGAAGGAAGTAAACAGTATAAACCGCACGGATGACTGTTCCCTCTATAACCAGGCATTCTGATATTCTGATGTATCTATGCACTCCGATGGTGCGTCATATCCCAAATGGTGCGTCATACTATAATAGCCTCTCGGTTTCCAGCTCCTCCTCGTATGTATCGCCCGCAAATGCCCCATGAATGACAGAATATATTCCTAGGAGTGGCTGTGCGTGGGCTTTACATTCTTCTGTCAGATCGTGGTGACAAGAGTTATACATTCCACTGGGGCCTCTATCTACACCAAGCTATAAGTTCGGGCTTTATCTATCATCTGGTCAATACAGTCAACTCAACCACCTGGCGCTTCGAACCCAAGCCTAGCCGGAATGTTGCAGATTCCCAAGCACTAGGTGGTATTTAAGGGAGTAAAAATTAAAGATTTTCATTACGAGTAACGGGCGTATGACCAAGGGAACAGGGCTCACGATATGTAGATAGACCACGAAGCACCATGGAAAAAAAAATAAAAATAAAAATTACTCGTAGAGAAACAGAGAAGGGCGTGGGGGACTACTGGTTTACCCTGAGAGCAAAAGAGGGTAGTTACCAGGTCGCCATCTACAATCTTCCCTCCGCATCGTAGTGATCCATCTAGCTGACCTCCCTCCCTCAGGTTGATCTGCCATATTTTATCGTTCTCCCCTTGAGGTGGGGGCAACATTCCTTTTGTGTTTGAAATGACGTGCATATTAATGAGCTGCAGTTCTGGGAAAATTTTGGATAATTTCTTCTTGCATCCGCCACACGAGGCGTTGTTGTTGACCTTCCTAAAAGAGAAGAGCTAACCGGACACGTGACCGGATTTCCCGTTAACCGGCAAACATATCCCCAACAGGCAGTTAACATGAATTCGGACTAAGCCACAGTCTGCGATCGATACACATCGGCAGATCTTTGCTTCTGTTACTAGTGGGTTTAATTAGCCGGTGTGTCGTTATTAAGATCTCATGAAGATACGGCAACCATGAGTGAAAGAGGGTCGGAAATCGTCTACCGGGCGGAAAATGTCCCGATACGCTTCTTTAAAGCATGCCGATGGTGCAGAAGGCAAAAGATGCGTTGTGATGCACGTAGCCAAGTCCCTTGCTTCCGCTGTCGCTCTACCGGCCGGGATTGCATTCTAGATCCGATCGATGATGGCCGACGACGAAGCGATCGTCGGCGGAAAACAACAACCCCCGCAAGGTGACAACTGAAATATCGGTCTTGCATATAAAGCGGCGAACTAATATACTGTCACAGAAATCAAAGCACAGCTTCACCGCTGGATCCTAGGACCGGATATCACACTCCGGCATCAAGAGATCAGGGGTTCTCACCTGCCACCGTGCAAGATAGCGGCTTTGACACTCCGATTGATTCTTTACCCGATTCTACTGGGTTAAGCAGCCTCCAACGGTCTTATACGTCTGATGCGAATGGACCGGATTCCCAGCAGCTCAGTCCCAATGAAATGATCGCGCCTGCGTCAGCGGTACACTCTATGTCTGTGAATCTGCTAGGCACTAATGATGTGAGTCACAGTCAGACCACCCACGGAATCGGCATATATCTAACAGAGCAAGATATTTATGGAAAACTCAGCTAAGGGCGATCCCAGAGGAGATGTCGTCGCTCGAGGAATCGTTAGTGAGGAGCTTGCTCGCGTCATGTACGAGAGGTATGATACTAACAGTCAAGCGAAACTGCATGATCAAATCTAACTGCTCTGCTACAGGTTTACGGGTGGATCGAAGAACTTCCTCCCTATTTTTGATCCGATCAGAGACACATTCGACTCTGTCCGTTCAAGATCCTTGTTTTGCTTTACGGTGATTATCTATCTGGCTAGTCGTGCAGTGACGGATTTGCGCGGAGACACGCATATGCAGCGTGTGCTACAAGATGAGGCACAACGTTTGGCCGAAGACAGCTTCTTCGAGCGGCCCACGAAACTAGAAACAGTCCAAGGAATGATTCTCCTAGCTGCCTACTCCGAAAAGACATGGTTCTCTATTGCTCTCATTCTTCGCACCGCTCTGGATTCTGGATTAGAGAAATCTCTGGACACTCTATTGTCCCAAGAAAATGTACCCCGGAGTTCGCTCTCAGCTTCTATGGCTGAACGTGAACTAGTGTGGAAGACAAGAACCTGGTTGATCACTTTTATATTGGAGCTGGACGTCGCATCTGGCACGGGACGCAAATCACGCATTGCCGAGGTCGATGTGGTAAAGCTGCGCAAATTCCTTGACTACCCACTCTCCCTGCCCTGTGATATGCGCACTGTGTGTATCATTGAGCTTCATCAACTTCGAGGTAATGCGAACAAAGCTGCAGGTGCGATTTGTCTGTCAAATGGCTAACACGTGGCAGGTAATTCTCGGGTGATTATTGATAACTCTTCGAGTATTGGTGATATTGTGTCTACAGAACTACCAGCCATTATGACAAGATTGCAAAACTGGTGGACGACGTGGGACGAGATCCATGAAAGTAGGCTTACTTTTCTTGCTTTGAATGCACCCTCTATCTGGACCAATTCTGACTTGAACAAAACTCGAAGACAACGGTTTCCACATAGGGGCCTTTCAACGCAGTAGCCTGAAGCTCATGCTTCATTATGCCAGGATTTTTGTTTTCTGTGCTTCGCTGGCAAGGATTCAAAAATTACAACCAACGTACACGGATTCAGGCTCCGAAACGCTCGACCAAAATGTGATGAACCTGTGGCAGTCCCTTGTGACGACCATCATGGAGCAATTAGGATTTTTGATCAACGAACCATCCTATCGTTGTCAATTGCCTTGGGCGCCAACTTATCCAGCTCTCACAATCGCTTTCGTCAGTAAGTTGATCATTTCCTCAATCAGCTACATACAATTTGCTAAGACAGCTTTAGCAACATTCGCTCTTCGTATCGCCAGATGGCGTCCGAATCTGATCAATCAAAGTCTTCTACTTGAACGAGCAGAAAAGATCTGTGATTTCCTCAAACAACCCCCATATCCCGACATCCATCGGACTGTCTCCATCTTCGTGAACTATGCACGCGCTTTGATTGCCAGCCAGCGTCCGCAGAGCAATCATAGTGCAGATGTACCTATCATTTCTGATCAAAATGAGGGCCCAACATTCGAGGCGTCGAATAACCCCATGATCAACGGCCCGCCTCCATCAGGGGTGGGTCCCCTCGACGATCTCCGCTACAGAACTGGCCCGACCATCCAGGCCGATAAAGATTCAAATATGGTCTCAATGCCAAGTAGTGACCCATCTGCAGTGGCCAGAGCGCCAATATCTCGGCTATCCGGCACGATGGAAGCACCCAATTGGACTGTATCGAACTCTATTGCAGATTCTTTTGGTCTGTTTGAGGAGGGGCAGAACGATATCTTCGATTTCCTACCTATGATGCCATCAATGCCACAATAATAATAGCAAACCCAATACACCTTTTATTGAAGTATTAGATCACTCCAATGCCACTGTTCAAACTGAGTAAATCACGCAAGCACCAAGCTCTAACCTCGTAGATCAATCCTGATACTTGTTTCAACGAACAACAAATTGGGCCGCAACGCGCAACGTATTATGCTTCTTTATTCACATGTGTTTAGTCCCATCGGTCTAGATCCCCACTGAAAACGCAGTTATAGCAATCAATTTGTGCGTCGCAAGCAGCCATCCATGTCCGGATCCTGTCCGGCGCCGCGAGTGGATTGCTCTAAACTCCGGTCCCGTACCGGGCCCGGGTTCCCGTGCAAAAAAATCGAAGTATACCAGTCTCCCATTGGCTTGTTCCCTACTCCAACGTGGTAGATAGAGGCATTATGCAAGACCAACAGGTTCTAGGCAAAGTGAGTCAAAGAATTGTTAGGATTTTCACTATGGGTCCGCCGGTTGCAATGGGAACGGAAATATTTCTACATGGCTTATATAGAGCTTCGGTCCTCATCTACCGGAGCTTTTGAGAATCAGAATAAAAACATACTTCCAATCTTCTTCCTTTTTGTTCTAGTTTACCCCACATTTGATGGTGCAATATGGCGTCAGAAACAAAACAATCTTTAACGGCTCAGATAGCCGCCATCCTTTCTTCAGGTGCGATCAAACCTGAACTGATATTTCACGGTCTGCTCTAACATACCTTAGACAAGAATGATAGTTCTGATAAGAGGTCCCTTGCTTCGACGGAGAATAATCAAAAGTCAAATGGCGATTACCAAATAGTTGAACTGTCTCAAGATGAACTACTGGTCGAGTTTCAAGAGAACTCACCAAAAAACCCTCCAAACTGGGTCTTTGTACGCACGTCTATATGTATTATGAAGAGATATTCACTAACAATATTGAAACCAAATAGAAGAAAAAGTTCTACAATGCAGTTGTGGGGCTATTTATTGTCCTCAATAGCGGCATATCATCCGCACTTCCTAGCAATGCAGTCCCCGCTATCATGCAGGACTTCCACGAGTCTGGAGACCAACAAAAGGTCTTACCAACTGCCGTATTTCTCATTGGATATGTGGTTGGACCCCTACTATTCAGTCCATTGAGTGAAACTATTGGTCGGAAACCCGTCCTCCTTTGGTCTTTCACTATTTTTGTCCTCGCTACACTTGGTTGTGCTCTGGCACCAAATTGGTCCTCTCTTCTCGTATTTCGGACTATCTGTGGTCTCATGGGAGCTGCGCCTCAGACTGTTGTTGGGGGTATTTATGCAGACCTGTTTTTCGATCTGCGAAGTCGTGGTCGTGCGATGGCGATGTATATGTCGGTATGTTGTGATCACATACCTCATAGGTGAAATATTTGAATAGTACTAATATATATTCCAGGCTTGCAGTTTTGGTCCTATTCTAGGCCCGATTATCTCTGGATGCTCGGTCAAATATGGTTGGAGATGGACTTTTAGGATTGACCTGATTCTGACGGGTATTACCTGGTTAGCTCTGCTCTTCACGTCTGGTATGATTATCACTTGGCCCCGGCAAATCGTGGCATCAGCTAATCTTAAATCAAAATAGAAACGTTTGGACCGGCACTCTTGAAGCGACAAGCTGGCAAATTAAGAAAGGATTCGGGGTCCAATCGATACTTCTCACGTCAGGAGCTCAACCTAGACTCGAGATTCACCCCAATGGAGATTATCACTCGTCCCATCACGATGCTTTTCTTTGAGCCTATTATCACATCAACATCCATCTATATCGCCATCGCATATAGTCTGGTCTTCTTCTATTTCCAGGCCTATCCCATCATCTTTGGAGGTAATACTCCTGGAATTGTCATGAACCCGTGTACAATACTAACAATATATTGATAGGTGTCTATGATTTTACCGTCGAACAAACTTCTCTCACATACATCCCGAGTACGTCCCATCTCTGCTCATCTATATCCCCCAAACACGACTAACCCATCACAGTTGGCGTCGGCGCCGCATCTTCCGGCTTCGTCGCCCTCTACTACGACATAATCTACGAAAAAGCCAAAAAGCTCAACAAAGTCTGGACTTCCAGCCCAGAGTACCACCGACTCCCGATGTCCTGCATCGCCGGGCCCTGTCTAACAATAAGCATGTTCTGGCTCGCCTGGACAGCAAAGTCCACCACGCATTGGGCAGCGCCCGTGATGTCAGGGTTTATCTTCGGGTTTGGATTCCAGACCATCTTCATTTCGCTTCTTACCTACGTGACCGACGCATACAAAATCTACTCTGCCAGCGCACTGGCAGCTTCCGTTATTGTGCGGAGTATTGCTGGAGCACTTTTCCCGCTAGCTGCTGAACCGCTCTATAAATCTTTCGGGGTTTCGTGGGCTACTTCCCTCCTTGGGTTTATTAGTTTAGCTTGCATTCCGATTCCTTTTGCTTTGATGCGATGGGGTCCTTGGATTCGGGAGAGAAGTCCCTTCTGTCAGAGGTTGATCTTGGAGGAGAAACTCAGGTCTAGTGGGTCGAGTACACCTGCGCAAGTATAAAAGCATTTCTTGTCTTTGCTGTTCTTTTTGCTTTTTGGCTATAAATTTCGGGATTCTGGTTTATTGGCCAGGAAATAATTTGGTACGAAATAATGACTTGATACCTAATTTATAATGAAGATTATGATTTACAGTCTATATATTCCCCGTTATTCTCCTATACTATGTAAGAGATATCAACAATTCCAAATAATTCCAAATAATACTAAAGAATCAAAGAATACTAGAAAATAGTCGAGAATAGTCGAATAAAGAAAGCTAAAGCCGATCCCATAACCCGCGCTAAATTGAAACTTCACCAACCAGAACGCCTAGTTGCCTCGCGGCTTTAAAATCACTTCTCTCCACTTTCACAAGGTCCGGGATCGCGTCTTGCTTTTCTTGATCGTGACTTTGTTTTTGTTTTTGTTTTTTTATTTATCCCTCGCCTCTCACAATGTACTCCCATCTTGAAGCCGAAGGCACTTCGGTCACTATTGCTCATTGTAAAGCACAGAACCTGCCAGTTGGTTCGCGATCCCGAGAATTCCCGAGGTTTCAGTGTCTGATAATAGTACTAACCGGATAACGCCGATCAAGTCGATCGCATTCTTGAGCCTCAAACCATCGTACATTTTCTTGAATTTGCGTTTGGTAAGCCCCTGCCCAATGGTAATCAACCCAATATCGAGCGCTTGTCCACAGAGGAAGCAACCTTCATCCAGCCTGACCAAAACTTTCCTCCGGACTCCAATGGCGAGTCCATCATGACCAGTGTCATGGCCCGAATTGGCTCCGAGCGAGATTCCACCCGTCTCTGCATGGTCGGAAAGAACATCCAATCCCTCAAGTCCCGCCTATGGGAGGGCATCATCCCCCTAAGCGATCAGGTGTGGCAGGAAAAAGGCCTCGACCGACCTGAGCATTTTGATTTTGCTTGTCAACATCTATCGGCCGTGGTCGCCGTGTTCCAGTATTTGAATGAACCAACCGTGCGATTATATCTTCGTGACACGTTCAATTACATCTACGATCATTGGACGGAGCTCGACGCTGTTCTCAACAAGCGCAGAGCAGAGCAAGATAAAAAGCCCGTTAGTGTCGCAGGTCTCTGGACAAGTTACATGACTGCGCATTTCGAGATGATGACCGAGCGCGCCCATAGATGGGTTACCGTGCATGTCAATACACTGCGAGCTCCCTTACTGCAAGCCCTTCTGGAGTATCGGCCACCAGGAGGAGATGGTGGCCCGTTAGCCCAACCTGATGCTGTGCAGTGGAAGATAACTGATTCCCTGCATATGCTGGCGGAAATCACCGCCAATGCTGATTTTACCATCTTGATTCCCATGAACGGTTACAAGGGGTACTGGGCGGATGCCCCGCGGTCCGGCCCGGCAGCTCTTCATGCGGCGAATCTGCTGACGAGAAGCAAAGCATACCATGAGCGTTTAAGGCTGCTCACTCGAGAAGCTATCTCCATTAATGCACCTGCGTGGAGAGGTTCAACTCCTACGTCCGGAGAATCGTACCATGGAACATCCCGGAGCCAGATTCAAGGCCAGAATAAATTGAGGAAGGAGGTGCGTGGTGCACCTCTTGAACCTATTCCCCGCGAGCCTTGGATCGCTGCCTGTGCCTCCAATATGGAATCTGGAAAGAAGGAGGGAAAGGACGAAAAGTACGGGTTGGCTGTGTATCGGTTGACTTATGGGCAGACGGAGTCGGAATGGACAGAATTCGTTCGCAAAGTCGAAGCTCATGTTTCGGATTGGGGCAAGGGTCAAACAGGAAGCAGTGCTATCAAACAGCATCTGAAGCTCCACTGGCTTGATGGGAAGGAATTGGGTATTCCTGAGGGCGATGTCGATGCATCTAAGCAGTGAGTGTACCCCCTTCGCTCTTGCATTTCGAAGCTAACAATCCAATCAGACACTTTAAAAGCACGATAGCGGGCAGTGACGACTGGTCGAAGCTAGAAGATGGCGCCTTCCTCGTCGTCGATTCCGCATCTTTTGCCTCATACACCACCAGATCCTACAGTCCCGCGGCATCCCGGCTCAACCCCGGTGACTTCACCGGGTTCCTTCTCGCCGTCGACCCAGATTTCGACCCAGAGGGCATCCCACGACCAGACGAGTCTCCAGGCTACAACGGTCAGATGCGAATTCTCGGAAGTCTTGTGTGGAGTGATCTCTATTCCCTACTAGCAGCGCAGACATCAGGCCTTGAAGACCACTGGCCATTAGCAAGCGAGCACCCGAACATGGTCTATGTTGGACCTACAGTCCCATGGCAGCGATTCATCTGGCAGAAACATAGTGAGATGCGCTGGAATATCCTTCGGGCGGTGATAGACCATTTAAAGCTCAACCCGGGAATTCCAGTAACAACGCAACCACCCCAAGCCCAAGATACATCTACAACGACATCCCCTACTGCAGCTACATCTACGGCCGTGCCAGCAGTCCCATCGGTGGGGGAGGTCCCACCACCCCAAGTGAAAGCTACATCTGCAATAACGTCCCCAACGGTAGCTGTATCTACAGCCGCGCCAGTAACCCCTTCTGTGCCCTCATCCACACCAGCCGCAGAACAGGATCCCATCAGCGACGCTTCTATGCCCTCGTCAACACCACCCGCCGAAGAGGCTCCCGTCAACGACCCTCTCCGCACAGTTATGCTCACTGAGTTTCAGCGATACTTACGCCATCGGGGTCACCCGTGGCGGGCGGCCATGGTCGATGAACTGCTCCGTCTTCAGCCAGGCGAAGAGCCGGATGCAGGGCGGCTGCGGCAGTTAGTAGACGACGAGAATCAGCGGCAGGAGCAGCGGAGACGAGATGGTCTGAGTGAGGACGAGGAGACTTTGGGGGAATACCGGCCGGACTGCCCATTGCAGTAACCAGGGCTGTGTTTATTCAATTGTGAATATTTCCCATAATGGGATAGAATTGATTAGCTTGCTGGCTAGTTTGGACAAAAATTCATACATACAGATCCGACATGAGAAGACGAAATACTTTCCAGGCATTGCAGTCTACCTAAGGAAGATGAAGCGTCACCATCAGTGCTGGCATCAAACCTCGGAAACAAGGACACATCCTAAATCCCACCCCAAGATTCAGAACCAAACTCCTCTTAATTTCATTAGAACTCGCCCCGACGAGTTCGCTTGCGGGGACGGTCATCCGGGTCCGCAGCCTTATGCCAACCAACCTGGCACATGTTCCCGGTCAACCCCATTCCACAGCAAGGATAGAAAAACCCCTCTGGCCAAGCTAGACGATATTCATCACTGTCAATATCATATCCCGCGGCAATCTCAGCCTTGAAATACTCCTCGTCGACCACGTCAGGCTCTTTTCGAAGATTAGTCACATTTTAATCTGTGCCATGCACTGACAAATATGCTTTGGGGATATACGTACCAAGATGATATTTGCAGCTTGTCTCTGAATTTTGATTGACTTCGAAATCCTCCAGACAGTAGATGCAATTCTCGAAACGGGATGTCATCGGGACACAAGCGATTGACTCTTCCTTGGCAAGTAGGGCAGAAGTAACGGGAGCAATCGGAGAAATGGGGGCAGCTGACTCGGATCTCACATCATTCTTCACTGCTAGTAGCCATTTCGTAGCGATTTTGCGGCCTTCTTGGCTGTGCTTGACAATGTCCTGTAGGATACCCTCCAGGCGGTGGATAGGTTGGTTTTTAATTGCCTCCAGTAGGAGTGGCAGGTTATCTGGTTCTTCCTCAGGTACAGGCATGCTAGCGGTTGCTGAAGGATGTGCAAATGAAGCAGGGGAAAATGAGGGTGAAGATGTGTGCTCAGCATGTTTATGTGTTGGGGGGTCTAAGGTACGTCGCGCCGCGTCCTGGGGCTATAGAACAGACATAATTAAGCGATGGAGCGGTGGAGAGAGCGGTAAAAGTGATGCTAAAGTGGCAATCATCATATATTTTCTTTGAGACACCGTTTTGCAACAGAGAAACTGAACCCCATAGTTATACAAAAGCAGGGCGCCTTGGAGAAAAGGCATATGTGCAGCGAACGAGCCCCTCTATTGGTTTTGTCCCATTATATTATGCCCACTGGCTTCCGTATGTACACACACATGGACTATGAACCAATACCAAGATGTCAGTATAATCGGTACATCGTCAATTTAAGACAGAAAGACCCTGAGCCACGAAATTCCAATCTGAAAAATCGACAATGTTCGGATCCCAACTATCAATATCGAGGCCTCCCTCAAGCTGAGAATCCTCAGTCCCAGTCCCATCAGCACGAAGAGGACAATTGTCGTTCACAATTTGCTGACTCCGCTCAACAGAATCATGTCCCTGGCGAATAGACCGTGCCTTATTCCGCAACTGAACAATCATCGGCCACTTCGGTCCGGGGTCCGGCCAATTAGGGTCCTCAGTCAGATGGAACTGCATATCAATAGCGCACCAAGCTCGGTCGACGTGTGGACCGGTGGGATAAACACACAGAACCCAGAGAATGTAGGTGAGGAGGTGATATTGGGTGAAAGTCATCATCAACCAGCGGAAGCCACGGAGTAATTCGTTGCTGTGCATCTCAAGACCAATCTCCACGCCATCGCAAGCTTGTGCTAGCATCTCTTGGATAACATTTTGGTTTAGCGAGCAGGCCGCTGGTCCCTGTGACTGTACCTGTTTCTGCCGAATGCACACTTCGGTCTTTATAAGAAGTAGCCTTCCGAGCAGGTAGCCGAAGCGCTGGACTGGGATGTCTGGGTCGCAGTGTCGCAGGTATTTATCCTCTATTGAAGCTTTGAACTCGGCGATGAGTCGCTCCGGATCGGCTGCCCCCACTAGGCTTCGAATTAGAGCAGGCCGTCCCCTGTTTATTTCGATTACGATTAGAGAGAATGTCAACTCGGTCCATCGGTTCTGCGATACGGCTGGGACGATGTTCGTCTCTGATAAGCTTTGATCATCGATATTCAGCGGGAGTTCGGTGTCGCCGTAGTCGCTTTCCGGGACGCTGAGGCCATGGTCTTCTGCTACTCGACTATCGGCCGATTGGATGTGTCCCCAGGTTCGTCGGCGTAACTCGCATTCCAATTGTGAGAGTTTGAAGTTCTTCCCGTCTCGTTGGAGGCCGATTGATTGCGCGGCTCGAATCGTTACGCCGTGTAAAGTCCAGCCAGACCGGCCGCTATTGCTAAATCTAAAGCATGCCTAGAAACCGAAAATATGCTTAGTTATACAAAGCACAGGAAGGGCTAAAGGACAGTTAACGAAATATTCTCTCACCTGGTATATTACCATAGCTTGCAGCGAAGTAAGGGTTGGAGCATCCAAAAACTCGGATTGATACAAAGACAATTCCATCCCCTGTTGATATCGGCGGAGGTTGGCATGCCGAACTTCATTCTGGGTATCATCTGAAAGCAACGTTGTTGTAGCGGCAAAACAAATAGCAAAGACCAAAGCACGTAGATCAGCACGCACACTCTCGGGCCGGTTAATGGCAGCAAAGATATACGATTGCGCCGTTGGAACGTGAATGACCTTTATCAAGGGCTCCACGCGGCCGAGGAATGTCTGCCAGAGAAAAACCCCCTCCCAGCGACTTGGAAACAGCTCCTGGGTGTCAAGCTGAGTCGAGAGCGGGTTTTTGAAGAGCCCATCTGCCCTCAATGCCGGTGGTCGGCGCGGGCTAGTTGTATCGATCGGTGATCCAATTGCGGACTTTATTTCCTGCTCTTTCTCCAGTACTCGTGAGAGGAAAGGCTCATTTATATACCGGCCGTCTTTGTCTAGGAACCCCAGATAAGCTTGACGGTCTGCTGCAGCTGGGTGATTTGATGGTGGCCTATAGTCGGGTCGGCCATTAGGCATCGGTGATGTTGTATTTGTGCCTTGGTTTTGACCGTTCGAGCTAGTCGGACGTTCGTTGACCATCGCCATGATCAACTGTTCAAGCTGCTCCACACGTGCCGCAACATCGGTCGTGCTCTTCTTTGGAGGTTGGCGCTTAACTCGGCTCGGACCAGGGTACTGGCAGACTACCTTCTGTCGCATGCATTTGCCGCATGGTGTGCCCTTGTCGCACTTGATCTTGTGCTCGTGGCATCGTAAGCATGATCGCTCTACATTATACCGGCGTTGGTGGTTCATGGTCCTGTCTTGGCGCGGCTACAGGGATGCCAGCGCAAATTGAAGGAGATTTGGGTAATAAGGCTGAGGAGAATTTCTTTTATCAGATCCTCGGCTTCTGCAATATATTAGTGATCAAGTCTCGAAGTATCGGACTCTCCGTGACGGAAGTTCGGTGTTCGGTCATTCGCGAATTGCCGATGGTCCGATATTTGTGGGGGCGAAACCGCCGCAACTACTAGGTAGCAAATGGCAATTGTTCATCAGGAGAGCTCCTGTCTTAAATCAAATAATTAAATAATTTGTAATGTGAATATAGTAGCCTTCAGATCCTTATGATCAATCTTGTCCACTTTTTGTTCACATGCTGTTCTCCAAGTTAAGGTATCCCACCTTCATAGGTTGGGAAAGTAACAAAACACTCGCACCAATACGTGCAGACATTAGTCCACCCGGTACAATCCTGAAAATCAATGCTAAATATAGACAACGCTAATAAAACAACCTCTGCGCCATTTCCAGAAGCATTAGACACCAATATCCCAAAGGAAACCAAAAGAAAAAGCCAAGTAGTGAGATCATGAAATAAGAAGATCGCGGACACTCATGCCCTTCCTCCTTTGCATCTCAGGAGACACAGCTGGAGTATCTTCCACAGACTGTGTTAGTGTCGTACTCCCAGGAAAGTTCTCACTGATCGAATCGGCAGTCCCTCTCCGATCCTGAGTTAACATGAGCAATGCAGCTGAAGCCTCGTGATCAACGCCCTGAAACTCAACCATCTTTTCGCTGGATGCCCAGATTGGGCCCAGTGCCGGACTAGGCAGGATAGATGAAGCATCCTGTGGGATATGGGCTGAGGGAACTTGGGTGCGTGGAGAGAAGGACGGGGAGGTATCAGGAAATTCTGTGGGAGCAGCGTACAACTCCGGTGATGCAGAAGTGGAGTATGAATAAGTAGAAGAACGATCCCTTTCCCTTTGGATGGGCTCGCCTGTCTCTGCGATGAATTCGGGGGATGTTGGCGAGGGTGGTGCAGCAGGGGTTTGTGTTGATCCTCCGGTCTTCATATCACGGATGCATTTCTCTAGGTAATTGACATAGTCAATGCTTGCCTTGTCGGGATAGTTAGTATATTGTAGATTCCCGAAAGAGATGTGACTGGTGTACCTGAAGAATAGCCAACTTGTGCATTTCCTGCCCAGTGCATGCCGGGATCATATCCTTCAACGTGCCGAACTCCTCGTTCATCTTGGACCGTCGCCGGCGCTCAATTAGACTGTGTGCGGTCTTGCGGGCGATCTTGCGTCCTGCAGCACTAGTGGCACTTGGCTGTTTTCTTTTAGAGTTTGATGTGGGGTTCGGCATTGCGTCTTCTGAGCTCTGTGAGCCCTTGCCATTTTCCCTCGTCTTAGGGGGTTTTGAAGGTGACTTTGGTTTCATCTGGATGATCTTGCGAGTTCTAGTCGGTGGCGGAGGCAAATCAAAATCCTCGAGTGGGCGTTTGGTAGATGCACCCGACCGCGCGGTGTGACTTGTACGGCGGCCGGAGAGTTCAGGGGATGTCGGGGATGCTGGGACATAGGAAGGGTCTGATCGGGAGGACCTCCGACTGCCAGTGCTCAATGCGGCGGGAGGTAATGTGAAGGCATCCCCGTCAGGCTTGTCTTTGATGATGAAGCCACCGGACATGGCTGGGGTTGGAAGGCGTGACATTGTGAAAGATGGATTTGGGGGAAGTTGCGAATAGTAGAGTTGTACAGCAAGGGGTTGTAGACTATATAACCGTGAACGTCGTCCAGGGCTTTCTCAGGTTATAGATAGTGTCGCGTGCTTCCAAAGGTTGTGCCCACGAGCTACAATGGACGACGCTGATTGGTCAAAGCGGAGACTCGTGCCTCAAGGAACAACGGGCATTTGCTGGAGTAGCAAGTGGGGCCTGGAGAGCTTATTGGTAGGTACTTGGTACTTGATTTTACATTGAGAAAAGGGGCTTATGCCATTGTATTTGGTACTAATTACATCAATTGAGGTAGCCCAGCACGTGTATCAATTGGAGGACAGTCTTGCTCTCGATAATTACACGGACTCACCTAGGCAACTTTATGCTTCGAGAGTATGTGCCTTTTTTGCGATAGTGACCTTTATATCTTTCCTATTGGCTACGAAAGTACTATGTCGGTTTCAAGCCACGGTTACAACTTGAGGGTCTTCCTTTAGAGCATTCATGCCCCTCCTCCGTACTCCGTACAACTCCTCGGGTACCCGCTTCCTCTCGACTCATCCACATATGGCACGTGCTTCCTCTCTGGGGACATCGCGCCTTTTCAGAGTCAAATTGTGGATCCAAGGCCAGGCAAGCTGGCTCATTGACGATCTTATGTCATTGAGCGCGGAGTTGAATGTTTCAACGTTCAGAGACATGCCCCAAATATTTCAATTTGCTCTGGGGAGGTGTGGCTACAGCTCTTGTTCCAACATTTTCTGCATCAACGTCGTTGAACTGCAATAACTAACTACGTACTCCGTAGTTGTTCTAGTGCCACTTACTCCCTACAAAACTAACTCATTATCCTTTCTATTTTTAGTATTTTGCCCTGCATATACACTTGAAGTGGATTTGGTGACCCTTTTATGGCTACATAATTTTCAAGACATGAGAAAATGCAATAAAGACACTCAGTTCACTTTCATATAAGTTTTTTTTTTTAAAAAAAAAAAACTCAAAAAAAACTCTCAAAAAAAAGATCGTTCATTCATATCACATGCATGGCCCATGACACTAAACAGCATTTTGTTCCAAATATTTTCCGTATCCAATTCTATTTACTTGTAGAAATTCTCAGGGTGGCACTTCTCCGTGCATTGCAAGTAAATTGACCAGCTAGAAACAGTATGTTAACCCGATTCACGAAGAAAGAAAAATGACCAAAGACAAGACAGGAAACTCACCAAAACTTATCATCGTCCGGTACAGCAATCGAGCAAGTCTGAGACTGCAACGAGCATAGCTCATGACAGCGGTTAACATTAACGCGATTCATGTGAGATGATCCCGTCGACAGGGGAGCTTTGCCCCGTGTACCCGTTGTAGTAGCATTGTGGGAACTAGTTGCATTGGTAGGGACACGGACAGAGAGGCGGGCACCGTGGTACGCCCCGGAGAGATGGGGCATTGCAGTGGCGGTGCTGGTCAGGGCAGCCACACAAAGGGTGAATAGGGTTGTGAGCTGCATGTTGCAAAGTGATGAAGTGAGGAGGAGGATATGAAGAGTAAGAATAAGTTCAGGGAAGTGGATGGTCCGTGAGGATTGATCTGATGTTGAGATTCAAGGTGAGACAGCTGCTAGGAAGGTATTATCCCTAAACCGACTCGTCTTATATAGAAACGGCTGGACGGCTTCAACGATCTGGGGGCTGGCTGTCAATTCCCGAGCTGCCTGGGGAAAGCCTCTTGGATTATGTAGTGTTGGATATTAGCGAGTTTGATAGGACTATAGTAGTAAGTGCCACGGTCGATCCCAAGAATATGGCATTCTACATTCCTGTGAACTCTAGACCCCCGCCTCGCCTCACAATTTTATAATTGACTTTATGTGACGAACAAATTCGAATCCTTTGATGATCTAGCCATGTGTCTATTCTGGGCCAAATTGGTGGAGAATTACAGTTATTTACATGGGTGGTGCGATAGGGCATGTTTTGCGCGCCTTGGTGTAATTCATATCAACACCTCGCATAGTCCGTACATTCCAGCGGGTGACGATCTTCTGGTACTGACCCAATCATGCTCCAGGGCAGAAAATAGAAAAGAAGCTTGGCGTCACGCTTGACTTTTTCCAGCGTTATAGTGGATAGAACATATGGCTTGGTATGACCGATATGACAGGAGTACAGACCAACCCCCACGGATGGCATTGCTAAGAGATATTTCGGGAGATACTAGCTACTACTGGTAGGTTAGTCATTAACCTAAAGCTGGCTAGAATCTACCGACATATCCAAATATATGCCGGCTACGGCAAATGATGTTTGCGATTGCTTGGGGAATATCCTCGGTCCAAAAAGAGAAAGCATATTTCAATCTCTAAAGAAATCAACTGATATATGCGTCTATGCCCACCAAATGTGTTTCCCTTTATCTATCAAATGCATATCACTTGAAGAGTCTCTCAATAATGACATTGCCAAAGTTCTCCTCCCCAGGCGACCCATCCATTCGCCAGATGCGATTGCCAGCACGGCCGCTCAGCCAGAGACCATGGTCATTAGAGCTCTCCTCCTCACCTTCAATGCGGTGACGGTTGCGGCGGTCGACAACGCACATACCGCGAGTCCATTGGCCCAGGGTGTCGATTCGGATATCCTCAGGCGAGTTCGCCGAGTAAACCCACTTCGGGTCATCTGATGTCAAAGCATACCAGACGCACACAGGGTCATGCAGACTCAGCATAGCATCATCACCAACATGACCAGGGTGTAGGCGCTCCAAGGTCCTAAATGTGTGTCCCATGAAGGCATCCACCCACTCGGCGAGCGGGGAGCCAGCAGCCAAAAGAGGCGTGATGGCCTCCCGGAACTGACCGCGGGATAGATTGTGGCGGAGGGTGATATCCAGCGGGAAAAGACGGAGAGTCAGTTGCCGGCTGAGGTTCTTAGGGTATGGTGGGAGTTTGTCGCTCTTTGTGGGTGGAACGGTCGTGTGCGGGTTGGGCGAGGTGAGTGCGAAAATACGCGCGGCTGCCACGGCATCTGCGTAGGCGTTGAACTCGCCCACCGGTGTCACCTATTAACAAAATCAGCCAATCTGTCTCGATACTTCTTATGTCTGGAAAGGGCTTGACTCACATTTCCTGGCTGGTTGATAGCACCGCCCATGACGACCACCTCTTTCACGCGGAGGAATGTCTCTGGGTCCTCTGCTGCAGCTAAAGCCAGATTAGTGAGGGGGCCGACTGCTACCAGAGTCACTGAATCTGGCTCATTATCACGTAGCGCGCGGAGAATCTCCTTATATGCCGGAAGTTTGGATGGAGTGAATGCGTGGTCATCGGGACCTGAGCAATCCTCAACAGGCTTGATTCCCTCGCCCTCTAGCTCTTTAGCGAAGAGGTGTACCCATGCCTTATCAGCAGTGAGATGTGGGTGCTATTTAGTAGTCAGTATGTATTACTTGTTTCTAAGCCATAACAAAAGGCGGTTTCATATGGGGTTTCACATACCGTTGCGTGAATACCACCAAGTCCGTCGATTCCGTCTGCGGGTATATCAGTCAGCGGCATCTATAATATGGTGAAGCAATACATACGGAAGTAATCAGCAAGCATTTTCTGGTCTTCGAGGGGGTCCTCTGCACCAACAGCCAATATAGGACGGGAAGCTTTCAAGCTGCCAAAGCCTTCAGGTTGGCCTTTCTCCCGACGCCACTGCATCTCCCGCTCGAGGATGTGGAACATCGATACTGCATTGCGGAGACAGCTAGATATGTGGTCAGACAATGTAATTCTTCAGAGAAAAGGATCTCTTACTTCTCCACCTCGATGTTACCGAATGTCAATGAGATGAGGAGAACCTCTACCTCCTCTGGGGTGGCGGACAGAGCCAGCAAAAGAGCGAGGATATCATCAATGCCCTGTGTTATGGTCAATACCGAAGTTATAGCAATTTAATCTGAAGGAGCATACCGGATCAGTGTCAATGATAATTTTCTTTCCCATGGTGAATGTTGTTGACCTCCAAATGTTGGTGAATGGCAAAAGTGGGAGCTTATCAATGTTATCGGCTGCGGGGGTTTCGTCTGGCTATTTACCCCTCGTAGGCAACTCATATAACACTTTCAACGGTTATATCAGAGTTTCCACTGTTATTAAAATAACAACTAAGATATATTCCAATCCTAAGCGATGGGGGTCATGATATATACACAGACTGAGTCACTGAAGAAAAACATACTAACCCTGGCTTAGGACTGCAATCCCGGTGACCGACGGCCCCCGGACTACCAACCCAACTCTCTCTGTTATCAATCCGAGCCTCACTATGCCCAACAAAATGGGAGGTTCTAGGGATATATGTCCATTCTTCAGTAACAGCATACTATCTTTTTACTGATATTTGATATGTGGAGCACTTCTGGAAGAGTGAAAGTGATCAGGTACTTGGGATGGTTACTGGAACATGCACTTTGAGCCAGTTATTCATAACCAATGTTGCAGGATAGGTGGAGTCGCCAAGGCGTAATGGCATTTGCATATGGTCCTCGAAACCTTCATCTTTCGGTCGTTTTGGGTCAGTGCCGAGCCCTCTGATTGTGCTCTCCGCTACCGGCCGCGAACTGTCGGTGATCTCCGCCACTGCGTTGTAATTTGAGCCGTCGAGAGAGATAACCGCCCGCACGATATAAATATCGATCCCTGCCTTCTCGGAGTATCTTTCATCAGTCCTCAGTAGCGTGGCAATATGTGCACCCGAACTGTGTTCCATCAGAATGACTCGTTGGGGGTCAAAGTCTAGTGTGGCTGCATTTCTGACCAGGTAAACCAGCAAGTCGGCCACCTGCACCTGCTCTTCCATCGTCGCAGATGGGATGAGTGTGTAGTTGACAATGGCGAAGACATAGCCTCGGCCGGTCAAATGAGTAATTTTGGGGGATCCAATCAAGTCTAAATAGGTCCCTGATCGCCAACTGCCCCCGTGGACAAAGAGGACGATCGGAGCGTTGGGGGATTTAGGCTTCCAATAGCGGAGATACTTAGCGTCTCCACTTCCATATGTCATATTCACGCCTCCGGTTGGCTGGTCAATGCTCATTGCTAAAAGGAGCTCCTCTATCCTAGTCCGTGATATCATCTGTCGTTCTTTGAAAGATTCTTAGACCAGTGATCTCTTTCCCTCGAGCTGCTATAGCAATGGGAGCAAGATCAGGTGCGGTTGGCGGCTTAACTTCGGCATATTTGGCCGATGCATTAGGTGTGAGCTCTGTGCTTCGATGCATGGTTTCCATTTATATTGGCTCTAGAGGATCTTATTGTGACTTCAGTGATACTTTTAAAAGGCACAGCAAGGCAGTGGGAAGTCAAGATTTTAGGAGGATATTCGTCTTATGAAATAAAACGTTCGAGCTATTTAATGAAGATTTATTGGGCGGGGAAGCCTGTTACCCTCCGAGCGCGGCCCCGAGGGAGCCTGGGGTTTTGGGGCAAATGCATGCAATTTCGAGACTAGATGTCGTTCTGAATATGCCCCGCTTCATATATTACTGTGATATTGCTCGCTGTTTCTGATTTATCAGCGACCCTTCCATTCAGTGTTACTATGACCCCATACCAATCAAGAGACTTGGAAATGATCTTCAATAGATCAGAGATGGCACTTCTTCAATTCAATTTCATCCATGTGTACATTCTTTTAGCTTTTAACTTTATAGATATTTATTTGCATAGCTTACCCTGTATAATGGGACTATTTCAGTTTTGTTTCTTATAACATCAAAACCAATAGAGGGGCCATTGGCATTAGTCACAATGGCTCCAGGGGTTCATAGATATCAGTAGTCAGTCGGTCAAAGAAACCCTATAGTCTGGCCGGTCTTGAAAACAGTGGAATAGGAGGCAAAAATAGGAACAAAGAAGAATAGTTTAGGTATAAGGAGTAAAGAATAGCCAATAAGACACCAAAGAGTAAGAAACTAGTAGGATATCGAAGACTTGGTTAAATTGCATTTTAAGGAGTGCATGACCATCGCACCAATCCCAGCCTTCCTTTCAAGGTGCCGCTGCATAATGCAGGTCTTAGACTCGTTGACTGGGATTCGATAGGCTTCACAGGCATCAAATGCATGACTTAGACCGCCAATTGGACCTGGTTGTCTGTTATTAGTAACTCATTTCCTCGTGGTGGGCGTGAGGGCTACTGTAAGGGGTAAAAGAAACATTTGATGAGAGATTGCCGGATCGGCAATCTCCAAGCTTCCCGGCTCCCGGAAAAATCGATTAATCGAATGTTAAACAGATGCTCAGGAGGTCTACCCAGAACGCGCTAGTAAGATATAAATCGGTTTAGAACGTAGAAAGCGGAGAGAAGAGAGACAGGCGGAGACGTGGCCTGTTCGCCCAGTGAAAGTCATGTCCTCTCTTGGAGCTATTAGTTAACTAGCTTGGATATTACATACAATACATATGTACAACATATGTAGTACACTATCCATTTGTAGCCCTGGGCAGAGAGCACTGTTCCCCAGGTACTCCGTACGTTGAATACAAAACATTTGAATATATGATGACAGCTTGCAGTACTCTGTACGGCAATGCTCAAATCTCCATACTCCGTATGAGCATCACATTCTTCGGTCCCCAAGCACCAGTGTACGGTACAGTTGAAAACCCAGTCAACATGAAGATGATATATCAAGTTCACAATAATTTCAGACATAAAATAAAATCAAAAGACGCCAAGTAGACAAGGGACAGAATATGTGCAATTCCAAAGCCAAGAGCTTGGTAACTTACCATTACGGTCACGGTACGAGTGGATCTGCCACGGTTGCCCTTTCCTCTACTCCTCGCCTTTCCTCCTTTCTCATCCTCTACTCTCTTCAACTTCTTCTCTTGTTTATCCTACCTTCCTTTTGCGCCATTGCGCTATTCCTATCACTACTATCCGCGGCTTCGTCACCCCGCGAATCCTCTGCGCACTCCGGTCAATTGACCGACGTGGAGTCTCCTCGTGATTGAAGACCTTCCCTTCAGACACAACTTCTGTAACTGAGCGCAATTGTCTCAGCTTTCAGTGCGCGTGTCAATTTCAAAGTGCGCGTGCGCAATTGTCCTACCCTCTCATCCGGCAACTTTGATCCTACCTCCCCTCTCAACCCACATCCTCCGCCTACATAGCTTTCAATCAGACAGTAAGTTCCACGCTAGCAACCACCATGACAATGTTGATGGTACTGACTTATGAGTGCACAGCTCTATGACCATGAATCCCTACATTAGCTGGGCAATCTTGCTCGTCGTGGCAGGTGGCCTCGGCTGGTACTACACCAATGGCACAACCCCCAAGGCAAACGTGATTCGAGCTGCCGTGGAGAAATCTGAGGCCACTGTAGCACCCAAGAAGTCAAAGCGCAAGTCTAAGCCTGCCCCCGAGCCGGTTGCCGCCAAGAAATCTGAGGTGCAGACCGTTGTCTCGCCCCCCACCACCGAGGACGAGAAGCCAGATGAGGAAATCGATCGCAAGGAGATGGCCCGCCGCATGGCCGGCCTCAAGACCAACGCCCCTGCTCAGCCCGCTCCTGCCAAGCCCGCTCCTACCAAGAGCCAGAAGAAGAACAAGAAGAAGGCTGCGCAGCTTCAGACCAGCGACACCCGTGCCTCCTCCACCACTGGCGCTGAGGCTGATGACGATCTGTCTCCCGCCGCGTCCCCCGCGGTGAACGCCACTGTCCCCTCGGCCGGATATGTTTCCGACATGCTGGAGGCCCCCGCCCCCGGTGCATCTGTGCTCCGCGTTACTGGCAATGTTGAGAACCAGCCCAAGAAGCAGAAGGTCCAGACTTTCAAGGAGGTGGAGACCAAGAAGCAGCGCCAGCAGCGTCTTAAGAACGAGGCCCGCAAGCAGCAAGTTCAGGAGGCTGAAGCTGAGCGCAAGAAGCTGCTTGAGAAGCAGTTGCACACCGCTCGCGAGTCTGAGCGCCGCGAGGCTGCCCGATCGACCGCACCCGCTGCCAACGCTTGGCAGACCAAGGAGAGCACTGCGCCGGCGAAGACCAATGGTGGATCCCGCTCTGCCCCCGCCGTCCCTGCTGCTGCCGCCTCTCACGGTCTCCTGGATACATTCGAGTCCCCTGCTGCCCCTGCCCCTACCAAGTGGGCTCAGAACCTCCCCTCGGAGGAGGAGCAGATGCGCCTCTTGGGAGCTGCCAACGGCGATGACGAATGGACCACTGTTTCCAAGAAGCAGCCTAAGAAGAAGGGTGGCAAGTCTGACGAGAGTGTCAGTGAGACCAGTGCCTCGGAGAACCAGTCTACTCCTGTCGCTCCTGCCCCCATTGAGCCTCGTGTGACCGTGACCCCAACCTACCTCCCCGATATCTTGCGCTCGCGTGAGAAGGGCCACCCCCTGGACTCTGATTGGGCCGCTTGAGCATTTTCCTCTGCCATGAAGTCTTTCTCTCATATTCTCTCTTCATCTTGAAATGTATTTATTACCCTTTTTTTGTTTTTGTTTTTGTTTTTGTTTTTGTTTTTGTTTTTGTTTTTCTTTTTTTTTGGGCGTTCTGGGGGTGTCACATCATTCGAGCACTCTCCCTCCCCTCAACAATCGGGGCCTGGGAGATTGCCACAACGCATTAGGAGCGGAATTGGTAGATTCCCCTTGCAAGTTGTGCAAGGAGGAAGAACTGCACTGCGGAAACAAAAGCAGAATTGCGGGAATGGATCTGACGCTGTGTTTGTGCAAGTTTCTTTTTTTTTTTTTCTTTGTTAGTCTACCTGGCAAAATCTGTATTGCAATGAAATCATAACCAATGCTTGATCTAAAACCCAATAAAGGGCAAGAATGTAGAGCTTTTCTAACAATGTTAGTATATAGATCATAGAGAGTCTTGTGTCGTCACTATTCCAAAAGCGGTTTAGCGGCCAGTTCCGGTTATCGTGGCCTGAAGGTGCTTTGTATACAACTCCTTGGTATTTGATCCTGTCTTAAGACTTCTTCCTCCCCAACCTGTGAGAACTCAACTTCAATTTCTTCTTCCTCTCCTTTTTCTCACTCTCTTTTTGTTTCATTCTTCCGCCATGGCCCAAATTCGTGGCACTGCGGGCTACAACCTCGGCCACCAGAACCCGTTTGGCGGGCCCGGTAGCGCAGATGCCACCAGCGACCCAAGTCCACTGGACACAATTCGCGAGCAAACAAGCAAGATTGAGGACTGGTTGGACACCTTGGCCGATCCAGTGAAGCCGTATGTTTCAATTTCACGCTTTGTTTTTGGCCTTTTTCTACCCGTGTCGTGGGCCGAGTCGCGAGAGAGCTCAAAACAAGGGATTCGAGGCATGCACTAACACCTGTTCTTTCGCTCTCTAGCTACCTTCCCGCTGTCGGCCGATTCCTGATCGTAGTCACCTTCATCGAAGACTCGCTGCGCATTCTCACACAATGGAACGATCAGCTCCTCTACCTCCGTGATTTCCGCAAGAGTAAGATAATGCCCTTGCTCCCGGACCCCGATCCGCGCGACCTTAGGGGTCCATGGTCCCACACTACCTCTATATCATTGTCTAACGCGCTTTTTGCGTGCTCGCTTTAGTTCCCTGGGGAATCACGCACACCTTCCTTATCGCTAATGTCATTGCTATGGCCGTTTGTTCGACTCTGGTCATCGCCCGCAAACGCACTGAGTTCGCCGTCGCGGGATTGCTCGGCGTCGTCATTACACAGGGTCTTGGATACGGTCTCATCTTCGACTTGAACTTCTTCCTTCGCAATCTGAGTGTTGTGGGTGGTTTGCTTATGGTCCTATCCGATTCGTGGGTGCGCAAGAAGTTCGTTCCCGCCGGTCTGCCCCAGCTTGATGAGAAGGACCGCAAGATGTACGTCCAGTTCGCTGGTCGTGTGTTGCTGATCTTCCTCTTCGTTGGATTCGTTTTCTCCGGCGAGTGGAGCTTCTGGCGCATTCTGGTCAGCTTGTTCGGTCTTGTCGCTTGTGTCATGGTCATTGTTGGCTTCAAGGCCAAGTGGAGCGCTATCATTCTTGTTGTCATCCTGAGTCTGTTCAACGTGTTTGTGAACAACTTCTGGACGGTACGTTTTTCTACGCAATTGGTTGTATGTTTGGTTACTGATAATTTCTTCTAGCTGCATGCCCACCACCCCCAGAAGGACTTCGCCAAGTACGACTTCTTCCAAATCTTGTCGATTGTGTACGTTCTTTCTCCCTGGTAATCAAACATGCACGACGCTAATAAATTCTACAGTGGTGGCTTGGTCCTACTCGTCAACATGGGCCCCGGCCAATTGAGCATGGACGAGAAGAAGAAGGTCTACTAGAGTAGAGGGTGATCGAAAGGCGATTCTCCCTCTCTCTATATATCTCCCGGTATCTACATCCATCTAGCAAACACAACGAGGAGGGAAAGAAATTAACAAAGGACTGCCTAGCTGGTGCTCCGCGGGCTCTGAGCATTTGAATATGGGCCCCATTAGACCCTTGGCTGGTTTACAGAGGCTATGCGTGGCCGGGTTGGGCGTTGTTTGCATTTGGGATAATTTGGAAACGCCGAGGAGATCCATTGATCTACTCTCTCTTGCGTCTTTGTTTTTGAACTGTTCTACTTCGAACTTTTGTGTCCTGGTCTCTTGTTTATCGAGATCAAAAACACATGTTCTCTGCATACGAAGTTTTTGATGTGCATTTGAATTGCATCTATCACGAAGACAAAGTTGAATCGAAAATTTAACGCTGAATGCGACGCATAGCTGCATGATCCTTGGCCTCGGCCATATAATAATCGTAGCGTACAATGGGTGTGTCTAACAAGACGGCACCTACAAGCACTGAGCAGCTCAAACCCCTCTATATATCCTTATTTTGCCCTATTGCTAAAATTCACAGCCATCTTCCCATGTGAAATACTACTTGCTGTGGAATTATTAGCTAGTATACCATGCGCCCTTTTATATGCTGTTTGGTAGGAGATCTATGATTTATTAGAAATATGTTGTGTATCAAATTTTATAATACAGACAGTCAGTGTTCAAATATACTCCGAAAACATTATGGCCCTGATCTAGATAAAAGACATCAACTGCCGGATGTCTTGTCTAAGAACACAAGTTGGAAAAAGCTCTGGGATATATTTTGCATTATATAGATTAGTCTGATTCAATATCTAAAAAGAGAAAAACATCCATTGGCCGAACGCTATGTACTGGTAACCCAAACAGAGGGAGTGATTATGGTACAAGGAAGAGATAATATATAGTATTGAAGGAAAGACGAAGAATAGAAAAGAGAAATCTGCAGGGCCACAAAGTGCCGAGGGAAACAAGAGAGAAAAGGAAAAGGATTGTGAAAGGATAGTAAGGAGCGCTGTCATGGTAAACTCGCATGTTCTCTTGTCGTTGTGGTGAAGCGACACAGGAATCATTTTCAGGATCTAAGGCGTTTCGCTTTTATGCACCGGACCAGCCAGGTACATTCCTATGTGGGATGCGAGGTCCTGGCAGAGCGAGAGGGTGTTTGCTTCGAGAGATCAGGTATCACTCGGCAAACGTGGAAAAGGGGGGTCTCCGAGGACCCTGAGGAAATAAAACGCAAAAAAGCAAATGCTGAATGGTCTTGATGCTTCAAACGCCGTATAGCAGAAACCCAGGAAAGCTGAATGGAAGGGAGATAGGGGGATTTTCAAGGATTCGAGGACGAGTGTTGTGGATTTTGTGTTCGAGAGGCTTTTTTAGATGTCCATGCTCCAACGCCATGGGCGGATGGGCTGTAATTGACCCAGTCCAATCTCATCGCGGTTGTCGTCGTTGATCTCTAGGTGTAGCATGTGAACATTCTTGTTGTCCCGGTGCATTGTAGATAGAGTCTTCGAGATTTGTGGGCGGTAGAACTTATCAATGTCATCTGTGGCTTTGGACTGAGGACGGGATGCCGGAGTGTCGGGGTATTTCCATTCAAGACTCGGATCATCCGAGTTGGCGGTGGAGAACATGGAGTCAGTTCGAGAGTGTGATTCTGGGTCTGGACTATCCGAGTTGATACGGAGTTGAGTCAGCGATGGCCGACGAGGTCGATGGTTCTGAGTGGTGTCATCGATAGCGCCGTCACCAGTCTCCTCGCTGATTCTTCCAGTGTAATTCTCCCTAGCCACGTTCTTAGGGGCTCGGGATGCGGTGCCAAATCCCCGGAAATTAAAATCATCACTGGTCGGCGAAGTGACGGAACTGACATCTGCTTTACCGGCCATCACTCGGGCACTTGGTGGCGGCTGGAGCATCCATCTAGTTTCGGCACGGCTACACGGTCCACTAACAATGGGCGGGTGGAGGTCGTTCACAGGCGGCACACGGGGGATGTAGTACTTGGATGTTTCATTCGGGTCTGCGCGACCACGTCCAGAGAATCCAATGGACGATCCACGGACTTCTTGTTGTCCCCAGAGAGGCTCATCTTCCCGTTGGTACCGCATTGACTTCCACTTCTCGCCGAGTGGTTGCATCAGGCCACCACTCTTGTCTTTCTTCAGTTGGGAGGTCTGGTCGGTATTCCAACTGTCCGTTCTTTGAACATTGCGGTGACCACCCCGACGGGCTGGGGGACCAGGGCCTAAGGAGATTTCCTCTCGCCAACCTACATTGGTGCTGAAAGGGGTTGGCTGTGCAAATGGACGGGGTTGGTCGGTGACGATTTCGTTGTTGCGTCGTTCCTTCTCCTTCTCTCGTTGGACCCGAGAAGCATCCTTTCTACGTTTCCGACGATCGAGATTTTCGGCGCAGGGGGTGCAAGTGGCATAGTAGAAGACCGCGGACTGGGCGCCCCGATAGAGCCACATGGCTGGCGCGGGGGGGAGTGGGGAATATCGGTTTATTGGGGCTGGCTTGTGGCTAAGAGTTGTAAACTGTCGTTCACAACGGGCTATTTGCCCGGGAAAACTGTTGGAATTGACCCAGTATTCGCTCGTTGTGGTGTAGTGATACTATCGGACACATGAAGGGCTGAGCGGAAAAGGGGGAAACGGCGGAAAGGGGGATAAAGAGGTAAACGTAGGAATTGGAGATCGCCCAGCGATCTGTAGGGGCCAAGAGAGGGTAAAAAATAGTTGGGGGAGAGAAGTAAAAGGGAAGTTGAAGTAAGATGAGATTGCAATTAGGGGGAGGACTGAGGGGGCGGTGGTTTCTGCCTGTGTTTCGCCTTGAGAGTTTTTTGATTTTGACTGTTTGCGGCCTAACCTGGGTATATACATATATGCAAAGGCAGGTTATATGAACAAATTCACTGACCGACTTCTTTTTCTTTCTAAATCTTCAACCCTATTACCCTACATTGTACTCTGTACACCTCACATTGTCACATTAGCCTCCTAACTTGCTGCGCCAAGGCCCGACAGGGGGGCCTATGAGACCATAACTCGTTGTACAAAGTCATACTAAAGATCTACCCAGGTGATTGACGATGTCTGTAACATGACTGCCTAGTTCTCTATATCTGGTTCTCTTTGTCTTGGGATTATCTTTCTTTCTTTCTACAAAGGTACTCGGGTACTCTGATACTCCGTTGTACGAGGCAGGCTTGGCATCTTCCCGCGTGGAGTCAAGAAGGAATGTGGCTGCAAACGGTAGGAAATTACTCCTTTTCTAAAAAAGAGAGAATGTAGAAAATTAGAATGGTAATTCACGCCCCTATATCGAATCATACTGTAGATGTAAATTCACATTCCCCTGGAACATAGGAGCCCCCACCATCTCATACTTGGGAGAGGCAAGTAGCGGTAGAATCCAGCCCCTGTTGTAAATTCATCTGTGTGCCCAGCGCCGTCTGTGCTCTAGCCCCCGCAAAGTCATTCGAGGGGCAAGAATGCCGAGTTGATAGCAAATCCCAATGTGCAGCCCCTCCTATATGCTTTGGCCATTGCATCATTGCACATCAGAGATGGCAAGAGAGCACATCATCACCCGTGAGAGATCGCTGTAGGTTCGCAACGGAAAATAATCAAAACATGGAGCATCGACATTCAACACCCAGCGTATCTACGCATCGTTGTAGGGCCAAGGGCCAAAGCCCACAATGGCGGATTCAATAGTAAAGGGCCACACCCAACACTGGCAAACCCCAGGATTCATCGGCTTGCTGAATCATTGTATCGCATGCAAATGGTTTCCCCAAAACGCCCGAAAAATGACAATGGAAAATAGCACCGTGAAAACCCCGCTCATGCATTCTTCGTGTCTCGGATTACCTCGCCTTTAACCTTGGACCAGTCGATATCTCCGTCCATTTTTTCGTCTATTTCACCGCACACCACGACATTGTCACCGCGGATCAGGTACAGCCCATGCTCAATTTCGGCAGAGGGCTCGTCGTCGTCTGGGGTGCGGATGATGCGTTCAACGGTGTTGGCGAGGACAAGATTTGTTGTTTGATCGGTTGACAGAAGATCGCCGATGAGTGTGCGGCCGTCAACTGTGAGGATGAGGACTTTTTCTACTCAGTCGAGATTGGTCAGCACTTGGTATACAGATGTAGGAGATGGCATGTGTAAGCATTTCAGCTAACTGCAAAACTTACTATTGACGTAGAAGTGGAGAGACATGCTGGATGGGAGAGCGGCGGTTCAAAAAGGCAAGGTGCAAGGGTATCTCAAATTTGCGGTTGATCGGGTACAGGTAGATGCACCGCGGAGTCGGGATCAAGCTACGTCTCGAGCTCGGTGGTGTTGCTATAACACTAGTCTTGGGATAGCTCTCTTGCTTTGCGTGGGCAGGGGAGAGTTCGTGGATCCTCGATCTGTTTGGAGTCTATCACTTCGCGCAAAAAGTGCTCGCCGAGGTAAAGAGCTGGGTTGGTCGCAGTTGTTCGTGGCACGGCAATGTTGACTTGTTGAGAATCGTAAAGCTCGCCGAGGGAAAATTAAAGGCGTAGGAGCTCCGTTTAAAGTTCGAGGCCAATTGAATGTGAGGTGATGGCAATGGCGCGGAGCGGGTCTATGCTGTTTGCCGGGTCTCAAGTGAAGATTGCGAGAATCTTCCTGGTTGGTAACAATAAACACTAGTCGGTGATCTCGACTGGTCGCAAAGGGATTGGTGGCAGCGCTTGTCTTGGTGCTTCATGGCTGTTTTCCACGATGAGCGATTGACATCCCCGATTTGGTCACGTGTCGAAGCTTATGGGAGAGGTGGATACCACATCATTTTATACTGTTTTATGGAAGGAGATGAACGAGATTTATAAGCTGCAAAAAGATGCCCAGGTGGGGTTTTGTTGTACAAACTTCGCTACACTGACAATAAGCTACATAGAGAACTCTAGTGTAAAAGAATTTATGTATAGCAATTCACTATGTGTGCACGATATTGCCTGCAATTTCCCATGCACTCCAATCAGCCTCGCAAAGCAGTCAAATCCAAAGGAACACTGCTGCCCCTTCCAGCGCGGTATCGGCGGTCCCCACCGATAAATTGCCGTGGTTTAGGGAGCAGCCCATCGCTTTGGAATTTGAATCGCGGGTCTTCTATTCGGACCGGGCCATGTCCTTGTGTTGTAGGGGTTCGTGAGCTTGGTGCAGGCGGTCCACCGTTGGAAAGTGTATAAGCGCTAGGGTCTAGCGCTGTAAATGGTTCATGGGAGACAGGACGAGAAGAAACAGGGGAAGGTCGGAATGGCGGCTCGCTTGGCGGAGCTGCAGGAAGTGAAGTGGGAGGAGGTGGTGGTGGTGCACCTGGGGCAGCTGATGGGGGTGGCGGGGGAGGTGCCGAAGGTGAAGAATGTCCCAAGGCGGAACGGGCAGCCTGCGCAGCAATTGATGGCGGGGCTACTGATGGGGGAGGGGGTGGTGTCGATCTAGAAGCAGCCGGCGGGGGGAGGAGGTGCCCGAGTCGCGGGGGCTGATGGGGGAGGTGGCGGGGGTCCGGACGGTTTTCTCGATGCAGGCGGTGGTGGTAACTTCCCTGGTGCTGGAGGTGGAGGAGGCGCTCGTGGAGGCGGCGCTTCGGGGGCCTTTGTAGCTGGCGGTGGAACTGTAGAGGGTCGTGAAGCAGGTCTCGGGGGAGGCTTCTTCAAGCCGGCAACCAAATGATTGACCGGCGGCGCAGGCGGTGAATCGGTTGATGAGGGACGGGGAGGCGGCCTGGCTCCAGGAGGCTTGGGAGCTGCTGGAGGCTTCGGAGCTGGCGCAGCAGGTGGTCGACGTGCATCTTCGGAATCAGAGATATATGGCGAGTCTCGATTGGCACCTGTATCGACACCTCCACGACTGCGTAACTTGGGCATCCCACCAGCAAATAGCCCCCCCTAATTGAGGTGGCATTGCACTGGCTGCACCATCTGTCCCAGAAACTCCTTCGCTGTTACTTCGTAATCGATTCGCGGCTGGACCGGATGGTACAGGCGGAGCAAGCCCGCTTGGAGGCGGCCTCGCGCCAGGAACAGGCGGCGCACTCGCGACAGGAGGCGCTGCTGAGACGCCTCCTGAGCTTCCGATTACAGGTGCTGATCGATCATTGGTAACGGCTTTCTTCAGCTTGGTGCCCTTATGGATATCAGAAAGAAGTGCGCCCTATCTATAGGTTAGCTACTAAATTCCTTGAGCGACAAGCTGCTTGCAGCAATGGAACTTAAGCACCCAATCTACATACCCGGTCTTTAGCCTGTCCTTTAGGAGGTCTACCTGGGAGACTTCCTGGAGGGGGCGGCGGGGGAGGGCCACCCAAACCTCCCGGCGGCGGCGGCGGCGGCGGGGGAGGAGGTGGTGGTGGCATGGTTGTGGATCAGATGATGAGATTATCAGGTAGTCGGTTGCATATAATTTAGTAAATAGTCAGGTCGGGAAAATGTGTTCCTTGAATGAAAGGAACATGAAGTTGTTAGGCAGAGAAGTAAGAAGACGTCAGGGTACGAGTACGGGGAAGTGGACAGCGCCGGGGCGAAGTCTCCGCCTAGACTCTCCCATCGGAAAAATACAGCTGCCTCACAACGTTACTCATCACCACAGCCATGAAAAGAGTTGTTTTGTCAGCCAATAAAGGCTCCCGGCCACAGGGCCCAATCTGTCAATTATGTCAATTCTCGACTTCAACGCCCCGTCGTGGTCTCCCTATCGCGCGTCTACCCGCTCGCGCAAGTCGAACTGCGGCCTCCAATCTCCGCTTACAGCCCTCGAAACGAACCGATAAATTGGCATTGGGCTCTCCTCTGCTTATTTCTCGCCGATACGCTTCCGCTTCAGCCACTAAGACAAGCCCAGAGGCTGCAATCAAAGAAATTGCGCAAGATGCATCTGCCTTGCACCAATCGAACGCTGTGGCCTCCAACGAGGTGGTAGTAGAATTGCTACAAAGATGCCAGCGCGTCGCCGAGTCCCTTGTCTCGCAAGAACGGGATCAAAGCGAAGGTTCCTCAAAGGGGGAGGGCAGTGCGATCTCTTCTTTGCTGGACCTTGAGGAGAAGCAAACCGCCGCAAAGAACAAAGGCAAATCGAAGTCCTCACAACACCCGGACCCACGACTGGCAGACTCAGTCTCACAAATTGCCATTGAAATTTTGAAGGACGAGAAAGTCTTCATTTCGCCCGAGGCTCTAGCCTCCTGCACTGAGACCCTGACTCTGCTACGACGGGCCGAGCACTTCCCTGAGATCTTCCACCTTTACGCCTACAAGCCTGTCCCAGAAGAGGGCAGCTCTCCAGTGAAGTTGCTGAAGGCTAATCCCAAGAGTATCAACAGCGCCGTTCCGGCGGAGTTGGCTAACATGGCTCTTGGGGTCGCCATTGCACAGAAAAACCTCTCGCTCGTGCTAGCCATCATTGATAATACTTTCTGCGCCCCCGCCTTCCACCGCGCGAAGATCTTCAAGAAAGCCGGTGTCCCCATAGCTGGCCTTGCAGCTGCCCCGGCCGCATGCTATGCTCTCGCGTCATGGGCCGCAACGTTTCAGAACACAATGGATCCAAACGTAGCGACCGGTATTGCGTTCGCCGCTACACTGGCTTACGTTGGCGGTACATCCTCCATGGGCATCTTGGCCATTACCACGGCTAACGATCAGATGGAGCGTGTGGTCTGGATTCCTGGTATCCCTCTGCGGCAAAGATGGTTGCGCGAGGAAGAGCGCGCCGCCATGGATCGAGTTGCTGTCGCGTGGGGTTTCACCGACCCTTATATGAGAGGCGAGGAAGTTGGTGAAGAGTGGGAAAGCCTTCGTGAGTTCATTGGCATGCGGGGCATGATTTTGGATAAGACCGAATTGATGGAAGGCATGGAGTAACTTGATTCCCCGTATGTGTATCATAAGAGTCACTTATTTCACATAATGAGCGATGTACAATACAATTCTAAGATTTATTTACAGCTACATTGTACCAGAAGTAAAATTACGACATGGAGATAGAAAATTGAGACCGATCATGAGCTTCATATTTTTTTCAGTCGTGAGACGATGACATAAACCCAGTTCTCAGGCCCAAACTAGAAAACACCGGCGCAGTTAAGCGACAGATAATCTAGTAGACACGGTGGGGGGGAGACATGGAAGCCTTGATGACAAGACTGCCAACGTTCTGCCAGCCCTTCTTGAGGAGGGAGACGAGGTAGTTGATGGCGAGCATCAGGTTGGCAACAAGAGCCTCCTTCTCCATCTCGACGTTACCGATGGCAACACCGAGGCACAGAACCTTCTTGAGCTGGAACTTGATGGTGGACTTGACGTCGGTGACCTTGGCGGCCATGTCCTCAGCGTGGGAAACGGGGGTAGGGAACTTTCCGGCCTTGGAGAGACCGGGACCGAGGAGACGGGGAATCTGCTTGATCAGACCCTCGGAAGCAAGGAAGGCATCGTACTTGCGAGCAAGCTTCTTGATGAGCTTCTTGTTCTTGTTGAGCTTCTTGAGATCGTCAACGGACATGGCATCGATGTTGTGGTGCTTAGCACGGTCAAGATCGTGCTGGTCACCAAGAATACTATAAATTTCGTCTGTTAGCTTCTGTGTTCATTCAAGGTGTAGATTTCCTTCGCCGTTGCGCATCGTAAACGGATGTAAAATTTTGCGCCGCGGGAGGGGTTGTCGATGGAAAACGCACCAGATGGCCATGTTGGGGCGGGGGACGGTGGGCAGCTTGATGGTGCCGGAGAAACGCTTATCACGCTGGGGATCGTAGTTCTTCAGGCCGATCTGAAGCTCAACGGTCTCGTTGAAGTTACGCTTCTTCTCATTGAGAGAGTAGTTGAGAAGGTTCTCGACATTCTGGCGCACTCCGGCTGCAATGAAACAAGAACAGTTAGTGGCTGGATCATGTAGGTAAGAACATGAGGTGAAACGTACCGACTGTGATCTTGGACATGATTGCTACAGTCTTCCAAAAGAAGTTGAAATTCTTATGGTATGGCTCTGCGCTGAATGCTTGAGAAAAGAAATTGTCGAGGGCCGTGAATTTCTCCGCTTGTGGGTGTGGACATGCGCTAGTCTATATTAGGATTAGCGGTGCCCTAGACGGGATTTTTTTGCTTGCTGACTCACTTTGTGGCCTAAGGCATCGACAGGAAACGCTCCTCTCCAATCCAATCTCAGCAACGGGACGTACCTAGATACGCTGAATGACTGAGGTAACGTTTGTCGGGGTTATAGGAGGTGTTATAGGATTATTCTTAGGTAGACCTCATTAAATTTTTCGAGACATATCCCATAGAGCAACTTTCGCACTATCATCCCGTTGACGGGTCATACATACTTCATTCTCACTTCAATTCCACTCGCTCATACAAATAATCGTATTAGCAACCGTCAGCTAGGCTTGAATAACAATATTGGTAGCCCCGGTATTTCTCATCATTGCTTGACCATGTGAACGTTGCTGCTGCTCCAAGTAACCGCCGGGCCTTGCCTATTACGCCTTAGCCGTTACTACATTTGGAATCCTTGTCATTACTATCAGCAGGAATGGTTCCCATCCCTAGATGAGAACATAGACCGTAAGGAATTCATAATTCAGAGTTCAAAGTTCAAAGCTACGTACAATTCATCTACGTACGTTCATTCATTGTTGTACTGTGGATGTACAGTATAGAAGCATCGGGTCCGCCACATGGCCGACCCGCTTATACCGTAGCGATCATTACTTTATCATTTATCCTATATAATTATTATTCATGAGAGGGACTTTGTCATTTAATAATACTATTGTGTGACGATGGTGGTTAGGGTTGATCTCATGTGCACTTAGATACCTAGTTACAGTTTTGCAGATATCCCCGAAGATCTAGATCAGCCGCAAGCACAAGTCTGTATTAAATAGGAACATAGTAGCCCAGCTGAGTGGATAAAAACATTTTCACAAACTGATCTACCTTGTATTAATTATTGAATACAGAATACATATATACTATACCCACCTAGAAAGATCTTCAAGGCTGCTCGTCATTAGTACCCTGTGACCTCGGCACAATATATATTGAATAGTCCGAATGACTGATAAACACACAAGCTTTCGCTAAGTACTCTGTAGACGGGTACATAACACGGCAACTCAAAAAATGAGCAAATAGGGAGCTACTTTATCTATTTTAGGATAAATATCGACGGGTGAAACGAACTTGACATGGTCTGCGGGGGCTGCAGATGATCGCAGCGCTTAAACGTGACCGGCGGCAGTGTCAGCCTCAGATGACTGGTCACCCAACCCCCCTTTGGCGTTGAGGGCTATTGCCTTGCATTTTGATTTAATTGAGGCTGTACCCCGGTGAGATTAGAATATTTAAACTTGACTTTCTGCTTATTCTTTTTATGATATACTCTGGACTTGCATTTCGTAAGGTTGTTTATATGAATGACCTCGAGACTGTCCCCCCTCCTGATTTAACAGTAAATCTTTCGAATATTGGCTATTGATTTTGTGGCTTATTTACAAGACTTTTCCTCCAAATTTAGCCCCTGGAAAACCACCTGGGCAGTTTGTTTTGCCCCATCATGTCTCATACAACAGATTCGCGCGACTCAACTGCGCCTCAGGATTACTATTCAAGTCTTGACGATGAGGGATCGCTTGTGGAAAAGTTCAAGAACATCGACGATAAGACGCAGTTTTACACTGCTATGCGCTGCCTAGAGGATCCTCTCACTCAGAATTTTGTGCTCGATTTTGGGAACGAAGAGGCTTGGTGTGCATCTGATCTAGGCACCAATGAACTGAAACTGTTACTGAGTAAACCGGTAAGTCCACGACGTTCAACTTGGTTGATTGTAGAGACTAGTCGAAAGTCAAGTCCTGACATGATACAGAGAGACAAATGTTTCGGTACACGGTGGATGTAAGAGCTAAGTACTCAAATGTAGTTGAGTGTGTACTAATCGTGATCATAGTAATATATGGGCACCAGAGGAGCAGAAGGAAAGCATAAGGGTAGGATGTTCAATTTCATTCCCATGTGCAGTAATGACTGATCATGGATTTCTTAGGCGATTACCAAACAATATGGAGTGTCAGAACGACTGCAGGGGATGATGTGCACAGAGCCAGTGCATCCTGCACCCAAAACTACACCTACACCATTACCAGCCAAAAGGAATTCGCAATCACCCAGTGTTGCGCCGTCGTTCAAGCACGAAGTGGATGATGCGGAGAATGCACTCAAGCATCTCGCCGATCCAGATAAATCGCGCGAGTCGGCGTCATTCAAGAGCCTCACCTTTGCCCAAGTCACAGATCAAATTTGGCATTTCTCTTCTGTAGATCATGGTCCTCGATGTAAGTATATCATACCAAACCTGAGTCGGATGAACATTAAACAATCCATCAGACACATGTATCGGTTATAATACGTTGTTTGTGATCCCCGCACTATCACAACCGAATGGCAAAGATCTCCCAGATGGAAAACGACTTTGGACTTGGCTGATCCAGTGTGACGATGGTATGAGCCGAACGGCGATACGACATTTCGAGAGCCTCGAGTGCAGCACTGACTTGTTTGCAGGCACAATAATATCAATCCAAGAGAACCCGTTCGCAAGACAGCAGGGAGTGCCGATAGACGAGGCCAAGCCAGTCCTCGACATTGTGCGCAGAAACATTCGTTTTATCTTCGCTGGCGTTTCGAGACAGCACTTTGCCATGTCCGAGAGCGAGTCGCTAATCACCATCCGGGTGCGACATTTTAGTGACCTCGGACCGGATCAAGCCAATATCAAGCAAGAGGATGGGCCGAGTTTGCTCTTCTATTATCTCTTCGATGACTGGGTGTCAAGTTATGGACTTATCGCAAAGCGAGAACACAAATATGGTGTTGCGTTGGAGGAATTGGTTAGTATCGTCCTTGTATCACGTTTTGTTGATGTGTTCTGATTATGGCTAACTCCGCGCAGAGAGGCCAAATGCTCGATCGTCCGGTAGTGGATTTGGTGAACGAATTGCACTGGCTGGGCCGACGACTCGCGGTTCTCAAACGATTGTATCAGAGCTATGAGCTTATCATGCGGCGACTCTTGCAACGACAACGCATGCTTCGCGACGAAGCGCGTTCGGCGCAACCAGCTGCGCTTTCGTATGGAGCCACCTTTGGCGAGATGGAGTTTGTGGATATGCGCCAGTCGAGTATCGTGAGCAATTCCGGTTTTCAGAACACAACTGAGAAATCGGTTGGGGTGCAACTGAGCTCGACGGCTGTGGCTCGCTTCGAACGGTTGGTTGATCGCATCAATCTGTACTGTTTGAGCGAAATTGAGAACTGCCTCAATGAGAAAGAATCCTTGACATTCCTGGTGGGTATTTTGCCGATCTTTATTCCGAGAACAATGCTGACATGGCCTAGAATTTCAATTTGATTGCGCTTAAGGACTCGCAGGCTGTTGAGAAGCTCACTCGGATCACTATTCTGCTGGCCAAGGCGACCATTTTGTTCCTGCCAGTTAGCTTGATGAGTGCATACTTCTCGACAGAACTTATTGGTGTGAAGAACGGGTACACTAAGACACAGTATTGGGTCAGTTTTGCGGTGATCTTCGTTACATCCATCTTGCTCTTGACCGTTTTCGGTTATGCCAGCGATACCGTAGAAGGTAAGACGATTTACCGGTCTATGGTACGAACGTTCTTCCGAACGTCTCGCCAGAAAATGTCACGACGACGATCAGAACAATAGGAGAGACCACGGAAGAACCAAAGAGAGAGGACCCAGAGAAATTACGCAGGCACGAGATAAGTGTGGAAGTTCGGGCCTATCAGTCGGCCTATCAGACACAGTGGGACCGTTTTTTGAGGGTCTTAGCCCGGGGGGACTCCCTTGTGGTATTTCACTTACGGGGCCAACACGGTGTCCTCTTCCCAGCAAAATATACATACGTTTCCATCTATATAGGCAGAACTATTATAAATATGTAACCATACATATATACTGGAAAGAACCTGTAGAATCATAAGTTTTCTTTTTATACCTCAGCCTCATTTTTGGATAACGTGCCCAGTGTTGCGTGCTCTTTAAGAAAACAGGTGACGAAGACTAAGCCCACCGCCATCGTATTTCTGCGTATTCAAAACAAAAAACGAAACCCCAAATTTCCCCTTCTGACTTCTCTTTTCGATAATTCCCCTGAACTTGTGTTCTTTACTTCCAAATCAACTCTTATACCTTTTTCTGCCGGTAAGTGGTTGATCCGGTTTTGACTGGCTCGTGCCCAGACTTGCCCCCCCTGGATCTCTGACCGACAAGTCCACAACACGTTTTCTAACCCCTCCGCTTCTCCCCTTTCAACCACATCAACTCGATATCTCTCTGACCTATCCACTCCTCAGGATCCGAGGGATTTCTCGCTACCGACAATATGGGTATTACTTTCTCGCGGCTGTTTGACCGGCTATGGGGTCGCAAGGAGATGCGCATCCTGATGGTCGGTCTTGACGCCGCCGGTAAGACCACCATCCTGTACAAGCTCAAGCTCGGTGAAATCGTCACCACCATTCCCACGATTGGTTAGTCCGCTCCCCGACCCATTTACCGCCGACCCCGTGATGCGCTCTTCGCCATTTCATAAGGCCGTGTGGGGAGAAATGTCGAACGCCCCCCTCCCGGAAACTGACGCCTAATGCAGGATTCAACGTCGAGACGGTCGAATACAAGAACATTCAGTTCACCGTGTGGGATGTCGGTGGTCAGGATAAGATTCGTCCTCTGTGGCGCCACTACTTCCAGAACACTCAGGGTATCATCTTCGTGGTTGACAGCAACGATCGCGATCGTATCGTCGAGGCCCGTGAGGAGTTGCAGCGCATGTTGAACGAGGATGAGCTCCGCGATGCTCTCCTCCTGGTGTTCGCCAACAAGCAGGATTTGCCGGTAAGGATTTGGATTGTCGGGGAATCTTTGGTAGATGAAATGTTATGCTGACCTCCCCCGCTTGTCTAGAACGCCATGAGCCCCGCCGAGATCACGCAGCAGCTTGGTCTTCAGAGCCTTACCCGTCGTGCTTGGGTAAGTGACATCCTTGATGCATGTGCTGTTTACAGATTCACTAACGATTCGGTCTAGTTCATCCAATCTACCTGCGCCACCACTGGTGATGGTCTGTACGAGGGTCTGGAGTGGCTCGCCGATGCGCTCCGGAAAACCAACCGCGATTAAGGTCTATAATGCGAATGCGAATCGGACGTGTAGCTGGATGGAGAATACCGGAAATCTGCAAATGATGGATTGATGATGACGATGGCGGGGAGTTCTTTGGCCACACATGACATTGATCTCTGCAAGGAAAGGGGTTCTGCAACTGGTTCGCTACTTCTTTTGATGTTCTCTTTTCAAACGGCTCTTTTTCCTCTACGCTATGCTATTAGCCTCATTTGTTTTTTCTTCTCTCCGGCGTCGCCACTCCAAAACTACTTCTCTGCCTTGGAACCCCCCAGAGATCTGTATAAGTACCCAAAATTGTAAAATCTCAGAATCTCAGATTGGGCAAGGAGAGAACGAGAGAACGAGAAAGGGACAAATGAGCAGAAACTTCCAAATTTCCATTTGCTTTCCATCTGCTTTTCTGTTTTGGCCGCTTTAGGATGCCTGTAGGGCTGAGTCGGGCTCAGTAAATTTCAGTCCGGGCTCAGGTACCATCACGTGAGGGACTATACACTTGAGGCTTTGGCAGCCATTCTAAGGTTGTTTATATTTTAGTTCTTATGCTTAAAGTACAGCAAGAAAGCTTCTATCTTTCCGCAATGTCTAGCCAAGAACTTCGGGATTATGTGTTACATGTACAATATGCATTGCAGTAGTATTATTCACATGATTAGCGCTAGCGGACTAACATGGAGTGCCCTGGATCTAATGGACAAAACGCATGTGACTGCCCGAATGAACCTGCATAAACATACATAACTCTGACAGATGAAGATGCGTTGCCGTGTTGATTGATCACAAACCCTCGGTATCAGCGGGTTCCTGATACGGCCAGAGTTCCGTGAATAATTCCTTCGTCATCTTTGGCCAACCCGATGAAGATGCTTTTGAATTTCCGGCTATTCTTTTGCGCCATGTCATAGTCTTTGGGCTCGACCATGCCATCCACTGGGAGCATGGACTCATCCCAGAACAATGCCAGCAATTTCCCAACACCAGTTATATTCTCCTCCTCCTTGGAATGAAGATCAACATCCTCATTGGTGAAATTGATCGGACATGGTGCACCTGGGACAAGATGCTCCCAGTGAGCAAAGAGCGGCATGAGTGATTTGCGAAGATGTTATCCAGATGAAGATCGGGGTGTATTAGAACGTTGTTGGATGCTGTTTCATTGGATACTGCTTCGTTGGTAGATTGAGGAATAAGATACGGGGCAACCTTCATATATTGGACCAAAAGACCAAGACCGTCCTCGGGAAGTTCCTGGGTATTGAGTGACCGATAATAGTTCATTCGGGCAATTGCATATACGCAATCTCGTTACGCCCCAATGCGCGAGTGTAGCCACTGGGATCCCTCCCTATATTTAGAAAGACGATTAGGGGCTTTGCACTAGCCTGTCGACTATTTTGACTTACAGGGACCACGATCCAAATTCATGTCACTCCTTACCTCGTTCTACAATTCGCCGGTATTTAGAGGGCCTGTGGCAAATATATCAGGGATGCTGGCCGGAGCAGACTGAATGTTGGCTTCTTCGGGTTCCTCGCCTAGGGCGCGAAGATCATCCTTCAAGTAAATACAGCCGTGCATATCGAATGTCACTCCCGTTGAAGTATTTTGAATATCAACCACTTGAGTGATCAATTGGAGCTTTGACTTTCGAGGCCATTGATTCCAAACAGAGCCGAAGCGAACACCGGGCGCTTTTTCTTCAAGGATATACTCAGCCCGGATAGGACTACTTGCCGAGTCAAAGGACCATGCTAGAACTCGAGGAACAGGGACGTTCAGCACGTCAGAAAGCTGTAGAGTTGAATTAGATTGTATGTAACAAAGAGGAATCAGAAATCCTACCAACTTGCGTGTGGCGATCTCGGAAGCAATTGTGAGACGAGCAGGCCTGGTATTGGGATTTGGGAGCTTTGCGAAAACTTCGCAACCGTTATCCATTGTTAAAATAAATGCCTTGTTGTGTAGGTCTTCTGTACACTTTGTGACTCTGGTGCCTAGTGTCAATATTAGCATATTATTATATTGCAAATTCCCAAGGGCAGCAACGCACAAAATTGGGCTCCCACGCAAACACTGACTGCTGACATGTCTACTAAGCACCCCCGGGGCCTATAAAAACAGGAAACTTCGGTGGAAAATGCACTGACCTTGGACGGTTGCGGAGGCTTACAACCTTATTTTGACTGTACCTACCTACTATGTATTTGGAACCTGAGGACCCAAGACTTTGCTAATCTCGGCCGATCAATATTAGGAACGTTATATGTAAAAACGCTCTGATTTATTTCTGAATGTTTCTTTCAGATGTCTCTTAAGATGCATGTGAAGGCGATGAAAGCCACAAACTATACAGAGCCCTGGAGGACGTCTTTGATTAGTTAGTAATAGTATCTGTGCCTAGGTGGTTCTTTCCCTTCGCGTCCCCCTCAGGGGTTCTTTCTCTTATACCAAGGACATTATCTAAACAGGCATAGTTAGATACTTTTAGGTTCAAGTCTACATCTATACATCTTCTGCTCATCATAATCACCACCCAGCTTCTTCAAGCCTCAACAAATCTATTCACACATGGAATCCACACTTCCCTCGGTCAAACAACCATGTTTGCTCATGCTCTGCGTGGAGTCGAGACCTATTTCACCGTGGCCATGGAGGACTCTTATGAGTCCAAGATAACCCACGAAGATTTTGAGCCCGAGACCGTCTTCCACGAGATTGCCACCCTCGCAAACCAGCTATCCGATTTATTTAAAACCGAACTCACCCCTCGCCAAGAAGCGGGATTTGAGAACCATATCCTGCACTCCCTTGCGTTGATGGTGCATGGCTCAAACAAAATTGAGAAGGCTGGTAGTAGCTCAGATATCACTCTCGAGCTCTGTGTTGCGGTCTTCCGTGGCGAAGAAATCCCCGAAGAGATCGAAGAGCAAGACCAAGAGTACTTGCCTCTTAAGAAGAGTCTGATCAGCCAACACCTTCCTGCAGACATTTCGGATGTCCTACGCAGTCGCCGAGAGGTTGTGCAACATGCAAAAGCTGCAAAATTTACGATGGACCAGTTGTGCATCCGTGGCCAGAATCTTAGCGAACAAATCATCCTCGAAGCCCACCGGATTCTGACCTATAAAGTGGACGCCGAGACTACCCCCTGGATGGAGTATAGTGGTGTTTATCGATCACATGAAGTTAGTGTGGGCCTACATGCGTTCCCTCATCCCTCACTGGTTCCATCCAAAATGCAGTCCATGTTTTGCGAGCTTAAGCGCGATTTGAAAGAAGTTACAAGAAATGGGACGATCGACCCTATCGCCTTGGCTTCGAAGTATGCACACATTTTCGTGAATATCCATCCATTCATTGACGGCAATGGCCGAATGTGCCGTTTGATTCTCAACTCGATCCTACTGAAATTTGGGGCTTTCATTGCTTGTATCGGGGTAGACGAAGATGACCGGTCAATCTATGGGGATGTTGCTGTTAACGGAGGAGCTCTTGAAGATTTGTATGAAGATGCCGAAGAAGAGGAAAAGCCTAAGTTGTATAAAGAACTGGCTAGTTATGTCTTGGCTCATGTGAAGAAGAGTATGACTGTGTTGGTTAGTGCTGTGGTCAATGAAGTTTAGGGACTCATAGGGTTGACCATGGAGAGTCGAGTATTTTTATGGATATTTTGCAGGATGTTACGTACCAAAGACCCTAGCTCTCTTTTTTTTTTAGTAATCTTTTTGTAGTTCTTTTTAGATATACTCCGTACTCATCCCCTAATGGTGTTGTAGCTACGGGGTAAATACTTAAAAATGTGTATAACCTTTGGCGTCAATGTGTTCAAATTCAGTATAAATACAAGATTCAGTAGATCCGTCTAGAAGGCCCATAAAACCCATGAACCCATAAAAATCAAACCAAAATAGATTAAAAAAAGAAGTGACCCGCTAGGGCTAGGACCAGTCCTTTTGAGGAGACAACTGCGTAATCCCTCATTTCTTGGAGCGCCAACGGTCTTGGCACTTTATCTGCTGAAAATGCCGGCTTGGGCCCTTTGGGGCTGTTTATCTCTTGTTTTGGTCGGGTATACTGTCTGGTTTGACGCAGTTTCAATTATTTTATCCTCTTTTTCATTGTTTTCACCTTTTTTCCAACCTCTTTTGACCTGTTTCATCACTTTACCGTGACACAAGCCCGAGCCGCCCCATTGCCAGGCCGACGATCAACAACACAGCTCATCGCGTGCCTCTCTCTCCCTCCAACAACCACCCCTGATTTGGGAATTACTGGATCGATTATTCTATTGTTACACTTGTTAAATAGATGGGCCACTGATTGAGTGATTTTGGACAACCTTGGAATTACCCCACTCATTCAATGTTGACATCTTGTCTGGCATCATGACCGTCCAGGCGAGGAGGCACTCCGCAGCCTACAAGTCCCCATCACCCTATAATACACGAGAAACAGACATCGAAAAACAACCCACCTCCGGGCGCCATGCATATCACCATCACTTGAGCGATCACCCCGATTCCGACGACGAGTCGCTGGACGATAACAATGTCGCGGGCTCCTACCCGCCGCCCGTCGTCGCTGGCGGCAGTCTTCGCCGCCCTCAAGCAAACGTCGGGTTTCGCGTGCCCCAGCGGATCATGCGCTGGCTCTGCTTCGCTCTTTTCGCTGCCCTCGTCCTCTTCGTCCTCACCCTCTTCCGCTTTACCATCTCCACCTCCGTGAAACAAGTCGCCGTCGACCTGCCCAAGGTCGGCACCCCGAAGCCGCCACTATGGGAGAGCTTCCCGTTCCTCAACCGCTATGAGGGCGGTGTATCTGCCTTGGTCCCGCGCTCTGAAAATGTCCCCGAGTACCCGGGCGATGACTCCGACGACCTGGGTCTGCGGACGGACCAAAGCGACGAGCACGATGAGCCAAAGCCAGAGCAGGACGCCAACAAGGTCGCCAAGAGGGATTTAACCCCGAATATGTTGAGTAATGTGTTCAATCCTTATCCTGACTACGAGTCACCGGAATATGTAGAGAAACACGGCGAGAAGCGTGAGTGCTTCCTCAATGCAGAAAACTCGCTACGGGTTCCACCTATCCAGAGCTACCCCGGAGTTCCAAAGGGCTTCCCGGACCCAGCGCTAGGCTCGAATACGATGTTGGGTATTCGGGACGACATGTGCTTTGATCGATTTGGCCGATTGGGACCATACGGGTTGGGATACGGGGTCAAGAAAGGTGGCGTTGGCGCGGGCTTAGATGGCCATCGTGAGGGCGCCGACCGTGTGTGGGAAGATATCCCGCCAGTGGACTTCCGAAAGGTGGATTGGGCTGCTGCGCAACATCGCTGCCACGCGGCCAATCGCCATCGCTTTAACGAGCTGCCGGAGCCGCGTCTCAACCACTTTGTTTCTATGCCTGTAGGTATTCCCAAAGTGAACACTCTGCCGCCTGCGGAAGATAGCCGCCAGGAACCGCCCAAGGTTGGACCTGAGCGTCTGCCACGTACTGCAGTGGTTATCCGCACATGGCACGACTTCCACTATACCCCGGAGGACATTATGTATATGCGCTCTGTCATCTCCGAGCTCTCGCTGATGTCCGGTGGCGAGTATACTATTCACTTCTTGGTTCATGTTAAGGATACCAACCTTCAGATCTGGTCTGATGACGAGACATACCAGCGCGTGCTTGATGATGCGCTGCCAGAGGAGTTCCGTGGTATGGGAACTCTCTGGTCCGAGCCACAGATGGCCCTGATGTATCCCGGTTTGGAGGAGACCTTGACTCGCGGGTTACCAATCCACGGCGTCTACCGCAGCACGTACATGCCCATGCAGTACTTCGCTTTCCAACACCCCGAGTACGATTACTTCTGGAACTGGGAGATGGATGCGCGTTACACGGGCCACTGGTACCACCTCTTTGATAAGGTCGGCGAGTGGGCGAAAAACCAGCCACGCAAGGGTCTCTGGGAGCGCAATGCGCGCTTCTATGTTCCGTCCGTTCACGGCTCATGGGAGGACTTCCGGCAGATGGTCCGCGTGCAGACCGAGAGCGGTACCAACTCTGCCAACAACATGTGGAGCGCCGTCAAGGGTCCGCCAGGCAACGAAGGCAACACGCGAAGCACAATGCACCAACAGGGTGACAAGTCCATCTGGGGTCCCGAGCGCCCCGACGAACGGGACATATTCGAGGTCGAGGGTGAGGGCATCCCACCCACAAGCATGGATAAGGACCAGTATCAGTGGGGCGTGGGTGAGGACGCCGACCTAATCGTTTTCAATCCGCTCTACGACCCCGAGGGCACGACCTGGCTTCTGCGCGACGACGTGACAGGCTACAACAAGGAAAATGGCATGCCACCACGTCGCACCGCAATCATCACCGCGTCGCGAATCTCCCGCAAACTGCTCATCACTATGCACCGCGAGTGCAGCCTCAAGCGCCACAGCATGTTCTCGGAGATGTGGCCCGCAACCACCGCGCTGCACCACGGCTTCAAGGCTGTCTTCGTCCCGCACGCCGTCTACCTCGATCGCCGCTGGCCGACCCGTCATCTGGAATCAGTGTTCAACGCCGGTCGCAATGGAGCCTCCGGTGGCGCTCGCACGTCCATCTTTGGCGACCGTGAGCACAACTTCCGTGGTACGACCTGGTTCTACTCGGCGGGCTTCTCGCCGAACCTCTGGCGCCGCTGGCTTGGTCTCCGCGTCGACAATGACGGCGGTGAGCAACAAGAGCTGGCTGGCGAGGGTCGCATGTGTCTTCCTCCTATGTTGCTGCATCCCGTCAAAGAAGTCAATATGATCATTGACGGCGGAGAGAGAGCAGAGGACCGCTGAAGACAGGGATGATATATGATTTCTCTCGGAATTGCTGTTGCAATTCGTGTCTTGGAGATTGTCCCTCACACTCTCTTCTCTTCCATCTCCAGGATTCATGCACGCTTTGGGGTAAATGCTTATTTATTTTGCATTGGCTCTCATAATTACTGTATAATGACCCCCCTCATTCCCCGGTGGCATCATGTCCCCACGTTTTGGATTCCTCTTTCTCAATTTTGGTGCGAAAAAGGCGTTCCCATGGCCTGGATGGCCAGGCTATGGCTCACGATGCATTTTGGATTTTCTTTTGGTGTTTCTCCACTCTAGTCAATAGAGGTTCGCTAGATTGTGTTCTACATCTGGAGAATTTTTCATTTTTTTGGTTTAGACCTGGACTGGATCTTTGAGAAGGATATGAACTTCTTCCAGCCCAGGAGGGCTATTTTGGTTATAAATAGTCCCTTGCACATAAATTCATGCTTTTTGTTTCATTATGAGTTCTATATCCAAGTATTATAGCATGGTAGATGTCGCTAGAAATACCAATATGCCCATATATAATGCAATATAACTCCCACCCTAACCCTCGCATACCCAACCTAACACTCAGCAAACAATACCTCACTCAATTCCCACTCTCCATCCCCATCTCCCCCATCCTCCTTCACCTCTTTCACAACCGCAGAAACCTTCCCTGAACCCTTAACCAACGCCAACGGACTCCGCGCCACAAAACCCGTAGGCAGGAAACAAATACTACACTCATAAACCCCATCCTCATCAACCCCATACTCAAGACAAATCCTACAAACCCGATGTCCACACTTCGTAAGCAAAACCTCAATCCTCTCCCCGTCCTGGACACAAGTATGACAGAAATGCGTCGGAAATCTGATAGGCGGGTCCTGGGCCATGCGACGCTCGATCTCGGAGGCGAGTTCCTTTCCCTTTTCGATGCGCGCACGGAGGAGAGCGGCTTTTGTGCGTAGTTTGTTCATTGTGGTTGTGTTGAAGGGGTTGTTAGTTGCGTTTTTGGAGGGGGTTGGGGTCGTGTTGGGCTTTTGCAGGGTTGGGACTGATTCGAGGAAGATTAAGGGTTGGAAGCGTTCGCAGAGTGGTTTGTTTTGCATGCTTTTTTGTTCGAGGACCCAGCGGCGGCGGATTTGGCGGTTTAGGAGGATTGTGTAGATTATTGTGAGGGTTTGCCAGGCGCGCCATGAGGAGATTGGGTCGAGGAACTCTGGGGTTGGGGTTGGGGGTTTGCTGGGGGACATTGTAAAGCTGAGGAGTAGGGTTTGGAGGTATGTGTGGTTTTTGAGAGGGATTCAAAGAATATGAGTATGTTTCATGTAGTCGAGAGGTGGATGTGGCGGATATTTAAAAGTATAGCCTTCACTACCATAACTTGGGTTCTTCAGATTGGAATTGCAGATGTGATTGAACTGCGTTAGTTAGAATCTTTATATCTTCAGAAAGCTATAATAGAGAAGATGTCAAGGTGTAGAAATATAGAAATGTAGAAAAACTCCCCACCGAGGACCCAGGGATTCAAAAGAAGATATCCACCCCCAGACTAACCAAACCTTTACCTTCATAGAAGTGATTGGCTGGGTCATAACTCCTTTGCCCCCTCGTCCAAACAGATCCGCCTAGACTCCTTCGTATATAGCCTAATTCCCCCATGGCGGTACCCGGGTACAGGCCACGGGAGTTTCTTCTTACTGACCTGCTAAATCGGGGAAATATTGTTGTAGATCGACCAAGATGTGCCTTGAGGCTCAAAAAAAAATTGAGCCTAGATGCCTGTTAGGTGCCTGTCAGATCAACTTTTGCATTGCAATGGAGAAAATATCAATTTGAAAAGTGACGGTTACATCGGTCTAGAACATCGAGTGGATATTTTGATATAGAACTTTTCTTCAACCCCCCAGCATTTCGAAATTTTCTCTTACTTTTCCTTTACAATAAAAATTTTCTAACTCTGTGTTAGAATATTCAGTCTTTTTCAACCCATTAATGTCTATTGTGCTGACCATCGGCCGGAAGCTTAGCATCACTTCGCCTGCTCTTGTATTCAGTACTCAAATCTCTAATCTTAGTTCTATCCTTAGTCTCTTGTGTAGAAATAAGAAACCAACTCCCCCTTATCTTCCAGAGTGTCCGTTTCAACGCATTCCCAGGATATGATGGAAACCCCCTTGAAATGGAACGTATACAAATATTCGACTCCAGAATCCGAATCAACACTCTTCGCGGATATCACATATTCCCCAGGAATAGGCCCTCCCTCCTCCTCCTTCTTCTCCTGAGATAGAGGCGTCAGCTCCCAAACCTGGATAAGTCGATCAGTTGACAGCCTATCTGCCAAGTTTGATGACCATATCTCGATTCGGGAAGTGGCAAGTTCGAATTTCACCTCTGCCAAGCGCATGATGAACCGCACATTGTTTTGCAAAGGTTGTTCCCGCCCGGTCGAGCCCACATCTGTCTCCACACAGACATACTCCCTGTCATATGCCGTGCTAGTTGGGTACCGCGGATAAAAGGCCAGAGTCCCAGATGCGTCACATCTAGTAGTCCCTGCTTTCTGTGAAGATTTCCAAGTCCCATGCAGAGCCCGAAAGATAGCTGACGCCGCGGCCTTCTGTGCTGTCTCATGCCCAGGAATAAGAGCGTCGCGCAAAGAACCCATTGTCTTTTCCACCTCACTCTCTGTACTTGGCGTTTCTGTATTGCTAAAAGTATACCTCGCAGGAACAGCGGGCCCAGACCGACCATTGCCTGATTCCAGTGCCGAGCGGCTAATATCTAGATCCTTCCCGAACGACTCCATCAATCCGACATAGTCGCCCATGGGGAACTGACCACGGGCTAGATCCGGATGTGCTAATCTGAGACTGCGAAGACTTTGCTTCTGGTCGTCTGTTTCACAAAGCGAACCGTTGTTCTCACTCCACATTTTCCCAAGGAACCTCGCTTGCATTTCCATCACACCCCAGTACGGGCCACGGTAGAATCCGACGAATCCCAGATCGGGGATTTCTGAGCGGACGCTGCCTCCCTTGTCGAGAATCAACGGTGTGAAGGGATCCGTTTTGGAGTATTCAAGGGTTCTCAATACTTCGTCTGGTAGCAATGACAAGGACTTGTACGGCGTGAACCCAGTGGCCATGACTATCGTCGTCACATTTTCTATCGTCTTGGTGACCCCATCGGGCCCTTCGTACTGAACTGAGGCTTTCTTGGTATCTGCATTAGAATTCACAGAAGTTACCCGGCCCATCGAGGTCTGAATCGCTCCGCATCGGACGAACTCGGCGTAATCATTCCCTATGGCGACCCATGGTGGCTGGGTTCTGGATTCTTCGGCGCCATGTGGTGAATCCATGTGCGCGTATTTCTCGTAGTCACTCCCGAGCAATGAGTGGAAGTAAATATTTGTTTTGACTGCTTTTTCTTCCGGGATCGGCCCCAAGGCGTAGTCTATTGGACCCGGGGGTCGGCGGCCCAAGTCGTACATGGCTAAGTCCAAGGGTAAAAAGATGGAGTCCCATCGGGAGATTCATGTGGGAGATAAGTTGGTAGAGTCCAGAAGGGTCTTGAATGTATATGGTGTACTTTTGTCTCTTGGGGATATGGGATTCTGTGCGTGGAAAGTGTAGATGAAGATTGGCGGAGAGCCACAGCAGATGCGGCTTCAACGCCTGACATGCTGCCGCCGATGACGACGACCTGACCATTCACGTCTTTGGTTTCATTAAAAAATGGTTGCTCTCGCTCATAATGGAGGGAAGAACTGTGGATGATTTGGCCTTGACTTTGGAATTGCTTAAGACCTGGTATATCCGGAACATACTGCTGGGCAAAGTATCCAGAGGCGATGACGATCAGGTCAACATCTTCCGAAGATACTCCATCATCCGGTAATCCATATTCTGACTGAGCTTGCTTCGTGCTATATATGGCCATGAGTCAATGTCCAGCTCGAGTACAGCGACACACGAGGATAATAAGCTCCAACATACCTTTCCTGAACCCATTGAACATTCCACTTCGGATCACCTCTATTCTCAACCCTCCGTATAGTGTTTACTACTCTACACCCTAGCCGAAGCACATGGGTTGGGATATACCGCTCCGCATAACAGGCCAAATAGTCTCCAACCTGTCTCGCCTGAGGAAAAACAGGAACATCCGCATCAGGTATCACAGACTCCCAGGATAAATCCGAAAACGCAACCGTGAAGCAGCTGAGGTTGGTGCGCATTCGAGGGTCTAGTGTAACAACGGGTGCATTCACCTGATTGGGAGAATGATGGTGACTTGACCACAGACCTCCGACTTTGTCCTGACAGTCGAAGATTATTGGAGAGAATGTCCCGGGCGGGAAATTATGAAGCAGGGTTTTGGCAGTGACTAGGCCCGAGGGACCGGCGCCTGTAGGATGCGATATTAATGTTAGGTTGGATATACCACCTGGAGTTGTGCCCGCGGGGTCTGACTCTCTACACTCACCGATTATTGCTACTTTCTTGGGTGACATCCTGGGGTTGGAAGCGAGGACTGTAAGATTCAGAGAGCGTTATTTTTTCTCTTTGTCTGATGTATAACTGGCAATATAATCAATATACTAACATTAGGAGTAATCCAAGGCAGACTCTAGTTGTCGCTAAACTTACCCCGCTTATATCCACTTGAGAAACAGCTCGGGTCTCTTTCTATTTTCATACAAGATATTTACATTTAAATTAAAGAATCAATTTGAATAGTTAAAACGTAGTATATTGTATAACAGCAATGATTAGTTACAAGTTCCGCGAATAATAGTAAATTAAGTACATCATGAACCAACTGGCGTAACCCTCACCCATGTGACTACACCCACATCGGGTATAACACTTATACTTCAAACATTATTTAGACACGTATACATTGATGTCCTTTGTATCTTGTACATCTCCTCAAAATTCCAATTCTTAAAAAAAAAGGCGGAGCATATCACTCTCGGCATGCATACCAGCAAATCATGACGTTAACGCCAAGCATAAACCATAGCAACCAGGGGTTCATGAATTTCCCCATGGAGCAACCCGTAACGGGTAATTTTTCTGGCCCCCAGGAAAAAAAGGCCACTTTAGTGCCAGGATTGAGTTTCCCCATATTTGACAGGCGCTCTGGAGTGCGAGTGGCGGGAGGGGGAAGAGGAGAGAGAAAAGTTCGAGAAAAGGCCTAGCGGAACTCTATTGTATTCGCATTGACGTTTACATCCCCGTGCTCGTGCTCATACCCATAGGGACTTTGTGTGCAAATGGTACTTTCGGGCTCAGGAGACTCGTTGTAACCATTCAGTGACTTGGATTTGGGGCGAGTGTAGATTGGGCTTGTAGGCTTCGTTGCATTCTTGCTCGGTGACCAAGGTGTGGACATTTCTCTGCGTCAGGGGACTCTTGCACTGGTTCTTTTTTCGGAGGAGTTCCTTTTCCGCGAAGGCGGATGGTGATAGTTTTGATAGTGTGTTTCGGAGTCGTTTAATGCCACTGGGGGCGGATGGCGGTATTTGAGGTGGACCGAATGGGTTGTCGGATCTCCATGGGTATTCTGGAGTCACGGGTTGGACGTCCTTCTGCGGAGACAGTGTTCTCGACATTTTGTGAAGATTGGGCGAGTTCCCAGCATCTATGTAAGATGGTTCGAGTTGGGAGGATTAGAATGCGTGGAGAGGGGTTGATTTTGATTAAGTAGGGACAATATATAGGTAATCTACTTTGGCTGGGCATATTATCTAACTCCGCGGGACCCGCGAGGTTGTGCCTTGTAGTATCATTGGATCCCCAAGTATATCCTCATTTAACACGCAGTACTTTGTAGTCGCTAGTCGCTATACTTCCCCCACAAGTTTTTCTGGGTCATGATCGGCGGATGCATACGAACTTACAATATAGACTGATCTACGATTGGGGCTCACCGGTAGGTATTTGACGATCTTCCACACCAATAATAGTTCTATTATATAAATAATGATGATAATGGCCAAAAATCCGGTGTAGCGTACTTACGTCATATCGGGAGGAAGATGCCGATCAAGGGTGGTCTTGGCATAAAATGTACCAGGGAACCTTTGGAAAATGGGTTCTTCTTGACGAATAGGAAACGGGGAAATCGAATAGACCAATCATCCAAGGTTGGCCAGGCCATAAGGCGTGGAAAGTATAGAAAAAATACTATGAAAACCCAAACTGAGCAGGTGATAGTCAGGGTTTATCACATCTATACATCTATACGTCTATACAGGTAGACGGTAATCAACTCTTTCAAATGTCAATTCAATTCCATACTTAATAAGTAAACCGGAAACTGGGGTGATCATCCCCAGCATTCTCAAGTTCCTCTCTGGGCCAATGGTATCGATGATCCCTCTTACCCTGCTCACGTAGCCGATTTTCACGGTATACATAACCAATGAACACAGTACATGCCAGACCACAGATCCATACCATCCCTAGACTGACACCAAACCCAGTTTTGTATGTTGGAGCCTCCGAGTTAAAGAAGACATTGCTAGCCACCAGACCGCCACAGTTACCGAAGCCGATCTGCATGGCTGAGGCGATAGATTGCTTATAGTGCCCAGCCATGTTGTTACTAACCCAGCCCAACAAAATCGGCTGCGTCATATATCCTCCACCCGTGATCGCGTATAGGGCGAAATATCGGGCACCGACTGGCACTGACTCCTGACATATGAGAATAATGTACCCAATTGTGGCGATGACACATCCGATCAATGTGAATGTGAATCGATGGCGAAGTCGGTCGCTAACGAAGGCTGTAGCTAGTGCAATTACTGTTGCAACGATGTAGATCGGAATACTCATTACTTGAGCTCGGACAGATGTCCAGCCAAGCTGGCGGAGGATGGTTGGGGTGAAGAACGATGTTGCGTAGCCCGTATTGACAATTCCAAAATACATAATAGCACTAAACGTGATTTGTTGTTAGTGGACAGTCTGCATGGAAGAAAGATACTCAAGTTTACCCAAGATAGATCTTGACATCTGAGAATGTGCGCTTGATTGCCGGCTTGTCAAAGCGATTCATTTGCGCTTCACCACGGTCTTCCGATAGACGTCGAAGCAGCAAAGCACGTTCCTCATCATTTAGGAAACTAGATGTTTCGGGCCAATCGACGACGAGGAATTTCGCAGCAATTCCAGTGAATACTGTAAGTAGACCTTCGATGATGAAGATCCAGCGCCAGCCGCTGTATCCTCCGACACCGTCCATCTGGGCTATTCCATAAGCAAGAAGCTAGGAAATAATGGTTTAGTATAGAACAAAATCATCGGGCAGGTAATACATACTCCACTGATTGCACCTGCCATAATACTAGCGCTGAAGAAAATATTGAATCGCCATTGCAACTCGTGGCGCTTATAGTACATAGCAATCAAGTAGATGCAGCCTGCATTAGAACATTAGCATTTGTGCTATCAAGGGATCGAAGGCTACCCAAACCTGGCATTAATCCAGCCTCAAACAAACCGAGCAAGAATCGACACGCAACGAGGCCACCGAAGCCCTTCACAACACCTTGGCATGTTGTAACAACGCCTAATATGATGGAGGTTAATTCCAGTCCCTTCATCTATGGCAGTTCAAACATACCCCAGCAAAACATAATCCCACTCAACCACCAAGATGGAGATACCTTTTTCAAAAAGAGATTGCTAGGAACCTCGAAAAGGATATAGGGAATGAAGAAGATAAACAGTGCGATGTTGTAATCATGTCCCTCCATGCCCAAATCCTTTTCGAGACCTTGGATTCGCGCATTACCGATATTTATACGATCAAGGAAGGCGAGTAAGAACAAAAACATGAGAATAGGAACGACATGGATGTCAAGTTTCCGTAGGAGTCGTTTCTCAGCCTTTGGATCTATGTCTGGCACGGAAACCGCGGACTTGACATCCTCGACCGTCTCGTCGTATATCTTTTCCTGGTCCATTTCAGATCGTCCTTAAATAAAAACAAGCAGCCACCAGGATGATATGGTGGAATATAAACTCTTTTTAAATAAATGGGGCTACTCCATAGTATCGTAGTCCCGTCTGGGGAAATCCGGGGTCCCCGCACGAGACCTTCATTGTTTTGATTCATTCCGCATTCTTCGATCGCAGTCGGCATTTGGTTCCGCCCCCAAGAATGCCAAGATTACACGGCTTAGTACCTAGCTTGCTGCCCGTCCTGGTATCTAGGCTTGGCTTTGTCTATACCGAGTATTTGATCGCAGGTTTGTTGGGGGCTAGGCCCTTGCAAACCTATTCACCGAGTTAGAGAGAGATCTAGATCGAGGTCTTGATATTGTATATACCCAACACCCTAGTCCAAGAGCGGGGTATTCCTTTACAATTTAGGATTTGACGTGGCGTTGACATGTTTAAGTTTGTGGCCAGTGAAGCCGATCCTATTTAAGATGACGGAACGCTACCTCGGAATTCTACCGCATATTGCCGTGCAGGTACCTTCTTCCGTTTAAGCAGCTCGACAGTTGGAATAACCGATATAAATATAGCCGAATATTGAATTCAAGTGCTAAGCTAAAGACGACTAGAACTTGACCTTCTCATGTTGTTTATTATCACGATCAGACACTCTTGCGAATAGTCGGCTCCAATGGGAACACCTGCTGATCCTCTACAACATCTTTGTAGACTATATCCCATCGTTCTTGGAGTTGCTGGGGCGTTTCCCATGCATTTTCAGGGTCTCGCAGCCAGATTCTCAACAGATGACGCCTAATACAGTCATACCGTTAGCATCTCCATAAAAGAACAGCATATGTGAAAGAACAAGGACGCACTCTTTACCGGGCTCATCTCTAAACCCGTTCCGCGCGTGGAAAATGCTAAGATTATTCACATATTGGACATCGCCTTTCTGGAAATCCAGAGCGGCACTGTGCTCTTCTGCCAAGAAGTGCAAAGCGTCGAGTGCCTCGGCTTGGGCTTCCGTGATAGGGGGGATGTCCTTCGATCGGGGCTGAGCCAGGAATCCAGTGAAGTATCGTCTTGCGTACTGAATTAGGACCCTCTCAGGGGTGGTGGCAGTAGCTGGTTGGTGGTATAGAAGTGGGCGGAGGGTGTAGGGACTGGCCGGGTTATTGAAGCTGAACAGTGTTAATTTGCAAATACTCTCTCTTGGTACTTGGGGATTGTTACCCGTCGACTGGCCAATCCTGGGACAGAGTGTGGATAAGATCGGGTCTTTCCTTGGCCAGGATGTTGTATACATGCCAGCTGCTAGAAAGATAGCTTTCTCCTCCCTCTGCGGCTCGGTTCAAACAAAGGAGTGAGACGATATCGCCGGCATCAGTGTGGAAAACCTGCTTATCAGGCGTGTTCGAAGGGGCCCCGATAAGTTCCCTCTGGGTGGTGCTAGTGAGGTCTTTGATGTGGGATATCACGGGTGAAGTGTTATTGGCCAGTCGAGCGTATTGCTGACGTCCTCGAATATTGCCGATGTGAGAAGATACACCGGCATAGATGATAATGTTCTCCTCTCGAGAGTAATCATCAATGCGCAAACCCCGAAGAACGACGAATCCTCGACCGGTGTGGATCTCCTTCGAAAGGTCTCGAAGAACAGGCCGCAGGGTGGGGAGAGGGAAAGTCGACTGGTTGATATGTCCCAAAGATAAATTAAGAGCTTCTAAATTAGCAATGGTATCTTAATCCCACAGTCACAATTACCCACCTTTGAAGCTCTTCAAAGCAGCGTCAATTTCATCCAGCTGATTATCGCTCAACTGATAAACCCAGTCATCCCGCTTCTCGACATCTTTTCCTTCCCAGACCAGCGGCGATACTAATTTCTGCGGGAAACCCGCCGGCAAAGTGGTCTGGAGTGTCTCGGTCTCCTTTCGACGACGAGTACGCTCCTTGTACTTTTCATATTCAGGGTGGTACTGAATATCGGGTTGGGCGGGCACAGTGATAGTCTGAACAGCGGACATATTGTTTATAATGCAAAAGACGATTGGAAGAACAGCAGATGTCAGATATGTCAGATATGAAAGACCATTTAAATAGCGCAGATTGATCAGCTTTGCGTGGTTAAACCTTGTGATCGCGCCATGGTGTGCTGTTACTCAGAATGTGCTGGCTGTCACGACATTAACCCCGCAAAGCGCGAGATCACTCTCGCAGAACCAGGATCGCCTTCTCAATAGCGCATCGTGGCCTGATTACTTAGCTTCAATCTTATAATCCTATATCAACACAAGCTTTCGCTTTCGGGGGTGGCGTCCAATATTGGGTCTTTATTTTAGCCTTTCCATTTGTAACCATACTAAGCCAGGCTCACTGGAGTCCATTGTATTCTCAGCAGAAACCTCCACGAGCAGTCCGTACACTACATATATGGATGTATGTTATGAGGCGCACAAAGAAAAACCAGCGATGCCTTCAACGTCTTCTGTCTCAACCCACTACTAAATTTTGAAACGCTCTGGACTCTTACTTTGGAATCTGGGAATTCCGATGGAGTCTGCCACATATTTCTAAACTGCTCATCCTTTTTTCTTTTTCATGGCTGCAGCAGGTAGTGCTTGCTTTTTTTTTTTTTTGCTTTTGGGTAGGACTTGATCATAGTGTGCCCACTACTCTTGCAATTGCAAGATGTCGCTTTCATGCCGAAGGTGAGAGGAAATAGGCATGCGAGATAACGAAAAATCCCCAGCTGTTTGTGCGAAACGTGTTTCTCCTTATCAACATCTGTGTATCTTCGAGTGACTTGTATTGCAAGCAATTTCTTCGTAAAGAGAGCAGTGCTCTTCCTTCTCACCAATGCACACAAAAAAACTGCACAGCTTGAAGAGTATAGAGTTCGTGATCAAACGACACATACGTTTGTTGCATCGATAAGAGGATGAACGATCTCTCCGGTGAGATTTCTGTCATGGATGCAAAGCTGACTGATGATGTACAATGCAGCCTTGGTATATTGAACGATCTCCCGGCGACTGCGTAAACCCGCGGAGATGTTTACTGGAAGGTCGTTGCGCAGACATTTCTCTTTCAACCCCAATAATTCCTCTTCGGTTTCTTCAATTTCCTATTCCTCGCCGCGCAAGATTGTCACACAGAGCTTGAGTGTGATGCCAGGTCCGCTTCCAGCGCGCTCGGTTATATTGGATTAGACGGGGATGGGGTTTGAAGAAACGCAGAAAGTTGGCTTCTGATGCGGCAATCTCAAGGAGAATCATGCCAGTCGAAATTGTTTACACCAATTTTGTAATTGTAGGCCTTATCCATCGCAACTGTAAACTCAGCTTTCCTTTGATGTTGGAGAGAATTGCGCGACTGTGCTTCGACTGCTTGGAGACGGCATTATGATTTCCATTAAATTAAAGTGAGGTGAAAATGGGGAAAGGCACATCGATTATCTTCTCCCCTATGGTTTGAATATCGGTCAAGTCATCCACCTGCTATTGGTGTTTTATAGACTCGGAGACTCATTTACTCACTATATTTAGTACAGCGCTGGTCATCCAAGACAGAAATTAAGACATAAGTTAAGACTGAAGTCTATACATAGTATAGTATTAAAAATTGGACTTAGGCCCTGGAGAAGAGGGTTTAGGCCCGAGAGCCGCCTGGCCTACGACCCCCCCTCTCGCTATGTGCGCCTTTGCAGACCTGAAGTCTCCGAACCCCGTCAATTACCACGGATTACTCACAATATGGCACCTGCTAGTCAATGTTGTGTAGCATTTTGCCTTGCAAACATTTACACGTGACTGGTTTGAGGTCCGAAACACACGATCGATCAAATAATTATGGCACTACGGCTGAAATAATCCCGTGTCAAATGATTGACTATTCTCAAATTTCCCGTTTCAAGAGAAAAGCCCTGGCTATCTAAGGGGCCGGGTATGTGCAGATCGGAAACCATGCACCAATCAACCCAGCAGGATATATACACGCTAACTTGACGGTGCGTGCATCATGCAGTGTTCAGCAAAAAGCCCCCAAACATAAGACCCAAGCGCTCAATGTGACTAATTCTGGAACTCTTCCCGCCCCTGATAATAAGATTAAATCTGACTAGACTTACTTAGTTACTACTAGCTTCTTAAATTGTCGTGATTGGCAAATAAATGAGTTCCCCAGCCCGCATGAGCTTAGACCCTGAAAAAATTCCACTCTCTTTCGCACTTGGGTGCTTGCTAGGAAACGGTTAAGATGGCGGCTTGGTGGTTTATGTTACTTTGGGTATTGGGTCCCTCTTTTGCCAACGCCGGAGTCATGGATCTTGCCAAGAGAACAGTCTTGTCAGATCTATCTGGAGGATTTTGTCGCAGTTACAGATTTGGAGGTATGCGGAGAAAATGTCTACGTATTCTAGACCTCGGATGCTTATTGTGCAGCGGATATTGCCAACAATGTTTTATACATGGTTGGTCTGGATGGGGGACTCATTCCAGATGATGGGGACGCTTCGAGTAAGTCAAAAGCTGTTTCGCCAATTTTATCCTGGTATACTTATGTTGTTTCTTAGACAATTATCTTGTGACGCTCGATCTCACGTCTTCTTTCTCCACCTCCGAGGGCAAGAACTATAAGATGGCCAAGATCGACACCGACGTTCCCAAGATTAAAGACATGGCGGTTTGGTCCAACGCGGATAACTCGACATTGTACCAGTATGGAGGGAGATTTCTGGAAAACATCACATCCGAAGACACGATATGGACCTATACAACCAAAGACAAATCATGGAGCAAACAGGATGGCACCATTCAGCCCTCGAGACTAGAGTACGGTGGTATGTTGAAATTCGATCGCTATACCGAGATGTGGTTCTGACATCGGCTTTCTGTCAGTGTATACGAATGCGCCCGCTATCCAAGCTGGCTTTTGGATAGGTGGTTATCGGGCTAGTGGTACGACAGCTTCAATCACAGACTCGACAAGAGATTACGCCACGGGGATGATTCAATTAAATACTACAACCGGGCAGTACACAGCTCTCGATGGGCCTTACGAAGCTGTCGAGGAAGGTTCGCTTTCATACGTGCCAGTTGGCGACAAGGGAATTTTGGTGTATATTGGTGGTGATGTTCCCTCGATTAAGGATGGGATCAACGCTACGATGAGCGCGGTAAGCTCTGGGAATGCCTGTATGAAAATCAGAATACTAATAAAGATCTCAGAACTCATGGAGCCATGTTCAAGTGTATGATATTGCTGGAGCGAAATGGTATAACCAGTCCACGATGGGAACTGTAGCGTCCCGAACACAATTCTGCGCCTCCGTGCAGCACGACGAATCCTCGTCCTCATATCAGATATACGTTCTTGGAGGGGCAGATCTGAAATCCAAAGACACTATTCTAGATGTGTGAGTGGTATTCATTCTGTCGTGATCCCCGCGCCCCGGCCTGACCCTTTCTTTTAGAAATTACTTATCAATTCCGTCCTTCAAATGGTATTCTGCTGCCCCTCTTGACGACCCTCGCATGACCCTCATGTGTGTGACATACGGGCGTCAGATCTTTGGAATTGGCGGAAGACTTGCCTGGGCAGATGATGGTCAGGCAGGCTGTTACGATGCTCCAGCCTTCATATATGACGCTCAATCCGAGGTAACGCGATCGTCCTTTGATGTGAGTACTCCACCCTCTTCAAAGTCGAGTTCAATAAACTAATAGCTGAACAGCCCACTCTATCTTCATTTTCCCTATCTTCTTCGACGGCCAACGATATCAAGGCCTCACCATCTCCCTCATCGTGGGCTGATCCAGCTTTTAAAACTCTATTTGGAAAGAGTGCGGCAACAACCAGTACTACTGCTAATAACAAACCCTCTTCCATATCCGAGCCACAGGAAGTTAACACATCCGACCCATCGACCAAGGGTGCTATCGCCGGAGGGGTTGTCGGTGGTGTGGCTGGTCTAGCCCTGATCCTAGGCCTGCTATGGTTCTTCGTTGCAAGGAATAAAAAGCAAAAGAATGCAGAATTGGCTATGCCGAAATTGGGTGAGGCTGAGGTTGTAACACATCAAGTGCAGCCGATGCCTGAGCTTCCAGTGGGTGCCAGAGATGGGCGCGCTGAGTTGCGAGGGGAAACCCACATGCGTTGGGAACTTCCCGCGGATCATAAGAGGGAAATATCCGAACTAGACAGCGGAGGGAACAGTTAATTAGTGCCCAGTGCATATAAATCGATCGTAATGAGAATTCAATCAAGAAACGATTGGCATTTGGCCGCCTGAAAGTCACTTTCATCGCCGTTTAGGTTGTTTTCCAAGATTTGCCATTGAATGGGTTTGTTTTGAGGTGGCAATTCACAGCGACTATTCAAAGGCATAAAGGCTGGCAGATGAGATATGCCAACTAGCGTAATTTAGGATATTACTATAAAACTAGATGTCAACTTTATCCGAGTGAGGGTTTGATACACTAATATTGTCTGATAGGGAAATAAAGCCACGAGCGTATTGAGGTAGCTGCCAAGAGAGGCAGAAAGAGAGGAAGCAAGGTCCTACCTGCCCGAGGTAGTAATGCGATGTCTCCATTGTCTGATATTCTTCAATTCGGATTGAGGCCAAGGATGCACAGTGATAGTGCATTTTCCCTCCCTGGCTGGGTGGAAGATTTCTCGGATTTAATCTACCTGCCAGTTGTTTCTATACTCGGCGCTTGACTGGGGTAAGAGTGTCCTCCGCGTTTCCTCATGGACGCCATTCTCGATATCCCCTTCGTCTTGCACCTCTGGGTGTGAAATACGCTGGTAACCGGCAGATTGCGATTGTGTGCTCATCCAACCTGTCCGATACCCAGAAAGCCGAATAAAAGCTATCTGTATAATGTTGCGGGATATCAGTCACTACACCACAAACCTCATTTAGGTAAACTCACCTTAGCAGCGAAAACAAGAACAACTGCCGCAAAAACCATCCAAGACGTACGATGTTGATGCTTTCTCCAAGGGGCAAAGCAACTCCTCTGATATCCCAGTTGCAACTCACACGCGTTGTCCCCATGGTTCCGGTCCTTGAAAGGCCATGCCCTATCGTGAAGACTTCGAAGACCACAACATCGGAATTCATCTTGGATTGACCGAATAGCGTGCGAATTCTTTGACTTGAAGAACTCCTGCCATTGTTGATCTAGGTTACATGAGAGAATCCTGTCGGGAAAGAGGTACGCAAGTGCTAATGTGGCCACGATGGTCGATATGACCGTTTGAACCTGATTGAGTATGGGAAATATTGTGGTCCATCGAATCGTTTCATTGTTTGAACGGGTAGAAAGTATTCGTGTGACTATGAGTGTGAGTACCATGATTGGGGATATGAGGGTTGTAGTAGCTGGAACCCATGTCGGCAAGGGAAGAAATAGTGTGGCGGTGCGAGCCCAAGATATCCTGTTCCGCAAGAAGTCTATCAGTCACTATCTTGGTTTGATATATTCCACCTGGACCTATGATAAAACGTGCAATAACTCACGCTCCAAGGAGGAAGGAGATGACCCCTCCCTAATTCCGAAATGTGTTAACAGAGGTTCACCGCCAGGCTGGAACTCCAATATCTTACCACAATAAATGTGATGTAGAGGAAAAGGGTTGTGTCTACCTTGAAGGGCATTGTTTCGTACGTAATGAGGTCCTTTTTGGCAATGTTTAATTGAAGAAGAACCCCCCGAGGAATGAGGAATAACTATGAAGGGTGAGATGCTGAGGAGAGGAACAAGATAGGCGGGGGATGTACTTTTGTTTGTGAGCTGCCTGATTAGTCAAGAATAATGCCTGCAGCTCTGGTGTTTGTTGTTCAACATAGATAGTCCCTCCCTCCCTCCCTCTCTCTCCCCCTCTCTCTCTATCCACTTCGTCATGCATGGAATGCGATAATATTTTTCTTATAGTGAATGTCCTTCTGTAGCTATGCCAAAATAAAATTTCCAACGTATTAACACATTTTATTCTCCGTCAAAGCCGTATATAGTACAACTATATATCAGCCTGAGCGCTGTCAACCATTCTCCCCAAGTACCACAGCTAAACTTATTATACACAGTCTTACTCCAACTCCCACCAAAGCCTAAAGAAGCATAATATCCTCCTGGAACATCACTAAAGAAATGATGATAGTAGGTACCTATAAAATTGGCTTCAAATAAAGAATACAAAGTCATCGGTGGGGAATTGTCCAAGTGGAGAAGATCCACAGACCCGGTATTTGATGCCTGCATGCCTTATTTCAGCCTTATTTCAGCACCACTTTGTACCTCTATACATTGGATTGTAAATCGTTCATACACAATGAACATTTGAAGCTTTTGATCCAAAAATGAAGCTTTGGATACTAAACCCAGACATCTCCATGGTTTTCGGCGTTGCAAGTCAAAAGATTTAAACATCGATTCTCCAATGAGATGTTACTTATTCGGGTCCACTTCATGCTAATTACCTATCTAGGTAGTACCCGAATTTTCTTCCTATTTATATTTCTCCTTTTTTTTTTCTTTGAATGGAAAATGGATTCTTCCGAAACTTACGAGGGTAAAACATCTCGTCGTTCGCATCGAAAATCTCGCCTGGGCTGCAATAATTGCAAGGCCCGCAGAGTTAAGGTGGGTCATTTATCTCGGACAGTTGAATCAAAAGGCTTACCTTACCTGCAGTGCGATGAGACCAAACCGCGTTGTGTGAATTGTGCACGTCATTCCGTTGAGTGCACCTATAGCCAAGTGCCTGCACGTTTCAGTCAATCAACCTCGCGCAAAGGAAATGCAATCCCAGACTCAGGCTCTAGAAGCCGACCGGGCACGGAATTTTCTTTCATCTCCTCGTCCCAGTCGGATTTCACTATCCCTAAGCGAACGCATAAGGAGATTGATCTTTCCACGCCGTCTCCTTCACCTGATGCAAATTTGGCTATAGCGCAAAGGCCATTCGAGTTCACCATCACCGATATGACTCTATTGCATCATCTCCTTTCGGCAGAAGAACTTAAGCCACACATACCAGATCAGCTTATCCGATTAGGCTTTTCTGTACATTATCTATTACGTTTGCTCCTTGCACTTTCTGCTTTTCATTTGAGCCGGACATCATCAAGCCACCAGTTTCCCGGACCACAAATTGATTTTTCAGTCGAAGCGGAGCGTCATCTTAGCATCGCGATTGCAGGAGTTGCAGCCACAGACCCACAACTACACCAAGGAAATAGCCACGCGCTCTATGTTTCTTCCTTGTTCATCTTCATTTGCTCGCTTGCTCGGGGACCTCAGCCGGATGAGTATTTGACCTTCCGAAATGACGCCGATACACCTTGTTTATCTCTTTTCCACGGCATTCGGTTGATCTTGGAGGCAAGTAATAGACTTGGTATCTCCCGAGGATTCTCCGAACTACATACCGGAGAGCCACAAGACCATTCAATGGATCAAGAAACGGAAAAAGAGCACACTCAGGGGAACCCATTACTGATGGTCCATGACCCACAACAAAACAACACCCTATGTGAATTCCGGGAGCCGCTGCAGCAACTACGCTATCTCGTGTTTAACAAATTCCCGACTGACAACCCTCGCCATTACAGCTACTGCCATGCATTCGAGATGCTCTACTCGCGTTATGAATCCATACTTGGAGCTGGTCTCTCCGGTGCGGGTCTATGGTCGGAGATCTTTGGTTGGCTTTATATGTTACCAGATCTCTTCGTTCAAGACATGAGAGACAAAAGTCATATTGCCTTGTTACTATTCTCCTACTTTTTGGTGTTGCTTAATGAACTTGATTCTGTGTGGTTCATCCAACAATGGCCTCGCCACATTGCTAAAGGAGTGCATCAAAATCTGGATGATTATCACCGGAGATTTGCTCACTGGCCTTTGAGGCAGCTTGGTCTGCTTTGATTGCACTCAACGGCTTCGACTCAATTCTATAGCTGTTCATTTTAAAATTTAATAACAACAATAATAATTACATTGACGGCGCAGCAGTGATTTTTATAAGACCGAGATTGACCTGTATTCGGCGGTTGTAGCTGGCAAAAGTGTCCCTGCAAGTTCGACTTTGCATCTGAGTTTCAACAATGGAACGTGGTTCCTCCAGATTCAAACGTCAGTGCTGTTTCCAAGGTTGCCTGTGGCATTGCCGATACATTTGAAGCTCTTCGAATCAGAGACATCGCCACCCTGGTAGACTGCCTTTGTTGGGTATTAGCATAGAATTCGACCATGCTCGACTCCACCAATACCATTGAAGTCAACAGGCAAATTTTCCGGAGCATACCTTCCTCTACCCAACTGCGAAGAGCGTCAAATATTGTGAGAGGATGTCCTCCACCTCCTCCTACACAGTGTCCTAATCCCGGTGCTTCAAAGTAGCGATAAAAATACTGAGTGTCCGGGAATAAGTTGTTAACTTGTCTGTAGTAGTGCTCCGAGCTTTTGGTTGGAATCTTCCTGTGTTAGCAGCAGCACGGTATCGGATGTTCAAAGTCTTACGAGCTTGATCCAGAGCAAGGTGCTCGCCCCAAAGCTTGGCTTCCTCCGGGTCAGAGCAGTAATCCGGAAAAGCGAGGTAGTTAGCAAGATTGCCGATGGGCCAATTGAGAAGATACTTTGCTCAAAGAGGAGGGTAAAGTCGAAATGCCCTTGTAGTCGGGGGCCAAACGTAGCGTCCGCGGTCGCGTTCATGGCAACAGTAGGGTAAGCTTTTAATAAGGGACAAAAATCATGGAAATATTTCAAAGAATTTCAAACCGTTCAATAGTAAAGGGGCCTTGGTTTATATTGAAAGAGGGATGATTCATGTAAGGACATGACTCGTGGGACAAGTTTCTAGCGAGGTCGGTATGCATCCCCTACTGGATATCTCAGGACTAGCTCCATATGCCTCCTAATCAAATTTATATTATCGCTACGGAGGGGCGCGGAGTCTGACAGAGTATTATATACCACGTAGGCGCGTAATTAATCTCTATATTTTGGCCCTACTCTCCCTTTTCCCTAGCCAATTTATGACAAGTTTCTAGCGTTCGGGCAATTGCATGTACCTAGGTAGGGTATGTAACTATATATTAAAGTTAGGCGCTCAGGTTGGGCGGTCCGGTCCGGACCGTTAGGAATTCCTGTATCTCCACACTTCATCGATCAGATTGAATTTGTTTCCTTCCATCCGTTCCCCACCTTTCTCCAAATTGTTTCTACCGCTATTATTGCCGTCCTTGGTTTTTGCTTTACACTTATTCCTTATCAACATTGCACTCACCGTTGTTGTTCATAATGCTCCCTGAGGGCTGAAGTCTGATGCAGGACAAGGACGGGATGAATTGCTTTGTCATGTACGCACCTCGTCTTCTGGGATATCTTTTCGCTTGAAATCTGACTTCATTAAAGCGCTGGTCGACACTGCCATCTCCCACAAGTTGGTGAAATTCCAAAACGGCATCAACAGTGATACAACGCTATATCAAGGAATGCCGACCACAGAAAATAACCGACTATGGAAGGAACTTTATACTGGCAGTATGTCTAATCGAAGACGAAATTACTCGTATATCATACGAGGAAGTGTTGGGGGGCTTCTACAACGTAGGGGCCTGAAAGTGTGGAGGGAGAGAGTTGATTTCTATGACCTGTCGACTATATACTACCTGAGGGGTTGATGCCTGAGGCACTGATTATTATGCCTCAGGCCACAAACATAGGAAGCCCTTCGACTCCCCAACAAGACATCACCCGAGGCACCATATGAGGAAAGCGGCTATCTTATCGTTTTGAGCTTTTCCCACAACTTGTACTGCCTCGGTTCCATATGAAAGGTAGCAGACCCCAAATGGACCGCTGAGGATAACCCTTATATACTCGATGCGCTCAGACAATATTAAATGTGTTCTGTGGATATAACGCCGAATGTCTTTTAGTATAGCTCTAAGAACTTTGGCATACGCGCAATGGCGAACGTTGTACACGAGTGTCTCGACTTCGAAAAGGTAGAATATTCGCTCAAGCACGCAGTTCTTGAACCCGACTGCTAACCTTTCACACATTCCAGATTGAAGAGTTAAGCGAGGGATCACTGGGCACCGCCTTTCAAGGGGTTTGGCGATGGCGAGGCCATTGGCAAATGCGTGTTGAATGATTCTTCAATTTACCTGTATAGTTAGACAAGTAGGCCTTAACCTATGGCCTGTCTTAAGTGACTATTAATATACCTCTCAGCTACCCTTTTGTTCTTCCTCTATTGACTTTTGTTCTAACAAGAAACATCAACCTGCTTAGAATCAAGTAAAAATATATCATGATGGTGGAGACGGTCTGCCTATATTAGTAGTTACTTACTAATGATGTTGTGTCTTCTATAATTATTATGTAATGTTTAAATTTTTAACAGCAGGTTATCCCCGGCTTTATACCGAGCCGTATAGGGGATCAACCCCGTTCCGGGAGCTGTAGAAGGTCTGAATCCTTAAGTGTACCGAGTGGAATTGGCCGAATCTTTACGGCAATACAGCCATACCTCGTGAAAATGGACCCCGCCTTTTTACAAACCTTTTGTAATTTGGAAGAATCTACCGATTTGTTTAGAGAATACCATAGTTAGTGGCCCCGGGGACTGTGGACCTTGGAACTAGGTAGTGCCAAGACTACCTAATTTGGCTAGTATCCCTCTATAGTACGGTACAACCTTGGAAATCTCAGCTTACAACGTGACATTTAGGGCGACTGTCCACGTGACTACTCTTGTTCTATTGGCTTAATCCTTCCCGTCTTTTAGCAGCATGTAACCTTAGAAGGTTCTGCCGGGTTAAAACTCAGCCGAGGTCCTAAAATAATATTATATAATAAAAAAAATGAGACATGTGGACATTCCATAACCGAAGATACCAACCTTGGAAGGCCCTTCGCTGCTTTGTAAATCTTTGTAATTTAGAAAGGTTTGCTCTTCGGCAATCTTAATGAAGTGTATGGACAATTCCGTACCAAAATGCGTACACCTGGGCAGTTCAATCGGGAACCTCGGAATGTCCAAGACACGGGGAACGGACGAGTTGACCAATGAGTTCCCGACACGGCCTGAACCTTCGGCAGTGCGGAAAACCAAACCCACGGGGAGAAATCTCCGCAAAGTGCAAAGCGGGGCTCCACGCTCTCCGGGGTTTCTCCATATTAATCATTTCCAACCTTCGAATGAGCCCAGTGTTTGAGTTTTGGTAAAATGCCAAATTTGTACTCCCAGTTAGAGTATCAGTTTTGTCTCTAATCATGCGTGCCATTTGACAGCAACAGCAAGGCATGGAAGGAGGAAGCTCTAGTTGTCTATTTCGGCTTCGTGTCTTTGTGTGGGCGCGGAAATTTAGATCGGGGATGTCTCTGGGCAATTTAAGCCATTCTGGACCTGTGAATCCACTTCTGTCCGGTATTACCCCGGCTCGGACTGTACAGACACACGGCTAAACTTCGGTATATCTTGTTACTCGGTCGACTCGGCTTTCCTAAAAGTTTTACAAAAGTATATTTTCTCAGGCGTGACTCCAGGCGTGACAAGACTTATTTTATACCCAATAAGGTTTCCCCAATGCAACCTGCTCACTCGTTATCTCCGAGTGGACGGGGAAAGAAAAGTGGCCTGACTGCAACTATGTGTCAGCGCGGAAAAGCTGGGGAGGGCGGACCATATGAATAAACTCGACTGCGATATCATTCCTGGCTAGTTTTTACATTTATTCTCAGTCTACCCCATAGGTTGTATTACTTTGTTCTTGGTTAGCAATTTGAAAATCCCGAGTGAGAGCGTAATTATGTCAGTCTGGGTCAAATTGGATCTTAAACCCGTTGGGGGGAGGGGTTATGCTTGGGCCCATGTGGGATCATATTCTTGGCAAAGGCCAAGAGGGCGTAAAAGGAGAAAAAAAGTCAGTGGGATAAACCTTGGAAACCTTGGTACCCCATGTGGCTGACACAGAGATAAAACTCTATATAACAAGGCTCGTTGCTCCCCATGTTAATGGAAATTTTCTTTTCCACTTCATATCTAGATTCATTAGGCATACAATAGACATTCCCTGTCAGGTTGCCAAAATGTCTCTTCGTGGAACTGGAGATGTCAATGCCATTGAGGCACCAATTACCTGGAAGGCCTATGCTCTTTGTGCTTTTGCCTCGATCGGAGGTATCTACTTTGGGTATGACTCCGGATATATTAATGGTGTGAACGGCATCGAGATGTGGGTTGATATCATTGAGCCCGGCCGTACCACCCTCACTGCATCCCATTCCTCCCTTATTGTTTCTATTCTCTCCGCTGGTACCTTTTTCGGTGCTGTCCTTGCAGGCGATGTAGCCGAGTGGGTTGGTCGCAAGTGGACCGTCATCACCGGCTGTGCGATTTATGCTGTTGGAATTGTCATTCAAATGCTCACTGGAATTGGCGGTAACGCTCTTGGTATCATTGCTGCTGGTCGTCTAATTGCTGGCATCGGTGTTGGCTTCGAATCGGCCATTGTCATTCTATATATCAGTGAAATTGTAAGAGTCGTCTCTACCTTCAGATAGATGACATTTTGAGCCACATGCTAACATTTTGTTTTTTCTTTTCTTTACAGTGCCCCAAGAAGGTTCGAGGTGCTATCGTCGCTTGCTACCAGTTCTGTGTCACCATCGGTCTCATGTTGGCGTCTTGCTTGGTCTACGGCACTGAAAACCGCAAAGACACCGGTTCCTTCCGCATCCCTATTGCGATCCAGTTCATCTGGGCAATCGTTCTGGCTAGTGGACTTGTGTTCCTCCCCGACTCGCCTCGCTATTTCGTCAAGAAGGGCCGCATTGAGGATGCCAGGAAGGCCCTCTGCATTGTCCGCGACCAGCCTCCCGATTCCGAATACATTGAGGCTGAACTCTCTGAGATCATCGCCAACGAGGAATATGAGCGCAGCGTTATCCCCGATGCTGGCTGGTTCGGAAGCTGGAAGAATTGTTTCACTGGTAGCCTTTGGGTCCAGAAGTCTAACTTGCGTCGTACCATCCTGGGAACCTCCCTCCAGATGATGCAACAATGGACTGGTGTCAATTTCATCTTCTACTTCTCCACTACTTTCCTCCAGAGCACTGGCGCGATCAGCAATACATTCTTGATGTCGATGATCTTCACCATTGTCAACGTTTTCTCAACTCCTATCTCCTTCTACACCGTCGAGAAGTTCGGTCGCCGCCCTCTTCTGATCTTCGGCGCGTTGGGTATGCTTATCTGTCAATTCATCGTCGCTATCATCGGTGTCACTATTGGCTTTAACAAGACCCACATGACCGACAGTGGTAGTACCATTGCCGACAATATTTCGGCTGTCAATGCCCAAGTCGCACTTATTGCCATCTACATCTTCTTCTTCGCATCCACCTGGGGCCCTGGTGCCTGGATTCTCATTGGTGAAATTTTCCCCATTCCCATCCGCTCCCGCGGTGTTGCTCTCTCCACTGCCTCCAACTGGCTGTGGAATACCATCATTGCTGTCATCACTCCTTACATGGTAGGAGACAACCCTGGTGAGGCCAACATGAGATCCTCTGTCTTCTTCGTCTGGGGAAGCCTTTGCGCTGCTTGCTTCGTGTATGCGTACTTCCTGGTCCCAGAGACCAAGGGTCTGTCTCTTGAGCAAGTTGATAAGATGATGGAAGAAACCACCCCTCGGACCTCTGCCAAGTGGCGCCCTCACTCCACATTCGCCCAGGAGAAGGTCATGGCAAAGACTGAATATCAGGAGGCCGAACACATTGCCTAAATGGTTAAAGGCTAATTTTCGATGTATTGGAACAAGGTGCAATACCTCCAATCCATTGGAACACTCTACACATATCGGCATTGGATTTTCCACTTTGCATGATTGAATATATGCGTTAACGTACGAGATTTAAGATTTTTCCCTTTGATAGACTTTCAGAATCTAACAATGGTTATCAATCACATAGATCCAAATATTCTTCAGCGATAGAACTTCATGATGCCGATATTAAAAGAAAGTAATCATCCTGGGCGGTGGGTCAGATCACTAATGAGGTCGCAACTTGCATACGAATTGTCTGAGAAAATGGGGAAAATACAGACTACGACGTGATTGTGAATAAACGGGCGGAACGAAGATGCTAGATAGGGGAATTAATGTATTTATTGTAATTAACTATTTTTTGAATTGGATTTTCTACGTGTATGTGTATGTTTACATGCAGTCACTTCATATAGATTATCTAGTACGTTAGGCACAGACGACTTTATTACTATATACTAGGGCTCTAGTTCTCGTGGTAATATACCAACGCTTCTAGGTAATTTCTCTTGTGCCTCCACCCTATGGGTGATGTGATATACTCCTCCCCCGATAATTTCATATACAACGTCTTGTACCTTGTCGCAATCTTTTGGCACGAATCCCTCCTCACAAGCCCATTCCTTACTTAGAGAAAGTCGTCCAGTCGTTCCAACGGGTGAACGAATTTCCACAGTAACCACCGAGTCCTTTGCCGTCCACACAACGCTTAAATTACCGTGTGGAGTCGGCACTGTGGCATTCATATAGTCTAGCCCAAATCCTGCATAAGCAGGCTCCACAATCCAAGTGCGATAGCCAAAGCTTGTCGGCCGAATGCCGGCCACATAGTTCGTAAGCGCGTATGTCGCTGCTCCGCCCCAAGGATGGCTCAGAGAGGTGAACTGTCCTAAGCCTGGCTCGGATTTCTGGCTGACATACTCCCAGCTGGCACCCGAATTGCTTGACTCATTCGCAATCATCGCGCCCCAGAGATTATTGAGTAAGAATACAGCGGGCGCTGCTTGCTTTTGCTGCAGAAGAGCCGAGAGGAGGAATCCATTCGTGTTCGGTGAGAGGTTGGCAGTTGAGTCGGATGAGGCGATTTTGCTAGAGTCACGATATCCCGGTCCTAGTTTGAGGGTAGGTAGATGAGCTAGTGCTCGTTGAATTTGGGTATTATTGGCCGAGCTAGAGGTAATGGCAAAGCCAAGTGCGGCAATAGAATAGTTTCCTGGGTCGGATGCCTGTAGAGAGTAGACGCCATATTCTTCACTCCACAGAGCGGCGTTGAGAGCAGCTTTGACGGATTTAGCCAGTGTAGTCCATCTTTTGGCTGATGAGGTATCTCCAATAGCAGTAGCAACAGAGGCCATTCCTCTGAATGCTTCCACGGAGGCAGCGTTGATGGCTGAGCCACTGGTGGGGCCTAGGAAGGCATTTCCGAAGACGGCAAAGTCAATGAGACCAGTAGAGTTACTCTGATACAAGGCAAGCCAATCTACCGCGGACTTCCACGAACTCCAGTGCTCCCGGGCGAAGGTGGTGTCACTGGAGTACTCCATATACGAAGCAAAGGACATTAGAGCGAGGATTTGATAGTCCGGCAGAAGATATGCGATACCGCTGACCGCAAACGCTTTAGGGTCAATTTCTGGCGAGTAACCAAGAGACGGAGCCATAGGCAGCTGACCGGTGGGAAGTTGATAGCTGAGGAGCTGCAAGAAAGTACCGGTAACATGGTCGCTGCGGTTAGTTGTGACTCCGATGATGCGGGTGGTATGCACAAAGTCTCCAAGCCAAGCCAATCGATCCCGTTTTGCGCCATCCACGCAAGTCGGGAAGTAGTTTTCATGCACACCATATTCTGGCAGAACAATCCCGGCATCGGTCATAGGATTCTGGTAAACAAGCTTGCCAGTAGTATCTCGGGCGCTCACTTTACGGATGTGGGCAGACTGATCTTGCCACGCGCCGAATCCAAATGCTCCTGAAGTTGTAATCGAGGCCCCGCCGGCATAATAGCTAGACAAAGAGACATTGAATATTTGGATTTGGTTCAAGCTAACGACCAGATGTCCGGAGCGGACGGTGGTCGAGATCCGGTACCAAACACCTTCTTGCACGTCGAAAGGAATCGGGAACGAACCTAAAACGTAAGAGGTCAAAGTGGTCTGGTTGACGAAGCTCACTCCATACGCCAGAGTGATGGTGGATGGTGGGAACAATGTTTTATTCGTGTTGAGGAACGTCGACTGTTCTGGGTAGTTGCTGGCCAAATTGATGAGAATGCCTCCCTTTGGTCGAATGCCGAAAGTGTAGCCGGTGGACCAGATAAAACCCCCTCGAGTAATTCTCGCATCGAACTCCAAATCATATTCGGTGAGGTTATAGGTCGAAGCAGAGTAACTAGATACGCTGCTTGATACCATAGCCCCTTGGGGAGAGATCTTCCATGTCGACTTCTGTGACCCCGCATCGAAGCATGCCATCGAGACTGCCCGCGCACCTAGAGACCAAATCTTGTTGTAGATTTCGTTTGACGAGTGGAATGTGCCGGGAAGGTTCTCTGTATCCACCACACCCACTGAAGACCTGAAGGACACCGATCGGAATTCCACCGTGCTGTGAGTGAGCAGGCGAATGCTTTGCCATCGCTGACCTCCTTGTAGAAGTTTGGAACTGAACTTTCCAGTTCGAGTGATATTGAACGTTTCCACTCGGAAGGAGTTGGCGAGACTGGACACGAACAAGCTAGGACCGTCGCTGAAGGGCTCAAGCAGCCCTGTAAACAGTTCACTGTACTTGACCTCGATCTGTGTCGGTCCGGATATATCAGAAATTTCGAAGCTGGGGAAGCCTGCTACCTCAGCGCCGTAGTCTAGGGTAGCCCAAGGTGAGCTGGGGCTTAAGGTGAAGTCACGGTACGAAGTCGTAGGTATTTTGGGGCCTCCGTCCACTGTAACATGTTGAGGATCAAAATAGGTGCTGACTGAGGTATCAGTAACACGGCCATGACAAGTTTGAAATGGGGACAGGGACTCAACGGTTTGCTGGCTGTAACACGATACCCGCTTGCCAAAAGCAAAGTGAGGATCGCGACTATCTTCATGGTCGATTGCTGAAGGTTGAGTGTGCAATCTTGGACAGTTAACATTAACGCGCCATCCTCGGGATTAAGTATTTCTCCCCCGCCCCCTGCGTCATTTCTTTTGCGGCTATGAAGCCGATGGTGGGGAATATGTCAAAGAACTGTAAGAAGTGGAGAGGATTGTCCACAGATCGGCGCTGATCTCCCGATGAACTAAGCCTGCACTCTCTCCAGGGCTATACGCGTATAGGGATACGCGTATCCCATGAAATTCCAACATTAACAATATTCCAATTTTTCCGTCGGGCTGCCGTCTCCAAAATGTCGATCCAAATATCAACTACCCATGCTTGTACTTCACATGCGAACACGAAGATAGGGCACTTGCTTGTCGGCGTGTAGAACCTGCGTCAAGTATGTGTACAGAGTAGATTGGAGCTAATCCTTGACGAAGGAATTGAGGCAGTGCCATTGTAGTTCCGCTGGTCGTGAATGCTGTCGGGTTGAATTTGACCACTACTTCGTGTACATAGTACTCAGCTGGCAGATCTCAGATTATAACAGAAGACCAAAGCGAACCAGGAATGAAGGCAAAGATGTAAACGGGATTCGAGTCCTAGTGGTAAGCTTGGGCTTTCGCTACGGGCATATCGCGGTGTGAATCTCCATCGCACCGATTGTCTCGGGGGGGGGAGGGATTTCCATACTTTGGTTCACTTGTTAGTGTGCCCGTCGTCAAGATCCAAGAGTTGTTACCGTGATGTTAGGCTCTTCCCCAGGTGTACACAGGGAAAAAGTGTCTATCCAGGTATTCAAAAATTTCACAATGTCAAGCGGGATATAGGTGATATCGGTGAGTAAGCCGTGGCACTGGTTATAAGAGACGGTGTAGTGCCCCTTTACTGGTCAGCCCTATAGGGATCCCTGAACAGATCTAACCCTTCATCCTCCTAACAACGAACCTTTAGATCCACCGAAAAACAGAACCGTAGAAAATCCACAAAACCTTCCGACGAATACATCAATTCATACACGTCCAATGAGGTTCTTTATCTTTTGATCGAGTCACAAATACGCGTGTGTACTCCAGAACCAACCCACGTCTCGTGCGCGCAAAGAGAGCGCTTCTAATTGTCAAACGTCCAATCCGTGTGTTCCAGAGCAAAAGTAAGTCGTCTCGCTCAGCCGGTATTGGATAATAAGGGTTTATTTGTGGCGACGTACCTAAGCTACGCCATGACCCACAAAACCTATAAAATCCAACCCACGACGTTGAGATTCGGGTCTAAGATTCCGAAATTTGATGCTCGCTCAGTACCCAGACTGCGCTTACAACATAGACAGTCGCTAACCCCAGGACCAGCCCCCAACGGTACGAGTATATCAACAACGGACATAGTCACACTGGTGTGGTAGCAGTTGTGAATTGATTGCTTTCCTTTTGGAGAGTGAAAGCGTGAGCTGGCAAAAAGAATCAAGGGGAACAACTCGTGACGTCCTGGCCTAGATCCAGCTGCCTTTAAGCCCAACAGGCTCCACTAAAGGAGAATTTCCCAAGATTATTTAGCCGCTTGATCAAGCTTATCATGCTAGGAAGATCATGAGGGTGATCGCCTCCTTAAAATAAGCTTGTGTGCTGTACGGGGTATATCTTACTCCGTAGACGTTTCCTAATGGTGTGGGTGTGGCACATCCAGGGGTAGACCTGAGACATACACTATAAATAATCAAACAGATCCATCTTTATGAAACTTGGATGACGACTACTCTGTACTCACTTCAATACTCCAATGGTGAATACTGCGAGTATTCAAACTAATCTAGTAGCAATGGCTTTATAGTAGTTTTTGTCGCTTTCAAAATGTTGACACTGAGCTACTCAATTATCTATTCTTTTTCGTTGATATGGACGAAATCCTTCAGAAGTCACTTGGGCGAAATGTCAGCGGATGACTGTTTCGAATTGAAATTTGATCGGCTGAAGTGGATCCTCCCCCTGAAGAAAATATTGGACTCATCCTCCTCATCCTCTATACTCCATACATTCATGGATATTCACTTTTGAGCTCTAGACCCTCCTAACCTCCTTTCCATTGATATGGCTTTATGTATTAATTTAACATACGGAGTATATGTTTCGGATCACAGTTGTGGGTCTTATGATTAGGTATATATATACATCCATCAACAACTTGTCCTCCTTCAAATCTCTCCATCCTCACCCTCTTGAAACAACCATCCGTCAAGATGCATTTCACCAACTTGATCGCCTTGCTTGCTGCACCAGCTATTGTAGCAGCTACCCTCTCTCCAGCTTCCTCGAACACCAAGGGGTACAAACCGACTAGCTTGAACTGCAGTGGTGCGTGGTGACAATGAACAAAGATGGTGTGCTCTTGTGCTGACTGTCATAAAATAGCCGCAAAGGTCTCTAAAGCCATCCAAGCCGCCGAGTGCTCCCACAACACTCGCACTTCCAAGACCCAAACATTCGCCGTCTTCCAGACCGACCACCAATACGACTCCGTTAAAGGCGCTCCCTACGGTACCTGCAGTGCGTATACCTGCACTGCCCCGACCAGTAGTCAGCTGGAGGAGAACTCGGACTACTGGATCTTCTACTGGGGCAGTGGTGGCAAGAGTACCGGATACGGCACGACCTGTATCAAGTCTCCCGACACCGGAGAGTGTGGTTGCGAGAACTCGGATGGTACTTTCGTTGCCGGCAGTGATAGCTGTGTTTAGATTGGCTCAGAAATTCAGTGTTGGTTTCAAATGGAGATAAGCCCACTTCAGAAATGGAGAATTAGATACAAAGAATCCTGTTAAACGATAGCGATTGTGGTGCACTAATCCCAGATCTTTATATAGTGTAGGTAAAAAGGTAAAAAGAGCGTAATTGTTAAAATAAGTACATATTATGTACACGAATGGTAAATGAGAGATTCTGGTTGACAGATCCGTATCGTAAAGAATATCACCAGCTGAGGAATCTCGGGTGTATATGAGAAATATGCGTAGAGAGCCTTAACATCCGTTTTCAGGCTGCTTGTAGACCACGCCATCAACGGTAGTGGTTAAAGTGCCATTCGCATAAAATTTGTTCAATTGGACGTCGACCTCGAAGTGGAACCCACCGGGACCTGTGACCTTTGTACTGTTGCTAATCCCGGTGGAAGACAGGTCTGAATACCAATCGAGATGAATCAGAGTAGAATTGGGGTAGAGCGCTGTCACTTTCTCGTTGCCTGTGATGAAGTTGAGACCATCGTCGGAGTAGTTGTGATACGTGGCCTCGACTGTCTTAAGTGCAGTTCCGGCACTGTCGGGAGTGAAGGTAACGTCGGCATGGCCGCTCACTTGTCCAGCTAAAGTGTAGTTGCCGAATGGCAGACTGGGATCTTTGGGTCCCGTGCCCCCTGGGACATATGGTTTACCCCAGGGCACAGTATCAGAGACTGGATCCATGGCGACGACTGGAAGGGGCTTGCGGCTTGTAAGAGTTGCCATCATAACTCGCACATTTCGCCCACCGGGAGCAGTGGACTTGGGGCACGGTAGGGGATTGACTCCGCCACAATCGGGGGGTTTGGACCAGGAGCTCGAAGTATGCAATCTTCGTACCATCCAGGGACCACCGAGGATCGGCACCTCCATTCCATAGAGGGTCATTCACACTGCCCGGACTGCCATCACCAGCGCCATTTAGTTGCTGGCCTTTATAATAGCCGCTGTCCTCCGAATAAGGGGCAACTTCTCGATCGAAAATCCACTGTTCAAAGAACCGCCGTCTTCCATTGTTTCGGATAGACGAGATGGCACCGGTGGTAAGTGTATCAATGATAGGTGGTACACCCCGCATCCCCGCGACGAACATCAGTCGATCATCAGCCGTGCTGTCCATTATGACATCCCATCTACCATCTGGAGAGGTATCAATGGGATCGACGTACTCTGGACCGTATGTCACCCGATTAACTTCCCCGGTTTGTAGTTTGACCCGGAAAATGTCGATGTTGCAGGATTCGGCAGGGAATCCCACATATGTGACCTCATCACCTAGTCCACTCAGGCCCCGTGCTTCTCCAACCGAGATGGCCTGCGGGTTGAGGCTCAAGGAGCTCCCGTTTGTCAAAAACAAAGGCGTGCCTGACGGTTCATATAGTCCAGTCACATTGACTAGATCGTATCGTGGTGTGAGCGGTGTTCCGGTAGTGGGCGCAGAGTTGAATTCCAACCGTGAGAAATAAGCGAACTGCGTCACGGTAGGGCCTGAGAGAGACATGGCATTGAAGAGTATATGGACGTCGTCGGGGTGCTTTCGCAGCTCACGGATGGATCCTCCAGGCCCGGAACCATCTGGAGAAGTGTTCCACCGGATCGGATAGATGTGGACCTTGTCCGGTGTACACTCAGCACTGGCGAGCTGCGCAGTGCCACAGTCGACGATATGACTTCCCACAAGGACACGAGTACCGTCGTTGAATGCCTGGGGATACTGGTAGTCCATATCCGAGGTGATACCATATTGTTGGTCCTCCGGGACCCCACAAGTGATACACTTCCATGCATCGCCATTGGGGAACAATGTTCCATTCGTACGAACAATAATCAAATTGAGGCCGGTGTAGATGCTGGACGGATCTGGAGCAGCCGGAGCTCCGGTGAACACCAAGGAAACTGTGACATGATCGCCGTCGGGAAGAAAGTTCCCGCTCAGAGTCTCGAAAGTGGTTACGCCTATACAACCAGTGCCGTGCGGATTGACCGAAAGTGTACAGCCACCCTCAGTCTCATTGGCAGTGACTGGAGGCAGTGGAAGTTCGATTACCTCGATGGGCTCAGGCTCTGGGGGTGCCGACAATTGCTTTCCACGGCTCGTCAGCCCATATGGTGCCGTATGGGCGGAAACGGCGAGCAACACTCCGAAAATAACTGGAGCCTTGAAATGCATGTTGAAGTTGCCTGCGGGAGTCAAGGAATCTCCCGGTTAACACGCTGCTTTATACATTCTCAGTTTATGCAGCTGGCCGAAAATCATGCTACAGGATAATTAAGATCGACTGTCTGCATAGAAATCCATGTCTTGGAGTGACCTCACATTGATTGTGAACAATCAAGTTCGTAGATATCAACCTTGAAAGTGTCAGTGCATACGCGTATCCATCATTTCAATGCCCCGCAACCCACTCCGGGTGCACATCATAATTTGATAACCGGGTTGAAGACATGGAAATTGAGAAAGCGCCGAGGCATCATATAAAACATATGCTTGTGGTCTGTATGGAGTCTATTACGCGTATAGGTCTCTAGGAACTCAGATCTGGAGAAGAGGGATGGAATAGGCAAACAGTGCAAACACAACCACAAATCCCTCAGATTCCTCAGATTCCGCGATTTTTTGACTTCTTCGCGTGTATGCTAATAATCGATAGGTATTCATTTCTACATCAACAACCCCAGTTTTCATACCTCAGCATCGAACCAGAACCGGTATGATCAAACCTTGTACTCGGTACTACCCCGCAAGATCAAACCTTCCGGAGAAGGCTACTTTGTGGTGGCTGTTCGTCAATTATTCCTAAGCCCGGTGGGGGACATTCCAAGGTTGCTCGTATTGATTAGTCTTGGTTTACTTCTTTTCCTCTTTTCTTTTTCCCCCGGGGTTATACATGGAAAAGTCCTCTGCGCAGTTTACACATTTTACTGTCTTTGCCTTGGTCAGGGATCCGGAAACTAGCTACTTTCCTATTTTGTTTAATTATGCTGTATATCGCCAGATATCTAAGTAAGGGTCTTGTGAGATTTCTTAGGATTTATAGGGGGCACGTGCCATATATCCACTGAGGAAGCTAGTTTAATGCAAGCTTGGTATAAAAACACTCTAATTAGCCTATTTACACCTGCCTGGCTTTTAGGAACGAGAAGGGACACCGTGAATACCGGAAGCGGTGTTTTTGCTAAGTTAACTGAATCGGTGATACAAAAGTTCTACAGGTATATTGTACATGCAATTGCCGTATAATTGGGGGTTGATTGTACCTAGGTGATCCTTTCCGGGTAGTAACCTTGGAAGGTCCCCGATGGCACACTCCATCACCTATAACCGGAGCCTAAAGCTGCCTATTCTACTAAGTTTACCATGCACAAAAAGGACATACGGTTAACGGACAATAGTAACGACTATTACCGGTTACGGATATGGTGAGCTAGCCTATGGTTCAGCCACTTCGTACCCGTATTCGTTCCAGGGAATTCAGATTCCACCGACATTTTACGTCTCCTTTATTTCATGTCTATAGGTTGAGAAATTACCTAATTGTCTTTGTAATCAATAGGACTTGCCCGGTGACCTCTACTCCCCTTTGATGAGTCTATTCCCATATCGATACCATAATTATGCTGGAGTTATCCACTTTGTTCATGCTTAAGGCAACCGCAATGGGCTAAGGCTCGGTACTATATTCACTAAGATTCATAGTATTTCACCATCAAGGCAATCTATATTGTGGTTTTCTGTCCTCTCAAGAATTCCCCTGCTCGCGAATCTTGGCTTCAAACTTCCGATCTCCTATGCTACATAATGGGCCAGTCTTCATATTGGGCATTGTATCTTCATGAAAAATATGGCTATTTTTTATGCATGGCTCCAGACACGCCGAGTTACTCCGATTCAAGCTCAGCCAAGAAATTGCTGATCTATAAGATTGTAATGGGGATTTAAGGAGTGGGGCTTAGGACGGGCCTCTTAGGGAATAGTGTGGATTTTCGGTGGAGAATAAAAGTGGGCTGTGCCATTACAACCGTTGACTGCACCCACTCTTCCTCTTACATCGACTATACATAGAATGGCCGGCCACTCGGCAGCCTACGGCCAAGCCTGTCTTGGCTGTTTCAAGACTAAATGCAAGTGTATTCCTCGTCCTGAAGGCAATGGATGCGAAAGGTTAGTCTGAGTTGTGCTTTCAAACCCCGACCTGTGGGCATTCATTCAATATCTTATATAGGTGCCATCGTCTTAAGCGCCCATGTCACCCCGCTGATGCGCTACGTCGCAGCGCTAAAAAGCAGAGCTCTTCGGACGCCCGTATTGCGAAACTCGAGGGGACACTCGGCCAGCTAGTCTCGCTGCTCCAAGCGGACAATGTCAACGTGGGCACCATGAACAACGTCCACGGCAACGGAGTCGATGTATGACTATATAATAGTAATAGCAATCCCCACTATAACCATACTAATTATATTGACAATAGCCACCCCCTCCCATCATTGCAGACCCAGACGAGATCGCAGAAGGGACCGGAGGGAGTGGCACTATGGAGAACTCACGTGCCGCTCCTATCGACGGAGACGACGAAGATACCGATGCTAATATCACCGGTATATCTGGCTCTTGGTGGGCGGTAAGCAATACGAGCAGCGTCAGCGCCAACGGTATCCGTCTCGCCGAAACTCCATCCTTGACTGTGTCGGAAATGGTTATGTCGCCCTCTGTATCTCCATCATCTGCATCAATATCTGTTGACACGTTCAGATCCCGTATGCTGCATCACTTTCCCATTGTTCATTTGCCTGTCCATCTCACGGCCGAGCAGTTGCAGCTAAACCGGCCGTTCTTGTTCCGCGCAATTATTTGTGTGACATCGGCATCGGCTGAGGAGAAGAGGGCAAGCTCCCTCGAATTGAAGCGTGTCCTCTGTGAGACAGCATTTCTCAAACAGTCGCCGCAGAAAAAACAGCAGCAACCACACCAAACAGTCGATATGCTACTAGCTCTTCTTGTCTACATCTCGTGGGGCTGGGAGCACCTACACAGCCGTCAAAGTCTGTCTCGACTCATGGGGGTGGCTATCTCATTGGTTGGGGAGTTGCATTTTCTGGATCAGGCTGCACCAGAAATTGCGCATACAATAAGCCAGCTCGAACTAAAAAGCGGCTTTGACGGTGTGTATGGGAGAACGTCAGAAACTACGGCAACAACGGCAGCGACAAGAACGACGGGTGCTGGAGTGACTAATTCCCAGTTCTACCTCGAGCACCAGCGGGCCATTCTAGGGTGCTTTGTGCTTGGGTCGGCCGTTTCTGCATACTTCTCCCAAATCGATGCGCCGCGCTGGATACCTCAGATGGACGAGGGCCTTGCTGCCCTTATCGCGAGCGGCTACAGCGCCGGCGCAGAATGTCCATCTGATGCTGCCCTAGCTATTCAGGTCCGGCTACAACTGCTCGCTATGAAGGCTGCCCAGGTCCGTGAGCGAGCCCAACTCCCCGGACCACCCTCCACCGGAGACTCTTTCACCTCAAGCTCTCTTGTACGTCAAGACTCTGATGGGGCAGTTACAAGAGCTCAGGGCTTCTATCCCTCCGGCCTTCCAGCAGCACTTTGGTAGGTGTCCATCTCAGAACAGATTCCCATCCAAAATATATTGCTAATCGATAAGTAGTTCTCCTCGCTCAGACATACTATACCGAGATGTGCATTATCGAAACCATCCACATCCAGGACCCCGCTCGCCCGCAACCGCCAATATGTGGGCCTACGCGCATCTCCTGCTTTTGGCAGTCAGCTCTCGCGATTAAGTCGTGTACATCGACTTTTCTAACTCTTTCGCCGTCTGGGCTTCTTGGTGTTTCCTTTGTCCAGTGGGCTCAGCTGGCACGATGCGTGGCCACCCTGCACCAACTCAGCACGCTCCAGGAGCCTGGCTGGGATCTAGCCACTCTGCGCAGCCTTGTTGATCTTCCTGTGTTGCTATCCTGCACGGCAGACAAGTTAGAGCGCGCTGCTGCTGAAGCTGGAGAACACCGGGTGTCAGTAGACGGTGTATTCACACAACTGGCCCGCGGCCTACGTATGTTCCAGTCAGGTTATCACGGTAGAATACCAAACCAACAGGAGGAAGTGCATAAACCAAAAGAAGCAGGAGGTATTTCATGGACCAGAGCGGGTGCGGATACAGCTACAGTTGCGACTGCAGAAGCAGATACAGATGCTTTGGCAAATGGCCAACAAGCAGAATACTTGAGTCCCACGTCATGGCTGGATCGATTTTTTGACTACGAAGATCAGACGATGACTTGACATGCGTATACTGTTAACAAATGGATATACTCATCTCGAATCACTATTATACATGTACAATAAGTTACATCATACTTGGCCAACACGGTGTTTAGTCTTGCTATGTGGAAAAGGGCTTTCGAATGATAAACGGGTAATTACCATTTTGGGTAACATCGGCCTATAGAAAACTTGAGTTGTTCTGAGACTACAGTCAACCAGGTACCGTAATCGTTCCAATTCATCCTATTATTACCTAGGTATCTATGGAATATGGTGTGTTTTAACTTGGCAGGCCGGACATACCCTTAAGTCCGTCGACCAATAGGGGCAGGACTAAGGACCGGATTTCTAGATTCCGGTTCTGACTTAACAACGAATCCTAACTCAAGGGCGCTCACTCGCAAGATTCCGGTTCCTGTCCTGAGCTCTTGTTCATTTTCCAGCATCATGTAGTCAGTTGTGCTATATAGCTTCCAATGGCTGCACTCTAAGCTAATCGTCTCTCTCCCAGCAACTACTCATATAGTTCTTGGCATCAGGACGGAGATAGCAAGAGTCAGCCCCAGCCATGACCGACCCCAACAAGTCAGTTAATACGAGCAAAGTACTGCCAGAGGAGACTAGTGATGTTGAGAAATACGGCTCCGATAGCGTCACCTCCAAGAACGAGGCCGCAGACGATGACAGCAAGTTTCCCACCGGCATAGCCTTATGGTCTATTCTAGGTCCTGTTACAATCGCCTACTTCCTCGTCTTCCTTGACATGTGCGTTGTGTCTACCGCAACCCCCGCCATAACAGAACGATTCAACTCTCTGGTCGACGTCGGCTGGTATGGCGGTGCGTACCAGCTCGGCAGCTCCGCCCTCCAGCCTCTTACCGGCAAGATCTACAGTCACTTTAACATCAAGGTAGGTCATTCTGTGGTTTCTTTAAAAGAAACTAAGGTGAAATTTTGTTAACGTTGGAAACAGTGGTCCTTCCTCGTCTTCTTCTTTATCTTCGAGCTCGGATCTGTCATATGTGGAGCTGCTGTCTCCTCGCCCATGTTCATTGTCGGTAGAGCCATTGCCGGTGCAGGCTCGTCCGGTATTGGAAATGGTGCCCTGACCATCATCTCTACTGTACTGCCGAGCAGGAAGCAAGCCAAGTTTCTGGGCATCAACTTAGGCATCGGCCAGCTCGGTATCGCCTTGGGTCCCATCATTGGCGGTACACTCACTCAAAATGTTACGTGGCGTTGGTGTAAGTGGTTTGCTTGTCTTCTTCATTAAGATCCCTGGCCGCCATCGTTGTACTAATATTTTTCTTTTTCTTGTAGGTTTTTACCTAAACCTTCCCATTGGCGGCGCTCTAACCATTTTACTGCTCCTCTTCAACATTCCCGAGCCGACCACCAAGCTGCCCCCCAGACAAGTACTCAGTACAGCCGTCAAGTCTCTGGATCTTCCAGGCTTTCTGCTTATCAGCCCCGCTGCAGTCATGTTTCTGCTTGCATTACAATATGGCGGTACCGTGCACCCGTGGAATAGCTCTGTTGTTATAGGCCTTCTGGTCGGCGCTGCTGTTACCTTTATTCTCTTTCTTGTCTGGGAATACCACCAGGGGGACGGTGCCATGGTGCCGTTTTCCATGATCAGAAAGCGCATTGTGTGGTCTGCTGCGGGTAACTTGTTCTTCCTTCTCGGTGCCATTCTGGTGGCCGAATACTATCTCGCCATTTACTTCCAAACCGTTCTCGACGACAGGCCTATAATGAGTGGTGTACATCTACTGCCAGCAACTTTAGGCTTGGTCATTTTCACTATGCTCTCGGGAATGATGAGTTCGTTATCACCCTTTCTCTTTTTAACTCGAAAACTGAGATCCAACTAACGTTTCGCAGCCGAGATCTTTGGATATTACCTGCCCTGGAACCTGGGAGGAAGTGCCTTGGCCTCCATTGGCTATGGCCTCATGTCTATGATTAAACCCACGACTTCGTCCTCAAAATGGATTGGCTACCAGGTCCTCTATGGTGTTGGCAGTGGTGCTATGACTTCAGCAGTGAGTTTACTTTCCAATGTTCCATCTCTTCTATATCCCAAGTCCAATTGTACTAACTTTACTTTTGCATGAAGCCCTATGTAGCTATCCAAAATCTTGTCCCGGCTCCGCAGATTCCTATCGCCATGGCTATCATCATTTTTTGTCAAAACATGGGCGGTGCCGTCTTTCTCATTGTTGCCAATTCCATCTTCGCCAACGGGCTGCGTAAGGAGCTCCAGAAGCACATTGACGAGGTTGGCGTGAGCCCGAACATCATCCTCAGTACCGGGCTCAGTTCCATCCGAAGCGTTGTCTCTGGGGATAAGCTCACGGCTGCGCTGGAGTGCTATACCACGGCGATTAGCCATGTCATGTACCTTGGTATTGGAGTCAGCTTAGCCACGTTTGCCTTTGGCTGGGGGCTGGGCTGGGTTGATATTCGGAAGGTGAAGCAACTGCAGGCCATTCAGACACCGAATACCGAGGAGAATTTGGACTCCACCACGGAAAAGTCGGTCACAGCCTAAGATGGAAAATGCATAAATACTCCTTAAGATGGAAGGTTGGGTGTTAAAGACCTCGCGTTTGATGTTTACCTTGCAGCTTCTTTGAGCTAGCTTTAGATATATTTAAAAGGTATAGTACCTGATTTAAAGAGGAAAACAGGTATATAAGTATATATAATCTTTTGTTCTCTTGATCACACGCATGTTAGAGGGAATTGGCTGGTTTTCTATATGTAGGAGTTAGAGGAGATACTGCCTAGAGGAGTGCCATTTGTAGCAAGACGGTAGTTAAAAGAGCCATATTATGCCCCCTTCTTTATTTTCCGTACTTGGACCTGATGTTTTAGTCGCCCTATGACCGAACCGAACTAAAGCCTTTTCCTCTTCTTAGATCACCTTCCGTAGCAAATTGCATAAACATGCTTGTTTGATATTGCTTTACTATGTAGATAGCTAGATGATTGTTAGGCAAAGAAGACCCCGATACAAGTTTCTAGGCTTTATAGTGACACAACAATCTTCTTTGCGGAAACACCCTGCATGTGGATCCCAAAAGCCTCTTGTATCTTCTCCAGTCCCTGGCCCACGACCATCGCCTCCGGTGCTGGCACAAACTGCTTGTTTGCAAGTGCATCAGGGATGTAACTCGTGTAAACTTTGCTCACCACAGAGTCGGAGCCAGCCGCGTCCGGGCCGAGTAGGATAAACTTGACCTGGATGCTCGGGTCAATGATGCCACCCCCAGGCTTGCCGCCAGCTAGAGCAATAACTTTATTGACAGAGGGGCCCTCGTGCCTTTCCAAGGCAGCGGCCAGCAGGTCGATGGAGCCGTCGCCGATGGAGTAGCCACCGGCAAGGTGGAGTCCCTTGACAGCAGCGCTAATATCGTCGATCACAGTGTCACTCTTATAATCAAACACATGGGTGGCACCGAGCTTCTTGACATAATCGAAGTTCTTGGGCGATGCTGTCGAAACAACCTCGTATCCAGCGGATACGGCCAGCTGAATGGCAGTGCTACCAACAGCGGATGAGCCACCGGTAATGATAATAGCACGCTTGTCTCTAGACTGGCGTGCGGGCACGGTGGGGAAGTCAAGGCCTAAATAGCCGGTGTCAAATAGGCCATGGGAGGCTGTGAAGATGGCCAACGGTAGCACGCTAGCCTGCTCAAAGGTGATATTATCTGGTAGTGGTGCGGCCAGCCACTCGCGGATGACTGTGTACAACTGGAAGCCACCCTCGAGTGGGCTGTTGACGGAGATGGCAGAAGCCGCTGCCACCACACGGTCCCCGACACGGAAGCGCTGTACGCCCTCGCCCACCTCGACAACAGTGCCTGCCACGTCCTCACCGAGAATGAATGGATAGCTGATGTGGCCTAGCAAAGCTTCGCCGAGCATCTGTTTGGCCCAGTCGACCGAATTGATGCCCAGTGCACTGTTCTTCACCACAATCTGGTGAGGCCCGGGAGAGGTGTACGGCGCCGGGCTGATCTCAAGCGGCGTGGCCTGGGAGGCTAGTAGCCAGGCGGCCTGATTCTCTGGGGTCTGGGCCATTGTCGAACTTCCTATTATATAGGGTGACTGGAGGTATTGTGGGTAAAAGGAGCAGTAGCTGCGGTCGCTTTCAGATGACACGAATAGGCACTTTTTCTGGGCAACTTGAGAATGCAGAGCGATGTTTCTGACGCCTTTCCTATGAGGAATTGGTTCTATATATATGCGGAAACCGATACATCGCTAGGTAGGCATCCTTCGGAGCGCCGTACGGCGTAGCATACGGAGTTAGGGCCGTCAGTCATTTAGGAATCATCGGTCAGAGCGTCACAATAGCTATCCACAGCAGACTCCAGAGTAAAAGACGGAATTAAGGGCTTTAGTTTTAAGATAACGCCGTGCCAACCGGCGACAGGAATCTGAATACCGGTCGTTTCCCTCTTTTGTCAAGGACCGGAGTCTAAGATTCCGGTCGCTCTCAAACTCAAGTAATCCCAGAGTGTTGTTAAATTAGAAATCTGATATTATCTTATTTCTTAGTCTTATTCTCATGGACAGCTCATTCGCCAAAAATAAAATTGGCAGTTCTTGGGCTGTACTGTCCAAAATAGATCATTTCATAGCCATATAAGCAACTAAAAATCCATCTTGTATTGATCGGCATTTTTTTTAATTGCTCCTACCCCAGGAAATCTATCTGCCAACATGAAGAACATGTACTAACGATATGTAGATTCAGTACTCATGCCACATACAAGTACTAACACCATCGAAAACCAACATTAAATTGACGCATACGAGTGCTGCCACTCAGACAAGGACTTTGCGTACACTTCATCAATATCCTCATTCCAAATCCACTTCATGCGGTCTTCCAACAAGGCTTTCACAACAGGAAGGCCATCATCATAACTAAGCCCAGTCACCCCATCGATCTTCATCTCATATATGTCCCCTGCTTCGCGGGATGTCATCTGGACCCTCTCCGAGCGAGGATATCTAATAGAGTGATAAAGACGAAGGCAATGCTCGATTTTATAGCGGCGTGAAGTTCTCTGAGGACGGAAATATTCTTGGAGAGCTCGCCCAATTATATACCCATCCTCGAGGGCCTGGCCAGCCCCGGCGCCTAGAAAATAAGAATTTGATCAGCAGTCTATCGTATGCTGACTTAATTTGAAGCAGGCCCTTCAATTAAAAGAGGCTTTGGCTTACCTTGGTGGGGGGCACATTGCATGGGCTGCATCGCCTAGCAGAGCAACCTTGCCTCCGGAGAAGATCCATTCCGGGCTCGTCTTTCGGTCAAAAAGAACCCATTTCAATGGGTTGGTATCCATATTCTCAATGACTGTCTGGACTGCTGGAGCGAAATCCTTGAACTCCTCCTTAACTGCTGCTTTCTCACTTGCGAGTGTCCAGCTTTCTTTCGTATCCCTGAGTTTTTCCCATGGAGTAGTCACAAACCCAACTACATTGAGGATTTTGTTGTTGCTGATAGGGAAGGTAAGAAAGTGCTTTCCAGGAGCCATGAAGATTGCAGCAAAAGTCGGAAGTGTCCATGAGTCCTTGATCTTGTCCATGTCACAAAGACCTCTGTAAACTACCATTTCGCCATACTGAGCGCTGTCATTCTATCAGAGTAGTCAATACATATGCTTATCACTCGAGATATGAGAGGCACATACCACATACTGCGAGCGTACAGCCGAGTGGATGCCATCTGCACCGATTACCAGGTCTGCTGTCGTCATTGTTCCGTCTATGAATGTGATTGACATTTTGTCTCCATGATCCTATATCTTTATGATCAGCAATTGAACCAAACAGATAATTAATCATAGGATATGAATAGGAATAGGTTTATGGACAGTACCTCGAGCGTCTGGCAACGCTTGTTCGTATGCAAAGTCGCCGCCCCTCGGCTTTCAACAGCCCGAACGAGAATCTCCAGGAATTCCGCACGATGCATCGATAACTGTACCGTATTACCTGCTTCGGGTGTCCTGACCGTATGAACCTCCGCACCGGTGTCATATCGACGGAAAGAAAGCCAGATGCCCTGTCGGTCAGCTGCGATCTTCCGGGCCTCTTCCAAGAGACCCAGCTTTTTCACAAGCTCAGCAGCATTCGGCCCTATTCCCACTCCGGCACCAATCTCCCCATATTTAGGGGCCTGTTCATAGATGTCGATTTGAATATCATTGAGTCCACAATGGTGCTCAATGGACAAAGCTGCGAATAAGCCGCCAATGCCGCCACCGATGATGGCGATGCGAAACATGTTGAGATACGCCGGAAGTGCTATGAGGAACTATACGATAAGAAACCTTACAAAGAGGTCGTTCAAATAGTCAGCCCATGGAGTTGAACCATTTTTAGGGTTAAACAAAACGTGCGCTTATCTCCCCGGCGCAGCCCCTTAGTTTTCTTAACACCCCGGTCCCCGTAAAGAGCGCGGAATATTTCCGTAATAACATTGTACAACCTTGTGAACAATAGAGACGTGAATGAGAAATTGAATTCAATTCTGGATAGGGACTAGAAATGCATAGAATCTCCGGGGGAAAAAGTCCTGGCACGTTGCTCAGTTAATCCGGATATAGCCGCTATGAAGTCAAATACTAACTTGGACGAAGCGCGATTTATTTTTCTCATTCAAAATTACTTTAGACAAAATCTATAGGAAGCCACCAAATGTACCGTCTTCGGTAAACGTCCACATGGACTCGGACAAGCCCCGAGAGTCGAAATCCCCTAGCTGTGTCTCTAAATTGTCCGTGAGTTCTTGCGTAAAGTCAAACAATGCGTGAAAATCAGAGGACATATTTGAGGTTCCTATAGCTTCTGTTGGCTGTGTTTCCACTGGCTGTGTATGGAATACACATTCAGGGATAGCCGAATTCTCCGATTTTCTTTCCCGGGGGCCCAATTGTTGATACATGTACCCGATGAGTTGCTGAAGAAAGGAATGTGCCCGTTGTGCGAAAGAGTGATTTCTCGACATTGACTTAATCATGTGCAGTGCCTTGTCCATTTTGTCAAGGATAGGTGGGTCACGGGTGTAGAACGGATTTGCTATATATGAGACCAAAGCTGTCGCGGCATTGAATACTGTGGAAACTGGTTAGAACCTAGCGAGTATCATCGTGGTTGGCTGAGTCAACGTACAGTAGTAGACATTGAACCGGTCAAGGCCCATTGTCTCCTTTGTTTGCTCGTGTCTTAGAGCGACAATGTCAATGGAATCCATGGCGGCATTCACGCAGATCCTCTGACTCGAACGTATAATATGATTGACTGTGGACTCCTCAATTGGTCCAGGTCCGTCTCTCTCATGTAAACTCACCTTCAGTGACTGTCGATGAATCAAGATACAAACCATATTACCACGCAAGGCAAGAATCCATGTGGGCTCTTTGGCATCCTGGAGATTGAGAATGAGATGTGCTGGGCGCTCTCGGAGCCATGCCTGGTAGTCTTCATCAAGGGCCATCACCAACTCCGCCGTCACTCTGCGCTCAGCTTTACACTCTGATACGCGGGCCAAAGCCTTCTCAACTATACGATACAACTTGATGTTCTGAATGAAAAAAGATAAGAATGATGGCTGCCTGGGTGTCGGGTAGAGCACCCTGTCTGCCTGGATACAGACATCATCGAGATCTTCAGGCATGCAGACGGAGAATTCAGACGATTTGGTAGCTGGTGGACGCTCGTATACCATACTCCAATGCATATCAAGCATGTAGGCAGAGTACCAAACTCTCCGTTTTGTTTCACGCAACGGGGGCGCGTCTGACTGAGGCGGCTCTTGATGCAGACGCAAACCATGAGCGATTCGAATAGCCAAACCAAGGATATTCCAGCATTCATCGCCGCATGTGGTGCCTTGGAGATATCGAGCACCCAGAAGAAGTGCTTGGACATGTTCTAGGGTCCAATCGCGCAACATGTTAGGCTGCAGAAGCGTCATCGCAATATCGTAGTGTTTCCGTGCTGTGGGAGCGTTCTTGTCGACATCAGACAACCAGTGGGAAGTACAAAGTGCAAGAATCATATTGAGGAGGATAAATGAGGACCGATGCTGATATTTCTCTTCCGCTGAGCAACGTAGCGCCGCATCGAACATTGGTCTCGCGGTAGGTTCGTGAAACAAAGGTGTGAGTATGTTTCGGAGAGCAAAATATCGATCTAAAGTCTCTGATGTATTGTCCGGCAGCGTATATAGATCTTCCAATGTCAGCAAGGATTGCTTTGCGCGGGGCTCGCCACTAGCCACGATTGATTGCGCCGCTAGAGAATTATGACCATGGAGGCTGTTCAAAATCGCCTGCGTAAATGTGGCGCCTCCGATTGATACATTGGCATCGACCACCATCGAGGTCGATGAAGGGTTTGTATTAAGAGGCCCAACGACTGTCGAGGATGTGGGAGAAGCCTGAGCCTGAGCCGATGCATGTCGATCTTGACCAGCGCCAGGAGGTCTAGGGGCTACTGGTGCATCCGAAGCAGACGGGAATGCCACCCTCTCAAGAGATTCAACTCGTTTCTCCAATGTGCGTAAATAGCTGTACATGCCAAACTTGCTTTAGCTATGCCTTCGCAAGAGTAAGGGAAATGATTCTTACTCTTCCTTGACCAATACCATGCTCCCAGCACCCCTCGATATACCTTGTGGAACGAAGGTACATTGACGTCCGCTGTGAGCACACGTCGAGCATACTGGCTGTGCGCCATCGCATTTGGTCTTTAGCGTTCTACAACTGAAGCAGGAGATGGGAACCCGATTCCGGCGACGCTTGGTCGCGCTAGTCTCTTGTCTCACCATATCGGCGTATAAACAAACATGTATTGCAGATATATTTCCATAAAATCAACGATTGGGGAGATGTTAGAAACTTAAGGTCCTACCTAGGTAGTTCCCCGCATCGAAAATCTGCGCCGAGCTTTTTCGGCAATGCAAATTGAGTGCATTCGCATTCCGCATCTTAACTATGATTGGCTATCCAAACTATAGTTTAGACCCACACCTATAGATATTGGTCTTCAAGATCACTCCTTAAGCGTGTATACCGGCCTGAGATTCATGGTGTTATGAAATACAAAGTGTCATTGTGGTAGCAGTACTGTAGCAGTACTCCGTACTCATTCCTCTCGAGCTCCTGATATTTTTACGGCGCTTATTTGAGAAGTCTGTCATGTCCATCGCCTCCAAACCCTCCAATCAAAGCCTACAATACAATCTGTTCATAACCAGGACCATGCCTAATTCCTCGGGCTCGCACCTTCCATCATTGAATATCTTCTTTCCCATACTGCAAGGCAGTCAGTCGAATCAGTCCCTTGCTCTGGTCTCTAAAAGGTATCCCGTATTGTTCGCTCCATTACCCTTCCAGCACATGTAGAAACAGGCGTATCATAGCTAGCTACGATCGGTCAAACCAAAACCCCCGTTTACAAGCTTCTCTATAGAGCAGGAAACAACTGTGGTAGGTATGAAAAATATTGTGGTCTTCTAATCTATCAAATGAACTTACGGCTCGTTATCCACCCTGAAAAGGACCGACTTTGTTTCCAAGTAGTTGTCCACGCTGTGGTGAATTCCTTCTCTCCCAATTCCACTGCTTTTGAATCCTCCGAAAGGCAAATCGAAGGCACCGGATGGGCTCGTGCAGTTGATACCGACGGTTCCAGCCTCCATAGACATAGCAAAACGCATAGCTCGATTCACATCTCGGGTATAGACGGCAGCGTAGAGCCCGTACTCGGTAGAGTTCACCATCTGGATCACCTCATCCTCCGTATTAAATACGTTGATATTAACCACCGGCCCAAATACCTCCTCTTTCATAATTGGAGAATCCTCTGGTGTCTTTGTGAAGATGGTAGGCGAAATGAAGTACCCTTTGTGGTCGGTGACATTGTCTCCTCCAAGTATGAGTTGGCCATCTCTCTTTCCCAGCTCAATATAGCGTTTCACGATATTGAATTGAGCTTCGTCCGCCTGTGGTCCGTGGTTGACGTGCGGATTGGTAGGATCGCCAAGCGTGACAGACTTGAAATGTTCTTTGAACAGAGAGATGAACGTATCCGCAACAGACGCATGGACATAGACTCGAGAGTTTGCCATGCATACCTGACCGCTATTCCATTGAATACTGTGTGCAGACTCTTTTGCAGACCTTTCGAGGTCCGCATCTCCAAATATAACAGTAGGAGACTTGCCTCCGAGTTCGAAAATAACATTCTTTAGGTTGGAATTTGCAGATGCTTGCTGGATCAGACGTCCAGTCCGACCTGAGCCAGTGAAGGTGATCAATCTGACATCCATATGATGTGCAAGCGTTGTGCCTGAGATGTTGCCGTGGCCGGAGAGGACATTGATTACTCCCGGAGGAAAACCGGCAGTCTGGATAAGACTAGCGAGTTTTGCTGACTATTATATCGAATTATTATTAGAAAGTTCGCTAACGAGATAGAACAAGACTTACCGTTAGAGGTGCCTTCTCGCTGCTCTTTATGACCACGGTATTACCCGCCGCAATCGCTGGTGCAACCTTGTTTATGAAAAAAAATACACCGGGACATTCCACGGAATGATAACACCGACCACGCCAAAGGGTTGCCTGACGGTCATGTTAACATATCCCGGAGTGTTGAGAGTCGTCTGACCCTGGACATTCCACCCGGACGTTGCAAAATATTGAAGCTTCTTTGCTGCGGCCTTTGCATCCCAGTATCCAGAAACGGGTCGGCCCATTGAGATAGCTTCCAGATAAGCCAAATCCTGTTCGGATTCCAAAATCAGATCGGCGAGCTTCAACATGTACGCTCCTCTGTCATGAGGCGAAAGCCTAGACCATGCTGGAAATGCCGCCTTGGCCGCTGCAACTGCGTCATTTGTGTCTTGCACAGAGGCTTCCGAGACTACAAATGTTGTTAATATATTAATTTTGGATTCCAGAGGCACCTAGAATGCTGCTTACCCAGAGCGACTGTCTCGAGAGTTGTTGGTGATTTCAGTAGAAATGTCTCTGAGTTCGACGCAGAGCGAAACTGATGCAAGAACTTAGATATAAAGACCAAAGTAAGTTCTAGAAGCACTAACCTCTCCATTGATGAACAGGCGGGTTTCATATTCTGTTGGCGAGATGGAGGCCATTTCTAGTAAGGTCTGCTTATATGACAAGATACTTTTTAATCGAACAGATATGAGGAAGTGATTGAAGAAAAGAAATTCCGGGCTCTTATATCTCCCCGGCTAAGGTTTATGGGTGTTGAGTTCGGATTCATTCTGTCCCTTATCTCCCCGGTCAGCTTAGGGTTTTAGGGTTTTGGATTGAATTACGGGGAGTTAAGGTGGTCTTGGCGAGGTTGACACTGGTACTCAGAAACACAGGCTGCCTTCGTCTGGGTAGCTCGGGGGAGATAATTGGTATTAATATAATTCAAATATAATACATAGTCTCAGGATTTACGCATTCAACAAACAAATAACATACTCCCTGTCCCGCCCGCCCCCTTCAAAATGTCGCTGAACTGTCAGGCCATTGTATCTTACCCGCCTGAGCATAAGAGACCCTGGAATGCTAAACTCGAGGATGTTTCTATTCGAGATATTAAACCAGACGAATGCCTGGTGGATATTGTGGCCAGTGGAATCTGCCATACAGATCTAGGAATCGCATCGCGACCGGAATCTATTTTCCCCAGAGTCCTGGGCCATGAAAGTAGGTAGATCCCCATATCTGAAAGGAATCTCAATCTGACTGACCTACCTCCTAAGGTGCGGGGTACTTGAGAAAAATCGGCTCGGATGTGCCCAGGTCGCCAATGAACCTGAAGGAAGGGGACCCTGTTCTCCTATCCATCGCGTTTTGCGGTGCTTGCCCAAGTTGTCGGGCCGGGCACCCCTCTTACTGCTACGACGCTTACGGGTTAAACTTTGCCCACCCAGGCTGTGACAGCTATCAAGTGATCCTAGCACCTGGGCAGGATACTACAGCCCATGTGGTAGGCGGGTTCTTCGGCCAGTCAAGCCTCGGAAGTTTGGCGGTCGCAAGGGCAAACTGTATTGTCAGCCTAGCCGGAATCGTGAAATCTAGGGAAGAACTTCAACTTTTCGCTCCGCTTGGGTGCGGATTTCAGACCGGGGCCGGCACTGTTTCGAACCTGGGGAAAGCACAGCCGAATGACTCGGTTGCTATCATTGGCCTTGGCGGGGTTGGACTTTCGGCGGTCATGGTGAGTGAACAATGATCATACTATTTCAAGAACAATATGAAATTCAGAGATAACTAAGAAATGTAGGCCGCGAAGATTATCGGCTGTCGACGTATCATCGCAGTCGATCGTATCCCGGATCGATTGTCGCTTGCGACAGAGCTGGGTGCCACTCATGTGATTCATACTGGGGAACTTACTACTAGCCTCACGGATGCTGTTAAGTTGGCAACGGAAGGATTGGGCTCCTCTCTCACTATTGACACGACAGGAGTACTTTCAATCATCCGTGAGTCGCTGGACATGACTAGTGTCCTAGGCCGAATGGTTCTACTAGGAATGGCAAAGGACTCCCTCGAGATAGATATGACAAAATTCAAACTGGTACGTCAGTCTTATTTTCATAAATGATCTGGGAATCGTTGCCTAATCGTCTGCTATGTGTGAAGGCCGGAAAGACTCTTCTTGGGAGTGTGCAAGGGGATGTGATTCCGTCAAAGGTGGGCCTGCTAACTCACCTACCTGTTTTCTTCCTATGCTGACAGGGGCTATTGGAAGTATATTCTACAGATGATTGAGTGGTATCGGGCGGGCAGGTTCCCAATCGAAAAACTCGTGCGCTTCTACAAGGTAATTGAGTTATCGAGTAAGCGTTAGGGCACACACTAACAAATGCAATAGCCTGAGGACCATACCACCGCTATACAGGATATGAAAGCAGGACATACGGTGAAGCCCATTATAAAATGGTAGAATTAATTCCGAAGAACGATTTTTCAGCCTGTTAAATTCAATAGCAAGTCGTCAAGCCTTAAAAAGTGCAACATTCCAAGACCTAATCTAACCTCTTAAGGCTCAACAAGATCTCTTAACTATCAGTTATAAGAACGTGCACTTGTAAAGTAATGAGTCTGTGGTTCTATACAAGGACAATGGATTTTAAACAACTATCGGTTAAAAGAAAAGACAACATACGCCCCACTCGCAACGCTACCACATCCTGCTGAAGTTTTCAAGGATGTTCTAAGGGAGGTATGATAAGTGTTCCCTCCAATGACATCGGCCGCCGCACCCGTTGGAGCCACCCGGGTGACTTCGTGCTTGTGGTGAATAATGTCCATACTGACGTCGTTTTATTTGATGATCAGGCTTTTGCCAACGCTGCCCTTACCTCCTATATGGAGCAAGGTTTTATCCCGAAGGAGTGTTCATGTGTTCAAAGGTTCGTCAGCACCAGGCAGAAGAGAAGATGTGGACTTCCACGCCTGCCGGAAAAAGTGTGGGAAAGCAAAGAGAAAGTAACTAGCGTGCTGCTAGTGATTGAGAAGAGATGCTTGACCGTGAATTGTATATCTAACTGTGGGAATCAATCAATATTGTGATGATGAATCCATTTATTGCGTATCGTGAAGAACAATAGCTGTATTCACATTGCGAAAGAGTGCAGAATGACAAGAAGAGCATGAGGGGATATTCGTCGAGGAGATGGCGTACATCATACTTGTGCAGTTTTACATAAAATTATCGGTACTCTCGGTGAGAATCCTGATGTACAGACCTGGGCTAAGCCTGGACTACATGAGCTTGCACAGGTTACCCATGCAAGCAAACTATTCCTCGTTGCGACAGGTTTATTCTTATATACATCAAGACCGCAAGAAGTCCCTTATTTGAGACTACAACAACTAGCGGTGATCATGTAGTGGCAGTTTGAAACGTTTAACATGGACCTGTGGCCACCTATTCTGGGCCGGGTGGGGGCGATTGTTGGTTCGTGAGGCTTCTCCAACGAGCACCAAAATACCTCAGCGCCACGACCGGAACCATAAATGCCACCACAATCATGGCAAATATAATCCAGGTATTTTGAATGCTAACCAGATCTGCAAGAGGGAATCTAAATCATTGGAAATCAGCACCTACGAGTAAGAGAGCCAAACCGAACCATGAACTCACGCATAAAAGGACACCAGACAAGAAAACACTTGGCGGAATATGTTCATGATTGTTGATATTTCAGCGCTTTGTGGTTTGTAGCACTACAAGACACAGATAAGCAGCCGTGGTATTGCATGAAGGGTAAGAAATGGGGAGGGACAGTGTAAGTAAGGGCTCTTACATCGGTAGTATAGACGTAAATGGTGGTCGTTGTAATTTGGAGCCCCATGTTTGATATTCCCATGCCGAAAGCGCTACCGACCCAGCTTGTGGACTCAGTATGTTCAAGACAGACGCCTTCGATGATAATACCGGCTGGGATGAGCAAAACCCCCCATATAGCGGTAAGCCGTGCCTCAGGGAGACGCTCGCCATTGTGCTTCTTCGCGTACTCGGATTTTTCATCTCATCACCGTTTTCCGAGAACTCAAAGAAAACAACCCTGACGAGAGAACACTTCCAGCTTTGGCCCACAACCAGACACTTAAAGATCATACGCAAGCAATGGTTTTACACTTTACAGACAGAGCTCAATAAATGCTCACTTCTCGCTCGGCACTTTGACCCGCTGGGCGCATCAATAACCAGTGGGCTTCTTCAGTTTTTGTCTCGTCCGTTTGAGCAACTGCACACTGTTTGCAAGAAAATATACTCAGAGCACACCTCTTGTGTCTTACAACAATTTGAGCAGGATCTCAGTCGTTTCCTGAAAGGGCTGCCGCTTTTTGTCCTCAATGGTCTTGAAAGTTTATATCTAGAGGTTTAACATCATTGTGGGATGTTTTGGAAAACAATGTATGGGTACAATTGGTAGCTGCATGACTTGAAAGCTCAACGTCTCAAGCACTTGCTAACAATAGAACTAACTCGATTCATCTTCTCTTCAAATACAAGCCCAAACTCCTGTATCTCAGCACTTTTCATTTCACGCCGAGCGGCAGCGAGAGAATCGTATTTAAGGGCTCCCAATGATTCATCGCTGATTTTGCCAACTGCAGAGCCGCTGTCAAAGCCCAGCAGCATACCAAGAATGGCCACCGGAGCACTGCCAGTGTTGAGTAAATATGGAAGGGTCAAACATTGATGTGATGATGGCGTTTTGTCGGGCAATTTCCGGGTTCATTTTTTGTCTCGATTCCATGAAGGATCGTGGTCAATTTCCGGAATTCCGCGGGTGGTGAAGCAATAGTTTATTTCACAATCGAGCTAAATAAGCTAAATAAGCCATAGATAAGCTTAGCGTCCGCGCCCAGACCCGGAGATCCGGACGCTCCTGTACACGCCCTGTATCAAAATTACCACTCACTTGGCCCACTTGATCCTAGTCAAGGTCCACGTTTTGCTCTCTCTCTCTCTCTCTCTCTCCATCTCTTTGCGCTTTTCACCTCTTATGGCAGCAATCTCAAATTGATCGCCCTTTCTCAATGGCTACCATCCTCCGACGGTTTCACTTGCATCCCCGACTACCTAGTCGCGCTAGAACGACCCAACTCCCCTTTTATTCATCTCGCTGCAACTCAGGGATGATTCAGCCAGACCCTTCTCCTATTAACCTGGACAACAGTGGCACCGGCCCCTTGCGGGTGCCTGGTTTCAATGGTGTACCCCTGTTCTATGAGCATTCAAAAGACAATCGCTTTGCACATGGGATTGCCGATTGGAGACAAAGTCCCCAGTTATTTCTACGAGAGCTTTCCATGCTGCAGCTCATGTCGTATGTCACAGAACAGCTGGACTGGGAAAACAAGACCGAGGACCCGCAGACACTGGAAAAATGGCATCAGCACGCCGTTTCGGTCTTTGATCTCGATGAACCCTCATGGCAGTGGTGTGTCAAGGAGCTGCGAGACAAAGCGGTTGATTTCAAACGCACGGGATATGTTGCTGTGTTTGATGCGGACTCACGAGTCATCAAGTCTCAAGTTCATGACGATCTTCTCAAAGAGCTTCGCGAATCCATGTCGCCACTTTTTTCGCAATTGAGATCCGGTCCGTCTTGTGCCTCAGATGATACTCCTGGGAGTGATTCTGAAAGTCCAGTTCGACATGTGGTTGATCCCTTCATGTATCCTCTCGTTTATGGCCGCACTCGAGTCCTTGCCGACGGGGGCAAAGTTGATCTGGAGAGACCTGAGTCCTGGACACCATCGGAGTCCCAGATTGCTCCAATTCCCGAGAAACAAACCGATAGACAGTACGAGATGCAGTTCAAAGAGAGAAAAGGAAGAGACAAGAGGGATCAGCGGTATCATGGAAAGCGAAGATACTGGTCCAATGTCTTTCAATGTCTTCCCTGTGAGGTTGCTTTGAACAAGCAAGGAGGCGCTAAAATCACCTCCTATATCAATGGTGTGCATCCAAAGGAAAGGGGCATATACAAAGTGCTCGAAGGGCTTATTTCGGTCGCCATGCAACCGTGGAACGAAATGCTTATCTTTGGAGATCAAGGTCGGACACCAATTCGAATCAGGACTTATGACTTTGAAGTGGAAGGCTATGAATGGTATCCAAAGATATATTATTACCTGGGCAACGTGAGGAGACAAAAATTACCAATCACAGAAGAAGAATGGCATGAGGTTCGATCCCGAGTAAGAGAATATCTTAGTCTCCCCGAGCAGGAGAAGCGATACCGCATATGGCCTGACTCTGGGTACCATGATCTTCTCGCTAGCATGCAGCCATGGCAATGGAATTCTTTCGAAGCACTGCAAGAATTAGTGCTCGCAAAGGGTAAGCGCTTGTTTGCTGTGAGAGGCGTTGAACCAGGGATCTCCTTCACATACGATGAATGGAAGACTGGTGAAAATACTGGCCGCGCGATCATGCCCAGATGGACCGAGCCTAATGAACCTCCCCCAATTCCTGATCCAGATCACCAGTACTACTCTGTATCTCTCCAAGATCAGTTTGAGGGCCTGCAAATCATAGTTCGAGTGTCAACTATTGAGCTCACCCCAGAACAGCCTTTGTATGCTGGTGATTCCCATCACAACGTTACTGGCATTCTCAATGAGCACATCGTTTCCACAGCTACATGCTACTTTGATATACAGAACATCAAAGATGCAAAGGTTTCATTCCAGCAAGAGACGAAGATCTATAGCTATGATTACAACATTGCGTACTTTGAGGTTATGGATCGACTTTTTGATGTTCCTGGGTGGCAATGGGACAGCGATGATCCTGACTCCCTGGATGCTCTACAAACCATGGGATCTATCCCGATTTCACGGAATGGGCAAGTTATTGCTTGGCCAGGTACAGTGCGGTCTAAGGCCGAGCCTTTCAGTCTCGCAGATCCACTGCGGCCGGGGTACCTTCGATTTGCAACTTTGTGGTTGGTAGACCCGCATTATCGAATCTGCTCAACTCAAAATGTGCCACCCCAGGACCCAAGCTGGGTTGACACTTCACAATCAATAAAGACCGTAGGGGAGGATGATTCAATGAGACTTGCGGAGGCGGTTGAGGTTCGAAACCAAATGAGGCAGGAGAGAGACAAAATAAGCAAGGATTTCCTCAAAACTGGAAATATGTGTCACACGTATTCGGAAGATCACCTCATTTGAATACAGCGGAACTCAAGATATCAATCTAGTAGCTAAAAGAAACGCAGTGGTCAATATGCAGGAACTAAATATGTGGATAACTGGAACCTACTATGGTATGTATGAAGAGCCTAATTCCTAGCTATTTGTCAATATGGCTTTCAAAATCCCTCCCACAGATTACATCGGCTCAAACCACTCACGAACGGCTCTCAAAGTCATTTTAGGTCGGCAGTTCCATTGTTCCAGAGAAACATGCCTTGTCCCGATCGGCAAAAGCCTTGGGCCTTTCTGCGAAGTGCGATCATCTAGTGGTTGGTAGAGATGAAGATAGATGTATGGGGTGAACGTGAATCCGGATAATGTTTTTTTTTATCGACAAAAGGTTGTCTTTTGATGACCTCGCGTTTCTGATGACTATACTCTCTCCATATCTCTAAGAAGAAGCCTCCTGATGTTAGTTGCTGACAATATGTGTGATACTAGGAACGGAAGTATTCCGCGACTATTTAACCTTTTTCTACACACCTGGACACAAACCACGGGGAGATAAGGATGCTAGGGCCTAGGGCTTTGGCTCTTGCCTAGAGAAGAGACAGGTTAGGGCTCTACGTATTCAAACGTATAAATAAAGTGAAGACGAATGGAAAGATTCCGTATCAAGCTAATCCTGAGGGTTCATGAACAAGACGTCCGTCATGGCAATGATATCTGACTTGGTGGCCTTTTCGGCGCAGCATATATTCATTGTTGTTCTCCTCCTTGTCATAATCCATTTCACTCGCAACTATCTTACGCCGGGAGTGTGTGTCGTGCCAGGTCCTTTCTTGGCGAAAATCTCCAACATCTGGAGATTCTTCGACGTTGCAAATGGAGGTGCAGAGGCAACATTATACAATCTACACCGGACACACGGGGATTATGTACGACTGGGCCCGAATGTAGTGAGCGTGTGGAATCTGGATGCACTGAAAATAATATATGGGATCAACAAAGGCTATAAAAAAGTGAGTAATACTGATTAAGTGGAGTCCTATTAAAATTGACAAATTTCTAGACCGACTTCTACAAGGTACAACAGCAGTTATCTAAAGGCAAACCGGCATCGACCCTCTTCACGACTACAGATGAAAGTTTTCACGCGGCAATTAAGCGACCTATCTCCGCTGCATACTCTATGAGTACGCTGAAGGAGTTTGAGCCGTTTGTGGACACCACAATTCATACTCTATTTAAAAGATTGGATGGGTTTGTGGCTCATAATCAAGTGTGTGATATTGCAACGTGGCTGCAATATTGTACGTGGACTTGTGATTATATTCAGTAAAGGGTTTGGAGAAGCTCACCATGAGAACAGACGCATTCGATGTCATTGGCGAATTGACATTTAGCAAGCCGCTCGGATTTCTGGAACGAGGGAGAGATATAGATGGGATCATTGCTGCCCTCGAGAAGATACTCGATTATTCTGGCAAGGTGAGTTTTATCAATGAGATACTAACTGGCCTAACATACTAAATATCATTAGGTTGGCCAAATGCCATGGTTGGATTACGTCTTGATTAAAAACCCTCTTAGGCAGTTCATTCAGGGAGGTTCTACTGGGGCTATCGCTCGTTTCGCGCGTGCCCGGCTAGACGAAAGGCTAAAGCAGTCGAAGACATTGCATTCTCCTAAAAATACCTGTGCACAGCCACGGAAAGACTTTCTCTTTCGGTTTTTGGAGGCAAAAGAGCAATATCCTGAGGTCGTAAACGATCACCAGGTCTTCTCCTATACAGTTGCCAATATGAACGCGGGTTCAGACACAACTGCAATTTCGCTAAGGGCCATCCTCTACTACACGCTGAAAAGTCCCCGGGTCAAAGCGAAGCTTCATCAGGAGCTCAACACTGCCTACCAAGCAGAAAGAATTTCGTTACCGGTCTCGTGGAAACAGAGCCAGGAGCAACTGCCTTATCTCGACGCTGTCATCAAAGAGGCCCTCCGCCTACACCCCGCTATAGGGCTCATTCTGGAGCGAATAGTCCCTGCTGAAGGGCTCCAGCTTCCGAATGGTGGGCCCTTCCTACCAGCAGGGACGATTGTCGGCGCCAACCCATGGATCATCCATCGCCATTCGGTCTTTGGAGACGATGTGAACTCGTTTATCCCAGAGCGATGGCTACAAGCAGATCATGAATCTGACAGTCAATATCAGACCCGCAGGCAGCAGATGCTTCGGGCCAATTTCACTTTCGGGGCCGGCCCGAGGACTTGCATTGGAAAGAATATCAGCCTGTTGGAGATTTATAAGTTGATACCTTCACTGTTCCTGAAGTACCAGGTAAGTTTCCGCTTTGATTAAATTACAATGACAAAGACCGTAACTGAAGTCAAACACAGATCGAGCTTGAAGACATCAACAAGAAATGGGAGACTTTCAATGCCTGGTTTGTGCGACAGAAGCACATGGATGTGATAATACGTCATAACAGACTAGATTTCGAGCCTGTGTATGTCTGATATGCTAGCATTTAGCATTCAGCATCAGTTGCCGTTGTTGGATGCTCCGGCTAAACACTTCATAGAATCATCACCCTCTTCTGTCTGATCCTCTCTCTAAGTATACTTTTTCAGCTCCATAATGGTCATTGTCTGAAAGACTGCATATGGACGGGGCTAGCTTGGTGCATTATATTGAGGTGAGCTGCTGACTTAGCTGCTCTCCGCTTCCAAGGTTTGCTCAGGTCATAGGTGACGCTCAGCGAGCACCTAGGCACCCAGGTAGGCACATCCTTGGCATATGTAATAATAAGGTCGTCCACAGATGCTCCAGGGCTCGGTGGATGAAAAGCGGCAAGGGTGAGCACTAAAGTGGAAAGGGAAAGCCAACTCGTGCGGCCTAAAATTCGGTGTATGTGTACTTTTTACTTGTCACTTATTTAAACATGATATACCTAATAAGAATCTCAAGTACTAAACGGGCTTCATAAGGCGCGCTCGGCGCACTTACATTAGAGACTACCTGCTAAACAAAAGTATATATCGTGTCGCTTATTAAATTTTCAGACACAAACACCGCAATTGGTATATCAAAATCATGGCATAGACACAAGTCACCTACTTCTGAGCATGCTCCACAGTAACAGTCTCAGGTTTTTCGCCTCCTTCGTGGCTCATCTGAACTCCCTTCTGGTGTGCCAGCACCTCCTCTCCCTGAGCAACGTGGTTGGCACCACCGAACAGAATATCAATCTCCTCGAGAGGAACCTGCTTGGTCTCCGGAATGAGGAACCAAACGAAGATGGCAAGTAGGAAGTTGATACCAGCAAACATGTAGAAGGCATAGAAACCCTCATTGTCGAGGAAAATAGGGAAGAATTGCTGCACAATAGCGTTGGCGACATTCTGCGTCTGCGATGCCATACCCACGGCCTGGGCGCGGACGTTCATTGAGAAAATTTCGGACGTCCAGATCCATACTGTTGCGCCCCAAGATGGTTTGTCTAAGAAATGATGTTAGTAGAGTTTCATTTGCGGGGAGATGGTGAGTAGATGGAACTTACAGAAGAAGATGAACAGGAACATAAGGAACACAATCGATATTCCAACTGGTTCTGACTTGGCTCCGTTGGCGAGTTGTGGTGTTTCTGTTTCGACTGCAGAGACAATAATCATGCAGAGACCCATGCCAATACCACCGACAATCAGAAGGAACTTTCTTCCGAAACGATCAATAATCCAGACAGCATTCAGGGTGAAGAAAATTCCAAAGGTGGCGTTAAGTGCGTTGATCAGAGCAATCTGACTGTCGCTGGTAAACACCTTCTGGTAGATCTTGGTAGAGTACGAGTTGAGCGAGCCTTGTCCGGTGATCTGTTGGCCGGCATTGAGGACCAGAGCCAGAGCCATGCGCTTGCGCAGAGACTTGTCCTTCCAGAGAGCAGAGTAATTGCTAGAGATGGCCTCCCTCTCGTATTCGATGGCCTCGCGAATCTCCAACAGCTCTTGTTCGACTTCCTCCTCGGTATCGCGAACTTTTCGCAGGGCTTCGCGAGCCTTCTCAATCTTGTTGCCTCTCTGAATGTACCTAGTTATTGTCAGAATTGCTTGCGTCCAATGGGGAAACTACCAAAAGCGACTTACCAACGAGGGCTGCCGGGGATAGTCGGCAGAAGGACAAGGATCAAAACAGGAACCAAAAGCTGGAAAATGACAACCAACTTCCAGTCCCACTCGCCCAGCTTAGGAACATTTTTGGTGCAGGCAAAGTTGATCCAGAAGCAGATGAATGATCCAACAGAGTAGAACATCTGCCAGAAAGTCATGATCTTACCGCGGATCTCTGGCGGAGCCAGTTCACCAATGTAGATAGGGCCAGCAGCTGCGAAGTAACTCTATTAGCTCATGCCATTGACACCACGCGACCAACAAGACGTACTCAATGCAATACCCTGACCAATACCAATGATACATCTACCTGCAAGGAAGCAAGCAAGATCGTGGCGAGGAGCGAAGGTTTGCATAAAGGTGGCAACAACGACCAAAATACAACCAATGCCCATTCCAAGCTTGCGGCCTAGGAAGTCTGCACACGGTCCTCCCAGGAAGAAACCACCAAAGATAGCACCGACCGTGTATGCTGTATTAATTGAGCCTATCGTGTTCGCATTTGGGTTGTTCATCCAAGCTAGCCAATTCTTGGAACCCTGGACGGAGTTGAACACAGAGGCATCGTAGCCATAGAGCACCATGCATGATGCTGCAACGCAAGAGATGTACCTAGAAAGTCGGATTATAATATGTTCTTCGGAGGTAGATGATTGTGTACTAACCAATTGTACGCTCTCTTGCGGGTCATTAAAAGGCCCATTTTGATGGGATGAGACCGGACTTGTTTGACAGTGAGGTTGACGATCTTTACCAGATCGATAGTACCACACTCCACAAGTTTATTTAAGAAAGCAGGAAGTGACAGTAGCCCTCTGGTAAGATGAGAGAACAGTTAAAGATGAGCTAAACTCCACGGGTTACACCTGAGTGGGCGGAGGCTGCAGCTATATAAGACAGGAAGAAAGGATAAGGGCATTCCGGGGACGGAGCTGCAACCCCAGCCCATGTGAACAGAGAAACGCCACGGGTGGATCAGACCATCCCCAGAATTCACAACCCCGGACACGCTAAGCATATTTTGGCATTTAGATAACGGGGAGCCCTTGTCTCCATGATCGCTGAGTGGTGGGGTGTCTGGAGTCAATGGCACATGAGTAGAGCATATCTCACACCCCATTCGATTTCTCATTGGTTTGGAGCTTTTTCAAATGCGCTAGCTGGACCTGGGGTAATAGGGATCTGGGGTTCGAGGATATTTTTCAAGCTTTCGTTCCGGCGAGATGAAGTTGGGGGAGTTTCCACGAATCGGGGGTTGGATGACAGTGGCTTAGGAGAAAGCCAAAGTCCACCAATAGGGTAAATGGTGAAGGATTGCAGCATGTAGATTTAAGACACTCGACAATGGCGCTAAACTAACCAAATAAGAAATAATAGACGACTGGATTTCGATGCTTCTTTTAACCTGGAGATAGGGCTGGCTTTATCCTTATCCTTAGTAGAGTTAGGGCAGCATTTTATTACTACTTTGTACTCCGTATATCCTGTTGATATTACAGGGGTGTTTTGATTCCTTTTTTTTTTTTTTTTTTTTTTCTTTTAGCATCTTCCAGGGTTGTATTTTAGGCTATATGTACTTATCTGCTACAATGTTTCCTCCTATGAATGCCGAGTTTAACCGAGGATCAGAAGGCAACATGTGCTACATGGATCACTACATAACTAACTAGTTAACTAGCTGGTCTTCAAACTACAAATGTAGAAATAGACTAAAGACATAAAACCAAGGAGTAAAAAAATTCCTTCAAATTTCTTTTCACAATAGGCTAGCGGGGGAGGAAACAAGATTTAAGTAGAAAGATCCATTGAGTATCGGACCTATACAAAGGAGATCTTTCGGAAATACACAGAGCGGCACACATATTAGAGAAGCCCCAATCGCATGTTGTACTTGGAAAAGTCGTTTTACGTGTTTTAAACCTTTTCATGGCCGTATTCCATATTTTATGGCTAATTCTTCTTATCCTCCTAGCTATAAACCCTATAAGGAGAACGGATCTACAAAAGGGGCGTCCAAAAAAGAAAATCCGAGACATCCAAGAAGACTTTGAAAAAGACCAGCAAAAACAAAAGAAACAAGGCCGTATCAGTGACCAGGTATTCTTATATATTGAATACCTTTGGTCTTTGTTTTGTTTCTATAAGAACAGACGAATCTGCCTTCTATGGATAATTGCATAGGGTCCGGCTTGTTCAAATCATGCCGCACAGCTGCAGTATATAACACCCTGGTTAAAGTGTCAATGTAACATATTCAAAGATATTTCCAAGATTCTGATCAACTATTCCATTTGCTTTCCGATCTGGAAATTTGGCAGTTACCATATACACCATGTACTGCAAGGGTAGTTCTCTCACTTCCACCTTCAGTGATGCTCCTTCAAGACAACCACCCTTTTCCTCCAAAGCACAAGGAAACCTGGCGAATACATCTTTAGCATAAGAATATATTTCTCAAAGATCGCTTCCAGGGCTCTCCAAGGTGATTTGATCTTTTAAGTATATAGATCACGTGTTCTCGTGATTTTCCCAACGCGCAATCCGCGACGGCGAAGGTCCCACTTTGATCTGGCAGACTCCAGCTTTACTCTTCTTTGAACATATTTCTTTTTCTTTGACTTTGCTATGACATATCTAGCTATATGAACACAACACTCCGTCTTCCAATCCAACCTTCTCTATCATTTTGACAACTCACAATGCCACCCCGCAAATCGAAGAAAAAGCAGACGCGACTTGCCTTTGCTACTTCAACCGCTACACCCTCAGCGGATGCGGGTCTGGAGCAAAGCAATCGATATGCGACCCTCACATACGACAACCCAGGCTTGGGCACATACCGTCCTCCAAAGACCTCCAAAAGCAAGCCGCAGACTTCACCCGAGAAGAAACGGCAGAAGCTCCCCACCAAGACAAGGTCCAAACCTGCAAGTACGGTGATGCTCTCCCCTCGATACAACCAGAAAGCTAAAATTCAAGAGACAAACTGTTTGTAGAAGCTCAATCGGACAATGAATCACTAGACGAACCTATCATCCCCGCCTCCCAGAAGAGAAAGCAAGCCGCGCTACCTGATAACCTCGAGGTGTTGATCCACAGCCCATCAAAGCTCGATAACCTCCAAGATGCGAAGAAATCCCACGCCCGGAAATCACAACGACCCTTACAATTCTCAAAGAAACAGGCTGAGAGCACAGATGGTTCTGATTCGGAGGAGCTATCCCAGCCGCGCCAAACACTCAAGCGAAAGGCCGCAAGCCCGCCGATTGACTCCAGCGACTCAGACGAGCCAGTGGCTTCTTCGGTCGCCAAGCGGCGCAGGTCTACCCGAGGTGGCCGTTCTTCAAGCTCGCCTGTTATACTCAGCGACGATGATTCAAACGAGTCAATAGCTCCTTCGACCGCTAAGAGGCGCAGGTTAGCAAGGCCAGCCGCTATGTCTAAAAGTGACGACGATGACTCGGACGAACCATTGGCGTCCTCGCCAATAAAGAGGCTCCGACGTGGACAGGAAAAAAACACTCCGCAGGCTCCCCAGACTCCCCGCCACATCTCGAAACAGGCCAGACTTGATATCGCAGAGGATTTGGAGGACCTTCAGGATTCAGGTAGGAATCAATTAGCGCACGAGGCTCGTGTATTCATGCTGATACCAATCATGCGCAGTTGTTAAGAAAAGTCGAACTCGCGGCCGGAATGTCGAATCTGCCCGAGACAAGAGAATGAAGCATCTTGAAGCCCTCCGACGCAGACGGGCTGGTGTGAAAGATGAGGAAGAGGATGACGAAGAAGAAGATGATGATGAAGAAGACGAAGATGATGAAGACGTGCAAGAGATTAAACAACCCGGCAGCGATGCTAGCCCCGCTGGTCGTGGTCTCTGGCGACATAACAACGATGACAGCGACATAGAATCAGCCATCGACCCCAACGAGAACCTTGACCGGTACGAAGACGACTTTGTTCTTGACGACGAGACGAACGATCTCGGTGTGCCCACCGAAGAGATCCCCTTCGAGTTCACACGACATGCATATAAGCAGCCGAAGGAATACTTCCGCGACGTCATCGGCTGGATGGTGCAAAACAAACTAAACCCGGCCTTCCCTCGCTCTGACGACATGTACAAGATGGCATTCATGAAACTGGAAGATGAAGTCAAGGGTCGGGCGGGTTCACAGCTGATCTCCTCAGTCTGGAACCCCAGTTTTGTCTATGCCCTCCAGGCCCGACCACACATTGAAATCGCCGCCTTCCCCACAGAGGAGAATCATCCCTGTGATGCTTGCAGACGCTCTGGACATCCTGCGTCCAGTGATGTAAAGCTCTACGGGAAAGCGTATTCCCTACAGACCTTGGAGCCACTGGAAGATGAGAATGATGACAGCGACGATAGCGATGAGGATTCTAAGAAGGACGATGATGGAAAGGAACGGGACCGGGATGGCCATGTCCTTCCTCCCGAGAATGTCCGTTATTTCCTAGGAAAGTAAGTTTCATTTAGACAACCGTTTCGATCGAACTCACCCTCTGACCGCATCCTTTTGTTTCAACAGACAATGCAAGGCGAGAGCCCAGCTCGCCCACACCCTCACCCACTGGCGCTACCATCTCAATGAATGGGTTATCGACTTCCTCGAGCGTACGGGTCACATGGATGACGACGAGATCTTGCGACGAAATGATTTGAGCATCAAGCGGAAGACGCGAAATGCAAATGATGTTCTCGATAGCATGACTGGAACTGGTGAAGTCGATAAGCTTTGGCGAGACTTCCACATTAATCTTAAGTCTGCTCGTGAGAAAGAGGTATGTGATTGTTGTTTGATTGATTCCGGGGTTTCCATGATGCTAATCAGGCCTGTTCTTGTATTTAGTCTATCCACGGATGATGAAATGATCATATCCAAGAGCCATTTCACCCGAGGGTAAGTATTTATCTTCGAATAATGGCTTTATCATGAGCTCCCATGAAGACTACGACCCTTGTAACTAGTTTCATGACACTGCTTTCCTCTTGTGGACTTTGTCCGGTTGCTTGAGCTTTCACAATGATACCCTTTTTTTTGCATATTCCTACTCATGCGTTCCGATCAGCTTAGCTACATACATAGCCTACGATGGTAAGGACGTGTGGGCTTAGCATAGCAATGGCAAGCTGGCCATTTCGAGAGACCATCTTCACAAAAGAGCCTACTTGATATCTACATTCAATGCCGTTTTAGGTAATCGTCGGCCTTCTTTCTCTAGTCCCCGTAGAGAGACTAGGACTACAGAATGCAAAGAATATAACCAAACCCATCCGTTTTCATTACCTGGACATGCACATGGGGAGAGAAGAATAAAAGGTGTATAGAGAAACAGGAAGAAAGATGATTGGGGTTGTACAAATACATGCATGCATAAGCTGCCGGAGCCAAAATGTCAGAAAGCATGGGAGATGCGAGATAAAAAAGGAAGTAAAAAGACAAGAAGTATAACAAAGATCCGAACAAGTCAAGACAAGAAGTGAATCGGGAAACCAACTCTTTCCGTGTGCTTGTAGTCCTGTATTTTGAGATCTGACCAAAAAAAAAGGGTGATTGGCAGGATGTAACAGGATCGCGTCGACATCTGCTTGGGTATGCTGTTTGCATAAACCAAGTCTCGTGGTCGATAATGGTATCGCTGGATCATTTGCCAATCTCTCTGCTTTCCGAAGTGGTATTAATTTACAGAGTGGGTTGAGCCACCTTCTCGGTTTCGGTGCCGGGGGTGAGCATCTGCAAGTAGGAATTATAATCAGTATAAGTTTTCAAGGACTGGCTGAAGAGCGCGAAAATAGCATGTGATGATAGCGTTGAGGAAAAAGAAGTGGTTTTGAAGATTGCCGAGATACCAATACCCGAGGCAATGTACACGGTGTCAATTGTGCGAATGACAGCACAAATCGGGGATTGAGATAATTGTAGCAATCTGATAAAACCAAGGAAACAAAACAGAAGAAAACACAGGACACGTACCTCGTTAGCTCCCTTGATCATTCCCTGCTCGCGCTCCATCTGGATGTACTGCTCCTCCTCGGCGTAGGCCAAGGCGAATGGCACACCGAGCAGGAAAGCACTGGTGCTGATAATCCAAAGGGCCTTGCCGCTGAATGAGAAGCTGGCCTTGGTGAGGTCTGTGATGGAAGAGACGGTGTTGGAGACAGTGCGGCGGGCGGAGGGAGGAATCATGTCTTTCAGAGCGGCGACACGCTCGTAGAGCGTCTCGGCCTCAAGGTCGACATCCTCATCGTCGGAGATCTCAGAGTCTGTTTTCCATTCATGTCCATGTCAGATAAGGGTCTTGATGTTTATTTGCGACTAATGGGTTCATTTCTGGGGTTTCGAGGTCGCGTCGTTGGGGGTTTGGGATAGGGACTGGGATATGAGGGTACTCAGGGAGCAAATTATACTCCCATAGAGGCAATTCCCCATGCAAATGACAATGGCGCGATGCAAGTTCCGGGTATGGGCGTTCGGGATTCGGTACTAACCAGTGTCTGAGTAGTCATCCTCATCATCGGAGACCAGGAGAGCGTCGTTCTTGGTGGCAGTAGGCTTGTCGGTGAAGTGCTCGTCTTCGACTTCAGTAAGCTTGACCATTTTGGGCGGTTTGGATGGGAGTGTCGAAGGGGGTCTAGTTGGAGGTGATGGTTGAATGATGGGAGGACGCTCTGGTTTCGCTCCGACTTTTTTGCCGAAAAGCGGCGAAGAGCTTGGACCCACCGACAACGATGTCATTTGTTTTTTTGGTGATCTTGCGAACTGATGTTTACAAGAATATTTGGCCAAGACAATATCAGGGACGTTGTATTAAGAGTGGTCACCGACGTGTTTTGGATATTATTTTTTATGTCTATTTTATAGATATCTTTTTGAATATCTTCTTGGGTGTCTTTCAAAATGTATTATACGAAGGCGGTAAAAAGCATGAACTGTACAAATAACCAAGGATGAAAAGATAAATAGAAAAGATAAGTTGAGAAAGGCTAGGTGTTCATATAAAGCCTGAAAGAGAAAGAGAGGTGTATTCTACAGAGTCGAAATGCTGGCCATAGTCTATAATTACAGATTATCCTCTAGATGTGACCATATCACCACATCTTTATGTTCGACATATCCACGCGAGCCCAGAGGCATAGAATCATCTATTTACCGTCGGCCAAGCTTCCACCGGGCAATGCGCTCTTGGATCTCCTCCCAGGGGAAGCTCCGGAGCTTATAACCTTCCAACTCGCCCTCCTGCAACACAACAGTAGGCTTACCAGTGCCCTTGCCCTCGTTTTCGACCTGGCCACCGAAGACCTTGCGAGCCACACGGCGGAGGTCCTCGACAGTGAGGGCCTCAATCTGCTCGCACATCTCCCGGACACTGACCTTGCGTCCGTGAACCTGCACCTGGCGTCCAAGATCCTCGAGCTCGACCATGCGAGACTCGAGGTTCATGAGCAGCGATGAACGGAGCTGGTTCTTCGCACGGTTGACTTCCTGCGCTTGCAGAGAGCTGTAGCCAGTATCCAAAGTCAAGGACTGGAGTTCACGGCACATGACCTCGACCATCTCTGTGATCCGGGTGGGGCTGCAGGATGCGGAAATTCCAAAGATTCCACTATCGGTGTAGCTGTGGTTGAAAGCAATGCAGCTCTCGACCCAACCGTGCTGGTTCAGCACGTTAGTGTAGAGTCGCGAGTACATACCCTTTCCAGGGCCACCAGCTGAGAATGAGCCACCACCACCAAGGAGGGTCTGGAGAGTGGCGAGGGCATAGATATCAGGCGAGGAGATGGGGAGAGCCTCGAATGCAAGGTGGATGTGACTCAGGCGAGGAAGCATGGGGCTCGCTGGTGGGGGAATCGAAGGGAGGGCAATGAACCCACCAGTGTAGTGAGCAGGTTGTCGAAGGTTTAGCGTGGATGGCTTAACCAGGGATGAGTGGAGAGGCTCGACTGTAGAGTTCTTAGAGGAAGAGAGGTTCTTGAGGAATGGAAGCTTCGACAAGAGCGAGCTTTGTGTTTTTTGGGAAGCAGCCGGGCTGCTAATTGTGGATGAGGGGGTGAAGGAAGGAACGGTCGGCACCTGGCCTTCGTGGGCGGCCGCTTGGGAATCAGACAGTGTGGTTTCGATTCCACTGCCGGACAGTATAGGACCCTTGGTCTTGCTGATGTCACTCGGCTTCATGTCGCCAAAGTACTGCTCTGTGAGCTTAACAGCCTCCCCATGGGGCACTCCGGCAAACGCAACCACCATCCGATCCGGGTTGAAGAAGAGTTCCCTATACCGCTCCACCACTGCCTTATTGATTTCGCCCAATCGTTCTTCCGGGCACAATAGCGGATTTCCAAGGGTGTTGTCGGCATAGGCAGTCATATGCACTAATTCCGGAAGGATGAGTTCCGGCTTCGCCCAAATCTCGCCAATCTCGTACTCCGCGGTTGCGAGCTGTTGGATAACCTCTTCTTCGGTGATGAGGGGGTCGCGGATGGTCTCCGCAAGCAAACCGAGCGTGGTAGGAACTGCGGAGTTGAAACTGGCCGACTGGTACATCAACGATTCCCGAGATGAGGCACACTGGATGTTGCCGCCGAGGGACTCAAGAATCTCAAGCATCTCATCTCCGGTGCGCGCCTTTGTAGACTTGAATGCTAGACGGTCCATAATGTGGCTGACTCCGCGCAGGCTCTCATCTTCGTAACGAGATCCGGCATCGACGTAGACTCCGACACCAGCGAAGGGACCTGGTAATGATTCCGTGGCGACGCGAACTCCATTTGGAAGTGTCGTGATCTGTTCTAATTCGGCGGGATCCTGTGAATAAACAAATGAATTGTCAGTTACATATGACGCTATGTTGCAAAACCTCAAAAGGATCTCTTACCTTGGCCGAGTCATTGATGGTAGAGAGGCTTCTTGACACGGCGCGAGGAGCTCGTGTCAATGGCTTCGCAGACTCAATGGCCCGCAATGCTGTGCGGCGCATGATGGCTAATTCTGTACAAATCCAACGGCGTGGTCAATTCAGGGTATCTTGGTGTACCGAATATATCCGGAAGAGGTGATGTAGCTCGGACGGATTGTCGGCGAAGAATCGTAATGGAGCCTCGATCCGAGATGCTTAGCTAATCCGTTGCATGATGGTCCAGATGTTCTTTTGTGACATAGCAGATTGAAGTGGATGGATTTTTTACAATCATATTATTAATATTTTTTTAACAAGAAGCGTGTTCTTTGTGAATTTTTTTGTCTCCATCCGTGTCTAGATGCAGCAGAGCTGCCCAGATGCAAATCCGCTTACCCTGGGACCAACCTTGGAAGACCTGCAGGGCTTAAATATATATACGAATGGGCAACGTGGATATGAAATGTAAAATGTTGATAACATTTAATCTGCAGCAAATTAAAACGAATCGGCAATTTTTCTATGTAATAAAAGAAATGAAAATCTAAGGGTGTTCTGAAGCCCAGTTTCTATACCAATCAAGACATGAAGCATTCGCAACACTTGCACCAATCTTGATGTTAAGCCCACACAGAATCTGCTTGACAGCATTCTCGACCTTCTTGCCATTGGAAGTCACCGGAATCTCGGGACATGCGTCAATAATGCCAGGGACATGGCGGGGACTGAGTTCCTTGCGAATGGTGGACTGAATGCGTGCCGCGAGATCCGCCGGCATACCACACTCGTTGCCAGAAGTAAGCCGGACAAACAGAACGACAGTCTCATCGGAATCAACACCATCTCGCCTCCGACCAATGCAAAGAGAATCTTCTACATCGTCAGCGAAATGCTTGAGTAGAATATTATAAATCTCGGCACTTCCAAATCGCACTCCGGATGGCTTGAGTACGCCGTCGCTGCGGCCTAGCATGACCACACCTCCAGTTTGTGGGTTCAAGCGCACGTAGTCTCCATGGTGCCACACTGAGGGCCCGAACACGTCGAAGTAGCTCTTCCGGTACTTTTCCAAGCCCGTTGGTCCTGGGGGCCAAAACATGACTGGTTGAGCCGGGAAGGGTGTGACGCAGACAAGATCACCGGGTTCGCCTGTTGCACTGATATCATTGCCAGCATAGTCGAAAACTGATATGTCCATTCCCAAAGAGCGACACTGGATTTCTCCTTTGTAAACCGGGAGAATAGGGCAACCGGAAGCGAACAGAGAGAGAATGTCTGTGCCACCCGTGATGGAACCAAGCATGATGTCGTGGTGGAAAGAGGAGTAAACGTATTCGAATGTCGATGGTGCTAATGGAGATCCAGTACTGAAGATGGCCCTTAGGGTCTTCAACGACACTGGCCTGTGGGCATGCTTGCGCGGGTTCAAAGCAGCTTGTTCGAGGAGAGAGAGGTATTTAGCTGATGTACCGAAATGGGTAATTTGAAGCTCTTCGACCAGCCGCGGCATGGCCATTTCTCCCTTTCCGCCTTCAGTATCAAAGGGTCGGAAGGGTGAACCATCGTACAGGACGATCGTTGCTCCACTGGCCAAGCCCGATACCAACCAGTGCCACATCATCCAGGTTGTCGTTGTGAAGTAGAACAAGCGATCACCTGGTCGAATATCACAGTGAAGAAGATGTTCTTTCTTGTGCTGCAGCAATGTGCCCAGAGACCCATGAACAATAGGCTTGGGAGCCCCTGTTGTACCGGATGAATACAAGATATAGACGGGATGATCCGGTCTCAAGCTTGCAAACTCCAATGGCGCCTGAGGGTTCTTGACCTCAGACACAAAATTATCATAGACCTTTGCTTTCCCATTTGCAGGTCGAAGGTCATCTAGTTTAACTTCAAGTTCCGGGGTAGTAATCAGGAGCACCAAAAGCTGAAGGTCTGGCAATTCAGAGACAATCTCCCTTACTTTGGCATGTGAACCATGCACCTTGCCATTGTAGAAGGAGCCATTGTCTGCAAAGAGAATCTTAGGTTGAATCTGCTTCAAGCGCTCCAATACCGCATGCACACCAGTGTCAGGAGATACGCCGGTCCAAAATGCCCCGATTGAGGCCGCGGCCAACATTGCCACGACGGTATTAGCATGATTGCCTACGAAGCCAGCGACACGATCACCGGTCTCCAGGCCTGCTTCTTTCAAAGCGTTTGCGCACAGCCGAACTCGCTCTCGCAGCTCCTTCCACGAAATGAATTCGCGGGCTGCTTCAGTGGCGCCGATCACTGCTACGGAATCTTCATCCGGCGAGGTGGCGGGATATAGAAGATTCTCAGCGAAGTTCAAAGTGCTGCCTTCGAAGAATGAAGGTCTAGGAAATAGCACATCTTTTGAATCAAGGACCTATTTAGATCGGGTCAGGATCGAATATCTCATGTCCAAGATGATGCATCTAGGACCGATTGAGAATTACTCACCTGTTGGTATGGATTATGAGTGTTGATTTTCGTATAGTGCCAGATTTCCTCCCAGAATTGGGCTGGTTCAGAGACACTCCATTTCCAGAGAGCGTTGTAGTCATTCAGTGATAAGCCATACTTCTTGTTTACTTTGGTCATGAAATCATAGATCTGGGTTGTCTCAGGAGAGGACGGCCGCCAGAGCTCCTTGGCCTCCGGGTCAACGACTTCGATATGAGGCATAGTTGATGGAGTTTGTGGCGATAGCGCACACGATCAAGCTAGGGAATCGAACTTGGAGTGTCGAGTATGTAGACCGTAGACTCACGACTGATATTGAACAAATCCAATTGTCCACTAGAACCCAAGACAATGTGGCAATAGACTTCCTAGCAGATTTGAAGGATTTGATAGGGCTTCACAGCTAGGGTCAAAGCTTGAACCCGTCAAGAGCGAGTCACACAATATGCAACTACCCCAGGGGGGATGGCGGGGCGGGAGTGATCGGGTATCGAGTTGCCGATTCCCGCGGCTACGGGGAAGATAATTTATCATATAAAAGCCCCCCTGGACATGACATTATGTGGCTTCTCTGATATAGGCATATATTATTTTATGGAGTCACAGAGAGATGTCACGTTGGATCGAAAGTGACATTCTGCCTCAGGCACTGTGCCGTTTTCATCTTGGAAAACCTTAGATCTTCATGTCACATATGGTGATGTGTAGGTGTCAGAGACCTTGAAAATTGACATGATGTAACTTCTTTGGTTCGAAGGGGAATTGAATCGGATATGCCGGATAAGCATGACCCCTGTTCTGCCTTTTGGTAGTTATAGCACAATATACCTAGGTAGATAATATGCCTAGACACCTACGGAGTACGGAGTACGGATACGACTGGTCTCCGAAGGTTTTGTGGATTTGGGCCCTTCTCGGGCCCGAGATTTTAGTGCGGAAAAAAAAGGAAAACCTTTTGGTATTGAGGTAATAATACCTCCTTGTTACAAAATATCAGCCAATCAGATGTAATTATCATTGTAATGCATGTGTTTTTAATTAATACCAGGAGGTCACTGCATAATGGATTTGACGCAGCATAGGGAAACACGGAGGTCCTCTTATTTACCTTCTCAGACTCTCCTTCTTCTTCAACCTTGTACTCGTTTCGGTGCTTCATTATTTCTGTTCGTAGTGCAACGGAGATTGGTCCGTACATCATCTGAACGTAGGGCTCCTTGCCCCTTCGTGTCTCTTGCCCCCCATTCCACGTACACGCGATCTTTTAAGCCCCTTCGGAGTATTCGGCTCCCGCTTCAAATCAACCTTGCGGTACGTCTCAATCTCTGTGCAACTTGTGAGCTGTTCCCGAGTCTGGTTTATTTTGGGAAATGGAGCATGGCTCAGGGGTGTTGCATTGATGCCTAGTCCAGAACGATCAACTAATTGGCTGCGCTTTCCAGATTGAACACATTGCCTGAGGTTGCTATTGACTCCGCCGAAGACCGCTGAAGTCCCCAAGAACACAGCCCACTTAAACACGTCAACTGTCAACTCCCAACTACCTCCGGTAGTCCCTGCCTTATATCGTCAATTCGTACGCGCACAACTCAAAAGCGCCCCTCGATCCTGACGTGAAAAGAGAGAAAAAAAATCCCGTGCCGAAACCTTACGTTGTTTCCTCCTGCGATGCCTCGTCGATTTAGCAGCAACTCTTCGAACGATACCTCTACCAACCCGCCGTCCTTTTCACCTTCTTCGGGAAAGGGCGGTAGCTCCATCAAGGCCCCCACGGTCAAGTCCAATCGCCTTTCTCAGTTATTTTCGGCCTCGCCAAAGTCCAAGACGGAAACTGTACAGAGTGGACATTCTCAACCTAGCAATTCTTCTCCGCCGATAAGTTTGGCATCACTGTCCCTACCGACGATCTCTCTATCAACAGCCACCGCGGATAATCCCAACATGGACGAGTTGCCAACAACACTCTTCCAGCCTCCGACCCCTGAGGAGGCTCGTCGGCTGGCCAAGCAACATGCTCAGTTTGGTCCGATCGGTCATCCCAGCCACCGATACTCCAGTCGACACCCCGGTGGTGTCTTCCCAGAACCGGTGATGGACGAGCCGCCGTATTATTACCTGCTCACCACCTATATCAGTTACCTAATCCTAATCGCTTTCGGGCATGTCCGTGATTTCTTTGGCAAGCGATTCCGCGAGGAACATTACCGTCATCTCAAGCCTCGCAATGGCTATGGCGCCCTCAACAGTGATTTCGACAACTTCTACGTGCGTCGTTTGAAATTGCGTATCAACGACTGCTTCGAGCGCCCCGTGACCGGTGTTCCCGGCCGCACCATCACTCTTATTGATCGCGGCACGGATGACCACAACCAGCACTTCTTCCTGACGGGTACCACTACCGACACCCTGAATTTGAGCTCGTACAACTACCTGGGTTTCGCTCAATCGGATGGCCCTTGTGCCGATATTGCGGAAGAAACCATCAAGAAGTATGGCATTTCAGCACCCAGCACTCGGGCGGAGTCCGGCACACAGGATCTACATGTCGAAGTGGAGGATCTGATTGCCAACTTTGTAGGCAAAGAATCATCTATGGTTTTCTCCATGGGCTTTGGCACCAACGCAACTGTCTTCCCCGCCTTGGTCTCAAAGGGATGTCTTTTGATCTCCGATGAATTGAACCATGCCTCCATCCGTTTCGGCGCTCGTCTCTCTGGCGCCTCCATTGCTATGTTCAAGCACAATGACATGAAGGACTTGGAGTTGAGACTTCGAGAGGCTATCTCTCAGGGACAACCCCGCACTCACCGTCCCTGGAAGAAGATTCTGGTCGTGGTCGAGGGACTCTACTCTATGGAAGGCTCCATGTGTAACCTTCCTGGTCTTGTGCAGTTGAAGCGTCGGTACAAGTTCAACCTGTTCGTTGATGAGGCCCACTCCATTGGAGCTATTGGTCCCAAGGGACGTGGTGTTTGTGATTACTTCAGTATCGATACTTCCGAGGTGGACATCCTGATGGGCACACTTACAAAGTCATTCGGTGCCAACGGTGGCTACATTGCCGCAGACAAGGTGATGATCGACCAACTTCGTGCCACCAACCCCGGTGTCTACTTCGGCGAGTCTCCCGCACCTGCAGTGCTTTCCCAGATTTCTTCCGCTCTGCGCATCATCAGTGGTGAGTTCGTTCCCGGCCAGGGTGAGGAGCGATTGCAGCGATTGGCTTTCAACTCGCGGTACCTCCGTCTTGGTTTGAAGCGCCTTGGCTTTATAGTGTATGGCCACGACGATTCACCGATCGTTCCACTCCTTCTCTTTAACCCGGCCAAGATGCCTGCATTCTCGCACGAGATGCTCCGGCGAAAAATCTCTGTCGTTGTCGTCGGTTACCCGGCCACTCCGCTGGTGTCGTCCCGTGCTCGTTTCTGTGTCTCTGCCGCCCACACCAAGGATGATCTTGACCGTGTGCTGACCGCTTGCGATGAAATTGGCAACGTCCTCCAATTGAAATTCTCTACTGGCATCGCCGGTGGTGCACTGCCTGCCGCCGAACAGCCAGCTCCTCCACCAGAGCTGGAGAAGGAATGGCATCGCAAGCGCTCGGACAATATTTCCCCTCCCCGCTGGCGCGTCGAGGATGTCATCCGACGCGGAGTCCAGGATGTTAAGAATCCCTTGTTCTAGTACTAGATTGGCTTCTGTCTCCTACCGGTTGACATGAGATGAGTCTTCGGTTTGGGGGTTTTGTTTCACAAGCACGGTTGTTGCTGGTCACACTGTGCCGGGGTTTAAATTCCATGTGCCCTTTTGATCTTTATCCTGAGTTGCTATGGTTCTTGTGATCTTTCGTTGGACTTTGGTCCTAAGGCAGATACATAAAAGCAAGTGCACTTTCTCAGAATGCAGAGCAAAGGGGAAACTTGGGAAACACAACGAAAAGAAACCAAAACGGTCATGAGTTATTCAAACAAGCAACGAATGAATATGCCCCGTTCCCTATGATCGTTCTATACTTGCTTCCTGTTTGCATCCATACAGTATTTCATGTTACTTTCTTTGTTACTGTTCTTATTCTTCTCAAGATATTGCCTAATACTGTTTCACCCATTCGATGCTCTCGATTCTCGCTGTGTCTATCCGGCACAACCGTGCCAATAGACATCGAAACTTGGGATGCTCAATGGGAAGCTTGCTCCGATGTACAACATGTATCATTCCGCAGGGCAAAGGCTGGCTCCTTTTCGATTCTTTTTCCTTTTTCTTTTTGGCTTCAATTCTATTTCTGCCTGTGATCAACCTATCTTCCTCGTTGCAGCTTACCAAGGAGTTGACGATTTTTGTTTCAACTCCTAGGGCCTCGAGGTGTTTATAGCATAGGACTTGATCATTGGATTTGCGTGATGAATATGGATATGGATATGGATATGGATTGGAAATGGGACCACTGACTGGCTATGGCTATTTCCTTGCAACACCTTTGCAAAACACGTTATCTCCCTACCCTTGGTTACTTGGCATGTATTTGTCGAGCCTCTTTGCTTTGTTGGTAGATGCAGGGATTTGCTATCTGGGTTTGTGATGGGTTGTCGATGTCTCCAGGGCTGTCTCTTTTATGTCTTTTTTTGTTCGACTACTATGTTTATAATACATGATTGAGATAGCTGTCAATATTTTTCGCTTCTCCTGATATTATTCGTATTCCATGTTGTCCTTCTACAGCAGGTTCCAGGGAACTATATCTGACTGGTATTCATGTTTTTATTGGGAATGAAGGGACAAGGGTGAAGGATACATGAAGACAAGCATTGCCTAAGCCAATGGGCTTTGCTGTACATCTTGGCAAGTGAAGAGTTATAGAGGTGAACAGTGTAAAACTTTTACACTGTGAACGAGCTTTCCTTTGTAAGGGCCTCTCTTTCCCTCTTTCCCTCCTCTTTTCCTATTTCCCTCCTTCCCTCCGTCTCTCTCCCCTTCCCCCCTCTACCTCTTTCTCCTCCATCTCCCTCCCCCTCTCCCCTCCAACTCATTTTGGTGTTGGTCCTGTATCGCCATCTCCACTTCTTCCACTTCCTCCAAAAGCTCAGCTGTGGCTCCAGACTCTCTGCTGGGGCTCTGGTCTTTGAAGGTGATTGCAGTGCCTGGAGCATGGGATAGGAATTCGCCGGACATACTGCGCCATCTGCTGTTTTTGTCCTTCCTCTCACCTTGGTCATCTATCCTTGTCCCTTTTCTCCTCAAACCCTGATCTTGCTAATTCGGGTATATGACAACCTTGGAACTTTGTTATGGCCCGTGGAACTGTCCATGGGTATCATATTCACGGAAATTCAACAAATAGCCTGAATACCAACACAAAAGGGTCGTTCGTTGTCTCTATTCTGGAAACGTTGGAATTTCTCAACACCTTCACAACGAAATGGTTCGGTTGCAGACCTCACACATCCTCCCCATGGTATTGGTGGAACTCGAGAGCCAAGAGACACTGGCTCGCAGAATCGCTTCTTTGGGGCGAGCATAACTGGAGATTGTCGGAAATTTTGACTCATGTTGTCCGCATCCTCGAAGAGTCGATATGAAGAAGATAACTGTTTGATTTCACAGCAAGCCCTATTCGGGACTTTGGGGGGATGGACAGTATTCTCGCAAAATCATCTTGGCTCTACACCGGTGGGGATCAATTCATCAGATCTCCACAGTGACTATCCTGGATCTGGTCATAACGAAAAAGCTTCGGTCGAACACCTACCGCTATTCTTGCTGCTGCCTGGAACAGAATAAAAAAAAACCACCAAGGTGAGTTCCATATACTGTTTGATACTTCTCTCGAACGAGGGTATCTCAATATTAGATTCTACCACGGGCGACAAACACCCACTAGCGTGTCTAATGAGACGAGTAGGGTCTTACAGATGATATCAATGGATATATTCTTCTACATTGATAGCCCAACTTTCAAGCCAGCCTTTCTCAACGCCCCTTAACCTCGTCCGGTGTTTCCCATTCATTACTGCCAGCCGTATGACCTTCCTGGACAGCATGGCTCTTCGCGCTGGGTCGCAAAAGAGTGTGAATAATTTGATAGATGACCTCGGAGGGGTACTTGATCAACCATCTTCAGTATTTCCCATTCCACCATCCATCCTCTCACAGCCGTTGTTCCGCCGGTTAACAGCGAAGTTTCCCAAGGGATTCTGGGCCATGGGAGCCGCAAAATAGCTCACTCTAGATGTATCAACGGATGCCAGTTAGCAGGCTGAATAAACCCCTGACTGTATCCATTCGAAGCGTCCATCCGTTCCTCGTGATGCCCAGAAGTAGACTTCCCAATGAAAAAAGCACGAGCCTTCGGCGGAACACGCCTCTAAAGCTTCGCGTTCCGGATTGGTAGGTGACTCTAAAAAAACGATTGCATTGCTAACCAGGTGACCTCTAGTTGATACGTTTCAAGGGAATGAATCTGACATTGCGACCTTCGATATGGCCCGGACAAAACGTGCTGACTTTAGAGTATGCTATCCCACAAACGGACGCACACATGGATGGAATTGGGACAGAGTTGACAACCTATGGTCACAAATATGCGTTTCAATTTCTACCTCGATGATAACAACGGCCTGGATGGAGAAGCTGGGGCCCACCTGAGAGATCTTCATGTTATCTTACCGCTTCCAATATTGACCAGCGTAAGATCAAAAAGGCCCTCGGCAAACGAACTCCAAATGAATGATCCGAAAGTCTCCCGTCGCCCTCGATTTTCCCCGAGAGGATCTAGGCGGCATGCCACGAAGAGTTGTGTCGCCATCAAGATCTGGATAGGTACTGCGCCAACTGCCATTATGGTTTTTGCAGGAGACAATGCCATTTTTATGAAGTCGGCTCCTACAAGGAGCCGTGGAGGGAATGGAAACCCCTATATATCCGGCCAAAAAGCCACGACCACGGCATCGGAGCCTTTTGGTCTCAAATAAAGGAAAAAGACACAAACGCGTTTGAAGTATCCCAAGACTCAGCGCAAAATGACTCTGCCATACAACAACATGATGTGGTATGCACACAGCTGCAAATACTCCGCTTGAAGATGGAAGATAACATCGCTACCAAGGAGCGGGGATCGATGTGACTCTATTCTTGCACTTTATAGTGCTAAAGCAGGCCCAGGCTGCTGGGGTAGCTGGGTCACAGATATTCTCTGGGTGTAGGGAATGGATTGCGGTAGTATTTCAAGTCACACCTAGCCGGATTTCATGGTGGATGGACGGGTAGGGCCACCTACTCCACTGTCAAGAGATTATGGAAATCCCTACGACCGATCAAGAGAAGAAAAAGGAATGGATTGTCGGACAAAAGGAGAAGAAAAATCGGACAGGGGACAACATAATGCTACAAGGATACATGAAGGCACTCAAGGGGGACAAAACCAGGGTAAACTCGCCAACAACTAGGTCTTTCACTCACTCGAAGCATTTCACCAGTCATTCTGTGAGAGAGGTCGAACTCTGAATTCATTGGTTTTTCTTTTCTGACTAGATACAGCATATGTTCCTTCCCGCAACAGCAGCGAAATCCTGGTTCTCAATATCTTCAACGAAGCTGTCGATCTGAGACAAGCCTACACTCGGAGTCATGAGTCGGACTCATCCCACAATTGATAGTAGCGCCTCGGCTTTTCCCACCATGTTGTGGTATATGCAGAAACCCTGCAAGAATCCACATCAATCAGGCCAGAAATAGCAAAGAGACCGCCTGAAAAAATCAGAATCACCACCCATGATACCACATCGGAACCAAACTTAACTGGTTTTCAAACGATTGTGAGCATATGCTCAGAACCCACTTGAAGCAATCTTAAGAGAAGTGCGTCCCCTGTATGAAAGGAGGAATTCGACATTCCATCCAAACATGTTGCACATGCTATGTTTAGATGGGTGCCAAGGGTGAGAACAAGGTCTGGTTTCTCGACATAATCCACCATCAACAACAAATTTCCCATCTGGCTAGATCTAGCAAGACATACAGATGACTCCCGAGTCGTCCTCGCTATTCTTTTGTTGGCGTGTTTCCTCCATAAGGGGTTTGCTCGCTAGACTTCTTCTCCACGGGGTTTCAGATAGAGGGACTGCCTTCTCCTGACCTGCTTCTCGACTGATCTTTGAATGAAAATTTCATTCTTTGACCTACTTGCTCTGCTTCTGCTCTTTGTTTTTTTGCTTTGATCTCACCACCGCATGGCGTCAAGCAAGTGGAAACGAGCCATAGTACTGTTTAGGGGAGCACAACTGGAGATTACTGGAAAATTTACCTCGTGAAATCCGCTTCCTCAAAACAAGACCTATGAAAACGACAGTGTTATTAGACAGCTTCGGGAAGATGAACTCGACCCGCGCGGACTAATCTGGGGTGTGTATAAAGGGAACTGAATCCTCTTTTTACCCTCATGGCCGTAAAGGCACGAGTCACCACCGAGGACGGTGTGCCCATCAAAAAGGCACGACATCTCCTCTCTGGGCATTGGAGAGGGCTACGCAGTGCTTGGATTGGAGCTCGACTTTGACCAAGACCAGGAATTATCGGCTGTGCAACCCATTCGCTGGTCTTCAGAACTTGGTAAACCAAAGACAAAACAAGCAACATTACATTTAGCTAATTTCATCCAGTGAGAGAGACACCTGCCCATTGTCCCATTGTGGCCGTCACCAAAACCTAGTGAAGCAAACATATGCTTCAGCCTTAACCTTAACCTTGCCTTCTCCCTCTGATATCAGAGAGAGACATCACTTGGTGATGTTGGAGCCGCCGTGCACATGCACCGTTAGTGAACCTTCAAGCTGAAGGGGCACGGGGTTACGGTCCCGTTATATGGAATAATGATAGTTGGTACTTTACCGGAGACCGGACTATAGCATCTGGTATGACGAGAGAGGGAATCTTCCTCGCGTGTGATATTCAAAGATGGAATTGACGAAAAAGACCCGATTATGCCCTTCGGTATGGTGAGAGAGAGGACTTCATCCCCTCTTCGCTCTAAATGCTTTGGCAGTTGAAGTCGCGTACTCATTTCTTCATGTCTGGTACTCGAAAGCATATTCATAGATCCAAAGACTGTTCAAGATATGCAGCTATGAGGTTAACCTCGTCCCATTGTAGCCTGTATAATTTGACAAGCGACAAACCTGTCTTTATTGTGATTTAGAGAGAAGTGGTATGTATATAGAGGGCTTCGTCCTCGTTCTCCGCTCACGATACATTGCGGTTTCAATTGTACAAAGATGAAGATCAAGAATATACGGTAGAATAGTCGAGACCAGTTGGCTTGATATGTAGACCCCAGCAAAGCTATTGATAGAGTAGTACTACAATATCCAAGCCTCTGCTGGAGAACGAGTATCTAGTCCGGTCAATGTGAATGGTATTTCTATCATGCTGAGCTTTTACGCTTTTATATCAGGCGGCTGGGTCACGCCAGGATCAAAACAAAAGAAAAAAGCAAGTAGTAGTCGGGATTATTCCACAACATGGGGGGGTGATCCCTCTGCAACTCTGAAACAGTGGGCTATGAGGAGCCTAAAAAGAAGAAAACAGAGAACAGGGAAGTGAGGATTTAGATACGACAAAAAGAAAATAGACAAGACGCAAGCAAACGCCTGTCGTCAAAAACAGAGGGATATCATTAAGATTCAAAGAATCCAGACATGTCGCAAAACAACAATTTGAAGAGGATAAATTGAATGGGGAAGAAAGGAAGAAAAGAAAAAGACAAAAAAGCAAAACCATAAGACTCGTATACTCGATAAGTCGTCAGGGAGGAAACCATTCCCTCCACCAATATGTAAAATATCTCGCCAGGAGGCCATTCACTCGTCCTTCAGGCTTCCAACCAGATTACGTAGTACGTCCATGATGACGGCTTCGTCTTTTGGCTCGCCACCTGGGAAGGAGCTTTCTGGAGCATCGCCCAACACGCGTGCACGCGCACTCCGGAGAACTTCCCGGATATAGTTCTTGTCCTCGTAGTCTTCCATGAGAACAGCTTCAAAGTCATCGATTGCCTTGTTTGCTCGGTCAATGAACGAGGATGACTCTGGTGGCCCTGGTGCAGAGTTTTGCTGAACAGGGTGCTGCTGTTGTTGATGGTGAGAATGAGCCGGGAGGCCGGGAGGCGGATGGTGCTGGTGCTGGTGCTGATGTGGGTGTTGGTGTTGATGCTGCGGCTGGTGCTGGTGGTGAGGTAGCGGATGTTGCTGCTGAGGAGGATGCGACAGCGGCTGCGACTGGGGTTGGACCGGTGGCTGGTGCTGATGCTGATGCTGGTGTTGGAACTGCGCTCCACCAGGTGGAGGGTAGGCCCGAGGCTGCGGGTTGTTGTGAGGAGGTTGAGAGGATGGCGGCTTTTGTTGTGAATAAGGGGAATGGTGCTGAGGTGGTCCGTGAGGAGGCCGTGGGGTCTGCAACTGTTGTTGCTGGCCGCCTTGCGGAGCGGGGGGCGGATGCGTAGGGTGAAGTGTAGGTTGAAGGGATGGTCGCTGCAAATGCAGCTGGGAGGTTGTTGCGGAGTTGACTGGGGATGGGGAAGGATGCAGCTGGATTGATAGGTGGGACTGGTGTTGGCGCTGGCACTGCTGCTGGTGCTGGTGCTGGTGTCGGTGCCGACACTGGTGCCGATGGTACTGGCGCGGGTGCCTGTGTAGGTGCGGGTGCGGGTGCAGACACAGGCATAGGAGCCGGGGTAGGTGTTGGCGCCGGCGACGGGATAGGAGCAGACACAGGGGCGGGGGTGGGCGCCGGCGGGGGTGCGGGTGTCGCAACCTGGGGCGGGGGTGGAGCAGGAGCAGGAGCAGGAGCTTGAACCGGCGGGGCAGCAGCAGGAGGAGGAGCGCTAGGTGTAGGGACAGGGGGCTTCGATGGAGGTGGGTAGGGACTGGATTGGGGTGGATGTCCTCCCACATTAACAGACGCCGGGAAAGGAGCAGGCGGTATGGAAGGAAATTGGAAATGCTGTGGCGGATTTGGCACGGGTGGTGGGCCCTGAGGTGGCGCATACGAGTGGGACATTTGAGGCATGTACTGCTGGGGAGCAGGCGGAGGAGGGTGGGAAACCTGCGGCGGCGGCGAAGGACGTCGTTTCTTTTCCTTCTCAACCGACGCGCCGGGAATGAGCTGCCATGACCAACCCTTACCATCTCGTTCTGCGTGCATGAACAAATGACCGTTGCCATTTAGGTTATGTCGTACACTAGATGTCCAGCCCTCAGTCTCACACTTGAAGCGGAAGTACGGATACTTCAATTTCAGCGCACGGTAGATCTGCTTCAACGTCATTGGCGTGCCAGCTTCCGTCAGAGCATCAAAGATGAGAACGGCGTAGTTGTACGGCGGCTTTGCCAGATCCTCGGCATTGTAAGCAGACTCTGGAGGATAGTTGGGAGATGGTGACCGTGATGGTTTGCGCTTTTTGACCGGTGGGGGCTTGACGTATTCTTGCGGGGGCTCTGCAGACATCTGGCCGCCTTCCGTTGAAGGAAGGGGAGAATCCATTGGTGTGCCATCCGGCTTCTTTCTCTTGGTGTACTTCCGCTTCTCGGATGGTTTGTTTGTTGGTGACTCGGGAACAACAGATTCTTTGGCAACTGTCTTCCCGGCTTTAGGCACTTTGAGTGGAGGTGGTGTGATACCACCGTTGGCCTCGCGCTTAGCAGCAATTTTCTGCTCCCGGGCAAGCTCGGCTCGCTCGCGCTTGGACATGATCCCATCCTTGGGAGGGCGTCCTGGTCCCCGGCGGCGGGCCGGCTGTGAATCGTTATCCCCAGTCTCGATAGAATCCATTGCTTGTGATGATTTGGAATCCTTTGTCTTGAGGATGATCTTCTTGGAAGGTTCCCTGCTCTCGCCGCTGTCACTCCCAAGTCTCTCGGATTCATCGACATCGTCATCCATTTCCATTGAAGCACGGACATCTTTCTCTTCCTCCTCGTCGTTCTTTTCTGTCATTTTTTCTTCCATCCGGTCCGCTCCAGTTTCGCCAATGGGGACATCTGGTAGCAAAAAGCGTATACGCACGCCTCCAATCTGGATATAGTCGCCGCTGTGTAACGGGCGAACTTGTCCCGGTGATAGCCAATCAGCGCCAATGAACGCTCCATTACGCCCCATTACTTCCATCTCAAACAAGTTACGATCAAAATTGTATGAGATCCGGACATGCCTCCGAGAAATCCCTCGATGGCCTGCGGCACTGCCGTCAACGGTCGTTGGGGGGTGAATTGGGATGGTGGGACAAGAATCAGGGGATGGGAGCAAAGCCAGCGCATCAACGGGCTTTGCATCTCCGTTTCCATCTTGCAAAGATTGCATCGCGAGCGCATTGTAGTCGGTTGTCGATTGTAGCTGAGCCGGGTTTGCATGCAATGGCACAACAGCGTCGTCAAAGGAGGATTTTGAGGATCGTCGGCTCATGTTCATGTTGTTTGGAAGATGCGGAGGTATATCTGGATCAAAGCCCATAATACCTCCCCGATCACTAACGACACTGCCCATCATGGCAGCGCTTTCCTCCCGCTTCATACGGTTCGGAGTATGGGATGTGTGTCCTCCACTTGAACTCTTCGCCCGAGTGCTTCGCACGGCCTGCCGGTACTGGAACTCTCGGTGATGGGCGGCGCGGGCAGCGCGCACGTCTCGTCCTAGGATGAATGAGTAGGTATTGACGTAAAAATGCCCATCATCAAACTCCAACTTGGCAAATGCTTGGATCTTAGGTTCCGATCCAGCAATTGAGGCTGCCATATCTTGATATCCCAGGGCCGACAGATCGGCATTTTGCGAAAGAAAGGCGGCTGTGAGCAGCTCGTTTTGGTGGAGAGCTTCAAACGCATTTTTCGGGGCGGCCGAAAAGTCCAAGGGTGGAAGGAGTGAGGGCTGGTCGGTGCTCAATTTCGGGTTCATGGGGTCGGACAAGGTTCCCATGGCATCTGAGTTGAATCCTGCATGGTCCATATCCTGGTGTGCAGAGTTTGTTCCCATAAGCTCGTCACCTAAAGCTTTCCCATTCAGCAAGTCCTGAATCTCGCGAGATATTGAAGCAGAATCCCGGTGCAAGCTCGAGTCGATGGGCGCAGAGCTCTGGGCAGCCATGTCGAATGACTGGGAGATTGATTCGTCCATCTTGATATCCATGTGAATATCTTGGTCCTCGTCCTGTTGTGCAGGTTGTATCGTGGTAGGTGTAGAGTTGGCGGCTGGTTGGTTTCCAAGAAGCTGTGCTAGGAGCGCACTTGCGGCGTTTTGCGTGTTTGCATCTTGTTGATGTTGCGCGGCGGAAAAGTCGTGGCTGTCCGAGCATTCGGTTTTGATTGCGACGTCCGGGGCGGAAATCCCGTTGGGAGTTGACGGGGCAGAATTATTCTGCATGGCGCGGATTGCGGAGTCGTCTCGAGGATTGGAAGGGGAGTCTCTGTCTGGTGAGCAGCCATAGTCGTACAGGGGGCTATCGGGGCCTGTGTCAGGCGGTCGATGGCCCACGGCTGGCGCAGTCATGGTCTGCGACGACATGACAGGCTGGTGCTGGGGAAGGGAGAGGAATGAAGTTCCAGAAGGGAAGTTCTCAACTTAGGACCGGGCGGTGAGCGGTGGCCGAGTTGGTCGCTGCAGATGGCCGTAGTCACCGCTGAGCCATGTTTTTTTTTTTTTTCTTTTCGTTGTTTTTTTGGTTTCTTTAGTTCTTAATATCGTTGACTTGAGACGAATTCACCAAATATCAAATATTATGTATGAATCTGAAAAGGTTTATGGTTGAAGAAATGAAAGAAAAGCGCCGACAATCCTCTTCCGGGACAAATTTTCTTTCCCGCCCCGCCCAAATCCATATTCTCTCCGACCTGATCCACCTACATGGACTACCCGCAGCTGGTTCCTCACCGATTTTGTTGATCCAAAAGCCTAGATCTATATATTGGAATATGATAATAGATGAGTCTATGCAATTGACCTCTTTTTACTGCTCTGATCTCACATTACCTCATTTATTGCCTACATGTAGAGTGGAGTCGACCCCTCTGATATTCGGTGGCTTGCCGTTGAGATGAGGGGAAACTGATGGTTGTAGTATGTACGAAGTACTTTAGGCGACTATAATTTTTATCCAGGCTGTATGCAAGGGGTGTATATACTTTGTACACTACAACATACATATTCTGGGGAAGCGGAGTATATACATACAAAAACCAATTAGCCTTAGATTGTTTACCTACATACATGTACTCCGTATACCTGGGATCATCTTATCGCGATAAAAGCCTTTGAACCTACCCAGGTAACCCTCTACCTCTATTCTACTTTTCTACTTTCTACCTTCACCGTACCTGCATATCCACCTTCACCTACCAACACAAGAACAAAATGGCCCCAAAATCCAAAAAACCCGTCCCAAAACCTCAACCAAAGACTACGACCCCAAACTGGCCTCCCCTCCGCCCCCTCCTCCCCGCCGCCGATCTTACCTTGACCCCCCCTCCTCACCGACCAAATCTACCTAATCCGCAACTTCCTCCCAGGCACCCTGTGCAAAACCTACACCTCATTCCTCGCCTCATTGCCACTGACCACAACACCGGGAACCCCAAAGAAAGACGAGGCCTTACGCGTCAACGACCGGTTCCAGATTGACGATGCGCGGTTTGCGGAGATGCTGTGGAGCACAACGGCATTGAAGGAGCTTGTCACGACGCGTTTCGAAGAAGACGAGTACGGATACAGCCAGCCTGCCGAAGAAGACGATAATGCGCTTGCTGAACGCGCACGTCAACTCTGGGGCGGGGAGCCGTTGGGGTTGAATCCTAATATTCGCATTTATCGATACTCTGCAGGACAGTTTTTCGGACAACATTGTAAGAAGCTCTTCGTCTTGGATTATAGATTATATAATCCTCTTCTACACAACCAAGCACATCAATCTAACATATCGCAATCGCAGACGACGATGCCAATAATATAACCCTCCCCCCACCGAACTCGCGCTCGAAAGCGACACCTGCACGCACAACCTGGACTCTACTGGTCTACCTGACATCCTGCACAGGCGGTGAAACAATCTTCTACCCAGAGGCCACGCGCGCAAATCGCAATCCAGGGCCGATAGCTGTTGCGCCGGAGGTTGGGATGGCGCTGTTGCACCGACATGGAGATCATTGTATGATACATGAGGGGGCCGAGGTTACGGGGGGAGAAAAGTGGGTTTTGAGGAGTGACTTGGTTGTTCCAAGGTGATATACTGGTTTTGATATTGCATTTGGGGGTTCCAAGCGTGTAGATTGGCATGTGAAACATAGCATAATCGTAGTGGGCGGGTTCCTACGCGACTTTCGACTTGGAATCCTTGGGGGGTTGGGGTATATAGACATTGCATATGGGAATTTTGGGAATTCAAACACAGGTTCTAATCATTCTGCTGGATCATACCTAAGTATTGGATGGTACAATTGGAGTGGATAACACAGTAGCAAAAGGAAAATATGAACAAGGACGACAGTAGGCCCCTGTCACACACGGCACGCATAAGAGAAACAGTTGTAGATACAAGTCAGATAGTCGTAAAGAGTGGAAAGTTTGCTGGGAACGAGGAGATGGGACACAAATAATGAACATGGAAAAAAAAAAAGGTAGATCATCAGTTATTGGGATAGCAGGTGAGTGACAGATGACAGGATAGCTGGACCTCGCCAATGAGGAATTCTAATTTCCTGGCTCAAAAGCCCCAAGATTCAAATTTCATTGTAATCATATCAAATTGGTTTGGAAACAGGAGACTTCTCCCCATCCAGTTCATACTCAGCCCCTCTCATCATTCCCTCCACAGGACCGAGAAGACGCTTGAATCCGTCCCGACCCAATCGTGCCACCTTCACATCCGTCTTGGTGGTGATGCTCGCCTGACGTGGCTTGTCGTCCAGCAAAGCAAGCTCGCCGAAGTAATCGCCGCGGCGATAGTTCTTGACGGGGCCAGAGACACCGTTCTTGGTAGCCTCAGCTTCACCTGACTCCAAAAGGTAGAAAGCATCTCCGGGATCGCCTTCGTGGATGATGGTGGAGTTAGCCGGGTACTTGATGGTGTCCAGGGCATCAGCGATCTTCGAGCGCTCGTATGGCTTCAGAGAAGAAAGCAGCGGGACTTCCTCCAGGAAAGCCTCGTACATACGACGGCGTTGGAATGCCGAGTCCATTAGGATGCGGCGGAAGGTGATTCGGTCAAGAGCCCACAAAGTGTTTTTTGGTTCGGTAGAGATCACCGTCGCGGCACGTGGGGCATTGTACATCAAAGCCAGCTCGCCAAAAGATCCTCCGGGTCCAATGCTGGCGACCTTGTTGCCCAAGCCATCAGGGCCAGGCTGCACGGCGCCGGAGGAGTGGATATAGACGTCAAAGTTTCCGTTCTCCACGATGTAGAAGTAATCACCGGCATCACCTTGGGAGATGACCTTGATGTCCTTCGCAGGGATGGGCTTCTCAACGAGAGCGTTGAGGACGGTCAAGAATTGATCATCGTCAAGGTGGGAGAAGAGGAAATTGCTACTGACGGCGGTCTTAAGCCGGGAGACCTGCTCTTCAGTCTTTGGGTGGTGAGGAGGGGACCAACTATCCGAACCGGCCTCGGTGGGATTTAAAGATTCCGCTGAGACAGATGTCCGGCGACCAAGCGCGTAGTTGTTAGGGAATCCTTGCTGTGCGGATCGTGCCGGGAGAGGGGCCAGCTCCCCCTCCTGCTCGTCCTCCTCCCCCGCATTATCCTGGAAGGGACTCCGGCTGAACAACGATCTTCCCGCTTGTGATCCTCCTTCAGCGAATGCAGTACCTCCAAACAAAGCGGTGCTCGGTAGTGCAGCATTTGAGCTGGACTGGCGGAAAGTCAGGTTGGTTGGTGACGTCACCTCGAACTCGTCGTCCTCGGAGATTTTTTGAATGCCAGCAGATTTGTCGCCGGCTCTGGTATTGATGACCGGAGTCAGTTCCGGAGCAGAGTTCTGTGCCATGAGGGCGTTGAGGGGGTTGAGGGCCGAGGAGGCCGCAACTCCGGGGTTGAAGGTGGGATAGATGTGGGATGAAACAGAGATGATATCTGCGGATATTAGAAAGGAATGAATTAAAGTGATTGAGTGGGAAGAGGGAAAATGTAGAAATGTAGAAAATGTAGGAAAAAAAGGTAAAGAGGTTGACGAGGTAGAAAAGGTAGAGAGTAATATGGAAGCAACGGAGGGGCAGACAGTGGGGGATTATTGGTTGGAGTCTAATTTGTAGGGATACTGCATGACCTCGTCTCTCTCTTTCTTCTTTTTTTCCCTCTTTTTCTTTTTATTTCTTCTTTTCTTTTCTTTCTTCTCCATGTCTCGGGAATTAAAATGAAATATTGCAAATGAAAAAAAAAAAAGTGAATGAAATCAAGTGAATGGGAGTGAATGGATGTGAAACGGGGGAATTACCTGCTCAAAGGAAGCTCAGTCCGGAAAGCTTTACCTAGGTACAGCTGTATCCAAAAGTGAAGTATTTAAGACAAGAGGTGGGAAATACCTGAGAATTGGAATTGGAAAGATGAGGGGTAGAAGACACACTAAAGTTGGTCTGAGCTTCGTCGATCATTGGTGCTTCAAATTCACTACGTACATCATACTACCTAGGTAGTTATTTACTATAACCAGTACTGACTATGTTGTATCTATTATGTACTACTTTCGTATATATGGGGAAGAGTGCCTAGGTACTGTGATCGACATGACTCACTCCCGTACTGTAGATGTATAGTAACTTATTATAATAGCTTCTATAATAGCTACCTAAGTATAAGATTAAGAAAAAGGCCAAAGCTTGAAGCCCTTCCAGGCGTCTTCTAGAATTGCATATTCGCCACTTTAGTGGCAACCTCGGGAACCTTGGGAAGTTCCCAGGTCACATATGTCATGGACTCGCCGTTTTCAAATGTCACCTTCTAATCTTCTCGGTGGAGAAAATACTTGCAGAACCGCAAAAATTGTGGAAACTTTAAAAGCTTTAGATATTCCTTAGGGTATCTACCTAGTCCTGGGGAATGTCAATTGCTATAATATAATCCATCGCTTAATATTACTATATGCCATAGCAAAGTAAGCTACGGAGTAGAACCATATGAGCTAGATAATAAGTACCATACTATCACCCTAAGGCTCATGGCGTCATACAAACGGAAAGTCTAGAGCGGGCGCATAGGCCCGGTCACAGCCACGGTTCGCCCCCCAGCCCCTTGATACCTAATATTACATATGTATGGAATATCTCCAGGGCTTCCACATTGGGATATGCATGAGAATCAGAAAAAAAAAAATTTATATAGGCGCTTAGTCCTCTCCCAGGGTCAGGTACTGGTCTGTGTCACCCCCCACCGATTTAGTCCTTCACTAGAGCCCTTTTTCTTTTCCCTGTCTTCTTCCCCAACTATTTCTGTTTTCAATTTTCACTGTATCAAAATGGGGACTTTTACATTTCAATGGTGAGTCAAGCTTCCCAACATGACCCCCTGAGCTAGAGATATCAATTTCTCTGCATTTCTTGACATCCTCGTGGTACAATGCTGAGACGGTTACTTGCAGGCCTTACAATGCGAGCGAGGTGTTCGTTACAGGCAATTTCGATGATTGGGGTAAGACGGTGAAACTAGACCGTGTGGGCGATATCTTTATCAAGGAAGTGACTATATCTCCTGTACAAAAAGTCCACTACAAGGTATGGTGCTTACTATTTTTTTTTCTCGCATCTTCACTTCCAAGGTTTTCGCCTTTACCCTTCCCCTCTGTAGATTGGATGGCGGTGAGCCTTAGGCAACAGGGCTACATCCACTGACGTCACCTGTGCCGCTTTCCTCCATTTATAAAGTCGCTATCCCGCAATCCCGCACTCCCAAGGTTCCAACATTCCAAGATTCCTTGCTGACCAGGAAAAAATAAAAAAGTTTGTTGTCGACGGTATTTGGACTACAGATCCTAACGTACGTGAAGAAGACGACGGACATAACAACATCAACAACGTGCTTCTACCCGAAGAGATCAAGAGCTCTGACTTCGCCCCCACTATGTCTGGCGTGACCCCTGATTCGACAACCGCGGCTCTCGCTGCCAACGTTCCCAAGGAGCCCAATGGGGATTTACCTGGTAGCTTCCCAGAGACCCCGGGACAAGAGTCCGAACAGGCCTTTTCCGTGGATCCCATCCCAGCTTCGGAGGGTTATGGCAACCCCGTCAGCCTGAACCCGGGCGATGAGGTCCCTCATCATAGCACCATCCACAATAACACCATTGACTCCGCTGTCACTTTGGACAAAGAGTCATATGAGAAAGGCCAAACTCTCCCTACTGGCGCTGGGAACACTAACCCTGGCGATCTCCCATATACCCTCCCCCCAATCACGAACAACATGATTCCTGAGTCCAGTCTTCCTATCGGTGGACCCGCGACACGCGCCGCAGCCAGTGAGTCCGAGCCGATTTATACCGGAGGTCCAGCTCAACAGGCAGCGCTGGCCGATCCAGGATACCACATCCAGTCCGCCGGCCCCGACTCGACCACGGCAGCACTGGCTGCTGGTGTGCCGCTGGAGTCAAAGGGCAAGCAGACTAACGGCGATGAACCAGTCGAGGAGGTTCCTCAGGTGGTGAAGGACTCGTTGGCCGAAGCCCACAAGGACCCGGAGGCTGCTGCCAACCAGGAAGCGGTAGACGAGAAGCATGCTATCGAGGAGGAACTGCACAAGAAGGTCCCTGTTGAAGAGTCCGCCGGTGCTCCCGCACCTACCGCCACTGCGGCGACCCAGGCCATTGCGCCCCATCTCGCTGCTCCTAGTGGCGTAGACTCGGCAGATGTGTCGCCGCTTTCGACCCCTCCGCTGGACCGCAGCTTTGCTGCTGCTACTCCATCTTCCGCGCTGAAGAACGCCGAGTCCAGTGGGCCCACTGTCACAACTGGTCCTGAGACTACTTCGACTGTTGAAAACTCAACTCCCGAAACCACGGCTCCCACGACTGCGCAGCCTACAAGTCCTAGTGCTGCGACGGGAGTTGAGTCTGCTCATACACCTGCTACTCAGGCTGCAAAGCCCGAAAATACCACCACCACGACTGGAGCCGAGTCTACTCAAGCTCCTGCTAATTCGACCGCAAAGACCGCCGAGCCGTCTCCCAAACAATCTCAGAGCACTGAAGGTGCTTCTACCATTGAGAAGAAGAAGAAGCATCGCTTGAGCGGCTTTTTCGGAAAGCTCAAGGAGAAGCTTAAATAAATGACTCGGAAATGTCCAATTTCCGAGATTGGAATCTGTTCTTTGATTTCAATCATCCTGGGTGGTATAGTCTTGGCTGTAACAGCTAACAGATATCCCATGCTTTTTTCCTCTGGTGCCTCGCGTTCTTTGTTTCTGGATACCTCCTCCTGCCCTGCTTTATTGCATTGTATTTCTGCAAGCCGCTTTTTTTGTTTATGCCTCGGCTAGTAATTATCGTCTAATGGAAGTACCTTGCTATTATGTGTTCTATAATTGTTTATATCCTACTTTATGCCTTTTATCATCTAGGCCGAAGTCGGAGCCGAAGCCCTCGGTGTGTAAAATGTAGTACAGAACTCGGAGTATAAGCATGTTGATTTCCACAAAATGGAAACATATGAAATATGAGATCAATGGATCCAATCTCAAATCGTAGAATCGTAGAATTCTAGAATCTTAGGAACTAAGGAACTAAGGAACTAAGAAAGTAGGTAAGGATCCAAGCAATCTATGTATTCATCGCCCTTGTATGAGTGGGGGAGAGGCCCGTTTCCCAATGCCGCTCTTCTCCACCTCATCCTTTCCCCGACTTTGGGGATTCCTAATCTTCTTTTCCCTTTACCCTTTTCCCTCTCCATCTCCCTTCTTTACATTGTGCAAACTTGGATTCTGGGGGTCTCTTCACTTCCCATGAGCGCAAATATGGCTACCCCCACCTTGTCCGCCATGATCGACCCGACAAAGCAGGCCGAATACCCAATTGTGCTGGGGGAAAGGCTCGCAAGCAACCCCAACACGAGTCGACTGATCAACGTCAACTACAACCACAAATCCAAGTCCGCCACCTCACAACAACGTTCCACCATCACCCACTCCCGATCGCCCGACCTCTATGACCTCGTCGTTACTGATAAGGCCCCGAACGCCGATCAAACATTGACCTATTCATACAAAGGCAGCGAGGACCCGTCGGGCGAGCGAAGTCTGGTGCTCATCTTCGACCCGGAGCGGAAGGTCTTCGTTCTAGAGCCGGTCTCAACAACCTTGAACTTTAATCTACGGTCGGCTCCAGGAAAGACGGAAAAGCAGGTCCGCGAGCAATACGAACAACTACAGATCAAGGAAGAGGATGAACCAGCAACTTCGGGAGAAGACCGGCATGGGGGGAGCGCCAGCGAGGACGAGGGACCCGCCGACGATAACAATCCTTACGACTTCCGGCATTTCCTCCCAAAGAATCGCCGGGAGGATGATAAACCACCCTCAGGCCACAGCACCCCAGAGCTTGCCACCAGCAGGGCCAGCACACCCTTGATGCCGGCTGCCAGACCTGCACCTAGACCTGCACCACCTCGACCCAAAACACAAACACAAGCACAAGCAAACCCATTGCGACAGAAGAACCCGCCAACAAAAGCACCAGCCAAAGTATATGCGCCCGCCAAGCCAGCCGAGCCTGTCAGCTATCCCGACCCGCCTGAGCATGAAGAGTCCCGCTCCTCGCCGTCCGATGCAGGCACGGGATCGCAACAAGCTGGGCAGTCTCCCAGCTCGAACATCATCGTTGACGGAGATCTCATTATTGATATGGGATCTCCACCTCCGCGGCCCTTCGTGGACCGGACTTACTTCTCGTCCAATAATACTCCAGCAGACGACGATGGGGATGAAGACGTTGGGGAGTTTAGTCTACCCTCCCCGGTTGGCAATACAGCTCCACCTACTTCTGAGGTCCATACAAGTGCGGCTACTCAAGAGGACGAAATGGAAGATGATGATGCTTTAGCGGCGGAGATGGAAGCCGCGTTTGAACAAAGTGCTCGAGAAGAGGAAGCTCGAAGCCACCAGTACAGTCAGCCTACGACCAGGCAGTATGTTCCCAGTGATGATGAGAGTGAAGTCAGTGAGGAAGAGTAAATGCCTATCCGGCCTTTTTTTTTTGTCTATTGCATCTATCAGCGTGGCGCCAGGATGGACATTTATTCCAAAGTACTAGATACCAATTGTAATTGTTTAGGGATTATTTTAAGAAGTATAATTGCATAGGTCCAATGGAATTCACATGAGAATTTATAAACTTATACTTCTTCTATATACATAATGTAATAGCTAGTTACATGTAGCTACATATGTATTCATTGTCATTCATGCATCTCTTACTCCGTACATTGAAGCGGATAAATAGTTTCTCCCGGAAAAGCCATTTTCCGACTAAAAGCTTCCCTTGTCGACTGCATCAATACGGAGATCCTTGCCGCCTTGCAGGTTATCTGGTAGTGCTCAATAGTCAGGCAGCGCTGTGTTGTTTATATATTGCTTATCCCTGGCGTCTCTTCTCCAATTCTCCGAACATCTCCCGCCGTGAACTATCATCTCCGCAATGCGATAGAAAGCTCCGCCATGCTAGATTTGGCTTAACGACTGTGACGTTTGGAACGATAACGATTATTGTTAACCACTCGCGCGAGCTATTCCTTATCTGGCGCACCGGATGCGTTTCATCTCTGCTGCCATTGTGTGAACAACCACTCATCGACCTAATTCGTCTTTCCCCTCTTCACTTCGCACAGCCATGGCTTCCTCGACACCACCGAAGCGACGAATCCCCGGCCTGCCAAACCCGGTGTTGGAAGCAGAGCAACAAAAATGGCTATTCACAGAGGAAGAATTCGAGCGCACGCCATCGCGCATTGATAAAATCGAACGCGGGAAAGAGGATTACATTCGACACCGTGCAGTCGAGTTCATTTGGCAAGTGAGCGTGATGCTGAAGATGCCCCCGCAGACCTCAATGACCGCCACGGTGTACATGCACCGCTTTCTCATGCGCTATTCGTTGATGGGCCAATATCCGGAAATGGGGTCAGACCTGATGCACCCAAAGGTGATCGCCGCCGTGGCCCTGTTCGTCGCGTTCAAGGTGGACGAGGCCATGCGCCGCATGAAAGATTTCGTCATCGCATGCTGCCGCGTCGCCATGAAGCAGCCCAACCTAATTGTTGACGAGCAGTCCAAGGATTACTGGAAATGGCGCGACCTGATCCTGCAGAATGAGAGCGTCATGCTTGAATACCTCTGCTTTGACCTACAGGTCGAGTCCCCCTACCGCATCCTCTGGGACTACTCCGTCTTCCTAGGCGTCGGCGACAACAGAGCTTTACGACACTCCACCTACTCCTTCCTCAATGACTCAACCTACACCGTCCTCTGCCTCCAATTCCCACCCCGCGTCATCGCCGCCGCAGCCCTGTACGCCGCAGCCCGCCACTGCAAAGTCGCCTTCCCCGACGACGCCGAAGGCAGACCCTGGTGGGAGCAGATCGACGTCCATCTCGACGACCTCATCCGCGCCTGCACTTTCATTGTCAAGATCTACGAGCGCGTCCAACAAAGCCTGAGCAAGGGCTACCCGGAATTCGCGCTTTCAGACTCAACCCCGAACCCCAATGACCCAACCCGCATCTTCGATACCGATCCTACAAAATCCGCCTCAGAGCAACAATCGACTTCCACCCCTCCAACACTCACCGTCACCTCAGATACGGCTACAAATGGCCGCAAACGCTCGCGCGAACCCGAATCTCACCCCAATACACAACCACACCCACACCCGCCCTCCCCACAAAACAAATCCCATTCAACCCTGAATGGGAATGGTGACCGCGATCGATCCCCTAAGCGCCAGCGCACCATAACCCCCTCCCATGAAGTGACCCTCCCAACCGACCAAAAAACAAACCCTCCAGCGCCCTCCCGCCCTCGCGTCCCCGCGGCCGCATTATCCCAAACAAAAGCCACACCTCAATTCGACTCCCTGTCAATCGCGGGGGAGAAGCCAGGACCAGGACCCTCTGCACACTCCCCTTCAAAAGAAGACTCCAGCGCCGAAGAAGGCGAAGTCCCTGAAAAACAGCAACATGTTGTTCCAGTCGCACATCCCCCGCGGCATGATCCCGCGCCTACGGCAGATGTGGATTATCGGAGTAAATTAGACTCCCAGAAAGAAGAGAAAGAGGAGGGCGAAGCTGATGATGATAATGCTGGAAGTGAAGAAGGCGAGATCTAATATCTAAGTCTATAAAATTGGGTCTATCAGGACGCTGGTGGGCAAGTGTGGCCTTACAGATACTATTTATGAGTGAGAATGAATGAAATCCACGGAGAATCCAATTTCTCCCCTTTGCTTATCTACCAACATTACTACTCAGCTGTACTTGTCCTGCGTCCTACTTTATTACGGCTGTAAACGAAGTATTTTATGAACAATTCCAATTGCAAAATATGTATTATTCAATCCCAGTTTTCTAGGGCTAGATATGTGTAGATGGTAAATTTTACTCCGAATAAAAGAGAAAAGGAAGAAAACTCCTAGATATGCGAAAGTACCACTAGTTGCGTCCGCCTGATACTGCATGTATTTTGCATTGCTTCAAATGTTCAGAACAAGACAACATTCAAGTAACTCGGCATGAAAATAATACCAAGCCACATGTGTAACGCATGACATGCAATGGAATGTACGAAAACCGGCACACCGGGGACCCCTTGACGCGACATATGCATTATCTTCGTTCTCCATTTCATATTCATCATTCTCTTCTCAATTCTCCCCAGTCCAATCCCCAACTTCGGTTCAATATCCAGCAGTCATAACTCCCAACCCATGATCCAGCAAGCTGCTAGAAGCAACATAGCTAAATCCACCGAATGGGTTACTCTCAGCACCAACATCGCCACCATCTGCACCCTTTCCACCCGGGAAATCTTGTCCCTTGCCATAGTACTCGTCAAAGCCGGTGGCGGTGATCGTCGGGCTAAGCGGGAGATGGGTGAAATCAACGGAGAAGTTCTCCGCGAGAGCAGGGTCTGTAACGATAGGCTGGATAGGCGGGTCGAGCTCGCGTCGCTCAAGGGCAGCCCAGTCGATTTTGCGGAAGAAGCGATGCTTCTTGATTGTCTGCAAATCCTTCTGCATGTGGTATCCGAGACGCTTGGAGGGTTCCTTGCGGAGAAGACGGGTGAGGAGATCCTTTGCGTCAGGGCCGAGGAAATAAGGGAGCACGAGCTTTTGCTTGACGATCTTCTCTTGGAGCTTTGCGTGGTTGTTTCCGCGGAATGGGGGTGAGCCGGTGAGAAGGTCGTAGCCTAATGCGCCGAGGGACCACCAGTCGCATGCTTTGCCGTATGGCTTGCCTTGGATCACTTCTGGCGCCATGTAGTCAATTGTGCCGAGGAGGGAATTGCAGCGGTCGTCGTCGCTGAGCGCGATCTTGCTGAGACCGAAATCGGTGAGGAGGAGGTGGCCTTGCGCATCTAGGAGACAGTTCTCGGGCTTCAGGTCGCGGTAGAGAACGCCGACGTTTTGGTGAAGATGTGCTAGTGCAAGTACCATCTCTGCCATGTAGAAGGCCGCTGCATCTTCTTCGAACATGCGTTCCATGGCTAGGTGGTGGAAGAGTTCGCCGCCTTGCGCGTACTCCAGGATCAAGTAGAGCTTCTCATGGTCTTGGAAAGCATAGAAAAGCTTCACGACAAAGGGGTGGCGGTTGACACTTTCCAGGATTGTGCGCTCTGTCTTGGTCTGCTCGACTAGCTTTTTGTGGACGGTGAGGGAAGCCTTCCGGAATTGTTTCTGGGCGTAGAGCTTGCCCGTGACAACGTGGCGCACCAGCAACACAGTTCCAAATGAGCCCTTGCCTAGGCATAGGAGAGGCACGAAGTCCTCCGCTGTCATCTTGCGGCACAGTTGACTGCGCAAATCCGGATTCATGCCTGGGACATCCGCATTGCGATCGTCCAGTGTCTCTGGTTGCACTGCGTCGGAACTAACAAAGTCCTGATCTAGGGGGATTTCATAGCTGGTTAAGATCTCGGTCTGGTCGCTGTCGGAGTAAACACTGGCAGCACTGGAGGTCTTGGAGACAAGTCCGCTACCAGATGTGTCGTCGGACAGATTCAGAGTGCTGAGTTGAAGCTTCAATGCGCTGACCCCATGGCCTGTGGATGCCTGTGCCAGTGGGCTGGCGCCATCGAATGCAGTGGGAGGTCGAGAGGGTGTACGTGAGCTCGCAGCGGAGAAGTCCGATTCCTCATCGCCGGATTGCAGAGGAGTGAAACCACGAACGGTTGCACATGCCGGCACGAATTGGTCCTTCTTCTTCTTCCGTCGCTGTTTGTTCTCGTTGAGAGTCTTGTTCGCAAACCCATTAAATCCCTTGGCTGTCTGCTCTGGGGGCGGCATAGTGCCCATGTGTGCATTGGGGCGACGGTGATTGGCTGGGATGTCAATGACAGACTGTTCGCCGTCGGCCTGCGGAGCGAACACGTCTCCGACCGACAGGTCGTCGGCATTCGAGGAAGGCATTATGCTTTTGTTGTATCACCTGTGGTAGCTCCGCGAGTAGAGCGAAACAATTTAGGTAAAAGCGCCGGCGATAACCGCAGGGTCGACAATTGACCTTGCGCGGTTGTAAAGAATGGTAGCAAGGTATTCAGAATACCTATCTCGCAGTCGCTGTTCACATAGAGGCACCCGGTTAGCCTCAATCGCTTCGATCTTGAATGTCGACTGTAAAGAGTGAATAGAGGGGTAGGTGAGGGTTTTCACACACCCCCACTAATTATCGCCAAGGTAAAAACGTAAAAGAAATTGAAAAAAATAAAATAAAAAATTGCGAATGAAAGGGGGGCCAAAGAGACGTACTTCAACTTGGAGAATTTATTGCATCAAAGCACGGTTTCCCTTCAGTGCTCGAACTGGTCGATAGACTAGCCTTAAATCTCTCGAGCAGGTTTAACGTCCGCCCTTCTTCAGGACGGACCCGGGACCCCTAGCCAAGTCACCTCGCTGGTCGAGGGATCGAAGGCCAAGGCGAAAGGAGAAAGCACTGAATATGTCGACACGTTGGAAATGTCAGGAGCAGGTGAATCGAGGTTCAGAAGGGAGGGATATGGATCAAGGTTGGCCAGGAAGCCAGTAAGCGAAATCAAAGGCAAAGACGAAGGCACAGATGGGCACATAGAGGATGAAGAATTTTAGCAAATGTAAATTAACAGTTTTTCTTCCCCAGGAAGTGAAACAAAGCAAGAAAACCGCGAGATCGTGCAGAAAATCAGATTTCAGGCGTAGATCCGGGGGCTGAGCCACTAGTCCTAATTGGGATTTCACGTGTCAGATGCTGACATTAACATGATCGGATTGATCGGATTGGGGGATGTTGGGTATTATCTTGAAATTGTCATGATATTGAATGATATTGTCTTTAGTATTACAGTCTTTTTTGTTTTGACTGGCTCTCGATATATCGTCAAGTGGTTCTACAGACCCGCCTGAGACACCCTCACACAGCCTCAATACTACAGCCACCAACTTGCATATGAGTGTCGATCTGCATACTGCAGCCTCCTGTATAACATGAAACCACTTACACGGCACTTAGTGGCTCTCGAAGAAAGCCTTTGAGCGGGTAATCTCCACACCAGACCGCTGGACAAAAGCGAGAGCACTTGGCTTCTCAACCTTAACCGTCACACGCTCATTACCAAAGTCCACAGTCACAATGCGAGCAACGAACGTAGCCAAAGATTCCACAGACTGGAAATCAGTCTGATCAACCTTCTATAAGATCAAGTCAAATTAGCAAATTGGCCCCAGAAAAGATGCCAACAAAAGCATCAGAGAAGAACAAAGAGTTAACCACATACCTCAGCCACAGCCCGCGTCACAGCCTGGTAAGTATCGACAACAGTCGACCCCCAAGAAAGCTGCCCAGGACCCTGGAACGTAAGACCAACAACAACAGCCTGTTTCTCGAGTCTCTCATGAGGATTCACCCCCAAGATAGCATAGCACCTAATCCCCTCAATCCGGAACTCCTCCTCCAAAACCACCAACCCGCGCGCCTCCCCACCACCAACCTCCTTCCCAAGCGCAATAACCCCACGATACCGAAGCCCCTCATCCGCACGCAACAAAGCCTTAGGTAAATGCAGCAAGACCTCGCACTCTCCATAAGCCGCCGAGATCGGGTTCGGCTGCTTCGCCGCAGTGATAGCAGACGTAGTTTCCAACAGACCCAATCCGGCATCCGCAACAACACCCGCTATCACACGCGGGTCTTGGCCTAGTCCGCGGCTCTGCATTTCCTCGCGTCGCGTCCCCTCCAGACTGATCAGTCGCTGGGAGGGGTGGGATGGAGATGAGATGTTCTCACCCATGTTGCGCACGTCGCTTTCTAGTCGGCGGAAGAGCTTGCCGTAGTCGAGGGTCAGGGAGACGTTGTCGGTTTCAGCGGCTGTGATTATTGAGGAGTAGGAGAGCTTGAGTGTTGCGGTGCATGGTTGGGACTTTCCCTGGCGGTGCCAGGCTTCTGGGGCGCAGGGGAGGGGAAGCTCGATGTCGCGGAGACGGACGCTGTCGAGGACATCTGGGCGGGGTGGGAGTTGGATTGATTGGTCGGTCATGATTGTTGGGTTTATGTTTGTGACTTCAAGGCGGGAGAGGTTATGGCGAAAGCATGAACAATATTAAATTAAAAGAGAAGATGAGGGGTCTGGGTTTTTTTTGGCGGGGCACCTGTGGGCGGTTGTAGATCATGACGGTGGAACCCACACGGCAATTGCATATTTTGGGGTATATTTATTGTGGAATTGTAATTAAATAGAGAAGATTAATGGAATATCATGGGGTATTGCATATATTTCTCTTAACTATAAGTGCTATAATTGGAGTTTGGTGGGGTATCCCATTATATATTTTGGCTTCAAGATAGTAAGATAACAGCCACAAGTCTTCATCACCCAATTACCCATTCAAGGATAAGCCGCGTTGGAAGCATGAAGCGACGGGACATCGGGAATGCTACAATCGAAGAAACAAATTAAAGAGAATTAAGATTTCCGGATGCTAACACACATACAATAGTCCAGGATGGATAAGACCAGAGGGCGATAACCACTTAGCGTCCAGCCACCCCAAAGCTACCAGGATAGAAAGAAATATTTGAGAACTCGCGCTGTCCAGTCGCCAGGAAGAAAGAAAAGCAGCCGGCCGCGAGAACATGCTGAATGAAACCTCGGCAGGTGAAAAAAGATCATGATCCCATGAAATCAATACGAGACGTTGCGGGTATTTGGCGAAGGAGGTCAACAAAAATGATGGTAGAACGGAAGAATATGCAGTAAGTCCAATCAGCGAAGACCCGACGCCATCTACCAGTAGCGAGGACGGTCGTAAGGCACATACTCGCCTCTCGGCGGAGAGCGAGGACGACCGTAACCGCGGGCAGCCAGGTAGGGATCATCATAGTGGCGAGGAGGTGGGGGAGGTCGGGCCTCATAGGGGTCTTCGTACGGACGACGTGGAGGCGGGTAGTCTTCCATCCGAGGGCGAGGGGGAGTCCGGCGGGCATAGGCATCCCGTTCATAGTAGGGATCGCGGCGGATTGGGATTGGCGACCGCTCACGGTAGTGTTCCCGGGGACTGTAGCCACGTGGGGGAGGGATCCGGCGGTCGTACTCCTCCATAGTGGCAGGGTAGGGACGACGCGGTGGGGAACGAGACCGGTATGGGTCACGAACGGGGCGTTCCTCAAAGTTTTGAATCTGGGAGTTGGTGAGAGGGGGTTCCTCCAGGTCCGAGCCAGGTTGGACGCTTACATCGGCGACACAAGAGACGACAGAGCCCTTGAACTCTCGCTGGTCCAGTTTCTCCACGGCGGTCTTTAGGTCGTTGGCGGTTTCAAATTCCACAAACCTTGGTTAAATGTCAATGGATTGGAAGGCTCTCTCGCGGAATACAATGGTCCACCTACCCTCTGCCCTGTTCACGGCCAGTCTCTGAGTAAACGACGTCCAGACCAGACTGGCGGGCGAAGTCTTTCAAGTCCTATTTAATGCATGGTGAGTCCAGGTCCAGGAAAGGTAACGTGTCCGGTAAATGTTGTGAGAGAAAAAGGTAAGCACTCCATGTCCAGTCCGAGGAGGTGTATCCAGAATGGCCATCTTATATCGGCATCCAAAAGTCCCAGGAAAGGTTCCATGGGGTCTGACAAAAATGTGTGGTGAGTATGCAAGGATTAAGGAGCAAACCTCCAATCTTGAGGCAAAACAAAACGCTATAAAAGCAGTTCTCAGTTACCAGGAGAGGGGTGCTGATGGATTAGTACTCCAGGATTCTTGGCTCAACCGATGGCCTCAAGGACAATGGACTGGAAGCATGTGTGGGTTGAGTAGAGAGACAGGTTTAAGGAATCTACGTCAGGAACTCCGGGGAGGAATGGACTTGGGCTGCTAACCTGCCAACTTGTTTCTGGAAGACCGGAAATCTGCATGCGGAACATAGTGCGACGTGGACGAGGGAGAGCATTGCGGTCTGGTGGTCCCGGGAAGGCCTCCTTGCGGCGAGGGCCGCGTGCAAACTGAACGGTGAGTCGCTCGCCTTTGAAGTCACTGCCGTCTATGGTATTGATAAGCGGGGGGGAGGTCATCGGTGGAGAAGTCATGGGGGGCATACGGAACGCTGCAGGAAAACAATGTTAGCAAGTCTGCACAAATAAAGGGAATACAAGAAGCCGTTCAGCCATTCTTACCGGGCACAATATCTCTGGCATCCAGCTGGTCGTCATATTCGATGAAGCCGAAACCGTTCATCAGCTTGATCTCGGTGATCTTGCCGGAGCCATGGCTGCTGAAATGTTCCTCGATGTCGCTTTTAGTCACTGAGATATGAAATAAGGACATTAGCACATCACTTCTCAAATGGTGATTCCCAAAGCACCGGTCAGATGGTCATCCACGGCGAAAGCTGTGCCGTGTGGGTAGCCGAAGCTCCCATTTGCTCACTTCGGGAAGGGTGGGCCAAGGGTGGCATTCCACAAAAGCATACGAGGGATCAGAGCACATGGAACTTTGGGGGGACTTGCGAAGCGACCGGATCATGCAAGGTGGTGCGTGTGTGCTCCAAAGCTCAGGGAAGATAGACAGTCAGGTGTTAGCATACCGTTGCGGGGAAGGTTCCCAAGATAAAGGCGGGTCGAAGACACCTCAGTCATGGCTGATCTGAAATAACTGATGGGCGATAATGGAAGGAAATCTGGCTAAAGGAAATCCTAGAGAATATGGGAGAGATCGAAAAGGCGGGAATGCAGCGAGAGGCCGTGAAATGCGGTGTTGCTGCAGGAAAGCGTGTAACGTGTAACCCGACAAACGATCAGAGAGCGGATGTACTGCAAAGTACTGCAATGTCAAACAGCAAAGCAGAATAGCAAAAACCAAATACAAAAGATACAAAAAAAGAGAGAGGGGAAGAAAAGGGAGAAAGTACCGTCTGGCGGTGGACAGATGAGAAACTTTGGCCGCCTCACTTTTTCTGATCCACGTGGTTCCACTATAGAACATAGAGAGGGGAAGAGAGAAATATGAAACATTTATTATGTAGACGTAGAGTATTGATTTAGATTATAGATTATATGTTGAATCAGAGTAAATATGTAGAATATCTCCGAAAAAAAGAAGTATAAGGGAAGCAAGGCTTATCCCTCGTGGACTCTCTCCACTGACATTCCACGGTTCTGCCCAAACCCCATGGGGTCTTTTTTTTGGTTCACTTTGTTTTTGTTTGGCCTATTTGGGGCATCTATATACATTGGTCTTCTTTTTGCTATCAAATTATATCCAGCCATTCTTTTATTAACCCCCTGATTCTAGGCAATCCCGAGGTCCCCCTCATAAGATCATGTCATGATGTACTTGGGTCCCTCGCCACCTTGAGGAGTCTGCCAGTTAATGTCTTGTGTAGGCACCTTGATATCACAAGTCTTGCAGTGAATACAACTGGTAAATGGTTAGTATTGTATCCAAGATTACTCAAATACAGGTAAACACCCGGGGACTTACTTTTGCGAGTTGATCTGGAACCGGACCCCGTGCTTCTTGCTAGGGTCTTCCACATATTCGTAGACGCCTGCAGGGCAGAACCGGTTTTCAATACCCTTGTAAACAGGCCATGCGAGGTCCGTGTGCTTATCCCAGTCCTCCACCTGCAGGTGAACCGGTTGGTCTTCCTCGTGGTTGGTGCCGGTCCGGCTCACACTGGTCAAGATATCGAAGCTCAGCTCTCCGTCTGGCTTGGGGTAAACGATCTTCTCGTATTGAGAAGCAGGCTTGGTAGCCGCTGCGTCGGTGCCGTGGTGGCTGAGTGTCCATGGCACTCGGCCCTTGAACACATAGGCCTCCAGACCGGAGTAGATAAGTCCACCGAAGAAGCCTAGTGGGGTGTTGAATGAGGGCCGCATGTTACGGACCTCAGACAGTTCCTTCCAAATGGATGATTCCCGCAGAGATTTCTCATAGTCAAACAAGAACACGGTTCCTTGGTTCTCACCCTTAAGCGCCGAGAAGGCAGCCTCGGCGGCTAACATACCCGATTTCATTGCGGTGTGGGTACCCTTGATTTTCGGGACGTTTAAAAAGCCAGCCGTATCACCAATCAAGGCACCTCCGGGGAATGCGCACTTGGGGATCGACTGGAAACCACCTTCATTCAGTGCTCGGGCTCCGTAAGAAATGCACTTGCCGCCCTCGAGAACCTCCTTGAACATGGGGTGGTGTTTCATCTTCTGGAATTCTCCGTATGGCGAGAGCCATGGGTTCGGGTAGTCCAATCCTACTACCAGACCGATACTGACCATGTTGTCTCCAAAGTGGTACATCCAGGCTCCACCATAGGTATCTTTGGGAAGAGGATATCCCAGCGAGTGGGTGATCTCGCCCGATCGGAACTTCTCGGGCTGAATCTCCCAGATCTCCTTAATTCCAAGACCATATGTCTGGGGCTGGCTGTCTCGTCGGAGATCATATTTCTTAGTCACCTGCTTGGTCAAGCTGCCATGGCAGCCCTCAGCAAGAAGCGTGACGCGGGCATGGAACTCCATTCCCCTCTCAAATGTCTCCTTGGGCTTTCCATCCCGAGCAAGTCCCAGATCGTTGGTCGCAACGCCCTTGACGGAACCATCTGCGCTATAAACCATCTCGCTAGCTGCGAACCCAGGGTACACCTCCACACCAACCTCTTCCGCACGCTCTCCCAACCACTTGGTCAGCTCGTTCAAACTGACAATATAGTTCCCCTCGTTGTGCATCTGTGGCGGCATGGGGAGTGGGTAAGATCCGTTTTTCGTCAGAAAACGCATCTTCTCGCCCTTGGCGGGGGTTGCACCCTCAAAGCGCGAGGGGTTGTCCTCAGATAGCCAGTCGGGGAGGAGCTCATCGAGGGCGGTTGGTTGCAGAACGTTTCCGGAGACAATATGGGCGCCCAATTCACCGGCCTTCTCTAGTAGGATAACCCGGAACTCTTCGTTGCCTGCCTCGTTGGCAAGTTGCTTCAAGCGAATCGCGGCGGCAAGACCGGCGGGACCTGTAGTTAACCAAAGTTTAGTTAGGCTGCTTCGGAGGACCAATACGGCACAAAGCACGTACCACCACCAACAATGCACACATCCACGTCGTCGGATTCGCGCTCCAATGAGCGAGGATCAAAGTCGCCATTCTCGTCGGTGAAGCGCTTTGATAGCGACTGCGAAAAGGCTCGTGTCTGGGTTGGCGCGGTGAATAATGCTGTTCGCCGAGCTAAGTGTCGCCCGGAGATTGTGAAAGGACTGGCTGAGTGGCGGGCTGGAGTGGCGATGGCGGAGAGGGAGGGGGTAGCTCGTGAGAATCGGGAGGATCGAATTTCACGCCTCAATAGAGGCAGAACGGCACCTTTTGATGCCATCGCGACGTGTGAGATTGTTTGGAGATCGGGGGCTGAGACCAGGATTACTAGTAACGACCGGCAATTGGCATCACCAGATCGAAAGGGTGAATGCGGAGACGCAGGCTATTTAGGTCGTAGATCCCGAATGTCCCCAGAGTCCTCGAGTACCCGAATTTTGAGTGGAAGTGACAAAACGCCGAAAAACCGCCTACCCTCGGCTCAGCTCGGTCAACCAATAGGAAACTCGGCGATTATTCAATTTGGAGGCCTGAGGCAGCCACGGATGGATGGGTCGCCCGAAGCGGAAATCGCCTCTAGCCGTCGGGGCCCTCTCACCCGTAGCTTGATTGAACTTTTAGCAGCTGTGCGTAACTTCTTAGTTGTATTATTCAAGATCTATATGGTGTACTTCCTCGATTCTTGTCACATCTAGGCGCCACATGTTTAATACGATATAGATACTCGGTACTGATCACATGCATCACATGCTTAGCTTTACTTGTGATAATGAAATATTCCAACGTGGACCTCAGCTTTAGAACTACGGAGTACTCCGTATTGATCTTGCATATCTATATGCTAGAAAACAACCTTAAATAGTTGAGTCATACTAACTGTTTCAAGGGTGTCAAACACCGATCTGGTCTGGCCAGATCAAAATGCAGTTTGCCGTATTCCGTATTATTACTGGATTTCCGGGAATGTGACGCCTTTTCCGTTTCGGGTATGGTATTCAGCATACTATATATACTATACCATACCAGCATACCGGAATCCTCTAGAAAATGCCAAAAATACCATGATGTGACCTGAAGGGTTATCGTGAATAACAAAGTCCAAAACATCATACTCGGTAGATCTAAATAATAGATCCGAATAATAAGAAAGTGACCGATCATCGCCAGAATTGCATGCCATGAGATTCATCCAGCCTTGGCGGAGTGTGGATCAACCCTGGACGCCACCGCCTGTTAAGGCAGAATCAAAACGGCCACCTGTCCTAATCAAAATCTTTGGTGAGAGTCGCTGTTTTGAAATGCAGAGAACAAATATAGTCGGATCAAATAGAAGTTGTGCACATTATATCTCCCTATCATGAGTTAGTCCATCACCAAAATCTGGGATATTATAGTGATTATAGTGATTCCCCGATGGTGGTGAGGTCAGAGAGGTAGGGGAAGAAACAAGGCAAAAAAATGAGAATTTTTGTTCAGTTGCCATCCGTTAAAGCGGCAAGAGGATAGCGCGTCGTACATGGAGTGACCGAGGATAGTCGATGATGATGATTGGATTGGCATGGGACGGATGGACTATCAGCTGCAGGAGGAGCGCGGACTGGCAAACCCAGCGCCTGTAACCATGGCCCGCGGAGGATAAAGCAAGGGTGTTTGAACCAGTCAGGGGTCAAGATAGAGAGATTAGCGGAGTACGTTGGGCGAATGAAAGTCACTGGAGAAGTTTCGTAGCTGTGATTGGTTCGTGATGTGGTTTCCCAGAGCCGCTAGCGGGCAATGGAGCCAAGGTTGAAGGGAGAAAGGTCTTGCTGCTTTTAGCGCCACCGGCGGCCCAGCCTCCCCTGACCGGGCTGTGACTCAGCACTATATAAAGGCCCAACCTCCCCCAATTTACGTTGGGAATTTTGTCTCGGTCTTGGCGGATCTTATTTCGGAAATTCTTCTTCCCTCCGCTCCTCTCAAAAAAGCCTCTTGATTATCAAATCTTGATATCTGCCGGCTTTCTCTTACTAATCAGATCTATCTCAATCAGATCTTTGATTTATCTCTGGAAAGACCCTTGATTCTATTTCTTTTAGGGAAAAAAAGGTTTTTTAGTCCACGGACCTAATCACCAGAAGTCGAGCCTCAGGTTTCGCTTCACCACTCTCTCTTTTTTTCAGATCGCGCAGATAGACAATCCCATTTTCCAAAAAAAACAGCGCAAAAGAAACATTTCGAAAGAAACCCCAAAAAAAGTTGCCGTCCTTTCGTCCATAATATCGCCGTCGCGCTTATCTTGAGAAAACACTTCAGTGTGATTTTTTCTTGATTCGTTCACCAGTCGACTGCGTTGGTTTCGTTGCCTACACTATCTCGTGATTGTCATTCCGAGAGGTTACGTGCGAATACCTCGTAGGGGGATACATTGAGTTGTCCATCTCCCAGGTAAGACCTTCCTTCCTCTTCTGTCCTTACCACGGTTGCACCTTCCCTCTCTCCTTCGTTCCTTCCCTGTTTGGGTTCCTCTTGGGGTCCTTTCCTTTCCTCCCCTCATTGCGCCTCTTCCTCTTCCCGACGCGTCTTTCTCTTCTCATCTCGCGACTTTTCGCGATTCAAGCTGACATCCCTTTTTGATAGTTCCATCTTTATTTTTTTGTCACAACTCGAGTATTCCATCAAGATGGATTCTCTCACAACCCACCCTTCCAATGCGCAGCAGGCTCGTGCCTTCACTGCTACATCGTCGCTGTCTTTCCCTGGTGGCGCTGGGGATCTGACCCCTCCCAACTCTGAGAAGGAGGCCATGGCACAGGGTGCACAGGGCGGAAACGGTATGAATGGCCAGCAGGCCGGAGGAAATGCCATGCATGGCACCGGGGTGACTCCCGCTTCTCCTGCAACCCCCGCCGCGACCCCTGGCGCGACCACCGGAAGCAGTGGCATTGTCCCTACCTTGCAGTGAGTATACTCTGGATGTTTTTCTGGGTGACCAGAATGGCTGAACTAGTTATTCCAAAAGGAACATCGTTGCTACTGTCAACCTTGACTGTCGCCTTGATCTCAAGACCATCGCACTGCACGCACGCAACGCCGAGTACAACCCAAAGGTATTTATTAACCACTCCTCACATTGCTCTGAGAGGGCGCACATCAGGGTACAATGTGGCTGAACTTGGTTCTCTCCTTAGCGTTTTGCTGCCGTGATCATGCGTATCCGTGAACCCAAAACTACCGCTCTCATCTTTGCCTCTGGTAAGATGGTCGTTACTGGTGCCAAGTCCGAGGATGATTCGAAGCTGGCTTCGCGCAAGTATGCGCGTATTATCCAGAAGCTTGGTTTCAACGCCAAGTTTACCGATTTCAAGATCCAGAATATCGTCGGCTCTTGCGACATCAAGTTCCCCATCCGTCTGGAGGGGTTGGCCTCTCGTCACCACAATTTCAGTTCCTACGAGCCTGAGTTGTTCCCTGGTTTGATCTACCGCATGATGAAGCCCAAGATCGTTCTCTTGATCTTCGTTAGTGGCAAGATTGTCCTGACTGGCGCTAAAGTCCGTGAGGAGATCTACCAGGCTTTCGAGCTGATCTACCCTGTGCTTTCTGGTATGCTGTCTTGCTGGACTCACTGCTATCATGCCTTTACTGACTTGCATTCACAGATTTCCGCAAGGTCTAAGAAAGCTCCAAGGAGATCACTCTGCATTTCAAACCTGTATTAACATTGCTTTTTCCCTTTATGAGGACAGCCCGCTTTGGTCTGCACCTCCCTTTTCCTTCGGTTCTTTACGACTCTTTTCATGCAAGCATAGTTGGGCGTTTTTAGCGATTCGGATGATCCCCGGTTTTCCTCACACTTTCGCGTTCTTCCACACAATTAGATTGCTGCACACCGCAGTGAGGCGGTTGTGCGCCGGTCGGTGACTGCCTCGATTTAATCATTTATCATTCTATGGTTTCATCTGTGGAGGATTGCTTCTATTCCCACGGGCCAAAAAAAATTAATGGTGACCTAAGGCAGTCTGTTAGATTCAGTTCCGTCCTTTTTTTCCCCCATCTGGGGGTCGATGGACCGGCTTTTCGCCATGATACTACCTTTGAGTAGTCAAATGAAAATCTCTTGAAACAAATTTCCTCTATATGTTCGAGTAGATCACTGTAGTTTGTAGCACTTTGGCCTCAAGCTTTGCTCGCGCCTCGGCCTGTAGTATAATCTAAATGCCTTTGTACATCCAACCTTCATGTTATATACACGACACCAAGGGATACATACACCCCTAAAGCACACTGCTCCGCGAAGCCTTCTTTGTCTTCGCCAACTCGTCTTTCAGAATCGCCCGCCTCTCCCCAGACCGACTACCATCGCCATCAAAGTCCTCTTCATCCGACACAGCAGCCTCAGGCCATGTCCACATCTTCCTCAACTCGGAGTCAAGTGTGCCTTCCAGCGCATCAACAATCTTGTCTCCAATAACAGGGAAGAACTTGAACCCATGGCCACTGCCACCTGTAGCAAGGAAAAGACCTTCATGTTCAGGATGATAAGAAACAATGAAGTCACCCGTGGGCCTGTTAAGTAAGTCAATTAGCACCAACCACAACCACCCAACTCGCAGCTGGCAATACAAGGACCAAACTCACGTATCAGTATACCAGCAAACCCTCGTATCAACAAACTCCCTCTCCGCAAACCGCGGCAATAGCTGCCTCAACGCAACCCGGAACGCATCCTGTCCTTCAAGCGGTACAGGAACTCCCTGCTCAGGTAAACTAACCACCATCGAGCCCGAAGCCCCTGCACCAGGAACCGGCACCTCAACCGGATTCAGATATCCATACGCATGCCGCGCAATCTTAAGTAGATTATCTCGGGGCGGGATAATAAAGATGCCCGTCGCGAAGTTCAAGATCGTAGGCAAGTTTTCCAGCTCTCGCTGCTCCTCATCAGAGATCCGCATATAAGCAATCGCCTGTCCGGTCGCAACAGCCCGACCACGCAAGTCCACAAGTTTCGACGTCCACGCGCCAGTCGCTAGAACAACGAGATCCGCCTCTAGAATCGAACCATCCGTAAAGACGACACCGGTAGCTTTAGGCTTCGCGCCGTTTGTGTCGTACAGCACACGCTCGACATCACCGGTACGGAAGCTAACCTTGCCCTCAGCGTCTAGGAGGGTCTTAGCGTATTGCACACTAGCAGCAGCATCGGACCATCCAGACCCCCAGTTCACGTAGCCGCCGGCGACATCGAGAGTCGAGCCGTAGGCCGGGACGACGCTGAGGACGTCCGCTTGGGTCGGCAGGAAGGTGACGTTGTCGCCCTCGATCTGGCGCACGTTGGCGTAGCTCTTGCGTGCGTACTCCTTGGCACTGGCACTGTCTTCTGGGTACACGAGTAGCAGACCGTTCTGCGTGTAGCGGCCATCACGGCCCCAGTCTGTGCTCCGCCATCGGTCAATGGCTGCTGCGGCGAGCTTGGAGTATGCGGCGTTGGCATAGTCGGCTCGCACGATCCGTGAGGTGTCGACGGATGAGCCGTGCGGGTTTGGAATTGTAGGTGAAGACTCTACTACTGTTACTTTTGATTCTGGGTGTCGCTTTGACAGGGAAAGGGCGGTGGATACTGGGGAATGTCAGTAAGTGGAAATGTAATGTATAGTGTGAATATGTAGATCAGTGATAGGGCTTTTAGAATTGTTGACACTCACATCCAAACACACCCCCTCCTACAATCAGAATCTTGGGCGGCAATGCCATTTGTAAAAATATGTACTCCGTATGTGTGTGGGTGAATGCTAGAATTGGAGATATGGGGGGATTACTCCAATTGATAACAGTTGAGCCGATAACGGCATCGGTCGTCGGCTTCTGTTCCCGACTTTTCTTCATCGTTGGGGTCGATATCGTTACTCCGATCTATACCGAATGAGAAGTGCAACTGACCTCGGGACTTCATCTAATCAATTCAGGTTTCCTTTCTTGGAGCCTCCGTCTCCTTTTGGTACCGTGGGGGGCTGACAACCCTGTCGCGTAAGCACTCAATCTTCGCTCGCGTCAAACCGTATATGCACAACAAGTCTTGCACAAAAGCCCCTTGGCAGTCCATTCTGCTAGTTCAAAACACCATAATGAACGTAAATCAATTACGCAGAGTGCCATTAGTTGCAAAGTGGCCCGTCACACCCTGCCGCAATGCATCAAGCAAAGCCCCTCGACCCCCAAAGCCGAGGTATGTAACCAAAACCCTTCAATCCCAGCCCCCAAACTAACATCCCCCAGTCCCAAAATCTCCAAGCCAGTGGCTATAAAACGGCGACAAGTAACTCCGCCTCGCCAACCCTTCCAAGAGCGCCCAAGCCCACAGGGCACTCAAGGCGAAGGCCTCAACGCTGAAACCACAGCGAAACCAGGCCATGGAATCCCACCCAGAGCCCTAACCTTCCTGGGAATCACAGCACTCACCATCAGCACGTACTGCGGCTACTTGTACGCGTCTTACACGCGCGAAGTAAGCAAAGCCCAAACTCTGAACGTGCCGCGCGATGTCTCAGACCGCTACAACACGACAGCGGCAACCTTCGACGCAGATGTCGAGCTCTCCGAGAAGGCAATGGGCCTCGGCAAGAAGCGACGAGATCTAGTCCAACAAGCGCGCGGGAACGTGCTGGAAGTCAGCTGCGGCACGGGGCGTAATCTGCCGTTCTACGAGCTCGGCGAGCGTCGCGGGTTAGATGCCGATGGTCATGCTACGGTTTTGGGGTGTCGATCGGTTACGTTTGTTGATCTTAGCCCGCAGATGGTGGCTATTACGAAGGAGAAGTTTGAGAAATTGTATCCTACGTCCCCAGCGACATTCCGGGCTTGTGATGCGGGTAAGGTTGAGCCGCCGTCTGATCTCGCGCGTTCTGGGGTGAAGACGAAGGAAGGACCGGTCTACTTTGATACTGTTGTCCAGACTATGGGTCTTTGCTCGATGCCGGATCCGGTTGCTACGCTGAGACATCTGGGGTCTGTTACCGAGCCTGGGAGTGGGCGGATCTTGTTGCTTGAGCATGGGCGTTCTTATTATGATTGGGTTAATCGGATTTTGGATAATCTTGCCCCGGCTCATGCGGATCGGCATGGTTGTTGGTGGAACCGCGATATTGGGGATATTGTGCGTGAGAGTGGGTTGGAGATTGTGGAGGAGAAGCGTTGGCATCTCGGGACTACGTGGCGTTATGTGTTGAAACCGAAGCAGAGTACTGAGAAGTCTCAGTCTTGATCTCGTGACTTTGCCTAGAGCCTCTTTTGGATGTAACATAATTTGGAGATATGTATGATTATTTGGTGTGATAGCAATGGGATCGAGGGATAGAATATACTCATTACATCCCACTATATATGAAAACATGATTAATCCACTGGTCTATACGTCCACATATATACTACCGGAATGCCTCTCTAGTAACGATATCTGAAGCCTGGTGTTTTCCAGTCTGTGACATCCTCATAGTCATCCGATACCAACTGCACTCGGTTGACCATATCCGCCACATTTGTTGAATCGGGATCCTCATCCAATCCCTTCCCACCAACAGCACCGGCATTTCCAGCACTACCCTGAAAGCCCTCTAGACGTGTACGGCGAGCATTAGTCCACTGCAAGTAGAAACGCAGAACCAACGCTAAGAGGACAGCGAGGGCATAGCAAATCATGATCGTTCGGAAAGCAGTGTTGTAAGTCGGCGCCTCCTCACTGAGGAAGAACTGAGGCCCAGAGATGTTTCCAGCACAGTAAGCCAGGAAGAGCATTGCAGTCACAGTCATTTTCTTAGTGACTCCACGGTAATTGGCCTGCACCAGCGACATAGCAAGCGGCATTGCCGCAGGCCCAGTCGACAAGAGGAAATATCCAAAGAATTGCACCCCGAGGACGATATGCGCTCGGGAGTAAATGATCGCACTGCCGATGACGCAAGGGAGCACAACGGCAACGATAAGCAAGCAGTTCAGTTGGCGGAAACGACCAGCCAGCCAACCCGTTCCGGTGATTGTAGCTATGGTGATGAGCGAGTAAGGGATGGTGAGCAGCGTCGATTGCAGGTTCGTGAACCCAAAGGAGACAATCACCAGATTGGCAAAGTTCTGCGTTCCTCCGTTGGGGATCTGAGTGCAAAGCTCCAGTCCGAATATAAGCCACGTCTTGGGATCCATCAGACATTCAACGACCTGTTCCCATCTCCATGCGGTCTCCTCCGTTGCGCCTGTGCCTGCAACAACTACTCTGTTGCTTGCGAACTGGCGTTCCTCTTCTGTTAGGAATTTGGCCTTGGAGATTGAGTCTGGGAGTAGAGTCCAGATAGCGAATCCCCAAAGGAATGTTGCACAGCCGAGGACAATGAACATCCACCTCCATGGTCCAACGTTATCTTTGACGTGACCCAGCCCATAAGCGAGGAGACTGGAAACAATACCACCGACACTCTGTGTAAAGATGAGCTTCTATCCAAAACATCGATAGCAAACAACTTACGTTTCCAGCAAACCACAAGCCTGTCCTGGTAGGAATCTCGTCACGCGTGTACCACGTCGAAGTGATAAACATAAAAGCCGGCGTGATTGTTGCTTCAGCGACTCCAAGTAAGAAGCGAACTGTAATGAGACCGCCAAAGTTGGTGCAGGCTGCAGTGAGAGCCACTACAGCACCCCAAAATAGAGTATTGGCTGTCAAGTATTTGGCGGCGGGCAGACGAGCAATGAGCAAAGTTGTTGGGTATACCCATCCCAAGTAGCCAAAGTAGAAGACCGATGATACCCAGCTGTACTGCTGGCCAACCAAACCCTGGAAATGATCTTAGTTATGGTTCTTGTTTTCTCTCGACCTGTTCTTACAGTATCGTGTCTCATCCCGAAGACCGACGCGCTCGACAAGATGGTTTTATCCATGAAATTGAACATATATGTTGCGAAAAGCAGCGGTATGAGTCGTCTGTCAATCTTCCTCAATACCCGTTTCGCCATAGCATGATCCGTCCCCTGCTCCGCCACGGGAGTGGTTGTATCCATGGCCATTGCTAGTTAAAAGAAAGAAACTGCTGAGAATCTCATTCCAGACAGTTTGAACTCTTCTTATTCACAAGAGTCATATGCCTGTTATCTTTCCCCGCATCTATCTTATTGGTGCAATCCCTGCACGTTATCGCCGACTCAGGAATTCTTCATGCGCCGATTGGATGGGAATGAAGCCAAGTCCTTTAGGGCTAGAGCTAGTGACCCGGTCGTATTAAGTATGGAGTATTGTCTCGGAGCCTTCTTCTACTTCGGACCCCAAATCAGAATCCGATATTTTAAAGCAAGTTCTACCTACTGAAACTAAACTTGCATTTTATTTGGAATAAACTCGCAAAACCCGGGCAGTAAACATGAACGGCCTCACAATCACCCCGTTCATAGCCAATCTCCCCAAGGTCGAACTCCACATTCACATCGAAGGCACACTAACACCCTCTCTCCGCTGGGAACTGGCCCACCGAAACAAAATTTCCCTCCCATACGCTACTTTCTCAGAACTGCAGGCATCCTATGCAGTAACCCTCAACCACCGACCTGAGCTAAATGGTCGCCAACCAGGTATCCCAACCTTCCTGGAAGCCTATTTTGCCGGGTGCGAAGTTCTCTGCACAGAAACCGACTTCTATGATTTAGCCATGGCCTACCTGCGCCGGTGCGCGGCCATGAATGTGCGCTACACTGAACCCTTCTTCGACATCCAAGCACACACACGCCGCGGAATCCCCGCGGCTGCCGTTATGGACGGGTATCTGCGCGCGCAACACGATGCCGCTGCACAGCTAGGTGTGCATTCGCGCTGGATCTTGTGCTTCTTGCGTGACGAGCCTGTCGAGAAGGGTCTGGATGCTTACCGTGAGGCGAGGCCGTGGGCTGCTGGGACCGTTGAGGGCGGGAAGGGACTGTTCCATGCTGTTGGGTTGGCTAGTAATGCATACGAGAGGCCGCCGATGCTTTTTGAGGAAGGTTTTGCGTTGGCGCGTGCGGATGGCTTGCATGTTACTATGCACTGTGATTTTGGACAGAAAGATACGCGGGAGCATGTTACTGAAGCTATTTTTGAGGTTTGTGGGGGCAGGGGAGCGGAGAGGATTGATCATGGGTTGGATGCAGAGGATTCCGAGGAGTTGTGGCGTGGGTTGATTGATAGGGGGATTGGGTTGACTTTGTGTCCGCATGCTTATCATCGGAGGACGGCGACTGAGATTTTGTTTCCGAAGATTCGGAGGTTGGTGGAGAGAGGGGTGAAGATTTGTATTAATAGTGATGATCCGACTTTGATGCATGATGTTTGGGTTGATGGGAACTTGCAGAAGGTTTATACTTATTGCGGGTTTAGTCGGGGGAGATGGTGCAGCTTGCAAGGAATGCGGTGGATATGTGTTGGGCTGAGGAAGATATCAAAAGGGCTATCTATCAAGAACTAGACGGCATTGATATTAGTGAATAAAGACTTGTATGGGGTTATTGGAAGCTATTCTGTCGACACAGATATTATGAACAGTCTACTAGTTCTTGAGTTCTGAGTGGCACATGTCCGGTGAGCCTACTTTCAGCTCTGCAAGATTCTTCGACAAATACACTTGTCTATACCAAGGTTCGGGGAGAATTAGTTTCGAGGTTTCCACCAGACTCTCCCTCTCTGTTCCATGATACAGTTTCGAAGTACAAGGGTACGTCGCCTCCGGCCGACTTTTCAATCCTTCTACTAGCTTTATGTCTTCTCGCTTGGAATCCGTCTGCCAATAGTAGCATTCAACAAAACCCGGCTTTATTGAAGAATATCTATGTCACTGTTCAGATCTTATTTGCAAGGGTCCAGGTCCCTCTTTGTGCATTGACCTCTCTGATCCTAGCGAGTCTTGTCATTGCGGCGTTCAAATGCCTCTGGTCAGCCTCGTGCTGCAAATATCACGAACATGCACCGAATGATCTCGTCAATTGGCTTAAATATTCACACGATAAAAGACTTAAGCATATCTCCACAAGATCGGAGGACGAGGCTCAGGGCCCGTGAGGACATCAATTTGTGGTGGGGCGCCGCAATATTTGAAAGGTATACCATATCGCGATTAATGATTGTCAGTCGTTCGAGTATACTAACTCAAACCTGAACAGAATCCTTCTATGCGATATTCCCGACTGCAAGCAAGCACCGATCTTGCAGCTGCCGGATCACAAGACAACAAGACACCACTTCCTCCCGATCTTCGGCCCGTGCAGGACCATTTTGAATCCATATGTTTCCCTTCTCGTCCAACTCTAAGTGAGCTGGATGATTCATCATTTCGATATTCAATCTCTATAGGCAGCCTGGCAGGCCTATCTCTTGATATCTACCTTGTATCCAAAAAAAAAAAAACAAAAACTGGCTTTCACCATTCTCGGCCAACTTATGTAGAGGATAATGATGAGTTTCGAGGATTTAAAGTGGCTGGGGGTTATTTTGAAATTTGCCCTCGAGGCGATTCTATATATTTACAAATTACTACATGTTTCTATAGACTGGCAAGACATTAGCGATTTAAAGAGACAGCTAGACGATACTACTGGGGAATTATATATCCAGCGATGATCGAATGTTTGTCAATAACAGCTTATATATTCAATACACGAAGCGCAGTTTGAGTATTCAGTGAGCCTAGGCTTGGATGAGTGCTGACTTCACCATACTCTAAGCGAAGTATCTAACCACCCTGTACCGTGAAATACCTAGCACGCAGGACACCCCTCATCAAGCGGTAGCACCCCGACCGGGAAAGTCACGATGGCCTAGAATGCGGTACATCGAGCGACACAAAGCATATATATATTCATTAATAGCCACTCGGCATTTTCTTCCACATGTGGTATTGGCTGATGATAGTGTCAATTCTAGCCCGCATTAAAAACGGGTTTTGCTACCAATCTCCATCATCGATTTACATGCAAGGTGCAGATCCTTTGCAGGGGGCATTCCGTGTCTTGGATACATCTGTTCTTTGTTTGAGGCGACGGTCTCCAGAGATTGGTTCTGATGTGGCGGGGAAGTCGGAACCAAGGATAATGGCTTGAGGTAAGGTTTGGATATTAATGCATCGGTTATCGAGGCGGACTTTCATTGGTAGATCTACACAGACTTGGATGTGTTCCGTTTGGATTAGAGATGCCATATCGGGTATCTAGTTAGGTTAATCAGCGTTGCCACATACTTTGTAGAAATAGTAATCTACCCATACAATATAGATATAATTTGTAGATATACTACTCCATACATAGTAATGTAAATATGTAACTAGAGTTCGTTAGTTAGAAGAAAGTGGGCATTATGTAATACTGCACAACGTAGGTAGTACCTGCGGTTGGAGGCGCGGAGAATTCCTGTGCACCTGCATACTGTATGTAGGTACAGTCTGTACGATACTCCCAATACTCCCAATATTCTCAATATTCTCAAGAATAATTCAAATTAGACGCGATCGGATACACTCGTGTTAAACCGAGTTAAAAGCAATTGTTTCCCTTCGGCCGGTGTAACAATGGGCACTATTCCCATGGTTGACGAGTCCCGATCCCCTGGGCCGAAGTGGTCGATGTCATGAAAACGGAGATCAGCAAAGCATAAATGCGACAGTATTAGTAGTACTCTTTTTTGCAATATACAGATCGCAGGGGTGTATTCAAGGAATGATGTTTCCCTCAATACGGAGCACCCAGACCTGCATCACCTCTGGGCAGCAATGCTCGTACCTGGTACTATGTAAATCCCTTGCTGGATGCCTGTCCCGAAGGAGAGATATGGGCAATGATGTACCGTATACGAGTATGGAGTTTGATAAACAATGATATCCCCCCAAATAATCATCATCATAACACTAAAAGTCAAAGGGTGGATAAGGGATCCGGATGGGTAGGAGATGGATGTCATCATACGCACGTAGCCGACGAATATACATTCGGAGTACGGAGTAGAAAGTTTTTATGTCAATGTTTCCCCGATGGCATCACCATTTTTTTTAAGAGGCAACTGAAGTAAATCTGGCTTTTAGATATCTAAAATGTTAAAAAAAAAGATAGATCTCAAGTTATATTATACATCAAAGCTGAAAGTAATGGATATAGAAAGAAAAACAAGGTGTCTCAGCTTGCTGCATCATCAGTGGCAAACGTTCCTTTTCTCCCCGAGACGCTAATGTGAGCATCCCTTACTAGCGTCATGTACAATACGATACACCGACTCTGATTGATCGTTATCCCGTCGATTGGGTCCCTGAGATCCACAAAAGGTGGAATCCAGTGGAGTCCAATGGACTTTAACTGGTCACTTCATATCTTTTTTTCTTTTTCTATTTCTAAACGGTTGCGCTAGGGAGCTGCTTTGGGTCTCGGTGTTTCCGACCGGAGGGCTCGGGTTAAGCCTTGTTATTTTTTCTTTTTCTTTTTCTTTTTCTTTTTTTTTTTGGTCAACACTACTCCGTAGTGGGCTGTTTTATAACACTGGATTGGATGTCGTGTGTGTAGATGCTTAGTTAGTTTACTTGCATATTTAGTTTGTCGGATACAAAGTAACCCTGAAAATTAATATATTTTGATCTATCAACAGCGGTGTGTGTTTCGGGTCTCCTAGCAACCAACAGGTGACAGATCGAATACATAATCTTTGTTTTGTACTGGACAACGTACATATCCCATGCAGAAGGAAGGCTCCAACTTCGACAAACCATTGTGCCGACATCCACCGTGCAACTACCAATCACTGGATCGCTAGGTCATATTATTATTCAAAGAATCGGGATGTGATTAGCGGAATCCGATGTATGCGGGATGAAGTAACCACTGGAGTTGTTTGGATAAATGGAGACGCCAAGGTTGATGGAGCACCAAAATTGGACCTAGTCGGGTCATAGAACACATGGCCAACTCCACCTAACTCTTCCGGTATGCACTAAAACCGAAGATAGAATGGTAGAACTATGGATTATCATACTAAGGCCTGAAAAGGAATGGGTTGATCTCCACCGCCTGGGAATTGTTCACTTTTTGCCTGTGCGTGTCGGAGTGTCGCATGCTGGATTGTTGTGGTTTGAACATGGCGGTGAGAAGGAGCCTATAGTATATTGAAGCTAATGTGAGATTATCTACTCAGTACGGAGTAAATAGTATACTTGGGTACTTCTTTTAAAGAAAGTACAGAGTGCATTCTCCATGTACCTGATGTACCTATGGAGTACGGAGTACATTCTTAAAAAGTAATAGAAAAAGGAAAAATAAAAACAAGCCCCAGTTCAACCAATCAACGTCACACTAATTCGGGAGGCTACCAAATTTAAATAAATACCATACCGTAAATTACCATTTCAATTTTTTTTTTCAATTTTCAATTTTCCACTTTTTTTTTTTCTCCCGCAGATTCCTCAGGCCCCCGTTGATAATTTGCCATCCAAACAGCTGGTCCTGTCGCATCTTGATGATCCCCCCCGTTTATCCTTCTCATCCCCCTTTCTACTAACAATCCCCCATATCTTAGAATCCTTTTTCTTCTTTATATTATTATTCTTACTTATTATTCTGTTTATTATTATATCCTTTTGCTTCTTTTCTATTATATCCTCATCTTCGTGTTTTACTCTCCTTTGATTTCTTGGTTCTTGATTCTTGTTTGTCTTCGCTCCGGTTACTTCCCTCACAATGCCGTACAACACTCGTCGCAAGTCACTATCCCTTCCATCCTTGGGCATTCAGCTCCCAAATTCCACTCGTCGTTCTCCCTCTATCTCAAAAGTGCATACCGATGAGCAACCCACAAAAAAAGTCAAGAGATCTCATGGTTCGACTTCATTATCACCCGAGCCATCCGACCCAAAAATGATTGCGCGCGCTGGCCGACATGGACTATTTGAGATTACACCGCCTCCCTCACCGATGGATGGAGTGCTCGCGCCCAAGATCGACACAGAAGGAATTAACGACGATATTGTTGTTGCTGTAATCAACCAACTCGAAAAGACGGGGAACCGCCCTCATCTCGTCAAAGAACTGGCCGCAGTCCTGGTCACACTAAATGTCAATGTCGCAAAGTACGTATCCCACTCGGGCTTTCTTTTGAAACGCAATCACTAACATGACTTTCCTATAGTTCCGCCAATCCCGCCGCGCTGCTTTCATCGCGGTTAGCTGCCTATATGAAGCGTCCTTGGACGGCCCTCGCGCCTTGTCCTATGGCCAAGGAGCTTATTTTAATTCACCCACGCAAAGTGTACTACTATCTTACTACGTTTCCCCATCAACCTATTCCTGAGACCGACGATCTGGTATCTGCCGTTGGTAGTAAGCACATCACACCCAGTGTTTCCAGTCTCGAGGATGAGGAAGACGCGATGGTGCGGGAACGTAGCCCTAGTCCCGAAGTGGACTTGTCTTCTCCCGACTTCGAAGAGCATGGCGATTTGAATACCTCTGCTAGCCATGGTTCTTCCGATCACTTCCCCAACGCTAGTAATTTGACGCGTCTCATGAACTCGCATCGTGCCGCTTCTCCGCCCCTGGAGGGTGATGAGAAGGAATTCACACAAACTGCTAGCGCTGTGCGTGAGCGTGCCTCCGAGGAAAAAGCCGAGTCGAGCCGTAGCCAGTCCATCCTTTCTGAGAGCCTGAGTGCCTCGGAGGACCGCGATATGAGCATTTCTGAATCGCCTGTGAATGGCGGTTCGATGTCTCCATCTATGCACGGTGACGGCATGTCTGAAGAAGAGTATAGTGACTACTTCTCGCACATGCCCATCGACCACATGGCTCAGGACCTGGATGAGGCTGCCGCGACTGCCCTGTTCGGCACCTCTCCCTCCCCCTCTCTCACCTCCATCGCATCGTCTGTCTCGTCTGGCACGAGCGCTTTGACAGATCTCGGTCTGGACGGTGAGGAGCTTGCCGGTGCTCCCGTTGCCCCCCAGATTAGCCTTCCCGAAGATCCCGATGCCGCTCCTGTTTCGACCCTCAAGCGCTCGCTTGACATGTTGAACAGCGGCCTTCCCGATGTTGATCTGAAGATGTCGGACCTGACGGAGTCGCACGAGAGGCTCACCCTTACCCCCCGGGCCATGAAATCGGAGCACGTCTTTGAATCCTGGAGAGAGTTGCAAAACCCTGAGATGGTGGAAGTTGATGAGCTCGACGAGATGTTTGGCGAATTTTAGTCCATTTCTCTCGGTTTATGTTACCTCTCTTCTCCCTCTCTCCACTCTTGGCTGGGCTGTGACCCGTCATTGTTCTCTTTACCTCTTTTTTTTACCTCGCTTGTACATGTCCATTGTCTTTCTCGGCGCACCCTCTTACTTTTTCTTTTTGCTAATGCCTATTTTCTCTTGTATATATACATATGTTTTGGTTTTTACTTACCCTGGATGGGTAGATTGGGAGGATATTCACGGCTGGAGGAATGGCTTTACCCAAAAGTGTCAAAAATAACTAGCGTTTCTTCCCATAAATTCATCTTTTCATCAGTTTTATCATTTTTATCATTTTTATCATTTCATCTTCCATTGTTAAAAAAAAGAAACCCGTTCCTGACTAATCAGTTCCCAATTAGGAAAGCGGGATGCCTATCCCCGAGCTTTGGTCCAAGGTTACGTATATTCCGCCACTGAGCGACTTCATTCTTCGATTTCTACAGTATTTTCACGTCCGAGGTACAAATTTATATTGCTGTCAATGGGTCTGAAATCTTCCTTGTAAATATATCTCATTTCGCAGCCTTGCATATGCAAACCCAGCCCTATCATTTGTCGCAACTTATCACCGCAACTTTGTACCACCTAGCGCCGCAGGACCGCAGAAGCGCAGAAGCGCAATTTCAAGGTTGAGATTTACCATCCAACCCTCTCCCGTTACGTACACAGGGCTTCTGCGACCATGACGGTCGAACAAGCGCATTCGTCAACGAACTATAACGGTGTTGTTCCTCAAAGCGAATCCACCCAACAACCGACACTAGACCTCGCCCCCGCCAGATTCCGCCCTTTTTCCGTCGCAGGCACAATGCCAACGATAGGCGCCAGAAATTCCAACACAGCCCCGATTCGGTCCAATAAAACACTTACTGCACAATCTAAAGTTGCTATTCCTCGCCAACGGGTCGCAACTGCCCAGCACTATAATAGACGAGTGCCTCGCGCTTGCGCATCCTGCAGGCAACGTAAGACGAAATGCAGTGGGGACACCCCGGTTTGTCGCCAATGTCGTGAGCTGAGAGCTACGTGTAACTACCCCGAGGGTTGGAAGGAGAGAACGAAAAAGTACGTCGATCTATGGCTATACATGCTTATTTCTTTTTAGACTATTCAATCGCGAGCAAGTATCCTAACTATTCGCGCATTACAGACAGGTTGAAAATTTATCCGAGAAAGCGCAAGAATATGAGAATCTGCTGAAGGAGTTGGGGGGCATGGTTGAGTTCAGTGTCGCGGAGCGGATCAGGAGCTTGCTGGACAAGGTTTGTTCTTTTATTCTTTTTGTCGAGATATCGGAGTGTCGCTAACACACCCAACCACACAGCATGGCCCGGAAGTGGATTATACGTCGCATAATTCCCAGTCTCAATCAGTAACCCCTCAGGATGACGTTCCAGAAAACGATGAACCATCCTCGCCTTCCTCTATTGGCTCTCTTGAGGCGATTGATCGAGTAGAAGAGGACATCAATCGATCAGAACATGCCAGAGCAACTGGTTATATGGGAAAAAACTCAGAAATAACCTGGATGCAACGGCTACAGAGAGAGGCAGATCAACGTTCTAAAGGTCTTCCGGGAAGTCTGGAGCCAGGCCAGGATCTAAAGACCGATAATGCACTATCTTTGCATGCGGTCAATTATCATCTTGATGACTTGGATATTTCCGTGCCCGGACCGGTACAACTGTATGCCATGCCTCCTCGAGACGTGGCGGATCATATGTTCGACGCTTATCTGACTACCGTGCATCCATTCTACCCCATCATCAACAAACCTCTTTTCTCGGCACAGTACCGGACATTCTTTGACAGCGCTGCTAGACCCGGTGACAAGTGGCTTGCTATATTGAATATGATATTCGCAATCGGGGCTAAACATGGCCATCTCATCGACGCACCATGGCGCGGGGACGAGAAAGACCACTTGGTATACCTGACCAGGGCTAGAATTCTGAGTATGAACGGCGATGTCTTGTTCAGCCATCCCGATCTCCAGCAAGTTCAGGTGGAGGGCTTGATTGCCTTCTATCTTCTGGCCTCTGATCAAATTAACAGGTGAGTTTCAGAGCCTCCTTTCATCCGAATTGAGCGGACAATAACACTTAAAACAGAGCGTGGAGAATCTCGGCTTTGGCAGTGAGGTCTGCAATCACACTTGGAATCAACATGAAAAGCAGTAGTCCAACCACACCTGATCTTTCGAAAGAAGCTCGTTACCGTGTCTGGTGGTGTCTTTATACATTTGAGCACATGCTCGGAATAATGACTGGTCGGCCAACTTGTATCCAAGACAAAGTGTGCACCTCGCCTTTCCCGATTCCATTTGAAGAAGAACAACTACAAGAGCCCGATGCCCTCGAAGTACTCACAGACACTACATTGCGAGACGAACGAATCAACAACATCATGGCAAGTGCGAGTATCAGACAAATGCCGTTCCACCCGGTAAATGGTAAGGATGCTGGTAACCACACTCGAGCACGAGACAATGAATGGATCAAAAACCTGCCTGCCAACTACGGGCTCTGTTATCTTTACTATTGCGATCTGTCAGTCGTCGTGCAAGAAATTGTCAATAAAGTCTATTCAGTAGACTGCGTGATGGTGCCGTGGGCACAAATCGAGGCCCGAATTGGTGAGCTCAAGTCCCGAACTGAGATATGGCAATCCAACCTTCCAACCGGGCTTGACTTCACACGCAAAGAGGATAATGGACCAGATATCCTTCGCTGCAAACTGACCTTAGCGCTACATTACTACAGTGCGCGGATCACACTCGGCCGTCCCTGTCTCTGCCGGCGTGACGCGCGCCAGGGCCCGCAGCCTTCTTTCAGTCACGAGATGGCAGTGGTAACTTTGGAATCCGCACGGCTCATGCTGGGTCTGATCCCGGATGAACCGGATGCTCTCCAGCTGTATCAGATTGCTCCATGGTGGTGCATCCTCCACTATCTTATGCAAGCGGCGACCGTTCTCCTCCTCGAGCTGTCTTTCGGCACCGTCCACATGCCAGAAGAAGAAAATAACTTCATCAACCTGTCTAAAAAAGCAATCCGCTGGCTTTTCGCAATGTCCGAGCAGAGCATTGCCTCGCGACGCGCCTGGCAGCTCTGTGACCTCAGTCTCCGCAAATTGGCCCAGGGTATGAAGTACGACGTCAGTGACATGCCTTCCTACCCATATACCCCAGAGCCTGCATCCACTATCAGCTCGGAACCGCCATCCGACCAGTCCAAGTCTCATGTCGCTGGCGACTACTGGAGTCCACAGCTAGAACATCCCCCGGTGTCTATTCCGATGGCACCGGCTGGTGAAGAACAGCACACATACCCGAGTGTCTCGACTGCGGATCTGATGGAATCGTTGACGGCCGAGGCCCAGGACTCGTTCTTTCCTTATGATCCCATCAGCGGGGAGTTTATGCGCTCTTTCTTTCCCCATTCAAATGAGAATGTGAACTGGGAAACTTGAATACACTCATCATCCCATACTAATAAATGACTTCATATGAAACTACAAAATACCATGCAAGAACACGACAAAGCATGCGGGTTTTTTTTTATTACCATCTTATTCTTTTCGGCTGGCTTTCCCATCTATCTGCCTTTAGCCCAGTTATCATATCCAGTCTGCTTTGCAAGTTCCCATCGCTAGCAGTATACCTAGGAACCCCCTATTAACCTGTTTATATCCCTATCCTTATCCTTTTCATTCCATCTTCCCGAGGTCTCCTTTCTATTTCTACCCATGTTTAGCTACCTTAACTTCTTCACTTCACTTCATGCTTATGTGATTGATGTGCTGCCCGTTTTCTCTCTCTCTCCATTTTATGAACCCCTTTCCGTTTGATCTACCACCGATATCTCTTTGCATTACAGATATGTTATAATGGTGCCTCGAAGGCGATATCCAGATGATATTTGCGTTGAAAGCACTCCGAGGATCCAGGCTGCGCCTAGATCCTGAGCTGGACTCACAACGGGAATTTTGTGTGCTTGGTATTGGTCTCTAGCTAGTGCTGGTGTTTATCGGCGTTGAACCACAAGACTATGACTTTTGATACCAAATTTATTCACATCTTGTTCTCAACATCTTCCCTTTAGTGTAACCAGCACATTATAGAAGGAATATCCAATCTGAAGAACCGTCTTATCTTAATTATACAGCCTTCTTCTAAATTGACCCACGGAGTGAGAAAAAAAAATGAATAAAATAGTATATACATTCGAGAATAGTTTTTTACTTTGAAAATAAAAATACATACAAGATAGGATCTATGAGAAAAGAAGTCTCATCCCAAATCCTAGATCTTGTGATTATCATAAGGCCACTTCGGCTCTGGCTCCGGTGCTGGCTCCGGCTTCGGCAAAGACTCCGCCAATTCCTTCGGCCAGTGAGATCTCATGAAAGGATCGGATCTGTTGTACTTGATCCGCATCCTAACAGGCCTGCGTGTGGGCGAAGAAAAGACCTTTCTGAGCTGCATGCGGCGCATGTGGCCAGGGATCTCGATGTCGACTTGGTCTTCCGGGAGACCGAATTTGAGGAAGGTTTCGAGACAGAAGTCTAGAATGGACTCGAGCTCTGTTTGTGGCATCTTGCCATACTTTAATTGGTAGGGGTATTCCTTGCGGGAGATGGATGGTATATATGGAATGGTGGGGTCGTAGACGAAGGAGGAAGAAGAGGTGTTGTGAGGATCGGTGGGTTTTGTTCGGGGTGTAATGGGACTGCGGGATTGTTCGTCCGTTGCTTTGTTCACGCATGCTGCATACTCTCGGACGGCACTTCGAGCGAGGATGCGGACGGTGTTGAGGTCTGCTATTGTGGCTTTGCTTCGGACATGGTTGACGTAATCTGCATCCCATCCTGGGGAGCCGTGTGAATTGGCCCGTTCGTCGCTGAACAGCAGCCGGGCAACACCGCCTGGAGATTGGAGCTGGCGCTTGGGGGATACCCAGTCGACACAGACTTTATCCCAGAGTTGCTTGCCGACGATAGCGCCCTGCGTTTCCACAACGGCTGCGAAGATCTCGTGGAAGGTGGTTGGGGGGATCAAAGTGGCCTTGTGGTGTCCGGTGATTTCCTTGGGTGCCTCCACTTGTTTGAGGATGTCCGGTAGAGGGCCTGGGATGAGGGAGAGCACACGGTGCATACGAGAAAGTGTTCGAAGCTGGAAGTTCCTGACCTTCTCACGAGTGTAATTAGCATGCCACTCGCCGCGGAAAAGACGGAGCAAGATATCCGTGGCCTGATCCAAGTCCTCTGTATCTGCCTCAGTCAAGGTACCGGCAGATGTCTTATATTTAACGGTGGCATCGAGCCGAATTACCGCGCTTGCCAGTACACCGATATTGATGTAACCCCAAGATTTGGCTCGGTGCTCAGTCAGGAAGTTGAGCATCAGCACCACGCGCTTCCAATCTTTTCGTGCGATACTGAAGTTGATCAATGATTTAATAGTGTTCACAGAAAGAGGAATCGCGAGCGACTCAATGACACGCTCGCCGAGCTCGACATTAGCGGTGGCAGCCGCAAATCGAAGAATAGATGGCGCTAGGGCCTGGTTTCTATACGCACTTTGAGGGATGGCAGGCCCATCGATGTCATTCTCCAGGAGTAGTTGATGGCCAAAATCAAACGCGTGGGTTGTAGTCGCCACGTCAAGGAGATTGGCAAAAGTGGCGCAAGACAACTGCGGGATAGACGATTGGGAGATATCTTGAGGCTCAAAAGATTTGAAATCAAACAAAAGAGAAGCTTCTTCATCGCTAGCTTGGCTCATCCGCTCAAAAAAGTTTTGGATGTGCTGTGCCTTGCTTGCATCGGCAATATTTTGGAGCCAAGCATACTCGTGGAAAAGGCGTCCGCTTTGCTTGTCCCGAGCATAATAATTGAGATTGAATTCGATCAGGCCAGTCATGGCGGCCGATTCATCATAGAATTGCGCCCGCGTTTTCCCATCCAACACTTGTGCTAGACTCAACTCATTCCCTTCCCATGGAGGAACAACATTGTTCTGAGATCTTAAGAGATGCTCGAAGGAAACAGGATCTTCTGATGGGTTTAAACAGCCCGAGGCCAATATTCGTACAATGTGCCAATTGGTGAACCTGTTTGTTGGCCGAAGCTCCTCACGGCTGGGTACGGGAGGGTCAATAAGTTTAGTCAGAGGGGCTGATAAATTGGCGAGATCCTCAGGAAGATATCCACGGTCTCCCATTCCAACATAGGCTTTGTTCGCCAAGCCACTCCGCAGCGATGCAATCACCTCAGAGCTGATAGTTCGGAATCCAAGTCCATTGAATGGTGCTTTGTCCTGACCCTTGAGTGTTGGAGGCTTCTCGTTTTTGCCTGGCCGACGCCATGATTGCTCGATACTGACATTAGTTTGTTGTACGGCATCAAGGTCATTTATTAGAGGCGCCCAACTCTCAGCCTTCCACTCGCCAAGCCGGGCCATTTGATGCACCAGTAGTGCGCCCGTTCTGCAAAATCCATGCTCCACGCAACACCATAGAATGAGCTCAAGCCATATTTCGGGGCCCAGCTCTCGGATTCCCGGCGTGTAAGGAATGAAAGGTGACGGCTCTCCTGCATCAGCGGCCGCAGCGGCTACTGCTATTTCATGTTCATGCCACGCCGCGTCGGACAGAACGCTCATTATAGAACTGGACAACAAATGGAGTGCTGGTGGGCGAAACACAATCTGGCTGGCATCTGGTTTCGGATATTGATAAACTCTGTCAGAGATCATGCCGGCATGGTGTAAACGGGCAAGAGTTCGGAATACGCAGGACATGGCATGTTTCGAATCATCTGACCGACTGCGTGCAGCATACAAGATCAGAGAGCCGAGGTTTGCAAGTACTTCAGCCAAAATTCTCTCTCCAAAGAATCTCGGTGCAGGTTCTACCGTCAGAGTATCAAGAGAAATGTTATCTGATGAAAGAGGTTCTAGACGAGACCATTTCCAAGGGGATGTTGGTTTTGTGCCTCCCGTGAGCTTGCTGAGGGAGACCTCTTCGGTGATGGGAGACACCAAGTCAGATGTTGACTCATCTCTGCGGCGCACACGGAATGGTCTGTTCCAATCAAGCCCAGGCGAAGGATGTGTAGGAGGCATATGAGGAGCTAGCAACTCATAGGTGTCTATCATGCCGTTCAAAAGAGCCTGCACATTAGACCACTCATGGTGCGCAAATCCGAGATGCGCAAGGAGGTGAAACTCAAAATGAATCCTTCCATCCCATAGACACCCCAGTAGAGCATGGGTTCGATCAAGCTCACGTTGAGATTCGCGGAGTGGTGGAAGCCGCCTGGGCTGGCCTGCAGGTTGGGCGACATCTGCTGGTTTGGAAATTTTTGGTGGAATACAATCTCTCAGCACTGGCATCCATTCCTCAATATGTCTCTTCTGGTCATGCCTGAGGCGAGGGTGTTTGATTAAATTGTATCGGCGTAGAAAGAGAACTTCATCTGGGAAATTAATCTCTCTTTGGTCATTGCGCGTCTTCCGGGTATATTGAGTCCAAGTTGGCCGGGAGAAAGGAGACACGGATCGATATGGAACGAAAGGGAGGCGCGAAGCAGCTGGCCTGCGACCAAATGGCAGGATGCGGCCGGGGCGCAAGCACCTGCTCATGGTACCGCAACGAGGTTCGAAGGCGGGTGTATAGGTTTCGCGATCTCGGTGGGTACGGGATTGGCGTGATACATGTCGGTTTCACAGGTACATCGCGGGGTATTCAGGAGATTCGATTGAACCCCGTACCAACAGGGGCAAATGAATAAAGATGAGGGAGATGAGGTGAATGTTATTTCGAGAATTTTGGAGATCAGGAACTGCTGAGTCAGCACCGAGCTATCAGCCAATCGGAGGCCACAAAATGCGGAGTTCCTTATATTTACAACGCAGGTACACCTGTACTGTCAGGGAATTCTTCTCTTATTTAGATTTAACGATATATACAGTTAGTATATTGCCTGTTTATTGAGCTCTGGGTTACCTGTGGACGATACATGATGCTTAAGTACGGAGGGTTCTACGGGCGACCTCAGTGCTGTTACAGATCTATCTAGGTTCATAAGGAGCGCCCTAATATTCATTACTATCAGTATCTACCCACATTATTACTGGTCAAGAGACTTTATCCACTTTACTTCTATGTACCTCTGCAGCGTATGTCAAAACAAAATAGTATGGTGGACATAAATTGTTTATTTAGGAAGAGCATACTCCGTACAGCTTCAAGACCATGATTTGTTGAACCTTTAATTGAATACAGTCTTTTTCGAGGTCTTTGTTGCGGCACATTATTCTATACCCTTGAACTTCAAAGGTGCAGAAATGCATATAAATATATCTAATTGAAGAATCTTGCTTGTTTATAGGCCTTTCAACCCCATCTTTCCAAGTAAGATCTTAACGGATAACCAATCCTGCATCTGTGTATATCCCAGGAGCGACCTTTTATTTCGGATACGTTTTCATGGTAATGCCATCCACTTGAGTTCATAGTACTAAGTATGTTGTAAAACCCTCGGAGGGAGTCTCGAATAACACCTTTGCTTCGACCTAGTCACAACTCCAGTAATACTACCTACTTCAGGATTGACGGTGATGTTCATTTCACATAGGTCATTGTGAGTTAGAACTAATGGATACGTAAGAGCAATCTCGTTAGAACTTCTTCGCGGTGCTTAAAGATAAGCTTGGTGAAACACGAAGAGAGTTGCTGCTATAGAACCAGGGTAGGTTTATCTTAGAGGTCTACTAAAGAGTGGTCAGAGAGATATGTTCTATAAATCGGTTTAGCCGTGGATTATTGAAGAATATAGAAAGATTAAAAGATTATTTATACGAAAATACCTCGCAAAATGGGGCACTATTTTTCATGTCACGAAGCAGAATGAAATGTTGTCATAGGGGCTATGTAGATTTATCCTAGGGGCCTTACCTGTAGCATAGATAGCAAGGGAAGGCGACGATCTGATAAAATTTATATTAATACAAGCCTGCAAAATCCATACATGTCTCAACAAATTTTCCGAGTAAGCCCCGAAGTTTTTATGTCCAAAAGAGGGAGCCAGAAATACAAGATTGTACGGAAAGCTCCCCAATAGCTACGGTGCAACTATACGCCCCTTGAAGTCGAACTGGCTTCACAGCTTCGCCAGCAATCACAACAGCGGTTTGGTCACATTCGTCCCGCGTGAAGCTGCAGCTAGAAAATAATTAGTTGATATTTGTTTGTTTGGGCGAATGACAAGACATCCTAGGTGAAACTAGGATTTGCTAGGGAAAAGTATAAAAAGACCGGCGCCGAAGGCAAAACTGGGGTCATAAGGGGTCTCCGGTGGGGGCTGGTCTATGCAGTGTTAAGTACATATGTAACTGTGAACATTGCCTAAGGTATGTTTGTAGAAATTAATTAATTATAGTGGAATACTGAAGAGCGGTTGACCGTAGCCTGCTACATCATCATTCTCGGTTATAGGATCATAACTGGGTCATATAGCGTATTTCGATCGGCACCGCATACTCCCTACCGTAATTTCAGGTGCCAAAAAAAGGAGCAAATATGCCAACAGAAGCAAAATCTGCTATGTGATGGATTAAAGATACTGTTTCTTGAAGCATGTAGATAAGACCCTTTGCAGGGGGTTTGTGGGTGACGATATCTGGTAGATTTCTAACGTTATTATAGTTGTACTAGTTATGTATTCACAAATTAACAGATTTACTACTCTACATGACACCCAGGAAAATATTCCAATATAGCAACAATCTCTTCTCTATAGCCGGTCCAGCAGCGACAGAAAACACAGCAATGATCTATCTCACATGTTACACAAGTGAAGCTGCAAAGTGCAGAATCTAGAACAACATCTGGCGCGCGTGACGACGAGTGAAGTCTCCCTGCTCACCAACTGTAGCAGCAGTCGCGGTCGCAACAGGCAAAACGGTGAAGGAACCGCTAGTGGCCTGGCTACCGGAGAAGCCGCCGGGGAACCCAGGGGGAACACCGGTAGACTCAGGGAATCCAGGAGGCACGGCAGTAGAAGAACCGATAGGAGAGCTGGTAGGAGAGCTGGTAGGAGAGCTGGTGGGGGAGCTGGAGGACTCAGATCCATGACCGTGACCTCCATGGCCGAACCCTCCATGGCCGAGTCCGCCGTGACCAGGTCCCTTAATACCAGGTCCGTGACCAGGTGCTCGACGGCCAAAAGAGAATCCAGTCGGGGTAGGCCATCCAGTTGGGAATCCAGTAGGAGTGCCAGATGGGGTTCCGGATGGAGTGACAGAGGGGGTTCCGGATGGGAATCCAGACGGGGTCCCAGTTGGGGTTCCAGATGGGAAACCGCCAGGGAAGCTACTGGAAGGAGAGCCGGTAGGAGCGGCAGCGTCAGCCTTGTTGGCGTGCTGGGGAGACAATGTCAGCAAAGAACGAGATCTATTTGAGGATTTTTAGTGTAGATACTCACAGGCAGCTTCCAAGCCGCAGCAGATGGGGCCATAAATAGGGCAGCAACGCCAATGGCAGCAGTGAACTTCATGATGGAGAGTGTTGAGTTGTTGGACACTTGAAAGTGAAAGTGGGAAATGAATGGATGCTCGTAGGAGTAACGCAAAGAAAGTCCTGGAGCTTTTAAAAAGAATGAATGTGCACAGCACTTGCGACCAAAGAAGACCCTTGAGAGCAGGAAGTTCGAGCTGGTTATATACCCCTAGTGTTTCATTGTTGAGGGTCAAAGGATTGAGCCGTTAAAAGGCCGCCAAAAGACCGCCGAAACACCATTTGTTCCGTGAGAGGAATCAGATCTGCAGGGGAGCAGGTCTCATCCCAAGGCGAAAAAAACTCTAAGTAGGAGAGATCTTCATAGATGGGAAAATAGCCCTATCACCCCGGGTATAATATATTATAGTGGAACCAGGAAATACGGTACAGATGGTGGACGGAATGGCTGTATATTGTGCGGAGCAAGTTGTTTCAGACAAAAGAGAGATGGATATAATGGGCGAATGACAGATCTCCACCTTGTTGTGCACATCGCTCCTGTCGATCACTTGTGTGATGGACAAAGGAGGTGTGTCCTGCTTAGATGGAGATTGGCCAAAGGCGGCATGCCGCGCCAAGACTGCCTAGAAACATTTTGTACTCAGTACGGAGTACTTTGTACACTTAATAGTATATTAGATATGTTGTATTTAAGAAATCTAACTTGTGGAATTTCTTTCATCCCTAGAAGTATTTTTGCTTGCTTATCTCGGATGAATTTTGCTGTGAATAGGTGAATAGATGCACATGTGTTATGTGAAAATATCCACGAATATGCTTCTAACTAGCTACAGTGTAAGTGTATGTTTTATTTGCTGTCTCTAGAACAAATTATATACTTCATATAGCTTTTTATAGAACACTCTATCACAAACTATATTGTGGGGTTCATATCGCCCAAACTCATCGATAACCAATTGATTTCAGACATTTTAATAGATCTTTTAAAGTTTGGCTTGCTGTCCACCTTTAAAAAGAATGCCGACATGGAATGGTGTCATGCGCTGGTCAAAGCTTACAATACCACACAAAATGCAATTGGGAAAGTTAGCCACACCTGCCTATATATGCATTCACGGATACAATCTCTGAATGAAAGTCAAATAGTATCCACCGGTATTCTCAAGCATGGTCAATTGGAGATGGATAGTTGCCGGTCTCAATGTTATAGACATAGATAGGCTTCACAATAGTGTTGGTCTTATTATCAGGCTGCACAAAGCGAGTGCTGTGGCCCAACTGCGAGGCACACATCCACAGGCGCTGCTGCGTATTGCTCTTCGCATCAATGGAAGTGCCGCCAGTGCTGGGAGTCAACGAGAATGGCTCGACATGGTTGGGAAGCAGGTCCGCTGCTGTGTCATTGTGCAGGGCATCGCTCAAGTACCGAGTTTCAATGCGCTACATGTATCCAATGCCAGGTTGGTAGTAGAGGTATTTGCCGTCCGGCGATACTTCAAGTTGATCGGCGTGGATATACTCAAACTTGCCAGTCGACTGGGTGCGCACGAGTTGGCCGTCACTCGATAGCGGCATCAAGGCGACTACTGATTTATGTTCCGGAGCACCATGCGGGCAAACCCCGTCACCAGGTCTAGCACAATGACGGAGCCGATGGTATACTATGTGAGGTAGGCGTACTTGCCGTTGAAACGCACGTCGTTCAGCGATCCCTGCACCTCGTTGATAGTTAGATTGAACGAGATGAGCTTCGACGAGTTGTAAAAGTCATGAAGAGCTCCACTGTCTATCACCCAGAGGTTTCCATCGGGGCCAACTCGCTGCGAGTTGGCCTTTTATCAATCGACTTGAATCTATTCTCGACTTAACAGTCTCTTCAACCAGCTTCAGAACCAGTGCAGGATCATCTCGATATTTTATTTTCATTAACAGGAATACATATGATGGAGGAAGGGGATACTTGGACCAACCTATTTTTCTCTGGCAGCCGTCCAAACACCCTAAACGCCAACGAGCTTGAGGGCCAAAAATTCTGACCTTTTTGTGCTGAAGACGACAACTGGGAACTAGGAAGCAAGGTCGATATATCAAGAGTACCGGGTGCGAACAGTATACAGGTGTTCTGGCTTCGGATCAAAGGACGCAGAAAATACGTCGGCAAAGTCGTAAGTAGAGGCAACCATCAAACGCGTGCTCCGATTAATCCTATACTAGTTCCCTTGTTATTCTAAGCGAGATGCCACCATACAGCTTCACCGTATCGGGGTACCGCCAAATCCAGAAAGGATAGACGATGCTATATATGAGTTCGATAGATTTTATCGGGAGGCTCGGGCATACAGCCATATTGACCTATTCTGTCCCGCCCGTGAAAGAATCTATTTCCTACAATTCCACGGAGTGATGACAAATATACCGAAATCTCGATTTTCTTCTGGATATTGCCATGAGCGAGCGATTGTGCTAGAGGCAATAAAACCGGACCTACGCTCTCGACGAGTTCTTAGTGAAGTCGCCAATCACCAGTCTGAAAGCTTCTTAGGTGTCCTTGAAACCCTATCTGAAAGGTTTTATACAACTCCTACAGTGGTTTCTTTGAGCTCGTTCGAGCAGGAGTGGTATCATTCTTTGCTGAAAGACCGACTTCGTCGTCTAGATACTTTACATCGAATTGGCATAACACATGGCGATATCCATGATTTCCACTTTCGACTTCCCAATGACATTTACGATACAGTTCTATACGACTTCTCTGAATCGTACACTTTCTCTAGGAAGCAACCGTTTCGGGTAAGTGGTGGAAGACTTCGACCTTTAAAAGATATATCAAAGGGTGAACGTGAACGTGTTCTTCTACATATCCTCAATCGGTAAGAAAGAAGACTTTAATATTCATATTGCCACTAAAATACATTCAGAGCCGCCTCACGAGATCTTCGTTCCCATCTGATACATTTCAACAGCAAAGCATCAGTTGCCGGCATCAAATCTGCACACATCTCTGCTGTTGATAATACACTCTGGAAGTCTCTCGATAAAGAGGAAGAATTGTTAGAGTTGATCATACTAAAAGTCTCCTATCACCCGGATAGTGAGTTTCTATTGATATGTTCCCAGATTTTAGATATTGGTTATTAACTATGCTAGACTTTTCGATGCCGACCTTGAATTCCATTTTCCCTTTTCTGGAAGCCGTATGCCCAACCTCTGACCCCTGCTGGCATATTCGTCGAGCTAGACTTTTACGTCAATATGAGTCAGTTTGGGCAGTCTTTTGTGACGATATAACCTACCCCCAATCAATCACATTTTATTGTGAGCCACAATTTGAAACGATTCAAAAAACGAAGGACACTTGTTTTATACTTTGCTTGGTACCACAGTCATGGGGGATTGCGTCATTGTCGAAGTTTTGTTTTGCCGGGCTTAATGAGCTACGGAAATATTGCTCTCGTTTTATTACAGCAAAATCACCCGGGGCAATACTAAGTCGAGACGAATTTTGGAAAAAAGCGGAGTCTAGAGGAAAAGGGGATATAGAATTATGAATAATGAAAACTTTGCCCTGGTTTTTTTTTCCCACGTGGTACCATTTAGACAGGAAGTCCCAGATCATTCCATTAGATGACATAAGTCGCTCTTGTTTCCAAGGTTCTGAGGAATCTAGCTTCAAAATATCCACGAAGGAAACCCCATAATCGGAAAAGGACCTCTAGACGCGGAGTAAATTGTACCGAGGAAACACAGCACAAACAATCTATCAGTACAACTCGAAAGGTAGCATTTGTAGCAAGATTTTTGGCCTCTATACTACCGTTGCTAGGTAGGAAGCCGTTCAATGCTGATATTGTTTCTTGGCCATCTGTGATGCCCATCATTGGCCAGAATAACCCCGATCATCGTTATCTAGGTATGTCCACGGGTAAATATGGGATGAGACTTGGCAATGCCACTTTTTGAGGGGTTAGCAGAGTAAGCTGACCCGGATATTTATGAAACCGGAGAATGCGTTGGCACATGCATGTAACCGATTGACAGTCGCTTTTCTTGTTTTCCTTGGTTTTCCACCGAATTTTCTCTCTCTCCTTGAGAGGGATGTTTCGAGATGAACTGCCACACTTCAATTTCTGAAAAAAACTATGCGTGCAGCACGTGGTGGCCATTTTTTTCTCCTAATTATCGTATTGTGTGGATCACAGTGATACATGGTCATATTGCCAAGGAGGACCCGATGGGGCACCGGGACAAGACTCGGAGAAACAGTACACCGATACTAGGATATGCAAGTGATCCGTTCCCGAGAAGGGTCCCTTTTTCAGAGTTATTATACAGCGCTGGCAGTGGCTGAGTTAGAGATCAAGATCATCTTGGCTCCAGGCAAGGAAACCTAGATATCGACTAGCGCCATGCTGCCAAGATTGCGCCGAGGGCGGAAATGGCGTTAGGTGACTCGAAGGCTGAAGATCTCAGGCTAAATGATGGCTACTTCGGTAGGCTCCAGATTATAGAACCACAATAGCGTTGTTCTAAACATTAAGTTCGTCAATCTTCTATAGTTCTAGACAGACAAAGCTTATCAATCTAGAGGTACTCGGTCGATACTGATGTCTTTCTTAGAAATCGACTCCCAACAGTTCCACTCTCGATTTGTCCTGTTGTGAAGTCGAGACTCGAGACGGAGGACTGTACCCTTTCTCGCATAACCACTTGAATATCAAGTTCATTACTTCAACTGTTGTCATAAATTAAATTCTATGTAGCCTTTCTTTATTGTGACTATACGTTCGTAAGAGAACATTGTGGTTTCAACACCCAGTAGTTCAAGGCACCCGTAGGCTGCACGCAAGCCATTCCAAGTCATTGGGCAAGAACACCCGACGAAAATACCTGGACATGGCCGAGGCCGATCTTGCTTTGTCAGTTCGAGCGGCCTAGTGTAAGGGTTCTTGGAGTACTGCAGATGTGCTTAGTGGAGCTCCTTTCGACTTCAAAATGAGATACTTATGCGCCAAGGTTGAGAAATCTCCATGAGATGCAATGGCAAGGCAAGTGCGCCGAATACTACCCCTTGCGACCAAAAACGCGGATAATATCAGCCTTCTTGGAAGATGTCCAGCACGGAAGCTGTCCGAGCTGTGGATAAGCTGCTGTTAAATAGCCAAGAGGTTGCTGATAGCTACAGAGGCCGACACCCGTTTCTAAGTTTACCAAGATGCTATACTCTACTCTTCTCTATGGTCTGTCCTTGGCCCTCTTTGCTCAGGGAGACGTGACCAAGGAGCACAATGGCCGTCTGACAACGACCGTCATTCTGGACACCCCCACCACGGGTGCCAGTACCACGCCAGAGGGCCGGGCCTTCCTCAAACTTGCTCGAGTTGATGGCATAACAGGCTCCCAGATTGTTGAGGTCATCGACGAGGTCGGAGAGCAAAGGCTAGTGACGTATTCCAATGATACATGGAACTCATGGAATGCCACCACCGACAGCGAGATTGACTCGCAGACCAAGTATGTCTCGGCGCCTGCGGAAAGTAGTGTCATGTGACATTTTCCTTACATTAATTATTTTAGAACAGTTAGGCTTAGACTTAGATCTGGAATTGAATCAGAGATTATCGCGAACTTGGTGAAATATCTATACGAGAGAGCTGTCACGATGATACTTCATAATATGGTCTTGGTCGTTTCGCCGAGTGTTGACTATCGAAAGCGGCCGTTACATTAAGCACAGTATGTCCATTATGGTGCTTGAACATAAATTGCAGGTGGTGACACCGAGTTCGGTAAGTACTGTATTACGACTTTCCAAATATGTCCTTTTGCACATTTTGAAAGTCATCTTCTAGGCTCACATCAGGCTGTGCGGTTGTTCTCTAGATACATGTATGGGAGGAGTGAAGTTTATCACGATACCTATATAGGTCATTCTTGCGGCCATGCACCTGGCATCACCTCCACTGGCCGCTCGATCATTTCCCAAAATTCCCCTACATAAGAATCAGTTGGGTCGGACATCCATATATGCCAATCTTTGGGGGAGGGGCCATGGGTAAATCCAATCACTCTTAGCGATATGTGCATTTCTAAAACTCTATCCCGCACCCAGAATTCTCGCCGGATTGTCTGATTTTTCCAAATCAATTCCTCCGCTTTGCCATATTCACTAAGATCCACACCAACGGCTTCCAGTTGTTCTAACCATAGTTGAACGGCGAGTTGTTGAACGGCGAATTGATTAGCATCGGAAGGAAACCAATTTGAGAGCCATCCCTCGATGCACGACAGAAGGGGAGTTCTCTCGTCAATTATGTAATTAATGTCAATTCCAACACTCAGAAAGTCATGGCAAAGGCTAATCCAAGCGCCAATTACCGACTGACATTTGTGGGCACCGCCCGATCTTTGAAGGGGCCATTGACATGCCCCAATATGCGCCGCCGTAGAATGAATTAACGTCGAGTTCAGCTCTTGACAAAACTTGAAATCATCAGGTTCCAAAATATCCGTTTTTAAGACAATTCGGATAACGTTCGGCGTGGAAACATCGATGCTCCAGTGCCGTATGGTCCTTGCTATGCCAAGGCCCACCCGGAGACGAATCTGTTTTGGCAGTTGGTAGAAGGAAGGACAAATGTGCTGTTGTAGGAAAGAAAACTCTTCTGGCGTTCCTAGAAACCTGCTTAGGACAGAAACTGCCCATTCTTCGGATTGATAGCTCAGATCTATATGGCGGAAGATGACACGCATAGATGGAACCAATGACTCCAATTCATATTCTGTAGTTGGTAGGTGGTGTAATATACTACCAAATGGTAGGTAATCTGAGCATTCCAGATCTGCTCCTTGATCTAAGAGAAACGATATCATCTTAGTTCTATTTACGCGGCTGACCATCTTGGTTATCCGTTAGTACGTTAGAAACCAATGCCTTGCTAAGGTTGCACGAAATGCTTACATGAATTAGTGATTGCCCATCCAAACCGTGGATTCGGTCGAAAGGCGATGCTTGCCTGGAGGCAAATAGATCCTGGAGTCCTTGGATGTCTCCATTCGCCACAAGCGAGACTGCTTTTGCATTGTAGGGAACCACACCATAAGCTCGCAAGTACCAGTTCCACCCTCCTGGAGCTTTAATGCCAGCCACTTCTAGGACTTCCGAGGTAATCCAGCGAGGCAAGCTAAGCCGCCACTTATAGCTGCTGTTTTGAGTAAATTTCAATCCTTTATATTGTGATACAACAACGGATTTGGTGTCATTGGCAAAAGACTCGGTCCCTAGCGAAACCGTCAATGAGGCAACCTGGTCATGACCCAACGGAAAACCATACCTTCCATAGTTGTCGTGGTCCTAACTTTTTCCGAAGACGAACGGGCTGTATCAAGTTTTACCATCGTTTCAATAATCAACTGAGACTGAGCTTGAATGTGAGCTTGAGTAAGGGCCCTATATTCATCAGCTGACCAATACCAACTGTAATCGAATATAATCAAATGGCATACCGGTGATAGCATTGCTCAGACCACATGAGTAACTGAATAACATTTCTTAAATGATCCATGTGCTTTTCGATCTTCCCTCTTTGCATCACAATCTTAACAGACTTAAAAGACCGACGCAAACGGCTGGGAGATTTAACATCTCGAACGATATCGTTGCAGACCGTATCCAACTCATTCGCTGCTTCTTTGCAATAGGCTAAGCTTTGCAGCGCAGCCTCACTATTCTCCAAGCGGGGATTCGGATTTCGGGACAAATCTTCCTCAACGTTCACTAGTATTTTGCCAAAGATCTCGATTTGTTGCACTAGCTTCCGTAGATCGTCGGGCGCGTCGCGTAAATCGTGGTAGCATTCTTTCAGTGTGATGATGGTCTTTCCGATTTGAACAAGAACCGTCGCAAACGTTATCGCGCCTGAAACTACCCCGATGACCTCGGCCATCTTCTATTGACTCGGGGGCTAGGCTGTGAGGGGCTCTGGGTTCGGCGAGGTACTCATCAGTACAGGAGAGTCTGATATTAGGGTGTGCAAGACAAACACCAATTCGAGAAAAAAAAGAACTGACTAGAATCAAGGATAGAAGAGGAGGTTTTGATGATATTAGTCAACGAGGCTCAGCTACATATCATGGTGGGTGTTTCGCCCGATGCGCAGCTTGTCAGAACTGCTCGACGAATCATTATTTTTGTTTTGCCGCCGTTGATTGCGACTTATTTTAGGACATGTCGATTGCAGAAGTAACTCATTGGTACCTAGAGCTGCAACGTGGCCTTCATCCTCCCAGTTATGTACAGCTAACTAGTTACTATATTATCAAATTAAGGATACAGCGTACGCATAACATACAATAGAGGCCTAGATGCAACACTTTTTGCTACGTACTTATTTATAGAAGCCTTCCTTTGGATTATTTCGGCTAAAAAACTTATGGCGATCGTTCTTTCTTTTACCTCCTAAAACAGGGACTCCTATACCCAAGGTACACTTATAATATTAAAACGATATATGCATTGCGCATCCTGAACTGACCCGGGGTATTGTACATGAAACCAACACCATTAAATTGAACACCAAATCATCAAATCATGACAAAGCAACTTCAAAGCTCCTCTTCAAGAACTTCTTCACCTCCAAGCTCTTGTTCCACTTCGTCAACCACAAAGCTCTCGTAGTCCTCGAGTCCCTTTTGAACATGTACTTTGAAGCGAATCACGTCGTTTAGCATTGTTTCGACGTTAGTGTGCAACTCCTCTCGGAGAGAATTTGCCCGAAGCGTCAGTTGCTCGTATTCGATATTGGTGTTCATCTCGCGCTGCTCCATCAATTGTACACTGTCACTGAGCGTAGCGCGCATCTTTGCCAATTCCTTCTCCATCTTCTCAATTTGGGCATCGGAGGCCAGCTTCTGAGTAGTTGTGATTTCCTTTGTTCGCTCAAACTCCTCCTCTGCTGCTCGGCGTCGATGCTCCAGAGCCTCGACCTCGCTTCGTTTCTCATCCATTGCCTCTTTGATGTTGTCGAGTAGATTGCGGCGCTCAAGGTCGTCATCAATCCCTTGCTTCCGTCGTTCATTGATCTCTTTCCGGAGTGATTGCAGGCTGTTTCGGACAGAGCCCCGTAGGTCTAAACTAAGCAAATGCGCCGGGTGGTAGCCAGTGAAAGGCTCCGCCAATAGGCGATCTCCCTCGGGAGAAATTCGGTTTGGAGGGCCACCAATCTGACTCGCGGAGAAATTGCTCTCATTAATATTGAGACTTAGTTCATAATCTTGGCCCTTCGCGTTCTCCGCAGCCGCGGGGATCAAGCTAGTTTGGTAGCCAAGAGTATTGTAAGCTTTCACGATCTGTTCTAGATCTTCCAGTTTCTGGCTAGCTTCCGCTTCCTTCTCCATGACACGGGCATGGGCCTCTTCGAGGCGAGCCACGGTATCTTCGAGATTCTTCTGCAGACGTTCTCGCTCTGAGTTCATGCGGTCGATATCCTGGATAGTGATGCCTTGGCGATCAACACTTGCTTGGAGATCGGAACGCTCAGATTCAGTGGCCTGAAGATCGGTATCGGTTTTCTGGATCTCCGCGTCGAGGAATTTTATGCGAGTCTCGTATTTTTCGATTTTGCCTTTGACGTTCTGGTTATAATCTTCAAATTTCCTCTTGTCATCCTCCAAGATACGGAAGTGTTTATCCAACTTGGCGATATCAGGAGCACTCTTCTCCACCTCTTCGATTTGATCGCGAAGAGCCCGGTTCTCCGCCTCTAGTGCCTCCATTTCCTGCACGTACCGCTCATTACCAACAGCAAATTCTCGCGACATGTTTTCAACATGCGGAACCAACCGCTTCTCCGCGGTGTCATCATCCTCGTCTTCACCACCCTGCAGCCAATCATGGTAGGCTTGAGTGAGGAAGCGGAAAATAATACGATCACCGCTGACATCGACACCCGCCTCAGCACAGGCATCATCATACTCGCCGGACTGATAGCGATCCATCATTTGTGCCAATTGCATCAACCAATGTAGCATTCCGAGGAAGGTCGACCAGTTCTGACCACCAACGGCTGCGATTTGTGACTTCGTAATGCCTTTCTCATACGGGTATCTAAGCTGTTTCAGGATTGGCGGTACTTCGGAGTCCATTGCTTTTTGGAACTTGTATCCTGGATCGATTCGATGATAGAGCCACTGGAAGATAAAGTTGAAATCCTTTTGGGTCGGCGAGCGAAGAGTGTTCTGCCCCAAGGAATGTTTCATCTCCAACTCGAACCCATGAATAGTCAAATACTCCAACAGTTCCTGGCCAATCCGTGCCTGGAAAGATCGGTCTCTGAGCGGGCGCGGGTCTCTGGGAACACCAGCCACGGTGGGAACTTGAGTGAAGAAAGATTGGTGTCCCATCGGTCCACCTGTAGATGGTCGCGAAAACACACTGCTTCTGCGCTGTGGGTTCTGAGGAGGCGCGGGATTGGAGGAAAGAGACCCTGGCGCATAGCTCTGCCGACTGGCACCCGCCCCACTGAACATGTTACTCGAGACTGATCGGCGAACAGATGAAAGGCCGGCATCAGCGCCATATGGTCCACCAATTGACATGCGCGTAAAGTTGGGCTGCTGCGGGCGACTAGTGGAGCCCATCAAGGAACTTCGGTGGTTCTGAGAGCTGAACGGGGGGTTTTGGAATCCGATAGAGCTTGCGCGCTTCAGTGCCGACTGCGGTTGGGGGATGGCGGAGAAGTTCTGTACACTCCCGAGAGTCTTGATCGCAATATAAATTAGCCCCAAGTCTTGCGCTGTATATGAGGAATCTATACTTCTCGGGGGCGCTTAATACTGAAAAGCCCAGTATCTTGCGACATGGTGATAAACAAGCCGCGAAGGCGGCAATAGACAAAGCGATCCTTTTGACAACTGGATTTTCGATATGGTTGTGTATAGATAAAGATTCAAGCTCCAAGTGGATTGCACCACACAATCTGAGAGGAGGGGTTTAATCTGGTTGTTTGGCAGCCACGAGGCGGGATTTAGGGTCGATGTAAACAAATGCGTGCCACTTTTCAAATGAGGTAGGCGGTGTGAGTTTAAAGGAAAAACAGTTTCGCCGATAATCACGAGACTCCCGGTCTGGGGAAGCCTTGGCGTTGGGGCGAGTTCCGAGGTCCAAATGGCGATTGCCGATGGGAGCGTCGCATCTCTCTCCCTAATTCATCTCTCCTGCACTTCACTGGCAGTCGACATCAATCATAATGGCTCCACGCGAGGAGCTTATTGCCTCAGCTGTAAGTTATTTATTGACATAGTGTCTCTACTATCATCCGCTTTCGGAGCTACCGCTAATATGTGTGTCCGTTAGATTACCTGTATGGATTATGAAGCACACGACTTGATGTGCAATGATCGCTGACTTTGTCTAGTCCTCCAGGACCCATCGGTTGCATCTTCACCCATTGAGAAGAGAGTCTCATTCCTTCAATCTAAGAACTTGACTCAAGAGGAAGTGGACATTGCCTTATCGCGAGTGGGCGAAGACCCGTCTGCTGCGGCCGCAGCTACAGCTTCGGCATCCCCGGCGCCTAGTTACTCTTCACAGCCAGTTCCTTACCGGCAACCACAGCCGCCTCAAGGATATGGCTATCCTCCATATAATCAATGGCAGCCCCCTCCTGAGTACGTTTACCTACCGATCGTCGCATGGTGTTTGAGACTAATCACATGAAAAGGCCACCCAAAAGAGATTGGCGTGACTGGTTTATTATGGCGACAGTCGTGGGTGGAGTTGGTTATGGGTTGTACACCGTCACAAAGGTATCGAATGGTCCCCTCTCTCAAAACTAATGGCGCTGATCAATCCATCCAGCGTTATATCGCACCTTTGATCGCCCCACCGACCCCTCCCCAGCTGGAGCAAGATAAAGAAAACATCGATGAGCAATTCTCACGCGCATTTACTCTAATCGAACAACTATCGACCGACACTGCTGCATTGAAGACCGCCGAGGAAGCCCGTACCGAGCGCTTGGATGGGGCTCTCAAGGACGTGGAGAATCTTGTTGCTGACCTCAAGAATTCATCCCGCCGAAGAGATGATGAGACTCGTCGCATTAGTGACGAAGTGAAGTCATTGAAGGATGCCATTCCCAAGGCCCTTGAAGGTGCTCGGGAAGGCAATGAGAACCGACTGAAGGAGCTCGGAACTGAGCTCAAGAGCTTGAAGACCTTGCTGGGCAACCGACTTGGTGGTAGCGGAGCTACCCCCGTTGCTGGCAGGACTATTGGATCCACTTCCATTCCCAGCATTCCTCGCCCGGCACCGGAAGAGACCCCCGCCACTTCCGCTCCTCCTGCCACCACCAACAGCTTGGCTGCTACTGTGACACCAGCTGAACAGGAGCCAACTCCAGCTGCTGCCCCGGTGAGCACAAGCCAGAGCCCCAACCCCCTCTCGCAGCTTGGTCGATCTGCCTCCATCCCGGCGTGGCAAATGGCCGCAGCCAACCGGTCTAAGGCCAACTCGCAGCCTAGTACACCTGCTACCCCTGCTGAGACCACCGCTAGCCCTAGCCTGGAGCAGAGTGCCCCTCCCAGCTAAAGTTGATTTGGGGTCGTTGAGTTATTGAATATTGTATACTTCTTCGCCTAGATGTATTTATCACAATGAAGTTTTTTTTTTTCCTGGACGAAACATTTGCTTCGTAATATAACAGCCTTTTTTTATGTATAAATTTGTAGTCAAAATTAACAAAATCGAGGCGAAGGATGCGTTGGAATCGAAAACCCGGGGATAATCTTGCCCAGGTGGTGGCCGAACCGATAAGCAGACCTGTCTTTTCTTATCAACCAAACTCCGCCAGACTTTCCAGAGCCTCTCAACCACGAAGGAAATCAGCGAAAATGCCTTCACCAACTCGCTCATCGCACCGAGATGCTTCTCCCTCTGCACCAAGCTCAAGCCGCCATCACCGCAGCCGCCACAGCCATTCCCACCGCCACCGGCCCCGAGAGAGCTCGCGCTCGCGCTCTCGCTCTCCGCACCGCTCAGACAGACACAGATCTCACCGTCACCACCGCCGTAGCGAAGACAGAGAGCGTGGACACAACGAGAGACGACACAGAGATGCTCCAGCAAAACCGGTCGTGCTCCCTTACCAAGCGCGCGAGCTATCAGGGCGCGACCTGAAGGTTTACGAGCCCATGTTTGGCATGTACTTGGATATCCAAAAAGGAAAATACATTGAAGACTTGAGCGAAGACGAGGTGAGAGGGCGATGGAAGAGTTTTACGCAAAAATGGTAGGTCTGAGGGTGTTCTTTGCTTGGCGCGATAAATACTGACATCACAGGAACCGTGGAGAACTCGCCGAGGGATGGTATGATCCCGTTACACTTGACAAGGCACGCCGGAGTGCAGAAGAAGAACTGGCAGCTGGTCCGAGAGGCGGGCGCGAATCGCCTGATTATACGCAGGCCCAGCGAACGACTAGTGAAGCCCCACAGAACCCGCCAGTAGGCGACGATGATGACGAAGATGAGGATGATGAGTACGGGCCTAGTCTGCCACAAGCTCGATCAGGGAGAGGTGGCCCACAAGCCGGCCCTGCAATCCCGACTATGCAAGATCTTGAGCTTAAAAGAGGTATGTTTTTCTACTCCTCCCCCGGGGATATGCCCAGAGTTCTGACCTTCTTATAGAATCTGCTATCGAGGATGCCATCGCTGCCCGCGGTGAGTCACGCGATCAGTACCGCGCTGAAATTCGTTCGCACAAATCCGAAATGCGCCATCTCCAAGACGAAATTGCGCCGCGGGCTGAGGCGGGCACACGGGAGAGAATGCTCGAGAAGCGGCGAGAAGTTGCTTCAAGCAACCGTGCATTTGCGGACGCGCGTGGTGGTTCACCCGAGGCAGCTCGGGATGAAGATTTAATGGGTGGGGACGATGAGTTCTCTGCCTTGAAACGGGAGAAGGAGAAAGATCAACGTAAGAAGAACGATCGTGAGATCCGGAGAGAGGAGATTCTTCGTGCGCGTACAGCGGAGCGAGAAGAGCGTGCGCAGGCATATCGACAGAAGGAGCAGGAGACTATGAGCTTCTTGCAAGCCCTGGCAAAGCAGCGATTTGGCTGAAAACTAAATAGCCCGTGTTCACGCGCCGTCCCCTTTCTGAGTGTCCTATATTCTTCACTGTCAGAGTCCTAAAATAATAATACATCTAAGCGGCGGGCCTGTGAATTACTAAATGCGGTTAATATAACGCCCGTATAATATACCAATAGTATTATGGGAGAGTGGTTAAAAGGCCATAAGGTATACGTCGAGGATTAGCCTCTATATTTACCCAACCTAAGCCCTATTAATCCCTGTTGGTGGCTATTGAAGGTTAAATTATTAAAACTATACCCCTAATTAGTAGAAATTGGTATGATTAAGACAGATTAGGAGTATATTCAGAGAGCTATACACTGTATAGGATGCACCTGATTAAAGACAACTTGATCCGCTCCGTACCTAGAAGATTGCTTGCTACGCGCAAAGAAAAGGGTTACTACACTAAGAATTAAATGCATTGGCTTCGTTAGCTAATTCCCTATCTTTTAATGCTAAAATCAATATATATTTACTATATTGGTGTGGTAAAATACATATTTGAATGTAGAAATATATAGTGGTTGGCGTGCGAGAGAAAACCGATTGTGGCAGAGCTCCAAGATTTCCGTCTCAAGGTCCTCGGACCACAACATTGAAGATATCGTGAGATAAGTGCCAGGCTGTTCTTGAGCACCTGAAAGACCGCAGTAAAGTAGCAGAGCGATGTGCCGGTAGCATGGGGACGATTCGACCTACGTTGTTGACGGCTCTGTCGGGTGAGATCCATCCTTGGCATTGATTGATGTCAGGCTAATTCGTGAAACAGAACAAGGTGACCAACAGCAAGACCCCAACGAACAACCGGACATAGCAGCTTACAACATAGGGCAAATGCCGTGTCCGGAAGATCATTTTCGTGACTTCGCTTTCGATAACCAAATCTTCTTTGACTCTTTTTGGTATGATTTGGCATTTGATGATTTCCAGCTTCGGTTGGGAAATCGCTCTCCTACTGCAGAAACTAAGGCTTTGTGGAAGTCCGAAGAGGAGGTGTAGTAGTAAAATAAAATAAAATAATAAAGGATAAATGGTGAGAGTACGAGGATAGAAGTGGCTTGACGCGTAACCATCTAGAAGTTCATAGGCAATAGAGTATGTAACAATAGCATAATACATAGTATAATACATAGCCCCTATAATAGAAGTGCGCAGAGTAGCAAGACTCCAATCAAAATATCATACTTCACGTTGTCACTCACCTGTACACTTCCGTGCTTCTTCAGTTCTTCCAAAGAGTGCTGCGCAGAGTGCTATTCAACTGCGCACGGTAGAGCTTGTGCTCGTTGAGAATGTACAATTGCCCTTTCTTGCCGAAAGAGAAGTTTGAAGAGCCACCACTAACCAAAATCTTTCCCAGTAAGACACCGCCAGACGACCAGACATTGACACCGTCACCGCAGCCAGCGTACACATTACCGTACTGATCAACCTTGAGACCATCAGGAATACCATCACTAGGCATGGCAAAGACCCGACGGTTAGTTAAGAAAGGCTGTCCGTTGATGGTGGACACATCGAAAGCATAGCTAGACCATGTTAGTCAAAAATTCCCCATCGCATCTCATTCATGCATAAATGAAAACCATCCCAGGGCTCAACTTACATAGTGGCAGGCTTCAGCACATCAGTAGTCCCATCACCGATTGTCTCGGCAGTATCGGAAATATACACGGTCTTCTCATCAGGCGAGAAAGAAATTCCATTAGGCCGAGCGAGTCCATCCGCAATAACGCGCACAGCCTTGGTAACAGGATCATACCGGTAAACCTGAGCTGGCAACTTGGGCTTCGGGCGAATACCCTGGAGCCAGCCATAGATAGGATCCGTGAACCAGAAGGAGCCGTCGCCGGCGACAACAACGTCGTTAAGGGAATTGAACTGGCGGCCGTAGAAGCCTCCCACGATGAACTCGGCCTTGTTCGGCGATTGTGCGGACATCTGCCATAGACCACCCGTGGTGTTCATAGTGCCTTGGTTGGCCCAGAGGATACCACCATCGTGGTTTACGCCGCCATTGGGCATGGGGATAGTTGAGTTGAGGATCTCGGCGGTGACGGGGTTTGCGGTCACGTTTACCTTTGAGATCTTGATGGTCGTTTCATTGGTAACTGGGTCAGTGAACATGTTGCTGGACACGAACAGTTCATCTGTTGTTGGGACATAGACGCTTGCCTCGTGGGCGAAGGGAAGGTCATTGTTCTCCAAGATGACCTCCAGCTTCGGGGCTGAGCCGAGGATGTTATAAAAGCCATTGTCATACACGGTGAATGCAGACGGAATGGAGGTACTGGCCGGGGAGGCAGCGTGTGTGAGAGAGGTGGTCATCGTGCGTGACTTTCTGTCGTGGGGTGGGTAGAAGTGTCTCGGAGATCTTCATCAGGGGGGACCCGCGACCTTATTTAAGGTTGAATTGAGAGTACCTAGGTGGCTTAGATTGACTGAGATGATGTCAGCAAACAGTGAATCCATGGACCCATGGATCCACTTCCTGCAGATGGACAACCTTACCACCTGCCCAGGTGGGCAAGCCCTCCAGTCCGCGGATAGAAGGTGGGTTAAATAATGGCTTGGCGCTGGGAAATTCGCCGAGATTTCACCTTATAGATCCACTTTTTAAGTTATCATGCATGATTGTTGACCGGGATATATTTAATCTCCCCGGTTTGCGCTGCCTATATCCCCAGGGTACAATGACTTGGAGGACTCAGGGTTCAAACCTCCTTTCGTAGGTGGTTTAGCGCCTGAAGGCAGGAAAATTAAGTTACCAGAATTACTATTACACAGGGCTCACTGTCTATGTTGTAGATGATCTTCTGCCTTGGGGGAATGACTTACTTTCCTTTCAACGACGATGATACTTACCGACCTGAACTGCCTGATCTATGGGAACGGACTCCTTCGTATGCCCCCACCCCTGGTCACCCTGACCGCGAATGGATTCTATACTAATATAGCACGATATCCGGGTTTACCTTGCTTGCCCCCCGGTTATGACCACCGAAATATATTTCTCTGTTTACCTTTTGCCCTGTGAAGCCACTACCTACTTCCTCAATCAAAGACTTGCTCACCATGGCAGTTGACGGAAACCATGTGTCGGAGAAGATCGAACCCTGTGCTCCCAAGATGATCTCATACTGGCGCCTGATTTTTGACCAGAGCATCGTGACCCCGAAATTATTGATTTCCCGTACTCCGGCTCAGGAACAGAAGAGGATCCTTACGCAGTGACATGGATTCCCAACGGTCCTCGCAATCCTATGCTTTTCAACCAGGTTAAAAAATGGACATTTACAATGCTGGTCGCTATTGCCACCTTGGTTGTGACACTCGTCTCATCAGCCTACACCGGAGGCATCGAAGAGATCGAGGAGCAGTTCCACATCGGAAGCGAACTGGCAACGCTTGGTGTGTCATTTTTCGTCCTGGGCTTCGCGGTACGTCAATTTTTCCCAAGTTATGTTGGGCCTATGTGGTCAAGAAGGGCACAACTCTAACATTGTATAGATTGGTCCGTTGCTCTGGGCTCCCTTAAGTGAATTGTTCGGGCGTCAGATTTTTTTCTCCGTGACCTACTGCGCCCTCACGGTTTTCAATGCTGGTGCTGCCGGTGCACAGAATAGCGGGACCCTTATCGCCCTTCGTTTCTTCGCCGGTGCCTTTGGGTCGTCGCCTCTTACTAACGCCGGCGGCCTTATCGCAGATATATTTCCCTCTAAGCAAAGAGGTATTGCCGTGAGTATTTTCGCTGCAGCTCCTTTCCTTAGACCGGTTCTGGGCCCTATTATCGGTGGATTTTTGGGTATGAACGCTGGCTAGAGATGGATTATAGGCTTCCTTGCCGCCTGCTCTGGTGCGGTATGGATTATATGCACTCTTATGATCCCAGAGACCTATGCTCCGGTGCTTCTTCGCCGTCGTGCAGACAAGCTTACTAAGATCACGGGCAATGTCTACAGGAGTAAGATTGAGATTGATCAAGGTAAGGCATCTCTTAAGAATTTATTTAGGGTTGTACTGTTTCGCCCTTAGATTCTATTGTTTCGGGAACCAATTGTATTCCTTTTGTCTCTGTATATGGCCATTATTTATGGTACCTTGTATATGATGTTCGCGGCATTCCCTATTGTCTACTAGGTAGATCGAGGGTGGAATCAGGGTATTGGTGGCCTAGCATTCCTAGGTATTGCGGTTGGTATGTTAGTTGCCACGGTCTACTTTGTGTTCGATAACAAGCGATATATCCAGGTCGAGGAAGCACATGATAGTTTTGCGCCTCCTGAGGCCCGGCTGAGGCCCTGCCTCATTGCTAGCGTGGCAATCCTAATCGGCCTGTTCTGGTTCGTATAGACCAACTATCCATCGATCCACTTTATGGTCAGTCTTGCGGCTGGTGTGCCCTTTGGCTTCGGAATGGTCCTGGTGTTTTTAAGCATTATAAACTACTTGATCGATACCTACACTATTTTCGCTGCATCTGTTCTAGCTGCCAACTCTGTCCTACGTTCTCTCTTCGGTGCCGCATTTCCCCTGTTCACTACCTATATATACAATAAGCTGGGTATCCACTGGGCCTCTTATGTCCCCGCATTCCTAGCTCTCGCCTACGTGCCATTCCCGTTTTTACTGTTCAAGTATAGCCCCACCATTCGCAAAGGCTGCAGATTCGCAGCCCAATCTGATGCTTTCATACGCAAGATTCAAGAGCAAACCAAGGCGTCTTCCAAAATTGAGGAAGAGAAGGAGCAAGAGAGAATTTCGGTTGGACCAAGGCCCTAGCACCGAATGATTCGATCTTGAGCAAGTCCGAATTCAACATCGAAAAGCGTCTGTTCACGGGGCACACCCACAGCTACGCTCATTCCACCACTTCGGCCCACGCGCCACTCAGCTTATCAAGACAACCAGTACGACATTGGCTTTGTCAGCCCGCGAGTCTTCCAAATTTGTGGCCACGACCTCTGCTCCCAACACTCCTTTCCCATGAACATACCACATCATGCAGCAAATATCTGGGTTGGTATACTTACAAAATGCCATTAAGTCTCTTAGATACGCTCGTTTTACATGCATTTTTCTTGTGCCCAATCTTTCCGCATCCACTACGTGTAGGCAGAGTGCGTTTAGCCAATAGAGGTGGTGAAATGGGCTGTTGAACGGCTGTAGGCGTAGGTGATCGAACGCGCTCTATAGCATGTGTAGGAAACTGTAGAACCTGCGAAGCCTCAGCGACTGTCAGGCCACCTTGGTGTGCTATCTGTCAAGTCGATCATGTACCTTTCTGCCGTTTCTTCTAGTTTATAGTGCGTAGATCACTGGCTTCTCTCGGGAGTAGTACTGTGTTATGCAAAGCAAGGTAGTCCCTTCAATGATTCGGTCAAGAATGGGTTTAGTAGGGCTCGGTGGGTTATGCGAAAGTTGCTTAACTATACGCAGGCAGCATGTGGTAACGTTGATCACGATAAAATTTCGACACTTGGACCGGTGCGGTACCAAGTGGGAACCAGTCCGTTCGTTCCAAGCCTACCCTTTTATCACATCCAGATTCATCTAGAGAAGGTGGTAAGCCTTGAAGTCAATACTAAGTATGCTTCTAACTATGCGTTAATTGCAGAGCATTCGGGTGCTCTTCACAGCAAGACACTCTAGTCCTCCCAGTAAATGGGCATACAGCCATCAGTATGGCCATGTGGTGTCAAAGTATTCTCTCGTCGCGTCCTTTAGCCTATTTTGATCGCTTGAAAGTCAGTACTGTGCCCATGAATTCGATTTACATTCTTAGTACATCACACTACCCAGGTATAACAATATGTACAATTCTATGAAACAACCGAGCGATTACCCAATCTTTGGATCACTGATTGTACTGGAAGTGCAGTATCAAGATGATTATCAAAGACCAAGCTTTTTACAACGCATTTCAGGTAACACGAATCAGGTCAAGGTGAGTCAATCTTATAATAACGCTATTATTTCATATTTTTTAAACAATAGAACCAATACTATACTAATATCTCAACCATCGAAAGCATCAAGATAATCACTTATTCTTCTGGGTATACCTTTTCTCTTGTCACGTTGCAGATCGCGAACCAATCGGGAGACAGGTGCAATCATCTCCTGCGGAAGATCCAAAACTAGACGACGAGCCCTTCATCGACGCCGTACCCCTCAACTGGCTTGTTGTTGGTGTCGCAATGGAGCTTTGCCTTGTGGCGGAAGTTCTGGCTGCGCTCTGCGAAAGACCATTGTCCGTTACGCTACACTTGCTACCCACATCAAAACCATCATCTAGGGCGCAGGTAGCGGTGGTGCCTTATTTATTTAAAAAGGAGACAGTGCCATCCTTCTTCACATTGACCCACGCGACTTGTCGTCCGTCTTCTTTGCCACAGATATCAAGCTTGACCGTCTCATTTTTCACCAAAGTACCTTTCATGGCAAAGCCTAGTGAACTTTCAGTATTCTGACAATCAAAACAACGAGCATCATTAAACCTATTTGAACAATCCCTTCCATCGAGACGTGCAAAATCGCAAGTGTCAGAGATGAAGCTTCTGGCTTTATACAAATGAATCTACATCCATTTTTTCGAGTAGTTGACATGTATTAAAATAACCCTTTTGATCTTCATATAAATTGATACATCTCCTTATTCCTAGAGGATTTTGCAAGTCCAAAATTGATAGATGGTCTTCCCACCATGCCAAAATACAGAGATCTCTCGATTTGTATATGATCAAAAGTTTCATTTTTAATATATGTCAACTACTCAAAAAAAAAAAAAGATAGATTCATTTGTATGGGGCCCAAAGCTTCATTTTTGACAGCTGTAGGATTAATAAATTTACCATACACTGTATAGAGAGGTGTAAAAAGCGGTTCTAAATAAGGCATTCTGGCATAAATTCCCACCTACAAAGGGGGGTTTGGACTCTGAGTCCTATAAGTCTTTGTACCCGGGGTAAGTTTCATCGACTTCATGGGACTGTGGTAGAATCTGCCAGTTCCATCATTGCCATGGTCCATAGCATGACGACATCAACAGTTCGACATCACGAGTTTTTGGGCGCGTGGAACTATACATTATACTACAGTCAGTGAAGTGTCTTCAATCGCCGTATGCCTTTGATATGAACACAAATGATAATGGTATTCTAGCATTCAACGCCGCATTGGTAATAGTTGGCTGCATGGTAGTAGCTTGGAAAGACCGAGATGATAGCCCCTCCACATGGGACACGGTGGACAAGTCCAGGGGTTATATTGAGAAGGCAATTTTAGCGCTTGGCCGACTTGATTCCGGGAATCGAGTAATAGCAAGATGCGTTGAATACCTTTCGCAGCTTGTCCTCATCTTGGATACTTTGAGTAAGTTAAACGTTCCCTTCAGGATCGGTGGCAACAGCTTAGTGCAATTACGCTTGCCACTTACAGAAACCATTAATCTTGCAAAGCTAAAATCGGCCAATATATCTTTTGAAATTCACCATGGCTGATGAAGTTTACATACAGCTTCGGATCGATGGCATCCAAGCAACACAGCGGCTTCTAGTATGCTCTCAGAGTACTTCGACGACCTTTTCACATCCGAATACACTGACACATTACCTCTCGCCCATCCGGGGGATTTTGTTATTGATTCGGATCTGGAATTTCTTAGGAACGGTTTCAATGCAGACGCGGAATGAAGCTGGAAGGGTACGGGGAACCTTGACTTTAAATCATTTGTATGACTACGTTGAATCAAATTCTGTATTTGGTAAATTCCATAGAATACATTAGCCAAATTCCACGAAAATCAATGAATTGGACCTCTTTTGTGTTGTAAATCCGATCTTACACCCTTGTACTCTGTCAATCGGCCCATCCGCTCGAACGGAACGGTCCGACACCGCCAGCGGAGTGGCTCCGAGGTACCTTGGTATTTAGACCATACATGATCTTTCCCAAACAATAACCAAGTTACTATATAAATCCAGCATGTTCAAACAACTATCTCGCCTACCATGCCGGTCACGATTGACCCCATTAGCACCCAGTAGCCGACGATATCTCCAAACCAAAATGCAACACTCTCTACCAGCAGCATACTACCGCGGCGGCACCTCCCGCGCAGTCTTCTTCAAGCAAGAAGACCTACCCCCGAACAGAGAAGACTGGGCCCCAATATTCCGCAGTGTAATCGGCAGTCCAGATCCCCATGGCCGACAACTAGACGGACTAGGGGGTGGACTATCCAGCCTCTCAAAGGTCTGCGTAGTCGGGGCATCGACACACGCCGAAGCCGATGTCGATTACACCTTCGTCTCCCTCGGCATTAAGAACACCGACGTCGACTATTCCAGTAATTGCGGGAATATGAGTTCCGCCGTCGGCCCCTTCGCCGTCGATTCACACGTGTTCCCCTTAGAGAACCCCAGCTCGGATTCAACCTCGGTACGCATCCACAACACCAACACAGGCAAGATCATCCGTTCATCCTTCCCTGTTGTTGACGGCGAAGCGGCCACCAGTGGGGACTTTGCTATTGACGGTGTCGCTGGTACTGCTGCCCGTGTCCAGCTCGATTTTATTAACCCCGCCGGCTCGGTTACGGGGAAACTCTTGCCTACCGGCAATGTCGTCGATACCTTTGATGGCATCAAGGCTACATGCATTGATGTGGGCAATCCGTGTGTCTTTGTGCAGGCGGTTGATCTCGACGTGAGTGGGAATTTGACTCCTGATGAGATCACTGCTCGTTCGGATTTGTTGTCGCGCTTGGACTCTATTCGTCGCCAGGCGGGTGTTAAGATGGGTATTGCGGATGAGACTGGAGCGGTTCCCGGTAGTGTTCCTAAGATCTGTATTGTGGCTGCCCCTTCTACTACCGATTCCAGAGATGTTGAGCAGAAACAGACGTCCGCTGATGTTGATCTTTTGGCTCGTGCTCTTTCTGTTGGACAGCCTCATAAGGCGGTTCCGATTACTGTTGCTTTGGCGCTTGCTGCTGCTGCTCGTGTGCCGCAGAGTACAGTGGCTGGTGTTGTGGATGAGAATCCCGTCGACAGTGCTGGTATTACGATCGGGCATGCCAGTGGGAATCTGCTGGTTGGTGCCGATTTCGGTGTAGATGGGGCATTGTCTTCTGCCACGGTCTTTAGTACAGCGCGCCGTTTGTTCGAGGGCCGTATTTTCTGGAAGAATGATACCTGAGCGAGCGAACGGTCTTTGATTAGCGGGAAGACTATGTAGATAACTGGACAGAACAAGTGCCATAAGAGAGGAGGAAAGACCTGATTATATGAAATATCCAAAGCAAAACTTTTATTCTTGTGTATCACAAGTGGTATATCTACATCATCATCTATTCTAATCCCATCTCTAAGCATGTCTCCCGAGATCAATATTAGCAACCAGCTTCATATCATCAGTGCCAGCCCCATCACCCAATCCAAAGAACGGCTTGACAGCAACATCAACCACCTCCTCAAACAAGCGCCCAACAACAGCCTCCTTCAAATTCTCACCAGTCTGCGCGAAATCAGGGTACGCGTTGAGCTCCAGCAGCCACACGTCTCCAGTAGCATCAACGAGGAAATCAACACCGAACAACTCAAACGCATTAGGCAGAGTCTGGAAATGAACCATCATACCCCGAGCCGCGGCCTCAAACACTTCACCTGTCACCGAGCAGATCTGGTCAAAGATCTTCTCCTTCCAGTCTGCACTGAGACCGGGGACGTGATGGTCGAGGTCCCAGAAGCGACGCACACTGCCTTCGTTCGAGCTACCGCCTTCCTGGAAACAGGTGTTGGTCAGATGACGAGCGAGGTCGGCGACGTCATCTACTTCTTCGTGTGGGGCGCAGTAGGCCTTGGCAGCGAAGAGCGCAAGCATCTCCTTGAAGACGTAGACTTTGAGGGAGCCAGAGGCGAGGACGTAGGTGCGGATGTGGAATTTTCGATTCGCAGACGACGGGAGGAGGAGGGGAGGGTCGATGTAGGGCTGTGCGAGGAAGTGGCGGAGCTGGGAAGTGACGATTCCTGTGTCTAAGCCAGCACTGCCGTCGGCTTCTGCGTCGTCGTCGGCGTTCGTCTCAGATCCACTCTCGTCGTCTGAGTCTTCTTCCCACTCCTCGAAGATCTCGCGTAGCTGGTCTTCGCTGTTGAAGATGCGAATTCCCTGACCTCGGTCACTCATACCGGGCTTGAGGATCCACCATTCCTTTTCAGAGTCGGGTCGCTCTTCGTTCTTGGCTAGGCTGTCGTTCAGCTCGTATGCTTCTAGCAGGGCATCGTCGAGGAATTCGGCATAGTCGAGTTCGAAATCGAAGGCGGGCTTGAAGTGGTGTCGTAGGATGCTATCAGGGTGTTTTGAGATCCAATTGGCCACTGTGTTTGAGAGATAGTGCTTGCGAATCAAAGCTTTCCGGATGATGTAGGCGCTTGAAAGAGACGTAGAGGATCTGGACATGATATGATCGAAGTCGAGGCGCTCATATTCGCGGTACTGGAAAAGTGGTGCGGAAGAGTCCGGTAGTTCGGACACAGAAGACACACGCTTGGAGGCACTTCCCAAGCGACGGGTCAATGCCCGGTCAACCATTTCTTGCACGTAGGAGTCATCGCAGTCGACGAGGGAGTACAACGAGGGTTGATTAGCCGATCTACAAGATCTCCATCTATCAGAAAAGGCGCCAATACAAGAAGAAAAGCAGATCAAAGGGGAGGGGACATGGTATCTAACAGCTAAGCCAGATATCTAAAGTGCATGCAACATGTAGATTTCGGATAGAACCCTCCATACCATGCTCCCATCATGTCAAAGTCTTCACTCACAGCTTAATCTCCCCCGAAATACCGGGTGCGAGCATGAAATTTGCCTTGAGAGGCGTGACACTGTGAAAAGTCAGTCGATGTTCATAACCAGAAGGGCATTGGACAAACCTAGTCATTTGCTCCTTGACGGTCCAGCCATCATTACCAGGCTCACTTTCCTCCACGCTTCGGTAAACATCCTGGAAGCTCGGAGCCCACTTGAAATGCTTGTGTTGAATTCGGGGTCCATATGCCGACTTCTCGCTATTACCGACAGTCTGATCCGGTTTCTTTGCTTCCGTCTCGCCTCCGTCGCGCAGCAGCTTTTCTTGCAAGTCGGGGTCGTCTGCAGCCGTAGGGTCGACAGCCTGGAAGCAGCTCCCGGTCCACGTATTCTGCAGCATGTTGGTATATAATACCTTATTCTCACTAACTCCAGGTTCAAGGGGAACATTGACGCTATAGAGGTGTACCTCGTCTGACCAGTTCGCGCAAAGGTGCTCAATCACCTTGACCGAATGGGCTGAGGCCTCTGCGATAATAACAGGGTCATGGTTTCGAGAGCTGAAAGCATACGACAGAGCAATTGACCGCTTGCCACAGCAGGCACCTTCCATCGCCGCGCCAATGGTTCCACTCGACAATGCGAATAGTGCGGTTGTGTTGCGGCCATAATTTGGACCAGACACAATGACATCGATAGGGCCACGTTCTTTGAAGTAGTGATATAGACCGATCTGGACACAGCTTGCGGGAGTGGAGTCGATCAGAACCCATTCGTCGCCTTCGTCGGGTTCACCATCACTGCCCCGGGGCAGATGGTGTATTGTCCCATCTTCTTGGTGGAGCGTTCCGGGACGGAAATAGGTAGGTTTCACGGATGCGCCTACGATGTGCGCTTTACCGATCCATGACCGTTGCTGGTGCGGGAGAATGACTGAGACCGTGTGGCCGGCAGACTGAAGCGAGTGAACGAGCGAATGCACGTACGGCGACGACTGGTTTGACGGAGGACCGTCGTCGTTGGTGACCTAGACAGAGATGAGTCTCCAAATTGACACTGTAAGAACTATATCTACATACCAGGATATGCATTGGGGGTGGGGTGGTTGAGATGTGAAGAATGGAGGGGAAGAAAGTTTCCCCCGCTTTGCGTTGTCGCCATCGGCCCAAATGATCCACAATGCCATTCACACTATATCATAACGACATTACACCATATAGCACCCAACCAGACTAGCTAGACCAATGAAATCACTTTCAATCTGTTTGTGTCAAATGACTCCGCCGTCTCTGTACTCCACGAGCTTCCGCGCTTTCTAGTCCAGAGCCTGCACCACCTTCATTGCCCTCAGCCGGATAACTAGAAAGCAACGTCCTTTCCTGCTCCTCCGGCTCCTCCTTTTTGACCTCGGAAGATTCATCAGAAGTATCCTGTTCCTCGGGATCTTCTTTGATAGAGTCTTCCGGCTCCTCCTTAATCTCATTCTTAGGCTCAGTCCCCAGAACCCAAGTCATCGCCAGCCACGTCAAGCCAGCAGAGAGTATGGAGACAGACCAGAACAGAGAACTGAAAACAATAAAAGAAGTAATCTTCCAGCGATACATAAGCCAGCTGTCAATCTGTTAGCCACATATCAAACATCCCGATCTCCCAAAAAGGACCTACCTAAGCCCCGTAAGCCTAGCACGGAATTCCACCCGAGCCGTATATATCTGCATCTTCAAGTCACTTTGAATCTCCAGTCGCAGGCTCTGCGGTAGATTCTGCACCCCCTTCGCAAACTCAAGCTCTTCCATCATCGGCACCTCCAGCGTCTCCGACTCCCGGTACCAGCCAACAACATAGAGGGGCATACGCGCTGCTCTGCGGGCAACATCCACCAGCGGTGAAGCATAGGTCATGATAGCAGGGCGGCGGGCCTGCGAGATGGGGGCATTATTCGGACCGGGTAGGAGGGATGACGCGGGGCGGGAGGAGAAGAGGGTGAGGTCGAGCATGAAGTTGCCTGTATCGAGGTTCGAGGGTGTGCGCGGAAGCTCGAGAGTCACGGATACGTCGTAGGGCTGGAGAGCCACGAACTCAGAGTCAAAGTTTGCTGTGCCCCAGGGGTTGCCATTGCTATGCGCGAGTTAGTTAAGCTCCGTGCCTGGTTGTGGAGAATGTGATCGTACCCGAATTGTAGATGGACTTCGCGCTGTAGTCCGACCGTGGGGATGAATTTGAAATAGAAGATGCCATAGGCAATTGCGGAGATTCCTATTAGGAACGCTGCGGCGCCCATGAACAGCAGCGTGTTTAGGTATAGCCGTAAGGCGGACTTCGATACCAGCGCGCGAAACGGCGCGAGGACCGCGTCCTGTCTTGCGTCAGTTACAATTGGGAAACGTGCATCAATATACCCACCATGATGACTGCCCTAGCAGAAGATGAGCCATATTCGGACTCTTCTCCAAATTCCGAGTCCGCCATTGTAGAGAGAATAGTTGGCAGAAACAAGCCTGGAAGTTGAGGTCTCTTGAGGCTTATCCTGTTATCGTCGTTATCTGCACCGAGGTCTCCGTCCAACCTTGGAAGCTTCGCCCTACAACTATGTGCATACGATGATATCTACCAATTCCTTTCCCCTTTCTTTAGCATCTGATAGTTGTACGCCTACAAATAGACGAGACCTCTAGGGGTTATTCCCTTATAGATATATCCAGTCTAGGGCGTGAGTCCTAGGAAGTTTGAGTGACAAAGAGATGCGGTTCATTAAACTATATGAAGCCATATGGAGGTTCCAAAAAGAAGCTACAATGATCATAAGAATAGTAAATTAGCATTTCCCCATGCAGATAATGAAGACACCGTCAACTCCAGCTTTTACAGTCTTATCATTACAGGTCGCGGGGAGCATGAGACGCGAAAAAATATCATGGAACCTCAAGTCATGCGGAAATCGTAAGAGAAAAAGGTAAATATGCATGCCATCACCGCGGCTAACCCCTGCCGTAACATGAAACTGAAAAGATAAAATGGAAAAAGGCGCAAAGGAGCAATTGCGGAAGAGAACCCCGTGAAAATTACATGCAACGAAGTACTCCTGTACCGCCCGAGTCACCAGAGAAAGAACTTGAGGAGAGATATATGGAAGGAGAGGAGGTTGAGAAGCCCAGAGAATCTTAGGTGATGGGCCTAGGGCTCTGTTGTTGGATGTGTTGGAGAAGAGCGTCGAAAAGACGGCCGATCTGAGTTGTTAGTATCGCGAGATTGTGAGAAGATTGGTGGTTAGCTTACCTCAGGTGCCGCCTGAATAAAGGGGAGGCGGAAGAATGAGTAGCTCCGGTTCTGGAGGAGCTCCTGCAAGGTGATGATCAGACCCCATGGATGCGGGCGGTGGACAATCAGTCGCTCCAACAACACACGAATGATTTGCTGGCGAATATCCGAGTCATCTTGCTCAGAGTAGTCCACACCAAACAGACGGAGGATGGTGAAGCTAAAGAAGTAGGTGTGGCTATTGGGGTAGCGAAGCTGGTTGGCCATTGCACTAAGCAAGTAGTAGCGACTTTCAGGTCGCAGAACTTGGGCGATCTTCTCCAGAAGAGCAGCATGAGTCGAGTTCTCAAAGGCGCTGCGGGTGTTGCCCTTGGAAGCATGCTCCACTGCGGCTTGTTGGCCAATATACAATACAAGCGCATTAACCAGGACGACATCCACCTCGATAGGGACAAAGAAGAGGCCTGTGTCCTTGGTATCAGGGTTAAGAATGGCATCGCAAAGCTGCTGAACAGCAGACTCAGAGATGCTCTCGTTCTGGAGCACACCATCAACGACGTCCTTGATGTTGGCGAGCTGCAAAGGAGCAACGATGTCACCAGCAATCTTGGGTATTTCCCGCATCTCCTCGATACGCTCGACCTTCAAGCCTTCGCGGAAAGGATCAGGAAGTTTCTGGAACGAGGAGGGGTATGCACTGAGGACAAGGTTGCGAAGCTGAGCGCAATGGGCCGGGATCACATTGCAGAACTGGAAATGGTTCTCAGCCACGAACTCGGGGAAATCGTGGTGCAGAATCAACAAGATACGGAGAACGCCCTTGTATAGATCTTTGGCAACGTATGTGATGTTGGCAGCCTTTAGTTGCTCGCCCATGTAGGACAGCAAGGCTTGCATGATTTCGCAGTAAGGTGCCCATCCTGCACGATCAGGCATGTTGAGCATGTCAGACATGAAGACGCGGTGGGAGACCAAGCAAAGCCAGCCATAAACGAACCCGGGCACATAACGGGGTTGGAAGGAGAGGAATTTGTTAGCCAATGCGAAAATCATTCCTTGGTGCTGCTCAGTGTGCTGGAGGCCGTTCATGGAATACTCGCACAGGATGCTTGAGAAGAGACGGAAGAATACGCGCTGGTTGAAAGCTTCTCCTCGCATGACCTGGTGGTGGTTGAGGACCAGGACCAAGAGAGACAGAATAGAGTTAAAGTACGTAGCCTTGCTGGCTTTGACGGCGCCAGCGCTCTCGCCCTGGAATCTGACGAGAAGAATGACGAGCTTAGCGAGAGCATCAATGTAGAGGAAGGCCTCGTCAAGGCTGCCGTTGGGGTTCTGAGACTCATGCTCAAACATGGCGACAGAAATGTCGATGCTGAGACGGAAGAATAGTGCGGAATCCTCCTGGTTGTTCATCACTTGGCGGTTGTGGAGGTCCTGAAGGAAAGAGTGGAAGGTGCGGTCGGTTGCACCGGGGGCCTTGTAAATACCGATCCACTCGCTGAATATGTACTCCATTTGGTCTCGCTTGGATCTGGCTTGGTCACTGAGGAGAGTGTTGACGACCTCGGGAATACCGGACTCGCGCAGCTTTCGCACGATTTCAAGGCCTGGGGCCACGCTGGCATCCTCGGCAAGCCATTGGCTCATGGCATCTAGACTGCCGGAGAAGTCTGATCTAAGGGCCGAGGGTTCCTCATTGAAAAGAACACGATCCATCAGGTTACCCAGCAACTCCAAAGCGGGCACATTCCTGGATTGAATGAGTCGGGTCAGGTTCGTATCGACCCGACGGATGTCCAGGAGACCTGCGTCAATGAGAGCAACGGTGACCGGCACATTGAACATGTGCTCATCATCAACTTCGGAGAGTAGTGCCCATGTGTACCGAGCAATGAGACTGGACATATCACACAACTTGGCAAGAAGGTGCACGAGAACTTCAATCTCGAGGGATCCATGTGGCTGGGAATACAGAAGGGTGCAAACCTTCAAGGAGGTGAGTCGTGCTAGCTCCTCTCCGTTCGTCGCGCCCAGAATGCTGCGCAATGCTTGGTTGTATTCTTGAAGAACTGCACTATCTCTGCCAAGATCCTTGACGTGTTCTTCAGGGGCAGTGCGAGCAGATTGCTGTAGGTCGGAGACTAGACTTTCAACTCTTTCCCGGGGGCTTTGAGCATCGAGGAACCCGTTGGTCTGAACGGGGGGCATTTGAGAAACAGCAGGCTGCGTCTGGGGGGTTCTGTGAGGGATGGCTGGCTGCTCAGCCGGAGTGGAAAGGTTTGGAATAGCAGGGTAGGATTCTCCAAGCACGTCGGGGAGCTGACGGCCGGCCGATGCATCAGTGGATGGCGCTGGGCCTCGAGATTGACGGGCAAACTCTTCGTAGATGGCAAGTTGCTCCTTGTTGAGACCACCTGGTGCTTGGCGGTAAGGCTCCGGAATGAACAATCCCCAACGGTTCATTGAAGGATCAATGAAAGGATCGTTAGAGCGACTAGCCTGGTGGCGACGACGGGCCTCCAATTGAGGCTCAATCACCTTCTCGATCTCAGGCAGCGACTTTTCCTCTGCCGCTTTCTCGACAATGCCACAGGCAGCATCAAGGTTATCATTGACACACATAAGAATCAAGCCCTCGGGCATAGGCTGCTCGGAATAGTCTTGCTGAATCATGCGGATGTAGTTGGTCATGCTAACCTTGAGAGGCTCTTTACAGGTGACGAGTGCCAGGCTACCGGCAAGTTGTCTAACCATGATGCCCGCGGCATGGCGCACACGTTCCTCATCAGGTTCCATGGCAAAGTCCTTGGAAACAAGCTGCACAGTGGAAATGGACGCAATAGTGACAGAGCGCTCAACGACGGGAGTAATGATCTCGGCAATGGCACGCTCGACTGCGGTGTGCACGATCTGTTTGAGAATGGTGGGATCGACCATGCTGCTCGCCGATGAGGGCAGGACAAGGATCTTGTCCAGGCTTGGCAGTGTTGACATGATGGCGGCAGGAGACAGCCTCTCGTTCCGGATAGCCGGGTTGATAGCGCTGAGGGACAGATCCTCAAATGGCTCAGTAAGACCCTCTGGGGCATTGACAGTGGGCAGTGGTTCCTCGACATGTGCAGCACGATCACGAATGACGATTGCAGGCTCAATTGTCTTGTGGTCGAGATCAAGATCTTTACAGAGGACTTCAATCTCAAACTTGAGATTGAGCTTCAATTCAGCGAAATGATAAAGCTCCAACAGCAGGCCCAAAATATCCATCAGCCAGGGGTTAGGTGGCTTGAAGACCGTGGATTTGGTAGCCTGCACGAGAACTTTGCAGGTGAAGGGGATCGTAACCATGAGGCGTTGGGTGTCATAGCCCTCAAGGAGCAGGCCCTTGAAGTAGATGTTCTTGTGCTTAATAGGTTTGTCTTTGGCAATAGTCAACGAACCAAGCCAAGCACCAAGGTTCTTCAGGTGACCGCGATCAGTGGACGAGGTTAATGTGCCTTCTGAGTTGATCAACTTAGCGACACTGACATAGGTCTCTCGCAGGACCTCAGCCCAAAGAATCTTGTCTCCAATGCGCCCAAGAAGGTCAAGATACAGCTGCTGGAAATTGGGTTGCAATTTCGCACGTTCTTCCACCAGGTACGCGGCGAACCACTGGTGGTGTTGGTCGCGCAACACTTCTTGAAGATCTTCAAGTTTCTCGTCAATGTTCTGCTCCGAAACATTGTTGAGAACGAAAAGAATCTTGTCCTGGATGTCTTCATCCGGGTCTTCGTAGAGTTCAGATCGAAGAGGCGGGTCAAGTTGAACAGCACGGAACTTACGCACAGAGCCATCGCCGATGGGAGAGTCGATTGAATTGCCATTGGTCAGGGGCACAGAAGCAAGACCATCGAAGGGTCCTGTCTCCGCTTCGCCAATCTGATTTCCTTGTTCACGGAGCACCTCCTCTGCCTTTTGGTAGATGGGGGTACCTTGAAGAGAGGGAATTTGGAAGAGCAGATGGCAGAACCCAGCCCATTCAGGAAGACGGTTGATCAACTGCTCAATCGCTTCCACACCGAACTTGTACATCGGGTCATGGGGTTCGTGTTCGCGGACAGCCTCGAGGATCATACCGAGACCGACCTTCAACGTGATGCCGTCAACAAGACGGAAGTTGATGATGCCACCAAACATGACTGCAGTCTTGGTCAGAGCCTCAAGCGGGTACTCATGGTAGCAATGATATTCGTCGATCAGGCCGTGTACCATGCAGGCGAACAGATCTTGTTCTGTGGGGTCCCGCGAAGACTTGTATTTGCGCATCAACTCCAGCATCTCACGCAGCGAGAGTTCCTCGTGGTACATTTTGCCAAAGAGCTCTTGCATTTGCTTGTCAATTGAGTCAGGCAACGTGTTGCCGTTCTCCCCATTGGCGTCGATGATATCATCGAACCCTTCGCCGTAGTTGATCAGGCGAGGGTATGTCTGGATGCAAATTCGTTGAACGGGGGTGAGATTTTCGCGGTCTCCAACGTATTCCTCCAATACAGACAAAAGCGTATAAACAGTCTTGACTGCGAGGCTAACCATTTGATGGGCGGACTGCTCCTTCCGCTGGACATGCAATTCGTCCTCGGCTTTGATTCGCAGGAATTTGGAAAGCAGACCACCCATATCAATAGCGCCTTTCTGTGCGGCATTCCGAACCCACTGCTCAAGGTCGAAGGGACTCTTGCGGTGAGAGTAGCAGGCGAGATCGAGGGCAAGACCGTTGGTGAACCCAAGGAGGTAATCGAGCCATCCGTATGCCGCGGCGTGCTCATAGATCACAGCGGTGGACGTGGGATCCTGTGTGAAGGTGGTGAAAAGCTGCTCTGCTACCCATTGTCGATCTTGTCGCCAGGCGCCGTGGAGAGCAAGCTGATACCCATCCTCTTGCTTCGAGATGAAGACAATGAATGTGCGCAGCACAAAGCTCTGCTGAACACTCGACCACGGCTGGGGAACAGCAAGAGCGGAAACGAGGAAGACTGGCAAATCGAATTGAACAACCGCTTTTATAAGGAGCTGGCTTTCTGTCGCAGCCCACGAAGCCTGAGAGAACAAAGCAAGGTCGAAAATTGCCTTCATAGCGTCCATGGACCGAAGAGGTGACTTTGCCGCACGCTCGCCTTGCAATTTGACGATATCAGGGGCATCTTCAAAGAAGTCAGTGGGGAAAGTTGCGCGAAGATTCGTGATGTGCGATGGGTCGATCCGAGAGGCCACAAAAGCTGTCAGGAATGACATCTGCGTGTCACGGTGCTCCCAGTCTCCACCCCAAAGCTTTTGAACATCCAAAGACGAGTCGTCGACAGACATGGTGGAAAGAACGCTGTACAATTTGGCGAATTGCTTAGGATCCACTCGGAGGCCCTCACGATCGAAATGGCGGAGCACCAGGGGCCAATTGATAGGCTTGTCGTTATATGCACTTAGGAATGTCTCCAGTGAGAATTGTTCCCAATATTGCGACAAGATCATGAAGAGAAGAGCGCTGGCTAGATGTTCTTCGCCCCAGTTCTTCTGGTCTGAATTTAGCAATTCACTTATTGTCTCGATATTTGCAGTGGCACGAGCTCCCTTGGCGTGAAGCTGTCGCACGAGGACATATTGAGGGTTGACAAAATTGAACATCTGTAGGGCAGAGGAAACTTCGAATGGCATATCCAAGCCAAGTTTTTGGTATCGCAGATTGGCCGCGTAAACAAGTTTCGCCTTGACATCGTCGGTAAAATTGCGGGGAGGGTATAGGATGAAACGTTCAATCGTCATGCCAAGGAAGGAGTTGTGATAATCCTTGGTCACTTCGTTGGGACTCGCCAAGCTCTGCAAGAAAGGGGCAATGGAATTTGAGAGGATGGCATCGGCTATCGGGGATGGTTAGAGATAATCAAGAGGCGTAAAGCAGCAAACATACCTTTAGCACGAAGATCTGACTTGCTGGTCAACTTAAAGGCCAAGGCAAGTGCAACCTTGACAACTGGGTCGAGACGGAAATGATCCAGGAAAGTAGAAAGGTCGAAATCGCGGAAGATATCTCCTTCAGACGTATCTACTGTCTCAGCGATTTTCTGAGCTTGCTCCATGTCGGAAGACACTTTCTGCAGCTCCTGGACAAGGAGGGGGTAGTTGCCCGCATTCTCAACGGACTTGTTGACGCCCGGGAAGATTTGTGGCGCATTTCCTGTTAGGAGGCGGCGAAAGTACTTGGAAAAGACCTCCATTCCGTTTGATGTCACAAGCTGCGGTAATTAGAATCGAGTGGGGTTTGAGATATATGGCAGTACCACCAACCTTGTGTATCTGGGCAGCCTTTGTCTCCCACTTCTCTTTTCCTTCCTTCTCTGTAATAGAATCCAGCAACAGGAACACCTGAGCAATGGAGATTTTGGTGAGCGACGATTGGCTCGAGTGGGCGGCTATTGAGCCCGGCTTGTCAGAAGCGAAGCCTGTGGGAGAATTCACGGTTGTTCCGGACGAGAGCGGCGAGAAGACGCCTCTGGAAGATCCCGGCCCACCACCTCCTCCCCCAGTACCTCCTCCACCCGGGGTGGAGCCTGTAGCAGAGGCCAAATGGGACCCTATGGAAGGGGTGTGAGCTCGGAACTTAGGAGACGAGAGGGTTGTTGCGTGCTGTTGTGAGCCAGATTGCAGTGATGTGAAGGGCGAAGATGTATGCTTGGGACTTCCACCGGAGAGACCCCTGGCAGAGCTCAGCACGGCAGAAAAAGAAGACTGTGTCGAAACTCCAAGGCCTGCGTCCAAGCCCCGGGAAGCCGTGGGGGAGCGGCGGAGGATATGTTGGTCGCGAGTGGAGTCAACCCACGACGTGCGCCGGACTGCGACACGGACCGACCCCAGGCACCAATATCGGTCCTGGTCGAAGAAGATTTATCGGTGCCAGAAGCAATCGACGATTGGGCGGAAGGGTGAGGGGGAGGGAAGGTCATCTAGGAGACGCGATCATTTGATCTGGAGGTCCAAAGACAGATTTTTAAGAGTCACAGGCGCAATAAACGGGGGGAAATCGATAAAGCAGATCAATGAGATAGACGTGAGATCATGCGATATCGAGAGAGGGAGGGTATTGGGGAAAGAAGATGACACTGTGGGAGAGGAATGGATGGGGGAACGATGAGATGGAGAGGTTGCAAGAGGAATGGGGTGCAAGGTGCGAGTTGTCGGAAGTGTGCCTGCCTCAGGTGTCGAGCGGGAGCTCCCAATCAGGCACCGGGGGATATAAGGCACACCTTGCCGCCTTTCAAGTGTCGAAGGAGTGCTTGAGCTTTACCCTATTTTAGACTTGATGATTGTGTGATTTTTTCTTCCTTTGTCGGTCATTGTCCATCATTTCCAACCTGCATGCTGGGGATGGAAGACAGTCACGTGTGGTGTCTATGCACGTGATGGTTGGCTGAGTCAGCTACTCTGGGGTACCCACATGCCGCTGCACGGGTCCGTGAATGCTATGCCTACCTACGCTAATGAAGCAATACCTGTTACAAAGTTGTAGTCCGAGGATAACCCAGCGAAATTAGAATATGAAGTACTTCAGCTTCGACTCTCCTATATATATACTCTTCCTCTGAGATTCACGGGGTAGGAATTCTTTAAAAGCCAATACGCTATGTTATCTAAACAGGGTTAAGCAAAATATATTTTCCATCTTCCAATATTATTGAGAGAGATGATGATAGAACTACTTCTTCATCAAATGCTAAGATAGGATAAAATTTAACCTAGCATCCTAAGAACATAGAACATAGCAGACGAGAACGATATATGATCAAGCATATCGCAGTACCTAAACCATACCAATCCAATGAACGCCAGATTCGACACCAGTAAGAAGAGCCGATCAAAAGATAGAGTAAATATAGCCCAGAAAAATGAAAGAATAACTCGCAAAGTAACGAGAATCATGTCATACCGCAATGACAGTCGGCAAAAAAAAAGAGGGAGAGGCATAGTCACGGAGAATGCAAGAAACGAAACATCCCGCAAGGCCAGTAGCTTGCGGGGACAAGAGGAAGATAAAATCACACAGTCAAGAAGGAAGACGGTCATGTGCACATGAGTTTGAGACCAGTTCGCTGGCCAATCCAACGCCAACGCCTATGTCCGCAGCAGGAGGGACCACAATGAATAAATGATATTGTTTCAGGTTGAATCCAACTAGTCAGTCAGAGACACACAGTAGCACGGGCTGGCGTAAGATGCCTGGGCAGTGTATGTCTGGGCAGTGCCACCTTTATAATTGGTGTAGGTAGTAGTTGGCGTGGGCTCATTCTCTTTGATGTTGATGATGTTGCCCGAGAGAAGTGCCAACCCCCCGTCCTTGCGAATTTGCATTTGCTGACAGTAAGGAGCTTCCCGTGACGGGTCGTCTCGACGCTCCTCCATCTTGATCCTCCGTGGGTAATCGGAAGTGGATTCATCGCGTTTGGAATCAGCAGTTATGCCAGCTGTGCTTGCTGCCATGTCGCTGTTGGTGGAAGCGGTGGTGCTCAACGACTGCGACGTGGACTGGTTAACGTACAAGAAGAACTCCATCATTGTGTTATTCCACCAACAGAACCACGGCTTGTCGCCGACTTCTGCAGTCTGCTTCAGGTTCTTGTAGGCGTTTGCAGCTGCCCATCCGTCGTCCACCCACGCGCGTTTGGAAAGGGAGTTAGAGAATGTATCGTCTGGGACAATGACCAACTTGTCGAACGGAGAAATGAAGAACAGAGCAGGGCCCATGCCAATATCCGTGGTATCAATTGCCATGCTCAATGCTTGCGTAGGCGACGAAGACCAATACGGTGGCTGGGGACCATATGTAAAGGTCGGGGTTGGAGTAACGTCGTCGAAACTGATAGAATGGTGACCTTTGTATTCGCCGACTGAAATCTTGAATTTGCTCGGCGCTTGCAAGCATTTCCAGGCTTTCCCGAAATTCGCCTCGTCCACACAAAGGCCTGATCCATTCTGATAACCGGAAGGAACCATATAGTGGCCGGTAGGTACTTGTTTGAGATAAGTGGGGGTGGATATCAAGGACGCATCCATCTGAGGGGTTGCAGTGACGGTTATAATCGGTAAGGCGCTGGACTTTTGAGCTTCTTGATGTTCTTGCTTTTCAGCTTCTGCGGCTTTCTTAGTTCCAAGAACACCACCAATGACACCTCCAATACACCCTCCAATGAGCATAACAGTCGCAATGAGGACAAACGTCCACACCGGCAGGCCGCAGCATGCGGTCTGTTTCCCCTTGCGTTTGAGTTTTTCTTCAAAGGCCATGATGCCTGTAGTCGCAGCGACTCTTTCCTGCCCATGCCCATTCCCACCATTGTTATCATCACCAGAATGTTCAGGCACCAAAGGCCTTGATGAGGTTTCTGAAATCGGTGGTGCTCTTGGACTTTCATTGTTGAGACGGTATTCGTCTGTTGGGGGGTTGAGATCGGCCGTCGTCTCAGCCCCTGGAGGCTTGGGCACAGCACCAGTTGGATAGCGGGAATAGGGCGGTAGCGGCTCTGCATGACCATCTGGTCCAATGATATCACCCACATCATCAGCCTGACGACCAGCGGGCGGTTGATATGGTGGGTTATGGCCTGGGAATCCGACTGGGATGATATCGTCATCTATTCCTTCCTCAACCACATTCTGCGAGTACATCGCGTAGGGGTGCTGTGGACCAGTTGATTCTTCAAGTGGACGTTCGATTGGGCGTATCGTCGAAGTACTACCGACACTGGGCGACCGGCTGACCCCAACTTGTGGATACATACCATATGGATGGCTGGGTCCGGTGGCTCCGGTGTAGGGGCTGAGAGCGCGGGGAATCGAGAAACGGGAAGAAACACTTTGATTTCGTTGGATCATGGAAGGCGTCGAGTTGAGAGATGAGGTTGAGTTACGGTTATTGGCGAAAGCGTACCCCTTTTGGGGCAGACTTGACCGATGAGGTTCATCGAAGGACACCCGAGCGTCATCACCAAAAGGGTTCTCGTTCTCGGTCGGGGCTGTGCTAGTGGTCCTTGACTGGGTGTTTTCACGAAGAGTAGAGGAGGATGCAATGGACGAGGGACTGTGGGGCCGTTCGATGCGATCGGAGTCAATGGTTTCTAATGAGTATTCGTCTGCGAAGACATTTGGATTGGAGATGGAGGTGCGACCGAAGGAGTGGCGAGGTGTGAAATCCCTGGGGGACCGTGGCGTGTAAGAGGATCGTGAATTAGAGCGAGAATGCTCTGATGAAATATGACCAGACATTTCCTATCGGTCTGGCAGCCCTGTCGGGCCACCTCGTTGTTTGATCAATCCGTTTCGCTACCCGGCGAGGATGGGCAAGGAATGGGGAGCGGATACAGCAGACTCTCTTCAACCCGAAGATGATAAGAAGTCAGAAGAGGTTTGTATTATAGATGAAAGAAAATGTTTTGTAGGATGAGAAAGTCAAGTTGGGGGAAGGGAGGAGTTTGAGACTTTAGTGTGACGAGTTTACTGAGGGGAGCCGGGGGAGACAGAGAAGTCAACCACTCGGACCAACTGAAATTCTTGGCTTTTGGATTTGGATTTTTTCGGGGCTTTTGGACTATTTGCTTTCTTTTTTTTTCTATTCGTGTATTGTTTTTTTTCCCCTTCCTATTCTTATTTCTCTACGGAGTAAAATGTTCTCTTTTTTTGATATATTATGATATTCAATAATGTACTCCGTACGGAGCACTATGATCTACTCCGTGTCTGGGAATCCTCTGACTGCGCTACTACCGCTACTACGCTACTGCGACTAGGGCGACCAACTAGCGAGCCCATCCCGTCTGTGGTGGGCCTAAATCGACTTCGCCACTCTGCATGCTATCTTGTGCTATTTTGATCTTTTCTATCTCCATATACGGAAAGAATACAGGTTCTAGGTCCTAATTCTAGAAATTCGAAGTTTCCAATGTTCTTTTACTTTTTATACGGAGTACGGAGTATCAAATTTGTACCATTTTCTCACGTGAGAATACCAAACCCCCTTTGTGTGTTTGGGTCTGGAATCTGGAATCCACGAACTGGAGAACTAGACCCTGCCGAACCAAATCTTCAGGCCTTTTGAGTCTGGATTCGCGAAAAAAAATCAACTTGAAATCCAAAATGTTCAGACATTAGGAGCGGATTATCTCGGAACGTCTTGTGAACTAATCGTAATCCGAGAAGTTGCAGAATTCTTCACCTGTCAGGATTATGATCATGATATGTAACCCGATGATCCCCTAGGACATCCCCTGCTCACAGATGTTGCAGCTGAAACAAAAGTCTATTCCAATATACGAAGTCAGTGTAGGGTATATACCTGATTAATCGATCTCATAAAATCGATTGTCCTGGCTATAGGGCTTGAACATTATCAGGCATCGTATCCATGGGAGGCCTCTCTACTCCTACCCAGAAAGGTTACGATATTCGGTCTCGACACAGATATCCGAGGAACAGCGGTATGGATCAACAGTTTCAGCCGTCCAGGGCTTCTTCGGTCCAGCCCCTCTAGTACGGGGTTGCGTGCGTAACGGGTCCATCCAGGGCCAACCCCGTCTGACTCCATCTGACTCCATCTGATATTGGATAAATCGGTTTTGATTTCCACCTGATATCCATATACTACCATTGTACTAACATTTTAGGAGAACCTGAGATAGTTCCTTGGTCTAATTCTAGACCTGGTTCATCAATGACTGGGATCAAGATCTACAGGAACTAACTAGTGAGTTATTTAGCGTAGGTCACATGTGACTGGGAAATTCTCAATTCCTATAAAATCTCTCTATATTTCCCTTCTATGTTATTAGCAAATATTATAAAACTTACTCTAGAAATGTAAATTTGATACTATGTACCTAACTACTCAATCTACTGGCCATTATTGGTGGCCCACCTTGTAAATACTATACATCCCCTGATCACGACTAGATCAACCGCGTTTCTCCATCAAGAATTGCATAACATATGTCGTACAGTGGAAATGCGAAGTGCAAATCAATTATTCCTCAAGGAGAATAAATCTCATTTAAATGCTTTAATAGAATAGAGGAATATACAATAGGTGGTTGATATATCTACCAAGGTTTTCATCCTAACCTTTGTCTAATACCAAACGCATCTTATAAGCTCTTGTTGACACCCAACCTGGTTCATCAACTTGATACAGTGCATCGCGGAGCTCATTGTTGTGTCATCTGAGACATTCGAGGTGGTCCACCAGGGGCCCCAGTTTGTGGAGTAGGGTCGATGGTCCGATGTAGATCCAACTCTATCGCGTAGCACATAGCTATCAGATATATAAAGGACCTTCAACTTCAATGAATCTTAGAAGGACGCAAAAGAAACCTCGCTTGCTTGATTCACCCCCCTGAAATACCACGTCTGTAGTTTTCAGGGCCATCCATCCTCGGGTAATCTTCCAACGCATGGCCCATACATATTACAGACGGCAATTGAAAGTAAGTGTGACGTGGAGTAAGTGAAATATACTAAATTTCTCAGCTCATCGGTCTAATGATGACCATGCGAGATCTGAGAGCGCTGCGACCCGTGAGGCCTTAACAAGCGATTCAGAGACTACCATATTTTTATCGGGCAGGATATGCACCTCCAGAAGAGCTAGACCATGAGCCGTACAATGTGCAACATGGCTTTTTGGAAACCCAGATTATCCCAACCTCCTTCTACCGACATTGACCGGAAAAGGCATAACATGTAGGTAAGCATAGACCTAGCGGTAAGACTATACTTAACACCAATGAATTAATATCATCCGACTTTATCACAATACAGCGACCTCATTTTCAAATATGTGCAAGTGTTTCGGCCCCAAACTTTCCCGACTACTCCACAACCTAAAAAGCTTCGTATTCATTCAGTCCACTAACCAAGAAATACCCTGCACGCGTTAATTGGTTTTTGGGGAAGCTACATACGTTGACTGGACATTGGTTTTTACACCCCTGGCCCCACCCGCTCACCGCCATGGCAAATATATACCGCCTACTAAAAGCGGTGACACATACCATACTAAATTTGAATTCATGAGCTGACCGGCAGTATATTATATAATCATAGGGGTGTGGTGACTGTATGAGGTTGTACCGGCCCCGGAAACTGTCCCAAACTCGGAATAAAGTAGAACCGAGATTCGGGACACTCACCGCCTACTAATTATAGTAAAAGTACTGCTGTGCACGTGCCAAAAGCATCGACTGATGATTGGATGTAGCCCGACCGCCTACTATGGGGTACCTAGGTAATTCAGTTATTTACGATGTTTTGATCTTCTAGCTCTTCTAGGAGTACTGTCTCTTCGGATTTTACTCAAATTGCTTCGTCCTGCTTGTGTCTGAGGCTGGCTACTTTTTCCTGCAGTTGCAGTTCATCCTCATAATGCCGGATGAGTCGAAGGCGAAGAGCTTCCCCGACGTCTCGGCGAAACTCTCCGCGCTTCCAAAGAAATCACTTTTTGAGCGTCAAAAAGCTGAGGCGGAGGCCAAACGCGCCCGGGAAAAGGCAGAGACAGCTGCAGTCTATGAAGAATTTGTCAAATCTTTCGAAGACGAGGATTCGGTTGTACCGCAGTCATTGGATGGAGGATCGGATGCATTCAGAGGCAGGGGTGGTGGTCCTCCCAGGCGTCACTTCGCAGCTTCCTCTTCGCGCGGCAGTGGCCATGGACCATTAGCCCCCCCCCGCCGCCCCTCTCTTACACACAAACGTTCCCACGAAACCTTCCCCCCCTCCCGTCGCGACCATCTCAAATTTGAAAACATGCTTACTCCACCTGAAGCCGACAGAGCACTCGACGAGGAGAGAGCAGCTCCCAAACCGACGTTGTACCTTGCATCGCTTCCCCCGGGGACATCTCTGTCAGTGATTAAGGCATTGATTCCATCGACCCTCACCGTGGACAATGTCAAGATCATCACCCCGCCGGGAGAGTTGCCAACCCACCGGGAATCCTCTTCTGCCATCATCACCCTTGCAAGCGACTCAGCCGCCTCCAATATTGACGCAGCTGTGAGTGCGCTGCAGAACAAATACCTTGGCTGGGGGTACTACCTGAACCTCTGCCGACACCTTTCTTCTACTGCGATCAATCCAAACATCCCTTTGGCCACCGGCATCTCGTCGACTACTACTTCTCTTCCGTTTGGTGCCGAGCCTATTCCACTAAGTTCCACCACAAGCATGAGTCGGGCTCCACCACCTGGGCCACATCGCGGGGGGATTCGCACCCCCAAGCTCGTATGGACCAAACGTTGGTCGAAATGTCCCAACTACTCAGGTGCAGGTGCAGCTACCGACAGACATAAGAGTGTTAAGACAGATACACAAGACTATTGAGAGACTTGTGAAACATGGTCCTTCATTTGAGGCATTGTTGATGAGTCGGCCAGAAGTCCAGATGGACGAAAAGTGGTCCTGGTTGTTCGATGCAAGGTCGCCTGGTGGTGTATACTACCGGTGGAAATTGTGGCAGATAATCACAGACCCCAAGAAGAAGAACATTGATAAGCCGGCTCTGATCTTTGAAGATGGTCCGATCTGGTTACCCCCAAACAGCATCTCAAGTTTGAGAACGTTACTCGCCTGGAGCAATTTGTGACACACCCTGACTACGACTCATCTGACGAAGAACACTCGGATGAGCCGAACGCACGCGCCGATGAACCTAACTTCTTGAACCCTCTGAAGATGGCCAGACTTACTCATCTCCTTGCACGACTTCCGACGACCCATGCAAAGCTCCGACGAGGAGACGTTATGCGAGTCACAGCATTCGCCATTGACCACGCGGCAATCGGGGCATCCGAGATTGTCGACGTGGCTATTCGAAACGTTTTCCGGCCACTCGCTTACACCGGAGCCAACCCAAACCAGGAATTGGAAAAAAGTGCTGCTAGACTTGCGACCACAGATACGGACAATACAACCCAATCCGATGAATTAATAGATATGTCTTCTGCGAAGCTGGTCGGCCTCTATATCATCTCTGATATTCTTTCGTCGTCGGCAACCAGTGGCGGCCGCCATGCATGGCGATACCGCCAGCTGTTCGAAAACGCTCTTCGCTCGCGCAAGGTGTTTGAACACCTTGGTCGACTGGATAAGGACATGAAGTGGGGACGGCTAAAAGCAGAGAAGTGGAAGCGCAGCGTTGGCTCCCTTTTACATGTGTGGGAAGGGTGGTGCTGTTTTACGCAATCGAACCAGGATCATTTCACTCAAGTGTTTGAAAATCCACCACTTACAGAAGCAGAATTGCAGAAACAGAAGGAGACCGAGAAGGCCCATGCAGACCAGGCTGCTGTTGCATTTGCCAAAAGCAAGAGTCGATGGAAGACAGTTGATGATGAGCGGGGCGGAAAGTTCGACCCTACTCTCCCTGCGAATGAGAACAATCTATCTATCTCTACCAACGCAGTGGACGAATCAATGCATGGAAAGGATGGAACCCCAATGGAAATCTGTCACTTGAAGAACGTTGATGGGGAATTCATGCTTAAGCCCCCCCCATCGGGCGATGAAGATACCCAAACCGAGATACCCCAGCAGCTACCTCAGCACCCAACCCAATCTGACAAATCCGAACAATCAGCTGGGCAGCAGGAGCCAGAAACACGACGACGAAAGCCACGACCCAAAGCTGAAGACATGTTTGCCTCGGATTCGGAGTAAGGTTGGGCACGATTGTAATTGTACAGATCATGGATAGCATCGGATGATACCTGAAAGATACTTGTAATGAATAACAATGAACTATGAATGATTATTTAAAATATTTTCTCTTCCAAGGTTAAAGCATTGTGGTTATATAGATAGAGACAGTAGTACGAGACCTGTCACGGCAGAGGCTCTTCAATACATAAGGCAGCGAGGCATCATCGGCAGAACATTTCCTGCCCCACAACCCCTCATCAACAAATACCTTTCTCCTTTCGCGCTCAACTTCCTGTACCCTTCAAATATAATCGCATCACCTTTTTCCTTCTTTCATTCCAAACCCACAACTTCTTCAAAATGGCTGGTACGTCTTTCCCTCTGACTTGGCTTGTGTATACCCCTCCCGAAGGGGATGGAGGGGTCTGATCGTTTGGATCCCAGACAGTGTGTGACTATGTTGCGCAATGCGTTGGGGACTTGACGAAGAAGGAAAAAAAAGAGTGAACATAAAGATGGAAAATTGACTGACAAGCTTGATGATTCATACAGATTTCAACGCTATCGCCCGTACGTTATACCCTCACTTTCTTGGTTCATCCATACACATCCAGCAATGCGGCTCCCCCCCCAACGATCCTGCCACCCTAGGTGGAAACGATTCCCCAAGAGATGGATGTTATATCATACAAAAATAATAATTTCCTAACTTGTGATCAACCTGTACAGAGCAGTTTGTGCAGTTCTACTACCAGACCTTTGACGGAAACCGCGCTGGCCTGGCTGGCCTCTACGTAAGCCCCTCTCTCGAGATATCCTTACCAGCGAGAGATATGTGAATCGGACTAACAGCAATCATCAACCAATAGCGTGACCAGTCTATGCTTACCTTCGAGACAAGCTCGGTCCAGGGTGTCTCTGCCATCACTGAGAAGCTCAGCGTTAGTCAACCCCCAAAGCCTGACCCTCGAGGGTCAACATGAGAAGAATATTCTAATACTGATTTTGCGACTCTAGGCTCTCCCCTTCCAGAAGGTTCAGCACCAGATTGCCACCTTCGACGCCCAGCCCTCCAGCGCAGATGGAATCGTTGTCCTCGTCACCGGCGCTCTCCTCGTATGTTGAATGCCCATGACTTCTTCTGTTTTCTTAGCTAATGTCAATTTCTCCATCAACAGGTCGATGAGGAGCAGAAGCCTATGAACTACACCCAGTGCTTCAAGCTGCAGCCCGACGGCGCCGGAAGCTACTTCGTGCTCAACGATGTCTTCCGTCTGATCTACAGCGCCCAGTAAATTACGGGCCCCGAAACAAATACCACGACGCAATGACAGGGGGATGTACTTTCTTGTGAAGAGGATATTCCTTGGAGGCGATCGGGTTAGATATCTGTCGTATTGTCGCAAGTGACACCCCTCGACTTGCGATATTCCCATGGAAGAATTTATTAAGAATTTATTTTTTTGGATCGCCGATCATTCTAGAACTGTATGGGATTTCTCTATCGAGCTACGAGCTAGCACCATATAAAAAGAAACACGCAGCAAATATGTTATGCGCACATCACTGGCTCTGAAGTAGTGGTGTCTCCTCGGATGGCCGCTCCTCATGCGCAAATTCCTGCTGGGCACTCTCACCAGTAAGAGCAGATCCATTGGGTGCCCCATTCTGATTAGCCGGCTGCCCAAACTCCCGCTTGTCGTGGGACCCGAAGTACTCAAAATAGATTGCCATCATCAACAAGGTACCCTGCAAGCAGGCCGTGACAACTAGCACTCCCCAAATACTCCAGCCACTCCAACCCTTACGGGCAGCCAGGCTAGCAGCCCAGACAAGACTCCCCGGCGTCTGGATACACATCATGGGGATACTCAAGCTCCCCACGCAACGCAACCGGAAGGTAGTGTAGATCTGCGGGAAGTACTGGATCGACGCGAGGATCGCAGCTAGAACACCGAGGAAGTTCGCCCAGGCTGGGACAGCAGCCGGCTGGCGCAACTCGATCGCTAGGGAAATGATGATCGTGGCAAGTGCATGCAGTAGACATATTCCCGTTATGACGAGCGCGGTGCGGTAGGTCGGACCGCTGGGGGTGGAAGAGACGGTGTCCACTGGGTCTGTGGGGGATGTGGCGCGCGGGAAGTAGATCACGAATAGCAAAAGACTAGATACGGTTAGACAAGCTTGGGTGTGGGTTCGGGTGTGGATGTTCGGTCGGAAATTGGGAATCAGAAATCATTCAGCGTTTCGGTCGACTCACATGGAAAAGAAACAGAGCCATTGCATGGCTACCTGGAATACACCCAGTAGCCCTGCGAAGCATGCGATCCCGCTGATCTCCTGGCAGCAGGCGACATCTTGTGCCGTGGATGGGAATACTAGGATATTGGCAAATGCCGATGTCCCTGATGTGACCCCTAGGAGGATGAAGTATGGGGAGATGCCGAAGGAGCTTCGTCGGGAGATGATGCGGATGTGTTGTGGGAGGTATGAGAAGAGGATGCCGAGGATAATCAAACTATATGGTGCGTCAGTGACTGGAGACTGTTGGTTTCACATTTGGGGCACGTACACAGATAGCACAGGTTGGAAGATGCCTGGCGAGGCCAGCTCGCGGCAGTAGGGTGTTAATGGGTCCATTGTTGTTGTCTTTCAAATGTATGAAGCTCAAATGAGGAGGTCGGGGTTCGGAAGCTCGTGACAACAGCTGATTACACCAATTCGTCACATTGGGGATTTCGTTTTTTACTTCAACGAGATGAGAGGGAAATGTTATTTTCAAAAAGAAAGAAAAGGAATTCCCAAGATATTATGACCTTGAGTACCTCGTTGGGCACCGCTCTTTAGTTAACTAGCTGGCTGCCTTGATGCCTTGCTGCCTTAAATATATGGTGTCAGTATCTTCTGCTATGCCTAATAAGGATTAGTGTCAGACGTTCCACTATTTGTACATACTTTGTAGGTCGTGCCAAACACCTCTAGATATCGAATCTTTACTTTCTTATATATTTACAGTTTTCTCTTTTTTTCTGTTCAAAATTTGAGGACGCAATCTCCTTTTGATGAGACGGCTAAGTCTCGAAGAAGAATTTGGTCTTATGCATCTGCCCCGCTTTCTCAGCTGAACAATGGCTGAACAATGACCTGGATTCGGCTTTCCTCAACAACGCATAATGGACGGCCTCTCAGTAGCAGCCAGTATTATTGGTGTGATCCAACTGGCTGGATCTATTGCCAAACTATGCGGTGGTTACATCCAAGATGTAAAGGATGCTAGCGCCGACATCATTGCTCTGCGACAAGCGATCAACGGTCTCATTAGTGTTCTTGAGAACCTTGCAGCTATTCTCAATAATCCTAATTCAGGGTTGGGTATTACACTTGTGTTGAAAGATGATATCCGAACTTGTCTCTTGACACTAGAAGCCCTTGAAGGGAAAGTTGGCATGGGAAAGGGCAAGAAAGCGATGAAAAGACTTGGATTGCGAGCCCTGAAATGGCCGCTGAAGCGTTCAGAGGTCGAAAAAGTGATGGGTGATATTGAGAGATATAAGTCGTCATTTTCTTTGTCGCTGCAGGTTGATCAAATGTGGGTGTTAGCTGCATTATTGGGTATTCCTCGTGACGTTAACAAAGCTGACTCTGTTCATCTATCAGGACAATCATGACCAATATGGCTGGAACAACCAGCTTGATTGATCAAAACATGGATATGCAAAAACTGCCAGTTGCCCATGGGGCTGAATTTGACTCTTACATGGATCAGCACGAAGACGAGTGCCTTGAAGGGACCAGAACAGACCTCCAGCAACAGATCGCAGCATGGGCAGCATTACCACAAGGCAATTGCATCTTCTGGTTGAATGGAATGGCTGGAACTGGAAAATCGACCATATCCCGCACAGTAGCCCTGTCTTTCAAACAAAATAAGCAGCTGGGCGCCAGCTTCTTCTTCAAAAGAGGTGAAGCGGACCGAGGAAATGCGACAAAGTTATTCACGACATTGACGCAACAACTCATGATCAAGCTTCCTGAACTGACTCCTACGATTCGAAAAGCAATCCATGATGACCCTGCCATTGCGACCAGAGGGCTCAAACAACAATTCAACAAGCTTCTGCTTGAACCATTACTTCAATTGAAAAGCTCGCGTGAAGACCGAATATTGGTGATCGTGATTGATGCCCTAGACGAGTGTGAATCAGAGAATGATATACGGGTCATTCTTCAATTGATGCCACATCTTCAAGAGTCGAAAACAGTACAGATTCGAGTCTTCTTGACGAGTAGGCCAGAGTTGCCAATTCGTCTTGGGTTTTCAAAAATGGCCAATCAGGACTACAAGAATCTCACACTCCATGAGTTGCCGGAAGACGTCACTGCACACGACATATTATTATTTTTGAAGCACCGACTAGCTCAAATCGGGAGGGAACGCTCATTATCTGTTGACTGGCCTGGAGACATCAAAACTCAACAGCTTTTAAAAATATCTGTTCCACTCTTCATCTTTGCTGCTACCATGTGTCGCATACTTAATGATCTTCAATGGGACCCTGTAGACAGCCTCGAAGAGATCCTTGCTTGTCGAGGGGAGAGCGCTAGTCTTCATGGAACATACCTCCCTATATTCAGTCGACTTCTTCTCAATCAGACCGAGAAACAAAAGAAGCAGCTTATACATGAGTTTCAGGACGTAGTTGGTACAATCGTCATCCTTGAAAGTCCTCTGTCTGTTATCTCGATCTCTGCACTTCTTGGCATCCCCCAAAACGTCATCAAGTTGAGATTGAGCTCATTGAACTCGGTACTGAGTATCCCGCAAAATGAAATCATACCGGTAAGACTTTTCCATCTATCATTTAGAGATTTTCTCCTTGATCCGCAGACATGTGAGAAGACTCCATTCGCGATAGATAGCAAGGTGGCACACTCGAAATTGGCAGCTAGATGTCTTTTAATCTGTTCAACTTTGCAAAAGAACATCTGTGGACTTGAACATGATGGAAGTCAAAGATCCGAGATTAGCATCTCATCTATCAGCCGTTGTCTTCCCCCGAGCTTCAGTACTCGTGTCGTTTCTGGGCCTATCATTTCACGCAGGGTGACGACTCAAAGTCATTGCCTAAAGTTCTCGCCTTCTTGCAGACACATTTCCTCCACTGGATGGAGGCAATGGGGATTTTAGGCCTTGCACACGAAGTGGTAGGAATCATTGACCTCCTACACCCTTGGCTAGATGTGAGTTTATTCATTATTTGATACGTATCCATGATGAAGCTGATCAAGGCAGAGCCACAAGTCCCATGAGTTTTCTGAGTATTTACAGGATGCCAGGCGATTTGCGTCAAGGAATACCGCCATAGCAAATGAAGCTCCTCTCCAGCTTTATTGCTCAGGTCTTCTATTTGCTCCGAAAAACTCGATTATACGAAAGGCCTTCACTAAGTACCTTCCTACGTGGATTTCCAAAGTCCCAGACGTTGAAGCGAATTGGAGTGCAGACATTCACTCTTTTGATCTTTTCTTGCGGGTGGGGGGCATATCCTTCTCCCCGGATAGCCAAATTTTAGCATACGTTGCTTATGATGGCAGTATTAAGCTTTGGGATGTCATGACAGGCGCCTTGAAGCAGTCTTTGGGGCAGCATCCAAATGGTAAATGGAACGTTTCGCGGATTTATTTTTCGCCAAATGGTCAATTCCTCGCGTCCACCAATTTTCGGGATCACACTCTTAAGCTTTGGGATCCCACCACAGGTACATTGCAGCGGACACTTAGCCATCCACAGTGCTCCCCTCGCAGTCCGATATTCTCTCCTGACGGCCGCTTCTTGGTTTCTCCTGCATGTGACCCCAATCACCCCACACTCTTCCTCTGGAATATGATCGAAGATTGCTTTGAGAAGGAAACAGCCAACACCTTAGGAGATGTTCAGTGTGTAGCATTTCTCCCTAATAGCCAGCTTTTAGCGTTCGCATCAGCTGATGGCTCGGTGAAGTTGTGGGACCTTGCTTCCGGCAATCTTCAGCAGACCTTGGAAAGCTACACAAGGCAAGTAAGATGCCTCTCATTCTCTCATACTGGTCAATTTCTCGGGATACTATGCGAGGATTATAGATTCAGGATCTGGAATATTGTGACTGGCGCAGAGAAGATTCTTCCGGTTGGGACATTTGCCGGAATCTTCTCACCCACCGAGAATGTTCTCGTGACTGTATCGCATGAGTTTTTGTTATCGTCCTGGGATCCTGACACGGGTCTTCCCCTGAAGAACTTTGAAGGCAGATATTGCAATTGTGATCAAGCATTTTCTCCCGACGGCAAGCTCTTGGCCATTGCACGGGACCAATCACAAATAACGATATTGGATATGTCGACAGGCATTTTGCATGCTCCTTTTGGCGCACACGCTGATACCGTATTATCTATGGCTTTCTCTCCCAACGGCCAATTTCTTGCGTCTGCCTCGGAGGATAAAGTGGTCAAAATTTGGCATGTTGGTGCAGGTATACCAAAGCCGGAACAGTCTTACGAGGGTCATTCAAGCAGGGTTTGTTCATTGACCTTTTCCACTGATGGTGAGACCCTGGTCAGTTGCTCGGATGATGGAACAGCTGCACTGTGGTACCCAAAGACGGGCAGTTTATCCCAAAAGCAAATATTGGGAAGTTCCCCTCGACCAGGCATTGCATTGGCACCCAGTGGCGAAGTTCTCGTTTCTATATCAGTCGACAAACATATCATATTGTGGAGAATAACCCAGTCCACAATTGTACCCATTCCAACTCTTCAGGGTCTGAGCTCTGCAGATGGGCCATGTGAGACTAGTCGGGTGATCTTCTCTCCCTGTAGCCGCATTATAGCCTCCATTTCAGAAACCATTCAGCTTTGGGATGCAGACACCGCGACAGGCTCTTTCCGCCTGAAACATACTCTGGGTGGGCATTCGGATTATATTCGGGGTCTATCATTTTCGCCAAACAGCCAGCTTCTAGCAACTTTCTCAGACGATGAAACGCTCAAGCTTTGGAACACAGCAACAGGCTCTTTGGAGAAAACATTTGAATGCCATCCGATGACTGTTTTCAGGTTGGAGTTCTCTCCCAATGGCCAGTTTATTGCCTGCTATTTGATTGGTGAGAATAGAGGGGATATCTATCTCCTAGATATTGCTACAGGAGATAAAAAACAGATCTGGAGATCTGTGGGATATATCCTCAGATTAAGGTTCTCTCGAGATGGCTCATATTTGAATACTGATTTTGGATACCTGGACATCCAGCCTGAGTATTGGCAAAGTCCCATTTCTTCAGGGGATGATGTGGAGATTTCCATATTAGAGTCACACTGGGTGACCTTTAACCGCCGAAAGACATTATGGCTGCCCCCAGAGTACCGACCCAGCTGCTTCGCGATCTATGGCAATGTTCTTGTGCTCGGATATGGATCAGGAAGGGTTCTGTTTATAAACTTCTGTCCATAATGGTCTTGTGGAGGAACCCAAATGGAACTTTCCATCAGGTGCTTCTTTTCAGGTATATATCTGGGTGCATAGTAGTACTTTAGAAGTAAGACCAGAGCTCAGACTTGGAGCTACATGGGAGAAGTGAGAGAGGTAGGTGAGCGGTGAAGGGACTTTAATAGGAAGGGCAGGAATACGCTTAACCCAAAGTGGCACGCCAAACCATATCAGGTAATTCATAGAAACTACGATATAGGGCAGGAGAGCGTTATATAGAAAAAAAGTGGCATGTATACAGATACATATTCTATAAATTATGTATATTAAATATATTAAATACTTACTGAAAGAATTATGACAATGTTCCAGACATGGGCAGAATCCAATGAACTGATGATTCATGCACTCCAGTTCAATTCAAGGCAAATTCCCCAACTACGTCACTGCGCAATCATCCATGCTTGGCCCTTTCTTGCTTTTGCAGCTCTCTTTAAAGTCCTCCAACGTTCCTATTCCCTTCACCGGCATATTCATACTCCATTCTTGCTGAACACCAAAATACTTCCATCATTTTGTCCAACACAATACACCATGAAGTTGAATCTGGCCACTGGCCTCCTCTGCCTGCTCGCTTCCACTGAAGTAGTGGCAGCTTCCAGTTGGTGGAGCAAAGCTAGTATGTTGTCCTGCGTACAAAGATCCCCTTTCGCAAGCTAACGTTATCGACAGTCTACAACAAATGGCATGAATCCGAGCTCGAGCGATGGCTCTCAGACCATAGTATGTAGCACTTCTCTTTCTAGCAGCTTCATATACTCACACTTCATACAGATATTCCCCATCCCAGTCCTGCCGACCGCCGCGACCTGGAGAATCTGGTGAAGACCAATTGGGATAACAGGGTGCAGAAGCCTCTTGGGCAAGCTGCGGAGAACATCAATCATGAGCTCCACCATGCTAGAGAATGGGTCTTTGATACGTAAGGTGCTCATATCTCCCTGTTATGAGTGAAAGCTGACTTGATATAGTTGGTCCGACTCTCAGTTAAAGGCATTCCTTGATCGCCACGGCATTCCTGCTCCCCAGCCCCGCAGGCGCGACCTTTTGATCAAGACCGCACGCGAGAACTATGAGAAGATCGCCACCAAGGTTGGCGAGACGGCTTCTTACCCCGGAAACTGGCTGTATGAGGAATGGTCCGACTCGGATCTCAAGGAATGGCTCGATGAACGCGGATGGCCGGTGCCCCAGCCGTCCAATCGTGACAAGCTCATTGCGTCTGTTCGCCGCAACTCGCGCATTATCAGTTTGCAGTCCCAAAGCATTGCTGCATCTGCATCCGCTGAGGCTGAAGCCGCCAAGGAGACACTGAGTGATCAGCTTTTCAACGCCTGGTCCGACTCGAAGCTAAAGGAATTCCTTGACGAGCACAATGTCAAGGTGCCCCAAGGCTCGAAGCGCAATGAACTCATTGCTTTGGCCCGGAAGAACCGTTACTATCTTTCCGGCAAGGTGTCGAGTGCCTCCTCCGCTGTGGAGGAGACGTTTGGTGCCGCCACGACCAAGGCTGGGAACGAATATGCACGCGCTACCGACTATGCCAAGCTGAAGATCGAAGATGCTTTCGAAACTGCGCTGAGTGGCTGGTCTAACTCCCGCCTGAAGGCGTTCCTTGATGCTCGAAGCATCCCTGTCCCTCAGAGCGGCAAGCGTGATGAACTCGTTGCTACGGTTCGCGCCAACGCTCACAAGGCTGCCAATGGGTGGAACCAATACAACTTCGATACTTGGGATAAAGAGCACCTGGTGTAAGTACATACCTGACTATTGATTTTATGATCTCACTGGCTTACCTTTCTCAGGAATTACCTGTCTGCCGTGAACCACAAGGTGGCTCAGCAGGCTGATGCCTCACGCGAAGAGCTTATTAAGAGTGCAGAGGACTCCTACGCCAAGGCCTCCAAGGTTGGCGGTGAACAGTACGCCTCTGCAACTGCTGCCCTTGCGCAGGCGACTGGCACAGCCAAGGATGCCACTTTCGACCAATGGTCGCAATCCGAGCTCAAAAGATACCTGGACAACTACGGCGTTCCTACGTACCAGGGCTCGAGCATCAATGAGCTCCGAGCTGCGGCCCGGCGCAACGCTCAGTACTTTAAGTACGGCACCGCAAGCCCGCAAGCTACCATCTATGCCAAGATTGTGGATACTTTGCAGTGGGTTTTGGATCAGTTGAAGATTGGCGCTGCTAGCGGCCGTGCCCAAGGCACTGAAGCCGCTGAAAAGGTTCAGAAGAAGGTCTCTCAGCACACAGAGAGCCTGCGCGGAGAACTTTGAACTACTCTCCTCATATTCAGATCTTTCTTATTATTTTTCTTCCGCGACAAAGTTGGGATGCACGATGGGTTTTGCGATATCTTTTAAGTTACGATGATTATGACATTTGGATTGTAACATTTGAGTTCGAATGTTTTTATTGCAAACTATTAAATAGTCTTCAAGCGTGATATGGATTTTTGTAGACTTGGTATTATAGGACATTTGCTAGTTTTGTTGTCCGTAACACTGATGCTTTCATTGCAAGCTTACATAGGATGTGATTGGATGGCTTATAGCTGCAGCGTAAGTGTTCTTTACGCGCTCCCCCAGCGGAAACGTATAATAACCACAACTTCCCCATCTTTCGCCTTCCTCTCATACCTCTATTTTCCCGAATCACTGCGCTATCATATACCGAGCAAGTCACAATCTCACTCTGTTAAGTTACTCTGTTTAGTATAGCAGGCTGCTTATACAGCCTCTGCCCTTGACAATGCAGGACTATAATAATTTGATACACCTGGCTCAAACATATTTTGGAGGTTATATTTAACAGTCGTCTGCAATGTCGTTCTAAATATCTTCATTTTGGTACACACTATCCTCACGATCTATCCATATATGTATACTAATTTGTCTACTTACTGTGATATAGTCTCCCTTAGAAAGGTCGAAATCCGAGAAACAACTCGTACTAAGGGATGATGCCGGTTTGCAGGGGCGTTTGAATGAAATCCTTGGCCGGCCGGTGACTGCGTTACTTCAAGCGCAATCATCAACTCCAAATGGCAGATTTTAAGGCCAGTATACCGGAAATAACATGGTATAGGGAAGTTCCGGATCTAGTCGTGATCAATGATAGCTCTGCCATCAAGTTTCAGAGTCAGGAGGAAAGCTAAAGTCCCATGGTCCCGGGAACACTTTCATATGCTGTGGGATGGACTACAAAATTTTGAGACTGGCTAGAAGAGGAGATTTCGGTATACATTTTGTATGATATACACTCAACCCATGATGTATTCATGTACTAATATATCCAGAAAGACAGTATTGTTGGAGTAGATGCCATAGGTTGTTGGCACCTCGGGCAGCAACATCTCAGTGGTTGGATAGTTCGAGAGATTGTCTCCTTGCGGATAAAACTCCCTTCCTCCGCTTATAGTTCTACATACTATAACCCCAACAATAATGATCAACAGACTGTATAATTCAGTGAAAAACATTGATATCCCTTGTAGTCACGTGGCTTCCTGATCTGCAGCCTCCCGCGATCCACCCGTGGACGCTTCGCACTCCCGCCCCCTTCCTCATATCCAATCAAATCACTTCCAGGGTCCACTACCGGTTACTTTGCACAAGAAAACGAGACAAACTGGCATTGTTTCGTGACTGGAAGGTTTGATGATATGAAACCCGATGACAGAATTCTCGAGGCCCTAGCGGACTCGTTGGAAGCAGCTTGTATTGTTCCTGATAGTGAAGCATGATGGTTCGAATTGTCTCTGGCAGGTATCGAGCCCCAATGTTGATACTAAGGCGGTTTGACTGGCTAGTAGTGGCACGCCTGTTATCCCCATGTTCTGGAAATATGAACTTGAAGATCTGTAAGATAGGGCGCATTATCTCATTAGGGTTGACTAAGTAATCATTCATACCTATGTAGGTTTGATTCACAAGCCGCAGTTTACAACCGCATTTAGACACAACGATTGTCCCGAACTCATCTCTCTGCTAAGTGGAGCTCAAGGGGCAAGATCGTCTGTTCAGTAACTTCCTAACCGGGGATCCAATCATTGCTGATTTTGAACACTAGTGGAATGGAAGATCCGATCGACCGAGATGCAACAAGTGGGACTATAAATGGGACTCGTTTAAGGGCCTGCAGGATATCTTGCACCTGACGGACTGGCCCAGGCAACTTCTTCCTGGCCTGCCATACCCCTTTTCGGTTTTGTAGGGAGAGTGGGCTCGGACTTTTTATTGTATTATTACAAGAATAGTCGGCTGCTTACGCGGCCTTGCGTGTTCTTTCAGATGTTCTTTTTAGGTGTTTTTAGGTGTATACGAATATACGAAGGCAGTAAAATAAGCATACTTTGTGTAATAGACTTTTCTATTTATAACCTTTGACTGTGTTAATGCTAGTGGTAGAGCACTGGCTAGTTGGGGTTACATTCTGGGGACCTGAGATAGTATTGCAAATAACCCCGAGATCCGGTTGCGCCGGTTTTGAATTGATGCCGAAAAATAAATCACAGGTTCGTCGTGTTTTCCAAGCTCATGCTCGTCCTTGTAAACGCTAGATATCGGCCATTGTCGTACATACCCTCCGAAATATGTATCTCTCCAATCCTTTTGCTGCGCGATCACGATTTGGGCGCTTCAGGATCGCCCTCGGCGACCAACTTTCCAACAACCAGGTACTTCTCCAAGAAGCGGTCTTCCCACGACTGTAGGTTCTCCAGCTGCTCCGCATCCAAATCCTTCAGGTCATCCAACGGTGCCGATAGGTCCTTGGTCAGCATCTCCTCATCGAAGCTCTGGAAAGCCAAGCCGCGCGAGGCGTCCCGGCCAGCGAAGTTCTCGTAAGGTCCACCCTATTCCAATCGTTATGGTCAGCTTCGGCTCCAACGGCGCTATCCGGTGGAATTTCCCGGATTCCAAACACATACAGGCCCATAGAAGTTCCTGCCAGGGGTGACATCGAAGACACGGCCACGGACGGATAGGTAAACGGGGCGGCCTTCCTCGCCGTTGAACTCAATAAGACTTTTGGGGGTATAGGTCTTGAAGACGGTTGGCGGCGGAGCGCTGGGGAGAGTGATTGGCGCCTTGGGGCGGAAGTGCCAGTACACCAAGACTCCGAAAAGGGAGACTAGGATCAGGTTGATGGGGGAAGCGATAGACATCCTGTTGGGGTAGCGAGCGGTTAGTTGGGTTGGTGTCCCATCTTCCATGACGTGGGGGACACGAACACTTCAGCCTGTGGCGCGGAGTTATCTGTGGTTACCTGATTAGCGTGTATTCAGACCATGAGCAACGTGGAACACATACCCATTGAGGCAAATGGTTGGATTTGGAGAGAGAGCAGGAAAGGCCGGAGGCTCGGGATGACATATCTCTCCCCGCTCCACGTGATTGGACCTTTTATACAAAGTAGACATTCTCTTTCATTCTTTGGCTTCTTTAGCTGCTTCGGGGTTTATATTTAGGAATTATCTAGTTAGGTACTTCTCTCACATGTAAATTGATTGGAGACTAGGCTCTCGGACTTCAGATTCAAAAAACGTAAAACGCCCGGTAGTCCCTGAAATGTTTCAAGAGCTCTCCCCACTGGACTATCGCCCCCCCATTTTAATCTGCCCACTTCTATTAATATTAGCGGAGGCCATGTTATTTCAAGTTATTTTTATCATTGATTTTCTTGTTTAGTTCTTCTTTGCATTTCTGCTTAGTCGTTCGAGTCATTTCTCCCTGTATAATTTTCTCCTTCCTATATTCTATAGGCTTCCGTGTTGGGTTGGGCATCGAGGCTGAGAAGACCAGAGCCCCTTCTACATTTTGCGATCCTTTACCTCTTTTCATTTCCCTTTCAGCCTTTTTATCTTGACTTGAACTTTTTCATCGTTTTATGTGAAATTTGCGCTTTCATTTCCGACCAAAATCAGCCACCTGTCACGTTTAGAGCGTGAGAAAATCGACATGTGGTCTAAAAGACCGTTCCACAAGCCCAAACGGCCCTCGATCAGCGGCCCCATACTGAGCGGCAATCCACCCACCACATCAGACCCTGTGCATGATATGGTCGCAAAAAAATTGCCCGCTCTACCTGAGTAAGTCTCATGTTTTCTACGTGTTGAATAGCACATCTAATTGAAATCAGCGATTTGCATTCCTCGTTACAACCGGATCCTGTTAATAGGGGACACTCAGACCTCTCCCCCGCTGTTTCGCCGATGCTTGAAGCCCATAGGCGGGCAAGCCAAAGTAGTTTCTGTGTCTCGCCAATCGGTGACGGTGACCAATTTTCTGATTATGCGCGACAGGAGTCTGGGGTCTCGTCATCGCCAACTCCTATTCCCAAGATAGACTATGTCGAGACACCCTCTCATTCCCGGGTTCAGCCTGTCCAACCTGTTCAGCCTCCCTACCATGAACAGAACTCTAGGCGATTTATCTCTGGCAAATCGACGCGCTGGGATAACTTTTCAGGTGAACCAACCATGAATGATTTTGGTAGACCTAGCCAGGTTGATCCCCGCAACACCTCTTTCCACAAACCCCCCGGGGCCAATGCGCCCAACCTACTAAACTGGGGCCAAGGATTTAATGCCAAAAAGACTCTCGACGCAGCTCGAAACCGGATCAGCAGTTTCTCGAAGACCGAAGATCTTTCGCAAAAGGAACCCAGAAGTAGATCGGCGTCACGTGGATTTCCAGTGGAAGAGCATTCCAGCAAGCGCAACGGCAACGGCGCGCTAAAGACGAGTCCCCAGCTCGATAACTTTAGCTTTGCGCCTACAACTGTAACTACCATCACCGCCGGTGGTCCAGTATCATTTCCCCGGAGACCGGCCACGGAGCACGCTCCAACCCGTCTACCAGTGGAGGACAAACCACTACTCAAATTCGACACCGATTTCAGCGACATGATGCTCATGAGCGACGAGCCTAGGAGCCGTTTCAGCGCAACGACATACACGGCCACCGAACCCGGCAGTCAAGATGCAAGCCCGCGGGAGAGTATGCATCTCGAAACTCGGTCTACAGACGACCTATCCACATCCTCTATCATGGCCCGACGCCGTCCAGTCCCAACCGGCGTGCCGACTTCGAAGAAACAGCCTGACTCGAGCAAGCCCGTCCGAAAGCCCACGCCATCCCAGGTCGCACAACAGGGTGGACAGATGCCCGCGCAGTCACCTTCGCCTCCACCTCCACCAGAGGTGCCACTAGATGCGGAGGGCCGCATTAAAGTAATGGAGACCAAGAGGGACGACCTAACTCAGCGCAGATATAGTCTGGAGTCATTGATCGCTGAATTGAACAAGGCCCTTCAGCCTACCTCGGCTGCGTATGACCTGGCTGCCAAAGCCGAGGTCCAGAAGAGCATCAAGGGCATCGAAGGCGAGATCGCGGATATCAAGAAAGAAGAGCATGATCTTGGTATGAAGATTAGTCGAGCGTGGCGTCGTCTGGACGAGAAGGAGAATTCTGGCGATGGCAATAACCTCTGGGTGAAGCGAGTCACTAGTTAATGGCAGCTGAGTGGTGATTTGGTCTATGTTTGATTGTACCTATTTTTCGAGGCAGTTTGCTTGTTCTATTTCCGATATTGGGGCATGTGGTTGTGTTTTGAGCGTTCGATTCCCCTGCATGGCAGGTTGATACCCACTTTATTCGGAATTTGCCCAAGCTGTGGCGGTTTATGTTGATGTATTTTGATCTGACTAATCTCGTTACTGTTTAATGAAATTGATCATTCTAAGCAACTCATGTATGTGAAAATGCGATCAGGCGCGAAATAGGTATTGGTGGCTAAAGATATACAGAAGACCCATAGGAATGAACCATGAGTGCAGTGATGCTGGCGCGATCACACATTCGAAGCCACCCATCCTCCGCTCTCTCATTGAACATGGCTCGTGTAGGTCGTGAATATGGACTCAGGAAACCCGGTGTCAAGGCTCGTTGTGGGGAGTTTTGGCAAGTGATTCGTCGAGAAGTATGCGATCCGTTTATTTCTTGCCGGACTTCTTAATGCCTTGCTGGCCGGTGTTGAGAGGACCCTTCTTGCCCTTGGCGGCGTCCTGCATCTCCTTGCGGGCCTTGGCGTCTAGAATGTTGTCAGTTGAGACCCTCTAAATAGGATGTCCAAAAATCCATACCAGCCCTGAGCTTGGCCTGGTGAGCGAGCTCATCCTCATCGAGTTCCTTCTTCTCCTTCTTGGCAGCCTTCAAGGGCTTGGCCTTGCCACCTGTAGATCATAAAATATTAGGGAACTGGATTTCGAGAATAGTAGAATATTCAGTAGAACGAACCTTCTCTGCCGATACCACCCATTTTGTCTAAATAAAGTAACTGGGAGAGGGAGTTGAAGAGAGCTTGATAGAGCGGGGTGAGTTTACGGTTATGAGAGAAAAAAATATATGAGGGGTGCTTATCCAGACCCTCAGTGGCTAGGCTGAGGCGAAGTTTGGGTTTGGTACTGCTATAGATATTACTAGTGGTATTGATATTGGTGCTGTTTCAAGACCATACACCCTCATCATGCCGGAAACCAAGCCTTTAACCAGGGACTGGTATTGAAGATACCTGGAAGACTAGTGCAAGAACAGTTAGCGGGGTAATTTTAAAAGGTAATGTTCCGCCGGGCTACTGCCAGTGTATACGGCAGAACCAAACCGACCGCCTACTACAACTGTCCTAGCGTGGACTGTGCTATCCTACTCCATCGAGCCTTCGCCATGGCGGGCTTTGGATCCATCTCTTGTTGTAATCAACATCCTGTGCACGTGCTTTTACCCGCCTTTCAAGCCCACTCCCTAAGCAAGCTATGCGCCAGGGATTTTAATCACTTTTACAAGGCTTTGGTGTGAAGGCAGGCCTTTTACAGCCGGTTGGACTTCACAAACCCTTTTGAAAAGACTTACTGTCGCTGGAGCTTTTGCTAACTGAGCCTTGTTGTTGAAGCTTCCTCCAAAGGCCGAGTGAGGTGAACAAGAGAAGAGTCTACACGCCTTTGTTGAATCCCTTGGACATTGCAAACATGTCGTATCCCAGGTCGAGGTCCCCATCGGTCCCCTCTGAGGGTGAGATCGTTGAATCAGGCCCAGAGACGAAGGCAACTGCGTCAAAACCTCCTCTTAATGGCACCACCGTTGACCGTCCCACCAGAGCTAGCCCATCCTCTGCCACCAGATCTCCCGCATCGTTGAAAGGCACTAGATCGCGGACCAGGTCCCTATCGAGATCCCGCTCTCGCTCCCCGTACAGAGAGAACAAGACCCAAAAACGCAGTCACGACGATCTTCCCGAGTCCTATGATGGTAGCTACGACCGGCGACCCCGCCATGAGCCTCCGAGACACTACAGGTCTAGGTACGACGACAGACGCCGTGACAGACCCGCTTCCCACAGGCGCCCGAACTCATACTACGACTATGACCGCGAAGATACCCATGGAGATGCGCTACGATACAGTGATGATTATGACCGACATGACCGACACAAGGACAAGCGGCAACGCACCCGCAGCCGTAGCCGATCCCCTTACCGTGAACCAAGAAAACCCAAGCAGTATTCAGGCGACGAACTTGATTCAAACGTGGTCAATCCCAGGTCTTCAGCGGACACCGGAAGGCGCTTGCCCACCGAACAGTTGGTGAGGGAACGAGTAAAGGCTTCGGTCATCACCCAGGACTTGGAGCTTGGTGCTGAAAAACAAAAGAACCAGGTGCAGGCTTCTTCTAATCTTCAAGCCCGTGTGACTGACGAGTATGTGTATTCTGTTACGGACAAGGAAGAACGTGTGACTAACATCCATCTCAGAGAAACCACCCCTAACCCGGAGGTTGCGCAAGAGCCGGAGCTCGCCGAGCCTATTAATGAAGTCGATGCACTTGAAGCTCGCCGGAAACGCCGTGAGGCTATTCGGGCGAAACACCGAAGCCAAGCGACGCCACTCCATCTCAAAGCACTGAACGTCGGCGAGGTTGAAACGGATTCATCCACGCCTGGCACTGAGCCAACTAGCGCAAAGGAAGCATCTGGTGGGTTTCTCTCGGACAAGCTTATCTTGATATCGACGAAACTAATGCATATAAACTCCATAGCTTCTCCAACGGCATCCCCCTTTGAACAATCCGGGGAGGCATTCCCTGGTAGTATTGGAAAAGACATGGACATCGTCAACTCCAATGCGCCTGTTGCCGGAACTGATAAGGACGATCCCTCTGCTGCTGATTATGATCCAACTCTTGATACAAAGCAAGAAAGACAGAAACATGGCAATGGACAAGGTGGAAAGGACGACATTTCCTCTGCAGCGTACGATGAAACCAAGACTACCAAGCAGGACGTTCTCCTCCCTGATGCTCCCGTGGCGCCACCGCCGAAGACCGAGGTGTTCGATATGTTTGCAGACGACGACGACGACATGTTCGCAGAGGAAGCGCCTGAACCCAAACCGGCACATGCTTCGGCCACAGCTGTACCCCAGGGCAAGGAACTGGATATCAGCATGATGGATAATTGGGACGATTCGGAAGGTTATTACGCCGTTCGCCTCGGAGAGCTGATCAACGGACGATACCATGTCCATCAAAACCTTGGCAAGGGAATGTTCTCGTCTGTCGTACGTGCAACTGACACCCAAACGGGGGGTCTGGTTGCCGTCAAGATAATTCGCCAGAACGCGATAATGCGCAAGGCTGGTATGAAGGAGATTGGCATCCTGGAGCAACTACAGGAAGCTGATCCGCAAAACAAAATGCACCTCATTAAGTTCGACCGATACTTCGAGCATAAGGGTCATTTGTGCATGGTATTTGAGAACCTTAGCATGGACCTGCGTGAGGTCCTGAAAAAGTTCGGTAGGGACGTTGGCTTGAACCTGCGTGCGGTTCGGGCCTACGGCCAACAGATTTTCCTTGGGCTGGCTCACCTCCGCCGGTGTAACATCCTGCATGCAGATCTCAAACCGGATAATCTGCTTGTGAACGAGCAACGCAACATTCTGAAAGTTTGCGACCTGGGTTCGGCCTCGCCGGCTTCTGACAATGAGATTACGCCTTACCTCGTCAGTCGTTTCTACCGTGCCCCGGAAATCATCCTGGGTATCCCTTACGACTACGCCATCGATGTCTGGTCCATTGGCTGTACCCTCTTTGAGTTGTACACGGGCAAAATCCTCTTCACCGGCCGAAACAACAACCAGATGCTCCGCTCCATCATGGAGTGTCGGGGCAAGTACCCGCCGAAACTTCTTCGCCGCGGATCTCTGTCACCTCATCACTTTGATGAAATGCTCAACTTCCACAGCGTGGAGGAAGACAAGATCACCGGCCGCCTTCACACCAAAATTGTGGACTTCAAGAAACCGACACGTGACTTGAAGTCACGCCTCATGGCACAAGGAACTCGCGGGATGCCAGATGCTGAGGTCAAGGAACTGACGATGTTCTTGGACCTACTTGACCGGTGCTTGAGTCTTAACCCTGAGAAACGGATCACCCCGGCCGAGGCTTTGAAACACCCATTCCTGGCGCCTAGGGCATAACTAAGTTGCCTGATAAGAGGGGCTGTACTGCATGTATTCCAACTTGATCTATCCGAGCTTACCAGGATTCCCAATCCTAGTCCTGAAATGGCGTAACCCGGGTGGAAGGATCGGCGCTACCGGGGAAGGGTTGATCTACGAGTGCTTTCTTTTCCCTTGCCAATATGCACACTGTGAGAGTAATTAGCAACTAGCTTCTCAATGCAAGTCCATATGTAACATTTCCACAAAGGCACCAACCCCTGTCCATCCTTGGCTTTGGGACTCCTGCCGAAACCGGGGGTGGCTTGGAATTTGTCCAACCTTCCATTAAAGCGTAAACATAGCTCTGTGTAGCCAACAAGTCAACAAAGAAACCCCCTACAGAGGTGCACCGTGCATCACCCCGTAGTCCGACACTGAAGGCCAGCTCCTACCAAAAACAAACAAGCCCCCTGGCCCCCCGAATTGCAACACCCCAGCACATCAGTAGCGCGCGATAATCTAATTCATCACTATCACAAAGAAATATCCCAGCACAAACACAAGCCCCCGTTCCCCCCCCCCTTTAGCCTTAGCCCCCTATTGACCCAAGCCCCTGGTTAGATCGATCTGGAACTAATCAGACTACCTACAACTCCACTTTATCCTCTATTGCACGATATCGTATGACCCCCATATTCACAAACAAAGAACCCCAAGCCTTCAAGTCTAGCCCCAGTCCAGACACGGCAACTCCTAACTCAAAATCGCTAGGACCCGGCCAAATCCACGGAACCTAAGAACTAACCGAAGACTTTGGGAGTTCTAGATCGCCTCTAAGCCAAACTCAGTCTTAGTCCAGCCTGTATCCACGGTTCAGTCTTACATAGCCGGAACCTTGGGGTTTTCATGGGCTTGGTTCTCATTTTTGGGTTGTGGGGGGCAGAGAGAAGAGCCTTGGATTCGGGAAAGAAGCTAAGTCTATCTTACCTCGACCACCGAGTACTCCGTATGTTGTAGAGTGATGACAGATATGGCAGGTAGTAGAATATCCGATTGGCACGATGCTTTTTCTGCAATCCATGTTATGACTATGGAACATGGAGTACGGAGTACATGACACTAGACTAGACTATTGCCTCCTTTCTCGGGTCTGTTATCCTAGGAGCGGCAGAGGCGGAAGTTCTCCAATTTCCCTCGTGTTTCCCGGTGGCTGTAGGTGGCCATTGGATAGAAGACGTGTCGTCTAGGTAATTGCGGGCAAATGGAAGATGGTGAGGCTGGCTTTTTGTTTTTTGGGCTTGGATAGTTGCCGATAGATGCCGATAGGGCCAATTTTTTCTTTTTTCTTTTGTATTTGCTTTTGGTCTGGCTAGTGACTTGGAACTAGGAGATATCGTTTCTGTAGTGTTGGTTCACGGCTTGATTCTAAAAAAGCAATGAGGATGGATATCTGTTCCGCGTTGATTTGATAGTTGCTGCATGGCGTTTTAGTTTTACTTGCAGGCCCACGTACTCGATATACGATGTGCATCATCGTGATCATCATCACATCAATTGTCATTCACTTTCTCAACTATAATCCTAAACTATGATAACATACAACATACAATTACGTTGTGGTCTATCGGATCGAGTGGAGGTGGAGTGTTCCAGAAGGCGAAGGGCGATCAACGGAAGAAGAGCCCCTTGCCACCTGGGTACAAAAATCCACACCCAATCGCCGAACGAGTCCAAATGCCGTATTTCCTGTTTGTAAACGAAATCTAAGACCAGAATGGACCAGAATACCCCGTGGCAAAAGAATCCGACCGCAAAAAATAGGACGGGCGTTTAATCTCCGACCCCCTTTGGTCAGGTTTGTTGATCTATTGGTCTATTGATCGGGACTAGACATGGATGTTGGCGCCATGTTGAGAACAAGTAATCATGATGTCGAGAGGTGTTTATATTGTGGGTCCCGCCACCTGCAGGGCACCGAGTCATCTACATTAGGGCGTCGGGCGTTTAGAGGCAAAGATAAACAATTGGAAAGGAAAAGGAGAGAATAGTTGGGAAGAGTTGGGAAGGGCAATATGTTCATTGGACATGGGGTATGGATGATCTGTGGCGGTCGCTAAATATCATACTTGCGTTGTAAATAAAGTAGTCTGTTTCCAATAAGTTGGCCACTTTACAAGAAACATACTGTACTCTGTATGGGGTACAATATCCTCACACACATTAGTAGTACGGAGCACACGGAGTATACAATTCAAAACATTATACGGAGTAGTTAGTGATCTATCTGAGATCACCTCTAGCGGTGTGTAGACCCCGAAACTAAAAGCCGAAACCAAAAAAAGTGCTACAACACTGAACACAACATCTGCCGGTCGCAGAGTCATAAAAAGTAAAAAAAGGAGAGAAAAAAAGTAACGGCCCGGTTTCCGAGTGAGAAACGAGCAAAAAACCAAAAAAAAAAAACCGATTGATCTTTGGACGAGCCAGCTGCATTGCCAATCCTGGGGTACATTAATCGTTGTGCCCGGAGGCAGGCAAGGCACGGTACACAAAGGGGAACGGGCGTCTATCACATATGGCACATATCATATCACACGAGTCAGCGTATATTCTACTTCGATGTGCACCTTGTATCACCTCCAGATTACGGAGTACATGGGACTAGTTGCTATGGTACAGCTACCCTCTGCATGGACAGGTTTCGGGTCCTGAGTACCGACAACGGATGTGATGAATCGTAACCCTGATCTCTATCAGGTGATTGGACTGACTGCGGGCTTACGTCGATCTAGGGAGCTTTAGGGGATAGAATATTAATTTTGGTGGATGTTTGTCTTGCTCACCGCAATGTAGAGTACCCATACGGAGTAAAGTGAGTTGTGATAACTTCCGTACCAGAGAACTGGCACACTTGTCCCTTGGCTATACTCCAACATATACTTTTTGCCCCGGGATGATGGGATGATTTGATGATTTGGGGGCGGGAATATACTTTGAATAAGTCAGACTCGGATCAGTACATGGCCCTTGCCTGTATATGACGCAAGTGGTGAGATACAGACAAAGGAAGAGTACGGAGTAGTGGGATTGAAGACTCGACGAGGCAACTTTATGTTTACGGGGGCTATTCTTGCCTCCGGGCTGTACGAAGTACGGGAGTCCACCTTGACAACACCCGGAGTACCTATGTTGTATGTGCTGACGGGTGAAAAAGAAAAGGGTAGCCCAGCCACCAACAGAAGGACGAAGGTCTAAAAGGAGAAACGGACAGGAATCGGAAGTCCACAGCAACGCCAATAATAATACGAGGTTTCTTCCCATTGTGTCCCAGATGGTCAAGGTACATTAGCGCCAGGAGAAAGAAGATGAAGTGTATGGCCCGTGCAGAACTAGTCAGCAGGGAAGCGCCCACCCCCCACTCAGCTGCTCTTAGGGGAGTTTCTCGAAAAACGAACAGTTCGAGCAAATGGTTGGCCATAGCGCCCCTCCATCATCGCCTCACTCTTGCACTTCTTTAGCGTCCTGTCTAGACCCGAGTCAGCCTAGAACGGGGGGTGAGGAGGGGCCAGGTGGGGTTCGGTATAGAGTTGGGTGTGTCTGTGCAAAGGACGGTGTAGAAAAAAAAGTCAGAGAGTTGGAAGTATGATTCTTAATAATCATGTAAATTTGGATCATCCATGGATATACGGAGTAATCATGACACCTAATAAAATGATCTTCACAGAAAAAAACAAAAAAAAGGACAGATATGCTGCATTCAAACATCTGCATTCAAACAACCCGATCCATGGTATACTTTATAAATATGGACAACCAGATCTGACTCAAGATGCCATAGCTTTGTGGGGCTGGGGGCAATGAGCTTATTGGTAGAATGTGGGTGGCGGGTGTGTTGGCAAATGTGTGTCAGGAGGTTTCAAGGCAGAAACACCGTTGGGAAGAACAGGGGTTGGGATACGTGGACAGAAAGGCATTGCCACACTAGGCCTAGAACGGAAGACCTTCTGGGCAGTGTGCACAATTGTGGGAACTTGGAAATTATGAAAATAATTAAAAAAATAGGAGACTCTGCAGTTTCCAAGGTTCTAGTCGATCGTTATGACTTATGCTCCAATCATCGGTTGTGGCGGCTGCAGGAAAGACCGACCGAGTCATAATGATTGGTCTAACCACGCTCGGGCATGCACACCGCTTCGTACACATGGCCTATTATTATTTACTTTTTCTTCTTTTTCCAAAATAATTTATTTTAGTGCCACTCTATTTTGTACGCATCATAGATTCTTTTGGGAATTTTTAATTTTCTTTCTTCTTTTCTTTTTTAGATTCCATTCGATCCTTTCCCTTTTTGGGATTTAATGTAATTTCCTTTTTGACTAGTGCGCTTTCCCTTTTGTTTTATTATTGTCTCTCGAACCACGAGGCGGCCATCTGCCTGATATCTCTTCTATAATACCCTTCCTTCTCTCTCGACTTCGCGACTTTGTATATTTCACATCTTCCTTATATATTTTACTATACTCCTCTTTTATTTGTTTTATTTTGTTTTTTTGTTGTTCTTGCTTCTGGTTCCTTGTGCAACAACTCTCCTTCTCGACTTCTATCAAACACAACCAGACCGGACCAAACGGACCTAGATCGGACCATCTTGAAACCCCCATTGGATTGGAATGGATGCCTTTTGAATATCCGTGGATTTAGGCTTCTCTTATAATCTCCCTGGATCAGACTACCTTTGCGCGCGCGCTCTCTCTCTCACACACTCACTTTCCTCGTCTCATCCGGGAGAGGACCATTGGATCCCCTCTTACACAACCACCTCCCAAGGAAAATGTATCCGGCCATGCTACCAACGCCGCCACCATCGCCGGCTCCCCGCCGCTATGCTCCCGAGGATCGTCTAGGACTTGTATTAGCCAACCGGCTGGAACTCACCAGAGTCTTGGGCGTCGGAGCCTACGGCGTTGTTTACACCGCCGTGGACATTCACACCAACGAAGTCTATGCCGTCAAGGTTCTCTGCAAGGATGGCCTGGATGCCCGTCAACTCAAGTTCCAGCAGCGCGAGATTAGACTCCACCACCTGGCCAGCCAACACCCCAACGTGGTTCCCTTAGTCCGCATCATGGATTCCGTGGATTGTACCTACGTCGTCATGGAGTATTGCCCAGAAGGAGACCTGTTCTCTAACATCACTGATAAGGGAAACTTTGTCGGTAATGACTTCTTGGCCAAGAGTGTGTTCCTCCAGATCCTGGATGCCGTACAATTTTGCCATTCTCTCGGGATCTACCACCGGGACCTCAAGCCTGAGAATGTCCTCGTGACCGAAAATGGAATGACTGTCAAGCTTGCCGACTTTGGCCTGGCCACGACAGATTACTATACGACGGACTTTGGATGCGGTTCCACGTTCTACATGTCGCCTGGTAAGCACACCCAATTACACCCTCTTTTCCTGGTTTTGGTCATGTGGCTAACTTGACATGTTTATAGAATGTCAACAATCCAACGCCCGACCCTTGTCCTGCTACATGTCCGCTGCCAACGACGTCTGGAGTCTGGGCGTGATTCTTGTTAACCTAACCTGCGGTCGCAATCCATGGAAACGTGCCTCGGTTGAGGATTCCACATTCCAGGCCTACCTCAAGGACCCATTCTTCTTGAAGACTATTCTGCCTCTCTCTTCCGAGATGGTAGGTATACTGAGTCGCGTCTTTGAGCTTGACCCAATGAAGAGGATCTCCATCCCAGAGCTGCGCCAGCTCATTCTGGAGTGCCCTCGCTTCACCGAGAATCCCATGGTCCAAACCCCCTGGGTGCCGGAACAGATCGACTACATTCCCCAGCCCCAGATGCCAATGTTCATGGGCCCCATGGAACCCCTGTATGCCCAGACATCTGGTTCATCCTTGGACTCCGCGCAATACTCGGCCTTCTCCCAATCGGCTGCTTCCGACGGTTCGGCCATCACCGAGGATTACTCGGATTTCGATACCATGTCGCCAGCAGTTTCGGAGCAGGTCCCCGATTGCAAGGCCGTCTTCCCTTCCGTCTGCGCGGAGCCCTTCTTTCCCGCGGATCCCTTTGCTTATGGCCTCATGCACCCCAACCTCCAGGGTCTCGAGATCCCCGTGTAATTGCTCCTTGCCTCGCAGCTGCATGACTTGACGCTCCTCTCTTTACATCACCATTCCTTGATCGAATGCTCCCCGATATCTCCGTTCGCACATTTCGGGTCCCCTTAACTCTCTTCTCTCCTATCTCCGCCATCGAGCGGAGTCCTAAAAGCTGCCGAACAAACAAACAAAAGTTGATCGCGTTGATCATGATCCACTGGACTCGGCCACCAGCTTTCTTTTCCCTTTGGACATATTTCTTTACTCCTTTGTTTTTTTCCCCTGGACCACGGAAATTCCCTGGCTTACCGACCTTGCATGGACCGTTTGACCACGGTCCTGTGTCTCCCTTGCGACCGGGTCTCCTTTCTTATTGTTTTAATATTTCCACACATACCTGGAGGTTTTTTTTACGTTTCCATTTTCTGGCGTGATAATACACTGGGAAGCACGATTTGAAGATACGCCCCTGGGAGGGCTGATGAAATACGGGGTCTTGTTTTTTTTTATTTTTATTTTTTGGATTGGTGTATTTGGACATTTCAACCCGGCGTTGACACTTTTTTGTTCGATTTTTGGATTCTCTGTTTATCTTTTTGGGGGGAAGGCTTTTTGTTATTTTGACGACCTAAGGGTGATCTCAGTTCTTTTCTACTCATATATGTGCATAGACTTTTCGCATTGGCGGGACATTTCGGGACATCTTGTTCCCTTTTATTGATTCTTACGATATGATACCTCGGTGTGGCATGAGGAAAAACACTTCACAATCTACATCATTGAATTCTACTACTCTTACCTCCAATCTCACCTGAGAACGTTCCTTAGTTAACCGCCTTCAAAATACGCCCCCAACCGTTTCCTATTATCCTGTTGTGCAACGTTGCGCCGTCCGAAAACGGCCGAGACTCGGGGCATGAGGGGATGATGTTTCATGTTTCGTGTGATGCGCCCGCGCCACTGTGAAACCGCCCAAGTTGTACGCAAGCCGGGACAGATCCATTCCGAGTTGATGGTAGATGGGACTCTGGTAAGTTGGATCGGGTTTGACGCCGAAAATGACAGCTTTTGAGGCCAGAAACGGCTGCCTTTCCGTAACTTTGGACGTCCACTGCCCTGTAACACTTCTATTCTGCATGCGCTCAGCACTTTTAGTCATCCTCCGGTCCTGATGTTGACGCTCGACTTGCACGCTTGTTCCCCTTGTTTCTACTATATCGGTCCCTATAACATAAATTTCCTACCCTAGTCTGTCTCGCACACATCGCCATTCGCAATGTCTTCTTCATCCGACATCTCTGGTTTCCATCAGCATAAACCACACGAACAAATGCAACCCTGTGCATCTCGTGGTTAATTGACCTCATGTACAATATGTGCAGCAGGGTGATATAGTACATCCCAACGTCTTAACGATGATATATATATATATATATATATCCAACATACGGACCCTTTCAATTCAGAAGATATATACTATTCAATGAATTCATTTTGCATCTATACATCCAGCTCTGAATGTGGATATATATACACACACCGCTATTACATACAGAATCTACATATTCCGTCCACCGGTAACCCGAATCGTTTCCCCATTAACATAAGAGAACCACGGCGATGCAACACCCAAAATCGCTCTCGCAGCCTCAACGGGGGTCGCAGGTCTGCCTAGCGGGATATCAGGGTAAGTAGGAGCAGCAGCCTCCTTCTTATCCTGATCCACAGAGCCCTTCTTAGTCGCAAGCTGCTTTCCTGGAATTCCCAGAGCAACCTTCGTGCCGTCGGGGGTGGTGATGAAAGCACCTTCCTCCTTGGCAGCGGTGAGACGTGTCGTCACAAAGCCGAAAGCGATAGTGTTGGACCGAACACCGAAGGATGGGCCCCATTCTTTAGCGATTGTACGGGTCAGGCCGACAACACCCGCTTTCGCAACTGCATAATTGGCCTGGCCTCTGTTTTACTCGGTTAGTATGTAGGATTTAGTATTTGTTGCTGTTGGGCTGTTCCGAAAGCGAGAGAGTGGAGACTGGGTCTTGGATATCGGGTACTTACGCATTGCCGTGGATGCCACTTGTGCTGCTGATGTTGATCACTACGCGCGGCTCTTGGTCTTTGACTCGGAAGTAGGGTGCTGCGGCGCGCACGAGCTGGAAGGGTGCGGTATTATGCACGGCTAGCATGGTCTCCCATTGCTTGTCTGTCATCTGTGGGGGGAATTTGGTTAGTGGAATGATAGCTTGGTGTAGTGTATATGTTCACGAGATTATTCTCACCTTGTGAATAACTCCATCCCAGGTGAATCCGGCATTGTTGATGATAATGTGGATTTTTCCATTGCCAAACTCGGCGGTTTTCTTTACCAGTTCGGTGATATAGTTGCTATCGAGGACATCGCCAACGACGGCCAGGGCACGGCCGGCCTTGGCGGAATTGATTGCGTCAGCGACGGCGTTGGCTTTCTCTGTTTATTTGTTAGATATGTAGGTATCAGAAAATGATTGAAATTTCAAAGTATAATCATGGGTCTCATACTGGCATCGATATCAGCGACTACGACCTTAGCGCCTTCGTTTGCGAAGAGTCGAGCTGCTTCGGCGCCGATGCCTTGGCCTGCACCGGTGATGATGGCTACTTGGCCTGCTAGTAGACCGGCCGGGTAGTTGAGGTGTTCATTGACTTGATTGAGACGGTCGGAAGGAGCCATTCTTGAAATGATTGGAATAAATCAAAGGTGAGCGTTGAGCTTGTAAGAGGGGAAGGTCTTATACAAACAACCTCTCGGCTCTTGGATCGCCGAGGCTTACCGCGGACCGAGATTTTGTGGGGTATACATAGAGGAAATGGGGGTTTATGACAACAATTTATTTGGCATAACATTATGATTTACTTTCGTTACTATTATATCGTATATAGGCGATATGCTTTTCAATTTTCTGTTAATATAGCCGATCTGCGTTTACTGTCCAGCTTGTGCATCCAACTCTTACTTCTCCGCACTCTCTACATTCTTCCTCCCTAGCGTACAGTAGCGACGGAAACAGTTGACCTCCCGTACGTGGGTATAATTCAAAGAGACTCATCATGCATCACTCGACCAGTTCCACAGATACACTCCCCCCATGAAGTCGACTGCAAGAACGCCGACACAGTAGCTTCGTAGCCTGCAATGATGGAAAGTAGACCTTCGCTTCTGGGCGTACCGCCCGGAATGTCGGAAACCAAGTCGGGAAGTAAACCGACATGCTCCGAAAGAGCCCAGTGCTGATTAGCATGCTCATCTGATAGTCTCGGTTCTGACGGACCTTCGTGGTCGCCCAACTTGGGAATTTGAACATCGGCGGCACTAGCAGTGCTTTTCAGAGCCAGCAATACATCCTGACACTGTAACAATAGCCCCCGCAGTAAGAAGTTGCGTATCTGCCTGTTTTCTTTGTGGCAGATCTCGTAGTATCCGTAGCGAATATCGACCCCGTGTTCTGGCCGCGGGGCGCGAGACGTCTCTCGCGAAACCCAGTACTCAAAGAGCTGGAGGGCGAGATTGAGTACTGAGATAGTCAGCAACAGGTTTGTGCTGTCTTTGGGACATTTAGTACACTGCAGGAATATCTGGCAAGCGCAAAATGTGCATTTGATTGTCTGCAGGCTGTGATCAAGCCTTAGTGGCATTGATCCAGCGAGTAGGTGGTTAAGTCGGTTCATATGAAATAGCTGCATATCCACACACTCGCATGGTGAAATCGGATATGGCGAAGCCACAGAACCGACTAGAGATGGACTGGCCATCCCATCGGCCAGTTCTCCGGACAGAAACGTTGGCGTCACGGGCGTATGCGGATATCCCAGGCCAGCTGGGAGAGTAGGACATGGATCAACAAGATCTGTGAATGGGGAGCTCTCAACCGTCGGCAACTGTCCAGGGCAAACAGAAGACTCTAGGGTTGTTGTATCACCGAAGCTTCGGGGACTTTCCCAGAAGCCCGGCTGATTAGATATCAAGCAGACCTATAGAATGGTAAAATCTTAGAAACATGCCGAATTGATGAGCATATGTGAAAACTTACATCGTTGTCAATTGCTGGATCAGGGATTTGACTGCTATAGCTATTCCCAACTAGTGGCTCCATGTCGGCCACAGGGGCAACAAGCCGACTACCGCGAAAGCCACGCATAGTAGGCTTCTCTTCTTGCAGCTGACCTAGTTTGCGGAGAGTAGCTCTGTTTTTGCTACCCTTTGGTTTACCAGATCGATTTGCAAATCCGTATTGGCACTGTAGGCCGTGACGTAGGCAGCGAGTACAGACACTCTTGCCCGACAGGTTGCATTTCACTTTGGATTGCCGGCAGTTTTCACAAGCAGTTCGAAGTTTAGGTGTATCTCCGCCGGCATATGAGCTGCCATTGGACTCTGCAAGCATTTTCTGTTTGGGGCTGGTTGTGGACGGGGGAGTTGGGGTGGGAAACACGAAGGAAGCTAGTAGGATCTCCCAATACGATATCAATGACAGTACCTATAGCCCGGGGTTCGGTGATATGTGGATATAAATGGAAAGAAAAAGGGGAAAAAGGGAAATTAGAAATAGAAAGCCAGATCGATACAATGATACCGCACCCGTCCAATGAGGTATATGCTTCACACCCCCTTTACATCCACTTCCTTGTATATATAAACAAGCTCAAGCTTCAGAGAGAACAAATGTGACTCTGGCATTCAAATTCAGTACCGATGGCAGCCGCATAAAGAGGTCAGCCGCTGTGAAACCCCATATGCTTCCATCTGATCAACCACGCATGGGACGCAAACTGGCACTGGTATTCCGAGGTTAAAAAGAAGCATATTCCCTCACAATTCCTTCTTGAATCTGATCCAACCTGATCTGGCAAAAGGGAAATTGCTTTGGTTGATAGCTTTCGCTATTTTTGAACACTGCTCGTGATATGAGAAAACAGGGTCCCTCAAGAGAAACCGGCTAGGGGTCCTTTTGTTGGTAGCCGTCACACCCTGATGCAACATCGTAAACGCCAATTTCGGGGTTAAGTTTCTGGATTAATGGAGAACCAGATGAACCTTTTACTAACAAGGGCTGTTGGTCTGTTCTCCCGCTAGGGCCTGCTCTCTCGCCAATGGAACACAAGTACAATAGCCTCGAATGGACAACGCTGGGCACCATGTGAAATAGAGGCAAAAAAATGTATCCTTTTTATCGGCTGACCGGGTCTAGTCCCTGTAAGTAGATTATGCGTTCACCGCTTCATTTCTTTCGTCATTGTGTCATTGTTGCACATACTAATTCGAGTCATCGTCAGCAGGGGGACCTTTGACCCTTGAGAGATTCTTGAACATAAGCCGCGCCACGTACGCTACAACGTGAACATTTCATTCCATGCTACCTCTGAAAAGATGCCATGGGCATGTTGTCCAACCTCTTGTGTTGCGCCAGACCCCCGACTCAGCCGCGTGGAATCTGACAGCTCTCGGCAACCCCGCTGTGCCGATAGTCGAATGCCTTCAACAGCCCTGTCAGGTGAGCTACTGCTGCGCAGACCACCAGCACGTGGAAGATTTGATGCGAGCTCCCCACAATGTCGAATTTCCCGGGCATGAATCGCTCAGGTACTCGGGCCGCATAGATCCCGGCTCCAAGTATATACAAGAAGCCCTGAAAAACGAGCCAGTTTAGACCGATCTGCTGTTGCATGCGGTCAAGTCCGAAGAGGAAAACCCCATGGAGTACGGGGAAGACAGCAGACAAGCCCATCCCAACGAACATGGTAGCGCGGAACGGACGCCAACGAGGCGTACGGAACCGGGGAGAAGCGGATACAATCACGCAGCCTAGCCCAATAGTACAGATCATGGCCCAGTACCTGTTCTGGAGATTGGGTACACAATAAAATCCGTAGAAGACACTAGGTACAAAGCTTCCCACAATGAGTCCCACGATACCGATATAGTCTAGTGCGTTGCCAATGCGTGCAACCACAGGTGAATGGTTTGATATGGTGTGATAGGTTGCGGACATGCCAAGACAGAAGGCAGCCCCCGCGAAGAAACAGGCAAAAGTGAGGATATCAGAATCGGCTGCATCCCGGTAGCGCGGAGAAAGCAAGTGGTAGAGCCAGTATGCAGCGGGGGCAGCCATCACTGCTGGCAAGAGGTGGGTGTAGATGTTGACCGTCTCATTGTGAACGTAACCCAGTGATTGAAATGAACTTAAAAATGAGGACGAGGCGGGCCGATATCCAGTATGGATGTGATGGTTGTCGCGTTGCCAGTGAGGTAGATCGTCCCAATGAAGAAGTCGCTTTACCAATTTCTGAGCCTCCTCCCCGACAGTAGTCATCTCCGTAGGTTGACTATCTACCGACGCTTTCTGGTGTTCAATAGGGCGACGCTGGTGAGGCATGATCACATGTGATGCAGGTATGCAAGTATGCAATGAGTTACAGAAATGTTTTGAAGTTGACCAACAATAGAACAAGTAAGACAAGCCAGCAGAAAAAGGAAATCAAAAAGGAGAAAAAAAGTAGAATTAAATATAAAATCGATGAAGATAAAAAGAAGAAATTCCAGCTGTTGGGCAGTTCAACATGGGCAGTGTTGGGGAAAGCCTCGGCGTGGGAGGAAGCAAACAAGACAAACACCATATCAACTCCAATGACGGTTGATATCATACTATGTCAACACATGTTAACACATGGAAAGATGAGTCGCTTACGCCCAGTATCTGACTCCCTGGAAAACGTTGGATTCGTTTCAAAGGGGGATAAGAAGTGCGTTTGAGATGCGTAATCTCCCGACCCAAGGCTAATATGCTAACATCCGCAGACTGTTGGACCATAAGATTCAGACGCAGTACTTTGACAAAATAGTTGATCGATACATGCGATTTTGTGCTCAGCACTCGAAAGACCTTGATGCAGCATTAAGCTCTCTCCCAACAAGTCCCTCAAACGATGCGACTTCCAATCCGCCCGCTTCCCAGTCGCCCTTGAAATTACACCCCGCACAGAAGGGTGTCCCACCACCATCAACAGAGCTATCCACACTCCTTCTCTCCCTTCGGAAGCTGCGCGAAGCCGTTCTGGCAACATCTACAACTACTCCGGCAGAATTCTCACAGCGGATCCATGTCTTCTCCATTCGCTTATCTATTCTTGCGCATCACCCACCGTCATACTTTCCCTCTCTACGATACGTTCTGGATAAACTGCACTCCACATCTCACCCACTACCCGGCGCTGAGGCCTCGGAACTGGTCACATACTTGATTCTCGATTATGCGTGTCGGCAAGGAGATATGACTGCGGCATTTGAATTACGTTCCCGGGCGCGCAAAGAGCATTCCTATCAGTCTCAGACAGTAGATAAGGTTTTGGCTGCCTTAATGCACGATAATTGGGTGGTATTCTGGCAATTACACAACAGCGTGGATTCTCACATCCGCGCAGTGATGAACTGGGCTGCAGATCGAGTTCGCAGACATGCGCTCAAGGCCGTGGGTAGTGCCTATCTCAGCGTGCACATCAGTTGGATTTTGGGCGGCTGTACAGGAGACGAACAGAGTTGGACTTGGGAGAAATTGGTTGAGCAAGAGAAGCTTCGCTGGGAACGGGAAGGTGATAGGATTATCATCAAACGACCGAAACAGAGGGCCCCTCCCAAGGCGGAGCCAAGTGCACCGAGTGCATGAGTACATGAGTACATGTCGGACTAGACTTTCTTTGGAAAAGAGCATCCAGTGGCGTTCATTTCATTGCATGGCGTTGGTTGGGAAAATGTCATATCATTAGCAGACGGATATCATTCACCGAGTATTGATTATTATTTAGATCGTGTGCAGACAGCTTGAATTCAGCGGGCCCCTGGGCGAAGTGATTCTCAATTTAAAGTCTTATAACTTTAGGTCTGAGTTTGGCCGATCTAAATTTGTATGTCCGATGACAGGCTGTTTTGAGATCGTATCAGCCAGCTGTCCCTTCATGTGAGTCGCTCTGTCGGTACAAAGTTCGTAGACCGTCGACAAATTGAATATCAAACTACCAAACGAATGGTTGGATGAGACCTGGGCCTCAAGGAGCTGACGAGACTAGGAACAAACAATCAGTAAATGCGTTCAAAACACCCTTCAAATAGGTGTATGGGATAATGGGATCAAATACCTCATCCAGCTGTCCAGTGTAGAGAAGACACACAGCCAAGTTTTGAGCTACCAGAGCCCCATCCGTCCTTGTTCTGTCCTCCCCGAGAACGCGCCACTCAGCCACTGCATCAGCGAAGCGACCATCTGACATGCTTATCAGTGGCTTCAATAAAGCAGCCTCTTTTGTCTCATTAGCATCACCAAATACCTGGCTTGCTGCGTCTAGATCGCCAATCCGCAAAAGCAAAAGTGCCTTCCTCAACTTTGTTATGCTTGACTCTGGCCCAGGTGCCCGGAGGTTATCAAGCGATCTCCTGGCTGAATCGAAATCACCCATCTCTATAAGCGCATTCACAGCCCTAATCCCAAGATCTGCTAATCGCTGTTTCCATAATTCTCGCTCATCTTCAGTAGCTTCGCTTCTCATGATCTCTCGGCGTGCTTCCAGGCCGATCTCATACAGGCCGCCAATACTTCGGCGAGAATCACCAAAGCCTATGCTCTGGAGTCTAACGGCCAGTACGCGAAGTGGCCATGGAACAATATGACGAGGATCTTGTTCATGTTCTTGCTCATGTTCTGAGTCTTTAACATTATCGGTCGCAGCCGATTCAGGTTTGAGATCGATATAATAGAACGCTGAAGTCAAATCTTCTAGGGCTTTCGATTCCTGTGCCGCGAGAACTGTATTGCCCGACAGATCCAAGCTGGCTAGGCGCGTGTAGAAAAGGGAAAAGATGATCTTTATATCCGTCGGAGATATCAAAGACGAGGTTAAGATAGAAGCAGAGAAATGGGCCGCAATGAGGAATCGACCCTCAGCTAATAGCTTTTCGAGGGTGCCCAGTGAAGTTGATAAAGGCTCCCCTGGGTTGAGGATAAGGAATTCGGATCGTAGTGGCGGAGGGATGTCAAGATGAGAGAGGGTGTGGAAGTTGCTATGCCGGAGTAAAAACGATAGATCTTTTTCTAAACCTTCGGGTAGATCGTCTGGCGCAAGCGGATCCAACTCGTAGAAGGATGACCCAGAAAAGGCGTCGTTGGCAGCAAGCATTGATTTGTGTTTGATAGGCGAGGTGGGTGTTTCGGGGAGAGCGAGGGGGCTGGATCATGTAAGAGAAGAGATATAGCGGTGGAAGCCAAGGTATCATGCTCACTCGTCAGATGCATCTAGAGGACCTCTTGTCAAGCTGCGGGGCCGAGAAGCTGCATAGGCAATCAGTAAGGGTCAGTTGAAGTGAGAGGGGAATGAAGTGAACACTTACACCTGGATATATTCCGGATGTGCTTGTCTGGTGCTGAATTCATCTCTACAGCCTTGGAAGTGTTTCTGAGAGCAATTAGAAAGAAATGTAGAGTAATCTTGGAAGTATTCTACTTGAAGTTGAAGCAAAACACCCCGATAAGCTATCGGATTCTGCCAGGGCGGTAAGTTCCGGATCTGGCGACTTGGCCGCGATCTGGCGTTGCCGGATGCAACAAGCTGTCAGCCATACGTTCCCTACTCTTTTCTTTTCTCTTTTTTGTTCATTGATCTTCGCTCGGATCTTTTACCGCTCCTTAATTTATTAATTGACTCGTGGGTCTTCAAAATGGCGGCGGCCAACAACAAGTACTCGGTCATTCTTCCCACCTACAATGAGCGGAGGAACCTCCCTATCATTATCTGGCTGATCCAGAGGACCTTCAATGCGGAGTATGCGCTTGAGATGATATAAATTAATAGTGCTGGGGCTAACGTCGGTTTTCCCTTTTAAATTATAGGAAGCTGGATTGGGAGGTTATTATCGTCGACGACGGATCCCCTGACGGCACCCTCGAGATCGCGAAGCAGCTCCAAAAACTCTATGGCCCGGAGCACATCATCCTTAAGCCCCGCCAGGGCAAGCTCGGTCTGGGTACAGCTTACGTCCACGGGTTGAAATATGCCACCGGCAACTTTGTTATCATCATGGACGCCGACTTCAGCCATCACCCCAAGTTCATCCCTGAGATGATCCGAATTCAAAAAGAGTCCGACGCCGACATCGTGACCGGAACTAGATATGCGAACCGTGGAGACATCAAGGGTGGTGTCTACGGCTGGGATTTGTTCCGCAAGTTCACTTCGCGCACTGCCAACCTCATCGCAGACGTCATGTTGATGCCCGGTGTGAGTGACTTGACTGGTAGCTTCCGGCTGTATAAGAAGTCAGTGTTGGAGAAGGTTATCCTCAAAACCGAGAGCAAGGGCTACAGCTTCCAGATGGAGATGATGGTCCGTGCTAAGGCAATGGGCTACAAGGTGTCCGAGTGTCCGATTACTTTCGTCGACCGTCTGTACGGCGAGAGCAAACTGGGTGGATCCGAGATTGTCGAGTACCTCAAGGGCGTTTTGAGCTTGTGGGTCAAGGTCTAAATCGGGCCTTGCCGCAGGGACTCTGGTGCCCCAATGCTTCGATTCATCTTTGCCTCAAGCCCGACATGATATCATGCCTGGACTTGCCTACTGCCCGTGCTGTGATATACCCCTTTCTGACCTCCGTTATTCTGAATCCGTGCACTTCTGGGTGGTGTTTCAATGACCTATTTATTGTCGATATCAATTCAACGTTCTCTTGTCTTCTGGATTTCACTTTTCTATGCTTCAATTTATCAACCTCCAGCGCTTAGAGGGCCTGGAGGTATCGTAGAACTCGCTCAATGAGGTCCTGCTGACCTTCGTCGTGGACATTGTGGCTGGCTCCAGGAATGACCCCGCTGTTTTCCGCATCCCACTTGGCGCCTCCCGCTTCGGTGGCCTGCTGCCATCTCTGCAACAGCTTTTCCTTGTCCACCCAATGCGGGCAATACTCATCTTCACCAGAATACAAGACCAATAACTTTGATTTGACAATGCCCTGAGTTCCCACTTTCCCAAAGGTCTCTTCCAAGCGCTTATCACTCAAGTCGGAGCTGAAGAGATCGTCCTCAGATGGATTGCCGGGGCTCTGAGGGCTGACTAGACTCAAGAATCTCCGGGCACTGAGAGGCGTGTCAGGAGGATACGAAAGCTTCGCAGTCAAGTTCAATGGTAGAATTGTGTCGTTCTTCTCTGCTGTGTAAGGTTGCTCTTTGGAAAAGCTTACAAGCTGATCGTAGACCTTTCGAAGCTCGTCGGGCTGTGTAGAGGAATCGATAATAGCCTGCAGACCCTCTCGATCAGAGGCAGGCGCTTGCATAATAGCACCATCAAGCTCAGGGCGGACCATGTGCTGAAGGCCGAAATCAAACTCCTTGTGCGGCACGGGGTTCGGCGAATAAAGGTAGTGGAGCACGTCCTGGCTTCCGGTCGAATGTCCCATGACCGCAATCTTTCCAGCTTTTGTCGGTGCGCCGGGTTGGCGTGACGCCTTGAGATCGCGAATGAACCGCACACATTGCCCGATTTCTTCTACATCGCGATCAAGGCTTCCGACTCCCCATCCGGCATAGGAGGACGATAGTAGGACAGAGAAGACCGACCAATCGGTATTTTCTAAAGCTTTGGCTAGCTTGGCGACATAGGGAACAGTGCAGAATCCATCTGTCAATCCGCCCACGAAGATAAGGCTATTTGTCTTGTTGATGCCCTCTGTTGGTGGGGTGAACTCAAAGGCCACGAGTTTGGGAGCCTGCGGGCGTTAGCTTGGCATGTAGAATGAATAGCGTAGGATATACATATTCATGGAGGACGCCGCTATGTGACGCCCCGCGACTAGCTTGTGAGGACATGGTAGAAACGTGGTGGTTGTTGAAAAGGTGAGAATCGACGAAGGTGGGAGATCAGCAGTTGACGTTATCTTGCAGGCGGGGTCGGCCAGGTTTGCCTCACAAAGTACATTTGCTGTCTCTGATCTCATGGACTTGAATATTTTGTTTATATCTTCAAGTAGATTATGCCAATGACATTTGCTCTATACTGTACGGAGTCCCCCGTCCAGCGGCTCATACTACACATTTTAGGCCTAGCGACGCTCACACCGTTGCCAAGCACGACCCGCGTGAACCCTATACGATGTACCTCGTATGTCTGACATCCAAAACCCCTCTGCTCATCAAGATGTGAGATTTCACTCATTCCTCTTACCATGAAATCGACCGCAAATATACGATTTTCTATGAGAAGCGCAAGGCCAACTACAAAATGCCGATATATCGGAGCTTCAAGCTCGCGGGTTGATCAAACAATGCGGCTCTCGGACGGGAGGACCCTAGGCTATGCCGAATATGGCTGTAAAACAGGCCATCCGCTAATGTTCATGCATGGCTACCCCCAATGCCGTCTTGAAGCTTCAGCGATAGACCATGTCTTTCGCCAGCGCGGAATTCGTGTGATTGCCCCGGAGCGCCCAGGCTTCGGCCTCTCCACGGTCCAACCTAACCGACGCATTATGGACTGGCCCGCGGATGTTCAAGCACTGGCTGACCACCTCGGACTCTCCCGTTTTGCAATTATGGGCGGCTCCGGCGGTGGGCCCTATGCATTGGCGTGCGCGCAGGCGCTCCCTCAAGATATGATGTCCGCAGTCGGTGTACTTGCTGGGGCGGGCAACTGGAGGGCTGGGGCTCATCATATGCCTTGGATCTATCGTGCATCAATGCTAGCGGCAGAACACTGGCCAGCCGGACTTCGGGGGTTCCTGACCTTTGTGGTGTGGATGCTTAGAAATGGGCTGAATACACAATTGGCAACTCGGAGAGTCGATGATTACCTGGCAAAGGACCAGGATCAACATGACGAATCGGTCGAGGAACGAAGAGCTCAATTGTTACGTATATTATTCGAGCCTTTTGCACAGGGCGCTGGCCCTGCTGCATTTGAGGCGAAGCTATTGTCACAAGACTGGGGCATCGAGTTCAGCGACATTACTTACAACAACCTTCACATCTGGCATGCTGAAAAAGATTGGAATTCGCCGCTATCCATGACGGAGTACTACGTCAAACTTCTTTCGAAAACCCCATATTTTAAAGTGTTCGAAGGCGATACACATTTCACGATTCACAGGCATCTGGATGAGATCCTCTCAAAGCTGATTCCCGAGAGCTCATAGCATCACAGCAAGAGCCCAGATGGGCCACTGCTTTAGGAAAAAGAGTGTGTGGCACTATGATTCTCTGTTATAATCATAACATACCATATACATCTACTCCACTCAATCACTTGTCGATATATCACATTTTGCTGGTAGATTTAGGGGGGGTAGATATGCTGTAGCACCTTACACACAGTTTCTGTTGCAATGGCAGAGTGACATATGGCTCTGGCGATCAAATGGCGATGCCGTTTTACTATTATTGAGCCCCGAAGACCTCAGTTTCCGAGCTGTGATACCGCTGTCAGACGTTGATATAAACTTAATAGTCTTTTCACAAAGACACAAGAACAATGAAATTTCTAAGGCTGCTATATACCATACGAGGTTATCAAGTCTTAGGGTCAGGAAGGTGGTATGTATGTAATTCTAGACAACACCTTAGATTATCTAGATATAGGATTGTAGTGCACGTTGTTGGGCAATCATGATACTAAGATGGGATAGTCAGGAAGTGACTGTTTGACGGGTGAGTTCCCATCTTAGGCAAACTCATAACCAACGGCTAAAATATCGGAATAGATAACTAAAGCCATTCAAAACTACAATATTAATTTGTTTGTTGGTAAATGAGAAAAGTAGTCTACAAATTGATCAAGATGATGGACTGCTGAGGTGTTTGATATGTTGGTGCCTAAAATGCAAGGCATGAAGACTAACCTAACCATATTGGGACTAGTGTCACCGCCCTTGACCTTCGTGTATTGCTGAAGCTTCTCTATTTCTCAAATCAAATAGCGGAGGTCTCAATACACAAGATTGCAGCTGCATTGCTCAGTAAAACGTCTATTACTGAGTTTTGGATAATCTGAGACACTTTACGCATGCACACCATCGGTGTAATTGGCTGTTGTTAACGACGCGACCTATCTAAGCAACATGCCTTCCGGCCGCAGATCTGGCCGCTTCAAAGGTCCCAGGGCGGTTTACATTGATGATCCATTTAAGGCAGCTGGGATCAGTGATGATGAAGACTCCGTCAACCAGGAGAGTTCTCGCAAGGGGGAAAAGAAGCGAGCCTCGACAGAAGATTCAGCGTCAGATAATGAATTTGTTGCTGGCTCGGGTGAAGAAGCTGATGAGGGGATTGAGGAAGAAGACGAGCTAGAAGATGAGCCCGAAGAGGAGGTAGAAGAAGAATCTGGACTAGAAGCGGATGCCTCTGACCCCGAAGAAATGGAGGTCGACGGCATCGAGAATACTCCTAGGAAAGAGCGCTCGATCCCGTTCCAACACGACGTGAGCGTCAAAAAGCGAAGGGCTGATGGAACAGTTGTGCCATCCGCGGAAGAGACGCACACTCGTGGCATAATCGAACCCAGAGATCACTTGTCCAAAGGCACTTATTACACTCTCACTTTCGGTTCTGACGATCGAGACCTGATGCCAGCCGTCCACTTCCGAATGCGATGGAACAAGGGCATAGATGCAGTTTTTCCGTCTCGCTACACCTTGGAGGAGACGGAAAAGAAGCCTGAATACCTGTACGGGCCCACTTTTGGGGTTCACCCAGATGATGCTATGAAAGAAAGCACTCGTGGATGGGACTGGTACTATGACCAGAACACTGGGGAGAGATTCCGGAAAAGACAGCGCATTGAGACGATTGAAGAGTCAATGGCGTTCCAAAATTACCTCCCTCAGCCAGATACGCGAAAACATGGCATTTTACTGGGGCCGCATGATAATCAGCAACTATTCGAACTGGGATATCATGAGTCTTTTGACTACGGAAAGGTCTGGGAGAAACCAGGATCTAAAGTAGCTGGATCAGGAACTGGGACTAAAAGGATTCGGGAAGGTTGGATGTTAAACATCGGTCAAAAGGCCCATTGCATGACTTGGGCTCCAAACCAGAATGGTCTCACCCAGTATCTTGCTGTGGCGGCGCCGATCACAGAAGATCAGAAAACCCAGTACAAATCTGAAGAAAGTGAGCCTATCTCATCGTTTCAACCCTCGGAGCCTTTTCCTAGCGCACTGCAGATTTGGGAGTTCAAAGCCAAACCGAGTGAGAGTCCTACAATGACCCTCGATATGGAATCCAAACCCCGGCTTCGACAAGTCTTGTGTGCTGACTGGGGGGACTTGAGACGCATGGTATGGTGCAATTTGCCGCGGACCGAACGAGTGGAGGACGAAGAAGAAGAACAGGCATCAATTGGTTTACTCGCAACAGTTTGGGGAGATGGACGTGTTAGAGTTTTGGATATCAAAACAAGTAGAGGGTCACAAGAAACCGAATTCCGTGAGTACCCCGTTCGGGAGATTCTTACGAGTCCCGCTAATGCGCATAGTCAAAATCAAATCGCCTGCGTTCGAAGCAAAACCGCCATCAACAGTTTGCACATGTGTCACTTGGCTATCCCCCAGTGATCTTGCAGTGGGCTGCGGTAATGGCTTTGTGGCTATTTGGAATATCGAACCCACCTCTGCGTCTGAACCTACACCTTATTTCTATCGCCCACTCCACGCCACCTACATACTCAATATCACATCGGCATACCCGGTCCACCCCCAACTAATATTCACCGTTTCTATGGACGGCGAAACAAGAATGTGGTCGGTCCTCGACCCCACCAGTGAAATGGCCTCAACGGGCCGCATGCGAGGGGCCTCTCCCTACATCAGTTATTCTCCCATCTGCCAGTCCGTTCTTGCCGGGGATGAAAATGAATTCGCTCGTGTGATTCCAATTCGACGATTCTTTACCACCACCACCATTGCGCGGCTCAGCAGCACCATATCGGCCATGGCGCAATGCAGCAACCATCACCCCTGTGCCCTATTTGGCAGTACCGCAGGTGAGGTCGTAGGAACAAATCCCTTCCGACGAGTGGTTTACAACAAGGAACAAATCTGGCAGCAGATATGGTTTACACATGAATGGATTCCCACCTCCAAGACAGACACTGTGGGTACTAGTCGGTTTCATGACGGATACCGGGCAGAGAACCAGAAGCTGGCAACGCACAAGCTGTTCGAGACCAACCCCGTCAATGGGATGGGGACCTCAACGATCTACGAAGAAAACACTCATGTCACAGCCATCGGGTGGAACCCCAACCGCCCTTGTGCAGCGTGGGCCAGCGCTGCGCTGGGGTGTGGATTGGTAAGAGTGGAAGACCTTGCCGTCTAGTGCCAGCGGCAATCAGGATGGCTGCGTCAATGAAACAGGAGAGCTGCCTAGACTTTACTGTCGATCAAGACCATAGTACATCATAGTTGATCTATGAAAAGAAACTAGGCGACAGTGAAACGAAATATACCATGTCAGTTGTGTCACGGTGGATCCCCGGAGGCCCCAGCCACACCAATTGCTTACTTAATGTCGCCGTGGAAACCCCACCACAACATCGTGGTTGGCAGATGTGCCATGTGGGGTTCTTATGTAGATCTACACCCACCCAATCAAAACCAAGAAAAGGCAATTAAAAATAAATTAAAAACATAAAAGCCATGGCTGGGTTGCTGCCGACCCAGCCACCGTAGATCCCAGCCGCCTATTTTTGGCCCAATAGAAGTACACTTCACCGTGAAAGTAGATCTTTTTCATATCACTTTTAAACCCGTACTTGAGTCCTTCCCTTTCATTCTCAATTCTCTATCTTCCATCCAAACCCCCCTCCCAATATCACCCATATCTCTATTCTCTTGTTTACATTTCGGTCTTGGATTTCGATCGTCTTTCTTTTTTCAATTATTATTGCAAGCGTCAATTGCTCCCCATAATCATGCATTTCTCTTCTGCTGCAGTCCTTGCTCTTTGCTCTATTGGCGTGACCTACGCAGCACCTTTCGCCAATCCCGAGAACGAAGATCTCGCTCGCCGCGCAACTTACTCCGTGGTCAATGCCGATGAAGACTCTTCTAGCGCAGTTGCACGCGAAGTCGACACTGTCTTCGAAACCGCCACAGTCACTGCTCCTGGTGCTGATCCAATCCCCACTACTGTGACTGTGACTGCCACCCCTTCAGGCGTGTTCCAGTCCTCGACTCCTGTGGCTAGCTCTACTCCGTGCTGGGAGATCCCTAATGTTCTCCCAGCTGCTGGCTCTAACTCGTTCTTCCGCCGGGGCCTGAGAGCCGCTGGTCAGCCTGCTCTCTTTGCTCGCGAGTACTCTAGCTCCTCTTCTGCTGCGCTGTACCCAACCGAGTACCCCGCTGCCTCTGCTGCTGAGTCTCTCTATGCTCGTGGCTGGTACTCTGCTGTTTCTGGTACTCCTTCAGTTGCCACCCCTACCGCCTCGCCTAGCTCACTCGTGGCTCGCGGCTTCGGTGATTTGTTCTCTTCCGCTTCTGTCTCACCTGCTTCTAGCGTGATTGCTTCTGTCACTGCCACTCCTCTCGCCGCTCGCGGCTGGTACTCTTCTGCTGCCACCCCCTCTGCTTCGGCGACTCCCCTTGTGGCTCGCATGGCTCGCAGCTTGGGTGATGGGTCCTCTTCGGCTTCCCCTTCTTACTCTAGCGTGAATGTCCCTCTGTCCCCTACTCCCATTGTTGCCCGCGATGTGTACGCTTCTCCCTCCGGCACTCCCGCCAGCTCGAGCATCCCTACTTCAGCTGCTCCCCTGGCAGTCCGCGGCTCCTATGGCTGGTACTCTCCCGTCCCCAGCGCTTCCTCTGTTGCCACACCTTCTGCTTCTCCTGCTCTTGTGGCCCGTGGTGCCCGCAACTGGGGCTCTTCTAGTGTCTCTTCGCCTGTCTCCAGCACCTTCGCTGCATCGGCCACTCCTGTGGTCTACTAAGACAAACGGCATGAGACAAGTGATTCAGCTTCTTCCGAAGAAGCACGAGCAAGGCTTTACATGAACCGATGAAATTCTTGATTTATGGCACGATATGATTGCAACAACGAAAAGGAAAAAGATTGCAAATGACTTGATTTATCCCCATGATGGCTTTGGGGGTGCATATTTGACAGGCGTTTTTACCGGAAGCGATTTTGAAATGACTACAATTCTTCATGTGTTTTCTACTTTTTTGTGGATATGGGATTGGTTGGTTTTGCGTTGGCTTGGCCTACTTAGACTGTATTTGAATATTTGATAGGTCCCCAAATTACATAGAATGGTTGCACGATGCACTGATATTAACAAAAATGAAATGAATACTTTTTTATGACAATATTTCCGATATCATACATAATTTCCGGCCAAGAATTGTACAAATATATCCCGTAACTTGGAAGGTTAGGTGTGGCCCGGGCGGGCAGATATAGAGCTTATGTAACGCGGTTCATGGCGGCGCGGTGGTTGCCCCGAGAGACGGGCCGTAAACAGCACATCCCTCCGCTCACCTTCAACCTTGGAACTTCAGACACCTTGACCTCCAAGGGTCTTTTGTGTTGTTACATTTTTCTTTTATTCTTCAGTTTTATTATTCTTACCTTTTTTTTTTCTCTTTGAACCCGCGATTTCAACACACTTCGATTGCATGCGCAAAGGCTGGCCGAGGCTCAATATCGATAACAATGCCGGGGACAGTGGCAGACGTACCTACGGTCTCCATGTCTTGTATGTGGTACCACACTAATATATATACCCTTGCACGTGCTGACAATTATTCTAGTTGCCAACAATTTCTGGGGCAAAGATGATGCAGGACTTCAACCAATGTTGGACCGCGTGCATGGTTCGAAGATCACAAACGACGAACTGAAGGTTTTCTACAGCAGTACGTGACATGCATGCGGCCGCAGGACATCCACTTCTAACACCTGTATAGTTCGAGCATCCATCGAAGATGAATATGCGCGGAAACTCCACTCTCTGTGTCGCAAGTCATTGGGGTCATGCGAGATAGGCTCGCTCCGAGCCTCACTCGACGTGGTTCGAGGTGAGACTGAAGCCATCGCCAAAGCACACGCCGCAATTGCGGGACAAATGAAGGTTGAATTGGAGGAGCCACTTGCTGCTTTTGCTAGTGGTATTAAGGAGCGACGAAAGATTATTCAACAAACCATTGAGCGTTTACACAAGACTAAAATGCAACAGACACAGCTTGTTAACAAAGTGAGTAATTTGATGGACTCATGAGAGGTAAAATGCTAATTCTACAGACGCGTGATCGTTACGAGCAGGACTGTCTTCGCATCAAGGGATACCTCGCGCAGGGCCACATGGTCATGGGCCAGGAAGAGCGCAAGAACAAGGCTAAGCTGGAGAAGACCCAGATCCAGATGGCGTCAAATAGCCAGGAATATGAAGCGGCCGTCAAACAACTCGAGGAGACAACTGGACGCTGGAATAAGGAATGGAAGTCAGCATGCGACAAATTTCAAGATTTGGAAGAGGAGCGTCTGGACTTCACAAAGAGCAGTCTGTGGACCTACGCGAATATTGCTTCAACTGTTTGTGTCAGTGACGATGCTGTATGTTTATTCTGCCCGGGGTTAATTTTGTGATACTAATTCGACATATAGTCATGCGAGAAGGTCCGTCTGTCCTTGGAGAACTGTGAAGTTGAGAAGGATATTATTTTCTTTATCAAGAACCAAGGAACTGGCCAAGAGATACCAGATCCACCCCGTTTCATCAACTTTTGCAAAGACGATGACTCGGCCTCCGATATGGATGACGCCGACGGCTACTCTGTAGCCCAGTTCCAACGCACCATGAATCCTGCATTCCGCACATCTTCCCCTCAACCCTCAACATTCGATTCACACCATGACCCGCAGTCAGACCTTGCGGCTCAAATGGGACATCCTGCTCCTCCGGCCGTTAGCAATGCGCCGCCACCTCAGCAGCAGCCGCCACCTCTTCAGCAGCAGCCGCCACCTCTTCAGCAGCAGCAGCAGCAGTTCATGCAACAGCAACCTCTGATGCAACAACAGCCGCTGATGCACCAGCAGCCTCCCATCCAACAGCAACCTCCCATCCAACAGCAGCCTCCCATCCAACAGCAGCCTCCCATCCAACAGCAGCCTCCCATCCAACAGCAGCCTCCCATCCAACAGCAGCCTCCCATCCAACAGCAGCCTCTCATCCAACGCCAGCCTCCCATCCAACACCAGCCTCCCATGCAACCGCAGCCTCTCCTGCGACAGCAACCGCCACCACAGCCACAACCCCAGCAACCAGCGCCTCTGGACTTCCGACGTGGCGGTGCACCGCCTCCGAACTACGATCCTGAGCAACATGGAGAGATTGGAGCTGTTCCCCACAATGCCTACCCCACAGATGGTATGACCATGTTCTGTCGAGCTGGGCCACCTTCAGAGCGAAGCTCAGCAACGAGCGCGTATCGCCCGTCTAGCCGTGACTCTCAGAGCGAAGTTTCAAACTCAACCTCTATCTCCAGTGTCGAGGAAACTCCTACCAAGAACTCTGTAGTGAAGCCAACGAACAGTGCGCCAATGCCAATTTCTGGGGATGATAAATCACCCAAAAAGAAGAGCGCCTTCTTCAGCAACAGCCCCTTCCGTCGCAAGAGTCGCCATGATAAAGAAAGGCCTGCCATCGGTTCACAGAAAACAGTCTCTCCACAGGCGGTTGTTTCGCCCCAGCCTGCGCCTCGTGGTTGGGACTCGCCGACAAAACAAATCAGCCCAACGAAGCAAATGAGCCCCCCAAAGCAAGTGAGCCCACCCAAACAAGTCATCAGCCCGCCTAAGGAAGTGAGCCCGCCCAAGCCAGTCAGTCCACCGAAGCAAATGAGCCCGCCGAAGCAAATGAGCCCGCCCAAGCAAGTCAGCCCACCAAAGCAGGCTAGCCCAACTAAACAAGCCAGCCCAGTCAGGCCTTCAGCAGGCCCGCCGGGTCGTGCGTCAGGCAGCCCGGAGCCTGTTGATCCTCGAGCCAATTTCCAGCTGAATGTCGGGAATAATGTCTTTGATGTCGCATCCCCAGAAAAGAGCTCACCTCAGAAGGGATCGCAGTCAAATCAACCGCCCGAGGATGACTCGGACCCTATCGCGCGGGCCCTAGCGGACCTCAAGACAAGTGGGAAGCACTCTGCTACTCGGGTGTCGGCAGATAGATATCATGGTATCCCTACACCTACCCCGTCGGCACAGTCTTCTACATATGGTGGCGGCAATGCTAGCGCTGCTGCTCCACCACCAGCATACAATGATCCCACAGTCAAGCGACTTGGCGCACCTCAACCGGCCTTCACGGCTAAGCAAATGCACAAGACAACTCAAAAGTATACTGGTCAAACCCAGAGCATGCTTCGAGGACAAAACAGCAGCATGGGGTCAAGGCATAGCACTCATACCCAAGAAGCTCCTCGAGCTAAATCGCCAGCACCAGCACCAAGACGAAGCGTCAGCCCTCAGGTTGCTTCTCCCCGTGCGGATACTCGCATGAGCCAGAACAGTGGCCGGGGCCCGAGCCCCAGTCCGAGTAGTTACCAGTCTAACAGCATGCGGAGTCAATACAGCCAATCGCCCACTCCCCGTCGTACTCAAGATCCGCCCTACTCTCCAAACGATTTTGCTCGTAGGGCCTCGCCTGCTATGAGCCACCGTGCTGTATCTCCGCAGCCACAGTTCAGGCAGCAAACCCGTCCTTCTAGTGCTGGTGGAATGGAGCTACAATTGTCTGGAAACCACGATATGTATGGTTCCAGCAGTCCCGGTGGATATGCTGGCTCGATTCGAGGAAGTAGCCGCCCCTCATCGACTTATGGTGACGGTCCACCTATTGGCCGATCCCGGAGCCGTACTATGGCTGTCGCAGAGCCTGGACGCAAATTCAGCCGTGATGGCCGTCCAATCCTGCACTTTGGTAAGCACTTATTTATCCTTTAGAAAATGTGTTGTTAGTATCTAACCCGAACTCAATCTCACAGCTCGTTCCATGTACACCTACAATGCCGCCATTCCCGAAGAGCTCAGCTTTGGGAAGGGCGATGTCCTTTCCGTTATCCGCTTACAGGATGACGGGTGGTGGGAAGCCGAAGTCACCAATGCCCGTGGCCACCCTGGTCTCGTGCCAAGCAACTATCTGCAAATCATTTAATACCCCATTGATCTCACGACCAGCCACGACCCTCGGAACGTTCGTCCTGACGGTGATGCCCTTCCTCATGTTCTCACGTAGATACTATGCCTTTCGTCGACTTTCTTTGCACATTGACGATCCTTTTCGACTCCTTCTGTTTTTCTTTCATTTTCAAAATGGTGCTACAGGTGGTATAGTCTCGTCTTGGCATCACTGAACAGCCTGTTTAATCTTATTATTCTGTTCTTGCGGATGTTTTTGGAAATTTTAGCGTGTGTGTTCTGGGGATCTTTTTACCATGTGCTTCGTGTGAATTTGTTGAATTCATTTTTTTTCTGTCTTCTCCTTCTCTCCACAGAGATCTGTTCGAACGAAATTGTACGATGAGCAATCTCGGGCCATGAAGATCTCTGCATTTCATGGTCTTTTTTTTTTCTTATTCCCCCTTCTTCGCTCCGTTGACGATTATTTGCTTTGCTTTCATGTTTGGACGCTCGTTCAATTATTACGCAGGATACGATAGCTTTGTTCTAATTGATTCTCTCTTTTCTAAGATATATTTATGGATTATGGTACTAGTAGCTTAAATTGAATCTGAAGACAGTTTTGGTACCAAGTATACTCGACGATTGGCCCTTATGTTAACTACATGTAGGTAGGATATGGGTATCTGGTTAGCTGACGTCTTACTGATGGTTGTTTTTAAGACACCCACGAATGGGAAGTAAAGTATTCGGATTCACGCAGTGCAAATAATAGACATAGTGTAGGAGATTGATCGGTTTGTGTTCATATTTTATACCCATTGACGTCTGATTGAAGTGCGTGCTGAAGCAATTCGCGTTATAACCCCCCTTCTTATTGTACCTACTCAAAGAAAAAAAAAGCATTTCTTCCCTATCAAAGTCAGAACAAACTGATTCACATTGCCAATGTCATATGCTGAATTACACTTCGAGAAAAGATCAAGTCTCATTCGTCAGCCCTATAAATACATGCTCTTTGTTCACGTAATTTGCATAATTACTTCGAATCAATCGATACATCGCTCGAAAAGTCAATGAACTTGGGCCAGGTATTTGTGAATACCAGGTTCTTGATTGACTTCTCGGCCTCGTCAAATGCATCGGCTGTGAAATTCGTAGGAACGACAACGGAATTCGGAACTCGAGACTCAATATGCATGATACTCTGCTCCTCGTGAGGATACGCATCGAAGCACAGAGCCTGAGTGTCTTCCTCCACGGTGACCACAGTTGACAACTTCTTTCTATGCATTGCCATGGTGTTGTACGATTTAGGAAGATTCCTATAGGTGCAAGCTTCACCAAACATTTCCAGTAAATCCGAGTAAATTCGAGATTCAATGTTGATAGGGAATTCTGCCAAGTTCATATCGACACAGAATACGTAGATCTCAAGTGCGATCTTGAAGAAATGAAGTCGGTGACACTGAGGATCGCGGTTCCAATCGTATTCCGGGCTTGATTCACCGATCTTTGCCCATGCAGCTTTCCAGTCGCGCACGTAATTCAGGAAGAGGATATTCTCACCGCTGAATTCTTTGGCCGCGGCAAATCGGAGAAGAGAACTGGAGTTTTCTTCCAAGCACTTCTCTAGAGCTCCTCGGGAATAACCTTCAGGCACGGGGCTGGCTTCACTCGGAGTTCGTGATGGTGCTGAGTCTGATCCTTGCCCGCTCTTGGTCTTCTTTTCATTCCATGCTTGGAGTTCCCCCAGAAAACGATCCCTCTCCCTCTTGGAGATTACAAGCTGATAACAGGGAAAGAAGATAGTAACAGCTTCCATTGCCATAATGCCGGGAGCAAACCTGCGATGGTTATCATATGAGTTTATCTGAATTGGATTGTGGGCCTTTCTTACCAAAGAGATGGCACCCAGTATCTGTTGATGACTGTCCAGATATCGGTTGTCGAATATAACGCAGCGAACCACATGGGCGAACCTGGTAAACTACAGATCCATTAGCATCGTTTATCGGGTGACCCTATGGGATGGCGATGCCACAGAAAATGTGCAAGTGCTTACGTGGCGATAACACAACAAGTGATCTGAAGCCGCCAGTGATGGATATCGTGGATATTGCGAATCTTCCACAGAACGTATGGAGCGAATATCCAAGACCAGAGCAATTGCCAGAGTATTGAAGGAATCCTTGAAGATTTCGTGTCAGAAACAAGTCGTCCACATTACCATTCTAAGCAGAGATCTTACCATTCAGGGCCTCGCCGACATTCCGTGGCGCTCACATGTTCGGAGAAGGTTCCAAAGGTATGAAACTTTCGGGAAGTGAGGAAGATAGAAACCGATACGAGTAGCTATAGATGCGAGAAGAGATGAGTGGGGAACATCAGGGAGCGGACGCGGATGCACTGACTTGAACCAAAATCCCAATGGCAATGCTCAATTCTGTTCGCTGTACGAGGTTTAGTTGTCTCCATCGAGCTAGGTACCGACTAGACGATCCCGCAGGATCAATAAAGTGGGGTCTGTTCGGTTGTTGCGCGGTCAACAGTAGCTTTTCCTGAACGCCAAAGACGTTTAGAAGCTGCATACTGTTTGCTTGGAAAAGAGCGATTCCCACGGGGAAATAAATATTCATGATCCAGTATTCTGCGGCACAAGGATATTTACCACCCATCGAATATGCAACCATGCACAAAATCCAGAAGACATGGAGACATGACACCGCGCTCAACATGAGACGCAAGTTGCGGATGCGAATGCATTGCTCATGGCGATTAACAATAAGGAGGACAGAGCCGGCAAGGAGGGCAGCGGTCCAAGTGATGGCCACCGCTACATAGAATTTGCCTAAGGAGTCGAAGATAGCCGCGCCACCGTCATCCCCCCCGGGGCGGGTGAAAACCATATTTGATTGTCTTGGACACCCGAAATAACCATCCGGAAAGCGCTGATCGCCGTGTTTAGCAGCTTTGAGAAACGGCTCAAATGGCCCGGGTCGATAAAGGAGTGGCAGGGATTGATATGGGGATTTTTGGTCCAACTCTGGGTACAGGAAAAGATGGCTTGGGTACTCCTACGAGGATTCGGCAAACTGCCCCACGGTCTTGCCCACAAGGTCCTGACCCCTGAAATTACCTGAAACTGGACGCATCACTTCTATGCACCTGTGTTGCTAGTATAAAGATAGCGTGAGTCCGTGTGCCAATCCCGTGCCAATCCCGTGCCAACCCCGACGGCCCGACGTCGGGAACCCGCAAGCCCTAACCAATTGGAAGGACCTTGCTCCACATGCGACAATATTCAACGTAGTCGACACGATTGCTCACAAACATACATAATATCACTACCCGTCGATGCATTTAGGTATATAAAGGCACTTCGTACCCGAGTGCGCGTAACTCGTCCATAGGAAGTTGTGAGTAACAACTGATGCGTTGCGGACTCCCCAATCTTGCCAATGCCAGGGCTTACCCCTCGAGCCCTCTCCAAAGACCTAATGCGGCCAAGGTACCTGCAACTAGGAACTAGGGGGATATCGAATTTGCGCCAACGGAAAGGAACGGCACACGAGGTCGCTTTGCCCGTGTTAGCACTGAAAGCCCTTAGCATTCACCGACCACGACCACGAGCACTCGGTTAGACTCAGTTAATTTAAACTGGCTAAATTATTTTAAAGTTTGAGAGCGCACATGGATTAAACAAAGCCCCGTTTTGGTGTCTCGGCGTTGTGTGCGAGCGTGGAGTGAGTCCCCCGATTCCCCCGTCTTCAATCCTCAAGTCAAAGCTCTAACGGTACTCTGATTATAACCATAGGGCATAGAATTATAAAATATAACTAACTGTATAGTATGAGGTACAGTGATACCTCAGTCCACGTGATGTTGCTGTGCAAATTAACAAGGTGTCAAAACCGTTATCACTGCAGAGAAGCGCCCCTCGTATTTTTGGTGCTGCGGTGCTAGATGGAAATGGGTAAGAGACCCACAAAATTCCACCCCAAGCAACGTGGTTGTCTTGTGATGTTACACTTAAGTACCGTTATGGGGCAGACACGCTCTGTGATGGGTTGATGGCAATCAACCTTGTCGGCCGTCCGCAAGCGTCCCCGGTACACACCATACGATGGCTATTATATAGAATAAGAATTGATTGAGATTGCTGGACAATTCCATCCTTTCAATCTTCTCATCCACTGGCCCAAACATATCAACATCGTTTCCACATTGGCAGGTGTCCTTAATTGTGACACAACACTCCCACAGAATGGCATCCCCACCCCAAAGACCATCTCCCGTCCATACAAGCAAACCGAGTTTGGCGACGTCAGTCAATACATATCTGAGTATGGAGAGTACCTGGGACTGGCAGAAGCCTTCTGCCAAAGTCGATGTTGAGGCTCAACGTAGGCCACGCATAAGATTTTCCACAATTCGATATCTCATTCTCACAATCTATCGCCGCCTCTTTTCATTGATTTATTGTGCCAATGCGATCGCGTTCATTATTATCATGATAAGGAGCCAACAGAAACTTCTTGCATTCGTCAACGCAGCGGGCATCAACTTGTTGGTATGCGGTCTTGCTCGACACCCGCTAATAGTGAATGCTATCTTCCGGAGCATATGCCGCATACCGCAGTCGGCTCCTCTCGCACTGCGCAGGAGGGCTGCTGAAGCATATCAGTATGGTGGAGTTCACAGCGGATGCGGTGTGGCAGCCTTCTTGTGGTATACGGGCCTCGTGGGTCTGATATCAAAGGAGTATTGGTTGAATGGAGACTCGGGGACAATTACTATTCCGGTGGTTGTTATATCCTATGTTTTACTCGTTGATCTCGTTGCCATCATTGTGGTTGCATACCCTACATTCCGGGCAAAAATACATAACTATTTCGAACTCACACACCGATTCGGCGGTTGGTTAGCAGTAGCTCTGTTCTTAACCCTCCTGCTGGTCTTCTCAGATCAAGCTCGACATTCACAAGGCTTATCCTTGGGGAAATACCTGATCGAACTTCCAGCGTTTTGGTTTGTCCTGGTCATCATTGTTTCCATCGTCCACCCGTGGCTTCTTCTCCGCCGGGTGCAAGTTTTGCCAGAGCATCTCTCGTCGCATGCTGTCCGACTTCAGTTTAATCACACATCTACGGCATTCGGTAAAGTCCTAGCACTCTCCAACCATCCTCTCAAGGATTGGCACAGCTTCGCAACTTTCCCCAATCCCGATGGTACGAGCTTTTCCTGCATAGTATCCAAGGCAGGCGATTGGACAACCCGGTGTATCGATCAGAAACCAACCCAACTTTGGAAGAGGGGAGTTCTCATGTACGGCTTTATCCACGTAATGCGGGTTTTTCGCCGAGTGGTAGTGGTTGCCACGGGATCAGGAATGGGGCCATGTCTCTCGTTTTTGAGCGAGAAGCATCGCCCACAGTTGCGAGTCCTCTGGCAGACACGGAACCCACATAGGACGTACGGCCCGGGTGTCCTCAGCCTTGTGCACCAGCTCGACCCAACCCCACTTCTCATTGACACCAACACCAGCGGCCGAGTGGACATGGTGCCAATTATCCAAGAGCTCGTTCGAGAAATTGACGCGGAGGCCGTGTGTGTGATCAGCAATCCGCGGCTCACGAAAAAAGTGGTCTTTGAGCTCAAGGAGAGCGGAGTGCTTGCCTTCGGACCAATCTTCGACTCTTAAAAATGAGAGCCAGTGAATGTACATATATAGATGTATATGTACAGTGATGAGGATATCTGATCCATTTAATTTATTGTGGATGGCTACTAGGTCTATACCTAGGTACCATTGGACTTGTTATGATAGACTCAAATTTAACCTTTTATAGTGCGGCCCGCGGGCACGTTCCAAGGGTCAAGGACCATGGCCGCTTTTGGAATCGGCTGGTATAAAGGGGCTTTATGCTTCTTCCTCCCTTTATTATTCTCCACAATTTACATTCCTTCCGGCTGTGCACTGAATTTCTTTCCGATAGTTCTTATGTTATATGCTTTAGACGAACTTGCACTGATTTCCTGATATTTTGCAAGTACTACGCTAAATCAAGACCACTCTCTAAGCCACTTCCTTTGTCTTCAACTAAATCTTGAATAAAGCATTATGGCTCGATTAAACTAGCGGCCATCCAAAGTACCTTTTATTATTATAGGGGTCTTACCGAAAGAAAAAGACATTAACGCTTTTGTGCACACGAACCGGAATCTCTACAGTCGTTTTCAGGTATTTGTATGTCAACGTAACATTCAGCATCACCAAACCTCCGCCTTACTTTGGGCCACTAGAAATGGATATTATATTAAATTGGATGTCATAAGTCACTCTGTTGTCATTTTTGCTTCTTCAAGTACACATATATTGAGGAAGAATTGAATCATTCAGACGCGCCGACGTCTCATCCTCATAGGTAAATCCCCTGGATTCGAGTTGAACCTTTCTTGGGTTTCCAGCTGGAAACCGTCTTCGATATCGCCATCATATAATTTAACAATGGTAGCGATCACCACAGCTTGCTCAAAGTAAGAGATGTTACGGCCAATACAGGCTCGTGGACCCGTGCTGAATGGGATATGGCTATTCATCATCTTCTTTTTCTCTTCCGAGTCCTCCGTCAACCAGCGGTCAGGGTTGTACTCAGACGCGTTCTTAAATACCAACTCATCTCGAAGTATTGAGTAAGTGGGCACAGATACTGTAACACCTTCGGGAATAAACTTGTTCGCAATAGCCCTACCTCCTTTCGGAACAATTCGAGGCAGGCCAAAAGAGCTCGGCGGACGCAAACGGAGGGCCTCTTCGATGCAAGCTCGTAGATACGGCATTTTGGACACCACTTCGTAGGTAGGGATCTCGTTCTCGGAGTCGGCATTGATCTCCTCGCGAAGCTTTTGGAGCACTCTGGGGTGCGTGTACAAAAGGAAAATCGTGCTTGTCATAGCGGCAGTGCTGGTTTCAGTTCCGGCATTCATCATGACCGAGCACTCAGCCATGATTTCGCCAAAAGACAAGTTGAGATCTTGACCTTTACTATCTTGTAGCAAGCATTGAAATAGGTCATTTGCAGGCGCTGTGCTTGCGAGGCGCTTTTTTGTGTTGTGGTATATAATATTTTCCCAATCAGCCCCAGCCTTCTTGTACGGGTGGTTCTTCACAAACAAACGCGAGACGTCCGCGTAGTGCGCAGTGATAGCAAGCACATTGTTTATCACTGTGGAATCGAGCAAACTCTGAATAAATGGGACGCGGTAGATCCGACCATCTTTCGACTCAGCCACAAGAAGGTCGTCGTTACGTTCCAAGCACCCAAGCTTGTGTCCGTAGAGAAGTTGACCGAAGAGGTCGACCAGGAAATAATTCAGAAGTCGCCGCATATTGGCCTTCGTGCCCTCTGCCTCGTGACGATCTAACACATTCAACAACATCGAAATGTTCTCACGCAGCTGGGGCTCAAACCCGACCACTGTCTTCGCCGCGAACGTATGCGCGAACATCTTTCGTTTTGCCTGATGCTCGGCCTTGTCGCGCGCGTCGGAGAGGTTCCGGTGAGGTCCCGCAGCTGCATCGTACCAAATGTCTTTGAGCATATTGGCGCCGTGACCGTAGATTTGCTGGGGTGCCATCGGGTCCAGAATAGAAATGTGATTGGGGGCGATGCGTACGTGGGTTCCCAGTTGTCGATGAGCTTCGTGAACCGCTGCGTAGTGATTCCATCGGAGATTCTGGTAAATGCGCCATAAGGAGCTGAAACCAGCTATTGAAGGTGCGGGATGCTGTCGGAGGCCTTTTGGGTCCCAGAAGTGACGAATCACACGGAACAAAAGCAGACCCAGGACAGTTAGAGCCAAGAACTGGGGCACAAGAGAGAGAAGCATATTGAGGGGATCTTTTCAGGTCGCTAGGGAGATCATCTAACAATTTGAATTCTTGAACACTCAGAAGGGGATCATCTATAGGACATTCTCTCTATTTATATTGACGATACCTCCGGTCAATTGGCCCCGAAGACCACCCACAACCTCCGCATATCAGCATCTAGTACCGCAATGATGAATAGAGGCACCGCATCCCGTAGCCAGTGTAGACATTGTAGATATTGTAGTTTCAAAGAGGAACCAATCGGCTTTGCGGCTTTAACTTGTCCCAAATAGGCAATCTTCCCTGAAGTCGGGGAGATTACCGCTTCGGGTTTCTTGGCCTCCCACTGTATATGTATGGCCCTATTATGAATACGGATGATCATGACGTTTAACTTGTTTCCAAGGTTTTATCAAAATTCATTTTTAACACTTCATAGACCAGACTCGTTGACTTCCAAGGTTTCTGCATCCCATTGCAGGGAGTTTAGGAACGGTTTCCTTTTTCGGAAACGTCCTATGTAAGAAAGAACCTTTCTAAAAAGTATGGAGAATATAGATCTGGGGGTTACAAAATCCTTACACAAATAGAAATAGCCACATATCTATTGATATTGGCTCAAGATGACTGGATGAGTCCATCTCAACCAAACTAGTCTCCCCCGCAGTTTTGGTATGTTAAGACAGCCATACCCAGGTGAATGTGGAGGAAATTGTCCCTCTTCAATCTAAATTTTACACATCATCCCTCCCATCTATCTGCTGTAGCCTAGCTGGCAGAGGAAACTAGTTATCCTTTATGGCCACCAACTTCACATTCGCGACACAAAGTTCTCACCCCAAGTCACGTCGCTTCCGCTCGCGGAAAGCTTGCGATGATTGTCGACACAGAAAGGTAGGTGCAGTTGGTTCCGAGATCCGGTCGATCGCACAGCTAACCACATGCGACATGTTTCAAGAGACGATGTCAACACCAACTACCACGAGGCTCTTTGAGTCAATCCCCGCATCCACAGAAGCTGGTGTGGATGGATACCAATTCGATACCAGAGTCGGATCATAGCACGGATGTTATCTCAGGGTGGACAGACCACAGAGAGATACCCAGGTCGTCCAACCATCAGCCGAGCGAGGATAGGCGGGAAAAGATCCAACCTCAAGGAGAACAACTCGAAAATCAACCACAAGAGGAGGAACCCGATGAACAGTCAAAACTGCAGAAGCTCAGATCCGATTCTAGTGTCAGTCCACCCACACCGCGCTTTGTGGGAGACTCGAACCCGGAGGCTCGACTTCTCGATGAACACCACTCCCCCGAAGATGCACAGGAGACAAATCCTGGCAAAGTCGGGGTTTGGATCCAGCCAGGACCAAAAAGCCCGATTAGAAACACTAATAATCCATGCTTCCCGCCAACTCAATACTCTTCCCCGAAGAGAGGTCTATGTCGCTCCCAGAACCCCGTTTCAGATCTCCTGTCTGACAATACTATCAAAGTGCTGTCTGGTTTCTACTTTGCCAACATGCACCCGATAATCCCGCTTCTAAACGAAGAAGAGTATTGGCAGTCGCTTTCCCGGGGCACTATTCCCATGCCATTGGTGCACGTTGTATGCCTCTTGGCTGCCAAAGACAATGGCGCCGAGAAACATTTGAAGCTTCTGCAAGGTAGAGACACCATCGTACCAGTGCGGAAATTTTGCAGCCAATTATACGGCTCTCTCTCCGCCCTATCTCGACATACTATAAAGAAAACTACCATGATGCGAATCCTTGGTCTGCTCTCCTTGCACCAGGAAGGGAGCGATGGAGTAGAAGAAGCCTCTGGCTGTATCGCTCAGGCTATACACTACGCCCAGTCTCTGGCACTGCACTTGCCGCGTCCAAATGATGGGGATGGTGACTTGAAGCGAGCATTTTGGTGCCTTTGGACCCTAGATCGACTAAATGCCGCAACCAACTCGAGACCGTGCGTTATGGCAGACATGGATATCGCAGTCTCTGACTTAACCCCTCAAGAGTCTGGGTTTGTCGCATTCAACGTCTTGTTTCGAATCGCGAAAATGCTTAACAAGGTCATTGGACTCTACCGGCCCAAACTCGAAGAAACCCCCTCCGGGTGGGATTCGGGGTTCCCGGGATTTGAGCACATTATGAGCGAAATGGACGCATGGAGACTTGATCCATCTACTATCGGTTCGTGGAGAAATCTTTGCACTGTCCACATCTTTTTAGACGTGGATTTGTTTACAGTTTCACTAATATCATTTTTCCTTCTAAGCTACCTTGCACCTTTTCTTCCTCGCCACTGCAATCCTCGCGCACCGGCTGAAAACCATCACCACACTGCCCTCACCTACCCCAGCAAGACTGCGACAGCAGCTTTCTGCAATTCAGGTCGTTCGTTATATGCAAGACCCAACCCGGCGGAACGCATTGCATCCGTTCCCAATTGTCGTTTACGCAACTTCTCTTGCATTGTCTGTTTCTTACCAGCAATTGCGGTACAGTCGCGTATTTAGCGACCAGGAGGATGCTCGCCAGGATTTCAACACAGGGTGTGAGGTCTTGCAAGAGCTGCGCCGAAAATGGGGTTCCGCCGATGCGATGGCAGCCTTGGCAAATAGAATCTCCGGTGCAGTCGACCAACTACCATGTCTTGACATACTTCGAGTGAACCGATCCGATAGGGCAAAGAGTGATAGTGACCTAGCCGAAAATCTCACATCGATGGTCGACCAACAGCCGACAGATTTGTCAATGGCTGATTGTTCGGCAGATTCTCAGACAGCCATGTCTCGCCTGGAAACAATGAACCTGTTTGCAGGCATGGATGACGTGTCTTGGATGTATTTAGACGCAGAAAATCCGGTTAGCTTTGATAGTTTCCCGGTGGAATTCGAGGAATTGTACAGTGTCTGGTAAAGCTACGCAAGGTCTGTGATATAGTCAATGTTAAAGCTGGTATGCCATGTTATAAATGTATGTACAATTGGTTTCTTGTGGGAAGATTCAGGATAATGGGGTTGACAGGCCGCTTAAACAAGAAAATTATCAAGCCCCTGCCATTGAGAAAGCCAGCAAGAATCAGAAAATAAAGTCACCGGCAGCGTCTCCATTTATAGTTATCTCCACGTCGCTCCTTTTGGCAAATCCATTCCAGGTGTCCCAATTCGTCTTTCCCCGTGTGGTGCGGTGTATTTGCTTTTGACGTCGCAGGATATGCCGGAAACCTTAGTGCTGGATATTACTCTGTTTTACAGAACTTCATTTGTATTCATTTTATTACTCAAGTACTCAACTTAAACTTCAATTCGTAATATCGTGGAAACGGTATTGTTCCGCGCGTAGAAGGTGCTGGTTATCAGAATGGACAAATGTGTCCAAATGGCCTAATAACATATTTTACCTACGAGTGATATTTGGCGGAACTGAGCCAATCACAGAGAAGTCTTCTGCTTGGTATCTCCATAGTATGGAGCGACAGGACCTTCGCAAGCAATACTATATACGCGATCCTAGGAATCAACCCGAAATCAACACAGGATGGCACTCGTTCACTATTGCATGCGATGATAGCACTAATTACGAGTGGTAGTGGACAGTATTAGTGAAATTAGGAGTACAATTACCTCTTCATTTGGCCCCCTCAATCATGGACATGGGTTCATCTACATTGCGACGCTACTGGCCCGAGCACAGAATCCTGTGGACTCTCGATTAAAAAAAAGGCAAAATGTCCCAAAGCTTAGCTACAGATTTACAGTGGAGGACGTAGATGCAAACGATTTTGGTATATGACCATTTCAGACTTTGATACACGGTACCAGGAATTATTGAACGCGTACGCTGCTACGGAGTACATGTACTAACTCTCTTTTCATATATATATCCTCAAGTCTCCCACTATTTTCAACTGATGTATACCCTTCAAAAATTTTTTTTTTTAAAAATTACAGCACTAGGTACTCTTTAACATAATTCCATATTTTTCTCATAAAATAAAGGCTGAGGGGCTTGTGGCTAATTATTTCATATAGGGCTGTTCCAGGTCTGCCCAGGTGCCCAGGTGGAGTGGTCTGCTTACCCCTTTCCAACGTTGTCCAAAGAGCCTCGTGATCTGACCGCCTTGACGAAACACGGGGTACACGGGGTAATCCTCAATTGACTTCAATATTCTCTAGCTTCTCCTACTTCCCAGCTTCGAGCCACCATGTTATCATGTCTCTCGCGACCGCGTCTAGGGCGCGCTGCCACCTCCATCGCACGCAGACATACCAAACGTCCCTTCTCAATGAAGGGCATGTCTTCAAATTCGAAGATTTACATTGCGACTGCTGGTTTGATCAGCATGCCCGGTCTGTGGTGGTTGACCACTACAAGGGATGGTGTACCCCACCTGGAAAGTCCAGCGGAGCACTTGGCCCCCTAAGCGGGGCCCCTCTAAAGAGGATGTCACACGTATCTTATTGAAAGAAGCATACACCTTCCAGGTCAAAAATATTACGGGCGTCAACAGATATGATGGCGCTCAATTGGCTTCCAATAGCCCGTGCGAGGACCGTTTTGTTCATGGCAAAGTTTCCTCTCCGTGGAATGAAAATGACCAATGGATGTCTTGGGCTGTCTTTGATGGACATTCCGGCTGGCAGACAGCGGACCTGTTGACAAAGCAACTCCTGCCTTTCGTGCGACGTAGGCTAACCGAAACTAAACCATCTTCAAACGATGAACCGGTGCCAAATGAGTCAATCCAGCGCGCTATCATGGAAGGATTTGTGGACCTTGACGACTCCATCATCAAGACGGCATCAGACACAGTTGAGACCAACGAATCATTCCAAGACAAGATTAAGAAACTGACCCCTGCTTACGCTGGTTCATGCGCTTTGTTGTCTCTGTACGATCCTTCCACAAGCACGCTGCACGTTGCATGTACTGGGGACTCAAGAGCAGTTTTGGGACAAAAGGGATCAGACGGAAAGTGGGAAGCAATTCCCTTGTCAGTAGACCAAACTGGCAGCAACGAGGAAGAGGTCACCCGAATTTCCAAGGAGCACCCTGGCGAGGAAAACATCGCCAAAGGTGGACGGGTGCTTGGACTCATGGTCTCACGAGCCTTCGGTGACAGTCTGTGGAAGTGGCCTGTAGATTTCCAGAAGGAAATGAAGCGGAGATTCAATGGTCCAGCGCCCCTAACGCCACGGTACGATGTTTGCACACCCCCATATTTGACTGCCGAGCCGGTCGTGACAAGCACTAAGATCGATCCTAACAAACCCTCGTTCTTGATTATGGCAACGGATGGACTGTGGGACTATCTCTCCAGTGAGCAAGGTGTTGACTTGGTAGGGAACTGGTTGGAACCACAAGGGACTGGGGAGAAAAAGAGCATATCGGAGCGAACAGATGGACAATTTGACTTTGGCAGATTCTGGAAAGATGTGAACTGGAAGTTCGAGGAAGAAAGAATAACAACACAAGATGATAACGCTGCAGTACATCTGATGCGAAACTCCCTTGGTGGAAATCACCACGAGTTGATAGCAGGCCGGCTTGCGTTTGGCCCTCCTTTCTCTCGGCGGATACGGGATGATATCACCGTGCAAGTTGTTTTCTTCAATGCCAGGAAGTAGATGTCGAGTTTTTGGTTTATCTTGAAAGTCTATTTCTAGAGGATGTATTATGTACCTCCGAACCCTTCGGGTGACGGAGACCAAAGATAATTACGACGACTACCATCACTGATGTATCACACATTTTCCAACTATTTTCATCACAATTCCAAAGAATGATTCTGTCAAGAATGTCGTTTATTCCTCGCGTGACTGGAGGCGCTGCTTTGCGTACTCGCTTAGATGGTTCCTCAGATGATGTATGGTGGTTGATGATAACCATGCCTCTTTGGGCCGCTGCCGGCCTTGCTCTCAGTGTGGGGATAGTCTACATTTGTAGAAAATATGATATTCGCGAGGGACTTGGGTTGTAAGTCATCGAATCTACCAGGCTCCACCGAAGAGAGATGCTAACCAGCCCCTAACACCTAAGCATTATTTGCGCACCTATATCTCTAATGAAGAATGGATTCGAAAAGCTATATCGCTTGATTTTCCGAAAAGCGGCGCGTCACGAACAGCAAAATATGCCTGGTAAGGGAGATGTAATCCAACCTAACTATTTTCAAGTCACTAAGTATTATCGCATTTGTCCAGCACCCATACAGATGGGAAATATCGGGGTATCAAACGCTATATCTACCAGGATGCAATATATGAGATCTGATAGCCAAGGTCCGCCAGACTACGGACACTGCCGGTCTCCAGAAGAGCCCTTGCCTCTCTACAAACCATAAGAGAGCTTGATTGGAGGAATGGAAAGGAATACGAATGGACTAAAGACAGTGGTACATTGCCTTTACATTGCTTAGATTGGTTTTCTATTTTGATGTTATATCGAACCATGACACTACTGTGATGGCTCTATAGATATGAAAACCCACATGTGCAGTAGAACGTTAACTCATCTAGCTTAATTTTGGAAACTACGTGGAAAGTACACTGGTAATTATCTTCGAATGGGAATAAATGTACTTAAAATCTTTGGCGTAGCTCCATAACAGTACTTATCCTGGCATAAGGAGGTTGTATATGGTACTGTACAATGTTCTTTAATTCATTTTTGGGCAACCTCAACGGTGTATGCAATAAAATGATGTGGCATTCGGTTTCTTAAATGCCGGTCTGTAGTAGCTCTAATCTAGGCACATTTAGTTTGTTTATCAGGAGCGGATATTGCCGGAAATAGTGTAAATGGTGCCCAAGGAGGTCGTTGACTTAATTCTGTTGTTCGGCCCTTGAAGTTGAATTCGGAGGAGCAACATAAGTGTATGTTGTGGCGGTGAGGCGTTCGCGTTGGGCTTGTTCATACCACTCTAGTGGGCACTCTGGTGGGCATTATGGCATCGGAGGAGGTGGTACAGGTTTCAAGTCTCCTGGTAATCTGTGGGATTCAGATCTTTTGGATCGGCTAGAAGTAGGTGAGTTTGGATGAATAAGTGGATACTGTTGAATATTTCGCCAAGAATGGCTGTTTTCTGCGCCACTTCATAAAGGATCCATCGATTCCAAGAGAAGTGAGTTGAAGCTACCGTCTTTTCCTTCGATGATCCACTGCATGCATAATTCGAACAATCTTGGATAGTAGCCGACAGATGCCCGATCCGATCAAGAAGGCAAAGTGACCCATCTTTCTGGGGGGCACTCTGGGGGTGGAGTAGGATCCACTCCCCGTAGTCGTGCGACATTAATGGGTTACAAGAAGTCGAGCTCAATCGAAGCTATTGGATTTTGGAAGGGCACTGGCGGTAAATTATGTGCAAGCTGGATAGTACTTTATGTACTTGATGCGTTGATTTTTAAGGTTTTAATTGTGGATGATCTCGTATCTTTGGCTTTTGGTACGGAGAATAGTCGAATAGCCGGAAGCTTGTATCGGCAGTTCTTTATTCAATAGCCGAGTCTTTGCCAGCTTATAGTTAATCCTGTTGCCGATGGGCCCACTCTCGTAGGAAGTGTAGGCGTATATGTTAAATAGGAGAGACCACTGTAGAATGGTAAATTAGTCTTATTATTTGACTTTCACACTGACCTAGTATTGGATTTTGTTCTAGCCACATCTTTCTCAGATGGCTTTCGAAATTGATTCGTCACAGGAATGTAATATACCTACCTAGGTAGGACCAAAGTTAAGCCCCGGCATTCATAATATCTATATCTCCCCGAGAACCCTCATGCAAAGGTTTCCCGTTGTAACCCATTTGGATCTCAACGCGCACACCACATCATACCTTTGTGCAGATCTATCTGAACGTCTCGCTATATCCTGGCAATAGGGATATATTTGAAATGGATTGAGAACGTCCATAACTCGATGCGGCTTTACCCTGCTAGTATTTTCAACTGGAATAAAAATCAAAGTATGTATCCCTATAATTTACAATGTTCCAATCACATCCTTGCCATCTAGATTCATTGAGAACTAACGTTGAACAGAATTGCATATTATAATCTTGTCTCTTCAAAAAGGAAGCGGTCGAAGTCGCCCACCTGTATCTTCATGGCCAGTTTAGACCGCTATGAAGACTATCTGGCCGATGCCACCCAAGGAGGGGCAGCCGCAATCTTTCTGGCTGTCCTCCTCTCCATTGCATTCTATAATGCGATTGAGCTTACAATCCTCGTATTTGTCACATTTCACCGCTACGATGGATTGTATTTCTGGTCCATCCTAATGTCAACTGTCCTTGGCATCGCACCTTCCACCATCGGTGCGCTGCTGAAGTATCTGTCCATTGGGCCATTATGGCTCGCACTCTCTTTGTCCACAATTGGTTTCTACTTTACGGTCCCTGGGCAATCCCTTGTTCTCTACTCAAGACTCAGTCTAGTCTTACACAACACTAAAATTCTCCGGTTTATCCTTTACCTCATCATTATCGATGCAGTGATCATCCTCCCTCCAACAATCATTTTAACATTTGGGTCAGCATATATCCAAGAACACCATTGGAAAACCGGGTATTATGTTATCGAGCGGCTAGAGGTGACTTGGTTCTGTGTGCAGGAACTCTTCATTTCTCTCGTCTATATCTGGGAGACAATCAAGTTACTCCGTCTCGACCCAGGGAAACACAGTCGTCGAAGCCGTGTTATATACGAGCTTTTGGCGCTAAACCTTATTGTCATTCTGATCGACATAGCACTTCTGGTTACTGAATACCGAGGCCATATTTTTGACCAGGTTGTTCTCAAATGCTTTGTCTACAGCGTGAAGCTGAAGCTTGAATTTGCTGTTCTGGGGAGGTTGGTAATTATTACGACTAGGAGCCACTATCAACCAACTATCGACGAAACGCTCGATATTCCAGATTCCATGCAGTTTCACCCGACAGAAGATTTTGAAAACCACCACTGGATGAGATGACCCTGAACTGTGTTAATTTTTCTTTCGGATGCTGTATTTGGTGTTTATTTTATGTATCCCTTTTTTTTTTTTTTTTTTTTAAAGAACAAGCAGTTCTCCAATAGGCAGGTGGTTTAATATCGCCCTTAGAAGCTGGCAAGCTTCCACCAAAGCATTCTATCATTATGGTATATACAGCACTAAATGTTATGAGGATTCCTTTCACGGAGGCTACTAGATTTGTATCTAGATTTTGAGATTTTTACGTCTTCTAATTTGTATAATACATTGTTGAAAACTCTTCTTTTCTCTACTTATAGTATCCATTCACCTTATCATAATTCAAAATCTTTTAATCGGTCAAATTTGGCAGAGGAAATCAAGTAGGTCGACGGGTCATACCGACGCAAACCTGGCGTCAAGTACATATACATTTAGCCTCGACAAACCCTAACAAGCCTAATTAAGCTTTGACTCGATATGGAGAGATCATAAGCTACTTCCTTGCCACTCTCCACCTCATACCTCACTGTCACTGACATTCATAATTGTCAAGAATGGCACCTGTTCCTGATAACAAATCTGGTTCAAAATCAGAATCGTCGGCTGACGTGCCTAACGTGGCTGCCGGGTGGATTGGGGTAATCATACTAGCACTCTGTGCTATAGTATTGATTATTGCTATATGCGTCTTCTTGAATCAGTATGTATGAACGCGAAAAAGAATAAGACTGAAAATGATGGTTTTATAAAAAAGCGAACGTTTCAGAGTGATGCTAAAAAGGATAATCTCATTCTGCTAGCAATGGCACTTTTAATCTAGTCAGCTGCTGGGTCAAGAACAGCTACACCCAAGCAAAAGCAGCTCTTAACACAACAAGGTTGAAAGCAAAGTCACTTTTCAACTCAACGAAGTTAAAGAAAGCCAGAACACAAGGCTATGGTGAGATCTATGCCAACCCTTAAAACCAACAGGATGCTATGATACGAAGATTAACACGCCATTATCATACAGATCCGCACACTACTTCTAATGTAAGGATGCAGCACATAGTCCCTCCACCTAAATCCACCGATGCCACTACAACCTCAACACCTGTTTGTTCTTATATTCAATAGACAATGGGTTTGGGACACGAATCTCAGGGGAAGCAATGGCTCGATGGCTATCTGGAGCGGGACAACTGGTATAAAATTTCGCTTGAGACGATGAGTTGCTTTGAGGTAATCGCCCATGAGTAATGTCATTACCATATTCATGAAGACACTCGCAATTTAGTTTGCTACTATTGGGATTGTGTAATTATTGGCTTCTGCTGAATGAAGAGATTCGCGTCACGGAAAATCTAAAATTTACAAATCTGGAATAAGCTAAACATAACGAGAATTATTCATCCACGCATAGCCTGTCCTGCAATTAAAAGAAAGAAACCAGCAAGTATTGACAGACAGGGGTATATGAAGAAAAGACATGCTTCCTCGCAGTAATAATTCAAGTACGTGCAATTCTCAAAGAAAGACAAATGGTTCATGCTCATTCATCATCAACAAAGGAGTTAGCCAGGTGGCCAAAGAATGGGACTTCAAAGTGGTCCAAAGTATCGACTGGAGATAAAGTGGTTAGTACTAGATCCATCTTTCCTGCCAACGAACAGCTCAGCTGTGTTGACAGCTCCTATGGAGAAACCTCGGAAGACTCACCATCTTGGTAAGCATGCATGCTGAGGAAGCCGATTAATGCGATATCGATAATAAACAATGTCCAGGAGAGAAAGCTCGACCAGCAGAACAGTAGGTGGATGATCTATGTTTGGAATGTTAGCGTATGCAACATTAGGAGAGACGGAATACTCACAAACATGGTAGCAAACAACATGCTGGATTGCCAAGCATGAAATCTATAGTAAATAGTCAGCACACTGACCTTCAAATTGACCCTAGAGTGTCCCAAACCCAATCACATACCGCACATAGTCACTTTTGTGTTCAGCTAGTAGCAGGAATACACCCCCTGCGGGAGGCAGAAGCAGATACGCTAGCGCTGCTTCGATATCCATGCGAATGGGAAGACTTGTTTCAAAAGCCCCTAGGCTCACATGACCACCCTCAACGTCTCGCCCGAATCCTGTGTGGCCATGTCCACCGCTAGCGAAGCGACTAGGGGAGGGTAGGTCGGCCGAGACTCGCGGTGAGCGGAGAATTGGGGATACTCGGCGACCGTCTGGGTGGGAAGGGGATAAAACACGCTCAATCTCCGGTGATTGATCTTGATAGGGTGCGAAGTTCATTGTGTTGTCGTACCTGGAAAGGTGAATGACGGAATGATCTTCGTGGATCAGGGGAATCCATGGATGATTTGGGGTAATCTCCTTATCGTTATCAGATCGCGACGCGTGTACGGAGTAACTAACTGCCCATACAATCAATGCCTCAGGCGACAAAAAAATTAAAGGGTATCATATCATATCATTCTGCTTTATCTTCATACTTAAAGATTTATTGTACATAAACTAGCTCAGTCCATCTAGACCCTCCCCCGACCGCGAGAAATCCCACTCCCTCGTGCTATCCCACTGGCTGGCCGTTGGCTTGTTGTCGTAGAACCACGTGTTGCCGTGCGGGTGGTGCTGACACTTGGTGTTCTTCCTAAGCCAGTGGTTCGAACTGTGCCCCTCGTAGTTCCGCGAGTGCCTCGAGTACCCCGAGTGACCTGTGCGCGTCGCTTTTCGATTTCTTCGGCTTTTCGCGCTGCTGCTTCCCTTTGTTGTTGAAGTGCTTGTTCACGTCTTTCTGCCGCTTGCTGTCTTTGAATCGCCTTGTTCTCGATATCGATCACATCCTGAGTAGCTCCCTGCCAGTTGGGGTTGAGGATCAATCGCTGATTATGCTCGGTTTGGGAGAGAATGCGAGTCCATGTGTTAAGGAGTGTCGAGGCCGAGGTAACAGTTTGTGATACCGTCTATACAGATGATTAGCCAGAGTATTGACGATGCACTATGGGAAGAGAATATTACCTCCATGTTTCCTTTGGCAGAGTCCAAACTTCGTAGAAGGCCTTCTATCACTTCGTTGATATTCCGCACACCTTGTAATTCTGTCCGGAGGGCAGCCTCTCGGGCCTCTTGCTGATCAAATAGAGTATCCTGGCCATCATGGGAAGCTCGAGGTTCTGGGGTAGTTTTCTCGTCGGAGGTTCTTGGGTTGATCTTGTTCTGGACCACTCTCTTAGATGGCGAGTTCCAGAGGTCCTCTGTGTCATCATCGGATAGCTGAAGCCTCTCCATTTCTTCTGCTGTGGTGCGGAAAGCCATGATGTTGAATTTGCACAGAGTAGGAGCCGAAGTATGTATAAGCAATCTTGGGGCGCTGAGCACCCGGAGAGGTTTAGCCCTAGACTAATTCCCCGTATGAAGTACCTGAAGGTCAAGATAGCTGGTGATTGAGAAGATCGACGGTTGGAAAACAATCTAACAGGCAATTGGGGTAAATCGAAATAGGAAATCCACATTGTTGACGCGGGGTTTTCAGCCACCGCAATTATCGGGCGGTGAGGATACCCGGTGGCTGGGCGACAATCGGCTGTCACAACAACTTCGCCCTTCTTTCATCCCCATCTTATATCTTATCGTTATTTTGTTCTTGTCGCTTCGGACAATTGAATATCTGCAGGCTCGTGTTTAATACCATTTTTGGATTTTCATATCTACGACTGCTGCCCTGATTTTGACCGGACCATCTGACAAGTCGGACGTGGTACGCCCTTGATTGAACCAATACTCCTCGACACTTGATCAAGATCGTGAAATTCAGAAAAAGACTGGGAATAAACTGTGACTAGTATACTACTTATATTTTCCCTCAAACGATTGCAAAGTATCGAGTGGTTTTTCAATCGTGATTCAAGTCAACATGGCGTCAACACCACCGCCTCCATCACCGTCGGAGCTTCGCATACCCAGGGCGCCGCGACATGGGGCAAAGCACGACAACTATGAACCTTACCCTACACGCTATTCTGCTAGACTTGCAGGTCAACGAGTGTCAAGAGTTGCCCAAACCACGCCACCCCCAAGTCACCCAAGCGCATCTGCCAAACCTGGACCATCCAAAAGAACCCTTTCACCCTCTTCTCCTGGCACCGCCAAACCCTCGCCCAAAAAGGTTGCACGCTCCCACAAGACTGCTGCCTCCCGAATTTCCCCCTTTGATTCGGAAATTGGTCTTCCCCGCACTTCTGCACACCACACCTCCCGATCCTCTGCAGAACAGGCTTTACCCACCCCAGCTAAAACTCCTTCGAAGAAGAAGGTCATCAATTCTGATTCTTCTACATCTCGTTCTCTGTTTCCTTCTATTTCCACACCAAAACGCAGAAAAATGGATACCCCCAAACACTCTACCGCAGAACCCCCAGCAATCTTCGTCGACGAGCCTTTAATTGGGTGCACTATTGAAGCTGCAGAGCAAGAATTGGGTATCCCCATTCACGAGGATTCCCGTGATCGCATTCCTGTGGTCGGCCCACTCTCGACCGATTCATTCATTTCGAAGGCTGCAAGAGCGGTCGGACGACCTGCGACTCGCTCAACCACCAACCACAAAGATGGAGCTTATTATGTCCAGTAAGTCAACCCCCACTTACCCGTCATACCCACACATTCTAACTTGTATCTTAGCCGCGGAAAGAAAATATTCAAGCGCTTTGATGACATGGAAGATGAGGCCGAGGATGAAGATGACCTTGGTCTTTTCGCCAACCGCCCTGACCTGCTGGCCGATAACCCTGATATTCTCAAGAGCGTGAAGCCTTTGAAACGTGGCGAAATCAAACCTCGTCTCCTCTTTTCAACCCCCCTTCAACCTACCGATGGTGATGAGGAGGATGTCACTGATGTCGAGGATCACGAGCCAATGTCTCCAACTCCGGCTTATGAAGACCAGGCATGTCTGACTCCCATTTTACCAGATCCAGCCACCCCTTCCTTTGAATCAGAGGACTCATCTGTCGCTCGCCCTGCTCCTGTTGGACGCGCTGGCCTCCGTTTCCCTCGCTCTACTGTGGGCGATGTGTCTCCTTTCCAGCCCGCTTCTTTCTCCGAGGACCTTGGTCTCAGCACTTCTACTGAAGACCAGACTCGGTCCCGAGGTCTCTCTGTCAGCAGTGGTAGCAGCCTCCTGAAGTACTGGCCGTCTGTCAGCAGGAAGACGCGAGAAGTTGAAGCCCCCACCGACCGTGTGAAGCGCCTGCAGAACGCCCGTGGTAGCCCTTCCCCACGCACCCGACAGGCCCTGCGCGCAGAAGCTTCTAGGGAGGTTTCGACCGCTAAGCCGTCTACATCTGATTCCTAGGTTTCACTCAAGCACCATATTTTCTCACCTTGACTTTGCATTATTCCAGCACCTTGAAATTTTGACTCTTCGTTATTTTGACTCTTCGTTTATGCGTTGTGCCGGACCTGGCGCTGACTGAGGGTGTCAATCTTTTGTTTGTTGCGCCCGGGCGCATCATTTTTATCGGCGCCTTCTTCTTTCAGACCTTCTCTTAATTCCCTTCTTTCTCCCCACGACGGCCATCTTGTACTTGCGCGGGCCGCTGGTGTCTTTTTTTCTTCTCTTTTTTTGCGTTTTGTTCCAATGGCGCGCATGGGTTTGTGAATCGTGAATACTAAGGATACCTCATGAAAACATCTTCGGCTTAAATAGCGGCGTTTTTCCTTGTCTTTTTCATCTACGCTCCTCCAGATTGTTTCTTTCTTTCTTTTGGTTTTGATTTTTTGGTACCGGCGTGTTCTTTTGTTTTATTAATTGCGCGAAGCGATCATCACGGGAGGAATCATGGTTAAGCGGAACAGTTCAATGGAAATTCAGGATATTTGGAAAAGTTTCCCCGTAGCTGGTATTAAATCCGTACAAAAGCTCGCTTCTCTGTTGGGGAAGTAAGTTTGTAACCCCGTGGCTCGTTGGTGTAGTCAAAACAAGCTTTCCAAAGTTCGGCAGTAGCCGCGCTAATCACCGATGCTATTAGTAGTACACGTAGACAAGGAGAGAAAAGCCTTCCATAATGAGCCTTATAATTGAGGTACAAATACATTAATCATTACATTGATTCACGACAGGGGCTGTATCTCGCTCTACTCCTCGACAAATCCAACAAAAAAGAAATCCGCCCAATGCAACCGGGACATGCTTGGTGTTCGTTACAGCGTTATGGGTATTCTTATCCTCAAAGGGAACCCAGGGGTTGAGGTGGTGACAGGATGGATATGGGCATTTGGATGCATCAAATGAACTCCAAATCGTCATCGTCATCATCATCCAAGAGTACCTGTCTCCTACTAGGTGTGGTCTCAGCTGGCGCACCCAGGCTCTCCCGGCCAGCCTCCCTGATACCCCTTGAAGTGATGAACCGCGTTTTCTTGACCCCGCTGCCATGAGGCTTGTCGTGGGCACGCTTCATTGGGCTTAAACGGACGTTCTTGGCTTTACCGAAGGTGGTCATATCCATGCCGTGGGTTGTGGTGGGGCTCTTGGGCAGGGGAGTGCCTGATGCGTTGTCCTTATTTGGACTCTCGTTGCTGGTCCTTGTACGAAGGTATTCAGCACCCACACCACCGACACGGCCAGAAACTAGCTTCTGGGTGATGTCACGTTCTCGCTGTTGGGTCGCGAGACGTCTGCGCATTCGTTCCTCTTTGCTGTCCATGCCGCGGCCCATCATACCTGAGGCGATGAAGGGATCGTCATGCGCATCAAGATTTGCCGCCGAGCCTCCCATGGGGTTGTAGGACGAACGACCACCACCGCGGTTTCTAGAGGGCGCCACGTAGTAGAGTGATTGAGATCCCATGTCATACTTAGGACCATCGTGTTTCAGGCCATGCTTGAAAGCAGTTCCTCGCCTCCCTCCTTCTCCAAACAAACCAGTGCGCGAGCCGGATTTACCACCAGGACCAAGCATACCGGTGTCGGCATTGACTCCTGAACGTTGGCCCTGAGTGCGTCGGATCTGGATATCAACGTGGAAGTCACAGAACTCCGTCTTTCGACCATCTATCCAGGATTGGCAGGTCTTTCCGTCTTTTCTCACAGCCTTGCAGAACCCGATATCCCGTGCCTTGCCAATTTCGAGGACCTTGTCATCTGATGAAGACAATGACAGGCTGAATCTGTTTGTGTCCAGCTTGTGCTTTGGTGGAGGCATGATTGTAGGGTTCAGAATTGCAATGAGAGTCCCTTCAGAGATTTTGTAATAGCGGGGAAAAGCAGTGTCAAAAAGGAAGAGGTCAATGGTCCATTTCAGGTCGGTCAGGGTAATTGCCATATATCTGTTGGTGTTGTTACGCCCATCATCATAAAGGTCCTTTTCTTGGGTTGACGCGTTCCCTGAAGCTTTCTTGTCCCTTGGGTCGGACTTTGACGCGACGATGCCAAATACCACGAAGTCCCCGTCGATTTCCTCTGGGAGCTCGAATGCTGGTGCCTTAACGGTTTTAAGCAGGTCAGGGATGCGCAAAACCCGCTTTTCTGCGAGTGTGCGGCTCAAGAAAGAATGCGGAAGAACTCGGCTTGATAGGTGTAGCGATGAGTAGGACTCGAATTTTGAAGAATCCGGCGCCTTCATCAGAGCATCATCTGCTTCGCCTAGTTTGTGCGAAGAACTTGGTTCTTCTGCGGTATGAGTTCGCCTATGTAGATGAGACTGTCTCTCGTTGTGGCCAATTCCCTCGGTTCGTCGAACATTAGGGGTTGTATTACTGCGTTGTAGACCAGATGGGCGGGATTGTCCCATAGATCGAAGAATATCCTCACGGCTGAAGCTTTCCACGGGGCGCTCTCGTGAGGATGACGGTGGGGATGAAGGCCTTGTGTCCGAAGCTGCAGCTTTGAAGGCATCGATCTCCGACTTGTCGACTTGAAAAGCTGAACTGCGGTTAGCCTGGACCCTTTCTGCTCTCTCCAACCGAGATTTCTCGGCCGCCCTGCCCTCCGCCATTCTCTCGCTGAAACTTTTTATTCGGTTGATGCCTCCCGTTGATGAAGGAGAGGTTTGGGGCCGCGAGCTGAATATGTCATTAGAGCGCGGTGTAGCACCGTCTCTAAATCCCATATGACTACTTGGTCGAGGCCCGGGTCTTGAACTTGGGGGTCGTTTCAAGGATACATCACTGGCCTTCCAGCCCTTATCTATTCCCATGACATACCTCCGAGGCGATATTGGATCGGCGGGAGGCAGTTCTCGCTTGGTAGGCGATGCCGGAACCTGGATTCCATCGCTGCTCGTTCTTTGCCTCCCTCCCTTGGCAATTCTTGGTGTCGCACCGCGGTCTTCTGTTCGCAGAGCGCTGATTGCAGAATTTGGTCGAACATCTTCGTCCTCGAGATTCGAACTAGACCTTCCGCGATTCTTTTGTTGGAGTTTCTTCAACTTCAAACGCGCTTTGATCTCGGCTAGCTGAAGCTGCAGGGTTTCTTCGTCCTCCTCTTCCCCGTCATCTTCGTCCACAATTTGACTCGCTTTTGATCGGAGATTAGGTGTGGTACTTGAGCGCTTCAATGGCGATGTCAGATTCTCTCGAGTGCGTTGCATGTCTTGGTACTTTCGTCGTCCCGCCGGCGAACTCAAGAGAGGCCGCGCGGGGCGATTGGGGCGGCCATGCAGGTTCAACCACTTTGGGCGGGGGAAAATAGTTAGCCATCGATCAGCGTAAACAATTGTCGGGATCTTACTGGCGATTAATGAGAGGATTCAGACGTAATCAGAGACCGAATATACCATGGAGCGTCATTTGCGGCTGACGGCCTTGGCCGATGCGCGGAGTGTAGAATGCAGAATGTAGAGTACGTAGAATGGGGATAATAGAAATGATCACAGAGAACAGAGAACAGAGCACAGGGATACAATAACACAATAACAAGGGTTGAAACTCGCTAATGCAAAGTGAAAGTGACGGATCGCGCACAGGGCCGATTGGGTCGGGAAGGCGCGTTCGCGTCGCGGTTGCCCTTACCATTTTAGCCCCTTCCGTTTCCACCGTCGATCTTCTGGTCTTCACCTTCACTTTCTACCTATATTACACCCACAATGAGAACTCGATCAGCCCCAGTGTCGAAATCAAAGAACTCCGAAGACGAGACTAAGACCAAAACCCTCGTTGCCGCAGAGAAACCGAGCAAAACCTTCATCCTCCCATCCTCTACCAGCGACAATGCGCGCCTCCTCTCCCTCCCTGATCCACAATCGGGAGAGCTAACACGCTACTTCTTCTGCCCGGATCGCGGTATATACGAATTTACGGTTGTTGCACCGCCGGCGCATATGGCGCGCAGTATCCTGTTCACACCTCGCACGCGCGAAACCCCAACCCAGTTGGAAGAAGAGAAAAAGGACTCTGAGGAGCCCTCAGGGCAGGGCTCAATCACCAAGAAGGCCGAGTTCCTGGTGGCAACCCCAATTGATGCGATGTTTTTCATGGTTCCGTTGTTAGCGCCCTCTTCGAAATCAGGCCGTTCTCTGTTCCAGCCATTAGACGATATAATCGACTCCCAAGATGATATGCCTAAGAATCTGCGTCAAGTCCTTTATAATGACGAATTCCGGGGCACCCTCCTAGCACGGGCGGAAGCTATCTGTGAAGTGGTCGAGGCTGGGGATGAGAAGATGTTCCGGTTCAATGAGACGAAGCTTGTTCAAGAGTTGATCACAAAGGCAGAACGCATGGCGGATCGGGGTCTTCCTGTGAGTTTGGAGGAACGTTTTGTTCGTCAGGCGCTAGCCACGCCCTTGATGTCAGTTAAACGAGAAGATGTTGCGACTAGCCAGGAGCCGTCAAATGAGGGCCAGGAATCGGATTCAAAATCCGAGGAGAGTCAGAATTCACCCTCGACTGTGGACACAACTGCGACACCGTCTGTTGCGACACCAGCAGGGGAATCGACACCCGTGCCACAGCCACCGAGTGAAGAGTCCACAGCTACGGATCCTATTGCTCGGCTCCTCCGAATTTCCACTGCGCTGTCCTTTATGAAGGAGTCATATCTTCCCGCCGCTATGGCCTCGAGACTAGATGAGATTCTCGCTTCTGCAGAGAGCCCGATCGATTTCAAGCCACTTAAAGACCGTCTCAAGGAGATTGCAGACCTTCGGGCTCAAGCTCTCGCATCACGCGACATGTCCAACTTCAGTCGGAAACGAGCCCTTGATGATGAAGAAGATGATACGCGAGCCGAGAAGAAACGTCGCAAGGAAGAGGAGGAGAAAAAGTCAAAGGCTGCAGAATCCCAAGCAGTCAAGAATCTGAAGAAGGTCAACACGAGCGGGATGCAGAAACTGAGCTCTTTCTTCGCCAAGGCTGCACCCAAGAAGAAGACTTGAATTTTTAGGGCACAACCGACTGAACTATAACATAGCCATATGTTATGCAGGTAATTCATTGCCTAGCTTCGGACGAATCCAACCAGCAAGTTCTATGGTTGAATGATTCTGTCTATAGATCTAGAGGCCTGGGTCTCCTACCCAGACAGGGCCACTAAAGGCACTGCCAGTGCAAGGGAGTCGAGTCAAAAGGCTCGCCTCGTCCCACAATCCCAACTAATCGACGCGATTGCTTGGAAGGCACATATTGCAGAAAGACACTTGTGCTCAGGAGATCTTTCTGCTGTCCGACACATCTGTGTGCAGCGTCAATGTATACTATCTGTTGAATAATCCATGAAAGATGAATGTAATTTTATATTTCGATCTCATCACAACCGCTAACCCTATTCAAGTGAGCTTCGTTTCCATCTGCTATACAATATTCAAAGAGGGATCTGGTCAATAGCAGCCCCCGTAACCCTAAAACCGACAAATGTTAGTCATCATCCAGTGCGTGCCAGCGATCAAAGGAGCGAGAAAGGGAACAACATACAAGAACGACCCATTGGACGGCTTGCTAATAACCATAGCCTGCTCCAACTTCTCCTTACTGATATCCGGGAACTTCTTAAGATAGTACTCATCCCTCAGCGCAGCAGTAACAGCCTCAACCTTGCCCTGAGGCAACATGTGAACGGTGCAACCACCCCACCCAGCACCAGTCAAACGACTACCCCAAGTACCCGCACGACGCGCAATAGCACAAATCTCATCGACCTCCGGCGCACTGCAGTCATATGCCGTAGCACACGATTCCTGCGACTCATTTAGCAACTGACCGAGATAGTGAATGCGCTTCTCGTCCAGCTGCGTAGCCTTGCTCAGACAAGCCTTGAAATCAAGCACGCGACGCGCCTCCTTGAAGCAGTGCAGCGCGCGCTGGCGGAGCTGGAATCGCTCCGCTTGCACGGGGAATGCGGAGAGGAAGGTCGACTCTAGCTCGGCTACGGTGATGCCCAGCAGTTGCGCCATCTCCTCGCGCGTGTAGCCCTCTTCTTGTGTGAACAGGTCCATCGTCGCTAGGATCACAGAGTCGATTTGGTACTCCAGTGGATCTTGGAGACGGCCTTCTTTGGTCATCAGCTCGTTGTGGAAGTTGCGCAAGCTGTAGCCGAGCGAGCTGTTGTCTTTGGGGAGTGTCACGCCGTGGTGCTTGGCGAGGATGACGGCGGCGAGGGTACACTCTGCTACACGCAGGTTGTAGTGGCGTGGGGCGGTATCGGCCTTGTTGGAGGTTACGAAGCTCTGGGCCATTAGGAAGGTGATTTCGTCAGAGGATGTGGGGATTGGGACGTGGTGGGCATTGAATTTCGGGAAGAATTGGGTGTAGAGCAGGTAGCCGCGCTTTGAGAAGATAGATGCTGCTTGGTCCATGCTATGGTTACGCAGTGATGTTAGCTTTTGGTAGGTTGCTGCCATCTGTTGACGGGGGGATAACTCACCCGCCGGAATAGACGCCCACAGCCCGCTCCGAGACAACAGCCAAATCCAACAGATCCTGCTTGGAGACGTTGTGGTTGTTGGCCTTCATGACAGCCAGGGCACTAGCGCACACGAAGGCAGCACTGCTGGAGATACCACCACCGGGTGGCACATTGCCGTCGACCAAGATCTGCATGCTGGCAGGAACAAACGAGCCGTCGGGCTTCTCCTTGCGCAGGAACTTGAGAGCACCGGACAGACCGGCGCGGAAATAGTTCACCCATTCGTGCTTCTTGGGGTCGATCTCGACGTCCTTATCGTGGGGCACGCTGAACTCGCGTGTGGGGAACTTCTCTGGCGAGACATTGGCGATCGTGATGGTAGTGCCCTCTGCGCTGGCGGGGACCACCTTGACGGCCATGATCACGTCGACACTAACGGCGGTCGGCAAAACATCGTACAGTGAGTAATCGATGTGCTCGCCGATGATGTTTACGCGGCCGGGACTACGCGCCACGAAGTCCGGACGGTGGTTATATGTCTTATTGAACTGGGTAATGAGATTGGTCCATCGCTGTTGGTGCTCTGGTGCAACCGAATTCACCGAGGCATCGTCTGTTGCGTAGACTTCCGCGATGGACTCTGTTTGCGGCACCAGCTCTTGTTGGAGTGACATGGCGGGGTAGGGGAAAGGTAAAGGCGGGGAAGTGAAGAGAGGAATTAAGAGAAGAAAGAAAAGAGGAACAGGGGAGATAAAAGGAGTAGAAAAAAACTCGAAGAGCTAGAGTGGTAATTTGTGTGTAATTTCTCAAACCGGTGTCCCCATATTCTTCCTCATTCCCATATTCCCCGATTCCCCGGGTAAAGTGATCAGGTACAGTGGGGTTATAACAGGGCCATTTTTGCCTTTTGGGGAAATTCGGTGACTGCGTGCGGTCACTTTGCGGGGTGGCACGAGACTCTCTCCAGAGGTCTCCATTTATTCATAACTCCACGATTTCTGGTTGGTTGATTTGGTTTTCCTTTTCGCGGAGGTTTTCTACCGGATTTGGCTATGACGACATGGTTCTACGGAGTAACTACTATATACCTTGGTAGCCATTCTCAATTTCATTCGGGAATTTCTCGCCTCTTTTCTCCTGCTTTATATCTACAAAATGACTTTCCTCTACGATGTACGTAAGTGCCTACTTAGGTAGGTAGGTTCCTAGGCTGTGGGGTGTCGAGCCGAGCGTGTCGGATTGAGGGATCCCGAGAGTGGACCTCAAAAAATCGGCATTGTGCTATATACGGCCCGATGAAACCGGGAAAACATTGGAAAACATGGGGAAATATGGAAAATGGACTGTGGCTACATATATACATAGCCAATTCTACAAAGGGGAAAGTCTGCTTTATGTCTGGTCTCAATATGCGGGGCAACTACAATCAGCACATTAAGGACTCATGGACACTGGTGTTTATATAGTCATCTATTTCTGTTGACGATCTCCCAAGGGTCCACGTAGGCAAAGAAAGGCTTCTGTCTGCGCTTCCTCTTCCGTGCAGTTCACGAGTGATTCGATCATCCTTTCGGTGATTTTCCGAGACGAATAGAAATTTCCAGGAAGATATGCTGCCTGGTTTCAAATATTCGTCCCTTCCATCTAAAATCCGTATGTATTCAAACAAGGTGTTTGGAACTCGTAATCTCCCAATTAAAGCTCATAATTGTAATGATTGCTAGCTCCTAGGAGTAAAGAGTTCGTATGTGAGCCTCTAGAACAAGGTGCAAGGTCTCTCGTCGTCCCAAGATGCCCATATTTGTCTAGTCAGTAGATGCGGGTTGACATATGTGAAACCAAGATGCGTGATTCGAGGCTTCCCATCTTCTGGTTTGTAAGTAAAGCCTTAATCTTAGTTTGATCTTTTAGTCGTGTTGCCCATTCTCACGGAACACTGCCAGAATGGTGAGAATATAAGCCAGTTGAAAATATATCAACGAATCCAGGATGACGGCATTCTTATGGCTTTTTTCTCACTGATCAGTCTCAAAAAGCTTGGTCAAAGTTCAGTCCCAGACGTAAGTGAGATATCTACACAAAGTCAAGCGAAACATCTAAAGAATCGCAGTATATAACGATGTGGATGATTGCACAACCCGCGCACGGCTAGGCCAATAATACAAATGCGGGCGTCGACTAGGCTGCATCGGCTACGGGCGAAGATGTGCCATGTCGAACTTTCCTGTTCGTGATATACTGCTTTTCCCCACTTTTAAAATTCGCATACACATATATCGATTATGTCGACCTACAACGTAGACATATGAAGTATCACCAATTTTCTTTTTATTTGAAAGGCATTATATCATCATAAAGTACTGAAAGAAAACATTAATCTATCAATTAATCAATGGAAACTTTTGTTCGTATAGATCATGTAAAAAAACCCCATTGTATGTGTGCTATGAGGTGATGAGTAGTGTCGATGTAAGTCGTATAACACAGAAATATGTAGCCGGCCGACTATTCTTGTTAGATGTATACGAAGGAGGTAAAAAGCATGAACTATGCAAGAGACCTTTCTATGTATGTATAACCTTCGATGGTTAACTGCTAGTACCTCTACGTATGGGGTTCATCCCCCGGGAACTAACGTCCGGACACACGAGTCCTCGGAAATAAAATGGGGAGGAAAAGTATCTGAGTAACCTGTTGCTGACCGTAATAGCCAATAAGACTCAAGTCCTTGGTGGCACACTTCACCCCTAATCGGCCCTAGGCTAAAACGATACAGCTAAGTCCCAGTTTTGCTAGCACAGTTTTGCTAGCACAGTTCGATCGACAGGGATGTGGGGATGACCTTGGAAACGTAGGCTTAATATATACTAAGGTTCCCAACCTAATCTATACGAAGCTTTATTTATTTTGTTTTCTTTTCCCTCATATCCTTCTTGGCCTAGTTATATATCATATATGTTCACCTGCTATTCCGAGGATACAGGGCATTTTAATGTACCCACAGGAAATCATCCAAGCCAAAGGTAAGTCACTAGTATAGAAAAGCGAAATTTTCAAAATAACGAAAGGTTGCTTGATTTCTATGCTAGGCTGTGTAGGTGAGGTGGTTAGCAAAATTACCAGAAGTGTAGCCTAACAACAGATCCTGGAGGCTTGTGTACTCGCGGGCCATGAAGTAAGGGATCAATAACATCACATCTACAAAGGGCGCAGCAAGCATAAACATCCTTGCAATATACCTTGTACAGGTTAGCTTGGCCTAGATGCCCGGCCCGATCTGGACCCACTTCACCGAAAAAGTTTGGAAGATCTAAAATCGGACAAGGCTCCGGTGAGTTCTGTATAGAGAGATGTTGGACAATCGTGATTTTGAAATACCTGTGAATAACATGATAGTTCCATGTACATGTCTCATTTGTCAATATTTTGTTAGGAGGCGTACAGCAGATATGTATGTGTACGTCGTAGACCATATTTTTGCCGAGGACGTACGAAAACACCAAATCAGGTGATCTAGCAACGGCCGAGGTCGGAGGGCGCAGAGGGGCGCCGAACCAATCAAAAGCCCCGAATTTCTTGACTCAGAGCGGTCGGACATTTTGGGTTAGGCGTTTTCTCGGAAACCCCAGAGACGAGTCACTGGCAATCTTCAGCGGTCAATTGGCACTCATTTTTCCTTACTTTTTAAATCATTCTCCCCCCAGTCTTCCTGGCTTGGCTGTCATACACAATGATGCCTTTAAGACCCTCAAAAAGCGCCCTGCGCGCATTCCACCTCCAGAAGCAGCTTGCTGGACGTCGACCTTTTTCGACCTCGTTTGTGGCTTCGGCCGCTTCGCCCCACCGCTCATCTGTTCAGAAGCGTACCCAGAGCACAGCTACGGCTTCAAATCCGTTAGTTCTATCTCCGCCTATGGTTGCAACGCAATTGGAGTCTTGTCCTAATTTGTTTAATCGTCAGGGAGTCCAGACCCGTGCCCAGTCCGGCATTCAACCAGGAGCCCCATCGCAATGAGATTTCTCCCTTGCAAAATCGCCAGCTCCCCGAGCTCGATGACTCGTATGTTACCCCGATGACGGCTTGGAAACACCGAAACTGATGAGTACAAAGAATGGTTGGAATGAGTGGTGGAGAGATCTTCCACGAGATGATGCTTCGCCAGGGTGTGAAGCACATCTGTGAGTATCTCATGATTGATATTGCATAATTGGCCAATTCTAATACTTGACATATAGTCGGTTACCCCGGTGGTGCCATTCTTCCCGTTTTCGATGCTATCTACAACTCCAAGCACTTCGAGTTCCTCCTGCCCAAGCATGAACAGGGTGCTGGTCACATGGCCGAGGGTTATGCCCGTGCCTCTGGCAAGCCCGGTGTCGTTCTCGTCACTTCTGGCCCCGGTGCTACTAACGTTATCACTCCCATGCAAGATGCCATGTCCGATGGTACCCCGATGGTTGTTTTCTGTGGTCAGGTCCCCACCAGCGCTATTGGAACCGATTCCTTCCAGGAAGCCGATGTGATCGGTATCTCCCGTGCTTGCACCAAGTGGAACGTGATGGTCAAGTCCGTTGGTGAGCTGCCTCGCCGCATCCAGGAAGCTTTCGAGATCGCCACGAGTGGTCGTCCCGGTCCCGTCCTGGTTGATCTGCCCAAGGATGTCACCGCTGGCATTCTCCGCAACCCCATTCCCATGCACAGCACTATCCCTTCGCTCCCTAGCGCAGCGACCGTGGCAGCCCGTGAAATGAGCCGCAAGAAGCTCGAGAGCACCATCAGCCGTGTTGCTAACCTCGTTAACGTTGCCAAGAAGCCCGTTCTCTACGTCGGACAGGGTCTCCTTGCTCGCCCCGATGGCCCCGAGATCCTCAAGGAGTTTGCCGACAAGGCATGCATCCCGGTCACCACTACCCTGCAGGGTCTTGGTGGCTTTGATGAGTTGGATCCTAAGGCTCTCCACATGCTGGGTATGCACGGATCCGCCTACGCCAACATGGCTATGCAGGAGGCCGATCTGATCATTGCTGTTGGTGCCCGTTTCGATGACCGTGTCACTCTCAGCATCCCCAAGTTTGCGCCTCAAGCCAAGCTTGCCGCTAGTGAAGGCCGCGGTGGTATCGTGCATTTCGAGATCATGCCCAAGAACATCAACAAGGTTGTTCAGGCCAACGAGGCCGTGGAGGGTGACTGTGCCGACAACCTCCGTCTTCTTCTGCCCCATGTCAAGCCTGTTTCTGAGCGTCCCGAATGGTTCGAGCAGATCAACGACTGGAAGCAGCGCTTCCCCCTGTCACTCTACGACCGCCAGACCGAGGACGGCCCTATCAAGCCCCAGGCTATTATTGAGAAGCTTAGCGAACTCACCGCCGACCGGAAGGAAAAGACCATCATCACCACTGGTGTTGGACAGCACCAGATGTGGACTGCTCAACACTTCCGCTGGCGTCACCCTCGTACCATGATCACCTCCGGTGGTCTCGGTACCATGGGCTTCGGTCTCCCCGCCGCTCTTGGAGCCAAGGTGGCCCGTCCGGACTGCCTCGTCATCGACATCGATGGTGATGCTTCTTTCAACATGACTCTCACTGAGCTTTCCACCGCTGCTCAGTTCAACATTGGTGTCAAGGTCCTCTTGATTAACAATGAAGAGCAGGGTATGGTCACTCAATGGTAAGCTGTCGTCTCTAATCTCTTCCCAGTATATTTATCTAACTTTTTTGTTCCAGGCAAAACCTCTTCTACGAGGATCGGTACTCCCACACTCACCAGCAGAACCCCGACTTCGTTCCCCTTGCCAAGGCTATGCGCGTCGCTGCCGATAAGTGCTTCAAGCCCTCCGAACTTGAGGAGAAGCTGAAGTGGCTGATTGAGCACGATGGCCCTGCCCTCCTGGAGGTCATTACTGACCGCAAGGTGCCCGTTCTCCCCATGGTGCCTTCTGGCCGTGGTCTGCACGAGTTCTTGGTCTACGATGAAGGTATGCAACCTCCTAGCCATTGATTGACTTGAAACACCACTAACTCATACATTACAGCCAAGGATTTGGAGCGCAAGGAGCTGATGCGCGAGCGTAATGTGGACTTCCATGTCCGGAAAGAGTAGGTGACTAGCCAGTGTCACCTTGACAATCATATTTCTGTACTTTGATATCCATGGCGTTTCTTGGCTGGTTCACCAAAAGCGATTGGGGCAATATCTGTCTAAAGATAAACAACAAAATTGTTAACCAGATTGCTCTTGGAGGTCTCTTTGGCAGAGAAGTTTGGTGCTCGCGGGTTCTATACGCCTGTGGAGGGTTGCCCTTCGCCATACCCTTGAAACAACCACGGCGACTTGCATGAAACACGCGCTTCGCCATGGCCTTCGATCGATGTTGGCCTTTTCTCTTGCCAGGTTGTTCCTCTTGTATATAATCATTGACGTCTCGGGTTCCTCGATAGGGCCTGGGAAATTGATACGTGTTGGTTCCATTAAATAGGAACAGTTAGTCATTGAAAGCATTATTTTCTTGTTTTATTACGGTTCATAAGCAATTATTCGTATATTCATCATTTCAGATGGCTTTTGTCTTTGTTGGCTAGTAATAGATATAGCTCCGGCCCTCGAGAACGTGAATTCATTTATATCCTACGAGCTTTAGTCCTGCGACAATTGGGTTTTACCTGTACCCCATACAATATATAACCATTTTCAATTTGGTATTTTTATACTACCAAGGTAGTAAACATACATGTACTTGTTACTGATAGATAGCTAATTAATTAGAGATTCTAATTGATCTAATTTTAGTATAATACCTAGGTAATCACCCTGCCTTACGCGTAGTAAGCAATTTCCTAGGTAGGTACAGAGCGGATCAAGTTGTCAATTATAAGTGCATCCTATCCAACGTATATAGCTCTTTGAAAACATATGTAATCTGCCTCACTTCTACTTATATTTCGACTAACTTAGGGTACATATTTAATAATTTAACCTTCGATATCCACTACTAGGGCTTAATAGGGCTTGGATTGTGAAATATAAAGGCTAATCCTCGACGTATACTCCGTGTTCTTTATACTACTTTCACACAATTTTAGCGATATATATACGCCTGTTATCTTATTTAGATTAGGAAGGGATTGTCTTTGAGAACTTGGAACCGTGCTAAAAGAATGTTAAGAGTTTGACCTCGAGCACAGGATGGTACCTACAAAGGTAAGTACATAGACAGAAAAAAAGAGAATTGACCACTTTTAGATAGGAAGTAAAGTGATCTGCATGCTTTCTCGCTATTGCTTTGCCCCATAACTTGACAGAGCAGATCAATCAGATAGACTGTCAAAAACAAAGAGCTAATGGTAAATATGCCTAAAGGATGACAACGAAAGAAGCTTACCTGCGTACTACAGCAAACTTATGTAAATGGACGACCGCGCGTTAGCACCTGACAACTTTGAATATATACATATATACATAGCTATATTCCTTCCTCTTCACACTCTTGCTTTCGTCATACTCTTTCATACGACCCAGCAATTGCATATCTCACAGCAAACAACTATTAGAAAGCAGCTTATTGCAGTGCTTTAAACCGCCTTGACCTTCACGGATCACATTTTCTCGTGATATTACCCAGTTAGGGATATTCCTCTCGAGAATCTTCCTTCCACCAAGCACTTGACCAGGGAATGATACCAGATCATGGACCCCCAAAGGTGTGTTTTAGATCTCCCTTATTTTTCCAGTGCACTGCAAGCGATTTGAGAAACATCTGAATATATTTGGAAAATGCTCCAAGTATTTTGCGGAAGATGCTAATCGATATAACCTATTAAAGGATGTGCCGCGACTTCGCCAGAGGCAATTGCCGATGGAAGAACTGCAAATTTGCTCATGTGAGCAATGACCAAAGCCGCAGTCCAAAAATCCCAACTAGCCAGATCCAACGCCCTGAGCCCTTGCCCCGACGAGATCGTGGCTTGCCAAATCCAGAAAAAGCATTTCGAGCATGGCATGGCAGCATTCCCCTACGCGCGGCGCTCATTCGTCCTTCTTCTGGGAAGAAAACCACCATCTTCCGGAAGGCGAGGGAACTGATTGAATCTGACGCCAGTATACGAAAAGAAGTTATCCGGACATTTGCGACTGAGGACGGCTTGCGCCTCGTCTTGGACCTTGTCGAGGAGAACTTCGAAGACATGGATGCCGCAACAAGAGACCTAATTTTCAAGACTCAGGTGCTACCATTTCTAGAGACAATCTCAAATCCCGAGGTTCTCTCCTCTCTGGCACTAGAGCAGGTAGTAGGCACAATCTACAATATCTTGTTTGGAATCGACGGATCCAGAGCAGCGCGATGGCTCAATTTCATCTGTGGGGTTCTCGAAGTCGACACCACCAATGAAGGCAGTGCCATGTTACTGGAGGCATCTCTGCACACGTTTTCTCGCATTGCGGACCTAAATTCTACGGCTCCTATCCAGGACTGCCTGCATGCCGTTGCACAGAGATTTGAAACTGTGTTCACCTCGATGAATAGCAAGCATGGCATTAGCGGTAGACTTTATCAATCTAGGCTGCACCTTGATCGTCTTCTTCAGCGCATGGAGACTGGAAATTCGCTCCCAACGGGCACGCCAGAGAAGAAAGCCAAGAAAGAAAGCAATGTTGCTTTTGTCGCCAACCGTGAGAGTCCCGGGGGCAGACACAACAATGACTTTGACGACATCTGCCAGATCAGGATCATGCCTAGCTTCGAAGAAATCCGCAGCCTTAGAGGAGAGTACTTACCCATCAATAACCCACTTCAGTGGCATATTGATGGCATCGACGGATTGCTAGATCGAAACTTTCGGTTGTTGCGAGAAGACACCGTTGGCCAACTCAGAGATGCAATCCACCACGAACTAAGTCCGCGTGCCCAGCAGTCACAAGTGCGCAAGTTCGTGTATCCTAAGTCCTTGGTGGTCAATCTCGAGTTCAACTGGCTTTCGGGTCTTTACTTCGAAGTCGACTTCCCTCAGCCTGGTGCTGTAGCAAACTACACGCCCATGGCCCGAGAGATGTGGTGGCAGAACTCAAAGCGCCTACAGCCTGGTGCGCTTGTTTGCCTAATCATTCAAGAGGATGTGGTATTGTTTTGCACTGTCACACATCGTGAAATGTCACCCAGGCGTAAAAGGGATAACGTCCTCCCACAAGATCACACCCCCCAACAGAACAGGGCAGAACCAAAGACATTGTGGAAGAGCCCCACGAGAGGCTCGGTTATGTTGATGCTGGTTGATTCTCGGTATACCAACGCCCAAGTCGTTCTGGACCTTTTTAGTCCCAAGAAGCCTACTATGTCTCTGGTGGAGTTCCCAGGGGTCATTCTTCCAGCCTTTGAACCGGCGCTCCAAGCACTTCAATCAATGAAAGTGGCCCGAAACCTACCTTTCTCGGAGTTGTTTGTTCCGTGGGTCTTTGAGAATTTTAACATATCCGATATGGCCCCTCCATTATATGCTTCGCAGCCTGGCTTTGCGTTCAACCTCCGCTGCCTCATGAAGGATGACACTAATTTCTTCGTCCGCGTTAATCAACCATCTGACGTGAAATATGTACAAGATCATTCAACCCTGGATGGCGCACAGGCTCATGCATTGATCAGTTGTTTGAAGCGCAAGCTTGGTTTGATACAAGGGCCACCTGGTACCGGCAAGAGCTACACTGGTGTGGCTCTTGTCAAAGTTTTACTGACAAATAAAGAGGCAGCTAGAGGAAAGTTAGGCCCCATATTATGTGTTACATATACCAATCATGCTCTTGACCAACTTCTTGAGGCTTTACTGGACAACAATGTGACATCGCAAATCGTTCGTATTGGATCCCAGTCCAAGTCGGAGAGGCTGGAAAGATTCAACCTTCAGACTGTCGCCAAAGATACAGCAAGAACAAAGATGGAGAAGAAAGAAAGATGGTACACAGCCGAGAGACTCTCATTGTGTGAGGATGACTTTCGCGCCCTTGATCTGAAAAAGGAAGTTCCCATTGCTCGTCTCAAGTCCTATATCCAGCGAACAGATCCCCAGCACCACGATCAGCTGTTTTCATTGGTTCAGGCAGATAGTTTATTGGGAGTAAAAACCAACAGCCCCCAGACAGCACTCAATTCCTGGCTTGATTCAGCACCTGAGGACAGTACTCGTGCACGGCCTGTGGGCGAACTCATGGAAACCAGTGTTTTTGAGATGTCTCGAACAGAACGACAGCATATTTACAACCGCTGGGTTCGTGATTGCCGGGCAGAATTGGACGAAAGCGTTAGGCAAATAATCTCGTCTCACAGGGCCGCCAAACAGGGGTACGATAGCGTCCAGGATGAGATGCACCTTCGCTGCCTGTCCCAAGCAGACGTCATCGGCGCCACTACAGCAGGACTTGCTCGCAGACTGGATATGTTTCGGAGGCTTCCTTGCAAGTTCATGCTATGCGAGGAGGCTGGTGAAGTTCTTGAATCACATCTCCTTACGGCGTTTATACCTTCTGTTGAGCATGCAATCCTCATTGGTGATCAGCAACAACTTCGCCCTCAAGTCCAAAATTACGATCTTTCTAGCGAGAATCCTCGGGGTGGTGCGCAATACTCACTCGATATCTCCCTGTTTGAAAGACTGGTGAGCTCAAACAAAAGCCCCATGGATTGTGGAGCTCCTTTCAGCACGTTGGAAACACAGCGACGAATGCATCCATCCATCTCTCAATTGATCCGTGAAACCCTGTATCCAAAGTTGAAGGATGCTCCATCTGTCTCGGAGTATCCGGAGATTGCGGGGATGCGGAAAAGATTATTCTGGTTGGATCACCGACAGCGAGAGGGAGGATCTGATGCCGATGCCATGTCGACCTCTCATTGGAACATTTATGAGGTCGATATGACCGTTTCACTTGTCAATCATCTTATTCAACAAGGTGAATACAAACACGGAGACATCGCGGTACTGACTCCATATCTAGGCCAACTCTACCGACTACGAAAGAGGCTCGATGAACTCTTTGCCATCGTAGTAGGGGACCGCGATCGAGATGATCTCAATCAAGCGGGCTATGCAGACTATGAGGCCAAGGCCAAGCCAAAGATCAAAGCAGCCTTGTCACAGACTCTTCGGGTGGCCACGGTAGACAATTTCCAAGGCGAAGAAGCTAAGGTTGTTGTGATATCTCTAGTCCGAAGTAATCCCAGCAACCAATGTGGCTTTCTACGCACTTCCAATCGGATCAATGTTCTCTTGACGCGAGCACAACATGGCATGTATATCATCGGCAATTCCGAGACCTCGATCCATGTTCCCATGTGGGCTCAAGTCGTAAAGATTTTGAAGCGAAATCAGAATATCGGAAAGGCCCTGGAGCTGCAATGTCCGCGTCACCCAGATACACCCATTGCGGTTTCGATGCCAGAAGATTTTCCAAAGTTCTCTCCCGAAGGAGGTTGCAGCCTGCGCTGTATCAACCGCCTAAACTGTGGACATGCCTGCGCTCAGAAGTGCCACTCGGACCTTCTTCACAACGCTGTCTTTTGCCTAGAGCGTTGCCCTCGACCATTTAGTGGCTGTAATCATTCATGCCCTAAGCGATGCGGGGACCCTTGTCCGGAAAAGTGCATGGTCAACGTATATCAAAAGAACAGAACGCTCCCATGCGGTCATCTAATGCCAAACCTTCCTTGTTGGCAAAATCAAAATATCTCAACAGTTCGCTGTCTGATGCGTGTGGACAAGACGATCCCGGGCTGCAATCATACCATTTCACTTCCATGTCACATCGATGTGGAATCAAAGGATTATCGCTGCCTAGCTCAATGCCGCACCCCCCTGCCTTGTGGACACATGTGCAAGAGGATGTGTTATCGATGCGTCACTAGAGGACCTGAGAACATCCCAGCAAATCATGGAAATTGCGAGCAACGGTGTGACCGGAACCATTCTACATGCGCTCATACCTGTAGCGTTCCCTGCCACGGCGAGGAGCCATGCTCTCCATGCAAAGCTCCTTGCGAAGTGCACTGCGGCCATTCCAAGTGCCCACGAATGTGCTACGATCCGTGTACTCCTTGCGCAGAAGAAAAATGTCTTTCAGCGTGCCCTCATAGCGTCTGCTCGATGCCGTGCGCAGCCCCCTGTGATCATGTTCCATGTTCCAAGCGATGCGACAAGAAGCTGAATTGCGGGCATCAGTGCCCGTCAGTATGTGGAGAAAAATGTCCGTCGTCCTCCTTCTGTCAAACCTGCGGAAATGAGGACACCCGAAACCATCAAGTCGATTTCATTCTAGGCCAAACGTACAAAGAAATCGACCCGGATGAAACCCCATGCGTGTTCCCCAAATGTGGGCATTTCTTGACTATTGAAAGCATGGATGCGCAAATGGACATGGCTAGCTATTACGAGGTTGATGACAGTGGCAAGCCCGTGTCCATCTCGGTATCATTGATGCCGTTCTCTATTCAAGACATCAAAACATGCGCCACGTGTCGTGGCCCATTGAGAGATGTCGCCCGATATGGCCGGCTGATTCGCCGAGCTATCCTCGATGAGTCGACGAAAAAATTGATCATCTTGCTCAACCGGGAATATGTCCCTCTTGCAACAGAACTTCCCCAGCTTGTCCGTGAATTGCATGAAACCAAAGGTCAAAGAAAGGTTCTTTGGCCAGCGGTGATTGAGATATCCGGCTCGCGAAACCATCAAATCCAGGCCATAGGAGAAATCGTCCAGAACACAAATCCAGATCGGTGGAATTCAATCCTTGACCTACGAAAGCGCGTTGATCTCTATCGGCACCGTGTGAAACCCGAGGAGCAACCATTTGAAAGAGTTCGGAAGATGATCGAAAATGCTCGGCAACGCCAAAAAATCTCAACCAATCCTGATCATGTCGATAATGTGCTACAGACAAAAGGCTTTCTCCAGGGTACCGCCCTCTTAATCCGCCTAGACATTGCTTTGCTCGTCGACCTTCTGAGTCTCGTTTCCCAAGGACGGCCAAGTGATGTTATACCTCGTTTCAAGCTTGATCTGCAGAATATCAAGGATGATTGCCAGACCCTCATCCACCAAGCCGTCGCTCATCAACGACTTCTACAGCAGGTAGAAGGTCATATTTTCCTAGCACAGCTCTATGCCCTCGAACGAGCACATTGCTTGACATCAGAGAAGAGGAACATGGTCTTGAGAAATGGCCAGGTTGCCATTCAAAAAGCTCAAGGTCTTTGCGATGCGCACCCAGGCCAGACACGAGGATTGGCAGATGAAGTTCGCAGCGTTGAGAGGATGTTGCGCCGAGGCACCTTCTACACAATTATCACCAACGAGGAACGCATTGAAGTTCTTTCGGCAATGGCTCAAGAGTTCAGTGGAACTGGGCATTGGTACTACTGTCGCAATGGGCATCCGTTTACCATTGGCGACTGTGGATTAGCCAGGGAGACGAGTCGGTGTCCCGAGTGCGATTCCCCGGTGGGAGGCGAGCATTCTCTATTAGCAGACGGGGTTAGACATGCGGCGGACTGGGATCTGGATAGGGAGAGATTGAATCTTTAGGGGAGAGAGAGGTGGCTGATTCTGTTGCTCGTTACGTTCATGCTTTGTGATTAGGCAACCTAATTTGTTGCCGTATGGCAGGTATTAAGGACACATTTTTTGGGGGCTTTTGCTCAGATGGCCTCTGAAAATTCTAGAATTCTAAAATTGTAGAATTGTAGAAATATAGAAGTTAAAGCATTCGCAATATAAGAAGTGGATGTACTGGAGTTGCTATCCGCTGCCGTAAGTCCACCAGTCCACACGGGGTGACGTCTCGGGGAGTCTCGAGGTGTCACGCAGCTTATCCTCCACCCAACTTCCTTCCGCTCTTCCCCCCTCCCCCATTATTCCCACCTTGATTCTTGTCACATGAATTGATTCGCACAATCACTTTCTAGCTCATTGTTTTTGCATTGCATGTGTTCACCCTGCTCTCCCCCTAGCTTCCGCCCCTCATCCTTTCCATGATGGCTAGCCCACCACCCGTCACCGAGGACCAGAACCGCCTCCTCGAGGAGGCATTGGGGGTGGTGAGGCAGCAGTCGAATCTGATGCGCAAATGCCTAGAGACTCCTGGAAAGCTCATGGATGCGCTGAAATGCGGGTGAGCTCCCCATGAAACTCCCCAGGCAGCGACCTCGGAACGTGCGCCATGGGTTCGTATGCTAACAGCTTGAAATTACCTCCACAGATCGACTCTTGTCTCCGAACTCCGAACCCCCAGTCTCGGCCCGAAGCAGTATTATGAATTGTATATGGCCGTCTTTGATGCGTTGCGACACCTTTCTGTCTACCTAAAGGAGAACCACCCCGTCAACCACCTCGCCGACTTATACGAGCTCGTTCAGTATGCCGGCAATATCGTCCCCCGCTTGTACCTGATGATCACCGTGGGTACGGTTTACATGTCCGTCGAAGATGCGCCGGTCAAGGAGATCATGAAGGATATGATGGAGATGAGCCGCGGCGTGCAACACCCGATCCGTGGCCTGTTCTTGCGATACTACCTCTCCGGTCAAGCACGGGATTATTTGCCTTCCGGAACCGGTGATGGCCCAGAGGGTAATATGCAGGATTCGATCAACTTTGTTTTGACGAATTTCGTGGAAATGAACAAGCTCTGGGTTCGGCTTCAGCACCAGGGCCCCTCACGAGAGCGGGATAGGCGCATACAAGAACGACGCGAACTGGAGTTACTCGTTGGTAGCAACATCGTTCGCCTCAGCCAGCTGGTGGATCTTGAAGGGTACAAATCGGGTATTTTGCAAGCACTTCTTGAACAGGTTGTACAATGCCGAGATGTCCTCGCGCAAGAATATCTTCTGGAAGGTACGTGTATCTTGTTTCTTTCTCACTCGGAAAATACTCTTGCTTGGTCCATTTGCTAATTTAGTCAACAGTCATCACAAAGGTCTTCCCAGATGAGTTCCACCTACACACCCTGGACCTTCTATTGTCTGCCATTTCCAGACTTAACCCACACGTGGATATGAAGAAGATTGTCATTGGTCTTATGGACCGTTTGTCTTCTTATGCGGCAAGGGAAGCAGACTCAACAGTAGAGCCACAAGCACGGAAACAAAGCGAGGAAGAAGCTGTCACCAAGCTATTGCAAAGGCTCGAGCTTGCGAAAGAAACCAAAGCTGAAGAGCCAAAGGACGCCGGCACCGATGACCCTTCCAAGGAAAATGGTGCTGAGAACGGCGAAGCAGAAACACCCAAAGAAAGCCCTGAGCCTGCTGAACCGCCAACGGAAGAAAAGCAGGTTGAGAATGGGGACGACACTAAACCTGGTATCCCGGCAGAAATCAAGCTGTACGATATCTTCTACGATCAAGTGGTCAATTTGATCAAAACGCGTGCATTGCCGATTCAAGATACCATGGCCCTATTGGTATCACTTGTCAATCTGGCATTGAATACCTATCCGGATCGGTTAGAGTACGTCGACCAGGTCCTGGACTTTGCGACGCAAAAGACTGCAGAATACACCGATCATGCCGATTTGCATTCGGCTCCAACCCAACAACACATCCTCCACCTTCTCAATGCTCCTCTCAAATCTTACATCTCGATCTTCACAGCCTTAGCGTTGCCACATTACCTGCCACTACTGAGCTCACAATCATACCCCACAAGGAGGGCTGTTGCGGGCGAGGTTATTCGCAGTCTTTTGAAGAACAAGATCTTGGTGTCCACAACGGAAAACCTCGATCGTGTGCTCCAGGCAGCAAGAGTATTGATCAAGGAAGGCATGCAGCAGTCTGCTGGATACCCCGGGTCACAGTCCCAACGACGGGGAGGAGAAACCGATGAGACGGTAGAGGAGCAAGGGTGGCTTGCGAGACTTGTGCACTTGATTCAGGCATCGGACAATGACACCCAGCTAAAGGTATGATCAATTCACACAAATGTTGTAGCCCTATAACTAACAGTCTGTGACAGCTTCTCCAAGCAACGCGCAAGGCATTGGCCGATGGGAATGAACGAATCCGCTATACTACCCCTGCAATCATAACGGCCTCGATCAGATTGGCTCGCAAACTGAAGTCGCGCGAGCATTACGACGACAATTGGCAATCACAGTCTTCGGCTCTATACCGATTCATGCACCAGAGCATCAACAATTTATACCAGCGCGTAAATCCAGGTTGCGCGGATCTCGCACTGCGACTGTTTGTCATGTGCGGCGAGGTTGCCGACCAAACTGGATTCGAGGAAGTCAGCTATGAATTCTTCGCGCAGGCATTCACGATCTATGAAGATGCGATCAGTGACTCGCGTGCCCAGTTCCAGGCCGTCTGCATTATTTCAGGCGCCCTCCACGGGAGTCGTGGGTTCTCGAAGGAGAACTATGACACACTCATTACTAAAGCTGCACTGCACGGAAGCAAACTCCTCAAGAAGCCCGATCAATGCCGCGCGGTGTATCTCGCCAGCCACCTCTGGTGGGTAGTGGAGAACCCTCAACGCGAAGAAGATGATCCCAAAGATGTAAGTTTCGTCTCCAATTACAATGTCTTAGTATCTTTTAGCTGACGTCAACTTTGTAGCTCTACCGCGATGGCAAACGGGTCCTCGAGTGCCTCCAGCGTGCCCTCCGTGTGGCTGACGCCTGCATGGATGCCGCTGTCTCTATCGAGCTCTTTGTGGAAATCCTGAACCGCTATGTCTACTATTTCGACCAGCAAAACGAGACCGTCACTACAAAGTACTTGAACGGTCTCATCGAACTCATCCACTCCAACCTGCAGACCAATGAAGACGAAGCAAATGCTAATCTCGACGGCCCGAAGCGCCACTTCCAACGCACTTTGGAGTACATTCGCTCTCGCGAATACGAAGGCATTGTGACAGATCCACCAAAGTAATTGCCAGATGGGACCTTCAAGGAGCACTGTATGCCATGTGTCATGTGGGATTTCTGCTTCGATCCTCCTAGCAAGACTTGTTTTTTGTGCTCTACTATTTCCTTGGTCTCTTTTGTCTTTCTCTTGTTCCTGGAAGCCCACCTCTTTTCTCTTGCTGCCCCTCGGTTTTCTTTCATTCCTAGTATATACAAGTGTATCATTGTCTCCGGATAACACCATACCCTTTCAACGTGATTTGTATTGGCCATGGACAAGTTCTGTTTTTCCTTTCTGTAGAACAAACAAGCACCTGGGTAGCACTAATGCGTTGGTTAATCATTGAAAATATGATCAGATCCATAAAACGGAACCATACCGAATCCCCTCTAGAGTACGGATATATATATAAACTCTTTCCGCATAGTACGTGATGACTAGATATATTCTCTCTACGCTCCTAAGTTCTACGTGGAAACCAACAAAACAAAGCCGAAGAAACCTTCGATCATGCAATTGGTCAAGACGACGACGGAGTGGGAGACTAACCCTAACTCCACGGATATCGCTGCATAATGTAGAAAGGCCAGACTCATACGGTACATGAAAACAAATCCGGATGCCATACTTCAAAAAGTAAAGCATCCAACCACATTGGAAAAATACCAAGCAAATAAAGAACCCATATCGATAGCAGTAACCCTTTCGAGTAGAAAGATGTAGGCAGATGTGTGAGTATGACGTTAATCCATGACGCTTCAATAAAAGAGGACGAAAAAAAGGAAATGAAAGAGAAATAGATGAGAGGGCATTTCAAAGTCGTTCCAGCAAGAGTGCAGAAAGGAGGCCGAGAAGAAGATACATCCCAAGGCCGGGTTGGCATCAAATCGTGATCAGGATAGAGAAGTCCCGCCGAATAAGCCAGTCGGAGGCGAAGAATACTGCCGCAGCACGGAGGGCCCACCAAATCCACTGAAGGGGGCTGGGTGGCTGTTACTAGGGATCGGGCTGCCGATATCGCCAGGCACAATGCTACCCCGATGGCCGGAGACTGAGCTGTTGGGGTCGGGCTCGAATCGGACGGACTGCCCACTCGGGCCTTCCTTGATAGAGAACGATCCGCCACCATTCTGTGGACTGCCTTCTGTATCGCAGATATCAAGCATTTCATCCAAAGAGATCGATGGCTCGCCTGAACTGCGCAGTTGCTCCACCTGGCCGAGAACAAGGTTCACATCGTGGAAACTTCCAGCACCCTTCTGCGGGCTGGTCATCGAATTTAGCTGTTTGCATGCTTGGATGACCAACAGGCGAATTGTGACGGGTCGAGAAGTGTGGGGGCGATGATGACCACCCGCTGCGAACGCATTATTAGGAGGCCAGCCAGTTCCGGTGGGGGTCGGTCCCCATGTGGCAGGGAAAGGGGATCCTCCAAAGGGCGTTGCACTCCATGTGGGGTTTCCCATTGGAGAACCAACCGCGAAGTTGTTGTGTGGGGACCCAAGAGGATCCGAGAACAAGGATGATCCCTGGAAGCTCGCTCGGGTTGGCCCCGGGAATACCCCGGGTGCGGGGGCACCAGGCAATGATTGAGACAAGTTTGATGGATATGTAGCATCAGTGTCATCAAGAAGCGCACTGCTACCTAGATGAGCACTCAAGCCATCCACTTCTCGCTGCACTGAAGCATTGCCATTGTTCTGCCGGTCCTGTGCGGAGCTGGATGGACGTTTGATAGGGCTTGGGCGTGTGATGGGGAATGGCTGAGTCCCAGACTCTAACGGAGACCGGTCAAATGAAAGAGACGGCTGCCTGGAATGGGCTTTTGACAGACCGGCTTGTTGCAGAGGGAATGCCCCAGACACTCCATGATTGCCAGCGAAGGGAAGCCCGTGTCCAGGATCAGCGAACGCTCGGCTTGGCGGCATGGGGCGTACACCGTTCATCCCAGGCGGCGCGGGAATTCCACCAGACCCATTGAATGATCGCAAAGGGTTCATCATACCAGCATTCGACGAATACATTGATTCTGATGGGTGACTCGATCGAGGTCCCATTCCTGGTATGCCCGGCGGGTTGAACGGTAGACCGCCGAGGCCAGCGAATGCTGAAGGATTTGTGCGCCCTAGAGGTGACAGAGGAGCGGAAGGCTGAGGATGGTGCAAAGGAGGCTGTTGATAACCTTGTCTGGCACCGAAAGCCGCGCCTGACTGCTGATGACCCATGGAACGTGGAGAGATGGAAGGGTGGTGAGAGGAATCAGCGCTGTTAGGTTGAGAGTGAGGGGAGGATGTAGAAGAGCCGTGGTGAGATTGCTGACGAGGTCGTCCCGGAGTCGAGACCTTGGGAACAATAGGTGTTGCCATAGGATAGTGTGGAGACTGTAGGAAACCAGGGGGCGCCTGAGTCTGAAGATTGTATGGGATGACACCTGGTAGAGTGTGTGGTGGTGAGGTTCTGACTTGCTCGCGCTTTCCACTACGATCTCGGATTTCCTGCTCTCGTGCTGCGTCTCGGTCCTTCCTCGCCTGGTCTTCACGCGTTTTGCGCTCACGCTCCTCTCTGGTTTTTTTTTCAAAGGCCTCACGCTCTTCCTTCTCTTTGCGTTTGGCATCCTCTCGCCTCTTCTTTTCCTCTTTTTGTTCTCGTTGCTTACGCTCAGCTTCGGCTTGACGTTCTCGTTCCTCTTTGAGTCGTCGCTGCTTCTCGGCTTCTTTGCGAGCACGCTCTTCCTCTTGCGCCTTTCGTTCGGCATCACGCTTTTTCCGTTGCTCTTCGCGCTTCAATCGCTGTTCTTCGAGTTTCTTCTCTTGCGCAGCCTTCGCAGCAGCCTCTTCAGCCGCCTTCTCAGCGTCCCGGCGGGCTTTCTCCTCTTCTTTTGCTTGTTTTTGCAATCGCTTCTTATCTTTCTTCTTTTGGGCTTCCCGGGCCTTTTTGGCATTGCGCTGCTCGTTTAACGTCTCCTCTTGGAGGAGCTCGTCAATTAGCTGTTTCTGACGTTGTTCGGCAACCTTCTCTCGATATGCCGTCATGACTCGTTGCTCAAACATTCGGGCGGCGAAAATCTGGAACATCCGTCGGCCTTCCTGCATGCGTTGTTCCTCGGTCATGGCATCCTATTAATATTATTAGTAAGTGGGTCTGAACAATACGAGATTGTAGACGCGTACCATTTCGTCCTCGTCGAACTCTTCTTCCTCTTGACTATCATAGTCATCATCATCCTCTTCATCATCGTAGTCCTCATCATCTAAAGGACCATGATTATGCCCATGGAAGGACTGATGAGCAGCAGCTATTCCGTACTGTGTATCTTCCTCTCTTTGCATTCTCCGTTCAGCCAATTGCTCCATCATGTCGATGAAGTGTTTGCCATCATTTTTCAGGAGATCGTCTGCAACTGTAAGAATTCCATCTGGTAAAAAACGATCAGTATCCAAAGTCAGACGTCAAACCCTCATGACGTTGGTCAGGTGATCTTGTCGCATACCTTTCACAGTTAAACTGTTACCAAATGCAAAGAAATCAGCCCGGGCTGCTCGAGCTTCATCATCTTCAAGGTCCTCGTCACTGTAAAGCTCCTCGTCATCCTCTTCCTCATCCTCGTCTTCCTCTTCATCATCCTCTTCCTCTTCTTCGTCATAATCCTCTTCTAAATCCTCATCGTTGTCTTCGGGTAGCTCCTGGACTCGGCTCCGCGACGGATGAAACTGGCCGTGCGTCCTCGTATGCTGCCCTGGGGATCGAAGGGGTGGTTGATAAAGTCGAGGAGGAGGAATGATGGGAGCTCCTTCGTCGAATGCACCTTGATTGTTATTCGCGTATTGTTCCAGCTCCTCGTAGTATGCGTCGTAGAGGACCTCCAGCTCTTCTTCAATCGCGGTTCGTTTCCGTCCACAAACTGTACAACTGCAGGAGTGCTTTTGCTGCTCTTTCATTTTCTTCAGAACAGCATCTTTTTCCACTTTGACAAGCTGGCGTCGTTCTTCTTCGCCGAGCTCGAACCAGAAGGTCCTGATATTTTCGCGTTCTTCTAGAGTTGACTGGTTCCAGATGCTGCTATTTTTCATAGGTTTTCCAGTGAATCGACTAATGTATGGCAAGGATTGAGGAGGCCGAGGAGGGTGTGAGAAGGTGGCGGACGGGGTTGAAAGCGGAGTGGAACTGCGATCAGCATGATTCTGGGAGTCGGATCGAGCTTTCCTATTTTTCTTCCTCTTCGAGGTCTCGCCCAAGGCAGTGTGGTGGTCATCGGGCCCGTTTGTCGCTGGTGGTCCGCGGGGATGTTCTGGTGACGCATATCCGTAATTATCGCCACTTGCTGTGTGTTGGTGATTATCGAGGTCATATTCGTGGTCTTCATCGTAGGAGCGCTGTCCATCTGTTGCTAGCAAGTCCGCATCTCCGGGGGCGTAAGCATCGGTATGTTCCGCGGCTAAGCGAGCAGCTTGTTTCTGTCGGCGTTTCTGCTTCTTGCGATTCACAGAAGGCGCAGATATCGCGGTCGATCCGGTCGATGTGGTACCTTGGGGACCCCGCGCGTGGGTATCGCCGTTGGTTGCTGGAAGCGGAGTTGCTGACATATGGGTCGCCATGGTGGAGGTGAAATAAGCTGTAGGGACTGCCTCAGCAGCATACTAATACCGCCAGAGCAAGCTTTGAGTTAGAAGAGCAATGTCAGAGAAGGTGGGTGGTAGAATGAGGAGGAAAAGCGGAGAACGGAAGCGCCATAGAGCCCTACCAACAAAGCTCCGATGACTCCACGATCTGGTGTTAACTTACCGGAATTATTCCCCTTGGCGTATTCACGCACAAAGAGTCAATCGCGTTCTTTGTTATTTGCTTAGAAGACACTTCCGTAATGGTAAACGTGAGGGGTGAGATAGGATAAGGCCACGGGAGGAGGGGGTTGAAAGACAGTGATCCCGGCGGGTCACGACGTGTCTGCGCTTCGGATTAGCTCCTGGAGCACTGGCAAACCAGCAGAGAAAAACAAACAATGAGTTAAAGTCAGGAGCAACAACCTTGGAAGATATCAAGGCTTAGTGAACACCAGAGCAGAAGGTACGACAGATCGAACGCCAATGAACGGATGGAGTGATGGGCTTTCCAGCCTTCTGGCTGGTTGTCGTGCCGCCGCAACGGGATAGCCGCTGCAAGCGAGCTGATGCCTCAATTGTCAGGCTCCAATCTCAAATTGTATGTTTCAGAGGTAGTATCTTGATGGTAGGAAGATATTTCAAACTGTCCACTGTAATAAAGTTTAGATCTCAACTATTTCAACTCTTCAGCCAGGCCTTTCTTCCTTGGTTACAAAACTAAACAAACTACATCTCACTCCTTCATGCTGATCACTACATTGTTTTGAGTCACATGATCACTGATACGCCCGCCCTTTGATCTGCCCGCAATATCTCCCTCTACATTAGGCGGTGAATGGGTAAATGGGCAAGGGGAAAACAAGTATGAGCGCTCTGATCCACCGAGCACCGAGCTGGTGAGACACGGAGAGCGCTAATTAAAAATATCTCCTAAGCCTAAGGTGATAAAACAAGAGAGTGTGATAAAAAAGGATCTCCATAGGATGATGAAACCGAAAAAGATACCCATCTTTCTATTAATATTATATTACGGAGCGTAGTACTATTCGTACTAGCCGTGAGCCTTAATGAGTAATTGTAAGCGTCTTCCCCTTCATCTTATCTTACTCTTCAGCTTCAGCCTCGTTTTTCTTTTTTCCCCCAAACTTCCGCTCACTCAATTTCTACCCTTTCTCCTCTCTCTTTAACCCCCCTATCATTTTGAGGTTACCTAGGGATTCTCGTGTCTACGTCAAAACCCCCCCAATCATTAGCCTCAGCCGCAGCGCGACCTTTCCACCCCCCCTCCCCCAACAACCCCGTCACGTCACTGTTTGGGTGCATCTTCAGGCCACCCATTCATCTTCAAGTTCTCCCTGTAATCCTTTTGGGCCACTACTATCTGCCCAGGGCTGGTCTTTCCTTACTACCTATCCGTGTCCGCCAATTCTCGTAATCAGCTGAAATCTGACTCGGAACTCCGCGTCATCTCGCTGATCCACAATACCCTCCGCTTCCCCATTACCCTTGTGTATCACGAAAGGGTTTTGCAACCTTCATAATGTCGCAACAGCAGGATGATAATGTGATGCGAAGGTATGTGCAGCCAATTTTTTGGATATGGTGTCTTACATCCCCCATGCGGTATGGTAAGGAGATCATGCAAGATTGGAAGTGGCAGCCTAGCACTTCCGATACCATTGCCGGTGGGATTGAAGGCAAAATTGTGTTCGCATGTACTAACTTGACTCTCTTGATAGGAAGCTTGTGATCATTGGTGATGGTGCATGTGGAAAAACCAGTTTGCTCAGCGTCTTTACCCTCGGGTACTTCCCAACTGTGAGTTTAATCCTTGAGCCCTACAAGAGACCCCTGGAAGCAGAGTCAAGTGGCTAACATGTCATTATATCGCAGCATTATGTTAGTACTCTCGACCTCGATACACCCCGTCCCAACCACATCTCTGACATCTCCCCTCCCCGCTAGGTACCAACGGTATTTGAAAACTACGTGACGGATTGTCGTGTCGATGGCCGTTCAGTCCAATTGGCTCTGTGGGATACAGCAGGACAAGAAGACTATGAGCGCTTGCGACCATTGGCTTACTCGAAGGCCCATGTCCTCCTGATTGGCTTCGCGATGGATACTCCAGATTCGTTAGAGAATGTGAAACACAAGGTTAGTTTCAGATAAATTCCAGAATCGGCAGTGAATCGGCAGTGGTACTGATCTGCGGTATAGTGGATCGACGAAGCAAACGAGCGATGCCCCGGTGTGCCGATCCTTTTGGTTGGATTGAAGAAAGACCTTCGCGAAGACCCATTGGCAATCGAAGAAATGCGCAAGAAGTCACTCAAGTTCGTGACGACAAAAGAGGGCAGTGATATCGCAACGTCGATTGGAGCCCGCAAATATCTTGAATGCTCGTCTCTGACGGGCGAGGGTGTTGACGATGTATTCGAGGCAGCCACCCGTGCTGCATTGCTCACGTTTGACAAACGCAAATCATCTTGCTGCGTGGTTATCTGATGATACAATTTGGGATGTGCAAAATGCCGACTCTTTCTCTGCCAGCGCGCGGTTTTTCTGTTGACTTGGGAAGTTAATTGATACTTGGTCTCAACCATGAAGATATCAATCGACGCCCCGTTGTATCATGCATCACTGGTGTTTGGGAGGTTCTTGTGCTAACCCGGTCGATTGATCTGGGTACGATGTCTGCTTTCCGGTTATTTTCAGCCGTGCCTTTTCCCTTGCAGGTATTTTCTTACGTCTTTCTTTTTTGATCAATTGCGTCTTTCTGGCTGATGCTTATGCACGTGCAACTCCGGATTCCCCTCCTTCTTATCACTCAATTCCCCGAAGTACATTGCGATCTCGCTCATTGTGTTTTTTTTTCTTTTCATGTAGTAATTCTGGTGCCTTTGTTTTCAGCGCTCATTTCTCATACATTGTGCTCACCACCCCCTCAGGGTACCATATAATCAACTATCTGCTTTCGGTACCCCATACGCTGTAGACCTATCCTATACTCCATATCCGTACAGAGTCAGAGCATATCGCACAGGAAAAGCATATGTGCAACTCGAATAAAGTGTTATGGAGCCTGAAATGCGAACTAGTATATCAATATAAAAAAAAGAAATGCATATGTTACATAGCGCCAAAATGATACATATAGCCTGGGCCTTCCAGTCCAATGAATCTTCAAACCAACATAAAAGCCACAAGCCAACCAGAGAACCTCTTCATCGAGTTCTCTATTTCTGACCAGGCTTCTTCCAATCATGGTTCCATCCATCGGAAGGAGGAGACTCGGTCTGCATGCGAGCATACTCGATAGGGAACATATCCGTGAAGATACCCTTCTTGTTCATCGAGACACGGAACAGCTTTCCTCCATCGCCCGCACCAGTGCGCAGCTCTTCGCACGCATCCTGCATGCTCTGATACTGGCGCATCATCTCAAGTTCGTGCTTGCGGCGCTGCTGGGCCTGGAACAATTGCCAGGCGCGGTGGATGGTCCAGTGGCGGAGGTAACGGTTGCGGGAGAAGCGGAGGGGACGGGGGGTGAGAGGGTGGTGGAGGAAGTAGCGGATTAGAGCTAAAGGGTTGGAAAGCGCTTGTTAGTTTTTGGTTCATTTTCTTTCTTTGGCCTTGGGCACAAGACGTGTTTAGTTTGGTTGGGGGGCTCGGGACTCGGGACGAGCGTGAGAGGGCGAGAGCTCGGCGCAGGGGTATGCCACGTACTAATGCGCTTGTCAACTACAGGGCCGTTGCCCTTTCTCGCGGCCATTGCGCTTGTCGTCGAGAATGGTGCTGATTGCAGGGCTGCTGTGACCGGGCCGGGTTGTTGTGTTTGGCGGTTCAGGGTCTCGTGGCACGCCCGGGAAATTGATGGGCGGACCGGCGTCATTGACATGGGGATCTTGAAGACATTCGCGAGAGACGCGAGGGCTGGTGATAAGGACTTCATTGTGATGGTTGTCGGTTGGGTGGTATGAGTTGGAAGGGCTCGATGTAATTGAGTTCCACGGGGAATAATTCCTTGACGGCAGAATCTTGTCCGCCTATTTAGCCGCGCGCTTGTTGATACTAATATTACCGCTGCATGCATCTTTAATTGCGACGTATTTGTGCTTCATCTTCTTTTTAGGATTAATTTGATTATCCAACCGCAGGGCTAGAGCAATCTAATATACTTGATAAATAGATTTCTACGCGGGATGACTATGTAGCCAATTAAGCCAGTCTTGAGATTGATAATAGGTACAGACAGATAAAGATCGATACATGGCTTTTGAGCAGAGATCATGACTTGATATTTTTTGTCGAATAGAGAGATATAGAGGTATTCAGCAGTATCAAGAATCATCAAAGGCATAATATGTGAAATTTCCCGAGAATGCCGTTAAAGAGAATGCCATAAACGCCATAGAATGCAGTCGACGCGCATAAGCAGAGGAGAGTAGTGACCGAAGTCGATTGAGAAAAGAAATGGTCTGCTCAAAGCTATCCAGTGGACCGCTTTGCGGCATGGTGTTTCTTAGTTCGATCGTAGTTCAAGACCTTGCGGCGACGGTGTGTTTGGGCTAGCTTCCAGCGACAATAAAGAACCAGTGCATCCTTCAAAAGAACAAACATACACCCACCAACAACACTGCGGCCCCAGCGGGTCTGGAGTAGTCCTAGGCGGCCCCGGTCCATGACTGGGGATGTCCATGACTTAGGTAGAAGATACTTCAACAGGCCACCCATTGACGCTGAGACCGCTGGGAAGATGAGTGCTCCGAGTACAACATCAGCGAGATTGCTGGTATCGGCGATGATCTCGTTTTGTCGCCGCCCAAGTCCTAGTGGGTTGTTGTTTTGCCCAGCACCTTGTACTCCGTTAGGGGCGCCATCGGCATCTTCATCCTGCCCAACGGGAAGGGCCTCAGGATCCGGCTCATCTCCATCGCCCATTCCCATCTGCAGCTCAAGGTCGATTTCCATCAATATCTGTCCATTCCCATTATCACCGAACCGGTTGAGACCCTCTGCCTGATCTTGCTGTTGCGCATCATCCAAGATTTCTTCCGCAGCGCGGGGTTGTACCTCGGCAATCCATTTTCGCTCTAGGCCACCGAATAACCGTTCGTAAAGCGCCCCGTAAAAGCTTTTCACGTATGGCAGCGCGGCAAACGTCATAGCCGGTGTTGGTGGCCACAAGTCGAAGTCGGGTTCCTGCCCCGGGTTATGTGCAGCAAAGAAAAGAACCGGAATGGCCGGGAGAAGACCTTCGGCATACCGAGTGCGTGAGAATATTAAGACGAGCGGAATAAGCGGCAACCCGATATTCATCCCGGGATTCCATGGACCCTCCATAGTCTCCTCCATGATCTGTTTGGCTTCTTCGGTTCCGAAAACGAGGTACATTGAGTAAACTCCATGCGCGCAGCACCCGGCCCATACAGTGCCGGCCACTGTGAACATCATGCCGGGAAGAACCAATCGACCTGCTACACGCTCAACTAGTCGAAGTACATCGACCACATAGCTCCGCGGGCGAGTGACCACGATTTCCGTCTTGCACTGAGGGCACATCATTGTTACGCCGCCACCATTGCTTTTGCGCGACCGGGGATTTTCCATGTCGGCAAGCCAGTCAAGAAGACATGCCTCGTGGGCTGTTAAGGCACAAGGGCAAGGCGACCGCCATTCCAGATTCAGTGGCGAGTCCTCCGTTTCATCTGTATAGCAAATCCAGCATTTGCGCGGTTCATCTTCATCCGAGGTATGGGAGGGTTTTGATGATGGACTGAGTGATTTGCTGGAAATATCCGATCCGTGGGTCGGGGTTGATACGCTCTTATTCAAGAAAACGGTTTCGGTGTCCTCCATCGGCTCATCTTGAGGTGAGACGCTCTCTTGGGAGATGGTGTTTTCATCAGAATTGGCGGATGTGGTGTCATCTAGCGATCTGGTTCTGCCTGCTGCAGAATATCCCGGGACGGACGCCATCGTAGTGGAGACAGGGTATGCAAGTCAGGGCCGATGAGAAATGTAGAGAGATAGTGCGATAATGATCTAAATCGAGCTCGATAAGAGACAAAGAATGGGGTTCAGCATCTTCTGAATGTAGAGATGAACCATATAAAAGCTGACGAAGCAAACAAATGTCTTGAATTTTCCCCCAGAGCGCAAGAAGAGAGGAGCTCCATTCCCTTAAGTGGAGGTTGGAGTCTCTTTAAGTTCGGCTGAGAGCCGCGGCTGTCAAAGGTGGTCACGTGGGGGCAATCACGTCACATTGGCCATCGAGCCCAAACTGAGCTCAACCCGGAGATGGTAACTGATCGTCAGACATCTACAATGTTTGGATGTGAATTGCTTCGGGATATGTTTCACAGTATATTTCACTTGAGGTAAGATATACTACGATGGAGTGTCTGCCCTTTATGCACTCATGCCTGAGAGATGAGGCTTTTGTTTGATCTCGGCCCATATATAGATACGGGGAGAACTAACTAGTATAAGAGCCGTTCAACCACTGCTCTGTGTCTTTGTAATTGTCTGGTGTTTTGGTTGGCCTCACTTGCAGAAGGGGAGTTCTACCTTGCGGGGCGCCGAGTTGGATCCCGAGGGTATGTTGCAGCCTTAATACACATACGTATTTGTTATGTTGTCCCCTTCATGACAAGCCATGTAAATAGCAGGTCGGTGATGTTGGTGATATATCAATTTGTTGAACTACAGAATACTACAGTCGTCTACATAGAAGGAGGAAGAAGATATTGGAATTTGAATGAAGTAATAAATCAATCATTAAAAACGCAGAAAGGAATACCTATGGTGTGATCTGGAGAGCTGGTGAGCAGGAGTGGGACATAGGCGACATCATAGGAAAGCGAGGGGTAACCAATCCATACACCCAACTACTGTTCAGGGTGAATGCTACCATCAGACTCCTTCTTGCCGTCAGCCGACGCAGTCATATCTTCCAGGGCACCATCCAGTTTAGCTGGAGTCGAGGTAGACTCAGTGATCGCCGTGGCAACAGCTGCATGTTCAGACGCAGGTTCAGAGGACTTTGTCACTTCCATGTCGTTTTCCTCCTCCTCATTGTCGGCTGATTTGGTTGGAACTAGAGATGACTTAGCCGGTTCCTTGGTCTCTGCTGGAGTCTGTACAGGTTGCACATCCGCTGTTGTGGGTACGGGCGAGGTCACGTCCTCCACAACGGGAGATTCAGGCGTTGGGTCTACAGATTCGCCGGCAGTGTTTTTGGCGAGTGAGGGGGCCATTGAGTTTTCGGCAGGCACAGATGGTTCTTTCACTGAAGCGGAAGGCTTCTTCTCGTCATTGCCTGTCCCAACAACCAGGTTCCCATCCTGGCCGACCTGCCAAATATTCAAAGCTTCCGTGATCTTAATCTCTGGTATAGTGGGGAGCCTGGAAGTGGGTTTCTCGACGGCTGGCTTGCGCCGTGCTGGGCCACGGGCTCTTCCTTTGCGAGCATCGCTCAGAGGCTGCTTCTCAACCGGCGCTTCGGGCTCCTTTTCCTGGGGCTTGGGCTGTTGTGGACCGAGCTGCAGACGTGAATTCAGATCGGTGAGGAAGCCTGCCTTCATAGCTGCGATCTTGCTTCCACCCGGACGAACGGGTATAGCGGGCTTGGCCTTGACTGCAGGAGCCTCTCTCGGGGCTTCAGTAGTGCCTGTTGTGGCCTGGGAGCTGGACTTAGCGGGACGGGTAGGGACCTGGGGCTTAGGTCTCTCTGGGATTGTTGGTGGCTGGCGCTTCTCGGTCGGTGAGATAGACTGAGGCTGTCTTTGCGGGCGCGGGGGGATTCCAGGCCTGGAAGGCACTTCCGGACTTTTCAATTCTTCTTTTGCGGGCTCAATTCTGGTCACCAGCTGGTGACTATCGGGGGCGTCTTCCCAAATATCTCTACTGGGGAAACGTTGTTTCAAAGTGTCTGGTCGCGCGGGGACCTTATCCTTGACGCTCTCACCCTCCAGGATGTGGGCAGCCACTTGATGAGAATCGACTTTGGTGTTCTGCATCCTGCGTGTGGCCTCTTGCTCGGGTGTCTCGAAGATTTCAGAAGAGTCTCGCTTAGGCAGATCTGGAGTGGTGACGGTAGCATGGAGCTGCAGACTGTTCGGGGTATCCTCCCAGATATCCTGGCTAGGGAATCTATGCTTGAGTGTGTCGGGACGTTTCTTAAAACGATCTGCAGCTGACACGGTTTTCTCTTTCTTAGCATCGTCTTCGGGGAACAACGGCTCATACTCCTCCACGTCTTCGAGAGGTGTATGCGTATCCTCTCGCGAATCATAGCGGGTCAGCACGGGGAATTGGCCTTGGGCGCTTGCAGATCGACTGTTGGAACGACTGTGCGAGACACTGGGGGTTCGACTGCGGCCATCATCCTCGTAACTTGCCCGACGATCAAATGTTGGCGAGATGGCGGGATGTAAGTACGCCGACTCAGGGCGCACTTCATCGGCAGCTAAAATTGGCTCTTCCTCCTCCACGGCATTCTCATATGTCGGCTCATCCTCTTCCAGTGCGGGGGTTGGGGCAAACCCGTCCGGGTGGTGCAAAGGATGCATCGGATCATCCACATGGATTACGCCACTATCGTGATGTCCATGGGAGCTGGACCTGCGCTGGCGCAACGGGCTTGCGGTGCTTTGCTTCTGCGTGGCTTCTGAAGGGAAACTCATCTGCCGAAGTGGCGATTCAACACTTGGCTGGCTTTCGAATCGAGGGTCTCGAGCGTCAGGAGAGGGAGAAGCAATTTGATGTATGTACTCGTCGGACGCAATATACCCGACTTCCTCTTCAGGTGTGCCCACAACGGCAGGGGAAGTGCCTGACTGCAATTAGCCTTCAGCCAAAAAACACGATGACTTCAAAATACTCACCAAGACCTGAACCGGTCTGGGCCGAGCTTCGAACAATCTTGTTCAGATCGTCGCTACTCATTGCCCAATCAGGACGCGGAGTACCGACACCAGGGCCGTATTGGCCTTCTTCCTTCACGAATTCATCGGGATGCTTTTCATACCAAGCCTTCTCAAACTTATCGGGATGCTGAACACCATGTCCGTGCAAACCGTAACTACCAGGGGGTAGGGAAGAGTCCCGAGCACTACGAGTGCGATTGTGGTTACGGCTCGACCGCTGCGAGCCTTGTTCGAGGTACGGGCTGGGGGATGGTGCCTGAACGTCACCGGCATGGGGATACATGGGCACGCGGAACCCCTGCTCCTCTCCGACATGAGAAGAGTGTCTGCGCTCATTGGATGCAGTTGAAGATTCAGCGCGTGAGCCACCCGTTGGGGAATGTAGTGAACGACTTGAGCGTTCTGGTTCCTCGCGAGCAGGCGAAACGCCACGGCCTAGTCCTGCCGCAGCAGCCTGTCGGGAATCAGTGCGGGTGACAGCCTGGACTTTTGCTTCAGCACTTGATATCGGCAACGAAGGTCTCGGTGCATGGATCTTAAGATCACTGCTAACATTGCGAGTCTCCGCAGGTGTCTGGTGGTGGTGGTTATCCGACACGTTTCCCGGGTCGAGATCCGCATATTCGATACCCTCCTCGCCGAGAGACGGTATCGTGACACTTGGAGGACGTGGAGGCAGATCATTCGAAACGGTCCGGCCCATGCTAGGACCGGTCCATTCATTGAACGGGGAAGGTGCATAGCTATCACGCAAGGGTGAAACGGAACGATCATTGCGGCGGTTGCCCGGACGCGGCGGTATTTTGGGCATTTCTAACGAAGAAGACGACGATGGCGGTTTGGGAGACCGAGCCGGTCGAGGAGGGATGGTCGGAGCAGCTTGGGTTGACATGACGAAGTTCTGGGAGCTGTTAACAGGTCAGCAGCAGCCCAACCGGATACCCCACGAATATGCTTGGCCCTGTGCGGGCTAAAAGCCAATGGGTACACGGCCCCAATCGACTTGCAGGGATTGGCGCAACCACATTGGATATGCATTAATTTGATGCAAGACTTTCAGGAGCAGACGGGCCAGCCCATGCAACTGATAAGAGCATACAGAATGATTTGCTTACCCAGATATGGTGAGAACCAGTTTCAATCCAATTGGAACGACAGTCAAAGCATGCAATCAAAACAGTCAAAAACTGCAAAGCAGATAATTGAAGCAATTCCGAAACTAAGTTTTGGGAAAGAGAGATGATGTATGCTCTTTCTGCCACGCCTGACGTGCTCTGACCGCAACAGATAATGGGCGTAACGTACTGGTACTGTATCATTACAGGCCAGATAGAAGAGCCAACTACGACGATCCATTGCATTCAATGCCCCGCCTATGAGATCAGCATAAGGCCTTGATTTTCGATCTGAATGTTGAGGCATTTTTCTTCTTTTATTCCTACAAATAGCTCATATTACATATGTAGTGACCAAGATTTGGTTTGAAATAATGCCTCATTTCTATAGCATTACATTGAGTTGTACAGGGATCATCTCATCCAAGTATCAAACCTTGGAAGGTATATTGTAGAAGATATCTAAAAATATCGAGTTCCTCCCAAAGTATTATACAGAGAAGTCTAGAACTTCCAAGTTGATATCGGGGGTGTTCTTTGACCTCTAGGGCATTTACTTTTGATAAGATGATTTCCCTGCGGTTGGATTGGTTGGTCAGGCCGAGGCGGTGAAGAGTCAAGGTTCTCCGCATTGCATCATCGCTATCTCTGTATATAACTTTTACAACATACCTAGGTAGCTCTTAACATCGTATACTTCACTCTAAATACCACAGGACATTCTTAATATATATGTGCACGCTATGATTAGCGAGCCCGGTTTCCGGGTGTCTCTTTCTTTTAGCCTTGTCATCCCTTCGACTCACCACGGCGCACTTATCTGTTCAACGTTGAGATCCACTCTCAACCGAAACAGCGAGAATACCCGCCACATATTGATCACCAGGGCTAAAAAAGAATTTGCGGGGTAACATGACCTGTGATCAATATTGCAAGGTCCATACCCCCATTTGCGCCACGTTCCTGGGCTCGGTGGTCTATATCTACAATTCAAGCCAGAATGGCGGCTTATCCCGTGCGGGGCAAGCTGAACGAATTACCTATGTCTGCCGAGTCCAGCTGGACCAGTTCCGAGGTTGTTAGCATCCGAATTACCAAATCTACGACGCATAGAGTACATATACATACGATGTATAACTTACATGGTCTCGGATCGGCCTATGGATGGCTAACATTCAAGACTATGTAGTTTTAGTAAATAAATACATCGTAATCTACATTTATTCCCTGGTCCTATTTGTGGAACTCTTTCAGCGCCAAGCGGGTATAGATGCATTTCTTACTATATATGTTTTAGCCTGGGGATAGGTATTGCCCACATAGTGAGATACTATAGATGTACCTAATGGGCCTGGGCATTATTACCTTGGGTCCCCAGGTATTGGACTCTATATCTGTAGAAATGGGGGGTTCTAAACCACAGGAGGATCATAAGAGCGTCTGCTCCTCCAGATATTTAACACACAGCTGGGTTTATACGGATGTAATCTGATATTCTGGATAAATTAAGCTTGGCCAATGAATACACCTGCTAAGATACTAATCAGAACACCTATTCTGGCGGACACAGTCCACAAAAAGGAAGGAACCCACGGATATATCTGCTGTAGAAACGCTCATCGACTGTGAAAACAGACATGTCCGGCAGGATCATCCTGAACTAAACCAAGACATACAAGTACAGGACAATAAAAACACAAAACTATTTCATGGCGCATCCCAATGCATGCTGCCCAATGGCATTTTTCTCTGTGCCATCTTGTATTGAGCATCACATCGTGTCGCACAGCCCTCCAATCACCAGTATTAATCCCCAAACGGGTCCAGCTGGGATAGAAAAAATGGCTCGAATGGCTCGGCGTGAACGTTATGCCATCAGACAATCATCTGCGCAACTCCCTGGCCGCCCAGCGTTTTGCTACCAACAAATTCTTGCTTCGTCAGGGCCGCGAGCGAATAAAACACAGCCGTAATGAAGAGGAAGACGGCACCAGCAATCAAGCTAGAAGCACGTTCGGCAAGACTGATAAGTTGGATACCACCAAGGACGGCGTAAATGAGGGCGCGCATCCAGTTGGTTGTAAAGCGGCGGATAAAGGCATCGAATGTCGGGGATGTGGGACAAATTCGGAGGAGGAAGGGTACTTCAATGAAGAGGATTACGAATGCCGAGGCACTGAAACAAGTTAGGCTTCGGAATGAATTGATAGGAAATGAATGCGACTCACATGCTGATGACACTGATGATAATCAGAACCACATTGAACGAAAAGATGTTCGCAATTCCTAGCGCAAGGCAAAGGATAATACATAGCACACCCGTCCTGTATGTTTCGTTAGACAGATCGCTTTATATGCAGGACTGATTTTCGGGAGAGTGATTGAAAGGCCACCACACGAGGTAGCACACGCCATTCAACCATTTCAGCAAAGTACTCCGTGCTCTCCTGCGACAGTATTCAGGCTCACAAAGAGCACAGGGAGTTGGAGGGTAACGTGATAGACTAACCATTGTCCATAGATGCCTAGAAAGGGCCAGCAAGGTTAGCAGATTGAGACTTGGCGCCGCAGAATCCAGGTACTCACTGAAATTGCGCGATCGGAGCTCCTCGCCCAGCGACATAGTGGGCTAGCAAAAAATAAACTGGGGGAAACAAGAGCTGAAGATCAAAGATGGGGGATTCGCGGATGATCAGAGGTGTCAGAGCGGCAAAGTGTACACGCGGCTGATTATCCAGGGCGGTCAAAGGATCGAAACAAACAAAATGGGCAACAACGATGTGAACAACCTTGGAAGCTTCGTGAATGAAAGGTCTAAGGATATGACCATTTACTTTTGCTGTGTTCCAAAGGTTCCAATGTTGCTTTTAATAAGATCACCAGGTCATTTTTCAAGCCAAGTCAAAGTTCACCTAATCACTAGGCAGACGCCAATGGTCAAGGCCCCAATAGATGGAGTCAAGCTGATATTTCCCCTTATTCTGATCCTGAACAGGTTCACAGTCTATTTTTTTGGAATGAAAGAACCTGTTAGAACAATCAACCAAGCTATGATCCCTACATAAGTACATAATGAACTCAACTCGCAAGTCTTGACTTGGGTGTTGGGCTCGAACGTCCTATAAGTCAGCTTCTTTCATCTGTGTATATTGAAAGGGAAGGGAGAGCACCACTGTTCTCTATGAAATCCGAACAACATGAGGGTAGAAGTACTGCTTGGCAGCTTCACAGGCATACACCTTACTAGCAGCAGGCAGTGCAAGTGCGGCAGACATAATTATAGAGAGGACACTGATGAGGACATTACCTTGATACATCTTAGAAGAAGATAGTAGATAAGAGGTAGATTTGCACGAATTTACTGGATGGTAAATCAAAAGGAAACTGTTACGGTTTGGATAAAATGATCAACTACTGAAATTAACATAAGAACAGATATATGTGTATTTATATATATCTCAATCCGAACGAATGGAAAGAAAAACAGAAAAGAAAACGAAAATACAATAAAATAACTAAAGCACACTCTACGGATCGTATAATTTCCTTAAACCATCAACAGCACGCTCTCCGAGAGCCTCAGGGGTCCCTAAACTCAACATATCGAGCGTCGATATGTCAAAACCTAAGTTGAGCTTCCACCAAGCTCGCAGCTCGACAGCTACGAGTGAGTCGAGTCCCATATCTGCGGTACTCTTGGAGATATCGACCTCCACATCATCCACCAGAAGAAGAGCGAAGAGCTTCTTGGCAATTTCAACTGCGATCGTCTTCACAGCATCAAGAGATTGCAGAACACTCGGGTCATGCTTGACAGATGCAATGAACGCGCGAAGGCCATCGGGAGTGGAGCCAGACTTGGCCTCGATGCCAGAGCTGCCGAGATTTTGGTAGACAGCCATGCGGGCGTCCTTATTGAGACGGGAGCCGTTTGAAGGCCGATTCGGAGAGGCAGTTGGAACGAGGCCTAGAAGGAAAGCGTCGGCAATGGAGCTGGCAGTATTGTTGCCACGCTGGATGCGTGTTGCTACAGACATCATGGCCAAATCTAGAGCGGCAAGAAGGTCCGTCTCGTGCACCACGCTCCATCCTGTGCCTTGCATCTTCTTGAGGAGATGGCTGTTGCTGTTCTGGGACAAGTACCCGATACCCTTCATGGCGCCGAGGTCGATGGCCGTACAGGGCAGGTTCAAGCCAGAACGATACTGCACAAACGCGTCGAGGAAGGTGTTTGCGCTGGCGTAGTTGGCCTGGCCAACCTGTCCAACAATGCCGGACAAGGAGCTAAAAAGCAGGAAGAAGTCGAGATCAATGTTGCCAGCCAGGGCGGCGTTGTGCAGGTTCCAAGTGCCTTGGACCTTAGGCTGGGTTACGGCATTCCAGTCTTGAATGTTCATACCGTCAAACATCTGGTCCCGCAGGACCATCGACATTTGCACAATGCCCTTGAGAGGTGCTGGCACTCCGTTGATGGCCCGGGCGACATCTTCGGGATTGGTAACGTCTCCCTTGACGAGCTGGACTGTGCATCCCATGCTGTTCATCTCACGAACAAAATCGACGTCATGTTCTCCGCTACCAGCGCTGCGGGATAGGAAGGTGAGATGCCTGGCGCCTCGCTGGACCATCCACACGGACATGGAGCGGCCAAGGCCACCCAGCCCGCCGACTAGAAGATATGACGCTTGTCCATCCAGCGCCACGCCTGATGTCTTTGCATTTTCGATGGTATCGACTAGTAGCCTGCGGGAAGATTCTTGGCGAATTTCGAGCACAATCTTGCCCATATGCTTGCCCTGCTGCATGTACCGCAAGGCTTCCAAGACGTGTGACCCTTCAAAGACACGGTCTGTCCGGATAGGCTGCAGAAGCCCATTGGAGAAGTACTCCATAACAGACCGTAGCAGGCGGCTGATCATGTCTGGGCGCTCGGAGCGCATCTGATCAATGTCGATGCAGCAGTAGTTGCGGCTGCCCAGGAAGGGCGCCATGTCGAGCTGCGCATTGCCAATGAGATCACGTTTACCGATCTCGACCATGGTGCCCCATTTAGCCACGCACTTCCATGTGGCGTGAAGGAGCTCGCCAGAGAGTGAGTTGAGGGCCACATCGACGCCCTTCCCTTGGGTCTCGCGCAGCAGGTCTTGCACAAAGGAGTCGTTTCGTGAGTTGAAGATACGGTTCCGGGCAAGGCCAAACGTCTCAATCAAGTAGTCAACCTTGCTTTCGCTGCCCACGGTTGTGTAAATCTCCGCGCCTAGCATCTGGGCAACTTGGATCGCGGCAAGGCCGACGCCACCTGCGCCGCTGTGGATAAGGATCGACTGCCCCTCTTCGAGGCGTCCCAGGTCTCGCAAGCCATAGACGACAGTGAGGAAAATAGTAGGGATACTAGCAGCCTCAACAAAGCTGATGTGACTGGGAAGCTTCTCGTAGTACACTTCACGACTTGTAATCAGCGTGGTAAATGTCCGTTCACCCACGCCGACGACGCGGTCCCCGACGGCCAACTTGGTTACGTTTGGCCCGACGCGGCGCACAACACCTGTCGTCTCATAGCCAAATTTGGGATCATGGCGACCGGGAATGATCTGCATGCCCACTAGCACATCTCGGAAGTTGACGCCGCTGGCATACACTTCCACTTCAATTTCGTCTCCCACAGGCACCGTGGAGGACAAACTGGACCAGGTGATGGTGTTTAGACGGCCTGGAATGGTTTGCGTGACAACAGCTTCGGCGGATGCCTCCTGTGAAACAACGAGCTCTTGTGCAAGAGAAAAGGGGAAAATACGGTTGACCAAGGTTTGGCCGTTGTGTATGGCGTATTCCAAATCGGGGCCCGACACAGCGGTCTCGCTTTCGCTACCGCTTCCCTCCTCATCTTTCCTGGCTAGGAACCTGTCGAGGACTTTAACCAGGGCACCGGCTTCCGCGGTATTTGTAATCTTGTTCGATTGAACGGTGCCGAGGTCCAAGGCCAGCTCGGATCTCAGGGTGCGAATAAGCCCAGTAACTTGAGCATAGCGTGGGTCGCCAGCGCCCACTGTAGATAAACGCGTAGCCCAGAGAAGGCCGGCACCGGCGCTCGCGAGATTGGAAAGCAAAATCTTTAACTGTGACAGTCTTTCCGCGTTGAGCTGCTCAAAGAACGGCTGCTCTTCTTCTAGCAAGGCCAGAACGTCTTGGTGGGTAGGAAGCTGTGTCTGGCCCAGCGAAACACGGTCTATTTCATAGCCCCGCGCCTCGAGCTCCTCTATAATTGGGCTGGTCTCCGCTTCTGCGTTGTATTCGAGTGTAAGCAGAGTAATGCGCTTATTCGACGGCACCAAAAGGTGCTCAGGTGTCGCCACAATGACACTACTGGTCGTCCAGCGTTGTGCATCCGATCGTGGCTGGACATAATTCGCGACGGCAAATCCAGCTGCCGCTAGCTCATCTTGCCATCTTTCCGGATCAAGGAATGGCTCATGTACGCGGTCGAGGTCATGCGCGGCGTTGGACCACCAGCGAGGCAACGTGCCTAACACAAATTTGGCCCAAGTGAGTCCAGTGTGTGGTTCCTCGAGGATGAGCTTTCCATGGGGGGCAAGTAGTTGACGCAAGTTCCGCAGGGTATCCTGGATCTGGCTTCCTGTAGCGTTAACCACATTTGCAGCAATAATAATATCAAATGGACCGTGCTCAAAGCCTTGGTCCTCCAAATTCTGGGCAATGTCTAGCGTGGTGAATTCAAAGTTGCGGGTCCCCTTAAGGCGTTCCTTAGCCGTGTTGACTAGCCCCGAGGAGGCCTCTGTGGCGACGTAACGTGAGTAGAGAGGAGTGCCATCGGCGCGAGAGAGGTGCTTTATCATCTGTGTCGTCTTTTCTCCTAGGCCTGCGCCAACTTCGAGAACACGGGAGTTGGGCTTTGTGTGGCTGGCGTGACGAAGATACTCGCTATAGTCCACCTGCTGCCGGAAGAAGGCCATGAAGCTCTCAAAGCTGCTATTCGTGGTGTTGAGAACATCCAATGCCGTCTTGTCGCCCTGAAGCAGCTCTTGTATATTGTTCGTCACTGCAAAGATTGCTGTGGCGACATGTTCAGCAGGGGTGCCGCCAAGATCCCCGACAAGCTCCTCGACGGACTTGGTCGTTGTGGCTGTAGACGACGCCTGGCCCTTGAGCCAATCTTTGTATTTGATCAAGTGAGGAACAGGCGGTTCTGTTGCAGTCTTCTCAGCTATCGCGTTAGCTTGGCCAATAGCCAGCTGTACCAGTTGGTCAACCAATTCCATGATAGAGTCTTGGTCTTTATAATTTCCTATCAGGCTACCATGATCCATAAAGTCTAAATGAGGTACCCATTCAGCCCGGGCTGTCATAGGTATACCGCTGCTGCTGTCATCTTCTGATTCAGCCTCTTCAAAGAGTGTAGAGTGGGAGCCGTCAACCTGCAAAACAACTTTGGAGCCTGCAGAAACTGTGCCATAGGCGATATAACCCTCATTGGTAGGCTCGGATCGGACAGAAATATCCAAATTGTCTTCGTTGCATCGGAACATGGTCATAGAATCGATCCGGGCAGCTAGGGTTCGGCGGAACTCGCGGTCAAGGCCATCGTGCAGAGCACAGCTCATCAGTTGATAGTACGTGTCAAGAACTATTGGGTGGAGATGGTGTTGTGTCTCGTCGCCCCAGCGGTTGTTCTTCATCGTGGCTGTGCTTTTGTTTGGCCAGGCTGTGGACGACCTAATATTCTCCAAGCCCGCAAACGTGGGCCCGTAAGTGATACCTTGCTTTGAGGTAGCGTCGTACCACTTGGCTCTGTCCACCTTTCGCGGTAGCTCTTCCTCTTGTTCCGACTGCTGCTTTTGTTGCTGCTTGTCCAATCTTTCTCCTTTAACTTCGCCCGAGGCGTGCTTAGTCCACATGTGGCCATTGTGAGACGCGATGCTAAACTCCCACCACTCGCTTGTCTGACTGTCCGTCAAGCGCTTGCGACGCAAAGTGGTGATAATTTCCGTAGGCGCCTCCTCGCTCAAGACCAGGGCAGCGCTGACGGCAATGTTGCGGAAGCTGACACCGTCGTCAATACCGGACACTTGGCGCCCTGCCTCGGCGGCGATGGCCACATATCCAGCCAAGGGGAAGACGATGTCGTCGCCGAGCTTGTGGTCCACGATCCAAGGTGCCGTGTCGACCTGCAACAGATTACGCCACGCCGGCTCGAGGTCGGTGGTCTCGGGAACACGGGCACCCAGAAGCGTGTGATCGGGGTATTTCTTGTTGAGCCACTCCTTGGCTACGCGTGACTCAAACATGTGTCTTCGGGAGTGATCCCACGGATAGGCCGGGAGATCAGCGATGGCAGAGCCGCCGGATACTATGGATTGCAAGTCGACAGGTACGTGAAGGCTGTAAAGCTTTCCGATGACTTGAAGCAGATTTTGAGCACTGTTCTGACGACGGATAAGAGACGGGATGTAAGAGGCGCTGCTCGATTCGTGCGTTAGGATCTGGCGCAAAGGGCCAGCGAGGGCAGAGTGTGGACCGAGCTCCAGGAAAATGGCGTTGGCCACGTCGTCAGAGTTGAGGATGCTGGTAACGGCTGCTTTAAACAGAACAGGGCGCTCCAAGTTGGCCTGCCAGTAGTGGGGGCCGAGTGGGTTGAGCTTGGTGTTGCTTAGACGCCCACCGGTGACGCTGGAGAAGAAGGGAACCGTGGGCGCTCGGCCTACAACGCCCGAGTCGATCATGGATTGGTAATATGCGTCCCCAAAGGCGAGCATGTGGTGCGAGTGGTACGCTTGCCCGACTTTGAGGGTGGTTGTGGGGATGTCGGGGTGCGCCTGCTTGACAGCAGCTACGACCGTCTCGAGCTTGTCGGCATCACCCGAGATGGTAACACTGTTAGGCGAGTTGTCACATGCTGTTACGATCCCAGGGACCAGGAACTCCTCGATTTGATCCCAGCCGAGTCCCACAGCGGCCATGCCTCCCTGCTGCGTTTTGACCTCGCCCTTGGGCTTGGTGACAGCTCCTCGACGATATGCCACAGCGATGGCCTCATCTGTAGTGAGAGCGCCCGCGGCGTAGGCGGCGGCAATTTCGCCGCTCGAGTGGCCAACGACAGCACCTGGCTTGATTCCAACAGCAGCCAGCGCGTCAACCAGGGCAAGTTGCACCGCCGTGCAGAGCGGCTGCGAGAACTCGGCGTCGAGGATGCGGCTGGTCCTGGCAGGCTTGAGCAGCTCCTCTCTTAGCGACCAGTTTGCTCCAAGGCTCTCGAGATGGTTCCCAAGAGAATCGATAGTACGCGAAAAGGTAGCGTTAGAGCGTAAAAGGTCACGCCCGACCTGTGGCCACGCAGCTCCTTGGCCGGTAAAGACCATGATGAGCGAGGGCGAAACAGCCGGACCATCCTTAGAAGTTGCCGCAGCAGCCACCTCAAACGTGTCGTTGGTAGCAATGGCAAATGTGCGTCGGTTAAAGTGCTCCCGTCTGTTGGCGAGCGTGTGCGCAACGTTGACCAGATTCAAGGACGCATCTTCAGCTAGTAATTCCCGATAGTTGGACACAGTATCGTTAAGAGACTGGGCTGTCTTAGCAGAGAACAGGAGCAGCTGCGGCTCATTGGTGGCGAAGGCTTTTTTCTGGGCAATGCTTGCATTTATATTGGCATTGGCATTATGATGAGGATGCGAAGCCAGATAGCCTGCCGCCGATTCGATAATGACGTGGGCATTAGACCCTCCTACTCCAAAGGCGTTGATACTCACACGTTCATCACGGTCCGCAGGCCATGGTGTAGGCTCCTCTGGGATCTGCAGATTGGCCTCCGCAAACGGGATGCGAGGGTTGAGTGGAGCAAACTTGATATTAGGCGGGATGGTGCGATGCTCAAGGGCCAACGTAGCCTTTAGAACAGCCGTGAGGCCCGAGGCGCCTTCTGAGTGACCGAGGTTGGGCTTGACGGCGCCAACGTAGATGCCACTTTTGCCAAAGACAGACGCGATGGCTTCTGCCTCTATCGGATCACCGGCGACGGTTCCAGTGCCGTGACCTGTAACAAAGTTAGCAGAAGGCGGCGAGCGAAAATCAGCGAGCTAACGTGCAACATACATTCAAACAACCCGGTCTTTCCAATATCTTGAATGCCGGCATGTTCGTACGCCTTGCGAATCAGCGCCTCCTGCGCGCTGGCGCTCGGAGTCGTCAATGGGTTGGTCTTGCCGTCAAAGTTTGCCGCGCTACCCGAGACCACGGCGCGGATTGGATTGCCGTCGCGGATGGCCGCGCTCAGCGACTTGACGTACAGCGAGACAACGGCCTCACCGCGGGCATAACCGTTTGCGTCGGCGGAAAAGGTCTTGCAAGATCCGTCTGGGCTGAGTACGCCCTGGTACGATAGCCGGGTAAATACATCCGGGGCGAGGATCAGCGATGTGCCGCCTACAATGGCAGACTCGCAGTCGCCTTTGGCAATGGCCATGCAGGCCTCGTTGAGCCCGACTAGAGATGATGAACAGGCTGTGCGGACCGTTATGCTGGGAGACAAAAAAGGTTAGTATTCTTGGTATCTTATCTGCCAGCAAAATGAATACCTCGGTCCCTTAAGATCCATCTCGTGCGATATGCGCTCCGCCAGCATGAAGTCGTGTGACGCCACGATGGTATATGAGTTTTGCTGCAGGGCCTCGCGGGCCAAGATGTCATACCAGTCCTGGCCAAACGACCCAACGTAGACACCGACGTTGGATCCGCTGGTGTTGAACTCGCCAGCATCGTCAACCGACTCGCGTGCCACTTCCAGCATGATTCTTTGCTGCGGATCTAACCATACGACTTCGGTCTTGGTCATAGAGAAGAAGGACGTATCGAGGGCGCCTAGATCTACCGACTCGTCGAGGAAATAGCCGTGCTTGGTGATGCTCGTCGCCGGCTTCTTCGTCGCTGAGTAGTAGGCGTCCATGTTGAACCTCGTCTTAGGCACTAGGCCGCGCCCGTCTCGACCTTCGACTAAAAATTTCCACAAGTTCTTAGGAGACCGGATGCCCCCAGGCAGTCGGCACGCCATGCCACAAATGGCGACAGGCTCGAAGCTCGGGTTTGTGGGCTTACTACCACTACTCCCGTTTATACCATTGCTGTGGCCGTTGGCTTGCTCAATTGTCTCATGCCCGTTGGCATGTTCACCATTTGTACCGTTTTTGTCATTCGTTCCGTTGCCGTGACCATTGGTATGGCCATTACTGTCTATAATTTTGTCCTGACCCAATGTGCCATTGGTTCCGTTGGCTGGGTTGGCCACGTTTGTGGTGTCGAGGAGTGGCATCTTGGTCAAATATCCAAGTTGTGAATTGGAGAAAGGATAGGAATAACAGTGGAGATAAAGACGAGCCACGATCAGTACAAAAAATAGAACAAGTAGTGTTGAGGCTCACACTTGTGTCAAGTCTACTCAAACGTGACCGTGTAGTTCATATATACATTTATGTACAGATATACATATGTATGCATATTGAGAGTGGATGACCACCGCCAGCCTCGTGTTACATGACAATAGACCCGCTCAATTATCAGCACAAACCAAGTATCTCTGGCTTCTCAAGACTTTGACACCGAAGCACGACATTGCATCCTAGATGCAGAGATATGGCTTGTCTGCTGTAGCTGTCATGGTCAATATTTCCAACCCATATTTAGCGCTAAAATCGGGAATTTCCAAAAGGGGAAACATGCAGTTCGCCTAGGTTGTCAAGGGTACGGAGTAGTGACCGGGGTTAACGGGGTAGGGTCTACGGACACACCCAACCTTGCTAAGACCTACACACCTTCTGTCAGCCACTCAATGTCAGCCAGCCCAAGGCTAGCCAAGCTGGCAACGCCATGCTGAATACACCCTGAGAATTTCACTAGAAATTGAGCACGATTTAGGTGCTCATGGATGGTCAAATCAAATCCATTATCCCTAACTATAAGCCTATACCTTTGTCGTTTTAAACTGAACAGTAAAGTCTATTCCCAGTATATTGATGCATGGGGACGGAAAATCGCTAGCAAAAGTATACATACTACCGCCCCTAAAGGATATATTTCGCTTCCAATTCTTCTTTTGTACTTGTGCTAGTGTCTTCGTGAAACTTTCGTCTCGTCTTCGCCTCTCCTCTTACGACAAGATGGTTTACTATGAATCTCTCTTCCGGGAGATGCTGAAGGGCCAGCAGCTCCGCCGTCCGGCCATGAAGAAGGCCGAGCCGGCGTTCTTCCAACGGCTTGAGCAGGCCATGGATTCCCATAGAGAAAAGATCCGCCTCAACGTGCTCAAGCCGCGCTGGGACGACGACGTACTCGATCTCACGACCAGCGACTTCCTCTCCCTCAGCCGCACTGGCCGCATCCGCGAGGCCTTCCTGGCCGAGCTCGCCCGCTGTGGCGATTTCCGGCTGAGTGCCTCAGGATCTCGTGTGCAGTACGGCAATTACGAGTACATTGTCGAGGTCGAGCGCGAAATAGCAGCCTTCCATGGCGCCGATACCGCCTGGATCTGCCACTCAGGCTTCTACGCCAACATTGGCATTCTCGAGGCTATCGCACTACCCGGAGACGCCATTGTCTTTGACGAATTCTCCCATGCTAGCACCGGCGTCGGTATGAAGGTTAGCCTCGCAGCGCACAAACTCCCCTTTACCCATAATAGCCCGGACTCCTTGAGAGATGTCTTGACGTCGCTCAAGAAGCTTGATTCTGGCTTCACCTCAGGCGAAAAGTCGATCCTCATATGTGTTGAGAGCTTATACAGCATGGAGGGCGATCTTTGCCCACTTAAAGAGCTGGTGGCTGTCGCCAAGGAAGTATTTCCTAATGGAAGCGCCCAGTTCATCGTCGACGAAGCTCACAGTAACGGCGTTATTGGCCCCAATGGAGCGGGACTGGTAAGTTTCTGTCTCCGTGATCCCGAGATGGTGCTTTATGTCCACTAACTGGCAATCTCCTAGGTACAATTGCTGGGGTTAGAAAAGGAGATTGCTATTCGCGTGCACATGTGCAGTAAAGCGCTAGGATCAACCGGAGGTAAGTCAAGCCTGCTCCCCCAACTGGTATAGATCTGATACCAGCATTCCCTAGGTGTCATCCTTTGCAACCAAACCGTACGAAGCGCTCTCGCTCAATATTCACGATGCTTGACCTATAGCGGTGCGCCTTCGGTCCCCATGGTGGCTTCCATCCGCGCAGGCTATCAGCTGCTAGCAAGCGGCCAAACGCAAAAGGTGAGTGGCGTGCTTTTGGCTCCCACTTCTTTACTAACAACGACACACGATAGGAGCAAAACCACATCCAAGAAATGGTAAGGTACTTCTTCGACTCGCTTCTTGATGACCCCATCTGGCAGGAAGCCGTGGACGAGGGCCTCATCTCTGTACCCCTGGCTGAGGATCACGAGGCGCGGTCTGTGGTCTCACATGTCGTCCCCATCAAGGTCAAGCCGGGCCATGACTTCTCCCTCTTTGTCCACCTGGCCATGGCAAATATGAACGCATACCCCATGGCCTATCCTGTCGTGCCTAAGGGTACGGCTCTAGTGAGGATGCTCTTCCATGCGCACAACACCAAGGAAGAGGTAGACAGGATCATCGCTGCCGTCGGCGAATGGGTGGAGGAGATGCTTGCAATTGAACGGGGCGAATCTAAGAATGTGCTACCAAGTGCCATGAGGAAGTTCCACGCGCTCCAGACGGCTAATGGATGGAGCTGATTTGCCTCGTTGACGCAGTCAATAGCTTGATCTGGGATTACGGCAAAGAGGGCTATCGGTGGTCTGCTTCTCAGGTAGATTAATTTGTTGCTTACCCTCCACTACATTTTCCATTCTATAGTTCAACTGCCATGGAAAGTGTTTGCAAGACATTGGATATGGGACAATTAACTGATAGAAATCCGGTAGTATAATAATGTATGGTATGGACCCTAGCTACCTAACTGAAATGACACGAATCTGTAATTCTGACAACTTGTGCGGATAATCCGACTAATCTCAATATGTCGCCTGTATCGCGATTCGACGATTTTCCAGCTAAAACGCCCTGTTTCAACCATGTTATATTAACTCCGTCCACAGGTATTCCACCATTCCCATGTGGGATCCAACATTAGCTAGGGTGCCGGAAACAATACGGAGTATTCCGTACATGGTATCCATTTAAAGCTTAGCGGATTCACATTTACTCTATGTCTTGTCTGACACTACGAACCACCCGTTTCATTGCATGGGCCATCGTGGATGCCGTAACTAACCTCTCCAGCCTTACTTTTTAGGTCGGTGATAGGGCACTTTCCCCTAGCCCCGTATCCATCGAGATCTTACTCGGACGTTATTTGCCCAATTTGCGTTATTCACGAAGCTTCGCGGAAGAAATCAAAATCCCAGGGTGGCTGACGGTGTGGGATACGGCTGACATTGCATGATTAGCACTAGAGAAACTCGATTGGTCAAAGGCTGACATTGGTCTGGCTGACATATTCTATGTCCCCACCGCATCTACAGGTTGGAAAACGGAAAACATGACTAGCGTTCTTTTTTCTTTCCTTTTTTTGTCTGTTCCAGTTGTGAGGCTACGGTGCTTGACAGTCATGGCCGAGTTGATTCTCTGCAGCCTGACTGCTACAGGGTCTAAGACCAAGCAGCATGACCGGCTTTTTATTTCCCCTGCTAGTATGAGCTCGCCTTTCGGGCGACAACAACCTTGCTTGTCGCTCATCATCGGTGGAATAGTTGCACCCTGCGGTGTCTTGTCTGATCATTCTGCGCCTCTGCGAAAGCGCAATAGCTCCGAGGACCGTATCCCCAAAGGCTGAGCCTTGTTCGAATCTAAAAATGAATCACTCGCCTATCTAGCTTAGCACTTTACAGCACTTTTTTCGCAAGTAAACACACCCTCGTGATCCACTACAGCACATTAGAAGCTCCAAAATGGCGCCAATGGCTATCGGCGATACTGGCGATGAGGTCGTTTCTAAGTCACTGCCCACTATTCATCTTGACCTTCTGAGGACTGGAAATGCAACTGAGAGCAAGAAGCTACTACATGCTTGTCAGACGCAGGGTTTCTTCTATCTTGATTTGACCAGTGACGTAGAACTGTGCAAACAATGGGAAGACTTATTGCTGGTAATGAAGCAATACTTTACGCAGCCTCTCCAGGTAAAGATGCAAGATGCCAAAGGTAGTGACAACTACGGGTAAGTTTCCCGAAATATATTCAGTCGTGCCTGGGCCATGGTTACTTATTATGTTTTTTTCTACAGATACGAACCTATCGGCACTGAAGAAGGACCCATGCCCAAAACGAGGGATGGCTATGAATCTCTCAAGGTACGAAGATCCATCCTATTCACTTCTCGCCGTCGTCATTGGCTAATCAGTCTCTATGCACGTCGTTAGATTTCCCGCCGAGAATTTCTCCAAGGTTCCACGGAGCTCACAACGTCTATATCCTCCCAGTCAGACTTGTTCTTCTCCTTCATCCAGAACGCCCACGCTATCATGATCATGATCCTTGCGCAACTCTCGCTCCAGCTTGGCCTTAGCGGCTCCTCCAGCTTCGAGTCCTACCATACGGACCCGGGGCCTTCGTTTTCTACCCTTGGTCTTTTGCGCTACCCAAAGCATGATGATGACGTGCCTCCGACAAGCTTGGGCCACAACAAGCACACTGACGTAGGATCCCTTACCTTTCTTCTCGCCCAGCAATGGGGCCTCCAGTTCCTGTCTCCGGAGACCAACCGCTGGGAGCTCCTGGAGCCTCGCCCCGGCCACGCTATCATCAACGTCGGCGACAGCCTACGCTTTCCATCTAAAGATAAGCTAGCGAGCGTTGTACATCGCGTGATTCCGATAAAAGGCAAGCAGGACGAGGATCGATACAGCATTGCCTACTTTTTACGCTTAAACGATGACGTGACATTTAATGACTCGAAGGGTAGGGCATGGACGGCTAGGGGATGGCATGATTTCAAGTTTGATATTTTCAAGAGTCCCAGTACTTTAGATGCCACTGGACAGTTTTTGACCGGCATGATGGAGGAGAATGACAGACTGGTGGGCAACGGAGGCTACAAGGCGACAGTAGCCCCATGATCGGCACACAAGTCGCATGCTCCAGGGCCTTTGATCATATTGATTGTTTATACTTGTATCAGGAACAGTATTTTTATTTGTAGATTCAATTGCAAGTTTATACTACGTTGCGGAACTTGTCGAAGCACTGTGCATAAAAGCAACCACGGCTCTACAACAGTTCCGTTGATCAAATACAGCAATTATCTGCTATGGGTGGCTATATACTTGTCACGACTCATAACCAGAGTCATAGATATGCGCATCTAGGATCTTCTTGCTCGTCTCAGCGATTTGGTGATACATGGCCAGCGCATGGGCTCTGCTCATCCTCGTCCCCACCAAGACATACGCGATCCAACCAATCCCTGCTGTGGTTGACACCACAGATCCCGGGGCCGAATACATCTCCGCCCTAGTGACATACTTTCTCACTTCGGGCAGCGCTTCAAAAAGCTTGCTGAAAAAATCCTCCGGAATACGAACCTGAGCACGATGTGTGGGAATAGGAACCATGCAGTGTGCCGTCCACCACTGAGCACCGTCTCCGCCACCAGGACTCGACCGCGAAAACGTAAATGGGGCAGACAGGGCTCGGAAGCGACCCTGATCGCCGACAGCGCGGAGAAATTGCAGGGCGCCTAGATCTACGCCATACGTGTAGAGTGTCGCCCACGTACCGCCGGTACCGGGTGGGCGAACGTTGACTTCAATGAGAAAAACATCAGGCTTTGGCTTTGCGCCAGGCTGGGATGCCCCGTCATCGGCGACTAGGTCTAGTCCGCCCTGGCCGTCGAGCTCGCGATAGTGCATGGACGACCTCATCATGCGCCCCTCGCAGTGGAAAATACCGAAAGAAAAGCCCAACTTGGCCAAGCTGCGCGATATGGACGAGCGTATAGCATCAACATGGTCCGGAGGCAGCGCCGTGTTGGAGATTTGCACCGTCTCAGCGAAGTTGTCAGCAAGCGTGGCACCGTTGGCGTCGGCAAGACAGGGAAAGTTGTCCGTCACCTCGAGGAAGAGGATTTGGCCCTCCAATAGGACAAAATTGGCGTCAAACTCGGGCCCATCGACGTACGTTTCTATCAGGATGCCTTGCTCGACTAGGTTGTCATCGTCCTCAGCCAGCATGCGCACGGCCGCGCGCAAGCTGGCCTCGTCGGTGACTTTCTTTACGCCTTTAGACTTCATGCCCCGACATGGTTTGACAACCAGTGGGTATTGGAGCGCTTGGAGCGTCTTGGAAAACACACTGTCGTCGAGCAGGTCTGCTCTGTCCAACGCGAGGGTCTGAATTCTGTCTTCGTTAACAACCTCGCGCATCTGGTGCTTATGGTGCGCCCTTATCATGTCTTGCGCTGGCTCAGTTGGAAGGCCCAGCAGGTCGGCGGCCTGCGCAGTGGCGACTACGAACGCATCGGAAAAGGTAACAATGCCGTCTATCTTGTCTTTTCTGCTCGCGATAGACTGAGCCAGCTTGTGCGGAAGATCTTGAAGGTTATGCATCTCTATTGGCACAAAGTCGGCGCGCAGATGGGCATACTCCTCTCCTTCCAGCCAATGTCCTGGTTCATCGTATACCACCATCGATATACCGAGGGCCTGGGCGGCCTTGAAGTAGCCTGACGAACCGTGTTGTCCGCTCTGCGGGTCTGGCATGGTACGACCACCGATGAGTGCAACACGATAGGAGCGAGGTTTTGTCGGCAAAATCCAGTCAAAGGAAAGCCGCAAGGCCATTTCTTCCTCCAACAGCTGCAGCACTCTGGACGTGGACGACTGCGACTGCTTAATCAAGAGAGCCCCGGTAGCAGAGGCCAGCAGCGCGAGCAAAGAAGTCTCCGGTTGGGTGGCCGTGGCAAAAATAAATCGATCCCAGCTAGAAAGTGGAATGACACTGTCGACGTGCTCCGAGTGCTGCATGCGAATTTGGACAATATCACTCCTGGATACATATCCATCATGCGCGGCTAGAATTACCTTGATCATGACCTCTTCCCCATGGACAAAATTCGTGGAAAATGACCATGCGTGACGCACAATCGTTTCTAGGGCTGTTCTAGACGCATCGACCGCTTCCCGAGGGTTCGTAGTGCCAGACAGCCTAAGCAGCATATTGATGCTGTGATAATAGACCGGAGCCTTTGTATCTCTTGGTGACGAAGGGATATTCCATCGCGCTATTACTCTTACTGGATCTATATAAAGGAATAATTAGTATTCCAATCACATCTTTTCTAATATTCTCTCCTGTTTAGTTGGGGATGTATATATATACCTTGATTGTCCACCACCTTTACCACAAAAGGCTGGGGTTTCCATGTCTCTTCCGTCAACTGTATATATGTCATGGTATTGATATAAGTTGGTGGTATGATGGAGTATTTGTATTTTGTTAAATACCTTTACGATGTTGGCTCACACGTGAAATGAAAATACAACGGCCGAATCAGCCCCTTGGGTGAATCTACACTACACTTGCGGCAGATCTTGTACTCCGTACTTTATTTTGTTTTATTTTCTATTTATCCTTTATTTATTTCTCCTACCATAGGCACATCTATGATAGGAAACACAAAGTCGGTCCAAATGTTGACCCTATCCTACTCGGTATCTTCCGTCAAGGGTCCTATACCAATCATAATCATTGACCCATTATGAGCATGACCGTGCATGATTTTGGCTGACACCGGCTCCACCGACCATTTCCGATGCATCCCCGTGTCTGGTCCCTGGCACCAGATCCCTGCTACCCTTTAGCTCCATTTCGTGCTTTTTCCTCATTTGGCGTGCCACTCTAGTGGCGCTCTCCCGCGCCTCGGTGCTTGATTTCTCAGCAACGCCGATTGCCCACCCCTACTGGCATTCCCTGCGTCTTGCTACCTCCCCTTCTTCCATTGCGTTCTCCCTATCCATTGCCTACGTCGCTTTGTCCGGCCCCTCGTCTCATAGTTCTTTCGCTAGAGCATCTGGGAGTGGTCCAGCTAATCTCGGCTACTGGTTGGCTACCCCGGAATGCCTTTCTCATCCCAAAATGGCTCGCTGTTCGAGCAGAACAGCAAGCAGTTTGACTTTAACGTGGACTTTGAGCAGGTCTTCTTCTCTATCATCCCATCTGCTATCTTCATAGTACCCGCATTATGGAGGACCGTGTACCTGACTCAGAAACCTGTTGTCGTCAATGCTTCCATCTTTCGACTTGTGAAAGTGGTATGTATTTCTATAGCCTCATTTGGGAAAAACGCAGTACGTTGCTAATAATGCTGCAGGGTGCCATTATAACATACGCCCTGCTTCAATTTGCGCTCGTCATCCTGGCTGCCGCAGGTCATTTTCACGCCAGCCCCATGTTTATGGCGACTTCAGCCCTCAAACTGTTAGCGGCTGTAGCCATGCTGCCTCTGAGTGTCTTTGAGCACACTCGAACCGCTCGACCCTCTATGCTGCTAATGGGATTCTTGCTCATAACACTTCTCCTCGATGCAGCCCAGTCGAGGACGCTTTACCTGTCATCAACCCTGTCTACAGAACGCGCCTATAGCAATCTCTTTACTACCGCTGTGGCTGTCAAAGTCATTGTGCTGCTGCTGGAATCTCAGCAAAAGTCCAGATGGATTCACTGGGACAAAAAGGAGCATAGCCCAGAAGAAACAAGTGGGATCTTCTCCCTTGGTGTCTTCTTCTGGCTGAACCGCCTGTTCCTAAGCGGATACAAGAATGTTCTCGCTATTAATGATTTGTACCCCCTAGATGGTGCCATGGATCCAACAAGACTACACGAGAAATTCTCTCGACATCTGGATGTGACCAAGATGAAAGGCGATAAGTATGGTCTTACCAAGGTCCTTATGCGCACCCTTATAGGGCCCCTTCTCCTGCCTATCATCCCCCGCTTCGCGCTCTTCGGCTTTACCTTTGCTCAACCACTGTTTATTGAGGGGCTCCTCAATTACCTCTCACATGATAAGCTCGACTACAACGTTGGCTATGGTTTCATTGGCGCCAGCTTTTTTATCTACTCTGGAGTAGTCGTTAGCTGGGCCTTCCACAGGTGAGCCTTTGCTGATCATCGAGTAAATTGTTTTAGCCGACATTAACCTCTATACCAGATACTATCATCATCGTATGCGGACTATGCTAAGATCTATCCTCGTCACTGAGACGTTCATCACAGCCACAAAAGCTCGCATCGGAACCAACGACGACAGTGCCGCGCTAACCCTAATGAGTACCGATATTGAGCGAATAAGAATGGGCTTCCGACAACTACATGATATCTGGGCCAGTCTGATCCAAGTGGCTCTATGCGCCTGGATGTTATACACCCAACTCGGTGTTGTCTTTGTCGCTCCTATTGGAATGGTGGTTCTCTGCTTCCTTGGTCTTGTTGTTCTTATGAATTTTATCGGAACAGCGCAGAGGAAATGGATGTCCCTAGTCCAGAAGCGCGTTGGTCTAACAGCCACTGTCATTGCTAGTATGAAAAACCTTAAGATATCCGGTCTTTCTTCGTCCGTTCGCACCTTCGTGCAGAAGCTCCGCGTCGAGGAGCTTACGGCGGGTGTTCAATACCGTAAGATCTATATTGGGGCAGCCCTACTTGGCTTCATTCCGCTACTTATCAGTCCGGCTCTCACGTTTGCTTTCACGCAGAATCAGCTAGACTCGTCAAAGGTATTCACAAGTCTCTCCTTCCTGACTCTTATGACGCAGCCTCTCTCGCAGATCTTCCAGACTATTCCAGAAGTCATCTCTGCCCTAGCTTGCATTGGCCGAATCCAGGCCTTTATAGAGTGTGAAACTCGTGAAGACTTCCGCAAAGTTGCGGCTTCTTTTGAAAAGAGCTCCGAGAAGGACTCGCTCGACCGTGAACCGTTATCTGAGTTCGAAGCGGTCATTGAGAATGGAAGCTTCGGCTGGGAACAGGATAAATTTGTCCTGCAAGACATCAACGCCAAGGTACCAAAATCGTTACTTACCCTTGTTGTCGGACCTGTTGGCTCGGGAAAATCGACACTTTGCAAGGCGCTACTCGGCGAAATCCCTTTCCATCAAGGCACAGCTACGCTACGTACAAGTCCTTTGTACGTCGGATTCTGCGACCAGGCTGCGTTTGTGATGAACGGAACTATCAAGGAGAACATCGTAGGCTTCTCTCCAGCAAACGAGGATAGATATTCTCAAGTGATTGAAGCAACAGCTCTCACCTTTGACTTTAATACACTACCCCAAGGCGATGAGACAAACGTGGGTTCCGACGGCATTTCCCTATCGGGAGGCCAGAAGCAGCGCATTTCGCTAGCCCGTGCTCTATACCTACAAACCCACTTCCTTATTCTCGACGACGTCTTCAGTGGCTTGGATGCGGATACCGAAGAGCAAGTCTTCCGCAAAGTCTTTGGACCAGAAGGACTATTGAGGCGCCGCCAAACCACAGTCGTCCTCTGCACGCACAGCATTCGGCACCTGCAGGCGGCAGACTACATCATCGCCCTTGGAGACGGCGGCGTTAGCGAGCAAGGCACATTTGACAGACTAATGTCTAGTGATGGCTATGTCCATCGTCTAGGGTTGAAAGCCTCGTCTGAAAGCGAGACTGCCTCGGAGAGATCCAGCATCAAAGCAAGCGCACGGGAATCTTCGTCGCCAGTAGATAAGATAAAGGTGGCTAAGGCTGCCGTTTCCCCCAATGCGGATGCATCGCGGCAAGTTGGAGATGGTACCGTTTACAAGCAGTACATGAAGAGTATGGGATGGCTGCTCGCAGGCTCGGCCGTTTTCTTTTCTTGCCTCTGGGGCTTCTTTTTGAACTTTTCCACCATCTGTAAGTACCCGCGAATATTAGAAGCATTCTGAAGGAGGGTTTTCGGAAGCTAACGATGTATTTCAGGGCTCACGTACTGGGTTAAAGACGTAAATTCGCAAAGTCCAAAACATTCTTCCGCTTACTGGGCCGGAATCTACGCACTGTTTCAGATCTGTGCCTTGATCTCGCTCTTCCTACTTGGCTGCTCCATCTGGATCGTCTCGATTAAACGTGCTGGCGCAAACCTGCATGATGACATTTTGAAGACGCTCTTCCGAGCACCACTTCGCTTCTTCACTGAAACAGACATTGGTGTCACCACAAACCTATTTTCGCAAGATTTGAACCTCATTGACACAGAGCTGCCAGATGCTACAGTCAGCACCCTCTTTTCGGTAGGCGAACTCATTATGAACCCTCAAAGAGACCTAGATCTAGCAGCTAACATAAATGGCTAGATTACCCAAGTCATTGGACAAATGGCTGTTATGCTCACATCATCTGCCTACTTGGCAATCACCTTCCCCTTCCTTGCCGCCCTGCTGTACGTTCTGCAGAAGTTTTACCTACGCACTTCAAGGCAACTTCGATTGCTCGATCTGGAAGCCAAGAGCCCACTATAGTAAGTAAATGGGTGCTCACCCTCACGTTTCCTCGTTGTTATTACTGACACACATTCAGCACGCACTTCCTTGACATTGTTAGAGGCATCACAACTTTGCGAGCATTCGGTACGTACCAGCCTCTCCACCTCCATCTCGTCGGTTTTGATGCACCGTTGCTAAGATAGTGCACATAGGCTTTATCCGTGAAGATGTTAAGAAGAATGCCCGTCTCCTCACTTCAAGCCAGCGTCCTTCATATCTCCTTCTCATGATCCAGGAATGGTTGAACGTCGTTCTCGACGTGGTAGTCATGCTTTTAGCAGTAGCATTGACAACGTTTGCTGTGCGCTTCCATTCAAACTCCGCCTTCGCCGGTGCTGCTCTATACAGTCTTCTTAGTTTCGGAGAGAACCTCGCTGGCATTGTTTTGTTTTGGACCAAGCTTGAAACCTCGCTTGGTGCCATTGCCAGACTCAAGACGTTCAATGAGACAGTCAAGCCGGAGGATAGAGATGAAGAGGACATCGACGCACCTGAACAATGGCCTCAGCGCGGCGTTGTGGAACTGAAGGGGGTTTCAGCAAGATATTCGTAAGAACTACAATTCATACACCACAAGACACAAGGCTAACTGGATTATAAGCGCCGAAGGGCAAAACGACGAGACCACAACAAGCCTTGCTCTCCGCGACATCCAACTAAACATCAATTCCAAGGAAAAAATTGCTATCTGCGGCCGCACCGGCAGCGGCAAATCTAGTCTCGTCGCTCTCCTCCTAAAGCTCCTTGATCCACTATCCACCACTGCGGAGAATGTTATAATTGACGACCTGCCGCTCCACCGGCTGAACCGATCCGTGCTGCGCCAACGAATCATTGCAGTTCCTCAAGAAGCTGTCTTCCTACCAGACGGGTCTACGGTCCAGAATAATCTCGATGTCGCCGAGGAGGCCACTGCCGAAGAGTGCAAGGGCGTGCTTGAATCGGTCGGCTTGTGGGAGTTTGTCGAGAAACGAGGCGGTTTAGATGCAGGAATGAACGCCTCAAGCTTCAGTGCTGGACAAAGGCAGCTGCTCTCATTTGGTAGAGCCCTTCTTAGACGCTCCGTTCGAGAACGCAAGTTTGGGGCCGCTGGGCAGCTAGGCGGCATCTTGCTTCTGGATGAAGTTAGCTCTAGCGTGGATCAGCAGACCGAGCGTATCATGCAGGAAACTATTAGGACCGAGTTCAAGAACTACACTGTCATTGCGGTCAGCCATCGGTTAGATATGATTATGGACTTTGATAGGGTGGTGGTTATGGATACCGGCGAGATTGTGGAGGTGGGAAATCCGGCCATATTGGCGCAAGAGGCAGGAACTAGGTTTGGTGATCTTGTAAGAGCAGGAAACAAGTAGATATAATAGTGTGGAGGTGATACGGAGTATAATTGTTATGATAATGGGGTAGGAAGATGTTTGGACTTCGATAATGTGTGACGCAATTTGATATTCTTTGTCTCCGATTAACCGCGTGGTGTCTACTTGAGAAGGATAATAAGACAAAAGGTCTCGAGGAGACAGACGCAGAGATGTCTCCAAATGACAGTTCGATTTTACTTGGTTAACTAGTAGCAAGTGGAGTCTCGACTCATATATAAACCAGCTGCCTAATACAATCATTCTAAAAACCTACAATACCCTGTATAGATTCCAAAACGTCTCCCACCAAAGTGGTCGGTCCAGCATTAATCAACCTTTCCAACATTTGTCCAGGGATCTTGGCTGCCTCTTTCGCCCAGTCCTCGTCAATCTTCGCAAAGTTGAACTCAAACTCAGTCTTGAGACCGTCTCCGTGGGGGAAGAGGTACCAATCCAACAAGTAGTTGTGCTTCTGTTTGTCTTTGAACGTCCAGCTATTCGATGTACGGGGCATGTCGAGGAAGCACAGGACGTTAGTGGAGTTTGTCGTCGGGTTTGCGCGCATAGACTCAGGCAGGGAGCTCGTCACTCCATCAAACTCCATAATATCGAGGGTCAACTTGTGCACCTCAGCCAGCCACTCGTGCACTGGCTTGGCCATGGGAACCTCCGTGCTGAAGGGTGATTTCCCCACAACGGGGCCGACGACGGCCTGGGCCGGCGGCCAGGGCACCGTACGTCCTGACAGGCTGATGGAGAAACCGACCCGGTCCCATCCGCTTATCTTGCTCAGGAACAGCGCCCATGCCGCGTAGACCATGGTGGTGGCAGTTATACCCTGTGAGGACGTGGCTGCGTCGAGCGCTGACTTGGTGAAATTGCAGGGCGAGTTGAGAATCTTCAGGTCGTAGTGGTCCACATGCGGAGGCGTCTTGGGCGCCGGAAGCTGCAAAATCGATGTGTTAGGCAACGGCCCGAGGATCTTCTCGAACGTGGCAATCGCCCTCGGCAGATTTTGCAGTCTGTAGCTCTCCATGAAACGGGCAAAGTCGGCCCATCGAGTGCCCTGAACGACTGTTTCGCCCCTGAGCGCGCTTTCCACGTCGCGGAAGAGGATGGCCGTGGAGAAGACGTCGCCCAAGATATGATGGGCGCGAGTGATGAAGGCAACGTCTTTGCGGTCGGGAACAGTGATTGCGGTAACGTCGAAGTAAGGAACCTCGATGTCGATGCGAGAGACGTCTTTAATGGCCTGCAGAGCCTTGCCCTCTTCGACTAGGATGGCGCTCTCAAACTCATCCTGAGACACGCTAACTTGATTCCAATTGAGATTTAGGTGACCAAGATCGGACAAAGAGAAATTGCCCGCGCCAAAACGCGTCTGGAAGATGCTGTGGGCTGATAGTGCCACAACGAAGGCCTTGTGCAGCTCATCAGCGGTAGGGGTGGCAAGACGGTCTCCGATGTATCGGGCTGTTCCGATCAGGGCGCAGTAATCAGGGTTGTCGAGCGACCTCTTGAGGAATCCCTTTTGCACGTCTGTGGCGACTGCTGGGCCGGTCGTATATTCCTCGGTCTCATCTACCTTAGGAATGGCGACAACGACCTTCTCCAGCTCTCCTATCGTGTCTAGTCGCAAGACTTGGATAGCAATAACCGAGTATCCGTACTTTTTAAGACCGTTAGCTAGCCGGATAGATGTTAGAGAGTTTCCGCCCAGCCGAGTGAAGGATGAGCTGCTATTAAGTTCTTTTGTGGAGACATGTAGCATCTTAGAGAAGGCCAGGCGTAGAGCATCGTAGCTAGATAGCTCCTTACCTTCCTGCTCTAAACCTTCGTCGTCGTGCAAGAATCGCTCATCTAGCTGCGTAGAGAGTGCGCGCTTGTCAATCTTACTATTCACCGTGAGAGGGAAGCTGTCTAGGGCCACAATATCGTCGGGGACGATAAACGGGTCGTAGCGCACCCGCAGGAACGCTCGCAGCTCATCAACATCCACAGTAGAGGGCTGAATAAAGCCAACCAGCTTATCTCGCCACATTAGAGCGACAGCGACGCGCACGCTAGGGAAACTTAGAAGCGCTGGCCCGACCTCTGTCTCAATGTTGATCAAGAAGCCTCTATTCTTAACTAGCGAGTCTGTGCGTCCAGCCCACACGAAATCTCCATCCTCGGTCTTCTCAGCTAGATCGCCAGTTCTGTACCACCGCTCGCCATTCCACTGGATAAATTTGGCCGCCGTCAACTCGGCGTTGTTGAAGTATCCAGCGGCTAGGTTGGGGCCGCCAATCAAGACCTCACCCTTGTTGCACTCTTCGAGATTATGGTCCACGAGGACGACCTTGGCACCAGCAACAATCTCCCCAAATGGCGGTTCCTTGTTGGGGTCAATCTCCCCCAAACTGATAACGCACGTAGTTTCTGTCGGGCCATAGGTGTTGAAGATTTTTCGATCTGGATGCGTCCACTCGCGGATCACCTCAATGTTGGGTGCTTCGGCACCTAGGAAGATACAGACGGCCGGGTCATATGCCTTTGACGGCGCTAGCGAAGCCAGCATGGACGGGGTCAGGTGCAATACTTCGCACGTGGTGGCTACTTCTGGAAAGCTCGACGATGAGGCCATGACGATGGCACGGCCCTTAGTGAGCGTGCTCCAGACAACAGCTGCACAAGCGTCGAACGCGATTGAAAAGGCCAACATGACGCGTATATCCTTGTCAAGTGCAGACTCGAGATAGTCGCTGTGGTTAAAGGAAATGGCGAGGGCGTGGATGGCTCTGTGGTACACCATGACTCCCTTTGGCTTGCCGGTTGTCCCCGAAGTGAAGATAATCCATGACAAGAGGTCGTCTTTGAAGTCTCGGCGGAGTGCAGCCAGCTGAGCAGTCAGCTCGGCTGCATTGCCAAGCGGGGATCGTAGCCACTGCTTCTGGAAATGGACGGTGAACTCGGGCAGCGCAAGCCCGGGCACTGACGTTGTAACAAGGGCGAAGGGGGATGAGAGTTCGAACAACGTCGCTTCAATGCGAGACCGGCTCCAGGCGGCGACGTCAATGGGTACATAGGCAGCGCCGGTTCGCAGCGTGCCGAGAATAGAGGGTAACATCTCAAGGGACATGTCAGTCAGAACAGCGACCTTATCGTAGGGCTTGACCCCAGCAGCCAGCAGCGCGCGGGCAACACGCAACGAGGAGGTTTGCAACTCCGCATATGTGAGACGCTGCCCCTGCCACTCGACGGCGACTGAGTTCGGGATCTTAGAAACCCAGTCATCGAATTGGTCGACTATGGTGGCCTCAAGCAGCTTGGGAGCGTGGATTCCATTTGTGAACTGAGTATCGTGCACGCCATTTGTCGGTGTGGCGACCTTAACATCGTTCGTTCCGTTTTTCGTTGTCATTGTTGTTTTCGAGGTGAGGATGTCGCGGTATGTCGACAAAAAGGAAAAAGGCAGGAGAAGTTTGGCTTAGGCTGAGTCCTCAAGGAATAGGATCAAGATGTTTCTTTTATTGATCTTGTGTAGAAGATAGAATTATCCCTCTGAGGTCGGTGCCATGTTCGCGATAGATGTTGTAAACACACAGCATGAGTATGGCGCTAGACTGTAGTAGAATAAGAGCCTTACAGTGCATGATTTGCGGCTTATACAGTTGTCATGCGCAGGCAGATTGGAGAGACTTGAAGACACCAAAATTAGCAACAAACATTCATCCCAAGCTAAACAGCGTGGTGTGGATTACGGTGGCTGACATACCTAGGTAGGCCGTCTGGCTGACATTGCAGCTCCGGTGCTTGACATTGCAGATGGCATTGTGGATGTTCTAACAGACATGATTTGTATGTATCGTTTCGCTCTGTGCTTCATACGCCTCAGGAACCTTGACTACTCCGTATTTTGCCATCCCTCGGCATGGTATTATTGCTATTCTTTAACCTTGCCGAGGTCGTCGCTTACAATGACTCCTAGCATTGTATACACACAATTCTAGTTATGCACACCTAAAATACAAGCAGGGATAAAGATTTCAATGTCAGAATTAATATCTTGAATATCAAAAACTAGAGTTGAGCTTTTATTTTACGTCATCTTGGAGGTACCCAAATAGCCAGTATCGTAAAAGGAACTATAACAAAATCACCCTCAAAATTCAATTCGCTTTCGTCATTCATTTCCATGATCTCTAACCAGATCTCGTATAAAGAAGAATAACCATGATAATCTTAGCCATCCGATCGCAATACAAGCCCCGAGGCCCTACCAATTCTGTAAGAAGAGACCAAAGATGTGGCATCTATGCGATATTGTCAGTTGGGTTTGATGACGCAGGAGAGAATTCCAGTATATTGTACCTCATCAACAGCTGCGTCGGCATTTTCTGACAGCTTCAACTCGTCCAATATGGTTGGGCTACCTTGCGCGCTAGATTGTAGCATACGTTCCAAAGCAACTATGAGGCATCCCGGATCACTTTGTGATAGCTGTTGCGATGAGTGGGCCTTTTTCAGCCGCTCCATCTCTCCAAGACAGAGCGAAACTAATGCGAGAGATTGTTAGTCTACCCTGTTTTGTTGTGCTCATGGGACGTGCCCATGGCTTACATCGTGGGTGCACTTACTAGTCGCCTGCGACACGCTCTCGTGCAGGCCCCGCGACTCCCACCGGGGCCATTGACGACTGTCTTCGTATAGATTCTGCACCGTGGCCTTGATGCGACGACTGCGGCTGGCACATTGGGCCATGGCAGGCAAGCTGCCGGGCTCAAATCGTGCCGAATAGTACTCGAAGACCATTTCATCCAAGTTGTGGAACCCTGCGCCCGATATAGACTCAAGGAGAGCACCAAAACGTCTTGTGTTTTCTAAAGCAGATATGGCGGGGATGTTTGTACCCTTGTTAGTCCCCGATGCCGGTGTAGATGAAGTATCTGGTATTGAAGAGCGGCTGCTTATGCTTAATAGTGACTCGCCGGATTTGGATGTGTAAGACGGTAGTTGGCTAAGCAGGCCCATATGAGTCGATCCGTTGGAGGAGTAGATAGACCTTTGGCCCGACTCGCTAGATAGAAAGATTTAGTTTTAATGAAATCGCCAACATAGTGACCGACTATATTCCGACGGAGCATCGCAACAGCTTCAGGAGGTATGGGAGCGAGCTGGAGAAGATGATGAGTCTATAGAGGAATCAACTCACCTTGGTGAAGAACGGCTGTAGTTCTTAACGGGTGACAAAAGGCTGCGACTGCAACCTCGTCATATTAATATCAGATACATGGTGATTGGGATGTTGTTGCTGTTGCTGTTGCTGTTGCTGTTGTTGCTGCTGCTGCGATTGCTCATGGTGTAGTTGCATCGGGGATATTATCTCTCCAAGAAGCTCCATACGCATCTTCTCCATATGGCCAATGCAGGGTCCTGTAGCCGCGCTGCAGGTACAGTTCTGAGGTGGCATGGAAGGTTGCTGCATATAATTCTCATTTTCTTGCATGGGCTTAGCCATCGGATCCACCCAGGACACACTCTGCGCCTGGTTAGCCATCATGTCCTCGGCCATAATCATGTTGCTGCATTCGCTAGTTAGTAAACCAGTGCGCGGCAGGGTAGCATAAAAGGTCATAGACGAAGGGTCTGCTTGCGAAGCCTGATTATCTGTGCTGTCGTTGTCGGACAGGCGTTGCTCAGAACCACCGCGTGAATGGTGCTTGTTTGTATTGCTAGCGTCCAGGGTCTCTTGGTCTGTCTCTTCTGTTATGGTGCTGCTCTCAGCTTGTTTTCGAGCCTGGTTTATTTCCTGCACCCTTCGGCCTATAGGGAAGGGTCAGCACATGATAGAACATAGAATAGTACAATAGGTCAAGTGGATGCATACGGTGGTTTCGCTGTGCGATTCTGTTTTGATGCCTGTCGTCCTTGGATCAGCATCCATCTTAAAACATCACACCCCAAGGCATACACTCATAAATGACATCTCACTCACCTTCTCAGCTCTATGGCTCTCGGGCTGGTGGATCGGCGTGACTTTTTAGTGGCTCTTGGCGGGTTTCCCGGTGTTTTCTCTAACATGCTATGCTGGTGATTGGCCTGGTGCAAGTCTCAGTGGGGGAAAGGCAAGACCAAGACAGTGACGGCAAATGCAGATGCAGATGCACACGATCAGGAGGAAAGAAAATCTCAATTAACAGCCGTCCGCCCTAGAATATAGCCACTTTGTCTTTAAACTTATGCACGCAATCTCGGGGTTTAGGAAGAAGACATCTTGCAGAAAAGCCCATTATTCAGAATCTCATCTAGTTATAGCGTGCCCTCGTTCCGGCCCCCATCTCTAGCGCGGTACTTATTTAGTATTACTGGTCTCACTCCATATCACGCAGATGTCCCGCGGCTGAACGCCGTCATCACCTCACGGTCCGGGATGATGTCTCCATTGCTTGCAGCCAGCAATCGTCAAATACGCGAAGCACATACGTCCTTCATCCTCCACAAGTCGCACCGGAGATGGGTAGAAGACTGTAGGCTAGGGCCTTTGGGTGGGTTTGGTAGGATTCTGGTGTAAAGCCTCACGCAATTCCGCTGTCTACCTGGATCAAAACTAAAATCTCAGTCAGCTTCACTATATATTACAGCCCCTCAATGCACTTGACTCGGCGCTTTCATAATATAGCAATTAGAAAAACTGTTCACGTTTTGCTTCAATAAGATACATGAAATATTCAAATCTTTCATACCACCTGCCAAGGTTGTGTTTAGCTATATCGTGTAAGGTGGAATCATATTGCTTTAAATATTCAACAAAAGTCATGATAATAATACATAGTAGTCAAGTGTGTACTATTAATGATTGAACAACTAAGCAAGCTCTGAGAAACTCGAAAGCACTGGCACATCGGTATTTCTTGGGGCTAGAACAAGATCGACAACGTTATTTAGGGTATTATAATGGTATGCGCTAGATCTAGGAGTCTTTATCCCTTGTATACTAAACTCATCTAAATAGTCTAGAGCGAATGTAGCCCTTTTGCCATGTCATTGGCCTAATATAGCCAAAGAAGGCTGGTAGGGAGATCATTCCCAAGTAGAGTCGTTTCCTGCATACTAGTGTAACTTAATCGATCACGTCAAAGGTGCTATATTTGTTTTTAATTGGTGAGAATATACTCCGTACGCTTTCCCCTTGTCATATGCATTAACAGGTATCACTTTGCACCTTTAAGTGATCAATTGCGCCATCCTTGCTACGCGTATCTCCGACATACTTCCCCATTTATCTGCCACGATACATTATACCTATGAATGTAACTGAGAATTCAGGGATGGTGCTCTTGGAATGTCTCAAAAGTTAGCTGTTTAAACAACCTCGGAAGTATGCATATTTCTTGTTAAAGTCATGGCTGAAGCTATACCGGCGGAATACCGCCGGGGCACCGCTTATGTCCGTCTTGTTGGCAGTAATCCGTAATGTGTTTTGGCTCGAGCGCTCGAGGGATCCAGTCGTGGCCCAGTCGTTGGTCTCGGCTGTGGCGATCGTCTTATTTGCTTAGGCAGACCAGTATGTATTTATTGGGCTGGCCTGTACGGGAGGACTATAATACAGACGCCTACAAGGATAGGACACATCCGTCACTCACTAGTGGACAAGACCCAACTGACTCCTAGGAGCTAATGAGTTTGGGTACTGGTCTGACAAAAAAAGACAATGTTCTACCAAATGGCCCACTATAACAACCAGTCGGTTGGTTATCATTTTGGTTGTCATGTCAGGTTTCTAATTTATAGAGCCTCTTACCCCACTCATAGTCTTGTCGTGCCTCAACCCAAGCCCCGCCAAGAACGGGTACGGTTCGGGTCGGGTCCAGCTAGCCCCGTCGGAGTTAAGGTCCACAGGATCTATACAGGTAGTCCCGAGGTCAGGTGTTACCTAGGTATAATCCCGTGGTGGGCTGACAAATTCAGTTGGAATATGAGTGTGGTGAGCACTAATATGGAAAGGGGAAAGTATAGAGTGCCAGGCCTTATCCGGTACAGATGTGTATAGAAGTTGGGACAGATATGTCTATATGAGGGGAGCACACAGAGACGCACGTAGCATAGTCTGAAAATATTCCTGAGATCCCGGTGTCCAGGTGAATGACACCATGTTTAATCTCTACCATCCAAATTATCAGCTCTCGCATTATCTTAAAGCATATACCTGAATAATGGAGAGCGATCACCCAGCGAATCGGGATTCTCGGGATATTCTGAAGGATCCATAGCGTCTCGTTTCCGGTTAATACGCTGGTACGCCATGCGCAGAACGACAGTCGCTATCATGCCCACGACAACAAAAGCAAGCTCAAGGGAGTGGCCAAGAATGTAATTCGGTGCATCTTGAGCACGATAGAAGTTTGAGGACATAGCTGTTGAGAAAAGAGTATTAGCCTGTATCTCAGACTCCCCATTGATGCGATATCATTACCTCCTGCCAGGTTTCCTAGTCCAATATAAATAGCCATGCCGGCGGCTCGCTTGTAGTCGCCTGCCATATTGACACTGAGCCATGTGACATTTCCGGGGAAAGCTGGATAGATTCCTTTTGGTGTTTGTGTTAGTTGGGATATGTATACAGAGGTTTGCAACCAGAATGCACTTACCGACGACCGCGACGAAAATACCAAAGTACATAACACCTGGGACTCCCCGTCCAGTAGATGCGAGACAGATGATGAAACCGATTCCAATCATTCCCATAAAGAAGAGAATAAATGGGGAGCGCTGCTTGCGTCTATCTGATACCCATGCTGCAATAACAGCGACAATTGCTGCAGTAATATAAATTGGTACCTAATATGATGTTGTTAATCTCCGCTTCAACAAAGCTGTAAAACAAAGAGCTTACAGTAAGGAGCTGGGCGGTCGAAGACGTATAACCTAGATCCTTGATGATCGAAGGAAGGAAAAGAGAGATGCCGTATAGCGGGCAGGTAATACCCCAGTACACTTCGTACGGATCAGTCAATGATGCATTGAATACCCCAGAGCAAACAGAACTTACTGAATAGACCCAACCAAATCTGCCAGTCTGTGAAAGCATCAATGACATAGCGCATTTCAAATTTGTCATTGGTTTGGTCAATTTCGCGCGCGTCTGCTGAATTTTGAATCCGCAAACTGTGGATCACAAAGCGGCGCTCCTCTTCAGTCAAAAAGGTTGCAGTTTCGGGGGAGTCATGGATGGCAAATGGGGCTATAAGTGCCACAAGAACCGTAAGAAGACCCTCAAGAATAAAAATCCATCTCCAACCAGCATATCCGCCCACGCCGTCCATTTTCTATTAATTTGGAGATACATTAGTAAAGTTGCCACTGAGGCCAGCGAGTAGATCACCTACAGCGATGGCGTATGCAAGAAGCCCAGAGAATGCACCCGCAACACTGGCAGCGCTGAAGAAGAGAGCTTGTCTAAATTGTGCTCGATGGCGTGGGTACCAGAGTGTAATGTAGTATGCCACACCTGGATACAAACCGGCTTCTATTTCGTTTCATACAATGTTTAGTCTTGACTTGAACAGGATGCACGTCGGGAGGGGGCAAGATGTCAACATACCAGCAACGCCCAAAAACAATCGAGTTGCGAGCAATCCACCGTAGTCGTTGACAACTCCCATCAGGGTCTGGTTGCGTAGTCTTTAGTAAATCGTGTTCGAGACAAACCTCAAAGAATGCGCGCGCTCACCATAACAATTCCCCAGGCCACCATGATCAAAGGAAGCCATCTCGAGGGTCTCAGCTTCTTTAAAAGCAGATTACTCGGCAGTTCAAAGACGCAGTAGGTAAAGAAGAAGACAGTCACTACCCACAAACAGATGTTAATTGGCCATTCTTTTGTACAAAAGAAGAAAACGAGGGGATTCATCATACAAGTCCAATTGTACTGCGGTCCCGTCATATTAAGATCATCAACAAGCCCTTCAATCTTTGCATTGCCGATATTCCCACGGTCCAAGAAAGCCAACAGATATAGCATGCTCAGCATGGGAATAAGACGGATGTCCATCTTTCGGAGAACAGCTTTTTCATCAACTCCCTCGAAGGTCGGCGGGCCGAGGCTGGATGCTTCCGCATCTGCGACTAGCCCATCTTGCTTGAGATCGGCGCTGTATGGGGAACCTTGGACAGTTGTATCCTCGAATTGGTGTAAGGAGGTCTTCTCCGGTGTGTCTTTTGAATCAACCATGGTAGGCAAAGAGAGATGAGAGAAGAAGAGAGTCAATCAGTGCGGACATCATTCCGCGAGCATTTATACTTCTCCCTTGAAAAAGGTTTAGTGTGACCCGGGGTAACTCCGAAAACTGGGGAGATCATCCCTTGGCATGAGGGGTATACCACATTGGGATAGAGCCAATCGATGATCGAAACAGAGGAGCATCCACGCAAAGCCACCCAATACGAGCATTTCATCAAATAATGTGTCCCGATAACACATTTGGTGGCACTTGACGGTTGAGCGGTTGTTTAGCCTCGGGTAACTTGATATTGAAAGCAATCTTGAGTGGCAAGTTGTGCCATTGCCGGAGACTTGCACCTTTTAATCGCTGTCATAGCGCGTGATATATTGAGGAATATTGTACGAAGTACATGTGAGTACAATGGGGACATAAATATGCGGGGGGGCACACCGTTTCCCCCTGGTTACTGGCACAACCCTATGGACGCTATAATACTTGGTAATTACCATAATGTAGCACAGCCCGCTTATTACACATGTGTTTATTACACATGTGTTTATTACACATGTGTTTATTCTGAAAATCCTTCTTCAGGGTCCCAGGTTGCGTTGTATCATACATTATGTATCCATAATACGATGTTGGGGTCTTGGGTCCTTATCTCGATCCACCACCTGGGCACTTCCAAGCTTCAGAGTCAGATCATTCCATACATGGATGCATATACATGTCAACTGGCTTAAATTTAGCATCTATAAGGTTTAAGTCCCAGCAAAAGCCTTACAGTGTTTGGAATATGAGCGGAAATATAGGAGTACAAAGCCTGTCCGGCTGTCCTACCCAAGGAACGAGGTCACCAAGCCATTATGGATCTCTCAATTGATCTCCATAAATCACTGTGTTTTAATTCTACCGCAAACTTTGGGATATGCCAACATATGCCCTAAAAAACAGGAGTGATATCGAAGCAACAAATCCAGCAACCTGGTTGGGTGGCAGGTGTAGTGCACCCGAGACTAATATTACCAAACTCCCTACGTGTGTACCACTCGAGTAGAGGGCTAGTAAATTCGATGGGGCCACATACATTCGCATTTGGAGGGCTCTGCGGTTGGTTGATGAGTGTGGGCATTAGTCACCATGACGGGGAATCCAGATTGTCAAACAGAGCGGTTATATATACATACTACAGTAGGAGACGAGCAGAGGAGAGCAGCGGGCCAGCAGCCCTGGGTACAAAGCTTGTAGTTTGCGCCCGAAGGAACGGGAATGAAATCGGGAATCATGAAGCTTTCCAGGGTGTTGTTTGTCGGTAGGGCTTGAGTTTGCAGAAAGAGCCATGGTAGGGGTGATAGGATGGTGAGATGCATTGTGCCGGAAGGAGAGGGTCTCCGAAGTACAAGTCAATTTTAATTCAAGTGCGTTAGCTCAACTATCGGGAAACGGAATGCAAGAGATGGCACCTTGTGGTCCTTATATATGGTCAAGTCTAGCCGTTGAGTTGCTGTTGTGTTACCAAAATATGCTTGTTTAACCCTAGAGAATACCGCAACCATTCATGTGGAATCAATTGTGGCCTTGGATTGGAGATGAGAACTCTTGGGATATAGAAGATATTCGTTGGTTAATTTGGATTAAGTACCCATTACTTGAGGTCCCATCTGCTATTATCCGTGACTTTGATTTTGGTTTGTTCCATGCCACTCTCTAAATTGACCGCAGTCAAAGTAACAACTAAAAAGCGCAGCACCACGATGAGAACAACGGTGACAGGGATCACTATAATATGGCAAGTCTTGGAAATTGGGAAATAGTTTTGTCACGGCCACGACAATGTGTGATGAGTCGATTAAATTGCTAAATATAACAGCATGATCTACAAGCTCAGAATCGGCAACTGAGTTTATGGCTGAGTTGGGAACATCACCAAACGCGGGAAGACATGGAATATTTCTTTTTCCTTGCTTCTTTTATCCTTTTCTCGCCTTAGTAGAGGTATTTAACAGATCATATTGCACATTTGCTCGTTTTCTCGAGAAGCATCCTAAAGAGACACCTGGAGTGCCATAGACGACATTTTTACCTGTCGAGGATACGATACCACTAATCTCCATGCCTGTATCTTTACAGTAAAAAAAATATTGTAGAACTAATTGTTAGACAGAAGCATGAGCTTAAAGTATGGGGGCCATTTAGCCACATTTGCCCTCAGGGTTAGATCACCACGGGAAAAGATCCGACATTCAATCATCATAGCATCATAGCCCCATAACCTCTGCCCCTCGATCAAAGTGGCCAAAATGACTCTCACTCAAGACCATATCTCACAGGGCCATCTCCCTCTTGAAAAATCTCCAATTTCCAAAGCAAGATGCCATCAACCCCATGGACCAAGCCTGACACAAGCACACGCCCAATCGCCGTAATCGGCGGCGGCGTGATGGGCCGACGAATTGCCATGATGTGGATAGCCTCGGGCTTCACGGTAATCCTGTGCGAGAAAGCGCTCGACTACGGCGACGCCGTGAGCTACATTCAGGAACACCAAGCCGAACAAGCTAGCAAGCAAGGCACGGAACCCGCCGAGCTGAAAACAACAACCTCGCTACAAGAAGCCGCGGGGAACGCATGGATGGTCATCGAAGCCATCCCGGAGAAGCTGGAGATGAAGATTGAGCTCATAACGGAGCTGGACAAGATCGCTCCGCCAGAATGCATAATTGCCAGCAACTCGTCATCCCTACGGACCAGTCAGATGATCGTCAACACGGAGAAGAATTACCGCATCTGCAACGGTCACTACTACATGCCGCCGGACCAGACGTACTTTGAGGTAATGTCGTGTGGCCACACGGATCCTGCTATCTTTCCGTTTTTGATGGAGAAGGCTACCCAGGCTGGGTTCAAGCCTGTCCATGCTCAGGTTGATTCTACCGGGCTGGTTTTCAACCGCATTTGGGCATCGCTTAAGCGGGAGATTTTGCTTGTCTTGGCTGAGGGCGTCAGTGATGCTCATACCATTGATGAGATGTTCAAGAGTTGGTTCAAGGCTACCAAGGGTCCTTGTCTGATGATGGATACTGTTGGCCTGGATACTGTGTACAATATTGAGGTTGTATATAGCCAGCAGCGTCAAGTGGATACCACTGCCATGAAATGGCTGAAGGAGAATTATGTTGACAAGGGCAATCTGGGGGCCAAGGCTGGAAAGGGTTTACTTGGATAAAAATCATTATAGATTGTTTTTAGAAGTCGCAACACAAAAGTTTCTAGAATAGACCATTGAAGTTACATACATACAGTTCTGATTGTAGAAGTCAGACATGATAGGACACCAACTAAAACTATTTATCGAACGTTATACTACTTCGTTCTTTTTCCGTATTAGTGCTCAGCCCTTGCCGCTTTTTGCTCCCTGAGTACAACTGAGCACGACCACTTCGCTCTGAGGATGAGCGAATGGACGAATTTGCTTTGGACATCTACAATCTTCCAAGATTGACATGTACATAAAGCAACTGGCATGGATTAGCCCGTGCCTTCTTCTTTCTGACACGCGCTAGGCGTATAACGTCAAACATGGAAATCTTTTTGTCAAGTCTTGTCCCCCATGACTAAATTGGCCCCCATACGCCTCTAGGAGCCTAGTAGGGAGAGCACATTGCGATCCATACTCGTAAAGCTTACATGGTGTTTCTTACCAATCATTTTATTTGACGCATGAGACGAACTTCCAGGAACACACTACCTTTCTCACCTTTCTCGGGCTGTGCCATCGGTGTTTATATTAGATGCTCGAGAGACACTTATTCTTCTTGAGCTGCCTACTCCTTATAACAACAGCTTTCGGATCTGTCGACCACATTTCTCCGATTCCCCTGCTTATACCGTGAACTGTCCTCCTCTTCATCGATCCATAACGCACCAATAGCAGAAGGAATGTCATCGAAGACCCAGTGCCCGACCGTACCGCCGACCATGCGTGCTTGGGTACGCCGGCGGCGCGGTCCTACTAGTAGCGCGCTCGAGCTAGCCACCAACTATCCAACCCCCGACATGCCCACGGGCTCGTCGCCCGACGTGCTAATCCGCGTGTCAAACGTATCACTACAATTCAGCAGTGAGATGATAATGAAGATACTGCCCAAACTACCTTTCACCAGCTCATGGATCCCGGAGATTGAGCTTTCCGGCGTGGTAGTAGCAGCTGGCACGGGTGCACCAGCAGAGCTGCGCGATCCGGGCTCACATGTCATTGCCTTTCAAAACATTCCCAGCGCCGTGATCATGGGCCACGGCGTGCTAGCAGAATATGTGCGACTGCCTGGCAGCCAGGTCGCACGTATCGATGACGGTATTGACATGGCGTCAGCGTCGGGCATCATCGGCTCCGGTAGCACGGCGCTCAAGATGATTCGCTCAGCAGGTGTCCGCGAGGGTCACACGGTGCTTGTGAATGGGGCTAGTGGGTCGGTCGGTTCGGTGCTCGTACAGTTGTGCAAGTTGCGTGGTGCAAAGGTGGTCGGCGTGGCTAGTGGAGGTAACGAGCCCATGGTTCGTGATCTGGGTGTAGATGAGGTAGGGACAGTTGCCAGTCGCCAACGTTGCATAAGGAAAATGACTAATATACAAATAGTTCATCGACTACCGCGAACATGAATCCCTGCCAGCCTACCTAGCGCATCAGTATGGCGACAAGCCGTTTGACTTTGTGCTTGATTGCGTCGGCACACAAGCACTTTTTGTCAACTCCCCGGCTTATCTTAAGCCTGAGGGGGCTGTTGTAAATATCGGCATGCTTGAGGGGATGTATGTGACGTCGCGCAATGCCATGCTCAACAGCTGGCTGCCCATCTGGCTGGGCGGCGTGCAGCGTCGATATATAATGTTCAGCACGCCCCCGGCATGTGACGACGCGGTCTACGTAGCACGTCTGATCGAGGAGGGCCGCTTGCGTATCCCTGTCGACTCTGTCTTCGACATGAAAGATGCCATACGTGCCTACGAGCGCATCGCCACAAAGCGTGCGCGTGGCAAGGTCGTGGTCAAGGTGCATGACGAGTAGGCCGCAGGCATGCTGAGGGTATATAAGGGGGCTTATGTTTACAGAGATTGATTGGATTCAGATTGTACATGGCTCGGTCAACTGTGGTGTCGAGTGGACGCGTATCTGAACCATGATACACACTTGTCTATTAGCGTGTCGTGGGCAAAGATGGTAGAGGCCGTACTAGACGTCGCCAGGGCTTCACAATGGTTTTGGAGTCGCGCGCCATAACGGTAGCTTATCAGTACTTTCAGGCTACGGCAGTGATGCTATTGACTCTTCGACAAACTCGATTATGAGGCATACACAGATCACTCAGACTGGAATCTACTTAGTGGGCCTGACTCTGGGCGTCCTAAAAGCAGCGGCGGCTAAGGAAAGCCCCAGCTGGCAGAGGAAGTCAAGTACATACACGATAGTTAGTTATGGCTACGTATAGGTACGTCGATTTACACATTTTAAGCCGTTTCTACCATCTACATTCTAGATAACAACACAAATCGGGGGGGAATATCTAGAAAAAGGACATCTAAAAAGAGTGAAAAAAGATACCAAAAGACGTCATAAGGCTGTATAAGCGGCCGGCTAGTCCTGTCCGGTATAAGATAAAATTGTATTCTCGGCCCCGGGATTATATAGGTTCGATCCATGTCGCTTCGGGCAGTGCAATTATAGGACAATGAGTTGCAAATCTTTGACAGACCGTGAAACACGATTCGAACCAAATGGGCGGCGGCAAGGGAGAAAATGAACCTCGGAACCAGTCGCCAAATTGATGTACAAGAGTGTTGAAAAAAGGTAAGGATAAAAGGAAATGACCAAAAGAAAGTGAAGTAGGGGCATGAGAATAGGTATCGATCGTCCAAGAAAAACCAGACGGGGAATCAACGGTCATCAAAAGTATTAGTATCTAGGAGATACAATGATAAGAAATCACAGAGGCAAAGAACGTGGGTAAAGTGAGAGAGGGCAATCAGAACAAGACGACGGCAACAGATAAGCGCGCTCTGAGACCTCGGAGAAAAGGGTATAGAGTGAAAGGCATTAGAGTAAAGGCCCTAGGGTGCGACTTGTAATCATTAGGGTATAGAACACCCATAGGGCCAATTAGTGCAAAAGGGGGTTGACCCTTGAAGAAATTAGCCAAACAAGGTTGAAGACAAACGCGCGAACGAAGCCTTGACCAGAAAAAGAATAATTAAGGGGATTTCCTGCGACGATGGACTTTCCATTCCGCTTTAGCGACACGCATGAACATTTCGGTGTCTTTGATGGGAACCCAGCTAGTGAGGACTTTCATGATGTTCTCAAAGTCAGACTCGAGAATGATATCACGCATGCCATCAATAAGGGCAGCAGATGAAGCATGCAAGACGTCAAGACCTTGGCCAAATGTCCTTGGGTTCTCGGGAATGGGGACACTGTTCTTCCCTGCAGAGGTTGCGGCACGGCCAGTATTGTCTTCAGCATCTCCAAGGAGCATGAAAACATCCCACACCCGAAGCTGAGCCGGGAAGGGGATTGAGTAATTAAAGAGAGTGAGGTACCAGCGAGTACCGAAGGCTGTGGGTGGGATTCCAACCTCGTTCTGCAAAAAGTAAGCGAAGCGTTAGTGGACATTCTTCGTGTTTCGAGCGAAATTCACTTACTAGTTTCGTGGCCACTTCTCCTCCGGCGAGCCACTCTCGCTCAAAGTCGGCCAAGGCCTCCATTAGACCAGCAAAGCCAGACTTGTATAGCTCTTCCAGACCTCGTAGCTGCCACAATCTGACGAGCATAATAAAAGCATGTTCCTCGTCGTAGTAGGCCAGTAATGTGGCCGCTAGTGTTGCCATTCCCTGTACGTAGCCCGTGTCAGGGAAATATAACGACATGGCATGGAGGACACGGAACAGTAGTCTTTGGCCACCCCGATAGCGCCTCCGGAACATAATATGGCTGGAGATCGTCCGTGGCACATCTATATCAATCTGAACATCGTCCGGTGACGAGATGAACTGGAGCTCATTGAAGGCTTCGATGAGCTCGTCCGCGGGTGGACTGCCCTTATGGCGTCGGGCACTGGCCTCAAGGAATGAGTACCAGGCCGTTGACCGCCACCGGTCTGGAATGCCTTTCCAAGTTCGCTCGATCAACTTTGAGCTCTGAGTGTCGAACTCAAAGGTCATACCACCGCCATGCTTGTTCTTCTTCGTCGGCTTCGCCATCTTGGTCCACTTGTCCTCACGCTGCCACTCCTTCCTTCGCATTGCGCGAGTAATTGGTGCGTCTTCTTTTTCGTCACCAGAGGGAGTGGGCAGAGTGAGCATATCAGCCGCCTCATCTTTGGCCTTTCGGTCTCGGTTGTGAGGCAGATGATTGGTCGCCGCACGCAAACGAGATGTCGAGCGGCGCAAGGGTGGACCGTAGTTGCTCTGCGATGAAGATGGACGAGCGCTTAGGGAACTGTGGGATATTTTGCGGGCTAGAGATGGACCATTGAAGGAACGGTTGCTGGCCGAAGCGGTTGGCGGGCGAATTGAGCGTTTCCGCCGAGGTGTCTCAGAAGCGAGCAAAAGACTAGTCGTAACTCGCTGGAGTGGGTTAATCTCGGAGCCATTGGAGTTCTTTGCAGGTCGAATGAAGCCATAACGATCGACTTGTTCTGCACCGATATTTTGCCAATATTCAGCGCCGCCTGCTAGCTCCTGGGTTTCCCTCTTGATTCGGATACGTTCCACTTCGACAGACGCCCTTGGTTTGGTTTCATTTCCAGTCTCATTCGTAGCGAATGATCCAGAGGTTTCAGAATCCGGGACCGCACCCTCTTCCCATAAGACCCCGTTTTCTGAGGCCATTGCTTTCGCAACCTCAGAGTCGGTAACATTGTCTTCGCCCTTCTCGTACATCAGCCGAACTCGCCGTGACAACATATCTTCGTCTGCCGAGATTGCCCTGCTCGGAAGGCTAGTCTGCCGCGGGCGAAGAGTGCCCTGAGGTCTGGCGTGCCGTGGAATCGCTTTCGGTGTTCCATTTTCTCCTTCGGGTCGGGTCATGGTAATGGCAGGGGGCGGCGCAATTTCAGATGTCTGTCGCTCCAACTGTGGACCACAACTCTCTTCCGGTATTTCCTGACAGGGCTGGCGTAGCTCTTGGTGAGGTTCCTTTTCTTCTAGGCTTTGCTGGGGTGGGTCTAGTTGTTGTTCGGGCTGCTCGTCTAGCTTCTGCTGGAGGGGTTGGTCTGGGTGTGGTTCGGGGTGCTCCTCCAGCTTCTCCTGAGGGGTTTTCGGGCGTGGACGTTTCGCATCACTCTTTATCAGACTCCCGCGATTGGAAAACTTCATAGGTTTATCCAGACCATCCAAAGAAGCTGTCGGTATATCCAAGGGAATACCAGTAAAGGGGTGCTCGATCTGAGGCACTGGCGGAGGCTCTTCGGAGCTGAGTTTCCTCTCCATCTCAAGTGATCGTTTCTTCAAACCACCCCACTTTCTTTCTGACCATCGAGAGCCCGGTCTTGAGCCCGGTCGCGAGCTGGGACGGGAACCTGGTTCATTCACAAGAATGCTGGGCACGCTGCGCAAGGAGGGCGCGCCCTCCGATCGAATCGTTCGGGTTTCATCTCCAACGGAAACCGATGGCGCGAGCCGTGGGAATATACGCGCGGATGCACGATCGTCACTCGAACTGGCTGATGCAGCGCTTGTGCTGAAAGATCGGCCATTGGAGGCTATTGGCGCATCGCCTGTGGGCAACGAGACCGACCGGTTTGCAAGAGGGGCGGCAACGGTATTTTCAAAGGGCACAGCGTGAATTGTCGGATTGGACTCCGATCGGTCGGGCGATAACGATGCAGGAAGCTCATTCACCATTATCCTGGCATGACTTGCGACTCTGCGCGTAGGCTAGAATCGCGTGAAGGAAAGGAGTGTAAGGACAAGCCGAAAGGGGGGGCCAGATTAAGCGAAAATGGAGATCCAAGTAAAAAGGAGCGACAAGGGGAAAATCACAAGGGAAGTTCAGCAAAACAAAATCTCCAGAATTAAAATTGAGAGATACCTGGAGGAGTGGAGTTATTTTGGGTCGATTCTTGGCGCCTCTTTAGGTCAGTGCTGGACTTTAACGGGGGGCAGCTTTGGAGGTTTCATATCATTCCCTGTAGTTTACATATACTACATACATATGTATATATACAACTCGTAACTCGATATCTTCATAACCATACTACTCGTAATTCTCTACTCCGTACTCTGTTCTGTTCCTCATTCCCCTCTTAAAATAGAATACCAAGGGGGGTGTCCCACCTCTATGGGCCGCGTGTGGATCGGAAACAAGGAGTGTGGTGGAGTACGCTAGTTCTAAGGTGCTTAGATTAGAATCATTGCCCAACGGATGTGACATCAAGAGGTAATCTGTTCAATTGTATCCGTGCATACCCAACTATAGAGTACGTGGACAACACAGAGTAGATGCAATTAAAACCCCCCAATTCCCCCCTGAACGCCCCAGATGTACAAAACGCGTGGAACTCCTGTAGCCGAGGCTTGGATAACCATCAGCTGTCAATGCTCAATGCAGTCAAAAAGGGGGAAAGCCCCCAGCTAGAACCAGCGCAAAAAGAAAAAGTATCATAAGGGCGTGAAACGGTCAATCCAGCGACCCAGCGTTAGATCCAGCTCAAGCCACAGCAGCTGCGTGAGCTGATGGCGAGTCGCGAGTTGGCCGAGCCCGATCTACAGGCTCTTTGGGCAAGAGTTCGATCTGACGGACTAGGAAGCTCTTCTCATCCGTAAATTGATCATCGTCAGTTCGGTCCTCCAAGAATTTAGGTAAAAACCTCAGCAGTCGATCACGGTTGTTGATCAGAATTCGTTGCACCGGCACCGATTTGGTCGGGTTGGCCACAAACACCTAATACCTTGTCAGAGCGAGCCCTCATTTGCGTTAGGAGTGATTTGAGGGCAAACTTACTTTGAAAACATGGAATCCTTCGTATTGTACCATCTTGCGGTCGTCCCGCAGCAGTTTCATGCAGAGTTTGAGATTATCTCCACTCTCCACGTATGCCATCATCACATTGTAGTTCGCACGGTCCAATAGGATCTCCCCAAGAAGCTTGATGCTTTGACGCTTGGTGACATACGAGTCCGAGTGGACCAGGATGCTGTTGAACCGCCCAAAGAATAGTTCAAAATTGGTTGCCAGGTACGAAGTCACGAGGCTCTTATGGCGGGTCAAAATCTCCTATAAAAGATATGTTAGCCATTTATCATCCCGTGGTCAACCTTGGGATAACTATCGATCTGGAACTTACCCTGAATGTGGTGAACGCATCTGCGCTGACTTCGAAATTGCTCTTGTCGATCCAATCAAAAAATCTCCAGAACACACCATCTCCCCGTTGCGGCTGGTTAGGCTTCACATCTGATAGTCGTATCGCCGATTCTCCTTCACTGGATTGGTCGTACAATACAATAGCGGTGATGACGTCGAATTTCAATGCCTCTCGAAGAATGACGCCACATGGCATTGCACTTTGACTCTGCATGTAGCCACGGCATAACTCGACAATGATTTCTGGCCGATGGTGGACAAGGTATGAGATGACTGGAGGATCCTTCTCGACGCCATATGAATTAGGCCGAAACCGAAGGATATGGGAGAATACGGTCTGGGTATCTTTTCGGGCTTCGAAGGGAAGCAAATGGATGCTTTTGGATAGATCAAAGAGTAGATCTTCTTGAAGGGTTGCTTGAACAAGTGCATGGACTTGATCCACTGATGCTGAGACCTCTGAACATGAAGATTATTGGGTTAACTCCTTAAAATTGCGCGTTGGGTATTACTTCCAAAGACCAACCTGGTGTTCCTTGTACTATCACCTTCATTTGACTGAGTTGCTTAGCCAGCTCCTCTTCGGCCTATTTTATTCGTTAGTCGGATTCTTCCATGTTTGATATCTCCAAACGAACCTTGGGAGCATTCTGGGAGTCATGGATCCTCAGTAACAATTCCTTGGTTGTCCGGACGATATCAGCAGGTTGCCGCGACCGGCCACGATTGAAAAAGAAAGCCATGGTGAGATGGAGAGAATATGCGGCAAATTGAGAAAGAAACTGAAGATTAAGGTGACATGGAATAAGTTATAATTGCAACGGAAGAATCAAGACTGAGTCCAAGGGGAAGCAAATGTGATGTATTCGACTGCAAGTTGCGAATAAACAAACCAGGGCGGGGCAACGGGCAACGGGCTCCTGCTGCCTGAGGCATCCGCTGATAACGGATTTTTTTTTCACTATCAAATTGCTATCTCTGCCCCTCCCCCTCCAAGGTTGAAATAATTTGATATTGGCCATTTATAAGTCATGTCAGCTTCCAATACCGTGGATCCACCTGTGGGTGAGAGATTCCCTGACTCGCATTCGGTATCGGATTCCTCCGATTCTAGCAACGAGGAGGGCTGGGAAGATGTCGAGCCCGATGATGAGTCGCAGCCTGTGGTTGGCCTCTTCACTGAGCAGGTCTTCCCTGATGCACGCTCAATGCTAAAGGAGTGCAAGGAAAAGTACAATTTTGATCTATTGAAGATTCAGAAGGATCTTGGTATGTACAGCTTCCTTCTACTACTCTTGCGGGAGGTCCAAAAATTGAGGCTAATTATTTTTCCGCTTCTAGATTTGGATTTCCTCGACAACATCAAGTTAGTCAATTACGTCCGCACCGAAGTCAAGAACGGAAACAACACCCCCGATGTTTCATCCAAGTCCAAATTCGAGGATGATGTTTATCTCAAGCCCGTTTTGGAGGACGATGCTCTCTTGTACAGCTTGGACGATCTTGCCGAAGAACAGGGCGAAGACGCTGCCCCTGCCACCGAGACAAACCGACAGGTTCTCGAACTCCAGGAGAACTTGGAGCGATTGCAGACCCAATTCTCCGAGTACCGTCTTGCTGTGCAGAAGTCGATGGACGATCAATTGTCGAAGGAGGATGATAAGCTTGCTGAATCGAACCCTCAGCCCTCGGCCAAGGCTATCGACAGATTGCAGGATGCTGAAGATGGATATTTCGTCTCGTACGCTTACAATGGTAGGGTATTTCGCTCAAATTTATCATTCATATAAAACTAACATAGTCTAAAGGCATTCACGAATCTATGCTCAAGGACACCATCCGTACCGACTCTTACCGCGATTTCGTGTACGAAAACAAGCATGTTTTCAAGGACAAGGTTGTTCTTGATGTTGGCTGTGGCACTGGTATCTTGTCCATGTTCTGTGCCAAGGCTGGCGCAAAGAAGGTCATTGCTGTCGACAACTCGAACATCATTGACCGGGCTAAGGAAATTGTCCACGACAACGGCCTTGAAGATGTGATCACGTAAGACTCGTAACCATCCCCCAAGGAATAGACAAGTACTGACTCTATCCCAGGTGTATCCGTGGAAAGATCGAAGAGGTTACTTTGCCCGTCGAAAAGGTCGATATCATCATCTCCGAATGGATGGGTTACGGTCTCCTTTTCGAGGCTATGTTTGATTCCGTCATCTACGCCAGAGATCGTTACCTCGCTCCTGGTGGTCTTATGGCTCCTTCTCACGCTACCCTGCGCCTCGCCCCTTACGCCGACCCGGAATTCATCGCGTCGCACATCTCGTTCTGGCACAACGTCTACGGTTTCAAGATGGACAGCATGCTTCACAAGATCTACGATGAGGCTGTGGTTCGCAGCAACCAGCCCACGACCGTTGTCGGAGAGTCTCAGATTTTCTTGACACTTCCCCTGCACACCATCACTGTTGAGGAGCTGTCGTTCTTGAAGGAATTCCAGGTCACCTTGAACCAGGATGTTGATGCATTGGATGGATGGATTATCTGGTTCGACATCTTCTTCATGCCCTCCCGAGAGTCTGTTCTACCTGAGGATGCCATCCCCTCAGACATGCAAAAGAAGGGAATTGTCTCGTTCACTACTGGTCCTCATGGAACCGAGACCCACTGGCAACAGACTGTCCTTCTCATTGACCATGCCAAGGACCACGCTAAGCAAGGTTCCCAGGCCTTGAAGAAGGGCCAAGTCATCACCGGCAAAATCGGTTATGAGAAGACCGAGAAGGGCTCTCGGGGGTGGACATCAGTGTTCAATGGGAGTCCGATGCAAATGAGAAGGGGGTCCAGCTATGGAGCCTCGTATAGGATCGAGCGATCTTTTAATACGTTTTCTGATGAACTAAAAGAGATATGACCACCTACATAGAAAAGGTTTATATAACCCAGCGAATATAAAAAAATGAGGTTTGTGGCCTTGTGACGTCTTTGTTGGTAGTCTTTTTCAGATGTCTAAGAAGACATTTTTTTTTTGGTGTTCCCTTATTTAGGAACAAGCAATATAGGTATCGATGTCGTAATTTGAGTCATGATCTCGTAGAACAAATGAAACATCTACAATTAATTCTGCGCTTCAGAATGTTTTTCCCGCCTAGGAGCCTCAGAACGTTCGTCGTGGCGATGGCGATGACTGCGATGAGAGGAGTGATGATAAGAGCGATGATGAGAGTGATCTCGGCTTTGATCTCGACGGCGACGATGATGTCTGTCAGAACTTCTTCTGTCCTTCTCACGTTCCCTGTCTGGGGCATCTAGTTTGAATCTATCAAGGCTGTTCACTGACGCGGATCGCCTTCGCCGATGGCCTGACCTCCGTATTTCCTCGGCTTTCAGAGTTTCGATCTCTCTTCGCTTCTCATCGTTCCACCGTTTCCTTTCCTGCTCTGTTGCTTTCAACTGACGCACACCCCGCTTTATGGCTGCGAGCGGGTCATTCGCACTCATTCGAGCCTGTGTTCTCTCTTTGCGTCTTGGGTCCTCATTACCCCAGACATCTTTCTCAGGCATCGCCCCTGGCGCTGTTGCATTTTGTTCTGAGGAGGAATACCACGGTTTCCGACCAATAGTCTCCTTAAAGCCCGCGGCGTTAGAGAACCTCATTGTGTATTGGTCTTCATAGCTGCGCTTCTTCCGTGCAGTTTCAGCCTCTGCTTCGGCATTCTTCTCTGTTTTAGCACTTGCGGCTGGGAACAGGTTGATATGGCCGGCCTTGTCTAGGATCGGGGCTTGTGCTGTATCAGCCTTGCGAGAGGCGAGCATCAACTCTTCCCGCTTAGCAACTGCTTGCGCCGCATCCTCCCGAGCATATCGTATATCTCGATCCGTATCATCTTCCCCGGCAATGCGTCTTCTCTTACGAAATCCTCCAACGTCGCCAGCGGACTTTTTGTCTGATCGAGGCCCGAGTTCAGACGACAGATGGGAGGGCGCCGGTGGGGGTGTAGCCGGACGTTCGCCGCGAAGAATCTTGATCCTGCGTTCGGCATCGACCTCTTGCATAATACGTTCATCTTCTTCTTCGCGGGCTTTTGCTTGCGCCTCGTCGCGCTTGACGCGTTCGATATTCTCGACGTTGTAGACGTTCCATGACTTTTTGCCGAGTAGATGGCTATAAAATAATTAGCTGGATTCGTAGATATTAAAAAATCGAAAGAAAACCCCCAACTTACAGAGGCATCTTGGAAACTGACCCTTGCGTGGAGGTTGCTCGATAGCAAAGAGCTGGTCTTATCGATAATGACGTCCCCACGGCCCGACGCTGTTCCCGGGGTGGCCAAATGCCCCGTCGAAAGCTTGACGGCTCCAACTCTCTTCTCTTCCCTTTAAATTTGATTTGCTCTGGATATCAGCATATATCCAGCAAATCCTTGAACATAAAAGTTTGAGAATTGACTCCAGGTCACCCGCGCTGCAGAGCCGACTGACTTGCACGGTTGCCTGCTCCTTTCCCGACACAGTGTCACTAAAACAATAGCTTCAACGGTTCTCCCCTCAACCTCTGATTAGCGACAATTAAACGGTCCATCATGTTCAATCGCAGCAATATCCCGAATCCATTCAGCTCCAGCGGACAACCCTCCCCGCAGGGTCACCCGAACCCCAACCAAGCACCCCCACGGTATGATACCGATCGCTCCCCCTCGTCCAGCGCAGGCTATGCAGCTCGGATCTATGGTGATGATGATGTGCCGATGACTGATGTGTATGATGATATAAGGGGTTACGGAGGCCCACCTCCACCAGGAGGGAGACCGCCGCAGCAGCAGATGCCTTCCAGGATGCAGTCCGGACAAAGAGGCGGAGGCCAGACTTGGACTCTTCATCCCAGCAAGAGTCCGAACGAACACTACACATTTGGAAACCTGTGAGTATCCTCTGGCGGGCCTTTTATTCTCGGGAGGGTACTAACACGCAGTAGCGTCGCTGTTTCGCCGCAGGACATCCCACCTTCACGAGATGGTACCGACGTTCTCCTCCTTATCAATGACCTCTTTGTCTTCTCTGCCCGCCCTCTCGAAGGTTTCCCCCGGTTACATGAGCATGTCGGACCCTCAGCGGACATGGGCCAACATCGGATTGAGAGATGCCATCAAGGTGCAGCTGTACGATCCGTTTAGCCAAGGCGGCCAGGCCTACCTAGGCTCGGCGGATGTTGAGGTCAGCTTCGCATCTACCAAGAAGCGGGTTGAAGCTCCTTACGACCAAGATGAATTAGCACAGGCGGTGATTAGGGTATGCCGACTTCATTCCAGTCCTGAATACATGCTAACAAACCCCAGAATTTCGAGAACCAACTATTCTCGCCTGGCCAGAGAATCCTGATGGATAATAAGAGCATCCCGCTCTTACTACAGGTCAAGACCGTTCAGCGGGTTGATTTGACGTCAGAGAAGGCTGATCTTAGTTCTGGACAAGTCGAGACCGATCCTACAGCCAGGGGTATTCTCACACGCCACACTCAACTTAACTTTTTCAAGGATACTCAGACCGGCATCAACGTGAAGCCATCTAACCGCCGCCCGGCGGCCAACTCTATTATCCAACCAGGCTTCAAGTTCCAGGACATGGGTATTGGTGGTTTAGACTCTGAGTTCAGTACGATCTTCCGTCGTGCTTTCGCCTCTCGCATTTTCCCTCCTGGTCTGGTCGAGAAACTTGGTATTCAGCACGTTAAGGGTCTCTTGCTTTATGGACCTCCAGGAACGGGTAAAACTCTCATTGCTCGACAAATCGGAAAGATGCTTAACGCTAGGGAGCCCAAGATTATCAACGGTCCAGAAGTTCTGAACAAGTATGTGGGTCAGTCGGAAGAAAACATCCGAAAGATGTTTGCGGATGCCGAGAAGGAGTATAAAGAAAAGGGTGATGAGAGTGGTCTCCATATCATCATCTTCGATGAGCTGGATGCAGTGTGCAAGCAGCGTGGTAGCGGAGCTGGCGGTGGCACCGGCGTCGGCGACAGCGTGGTCAACCAGCTCCTTTCGAAGCTCGATGGTGTCGACCAACTGAACAACATCTTGTTGATCGGTATGACCAACCGAATGGACATGATTGACGAGGCTTTGCTGCGTCCCGGTCGTTTAGAAGTGCACATGGAGATCTCGCTCCCCGACGAACATGGTCGAAGTCAAATCCTCAACATCCACACCGAGAAGATGCGGAAGAATAATGTCATGGATACGGATGTTGACTTGGCCGAGCTTGCTCATTTGACGAAGAACTTTTCCGGTGCTGAAATCGCAGGTTTGGTCAAGTCTGCTTCGTCCTTTGCTTTCTCCCGCCATGTCAAAGTCGGCACTATGGCTAGTATCAATGAGGATGTGGTAGACATGAAGGTCAACCGAGCCGACTTCCTCCACTCTCTTGATGAAGTCAAGCCTGCCTTTGGTGTGTCTGAGGAAGAGCTGTCCAGCCGCATTCCATATGGCATTATCGACTATTCTCCGACTATCAGCGAGATCCTGCGGGAAGGCGAGTTATTCGTCAAGCAAGTTGGAGTGGCTGAGTCAACTCCATTGTTCTCTGTCCTACTTCACGGCCCTCCTAGCAGCGGCAAAACCGCCCTGGCAGCACGGATTGCTATTGACTCCGGCTTCCCCTTCATCAAGTTGATCAGTCCGGAGGACATGGTGGGCTTTAGCGAGCCAGCAAAGATCTCACACATCAGCCGAATCTTTGACAGCGCCTACAAGAGTGCTACAAGTATTGTTGTCATTGACAACATCGAGCGAATCATCGACTGGGTGCCGATTGGTCCTCGCTTCAGCAACAGCGTGCTGCAAGCTCTCATGGTTTTCCTGAGGAAGCAGCCAACCCACGGACGTCGTCTGTTGGTTCTGGCCACGACAACTGAGCGTGCCTTGATGAAGCAGCTAGATATCTACAACTCCTTCAACTCGGATATCATGGTTCCCAATGTTAGTTCCTTCGGTGAACTACAATTCGTCATGGAGAAATCCGGTGCATTTGACGCACAGGAGATTGCGCAAGCTCTCGAGTCAGTCGGTGGACTTGCGGATGACGGGCGCTTGAGCGTCGGCATCAAGAAGATCCTCTTGGGTATTGAAACGGCCAAACAGGATTCGGACAAGGTTGGCCGCTTTGTTCGCGTTATCAACCGTGCTATTGAAGAGGAACGGAGTTTCCAGTAAACATTTTTTTATAACGGGCGTTCCTTTTTCTGAATACAGCTGGGATTGTAACTAGATTAGTCCTGGAGTATATAGGTGCTTACAATCCTTGTTTCTCTTCCGTTGGTGTCTATACAAGTCCATCACCTCGCAAACATCGAGTCAAATCTTTGATCGGCACATTTTGGGAGAACTAACAATGGCATACACAATATCGTTCCAACGCTGTATGACGAAGTCATTTTTTTAATTCAGTTTCGCTCCATGTTCATACAGAGGCTGGGGTCATGCTAGTTGGTTGTGTTGACTACTTGCAAACACTCAAGCCCAAAACACTACAGGTCTTTTATATAAATCAAGAGATCGAGTATCTAAACCCCTTTTGAATTTCAACGTTTGCTTAGCTCGTATTGAATTGTACATGTAAGTAACAACCGTTTTAGTGTGTCCGGCCAGATACATCAGTCTTCAACGTCAAACTCGCAGTAACACAACAGTACACCATACGACTGTCAACGGTGCTCTACGGCCCCAGAGAGATCCAGGCATACTTCAAGGCCTCATATTACAGGCCTCCAAGGCAACAATTATTAGGCCATACGGAAAAACTGGTAAAACCAATACCACTCAGAGAACGCTCTTTACTACATATACGTAAAGAGACACAAATTACCTATCCAAGATATACAAAGACCCAACCAAAGAATCCAAAGCGCGCCAAACCCAACGAAAAAGCTACAAGATCCAAAAATAACCCCATATCCATCCCAAGATCCCAATTTTTCCAAGTCAAGGGGGGTTACCCCATCATATCAGTCATCAAGCAACCCATCGCAGCCCAAACAAGGCCCAATCAGTAGTCATCATAGGCGTACTTCTTCGAAGCACGACGGTACTCTTCAGGATGAGCCTTCTCAGCCTTAGTCTTCAGGGCACTATTTCCAGCCACGTGTGTCAGCCTTCTAGAAGCACTCTCATCGGCGCTAATGCCGCAGGCACGGCGCTGATCGACGTGCACGTGCCAAGCTCACACCGGCGGAGCGGAAGCCCCTGTCGCGGAGCGGAGCGGAACTTGCACGTCCATCGTACCACATTGCCCGGATGGAGAGGTGGATTCGCTTACCTGACGCGCTTTTGCGTCCATTCCAGGTCGCGCTTTGTCTCTCGTGCGGTTTTTAGGCCTTCGGAGAAATTCGCCCGTGCGCCTTTCAGTCGGCGTTGCGCGAGAGCTTGTAGCTCGAGGAGTTCTTGCTGCTTTGCGTTCAACTGCCCAGATCTGTGCGTGTAGGCGTTGTTAGCTTGGTGTTTCTGAAACTTGGCATGTCTTGCTTTGGCTTGTTTTGTGAAACGCCATCTCCTGGTGGTGGTCGCTGCGGGGGTGGAATTGCGAATGCTGAGAAAGTGTTCCAGGGAAACTCACGTCTGCGCTTGTCGTGCTAAACCCTTGTCCAATGGCGTCGGATCAAATGCGTCCTGCATGCGGTCGCTCAGGACCTCCACGACATCGACGCCAGCGTACGATGCAAAGCTGGAGTCGTACTCGCCGGCAGAGCTGAAGGTAAGCCCGCCAGAGGAACGACTACCGGCAGTGGTGCTTGCATCAGAGAAGTCTGGTGGGGAGCCAGAAACTCTGGAAATTGGGTAGAGAGATGCTGGCGCCGGCGCCTTGGAGGGTGCATGGTGGTATGGGTAGGCAGCAGGCTGGTAATAGTGACGCTGGGTGGCCATGACGACGATTGACTGCAACAACAGCAAGTGTTAAAGTTGGAGTAAAGAAGAAGTATGAAGCTCAAGTGGACTTCACTGAAGTAAGATGAATCAAGAAGATGGAAAGGATACGGAACAATGTGCAAACGGGCCTAACTCGGAGTGATGGGAAAGGAAGAAGAAGGAAGACAATCCCCCCCCGGGCCAGATGGGAGATTTTATAACCTCCTGCGGGAAGTCTTCTGTCCGGCGGATGCTCCTATTCTGGTGGAGGCGAGTGTGATGGCAAGGATTGCGAAGGCCTCGAAGGAGCCATTGGACCACTCGGGGCACATTGACTCGCACCCCTCTCTCTGTACCCCCAATCCCCGAGCTCCGTCTGCACGTACGTCTCCGTATCTGCCCGCCTATTTGCCTCTTGAAACGCCTTGACCCCGCTCAGAGTGAAAAAAAGACTCAATTTGTCTGGTCGAGGACGCCAGCCTTCCTCCACTAGGGTTTCCGCCATTCCATGGCGGCGTGGTGCAAATCCGGTCTCGATCTACGCCCCTCTTCCTGGTCTAACTTTCGGGGCCAAAGCGTGGACTGTATGTGTTCAGGAATTGACTAGAAAGGACATGGAAGATGGGTTTGAAAAGAGTAGGATGAGTGGAGTTGGTGGGAAGGTGAGATATAAATATCGCCTTGGCCATCCTTCCTTCGCCCACTTTTTCTTGACTTTTTTTTTCTTTTCCTCTCTCACAATTATCTCATTTTCCCCTCTCTCGTCCCCATTAGACTGGATTTTTTCTTGAGAAATTCGGTGGCTGGGAAGAGGACGATCAAGGTTGATTCGTTCAACAAAAGCCCCAAAGATAAGACGAACTACACAAGAACCGGTATGACATATTTCCCCTTCTAACTGTCCAAGTCTAACACGATGGTTAGTTTATCGGTTTTCTATACATATACAAACGTTGAAGTTGTATGGTTGTGGTCAAATACGCCATTCCGCGAAAACCCAAAAGATCGGGATGTCTCGCGGCCTTACATCATCTTTGGGATCGGAGCCCAAAAGCCCAAAAATGAGGATCGCTGCATTCAATTCCAGGTCACACGGATATTGTTGGACACCACTGCATGAACTAAAGGACCGTGAGAAAGATTGACATTCGAAACTGTTCCCGAATCAGTGAGCCCATGCTTCCTTTGCAAGGTTCTAACAAGAATCATCCCGGCAATATATGGGCAAAAAGGCAAAGTGGTGTGACCAATGCGCCATAAGTCCAGGTCGAACGACAAGACAAAGAAGTCAAAAAACACAAAGTGAACATTGATCCCCGTCCCTCTGTTCGTCTGCCTGCATGCGGCTGTTATTGCTGCACAACGACGAGAAAGCCCCCCCTTCTCGCACGAATCCACCAATAGCCAGCAGATCCATTGGCAGCAGAACAAAGGGAATTGCTGCATGGACAAGCGCTCTAGACGCCCATTAATGTGGAAAGAGAGCACGCAGCTGGCCCCCACTCTATGCAGATGGTCGATGACTTGCTTGACGATAGCTATGGGGCCTGTATGATAAAGCGAAGCCATCCGGCAAGCCCCGTCGGACATACTCTATGAGAAAATGCTGTGCCGCCCACAACCCTTCATAATTGGTCCCAGATACTTGCTGACATGAACACCACGCAGGCCCAACTAGGTGGGAAGGAAATGGGACTGCAGGGCACATCCTTCGAGGTCCGGGTGTTCCAAACTGGATCTGGATCTGCCTTGCTGGCTCTAAGTCTCCTTGTTCTCGTTTTTCTTCCCGCTAGTTGATGCATCACTGTGCCTAAAAGCCAACCTCCATGCCTTACAGCCTGACGACTCACGATGTGCCCCGTCAACCCACAATGTTACCGAGGAACCCTGTGACACCACCCTCTTCCATTTCCAATCTGTCATCAAGAACCCTGATTCGATTAATATTGCAGGGGTGCCATTCATCTTGCTTTATGCTGAAAATGGCAGAGCTCGATCTCTTATTCGGCCAGGGCTAACATCGGGCAGCACGGCAACTAATGACGCGCAGTGCACACCTCGGCTTGAAATGGGCCATACAATTTTTTTTATCCTTTCGCTCTTCGCCATAGTCTTTCCACCAACTCAGTCTTGATCCGCCCCTCCTTTAACTCAGCCTTCAGACTCAAAGGCGTGTTGCTTTGATCCTTCCAATGTTAATACTCCGTATAGGTACTATGCCAACAGAGTTTCCTTGTAAAGGTTACACGAGCCCGCTGTTTTGGTCCGAATATTGAGAAGAATTGTATCTGTGCCTGCTTTTATTGACTATGGCGCTCAATTAATGTGTTGTGTTTTTCTAGGATTACCCGGGTAGTGTGTGTAAAGTGTTTCCAAGTTTGAATCGACCATGTTCACGACCTTTGCCTCTTCAAATATGCCAAATTCGAATTCAAATCCCAGACTGCAGTCGAATGAATTCAATAAATCCAAGATCAATCCAAATCCAACCCGTTTATTGTTTTTCCAGCGCACAAGTGGGGGTTGCGGGGATTTTCTACTTCCTTCACCGCCACATGCGCCATGGCCAACTCACTCGCTTTCCCTTTTTGGGAATTATCACTCTACTCCGTAGTATAGGGTCTAGTTCATCTCGTATACTATTTCTGATTGGTTTATTTGTCGACTTTACATTGATTTATAATGCCGTACACTCCCAAGGTCTTTACAATGTACCTGTGGTGCCTAATGGTACCTTATTGGAGTATTTTTCAGCCTCTTTTAATCATCATATTTAATGGTTTATATTAATAGCCCGCATTAACCTCAACTACTATCATCCACGCAGATAAAGACAGTACTTGATAATGAGATCTTGGCTGTTTTAGATCGTAGCAAGTGATCCAATTACGATATATATGCCAACCTTGTAAACGCCCATAAGAAAAAAGTACCCATGAGAAGCCCAAGTATCTGGCATCCTGTTCCATGCACCGTCCAAACGCCAAAGCAGAAAGCATATTAAACCCCAGAAAAGAAAGAGGACACAGAGAAAGAAAGTAAAAAGATTTGGATTATTAACAAATACAGATCCAGAAAATAGACAGGTGCCATGCGCTCATAATCTGGTATCACAAGAAAGTAAAGAAAGGCCAAAAAGAAACATAAACAAGAGGGATTCTGCTTGCTTGGTAAACCCAAAATCGAGAGAGAATTAGAGCACTGACGCCACGATGCACAGGCTCGGAGGGCGGAGGGCATCTGTACTCTTGAATGGACAGAGTAAAGAAAACGAGGGAAGGATAGATGCCCTCCTGACCCTGTGCAAATGCAAATGTCGCAATAGGACTTCCAAAACGGTGGGATCAGCCCTGAAATGTAAACGAGCACGCTTCATGCACGTTTGGCGAGCTTCCAATGGCTCTTCTGTGCAATCCACCAAATCCGACAGGACATTTCCATCGAAAATGAATCACCAAAACGTCACTCCGTGGTCCATCGTAAAAATATCAGATGCAAGATCCGGAGGAGTGGGATACGTCTGGCTATATACATATATAAAAGAAAGGGAATATTAAAACAAAGACATGCTATCAAAGCAGCAAAGATGTAAGGGGTGAAGATTGCTAGGGCAGGAAAAGACCCGGGGAAGTCCCTAGCGGCGAGTAGCGATGGGCTGTTGTTGTTCTGGGTTAAGACGGTCTGGGTTAAGACGGTCTCGCAGAAGCATGAGTGGGCGACCGGGCTCGAGAAGGCCCATCATCATCTTGCCCAATTCATTGTGTTTGATCGGCTTGGTAACGTAGTCATTGAAACCTGCACGAGCAGCGTTTTCAATTTGATCTGTCATTGCGTTTGCTGAAAGAGCCATGATTGGAATCTGTGGGTAATGGTTTTTTTGTTCCCAGTCACGAATATCTCTACAGGTATCGTAACCGTTCTTGATGGGCATCTGGATATCACACTACGAATCAACGCGGTTAGCTTTGTGTGGGAAGAAGGAATGTACAGTAAAGCTCACGATGATGAGAGAATAATATCCTGGCTCTTTAGAGAGCACCATGTTAGTGCATTCCAGTCCATTGGATGCAGTCTCCGACATCAGCTTGATCTTGTCCAAATACTTCAGCATGACCTATATATGAGTTAGCAATCGATTCAACGACGTTCCCATAGATAAACTTACATCTCGGTTGGTTTCGTCATCCTCGACGAGCAAGATTCGATAACCCTTGTTGCCCAAAACTTCTTTGACCATCTTGGAGACGGTCTTGAAGTTGTTATTGATCTCGCGCGCCATGTCTTGGTTCCGATCCTTGCTCAGCTCGCGCTTGCTCTTGGGATCGAAAATACTTGAGAAAGCAGAAGGTTTGACAGGCTTCGGCACAATGAAAACCTGCTTTCCTGAAGCTGCTAGCTGTTTGACCCGTGAGCTGATTTGGCGCTTTTGGTAAAGGTCTGCGATTATGACGATGACGGGCGCGGGATCCAAGGCAGGTTCTGACATGTGCTGAATGACCTCCAAGATATCATCAGTTGGAAGGTTCAAGACAATATGTGTGCAAGGTTGGGCATCGGAAGCAGAGTGCATCGCATCTTTCCATTCATCAACATCAACTAACGTGGTGACCTTGAACGAGATCTCATGAGGGACGACCTGCTCAATGTGCTGCTTTATGGCTTGCCGGGAGTTTTTGAGCGGACATAGGATTACGATGGAGAAAGGGCCATGCACGGGCACAGATGCTGGTCCTATTGGTGTATCCGAAGAGGCAGACGCTTGAGACGTAGGCGACACAACGCCACCCTGTGTGTCGGGCCTTGGAACGGCAGGTTGAACTCTCGGATTCGAGACTGCATCTGGCATATTCCCCAAAGCGGTCGTCTGCTCCAATGGAAGCGACAGGGGTGCGGGGCCGATATCTGGGGTCGGGAGAGCAGAGGATGTAATTGACGAGGCAGAAAGGGTGGTGTCGGAGCTTTTGCCGGATGAATCGGAGTTTCTGGGAGCTAGAGGAGGTGCTTGTTGATAAGAGGTTGTTCTCGAGTTTGCCGGCCTTCTCGAAGCAGTTGAATTCTGGCGCATCAATTTGGGCTGTTCGGAAGGGGAAGGTGGCGTAGGGGCATCGACCTTGACGTTAAAAGAAAACTTTGCTCCCTGACCCTCTTTGCTGCTGGGGGTGAGCTTGCCGCCATGCATTTCAACGAGTTGCTTCGACAGGAAAAGCCCCAGGCCGCTACCTGCATGTTGCTGTGTCCCATTTTCTCCGAGCTGGCTGAATCTCTGCATCAGTCGTTCCGCGTCCTGGGAGCTGAACCCCTTTCCGGTGTCCACGACCTCGAAGTTCATGAATGCCTGGGTGTCGTTGGGATTTGCAGATGGATCCCGATACATGTCACAGCAGATGTGGATTTCACCCTGAGCAGTGAACTTGACTGCATTTCCGAGAAGGTTGATCAGGACTTGACGGATTCGGAACCGATCTCCAATCACCATCGATGGCAAGTCTTCACCTATAAGATAGTTGATTTCGAGACCTTTATCGATCGCTCGTGAGGCGATGGTGTCGATTACATCCTCGATCATTGATCGGATGTGGAACCAGGATTTGACCATTGACATCTTGCCAGCTTCGACGCGAGAAACATCAAGGATATTATCAACTAACTCGCGAAGATTGGTGGAGCTGTTTTGGATGGTATCCAGCATTCGCCTCTGATCACTATCAAGCTGCGTATCCAGGATGAACGGAATAGTACCAAGAATTCCATTGAGCGGGGTTCGGATCTCGTGTGACATGTTGCTGAAAAACTTTGTCTTGGACTCCATTTGGTGATTCAACTGCTGCATGGCCTTGTTAAGCTCTCTTTCGAGGTTTTTGCGGTCGTTGATGTCGGTACATGTTCCGTACCAGGAGGCTTCCTCACTCCCGAAACTGCTGGTCTTGACACGTACTACACGAACCAAATGCCACCGGAAATCGCCACCCCGAGAACGAAGGCGGATCTCAGTAGAATAGAATACACGGCCATTCTCGTCTTGCTGCAACGAAGCAATGCCCCGCCTCACAAGTTCATCGAGAGCTGACCCGACCATGAACTCAAAAGGCCCGCTGTCATTTTTATGTTGGTCCGCGTTCGGCGATGTTTTGTTGAGAGAGAGTTCACCGCACTTTTCGAGATCATCAGGGTGAACATGTTTAGCGAAGCCAAGGTCGTGTGCCTCCTCGAGGGGTTGACCAGTGTACAGATTCCACTGCTCGTTGACGAATATCAATCCGCGGTTCTCTGTTGCCTCAAACACAACCTGAGGGATCGAGTTGGAGAATGCACGATACTTTGCATCAATGGCAAACTTTTCCCTCTCTTGAATTGCCTCAAGCTCAGCAATATGCTGCTCATGGATGTCAAGAAAAGAGCCAATCCAGTACAGTACCTCTCCTGTTGATGATAACAGCGGATTGGCCCGGAAAATAAACCAGCGATATGCCGATTCATCATTGAATCTTCGGACCCGCACTCTTTCTGTGAACTGTGCACCGGTGCGCAAGGCATTGGCCCACTTGATATGCACATGCTCACTCTCGCTGCTATGGATGTTCTGCCAAGGATCCCGAAACTTTTGCTCCTGGTGCTGGCTTCTTCTGTAGGCATCGAACTTGGAATTGGTCCAAATCACCTCGCCACTCTGTGGTTTTGCCAAGAAGAGATGCAATGGGATCGAATTAAGCATCAGCTGGGCTATCGTGTCGGTGAATGGGCGCGGGAGCTCCCGCTGGAGTTGAGCATACAACGAGTTAGTAGAGGCTTGGCGTGATGATTGCTGGGTTGGTGAAAGGACATTGGGCGGCCTGGTATCTTGCAAAGGTGAGGCGACGTAAAAAGGTTGATCGTGTAGGTTGTTATCATCATTCGTGGCTGGTTTCCAGGCTACCTTGTCAGGAGAAATTGGCGTGGATGAATCAATGTTGGTGGTCTTCGACTTGAGAAGCCGTGGTCTGTTTTGGGATGCATTGTCTCGGGCATTTTTATTTTGAGGGACATTGAAGTAGCTGTCAGCAGCTTCTCCGCCCGATCGTGAAGCCACTCCGGGAGACTGGTTTGCGGACCCGAATCCAATATGCCCAAGATCAAATCCAGGAGTCCCCATAGCAGAAACAGCTGGACTAAACTTTACAGACGAATGGTCACTAGGGCTAGTGATGCTCGTGTGCGCGGACATTGAGTTGTTGTTGTCACCAACAGAGTAGCTGACGTGACCGCTTAGTCCTGCAACAAGCTCTAACTCACTGCTTGCATCCGAGAAAGTGCCCCCGAGACCCAAAAGATGACCATAGCGGGGAGTTTCAACCTTGGATGAGAGTTGTCTTTCAAGCTGGCTATATCGCTGAGCCAAGCAGAAAGAAGTTGTCAAATGCGGCATCAGAAATGAAAGCGATTGCCTGAGGTTAGGAGGATATGGAACGATTGTGCACAACATCGATACAACGGCAACAGGGAATCTCAATGTCGATGAAGAATCCCGGTCAGAGTGACCACCATGCAACAGAGGAATGTGGATAACGGTCTTGGATTGATCGATCCCAATGGCCTCTAGTGGAAGATTATTAGAGTAGTCGTGTGAAGGCGGATCCTTGGAGAAAGCTCCTTCATCGACTGAATGGTTTGTGAAGAACGGATTGTGCTCTGCATGTGTGCGAGGAGCGGGCGAAGGAGCAGGGGACTGGGACCACGGAGACTGCGGAATCTGCTCGTATTCATCGTACTGTTTCCATCCACTGACACCGAGGCCTTGCTGCATTGGTACACTCCCGATTCCCCTGTCACCAGGACCATCGGCATCAGGAGTAATTTGAACCATCTCATTCGGACTGTCGGCGGACTCGGTCCAACGCTGTGGATGTTGCGCGCTCTCTGTATATTCACGTGTTAAAATGGTGGGACGAGTACGCCCAAATAACCTGACCACACCCGTGCGCTTGATGAGAGGGTCTAGCTCTACCTCCAATGGTCTAGGTACGGGGAAGACAGCCTGCCGCATACTGCCGAGGAGACTGTCGATTGTATCGTGCTTGTCTTCGGAGTTCTCTCCCATCAAATGGTCTGTGCATGGCGGGTTTGGAGAAGCGATATGTACGTGCTTTTTCTCGGATTTGACATTTATCTTTGAAACTTGTGGCTGGTTTGGATCGTGAGGGGTGTGGCTTTTGTTTTTATCAAACCCAGCGAATGAATGCCGAGATAATAAGGATGGCCGGGAAGGCCCAGGCATTTTAGCCTGCTGGAACACTGTCTCCGTCTTCTGTTGTGTGACGTTTTTGCGTGGCTGAGGTTGCTCCGTTGACGGTCCCTTCTCCATGTGACGCGCTTGAAGTTCATGCAACGATGTATCGACGTTCTGGTTAAAAATTGCTTTTTGTCCCCATGGTACGTTCTCCAAATCAGTCACATCTCCAGGGACAGCGAGTGACACCCGCTCGGCCCCATAATGCGTTTGCAATATATCAATGAGGTTGGACCACCATGCTTCAAGCCCCGAGTCCGCATTCAGCTGAAGTGTCAGATCATATAAATTGGGACTGACGAAATTCGGATCTTCCTGGATTTGGTTATGATGAGCGGGAAGAAAGGTTGGACGCGGTTCCGAAGCTTTTGGTTCTGGCAGAGTTTGGGAGGTTGGTGTTGGCGATTGAGATTTCTCAGATGGGAGCTTCAGTCTAAATGGTCCCCCACGCGCTATTGGTTCAACCGCCATTTTGGTTTGTTTGTTCTGGATGTGTGGAATATGTGGGAAAGGATAGGACGGCGTGTGTGCTGGTTTGCGATCAGAAGGTGTCTCTGTCTGAACACCTTTGATTGTGCCTGCTGAACCTGCCGAGCCTGCGGAGGTATGCATGATGGGGGCAGGAGCCTCCGTTGAGGTATTGGACAAGGTATTGGACAAACGTCTCTTTCTTGCAGTATCATTCGAGAAGGTGGAGACGGGTTGACTCTGGGACGGATGTGGTTGGGTTTGCTGCATCTGTTGGTATACAAGGAGGTCTTCCATCTGCTTCCGAAGTTCCTTGAGGGTATGCGAACTCCGTCCTTGATCCTCCTGTCGCTCGGCTTCCGATCGTGCGTCCTCGGTGATGGGTGTTAGACCAATAACCTTCTCTGTAGAGTCACCGCGCGATAGCCGAGATGGCTGGAGAGATGACTTCTCAAGAGCATCTACCCTACCCGCAAGTTCATCCACCAATTTTTGGGATTGGTGACCATGTGGGGGGCGATGACCAGGCGATCTGAGAGGCTGCATATGATGAGATTGGGGCACCGCAGGTGGAAGTGTTTCTGTTGGCGAAGGGAATGGAGGACTCCTCCTACTATGGACATCCCCCATTCTCGCACCTCCACGAGTGGGGGAAAGGGTATAAATGGATATCAATAGTCGTGGGTTGAGGTATTGGATGGAACGATGTGAGGCGTTTATGGCTTGACCTAGGGCGCAACTGGGGGAGGTCAGATGTTGGCGGGTGGGGGTGGTTAAGGGAACCAAGGAAAAGAAAAACAGATTATGCCAAGGTTAGAATATGAGGTGAGAGTTGGATTTAGAATCATAAGAGATGAAGTTGAAGACGAATAAGGTTAAGGCGGTGTAATATCCAAAGGGGGAAACCGATATATCGAGGTGTTCGAGAGAGTGAGTGAGAACTTAGGGACACAGATTGTCCACGGGTACCAGGCCCATTGCTTGGATCGATATGGGAGTGGATGGGAGTGGATGAAGGAAGGAAAAAGTGGACTGGGGGCGTGATGCACCTGGGGGGCTATGACGTAGGAAAATAAAAAACTTGGCTTTTTTTTATATATATACAACATCAATGATATATACGGTTATTACTTTATTACTCTATATTATTACGGGGGATTTATTATATAGTCTATTCTATAGATATGTTAATAGTATTCAACACTTGACCCTTATATTCCCTTTTACTTTCCTCTTTCTCATACACACATATATATATCTAAACTCGACCTGTTCCCCTTTCAAAACTAAAAAAAGAAATTAATGTGACGTAGCCCTATATTTTAGCCCAGGTGTATGTACCTGGATTATTACTTATTTATTACCTGTACGCTCGGGGCTGCGGTGAACAGTACATAATATATAATGACCGTGTTCGTCCAAACCCCAATCTCTCCCTTTTATACCGGGAAAAGTGTACACTGGCAATGTTTATGAAATGTACCCACATTGCACATGACCATGTGTATCTTCATATCTGCCCTACAATTACATTCCAAAAAGCGACTCGTGGCACATCCGGATCGAAGGAGAAGTTCTCATGCGGTCTAGACCAAAGAATTCAAACCCCCTATCCCCCCCCTTGTTCAGCCTCAGATTTACGGGGAATGGGGTATTGTAGAGGCCAAATGCATTGTCACACTTGCAGATGCCTAACCCCCCTGGGAACGAGGGGATCGACCCGCCGACGTCAACGGGGCTTCTGTGGCGCCAAATTCGCTCGATGTGGGAATATCGACGGTCAAAGCCCCCCTTTTCCGCAGGAAAATTTAATAGCGAAATGAATAATCCGGGGCAATACATTATACTTTACGGAGTAATTAATTTAACAATAGATATTGTTAGCTTTAGATGGCAGGTCAGCATTAACTGAGATTCTCTGGTCGTCATTTGGCATAATATACACATTCCGACTTCACTTGGCTGGCTCCCTTATATGCAGTCTAGGCTCTCTAGCTACATATGCAGTTATCCCTTATTCTTCTTCGAGCTTCGGGTGGCGCTATGCCTCATTTCCTCTAGTCATCTACAAAAAATATGAATAAGATATCTCTGATCTGATCAACAATATCTCGCTTCCACTGTTCTATTGGCAAAATAATAATTTGAAGTTGAGATTCATTGCAATGTACTTTACCTATCAGTTTAGGAATATGTCCAACGTTACCAAGGTACAACCCCAAGACAATTGCAGGTGAGTCGCCAGGACCACAACCAAGTGCTTATGAAATTACAGAAACCCACATAGAAAGTCAAAACGCCATGCAATCATATGCTCATTTAACAGGACTAGGGGAAGTCCGAAGGTTCCGACTTCAAGTCCACCGACTGTGCAGGCTCTCGGCTATCTTTGCCAACCTGGGAGGATTCATCCAAACCGCGCCGAGGATTCAACTCCCTTTGATAAACCGGTTGTTCGTGGTCCTTCAAACCCGAACCTGTGGGGTCTCTCCGGATAAGAAAGCCCTGCACACGCGCATCATTTGAATCCATCTGTTTGACGGTGCTATCTCTGCGGCCCTGTAGGACACGCGCCGACTTCTCATTGACCTCACGTAGTCGGTCAGTGACACCATTATTCATTTGCCCGATCCAGGATGCTTGAAGGGCGCCCGCAAACAACACCAAGAGGATTACAAGCCGAGAGAAGGTGCGCTGGTCAACAACATGTTGCTGCGGCCCTTGATGGCGGTTATGCCACTCCTCCCAGTCTTCCCATGTGGCATTCGAATAGATATTCGGTCCATGTGAGTCGGGTTTTATTGTTGTATCCAGTGCCGTGTGGATCCAGCCAGTCCCATTTCGATCATAGGCCGCTCGTTTGATCGGATCAGAAAGGATGTCATGTGCGTCAACCACAATTCGGTATCGCTGCAATCGAGTTTCAGCGGTTAATTGATGGAAAAGAGGATGGTCTTTGATGGGTCGGTCGGGGTGGTAGATCTTAACGAGGTCATAGTAGTTTCTTTTCGAGTACGTCGCGCTGCGGGGTAGATTCAACACATCATAAGGGGTGAAGGATGAAGTACTGGGCCATGAGTAGTTCTGATGTGGGAACTCTGCTGCGGTGGCATATCTCCTGTTTTTGTATGGTGCCTGCGGTCCATAGCTTAGAGGGATGTTGAAACGAGAAAGCGGGAAGACCGCGGTCGGATCCAAAAGTCGGAGGCTTTCGCCATGGAGAATATTGATTTTCTTAAACATTGTCACATGGTGTCCCTTCAGAGAGCACGATCAAAATCTTCGTTGCGCTCTTGTCTCAAAGTTATTTTGAATGAGAGTTAGGTGATGCTCCCGTCCTTCGGAACGGCGGGTTTCGGGGGTGGTCACGTGTATGCAAGTGTGGGAGCTTTCCAAGGTTGATCCAAAGATCTCCAACATTTTAATCTTTACGCTTGTTTTCCCCCGCACTCCCATTTCAACCGCAACAATGGCTGGGTCCATTGACGACCACACCGAACGCCGGCGGCGCTCCGTGAACTCACCCCCGGATCGGACCCATGAACGCCAACGACGAGATGCGCCTCAAGACGACCACTATTCGAGCTCAAGACGACGCGATGAAGACCGTCGGAGCTCTCGCCGGGACAGCCCTCGACGGAGATCGTCCCGAAGTCCAGCTGAAAGGACCAGCGGCCGAAGTGATCGTGATCGACCTCGCCGCGAGCGCAGAGAGCGCTCAACAAGCTCAGCGAGAGAAGACCGCCGCAGACACAGACACCGCAGCCACCGACACCGTGATGGCCGCCACGAGGATGAAGGACGATCATCTCGGAGACATCGTGCTACGCGATCACGCTCTCGCTCTCCACAGAAATCACGCAGCCCCCCACCACGAGCATTGGAACGACGCGGTCCCCTCCCCTCGCAGAACGATGCATTCACCGATGTGGCGCACCCTTCAGATGCACCGGTGCCAGAAAAGCAGAAGCCAAATTTCAACGCCACTGGCAGACTCGCAGCTGAAAGCAATACAATTCAAGTCCAGGGTGGTACGGAAATAGTTTTGAAATACCATGAGCCTCCAGAGGCTCGCAAGCCGCCCTCCAAGGAAGCCTGGCGCATGTATGTGTTCAAAGGGCAAGACTTGCTGGAAACGGTTGAATTGAGTGAACGGAGTTGCTGGCTGGTTGGTCGCGAGCGATTGGTGGTCGACTTCCCACTCGACCATCCCAGCTGCTCGAAGCAACATGCAGTGCTACAGTTCCGATTCGTTGAAAAGCGCAATGAATACGGCGATCGCATCGGTAAGGTCAAGCCTTATCTTATTGATCTTGAGAGTGCAAATGGATCAAGTGTTAACGGAGAAATCATCCCCGGTGGTCGCTACGTGGAGGTCATGGACAAGGATGTAATCCGTTTCGGCTTGAGTTCCCGCGAATACGTTCTCATGCTGCCTCCCAGCTGAGGAGTGATGCTTTCAACTTTCTTTAAAGCATTGAAGCGCTACAGGCTACAACGATTTTGATGAACGAAGCATGAAGATAATATTACAATTCGTATCGCAAGTGATGCAAGCTTAACCCGGTCTTTGTGGGCAGACAAAGTCGAAGCCTTTGGATCAATGCGGGGCTTGGCCTCTTCGGCCTTCACTTTCATCTGGCCCATCACCTACTTTGTCTTCTGCTTGGCTTCGCCCAGTACTTCTTCTGCCTTGCCTTTGCCCTTGCCTGCATACTCGGCTGCCTCACCCTTCACCTTGCCTGCATACTGGGCTGCCTCACCCTTCGCCTTGCCAGCATACTCGGATGCCTCGCCCTTTACTTCTTCCCCCTTTTCCCTTGCTTGCTTGGCCCCAGAGCCAACGGCATCCTTAATCTTGTTGGCGGCTTTCTCTGTTGGCAAAGTCATGTTAGCATCAGTCTCTGCACATTGAATCGAAGTCATGTAGATCATCAATGAGATCCTATTGAAGACATACCACCCGTATTGATGCCCTTGACTGCTACATCGGACACAGTCCGGTCCGCTTTCTTCAATGTCTCCTTTGTTGCATCCACAGGTCCCTTGTTGCATGGGGCTGTAGCTGAGATGGAGCGAATTGCCTGGAAGCCAGGTGCAGTTTGTACCGCGACCCTAGTTCTCAGGAGAGGAGCGAATCGTGATGCGGACATGGTTTTGGATATGATTGATGTATTTAATAGTGTGGTAGAAGATTCCGATGGTTTGGGTGAATTGGAATATAAGAAATAAAATATTTGATAGATTCCCCCAGATTGATTCCGAGTAGATTGTTTAAATAGGTTGGAGATCTAAAATGTCGGGGTATCATACTTGGTTTCTACTTGGTCGCCTCCAGCTGTTAAGTTGGTTTTGGCGACGTCATGAGTATGTAGCTCATCTCTTACGTCGATTGACGGTCAGTCTTGGCCTGATTTTCAAGGTTTCTTTCCCCAATCAGGTTATTCTGTTTGGTCACGGGATTTATACATGTCTAAATCCGGTTTCGAGTATGTCATTTTTGGGGTCATTTGTTTTCCTGGATAAATCCAGAGAGTGGGCGACAGTGGCTAGCAAGGTTAGGTAGAGCCCCAATTACTACTATGCAACAAGTAGACGGCGTGAAAAAAACCACATTAAAGTGATATATCGTTTCGTAGTATGTCAAGAATAATTTACTCAACTGCTCTAAAATTAGAAAAAGAAGAATAACAGCGAGGCTAAATAGGTATTATATCCATCATCATCATCACATTCGGAAACCCCCGAAGTTGTATTCGACGGATATTTGTGTAATAGGTCCTCGGGTAGTTTCCAGTAAAGCACAGACCAATACAAGATATATTCTGTGCTAGCTACAGTGGAAATTTCCAGAACACACTTCCTCTGTACCTTAATCGAACAGGTCTTCAAACATATCACCCGAGGACAACTAACTATATAAATGTGATGGGAGGACTGGATAGAAGTAGGACTCTGAACTCAGACTTTGAAATACTCCGAAATATATGGCCGAAGTCAAACTGGTTTCTGTGTCCCGGAACCAGGACCGGCCCGCTGTTACCGTAAAACTCTCGATGCAAGGATCTCGTCACTCGGAGTGTGTCTGGGTAAATACTTGGGATTGTGCTTGATAGTGCTTCCATGTGCCGGGATCTCGATTGGGACATTGTGCGGTCAAAACAATGCACCCTAGCGTTGTCTCAAGTTTAGGGCAAACCCAACTTGGCCATAGTTCGGAGTCTCATAATACTATGAAACATTATGTAGGCATGTTCCAACACTCATGTATGACACTTGAACCCAAGCAAATTGGCATTGTACGTCAACAAGTTAGGATATAGCGGTGTGTATATCATTTTATGATAAGAGTATTTCATTGGGGATTGATTTTGTCACGAAATATAGGGCAAATCTAATTTGGAAAGTGTCCGAGGTCTCATGATAAGTGATCCAAGCTAACAGTCGCCTACAACAAATCAGACTTATCAACTTGCTTTGTCCTACCCAACCAAAATTTGCAAGTATACACAGCAGCGCGACTCTAGGATTTAAGCCGTTGGCAAAACTTTGACCAAGAAGTGAAAGACACCAAAATGATATCCATAAGGGCAATAATGCACACATATCTATTTCCCTTTAGTGGCGCGTAAGTCTGGTAGCTTGGCGACCTAGTAAATAAAACTTGGATTGGGCCAAGTTCCTGTAGTGATGATCGTGAATACTTTCTTGGTTCTTCTGAAGCACCCGTGAACGTCTTGGGCTTCGCGCATGTCTACGGGTGACGAAACCGACCATATGTAGATGAATCGCGAATCGCTTCGTTGTAATTATATTTAAAATAGTCCCAGAAGGCTCGTGAGCAACCCATAGATAACACCTAGATAGAAATTCAGGGCAGTGTTATAGACATGTTAAAACAATGGTCTGCCTCATAAGCCTCCGTCCTTAGACCTTGATATTGACAATTGAGATGATTTACCACAAACTGCTAGATATCCGTAGATAACTATGATTAGCAAGCAATCTAGGCCGGATAAAACAATCTAATTGATCTAATCTATCTTTCAACAGGGTGAAAAGCAACTTTCAAATGTTGTCTAAGCTTAGAACGTTGGAAGGTTCCGTGCCTCATGTCAGCGATGATTCTCGTCTTGGAGCCCTGGAGCCATGAGCCTTGGGGGGAACTACCCTACGTAGCCCTGGAGGGACTTTTTCTCTTCCCTCTGCTCTTTCCATCTCTTCCCCTTTTATCTCTTCCTCCCTTTCGACGCATCAAAACAACACGTCCTGCGTTGTTTTCATCTTTTCCCGCACTCTGACCTTAGTTGATGTTTCAACTGCCTTGACCTTCAGTGTTAAAAGTCACTCAAAATGGAGTCTGCAGCAAACCCTAGTAACGTTAACCTTTCTAATCAAGAGGGGGAGAACGTGCTGGTTGGCGGTGTTTCCCGTGAGCAGGAAAACGTAGTCCAAGCTGCAAAGACTGAGCTCAACGTTGAGAGCCCAAACCATGAGGGAAATGAGCACGCAAAGGGTCTCAAATTGGCTTTGATTGCACTAGCGTTGTGCCTGGGAGTTTTCCTGGTAGCTCTTGGCATGTTTATATTTTCCTTGTCCTTTAAACCTTCCGAGGTTGGAGGTTCACTGCCGGGCCTAGCTAACACATATTCTCTTACACTGCAGACAACTGCATCATTGCCACGGCAATTCCAAAGATTACAGACCAATTCCACAGCCTTGACGATGTCGGCTGGTATGGAAGTGGTACGCTAAATCACGAGGCAACTTCGGCGATGGACGTGAACTGATCATTTTCTTTAACTTTTCTTCCAGCATACCTTCTCGCCACAGCTTCGCTCCAGCTACTTTTCGGAAAATTCTACACCTTTTTCAATGTCAAATGGACCTTCCTCGCCGCAATTGGAATTTTTGAACTCGGCAGTCTGATCTGCGCCGTGGCTAACAGCAGCCTGACACTTATTATGGGCCGTGCCGTTGCGGGAATGGGATCCGCGGGTATTTTCTCGGGCTCGCTCATCATTGTCGCCCACGCAATCCCCCTAGCGAAGCGCCCATTGTTCAATGGCTGTATCAGTAGCATGTTTGGCATTTCATCCGTGGCTGGGCCTCTGCTTGGTGGGCTCTTCACCGACAAAGTCTCATGGCGCTGGTGTTTTTACATCAATCTTCCCGCTGGGGCTGTCACAATTCTCGTGATTGCAATCTTTTTCCCTGCCCCCAACCACCATAACAAGAAAACGACATGGACGGAGCGTATTAAGAAGTTCGACCCCATGGGTACAACTCTCTTTCTCCCTGCCATTGTCTGCTTGTTGCTAGCTCTTCAGTGGGGTGGTACCACCTATGCCTGGAACAGCTGGCGCATCATTGTGTTGTTTTGCTTCTTTGCTGTTCTCATTATCCTGTTTTCAGTTGTTCAGTACACCCAGAAAGAGAATGCTACAGTGCCACGACACATTCTCTCTCGTCGGACTATCTGGTCTGCTGCATTTTACAGTTTCTCCGTCGGCGCTGCCTTCCTCTCTTCTGTTTACTTCTTGCCCATGTGGTTCCAGGCTGTGAAAAACGCCAGTCCAGTCAGCTCAGGTATCATGAACCTACCTATGTTGATTTCAGTGGTGGTCACCTCTCTCTTGGCGGGAATTATTATCACCTTCATCGGTTACTACACACCCTTTATGATTCTCGGTTCAATCCTTCTCGCTATCGGATATGGTCTGATGAGCATGTTCCATACAGACACGTCTAAAGGTATCTGGATCGGCTATCAGATAGTTACCGGTGCCGGTGCAGGTTCCGGGATGCAGCAATCTCTGATCGGTGTTCAAGTTGTCCTGCCTCTTGCTGACGTACCCACTGGCACGGCTATGATCATCTTCGCCCAGACTCTTGGCGGTGCTCTCTTTGTTTCCATTGGAAACAACGTTTTTAGAAACAAGCTTGTTGAGTATCTCGCCAAGTACACTCCCAAAGTGGATGTGGCTTCGATCCTCAAGGCCGGCGCCACTGGCCTCCAAAATATTGTTGACAAACATGACCTACCCGGAGTCCTCCATGCTTATAACGACGCACTTGTCCAGACCTTCATTGTCAGTGCAGCTATGGCTTCTATCAGCATGATCGGCGCTTTGTGTATGGAGTGGAAAAGTGTGAAGGGAAAGAAGCTCGCACCGGGAGGAGCCGCATGATTTTCCATACGCGACATCTCCATTCCAGCTTGGGAAGCTTTCGTCCTATGTAAGGGCCCTAAACTCTTCTTTGCTGGACTCTACAACCCTTGTGGTTGGATAATTGGGGCGAGTGATTGTCCCCAAGCCTTTATCGATGGTTCGATTAAAAGTGCGTAAGGCCGACGGAAATGAAAAATTCCTGCTCAATGGCATGTACGTATCAAACGAATTAACAAGTCATTTCACTATTCCGTTAAATGTAGCTCATTATATTGCACTATCAAATCCCAACATTTGAACTCTGCTTATCGGCCAGTGATAACCCTAAACTGCCACCCGTGGACCTCGGGACCTGACCAGCCTGGGCAGCTAACCCAATACGTCTTAGCGTCCTGTTAACCCCAGATAAGCAGCGGAGAACATCGAATTTCAGGTTGACTTCACAATATCTTATCATCCCATGGGACATTACACTCTATGAAATGCCGAGCAAGCGACGGATTTTATCCTGCCAGCCGTGTCGGCGCTTAAAGACACGATGCGAAGTTCTTCCGGGTTCGAGGCAATGTGCTCGGTGTATCTCCCTCAGGTCGGTGGCTGAATGTAATCCCATAATTTAGGAGGATTGATGGGAGATTAATCAGACAACGAATAGGCTTGAATGCTCCCTTCCATCCACATCTGCTATCACAAGCCCGGATTCAAGGTCTACCGGCAGACCAGGGAGGGCTTCTGACCAGCATCTTGGATGCCATTGTGCAAACCGGTATTGTATTTCTAACTCCGCTTGTATAGACCGACGCTCCGATTACTAACCGATAAGCACCAGACTTGATGCCATTGAATCCTCACTCGCTGAGATGAAAGAATTACTGAAATCTCACCTTCTCGGCAATGAGCGGTCAATGACAAGAGATCTTACCAATGAAATGCATGGCACGAGTAATAATTTACTCCCGAGAAAGGATATCAATGATAGCAAAGCCGCTATGCACGTGCCCTCAGAGACAGACATATCGGCAACCACCGACATCCAACCAGCACCAATCACAGTGGTCCGCCACGTTGGAAGTCTAATCACGGAGCCCGTAACAACCGGGGAGAACGACTCGCTCCGTGGAAATATGACCGAGATGGGCTTGGACTCGGACAGTTTTGCCAGCGTTTTCCAGCACGGCTTTGAGCAGATAGCATCATGGTACCCATTTCCTAATGAGACCCTGACGGATCTCAAAGAGAACCATCCGCTGCTCTTTGCCGTATGTCTTCTAGCAGGAATCCGAGCAACAGCCGGTCTAAACCGCACCAACTTGCACATAACCCTTCATACGTTGGTCAAGACCCACTTGGGCATGAAGACTTTGGATACACCCATTGATATCTCTACCATACACGCCATGCTTATCTTTAGTGCCTGGAGTTTTGGGCCTCTAGTGCCAGGTGGGAGGTATATTGATAGCTGGCTGATGAGCAGCACAACCATCACCCACTGCATGCTTAGTTTTCCTCTATCTGAGCTTGTGTCGCTCGTGGGCTTGTACGATGAAACAAATCGGAACATGTGCCGGATGTGGATTCAGGCGTCGCTGGTACATCTGAAGTACGTACTCTTCAAAGTGACAATGGTAAAATCGGGTTAGAATTGGCATCAAAACTGACTAAATTTCAAGATATGCAATTGGCACCGGTCGGCCATCAGTAGTTTCATGCGACCGTCTTCATCAGTGGACAGAGATTGTCAAATACCCAGGGTTTGAAGCATTCGACCACATCATTGCCGCAGAGCTCAAGCTCTATATTCACCTGTACGAAGCCATTTATCACACCGTCAGTTCAGTGCCGGAGGCCTGGGAGAACGTGAACAGATGGGGACGCAAATATCTTGGAGGTGAGCAAGTTAATTTAAGCGTGCTGGTGTACTAGGTTTCATACTAACTTTCAAACACAGAAGGCAACAATATACTAAGATGGGCGCACTCTTGCGCATCCTTAATTTTATCTCGCTGGGAACTTGCAAAGCAGAACCAATCCACGTCTCCGAACGCGCTGATGCATGGCGAGCGTATCAACGAGCTGACTGAAACGGTTATTCGTTATGCTCAGCGGGTACTGAGAGAGATTTTCGTCCTCTGCACCGCTGAGACTCCGTTTGTTAGACCAACATACGACTACCTGCTGACCGCATATGCGGGCGTCACTCTAGCAGAGTACTGTGCGAGTATATCAGATGTGCATGCAACATATACGCTGATGGAAGATGTTCGGACGCAGGCTAGGATTCCCAAGAGCATCGAGGGAGTATTTAGTTGGGCAACGAATGTTGTGCAGAAGAAGGCAAAGGATGTTTTGGACTCGAAGGTGGCAGTAATTCCTGATGACACATTCTATTCATACCCGGGCTCGGTCGCAGACTGGGCACCATTTCGGTTCATTGATTCGATGCCCGCTTCTGATTGGGACGGGATGAATGGTTCTATGCAGCAATTTTGAAATCTATACAAGGGACGTTGTTTATTACTTCACGGTAGTCTGGATTGGAATACATATCTCCCCGAAAAAAATATTATCTTCAATCAGAAATAGGTTTTCCGTGCGAGAGTTCAAGTCGGTTGCGATGCCACTGGACGTGAAGGTTAGCTACGGCCCGCACCGACCAAGGTTAAATGGAGATAAAACTTACCTTCCCACAAGAGATAGGCTCATAAAGCGCAGGATGAGTCTCATCAATACACGAAGGCACAACCTTACAAACCGAATCTGGATTGAAACCCAGGAAGAAAGGCATCGAGTACCTGGAGGTAGGCTGCCGATTATAAACCCTATGCACGGTAGACTTGAACCTATTATTCGAAAGACGCTGCAGGAAGTCGCCAATATTAACCACCAGCGTGCCAGCTATAGGCCGAGCATCGAGCCACTCATCACTGGCAGACAGGACCTGCAAACCGCCAGACATATCCTGCCACAGAAGAGTGACACACTGGATATCGGTATGAGAACCGATGCCGACATCGACATTCCCATTGTTCTCCTCAACCATATCGGCTGGTGTAGGTGGATAGTGTACGTAAAGCCCGTCTGCGCCGGGGTTAGTGGTCACAGCGTCAAAGTAGTCTTCTGGCATATCCAGAGCGAGCGCAAAGATACGGATCATCTTGCGCGCGAGCATGAGTCGGCGCTGATAGAATTCAACTGTCGTTTCGTGGAATCCAGGGAGATGACTTGTTGTCTCCCATGCAAAGTCATTGTCGCCGGACAGCTTGTCCGGGTCGGAGACAGTTGGGTCATTCTTGGGATTGTAGCGCAGAGAGAATGTCTCTTTGCGATCTGAGAACGTTTGTTAGTCATTGGCAATATGACCAGGATATGCATGCCCAGGTGGGAGTGAGAAGGGGATGGTTACCCCTTGTTTCAGTTTTGTTGACTTGGGTAGTTCCCAACCCATGCCATCCATCAGCGTTCTTTTGAATCTTGCTTGATGCTAGCTGTTTCTTCTCAATAGGCTGGTCGAAGAAAGCTTTTGCTTGTGATAAGGCATTCTGAATGAGCTCTTCTGGGATCCCGTGATTTTTGATATAGAAGAAACCCGTGCTCTCGGCCGCTGCTCTGACTTTGGATGCGAGGGATTTTCTTGCTTCTAGATCCTTGTCGATACAAGCGAGATCTATGATCGGAATCTCATCCTCCGTTGGCGGCCGCGGAGGAGCAGTGGATACCCGGCGGAATTCTGGACCGCTGAGTGTCAAGAGCTCGACTTGAGTATACTCGAGCAGGGTTGTCATGATTAGTTCGATAGATGGCCAATACCAACTCGAGGATGGTCGTGAATTTATCCACGGTTCTTCTCCCCGCAATATGTTTGGGAGATCAAAGAGTCAAATCCACCGATAACCGTCGGAGAACGCGTTGCGACGGCAATCGCCGGGCTAATCACCATACGCCCACATGCAAATGTGGTTGGTTGAAATGATAAGCTGAGATAGGCCGTTACATGTGTTACATTTGTTGTGCTTTTTTAATTCTCATGAGATAGCATCGTCGGCGCCTCTCTGGATAGTGGTGTTTTGCAGGCTGCCAGTGGACAATTGCGGGTGACTCCTTATCAGTCCATTGGTCACTCCGAATTGTCAAAGTAGCCCTAAAAAGCACGATATATCCTGCACGTACTCCGTACTTCTCCGCCATCTTCTCCCCCTTTATTCAAGTTTCAGGGTTCGCCACTAAGATCAGCACTCGAATTCGACCATCTTTTATCTTTTTACGTTTTTCTCCACCCTCTATCTACCCCACTAACTCAATACAACTCCAACTATGTCGAAACTATCTCGACTGCATGAGCTCCTAATAGTGAAAAGAACTCAACGAGATGGCGTCGAGCGCCCGGTTGATATGCTTGATAATGACTCTATCCGACCGACACCAGTAAAGGATCGAACATGGTCCCAACTCACCTACATGATGTTCTGGTTCTCTGCGACTGCGAACGTCAGCAATCTGTATACAGCTTCCACGGGAATGTCCATGGGATTGACCATGTGGGAAGCAATCGGATGCTCCTTTGGCGGTCAGATTCTTGCTGGTGCCTTGATGGCTGTGAACGGGCGTGCTGGTGCCATGTATCGCATTCCGTTCCCTGTTCTTTGCCGCTCCAGCTTTGGGCATTGGGGAGCACTGTGGCCTACTTTTAATCGCGCAGCTATGTCAATTGTATGGAATGGTGTCAACACCGTTCAGGGAGGGCAATGTTTATAGTGAGTTCTTATCCTCATTTCGCTCCTTTCCACGGCGAGCGAAGCGCGGAAAGTGTGGCTATTGACCTTCGTTCCTAGTGTCTTCCTGCATGCTATATTCCCTTCTATTGAAAACATCCCGGATAAGATGGGATCTAAGTCCGCTCTGACTTCAGCACAAATGATGTGTTTCTTTATCTACTGGTACAGTGACTAGTATCCCAATGCATGATCTATGCTTAACCCGTCTCGACAGGCTTGTAAATTGTGCATTCTTAGTGGTGCCTGTACCAAAGATGAAGTCTCTGGTCTATATCAAAGTTGTGGTTTACTTTGGCGCAGCCTTTGCTATGCTGGGGTGGACTGTGTCTCTCGCCGGTGGCTCTCTGAAGACAATCAATGCTCCTTCGGAGGTCAAGGGCACCGAGAAAAGTTATCTTATTTTCAAGTTCCTCTTCCTGGGACTCGCAAGTTGTGGAACCTTTATCTCCAACGCGTCCGATCTCCAGCGATATGCTACAAAGCCCAATGACGTCCTCATTGGCCAGTTTGTCAGCTTCCCGCTGTCGAACTTCCTAGTTGCCATTTTGGGAAATCTTATAGCATCAGCTAGCAAAGCCATCTTTGGAGAGGTTTGTTGTATCAAAAACATTGTTTAAAACCTTTGGACTAACAAGATTCCCTAGCTCATCTGGAACCCGCTGAACTTCTTGGACAAATTGATGGAAGGAGAGCGATACACCTCTGGCAACCGCGCGGCCTGTGCCTTCATTTCTCTAGCATTTGTTTATTCGACCGTCTTCTCTGCCATTTTTGAGAACTCTATCCCGTACGAATCCAATCTCCTTTTTCCACATTTCTATGTCAAATACTAACCACCCTCAGTGCCGGTAACGACATTGCAGCCCTACTACCAAAATACATTTCAATCAAACGAGGATTCTTTATTTGTGCCGGTAAGAAAAAGAAGAAAAGAACTTGGAAAATCCCACTTGCCTTAACATGAGACTAACAAAAAACCACTAGTCCTCTCCTATGCAATCTGCCCCTGGTATCTCCTCGCATCAGCCTCAATCTTCATCACATTCCTCTCCTCCTACCAGATCTTCCTCTCGGCAATTACCGGGATTCTCATCTGCGATTACTATCTCATCCGCCGAGGGCTGCTCAACATTCCAGCCCTGTACGTCTCACGCCCAAGTCCATACCGGTACTTCCATGGATTCAACCTACGCGCCTTCTTGGCCTACGTTATTGCTATTGCACCAAACTTTTACGGGTTCCTTCACCAGATGGGTGTCAAGGCTCCTCTAGGTATCCAGCGATTCTACTTTATCGCTTACCCTACTGGTCTGATTGTTGCGTTTGTTGTTTATTACTTGTCATGCTTGGCTTTCGCCCCGGCTGATATGAAGAAGGGATCTGGATGGATGGAGCCCAAGGACTTTGTGGAAGATAATGATGCTTCTGGTAGTGATGGATACGCTATTAATGCTGTTGAGCCCGGTTATGCGGAGAAGGGGGCTGTATCGGTTACTACAGCAGCTCATGGTGAAAAGAGTTCGTTTTAATGAGATATGTCTAGGAGAATTTGGGGGTGCTTAGATTGCAGAAGGAAGCATGATTAATATTTCGGAGCTATAGCTTAATGCCTACAACCGGAGCCCATATACACAGAATTTGAGAGATTTATTTTTATTCTATACGCTTCGTTTATTCTTTAAAGTAATTATGTGTACTGAATTGAATGGCTTCTCTGATTAAGAACAGACTGAGGCTCCACCGCAGGTTCCACCCCCGGGCCGTGATATGGAATCCTCTTTCTCGTATAGCCCTAGAGCTCCATAAAGCCAATAAAGCCATAGCCCAACCCAATCCAACCTGCAAATGGGCTGGGCTTTGGGCCCTACCTTCGAGCCTACCGGTAGGCTATGGGCCTAAGCAGAAGCCCACTACGGGTTAATAGGCCCCCAAATAGGCCCTAAACAGTACAATATGCCGAGAATTCAGAAGTTGAACCCCCTTTCAGTGTTTTTAAAATTACCCTTCGTTCTACCCCCGTTTCTAAGCCCTATACTAAATGTAATATTTAATTGGTTCAAATAAGTTAGAATTAAATACTAGTTATCTCTCGATATTATGTTTAAGAACGCGAGAAGACGCGTTATTTAGATAATATATAAATTACAGAAGTTCATTTAGAAAGTAATAAAACTCCTATATAAATCCCAAATGTATATCTTATCAAAACTTTAATATTAACCTTTTTCGCGCTAAGATCTTATTTAAATTTAAAATATATACTTATATAGTTACTACAATCCTAGATTCTAAATTTGAACATTATATGCCTAGTGAAAGGTCATAATATAACGATTACAGAGGCCGCTTAAGAAAGACATTAATGGGGGCCTTATGGGCCCCACGAATGGGCTGTGGGTTGGGTTGGGCTTCGAAGGTTAGGTCCACAGCCCACTGCTGGTTGGGCTCTGGGCTTTGCGGAACGCTATGTAGCCCTCCGCCGACTTCGGCGAAACCTGCGATCCTATATTGCTGTTATATTGATACGCTTCTATGGCCACCCATACTGTCACGGCTTGTCCTATCATTATACAGAAACCCTCGCATGATCGACGGTAGAGAGTTTACCGTGTAGGCAGATTTCACCCCCGGGGACTGGCGCCCCGGCACATGCCCTCTATGAAATGGGAACGAAAAGTAGGTAATCCTTTGCAGTTAGTGATAAACCAATAGCACTAACGTCCGTGGCACACTTCGTGCAACCTTCTAACATTAGATCCAATCAAACCAACTGATAGTTGTAAATACATATTGAATATGCAAGAAACTCCTATCTGTCTACAGCAGCGGTGTATCAGCAAAGATATTACCCATCATCCTATACAAGCGATCAGTAAGGAGCCTCAGATATCCAAAAAGGCAGAGAGCAACTTACATAGCAGGGTACCGAGTTCCAACGATCTCCGTCTGCTCTACCAAGTCCCGGATATCCTGCACCTCCTTGCCCGTAAGTTGCAACAAAGCGGACTTAGTGTTCTCATCAACCCTCTCGGTGGACCTGGTTCCTGGAATAGGGAAGATATCGGGTCCCTGAGCAAGCAGCCACGCAATAGCAACCTGTGCAGTGGTACTCCCATGTACATGGGCCACACTCTTCAGCCCTTCTACCAGCTCCAAGATCTTAGGGAAGTTCTCCTCCGAGTACTTCGGCATGATGCGACGGAAGTCACCCTCAGGGAAATCAGCAGGAGACTGAAACTGTCCAGTCAATATTCCACGTCCCACGGGGCTATAGGCCACAACCGCGATACCCAACTCGCGGCATGTCTTTAGGAGGTTGACCTTAGGTGACTCGATGTCCAGTGCAAAGGCACTATACTCCACTTGATATGCGGTAATAGGATGGACAGCGTGGGCTCGACGGAGAGTTGCTTCTGAAACTTCAGACAGGCCGAGATATCTGATCTTTCCTTGGCTATATACTCAAACCATTAGTGAATACACCGATGAAGTGCGATTGGAGAACGGGGAAGGGAGAGGAAGTAGGGGAGGTAGGGAAGGGGAGAAGCATTATCCTACTTCTTCAATTCAACCATGGCTTCGACAGTCTTCTCAATAGGCGTCACTCCATCCGCTCGGTGGCAATAATACAAGTCAATGGTGTCAACACCAAGTTTCTCAAGGCTCTTCGCGCAAGCCTGCTTGACATATTCGGGATCAGAGCGGACAGACATACCCCCATTCGGGTCCCGCTGGATAGCAAACTTGGTTGCCAGGAAGATATCGTCACGCTTACCAGAGCGCTTGAACCATTCACCCACAATATCTTCGCTATCGGCATATAAATCGGCAGTATCCCAGAACCACTGTCCGTTGGCATGGGCATGCTCTAGGAAAGCGACCTTTTGATCCAGCGTGCCCGCTGGACCATATATTCCACCGATACTCATCAGGCCCAGGCCAACAGCAGGCACTTTAGGGCCGTTGTGGCCGAGAGCTCGAATGGGAATAGACATTGCTGCGTAGAGATTCAATATGTTTCAGAGGGATTTTATAACTAAGAGGGGAACAAAATATTGAGGGGAGGGGCTCTTTAAATATGTTACGTGGAATTAAACAGCACTGGATTCATTAAAGTTATGAGGGGAAAGATCATGCATAACTACATATGTACGGAGTACACAAGTACGTAGGGAGTATGAAGTTGGACGGACCTCGGGAGTTCAGACGGACTTAACCAAACGCCGGCCTTAGCTGCGGTGGAAGAATCCACATGTACGTACATATTTAGCGTGCCCGAGAGTGGCTTACAATAAATAGTTTAGAGTAGTCCACAGGGGCATAGAGACTATATAGACTGGTTTTTGATACACCGGAGATAGATAGAGGTCTGACTGACTGCAGGCAAGCTCCTTGGCAAGACTTCGCTGATATCTTGTTACTTTGGATGCCTGAGAACGTCATATAATTTTAAGTGTTGCTAAAAATTACCTTGATTTCTTCTGTGACGTAATATCCGGTGTATTTGGTAAAGGACAGTTGTTGAAAGTCTGACATCTGGACTTATATCTTCACGGCCCATAGCTTGGAGTCCTTTGTTGAATAGGGAAGATATAGACCAAGATAAAATTCTTCAGCAGCATTCACTAATTACAAATAAGGCACCTGGGGACTAAAAGAAAATGCAAAGCTAGTCTCCTTACATGGAACCTGGTATTTTTCCAGTGTACCAGGGCCACACCGCGCAGTTCCCAGTCCTGCGTGTGCAGCATCTAACCGAAGAAAGACGTCTTCCCTCCTCTCCAATTCTGTTGGATGGTTCGCTTTGGCAATATCTTTCCCACTGTAATGCAGTGCCGCAAAGTCGAACTCCCCCCATGTCGTCCCAGCATCATCAACTCGCGTCACCACGAACCCAACACCCTCGCTGTTCGTGAGCTGAAGCCAGCGTGTGCCCGCACGATTTCCATTCTCCTGTGGATACTCATAAGACGTGAAGAGATTATCCGGGGTACGGCTATGTAAACCGAGCTTTTGGGAGTTGCGCTTATCAGCATAGGATTCCTCGGGTCCACAGCCAAACCAATTTACCGACGCGAAATCGGAGGGTAGCTGCATATCGAGACCTAAGCGAGGAAGTATTTTCGGATGATAGCCACGAGGACGAACGTTGTGAGAAATTACAACTGTACCATCCCCATAGATTGTGTAGACAATGGTGCTCGTAAATCCCCAGTCTCGTATAACAGCTCCGATGTAGGCCTGAACAGTAATCTGAACGCTGTCCTTATCTGAGGACTGCAAAGAGATGGAGATCACCCGTTGTTGTAGGTTGTCAAGAGAGTAGGCACCCCATCGTTCAGCGTCGTACTTCGTGTCATTTTCTGTCGGCGTTCGCCAGGCTGCAAAGGTTGGTGCTGTTGTGAACAATTTCTGGCCATGCATCGTCCAGCCTGCCAGGCGACCCCGGATTCGATCAAACTCGATGGAGAATTTAGAGCCAGTCACGTAATATGAAGGTATTGTTTCTTGAATTTGAATCGACAAATCCTGCTGCACTGTGGCCGGAATGCTTGGCTGTTTGTGCTCCGAGAGCGAGGATTGGCACCACGCGACTTCATGGCCCGTTTCTGCCCATAATGTAGGTTGGGATATCTGAAGGCTCACGGTAACCCAGCATTCCAGAATATTTTCTGGGAGAGTTGGAAGCCCCGGGAGTAAAATGGTGGCTGTTTTAGAAGGCTGCACTTTTGGACAAGGCTTGCGATCCATGATAATTGTTTGCTGCTCACTGGATAGTCGTTAGCTCTTTGACGACAAAGGGACCGTATCTTTTTGAAACTTACTGGCCATCGAATGTACATATTTGAATGACGACAGACAGAGTTTCCAGAGAATCAAAGTCGAACAAGTTTTGCAACACAATTTGCCCATCCTGGATGAAAAGTTTGACAGGTTCGATCGCCTTTTTGAGCTCCACCATGCCACGTCCTGGAGAGTGGTCAGACTGACAAAGTCCATCCAAAGCAAAAGTACCATCATGTGGGAAGTCTCCAAAGTCGCCTCCGTAAGCGAAATAGCTTTTGTCTTCCCTCCATAGTCCAAGATTGGCAAACTCCCAGATGAAGCCTCCTTGCAAGCGTCGATATTTGTGAAACAATTGCTGATACTCTTCTAGTGCTCCAGGTCCATTTCCAATTGCCATTCCATACTCACAGAGTATGACAGGCTTGTCGAACTCATCGCCCTCGGCTAATGCTTTTCGCTCCAGATTTTCAAGCTCCACGTACATGAATGAACACATGTCTGCAGTCTTCGATTTTCTGTCGCCTTCATAGTGGACAAGGCGAGTTGGATCGTGCTTTTTGGCATATTCTGACATGGAGACATGGTTGCATCCATACCAGGCCTCGTTGCCCAAGCTCCAGATGATGATGGATGGGTGATTCTTATCGCGTTGAAGCATCTGGGTAATCCGATCCAAGTACGCTTCGCGCCATGATGGGTTATCACTAGTGTACTTCGCCAGAACTGGGCTAAGGTACTCCTCAATGGATTCTGAGCCGTTTTCTCGCCAAACACTCTCAGGGACGTTCTTCATATCAACGTCCCCGCGAATGAAGCCATGGCATTCGAGATCGGCCTCGTCAATTACCCACAAGCCGATCTCATCACAAAAGTCGTAGAATTTTGGATGGGATGGGTAGTGAGAGCATCGAACAGCGTTGACGTTGTGCTGTTTCATTAGAATCAGATCATTCTTCAAGAATTCCAGCGGCACCGCGCGCCCGTTTAAGGGGTGAAAGTCATGATGATTGACACCGCGAAACAAAATGGCTTTTCCGTTGACTGTGATGTTTCCATTGCGGAGTTCCACTTGCCGAAATCCAATTTTTTGCTTGATCGTTTGATTGTTGCCATTCGGGGATATGAGGATTAGATCCATGTTGTAGCGATATGGGGTTTCTGCAGTCCACTTCTTGGGGGCCAAGAATGGCAATTCCACCTCCAAGCTTTCACGACCGGCTGGAACTGTCTGGGTCGCGTGTTGAACGAGAGAGTCGTCGTGATCCCGAACCTTGACCTCGATGCTGCATTCCTCCTCAAGGTGGAGTTGAAGACCAATCTTCAAGGTTGCATTTTCATATTTTTCATCAAGCCAGGTTTGAACAAAGAAGTCTTCAATTCTGGCCGTAGCCGAGAAAGCTAAAAGATGGACATCTCGAAAGATACCTACATGATGTTAATGATATTGAAAGATCCATAAGAGTGCGGTATACTCACTAGATAGCCACCATTGATCCTGGTCTTCGAGATAGCTGCCATCGCACCATTGATATACTCGCACAGTAACTTCGTTGTCCCGCTCCAAGAAAATGTAGTTGGTAATATCGAACTCGGCAGGATTCCGGCTCCCCTGGCTATAGCCAACCTGATTGCCATTGACGAAAAGATGGAAGGCACTGTCGACCCCATCAAACCTGAGTCGTATCTGAGATGACCGATCCCAATCCGATGGGATGTTAAATCGTCTTCTGTATGTCCCCACTTGGTTCTCAGTCGGAACAAAGGGTGGATCAATCGGGAATGGATAAGGCACGTTCGTATAATGAGGCTTGCCGTATCCTTGCAATTGCCAGTGGGCTGGGACCTGGATAGATTTCCATTCGTCGACCTGGTGGAAGGGGGTCGGTGCAAGGTGGAAGTCCCAAATTCCGTTCAAAACAATGGCGTCTTCAGGGATCCAATATGCACGTGTTGGGAGACGATTACGATGAATCACAAACTCATTGGAAAAGTCAGGTCTCTCAGTGTTTGAACCCATGATGACTGCTACAGGATGAAAGACTATGAACGAGATGATCCATCTTTATAACAGAAGTCGATGGTTTTTCATCTTGCGTCGTTGTGTTCAACCGAGATTCTGACTGGCTCGTGGGAGTAATTCAAAGTCCCGCGGAGGAATTATGCAGATTCATTCAAGCCAACTGGTAGTCCCGCAACGTAAACATTCGAGGATGTGTGGGGGTACACCCCGGATGAATACGCGTATTGGAATAATGTGGGGGCGGTTTGACTCGTTCGAGGCCTGGGGACTCGGGGTACTCCTAGCCTCTCCGCGGACAATTTGTGGATATTCCAACGGCTATACAAGTTGAAGGGCCGTGCATACGCGTATCCCCATAACCCCGGATTAGCGTTCAGATTAAGATATCCCTTGGCACACTCTTTCGGATATAGATTTTCTTCCTTTGTGTCCCGAATTGGATTTTGTTGGATTTCATTGGATTTTATTGAGCAGTGACTCCCGTCTTTCTGAATTCTCCGTGGATTTCGTTTTCACTTTAGGTGACAATACTATGACATGTGTCAATGCTGGAAAGACTTACTGTATATACATATGTACTCATGGAGCGCTGTTGATCAATTGGCTATCTTGGAGTGCAGATTTCACAATTCACTATGACGGACGATAAAGAAAAAGGCATGTTCTCGGCTAGCGATATTGTCACAGATCGCAATACCTCAGCAACGGACTTCCCCCGTGTCGAAGAACTACCACTTCCCAAAGACTTCGCATGGGGTACAGCTACTGCGGCATACCAGGTTGAAGGAGGTGCATTTCAAGATGACAAGGGAGCGTCAATCTGGGATACTTACTCTCATTTGGAACCGTCTCGTACCAACGAGGAAAACGCCGATGTTGCCTGCGACCACTACAACCGCGTTGAAGAAGATGTCAAATTGATGGCCTCTTTGGGTGTCGATGTCTACCGCTTCTCCATTTCCTGGTCTCGAATTATTCCCCTTGGGGGACGCAATGACACCGTCAATGAAAAGGGGATTGAGTTTTATAGCAATTTGATCGACCAACTCCTGGCCCATGGTATTGAGCCCGTTGTCACTCTCTACCACTGGGACGTACCCCAAGCGCTCTACGATCGGTATAGAGCCTTCCTGAACACCAAGGAGTTCCAGGCTGACTTCGAAAATTACGCACGCCTGTGCTTCACCCGATTCGGTGATCGTGTTCAGAAATGGGTGACTTTCAATGAACCATACATAATCTCCATCTTCGCCCATTTGAATGGAACTCTTGCACCAGGCCACTGCCGCGAGGCTGGGACGGACACCAAAACAGAACCGTGGCGCGTTGGGCACACCATCATTCTGTCACATGCGGTGGTAGTCCAGATGTACATGAATGAGTTTCATTCTTTGCAGAAAGGGCAGATATCGATTGTACTCAACGGACACTTCTATGAGCCGTATGATTCCGAGAATCCACTCGATCGGGATGCTGCCGAACGCCGGCTCATCTTTTACATTGGCTGGTTTGGAGATCCTGTGTTCCTTGGGGGAGATTACCCGCCGGTGATGCGAGCCTATCTTGGCTCTCGACTGCCTGAATTCACGCCGGAGGAGCTTCAACTCCTCGCACACACGGCCCCGATGAATGCATTCTATGGAATGAACCACTATAGCACGAAGTATGCCCGTGCCTTGTCTGATCCCCCAGCCGAGGACGACTGGACTGGTAATATCGAAGAGTTACCCACAAACAGCAATGGAGAGGAGGTCGGACCTGTCACAGGCGTATCCTGGCTTCGAGTTGCACCCAATGGCTTCCGCAAGCTACTCAACTGGGTTTGGAACCGTTATCATCTACCTGTCATTGTTACTGAAAATGGATGTCCATGCCCCGGAGAGGCCGTGGTTTCGATAGCCGTCAAAGATGTGCTTCGGCAACGATACATTGGATTGTACCTAGATGCCATCTCACGAGCCATTTATGAAGATGGAGTTCCGGTGCACGGATATTATGTATGGAGCTTAATGGACAACTATGGTAGGCTTTTCCTTCAAGCGATGGAATATCCAGGCTAACATTCTTCAGAGTGGTCTGCTGGCTACGGGCCTCGATTCGGCATTATTCACGTCGATTTCGAAACTTTGGATCGGACGGTGAAGGATTCAGCTCATTACCTGAAAGCCACCTTTGAAAGACGTAGAGAAATTTCTCAATAGCCCGGACATTGATCAAGGGAATACCCAGAATGACATTGTAATTTACGTTTAGATCCATAGGGCGCATACATTTTCACTTTACCTCATCTCGTGACTCGCCCCAAGCTTTTACGAATGGAATTTGAGAAGCGAGTAGCCAGCCACTACCAATCCATACCTCTTACTTACCTGCCGGGTATATCTTACGTAACCAAGGCCCCACAGGGCTCCAGGGCTCCAGGGCTCCAGGGCTCCACCAGCCTTGGGTTCCCCGGTCTGGTGCACGGACCTCTCCACGCCTCCCCAGACTTATTTTCTCCGTGGCCGCTCTCTTGACAATTGACAATCCCTGTTGGATATTATTTTCAATATTCCGTGGAGAAAAAGCGAAGAATGCCTCCATTAAGACGGGCATTGACAACCCGTGCATGCGATTCTTGCCGACGCCGAAAGGTCAAATGTGATGTATGGTGATGCGCTCTTCCTTGAAGCACAGACTAACGCGGGAAATAGGCAGAAGAAGTGTGTGGCAATTGCCGGATCTCCCAATTGCAATGCTCTTACACCTCATCCCCACAGAAACGGGGACCAAAAACTCCTCGAAGATCAGCGCCCGCACTAGAACGCCTAGAAACTGAAGCAACACCGCCAGTGACTGGTGGCCCAGGGGTAGAAGATTTGATATGGCCCAGCCCAAACGCAAGCGAGGCAACAGCAATATCCCAAACACGAACGCTGACGACTTCAGCAGCTGAAACCGACCTGACTCCCTCAGCTCGGTTGGCCCAATCTATCAGAGATAATTTTATGGAACTCATGAACTCAGTGCTGCCTTCATTACCTGTACTGGGCATCACGGAGCACTGCATCGACCTTTACATGCAGTATACATTTCCAACAGCTCCGATAGTCCATGAACCCACTTTACGAGCAGTTGCCAGGCAATTCTTTTCTGGGATGGACGTGGTGGAGCTGTTCAGGGTAGATAGCCACCAAGAGGAGGTTACTTTGATGCGAAATTTCTCCCTCATCACCGGTCTCTGTGCCGCTGTCGCATCGATAATACCCCAGTCTATCTTACAGTATCGGGAATTAATCGCGAGGCTATGTCTGAACTCATCTCGAGAAATGCTGAAGATTATTGAGGACTTTGACGTGGAACATCCAAATTCTACGTCAATATCCACCCGGATATTTCACACTATCGCTTTACAGAACATTACTGGTACAGCACAGTTGGCCCGTTATGTTCTCGGTCAAGCAGCTCTAATAGCACTAAATATGCGTCTATACAGCGAGGACACCCTCAAGAGCCATGATGCCCTTGAGGCCCAACTACTGCGCCATTCCTACTGGCAAATGTATGCAGCAGATCAGGCATCTGCATGTCTGCGCAACCGCCCGTTTCAACTCCATGATCTGCTGTACGACGAAGAGCCAACGATTTGTCCTCCGACGGCGGAGCTTTTGATTTCTCAGGTTGACATGAGCAAAACGTCTTATGACGAAGGAATGGAAAGGCGTCTGCTCATAGGTTTCTATTTTCTTCCGCGCCTTTGGTCATCGGCAGCGAGTCTCATTTCTGAATTAAAGATTCATGGAAAAGGGAACCGAAATGTCGAAAAGGCACGGCTGACCCATTATTACATGGAATTTCTCGGTATCATGGACGATCTTCCTACCTGGTTGCAGGCTTCGAACATAATAATCTCCTCTGACGACGGAAATGTTGTTCAATTCCAGAAGACAGCTTTCTGGGTTCAGAGATGTACAATTCTAGTAATATTCCAGTGCTTACGATTGCTTATTCTACAGCAATGCATCGAAAGCAAGCTATGTGATGTTATGGGATTGAATGATCAGCCTCTGACATTGGAGATGACAAAGATTGGGATGGTTCACGACTTTGTGCAGACTTTGGAGGATATTCCGTTTGTTTATTTGCAAGTCAAAGGAGAGCCGACCGTGAGTTTACCAAGAACCGCTTCTATCACTTAAAAATTTGCTGATCTTTCTTATTAGGCGGAAAGGATTCGCCGAGTTGGGAGTATAATCTTAGAGATCCTTGACAACGCTACCAACGAGAGAATTAAAATACGTGCTGAGCATCATTTCACTAGGCTCCTCGATATACTCTCCCGACTAGACTCCAAATCTTCGGATGTTTTGGTTGAACTACGCGAATCAAATCAAGCGAGAGTAGAGATCCGGTTACCTGAGCAATTGGTTTTATGACCCCCGTGTACTTTCAGTGTTTTTGCATGTTTCCGGCTATCTTCTAGGCATACCATCTTTGAGCTGAAATAGCTACTGAGTTAACTAAATAAAATGCTCTCTATGCGCACTAAGAATATTCAGTTTACACAGATGTGGTTGATCAGATAAATTCGTGCAACTGCGAACGGCTAGATGGTGCTATCACAGGGTATATAGCCATTGATTTCTCCTATTCTATTGAAAGCTTAGTGAAGTCGACAACCGGCCCATCATCTTCACTGACTGCAAATACACCTATCACTAGCCCCAACAAAGTCTGTATCAGTAAGCGCTAAAGCATCGATGGACGCAACCCCGTAAAACCTTCATCCGAGCCTCTCCTAGCTCAATAGAATAACGTATATCCCCGCTCCGTATATGTCATTCGACGTGTTAATTCCTGGAGGGAGTGCACTGTCCTCCTAATCTTCTGGGCATTATTTACAAGCTCAGATACAACCTCGGAGCTTGACGCCTCATAGAATACCCGAGCATAGCGGTGCTCATCTTCGTAGCAAGCGAGACCAGCTTTAACTTTCGCTGACTCGGATACACCCGACTGGCGGTAGATGGTGACGATGCTCTCACTCACCACTTAATCGACGCTGTCTGTTCCCAACAATGGTGGGCGATAGGGTAGGATGCGACAGGTCAGTTTTCGAAGCTGTAAAGGTGACCTCTGTGCCGCTGCTTGGGATATCGTATTTACTGAACTCTAGGTCCCGTATGTAGACAAAGTCAACATTTGATACGGCAGAGAGATCAGGACAGGCTTCCAGTCGCGTCAGGTGGGTGGGATTTAGTTCAACCCCCGATCAAAAGTTAACCACTCCCCATCCCACCTGCCAGAAGTCATAAAAGTTTCTCTGCCAAAGATGTACCTACCGGTGCTGTCTTTTCGCACCCAAGAAAGACACCCCACCACCTCCCTTCGCCGTCTTCAAAGGCGTTGCAGTGCCCAACGGGATGTATGTACTCGGTTTTCCGCGAGCAGTGAGGATGGAATTTTTAGGACATGACTCATATGGGCCCCAGGTATCCTTGGCGCAGGCCATTGTGGCCATATGATTCCCATGTGTGTCGCCCTCTGATATCATCAAATAGTACCGCTCGTTTCGCTTGTAGATATGGGGGCCCTCTGGATAAAGGCCGCCGGAGCCGGGCCAGATTGTCCGTTCGGGAGAAATCTTCTCCCCCGTGAGAAGATTGATTTCGAACAAATTGGTACCTGGTGCTGCAGCACCCTGCATGTACACTTTATCACCATCAAAAAAAAAGGCTGGGGTATATCCCATCGAAGTCGAAGTAAACAGGATTACTCTATTAGTTTGCCCAGATATCTTTGGTTGAAACAACAAAATTTCTCTTCACAGCCTTGGGATCCGTTGACAACTTGTCAGCACAGATGGAATTGGTGCAAATCGCGTAGAATGTCCCATTATGTTGAATTGTGGCTGCGTACAAGCCACCGGTAGCAAGCGGTACATCGCCAGTGGCTGACGGGGAACTCAAATTTCTATTTGACCTTGCTAGGCTTAACTGATCTTGCCGATAGATTGCATTGCCTAAGTAGTTATACATATCAGGGTTCTGCATAGGTGGTTTACGGAGAAAGTAGTACTTGAGTTCCGATATTCTCGTAGACAATCTAATAAGGTCACAAAACAGTACAAGATTATCGCGGAGCGACTGCTCTTTAGCCGACTATTGCAAGTCAAGGCGAGCACGCATAGCATCAAAAATTGTCTCTAAAGTGGATAGAGAATGTGATTGACCGATTAACCGTGACCAATCGGCCCCTCATACTGTCCATTTAACATAGTAGCCACCTTTCTATTTCTCCACGGGGGAATTCCAGGCCCTATCATGTCTCCGGTTTGGAGAAATCCCAAAATAATCAGGCCAGAACCACTGTGTATGGTCGTGTTTGTATTTGATTTTATGTGAGTATCTCTCGACATTTTTTTGACCTGAGGAATAAGGAAGTACGAAACCATTGCCCTAAGGCTACTGAAGTGTCTGCGAAGTCATAGAGGATATAGACCGAAACTAATGTAATGCCAATATCATCGCCAGAAGACATCCACAGCAAACCAACATCTAACGATATTAATAGTAGAATAGAGGATAATGAAGGGGTATGGGAATAGTTAATGGGGGAACATGCCACCCACATTTCAGACTCACTAGTTCCGCCACCAGGACCGGCTCCGTGGAGAAATTGGAGAAATTGCATACGCGGGGGTCATGCCTTAAAGCTCCCTCAACTCCATGCGTGGAGACTCCGCAACCTTTAGTGTTTACCCCCACAGTCTTGTCCGGGGTGTATGGGGATTACAGTGGCCAATGACATAGGGCAACCCATTGGCACTAAGGCTTTTGTTACAGAGAAGGCCAGGGACTAGTAAGTACGCTGGTAAAATCACTGTATTGCGCTGTAGAGAGAGAAAGAGAAGAAGCTATCTACAGATGCTAAGACTAATGTACTGGGAGCAAACAGTGGTGGTCACGTGACCTTCCAACACCCCCCACGACTAGTGCAATAGTCGTCACAACATAGTTTAAACAACTTGACAGAAATAGACGGATACGACAATGTATGGTAAATCTGACATATGTAAATTCTCTAACTAACTAAAATGACAAGATCCGCTCTTTTCCAATCTCGGCGGACATAGCTGATTAAGCAATGTATGTATTTTTGTATGGTACCGTTATCATGACGGTCCATTGATTTCCCGGTTTGTAAAGACCTGGTAATTTCAGCATGCATAAATGCATAGTACTTGACACACCCCCCAGTTCTTGAAGCTATTCAAAGCTCTCAAGGACTGCCTTTCTTCCAACTGTTTCGCAGCTGCTTCGCAACCGCTTCGCAAATGATTCGCAAGTGATTCCAACTTACCTCACCTGTCTCCTCACTGATCTCGGCTCAAATCGTCGATTTATGCAGTTTCCGCAAAACAGCCTCTGTTCTCAGAGGTCATGTGACGAATCATGTGACCTACGTCCCTCATTCCAACCAACTCTCTGAAGTGTCCCTGCTTCTGCTTCGTCAGAGCTTTGGTGAGCCCATCTGCTGGCATCGCAGCAGTTGGTACCCAGTCCACATATACTCGACCTGCGCTAACTTCTTGCTTCATCCAGCATCGATTGATGTCAACATGCCGGAGCTTCGTATGCATCGCGGCCCCTTCCTTCGTCAATAAATCGACAGTTTGCTGGTTGTCACACATGATGGATAGTGGGTGATCTGGTTCGAAGCCTAGTGCATTAAGCACTCGTCGCCACCACTGTACGGTTTTTCCTGCCTCTGCTAAAGCTAGTAGTTCGGCCTCGGTAGTCGATGTGGTGACAGTCTTCTGCTTAGTGGCCTTCCAATCGATTGGGCCACCATATAACTTGCAGATATACCCTTCGGAGCTCTTTCGATCTTTATGGTCTCCGAACGACGCATCGCTTGCAAATTCAACTGATTTCGCCGCCATCGTCAGGGTCGTATCTCGATTTCTAGGTTGTTTGTTTGGTGTTCTGATGCCGTATTCAATGGCCCAAAAGCGTGTCTCATAGAGATACTGTATGATGCGATCGACTGCATCTATATGCTTTGGTCCTGGATTTGTAAGGAATTCAGCCACTTTGGAGGTTGCTTTTGCAGCATCTACCCGGGTAATGGTGGTGGCATACTGCGCAGATCCAACCTTGGCCTGGAAACCATGAATCTGTTGCGGTGATGCCACCCCATCATAGGGTACTAGAGGCTCAATGCTCAGTGGGGACCCTATTTTTCTCTCTGTGACGAGATTGTATTTGTGTGCCATGCTCTCGATGTAGCTATCTTGGCATAACCAGAGCTTCTTCTGCTCTCTATCACGTATAATACGTATATTCAAGAACCAGCTTGCATCCAGTTCTCGAAGCTCCCATTGCTTCTTTAGATTTTGATCTAGTAAAGCGGCTTCTTTAGCCTGTTTGGGGTGATTGACGATGATGATATCGTCCACGTAGAAAAAGACAATAATGCCTTTGGTTGTAAAGATGCATGGATCTTCTTCCACTGGGGTAAGGCCTAGTTTTACTAGCACCTTTGTAGCTTCTTGCTGCCAAAGCCTTGGTGACATGCGCAATCCGTAGAGGGCTCTATGCAGGAGCCAGCACTGATTTAGTGCTTCGAAGCCTGGTGGACACTTGGTATAAACCTCGCTTTCTAGCATTGAATTCAGGAATGCGGTAACCACATCTCTCTGAATCATATCTAGATCAAAGGCGGCAACTAGTGCGAATACTGCTCTCGCTGTTTTGACAGCTAGTGTAGCAGCTCTCTTTTCTTCAGTTGACATCCACTGTAGATCTCCTCTCACGCAGATTCTTGCTTTGAACTTCTCGAGCATACCATCTGCATCAAATTTGTATGTAAATACCCACTTCAATGGCAAGATCTGGGTGCTCTTTTTGTTCGGTAATGCAACCTGAGAGAAGGTCTCTTTAGCCTTTAAGGTCTCAATTTCAAACTCCGCAGCTGCCTTCAATTGCGTGGCAAAGGGATGGATTTTTAGCCGCTTCCAGTTCTCTGGTGGTGGAGGCATCTGATCTCTATGCAGTCTGTTTTGCATATTGAGCTTCTTCGTAATACCTGTTGTAAAGGCATATAGAAGGCTTGGTGGCTCGGCTAGCTGTTTCTCGTCTAGCGATAGATATGCAGTGTAGTCTGGATCTGCCTTTGGCTTCCGTATTCTGGGGCCTGAGATGATGTTAGATTCATCAATTGACGCAGAGATCTCTCTAGTAGGCCGATCTTCTGGCTCTGGAGTAGGCGTATACTGCATCTCTTGTTGCAATTGACGCTCTATCTCTGCTTCATCTTCATCATATTGATCTCCCTCTCCCCCTTCAGCTTCGATCGACTGTATGACATTGATCGGATCTGGCGAAGATAGCGAGGTAGGAGATCTCTCATGTGGCGTACTCTCAATCGTAGCAATCGACGATAGTGCTCTTTGTGGTGAGGCTCTCTGTGGTGACATAGGGAAGCTCCCAGGGATCTGTTCTTGATCCCTTACCTCTATCATTGAGATATGTTCTACCACTGAAGCAGGGCCTGCCATTGAAGCCGGTGTTAAAGGTAAAACAGGTGTTTCCTTTAAAGGGGGGACCCTTGGTGTCTCCTCCCTACTATCTAGAGTTTGAGCTTGCTCCACAACTCTAGATTCCTGGATTTCTTCATTTACCGCCTCTGGTGCAGTACCTTGTTCTCGGTTTTCGACGTCATCATTGAGAGTTATGCGAGCAATTGACATCGGCATACGCATCTCTATGCTCAATTCTGACTGCGCTTCTTCCATTGAGAGCACTTGGGGCCAGTTCTTAGCGCTTAGTCCATTTGTCATAGTACTAATTGCATCTTCTTCTTGCGGTAAAGGCTTCGTTTTAGAGTACTGTCTCGATTCATCGAATACAGCATCTCTTACAACTTCAACTCTGCCTATGCCTGCTCGCCCTTTGTATGGAAACCAGATCTTGTATAGGCTCTTTGAAACATAGCCTACAAGATAGCCGATCTCTGCTCTCGGAGCCATCTTGTTAGATTGTACTCTCTTCAGAAGCCTTGAGTACGTTAAGCACCCATATAGCCTCATATTCGACAGGTTGACAATTTGATCTTTTAAGCCATCTGGAGCCGCATAGCGCATCAATTCCTTCCATGGTATGATCCACTTACCATCCATCTTTGTAGGGGTACGATTCATCATATATGCAGATGCATACATCGTCTCTGGCCATAGATTGTGGGGTAGGTTCGTACCATTGAGCAATGCTCTGCCGTTCCTTACTATCATGCCTCCAGATCTCTCTGCTGGTCCATTCATCTCTGGCAAGCCAGGTGGTGCATGCTCAATGGTACACCCTTCGTCTTCAATCATAGATTCAACCTCATTGCCGGCGCTTCTCTCATTATCATAATGAAATACCCTGATCTCGATTTTCAACCAGTTTCGGATCAATGCTAAGAATTTACGAACTGCCATCTGACACTCGCTCTTCTTTATATGGGTAAATACGAAGTGACACCTTATTCCATCGAGATAGAAGTGCGTCATCCATATATGACCGTTGTAGGCAGGCTGGTTTTGTACTAGATCGAAGTGTACTCTCCCTAATATACCATATGCCTGGCCTATCTTCCGGCGAGAGATTTGCCTAGGTGCATCTGCCAATTGACAAGCTTCACATACCTGCATTTCTTTGCCTGGGTTGCTTGCAATAGTGATTCCTTCAGTCATCTCTGCCAGTTTGACAATTCGCGCCTTGCCAATGTGGCCTAATCGACGATGCCAGAGCTCAATTGAAGCCTCAGATTTTGGCTCCTGATTGGATTTCTTAGTGGCAAACGTCATTTCAGGCTTCAAATCTGATGCCTTTTGGGTTATAAAACCCCTTGTCTGGGTGAGCCATGATAGCTTCTGATCGTGGTAGATCTTATAGATCTGACGATGGCCATCAATTGTCTCAATGCAGTTTGCTCTGAGATTCATTAATAGGCCCCCCTTCATCATCAATCCATGAGATATCAGATTACTATGGAAGTTTGGCGAGTACCTAGTTTGAAATAGGTTCATCTTAACGGCGCTTCCAGTGGTAGGGTTTACACCATAGATGACCACAGTGCCTATACCGGCCACCTTCGTCTCTGTATCTCCCACTTTGACGTTGCTCTGTACGCTTTTAAAGGTGCTAAACAAGCTCCGATTGTTGCATACGTGGATTTGAGCACCTGTATCAACTACCCATCTGTCTTCTGTAGGTGTAGTTGTGGCTTCAAAATCCTTGATTTTTGTTGACATAACGGTGTCAATTTTGACTGCGTTGGTTGTCAAGAAGCCAAAGGCTTCATCGTCGAGGGTTGTATTCGCTTGCTCTTTAGCAAGGGTCCCCCTTGGCCTTCTGCATATGCAGCTCGCTTCTTGTCGACAATTGCCTTCCATCTAGGATTAGCCTTCATGGCCTTCTCCCACTTCTGTTTCAATGCCGGTGAGGGCTGGTAATTAGCAGGCCTTCTATCTTCATAGATTTCCCAGCAGGCCCAAGGCATATGAACTCTCGATTTTACCCTGTCACATGGACATGGCCTTCTTTCTAGGCCATCATTCCTTGCCTCTATAGGCTTTGCTTCTTCATTGCCTTGCCATGTCGAGAAAGCAGCCTTTGAGATGCCTCTTTGCGCAGCCGGCCTGCCATGGGTAATCTTCCAGTGGGCTTTGTACCGAGTCATGATTTCGAAGAAAGGGATGTCCTGATTATCCTGTACTCTGAGAGCCCATGTTTCATAGAATCCAGGCGACATTATAGAGATTGCTTCAAGGAATTGATTCGTGGCATCCTCTGCTTCTGGCATCCTTGCCTTCTTACACGATTGGTAAAGCGATTCCCAGTTTAGAAGCCATTTCTCGATATCGGTGTTCCGATCTAGGCCTCTATCTAGGTTCCGCCACTGTTGACGGAGCTTAGTTTTGTATGTAGGATCGCTCTCTGGTGCAAATCGTTTGTGGAGATTGAGCATCAGCTCCAAAGGTGATGGTATATCAATGATAAAGGGCTGGTAGGGAGTATCAACTGACTGCCTAATTGCCACCGCCACTAGATCTAATGCCTGTAGTTTCGACTGATAGGCTCTGTTCTCTGCATCCCAATCTGCTTTTAGGGATAGCCTCACATTGAACCAGTGTTCTGGGTATTCTTTTATGGCATCTTTGACAGAGATGATCTCTTCAGGTGGTTCCAATTTAGGACGTTCTTCCTCCTTAAGAGACGGATTGCATTGATCCCATACTTTATATGCAACTGCAATTGCTTTAATATATGAGAGCCATGCATCCCATGATTCTGTATCCTTCAAAATGACGCGGGAGGAGGCCGCGGAGAGGCTTGACATAATATTCATTATTGTCGATTTTCGTCGATGAATCTGATCTTCTTCGAAGGAGATAGGGGTGCTTCGACGATTCAGGGGTTGACCGTTGTCAAAACCACTGTGAATCGGCGACAGCTAGGTAAAAGATGGTCTATATGTTGTAGACAGATCTTAATTGGAACGAAGCCGGGCTCATAACTGACAGAAATAGACGGATACGACAATGTATGGTAAATCTGACATATGTAAATTCTCTAACTAACTAAAATGACAAGATCCGCTCTTTTCCAATCTCGGCGGACATAGCTGATTAAGCAATGTATGTATTTTTGTATGGTACCGTTATCATGACGGTCCATTGATTTCCCGGTTTGTAAAGACCTGGTAATTTCAGCATGCATAAATGCATAGTACTTGACAACTCTGGCTGAGGGGATCTAGCAGTAAGCGCGGGTAGAGCCTGAGCCTTAGTACCGGCATTAGCCCGTTATAATTGCTGGGTTTTGCTGGGTTTTGCTGGGTTTTGCTGGGTTTTGCTGGGTTTTGCTGGGTTTTGCTGGGTTTTGCTGGGTTTGGCTGGGTTTTGGCTGGGTTTTGCTGGGTTATGCTGGCTCTAACCCACTTAAACCTATAATATATACCAATTAAATGCTAGTGAAGTAGGTACTTTTGATAAACGACGACTTGATCGTTCAGCTCTCTATTCACAGCTAGGGTAATACGTCTTCTGCCCTTTGTAAGTAAATCCCTTCTCTTATTCTTCCCCTCGTAATTGATCATTTATTTATTTCGCCTATTATGTCCCAGAGCCAGCAATCTAATTTGACATCCTCGATTTATGATGGAGATATAGACAATCTTGGTTATCTTACCCCTTCAAACCGACTTGGTACCCCTGAACCATCCACTAGCCAGCAGACGTTCGATCTCGACTCTATTGACTCCGAATTCCTTCGTCCGATTATTCCCCTTATACCTCCTACCTCACTTCTACGTGTTGGTCCCGATCGGAGAAAGGCATTTGTTCTTTATGACAAAATGACTCATACCGAATGGGTCGACTGGTGGTTACAGACTGATTTTGGAAGGAAGAGCAAGATCCATTGGGACTCAAACCACCAGTCTGATGTTTGGGGTAGGTTTAACCAGGTTGCAAATAGTATCGATGGGGCACCAAAGGTTATGTGTAAGAATTGCGGCCAGATTCTTGAGCATCCTTACACTATCCATCCTCATCCAACGGGCGACCGGAAAGCACAATATCATGGCACATCAACAATGTCAAAACATATCAAGAGCGCAGGGTGTCGAAAGGCTAAGGGTGGATCAAAGCTAGAGATCACAAGATTCCTCAGCAAAGCTGTATGTTCTATTATAACTTAATCTTTTATTCTCCTTACTAAATTTTTTTAGGATGATACTCCGACCGAGGCTCCTTTCTCACAAGAGGCCTGGGAGGAAGAGATTTTATCCTTCTTATCTCTTAATCGACTCCCATTTCAACTTATCGAGCACCCAACGTTTCAGAGCCTAATTCAAATGGCTCGCACCTCTCTATCCACCCCGTTTATCCCCTCTGCTGATACAATTCGTCGTCGGCTATCAAGCACAGTTAAGAGTCGGCAACAGAGTGTGCTTCAGATGCTTCCATCTCACTCAAAGATATCTATTGCCCTTGATTGCTGGACCTCTCCCTTCTCACAGGCGTTTATAGCAATCACTGGCTATTTCATTGATAGCGACTGGGTATATCGAGAGGTGCTACTAGACTTCAAGCCTATTTATGGGGCGCATACTGGTGCAAACCTAAGTAGTGCGCTGATAGAGACCCTCACAGAACATGGAATCGAAGATAGGGTGTTTGGGCTGACAACAGACAATGCATCAAACAACAAAACTCTTATGGAATCCCTTCAACAGGTTTTACCGGATGGTGTTATTGTTATTCGAATTCCTTGTCTTGCCCATGTTATCCAACTTAGCCTGAACCAGCTTCTTGGACACATCAAGGCAGTTCCAGAAAATGAGACTACAGAGACAAAGTGGACTGATCAACAGTCTAAAATGGCCCAGCAGAATGCACAACAACAGCAGCGAGGGATTTCTTCTACGCTGAATAAGATTCGTTACCTTGCAATATATGTGAACGCTAGTCCCCAGCGCCGGGAGAGTTTTTACAATCTCCAGCCCCAAAAAGTCAAGATTGCCCCAATCCAAGATGTGAAGACCCGGTGGAATTCAACATTCCTAATGCTTCGCCGCGCGAAGAGACTACGGTCTGTTTTTGGCCCTTTTTGTGAAGAGTATGCTCGTCTTGATCTGCTACCAGATACCGAAGAGTGGCGTCAAATTGACTATCTTCTTTGTATCACGGAGCCATTCTTTGATTATACTCTACAACTCTCAAAGACTCGGGATATTACTGCACATTATACTTTTAAGATATACAACCGGCTTTTTGAGCATCTTGAACAGTCAATGAAGCAGCTCAGACGGAAGCGTGTTCTATGGAAGAAACAGATGCTTGATGCGCTCGAAGCTAGTCGACTAAAGCTTGACGAATATTACTCTCAGACTGATCATATCCGAGGGTATATCTTTGCGATATGTACCATGCTTGCGCCTGTGAATAAGTTTCAATTCTTTCAAACTGATGACTGGGATCAAGAGTGGCGCGATAAATATCGCCAGGCATTCCAAAAAGCTCTCGTACCATATCAAGATCGGCTTTCTCATATACAAGACTCGCAACCTTCTTATAATCAACCTCGACCAAGTTCGAAGCTTGATAAGATGTTGAATAGTAATAGAAGACAGCTGTCGGGAGTCACAGATGAGATAACACAATATCTCGATAGTGGTATGTTAACCCTAAATAATATTAATATTTTACTAACTAGTTAATAGATACGATTGAAATTGCGCCTCTTGGTTTCTGGAGAGAGAATCAACACCGCTTTCCAGCTATTGCAGCTCTTGCAAGGGATATTCTCTCAATACCAGCAACAGGCGCTGGTGTTGAACGACTATTTAATACCGCTCGAGATATCTGTCATTACCGCCGGGGAAGAATGAAGTCCGAAACAATCCAAGAGCTTATGATGTTCCTTTGTACTTCAAGATTCGATCTTGAGGAGCAAGAGGCTAAGCGACTTGAAGAGTTTTTTACACAAGACGAAATTGAAGTGGCGAAGGAAGAGAAGGATGAGAGACCCGATGGGGTTGAAGTAGACCCAATTAGTGATACTGAAGAGCTAGATAAAGGGGATAAGGAGAATAAGGCGATAGAGGATATTGAAGATGATATGATTGAGCCTAAGCTACCGGATAATGGTACGCAGCTCCGATTATCAGGACGGAAGCGTAAACAGCGAGATGATGATAATTTCCAGTATCACTAGTTAGCTAAAATATTATCTTCCTACCCTAAATCTACATACTCTTGATATAGATAAGATGCAAGAGAAATACCCAAAATTACAATAAGAGATTGTATAAATTATGCAGTGAGGATTCCTTGGTATATTTGTCTTATTTGTAACCCAATTGGGGCCCCAGTATGGGTCCGGGTTGAGGGTAGTAACCCAGAACCCAGCGCTGGGTTGAGATTTTGGACCCGGACCCAACCCAAACCCGGGTTGGGTCCGGGTTGGGTCCGGGTCCGGTTGGGTTCTGCGGAAGCCTAATCGTAACGGCCTTTCTTTATACCGAACTCAAAGAACTAATTGAAATTGAGCTTCCTAAAGGTCAAAGAGAGCTGTATCCCGACGACATTAGCCTCCTTATAAAGACTATTTATAGTTTGAAATAAAGCCCTAGAGAGTAGTATAAGCTGTTACACAATATCTTAACCTCTATAGGATTCACCCGAACACAATCGGATCACTCTATTTTTATAAAAAGAGGAAATCCAGTCTTATATATCATAATCTACGTCGACGATCTTCTAGTTCTATTACCCTCTGAGCAGGAAATTCAACGGTTTAAGATCGCAATCGCTAAGCACTTTGATACATCTGACAAAGATATCCTCGAACGATACCTTACTATCAATATCTACTACAATAAAGGGGTGATTTACCTCTCCCAGTACGACTACGTTAACAAAATCCTTACTCGCTTCGGTCTTAAAAACTGTAAGGCAGTTGCTACTCTAATAGATAAGAAGCAACCTTTGATAGTATTTAACGGCACCGCTTCAAAAGCAGAGATCAAAGAGTTTCAAACTAAGATCGGGACACTGATTTGGTTAATAGTTTCGACCCGTCCTAACATCTCGTTTATCGTCATTAAATTGGCGAAGCATACCAAGAATCCAGGCCTATTACACTTCCAGGCATTAAAGCGAGTGTTTCGTTACCTTACTAGCACGAAGTATCTGTCTATTTCGTTTTATAGAAATAATGCTTTATATAGGTACTGCGATGCAGATTGGGCTGGCCCCTATAGTGAAAAAGGCCTCTCTACGTCTAGCTTCATTTTTATAATAGCCGGTGGAGCAATTTCGTGGACTTCAAAGAAGCAATCTTGTGTTACTCTGTCTACTACCGAGTCCGAGTACATTGCTAAAGCGCTTGCTACGCAGGAAGCTATTTGGCTTACTCAATTATTGACGGAGATTGGGATTGCTGGGTTTCTACAAAAGCCGATTTGCATTTATGCCGATAACAACGGAGCCATTGCTTTGGCTTCAAATCCAGAGTTTCATGTCAATACTAAGCACATTGCCATTAGGTATCATCGCCTACGAGAAGAAGTGGCAGCTAGTTCAGTGAAATTCGTTAAGATTCCCACTGCCGACATGGCAGCAGATGGATTGACAAAGCCCCTTGGAAAGATCATGTTCCGGAGATAGATCTTGCAGATGGGTCTAGTGCCCTATAAAACTGCATGATTTCTGGTTTACATACAAAAAATGGGGGGTTATTTCAAAGTCAAAACCTGGTTTTTTACACTGGAGGATTGAGTTGTGTCAAGTACTATGCATTTATGCATGCTGAAATTACCAGGTCTTTACAAACCGGGAAATCAATGGACCGTCATGATAACGGTACCATACAAAAATACATACATTGCTTAATCAGCTATGTCCGCCGAGATTGGAAAAGAGCGGATCTTGTCATTTTAGTTAGTTAGAGAATTTACATATGTCAGATTTACCATACATTGTCGTATCCGTCTATTTCTGTCAGTTATGAGCCCGGCTTCGTTCCAATTAAGATCTGTCTACAACATATAGACCATCTTTTACCTAGCTGTCGCCGATTCACAGTGGTTTTGACAACGGTCAACCCCTGAATCGTCGAAGCACCCCTATCTCCTTCGAAGAAGATCAGATTCATCGACGAAAATCGACAATAATGAATATTATGTCAAGCCTCTCCGCGGCCTCCTCCCGCGTCATTTTGAAGGATACAGAATCATGGGATGCATGGCTCTCATATATTAAAGCAATTGCAGTTGCATATAAAGTATGGGATCAATGCAATCCGTCTCTTAAGGAGGAAGAACGTCCTAAATTGGAACCACCTGAAGAGATCATCTCTGTCAAAGATGCCATAAAAGAATACCCAGAACACTGGTTCAATGTGAGGCTATCCCTAAAAGCAGATTGGGATGCAGAGAACAGAGCCTATCAGTCGAAACTACAGGCATTAGATCTAGTGGCGGTGGCAATTAGGCAGTCAGTTGATACTCCCTACCAGCCCTTTATCATTGATATACCATCACCTTTGGAGCTGATGCTCAATCTCCACAAACGATTTGCACCAGAGAGCGATCCTACATACAAAACTAAGCTCCGTCAACAGTGGCGGAACCTAGATAGAGGCCTAGATCGGAACACCGATATCGAGAAATGGCTTCTAAACTGGGAATCGCTTTACCAATCGTGTAAGAAGGCAAGGATGCCAGAAGCAGAGGATGCCACGAATCAATTCCTTGAAGCAATCTCTATAATGTCGCCTGGATTCTATGAAACATGGGCTCTCAGAGTACAGGATAATCAGGACATCCCTTTCTTCGAAATCATGACTCGGTACAAAGCCCACTGGAAGATTACCCATGGCAGGCCGGCTGCGCAAAGAGGCATCTCAAAGGCTGCTTTCTCGACATGGCAAGGCAATGAAGAAGCAAAGCCTATAGAGGCAAGGAATGATGGCCTAGAAAGAAGGCCATGTCCATGTGACAGGGTAAAATCGAGAGTTCATATGCCTTGGGCCTGCTGGGAAATCTATGAAGATAGAAGGCCTGCTAATTACCAGCCCTCACCGGCATTGAAACAGAAGTGGGAGAAGGCCATGAAGGCTAATCCTAGATGGAAGGCAATTGTCGACAAGAAGCGAGCTGCATATGCAGAAGGCCAAGGGGGACCCTTGCTAAAGAGCAAGCGAATACAACCCTCGACGATGAAGCCTTTGGCTTCTTGACAACCAACGCAGTCAAAATTGACACCGTTATGTCAACAAAAATCAAGGATTTTGAAGCCACAACTACACCTACAGAAGACAGATGGGTAGTTGATACAGGTGCTCAAATCCACGTATGCAACAATCGGAGCTTGTTTAGCACCTTTAAAAGCGTACAGAGCAACGTCAAAGTGGGAGATACAGAGACGAAGGTGGCCGGTATAGGCACTGTGGTCATCTATGGTGTAAACCCTACCACTGGAAGCGCCGTTAAGATGAACCTATTTCAAACTAGGTACTCGCCAAACTTCCATAGTAATCTGATATCTCATGGATTGATGATGAAGGGGGGCCTATTAATGAATCTCAGAGCAAACTGCATTGAGACAATTGATGGCCATCGTCAGATCTATAAGATCTACCACGATCAGAAGCTATCATGGCTCACCCAGACAAGGGGTTTTATAACCCAAAAGGCATCAGATTTGAAGCCTGAAATGACGTTTGCCACTAAGAAATCCAATCAGGAGCCAAAATCTGAGGCTTCAATTGAGCTCTGGCATCGTCGATTAGGCCACATTGGCAAGGCGCGAATTGTCAAACTGGCAGAGATGACTGAAGGAATCACTATTGCAAGCAACCCAGGCAAAGAAATGCAGGTATGTGAAGCTTGTCAATTGGCAGATGCACCTAGGCAAATCTCTCGCCGGAAGATAGGCCAGGCATATGGTATATTAGGGAGAGTACACTTCGATCTAGTACAAAACCAGCCTGCCTACAACGGTCATATATGGATGACGCACTTCTATCTCGATGGAATAAGGTGTCACTTCGTATTTACCCATATAAAGAAGAGCGAGTGTCAGATGGCAGTTCGTAAATTCTTAGCATTGATCCGAAACTGGTTGAAAATCGAGATCAGGGTATTTCATTATGATAATGAGAGAAGCGCCGGCAATGAGGTTGAATCTATGATTGAAGACGAAGGGTGTACCATTGAGCATGCACCACCTGGCTTGCCAGAGATGAATGGACCAGCAGAGAGATCTGGAGGCATGATAGTAAGGAACGGCAGAGCATTGCTCAATGGTACGAACCTACCCCACAATCTATGGCCAGAGACGATGTATGCATCTGCATATATGATGAATCGTACCCCTACAAAGATGGATGGTAAGTGGATCATACCATGGAAGGAATTGATGCGCTATGCGGCTCCAGATGGCTTAAAAGATCAAATTGTCAACCTGTCGAATATGAGGCTATATGGGTGCTTAACGTACTCAAGGCTTCTGAAGAGAGTACAATCTAACAAGATGGCTCCGAGAGCAGAGATCGGCTATCTTGTAGGCTATGTTTCAAAGAGCCTATACAAGATCTGGTTTCCATACAAAGGGCGAGCAGGCATAGGCAGAGTTGAAGTTGTAAGAGATGCTGTATTCGATGAATCGAGACAGTACTCTAAAACGAAGCCTTTACCGCAAGAAGAAGATGCAATTAGTACTATGACAAATGGACTAAGCGCTAAGAACTGGCCCCAAGTGCTCTCAATGGAAGAAGCGCAGTCAGAATTGAGCATAGAGATGCGTATGCCGATGTCAATTGCTCGCATAACTCTCAATGATGACGTCGAAAACCGAGAACAAGGTACTGCACCAGAGGCGGTAAATGAAGAAATCCAGGAATCTAGAGTTGTGGAGCAAGCTCAAACTCTAGATAGTAGGGAGGAGACACCAAGGGTCCCCCCTTTAAAGGAAACACCTGTTTTACCTTTAACACCGGCTTCAATGGCAGGCCCTGCTTCAGTGGTAGAACATATCTCAATGATAGAGGTAAGGGATCAAGAACAGATCCCTGGGAGCTTCCCTATGTCACCACAGAGAGCCTCACCACAAAGAGCACTATCGTCGATTGCTACGATTGAGAGTACGCCACATGAGAGATCTCCTACCTCGCTATCTTCGCCAGATCCGATCAATGTCATACAGTCGATCGAAGCTGAAGGGGGAGAGGGAGATCAATATGATGAAGATGAAGCAGAGATAGAGCGTCAATTGCAACAAGAGATGCAGTATACGCCTACTCCAGAGCCAGAAGATCGGCCTACTAGAGAGATCTCTGCGTCAATTGATGAATCTAACATCATCTCAGGCCCCAGAATACGGAAGCCAAAGGCAGATCCAGACTACACTGCATATCTATCGCTAGACGAGAAACAGCTAGCCGAGCCACCAAGCCTTCTATATGCCTTTACAACAGGTATTACGAAGAAGCTCAATATGCAAAACAGACTGCATAGAGATCAGATGCCTCCACCACCAGAGAACTGGAAGCGGCTAAAAATCCATCCCTTTGCCACGCAATTGAAGGCAGCTGCGGAGTTTGAAATTGAGACCTTAAAGGCTAAAGAGACCTTCTCTCAGGTTGCATTACCGAACAAAAAGAGCACCCAGATCTTGCCATTGAAGTGGGTATTTACATACAAATTTGATGCAGATGGTATGCTCGAGAAGTTCAAAGCAAGAATCTGCGTGAGAGGAGATCTACAGTGGATGTCAACTGAAGAAAAGAGAGCTGCTACACTAGCTGTCAAAACAGCGAGAGCAGTATTCGCACTAGTTGCCGCCTTTGATCTAGATATGATTCAGAGAGATGTGGTTACCGCATTCCTGAATTCAATGCTAGAAAGCGAGGTTTATACCAAGTGTCCACCAGGCTTCGAAGCACTAAATCAGTGCTGGCTCCTGCATAGAGCCCTCTACGGATTGCGCATGTCACCAAGGCTTTGGCAGCAAGAAGCTACAAAGGTGCTAGTAAAACTAGGCCTTACCCCAGTGGAAGAAGATCCATGCATCTTTACAACCAAAGGCATTATTGTCTTTTTCTACGTGGACGATATCATCATCGTCAATCACCCCAAACAGGCTAAAGAAGCCGCTTTACTAGATCAAAATCTAAAGAAGCAATGGGAGCTTCGAGAACTGGATGCAAGCTGGTTCTTGAATATACGTATTATACGTGATAGAGAGCAGAAGAAGCTCTGGTTATGCCAAGATAGCTACATCGAGAGCATGGCACACAAATACAATCTCGTCACAGAGAGAAAAATAGGGTCCCCACTGAGCATTGAGCCTCTAGTACCCTATGATGGGGTGGCATCACCGCAACAGATTCATGGTTTCCAGGCCAAGGTTGGATCTGCGCAGTATGCCACCACCATTACCCGGGTAGATGCTGCAAAAGCAACCTCCAAAGTGGCTGAATTCCTTACAAATCCAGGACCAAAGCATATAGATGCAGTCGATCGCATCATACAGTATCTCTATGAGACACGCTTTTGGGCCATTGAATACGGCATCAGAACACCAAACAAACAACCTAGAAATCGAGATACGACCCTGACGATGGCGGCGAAATCAGTTGAATTTGCAAGCGATGCGTCGTTCGGAGACCATAAAGATCGAAAGAGCTCCGAAGGGTATATCTGCAAGTTATATGGTGGCCCAATCGATTGGAAGGCCACTAAGCAGAAGACTGTCACCACATCGACTACCGAGGCCGAACTACTAGCTTTAGCAGAGGCAGGAAAAACCGTACAGTGGTGGCGACGAGTGCTTAATGCACTAGGCTTCGAACCAGATCACCCACTATCCATCATGTGTGACAACCAGCAAACTGTCGATTTATTGACGAAGGAAGGGGCCGCGATGCATACGAAGCTCCGGCATGTTGACATCAATCGATGCTGGATGAAGCAAGAAGTTAGCGCAGGTCGAGTATATGTGGACTGGGTACCAACTGCTGCGATGCCAGCAGATGGGCTCACCAAAGCTCTGACGAAGCAGAAGCAGGGACACTTCAGAGAGTTGGTTGGAATGAGGGACGTAGGTCACATGATTCGTCACATGACCTCTGAGAACAGAGGCTGTTTTGCGGAAACTGCATAAATCGACGATTTGAGCCGAGATCAGTGAGGAGACAGGTGAGGTAAGTTGGAATCACTTGCGAATCATTTGCGAAGCGGTTGCGAAGCAGCTGCGAAACAGTTGGAAGAAAGGCAGTCCTTGAGAGCTTTGAATAGCTTCAAGAACTGGGGGGTGTGTCAAGTACTATGCATTTATGCATGCTGAAATTACCAGGTCTTTACAAACCGGGAAATCAATGGACCGTCATGATAACGGTACCATACAAAAATACATACATTGCTTAATCAGCTATGTCCGCCGAGATTGGAAAAGAGCGGATCTTGTCATTTTAGTTAGTTAGAGAATTTACATATGTCAGATTTACCATACATTGTCGTATCCGTCTATTTCTGTCAAGAGTTTCTAACCGCGGTCAGAAACTAGGAGTATTAGTACTCGGGCTCTACCCGCGCTCACTGTAAGATCCCCTCAGCTAGAGTTTCTGACCGCGGTTAGAAAGTATAGTAGAATAAGGCTTTAATCGTATAATTAATTTTCTGACCGCGGTCAGAGATAGTAGTAGTCGAAAGGAGATCTCAACGTGTAAGGATAGAGTGACTACTTTACACTGTATTCAAAATATATTTCTACAACTTCAACCATGTCAGCAAACCTAAATTATCAAATACCACTACAACCATGATTATCTTTAATTTTTATTGGTAATAAACTAATATCTGGCCAATATAAAATGATATAAGTGTCTATTTAGTTTAGTCATATAAAGTTGATGTCGAATAAGTGAGTTCATATGGGTTCGATCTAAAACACAAAAAAATACGAAGATTACATGTTGATTATTTAGCAACTTTATGAACGCCAAGAGTTTGTTTTTATGCAAAGTTGGGTTTTACTGGGGCCCCATTGGGGGCCCAGCGCTGGGTCCGGGTTGGGTCCGGGTTCGCTGACTTCGACCCGGACCCAGGCTGGGTCCGGGTCCGGGTCCGATATCTCGACCCAAACCCGGGTTGTGCGATAGACTAGTTACGATGTCGATATAATAAATTGGCCAGCCTTTAGCAGCCGTAATGGCTACGAAGATTTTGAAAGATATCGGCTTAGCGACGACAGTATAGACTTTATAAAAGTCTAGATCCTTAATCTAACGAAATCTACGAGTAACAAGTCTTACTTTATACGTGCTATTATACTTAATTTTGAATACCTATCGTAAGGAGAGAGGCTTTCGGCCCTTCGTATTCCTAGATGATCGAGGGATTCGACGCTATATACCGTTTTTGATCTATCGAGCAAGTTCTTTATAAGCAGTATCTAATTATTTGTCTTTCTCGATATAGGCCATTGCTTCTTTCTAGCTATTAGGTTCGAAACTAATATTATTGGCTATCAATTTGGAAGATATATACTGTGGCTCTTTAGAAGTAGCTATAGAAAAAAGATTGATTAGTACCTCTGGGGTGTCAGCTAGAAGCTAGAGGACGTTGCTGTTAAAGAAAGATCGGCTAGCTAAGCTGTTAATATATGCCTAGCTAGGCTTTTTAGACCTTATCGATCGACGTACTGACCTAGGATCCGATAGATGCTGAGTGGACGGGACGTAGTCAGTATTGGGTAAATCATCTGGAATTGGATCTAGATAGGAAAAATCAATTGGTAATTCCTGGTTAATAACCTGCCGGGAAGCTGGTTGTGGCTCTACGAGAGCCCCTACCCCACCTACATCAAAGTAGACCTGGCTTTGAACCTCCGCATGGGTCCCTACCCCGGAACCTCGAACCTCACCTCTTGAGGTGAGGTTCCAACCTTACTAACCTCCAACCGCCCATTAACCTCCAGAGGTTCTTTGAGGTTCAACCTCCATCGACCCGCATGAACCTGCATATACATAATTTCTTGACGCCTTTCCTCTTTTGGCTGGATAAAATTGATGATTCATCTCTGTTTTTTACAGCTGTTCCGTTAAACTATAGACTTTCCACTGAATACTCTATCAATATAATGAATTATAAAGATATAGTCATTGAAAAGTAAATAGGAGGCGTGGTCACCTATAAATTATAGGTAATATCCGATGATATCGACGTGGTGGGTGGTCAATAGAGGTCATCGATAAAATAGCATGTAAAGTTGTAGATATATATATCGCAGACACTGTAAAGTATGTGTATCTTTATTAGTAGAACTACAGTTCTTTAAGAAAACTATAAAGATGCAGTTTAATTCCCCTCATTTTAATATCATTCAAACCATTATATCTTCTTCTATTACTTTGTCTTTTAGAATTCATGTTAATTGGTCTAGATATACCGTGAATCCGGATTAAATGTCCCAATTGTTAGACTTAGACATTCTATTTTTCCTACATTGAGGTTCTCGTTGAGGTTCGTTGAGGTTCATTGAGGTTCGTTGAGGTTCGTTGAGGTTTATTGAGGTTTATTGAGGTTCGTTGAGGTTTATTGAGGTTCGTTGAGGTTTATTGAGGTTCGTTTCTATAGTGATCCACTATACTAGCGAATCAGATATAGATAGGGCTTTATAAAAGTTGATATATCAATTTAAGCATTATGGAACAGGGATAAACAGATGCCCCAAGAAGACCCCGTAACTTCTACAGAATAACTAGTGAGTTCCTTATTATCTTCCCTAAGTTGTACTGGTTTACTAAAGTTATCATGTCTCAGATTACCGACGGCTACGGCTACGCATCATCTAGCTTCGAAGGGTTACCGCTAGACGCGCTACAGTACCTTACCCCTGACGATACGCTATACCAACGCGAAAGCCAGTTTGATTCAGTTCTGGACCTTCCAGACCTTCTAGACAACCAAGTCCGATCTCGTGCAGGACCTCGGGCCCTAGACACCCTTACGCGAATCAAGCCAGATAGTATTAACGAGTATATCGTCTTTACTACCGACATGTCCGCGGAATTCGTTAAGTGGTGGCTTCAAACTGATTTTGGTAAGAAGAAGCGGCTAAACTGGGAGGTCAGCCGTCGCGCAGACTGCTGGACTGGGTTTCAACAAGTTGCACATACTAAAGATGGAAAGCCTGGCGTTATGTGCAATCGGTGCCGTACAGTTCTTACGCATCCAGCTACAAATCATACTGGAAACTCATCGATGCAGAAGCATCTTGATGGGCCAAGGTGTCGACAGCGAATTACGAAGAAGGGTAATATCCAGCAACTACTTAGCGACGCGGTATGTTCGAAATAGCCTATACTCAATATCAATACTAATAATAAATTCACTATATTTTAGGCCGAGAGAAGACCAGCGCCTCTCTTTACCCAACAAACATGGGAACAGAAGATTCTAAACCTAATCACTGTATCACATTTACCCTTTCTCTTCGTCGAGCACCAAGAATTCCATGATCTCATTTCCTACGCACGGCTAGCACCTACACTACCGAGCGTTCCATCAAGAAAGGTGATTCGCGACCGCCTCCGGGGTTTCGTTACAGAGTATCAACAAGAGACACTACAACAGCTGCCATCTGGTGCAAAAATGTCGATTGCGCTTGACTGCTGGACTTCACCATTCAAGCACGCATTTATGGCTATCACAGGATACTTTCTAGACCAGGAATGGGAGTATCGTGAGGTCCTACTTGGGTTTGAGCCAATTTCTGGATCTCATACTGGCGTGAACCTCGGGGACGTAGTTATCCAGATCCTACAAAAGCACCAAATCGCTGACCGAGTGCTGGCGGTGACAACTGATAATGCGTCTAACAATAAGACACTTATCGCAGCAGTGAATGATTCAATCAAGAAGCTACATATGGAGACGGATTCTACGATTGTCCAAGTGCCTTGCCTTGCGCATGTTATTCAATTAAGTCTAGTTGATTTACTTGGTAAAATCAAGGCTTCGCCAAAGAATGATAACGCCGAGATAGAATGGTCTGATGATCGTGTACGTTTACTTCGTGCGCGCCAGCAGAAACATGAGATCGCCGATACTCTGAACAAGGTATGCTTCTATTTAGAAATCATGAATTATGATTCAATAACACTAACTATTCTGATTTCTAATAGGTCCGAGGTCTTGCGGTTTATATCAACGGAAGCCCTCAACGTAAGGAAGCCTTCCTAAATACCCAGCCTAGTAATACGCTCCGGCTTCTTCTAATCCAAGATGTTCGTACACGGTGGAATTCGACATTTCTAATGCTCCGACGGGCGAAGAGGCTTCATATCGCATTCAACAAGTTCTGTTCCGACTATGATCAACACCATTTTACATTAAGTGCAGAGGGGTGGCGACAGATTGACTATTTACTTTGCATTCTTCAGCCCTTTTTCACGCTCACTACGCTAGTTTGTCGTACTAAAGACTCGAGTATCCACCTTGTCTTTAGGATTTACAATAAGCTCTTCGATCATCTTGAAAGATCAATGGGTCAGCTTCGTCGAAAGAAGGTTCCCTGGAAACAGCTAATGCTTTCCTCCCTCGATGCTGCGAAAGAGAAACTGAAGAAATACTACGGCGAGACAGATGGTATCGAAGGCAATCTCTATGCAATTGGGACGATCTTAGCGCCGTCGAGCAAGATGGAGTTCTTTTCAACAAGTGATTGGGACCCAGATCCTAAGACAGGAAAGGACTATAGAAAAGAATACCGCGAGAGTCTTCAGTCTTTTTTTGAGAGATACAGCCAACGTATACCATCAGAGATGATGCAATCTGATAGCCAGTTATTCACAACTGAATCGGAGCTTGAGAAGGCTCTTGACGGCGATTCTTCACAACGATTAACTGCTCCGCAGTACGACGAGCTCACCAAATATCTCCAGAGTGGTAAGTAAGTAAGCCTACTTTATAAATCATATAACTAACCTTACCTAATTAGAAACTATTAAAGGATCTATTCGGATCTTCTGGAAAGATCATCAGAGGGAATTCCCTATTCTTGCAAGCATTGCCCGTGATATCATGTCAATTCCAGCGACTGGTGCCGGAGTTGAGCGTCTTTTTAACTCTGCCCGCGATGTATGCCACTACCGCCGGGGGTCGTTAAACCCAGAGACTGTTCGCGATATTATGTTATACATGTGTACAACAAGATTCGATATCAAGGAGGAGCAGCGGCTGATTCTCCAAGAGTATCTTTTAGACCATGAGATAGCCGCTTCGACCGAAGCACTTGATGTCCAGACACATGCTTTCGAGGCTATTAGTGATGATGAGGAGGATGTCGAGATATGTCTTGATGCAACCCCGGACGCACCGCTACTCTCAGTAGTCGCCGCTGGAAAGCGGCCTGCGGTTAATTCTGACGATGAGGAAGAATCTGATGCCGATGAATTTGCGGATCTAGATAAGAATAGGGCATCACCCTTACCTGACTTCCCTGATACGCAGCATCGTGCATCCGGTAGAATAAGGAAGAAGTCGAGACTACTAGATGGGTATATAGCTTGATTACTTGAATCTTGACTCTTGAGAACTATAACCCGACACTGAACTATAGATATAATATAAACCATTGATGATTGAAAGTTGAAACCCTAATTCGACGCTGAGCCAGTGAACCCATAATATGCACTAAATCCTCCTGCAAGGGCATACATTAATGAAGTGTTGTTTTATAATTACGAGAGAATACAGCCTATTTCTACATAATTTATGTAGTTGACCCTAAGTCACGTTTTTTACCTATTTGTCATGCTTGTTGAACCTCAGGTTCACCCGCGGGTAACCTCCATGAGGTTCGGTCCAAGATAGAACCGCCCGGAGGTTCTAGGTCATGGAACCTTAACCTCCGGGTGGGTGAACCTCCTTGAGGTTCGTGAGGTTCACCCGTGGTTCCTGGCCAGGTCTACATCAAAGTAGGGACTATTATCCTCCCGTTATACCTCTATAAACCTACCTAAACTACCCGCTATTTTATTATCGTCGCCGGGTAAATCGAAGGTATCGGGATCGGGGAGGGGAACGTCGATTATTGGAAGTAAAATACTTTCAATTTCTAGAATACGGTCAATTTCTAGAATACGGTATTCTAGAATTAAAGGGTTCGAAGGATCGAGTAGAGGGTTTGCCGGAGTAAGAACTGTATTATCAATATTATCCTTAACAGAGGGAGGGGGCGGAGAACGAGAGTCACTCCGTATATTATATAGATTGTTAAGATATTGATATATCTCACGACGATTATCTTCGTCGTAAAGGAAGTCAATTGGAACGTGTCGTTTAGGTGATTGAGAAGCTGGTTGTTTATCTACCGAGTCGAAATTGAGATCGTACTTAGGATCTAGAAGTGTTGCTAGTAAGGGGTTCTTATTAAAAATAATATTGCGAGAACGCTTAATCTTTTTAGTGCGTATATTATATAATATATAGTTATTACCTTTATCGTAAGCGATCAACCTAGCTTCTTCTATATATAGATTAAGCTTTATAGGACGCTTTTCCTTTAGAATTAAGAACTAATATTGATAACCGAGAGTACGAAGGTTAGATAGGTTAGGTTTCCTGCCATACAGAGCTTCGTAAGGTGATATCTCGATTTTTAAAGCGTATAAACGATTCATCGTATAGTTGATTCTACTAAGCAAATAACCCTAAAGGTATTTCGGGAGTTAGTACTCCGCTATAACCGTAATAAGGGGTTTAACTAGGTAACGATTTTTAATCTCGGCGATACTATTCAGTTGCTTAGTGTAGGGAGGGGTAGGGTCCTAAATTGTATCCTTCGAAGCAAGATAGGTGGCTAGTGGTTTATGCTCTATTGCATCGTCACTATATACCTTCTTAATCGTGAACCCGAACTAGGTTTTTAAATGATTCTCTAGTTAAATATAGGTTTCAGTAACCTACGATCTAGATTAAAGAAGAAATAGCTATATAAACCGGCTAGTATTATTAGTAAAGGTGATAAAATATCTCTCTCTACCGTACGAAGCAATTGAGATTGGTCCCTATACGTTAAGATGAATAAGATCACTAGGTTTTAATCTAATCGATCTCTCTTTACCGAAGGGGAGGGTATAACCCTTACCTTTAATGTATAGGGTGTATAGAAAGGTGATACCGGCACCTTTCTTTAATTTAATACTATCACTATAAACTTCCATCTTCCGTACCCTATTCTCGCTAGCGTAATAAGCTCGACGGTGAGCTAGATCAACTGAGATAGGCGTAGGAGAAGAACCTTTCTTTATAGTAAAGACGGAATTAGGGGAACCCGAGACTAGATTGGAATCTAGTATAGTATCAACCTTATTGATGCTAGAGCAGTTTAGCTAGTAGTGCTCTCCTTCGTAGGTAGTAAAACCGACAACTGATTCCGAGGACGTATATTGATCCTATAACTTGAACGTTATTAGGCCGTTCTTGACCTATATACCAATGTCTTCTTTGTTGAGAGCGGATATTGAGATTAAGCTAGCTTTGAGATCTAGAGTAAGCTATACCTTATAAAGGGTAAGCGAGCTAATAAGATCATCTGATTGTTTATTTATTATTCGAAGAATAATATTTCTATATCCTTCTGTGTAGAAAATATTACCTGTCGCTGTTGATATAGGTAATATATATTGACGGAAATTAATGAAGACAGATTTATATAGAGTTATATAGGTGCTAGTACCTAAATCGACTATCTATCGAGAGACGTCGTCGTTACTAGTACAAAGTGCCTCGGTAGAGACTGTGTGTACCCTATATTCTTAAGCCTGTTAAAATAAAGCGTTCGTGAACAATGTGTTGTACTTAGTAACTGGATCGTCAGAAGGAGGTCCTTACTGAGATAGTAGGTACGATGCCGGAGTATATACTACATTAGTAGTGCGAGGTTGTTGATGAACCGGGATAATCCGTCCTTAGTTGTCAACCTAACCGATAATCTAGCCGGGTTGTGGGATAGTTACCTGCTATGCTTATTGTTAAGGAGGTTGTATGATTGTATTAGCAGAGCTAGTATTGTTCTTTAATAAACAGTTCCTTAAGTAATAATTACCTAGAGTATTATAGAACTTGCAGAAGATAATGTTCTCTTTACGTTCGAAGGGCTACTTCTTCTGCTTCTTATCCTTAGAGGACGAATCGTTGGAATCCTTATTCCTAGACTGGCCTCCAGATTTGTTATTATTCCCTTTCTTATTATCCTTCTTCTTGTTATTGAAGTTGTTAGAAGAGTTGTCTTTGTTAGACGACGACGAGGTAGAATTTGCTATATATAACGAAGTATTGACTAGGCGGTTATATATCTCCGTCTCTATAAACTCGATATATACCTTATCTATCCAGTTAGATTCCTTCTTATTAATTCGAAGGTTCTAAAGGAAGGCGGAATATCGTAGATTTTCGAAGATTGCTTTCTTGAAGTGACAGAGTTCGAGTATTAGGGATAGAGGCCTAGATATAGCAGTTATATCTCGAAGAGCTTCCTGAAATTTGCGTACAAAGTCGGATACGGATCCACTCTTATAGCGAAGGTCAACCCACTTAGCAAAGTAGGTATAAGACTGTTAATACGAGGAACCGGCATACGTCTTCCGGAGCTTGCGGTACACTTCCCGTGTATCAATGATTTGTACTATAACGGATATAGCTTCAATACCGAGGGTCTTACGAAGGTTAAGGAGTATCCTTGTGTTGCAAGATTCCCAGTTGTTACACTAGGAGTCATACTTCTTCTCTAGCCGAGAATTGATCTCTTAAAGTTCAATAGTCCTCGTACGAATTTGAGAAGGTATAATAACAATGTTAGCTTCAGAAGTAACTGCCTAAGCATCTTTAAGAAGATCTTCAGTGACTCCCTTTACCGTGGTATCGTGGTATTGTGGAGGGGATAGGATCGGAATCCCGTGGGTGAGTATACGTGTATAATAGCGATTGTTGGCAGTAAGTGCTAGGAATAGGGCAGTTTCCTAGTCCCTAAAATTGGACTGTCCCTTCAATTTAGGGACGGAGTCATAAAAATCAATCTCTGATCGATTGATATCGAAATTTTCAATGTTAAATGAGCCAGCCATAACGTCTTCTTCGGTACCGGGGTGCTCGTCAATAGCTGTGGGTAGACCTGGCACTGCACCTCGGGTAACCCTACCGACCCTGCACCTGCACCTCCATTTGGGCGGTGTAGGTTCAAAGATTCCGACCCTCAGGTGCGGTAGGTTGAGCACCGCACCTCATGAGGGTAACCCTGAGGTGCCCCTGAGGTGCGAAAACTATGACTAATATGCTAGAAACGTGACTTGGGGGTAATTGCATAAATTATGTAGAATTGGGCTGTATTCTTTTGTAATTGTAAGCTAAAGATTTATTACTGTATAGCCTTACAAGAGGATTGAGTGCATATCATAGGTCATAGTTTCATGTTTGAATAGGGCTTCAATTCTCACATTTGCAGTGATAATATCTATTATACAGTATGTTCTCAAGAGTTAAACTATTAAGTTATATACCCATCCAGTAGTCTCGATTTCTTCCGCATCCTACCTGATACACGATGCTGTGTATCAGGTAGGTCAGGCGACACGGAGACCCTGCCCTTATCTATCTCCGGAAGTTCATCGCCTTCAGATTCCTCCTCATCACCAGAAAAGACCATAGGGCGCTTCCCGGCAGCAACTGCTAAGAGTGGTGGTATATCATGATGTACCTCAACATCTTCCTCATCATCACTGATAGCGTCGAAGGAGTGTGTCTGGATGTCAAGTGCTTCAGCTGAAGCTGCCATTTCATGATCCATAAGATACTCTTGCAGAATTAGCCGCTGCTCCTCCTTCAAGTCAAATCTTGTTGTACACATATACAACATGATATCGCGAATAGTCTCTGGGTTTAATGAACCCCGGCGGTAGTGGCATATATCCCGGGCAGAGTTAAAAAGACGTTCAACTCCAGCACCAGTCGCTGGAATTGACATGATATCACGGGCAATGCGGGCAAGAATAGGGAACTCTCTTTGATGATTCTTCCAGAAGAGTCTAGCTGAACCATCGATAGTATCTAAGAATATTAGTTTTATGATCATATAGACTTAGTGCTAACTTACCACTCTGGAGATATTTAGTGAGCTCGTCATATTGCGGACCAGTTGATCCCTTTGAAAGATCACGCCCACATGCCCTCTCAAGCTCTGACTCGGTTGTCATTAAATGGCTATCAGACTGAACCATATCTGATGGTACATGTTGGCGATACCTCTCTAAAAGTGACTGGAGACTCTCACGGTATTCCTTTCTGTAGTCCTTTCCAGTCTCTGGATCTGGGTCCCAATCACTTGTTGAAAAGAATTGCATTTTGTTCGACGGTGCTAGGATTGTCCCAATTGCGTAGAGATCACCCTCAATACTATCAGTCATACCATAGTATTTGATCAATTTCTCTTTTGCAGCTTCAAGGGAAGAGAGCATCATTTGTTTCCAGTGAACCTTCTTCCGCTGAAGTTGAGATATTGACCTTTCAAGATGATCAAAGAGCTTGTTGTAGATCCTGAAGACAAGGTGGATACTCGAGTCTTTGGTACGACATACCAATGTGGTGAATGTAAAAAAAGGCTGGAGGATACAAAGTAGATAGTCAATCTGTCGCCACCCCTCTGAATTTAATGCGAAATAGGGTTGATTGAAGTCCGCACAGTACGAATTGTACGTAGTATAAAGTCTTCTTGCCCGCCGGAGCATTAGGAACGTCGAGTTCCATCGTGTACGAACATCCTGGATTGGGAGGAGCTGTGACTGAGTATTGGACTGGAGGTTTAAGAAGTTTTCTTTGCGTTGAGGGCTCCCGTTGATAAAAACTGCAAGACCTCGGACCTATAAGTAATAGTTAGTATTATTCACAGTTCATAAATAGAAGCATACCTTGTTTAATGTATCAGCGATCTCATGCTTCTGTTGGCGCGAGCGGAGTTGACGTAACCGATCGTCAGGTAATTCTGACTCAGCATTATCATTCCTCGGCGAAGCCTTGATCTTACCAAGTAAATCAAGTAGACTCAGTTGAATGACATGGGCAAGACAAGGCACTTGAACAATTGTCGAATCTATCTCCGGGTCTGACTGTAGATCCTTGATTGACTCATTCACCGCTGTGATAAGTGTCTTATTATTAGACGCATTATCAGTTGTCACCGCTAGTATACGGTGAATGATCTGGTGCTGTTGTAGAATTCGAATAACAACTTCACCAAGGTTAACGCCAGAATGAGTACCAGAAATTGGCTCAAAGCCAAGGAGTACCTCACGATACTCCCATTCCTGGTCTAAAAAGTATCCTGTGATAGCCATGAAGGCATGTTTAAATGGCGAAGTCCAACAGTCAAGGGCAATCGACATCTTTGCACTGGGTGGGAGCTGTTGTAGAGTCTTTTGTTGAGACTCTTTGACGAACTCTCGGAGACGCTCACGAATAACCTTTCTTGATGGGATGCTTGGTAGTGTAGGTGCTAGTTGGGCGTAAGAGATAAGGTCGTGGAATTCTTGATGCTCGACAAAGAGGAAGGGTAAATGTGATACAGTGATCAGATTAAGTAGCTTCTGCTCCCATATTTGCTGTGTAAAGGTAGGTACTGGTCTTCTCTCAGCCTGAAATATAGTTAATTAAGGATTCGTCTTAATATTCAACAAGAAATATAGGTAAACATACTGCGTCACTAAGTAGCTGGTGGACACTACTAGTTCCCTGGAGTGCCTGCTTCGGTACTCGTTGTCTACATCTTGGACCATCAAGGTGCTTCTGCATTGTTGATGTCCCTGTATGATTCGTAGCTGGATGCGCGAGAACTGTGCGACAACGTTTGCACATAACGCCTGGCTTTCCATCTTTGGTGTTTGCAACTTGTTGGAACCCTTTCCAGCAATCTGCACGACGTTTGGTAGGACTTATATCCCAATTGAGATTTTGCTTCGACCTACCATAGCCAGTCTTAAGCCACCAATCCACGAACTCCTTTGTCATTTCTGGTGTACAGATAATGAACTCGTTGATACGGTCAGGCTTAATTCGCGCAAGGGTGTCTGGAGCGAGTGGTGAAATGTGTGACTGAGGGCTAAGAAGGTCTGGAACTGATCCAAACTGGCTTTCGGATTGGTATTGGCTCCGGCTCTGGCTCTGGCTCTGGCTTTCGCGTTGGGAGAGGGAGTCTTCGGGGAGGAGGAAGTGTAACGCGTCATATGGCACCCCGTCTTGACTATCGAAGTGAGACGATGGGTAGATGTCTGAGAGCTGAGACATAGTAGGTTCAGTTAGCTAGATACTAGAGAAGAAGAAGATAAAAAACGTACTGATTGCTTTACATGAAAAGATACATGATCTTCTTGGGGCCTCTGTTTGACCCTGTTCAAGATGCTAGAATTGATCTATCATCTTGAGTATCTATAAGTAGATCCTATTGGCTAGTTCAGTGGGTAATTTGTATAGTAACCCTACCGCACCTCAGTGCACCTCACCGCACCTGAGGGGTAAACCTAATTAAACCTCATCGCACCTCGGTACACCTCGCTACACCTCAGGGGTAAACCTGAATAAACCTCACTGCACCTCAAAGTAACCCTCAGGTTGAGAAAATATTATAATCAGAACAGCTAAGTCTAACAACTGGGAAGTTTGAACTCAATTCATGATGTATCTGTGTTAGATATTCTTAATTCTCTAAGACAACATGATAGAAGAAGATTTGACGGTTACAATGATATCAAAATAAGGTGATTTTGACAACATCTTGAAGTTCTTTACACAAAACTGTAGTTATGCCTTTGAAGATACATAAGGTAAACAGCATACTCGATATATATATCTGCAACTTTACATGCTGTTTTGTCAATAACCCTTATTGACCACTTCCAACGTCGAATTTCTTTGTATTTATTTAGAGTTTATAGGTAACAATACCTACTGTTTACTTTTACATAAGTATTTGTTCATAAATCCTTATGTTGATAGAGTATTCACTGATATGGCTTCAGGCTGACGGAACAGGTGTAAAAAACAGAGATGAATCATCCATTTTATCCAGCCAAAAGGGGTAAGGTGTCAGAAATTTATGCATATGCGGGTTGATGAGGGTAACCCTGCACCGAACCTGTCGACCCTCAGGTGCGGGTCAGGTGCGAAGGTCCGCACCTGAACCTCCTGAGGTGCAGGTGCAGGTGCGGAGGTACTGCACCTGTGGGCGGTGTAATGCCAGGTCTAGCTGTGGGGTATATGAACGGCGGTCGACTGGGTCGAACGGCCAATGAGAGACGGCGGTCGATAGGATCGAACGGCCAAGTGTGGATAGTCGAAAGACTCGACCAGTGAAAACTCTGATTTTTGCGATCAAAGCTCCACAAAGTGGGGTGCCACGCAAAGCACTAAGGATTGGAGGAAAGATGGGGCGTGAGGCATGCAGTGATGCAGAGGCTTCGACGGCCAGGTGCTCATAACCTGTTACAGAGAAGGCCAGGGACTAGTAAGTACGCTGGTAAAATCACTGTATTGCGCTGTAGAGAGAGAAAGAGAAGAAGCTATCTACAGATGCTAAGACTAATGTACTGGGAGCAAACAGTGGTGGTCACGTGACCTTCCAACAGCTTTATATCCAGAAATGTATATATATGTCTTGGACAGAACGTAAACTCCATCATGCCCCCGGACAACTTTTTACTCAACTTGTGCTCACCTCAATCACTGTTCGCAAAATGGGCTCAATCAAGGAAGTTAGTGCGCACACTGAGCATAGCTCCGAGATGTCTACCTCTCACGAGGAGCATAAAGAAACTGATCCTGTCACTGTCCTTTCGGCAGCTCAGGCGGTTGAAAGTCTTGATTATATCAAGCCTTCCCCGTGGACGCCGAGTATGTTTCGCCTTTACGCCGTTCTCTTGTGCGCTTATCTCGGTGCATGTACCAACGGCTTCGATGGTTCAGTCATGGGGTATGTAGATCTCAGGATTTGGCACCTTTCAACACTCTAATTTGGTCTGCAGAGGATTGAACGCCATGACTTCATATCTTCAATACTTCCATATGTATGGCGACCCGGAAACTCTCCTTCTTGGTAGCTAATTCCTATGTAGGGAATCGGCTTCTGCTTCTACTGGCCTCGTGTTTGCCATTTACGGAATTGGTACTAAGGATTGCGGACTTTGGCCAATGATATCATATCTAACTTTGGAAAAGGAACGATCTGTGCCCTCCCCTTCGTTGGTCCCGTAAACGATCGTCTCGGCCGACGTGCTGGCATGTTCACCGGAGCAACCATCGTCATCATCGGCGCCATTGTTATCGCGAAGTCGCTCACCACTGGCATGTTCTTAGGCGGACGCTTTATCCTGGGATTCGGGGTTGCTTTTTGCAACATCAGTGCACCAGTTTATGTCGGCGAAATAGCTCACCCGTACTGGCGTGGAACGCTCATGGGGATCTACTCAAGCCTTGCGTTCGTTCTCTCGCCTCATCCACGTCGTGAACGCCGTTTTATGTTCTAGGCACTCACATCTCAGTTAGGGGTATCGGTTCCATTATGGCCACTTGGGTCGTGTATGCTGCTCAGTTCTTAGGGCCGAGCGGATGGCGTATCCCTCTCTGGTGTCAGTTGATCTCAAGCGGCCTTCTCTTCGCCTTTGTGTGGACTTTACCCGAAAGCCCACGGTGGCTGGTTGCGCAGGGACGACTTGAAGCTGCGCGAAAAGTATTGATACGCTACCACGGCGAAGGAAATCCCGAGCATCCCCTCGTCAAGTTAGAGATGGCCGAAATGGAGGCTCAAATTTCGAGCACCGGATCCGATAAGAGATGGTGGGATTATAGCGAGCTCTGGAAGACCCGTGCTGCGCGTCGCCGGTTGCTCTGTGTATTGACCATGGCTACCTTTGGACAGTGGTCAGGAAGCTCGCTTACAAGTACCTATTTACCCGTTATGCTCCAAAATGCCGGAATTACCTCTCAGCAGAAGAAGCTGATGCTAAACGGAATCTTTACCGTTCTTACATTTCTTGCCAATCTTTGTGGAGCCAGGCTAATGGATAAGGTTGGGAGAAGACCGCTCCTGCTCGGCACGCTCTCCTTCTGCGTCGCATGTTTTGCGATCATCATTCCGACCTCGAAGTACGCCACTGAGAATCCGGATAACTCGGCTATCGCAAACACTTCTATTGCTTTCATTTACCTATTCGGCCTCAGTTGGTATTTGGCATGGGCTCCTCTTTCGCCCATGTATATCGTTGAGGTGCTTGACACGAACACGAGAGCTAAAGGGAAGTCCCTGGCTCAGCTTTTCACTGCGGTTGCTTCAACTGTCATCACATACGCCTCTTCACCGGCATTTGCGGCATTGAAATACTACCTCTATGCTATTTTTATTGGATGGGATATCATGGAACTTGTTGTTATATACTTCTTTTGGCCTGAGACTAGAGGCCGCACACTCGAGGAGCTCGAGGAGGTCTTCTCGGCACCGAACCCAGTTAAGAAAAGCTTGGAGCCGAAGACTTCTCAGACAGTCATGAACGCCATTCACGCTGGTAAAAGGGACGTGGAGATGACAGAGAACACCAATGCTGTCTAGAACAGCTTCAAACTCAATGCATCATTGATAAAGCCTTTGAAAAGTCTCACAGGTGTTACTGTTCTTTCCTTATAGGAATGGACACAAGAAAGAGTCGATACCTATTGATTCTAAAAAGCAGCTTTATGACAATTTTTAACTTCGGGATACATTTTCAATAAGGCGTTTAGGTGCTTATATATAAGTACTCGATTTAATCTGATTTAGTATAATTTTTTTTTTCCTGCTTTTACCAACTGTATGCTCTGCGTAACCCGGGAAATAGAGATTTAACCCTATCTCGTCATCAGGGCCCTAGCTGAGAGCCTTCGTGCATAGGAGCCTTAGAGAGAGAATCAGAAGGAAGAAGCTGAATGAGCGGTGACCACGTTGAATGATACATCCCCCCATATTCCATTGGCTGAAAGCAGCCTTTATTGCTGGAGTGGCCTCTAGCACTGCGAAGTAAGCTTCTTTGCTTATATGTTGTTGTTTCCCCCAGCATCCTAGTGGCTGGCTACAATTGAAAATAATTGTTGATTTTCGAGTTGTTCGTGACGAAGATAACATTGCCCCCACTTAAGGGGCACCTGGGCATAGGTGGTGGGTTATGTGACGCAATCAATCGACGAGTTCAGCTCGTATTGCGGCCCGGGGACCATCTGACGAGACACAGAAATGATAAACGAATTCTGATTGGATTCAATGTCTCCTACGCTTCGACTTAGAACCGGCAGAGATGCATGTTGCTGGCTTCGCGTTAGGACTGGTGGAGTTGACTTTCTTCACACCCAATAATGTATCTGTATCTGAATTTGATGAATCCGATGCATCTGATGCATGCCACTACAGAACTGAGATTCGTGATCATCACACTAATAATAATATACCATTGACGATGAATTCCTATCACTCCAAAAGACTCAATCTGGGTTTTGTTTTTCAGTGCCTATTCAACTCTTCGGTCAAGCACTGCCACCATGACAAAAATAATGGACAACTTTGCCGCCAAAGGCATCTCCTATTACACACCAGCACAAGACCCTCCAGCAGGCACACAATTAGAGGGATCAACCAAGCTGTTCACCCCTCTTACCATCCGCGGTCTGACGCTTCCAAACCGTCTGTTCCTTGCTCCCCTTTGCCAGTACTCTGCCAATCCCAACGATGGCAAGGTAACCGATTGGCATCTGACACACATGGGCGGAATTCTCCAGCGTGGCCCGGGATTGGCAATTATGGAGTCCACAGCCGTGCAGAAAGTGGGTCGTACCACGCCTCAAGATCTTGGTCTCTACGAAGATGGTCAGATTGAACCATTGAAGCGGATCACCGAGTTTGCCCACAGCCAGAGTCAAAAGATCGCTATTCAATTATCTCACGCTGGTCGAAAGGCTAGTGGTGTTGCTCCATGGTTGAGTCTCAACGCTATGGCTGCTAAAGAAGCCGGCGGGTGGGATGGGATCGTCGCACCGTCTGCAATCCCCTTTGAGAAAGGAGTCAACACCATTCCTAGGGCCCTTACCTTAGAGGATATCGAGGTCTTGATCAAAGATTTCGCGGAGGCTGCGAAAAGGGCTGTAAAGGCTAACTTTGATGCTATTGAGATTCACTCCGCTTACGGGTATCTATTGCACCAGTTTCTGAGCCCTGTTAGCAACAAAAGAACGGATCGGTATGGAGGTAGTTTCGAGAACAGGATCAGACTACTTCTGGAAATTTCCGAGGCGATTCGTGCTAGCATCCCGGAAACAATGCCTCTATTGATTCGAATTTGTGGGACTGATTGGTTCGAGTTCAGCGATAATGATGAATTGAAGAAAGACTTTCCCGAATGCTGGACAGCTGCTCAATTGGTTCAGCTCGCACCTTTGTTAGCTGACCGTGGTGTTGACTTATTGGATGTCAGCTCAGGTGGCATCCATCCCAAGTCCGTCAGTGCTATCAAACCGGGGCCTGCCTACCAAATGCATTTGGTCCAAGAAGTCAAGAAATCCGTGGGTGACAAGCTATTGATAACGGCTGGTGGTGGGATTAAAACGGGGCCTCTGGCCGAGGAGGTGGTGCAATCTGGCATTGATGCAGTGCAGATTGGGCGCTGGTTCCAGCAGAACCCTGGCTTGGTTCATGCTTTCGCTAATGAGCTAGGGGTGAAGGTGAGGATGGCCACGCAAATTGAATGGAGCTTCGGGAGGGGTGGAAAGGGAACAATCAAGAGCTCGTGATTACACAATTGGCACAACATGACCTATGACCTGCTTTGTAATAGATCAGCCATTCCAAGGTTCGATCTCACTTTTCTTCTAGAATAATGCATGCCTTGGGATAGACCTTCCCAGACTCGCAGTCGCTACCTAGGTATGAGAAACCAGACCACATATCGTGGGGAATACATTCCTGTTCATCGATTCTCTTGACAACACCCACTCCAGGAGAGCAAAGTTCCAAACCGGGACAGTCCATGGTAACTTTTCATCCGCTATCTCGTCAATCCAGTACGTTATTTCAAGGCCACTTAAATAGTGAAGCTATAAACTGATGTGGCATTACGGAGTCAGTCATGGAACCGGAGAATTCTCGCTCTTTGCTTTTTTGATTTTACTATCTGCTTCCCTTCCATCTTCCGATAGAGCTGCATACCCAGAGACCACCCATTTACGCGACCATGGATTGGTTGACGAATTTGTTCACAGGAAAGGATTCTGCGAAAACTGCACAAGAAAAGGCACAAAAACGAGGGAGCAAAAGACATAGTCAAAATGTTCTTGCGCGGGAGAAGGAGCTACGACGGGGGAAGGATAATGGAGGGAACAAGGCGCGCTTTTTCTGGGGATCACCGGGGCAGACGTACGAGAATAATGTTTGTCGTCCGGGCCAAGGGGTTTGAATGGCCAACTGGCGGATAGTTCGGAGGACTCCATTCTACACACAAATATTCGAAACAAGACGAAAATGTTATAGCATCTACTTTTTGGCTACTTTCTTGGTGACGATAGATCTCCGATGCCTCTGAAATATAATCTTGATTGGGATTTTGATTGAAGCATTGAAGGTAGCCCATCAACTCCCTTTTGTTGAACCTCCTCTAGATGCTATAGTTTTTGCCAACTAGAAACTCCAATTCAAACCATGCTCTTAGGTATCACCAACGCCTCGAAAGGAAAGAAACCCTTATGCAAAATCAAACAATATAGATGCAAGATGAGCAAGTATAAAAGATAATGAACGCACCAATATAACAACGATGTATGCAAATGCAAAAGAAAAGAAGAATACTAAAATTAAAATGTATTCCCATCATAAGTACCGCACACCCAAACCAGCATAATTAGGGCGTACCGGGGAACTCCCACTCCGCGCGCGAGTCCCATAAACCTCCAGTCGCGGCGCAGGCGCAGGTGCATAGACTTGACCCTCGTGCTGAATCAAAGGACCCGACAAATTGGGATGGTATAGCTGATACTGCTGGGGACGTGGGGGCAGCACTCGAGTCGATTCATGGAGTCTGAGTCGTGCGTCTCGTACATCAACGCGGTGTCCGCCAAAATGCAAATATTGCACCGGCTCAATCCCCGGATTCCAGCCAGGGTCGGGGTATTTCAGTCGTTCGTTCATGGAGCCGAGCTGTCCGTGCGATGACACGGGTGGACTGGGGTAGGTGGAATCTGACTGGAGAGCACTACCCGCCAGGGGCAATTCGGTTGTCCAGCCAGGGGTCCCAGAGAGCATTTGTTGTTGTTGTTGCTGATGCTGCATGCTCGATGGGGGACTCGGGATCATCTCGGGGGCCTGTTGAAAAGTTGGAACCGGTGAGAACCGCGGGGGGATATCGCACGGGTTCTGTGACCCATGATTGATGAGAGTAAGCCGAAGATTCACGCGACATCGGCTCGGGGATGGAGCGCTCAGGGGCTGAGCCCACGTGTAGTTTGGAACTAGATAGTGACAATGCGCCAGGCATGATTGCGGATGGATGAGCGATGGAAGGCCTAGGAGCCCCCGAGGTAGGTATTGAGCCCTGCGCTAATTGAGAAGATCTTCTGCGGCTTGAAAGAGTGACGGAGATGTTCTCGTCATATGGAAGAGGTGGTGGATATGGAAGGAGGGATGGCACGCTTGCGGATAGACTTTGAGGGACTTCCAGATGTGGCACAGAACCACGCCTAGAGGGAGCCCGGGATCCAGGCGCGGTATGTAAACCTGCTCCATGGTGATTGGGCATATTGAACTCAGGCTCGCTGTAGGTTGACTGGCTCAAAGGCTCAATTATCACTTCGTCGGTGATCTCATGGTATAGCGGAGACGTAAAGGCGTAGCCCGCTTGACTATCGAGGGACTCGGTGGACGGTTTCATCTGCAATCCGCCATTCAAATGCAAACCACTAGCTGGATCCAAGGCCTGAAAAACGGGAACAGATGATGGGCGTTTTGCTGTAGAGTCTGTCTCTAAAATTCGTCGGGTGGCTACATTCGCATAGGTAGGAATGTTCTCTTGGTTTGCTGGTGGAGAGGTGATTGTGGGCTGCAGGGTGCCAGCGGACGCTTGAGAATTGCTAGACCGACGCACTGCAGCAAGTGCTTTTTCAGCAGCTGAAGCCATCATCAAAGAGCTCCCCGTTTCGCGGGCAGCTGTGCGGCTTGATGATCCTTTGCCTTGGATGGAGGACAGTTTGACCAGTGGGGTGTCGAATTTGGTATCTCTAAAGCGATGAGGGCCTCTGTTTCGCCTCTTTGTTTGATTCACTTTATTTTGCCCTTGCTTTGAGTGTCGGTTGACCACTTGCCATTCCGACAGGCTAGTGGTTAATGGAGGACTCGATGAGGGAGGTGTATTGTTCGGTTTCTCTGTCGCTTGGCTCATTTGCGACATCGCAGGAGAAATTCGAATTGCCCCCTTGGCTTCACCATCTGTTTCATATCCCTCTTCGGATTCATACCCAGATTGTCTGAATATATGTGGTGGGAAAAGCTCTAACCTGAACTGGGGAGGCGGCATGGCTATTTCCTCGGGAGACTCTGCTCGAGATGACCCGAGATCACTCCAGTTGAAGGTAGACCTACGCGATGGACCTTCGTCGGCTGATGAATCGCGGAACGAGGAGGATGAGCTGCTTGACCTGTCGAAAACTGATTTCTGATTCCGTACAGAGTGGTGTGAGGAGCTTGGGGACATGTTCTCGATTTCTTTGCTGATCAATGACGCCAACCGTCGCAAATTCTCTCGCGTTTCACGAACTATTAGTGGATGTAGATGTATTGTTGCCTTCTTTGGAAAAAGCTCAAGCAGTCGTGAAGCGTGAGTTTCGTACTCTCGGTAATCCCGTACAAGGCCACAGTCTTCATAATGAGCCATCCGTCCCATAGCGGCGTCGAAAGACGTGATAAGGAAACGGGTGGCAACAATCAGCCAAGTATCGAAGAAACCAGGGTCATTGGTGCTCATGAGGCCTTTGTTCTCCTCGTCCTTGATTCGGAGCTCATCACGACAGAACCCTTGCACCACACTGTGAATCTTAACTACATCAACCACCGATTCATGGCGGTAAATAGAGAAAAATCCCTCTTGGCTGCTCTCTGTCAGAGAATCTGAGAGCTCCGGAACACTCTTCACATCCGAATTCCTCTGATCACCCTCAAAATAATTAACGGATGATCTCTGCTGAAAGAGATCGGCATCTGTAATCCGTTCAACCAACCCATAGTGAATGAGGGTTCCAAGTGTGGTATCGAGATTGGGATCTTCTCCTATTTGGCTGCTGGTCTGAATCTCCAAATTCTCAGCGGCCATAGCTGCCCGACCCAGGTTCAGAAGGCCCACTGGCACCTGGTGGCCAAGAAACGAGAGAAGGTTAATCAAGTGCAACGCCTGCTTTTGCTGCAACCGAAACAAATCGTTCATGATTCTCAAGAAGGGCTCTGCAAGTTTTTTGTCCGTCACCTGAGATTTGACATGGTACTTTTCGATTGGTTTACCTGTTGCGTTGAGATGGTGCCCAATCGCATGGATTGCCAAAGGTAGACATTCGTAGTGCTCGACTATCCGAGTAGCCTTAGAGATTTGCTCGGGTGTCGCTCGCGTAATCCCAATATCCTTAAACAGAAGCTTGCAAGCGTGTTCTACTTGCAACCGCGAAATCATCAAACAATACGGCTCGTACAGTCGCTGCTTTTTGCGCAGCGTTGTGTCGACCGAGGTGTATATAATACTGCACTGTTTGCCCCATGGCAAGACGTCCCTGAACTTATTGATGTCGTCGTCACGGTCGAAGGTAACACCATCGAAGATGAGGAGCCAATCTTTGCGTGTCTGAAGCCAGAGGCGGACTGCATTCACATACTTTTCAGTCTCGTGATACTCAGTGCTCACGGTGACCTTCTGTTCAATTAGCGTAGCTGCTTGTGCAATCTCCCAAAAACACTTGTAGGTTGATTCACGGGACTTGGCATCAATCCAAAATATGCCACCTGGGTAGCAGTCACGCTGAGTGAACACGTACTGGCGAGCTAGATGTGTCTTGCCGGAGCCTGGAACGCCGGAGATCAGTACGGCCATTGTCTTTTCCGGACGTGCCTTGGCTTTGAACAATCTGCTGTGCAGCACTTCAAGTTCTTTCTCCATTCCAAAAAAAGTAGCGTTGGGATGAAACCCTGGAGGTGCCACGAATAAGGGTGCATCTTTGGTGGAATAGTGGGAGAGTTGAAGAAGTTCACTATTTCCCAGATCAGATACTGGGGAGTTTCGACCTTCTGTCGCAGGGGCGCGCGGTAGAGATAATATGGATTGGCCTATGATGAAGTCAGCCAGCGTGACTCTAAAGAAATTTGATGGTTCTCATATTGAGAAGAGTGTAGGTCAGCTAGTTTGAGGACATGAGATGGGAGCCACCCTGGAGACAAGACCAATACTTTCAGTACAAAAATGAAGAACACACTGTGTATTGTGTGAAAAAATAATAGAGTGGATTTGCAAAAGTATTTGGCCCCTTAGCTCGATAACGAGTGGCCAAGGAAATCATGGACAAGAATTGGAAGAAACATGAGCAAACTGAGCCCGAAGAAAGAGCGGAATAAAACAAAAAAACAAAAGCAAATGTGGTTCGCCGGAAAGCTTCAGACAGGAGGCTCCTCAATCTCATAGTCCCTTAACGTGACAGCCACTTCCGGTGCAGGGAGAAGGTATGAATCCCTACCGGTTCTGTTTAAATCAGGCATGCTTCGATTTGCCGGGTCATCTATTCTTGCTGCAATAGTCAGCATCCGAAAGAATACATATCAAAAAGGTACCTGTTTTCGAAAGGCTCACCGTCATAGATTTCCCTTGCCTTGGCCTTCTTCTCCTGGGTGCGGGCTTTCTTCTCTTCCGCCCAGCGCTCTGTAATCACGGAAGGAGCCTGACGTGAGTACCGTAGAATGGCCTCGGCTACAACTTCATAGCCCGCCGCATTCTCGTCATCAAACTTGCACATATGGCTGTGATCGGCCTCGATACCAGCCCGCTCAACACCTTCCATGTACGGCGCGGCTGAGTGTTCGTCTACAATAACTTCGCGGGTACCACGCACGTCGGTGGACCGTGTTTCATGGAAGAAGTAGATGTGGAATCGGCCCATGATATCAACGAAGAGACTGTTGATGTGCTGTAGGGTTTCATTGTTGGTCCGCAGAGCTTTGACAAGCTGCGGAGACGCCTCCATGAATTTCTTGGGGAGCACAGCATTACAGATGTTGTGCAACAACAAACCCCATTTCGCAATATCGGATCCATTGTGAGGTGTGCCGAGAAAGAGGATGCCAAAAGTGGAAACATAGACGGAACGTAGATGCTCAGTCTTCTCACTCGAGAGACTACGGGAGTATATCAGGGCGCGCTTCACGATCAGGCCTCCCAGCGAGTGGCAGATGAAAATGATCGGACGGTTGGAGCAGTCTCGCAGCTATATGAGAAATTTAGGTCAGTTCTTGAGGCTCGATACCAGACGAAGAAGATATCAAAGGCAAGAGCAATCAAAAACAAAGTTGAGAATATAGACCTACATTTCGATTAGCAGCGAGACTGGATGCAAGAGTCTCAGCATGGCTGACAACTGAATCACGCGAAGCTCCATCGGTGAAAGCAGTGACATTCGCATTGTAGCCGTAAGTAAGAATGCGGGGACAGAGTGAGGCAAGCACATCCGGGAGAAGGTCCGTAGGCCAGAAGCAATCAGTGGTTTTACTGGTCCAGGAGTCGTGAGGATGGCCGTTCAGGCCGTGAACAAAAACAATATCGATCGTTGGATCGTCGCGCGGGGTATAGATCTGCGTCAAGCCAAAGGCCTTGATGGCCTTTGGATCGGCGATACGAGGCTTGGACATGGCAACGGATGAGACAATAGCAGAGTCAGGATGTTATTGCCATAATATATGAAGTTGGGAGAAGAAGAATTCAAGAGCCAGTCCGGACTTTGGCTTTTATAAATATGATGCAGGTGACTGTGGGTGACTGGGGGTGACTGGGGGTAACTGGGGGCAGTGTGTGCACCCCCCTGACCCAGGTCACCCGGACTATTTTGGTCGATCCATGGGGTTTCTGCATCGGTTTTGAATCCCGGGTGACGGGCCGCATATTATTCTTCTCTATCATTTTTTGGTTATGTCTTGGGTTTTGGCCATTGGTGATTTAACCCGGGGTTCCTTGCACAGCCCTGTCAGATCGGGTAACCTGCCAGGTACCGTGCCACTCAGACCTCGAGTTGCCGTTATTCATAGACATACATAAGTATAATATGTACGATGTTGCATCATTGCATCATTGATGAGTATGCCTTGTTCAGGGTATGCTGCCTTGGAGTATTCCTATATAGGTAGTGACCAGTGAGTCACGTAGATCAACCATGGGAAATGAAACACACTTATGTAATTTTGGCCCCAGGCCAATCTTGAAATGTTCATAATGTTCTCATTTGGTCCATTTGGTCTATATTGTAGCCTATTTAGGACCAGAGTCGGAGTCAGAAGTATAGACAAGACCAGGCTATAGATCAGGCAGAAGCTTAAAAGCACAACCATGGAAACAAAATATATCACTCCCCAATGGAAATAGATCCATGCATGCTACATAAGTAGATCACTATTTACTATTTACAGTCACTGAATCATTGTCTTATGGGAAAACCTATGCTTATTAACATTGGATTCCAAGGTTGGAAGGTTGCCCTCATGATCAGAAACCATGTCCACATGATGTCTCGGTATGTTAGTACGTACCTAACACTCTACCTTCAGTAGTCTATCCAGTCTATTTAAATCGGTTTTTCTTGTTCTGAGTTACTAATAGGAGTAAACTGCACATAAAAGTCCATAGAATTAAAGGGCATATCATTTTGATAATATAGCTTACCTAGGTGCGTCACCTTTTTCTACATATATCACTCGGCACTCATCCTATCACAAAACATTACCTCCCACGGAACGCCGGCTTCCGCTTCTCGACAAAGGCGCGCAGCGCCTCATACCGATCATCAGTCTCAACGACTGCCTCATAAGCCGCATTCTCCGCACGCTCACCCAGAGCATGAGCACCGACAGCCTGCATCGCCATCTTGATAGCAATAGGGCCACCTTCACAGATATCCAGAGCGAGCTTGATACTCTCCCGCAGGACACGTTCGCGGGCAACGCCCTCCTGTGCCTCCTCCTCAGGCAAAACCTCCACAAGCCGATCACAGAGCCCAATGAAGTAAGACTCGGGTCCAGTCACCCGGCGGCCGGTGAGAATCATATCCCGAGCGCGGTTCACGCCGATAATCGGAGGGAGGCGGTATGTGCCGCCGGCGCCGGGGATAATGGCAAGACGTGTTTCGGGGAGGGCGACAACGCTAGAGGATGCGAAGACGCGCAGGTGCGTGCACAGGGCAAGCTCGAGGCCGCCGCCGAGGGCTACGGACGAGACGGCGGAGATGGTGGGGATTTCGAGGGAAGCGAGTTTTTGGAAGGTGGCGCGGAGTTTGAGGAGGAAGTCTTCTGTTCTGGATAGTCGCGTTGAGTGGTTAGCTGCATATGTTCGCGTAGATTCTAGCTTCAAGCCCGGGGCACCGGGCACCGGGCACCAGGGCACCAGGGCACAGGGTTGTTTCTCACTCGGCCATGCTCATGTTGGCGCGTTCCTTCAGGTCTGCGCCCGCGCAGAAGGCTGCATCTGCGTTACTCGCTACAACCAATGCCCGGGTTGGTCCGTTGCCTCCTTCGGCGGCGATAGAGTCCACATGCTTCGAGAGCGTGTCGAGTAAGTGGGTAGAGATCGCGTTGCGAGCTTTGGGCCGGTTCAGCTGTAGCACGCGCACATGTCCTGAGCCTGGGGCGGGGATTTGTTGGGTCTTGATGATGTCTTCTTCTGTGCTGGTGCTGTAGCGAGAGATGAAAACCCGGGTAGGTACCGCGGTCGCCCGGAGGTGGGCGAGAGGTGCAGAGAGGCGGACGAGGCGCGTTGACATAATGGTTGCCATTGTGCAGGCGGCAATTCAAAAATCCAGTCAGATTACTCTCGACTGCGATATTCAAGTGAAGAAAGATAGACCACTGCGCTGAAAAGTTCTCGGGTGGAAGTTGTTCTCGGAGCTCGGGTGTGGGGAAAGCTCTGAGGCCGACGATTACCGAAAGCTACAGCGCTTGATAAATAGGATATATATGGGGGGGTATCATGTACATTGACAAAAGTTCTCTAAAACTACAATATTATATACACAGTCACTGACAATATTCTGCAACCTCCGCATCACTCGGCCAGTCCCAGCCTGTCCGGCTGATAAGGTCGTATGCTTCCACGATTAGGTCCGATGGTACCCGCGTGTCAATCTGTTGCTGTCGTCTTTCCAAAAACACCCTGATCGCCACAAGGGTTCGACGCATCATTTTGTCTCCGTTTGCATGTTCGTCTGCAGCTTCTTTCAATAGATCAGCTGACCGACTCATCCAGTGCAGCAGATGCAACAACCCTTCGTCATCCCCTACAGACCCCAAAGCCCGAACAAAGGCATGTAGCGTGGCAGGTGATGGTATTTGTAGCATCGAGGGAACATTGAGATGTGTCTCGGAGGCGATTTCCCCCGCAAAGACACTTCGCTCCGCATGCTCTGAGGTTTTGGAGGCTGGGAGAACAAGATGATCAAACTGATGCTTCAAAACCTGCAGCGCGTGGTGCATCAAAGCGTCAGTGTCGTTATCGCCTTCGTTTGTGGCCTTGAGACGACGGATGCGAGCTTTATGAATCAGTACAAAGCTTTGTTCGGCGGTGCCAGGGTGTTTAAGGGCAGCGTCAATGGCTTTTGTAAACGCCACACATAAAATGCGGAATCCTTCCTCGCCAAGTTGAACATCACGCTGTCGCATCCAACTTAATGCTCTGAGAGCCTGGTGCCATGCTAGTATGCGCTGAAGACTGCGAGTTCTTAGGCCATAATACCCGGTAAGGCGCTCCCGGGTCAGAGCAAACAGAATATGGGTCCAGGCAGGGGTGTAAGGAGCACGTCGCAATTTCGTCAATTGGATCGCGTGCCATAAAGCCCTTGGGTAGTGCTGATTACCTGGGTGTTCCTCGGAATATGCAACAAGGTCCACTTTCGCACCGGTCGAGCTGTCAGCGGCTATCAAGGCCGGGAAACGGTCGGCTGTGAGAATATTTCGATTACCGACATGCAGGCTAGTAATATCCGAATGTGTGCATAGAAACTTGATGAACGATGCAAATACCAAGTCCGGCAAGTCATGAAAAGCTCCAAGGTCCAAAGTTTGGTATGTGCGAGGTTTGTCCTGCACAACAGAGAGTGCCTCGATTTGAGCATCTGTCAAGTCTCCACATTGGAGATACTGCAACCCTGAATGCAGAGAAGTAGCCGACTGAAGTAATAGGCTGAGGAATCTTCCAGAAGGCCGAAGCCCCCGTCCGCGCATATGATCAAGGAACTCATCCACAGTAGGTGGTTCTGTGGGCACATAGATAATGTCGCGAGCAGAAGCTGGTTCAGGGTGGACTTCAAGGCCATCTCCTGGCAGAACATGACTCATTTGGTCAAACTCGCGTTCTATGGCATTTCGTCGGTAGATTAACTTTTCAGCCATGGCAGCGTAGATGGCACCCTTCGGGGGCAGGCCACGATCCTGATAGGAGAGAAAGCATGCCCAGGCTTCACGGACAGTCCTCGTAGAGCGAATGCGAGCAACCCACATTTCATGGTGATTCGACTTGGAGCCAGGTCTATCCGGTAAAGCTTGCGGGCGACGCATCATAGCCCTCGTCTGCACCGTCGGGCTGTGATCCGTATCCCAACCCGCCAAAATCGAGGATATGTCCTCCCAAAGACGATGGGAATAACCAGCATCCTTCATTTGTGAAAGTACCTGCATTGCACGGCTGAACATCCCTTCATTCCCACGCTGGGAATCAATTCCCAATTTCTCTTCCTTCCATGGGGGCCACGATGGAGCTTTTAGTTCAGCAGACTGGCGCTCTTCGGATGTTTTCTTATGGGCCAGCTGGACTGCAACGACCGCTCGATATCCTTGTCTTGTGACAGGAAGGACGGGCGTATGGGTTGCCATGGCTCGAAGAAGCTCAAATTGCGCTTGCTGTTGGATAGATGTGGAGCGGTAAGGAGCTATATTGGCCGGAATGGAAAGTAACCAGAGACATTCATTGAACTTGGCGGTTTTGGCGCGATCATCATGTCGAGTCAACAAAACCGACCTCTCGGCATCATCCACCCTGCGAGCTGAGAGGAAGCGAGCGAATGCACGTGCAATAGTAAGAAGTGATTGTGGCCACACGCGCCGAGCATGGCGGATTAAACGCACTACCAAAATCATGCATGTACCAGAATCGATTTGAGGCCGGAAGTCCTCGGGTGATAGCTCAGGATCATTTTCGGCAACACTAGCAGGAGTTTCAGGGATGGGGAAGGTATGTCCGCTCATGAGATGTAAAGAGTGAATTAGGAGCAAACGGAAGGTGTGAGCATCAAGGTTTTGCTGTCTCAAAAGATGGAGCGGGATAAAAGGTGGAATCCTCGGACTAGCAGCGCCAGATTTGGCTCTGTCCGTTTCGAACAAGAACAGCCGTACCATTGCCTCGTGGGGGCTGTGGCTCTTCATGATCCAGGCCCAAGCAGTCACATCGGCGGCATCGTAGCCACGCCATGATAAGTAGTCATAACTTGTGTTTCTGAATACTTTCTGGAGAGCGATATCCAAATCCTTCTTTGCGCGCTTATCCGACGTTGCTGAAAATAGCGGATCAACTTCTCGTAGGTACTCCCCAAGAATAACCGGCAGTGACGGCTTTTTTGGTCGACCAACTGTCCTCAGCTCGTTCTGTGCTTGGGGTGTATATTTGGAGCGAGCGCGGACAAGCCCGGCTGATTGACCACCATATCCAAGGGCGTGGCCAGTATTTCGCAAAGCTTTGGAGAGATATTCGGCAGGTTTCGGTTTTACTCTGATGTTGGGGGTCTTTTCGAGCGTTTTCTTTCCGAACGAGCTATCCACCGAGTCTTGGGGCACTGTTGCGCATTGTTCGTCGAGTAAGGAATCTGGCCGCTTTTTGTTGAAATTGTCACCGAGTTGTGAGGGTGGAGTGTCGATTGCAAGTGAGTCGGGCACATTGAGGAACGCAGTGGACTGGAACGAACGAAAACTGCCTAGGCTTAGGCCAGCCAGGGAATTGCGTGAATAATGTACGGGAGACTTGGTGTCGTGACGAGATATTGCCTAGGACACATCATGATCGTTTAGCACTATATCCAATGACGGGCAGAGTCAAATTAAAAAATAATTACCTTGTACAATTGACTATTGAGCAGGTCTGCTCTTAGCCGCGATACTCCCGAAAGGCTTCGGGCATGCTTGAAAACTGATGACATCCATGAACGTAGTCATGGGTGAAAGTGCCTGGACGCCACAGACCCATTCAATAGGCTCAAAGAGTTATTTGTCTCCGAAGATGAGAGAAGTCAAGTCAGGAATCAGAAAAATACAACAATCGCGCGGCAGAAAATGGGGTCACGTGATGGATCGTCAGAAGGCGCGCCATTCCGAAAAGCGCAAGTGAACGTTCTCTCCAACAAAACAGAAAAAAAGGAACACTTGACCTATTTGTTCGAGGGTTGTCTATTGCATTGATCATTGTCCTAATACCTTGGTCTCTACTGGCAATTATTTCCACCTCATATTCACCTCTTTTATTGTGGTGACGTGGAGGTTTTATCTTCCTCTCCCCTCGCTCTTCGCGATCCCCATCTTCTCTAAGGATTCGCTTTGACGCCCTATCCATCGAGGTTACTTGGACTTCGGCTGCTTTCCGAACCAAGTATCAACCTCAACACCAAATTACCAGGAAATATTTATTTCCACGATCGCATCCTTCCAATCTTTTCTTTCGACCTTCTGATTTGTGGACCCCATCCATTTACATTGGAGGGGACCGCGTCAAAGCAAGTATCGTGAACCTTTACCTCGGCGCGACTTCGCAACCATGAGCGCCGACGAAGCTGGAGACACAACACCGGTGTCCGCCACAAATGGCGAACCTCATCCTGACCCTGCTACTAATGCAACCTCTGGGAAACGGAAGCGCTCCACTCAGGACGACAAACCAAGCACTGATTCAAGTGCCACTACCTCCCGCGATCAAGCAAATCTTCATGAAACTCTACGCAGTCTGATAGAGCTTCTACTGAAGTAAGCTTTGATAAAAGTATGCGATTCTTAGTTTTTCGCTAACAAGTCACTCACAGGCACGACACCGAACTCCAACTCCTCTCTTGCCCCTTCCCAAATTCAACAACCAAGCCTCGTACCAAGCGCGCGAAGATTTCTGGCGATTCAGAAACCTCCAACATCCAAACACGCGTCAATTCGGGCAAATACAGCACATTGCAGGAGTTTCTTTCCGACATCGAAAGAGCATCAGCTGCTGTAATTGAACGCAATCAGACTCAGGCCAACGGTGCAAAAGAAGATGGGGCACCTTTGAATGAGGTGGTCAACCGGATCGCAGCATTCAAAAAACATATGAACAGCTTGATTGGCCAATCCTTCGTCAACCAACCCGAGGTCAAAACAGAGACAATGGAGGACGACACCGACGAATCAACGGAGCTTCACGCGATCAATGTCTGCCAGCGAGAGGATAAGCCCGCCCTAACACTGTTCGGAAATCCATCGAATCCCAAGCAGCTATTCTCAAGTCTTCAAAAATCAGTGAAGGTACCGTTGCAGTCTGAATCTGGACCTGAAAAGTTTGTCGAAGTGCAGGAGGAGCTGCGCGAGCTCGCTCTGCCTAATGGCATCACAGCCACCAAAGTCATCCCTTACAACCTTGATGCGGCATCTCAACCAAAGCGAACATTTGGGGAGGTATTTGCTCCACGCGAAACATTACCAAAGCTGGAACCTCCGCGTAAACGATCTCACCGGGCTAATTCGACCACATGGACGGATCGCTTCGATGCCACTTTCGATGTCAGAACATTTTTGGGGGAGCGCAGCAACTATTGCCTAGCACCCCTCCCTTCAACCCAGTGGCTTCAATACGGTGGAGTCACATCATCGCCTTCCTACTGGGACCGTGTAGAAAAGCATACAGATTCGGATAATGTTCATCGACATGGCGATCCTGCCCTTTGGACTGGCCCCGATTCGTCTGCTTTCCAGGGTGTCTTCTCGTCATTTGCCCCTTCTTACGACAGCTCTGGCGCGATTGTACAGCGCGCTTCGAAGGATATGATTTGGTGGGCACAACGGGGTGCGGACCGCGTGAGCAAATTGCTATCGGTCCCATGGGACAAAAGCATCAGACAAAATGACACCCAAACCGCTCAGCCGGGCAATATTGGCGAACTTGATGAGAGCATTCTAGATGAAATGGTCGAGTCATTCAACGCCCAAGACTTTGCTATTGACATCACGGAAACCGATCCGAGTAGTGAAGTCGACCTGGAATCAAAGGAGATCAAGCAAATGCTTGAGGAAGTATCCGACTTGCTCGACACTCTTAGTTCCTACCAGCGACTTCGAAGTTTCAAACTTCCCTCTGATTTGCAACTGCCTGGTCAACAAGTACCTGAGTCGAATGAAACCCCTGGCCTTGATTTGGGCGATGTGAACACGCCCTCTGAAGCAGAGACCCTCGTGTATGATACCCTCAAGTCAAGCCTTGCTGCAATCGTCAGCAACTTGCCACCTTATGCCGTCGCTAAATTGGACGGTAATCAGCTCGCTGAGTTGAATATCAGCCAAAAGGTTCTGGTTGAAACTCCTGACTACAGCGGCACCATGGAAAAGGATGACTTCACTTTATCGCAAGAAAGGGCTGCAGCATTGCTCGCAGCAGCCACTGCCGCAAACCGAACTTCAACACCCTCTACTTCACGGCCTAGTAATTACCAAGGCTCTCATAGTGCCTACAACCAACGTGCTTTTGCTTCCAATGCTCGGGTTCCGGCTCAACCCGGGTTCCAGGTCACGCCGCAGCACGCACGGCAGCCCTCAGCGCCAACGACATACACGCATGCTTATGGCGCGGGTCGTCCACCAAGCACACCCGGTCAACGCCCAGGCAGCACTCCTCAATACACGCAAATGAACCCGCAGTACAGTCAGGGCAACCAGGCTCCTCAATACCAGCGTCCTACTTCCAATGGATTTGCCCAAGTGTCTCCACAGCCATACACTCCACAGCCCAGGCAGCCGGGGACATTCAACGCCACGCCACAGGGACGTACACCCTACGCGACCGCAACGTCGAACCAGCGAGCTCAGTACCCAGGCCAAACTCCTTCACAAGCTGGCTACTCAAACTCCGCTGCCAGTGCCACATACTCTCGTAGTGCGGCCGAACAAGCTGCGCTGATGGACAGGAACAAGGCACAACTGGCGGCTCGACAGTCAGGCCACAGTCCTTCAACACCTCAACCCCAAGGGCTAGATGCTCGTTCTTCCCAAGAAGGCAGCATCACACCAGGGAGCAAACCAAATGGCACGCCCCTTTCAACCTAGAACCTGATACTTGCGCGAATTTGAGGATATGGGCTTGTATTCAAAATTCAAAAATGCGGTTTGTTTTTGGAGAGAGGCAAATCTCCAACATTACATCCCTCTACAGTCGGCTTTCTGCTTTATTGACTTTTGCATTTTCCCTCTTACTATTTTCGTTTCGAATGATGAGCACTGGATGTGATCCGCGTCTCCGATTTTTTTTCCCCAACTGTGTTGTTAATGAACCTCTTGATCCCTGGCTTTGTATGATTTCTTTTTATTTGGTGTTGTATTATGGACTAAGCGATTGGCGTGGATGGTTTTACTTCAAGACAGGTCAGCCTGGGTGTACAGGCTACCATTGCGATACAGCTAAGTCTTGCTTAGAGAGTTACTTGTTTTTTCGCTTTCGATCCAATTCAATCAATATGCTGCATATCAGTACACATTGTGCTTTCTAGTGTAAAGATTCCATTGTAAAGAGGGATACTGGTAAGAGAGCCTGCAGGGAGTTCCCAGAATATCTCATAAATAGTACATTGCTCAATAAAACCCCCATATAAAGAGAAACACCCACCCTGCTATAGTATCTCCCAGTCCGCTGTATCTCCAGTCCAATGCTCATATTCCATTACACGCCAGGCCCGAGATACTCGTCTATCTGCCATATCCAATTATTGAAGCAATCGCCCGAAAACCGAACGCCATATCTTTCTTGCGCGCTTGGTGGTGAGTGCCCTCCCAACCTTCCCTTCCCAAACAAATAAAAAAAAATCATAGTGACATATAGGGCTCGTCGCAAGGAAATAAAACAAAGAAGATTCGTAAGTCATAAGCTGATGCAGGCAGGATCCAATCCAAGTTGAGAAAATAGAGCATCGAAGCTATGGAATGAACATAGCAGCAATAGTCATAAAACCGAAGTATCTATCGAGAAACGTTAGTCACAAATGCAGTCCCACAACAGAATGGGAAGCAATCATACATCATAGCACAGCGCCAACCATCCCTCGAGTCAACCAGCGTATCAATACCAGCCGAATAATTCGCTGCAATGGCCGATGCGGCGCCGCCAACAACTGTCACAACGACGAGACGACCGGAGAATTCCGCAATAAGGCTAAACGCCAACAATGGTAGCAGTAGCGCTCCAGAGGCTATAATAATGGCGATGTAGACGGGTGCTGCGGCGGTAGAAGCAGCCAGTCGCGGGGTGAGGGAGACCAGATCCGCGTCGTGAATTAAGAACCGTGTCTCGACACCAGCGACCGGTTTGTTCTCTCTCATCCAGGTTCGATAGCCCGTGATTTCCTGTTCCGATGCTCGCGGGAGGGTCTGGAGGACTTTGCTATAGGCGCTGAGGGCGTTGTCTGCACACTAGTGAGCCGGCCTGCTTTGTGGAATAACGATATCGAAAGTGGAAGGAAAGAACTTACTATATTGTTCGGTCTTTTGGATCAAAGCACTCATGAGGTCCATTCGACGGTAATGTAAAGATGAGTACGCCTGTGACTGGGCGTCGCGCCGTCGTGAAGCAGGTAATGGCTTTGCGCCTTCCTGCTCGGCTATGTCGACTCGATGCATTTCTTCATATTCATCTAACACGTGGAGATCTTCTTCCATTTGGGAGATCTCATCTTGGAGGTGGAGAAGAACGCGGTGGTTCACGGTCTCGAAGCGTCGGTATAGTGGAGGGAAGCTCCCACTCTCTTCTGAAGTGGACTTGGTTAGGTGTGAAGCTAGGAGCCCATATCCTGATGGCTCTTGCGATGCGTTGGAGTCCCGTCGCTTTGTCGGCGTCCTGTGAATGCTATCTTCAGGGCTTCTTGGGGAGATGGTGGCAGCGGTGGTCTGTGGATAGCACCGCTGTCTCTTGATGAGTCATGGTAGGTCGATGGCCGGGACAGTTCTAGTTGGCCTTTTCCTGGGGAGATGTTTGCAGTCGAGATCGGACTCGGTTTTCTGGTTGGTTGTCTCTTCCGGGTGACTAACTGATTGCCAGTTGAAGGCGCGGGTGGTGCTGCGGACTTTCGCGGCTCTTTTGGACTTTTGGATGCCACTGAAGCTGATTGGGCGACTTTCTTCGGGGGTATGTTGCCTCCTGAGACCAACACGCCATGTGGTACGGTATTTGCCCGAGGCTTAGGAGACTGGATCTTGGTGGTAGTGTGTATAGGGCGTGGAGGATCCAGCTCCTCATCGGATTCGGATTCAGACTCCGACGATGATGAGGATGCTGATGATGAGTCTGAAGACGATTCCTCATTCTCTTCCAGGAATTCAAACACATTAGGCAACTTCTTCACCGGCTCTGCGGGTTTCTGTGGTGGGTTCTCTGGAATGGCAGGCGCATTTAGGGCTTGTCTTGACCCGTTGGGTTGCTGTGAAGGCGAACTGTTCGCGACAGTTTTAGGACTTGCAACAGGGCCAGCCTGTGTGTTTGTAGTGTTCGATAGCAACGAGTATGTCCTCTTTCTTCCATCCTTTTTGGACTTTCTAGTTTGGAGCGGCATGATGATCGGAGCAGTTCGGAATCAACACCCGATTCATACCTCTTCGAAATATAGATATCAAATCAGAGCATGCCCGCAGGGGAAGAAAGGTGAATGAGAAATAAAGTACATGAAATGAATTGCAGCAATGGAATCACAATGGAATTAGGAGTATAGGGACCCGAGGCATAGCCTAGGGGGAGGGGTGGAATTCCAGGTCTCAGATGGAGTCGAGTGTCAAAAGGTGCGGAATCTAGGGGATGGGAAATAGTATGATATCTCCAATTTCCCCGCGAATTCCATCAGACATTCCCAAGATAAAGGGAATACGGTATTATTATAGAAACGTCAGCCCAAGTTTCAAAGTTGGTAGGTTTTGTGTCAGCTGCTGAAAACAAGCCCAAAGTGTTTATGCTGGTCGAAATGTAGTCTTGTAATTCGTCACACCAGTCCCGGCGCAATCTGAAGCAACTTAGAAGCGCCGAGGGTTTTATTTAGATCGACCAATGACAATGGTGTCGCAAGGAGGTTCCTTGTATCCCTGTCGATCGACCTCTGTCTCACGATTCAAAGAAATCAGGCAATCAAGAAATAGGAAAACGTTGAATTGCCGAGTTGCTAAACATTCTGAACAATCCAGTGTGGGCCGAAGTGTGACAGCAAATCAGGCCTCATGCTTAATGCAAAATGCAAACGCATGTGTGTCTGAACGAAGTTAGAAAGGAACATGTAGTTATGCGCTGGTCGATCTTCCTTGCATCTGGCGGTCTAGCGAAGCGGGGGAATGTGATGCAGCTATGTGAACAGTGTACGGACTCTGTACAACGCCACTTCTCTGCCATATTGCGTGCATAAAGCATGAAGTGTCAAGAATGTATTGATATGGGGAAGTTAAGTAGTTGTCGGAAGTACTCTAGGTGCTAGAGGTTACGAGGATAGAGGGGAAATTGAGATAATCAACTATTCAGTATAGAGGATATACATATATGTAGATACATATGTAGATATATCATTTAATTTTCAATACCATAATTAAGTTTTGAACGATTTTTAATTATTCTGTGTACATACAATGTTGTACATACAACATTGTATGTACATTGTATGTACATTGTATGCATCTCGTCGTGGCATCCCCCAGGCTACACGCATACACCTGGGGCTTTCCCTATCTGCCTATCTAAGCTGCCGCTTTTACAAGGTTTCTTACATATGTAGTTAAACTGCTGCCGCTTTTGTGAGCGTGCTCAGGCTCAAGACCACTAAGTATATTTCAGCATTGGCTACTACTCAGAGACCTCAGGAAGTCACTTCACTGATTAACCTGTTTCTACTACGTCTAATGCTCTTATAATTACTATGATCGTGTTTCAATTCATGTAATCAATTTCTTCAGCCTAAAGCTTTCAAAGCTTCCTAGCCATCTAACATAGCACAGTCCAAGGCTGACACTTAATTCACCATCTTCTTGTAAAGGTCAGATGCACCTTTGATCGCAAATCCAATCGTTGTCAGTATCGGGTTACCTGCGAAACCTGTTGGGATCACACTGTTGCCACCGAGATACAAGTTCGTCGAATTATGAACGCAAAAGTTCGCATCCACACACGAGTCCTCCTTGGTCGAGCCTACGCGAGTAGTTCCCTGATGAATAAGTACTTATTAGATCCAGATAATACAAGACCGTGGTCTAAGATCGGGACCAAGGTACTCACATATCCATCCGGGGCTTTTTCCAAACCCCCAAACTGCGGCGTTGCACCTGGCATATAGCTTCCTAGACTCGCAGCAACTTCCGTCATACTTGTAGACTAGTTAACTGACCAGGTTCCATCAATGCGTAGAGGTTTTGACTTACTCGCTCATCATCTTATGCCCTCTTTCATTATCCTCTGTGTTTTGCTCAAATTGAGCCTCGTACTGGACGTCGAGTCAGTTTCTTTCGAGTCTATACCGAGCAAAAAGACACTCACCATGGGCATACCCCATCTATCTCCTATATCGGTTGTGAACTTAAGGCAATTTGCTGCATTAGGTGTGCTATATCCAAATGATTGAAGATGAAGCACCACCCGCTGGTCGACGGTACTGCTAGGTTTACCGACAGGAGCAGGGTTACCACCGAACTGCGTAGTATTCCAGGTTAGTAGACAGTTTGATTGGGTTGGAAGTAACAGTTCCATACCATAGTTGACAGCGGGTTCCGCTCAGAGTTGAACAAAGCAGGGCTACCACCAAACTGCTTAGTATTCCAGGTTAGTAGACAGTTTGATCGGACTAGAAGTAAGAGTCCCATACCGTAGGTAACTGCGAGTTCCCCTCGGATTTGGAAAAAGTAGGGTCACGGTGAATCTGTATAGTGTTCCATGTTAGTAGAAAGATTGATCAGACTGTCAAGTAACAGTCACATACCTCAGTGTACCACGGTTTCTCCTCAGAGAAAGGCAAACCAACCTAATCCAGTCAGTTTCCATCCTAGGCCCTGTACTACTACATCAATGGCATACCTGTGGTTCGGGGTCACTTTTGGGGATGGGAATCTTATCCTCTGGGTATTTCTGTTTGTGTTCATTGATCAGGCCCTGCCAGACCTCGCTGTTGGCTTTCGGCACGGCATGAACTATGTCCTTTTTAAGGATTACTTGACATAGCGCCGATTTCCGATCCATTAGATAGCGTCCCTGTAATGCGTATTGTAAGTCAAAGTCAAACTATCTGCTAGAGGTGAAATAAAAGGCGCTTACCAAGGCAGGGAGACGGTCACTTGAACCTGATTGCTCACAGCCGGAGCTGAAAAGCAATTGGGGAGTTTTGATGCCACCTCCACATATGACATAGTAACGCGCGAAGACTTTCTTTTCTCCTCCTTGTTCAAGATCCTTGACAATGGCATGGGCAATCTGATTGTTATCCTTATTTGAAGGATCTTGGAAAACCAGTTTCGTGCACAGGTGCTCGCACAGCAGCTCAAATTGCTCAGCCTTTGAAGACTTGAGATCAACTAGATCGCCGAGGATGGTGGAAACTGTCGACCACCTAGCCGAGCCATCTGTAGCATCCCTTGTGCAGGCAAGTGGAAGCGATTCAACTTGTCTACCCTCGAAGGACTTTGTCAGTGCCTCCTTCACAATTGCTTGACGGAGAGAGGTCTCGTCAAACGCAGTGTTGTTGACATCGATCAACTCTTTGGCCTCTTTCATAAGCGTGCCCCAATCTTCAGCTCGGTATTTGCTTGGTAGCTCGGCTTGGTGCGGCTCGGGTGTTGCACATGTTAAAGGAGCTGTTAGGGCGTCGTACCTAATTTGTATTAAAATCTTGATGACCAAATAGTGAAAGATCCGAGAATGGTGAGCCAAGGGATGACTGACCTGCCGTCCAACGTTACCATAGTAATCTTTGGCTTTTTCTGCGAATTAGCGCTCAGCTCCGCGATCTTTCTCGCGTAGGTGGCTCCTACAGGACCCGACCCAATGATGAGAAGGTCTGTAGTGATATCTTGACCCGCCATTGTGGAGGATTTTATACAGCAGATGAGGTGGTTACCAAATTTCCAGTACAAGTATACTAGGGGGGGATATCACACGAGGCTACGGCCATGTGCTTGGGGGATAGTTAAGCTCTATATATACCTCCCTTCGCGTGATGTATGTATCTACCATCGTCTTCTTTCAAGACACGTCAAACATGCAGGAAAACAGCTTGTCCCTCATACATACATCTGACCTTGCGACAATTCCAATTTTACGTAAAGGGTCCCTTAGACGAGGTTAACGATTGGTTGATCTATACTTTCTTCACAGATTAGGTTCATAGTTAACCACAGTGGAATGGCGGTCAATTGCAGCCACCGATTGACGAGTGTGGATCGCGGTGGTAGTGGACCAGCAGTGAACTAGTAGTCAGCTGCAGCCCATTGACTACTAGGTGTAGATCTCGATCTAATAAATGGATTGGGAAATTACAGTTTTCGACTCATCAATTATTGTGTCGACAGACTGGACGGTGAGATAAAATGTATTAGTGCATATATAAGGAAGAAGTGTATGGAAGTAACTCTCTACCTGGGTATTGAAGATAATAGATCGATATGAGAAATAGAGAAACCTTGGGAAAACATATATTCTACTGCGGTATGCAAAGCTACAGTAGCGATGAACCCCTCGAATTTAGTATATACTAAGGCTTATGCTGCCTTGTAGTATACTACAATGCCCAAGAAACTATACTTCACAAACCAATACTTGGATTTTGAACAGAATTGAGAGCTTTACTCGTGTTTAAGCGTTAAGTGTAGACCTGGGTGGATGAGGGTTCGTATAGAACCTCGAATTTTTCCCCCTAATCCCTTGAATATGAGCTCAATACAACTCTGCTAGGCATAAAAGATATCTGTAATAATATTCTATTTTTCTTATAATTTTTAAAATATTGTAAATGAATAAGAATGATGGTTCGAAAATGAGGTTTAAAAAGGTCTTTCCCGAGACGTCCAATGATCTGCAGATCGCCAAGTCCCAGCTTCTCCCGCAAATTCACGTCCTTCCAAGGTTCAACACTCTTAACCCGAGTCCAATCTCTCTATGCTTCGGTCATGGATTGGCAGCGGTACGGTCCGCTCTCTTTGCGTTCGACGCTTGACTCGGTCATCCCTTTCATCCCCTAAAGCCCGATTCTCCTCCGCGCCAACCCGTTATCTCCAACCGCCGGTCTCCGCAGATCGCGTTCCCCTCCGCAAACAACTCAAGCAGGAAGCTAAAGCGCTTCGGTCACACAAGAAACAACGCAAGGAAACGGAGGAGGCTTCGAGGCAAGAATGGGAACTCACAGTGGGTGTGGAGATCCACGCGCAATTGGATACAGAGTCCAAATTATTTTCCCGTCAGTACGCCTTGAAACTCGGAGACTACGAGTCATCCTCTCATAAATTGAATAGGGGCAGCAACATCGACAAGTGATACTCCCAATTCCAATGTTGCGTTGTTCGATCTGGCGTTCCCGGGTAGTCAACCGGTTAGTGTTATAGTATACGATGCTGTGAAATAGAGCCAGGGCTGATCAGGGACAGGCATTCCAAATTGCAACACTCCTACCAGCTCTCCGCGCTGCCATTGCACTGAACTGTGAGATACAGCCGATCAGTCGGTTTGATCGGAAACATTACTTCTACCAGGATCAACCGGCGGGGTATCAAATCACACAATACTATGGTAAGTACTGTCCCTATTTACCCGGTGAAATATACTTACCTCTGCCCTAGAACCATTCGCACGAAATGGATACGTTGACCTATTCGATTACGATGGAATCGCTCCGGAAGACGGCGAGCGGGTTCGTATTGACATCAAGCAACTCCAGTTGGAGCAGGACACGGCCAAATCCCAGGAATACCCGCCCTCAACACAACTTCTCGACTTCAACCGCGTGTCCCATCCTCTTATCGAAATCATCACTATGCCTCAAATACACACACCTGCAACGGCCGCAGCATGCGTTCGGAAACTACAAGCCATTGTACAATCGTGTGGTGCCGTGACTACGGGAATGGAGATGGGCGGTCTTCGTGCAGATGTCAACGTCTCGATCCGACGCCGAGGAGAAGCACCCGGGCAACATCAGTACGATGGGATCAGCGGGCTGGGTCAGCGTACCGAAATTAAGAACCTCAGCAGCTTCAAGGCAGTAGAAGATGCCATTATTGCTGAGAAGAACCGTCAGATCGAGGTGCTCGAGAGTGGCGGTGTCATCGAAGGAGAGACACGTGGCTGGACGATCGGCAGCACCGAAACTCGCAGACTTCGTGGCAAAGAGGGCTCGGTCGACTACCGCTACATGCCTGACCCTGATATTCCACCACTGATCATTGGAGAGGACCTACTTTCTAGTCTCAGAGAATCTATCCCGACAGCACCAGACGCTCTTCTTACACTGCTCGTCGGATCCGAGTTTAGTCTGCCAATCGAAGATGCCAAACCACTCATCGAGCTAGACAATGGAGCCCGCCTCGAGTACTACCATGATGTTGTGGATATCCTCCGCACCCTTCAAGTAGACCAGGACGACAAAACGCGCGCCAGTCTCGCGCGGGTGGCAAGTAACTGGGTTTTACACGAGCTTGGCGGTCTTGTGGCCAAGGCAGACCAGGCATGGGACGCGGAGATCGTCCCAGCCCGATCCTTGGCCCATCTCATCGATCATCTGCAGCGGAAACTTATCACCGGCCCGACAGCCAAACAGGTGCTGGCAACCATCTTTGACGGGGACCGTCGACCAGTGCCGCAACTACTGGAGGAGGAGAATCTCCTCCTGCGGCCGTTGTCGCGTGAGGAGTATCTAGCGCTAGCAGAGTCAGTCATTGCTTTGAACCCGCAGATGGTTGAACAGATCCGCAGCAAGAATCAGCTGGGTAAACTGGGCTGGTTCGTGGGGCAAATGATGCGCAATGGTGAGAAGGGCCGCGTGGAGGCACCCAAAGCAGAGGAGATTCTCCGGGAATTGATTCTGGAATAGCTTGTATAGTATAGTATAAAATGTATCCTATGGCATCAATGATACCCTCATGACTGTGACCAATACTGTGTGTGGCCTTTCAATTATTCTATTTTCCATGTAAACTCTCTCCCGGACCTCCGATACCACCCCACGGGCCTGGATAAAACGTCGGAAATGAAATTCTAGAAATTCCGGTCTATCAGTCACTGTAACAGGTCAAACCAAAAGTCTTGTGGGACACCGAATGGCCCTAAAGGGGGAGCTCTCCTCAACCTGTACTTAACGGAAGTGATGGAGATCCGGCGGAGTCGGTTTGATCGCTAAAAGCAGTTTTTAGCGACTTCGCGGGCACTGCGCAAGGAATGAAGGCACTGCCCCGGTTGAAGTCGGGGCAATATGAAAGATGCTTTGAGTCAATTCTGAGATATTTAAAAGGAACACCTATCCTCTTTTTCTTCTCTTCTTTTTTGTTTTAAAATAAAATATCAACATCATCCTGGACCTTTCTTATCCAGAGCCTCTCCACTTTTTTGATCTTATCTCGATCTTTCCGATAGCTCTCCTTAGGTTGTTACTTCCTACAATCACCTACAGTCATCCACATTCTACACAATGACACAACCTTCAACAATCACTTCGAGGTTCCTCTCACACCCTAACCAACTCGGCGTTGTTGCCGTTGGTTTCAATGGCGGCCAGGTAAGACACCCTGTGGAACCGAAGCTATAGATCAATGAATCATACTAACCCCACTATTCACAGTGCAAGAAGGGCGTCGAAGCCGCCCCAATGGCCCTCATCGAATCAGGCCTCCTAACTCAACTCAGCGAGGATCTCGACTATGAAGTTCACCACGACAACACAGTCCACTACTACGAGAATGACATCCCCACCGAAGACCCCGACCACCGGGGCATGAAGAAGCCCCGCGCCGTCAGCGCCGTGACCGAAAAGCTCAGCTCCCAGATTTACGAATATGCCAAGGATGGAAAGTTCGTACTCACTCTCGGTGGCGATCACTCCATCGCCATCGGCACCGTCTCCGGCACAGCAAAGGCAATCCGCGAACGACTTGGCCGCGAAATGGCCGTCATTTGGGTTGACGCCCACGCCGATATCAATATCCCCGAGACTAGCGGCAGTGGAAACATCCACGGTATGCCCATGGCCTTCTTGACCCGGCTGGCCCGGGAGGAGAAGAAGGATATCTTTGGCTGGATGCAGGACGAGCACATTGTGAGCACACAGAAGCTTGTCTATATTGGCTTGCGCGATGTCGATCGTGGGGAGAAGAAGCTTTTGCGTGAGAATGGTATCAAGGCTTTCAGTATGCACGATATCGACCGGTATGTTTCTATTTCTCTTTCGCTTGGTTTTCCTATGGTGGTGACCTCCGTGCTAACTTCTCTGTGCTCTACTAGCCATGGTATCGGTCGCGTTGTCGAAATGGCTCTCGCTCACATCGGTAACGACACCCCCATTCACTTGTCCTTCGATGTCGATGCGCTGGATCCTCAGTGGGCTCCTAGTACCGGTACACCTGTTCGTGGTGGTTTGACGCTGCGGGAGGGAGACTTCATCTGTGAAGCTGTGCATGAGACGGGAAATCTGATTGCGATGGACTTGGTCGAGGTCAACCCCAGCTTGGAGTCCAAGGGCGCATCCGAGACCATTCGAGCAGGGTGTTCGTTGGTTCGTAGTGCTTTGGGTGATACTCTTCTATAAGGACAATTCGATAAAAAAGATAAAAGAGAATAGAGAATATTAAATGAGATTTCTAGAGAATTCAGTCCAAAGATTGGAAGTACGAAGTCGATCAAAATAATACGGCCAGTCAGAGTACGGAGTAAATCCCCTGCCACCCCAATTTCCTAAATTTCCCCCTCCCCGGCCTTTTGTTTTTTTGTTTTTTTCCCTTGGTTTTTCCTCCTTTCTGTATTCTGTACAAAGTACATCTTGGCCTTTTCTCTCTAATCGGAGATTTATGCGCAATTGTAAATATCCACGTCGCACCAACTTCAAATCCCCAGGGCCTCCAGCGCTCAAGGGCGCCCAATGCGCTGTCCCAAATCACCGCGCCTCACCAGAAACATCCATACGATTCTACCAATCTCAGACTTGGATCACTTGACTCACGATCTGGCCATTCGATCCCAAGTCTGCAACAAAACATAGGGCATCCAAGCCTGCGTCGGGCAGTATACAACAACAATACCAGTATAAAGCAAGCAACACACTCCAGTCGCAATCGAGCTCCATCACCCATCGCAATCCAAAACACACCTCCAATCCCTCCATCGATATCCCACAAACGATCCAATGGCAGTCCGCAAGCGCCACGAAGCGCGCCGTCGCTACCACTGGCCCGAACTCCAACTCAACATCTGGATTATGGTCGTGTTATCATGTTCAGCAACATGTCTGGGTATCTTCTCCTGGTTCATGGCTGTACAATCACAAATGCATCTCGGGACACCATGGTAAGTGGTTTTTATATTTATATCTATACAATGTGGATTCGATGCATTCTTAGAATCCACACCCCACATTCTCCCCATATCAGACTTGTTATATAGAACACGGAGAGATAAGGATATACTAACGATATCCAGGCTCTTCCCTTACATGGTTGTATCCAGTGCCCTCGGTGTATGCTTCATTTTCCTTATTATGGTGCTTGCATCGCGACACTTCCTCTTACCGGGGATTATCATCATCGGCAGCTTTATTCTCCTTGTGCTGTGGCTGACGGGTCTGATTGAGACTTCGTTGCAGCTGTATGGGGTTGTAGGCAACGTCAATGATAATTGTCAGATCTATGTGAGGGATAATAAGTCTTGGGGGAATAATATTAATACCTTGGCTTGGTTGACGCAAAGTACCATATGTGAGTTCTTTGCTTTCTTATATCTCCTTTTGATATTCTCCAAAGTTAGATGACTGACTGTGTTAGGCAATTGCTGGAAAACTGCCTTTGCACTCGAACTTGTTAATACGATTTTCTATCTTTGGATGATGATTATGTCGTGGCAGGTTAATCGGGATGTTTATGATTGATTTGATTTTATGTTTTTTTTTTGTTTTGTGATACCATTTTTTTTTGCATCTATGGCGTTGAAAGCGATCTAGCATTGGATTTTTGGGGATGTACTATTTATGAGATCTGGTTTTATCTGAAAAGAATATAAACGAGTTGTTCCAACCTACATAGACATACAGATCATACTAGTCGATCCAGACAGAATCCCTAGTAGTTCATAGTATATCGAACTGAATTGTACAACTAGCGACTCACAGATACACACAAATTCCTGAGAATTACACACAAAACACATAAAGTCAAATGGACCTAATAAACGCCGTCGCTATGCCAAGAGCGCATTGCAACCGCACCCACGCCGGTGATGACACGGCAGAAAGCAGACACAAAGAGAATCTGAAACGAAAGCACAAGAATCAAGTGCTCTATCCATTCTCAGCTGCAGCATCTGCCTCTGCTTGAGAGTCATATCCTCCACCCTCAAATGCAGCAAGCATCTCCCGTTCCAGCTCATCGTCATCGTCATCAGGGTCAGGATACTCGGGCTTTGGGCCACTGGTTCCTGCTGTGTCAGAGTCAGACGTTCCTTCCACAACTGGTGTTTTTGGTTGATCTGGGGAAACCTGGTCAATTCCGGCGGCAGGAGCCGACGTGATTTCTCGCAGCTTGGTGTTGCGCTCGTAGGAGCGTTTGATGCGTTGGGAGAGTCGGGAGCCCTGCTTATCATGGTCGTCTCCGTCGTCGTCTCCAGACTCTTCTTCGTCGGTGCCGCTTTCGGTTTCTTCATTGCGTTTACGCTTCTTGCCTCCTGTGGATGGTTCATCTAATAAGGACTCGTTGTCGCTTTCACTTTCATCATCGCTACCCAAGAAGTCCTTCAATTCATCGTGTACGGCAGCTTGCTCGTCGGCATCATACCCAATTGGCGATGTCTCGTCCAGACCGGACGACTTGAAGATGTCTTCGGCATCATCTTCTTGTGTCCATTGGGACCCTGTCATATCCTCGTCTGTGGATGAAAGCATGGAGGTCTCGAGTTCGAGTTCACTTGGGGTCAGGGGATCGCCTCGGTCATCTGGGTGAAGCGGGAGGAGATAGGGTTCTTCGTCCACATGTCTCCACTGAACCAATGCGTCCACAAGCCATTGTGTCGTCACGATCTTAATATTGGGATAGCGAGTGGCTTCTCTCACCTTGGCGGTGCGATTGCGGCCAGCCACGAGGTGCGTTGTGCGAGCATTTACCCTTGACGAGATCGTCACACCAAAGCTCTTCGCCCACAGGGAGATGTCTGCATTTTGGAAGTCTATGCCCAGAGGAAGCACGCCTGAAAATACCAATACTACTCCTCCAAGGATACGCCGTTTGATCTGTGGCATGATGTCCTTGACATCGGGAACCAACTTGAGATCCACGTCTTTGTCTCTTGAGTGAACCTTTTCTCCCCTTAGAGCTGCCACCCGACCGCCAAGAGCGAGAGTCCGCCTCTTATCATATTCATCATAGAATTGAAGGTGCACTTGTTCAAGGCGGTTTTGCAACTGGTAGAGTTCTTGGTCGTGATCTTCAAGAAGATGGTGTCGATGCTTCGCATGTTCCTGGGTTTCTTCGACGCTAGACGATGCATCACTGGTTTCAGCGATATTATCCTCTGCCTCCAACTCCTTTTGCTTCTGCAACAAAGGTCGATCCTCCACTTGATGCAATATTGTCTCTTCTTGCGCATCGGTCTGTTCTTGGAGGAGTCTTGGGCTGTCTCCACCTCCCATGGTTACCAGCTGTTCTAGTGCTGAGATCTCGGTCCCCTCTTGCGTTTTACCATTGACATGGTGCTCTTTGGTCTTCTCGGGGGCCTTTGCTTCGATCTGAGGCTTGTTCGCTCCAATATCTTCCTTCTTTGGGAGGAAACTTGAATTGATATCACCAATTCCGACGAAGAAGTCATAAGGCGAGACCTTGATAAGATTGGGACTCCACCGCCAGATATCACCACGGTCATCAATGATCACCACCATCTTTGTGTCCACTGGGAAGAGCCGTTGCAGGTCCTTGACCGTCAAACTTCCGCTCTCATCACGACTAAGAATTCGGTCTCCAAAGAGCTTGCGGGTGGGATCAATGATATCAACAATATGTTGGGCATAAGCACGAGTGCCCATGGTGTAGATGTGCAATTCATATATCTCGGCCACATTTTGCAAGAATTCCTCCAGTCCTGGCCGCAGCTTGATGTAGTACCAACATCCACGCATCCCAGGTCCATCGTCAATCAGTTGGAATTGTCGCACATCTTTCACAGCTTCGTGGTTCGGATTTTGCTTGTCTTCTCTCCATTCCCCCACTGTCGGATCAACAGTGGCATGGATAATAGTTTGATCAAGATCCACCACCAAGGTCAAACGCCTTGATGCAAGTAGCCGGCGCTTCGCGTCTTCTTCGACTCGGGTTGCCTCCCGTTCGCTGACAGTAAGTGTGACATTATCATGGGCCATGGAGATTGGAGCGCGCATGGAATCTGTGATTTCGGTGTTGTACGTAGATCTGTTCGCACGATAGACGGTTAGAAAGGCATGTTTCCCGCTAATAGGGTTATACATACTCAGTCATGTCCTTTCCGCACTCGGCGCAAAGTCCTCCAAACTGGATCTCGTGCGCGCAAGGCTCATCGATTTCGACAACGTTGACCCTAGCAACAATTAGAGGACATTCAACAGCAAAAGGACAAGATTCGATATTCTCACGGTTCATCAATAACGTCTCCCTTGTGGATTTGCCATTTAACGATCTCTCCATCAACAGTCGATTCGAATCTAGTCGGGTATCTACGCTTTACCTCGACGATGTTCCCCAGTCCATCACCCTCAGTGACGGTAGTCTCATAGACATACCAAAACAAAGCCTCATCCCTCTCAACCGTGTCGCCAGGCTGCTTAAGCAGCGACGTCACGGTGATCGGGTAATGTAGGCTGGTGGGCAGACGGAGAAGCATCGTTGCTCTTCGTTCGCCCCCAGGCGCGATGTAATGTACAAATGCTCAGTCTTTGTCCTGCCGTTCTCCCAAAATATATCCTGTGCCCTTGGTTTGTTGACAGTGCGCGTCGAGGACGTGTGGGTCGAATGGATTGATCGCGTGCGCTTCCGGCTACGAAGCCATCACCGACACGCAACGCGTGTAGAGCTGGAGTATATCGGATTTCGGCGGGTGTATTTCAGCCTATGACTCAGTAGTCTGGGCTAGATCGGTGGGATAGGTAGGTGTTAATGGTGGTTTAGGCAGCGCAATGAGAATCGCCACTCCAAGGCGCAGATGGGAAAAGAAAACTGTGCGCCTAGCACAACCTGGCGCGGAGGTCAGAGGTAAGCCACACACCAGGCGGAGTAATTTGATTGAATTTGAGAAGGCGGAGAAGGTTGAAAGAGGAATGCGGGTTGCAATCAAAGAAAAGGGAAGCTCATTGAAGTTGTGCGGGGACTCGCTCGATCCAGGTTGGACCTGGAGCTACGTCCGCTTATGTCATACCGGTACTTGAAAACCGGTAACTCCTCTTACTAGTTGACATGCGATCTACTTCAGTCCAAGTATCTTTATTTTTCTGAATGGTCTGATATAATGGCTTGATCAAGCAACTACCGAGGTAGTTTTATTTCTACTCTAGGTAGTAATGGTGACATCCCACTTGGCTTCGGCAGTATGTATTAGAAACTTGACTGTAGATTGGTGCTTACCTGCACCTTAACCAGCATAAGCTCCAGCCAATTGCCACTCAATTTCTTACATCTGGGAATTAGCCGAGGGATCTAGCACGACATATGGAGTACTGAAGCCAGTATGGGGGAAGAATTATTCAATAACAAGGTCAAATGTAATAAGTAGATCTTAACCAATAAAGATATCAATTTGCAGTACCAATGAACGACAGGCCTCATGACGGGGCTGTACCAGCAGGGAAAAAAACAAAAACAAAAACCCTTAGCAATAGGCGAATAAAGTGCGCTATGAAACCATACGTTCAACCCAGAAGCCACATGTATATACATACGAAGCAATCTCTTGGTGTCACCTGATTCTTTGATATTCACAGCTCACTGAGCCAGAAGCATTGGGGAATTTATTTCGCCTTAGCCAGACCGACGGCGTTGTTACCGACATCGTAGACACTGTACCAACGGCGCAGGAAGGCATCACCCAAGATAGCAAGGGGACCCACGGGCTCGGGGAAGTCCATGCCCATGAAGCTACTAATGCAAGAGCCCTGGACCTCCAGGATGTAGTCATGGGGGCCAATAGTGAACTTGTGGCCACCCAGGGTGAAGGTGAGGTCGGGCAACGAGTCACGCTTGTCACACTCGACACTGTACTGGCCAGTGAAGCCCTTAGTGGCACCGATCTCCTTGTTCCTGTGGAATGGGTCAGCAAAGAAGGTTACAGAGACATGGGGAAAAATCAACTTACAGCAGCTCGGCCATGGTGGAGGGCAGAGCAATGAGGGGAGGTACCAGTGTCCAGAATGACACCAGTGTTCTCAAGTTCAGCAACGTTGTTGCCAAGGGCAATGGAGTTGAGTTCGACCTCCCAGTAGGCCTTGCGGCGGAGAGGGATCTTGATCAACTCGCCAGTGTAGTGGCTCTCATCGATACCACCAAAGGTGGCGACAGAGTTATCGCCATCCTTGTTGGCATCGCCAAGGTAGAAAGCGAACACAGGCTCATCCACGAGCTTCTGGTTGATCATGTGATAGAAGGGAGGAACCATCTTGTTCACAGAGATGGTATCGTAGCCAAGGCCGAGAATACCATCAAAGCGACCGAAGGCAAAAGCCAGACCAGGCTCATTGGTAGCTTCGGCGAAGTCCTGTCCCTCGACCTTCAGGTCACCGATCTGGAGGGTGTCCTTGGACACGAAGCCGCTCAGGCTGCCAGATCCATAGCGAATCTCGAACTCGGTGCCATTCTTCTGGTAGGTGCTCGAAGAAGACGAGTCATACTTGCTGTGGAGGAAGCAGGCAATAGAGCTGCACTGCGAAGAAGGGACCCACAGGTTGGAGCTACCGGTGTCAAGGACAACCTTGAAGGTCTGGGGAGGGGTACCAATCGAGATCTCGGAGAAGTCTGGGAAGGTCAGCGTCATCACTTAGACCGTAGATAGTCATGGGTATTATCTTACACTGGGCATTCAGGAAGTTATCAACGAGCACGTCATGGCCACTAGCGGGGTTTAGGGAAGTGTCGTGGAACAGGTCCTGGTGCTTCTCAGGACGAATGCCCATGTACTTCTGACCCAGGTTGTGTACATGAGCATCGATGTTGTGTGTGTTCTATCAATCGATTAGCTTCCAGGGTATTCTCAGGGCAATATCGATGATGATAATCATACCAGTTGCTCAGACAGAGGGACCTTGTTAAGCTTGAGCCTGTGAACCTCGGCGGCAGCACTGCCCAACAACGCCGAAGCTGTTAGGAGAGTGAATGACTTCATCATTCAATATGAGAAAAGAAGGCTGTAGATGTTAGATGCAAAGAAGAGAATGACTTGAGATGTGAGAAGGAACCTAGGAAGGAGAGGAGATAAGGGTAGATGGTAGATGGGGGAAGAGTGGAGGCTGGAGAGACGATGACGGAAGCGGGAGGGTCACACTAACCCCTTTTAGGGGATGGACTCATGACATGGGTCCTCATCCCCCGGGGCATTCCAGTTCCTGACGTACACAATAAATTATCTTGTTTCTCGGGCTATTTACTCACTGGATTACTATAGCTCCTCTATCATATACTCCGTGCAAAATCGAACCTGAGCAGGGGAAGCGCTTTGGGCTGCTGCCTGGGCGTGATTAGCGCTATGATCGGACTGGTCGGAAGACACCCCTCCCGGCGTACCTGGCAGCTGCAAGATAGTTGATGTGGCAAAAGGCCAGGCTCATGATTGTATGCCTTGTTCTACGGCAACGGCAGGGTATCGTGCCCTACTGTGATACGCCATGAAGTTTTAGATGCGTACGGAGTATCATTATTGTAGACTTGTAATCATATGTCTGTAGTTCATCTACACTGGAACCCAAATCCACTTAGTGCCTCTTAAGGGCGCCAACCTCTACATGCTAACTTTGTGTATAGCGCAACTTTTTGTGGGTTTTCCCTACCATTTTTTCATCGGTTTGTCTATATTCTAGCGATGCCTCGTATAAATGCACCCTACTAAGATGACCCGTACAGGGCTATGTGAGCTGCGTAACCCTGTAATTCAATATATGGTCCTCGGGTTGAAGGGGGTTGGTTCAATGGGGAGCCAACCCCCTGACAAGAGATGTCTTTTTAGAGTGACTTTGCGCCATCTTCCAACCTCATCGTGATGTCTCCAGCGACGCGTGTGTCCCAGCAGGATCCCGAATCTGAATATATGTATTTACTTCATCATAAACCTTTCTCCCGGGGTCCTCTGACACCACAAAGCTTCACCTGGGGGGCGGTGATAGTCGGACTGCTAATCGGTGTATTGCTCAGGTGTGCAGCTCTGCACATAAGAGGTGAGACTACCCCCTGCAGTGCTCGTCATATCCGAGTATTACAGACACCCGTGGACGACTGACAGAGCGTACGTTCTTTGTTCCCGCATGACCACCCGCCCAGCGCCGAGCCCTTTATGAACCTCAGAAGGTAGCCACCTACATACAACATAGGTAGCCTTGAGAACGTCCCTCTGGATATCATCCATCTATACCACTCCTGCTTCATCCGGGTATCTTTCTAGATCTTGTTCTTCCCACTATTAGCCTTCATTCTCACGAGTCAGCACATAGACCTCCCATTTCTTTATTTCGAAGAATGGCACCCATCGTTCTCGTCATAGGTCCAGGCCCACTACAGATGGTAAAGCAACTTCACCAAAGCACTGACACTTCACCTAGGCGCAAATCAAGGGATTGGATTCAATCTACTCCGAGCGTTTGCCGAATGTGGATGGGATGTTTATGGTACTATCCGAGCAGAAACTAGATATGACGCCTCATTTCATGATGCAAGCCAAGTTTCACCCTAAAGAATATATAGGGCAATCATTTTGCTAATAATATCCATGGAAACTACTGGCGCTAAGATCATGGATCTTGACTATCTGAGCGAGAGAGTACCATTGCGGCTGCGGCAAAGACATACGGCGAGAAAAAGCCCCTCGATGTTCTTAAGCAATACTTTTAAAGCCTACCTTACTACGAACTTTAATGCGTGAATACCATACTAGGCACACTTCAATGATATGGTCAGCTCCGACTTCCATTCTTAATGGGTGTAGATGTGAGTGTGAGTGTGACGTCAGTTGAAGTATCGAGTGAGGGTCCACCCGCTCCTTTGTATATACAACATTGAACATACAATATAAAACCAGCAATGATGACACAAAGGCATGGCTTATGAATGAATACTTGGTGGGTTTCTATTGCTACTTTGGATTTACCTGCGTTACTACAATCTACAGTGGCGGACTTTTTAATCTAATAATTTGTTGAACATTTTTTGTAGATGAATATATATATCTTGACATCCCACCCCCCAAAGTCATCCGTATCCGCATCTAAGAACCGATACCACAAAATAGACCATAATTCCATCGGTGGGTCCGTAGAAGAACAAGAAGAAGAAGATTAGGAAAATAGATATAATGTACATAAAAGAACCTTGATTCGACACGCATGTTAAAGCAAGTGGTATACAGGCAGGGTGTTGCCAGTCAATCTACAATCTACATCTACAATCTAAAAGAATGAACGGAAGACCATGGGATCAAGACATAATCCAAACACTGTGACACATGGCGCCTGCATATTATTGATAATACAACTGGTGAGGGAGACCAAGCTTTCGTCACCCATACCCACGTTCCCAAGAGACCCAAGCATTTACCGGTAGAAGTCAGGTCTGCAAGTAACCAGTTAGTGACATAGAAAATCCCCAAAAGAGAACAAGAAACATACCGGTCATCATCCTGTCCAGTCTTGACCTGGACGGCATAAGCATCTTCAAGGTCCGATTGGATAATATTGTAACGGTTCTTGCGGACAGCCCGCAGACCGGCCTCCTGCATGATAGCAGCAATGACAGCACCAGACAAGGGGTCATTGCGCACGATCAAGGCATCGAGATCGACCTCGGGGGACAGTGACATCCTCGCGGCAATGGTTGTGAAAATCAATCGGCGCTCACGTCGGTCACGCAGGTTTGGGAACTCGATCTTTCGGTCCAGACGACCAGGACGCAGCAAAGCTGGGTCCAAGGTGTCGGCTCGGTTGGTGGCCATGATGACCTTGACGTTGCTGGTTTGTTCGAAACCGTCCATCTGGTTCAGCAACTCCAGCAAGATACGCTGAACTTCACGATCGGCACCAGTTTGGGCATCGAAACGCTTCGTGGCGATCGCGTCGATTTCGTCAATGAAGATAATGGCCGGGGAGTTCTCACGAGCCATTCGGAACACGTCACGGACCATACGAGGTCCCTCTCCTAGATACTTCTGTACGAACTCTGATCCGTTGACACGAATGAAACTGGCAGTTGTGCTGTTGGCCACGGCTTTCACCAGCATGGTCTTTCCGGTTCCGGGGGGCCATAGAGCAAGACACCACGGGGAGGGTCAATACCTGCAAATCGTTAGCAGTGCCATTACACGCAATGGATCTCCATAACTACCCACCAATTTGCTTGTAGAGTTCGAAATGTGTCAAAGGCAGCTCGACCGCCTCCCGAATCTCCTGTTTCTGCATATCCAAGCCACCGACATCTGCGTATGTCACATCGGGTTTCTCGTTCTCGCCGAGCATCGCGATAGAGGAGTCAGCCTCGGGAGGAAGAATATCGACAAGGGCATTGGAGTGACGGTGAAGGGCGACCGAGGATGAGGGCTTCAACTTCTCGCGGTCGAGAGTGGAGAGGATACGGACGACGTAATTAGAACCGGTCGAGCTTTGCACAATGCCGGTGCTATGGATGAGTTAGCAAAATGACCATCTCGACTAGGGTCCCAGACACGGAAAGACATACTTTTGATCGATTGCCTCCATAAACTGTCCGATGACCAATGGCACACTCTGTATGCGCTTGATCTCTTCTTGTGCCCGAACCAGTTCCCTCTTCAAGCTCCTGCATCAAACGACGGTAGTTAGCCACTGATCCAATATTGAACAACAGAATCCAATATGCATACCTCTGCTCATCCTTGATGTATTCCTCCTGGAGTTGGATATACCTGTGTTCGACGTCAGTACAGATCACTCCATCCAACAAACATGGTTAGACATACTCGAGATGTCTCTGTAGCCTCTTGAGGGTAGCATATTCATCGTTTCCATCAGCCCCCGTGCCATCGAGGGAATCCAAGTTGGCGAGGGCGTCGAGCGCACCTGGCTTGGTAAGAGGCGTGACGTTGTTCGCCGGGTTCTCCACGGCAACGTCTCCCATGGTGAATACTTTAGATAATGAGCAAGATGAGAAAGGAGATTATGTCTATCAACTGGAAATGGAAGGGAAATGGGATGTGCTTTGAAGATGGTTGGTGAATGACGCGCTGTGTGAAGGGCTCGGAGTTCAGCCATCTGGAGCTTTCGATGCTATGGGCCGGGAAGCTTATCCGTCACGTGATGACAGCCAATCTTGCCAACGCTTATAGATTTAGTTCTATGTTCCATGAAACATTCCATCACAAGAGTTTCACGACTGGTTATTTTCTATATATTATGGTGTATATGTGTGGTGTCCAATACTTCCTCATTCCAGGGCTAGAAGATTGTGGCAATTGGCAATACGGTAACACTACCAAATCAGGCGCCCGTCAACTACTTGAAACATTCGTATGCAACAATCTCACCCAGAACAGTGAGATAAATTACACAGAGCTTGGAAAGTCTCGACAGTTCTGATCATCATTTCCCCTGTATCTTGCCCAGGCACCAAGTATACACTAATCTTGTCTGGGTGAGTGTCTCAATCCAAATCTATGGTCGGACGCTAGCGGCTGTCGCGGAATATGTAGCCCTGGAGCCAATAACGAGAATCTCAAGCTTATTCGCCTGGGTTGTATGTTTCATCGAGTGATCTGTAGATGCACGGAGCATGTTGCCAGTTTGGACACCTGATCAGGTTCAAGTCAGGAGAATATCATATTGGACCGCCGTGCGCAAAGGCCTTTGAGACGGTTACGAGCATCCTTGCCATTGGAGTTAGCCATATCCTCAAGCTTGGCCCAAAGCCCTACAGAAGGGAAATGAAGAAAAATTGATCCAATCATTTGTAGTGGTGGAGTAGGCCGGGACACGGTAGGTGGGACAGGCACCAAAGCTGTCATGATTTCCCACGCGGATCGAGTCGGATCCTTGCACGGGGTTCACTAGGAAACCCAGGTTAATCCACTCCTTAGTTCTTGACCTCGAATTGTTGGTAACTTCGGAGTATTGGGCGCGCATCGACATGATTATCAGACGCTAGTGCGAGCTTTATATAAGGAGAACCGCCCGCTGGTCACCGTCACGGCTCTAGATCTTTTTTTTTCTTCCTCTTCTATTATTTCTTTCCCCCTTCCCCCAGGTCTTGGTCTAGAAAGACTCTATTTTTTTTCCATGGCAGTTTTCCCCTTTGGAATTTACCACTGGGTGATTGCTAACCCTCAGACGATATCGGGGGTTGGAGTACTATATGATCTAACCTGACTCGGCCAGACCGTTGGAATGGATCATCGTTTAGATGATTTATGAAATCCGAGGGGAAGATGGGGTTTTTATGGGAATTTTCGCCCAGAAACAGATTTCCTTCATTCTCTTTCTGTTCCCTAATATTTTCTATTCCTTTTTCCTCTTATGTGTGGCCAGTCTCTTTCATACATATGCAGGTTGAGGCTGACGACACCCGCTCTCAACGAGATAACAAAACCAATGGGAAATCTAGACTAACACAAAGGACCAAAAACAAAAGAAACTCCCCCAAAAAAGAAGAGAATGAGAAAAACGAAGAAAAACGAGTCCAAAGAACTTGAAAACTGAAAAGAACAGAAAGACTAACCTAGTAACACAAAAACACCAAGTAACAACAGAGAGGGTTACTTGCAAAAGCTCTGACCTGTCAGTAATTTTCGCTCTCCTCTCTCCACTTCCCCTTTCATCCCTAACTGAACGGATCTTGTGAATCGGTAAGTACGCCAGTTTCTTATTTGTTTCGTTTGTCTTTTTATTTTTTTTTGTTCTACCCATATTATATTACATTATATTACCTTATATTACCTGTATTGATATGATTTGGTTGTGACCACGCACCCCCTTCTCTTTTTTTCCTTGCCTTCTGTAACCGTTGGTGGTTTCTGGAGGGAATACTCCCATTATTATATCTTGGCTCTTTATGAAAAAAGGATCAAGACTGACGTTCCTTGTCTATGATTTGCTAACATTTTAGTCTACCCCAGCCTTCTTACTTCCCCCCTCCTCTCCCCCTGCCCCCCAAATCCATAAACGCCTTTGCCTCCCGTGGTTTGCTGCCTTAGGTTCCCAACACCACGTGACCACACCTGGCCAACCTCTGTCCCCTTCATTATCCCCCATCTGCCAATTCCGGGACCCGGCTTCAGTCATCCGTATAAAAAGCGGAATTTAAGTCACTCCAGCCTTATCGGTATGTACCTCATTCCCTCCCCTCCTTCCCCCCATATTATCTCCTATATTTCCCCATGGTTGTGCCTTCCCTCCCCACTTTCTCTTTGACCTGTGTCGCGACCGGGTCTGGGCGCGACTCCAAACATCTCATCCCCGACGCGTCTACCTGATCGTCCATCATTGGACTAAATCCTACACTTCCTTCATTCCTATATGACATCGTTTGCACATTATAGCGATGGCGTATGAGCCAATGTTCACATGCTGACTCGCCCTAGGTAGATGGGTTGGCAAAACCGCTCGACATGAATGCCTGGCTTGCCGACGCCTCGAATATTCCTGGCCAGGATAATGGCGCCTTCCATCCATCCACTATAGATCCCTCTACTGCTTTCCTTCATGGCTCCCCGACCTCCCAGGATCCATCCCAATTCCAGCGCATGTTCAACAATGGCGTGCCGCGGAATGCTTCCCCAGGCTTCCACAATTCAAACCAAGTGATTCCATCCAAGCGAGCACGGCCGGAAGATGGCATGCCCATGTCACCAAGGCCAGCACCGGGTGGCGTGACGGGGTCGCGATCTCAAACCCCCCACCAACCATTTCCAGGTTATCAAGGACCGGCCAATGGAAACCCGCAATTCCCGCAACACCCGACGCCGTACCAGCATCTTCAGCAAGGAGCGTCTCCGAATGTCACGCAGTCGCCTATTATGCAGGACTATGATCAACAAAGCGCTCGTATGGGAACGGCCTCGCCAAGCCCCTTCTCGCCCGCTGGCCCGCCCCCTGGACCCCATATGTCTCCATCGCAGTCGGACGGCAGCCGCGTGAATACGCCGCAAAACGCCAACTTTATGCAAGCGCAGCAATTTGGTGGAATGACTTCTGGAGCCCCTCAGCCCTCGATGCAGGCGCCGCAGTTCAATGGCATGCAACAAGTACCCCAGGGCTACCATCAAGCTTTAGCAAACCAGCAACAGCGGCTGCATGCCATGCAGCAACATACACGGATGAACCCCAATCCTGCAATGGCTGGACGGCCGGGTCCAGGCATGAACCCGATGGCCAATCCTCAGCAGCAGCAGCCCATGGGAGGAATGAGACAAATGCCCCCGAACATGCAGTCAAACATGCCGAAACCCAGTAACCCGGAAGGATTTTTGCGCTCATTGCAAAAATTCATGGTGAGCCAGAATCTTCCGATGGACCCAAATCCAATTGTCAGTGGCCGTCCGATCAACCTCGTTCAGCTTTATGCCACGGTTATGAAGATGGGAGGATCAAAAAAGGTCACAGCAACAAATATGTGGCCAGCAGTTGCACATCAGCTCCAGTTCCCCCAGATGCAATACCCCATGGCCGCCCAGGAGATTCAAGCTCACCACTCCAGGAACTTGGCTCCCTATGAACAAGCTTTCATCAGCTCACAACAAAAACAAATGGCGGACCACATGCAGCAGCAACAGCAACAGCAGCAGCAACAAGGTGGGATACCGCGGCCGCCTAGTCAATTCCAGTCACCTTCAGTTAAGCCTAATCCGGGCTTTGAGCAAGGTCAGACAATGGCACAGTCCCCTCAGAATAATACGCCAGTTCATAATAATGCCCCCGGGAACCCAGTTAATGGGTTCGCCACGCCGACGCACGCTCGAAGCCAAAGCAGGCCACCCCAGGCCGGACATCGGCAAAGCATCTCGAGGGGTTCGCAGCCACCAGTCCCACCACCCACTGAAGCTGCTCCTGGACAATTCACAGCTCCTTCCCCGCAGTCCGTGAAGGGTGTTACACCTGTTCCGGGCCAACATCAGCCCGTACAACAAGAACAAAAGCCAGAGCAGCTAGTAAAACGACCTATTGAAGAAACCTTCAAACCCATGGTTCTGACAGGGAGTCGTTTCCACGGACCCATTGCCGTTGATGAGATGTACCAAATTGGCGAGGATATCTCCAGACTAAAGCCAAACGTGCCAAGCTTTGCAGAACTAGGAGTTGTTGATATTCATGCGCTGACAATGGCGCTCAAATCCGGGATTTACGCTGAGATCCGGGTTGCCTTGGATACCCTCACCACACTTTCTGGTGAACCATCTATTCAGATTTCATTGGAGAACTGTGATGACTTGGTAGAGAGCCTGATCGACTGCGCCGAAGATCAGGTCGACCTTCTAGCACAACACACCTTGGAAGAGTCGGACACTATGCTGCTACGTTCCTATGATGAAGTCACACGGGACTGCCAGTCTGAAAACACATCGCTTGCAGATGTTCCCGAATTTGGAAGTATTGAGTACGAACTAGACCGGGCCGTCGATCGACTTATCTGTATCACCACCATCCTGCGCAATTTCTCGTTCAGCGAGACGAACTTCTTACCTCTTGGTATCCCTCCTGTCGCCCAGCTGTTTTCAGCCGTCTTCCGTTACATGGGAACTCGCAAAATGTTCCTGCGGACAAGCCATAACACGTTAGACTTCATGAAGGATGCAGTGATCTTGCTGAGTAACTTGGCGCATGTTGTTCAAATCCCCGGAAAGGACGAGGCGCTGAATTTGTTGATTTTCTTGTTGGCATTCTCACCCGAACCTGAACCCACATCACCCTCCGGCAAAGTGATGTTCACTACTTTCAACTCTTCGGTTGATCGATACACCCCAGCTGCCGTTGACGGGCTTGCCAAAATGTTGGCTAGAGATGACCCGAACCGAACTTACTTCAAAGCCATCTTCTCGGGCGATGGGTCTGCACCTGCCCATCCGGAGTTGTTAACCCGTGCGTTTGGCCTTGCCATCTCCTGTGTCCCCGACAAAAAGCCCATGGCTGTCGTGGATGCACGCAAAGTGTTTTTAATGCAAGGTCTTCTGTCCGCTGATGTCCTCACCACATTCGCCGATGGTGCTCTTGCCAAAGCATGGCTCGAGTCAGTCGACGGGTTCGCCGTCCATCTCCTGCGACTTTCCTGTGCACTGTGCACAGAACGCATCCCGCAAATCAACATGCGACAAAGAAGTCAGGCCGAAGCCGATGCATATGCCTTCAGCTCAATTGTCAACCGAGGACTGGGGATTCTACGCCGACTGGCGGAAAAATCAAAGCAAGTTGACAACACCTCCCCTCTCAACATCCCATCGGGAATCCTTCCCAGAAAAGAAAGCTTGCTAGGTGCACTGCTCCTCCCCAACATCGACGGTGGTGTTGTTCGCCAGCTCCTCTCATATGCTCGGTTGGCGGAGTAAATGATATCTGCATGAACCTCTAATGCGCTGGTGACAGGTTGGTTTCGTACCAGTCCCGCCTAGGAGGAATCGGATCCTCTTCCACGTAGCATATACGACAATCTTGATTTTCTCTCATGTCATTTGTACTCATGTCGACTGTCAGTCTTCCTATTCTTAACTTTTGGGCGCTGGTCGGTGATGGGGATTCTATTTTTTTGTTCTTGTGAGATAGCGTTCTGTTCTGCTTCGGTGTACAATGCTCAAAATACCCTCGACACAAATCGAGAGATACTTGCATCATAACCAACTGGCCTTTGCTTCCATTTAAATTCGTAACTATCAAATCGGTGGCTTCCCAGAGATTCGTAGTTGGACCCAGCCACGTCGAAACATCTAGTAGAGACAGAAGAGGGCAATGGTAGCCCTATTCCATCATCCGCTTAGCGAAGTAGTTTGGAATTTATAATCTTGAATAAGTCTACCCGTGGCCTACGTTGGCATACCCCAATTGCAGACAGCAGCATACCTACTACACACTGTTACAGGTTTCCTGAAGGGAAATGCATGTGTTCATTCAATATCAAAGCACTAGCACCCATCGAGTCGTCGAAAATGTACAGATTGGAAGTGTTACAGGTAGATAGAAGAGCAAGGGAACACGAAAAAAAAGCAGGTGGACGCCAGAAGACACGACCAGATAGATAAGACACAAACACCAAAGGGAAAGAGGAAGGAAAAAGTAAAGAAAAACAACCCGAAACGAGATTAAACGTATGCACCGAGAGGGAAGAGGAGAGAGAGATCAAGAAAATAGATATTACCCATCCACATCAGGGACCACCGTGAGCGTTCGTTTCTTTCTTTCTCCTCCCTTGTTTTCAACGTGATGTGATTCTTGGTCTCTCCGATAAGTATGATCTAGCATACCCCTCGCAATAGGGGTATGATGATGCTTTTGGGGGTGAATCTTGGGGCCATTCGAATGATTCCAATGAGCTCTTCAATCGCGAGAGTATGAGATAAGATAGAGGTATTAGAGAAGAAAGCATTTAGAATTTCCGCTCCTGGAGGAAGTTCAGAATCTCGGGTTTGCGCCAGCCCTGTATCCATATATCAGTTTTCTGTCGCGTGATAATTAACTGCACCGTAGAAGCGAACATACCTTGACAATGATGTGGCCAGTGAGTCGGTTGAGAGTAACATCCGGGTTAGGCTTGTTTCCGTCAACGACACCCAAGGCAGAGGCTAGGTCGTTGCGGAGCGCGTCCAGATCGCCTTCGGTCTTCTGGAGCTTGGTGAGTTGCTTGGTGCCGCCGGCCTTGGTGACGACGTAGACGGGAAGCTGGTTGGAGGCAGTGCGACGGACGAAATAGGGGAGGTTGGTGAGCTGCAGGGTCGGGCTGGGTTTCTTGTCTGATTTGGCTGGGGATGGAGTCGCCGATGGGGTAGTAGATTGTTGTTTCAGGGCTTGCGCTTGACGGCCGAGATGAGCGAGGAAGGTACGGCTTTGGCGAGTAGGGAGAGTAGGGAAGGAGGATTGAGGACGATCTGAGAGGAAGGGTTAGCCATGCGCGCTCTTTTCTCAGTTGAAACTAACACGGCATAGATGCGTGTTTTTTCTTTCTTTCTTCTCTCTTGTTTGTTGGTTACAAGATATTGCAAGATCCGAGGATTCGGCCTTGCTCTTGTGGTTCTTAAAGATCAAGAGATCAAGATGAAACCGAACAAATCGTGACTTACGTGAAGCTTTCAACCTCGCCTGAGGACATAATGTGGAAAATGAACTACATGTCTGAACGGAAGCCACGGACTGTGCAGAGTTGACGCGAAGAGGAATCGTTGTGGCCTGCTTTCGCATGGCCGAAGACGGGCCTGAGTATAGAAGAGACGGCATTTCTCACGTTCTAAAGGACCGAAAGAAAAGACCTGGTTGGAGAAGATGGGGATATCAAGGCAGAGACTGGGAAGATCGGGGAGCGACATCTGATGCTCCTCTGCTCAGATTTTCTGCCACCGCTTGCCCAACACCCACTTCCAAAAAGGGTTTAGGGCCACCGACGCCCGCACAATCTGCAAATTCTCCATTGATCGCGGTTGGCCCTTTGTTATCCCCCTCTAGACCTTTAACCCCCTTCTGCCATCTTTTGAGATCCAATATGGCAGACAACGCCCCCCTACCGCTGAGACTTTGCTCAGCGGCGCTGCTGCTCACACGCCCAAGACCGCCGAGGATATCACCTCCCAGCATGATTTGCTGCCCCGACTCATCCCGTACCTCGACCGTCACTTGGTCTTCCCCCTGCTCGAATTCAGCGCTACCGGCGATGAGGAGGATAAGGAAATCACCCGGGCGAAGTACGAGCTCCTGAAGCACACCAACATGACCGACTACGTCGCCAACTTGTGGCAGGAGATCAACGATTCCGACACCATCCCCGAAGAGTTTGTGAAGAAGCGCGAGGAGGTTCTGGCCAAGCTACAGCACTACCAGGATCAGAGTGAGAAGATTACCGAATTGTTGCAGGATGAGGAGGTTGTCGGTAACCTGCGAAGCGACAAGGCCGCCAACTTGCGGTTCCTCGAGGAGCAGCACGGTGTCACCAACGAGATGGTCAACTCTCTCCACGATTACGGACGCTTCCAGTACAGCTGCGGCAGCTACGGAAACGCCGCTGAGCTGCTTTACCAGTTCCGTGTTCTGTCCACCGACAACGACAAGGTTGCCGCCGCCACATGGGGTAAGCTCGCATCAGAGATCCTGACCACCAACTGGGAGGGTGCGATGGAGGAGGTTCAGAAGGTTAAGGACTCAATTGAGACTCGCCTGTTCAACAACCCCCTGGCTCAGCTCACCAACCGCTCTTGGCTCATTCACTGGTCGCTGTTCCCCTTCTTCAACCACGACCCCGCCCGCGACGTCCTCACCGACCTCTTCTTCTCCCCCGCCTACATCAACACCATCCAGACCAGCTGCCCTTGGATTTTGCGATACCTCGCCGCCGCCGTTATCACCAACCGCAGCCGCCCCCAGAAGCACTCCGGTGTCTACCAGAAGCAATTGAAGGATCTGATCCGCGTTGTGCGCCAGGAGGACTACGAGTACACCGACCCCGTCACCGATTTCGTCAAGGCCCTTTACGTCGATTTCGATTTCGAGGAGGCACAGAAGAAGCTCGGCGAGGCCGAGGATATTCTGCGCAGCGATTTCTTCCTTGTCTCGGCCGCCGACGCTTTCGTCGATGCTGCCCGTCACCTCATCTCCGAAAGCTACTGCAAGATCCACCAGCGTATCGATATCAAGTAAGTTATTCGTATTGGGGAAATTGGTACGAACGACAGACTAACGATTTCCTTTTTTTTCTAGGGACCTTTCCACTCGCCTCGGTCTGAACCAGGACGAGGGTGAGAAGTGGATTGTCAACCTTATCCGCGACACCCGGGTTGACGCCAAGATCGATTACAAGGAGGGCACTGTTATCATGAACCACCCCCCTCAGTCGGTCTACCAGCAAGTCATCGAGAAGACCAAGGGTGCCTTCTTCCGCACACAAGTCTTGAGCGCTGCTGTCGCAAAATAAAAACACCATGACCTTGATGTTGAAAACTGAACTTTTCTCTGTTATGTGATTTCCAACTTGTTTCTGCCTGCCCCATTTTTTTAGTGATCTCCCCGTGTAGGTCACAACACGGTTGTTTGGGGACTCCATGCAGAGTGGCATCCGGCTGGCGTTTTTTCGGGGGTCCACACTTATTTCTTTACCTCTTTAGTCTTGCAGTTATGCAAATCACTCTCTCCCCATATTTTTTTTCACTTCCTGTGTCGGATATTTTGCTTGACCTCTTTATGTATTGGCCATTTCTGACCCTGGAGGTTTGGAGCGAGGGGGTCCCCAAAAGCAGCCAGAGAATCATGGCGCCCTCATATCTTTGGGGGGAAAAGATGAGAGATGGAGATATGTAGTAGACTCTTTGATCTTAGGGTCTGATTTATCTATGCTGTTACGAATGGTCTATAGAGATGAGTGAAAGATGATGTCTTTTTTGACAATAACCCATGTTCCAAAATATCCTTGTTCTTAGGCTAGGGTTATGTCCCGGTTTATCATTGATAACTCGTAACTATTATAATGAGCATTGAACATAACACCTATTTGACGTCCATATCTCCCTCTTCCAGCCCCAGTGCATACTGTGTGGTTGTGGGGATCATCCCATTTGTCTTTTTCTCCCCATGAGCCTCGAAAGATCAGCCCAGCGCATAGTTTGTTATAGGCTAGCAGCTTCAAATCCGAGATTCCAATGTATTCAAAATCAGATTTGGCGTTATGACAACTAATAGGCATCAAGACCACGAGAAGTAAGAGAGAAGGGTATATCAAAACGAGACGAAAGACACATATTTCTATCAGCTCAAAACAGGGCTACCCCCATTGCCCATAAGAGCCGCCTCCATCCCACCTGGGCAGGATTAGTGTTCCATTCCTTCCACTGGTCCATCGGAGTTCCTGTAGTCCAAGGATTTCACCTGGGTAACAAAGTCAGGGGTTGAATATCTATGTGGCCAATATCTGCAATCCACGAGATGCTCCGGGGCACGAAGAACGAGGCTTAAGGAGGGAAAGGGTCAAACGGAGCAGTATTAGGCGGCCATGCAGGAAAGTCCTTCCTCGTAGACGGAATCCTAGAACGGAGGCAAGAGGTAGGAAAAAAACAGCGAGTCCAATGGATGAAACCAAGAAAACAAAATTGGGCTCGACGACCGCCTCGTGAGTCTGGTTATGCACGCCTGCGTGTTCCAGGTTGATTAATAGGGATGATCTCATTGATGTACGGCTCAGACTGAGTTGCTGGGTTGTCGCTGCTGGAGCTAGAAGTGGAGGAGCCGCTGGTGTTGTGGGTCATCCGAGTAGCTTCCTGCTTTTCGTACTCTCGAGACATTACAGCGAGATCATCAATTTGTTCCTGTTCGAAAGAGTCAACGATGTTCGATTATTCTTCTCCAGGTTCGATTCATGTTCAAATAAAGGTAGGGGAAACAAACCCGCGTGAGTGGCACGCCATTGATGAGATACCCATCGCGTCCCTGCAATGATATCTTGTTAGAATGAGCCACACATAGAGGGGAGTAGTAGAAGCAATGGCAAGACATACCTGGTAGCTGTAGGGTCTAACTGTTGCACTTGGTCCAAGGAAGTAATGGATATGGCCTAAGACAATATGTCGGGACAGTCCATATCCCGGAAGCCAGTATTGCTGGACAGGAGCCATTATCAAGGCTAAGGGGTGAGGCGTCGAGACGGGGCGAAGAAAGGGCTATGGTCTGATGTCAGTCGACACCGACACACAAACGGACCGTGCCTAGAAGCTCTTTGTGGGACTTTGGGCACGGCTCAGAAGGATGAGACATGAGTATAAATAGGTTGGTTGATACCCTAGTTCAACAAATAACAATTCAACCAGAGACGGAGATGCATAAGACAAATCTCTATTGAAAATGCAGGCCCCGATCCTTCGGAGAATATGGTCTCACAACAGGTCAACGGCAGAGGGGACCGCGCATCCCCCCCCTTCATCGAACAGCACGATCCACAAGGTCGGCTGCACATAGGCAAATGAAACCAACCGGCTACCCACGAATTCGGTAACACTCAAGCGAGTGTCCACGGAGGGCGGCAAGAATCAGAAAGTGAAACCAGTGGAGAATCACCAGAAACGGCCCAGATCTTGTGCCTTGATCTCGAGAGGAGGGTTCATGTCGGAATGTTCGGGGGCGGAGGACAAGAGAACCACCCGCCTCACTTTATCAACCAACGAGGCCCAACCCTTTTTGCCCTCCCTTGATGTGTGTCAATTTGCAGCTTCTGACCGTCAAAATGGGACGGGATCTTGGTCTGCCCACTTTTCCCACTGTTTACTACCGAGGACCCGGTCTTGGACGAAAGTGAGGCTTGCATGGAGGAGCATCGGCCTCGAATCAATCTCAAGGCGCATAGAATTGGGGTATTCCCCTAAAAGGAGTGGACAGTGCACCTGTAGGAGTATTTGGAAGAGGAAGGAAATCAGTTCTGACGTCTCCTTTTCTCTCACCGCAGATTCTCAAACCTATGCAGCGCCAAATTGGCTCACTGCGGTGGACTGCGGTGGTGTCGTGGCACCACGGATTGTAGTTTTAGATCGCGGGGGCCACTAAGCTGCAGCGAGAATATCTGCAGCTCTCGCTTTTAGGGTATGAACTCGCCTCAATGGCATGAATTCTGTATTGCCAAGACGATATTGTATATGGGGTCATTGGTTTTCGAAACACATGGCAGATGGAGAGGAGCTTAGGTGCGGGGACGATTGGAGTTCCTCTCTCGAGGATATATATTAATCGGGGTCCGATATCATTTAGTTCAGAATTGTGTGTGCTGTATCTCCGATCGACCGAGATGTAATCAAGAGGTTCATCACGGAGCGTTAGGATGTGACAGAATATGCATGAACACATTCATGCCTGTTAGCCCGGATGCTCCCGAGGTGTCTACGTGGGGTTCAAACCAATCTTAGTCCACAAGGCGCTTCATGTAATATTCTCTAGTCTTTTCATAATTCGTCCGACATGAGCGAAAACAAAATATCTCGCATCGACATCGCCTTTACTGCGGAGGCACATATGGGGTCACCAACATCTCACTGAACTTCTCCAACTTCTCCTTCCCGCGAACTTCCTCAACAAGCATTGGCATACGGACCACATTGAAATCCTCATAGAGTTCCTCAATCTGATCGAGGTACTTCTTCTGCATCTTTCTCCGGGCAGTGCACTGTTCGCAGCCGCTTCCTTCCTTGGGGAACAGCAGCTGGTTGACAACGATTGCGTGGGTATCGATGTTGTAGCTGGTCAATTCCTGGATCATACGTTCCGTCTCGTAGAGCGACAAGAACTCTGCAATGCATACACAGACAAAGGTGGTCATGTCTGGGTTCTTGAATTGCGTGTTGACCTCGCTAATAGTCTCACGCAACGACTCCATCTTCTGCAGCAACTCATCCATGTTCTGACCTCCGGGTAGACCACCACGGGCGCCCAGAATCGAGTTGAGCATCGGACCGAACTGGGTGGAGAGCTGGGAGAGCTTGGCTAGCGCCTTCTCGAGTACGGTGGGGAATTGGAGGAATCGAAGGGTGTGGCCGGTGGGCGCGGTATCGAACACGATGACTTCGTAGGAGAGTGACTTGACCTGCTTTAGGACTTCGGCGAACGACATAGCTTCGTCAACACCGGGAATCTGCCATCACCAAGAGTTAGATTGACACGTAGAGTGTATTGCGCGACAATGGAATAAGCACTTACGCTGAAAGCAAGATCCTGCATCATGTTTCCCATGCCCAATCCCGCCATGGGATCTTCGGCCTGGCCATCTCCGGTAGCGAGCAGATCCTGGATGCTCCCATTGGGGTCGATCTCCATCGCGCTCAGGTTTGAGTAGCCATCGATCAGACGGGCCTCCTTTCCGAACTTTTGACCGAAAGCGTCGCTCAGGTTGTGTGCGGGGTCGGTCGAAATGAGGAGGACGGATTTGCGGACTTTGGCCAGCTGGATGGCCAGCGAGCACGAGGTGGTGGTCTTACCCACACCTCCTTTTCCTCCGACGAAGATCCAACGGAGAGTGTTTTGGTTGAGAACTGACTGGAGCGTAGGCTCCATGTCGAGGTCGTCGCCATTTACCACGGCGGAGGACATTGTGTATGATTTGTTGAAGTTCTGTATGTTGCGAAGTTGGGAGCTTGGAAGTTCAAGAGTTCCCAAGTTTGCCCCGCAAAATCGAACTTTCCGGAAGGCAAGACTTTCACATCATAACCCTTTCAACTTTCTCTGGGTGTTTTTATATTTTATGTTAGATACATGCAATTGGCCTTAGATGCAATATATCTAGGTAGAGTTATAATTAGCCCCGTTCATCTACTAATTGAAAAGGTTCCTATGGTCGTGGGAGCTCTTCGTCTCTGAACCCACAAATTTACCCTACTTAAGTTCTCACAAGAGAGATAATTCTATTTACTACAGATAGTCACTAAATTAGGAAGCGAAGAGGCTATAGAATATTCATGCGCGAGTCATGGATCCCCGATTGATAGTTGCATGGCACTCTCCGCAGCCATCGGTATCCTCCGATGAACCTTTGATAGCACTGTAGAGCTCCTCCTTCCAGGGCATTCTTCTTCTTTTCCCCTTTTTTTTCCTTCTCCTATATTCCCACCTTCCCTTTGAATGAATGGACTCCCCTCAAAATAACCAACAAATTGGTCGTACCACCAACCGCCTCGCACTTTATCAGCAACAAATCTCCCCCGCCCCGCACACCAAAGACTCAGTCCCAGTCAAGCAACAACCAACCACCATGGCAGCGCGCGATCCCATCACCTGCCATTGCCTCAACACTTTATCAGGGACACCCGCAGCCAACCTGCCAGTGACCCTAACCCTCCTCTCCGCCCCGACATCCGCCACCAGCGGCATCTCGTTCCGCGCAACTACGAACGCCGACGGCCGCGTCGCCAACTGGACACCAGTTGGAACAGCCTCAGAATCAGTCCCTGCTATATTGGCTGCTCTGCCTGCTGCAGACAGCAAGACCAACTGGTCTGTGCGTTTTGACGTGGGTCCCTGGTACGAGGCCCAGGGCGTCGAGAGCTTCTGGCCAGAGGTTGAGGTTAAGTTCACTGTCAAGGGACGTGGCCGTGAGGGCGAGGAGGGCTGGCGCCACTACCATGTTCCTGTCCTCCTGGGTCCTTGGAACTACTCGACTTATCGGGGTTCGTGAAGTTTTGGTATAAATGAGGGTTCCTTTTTTTTATGTAAATATTGCAATCTCTCCAGGGTTTGGTGAATGGATGTCAATGGGCTATCTCTATTGCAAAGGTGTTATTCTGAAGCATGGATCTTGGCTATGGTTTTTATTGCTCATTTGTTGTCTAAAAGCTTTATGCTTTATGTTTCTTTAGATATATGTAGGCTGTAGGGTGAACTGCGCAGGTGAGGATAACATCTTCCTATTGAATAATATCCATAGTTCATTTTCTCGGAATGAGAAACAGCAGGCAGATTACTTGGACTCCTTCAGACGAACTGTGGATACACTGAAGATCCTGTCAAACCTTGATATTTTTATCTTCTATCAATTATACCTTATTGAAAAAGGGTTGATATTGCAGTGCTTGGCTATGCCCTTAAGAGTTCGAGTCGGCAACCTGCTTTTGGAAATTACTTCCTGTGAAGTAATACTATCTTGACTGTGTGTTAGTAACTTTTGGCATATATATGGAGTTTAAATATAGTCGAATGTTTCATCCAATGCAGGTAATTTTGAGTGGCTCGATAGGTATTTTGGGCTACTACTTGATAAGCACCAAGCTCCCAAGATGCATTGAGAGTCATGTCCAAGCTGAGTCGTTGCAGTTAGACCTGTCTCACAATCGACGGGTGATGCACATACGTACAATCAAGGTTGAAGGATACCAAGACTGTGGGGAAACCTTGGAACTCTCCACCACCCTCAATCCCGACGAAATCGCCCAATTGGCATGGTGATCAAATGGCTAATTTGGGCTAGACCACTCTTTGCAATTATCGCATTGATATTCAAAATTACGATTGTTAATGATCTATACGATGGTATGCTCTCGAGACACTACTATGTAGAAGGTGATTGATATCACATACTAATTAGTTACTACCTAGCCTACGGAGCATATGGTAGGCCCCGGGGTCTTTTGCATTAATGTCAGGGGTAATACATCCCTAAATAACAATGTTATGTAATGTACAAAGTGCCGCCTGGGCCAGACGCGATCTTGTATACTCCGTACTCCGTATGCATACGACGCGTATGTTGTATGGAGTACCCATGGATACACCCGTGGACTGCCGTTGATTAATAATGTCCTGTTGGGGGCCGGTAACAGGTGATACAGGCTCTACACATACATAATAATGTACAGACCTTGGTCAGATACAATATAGTCTTTTCCTGTCCCCATTTAGCATATATAATATGTACACCTAGATTTCGGTCACATATGGGAGATCAACATATCTACGACTTGTAGAATTCCAGTGGCAACCTTGAAGATAGATAGGATCCTCACGTGCCATCGATTGCGTCATCATTTTCACCGCATTCTTTGGGTTAGGTGAAATCCTCATCTTGGCATTGAGGAATTATGTTCTTTTATTGGTCAAAAGGGTGCATCTGACCCACAGCGGGAGAGATTTCTGTCGTCACCGTGACATAATGAATAATACTGGGATGACCAACCTTGGAAACTCTCTGTATCAAAGATGCAAGCATCGACTCTCTACCAGTAGGTACAAGGATTGCGAAGAGTCGACTCGCGATTGTACAATTTCCTTTTTGTTCTCTTTTTGAGCCAGTGATATTGGATCAGGTTGACTCCGCTCTCCATGGCAAATGAAGATTGACCTATTCAACCGATTCTCCACCTTATGGTCAAAATCCTAGGTAAGGGTGTCTCTTTATGGTATAGAATGTCTGAGATGGGGAGGGTAGCACCCCATTTAGACCGAACAGGCAAATACGAAGATTAGAAGAGTACCAATAGCAACATTTTAATGTGTACAAAGTACAAAATACAAAATGGTGGAAACCAAGCTCGAACCTGATTCGGAGAACGACAGTTACCGTCATGTATGTTGAATATGCTGGACACCCATATAATTTGAGGTCCAATTTTTTTCAAATACAGTACCTGACCGTAATTGTGTATTTTTTCTTTTTCAACTGCCAAAATCCCCCAATTCCCTAAATTTCATCATATCCCTCTTCCCCCTACGTCACTCTCTTCCTCTCTCACTCTCACTCTCACTCTCCCAGAAAGCCCATTGTTTGTTTGGCTTTGCAGCATTTTATATCTATTATCTTCGAATAAGCCCGATGTCTGCTGCGGTCGCCCCAGCTGTATCGACTCTTCGATCAAACATGTCTTCCCCCATGGACTCGAAGAAGGAAAAAGAAGGTTCGTGTGTCACGCTTTTTTACATTTGCGCATTTTTCTAGTACTTTTGCTTTACACTGTGATTCCATATGGATGTTTCTCTACCTTATTTCATATTCTGCATTATACTTCCAGAAAAGAAAAAGTCCCCTTTTTTGGTTTGGTAATACGCCACTGCTCCCCCGATCCTTAAATTCCCCAAGTCCATTTGCCGTCGCGATGACTTCACCCACTGGCGTCATTGATCTCCTCCCCACCAACACATGAATCTTCCACAATGAAGCCCCCAACTCGATCCCAAAACCGCAGTGGTACCTATTTGCGATCGCATTAATTCTTGGCGCGTTGCTAACTCGAACTCTCCCCGTCAGACTCGCAGGCCGCGTCTTCACAGAACGACCAGAAATCTAACGTAGAGCCTCAGACCTCGTTGGCGCCGCCTCCACGACCGGGTGCGCCTACTGCGTCTGATACCCCGGACTACTTCAGTTCCATGCACAATCCTTTCTCGCTAGAGCCCAATCCATTTGAGCAATCGTTCGGAGGGAATCCGGCCGAGACTCCAGGCAAATCGCTTCTTCCCTCTGTTGCTGCGCTCACCTCACCGGCCTTACCTGGAACAACCTCTACTACTGGTGGTTACAATTGGAACAACTCCCTCCGCTCGGGACCTCTTAGCCCGGCTATGCTCCCTGGGCCCACCGGCCCTAATGACTACTTCGACAGTATCGGTCGTGGTTTCCCTACCCCGAACGAGTCATCTCTCCGCACGGGACTGACACCTGGCGGTGGAGGTTCCATGTTCCCGGCCCCCAGTCCTAACTCACAAGCTCTCTTGCAACAACTTCAGAACGGCGGTGCCACTCCTTCCACTATTGATTTCCATCGCACCGCACTCACAGCGAAGAAGAACAACTCGAATGCTCCCACCTCCAACCCCAACGAGCAGGAACAAGCTGCTGCTAATATGGATGTAAAACCAGCTCGGCCCGCTGACTTCACTCAGCATGATGCGGCTGATGCGGCGAATGGACTGTTCATGCTGGCAAAGGGTGGCCAGGCAAACAATGCGCCGATGAACCATGCCCAGATGCCAAATGATACCCGTGCTGCAACCCGACGTGTTTCCCAGAACACCAATGGTACCAGTGTTGAGGATGCATCTGATCATGAACCCGCTAAACCCGCTAAGGGTAAGGGCAAAAAGAGTGCCGCTAAGGCCCCTGCTGCCAATAACCGCCGCAAGGCCGAAGATGCCCCGAAGGGATCCAACAAAAGGGCCAAAGCCAACACGGAGATGCCCTCGGATATGGATGATGAGGACGATGACGATGATATGAAACAATTCCCAATGGATACCAAGAAGATGACTGATGAGGAGAAAAGACGCAATTTCCTGGAGCGGAATCGGTATGAATGATCCGGCCTTAATATATTCGGGAACTTGGGATACTAACGTTTGCTACAGTGTCGCGGCTTTGAAATGTCGTCAACGGAAGAAGCAGTGGCTGGCTAACCTCCAAAACAAGGTTGAGCTTTTCACCTCAGAGAATGATGCCCTTACTGCTACAGTGACTCAGCTGCGTGAAGAGATTGTCAACCTCAAGACTTTATTGCTGGCACACAAGGATTGCCCGGTCTCTCAGGCCCAGGGACTCGGCCCCCTCATGATGAACGGCATGTCAGCCGGATATGATCACCACGGGTATAATATGCCGCCTAACATGGGCATGCAGCCCGGTGGCATCCCTACACAGGGCATGCGTCGATGAGATAACTTGCTTTGTTTCTCATCTCAAGATACCTATCGTGCTTTTCGCCGCATGTAGGAAATACGGTTCACTGCTTAGATCCGGCGGTTGATCTCTTCTTCCTAGGAGTTTGTTTTTCCTCGCGGTTTCCTTCGGCTAAGGCTCCGCCGATTGTTCTGGCATGGGCAGGTGTTAATGATCCTCACGACTCAAAAATGGACGGACTAGGTGGTCTGGAATGACCTTTTTTGAGGGTGTGTCAACTCGGCGTATGAGATGCTTTCTTTCGATTTATGGCTGCTTCGAGGTTGATGTTCTGCTTTATGATGTTTCCCCTTTCCCTTGTTGTATTTTTTTTACCCTTCGCTTTTCTTCTTTTTAATCCTCCTCCTTGATGGCTCAGAGGAACTTTTTACCTTTCGCTTGTCTAATACTTGAGGGCACATCGGTGCATTGTTTGTTTTCCCAAGTGTGGGTTGCTTGTGTCGAAATACATGATTCCTGGGTGGCGTACGGATGGCTTTTGTGATTTTTTGATGTTTGACTAGTTTCCTTGAACCAGATGGTTGGGCAAATGAATCAACAATCGCTTTCTAAGTGTGTTATGCAATTTTGTAGATCTTCATTTAGTATATGCTGGGTGTCTTGTAGCTCTGGGATCTATAGGGGTCGTATCTTCAGACATCGTATATCATTTATTAACGTTTTATAGTAAACCCTTCAAAGTCGTGTACACATCTAAATTCTAGAAAATTCTTGTCAAACTCGGCTTCATCCACATGGGCTGTTCACACGTGTTGTTCATCCGCCAATTTTGGATCTTATCATTGTCCCATCCTGCCGTGAATTGCTCGGAAATTTCCAGCTTGCTCTTTGCTCCAAGTCGCAGGCTCCGCACAAACACGCAGACTCCAGCAGTATCATAAGTGTAAGACATACACCAATCCCGGTCATGGCATGCCTGGCGACAAGCTTCTAATGATTCATGTTGGGGTAGAGTATCAGGTTGTTCGATGATTCCACCCCAGGCTCCATTATCCCATCCTTTTCGCTCTGACAACTGTCCCAGACGAGGGTAGTCAACCAAGTCTGCGTAAAGTAGGGGCTTCTGTGATATGAATTAGCACTTTTATCAGCCAGTAGGCTCAGCAAAACGCATCATACCGTTCTATCTCGCTCATCCTCCCAGTCCGCCAGCCCGGTCATATCACCCAATTGTGATTTATGCATACTAATCGCAGGCTGGCACCAGTGATGATCATCACCAAACGGAATCGAGTCCAGCGGGTGCGCATTAAACATCGGCCACATCCCAGACAACTCAATGCCCTTTTCATACAGCGCAAACCCAAGCACAGAGTCACCACAGCAGTCATCTTTCACAGCCTGCATATACTGGCCACTAAGCGATTGCCCAATAAACTGCCCATATTCACCAACCTCCCGCGCCACCAATATATCAACCGCAGCTCGGGATAGCACAAAGCCCGAGCCACCGTATGCAAACCAATTGACCTTCCCATCACCGATATCGCGGCCTGGCGCAGGCGATCCCATATAAAGAGGGGATGATGGATCGAACTGTTCCAGCATTCGGAACAGGTTATCCCACACGAAGTAAGTATCCGTCTCGAGAAAGACGTACCACTCCGCTCCGGGGTTCACTTTCTTAGCACGCTCCACCATGGGCAGAAACTTGAATCTATCGAGTTTCCACCCTGCTGAGCCGTCGATGTTGCTCTGACCGCGTTGTAGTGCTTCGTACGCTTCGAACTCCGGAGTCTGATTCCGGGCCGAGGGGGGCAGATCAGCTAGAATATCGTGCACACGATGGCCATGGAGCTTGGTTTCCTTGTCTGATATAACTAGCAAGTTGGAAATGCAGCGGGTTACAGAGGCCATGTGTGTGTCGACTCGTTTCGGGTCTTCGGTTGCGCTGGTTTTCAAGATAATCTGAATGCGCGATAGCACGTCTGATGGGAAAGCGTCACAGGTCGCACTTTGCGAACTCTCGGTGTCATCGCTGTCATTTCCGTGCTTGGGTTTCCGGAACCGGGTGCTTGTTTCCCATGTCCAGTAGTCCTTCTCGTTCGCAAGCTCGTCTTTCGTGCTAGGTGAGATGTCCTCTGATAAACCCCGCGAAGAGAATAGTGTGAGTAGGAGGATGGTCGAGACGGTTAAGAACAGAGCAAGTAATTTGAGCTTTGCGTTGCCTAGTACTCTGAAAAATGGTCGCGCGGTCGCAGAGGTAGATGTGCCTGTGCCCATATTGGGAGATTGCACATTTGATTTACTAAAACAGGGACATAGAAAGAGAAAGGGAAGAGAATAGGAAGAATAGAGATAACACTAAAAAAAAATTTAAGCAATTAAGGCTTTGTTAGGGTCGCCTCTGGGGTGGCTCCAAATCCTACAGATCCTGTATGATCATGGACGTCACTATAGCGGGTCTGCTCTAAAATGCCCCGAGTCATGCCCGCAGTGTTGCGTACACGTTGGCTATACTTTGACTGTGCATTTGCTGAGCCTGAGCTCAACAACTGCTGGAATTGGGACCGAAGGGCCCAAGTTCCTTGCGCAAATTCCATGATGCATAATTCCATGATTGGTCGGTGAAGGCCATACTGCGGTTTTAAACTATGTAGATGGGCTCATGTGTAGATATCTAATTGTTGTGGAAAACTAACCCAAGGAGAAGCCTGTAAGACATCCCAGAGGACCTATATTATAAAGAAAGGACATGGAGTTGTGAGTCTCGAGATGCGTTGTAGTAACAACCATGGACTTTTACATGACAGGGAGATATCATATCGCCGGGCGGGTAAGGGCAAGCTCAGATAGCGATAGGACGATAAGGATTATGCCTTAGGGAATTGGCACCAACACACGCCAAACATCACAAACACAAACACTCAAGCTTCAAGCTTGAGTCCGCGTTACGTCCATTGAAATGCAACTTGGAGGGATCATCTTAGACGTGTGTTGAAACTTTACAGTCTAGTATCAGGCTTGGTTCGCGACCTTCTTCCCTAACCCGCTGCCTGAGCGATCTCTTCTTGCCCAACAATTCCTCCGCAAACAAAGCACCCACAGACGCCAACCACGAGCGAACAGATACAAGATACCGAACAATTCGCCCACTAGGGCACCGGGCAGACGATGTCAAATCCAGCCCGAAACCCTGCACGCGGGCGCCGCTTAGATGACGCCCTCTCCCAGCTAGTCGACGGCCTAACCCCCGCGCTCCCGATCTCCGCCATCCAAGACGAGGACTACTCAGACACAGAAGAAGCCCTCGCCTCAGCCGAAAGCCGCCGTCACCATGTCCTCATGGAGCGCGCCTGGCGCATCCTCGACACCCACGCTAGCACCAACGCCCCGGACCCAGGATCACCAGCGGGGCTTGGTGGACGCCGCGGAAGTCTCGCGGGAACAGAGAGCATTAACAACGCGCCAGATCTGATTAAGCGCAAGCTGCGCCGCGAAAATGTCAGCCCGGATAAGGCGGTGCGGTTTTCGAATCTCTACTCTCGTCTTCTGACGCAGCCTGTGCTGTCGCAGAAATGGGGTATCCTCTTTTTGCTATATAAGTTGTCTGCCTCGGATGAGCCAATGGAGGGCGGGGAACGAAGCCGGAGCCCGTTGATGGACGAGGCGCATTTGCACAATATGCTGGGGAAGGGTGGTGCACGTCCAAGACGGGGTACGATGATCGACTCGGAGGATGAGGGCCCCGCCGTCAGCTCGTCGGCTTCGCAGCAACACCAACGCGTACTACCGCCCAAGATGGAGCGGCAGAGCTCACTGCGACATGATATCGATCGTGATGTTATAGACCAGGCGGGGCGCAGCGCGACTGAAATACCAGCCACCCGCGTTGATGCTGGGGTGAATGATCGTTCCGGCGATGAGGATGTTCGTGCTGCTTCGCCTCGGCCCTCGAGTGCTAATCCATCGGGCCCAGCCAAAATGTCTGGGTCTGTTGAGAATAGGCTCCTGCGCGACCTTCCGTTCAACTTGCAAGGGTTGTCTTCGTCGAATCTGCAGTTTAGTTCCTCGTCGAGCTTGAAATTACCCTCCAATCTATCTGCGCCAATAACTTCACTTCTTAACACCTTGGCGGAGCCTTGTCTCCTTTATAAAGGACTGTCTGTGTTTGTGGGGGGCGAAGAAGGTGGACTGGTGAACCAGAGCTTGCGAGCTGCCATTGCCGTTGAGCTGCGCGCATATCTTAGCTTGGTGGCTACACTAGAGGCGGAAATCCGACAGGCGCTGGCCGCGATTGGAGATGGAACCGAGCCTCAAGGTGTACGAAAGGGTGGCGTTACCTTGAAGCGGTGTGTGGTGTGGACGAGAGATGCTACGATGGCCCTTCGGCTGATGAGCTTGATTGTGGAAGAGGCTCAGAGTGAGTGCACAGACAAATGACTAGACTTTCTTAATGGCTGACACATATATCATAGGCAAGAGGGGTGGCCAGTTGATTTCCTTAATACACGGCTTTTCAACATCCCACGGAGATCCCTTCGTGTGCGCATTCGCCGAGAAACTTCTTGCACATGTGACGCGCCCATTCTACGATATGCTACGACTATGGATTTATGATGGTGAACTGTCAGATCCATACAAGGAATTCTTTGTCGCTGATCCAGAGTTCCGGCCCAAGACTGACCCTCGGCGGCTTGCAACTAGCGTCTGGGAGGACAAATATAAGCTTGATGATGACATGCTACCTTCAATCATCACTCAGGAGTTTGCGAAGAAGATTTTCTTGATTGGAAAATCCTTGAACTTCATCCGCCATGGCTGCGGTGATTCAGCGTGGGTGGAAGCTTATTCAAAGAAAGCCTCCAAGGAGCTTCGATATGGTGACACTGCCACTCTCGAGATCTCCATTGATGAGGCATATAAGACCACAATGGCTCGATTGATTTCCTTAATGAATGGAAAATTCAACCTATTCGATCATCTAAAAGCACTGAAGAGTTACCTGCTACTGGGCCAAGGAGACTTCATTGCTTTGCTCATGGAATCGCTTGCCACAAATCTGGATCGCCCAGCAAATTCACAATACCGACATACCCTAACTGCACAGCTGGAACATGCTATCCGTGCCTCCAATGCACAATACGACACCCCAGAAGTGCTGCGCCGGCTTGATGCCCGTATGCTCGAGCTAAGCCACGGTGAAATTGGATGGGATTGCTTCACATTGGAATATAAAATCGACGCTCCCGTGGACGTGGTCATCACACCCTGGGCGTCAACTCAATACTTGAAAGTGTTCAACTTCCTCTGGCGCATCAAGCGAGTTGAGTTTGCACTCAACAGTACCTGGCGACGATGCATGACAGGTGCACGAGGAGTGCTAGGCAACGTGGAAGACAAAGTCGGAGCAGACTGGAAGCGAGCACGCTGCGTGATTGCAGAAATGATCCATTTCGTCAATCAGCTCCAATACTATATCCTGTTCGAAGTCATCGAGTCCAGCTGGGAACAACTACTCGAGGCCATCCGGAGACCGGACTGCACACTGGACGACCTTATCGAAGCACACACCAAATACCTCAACTCCATCACCCACAAGGGTCTACTAGGATCTGCATCCTCCTCACGCTACGGCACCTCAACCTCAACCTCCGCCAAACAACCCGAAGAAAGCTTCCTCAGTCAGCTCCACCAGATTCTCAAATTCATGCTTGCCTACAAAGACGCCGTGGACGGCCTATACTCCTTCTCCGTTGCGGAATTTACCCGCCGCCAGGAGATAAACGCCAAGATCGAGACTCGCTCCGCCCAGGGTCAATGGGGTCTCGCAGAGCGTGATCTCCTCTCCCGTCAATCCAGCACCCGGGCCGGAACATCAATTGCCTCCCCGGACATCCGACCCGATAGTGCTGGGGTAGATGGTGTCAACACCCCGCTTTCAATATCTGGCCCCAACTTCGCCGCCGACGACAACATGCTTGCCTCGCTTCGCGTCCGCCTCCGCGAACTCTCCGCCGAGTTCCGCTCCCGTCTGACTGTCCTCCTCGGCGATCTGTCGTACCAGCCGGATGTGGATATGCGTTTCCTGGGCGTTGTGATGAACTTCAATGATGTCTATGAACTGCCTAAACGGCGGAAGGCGGCTGGTCCGAGCGCCAGGGATAAGGAGAAGGAGAAGGAAAGGGAGAAGGCGAAACGGAGGGCTGCTGCGTCTGCAGCGGCTACCGGATCTGGGACTGAGAGCTTTGTACAGAAGGAGGTTCGCCGAGAGAGGAGGGATACTGGGGCTAATGATCCTGGGTTTGCTTCCGGGACTGGGACATAGATGTCTGCCGCTATCACGTTCCTCCTATGAGGGCATCATTAATGCGATTGACGAGTTCCACGATATCTTTCTTTTCATTGAAGTGTATACAAGTCTATCAAGAGCTGAATACATACTAGAAAATCAACCAAAATCATACAATTGAATGCAGAAATTCATCGCTAACAAGAGGTTGGGCGCTGGGAGATCTTCTATTCTCTGATATCAGCCAATAAAACTCAATTATCCCATGCCAAGCTTTTAGCCAAGATCTGGGTCCTGTCCATCTATAACATCAAATCCAGTCGATCATCCATAGTTTGTTGCCAATCTTCAGATGGAGCATACAACTCCCTAGAGTCACTCATCCCATATTCTGCAGGCCGTCTATGTAGATGCTAAGAATTCATCGTTTATCAAAACGACCCGAAGAGTGTCGAAGTGCTAGGTGCCCCCGTGCCATGTATGATCCTCGTCGAGACCTTCGATCTTCGATCTACGCGGCTTTCTGAGTTCAGATCTATAAGTTCGGCATCCTAAAATGCATTAATACGCCCTATGCTACAGACATCTCGATACCAGAAGCCCGTGTCCATGCACAAAGCTTGATCTGAAAATCTGACTCGAGACTTTGACATTATTTCTATTAGTCTACTATAAATGCTCATCATATCTTGGGCTAATGGCTATTGGTAGCTAGTTGGTAAAACTCCTCGATGTCAGTGTTAGTACGATTTATAGTTGCCAACCTTGGAACCTTAGAACCACTTGGGGCTGAGATAGAGGCGGCGTGGCATTAGATCTAGAACTACCTAGGTTACGTCACAATCTGCCAGACCATAGACTTGGATCTTCAGTGGTGGCTTCGGTCGTGACTTCCAAGTATAGACAGAAAAGTCACCGCCCTTAACTGCCATGGAGTATAAATAAGGTCGACTTCCAGATTTCTTTTCTTCTTTTTCCTCTCCCCAGTGTGCACGGGTGAGATCCCTAGTCAAAGACTACCTCAATTTTTGACCCTCACAGCTTGACTATGTCTGGCTTCACCGTGTCATTGGGCTTACACTAACCCCATACGATGCGAGCCCTTTTTTATCAACTGTAAGGCTTGTCCGGGCACTTGGAGAGGAAGTTGTCTATTGCGCATGCTCTAGGTACCATGTTATTGTCGTGTCCATATGTGTCCTTTACACAGTCTTCTGCCACTCTCAATGCCATACAAGTTATACAGTCGTACTTTGTTTGTTTCCTTTGAGGTTCCCTCCACGTCCATGACTCTCCACGACGTACATGCTCAAGATGAGAAATTATCACACATTGTATTGTGGAGCCAGTTGTTCAATAGCATCCGTTTGCTGGAACTTCGTTCGTCTTTGCGTCCCATAGGAGATCGCGGTTCCTGTTTCCCTCTTCTCCGTGAATAGATCTCCATTTCTTTGCTCCTTGAAGATTTTACCTGTAGATCACTGGTACATCAACATCAAGACCATTAGGCACAATTCTCTGACCGACGTTTCCGTACCCTGCACATCAATATTGATTATTTTGATATGTTTCAATTGGTAATTCCCTTCCAAATAGTTAGCCCTTCGGAGTATGTAGAAAGAGGAGACAATATGATTGGCTGGCGCAATTGATCGGCAGAAAAAAAGTAGTCTCCGCCCAACCATCTCAGCACCACAGTCGAGGTCGCATTTACAGGCCTTGAACTTCAGACTCCAGCCTTCTTTAGAGCGTCACGCTCCTCTCAATTCTATTTTGTTTCTCGTTAGGCCCTGTCGCAACCCGCCTGCAGCAAGGATGGCGCCCCAGACGGACGTCCAGTCCCCAGCGTCGAAAAAGCTTGGATCGAAGCTCAAGAAGTCGAAGGATTCTACAGGAGAGGAGGGAATTGCAGGCGCACAGGAGTCCACTCCCAGCAAAAAGGACGCCAAGTCCGACAAGAAGGACAAGAAAAAGCGCAAGTCCATTTCCGAAGATGCGGCTCCCGAGACCGACGGCGAAATGAAGAAAAAGAAGAAGCGCCGCCATACCGAAGATGACAACGACCAGAAAGACAAGGATGATGAATCGCACACGAAAAAGAAGAAGCGAGTTTCATTCGGACCCGGAACAAAGGAATTCGACGGCGACTCTGAAAGTGAGTCGGACGATGTCGACAGCAATGATGCTGCCGCAACCGACGGAGCCGAAGCAGACACCGAAGACGCCGGAGACAAGACCGCCGAGGAGATGAAGCAGCGCAAACGGGAGAAGAAGAAGCAAAGAAAAGCCGGTACCGCCTCGGCTGAGGCCCCAATCCACGAGACGCCTATTCTCTCGTACCTGAGCCACTACCACCGAGCACGCGCCACATGGAAGTTCCAAAAGAACCGGGAAACCAACCTGTTCAAGCACTTGTACTCGCTTGAGCATGTCCCCTCTAAGTACAATACATCACTGCTGGCGTACATGCAGGGCCTGAAGGGTGATGCCGCCAAGGAGCGAATGAGCAATGCTGCGAGGGGAGGTGATCAAGGCCGATATGGACCTTGACAAGCCGAAGGAAGACGAAGAAGGGGAGACCCGGGAGCCTTCAACAAACCCCGAGTACCTGGAAGCTATCAATGCGTTCCGCGAGTGCTTGCCAAAGGGAGATGAGGATCTGGACAACGTCAACTTCGGAGAAAAGTTGGAGGGAGACGTTCAAAAGCGTTTGCCGAAGAGGCAGCGAGCAGAGCTGGTCTTTTTCGCTGTTGCCGGCAAGCTTTTCAGCGCTGAGGACTTGAAGAAGCCGAAACCGAAACGCAAGGCTCCCGAGCCCGTGGTCAACAAGAAGCGGAAGAACAGAACTATGGTTGTGGATATCAGCAGCAGCAGTGAGGATAGTGATGATGATACCCCGGCTCCCAAGAAGGCTGTCAACAAGCCCGCGCCTGATAGCGATGACGACACCTCGTCGAGCGGCAGCAGCAGCAGCAGCAGCGACAGCGACAGTGATAGTGATGACAAGTCGTCTGCTGCCCCGGCCCCGGCCAAACAGAGTGCTGCGAAGATTCCTTCATCGTCCGCCCCCAGTGGTGCTGCAGTGCCTAAGGAGACCAAGGCTGCCAAGCAGAAGAAGGAGAAGTTTGTACCAGTCCGCAAAGAAAAGCCTAAGCCTGCTGTGCCGAAAAAGACGCAGAAGCGAAAGCTCAGAACTGCTCAGATCGAAATCTCGAGCAGCGAGAGTGACAGCGAATAGTTCTGACGAAATAGGATTCAGGTTGCTACCTAGGGTTTGGATGTGTATATATCTCTACCACAGCATTTGGGACGGTGTAATTATGTTCATGTCAAAAGTCATTTTATCCTCGTGTCGTCCGGATATGCATTGAAGTATGTGTAGTAGATATCTATATGGTTCGTTTTCTCTTCGAGGTTGATATTTCACGCATTCAAGATCGAACAAAAAAAATAGCAAAAATAAATCTGGGCCAGGCTTCTAGAAATCAACTTATAGGCCCTTGTTATTCCGTGAACTACCTCGAACTCACGAATAGTGGAAATCCATGACCAATGCTGGTGAACTTCAGGGCTGTTGATACAGGAACATGGAAGGCGGTGAAGCTGACCTCAAGCTTGAGCTCAGGCAGCTCTGGCACGCGTCACTGATCAACCCCCATCATCTCATCCTCTCGGACCCTCCTTCCTCATTTCTTTCCTTTGCTTCTCTTAATCTAGCTATAAAATACTTGAAGATCCGCCGTCATGTCTGGTATGCTCCCTCGTTGATGATGGCTCAGTCCAACCTCATGACTTCATCCCCGACTGACCTTGGTTCTCTCCGCAGGAAGCGCCTACGATAGACATATCACTATCTTCTCTGACCAGGGTCGATTGTACCAAGTTGGTATGTATCGCCCACTCGTCAACGATTCCACCTCAGCCTGCTCAGCGGTCTCAATCCGTACGCTGTTATTATGACCGCTGACCAAACATCTCCCAGAATATGCATTCAAGGCCATCACTTCGGCCAACATCACCTCCATCGGTGTGAGGGGCAAGGACTGTGCCGTGGTGCTCTCGCAGAAGAAAGTCGCTGTAAGATGGATTCCTCATTTATAGCTTGGGGGTTGCGCTCATGCTAATCTGCTGTCTACTAGGACAAATTGATCGACCCTTCCTCCGTTTCACATGTTTTCCGGATCTCGCCTTCCGTAGGCTGCGTGATGACCGGCTCCATAGCAGATGCTCGCGCATCTGTCGACCGGGCCCGTGGTGAGGCTGCTGAGTTCCGGTACAAGTTCGGATATGAGATGCCGTGCGATGTCCTGGCTAAGCGTCTGGCAAATATCAACCAAGTCTACACACAAAGGGTATGTGTTCCCCGCCACCGTGCAACCATCTCATCCAGAGAGACAGAATGGCTGACATGTATCTCTTTTAAACTCTCCAGGCTTACATGCGACCACTTGGCGTGGCTACGACCCTGATCTCCGTCGATGATGAGAGCGGCCCGCAGCTCTACAAGTGTGACCCAGCCGGTTACTACGTTGGGTACAAGGCAACAGCATCCGGCCCCAAGCAGCAGGAGGCGTTGAACTACCTGGAGAAGAAGCTGAAGAACAAGGATGCGGCCGCGGGTAGTTGGGAGGAGGTTGTGGAGCTGGGCATTACAGCTCTCAGCAATGTGCTAAGTGTTGACTTCAAGAAGCACGAAATTGAGATTGGTATCGTTGGTGGGCCGCGGGTCGATGGCGAGGAGGGAACCACTACAGCATTCCGTGCCCTGACGGAAGAGGAGATTGATGAACGGCTGCAGGCCATAGCCGAGAAGGACTGAGCGAGCTGGGCCTGCAAGCTATGGAGGTAATCGACCAGTAATGGAAGGACAACGGTGTTTATTTTAGAGAAGCAGACGATCTGTGAATGATAACTCAATTGTTTCCTGCACGAGTATACTTTCGGCCATGTTCGGGGCTCTCATCTTGCATATTGACTCCATACTACTAAAACATGCATATATTATCGCTGGTATTATGGATACTCGGGCATAAATCCATTTCTTATCGATACTACCTATGGATACTATAGCGTAACCCCGTCGGGTGGTCCGAGACCATATCCAGCCTGTCAAAACTACTGGAGAATCCGCCACCCGTAGAAAATTTTTAGATAGAAAATTCGGTATTACCGATTTATCACAGCTTCCGTACGTGCATAAAAGCAAGGAGACAGTGGACGGGCATGCTACTACTACGAGTCTGTTGTGCGGGGTGCCACATGTGGCTTAGCGGTGGCTGGATCCTGACAGCCCATAAATTATTCATCGATGCGTCCAATGGTCTTTCTCAATGGTCTTTCTTGGTATATGATTGGTATTGTCAATTGAACTAGAGAGGCTAGGGGAGACTAAAGTGGCTAATAGTAAGAGTCCCAGGCTAAGAATAAGTGTGGCAAATATCAGCTGAACATGTTCACCCTAACTGTCAGATCCACTACACGTCGAGCAGATCTCGTCTAATGCAGGTCCAAGGCTGAGGTCTCGACTTTTTTGCCCTTGCTCTATGTCTCTGGATTTTAACAGGGGTCCCACGAGCCATGATGCATCGCAAAAAAAAAAAAAAAAGAAAGGGAAAAAGAAAAGAAAAAAAAGGGAGAAAAAAAAGTATGGTTCCCCACTGAGTAGTTCATTCATACTCTCCAATCAGCATCATGAAACACCATCTGTCTCTTCTTACGAAAATCCCCAAATCGGTCGCACAGGAACCTAATCTCATATGCGGGACAACTCTCTCCACTTCAAATCCACAGCTCGGAATACTGTAAAGACAATAGGCCAGTTCTTTTCCCATGCGACATATGGGCCCTCCTTCCTGGGCCCTCCTTCCTGTCTCCCTAACTGTCTCCACCGATCCATCTCCTCGGAACAGGGATGGTCCTAGTCATGCCGTAAACGGTTTCTCGGGAGCTTATGGTGTTGCCCGGTCCCATCCCAGCTGTGCTTGACAACCCGAGCTCCCTGATCGTGGGATCTTGCCCGTCTATTGGTGCAGTTCGTTCTCTTGGTGATGATGTATCCTGACGTCGGCTCCGCTGTAGCGGGCTGATAAATCCTTGGTTTCATATTATTATTATTTTGTACTATTCTGGCTTTTTTTCCTTTTCTGGTCCACCTATTGAGGATTGTCATGTATGGGGTAAGGAGAGAGACACACCACAACCTTTGAACAACTTATATCTTTCCTACTTCCCCCAAGAACCGTTGGTGGCCTAACAATCTCGACTTCATGGACCATCAGTTCCTCTGACTATTGCCTTTATTTCATCTCTCATTGGCTATCGTTGATATCCATTCTTTATACTTGCTTTTTGCCTTCTTCCTACTCGTCCATCGTCTGATCCTTTTTATATACTTAATCTACCAGAAACATGGCAGACGGATGTAAGCTTACTTTCCAAAATCATCTCAACCAATCACCGAAACAAACTGCTAATAATCGTGCAGTGAACCAAGCCCGCGCTATGCGAGTCGCAGAGATAATCAACGACTACCGCACTCTCCTGCTCCACATCTCGCAACAAAATGTCGAAGCATCCCAAGAAGAATACTGGGAAGATGGCTTCGTAGTACTCCGCGAGTCCATAGCCTCAGCCCAGACCCTAATGTCCGCCAATTACCAAGCCTGTCCGGTAACAGGGCAAGGGAACGTCGAGACCGAGAAAGCCGAGCTACGAAGGTATGTATATATATACATATATATTTCTCCCTCTCAGCCTCCAAGTATTTCATCATTTCAAGACGCTAATGGTCTCTCTACAGAGTCATCCTGGACAGCAGTGCACGCCGATTCCAGGCGCACAAGATCTACCTGCGCGCCGCCGCAGCCCGGCGATGGGCCATAACCCGCGCCAGCGCTCTCCGCGGCTCCAATCCAACGGCCCAGTTGAAGAGCACAACTGCCACCCTCCATCAGGATCTGGCTCGCTTCACGGATCAGCATGTCGTGGCGGACTTGCGAGCTGCTGATCTACGCGCTGGTCACTGGCTTGACGATGATCCATCCTTGGAGGCAATCCATCGCTGGGTCGCGGGCCGGTAATGGGGATATGAAACGGATATGAAACGAAAATAAGAATGGAAACGGAAACGAATGCATGTCGCATGGGGTTGAGGTTGGGAGCCTTTTTTTCGGATTTTTGCCTTCTACTGATTCATGGGTGGTTGGGAGCCTTGGGCTTTGTATGATTCTTTTTAATAGAGGGGCTTGTGTGAGATGGTAGGTACAGCGCTGGTCGTGAGTACTGCCTTCTGTGAAGAAACAAAAATGAGTTTGGATTTTATTGCGTGGTTTTGGTTATAGCTACGATATCCCCTCTTTTTTTTTTTTTGGGTTGTATTTCTGTTTAAAATGTTATTAGTTATTTCTAAGAATCAATTTCTATTGTTTTATACTTAATATACAAGACTCGCAATATATACTCCGTACTCGTACAATAAGCCGGGAATTACCCGTGGACAGCCCTAATGGCCCCACAGGGATCTAACACAAGTACTAGTTACAAAAAGTACTCCCTACAAAATTTACTTTCATTGCTTTCAGAGACTACATGCAAAGACCGAAAATCATAAATGCAGGCCTCGTCGACCCTGTCGGCAATTGACATATGAACTAGACACCTGGGGCGCCGAGGCAGAGATGCCAGCTGAAAGATCCACTGTATATCTAAAGTGAAGGGTCAAGAAAAAAAAAAACGTTGCACAGATCAGAGTGGATCATCAAGTTGTAGAGATTTCCGACACGGGCTGCGAAGCTAAGGGCGTTAGTTCGGCTGTGTAGATCCAATCAGCACTACGAACGACCATATCGCGGCTCGAGTTCAGCTATAGATGGACTGGATTTTCAGGCGACATTTTTTCCCCTTTGTTTCTATAGTGGATTTATTATTCCCACGTTTTAATTTCCTCCCGTTAAACTTCCAAGTGGGCTATCGGATCACTTCCTATCCATACATTTTGACTCTTTAGTATCTTCTCGGTCGTCGCGGCACTCAGGAATAGTTCTGTGTCTATTTCGTCTTGCACGATCGGCACAACCGGCATTAGGGTATTAATACGAGGTGGGGCATGTTGGATAAAAATGCTCTGTCGATCCTTGTAAATCAACTTCTTCGGCGACCTCCGGTAGTTAGGTCTAATAATGTATTGGTGGATAAACAGTGGTAACCTCGCATTTTACGATATAGAACTATATATCTCATGCATCAATTTATAACTTAGATATTGTGATCCAGAAATTCATCACATGGGAACAAGTGGAGAGTATTAGAAAAGAAGAAATGAAATATATATATAAGGAAATTAAATAGGTTACATCAAAACCAAGCATACTTGGGGGTCATGCATGGACCTACAATTCCATGCTAAAATATTTATCTATAAGTTCGAGGATCATCTCATGACGAAGAAGAGCGTTAACCCCTCCACGTGTAGTCACGGTCGATCTTTGTTATATCACTCGCTATCCTGTTTATGTCACCACGCGGGATTGCCGCTTCTCCGAACATTCCTCGGCTTGAGGTTGTCACTTGCCACGGGTTCAATGGTCGATCTACTGCCGAAAAAAAGTCTGACCTATGCTCCATTCCCCAACCATATCTGAGGACGTAAGTCGCCTGACCCAAGGTTTATGTATCGAGGAATTGCGTGGCTTCGGGAGCTTATGTTAAGCTCCATTTGACGAAGAGCGTGCTCACTAGAGGTTATGAAGGTGTTTGTAGATCTCGCATCGCGATGTACTTCTAATCATGAGATCTTCAACGATCTTCAAAATATTCAATTTCACAACCAGTACAATCACAATGAGTTCTCATGACTAGTCAATCATGACTTCACATATAGTATTGCTTCTTTTTCCTAGGCGGACCATGTCGCATTCTTGCCTAGAGTTACATTCTTCAACATCACGAGTACTTGATACTCCATATCTTGTGCTTCCACAAAACAATCAAGTTTAAATTCAAAACCAATAAACTAACACACTATTACATGAAACATATTAGGGATTGGCTATGAATGAGGTTACATGCACCTTGAACAGGTGGAGGTGTCACGCACCACGTTTTGTTGGACCCTTCTGGGAATTTAGTAAACATACATATAGTCTCCCACCGACATAGGTTGTCTCCAGATTATCCAGATTATATCTTTGATTGCACAGATACATCTCCAATCTTCTATCTTTTTGGATATCTTTGTGGATATCTTTTTCGATCTATACTTAGCCACAATTAGTGCCTTGGTGCCTTGAATTATACACCGCCACATGTGAGACCCCTAGGGCTGACCAATGACGTTGTGGCGTTGATCTTGCCCAGACCCTCCAAGGTACGACAGTCCACTAACAATTAGGCTGCGACATAAAGTACTTCCTAGAAATACTTGCACGCTGCCTTTTAGTGTTTTGGTCGAAACTCTCGAACATAACTTTCTTCTGAATTGAAAATTGTGGCGTATCGTCTCAAATCCATTGCTTTGTTTACAGTCCTACTTGTGGCTGTCCTCGTGCAATACCTTAACTATCCCCGTACTACCCACCCCGCACCAACCATGTCTGAAATCAAATCAGTCGCCTACTTCGTCAATTGGGTATGTGCTTAACTTTACTTACCTCATTTCATTTCACTTTTGCATGATCTGCATATCATCTCACTATGTCTAACTGGCTGGACATATACACCGAAAAAAACACGAATGTTGACATACCCCACAGGCAATTTACGGCCGCAACTACAACCCCCAGGATCTGCCCGCGGAGAAACTGACACACATTCTCTATGCATTTGCCAACGTCCGTCCTGAAACCGGCGAGGTGTAAGTCCTGCTCCTGACCCTTACAGACTGCACAAGAATTTCCTGACCCAGAACTGCAGGTACTTGACCGACTCTTGGTCCGACGTCGAGAAGCATTACCCGACAGACTCGTGGAACGATGTCGGTGACAATGCGTACGGATGTGTCAAGCAGCTTTTCCTGCTCAAGAAGCAGAACCGCAAGCTGAAGGTTTTGCTTTCTATCGGTGGCTGGACTTACTCCGCGAATTTCGCGCAGCCTGCAAGCACCGAGGAGGGTCGCACTACATTTGCTGAATCCGCTACACGCCTGGTTCTTGATCTGGGATTCGATGGTACGTTTCGTCGGCTAAGCACTTCAGGACTGTATACAATGCTAATTTTGACTCTTTATAGGTATTGATATCGATTGGGAATACCCCAAAGGTGAGTTTGTCAGAACATACTTGAAGGAAGTACGAGGCTTATTTTATATTCAGATGACGCTGAGGCTGAGAACCTTGTTCTCTTGCTCCAGAAGTGCCGAGAGGTATATCGTTCTCCTAAATCTTTAATTGGACCAACTAACGGGAAATAGGTTCTCGACAGAGAGGCTGGTGCCGATCGCCGTTTCTACTTGACAATCGCCTGCCCTGCCGGTATGTTTATACCATAACCTCGATGACGGGAAAGTACCATGAACCACCAAACTAACTGCTTCCAGGCGCGAGCAACTACGAGAAGCTTAAATTCCAAGAGATGACCCCCGTGCTAGACTTCTACAACCTCATGGCGTACGATTTCGCCGGCAGCTGGGACAGCAACGCTGGCCACCAAGCGAACATCGCCCACTCAGATTCAAACCCTGCATCCACACCCTTCTCGATCAACGCTGCTCTGGACTACTACATCAACAACGGTGGTGTACCAGCCTCAAAGATCGTCATGGGAATGCCATTGTACGGCCGTGCATTTGAAAACACTGATGGACCCGGCGCCCCCTTCTCCGGAGTTGGAGAGGGCAGCTGGGAGAACGGGGTGTGGGATTACAAGGCGCTGCCCAGACCCGGGGCCGAGGAAAAGTTCGATGAGGAAGCCGGTGCCTCTTACTGCTATGATGGCGGTTCGCGCACGATGGTTTCTTACGACACGCCCCATGTGGCGCAGGTCAAGGCGAACTATATCCTCGAGCGCGGACTGGGTGGTGGTATGTGGTGGGAGAGCAGCGGTGACAAGGGGGGTAAGGAGGCTGATCCGGCGGAGGGAAGCTTGATCGGTATCTTTGTCGACGGTATGGGTGGCGTAGGCGCTTTGGATCAGTCAGAGAATGCTCTTGAGTTCCCCGAGAGCAAGTATTCCAATATCCAAGCTGGAGTCCCGGAATAGGTTGAGTGAGAGCTTGCACGGCTTTATGCAATGCTATTAGCAGTACAGTGATTTACCAGACAGTGACAATATCTCAGTCTACGAATACATACGAGTTTATCATTACGTGGGAATTTTGAGTTTTCGGCGGATGCCTAGTTTTATTCTTTGTATTGACTGTAGCACATGGGTATACCAAGGAACCATCATCAACCAACGTCAACCGTGATACTCCATCACTTGCCCCAGCCCAGAGAAAACCATGCTCAAGCTCGGTGACAGCACACCACGGCCCGACTTAGACCATTTATTTGGCCTCGTCGAAGACGTAGGTGAGGTGGCACTTACCGCAGTACTGGCGGTTGTGCATAGCGGCCATGAAGACACCGGCACCACACTATAAGAAAGGATGAATTAGTTTTTGTTGACTGAAATTGTAGGATATTGTCTTGCGAAAAAAAAAAGTGTGAACACATACCTCGGGAGCGGGGCACTCGCGGCGAAGACGCTCGATCTTTCCATCACCGTCAACCTTGTAGTACTTGAGGATGGCGAGCTTGGTCTTCTTGTGCTTGTGCTTGATCTTCTTGGGGGTGGTGTAGACCTTCTTCTTGCGCTTCTTACCACCACCACGCAGGCGAAGGACGAGGTGAAGGGTCGACTCCTTCTGGATGTTGTAATCCGAAAGAGTGCGGCCATCCTCGAGCTGCTTGCCGGCGAAGATCAGGCGCTGTTGGTCAGGGGGAATACCCTCCTTGTCTAGTGCGGGGTTAGCCCATGTCGCCTTTTCTGTATATTTTTTTTAAGAGCCTCGCATGTGTGCGATCGTGGCTCGTGGATTTCCGTTGTGCTTACCCTGGATCTTGGACTTGACATTGTCAATGGTATCGGAGGACTCCACCTCAAGGGTGATAGTCTTACCCGTAAGGGTCTTGACGAAGATCTGCATCTTGATGAAGGCCTGCGATAAAGTCAGTGGGATGCTCGCGATGATAAAAATGTGGCAGGTAGAGAGAGAATGGACTGCATGCTATTTGCGCATGCCCATCACATTCCTATTTGCCTGTATAGGACCAAGACTCACCTCGACAGTCGTGTCTTCCTCAACCTTGCAAGATTAAAAAAGATCGTTGTGCGCGGAAGCCGGTTGGTGATTAAAATCGTTGTGCGGTCACGTGGGTGGGTCATATAGCCGAAAGGAGTCTAGCTCAATAGAAAATGCTGACTGATATCAATCACGTGTTAGGCGGTAAAACAGTGACGGGAAAAGGTCGGCCCGTCTTTGCAGAGAGCCCATCACGTGATTCACGAGTGATGTGCATGGATTTGTGCCTGAGGCCACCTATATTATCCCGTGTTGGACAGGTCGAATATGCAAGATCAAAATATTGGATGTGACGCCATGGGGACTCTTTCGGCCTATCGGCCTATGGGTACTATATATGGAGCCAAGGTCTATATAATATGAGATCGACTTTGTTTATATTGAATCTCCTCGGAAACCAACCGAGGAGTTGGTTTTTTTCTTAAGTCTACGTACATTTAAATGGAGTATTATCCCAGGGATTAGCTGCCCTTGCAGTAAAAGCCGAATAATTCTAAGCAAGGTGATCATCAAAGGGCCAAAAAAAAAAATCAAAGGGCAAGGGAGTGGGGCTGATGTTCGTCAGAGCCTTGGTTTCCCAGACGCCCGGGCTAAGGCGTTGCTATGCCAACACCCCGATTGTTGATGAGAACGGGTCTCTCACATAGATCTGGGCCCCAGAACCAAACTTGGGAAACCATTCATACATCCGTGTTTCTGCTCTTTCAGGTTCAGTTCTGAATCCACAGTGTGACAGGTTTACTTGAACTTGATACTCTTGAGTTGCGCTACTTGAGGCTCTAACAACTTTCCTTCCTCTTCCCTGTTGCCCATTGCTTTCTTATTCACATACTGACACCTCAATCAGGACCCATCCGTCAATCGGCGATATAATCATGAACTCCAACGCGCTGGGAACCGGTCGTCATCGTCGTCAAATCTCCACACCAGTTGCTCCATACCAGCCTGCGCCAGTCATGACCAATATGCAAACCCGTCGGTCACATCGTCGAGGCCAGACTGTGGACTACAGCTCTTTCAGTCAACAGCCACCTATGGACCGACACATGCCGAAGACGGTCTCGCAGCTGCGAGATTATTTTAACGAAAAATCAGGTTTCCCATATCAGCAGAGGGATGTACAGCAGTATCAACAATATGCCCAGCAGCCCGAGCGGTCTTTCATTCCATCAGGCATGCACATGCAGCAGCCATATCAATATCAACCTCACCAATCGCTCGGGTCTGACTGCCAGGCTTTCAACCAAGAACAATTGCAAGCGATCCACACCACCACTGGCAGCCCTGCGCCCTCTTCCGTCGGTGCTCCGGCTTTGTCTCGATCAGCCAGTGAATGCTCCGAAAACACACCATTGAAGCTTGCCTTGCACCGCATGCAACAAGAACAATTCTCGAACCAGCAACAGGAACAATTTATTGGCAATGCCGACTGGGAATTGTTTCCTCAGCGCAACATGCCAATGGTCCAAAACGAGCAGGTGACGGCGTATGCCGGACAAATGCACCCAGTCTCTGTTCAACCAAAGGCTCCATCTGCGAAGATCCTTTCGCAAATGTCTACTGCTTGTATGTGTCGTTCTCTTCAGTCTAACGCGCCTGAAGCTAATCGTATTGCAGACAACTCCCCCATGACCCCCGACTCTACCCCATTGAAGAGATCTATTGATTATTCCATGTACAGCAATGACCCAACACCTTCCAAGTCCCAAAGTTTCTCATTTCCCCAAACCCCTGCCACAGCTGAGATGCAAAGAGCCCAGTCTTTCCAAGGAGCCCCCTATGTCAATTCCGTGCAGATTAAGCAGCAAATGCCGTCCCCCGTGAATTCCCCGATTACCGCGTCCTTCCCCGAGGTTGCTGATATGCCATCCCCGAGCTCTTACGGAATGACACCTCAAAATTCCAATGTCTCATTCACATCTTCCACTGGCAGAGCCAAGAAGCGATCCCAATCTACTGTGTCGACTCCTATCGAGTCAGTTGCTTACGATGGTGACCTTGATGCTCGAGTTAAGGCATCAGTCCAGCAAACCGGTATCTCGACCGACGAAATCGCCAAGTTCATCTCCGGCCCCGACCCCAAAGATGGAAAGTGGGTCTGTCTATTTACAGGCTGCCTTTGCCGCTTTGGTCGCAAGGAAAACATCAAGTCCCACGTCCAAACACATCTCGGAGACCGTCAATTCAAATGCGACATTTGCGAAAAACACTTTGTGCGCGGACACGATCTCAAGCGCCATCTCAAGACACATAGTGGCAACAAGCCCTTCGCATGTGCCTGTGGTGCCAGCTTCGCTAGACAAGATGCCTTGACTCGTCACCGCCAGCGCGATATGTGTGTTGGAGGCTTCACTGGTGTGGTTCCAAAGACTACCAAGCGTGGCCGTCCCCCGAAGAAGAAGAACAGCCGTCCCGATATCGAAACTCGCCAGGCTAAGTCCACTCGTACTCGTCAACGTGTTGCTGAAAAGTCAGCCTCAATCACTTCAGCCCAGACCCAGCCCACTCTGCAAGATGCTCCTGTGTTCAACTCGCCCAACTACGCCCCGTCCACTGCCGTCTCGTCATTCACGCCGCCAACCTCCCCAGGAGACAGATACCACACAATGTCCCCGCCGTGCCAAACCTACAACTCCCTCGATGCTCAGCTCGAGGATGACATGCTGCCCTTGTCACCACCCCAACTCGCTCACGCTAGATACGAGCAGGCAATGGCCGAGTACGGATCAAATTTTGGTTCCCAGACATACTCGCAGGAATCCACGTACTCGCAGGAATCTCTCTACAGCGAATCTGCTCTCTCGCCTCGGGAGATGTCTTCCCCTCGCTCGGCGCCCACCCTGGCTGAATCATCCGTCGGCTCGGAGATTGATATTTTCATGACTCAAGATCCATCCGACGAGTTGCGAGAGGAGTTCGGCCATCTCGGTCACTCGGGTCTCCCCGGTTTCTCCACTTATCAGTTCGTGGATACCACCGACTTCGCCTCTGTCTCATCATATTACCCCGAGAAGACCTTCTCTGGTCTTCCCCACATGGATGATGACCTGACAGACCCAATCGACTGCTTGTCCAGCGAGTTCCTGGTGGACCCTTGAACGGCTTTTGGTACACAAAATAAGAGCACGACACATACGGCGCGGCTTATCATTTTCTTCACGGCGACACTTCTTTGCAACGATACGGGACGACCTTGTACACTTTAATGACCCATGACAAAAAATCGGGCGTTTACTTTCTCTGCACATTTCGGGATTTGAAACAACTTTGCGGACATGCGGGTGTTTCGGGCTATTTGCTTTTTGCCCTTTTTGCCCTTTTTGCCCTTTCTGCCCATATTTACCCCCTGTATTTCTCCTTGTTTTTTTTCCCTTTGTCTTTTCGAACGATTTGCTCAATATTCACGTCCTTTTGGCCTTGTCTCATCCCTTTGAAGATGCTTGATGTATGGCGACGTGTTTATTCCCGGTGTTTACCTTTCTTTTTATATGTTTGATGATGCGATATGTATTTGATGTCTTTACTTTCAATGGATCTTTTCTGTACTTACCCTGTCAACAAGATGACTTACTTGGAGGAGGATTTTCCTTCGATGACAGACATAATTGCCGATAGCCTGTACTACTATGTTGAACTTTTTATGCACACAGTTTACATCTAGTTCCATATCATCTTGTTACTGTCTGGATTGTAGAATCGTAGCTTGAATCCTCTAATTTATATTTTATGAGCAAGGAAAATAAATGGTCTGACGAAGAGCCATACAGCGTAATGTAAAGAGGGCAAATACCTTCAAATCTATCAATGTACACCTAAAACTCGAAGTTGGAAATATTCGCTCAGAACAAAATGACATACTAAAATATAACCGTAAGCAACGCGCATTTCTATTTGGTATTTCTAATTATTCGAGCAATTCTGCTCGAAACAGTCGGTGACTGACAGTCTTCTCGCCCCATTCTATGCTGGGATTTCTGTGCAACTCTATCACATCCCGATATGCCTGCTCAATGACCTAATTTCCACTAGAGGCATAGGAAGGCAAAGCAATAGTGAATATGATCATCTACTTCGAAGTCCAGGTGATCTCAATCTCAATAGGCCGCCCCCCCTTGCGAAGCATACACATTACTTTGTGTACGCCCCTTGGGTGGACTGTCGGCATAGAAGGTAGTGTGATCACTGTAAGCGAGCTTACCATCCTTGGCCTATATGCAGTGTGAGGATTTGAAACGATATCTCGTAAAACGATTTGGGGTATACATACGGTGAACTCGCTTGCCGTGGTGACGTGGGGTCCGCAAGCAAGGGCGTCGCGCTCGAAGGCACAAGGCCCCTTGCTAGATTTCAGAGTAAATATATCATCTGCAAGATACAGTTTACTTCATGTTAGCAAACAATAGCAGAGGCATCATATGCGGAAAGCACATCTACGAACCGGAGATCTTTTCGGCTCGGAAAGTCGCACAGGTCCCTGACGAAAACCATGTTCCGTAGCTGATGATGCAACCATGCTTTCTGTTAAGCCTCTCCACAATCAAGTTACCTCGGCCTGTAAACGGAGTACCTGGTGACGTAGGCTCGGGGTGACCTATGGTCGTCGTATGGGTAGGCTCGTGGCGAGCATGCTTCAGTGGGTACTTGATTCCCCTAGAGGGGCAATTGGACTTCAGGCCATCTAGTCATCTTGTAAGCTTGCAATCTACCAGAGTGAGTAACTTTGAAGGTTGACCGACCTGGGCCTGCAGAGATGAATTCTCCCGATTGCAGACTTCCTGCGATGTTGAAATGGTACCAAACCTCATTGATGGCGCCGCTTCGACAACGAATAGTGACGGGGTTTCCATGGGCTTGTTCCAGCGCAGCTTCAATATCGGCAAGAGCATAGGTTCGTGTTTGGGATGGGATGATGCCGGCATTGGCCAGGAACTGATATATGGTTAGTTGTTTGATCCGAATATATATAGTTGGTCATTGATCGAGAGAATCAAACTAACCTCATGGGTGGGCAACTCCTTATAAACCTCAACAGTCTTGTCGAAGTAGTCCACAACCTCCTGTTGTGGTAGATAGTCCGAGTAGCAGTCTGGTTCCAGGGTGCTGACGCAAGTGCCGTGCTTGTTCCACTCATGTTGCCACAGATTGCTATCGTCACCACGGAAATCCTTCCAATACTCGCTCATGTATTCGAGCAAGTCTCCCCGGCCCGCATCAACTAGGATCAGAGAAATGTTGCTGTACTTGCGTCTGGAGTCGCAGAATTGGTCAAAGCCGCCGTTACAGTGATCGGGCCTGGAAGAGTTAGTTAGTTGTATACTAATTCAATCTGGAAATATAGTACAAACTCACCATAACCCATGGATAGTCCATGCGTCTTCAGGGCCAAGTGCAGGGTCGACATCCCAGAATTGCGTCTGTAGCATTTGACCGCCGGGGTAGTTGAAACAGCAGGTGTCTTGACCGTGGTAATTGGCTTGGCAACTTATTTCCGAGGCCGGGCACGACGAGGAAGTTCCGGGTTTTGCATTCTCATTTGAAGTTTGTGAAAGCCAGAGTGAGCCGACGGTCTTGAGGATCTTTTGGGGTCCAGGGATCCCCATGAACTGTTGTGATGATCCCCGCATCATCGATGGCAGCCGTTTGTGGTGATATCAGGGAACACACTTGTGAAATTGAAGCAGATGAAGAATATAACAATAGACAAGTAGATAAGTACTAGGATTGTCGTATTCAGAGGAGGGATAGGTATACTCAGGAGGCTACAAAGGTTGTCCGTGTACCGTCGGAGTCGCCTCGTGCGGAGTCTCATATGACTAAGCGCGGGGACAGCTGATAAGAGTCATCCGGGCTTTGTTTACTTGCATAACAGCAACCACATTCTGTATTGCACTCGTTTAAAGTTGAAGATGGTCATTCAGAGTAATATTCTTACATTCAAGAGTGGAGGGGTATCATAGTTGGTTGGTCCACGGCGGGCAAAATATTTCACTGACCTTGTGTCTGTCATTTTCTGGCATCAGGTGACTCTAGGCCTCCTGCCTGCGCGCCTCCTCCTGCTCATGTACTCTTTCTTTCCACAAACGCAATACTTCAAAGCCAACTTCAACGGCAATGAGCAGAATGATAATCCATTCGAGTCGGAGACCATGTGTCTCACTAAGGCGCTCCCGGAGTACACTTGCGATCTCTTGCGCATAGTCCATCTTCTCATTCAGCAGTTTGATGCGAATTCCAACATCTAAAGCTCTGCCAGCCTGCTCATAGTATCCTTCTAAGCCTAGCTCGTGGCGGCTGTCCCAAAATATATCAGGAAGAGAATCTGTGAGCTCGGAATAGAGATTGAGCTGTGCTCGGACACTAAGTAGCTGCCCAGTTTTGCGGAGGACAAAGTCTCGTGTAAAAGGAAGACGTGATCCTTGTGACAGGAGAGTCGGAATTGGCCGAGTCGATTCAAAATAACTTGAAAGAAGGCTCTCGAGGACAGCCAACTTCGTACTCCGGGCAAGACCCGAGGAAAAGGCAACCTTAGTCAACACCGTATCGACAGATTGTTGCCCCACTGGTGATCCCTCGGCATCCCCGTGGCCAGAGTTGGTTCCTAGTATAATTGTGTCCCCTTTGATCACACTGTTCTCCCGCTTCGGATCCTCCACGAATTCGAGGTCCTCGGTTTCCAATTCATCAACATGTGCACCTTCTGCTGCGGGCAAGAGAGTTCGTGTTGCTAGGAATGATGTGAATCCTTCCGGGAGCGACCACGCTACGACTGTACCAGAGGGAAACACAAATAAATCGCCCACTTCGTCGGATGATAGATCTGTGCTCGAGGGATTCGTCATGCGCTGTATGGAATCTAACGGTATCTGAACATGAACGACTTGTGGGAAGAGCCCCGTTTCCAACGGATCCGGTTCATATCCTCGTTCTTGTAAAATATCTCTGACTTTGCGGATGTTGAATTGCTCGGCTACAGCATAGGCAGTCACTGTCTAGAGACGCAAAACGATTAGTAGACGAAAATGGTAGAAAATCTCAGTTATGCCAACCTTAGTCCGATATAAACCTTGCTCTTTGAGGAGCGCCTTGGAGTGAATGCCATCCTTTGACCTCTGTGCCTCTACCGCTACTCGCCGCAATGAAGTGGGAGCTGCTGGTAACCTAGGCCCCCGTCGACGTTGCTTCTGGGAATCTGGAGAGAACTCAATCGGTTCATCGTTGTTGTTCTGTTTTTGTTTTAAGTGGGCATTGGATGAGAAGAAATCCTTCCGTCGGGGAAGTGCCAATGGAGGAGAGACGTGAAGGTATTGGGTCTGCGGTCGCGTAGGTAGCTGTAATAATGGGCGCTTGCAGCTCACGCAGACAAATGGCCTGGCAAACATTGTGTGTTTGAGGAACAAAAACACCAGTGGCTTGGTCGATGACATCGTTTTGCAGCCCGCGGCCCGATACCCAGCTTAGTCATGGAACCAAGCTCGGGGCCCTGACCTACCCCGGCTCAACTGTAGAACCACAGAATCCCGTTTCCAGCTTGTCGCATTCCACTTTAACCAGCTCGGGAGCTGCAGGCGCTGTGAGGGATTCGCCATGGACGCGCCTGGCGCGACACCGCCGGACGAAAGTGCCGTTCAGAGCACCCCCAAGCACGACACATCCATACGAACCAGTTCACCAACAGACACGACTGAAGGCGCCCAAGATAAGCACCAACGATACAATGACCACAGCTCTAGTAACAGTGATGACGAGGAAGAAGAAGAAGAGGCCGAGGAAGAAGATGAATCGGACGACGAGGATGAGGAGCCCCGCCTCAAGTACGCATACCTTACGAAGCACCTAGGATCAGTATATCGCAACGGGGATGCGACAAGCTCGTTCCTCGTAGCAGGAGATAAAATGGTATGTGTTTTTAGCGGAACCTATATTATGATAATGAGCTAACGATGTGCCTAGATCGTCGGGACACACAACGGGAACGTCGTAAGTTAGCCACACCAGCGCGCAGACATATGAGCTGATCCTGTCAAGCATGTTATGTCCTTGCCGCTTCTACAATCCCTCCGTGTATATCATGCACACTCAGCAAGTGTAACCTCAATATCGATATCGCCATTTCCACCTCCCCTCCCGAATCTTAGGCAAGACACCTTCAGCAAGCAGACCACAGAGGAATACAGACCATCCACGCGATCATCTAATACTACCGGCAGTATCCGTGGCCAAGGGAAACTGAGTAACCACCCAGCTGTCCCTCCCATACCATCGAATTCGATTTACATTGGAACCTCCTCAATTGATGGCCACGTGTGTATCTCGTCGCTGGTAGACCCCAAGGACGTGCAATTGCGCAATTTTGGTCGACCAGTCCAGTCTATCGCTTTGTCTCCAGAGTACAAAACTGATCGGACATTCCTGTCTGGTGGCCGAGCGGGCGAATTGGTTCTGACGACTGGCGGCCGTATTGGAGCGACCTCCAACTCGACAACAATGGGGGGTGCGGCCGCCACAGCGTCAAGTTGGCTTGGATCCATGGGCCTGGCATCCACTAGTGGAAAAGATACAATTATCCACAGCGGGGAAGGCACTATAAGCACAATCAAATGGTCACTTTCAGGAAAATATGTAGCCTGGGTCAACGAGGAAGGCATCAAGATCATGCGGTCAAATCTGCATCTGGATTCCTCGGAGACAGAATTTGCGTGGAAACGAATCAGTCATATTGATCGTCCAAATCGTCCCGGCTGGGATGAAATGGCAGGTGTTTGGAAAGCACGCGCAGAGTGGATTGACCAATCTGCTTTAGACAGTCGGGACAATCTCGATCCAAGTGACAACCCAGCAAGTCCAGAACTTCAGTTGACCGTGTCGACTGAGAAAGTGGAAAAGCTTGTCGTCGGATGGGGAGGAACTGTTTGGGTCATTGATGTCTACCCCGAAAGGGCAAGCAAAACATCGAAGGGCGAGAAATTGGGCTCTGCAGAGGTTGTTACAATGTAAGCTGGAGCTCGAACGCGTTGAATTATCCATCGCTAACTTTGAACACAGATTACGAACAGACTGCGTGGTATCTGGTATCTCATTGTATACGCCTCGTCTTCTTGTCATTCTTGCATATATGGAAACCGAAGGTGAAACTGCAAGTAACGGAAGAAGCAGTGGGACCCGGAATCGGAAAAAGGGCCTGGAACCGGAACTTCGTGTCATTGACATTGAAACCAAGGAAGAAGTCAGCGCTGATACACTTTCAGTAAACCGGTTCGAAGGTCTCTCGGCGTCCGATTATCATCTGAGTGTCTTGCCTCCGTGGAAGACCCCGGAGGGACAAGTCGTTCAGCGTGGTGCCCTGGGGGGCTCTTGGGTATGGGCTCTTGGATGCTACTATGTACCCTGCGCGGCTATTCAGCTCCGGGGCCAGCATCCGAAGTACCACAAGCAGTGGTGATAAGGGGTCTGGTAGGGTTGCTCCCTCCTTTATATCCAAACTCCATGCGGCCGAAGATGCCCTTCCGAAGGAGGTTCAGGAAGTTGCAGGTGCCCCTGGCGCCAAAATCTTTGTCCACAGCCCATACGACTGCGTTGTTGCAGTAAAAAGGGATCTGGCAGACCGTTTGTCCTGGCTTGACTCTCATGGCCAGTACGAGGATGCATGGCGTCTCGTCGATGAACATCCCGAAGCTGCGGGCTCGATACCTGACCTAGCCGAAGTTGTTTCCGTGGCTGCAGGAAGGTCTCAAACCAGTTTAGGTGAATTTTTTGCCGACGATCGATCATCTATCACAACGGCTGGTCGAACAAAAGTTTCTGCTGCTGAACAGGAAAAGGCTCGCCTTGGGGAACTTTGGATCAACCAACTTGTCAGCGAAGAGAAGTGGACTGAGGCTGCAAGCATTTGTGGCAAGGTCATCCGCGACGCCCCACGATGGGAACACTGGGCATGGACCTTTATCAAAAATGATAAAATTGACGAGATCACTTCGCAAATCCCGGTCGACTTAAATCCATCGTTGTCTTCTCGGATTTACGAAGCCATTCTTACTCACTATGTGTCACGAGACTTAGTCAAGTTCAAAGAACTCATCGAAATATGGCCATCCGATTTGTTTGATGCGAATGTGGTCACAGAAGCCATCGAAGCACAGGCGAAATCCGAATCAGTGCGCGCCGGGTCTGAGGAGTGGCGAATCCTCACAGATTGCCTCGCTAAGTTGTTCCTAGTAGGAGGACATCATCGCGAAGCCTTGCGTTGCTATATCCGATTGCAAGATGGAGATGCTGCTATGGCTTTGGTCCGGGAGCACCGCTTGCTTGACGCAGTCACTGATGATATACCGGCCTTCATTATGATTCGGGTTTCCAAAGAGCAGATGAAGTCAGCCACGAAATCCGAACTGGAGGAGTTGACTTCGGAGCCCACGCGGCTCCTTGTTAGTGAAGCATACACGGGAATTGTTCTCCCAGATACCGTGGTATCTCAGTTGATAGCCGCAAACCGGTTCCTGTTCCTCTATTTCTATCTCCGAGCGCTCTGGCGAGGCGAGTCACTACCGCACGACGCCTCTAAGCCCAGAAGGGGACGTGGAACCCATGCTCGGGATGCAGCCAGCAAGCTTGCTGCCGATGAAGGCAAAGCCCTGATTGATAACTTCGCCGATACGGCCGTTGAAGTATTTGCTGACTACGACCGGCCTCTGCTGATGGAGTTCCTCCAAACAAGCATATCATATTCATTCGAGAAAGCCACATCCATCTGCGAAGACCACAAATTCACACCAGAGTTGATTTTCCTCTTGTCGAAGATGGGCCAGACAAAGCGAGCCTTGAATCTGATTCTATCTGATCTCAAGGATGTTTCACAGGCCATTTCATTTGCGAAATCACAGGAGGATCCTGATCTATGGGAAGATCTGCTTGATTACTCCATGGACAAACCGAAGTTCATCCACGGTCTTCTAGTCGAGGCCGGAACGGCCATCGACCCGATAAAGCTTGTGCGTCGGATCCCGAGCGGGCTCGAGATTGAAGGTCTACGAGAGGGTCTCACTCGCTTGATCCGTGAGCATGATCTGCAAGCTAGTATCAGCCAAGGTGCGGCCAGGGTTATGCAAAGCGAGGTTGCACTTGGAATGGACTCGCTGCGTAAAGGTCAGCGCCGGGGAATCAAGTTCGATGTCATTGATGATAGACAGGAAGATTTCAATAAGACACCGACCGCAAAGACCCAAGCTCAAGATCAAATATCTGTGAGCAGTGGCGCGAAGAAATTCGGAGGCCCTGGACAAGGAAGATGCGGCGGTTGCAAAGCCGCCTTCCGGGAAAACGGTATGATCTTGACTAAACACCATTCCATATTTTATCCTCAAAAAAGAGCAATGCTAACAATAACTCTGCCACAGAGCGAGAAATCCTTGTTGGCTTTGCTTGTGGCCATATTTTCCATCTCTCCCACTTGCACGCAGATACATCACAGCCACAATCCAGCACGAATAGCCGTGACCGATCTGCAGATCTTACACCCCGAGCAATGTCTCCGGTTGACGAGACCCGATCTGCTACCGCATCTCGCACCGTTGGTCCTAAAGTCACGACGGCAAGAATCCTGCGGGACAAGATTGGTGATGGATGTCGGATCTGTGCTCTGACGAGAGATATTGAATCCCTTGGTGAGGTTGAGGTTTGAGCTCTGTTGGGGCAGGGAGATCTGTACCCATTCACGTCTGTCCTGTGTGTATACTCCATGTGCACATACCTATGCATTCTCCTTGTTTCTCTGAGATACCCTGGCTTTTAGCCAAGCTACTACACCCATTTGTTGGGGATATCAGTATTCATCCATTCTTTGAAGTAATTATACTGGCTATTGTGTTCATTTTACAAAGATGCGTGTTATGTTCAATGCTTTGGCTGCTCAATTACGTACGTAGTACTCTCTACTTATCTGTAATATTTGTTTCATGGCCGAAACATAACTACCCGAATGCATTGTTCGGCCAGCTCTTTTGTTTTTGGACTTCGTATTTGGCTGCAGATTACAGATTATAAGATATGTTGGACATAACCAATAGTGAACATTCTTAAAATTTGGAAAGCTATGCTTCAACTAGAATATTAGTCACTAATAAAATTTGCAAGATTAAGGGGAGCCAGTTGCGTCCCATAAAAAAAACCATGGGTTCATCAAATACCATCGCAAACACAATCATCGCATCAGGTACTATCCTTGCTACATCAGAAGATGGCTAGACTTGCTTCCTAACACGGGAAGAATGTGTGGCGTTCTCACAGAATCATGTGAAAGATATGAGAGAGGATAACCACAATGCTCAAGGTAAAAAGACGGCTGTCCATGATTCCAGCGGCATTGGCACTGTTGAAAACAGGAGAAGGGGAGTTAGTGCCACTGGAAGAAGTACCACGGGGAGATGGTGGGACAGTATCCTCCTGGGTGTGGGTAGGCTGTTGAGGAGGTGCAACTGAAACCTTGGACTCGGTTGTGGTACCCTCGGCCTCAGTCACCGCGGGCTTGGGAACAGTAGTGGTAGCCAGAGTGGTAACCTGCTGGGCAGGAGGAGCAGGAACCTTGACCACCGTGGTAGCCTCGACAGTGGTGGCGGGCGGAAGTGGGACCAGCTCAGTTGGCTGGATCACAGTAGTCACCACCTCAGTTGTCTCCTGTGGAGGGACACCAGGAATAGTTGGCTGTACAACGGTGGTCACAAGCTTCGTGGTCGTGTGCGGAAGTGGGACCAGCTCAGTTGGCTGGATCACAGTAGTCACCACCTCAGTTGTCTCCTGTGGAGGGACACCAGGAATAGTTGGCTGTACAACGGTGGTCACAAGCTTCGTGGTCGTGTGCGGAAGTGGGACCAGCTCAGTTGGCTGGATCACCGTAGTCACCACCTCAGTTGTCTCCTGTGGAGGAACACCAGGAATGGCCGGCTGTGCAACAGTGGTCACAAGCTTCATGGTCGTGTGCGGAAGTGGGACCAGCTCAGTTGGCTGGATCACCGTAGTCACCACCTCGGTTGTCTCCTGTGGAGGGACACCGGGAGCAGTGGGCTGGAGCACAGTAGTCACCAACTCAGTGGTGGTCTGCGGAACAGGAGCTGTGACCGGGATCGGAGTCACAGAGACAGTAGTAGTCTCCGCAGGGATGGTGGTGTACACCTTGGTACTGATGCATTTGGTGGTCTCAGTGCAAGGGATCTCAACTGTGACAGTGACCTCTTCAGTGGAAACCGGGACAGGAACGGGAACAGTTATCTCCGAAGGCAGGGTGCTGGTGGTGAGAACCTTGGTGCTGAGACACTTGGTAGCCTCGGTGCAAGGAACCTCAATGGTGATGGTGATCTCAGTGGTCACTGGGGTAGGGGCCAGCTCAGTTGAGTTGAGGCAAGGAGACGTGGTGTAATATGTGGTCACATCAGTTACAGTACTAGGAGCCTGGGGAAGAGTTGAGTTTGTGTACGTGATTCCAGTGGTACCAGGGACAGGAACCACATTGGTAGGACGAGAAGATGTAATGGACCCAGTAGTTACTTCAGAAGTAGCTCCAGGAATATCGGTGGTACCAGGCACAGGGGACACTTCCGAGGAGGAAGAGCAAGGCAACGAGATCGTCTCGGTGGTGAGCTCGGTAGCAGTGCCGGGGATTGCAGAAGTGGTGTGGCCCTCAGCAGTGGTGGCAGAAACAGGAGCCACGCTGGTAGCATTGGGAAGAGATGAAGAAATCGACTCGGTGGCAGTGGCAGTAACCGTGGAGGATTCAGCGTTGGTTACAGAACTGCTTCCAGTGGACACCTCAGTAGTACTGGGCACTGGAGTCTGAGTTCCGGGTACGGAAGACTGCGAAGTCACAAAAGTGGTACCAGGTGTAGGAGTATAGGTTGTACCGGGCACAGAAGACTTGGTAGTTACTTCAGTAGTTCCGGGAACAGAACTGTGAGGGCCAGCAGGCACAGATGACTGCGTAGTCACCTCAGGAGTGCTGGACACAGGAGCCTGAGTAGTAGTGGCAGGCACTGGAGTCTGGGAGGAAACTGGTGCAGTCGGCTGAGAAGACACCTCGGGGGCGTTAGACACAGAAGTCTGAGTTGTAACAGGCACAGTAGACTGAGAAACACCAGGTACAGGGGTAGTGACCTGAGCCGGAACGGGAGTAGTAGACTCCATGGTGAGAGGTGTAGTAGATTGCTCAGTGGTGCAAGGAACATCTGTGGTGACAGTTATGGTCGGCTCCTCATGACCGCAGGTAGTGTGCGTGACAGTGACAGTGACTGGTATCGAGTTAGTTCTTAGTCTGATGAAAGGCTCGGGAATTGAAAACTCCCCGTGTAGAGGATGAGGAGCCTAGACTTACTCAGTTCAGAAGCGCGAACAGCACGACCAAACAAGGCGCGAGGCAAAATATTGACTGTGAAGATTGATCAGCAACGGTAGATTCCAAGGTAGACCTAAACCGTGAGATTGACTTACCTTGACCAAACTGGTACTGCTCCCCAGTGTGGGGGTCCTGAAGAAAGACCGTCTCGATGTCATGGCATTCTGTTCAATGACAAGGTCAGTAGGTAATCAAAATTTAGCCAGTTATGGGTTATGAGACATACCAGCCGAGGCAGCGACCATGGTCACCAGAGTGGTGACCATAGCCAGAAGCAACTTGAAACGCGTCCAAGCTGCCATCTTGGCGAAGACGAAGGTTAACAAACGAATGTGAAGTGATGACTTGATGGAATAACCAAGCAATCGATGAAAACGAAGGTGAATGTAGAAAGGGGGAACGAGTGTGAAGTGGAAGAGGAGAAAAAAGAAGAGATAAGAAAAGAAAGTGGGAGTTGGGGGAAGAAATAGTAAACAAAGTCACCACCATCTTGAGGAAGGAACGGTGCCCGTGACTACGAGGGAACACGTGCTGGTTTCTGATTATGTGCTTTCCATCTTTGCCCAGGTGAAGTAAAACAGACAAGGAAGTCACGACTGCCACTTATGCCTATGGTGAAGGTACTTGATATGGCAGTACTCCTGAAATATAATTCGAACATCACACCTCTATGTGTGACTCGAATAGAACTTTAAACTGGATGCACCGGCAACCTTAGGTGTACAACCTGAGTGAGACAGTCTAAATCTAGTTCTTTGACGGAAGTGGATGTAAAAGAAAAGGCCTTTTGCCTAACATCGGGGGGTTTCGTTCGGTAGAATCATGCCGTGGGCGACAGTAAAGGGCTTCATGTCCGGCTTCAGCACAGGGATCGACTCAAAACCAGCCCCCTACGACTCTCGGATGAACAGAATCATTTCTATAAGAGGCTGGGGTATCACAGACAATGGTCTATGTGTCACATTAATAAGACCACAAGGTAAACAGGCATAGCTATATTTCCATTATTGTGGTCAGGCCATAGAGGTCCCGAACTAAGTTTGAATATAAGACAAAGTAACAAAACATTGCCAGGGGATTAACTTTATAAAATTATATTTGAAGTAACGATTAATATGGGCATGACAACCTAAATTTAGGCCAGACACTGTGAGAAGGCTGAGTCGGAAGTGGGATATCATTTTAGCCTTGAAAGTTGTTGATTATTAGCAAGTCTAGAACAGAGTTCTATTTGAACTTAACAGCCCAATATCAGTGCGAAGGATGATCTATGTTATACTTTCAGTTCAGGGGCAATGGTGACACAACTTAGGGCAAGATTTATCAGGTGGGATTGCAACGATATAATCACGTCAGCAACTAAGCAACCATGGATAGATCGGTATCATTTGAACTTTATAAGCACAATGTCAATGTTGACTGTGAGAAAGATAAGATCTAACTAGGTTAAGTACAACATATATATACTATAGACACAAGGTACGTTCCCATAAGCAATGCCTAGCCAAACTAAATACCCACTATAAAAAGCGACAAATGCCGAGCATAGTCCTAGCCGTTAGATAGATACTCGGATGAAAAAGAGAAAAAGAAGTAAAAAAGAAAAAGGTCCAATCAGGGACATCAGGGACATCAGTCAAAGTGGCAAACGATATTCAAACGCTTGATACACTCCGGCTACCGAAAAATACTAGTGGATACAGATACATACGTAAACGTATTTCTGAGGTACCCGGCAGATGGGTATATAACCGGAATCCCCTATACCCAAAGGAGCGGTCACGTACCGGGACGACCCGCGCAGAGAAAACGCGAAAGTGGAAATTATTGATTTTTGCCCCGCCCCTAAAGAACGCTATGACATCATATTGCTTTTGTGTGGAATGCTTAGGAATCCAAGTAGAAGGAGTTTGAAATACTTAATTTGTGGGTGTCTGATTAAGGATACTAATTAAGATACACCGAGTTTTTCACATTGTACAATACATATGACAAGTAGGCATGCATGCCTAGTTCCCACCAAAGTCGATCCTTGCCCCTAATTACTATCATACATATATGTAAGCCACCCCAACACGGCTACGTTTTTGTCATAGGCAATAATCCCGCCAGAATGCCATGCAGTAGAAGTGATTCAGCATCTGCAGCTATCTACAGCTATTTGAATGACAAGCGCTCAGACTATCATGCCGTGCATTCTACGGCATATGACTTGAGAAGGTTTCCAACCAGTATTTTAGGAGCATTCACTTCATTATTACAAGCGATAATCAGCGTGAACTAGAAAATCTCGCTGAATTGAATGGTATTTGGGAATGACTTCAAGAGCTGTGGGCAACACTAACCCCGTTTGGGAGTTTCCATGCATAGAGTGAAAGTAAAATGTTTGACTTAGCTCCATCGGAGAATTGTCAACGGGTAGGTAACAGACCAAAGGTTCGTTATGCTATATATATGAAGCTGTAGTCGTAGATAGCTCGAGGTTCCTAAAACCAAAAGCTTTGGTCACTACACTTTGAAGGCAGCTTAATATAGGTTCAACTCTTTGGCCCTATTAAGACACCCCCAAGCGCTTAGCAAGACTAAGAACTAGGAAGTTATCTAATTGTAATTCTGATCACTATGGTCTTGCCGCTCTGAAAAACCCCATTCCTCATTGCAATGTAGTTCTCTTCTTTCTATGACCAGGAGAATCTTTATGTTCGTATAGCTCGATGGTCAAGGAAATAGCTGCAGTTTTACTCAGTGATCAAGAAGCGACAAGAAGTAAGAAATAAGACAGGAAAGGAAAAAGAAAAGTTGCGAGGCAGATAATATCTAGTACACATGTGAGCTGGGGCGCTTTTTAAAGTATGTAGTTATTCCATGTAGTCGATCAGGAGGGGTAGATAGATAACCAGGTACATATATTAAAAATATGAAATGCTCAATAAATATTCGAGATATACCCCTCCTCAGCTCAACCAAATCTTTTAAATTTTTTTACGAGTCTTTGGTGGTTGAACAGTGTTGGGTTTTTAGGACACATCTAAAACACGCGATGTTATCGGCTCGCTTGTATTATCCACTCCAGGCTTACGCCATAAGGGGTACGTTACGATAAGAGCAGCACTTTGTCAGCACTATAAGATGGCGTGATTGGGAACAATTTGTACCCCTCTAGGAAATCAACTGCTCTAGTCCCTGCTCATATATGTATAAAATCACTACTATACACTCAGTAACAAAATGGCATCTATCCTATCTGCACATGAAATAGGCGAAGGCCTTCCCGTTTTAATAATCCATGGATGGCAGATGGAGGGAAAAGGCGAGGAGGTGGACTTCGAGCCGATCTTCAACAAAACACCTGGACTTCGCCGCATTTACGTGGACCTTCCAGGCATGGGCGCAACACCCGCGGATAATGTCAAGGATCTGGATGAGATCTACCATCGCCTTGTTCAATTCATTGATTCTCGACTTGGGAGCTCAAGATTCCTACTTGTCGGCTCATCATGTGGCGGCTACCTTGCCCGTGCGATAGCTCAGAAATATATTGATCAAGTCGATGGTTTGCTTTTACGGGTACCACTCATTGAGCCCAAGGACAGCATGCGCGATCTCGACACTTTCAGCCCTTTGGTTGCAAACGAGCAACTCATGTCGAACCTGCCAGCCGAGGATAAGAAACTGTTTAGAAACGTTCTCATCCAAACGCCTGCTTATGTTAAGACTTTAAAGGCAAAATATGAGGAAGTTTATATTCCAGCGGAGAAGGCAGCAGACAATGAGGCGTTGGATCCGATCCGAGCTGATCCAAATCGTTATCAGTTATCTTTTTCGTTGGATGATAAAAGTGCCAAGTTCTTTGCACCCACACTTGTTGTATGTGGTCGACAAGATGACAATGTGGGCTATAGAGACAGCCTTCGATTGCTGGAGCTCTATCCACGATCAACCTATGCTGTTCTAGATCGTGGTACGCATGGACTTCCTATCGATGAGACTGGGCTTTTTGAAGCTCTTGTTCATGATTGGATAATCCGGGTTGAGGAGTGGCGGGGTCGCACGGACAGCTAAGGGGATAGCAGCTCGGGGAGGCTTGAAAAAAGCTCGGGAAGACCCGAAACATTTGGGCTCATGCTGTCCAACTCCAGGGTGGATCAGAAAACCGGACACCTCAGGCTGCTTAGGGACGTGCTCAATTTCCTCAGTGTGAAAAAGTGGCGAGTGGTGAGCACTAAAATTGGAAGGGAGGGCCAAGAATTGCTAGACATTGTTCTGTATATATGTACGATATTACTTGAAATCTAGTCCAGTGTTCGGCAGTCTCGTTATAAACTCGGAATTGTTTTCCTCACGAATCAAAGATATGTTCTACCAGAAGGCCTATTAGAGAGAGTGATTTCATTATTGTGGGGTATTACTTCGAGGTCGATACATAGGGATTTAGACACTTATAGCATTTGGGTCGGATATCTCTACTCGGGATAGAGATATCACTGACTGTTGCCCGAGAAAAAGGAAAGAAAGATCAAATACAGAAATTAAAAAAAGCACAATATTTTTCTCGATTTAGCTGACATTCCAGGCCTAGAGCATCCATAGATACGATCTCGAAATGGACTCAAATACTCCATACCTCTCGCTCTCGGGATCTGGAGGAAGATCATCACGAAAACGAGAAAGAGATACATCTGCAATGCAACCGATTTTAAGCGTCGCAAGCCTAGATTACAAAAGAAGTAAGAAAAAGAGGGGTGAAAAAAAGCCAAAGAATGTATGTACTCTACGATCTACTGCGTACGTAGAAATGAGTGCTCGATCTGGAACACGACCGAAATTGAGACCCAAGGGGGTGAGTCCCGAACCGAAAAGCCAATTGGACATTGGCTTGAGGGCGGCAGGGCGGCAGGGCGGCTTCAGAGCCGTCCAATAAGAGGTCTCACATGTACCCGATGCAGTGGTTGGGATCTTCATGGGACCATCCATGGATGGGCAGTTCTCAACGGCTCTCTACCAAGTTGCTGGGAACCGGGGAGTGGATTACCACGACGTCCACGGGTGTTATCCATGGATGTTGGCTTTTTTTCGTGGTCGTGAAAGCCACAGTCCGTGCGCTTCTGGGTCGATGTGGAATGATTTGTGGGCCTTGATGCGTTCATTGCTTTCGTTCTTTTCTGCCTGCTCGGCACGGCAAACCCGATTTGGGGGTTGCGAGCGTCAATCATTATCGGTTAACGTGGCGGTTTTTCAATGCCAAGAATTAGTGACCAAACGCATGATGGTTCCAAGGTTCTTTTAAGTTGGTGGCTTTATTGCTGTGGTTGATGAGGCTTAACAACTTAGTATTAGTGATATCTTGTGCTCAAGGATAAAATACGGCTTCTACATGTAAGATAATTGAGGTAGCAAGGTCATCGTATTCTGCACTTGCATCAGTGTAGCTGACTTGTAGTCTCGTCCTCAGGCAGCTATCTATATTAAATGATCCAAATTCCGTAGATATGCACATGGCATAGACGTGGATAGAGATCGCATAAAAGTCGAACGCTCAGCGGGTAAGAACCAGCAACCAGCAACCAGCAAAAAAGAAAAGAAAAAGAAAAAAAGAAAGAGAAAATTGGTTAATGTCGAGTGAAAAGACGTGGAAAATCAAAAATGGAACAGGGTATCAACCTCGTATGCTCGGCCCTCGACCAGATCCAAATAATAACCATAACAGACAAAGATATCAATAGTTCCATACCCCATCGACTCATATACCGTCGTGGATAAGCAACGCTAAAGTGGAACAAAGAGATGTTAAAAAAATCAAGAAACATAGCGTAACAGGGTATCGTTGCTCGGAGACTCGTTTATTATCCCCATGTACAACGCCCCGTAGAAAGGAGAAACTGAATGCCAGCCCATTGAGAAAGGAAATATAAAAAACATAAAACGAGAAGAAGAGTGCAACCCATGCGCTCAAGATGGCGAATTCGTGTACTGCAGACCAGAGGCGAGTCGAAGAGAAAAGGTACTTTTGTATTATGTTCGAATTTGAGAGGCGAATGGCATGGCTTTGAGATGTATGCAATGTGGTTTTAATATGTTAATTTGATCTCCAAGGGGTGTCCGGAAGCACTGCAATTGGGACCTGGTGTTTCGGAGATGTCGACGATCATGTCTTGGCCCTCTGGAAGCTGGCAGACCACCTCGTCATCCACTATGACTCGCATGCCTTTGTCATGGACATGCACGATATTTGAGACTCGCATCGGATCAATGTGATATTTCTCGGTAATTTTCCTCACAAGATCTCGAGCGGTGCGTTCCGTCAAATAGATTGCACGGTAGTAGTCCTCTGCGCGCTTCGCATTTCCAGTGTATCGAACATAAAAGCATGCGACTGTGAAGAAAATTAGTAAACATATTAACGATCGGGTTGCGCTTGCAGAACTTACTCGGCTTGGGAGGGCGTTCGGCCGGAGGTCGGTAGGTCAAGTCTACACCCACGGCCTCTATGAAGCCCCTAGAGACTTGATCGCCAGCAGGGATTCTCTGGATGGTGGTTGGGCACTTTGCTAATCTGAGTGTTTGTGTAGGCGGCGAATTCGAAGAAGAGGTATTAGTGTTGGGCGGCGAAGGCATCATTGACTCCAATTCACGTGTGCTTGAACGGCTCATATTTCCATACTGAGGGGAATCGCCGTCGGCGGATAGCTGAATGGGATATAAGTCGGGATCGTCGAATGTTTCACCGCGTAAGCCGAAGATGCTCACTGAGCGAGTAGATGAGAACATCTCTTGCATTGTAGTCAACTTGGCTTGGAGATCATCCTCCAAGGAGACTTTCTCTGGAGGAACATCGTCCGAGTCTACCGACCAAGTTCGCTTGTGGGTCGAAGACTTCATAAGATTGTCGGATCCCTTTGCAGTAACAGGAGCGTTGCTTCCCCGTTTGCGCTTCGCGAATCCACCACCCATCTCCGCTTGGGAGACTTGCTGCTTAAGTTTATCAATGGTCTTCCTGACATGGGCAACGTCATTGGACAGCTTCCGCTCGGCACCATGATCCCGGAAAAGCTTTACTTTGCAGTAAGACAGCTCCGTATCCCGTGATACGCCTGTCTCCTCGCCCGGGGACAAAAGCTCGGTTTTGGCGCACAGTCTGACAGGAATTCCCTTCACGCCTTTAGAGTGGCTGAAATCCGTGGAAAGGAAATTAAACCGCACGGGAATGTTGCAATCGGATGCACCGCTCGCTGGATTAGCAGTCCAAGTGACGCAGAAACCGTCGACCGATATACTCTCGACTTGCACCTGTCGATTCCGGTGTGCATCACTGCCACCTTGTAACGGATCCACATATTCAACAGCTAATAATTTTCCGCCCCGTTGATGGGCTTCTGTAGTACCACGGCCTTCCTTCCATAGTTGCCAACATGTTGCCGGTTTCGCTCGCTGTTCTCGCTCTTCGAAGGAAACGCGGACAAATGTTCTATATCGAAGCAGTTCGTGGTTGATCATTGGTGGGTTCGTGTCAATAACTGAGATATTGTATGCTTGGCCCTTATTGAGATACGTCACGGGAATTTCACTCAAGTTCTTCACCATGGCGGTCGGTGCTCGGAGGGAAACATTGAAGCGGAATCTAGAGCGTGATAAAATGCGGTTAGCGTTGAACAGAAATTTACCTTTGAACAAATCATTTTAACTCACTTTTCGCCCTTGGCATAGGACATGTCACCAGCCATTTGAGCCGAAAAGTCCGTAGAAGCCGTCACGTTGGATGCCGTTTCGGCTTGTACACCATTTAGAGAAGAATCATCGAGAGTATCATCCATAGCGTCATATGAGGTGTCGCGGTGCATAAATGCGCTTGGTGCATATGACGGCTGCTGTGCGTATTGGTTCATGTCATGTACTGGATTCATGAACTGCGGATGGAAGGGCTCAAACCCATTGCTGTGGTGATTGTGTATAGCTGGCATGCCCCCCCAGCGGGGTCATCAGGTGCATCCCGGTTGGAGTATGCAAATCGCCAGCCTGATTATGGAACATGGCACCCATTCCCGAAGAAGTTGGAGTATAGAAGCCTGGATGTTGGTTGACAAGAGGCATCATGGAAAATGAGGCTGATTCCATCCATGAGGGCGTCAACCCTAGTTCGTGCATATTTCGGGGAGTGCGGTCGTTGTTGGTGATTGGGAACTTGATACCATGAGTCTCCTCCATTTTCACATCGTTGTTCTCGGCCATTCTAACAAGAATTGCTTTGTTAGTTTCGATTAAATGCATTTCACCCAGTGGAATACATGATATACATACCTCGATGCCATCAAAGGTTCACCTGCCCTCACATTGCGCGGGTCTCCGGTTGGCCCACCCTCGCTGTCTCGCCGAGGGACAATGTCTGAAAATGCTTGCTGGAAGCGAGTGATGAACTCGCCATCCGGCTTTCGAGCGCTTTTGCTGTGCAGAAAGAATGTAACGTTAGAAATGAAACCACTATATTATTCACAACTTAAAGCGTTAGAAAACTCACCGGCTGTTAAACATTATTTATTTTATCAATGCTTCGCTTGACCCGGGATAGTAAAGAAAAGAAACAAAGGTGGCCACCTGTAAATTGGTGGCCCACTCCCAGTAGAGTCAGATGTACTCTATCTGGTCTTCAATTTGAAGTGGATTTATCGAGATTGTGGGCGTGCGGATGTCGTATGCGGCGTTCGATGGGTTTGAAGTTATCCGGAGCCTTGCGTCGAGAGAAAGGATCTATGAAGAATTTCGTCTGAAGGAATGCGCAAATGACTAGATGGGGTGTGCAAAATGAAGTATGCCACGGAAGCTCGCGGGACTGAATAAAAACGGTGAAGGTAAATAAAGTATAAGGTCGAGCCCAAAACAATGTTTAAAATAGTAATGGAATAATTTTCCTTCTTATAGGAGATTGGAGGAAATGTATAATTGGAGAGACGAGGGGTGGAGGGGAGATGACGATGTTTTAAAGGGAGAGGGGGAGAAGGAATAGTAAGGATGGCACGGTCGATGAAGCCCTCCAATGAAAGATGTATAAAGAGATCCCACAAAACTGTCATAGAGCCACAGTGGACTTTTTAACAAAAAGGGGGGTCCATTGGATGTGCTCGGAAGATTTTAAGAGGAGTTATGATCTCGGGAAGAGGAAAGCTGTCGCCACCTAGGACCGATAAGAACAGACCACTTTTGGTAAGAGGCGTTTTCTTTTTTCTTTTTTTCTTTTTTTTTAAAAAAAGAGAAGAAAAAAAGACCTCTCCAAATGGTCGAACTACTAAATAAATTGTATAATATATTTGGCTACGAATAAAATGATTGGCAACAACAGAAATAAATTATGGGGTAAAGGAAAAGGGCCCCGGGGGGCACTTACCGAGCTACGGAAAGCCGTGCAGGTATAAGTGGGGAAAACAAATACGAGAACGAGCTGTAAATTTACCGTATTATATATATTCAATGTTTCCTGATCCCATACGCTTTCTATTGTATCTATGCTCGATACAATATACATACGTAGGTAGACATATATTGTAGACTACATAATAACATATACCAGCTGGAAACATTTCATAGTTCGCCATTTGTACTATACGATCCATGGTTCCCTATTCCTAGCATATACACCCGTGGTCTATTGCCAGACATGCGTATACCTACCTCACTGGCGCCAGCAGGTAGCATAGAATTTTCTCAATATGACTTATTCACGGGAACTTGGAACCATTTCCTTATTGGGTAATATCACTTTGTAGCAATGGCTATACCCAAGCAGAGTGTTTAGGACTTTGTACATGCCAACGTTTGTAGTCTTGATCTAATACGATAACCATCATTTATTGTTCGAGACTTCAAATGCGTCAACGTCATAATATATATCTAAAGTCTGACCTCATAACATGGCGTACATTGTACAACATACAAAAGTACATCGGCTGCGAAAGGAAGGAGAAGTTGTGTGGGACAGTGAATCTTTGGTAGTTAAGCATGATAGGCAGCCGGCCCGACCGGAACTGCAGCAAAACTGATATTACTCGGTTGTTCGGTTTGATCATGAGTTTTTCCATTGGAATCCATTGGCTGGGTCCGGGGATCTATCAATTGAATCAGTTATACCAGATGCATCAGTTGCGTGCTGCCTACCAAACATTCAAATTTATATTGAGATTGATGATCTCATCTTCGGTCTTTTCCGGCTCAAGGAGGACCCTTATGAATGGAGGCTGTGGTTTAGTTGAAAATTGAGTGGTTTCTCTCGTTGCGCGAGTCTATCATATACTATTGTATAAAACATTATTGTAGTCTACCAACATGGTTTTTACATGTAGTAATAGCCATAGCTTGTCTTCCGGTGTGGTTTATACTCGGTATGGAATGTATGTTGTAAGGTTTGATGTGACATGGAGTAAAATACAGCCACATACCATTTCAAAACAATGCCGGTCAAACACAGCTCATTGCTGGAAGGCCCACCCACCAGTAATATTGTTCGATTTATCCTTGAATGATCGGCAGAGCACGTGCTGTACGTATATTTACTAGGTACATACCTATAAATACTCGGCAGATTTGAATACATGTACATATGTTACAGGGTATGTACCTACTCGAGCTTCAATTTAAGTTATTGAAGCTAAAGCGCGGAATCCCAGATTCGTTTCCAAAATTGTAAATTACTAGTCTAGCGTATGAAGCTAACCCCCGGGGGGCTCATGGGCTTGAGTATCCAAGGTACTTTGTACGGAGTACTCCGTACATAAACACTAATCTTCTAAGGACATCTAACTAACCGAACGCCTTCTCCACTTGTATTACCTCATACAACAAGAGGGCGTCCACCATTGCTCGTCATTGACACCCTCTCCACATTTTTTTTCTTTTTCAAACGGTCGAGGGTCAAATTAGACCTGATGTAACGACCTTTCTTCTGAGATCAGATTTACTATGATTGTAGCAGTGCGAGCCAACGTCGTCATATGGAAACGCTTTCGGTGATAGAGCATGGAGGGATGGGCTAGATGCCAGCTGCCAGCGGCTGTATTGGAAAGGCCACATCTACGGTTGAGGAGAAAAAAAAATTTAAAAGTAAAGATAAAGATAAAAAACAGAAAATAAAAAACAAAAAACAAAAAATGTTTGAACTTGTGTCATTATCTATGAGAATCAATCGGAAACAGTAGGTGTACAGAGTACACAATCGATTATTGGTCGATCTGACTTTTGACAGGAGCATCGTAGGAGCTACCTTACAGGTGCGCCACAGTATAAAGTACGGAGTATGCTGTACAACTCAATATGCAAAGTTTGTCGGCTCAACGCGCCGATCGGTTACGTCATCTGTACAGGGGTATGTACGGAGTATAATGATCGAGCTTTACTAAGAGGACCACAAAGTACAAGTACGGACAGTTGGCCGAGCGCTTAGTGGTGTGTGTAAGCGGCTGAATTCCCCACTCTAGACGAATCCACCGCGCCGAATAAAAAGGGAATGAAAGTCAAATACAGTACGGAGTATCCAACGGAGTATCCGTTGGATCGGCAATGGGAGAGGGGCCGATCTACCGTGGCTTACAGTGGCGGGTGCTGGCATAGCCAGTAAGACCAACAAACGGTCTTGCCACTTTGATTTTCAGGCATTCAGAAGGCTCTTTGGGTAAACGGAATGCCCCGGTACAGCTTACGCAGCTTTGTATCAGCCACAATTATGTCCCAATTTTGTTTCCACTTATGCTCAGTTTAAGCGCGAATAAGACATTCGTATGTATTAACATATTACGTTGTACATTTGCACTTTATATTGATACGTCGAATCCCTGTAGGAAACAAACTTCAAAAGCTCATTGGCTACTTAACATGCTCACTCACTTACTTGGAGAATTTATATACTACTACTATGTCGAAGTATAAATGTATTTACTCTGTGATGAGCTCTATCCACATCATTGGCCATGGTTATATTTTCCTGGAGCTCGGATACATATCGTACCCAGGTACCTATGGAAATATCAAAAGTTCCCCGGGTCCCCGGGCCGACTCATAAAGTTTAGATATGACGAGGTCTGTCCCGAGAGATTGGTGATAGATATTGTTTCACTCCACAATAACGGGGGGAGAACGCACAGGCGTTCGGATTGGCCGGCTATTATTTCCGTCTACAGAGGGTAATTGAATATGTACTGAACGACATCATAATAAGTTTTATAGTGTGTTGATCGTACCTATGATTGCTCTAGACTAGATGATTGGTTATGGGCTACGGAGTATTTTCCCACAAAGATCCATCTCTATGGCTGTACAAAGTACGTTAGACAATAACTCAACGCACATTCCACCATGCATTTTGACGTCTCTGCAGTACTATCATGACCCACATTTTCGCTATGAATCATGAGTTGTTAGCGTGTGTGGTCATCTTTGTTTAATGAGACTGGGATTATTACGTGTTTTCGATGTCCCTGCCCATGTGGTGCTTCCCTGGTTATACATGTCAGACTATTTTCTGCCTTTCTCTGCTAGATACCTAAATTTTCGAGCCAACCGGATGTCGTCAAGGGCAGACAAATGTGGCCCTATTGTGGTCGAAAACTCTGAACGTGCCTTGTTAGCCCTTGCTAACATCGTAGCATTGTGGTTTATGCCTTGAACGATTGGCATTTGTTTACTCTTTGGATCTTAATTCTTGAACATTGACGGTGGTTTCATGACATTACCCTATATGAACTATCCAACTAATATGAATGATGTCCCCTTTACAAAATGATCCGGTAATGCTGCGTGACCATCCGTATGCCCAATGATTACCAGTAAGTATAGCTCCATCCACCCGGAGTCTGTATCGACCGCGTCTAAGGTCGAAGAAAATATCACCATGCATACATGCAACCCCAACACGCCCAGGACGCCGATGTGTGACAGAAAATAAAACAGAAGAAAACATATAGACACAGGCAGAATCCGACAGAACCTCGTGTATGTAGTGGCCAATGGCCGGTCCTTGATCGCGGAATTGCCTGTTCCCAGATTAGGGATGAAAAGAGGGTAAAAGATGCAAGAAAATGCAAGGCTTGGTACTGCCAAGCCGTTCAAAGGAGATGAATGAGGAGGATGCCTGCAGTCATTCGCAGTCCACCATGCTGTATGATGACCGGGTTTGTGGTTTGCCTCGAGGGATGAAAATGAGGACAAGGAGCTTCAAGAGCTGGAAGAGAAGGAAGGTGGTAGACAGCAAATTGCTATCAGTGTTGAATGATCAATGAGAACCCATCGATCCATGATGCACAGGAGCCGGAGATTCCAGCAATCTTGTATCCCAAAGGAGGTATTAAAGTGTGGCTGTTGGAAGTTGGTTAGCATGCTTCAGATATTGCGAGATAATAAAAGATGTTACATACCCTGAACCACCGGTAGCATTTCCATATATACCAGATTTCCTCCCCAGGCTCGTGAGAATTTCAATCCCATCAATCCAGAGACCAGCCCGGACATAGAACCCAAGTAGGATTTCACCACGTCGGGTATCAAGGACAAACTCATCACCGCCAGGTTTACCTCCTCGCTTGCCGAATAGCTGGCTGGTCGCATCCTCGTAGCAGAACTCGATACCATCCACTGCATTGCCATGGTAGACTTTGATCGATGTCAAGAGCTTTGTTTTGATGAAGGCACATTCCAGTAACACCTGCTCAGGTTCACTGCCTTCCATCGCCGACTGGCCTAATCTGCCGCTTTTGAAACCAGACTGGCTTTTGGGCAATTTGACGACAGAATTTTTCGATTTCAAATCACCAATGTTCTCAACAGTGTAGCTGCCCAATGCACCAGAGCAGACAACCAGGCGAATGTTCTTCTTCTTTTCCTTCTCGGTGCCATACACACGCTGGCGAAGCTCGATCTCGGTCACCGCAACTTGTCGCGGCAGTCCGTTGGGGCTCGACTCGCTGTTCAAATACTCAATGAAGTTGTGACAGAAGGTGTCACCCTCGGCATATAGTTCCATGAATGCAATCCCCGATGAAGCGGTGAACAATATCTTGCCGTTCTCGACTGGCCACACCTGGACGCTGTCATCCGAAGTGGGAGAAGGGTCACTTGGGAGTCGGAAGCTTGGGTGGAATCGGAAGCGTAGCGCATCGAGGCGGTGCCAGCTACACTCGTCGTTGGGCAAACACACCTTTAACCCTTGAGTCTTGGTGCGGGTTGAGAAAGGCTCTCGAGTCAGGAATGTTCTGTTCAAACGCACATAATCGCGAAGCATGACTCCCGACTCCTGGTGAGGACATCCGAAGAGATGGCCCACCTCGTGCAGATGAGCACCGATGCCCAGGTTTGCTGATTCCCAATTGGAGCCCGCCTCGCCACAGTCATTGGCGACATGGTTCGTGTCCGTGCGGGTGCAGTCTGTGAACGCATCCACGACTTCTTCCAGGCATGATGGATAGCTTTGGAGACAATGAGACCCAAACATGGCCATTTTGATATCGTCGTCGGCCGAACCTAAAGCCGCATGGCCGGTGATCATCTGGGATTGGGTATCCCAATGAGAATCAAGGAGGAGAACGGAGACATATTGCTTCTGGCCGGCCTGAGGCTGGAAATGATTTCGCACCGCTTCTTTAGCAATGGCGAACAACTCGTCCTTTTTCCCCGCCTTCTCGTTCTGCTGGGCGATATTAAGATCTCGGAGTTCGGCCACCGTTTTCTCAGTGCGGACTACGTGAATCTTGGCCTCATTCCGCATCTGGCCTTGTGCCAAGTCTCGACGGCTCAAGCTACCAGACTGCCACTCTTCCTCAAATCGGAAACAACGGCGCCCGAAATTATTGCGGAACATCTGCTCACCGGTGAAGGCCTGCCAGAGGTAGGCTGCCATACGGTACTTTCGAATCGCCGTTTCCAACCCGTTTCCTTCGCGCTCGACCCTTTCCGGTACTGCATCGTATGTGCCATCTGAATCTTTCCCCAGGAGGATAACCAGCTGCAATGGCGGGTTGTTGACCAGAGGAAGATAGTTGACGCAAATCCAGGAGGAGTGGATGGCGGGGTGGGTGCTGCCCGTGGACAGCTTTGGCGAGACAAAGTCAAAGCGCAGACGATTAGGACCGGGAACTAGATGAACGAGGACTTTAAAATGCGATGCCGTGACTGGCCAGCAGGTCGACGGGAAATTATCTTGGTGGTGGTAGACAGTGACGTTTCCGTCCAGCGGATGTTGCCTTGGGTCGCCGATTTGACCATACACTAGCAGCACTTTCTGGTTGACCTGCACGATAGTCAGACACTCGATTCTATTTCACCAGAGAACAATATGCGCCTCCAATTTCTGTGCTGGCAGGCAAACATACCCATGAATTGTCAGCCACAGACACGAGTCTTGGGGCGTAAGGTGAGACGGGAGCCTGTGATCGGTACACGCCATTGACTGAGGACGAGCTGCTACCCTATATCCCGAAGCGATCATAAGTCAGTATTGTCCGTTGTCGCGGGAATGAGTACCGGTACATACAATAACGCTGTTTCTCTGAGAACCGGCCACCAGAGGCCCTGGTCGCTGTGTAGGCGGGGGTACACTGACTGCGCTGGTGGGTTCGGATTCATTGAGGGCAGGAAGACTGGGTGTTGAAAGGGTTGGTTTGATCGATGACGGTGGAGTGATTGAGTTGTGGGAGGAAGTGTCGATCGTGGATGATGATTTTCCGGAGACCTCCTCCACACTCTGGGATGGAGTCTTATGAAAAGTGGCCTTTGACCGACGCCGTAGGTCTTTGAAAAAAGGCATGGCGAAGTTGAGAGAGAAAAAGAGGGAGCTTGCCTGTTGTTTTTTTTTAAGGCGGGTAAATTGTCAGGAACAGGGTAACCGTTTGCGGTTGACGACAAGTCGCCCCGCAAGTCACCAAATAGGGGGGAGGAGGGGGAGGGGGAAAGGGGGATGAATGGTTTAATGTTGGTTTATAGAAGTGTACATGTGGTTTTTTTTTGGAAAAGAAGAAGGAAGAAAGAAGAAAAAGAAAAAGATCAAAGATCTCAGGGATTCCCCTTAGCTTCAAAAAAATAATGAGCGACTATACTTAGAGCACTTTTAAAAAAAAACCAGAAAATAGCTCTAAAAGGGCATTACGTACCCTCAATCTTCGCCTAACCTTCGCTATTATTCTGTTATCAGCTCAGCTCAAACTCTTTTAAGTCGCAATGTTTCAGAGTGGATCGGATCGCACTAATATCCTTAGCTTAGATCTTGTCTGAGAGCTCACATAGCTATGTGCCACCTTGCCCACCTGGACACGGTATGTCCTTCTTCCTCATTATTCCCTGTTTCAGGGTAAACTTCCTGTTATGCTACATTTTTTTGGGAAAACGATGGGAGTTACGTAGGTGGCTCTTGTTAAAATCTACCTACAACATAGGTACCACCCTTAAGGGGGCCAAGATTAGAATCTTGAAACGGGGGTCTCTAACAGGGCCACATAGATGGCTAGATACAGCCTCACAGCCCAAATAAGAATTGATTTATTATTTCCTTTCATCACACCATGTGGACATCTATGTGGTAGAATGCTTATTTTATCACGTTTTCCCCATTTTCCCCATTTCTCTCATTGATCCTATTTGTTCTGTTTCCAGGATTGGATACTTCATACAAAGTTCATAAAAATGCTTTCGGCGATCTAGAGCATACCTCAGGGGAGAGACGACCTCATTCTCCAGTCCAAGTGGATCGGAATCTGTGGCTGCATGCCTGGTTTCTATGGGGATTCCGGAACAGAAAAAGAAAACATTTTTCTTCTTTGAGAATACAAAGCTGTGGACTAAACTGTACAGAGTATAGTAAGTAGGTGATGGGATTTCAACAGGGTACGTGCATGTGGATTGATCTAATTTCCAGGGCAAACGATTGTGTTTGAAAACAATAAAATAATGAAATAATGGAACTAGATAGGGGTTACTGAGTTGAACTATATAATAGTCGCTAAGTACTCCGTACTCTAAGTACTATAACGATGGCGTACTCCGTACTCCGTACGGAATAGTTCAGATAAAACGGTTACATAGTAGAGTAGATCTATGTTGTAGAAGAAAGTTGATGCAAGACAATAAAATTAAAATTAAAATTAGAGACATTTGCTTCCCCAGTATCTTCTGTTTGACAGTTTTAGCGAATAAGAGGTTTCTTTCTTTCAAACCCAATCTGTTCAAGTGCTTCTCCAGAATTGTTCTCCGAGTTCCCGCATTTCGCCAATCTCTCACCCTTCCCTTTCGCCCTTGCTCCCCCTCCCCAAACCCCAACCTTGACTCTTCGAAAACGTCTTTCATTTTTTTTTATTTTTTGCACAGGGGTGTCTTGCTTGTTTCATTGGGTTCCTGATACAATGCCTCTATCACAGCCGGGCTCGGCAGAAAAAACGATCCGCAAAATCGATATCGCCCAGGTAAGAGATGGAAAAAAAAAGAGGCTGCGGATCCCTTGAGATGCAGCCTTGGCTGTCAGTTCAAATACTTGCTACTGTATCCGAATACTTTTAGATGATATTGTTGGTGATGTGGGACTGACCCTGGATTCTCTTCGCACAGGTTTCTCTCAGTCTGCAGGATCGATTGGGCCTTGCCAAACTCAAGTACCAACATGGTCGACTGCACGGTCTAAACCCAAACCAGCAGGATGGCAGACCCGCTCTTGAGAGTGACAAGCCTTCCGACTCTTCGTCCGAGTTCTCACGCAGTCGTTGCGAGACTCCCTTCACCTCCCCTCCCCTCCAAGCCTCAACCTACTCCAAGGAGCTCCCTCGATCCGCCCGCAATAAGCATGCCGCCACCTTCAACTCTCGAGTCATGCAGCCCATGCTGTCTGCCAGTCGAAAGCGCCTCCGGTCTGACTCCGATTCCGAACGTCCTGCCAAGGCACCTCGGGTCTCGTGGAAGAGTTCTTACCGGCTGCCGGAATCCCCCCCTGGCATGAACCGACACCGTACGAGCCGGCGCACACAAGCCCCCTTCATGTCCGAGGCTACAATCCCGGAGATGTCATCGCCTGTATATCCTGGACCGTCGGAAGAGATCGATCCGGATCTGCCGTTGCACAGTTTCCAGAACATGAGCTCGATCGTAGGCTCCTCCCCTCCACGAACCCCTCCTCCGAAACATATGCGATTGCCCCGAAACAACCAACCTCAGAACCACGAGGACGGTGCGGATTTGCTCTTGTATCTCGCCAACTCCCCGACCCCGGCTCGGGTTGCAAGGGGCAACGGAAATCAGGCCTTCCCACCTTCCACTCCTCCCAGCCAGCACGCAGTACTGCCCGGCATGACACCCACCATGGGCGGTGGCATGTTCGCCAACATCAGCACACCCAATCAGCAATTCAATTTCGCGGATTTCGTGAATGTGACCCCTAGCCCGGCGCAACCAACTTGGGGTGGCCGCACCCCGGGCAATCCTGCTCGCACCCCACTTACTAGCAACAGAAAGCGATTGAACTTCGATGCCCTGGTTCCTCCAAGCAACACCAGCCCTCGACTTCGTGGCAAGGAAACAGGGCTGGCGTTACAACTCGGCGGCGAACTGCATCCATGAAACCCAGTGTTTCTCTCTTCATTTTTCTCTTCTTCTGTTCATTTTTGCCTTTAACTCCCTCTTAAAAACCCCATTGACGACTTTCTTATGATCATGTTATGTACACATTGTGTTCATCCCCTATGTAATTTGCCCTCTCTCCGATGTGGAGGCTTGCTCTTTCGAGGACCTGAGCCTCGATTGGGAGGGCCTCTACCTGGACTTGCATCCACAGGCGTTGTCTTTTTACCTTTTTAAATGCTTTACTATCATGTCTTGCATTACCTCTCATTCATGAAGACAATATGTCTTGCATTTTCTATGTCATTGTTTGCCCCTGGCAATTTCACTGTTCACTCCTATTTCTTTCTTTCTTTTTTCCACCCTTCCCAACTTGCCTTTGATGAGTTTGTTTAATATTTTTGCATAGCCCCTGTCTTGATATAAGAAGATGGAAGATGAAATGAAATATGTTCACTGAGAACATACGTGTATCTCAGCACAGCCTATAAAAAACCACATATTTCACCTTGCCAATCTATTTTTATTATGCTTAGTGGCCCAGAACACCCCGGGGGCCCCAGCCCACTACACATCTTATTGTGGACCTTAGAGCATATAGGGCGTCTCAGCCCAGCATGAACTTCCCTCTGATCGGCTTATTGAAAAATATGTTGTTTCCTTTCCCGTCAACCACGTAGTCAACCCCTCATTTTCACGTCCAATCCGGTCGCGTCTTTTCGCGTCACTTTCGCGTTGCGGTTTAAGAGGATTTTCGGTAGCCAATCAGAGACGATGAGATTGAAAGTCAAATGTGATGTCATATAAGGCCCTACCTAATATTTTGCCACTAGGATATAGATATACTTTGTAGATAAAGGACATCAGGACGAATAGAAAGTACGGAGTGCCAGATATCCAATTGATCTACACGGGACTATGTTGACACGAGATATTCCGAAGTGAAATCACACTCGGAATAATTCACACTAAAGGAGCCCAAAATCCGAGTTCGTGCCTCAAAAAAAGGTCATTCGATTCATGGTAAGCATCTGGTATATTCCGTATCGTGTATTCTGTAACCTCTATCCTATATCTTGTATCCTCTGCCATCCTTTCTCTCTGTCTCGTCGTTCAGTATAGTTTCTCGCTTGCTGTCATGCTTAACTTGAAGCTAATAGGAATAATGCTGAGCGCAAGCAAGAGTAACAGATGGCCGAAGGAGAACACCCGGTGGTTCTTGTCAGGTCGAGCCTGTAATATTCACAAGTTAATCATCCGGGCCTAAACCAGTCAATGGCTTCATTAACCAACTTACATCGTATGTCCAGTCATCCGAACGACTCCAATGGGTGGCGTACCACATGACAAATGAGTTCCATGGGTAGATGAACCAATTCTTCTGAGACTTGTAGTCGATAAAATACTGCCAGCAAGTGAATATCAGATATATATATATATTCTCAACATAAGATGGGATGTATTTCCTTACACTACTGCATGAGGTATTGAAGATCGTCGTGGCGATTTTCTCATGCAAATTCTCATTGTACTCTTTCTCACTGTCGGGCTTGACCTCGACAAATGAAGCCCGGTCTTGAAGAACCGGTGCAATCACTTTCATAACAAGGTTGACGTAGCTATTACCCCTGTTAGCGGGGATGCCATAAAAGGAGATCAGAACACAACTTGACATACTTTTCAATGCAGTAAATGGCAGATGTGTGGCCTTTACCAGAGTTGGGACCAAGGACATAGAAGAAATTGGGAAATCCGGACATCGCGATGGATTTGTATGCCTCCTTGTAGCCGAAGTTACCCCAATGTTCGTCACGGGTCCGGCCATTTCGCCCTACCAGCTCGACCTCGTATTGCGTCAGGGCGAATCCGGTGGCAAGAAGCTGTGTTGGGGAGAATAAGGCACAGCTGGGACAACAAGCAAAGGGTCTGGGGTATTTTGACTTACAATTGCATCTGCAGGGTATTCCTGGCCAGATTTGGTGAAAATCGAATGAGAGGAGATTTTGACAATGGGATCATCTGTAAGATGAATATTGCTTTGTTGAAGGCAGCTGATATATCTACTGTTGTCGAAGATCCGGCGCTATATTAGAAGAAGACTCAGTATGTGCCCCGAAATTGAATTGAGTTCTGAAACCTTGCCTTGCATCCAATCTCATAATTTGGTGTCAAAAGGGGCCAATATTGCTCTTTAATCCCATAATAATAAGCAAATGGTTGACATCAACTATTCATATTCATTGAATTGAGCTCACCGGGTGCAGTGCTTTGAATGTAGGCTTTGCTTCTCTCTGCTGATAGATTCCTGGCTTTGTTTCCCTTATAATTAATATTGAATCTGACAGCAGTGCTCTCCAAAAACAGAAACACAACCAGTCTCAATAAACGTAGAACACCGGGCATATAGCGAAAAATGAATTTCCACTTGTTGTCGATTTGCATGTTTTCATTTTGCAAATAGAATTGGGGTGTCTGGAATAATGAGAAATAATATCTTCCAAATGTGAAAAGCGTGTCTTACCCGAATAAATTGGGTGATACTTCCAGCTTCTTTAGCAATAGCGGGAATAAGCTGAGCAGCCGAACCTGATCAACTGTTGGTGACATGTCCTTAGCGGGGGGGAGAAAACTCACATCCATTGCCAACGACGATCAGATCTTTCTGATGAAGAGACAAATCTGCTTTCCATGCAGCGGTATGGACAATATCCCCTTCAAAAGTTTCGATGCCCGGAATGCCAAATTGATTTGGGTTTACTAAGGCTCCAACAGCAGATATCAAGATTTTACACTCGTGATAGAATGTTTCACCTGTGGACAAGTCCTTCAACTTGACCAACCAGCTGTTTGTCAAGTCTTGCCAATATGCCCCTTCCCATTCTGTGTTCGGAACGATGTGTCGAGAGACGTCGAATTTATCCGCAACCTTGTTGAAGTATTCCAATATCTCCGCTTGTGGTGGGTAAACCTTCGAGAAATCGGGATTTGGGGCAAATGATAGACTGTAGAAGACCGCTGGGATATCCACGGCACAGCCTGGATCTATAATGACATGTTAGGCACTGAAACGTTTGAAGAGAAAGAGAAAAGAGATCAAACAAAAAACTAACATTTATTCGCCCACCAAGTCCCTCCTGGGGCAGGTGAACGGTCATAGATGATATAGTCATCACAATTGTGCTCTCTTCGAAGTTGACAGGCTGTAGCTAGACCAGAAAATCCAGCTCCAATGATGAGCACCTTGGAGGAAGTTTTGTTCTCAGAGGGCACCATATTGAAAATTCAAGATAAATTATTCTTCAAGTTGAATGAGAAGCGAAGCGTGCTTCGTAGTTTTTCCTACCGATTTCTCAAGGCTGAACTTATAGCTGCCCGAAGATAGCATTCTTTGTGAGAATGTCGTCTATAGTTCGGGATTTGATGCTAAAAGGGCCATAGATACTACGTGACTAGCATGGCGTACATGTCCTGGAGTTACACAATTTGGTGGATCCACAAGTCACCAACCAACCCACTACACCCTCCGGAACATCTAGGACGATAAGAGTAGATCTATCGGATATGAATTAATTAAAATGCATTTACAGATTGTTGATCTTCTCGTGTTTGATCGCAGTAAATTCAAACCCACTTTATATACTCCACGACCTAAGGCAGACAGCCCTATCTGGTATTGCAATAGCACCCATTTCGTCTATACGCATACCCCTATCATACACCGTTTTCTAGTTTCCTGCAACTGAAATGTGAGAGAAGGATACGGTGAATGGTCGTGCCAATAGGGAGATACATTGAGTTGTGATAACTTCTTGTATAGTTCAACATCGATTAGTCGTATTTGGTTGCATCAAATTCCACTCTATTGCACAATTCCGTTCGTCCGATATACTGTCTTGTATATTTCTTTTCAAGTTTGTACAGCAGAAACTATCAGCTTCTTTGTCTTTTCAACTTTCATCCAGTCATTCCACTACCACGAAGGCTCGGCCAGAACCAACATGTTTATCGCCTTTGTCCCTATCTTGGTGGATATAATCCATCATATTGGTTGGATCAAGACCATAAAGGTGTTTGTACCTTTCTTCCTGATAGCTATTGGTAGTACATTACTTGCCTGGGTGTCAATGGTAGCATTTATCCGGCGCAAGTTGGTCTTGTGGTCTGATGGAGACCCCGAAGATGAGAAAACGTTACTGGGAAGACCTCAACTCTATCCAGCACACCTAACACATGCTCGCTTCTTCCCGGAGAAGTACCATTACTGGATCAATTACTTCCTCGTTGGGGTTCCAATTGGACTTCGTGGTCGTGTTGGGAGTGTGGTTTCTATTGAAAGTGACCAACACATCCCAGTCACAAATCCTATCTACGCTTTTCTGAAAAGAATCTTTCGGGTTCCACTTTGGTTTAGAATTGATACTAGTTGGTATCTTCATCGTGGAGATGGGCATGTGACCTTGGCCGCAAAACTAGAGCGTTTTTTGAAAGAACGGGTATGTTAGCTCTACCTGGAAAATACCTATGCCTGATGTTAAAACTTCTAGGGCGAGGATCCAAACCAATATCCCTATGCATATCTCATCAGCATCCCCCAGTTTCTCTGGTGGACCAAAAGTCCAATCTCGTATTGGTATCTCTACTCGCCTCTCAAAGAGCTTAGTGGAATCATCATGGAAATCAACAACTCATACGGCGAAAAAAAGAATGCGTTCTGTCGATTAACCAAGGAAGACTCTTCCTCTTACGAGAAAGCGGCAACTTGCGAGGTTTTCAGCACGGCTTTAGGAAAGGGACCTCATGGCGATCAACTCATTCGATTCACCTCATCGGCTCCCACTGCCAAGTATTATAAGGGCAGCTGGGAGAAAGACATATTTGCTTCGCCTTTCGAGAAAGTTGAAGGTGGATTTGCCCTTCGATTCATGGACCCATTGCATCCAGCACCTGAAAAAGGTGGCCCACTGCACTCTAACATGACTCTTATCAGCATCGACGGCAAGCCCAAGATCTCCAGCCGTCTCTTTTCCGTTGCTCCGCCAGTTGACCCTCTTGCGGCATCATCTTGGGAGCTGGCGAGCTTCCTTCTCAGTTGGTCATTTGTTGTGCCAGTATCGATTGGTCGGATTGTGGTAGAGGCACTTCGTATTCGATTCAGAGGCAACCTGCCCTATTTGAACAAACCGGATGTGAAGAAGGGAAATATCCCTCGTAATGCCTCAGAAACAGAGAGGTATTATTACCAATTTTCTTTGTTTTTGTTTAAACTTTTCTGACTGTCCTCATAGGGATTTGGAACCTTTTTTCCGGCTGTACCTCTCCCACCTTGTTGAGACATGCCGTTTTCCTTTGGAGGTGATCTATACGCCTGCAAAATCACTACATCTCCACCCCATGTCAATGCATTCCCCAGTCAAAACCTACACTTCTGCACCGCCTCCCACTCTCCAAATACAGCCTCTCACGCCTCAGTTCTATACGAATATCCTGAAATACCCGGATCCTAAAACCGGAGTTTTCTCCGAAATGGAGAACATCCCCCAACCCTGTGATCCGGAGTCCCAGCGCTTATGGGCATCAGACCCAGCGATGTTGCAGAGATTGATTGAATCGACAGTAGATTTGCCTAATGCCAAGGTAATTCGAGTCCCCTCGGTTTCAGTCCCCGCTGAGCTTCCGATCTATCCCGCAAGCAATCCACCATGGCAAACGAATACGGGACCGAGGACGTTTATGGATGCTTTTACCGATTCCAACTGCCCATTAGGCATGCGCAGGAGATATCGGGCCGCACGGATCTACTGCTACCTAACAGAGAAGTTTGCGTGGGGGTCTTACAAATTGGCTGCTGCTTATGAGTTTCTGCTGCGCACGGTAGTCTTGAGGCTATATTGGAGGGGTCTGTGGTGGATGTTGTGCGACTTTCCAGTATCACGTTACGAGAACGTTTTGATAGTATCAGGAGTTTATTTTGTGGGGGTTCGAGCGTGGATGGCCCTGAGTGGCTATTTCTATAGATAAGCGGGGGCTAGTTGGGCTGTTTGGGCGTTGTTCGTGTATTTGGTTGGCTGTGGTAACCCTGGGTGCATGTGAGATCTTTGTGCTAATTCGAATTTGGAATCTTCTGCGTCGTGAAGAACTCGTAGAGAAATTTCTTTTACTGCTTTGAGTTGGCACGATATGGTTATTGCGTACCTGTTTGGTGGCGTAACGACGGGCCTATGAACCCTCTCCACTCCCGTAATTTTATATTATTGTATGCAGCTCATGGTCTAGGTTAGAGATGATCCAATCAGCTGTAACCAATTGGTCTAAGTAGCGCTGAAGATATTATCACCATATCATCAATCCCCGAGAATCAACCGCCCAAGCCGCCCAATCTTACCTACACCAATATTCATTCGTAGCTTCTACACCCAGAAAAGTAAGCCGTCCCATAAATAGGTTGTTAAGCCTACCTTATATTGTAGTTTTTGGCTAATTATGTAGTCCTGTAGGGTTATTCTATGAACGTGTATAGGAATTGATACAAAGGTGAATATGTATTTGAACTTGGGACTCTGTTAGATTGCCTAACCTACATCACATATGCAGAATATTTGGGATACATGAACTAGCAGGAAAATTAATTTTAAACACCTACGCGGTGAAGGGGATGTTGGGCTGCACGTGGCATGCATCTATAGAGTACCATGTGATAAATAGGATATGTTTTTTTCTTGCCCTTCTCTTCGGTTCCTTTTTCCCCAAGAGTTTTTTTTCTATTACAGATCCAAGCATTTATAATTCTTAGATTTCTGTAGAATTATACAGAGGGTAGATTCAACCTTGAGCCTCGCGTGGCCTCCTCTTCCGCTCGTTCTCAGTAACATGCTCCCTTCATTCAATACCGTTCGTCTTTGGCGTTGTTTGGTAAAAGACGTCAGGAAACTCTTCCTTCAGCATCGCTAACTTCGCTGGCGCTGTCGGCTGGGACCCAATCTCCTCCCACTTCCGCTTGCGCTCCAGCTTTTTCTCAACAGAGGGCTCTGGGCGCTCTCCAAAACAATCGCCACCCTTCTCCTTTTCGCAGTAATTGACATGTTTCTCAATGAATTGAGAGAGCTTTTGCTTCGGCTGAAGTGTAGGCGTAGATATATTCAACGAATCACATTCGTTGCCTTCCACTAGGAATACGGAGCGCGCATGCTTGCGAGACCAGTTGGGTTGTTTCCCCAGGTTTACTAGCACATGGTAATGAATTCGTTCGGTTTCGTCATTCTCGCGACAACCGTAATATGTCGCCGTCCTAAGATCGTTTCGTTCTAGCATATAGCTAAACCCTTTTTCGAACTCATCTTTCGATTCAATAGAGCAGTGCGAATAGGTCAAAAAGACACATCGATGGCGCAACCGAGGTTCGATTTGGGAAGGAGACCCAGATACCTTGGAAGACTTCTTTGACTGTCCGCTCACAGAGCTTGCTCGAGATTTACCGAACATTTTGGTATTAACCGAAGACGACATTGTGCTTGTTCCCATTTGGGATTGTTCGCTCACAGGGCCTACTCGATATCTAACGAACATTTTGTTATCCAAAAAAAAATAGTTTAACTCTGCCCAAACTATAGGGAACCATAGTCTCCTTATATATTACATCGTGCATAACGTGATATGGCACTTCGTGCCAAGAATTACCTAAATAGGCAATTTTCTTAGACCGCAGCGGGTGGGGTTACTGTGCCAAGAATATCCTGTTTAAGGAGACGGTCAGGTGCTGACCGGCCCGTTTGAATGGCAATACCGTGCCATTGCCCGGCACTACCCTTCAGGTTCATTTATACGATTCTGGCCAATGACCGGGGTCACCTCCCGCTAGCTATCTGCGGGTCCTCCCGGTTCTCAAATTCACCCTAATCGGGGAATTACGTTGAGACTCTCATATTCAATCTCGACCACCTTGAGTCAAACCTTGGAATATATAGATTGAAACATGCACAACAAACGGTTGACAACCAAATTCTCCTTTTTAGGAGCGAAATCCTTTCTGGATATCATGAAAAACGGCGCTGAGAGATCATTTCATGATTACTTTACCTCCATTGGAACCTATTTTCGGACCCAGGATGAAACAATCTCGGGTGGAACTGCAATCATTGTCGCTTGTGCATCAAGTTCCATATCTGGTTGTCGGAAAAGAGCAGTAAAAGTAAGATATAAGTCTGCATATGCCAGACTAAGCAATGCTAGAGCCGGAGAATTTAGAAATTAAATAAGCATTTTACCTGAGCCCGGAACCTTGCCTTACCCCCTTTGACAAAAGAAACCATATATTTGTCTAGATGCTAGCCTTTCCCAGAAGCCGTCCGACGACTTGTATTGAACTTTTCGGGGTTCGGAATTACGGAAGGATTTATGTTCATAAAGTACGTTTTTGTGCTCATTGGAGTCTGTCTATGCATGAGAACAGACATAATAGGGCTATAGGATAGGTTTCATTTTTAATGCGCTAGTTGCGAAAGTAAATCCCAGAGAAAGAGGGTTTCCTTTTTTGGAGTTTTTCAAAGAAAGACTATAGAAAATACTGGAAGAAAAATACTTGAAAGCCAAGAAGAGGTGTCTAGGTGCAGCAAAGCTTTCTAGACCTGATCTACCATCTTTACGTTGTACTTTGGTTTATGCAGCTTGACAAATGCATAAGGGATGTATAGAGACACAAAGGCTATAATACACTTTTTAGGTGCTGCTTATTTTCGGCATCACTCCGTACCGAAAGTCCTGGTCTTTTCAAAAGTTCAAGCAGAAATGGGAATTGTGGCTCATATCGCAAATTGGATGCTACATATGTTGAATGCCAAGGGAACTAGACAGCAATTGGTCCGAAGATATGGGGACATATGGGGGTATGGGGTAGCCTAGTGGTACCTGGGCAGATCCGTGGACCTATCTGCATCAAGCCCACACCACGTCTACAGATGCAGATGCGCAATTTCTGCTTGAAAATCTTCCATCGGAACGCGCGTTACACATAATTCCCTTATTCCGAGATGTCTTACCACATCTGCTGCTGGGATTTCCCAATAAGGGACAAGGACCGTGATCGAGAACTTGACCAAGATCCGCTTGCGCGGGTCAGGGTCGTCATAGTCGGTTTCGATCGGGCGATCGGGCTGATAGGAGATGGCAAGAGGACTATAAGACAAGTCTCTTTTCAGCCGGAATTTTCTCTCCGGCATCATCACTCAGCATTAGAATCATCGTACAGCGCCTTTCTTTGCCATCATGAGCCAGCTGCGTCCACTCAATTCGCTTAGCAGTGGCGTTGCTTTCGTTGCTGGTGCCAACGGAATCACTGGTCATGCTATTGTTGAATATCTTACTCGGCGACCCGAAACCGAATGGTGAGAGATCCCGAATTCCTTGACATACGGCCCCTCAGATGGATTTTGTCTTTTTCTAACCAGAATTTTGAGGGGAAAACAGGTCGAAGATCATCATCATCTCACGTAGGCCACTCAACGCTCGCTTCACTGATCCCAGGGTTGAGTTCATTGCCCTGGACTTCTTGGACTCCCCAGCGAGCATTGTAGAACAGATCAAAGAACTCTGTGGAGATGTCACGCATGCATTCTTCACGTCGTATATCCACAGCAACGACTTCTCTAAACTCCACGAGAAGAACGGCCCCTTGTTCCGAAACTATTTGGAAGCCGTGGACCAAGCTTGTCCGAAATTGCAGCGTGTTGTTCTACAGACAGGTACGCCGTGATTCTTCGATTTGCCAGGATCATTCTTTGCCCTAGGTCTCAAAGATTGCAATCCCTAACTTTTACTTAGCATTACGGATTTCAATTCCGAGAGTTGACATCCCCACTCGTGGAAGAGATGCCTAGATATGATGGACCTGAATCCATCTTCTACTATGAGCAGGAGGATGACATGTTCGCTATCCAAAAGCGTCGCCAAACCTGGAGCTACAACATCATTCGTCCCATGGGAATTATCGGATATGCCTCTCAATGTAGGACAACCCAAATGTTTTCGTTACTACGAGGCTGACGCAATGAATAACAGACATTGGCATCAACGAGGCTCTGCCTATTGCTCAGTACTTCCTCATTTGTCGTGAGCTTGGCATGCCTCCCAAATGGCCAGGAAGTTTGAGTAGCTACCTTCGGGTCGAGACCCAGTCTTACGCCCCTGGTATTGCCGACTTGACCGTGTGGGCTGCTACCCAGGACTGCTGCAAGGACGAGGCGTTCAATCACTTCAACGGCGATGTGATTGTCTGGAAGTTCCTTTGGCACCTTCTAGCTGACTACTTCAATGTCCCGCTAGGCTCGAGTGAGCCCACGGAAGCCACTGAGCCCATGGACATGCTTGAGTGGGCTAAGGACAAGCGCCCTGTTTGGGAGAGCATTGTGGCCAAGAATGGCGGTGACCCCGACGCTTTCCAGCTAGACTCATTCGCCTTAATGAACTGGTACATCACACCCACTGTGATGAAGTCGCCATTAATTAGCACCGTGCGCAAGGCGAGAAGCTTCGGCTGGACCCATCACGATGACACTTACGACACGTGGCTGAAGACCTTCAAGTCCTACCAGAATGCTGGTGTCTTGCCTGCACCCTAGACTGGGAGCAGCATACTCGGTAGCTCTTGGTGTAGCTTGAAGAGGGGTTCTTTATTTGAAACAAAACATGTAGTCAGATCTCCTGCAAGGTTAAAGTACTAATCTGAATGGCAACTCGCACATATATCAGCCTGGTGGCAGGGTGAGAGTGGTCGAGGGCAATGTATATAGCATTTCACTATCGTATTCGACATGAACAAGAACCCATCTACTCTATTCCCTCCTCCAGACAAACCTCCCCAGTCTCCCCACCTTCCCCTGCCTCTCCTGTCCGCTCCATCTGCTTCCGCCACAGCAACGCCAGATAATCCGACGAGGTAGCCTCATCAATAGACTTATCCTCACGAACCTTGATAAACCGTGGAAACCGCAGGCTTAAACCGCGCTCATCGCTAACTAGGCCAATAGCAGCCGGGTATGTAGGACTGAGCGTGATATCCGCAAAAGCCATTTCCCACACTTCACACGGCTCAAACCACACATCTGGTTCGCCATGATACTCGACGTAGCTGGGGCGTGAGACGACGTTTGTGCTGCCATGCGCGTACTTTTCCTTGTTGCTTTGGTAGAATTTGTCCGTGAACCCGGACATGCATTTTGTTACGGCTTCTAGGGTCCCTGTTTCCGGGTTGCGTACTGCTAGTAGGATCGGAGACCACCATTTTGCTTTGCGGCCTTGGCCATGCCACCCGGCTATCGGGATGAGGTCGAGGGTTTCGGAGGAGGTGCTGTAGTCCTTTTTTACTTTGAGCCAGGATTCGAGGCGTTTATCTGGTTCGTAGGTTGAGAGGAGGGGTTTGCGTCGGGTGGGTTTCTCTTTGGGTTTTACTTGTTGGTTTGGTTGCTCGGTGGTTGTGGTGGCCGTTTCGTTGGGGAGGTTGTTGTTGACTTGAGTGTTCGCACCGGGCTTGTTATCGAGGAGTTTAACCATGATTCCCTCGCACTTGACATCAATAGCCGATTTGAAAAACTCAAGGACAGTCTCGGAATCCGCTGATGTCGCATCCAGGCTATTCACCCAGCCAAAATGTTTTGGAATCTCTACAAAGAGACTGCGAAGTAGTTCGCGGCGTTCTCGAAAGGGGCGATCTAGCAAAGGCTCGCCGTTGAGATACATGAGGTCGAATGCGAAAAGACAGACATTGACTTTAATGTCTCCGATTTCGACATTTTTCTTTGCACGATTGGTCAAGACCTGGAATGGCTTGAGATCACCAGTCTCACGGTCCACGGCAACTACTTCTCCCTCCAGTATAAAACTGGACACGCCTTCTCCTCGCATTTGCGGGACGAGAGAGACAAGATCTGGGTACTTCTCCGTCATGAGCTCCAGATGGCGCGAGAAGATAGAAACTTTCCCTCGCTCGTCGCAGTGTACCTGCGCACGTTGCCCGTCATATTTGTACTCGCAGCTAAAGTCTCGGCCTTGGAGCTTCGTCAACATTTCTGACAGATCGCGTGTGATGCTGCCCAGCATCGGCCGTAGTGGGATGTGCATGGTTAGGCCGCATCTGACCAAAAGCTCTTCTGTGGGCCCAATCTCTAATAAACAAGGCACCAAATCATTGTAATTAGGATGTCTAGCGTATGACGCTTTGACAATTTCTTCCGCATTGTTGTAGATTTCCGCGAGCTCGTCCTTCTTCAAGCGTGCAAGTTGATGCGGACGAACCTCAAAATCCGCCCCGACTGGCTTAGAATACAAGACAGCTCGAGCGAGAGCAATCAGCATCGTTGTCTTGACTGCACCAATTCGCAGGTTTTGGACCAATGTCCGAACAACATATCGACTCTCCTCGGCGCCGCGCGTATCCTGTAGAAGCTTCTCGACAATCCTCTGCTTTGTCTCTTGACTACCAGGCCCTTTGCTACTGGCAATTTTCTGAAGCGACTGGTATACTCCCTTGATTCTTAACGGCTTCGGCTTCACTAGAGTGAATGATTGTCGTTTTTTGGCTTCGAATGCAACATCTCCTGCATCGCCATGCTTATCATACAGTGTTTTGAGCCCTTGGCTATTGAGGCCGTATATCCTTTTTAGTGCCTTGGAGATGGAAGAGCCCCCCAGACCTAGCTCTAGTTCTTCGTAAGGAGGTGATATGGAATTGGTTGCTAGCCACACAGCAGGCAGGACACTCGATGGATCCCCTTCAATGAGAACCCGAAGAAAGTTGACCAGCGTATCGACAATCTTTATTCGACTGGTCGTCGCATTCGCCAGGACAAAAGCTCTCGTCAATAAAGCGTAAGAAGCATCCCCGCCTTCTGTTGCCCAATGCGACCGCAGTTCTGCTGCGTATTGACTCGCATCGAAGGTCTGAGGGCTTTGATCGAGAGGAATAGCAAGGGATATTGTATCCTCCGTGCCAGCTGATGACTGGAGCGAGAGAGTGCTCTTCTTTTGTATCGCCGGCGGTACCGGGGGTGAAACAGGCGAGTCTAATGTAGATGAAGCTGTATTGATCTGCGTATCTGATTTTGTATCTTCGGTAGGTGTGCTTGTATTTTCTTGCTCGTTCCACTCGGCCTGTAGCTTGCGCGCAAGAGCTTCATCAGAGAGAGTTTGCTCAGTGACATCGGGGACTTTTAAATTGATTTGTTCTGTGGTCTGCCCTTTAAAGAACGACTGAATACTGCGAGTCGGCTGTGACGAATCTCCATTTCTTTTCCGCTTCTTTGCTGGACTAGACATTACTCAAAGTGTTGATAGTGTAAGAGCTCATGGTTGCCACTGCGGAAGACGTCAGTCCAAAAGGCGGAGATCAACATTCGCGACACCTTGCGCTTCCGCAGTCAAGTTTCCCTCTTCAACGATGGCCTCCCTCACGGAATTATCTTCGCATGAGCGGACTCGGGTCGAAGATTATTTAAATGACAAGATTCAGGTTTCTGCCGATCTGGAGAGTTTAGATTCGCTGCTCTCCAGTCTACGCGCGCAACAGGAGCTTCAGCGGAAGCAGGTACTACCCCCCACAACCCCGACCTTCTCTCTAAACACTACTGATATAAACTCGTCACCAAATAGTTAGCGGAAGCTAGCGAAGCACTTTCAAATGCGACGAAAGCCTCTAACGACCATGCCGAAGCCACTCGAAAGCAAGCCGAGGCGTTCACCGCGGAGCAAGCGGACATCGACCGACGATTAATGGCCATCACACAATCCGAGACCAGTGATGAGGCGGTACGGAGTCTGGAAAAAAGCATGGAGAAGCTCCAGCGGCTTGAATTATCCAAGGGATATGTGGAGTTGCTTAAGGAAGCTGAAGAATTGAGGTAATGCCGCTTTCACCAAGCATGAGGGGCTGGAGACTGAGACAGCAATACAGCAAGCAAGCTTTGGCAGACATTGCCTCCGAACCACGCGCCGCTTTGAAGCCCTATGCCCGACTACGAACCATCGTCGGACTACTGAAGGACGCCCAGCCTGCTGCCGAAGGGGCGGCCCCCCATCTTGTCGACTATACAGACAAACTAGCCTCTGCACTGAGACAACAGATGAAGACATACTTTAGTGACCGGCTGCAGAAGACGCTTGAAGAGTTGAAATGGCCGACAAGACAATTGAATGTTACCGACCAGCTCCTGGCCCGGTGGAGGCAAGATGTTGAGCTGTTGATCGACCTGCAATTACCGTACGATCAGTCACTTCATGCTCGGATGCATATTCTAACGGGTTTCTTCTTAGTGAACTTCAAAGCCGTGATACACTAACTTCCGGGCTGAGCTTCGAGCCACCAGTTCTGTTCCCGTTAGAGGTTATGGTGCATCATCTTGATCTCCGATTCAAATATCACTTCAGTGGGGACAAGCCAACCAACCGGCTGGATAAGGTAATATCGCTCTATATCTACGCAGAAACAGAAGGCTAACTTGGCTTCTAGCCGGAATATTTCCTCTCGCACATAATGGACCTTATCAACCAATACGGCGGGTTTTTCGTCTCTTATCTGCAACCCATCTTTGATGAAAGGGCCGAAGCGGTCGGTCCAGGTCTGGAATGGAACTTTTACAATGCATCACACAGTTACATTACTGCATTACTTCCTATGCTGAGACAGAAAATCAGCCTGTTCCTCCCCCAAATCTCAAACTACCCTCAATTGCTCAGCCACTTCATTCATGAACTGATGAATTTTGATAACGAGATCCGAGAAACCTGGAACTATATGCCAGATCCATATGCGGACGACAATTGGAAGGGCGTGACCTGGGAAGTGTTGACCAAACAGGGCTGGTATGATCGATGGCTTGAAGTTGAGAAGGACTTTGCGTTGGCGCGATACAAGGATATCATCGACACCGCGGACAGTGGAGAAATCGACTACGATGGCATGGAGCTCACTGCAACGAAACCAACAAAGGCTGCAATCCGCGTGAATGACCTTCTCGAAACCATAACCGAGCGCTATCAGCCCCTGTCATCTTTTAGCCAGAAGCTGCGGTTCCTCATTGACATTCAAATCACGATTTTCGATCAGTTCCACGAACGCCTCTATTCTGCACTAGAAGCCTATCTCGCAATGACGTCCACGATTGGACGGACTGTACAGGGGGCCGACGGGCAGGCCAGCGTCGAGGGTATCGCTGGGCTGGAGCGACTTTGCAGAGTATTCGGAAGTGCCGAATACCTCGAAAAGAAGATGGAGGATTGGAGCAACGATGTGTTCTTCGTTGAGCTCTGGTCCGAACTTCAAGATCGGGTTCGACAAAACCGAGATAGCGGTCGCAACGTAGCCGGTACTATGTCTGTCGCAGAGGTAGCGTCGCGTACCTCACCTGCAGTGGCCAACAACAACGGCACCCAGACCGCGGCATCACCCGATGGCGCTCTCTTCGATGAGACGGCATCCGCCTACCGTCGTCTCCGACTTCGCTCGGAAACTATCATCACATCCACCTTGTCCTCTAATATACTCGCCGCTCTGAAGCCCTACTCTCGCGTATCCACATGGGCAACGCTGTCGACCCCCTCTGCCACAGCGACGGCATCTCCCCTCTCACCCACTTCCGATCTCTCCCATGCAATGCGTGTCTTGTCCACGCAGCTCTCATTCCTCTCTCGCGCACTGGGGACTGCGCCTTTACGACGAGTCTCGCGCCAGCTCCTATTGTCAGTTCAGAGCTACATCTGGGACAGCATCCTAACTAAGCACACCTTTTCTGAGACTGGAGCGGCCCAGCTTGCCAGCGATGTCGATCATCTCTGTCACGTTGTGGATTCTGCACTCGGTGCGTCTGGCCAGGCAGGCATCTCATTGCAGACCATCAAAAGGCTCAGTGAGGGATTGCGTATACTTTGCTTGAGTACGGCTGGGCAAGGGGACGTCTCTGCAAAGGAGGACGTGCCTTTAAGGCTATGGGATGTGGAGAAGATGCTATTTAGGGACAACGAGAGTGCACGGGGCGTGCTTGCTGAATTAGAGATTGACTCTCTATCGGAAGCTGAGGCTCGCTCCGTGTTGGAACGTCGGGTCGAGATTGGCAGTTGATGGCTTTGATATCACTCTATACCCAAGCTATTCTCCTTGCACAGAATTTATTACTACTGTTCAGGTAGGTATAGTTTGAACCTATGCCGAGTACTTTACAACCTCTGCATTTGAGCTCCGAGATATTGGCTCATCTTGTTCTTAGGGTGTTAAATTGATACACAGCCTTATATACTGCACCAGATATCTTGTATGTCGTATCCCGTCTCTCATGTCCATAAGCTGTACTCTATATATGCAAGTAAATCAAAAGAAAACAAATCACGCACCTGCTCAAACGCGGTGGACAACAGGCCCGTGTCCACGCTCACCAAGCCGCTTCTGCGGAACGGCCGAGTTACTCGCCTTCAAAGACTCAACAATACCAGGACCCACCTCCTCGATGGCGCGGACAAGCGAATCGACAGTCTCCTTGGTCGTCTGGACATTCACCACACACCGGAAGAACTTCCCATTCCCAGCCGCATCCTCGTCTCCACTGGGGGCGCAAAGTCCACCATGAAGCCCTTGGGCACGATCGCATGCGTCACCTGCTCGGTGACCTTGCTGTTATTCTTCGCGCGCTGTGTCTCATTCGAGACAATGCCACGCGGGTACACGAACTCCTTGCCCGGGGCGTAGTAAAAGCACACCTGCAGACAAGGCGGGGGGTTCTCACTAATAAGAACGAAATCAGGATGTTGCGCGATGGTATTAGCCAAGTGCGCGGCGACGTCGCATGCCGAGTCAATCTGCTGCTGGTAGCCCTCACTGCCGTAGTATGTCCAGCCCAAAAACAGTTTGAGGGAATCCGCACGTCGACCACATTGGAGGGTGAGGTCTGCCAAGTCCCACACTTCCGGGGAGTCGGCTTCCAATTCATTACCGTTGGCAGCGGGCTCGTCTTCTTCGTTGTGGAATAGATATCCCGCGGGGAGGGTGTTCGCCTTGTGGAACTGGCGCATATCGGAGGCCAGCAGGTACGAGCAGGTGACCGGAACGCCAAGCATTTTGTGCGGGTTAATGGTAATGCTGTTTGCTTTCTCTGCGCCGGCTAGCTTATGTTTCTGACGCTGGGAGAAAATGAACGAGCCGCCCCAGGACCCATCGATGTGGAACCACATATTGTATTTTTGGCAAATGGCTGCGATTTCGTTGAAGGGGTCGAAAGAGCCCATGACGGTTGTGCCTGCGGTGGCATTGACATAGAACGGCGTTCGGCCTTCGCTCTGTGCCTTCTGGGCCAGTTTCTCAAGCTCGGCTGGTATCATGCGGCCGACTTTGTCGATGGGAACGGGCCAAACGGCACTGCTGCCGAACCCGAGCATTTGCGCCGCTTTTTCCACGCTGTAGTGGCCGTGCGCGCTTGTGAAGAGCACGAACTTATACGCGCCGTTTCCGTCTGTTTTTGTGCTGGGGTAGAGATTGTTGCGCGCAATAACAATGGAGGTGGTGTTCGATGCGGATCCACCTTGTACGGAAATACCTCCTGCTCGTGGACCATTCAGCCCGAAGAGGTTCGCCAACCGTTGGCCGGTATATTTCTCAATGACTGTCAGCGCAGGTGACACTTGGTAGACGTGTACGTTGGTGTTCAAGGTAGCGAGGATGAGCTCTGCTGCCACGCCGGGCGCATTGGTTGACGCATACAGCTTGTCCAAAAAGCCCTGGTGCCAGGTGTTGACCGAGTATTTCAGGACCTTTTGCAAGACCTCAATGAGGCCTTCCTGCCTGGTGCCTTTCTCTGGGATTTCGAGCTGGAGGATATCCCGCAGCTCTTCGGGCTTCTTATAGTCTACCAACGAGGTCCCAGCCAGCCCGGTATGTCCATTCGTGCCGTTGGTGCCGTTGGTGCCGTTGGTGCCATTTTTCTGTATCGAGGACCCGTAGCGATCCTCGTCTGCAGATCGGATAAAGGGGATGAGGAGGTCTTCCACTGCTTTCAGAAGCTGAGTATAGTTATTATATTAGTATCAGAAATATCAAATAGAGGATCTGGTGGGGTGTAGATCATTGCGACATGGAGTTGACTCACGCTTTGCACTTCATAGGCGCGGTTGGACTGCGCAATGCCTGACATTTGTACAGATTCTCAGGTTCTAGTATTTAAAGATGCAATAGACAGGAGCGAGTCTATAGAAAAGAAATAGAAAAATAAACAGGGCAAAAGGCGCAATTGGAAAAAAAAAAAAAAAAAGTTTACCCGGCGATCTCGGAGATGACGATAATCCCGTAGAGCCTGACATCATCCAGTCTCTCGAGCCTGGAGCATTGGTCTATACAAACTACTCAGCTATGTACTCGTATTTTGAGGATTCTTCTTATCTACATTCCTTACATATGTACCGGATAATACCTGGCACTCGAGATCTTTTCCCTTCTATTTTAGTGCTCACCTCTTGCCGCATTTTGATCTCAGAGTAAAATTGAGCATGCCCCTGATTAGGAATGTGTATGCATTTCTACTACAAATATACGTGGTGGCTCCCCTGGTTGATGTGCAGATCCAATATCGAAAGTGGGCTCGATATGTGTCTCACCTTTTCTTGAATCGATCACCGGTATTCTCACACGAAGGGTGGTGAACATGGTAATTGAAGGTGACTTCATAAAATTAAGATTGCCCTAGACCTAACCAAATACTAATACAGAAGAAGTGTAAAACATAAAGCGTGTATTCATGCGGAAACTTGGCCCCATAGCGCGATATCCAGCAGACTAGCGAGATCGGTCGTACCGTCCTCTCTGACAACAGCACACCCAGAGCCTCTCAACTCTTCCCAGTCCCGAAGATGTCGTTCAATGGTCTCTCCCATAGCAGATGCATTAAAGATTTCACACATTCTCCAATGTGCATCGAGAATTGCGGGGCATGGAATCTCGTACTCTGTGTTTGGCAAAAATCGGACGCGTCGATCGGAGGGAATGGCGGGGATGTCAGCCGGGGGGTAACGCTTGTAAGTCTTCACCTCGTACTCATTTTCGATGTCCTGATAAGAAGAGTGAGCATAAATGGTTTCATGGTAGATCATCGCCTGCTTACGGTAGGCTTCAAGGCAATTGTGAATTTGCCAAACTGGGTATGCACCGAGTCTCGAAGAGTGATCCCATTACGAAGAGTGTTGATCTCCTCTACTGAAAGCATTTCTCGTAGCGTAGGGAAACACTTGTACAGTAGGGTCCATGTACTTGATGTATCTCTTGGCGCTCCGGACACCCCTGGCCAAGAGGCAAACGCAAAAGGAATTATGTGAGCCCCCTCAGTCGGGCCATAGAAAACGTTTTCTGGTTCCCCTTCGTGCTCCCATTGATCGGTGTTCAGTTGACCTGTGATTACACAGCGATAGTTGTCCCGCAGTTGGAGCTGTGCCGCGAACGAAGGGTCACGGCTTTCCGGTTGATCGAGGGTAGAGGCAACTATGTCAACGTGCTCCTGGCGCTTTGAATGAGGACTTTCCACAACAGAGGGTGCTTTTGATCGGGATTTCACTATTTAGCAATGTCAAGAAAAGTCAACGGATACTTTTGAACGGAATGTACTTACTCGGTGCAGCAAGTCCGGTGAAAAGGTTCATAAAAACATCGTACAGTTCACGGTCGGAGCTTGTCTCAATAACATCTCTCGCGATGGAGGTTCTGCCGGCCTCTGGTAGCCACGTGAGAAATGCATTCAAGCCGCTTTTCAACAGCGTCTCATGGCGAAGAGACTGGTTTTCATAAGCCTGGATCTTAATCCGGGCGTCTTTCTCCAAGCTGGTTAGAGAGTCTGTAGTGTCCGTGGAGAGTGTTGACAGTCCGCGGGGTGCTGTGGGTGGGGGTACTGTGGGCAGGAATTCTCTTGCCAATCGACGTATACGCGGCGTGTTGGAAGGTGAAGCTGATCGATTTCTCTTTGCCATTTTGGAACGGGGCGTATTGCATAGAATTGATAGACGCCAAGTAAAGGAAGATCTGCAGACCCCGAGCAGCCGGGGAAACCGGATCTTCAAATATCCTCCAAGTTCAATATAAGACACATTGAACTCCATGAGAATCCAAGGATCATATATACAAATGAGTTAGCTCCATAATTATTGGCGTTTGATTCTGATGTCTTCGATCTCCACGAATGAACTATATATAATTCGTCGATTTTCTAAATATCTCCAAGGTGTTTTAGAATATGATATATCGATTCATAAGAAAGGTATAGAAATAGATATAAAGCGATAAAACAATTGAATGCATTAACGCCTTTTTGTATGAGTACATGTGCATTTCGTCCAATATGTAATTTTATCACCAGTACCTCTTCACCTGCTAGCCACCGCAGTCTGATTCGCCCCAGTAGCGCCAGCATCGGCTGCTTCCTTGGCCGCTGCATAACGGGCCCGAGCCTGCTCAAGTTTAGACTTGGGACGTTCCGCGCCTTCATTGCCCTCGGTTCGCTCCTCAAGGCCCTTGGCCTTGTGAGCCCAATCGCGACGGCGGCGCTTGAAGAGATCCATTGACCAGTTTCGCCAGACTGCGCGGCCGACAAAGGAATCGCGGAGCTCCTGTTCATGCTGCTCGAGTTCTTGCGCCATGCGCTCCTTGACGAAGAAGATATCCTTGGTGGCAGTCCAGAGCGCATCCACCACGTGTGAGCCGCTGCTGCTCAAGGCAAGAGGTGTGAGGTGGCCTTGGAAACGGGTGGTGAGCTGTCGCCGGATTTGAGGCGTGGAGGTTGTGGAAGTCAGGGCCTGTTGGAGAACGCGGGAAGAGGTGGTTTCTTGAGCAAGTTGTACGATGGTTTCGGATGATTGGGCGAGGAGACTCGTGTAGACAAGTTGGCTGAGAGGGCCAGGAACAGTCAACATAATTTGTGCCAGCAGAGAGCCATGAAGTTTCTCGGCTTTCTCGGCCGCAGACACCGGGGGTGGGCCTCGTGGCTTGCGCTCCTTTCCGTCGTTGTCCTCGTCCATATCATGGTCTTCAGATTGCGGGGCCTTGTTCTCGGAGGGGTTGAATTTGAGCATCTGCTGCAGTCTGATAACAGGATCTTGGCTATAAGCATCCTTAAGTGCTTCGGCAAGAGGCTTTGTGTCGACGCCACGGACTACACACCGCTCGATCAACATCTTGGGGACAATGAGTCTCGACCGTTCAATCAGGCCCGGAATTTCGGGGATAATGTTGGTCAGGGCAATCTTCAAGTCATCCTTGCCAAGCCTTTCCAGCATCCGAAGAACCACATATCCAGCAGTGCTGTTGCGAGAGAGGGAGCCGATTCGGTCACCCAAGTTGTTCCTGTAAAGGTTTTTGAATGATTTACCAGGAAGGTATCGCACCATCGTCTCTAACAGGCGAGAACCAACTGGGTCGTAGAGGAGACCACGAATGAACACCGCGCTTTCGGATTCTTCCTCGAACGACTCATCGGGAACCAGTCTGCGGATGGTCGACTTAGGATCTTTGGCGCTGGACTTTCCGAAATGCGAAAGTTCCAGGAACAGCAACACCTGCAGCACGGGATTTCCAACCGGATGAGTAGCCAGGGCTCGGAGATAAACATCATCGAGACCGGAAACCATATCAGTCATGATCTTCTTGAGCGCCGGCTCAAACGCCTCTGGAACAGCGTGTTTCTCGGCTTTCGATTTGCCTGGCTTCTCCTCGCCCTGAACTGTCGGAATCTCGATTCTTTCCTTCTTCCGACTTGCGACAAACGACTCATTTGACGTGACATCAACTGGCTCGCCTGCAAGAACCAGCAGTAGCACTCGGATTGTGTGCGACGCAAATCGCTCTGTCAACAGATATCCCCAATTTTCCTTCAACTCCTCAATAACAGCCATGAACATTTCTGCGAGCGACATCTCCGGCTCTTCCTCTGCTTCTTCGTCTGACTTTTTGGGTTGAGATTTCGTCTTTTGCATGACGGCAGGCGCAGCGTGAATGAAAAGTGTCTCACAACAATGGCTGGCGAAGCGATGCTGCACTAGGTGGAGGAAGTGACCGATAAATTTGCTGAATATCCGGCGCAGTTGACGAGCGTCTGACATTGAGATCAATTTCTCCATGAGTCTCGAACAGCCCTGACTGCAGGCAATCTTCAACTCCTTGCCACTGGCTTCCGCGTACACACTGTCGACAAACAAGCTGCGCTCTTCGGCATCCTGGAACTGGTTGAGCTCCAGCATTTCGTTGGCGCGCTGGAAGTATTCGGACTCCTCCTCGTCTAGAAGACCGTAGAAAACCATGTCCCCATCGTTATTAGGCTGCTCGCCTTCCTGCTCTTCGCCCTGGTCAAGGGGAATGTAGTCCTCATTTTCGGCAATTTGGATGTCATCGTTGGCCTCGTTGCTCTCGTCGGCGTCGTCGGCAGAGGGCTTGATTCGCTTCGCGACCGGTTCTTCGGGAGTTTCCTCAAACTTTCTCTTGGAATCCTCTTTCTGAGCTTTCTTTTCGGCCCTGCGGCCTCTCTTTTGTTGTTCACGAGGCATTATGGCGGTGTGTCGTGAGGGAAGATGGGGTTGAAGCGCTGGAAATTTTTTGGATAAGCGGTGGTCCAAGCGTCTCCGCGGTGATAAGAGTTTGGTCTGTTTGCAACTACGGCCATTCTATAAGACCAAAACAACAGGCCGATTATTGAGTAGAGCAAATTATAATTGGATTTCATATGGCATCACTAATATACAGGTTCATTTTGTATCCTTTACACTGCAGAATAAATGGCAGAGACATGGCGCCCACATTCAACACGCTGTTCCATGTTCACATTGCGCGTTCCGACCTTGCCCTTGTGGCGAGGCATGATCTGCAATCGCGCTTCAGCCTGGGCTTTCTTGTTTTCGGGGGGTGCGTTGATGTAGGTAGGCTTGGACTGATTGCTTCGCCTTCCTGTTCCCAGCTGGAAATGCTCGTTGCCTCCCCACCAGAGTACATCATAGCCCCAGTCTTTAGATTGATCCAAAGAGTCCTTGGTAGTCTTGCTAACATTGGTTTTGTTGTCCAAAATAGCAGAGACATGTGTTGTACCGACAGACATGGCCCTAATGCGGATAGGGGTCATCTGATTTGTCTTCTCGTCATACTCACTCATACCACTTAGGGCTTTCACCTTGGTGGGCGAGTCCTGCAGGTGAACCCATCTGCCATTTCCGAGAGTACCCCAAATTCCCCTACCACAGGCCCATGTGTCTGCAGTTACATGTCCAAGATCATGAACATTGGCAGCCTCTTCTTCGTGTCCCAGAATGCGCTTGGAATCGACGGAGAAGAAGGTGTTGGCGCCACCAGCAGCAATGCTGGTAACCTTGGGCTGGTAGAGATTTCTTCTATATAGCTTTTGAACCTTCATAAGGAAAGGAGCATCCTTGAAAGGCCTCTCGGGTTCAAAATCAACACCCAATTGGCCAAATGAGTTGTCGCCAAAGCCAAACATACGGCCATCTTTGGTTAGCGCCAGCGAGTGGTAATCACCACAAGCAATCTGAACAATCTTAGAGCCTTTGAGAGCTGTAATTTCATGACAGGCATCTGCCGGCCCTTTGGGTCTGGTGGACCAGGTAAGTCCCTCCACACCGAGTTGGCCAAGCGAAGGGTAGTTTTCGGTGGATGACGCCGCAGAGAAGACTCGGCCAGAGCTTGTGAGAAGCAGTACATGTTCCTGTCCTCCACTGATTGTAGTGACCTTTTCACCAAGCTTCAAAGATGGGCTCAGCACCCGGTAGCTCAGATTAGACTGGTTAGGCCAGAACGGAACCCAAGAGCTTTCCGTTGTCTTTGGGCCGGTGCGTTGCCCGTCCTTGGATATGGGCAGTGAGTATACAGTCCCATCCGATGACAGCGCAATGATTCGACTTTCGGACAGAGCGAGTGAGGTGAGATTCTTGCCGGTCAGAGTCACCGTGGGCTTGAAGTCCGACTCCGAGTACGCCTTGCCCCATTGAACTAGATCTCCGTTCTCAGTGATTGCTGCACCTGACTTTTCCTCGATCTTGAGATCTCTCAGCACCTGGCCGTCAAAGTATTTGAAGCGCCGAGGAGTCTTGATGTCGGTATCTTTGGATCCCGGATCCACCACCCGATAAACGTTCGAGCCCCATGTGTAGACGGCGGGACTTTTCAGGCTTCGTTTTTCTTGAATGAACTGAGCTTGGAGGTCGTTGACATCGACGGGCACTTTCTTCGTAACCTCCGGGCTACTCATCCAAGCATCCTTTCCACCATCAGCTAGGTATGAGTATCCCAAAAAGGCTGCAGTTCCTGTCACAGCGAATCCGAGAGAATTGCGGATCCAGTGTGATGACGGGCCTGGCTTTTGCGATTGACTGCTAGCAAACCGGGACCATGGCGCATTTAGTGACTGAGCCGTAGAGTTTCTGAGGGGACGAAAAGCGAGGACAGAGTGCGTCGCGGGCCGTCGCATTTGGTTTTTCAACATTGTGGATGATGGCTGGATCACCAGCTAGAGCATAACCAAGCTGCAAAGGTGAGGTTATATCCGGGGAAGCTCTCAATGCCGCGCCTGTGATTTGTTGCAGCATCCAGGCGGGATCTATCGGCAGAATCCATCTCGGAGTTGACCACATCGCAGTTGGACCTTAACATCTAACTTGGCGTGAATTCCACTCTAGATAAAGTCGATAGAGAGAAATGAGCTGCGGGCTGACTCCTATCACACTCCCTGGGCCTTGAACGCACCATGTCTTCTACAAAGCAGCAGCGTGCCCGCCGTCAAACCGCCCCCTCTGGCCCGCCGCGCAAACCCACCGCCAAAGAAACTCAACCAAGCCTCCAAGCATTGGACGAGAAGTCACCTAGCGCTTCTGAGTGGAAAACACTAGGATGGACCAACGAACTTGAGTTTTCCCAATGGCTCAATGATGTCAAGAGTGAGCTGATTGAGGAGAGCTACGATGAGTACCAGTATGATCGACATTGGACGGTTATCGGGGGTGTACTAATTTACTTTCCTGTAGGAATTGCTTGGATGAACTTGAACAATCGAAAGAGCACATTGACGAAATCTTAACGAACACCCTGACCCTTCTGGATGACCTATCCAGCTTGTCCGAATCATTCAAATCGGTCGAGACCCAAACATCGAACTTCGAGAAACAATGCCAAGGGCTTTTGTCTGCCCAGGAACGAGATACAAAACTTGCGAATGGCATCCAGAACAACCTCCACTATTACGATTTCTTAGACCCCGCATCGCGACGGCTAAATGCTCCCGGTGCGGGGAATACAGTTCGCGACAAGGAGTTCTCAGATATGTTGAGGCGTCTGGACGTGTGCTTGGATTACATGGAAACACATGTGAGTGAGCTCGTCGTGGATATTTATGCGCCTATCGCTTACCTCCGCGCAGCCGGATCAAAAAGAAGCAGAAGTCTATCGCTCGAGATACCGTCTACTGCTAACGCGTGCCTTGACGCTTATCCGCGGCAACTTTGTATCTTCACTCAAGGATATTTACCAGAATGTGTCCAAAAAGATTTCAGATCAGCAGTTGAATGACACGGCCTTGTCGGCTCTTCTGTACGCCAAGTTCAGGGTTGGAGCACCCGAGCTGAAGCAGATTGGAATCGAGATCCAAAAGAGAGCTGTGCCACCGCTTAACCCGGATCAAAATAACGAAGCAGAGTATCAAAGTCTGATGAACGAGCTGCACAGCAATTACTCGGCTACCCGTGCAAAGCTGATCATTCCGCTTGCTCGTAAAAAGCTCGGCGAAATCACACAAACGCCTAGTTCGTCCAAGGACCTCGTTGCCTTTGCCCGAGCTAGTATCAGTTATATCCGTGGTCTGTGCCTAGACGAATATGATTTATGGGGAGAATGGTTTCACGGACAAGGAGGCTTGTATGACTTCCTTGAGACGCTATGTGAACCACTTTATGATCACCTTCGCCCACGGATTATCCATGAGTCTGATATCGTCAAGCTATGTCAGCTGTGCAATCTACTGCAGACTCGCTATTTCTCTGACCCAGAAGAAGAACCAGAACAAGTCGAGACGAACCATCTGGACTTTTCGGTTTTGATCCAGCCCGCTCTGCAAGACGTTCAGGCCCGACTTGTCTTCCGTGCTCTGGCTGTTCTGCGCGACGAAATCGAACGATACAAACCTCGCCCAGAGGACATCGATTACCCCATGCGCAACCGACAGGTATCTTTGACTGTGTCAGACACTCAGATCTCGGGCAAGAAAGACACATCTGCGGATACACTAATCGACATGACGGCCAAACAAGGCGACGACACAGGCGACTCTACACAGGAGACAGACGGAAAATGGGACTTTGAGACCCAGACCGCCCTAAAGGGCTGGTATCCAACCCTGCGAAAAGCGATCTGGCTCCTGAGTCGGATATATCGCCTAGTGAATGTAAGATGTCTCCCTGTGACGGCCGTGACCTCCCACCTATACTGACCATCTTAGTCTACCGTCTTCGACGACCTAGCCCACCAAATCGTACACCAAACAACCCTCTCCCTCCAAAACGCCAGCACCCTAATCTCCGCCAAAGCCACACCAGCGGACAGTCAGCTGTTCCTAATGAGCCACCTCCTGATCCTAAAACAACAAATCGTCGCCTTCGACATCGAATACGTCTCCGCCGACATCTCCTTGGACTTCTCCGGCATGACAAGTACATTCTGGGAGCTGCGCGAGCGCGGCGGCCTCTTCAACCCACGCAACCTGATGCGCCTCGTGGGCCACGGCCTCGTACCGCGCGTCGTCGAGAACATGCTCGACGCAAAAGTCGAGTTGGATGGTCGTCTTCGCACAGTCATCAACGACTTCATCAATGCCTTTGCTGCGCGCATGACCGCCTCGCTACCGGCTCAATTCGTTGATTCTCGCAATCTGGCCCGCGGTGAACTGATTCTTCCTTCCTGCCGCACTATCGAGAAAGAGGTGCCGGGTCTGCGTAAGGTCTTGAATGCGTATATCGACGACACGCGTATGAAAGAGACGCTTGTTGGGGCGGTCCAGGACCGCACTATTCAGATTTATGAGGATTTCTTTGAGAAGTATACTTCCTCCGAGAAGGCCAAGGGCAATTTTGTTAGTAAGAAAGGGAAGGGTCGGGACGATGCTGTCTGGGATGTTAATACCTTTGCCGAATGGTGCGAGGGTGTGTTCCGTGTCGGTGTCGCTGGGTTGCAGGCTGATATCCCCGAGGACGATGACGATCTCCTAAGTACCAGCTCTTAGGATTTGGATTCGTTCTCATGATCTTTTTTATTATCCGCTTTTTGAGCATAGATACCATGTTGAATTGAGTACTTTTGTACATGTACAAGCTGAAGAATTGTACAAATTCTTGTTAGCCCTAAGCAATTCTTGCCAGTATTGTAGTGTATCACAATCAGAGTATACAGAGGGAATAATAAATTTCCCCCGTAAATGTTACTATTCACAAATTTCAGAAGAGGTATATACAGCTGATCAGAAAGCCGGAAGAATCCAAACGATAAATCTCGCTTTGACGCATGTCAAAAAAAAAAAGGGTATGTACGGTCGATAGGAGAAAGCACAAAATCGTTAAGTTACTCCGAACCCAGCGAAACAATCAAAATCAAACCAAGGGAACTCAAAGAACATCGCGGATCTTCCCGTACAATTCCGTGTCTAGGAAGTTATAGTTCGCATCGGACTCGCAGAAGGGATGGCGGGTAAGCAGGGTTCCAGCAGTAGGACGTTCAGCCGAGTCACTGGGAATATGTTAGTAAAAGAAAATCCCAGAAACCAAGGTTTGAAAAATCCATGCATGAAAACTTACATTGTGAAGCAATCGTACATGAATGCAAGAGCCGCGGGACTAATGTTCATAGAAACATCATCCGGAATCGGTGGAGCCTGGCTCAGGCTGCCGAGTTTGAAGATGGCGCCAATGGCCTCCTCCTTGCTCCATGGTCGACGGCCTGCGAACATCTCCAGAACCACACAGCCAAGGGACCAGATATCGACCTTGGCGCTGTAGCCTTGGCCCTGGGACTGGATGACCTCCGGGGCCATCCAGAAGACAGAGCCTTGCATGGAGTTGGATGAGTCGTTGCCGTAGATGTCGTCTGTCTTCTTGGAGATACCGAAGTCGGAGATCTTGCATGTGCCATCAAGATCCAGGAGGATATTGTCTGCTTTCAGGTCGCGGTGGAGGATTCCCTTATCGTGCAGGTATGCCAGTCCGCCCAGGGTTTGCCGCGTCAGTGATCTCACGACACTTTCTTCAAATTTGCCATGCTTGCGCAGACAACTTCCGACAGACCCACCGGAAATATACTCCAAGTAGATAGAGATGGAGAATTCACCTCGCTCGCATCCAAGATACTGTACGATGTTGGGATGTTCGAGGTGCTGCATCGTGTCAATCTCTTGGTCCAGAGCGGCCACCATCTCCTTGATACGGTCTTTGTCTGCCCCTGCAATTCGGGGGTTGATCTCGACCAGTTTGACAGCCAAGACTTCACCATTGTCTGCGTTCATGCCTAGGTATACGCGACCATAAGTACCCTTGCCGATAAGCTGACCACGGATGATGCGGAAAGTGGGCTGTCGCTGAGGGACAGGGCCTGTATTGGACGCCACTTGGGTGCTGTTTTGAGGGATCGGATCGAGTTGGCTAAGCCGGGTGCCTGGCCTAGGCTTGATTTGCATAATTTTGGCGCCGAACATCTTGGTACTCTTTCGGCGCAGAAGATCACCCGACCTCTGGGGACCAGCATTGCTAATGCTGTTCGTTCGGTTTGCTCCCTGGGCCACCTGTCGAATGGATTTCATGCGAGAGAGTCCGCCGCCACCGCCTCCACTACGAGCAAGTTTCTGTCGAGCAAAATTGGCAGGTTCAGGTGGTCTCACCGGAGCTGTATCAGGTGCATGGGTTGCATGCGGCATAGGTGGCAGTGCTTCCTTTTTCACGTCATGTTCGCTGATAGCCTTGGTATTGGGCGATGAGGGCTCATCCAAGTAAGGAGCGTCAAGATCAACGTCAGGGAAGAAGTCATCGAGATGGTCGATAACGCCTTCGACAGCGGGTCTGCTTGCCCAAATATCTCGTGCAAATGACTCCCGCCGTAGTGGTCCAGGTCTCTCATCTTCAGGCGAGACTGGTCCCCAGGTACTAGACACCGGTTCCTTCCCATCAGATGCCTCCCCGCTGGAACTGGGACCGGCAGTGCTTGGAGATTTGAACCTGACGGACAATTTTGATCTTAACTGATCCTTTGTGTTGACAGTGAGCGATGGCCTCTCCGACTTCTTGTCAGCCTCCTTTTGCGCTTCTCTCTGTTCTTCCTGGGCCCTGGAAGGTCGGACTTGGAATAGGCCATCGTCCGAGTCATCATCGGAGTCATCATCAGAGTCCTGTTGCTGCTGAGGAGTTCGCTGGAAGGATACTTGATTCTCTTCAAAGTCGAACTCTGGGCCAAATGACTTGCGGGATTGCAACCCTGGTCTCGGTGGGTCTTCAGAAACAGGCTTTTCGGGTGACTGATTGGCAAACGAGACTGGCGGTTTCTCGCGTTCAGTGCCCATCTTCGAGGCGGGCCTCGAAGAGTCTGAAACATAGTCAGCGGGAGATCGATCAGGCCGCGCTGTGTCATGCATATACTGACCGAGGGTTGTTCTACTTGAAAATGTTCCAGTAGAATCAAATGATCCTGGTCGCTCAGACCCGGAGCTTGCACTGTCTTGAGTGTTGGCTGAAGGCTTAGATGTAGCCGGTACCGAAGGCAATGGCGTGCCAACGGCACTTGTAATGCGGCCAACGCTGGCAATTGCTGCGCCCAAGGACGGCTGCAACCGGTTTTCACGGTTTTCACGAGTGGTAGGTCTCCTGCTGAGAGAATTGACCTTGGTAAGAGTGTTGGACTCGATTGGAGCTGTTGGAGGTTTGCGAAGTGGTACGAGAGTATCCCCTTTCTTTTCGTCGTAAGGCGAGATACGAGGACTGTCAAAATCAATGATCTCGTTTCGCCTGTACCCGGTGTCACTGTACGCATTTTTGTTCTGGTGAGACTGTGGTATTTTGGATTGTAAATACTGTTTTTGTTTGCGCTCGACTTCGCGGAGATGCTCCTCATGGCGAGCGAGCAAATCGGATTGGTCAGACCCAAGAGCTTGGGTTGCGTCCTGTCCAGGCTCTGCCGAGGACGCCTTGCCTGTCGAAGCCTTGAGAGTAGTTTGCCGAGAGCCCAACAATGGAGATTCTGGTCTGGTGCGATGCGGTGATAACCTATTGAGGGCTTCTTCGTCCAAGGGCTTCCTATGGACCTGGTGGTGTGTTGCCGTGGGGGACATATTGGACTTGTCTGCGAATGAAACTCCCAGGCCATCGACTCGAGGAGTATTAGATGGCATGGGAAGCATAGGAGTTCCTCGTACAAACAGCTTGAGAGAACCATATGCATCCGACTTGCTTCGACGTGACTGTGCGAGGTTTGCGTCACTCATAGGATCCTCATGCTCACTCTGCCCGGGCTGAGTGAAAAAAATCTGAGCATTGGTCGGGTCGACCGCGAGGCTTTCACAGATCCCGTTACGCAATGACTCGTAAGAGTCCAGGTCGGAGATGTCAAGCAAGCGGAAGTTCAAGCCATCTGTGGTGACAAATATCCATTTTTTTGTCTTGGTGGTCGCTGTGGATGGACGCTCACCAACAGACATGTCGCTGGAGTTGTAAGAAGGCTTTATATAAGGAAGATAGGCCTCATTCGGGCGAGTTTCCGGGCTCGTCGTAGGTGACGAGTCTTCATGGTGCTGATCAGGAGATGGCTGACTTTTCGGCTTCTTCTTCAGAATATTGGAGAAAAAGCCCTTGTGTTCCTTAGAGTACGAAGACGAGGATTGGTCACTCCATTGCCGACCAAACCCATCTTGAGGCGAGGGGCGAGCACCCTCTGGGCCTTGCCTGCGAGCATCATAATCTTGGCCTTGTCTACGTGCATCATAGTACCGGCCTGTGGCGCCCCGACTGAATCCGGGGATCGACTCAGTACTATTGCCCCGAGAGTGATCATGCTGTTTCAACGTGAGATCCCCAGTAGATGATGAGAAAGCTCCTGTATAAGCGGGTGACGCATGTTGAAGGGCTGGGCTACCACTATTTGGACTTTCTTCATGGGGCCGAAGAGATGATCCCTGAAAAGTGCCCGATTCACTGCCAATGGACGGACTCTGGCGTCGATGGTCGGTGTTCATCCCCGACAAGGCGGTGCGGGTATACTCAGACCGCAAATGGTCAGGTCGCATCCAATTTTCTCGTGCCGGAGAGTCATTGTATCTCGGCGAATCGTGGCCACCAGGGACCGGCATGGTAACCGAACGTTGCCCAGGTTGCTTTTGGCCGTGGTTGGAGGCGTGTAATGCACTCAGATGATCCGGACTAACATCATTAACACCAGGGATAGGGCCAGCAGAGCGTGGCTCTGGGACATTATTGGAGAAGTAAGCTGCACTAGTCTCAGGGAACGCAGTCGCCGGCGGCTGCGTCTGATTCAGTGGTGTGGAGACGGTATAGTCTTGCGAACCATCATGGATTTGACGGATCAATTTGCGCATACGCTTTCCTTCATCTCGTTCCCGGCCAGGTTCCCATTTTTTGCCACTCCGGCCGACCTCCTTTGCCAATTGAGGATAGACTACTTGATGCATTTTTCCAAGATTTCCACGCCCACCAGATCCATGTCCAAGCTCTAGGAAGTCGGCGCCTTCGAGCTCCAAGGCTTTGAATGTTTCCTGCCAATCGTTGGAAAATCCATTCTTTGCAAGCCAGAGGAGCACGCGATCCAATGGCCACTGAATCGCAGCTTCACTGTGAGATAAACCACCCAGCGAAGTACCGCTGGGATTGTGACGATGACTTGTAGTTTTGGTAAGTTCGGTAGTTTGAACTGTCGCCTGCTGTTGCGGACTATCGTTGGACGTTAATTCATGAATGTTGCCATGAAGAGCGTAGGGCGAAGAAATAGTGCGGCCACCTGGCGTTTGGGGAAGGCTTGGATCTGTTTTATACGGGACTGAAGTATTGATGTGATCGTGCATTTGGCTGAGACCCAACCGTTGTCTCTCGGCATTGGTGTGGGCATATGGATCATATGGAGCAGCTCTTCCATGGGGGTCGAACAATCCTGGAATGCCAACGCCGATAGTATCGTTCCCGGGTATATAAGTCGCAGATGTCAGAGGCTGATGGTCATGACGCGGAGGAACTATCGACAACTGAGCCGGTGGGCGACCGTATGTTAGATGCTGGTTTGGTGCGGGGGCGAGAGGTGGCGGCGGTGGGAAGCCTGGATTCAGCGGCGGTCTGCCCCAGTTTTGCTGCCACCCTGTTTGAGCACCATAGGTCGCCCCTGGAGGTGGGCCAGGAGGAGGTGGTGGCACCATCGTTTGGGCTTGTGGGTGTCGAGGCGGAGGCGGAGGCAGGTTCATGTGTTGTGTTTGAGAGGAAGGCGGGGGCCCCGGGACATACTGCTGACGGCCATCCATTTTGATAGCCGATGCACTGGATTTGCCGGCTGGGTGTAGTTATATCGCGCTGTCTCGACTGCGACGTCCAGGAGGCGCTTGGGCAGAGGGGGGTTTTCGGGGTTGTTTAGGTATGATCATGCTAGACGTCCCAGGCACCGAACAAACAGTCGGATTCGAGGACTAGATACTCGGTCTTGTTGATCGCTTCAGAGAGGCAGAAATGACACGGATTTAGGTCGTCAGTGCGCGAGTTGACATGGTTCGTTTCGGCGTCACCGATGTTATCGCAGCGCTTGGGATTGCGGAACAGACCGAGATCGCGCGACGGGCTGGTACAAAGCCAAGAGAATCTCAATAATCGACTCAAACGAAGGGGGAAAAAGTCTTCTGAACTCAGTACATGGTTAGTCACCGGCCGAAGAGCTCCCAAGGGTTTAGCTCCCAAAGGTTTTGGAGGGCTGATGCGATTGGGTCGAAAGATTGGAAGATTGCAAGATCACAAAAAAGGTCGAATGAAATCCAAGCAGGTGCAAGCGAACGCAGAACACCACAACTCCTTACTTCCCATGTATTTTCGGGAAACGAATAGAACTCACCGATAATTATCGAAGGGATAATATATGAAATGGCGTGTGGAACGTCGTATATATTGTTTTGATGTCTTGAGAAGAATTGTCACGTGGCTCTTAGATTTGGTAACTTGCTCTTCCTTTTTAGGGTTATAGCAATTGTAGTTATCCTAGGTATCTAGGACACACAGTACACAGTAAGAAAGAAAGAACAGTATAACATACGTTTCAACCCTTTCTGCATGGGATACTTTCCAGACCCCTTCCGAGACCCTGAAATCTCCTAATCTCACCTTCGGTGGCCCGTGATCACCTAGCACCCGTTGCGCGCCAATAACAGCCCTGTGGCGTCTGTCTTCAATTTCTGACATGCTCTCTAGAAACGTTGGATGAGACATTCATGGTTTAGTGTACCCCTATAATTGCCATAGCCCGGAATACTAGTATTAGAGCGAGTCCTTTACGGAGAACTCCGTACTTACACTAGAAGTAACAGAACTCAAAGCCTGTCACTTGAAAAATAGAGTAAAAAAAAGGCATAATAAATTAAATTATATCGCGCTAGTAGCCCAACAGAATACCCATGAAGATTATTTTTGAGAAGTCATAAACATCCACAATTGGACACATCAAGTGGCCCCATTTGTTGTACACAAAAAGCCGAATCTAAATCTCGAGACTTTATACCTCCAGATCTAGAGAACAGTACCCTTGTTCTGTTCCTTGTCCACTCTGTAATGTCTCCACATACCGATACACGGAACAGCAAGCACAAGAATTGCCGTCGCAGCAATACAGCCGTACTTCTGACTGTAGCCGTAGGCGAAGTTGATCGCATCACGCTCCTCAGTGCCGGGCAGAAACTTCATTTGAGCAACATAGCCACCGGCATAAATGGCAGCCCACTGGTCCTTGGCACTCTCGGGCAGGGCCTCACGCAGTCCCTGGGGAAAAGTGTTGGCATAGATGGCAGCAGAGACGGCATAGCCAATGGCACCGCCCAAGTTTGAGAATAGAGAAACCAGCGAGATCATCATGGGAATACCTTCACGGTCCGAAGCGCACATCACGGCCATTTGCTCGCCGATGACCATCATACCTCCAGCGAAGGCAATGAAGATCTGACACATGATAACGTATCCGATGTCGCTGTCCGAGCCACGGAAGTGGATCATCAGCCCGGCGCCGAGGGTCATCAATGGAAGAGCGAAGAAGAGACAGCTGTACTTGAACTCCTTCACATAGCGGATCCATAGGCCGAAGATCGGGGACCAGAAGCAGGACCCCACTGTGTAAATCGCTGTCATATAGCCAGTCATCGTGACATCGAGATTGTATACGACCATCACAAAGTAGTAGTAGTATAGATCCCAGGAGTAGAAGCTAAAATAGAGGATAGCCGAGAGAGCACATGCGCCGAAGACGGTACGGTCCCTAAATAGCTGGTAGGGGATGAAGTGGGTACGAGCGAACCATTTTTCCCAAGCCGCAAATACGAAGAAGAGGCAGAAGCCAATAACTAGCGGGGCGATAAAGGCGGCTTCACCGTATTGTGCACGACCGTAGTTAGCCAAGCTAAAGGGAAGGAGGAACAAGATAAAAGCCGCCATCAGGATGAAGGCACCGATGACTGCAAATTCGGTTAGTGGTTGATTAAGAACAGAGGAAATATATATATATACTCACTATCAAACTCATGCAAGTAGTGAACGACGGACTGCATGATAGTCCGGCCGCTAACTGGACGCCGTAGGATACCCATTTTCCGGGCCTTGTTCTCATAGTACTTAAAGACACCAGCCAGGGGCAGGAAAACAAAGGGCATGATAATAGCAAAAGAGCCGTAGGCCCAGCGCCAGTTGGAAGTTTTCAGGAAATGCGTAGCAGCCAGGGGACCCGTGAACGAAGTGCAGATAAAGGGCGTGGAGGCAAAAGCAAAGGCGAAAGCACGGTTGCGCATACCCGAAGTATCGGCAATGAAGATGTCCAGGATGATATAGATCGCATCATATCCAACCCAGTACAGAACGTATCCGGCAGCGTAACTGTTGGCATTGTTGCAAGCAGCAAGAATGATAATACCGAGGATATACACGCACGTGAAGATGATAAGACCTTCAGCACGTCCCCATAGTGTCAAGATCTTTCCGATGGGGAGCTTAAGAACTCCACCGACAATGCTTGCCAGAATGGTGGCCGTGCTGACCTGAGAAGCATTCTGGAAGTTAGAATAGGCATAGTAGAGGACGTTGGAACCGATAGAGGAATGCAACGCCAGCATAAAGAAGCAGATCCAGATCCTATAGATGTTAGAGTCTAGTTCATCTACTACTCTGCTTCATACTACTTACCAGGCATAGGTCGCGACAACAGCCTTCTTGCTCCAAACCAAAGCAACAGCCTCAGCCTTGCGCACACCATCTGCGGCATTTGCGCTGACCTCGTCGGGATGTTCCCGGATTTCCTTCTCCGCACGATCTAGGTTGTTCAGGCCATCATCATTTGCATTCCGCTCCACATTGGTATCGGTTTTCTCGTTTTCTTGAGTTGGGCGCAGGTCCTCGACGATTGCACCGTCCTTCCGACCACGAGTCAGATTGATGACAACCATGGCTTACAAGCGAGGATCTCTCTTGTATGGGCAGCCCCGGAAGAAAAGATTGAGACTATGAGAAAGAAAAGGAAATGAAAGGGACAATCCGGGAATCCAACTATATATGGATCATTTAAACAGATTTTTAGTACTTTTATTCCTTATGGAAGCTAACCAAGAAAGCGTAGCTGAGACTTATCATTGCACATCCATGGATACAGGTAGTTAGTGCACCAAAGTGCCTGGGTTGAACGGATCAGATAACCCAAGCCATGGAACTAGAGCCGAAAAAATGATCCAGTCGGCACGCCACGCAATCTGGAAGGCTGTGAAATTCACCAGTGCTTTTCGTGGCTGAATTATGCCGGTACCATTCTGCGCACAGATTGGTTTATGGGCCACCGGTCAGGTCCGGCTTGTTTTTAGGGTTTGGCTAGACGGCTGAGAAAACCCGGTTTCCCGGCAGTCAGTCGCGGTAGGCTCGTTGTTTTTTTTTTCTTCTCTCTTTTTTTCACCTTCTATTATTTTCCCAGGATTTTATATTATATCTAGCCTATGAATTCAAGTGTTGCATTGCAGCTTGGAGGTAGGAGGTAGATACAACTAGGATATCCAAGAGTAGCAAAAAATACAGGGGAAACATGGGTTTTTCTAGTAAATTAATAGACCCCAAGACATGTTATATTACCCGATCAGTCAGGCCTCCAATGAAAATGCAAACCTATTGGGCGCCACAGGCTTGTTTTGCGCGAAGTGGAGAGGAAGGTGACAATCAGATGTATTTCGGGGCTCCACCCGAAATCTGCAGGGTGCCACATGATGTAGAGGTAGCCTTCGATAATTACATTGTCGTAGGTTTAACACGGGTATGTAAGCTAGGTATGATGAATAGGTACTAGTATCTGGACTTAGGCATAAGGCTACTGTGTATGTGTATAATCCATCTTATCAGATGAAGATTATCAGATCAATTCCAAGGTCCAAACCCAAATGCCGACAAGTGTATGCCGGGTGCTCTCGGGCCATTCATTCCAAGGTTCCAAGTTTTTCAGCCCTCGGAAGATGCGGCCACTACCGGGAGATTTTTATTTCTTTCCTGGTCTAGGAAGAGCAGAGTTTTTTTCTAAGGGTTTTTTTCCTCGTTGAGCCAAACCCGGCCGATCTGGGTCTATATTTTCACACTACAAAGTATAGACAAGCTCTGCCTCAGTCAACATCTCTCACAGCTTTACCTTAGCGGAAGCTGAAGTATTTACCTCGGTCCAGTATCCGAGGGTGAGGCTCTTTAGGCCATCGGCCGGCTCTTTTGCTCTTTCTTCTCTCACCGGTAGGCATACCGACCTTGAAATCCCTAGCAGGAGCAACTATCCTCAGAGCTGAACGAATTAAAAGGACTCGCATTTGGTAATTTAAATTTCTTCCCGAGAATCTCCAGACATCGGGCCGGCTCTGCAATTTGCATATCCCCATCTACTTTATAGCTTGCTATTTTTACGCCGGACGCTATTTAATAATGGTAGACTATTAAGAATATGAAAATTTCATTGCATTTCGTGACTGAATAGCGGAGATATTCGTGCTCCTCAATAGCAAGCGTTATTAAATCAGCCAGTACGTGGCTACCCTCTTTGAAAGAAAACGCCGTGAAGATAGAAAACAAACTGCTAAGGCCCAGATAATCCAGAGTTCAGATATTACGCTGTTTTCGTGTGCACCTGGACATTACAACAATAGCATAATATGTTCTCGCGCTTTGAATAGCTTATGTGCTGCTGTTGCGATGCGCAGCTGCCTCGGCGGTCAACTTCAAGGCCGCAGGAGCATCGTCGCGAGGCATGTACAACTCAACCAGCTAAATAGTGCGTTAGCAGAGAATTTGAGACTTCCTTGTGTTGGTACTTACTCGAAGCTTGTCGGACACGTTGAAGTCCTCGTCAGCGAACAGCTGGTTAAGTTCGTCACGGGTCTTGATACGGTAGCCTTGGTAGTTGTCCTTGGCTCCGAAGACTGTGGGGATGTTGGCAAATTCCCAAGGCTGGATGTCGTTGTAACCTGCGTCCCATCCGTGGATGTATCGCTCGATGGTGTAGCCATCGTTGCAAATAACGAAACTGGAGATGGTCAGTTGATGAAATGAGAATTATGGGCGGATGGTGATGCTTACACAATAGGGTTCAGCTTATTCTTTAGAATAGTACTGAGTTCCTGCACAGTGAGCTGGATACTTCCATCGCCGATGAAGAGAATAGTTCGGCGGTCTTTCTGCTCCTTAGCAGCGAGAGCAGCACCCTGGCAGGCTCCCATAGAATATCCAATGCTACCCCAAAGAACTTGGCTGATGGCAGTCACGTTCGCGGGGAAGCGAGTTTCCCAGATACCAAAGTTGGCAGTGCCAGTCTCTGTAAGGACAATGTCCTTTTCCTTTAGCCACTGTCCAACGATCGGCCAGAGCCACTTGTGGGTGATAGTTTGATCGGTAGAGGCTTGTTCACTTTCGGGCAGTCGGTTCGTGATCAGAGGGATATGAGCCGGAGTCAGAGCATTCATGCGCTCAACGACCTTCCTCAGAACACCTTTCATGTTGATATCGGGATACTCAGAGTACCGCACTCTCACGAAGGTACTGTGGAAGTCAATAGTGTTCAGCTGTCCAACACGATAAGTGAAGCCGGTAGTGTTGAAATCAGACTTGATCGCTCCGATGCTCAGAATGAGGTCAGAGGACTCAACGGCCTCACTGACTCCAGCGTTAGACCCGTTACCAGCATAAACACCGCCGAAGTTCTTGTGGTCCTCGTTCACGGCTCCCTTGCCCATCGGAGTCACAAAGGTTGGCAAGCCAGACTTCTCCACCAAGTCGCGCACTTCTTCTAGTGCGCGGTGACGAATGGCACAGGCGTCGACCAAGATGACAGGGTTCTTTGCGGCATGGAGATACTTCAGGACAACATCGACCACATAGTCCTCCTTCTCCGGGTCATTCTTAGGCAGTGAAAGATCAATCGGGGTCTTCAGGCGATTGCCGTTGACCTTGGCAGCGACCATATCAGTTGGCAGAGTGATGTACACCGGACGACTGCGGATCCAACATTCACGAATCGCGCTGTCGATCAGAGTGGCTGCGTCATGGGGGTCGTTCAGGCGTGCGACATAGCAGGAGATACCCGCGCTCATCTTGGTAAAGACATTGAAATCTCCGTTTCCGAGAGTGTGGTGCAACAACATTCCATCCTTTTGAGACTGAGTGGTGGGCTGGCCAACGATGTGGATAACTGGGACAAATTCGGAGTATGCGCCTGCGATGGCATTGAGGGCGGACAACTCTCCAACACCGAATGTAGTGACAAGGGCACTAATACCGTTCACACGAGCATAGCCATCCGCAGCATAACCTAAGAGAGACTGGTGTTAGATCCAAATAGTTCGTTTGTAGTGAAGTCTATCTTACCGGCATTGAGTTCATTGCAGTTTCCAACCCAGTTGAGATCACAGTTAGGCAGGTAATCCAATGCTGCAAGATTGTAGTCACCGGGCAGACCATGCACTGAGCGAATTCCAACCTCATGGAGACGTCGGAATAAGTACTCGGCAACATCGATGGGGTTTTCGAGCTCCTTGGTGGCAATATCGGTAGTTGCCATGATGAATTGATGTGTTTGTGGGTGGGGAGATAGATGGAAGGATGATAATTAAATGGTGGGAGGTAAGAGTCGAGGGGTAAGAGGTTTGTTATATATAAAAAAAAAAGAGTAGCACAAACTTGTGTTGCTTCCCTGATAAAGCAAAAGGTGAGACCACTTTAGCTACGTCATTGATTTGATGTCATACCACACCACTTTGCTATTTTTATGATATTGGATGTTGTGTTTAAAACGTTAATTAGAGGTCTAGAGCTCAAAAGATAAGAGATTTGTTTCAATATTTAGTATCTTTAAATAATATAGCGCATATAAAATATAGAAAACATAGTACGATGTAATAAGCATCTGTTGTTGAAAGCCGGCTAAACCCAATCACAGCCATCTCCCGGCCGATCACACAAAACTCCCACCCCCACCACCTCAGACCACCATCCTGGCATATCAAAGCTTGGTTTGTCCAAATGGGGAAAAGAGCTATGCCCGACAAATCAAATCGCGCTTCAAAGAAGAAAAGGGTTAGTTTCTATATCTGGATTGCCAGAGCACTAACTAATGAGATTAGGGTGGTGGTGGAAAATATGGGCCGCAGAAAAGTCGTGTCCCTATTGAATCTGGCGATGTGGGTGTCTTCTTGACATGCGATATGGGCAGAGAAGGGAAATGTCTATCTGAGGCAGTGGATATTTTTTCTCAGGTGGGACGATTTTTCTTTTCCCTTTTCTCACACCGAAGGTGAATCCTACAGTTTTGCTGACTTTTTATCTAGGCCATTGAGGGCACTGAAAATCAAGAGGAAGAGGAGCAAGATACCGACGATGAAGATATCGAGGCCCAGATCCGAAGGGAACTGGAGGGCCTACAGCCCAACAAAGATAAACGTCGTCAATTCGAGCCCATGCAAATGGAAATGCCGTGTGGTAAGTCGACGATTGTGTTGTATTCCCAAAAAAAACGCCATTTCGCTTCTGCGCTCGGCCCTTCGAACCGTTGATTGGTGCTAATCCTGATAGTGACATTTATGCGTCTTGATCCCTCCATAGACCCGGTGAAGCTTGTACACCGTCTGTGTATCGAGGCACATGCCCACCCGGAGACTAAGAAGAGCCGGTGGATTAAGCGCATGCATCCAGTCACGTCAATGCGGAAGACTTTGAGTGTGGACCTAGCGGCTTTTGCGAAAGAGATTCTCAAGCCTCATTTCCATTCGGGAGGGCCGCCGAAGACGGTGAGTTTAAAACCCCCTACCTTCCCTCTTTGGGCTTTTGGGCAGTCGGAGATGCTACTGATCTGGGAAATGATCCGATCATGCATTATGTTGCTGTGAGGGGAAGTATACTTTGAACATTGCTGATTTGTCATTTATTTAGTACGCCATTCGGCCTACTGTGCGAGGCAATTCGAAGCTCAAACGTGACATTATTATCAAGACTGTTGCTGATGCTGTCGGACCTGAGCATCCAGTGAATTTGACGAACTATGATTTAATGATCCTCGTCGATGTTGCCCAAGTGAGTACCAGAAAACGAACCCTATCCTGCTAAATCTTTAACTGACTCGTCGCAGAATGTGGTTGGAATGAGTGTAGTTGGAGGCGATTACGATAAGCTGAAGCGGTTCAACTTGGCCGAAATCTACGATCCTTCGCCAAAAGAAGAGTCAGCAGCCACAGCCACTGAAACTAAGGCTTAGTTTAGTGTCAATGGCACAGTACTTTCCACAGAAAGCACCAAGTTAATTTAGTGGAATCTTTTTATAAATACTATGACCCATATTACTCGTCGATCTCTCTTCTGTCGTTGCGATCAATTCAACAAAGGTATCTCAAAAAGGCCAAGCCAGTCATTCGGCGTCATCCAAAGTCTCGAAATAGTCTATGATGGATTGGATGCAGGATGAACTCCAAGTAAGACATCTTCGATATTGGGGTTCGTGTCACAAAGTATGATCCATGCAAATTTCAAATTTACCCATAGACAATCATGTTAGTCGGGGAACCTTCTCCACTTGACATTATTTTCGAGTTTTTCCGCGACTAATCTACTATCGTTGGAAGAATCGAAAACCATTAGAGGGTAATCGGATATCCACAAATAAAGCTGAAACGCCCCTGTTATGTTTTGTATTTTACACGCTTTTTTCCCTTTCTGGAGTATTGTCTTGTTATTTGGTGGGGTTGGGGGAGGAGGGGGGGAAACACTCTAGGAAGTTGGAGTGGATATATAATTGACACGACATCAACTATACCCACGCTAAAAGCACACTACTTGATGTTGAACCCCCCAGTATTTACTACATATCACATCTCCGTAGCTAGCGATGCCACATATATATTATTACGGAGCACAGAGTACTCCGTAGAGGACCCAAAAATCCCGGGCCGCGACCGAGTTCATGCAGTCATAAGCCGTCCACGGGCCCATGGGTCCAGACAGCATGGACGAATCACTAAAAAAGAAGACGGAAGCTATATGCAGATCCAAGGGTCTACTTAAATACTTGCTTGGAAGGTTCAGAAGTATTTGTAATGCAAGTCATTTAATTCAAGAAACCCTCCGGTGGCTTGCATGGACCTCAGGAACGTTCCGTAGCAATTCCAGAAAAATAGAATCGATTATCAAACCGGAATAGAGTACCCAGATCTAGGCAAAAAAGGAAATAAGTGAGCTCGGCAAGAAGCCGAGGAGAAGAAATATAGAACTTTGGACACTATAACTCTGGATCCACGGGAAGAATTCGGCAAGGGACGACTGTGATTGGTTAAAGGGTCAAGTGCTCGGATGATCAACTTTCTTAGAGCGGGATCGTTAGGCGAGACGGCTTCACTTAATTAACCTGTTCCCATATTTCTTATTAATCGTCGGCCAATGTGATAACAGCGTCCTTACTCTCGCTTGTGAATACTTCGCTAGCGAAACATATTCTTCCAATTTGACTCCGCAGTCTATCGTCAACCTCGGATAACAAGGGCTTCTCCATCGTATCTCGCGTGGATAAACCTAGAAGCGAGAGTCATGGCGCTGAAGACACGCTGTCACTGTGCTTCTATTGCGGGTTACGTACGTAGACGATCATGGCGGTCTGGTTTGGCCCATTGATATTCAACTCCAGGGAGTACTCCGTACTCCGACTATGGATTCTTTTTCGCGTATTCTCTGTTCTAGAAGCGAGATTTGCGCCACGTCTGCTGGGAGTATTATATCCTCGGCATATATTCGTCTTTGCCTGGCAAAGGTCCATGATTCACGATAGCCTTGTTCATACGTTACCCCTGTCAATATCTTTTCCAAGGTTCATGAGTCGTAGCCTTGCTTATATTAGCGTCCCACTCTGCCCAGGTGTTTGCCAATCTCCCCTACTAAATAGACCACGATGCAACAACTTAACCTGAAAACATGGTCTACGATGCCATCACTCAAGAGAACAAACGGCAGCGAACCTTTTCATCGACAGTCTCGTGCCGCCGAGGTAGACGAACACCATAGATTGGACGATGTCCTCTCGCTGCTGTTTCCTTCCACAGTCCGTGTGCAACACTCACATCCAATTTTTGGCCACATGCACTCATTGCGGCTTCTGACGCTGTCGAATGGAGCCCATTTGTTGCTCAAGGGGTCTCCATCATCAAGGACCGCTCTCCTTCGACGTGAGCGGTCGTTCCTCGAAACCGAAGCCCAGTTCCTTTCCCTTCTAGCGCAAAGTGCAAATCCTTGTATCCCTCGGCTCTACCATTATGATCCCCATGGAAGATTCTGGGGATCTGCCTACTTGATCCGACAGTATATGAAAGGGAAGAGTCTGTCAGAGATGGAAGGCAAGCTCACCTCCCAACAACGCGACGGTATCGACCGCCACTTGGGCTTCTTAGTGAGCGCCATCGGCCAAAATGCGGCTCCTGGGTTTGGCACTTTGCAGCAAGTGGCATTTGGCGCGGGAAGACCCTCCTGGCGAGAGGCCTTCTGTGCCCTGTTTGAAGGCATTCTTCGCGATGCCGAGGACATGTTCATCCACCTTCCTTACTCGGAGATCCGACACGAACTCAGTCGCCTAGCACCTGCTCTTGAAGATGTTTCACTACCACGTCTTGTGGTCGTGGACTTTGGTCGACCCTGCCACGTTTTGGTAAACGAAGAGTCGGGACAGTTATCTGGCATTGTGGACTTCAGCAGTGCCGTATGGGGTGATGTGTTGATGGCAGAGATCTTTGCCAATGCATCCCCAGCAGTTTTGCAGGGAGCAGGGATGGCGGTGTCCAGGACAAGGGAGGAAAATATCCGGTTGGTCTTGTATGTGTCGGAATACTGTTTACTATCTCAATTCTTTTGCGCTGTTGCTAATTCTTTTTCCCCCCAACCTAGGTATGCGTGCTACCGGCTGGTGTCCCAAATCACTGTGCAATATTATCGAAATCGAGACGAGACGAGCGAATTTGATGCGCGGAGACGATTGACAACCACAATTGCGGAAATGACGAGACTTACACTGGCATAACGGGGCAAGCATAACGGGGCAAATTGATTTAACTGAGCGCTTTATATGTCCAACGTGATACCTAGATGATCACTATTAGACTGGTTCTGTTGCATAGCGAGGTTCCTTCCAGCGACGGGCTGGCCCTATATAGCTGCATGCGATTTGGAATTTGGATCTTTTTTTTTTGCATTGATATATATAGCGTTTGTATCAAAAGGTTCGAATCAAAATAAAATTTGTGCTCATATCAATATATATGTCGTAGAACAACAAGACTCAGAGGAGAGAGAAAGAAGAATCAAGTTGCCTTCAATGCCAAGTCGGAACTGATAGGGCAGGGCGATAGGGCGGAGCGGGGCAGATCCGTTGTTTAGCTTCTGCATGGCGTCAATGGTATTCTCTCTCCGCACTTGACCATTTCTACATTTCCCATAACCTGCCACACCTCTATCGCAGATGGCTCAGTTCCTGCGAGGAAAGCAAGCTGGTATCCAGAAGGATCTGTCTGCGGGCTTATCCCCGGACTTGTTCCTCCTGGACGATGTAAGTTCTTGGCATCCCAGGCACCTCTTTTTCCCAACTGACACCGCTGTTCTCAGTTCGCACGATGTGGTGTAAACTCGCAGATTAGTGCAATCGCATATGATCCCATACAATCCCTCATTGCAGTCGGCACCAGTGATACTCAGTTCGGAAGCGGGCAGATCTATGTCTTTGGGCAACGACGAGTTTCAGTGGTCTTTGAGTTTCCGCGGAAGGCGTCCGCGCGGTTCCTTCAGTTTTGCGCCGATAAGCTGGTCAGCATCGACTCCAAGAATGAAATCTGCATATACTCCTTGGTGACTGGACGCATGGTGGTTTCCTATGCGCCACCGGGCCAGGTGACCGCTTTGTTAACGGACCCTTGCTTGGATTATGCGTTTATCGGCTTGCAGAATGGTCCGTAAATTGATCAGGAGGAAGAAAAGAACTGAATATTGACCTGTGAATAGGTGAAATTATTGCGTACGATCTCGATCGAGAGTCCCTCACGCCGTTCAAAGTTCCGAATTTGTGGTTGGAACGGAACCCTCGCGCGCGGTTCTTCCCCGTCGTATCTCTAGAGTTCTCTCCTCGAGATATTGGCAAGATTTTAGTGGGATATCCAGAGGGAGCAGTGACATTTACATTCAAGCAGAATCTTGCTCAAAAATACTTTGTTTATGAAATCCCCCTGGGGCACCGGGTGGAGACTCCCTACCATCTCACGACGTGCGCAGACCCAAATTGACGAACGCGATCTGGCATCCCAACGGGATCTTCATTCTGACAGTTCATGAAGACTCAAGTATAGTGCTCTGGGATACAAAGGATGGGCGCAAGCTTCATGCCCGGACTGTCCAGACACCCAATGTCGACCAACCAGGTGCTGGTGGCAGACCAGGCTCACCTGGGGAGGCTGCTGGGCCCAAAGAGCCTATCACAAAGGTTATCTGGTGCGTCAAAAATAACCCGGATGACACTGGACTTTTGGTGGCTGGTGGCCGACCAGTAGGTGATCAGACCAAGGGCCTCGTTTTCTTGGACATGGGCTCGACGCCCAACTATCAGACATCCTCATGGCAAATCCTATCTAATTATCTCGAGCGGCCACGGCGACAAATCAATCTCTCTGTCCCACCGGGGGCTAAGGTTGTCGACCTCTGCCTGATCCCTCGATCCTCACCCTACTTCAATGGCGCCCATGACCCAATCGCACTCATCGCTATGCTATCATCTGGTGAAATTATTACCCTGAGTTTCCCCAGTGGACACACAATCACACCAACTAACATGCTACATCCGTACCTCACTTTCGTCCATCCCTTTGTAAACAAAGCCGTGCTTACTCCCGTTGATCGGACGGTGTGGCTTGGTCTGAGAGAGCGCCGGTCGCAGGGACCCAGATTTGCAATGGGCGGCGTGGAGGCGAAGAACCCCCTGAAGCGCTTTGAAAACCGCAATGTTATTTCGACCGCACACGCAGATGGAACCGTCCGTGTCTGGGACTGTGGACACGATGATGAAATTGAAAACGGTGACGTGGTTCAAGTTGATCTTGCCCGTGCCATAGGCCGAGTCGGCAATATCGAGGTGACCGAAATGTCTCTCGCCAGCGGCACCGGCGAGATGTCTATTGGACTCAGAACCGGAGAGCTTGCTGTCTTCCGCTGGGGCAACAACCCCTCATACGGGTGCGAGGAGTCTCCTGGTGCCAATGAAGGACCAGGGAAGCTGACTCCGATAACCAAGCGAACTGACCCTGGTCTCAAGACAGGAATGCTACCTCTGACTCTTTTGAATATGCAACAAGGTCCGGTGACAGCATTGAAGCATGGGCAGGTTGGATTTGTAGCGGCCGGTTACCAGAGTGGTATTTTGGTGATTATTGACTTGCGTGGGCCTGCTATCATACACACCGCACACATGTCAGACCTCGTTAAGGGACAGAAGCGGAGTGGCTTCCGCAAGAACCGTGGCTCGGACGAAGTTCAGCCAGAATGGCCCACTCAAATCGAATTTGGTGTGATGACTTTGGAGGGCGAAGGTACCTATGCATGACTCAGGCTAGCGGATTAAACCAATGTACTAACCGTGTTCTAGACTACTCAAGCATTTGCTGCTTTGTCGGCACGAATAGGGGCAATGTGGCAACATTCAAGATCCTTCCTGCTTCCAATGGCACCTATGAAGTTGCTTTTGCTGGGTCATCGGCTGTTGAAGACAAGGTGATCAGTGTCATTCCCATCGATGCCGAGTCTGGTGGTCTTGCTTTGGCTACTCCAAGTTCAGTCGGAGGTTTGAGGAGTGGTACGAAAATTAATGGTGTTGTCATTGCCGTGACTCCCTCTGGCTGTCGAATTTTCAAGCCCCCGACATCAAAGGGTGCCCACAAGACATGGGATGACTGTCTCTGCGACTCAGCAGCCCTTGTCAAGACTGAGGGACGAGGCTACAGCTTGGTTGGTCTTTTCGGCGACGGCCACGCGCGAGCATTCTCGATCCCAGCTCTTCGAGATATTGGTTGCACCAAGATCAATCATATCGCGGATATGCGACGCCTCTCGGAAGCTTGCATCACCCCTACTGGAAATATCATGACATGGGTTGGCCCTTCAGAGGTCGGAATGTTCAATGTTTGGGGAGGTGGAAACAGACTGTATGCGCTCCCCATCAATTCGTCGAGACAGTGCTAATGCTAACTCACGTACAGGCACCCTTCAAATGATAAGCTTTACAACCCAGAAGCTGTGGTTCCCCCGCGTCCAACCATCACGAACGTCCAATGGATCTCCGGCACACAATATATTTCACCGGCTGACATGGACATTCTAAGTAAGTCAGCCCCATCAATGCCTATATAATTGTAATCTAACATCAAATCTAGTCGGCGGTCCAGGGCGACCACCATCGAAGGGGATGATCGAACAGATGAAACTCGAAGACCAAGAACGCCGAAGAGCCCAAAACGAAGGACGAACCCCACCGACACCCGCGCAGGGTAGCAGCCAGGAAGGCTACTGGTCTTACATGTCACGTCAAGTCCAAGAGCGCACAGAGCGTCTCGGGATCGTCGGAGATAGCATGGACAGACTAGAGGAGAACAGCAGCGGCTTTGCTAACGATGTTAACAAATACGTACAGTCACAAAAGAAGAAAGCTATCATGGGCGGTAAGTCGATCTTTCTTCAGGTCCACGGACCTATGTGTAGTGTTTAACCCCCTTGCATAACTGTCGCTGACCGGTCTTTTGACAACAGCGCTTGGTTCCAAGTTTGGCTTTTAGGCGATATCTCCTATCGAGTTCGGGATTTCTAAAAATGGGTGAACTATACCTACCTCCTAGGAGGAGTCTTGATTTTTTTTTCCGGTGTCAGGTTAGTTAGGTCAAGGCGGGATGTGACAGATCACTTAGCAATTTCACCCCTCCACTTGACTCCCCGCTGAAAGCTGGATCCACCTTGCTCGTACAATTGTAGGTGTTCACTTGTCTGCTTTGGCAAACTTAGAGCAGAAGCTATCAAAGCTAGTTCCAAGACATAACCACACCTAGCTACGTGTGAAATGAAGACAAGTACATAGCAACAATGAATCTGATAAAGTGAGACATAAGTTCCGTGCTATGTACTTTGGGTAAACAATAGACTAAGTTTTTGTTTTGGTGAATAGTTCGATGGAAAGGAACGCTCTAAACATTCTAGGTGTCAATTCTCGCCTCAAACTACAATGCTAGTATTTCATAGATTGTAGAAGGCGGTTTGACATTCATCAATGCCGCCCCTGCATGGTGCGTACTGGGGAGTTGGTTTATGTTACAAAAACGGCCTCACCACCATGCCTATTACTGCATGGAGAAGATTGGAGCAGAAGGAATATAAACGGCTGACTGAAGGCCAGTGGGATTCAAAATTATACCAATTCTATTTCAAAGACCTATAGTCAATGCCAATTCAGGGTAAGAACATGGAAAATCAGTCCAAGGGTCGTAAACATTGCGTTCTGGCTGTCGTTAAATAGCATTCAAAAAGGAAGAGTGTAAAAAGCAAAGAAACCACTCCTGCAGGCCGGTAGGACACCATAATTTAGTGTACCATGAGCTCAGGCTGAGGCTGGTGAGTTGGCTTGGCGGTATCGTCCTTGTGTTCTGCGTCGTCGCCCATCTCAACATCGTCGTCACCATCACCACCATCTTCCTCATCAAGATCATCCTCATCGTCGTCACTCTCCGCCTCAAGATCTTCACTTTCGGCATCGGAGATCTCTTCTTCCTCGTCCTCCTTGCCAGCAGGGGCATCGGTGCCTTCCATTTCATGGTCATCACCCTCGGCGGGCTTGTTGGATTCCTCGAGCTCCTTGAGGAGTGCAGCCTCGAGCTCACGCTCCTCAGCACCGTAGGTTCCACTGTCATCGTCGAGACCATCGGCCTCGGGCTGGTCAGGCGGGTACTCTGCGGGGGCAGAGTCATCAGAGTCCCTAAGAGGAAAAAAAAAAGGTAAGTAAAATCCCCACTAGGTATGTAAACAAACAAAACAAGGGATTCTCACCATTTGATGGCAAAGCGGGTCACACGGGGCTTCTCGGCGAGGACATTGCGGCGAATGCGCTCAATCACGGGCTTCGCAGGGGGCTCGGCTGCCAGCTCCTCGCTGTCGTACTCGTTATTCACGTAGTAGCCAACACGAACGAACTCTCGGCCATCGTAACTGCAGGTGAGGAGGATGACGGTGACGCCAAGCATCTCGGAAGTAGGAATGCGCTTAACATCAGGTGCGTCGGCCTCGAAGATGAACTTGTTCACTCCGACCGGGATGGGACCGACGAGGAGGGAATCGAGTTCCTGATCATACTCGGAGCTATTATAGTTAGAATCTGCAGGATTGGTACGAAACAAGGAGCGTTGAGAGGGGACGTACGAAGTGGCGGATCCGACGTAGGTGAGTTTCCATTCCAAATCTGAAAGAACTTGTTAGAAAACTCGACTAGAAAACAAGGGGGAACAAGTGAGTACTCACCCTTCTGAAGCTGCTCAAGGCACTCAAAGGTAATTTCGAACTGGTAAGAGGCGGTGAAAGGAGCCGGGTTGTTGAGGTTTTTCACTCCCAGGAGTGAGACGACGGACATTGTGATAAGATATGAGGGTATGTACGGGGAATTAAAGAGTTCAAGAGGCAATAGGAGAAGATTGTATGAACAGGGGGAGTGGAAAGAAGAAGAAAATAGGAAAAACAAGAGAAATCAACAGGTCCACAAGAATGCAGTTTACTCTTAACCCCTCTAGCTTAATGCGAGGAGCCCATCGATCGACGCGCCTTTCGCGTCCCTCGCATTGCCCTCACCGCCTGCACGTGACCCCAATTTCACTACCCGGGCAACTTGCATCACAGTCATCGCAGCTTTGCTCTCTACCTCTTGGCCATTATTTGCTATCAGATACATTGCGGCTGAGGGTTATCTCGTCAAAAGTGGCTGTGCTCCACCTTAACCCTTGACCTTTGGAAGAGTTGTCTTCATTTTAACTCATCCTGATATCACATCGCGCAAACCCTGCTTCGGCTTGCGCCGTCACCTTCTGACGTTCCCAGTTCCTCACTTTTCCTCGACTTTGCGATTATCGCATCGATCACCCCCCATCATGGCGGACGATGAAGCTGAAGCTGCCTTCTTCCAGGCTCAAGCCTTAAATACTGATTCCCAATCCCCAACTGTGGAGCAGGAAGGTGATAACTCAGACGCAGAATCAGATGACTATGACCCCTCACTGGCATTGGGGGATCAGTACTCGGCCTCGTTTCCCGAGACCCAGCAACCTGATGCAGGCCCCACTGATGCAGCTCCCTCGGGTGAGACCGAAGATTCCATCCCCAACCCGACTGCCGCCTCCGATGCAGATGTCGCCTCGGACGCAGACGCTGGCCAGACCAGTGATTCCACCGATCCTTCTCAGAACCCCTCACGCGCAGAGTCGTCGACACCTGTGCCAGCATCTGCCGCTGCTGAGGCACAGCCCAAGACACGAACAATTGGCGGATTTGAGGTTGATGATGACGAGGATGACGAGGGTGATGCGGAGTATGAGCCGCCGGCTGTGCTTGGGGGTGAAGATGTCAATGCTGTGCCTGTGACCATGTCTGAAGATCCCAGCTCAGGAAATGCAATGCAAAACACTTCCCCTGATGTATCATCACACCAAGCTGAGCAGGCACCTGCCAGCGGACCAGATGTTGCCAATAGTTCTTATTCTCCTGATCCTGTCTATAATATCGATCCCTCTTCTGTTCCTGTCCAATCGCAATGGGCTACGCAAGACTTGCAATCCGCAACCATGCAGAACAATACTGTTCCTACTTCTGTACCTGACTCTCCTGCTTCAAAGGGTCGTCTGGCCCATGACCGTGTCGGCATGCTGGAAGACCGGATTCGAGAGGATCCCCGAGGTGATATCCCTGCTTGGTTGGAGTTAATTGCCGAGCACAGAGTCCGCAACAGACTAGACACCGCACGCGACACTTATGAGCGGTTCTTGACGCTGTTCCCCATGGCGGTAAGTCTTCCCTTTTCTTGTCCTTTCTTTTTCTCTCTCGGCAAGGTACACGATTGCTAATCGGATACATCTCAGGCCGACCAATGGGTGGCCTATGCCAGCATGGAGTCTGAGCTCAATGAATTCTTCCGTTTGGAGCAGATCTTCAACCGGACGCTCCTGGCGACACCCAGCGTTCAGCTCTGGTCTGTCTACCTTGATTACATCCGTCGTCGTAACCCATTGACGACAGATGCATCTGGCGAGGCACGGAAGACGATTTCATCGGCATATGATATGGCCATTCAACATGTTGGAATGGACAAGGACTCCGGAAATATCTGGACAGACTACATTGAGTTCATCCGTTCTGGGCCAGGAATAGTTGGTGGCTCTGGGTGGCAGGACCAGCAGAAGATGGACCTACTGCGAAAGGCCTACCAACGAGCTATTGGCGTGCCGACCCAAGCTGTCAATACTCTCTGGAAGGAGTATGATCAATTCGAGATGAATCTAAACAAGCTCACGGTAAGCTGGACAGTACTTGAATCCAACTGGCTCGTATTAACGTTCTCCACCAGGGCCGCAAATTCCTTCAAGAACATTCACCGTCCTACATGACTGCGCGTAGCTCATACACGGAATTACAAAACATCACCCGCGATTTGATTCGGACGTCGCTTCCACCACTGCCTCCTGTTCCTGGCTCCGAAGGCGATGTTGAATATTCAGCACAAGCTGATATCTGGAAGCGCTGGATCGCATGGGAAAAAGAAGATCCTCTAGTACTGAAAGAAGAAGATCCTGCCGCTTACAAGTCACGTGTGGTGTACTTCTACAAACAGGCACTCATGGCACTGACCTTCTTGCCCGAAATGTGGTTTGATGCGGCTGAGTTCTGCTTCCTAAACGATATGGAAGATGCCGGCACAGATTTCTTGAAGAAGGGCATTGATGCAAATCCAGAGAGTTGTCTGCTGACATTCAAACGCGCGGATCGACTCGAGGTCACCTCAGATTCGGAACAGGATTCCGCCAAGCGCGCTGCCAAGGTCCGGGAACCATACGACAAGTTGCTTGATGCGCTTTACGAGTTGATCAACAAGGCTCGCAATCAGGAAACCCAAGATGTCGAACGCATCGAAGCTTACTTTGCTTCACAGAATGTGGAAACTCAACCTCAAAATGAGGATGAAGATGATCCTGAAGCCAAAGAAAGAGAAGCCGCCAAAACGGCACAGATTGATGCCGTTCGAAAGACCCATTCCGTTCAGATCAATATCATCTCCAAGACTGTCTCCTTCGCATGGATCTCTCTCATGCGCTCCATGCGTCGGATCCAGGGTAAAGGAAAACCAGGAGAATTGGCTGGCTCTCGCCAGATTTTCGCCGAAGCGCGCAAGCGAGGTCGGATTACCAGCGATGTTTACATCGCGAGTGCTCTGATGGAATACCATTGCTACAAAGACCCTGCGGCCACCAAGATCTTCGAGAGGGGCGCAAAATTATTCCCAGAGGATGAGCACTTTGCACTCGAATACTTGAGGCATCTGCTCGACATTAATGATACCATCAGTAAGTCGACATCCTAAGTTTCTAAGAAACCTACTAACCACTGTCAAAGATGCCCGAGCTGTGTTCGAAACAACCGTTAGGAAATTGACATCCAACCCGGAGAATGTGCACAAGGCTAAGCCCATCTTTTCCTTCCTCCACGAGTATGAATCACGCTACGGTGATCTCACCCAGGTGATCAACTTGGAAACCCGCATGCGTGAACTATACCCGGAGGATCCTGCTCTGGAACAATTCGCCAATCGTTACTCTAATTCCAACTTCGACCCTACTTCCGTGCAACTGATTTTGTCCCCGTCCCAGACTAAGCCGAAGACCCACATGCCAGGAATATCCGCGGAATCCCACGGTTCTCCCACGGCCAGATACATGGACACTTCCCTCAACTCACCTAAGAGACCTTATCCTACTGATGAATATGATGAAGACTCGGGTCGCCCACGAAAGTTTGTTCGCGCTGAGTCACCAATGAAGAGCGCACAAGCTCGGCGTCTCGACCAGCCGAAACGAGTACAACAGTTGAATGGCCAAAGTGCCTCATACAGACCGCAAGGTTCTCCAGCTCCCCTGCCTCGTGAAGTGGTGAATCTCTTGAGCATCCTGCCTTCTGCGGCTGCCTACAACATCACCCGCCTTTCTCCCGAGAAAATGATAGACCTTCTTCGCCACGTTGAAATTCCTTCCGACATTTCCCAAATACAGATCCCGCAAACTGCACACGGACCAGGTGGAGGTCAGAACCCCTACTCCGGTAAGATCGTCATATATCTCTCCCATAATGACATTCTTACTCATACCTCATCTCTAGGTGCTTACCGCTGAGCCAGTGGTTGCTCCTTCTTCTCCGAGGACCACAGTTCACTTGCAGTGTAAAATCACTTGCTCTCTGCTTTTGCAATTTCATTTCCCCGGCGCGCAAAATATCCCGATTTGTCTTTTAAGGACTTGATGACCCAGCTCTTTTTTCCCTGGGGGGCATTTCACGAAACATGGTCGGGGCATACGCGGTTGTTCAGAGCCCCCTTTGCATCTTCCATCGGCGTTGATCTATCTGGCATTTTTTCGTTCTTTGTTTTTCCAAATAGGGCCACAGGCCACCAATTTCTGCTTGCTGGTTGGGTCCACCCAACCATGCTTTGTACAGACTCAAATAAGCAGATAATCTCATAAACAAATTAAGCAAGCAGCCTGTGCATCCCTTTTGGTAGATTCTTAATCATCTTGAAGTGCACAAAGTCGCCCCCCTCCTTCGCCCATAGATCTTACGTCCATACATTCGATCTTTCTTCCAACTCCCCTCAGTGAAGTCGATATATATAACAAAGTAGAGGCGAGGACTAGGGCCTGATAGCGGATAAATGTAACTGACATTTTCTCGGGCGAGCAGTTCTGGCAAAAGGAAGAAAGGTTTGTTGATTCTCCTGAAAGTCAGGGTCTTGCCACTCTACACTAGGAAAAGAATAAGTCATCCAGAGAGTAAACCTATTCGATGGGTGTCCATGCAGTTTGAATTTAACATAGAATCTTAAAGCAAACCCTCTTCCAAGGTTGGAACTGCCCAGATGATGGTGATCGGTGGGGCATCTGCGGAAGCAGCGTGGGGAGTGGGTCTCTACGTCATCGTATACTCCACACAATGTGCCTAGGTAAAGCCTAGGAAATATCTTTGAGCTTGCACAATTGCGATGGTGATGGGGGAAACTGGCGACCGTCACCGTCACCTCAACTTGGACACATAGACCTAAACCTATACACCAGGTCTCATACTACATTCATGGTACCCCAGCTCAAACAGCTCTCGACCTTTTCGATGGCTTCTCCTCAGGGTGCTGTTCTCGATGGAAGTCGGTCACACATCCATGGGGGTTCTCTTCAAGGTTTTCATTACAGCACATGAACGTAAAGCAGTGTGGGAAATCCTTGCGCATTTCATCGGTGTCCACCTCAAACTCATCCCAATTGTCGACAAAAAGATCTTCGCCGGTGGGCTCATTTTTCTCTATTGTGGGTTAGCTTATTGAGCATACTCGACTGGACCGTGATCTCAATTTTTGCACAATCGTGCCTGGATTATATCGACAGCTTTTCTCCGTGTTGGTCGTAACATCGAATTCCTTCTCGCAATTGATGCAAGACGCGTATCGGGAAATTGCTCTTTTATTGCTGTCGGGGCTCTCTTTGGTATCGGCCGCCAATACCAGAAATTGACTCTCGGCTTCTTTACGAGCCTGGTCGTTTTTCGCGCAGATGGATTTGAGAACCACGCGTAGCCTCTGGTCGGACGCGTTGTTGATCGCGCGACCGAGCGTGGTGGCCTCAAGCTCTTCCTCGGTGATTGGCATGAGGATCTGTCTTGTTTGTTGGTTTGGCTTCGTTGCTTTGTGCTTAACCAAAACTGTAAATGAGTGGGTTGGTTGGGAGGGACTACAAGATTTGTATTAGGGGGGAATCTTAGACCAAAAAGAACAATCGGCCCGAGCCGCAGATTGAGCGTATTATCTTTTGTGCCTTTTTTTTACTACTACATCATGTAGCCCAGATCTTCTAGCATATTCCAGCCTTCTTTTTATGTTAAAATTAACATCAAAACTAACATTAACAAAGGAATAATCGGCCGCGTGTGCGGACTCTGTCCTTGAGAACAACGTAATCCAGTTAGGTCGATGGTAGTGTTTTTTAAGACGCCTTTTCAAACGTCTTTTTACATGTCTTCTTAGATATCTCATTTCAGATATTTCTTTCCCTTCTCAGTTTTATAGATAGATGATGGGAAATGGTGGGAAAGAGCTTAATTTATGGAAACATATTTTTTATGTATAACCTTTGATTCTGGTCAAACCACGAAAAGTCAAAGCCCTATTCATCATATCAATTACTTATACACCATCCAATTATCTCATGAAAAGGTTAGATAACATACAGATGGTTGAATCTTCATACTTTTCGGAGACCAGTTATTCGGTTTTGTAGGTAAGGTGAAACTGCGAACTAAGTGAGCACTGGACATTGAAAAATACTACAGCCAATTAGATATAGAAGTATTTGACTATTTCTTACTTTAGTCACATTTCGATCGCACTTCGTGTGCTAGACCCCGGCTCCTTCCTTAAAGTAGGTCATACCTATACCGAATCTGCCTCGGCCTTTATGGAGCCTGAATTGCATGATATTCCGCACTGTCTTATAGACAGGCAATGAAACAGTACAAAGGAAAATAAATGCTTTAAGTTAACCCGTGGAAGTGAGATGGGATATCTCGTGGCACATAGACCACACGCTAATGGGTCGATTGTGTTCATCTTGTTGGCCCTTTCTTTTTGCTTTGCACCGCTGCTTGAAGATGCCACAGATACTCCCATCGAGAAGACACCAGTTCCACTAAAATCTAATTCATATGTACTTATGGTTTTGCTCCTGAGCCTTCCATGTAACCCTATATGTATCATCCTCTGTTTGCTGACAGAAGTCGACAGCTAACGGAACCCAATCAGAGAGTTATGCCTTTATTCCTTTTACTCCACATTTTTATTCCGACTGACTGTTGGCTGTTTACCCTATCTCGGGTACGGGCAGAGGGGCTATTTCATCAACCTCTATGTAACACGCTAGTCAGTTTCCCAGTAGACTACTCATCCGGTGCCACCATCTTAAGCATCATTACCAAGGTAATCGACAAGATTTTTCCATAATATATTAGGTGTTATATCAATAGCGCCGCAACTAAGGAGCCTTGCTCTAGACAGCTTTCTGTCAGATCACAAATAGAACAAATCGTTGCCTATAAAGATTGTCGATTCACATTCAGAGAATAAGTAAAACTTGCACTAGCTCCTCCTACGCGCGTTTGAACCAGCGGACAATCTCAAGGGAAAGTGCGAGATATCTAAGCATCGGGTTCCTTGATATTATTAGACAAACGCTAGTATAAACGAGTATATTCAGTTCACATAGGTCGGACTTTGATGGCAATTGTAATGTTACATATATATATGCTATACTAGGTATCTCTATGGTATCCTCCATACTTGGAAGGGACATCCTGCTCTAAAAAAGGGCATTGTTCTATGCTTATTCATAGAGTCTGCCTACCTACTCAAAAGGGCAGACGCTACACAATACCCATTCACCTCGAGAAGGAACACACCTTGCCCCGTACCCCAGGTACCCGCCCTAACTTCATCTATAAAAACACCTCCCTCGTTGATCTCTTCCTTCTTTCTTTTTCTTCTCTCTCCATCACTCTCCATCACTTTGTCTTTAGCAATTGGGATTTCTGCATCTGTTTGCATCATCCAAACCGAAGACATTTCTTAGTTTGACGTTTAACACGTCTGACTACCTCTGTGATCCCCCCATATCATTTACCACGACAATCATCTCTGGCTCACTAAAGTTTTTGACTCTGTGTAAGTGGTCACTCTCATACTACCTACCCCTCTTTCATTCCGAGTTCAAGCGAAGCAAAAGCGAACGGTATCTACTTCACTTTACATTGCCAAGTAGTATGGCCTCTTAGCTGTCATAACAACCTCACTTTGTTTCGCCTGTCTTACTTGATGGCTCCACGTCTCTCATAAAAGAAATAGAACCTTGACTAACAAAGGGTGATTGATAGGAGCGTGATTTCACCATGGGTCCCCAAAGGCCTATGAAACCCTCAACTGAAGAGGATGATGAGCACAGGTCCCGTTCCGGGCACCGCTCTACCACTTCCTCCAAGCCCAAATCTACCTCCACACCTACTGCAGCTACGAAAACATCTTCAAAGCCTCCCCACTCTTCTTCGTCCTCCCGCCAACCCAAGCTCACCCTTGAGCTTCCTTTGCGCTACTCTGCTCCTGTGGCAAAGCCCTTGGATCCGCGCCAGGTCCAAGAGCTGCGTGACCACAAGGCTAAACTGGAAGATGAGGCAAGACGCAAAAAAGAAGCAGAAAGCACTGCTTGGATGCGCCGAACCCGATATGACCCCGAGTCAGGCGAGCACCGGAAGCCTAAGAGCACTGGTTCCAGTAGCAGTGACTCTCCCATCCGTCGAGTTGAGACCCCTCCAGAATTCCCGGCTAACTGGACTCCGGAAGAAAAGGCCAACTATGAGCGTCTTGCTAGAGAAGGAGTGAAAGTGGCTGTTTTTGAGCAGCACAGACTCGACCAAGAGAAGGTTATCCGACACAAAGATTACATGACCGTTGCCTGGGATGGCTGTAAGAATATTGACATTCCCTGGCATCGATTCAAAGTCAGGCCTTCTTCTGTAAGTTTGCGACCGATAATTCCCGATAACTCTACATCTGTGGATAACGAATTATGCTAACCAATCTTTTTCTAGTCTGCCCCAGAGGAGACTCAAATCCAGCGTCGTGTTGGCTACAATACTTCTGGCAAAGAGATCGAGGTTATGATGAATGCGTACCCGATCACTTCTTTCCCAGACAAGGCAGTTTATCAGTATGAGGTGAGTGCTTTTTTGCCCCTCCTTAATGGAATTATTTGCTCATCAATTACTAGATCAATGTTCTCCATGGAGACCAAAATGAGACTGACCGGCGGGTCTTGAGAAAGTGCTGGAACAGCGAGACTCGAAAAGCACACATTCCGGATGGCATCTGGGATGGTGGAAGAATCTGCTGGTAAGTATAATGTATTTCTGTTTACTGCCATATATTTTCTAATCTGTGTTGCAGGTCGCTGCGCAACTTTGATGACTGGAATGAGATTATCGACTTCAAGGGTGACTTGACCCGAGACATCAAGACTCTTGCTACTGTTGATGAGTTCAAGAGGAACCCTGCTTTTAGAATGTCCGTCATTCAAAAGCGAAAGATCAACTTGTCAGTGATCAATTCCTGGCTGCAAAACCGCCGTGATCTGGACGAACTCGTAATTGAATCTCTGAGTAAGTACTCCTTGATTTCGCGTATCACTCCGTTTTTGATTCAGCAAGCTGATAATGACAGGCTTCCTTGATCATTTGCTTCGCGAATGGCCCACTAAACAATTTTCTGCAATCAAGCGGGCCTTCTTCTTCGACAAGCTTGGAGATGATGAGGAGCTAAAGCAAGAATTTTACCAGCCGCTCGCCAATATGGGTGCTTCCGTTTACCGAGGCATCTACCAAGCAATTAAGCCCACTCCTGTAAGGCATCATCCGTTGATTCAAATTAAAGATCGGAAAACTGACGTTTACTTATAGCAAGGTCTAATCCTCAATGTCGATGTCGCTCACTGCGTTTTCTTTTCTCGTATTAGTCTGATGGGCTACATGATGAATGTGAACGGATGGAACGACATGTTGACTCTGGTCAGGAACCTCCAGTCAACTCGCGATGAATATGGTGGTACAAAGGAATCGAAGTGGTTTGCCCAGGTGAACAAGAAGATTCAGGGTCTTCGAGTGGCACCCAACTATGAGGGTTGCCCTTTCAAGCTGAAGAGTTTCATTGTCAAGGGCTTGATTCATGCAAAGCCCAAGGAGTTTTTCATTGATTATTACGACAAGGCCACTGGGAAGTCTACTCGAATTCACCTCGAAGAGTACTTTATGAGACGGTACAACATCCGCCTCGAATACCCCAACATGCTCCTGGTGGAGATGCAAAAGGAAGATGTTCATTACCCAGCCGAGTTCCTAGTCATCAAAGGCCTCCAGCGATACCGCTACAAGCTTACTGATGTACAGGCGGCACAAATGATTCAATGGTGTGCAACCAGGCCTCCAAAGCGTTTGGCCAATGCTCGCCAGTCCAAGGAGCTTCTCCAGCACAAGAATGACCCGATTCTAAAACTTTATGGCATGAAAATCAGCGATCAAATGATCAAGACCAAGGCTCGACTGCTTCCGAGTCCTGAGCTTCAGTTTGGGGGCAACCGCAAGCACAACCCTCAGCATTCTGGAAGTTGGGATCTCCGCGGTAAGAAGTTCTACAAACCCAATGAAAAGGCCCTTCAGGCTTGGGGTGTCGGGTTCTTTTCCGGACATCGAAAGTCAATCAGCCAGGATCAGACATTGAACTGGGTTGAACAATTTGTCAAGATGTACAAGAGCATGGGTGGTGAGGTGACTGGTCGACCGGTTGTCAAGGGATTGAGCGAAGACGTTGGCACCAGTGTTAAAAAGCTCTACGATGCGATCGCGGCGCAGAACAAGAGAGAGCCCCAGCTCATGGTATTCATCGTCCCCGACAAGGATTCTTGGGTCTATCTTCGCATCAAGAAGTCTTCCGACTGCCGATATGGGACCCCCTCTCAAGTGCTCCAATCTGCACACTGCATTACCAATAGGCCTCAATACCATGCGAATGTTCTCATGAAGGTGAATGCGAAACTTGGTGGCATCACTGCTCGCGCTGTCCCCAAGTCAAAGAGCTCAGGTCTACGCCCGGGTTCCATGATAATTGGGGCAGATGTCACTCATCCAATGATGGGCGTGTGGACCCCGTCGTTGGCAGCCATGTCTGTTTCGGCAAATTCTACTGCCACTCGCTACATGGGTGGATGTGAGACAAATGGAGATCGAATTGAGATTATCCGGGATAAAGTGATCGAGTACATACTACACCCCATGGTTGCTGAGTGGAAAGCAACTGTTGGGGGTGGCAAGGCTCCTGAGTACGTCTACTATTTCCGGGACGGTGTGTCTGCGTCCGAATACCAAAGAATTCTTTCAGAGGAGGTCCCTGCAATTCGCTTTGCCATTGCACATGCGTGTGGCCAAGCAATCTGGGCTGGCAAGATGTGTGTTGTGGTTGCCAACAAGCGCCACCATCTTCGAGCGTTCCCTGACCCCAAGAATCGCGCAGCCGCGGACCCCCATGGTGGCCCCCTGCCAGGTACTCTTATTGATCGAGATGTGACTAGCCCACATGACTGGGATTTCCTACTCTACACGCACATTGCTCTGCAGGGAACTCCACGCCCGGTCCACTACCATGTCCTGCTGGATGAGATGGGCCTGAAGCCCAATGATCTCGAGGGCATGATCAATGATCATTGTTACCAGTACATCCGCTCCACAACCTCCGTGTCTGTACACCCTGCAATTTACTACGCCCACTTGATTTCGGTTCGTGCTCGCCACCACGAGGATGTTCCCATTACCTCTGGGCCCCAGAGTGGCCCCGAGGTGAAAATGACGAACCCAAAGCCCAAGGAGCCCCGAGCCAAGAGATTGCTTCCCATTGAAGGCACCTCAAACAAGCTGGCTCTGGGTATGTGGTACGTCTAACTCAACTGTAACATTTTTATTGTTATGGACAGGATTCATCTTGTTCACTCGACGTCGTAGCCGATTCCTATCCAAAGGATTTGTGTTATGACTCCGGTTTCTCTATCTGCGAACTGCTTTGGGTATTATTCCACGTTGTTTTTATGTTATTCCTCGAATGGAGTTTCCATGGCATTACCTTTGTGGTGCTGCCTTCAGGATGACTCGATCTGACATCAGGGCTGCGGTAGATGTTGTTCGCAAGAACAACTGGACCGGTTGCACGCGCAATCTTACAGTTCTGAATGAGCCATACTTCCTTTTGTTTGTATTTTAAGAGGCTTTGTTTCTGATTTCTTCTCTCACGCTTCTCTCGATCTGGGCCCAATTTTAGTAGGCTGTTGTTTCTACAACTTGGCCTACTGGATACCGAGGCTGATCTTTAGTTGATGACGAGTTAGTTCCATATTTCTTTCCCATGTTGTTAACCCAGAAAATACCAAACCCCCCCCGTTCGCGGGAATCCTCTTACATTGTGCACACTCCGTAGATTTAAAACAATTGAAGGTTAAGTAGGCTTTTCCGTTCATTTTCTACTCCGATATATGTTTAATTATGGAGTGGAATCTGGTAAAAGGAGATATTGAAACCGTTTCAAGCGGATTAACTTTCTTTTTATGTGGGCATCTCTAACATAGGGCCATGGGATTCATCCCATAGAGCTTTGGAAACAGCTCCTGGTACTCACTTCTCGTCATTACTACTAGCTAAGTTACCCATTAATCTTTGCTTAAGCTGGTACATAAGAGCAAGATAAATGTCACACAAGGTCTGAATTGAATAATTCTGAATAGGTATTCTGTAAAGAAATGAAAAATCCCATCAAGGGACATTATGATACAAAAAGACTAAAATGGGGAGATCGTCCACTCTGCCTTTCCAGCCAAGGATAGAAAGGAAGTGAAAGGAAAAAGCAAGAAGTAGAGAAAAAAAAAAAACAGGTAAAATACAAGGACTGGATTATGTATCGCTGCAAGTTTGAGGGGTCAAAAAATACAGTCCCCCAATAATCAAATAATCATATAATCAAATATTGAGTGCTGGCTCGTATTGCTGACTCGCTCCCTTTTCGTCAATCGTATCGTGGCGAAGGGACACAACAGTCTATCTGATCTCGTCTCGAGAGACATGGGTCGCAGATATTGAATATCAGAATAAAAATGCAAGTAGGTATGCAAAAATCAAAGCATGCGACGCAAGATAAGGAGAGGAGGTGTGAAGGAGAGGATAAGGCAACTGTTTGTAGTCAACCGTAGACCTACCTGACCCTGCAAGTTACAAATCATGCTCCGTTGGTCATGGATTCACCAGCGCCATCACCAAGGCCGATGTCTTCAGTCTTCGTGTCGGCATTTGTGGCCTGGTCACCAGTCGTTTGATCGCCTTCACCATCTGGGTTGAAGTTGGGCATTTCGAGGGCCAGACTGTTTTTCTTTGATTTCTTCTTACTTGGCTCTCCGCCGCCGGATTTGGATACCATCGGTGGAGCGGCTCGTTTCTGCGGACTGGATGTAAGACCCGAGAGACTAGACTGGGGGATTTTGCCAGAGGCTGGGAGACGGGGTTTGATGGCCATGGGCCGCTGCTTGGGAGGCAGCTCCAGGTCTTCCACAAGAGGTTCATCACCGTTTGCGTCAAGCTTGCCCTTGAAGAAGTCCTGTAGGAGTCCAATCTGGCGAGGTAGGTTGTCTGTTGAGATGCGTGCATACGGGGGCGGAGGAGCGAAAAGAGTAACGGTCTGTGAAACGCTCGTGCTTTGCGGATTGGCCGCATTGAACATACGATTCTGGAGCAGATGCAAGGGCACACTGAGCGTGGAAAGGCCAAACTCCCGATCCAAGCCCAGTTCCTTGAAACCGAAGAAATCCTCGTCAATATCCTCAGCAAAGTCACCGCCGACGAACTGTTCACTGCCATCCGCAAATGCGTTTGAGCCATCTTCGCCGCCTTCAAGAGCGGGTCGAAGGAGTTCCGTCAGGAGTGACCTGAGGCGATCATTAGCAGTTGTGAGCTTGGTCCCCAGACGATCCACATCATCCTTGATATAGCACTCCAATTCGTCTATATGGATTCCCACGGTGGACAAGGTGTGCAGAACGATTTCAGAATGAGTGTATGCAGGCTTCCATTCGGCGGCTGAAGGTGTAGCTTCATGTGACTCCGTGGTAGGAACCTTCGGTGTTTCCATGTAAGACTTGAAGGTGGACCCCAGCTTATGGAAAAAGTCGGCGGCAATATCAGTAACCGCTTCGAGGGCAGATGGCTGGTATTCCTCAAAGCCAGTGTGATAGAAAACCTTAGCGACTGAGCGCTGCAATGCTGCCCTACAGGCCCAGGGGGCAATGACAGGGCCGTTGTCATTCATGACATGTGGTTCGATGTCTTGCTCCTGAAATGGCTCGGGTTGATATTTCTGGAATTGATTTTGGTACATCTAGAGAAAGGTTAGCCAAAATACCGGGTGATAGCAGAGCAATATGGTCGTTTACCTGAGATTGAAGCTGCATCTGCTTAACAATGCCAATTTTTGAGCAGATCTTACGAGTTTCTTGCATCTGTCGCATGTTGGAGTTCATCTTGCGGGTCAACTTGCTATCTGGCTGGACAAAAAGACCTTTTTCAAGCATATGAAGGAACTCTTCAGAAGCATCAACAACATTGCCTTGCGCGTCCTCCTTCCAGAGTAGCCGCTCAGGGAGATCAGGAACACCAGACATGACATCGTAATAATAAGGGAGCATCTGGTCTTCTTCCACCTCAATGCCTTCTGCAAGGCTCTCGCCTGCGGCCTCGGGTTCCAAGGCTTGAGAGTCCCCGTCGCGAGACTTGTCAGCTTCGATAGTAGCTTGTTTCTGGTGTCGAAGCCATCGGCGCATGCCAGCTTTACTTCTGAGCAAAGCGGGTTCTTCGGCGTTGAGCTTGTCTCCCCGGAGGAGACGATGTCGCTCCGCCGCAACGCGCGCTCTGTCTTTCTTGGTGACTTGCTTCCACACTTTGTACTCGGGGTCTTCCGGCTCTACGCCGCCGGAAACCGACATGGCACTGAGCGCAGTTGTCGACGTACTAGGGCCGTCGATATCCATTGAATCGTCCTGGCTCGCTGTAGCTATCGCTCCTGGGCCAGCGGGGTCAGATGGCGTGTTAGATCCAGGAGGTGGCGTGGAAAATCCATTTTGACTAGCTTCACCAGTAGCATCCGAATCCGCGCGAGCTGGCGCCGGTGGCTGAGTGCTGGGGGCCCTGGCGGGACTGGGAGTATTGCGAGAAGGGGCTGTTCCTTTTTTGGAGGTCTTCTTGCCGGGAGCCTTTCTGCCTCGCGAAGACATGATGGGCTCATCGTCACTCTCCTCGGCGCCATCGTTATCGGCAAGCTGGAGTCGACGTTCTTCGGCCTCAACTTCCGCACGGTCTCTGATGACAATATCCGGGATGAGAGGGACAAGCTTCTCGGTCTCCTTGCGCATGTAAAGTGCATGCTTCCGGAGGGGGTGTTCGGTGTTGGTATTGTATTTCAAGCAATTCGCCCAAATGAGGGTGAGGTCATCGACGAAGTCTTGTTTCGACCTATACTGTAAGCCTTTCAGCTTTTTGGTCATTGATCCAAGGTCCATCGGGTGCTTAATGACTAGTAGGAAGTTAGTAGATGAAATAGATCATTGCGGTGAAAGCGCCTCTTACTTGTATGATAGTCTGGCGCATCGCGTTTGTTGACGCGAGTCAAAAAAGCAGTTGAATGTTCTGTCATAGCTTTGAGCTCACTGAGAACCTTTTCCGCAGCTTCATAGAGCTCTTCTTGGCCGACCTTGTCTTCGTTCGCCCATTTGCTGCGATTCTTGCGAACCTCACTCAGCAAGCTCCGAAGTTCAGCATCCGATGCCTGGACCCGGTCGCGCTTCTTATCAATTCGTGCGATAAGGTTTTTCAGAGTCAAACTGGAAGCGCCCAGGTTGGTATTACTCAAGGAACTGTAGCCATTGGAAGCCCCCGAAACATTGTTGCCGCTCATGTTAGCTTGGCCAGATATCTCTGCCTCAACTTGTCTCTCTGATTCCTCCAAGCGCTGTTGATCAAGCATAGCATCCCGGTCATTCTCAAGAGTGTAAAACAGAGTGTGGAAGCTTCTTCTGGCGGCCTCCTCCGTTGCCTTTTTGTCTTCCTCGAGTTGCTTCCGGAGATCTTCCATTGTCTCCTTCTTGGGCTCTTTTGATCCATCTGCTATCGAGGTACCGGGACGGGATGCCAATGGCGCGGCACCACTAGGCTCCTGCGACGCAGAGGCGGACTTGGTTTTCAGAGGGGATTCAGCAGCATCGTCCATTTCCTCATCCTCGTCATCATCATAGTCATCGTAATCATCGTCGTCGAGCTTGCGAGCAGACTTGCGTGGGGCGGTGGAAGGGGGAGGCGCATCATCGACGCGTTCGGGTTGAGCTTCGGACGCCTCAGTAGTTTCCCCAGCCGCAGGGTTATCGTCCGAGTATCGTCCAGAGAACAGCGCACTTATTTTCGCCTCACTGCGGCGATACAATTCACGGAATTGAGCAATGCGCGGGTCCTCTTCGGGCGCGATATCGGCTTCGGATGTCGAACTAGGGTTCGGCGCTTCGGCGCCAACAGAGCCGCGTATTTGGGGCGTCCGGGAGCCAGATAAAGTCTTCACTAAGCCATTGACTGGGCGGGGAGAGTCCTGAAGATCATCTGGGGGCCGAATATTGCCCGGAGGCCAGGCGTTGTGGCCGAGCGACATGCTCGCTCCAAAACCCCGGTTCTGGGGCGGGCGAGACTCGATTCTCCGCGATTAGGATTACGGGCCGATCGGACGCGACACAGGGGTCGGGGAAGGGACAAAAGGCATAGAGATAGAAAACACCCCCGGTAAAATTGACTGAAGATGTCAAATCGGCAAAAAATGATAGCGTGGGGGTGAGGTTTGATGAAGAAGGTCCGGGGGAGCTTCATAGGAAGTTTCTCTGGACGGGGATGAAGTACAGGGCATGAAGGCGGAGTCAACCGGCAGATCTGGTCTCATTGTCAGTCTTTCGACTTGCGATCAATCGCTATTGTTCACATCTTGTCTTATTTCAATCTATTATTATCTGTAGTTTTTACCTGAGTTTACTGTGGGATTTGTCTGTTCCTGTCTCAGATTTTCCACTTCTTTGTTGTGAACGTCCATTGCTCCGCATATGACGCACAAGGCATCAGCTGGGGCCGAACTCCTCCACATTTGACAGCTCTCCCGAAGACTGGACAATCACTTTCACGGAAAAAGAGTTTCAGTCAAAGCTTCTTCTCACTTTCTTCCTCGCTGACCCTCATTCTCGATCACCATGCGCATTCGCTATCCTTTCGCAGGTGAGATTTGCTTACTTACTATTCTGATTCCGGCGATCTCCCCAACTAACCCGCCTCAGGTGCCTTCATCTTCCTGCTCTTCTTAGCTGGTTACATCGGCCTTCTTCCACACAGCACCTCTTCAACGATACCAACACAGCTTCAACCCAATGACAAGTTCCTCCACCTCGTCACATTTTTCCTACTCTCAGTAACATTTTACTGGGTCCTGGACACTACCCGTCGTCGCACGCTACACGTGACCCTCGTGGTCTGCACATTAGGGCTGGGTATTGGCTCTGAAGTTGTTCAAGGTTTCCTTCCAAATGGTCGAGACTTTGATATCTTCGATATTGTCGCCAATGTTGTCGGTAGTGTAGGTGCTGTTGGACTTTGCAGCTGGTACCACCGACGCATGATGGAACGCCGCCGACAAAGTCGGTATGGAATGATGGAGGAGGGCACTGAAGATGTCGAGCTCGGTGGCGTCGGGAATTCCCGTCGCGATTCAGAAATCATAGGCCCGCAGGAATCCGGTGTCATGAGTCTTGAGCAGGAAGTCGACAACTGGGATGAGAATGCAGTGGAGACTTGGGATACAGAAGAAGCGCCCAGCCCTGAACGAGAGACTGCTCCTCCCAGTTATCATGAAACTGGCCCTGTAAGTGGCCAATCGGCTGCAATTCCCGCCGCGGCAAAGCGTATTGATTAAGATTACTTGTAACTGGAGCGAAGCGTGTACTGTGTGCTTTGGAAAGGAGAAGCCTTGCGTCACATTCAGAACTTGTTTTGCCATAGTTACTCTCTGTTCTTATGTATGATGATGGATTTCATGTCTTGGTCTCACGTCGGTATGATAACAATCTCGATTTTGTGTTCAGCAGTGCGATTTTGTTTTGTTGTTTGTTTATATTGTTATATTATGCCTTGATGGGGATGATTTTCTATGGTGAAGATTGCAAGAAGTTTCTCGTTATTTTCAAGGAATTGTACAGTAGCGCGGACTTAGTGGGAATATGTGGGAGGTATTACATAGCCGTGAAAATGCCAATAACGAAGTCTGATCCCCCCAAAGCCTATGATAGATATGGTTATTCGGTAAAAGTAGAATGTCCCAGATCAGTCGACAAAGCATACAATATCACCAATTGGCTAATATACAGTGACTCTAGAGCGAGACTGACAGTGCTAGTCAATAAGCAATATAACTACATCCAAGATGATAACCAAAGTAACAAAACGGGGGGTATTTCAACAGGAAAGAAAAAATATATAGCAGGGGGGTTGAAACAAGGCATAATTCGGAAACAGTCGCAAGTTCAAAATCAAGTAAACACCGGATGCCATGAAGGGATGCAACATAAACATAAACTTTCCGTCCAAAGTACATGATCACGGATCGGACGGAAAGAGGTCAAAATGAAGGTTGAGCGGGCGTCATTCATTATCAGGATCAGAAAGTTCCGGTGTACCAGTCCGACTTCTCGTCGGCGTATGGATGCGATCTGGGACAGCTTCCAATTCCGGCTTGAAAGTTGGCAGGTAATCTGCCTGGTCATTCAACTTAGCGATTTTCGCAGATCGTTCCTCGCTGCCGTTAGGCGAGTCCATGTTCCAGTCTGTAATCTTGCCCAGCTTCCGATCGGTTTGTTCCCGGAGCACTTCATAGATAAATTGCATCTGCATCTCGTTGTAGACCATCATCATCCGTTGCTCGCGCATCTGATTGACTGTTTCGAAAACAGGATCGACCTCTGGATGTTCCATATCCAACAAATGTCCTGACTCCAGTTCGCATAGCAAATGATCAAGCGCAATGAAAGTTCCTGTCCGGCCAACCCCTGCGCTGCAGTGCACGATTCGCGGATTATCGGGGGTGGATTTGGAGGCTGACAACTTGATCAAGTCGAGAAGGGCTTGGCGATCGCTGCCTTCGGGTTTGGAGTAATCGGCCCAGCCAGCGAAAAGGAAATGCCAGACGATCTTTGACTCGGAACCGATGGCCAGTTCGAGCTTGCGGATTTCAGATCGTGATCTAGCGTCGAAAGTTGATTCCAACAAGGTCACCCTACCCAAGACGCCGGGTTCGGTTTGCTCGCTCTCATCGAAGAGAACGTCCGACTCATTTGCGAATAGGACCATTGAAGCCTGCTCCGTATCCAATGGGAAATATTGAGCGCACTTTTCCCGGCCCGCTTCAAAAGTTTGGGTAAGCATGACAATCACGCCGACCTCCTGGCTTTCATGGAAGACCATGTGCCAAAACTCCGCGAGATACCCAACTTTGGGGCCCTGATTAATGGTAAGAATGGTAAGCAAAACATATGATTTTATGATGGAACGCGCAACCTACCTGGGTCGCTATATAATTCCTTCTTTCCCGTGTCACCGAGTCTTCCAGTCTGATCGGAGATGCATTGATAAAATCACACTCGCCCTCGGGCACCCGCAGATGGACCCGACAATTTGCCCACGCCTGGACGTTAAAATAGCGATTCCTGTCTTTGACTTTGGGGTCTACCTCTAGGGCGAAGGGATGCGTGAGATCATTGGCCAGTTGAGCCTCGGCGAGACGTGTACGCTGCATCCATTCCAAATCCTCGAACTTGTCATGGATCTCTGCATAAAGGAAGCGGTCAGTCACATTCCACGTGCAGGGTTGTATTCTCCGATAGGCGTTTTATGCACCCCTCACTCACCCGAGACAGATTGACACAGGAACGGTGGAACATCTTCCGTATTTCCAGCTTCCAGATTCGGGTTGTCTTGATCCGCACCCAGTATATCGAGCCCCGCGTCGTCATTTTCGGGCAGTCCGCGCTTGGTCGCCTGGAAGCTGGTGTCGATCTTGATATTCGGATGCGCCATCTTGGCGGCCGCGATCCGCTGGAATGCTCGGACTTTGCTGATGACACCACGCGCTTTCCTCCCGACAGTTCTAGCTTTGGATCGTTTTTTGTGCGGGGCAAAGTCGAAGGAAGGAGAGGGGGAAGGAGACGGATCGGTTCTCGCGCTATCAAAATCCGCAGACACTGGTGCTATCTGCAGTGATGACAGATCGGGACAGCTATAGAAGCTGTCCCGGGAAGATGTGTCCAGGGCCAGATTTTTTGAGGATCGCGGGGGTTGGGCGTCGAGGAAGTGGAGGAGAGCGTCGCAATAAAAGTAACCTTATTGTGTCAGGCCGTATACTCCCGAGTCCACCTGATTGATTTTTCGGATCAGGAAGCAAATTTCATAAGGATTACAAGAATAAGCCGAAGGTTTAAATGAAAAGAAGAAGACAAGTAGGGAAAAAAAACAAGGCGAAACTGGAGACGGGCTAAAAAGGAGAGAAAGTGGAGGGGCGCATAAAAGAACAAAAGCTCCGAGATGCCCGAGTATATTTATATTTTATATAGTATTTATTGTAGTATTGTAGTATTGTAGTAGAGTGTTATATTAGTATGTAACATATAAACTGAAACTAATATACGGAGTAAACCGAAACTATTTATGTTTTCATATTCAAAGGCCATGTCGCATTGGTAACTGGGCCCTTTGCCACTCGAATTCAGCTGCTTGCGGCATCCCACATTCATAGGACATATACACTATTTAGGGCCTATTAATATTTGATTTTTAGTTGGTAACTGAATTCTGATAGAAACGGGGACTTTATTATCGATTTTACCCCTTTGATGACCTTGTATGACTCTATTATACTTGTATACTCTTTTATTTGATCTCCTTTACTTCTTTCGGCGGGGAATGCCTGAGGAACTTCATACTCTTCTCTCTTGTCTCTCTCTCTCTCTTTCTCTTCAACCTCTTCCTCTTTCTTCTCTGTATCACTCTCTCTTTATTTATTCCCTCTTTTACAATAATCTCCAATTTCCATCCTCGGTCTCGGATGACGCCCTCTTATCCTGACAGGTGTTGAACACCCCCGATTCGCATATGTCAACAAATCCCCAGAAATGGTTTCCCAAGCTCAGATCGTTGATCGCACAACCGCTCAAAGTACCGCTTCCCTAGTATCGCGTCCCTCAAGTAGACGACACCGTTCCGGTCGCTCGCACCATGGCGGCTCTTCGCATCCCTCTTCGAACGATTTCCCCATCTTCACGTACACGGGTGACACCGAGGTCGTGATCCGCACCGGATCGCAAGAAAGGCGTTATCTCCTCCACAAATTGATATTATCACAATGCTCGGGCTACTTTGAGGCGAGCACCAATGAGGGCTGGTCGCGCCAAATGGCTTTGGGTCCGTCAAAGCCTGAGGGAACGCTGTCGCGACTGAGCGAGGATGATGATTTATCGAACGGGTCAACGTTGGCACCGTCTGATAACGGTGGAATCTCGACGCGACCAGGGGAGAAGAGACGCTGGCGATATGAACTTGACTGGGAGAATCGCGCAGAGGATGAAGAGGCGATCCTTGTCCAAAAGGTATACTTTGCGCCGGCGTGTCGCATAATCTCATCTTTGCCAACAATGCTAATGTCGCGCGTTGAAACAGCAACCAACCTATGCCCCCATGTTCAGTGGCGACCAAGCTGCATTTCCTCCGACGATGACCAAGCCGTCCAACGCCCATGCAGGCTTCGTTCGATCTATGGCGAATCTAGCAGGGATGCAGTCGGTAGCCCACCTACCGCAAACCAGGGAACACACTGTCGCAGTCGACCCCTTAATACGTGACTATGACAATCTACTACGAATATTTTACAATCATGCCCCCATTCTCAACAGTGTCAACATCGCCTCTGCATATACAGAGTGCAAATCCCTCCTCGCATTGGCCGATATGTACGATGCGCTTCCGGTGACAGGGCCCCGCGTGGACCACCACCTGCTCGGCTTTGGATCTCGTCTATTCAAACAGATCGCCAAATACCCACCCAGCTACTTGAAGCTGGGATATCTCGCCCGCAGCCGGGTGATCTTCTCCGAAGCCTTGATCCATGTCGTCGGCCAGTGGCCCGCCGCCCTACCAAGTCTACGAAACGGCTCCTATGCGCCACTGCCAGACTCACTATTAGATGTGATTGAAGACAAAGTAGAAGATCTCGACGAGCTCAAAGCGCGCGTTGAATCCAAGCTCCTGCGCCTATCCTTAACCACCTCGCGCGGCGAACGTGTCGGCCCCTCAAATGCATACCTGGACTGGCTCGCCGTATGTCTCTTCCGCCAATGGCTGATAGAAAGCACCACGCCACCTCCAGCTCCTATTCTTAAAACTTCGGGTCCAAGCGATGGTCCCGTCCAACCTACTGCATCGGCGTCACACCCAGCAAGCACATCGCGATCAACCACGTCCCCAGACCCGTCCGCGCGCATCTATAGATTGATCGGCTCCTCTTCTCTGCAGGCATATTTGCCCCACGATGAGCTCAAGCGCTTCCTCAAACTCCATCCTACATCCTCCTCTGGCTCGCTTTACACGCGCGAGACTCTGAAACGCTTCGAGCGTAAGATGGACGAGATGAAACGGCTGGCACGGGATATCGTCAAGCCGCTAATGCGTAATTTCCTCGAGTTGGAGTTGAAGAGCCCGGACCAGGCACCCACTAGTACCGTTGGTCCTCGTGAGAATACTCCGGTGGGGTTGCCATATCTGACATGCACTCGTGTTGAAGATATAGACCTACCTTGGAAATGAGCCTGACAACTTCTTGGGATCTCCAGGGCTATCTATTTGGCTTGCGTTTTGTCCTGATCATCATCATCTTCTTGGGTATCTCTGCCCTACTTGGTTTTTTTTATGGCGTTTGGTTATTTCCTTTTTTATCTGCCTTCCTTCGCAGGCTGCTGGTCTTGTCTGACGAAAGAGACCAGATTGTACCCCTGTCTCTGTGATTTGCAATGATGAGATGTTTATGCTTACTTGATTTATGTTTTGTTTCTGATTTATGTGTTCACGAAGTCATGAATGGCTCTGCCTCTGATTTGTTCTGTTCTGTTTTTATTTAATATTCTGCTTTATCCTGCCCTCAATGAGGCAGCGATTGGGGGTCTTTTAAGACCTCCTTTTTGTCTACTGTGTTTTAAAAGATACCAAAAGGTCGCAAGTAATGCAATGCAAGGTTCATGAAGATAATCACCTATCCTTTTTATATTACAGGTAGCTCAGATGAAGCATACTTTCACTAGAAGAAATACATATATGTCCGCTACGTCCCTAAAAAGTACATAGTATACAGCGTCTCCACGAGGAGAGCGAGAATAACCCCTTAGCCCACCTAGCTCCGACCGATACTCTCCATTCCATCCATCCAAGGCCGCAAAACCTCAGGAATAACAACAACACCCCGCTCAGCATCCCACCCATTCTCCAAAATTGCAGCCAGCACACGCGGGACAGCCATAGCAGTCCCATTAACAGTATGCGGGAACCGTGACTCCTTCGCGCCACCGCCACGCACCCGAGCCGCCAACCGCCGACTCTGGTAATCCGTACAGATAGAAGCAGAAGTAACCTCACCCCAAGCCGACTCCAGATGATGAATCTCGGGATCAACAGGCGTAGCACTACCACCCGACGCCGCACGTAGACGAGACGGGAAGAGCGCCTCGATATCTCGCTTGCGCGTCGCGCTAGCCCCCAGATCTCCACTCGGCATCTCCAACACACGACAGGGCAAATGCAGCGCCGTCAGAATCTCCATCTGCATATCCAACAACTCGTTGAACATATCGTCCGAGCTCGGAACGGCCCCGTCCACGCTATCCGCCCAGCCGAACAGCTCGACCTTGGTGAACTCGTGAACGCGATACAGACCCTTCGTGTCGACGCCACGGGAACCCGCCTCGGCGCGGTAGCAGCGGCTCGCGCCGACGAGCTTGATCGGTAGCTCGGAGGCGTTCATGTCGCGCCCCGCGTACATGGCTGCGAGAGGGATCTCGGCGGTGCCGGTTAGCGAGCGTTGGGGTTTGGTGTTTTTGTCGCGTTCGTTCTGTTCAATGGACCAGATCTGTTGCTCGTTGTGTTGGTCGCGGGGTTGGAAACCGCATGCTTCAGCAATGTAGGAGTAGACGATTGAGGGCGGGGCGACGGTTTTCCAGCCTCGGCGGCGGGCGGTGCTCAGCGCGTACTGGACGAGTGCTTGTTCCAGCATTGCGCCTTCGTTGATCAGGAAGTACCAGCCCCATCCTGTTGTTGTGGCGGAGCTGGCGAAGTCGAGGAGTTTGAGCTCTGTGCCGATTGTGACGTGCGACCGGGCTTGGAGCTCGGCTTGGGATTGGCGGGTCCAGGCGGGGGGTTCTTGGGGGTTGAAATTGAGGTATTGGACGAGAGCTGGGTCGTGTCCGATAGGTGTGAATGGGGATGAGAGGTTTGGGAGGGAGAGGGCTAGTCGGTTGATCTCTTCGGTGCAGGTTGCTTTGCGTTCTGTCATGGACTGCGAGTCGTCCTTTAGGCGCTGAGCTTCTGACTTGAGTTCGGCTAGTTCCTCGCTTGGATTCAGGCCCTTCTCATTGGCGTTTCCATCTGCGCCTTGTCGAGTCGCAATGTGTAGCTTGGCGATGGTCTTTTCTAGTTGCTTGATGCGGGATCGAGGGGTTTTCAGGTCGTGATCGAGCTGTCTAGCTTCCTCTGATAGTTGTTGAATTTTCGACGGATGCCCGGCATGACCTGCATAGTTACGATCTATGCAGTTCTGTGCATAGAGGTCGGCATTTTGGCGGATGTGTTTGATGTCCGGCGTAGGCTTCGGAGCTGTCGCGGGTCGTAGTATGTCTCGATTGCGTCGGGCGGAGGAGAAATTGCGCAAAGATGTTTTCAATCCATAAGAGCTCCTGCAATTGAAGCAGACATATGAAGTGAGCGCCATTGGATTTTGGGGAAGAAGAAAAGAAGTGAACAGGCAATGAGTGGTGGATATGTAGTGGATCCCGCCTTAACCCTTTTGGGGGATCTGCATGTCCAATACTTTGTACTCCGTACTCCAACATATAACTATGCAGATCACAACTATCCAAATCTCGCACAATCATACTCGTTGCAGGTCTGTTATGAATGAAGATTGAATACATGCATTCCCTAACAATTCTTCTTAGTATTCTCATTTCAAACTTGGTAGGCAATGTCTGATTCAGTCTGTCAATCTCTCCAACGTTCATATATATATATATATATATATATATATATATATATACCAAGACTCTTAGGTCTATCAGCATCACCACATGTTGCAGTCGAATCACTATTCAGTCGAGCAAATCTCTCATCATGGCCCGTGAACGCCTTTTGATTGATTTGTACGACATTCCAACCAATATATGCTCGTGCGTGCGATCACCTTGGCCGCAACACACCATATCTCACTGTGTCGACACTTCTTTATTGGTGGGTTAGTTATATGCGCCAATACAGATCTATGGGCTGGTCTAATATTCGGGCGTGCAGTCTCTGGCGTTGATACATCAGGAATTATAACAATGGGTACTCATGTCCCCAATGCGATAGTATTGACAAGGAGACGCCGCTGACTTGTTGTCTTAAGGTTGGTGATATTCATAGATATAGCTGGGGCAGAGGAGCGGGGGTTATTATCAGTCGATGAACTATGCTATCCCGGAATCTGGACCACCTACCTTGTCTATGACAGACACGCCATTACGCATGGAGGCAGTATTCTACTTGATATCGAAGGGATATTTCCCTTCTCTTTCCCTCTCTGGCCCCTTCCTTTCTCGCCCCTACCATAGCCTACGCATTGATTTTCAATGAGGTATTTCAGGTATTATGCGATGAATTTTCTTATTAAAAAAATGATAGTACAAATAATAGAGGGGGTAGGTGAAATGAAGGAGGTCGAGATAGAAGAGTCGAGAACATTTGACTGATTTCACATATCCAGTCCATTTGCTTGACACTAAAGTTTTCAGCGTTAGAGAATGATAATTGGGAAGTGAGATTTGAATTACCATTTGCCAGTACATCCCCTTGTTGCGGAGTAATTCCTGGTGTGACCCCCTTTCGACGATCTTAGACCCATTTCCATTCTGACTCTCTCCAAAAACGAAAATAATATCCGCTTTCTGGATAGTTGCCAGTCTGTGCGCAACTGCGACAATCGTCATACTTCTCCGTGCTGCTAGACGTTCAAGGGCACCCTGGACAACCTTTTCAGACTGCGAGTCGAGACTGGATGTTGCCTCGTCTAGAAGCAACAAGGTAGGTTTGCGTAACAATGCACGCGCTATGCAAAGTCTCTGGCGCTGGCCACCGCTCAATGCCGTCTGTGCTTTTATACCTAGATCTGTGGAGTATCCGTCAGGCAGGGATGTAATGAAGTTGTGGATCTCGGCATCAATGCATGCCTGAACCACCTCTTCGTCAGTGTATTCTGATGGGTCGAGGCCAAGCGTAATGTTGTCTCGAATGGTGCCCTCGAAAAGCCGTGGCTCTTGTGCTACCAGCGACAAGGATCGACGGTATGAGGTTGTATCTATCGAAGTGATATTTTCGCCGTTGAGGAAAATGTTCCCTTTGTAAGGGTCGTAAAATCGCTCGAGCATGGATATAACGGTCGTTTTCCCGCAGCCCGAGGCGCCGACAAATGCAACGAACTGGCCACTTTCAATGGTGACATCGAGGCCAGTGAACAATGGGTTCTCCTGTGAAGCATACTTGAAGGCAACATTTTGAAATTCGATATGAGCTCCAGCATGAATAGCTGTATCCATCTTGAGCTTTTCGGGGTCCTTGTCGGAATGGCTCAAATCTGGACGGAAGTCGAGCATTCTGTTCGCTGCAGCAGTGCCCTGGGCGATATTAGGCCCATAGCTAAAGAATTGGCCCGCTTGCTGTCCGCCTAGAATGATGGACATGTACACAACAAAGAAGGAAACCGGCTCGTACTCTCTAGACGCTAGCAGCTGACCACCGTACCAGAAGGTCAGCGCCATGGCACAAAGCTCAACGCTATCAGAGAAGGCAAACACGAGAGTAGCGAGCCATGCTTTGCGAAAAGCTTTCTTTTGCTGCTCTTGCAGAAGGTTCGAGTATCTTTTCAAAATGGAATCCTCCATTGTTAATGCCGAGACAGTGCGAAATGCTCCGATAGCTTCTGCTGCGAACTGGGAGCTACCGGAGTAAACAGCAGCATTCATGGCCTCAAACTCCAGTTCATAACGAATGCGCATAAACGCAGCAAGGAAAACGAAGGGAAGAGCAGCAAACATAGCCACGAGAGATAATTTCCACCCAAAAGAAAAGGCAATGGCCATGCACCCAATCATGCTGCAGAGTGAGATGACTGGGAAAACACCATTTAACCCGATCAAATCTTGGATCTGCTTGGGATCGGTTGCCAGACGTGACACGAGCGACCCGGAGGCATTCTCGTTCAGATCATAGAATGGAACGGACTTTTTCAGAATGTTTTCAAAATATTCCGTTCGGCAAGTGGAAGATAGTTCCTATAATACTGTTAGATCCATTATGTATTTTGAGTATAATATCCACTGACAACTGCGAGTCTGTTGGTCGCGAAGCCAATCGCTGAATAACTGGCGCCAAGTCCAAGAGACAAGACAAAGAACCACAGCGACCAAAAGTTGGCGGCATCGGTCAGTTTCTGATCTCTAAAGCTGAACACATTGATAAGCTTTGCGAAAAGCCAACTCTGTAAAGGGTACGCAGCTGACTTATGGTTAACCAGGATCAAACAACGTTCGGGAAGACTGCTTACAGGCAGCACCCAAAATGCCGAGGAGTGCTAGGAGGAAGAATGGCCCATGAGTACGAGACTCATAGATCAAAAGTCCCACGCTGGTGAAGAAGCCCCGTTTTTTAGTCTTCTTGGCCTCCTCGTGCGAGTCTTCGGCAGTAGCAGTCGGATAGTGTTCAAGCTCCTCTTTCAAAGCTTCCATGGTCTCCACTGTATCACTTTCATCATCTCCGGCGATTTCAAGTCTCTGTGCATTGACCAGGCCCCGGTAAAGGCCGTCCTCCACAGCAAGAAGCTCATCGTGAGTCCCTTCTTCAATGTTCAGACCGCCGCGAAGAACAATGATCCGATCAGCTCGTCGAACGGTGGATAATCGGTGAGCAATCACAAGTGTAGTTCGGTTCCTAGAGACACGATCGAGGGCTGCTTGAACAATCTTCTCTCCCCGAACATCAATCGCACTTGTGGCCTCGTCCAGAACGAGAATAGTAGGCTCTTTAATGATACTTCGCGCTATAGCCAGGCGCTGTTTCTGACCTCCGCTTAATTTCGTGCCGTTCTCCCCCACAAGTGTCTCGTATCCCTGGAGATTTTAAGCAACGAAAATGGAAAGTGTGAGCAGCTTACATACCTTGGGCAGCCGATCAATGAACTCATCGGCAAATGCTTCTTTGCACGCATTTTTCACTAATCTGGCTTTGACTGAGTCAGGCTCATCTTCCCATTTAGTACCGATTAATCCGAAAGAGACGTTCTTGAAAATCGTATCGTTGAATAAGAACGGCTCTTGCTGCACAAGCCCAATGTTAGATCTCCACCACTTGAGATCCAGCTGCTCAATATTGCGCTGGCCCACTGAAATGCTTCCTTGCTCTGGAGAATACCATCTCTCTGTGAGTGCGACGATAGTACTTTTACCCGATCCTGATGGGCCAACTATTGCTGTTGTCTTGCCTCTCTCAAACCGCGCGTTGAGGCCGATGAGAATTTGGGTATCCGGTCTAGAAGGATACGAAAACTGGACATCCTTGAAGACTATATCTCCTGAGTCGAGGGCAGCTGCATCGCGGTCTCCGCCAGAAGGAATTCCTTCCGAATCGATTATCTCAAAAAAGGATGCTGCTGCACTGGCCGCTTTGAAGATCATCACTAATGGCGATGCGATACTGCCTATTACGCTCACTGCAATCATGACCGAAAAGAACACCCTAGAACAGATTTGTAAGTATCGACAAAGTAGCTGGGGGGAGAAGACATACGTTATGACTGTGTTAATGTTCGGTATATGACCCTGCTGAAACAGTCTTAACCCTAGCCAGAATGCCAACGCATAGCTAGCATACATGGCAAAGAAGATAAGACCAAGTTGAAGCCCCATGATGACAGACATGCGCATTCCTCTTTTCCGAGACTCTTGGACCCATTGACGGTATCTTGTGGCCAACGGTGTCTCGGCGCCCAGTGAGATGACTGTTCGTATGGAACCAAAAACTTCCGCCGCGATTGCCGAGTGTTTTTCATCTGCTTTGTCCACATTTTGCTGGATTTTGGAAATTGCGGGCAACGTCAGAGAGCATACGATCAGAATGAAGAGTAAAGCCGAGCTGGTCGCAAGGGTAAGGGCCCACGAATACTTGAAGGCTATGATGTATGCGGCAATCAAAAGAGCGAGAGATTGGAACAAAATGGCCAGTTTGTCGGAGATACTTTGCTGAATAGAGTTGGAGGAAGTCGTGATAGCATTGACAACTGTGCCGACTGATACTTGGTCCAGTTTACTCAAAGGCTGGGCGAAAAGCGAATCCATGTATTCGAGTCGTAAAGAAGCTGAAACTCGAAGGCTGGTAACACGAAAGCAGTACTGCGGTTGGATTTTCAGCAGGTTAGCTTTGGGGGAAGTACCGCAGTTTCACTTTGGGTATCCTAGCATACCATTGAAAAGTATGTCAAGACGAACTTCGCGATGAAGAGGTAGACGATATAGAGACTTTCAAAGTTAGCCTTATGATACTGTGATGACAATTGTGACCCTGCACTTACCTTAGTCGACTAACGGAAGCTTTGAATTCGCTTTCGGTCGTTGTTGAATCAGGAAGAAAGTAATCACTGAAGCTACCGACCAGCTCGCCAAAAACGATATTCATGATAGGCAATGGCTGAGGACCGATTAGTACCTTTTTTTGGTCCTTTGCAATTGAACTTCCAAAACACAATCAACTTACGACACCGGAGGCCATGGAGCATATGAGAGCGACCATCAAGACCATGCGATCTTTGGTGGTCAGGTAGGAAAGAATCCTCTGTATATTCTTAGCGATATATTGCGACGAAGTATTCCCTCAGTCACTTGACACATACGAAATAACCGCTAAGGGGCGCAGATTGATCTTCCACATTTTTGGTATCAAGATCCCGCTTGGGTTCCTCGTTGACTTCGACAACATTGGGCTGTCGGTCATCTGTCAAATGTGGAGAATGTGACTCTCCAGTCATAGACCTTGTCTCGGTCACAGCTCCTTGGGGTGAATCTGACGAGAGATCCATCCTTTGGAGAGCAATGTTGATGGTAGCAGAGGAGAGTGCTCATCCTAGGAAGAGGATTCCTTTGAACTTTATACTCGGGACAGGTAAATTGCCTGTAACTAGATAATGTGACAGGATACGGAAATTTCCAGACTAACTCACTGTATTTTTAGATAGTAGCTTTATGATAGGCCAATAAATCTCGGATCGTCATCAATGTGGACCAAAATGGATCAAAGAGATGCCTGCTTGGCACCCCTCAGGAGTAATAAAGCTCGAGCGAGAGGTAGTTCCTAAATAGGTTTAGATCGAGATCTAACCTAAACTAGCGTACGGTCTTTCGGGGTTACTGAGAGTCCAGCCCCACTTAACAGCCTTGTGACCAACCAGAATCGAGGACCCCAGATACTTGGAAGTCCCTCCGGACTTTCGGCCTTTTCGCTTTTCCCGCAACATCCACACGGAGCCAACGATAGCTAACAGTGCGACCACGAACAATAATGAGTACTGGGCTTACATCAGCGACTATTTCGGTGAGAAAATATTATGTCCACATGCGAATCGATCGAATTCTGACTTGAGGTTATCCTAGTGCGGTCGTTGTCAGTCTAAGAAGGTATAGAGCCCTTGGGGGTAATGTCATCTTCAATGCAGCCACAATAACAATCTTCTAGATTCGCTGCAATCGAGCTACGCCGATATGTGATAGATGTGAAGCCATAGGGGCTGAGTGTGCTTACCTGCCACGAAAGCCACGAACTAAGAAACAAAGGTACATTTGCTCAGCCATGAAGCATTAATACATCCCTCTAGATTTTCATTGACAAGACTATCGCAGGACCGAAATTTCTAAGAAGAATGCTCTTCTAGAAGTTCTCGAGCGCCTCAGACGCTTAGAGGAGCATTGTGGCTTGGATACTTTCGCGGGAAATCAAGACAATGAGGCCGATTCCATGTCTATCTCTTCTGTCGAATCAGAGAACACACGGATTGCAATCCTGCCTGAAATACCGACCACAATAGTCCCACCCGGGATCCGTGATATAGTCAGTCGTATCAAAGATGAAGGCAGTCAATCCATGCTTCTCTCTAGTGTCTTCTGTCACCTGCAACAGATCCAACCGTGCTTTCTCGCAAATGAACAATGCTTCTGTACCATTACTTCCGCCATGTCGGAAGTCGAGTTCATGCAAGATACAGAGCCTACGAAGCCATCAGAAGAGTTGTCCATTCCAAAAGACTTGGCCAAACAGCTCATAGACTGTAAACACATCTGACCCGTGCTTGATGATTCATTCGCTAACGTCCAATCCAGATTACTTCAGCTTCTGCGATTTCGAAGGCTTCAAGATGCCTCTCGAAAAATCATTTCTAACTTCAATTCCTGATCTGCTCGAAATACCCCATGTTCAACTAGATTGTACCTCCCAACTCATCTATTACACCACTCTTTTCCAAGGCCTCGTTTTAAAGCCAGAGACACTCCCAAGAAGAGGAACCTTGATCCATATTCTATATCGGAAATGCGTTTCTCTCAGCGAAGACTGGCTGAAAAATATCAAAGATACCCCAGCCGACTTCTTTGCAGCATTGACACTGGTAAGACAACTAGATACTTCTCAATATAACACCAATGAATTAACAATTTCAACAGATGTCATTGTCCCTCGAATGTTGCAATATCGATTTATCCTGGAAAGCCCTCGCCCAAACATGCAGGATATCTAAAGCCCTAGGACTTTTCTCCGTGGATGAGACACCTTCCGAGGGAGGAGATAAACAACTTTCCACAGAGCCGGAATCTCTCCCACACCAGGCGGAAGTAGAGCGAAATCGAAAACGGTTCGAATTCTGGCACATTTTGCGAACGGATTGTTTTTTTCGCATGTGTTACGGAAAACCAACTCTCATCCCGGCAGGATCGTGGAAAGTCAATTTCCCCGACCCAAATATCAGCAGCGTTAACCATGAATCATCCCGCTTCATAAATATCCATTTCATCGCGTCTATGCGACTGACGCTCATTGTGATGAAATATCTTGATTGGGTTGACGGAGGGAAAGATCCTGATCCCGTCTCCCATGATGCGACAATTGACAGTTTTATCGACGAGGTTGAGCCAATATTATTGGATTGGGATGTGGTACGTTTCACACTAACTTGGAACACCAATTTACGAAATCTTTCATTCCTAATTTATCACTCTAAAGGAGGGCCTTCTTCAAATGGCTACAAATCACCTCGAGATATGGTTCTGCGTCGATGTACTATTCAGCACTTACAAAATGCTCATCGTCCTCTATCAATCGAAAAAATGCGAACAGAGTCATATCCTACCAGCCAAGGCTGTGGATATATCCAGAAAATCCGTGAAAATCTTCCAATCTCTTCTTGGATCGTCGGAGTATGCGTTGTGGGGCGTCAGGTATGTCAAGCATACAACTTACCTTTCCTCGTTTGCGCAATTAATTAACCGTTCGAACAGTATCTTATTACTCCACCAGTTCATCCCCTTTTTTATCCTTTGTTTGGATATCATTGGAAATCCTGACCACGCCAATCTCGAGGAGGATCTCGTATCCATAACCTGGGTTAGCGATTTTGCCGAGATGGTCATTAAGGAACGAGTCGAGCTCAGGCCAGTTATGCTCATCATTAAATCTATGGCTACAGCTTGCCAGCAAACGAAAATAATAAAACTAGCGCGAGCTACTTGAAATGGTGTTAAAAGTGGCCGTTTCTTGCTTCCCATTCACCATGTCATCCTTAATTGTGGTAGTAGTAGCGGTAGTAGTAGACTATAAATAGAGGCAAATAAGAATATAAATATACCCTTCATATCTCTAGCGAATAATACTATAGTATTTTCTAATAACCGGGATAAATCGATATTAAGTAGTTTCTAAAGTATAGCCCTTGTGTGAAATGAATACCTAATCGTCGAATAAAAGTCTCCCACCGGCCATTCTTTTCGAGAAGCTTGGTAACTCCGGGGACTATCCATTTTTCTCAAGTATAGCCAATAGAGCAAAATGTCTTATAGATGACTGAAATATCAACCCCCAGAGCACAGGGTGAGTCAGTCACTCCCGTTTTGGTCATTAGCTGAGTGTTCACAACGCTAAGTTCACATATTCGATTCATAAATGGTCTGCAGTATTGTTGAATCCTCTCACATTGCCCATCTCACAACCCCAATTTATGCTTCTTAATCCTCGCACCCACTCCAGCGAGAATAAAAACGACAGAAACAAGTACACCCCATAGAGGGATGTGAATCGCTATCACGTTGTAGGTGGTCTGCGTCGCCGCCACGACAGTCGCCACCTCCAGCAGTAGCAAAACATAGCCGCTCCAGCGATGATACTTGTAAATACGCTTCCCAGCGTCGACACTGCCGAAAACGGTAACCGGCAAAAAGTACTGAAGAGCGCCGACCACGGCTTGTAGCACGATAGCGATGTAAGTAGCCAGACCTAGAATTCCGTGGGGAGAGACAAAGTGCGGATGAGAGCCCTTGTTAACCTCGATAATGACAAAGGCAGATATAAAAAGGGCCACGCTGAGTAGTTGTAAGATGTGGTGGATGCGAGTACCAGTACGTTTCTGTTGCGGGGTAGCAGTTGGTTGTAAGATGAGAGCTGCTTGAACTTGAAGCAGCAAGGCGGAAATTCCGAGTAACTGAATATCCAGTTAGTGTTGGGGATATTTTGTTTGGCTTCTTATATCTCCTTACTGGATGCGGGGTGAATAGCGAGAGGGGAAGGGATAAGACTCCTTGCCAGACCAACGCCGCTAGCTAATGTATTTTATTAGTCTTCTGATCTTCTAAATTGGTTGGAATGCTCTCACAATCCAAATCCCTGCTTGCGCGACACTCGCTGTTCCTGAATTTGGAGTTAGTTATGGGATTTCGACCAGAAGCTTTCACGCTCACCTGTGAAGAGATTCCGATAGATACTCTCATCGGGCTTTTGTGTGACATCGCCTGGACGGCCCAATAGAGGCTCATCTTCTCGCGCTATAATTGTTGCGGGGTGATCTTGAGGAATTCCTGTTGCTGAGGCCATGATGAATGATGCGCATATGAACAATTCAGAGAAAAAAGATCAAAGAAAAGAGGATGAGGGCGGTGGCTAATAACCCTTGCGTTGCTTTTTGCTTTTTTTCTCAGGTGTAAATGCACATCTACAAACATATGTGTTCTGTGCGAATCACAAAGTACTTGATTACTGAAATTATTCGTGATCGTCGCTATCAATGACGTTCTGCATCACATCCGCTTTTTGCCGAGAGCTGAAAAGGCCATTCAGACGCAGTCTATTGCAAAACCTGACTTGGCAAAATAAAATAAAATGTCGCGATTTGGACACGTTACTCTGTTATTCTCACTTTGTTACTCCAAATTAATATTGAGTCTCACAAGTACGTGGCCATCTTACTATGCTGATACTGCACTACTCTAGAAGACTACGTACAATTACTGGGGCCAAATTTCAACTGAAGAATTCCATTTGATCTAAACATCTAAAATCCAATCACTAAAGCACTGAAGCACTAAATATCGCAATTAACGCCTAGGCTCAGGGGAAGGAGCACCACTCCGGTCACCCCGATCAGGCGAAATCCGGTACTCAATATCGGCAGGGACACAAAAGTCCAAAAAGATCATCATGCTCTCGATATCAGCAGCGACTCGGTAGTTGCTGGTGGGGTCCTTGACAAGAGCATCTTTGAAATATTGCACCCGCTCATAGAGCTTGTTGCACTTGGCAGTCCAATTAGGGTTGTGGTAGGTATAACGAGCCTGTCCGGCGATTCTCAGGCCCTCAATTCGCAGAAGCAAAAGAGACAGAGAATTGATAACCATCTTTCCGCTCCCTTTGTGGTTGTCCTGGAGGATGTCAATCTGAGCGTGCAATGTGGTCATGAAATGACGACGCTCCTCTTCGTACGTACCGTAGGAAGTGCGTGCAGGCATGGTGTTGGTGAAAGTAAGAGTGGATTGTGAGGCTTACTTGTGATAGTGGCTTTTGAGCTGATTGCTTGGACACTGAGTAGCTGGTAGATGATGAGACATGTAAGGGTGGTGCCATCCGGCCTGCTTTATATCTTTTTGTAACCATCTGATCGAGTACTTGGTCAAAGAGAGACAAAGCAACAATGGTCTTTATCGGATTCTTTATATCTTAAACATAGCACATAGATTCGAGCCGGAGGATTCACATTTAATAAAGTAATGCTAGCACAAAGGTGTGTATCATCTTCTTTGTGGTAAATGGTAATAGACATCCATTTAAAGTCTATATTCAGCCGCCTTTCATGATATTCACCAAGGCATTGTCAACACAGGCCCTTCCTCTCCAGACCCAACCCTTCCAAAGACCACCTCCGCTCCCAGATTCTTCGGGTCCAAGTTCATAACAATATTGAACAAAGAACTACTTCTACTCGAGATATGGCGCGATGGATCCTCCTCGCAACATAGTGCCTGAGGCTTGTTATACGTATCGGAGAAGATACGTTCTCGCAATAAAGCGGGTGTGATAGCGTCGCCCTGAACACCATCCTGAATTAACTCCTGCGTCAACTCCCCTAGCCGCTGAAGCCGGATAGGTGACCCAGATAGCCAGGGCGGCTCATTCACATAGCGATTCTCAAGGAAGTGGTTAGTATGTCTAATAATCCCGGATGCATCCTCGAGGATATGCTTGTCTCCAACTGGTGATAGCTCAAGCCCTAGTGCTTTGGTACTGTCCGCACAAAGGATATGCTGAGCAGAGGCGACACCACCCAAAGACTCGAGGGTCTTCACGGCATTATCGACAGAAGTACTCTCCAAACACAACCGAAGCGCAACATGGATCGGGACTTTGCTACTAATCATCGGTTTGGCGCGAATTGCATTGAGACAAGTTCCGACGCCGTTGGCATTGAATCCAATCTTGCCGACGATTCCTGCCTGAAGACAGTTAATTACATATTAGAATATAGACGCATACAGGAGTCCTCACCTCGGCAATCATATAGATAGTAGGTTTCCCAGCCTGTTCAATTGATACCATCGCGAGGTTCTTCTTGACAGTCTTTGTCCAATCCCAGTTCTGTGAGAGCACTCGTGTCGTCTCACTTTTCTTCCAGCTGAGTGTTGTGCAGCCGTCGGAAAATCGGCCTAGTGCTATCTCACTTCGGCAGTTGAGCGCAATTATGTCGAGCACATCTAGCCCAGCACCCTCGGCGATACCTTCCATCTCCGTGAATAAATGAGGTGTTAGGCTCTGGAGGGTGGGCTGGAATTCAGTTGCGACTTCGCGCACATCTTTCCAGGCTAGTTTTGAGGTGTTCTGGAACATAAAGTCGTAGATAGATATCTGGCTATGGATTTGTTCCCGCAATGCGCGACCATGTTGTAGTCCGATCTAATTGTAATTCATATGAGTTAGCTGGAGTTCTTGTCGCATGCAGATGTTCATATTGGAGAGTGTACTTCTCGAGGAGTGCCATGGAGCTTCAGCTTGATTGGCTCGTTTTCAGACATCTTGAATTTACACAATAACTATACAGATGATCAAAGCCAAGGCTATCTTCAGCTATTTAATTGACTTGAGACATCAACAGCCGAGCAAGGTTCCCCTCAGTTGGAGTCATTCGGGGTCTAGCCGATAAGCATCGCAATGACCTGCCCTAACTGGCTATCATATGATATTCCAACAAATAGAAGCTTTATGTTGTGATGTTATACAGGGAACTAGTGGTGACACACTAGTCTCCAAAACACCCCGATGTAAGACTTATCTCGTATACCTACTGCCGAGGTTGTGTAGATTATCACAATATATATAACACCGATAACACCATCTTTGTGTAAGCATTTCATTTATGTTGATTATTTATCTTCCCATATAAATCATCTATGCGTCTTTAATCAAATGCTTGAATAACTTGTCCAGGTAATAGGCAGACTGCTTGGGATAGCGAGTCTTTTCTTCGGACTCAAAGTCGATAAATGTGGAACCGAAGCGATCCGCATACCCAGCGGCCCATTCTAGAGAACATCAGTCAATTATTCATATAGTGGATGAAGAAAACAGCCACTTACCCCAGTTATCAGTGAATGTCCAAGCAAAGTAAGACCGGATATCAACTCCGTCTTCCTTCACAGCACGCGCCAGCGCATTGCCAACATAGCCCTCAAAGAATCTGATGCGGAACTCATCATTCAGAACCTCAGGCGTGGGGGCTGTTTCACCCTTGGCGGTGGTACCATTCTCAGTCACATAAATTGGCATCTGGTATCGTTTATAGATCCAATTTAACAACTTCCTGAATCCCCCAGGGGCGGCCCGCAGCCACGGGGTATCACTTTCCTCCCCGCGAGACACACCTTGCTTATTCTCATCAAAGATCTCCACATTACCCTTATGGTCATTGATATCAGGCGCAGATGTTGTATGCTTCACAAAGAAAGTCGTATAGCTATTCATACCATAGAAGTCCGAGCTCCCGAACACAAGCTTCGATTCCTCCTCCGTGAACCTCGGCAATCGGTCACCGAGCTGCGCCCGCATCGACGCAGGATAATCACCCGTTTTGTACAACGGGTCCGCAAACCAAGCAATCTCGAACTCGCGCGCACGCTCCGCAGCTTCTTGGTCGCGTGGGTCCTCCTCATCCCACGGCTCGGACCAATTACCATGCAGTGTGATACCAATAGTTCCCTTCTGCTGGGGCTGGAACTCCTCCCGGTACAAGCGCACAGCATGACCATGCGAGACGAGTTCAGTGTGCGCGACGGTGAACGGCTCTGTGGATGAATCCCCCTCGGCATTGCGCTCACGGAAAGATGATCTACCTGGTGCGTGCACGCCCGCGGCATACCCGGCGAGGGTATAGACTCCCGGCTCGTTGTATGTAATCCAGTGCTTGACGCGGTCACCGAAGCGCTCAAAGCAGACGCGGGCGTAGCGCACAAAGTCCGGCGTGTAGGCTTCCTGGTTCAGCATGCCTCCGTACCGATCTTCCAGGGCTTGGGGGATATCCCAGTGGAATAGAGTGATGAAGGGGGTGATTCCATTGCGGAGGAGCTCGTCGATGAGATCGGAGTAGAATTTGATTCCTTGTTCGTTGACGGGGTCGTCGCGGCCGCCAAGGGGGATGATTCGGGACCAGGATAGAGAGAAGCGGTAGGCATTTACGCCGTAGGACTTCATGAGCGCCACATCTTCGCGGTAGAAGTCGTAGGCTCGGACGGCGTCATCGGCTGTGCTTCCATCGGCGATTTTGCCCGGTGTGTGGCCGAAGGTATCCCAGATTGACACGCCTTTGCCGTCCTTGTTCCAGGCGCCTTCTATTTGGGCTGCTGCTGTGGCGTACCCATGGAAGAAGTCAGGTCGGAGCACATCCTTGAGATCTTGCACTGAATTCAAATCCATCTTGCTGTGTTGTAGGATTGATGAGATTATGACAGGGGTGACAATTTATTTTCTTAGCTTGGAGCTCTCATCGATGATGCCCCGCAAAGACATTATCCGGATAAAGTCTTATTGTTGTCTTCGATTTACCCCGAGACTAGGATATGCGGGTGTTGCTCCGTGGTGGTTTAGGAAGTGCAGGGACCTCGCCTTAGCTGTTTATACGGAGTGGATATAGGCGACGGTGGGGATGCCAATGTTTGGAGGACGAAAGTACCCTAAGGTATTAAAAATCATACAGTTGAGAATTGAAGTCTTTTGTTTGACTAATTTATTAATCTAGTTGATCCTATGTTCACCACCACCAGTAATCTCTACTTGTAACTCATTGTAGTAAACAAGTACAGTCTCTCCACGCTCCGAAATTATAGTCAGTTCACCTACAACACGGCCATTTTCGAAATTAAATTGCAACTCAAACCCACCACGCGCCCGCACTCCTCGGATGGATCCAGTCCAGTCCATCGGACACGCTGGAAGGATGCGAATCACCCCGGACTCGTGGGATTGAACCAGCATTTCAATAATACCCGCCCCACCACCAAAGTTGCCATCGATTTGGAATGGAGGGTGACTGTCTAGTAGATTGGACAGAGTGGACCGGGACAACAGCAAGTCTAGATGCCTGCTACATTCATCGGCTTCGAGTAACCGTGCGTGTAGGTTGATCAGCCACGCGCGACTCCAGCCAGTATGGCCGCCACCATGTTCCGCGCGTCGACGTAGAACTACCCCGCACGCTTCTGCCAACTTCGGGGTTTGTGTTGGCGTGATTGCATTTCCAGGATGTAGAGCCCACAAATGGGACGTGTGACGATGTCCGGGTTCGACCTCAGCATAGTCAGTGGCCCATTCCTGTAGATACCCAGCAGGGGATATCTGCATTGGTGGGAGGCGAGACTTTGTAGCCTGAACTGCTGGAAGAAGGGCATCATCGAGATCAAGTCTCTTTGCACAAGATTGGAAGGCACCCAGAATAGCGTCTATGATTTGGATATCGATCGTCGATCCTTCACACAATACGCCCTTTTGGCCCTTGTGGTCGTAGAACGAGTTCTCTGGAGAAGCAGACGGACTGGTGACAAGATATTCACCATTGGCGTCTTTGACCAAAAAGTCGAGGAGAAACTCTACGCATCCACGCAGGGTGGGGAACATCCGACGAAGGAATCCTTCATCGCAGGTAAATTGGAAATGATCCCAGATGTGGTAGCAGAGCCATGCACCACCCAGGGGCCAGATACTTGCCGGCATCCATCGATCAACGGGGGCTGTATCGGCCCAAATATCAGTATTGGAATGGGCTGTCCATCCTCGACATCCGTACATGATCCGAGCTGTGACTTTACCGGGTTCAACCATGCGTTCGAGTAAATCAAACAGAGGGATTTCGCATTCGGACAGGTTACACACATTTGCAGACCAGTAGTTCATCTGAAGATTGACATTGGTGGTGAACCGGGAGCCCCATGCTGGATGGAAGGATGGGTTCCAGATACCCTGGAGGTTTGCAGGAAGTGATTTGTGCCCATCCCGACTACATGATATCAGGAGATAGCGATTGTAGTTGTGGTAGAGTGCGATGAGCCCTGGATCTCGAGAAGACTTCAGACGTTGATCGGTTGGAATTTCGGGAGAGTCTAGTCCAAGCTGCAATTCCATTCGGTCGTATAAAGACTGGTAATCCGCAACATGACGGGCGCGGAGGTCCTCCGAAGAGTGGCCCAGGGCATCCTCTGAATCTTGCTTGGTTCGCTGATCAATGTCTTCATGTCGAAATGTTGTTTGCGCCGCAATAATCAGCAGTGTATCGCTGGAGTTCACCACCAGATTATTTCCAATTTTGGTAATTGTGCTCTCAGCACTGTCGCAACGAACAGACACGATGCAGCACGCTCGATTACTATTCTTTCCCCCAGGCGTAACATGCATGGTGATGGAGTTACTGGTAGCACTGACATTGTCAAGCCACTCATTTGTTTCAAATTCCAAGTCACTCATGCGGGTTAGACGAACGACAAACTCAGCCTTGCTCGAGGAACGCAATCTGATCGCAAGCACATCATCCGGGTAACTGGCCAGGACTTCACGTTCGAAGCGAACACCCTGGTACTCATAGCTGACATGCGCTGTAGCACTTGTGAGGTCCAGTGAGCGCCGATAGCTTGTAACCTGATTGGGATCATGTCCCAAATCCAAGAATAGGTTTCCTAGCGGCTCATAGTTCCGCTGGCTGATAGGGTTAGCGAAAAACGCCAGCTTGGCGATCTTCTCAGCTTCGACATGGTTCTCCGCGCGTATAGCTTCTCTTAGGCGCGGTAGATACTCGAGCGCATCTTGCGGGTTGCGATCTTGTGGTCCTCCATACCACACGGAATCTTCATTGAGCTGTAGCATTTCGGTGTCGGTACGTCCATACACCATGGCGCCTAAGCGCCCATTCCCGACTGGCAGGGCTGAATTCCAGTCCTCCGCAGGTTGCTGGTACCATAATTCCGACATTTTCAATAATATTCAATGGGTCTGGTCTGCTGGTCTGTGTTGGGATGATGTATCAATATGGCCTAGCCCTGGTGACCAAGGCGGCGGTTCGGTCCGTCAGCCGCGAATTTTGAACAGAACAGGCTGAAAGACTGTAAATCAGACAGGTCAGAGGAGCTAAGAGCTAGTAGAGTAATCGGAAAACCGATCTGATTTGCCAAGAGCAAAGGATTCCGGGTAATCTTGCTGGTAAGCGCCAGCTCTAACTCTTTCCCCGGTTGTTCCCCGGATTCCAGGCTAAATGTCTCCACCGGATCACCCCCCTCCTTGTGATCTGGGGTAGATCCGGCCACTCCAGACTAACAATGGAGAAATATTTAAGCGATATTCCAACCAACTAGATGCTAGTTTCTCTCCGCAGTCGCATCTTACTGGTGAGAAATCCCTAGGGCACATGGCGAGAAAACGCAATTCAGGAATTGGCGTACAAAATGTACAGCGTGACCCTCATCACTCACCAATCACTGCCCATTCTGGTAGTTATATCATGCCACAAGCTAATCTGATCCCAAACTTATGTCTTCCCCGTGGCGAAATAGGTCGCTCGGCAACAGCCTGGATGCCGACCGTTGATTTGTTGCCCCCCCTAGCTTCGTGAGACCGATTCACCGAAGCAGAAATACCCCGGCATATCCCCGCTTTTAGCTCGAACTTGACTGCAGCTCAAGGGCTCTCGACCCCATACTTCTGGGACGATCATTTCTATACTCTTTCAAGCCCATTTGATCCAACTTGCCAAACCGTAACAATGACCTCGGGTGCAGCCTATGCGGAGGCCAAGCTGGGCAAGAGCGTGGATCCGGAACATATTGAGGAGGTTGCCCTGGCACGGCTGACAGAAGAGGATCTATGGAAGTTGTCCCAGGATTCCCTGACTCTACGGTCGTGGACCGGAGTCCGGTTGGGTCTCATCATGCTGGTCCATGGTTGCAACCAAGCCGGCTTTGGAATTGACTGGGGTGTCATCAGCGGCATCAATGCTTTGACTTCATGGCACAACTACTTCAAATTCGAGAGCAGTGGTGGCACATATGGATTGATCAATGCTCTGATGCAGATTGGTGTCGTTTGTGGAGCGCCCTTCATGGGTTTGGCGGACGTGATCGGCCGTCGTGGAATCAATTTCACCGGCAACGCCATTGTCATCTTCGCATCTCTCATGCAAGGCCTCGCCACGAACCTTCCAATGTTCATGGCCGGTCGATTCTTCATGGGATTTGGCACTGCACTCATGTCAAGCTCTCAGTACATTGGCGAGATTTCACCTGTCCATCTTCGTGGTGTTATGGTCGGCTTTTTTGGCGCATGCTTCCAGGTCGGTAGTCTTGGTGTGCTTGGTGCCATGATTGGACTTACCGAGTTGCCTGGTAACAACTCCTGGCGTGTTCCCCTCATTCTTGAGGCTTTATTCCCTACCCTTGTCTGTCTGGGAATATACCTTTTGACTCCCGAGTCGCCCCGTTATTATGTTATGAGGGGAAATCGGCAAAAAGCAAAGGAAATCATCGCCAAGTACCATACTACTAGCGCCGACATCAATGAGCCCATTGTCGATATTGTGGTGAGACAGATTGAGGAATCTCTCGAGAATGACCAGACAGGCTACAGGGCTGCCTGGGACTATCGCGTCTTCTTCACCAAGACGGCCCGTTTCCGACTCCTGGTTTTGTTTTTGTACTCTCTCTTCCAGCAATGGAATGGAGGTGGTATTATCACGTACTATGTGAGTGGTTAGATTGAAGTGACACCTTATTCAGTGGCTAATACCTTTTTAGATGGTTCCTTCACTACAGCAACTCGGAATGGAGGGCGAGAAGCAGCTACTCGGTGTCAACATTGGCACCACCGCAGTCTATTTCGTCTTTACAGCCGTTGGCGCTCTTATAGTCGATAGGTTCCGCAGACGAACCATGATCTTTGTGGGTCTTATCAGCATGATTATCTTTCAAACGGCTACAACAATCACATCATGGCAGTACAATGTTCACGGCACTGCAGCGGCAGCGGCGCTCACCATTCTCTGGATCTTCCTTTACCAGACCTTTTCAGCCACATTTGTTGCAACCATGCACAACTTGTATCCAATTGAAATTCTCTCTCTACCACTTCGTGCCAAGGGAATGGGTCTTTACGGTCTGATCCAGGGAGGTGCCGGAGCTGCACAGACCTACGGAATTGGCGTCGGTATCCAAAAGGTGGGTTATAAGATTTGGGTCGTATACATCGTGTACAACTCCATTCAGCTCGTCTTGTCGTGGTTATTCTTCCCAGAGACCAGCCGTTTGTCTCTAGAGGAGATTAACACGGTGTTTGAGACCCCAGGAGTCCACCCGGTGAAGATGTCTTTGGATATTGAGAAGGCCAAGAAAGCCAGAGCGGCGGCGGGCCGGGATGAGGAGGGCAGTGCTGATCGATAAGCATTCAATAGCAGGGAAGCGTTTATTAAAGGGACCGGATAACATAATTTGATGCATATTTTCCGTCTTTGTTTCACCTCCAAGCTCTAGACTTTAGAGCCGATCTAAACCTTAGAACTGGTCCTATCAATGCTTCGAAATGGAATTAAAAATCTCAATATTACACATAGATGAAGACAAATGCACAAGTGGAACAGTTGAAACGCGTCGGACCCGATATAAGCCTGTGCCTACCCGTCGGAGGGGTGCTTGTTCTGTCACACAATTTCCGCCCTCTGTCTTCTCAAACGTATATGAGACATCAGAAAAACGAGGTTTGAAATATTTTGTATCCCTATCAACTTCCCAAAAGGATAGTGTTATCTTCAACTCCATGGTCGGATCTACAATTAGTTGACATCAGATGATCTTCCCGAGCCCTAAAGTGCCCAGACCATCTTCAACCCGGCCCATTTCCCGCTGAGATACCTCATGGAATCTTTTCTTTTTTCTCCGAGACTCATCGCCACCAGTCTAGAATTCAATCACAGCCCATAGGTCCCCTACATTTCGGCCTGCAGCGTTACACAAACAAATCAGGTACCGAGTTACGACATTTCGCACTCCGATCCTTTTTTTAGCTCCGTCTTTCCAAGTGAGAGACTATTCTGATTAATGATTTGAGCCTGCGATTGGTATCATGTGCTATGGGAAGAAAAAATAAAAGCAAAACGGTCAACGGGTTTTCTGCAGTCTGTAGTGTCACAGATGACCCGGTGTGGTGCTCTGCAGCCCTAATATGGTTATCCTTAGAAGTATTGGATGGTGACGCAAGCCAGAAGGGAGACAAAAAGAGACTACGTGGCTGAAGCATATAGCTTAGCTGGTTCATGGGGTCTTTTTTTCCCCCTTGCCTTTGTATCCTTTGTAATGAGAACATATGTATGTCTCTGGGAAACGAGAAGAGTCAACAGTGGCAATTGCCAGTTACTTATAGTCTGGGCCAGACACTGCATTGATGCCAGTGGCATCGCGTAAGGGATTTTTGCTCATCTTCTCTGCAGCTATCGAGAGTTTGCAAAATCGACAATAGTCCATATTAAGATCTCCATGAAGAGTATAATGAAGAGGAAGACGGGCAAGGTGGAAATGACGGGCAGGCTACATCAACTCTATTTTTGTGTAATCCAGTTGCTTGCCTCTAATTGACCCTCGTGGCAACGGTATAGAACCGCTTAGATTCTTTTTGATTGTCTCTCAGCTGAAGAGATCCGGATCAGATTGTTTGTTGCAAACAGTCAATCCGTCCTATAACAATTGGGATATAAAATAATATGTAAATGTCCACAGTACAACTGCACAACATACAGGTATCTTTTAATCTACGGATCCTGATACACAGAGATGTACGCACGGCCATACGGACCGAGACGGGACTGCATCTGCCGATTGATGCTCGACCCTTCCAACAAAATTCCTAGAGTCATGCACGTCCGGTTGCGCGGTCTGGCGATTCAAACATGGTGTTACCCTGGCTTTTTCACTAAAAGCGCCAGACAAGGCGACAACTTAGATCCATTGGCTCGGCTTCTCATCACGAGACAGATGGCACTGTCGTCAAAAAGCAAGCGGGTCATCGCCGCTCAACACGGGATGTGCAGGTCCCTACTTCGAGTACCGTTCATTTTGTGAAGAAACTGTTGGGTTGGGTGAAATTCTCCCATGTGTATGTTGCATGTGTCTTTTGATCTCCTTCTCTTTCCGGGATGGTTTTATTGTGGCCATGTCTCCCCCTTTTTCTGCGCTGCAGTGTTGAGGGGTGATACATCCGGCATGTCGGGTATTGGAGGATGTTTCCTTTGGACAATGACGGTGAACATGATCTCGTCATGATATAATTGATCAAGTTTTCTCTTATATTCCTCCCCCTATAGCTCTTTTTTTCCCTTCGTCATTAATTTGGAACCCTTTTGTTTCAACACTATATTTCTATGTTTGCTTCAGGAGTGTTCTAGGCGTGACATGCTCATGAATCACTTGGTTCATCTTTCAACAGATATACATACTTCCGGTCTTTGAACACCGGTCTTTGAACATAATACTGTGCATATTCTTCACTTCTTCTAAACTCCCAACACATTCCATTGCCAAAACACGGTTATAAAACTAGTTCATTGCCTGCATCGACAACCAAACCACCTCTCTCTCGTGGTCCAGTCCGAGATGCCCCCGAAGAGTACACAAGACAACATGGTGCCCGAGGCAAAAGGAATCAAGTACGACGAATGCGAGATGGCGCTCTTCCGTGCCAAGCTATCGTACCATGCCACGATTGATGAACGGATGGCCTCACAGAACTCAAACCTGACTTCGATCGCGGAAGCCCAGGCTCGAATCCTCAAGGGATGGGAAATACAGATGCAGGGCACAAAGGATTTGGCTGGGAAGAATGGGGGTCGCTCTGAAAGTGATAAGAGAGCAATGGCACAGTATGCATGGAGGTATACGGCTCTGGAGAATGCTGCAACCAAGACCACTGGAAAGGGATAGCGACAAAACTTCTTCTTCTTTTGTTCTTCTTCTTTTGTTCTTCTTCTTTTGTTTTTGTTTTTCTTTTTTTTTTTTTTTTTCTTCTTCTTGCTATTTGCGCCCACCATATTGAATGATACGAAGGCATTGCTGGCGTTTGTTTAGAAGCTTCACAGCTTAGTTTGATGTTCTCGTGCTGAAATACTATGTCAACCTTTTCACACTGACATCTACTCTCATAATCTGGTGATGATATTAGGGGTCCTCATTTCTAATTTTATGTTTTTATGTTCCATAGGAGTTGAGGTCCCTCTCCCGCTTGTGGGCTATGTGTGAGTGCAATACAATTGAGTACCTTATCCCAGTCCTGAATCTCTGATTCGAGGGAGAATTCGTTGAATGTCACACAAGCAGGTTGATCAACATTGCAACAGTAACAAGTACACCTCGTGTGTACTCATGCAAAGGACTGGGGTGTTGCATTTGGTGAAAGACATTCGGGATATATGGGAATCAGCAATAAGTTCACGAATCACTGCGTCATTGTATAACCCCGTGTATGGGCAATAGTAGATACCGTGTTTGACTTGATCCCCATTCATTTTACCTCACAATTCTTTCTCTCTGCTCAATATATATCTACTGCATTGTATGGATGACATAACATGTAATGAGAAATAACTCAAGCCGAGCGGCTATTATCACTCGTATCTGGGGATAATGGCAAGTCTTATTGGTCGAATCGTTGAATTCCGTCGAACTCCGGGCTCTTAGAGCGGGTTGCGCAGGAAAGATATCACTGCCACAGTAGGCGCAGTAGGTGTAAATTGAACATTTTGGATTCCTTTGCCTTCTGTGGAGTCTATGACTTTCATTTCTAGTCAATGAGAGACTACCATTCGGATAACAGCGCTCATCGGAGACCTCCGATATGGCTCGCCATGTAGTGGGTCAACAATCCAACTCCGAAATCAACTCCGAAAGGCCCCAACCCGGCATTGGGCCTGGGCTTAGCGGCTACGGGCGAAACCTTCAAGGGAATCCCGGGAAAGATAAGTTCTGATTGGCTCTGACGAGAAGAGGATAGAAGAAGAATGGGGATTGTCGACGTCGGGGAGTAATGGAAATGCATTTCGAGGGGCAAGTTCCCTTATCGATAACCCCCCCACCCTCCTATTTAAGTATACACTCACGCCTACACTCTCTTCGACTTGTCTTTTTTAAAACTCATTAAATATATAATTCTTATAAATCAATCCAAAATGCAAGTCGCAGCTACCGATATTGATCAGGTGTTCGCACACACCACCAACCTAGCCTCGTGCAACCTAAACAGCAAGATCCTAGCCTGTTCAAACGACTACTTCGCTTCAGCCGATAACCTCCTCACCCCCACTCCCTCCATCTCACGCCCCGGCGTCTTCGTTCACACTGGTGCCTGGTATGATGGCTGGGAAACCCGTCGACACAACCCAGATCCCTACGACTGGGCCGTGATCAAGCTCGGCGTCGCCGCAGCCTACATCCACGGCGTCGAAGTAGACACCGCACACTTCATCGGAAACTACGGCGAGAAGGCAGAGCTACAAGCTACACACGCACCGGAAGGTAGTGGTATCACAGATGCCCAAATCGCAGACCCCAGCTTCGCCGGCTGGAAGACTCTTCTCCCCGCTTCGCCTTGCGGTCCCTCACAGCGCCACGGATGGAAGTTCGACGCCGACATCAGTCAAACTCCTTACACTCACTTCCGTCTGCTGATGTACCCCGACGGTGGCTTCGCCCGTCTCCGTCTTTACGGTCACGCTATCCCCCCTCCTGCCCCGGCCGTCCAGGGTGCTTCGGCGCCCGTTGAAGAGCTCTCGTCTGCTCTCAATGGAGGTGTGGCTCTTGCTGCCTCTGACGAGCACTTCACCCCCTCGTCTAACATTCTACTTCCTGGTCGTGGAAAGGATATGGGTGATGGATGGGAGACTGCTCGCTCGCGCGCTGCTGGCCACGTCGACTGGGCTATTGTTAAGCTGGGTCTTCCTGGCTCGGTCTCCAAGGTTGTTGTTGACACTAAGGACTTCCGTGGAAACTTCCCTCGTGCTGTGCGCGTGCACGGCTTGGTTGCTGGCGCTGGCGGTGATGGTGTCCCCTCCGCCGATGACGCAAACTGGGTTGAGATCGTCAAGGGTGACAAGCGTTGCCAAGCAGATACCGAGCATGTCTTTGGGCCTGATGATCTCACTGCTGGTGGTGAGGATACTCGGGTGTTCAGCCATGTCAAGCTGACCCTTGTTCCGGATGGCGGTGTCAAGCGATTCCGGATCTTTGGTCGTCGCGCTTAGATTCCTGTCTAATATCATGAGAATGAGGAATATGTATATAGCTGAGATTCTAGATTTAAATAATGCATTATGTTCAAATGTCCAAATCACAACATCTCAGCGAGGATATCCAAGGAAGAATTATGTCATTGATCATGATTATGAGTGGGAAACACCATCGTGTTGGAGACGAAAACGAAATCAGACGCACGATTCTCATAGAATCTCCAAAAGAAACACTAAAGAACTACCTAGGCAGTGAAGGACAAGATGCAAAATGAAATAAAAAGCTAAATAGAGATAAACTCATCGACCCAAATGACGCCTAACTTCTATCTTTGCAAACTCGGGTATAAATTAAAAATGCATGGACTCATTTCTTTTCCAATGACAATGGTTTCGGTTCATCTGAAGCCGAAGAGGAGTAACTGGTAGGTGTTCCAGCGCCACCATCAATACTTGCTTTCGAACGCTTTTCTCGAATAGCAAGACGAGACTTGGGGTAGGATGGCGGCGCAGGGGCGAGATATCTGTCCAACAATTCGCTCAAAATGGGCGAGCGGACCGGTTTCGGGAGGTAATTGTTCATGCCAGCCTCGAGGCATTTCTCGCGATCACCTTCGATGGCACTTGCAGTCATGGCGATGACGAGCACTTCGTTTACATTCGGGTCGGGATCTCGGCGCAGCTCGCGGGTCGCGTTGTATCCGTCAAGAGTGGGCATCATCACGTCCATAAGGACCACGTGGAATGGATTGCCTTCTTGGGAGCTTGCACGTAGAGCATCGACAGCTTGTTTGCCGTCGCTGTATGCGTTGCATTGGAGGCCAAGGCCAGTAACAAATTTCACGGCGATCTTTTGATTGATTGGGTTGTCTTCGGCAATGCAGACTCGGATCTGATCACGAGGGATTTGGGTGAGGTCGCGAGCTGAGGACCGACGGACTTCGTTTTCTGCATTGCTCAGATCTTGTGACCATGCAGTCTTGACCGCCGTCTTCTTGGGTGCTTTGTTGAAGACCAAGTGGAATGTCACGGTCGTTCCAACTCCGGATTTCGATTCAAGCCAGATAGCTCCACCGAGAACATCTTCAATGATAGCTTTACAGATTGACAGGCCAAGGCCACTACCGCCATATGATCTCTCTGTGGATGCGTCAGCCTGTGAGAATGGTCGGAAAAGGCGAGCTTTCTGTTCGTCTGGAATGCCGATGCCGGTGTCAGTGACCGAACATTCAAGGCGAACCCGACCTTTGCCCTCACGCGCAACCCTCGCTTTGACCGTAACTGATCCAGCAGGAGTGAACTTGTAACTGTTGCTGAGGAGATTCATGAAAATCTGGTGGAGACGAACAGGATCGCCGAGAACAACGAGCTCTGGTGGTACCTTATCGAGGTTCTCGATTGTCTCTAGGCCTCTGTCACGATGTGTGTATCGCAAAGCCCGGATGACTTCTGATATGGTTTGTTTTAGATTGAGTGGGACCGTGGAGATCTTCATTTTTCCGGCCTCGAGCTTCGAGAAATCGAGAATGTCGTTAATGAGGGTGAGCAAGGTATCAGCACATACACGAATCGATTCAACGTATTCATCTTGCTCCTTGTCAAGGAAAGTTCCCTTGAGGAGTTCCGATAAACCGATCACGCCGTTCATCGGAGTACGCAAATCGTGAGAGATATTGGCAAGGAAAATTGATTTGGCCCTTGCTGCGTCTTCCTTTAGCTTCACATTGTGCTTCGCTTCAGCCTCCGCATTCTTTGCCTTCTGTTCGGCCTCGCGTGCCAAGGCCAATGCACGCTTTTGGGACTCAATCATGGAAGCATTCTTGGCGCTGACCTTGCGAATTTCACGGAAGAGCAACGCGTTGGACAACGAGATACCAATTTGGTTGCAAAGCAGATGCAGCACCACAACATTGCGCTGTGTGAACCAATTTGGTTTTCCTTCCAGATGGATGACGCCGAGAAGGCGATCTCCTTGTACAACTGGCAACGCGATAACAGACCGACCCGTGGGGTAATTTGCCAGGTACGTCTCGCTCACGTTGGAAAACCGTTCATCTTCGAGAACGTTGTGAACAAGAACTTCCTCCTTTGTGCGCATGACATAGTCCGAGATATGCAAGGCCATTCGATCCTCCATTTCCGAGAAAGGGAGACCTTCTGGGAATGATTTCTGGCCCTTTTCCGAATCACCTGCTGCGGCAATTGCAAAGCCGTTGTTGTCATCAAAGTCTGTAGCAATGATGGCGAAATCGGAACCGTTGCAAGACTCCAAGATAATCTCAAGCATTTTCATGAAAAGCTTGTCAATTTGAAGCTCAGACGACATGACTTGGCTAGATTCGAGAATGCTGGATAAGTCAATAATGTCTAGCCCGACACTTGATATGTCTAGAGACCGTTCTCCGGCAGCCACACCATTTTGCTCAATCCACTGTTGTCTCCTCTCATCCTCTTCCATCTGCTGGGGAATCAGGATCTCTTCTTGCACAACATCACGGCTGATCTCAAGAAGAGAATCAATAGTCTGGCAGCCAACATCAACGGTTTTTGCCGAGGTGGCCGTCTTGAGTAACCATTCATGTTTCTCAGCAAGCTGCGAAGATTTGCCACCGGCACCAATAGCGCTCCAGGAGGCGATAGCATCTTGGATCACAGCACGAGCGGCCCTCTTTGCTCCACGTCTCACCAAAAACTCGCCCTGCAGCTCAAGAGCCAAGGCTTCTTCAAGGGGCCAACCATGGATTTGACAATGGTCAATCGCAGACTCGAAGCTCTGGATGGCAGCGCTGTGATCGTTGCGAACCTCGGAGATCAGGGCTTCTAAAATTAGAGCCCACATGCCATAATTTACTTCTGATGCATCCCGAGCAAAATCGATCTCGGCCTTGTATTCCAACAGTGTCTCCATCTTGCCATCAAGATATCCTTGGGAGGGATTGTCATTGTGAAGTGTGAGAAGTGAGGCCGCCAGATAGAAATAAATCACGTAGGACACACGTGCCGACCAGAGCCTGTGCCTAGTGAACAAAAGCTGAGTACCTACTTGAATCGTTCTGGTGTGGTGACCGAACAGGAACAGTGGGATCATGGCAAGACCCCAGTAGATGTCACGGGGTCTATCAGCGTTCGTGGAGTTAACATCCAAGTGCATCATGTACTCAGATGTGTTGTGATTGGCGTCTGACATGATGCCGTCGGCAGATCGGTAATCAGTTTTTCCTTGCAGAGCGCGCGAAACTTGGTGGACTGCAATAAGACTAGCCCCACCGCGGGTATCTTGTTTCCACTTGGGAATTTCTTCGGGGGTCTCCGTGCAGAAAGCTTCCAGCTGCGCCATGTCTTGGCCAAGATACAATCGAGTCATGGCCATTGATGAGATGCTGATCAGGGTGAGATATGGGTCACCCATCGAGAAAGAAGCCTCGAGCGAAGCTTCCAAAGCAGGTAGCGTGGATGCCATAGGAACACGTAAATGGCTGACGTAGAGATTATGAACAATGGAGCCTCTGCTCTGAGTCGACAATTCAGGGCAGAGCTCCAGTAGTTCCAGCGAAAGGTCGCTAAGTCTCGTGCCAAACTCGGTATCTTTGAAGCGACCCAAGGAAATCATGGCAAGATGGGAGCAACCTATCGCGATCTGTGTGAATCCACCCTTGAAGATATGAATGTTCATCACTTCAAGCGCCATCCGATAGAAAGTCAATGCATCATCCCAGTACGTGACTGTCATCGCCTCCGCCATGACTGCGCCGATAGTCACTATAGTGGGGTCCTTGGAGATTGGCTTTCGGCCAATAGAGCTCATGTCGGCAGTTTCGAGATAGGACTTGAGGCGCAGATAGGCAGCGTCGCACTCCTCGTAAGTTGTAGGTTGACGAAGATGGACACCAAGCTCATCGAGGCAGGTGAGAAGCGATTCCATCGAGCGATGATGATCGCCTATCTGGGCAAAGATTTTGGCTTTAATGATCCAGGCTTTCGACTTGCTTACAGCGTCCTTGCCATGCACAAACACCTCGTTGATCAACTTGAGGGCGTCGTCATTGTGGCCCTGGGACCACGACATCTCCGAGGTCGTGATAAATAGCCGCATGGTTTCGTCGTAATAAACATCGGGTTGGAGGTCATTCCACATATCATCCTGAAGTAAAGCGATGCAATGACGGAAGTACCAAAGTGCGGACGGGCGCGCGCCCGATTGGAAAGCAGTTTGTCCGGCATCCCATAAGATCCGTCGATACTCGAGCCGTCTAGTCACTCGAGACTTGATAGTCTGCGACGCAAGTGCCACATGATGAGCCATTGAATAGCGACTGCGATGGTCGTGGTAATATTTCATCAACACTTGTGAAACGATGAAATGCATCTTTTCTACATTTCGACCTTCGCTCAAAGAAAGAGCAGCTTGTGCAAGTCGTTCATTGCCGAACCTAGGAAAATTAGTAAGAGCTTTGGCTATAGCAGCAATCAACAGTAGATGTCTCACCTAAACTCGTCGTCGGTCTTTCCTGTGTTCAAAAGGTTCGCTTGGACCAAAAACTGCAATCCAACAACTATATCACCCTCTGATTGTCTGATAAGTGTGACATTTTGCGGTGATGTGAGATCAACATCATCGTCATCATTGCTCTCATAGAGAAATTCACTTGTCAAGAGCTTTTGCACCAGAGAAAATGAGAAGGGACTGCCCAGAAGAGATCCCCAGACCATGATTGATCGGGCGGCTTGAGGAATGTCCTGAAGACGCTTGGTAAGAAATCCAAGTCCAAGCCCTTCGCCGTAGACAGGAGCCACAAACTCCGTAAATATCCGATCAAGGTCGAATAACCACTTAGAGTCCTTCCATGAATACCAAATGCAGTTCGTTCGGTAACAAGTCTCAAGCATTACTCGAACATAGAAGGGATTTCCTCGGCTTTTCTCCTGAACAACTGCACAGAGTGGTGTCAATGTTCGATCGGGTTTCTGGTGCATTGTCGTCGCTACAATTTCCATGACATGCTCCTCTTCAAGGGGCTCAAGTGCAATTCGCGTGATCGTTGGTAGATCTTCCGCAAATAGAGCTTTCACCTGGTCAGATGGAATCTCCTCCTTGCGGCTTGACAGTATGAGGACACAGGGGAGCTTTGCTTTGATGATTTTCATTACCAAGTCCAAAGTTTCGTCATCTGCGTGTTCGAGGTCATCAAGACATATGGTGATGAGTTTGAAATGACACAACGTTCGCAATATCTCGAGGAATGTCTCCATGAGCCGCATGTTTTTCGAGGCAGCATTTGCCAAAAAGAAATCTTGGGAAGTCTGCCCCTGATCCAGCCCGGGGATTCTGACGTGCTTTGATGGCTCACCCTTATCTGGCATGAGAAGGCTGGCCTTTGCTTCAGTCGGTCTGTATTTCGCACCAGGGGACATCAGCTGCTCAGGAAGATCCAAAACTCTGTGCAGAGTAGGCCACATGGGTCGCAGGGCTATTCTGACATTATTGTGGTAATCTGTGGTGACATCGCGCTCGGAAAAGATTTGGCGCAACAGACTGGCTAACAGTTTTGCAAATGGTTCAAATGGGACACGTTTGGCTCGGTCGAGACGAGTAATTGCTATGCATCCAAGTTTGCGAACTGTTGGTTGTATCCGATTTAGGAGATCTGTTTTTCCAATTCCAGCGGGGCCGCTGATTGTAATCACTTCACAGCGCTCGCTGCGACGAGACTTCGCACTATTCTTTGGTTTATTCAATGAATGGAGTGATCCCGATTGACTAACAGTATGGTTTGTTGATTGTTGACTGGGAGGACCGATGGAAGGGTGACTATCGCGGTCTGTGTTATGGGAAGACCGAGAATGTGATGGGCTCTTGACTCTGCTGGAAGCTGTGCCTGGGCTTTGGCCATACGTATCGGGAACAATTGTATGGTTCGGAGTGCAAAACGACGTATCGCTACCCGGCGCAGATTCATGGGTGTTTACTTGTGCGAGATGATGACTGGTGACATTGGAAGCCGATCGAGGGGGCAGATGGAAGGAACCAGAGTCGCTAGAGACAGAGGCAAATTCGAGGCTTTCGATGCGGCTTTCAGAAATGGACGAAGTCGACGTGAGAGCGTGCATTGTCCCGGGACTTTGAGTTCCAGCTTTGGCCAAGGCAGCCGCCTGGCGTTTATTGACCTTTTCGATGATACGGAGGATCTTGTCATATTCTTCTTGCCGGCCGAACATCTTCGTTGGGAGAGTGAAAAAGGAAGACACGTCTCCTTGCGCGACTTGGAAATTGCTCAATGCTTCACCGTCACCATCACCAAGTAACTTCGCAATTTGGGTCAAGTCTCTCTTCACAGATGAAATTGTGTGGTAACGGTCATGGACTACCTTTTGGGTCATTTTTTGGATGACAGCGGAGAGAGCGTCTGGAATATCCATTCGTTTCCCAGAGACTGGCACCAATCTCTTGCCTAGTACATTTTGTACCACGTCAACGGGGTCGGTTCCTTCAAATGGGAGTTTCCCCACCAACATGGACCAGAAGAAGAGGCCCAGTGCATAAATATCAGTGCGACTATCCGGCTCTGTGGGCATCCTTCCAGTCTGCTCTGGGGCAATAAATTGCAGTTTGTACTTCGCTCCAAGCTCGCGCGAAACGGAGGACCAGCCCTCGCTCAAAACGTTATCAAATGATCTGGCACCGTTACCGGTGTTTGCGAGCTTCACTGCGCCAGTCTCTGCACAAAAATGGAACGCATCGCCTCGGATTTCGCCATGTACTGTCTTCAGGCCATAGTGCAGAATCTCCAGGCAATCGCATGCCCCTATTGCGAAATCGAAAAAGGCCTGTAAGGAGACCTGCTCGCTGGGAGTGGCATTGTTGTCCTCGCCTCTGGACCCTGCCGCAAATGAGGCAGGACCAAATGTGACTAGATCTCGCAATCTGTCATGGCCTGGAGACTCAAAAATCGCTACCAGCAGCGTCTTCGAGTGGCCATCATCTGGCTGTAACCTGATCAAGTCGACTGGCCGTATTGTATGATTGCAATCTGGGTCTGACGATTGTACAATTGACCTGAGCATATGAAACTCTCGTTCAAGCCGGATAATGTTGGTGGAGATTCGCGCGATAACCGGTATCCATGTTTGGTCTGTTTCTAGGCTATGTTGATTGGAAAGCGAAATCTCACTACTGGTTTCGCTTACGCTCAATCTTCGCAAGGCACGGGCAGACGGGCGGGTTTCTGTGCGCGGGGAGAAGCGCGTGAGGCTCGACGGTCCGGAGGAGGCGGGATTGGAGGAATTTGCGAGAGGGGTTAAAACATCCGGTTCTAATGCATGACGATATCCTGAGATATGCCAATGATTGTATGTCGAGTGAAACGGTTCGATCGCCTGGTCCCAGGTATAGCCAGGTAACTGGCCTAATCGTTCGAAAAGTCGGGCCGGTGGCAGTGGCAAGTCGTCGCTGAAAAGAGTACTCTCCTCCATATCTCAAGTTATTTGAGTCGTCTCCGCCCAACTTGCTACCATGAACACGTCCCGGGGCGATGGGTCAAATTGAGTGGTGGGGGGTGTGATGAGGATGGGACGATGGGGAAAGCGGACATGCAATATGCAATATGCAAGCATCCACAAGATAGATTATGCGCAGTAAAATGTACAGTGGATAGACAGAGAAGTGTCGCCTTTAGGCGTGCAAAGTGAAGACATCAAAAACAAAAGAGCCTGAAACAGACCAAGTTCTAGAATTCAAGATGAGGATTTTGGCCTGAGGCTGTGAATTAGTCAGCTGTCAGTTCCGCCGGATTAGGGCAGCTGATTGGACTTGGCCCCGGGGCCTTATATCAACGTTAATTAATATATGATACCTGGTATCTTGGGGGAATAACCCACTGCTCAGGCCACTGCGTATTCATTGTCTGACATCATTGAGAAATGGCCCAGGGGGCTGTGTTTTTTTTTTTTGTATCTAAATATACTCTGCGGCTCACCATATATAGCAAGCCAGAAGCGGATATGGTTGACGCCGTTTTTAAGCATAGCTTTCAGATATATGTACTCTTCATAAGTGATGAAGGCTGGATGGTATGCCCATTCACCCTTCGATGACAAGAATTGTGCTTGTTATAAATTTCCACTTCATAGCCATGCTACAATATCACATTATTACAAGGCCAATCTACCTAGCAGTCTAGAGTGTCTAGCCTACCTAAGTATCCTGACGACAGCCTGCTAATAACCATCCGAATTCCAGGACAACCCTCATGATACACAATACTAATGATACATACCAATCAGATCAATGTGAGACATCTCAGATTTAGGACTTGTGGGGTACAGTGCTCCACGTCCGGACCTCGGCACTGACGCCACTCAGGCACGAAATCCGGTTTGACATCTTCCAAGGTTAAGATCTTAAAGATCTTGAGATCTTTGGATCCTCTTCTTCTCGCCTCAATTTTCTTTCTTTCGCAGAAGCCAGTGCGCAGAGTTACTCCCGTTGCATTATGAGCTCCCTTAGGGATCCACTCGGCCTCTTAAAGGCACTATTGATCCGCATCCCGCTGATCCTCAAGACCATCCTCCTGCATGGCGTTCAAATGTCCCCCGTCAAGGGGAAACAGGACATGCGCACTGAATTAACCGTTGCCATTATTCGCTCATTCATGAAAACAAAGGCTCCACTTGGCAAAATCCAGAAGCAAGGCATACGCGACCCTGGAGTCAAGGGCCCTATGTGGGTGTCCAAGGTGACCCTCCCGCAGCCCGAGATCGACGTGCGCAATGCAGTACTACATGCGATCGAAGATCTCAAGACCGGTGATGAGACATACGATATCCCCGCAACTATCGCCGTCGAAGCCGAATGGACCGGTTACCGCGCGGGAGTAGGAAAGAAAACACCAGAGCCCGATATGTCGGAAGAGGAGAAATACAATAAGCTGCGCGAGGAATCCCCGTCTGATATGACGATCTTGTATTTCCACGGAGGAGCCTATTTGTGAGTGTCGCTGGATCCTTCAAAAACCGCGCATATAGCTAACGCATCCAAATCGAAAAAAGCCTGTTGGATCCGTGCAGCCACCGCGTCCCCGTCGCACACCTATCCCACTTGACAGGCGCCCCCGTCTTCTCCGTCCGATATCGTCTCGCTCCTCAAAACCCATTCCCAGCTGCGCTTGTCGACGCCTTAACAGCATACCTCTCACTCCTCCACCCCCCTCCAGGCTCCCTCCACAAACCCGTGCCAGCCAACAAGATCATATTCGCTGGTGATTCCGCAGGCGGAAACCTCTCCCTAGTCCTCCTTCAAACACTCCTAACCCTCGACCGCGCATCCCGCCCAATCCGCTTCCACGGCGAAGATGTGCCCATAGAATTACCCGCAGGCGTCGCAACCATTTCCCCATGGTGCGACGTGACGCGTTCAATGCCATCTACCAGCGACAATGCACACCTCGATTTCCTCGAGGCACCGGCTGTACCCTCCGACGACCCAACTGTCAAGACTGCATTTACCCCGCTCCCTTTTGCGCCAGACGACATCTGGCCCACGTCCCCGCCTCGCGCCGACTTCTACTGTAACGCTAGTATGCTGAGCCACCCATTGGTGTCTCCGCTCGCTGCCCCAGCTGCTCTCTGGAAGGACGCACCGCCTATATGGATCTCGACTGGCGAGGAAGGCCTCATGGACGAGGGTCTGGTTTTAGCGCGTCGCGTCTACCAGGCCGGTGCGCCTCTCGTTGCGGAGATGTTTGAGGGTATGCCACACTGTCACGGTTTAGTCATGATGAACAGGCCAGCTAGCCATCGTTTCTTTGAGGGCTTGGCTGGGTTCTGTCGTGATGCTGTTGCCGGCCGGGTCGTTTCAACAGGGAACCTCACCTGGTTGGGCTTCAAACTCCAGTTGACAAAGGAGATCCCTATTGAAAAGGCTTGCGAAATTAGCGATGAGCAGGTTGAGGCTCTCATGCAGAGAATGACTGCTTGGAAGCTGGAGGGAGAGATTGAACTACAGAAGCAATGGCGTGCGAGAGCACGGTTGTGAGTTGTTTTATATGGGTTGCTCTCCGAATTTCGTATTATACCCTCTTTGTATTTTTAATGATACTAATGACGAACCGTGTCTGTGATAGATGGGGGCCGATAGGGCAAAGTCCCCTACCCTATACTAATTGGGCGTTTATATGGCTGTCTGAAAGACTTTACATACTGGATTATTTTTCTTAGAGAACAGGTCTCTATAGCAACGAATCGCTACCCGGGATTGCATTATCAGATAGTAGCTCAAACCGTGCCGAATTAGAACCACGAGCAAAATGAATTACTGGGATCCACCGAAAAGCTATTCAACCAGTTCAGAGTGAAATTCTAAAGAAAGCAAATGTCGTGGGAACTTAAAAGACCAACTTCGGGAACTAAAGGTATTCATCGTCGTCCATTGCATCCTCCGCCGACACCTGGTCACTGACCCACTTCTGCGGGAGCGGGTTCCGAGCTGACCAGACAGGCTGCATTGGTTGTACGGGCTGCTGTGTATAGTGAACCTGCTGCGGCTGAGGTACAACGTTTTCAGCTGTAGGCGCTGACAGCCAGGGGAACGCAACTGGCGTTCCGTTGATGCGGATTTCGCCAATGAAATTTCCAAGCTCTGGTGCGTCATCCACATAGCCGTCCGAAAGACCCATCAATTGCGCCACGAGCCGAGAGAAAGCAACACAGATAGCGAAAATGGGCGTGAAAATAGTCGACAGATGTGACCAGCGCCACAGCATTGTGACGGTTACCCAGGGGTATAAAGGCGCATCGGGTTGAAGGCAATAGCCTTCGCATATTTCGGATATCTCGGGATGACTATATCGGTCCCACATCAGACATTCGATGATATACCACGATAGTGAGATGATGATGAGCCAGCCGAACTTAGTGGGCCGCAGACGTTGGGATCGCGGGCTCCGGTTCCACAGCCGGGGAAGAGGTATCGCGGCGTAGACTCGTCCATCAGAGTGCGTGCCACAGCCTTTGCAGGATTCGCCTGTGTGCAAGTGTGATGACTGCGGGTTCTTCTTGATTAAAGGGCTTGCTTGCGATACAATCTCGGTGTCGCGTGTAACATGACCCTCCAGGCCGTCGAGTCCTTTCTTGACTTCATCGATGTGTCTCATTAGTGAGTTGAGCTTGACATTCAATGAATCCAGGTTGACCACGTCATGATTGTCTTTTGAACTGGCATTTTCGAGCTGGGCGAGGACGGCCTTTTCGTAAGCTTCGTCGTCTTCCTCAATTTTGCCTTCACCTGGCCCGGCGTCCATAAATGCTTGAAGGGACTCGATGGTATCATCCCCGAATTCGACGTCTTTGCCAGAGCTGGCATCCTCGATGACCGTCTCCAACGCACTTTTAGGTAGATGAGGTCGCACCAACGGAGGTCTTGACTCCTTCCCAGGAAGTGCTTCAGGGGGGGTCTGTTGTTTCTCAGTAGTCTGAGCGGGCTTTGGATCCTCGGCTTTTGATCTGACATCTGTTGGTTTTGTAGAGGGTGCAATATCTTTGGGCTCATTCGTTATGGGCGGAGGGATGATATCTTTCGTCAGATCTTCGGGGAGCTCAATCTTCTCAGCTACCCGCTGTGTCATAGGAGTATCAATCCATGCGCCAGTCACCCGAGGGGTCTTGTCATAGATTTTGCTTTGAAACAATTTGAGTGGCTCGGGTGTTTGGACAGTATCAATTTTAGGGGTCTCAGTTCTAGAAAGTTTCCGTAGTAGATCCCGGGAGTCGCGCTTGCTGGGGCTGGGCCTCGCGAACGACGAGCTTTTGTACACAGTGATTGGGGAATTGGGGATTGCTTCGCCGCCACTAGTCGGTGAAATCAGCTTTGGGCCAGACTGAGTTTCCCCAAAATCCTTATGCGTTGCCTGCATATACGGATTGGCGGTACGTTCTTCAAGAGCGCTTCTAGCAGAAAGTGTGCTCCGCGCCGGAGAACGAGGAGAGGTACGTGTAGAATTGGGCGCTTGAGTTGCATCCGTAATAGTTGGCGACCATCGTCGACGTGCTTTTTCCACCTCTTCTTCGGAGACACTACGCTGAGTAGGTTTCCTCTCCCATTCTTGTCGGTGACCTGCGCGATGGCCCCAGCCAGTGGGTATATTCGGTGAAGGAACGCCGTTCCTGTCAGCCTCTGGCACATCATATTCCACCTCAGTCTTATCTTCCATTCGTCTTCTCAAATTATCCGCTGTCAACGCATCCCGTCCGACCTGAGCCCTGCTGAAGACCGGCGAGCGCTGGCCGGTGACGCGCTTTAGGCGCTCTTCATCTTTGGTATAGTCCCTGTTCTTGCGGGCTCGATGGTCGCCGAGTTCATCGCCAAAGCCAGTATCGGAGAATGGTCGGCCATTGGCTCCTCTTCCGTTGTTTGTGTCCCTCGCTCGGGAGGACGAGGGGCGGCTTCCGGAGCGTGCGCCGTACTGCGGCTCCCAGTCATAGTCGCGCACAAGATCGGCTAGAGCATCATCTTCGTCAATTCGCCTATATGCATCCTCGAGTTCTTTAGGGGGAGGAGAAGTCTGAGAAACTGGCGAGAACGCGTTAATCGGTTGCCGCTTCGATCGCGGGCTTGGTGATGTCACGTAGTGGTATTCGTCGTCGTAGGTGGCGGACATTGTGTGTTTTGATGCGTCTCGATATGCATCAGCTAGAGACCTTGGGCGAATAGCGTGTCGTGGATGCGGATCATCTTCCTGAGGGGGTGATGGGAGCTTCGCAGGTATATCGTAATGGTCGAATTTCGAGGCGCGTCGGAAAGGTGACCGTTGTCTGTCTCGCGAGACTCGATTGTTTTTATCGAATGACATGGCCGAAATACCCCTTGCAGCCTACAGAGGTTCACATGTAGGGAAAATAGTGTAAAAGGGAGAAAGACGCGGTTGTCCTGCACTGTGAAGAAATGACGGAGGTAAATACGCTCCCATGCCCCAATGTGGTTAGGCCGTCTGAATCCCTTCCGCATTACGTCGACACTCCTCCGATAATTTGTCTTCTCAACTTGTCTTTACTCTTTGTCCTCGAGACACATTAATAAGAGAGAATTTACAACCTCGTGATGTTCAAATGACCCTCATATTGTCTTGACATGTGACACGTTCACTCACCCTATCCTTGAAAGCTTCGATAAAAGCAACACGACTCGCATTCCATACCCTTGAAAAAAGCTTCATATCAAAAATATCCAGCAATTCGGTAGGACATACATATACCAACCTCCACGATGGCAAAATCATCACGGCGCTCAGGTCGCGGCAAGACAACCCCAGCGTCATCCGGAGCCTCGACACCAAGCTCCGCATCTTCAGGCCCGATCCCACCATTCACCAAAGTCCCGCAAGCCTTGCAGCCGTTCGTCGAAGACCTCTCTCCCGACGAAGTATACCTAGTCCACATCGACATCTCAGCAGAGGAATTGAAGCGGCAGACCTTCACCGTACCCCTCATCGTCAACCTGATAGTAACTGCTGTGATTGGCCTACGGATCTACATGGGAATCAGTACATATCCGGCGCTCGTGGCAACGCTCATCGGGCTTCAAACTTCCATGACTGTGGACACGGCAGCCACCCCGTGGACAGATTCGGTACAAATCATCCTGCGCCGCACGGTTACTATATGCATCGACTACTTCCTCGTGACCCTGTTGTGGTCATGGCCTGTTAATTTCATCAGAGGGCCCGTGCGCTGGCGTCGCGCCATCGGTTTCCGTGAGCGAGAGATCATTGTCCGCCGCAGTAACCGCAGTTGGAGTAAGGAGCTCGAGCGCAACAGGTGGATCCGCGAAGACGAGGTGCGTCGCGATAAGATCGTCGCCGCTGTGACCCCCGAGCGAATCGGAAAGACTGGTTACTTGCTCGTGGACGAGGATTGGAATTTAGATTATGCGGCTATGGTTCGCGCCCATGCTCTTGTTGATCGCACTCGCAGAGGCGATGGTGTACAGATGGATGAGTTCCGCACTGCTGTGTTGGTCAACACGGATGCCGATGGCTGGCTGATCTGGCGTGTGGAGGATGAGAATACTCCCACGGGTGAGAAGCGATCCATTCAGCGTGACCAAATCCTTGCCTTCAAGGAGAAGTTGACTGAGATGGGCAAGGAGGATCTCTTCCTCCGTTGGGTCGAGCTAATTCAATGGGAGAGCTCACGGCCTGGTGGCTTCACTGCGGAACGGCAACGGTCAGCGATGCTGCAAGCGAAGCAGATGTTTGAAGATGAGAACGTGAATTTCAGTCAATTCTGGGACGACATGGGTGGCATGGAAGGATTAGACTAGTGGTTTATCTTTCATGATCATGTCACATCTAGATTTCCCTCGACCTCGGCCTACTCGCCATGTAAAAATACTCTCTATATCTAATTTTGTTTCGACGTATGTTTCATAAAGCACGACCGGCACCTTACACCCTAAATCCTTTCAAGTAGATCGATATATTCAAGTGTAGATTGCATTGTTGGGTATCTGGACGAAATCAATGTCAAAAGCAAATGGGACGTGCAAGGATGCGCGGATGGCGGCGCGGAACGAAAAGAACAATGCAACGCCCTATTACTGCAGGGCTTGTTAAAAAAAAAAAAGCAAGAAAACAGTCTTATGGTGCGCCACCCTCAAGTCGATAATCAAGAGACCACAATTTCTCCCACGGGCGAGATCGTCGACGATCAGACGTCGACCGAACGGGAGAAGAAGCGGTGCCACTTATATTTGGTTGAGCGGATGCAGAAAGAGGACCCTAAGCCAAATGACACCATTAGCACCCGAGGCCAGATCATAAAAACAGACCCGGAAAAGACGGAAGATAAACAAGTCAATCCCTACTTTTCACGGGTCGGAGAGCAGGTCACGGCGAACCTCGTCGAAGATCGGAGCAGCCTCTCGAGGCTGCGAGCCGGCGTCCGCTTCGGTGGGGCGCACAAGATCAGTCGTGGATTCAACAGCATGCTGCGACGGCGTGGGGGTGCCCCGCTTGGAATTCGAACTCTCGCGGCGGCTATCTAAGCTTCTGGATAGAGTTTTGGCAATGGCGCCCTCGTCGGTACCCCGTTTGAGGCGGATACTACCCTTGGCATCGACGTGCGCCGATGCAACTGTGCTCTTCGCTATGCCCGGTGTAGCAGGTGCACCAGGCTTCTCTTCTACAGCCTCGAGGAGATACCAACGGAGGCCGTCTGAAAGCTCGAATGGATTCTCGTCGTCTAGAGAGGTGACGTCGCTGGCGTCCCCGAGGGAGCGACGGTCTGGTGCGACGCCGTTCATTGACTTGGAAAGATCTACAACTCTTTCCTCGATCTTGGTGATGCGGGCCAGGAGCCAGTCCCGAGCTTGTAGTTTGTGGGAATCTTGCTCGCGCAGGAAATAGTGCGGCGCACCCACGTTGAAGGCTGCCCAGGAGCGAATCGCCTGATTCCGTGTGGGAAGGAAGAGAGCAAGATCGCCTTCTTTGAAAGATCGGTAGGCAATCTTGTCATGAGCTTCGCTCTGAACTCGGTGGTATTTTTCACGGTAGCCTCGAGCTTCCTTTTGCCATTTCCGGGCTAGGAGTTCGATGTCCTTGACGCGTTTGACAACAACGTCACCAAATAGCGCCACGTCAAACTGAGCTAGACTTTCCATGAATGCTGAGAATTTGGCGTCTTCATCTTCCAGGGTTTCGGCTTTCATCCAGTCAAGAAGAGCTGTATCTGGCTTTAGGGATACAATGCCTGACTGGACGAGGCTTTCACCTAGGCCCACCGATGCACTGAGCTTCGAAGCACGCTGGACAACGAGTTGACCATCTTGCTGAATAATGGTGAAGCCTAATTGCTCGAGCATCCGACCCAGCTTCTCAACCTGTGCGAACAGTTGATTCGAAAGCTCGAAGGACTTGGTGCCCCGAGCTTCGAACCGTGCCACGGCCTGGTCATCGGTGTCCGAAGTGGCCCCTGCTTTCCTCTCCCATTCTGTGGCCTGATCTTTCAAATTTCGAGCTTCACTCTCAGCTTCCGCCAGTTTCCGTGACAGCTCTGCGTGTTTCCGTTCCTCTTCGGCGATCTGTCCACGCAGCGCTTCAGAGCCACTCTCTCCAGCAGCTATTTGAGATTGCAAGGAACTGAATTTAGATCGCTCTTTGTCCAGTTCACTGGTCAAGTCCTCCGACTTTGATTGCGCGTGTGAAAGCTCTGTAGTTAGTCGCGACAATTCGGACTGGCATTCGTCGAAGCTCTTTGCCCGCTCTTCTGCCTCTGACTCAAATTTGACAATTTGTTCTTCGAGGGCCTTGTTTTCAGCCATTGCCTCGGATGCATTCGATTCTGCGCTCTTCGCGTGGATCGAAAGACCCTCGGAGAGAACTTCAATGGCTTTGATTATGTCGGGAAGTTCGACAGGCACAATGCCCCCGGGCGAGAGGTTCATGAAGATAGCTTGGAGGGCCTGGTAACTATCTGAATGCTTTTGCTCCAACTCCGCTTGTCTGTGCTCGAGATCATCAATATTAGCCTGGAGGCTTTCTTCGCGCTCTTGCCGAGTTTGAATTTGTGCGTTAAGGTCAGTAATTTTCTGTGCGTCCTCGGCGGAATTGGCATGAGCATTTTCAAGGTCGACTTCGAGCTGGTGCATGCGATCGTCAATCTCTTGTCTTCCATGCTCCCTGCTATCCATAAGCCGATCAAGCTCTTCTTCCATTTCCTCGGTGCGAAGTCTGAACTTCTTCAACTCCGAGTCCAGATATCGGCGCTCATCTTCGAATTCGCGTTGGCGCGCTTCGAGGTTGCCTATGAGGTCCTTTTTGGTAGATTGAGCTTCTTGGTATTTGTCGGAGTTTGTTTGGCGCTCAGCATGAGCTTCCTTATGGAGTCGCTGGACCACATCTCTCTCGGCTGCCAGCTCTGCTTCAAGAGTAACAATGCGCTGGATGAGTGCTTTGTCTTCGGCAGACTGAGTGGCTGAGACTCGCCTCGAAGAGACGGATGACCGCCTGGAGAGTGCGTCAGGGTGTGGAGATGCAGGTGAACCAGGGAAGTCTGGGCCGAAGGTGCCGCTCGGTGGCCGGCTGAGCTGACTTTGACGATGCAAAAGGTCTTCCAATTTCCGGATACGACTGTCAGACCCCTTGAGCCGTTCTTCTAGCTTTGTTTTTTCCTCTTGCAAGCTACGCACGGAGTCATCGGCACGTAATATAGAGCTCCGACTCAAGTCAAATACGCTGCCTTGTTTGAACGCTTTGGCCCGTCGTCTTTGCTGCCGAGTGGGTGCATCCAGCTCCTTGAGTTGTTGGGTAAGCTGTTCCGCTAGATTGGTCAAGGAATGAGTGGTCTTTAAATCGTCGATGTAATACTCGATCTCTTTCCGAGCTACATCAGGCCATTCCTCATCCTGACCTTGAAGGTTGACTTCGATTCCTGGTGTGGTGGAATCAGTCACAGTCATGAAGTCTCCCATATTTTTTAGCCATTTTTTCCTGCGGCGTTGCTCTTCATCTCTCAAAACCGCCATCTCCTCAGCCAGCGTTAGGGAATCAGTTTTGATCTTATCACTCCATTCTCGCCGCCGCACGGATTCGATAAGAATCGACCCATACACCATTGGCATCTGAAAGACAGAGTAGATAACCTCAAAGGCATTACTCCCTACGTCCAGATTGACCATTCGTGCATGGGCGTCGGCCAGTCTAGACTCAAGGGAGGAGATCGTGCGCATATGTTCAATGGCTGCTTTCTCGGCGGCCCCCCGGCGCTGCACAGCATGCTCCAGCGCAACTTGAAGCTCGACGCTGATCTCCACCAGCGAAGGAAGAAGGTCCTTGGTATGGCTCAATGCAAGCCTTGATATATTGGCCAACGTTTTCTGATTGTTCGGCAGACTGAGAACATGCTCATAATCAGACCCGATCTTCTTCGCAATAGTCTCCACTTCTTCCAACAGTCCATCCACCTCGTCGAAATTCGAGGCAAGGGCCTCGTCCACCAGTCGTTGAGTGTCCGAGGCGATGTCGCCGATAGTTTTCTCAACGTCATGGATGCTACCAGCAAATGCCGACGACACAGTTGCTGCCTCTGATCCAGCCCGTTGAACCTCGCCTACGTCGACAAAGTCTCGCAGCGTTCCGGTTGGTCGATCCTTGTCCATTTTGGGCGTAGACGGGCGTCCAAGCAGAGGGAAATCTTTCCGCGCCGGGATGTTGTCCAGTGTGGAAAGAGCTCGTTGCCAGCCATCTAACGCAGCCTGCTGCTCTTCCAAAAGGCTATTTGCCCACGACTGTGCCTCCTGGAACCGATGCTCTAGGTTACCCACATGAGACTTGAGGTTCTCCAGAGCCACGCCCACCGCGCGATTTATAACATCAGTTCGTTCGTTATGTTCTCGGAGGTTTTTGTCAATTGTCTCACAGCGACTGGACAAGTCCAGTGCCCAGTTGCGCCGTGTCATATAGAGGTTCCGCCATGCCTGGAGGTCATTCACGTCTTTGAGGATAGCTGGCGGGGTACCGGGTCGGAATGGTTGGGGAGGAGGTAGTTCCGGAAATTTGACGTCGCCTGGTTCACTGACGTATTGTCGGTCATATACAAAGATCTCGTTCTGCGATGGTTGCCTACGAGTTAGCATATTTCCAGGCCATGATTGATATTGATAATATCGCACCTCGGTAGCGAGCGTTTGGATCTTGACATTCTTTCCCCGGGCGGTCATCAATATTTGCCGTGGAGGTGGAATGGATGTATGGTGAACAATCCATGACTTCAAAGCATCGGGACTATAGACGATAGACGGGCGTCAGCTGGAGTTCGGACAGTCCATTCAAACATAAATTAAGAGATAGTAGACACCATCAAATAGAGTTATTGAAGACTTACGAGGCAAATGCCACTGGATTAGCCAGGAAATGCTCCCCAGTGTGAGCAATGTAGATGTGCAACGACATTACCCCCCTCCGCACCAGGCGAGCTTAGATGCTCAGTAAGAGAGAAAAGTGAGAATTATTTCCTAAAGAAGAAGATACAAGGGAAGAAAGAAAAGTATGAGAGTCCTGAAGCCCCCGATCAGGCTGGTCAGGACGTTGAAGGTTGCGGAGCGACCTCGTGTGTGGCCGGGGAAGCTCGCCCACCGCCTCCGGTCTCATCTTCTTATCACCAGATACGTCCGCATTCATGAGATCTACATCCATGGCTGCAAAACATGGCCAGTCGCTGCCTCACCTGCAATCTGGTGAGGTGACACTACTAGATTATTCTGCAGATGACTCTCGTGATGTCGTGACTTTATCCGATAAAGAGGCCTTGGTGCTGCAGCTTTACAACCAAGTCCAGGAACAACAGCTAGAAAAGGCATTTCTTGAACAAGGTACATCTGATAAAAGCTTCGCTATGCTTAATTTTTAATTTTTTTTGTTCTTTTTTTGCTTTTTTTGCTTTTTTTTGTCTGTCTTCACTTCTAATCGCTTTCATCCTATTAGAACTGGAATCATTTTCGGGCGCAAATGCCGAAGAACAGCTCGCAATAGCAGAACGTGAGCTCCTTGAGGCGCGATCTACTTACACGGTCAGGAGGAAAGCCGTTCGCACTATCCTCATGACCGAGCCTATTCTCAAAGCTGTTCACCTGAAAGCCGCCACCCCTGCTGAGAGGTACGTACCCACAAAAAGCCCAGAAGTTAGATCGAATTCTAATAGAGGAATACGCAGAGCCCTTCTCTGTCTAGTGAATCGTCGCGATGTGCTTGCGCTCGCACATGAGAATCTTGCGTCGGCACATAATTTGGTGATGAGACAGCTCTCCAACCTAGAAGTAAAGAATCTACAGATCAATCGCGAAAACCAGGACCTGGTGCGCCAGCTACTAGAGCTCACGAAAGAGGATTCATCCTGGAGAGAGAAGCTTGAAGACCCCGAGCTGCTGTCGCAACTGGACAGTTTTGAAACAGATTTAAAAGCGCGCAAAGCTCAGTGGGAGACTATGAAGTCCATTGCAAGTGCTGTGGTTGTTGCCAGTGGACTAAATTGGGCCGATGACGACATGCTGCGCGCGTTGGTGCTAGATGAAAGTGATGACTGATGTTTTTCGTTTCGACGCGTTCTGATGCCCGTGTTTTTTTACGATTTTCCAATTCCGGCCCCTAACTGTACTCAAGAGCATAGGCGCTGCACAAAAATACCCAAGTCTCCGGAACATTCGATTTTTATCCTTAAGGAGGAAAGAGAAAATGGTAATTTTGAGCTGAAAATGTGGACCAGATAATAATTATTACCAGGGCAACATGTTAAGTCCATCAGTACTACAATAATGATGGCTATACACAGCGGTGTACAATACTCTGCGTCTTTAAAGTAAGGGCCTATGCTCGGATAAATGCATAGTTAACTAGCCCCCTTTATGATTAGTTAGAGATGAGATATAGAATGATTTAGAGCCCACAATACAGACGCGACTCTATGACGCTTTCCTGTCGGAAGGCGTGGAACTGTAGTACATTACAGGTGGATTAGCCCATACACTCAGTACTCCAATACTGCAGTATCAACGGTACTCCGTACACATACGGAGTAAAAAAAGGGACATCTTTGTTGACGGAACACCAGAATGTCCCCAGGTGGTCTATGCGTTTTTATGGATTTAGCAATCTCTACTCTGTACGGAGTACGTGACTTTCGATTTTGATCTGACAATCTGGCAACTCTAGCAAGATGTTAGCCTATAGAGAAGGCGTACTCCATAGTATCCGGAAGATAAATGAGATATTTTCGCGCACTTGGCGGTAGGCGCATGCTAGATAGAATATCCATGTTAAAGCCTACTCATATTGGAGGAGATATCCATTCTGAATTTAGCTTGTGATGATGGTGTGATCCGGCTCTGTAAGGAAGGAGTCTAAGCTTGATCATCTATTCTAAGACGTTCCACGTCCATACCGTTTTACTTTGTAACCTATCAGTCTGGGCATGGATATCCCTCGAGCTAAGAAAACAGCGATACCTCTATACCATATTCACCCATGCTTCTCACTCTAGAACACGTATGGCTCTTATCAACAAGGTAATCAACGTCAATATGTACATGTTTATGTACTTTAATGTTCCCTAGGTTCCTAGGTACCCGCCCAGCCGTGTTTTCAACTGGGGTTACGCTAAAAGGGTACGCCACGCTTATGATTGAGCAACCATCCGCCCTTGCCTGAAGATGATAGTTCAATACCAACACTATTATGTACACACATACCCTCAGGCGCACTTTGCGTCTGTGATAATTAGGGTTTGCATCATTACACAAAATCCTCAGCTGAATGATAATATCAATGGTTTTCACACCGAGCGCTTAAGTCGACCTTTTCTGAATCCTTGTTTTATCAATTAGAGGGAATAATAGTGCCAATGATCGTGAACTAGGCCCTGTTTTCTAGGGTTGTAAAGGTACCCCGTTGAAGTTAAGATGTACTCCGTACCTATGCATAACCTTGGGACTCGCGGCCAAAGCCATTATACGCTATACCATATGGAAGCAAGTTCATAATGTCCAATGTCTGTACCGGAGTACACAAGAATCGTGGCTCAAATTATGTTATAAAATGCTTGATTGTTACTTCTACCTCCTTCCGCATGTCTCTTGGAGGTGTTTTTCCGGGATTTTTATGACATACATCGTAGCCTACTTGGTACTTACAACAAACATAGGGCTGAAAGAGTATCGATGCCTATATTATTATTCAATAGACTAAATTTTGCGATATAAGCTACATCAATTCGATGGTAAACACCGATGGTAACAGGTACGGGGTACTTGCCGAGCAGACACTTTTACTATGATGTTACCGTGTACCGTATACCTGTGTACGTTTGCGCGGTTTATTAATATGACGGAGCGCAATCCACAAGTCCCAAGTGCCGGAATGATGGTCTCGTTTCATAACGCCGTATTGAATTCTCTAATTCATTCAACTGCCCACAAAGACTTGCCTATAAAAAATAAATTTTGAAAAAAAGAAGGTGTATGGATTTTATCCATTGCAAACAATATAAATGGAATTTTTTAAGGTAAATTAGGGAAATAATACGTAAATTTCGAGAAATCTGTTGCAAATAGTATGGTAGCCAGTGTAAATTACAAGTATTGAACCATACGTTTCTCTCAGCCAGTCAGCGAAACCAGCGAAACCGTGCTTGCCTTTCCCTTGCTGTGGCCCCCCTCTCTTTGCTACTACTACGGCCCTCCCCCCTCTACTCTTCTCTTCTCTTACTATCTTCCTACACTACTACAACTCCCCCATACAAAACTCCCCTTACAAAAAGGTACTGCATATCAACCCCCGAGTTCTATAAATCAACACTTCTGAAGCACATTTCCTCCACCACCACCACACCCCCTTTTTTCCCAGCTCTTTTGGTCCTTGGAATCCTTTATTTTCACCTCATTTCCTGTCTTTTTTTTTCCAATTTGCGCCGACCTTGCGGTCGCGCGCTACACCTTGATCTATGTTTTTGTCCACCTAACTAACATGAAAACTCACAGTTCTTTTTTTTCAACATATTCTAATTCGTGATCATCGAATTCATGTGAGTTGATCTTATCCCTATCATCTCGAAGCTTTGTTTTCCCTCGGTCGCAAGTGGTTGACTTGCGCGCGAAACGCGTCGAGCAAACACTCGCGTCCATCCTTCTCCCCTCTCCCCTCCACTCTGATTTCTTTAAATACTATGTCAATTGCGCATATAAATCTCCCCTTGACACAATTGCACCTTTTATTTCTCCAGCAATACACCTATTGTGGCAAAATTCCTCAGAAATCACATCTAACTTTAATCAGTCATCATGCCTAAGGAGACCACCACCAAGTCTACTCGCAAGGCCCCCGAGAAGCGCGTCCAGCGCCGCAAGAAGGGTAAGTCAAAAAAACTAAACCATCAGTCACCGGCTTGTACTAATTCACTTACTAGACCCCAACGCGCCCAAGCGTGGTCTGTCTGCCTACATGTTCTTCGCCAATGACAACCGCGACAAGGTTCGCGAGGAGAACCCCGGTATCAGCTTCGGTCAGTGAATCTCCTTCAGCTTAATTGTACCTCTCTAACATCCCTACAGGCCAGGTTGGCAAGCAGCTCGGTGACAAGTGGAAGGCTCTGAGCGAGACTGACCGCAAACCTTACGATGCTAAGGCTGCCGCTGACAAGAAGCGCTACGAAGAGGAGAAGGCCGCCTACCTCGCCAAGGCTGAGGAGGAGGAAGAGGAGGAATCCTCTTAAATGCCCTCTAGCTTCACTTCGTCTTTTGCCTCTGGGCGTTTGTGTTTCTCTAATGGTTCTCCTGATTTTTTTTCGGACGGTTTCATGCACGGTTTCTGGGTTTGGAGGACGGCTGGGGTTTACTTGCTTCTGAACTGTGCCTCTTTGCTCTTATCGAGGGTATTAAGTTATCAATGGGAAATCTCAACCTTTTAATTGGTGCCAACGTACATTCCAAGTAGCGTAGCTTTAAAACGATTGTAAGAAAAAAAAACAAGCAAGCGTTGGCAAACTCACTTGCTTGTTGGGGGTGATTCAAAAGTAAGCTTCGATCTGTTGTGCAAGGGGTTTTCTCCACGCTGTTCAGATTGACCTCACTTCAGCTCTGATCTTTGGCTGCCGAGCTTCGGGGAAGCTTCGGGAGCTCTGGAGAGCTCTTGGGCTTTTTTGCCCCGCAAAATCGCCGCGGGGCTCACCGCCTGCGTCATTCACCGCCACAATAATCCGGGGTCAAGCTCGAAGCTTAACCTTGAGTTTGTTTCGAATGCTACGGGAATCTTCCAAGCAACGTCGCTTCGTCCGCTAACCATGGACTTTTATCGGAAAGTCCCAAATCCATATCAAAGCGCATGTCAAACAAAAGTCAGCAGAGAGCCATGACCGTTGATCACAAAGCGTTATCGAAGACTACGATGGACGAAGAACCTACAGCTGCCTGGAGCTGGTGGTTCGTGAAACTCCGACCCTAAACCCCTGAATCTCACTCTGAAGATGAAAGCCCCGAGATCCTGTTGGGGTCTTTGGGGAATGGCCAGAATCGCCAATATGTCCTTAGGGCTAGCGCAAGTGAGTGCGCGCGGGGCATGCTTATGCAATATGAGCGGGGGTACGACGATCCGATTGCGACATAACACAGTGCGATTATACGCGGAATGTAACGATACGTTACGGGCGCGAAGACGCAGACATGGTGATTACTACGCAAGACGGTTACACTTTGGTCTCACGATGAGACAGGAACACAGCAGGGCGACAATACGGTGATAACGGTTTCACCACAACGCAGGACTCATGGGGAGCTTCAACACTACTGGCGCAAGGTAATAGGTCAATTATATGGAAGCCTTGAAGCCGAGATACACCGGTGAATGGACACGCTTCGGCGATTTCTTTGCAGAGGTTTGCTGGGCGTCATACATCAATCTCGATTCATGGGTTGTTATGCATGTCGACGATTGTCCAAGCAAGAGTCGAGCAGTTGTCTTCAATACTGGTGCATCCTGTATAAAGCCACCCTCTCGCGAATGTATTCACGAGTTCCAATCAGCAGCATATACTAGGTCCGGGACTCCTTGATGCGTTGGTGGCTTTCAATGAACTCATCAACGGAAATTCTGTCATCGCGGTGATCCAACCCATGTTTATAATGACCTCGGTAAGTGTCTATCTACTCCTGAACGGGATTTTGGTGGACTTGTCGAGTCACATGGACGAGCATTATGCATTCGGGCTGATCCCGACCTTGTTGTGTCGGCATGGCCTCGGTGTGCCATTTGTTGGGACATACATATCAAACCACGTTACCACGATGACTTCGGCCATGAGGGTGCGGTGGCATATACGCACCATTCAACGAGCGGTACACATGAATGTAATAGTGAGTAAATCACATATGAATGACTATATGATCGACTACCCCGGTGCAATTAGAAACCTGCGTGCAATTAATCGCGAAGTATGTTCGCATTCTAAAGCTTTGTAGCCTGCGCCGATCTTCGATGCCCGACTTCAGTATATAACGCCGGTTTCCATAGTGACAGTCTTGGCCCCAAACAGCCCTAATAAAGCTCGTTTACGCGAGTCATGTTAATATTGATGTTCTAGCCCGTTCTAAATCCAATATTTTTATATATATGTATGTACACGCCGGATTCTAGGCCGCGGGTCGATACGTTTTTTTTCGTTTTAGTGGTAACCTGTCAACTACAGAACCCGGCAAAACTAACAGTTTCTCTTGACCGCATCCCACTCCCACTTCCGCCACATAACCAGTTTCTTAGACTGCAGTGGTCATCGGTGTTTTCGATGGCCTCAATTTGAAGAGGAGGGGAATACACAGAGCTATATTCCTTCAGTCTTGGGAGGTCATTAAGATCTTGTGCAGCAGGGCCCTATCGTCGGTCCCATAGAATCTAGCGCCGTCTGTATTTCGAAGGGCAGTTCCTAACGTTTCCCAGGTTTTTTCAACTCGAGGGGTGTGAGACCCGCTATATGGCATGATTCATTAGAGGTGTGGAGTGAGGGAGAAGGATATGGTGTAGACCCTAACGTGGTAGATGCTTAGCGGCGCTATATATAGACTTTGAGCTGTTCCGAAAAAGGAGCGTATTGAGCCAGAGACCTCGAGCCGAAGATAAGCTAATCAACTTGGTAGCATTTGCTTTTTAGTACTCGTGAATACTCGACTATATAACCTATTCCCTCTTAACAGATTCCTCTTTCTCGATTTTCGTGCAAGTCTTCACGTGGAAGCGACCATATTCAGGAACCAAGAGTTTTTCCACTACTCCATACTCCCTGTACTTTTTGTCCCAAGGCGCCGTATCCTATGATTGGTCTAAGTGAGGGGGCCATAACCAGGTAAGACTGAACGGTTCTCCACATTTAGGGCTGGGAAATACCCTGTGAACCATGGAATCTGAGTCAACCTTATAGCTTATAAGAGTATACCTATATACATATTCCCCAGGTCCTCTATATCCCCAACAAGCGGTCTACGATTGAGAAAAAGAGAACGGGTTGAAGATGACGAAGAGACCAGGACTCCACTAAGCCCCGCCATTCGCGCGTGAACACGTCAGGTCTTGGACGCAAGGGAGAACCCTGAGAGAGCCGCATGGGCAATTTTTTTTTTCCTTGTTGTCTTTGTTAAATAATCTTAATTGTTCACATGTAAGCTTATTGGCCTATTTAATTCCTATTTTTTTTTCCGTAGCCCCTCCTCGAGAACCCTCCCCACCATATCCCTCCCCCTCCCCCAAAAAAAATAACCCTCCCAAAGCCTTATGGCCTAACCCTGTGGACTATAAGATGGCTCAGGCTCTGCGCGCATCTCGTCAGAGCGCCGACGACGTGGCGGCCGGCTTCTATGCATTCCGGGGTCCCCTCCCAGAACATGTGGGCGAAATCACATCGCTCATGTCCGAGTTATACGCAATCAGCTCATCCTTGACCACCTTGGAACGCCTAGCTGAAGATCCCCGAAATCGGCGTTATTTCGAAATGATCAAACCCGATTTGAATGTCGTGCAAGCCAGTTTCACATATACAATCGAGGATATCGGCGAGATTTTCAGAGGGCTCGATGGCCCCGATAATAGTTTGGCAAGATACAGACGCACTTGGGTAATTATGAGCCGGTTCTTTTGGGATCAATCAAACTATACCCTGGCCACCCGTCTAGCCAAGTATAAGACGGTCTTTAAAGAGTTCAATGACTTGGTAAGAGAGTAGGTGCTCCGCAAAAAAGGATCCAGTAGAAAAAGCGCACGTGTGTATATATACTCATTCACGGTCTTTATTAGGGGCCACTATACCTCCTCCCTTCTTGTGGGCCTTGTCGATGGCTTCAAGACTTTACTCTCCATACAAGATGGCCGGTTTGCTGCGCGCTTTGAAGGCATGACGCTCCGTCCGAATGACTCCCCCACCGGCAACCGCACGAGTCCCCCGAGCCCGGTTAGGGAGCGCCCGCTGAGGGACCGCCCAGTGAGAGAACATCCAACGAGGGAACATCCAGTGAGGGAACATCCAGTGAGGGAACATCCAGTGAGGGAACATCCAGTGAGGGAACATCCAGTGAGGGAACATCCAGTGAGGGAACATCCAGTGAGGGGACACCCAGTAAGAGAACACCCGGTGAGGGACCGCCCAGCGAGTGACCGGAATGCACGACGGCAGAGGTCATACGAGCGTACTCGACCGCCGCATATGTCTCCTCCGCCGATGTCATCTTCCTCCACCACTTCTTCGGATTTCCCGCCTTCTGTACCGGATATCCCACTCTCGCCGCTTACTTCTGCATCTGCAACGACGGCTACTAGCCACTCCAGTGACCCTGATGTTATCAGGGAACACTGGGCCAAGGATACATTTGGCTCTAGTGGCACCAGCACCCCCTCTACCATCTGTCAGAGAAAAGTGAGTTATCGATGGGTTGATTTGCTTTTTGGCATTTTGCTAATATATTTGACAATAGGTCACACTGCTGCGGAGAACCTTATCCGGGTATTAAACAATTAATTAAAGACAAGGGCTTCGAGGAGCTCCTTCAACTGCAAGTTGGGAATATTTACCTCTCTGGAGCATATGTTTTAACACAGTATAGATCTCTGAACGACGAGTCCGATATGCGCGTATCCTTTTACTTAAGAAGAACAGACCATCGCGTCCGAATCCTTTGCAGGGAACCCCACCGGACGGGGCCGAGTGACTACTACTGCTTGCCGCTTAATTTACTTGAGATCTTGCGAGATGGCTCTTGTCTCCGAATATGCAGGCGGCGGAATCGCGGAACAGAGCTTGTTCTATGGACGCAATTGAAGTTCACCACATTGGAAGGTCAGTGATGCCCATCTAAAAAGTCCGCGTTAACTATCGAAGTGACATGCTTACAGCTTTTATTTTGCAGATCTAGTGCTATTCCATTGCACATTCGTTGCCTTGCGCTCCCAGGATGAAGGCCACCCTGTCGGAGATATTTTAGACTACGAGCTGGAGCAGGAAGAAGAATGCTTTGGAGGGTAAGTAAATCATACCAAGAAGGGAAATCAAGTGCACAGAGGCTGACATCTACTAGCACAATCACCGACGATGACTACGTGCACGCGCTGCGCGTATACAAAGACACGGTGACAGGAGCTGTAAGACTCCAATCGTCAATTCACCTAGGCGATTTGAACCAGTATGTAAACTGTCGATTGAACGAACTAAACATTGAATGGCTGGTAACAATAAACGCAGTACGCCCGTCTGGACTGCGTTTGTCACTCACAACCTCGGGAAACGCAGTTGGCTTAAGTCGTACGATTCGAAAACGGTGATTTTGCGTGATGTCAAGCCTGTGATATTTATGTCTATGGATGATTATACACCCCCGCAGACGTCTCATGGACAACATGTCCTCGAGTTCACAAGCTCTTCTGGTAAGTAGTTAGACCTGAATGGAACCCGATCTCGAGTATTTTTGACTGATTGGATTTTGGCTAGATGCCAGGGAGTTCTTGAATATCATGGAGGAATTGGGCGATTGAGTTATGAATGTGACTGTGGGGGGGGGGACTTACAGTTTATAATTGGAATCTCTGTTCTGGCATAATGAGTTATGAGTTATGTTGATATGACTGCGATGATTCAAGATTTCAAAATCCGTGGATTGCCTTCTAGTAGTCCCGATAGTTGTGTCCTTCTTTGGATCTTTTTTTTCTCTCGTACAGTAGGCTTCAAGCTCTCTGCTTCAAGTTCTCTGTCGCCATAGCAGCCCTACCACTGGCTACGCTGTACATCTAAATAAAGTACCCTACATTCCGAGATCCTCAGAACCATTGAAATATACAAACACATAGACTATATTCAATCAAATGCATTCAAATGCATTGTTTGGAGGTAAAAGTGCAAGCTAACTAATGAGGGGTATCACACATGCAAAAGGAAAACGCAAAGTAGGAAGCAGAAAGCACGTTGTCAATCAAAGCGCGGGCAATGGGAATGTGGCAAGGTATCACTTGGCCACCGCGGAATACAAGGAAGAAACCTAGGAAGTCTCCTTATCCGTGTCCATTGTAGATTCGGCGATATCGTCTGGGTCAGGATAAATCATGACCATGTACCGTCGCCACAGTGGGCATTTAGTTCGGTCATACGGGGTGTCTGACTCAGGGTACAACCACATCGAGGGCGGTGGTTTAGGTGGAGGTGTGGTTTTGGGCTTAGGGTTGCGTTCGGCTTCAAGGTCCTCCAGGCGCCATCGCTCCCTCCTCTCTTCCTGAAGTCTGTTGATTTCTTTGATTCGCCACTCTTCATGAGCCTTGCGCTCAGCCATCCGTTCCTCGTCCGTTTTCCGCTTGAATAAAGTTTCCTCTCGTAGAACTCGGAGGTCTTCCATCTGCTGCTTGCGCTCCTCCTCATCGGTGGAGAAGGTATAGAATCCAGTTCCACGGTTGCGAACCTCTGCTTCGGCGTCGTAATGCTTCTTCTCCGGAGGGGTAGGCGAGCGGTCACGACGAGCAGCGAGGTGGGACATGTGCGACGCAATGTTGGCATCGGGATTGAAGGCTTCAGTCTGAACGGCCTCCCCGTAAATCAAATTTTCAGGACGAGCAGGGCGCCAGCGTTCCTGGGCAGCTCTGCCACCTGCTTCTTCCTCCTTAGCGCGAGCGGCTTCGGCGGCTTCGGCGCGAGTGCCACGGCGAGAACGGCCAAGATCGTCTTCATAGGAAATAATCGATGCATTGTCATCATCTAAATCATCTTGCTTGAGCGGCTCCTCGTTTGCGTGCTTCAGATCGAAATCAACCAATACGTCTTTCTCCTTGCGTCGTAGTCGGGCTAGGTAGGCGTCCGGGTCGGATGGATTAACTGGCATGTCATCATCATCACTGTCACCGGCAAGATGCAGTCCCTTCTTCATATCATCGTAAAGGCGTGCCTTTTCCTGCATGCGGCGTCGAGACCGGCTCAGCGTGTTGGCGTCAACGGAGCCAATATCCTGAGTGCTCCTGTGGACTTGCTTAAGCGCCCTGTTGTCATCTGCGAGATCGGCAGCTGCGCGCTTCTGAGTTCCTTTGTTGTGCTTTGAAAAGATATCTGACTTCGGATGCTTGGAGGGACGGTGGCGCCCGCGCGACGAGGCCGAGGTCGCATCTTGGGCGATGAGTGAAGAGAGCTGAGAGGTGAAGGCGAGGCTTGAAGAAGTGGTTTGCTCAGTTTTGTTCTTTTTCGAACGGGGTTGCCCGTAAAGGGAGTCCTGATCAACAGGCATGATGGTGAGAACGGGTACGTATTGTGTAATGTCAAGAAGTAAGTTGCCAGTTTCACGGAAGTTCTACGTCCTACAATGCCACCCGCTTATCGATAAGCCCGATGGGTCAATCTACACCGCCAAATCCTTGGAATTCATTTTCTGCCAGTCGTTGATGACTAAGGCCGATGTTCGGGGCAGCCCCGCACCCCCACTACTCAGGTGAATCGATCGCGTCGTGACTCAATTGATCAATCCTTTAATTTTGATATAATATTGAACTCTTGGTTGAGAATCAGAAGGTTAAATTGATCGAAATAATCAAGAAAAATTTATACAATCAGCATCATGTCCGCTAGCCCTATCTACCTTGGTGTCATTGGTAAGTCACCCCCACTACTGAGCTTGGAAAAGTCCGAGTCAATTGAGTACGTACTAATGATTTGATGAATCAGGAGTCGGAGGCGTTGGCACTGCCTTCCTCCAACAGCTTGCTCGTCTCCCCAATGCGCCTCAGCTTGTCGTCCTTGCCCGTTCCTCCCAGACCCTCCTTGCTCCCACTCCTGCCTATTCGCCCGCCATCCCCGCCGCTGACTGGGCCACAGCTTCTGCTGCACCTTCTCTGACCAAGAGCGGCGCCCTCCAGGCCGAGGAGATTGCCACATACCTTGCCGCAGCCCCCGGCCGGGCCATTCTGGTCGATAACACTTCCGATATTAGCCTCGCCCGGCAATACCCCACATTCCTCAAGAAGGGCATCTCAGTGGTGACCCCCAACAAGAAGGGTTTCTCCGATGACCTGTCCCTGTGGAAGGATATCTTTGCCTCTGCAGCTGAGGGCAAGGCGCTCGTGTACCACGAGAGCACCGTCGGCGCCGGCCTTCCCGTGTTGTCCACCTTGAAGGACCTGGTGGCCACCGGTGACGAGGTCACCCGCATTGAGGGTGTCTTCTCTGGCACTCTGTCCTTCCTCTTCAACACCTTCGCCCCTGCATCAGGATCTTCCGATGCTCAGTGGAGCGCCGTCGTCGCCCAGGCTAAGGAGCTGGGCTACACCGAGCCGGATCCTCGTGATGACCTGAACGGCATGGACGTTGCCCGCAAGCTGACTATCCTGGCCCGTATTGCTGGTCTGGAGGTTTCCCGCCCCGACTCTTTCCCCATTGAGTCACTGATCCCCGCTGAGCTCGAATCTCTGCCTTCATCCGCGGACGGCATTACCCAGTTCATGACCCGCCTCCCTGAGTTCGATGCCCAGATGGCCAACATCAAGGAGACTGCCGAGAAGCAGGGCAAGGTTGTGCGCTACGTTGGTAGCATTGATGTCGCTGCCAAGGCTGTCAAGGTCGGTCTGCAGTACTTCGATAAGGACAGCGCTATCGCTGGTCTGAAGGGCAGTGACAACATTATCAGCTTCTACACCAAGCGCTACGGTGCCAACCCCCTGATTGTTCAGGGTGCCGGTGCCGGTGGTGATGTTACTGCCATGGGTGTTTCGGCCGATCTTATCAAGGTTGTCGAGCGCCTGCGCTAAATGTTGAGTCTTGGAGACCTAAAAAGATAAAACCCAAAATATGACAATGCATATAAAGTATAAAGAAACAGATTTCATTTACCTCCAAGTCTTGTGCCATATCTACTCTTCGTAGTAACCATTCTGCTCGTGTGGATGTGGATCATGCTGATCCTTGCATACTAGTATTTCCCTCGTTTTCTGAGAACCGAGTATGCACTATGTTTATACTAAGTACGAGATCTCTCTCTCTCTCTCTATATCTAACCTTTGACTTATAAATTAGGCACAAATGATATAATGGTATAAGTGGTATATGCAGTGGTCTAGGACCTTAGGAAGTCCTTCAATGCTTCCCCCCACACATCTCCCCTCTTATAAGTATGCATTTTTGGCACATTCCCCCTCTTCAGGCCATCGACCGCATTCGCCAGATCCTCACCACAACCCTCATCCTTAATCTGCCTAACCGGATATGTGTAAGTGTGGACGGTAAAGACAAGAGCCTTGGATACCGGCAGCCGATGTAATGTCTGACGCTCACATCGGAGAACAGTCTTTAATATTATCAGCGCTACTCCAGCAAATCAACTTCCTCACATCCAACATACCTGATCAACATTCAATTCCCCAGGCTCAATAGCCTCCTCCTTTTCCCCCGCCACAGCATGTGTTCCGCTAAAAGCAGCAAATAGCTCCGTTTCAATGGTAATACTCCAATTGATTCGTTTCACAAATTTCCCAACCTGAAGGCGTCCAAAGAACCTATCCATGCTGAGCTCCATCTTCTCCCGATAGCCCGGGACCGGCACATGAATATCTGCTAAACGCAGACCGAGCTTCTTGCGCGTGTTGAAGCCAGCCGGGAAACAGACCGCATATGCCTGTAGTACATATTTCGGCTGTTCCTCGGCATTGGGTGAGAGCTCAGGGAGTAAGATTAGGAAATCATCGTCTACTGTCTGAGAGAGGATTTCTAGGGCTTGGATTGCTGGCGTCGTTGGTGACAGGGTTGTTGGCCATGTTGCGCCTGTTACCAGGTTTTGGAAGATCGAGCTTTCGGCGTTTAGCTTGAACATACTCGGGTATCGGGTTGGTAGGTATGTCCTCAGCACAAAATTGTATAGCTCGCTAATGGTGGGGCGGATGCGAGGGTCTTCCTCTGGGGTTTGATCGTTGTTGATTGCTACCACGACATCATGGTTCTGCTCCAGTATGGACTTGCGGATAGCGAGTCGGTCCTTGTAGGTTTTGTCCATCGGGAGGAGCTCTGACGGATCGAGGTTCTCAAGTGCTAAGATGCATTAGTCTAAATGTGTGTCAAGTGTTGTGATATAGCACATTTGTATAAGATCGGAGGAGGGGACTCACCCATGGTCAAGTTATATTTGTCTTTTCCTTTGAATGGCCTAAATTGTAACTGCTCGGTCTCCTCCCAATTGAACCCCTCCAGAGGTATGATTGGCGTTGTCTTATTATCTGAACAAGTTGTCTTCGTCTTCCTGTATGCATTATCCTTGCGATATTGTCGAACCCTCCACATGACACCACACAAGCCCACGATAAGAACATAGAGCAGATTTCTGGAGATTATGGGCCATGGTGCATCAATGTTTAGTTTGTATAGGGTTTCTGCCATGTTCAAATCGCTATGGAGTAGATCTGAGCCGTTGAAGTTTACAATCCTTGCTCAACAGAGAGTTTTATGCTCAGAACAACTACTTCCTCCGCATGATCTCCGCACGAGAAAGCGAAGTTGCGCTGGAAACTTTATGTTTGGGCTTATCTCTCTCCACTTTGACTGGCTGGACTGTCCGTCGATGTTTTCTGATTGACTCACCAGGCCGAGATGGTCCTGCGGGGTTGGCACTTTGAGATAAGATAGTTGGGGTATTATTAGATAGGGAAATCACTTCCTAATATCGACTTTGTGTAATAGATTATACTCTGCTATTATTGTACAGTCTTCGATGTAGTATAAGTCATGTACATGCAACCTTAGAAGACCCACAGTGTTGCACGATTCGAGACTGAAGGACAATAAGAGAAATGTATGTTTACTCAATAGTCAAAACGACATAAGCCACAAGAGACATAACAATAACACAAGATCGTAAACATCATCACAAGAGGAAAGAAACTCGAGCATCATATCTGCCCCGAGCTCCTTTGTTTCAAGACACCATCTCCACTCAAATGTGGATTCAATGTTTGGACAACAGGGCTCACGTTCTCCTTCCCAGGGTCATCACGATCTCTCTCCCTTTTCGACCACGGCGAATCATCTCGATCTGCCGCCTCGCTGTCACCGGTATCCATCTCCACGCCACGCAGTCCAAATGCCCGCCGTTGCCCGCCCGGACGTTCATTCAAGCTCGGCGCGCGAGGACGCTGTCGACCACGTGCTCGCCCACCAATCCAGGGGACTTCCCAAAGGATCAGTCGATATATCCAGATGGTTGCGTCGAGGAATACGAGGAAAGCCCATGGGCCAATTGTGATGAGACCGAGGAAAAACTGCGGAATCCGGGGTAGTAGATCAGTAACTGCGTCATAGTGAAGGGGGGTAAGGGCTAAAGGCGGGAGAGGAAAGGGGAAACTCACGAAGATGCGAGCTGCCCAGCTCTCGAGGTGGGTAAGCTCCGATGGTAGGATGGAATACCACGCCATTTTGGTGTGGATTTCGAGTGCTGGGGAGCCCTCGGGAGGTTACGGTTGCTGGTGGGTTGGAGCTGTGTCAGTGCTCTGGCGCGGTGCGACTGGGCGACTCGGTCCACCCTTGTTGACAGCTCCCTTTTCACGGTTGCTTCATTTTTTAGAGTCACCTCAAACGCTTTTGATTCTCGGTTGGTAAATGAAATGCAAAGAATCAAATTGCACTTGCTCAGCTTGGATTCCACGATTAAGGTACGGTACTTCGATCTAATTGGCTGGACCCTGGAAACTCACGTGAGCAATTATGGCCTGACAGTTCGGGTGTCTATCCATCTCATGAAATACAATCCTTACCATCCTCTTCCACTCTTTTTTATTCTCGAAGAATATACCAATCAATTTAGATTGGTCAGATACCAGAGTAAAGTTGGGTAGGTCTGTCTAAACATCATACTTCCCCCAGGTAATACCTTGGTATCCCACTGTTCTTCGACCACTTTCTCTGCATCATGCCCTCATAACATTTAGTCCTCAGCATGCCTTTGGAGAAGTAGACTATAGTCTATAATCATCGAGATAATAGTAGTGAGATATATGAACCAAACTCTTCTTATCATTTCATCTAAGCAAACAAGAGACATAATTACAGTATATCTGAACCTGTATCAACTTTCATTCCGCGTGGCACTAACGGCAGCATCCTCCTTTTTGACATTTCTCATCGGCATGGGAAGATCGCAAATGCTCATTCAATTTGTCCCTTCGACCGAATGACATATCACACGACGGAAAAGAACATTTGAATGCACCAGGGGATATGTGCTTCTCTTTGATGTGCCGCCACAACGATGTATCACGGGTGAACAGGCATGGGTTTGTGCAATCTTTCCAATCACATTTGATAGGACTGGCGAGGCCTCTCCTTGGGAAAATTCGTTAATATAGAGAAGTGGAGAAAGGATAGAGACTTGTATCAAGGAAACTTACTTGATGTTTGGTTTAGAGCGACGTCTACGCGACGTATGATCATCACTTGGACTAGCCTCACAGGTTGCATCTTTCAAAGGGACTCCTACTAGGGTTGAAGATTGCCCCTGTTGATGGCTATTTGAGCCAGAGTGTTCAAATTCCATGCAAGAAGTGTTTATCGTATTCTCTGCCCCAGCTGGCGAAGAGTTGTCTCTGACCCATCCAATGGTAAAGTCCATGCCAATTTGAGGGGACTTAACAGGGGTGCTGAGGCTGAAGCCATCCAAGGTCCATGGGGATTGCATATAAGGATCATAGATGGAACTTGAAAATGGGGGATTCTGTTCGAGGTAGGGAAGTGTGCTTTGGGGTGTGGTTTGAACAACGGACGAAGTATGAGCAAGACCCTCTCCCTCTAAAGGGAAGGCATGAGAGTGTTTGTCGGGAAAAGCGCGCATCATGACGAATGAGATTGACAAAAGTAGACAAATCAAGTGACTTGATATATAGAGAGGTTTGAAACACGAGTGTATTTCAAAGGAGATGCTAAAGTCAATATCTAGGAACGGGGGGGAAGGGTTTAAATGATAAAAAATCTGGGAAAAATATTGACATAGGAAAATACATAGATATTATTCTATTTGACGATTTGTCCTTAGCATCCACTCACCCACTCCATTCATTGCCGTATAATTCTGTTTTCTTTTTTTTTCCTGCTATGTTATTTTGGTATCATGGCGCTCTTAATACCAGTAATACAGAGCATGCATACTACCATACATAGTATAGTATAGGATTGCATGGTATAAGCCCCTGATTCAATTCAATGCATACTACGGAGTAGCTAATCCATGGATCTATTGATCGCTTTCAAAGTGGGTAGGCGAATCCCACCTGTAACTATATACCTTTGTACCAATAGTTAGACGGGGAGGATTGGAGATCAAGGACGACCAGTTACATCTATTAGGCTTACGGAGAACCGCTCCGTACAGGATTAATATTTAAAGAATCTTTATATACGTATGTACCGAGTACAGAGCGTCGGATCCACCGATCTTCTGAGCTCTTCCAATAGAATCCCTTCAATTCTCGTATGACACTTCACATCACATCACTTTCACTTCACTCACTTCACTCACTCCATCCGCTCCATCCACTCCATTCACTTCAGCTGAAGATATACACTACCCCACTATTTGAGGCTCTGGCAGATATGTAAGTAGTAACTAAATATATAACTAGTCAGTCATATTCTCTCAGATCTTGAAATATGAAAAGGCTAAAAAGCTCATATAAATTCCACATTGCCATCCTGAATTCTAGGTACTCCTTGAACGAAATATTCCCATCTACTTGATAAGTTTTCTGTCAACATGGGCTCATTGTCACTCCATAAAGATCATATATCGAGGCCTTGTCTTAATGAGAACTCCCATATTAAAAGTCTATCGTTAGAATGTCAAGTTTTCACCCAACTCTGCCTGTCTTTTCTCTTTTTCTTTTGCATTCCAGGCCCATAGCGCGCGTAGCGCGCGTCACTATATTGTAGTTAGCATAGTCTACATATTGCTTCGACAGTTACATCCCAGGCAGCATAATGCGTGTACATTGGCTTCAAACTATAATCTGCCATATAACTGAGCCAAGCGCCCAATATACCTACCGGGTATTGGTACGCTCCAGGGGATGCAATATTTCACCGGATACAAGATCTAGAAATCAAGTACCTTTTATATGATTTACCCATACAAAAGGTACTTAGACACCCCGTAGGTATAACACACTTTTTCTCAGCCCTCGAACTAGCTAAAGTAATAGGAATTGTAGGAATATATAGCGCCAGTATAGCTTAATTAACTTAATGGTAGTATTAGTCTTGATATCTAATATGGAATAATAATTATTTAGAAACGACGCTATATATATAATGGTTAGATACCCAGATGATTTCTTTGTTTTTAGTACACTTAACATTCCTTACTAAAGTTTTATTAAATAATATAGACTTACTTCACATCATATATATCTTCTTTATCTTCCCTAACTGGTTCGACGGCCGAGAAAAAGCGTGTTATACCTACGGGGTGTCTAAGTACCTTTTGTATGGGTAAATCATATAAAAGGTACTTGGTTTCTAGATCTTGTATCCGGTGAAATATTGCATCCCCTGGAGCGTACCAATACCCGGTAGGTATATTGGGCGCTTGGCTCAGTTATATGTCGAAACTATGTTGGAGGAATATAGCCCCCTCCCCCCTAGGCCCTAAACAAGAACCGAAGTTTTATTTATGGTCTAGTGGTAAAAAAGCCTGTATTTTTTTCTCCCACAATATATACCCCTGCCTAGCCCACATCAAGTGTAAAATCTCTCTTTACTTAGATATCCGATCCAACCATGAAAATCTTGATGATCCACGGTATATTGAACGCCAGAATCCCGCAGTGCCTACGAAGTAAACTTAACCACTACTCCGTAGGATCCCGCCAATCGGGCGAACTCTTCCGAGCAAAACTCCAAGCCTTAGAAAAATTAATCCACCGAGCCCTTGGCCCTCTCCAGCCGGGAGTTGAACTCGTGTATCCAACAGCTCCATTTGCTCTACAGCCCTCCTCGGGTACCACATCCGACCTGCGCAGTCGGCACGGTGCGTGGAGCTGGTTCGAATCCGAATCCATTGACGGTCTTTACCCGGGACTAGAAGGCGGCCTGGAATCTATTGCGTCTATTCTCAAGGATTCCGGGCCGTTCGATGGGATCGTCGGTTTTAGCCAGGGGGCCGCGGCGGCTGCCATGGTTGCCTCGCTGTTAGAAGGAAATCGAAAAGAGGCATTTGCTAGATTGGAAGCGGAGGCTGGGATTTCATATCCCGCTTGCTTCGCGGATCTTGAACACCCGCCGCTCAAGTTCGTGGTTAGTATTTCGGGGTATGTTGCTTCTCATCCGGATTATCGTGCTTTCTATGATCCTGTCATTCGGACGCCTGTGCTGCATTTTCTGGGGAGTATGGATACGGTCGTGGATGAGAGAGCGTCGATGAGGTTGGTGGAAAGTTGTCAGGAGGTGGGGGATGAAAAGAAACAGATTGTGATATGGCATTCTGGTGGACATGTGGTTCCAAGTGGGAAGCGAGAACTCGCTGTGGTTGCGCATTTTATAAAGTCTAACGTGAGCTGAGAAAAACTTCAAATTCAAGACCCATTTTTGTCCAATAGCTGTGTGCAATAAATTCGTAGAGGTGTTTGCTGGCACTATGCGCAAGGATGCTGTTGAATTAAGAGCTGGACTAGTAATTGAGAACTATGGGAATTGGAAAAGTTTGATACTTTGATATTGAAATTGAGCACTTTATGTGTATATGGTGATTTCCAAGACATGCTTTAAAACAGACAAAAAGATTTAATCGTGAACTTCGTGTTTAAAAATGACGCTGAGTCCCCCCCCGAGAGATGTTGTTCGCCAGGCTAGAATACAAAAAAAAAAAAGGCTATACAAATGCAGATGCCTGGCCCAACAAGGCCGATATGAACAAATCACAGCTTACCGCTGTGGACGGTAAGCGTCGTAGGAGGTGTACGGGGGCTCATCGTCCTGGCCGACAGGCCCATACCCACCGGTCCGCCAGCGACCGAGCGGATTCGTGATATCCATCTGCCCAGGAGCCTGTGCATGGGTGAGTAGTCTGGACTCCGCCTCATCTGTATTTGAGTATGCTCCCGTGCCACTGTCGCCTCGTGATAGCGGCACACGGAAGGCCGGATGAATCAGTCCAGTCGGGTCGGAGTGTTCATGCGCATTGTGTGTATGTAGAGGTGGGATTGATGGCAAAGAGGGTGCCGGTGATGAGGCACGTGATGAGCTGGGAGACCACTCGCCTCTCATAGTACTGCGGGGTGTGTGCGAGCGCTCTGTCATCAGATCCTCGGGTCGGCCGTAGATGCCGCCTCCGAACTCTTCCCGGAAGTCTGCTCGATCCTTGTAGTACGAGAAGTCTAGATGGTTCTCCGGGACGACCTCGAATGGCGCTGGTTCGGCAGACTTGCCGGGCTGCGATGCAAGCATCGGGTTCATTGCAATGTCCGAGTACTCGCCGCCCGTGTCTCCCTGGTCTAAACGACCCTGGTAGATTTCCTTTAGTGCTTCGGCTGCCTTGGCGTGCACCATAGGTGTCAAAAGTGGCTTGTACAGGGCAGGGTGTCCGAACTTGGTGTTCAGACGGTCGGAGGCCTTCTTGTCGGAAGTGTTCGCGCCTAAGGCCTCAGCATCGCTTAGGTTTGAACGATTGTAGAACTCGCAATCGGAGTCAAACGTCTTCATGCAATAGATCTTGAATCCAATCATCAAGAAAGGCAGAGGGGCCACGCAAAACACCATGTTCCACGTGCCGCTCGACTTGGCAACGAGAGCGATGATCACGTTGGCAAGAATAGTAGCGAAGATCAGGCGATTGAATAAAACTCGCCAAAACGCACCGCCAGACTCATTCTTAGTCACAAACACGTACATCAATAGATACTTCTTCAACATGGCATCCACACCAAAGTACAATGCCGTCACCGGTAATACAATAGGTTGCAAGGTAGCGAAACAGAAAGCCACGGTGGCATAAAAGAGGAAGTAGTTGTAGTAACTGGCGTAGTCGAATGGTGGCGGTGCGGTCCACTCAATTGCCTGTCGGGGTGTGGGTGCGAGGAACGTCTTGGCGAACCAGACCCAAGCCATGGTAACCAGCTGCACAAGATCGATAGCAGCACCGAGATTGCGCTGCAAAAGATACGTCACCCAGAACGGTGACACGGTGCATAGAGCGCTTACCAACTTGGCATACATCCGGCTTTCCAAGATGGCTTGCCAAGCGTCTTCGTGGTTTTGGGTTTTATCAACCACGAACGACACGAAGTACCAAGCCGCCGAGAAGAGTGAAAAGACGATCAGGTTGTTAAAAACGAAGAACGCATACAGATGCCCCAGCACGTGGCGCTCTCGAGATGTTTTAGTCTTGCTGCCACCTTGAATAGAAAGCCGACGGAAGATGACCGGAAGCGCCAGGTATACGAGCGAAGTCAGTGCAGGCGACGCAATACCCTGGACAGCAGCCCAAACTGTTGGGTGCCCTGCCAGCGAGGTCTGGAACGCCGGCCATACCAAACCCAGATTTGACAGGTTGGACAAGAAAATGGCAATCAGACCGTTAGGAACAATCCACACAAGGGTCAAGCATGTCACCCAGATGACATTGACCAGTCGTTTCCATTTGCGTGCCGATTTGGAAAGTGGAAGGTTTTCCCAGATGAGATCACTGGGCCGCGGCGCAAGAGTAATAGTGGTGCCCTCAGGGCGCTTACGGCGTGCGTTCCATGCCACAGCATGAGCGTGCTCGATATTGTCCCAGCTGGCAAAGCCGTAGGGCATTGCGTTTCTGCGATCTATCGACGCACGTCCATGCTTGATTTCCTCCTCCAAGACGCGAATCCGGACAGATAGATAATCGATCGCGTCCACTTTGCCGCCGGGTAGTTGATTGCGTTGTCGGCGAGGGGGACGTAGAGTCGGTCTTTTCGCGGGCAATCGGTCTGGGTTCTTAAGGTATTTTGCCAAAACGGACTCGAGTTCTCGGACAACCTCTTCATGTTCTTTGATGATCCTGGGTAAATCCCTGACATTACGGCCAATCGCGGCTCGTGGGAGGGCCGCGGTTGGATTAACCTGGTCTGTCAACCGCAGGATGCCTTCGTCGGTACGACTATTGGGAGGGATGTCCGTGATCATCAAGGTTCTGGCATGCAGACTGCGCTGATATTCAGAGCTTTGGAAATATTGCCTCCGCAGGTTCCGTACAGCGCGATAGTTCCTCCACAAAAAGAAAACAACAATAAGATCAAAAGCCCAGGCACATACCACTTGACTCCAAATAGCCGTGGGATTGGTGATGTTGAGGGGCGTCATCATATTGAAGGCGGCAGATGCCGATGAGTCGGTAGCACCCTTGCTCTGTGTGACATTGACTGGTATCATGACGAGGCAGCCGATTATGCTGAGAAAGATGAAGATGTTGCGACACATTTTGGTAAATCGGAGGAAGATTGCGGCGTCCAGGCCAACAGTCTCGATCAGCTGCGGTTCCCGCGTATTGATGACCGGTTTGACCCAGGCGAAGAAGCCCTTGCCCACGGGGGGTGGGGTGTGTTTGAGGTCTGCATGCTTGACTTTGGGCGCATAGACAAGCGAGTGACGGGGTCGAATGAGGGAGAAGAGGAGGGCGAGGAGGACAGTGACGCCGATCGAGGTGCCTAGTGAGGCCCAAATAGCAGTAACTGTAAACTGTAGCTTGTCAGCATAGTGTTCTTTCTCTCCGGAAACAATTTGAACTTACTGCGGAGCGGAATGGATTCGCAATCAGTTCGAGGAAAGTATCCTTCCCATCCGTACGAGCATGTAAGCTCAAGTGATGTAGATCCATTACGTCAAAGCAGAAACGAGTGGCGGATCCGGCATTAACGAGTGGCCGGAGGAAATCAAGAACCCAGCATGAAGATGAAAGGGAATAGATTAAAACGAGGGGAAAGGGAGATTCTAAAAAGATGGGAGAAATAAGAGGTGAGACAAAGATAATGCGCACGCATGAAAGAAAAAAAGGTGGACTCCGTTTGGCCTGAACTAGTTATTATTAGAATTTGGTCATGGAGTTATTGGATTCTTGGCCAGACTTAGCGTCGCTGATCTCCGCCGTTGGAATAAGGAGCCACCAAGAGCCACTTTTCTTCAATATGAAAGTCCCTCACACCGAGTACCTGAGTACAATCAATGCCGTTCCCACGGCTCTGAAGATCAGATTTTGCGTCAACATCAACTGGCGTTCACAGTGGTGCCCTGACACGTTTCATCTGTTCGCTGACCCATCCACTATCATATCATTGGCAGTCCACCAGCTTATGTCAAGTGGCACACCAATCAGTTGCCCAAAGTAGAAAAAGTCTGGAACATTGCAATTGTTGGGCCCAAGGTACCACAGTACCACACAAGACATGAGGTGGACTCATGTAGGTACGTTGTTGTGCCACCCTTTGGTGTTCCTGGCGTCCAAAGGCAGTTTGAGGGGGTTGTCGGAGCATGACGACCGGCATACCGGGGGATTTATTAATCCTACACATTTTTGTAATTAATGTTATGTAATCATGGCTCCATATAAATTGTACCAAGAGCCGATACAGAAATACAGAGAGTTGAATACCACTGATTGGACCCCTACATTTACAATACAGACCAATCCGACAGTTATGAGCCCGGTTCGCATCGAAGAAAGCATTACTATTTGAGATATAGTATCTAGTACACTACTAGAAGCCTGCTTTCTACCCCTTGAAACCTCCTAGCTACCCCTGAATTAGCAATTGTGAAGCTATTCCCAGCTACCCCTGAATCCAGCAATGGAGGCAGCATCAATTCTCTCCGCCATGAAGGGCGAAAAACTGAAGGACTCGCCGCAGTGGCTCACTTGGTTTGCAAAAGTGCAGCTATATGCCATGCAAAAGAACGTATGGGACCTTTGCAACCCAGATCCCCCGACGACAACCGAATCCCAAGCAATAAGATCTATACCTCTCCAAGAACCGGTGGAACCGGAATACCCAGAGGACGGCGATGACAAGGATCGAAGGATTTGGCGAGATCGAATGGACGTGTATAAAATGAAGTACACGAAGTGGGAGAAGCAAGCAAAAGGACTAAGTGATGTCAACGAGTACATCCTTACCTACCTCGACCCAATGCATCACCTTGCTCTGATCACATATCGTACTCCGTATGAGAGGCTTGTATACCTAAAGACTAGATTTGCTCGGTCAACGGCGTACGAAGAAGAAATCCGTATGAATTGGAAGGTCTTTGCCATGCAGAAACCAACCGGTGATATTGAGCAGTGGCTTCAAAAGTGGAATTCACTAAGAGAGCAAGCTATTAGCCTCGGCATTAGCGATGCAGATTCCAATCGAGACTTCCTACATGCAGTTAAAGAGGTACTGCCAATCTGGTGGCAAGGAAAATACCAAGAGATTGTTATGGATAAGAAGAAATATGACACTCGAGATCTTCTTGAATCATTCCGTGCAATGAATCGGGAGATAGGCGTCAAAACTGTGACCTCAACTAATGCTCCAAAAAGTGCTTTTTCAACCTGGCAAGGTCATCGAGAAGCAAAGCCGGAAGCGAAGCAAGAGAAGCTTCCATTCGAGAAGAGAAAATGTCCATGTGGCAATGGTCATCCACACCACAAGGTGGCCAACTGCTGGCTCATGAATGAAGCTATACGCCCAGAAGGATATACCCTAGACGAAGGGAAGCTAGAGAGAGCTAGAAAGAAGCTAGCAAATGATCCAGGGTGGAAGCAATGGGTCGACAAAGCTGTCAATGAAGCTAAATCAAAGCATCATGAATCTGCAAACCACGTTAGCTTCGCCACCACCTACCAGAGTAAGCAACAGGGCAGGCCTCAGAGCAGGCCTCAGAGCAAGCCTCAGGGCAAGCCCCAGGGCAAGCACCAAGGCAAGCTACTAAGTGAAGCTATACAGATTGGCAAGCATGCACTCTCAGCTGCAAAGACTGGCGAGCTCTCTCTCCGCAATCGATGGATTCTTGACACTGGGTCCAGTTCACATGTATGCAATAACAGAGCACTGTTTATTGATTTTACGCCGGAAGTCATAGATTTGACAACTGGTGACAGTACTACGCAGGTGCTAGGGAGAGGCAAAGTTCGACTAGTCGGCAAGCATCCACAGAAAGGGAGAATGGAAATCACATTGAGTGATGCTCTCTACTCGCCTAGCTTCCATACAAATCTAGTGTCGTACGCGATGCTAAAGAAGAAGGGGGGCACCTGGTGTCAACGTACAAACTGCATCCGAGATCCAAAGGATCTACCTGTTGTCAATGTACATCTATGGGACCAGTTTAACCTCTGGATTTTCGATGAACCAGGAGAGGTTCTACCGCAACAAGCATATGCCGTAAGCGCAAGCTCACTAGTACCGGTACCAAGAGTATCAAGAACGTCAGTAAAGCCGCAGAAATCAGAGGCATCCCCCGACGTCTGGCACCGAAGACTTGCTCATATTGAGCCCCGTGCCGTAGCTAAGCTTGCTACTATGGTAGATGGTATAGTCCTCCAGGAAGCAGAGCAAGAAGAAGCTTCATTATGCCAAACCTGTCATATTGGGAGAGCACCAAAACAGATCTCTCGCCGGCCAGTAGGACGTACTTTTGGACGATTTGGAAGGATCCACTTTGATCTCATACAACTGCCGCTAGCATACAATAGACACCGATGGATATCTCATTTCTATATGGAAGGAGTACGATTCCATTGGATAATGACACATGAAGTGAAGCCTGAATGCCAGCTGGCGATCAACCAGTTCGTACAGCTAGCAAGGAATCAGTGGAATCTACCTATCAAGGCATTTCACTATGACAATGAAGCTGCAGCAGGCAAAACAGCGGAGCACAGTTTGACAAGCGATGGTATCTTGATATATCATACTCCACCCGGCCACTCAGAGATGAATGGGTATGCCGAGAGATCTGGCGGGATGATCATTACCCGTATGCGTATGCTCTCTCTTGAAGGCAAGCTTCCGAAAGACCTATGGCCTGAATTCGCAAGCGCTGCAGTGTGGTTATTGAACCGTACCCCTACATACATTGCTTCTGAGAACAAGTGGTTAATACCATGGGAAGAAGTAAGAAGAGAATTTGCTCCAACAGCCCCGAAGATCAATCTAGCAAATGTTAGATTATATGGAAGTTTGGCGTACTGCCGCATTGAGAGGCAGATCCAGTCAGATAAGATGAATCCAAGAGCAGAGGTCGGCTTCCTAGTCGGATACTTGGCATCTAATATCTACAAAATCTGGTTTCCACACAGTGGGAAAGTGAGGTATATACGAGATGCAGTCATTGATGAAGCACGTAAATACTCGCCGGACTATGAGAAATCTCAGCCTATTCCACTACCATTAGTGAGAGAGCCAGAAGAGATTACGCCCGACGAAGTGGCGCAAATCATCAACCATCAGATCGCTAGCCAGGAAGCAACTAGTACGCCGGAAAGTGAGCATCAAAACCGACAAGATGAAACCGACGATGCTCTACCAGATGCTCTTCCAGATGCTCTACCAGATGCTCTTCTAGATGCTCTTCCAGATGCTCTACCAGATACTCTACCAGATACTTCACAAGATATTCAGCTAAGTGAGGTTGACTACCGAGAGATCACCCCACTTCAGGGGGTGAGCAGGCAGGCATTAATGCCTACCCCAATAAGCCTACCACCTATACTTCTGACCTCGGTCAGAAAAGAAGCCGGTGAGATCCAGGACATACAGAAGGATCAAGATCCATCACCATTAACCCCACCAAATGAAGAAACTGGCTTACAGCAAGGGGTGGAAACTGGCCCTGATCAGGGGGGTGGATACGCATGATCTAGATGATCAACTGCTCAGTGAAGATCAGGCCCATGAAGAAGCCTATGAAGAAGCCAATGAAGAAGCCAATGGAGAACCTAATGAAGAACCCAATAGAGAGGTGGAAAATGAGCTAGAAAGACAGCTCCAGGCAGAACTGCTAGCACCAAGCAGAGAGATCTCCAGCAATATAGATGCCAGCAACATACTAAGTGGACGTCGAATACGCAAAGCAAAACAAGATGACGATTTTGCATATGCAACCACTATAGTACAGGGTATTGACGAAGAAGAGCCACCGGCTCTACTACATGCATTTGCAGCTGGTCTATACGCCGAGAAACCAAACGCTCGCCGCCATCGAGATGATCTCCCACCACCACCCAAGTACTGGAAGGATGTCATAAATCATCCTTTTCAGCAAGGTTTTCTCGCAGCAATGAAGAAAGAGATCCACTCTCTATCTGAAAAAGAGACATTCGAAGTCATTGAAAAGCCAAAGGATCGAGGGATACAAATCCTTCCCTTACTATGGGTTTTTGCATACAAATTCGACCAGGACGGTTACCTTTTGAAATTGAAGGCTCGAATCTGTGTTCGTGGGGATCTTGAGACGATTACCTATGAAGAAAAGAGAGCTGCTACGCTAGCAGCAAGAACAGCAAGAATGATCTTTGCACTAGTCGCTGCCTTTGACCTAGACCTCCGTCAGCGAGATGCTGTCACTGCATTTCTGAATAGCAAGCTAAGCCAAGAGAAACCGACGTATACGCAGATGCCAGAAGGGTTCCAGTCCCTAGGTAAATGCTGGAAGCTTCGTCGAGCATTGTACGGCTTACGGATCTCGCCACGTCTTTGGCAACAAGAAGCAGCTAGTGTACTCCGAAAACTAGGTCTGCAACAAGCACCAGAAGACCCTTGTGTCTTCGTCGGAGAAGGGCTAATAGTCTTCTTCTATGTGGATGATATCTTAATTGCTAGCCATGCAAATGCTAAGGCAAGAGCCATGCAATTGGAGCGAGATCTAGAAGCCCACTGGGAGCTGACAGATCATGGAGAAGCATCATGGTTTCTCAATATCCGAATCATTCGCGATAGGAAGCAGAAGAAGCTCTGGCTATGTCAAGATAGCTATATGACAAGCATTGCTACCCGCTACAATTTGACAGATCGACCACCTGTCTATACGCCACTACCAGTTGACGAATTGACGCCTTACCAAGGCGTAGCCACCCCGAAGGAGATCCTTCTCTATCAAAAGAAGGTTGGATCCGCAGGCTATGCCACCACTATCACTAGGCCAGATGCTGCAAAGGCCACCGCTCGACTAGCTCAGTTCTTGACGAATCCAGGGCCCCAGCACCACCAAGCAGCTGACCGGGTCATCAGTTACCTATATACTACCCGGAACCTAGCTATTGAATATAGTGCAGACGCAGTAAGCACTGGAATCGATTCCATACAGTTCGCAAGCGATGCTTCATACGGAGATCACCCAGATCGAAAGAGCTCTGCAGGCTACATCTGTCAAGCTTATGGTGGACCAGTTGACTGGAAAGCGAGCAAGCAACCCACCGTGACAACGTCAACCACTGAAGCAGAGCTGCTAGGCCTATCAGAGACAGGGAAGCAACTTCAATGGTGGCGTCGACTACTAAAAAGCCTCGGTTTTGAACCCTCCCACAATATGACGATCGACTGCGACAACGAGAGAACGATCAGCCTACTTACTAGTGAGGACACTGCCTTCGAAACGAAGCTTCGGCATGTCGATATTCATCATCATTGGCTTCGGCAAGAGGTTAGAGAAGGACGCATAATGGTGCGATGGGTGCCGACGGCGAGCATGGTCGCAGATGGACTCACAAAGATGCTATCTCGCCAGAAGCATGAGAGCTTCCTAAGGATGCTCAGGATGGTGGACATAGGCTATCTAATGGCCTAGTCAATTAAACCATGGAGATCAATATGCCGATCTAACAAGTCCAGCAATCCCATACTGGGATAGCTGAGGGGGTGTGTCGGAGCATGACGACCGGCATACCGGGGGATTTATTAATCCTACACATTTTTGTAATTAATGTTATGTAATCATGGCTCCATATAAATTGTACCAAGAGCCGATACAGAAATACAGAGAGTTGAATACCACTGATTGGACCCCTACATTTACAATACAGACCAATCCGACAGGGGTTTGTTGCCTGAGGCAATGATTGATGCCTGAATAAATCCATAACCTTTAACGGTCCTTGTTCGCAAGATAGAGTGAGCAATCCTCACGGTTGATTCTCTCCTAATTCCAAAAATAAAACAATAATAATAATAGGAGTAGCCGGCTGTGGCAATTTAACCGCAGAGTATGCGATTTGATAATTGCTTTGTGGTTTAGTCACTACTCGATTTCCTCCGCATTAAACACCACATAAATGTTATAAGAGCTACACTACCAGTAACGGAGATACATATTCCCGAAAGTTCGATCATATATGAAACACTACCCTTTCAATCAATTCCTATTCGTTGACCCCTCATTACTCTAGAGAATTGTGGCGAGGGCCACGAGGCTCCCGCGCGGCCAAGAATGCTGACAAAGTTCTACCCCGTGCATGATGTTCTGCACTTGAAGCTTGAGTTCATAGCCGAGCGCTCTGTATCACATTTGCAGGTGGTCGACTGAGACTTGAGGGTGTGACCGCAGGTATATGTTATCATGTTATAACACATCGTGTTGTTAGGAGAGTAGCCCTAGAGATATGACATTAGCTATACGTAATATCTTTACCCAGGACACTTAGTAAGAGAGCCCATGGGCATACTCTGGGCCTTACGAAATAGATTTATTGTTGTTATGCTTAGATTGGATGCAAGAGTCTTGAGATTAAATCTATAGAGAAATGTGAGGTTTTGTTCCGTTTATATATTCAGTCATACGACGATTTCAAATAACCTAGGATTGGGGAAGATGACTTCCTCATCTTGGCAGATGATCATGAGCCCAAGTCGATTTGTTTGCTTCGCTTTTTGAGCCAATTACGTGTTGGAAGCCCGGATCCCGTTATCCCGACGGGAGCAGCTGAGCGGGGTGAGCAAGAATCGCAGAGAGCTTCATACCACAACCAACGGTCTGCCAGCGCACGCTCAAGGCTGATTGCAGGGATGAGGACCCCTATCGCAACACCAGTAAGAAGTTAGGAGGCCTGATTTTGATTCATGCATTCCACCCTAAGAATGAGTTCAGCCGCACCGACTCGCCCAATAATACTAGACCGATCCATGGCCAGTGGCTTATGCACTACCGCGTGTGTCGCCCTCTACAGCCGGTCGAGTCTGTTGGTACTGGCAATCTGCAGAAGTGGAGAATATCTTGAGTGCAGTAAGAGTACTCCGTAGGTCTCGCCCATATCCGTTCCTTGACAGTTTTTTTTTTTTGGGTCGAGGGCCTAGACCCGTAGGTCGGCTGCGGGTTGAGGAATATCTGCGAGCGACATTTTTTTGGCCTCAATCCTATTTCCTGCATAGTTATTTCTTTGGAAATGAAATATTCTCTTCTACTTCAACCCAAACTAAAACATACCCCTTACCTTGATACAGCGCAGTCATCTAAGAAGAATTGTGTGTGTATATCTCGCTGTGGGGTCTTTGGGCAAGAGTAGCCCCAAAATTGACGCATAAGCAATGTCTGCGCGTAAAATCATTAGACTTCATTAGACTACAATGATCTTACGCATAGGCATTGCTTGTGAAAATGGTTGTTATATCCAGTCTCGGTTGAAACGCAGAAGCACACGAAAAACGCATTTAGAATACGTGTTCTCCACATAAGATGCTATGTAACAAAACGTAGCGTCAACTCGATGAATTGTGCTCATCATGGGCAAGCTCTGGAAAAACCAATTACACCTTCGATATTGCCATTCACCTCGCAGGCTTGGGCCAACACTTCATGTTAATGGCTTCTTCTGTCTACGTTCTCAATGGTATATGTATATGTCTAGTGTGCTTTATAATTTTGTATGTTTTTAGTTCATTCTTGTGCAAGTTTTTTTTATCAACGTTGTGAATCGTAGATGGTATTATTCGCTATTTACATCGTGATATCATCAAAAGACAGGAGTACCGCCTAGATGGAGTTGCATATAGAATAAGTGGCTCATAAGAATATTGGCACTTTAGTTCTTGGCAGCCTCTGCAACATTGTTAGTACTATTCTCTAACCAGCTTTGTTCAATGGTTTCAGCTTACCCTTGTGGACATCAGCCTTGGTGTTGTGGGAAAGCTCGTCCTTCTTGTCGACGAGAGCATCCTTGGCAGCGCTGGCGCGGGTGGAGACGTTGGCATCGCTGTTCTTAGCGACGCTCTTGTTGGCCTCCTTGGAAGCCTCAGCTCCAGTTCCCTGGACGGTCTCAGCGACGTAGTTGGCGGCTTGCTATAATGTTTGGTTAGTCAATGGTAAGAGGCAAGTACCAAGAGACTTGGGTTGAAAACATACCTTGACGGTCTCCATTGTGAATTTGGAAGTTGGAAAATGTGATTTGTTTGAAAGGGTTGAATGATATTAGTGGAAGATGACTTGTGTAGAAGAATAATTGAACTTCTGGGGAAGTTGAAGAGATATTTATATTGTTCTGGGTCCTATCCGGGGCAGGGGCAATGATGTCATGACGTCATTAGTGAAAGGGCCCGTACCTCGCGCAGCCCAGTTGCCAACTTCAGGTCAAGCATAGAATCTTGGAAGCTTGGTGGCTGTGACCCCAGGTCGATCCACAGTTTATGCTTTCTACCATTTCTAACCTTTCTTACATCACCGGTTACATGCATTGGGAATACAGATTTAGATCTACAACACTTGCATTGCACGCGTGAACATACTTTGCGGCTTTGATAGACACAGCTAACTCGAACATTCCATTTTATTCCATAACCAGTTCTTCAAATATGAGAGGCCATTCCAAATATCCCCAGACTGTTCCCAGATCCACCAACCTGGCTGCATGACGTATGGACATCTTTACCCCAACAATGCAACTACAGAATAGTTGGCCCGAGTACATTCCATGGATGGAATATTGGTATGCTGTCATAATAAGTAGTGGTCTATGGAAAATCATTTGGTGCACACCTGACTTATAATTGAGGCAAATTGAAGCGAATATTGTGCCTATTCATCAGCAATTAGAGTCATTGAAAGAAATACCTCGGCTTAAAAAGGCAAACCTTCCATTATGCTACAATGATATATTATATTATCCAGATGTGGTTATACGACTGCGGGGTTGAACACTGATTAATGCACACACTGTACAGTCCGATCTACTTGGTATGTACGCAGGTCATGACTAGCGCCGAGCTTTTTGTATGGGCCTATGACGTAGTTCATCTGAAGTCTTCCAGGGTCGTCTAGACTACCTGTGGGCCTTTGGAAGCACAGCTGTTCGGCGAGTTAGAGTCCCCGGTATCTGAATCCACCAATGATAGTGAAATATGAACTCCACAATCTATAGAACTCATCCTCTAGTCGTCACTAAGGAGGTCAAAACATTCATTTATGTTTATTTCCAAGGATTACTAGTTCCAATCGATCCTAGTAGAGATCCATTAAGATTTTGCCAGGAAGTCAGGAGCGATGCTGGCGTTCAAGGGTCAGCCCCAAGAGCCGTAAGACAAGCAATTTATATAGGTAGTTCGTACCTTCGCCCGTGAATTTATTGGAGATGGACAAGAATATTCTCCTTTGTTTCTCCTAGCCCTATAGGCCGCGATGAAATAGATCCTACAAGGAATAGAATTTCCAAGACGGCTTGTGCTCGCGCGATAACGGCTGATCTTGCATCGAAGCCCGCGCCAACTCGATTGGCATACAATTCCCCTTCAAAAACCGGTCATGAAATTCCTTCTCAGCAAGGAGCCCCGTCTCGACAGTCTCCTTCCGCAGTGCATATATTTGCAATGCACCCAGCATATACCCGGCTTGATATAACGGCGAGTAATCGCCATTCAATGATCGTCTCACTTCTCCTTCTGCAGTGGCACGTTCGTGTCCAACTTGATCAACGAGCAGATCAATGCACTCCTGAGGAGCCATCTGTCCAAGATGGAACTTGATGGAGAATATAATTCGGGCGCATCGATGAAGTCGCCAAAACAGCATTCCGATCCGGTTCTGCGGCGTCTTTTTGAATCGCTCGTCATTCCACAAAATGAATTCCCAGTACAAAGCCCATCCTTCAATCCAAAACGGTGTGTCAAATAGCTGGCGATAGGGTTTGTATCTCACAATCATGTGCATCTGCAAATGGTGGCCAGGTATCATCTCGTGGAAGACCGTAGCGCGGGAGAAATGGATGTTGTTCCCACGCATCCCCATCAGCTTGGATTCATGATCCATCTCATCGGTTGGATATGAGACAATGATACAGTCACCTCCGAGGAAGAAAGGGTTTACTTTCTGGCGCTCGGGCGACATCATAAACATCTGCCAGTTCTCCTTGGCAACCGGTGGAACGGTGACGAGTTGATGATCTTCGACAAAGGAGATTGCTTCCATCGTGAGATCTCGGACTAATTCGGTCTGTTTTCCAGGCTCGACAAAGTCATTCTTGACTTCTTCCAGGGCCTGCTTCCAGTTATCCCCGTACCCCATGCTGCGTGATGCCTTCTTCATTTCACTGACACACCATTTGAACTCCTTCTCTCCGATCGAGATTAATTCTTCCGGTGTGTAGGCAATCATTTCACCCAAGAGTTCGCTAAGTAAACCCTCCCGACCGATGGGATCCCCCACTATCGCATCTTCATTGCCTGGGCGGATGCCAGCCAAGTTCTCTCGGATACTTGCTGAAACATCTTTCAGGCCCTTTTCCACAACCCCATATGGATGTGATACCCACCAGTTGAATGACGGATCGTAGCCTTTGTAGAATACGAACCATTCTTTCAGGTTGGTGTGCAATGAGTCTATGTTTCTCGCCGCTCTAAATGCAATCGTTTTCTCCATCCGGATCTTGGTCGAGCCGTTTTTGACCATGTCTATCACGGCTGCGATTTGATACTGGGATTCAACAAGCTTCCGTGCAGCGTCCTTTGAATTCATCGACACTACCATGGCACGAGCCTCACACAGCTCCAACAGTGTGTCTGAAAATGGTAGAAGTAGTGCGGTCTTTTCATCTTGTTTAGAGTTGAGTTCCAACTCGCGCAGCTGTCTTTCTAGATAACCTTTTATCAGAAGATAATCTACCTTCCCTTGTTGATCGTAAAGATCAAAGGGCTGGCTGCGGAGTGAGTCGAGCTCGGATGTAAGGTAATCGCGTAGCTTCTGGGTTCTTTTGCGAGATATTTTGATGGGGAAAAATTCTTTGATATCTTTGAGGTCCTCGGTGATGCGCTCAATCCTGTCGCGTATCGTGTCGGCTTGTGCACGTTGGATGGCGATGCCCCTAGGTGAAGTGACAGACACCATGATAGGCAAAATCTGGTTATCACTCTGTTTTGTTTGGGAATATATGAGTTTGCTTGTGTTTTAAAAATTATTTTCTTTCGAAGTTCATTCTTAGAGGCAGGAAATCAGAAAGAAGCAACGTGTAGTGAAGAAGCGCTTTCCTAGAACTGGACTAACTCTGAAAAAGAAAAAGCATAGACTCCCGGCTAAAGTAGAACCTAATTGATCCATTTGATTAAAATAAATAGGTCCTACAATACTACATCGGGTGTCGTAACCGACATTATACCTTATATCGCCGGGTGGTCCGAATGGTTGATTTTTGGTCATATCGTACAGAGTAACCTTATCTTATAAAAGTTGAGCGGTCTTTCTCCGCGTTTATACCTAAAGCAGTACTTTGTTATCTCGACGGGATGATACCCTAACGTGGGCAGTCCAGGGGAGGACTAGGGGTAATGCTAAAATGCGGGGAAATGAATCAAATGCTACGTTGCGTTTGGAGGAGCTACATTGTGTTTGGAGGAGAAACTTATTCTCCTAAGGACTGGACCGGCAAGTGGACCGGCCCGGGTTAACTTCTACATATATACTTTCATAGCTGGTGTGTGCAGCCATTGCCAAGTCTAGATAAGACAATTCAAGCTCAATTGACGCCGTATACAGATTACAGTTCTCTTAGCTGTTTGCTATGATAGATAGTCCCCTTGAACCTCCTAATCTCTCTTTCTCTTTCTCTTTCTCTATTTCTTCCTATCTACCAGAAATATAAGTATTGAATAATATCTGTCATGCCCAGAAAATTTTAATTTTAAATCGATCGCCCAGTCAAATCCTAAGCAGGTTACCTGCTACCCTATTGTCGCAGGATGGCTTCACATCTGCCTGTCACGGAGGGCCTTGACCCCTCCCAGCTCGGCATGCCAAACGAGAATGACAAGTCAGTAAGCAATATGATCCAAGAGTTACACAAGGTTCAGCTCTCCCACCAGTGGGATCCAAATTTGCCACAGGAGCAGATCGATGCCATTAACGAGGCAGTCAAGACAGGCGATCAGGAAAAGGCTGCCGAGTTGGAAAAGGCTCTCGCTCAGGAGTCTCAGTATGAGTCTGTTCGTGCCGCGGTGCGCAACACAGATGGCGGAGAAGTTGCAAACACCGTACGCGCCTGGGTGCTGGGCATGTTTTTCACTACTCTTGGAAGTGGACTCAACATGTTCCTTAGCATGAGGTGGGCTTTTATTCTGATGTAGCCTTTGAGTAGGAAATTGTTTGCTCATTTTGCGCTAGGAGTCCTGCCATCTCGTTCCCGGCCATCGTCGTGCAGTTGCTGGTCTATCCGATGGGTTGTTTGTGGGCCAAAACAATGCCGACTCGGAAGTTCAATACATTTGGAGTGGAATGGACGTTGAATACCGGTCCTTTCACCATCAAAGAGCATGCAGTTATCACAGTAAGCTCCTGAAAGTTGATACTCAAAAATTAATAAAGCTGACGTTTTGTTTTCAGATCATGGCAAAGTGGGTGGATCTTGATCGCATCGAAGCTTTGACATCAATGCTAAGCAATGTATAGTGTGTCGATCGGATATGCTTATTGTACGGATGCCCTCTTGGCATTGAAAGCAAAGCGTGAGCAATATCACTGGTGCTGAATAAATATTGGTCTAACATACACTTTCAGCACTTTATAATATGGAACTTGGATGGGGATTCCAACTTTTATTCGCTTTGAGCAGTCAGGTTGTTGGCATGTCACTAGCTGGAATTTTCCGCCGGTTCCTCGTTTGGTAAGCCGGAACCCTCTCTGCTAAGATTGCCAATACTCACAATGTCAAGGCCCGCTGCTATGATGTGGCCTAGTCAATTTGCGAACACTTCCTTGTTTTATGCTCTTCACGACTGGAGCTCCGAGGATGAATCAGAGACTCACGGGTGGAGCATCTCACGATACCGATACTTCCTATATGTGACAATTGGGGCTTTTGTTTGGTATTGGTAAGGCTCTCCTATTCCAATCCGAACTACATATGCTAATTTCTTCGAACTGCAGGATACCGGGAGTCCTATGGCAAGGCCTATCTGTTTTTGCTTTTGTCACCTGTAAGGTCCCATTGACTCGTTCCATTTCTGACTTGCGCTGACACCTTTTTCCTGTAGGGATCCGACCCAACAATGTGGTTCTAAACCAGCTGTTCGGAGGCTTTACAGGACTCTCCCTCATCCCTATCACATTTGATTGGACGTAAGATTTACAGTCCCTGTCACTCGTAGAACCCCGGAAAATATGTAAAGCTAATTATAACCAGCTACGTCTCCGCATATCTCGGAGATCCACTCTTGGCACCTGTCCATGCTCTTGTCAACACCTTCATCGGGCTTGTGGTGTTTGTGATCATCACCACGATCGGGATCTCTTACTCTGGGGCTTTGTATGCTGCGATATCTCAACAGACTCATTTCAAGGCTGACAGCAATATAGGTACTCCGCCTATCTCCCTATCAACACATCCAGCACCTATGATAACACACAAAATGCCTACAATGTAACCAAAATCCTAGGTTCTGGTTTCTCTTTTGATGAGGAAAAATACAAGGCATACTCACCGATGTTCCTGGCTCCAACCTTTGCCTTGAACTATGGACTGTCGTTTGCAGCCCTCACAGCAGCTATTGTACATGTTATTCTCTTCCATCGAAAGCAGATTTGGCATCAATTCAGGGCTTCTCGGGAACAGGAACCTGATATTCATCTTACCATGATGAAGAAGTACAGGGAAGCACCTGACTGGTGGTATGCGGCACTATTCCTGTTCTCGATCGCCTTAGGGCTTGCAGGTATTCTGGCATATGATTCGCAGCTTCCTTGTATGTGATATTCCTCTCGGTCTGATGCTCAAATCTGACGAAATACATAGGGTGGGGCTTTTTTGTCTCGATCATCCTAGCCGTGGTCTTCATAGTATGTTGTTGTGTTACGATCACTGCTGGATTATTTTTGACTCAAACAACAGATCCCGACTTGCATGATTCTCGGAATCACTAATATTACGCTGTGTACGTGCAGTCCCGCGCCTCTTGTGTGTGTACAATGCTAACCAATGTAGCTCTAAACGTTCTATCGCCGTTCTTGGCAGGTTTTATGATCCCAGGAAAGCCAATTGGGGTCATGGTGTTCAAGGTCTTCAGCACCATCACCTTGGGACAAGCGTATGGACGGATCCTCTCTTTCTAGAATGAAGGCTTACCTTAAAATAGTCAAGTATACTGTGCGGATCTCAAGGTAAGAAACTTTCTCCCCATGTCAGCGGACCAGATTGTTGACTCTTCTTCAACAACAGCTGGCCCATTATATGAAAGTGCCACCCCGCGTCACCTTCATGTGTCAAGTTGTTGCCACAATATGGGCAAGTATTGTTCAGATTGCAGTCATGAATTGGACTCTAGGCAATATCGATGAAGTTTGCACGCCGTATGTTATGCATATACTTGGAGAGAGAACGTGTTATTAACGATCTATGGGAACAGTACTCAGTCAGGGAATTTTACATGCCCAAACGGAAGAGCATTCTTTTCATCCAGCATCGTGTGGGGTCAGTTACCTATGTCTCAGGTACATCCCAGCATATTACTCCATACTAACTATTTATGTAGGTGTTATTGGCCCACAGCGCATGTTTGGACCCGGCGCCATGTACTCTCAAATACAATGGTTCTGGCTGATCGGCGCTCTTCTTCCCGTGGTATTCTATGTCTTAATACGAGTATTCCCTCGGTCTAAGCTCAGGTTCCTAAATGCACCTGTGTAAGTCACAGAATAAATATCCTTGGTGGAATATGCTAATATTATCAACAGGATGCTAGGTGCTATGGCTTGGCTGCCTCCGTAAGTCTACAATATTCCCGGTGCTGTTATTCACGGTTACGTGTTACTGATCATTTTACAGGGCCACTCCTTTGAGTTTCTCGTCATGGGTTATCTTTGGCCTCATTTTCAACTACTTGATTCGACGCCGGTGGGGCGGCTGGTGGCATACTTACAACTATATCACCGCTGCAGGACTTGACTCGGGCCTCATTCTGTCCACCATTGTTATTTTCTTCGCGATTATTCTGCCGAATGTCTCGATACCCCAGTGGTGGGGAAATACAGCTCCATACGAGACCATGGTACGTAACTATATCCTGACATTTATTCTTGTGGGCCTAATGAGGTATATAGGACTCTCTTTATACTGCAGTTCGAAAGACTGTCGCAGATGGTGAGACTTTTGGACCACAGAAGTGGTGATTCTCTCACTGCTCACAGGAACTATGCACTTTTTTTTGGAAATCACATTCTATAAATGCAGATTTGATGTTGAATACTATCCTTACATCCGGATATTTATAGAACCTCGGCCCACGTGACCGTGACTACAGGCCGTTAATACAACATAGTTTAGTTCCCCAGGGTTGCATGTAGCCAAGTGCTGACGTGGTCATAGTATTATATGCATGTTAGTAGTATTCAGTATTGCCTGGGGGAAAAAAACAATTAAACAGTGACCTAAAAGAACTAAGAAAGAATTAAAAGAATTTCTACAAAAAAGGGGGCGTAGTCGGGGATGAAACCCAGCCTCAAACAGAATTTGGGTATCAACTCGAGAGCTTGCAACCTTGGAAGTTGTCGCCCCTAGACGATCTCCGCACCCCAACCTCCTCTTACTCTTAACCCCCTCCCCTCTTTCATCTTCGTCCTTTTAGTATCATCATCTTTCATCGCATTTGTATCACGGGATTTGTTTCATCCCGTGAGACAGTCCTCGTACCGCATCAACCGTGCTCGGGGCCCAGCCGTTGCTGCGGCTTCCCTCCATCTCCCCCCGCTCATTCCTTTGACCGCTCCAAACCCCTCAAGGAGAGCCATCCACGATGTCGGTACCGACAACTAACGCACCCACTGTGGTCCGTAGCCACTCAACTACATCTCGTCCCTCTCGAGCCCCATCGGACCTCCCGCATCGGACACGGAGTGTGGCGGTTCGATCGTCTAATACGACCCAGCCTCCTATGCCAACTAACTTATCACATTCGAAAACTCCTTCCCAGGACCGACGTCCACCCTCAAACCACACTGCGCTTGAGGGTGCAGCCCGGCGCGAATTTGAGGCATCCAATGCCGCGCGCATGCCTTCTCGTCGAGAAACGTCATCGGACCGATCTCAGGAACGCCCCTCGACCGCTCGAACTGAAACCGGCCGGAGGCACCAAAGAAACCCCTCGACGCAAAGCCGTCAGCGAGACAGTATTGACATGACACCGAGCTCGGCTTCACAACCACCGCCGCAACATGCGACCGCAACAGGTGCCCCCGCAGCTGCAGCCGCGCCTCGGCGACGGACTACGATCACGACGCCGACGGGTCAGTGGGCACTAGGCAAAACAATAGGTGCTGGAAGTATGGGAAAAGTAAAACTGGCGAAAAATATGGAGACTGGAGAACAGGTACGAATATTCGAATCTTTGTCTCGAATTATCAACACAATACTGACTACGGTCGCAGGTCGCCGTTAAAATCGTGCCACGACTCTCGACCGAGGAACACCGCACCACGCGGGAAACAGAGAGAGCTGATCGCTCAAAGGAAATTCGGACAGCTCGAGAAGCCGCCATCGTCAGCCTGGTGAACCACCCGTACATCTGCGGCATGCGGGACGTTGTTCGAACATCATACCATTGGTACATGTTGTTTGAATATGTCAACGGTGGCCAAATGCTGGATTATATCATCTCCCACGGCAAACTGAAGGAAAAGCAGGCGCGCAAGTTCGCACGACAGATCGCCAGTGCATTGGATTATTCCCACCGCAACAGCATCGTACATCGCGATCTGAAAATCGAGAACATCCTCATCAGTAAGACTGGTGATATCAAAATCATTGATTTTGGTCTCAGCAACTTGTTCTCCCCAAGAGGTTTGTTGAAGACATTCTGCGGTAGTCTGTATTTCGCTGCTCCGGAGTTGCTCCAGGCCAGACAGTATACGGGACCCGAAGTTGATGTTTGGAGCTTTGGAATTGTCCTTTATGTCTTGGTTTGTGGAAAGGTACCTTTCGATGACCAGAGTATGCCTCAGCTGCATGCGAAAATCAAGAAAGGTGTGGTGGAATACCCGCCAGGTCTCACTGCCGGTAAGTCAACCTTGAAAAGATGCTTCCTCTGAACCCATTGCTGATTAGGCTTCGCAGAGTGCCGCCACATTATATCCCGCATGCTGGTCACTGACCCCAAGCAGCGTGCCAGCTTGGCCGAGATCATGAACCATCCCTGGATGAATAAGGGCTTTAGTAACCCCCCAGAGAATCACCTCCCTCATCGTGAGCCTTTGCAGCTACCTATTGATCCAGAGGTCGTTGAAAAGATGACCGGCTTTGACTTCGGGCCTCCGGAGTACATCACAGCTCAGTTGACTAAAGTATTGGAGTCCGAGGATTACCAACATGCTCTCCGGCTGTACTTCCGTGAACAACAACAACCTGTTTCCAATCACCCAGAGCGCAAACGAGGAGTGTTCGATTTCTACAAACGTCGAAACTCTGCGGCCAGTCGTGATACTCTTTCCGCACCTTCGGCCGAGGCGGTACAACTAGGCAACGACCCTTTAAATGCTTACAGCCCGTTGGTCTCCACGTACCATCTGGTCAAAGAAAAAATTGACAGAGAGCGGGCCGAAACACGTCCTGGTGCCCTTGGTCTTCGTCAAACCCCGAGTGAAGTCCATGTGCCTGAGCTGCGGCCCCCGGAAGCCGCCCACACCAATCAGTACCAGTTGGCAGGAGACAAGGATACTGGGCGGCGGTCTCGGCCACGCGCCCGCACTCATGGCGAGGACGAAGCCTCAGAGGGAATGAAGATACTTCATTCTTCCTCGCCATCTACACACGCAGTCCCAATCTCGCAGCCCGACGCCCCCGCCAAGAAAGAGAGCACTGCTGCTGGAATCTTGAGAAGATTCAGCACTCGCAGGACCAAAGATCGTAGCCGCGATGTCGATCGTGAACGCGTCAGTACCCCCAACACACCTACACTCAACGTTCAACCTCCTGCGGATTCGGCATCTCCGATGAACCGTGGCTTCAGTGTAAGGAGAACCCGACGAGCGGAGCCATCCACAGGCGAGACGTCTTCGAATGACAGCCGGCCTCAACAGGATCTTCTAGCGGCTCCGGGCTCATCAGAACGCAATGCGCAATCCAACAAATTCCTGGAAAGATCTGCCAGTGTCAATTCGGCTGACTACCGAACTCGGAGAGCCGCACGGAGAAGTGATGCCGATGCCTTGGACGTTACTGCAGACCGTCAACCTCCCTCTACCAGTGACTCCGATCAAGTTGTTCCGAATAATCAGCAAGATCCGGCCAGCGTGAGGGTTGGTGGACGCACGCACGCGGCGCGCACCATGTCGCTGGGACACGCCCGGCGAGAAAGTATTCAGGCCCGCCGGGCCCGACGAGAGGCTACTCGAGAGGCCAACGTGCCCGAAGAGACAGACGCAGACATCTCGGGCGCAGGAACAGCACTGGAGAGCGCTAATGAGGGAGAAGATCTGTCCAAACCCGTGTTCCTTAAGGGTCTTTTCAGTGTTTCCACCACCAGCAGCAAACCTTTGCCCGTCATTCGAGCCGACATTATTCGGGTCTTGAGGCAGCTCGCAGTTGAGTATGTCGAGATCAAGGGTGGGTTTAGCTGCCGCCACGCCCCCAGCATCGATCTAGACAAGGTCGTTGATGTTGCCCCTCCCAGTCCGGAACGACAGGGGCAAGTATCAGGGCATCGCCGTCGTATCAGCTTTGGCGGCCTCCTCAATCATGATGAAACCCCACACGACAGCCGCACTGGGTCCTCCAAACTTCGTCGAGCTCAAGCTCCGCCGGATCACAGTTTCACCACGAACTCGGACGGGTCAGATGAATACGTTGCACGGGAACATGGTGGTCCGGTCGGCGAACGTGTCGTGGGTGAAACCACTACTCGTGTACAGAGCGACACTGGAGAGAACCTCGTCCTTCGCTTCGAAATCCTGATCGTGAAGGTGCCCCTGTTCTCCCTACATGGTATCCAGTTCAAGAAAGTATCAGGTGGTATGTGGCAGTATCGAGAGATGGCGAAGAAGATCCTCGATGCATTAAAACTGTAACCTGTCCCATTCACATAAAAACCTTGGCCAAGAAGCACATTCTATGACAAGGCCTCTTCCTTTGTCACTGCAGTGCACAGTTGGCGTTTTTTTCCCTTTTCTTTTCTTTTGACTTACATCCATCTACGACGCATCCGCACGCATGAGCATTCATCCATTTTGCCCCTTATCATTTGCATGTCCATTGCTATCTTTGCTTTCCTCTCTTCTTTCATAGAGAGATCATTTATCTTCATTAGCCCGTTATTTTCTCTTTTCGTCCTGAACCTAAGTACTCCTCCATCCCTCAATACCTATTGACCTAGCTAGATTTGCACTATGGTCTTCATCGTGTATATTAGTGAAGACGTTTTGCTTGCCAGCTTTTTTGCTTTTGCTTTGCCCCCCTGTCATATATTGGCTGTTGTGGCCTCGGGAGATGGCGTTGTATCTTTCGTTGGACAGTTATGAACTTTATGTTGTGGCTACAAATACAAAATGGTTGCGGTAATCTCCCGTAGGATTTCCTATTTGTAACCTGCCCTGTGCTGTGTAAATAAGTTCAGGTCCAAGTGATATTATAATCCAACCCAAGTATGTTAGCTTATTCCCCCCTTTCTCTGTTGGTCCATATATGCCATCATCTATCCATGAGTGGCTCGCTGCTGATATTCTAACCCAGAACTTTATCTTGATCGGGATTCACCCAGAGCCGGTGGGCGAGCCAACAACACCAAATATCATCTAAGGATCCCACCAGACTCATTCTTAATAAGAGTATAGATAGATCCCGAGGTCATAGCTAAATTCTAGTCTAGGGGCTCAAAATCAAACCTGGGCATACCCTCCCTGTCCGTACTTACGTAGATGGCAAGTTTATGGTATTTATGCAATAAAAGAAAAATAGAATATGTAAACAGAGTACACAAACCATACATGAACTTTAATTTGATTGTTGAGGTCTTTGGTGATACTCGTGAAAACGTGGGACTAAATACCACGAGCGTAGCACCCGCTGTTGTGCCACTGAGGCCTAGAGCCCGGGGCCCAGAACCCAAACCAGGGACCCGGGGAGGGTCTAGGGCCCGATGCGAGCGCGCATATGTAACCCTTATCCCGGGGAGTGGGTGGGGCTATGGCTATGGGCGCGTCAGTGCGCCCGGGTGCGCCGCATCGAATTGACCAGTTGGCGGAGGTTTTGAGAACCCACTTCCCCCCCCGACTAACCAAAAGCCCTAAAGGGCCTGCTATTTATTAAATAACTCGATAGTTGGAAATTGAAACTACAAATAGAGGTTCTCTGTAAGAAGAGCTCTCTATTGTCGCTTTGGAGGTTAAAAAGAATTCTTTCGGGTTAGGGCGTAGGGGTAGAACTGTAAGACTCCCCCAACGCCAGCCTCCACTACCACTCACAGAAAGCCTTTAGTAGGGATGGCTTAGGGCCAAATACCCCTAAAAAAATCGCCTCCAAGGTTGCATATACGATGACTAAGGCATTAATAGAGGTCCAATATGTGATCACGTGATAACTTTTATACTTCGCTTTTTTTCCAAAACTCATGCGACGCCGACAAATTTCTACATAATTTGATCTTTTTATGCTATTTTATAGAGGTTTGAAATAATTATACTATGAATACCCTATAAAATAAGCAGACTCCTATGCTGAGTCATCAAACACATAGGACGTTGATCGGATGAACCTTGGAAGTGAGGTCCGACATTGATGCCAAGACTTTACAACAGCCTTTGCCCTCAAGCATTCAAAGCGCTCTATACGCCGTTCCCCACGTCTGATCGTATTGATAAATATACCAATCGATAGCAGGCGTTGAGCTCTATAATATGGAGCTTTTTAATTTGCATTTTTGGACTCTCTTTGGGTTTGGGAGTTACCGGGCAGTTGGAGATTGATTGAAGGCTCATAACTTTCCTGGGTGCTGTTCCCGCGCTTCCCCAACAACCCCTTTAAATCACTAATCAGCGGCCACCAATCAGAATACCCCTGTCAACCCAAAACACAGCAAACTCGAGACATAAAAGAGAAAATTAGCTTGTTCGATAGTGGAAATTATGAATATCATAATGATAATAATATATAGATATTTTTTCTTTAAATTGAGGAAACAACGAAGGCTAACGATAGGGTGATCATTACCTATCTGGGTAATGGGAATAAGGGTGCTGAGTCAGCACCTGTCAGGGCGGGCTCCACCACGAGGTCTTCCCGTCCTCGTTTTCTCAACCTCACCTGCTCACCACTAGACTGCGACATCGCCCGTCCATGGGCACCTAGGAGGTGCCCAAGGCCCGTCCACGGTGGGCCTTGGGCTATTTGGATTTTCGAGTGCCCGTCCATAACGCCCAAGGCCCACGGGCATGCCCACGGCGGGCATGCCCACGATGCCCACCATTGCATAAAGTCACCCAAAATGGACGTATAACTCGCTGACTTTGCATAATAAATAACTGTTATTTACACCTGTTTTGCCAACTCCATGTAAAATGGCAGTTTTAATCTACAACATCTATAAATTTTACTGAAATATCTATGTATATGAGAAACTAGTATATATATGATACGAATTGGAATAAAATTTTAATCGAAATACATCATATTGTGTGGTATTTTTATTAACTTATCAAATCATACTGTAACAGCTTGAAGATATATATTTAAGTCAGTGGTACATGCCTGGCATTTTCTATAAGTAAAATACTACTTATGGATTCTACTTTATCTCTCACTCTAGTATATTTCTCATAGGTAGATCGAAAGATAATTAGTATAATTCTTATTTTATAAGCTTATATCACTAAATTCTGTCAATTATATCACTCAAAGACTTGTGTTATTATTCTGGGAGTTTTAAATCCTTCGATTGTAACTCAAGATGGGCGTTTAGGTATGTTCCCATGGGCGTGCCCACGGGCGTGCCCACGGGCATGCCCATGGACAAAGACACTTATAGCCAATCAGCTTATAATATATAGTGGGTCTACACTCAATTTACGATCTATCAGATCTATACAAAGCACCCCTTTTACTAGTAATCCTCGTTTCACACGGTCGCAAGTTACCTATTGTAAGTTCAGATCACTCACTCTCCTATAGTCGTTATATTATCCCTTACATCACATTAACCATGTCCCAACCTAGTGCCTATACCGCAGGGCCTTCTTCACTTCCTCCGAGCTCCCAACCAGACCTCTCCTACGTCGCCGATATATTTGATCCTAACCTTAATCCAAATATTGATCCCAGTCTCTTCAACAGCCAACAGACTTCTATCTCACTGATAGAGTCCGAGTTCACTCAACCGGCTATTCTTGATTGCTCTCTCAAACGCGTCGGCCCCGATCGGAGAAAGCAGTTTATCCTCTACGACGCGATGAACAACGCGTCCAAAGTAAAGTTTATCGAGTGGTGGCGTACCACAGTACGCGGCAGCAGTACTGAGACACAACAAAGGCTACGATAGGATGCAAAACACATATTAGATGTCTGGGAGAACTTCGACCAGGTAATGAATTCCCAATTCTTTCCAGTGTTGCTCGCGACATTCTCTCTATTCCTGCAACAGGCGCTAGAGTTGAACGTCTTTTCAATTTAGCACGGGATGTCTGCCACTACCGACGTGGGCGGCTGAGTACGAAGACAGTCCAGGATATCATAATGTTCCGGTATAAAACCCAGTTCGACATTGAAATAGAAGAACTACCCGATGAGGATACGTCCTTGGATTCAATGCAAGAAGCAGACGAACAGAGAGAGGCTAAGCTTACCACTGACATGCCTGAACCAATCAGCGATAGTGAGGATTCCGAGGATAATGATCCTGTTGGACTGATCGAGTATGAGTTTATGATGGAGAGTCAGCTTCCTCGTCCTTCTATAGTGCTAAGTACGCGGAAGCGACAGAGAAGTGAGCTAGTCGACAGCGAAGATAAGAGCAGTCCTCATCTCCCTCATTATGGAGATAAGGGTAGCACTCAAAAGCGCCCTGGTTTAAGAGAAGCAAGGAAGCGTGGCAAACCTAATAATGATCAATTTGTATCGTATTAGTGTAAATATATGTGACAGAAATAGACGGATACGACAATGTATGGTAAATCTGACATATGTAAATTCTCTAACTAACTAAAATGACAAGATCCGCTCTTTTCCAATCTCGGCGGACATAGCTGATTAAGCAATGTATGTATTTTTGTATGGTACCGTTATCATGACGGTCCATTGATTTCCCGGTTTGTAAAGACCTGGTAATTTCAGCATGCATAAATGCATAGTACTTGACACACCCCCCCAGTTCTTGAAGCTATTCAAAGCTCTCAAGGACTGCCTTTCTTCCAACTGTTTCGCAGCTGCTTCGCAACCGCTTCGCAAATGATTCGCAAGTGATTCCAACTTACCTCACCTGTCTCCTCACTGATCTCGGCTCAAATCGTCGATTTATGCAGTTTCCGCAAAACAGCCTCTGTTCTCAGAGGTCATGTGACGAATCATGTGACCTACGTCCCTCATTCCAACCAACTCTCTGAAGTGTCCCTGCTTCTGCTTCGTCAGAGCTTTGGTGAGCCCATCTGCTGGCATCGCAGCAGTTGGTACCCAGTCCACATATACTCGACCTGCGCTAACTTCTTGCTTCATCCAGCATCGATTGATGTCAACATGCCGGAGCTTCGTATGCATCGCGGCCCCTTCCTTCGTCAATAAATCGACAGTTTGCTGGTTGTCACACATGATGGATAGTGGGTGATCTGGTTCGAAGCCTAGTGCATTAAGCACTCGTCGCCACCACTGTACGGTTTTTCCTGCCTCTGCTAAAGCTAGTAGTTCGGCCTCGGTAGTCGATGTGGTGACAGTCTTCTGCTTAGTGGCCTTCCAATCGATTGGGCCACCATATAACTTGCAGATATACCCTTCGGAGCTCTTTCGATCTTTATGGTCTCCGAACGACGCATCGCTTGCAAATTCAACTGATTTCGCCGCCATCGTCAGGGTCGTATCTCGATTTCTAGGTTGTTTGTTTGGTGTTCTGATGCCGTATTCAATGGCCCAAAAGCGTGTCTCATAGAGATACTGTATGATGCGATCGACTGCATCTATATGCTTTGGTCCTGGATTTGTAAGGAATTCAGCCACTTTGGAGGTTGCTTTTGCAGCATCTACCCGGGTAATGGTGGTGGCATACTGCGCAGATCCAACCTTGGCCTGGAAACCATGAATCTGTTGCGGTGATGCCACCCCATCATAGGGTACTAGAGGCTCAATGCTCAGTGGGGACCCTATTTTTCTCTCTGTGACGAGATTGTATTTGTGTGCCATGCTCTCGATGTAGCTATCTTGGCATAACCAGAGCTTCTTCTGCTCTCTATCACGTATAATACGTATATTCAAGAACCAGCTTGCATCCAGTTCTCGAAGCTCCCATTGCTTCTTTAGATTTTGATCTAGTAAAGCGGCTTCTTTAGCCTGTTTGGGGTGATTGACGATGATGATATCGTCCACGTAGAAAAAGACAATAATGCCTTTGGTTGTAAAGATGCATGGATCTTCTTCCACTGGGGTAAGGCCTAGTTTTACTAGCACCTTTGTAGCTTCTTGCTGCCAAAGCCTTGGTGACATGCGCAATCCGTAGAGGGCTCTATGCAGGAGCCAGCACTGATTTAGTGCTTCGAAGCCTGGTGGACACTTGGTATAAACCTCGCTTTCTAGCATTGAATTCAGGAATGCGGTAACCACATCTCTCTGAATCATATCTAGATCAAAGGCGGCAACTAGTGCGAATACTGCTCTCGCTGTTTTGACAGCTAGTGTAGCAGCTCTCTTTTCTTCAGTTGACATCCACTGTAGATCTCCTCTCACGCAGATTCTTGCTTTGAACTTCTCGAGCATACCATCTGCATCAAATTTGTATGTAAATACCCACTTCAATGGCAAGATCTGGGTGCTCTTTTTGTTCGGTAATGCAACCTGAGAGAAGGTCTCTTTAGCCTTTAAGGTCTCAATTTCAAACTCCGCAGCTGCCTTCAATTGCGTGGCAAAGGGATGGATTTTTAGCCGCTTCCAGTTCTCTGGTGGTGGAGGCATCTGATCTCTATGCAGTCTGTTTTGCATATTGAGCTTCTTCGTAATACCTGTTGTAAAGGCATATAGAAGGCTTGGTGGCTCGGCTAGCTGTTTCTCGTCTAGCGATAGATATGCAGTGTAGTCTGGATCTGCCTTTGGCTTCCGTATTCTGGGGCCTGAGATGATGTTAGATTCATCAATTGACGCAGAGATCTCTCTAGTAGGCCGATCTTCTGGCTCTGGAGTAGGCGTATACTGCATCTCTTGTTGCAATTGACGCTCTATCTCTGCTTCATCTTCATCATATTGATCTCCCTCTCCCCCTTCAGCTTCGATCGACTGTATGACATTGATCGGATCTGGCGAAGATAGCGAGGTAGGAGATCTCTCATGTGGCGTACTCTCAATCGTAGCAATCGACGATAGTGCTCTTTGTGGTGAGGCTCTCTGTGGTGACATAGGGAAGCTCCCAGGGATCTGTTCTTGATCCCTTACCTCTATCATTGAGATATGTTCTACCACTGAAGCAGGGCCTGCCATTGAAGCCGGTGTTAAAGGTAAAACAGGTGTTTCCTTTAAAGGGGGGACCCTTGGTGTCTCCTCCCTACTATCTAGAGTTTGAGCTTGCTCCACAACTCTAGATTCCTGGATTTCTTCATTTACCGCCTCTGGTGCAGTACCTTGTTCTCGGTTTTCGACGTCATCATTGAGAGTTATGCGAGCAATTGACATCGGCATACGCATCTCTATGCTCAATTCTGACTGCGCTTCTTCCATTGAGAGCACTTGGGGCCAGTTCTTAGCGCTTAGTCCATTTGTCATAGTACTAATTGCATCTTCTTCTTGCGGTAAAGGCTTCGTTTTAGAGTACTGTCTCGATTCATCGAATACAGCATCTCTTACAACTTCAACTCTGCCTATGCCTGCTCGCCCTTTGTATGGAAACCAGATCTTGTATAGGCTCTTTGAAACATAGCCTACAAGATAGCCGATCTCTGCTCTCGGAGCCATCTTGTTAGATTGTACTCTCTTCAGAAGCCTTGAGTACGTTAAGCACCCATATAGCCTCATATTCGACAGGTTGACAATTTGATCTTTTAAGCCATCTGGAGCCGCATAGCGCATCAATTCCTTCCATGGTATGATCCACTTACCATCCATCTTTGTAGGGGTACGATTCATCATATATGCAGATGCATACATCGTCTCTGGCCATAGATTGTGGGGTAGGTTCGTACCATTGAGCAATGCTCTGCCGTTCCTTACTATCATGCCTCCAGATCTCTCTGCTGGTCCATTCATCTCTGGCAAGCCAGGTGGTGCATGCTCAATGGTACACCCTTCGTCTTCAATCATAGATTCAACCTCATTGCCGGCGCTTCTCTCATTATCATAATGAAATACCCTGATCTCGATTTTCAACCAGTTTCGGATCAATGCTAAGAATTTACGAACTGCCATCTGACACTCGCTCTTCTTTATATGGGTAAATACGAAGTGACACCTTATTCCATCGAGATAGAAGTGCGTCATCCATATATGACCGTTGTAGGCAGGCTGGTTTTGTACTAGATCGAAGTGTACTCTCCCTAATATACCATATGCCTGGCCTATCTTCCGGCGAGAGATTTGCCTAGGTGCATCTGCCAATTGACAAGCTTCACATACCTGCATTTCTTTGCCTGGGTTGCTTGCAATAGTGATTCCTTCAGTCATCTCTGCCAGTTTGACAATTCGCGCCTTGCCAATGTGGCCTAATCGACGATGCCAGAGCTCAATTGAAGCCTCAGATTTTGGCTCCTGATTGGATTTCTTAGTGGCAAACGTCATTTCAGGCTTCAAATCTGATGCCTTTTGGGTTATAAAACCCCTTGTCTGGGTGAGCCATGATAGCTTCTGATCGTGGTAGATCTTATAGATCTGACGATGGCCATCAATTGTCTCAATGCAGTTTGCTCTGAGATTCATTAATAGGCCCCCCTTCATCATCAATCCATGAGATATCAGATTACTATGGAAGTTTGGCGAGTACCTAGTTTGAAATAGGTTCATCTTAACGGCGCTTCCAGTGGTAGGGTTTACACCATAGATGACCACAGTGCCTATACCGGCCACCTTCGTCTCTGTATCTCCCACTTTGACGTTGCTCTGTACGCTTTTAAAGGTGCTAAACAAGCTCCGATTGTTGCATACGTGGATTTGAGCACCTGTATCAACTACCCATCTGTCTTCTGTAGGTGTAGTTGTGGCTTCAAAATCCTTGATTTTTGTTGACATAACGGTGTCAATTTTGACTGCGTTGGTTGTCAAGAAGCCAAAGGCTTCATCGTCGAGGGTTGTATTCGCTTGCTCTTTAGCAAGGGTCCCCCTTGGCCTTCTGCATATGCAGCTCGCTTCTTGTCGACAATTGCCTTCCATCTAGGATTAGCCTTCATGGCCTTCTCCCACTTCTGTTTCAATGCCGGTGAGGGCTGGTAATTAGCAGGCCTTCTATCTTCATAGATTTCCCAGCAGGCCCAAGGCATATGAACTCTCGATTTTACCCTGTCACATGGACATGGCCTTCTTTCTAGGCCATCATTCCTTGCCTCTATAGGCTTTGCTTCTTCATTGCCTTGCCATGTCGAGAAAGCAGCCTTTGAGATGCCTCTTTGCGCAGCCGGCCTGCCATGGGTAATCTTCCAGTGGGCTTTGTACCGAGTCATGATTTCGAAGAAAGGGATGTCCTGATTATCCTGTACTCTGAGAGCCCATGTTTCATAGAATCCAGGCGACATTATAGAGATTGCTTCAAGGAATTGATTCGTGGCATCCTCTGCTTCTGGCATCCTTGCCTTCTTACACGATTGGTAAAGCGATTCCCAGTTTAGAAGCCATTTCTCGATATCGGTGTTCCGATCTAGGCCTCTATCTAGGTTCCGCCACTGTTGACGGAGCTTAGTTTTGTATGTAGGATCGCTCTCTGGTGCAAATCGTTTGTGGAGATTGAGCATCAGCTCCAAAGGTGATGGTATATCAATGATAAAGGGCTGGTAGGGAGTATCAACTGACTGCCTAATTGCCACCGCCACTAGATCTAATGCCTGTAGTTTCGACTGATAGGCTCTGTTCTCTGCATCCCAATCTGCTTTTAGGGATAGCCTCACATTGAACCAGTGTTCTGGGTATTCTTTTATGGCATCTTTGACAGAGATGATCTCTTCAGGTGGTTCCAATTTAGGACGTTCTTCCTCCTTAAGAGACGGATTGCATTGATCCCATACTTTATATGCAACTGCAATTGCTTTAATATATGAGAGCCATGCATCCCATGATTCTGTATCCTTCAAAATGACGCGGGAGGAGGCCGCGGAGAGGCTTAACATGATATTCATTATTGTCGATTTTCGTCGATGAATCTGATCTTCTTCGAAGGAGATAGGGGTGCTTCGACGATTCAGGGGTTGACCGTTGTCAAAACCACTGTGAATCGGCGACAGCTAGGTAAAAGATGGTCTATATGTTGTAGACAGATCTTAATTGGAACGAAGCCGGGCTCATAACTGACAGAAATAGACGGATACGACAATGTATGGTAAATCTGACATATGTAAATTCTCTAACTAACTAAAATGACAAGATCCGCTCTTTTCCAATCTCGGCGGACATAGCTGATTAAGCAATGTATGTATTTTTGTATGGTACCGTTATCATGACGGTCCATTGATTTCCCGGTTTGTAAAGACCTGGTAATTTCAGCATGCATAAATGCATAGTACTTGACAATATGAATATAATGAATGCCTAAGTCATTATGCAAAGGCTTCCAAGGCTTATTTCTGACCCCGGTCAAAAAAGTGACAATGTGTCAAGTTGTTGTATAAAGGCTTCTAAAGCTCATTTCTGACCTCGGTCAGAAAATTGACAGTAGTATCAAGTCATTGTACATGTAATCGAATTACTCAAAAATACAGAGAAAAAAATGCACAAATAATGCAGGTCACGAGGTCAAGAAATTCTGCTTACTAAAAAGGCCCATGGGCGCCCACGGTGTCCATGGACAATGGGCCCTAAGGGTAGGGCCCGTCCATGGGCGTATGGATAGTGCCCATCGCCCGCTTACATAAGGCCCGTGGGCACTGCCCACCCGCCCGTCCATGGGCGATGTCGCAGTCTACTCACCACCTCAGGCCTCTATCTTCAACCACGTCTCCCATCCGCCACAAACGTTGGATCTTCTTCCAATCACTTTTAGTTTTACCGGCGGCTCTCAAAGATATTGTTTTCCCCTTTTCTCGTCCTCCTCAAACGTTCTTTTCCTCCTATCCTTTTATTTTCCCTTTCTAGGCTAAGATCCTCGAGGCATCGATACTTCAAGGGTCTCCACAGCCTCTTTTTTTCTTATTCACCTCGTCTATCATCTCTACTATCCTGAAAGGGGTCGTAATTGCGAGAAATTACACTTTTTTTCACGCGTTCTAACACCTGTCACCCCCTAACGCCTACACGTTGCTTAGGATGGCAGGACGCGTTCTCCTTAGTTCGGGGGCTAACCAAAACCGAGTGTTCATCGACTTGACTGATGAGACTGACCCCGGCGATTCTGAAGTCGTAAGTGCATATGCCCGTTCATCTCGATCTTCCAAATATTACTCTGCCTAAGCCCCTGGGCCCGTGCCCCACTATATCTTTCTTTGTCTCGTCAATTATTATTTCCCTCTAGCCAACTGTTTACCTAACTATCTGGCAATCCTATCCCGTGGACATACACAACTACTTATTTGATTGTTACTGAATATCGCTCTTAGTCAAAGAACTTGGTGCAGGGCAAGGTTCCTTTTATAACAGCAGTAGCTTATCACCAACCAACTGTTCCACTCAAGAGGAAGAGCGTGGACATATCCGAGGATGTCTCAGATACTTCGTCGAGTGATATTCACCGGCTACCACGTCGTGCACGCCTCTCGCATGCTCACCCTTCCCCCTCCCCTTCCCCACATACGCCAAGTCCACCAGACATAAAGCCATCTCAAATTAGTGTTGTGATCCCATCGCCGACATCAAAGCAAAGGCGCGAGATCGCGATCGCACAAAATGCGTCCAATGTAGATGGCATGGACGTTAATATGTTTCCTACGACCGACGAGCAGGAAAGAGTCAAAAAAGCTGCATACCCTACTACCAAGCCTCGTGTTGACCGTCGTTCGGTCCCATTATCGTTCAAATCAAGCTCAGATCTGAACATTCTTAACTTACCATCGCTCGCCGAAACCAACCACCTTGCGAAACTCAGTCATACTCTTGACGAGAAGCTAAAACGCATCGATGGTCCTTCGGTCATTACGGCAGTTGAGTCACCACAGCGTCTAGCCAAACTAGCCGATAACTTCGAGTTTATCAATGGCTATCAATACCGCGCGGGTGTTGAACGGATTCCCGATGACTCGGATTTCAACATCGGTTGTGCGTGCACTGAAACCGAGGGTTGTAATCGATTTGAATGTGATTGCCTCAGCAAGGAAGAAGACTCTGAAGATCGCATCGTTCCGTATGAGATCTGTGAAAGCAATCCGAGATTGATTGTTGCAAACAAAAGCTTCCTCAAGCGCAAGGCCATCATCTATGAGTGCAACTCCCGTTGTGGCTGCAATGGAAAGCGGTGCTGGAATCACGTCGTCCAGAAAGGCAGGACTGTTAGACTTGAAATCTTCGACACTGGATCTCGCGGTTTCGGTTTGTCTCGTTCCATTCCCTCTTTGCCTCTCTATACTAACAATGATCTTTATTAGGTCTTCGGTCCCCCGACTTGATTCACCAAGGACAGTTCATCGATCTTTACCTCGGTGAAGTCATTACGAAGGCTGAAGCCGATGAGCGAGAGAACCTCACCGATGGTTCGCACACACAATCCTACCTCTTCTCTTTAGACTGGTATGTCAAAGATGACGACGATGAAGAAAAGAATATGAAAGTCATCGATGGCCGCAAATTTGGTTCCGCAACCCGCTTTATGAACCACTCTTGCAACCCTAACTGCAAGATCATCCCTGTTTGTACCACGAATCACGCCGACGAATATCTTTACCACCTTGCCTTTTTCGCTTACCGCGATATCTCCCCTGGCACCGAACTGACCTTCGATTATAACCAGGGCGAGGAGAACACAACTCCTCAGAAGATTGATCCAGAAGCAGTCCCGTGCTTGTGTGGTGAATCCAAGTGCCGTGGTCAGTTGTGGCCAAACAAGCGCAAGGGCCAGGGATCCAAGCCTTAATAGGCTTTCCTTTGTGTCAATGCCCGCGTGCCCTGGCTACCCTTCCTACCAACTAGCTAGTACCCTCTCGTTTTTGTTCTTTGCAGTTTTCCATACCCCCATCATGTGTGATTAGCGACTTGGTTTTTCTTTTCTTTTTTTTTTTTTTTTTTTTTTTTGCACAGTCATGACCATAACGCAAGTGCATAAAAGCGTAGCCTGCCCTTCTTCCAGACATATTTAAGCCTATTGGCTTTCTTTCATTTGTGATATCTTTGTTTGCCTTTACTGTGTGTTAGATTCACAATACCCTGACAATAATTATGTATGATTAATGACAAACAACAAACAAAGCCTAATTTCGAATTACTTTCAACTTCCTTGACTTAGCCCTAGTGGTATCGTTCTGTCGTGAGCTTGTCTCTCTGATAGGTGAGCGAAGTGGGTATTTGATCAAATCTAGAAACCAGCCTCGATAGGGCCATTAAACCCAGTGAGCTTTGGGTCTCGGTTTAACCCTAGGGGGATAAATTCCAACCTAGGAGCAGAAGGGGTTGCGATTACAGAATGGGAGTCAAGGAAGAGAGGAGGGAAGAAAAAAGTAAGATATCTAGGCACCAAGCATGGTTACCAACAGATAAAACAATGGCAATAGGATCTTGTTCTAGCCCTATGGAGACTGTAGCTAGATATAGTTCGATAGAGTGATGTTGACTGCTACTATGTAACGGGCCAGAGCCCGGCTTGGATCACGTGAGGCACGTGCCCATAACATACATAAACCCCCATCGCCAGTAGATAGTTACCTTTTCTCTAAGATTGATGTAAACAGCATGTTGGCCTAGCCTAATTGAATCAATAAAGCTTCAGCCCTTCACATACATCAATCTTCCGATTCTTATCGTTAAACCATCGGACCCCAACGGAAAAGCCCTAGAAGCGACAATCCCTAGGCATAGCAGAAGAATTACCCCTGAATCACCCCCGATTCAGCGACGAAGCACCAACAGAATACCAGTAACCATGGAACCTCAGGCTCAGCAGAGTACACCCCCACAGTGGGTGGAAGCTATAATGCAACAGATGATGAGGAATCAACAAGCCCATGGCGAAGCAATGGAGCAGTTCACTACCTCCCAACAGCGGATGGTGACTGCACAAGAGCAGCACGCGGCAACCCAGGAACGACTCTCCGCCGCACAAGGAGAGCGAATCCGCCGCCTCGAAGAGATGATAGCACAACAAGGCATCAGCAATCAAACCGATGAGATCACTAGCGAAACGGTCACGGAACAAGTACGAACCGCCACCGAAACGCCGTCGAGTATCGGAGAGCCCTACCGCCGACCAAGAGCGAGACTCCCCGACCCAGTGTTATTCGCGGGAAGTGTAAATGACTGGCCTACATGGCGCATCACGATGGAAAACAAACTGGCAGTCGATGGCGAAGCCATTGGTGCCACACACGAACAATTTATGTACGTATTCTCCCGGCTAGAGAAGCTCGCCTGGAAGAACACCGGGACGTATGTGAAACACCGACGAAACGACGGCACCCCGGAAGAGCTCCTAGATTACCTAGAAAAGATCTATGGTGACCCAAACGCACAAGCACGGGCTGCCCGACGCCTTCACCAGATCAATCAATCTGAAGGTATGGCTTTCTCGAAATTCCTACCACGGCTAGAAAAGGAGTTCGCCGACGCTGGAGCACTAGAATGGCCCGACGAAGCTAAGCGACAGATCTTGCTCGGTTCCCTAAATCGAACTATGAGCAATTCGCTGATGAATCGTGGTATACCCGCCACCTTCCAAGGCTTGATCTCCCGTCTTCACGAAATTAGCACAGATATGGACGCGTTGAACATAAGTAAACCGCCCACTCGCCGCTCTACGAAATCTGTAGATGAAATGGATTGGACCCCGACGGTATCGGTAAACCGCGTCGATCCGCACGCGAATCACCGACGAATCAGTCGCGAACGCCACGAACGACCAAAGAGAGCACAATGGGTTAGTGAAGAAGAGATAAGCAGCCGCCGGGAAGAAGGCCGCTGCCTACGTTGTGGAAAGCCCGGCTGCTGGATTTCGGAGTGCCCGCTCTTACCAGCAAGACGCCCAGAGCAGAAAAACCGCGTGGCGGCAAGCAAGCCGAAAAGGAAGGAGGATCGCGACAGTAGCGAAAAGCCGCCGAAACATAAACGAACCGCCCGTATCAATAAATCGCGAGCAGTAGTCGAGGAAGATACCGAACCTAGTTCGACAGAAGAGAGCGTACAGACCAATAGTGAGTCGGAAAACGAGTAGCTCCTGTTCTTAGCCGCGAGCAGGAGCGAAAGGGGGTCGAGAAACTAGACAGAAGCGAGGAACCACCGTTCCTAGTTGACGTTAGAGTGAATGGAATCCAGTTTGCAGAAGCACTAGTCGATCATGGCTGTCTAAGCTACGCAACAGTAAATGGAGCACTCGCTAAATCTCTCGACCTTCCGCGCATACAGATTCGTCCCCGACAGCTAGACGGAGTGGTAGCGAATCAGGGCCGAATCACCCACGTCACGTATTTCAATGCGGATATCCACGGCCACCAGAACGGTACGATCTTTGCGTATATCATTGAGGACCAGATAGACGAAATCATTCTTGGCCTCCCGTGGATCAAGGACGTCGATGGAATATACTCGCCGAACAAAGGATATATGGACATTTTCTCTAAAACCAGAGAGAAAACCAGATGCTGGAATCGAAAGAATAGGACCATCGGACCGGTCGGTGCAAAAGCACTACGTGTTAACCGCGCTTCAGCCAAGTCGATTCGGCAGCTATTCGATAGCACCCCTCGACCGGATCGTCTACAGATTGGGAAAGTCACGCTAGACGATATCGACAAAGCACTACGACCTAAGAAGCATGTCGATTTGAAGGAAAAGCTACCGAAACGGTACTGGCAATGGCTGGATGTCTTTAGCCAACAGTTAGCTGATAAGCTACCACCACATCGACCTGGAATCGACCATAAGATACCACTGAATCGCGACCGAAATGGTAACGAAGAACACCCGCCTTACGGTCCACTATACGGAATGAATAAAGAGGAGCTTTTATACCTACGAAAAACGTTGACAGATCTACTGGATAAGAACTTCATCCGTGTTAGCAAGTCACCCGCAGCCGCCCCAGTACTCCTAGTGAGGAAACCGGGCGGGGGAGTTCGATTCTGTGTCGATTATAGGGGGTTAAACGACCTAAGCGTAAAAGATCGCTATCCACTACCCCTTATCCGAGAAACCCTACGGAATATGGCGAAAGCGAAGTGGTTTACGAAACTGGATATCATCGCAGCGTTTCACAAAGTACGGGTAGCACCAGGAGAGGAATGGAAGACAGCGTTTCGTACCCGATACGGCCTCTTTGAGTGGAATGTTACGCCTTTTGGCCTCACCGGAGCGCCAGCGACATTCCAACGGTTCATCAACCAAACCCTACAAGAGTACCTCGACGACTTTGTATCAGCGTATGTCGACGACATCATCATTTACTCTAGCGGTTCGATAGAAGATCACCGCCGAAAAGTACACGAAGTGCTACGGAAGCTTAAGGACGCGGGGTTGCAATGCGACATTGGAAAGTCGGAGTTCGAACAGAGCTCTGTTAAATACCTTGGATTCATTATCCGTGCAGGCGAGGGAATTCACGTGGACCCGAAGAAAGTGGAAGCAATACGTGCGTGGGAAGCCCCGAAATCAGTACGCGATGTGCGCGGATTCCTCGGATTCGCCAACTTCTATAGATCGTTTATACCCCGATTCGCTGCCTTATCGGCACCGTTGACCCGGCTCACGAAGAAGGACGTGGTGTTCCAATGGGATGAAGCTTGCCAGCAGTCCTTCACAGAACTCAAGGACCTCTTTATTAACGCCCCAATCCTAGCACACTTCGAAGAAGAAAGAGAGACGGTAGTAGAAACCGATGCATCCGGATGGGCTACGGGAGCTGTACTATCTCAACGACAAGACGACGGCCAGTTGGCCCCCTGTGCCTATATCTCGCAGAAATTGACCCCAGCAGAGTCGAACTACGAGATCCACGACAAGGAGTTGCTAGCGATCATACGCGCACTACGGGAATGGAGGCCCGAGTTGAAGATGGTCCCACGATTCACTATCGTAACGGACCATAAAAACCTACGATACTTCAACAAAGCGCAGCACCTTAGTGAACGGCAGATGAGATGGGCAGGCTTAATGGCAGAATTCGACTTCACGTTACACTATCGGCCTGGGAAGCTCGCAGTGCTTCCCGATGCACTCTCACGACGGGGCCAAGATATACCACAGGATGCTACTGACGAACGACTATCGAATCGGTTCCGAACCCTCTTCGAAAAGGTCTCGGTTCGACTGAGCAGACCAAGACAAGCAGTCACCGATGCCTCAGAGGAAGAAGCGCGATTAGACTTCAATACCCCAGTTTCCCTCTTTGAAGAACCCAAGTTACAGGAGGAATGGAAGAAGGGCAGGGCGACAGATGGCACATATCAGCTATACTCCCAAGCTCTACAGCAGGGAGACCGCCGAATCGCCGCCGAAACGGGCGTGAAGACTAGCCTATCGGAATGTCACCTCGATGAACGAGGGCTACTATGTTTCCGCCAGCGATTATGGATCCCAGACAGCGAGCCATTACGCACAGGGATCATCCAGAAGATTCACGATTCTCATATCACCGGGCACCCAGGACGAGACGCCACATACTCGATATTATCTCGACGGTTCTTCTGGCCCGGCGCAGCCAAAGATGTACGACGATTCCTACGAAACTGTACGGTATGTGGAAGGAGCACAGTCTGGCGCGATACGAAACACGGGTTGTTAAAACCGTTACCGATTCCCCAACGAATCTGGGCCGAAATAGCAATGGATTTCATCACAGACCTACCCCCGTCGAAGGAAAACGGAGCCACGAATCTATTGGTTATAACGGATAGGTTGACAAAAGGGGTCATCTTAATTGGTATGACAGAAATCACGGCAGGACGGGTGGCGGAAGTCTTCTTAACGCATTTCTATATGCACCACGGACTCCCGCTAACGATCACGAGCGACCGAGGCTCGCAATTCGTAGGTGGGTTCTGGCGAATCGTCTGCGAGAAACTATCGATTCAGCGACGATTATCTACCGCCTTCCACCCCCAATCAGATGGAGCAACAGAGCGAGCGAACCAAGAGGTCGAACGGATCATGCGAACGTTCATTGCCTACGCTCAGGACGACTGGATGGGGCTACTACCAATAGTAGCTATCGCGATTAACAACCGAGACGCCTCCTCAACAGGTTTATCCCCGTTCTTCTTTACCCATGGGTATCATATCGACCCCCTAGGAATCGAAGACAGTAGTACGAACGCTCTCGGAACAATGATGACTCAGCCCGCACGCGCTGGCGAAACGTTCGTGAATCGACTACGAGAAGCCACCGATTGGGCACAGTCAGCGATTGCAGTAGCGCAGGAGAAGCAGCAGGAACATACAAACCGATCTCGGCAAGCAGCACCTACCTACCATGTAGGAGATCGGGTATGGTTGAACCTACGAAACGTGCGCTCTCAGCGCCCGTCGAAGAAACTAGACTGGATTCATGCACAATACCAAGTTGAAGAGGTGCCTACGTCCCACACTGTGCGCCTCAATGTGCCTTCTGGCATACACCCAGTCTTCCACGTAGAGTTGATTCGACCTGCCGCAACGGACCCGTTTCCGTCACAAATCGTGGACGATTCGCAGCCACCCCCAGTTCTAGTCGATGGCGAGCTGGAGTACGAAGTTGAAGAAATATTGTCGACACGGGAGAAACGAGTTGGTAGGGGAATACAGACTGAGGTTCTGGTGAAATGGGTGGGATATGCAGAAACGACATGGGAGAGGTTGGATCTGGTTGAGAGCTGCTCAGCACTTGATGACTACGAACGACGATACGGGCCCGTTCCGAGGCCCTCTCGGCACCGTTTCAACGCCGACGGCGACATCATCGTGCCTATTGTGAGGATCAATCTAAAGGGGGGGTACTGTAACGGGCCAGAGCCCGGCTTGGATCACGTGAGGCACGTGCCCATAACATACATAAACCCCCATCGCCAGTAGATAGTTACCTTTTCTCTAAGATTGATGTAAACAGCATGTTGGCCTAGCCTAATTGAATCAATAAAGCTTCAGCCCTTCACATACTATACCATTCTGCCTTCTAACTATTCCCCAACTGACGGATAGCCTATTTGATTCCAAACTGTATAAAGTTCTAACTCTAGTATGTAGTGATAACTATACGTATGACCACTTAGTTGGCATGTAAATACGTTTCTAAAATAAGGTTCTATATAGGCTATAGTTATCACAATAAAATAAAAATAGGGAAATAAAGCTTAAACTTTTAATTATTAAACTAAAATTTGATATATATAAAAAACTATGTACAGATAATAATACTATTAATATTGTTCCATACATATATAGATAAAATATAATATCTCGCCTTCTTTAGGATTTAGATATAAATTTATGAATCAGTACTTTCATAGGTAAGGTTATCTAACCTTGGAACCCTGGCATAATTTATAAGCCTTGAAGCCAGCACGTTCCAAGGTTAGGTATGGTCCGCAGACAGAGTATTGCGAAGGCTACGATATAAAAAATATATATTTACTCTTAGTGGATCTACTACACTTTCCATGCTACAGAAAATGAAATCAAATCCGCACCTTTTTTGAAAACCTGCTTCAATTTCTATAATATTACACAATAGATAATATTTCGGTCTCCTCTGTTCTGGGAGTAGAGGGAGGCCTTCAGAATATCCTCGTATCTCCCTCTGTGAGATGGAACCTAAAGCACCCAAAGACTGGGTGATAGGTCTTGCTTCGCATAGGTCAAAGCGGCATACAAAAGCCCTAGGCTTCCGGAAACAATAGCCCCAGAAAGGTGCTGGTGCCACGCCCTCAGTGGAAAAAAACAACAACATTCCAACTAGCCCTAAATTGGCCGTGAGGAGAGCATAGCCCAAAAGTTGCACCTTAAGCACACGCGAGCGTATCGAATCAACGCCACCAACAAAAAAGTATAGACCACATGCCAATGCCACAACAAGCAGATATGTGATAATGAATCTGAGTACTTTATCTAGATCGGGCCGGGAGTCTCGCGGTACCTCTAGATTATTCAGGGTCAGCGGTTTCTGGTAGCTCGTCTCGTATATTTCTTCTACGACACTAGACAGTTTGTGGATGCGGTGGAGGATGATTGTGAGTTGTTCGGGGTTATGATAGTCACGGTTGGGAGGATATGAAAGATATATATGGCTTGCAAGAGTAATATGGTTAGAGCGATAACGCCCAGACTGAGGATGGATTGCTGGAGAGCTGCCATTGTGGCTTGAGAGGGCATTTCCAGTAAGGGAGGCTATTAGAATTAAGCAAGATAAATCGCGAGATTTCGGATTGTATCTCATTGTACATCCTGGTGGTTTCGACCCGAGTCATCGGTTGTGATTTGTGCATTGTTTAGTTGTATCCACCCAAACTAAATGGCCCCCAATTCGATCTTCATATGAAGTCTGTGTATGGCTATGTTTCAACACTTGAGCTGGAGATTAGGGCCAAGCATGGGGCTTGATGCTTCGAGCCTTAGCTAAGGTTGATCTCGGAGCCCTCTGATGTAACTTCCGATATGTCCGCTTTTCTAACAGACCTTAAGGGCTTAGCCAATTGCAGTAGACGTGTAACCCTGGTTCATCAGTACATTATCCGTAATAGTCAAAGCATATATACTAATGATGGATAGCTTCCTCTAAATAGCCCACTATATATAACCGTAGGGTCCGGGCTTACCCGAAGCCTGAACCCTCTTTGGGGGTACAAGTATTAAGGAAGTGATTAGGACATCAATAGAACATTAAATATAACTATAAATATAACTATAAATATTCAGTTAGGCAGCTATTACAGCAAGGACTCAAATGTAACCCCCAAAAATACAATCCGACATATTTCCAATATCCAGCCACTATACAATATTCCCTATCCCACATGCTTTTCCGAAAGCAGAAAATCCCAACTTCAGACAGAAGCAATTAAAACAAATAGAGTATCACAGCAAAATCCCAAAAAAAAGCAAACAATAGCGTAAAGAAAAAAAGAAGAAGAAAAAAGTTCAGCCTAAGCCCTCCCTTCCATAACCTCAAAGATGCCGCCCATCACAAAATTAGGCTTCACCTCCCCAATCCCCAGATCCACAGGCCTCGGCTCCATCAGCCCCAACCCCTGTCTCTCAATCGAGTCCCCATCACATCGCGCCCGCTCTTCGCTCAGTGCCATGTCGATCTTCGACGGTCGTCGGCGGATAACCATCGCTGAGCGGCCGCGTAGGACAGCGCAGGGGAGCACGCTGCTGGCATTGTGGGGGGTTTCGGAGACTGGGTGCGGGCGGGTTGGTTGATTTGCGGGACCATCTGTGTGCTTGACACTGTCGGGTTGTCCTCGGAATGTGTGGGTGTGGAGTTTGGAGGGGTGGAAGGATAGGTTGAAGAGGTGGTGTGGGGAGCTTTGAGGTGAGTGGGTGGATGTTGGAGAGGATGGTGGTGAGGTTGTTGTTGAGCTTGGGCTTGAGGTGTCGCTGGTTGATTTGGGGCTTCTGGAGCGGAAGGATGTGCTCAAGGAGAGAAATGGTGAAGTGATATGCTTCATTGTTGGTTTGTGTGTTGTTGTGTTGGTTTGGTGCTCTTTTTGGTTTGTTGTTGTGGAATGTGAGGCTTTGGATATGACTATATCGTAGTAGAGGATTTGGGATAGGATTGAATTGGTTATTTGTAGGATGGAAATTTTTAGGGATTTAGTTGGGTTTATTAATTTTCTATTTGACTGCAAGGATTGTGCAGGGATAGTTAAGACACGGATTGAAGGATTGAACGCATGCGGATGAATGTGATTGTTCCCTGAAAACGGACACAATGCTTTTTGGCAGTTGGAGATGTTTCTTTCTTGATTGGTTTTGTATTATCTTATTATCTACATATGTACAGAGTATAGTTAACTAACTAGTTATTATCTAAAGTTCATGTACTCCGTACTCTTGGGGGTATAGGTCTCATTCTCTTCTTCTCCTATTTCCTCTTTCGGCTTCAATAGTAACTAGTTCGACCCACTTGATTCATGCAGTCTCCTATAGTTTAAACGATCATCTGTTTTTAATGTCCGATAGTCAATAGTCAATCGTGTATCCAATTCTATGGGGAAAAGTTAGGATTAAAATGGAATCCGACGCCGCTGCTATGCAAAATGCTCAAGGAGAGTAATATACAGCACAAAGTCAGAAAAACCAAAAGAACCAAGTAGGTCACGAAACCAAAAAAAAAAAAAAAAAAAGAAAAAAAACCAAAATCCCCAATCCATTTAAGGACAATGCCAAAGAAGAAAAGAAAGAAGAAAAAAAAAAAAGAGTGAGTAAAAAACCAAGCCACGCTACTATCCACACCATCCACTTCGTGATAACATCCAAAATTCATATAGATCAATACACAGCATTTTATTCCGAACTGCGATCGCCCGATCGTCGCTGCGTGAAGCTTCGTCGGATACTCTCACCCCAGGCGGAGTTGTCTAGCGAATGCATGACGTCTTGTACATTCATACCACTGTTATGACGCGAATTGTCGGCAACCGGAGGCGCCTCTTGTGTTTCGTTGGTGTCGAACGAAGTGCGCTCCCCATACATCTGTCGCGGTGTGATGGAGGGACTGATACTTGACCACTCCCTCGTAGGCGTGTTGGACCCAGATACTGACCCGCTCAAGTTGGTATTGATGCGGGGTAGAGCATTGCGGTTGGCAGTCGGGCTGGACTCGGCTCGTCTATGGTGCGAGACCGGGGAGAGCATGGGAGGGAAGTTTCCATCCAAATCTGGTTGTGTCTGGGGTGTGACCGCGCCGGAACCTGGCTGGTCGTGCTCCTCGTGGTCGTCGCCTGGATCGTCGACAAAGATCTCCGGTACAGTGAATGTCGGGACCACGCTCATCCGGCCGCTCTTCTTGCGGTCAATTTGGCGACGGAATTGGCGTGACCAGTACAGGGTATCAAAGAAACCGACGACGGTGTTTCGACGGACAGCCTCCTCCACCCGCTGCAGCCGTGCTCGGCGACGGAGGAATTCTTCAAGCCGCAGGCTCTTGCTATCGCTAATCACATTGTAATGTGCGAGGATCATCAAGCACTGGTGGAAGGAGATGCCGCGATCGGGGTCTGCTGACACGAGGATTTCTTCGTAGAAGGCATTCAATCGTCTGCGCCGCTCTCGAATACTTTGAACTGGAATCCGCGATATGATCCGAGAGAGCTCCTCCAGATCCACGCCAGACGAGACACGAGAGTTTGGCCGCATTGAGTGTCGTGGCTCAACCAGCGAGACCATCGAATTTCTTGCGTAAGAGCTCATCGAGTTCCTCTGAGGGTCGATCCGGCACTTTTCTAGGATACTTCCAACAGTGAAGTCCCCCTCGTAGATTCGCATTGCAAAGACACCAGAGAGCTCACCGAGGAGTCGAGGGAACTTCTCCGTGGATATAAAGCCCGTCCCGTCCGGATCATACGTGGCCCACGCCTGCTTGAACCGGCGGATCTCTTCGCGGCTAATCGCGTATAGCCCGCTACTCCGCTGGTAGACATAGGAGAAACTTTCAAAAATCAATGAAACAAACAGCGAGACGAAGATGTACATGCTGATCAGGTTCCATGCAATGAAGAGGGTTCGGGCCCACGGCGCGCTTCCACAGTCGTCATCAAGGAAATTGGCGTTCTGCGTGCACAAGGGCGGGGTCATAGTAGCGAAGTCCTCCATGAATTCATTCCATCCTTCTCCGCAACTTGCTCGGAACAGCAGGATCAGTGATTTGGGTACATCGCGGAAGTTTTGGTTGTGATCCTCATTTTCGCCGAACTTGGTAAGGCCGAACGCCTGGTTCATCGCAATGCCAAACACCAAGAACAGCACGAACCAGGTAGCTAGAAGATTTCCGATCACGGACAGACTAGCTGCTGCTGTCTTGAAGAGCTGATCAAGCTGGTTGTTCCTTGGAATAAGCAGCAGAGCAACAGACACGAGGAAAAGCTTGTTGAGCTCTACCACGGCATGGCTTCTTTCACGGTATGAAATGTCAAGGACGGAGGTGATGGAAGCGCCGGGTACGGCAATGAGAGAGTATAGATCCCATGAACTTCGGCTAAATCGATGCCACCCAAGACCAATCAGTCGGATGAAGACATTCGCAAGGTAGACAAGCATGAATGCCAAAAATATAATAGCTATATTGACCGATCAGTAACAAGCAACATTCAAACCAAGGCAAAAAAAAAAACCTACCTCGAAGCAGCTCCCACCAGTCGGGTTCGGGATAGTATTCCAGCACAAGTAATAGTAAGTGAACTACAAGGACGCAAGTCACAAACCACGCCCACCGGCCATGCTTCTTAACTGAAATTCGGTAACACCACAGCCGAAGTTTCTTGCTCTGGTCATCAAACGATCGTTTCGAGGGCGATACCTGTCGGAGAAGTTTCCGCAATTCCAACCAGGAACGTTGCTCAGCAGTCAGGAAGGCAACACCAGTTTGTTCTGTGTAATTGCGCATGAACACAGACACAAACAGTGTCAGAACAAACACGGCTCCAAGTAAGTTGAAAACCACGAAGAATAGTCCGTTCTCTGGCGCATTTAGATCTTCCGGTTGGGTCATCTTTCCAGTGATGCTCATTGCAGCTTCTTGTACGTCGATCCAACCTTCTTGGGAGACAATTTGGAACAGAATGAAGAGGGAGTCACCAAAATTATCGAAGTCATAATAAGAGTTTCCAGCCACTCGTGGAGCAAGCACATCCCAATTGTATGGCGAGCTGGAATATTCATTGACGCAGTTGGTCAAGTTCCCGGAAAAATCGCCGTCGTTGCAACTGGCCATCTGCCCGTTGAACAGATTGACTCCATAGATGGCGAACGGTATAAGGAAACTCATAGAAACCGCAGCGGCAGCAATAACCTTCCATCCCCCGACAATAATAACAGAGTGGAAAGTGTCCTTGGCGCTGTCACTGACGTTCAAAAGACGCAACGCCCTCAGCGCTTTGAAGGCGCCAATGGCTCTGGAAACACTCCAGTCCTGTTTGAGCGAGCCGCCGACACTGACCCACAGCGTGATCAAGACGATTCCGTCGATGAATCCCCAGGAACTGCGGAAAAATGCGTTCGGCGTCCAGAAGAAGCCATCGGCGATCACTTTAATGGTCGCTTCAATAGTAAACACAACGGCAAAGCCCAAGTCAGTATATACGAACCAGTTGCGGTCAGTACGGAAATACTGTCGCTGATACAAGGGTGTTGTAATGCAGGCGAGAAGCACCATGGCGACAATGGCTGCATAAATGAAAGCAGAGAACGCATACCACACTGGCTTGTATGGATCTACACCCTCAACTCGTTGGTGGCCACGTCCTGGGCCGACAATTCGCTGACAAATTTTCCGAACGAAACTATGCGGCGGGAAAAGAAACAGTGATTTGTTATAGTTGGGGTGTTTCACGAGGTATTCTCGCTGGTCCCGTTTTCTCTGCTCTGCCGCAGTAACAACTTCCCTTGCCATGGTTCTCGGATCCAACTCCTCATAAGCACGCGAAAACTTCAGCTTCGAGTAGAAAGGATTTGGTTCCCTCCGCATAACAAGCGTGGTAGCTTTCGTCCATAGAAGTGAGATCCACCCTGGTTGAATGGTCTCTTGAGTCGCACCTTCTAGCATTGCGCTCACCCTGCGTGTATCTTTCGGTCTTTCCCGTTGTTGTTGCCTTGTTTCTTCTTCATCAAGGAACTCTTGCACCACGGCGTCTTTCAGCAACATTTCCAACGCTGCAGGACCATGGTCGAGTGGATCTTTGTACCGGGCTGAATCGCGACCCATACGAAGGATTTTCGAGAGCGCTAGGTTTCCTTGGGGTGCCCCATGCACTTGCTTCTGTTCCAAGAACGCCTTGACCTGGTGCATTCGTTTTTCGTCTTCTGAAACATCAAAGCTTTCCTGAATGACAGCAATGAACATGTTTAGGATGATAAAGTTGGACACAATGAACCAAAGAGTAATGAATGCGGCAGAGATCCACGCTGTGTTGAAGCCGGTCGTATATGCGCTTGCATTGTAAAGAATCGTCGTCCAATTTTCACTTGACAGAATCTGGTACATTCCCAGGAATGAGTTGTAGATGTTCGAAAACGTGATCATGATCGTCGTGCCACTTGGATCTGTATCTGGGATCTGAGTTCGAAAAAGTTGTGTTGCGAAAATGGCAGATAAGAAGGTCATCAAGAATAGGAAAAATATCAAGTTGAGCAGACCGACAGCATTGCGGAATACAATCAGGATCAGCTTTCTGGTCACAGAGAAAGCCAGTACCACCCGGTAGACCCGAAGGATCTGGAACAAGGTGAGAACTGTGTATGCACGACCTGAGTTCCTGATAGGCGGTAGCTGGATGACGCAAGTGACGATTACAAGCAAAAGGTCTGCCAGGTTACGATGCCTTCGATAAAACATGCGCCAATCCGAGGCGAATCGCAAGATAATCTCGACTAATAAAATGAGAGTGACAACAGTCTCAGTAGTATCGATGAACTGAGTGCGTTGGGCAGACATAGACGAGCTTCTAAGGGCTTGCACGATAAGGTCAAAGATGATGAGACAGACCCAAACCCACTCAGTTTGATCATATATACGCTTGAGACGACTGACTTTGCGAGTCACTGTGTCATCTTCATCGACAGCATCGAGCTTTTGTACGGCAAAAGCACTGCGCTTGCTCTCTTCTCGAATCACTTGGAATGAGTGTGTGATAACCGCGACCAGTAAGTTCACCAACCACAAGCTCAAAATGACAAACCCACAGGCAAAGAAAAGAGCGGCAGCGAGATAGTCCGTGTCAGTGGTATAGTAGAGCAGATCGGTGAATGTATTGGAGCTCATGATCACAAAGACCAACTCCAGGGAGTGCAGGATGTTGTCAAAGCTCATGGTTCCATTGTAAGGATTGACACCTTCCATGCATACAGAACCTTGAGGGCAAAGATATCCTTTGGGGCTGAAACCTGAGTCGATACCATCGGGGTCAAGCCATGGCATTTTTCCTCCCGTCTCGTTGAGATACCCGCCACAAAATTGCAATGTGTCCCATGGATCATTCAATGTGTAGTTGCTCTGGCCTGCAGGGTCAATCCAAACACATGTTCTCTTCAAACTGGACTTGAAACTCTGGATGCCAATGATGGCGAAAAGAAGCCAGAAGAAACCGATGAGAAATGCGACATGAACGAGCAGAGGAGCTGCTCGCTTAAGGCTTCGAAGAATTACCTAGAATTAATTGGTCAGTATCTCGAAGGTCACATCCTCGTAATGGAAGACTTACCGAAGTGCCGTTGGTCATGGCAAGGAGACGTAAAAGTCGGAGACAGCTTAGCATGCGAAAGATGTACAGTTGGTGTGTTTTCTCAACCCCTGAAACTGAAAGGAAAAAGGATACCCAAAAAGCGACCACGGCTACAAAATCAAGCCGGTTAAAAGAGTGTCGAAGGAACGCGCGATGGGCAAGCCTGACGCGACGTTTTTGTAGAGGATCATCATAGACTTGGGGGTCCAATCCGTTCATCCCTGTAAATGTTCGCAAGATTGAAGCTTGGGGCTCAGCCGCAAGCATTGATGCTTTCTTGACTGTCCCCTGCCGATGCGGTGTGATCAGGTTCCTGCCCTTCTCTGCAATTGCTTTTCTGATGCCGAGGTTGCGATTAAGTGTACTGTACTCGACAGGGTTGAGAATAAGCCCAGACACCAAAATCTTAGAGCCTATCTCAAGCGTGTAAATGATGAAAATGGCTAAGAAAACCCAATCAAACTTGCTGCTTCCGAATCTCACTGAGTCCGGGTCACTAGGGAGCGCATCTTGGACGGTCAACAAGACGGTCTGGATGACGATAACAATCAAGATGAAGGGCTCCATGAACGGATTCACCAGGATATCACACAGCCAGAGTCGGAGAGGGTGATTCGGTCCCAATATTCCAAGTGACCTGCCTTTAAATGGATTGTTCCGATCCCTCCATAATCTGCTGGAGGAACGTTTCTCTCGAGCTGCTTGAGCCTGTTGGTTGGAGTCTTGTGCAAAATCTACCATCGCGGGCAAGACCGGGGGTCCATCCATCCGTGCATTCTTATCAAGTTCTTCCCTCTCAATCGTTTGTTGTACAACTTCCGGTTCGTTACTCAAATTAACCACTCGCTGCGACATGGATTTGACCATTGAGCCGGCGCGCTGCAGAGCCCCACTTGACGACGATGGAGACAAAGACCGTGATCGATCCCGGACACTGCTACCACGACGGCTTCCCATACCATCCTCCAGGTGAGGAAGATCATCGCCCAGTCTTGAACCACCAAAATTCACGGAGTGACCAGTGTCCGTACTATGCCGCCCTTCTGCACTAGCAGCACCGCTCATTGGCTGCAAATATCGAGGATCGGTCAACCGTACCGTATCATCTTCGGGGTTGTAGCCGTGTGGGTCGTGGGAATCATAAGTATCTAGAGGTACGATGTCAAGGTCGGAAGCAGAGTCGTCAAAACCACGGCTTGCTGATGGTCCCGGGGCCGATTCCCGTGATTGTGGCCCATTGAAACTGAGACCAACCGATGATATTGCTTGCGCGAAACCCCCCAGGTCATCAAGTGGGGAAGCAATCTCTGTATAGCGCGTTTGTGACGGTTGGAATGGATTCCTGCTCGGTGCAGCCGAATCGATTGGAGAATCTTCCGCAACACTCTCATAATTACTGCGCGACCCCCTCCCGATCAACGATTGTCGTGAGAAGAGACCGGTCCCCGCGCGGCTTCTCCCGCGCTCGTTGGAGACATCTCCCGGTTTCGAGAGATCTTGTAGAGGGATCTGGTTCGGCGGAGCGTTTTCGTCATTATCAAGGTTCTGGCTATCTGGCGCCATCGTCGGGCAGGATCAGAAATTATTGAATCGCAGACATCGCAGGCCGAACGGGGGGGTTCTTGGACACGGTGATGACACGTGTGGTTGACGGGAGAAAATATGTATAATACAGGAATAGAAAAGAGTGTGAATATAAGACACGAATTAAGAAAAGAGACAAGCCTCCAGAGCTGAAAATGGGCTAAGGGCGTCCGGATCGCAATTGCACTAAAGTGGACAAGTCCCGGCATGCACCTATGGATATTCAACGTTAGAACGTTGTTTTTGGCTGACATACCTCGGCAGGGCTATACATACATCGTACATGATGTATTTTTAATTGCTTGCTACATACAGATGTACCCCGTACTACCTAACACGTATATACCTTGCTTACATTACTATTTCAGCTCCTGGAATGAAAATTACAACGGGTTTCCCAGATGCTGACGCAGCCTTATAAAACTGTGTTGCCTAGTGGGGTTCCGTCCAAAAATAGTTCTACAACTTTCAAATGTCTTGGAATGTCTTGAAACATTGAACTCTCAAAATCTCGAAATAAATGTATTGATTGAATTCAATCGGTATCCATCTGAGAATCCTTTTCTTGAACGTGTTGCCGAACGCCATCCAGGAACGCATCTACCGCATCGCCACCACCAAGGGGTACTCCACCTCTCCGCATAAATCCTCCATTAGCCACGGGGATCTGCAAGGCCTCACTGATGCTCGGAAGCCCACCATCACGGAGGGCTACAGTAAGACTCGCCAAGCTTTGCATGAATTGGGGAGAACGAAGCACTTTTCGGAGAATATCTTTTTTCTGGGAGAGGTCGAGGGACAGGAGAGCAGCCTGGGCAAGTTCCGGGTCTGTATCGGCTTCCGAAGCCTCAGTATTGCCCTGGGCCAGCAAAAGTAGTGCGGGTGGCAAGAAGTTCAGAAGATGATCGGCAGTAGTGGTATCAGCAGAATCGATAAATTGGAACGTGGTCGAGGGTGGAAGGAGGTCTTGGAGTGTCGTAGATGGTCGTTCAGGATCTTGGGATTGGCTCTGGCTCTGGCGGCCGCCCAGGGACTTCAAAAAGTCCTGGACAACCGACGCTGGGTCTTCCTCGGTAGTTGCTCTGTAAGAATGGCAAATTAGCTTGGATGCCCTCGATCAAGGCTGTCAGAGATATGTACCTACGCTCGTCCACCATCGGCACCACCCTCTCGTGACTCTTGTCCCTCCTCACGCACGTCGCCGCCGGTCGCATCGGGGCCAGCACCACCGCTGCCTGTGCTGTGGTATCGGCCGCGATCATGGTCGGTTCCTTCCACGTCTTCCATGGTCTCATCGTCATCACCGCCCGAGGGCCGACGGGGAAGATTGGCGATCTCGTGCTCTACATCAACATCCTCACCCTGCAGAAGAACATCGACAATTTCTCCAAGCTTTAAGTCACGAGGGCTGAACCAGCTTGGGTCACCGTCCTCGTGCTGGGACTGGGACTGCATCCAGAACAGGTATCGCTGAGAGCTAGAGGAGAACTTCAGGACGAAGATCCGGCCATTCGTAGCGTCCCTACCGGATGGCTTGTAGGGAGTAAAGCTGCCATCTGAAGGAATCATCACCAGGTCAAGTTCGGGCTCGTCTAGTGAGGCGCTACGCGAGCGCCAGCAGAAGTGGATAAGATCATCTTCGGAGTAAAGATAGACGTAGCCGGGGGTGGGCTTCGGCTTTACGGAGGAGCTAGAGAGCTGGATTAAAACTGTCAGTAAGGTTTCAATGGAGATAGGAGTACATCCGGATGATGGAGTTGATCATCGAACTATCCCAGTCTGGGTCCGGAAAGCTAAGCTCACGTACATCCAGGTCACAGATACCTGCTTTGAAGGTGATGATCGGAGCTATCGACATGTTGGGAATTTGATTCTGAGCAGATAACCAATAATGGATTATACTGTATCGACAGAATTGGCACCCTCCAGGTAGATAAAAAAGAGTTGTGGAGAATGTAAGAGATAGAGTATACAGAATGAGAGAGAGGCTGCGAGCGGTATACGTCAGTTGTTTGTGTTGAGCACTGCTTCTGCGTTAGTGGTTTTATGGTCGGCCGTACATATTGGCCTTACAGATATGGCATCAATGGGATAAGTTACCGCTTTCCAAAACTGGCTAGGGCTGTCGGTTAAACACGTGATAGGGCTTCGTACACACAACCCTCAACGAATTCCCGCACTGGAGCCGACTCCGCTTAGCCAGTCCAAGTCCTCACCCAAATCTCCAACAACCACCCCGACAACCATTCATCCTTCGCCAGCAGCCATCATGTCGGACGGCCAGACGAAGCAGTTCGGGAAGAGCCAGAGGGTCGTGCCCGCCGACAAGGCCCAGAAGTGGTACCCCGTGGACGATCAGTCGCAGCCCAAGAAAGTCAGTACACCCTATGAAAATGGGACGCCACAAAAAGAGGAGGACATACGACCGGCACACATCTGCCCCCGATGATTGCGACGATAGCACCGGTATTCTGAGGAAGAGCCTTTGTGAATTACGGGGCGACATCCAGCCAGACACCGGTGTCAATCGACGACACATGAAAAAAAAGTTCATCAAATCTTGTGATCTTGTGCGAATCGCATTATCATCTGGGGAAGATGCGGCCATGGCGATGGAGATACTTGCGGATTCATCGGGAATCGCTGGGATTTGTGTGACATCAGAGACTAACTACTTTGTGTGTTTACAGGTTCGCAAGACCCTGCGTCCCGCCAAGGTCCGCGAGACCCTCGTTCCCGGCACCATCCTGATCCTCCTCGCTGGCCGTTTCCGTGGCAAGCGTGTCATCCTCCTCAAGTCCCTCGACCAGGGTGTCCTCCTTGTCACCGGTCCTTTCAAGATCAACGGTGTCCCTCTCCGTCGCGTGAACGCCCGCTACGTTATCGCCACCTCCAAGCGTGTCGACATCTCCGGTGTTGACGCCAAGGCTGTTGAGAAGATCTCCGCTCCCGGATACTTCACCAAGGACAAGAAGGCTGAGCAGAAGACCGAGGAGGCTTTCTTCAAGCAGGGCGAGAAGGCCGAGGTACGCATCTTGTCTAGGATATCACATACTTGCAGTGGTCAAAATACTAATTACTTTTTTGTCTTTGCAGAAGAAGGTTGTTGCCAGCGCTCGCGCCAGCGACCAGAAGGCTGTCGACCAGGCTATCCTTGCCTCCATCAAGAAGGAGGATTTCCTCGGCAGCTACCTCGCTACCACCTTCAGCCTCCGCAACGGCGACAAGCCCCACGAGATGAAGTGGTAAATGTGTGGTAGCCGCGGGTTCGGTAGATAGTTGGGGAGGACCATTTTTCCAACGAGGGGCGGCTCGATTGCAGATCGGCATCCTTTCGCGACTTTCGGGGGGCCGGTTTCATGAACCATGTCATGTAATTCCTACGGGATCCGTCAAAACACGTTTTTTCACTTTTCTTATGATTTGCGGTTAATTCGGATATCCGGATGTCGTTCTCATGTTTCATGTTTCAAGAAACCCGTTCCCTTTGCGCGTGGCTGATTTTGCATGAAGCTGCGTTATGAAGAAAGACTTCAAGCAAAAAAAAAGATTAAAAATCACCTCGTTCCAGCAGGCGGGCTGGATTCTCTTTTATGTTCAGTATGACCTACTCCCATTTCAAGGTTCAGGCGGCAATCCAAAATTGGGCAATTCCTTCGATTCATCTATACGGTCGTGTAATATCTTGTAAGACACTAAAATATAAGGTTGCTGGGCCTTGTCTGTAAGTGGATATCCGCATTGTGTGGAACTAAAAGTGTAAGATCTGAAGATCTAGGCATGGACGATCAAGTATAAAACAATTTGTGTCTTGACACTGCTCAATGGACAAGTGCAATGACTGCCCGGCTGTATTACTGTGGCATGGAAGGTTGTGTGACAAGTTACTAAGCTTTTCGATAAGGTTAATATCCCGTTAGATGAGTCTAGTGCCACCACTCCGCCAGTCATTAATTAGGGCTAAGTGCCAGCCATGTATACCAGCCATGTATCCCATCTTGGCTACTAACTGCATACACTGGGATTAATATTGAATAATTAGGCCAAATCAAATATTGTTAACATTAATGCTAACGTTTCACAAATACTATAAAGCTCAAAAAATCCAACCATCCTCAGATATATATTGTAGATTTGGATGATATATTTTGAACAATCCCAACCCACACTCCAAACAATACCAACAAAACAAGACAAAATCTACACAGCTGCTATCCCATGATTCATCATATACTCGTCAATGGTCATCTCATCGTCGCTTTGACTTTCCAGACCCAATAGCCTTTCGCTTCGCAGCCTCATATGCCCTCCGCATATCCCGCTCATCCGCCTCATCACTCGTCTCATCGTCGCTTTGCGGTTCTCCAACAGCAGTGCCAAGAATCCAATCCACAACACCCCATGGGCCATAATTCCCACTTCCACCCATTAACAAATGCATATCTGTGCGACGGGCCATCCCACCCAAGAAAAAGGTTGTCGGCATGACAGTATATCCAGAGTATGCAAAGGTTTCCTCAACAGAGATAAACAGTAGGTACAAAATATACGTAAGCATATGGAAGCGGAAGATAATGGCCGGCACATAGGTCGGGATGAACTTGGTAATCAGGTAGGGGACCGGGTGGTCATAATGCGCGGTCAATGGGAACGGAGCAGACAACGAATGATACCAAGTCTGGTGCCATCTGGCAAGTGTAGGAGATAGTCTGGAGTGGAGAGCGTAGCGGTGAAGGAAATATGAAAGAAACTAGTAAAAGGAAAACCAGAATGTTAGCAAATTGGACCATCAAAGAAAGTGCATCACAGCAGCGTAGCCGGGAAATTCTAATTTACTTACTTCTCGTCCCAAAATCGCCAAGCTCAAATCCTTACACATCTCAAATGGCATAGGGAGCTTCAGCGATACCTTGAGCGCACTGCGCTTGCCGAGTGTCTGGACAAGTACCATCTCAAGTACGCCCTGCACAGCGATACCCAAGAATAAATTGAACAGCCCCCACCCGGCAATTTTGAGTTCCTTCGCATGGATCTTTCGGCGCCTTCTCCCACCTGGCAAGCCCGTCGCGCCATGGGCCTTGATGAGAACCGCGGCTGATGGGGTCAGGATATCGAAGAGGAAGAAGATAATGGATGGCAGTGCGTAGAATATTACGCGCACGGCAATCGTTCCGAACATTTCCACCCGGAGTCGGGAATGCGACAGTACCAGCGTTGACCAAGTCATGTAGAAGAAGAGGAGGTTCAGGCTGGTGCTGTAGGATGACAGGATTGGAATGAGAAAGACAGACATTATCGGTATCGAGAAGAGGGCATCCATCTTGATACTAGTTTGAGCGGCGATTGCTGTTAATGGTGTTGAAAGACTTGAGGGTGAATTTGGTTGTAGCTTGTGCTATCGCTATCGTCGAGTCTTTTCGGTGGGGGAGCGAGGGTTTTGTTTCTGTTTCTCCAGCAATTCCTCTTTGTGCCGAAAATAGTAACCTGTGATCAGTTGCCATTCATATTTGAGGCAAAGACTCTTTCAAATTCCAAACTGGGCAGAGCAATTGAGAACAAAGAAATTTGGACGTCGAAAATGGGGTGGCAGGATAAACGATAAGCTTGGTTAACTACATCATACGTCATCCACCACATTGTGCTTTCGGCCTTTCATCAAGACAGTGCTAAAAATACGATTATAGACATGCCATTATTTTTTACAGTTAATACTAATGTGTAACAGAGCTCAAGAGGAATCGAAGAATGTTTAGGTGTTGGGAGGGACAGCCGAAGGAGGCGCCGCCGTACAAACAGCGCTCAGGGTATCATCATACATGAAGCAGTCGACAGAGCATGTGAAGAAAACAAGATTACGCCCGATCGTTACGAAGCCGGAGTACTACCTGGAATGCCGTTCTGCTTTCCCCAAGCGAACGTCTTGCTGCGAAGGTCTGGAATGACCTGGAGGAATACCAGGTTGCTGAGCCAGCTGAGCATGGTGTCACCGACAATGCTATTTTTCGGGCTGGGCCCAAGGGCCGTTCCTTTCATAATGGAACCAACAAGATTGGTAGTGATCAGGTACTCCCCACGCTCTAGGGCACGGATAGAGATTTGGGCGACCTCCGATGGCGTCTGGGGCTTGTCGGCTTCTTCGAGTTTTTTGGTCAATTCAGGCTTGGTCTTTTGCTCGTTGTCAAAGCCGGGCGAGAGGATGCCCATGGGGAAAACGGTGTGGATTTTGACATCCGCAGCCGGGGCATCACTGCGGTGCCGTTGGGTATAGGCTCCGTTGTACATTTCGATTTCCTGGCTCAGAGTATCGGATAGAGAACGAATGGCTGCCTTGGCAGGCGAGTACGGCGAATAGCCGGCGATGGGAACGAATGCAAGGGTAGAGCAGGTGAAAATGAGATGTCTCCGGGGTGTTTTCATCTGTCCACTCGGAGGAACGGGGTTCAGCCAGCTGCGCAGGGTGGCATGAGCTGTGTTGGCCGCAGTCCAATAAATTGTGTCCATTTGCTGTCGGTGATCTTGGATGGGCACATCGACGAAATATCCTGGGCGGGAGAAGCCCGCGCAGCACCAAACAACGTCGGGAGCAGCTCCAGAATTCCACGTTGTGACTTCTGCGATGACTCTTTCGCACTCGACGGGATCGGTGAGATCGGCGCTGATATAATGGAACTTCTGCTTCAAGATATTCGCTGCCTTGGCCTATATGATATGTGAGTGATATTAATCATTTGATTATAGAGGGATGTCTGACCTTCATCTCATCGACTGCAGTCACCAGCTTGGAGACAGTGCGCGCAACCACGACCACATTTGCGCCTTTCGCGGATAGCTCAAGTGCGACAGCTTTGCCCATGCCATCGGAGCCACCGGTAATTACCACGGTCTGTAAGATCCAGTCAGCACGTACCACATTAGTTACGTAGTCTTGTACATACCTGCCCCTCGACATTGAACTCGTTTTGGGACCCGAAACCAAACATCTTAGCAATAGTGTAAAGAATAATAGTGCAAAGGAGTGCGGAAGCGCCCAATATCGGGGTTGATGTATTATTATAGGAGGACTGCAAGGAGGAGAGAAGTTGAGGGAGATGGAAACGAGCAATTAACTCGCGAGGATCCATCGTGAATGAATGGCAGCTGCGTCTGTTGATTGTCCTCGAAATGGAAGGCACACAACGGGGTAGTAAATCGGTGACACAGAAATACCCGAGATCGTTCTGGTTTGGACATTTCAAGGTGTGCTACCGTAAGAGTACAAGTATTTGAATTACTGAAATGCAAACAAAGCAAAAGCCCCCCACTTGGGGCTAGCGCAACCAAGGCGGTGAGAGGCCAAAAAATAATTTTATCACAGTTTATCGGATCGACTGAATTGGTTCACTGTCGTTTGATTTCTACACGCAAAAATGGGCAGCAAAAAGAGAAAAGCCGGTCGCCCGGCGCAACCGAAAACAGCCCCTGAACCCTCTAAGTTTGACATCGAAGAGCGATTCGAAGACTCAGAAGATGACTTCCAGACCGGCCGTGATCAGATTCTACTTGAGGAAGGCCCAGAGGCAAAGAGACGGCGGAGAGTTGCCGAGGAAGGTATGTGACTCTAATAATGATTTAATCTGCTGCAAAAGGTGTCTTACTGATCGCCGCAGAGGAATTGATCCAACCCTCCGACGAAGAAATCCTTGGCTATGAATCCGCAGACGAGGATGACGACCTTGAAGACTCAGAAGAGGAAGATGAATATGATGATATGGGCCAGCCAAAGGGTGGCGCCGAATCCGAGGAAGAAGATGAAGGCATTGCTGCCTGGGGCTCATCAAAGAAGGATCTTTACAACGCAGATCAGATCGAGACCGAGGTCGATGCACTGGAGGAAGAGCAGGAGGCCAAGAGACTACAACTGAAGCAGTTGCAGGCTATGAATGAGGCTGATTTCGGGTTTGACGAGTCTGAATGGGTGGAATCCGGCAAGGGTGCAGAGGACGGCGCCGATGCTGGCGTGGTGACTGAAGTGCTTCCGCAATTGGAGATCACCGAGGATATGGATACCGATGAGAAGCTGAAGATTTTGAAGTCGAGATACCCCGAGTTTGAACCCCTGGCGAAGGACTTTGTGGATCTTCAAAGCTCCTTCAAGGATCTTCAACAAGCAGCCTCGAAGGCTTCCTCAACAGACGACGATTCAGAAGAGCCACAGCCATCTCCAGTGCCCGTGGTGAAATTCCGTGCGCTATCTGCGTACCTTGGCACGATCAGCATGTACTTCATGCTCCTCTCCTCCCCATCTCCCGATGCAACGAGCGAACACGTTCCGATGACCCCCGCCGAACTCCGACAACACCCTGTCATGGGATCGCTTGTCAAATTCCGGAAGCTGTGGAACACCGTCAAGGATCTCGAGGAGGTTGAGGAGGCCGTTGAGGAGCCTATCAAGGAGACTAAGACCGAGACAACCAAGGCACCAAAGAACCAGGAGACCCAAGAGAACAAGAAGCCTAAACAGAAGAAGCTCAGCAAGGCTGAGATAGCACAGGCAGAAGCTGAAGCTCTCCGCGCCGAGCGTCTCCGCCAAACAGAGGCCGGCCTCGCCGATCTCGAGAACCTGGCCACCGAGCCTTCACGGAAACGCAAGACACAAAAGGTCAAGGCACCTCTCAAGGATGACGACTCTGACTTCGGTGACGAGGATGCCCTCACAGCCCACGAGGCAGAGGAGAAGGCCAAGCAGAAGCGCTCGCTCCGCTTCTACACCTCGCAACTGGCCCAGAAGGCCAACAAGCGCAATGCAGCAGGCCGAGATGCCGGCGGAGACGCCGATCTTCCATACCGCGAACGTCTGCGTGACCGTCAAGCCCGTCTCAACGCGGAAGCCGAGAAGCGTGGCCGCAAAGAACTCAACCCCGACCAGCAGCTGGGCGGTGATAGTGACGACGAGGATCGTCGTGTCGCCAAGGAGCTCCGCCGTGGTGAGGGTGCCAAGGAAGGTACCGATGACGACGAATACTACGACATGGTGGCATCCCGCTCCAAGAAGCGCAAGGACGACAAGCAGGCTCGTGCAGATGCGCACGCTGAGGCTGAGCGCCTTGGTGGAAAGGTCTATGAGCAAGAGGAGATTGGTCCGGATGGCAAGCGTGCTATTACGTACCAGATCCAGAAGAATAAGGGTTTGCACGCGAAACGCAGTAAGGACTCACGTAACCCGCGTGTTAAGAAGAGAAAGAAGTATGAGGAGAAGAAGAAGAAGCTTGGCAGTACTAAGCAGCTGTACAAGGGTGGTGAGGGCCGTGGTGGATATGGTGGTGAGCTTACGGGTATCAAGAAGAACCTGGTTAAGAGTGTTAAACTGTGAATGTGTGCTTGATCATAAACTTCACGGTCTTGTGTGTATGTTTTCATGGCGTTCACTGCGGGCAGTTTCAGGCATTCGATGTGTATATAACCCCGATTTCATCTTTTGGTTTACCCGAAGTTTCAAAAACCGTTTTATTCATCTCAGTCCATCTTCTCTTAGTAGGTACATGATGCGCTTGATGCACTAGAAATTCTAGCTACTATGATCCCAACTTAGACTGTTTTTCCCGATCTAGATGCGAATGATCACCCGTGGACATTCATATAAAATACTACTTCATTCTCCTAATGGGATAGATCAACACCGTGGGTTCGGCCAATTGATGATGACATGGGGTGTAAATGTATGTTGCACTTCGAAAGGCGATTTGGGATATCCATGGATCATTGACCTCCATGCACTTGGTGCCGTAATAATAAATCCTTTCACTCGAACAAGCCTTCAAAGACTGCCTTCAAATGGTCTGAGCCACCCTGTGAGAAATCAACCTCTAGAAAACCTCTCGCTAGGGAGTTCTTGTAATGACGCTGTTAGTTCAATTCGTTTTCTTGTTAGAAAAAGAAGAACTCATACCGCTTCTTCTAGGTCTTGCATCTCCTCCGAGGATAGAACGGCACAGGCCGCGACGATGTTCTCTCCTCGTGCCGAAAGAGACGCAATATCATTTGCGCGAGATACAATAGCTGGGTCGATACCGTTGATTGCTGCACAACTATGCCGCGCGTCAATTGACTTTGAATAAGTGCAATGCGGGTACAATAAAAAGCAGGACGTACATGGTACCAAAGCTCTTGTTGCTTCGCCCCGGACGAAAGCTGTTAGAACCGTAAGCTTCATTCACGTACCATTAACCCAGGAGCCAGTGTTCGTGCACATACTTATAAAGATACGTGATCTGGTCCTCGACTTCCTGGGTTTCTTCGGAGACTTGGACTTCCATGTGGCCAAGCTGGAGTCGAGGGCGCAAAGCGAGGAAGTTATTCTCGAAAATCTCATGAAAATGAGTTGCTGCAATGACTTTAGCGGGACTCTCGAGGCGCAGCAGATAATCGAGTATGCCACAGGCAAGCCCGATGCCGTCTGAATGCGCTAATTAGCCTGCATCAAGAGCGATATCTAGACAGGACAAACCGCTTTCGTTGGTTCCCTTCCCAAACTCATCGATGATGACCAAGCTTCGATTTGTGACTTGTTTCAGGCAGAGGGAGATCTGCTGCAAATCGTTCATGAATGTGCTTTGGACCTAAACACATGTGAGCCTGCCAAGTCCGAGACTTTATACAGAGGGTTCGAGATAACCTTGGAGACACTCTCTTGGGTATTGATTTTGGTCAAGATCTTATCCGTGACTCCCAATTCCGCGCTGTCCGCAGGAACAAAGCTGTGGCTATTAGCCTTTGTATGACCATCTCAATGAAAAGAGAAATACCTCCCAATCTGTGCTAGGTAGACAATCAGAGCCACCTGATTTCAAGTTAGAAAATGTGTCCCACAAAGACAAATATAAATTACCTGCTTGATATAGACACTTTTCCCGGAGTAGTTCGGTCCAGTTAAGAGCAACATGCTGGGATTAGAATCTATGGATGACGCAGCATCATTGATCCCAGACTCATTCCCACCAAATATCAATGTGTTGTTTGGAACATAGGACGAAACAGTCAATTCTTGCAGAATGTGCCTGCTATTTGTCAGGGATATCGAGGGATGATTGTTGGCGAGGTCTTACCGGCCACCCTTGATTCTGATCACATTTTGTTCAGCCATTCGTGGTCTGGTCAGCTTATAAAAGCTGGCTGCCTGTGTGAGAGCAAGAAGGCTATGGAATTTGTATCAGTGGACCTCGCAACATGTTCCACAAGGACTAACCTATCAATATCCCCGCAAATATCAGACGCATCGACGAGCACGTTCTCATATCGAAGAACCCTCTGCGCCAAGTCGTACACAATCTCGATTTCTTTCTCTATCAAGGTGCACTTTTCAGTTTTCCATCTCCATGGCCTCCTATTAATCCAGCAAGCTTACCACATATAATACCGTATATATCCCCCAACTTCTCATCCATCTCTCTCATGCGGAAGTCTTTGAAATACGCCCGATTCTCCGTGATGAACATCAATTCCCACTCGTCATTGGAGCCAGTATAGACCGCGGCACCATGATCATTGAGTGGAATGGCAATGTTGAACCCAAGCTGAGGGAAGTAAATAACATTAACGTCGACATCGAGAGTCGCCGGGATTGTTGCGGCAATGTCGAGCGCAACGTGCTTGAGAAGACTGTTGAGACCATCGTATCTGTCTTTGATTCTATCAAGATCTCTGTCAATTCCTTGCTTAACTACTGTTCTTCCTTGCTCTTCGGAGTTATCAATATCGACCTAAAGGATTAGATGAGTTATTAATTCCCACTAAAAAGGGACCTTACAATTTCTTGAACCATACGACCAACTCTGTACAGCTGTGCTGCTTCAAAGACTTTGAGAGCCTACAAGACGTCAGTACACGAATAACTGAGATACCTATTAGAGATCGACCTTGCTTCGGAGAGTCAGGCTGTGCGCTCCAGAGACTTCCCGCAGTGCATCGTTGATGTCGATAGAGTAGAACGCAAACTGGTCAGTCAACCTATTAGTATTGCAATACAAGAATTATTACCCTGGCATAGACGGATGGTAGCAAATTAAACATACAGCAAGAAGGCTAGCCCAAACTGTAGTTTTGAATCCAGTAACTTTAGCACTGCCAGTACTAATTCCCTTGCGAAGATTGATCATGACAGGTCTGAGGTTTTTGATGTGTTTCAATGCCTTGGCCATCTTCTCCAATACAGCAATATTGTCAGGGCGGGAGAAGACTCCTATAAAATCATGCCGTTCACGAATCGCAGCTAGATCCACGCTTGGACGGAAAAATGTTTGCTTGAGTCTTGCCCTACCCTGAGGAGTGTATGCGAAGTGCTGGAAGAGCCCATAGACCGAAAGACCCTCTTTACCCGAAGCTGACTTTTTCCCTGGGCCCTGATTAAACATATTTGGGTGTGACTCCGACTGGAGAATCTGGAGAGAGGTGAAGGTGTTGTTGTTGATCCACATCGTATGCCGTAGATTGAACATCTGCAGTGCTCGAATCCGATACTCATTTCCTTCTTCAAGGGGGCTAGGTGCCGCGGCTCTTCGTCGCTGCAGGTAGGTGAGTATAGCCCCTGCACAGCCAATAGTCACGGGGTTCTCCATGTCGACGGAGCTTGAGATGTGCAACAGTCTCCCTTCTTGGAGGGTGAAGCCCATCTCTTCTGGATCCACTTCTTCCGGCCCGGCAAGGCCATTCTGAGGCACGAAAAACCGGATGCGCTGTTCGTGCGTAGATGAAATTTCTAAAGCCAGGAGTTTGCTTTCTGCATTGGAGTAACTGAATTCGGGTGTTGGACGAATGTCTATCTGGTAAGGAAGGTAGGTAGAAGAAACTAGATAGAAATTATCAGCATTTGCTTGCACTGGAAAGGGTCAAGAGCTCAAATGTACCATCTTCTTGTGCAAGGGTTTGATCTTGATTTTGAGAACTAAGATCGACACGAGGAGGTGTCAAAACCACCGTAGGCTTGATTTGGAGAAGTACTGCATATGGCCCGATTAGCACTTCAAATCTAGACATAAACAATGAACCCACAAGCGTCAATTGTCTCCATGTCCCCTGAGCGACTGTCTCCAAGCAGATACAACTTTTCTTCTTCGGCTGAGTAGTATGAGCACCCCACAGTTCCGTGGTCCTTCATGTCGATGGCAGCAATGACATGATCATCTAAGTCATCATCAGTAGCCCTCACCGAACGATCTGTTTCGATCTTAGTATTGGTAGGAAACGGAGTGCGCAATTGAATTGCCGATGAAATGATAGGAGTTTGAGGGGGACCACTTGAAATGCTGAGGGCTTGACTTGATGGCGCCCTGTGGCCCAGTCGTCGCCCAGAGGTACGAGGCGTGATTGGAGGGCGTGAAGCTGGTGTTCTCTTTCTTTGTAATGGAGGCATCTTGTCGAAGCTAATGGAATTGGGGTCACCAGGGATGCGATGAGAAAGGGAAATGATGAGGAGAATGAAATGGTGGGTTTCTATTGATGGGAAGCCGGCCTAGTCACCTGTCCACGGGTCGCCCTTCGAGCCTACATGAAACAGGCAATATGATCAATATGATTAGAACTAGATTATTGTACAACGAGTGAATGGACTAGTATACAAAGTCATACAGTCGTGATATGTAAAGTGCAGGCAGATTCGACATGCAATCGAAAAATTCCCAAAAAAAAGTAATACAAAACATCGTATGCACCACATAAGAACGCTAGATTTCATGTTTTCATTCACTCTTGCGTGGTTAGCACCAGGCCAGACTTAGCTTCATCCAGAGAAACTTGGACAGTTTGACCAGAGACAACTTCACCTCGGATGATCTTATCAGCCAAGCGATTTCCAATCTCCTTGGCAATGAGACGGTTCAAAGGTCGGGCACCAAATCTGGGATCGTAGCCTTTCTCGCACAGCCAGTTCTTGGTCTCATTGTCAACCTGTAAGATCATACGGCGGTCATCGAGTCTGGCCTGAAGCTCTTTGATTCTGATGTCGACGATATCACGTAGAGCATCCTTCGATAGCCGCCTGAAGATGATGAATTCATCAATTCGGTTCATGAACTCAGGTGGGTATGCGCTCTGAACCACATCCATAACAGCCGCTTTGACCTTTTCTGGGAGTTCGGCATCACCGGATTCTTTAATTGGGTGTAAGGGGTCTGCCCCGACCAAAATGCTAGCTCCAAGGTTCGAGGTCAACACAATCAGGGTGTTTCGGAAATCGACCTTGTGGCCTTGGGCGTCTGTCAAGAAGCCCTCGTCGAGGACCTGCAGCAGTAGCGCCGAGATATCACGATGCGCCTTCTCGAATTCATCAAATAACAGGACAGCATAAGGCTTCCGTCTGACAGCCTCGGTAAGCTGGCCAGCATCATCATATCCGACATACCCAGCAGGGGAACCGATAAGACGACTAATTGTGTGCTTCTCCTGGAATTCACTCATATCAAAGCGCAAAACAGCAGTTTCGGTGGAGAAAAGGAACTCAGCCATCTTCTTGCAGAGCTCAGTCTTTCCAACACCGGTGGGGCCAAGGAACATGAATGAGGCCATAGGGCGGTTTTCTCCGCTGAGGCCAGCTCTCTGCATCCGTACAGCGTTTGCCACAGCAGAAAGCGCTTCGTCTTGTCCACGGACTGATTTTCGGAGAGTATCCTCCATATGAATCAGCTTCTCCACGTCTCCAGCCATGAGCTTGTTAACGGGGATGCCTGTGGTCCGAGAGACGACATTTCCAATATCATCTGCAGTAACCGAGTCATGAATCAAAGTTTGATTTTGAGGATCCTGTTCAGCGCCCTCTTTAGGTAACTTGGTTTCGAGGTCCGGGATGGTAGAGTATCTCAACTCTCCAGCCCTGGCAAAGTTTCCTTCGCGTTGAGCTTGTTCAAGTTCAAACCGAGCGCGTTCCAAATCCTCCTTGGTGCGTTTGATAGCATCAATTTCGGCCTTCTCCTGCTCCCAGGCCTCGGTCAATTTAGCGGCCTCCGCTTGCTTGGTCTTCAGGTCTTCTTGAAGCTTCTCCCGCCGTTCGCGGCTGGCAACATCCGTTTCCTTGCGAAGAGACTCAAGCTCGATTTGGATTGTGGTGATATCACGTTCGAGTTCCCGAATTGAGTCGGGCTTCGACTCCTGCTGCAACCGCAGAGCTGACGCAGCTTCGTCGACAAGATCAATTGCTTTGTCAGGGAGGAATCGATCGGTGATATATCGATTGCTGTAAGTAGCTGCAGCTACTAAAGCACCATCTGTAATTCTGACACCATGGTGTACTTCGTATTTGTTTTTGATGCCCCGTAGGATTGAAATAGTCGAGGCGACCGATGGCTCGTTCACCAGAATAGGCTGGAACCGTCGGGCAAGAGCCACGTCTTTTTCAATTAATCGATATTCGTTGAGGGTAGTGGCACCACAGCATTGAAGCTCGCCTCGCGACAGAGCAGGCTTGAGCAGATTACTAGCATCAATACTGCCCTCGGCCTTGCCTAGTCCCAGCAAAGTGTGGAGCTCATCAATGAAGAGGATCACCCCACCTTGCGCATCCTCCACTTCCTTCAGGACGGCTTTGAGACGCTCCTCAAAATCGCCCCGAAACTTGGCTCCCGCGATTAAAGAGCCTAGATCCAATGCAACAACCCGTTTGTCTTTGATGCTCTCTGGGACATCTCCTTGTACGATGCGCTGAGCCAACCCTTCGAGAACGGCGGTCTTACCAGTTCCAGCAGCACCGATCAGCACAGGATTGTTCTTAGTTCGCCGGGAGAGAATTTGAATAGTTCGATGAATCTCGGCATCTCGCCCAATGACTGGATCCAGCTTGCCAGCTTTAGCTTTCTCTGTGAGCTCAACACCATACTTTTCGAGTGCTGGTTTCTCGTCCTCTCCACTCATATCCATCCGGTGAGTGCCACCTGGGGGGTGTGGACGCCCCCCCTTGGAATAGTGGCGGACATATACTGAGTTATGGTTGACGGCTGGTAGAATGATAGAGGCGCAGGGCAGTATGCTTGACCTTGGGATCGGAGACAGAAGGCGGGTCGATGATAGGTGAGACGTTCGCAAAAGCCGGCTGCGGGCATTGAGGGATAATCTCGCGGCCATGATGTAGATAATGGAAATCAGGCCTTGAGAGAGAGAGGAAAAAAAGCCGTTCAGTAACCCAACATCTGAGATGTCACTGGTATAGCTTAAATACCATCAACCAAGGTCCCTCGGGAGGCTTCTCGAAAGATCCACATAGCGAACGCTAAGTGGCGGAGAGAGCTGAAGCTCCGTCACCAGTTAGTCACCTGACTAGTCAAAGCTCCATCCTGAAGTCACCAGTCAATCACATGACTAGTCCAGACAAGCTCGCCAACAAGTCACCTGACTAGTCTTCGCTCTTCCACGTTTTTCCGTGACTCCGTTAGAGATTTTCCGTAATAAAAAAAAATCCTCCCTTTTTAACCCCTCCCTCATCTACTTTCTTTTCCTTTTTTCCTTTTCCCTCCAGATACCAACACACCTCTCTTTCACAATGGGTTTCACCGACTTTGTCTCTGATGCCGGCCTGACTCGTAGGCGCCCCTGAGATTTTGTTATTTCGAATCAATTGGTGACTGACTGTGCCCCTCAGTGGCCAACAACTTCCTGTCCACTCGGTCCTACATTGTTGGGTATGAATGCCTCCCCCCCTTAATTGCCCAATTTTTTTTTTTTTTTTCCATTCTTCTTTTCTTCCTTTCCTGTTATGCTTTCATGATGAGAAACATTGGTCCGTGTTTAGGAGGCGGATTAAGACCCCGCTGGATGACTACAACCAATCGCGAGCAATCGCACCTCTGATCTTGCTTTACTATGCCACATTGTTGAATACTTTACATCTGATGTGAACATCAATGCTAACTCTGTTCAACAGCAACTCGCCCAGCCAGGCCGATGTCGTGACCTTCAAGGCCTTCAGCGCCGCCCCCGACGCCGCCAAGTACCCCAACGTTGCCCGCTGGTACAAGCACATCGCCTCTTACGAGAGCGAATTCTCCACCCTCCCCGGTGACTCCTCCGCAGCTTTCACTACCTACGGTCCCGAGACCACCGAGCTTCCTTCCAACCCCAAGGACAAGCCCGAGGAGGAGGATGATGATGAGGACCTCTTCGGTTCCGACTCCGAGGAGGAGGACCCCGAGGTCGTTGCCGAGCGCAACAAGCGCCTCGAGGAATACAAGGCCAAGAAGGCCGGCAAGGTCAAGCCCGCTGCTAAGTCCCTCGTCACCATGGAGGTCAAGCCTTGGGGTATGTGTTTTTCCAATCTCTTCTTTCACCTCAGATGCTAACAAACATTTCCAGATGATGAGACCAACCTTGAGGAGCTCGAGGCCAACGTCCGCGCTATTGAGTGGGATGGTCTCGTCTGGGGTGCCTCCAAGTGGGTTCCCGTCGGCTTCGGTATTAAGAAGCTCCAGATCAACCTTGTCGTTGAGGACGAGAAGGTCTCCACCGATGAGCTCCAGCAGACGATCGAGGAGGATGAGGACCACGTCCAGTCCACTGACATCGCTGCCATGCAGAAGCTGTAAATTTGCGATGCCCATTTATGAAGCAGGAATTGTGTGATGGAAATGCGTGATGTCAAAGGAATCCTTTACGAACCTAGTCCAACTAGAAAGCTGGTCCAGTAGTGACCGGTCATTGATGAAAATTTAAAAAAAATTCATGACCATTATATACCCCTGTAAATTTTCCACTGTAATTTGCCAATAACCGTGTCAGGTAGTTGATCAAGCTTTCTTTCTTCCTTTTGGGACTTTCATACAGAATACTGGAGCGGTAATTGCTCGACTGACTTTCAAAAGACAGATATCGACTTTGGGGCATTCGATGTCTCGTATATCAACGCTCAATATATACATATATATGGCTTCTAACCAACATTCAATCAATAGTCCCAGATAATCAATCACAATTACCTGGCCTAGTCGTTGAATCGTTTCTGTTGACGTCGCTGTCTCATCATAATTTTCTTGTGGATGATGGTTTGGCCGCTTTATGGGTTATAAAGCCTGCATAGATCCTTGGGTAACTAGTACATATTCTACATTATACAAGCGAAGGTTTAAAATTCCTTGAGGGGCTCATTTAAATAACTAAAAATGGAAGAAAAAAAGTGTTGGTTAACCCATTTGAAAGGGAATTCTTCATGTCCCGAAATATATTTCCGCCACCCTGTCCTCCTTGCAAGGCTGGTACATTATAGCGATGACCTAATAAGGCTTAGCCCCCACAAGCTTCAGCAGTTTATCATTCAACTGTGGAAGCTCTAACGGTTGATCTCTATCTCTTGGATCCCTTGTCCCATCCTCAAGCATCACATGAGTATTGCGCACCACTACGTGATCATGGGGCCAATGAGTGGTTCCTCCCCAACGCTCGAAGACCTGCTTTTTGAGAGCCAGTTGTTCGGGGCTTGCCATGGAAGCCGGTGTGTATGCTGCATATATGGCCGTTCGAATCTGATTACTCTTTGGTGTGGGATCAGATCCATAGTGGATTGTGCGACTGTCCCATAGAATGAGGTCCCCAGGCTCCGCGCAGACCTTGTGTGGCCCCATACCTCGGACTCTAAACCAGTTCAGTTGCTCGGGTGGAAAGAAGTAGATGTCTTTGAGCGGCAGCCAAGAGTCCTTGTTTGGACGGGAATTGAAAAATTCTTCGTTATGCGCATGGGAGCCGGGCCATACGACAAGACCACCATCTTCGGGACCGGATGACGACAAGCATATGATACCTTGTATACAATGTAGTCCCCGTCGAAGAGGCGATTGATCCACGTGTTCCCAAGGTTTCCGTGTTGGTGCGTCGGGTCGATTTGGGAACGTGATGTTTAGGCTGTCAAAGCTCGCCAAAAGTTCATCTGTCCCCCAGAGAGTAGCGAACGTTTCTAGGACGGCAGGTTCCGTTCGAGCATCCCACATAAACTTTTCATGGGAAACACAGTACCCAGCAAAGGTGCGGATTTTATTCTGAACTGGCAAGTTTTTCTCAATCCAGGTATTGTTGTCCTCGAAATCAAGCTCAGTGCCAAATGAAAGGAGCCATTCTTTGGCCTTTTCACGATACTGCGTGACGCGCTCCGGGGGAATAACCCCCTTGATCACGGCAAATCCGTCTTTGGTCAGGTCATCACGGAAATCACCGTGGTTCGCTGATCTGATTCAAACTTAGTGACGTTGGAACAAAAGTATTCATATAGGTTCGATATTACCTCAACAAATCTGGTCTTGGCGAGGGAATCAACTGAATATCCGTGGATGAATTCTTGACATGTTCCGTGGACAAGCCTTGAAGAACTGAGACCGAAGGATACTTCTCACTTGACATTTTTGAAAAGTTAGTTTTCAATGGAGAAAGCTGATGACTTGAGGCCTATCATTTCGAACCAATATATACCATTTCAAAAGTAAGGGAGAGCCCGTATCACTGAGAGTTAGACAGGCCCAACCTACACATGTATGTACTTCGAGATAACTCTAACTTAAGAGCGGGCCAATGAAGGTCTTGCATCAAGCATTCCCCGCACTCACCCCACGCCCCCCACGCCCTGTGTGTCCCGTAGAGGTGCCCAGCCTGCCAGTTACGGCCCGTGTCGATGGTTCACTACACCCTAGAACGCCCCCCCAGACCAATATTGATCGGGTACTGCACCCTGTAAGGTCAGTAGCCGTTATCGCTACGGGCAAGAACTTATGTTGTTCGGACATTGTTCTCAACATCCCGAGGGTTTCTCCTATCATCTATCTCTTAACTACAACGGATATAATGATATCTTCACTTGTCAAGTAACAACTTTCAAGATTGTACCAAGACCTGAGCCAATGAGCAAGTAAGGCCTTTATCTTCACATCTTTTCAGGTCTGGTTCACCAGGTTGAGTGTTGTTAGGCGACTGCATGTCTTTGATAGAGATAAGGACTGGCTTAGGAATTGCAATCCGCCACAACCTTTCTTGCATCAAGGACATAAAACAACGAAAAGTTCCTTCCTACATCAATAACTCATCATTGAAAATCTTTTAAGAAATGGACCAACTTTTTAGCATTGTGCAGTTTGGCTCTATAGGCCCACTGCAGCCCAAATCAAGCAAATTGACAATTACTTTGCTTGTGATTACCTGTTGCGTCTTCGCCGTGGTATGTAAATTTATTTCTAGTTCGGGCTATGACGTACCGCGTCTAGACGATTTGGCACAGGACTAATTTTCATAGACAACTGGATACGATGCTGGCTTGATGTAAGGAATGTGTTGGATTTTGATTATCAAAACGCATGCTGACAGTGAACCCAAGGAATGGCATTAACATGATGCCCCAGTACGTGGATTGGTTTCAATTGACGACGGTGACCAAGTCTCTGAGCACTTGTGCGTCCTACATTGGATGGTTTATTGCTGCACTTTTCATGGGTCCTGTTATTGAACGCACCGGTCGAAAGGGCGGTATTGTTGTTTCAATCATCCTGAAGCTCATTGGGATTGCATTGATGACATCCGCTCAAAGCGTCGGCATGTTCATTGGAGGCCGTATAATTTTAGGATGGGCCAAAGGAACCGCAGCTATTGCTTCTTCCACGTAAGTCTTCGTTTACGTGCTCACTAAGCGCAGCCACTTGCTGGTGCATTATCTGACACAAAATATGGACCACAGTTGGTTGGCAGAGACTTTACCATCGGACATTCGTGGACGAGGCCTAAGTGTCACGTACTCGGTCTTTTTCGTTGGTGCACTCCTCGCTTCTGGGATATGCTATGGCACGGCAAATATAGCTAGCTCATGGTCCTGGCGTCTTCCATGTTTACTTATGTCTATGTGGTCCCTTGTTTGCTTTGGTGTACTGTTTGCGACGCCTGAATCGCCTAGGTGGCTGGTGAGCACATCTTGGACCCAAAGTTCGACTTTTATGAAGCTCATGATTGCTGATAAATCATGTCACAGGCTTATCACGGCCGAGAAGACGAAGCCTTAAAGGTTGTAGCGTCCATTTATTCGTCCGGTGACGTTTCTTGTCCGGTTGCAATTGCCCAGCACCTTGAAATTCTCAACGCAATGCGACATGAGCAAGAAAGTGGAAAGACGCTCTCCTACGCGGAGATTGTGCGAACCCCTAATTCTCGCAAACGCCTCATTCTCGCTCTGAGTGTGGCAGTTATCTCTATGTTATCGGGGAACAACATCGTATCATACTACCTGGGTGATATGCTTACTACGGCTGGAATTTACAACAGTCATGTACAGCTTCAAATTGTGAGTACTAATCTTGGTGATTTTAATGGCCGGAATTTTATGGGTCGAATCTAACACATTTAGACAATCGTCCTTAATTCATGGGCATTAGTCTGCGCAATGTCTGGCACTTTCCTGACGGATAAACTTGGACGAAAAACGTTGTGCTTGATGGCATGCACTATGATGACTATTACCTTGTTCTTGGTTGGAGTTTTAACTAAATGTTTGTCATCCACGATCATTCAGTTCAAATTGTGACATTTAATTACATACTAACACACGATTTCCAGTCTTTGGAAATGGAGCCGATACATCCGGGGTATATGCCACGATTGCCATGATTTTCCTTTTCCAAGGCTCTTATAGCTTCGGTATCACCCCTATAACCCAGCTTTATCCGCCTGAGGTGCTTAGCTACTCGATCCGTGCAAATGGCATGGCAGCTTGGACTCTAGTTGTTAATCTTTGCGGGTCAGCTTTCTTCTCCATTACTAGCATCTTATTCATCAAACTGACATAAGCTATAGACTTCTCTCGACACTGGCAATGCCAATCGCACTGGGAGCGATTGGTTGGAAGATGTACATGATCAATGGTGCGTGGGATGCACTACAAGCAATATTCGTGGTATTCTTTTGGATTGAGACCAAAAATCTCTCGCTTGAAGATATTGATCGGGTGATTGATGGCAACCCGCCACTCAATGGCATCGACCCTGAAGGGCACTATGACAAAAAGGATACCAAAGACCTGAATCCGATCACAGAGCATGAAGTTCAGAAGACGACCCGGGTTAAGCGGTTTTTCTGACTTACGTCTTAGTTCCTTTGCCCTTTTGTTTTCTAACGTTGCTAGGGCTTATACCGTGGTTAGTTGAATAAATTGACATCTCTCAAGATTATGCAACTACAGCAATGAATCGATGAAATGGCAGAAAAACTGTGTGCATGAAACCAACGAAAGAGTAAACACTATTGGCACAATAAAAAATAACCCCTAAATAACGTTCGGATCGTGTATGTTATTTTTCTTATTGGAACATTTGATCTTGGCTCAAACCTCGACCCTTTGTTGACCTGTGTTACCAAGCGTTAGCTGGACATATCATATATATGTTGATATTAACATCGACAGCCATACTCATCGGATGTGTTTTTTGGTGTCGATAGCAGAGGACAAGATGAATCAAAAGTGTTTACACCGCTGATAAGCCTGGCAAGAAGCTGCTCTAGCTGATCAGCATCGGGTGTGACCGACTGCACAAGTCGGGGTATTGGGGTATTGGGAGGATCTTTATATTGAGCCACAGGCTCTGTAGCCCGGCCGTCGAGAAAATGGGGAGAAGATGGATATATATCGTTTTGCAATTGTGCCATGTTAAGAGACCAAAGGAAAAATATGATGAAAGATGAATGCGAGAAGAACCAATCCCAGGATTTGATTGCTGCTAACGAAAGAAGAAATCACCGTAAGTGTCCGAGGGAATATGTTCTTTATGTTGGGCCCCACGGCTCATTTTTGGGATAAATACACCGTATATAGTGCAAACCGGGTAATTTGGAGTGTCTTGATCTTGATCTTTCTAGTTCCAGACCGGCTGGCAAATCGTGCAAGGTATATCAAACGTGTTTCCCCTCTCTTTCTTGAACCATATTTTCTCTCTGTGTGACAGCCACTTTAAGCCATCTATGAGTCCGCATCCTCCGAAGTTGACGGATCTTGCAGAGGAAGCAAAGTTTTTCGCTATCACAGAGGTTACTGAGGAATATCGGGGTTGGACAGTAGAGTCGAACAGTGTTACCCTCGCTCAGGGGCCGATCTACTGTGTGTTGCCCATTGGCGTCGCAGAATTCACCGAAAGGAAGTATACAGAAACAGTCATGGTTTTATGTCAGATACACCAGTTTATTCCATCAATTGACACCAGCATGTTCATTGATGGGGTTGTAGACATGTACATAAGTAGTAGTGTTCCAATGTCCAGTTTCGGGGTTGATATTGCAAGGAATGAATAAAAGGTTCACTGAAGAGTTAGGTAGGGAGATACCCCCTTTATTCACTAGAGAAGGCCCCATGGAAACAAAACCATGAATCATTTTCAATAGCAGGATGAACAAATGCAATAGATGTGATGAAATCTGAGCCAGTCAAAAGTTGATTAGGTAAACCGCGGGATGAGCCTGAAGGCCGGGGCCTCCACGAACCTCCCGCGAACGTATCAAACGGCATCACAACGCCGTCCACAGCCAGGGACCCCAGACTTCATCTCAACCTCAATAGTCCGGTGGAGATTATCTAGAATTATCCACCGACGAAAAAAACCCGCAGCGACCCAACCTAACCACCGAACACCAACTCGCAACCCAAAACCAACCTCACCACCCATCATGAGCTTCCTCTCCCGCGCGGTCACTTTGTTCGGCCTCATCCTGATAGCTCACGCGTAAGCTCTCCAATCATCGGCTTAATAACTATATCTACTCCCCCTCGAGCGAAGCTAACAATTCCCTCTACAGAGGCTACTCGGCCCACGAACACACTGTCCTCTACAGCAACCTCACATCCACCGCCCTCCCACAAGACATTATCATCGAAACCCTTGTTTCCGTATTAATTGTTTCAATCGGACTGGTCTTGGGCGCGCAGAAGTTGAAGCCGATTAGCTGGCGCGAATGGGCGGGCGAGATCGAACGGGATGGCGGAGCGCGCAACCCGTACCTGAGTCTGGAGGAGCGTTATGGATTCTGGGATATTCGGGTGAGTCTTATCTCTACTTTGATGTGTATCTTGCCGGAACTACATCCAGATGTGGATTTATAATGATGTGCTTTTATTGCGGGACATCAATCTTTGCTTTGAGTCAGGAATCTCAGGAGCTAACATTTGGAAAAAAAATATAGGCTAAGCGAAAGGAGTTTGCGGACTGGGTTCGCGGTCAGGATGTGTCGATCAAAGAGTGATTGTTGAATATTGAATATTGAGTTTGTGATTATGTGCTGCAGTGGGGGAGCTGTATAATATGCATTGCGGCAAAAGGATTCAGTTTTCAAATGAGATGCTCAGTTTGTTGCTGATTATGATATCTACATCCAGAACCGATAGTCGTGTACTAATCTTGGATAATCACTGGTGGCATGCGCCGATGATGAGGTGGCAAACTCATATTCATGGGATATACTCTAGAGGCGACCGAGAGGTTGCACAGACATACCACCCGTACGCCTCCCTGGCTGCCCGCTTGCTTGTGACCTTGAGCAATGGGATCACTGCTAGATATAGACGCTTTTGGCGCACCCGATTTGCATTCCCGCGCCATACTGATGCAGGATGGCGATGTATAATCTAGGCCATTGGAAGCATGACTCCGCCTAAATTATTGTGATTAGCCCAATAAGCAAGGGGGTTATATCACCTGCACGGTAGCAATAGGCAAGCTTATTCTAGAGTCGTCCGAGAATGCTTGGCTCAGCACAGGGAATCATGCGTTGAGGTGATCGCAATCCTGTATCTGGTGATGGGTAGAAGGCAAGTTGAGACCGAAGGCGAATTGCAGGTGCAGCCATGTAGTGCTGTAAATTGTATACATACGATGTAGCTGTACAACCTAATGACACAATATGCATGTCAATAGTACTACATACCTGTCCAACTAGTCACAAAAAGACCATCTGCAGTGCTCTGGGATCAAGCTTAAACCCTCGAGGTGCACGGTACGAGTATAGTATGTCGACCCTCTTTGTCCACTTTGATATCCTATGTACACCGTACGGAATAGGAAGATACTGCTATTTTAGTCAAGGCACTGCCCAGAAAAAAGAAAATATAAATATAGATGCGGTCCCCTACTGGATGGAGTTAACCGAGCCGTTGACTTGTCTCAAATTGACCCACCTTCGTCTGATGATCTGAGGAGTCTACAAAGTACGGGTTGGGGTTGCTGGTGCCCAAAGCACCAACCTCGAGATAATTGGTGTACAGAGTATTCCGTAGGGTGGAATTTGTGAATTAGATATTGTTAAAACTAGCTACATCCTTAAAACAATAATCTAATAATACTACAATGCCTAGTACATAGTAGAGGAAAAGGTACAGAATTTACCTCGGCCAACGGAGTACCTGATTTGATGACAACTGGAACCAAGTGATGTCTCACTTGGAGGCTGGTTCGACTTTCTTAGCCCCAAGACACGTAGGATCGCGCCATTATCTGAGGCCTAAGAAACTATTACTCATAGTAGTTTATATTGAGTCAGATGTGAGAAAATCCAGAACTGAACTGGATGGCATCAAAAGGGATTCGTATGCCGCCACGCGGTCAAGGGTATGTCCCACTTACTACTCCGTACGGGGTAGTAACTTCCAGGGTAACTTCCAGGGTAAGTAAACTTTCAGGCTACTGAAATCTGAATTATTGGCTGAAATTGAGACATATTTCGTTCCAAGTTTATAGATTTCTATATTTGTTATGATTACGGAGTACTTTGGATAGGCTGCCCAGCCCCGGTGGTCAGACGCGGCTAAGTTAGCTAGTGTCGGCATATTGCCACTATGTCAATATGCCAAGTATTCCAAGTAATTCCAATTATTTCAATTATTCCTTGATTTCGTGCAAAAGAAATAGGAACGCATTCTATATTTGCTGTCATTGCAGTTAATTATATTTGTCACGTAGCATTGTAGAAGTGAATATCCCCTATGAATATATCACCAAATACATGGGGCTTGTGGATTTGGTGTGACCCCAGAAATCGACTAAAATAGAAACAGCAAGACCTTGCAGATCTCAAATTGCGCTAGATCCAGACTCTGATCGCTGACTGGAACAGGTATTGGCAAAGTACGTGTGTAAACAGTCTACAATATGAAACTTCCGTTGTTTCCCAGGACAACCCCCAGCCTTATAATCCCACCACCCCCAGCCTTTTTCTGAGATCACTTTTATTTCTCTCTCCACCCTCCCCATATTTCCTTACAATAATCCATCTAATAATCTCTAATCCATCAAAATGCGTTTCTCCATCGTCTTCACTACCCTCTCGGCCATTGCCCTGGCCAGCGCCCAGAGCAGTGCCTCCGTCGAGGTAAGCAGAACCAAAACATCATACCATACCACCAAAAGAACAACATAAGCTAACCAATCCAACAGACTGTTGACAACCCTGCCACTCAGTACCTGACCCAGACCAACTCTCTCGGTGTCGTGACTGGCCAACCTGAAGCTGTCACTACTCAGCCCTCTGCTGTCACCAGCCAGGCCGCTGCCGTGACCTCGCAGCAGCCCGCTGCCTCCATCCCCGCCGGTCTGACCTCGCCCGTCGCCGGCCCCGGCGCCACTCACACCACTTTGTCCACTGCCTCCAGCAGCGCTGGCACTGGCACCGGCTCCTCTGCCACCGGCACCCAGACCTCAGGCTCTTCGGCTACTGGTACCTCTTCCACTAGCACCAGCTCCTCTGACTCCTCCGAGTCCTCATCCAGCTCTGGCTCTAGCTCCAGCTCGTCTGCTTCTGCTTCCAGCTCAGCCTCTACTGGTGGCGCTGCTATGGCCACCGCTGGCCCCGTCGGTCTCGGCATGGTTGCCGGTGCTGCTCTCGTTGCTTTCCTCTAAGCAAATTATGAGCCTTGTGACTGGCCAACGTCAATCTCATGTCTCCTATCGTACTGTGATGTCCACTCCGGTCCCAGTTAGGTGAGGGGTTGGTTGCGGTCGGTCGGTTATGTTGATCCAGTATTTGGATTAACGGGAATGAGGGACATGAATATGCGAACATCGATTATTTTTTTTAAGGGGAATTTGTTATTTCCCTCCCCCCAGGTTTCATATTGAATTTTTAATTCTTTAGCATTGGGCAGGACTCGTCTGTTTCACTGCGTTGTACTCGGAGGCGCATATTCACGGCGCACCTGGTTCCAACTTTTTTCTTCTCTCTTTGTGATTAACTTAATCCATCCCTGGGTAAATACGAGCCTTAATTTCCTGAGTATGTATCGAGAGTATAGATCATAAATGTGCGTTAGACATGTCGCAATTCCTCACAATATTATGGTAATAATTCATGCATATGATCGACAAGGGCTCGCTCCCTCATTTGTAGCAACAAGCAAATCTTAATTATTGCAAGGGGTCAGTGGGTACAGGTCATGATACATATCCCGCGATAGGTATTACGTATGTACGGAGTATGTAGTACATACATAGTCAGTCAGTCTCGTTAACGAGTGGGTGAATTTGGATTTCATCTAGGCACGCATTACACCACATATATGGAGTACCCCGTACAGCGTACTTAGTCCACAGCTTCTCGGAATAACACGCAAGGACCGTGATATAATTTTGTTTGGGCTGAAATAGGAGGCAAGGGCCATGAGCTCTCATCTAATTCAAATATTACTCTACCAAGACTTATACATGCCTGGCAGCTGCTATCGCTCTCGCACTCAAGGGACACGCCATGACCGCTTTCGAGGTACACATGTTGTCACCCAGATTCAAGAGATTGGAGAATTTAAATCACACTCCTTATCTTGCGGCTATTGATTAGATGGGGACTTGGCCCCATTCGAGACCTTGGAACTGAATATTATGGTGGCAGAATGGCCAGCTCTATCCCAAACTACCCTCAACAAGAACGACTAGATGCTGAGTACCCACGGCTCAAAAAACCATCAGATCTATTGTGCCGTATTGTAACAGATGCTTTTTGACCTCGCCGTTGAGGTTGATATTACCATCGTTCCACCGGAAAGTGCCTTTCTTTGTGAAGGTAACAAACACCATGCGATAGTACGACAACCACGGTCAAGCTCATTTCAAGAATGGGTGTACCCAGGGCATGAAAAGGCTGAAAGAAATAATGTAATTGGGAGTCAATAAGCAAGAGTAAAATTGAATGAGAGATCGTTGAGACCGGAAAGGACGAAAAGACATTGAAAGAACTGCTAGCAGTAGAAGAAAACCGGCTGCTTGAAGGTTTTTACAGGAGATAACTCTCAACAATGCGCTTGTCCCACGTTTAGAACGAGTGTCAAATTTCCCAGTTGTAAGCAAAAGCTGCGTCATTGGGACATCTTCATTTTCTGCCGCAAACTCAATCAAGTTGCAGCCTTACATCAGCCCCGTCTTCTATACGGAGTAGCTAAAGCGGCGATATCACTCTGTCCAGACTCCACTACTTGCGGAGAGGGAAATGTCATGCCAGTTGCTGTTGGGGAGTTTCTGCTCACACCCATCTTTGGCATTCGAGTGGCCAAATCTCGATGACCCCCTCGCACAGTCCAAATATACTTTTAGCTATCTATATGAAGATAGCTGGACCTTCTTCCTCTTTCTGTAAGCCTGACGTATGAATGATATAATATAAGTAGGCAGGGTATTATTTTTCGCCAAATAAGGAGATATGGCTCAATTAATCTCTCCCCCTTTATATTCCTAACTTCCTACAATAGATGTCTCATGGGATAGCAAGGGATATAGCAAGGACGGGGTGAAAGGGCAATCCCAAAGAGGTAATATTAGTTACGCGTCTATGACGCGACAAATATCACGTGACTGACGCGCGACCGAAAAGGTTAGTGCGACCTCCACTCAAAACAAACCGTCGACGAAGTAACCATTTCTTATCATTGTGATTGTGATTGTGATTGTTGTGCTTTCACTGGTCCGCATCACTTTCTGAATTTGCATTGTTCTCCAACATAGTTTATCCTATTCTTTTAGTACCCTACAACCATCCAAAAGTCCAGCATGGTAAGTCATTTATGTTCAACTCATTGACACATCGGTTTCCCAGCAACCACTGTATGCTCGTGCTCTGTATCTGACATGGATATCTAGCCGTCCAACTTGCGCCGGCTAGCTGCCGACCATGCTGCCCTGCACCGCGATCTTCCGCCGTACTACTTGCAGCCGTCAGACGGTGACGACCTGTCACAGCTGACAATACTTCTCACGGGCCCAGCGGGCACACCTTTTCACAGGGATTATGGGAGCTCCATCTTAAGATGCCCGATGACTATCCTAAGAGTCCCCCAAAGGCTACCTTTAAGACGAAGATATGGCATCCAAACATGGAGGAGCTCACCGGAGCCGTCTGTGTGGATACGCTTAAACGGGATTGGCAGCCCAATTTAACACTCCGCGATGTACTGGTGGTAAGTGGGACAGCGCTAGGGAAATGAGTTTTCGAACTAACGACAACACTTGTTTCTATTCAGACAATCTCATGTCTACTTATCTACCCCAACCCGGACTCTGCCCTCAACGCTTCTGCGGGCGCTCTTATGCAAGAGAACTATGACGCCTTCGCACACCAAGCCAAGCTCATGACCTCAATCCACGCCCCGATCCCACCCAACTTCAAGGATGCAGTAACCGAAGCAAAGCTCCGAGGTGAGGAGGCAGGGACAGCACGCGAGGAGAAAGAAAAGGACGCAGTCATTCAACGCCCGCGGAGACAGGCCCGCGCCCACGCCGCTGCAAGCAAGAAAACTGCCCGCAATACCACTGCATCTGAAAGCACACCACAATCCTCATATGCTTCCCAATCCTCATATGCTTCCCAATCCTCATATGCTTCCCAATCCTCATATGCTTCCCAATCCTCATATGCTTCCCAATCCTCATATGCTTCCCAATCCTCATATGCTTCCCAATCCTCAAACCCTTTCGCCGAACCTCCCCCGTCCATGACAGACGACGTCGACAGCGAAAGCGACGACCCCGCTAGCGCAAGCAAAGAAAACAACCCAACTCTTTCCCCCTCACCTGTCTACTTCGCGCCCCCGAGTCCTCGTAAGACTGCCTTGGGAAAACGCCCCCTCTCCGTCCTCTCAATTCACTACCCGGAAGACTCCGATGCAGACATGATGCTCATCGATTCTGACAACGACAACGACGCCCCCGCCATGACCTCCAATGAACGAAACATCACTGCAAACACACGTTCCCGTACTTCATCACCACTACGGAAAACACCCAAGCTCTCCCTACTCTGTGGAGGAGTCAATGCCTCCGGCCGTCTCCGCGATGAGATGCCAATATTCGAAGACTTGCCCCAGCTGGCTATGCAAGACCCCCTACGTCGGCTGAGCGGGGACGGTAAAGAGAACCGCGGATCCGTAGCCGTACGTGGGTTGAAAGAGAAGCGTGAATACCAACCCATGAAAACGCTTAATGGCTCTACTCCCGTTTCTCCAGCACATGCTCAACTACCCACGCCGTCACTACCATCGTCATCTCTGTCAGGCTCTTCCAATTCTGGAATCCCCAAAAAGAAAGCCACAAGCGGCTTGCACAAACGCCTAGCTGTCAGAGCAAAGCCGCGTATTGGAATCCGCCGGCTATGAGAAATCCATCCATCTATCAGGAACTTGATTTAATCTGATGGATTTCTTTTGTGCTGCATTTTCAGCCCTCTGTTTCATTTCGATAATTGGAGACAAACCAACTTCTGATTTGAGTCGAGCTGATTTTGATTTTAATTGGCTTTTGTTCTCCCCTCTCTCTACACCTATTTCACTACCCCTGCCCCCATTAGCGACATTTCTTGATACCCTTGGTGGTCTGTTGAATTCAACCGGACTTACAAAATTGCATGAAGCGAGGAGCGAGGAGGACTTCTGGAGCTGGTTCTATTACTGCATTGGCAACATGGCCAGGTTGGGCAAGGTGGCCCTGTAGTTACAATTTGACTTAGCTTGGACATAGTTGTCTGTTTGTTTATGAATTCGTATGAAATTACATGTCTCATGATAGTAACTAGTTACTGTAATACTCAAGGGAAGTAAGTAGCTACAGATCACTTCGTCTCTAGATATAGCAGCTATGAGCTGTGTTCCTTGGCCATCTCTCTTACGCGCATTGGAATTGGGTTCATTCTCTAGCAGGAGCTAGGCAACACCTATATCATAGGTTGATAGTGCAGTCAACAATGTGGCGCAACTTCATGACTTCTACAATCTAGTCCGAGCTTACAGTTTAGCAATGTTGTGATACTTGTGATACTTTCATGACGATATATGACCATATAGATTAATTGTACGTCTGCAGAAAGAGCCCTGCCCAGGCGGAGAGTAGGTAGAAGGTTGTAATACCATAGATTAATCGGAAGGATTTTCTGGGACTATCGAGCTGCAATGTCCTTCCCGCCAAGTTTCCAAACATTCCCAGAGAACGAGAACAAAGAAAACCAGGCAAGCTCTGGCACTAAGAGATTTGCCCAGGTTTCAACTAAAATGCTCAAAAAAAGACAAACAACCGCTTTGCACATATAACTGGATAAGTATAAGAATCCCAGGACACGTCGAAAAGATGATGGGTAGAATTGGGATAATTGGATGAAGCCACCGAGAAAAAGCGTAACCAAGAAAAGATATGCCGATAACGATATGTTCGATCCACGTTGGGATTGGATTATGTCCGTAGGCGTGCATGAGACACAGCATGCTCCGCTTGAGCGAAGAAGCTGCAGGGTGGCATGCAAGAAATATATCCCATGAAGAAAACAGAGCAGAGGTTCAGACCTCTACAGGGCGTAGGGGTTGACAGACCGAACAGTGAGGCATCTAGAGTTGAAATCGAAGTTAGTTAGGAACGCTCATGCTAGGGGGAAAAAAACTGAATGGGAATACATACGGAGGACTCTTGCTCAGGTCAGTCTTCAGGATGATGGGAACTCGGGTCATCTCTGTGACATCCTGGATAAAGTCTCCATCCACCTCGCGCAGCTTGAATAGATTCAAGTACTTCTCCTTGTTGGTCAACTTATTCTCGGGTGCATCACCAGTGCCGGAGGCAATCTTGGGGTCCGAGCGAGTACGGTGAGGTCCCTGCTGGTGGTGACCGTTGCGGGTAGGCGAGGGCGGCATGCTCTGAGTCGAGCGGTCGGCGGAGTTGAGCGACACGCCGGCTGCCATTTCAGTGACATCATCCACATCCTCATCGTCGTCGAAAAGGGCATCGACATCGTCCGCAGACATTGTGCCGGTCTCGGTTTGCTTACGCATGGCCTCATCGCGTTCTTTGGCCCGCTCTCTCGCGGCTTCGGCCTCGCGAGCAGCCGCGGCAGCTTGGGCAGCACGGGAGTTACCGGGCTTGGGACGCTCATCTTCGGGAATGTATGCGGACGAGGGAACACCCTTCTCCCAGTACAGCTCGAGCACACGGCTGTCCTTGCGATACTCAGCCTTCTTGAGCGGCAGCTGGTCGCAGTGAACACGTTTTTCAAAGCCGAATTCCGGAATAAGGACGTCAAAGGCAGACTCATAAACGCAGAGTACAATGCCCTCACTGATGAGATCGCCGCCAATCTCGCGACTCTTACGGTCCATTTTACGGCAGGCCTCAATGTGCACACTCTGCTCCTGGGCGTTGAGAGCCGAGTCTTTCTTGTTGTTGCAAAGATCGGCAGTCTTGTTCAGTGACTCGATATCGTCGTTGAACTCAATGGCACCCTCGGAGAGCACAGCCTCAAGTTGACGGTGCACAATGATATCGGCGTAGCGTCGAGAGGGGTTGGTGAAATGGGTGTAAGCCGGAACATTGAGCATATAGTGCTGGCGCATTTCATCGGGAGTACCACTGCTGACAAAGTACTTGGCACGCTGCATGGCCTTGGCAATGAGAGTCTCCATACCCTGCATCATGTGTTAATACATACATCTATGACGGTGAGTACAAGAAAGTCACTTACCTTGCGAAGATCCACATCTTGAACCTTGCAGAGAGAGCTCTGGAGGCTGCCGCTGCTGCTCGAGTCCATCTCGAAGCCAAGACGGTTCATCCGCTCAACAAACGAAGTAAGACGACGAGAGTTGGGCGAGAACTGACGACGCAGGAAAGCTCTGTCCGGCATAGCGGCCACGAGCTTACGAGCAACAAAGAAGTTGGCCTGGTGGCTCAGCTCCTCAACAAGTTCATGTGCTGGGGTTGACTCGAAAATATTGTATTCGACTGGCACATTCTCGTCATCAAGCTGCTGAAGCAGACGCTGCACAGGAACGTTTGACACGCGGTTACCGAAACGAGCTTCGCGGAACTTGCCAGCAGTGTTCTAAATGGTTGTTAGCATAAGGGAGAGAAAAAAAACGAGTGGGAGAATGCGAATAAACTTACGTGCAACAAGCGGATGCTGTCAGCAGAGATGCCACTGGTGTTGACATCAGACTTGCCCTGAACAAGTGCATTGACCTGATCGTAGTCAAGACGGCCAGCGCTCTTGATGACACCTTTGCCGATCCAGACATCGTCATCCACGATACCAGTGTTGGGATTGGCCTTGAATACCACGCTGACTGTAAGGCGATCTTCGCCAGGGACAAGAGAGCAAAGCTCAGTAGAAACACGGGTAGGCAACATGTTCATGATTCGATCCACCAAATAGACTGCAGTACCGCGCTTCTTGGCCTCACGGTCGACCAGAGAGTTACCCTTGACAAAGTGAGCAATATCGGCCACGTGAACACCGATCTCAACCTTGCCATCGGCAAGGCTCTTCACATGGAACGCATCCTCGAGGGACTTGCTGTCGGCGGGGTCAATCGTAAAGATGGTCTCTTCACGGAAGTCACGTCGCGAAGCCAGGGCGTCTCCCTCGCTAGAGACGGACCAGTCCTCCCAGCCGATGCTCTTCAGCACAGCATCGGAGAAGTCATCCGAACCGAAGTTGTTGTCGCGGAGGAGGGCATCTGTCTCAACCCGCAAGTCACCCATCTCTCCAAGCTGCTCAACGAGAGTTCCGAAGGGATGCAGAGAGGTAATAGGCCACCTCTTGATAGAAGCAACAAAGATTCGGTTGGCGTAGTCCTGGTGCTTCTCAACGAAGTCCCGGGGTGCCTGCTCTGTGGGGATGGCAATAAGTGGAACACGCTTGTCAGTGGGCTTGAACCAGACAATCTTTGGCTTGTCTTGGTGACGGTCATTGTGCGAACGACCTTGGGCACCATCTCTGGCTTGCCGCTCGGCCTCCTGCTTCTCCTTCGTAGCTTGGCTGCTGGGACGCAAGAGACCCAGGGTTCCTGAGAACATCTGGCCCGCCACACGCTCAATGACCGCAACAACATGGCCGGCGTACAAAGGCTTCTGCTCGTCGCTGATCTCATCCTCTTCGCACAGAAGAAGGCTCTGGCCCTCGACCTCGACATCGTCATTCTTCTTCTGGGTAGGGCGCTGGCGAAGACTACCACGGCGACGGATGCTTCCATCCGGGCCAATTTCCTGTCTATCGCCAGTGGAATCGGAGCGACCAAGCTTGTCATTTCCAGCATTGCTGTTGGAGCGGGCATCAGTGATGTCCTTGCGCTTCTTCTTTTCCTCCTTTTCTTTCTTCTGACCCCACACTTCGTCGACATCGAGAAGCTCGATTGCGACATAGTCACCCTCAAGGGCGCGGTTCCGATCTTTGCTACCGCAAATGAAGATGTCGGCATCAAGATCATCGGTGGTAACATAGGCATCGGAACGGTTCTTTTTGTTGACACGCAAAACACCAGCGACCAACTGTCCATTGCTAAGGAGCGCAGGGAGGTTTGCCTGAGGAAGGTAAGGAGTGAAAAGGGTCTTCCGCTGCTGCTGTTGTTGCTGCTGTTGTTGAACAGAAATCTGCGGTGGGGCATGCTGGCTTGCTTGAAGACCACCCATACCTTGGGCGTTCTGCTGCTGAAGAGCTTGGAGCTGAGCCAGCTGGAGAGGGTTCAGTTGCTGACTACCGAACATCTGAGGTGCCATCATAACTTGGCCCTGAGGAAGTTGGATAAGCTGAGGCTGGCCAAGCTGAGGTTGGCCGCCATACTGGAATTGACCAATGGAACCCATGGACTGGTTCATCGAGCCGCGCGAGCGGTGGCCGGGCTGGAATCCACCCTGCTGCTGACCGACAGGCCTCTGCTGATCCTGGCTCTGGTTTTGGTTGTTGGGTTGGCGCCAGTTGCCCTCAAAGTTTCGCGAGGATGACCGAGCATGGCCAGCCTGGCTGGGTCGTCGTTGATTATCAGATTGATTGGTTGTTGGCTCACTGGCTTGGGGGAACTGGAAACCGCCAGCACCGCGACCGGAGATGGAAGCTCGGTTACCACCGATGGCCATCGATTGGCTGCGGCCGTGACCACCAGCCCGCATATTTCCGGCCCGCTGGAAGGCAGGTCCCTGGGGTCCCTGGGGTGCCGGAGATGTGCTGGATGCAGGCTTATCATCCGATGAAGACTGATTATCAGAAGCACTTGCGCCAGGAGCAGGAGCTGGGAACTGGAATCCGGAAGCTGTTCTCTTCTGCTGGGCTAGCTCGGCAGCTTTCTTAGCCTCAGGAAGAGCAAGCGAGTGGCGGCGCTGGTGACCACCGCCGGGAGGACCTCCTCGACCGCGGCCGTGGCCGGTGTTCTCATTCTTGTTATTGTTGTTTTGACCCTGCTGGTTATAATCGGCGTATCCCGATGCTCCAGAAGACGGGGCAGGGGGTGGGCCCATGGGAAGACCAGGGAGAGCAGACTGGTTGCGACGGTGCGAATGCTGGTTCGGTGCGTTCATTGGTACTCCAAGCTGCTGCTGCTGCTGCTGTCCGCCCTGCGGGAACTGGAATGCATTCACTTGCTGTGGGGAGACACCGCCCATAGAGGCACCGGGTTGAAACGAGGGCACCTGGCCCAATTGCTGGGGCTGCAACAGCCCCATGTTAACGTATTGTTGGTGTGTCGCAGCAATTTGTTGCTGCTGCTGCTGGAGCAACTCGATCTGTTGTTGGATGGCCAGTTGTTCCACTGTAAACAAGTTTAAGTTAGCTGGGATGACGGGACTATGGGTTTATAGTGGGCAGTCAAGAGGGCGGTCACATACTCATCAACGGGGTGAGCTCAGATGGACTTCTCCGATGAGCAATATGGAACTTGCGGCCACCGGGGCCCTGAGGCCCAGATTGACTCTGTTGATCCATGATCCCAGATGACAGAAGCTGGCAGTTACTGTAGAATGTAATATGTGTGTTTGGCGGGGCGAATCCGGCGACAGGAGAGACTGGTACTGCGCCAAAAGGCAAATGAGCCGAGTGAGATGGATCACAGGCCAACCAAAAGGAGTCTGTATGTGCGGATTGTGGTTTTCAATACGTAAATTATCCTAGAAGAGTGACAAAGAGCGGATCAGTAAGGGTGCAGGATGGTAGTAGGAGCAAGAGAAGGCGAGAAGAGGGGAACACGGCGATGTTAGAGCCCATATGAAAAGTGAAGCCCAAAGGTAAGAGCGGACTCAACGGAAGCTTCGATCTCAGGGGGAAAGAAGCACACTTGACGATGACCTCACAAATAACCAAAAGGCGGCAAGGGCAATCGAAGCCGGGTGGAACTTCCAAAAGCAAATGCGTGGAGTATATCACAATCCTCTTACCTGCAAGATGAAACTAATGACAACCTCCCAACCCTAGCATTCCAAAATGACGTCTGCAGAGTTCAATGTGGGATGATCGCCTTTTTTTTTTTTTGTTACTAGTCCAAGAGGTGACGAGGGGCAACCGGGGTGATGGCAAGTAGAAGTCGAGGCAATTGCACGTTCAAGGAAAACTTGGAACGAGCAACACTGTAGCAACAGGATGAAGCTTCGAACAGGAGTTGGAAGGACCGAGGGGATGGAGCTGTGCTGGAAAGCACGACTGCAACCGACAAAAAGGGGAATTCGACCAAAAGTACCTCGATGAAGAACCGGGGTGGACTTTAGGTAAAGAAAGCCGTTGAAACGAGCTTGTCTTTAGGATGATTCCAAAGTTCTAAAACGGGGATTCAGAGTTGATCCCCGAAGAGAATGACAGCGAATACTGAAATTAGAGGGAAGGATAGAATAGACGATGAAACCATCGACTAATTCGACTCGAAGGAGCGATATTGGGGGGAAGAAGAGAGGGATGGGATAAGAACAGAGAGGAGGGGGGAAAGGAGAAGAAGAAAGGTGATGCTGGAGATACAAAGAGGTGTGGGGAGAGGGCCATTGGTACGGAAAGAAGAGGGTGTGTTCGGAAATGACCGAACAAGGTTTTATTACAGCTTTTAGGGCAATAATCCCAGAGTGGATCGTGTAAATACTCTGACAGTTATCCATCATACTCTGTTCCATTAGGAGCCATGGATGATCGCCATTGCTACCAACTTCATCATCATCCTGATGCATCCGTTGAACTGCTTCGAGTCTCCACTTAAAGTGTCTAGTATGATCATTGGGGTCTACATGTAAATAGGAGCCGGCGTCTTCTGTACCGGAAATACCGACTCTCCTCCAGTACTCCATACAGAAGTTCAAATATAGAACAACTAGTGGTGGGTTGGCTAGCTTAGGGACTTTTAAAGCTAAAGGATCAGTATCCGCTGGGCTAATTGAATATACCCTAGGGAAAACCCAATTGCAAGCTCAAGTCCGGTATGATCGAAGAAATTTGATCATTTTGTATTTTGTTCTCCCAATTATATAGGGCAAGTCAAAAATGGATGATGCTCACAATGATGTAAACGTCAACGTTTCCAGGCGGGAGCGCGCCAGGGAACCGAACCGGCTCGCGGGTCTTGCTTACATACTCATTTGTCTTGGGGGACCCTCAAGGGGGTTCCCCAAGACCCTCTTTGGCTATATACTGGCAGTAAATCCTAGGAAATTGGTTGATTGATGTTATTGGTGTGTAAATCAATTGAGATTGCTCTTACTGTACTCCGTATGTGTCTCAATCTTCTTAAGTACTAGGGCAAGGATGTTTAATAGCCTGATATTCCCAAAGTAGTGGCCGATATAGTAAGGCGGTGATGAGAAGGCGGTGAAAGTAGTTTGGTCTTTGGTAAGATTGAACTTTACAGGTAATTTATTTTCTTTGGCTTCAAGATAAGGGTTTTGAACATTGGAGGAAATATTTTGAAGGTCAAAGGTACATTCATGTACGTTGAGTACTCAAGTCGCTTACTATTGGATGGTTACGCAATGCAGGCAAACGCTTGATTCCGTTTGTGCCCCTCGAAAAGCTACATGCTAATCCCAACCTTCCCATAGCTTCAATCTCCATGGACCCTCCCTTCTACTACTATTGACGCGACAACGTCCAATTATTCGCTCACGAAACGCGCGATTCACTTTTTGAACTCATCACCTACCTCATAACCTCGCAATTACTCCCACGCCATACCCTTCAGCCTTCCTCTTACCCTCCACTTCAGATCGATAACTACATTAGTCGTGACCAGCACTTCGCTTTGCGATATTGTTCTATGCTGAAGGCTTCTGAACTCGCCTAACTACGGATATGGTCTCGGTTACTTGAGTTCTCTACGTTCACTTGAGTTCCCGCATATTCACTTGACCATCCTTTCCCCTCACCAGCCCTCCGAACCTCCCCGACCTTTCCCCAAACGCCCACTCGACCACTCCTCACCAGGAACCAGAATAAACATATCATTTACTCAAATGTCAACCCCCACAATGACGCGATTCCGAACTCATGTCCCACCCTTGGACAGCCCGTCCAAGCAACTGATGCTTGACCTCGTTCGCGATCTTGAACAAGTCAAAATCTTCGACGCGGATCTGAAAAAGGTTCATCAGTATGAGCGAAAGCAATTTTACGAAAATCTCGATCGGATCGACCGCGAGCGTGAAGCAGTCCACACAGCTGCCCTTGATCAGGCCGCCGCCTTCCACGACCGCGTCCGCGAGGAAGCGGAGACAACTTTAAAGGTTCATCTCCTCGCCGAAGAGGAGGAGCGCCTGCGGAAGGAAGAATCCATTCGCAAAGAAAAGGAACGACTTGAACGTGAAAAGGCTGAAAAGGTACGCCGCGAACGAGAAGCAGCTGCACGCGCTGAGGCCGAACGCCAAGCCAAAGAGCAGGCCGAGAAGAAGGCCCAGGAGGAGGCGGCTAAGAAAGCTGCTGCGCTTGAAACCGCACGCAAAGCTGCGATCGAGGAGAAGCTTCGCAAGGAACGCGAGCAGGCCGACGCCCAGAAGCGCAAGGAGGATGAGGAGGCTCGAAAAGTGCAGGAAGAGGCCGACGAAAAGGCCCGCAGCCAACAACAGCAGAAACTTGGTGCTGGGAACCTTTCGGCTGAGGATATCCAAGAACAGCAACGTTACGTTCAACTACACAAGACTCTCAAGGAAATGCGCAAATGGCTCAAGGACATTGGCCAATCCCAGCCCGACCTCAAGGCGACCATGGGCAATTTACGACGCTCAATCAAGAAGTCTGTTGGCCAGCTTCGAGCCGGAACCGGTGCGAATAAACAGCAGGTACGAAATCAAGCCCCCGTTCAATGGATGTGATTCTTTGAATGCTAATTTTGAAAATCAAACTTAGATTGTTCAACTCAAAGGTGAACTCGAAAAGGCACTTGCCTACCCAGAGCCAACAGTCGACATTCGAAATTTCATTGCATTCCCACCTGAGGAGATTGCAAAGTCGGAGAACAAGGTGCCGGCAATGCTCATCTACGGATTGAACATTCTTGCAAAGAGCTTGATATCCTCTCTTTTGGCTGAAGCGTCCATCAAACAATCCCACGCTGAGCCGATCGGCATCATTGCTGCACAGATTTTCTCCTTTGATATGTTCACGTACAAAGGTATACACATGTCCGACATCATGTGGGCTAAGTACCGTGTTGTTTGTCCTGCTCTGTGGGGATTCACAGGCAATGACAAGACCGAGGGTGGACGTCGTGTCCTGGGTTGGTGGCGTTCCGCAGACACTGGTTCATGGGTCTCTGAACAAGTTCACATGGACCGCATGACCGCACTCGGTGCGGGATATGCTGCTATGACTCTTCGTAACTTTGCGAAGTCCCCACGTCGCAACCCGTTCCCCAACACCATGTTTTGGGTTTCTATCCACAAAATTCTGGCCATTCCGCCCGCGGAGTTGCAGGAGACCCAGATTGCTCTTCTGGCAGCCCTCTTCCGGTCGTCGGGCGAACGCATTATCGGATTCTTCGGCCAGTACGGGCTCGCGCTGATGCACCATGTCATCGTCGAACTGCCCCGCAAGCTTGGGCGGGAGACAATGGCTGTGACACAGCTGAGCACTCTCAAGGAGCTGTACTTGAAAGAGAAGAATTTCGCGTTGTGATTTGGACTGGCAGGCGTTTTACGGGTAGGGAAGGATTCGAACCTTCAGGATCACTTAGGTAGCCCCAGCAAGGATGGCTGGAGGCAATACAAAACATACGGCGTTTTTCTCTCTTTTTTTTTTATCTAGACCGGCGATCATCGCCGGATATCATCATACCCTCTATGAATCATGTCAGAAACACTTTGTATGATAGAGCTTGTTACTATGTATGTAACAACAGCTGAAATCCTACAGCCAATGTCAGCACACTGTGAAAAACGCCCCCCCTGGTGAGTCTGGCTACAATAGAACGTTGGTTGCATTTACATTCCTGCGTGGGCTCGGCTAACCCCAGACTCCCAAGCCACAGAGCCACAGCCATGCATTGAACATTCTGACAAGCCCCCACTCACATACCTCGTGGCTCAGTACACAACCACCACCTAAGTCCTAATTCTGACCAACACATTGTAGAACCAAACGCCTGTATATTGGAGCGTTTCCATCCTCGGATTTTCAGTTCCCTCAAAAGGAACCAAACCCGCCCCTTGCTCATCCCACCCCTGCCATTCATGCATGAATCTACGCACCTCATTCGTTCGCCACTCATCCACATTTCCGAATGCTGTTTCCACTAGTGCGGCTTGACCAGGCGGGAAACTGACCGTCAATACTGTTATTTAACCGGAACTAACTGGGTATCCATCTAGATTTGGAGCTGAAGCTGGGCCGGGAAATGCCGGCTACCAGATTTGGGGTTCCGGGGAAATATTAGGTCTTGGGGAGAAGGAAGATTTCTTTCAAGGTATGTATGGATATCGATGGTGATAATGAGGATTCGAGGTGAGTACTGGCTAGATATTTTATGCATACCTTTTTACGTGTGTTCTTGTTTGAGATGAGTATTTGGACTCTTGAATGTTTTAACTCGGCTGTTATACTGCAAAGAAAGCTAGATATGTACTCCTCTACTATGTAGCTGAAACAAGTCTCCATTGTATGGAAAGTAACCCAACTTCCCAGTGACGTTGTAATTGCTCCAGACGTTGTGTGGTTCAGGATGGCAAGCGGTGATATGGGGCCACCCTTGGCTGCCATTGACCAATCCACAACGAGATCCAACTCTGCAATGTTGTAAACTTGGATTCTGACTGGAACATGCATCTCTGCCTTGACCATGGTGATTAGCTAATTGTGAAACCTGCAGGTGGTATGAGCTATCTCAAGTACATTTTGGCTGCAAGGGACAAAATTTGGAGTGGACGGGCTAGACCAGTGCATCATGCCCAAAGGCAGTTGTGGAGAGAGAGGCCCGGCTAGATTCTAGTGAACCCATAGGAAATTCCAGTTCCAAAGGTATCTCTCAGTGGTTCTCTTCTCAGAGGCAATGAGGATCGGCGAGGTGGGCGGTGTGGGCCAAACCACAATTACAATGTGGTTCCTTGCCATCCGATCGATTCTGGATTTCCCCAATTCTCTCCACATGGGGGCGGTTTTCCAGAAATCAGTTGGGCATCTGGAATTCTGGGCTGGGCGTTGTCAAGGTGACATCACGACTCATGCGGCTATATCGAAGATATTAAGGATATTAAGATGGGCATTGGATACAACTCAATGGAATGCGCGTTGAAGGAATTATGAAATCGAAAGATTATCTAGGTAAGGATATAGGTAGGACAGTCGGATCATAGATAGTCACGGTCATAGAAGCCTACAACAGAGGTAAAGGGGAATTGTTTCATCCACGGGCCCAAGAATAGTCTTTGTTTACTCTGATTGGTTCCCGGGTGCACCCCTATAACCTCCAGTGGGGAACTCTCCACAAGACAAAGCCAGACCCTGTCAGGGCCTAAACCCTCAATTTCCCCCCGTTCCCGGTCCTCTGGGTCTTTCTTCTTGGTCCCTGACGTACCTTCATTTTCCCTTTATAACCCTTACACTCTTTTTCTTCTTTTGTCACTCTTTGGTCGAATCTCTCGTTTTCATCGACCTCATCTTTCATAATGCGTACCTCTGGTCTTATTTCCCTTCTGCTGGCCGCTGCCCCGGCTCTGGTCTCTGCTAAGGGTACTCTCGGTTTCTCCCTCGGTGACAAGAACGCCGACGGTACCTGCAAGTCCACCAGCGACTATGAGGCCGATTTCGATGCCCTGAAGGGCCTCTCTACTCTCGTCCGTACCTATTCCGGCACTGAGTGTAAGACTCCTCAGAACATTCTGCCTGCTGCCAAAAACAAGGGCTTCAAGGTCGTTCTCGGCATGTGGTAAGTTTCTAGTTCTTCCCCTCGCCCCTAAGTGGAACTATTTTTAACCAAACTTTTCCTTTTTTAGGGTTGGCAAGCCTACCGACACTAAGAACCTGTTGGAGGAGCCTTCCTTCAAGGGAGATTGGGCTGCCATTCAGAAGGCCATCCCCGGTTACGAGGACGTCATTCACGCCATCACCGTCGGATCCGAGACTCTCTACCGTGGTGACTTGACTGGTCCTCAGCTCCACACTTATATCAGCCACGTTATGGATAATGTGCCCAAGGGTGTTCTTGTTGGCACCGCCGAGAGCTGGAACAAGCTCGCTGACGGCACCGGTGACGCCCTGTTCACCCAGGAGCCCGTTGTGAAATATGTGTAAGTGGGGGATAAACAAGGACAATGGGAACATTGCGCGCCAATACTGACCTACTTCATAGCTTGGCCAACGCCTTTGCTTACTGGCAGGGTACTTCCGCCGACGAGGCCCACAAGACCTACTTCGATGACATGGCTGGCGCCATGGAGCACATTCAGAAGATTGCCGGTGACAAGGCCGACCAGATCAACATTGTCACTGGTGAGACCGGCTGGCCCACCGATGGTGGTTCTGACTACGAGGCTGCCAAGGCCGGTACCAAGAACGCCGAGAAGTTCTGGAAGACCGGTATCTGTGGTATGCTCAACTGGGGTGTTGACCTCTTCTACTTCGAGGCCTTCGATGAGTCCTGGAAGCCCGATACCAAGGGTGATAACGGCGAGATGAAGGATGAGCAGCACTGGGGTCTGTTCACCGCGGACCGCAAGATCAAGTTCGATACATCTTGCCCCAAATAGACCATGTGTGACTATTTGTTCGCTTCATCTGAGTGTCTTTGCTTTGATGGCTTGCCCGCAACTAAGCGGTTTCTTTTTCAGATTGTATTCATTTATCCCGGGGATTTTCATCTCCTACTCCAATGGAAATATGGTTTAATTGGCTCTGGCTGTATAACTAGATAACAACATGGACATTGCTGCAGCGTTGCGCTGAGTTGAAATTGCACTTACAATACAAAATATAAACTGGGGAGCAGTTGCAGTCTATTATGACTATATAGATAGTGGTAGTATCTAGTAAGGTGTCAGAAGGTTGGTTCCCCAATGCTCTAATTCTGCAGTTTCACTCACAATTCATCAAGTCCACCACCAACCAGAATTACAGGCTATACAGGTCCCTAAACGCTGTTGGCCTATTCAACAACACTTGAGGATGGTCAAATTCTACTAATTGTCCATCACTTAGCACCGCGATCCGATCAAAATCTAGAATACTATCTAGACGATGCGCGATGGAAATAATCGTAGCTCCTTCAAACTCCTGGAGAATCACCTCTTGGATCACTTTATCGGTGGCTAGATCAATGCTGCTAGACACTTCATCCATCACAACAATCTTACCCTTTCGGAGAAGAGCTCTTGCAAGACAGAAAAGCTGTTTCTGTCCTGGCGAAAAGAATTCCGCGTCCAAATCGACACCGAGGCCTCCTTTAGACTCAATGAGCGACCATAGGCGGACTTTGGAAAGTGCATCAATGATCTCTGCATCATTATGCTTCTGCAAAGGGGAGGCATTAAGTCGAATAGTTCCCTTCATTATGAAGGCGTCCTGTGGTATGGCGTTGATTCCAGCACGAACAGTCTGTTTAGGAATCTTCGTTATATCCACGCCGTCGATGAGAATAGAACTTTCCGGTGAAACCTCAAGTAATCGCAGGAGAGTCATAATCAAAGAACTTTTCCCACTACCCGTTTCCGCATACTCCTATTTTCTCGCCGGGCTTGATATCCATGTTGATGTCCTTGAGAATGGGAATGCCAGCCAGGGAATAGGAGGCAGAAACCCCTTTCAAAACAATACCACCCCTGTCCGGCCAGTTTTCTGGAACGGGCTCACGCTCATCCTCGAGATTCTCTGTCGGTGTGGTTGAAGTGAAGGTCTTCAAGCGTGACACGGCGCCAATGGAAGTCTCCAATGCAGTCCATTGCCGAACAATCCATGTCAAGGATGCGCTGAAACTCATAATGTTCAGCAATGCTAAGCTGGCGTATTCCGCTCCCACAGATTGACGGAGCTCAACAATCAGTACCATCAGCAGAATAGCGAGCACTGCCACCATCACATCTAGAACGATGGATAGCCACCGCTGGATGCAGAATAGCAGGTAATACGCCCGCTGGGAGTTATCTAAGGCGCGTAGGTTTTGATTTACAAAATCCTCGGACCATCCAAATGCTCGGATAGTGACCAATCCAGAGAGGGACTCGATGAAGTGCGTGTACAGCGGTGACTTTGCCTCCAGGTCGAGTAGACGCACTTGGCGGGAGGTTCTGAGGTAGAACTTTTGTATGACTATTGATTTTCGACTGTTAGCTCCGGCTATCCCAAATTCTCTTCTATAGAACGAAAGCAGATACTTACCCCACACGATAGCAACCACTGGTGGCAGCGCAAAAGCAAAATAGCCAGTTGCTATACACATCAATATGGCGCCCATTATCGCTTGAATCATAGAAACCACCAAGTCAATAAGCGTAAATGGAAGTTCTTTGTCAACGATTGACATGTCCTGGCTGAAACTGTTCCTGAATGTTAGCGAGTATATATAGCAATGCAAGGTAAACCTCCAGCCTACCGGTTTGTCGTGACGCCTGTATCTGTACTTGTGAAGAAGGACAATGGAGCATCCATTACCGATTTGAGAAGTCCAGCATGTAGTCTTTCGGCACTGCCTGGCACCACGTAGAGGAAGAAGTGGTAAACAGAGACATTCCAAAATATGGCTCCTATTCCTGCTATTATTCCATATAATCCGAGGTACAGCGGACTAACTTCATCCCCACTGGTTGCGTATGCTTTCGTCCACAGAGAAACAACAAGCTCCGTCAGTTTCACAGCGACCCCGGAAAAGCTCACTAAGAACAGTGAGAGGCATGCTCTTGGCCAACCGATCGAAGCAAAGTAATACTTATAGGTAGACCATTCGCCAATAGGTCGATTGAGTTCATCCTGTCCGGCTTTTTTCTTTTGCACTGCACCGCCGTTTGGAGGTTCAATGGATATTTCCTTTGCGGAGATACGAGTCCCATCGGAATCTGATTCATACTTGTGCCTTTTCTCCAGGCTTTCCACATACCCTCCAGCGCCCCGGAGCTTATCAAGCGAGCCCTGTTCGGCGATGCCTCCAGTAGCATCCAAAGCAATAATATAGTCAGCATAGTGGAGGCGATGAACGGCATTGGTGACGAGAAGAACTGTTGCCTCCAGTTGTCTAAGCAAACCAGTCTTGCCAAATAGTCTTGTGAACACAATTTCCTCTGTCTCGGGATCTAGTCCAGAAAAGCCATCGTCGATAATCATCAGCTCAGATTTGGCATATAGCATCCGGGCCAGAGCCACGCGCTGCTTCTGCCCGCCACTAAGTGAGATTCCTCCACTTCCCACGATAGTATCTTTTAGTGATTGATTAGTTGTTATCATCTTTGCATTGAGTTATGCCACTGCATTGAGGTAGACATACCATGTGAGTCTGGCATCATTGCAATATCATGATCTAGGGCACATGTGACGACCACTTCCTCGTACCAGTCAACATTCAATAGCGAGGGCCCTATAATGTTCTGTCGGATTGTTGTGTTTTGAATCCATGGCTTCTGGTCTGCAAATGCACTGGTACAGGAGTCACGGTGCACTGTGCCCTGGGAGACTGGTGTCTCGCTCATGAGGCCCTTCAACAAGGTGCTTTTACCACACCCGACTGGTCCAATAATGAAAACAAAGCCTTTCCGCGCCATGGAGAAACTGACATCTGTGATTATAGGGGTGTCTGCAGTCCATGCAAATCCTGCGTTTTGCACTTTAATGAGAGTAGGGCTGGGATCACGCTGTTTCCGGGAATACAGTTTCACATTCACTAGATTTTCCTGGTTACTGTCTTGGGAGAGAAAAGTTGTGATGTCTTGTTCGGTATTTTTCACACCTTGTCCACTGGCCTTGAAGGATTCTTCCAGCGGTATGAATATCAATTTGCGGGATGGGGACTTTAAAAATTTCTCGATCCTGTCAAAACAAGCGAATGCGGCTTTGAGTGTTGGAATTGTTCTTAGCATAGTATTTACCGGGTTCGATAACATGCCAACCAGAGAAAGACCAGTGAAAGCAGTGGCAGAGGTGAAGTTCAACTTCTCGTGGTCCTGGATAAGGGCAAATACCAAGAATGTAACGAAAGGAGCTAGCACTCTCATGTTATTTGCTGGAGAAGAGTTAGGACAGATGATTCCAAGTATATTGTGTTGTACACATACTAAAGAACACGCTAGCCGACAAAAGACGTCTGAATAAGGTCGACATTTTCAATTCCGTGACGCGGAGATTCTGAACTGTTTCAAAAACAATCGGTGTAAAACCGAGCATCTTCACAGCCTAGCGATGTCTCCGTTATTCTCCCAACCCAAAGCCACACCCATAACGCACTACTCACCTTCATTGACCCAAGCATTGTGGCTGTGACATCGATACGTGTCTGTATACCTTCGTTCCACCGTTTCTGTGCTTTGCCGATATAACTCGAGATCTGTATGATGCACAGCGTTGACACAATTGCGACAACGGCGGGTCCTAGGAAGGATAATCCCAGTTCTCGATACAGTAACCACATGGCGATACCCAGTTCAAGTGGAACTGCCCAAATTTCATGGAGGTTTTGGAAGCCTCCGCATATTGTTTCTAGAGACAGCGCACGGGAAAAAAATGAGTTATGTTTCAAATAGCCCACAACAGACAATAAGAAAAGCTCACCGGTATCATTTGACATTAAGGTCATAGCTGCCGACTCGTCGAGGGATATAATGCTTAGATCCAGCGTTTTTGCGCAAATCATACTCACCAACGTACCGCGGACGACAGTAGTAAATCGAAAGGTCATGTGCGTATATACACCATTGGTAATCGCTGTTCCTAGGAACACGATGCCAAATGCTCCAGTCAAACCCCAGCCGATACTCTTCGCGTCAGTCTGGGAGGTGACAAAGTGCGCTGTCCGGGAAAGAAGAAATGGCTGGGTATATCGAAAGGCAATCAGGCAGATACGAGGAAAGACACAGAGGACCAGCTGGCGACGCGTTACGTTCAATGTCAACCAGAACAACGCATGAGAGCGAGATTTGTTGGTTTGGGTCCATTTTTCTTCGGCCCGTCGACAAAGCACAGTTGATTTCATCTCTTCTTCGACCGGGAATAAGTCATCTGTGTGGATAATCCGTCGAAACCCAATCGTCAACAGAGCGTTCAGCCACCAGAAAAGTGCTCGGCTATAGATCCCACTGGTCACCTCCGGGTGAACGTCCTGGTACGGCTCTAAGAGGATATTTCGCTTTTCGATTGCTTCCATTATTGTAAGGGCAAGCTTCACTGCTACTGTTACTGTAAACACGGCTGCAATGTGCAGGGGGGCACCTTGCATCCATAGTGTCCTTGTGTGTGCAATATCGAACAAAAAGGTGATCATTAGATAGGTATTGATGAGTGAAGATGGACGAACAGAGCGAACATGCTCAATGTGAGAAAGCCAGCATAGTCCTAAGGCGTCGGCGAGGACAAGCGCGGTCGCGGCTATTGAGGTTGATGTGCGAACGCCAGAATTTGTTGCATAGAGGATTAAAGCAACAGCTTGGAGAGAAGTAAAAACCACGAGCAGGAACTAATGAGTGATATAGGTCCTTATTAGTGGCTGCGTTGTGGTTGTTGGCTAGAGAGTCAGACCAGCTTGTTGCTCTGTAGAAAGCTACGGGAGACTTTGTGGGATTGTCCGTATAGTGCCCACAATCGAAATGGTATCAAGACTAGCAACAAGGTAGAAGGCAATATAGACAATATTGTATATTCGAATAAGGGACTGAAATCAAACTGATTCGGACTAGGCGCCTGGGGCCCAAAGACGTCGAGGCCAGCCTCAAATAGAGTGGAGTTCGATGCCATTGTGCATTGGAATAGATGTAGGATGCATGCTCGGCGACAAGTCTTTATATTTTTCTCGAGTTATATTGTACCTAAACTTGTCCATTATGACTCAGATGCATGAGCTCAGCTCACTACAGGATTGCAAATTCCTGCCTTCCACTTGCGTGATTTCTACCCTCTTCTCTCCTCTGTGGTTGTAGCGAATTCATTCAGCTGGGAAACAATACAGAAAGGGGTTAAAAGGATAACTCGATAATCCAAGAGAAATATGCATGGATTTTATACATTGAATTTGTTGAGGTACTACATATAGGTAGCATCTTAATTGAAGCGCATAAAGGAGAGGAAAGATACAACCAGAAGGGGTTTAGCCTGGAGGAGTGCGCAACAGGCATTGCCCGACACCCGTAGACAACGCTTGAAACTCTCACCAATCAGCATGAAGACACGAACCCTGGAACCCATTTGTTGCTCGGTAGACGTTGATTGGCGAATGAAGATACAACCCATTAGTCATACTGATAACACGGCCCTCGGGGATGGTACGGTATGGTCGAATCCATGGAAGGCTGTCCTTCTACCCCTGAATCTCTTAGATCTCCAGTTTTCATTGTTTACATTTACACAAGCAAGGGGAAATGTACCCTGAGGGCATGAGTACCCAGTATAAAAATCTATCCTTAACTTTGGACAAGGCAAGGGTCATTTGAATCAGATTCAGTGTCGGGTACATGTGCGTTATGCGTACATATGTAGCATAGCAGTTGACACCGTCAAAAAAAAAAGCCAACAAGACAAGCTAAGCCAACGGCCTCGGTCTACGCTAACCAAATAATAAGCGTTGAATGGACCCCCGGGCCTATGGTACCCTGTACACCGCATTAGCTCGTACTACCCACACTTTAGCAGGTACCCAGTACTCCGTACGACGATCCAATACCCGTGACGTCCGACCTTTTTTTCCCCTTAGTTCCCCATCCTGGTCTTTGATGCTTCAGACTCAAGCGTGCTTCTGATCTCTCTATTCTTTTGATTTCCTTGCAGAGTGCGCCTATTCAGAAAAGAAAATACGACAACCTGCACATTATCTCGCCCCAGGTTGTCTTGCCAGCGGTGATCTTCAATTCCGATTTGATTTCCATGCGTCAACATTCTGGACGATAAGCGGAGCGGCAAGCAAGTGCTTGCTGCAGGAGTCGACACGGAAGGTGTGTGTGTATACATTGGTGTTATTTCTCTTTAAACCTTTCTCGGGGTTGTGGAATTGGGGTCCCTACTTCGCGCCACGCGATTTGGACTTTATTTTTCAACTCCCTTGATTCAATCGCTCTTTTGCCCTTGACCCCTCCAAATATGTCACTCTAACCACGCCGGATGACTACAGATCTAGATCACTCCGTCTCTTCCGCCATCTCGGCGCCTTCTCCACAGTTCCACTCGCGGGACACGCGCCTCCTCCGTGAATCGCGTCTGGCTCCCTCACTACTCTTGTCCTCTCCGCCATCAGGAGACTCGAGTCCGTCGACCGTTGGTTCCCCTGGCCAACGAACCTCTCCGCGGAGCATCACCCTCGAACCCCCGCCTCTCCCATTTTTATCCTCGTATCGCGCAACCGAAGAATCTCGAGCCTCTTCGCCGGTCAACCGCGAGGCGGAAAGCAGCATCTACTACACCACTGCGTGGGGATCCCCATATGCAGCACCCAGCACTCGGAGACTGTCAGTGACCAATAGCCAAATCGAATTCGCTGGTGTCGACCACGGATCTGGTCCCATCTCGCCTGTCTCGTCAGTAGCCAACCACACCGAGTTGCGGAGATCGAGTGCCGCCAACGACGACACCCTTGAACCCGTGGACCGCGATATCCCGGCCCATAACGGAGGTAAATCGATACGGGACTTTACGCAAGATTGGATCAACCAGTACCTTACTGGTCAACCTAGAACAGAGCGCAGTAATTGGCTCAGCGACGACTCAGGAAGTGAAGCACCTTCGTTCATAACTGCGAGGAACCACTTTGCCGACGACGCTTCGGACGACTGGCTCGGTCTGGAAGACGACTTTCGTTCCGACGACCTATTGAAAACTCCAACGCTCTCTGATTTCGTTGGGAAAAAAGCCGCTGCGCGTGCAAAAGTCAACAAAACCTTACACAAACGCGCCGGTACCCTGCGGCAGGAGGATTTTTGGGGTTTTGCTTACGACAAAGATCCACCACAAAACAACATGTCAGACCCAAACACACCCACCGTCGAGGTAAACTCGCCAGTAGAAAAGCCGTTACCTCCTCCGCCCGCAAACGCAACAGAGGATGCTGCAAAGATGGAAGACCCACCCAACCCGGGTCCACTAAAAACACAGGTCTCTGATATCAGCAGATCAGCCACCCAAACACCACGGCGGAGAAAAAAATTGAATTGGCGTGGGAAAGCCTGCATAATCGAGCTACCGCATGATGATAAGAGAGGTTCGGGACCTGGGTATCGTCTCCTAACGCCTGCCGACGTTCATCAGCGAATGCAAGAATGGGAGAACGAAGGGTACGATGTTCGTGGATTCACCATTGGCGATTCCGAGGACCCCTCCATAACGACAACTCTAGGAGGTCTCAGCCGACCCCTATATCCTGACCCATATGACCTCCATGAAATTTCCAAGAGCCAACCGCTTGTCGTCACTTTCCCAGACAGGGCCAAGTGGGAGTCTTATATTACTGAGCTCCAAGAAGAAAAGCTACGCGCTCTTGGGGTGTCATTCGGTGATGATGAGCCCGAACAATCAATATCACCTGATTACTCGCTCAACCCCAGTGGCACACCTTTCCCAGGCCTTGTGGCATCCCCGCCGATCCCTACTGCGTCTGCGGCAAGCAATCCGCTCGGCCATATTCACCCATTCTCGCCCCATTTCAACCAGTCATCAATGCCTACGCCTGGTGCGATGGAATCCATGGCCTCGCCTTCGCAATTCGGTATGCAGACGCCATTCATGGGCGCGGATCAAAATATGATGGGAGGATTCCCCTTCCAATTCCAGCCCACGCCTCCTACCCAGGGATCTATGACTCCCCAAGGATTCATAAACGCCCGGCAGCCAACCACTTCGGCTGGCCCAGGGCCAATGGGCAACTTTTCCTCTATGCTATCGCCGGTTTCTCCGTTGCATGACCAGGGGTCTTTCCACCCCGGGTTCAACGATAAGGGTGTGTTCGATGATCAATATGGCCATGGCATGCACCAGGAAGGTCTGCCATATCAGGCTCCCAAGACCCCAGTTAATGGCCACCCAGATCATTTCCATGCATCGAACATCGAGATTGCCCAGCCTACACCTCGAGGTCACGGTCATAATTTGAGCGAAACTCTGCAAAGAGGACTGGACCAGATGACACATACCGATTACCATCTGGAAAACTCGATCGACCGACAATTGGAGGATGATTACCGTGATGTGAGCGACCACGCAGGCCTGAATGCCAACATGCTGAAGTCGCGCTGGGGATTGCCAGAAAATGAACACCACGCACAGAACCCTTCCCATCACGCACCCCATCCCTTTACCCAGCACCAGCTCCCTCACCAATTTTATGGAGACCAATATCAACAACACAATGGTCTTGATGCTTCTGATCTCGATACGAACCCCAGTGTTGCGGGTACGCCGCAGACTCGCCAAGGGCCGTGGCACGAGACCCAGCCCAGCGGCCACTCCTACCACGCAGGCCATCAGTCGCAGCTCTCGATTTCATCACTCAATGTTGAAGCCAAGGAATTCGACCCTACCGCATCGTTCAATTCCCAGCCTGTGCCGTTCGGCAACGACCCATTCCAGTTCGGTGGCAGGAGCGAGCAAGGACTCGGTTTTGTCCCGCCTCCCTCGTTCGCGCCTGGTAGCAGTATTAATGGCCCAATGGATTCCAAACTGAACCAAAATGCCAATGGTAGCGGCGGATTCAAGTTCTCCGCCGCATCGTTCAATGTTGACGCGCCTGTTTTCAACCCCAACCCCTCGGTCAGCCTCAACTCGAATGCCAGCTCCGTGCAGCCTCCCGCTGGTCAGCCTAAGATCTTCGGCAACATTGATATCAGCGAGATCACCACGCCTGACAAGAAGTCCAAGGCTATTCCTATTGTGCGGCCCGATGAGATCGAACAGGAGAACAATGAAAAAGAGCGGGTCGTTGAAGACGACGCCAACGGTCGACCCGTGCAGCCTACCGACCGCCACAAGCGTGCGCGTCGCGGTGTTGGCCACGCTGAAGGCGAGGCTAGATACAGCATCTCGACCCACCCTCTGGGTGAGGCAGGCAACGCTCAAGCTTCTAACGCGCTCCATGCCGTCGCTGAGGGCAAGGAGAATGCCATGCCCAAAGATAACAATGCGGTAGAGCGGACAGGTACGCCTGTTAGCGAAGCTGACACTTGGACTTTGTTCGATGCGAAGCGCGAGGCTGAGAATGCGTCGCAAACTGGATCACCCGCCCAGGCAGAGACCTCTAAGGATATTGTTGTCGAAGAACGTGAACCAAGGGAGCCCGGTGCAGGAGATGATACGTCTGTCACTGTCTCAAAGGGTGTCGACCACGCTCCTCATGGATCTAAGAGCTCCATCAAGAGCAGTGTGCTGTCCCCTAATGCCCAGCCTTTCGAGTTCAAGCCTGCTGTTGCTCAATTTGTTCCTACGGCGGTTCAACCATCTAGCTTTGCTGAGCCAAAGCTTCTTGAAGCAAATGTCACCGAGGAGCAGCGCATCGGAAACGCTGTCAAGAGTCCCGCTGAAGATAAATCTAAGCAAGCTGGACTCATGGCTTCTCGCTTTGCCGCCACAAGCCCACCTAAGAAGGCAACCTCGCCAGATCAGCCTGAGGCCCAGACTCCAACCCGCGTAGAAACAGAATTCATCACCCGCCAACCTAAGCATTACGATAGCCCGTGGGACTCCGAGGACGACTCACCTGACGACGAGGAGCTGAATGCAGTCATGGAACAGCTAAACGACGACGACGCAGATGTCGGCATCGAGCGACAAGCGACTCCTTACAGCACGATCCACGCGACTCCCTTCCAACCGCGACACGACCACCTCACGGAGTCGATGGGCGGTCCCACGAAGGAACAGCGGTTTGGTTCCGCGGAGGCCCGAAGTGAAGCCCCCAGCCCGAGCCCTGGTGGAGTCCCCAAGACCTACAAGCTCAGCATTCCCAAACTTGGCTCGGACATCGATGCCCACAGCAATGCTACCTTCTCTCCACAGAAGAGCCTTATCTCTCGTCTGCAGTCCCCTGTTCGCCACCTTGTTACTGAGAATGACCATGTCAGTGACTGGGATGACATGATCTCCGCCGGTGAAGACGAGAAGTTCATGAACCGTAACCGCTTCTTCGACCGTCGCATCAATGATCTTGTTGGCACCGCGATCGACGAGCATTTGGGCCCTATGGAGCGTGCCTTGGCTGTCATTCAGCAGTCGGTGGCTTCTATTGCCACGGGCACCGCAAGCAGAAGGGTCTTCCGCAGCACATCCGCCGAGATGGAAGACAGTGATGCTGATGATGAGGACGATGACGGCGAGGAAGCTTCAGTTCGCGACCGCTCGCCCCACAACATGAGGGAGCGTAAGCTGGAGATGCTCAAGAATGTTGTCATGGAAGCCTTGGTTACCCATGATATCCCTCAACGCGTTTCCCCTCACTCCAGCCACAGCGAGATGTCACAGCTTAAGGAAAGCATTGCTGAACTGCAGGCTCTCACAATCAAAAAGCTTGCTCAGGACCCTGTTGGCGATATGCGCGAGATTCTCGAGGAAGCCATGGCCAAGCAATTGGCCCAGCAGATCGCCTTGCAGAAGCCGCCAAGCCCGCGCCTGTCAGAAGCCGAGGAGATTGGTGCCGACAGCCTTATGCTCCAGATCGACGGTCTCAAGGGCATGTTGCGAGTTGCCGATGAGCGTGCCGAGCAGGAGTACAAGGATCGCCGCGATGCGCAGGATGCTATGACTGAGCTCCAGCGGCTGTTGAAGTTTGCTGAAGAAGACGCTGCTCGTCACAGTGCTGCTGCAGAGGATGCTGAGTCTCGTCTCCTCCAGTTCAAGGAAGAGAAGATTCCCTACTTTGAAAAGATGCAGTTCCGCACCGAGTCTCTTATGGAGGAGAGTGAGACTCTTAAGGTTACTATCGCCGAGCTGTCCACGAAGAACATCGCGCTTGAGGGTACCCTCGATGAGTACCGCCTTTCTAGCGATAGCTTCCGCCGTCAACTTGAAACTACCAAGGGCGAGAACAAGTCTCTACATGAGACTATTGATCACCTGAGAACTCGCATCGAGGACAGCATGGTCTCGCGCCAGAACCTCACTGAAAAGTTCGATCGCCTTCAAGATGATATGCTCAATGTCACTGCCGAGATTACTCGGGATCAAGCCGCCTGGCGCAGAAAGGAGGAAACCCAATCTGCTAGGTACAACGAGCTGCGCGCGTCGCACTCTCGTGAGCTCCAATTGCGCCAAAAGCTTGAGGAGGACGTCCGCGAATTCGAAAAGAACGAGCGGGAGGCCACAAAGCTGAGGTTCATTCATGAGCAATCGCAGCAAGAGAACGCTAGACTGGAGGAACTGGTCACTAATCTCCGAGCGGAGAACCATGACCTACAAATCAAGTCTGCCCGGTTCGAGCGAGAATTCATCGAAGCCCGTGAGAGCAGCCGTGTCGAGATCCAGCGCACTCGCTCCTCGATGGAGGCGGACCTTGAAGCTTCTAACAGCCAGGTCAATATTGTGCGTGCTGAGCTGGAGGCTCAGATCATTCGTCTGCAGACTCAACTTGACAACAACCGCATGGATACCGATACCTCTCGCGAGCGCTACGAGCTTCTCCTCGAGGAGGCCAGGGACTCGAAGGCCACCGCCCTGGCTGCTAAAGACCTTGCCATCGATGAGAACCGCAAGATTCATGAACGCGTTCTCAATGACCTACGTGAACGTCACGCTCGCGCTTTGCATAACTCTTCGGAGGATCGTGCGCGCGGTGAGAGTCACAACATGGAGCGCATAGCTCTGTCCGAGGACAAGGCTAACCACCTGCAAGAGCGCGTGAACCTCCTTGAAGAGAAGCTTGAGATTGCTCAAGCTGCTGCTCGTGCTGCTGCCGAAGCAGCCCACAGCGCCAAGACGATCCCTAGCCCATCGCCGGCTGCCGCACCCTCACACTCACGGGCGACGCCGTCCATGTCCTACAACAAGGGATCTGAAGAACCCGAACGGATCTCTCCTCAAGCCTTGCGCGAGTCGATCTTCGTCCTCCAGGATCAGCTCCAGCAGCGTGAGACACGCATCGAGGAGCTCGAACAAGAAGTCTCCGCGATAGATAAAGATGCACCGAATAAGATCAAGGAGAAGGACACCGAGATCACCTGGCTGCGTGAGCTCCTAGGCGTCCGCATCGACGACCTGCAAGACATAATCCAGACCGTGTCCAAGCCCTCATTCAATCAGCAAGCCGTCCGCGACGCAGCCATCCGCCTCAAGGCCAATCTGCAAATGCAGCAACAAGAAAAGGAACGCCTAACAACCGGCAACCTTCCTTCCCTCGCCGACCTTGCCGCCTCACCCCGCTCCCTCCCCCTAGCTGCAGCCGCCGCCTGGGGAAATTGGCGCAAAGGCCGCGAATCTGCCGCCAACGCCTCCGAGCAGACCCCATCAAAGCCCAGTAATGCGAGCACTTTCCTGTCGGGCCTTCTAACGCCCCCAAGCTCTCATGTCCGAGATAACGGTACTGGCTCGCAGACTAGTGCCGCCGCGCGATTTGCGCAAACTCGCCCATTGAGAGGCTTCAAATCAGCCCCAAGACGGGGCTCAGTTCGCAGCCAGGCACCTATCACAGAGCCGCCTCAGACGCCACCTCTTCTCCGTCGCTCGAGTTATGATCATGACGCTGAGCCGGCGAACTACGAGGATGGGAGCTTCGCGGATGAAAACGAGAGCACCGTTGATGGGATGGTTTCGGCTTCGCCGAAGGAGAGAGACGACGAGGGTCCATTTGGGCCTCAGATAAATGGAGTTGAAGCCGAAGAAAGCGATATTCAAGCCGACGCTGAAGCTGACGTCTCCTCTTCCGACGAACCCTCCACCGAGGAAGAGTGATCCCGCTGCCTTTGATCGTTACTCATAGATTGCTTTGAATTTTCCTCTCATCTCGGTGTTTCTTTGCTTTTTTTTTTTTTTTCTTTTTCTCGTCAGAAAAATGACTACAGAACGAATCATCGATCTGTGATATCTTTGCATTTATCGTTTACTGCTATTCTCTGCGTTTGGTGCCAGCCGCCAATTTTCCAGATTTCTCTCCTCTCGTTACATCCATATTCCCCCTTTCGACATACATACCTATCTTCCGGCTTCATGGCCGTTGATCGATGTTTGCGTTTTCGGATTTGATACCACACCGTTATTTCGCTTGCTTTTCTACCTCCCATCTCCTCCGAAGGTCTTGTACATTGAATATCCTACTTTACTTTTTTTTCCCTTCATGTCCTATCATTTACACCCCTTCTATACATACTAATAGTCAATCTGTGTCACTCTTTACTTTCTGATTGTTCTATATTATTCCATGCATGTCCCCCATTTTTGTGATGTCGTTGTCGGATGTAGCTTGTTGATACACGCTTCCCGTTGCGTTTCTTGTAGCTTATTACTATTCAAATGTTCACATATGTTAAACAAGCGTTGTTAACTAATTGGTACCGGCCTATTAAAGGTCTGCTATTTTTACTTGTATACATAACAGACTAAATCCCTCCAGGCAGACTAATTATTCAAGGCAGCAGTGTTGATTCCCCCATTTTGGGCTTGGCATCACCGGGTCGTCAAACCACTTGCTTAATAAACAAAGACCTTCACAAACCTCACATTTGATTCTTACACTGTAAAGCCAAGAAATACACATCAAAGCGAGAATGTGCGAAAAAATGTGCCAAAAAATATATTTCGCCAACAAACACCCGCTCTCTAGAGCTCGCAAGACACAGGTCCTTATCTCGGTGGTTTCGTGGCCATGCGCTCTCGCCGCCGTCTTTACGAGTCGTGATGGCCCTCAAGCATGGATCCAGCTCATTGCAGTGAGTCTTCCTCTCCTACTATGATAGAAGCCAACCTAACAATTCGAAGATCACGGTTTCTAGCACCATACCTGTATTCATGCTCTTCGGGTATCGCAAATCCAGAAGTCAATCTTATTCGCTTCTTGAAATCGCTATTGATGGCTTGGTCGCATTGTCCCTAGTCGGGGTATACATCTCTGGAATGATCCTCCTTTCTACTCAACAGATTAGCGAATGGGAATCTCCCTGGGACTATACGATTGCCCGTGGTCTTCCCCAGGTTTACTCCAACCTCTCATGTATCATCCTCGGGTAAGTCGGTCTAGCAATCAAATATCACCTGGTCTTTCAAATATACTAATGTCACTAGTCTGTTATATTTGCGCACCTTTTCCCAAGGTTTATTCCAAAAATGCATTAGGCCTATGCCCAAGACCCGCCTCGTCAACTACATCCTTTGCCCAACCTGTAACCAATCTGTGAATCTTCCGATGACCAAGAGTCAGGATGTGACTATGAGCGTGGCGGGACAGGGAAGACCCTTTGGCACGGCTGATAGTCTTTGGGGTCTGTACTCTGATGATGTTGGGCCCCAGATATTGCTACCCGAGAGCTCCTTGGGCATGGAGGGTATGCAGACTACTGGAATTGTGTCTAATAACTGAAGCTTTGGGATGCTGAGAACAAAGCTTTAATATGGATGCAAGGGCCTAATATTTTGACTTTTTGCAATCACCGATAGCCCGACTTTGCTTCATAAAGTAAGTCTCCTTTATATTGGTAAGACAAGTATACCTCCTACTAACGGCACTATCCCAGACAATCGGAGTTATATACAGGTGGCAAATAAAGGTGCGTCAATGGTGAGACGATTGGCTACTCTACGGTTATATATGAGGTTAAGTTTTAAGATGTCACCTTCCAAGGGAGAGTCTCCTAGATAAGTCATTAGAAACAAATTGCAAATAAGCGTACTGCTATAGATAACTTCAGCCGATTATCTGCCATAAAAGTACCACCTATAAGGTAAGAAGTTTAGTAATAAAATAGAGTACTTTATTATTTTAGATTACCCAATACCTCTGTTATAAGTTAGGTTTCATCTGTATAAGAATAAGTACGGGTAATATATAGTACTTAGATTTGCAATTTCCTAGTAGTTATAGTAAATGCTACTATATGATATTGGTTTAGAGTAGCTGATTCTCTACAATTACGATATTAGGAAGGCAACAAAGTATCACCTGGGATGTTAAGAATCTTGACCGAGGATGTGCTCAGGGGATGGTCAGGTGATACTCAGTGAGTGGGCACCTGAGAGCATGTTGATTATGTAGTAGTCAGTGGTCAGCCTTGGAAGTCAGGGTACCTAGGGGCGTGCTCGGTGATCAAAAGGCGGCAAGAGGTGAGCACTAAAACGGAAAGAGAAAGGTCTCGAGTTCCAGGCATTATCCGGTATATATGACTTCATACGTAGTGTCGCTTTCACATTATTATTATTCTTGCACGTTAAATATCGAGACTTGGTACTGGCATTAAATGAATAAGCTACATTCATATCGCATTTTTATAATCTTCCTCTTGCTTTATATAGTTCGAGGTTTGATAAAATTCATATCCTACGAAGTGGTGATATTTTGTGGCATAGCTGGCTGGTACAATTAGGTTTGGCCATGTCTAAATTCATTTCTCTCTGCTGTGAGTCTTCCATTGCTCGTTGTATATTGAATATACTGTATGATGCTTTCTTGCTTTGTATCTAGAATTGGTCAATTGGAACTGTTTGTTACTGTTTTAGCACTAAACATAGGTGTCTGTTTATAGTTGATGCACAGGGTAACGATATATATATGCTGCAGTATACATTGGAAGATTTTGGATAATCATTTGAATAAACGTAGAGACTATCATATAGGAGGCTCGGTCAAACAAGAAATTAGAGATAAAAAGATCAATCATCATAGTACAATCTAAATCCAACCAACTAGAGTCTAGAGTATACATCGAGCCAAGACCGAATCTCAAGGCGGAGCGGTGTTTATTGAAAGTGGTCCGAGCGCCGCCAATTGACACCTTGCGCGTTGACCAACAACCAACATCACCACCACTCAACTCGTTAATTCCCCCAGACTCATCGGAGTCAGTCGAAACCTTCCACTATGCGATTCTCAACAAGCACCATCCTGGTCACCGCGCTGGGGTGGATCACCGCCGCGACCGCACACACCATCCAGCTCAAGGCACACACACGAGAATGCTTCCACGAGTCACTGCACCGGGACGATGTCATGACTGTCACTTTCCAGGTTGGAGATCGGGAGTTTGGAGGGAGTGGAAACCTTGAGGTTGATTTCTGGGTATGAACTATCCCAGTCCCGGTCTTGGTGTTGGGTGATTTGAGTGTCGCTCGGGAGTCCTTTTCTGCTCCGATGGTGGCATTGGCCATGATATATCGGATCCAGAAACCGAGAGATAAATGTCTCCCACGACTAGTTCAGCTACTACATTGTGATGGAGGGATAGTTCAAGCGGAGAATGCAAATGCTAACGCTCGGTCGCCGCAGGTCGAGGATCCCCTGAGAAACCGCCAGTACTTCAAGCAAGCCGTTGCCTCCGACGACTACTCCTTCACCGCACAGGCGGATGGTAAATACAACTACTGCTTCAGCAACGAGGGTTGGACCTCGAACTCTAAGGAGGTCTCTTTCAACGTCCACGGAATTGTCTACGTGCCCGAACACGAGATGGCACAGGATCCCCTCGAGGTCGAAGGTAAGCGCGGGGAACAACAGCCGACAGAAGAATATTGAGACTGATTATCTGGTGCTATCTAGTTCGCAAACTCTCCGAGGCTTTGACGCAGGTGAAGGATGAGCAATCGTACATTGTCGTGCGTGAGCGAGTACACCGCAATACCGCAGAGAGCACCAACGGCCGCGTGAAGTGGTGGAGTATGTTCCAGCTTATGGTGGTCATCGGCGAGGGTGTATTCCAGGTGTGGTGGCTCAAGAGATTCTTCGAGGTATGCGTGGTTCCTTTGATTGAGACACCTGAAGATGAGATACTAATGCTCGATATGTAGGTCAAGCGTGTGGTCTGAACTAGATTTGCCGTGTTTCCTTGATCAAAAACATATCCTTTTTCCTCTTTTGTTATGCATCGATGAGCGGCAATTGTGGATTTTGGTATTTCTGGAGCAGTTCGTTTTCAGCGCGATTTACCAGGATAAATTTATCACGTTTTCACGCCATGGTATCATGCGACCGTCAAGTCTATATAATATCAATCTGTATTACCACAGTGACACATGAACTTCGTATGGACTTATACGGAGTACTCCGTATACTTGGTAGTATTATAGTTGTCCCGAGGATGCCGCCAGTGGCTGGTAAAAAGTACCGCAACCCAAAAAGAATGCGGAGATAGGTGAATTCTGACCCAATTGATACTGTCGCATGTTTGGGCCAAAAAATAAAGAAACCCTTTTACAAAATACAAAGGATTTCTCGCAATTACTTTATTTCACCGTGACGAGTATACATTGACCCCGCAACAGAGTAGAGACAAAGGTATAACCCCCGTTCTCTCAAATGCAAGGGAGGAAGTCTGACCACCGGGGACAGGAACAAAAATCCGATATCACGAGCACCTTACATGGTACTCAACCTTGGATAGTGATGGACGACCTCGAGGGAAACTCCAGCATCCTAAAAAACCCCGATCCCAGCGATCCGCTCTTCCATGTTTGCTGGGGTCGACAGTCGTGTTCAAGTTGCCTGACTGGTGATGTTGCCTGCAGCTGGTGTGCCATAGTAGGTCACATCCTCTTATGAACAGCTTGGCCTTTTTGTAGTCAAGTTTTACGTTTCTCTCCTTCTCTCCTTTCCCCGTGATTTACATTCCACATGCGCAAGCTCTCCACCGTACTCGTTTCACATCGTGCTCCCTTGCGTCTCCATTCTACAGAATGGGGAGAGGGGTTTCAAGGCCACAACCCGCAGTATTACCTTTGACTCTGACTTGATCAGCACGTTCAGGCCCATGATCTTTTCCCCCGTGCTGGAAGAAGCTGACTATTGATTGTTGATTGTTATGATATAGTCCTCGACCTGTGTTCCTAACCCATCGTGGGTTCCAATATTTGCGCCTTTGGGCTCAGAAAATATCTGCCCCCTTGGCTCCAAGGAGAGATGGGAGTTGAGAGCTAAGCCGTTTGGGTGTCACGCTAGTACCGTGACTGTTCTGTCAGTAATCGGTGCTGTGCTTACAACGCTGATGTTGGGCGTGGTAGGGGTTGGATTGGTGTGGCTTGTGTACCGGACTAGACGGCGTTGGAAGGAGGTAGAATATGGGGAGCTTGACGAGGAAGGGCAAAGATCATCTAAGTGGCGAGGTTGGGATTTAGGGGTTGCGTCCTTCGTTGGTCTCTTTCCTCAAAGGAGTCGGACAGAAAGTCAGCCCCAAGCCGAGGAGGAGATAAGGCCGCTGTTGGAGTAGATTCTAAGCACAGGTGATGCTATATTTATGTCCATGAGCTGAATATGGAATGTATAAGGAATGTTTCTTGGTATATTGCTATATAAATTGCTACCCCAATCAAGCGATACAGTTGATCATCTCGCGTGCCACTAAAGCCATCTCCTCTGCAGTCTGCTTGCTTCTTGGAATTAAATGCCCCGCGCCATGATCAAATAGATCAGCACTGTCTGGATCGCACATATTGTATAGTGCCATTGACCCATCAAGGAACGGATCAGCCGCACCAACAACATGGAAGGTAGGAATAGTGATTGGTTGTTCATCATAGTCGTCAGCCGTAAGAAGCTGGCCAGTCACGGGATGCACTGGCGGCCATCCGCCGAAAAAGATCGCGCATTTAATTCGAGGCTTCCGACCAAGTTCTCTTTCTCTTCTTTGCTCCTCGAGAATAAGCGACGCGGCAACTTGGGCGCCCTCAGAGAAGCCAATCACACCATCAATGTCGTCTTCACTGTCGAGAATGCCAACCAGACTGTCCACAACCTCGACGATACATGAGAATGTGGGATCATCTGCCGCCTTTGCAGCGGCTTTGATTGCCTCTTCCGGGGTGTCGCGTTTCGGGAAATCTCTCATGTTTGCGTGAACCCGTTTAGGCCCATCGACCTTGAAGAAGGTGTAGTTGGGTGGTGGACCGAAAAATCCGGCAAAATCTGGGGGAACATGTACCTCGGTGGCTCCCTGCGTGTAGTGGAAACTGGCATTTCCATTGGACGCGAGGGCATCAGCGAATGGACCTGGATTCACTATTAGTTCTCTTCCAGCAGTTCTTTCAACATTCACTGCATCAACTGCAGCTTACCTAGCTGTGTTTGGAGAGCCTATATATCCAATGTCAACTAAATGATTTTGTTTCCACGTGACAAAAAAGGATTGACATACCTTGGCGCTGCAATAGCCTCCTGGGAGACATAAAAACCTCATCACGATGATTAGCTGGGGAAGATCTTCGGAGAAAAACGCGAGATGGAATACCAGCCGGGGTGTTCTATAAAGATACTTTGTATGCGAAGACATGGACGAATTACGCCATCAGGGATCTGCCAGGATCCCGGGGGTTTTGCCTCTATGGTTGGAATGTACCAAGTACGCACCCTCGCCTTAGCAAGGGCACCGGAACGAAACACTATCTAAAACATCGCAAAGACGTGGCTTGGAGCGCCAGAGCAGATTTACTGATCCTGATTTGCAGCCCTGGAAGCCAAAAAATGAGAAGAAATGAGTGGACCCGATGCTTTGATGCACGGAGGATCTAGGATCCCATTGACGTGTTCGCGATTTGCTCGGTTCGTCATCAAGGAAGACAGGCATGGGCATTTCCAAGTTCTCTCGACCTATCATTGCCTGAATCAAGGTTGGATCCCCTGTTTTAATCAGGAAACCACAGGATGCAGATCGGCACGCGCACGCTTGGATGGCCATGCAAGGGCGGTTTTTACTCTATAACAAATTATTTTGACGCCCTTTATTATTTGTTATCCGCCTTTCAGGAAGTACTTGGATGAACTAATTGCCCGTTTTGAAAGGTCCGGCATTGTACTATTCTACACATTCTTTTCCTGCAAATCGATATTTGTTTCTTTGGACACTTGCTGGACATTGGTGGTAATTACACTGCCAGGTACATAATTCAACATCTTGAAACCGGACACTGAATCTATCAAAAGATGCGCCTTCAACAGCCCTGCGGGACTGGAACACCAGTTACTGAGATCCCAAATGCCTCTTTGCACGAGATGCCTAGTGAGAACCCCGATAGTGCCACGGGCGATGTACCCAAGCGAACAGCCATCATCGGCATGTCCTGCCGCCTCCCAGGAGACGTTTCAACCGCTGAAGATTTCTGGGACCTCTGTTCTCGAGGCCGAAGTGCCTGGTCGCCAATTCCGAAGACCCGCTTCAACGCCGATGCCTACTATCACCCTGATCCCGATAGACCAGGCTCTTTCAACCCGACAGGAGCCCACTTCCTGAAAGAAGACATTGGCCTATTCGATGCGCCCTTTTTCAGCATTACACTGGTGGAGGCACGATCAATGGATCCGCAGCAACGTATTTTCCTCGAATGTGTGTACGAAGCGCTCGAGAACGCTGGAATCCCGACCCATGAGATCACCGGCAAAAACGTGGGAGTCTTTGCCGGCGGCTCATATCCCGACTACGAAATCAACAACACCCGAGATATCTCAGCTATCCCCATGTATGCTGCCACTGGAACGGCCATAGCATTGCAGGCGAATCGGATTTCGCATTATTTTGACTTGAATGGGCCTAGTGTTACTGTCGACACAGCTTGCTCTTCTAGTTTGTCTGCTCTCCACCTGGCTTGTCAGAGTCTACGGAACGGTGAATGTTCGATGGCCATCGTGGGAGGATGTCACTTGAATATAATTCCAGAGGCTTTCGTCTCGATGACACGTTCTAGGTAAGTCAAACCGATTGATCTCGTGAAACACGTACGCTAATTACTGCGCCACTAAAAGATTACTTTCCGACACTGGTCGCTCATACCCATTCGATCACCGCGGCACTGGCTTTGGCCGAGGTGAAGGTGCTGGTTGTATTATATTGAAATCTCTCGAGGACGCCGAGGCGGCTGGAGACGCCATCCGATCCGTAATTATCAACAGTGGCCTCAACCAGGATGGACGGACCAGAGGTATTGCAACACCAAATGGCAAGGCACAGGAGGCATTGATTCGTCAAGTCTATAAAGAGGCATGTATAGACCCGTCCTTGGCAGGGTTTGTCGAGGCTCATGGCACGGGAACCAAAGTTGGTGATCCACTCGAAGCCACTGCATTGAACGCCGTCTTTGGAAAAGGACGGACTCCGCGTCAGCCGTTGCTTATTGGGTCTGTCAAATCGAACATTGGTCACACAGAAGGAACGAGTGGCGTTGTTTCAGTGATAAAAACGGCTCTGGCACTTGAGCGAGGCTTCGTACCACCAAACTGCAATTTTGAGAAGGCGAACGACGCGATACCCATGGAAAAGTGGAACATGAAGGTGAGACCAAGGGCCAACTTGAAGTATTAGCAAACCAAGCTAACGGCCAAGTAGGTACCCAAGAAGCTGATGCCTTGGCCTCGGGGCAAACCATATGCAAGTGTGAACAACTTTGGCTTTGGCGGGACCAATGCCCATGTTATTCTACAGCGTGGTCCCAGACACGAAGGCCAGCTTGCAGCGAACAACGATCCTCTCGAGCGCAAGCTGTATGTCGTCTCTGCATACGATAAACAAGCTACTATTCAACTTGGAAAGTCCATTGGAGCGTATCTCGACCTTTACCCAGTTGCTTTCAACGACAGCACTTTGGATAACATGGCCTACACGCTGGGACAGCGACGAACATTCCTGCCATGGAGATTGGCATCATCTGCAATCCTTGGACAGGAGCTGACTGCCTCGCTATCTACCAACGCAGTGCCTGTTCGTTCTTCCAAAGAGCCTACCGTCGGCTTTGTGTTTACTGGACAAGGTGCGCAATGGCACGGTATGGGCAAAGAACTTCTGAGCACCTACCCGGTCTTCAAGCAGACCATGCAAGACGTGGATGCTTGCTTGAAATCCCTCGGTGCTACTTTCTCAATTATCGGTATGTCCCATCTATAATACCGTCCACAGCAGTATTGAGCTACTCTAATACCCCACATAGATGAATTGCTTTTGACTGACCCTAGCGCAAGCTCGATCTCTGCGGCATATATGAGCCAGCCGGCTTGTACCGCGGTGCAACTAGCGTTGGTTGATTTGCTCTCCTCCTGGGGCATTCGTCCCAAGGCAGTGGTCGGCCATTCAAGCGGAGAGATCGCAGCAGCTTACGCGGCGGGGATTCTCAATCTTGAAGAATGTGTTCGTGTGGCGTACTCTCGTGGTGTCGCAGCGAACTTGGTTGCAAATGACGAGTCTCTTAAGGGCGGCATGTTGGCGGTTGGAGCTAGCGCCTCAGATATTCAGCAAATCTTGGATGCGATGCGAGACAAGCAGGCAGTTATTGCCTGTGTGAACAGCGAATCAAGCGTCACTCTGTCTGGTGATGCGGAGGTTATCGACCATCTGCAGACTGCTCTGGACAAAGAAGGGATCTTCACACGCAGACTGCAGGTTGAGGTTGCTTACCATTCTCATCATATGAAGACTGTTTCGAAGGAATATCGATCCCTGCTCGGCAAGATTACGCCTCGCGACTCCGATGTTCCGTTCCATTCGACCGTTTATGGAAAATTGGTTCCAGGGAGTGCTTTGGATGCCGCCTACTGGGTCGATAACCTGGTCTCCCCTGTGGAGTTTGTGGAGGGTCTGAAGAGCCTTGTGACTGACGAGGAGGGAAATACACCGATTAGCACATTAGTCGAAATCGGCCCTCACCCTGCCCTGCAATCACCAGTGAGGGATATTGCTCAGAAATACGCCCCGAATTCCAATGTGCAATACCTTCACACCTTGAAACGCAAGGTAGATGACATCGAGGCTGTCCAAAACCTTGCTGGCTCGCTGTTCACGCAGGGTATGAACCTCAACTTCCAAGCTATCAACTTCCCGAACTTGAAAACAACGATAAGGAAGCCAGCTGTTTTGACAAATCTGCCCAAATACCCGTGGAATCACTCAGAAAGATACTGGTTCAGCTCACGGATAGCTGATAACCATTTCCATCGCCAATTCGCTCGGAGTGATATCCTCGGCTCTTTGTGCATAGAGAATGTCGACTTTGAGCCTCGATGGAGAAATATCCTTCGCGTTGAGGACCATCCTTGGATCCGCGAGCACAGAGTCCATGGAACCACTGTGTATCCAATGGCCGGTTTCTTGGCTATGGCTATGGAGGCTATCTCACAACACGCACAACTTCACCATATTACTCCGGGAAAGATCGACCTCCGCGAAATCTTCATTAGCCGTGTCCTCGCCATCCCGGATAACTCATCGGTGGAGACAATGCTCAGCCTGAAACCAGCCCGAGCGGAAGCTCCTAGCAAATCAGTCCTCGGCTGGCACGAGTTCAAGGTTTTCTCATGGGCTGAGGGCCGCGGATGGGATCAACACTGCAATGGTTTCATCATGGTCCACGAAGCCAAGGACGTCAATCCTGTGGATGGGTCTCGACAGGAGGTTGAGAAAACCGCACGCGTCACTCAGCAAGCATTGAACATGCGGAATTCATGTTACGTGCCCGTTGACAGCAAGTTCCTCTACGAGAACATTTCCAGCGGAGGTGTTCATTACGGTCCTCTTTTCCAAGGACTGACTGATGTATCTGTGAGCAGGGATGCGAAAGCAATCGCTACCCTCCGTATCCCAGACACGAAGGCAGCAATGCCCCATCAACAGGAGACCCCCTGCATTGTGCACCCTGTTACACTTGATCTTTGCAGTCAAATCATGTGGGTCTTGAGTGGCTACGGCGAGCCCGGCCCGCAAGTCACCCGTGTGCCGTCGCATGTCAAGCAAGTCTCCGTTTCCTTGTCCCAAGAACTCAGTGCTGGAACTGTGCTGCAACTCTATGGTAGCAAGTCAGGAAATGAATCCGCTAGCAACCCTGAGACCAACCACATATTCGCCAGTCTTCCCAGCAACCCAGCGAATCTGCTCATTGACATCAGTGGTATCACTGTGGTACCGGTATCGAACGATATCAAAGGTTCAAAGAACACTTCGCCCGACCAAATTTGCTACAAGGTCCAATATGAGCCTTGCTTCGATTTCCTCTCTGCTGAAGATTATCTACAGCTCCCTCGCCCAGAGACTGACACGGTCCAAGGCCTTGAACGAATGCACCGACTCGAATCTGTGGCAGAGCACTATCTCGCACAGATGGTCAAGTCTGTGACAGAAGAAGAGGTCTCGAGTTTCGAGCCCCACCATCAGAAATTCTATCGCTGGGCCCAGAACACTTGCAAAAACGCGGGCATCCAAGCTCCTTTGCCCCTTGACGTTCTTGAACAGAACAGAACCGTCAATGGTGCAGGCGAGTTGACATTCAAAGTGGGAGAGTTGCTTCCCCAAATTCTCAGGGGCAAGGTAGACGCCTTGACTCTGCTGCTGGAGAATGACGGAATCGATAGACACTACCGTGACCTTGACGCTCTGAAAGAGGCTTATGCAAATGCCTCTGTCTGCATTGACAAGATGGCACATCAAAACCCTGAACTCAACATCCTTGAGATTGGTGCCGGAACAGGTGGTGCCACCCTGCCTATTTTGCAGAGTTTGGGCGGAGGCGAAGCAGGATCTACGCCTCGGTTCGGGCACTACACCTACACGGACATCTCTCCTGGTTTCTTTGAAAAAGCCAAGGCAAAGTTCGAGAACTGGGGACGCCTCATGACATACTCGACACTCGACGTGTCCGCCGATCCCATCGGCCAAGGGTTTAGTAATGGCACGTATGACGTTGTGGTTGCTTGCAATGTGCTGCATGCTACTTCCGATATCAGCCAAACAATGTCAAACATCAGAGCGCTTTTGAAGCCTGGTGGCAAGATCCTACTCATTGAGGAAACTGTCCCCAAGGCACGACACTTCCCATTCGTACTCCTGCCCGGATGGTGGCTGGCCAATGACAAATTCCGCAACGATGGGCCGCTACTCACCGTTGAAGGATGGAGCAACGTGATGATGGAAACTGGCTTCTCTGGCGTTGACCTGTGTGTTGAGGAGTACCCTGGAGCATCTTTCCAATCTGGTTGTCTTATGACATCCACCGCGAAGAGCCCAGTAACCGGTCCCGCAAACGCCGGCGATATTGTGATTCTTGGCATTGACTCGCTCGGCAGCGTGTCGTCCCTCAGCCTCGAATCTGGCCTCAGGAAGATGACCGGTGTTCACCCCATCACTGCTATGGACTCTGATGAGGTTGATGTCACTGGCAAATGGTGTATTTTCCTCGGGGGCATGGATCGCTCAATCCTATCGCACCTTACTGAAGAAAAATTCCAGACACTGCAGAGTCTTCTGAGCCGGGCTCGAGGTTTACTGTGGGTTGTTCGTCACAGCAAAACTGACCTAGAATCGCTTGGCGCGAACATGGCGATTGGACTGGCTCGTACTGTCAGATCAGAGACTGGACTCCAATTCGCCACGCTTGATCTGGGAGAACGAGAGACCATGCCCGATGCTGAGGCCGTGAGACACACGCTCAATGTTTTCAATGGAGTGTTCTGCGAGACATCGCAGCTGACACAAAACGACTGGGAGTTTGTTGTCCGAAATGGCAATGTTTGTGTACCCCGCTTGATTGATAACAACAAATTGAACCTCAGTGTCCAGCAAGAGACACCGGATGCGCCTCCCCAGATGCAACCCTTCAAACAAGATCGCGCTTTGCGACTTGCTGCGGGCGATGGGAGGGGCCTTGATGAGCTTTACTTCACAGACGATGTTTCCCGCAATGGAACCCTGCCGGAGGATCATATCGAGATCCAGGTCCACAGCACCGGCCTGAACTTCAGAGATGTTTTGATGGCCATGGGCCAGCTACAAGGAGACAGACTTGGACAGGAATGCAGTGGAGTCGTGACTCAAGTCGGAGCCGCGGTATCCGACTTCAAGATTGGAGATCGGGTTTGTGCGATGTCACCGGGTTCCTTGTCAACTTTCACTCGTTGCCCGGCCTCCGGATCCTGGGCAATTCCCGACGATATGCCTTTCGAAATCGCGGCTTCGATTCCTGCTGTGTTCTGTACTGCTTACTACTCTCTCATTGACTTGGGCCGATTGACTAAAGACGAGAGCGTCTTGATCCATGCCGCTGCAGGAGGTGTTGGCCAAGCTGCTATTATCATTGCTCAGAGTGTTGGAGCCAATATTTTCGCAACAGTTGGTAGTATCGAGAAGAAAACCTTCCTCATGGAAACTTACCAGCTCAAGGAAGACCATATATTCTTTAGTCGTGACATGTCATTTGCGCAGGGCATTCAGCACGCCACTGGTGGCCAGGGTGTTGATGTTGCTCTCAATTCGCTTAGCGGTGATGCCTTGCAAGCAACATTCGAGTGCGTTGCGCCCTTCGGTCGTTTCATTGAACTCGGCAAACGGGATATCACGACAAACTCTCGATTGGAGATGGCCCACTTCAACAAGAACATCTCCTTCGCATCTGTCGACTTGGGTATTGTCAAGGAGAAGCGTCCGCAATTGACGAAGCGGCTGCTGCGTGATTCGTTCAAGCTGTTTGTCGACACCAACGCCCAGTCGAGGTGGTCTGTCACCACTCTTCCCATCTCAGATGTTGAGGTTGGATTCCGGGCGTTGCAGGGCGGACAAGTGATCGGCAAGATGGTCGTCCAGGTTACTGATGACTCCATGGTTAAGGTATGTTTTCTCGGATTTATGACAGTCACATTTAGAGCGGATGGTTGCTAACTCAGCATGCAGGTCCATCCCGCTAGAAGGGATGAAAATCTTCTTCGCACAGACGCTTCATATGTGATCGTTGGTGGAACCAGCGGGATTGGTCTCGACATTGCCAGTTGGTTCCCAGAGAAAGGAGCCAAGAATATTATACTGGTATCTCGAAGTGGCGTTAAGACTGAAATCGCGAAGCAAACTGTTCAAGATCTTACTCACCAGGGTGTCAATGTGGAAGTCTGTCGCTGCGATGTGGCGGATAAGCAGAGCGTGGAGCAAAATCTTGTTCCACTCCTCGCTCGCATGCCTCCCGTTCGTGGTGTTGTATACGGCGCTATGGTTCTCCGGGTAAGTTTCTCAACAAATACCAAATCACATCTCCGCTAACTAGTCTCTTAGGACACCCTTTTTGAAAAGCTTAGTTTCGCAGACTACCAGACCGTGATGATGCCCAGAGTCCACGGAATCTGGAACCTCCAACGGGCGTTGACAACAACTAACGGTAGCGTGGATTTCTTTGTCAACCTTTCATCTGCCGCTAGTTTTGTTGGTAATATCGGCCAATCCCCCTACGCAGCTAGTGGAACCTTCATGTCAGCGCTCGCCCAGTACCCCGAGACAGCGAAGATGCGCTGCTCGACAATCGATCTGCCCATTGTGCGCGGAATTGGATACCTCTCCGACGACCAGAAGCGCGAGGCAATCGCTAAACAACTCGGTACCGAGTCCGTTGATGCAACAGAAATCCGTGGTCTTGTGACCGCGGCAATCCGCAACGAGTTCGACCTCTCGTGCCAGGGACACTGTGTGGTTGGCTTCGAAGGCGTCAAATCCACGCCGGTCAATGAACAGCCCTTCTGGGTCACCGATACCAAACTGTCGCATCTGCTGCGCCTCTCCACCCTCGCTGGCGCGGGTGAATTGGCCGAGTCTGCGCAGAATAGTACCGAGATTCCGCCCGCAGTTGCTGTCCGGCAATGTAAGGCCCGCGAAGCCGCCGAGGCAATTGTTGGGACTGCAGTGCTCAACAAGATCGCTACCATTCTCATGCGTCCTATGGAAGACCTTGATCCTGCTGCACCTATCACAGTTTATGGTCTCGATTCGCTGGTCGCCATTGAGATCCGAAACTGGATCACTCGCGAGTTGGAAGCTAATTTGCAGATCCTGGAGATCTTGACCAGTGAATCTATCCCAGCTCTTGCTGAGACGATTCTCAAGAAATCGGGTATCCTTACTTCAGACCTGAAGGCTGAGTGGGGTCTCGATGTGGCTGAAGGCCGAAACGGCCAAGAATGAATATTCTCCCCATCTACATTCTTTTGATTGAGAATATATCCTGTCAAATGTCAATCTCTTGCTATATTTTGGCAATGTATTGCACTCTACAACCTTTTCTTTACTTTGTTTATCTTATTTTGTCGGCATAGATATTGAAATTCAAACGTTTCCCCTGCATAATTAATTCATCGCCTATGGATTCGACGGCTAGCTTTATGTAGGCCGTCATCACACATGTAAATTATCACATGTTCTTACGGTGAGAAACATTTCCCGTTGAGTGCATTGGCGACTATCAGTGGAGAAAAAGGGATTGCCAATGGTCTGAGCGATGTCAAATCTCCGGTTTCTCCTCGGGGATCATCGCACTAGTGTGAATATTATTAGCCTTGTACGAGATATAATCCCGTTGTAAGAGGCTAATTGTAGCCGTTGCAATATACTTGAAATACCCCCCCTGTTGACCCGTAAGCCCTAGTGACATGTTTGTATTCTAGTTGGGCAATGCATCTTCCTAAAGGAGGTAGAGACATGGTGGCCCCATATATCTGCCATAATATTATAAACTGCATGTATTAACCCCACATCCCGCGTCTGACAGTTCAAATACCGGGGATTATTTATTCAAGCTGTGTTTTCTCTCAACTGTCTGCCTAAATCAGCCAAAAGGTAGCCATGACTCACCAAGAGGTCTTTCAAGTACAGCCTTTCGGGTGGGAGAACGACCTAGAAGAAGAGCGCTTTAAAGTGTCTACATTGGACTATTTGACAGCATGCACCTACAACAACTATGCTCTATTCTTTCGACTGGAAGACGCCGAGAAGAATCGGGCCGTTGATGTCTTGAAGGCTGGCCTTGAACGTACTCTCGGCCAAGTACGCCATCTTTGTGGGACAATTGAGAAGGACCCTACTGGTGGACATTCATTTGTCAAGAAAAAGGACAGCGCTGTCAAGTTATACGTTCAATGGCTGGATTCTCCAGATCTCTGCCAGGATTATCCATCATTTGATGAGATAGAAGAGGGCAACTTCCGTACCTCGGTATTGGGTGATCTTAAGCGATGGAGTGTACCTCCTATGACATACGGAGAGAAGCCAGAGGCACACCCAGATAATAGTCCAGTGGTGGCGTCCTATAAAGCCAACTTCATCCGTGGTGGATTGGTCTTCATTATGCACCATCTCCACTATGCCAATGATGTTATGGGATGGGCTGGGCTCACCCACCAATTAGCCGAGAATTGTTATGCAATTGTCCATCAGACAGAGTTTCCCTCGTGGGATGCTGGTTGCCTGGATCTGTCTCGTTTGATCAAGGCTGAAGTGCGCGAGGAATTGAAAGTTGATGGTCCTCCACCGCCTGAGATTCACCCGGATCATATCCCAGCCCAGAGTCTGCTCTTCCATTTATCAAAAAAGAAAGCAGCAGAACTCAAGAAGCTCGCTTCTCCGGCAGATAATACATGGATCTCTACTTACGATGCCTTTTCCGCATTTATCTGGCGCACAGTTACGCGACTAAGAGCACCAATATTCAAACCCGATCTCTCAGCGCCTCTATTCTGGGGAGAGGCTATTGATATGCGGCGCCGATTCCACAGTCCCAAGGTCCCCCCGCGCATCCAGCAAAACGTTGCTGCTGTAGCAATGTCGTCCACGGCACCTTGCACTGCCCCAACCGCCGCAGAAGTTATCTCAGAGTGGCCGCTGCCAAAGTTAGCCTTCTACATCCGCCAGTTGACCGACAGTGTTACGCAGGAGGCCTTAGACCTGGCATTGGAAATGGCGGCCACGGTACGCGATAGAACAGCGCTGAATACTCGGATTGATTCACAGCCACCGATGTCGGTACTCCAGACAGATCATCGCGATGCCAATGTTTCAAGTGCCAACTTTGGCTTTGGCTCTCCAGTTACATACCGTCATCTGATGGATTGTGTCACTCAAGGTGTTTTTATCATTTACCCGCCGCGAGACCTGTCTCCTGAATCGAATGATGGGCCTGAGTTCTCTCTTGCTTATGAGAAGAGCCTCAAGCAGGCACTCATTGAGGACCCGGAGTGGAACCGGTACTTTGAATATAGGGGTGTCGATGCCATGGATTCTCGTTACGAGGATACCTCTTCTGTGTGAATGTGAATTAAAATTTTATTGAGAGTATGCTTGTACATACGAATGCATTGAGCTTCTAATTCCTCTGACAAATCTACGGTTAACCATGACCACTCTGATTCTTAGAAACAAAAGTCCTAGGTTTTTATTATCCATACCCAAGCAAACATAGGGCACAACTGCAAATTCGGTTTGGATATCTCATATGGTGCACACTGGTACTGGTCACGTGTATAGTTGTATAGTTTTAATGTTCTTTCTTTGGCAACAACGACGCCCTCTGTTCTTTCTTTGCAGAAAATAACATTGTCCTTCTAGGTTGTTACGTCCTGCAGCTCACATCCTCGTCGCATCATGGCAGCTTTGTCACTATTCAAGGGCTGACTGACTTGTCTCTAACAGAATAAACCCCTGGCCTAAGCACCATGGATCAGAGCACCAGAAAATGCGAATACCCGGTCTTTCAGTACAGTAACTTCGATGTGTCCGCTATCTGTCAACTCGCAGGTGAGATGCGAAAGCTCTCATGCACATGTGATTTGAATCAGCGTCCAATGTGCGGCGGCTTTAACTGGGCAGTTTCCCTTTTATTCGCAGATGGAATCCAATGGGTTCTTCGCTCGCCGGCGCAGAACCACCCCGACCTGTCCGAAAGAAGTATCATCAAACTCCTCTTAAGCGAAGCTGCTACGCTCAGATATCTCAAGATTTACACGGACATACCTGTTCCTGATCTTCGTTCGTATGGGTAAGTGAGGTGAGCTGCAACATAAATGCCGTATCACGGAGCTGACTTTTGGAAGTGCTTATCGAAACAACCCTGTTCGGATCCCATACATTTTGATGAGCAAGGCGCAAGGCAAGTCGTTGAACACAATGTGGGGGAACGATGATCTTCGTAGCCGTCTGGATTCACTCGAAATGAACAAAGTAATATCTCAACTGGGACAAATTACATGGGACCTTGCTCAAGTCCGGTTTCCCCTCATTGAGTCTCTTTTTGAAGAAAATGGATCCTTTGCTGTTGGAGAATGCCTGTCAAAAGGCCACATCCAACATAAGAGACATTCATTGGAAGGAATTCCTCGTGGGCCCTTTGACAACGAGAGTAAGTTTTACTGCAGTCTCATTGTGGCTTTGACCAAACACGCCGAAATGCTACCATTGGGGCACCATTGCTTCACTGCCCCAATACCGTCTAGAAATGACTACGCCTATAAGGACCTGTGGCAGTGTGCCCGCGATCTTTGGAATCAATTCGTCACCGTTGGACAAAAGGTTGGCAGTGCCGCGAATAGAGTTGACTATGTTATTGCTGCAAATGTCCTCAAACATTTGATCTCTCAATATGAGTGCAACTGGTCTGGAGCCGGTCAGCTTTCCACTCTGCCACCCAGATCTCACCATGGGCAACATATTCGTCGACGATCAATACAACATTACGTGCATCATCGACTAGGCCTTTGCCACGACTGTACCCCTTCCAGTGCTTTTGTCACCACCCGGATTTCCTCAGTCGCGGCATAAGCTAGATGAGAGAGTCTGCCTTGGTTTCAGACACGGCTTCCAGGATGCAGCTGGGCCCAATACACACAATATACTGGTGGGATTGTCGGTTCCCAAGGCTATCTAGTGTGTTCAAAACAGCGAATTTGCTTGGTGTCTCACACGGTTTCTAGCATTCGATTCCACAGATGACATTTCGCTTTTTCGTACAATGTGGGGATCAGTGTACTCATCGGACCACAAACTCGAGTCGTATTTCTTTTCAGAAAGATCTCTACCGTATTATCGAAAGTTGCATGGAAAGATCAGAGAAGAGGACTTGACGGAATCTCGGATCAAAAAGTCAGAGAGTGATCTTTTCACCAAATCCTTGACCTTCGAGCTGTATTTAGCTCGTCATTTGACGATGATGTCAGACTGGGGATTCAATTATGACGCGTTCAAACAATCTGGTCTGCGAGATACAGAACAGATATTCGTAATTGAGGGGCGGGTTTGGCGATGGATTTTGGAATTCAAAAGACAACACCGCAACAGGATTGGCATTGAAGAGTGAGAGGTTTGAACATGGGCATGGGCAGTTTGAGAGAGACAGGTGCCCGGATGTGGCTCATACAGCTGACAAATAGAATACAAGTGTATTGTTAGGAAGAAAAGCAGCGAGAGATTATTGTTATGCTCAATCCATGTCCGATTTTCCAGCTCCGAAAAGACTCACAGCTCAAGATGACACGATGGTTTTTTAATATGGAGAGGCATATTTACACCAATACATTCATTCAACCCTCTCCCGTCCCATGTTGTATTGTTTGTCAGCTCCTTGAGGGCTTTCTGGGTGACGGATGGGCTGGATAATTCTATAAGCTTGAGGTTAGCTTTGGAGGTTAATTGGTCGCCGGGAAGAGATCTTAGGGGCAAGAAAGAGACACAGACCATCTCGGAATCATTGCCAGGCCGATGGCCCTTTCGCCTCTAGCAACCTTTTCGGCTTTTTCGGCTCCTTCGGTGGTATGTGGGTGGTCGTCTCCAAGAGAGCGGACCCCAATCCGATGGGGCTGCAAATGATGATGCTCTTAGGAAATGTAGGAAGGGTTGAAGAATGAAGAAGGAAGTTTACGGCCTGATGTTCTTTTATATCGCTCTTGCCTGGATTACGCGCGTTTCGCCTAGACTGCGCGCGTTCCGCCTGGACTATGCAGGGACATAGGGGTCATAGTTACATTCGGTTTTAATGCATACAATGGTGCTTTAATGCCTTAATTTAGTGCGGCAGAAAAGTGAAGATACCTGAAGTACAATTACAAAGGCCCGCGGGTGCCTGAACATCCGCTTTAGGCAGTATTTAACCCAATGAATATGAAGCTATATCTGCCATACAAATCCATACATCGTATGGTTTTTAGGCGGTTTGAACCTGAATTCAGTGATAAATAGTGTTCCGCAAAGCTCATAGATGGGCCCGAACCCCGGACTCAAAGCCCAACCAGCAGTAGGCTATTGGCCCACAGCCCATTCGTGGGGGCCTATAAGGCCCCTATCAAAGCCCATTAAGGGGGGTTTATTTAGCATCTTGTAATCGCTATATTCTGGCCCTTTTACTAGTCGCATAAACTCAAATTTAGTATTAATAACAAAAGAAGCTATATAAGTATATATTTTAAATTCAAATAAAATCCAATTAGGATAGGTCGAGATACTACGAAAAAAGAAAAAGAATGTTTTAAAACTCAATAACTATATAACTATATAGGATCTAGACGGGAGTACTACTACCTTCTAGGTGAACTTCTGTAATTTATAAATTATCTAAATAACGTGTTTTCTCGCGATTTTAAACACCACGTAGAGATATAACTAGTAACGGACTCTAAACCATTTAAACTAATAAAATATTACTTTTAGTATAAGGCTTAGAAACGGGGTTAAAACAAAGGGTAATTTTAAAATCCCTAAAATGGGGGTTCAACTTCCCAATTCTCAGCATATTTGTACTGTTTGAGGCCCAGTTGGGGGCCTATTCACCCGCAGTGGGCTTTTCCTTAGGTCCATCGCCCACCGATGGGCCCGAAGTAGGACCCAAGCCCAGCCCATTTGTGGAGCTCTAGTGATAACCCTGCAAAGCTCGACAATCGCCTTGTCACTTTACTCTACCAATCTTAATAGATTTGTATTTTATTATATTAACTAGATAATTAGTAGTTTATCTAACATGGTACGTTTTTATACTTGAAAAGCAGGCTTTGTAGAGTGTCAATATTGATGGACTGAGGTGGTAACCTTAGCCCTAACTAGAGAGCCCTGGAGCCCTGGAGAAGTTGACGAGTTACGTATAGTCCGGCGTACTAGTTATTCCGTGCCGAAAGCTTTACAGTACACTATATTCTGAGATCTGAAAGCGATCAAGATTAATGCCAACACCCTCGCCGTGGAATCACTATCTACCGTTGACTAGTCACAGATTGACCCCGAAGGCTTTTATATCCATAAAAGTATGCTCATGGATAGCGAAACTTCTGTATCGGGAAGAATGCAAATCTATTTACAACATACGATCACATCTGCTAGGTACGTACAACAGCGCCTCAGCCGCCAGAGATATGCCGGCGATCGGATCCTTTCCGCGGGGGACCAATCAGGACTCTTCGTATTATCGAACGCCCCTGGGCCCTCGATGGCCTGCTCGTACGCTTTTAAGCTTTACCGGGATTGGCTGGTTTTGATAGGCCCAGCCCATTATCTTATCGTTATTATGTACTACCTCCAGTGCGTTCCAGCGGAGATCTCCGACAGCCTTGTATACTTCCCAAGGTTATGTTCCACATTAATATAACCACTGATTTTAATCAAGGGGCCCCCAGCCTTGTGGAGAGCTCCGATGGGATTCCATTGATAAATCATAGATATGATAACGGGCTAATATAGTGGGTTTCATATAACTCAATCGGTCAATGTCTGTCTGGTGGTATGGATATGCCTCTGTCTCGCATCTTTTGCGTCCCTTGCTTGGGAAATCCCCATACTATTGACCCACTAATATGTCTCTTTCACCTCGAGCCGCCCTTTATGACCTCGGTCCAAGGCTCCTGAGAGATATTTGGACGCTCACTGCCATCGCCATTGTCATAGTCTCTTTGAGGGTGGCAGCAAAAATAAAGATTCGGAAATTTGGCTGGGATGACATTCTCATGGTTTCAGCATTGGTTAGCCCGTTCACGTCATGTCTCGGGTTTTATAATAATTTAAAGTGTCAAAACTGACCTCTTATCTGACACTTAGTGTCTTGCTATAGTAGGATCAGCTCTGATTACCGTGGGCATCAACTATGGGTTCGGTCGCCATGTTTGGGACCTTGATACAACTACGGTCGTTCCCAAAGTTGTTATGTTCGACTACCTAACACAGACGTTCGGCATTGCTGGCGGTACTTTGGGTCGCATCTCCTTCATTGTCTTCGTCATCGGTTTACTGGGCACCAAAAGATCACATAGAGTGATATTATGGATCATAGTGGGGTTACAAATCTTGACTAATTCGATATTGATCATTATTCTATTTGTTCAATGCCCGGGACATGCATCTGCTATCTGGAATCAGGATGGAAAAGATAAATGCTGGGATGTTCGTATCCAAGCATACTACGGGTACTATCAAGGATGTATGAGTTTCTATTTATTGCCCTGACCTATATATGATTGAGACTAATTATTGGACTATGAACAGCATTTAACTCAGCGACAGACCTTTATTTGGCAGTTTTTTCAACATATATATTCTGGAATTTGAATTTGAAGTTGAGGGTCAAGCTGGGCTTGGTCGTACTCCTTGGATTGGGCATTTTGTGAGTGATGAGTTCTCGGAACCTATTTTAAGATGTATCCAGCTAACACAGTTATCACGAATTTAGTGCCATGGCAGCCTCCGTTATGAAAGCAGTCCAAACCCAAGTCCTCGCACGCGCAGACGATGATCCAACTGTTGCAACCGTCAACTACGACCGCTGGCTATACATCGAAGCCTACTTGGTCATTATAACAGCATCAATACCTTGCATTAGATCGTTATTACGATCTGTTCGAGGACGAACAATTGAAACTGGGCGGAGCGCATACGAGTTGAGTTCGCCATACGCTAGAAACTCGATACCCACATCTAGATCCCGGAGATTAACACCGACAATAACCGGAAAGTCGATGATACATATCTCTGATAATTCTAGCGCGGATGATATTTTGGAATGGAATAATAATGAGATTGATGGAGTACACGAGATGACGGAGTCGAAAAAGTCGATACATGTGTGTGTATAGAATTCTATAGACATTGAGCTTGATAAAAGATACTCCAATTCCAAATGTAGTTGTTAATTAGTATGGCTTCAAAAGTGAGATGATCGAAAGTGGGCAGGCAGTAATCTCGGGGATACGAGGTTGGCATCACCGCTCTCAACCCAACCTGCACGTAAGCACCTCGCGGCCTAAACAAACTCCAAAATTGCAGCCGAGAAGTGGATAGAAGGCATAATGTGGCCCTTTTCAACATATCCAGAGAAGACAGCGGGTGATGTAGCCGGAAAGACGTTCGACTACATCATCGTCGGTGGTGCGTGTCACTTCCCTCGACCAAAAGCCATCAAATCGACTAACCCCAAAACAATTCCCCAGGCGGTACGGCAGGATGTCTAATCACGAACCGCCTTTCCACTTCTCCAAACGCTTCAGTCCTAGTCTTGGACAAGGGTCGCGTCAAGGCCGGGGTTCTCTCGCGGATCCCGCTACTCGGCATTCTGCAGAGCGGGGTCGTCCGCTACCACGCCGAACCCAACGCGCACTTGCGCGGGCGACATGTGCAACTTCTTGCCGGCGAAATGCTGGGTGGTACCAGTCGCGCTCACTCCATGGTATGGAGTCCTGGCGGCCAGCCCGAGTTTGACGGCTGGGCGCGTGAGCTTGGGCTGGATGAGTGGAGCTGGGAGAAGGTAGCACCGGCGTTTGCACGGGTGGAGAAGGAAATTCCGCGTAAAGGAGCGGGTGATTTAGGACTCATGCCGTATATAGATGCAGCGATGGAAAGAGTAGGACTGGATGATGGAGGGGGAAAGCGAGGCACTCAGCGATATACCCGCAGCGAGGTCTCGGTTGATGCAAATGGGAACAGGGTGTCTGCTTTGACGGCGTGGCTGGATGCCTCGGTTGTGAATGAGAGGAAGGGGCGACTGACGGTGTGTACAGGCGTGACAGCGACGAAACTTGAGTTTGAGGATGACGGGACGATGGTTACAGGCGTATGGATTAAGTCTGAAGGGGGTGCGGACATTTTGGTCAAGGCGCAACAGGAGGTGATTATCTGTAGCGGCGTTTTCGGTACGCCGCAGCTGCTAATGCAAAGGTTGGTTGTGATTTCCAGATAACCTCGCTTTGCGATGCTAACAGCTAACAGTGGCGTTGGCCCCAAGGACCATCTGTCCGCTCATAAAATTCCAGTGGTGCATGATCTCCCCGCAGTGGGTGCGAATTTGACCACCCACATCCTTGTACCAGTCATGTCAGAGCTCCCACTCAAGCACACACTGCATATCATTCAGACAGCGGCTATCTTATGGCACTTTTTGCTGTGGCTCTTCTCCGGCACTGGAGTCCTTGCCTCTAACGGTCAATGGGGCGCCGCATTTCTACACTCGGATACACTCAACGAGGCAACAATGACAGTCGTACCTCCTGAAGACAACGAGAAGAAAGTGACCGATCTTGAAATCCTGATTGCCCCTCTTAGCACGCTTATCGAGTACGGTGTCCCCGGAGTGCCCTGCGTGACGTGGTACGCGGCTCTTGTGCAGCCCCACACCACAGGCAGCGTTGAGCTGTCGTCTGGCCCTGATGCGAAATCGCCCCTGAAAATCACACTCCCGTTGCTAACAGACGCCCGCGATAGCGCCCGGTTGCGTAAGGCGGTACGGTTCGCAATGCGGTTGGCAGATGAGTTTGCGGGGCCGGATGTCGGGTATCCACACCCGGCGCCGTTGACTATGGCTCCCGGGATGGGCTTAGAGTATTTGGACGGTCTTATGGACAAGAAAAAGAGCAAGAGCGAGAAGAGAAAGCTTACAAGGGCGTTGCCACTACAGAAGGACGCTTGGAAAACTGTCACTGATACGGACATTGATGAGTATATAAAGAGGTTGGTAACAGGGAGCTATGATCCCGCTGGCACGTGTCGGATGAGTCTTAGAAAGGAAGAGGGTGTAGTAGATCAGAGCCTGAAGGTTTATGGAGTGCGCAACTTGCGAATTGCAGATGCGAGTGTGCTTCCTCGGTGTGGGGGTGCTTCGATCTCGGCGTCCATTTATATGATTGGGGAGCGGTGCGCTGAATTTATCATGGGAGAGGATGAGTTTCCTTCCTAGATATGCTGGAAGATTATATTTACTATAATTTGTCACGTCGAGGATGCCTGAAGCTCTCGATACTCCTTCAAGGCAGGAAGACTATAATATGGTACATGGAAGACGGAAAATGGAAGCACTTCCGAAACTCCAGCCGCCATTTCAGCGGCATCGCCGTGTATTTCCGCAGAATGGAACATTCCCGGGTCCACAATGAGAAGATCCATCTCTGCCAGCGCTTGCGCTAGGCCCCATGTATTCCCTATCGTATGAAGACACTGTATCACCCATCGACGCTGTGGATGAGTTGGCCCCTCGACGATGCCGGCAATAAATAGGGGCCATAGCATCATGAGACCGCCCAGGTAGCTCTCTGGTGGAAGTATAGCCGATTCTGGAAGCACTTCCGAGTTACAGGCACCCAGATGAAATGGAGTACTGCGACAAATGTCGGCGCCGAGTCGACGGATGGTTGAGCGCAGAGACTTGCTGTATAAGCGCAAATCATCGGACAAAGATGTAGGCGAGCTGCTGGATAGCTTGTGGACTTGTGATAATATAAGCTCACTGACAAAAATGCGCGCGCAACGGTAGTGGTTCCAGCAATTGGCTGCCCATATCCCTGGATAGATGTGGTACTCATTGTTGTAGGGTCGAATTCCGTGACAGCGGCGTTCGAAAGAACGGTCTAGCGGCATGAGTGTATGACTACTGTATGTAAAATCTGGTGGTAGCGCAGCCAACCAGGCGAGAAGGTCTGCTTCGATGGCACAGGCTGCACTAAGGATCTCTTGGGGATCGGTCAATGTTTGCGTGTGAATATTTGCCCGTAGATTCGAAAGATGGCCGATGATTAAGATAATTTTAGTACCAACGGCATTTTTTATCTGAGGAATCATGTCGAGCTTTGTAAATTCCAGTAGAGAGCTGGGCACAAGCACATCGCGCTGGAGACAACTGATGATCTATGAACGGATTAGTCTTTCCTTCATAGCTCTAACGATTGTCTCTAACGCACGATCTGATACCGTAGATGTATGAAAAGCCGGATGCCTACTTCGCTTTGCAATTGTGTAGCTCCCCGGTGCTTTAGTAGAGCTGCCGCCCCACAAATATGGTTCGTCCACCCCTCGATGCCCTGCGGAGCCCTTGATACCACAATCTGCGGATGTTGGCATTTGCCTTTTTCCCCTTGGGTTGGAGGGAAGTACTCACTTCATACAGAGCTAGAAGAACAACTGCGCCAAGTGTCTGGTTTGTCTTAGCTTCGTCGGCATCGGCAAGCGCCTGATTCACTAGCTTGAGAGCATATCCATATTCCTGATGCGCAATGTGGCTGAGTGACGCGGCACGTCGAACACGCGAAAGCATGGCGCTGGCAACCGCCACGATGCTGGATTGTATAGCTCGCTGGCCTAATGAGCCACCGGACTCCATGAGAAAATCGGTTAACATGTCTGTTATCAGGACATTTCCGGGAATGGCGTGCGACTGGAGGAAGAAGCAAATAGCCTCCTGCTTCGAAATTCCCGTGTTGGGGTGTGTCTTCACCGGACTTTGCCTGGCCTGGCGCTTCCAAGATCCATGGCCAAGATCGGGACCGAAATCATACGCTAGGTCGTCCAAGCCCCCGGATGAGTTTGTGGCGACAGATGATGCAGAACTTCGTCCTAGGTAGGCAGAACGAGGCGAACGGGACGGCATTCGGTGCCTGAAAGAAGATGACGGGGTGGAAGCCGTAGAAGAAGACTGAGAGGAACGCGCTTTGCGCAGAACGGATTCGGTCTCATCGCGGAACATCAGCGACAACTCATCGCGATACCCAGGACATTCTCGGTTCTTTCGAATGCATTCCCCGCAGGCCGGTCGGGCCTGGTCGCATTTGATCTTGCGTAAGCGACAGATTCCGCAACCTTTGCTAGGTTTTCCATCATTTACCATAGTGCAAATGCTTTTAATTGGATTAGTAGGGTTAGTAAAGTATCAATGGTTTTGAGGCTGGAGTGATCAGTGTTGAAAAATTTCAAGGATGTCGATTGGGGTGAAGTCTTAGCCCCACGACATTGGGCTGAGATTAAGGATCTAACCCGCATGGATCAAAGATCTGCATAAGTAAGTCCATGGGTGTCCACAGACAGACGTAAACAGACAGCTGGCACTCAAAAAGCTTGGACTCTATCCATCAAAGCTTAGATTTTGGCCTTGTGATCCACATTCACTTCCGTTGGCCATGCCCCTGGGGCTCATGGGGATGCTACCTCATACCGGAGAATTTGTGGCTGAACAGTTGGAATAGGCTAAGCAGTCCGGGAATAATGTATCCAGATACATGGAATACTCGACCTCTTAATATCACCAAACTCGTCCGGGGGGGCTAAACTGCTAAATGGAGGTTGTGTGGAGCTAAACCCAAAAGGGATAGCGATGCGAGGACCAATCAGCTGTGGAAAACTTACATCCAACTTCCCAGGTTGCATATATCAGCCTCAACATTTTGTTTTCGAGTGAGACACTGGGGTAAATGAGATGATCGTCATTTTTCTACAATTGGCAGTCGACGCGTGGGAAGGTGCTCAATGGACAAATCTACTAAGTCAAAATACCTCAATATCTCGAGACATTTACTGGTAATTAAGAGAAGCACTGGCCCCAAGACTCCCCCGATATAGCTAATTGATGGATCATTTGGGAGAGTTCCATTGTCATTCACACCGTAATATGGATATATTTGGCCCCCGATGGGCCTTGAATCTTATTTAAAGGGACGAGCTGAATACTAACTTTCATTGGGCATACCTAGGTAACCACGTTTGGAGGCTAAATCTAGGGACTCGTTAGGTGTTGCAAAGTTTTGGGGGCCAGTTCAATACTCGCATGTAACAACCAAACTTCTCAAGGCTGATTGGCTCTCGCAATATGCGCTGTAAGTGAATTAGCGTGGTACCTGAAAGTGTGCATTTCGTCGGGATGAAATAAGAAGATATTATCCAAAATAAATGAAGCCTGAACTAGTATAAGAAGGCTGTGATCTCTTGCAGTAAGATTTTGCTTTTCATCTCCATCTAATATTCCATTAATCGTCCCCTGTGCAATCTCAATCATGAAGCTGGCTTTGACTGCTCTTCTGCCAGCCTTTGCGGCTGCAATACCTTCCCCCCTTCTGTCACAATTGATGCTGGCGCAGTCCAAGGAGGAAGATGCGAAAATGGAAAAAATGCTGTCTTCTACAAGGCAATTCCCTTTGCTGAGCCTCCTGTTAATGAACTGCGCTTCGAGCCCCCCAAAGCATACAAGAAGCAATACTCCCAGGGTAAACTGGATGCAACAACTTCGGCCCCAACCTGCATTCAATTCTCAGATGACTTCACCGAACAAAAATTGAACACATCTGCACTTTCATCTGAAGACTGGTAAGTCAACTCATTGGGTCTCGGACCTCTCAATTATCTCATTATTTGTGAAGACGGAAGATCATACTAATACACCAATGTTGCAGCCTTTACTTGGATATTTGGGCACCGTCTAATGCTACTAAAGACTCAAAGCTTCCAGTCAAGGTCTGGGTCTACGGTGGCTCGGAAACAGAGGGCTCCATCTCGGACCCCTTGTACGATGGCTGTAACACGGCAGAGGCAGGCTCGATTCTCGTCTCAGTAAACTACAGACTTGGTCCCCTTGGATTCATGGCCCTTGAAACTGCCGGAATTTACGGTAACCAGGGAATTCAGGACTTGATTCTGGGGTTAGAGTGGGTTCGCGACAACATCGCGGCCTTTGGTGGAGACCCGGTATGACCAAATCTGCATTAAGCTACAATCAAAAGGCGAGAAAGGGAAGCTGATATGTGTGCTCTACTCCAGAAAAAGGTGCTTCTCTTCGGCCAATCAGCAGGTGCTGAGAATGTATACATCATTGGTTCTCTTCCCCAGGCGCCTTCTCTGATCAACGGTGTCATCGCGGAATCGGGTGGTGGTAGGAGTGTGTCCTCAAACTCGACTCAGCAAGAAATGGGCGCATCATTTGCTCGAACTCTCAAATGCAGCTCTAGTGATGTGAGTGGCGAGACTTTCATTTGCGATTTAGGTAGAGGACACTGACATTTTCACAGAAATCCTGTCTTCAGTCTAAGACAATTTCTGACTTTTATGCCGCATACCCAGCCGATGCTTTCTTGACTCAGGGAATCGGATACTACGGTGATGGATCTCTCAGTATCCTTAGTAAGGGAACTCATAATTTCTACCCCTATGTGGACGGCAATGTCATCGCCGAAGACCCCTACGATCGCGGAGTACAAGTGCCAACTGTATTTGGATCCAGTATGTGCATGATTATATGTTTTCTGGGTGAAATCTTGCTGACCTACCAACCTTCAGATTCGAATGAAGCTATTGTTTATACTTTACAATGGGCCAGTAAATCCAACCAAATTCCGACGACATCAATATACAAAGATTTTCTTCGCCACAACTTCGGCAATGCCGCCTCGCTTGTTGGAAAGGCCTACTTGCCATCTCTATTCGAATCGGAGGCTAAGGCTATCTTTACAGCTTCGAGTCAATTTGCTCAGATTGGCTACAACACGACCGCACTCGAAGTACTTTTGGCAATGACGCAGGTCATAACCGATTCTACCTATAGGTGTCCGGCATGGTACGGTGCAGCGCAGGCCAGTCGCAAAGGCATTCCCACTTGGACGTATGAATTTTCCCACAGTCCAACGTGCGCTTGGCTATACACAATAGATGCTACCGATGTTGGCTTTTTCGGCGGCGCTCACACAGCTGAAATTCCCTTTGTCTTTGGAAATCTGGACAATTCATATCTCCCCAATGGAACTTGCAATTCCACATCCGATGAATGGCATCTCGGAAGCCAGATGATGGATTTATGGACTGCAATGGCAGAAAATGGTGAGCCATCAACAAAGGGGATTGAGTGGCCGCGATTCCAGACCCAAGGGAAGAACCTGTCGACTCCAGGCTTGATTTTTGAGAACTCTACTGTGTCTGGTACCATTGATTACACCGGATGCGATCTGTGGATTCAAGTCAATGCGATGCTGTCAGCAAGCAATACTACAGCCTCGGGAACACCGACAACGGTATCTGGTGGCTCGACGTCTTCGCCATCTTCCACTCAATTTAATGGCGCGACGACCCTTCTGTCTAAAACCGAGGGATACCTTGCTTTGAGTGTGCTGCTCATGGGACTGGCTGCACTTTGATGGTAGTTTAGCGTTCAAGACATTGGGAATTTGGCTATTCTAGCAATCTACCCTTGTTTGAATGATCTGCCTACATACATATATGTACAACTTAGTATGCTTGCCTTCATTAGATGTGAATATGGTGGTTTTGTGTTTCCTCTTCATTTTTCCAGTCATACTTGTCCAATTGCTACGATTGAGCCCCCTAGAAGGGTCTTAGCCCAAACTTTCTATCGTATACAAAATTATTAATCTGTTCACGCCCACTATCTCCTCATAGTAGTGTTCATGGCTCCCTTCATCAAGAAACCTTGGAAATTAGTTTTTGGAGTCGATCGGGGTCAGTGGTTACCCGTTCGGGCCGCTTCCAAGGTTCCAAGGTTAAGGCTAGTCCCCACACATCCATCGGCGCGCTCCGACACTTTGGGGGGTTTGGGAAGGGATATCAGGGCCTTATAACGAACACAGATTTCACCAAACTTAGTGCAAAAGTTGAACGTCGGACAGGTATCCATTCGTATCATATTATATTGCTCGCGAAACAGATTAAAATCCCATATTAGACAACTTTCCAAACCACCCTTTCTGCACGAGGCTGAAAGTGGATATTTATAAAACTAAGCCAACCTCGCAGAGCAACTCCTTTTCCACCGCAACACATCCAACCCACACATGCGATATACCAATAGACCTCGACGAACGAAGCTTTATTCAAGCATCGGCTTCGATCTTCTCGGTAACGGTACCATCCTCCTGAACAACGATCTTGTCCACATTTAGGGAGGCCTTGACGGGGTTGGGCTGCTGGTAAACCCACTCCAACTGTTCCAGAGTTCGGCCCTGGGATTCGACACTGTAATAGCAGGGGTTAGCACGAAAGGGATTTGAAATGTGGGAGGAGTGTAAACGGAATCGTAATAAGCTTACCAGAAGAAGTACCAGAAGACGGACTCGACAACGTCCCAGCCGACAAAGATCCAGAAGTAGTTGGTAGAAATGTTCGCGAGACCAATGGGCGTAGCAAACTGGCTGATGAAACTAATGCTGCTGACCATGAAGCCGGACAGAGCCAAGCCCTTGGAACGAGTGGTTGTCTCCAGAGCTTCGGCCGGAATGACACCCTGGAGGGGAGTGTAGGTGAACGAGAAGACCACGTTGAAAAGGTAGTAGAAAGCAAGAGCAGCCTTGCCCTTGGTCTTGCCGATTAAACCAGTATTGGCGACTTCCTGCAGGATACCGGCATTGATACCCAGGGCGACAGCGCATGCTATATATTGGTTAGCCGGGCTGACTTTGAAGAAACTGGGGGGAACAATAGATGAGACATACCAAAAGTACCGAAAATAAGAACAGGGCGACGACGCATCCTGTCGGTGAAGTACACGGCGGTCAATGCACCCACAGCTGAGATAATAGAGTTGACGAGGTTAAGCAGCAATTGGGTTGAGCTGGACTCGTATCCAATAGCCTTGAAAATAGTGGCGTTGAAGTAGCCAAGACCGTTGCCAGACCACTGTCCAAAGACGGAAATCATGATGACCTGTGCGAAACGCCAGCGTCCACTCTTTGTCAAGATGAATGGTCGGTCTAGTGAGTTAGAAACGTTGGTCAGTTGCTATTGCGACAAATAGTGATTATATCAGCATTGCAAAACTTACAATCCCACCATCTCTTGTCAATGCCATCAATTCGAATACCTTCCTTCATTTCCTCAATCTCAAGACGGACCAATCGAGCGTTGGGGTCACCATTTCCGTGATACTTGACCAGGAATGCCTCTGCCTCTTCGTTCCGGCCGTTGGCGATGAGCCAACGAGGTGACTCGGGGATGAACCAAACGGATATAATGACAATAATACAGGCAAAGCACTGGCAGATAAAAGGAATGCGCCACTGATAGTTGTTACCAATGAAGTTGGTACCGTATGTGATAGCGGCAGCAGGGATGGAACCACCGAACCAACCGCAGTTGTAGAAGCCTGTTTTAAGGTTAGAACCGTATGTTATTTTAAGAAGGATCAAGATACTCACCAACGGCTCGACCACGCCAGTGAGGTGGAGAAATTTCAACAGCATAGGCAGGAGCGGAGACGACCATGATTTGAATACCGACACCTAGGACGAATCGACCGACAACGAATTGGGGCAGTGTCATAGCACTGGTGATAATGACAGCTCCAATGATGATCACCCATCCACCAATAAACATGCACTTGCGACGACCAAGCCTGTCGGAAATGATAGCGCTGATGGGAGTGCAGACAATAGAGCCACTGGGAACAATTCATATCAGTTGCCATAATATGTGTAGAACAGAGAGAAAGCATACACTGTGTAGAGCGACGTAACAACGGAGACCTTGGGGCCATCCATTCCGGTCTTGAAGACATTTTGATAATGATCCATGGCGAGGATAGATCCCATCAGAGATCCTATATTCGGTTAGTCGATGCCATTTTCTAGTGTCGATTGAATACTAACCATCATAACCGTTGGCACAGGCACAGCAGAATGCGACAAAGATACAGACTGTAATGGTCGCACCAGACGTTAGTGTCTGGGGAAATATTTGCTGCATTAGTCCAAAGGTTGTAACTTACAGTACAAGTGCATGGATTCCTTGCTCCATCTTTCGATCTTGGTCTCTTCAATAGCAGCGAAAAGATCGGCCTATATTGTTACCGAGAACTAGGTCAGTATTTCGCCCGTACACGAAGATTTTCGAAACTGACATTCTGGACCTCCTTGGTCTTTGCGCCCTGGCGCTTGGTTGTCTCCCCATAGCCAGCGATAACTCGAGCAGGGTCTTCAATGCCAGAGGAGATGCCATACACCTCCTCGCCTGCCTTCTTGTCGTCCGACATGATATAATTCCGCGAGTATTGAAGCCGGCGATCTCGGTAGATGATCCGGTCGGTGATAGACGGGACTGGCGCGATGAATCGTGAATTTCATGAACAGCGGGGCAGCATGTGGTTCTTATACTGTTAGCAAGTCACATCACCTAGTAATTAAGGAAATGACTATAATCCTCTTTGGGAACGATTGGGTGGAGTCTCCGGTTCCCCAGACTCTCCATTATCTTGTGACCCCGGACCCCCTGTTGTCACCAGTAACAGACGCCTCCAGTTGGTGGCTTTTTCAAATAACTCCGCGTCCTGATTGGAATTGGACATTCCCCAATCATACCATTCTTCCCCCACCATAGTCGCTATATTTCGATTGCCATCTTGAAAAAAATTAGGGTCTGATGCCGGGATGATCGGGCCTGTATCCCGCTTAGCGAGACTGGTGAAACTTGTTCGAAGTGTCCAAGCTGTTGGGGCTAGCCCCTTTTCGAATGTACCTAGCTACTCTCAATGCACAAGGAGCGAAGGAGGGTCGCGAGCCTCAAATTCAAGGCCAAATATTTACTACAATAGTTCTAGACCCATGGTTAGGTACATATTCACATGGCCTTCGTAATATTGCTTAATTTACTCGACACGCCTCTTCATGTGAGTGGCGATGTGTTGATGTTTTATTTTGGGATTCTTCTATCTATCCAGCTTGACAACTTCACATGTTCTTGCCATCTACCAAAGTTGCGTGGCTCAAAAATTACCTTTCCAATGATGCCCTCAGTATGCCACATATCCAATTCCCTTGTCTCACGAGGGCGAAAAGTTAGAAACGTTGCACGGAGCTACTGTCAGCGCGGAGTCTTCTCCGTGCTGGATCCTTCACGGACTCCGGGGTGCTTCCCCCACAATCCACTAAACTGTTTACACTCGACTTAACTTCTTTTGCTAGCTGCTGCTCTAGCTTATTCCCTTAGATTATGGTTGAATGTGCCATTCCCTCGACCATTACACTTCATCAAATTTCGGCCCGAATCTCCCATCAGATGTTCACCGCAAATGCCACTGAATCTAAAGGGCTGACCGTGCGTTGCGTTAGGTTTGCATGAACAGAGATCAGATCGATCTAAACTCGCTTCACAGAGCGCCATTACGGCGGAGGTTGGGCCGAAGACGAGGAACCAAAATATCACAGCTCCGGGCCGAACTGAGAATTTCTGGAAGCGACACTTCCGGAACGGAGATGGCCACGGAGATGGACCATAAAAGCTCAAGAAGGGCGTAGGGTAATTTCAGCCACGCATAACTCCGTACGGAGGATGGACGCCTCAGCTAGTCATTTCTCGGAGTCACCCGTAATTGCTTGGCAGCGGCGCTGACTGAAATCATTAAAAAGGGGGTGTTTTCCGTCAGGAGGCTGGGGGATTTGTGTGAGACCGTCTGCCAACGATTTATTGGAAAAAGAAATATCCCAAATGTTTGAGTGCACATCAAATGATGCTGTGAGAAAGAGTCCGGGGTAGGGAAGGACATCCTGCGGGTGGATATCCTGGAGTTCTGGGGTCGGGTGTCCACACGGACGAAAGCAAGCTAGCGAGCAACCAGTCCCGACGAGCGTCGGGAATCAGCGGGCCTCGGCCCATTTTGTTCCAAATAGTCGGTCGACATGAGTGTAGGGTCTTGGCATACATGTTTTCTTACCGTCTTGTCGGGGTTGAGAGGCAAACTTCGGATAACAACACACATTTATGCGCTGGAATTGTTAATCCCTCGTTCGCTAGAATATATATTTCGAATACATGTTCTTTAGGCAAGAGAATGACTCTTCATACACTCACCAGACTAATATTTGGGGGAGATTGGGTCAATATGGGATGTCTTTAGGTACAGAATACGCAGTACCATATAGATGGCAGTATTGAACTTAGATCGGCGCTTGGAAGCTGTCGACATTGAACCCTTCGCAAACAATCAATATTATTCAGGTATATTCTGCTATAAGCTCTCAAATGTTTAACATGATTAGGTCCTAGCCATATACGGAATACTCCGTACGGAGCAGTCATAAAGTCAAGCCTCGCTGGGCATTGGCACCGCGCTATGGAAGTCTATGATGACGACCCCAAACCTTGGAGTACGTATACAGTCTACACGTCGACCCGAACAAATCTCTACCTAGGTACTTTGCTATTCTCACCAACCCTTAGTGATCAACAACATTGGATCCCTCCAATTGGTTTATCCCTCTTGCAAGTTTCGTTCATGTTATGGGCGAATTTAACAAACCAGTGACATATTCCCCTAGTCGAAGGGAGAACCTACTACCTCTGATACTTCAGAAACTACCAAGCTCCTCTACTCGCCAAGAATCCATGAAACACTGACTTCTCTTTTTTCTATTTCTGCGACTCTCTGGTAATTCTCCGAAACGATAACCTCTCCAGGGGAAATATCGTAGCGATGACGCAGAATTTTAGCAGAAACCATCCAGCAACACTATCTCGGATCATCCCTACTTGCAGAATGCATTTTGCGCCCGGCGATATCCTCCAAAAAACCACCGTTAACCATATACCTCTCGAGTTTTCCATGGCTGCGAAGTTGTTATACAATTCTGTTTACCGGAGCGCAAGATATGCGAAAATTACCGTAGCCATATTAGCACCCGTGGACCCGGAAAGACCTAGGGTGCTCTACTAGGACCTGTTGCCAGTTCCTTAGGCGTTTCGGACTCTGCAGCAGATCATATCACTGGATACCGACCAAATTACCCACTATACGATGCCAAGCTACGACAGACGTTGGAGATATCATCATATTATGTGTCATACTCCAGTGTCAGAACAAAACTGCTCATTACTCGTTTAGATGTAGAGCTATCCAGTCGTGTTTAGTTATATTTTGTCTTTGGACGATTTTCCCCATACAAAGAGCTGTAGAAAGATAACTAGTAGACCTTTGGGGAATATTAGCTTGATTTTAAATTGGTCATTTAATACGACAACCTCGGGAATACACCTGGGGTTTCCTTAAATTTGTCAGCATGTTAGGGACCCGGGATTGTTCTGATGACTGAACGTCCCCAATACAATTACAAAATACATACACAACAAGGCTCAAGACATCCATGGATCCATAAATCCAGCCTATAGGGCTTCGGAGAGAGGTCAAGAAACTTGTAACACTTTTCCAATATGACATGCTACCGTCATTCACGGATATCTTTCAGGGTTCTCCCAACTTCTAACCTGTCACGACCTTCCAAGGTTAGAAACATGTATCAATCGTAACACAGAAACTGTAATCTGCCTACCCAGGTGTTTCTGCTAAATGCTGATACATCGTTGTTACACGCGGCCTGCATGGCTCGAATTGTTGATTTCTCATCAATGCGGACCAGTCGTCATTTTAGATTGGTCATCATCTCCCGAGTACGGTTGAGGGTTGTGAGATACGCATTGGGGAGAAATCTCAACATGGCGAATATAAATAGGGTGGTCTGCTGGCTCTTGAATCCAAGGTAACTTTCAACCCCATATTTTAGCAAGACAATCTTACTACGAAATCAGTACGCTGAGACCATCATGTCTGCCCCATCAGGAACAGCTATCGTTTTGATCGATCCTTACAACGACTTCCTCCACTCGGACGGGAAACTTACATCGGCGCTCAAGGACCTTGATGAGAAAAATACCATCAATCACCTAAAAGAGGTAGTTGCAAATGCGCGTCTCCATGGTGTTCCTATATACTATGGTTTGCATCAACAGTGGATACCAGACCATTACAACGGATGGCAGCATATGACCCCGAACCATGTCCGCCAGCAAGAAGTACGCTTGTTTGAGGAGGGAAGTTTTGGTTCTCAGATCTATGAAGGCCTAGAGCCAGACCCAAAGAATGGTGATGTGGTTGTGAGCCGCCACTGGTGCAGCGAGTAAGAAACATGCATATTCAGCTCACCAGACAGCATGCATGAAGGAACTGATAACTTACCATCCTATATAGTTCGTTTTCAAATACCGACCTGGACTTTCAGTTGCGACAACGTGAGATTAAGAGATTGGTTTTTGTGGGATTAACTGCCAACACGTGTCTTGAATCTACTGCGCGCCATGCCTACGAGTTGTAAGTAGCTAAGGACGAGCAAGCATTGTTTTAAGTATAACTGACTCATGGGCTATCATTATAGGGGATACCAGGTGACAATGCTGTAAGGATTCCTTTCGTTTCATTGAATCAAGCGATCTGGGTAACTGATACATTGTCTCAACAGGAAAGACGCTACTGCTGGGTGGTCGAAAGAGCTTATTGATGCGGCAACGGACTTGATTTGGCCATTGTTTGCACAGGTTATGACCGTGAAGGATTGGGTGAATGAATGTTCTTGATACGGAGGATTTCTAGCATGGTCAGGAAATGGAGGGATGAAGGAAGACAGAGCATACGCGGGACGAGGTAGATTACAGAAAAATTAACAAAAAAAGATGAAAAGCCTGGAAAATTGATCGTACAATTGAGGCCCGACTGCTAGATCCATATACAAACTTATAAATGGGTACATTGTGACAAAAATGTGACAGTACGACAATGTACGGGTATCCATGGACGGTGTCAGGTATGATATTTGTCATTCGTACGGAAAAGTTCGCGAACGAGAATTTGAAAGGTTCCAAGGTTAACGGACAATCTGACTAAACTTAATATGCACCCGTGGACCCTCCAGGGCTGTATGCAAATACAATATTTCAAAACGTGTATCACACGACCTGCACCTGACCATCCATGGATTCCAACCTTGGAAGGAACTTGATTTGTCATCAATTGATCTGAAGTTTGATTATTAATTGCTCAACCACTCCTGGGCCCGGAGACAGGTGACTTCCCGTTGGCTAGCCTTGAATTTCAAGCTATAATCCATATACTCCCTACATCAATAAACCAAATGCCGGTGAAGAATCCGAGAAAGGCGAAGGTGCAGCCGAAAAGCCCGACACGTGGTGTGCGAAGCAAAAGACAACGTCGCATGTTGTGCTCCTCGGAGACCCCTGAGATTGGCGATCAGGGCAATAATCGAGATGTCCACCAAACCCAAAGTATTGATTTGGACACAAACGACACAACCCGATCTCTTAATTGGGCTCTGATAGTTGCCAGCGTTGCTGAACAGCCATATCCTTCCCAAATCCAACAATACAAAGAATGGAGAAGTGCGTACCCTTCTCTTTCGAAGCAAATCTCAATAGATGCCCTCGAAAACTAAACCACATATAGGAGCTGGTTCAAAGCGCGAGGACTACTGCTGCATCTGCCATGAGTCTGATCGTCTCGAGAATTGTCATACATGCAAACTCGCATTCCATCGCGAGTGCTTACCCGCCGGCTGCGCACGTAATTCATATGACCACCTTTTTTGCTTGATATGCGTCCGTCGAGGCTGGGACAAAGCACCTCCAGTGCTTACACCACCCGCTTCTCCTCAGCCTGCCCCCGCCCAAATCCATGATCCTCCCAGCCATGCAACCAATGAGACCAACTCGAATGCTTCGCCGATTTCTCATCTACTAGGTCCTACATCAAGTCTAGAACTGCAACGAGGGGGAATTCAGACCCAACCCGCTCTAGGAGAATCGCAACCTAGTGCAGTTGACCGAGATACAAGCCACGATGTAACATATCCAGGGCCTGCTGGTCCGACCGCTACAGAGAGCCTCCAACCTACTGGACGTAAACGAAAATCGCGCTATGGGACGCTGCCCGGTGATGCGGATGCATCGCTTGCTCTCCAGACCGCTACAGATAGCCCTCAAGGCAATCGACGTGGGCGGAAATCGCGGTATAGCACGCTACCAACTACTGTGGATGCATCGCTTTCTGTGATTTATCAGGAACTCGAATCAATCGCCATGCTCCGAGCAGAGATCGAGGAGCTACGTACCCAAAACACCCAATACGCTCAAACCATCAAAATTCACGAACAAACTCAAGTGGCTCTGAGGAGAGACCTAAGCACTTTGCGAGAGAATGCCACCAACTCTGAAAGTACCAACAAGGAAATCAGTGAGCTACGAGAAAGAAATTCAGCTCTAGAGGCCGAACTGCTGGTTTCAAGGGAGCAGACAGCTGCGGCAAAGGAGCTAAAGGAAAGACTTGCGCAGTTGCTCAACACCTAAGCCTCAAAGTTTTTTGGTTTAGCCTATCAAGACTAAATCAGCCTTCATTTTCCATGTGTGCGAATGATAGACCTGACCTGTAAAATAACATAGGTCCATCTGTCCATACATCCATGACCATTAACTCAGGAGATTTACATCCCTTTTAATAAAACAAGGCAAGTTAGTAACTATAGGAATTTGGAAGCTTGGCATAGTTAGTTCATCATACCCTTGTTTCCGCAGTCTTCTACTTACTATGGCGTTTAGATGTTCACAAGCCTCCCATCTCCATATTTCTTCTTGTTTAGTCTGCCGCTTGATAGTCTCTTCTAGATATCGACATCAATATAGCCTTGAAGTACCGAAGCCGTCAGCCACTTAGCTATGACCTATTAGAGAGCGTCTTATGGTGTCTTGCATCCATGAATTGTAAACAATATCCTTAAAGGCATGTTTTGAAGGGCACTCTCGGCGTAATATGCTATTTCATGGCCCTCCACTTGAACTCAAGTACTCACCGCGCAGTCTGTTATGCCTTTGTCTGTTTATGAATGATTTGTCGGTTCCCTTCCCACCCATCTCTTGTGGCCTGTTATGGTCTTCATGAAGCTATATAAATGGATCCATGGCCACAAGTGTTCTCTATCTTGAAAAGTTCCTTCATCATTCCCTTCCACTTTCACACGTATAACTAAATATTCTACCTATATCTACATGTATCAACTGCAAAACCATAATGACGTTGGAAATTATCTTGCCAAGACTGTACATACTCAAATGTTTCCTCCGTTGAAGTAGATATCCAATACATCATTTTCTTCATATACGCTATCTACGTCTATTAATTACATTATCACTTGAATACCTCCAACTTTCACCCAACACCAAAATGTCTCTGCCATATCCGAGACCCGCTTTCATATTGTCGGTGTGTATCCCATATCAATAACATGTGAAAAGCGCATAACACTAACAGTGGCAATCTACAGCACAATATTCTTGGCCAGTTGGAGGCCGGTAAGTCACTCTTCCAAGCTGTTCATTCGATATTGTCACTAGATCACTCACGGTTTCGCCGTTTCACAGCCGGAACACCGTACTTTGAACCTTGCATCGCTATGGTAAGCCACCAAGAATCCCCGTGCTGAGTTACCCTATCATTCTAATATCCCTGCCTATCTGTAATAGGCTTTGTCCAGTGCTTAGTCTTCATGAGGTTGTATACATAAATTTATGGCCGCAAGTGCTCTCTACCTTTTAAAGCTTTGGTGCTTGCTCTTCTTTTTGGTTCTGCGCATAGAGGATACCTACGTGTGTCAATTGCCCCATCATAATAACTTGAAGTACATGCTTAAATATTCCCTCTGCTGAAGTCAGATATGTCTCACGTTATCTTCATATATAACTCAATCTTCTATTCGATCAAGTGACAAGATGGTTTATAGCACTATATAGCCAGAGTCCAGGATCTGTTATGGGTATTAAGACTGAGATAAGTAGCGTTGAAGTTTCCCTTCCATTACGGCCACATAGATTGCTCACTTTAAGTCTCAGATTGAGGAGGAAGTCCCGGTGTGAAATTTGGTGCAGACGCCTGTCCGCTGGGCATATATATGCACCTTCCACATCCTCTTCCACCTTTCCTTCCTTTCATTTCTCCCCTCCCATCCTTCTTCTTTCTTTTATTTCATCTTTCTCCATCTCTCGCTTTTTCATCACTTTCGACTTACATCACTTTTATCAAACTGATTGTACCTTTTCCACCATTATTCATATTTTCCATTCTTGGTTTCACTGACCGCGATATGGTAACAATGAGTTCCCGAGGGGCAAGACTCGCTTTCAATTTTTACGTGTGTATCTCATATGAATGGAAATTGAACCATGAATGATGCTGACCTGGCAGCCTATAGGCCGACATACGCGGTCAGTTAGAGACAAGTAGGTCCCAGCTCGAAGTTCTGCCTAGGATATTGTCACATATCACTAACGGATTTGTCCTGGTATAGCCGGAACGAACTATTTCGATCCGTTTGTCGCCATCGTGAGCCACCAAGCATCCTTAATACTAAGTGCCCCTGATTTTCAAATACCCTGCCTATCTACGGTAGCCTGGCGCTCGCGCCCACATCCGCAGCGCATCTGGATTTATGCCCGCTTTGGTCGCCACCGCAACCTATGTAGATAGTGAAAACACTGAGATTGTCCTTGGTGAGCACACTTAGTTCGAAGCGGTTCTGAGGATGGTGTATGTTAAAGCAAACCTTGCTGAAGAGGAATAATTACACGGGAAATTGCTAATGGGCCTTCTTATGTAGTGCACATGACGGTGCCGTGAGTCACTACAAGTCATCCTCAATCTAATCATCTATTTACATATATGCAGATCATATTTGTGAATATCTCCGCAAACCTCACCTGCCAGTAGTAATTTTGGTCATGCGATCTCCTGCCCAAAATAATCAATTCCGGGGGATACAAAAAAAACTTTATTACAGACTGGGTGAGATAGATGAAATGTGGTCATTTCTATAAAAAATTTAATGTTGGCAGATAGGCCCAAAAATCGGAATAATAATTGTGGACTAGAATAAAATTAGGCACCAAAAAGGATCGTTAACTATGGAGTACCAACCTATGGAGACCCAAGTCCCCAAGGTCCCTACAGGTTGGGCACGTGATGGAGTCATTGGCTGTCGCATGAGCAGACAGAGCAATGTTCATATGTCCATATGTCGATCTGGGGATAGTAGCCTAACTCTAATCGGGTGATCAGGTCATTTTGATCGACTGATTTAAGTGATTTGAATACATAAGGTATAGATAAGATCTTTTTTTTTACTCCGTACACGTTCTTCATCTTTCAAGTGTTTCTCCTTAAATTCACCATCGGTCTCTGATTGGTTGTCTCTTGAAGTTGTTCGGCTACCGCGCCCGCCTAGTGACGTGACCGTGCAGATAAGATATTTGCGCAAAATATTCCGAGCTTTCGACTTTCACTCTTCTCTCTTGATGTACCAGTTGGTTTAGAGGACTCATGCAGTCAATTTTCTTGCTGCTGGGCCTCTTTGCCGACGCCATCTCCGCCAGCCCCTTGGGGCAACAGCCGTTGGGCCATCTTGGTCCAGCGGAGCTACCTGGGCAACTGGTGGAGGGTTTGCGCAAACCTGTACGCGGGCGATTCTTGCATATAACTGGTGAGGGGACAGTTCTCTACCTTCGTGTGTCTGCCCCATGCTGACCAACAGATTTTCATCCCGACCGCCTCTACAAACCCGGAACCTCGATCGATCGCTCGTGCCACCGTGGTCAAGGCCCCGCGGGGTATTTTGGGGCTGAGGGCACAGATTGCGATTCACCCCTATCACTTGTGAACGAAACATTTCGCTGGATCGAAGAAAATTTGAAGGATGAGATTGATTTTGTAATTTGGACCGGCGATTCTGCCCGACACGATAATGACGAAAAGCTCCCTCGCACGGCAGATGAGATCATGGAATTGAATGTATTCCTGTCTCAAAAATGGGTTAGCATTTTCGGCGAGGAGGAGGTTCGTGAGACCTTGAATGCCGCACCCAAGATTTCGATCCCTGTGATCCCGACATTCGGTAACAATGATATTATGCCCCACAACATCTTCAACGAGGGCCCCAACAAATGGACAAAACGCTTTGCGGAGATATGGAAACCATTCATCCCAGAAGATCAGCGTCACACCTTCGTTGAAGGCGGTTGGTTCACCACGGAGGTGGTCCCCGGTCGGCTAGCGGTCATCAGCTTGAACACCATGTACTTTTTCGATTCCAACAGTGCGGTGGATGGATGCGACGCCAAGTCGGAACCTGGATATGAGCACATGGAGTGGTTGCGGGTGCAGCTGAAAATACTGCGCAGTCGCAACATGAAAGCCATCCTCATGGGCCATGTCCCCCCAGCCCGGTCGAGCGAGAAAAAGAACTGGGATGAGACATGCTGGCAAAAATATACGCTCTGGATGCACCAGTACCGTGACGTTGTTGTCGGTAGCTTTTACGGCCATATGAACATCGACCACTTCATGCTCCAGGACAGTAACAAAGTCAATATTGATTCCAAGGTTGATGGGAAGGTGTCGATCAACTCAAAAACCGACTACCTCCAGTCGCTTCGAAACCAATGGTCCTCATTGCCATCTCCTCCGTCGGGCCTTTTCGAGGACCTTGACTCCCTATCGAATTTGGAGGATCTCTCGGAAGTTGGAACGGCGAAGAAAGGCAAGGGGGGGTAAAAAGAAGGAAAAGAAGAAGCAAAAATTCTTGGACAAGATTGGGGGCCCATGGGCAGAACGATACAGTGTATCGCTCGTAGCTCCCAGTTTGGTACCGAACTTCTTCCCTAGCCTACGCGTGATCGACTACAATGTGACGGGATTGGATGATGTCGCACATAGGGCGGAATTGCTCACAGATGAGGTTGATGATACCACTGTCGGGCTCGACCATGCTGCGATTGATACAACGGGAACCAGCGATGATTCTCTGGCTGCCCCCGGAATTCAGAAGAAGAAAAAGAAGGGCAAGGGCAAGAAAAAGAAGCCCAAGTTCAAAGTCCCCGAGCCCCCATCCCCAACCGCTCCTCCGGGTCCTGCATACTCCAACCAAGCGTTCACTTTGCTTGGCTACACGCAATACTACTCGAATCTAACAAAAATTCACGAACAAATCGCGGCAGGAAAACGAGGCGATGATCCTCGTATCGACTACGAGATCGAGTACACCACAAGCGATGACGTGTATCAAATGAAAGACCTGACAGTGCGCAGCTTCTTCCAACTCGCTGCCAGAATTGGCGAGGAAGAAGCCGAAGCAAAACAGACCGACGCCAATAGCGAAGACGCTGATTGGTCTGTTGCTAAGAAAAAGCCAGTGAACAACGTGTGGCAGGCTTTCTTGAGGCGCGCATTTGTTGGCTTCCCAGTTGATGACCTGGATGAATAGAGTGATTTTGCTTTAGCGTCTTTCTTTTCTCTTTGGAAACTTTTGCATTCACGATACATAGCTTGCATCTCAGGCTTATACAGTGGAGACTTGTGCTATCACAAGATGTTATTCTAGATTATGGCCGTCGTTCAATGTTGGATATGGAACACAAGATTGAAGTAAAAGTAGAGCAAATAAAAAAACCCCCAAATTATCAAATTCCACATTATCTGCAACTTTTTACAATTCTACAATGGACTTGTCTAATTGGGCGATCAGCAAGGGCATCTGGCGGTGTAACAGGTTGGATACTGTACCTTTGGGAAATGGGAACACAACGTCAATAGAACTGCAGTTCATCAATATATTATTCGTTCCTATGTCTATGTACGGAGTACCTTAAGTACATAGATAGATGTTGTACAATGATCACTACAAACTTGTTACTTCCATCACATCACATAGGTGGATTTCCATCGCGACCACAATTACCCCCAATACCCACAATCACAGCCACTGCCAGCGTGGCAGTCCGTGCTAGCAAGGTTTAGATTAAATGCCCAGGTACATTCAAAGTAGTCTGGCCCGAGGACTTGGGCACTTAGCTGGGGAGACTGGTCCTGGAATAAGTAAATTCCCAGCCAATCTACGATGCTGCCCTAATTGTTTTTTTGCCTTGAGCCGCTGCCACGTAGCAAGCCCGTCATCACCATTTAGTTAACAGGCTCAAATTAACATCGCACGCAAAAACAAGACTAGTGCAGGACAGCACAGCATTCGCTAGATTGTACCAGAGGGAGATGACTTGCCACTGAGTATCGCAATTGCACAGGCCCTATTTTCATAGTACGTAGTAGACTTTATACAAATAGAGCACCACCTCCACTTCTAGCACACCTGTAATCAATTTTTCACAATTTCATACAATTCTGTTGATTATTGTGGGACTTCAAGACAGACTAGTAAATAATTACTATTACAGTACTCCATCCTTACGCATATCTTCCAACCCGATCTCTTCGTCATATCAGGGGAAATCCCCACGCAGCTAGCATGGCCTTGCATTTCTACGTCGAAAATCTTTCAATTTTCTGATTCTCTTTTAATCTGTGGACTTTGAATCCATACGAGCAGCCCTAACACTTACAATAACAATTCTAACCCCCTAGTGCTCCTAGCTCGAGCCCCCGAGCTAGTAGCTTCATACCCGAGACACAGTCCCCAATTCCCAATTCCTTCCCCGCACAGACTTCGCTGGCACCCAGAATCGTCGCATTTCGCATTTCGCATTTCGCCTCTGCCCCCCCCTACTTTGCCGGCCACACGATGCGTCAAGTTTACTTGCAATCCAGCCACGAGCTCCGTCACTCCATTGCCTGCTCCTTGCGTTGTTAGCCGAATTCCCAGCCACGATACAGTGTGAATACGACATTCGGAACTCAGCCGTCACTAGTCCGAAACGGGAAATATTGATTCGATTGATCGGACAGCGTTGTTCCGCACTTGTGTCTACAAAAATACGATTGGAACGTTATATACATTTGGTTATCGCTATTGGATTTGCTACCCGCACCAGGAACGAAAGCCATTGGCTGTGATATACTCCGCGGTCTGAACAGTCGCCGCCCCCTCGGGTCCCGCCGAACCTTGCAGCTTGCACCGAACTTGCTGCTCTTGGTTTCGGATATTCAGTGAATTACGCCTTTTGGATTGAGCGCGTCGCTGGAACAGTCTGAGCTTTTTGGGCGCCAAGATCTTGATTTGGCAGATCAATTGGTCCGCAGCTTGGGAATACGCGCGTGGTTGGAGCATGATTCAGTCGCTGCGTTTGGTTATTATTTGAAATTCTGTTTGCGCGCTTTTCGGTAAGTCCAAGCTGTCTTCGCCTATACCCTTCTTTGTTGGCGTATCCCTAGCTTCGCGATTGAGTTTTCTTTCGGTCAATTGGTCTTCTTTGAACCTCCACTTCGCCTGTTGCTTGAGACCAATGACCAATATGGCTGACTCTATCTGCCTAGACTCCCCAATTCCTGGGTCGTGGGATTTATGGATGGCCTCCTCTGAAGTGGACCAGAAAGCCCTGGGCAATTTCGCGGCCGTCATGGGCCTCGAAAGCCCCCTGCTCTCGGCAATGCTATACAAAATCCTCGGCGTCTCCGTCATGCTATCAAAAAAGCTACTTAGAGCCCGCAAACTGCGGCGCCTCGACACAACACGTGAAACAAGATCTCTCCAGCTGTACCATCACATCATATGGCTCTCCCGCGAAGGCCTACTAATACTGGAGGGCTACATCCTTCCTATGGTAGACAGGTATGTCGAGCTAAAAGTGCTCGCGTACAAACTCCGCGCTTCCTTCTACCATATTTTCGTCTTATTCCACAATCGCCCAATTTTCACCCCCGACACCGACATGCCAACCCGCCTCAAGCATGACTCTATATACGGCATAGATGCCCTTACCACCCTCGGCGTCTCAGACACCCACAAGTCCAAAGTGAATATGACTTCAACACCAACATCCCGCCCTCCCGGCCTACCAGTAATGCAACCAGTCCAGCCACCTGAACCAATTTCCTCCTTCCTCCTCCCACCACTAGACTACACAGCCACAGCAACAGCGTGCTTCAACCACGCAGCAGCCCTCTCCGACAAACTACTACCAGGCTCACACCCCCTCCGTCTCTCGGTCAAACTCGAATACGCAGCATATCTATACGACTGCCTTCAAGACCCTGTCGCCTGCCGCCGCCTCGCAAAACAGGCCATCGCAGACGTCTACAATGCCCAAGAAGGCATGGACGACGAGAGCTTCGAAGACGCCGCAGAGATCGTCAGTGTGCTGGGCAAGATGGTCAAACGCGGCGGGAAACCCAATTCCAGTACCGGCACTCCGGGGAGCAGTATCTCCCGCGGCGGTGGCTCACGCAGTCGCAGTAGTCGCTCGCCCAGCCATATGGATATTAGCGTGCCGACTACCGTCTCTCCAGTGCCGGTTACGAAATCTACCCCCGTTGATGGGACTCGTGTGGGAATGAGCCAGCCGGCTGTTCCTGATGCTTCTATGATTAATCCGATTTGATGGAAATGGAAATGTGCATGATTAATGAAAAGCTGGTGCTCCGATTCTTGTCATTGTGCTCTGAAATATATTGCTTCTATATGTGATTATGTATTGCTGTTTTCTGTTGGTTTCTGCTTTCAATAAGCATGTGTGTACATAGTCATTATGCACCTCTTTTGATATTTGTAGATATACGCTACGCTTTGATGACCTTCATTGAATATTCACGAAGGAATGACATGTTTTGCGCTCTATGAAATCAATTCTGCGTTGTACAGGTTGTTGTAATGGTGGGCATGCATATCACCGCGCTACTTATATGTGAAATTCTAGAAGAAAAGCAAACATTACACGTGGCAAGCCTTTGTTTTGTTTGACCTGCGCCAATAGTTCAGTGCTATAAAAGGTGGCGTGGGGTACGATAAACCTCAAATATCTTGATTTCAATTTTTATACCGTCATGCCTACTTGACATCCATCTATCCCCGATTCTAGTGACTAAGAATGATGTTCTTCTATATCAAATATTTAATCTGTCTATATACCATGATCCCAAATCTCTCACACTTCCATCTACTGGATACCACAACCCTGGTGCAGCTGATGTCCAAAGGTTGTCGGGCTCAATGTCTTCAACACCATGGCATAAGGCTGCACTGGTTCCACTCGTCGCTCTACGAGGGCTCTGGTGCGATGATTTCCTCCACAGTCCAGTGCTAAAGGCGAGAAAAGATAGAACTTGTGCTCTTGCTCTTGCTCTTGACTGTGGGATTTCCGACTTAGGGGTCCAAAATTCTCAGAAGACTTCGACGCCTCTACCAGAAAGCCACTCCTAAGATACATTGTAGGATCTGGCAATTGAGTCCGTGATGCGGTCACATCCAGGCTCTTTCAACCTTGCTTTAGAGCCCGTGGAAAATTTGGACTAGTGAGTATCCCTTGTGTCTTCGAGATCATCTTTTTAGGGGTTTTGCTAATCTCGAATTCTCTCTTATGGTAGTATGAAGTTATTCGCGGACACAATCGCATTTCACGCATTGTTAGAGTGAGTTTCCAGCTTGTGAGTTACCGAGGATCCCAGGGTTATAGAGAAAATAATAATGCTAACCTCATTTACAGCATTAAGGATGTCCGGGCTGCCGCAGTGACTATACGCTGCTTTAGCTTCCTCGGTCAACTCTTATGAGAAGACCTACACACTAGCAGGCAAGACATGCGCAAGTCTTGTGAGTCTTTGTTTCTCATTTGCTTTGCCTTCTTTCGTTTACAGTTTGCTAATAATTCCAACGATCCACCTAACTAGTCCGATATGACATCGATGCCTATCAATGCCATCTTCATATGAGGCCTCAGACCAGACTTACCGACACGGGCTTGAATTTAGACATCGAATTTCAAATGTCACCACCTAGTGACTCGAAGCAACCGAGCGGCATCTTATGGAAATCCCGGCCATATTCGCTCCTTCCTGTTAACGATACTTCCCACCCGAAACCTGTTCTGGTTGTGCAGCCTTCGATTCGACGTTTTCGTCTGTCTGGCTAGCATTCCTACTTTAAGGTTGGCGTGGTACATTTCTCCTCTTCCTTCCCGGCAGAGAATCCGGAAGTGGGCTAAGCTTCAGCATCGCCCGGGCTACTTGGCTAAGGGCCTCAATTTAGTGCTCTCCTTCTATTCGTTGTGGGGGGTGAAGCCGACAAAAGCTGCGAAATAGTAATCTTGAAGCAGTTCATCGTCGCTGTAAACGCATTGCTGAATGTAACGTAGTTATCCATGATCTTGATGCTGGTTATAACCTACCATGATGCATAGGTGAGGTTTGACACAAGTTGTTGCGGTGTCATGGTGAACACAACCCTGTCTAGGATATTCTCTATTGTATGTTCATTTGTTTACAGTATTGTCCAATTTTTTGACAATTCATCTAGGAAGGGATTTTCAGTGATCTACGAGTGGCAACAGCCCCAAATAGGAACAGAAAGGAAAGGCATAGCGTACTCCATAAGTAAGCGGCAAGCCAGACAGGGATGGCGAGTACCAAATGATATCAGTAGGGCGGTGCACGTGGTGGATCATAATGCCGATCAGTTGCTATTATTATCGGACGTTGGCGGTTGCCTCGGGCGATGGACTTGGCTCACATCATATCATGCATGAGAAGTGTAAACTCGAAGATAATATTGCACGAATCAATATAATAGTTAATGAAGTCGGTTGAAATAAATCAAGGACGCTCGAGCGGGAAAGCATGTTATTTCTATCTCAGGGTGGTCGATACGATGTTGCCAGGAACCTTGGAATAGTTATTGATGGCTCAAGCCAACATTCGAGTCTGGGAAAACCCCGAACCATCAAAATGGGAACAGCGTGGGAAAACATTCTTTAATATATTGCGGCATAGGAATTCTCAACACTAGATCAAATGGTAAATCCAAAACAACCCTAGATTATGCCCTAGATTATACTTATACTACACCTCTTCTGGCAACGCTAGCTATAGCTCCGAGATGAGTGAGGGACAGAGGGATCGCAAGGGCAAGTAGCTAAAGCAGAATATTGGGCGAAGGGTGAAGCTTCTGCGATGACCACGCAGATATTATTTTTTTGGCTATACGTAAAAAGGTTGTCTGTACACCTTATTCGTTTTGCCGTATCCATCCAAAAAGACATTAACTGCTATCTCACATAAAATATCCATATATTATCTTGAACCAGGCAAATCTGATCATTGAAGTCTGAGGTTGCCTGCGGAATATTTCCCACAGGGAGAAAATTACCAAGTGCCAGATTGCACAAGTGGACGTAATCAAAGATGCCTTTTTTTTATCCATCTGGGATAGCTGCCGGATGGCAGCGCTGCTAGTTCTGAGAGGTGATACATTGACGCATCCAGACAGCAAGGTAGGCCCTGCTTGCTTGTCTCCAGTCAGTTAGACCTCGGCGGTAAACAGATTGATCATCCCCCTGTATCTCTGTTGTTCACTCGATTATAAGTTAGCTGGCAACCCGTACCAACCATTCAAGATTCGGATAACTTCATCCTTCTACTCCTCGGCTAACGGAAACATAGAAAAATGATCGAAACCTCGTACAATGAGACTGAAAAACTATGAAACAAATTTCCACTTATTCGCTCTGAAGCCATATAACGACCCGAATGAAAAGTAGCAACGATGAGAACATGGTTATGATGAAACTAAGCTGAGAACACCTTGGGCAGGTAGTGACCGACGTGATGATTAGGAGAAAGCACCTGGAAAGCGGAAACTACATATATACTGTTGCCACTCGAGATATAGAGGTAATAAATACCTACTGAAGGCTGAAGTCGCAGCTCGAGACAACTGAAGAGCAACTTGAGAGGGTAGCCTGTATTAGACTGTGGCTTTGCCCTCCTACTCCACCACGGACCCCTCAAAGTCGAAGGACGTCTCGCTGGAGGATGACTTATTGGATGATGGCAACCCGATGGTGATCTAAAATAACAGAACGTTCCACTTCATATACGAATTTCATTGTTATCTTGGTAGCCAGCTGTGTATATGACCATTACGCTTTCACCTTATGCTCTACAATCCAAGCAAGATAGACACCCTTTGGGGGTTAATTCAAACTGTTTCACTGTACATTTGTGGGACACTGGCCACTTAGTAACACGGTGAAGCAACCTTAAAATGTTCCTCGTTTGCTATTGCAAGATAATAGCTGTGCTACTCACAAAGGCATCCATGGAGCTGCGACGAGACTGGTGGAATATTAACCGGTTGCCTCGAGCGATGGACTTGGCTCACATCATAGTATGCATGAGGGGTATTGCGGAAATACTAAATGGCTTAATTGACTAGGGCTGAAATAAGCTGGAATGACCAGAGAAGTGGGAAAATCCTGTTTTCCTGTTTTGGAGTGATCGACACGTTGCCAGGGACAGTGGTGCCTCAGGCCAACATTCTTGGAAGGGAAAACTTCCTGTCAAAATGGGGGCCAACGTGGGAAACATTCTTCGACGTTTTCAGTATAGAGGGGCCATTCTGTACACTTCAGATCAAACAACATATTTCGAATAAGTCCAAGTGATTGTACTACAACGGTCATCGACGTCATACTCTCAGTCTGTGCGAGAAAAAAAAAAGAGAGAAGCCAAGAAATAGCATCCACCTACCCCGAGGGCTCCTTATCGTGTTTCATTCGACTATTAACCCGTCGAATCCACTTGAATCCACCGCATCTCGAATTTCCTCTCTTTTCTCTTCTTCCCAGCTCCTACAAATCTTCCTGGTGACACTTCAAATACACCAGCCCCCCTGCGCGTCGGCGCGTTACTCTGCAGAAACGCTGCATCCTACGGAACGTTGCATTGAAACGCGAAACACCCGAGCTTATTCCCTCCATGGCCGTGAAATTGTCTCTATTGCTCCTCAATTCCCGTGAAGCCTGAACCTTAACACAACTTTTGGAAGCTCCCGGACGGAGTCGGGGAGCAGGGACGATGTGGTCCAGCTTGGATAAACCTGGCGCTCTCCCACTCCTGATTCTCATTGTGTTCTCGCTGCTCACATTGGTGCCATCACTACCTAATCTGTATCACTCGAAGTTCGCAGACTTCAGCTTCTACACCGGTGCAGCTCGTCGTATGTCCCCATTCCCGCCAAGCTCAAGCTCATTCGAGTTAACTAACCAATTCGACTTTCCAGAGATTCCACTGCTTCAAGATAGTGTCACCGAATTAGCACCGAAAACACATACCCTCAGCGAGCCTCGCAAATCATGGATTCTTTCAGCGTCACATCGATCGCGAGGAAATCGCCAACCGCTTACCGCGCGCGTTGGCAATGCCGCTCCCATCCCGGCCAGCGAAACAACCACCGTCGCAAATAAAAGTCGACTTTCATCCTTCACACGCGAATCCTCATTTTCATTCAGTCGCAAAGCCCGCGCATTCAGAACCTATTTCATCCAGCAATTAGACGACTACCCATTCCTCACGTCATTCTCCAACCGCAGCCTAGTTGCAGACTCGATGCATCCATATCCTACCATCACCATGAACGAATCTCTCCCAACATCCGAAAACGAATCTCCAAGCATCCCGTCATATAATAATTCATCCGATAGCATCCTGGAGCCACTACTGCCCTTTCCTGCCTTCCTTCGCGATATGTGTCAGCAGGCCTGTCATGTCGCCATTGATTTTGGAAAACGCGTCGGACTCCAAGGAGCAAATTATGCGAAATCGATCTCCCTCCCGGAGTGGATCACAGGGGCTCCCACATCATTAATACCCAACCCCACAATTCCCAACGCCTCCTCGGAGCAAGATTCATTCCCCCCAGCCGAGCAAGCACCGCCCCAACAAAAGGTTGGCGCTGAGGATTCCACCGATGCTGCTGCTGGTCGGCACTCCCAAGAACTTCATGGAAGCTGTATGGCTGTTGTGATCGGTCTTGTTGCAGGCATCATGTGGTTCTAGAGCATACTGTCTTGGGTACTGCTACTACTTCATGTGCGTCCGCTGATATGTGTGATGACCTTTTGTCTTATTTGGTTTTGGCGCATTGTATTAGATACTTGTAGACAATTGGGCCGGTGGCTCTGGTTTAGCCTCCTGTTGGAATCTAATAATCACATTTACCATTTCTCGTCTTGGCTCAAAATCCATACCTCAAGTCTTCGCCTAAAAGAACTTAGGCCCCTTTTTGTTACAAACTCTTCCACTAGAAGACGCTAGTCACGACGCCTATATCTATCTAAGAAATGAGGGAGCTATCGGTAATTACCCACAAAAGGCAACGAACGGAGGGAGTCGACTACAGCACTTTCACCCTTCCACTCCACCAAATGTACGGCTGTTCCTCTTGAGTGTTTTCCAAATGAGACGGTACTCTCTGTTTGAGGGAGAACGTGACTGAACAGAGTGATTCATTTCCAGTTGTATAATGAAGAAAGGAATCCCACCTGTGCGACCCAGGCGGCTTTGTGCGCACGCTTGGCCCTGTATATCCTCTCAATTTGGGTATAATTTGGTTCAATTAAATTCAAGAAGCAACCTATCGTCTACATAGGAATTACCATCATCTATGGCGAAGTGCAATTCTATCATATATCATACTTGGACGTATTCTGATATTACATCTAATCTCGGCTATAGGGCATAACTTGTAGGAACTAACGGAGTTTTCATCTTACCTCCTTGATAGTTTCAAATGCCATATTTCTACTATATTCCATTATCTTCTACTTACTCATCCAAGAATTTGGAAGAACACCCTGATGGACTTGATCCTTGATGACAGTGAGCTAACCCGATACGGGCTCTAGTGGAGATTTTTGTGGACGCTGGTTGGTCCTTCCGAACTATACCAACAATACACTTGAAGGACACTTAATCCCATTATCACCGAGAGAAAACATATAAAGCGGACCATTTCATCTGGCTGAAATGGAGGACATATCAATCAAGGCTTCTTTGTTTTCTTCATTGCTCTAAATCTTACACCTCCACCCAATATGTCCAACAATCAACAAGTTCTCCGCTCCGAGGTCGTCCTCGAGAAGTATGGCAAGGCCCTTGCTGGGAAGACAGGTAAGTCTAGATTCCCATCATCTTTTAAGGATAAGAATGCTGATGAAACATCTTCCTTTCGTAGTGCTCATCACCGGCGTTTCCGACGACTCCATTGCAGGCGAACTCGCACTTCAACTTTCCGCCGCCGATCCAAAGCTACTCATCCTGAGTGCCCGTGCCGAATCAAAAGTGGCAGGAATTAGAGAAAAGATCAAGTCCACCAAGCCAAATGTGGAAACTCGCTTTCTCAACTTGGACCTGAGTGACTTGAGCGCCGTGCGAAATGCTGCCGGAGAGCTGAAAGATGTGTCTCACATCGACCACCTTGTCTGCGTCGCCGGTGTAATGTTCCCGCCTTACAGCAAGACAAAAGATGGATTTGAGAGTCAACTAGGAGTCAATTACCTGGCAAACTTCCTGCTTGTGAAATTGCTTCTACCGAAGATCCGTGCCGCAGGGCCCGATTCGTCTGTGATTATCATGGCCTCGTCCATGGTCAAACAAGGGAAGATCCACTTCGATGACGTTAATTTCAGTGTGAGTTTAATTCACTGGTTATGTTTAGCAGTACTGACATTCTACTTCCTTGTAGGATGGCCAGACATACGACCCTATGGTCGCATATGGCCAGTCGAACGCTGCGAGGGTTATGTTTGTCAAGAGACTGGGTGAGAAGTTGAAGAGCGAGAAAATCCGTGTTTTCAGTATTGATCCTGGTGGTATGCCTTGGTTCTTCTGCCGATTCAATGGGTATAGCTGACGAATATATAGCTGTTCAAACTGGTCTGCAACGACACTGCCCTCCGGAATTTTTGGATCAGGTCGCCGAATGGAAAGAGGCCGGAGGTATGTTCGGCTCTTTTGCTAAATGCTTTGATTCTCACTAACGACATGTTTAGCCATGGTTGACATGGATGGAAAGCCAATCGAAATTCCCCCATGGACTACTACCTCAGAAGGAGCCGCTACAGTCATCACAGGAATGATTGACCCTACCATCGCAGGTAAGTAGAACGCCTTGCCAAGCCTGCATCTCGAGTTTCTTTTACTAATCATGTCCATATTCAGAGTACAACGGCTCATACCTCAGCCAGAACGCAGTCTCAGACCACGAATTGCACACCCATATCAACGACGAAGGCAACTGGACCAAACTCTGGGATCTAAGCGAGAACCTGACCCAAGAGAAGTTTTCTCTATAGGTTATTTGGAGTTGAGAAGAGTTTGATCTGTTTATTATATATAGGTTGAAATATCACTCAATCTCGAGCACGATAGGCTTTTCCCCTCGCTGTCTCCTCCAGTAATTAGAAGATTTGACTATGTCAGGACAATCTGTTGCCATCCATTTCCATTTCCTGATGATTGTCTCCGAGAGCTCATAAGCAAATGGATCCCAAGCTTCGCCCCAAACGCGAATCCCGACTTCTACTTCTTGTGACGGTCCACAAGTTCCATAAAAGTCGCAGCATAGTTCATCTTCGTCAATTACATTTGTCCTCATCAGGAGAGCCTCCCGGAGAGATAACACAGGAATTAAATCAATCCAGGGATGGTGGATAATCTTCCTCTGTTTCTGAGATGGAAACAGGCTTGCTGGGAGATGTACCGCCGACATCAACGGTCCGACGAGGTTGAACTGTGACGCAAGGTCTTCATTGAGAAGATCAAATGTGAGGCCCAGGAGATTGGCATTGATTAACAGAGCGCGAAATATATTGAACTGGGCGTCGTAAAAAGTGGGATTGCGTGGGAGAACGGGGTTCTCAATCATATGCATGGCTTTTCCATAAAGTTCATTCATAAGCTTATCGTGCCGAGAAGAGTTGGGGTAAGATAGATTTTGTTTATTTTGATTGAGAGGCGACGATGGTTGGGTAACTTGATGGCTTGTTGCTCCATCAGTAGATGTGCTTCTTTTTCGGATGTTTGAATCATCGACATAGACAATCCATTTCCTATCTGGCGTTTTCTGTTTGCCTTTAGACTCTAACGCCTTTCTTTTTCCTATATATAATGTTAGAATGAATATTTGATACTTGAAAGGCCGGATGTGGCGAATAAGAGTGCCACCTACTGCTCGCACGTTGATTGAGGCGATTTTGGAGTCGTCTTCGAGCCGCGGGATCCAACATGTCTCCCGAATTACTTGAAGCTGTTTGCTCGAGAGCTGGCGGGTGATCAACTTGGGCAGTCATCTTTAAAAAGCTGTAGTTGAGGAAACGAGGTGGTAAGAAGTGAGAAGGTTTAGACGGGAGGTGGTCGAATGCCAAGATCGGAGTTAGCGTTAGCTCCGAATAAACGCGGACAGCGAGACATTCTACAACATATCAACTATTTTAGAACTAATCTACCCATCTTGGCTTTTCGATCGAGTGTAACCACACATATAGACAATTTTTAACTATCTTACTAACCGCTGAGCAACTCGGAAACGCGTCCGATGACCTCTTCACCCCTTCATATTCATGACGTAGCTCAGTGGCCAAACACCAAAACAGTAATATCTCCAATGTCTTCGAGATAGCGAACGTCTATGGAAATTATTCTCTCATATTATATGGAATCCTCGGCCTTTTTCTCATCTATTGCGGGATAGAATATGACACTTGCCTCCAAACTCCGCCAGGTACTTACCTGTGGCCGTAAGAAAGATTCAGGTCCCCCACCAATAAGTGAGCCACGCACAGAGACTGGGGATGACAATATAGAGGATGAATCTTATGGGACCTTGAGTGAGGTCGCTGCTCCGGCTCCGGTTGAGCCTACAACTGAAGAAGAAGAAGCGCGGCACGAATCCCTAGATAAGAACCTCTCTGGGGCACATTCTCACCCTCAACTCGGCAATAATTGAATGGTTTGATCATAGGTACCTAGTCCCAGTACCCTTCCTATTTCTTGTTTACGGTATCGGCCATATTACTAACATCCTGAAGAACGACTTCACGAAATGCACCAGCAAGCAACCTTTGGGGAAATGAGTAACAGTCTTCCCGGACACCAATAGCTCCAAAGATACCCTGTTTGTTCTTAAATACTGCATACACACAATACTACCCCCCTTTGATCAGGCATCCCGAAGAATTTTGGATTGAGGCTCTGTGCAGGGTTAACCCTGTCTATGCATGGCGGGCCCCACTAGTTTAATTATGAGCTTAACTATACTCTTGAGTACCACTATTCGGGTCGTAGACGGATTTGCATTTATATGCAGAATAATAAATCTAATGCATATCAGGGATCAGGCATTTCCTGCCAACCGTTGGACCATGGTTCCATAGCTGGTATAGTATATTACATCTGGCGAGACGGGGCGTGTGGCTTACCTGATTGGGCAATGTGCTCGAGCATTTCATAACACTCGAGTGGGCTCTCTTGTTAACGCAGCTGGTTTGAGATCCTTCGGTAAAATCGAAAGATGACCGCAAATATCGTATCATACGATTGATTATTTCGACTAAATATTTCTATTTTGTCCAGACAGAGGCATCGTACCCATCCATCAAGGACGTATAGTCTGGACCAGCCGCAGCCCATCCTTTAATACCCCCCGAGAGAACCAAGCTCTTGACCTCTGTATCCTGTTGATCTTCGAGGTAATCCGCAAACCATCCTGATGCACGAGTACCTCGGCCGGCAGATGACCCTGAATATAGATCAGTATTGGCGTTTCAAAAAATATGCTATTATATTCATTGTGTAAGGCTTACCGCAATACCAAATCACATATTTCACACTGCTGTTCGATACCAGAGAATATAATGTTGGGATCGTAGGGTATAAACTCTGGGCTGGCAAGTTCAATGATCCTCGGATCGTTCCTCCCTTTTGACACATCAGCGCATGAAAATATCACTATGTGTTCCGAACTGCCCATACCTCATAGTCTGTGCGACGCAAATCAACAAGTAGAAAGTCTTTGCCTGCTTGTTTACCCTCTCGAATCCATTGCAATAGCTCTTCTCGCGATATGGATGGTGCTGCACCCCTTGGTGCGGGATATGCAGCATGCCATGGAATCTCGGCTGACATAGTGGTTAAGACAAATTCTGAAGTTAAGAATTGCGATATTCGACACTTCTCGGACTGTTATGCAGGTAGAATACCCCGAATACCCCGCCTGGGAGGAATGTCACTCCTGCTTTCTGATTGGTTAAGGTTCTTCGGGTGACGAACGGGAAGTGGACCCTTCGAATTCCATAGTCTGATCCTTCAGCCAATCAGCGCCTGCCAGTGACATATCATCACCATTTATTTCCAAAGATCTCAGGACGAATATAAAACATGCTCTGCTGTCTGGTACGTTCATTGAATTCCAACAATCGTCTACTCAATCAGTCACTAATCGAGCAATTTCGATTAGTCACTATGGCATCAATACGCCCACCAGCATGTTCACATGTCTCCAGTCCTCCCAATGACCAAATAAAAGCATGCGACATCGAAAAGCAGAATGAAGCCTCTTCTCCAGATGAGCCATCGAAGAAACAATCTATGTTCTCAAGTCTCGGTCTTCTCGACCGATTCTTGGCAGTATGGATTTTTCTTGCTATGGCAATTGGAATCATCCTGGGCAACTTTGTCCCAAACACAGGCCCTGCCCTGCAAAGAGGAAAATTCGTAGGAGTCTCCGTTCCAATCGGTACGTGCAAACAACTCCCAACGTTTGTTGTTTTTACTCACTGAATATTCTAGCTGTGGGACTTCTTGTCATGATGTACCCTATCCTATGCAAGATTCGGTTTGAATCCCTGCATCATGTTTTCCGAGCGAAGGAGATTTGGATCCAGATGGCCTTCAGTATTCTTCTGAATTGGATTATCGCCCCTTTCCTCATGGTTCGTAACTCTAACATTTACATGACACGAAGTTTATCACTGACTTGGTTTTATTAGCTGGCATTGGCTTGGGCGTTTTTGCCCGACGAGCCAGAATTGCGACAGGGACTGATCATTGTTGGATTGGCACGGTGCATTGCTATGGTAGGTCTAAACCACTCAGCAACTCACCCTTGGAAACGAGACTATTCTAACTCTTATCTTCTATCAGGTCCTAGTTTGGACAGGGCTAGCTGGAGGCGATAACGAATACTGTGCCATCCTCGTCGCTCTCAACTCGGTCCTGCAGATGGTTCTTTTCGCTCCAATGGGTGTTTTCTTCATCAGCGTCATCAGTGGCGATTCAGTCACTTTTGAATATTCAACAGCTGCCCAGAGTGTTGCGGTATTTCTCGGAATACCTCTCGGGGCTGCAATCCTCACCCGTTTCGTGCTCCGACGAATTTCTGCGAAATGGTACGATGAAACCTTTTTGAAGTGGCTTAGCCCATGGTCTCTCATCGGCCTTCTGTTTACAATCCTTGTGCTATTCGCCTCGCAAGGCCGCCATGTGGTCCACCAAATCGTCTCTGTGGTCCGAGTCGCAGCACCGCTCATCGTTTACTTTCTGATCATCTTCTTTGCGACCCTCCTTGTCGCATACAAATTAGGTTTCGGCTATAAGCTGGCCACTGTGCAGAGCTTTACAGCTGCAAGCAACAATTTTGAATTGGCCATTGCTGTTGCGGTGGCGATGTTTGGCGCGGATAGCAACCAGGCTCTTGCTGCAACTGTGGGGCCTCTCATCGAGGTTCCTGTACTGTTGGGTCTGGTATATGCCGTCAAATTGATAGCCAGACGAGTTGGGTGGAATGACTAAGACAAAAATGTAGAATCTTAGCTATAAAATAATTTAGACAGACAGTCCTAGATAGATATCAATTTGAAGTCCCACAAACCGCGGGGTGCCTTTTTTTGTTTAGTCCTGGAATATTGTCCGTGGTGCAACAACAACTTTCCTTCACCGCCCATAGTTAGATATCCATACATCCAATGCCGCACACCCTGTCTCTATTCAGTCCTGTGCCTCTCAAGTCTCCTGCTTAATAGGGCATCGGGGCTTTGTGATGGGCGGATTTACGCACGGTCATGCCGTGTGTTGTTTCATTGCAGACCGACTGTCGCTCCCAGGTAGCATAGTTCTCATCCGAGCTGTTAGGCTTACTAATAATCTTGACTATCCATGGATCCGTACCAAAAACGGGGCCATTAACAAGAAAGGAGATTTCATTCACAAGAAACTATTAAATCGTACATGGTATCAACCATTCCATGTAGACCTTAGGCAGGTAGAGCTCCTTACGTAGGCTCGTTATCGAAGTCAACAGGAATGCTCTCCAACCACCCAAAAGTCAGTCTTCGGCCCCCCAAGACTGGATGCGAGAAGCTTAATATTCCGATCCCCGAGAAAGTAGGAGCCGTGAAGGACACCGAGGTATTTAGCTAGACGTAGAGATGCGTAGACATAGAATGTAGTCTGCCCGGTTTGTGCGATATATCGAGAGGTTTGAGCGTAGATACGACAATGTTCATGATATAACGAGTAGTATGGGGATTTCTTGGCCCTCTGTGGCGTGGACTGGCGATAGATAGTGATGAGTAGCTTGGTACACTTCCTTATTGGTTGTGCACCTTGACATGTGTACCTAATCAGTGACATGCCACTTTCAGTTCATTGGACGACACCAACTTCCCCCTTACTTTCTCCACTTGCTTTTCACGTAATATCACGTTCCTACCTTAGAAGGTTGAATATCTTCAACTTCATCTCTTTCCCCAACATAGGTGTTAACTGTTACAGATTCTTGAGCCCAACTTTAACTATGCCTCGCCCAAAAACTAAGACCAAGGTCGGTTACCTCTGGCTCGTCCCATATTATTATTCTTTTGATTTCGTCCTACTCATGTTCAACCCATGTAGAGCGAAAATCTCGCCCGCATTCGCAATAATCAACGGCGCTCAAGGGCAAGGCGACTAGACTATATTCGGGATTTAGAGGAAAAAGCAAAGAAATACGACGAGCTAATTGCATCAACTCCTTCCCCATCGCTATCGAAATTTGATAAATTACAGTCCGAAAATGCCTGGATGAGAGGGTTACTGGCTACCCTAGGCTTCAATTTCAACTCTGTGGACCCACCTCCCGAGAGCATCCACGACAGCGAACCCAACATGATGTCAGCGGTAGGGTCACCAGATAAAGCAATCATTATCTTAAGTTTCTAATTATTTCAAGATCACGGGCTCGGTTGCTACTAGCGTGGAGACTCGCCAATCTATGGAAAATCCAACTTCCTTGTCATTCTGGGAGCAATGGGACTCGTCAGGTCTATCGCCTGACATGGGACTGGATTTCAATACTCCGTTACTATTGAACAATTTGGATACTCTCTCGGCAGAATCAACAGAACCGAATATTGAGCCCAGCAGCTACCAGGGGACCCAGGAGGCCACTGAAACAAGTCCTTCGAGCAACATGAATACAACTCTGTGCTCTTTAGCATGTCAATGGGTGATCCAATGCAATACAAAAGGCGTGGAATTGGATGTCCTGTACTTTCGGATGGAGCGTGGTTTCAGAAAAGGGAACAATCCGCTGGAGGGATGCAGGGTGGATAATCAAGTCCTTATTAAGGTTTTGACGGAAATATCTTGAGATAGATCGGTTCAATTTCAATTAATATGCGGTATTTCTCTTACTGCTTGACCGCATAAATTTGGAACGAGCCTGTATGAAAGTCAGACTTGGTTTAAGAATTAAAAACCTTGACTCACCGGCCCATTCATTAAAGTCACACTCCAGCAAGTCTCCTTCAGTGCCATTCTTCCCTCGTCCTCCCCCACAGCAACCAGATGGCTCCGACCGGTCGTTCGTGTCTCCAAGATCCATCTGACCCTGAACCAAATCTTTGTAAATATTGATGTCACTGTGGGTATCAACAATCACGATATCTAAGGGGAAATGGACGGTTAGTAAAACACACAAGCCACAAGCACACCTGGGTAAGCACCTTTGAATCCTGCCTCGGAGAGGTACTTCTCATACTCATGAACCTGGCTAGCCCCTGCAATGCATCCAACATAGAAAGACAGGCTGTTGACCACTTCTTGCGGAAGTTCCTTTCGGGTCAGGATATCACTGATAGCAAGGCGACCTCCAGGCCCCAGTAAGCGGAACATCTCGTTGAACGCAAGATGCTTGTCAACTGTAGGAACAAGGTTTACCACGCAGTTGCTGATGATGCAGTCGGCGGTAGCATCTGGCAGGGGGATAGAGGTGATCGAGGCTTCGATGAAGGATGCGTTGGAGGCACCCGCTTTCTCCGCATTTTTGCGAGCGAGCTCAAGCATGCTCTATATCATTTGCGTTAGTGGGGGTATCTCAAGTCGTTGATAGAAGGGGGATTCTCACCTTCGTCATGTCCACACCAATGGCTTTCCCTTTAGGGCCGACTTTCTTGGCTGCCAGCAGAACATCGATGCCACCGCCACTCCCCAGATCAATCACCGTTTCGCCCTAGAATAAATTGTTAGGCAGCTGTAAGATAAGATAGGTGGTCGTCAACACACCTCTCGCAAGTTGGCCAGGGCTAGGGGATTCCCACAGCTCACCCCAAGGTTTGCAGCCTGGGGTATTGAGCTCAGGTCTCCGGAGTCGTAGCCAAATGCTTGGGCAATATTTTTCTCGGCTTCCTTCTCCTCGTTGGTGGAATCTCGATCAGCCAATTCACCATAACGATTTTGGACACGATGATATATTGGGGCTGGGTCCATATTGTGACTCTGGTAGGTGAAATGATCGTTGGAAAAGAAGTGGCTGCAAAATGTAAATGGGTGCAGGTTTTATGTTTAAATATCCCGCGCAGATGTAGCAGCATGTCACCACCTTCGGATGAACGCTCCAATCATTACGCCCTAACAATCAAAATAATAAGATGACTTGGCCCTATGCCGTCATAGTGTGAGATCTTGGGGCATGTAATTGGCTCTCACTGTTTTTGGCATGTCACTGCATTAGGAACGAGAGGGCATGAAAGGTCTAGTGCTTAGATAATCTCGAGATCTCACTCTTGAATTAAAATCAATATACAAGAAAAAAGAGAGGCGCAGACCCGCTGTTTACCCCCAGCCCCTTGGGACCGCCACCCCCTTCAGGTACTCGGTGCCGGTCAATTACCCTGTGGGTGTGGAAGAGAACGCCTCTATAACGCCAGTTTGGCAAAGGAAACCATCAAGGGTAACCCCTCCCGCGCCAGTAGCTATATCATGCGTACCCCCCATCGCACTGAGCTAACCGGGGCGGATCTGCTGGGAGGGACATGTTTTCTTTCCTTATAACTAACCTATTTCCTAATTAGGAAGTGCAATTAACTAGGCAGCCAGAGTTCAATTACCCGGTATTAATTTCATTTCGATACTTTATTGCCGCAAATATTCCCTACGAAAGTTGCTGTGTCGTCGTTTTTCGAGTCGAGAAGGTTGACATTTCTTCCAATCCAGTTTCCCTTCTATCATCGGAGTCTCCTTGCAGTCATTCTCCTACTTCCACCAACAACACTCGAGTTCCTTCTTGGGCTCAAAAACCTTCGTTCTCCAAGAAGAGATCTGCTCCACACGCACGTGGTTAGACTCTTTTGTCTCTGATATACCATTGACAATATTCCAAGACTAAGCCAAAAAAAAAAAAAAGAATAAAAACTAAATTATCCATAGATACACTACATATATCCATGGATACATCAGGAGGATATCTATATCAAGTAATACCATTGATAAGAAAGAAGATTTCATTCAGAGAAGCTATTACATCATACATTTTCTTGAATTCATTGCGGTCCAGGACTAGCACCACCGTTCGAGATGAAGAAAACACCTTTACTTCTCCACGACATCCAGGTCAACGGGAATACTCTCGATCCACCCGAAAGTCAGTCGACGGCCAGAAGCGGTGGAATCTTCCGAACAAGCATCTTCCGGGAAACGTGGAAAGGGCACATCCAGCCCGAGTCGGTCATACAGTTGGTGCCATATGATACGCACAAGCTGTACGTCATTGTCAGCAATCACGGGAAATGAATCTCCGCCGGACACCATGAGTACGTCGTTAAGCTGGTCCAGCATGGACCGAGCTCGTCCAATTCGCCGTCCCAACTTTGGCACCATTGCACAGCATTCCTCATACATGCGAAGAAGGCCCTGAGCTCGACAGAACTGTGTCCTTATTGTTGTAGCCGACCTAGCGGTGCCACCAGTTTCAACTCGCTGTATCCAACCGATTGGGAAGCTGTGCGAGGCAATCAGGATGAGAGCAGCGGCATAGAGATGGTCAAGCTGCTCAAACTTCGAATCTTCATCATCCTCCTGGTTGAAGGATGTCCATAAAGTCTTAACAATGCCCTGGGCGGCAGCGATGCATTTTATGGCACCATCCTGAACCAGGCTAAGAAACGGATCCGAATTCACAGAATCCACGTTCTTGCCAGCTATATGAGGAGTCATTTCACAAGTGCACGAGTAGGAAAGTCGTAGGCACAAGACAAAGAAAGGGCGGTACTGGCGCAGCCGGAAGTAATTGTATCGCATATGAGTAACAAGGGACATGCGACGAATAACCAAGTCTTCCTCCAATGTCAAATCGATGCTATACCCCTTCCATTTCAGAAATTCGGGTAGGCCATGGTTCCAGCTGAACAGATTTCGATTGAGATCCTGGAAACCACTTAGGTCCACGACAGAAAGCCATTTAATGGGGCATTCCATACGAGTCACACGTAGGTTGTTTTCGACAGTGATGAGCTGATCTGTGTGTTTGTAGAGTGAGGCGGAAGCAACGAAGAAAGAATATGCCGCGAGGCGTCGGTTGCTCTGGTCACCTCCCATGTTGTTCTCAATCAGCGACTGCAGCGGCATTGGCAGATCATAGAAGGTATCGAGGTATTGATCAACAATTCCAAGCTGGAGGGTGAGAGAAAGTTTCTGCATCCACAGAAACTGCCATACTAGGCGCACCTGCTGCAAGGATTGCTTGTCGACGGCGAGGCGCCCACCGTGCATGGTTTGGATCCGAAGTGGCTGTGCTCTGGCAATAGAAAGGGACAGGGTTTCCCAGGCCAGTCTCAGATGTCCGACCATATGAAGATACTGGGTTCGGAGTATCTGTTGGTGGAAATATTGAAGCGACGACTGAGAGCCCAGAGTCACAGGAATGCGAGATGTAGCAGCATCGTACCATTTCCGGGGCTCTGAGGGGTCCTCATCGCCAATGAGGACACATGCAATTGCGAGGCAGAGGCCGAGGGTCGGATCAATACTCTTAGGTTCAAGGTTGCCGTGGTTCAATGCCAGGGCGAAAGTGACTTTGAGTTTGTCTAGATCAAGGATTGGAATAAAATGAGCCTGCTTGGCAAGGAAGATATTCCAAAGTTTCTTTGGGACTTCGGAGTTAAACGGAGAACGCAAATGAGGTGGTGCAATGATGTTGTCACGGCCCGACGACTGGGTGCCAGAAGGAGCACGCTTAGGAGCCGGAGTGGTCATCTTGTTGGGGTTCGAGGACTGGGTTCTAGAAGCAGCACGTTTGGAAGCCGGGGCAGCCATGTCGTTAAACTGGCCGCCAGAAGCAGGACGTTTCTTGGATGCCGGCTCGATGGAAAGCGACGCAGTGTCGCTAGATTGCGACGACTGCCTGCCAGAAGGAACATGCCTCTTAGGCCGGATGAAAGGATCGGACGACGGCATGGTGGCGTCAGTCAAATGAATGCGTTCCACAGGCGATGTGGGTGAAGATGAAGAACGAGAGGGGAAAAGAGAAGGATGGGTGATTGAAAGAGAGATGGAGGTGACAGAGTTTTCTTTATGGGTTATTGTTGCTCTTGAGGGTGTCTCTGGCGTGTGCGAGGAAGGCACGCGTGGAGACGTAGACTTGGGTGGCACCTTCCTTGTTGAGATCAGAGTTTCTGCTTTGACACCTAGACTACCCGTGCTGACATTGGTAATCCCACCATCTGGGTCTAAAAGCTCCGCAAATTTCCTACGGGTTGAAGGGCTCAGCTTCGAGTTGGCCCCTATCGCTGCAAGAAGCTGGGCGCCGAGGAAGCCGATACGTGGGTCTTCCTTGTCCAAGCCATAGGTATCAGGATTAAATATGATTCTTTTTAGTCGATGGAGGAACAGGTGGTTGTGATCGGATGTTGGAGCCGCCGATGCACTTGACAAGCACTCTTCGACGCATATGATACGCTCTTGCATCTTCTTATCCTCGGGGCTCATCAATGGGCCATATAAGAAGTTCTCAAAGCGGCTGAGAAGAGCACGGGAGCATCGACCACCCTTTTCCAGCTTGATTGTTGCATTTTGCATGAGATCATCTTCTTCACGCCACTCGTTATTCAATGGTGTGGCACTCGATCCAGCAATCGTGGGTTCAGTGGTTGGGCGTTCAGTCTTAGCTTTCATGAGTAGCTTGACGATGTTGCGCAAAGGGCCTGCTGCAAGATTGCGATGTTTCGTTCTCTGAACGTTGATTTCGGTAGTCAAGTTGCATCGGAGCTCCATCTCATCTTGAGGCAGAGTAGGAGATATGCTACGCAGTGGAGGAGCCGGTCTACTTTCACTGGGCATACCGGTGCTAAATGGTGTGTTTTGGTCCTGTTCCAACGCAGATCGCTTAGCGGCAGCTCCAGAGCCAAGTTCAGATATCTTTTGCCGTTTCGCAGGAGGCTGCTGGGGTATCTGCGTCTGCTGAGCATGGCTGAAATCATGTGGGATGGTTGATCCAACCACATCATTGACAAGCTCGGTCCGTTCAGAAGGACTGTTTGTAGCTCTTGGTCTTTTGTCGCCCGTTGTGGGTAAAACAGAGTCATTATTGAACACTGGCACTGAAAATGGAGCACCAGTCTTCTTGGTGATTCCGTCCTCGGCACTTTTGTTCTCGGTACTAGATGATATAAAATCAGTCATTTTGACTCGACCAAACTGATATCACGGATATACATACACTGGTAAGGCCACGGAAGGATATATGCATTCTGCTTCAAAGCCCAAGCTCTGACAGGACTGGCAGGCTATGTAAATAGTCAGTCGTCAATGCACTTGCAATCCTCATTGCCCTATCAAGTCATGGGGTACTTACATGGTCTAGTGCGATCACAGCGCTTGTGCTTTGTCTTGCATTTCATACAAGGAAATCCCGGCGGGTGGGTTGACTGTGCCGAATAAGTCGTTGATAATGGAGCCGATGGTGGCCGCAAAATGTCAGCGCCATTCGCCATTGGCGTTTGATCAGCCATTGCCAGGTTCAGTTCACTTAATTCATTTAGTGAAGAACTAGATCTATGAGGGTGGCAGTATCAGAGTACGTTGCTCAGACTCAGGAGGATAGAGTTCGCCTCGCTGAGTTGACTTGATAGAGACTGTACAGTTCCCCATAAAGCCAGCAACAAAGAGCTTTTCCTTTTGGAAAATCACTCGCCAATTTCAAAGACTGGACTTTTTGAAATGATCAAGTGGAACTGAAGAGAATGGAGATGTTGGTTGTTGGTTGTTCACGAAGTAAATACAGTTCACGGTGAAGTGAGAACAACCATTTGCACCTGCGATGAGAAAGATTTTGAGCCAGCACCACAGATTGGATTTGAGGACTACTTTCTGAGGAATTAAATAATATGTTGATCTGAAATGATTCACTGGGGAATAATTGATGAACACACGTCGAGGCGCGTGGCAGAAGCGTGATGGTCACAATGACAGATGGTTGTGAGGCTTGGATCACCACGAGAAATTCAAGGCCGAAACAAGAGTTCAAGGTCCAGTCCAACTGCGCCTCATCAAATCAAATCCCCTGAATGATAGACCTCATCTTCTTGCGTAGTGGCGATGATACCTGAACCGGGCTGCCATTCGAGTAAGAGTTAGGGGTGGTTGTTATCTTACCGCCTAACCATTTCCACTACTATACTCCCAATGCCAATAATAGCCCTATGATATCCATCTGGGAGTACAAAAGGAACTAAAAAACGTGCGCACGACAATTTTATTTTTCTAGTCATCAGTTCAGTTTACCCAGATACTTTAAGACAAGAGAGAGTGACTGAGCTGTGGCTAATACCACAAGTATTAGGGTATTTGTACGAAATAGCCGGGTTAGGTCAATTTGGGTAGCAAAACTGATTGGAATTAGAGATCAAGTACATATTCAACACATTAAGACGCCCTTGACGAAGAAAGACTACATATATACATATATTGTACAATTATGAGGTACCTGTGCACAGCATGAGTGGATCTACCATCATCCACCTGACAATCAAAGATGGACCAAATACGTGAAGTATACCCCCTTGTAGAATGTGCAGGGGGCAGCTAATTCATGCGAGCAGGGCTGGGGAAGAAAGTATGCAAAGATAATGCAAGAAGCGCCATATGCATTATTGTGTCGGTATTACGATGTCGATCCCTCGATATAGGAGAATCCCCCCGGTGGGTAATGGTTCCCGCCAGCAGACCACGAGAATCGGTACAGTTGAACATTCAATGCTCGTCCAAAATAAAATGATCAGGACTGTGCTTTTTCCGCTTCGTCCACCGATCGCTCGACTTCTTGCTCTGTCCATCGATGGAACAATTTGCGCGCGTCGGAGAGATTGGCCTCCTTAGGCACCCCGTTGTGGACTGACTGGACATGGAGGACTGGAACATCAAACTCGTAAACATCCTTCCAGGATTTGTTTCCGGGTTCCATGATGTCCGCTTCGACATATTCAAAGGAGCGGCGTTTCTGGAGCTGAAGCACAGTGTTTTTGGCGGTATCGCACAGGCCACAGCCTGCGCGTGTAAACAGCGTCAAGCGGGCTGGACTGAGAAGGACACGCGTAGGAAACATGGAGAAACAATATAGATTATGCAAGAAATGAATTCAACCACGGGATTTCAAGATGGCCGGTGCCGTGACGCGAATGCGGTCAGGGAGTTCTCCGCGATGGAACATTCGAGCTCCCCCGCTAAACCCTGTTAGGCAACCTGCGCCATTCTCTCCAGAATACTTTACAATCTTCTCTTTCGACTCAGTCCCATCAACTATCTTATAATATCTGTCTTGCTATACATAATGGCAGGCAAGTGCGTCCACAAAGCGTGTGGAAAGACCTTCACCGACCCAGAAGAAGACTGCGTGTATCATCCGGGTCCCCCAGTGTTCCACGAGGGGCAGAAAGGTAAGTACCTTGGTGTTCAAGCTATTCCAGATTCGTGGCCCTTGAGTCCACCAAGGGTTCACGGGGGACCATTGCGGCAGCGCAATGTGACACCTGATCGTGTTTCTAGCTTCTGCTACGTTTCTACCCCGCGGCACTGCTAACTTCTCAGGCTGGAAATGCTGCAAGCCCCGCGTCTTGACCTTTGAGGAATTCCTCGCCATCCCACCATGCACAACTGGGAAGCATTCCACCGTCGATGACACACCCGTCCCCGAGCCCAAGGCTGAGGAAGTCATTGCTCCTCCTACACCGACCGAGCAGAAGAAGTCCGAGCGGCTACCCATCTCCGCTACCCCGACTATCGCAACTTCAGCGCCGCCTGAGAAGCCAGTCATCGAGGAGCCTGAGTCTGATGACCCTGATGTGGAGATTCCGGCTAACGCAACGTGCCGTCGGAGGGGTTGTGGCGCAACCTATACCGGGTCTACTGCTCGCGATGAGGAGAAGTGCGTTCACCACCCGGGCCAACCGGTCTTCCACGAGGGCAGCAAGGGGTGGTCCTGCTGCAAACGCCGGGTGCTCGAGTTCGATGAGTTCCTGAAGATCCCCGGCTGTACAGAGAAGACGAGACACTTGTTTGTTGGCAAGGCCAAGCCCGCGGGCGAAGAGAAGGTGGACACAGTTAGGTGCGTACAAGACAACACAGGCGGACTAGCTCTGCTATTTTGTTTGGGAAATGGCAAACTGATATACTTTGGCATTCTACAGAAACGATTTCTACCAGACTCCCACCGCCGTCAACGTCTCCCTCTACCTTAAGAAGATTGACAAGCAACGGGCCAAGGTTGAATTTGCTGCCAACTCGATTATCTTCGACCTTCCTACCACAGACAACAAGCGCTATCAGGATACATATCCTCTCTTTGCATCAATTGACGCGGAGAAGTCAACTTTCCGCGTGCTAGGCACCAAGCTAGATTTGAGCTTGATCAAGGCTGATGGCACTAGCTGGCCGGTGTTGCGCAGTGATGACAAGTGGACTGGACAGCGCATCCAGGTTGGCAATGCTGGACATGCTTGATTGGGGACATGTATAAAAAAAAAAGTCTACACGATAGAAAATTCCAACGGTTATGACGGTGATGATAAATTGAGATCTCAGCTCCAGCAGTATATGTAGCTGTTCAACCGCGGCACATACATGGCTTGAGGTGCTATAAGCATCAACGAGATATATCTTGGCAAGAGTAACCTGAACATTACAGGTTCGATCTTATAAAGATATGGCATCGCAAGAGCTTATAAACCTAGCAAGGCTTATAAGGCGCTTTTAAGATGACTTGCAAAAAGTACGTCGTACATTTACACCATATGCCAATTACCAGTTGAAGATCGTAAGATATCCAATGCTACGCTCCTGCAACCTCTGATCAAATTTGAAAGATCAGAGCAAGCAGAGACAAACTCATATCACATGAAAGTGACTGAAAAAATGGTATGTGACGCCCTCTCCACAGCTAGCACCCATGGGGCTTCCCGAAGGATACCCTAGCAAAGCCATAAAGTGATTGGGAAAAAGAGAGACGCCTTTACTCTCCAGGGCCGGGAACGGAAGAAAACCCATCATGGCCGAAACCATAGGATAACCCTCAGCAAGCCACATTGTGGAGCCCCGTTGAAATTTACATTAAGTTATGTAAACCTCTACTGATGATGGAGAGAAAAGAAAAAAGAGTAAAGGCGCGGGCGAGGAGATCCTATTTATGCGTCTGGAATTCGATATACGCTAGTGCTGATTGGGTTTCGGTGTAAGTATTTTTCCATTTGGTTGACTAATATTGGATTTTATGACTAATTTCACTTTTTTTGTTGAGTGATTTTGTCGGATTGGGTAAGTAGGGCTAATCTCAGGGCTATACCAGTACATGTGACCCTAGACCCGCTTTAACCTCCTCTTTCATGTGATTGTCCCGTGACTTGCTTGCACCGTACATTACAAAGTTACATAGGTACATTCGAGATTGCTTGAGTACCATTTCCCAACCAAACAGCAATTGAAACAAGCAATACGACATCAAAAAAACGTTCTACAGTTATCCAATAGGTTCATATCTCAAACAACCGAAACTTTATACATCCATGTACCACTAGTAGTAGTGGCGGTGGGAAAGTCCCTTTTTATCTTCTCAAGTACCCTGGGCCCCAGCAAATAATCACATCTTCCAATCACGGGTCGGGAGCACGAGACCTCCCCTCGCTGTCTCAATTAACCTCCCCGCCATCGATAGCGCCTTTGAATTCTTCGCCCCTGAATCTTTTGTACCTTCGCCATAATACAGAATCCGCCTTTCCACATTGCGCTCTATTTCTTTCCAAAATTTTATCTCCATTCGCACATTGCGCTAGCAGCCTAGACGTGTGCAATTGCCTAAATCTTGAATTCAGGACATCGTCACTGTTATAGAGGCGGTGCCTCTCAAGCAGTTGTGGACTAATTTAATAGTACAAGATTATCCCGACACCCAAACCAACTCAACTCGCGCCCATACCCCTTTTTCCACCTCCGCTCCACTCAACTCCAACATGGGCTCGACAGAGACTAAGGCGGCCACGCCAGAATTCCGATACATTCCCCTATCATACAACCATGCCGACTCCCAGTCATCTGCTCTCAGACTAATCCTGACCCTCAACCCCGACTGGGAGGGTCCTGGCAACAACATTGAGTTCGTGCGATTCACCGACGGCATCACCAACACCGTGTGTCTCTCTTTCTTTCCCCAGTGCCGCTTCCCACGAGACCAGCAATAAGGTCATCGGAATCCAGTCGTGACTAACAGATTCCTAGCTCCTGAAAATTATCAACTTGAGACCCGGCCTGACGGAGGAACAAATAGACAATGAGGCAGTACTGATGAGGGCGTACGGAAATGGCACAGAGATCCTCATAGATCGCGAAAGTACGAGCATAATACCCCCGACGGATAACCTTCGTCAAAACCCCCACTTCTCAACCCACAAAAAAGCCCCTCCGCGCCTCCTTTGCCCATTGCGACATATGCTGAAGTAGATCAATTATTCTTAGGAGAAACCAACTCCCACGCACTTTTGGCCAGCCGCGGCCTAGCCCCGCCCCTCCTCGCTCGATTCAAGAACGGCCTGCTCTACCGCTTCATCCGAGGCAGGCCCTGCAGCCACCAGGATCTAGTCTCCCCGCCCATCTGGCGCGGTGTCGCTCGCCGCCTGGCGCAGTGGCACGCCGGCCTACCTAGTAGCGGAGCCGCATCTGTCGAGGATGTCTCTGTGACCAAGATCGCGGATGTCCAGGACGATGAGATCACCGTAATTCAGCCTCGGCGCGCGGGCCCATCTATGTGGGCTGTGCTGCAGAAGTGGGTGTTGGCTTTGCCAGTCACCACACCCGAGCAGCGCGCTCGTCGGTTGAGTCTGCAAGCAGAGCTGCAGTGGGCTCTGGATCTTCTGGACGATGGGAAGGGAATTGGTGAAGACGGGGTATGTGCCTCTCGGTCCCGGTCCGCTGGAAACGCGCGTCGCGTCGTTGGATATATGGCTAATCGCTGGGTTTATAGCTCGTATTTTCGCACTGCGATCTCCTCTGTGCCAACGTCATTGTCCTCCCCAGCGAGAATGGTGTTACAACCTCTGAAGATGGTATCGCGCCTGTCAACTTCATCGATTATGAATATGCGGTCCCTGCGCCTGCAGCCTTCGATATCTCCAACCACCTTGCTGAGTGGGGTGGCTACGACTGTGATTACAACATGATGCCGACAAAGTCTGTGCGCCGTCAGTTCCTTACTGATTACACGAAGAGCTACTGTGAACAACGCGGTCTTGACGCTTCATCTGAAGCTGAGATTGTCGACCGGCTGTACGAGGATGTTGACCGTTTCCGTGGCATCCCCGGTCTCTACTGGTGAGTTCAGCTAACACAATTGGAAAAACAACGTATTGGGCGTACCATGCTAACACTATCTCCTAGGGGTGTTTGGGCACTAATCCAAGCACAAATCTCGCAGATCGATTTCGACTATGCCAGCTACGCTGAGACCCGTCTTGGCGAGTACTACGCGTGGAAGCGCGAGGTAGACGGAAGCCGCAAACAAGCTGGAGAGGAGATGCCGCTGCGCGAGTCCCGATGGGCGTCAGAGGCGTAAAGCCATTCGCGGTTCTCCTTTTTTTAGTTCCCATTCTCTCCTACGCCTATGAAATGACGTCTATTAATTCCCTCGGCGCCTCATTTTCCCGAATACTTTGTCAGCGCTATCAATTCCTCACCTGGGCATGATCCTGACCAAATCTCACCTACCCCTTCACCTCATTCTTGCAATTGCAAGAACCCTCAAAATGGCACTCCAGAAATTCAACAATATCCTTGGAGTCAGCCTACACCGAAACCGAATCTAACCCATGAAACAAATCAAAGTTGTGGTCTTGGACGACCACAGACGAGGTTGGACTGAGAGGTCCAACATATGAGAAAATAAGAGAAAGATAAAGGAGGAACACTTTCCTCCGATTGCAGTGTATGGTCGGAGCAAAATTCTTTGTATCTGTCGATATAGATGGTGTGTGTCTCTTTGCATTGTGGTGGCCATTTTTCCTGGTCTTGTGTGTTGCCTTTCAACAACGTCATAGCTGGGGTGTTCTAAGGTTAACATAGTTTCATTTTCCCCCCTAATTTTTGAATCAAATTATTCTGAAGGCTTGTTTCTAAGGTTGTTTCTATATCTACATCAGGGGATGCTGGGAGCTTGCCACAACAAGTTCTCACTCAACAGTATCTAAATCAGGTTGGTCCCAACCTGTGGTAGTGTAGGTATTGTGTTGATATTTCTGGTAGACATAATCGTTACATTTTGAATTAGAATTGATTGTGAAAAAAAAAAAAAGAATCTAATAAACAGAAAATTGAAGTTGCAGAGAAATATATATATCCATTGCAATACTTGCATAAAGTAAACCTCCAACATCCATTTAGTAACACCATACTTTTGATATTTAGTTACTCAATGCAAAGATTTACCAACTCATTTCTAAACCCAACGAGATATGCGCCAGCCCCCCTAAATACCTCTGAACCTTTTTATTAATTTCTGTTGTTCGCCACGTATCCAAGATATTACTAGCCTAGGACCAGTTGAATCAACAACGATTTCAAAGAATCCTAACAATTTAGCAGCCGGATCCCTCTTCAAAAGCTCCTCCAAATACCCCTTCAATCGATGAGAGTTCTCAACATCCCATCTAACGCGCTTCATCCACACTGACATATCAACAGACCCATTCTCCTCCCCACATACGATAGACAGCATCCACCCGCTCCAAAGTGGGTCCTAGAACCTGCAGCAACGCGCGCAGCTGCCAAGAATTCCTCACCCAGCTGAGGAACCGCTCCTTCCTTTCCTACAGGCCGGGCGAGCGAGCTGCACCGGTTGTGTCGGAATGGGCAATCGCTTGCGACTGGGACTAGCTATCCCTTCCGTGAACTGCCTCAAGCGATCATCTCGATAAGAATTGCCCTTCTGTAGATTACCGAGGCGCCAAGGGCCTTTCCATATACCTGGAGCTACCTGAACTCTGAAAATGACTAGATAGGACATACAGAAGGCGCTGGCAATGATCTGGTGGATCAAATCCGGGGGATTCGCAACATGACATCGTCTGACTTTGACGGTAGGCTCTGATTCCACTGTGATGGGAATGCCGAAACACGAGGCCAAATATACAGGGAGGATGTGGGGAAGATGCCAAAGAAGCGTTCTTTAAGGTCATTTGGAGTTTGGAAGGCGTTCCGCTGCAAAGGCCGAGATTGTACACGCGCGATGTACCTCGTATGGAGGGTAACCCTAAAACATGAGTTCTAATGGCGCGACTCGCCGTTCGAACCCATCCATACTTTTTGGTCCTCCCAAGAGGCAAGGAAGTAGAAGAAATACGAGGGGAAACCGTGTGAGTTGAATGAGTCAACAAGTGGCAATAAAAGTATCTAAGCACGCGCAAAGCTCTGCTCAGTCTATTTACCCGATTATCTAGTCTATCCCGCTATTCCTCGCCCGACTCACGAAGAAACTGCGTTATTTGTCCAGCCACAGCAATATCCGGCTCAATTTTTACAACGAATCGCGTGCAAGGCCCTACAGATTGTTCGAAGCCGGAATAGAAGTTGATAGCCTCCTGTATCTCCAAGCATTTTCAAGTTGTCCAGGATCCCTCGTGGCATTTTGTGCATTATAGACCATGGTTGGCAGAGACAATCATTGCCATGTTCCTGGGGTGTCTAGCTTCCACCTATCATACAATGAGAATGTCACACTGCGAAGATTGAGATTGCTTTCGAGCCATGTCAATCCAAGATGTATGAGTACCAGGGTCGTTCCACCAGGTCTCAACGAACGAGAGAACACGCGCTCTGTCTAGAGTACGGCTGATACGCATAACATTGCCAAAACATTCCCGAATAACCCCGTGACCGGTAGGATGTCCTCGGAGTTCAGTTCCTGCCATGAAAAGTGGCCAGACAAGGTCCTGGGCGAACATGCCGTCTCGAGTCTCGGAGAGAAATTGTACATAGCGGAGGATTTCATCCCGAGACTTGTGTACATCGTCACCAGCAGTAGCATCATCTGATAAAGCTTGATGGCTGTAAATGAGAGTTGCGTGGTAGTACATCCATACTACTAGCTCAAAGCCATGTTGATCCTCTTCAGAGGAGAAATGAATAGATTTACTGAGACGCATCATGCTGTTTCTAGCCGATTCAATCTGCGATTGGATGTCTTGCATCGGGCCGTACGATGAAGCCTGCTCGATCGTCCCGGAACAAAATCTCAGACGCTCAAGGCGGGTGATTTGGTCAATGACCCGAATGAAGTCGGTGAAGACTGCGTTCTCGGCGCTAGCAGGAGGGGCCTTGATCGCCATGTTGTAGTTATAGAATGTCGTCAGATCAGCCCACACCGAAGCTTCATAGAATTCTAGCATGAGAAACTGCTCTATGCAGGCCAGCTGGTGGTGACGGGACGGTCGGTTTCCTGCCGCCAAGATGATCTCCCTTGCAGCAGAGAGATGGACCCTCCACCCGGCACCTTGTGGTTTCATAAACTCATTATTGCAGAGAAGAATCACAGATGCAAGGGTATAGGCAGATGTTGTGCTCGCTTGCAGCGCCGACGTAGATGTAGAAAGACCGTTCAACTCTTGAGCCAAAAGAGCCAAAGATTTATTTTGATAGTTTTTCGACATCTGCTGGAATGTCCCATGCCCCAGGTCATTTGGAGGGTACTCCGATGCCAGGTCATGGGCGGTGATAGCGAGAATGGAAGAAAGGACTGTTTCAGAGCTCTCGGCCATTGGCAGAATCATGTGACGCCATGCATTTTGTTGCGGAACCCACGCAAGTCGATGGGCGACTCGGTCGTTGAACCAGGAGAGCAACCGTGAAACATGCAGTGGTCGAGCTTGCGATAAGAAAAGTTCCGAAGCCGGGGATGGAAGAGGCCCCCGCGACGAACGTCTTGTGGAATAGTTGTACCGATCCAGAGAATTGATACTGTTACCGGTAGTATAGGTCCCTGTTAATATCTCCGATGAAGGAGGGGAGTCTGATGCCGTGATAGGAGCATCGAGGGAGGGAAATGCTCTGCCCCGCAGACTACCGCGGCTAGCGACGCCCTGGACCCATTTGAGCTGTAGGCCGTAGCCAGGGCACTCCAAATTGCGCTTCCCGCATTTACGGCAGGTAGGAAGGCCCCGATCACATTTGATACGTCGCCTTTGGCACGTTGGACAGTCTGGTAATGTTAGGACCCCGCTCTAGCACGAGGTAAGATCCATACCTTTAATAGCCAACTGTTCCGTAGAACCTGCAGACATTTGTCTGTCCCATTCGAATTTCTACCAGGGAACACAGAGAATGTTATAATAGAGCCAGAGCGTTGATATTGGCGGTTTTTGACTGTGTCATGTGATGCACAAAATGTGAATTTGATGCCTTTTACGAAGTTCAACCGCGCTAAACCTATTCGGGAATTTAGCGCATGCGGATTGTCCGTGGTATACTCCGTATAGTTATGAGGCAGGGGTCTGATCATATGGGGATAGAACTGTACTTGAAGAACGAATGATGATGGACTATAGAAGAAAGTCAAGTGTTATTTGAGGGAATGGCTGCCATGAGACGAAGTAATTGGAGTCTGTTGGATCTATGAGCAACTATGATGGTGCGTGGGAAGCTAATTAGAAGAGGCATCAACTATTTTGTTAAAAAACTGCCAGACAGTAGCCTCTTGAAGAAATATACGCAGAAAAGGATCAGAATACATTAATATTAGGGGATCGAACTCCGACTGCCCAGACATATGTACATATAGGTGCCTTCCTAATCAGGAAACAGGTTGGTTATAAGGAAGGTAAACATCTTCCCATCCGCAGATCCGCCCCGGTTAGCTCAGTCTGATGGGGGGTGCGCATGATATAGCTACTGGCGCGGGAGGGGTTACCCTTGATGGTTTCCTTTGCCAAACTGGCGTTATAGAGGCGTGCTCTTCCACACCCACAGGGTAATTGACCGGCACCGAGTACCTGAAGGGGGTGGCGGTCCCAAGGGGCTGGGGGTAAACAGCGGGTCTGCACCTCTCTTTTTTCATTATTTATTTTTTTCAACATCGAGTAAAGGCTGTCATCATAGTCTACCACGAGGCCCTGCCAACTGAGGGCCAAGAAATCACCATTCATGACGAGTTCGCATCCACCATAGACTCTTTACTCACTATAGTCGATCTTTACACGGTCCTAACATTAATATATACCAAAGGATTGCCCGTCGATACTCGTAGGGGATCTAGTCAACGCATCATGAACATCACCGTGCCTACGCTCGCCAAAAGCGTCTTGATATACCGCACAAACCGAGAAGGCTGCCCACGTATCTCTATATACGACTAGATACCCTAGCCACACTTCACAACTTCCACATCCTCAATGCTCACAGTACCGGCCCTCAGACGTTTAAAGGCTTTTGTTTTTATCAATATAAGACTTTACCAGCCCGCGTCCGCAAGCGTTATTAGGCAGGGACATTCTCTCAGATTCTGCTTAGCCTGATCATTCTTGCTATACCTTCATGCTATATGTATGGTTGATGGCTGATTTCACCACCTTCTCCCCCTTCCACAAAACCACAGCTCTGATCCCATACAACTATTGTTATCCCCATCCCGTTCTCTTTCATTCCTCACTTGCACCCCTCTCACTTCCTCCTCACTGTCCCCTCACTTCCATAGTTAGTTCTCTCTTCATACGAGGCATGTAGACATAGGGGTCTCCTTACACCCATTCGCCAGGGCCTTTCTCACCATTCATTGCTACGACGCACAGATCCGTCACGACGATGACCGAGGAGCTTAGGGAAATTGATATCTTGTTGCGCAACTATAAAGAGTAAAGAGAGTTGCGAGCAAGCATCAAAGCTCAAACATAGAATACAACGTTCGTGTGCCGCGATCGATCACCTCACGTTGCAGCCTGTCTCATGCGAGGGCATAGTCACAGAAAGCGATATCATGTTCGAGCTGGTTGTCTGGCGCCGAGTCTATGATAGACTCGACATTGAGCCTCGTTTTGCAATGTTCTTAGATCATCATCGCTCTGATGGCTCTGTGGTCTCGGGCCGCAGAAAGACCTACGCCTGGCTCGAAAGCCAGCCAATGGACCAAGTCTACTAGGGGTATTTCTGTGCCAATTAGGCTGCGTTAGGGATTTAACGATTTCACCTTCCTGTACAGAGTAATTTAACCTTGTGAAAATTTACCGATAAGACCCCCTTCTAAATGACTCCTTTGATACGAGAATATGTGCGCTTGATCGTGGAAGTCTAAGTTGTAATTGACTGATCAAACCTTTTGGGTAGAAAGATGCCCCACAAAATCCACGGCAAAGCGCTCTGCCGGGTCAGGTAAAATGCGGAGAGAATAAGACCGAAGGAGAGTATAAAAGGAATATATCCGATGAGCACCCGGTTATTATTGCGTGTCTACATTTGAATCTCATCTCCCAATATCAAATACCTCAATTCCACACTCTCCCATATACTATCCAGTCATCCCAACTCCACCGATAGATATCAAACCACACAAAATGGGCAAATCCATCCTCCTAATCAACGGCCCAAACCTGAACCTCCTGGGAACACGCGAGCCACACATCTACGGACACACAACGCTCTCTGATGTAGAATCAAACAGCCGCGAGGTCGCCGCCAGCCATGGTGCTGTGCTCGATTCTTTCCAGTCGAACCACGAAGGCGCGATCGTGGATCGCATCCAGGCGGCGCGTGGCAAGGTCGATGGTATCATCATCAACCCGGGCGCATACACACATACCTCCGTTGCAATCCGCGATGCCTTGCTCGGCGTCGCTATTCCCTTTATTGAACTCCATGTGAGCAATGTTCATGCGCGTGAGCCTTGGAGACACCACTCGTACTTCAGTGATAAGGCTGCGGGCATTATTGTTGGTCTTGGTGTTTATGGGTATAAGGTTGCTGTTGAGCATGTTTGTGTTAATTTCGAGGAGAAGGAGAAGGAGGCTAAGGCTGCACTGTGATTGAGTTGTGAAACCAGCTGATTGTACATACTCTTTATGGAAAGTTTTTATGTATTTATGTGGATAGAGTCCTGCTCTAGAGGCTTATTCTTTTGAAAAATGAATTTCTACACTAGTGATTTCTTATCTGCCATAGAAGGTATCCGGTATTACCAGTTGCCTGGCCTGGAGTAGCTTTGTGTATTGTGCATATTTGCAATGCATTGCCACATAGACAAGAAATTGGGACTCCTTTGAGGGTTCGAATATGCGATAGATTATAGCAGCCAGGGACTAGTTGCATAACTCTTGCTCCCCAGGAGCCGTGTGGGGAGCGGACCGAGAGGCCAATGAGGCCGACCAGCGGCGACAGAGTGTTTCCACGGCATTCATATCATCAGAATGGAATGATGCTACAAGTCATCATCGCTTGGGGGTTCCCGACATGTTAAGCGGCCCCGAATCTCGTCGCATACCAGAGGGAGTGCCATTATTAGGTAGCTGCTGGGTCTGCGCCAGCAAGAAAGGCTCGATCTGACCGGAGAACGAGTAGAGCTCAGGAATGCCCACATCAGAGACAAAACCTAGGTTCTGCATAAACTCCGGTTGATTGTCGGCTCTATAGGGGGTTAAAGTCAGTCATTATGTAAAGAAAAGGGAGACAAATTCTTACTTTTCTGCACCATCTAATGATGCGAGCTCATCAAATAATGCATCGAGATCAGGAGCAATCCGTTGCCTCCGTGGACGCGCATAGCCATCCATGTCAACGAACGTGCCCATATTGACCGATGGGTCATGGAATCCCGTTGGATGGTATTGTGCGGTTTGGTGATATGATGGCGAAAGCTCGGTGAGAATTCCGGTACTGTTATGGGATTCGCTAGCCACTGATGTAGGGTGAGGAAGCCCGCTGCTAAGAGAACCATCCAAGTGGCCCTGCAGTGCAGGAACTTCAGAGGCGCCCCCAACGGAGGTTAGGGATGACGGCGTACGGAGAAGAGATACATCTTCGATGTGTTGTGTGGTTCTAAGCCAAGGTGTGGAGAGGAATGGGTTTTCAGGGACAGCCGCAGAATGTGTAGTATTTTGGGGCCCATGTGTCGCATGTGTGGCATGAAGAAGATGCGAAGTTGTGGCGATCGAAAGCGATGACGGGATTGCCATGTCTCCACCGGTAGAGGCATCGATGTGCTGTGAGAGCGCAGGAGAAGTACCCAGTAGTTGAGATCTTTGTGATACATTTCGACCGGCGGTTTGTGGGTTTGGCATAGTCCACAACATAGAGAGCTTCGAGGAAAAATTGTGGATGTTATTTCGTAAACCCGTATCAAGGACTGACGGGAGGTCCCTAGAAATGGATCGCGGAAGACCAAATCGAAGCATCAGACCAAATGTTGGTGCGGTGGCTGAAAAGCTGTATGTCTCCATATAGGCCTGAAGCAATTGCAAAAGCCTTTTCGAGCTTTCTGTAGCACGGATTTTGTGAGGGGGTTCAGGTATGTTCTGATCATATTCACGAATGGCAATTTGAGAGCTAAGAGCAATGACAACACTTTCATATGTCATCTCTAGCCCAAAAATATGTGGAGAAGCAAGTCTCACAGGGCGACTTTGTAGATCTACACGATAGCTCTTTGGTAATTCTGTTACCCAGCGCTGTAATTGCAACTCCAGTTGCTCCAGCTGCGATCGAGATATTGTTGGGTCGTGCTTGCAACAGCATAGATCATTCAAAATCGAGACGAGGTTGACGAGGCGGTTGAAAGTGCTCAACGCGTGAAGGGGACCACGCTGCATAGACGCCCGTGAGGATTGGGCTGGGCGTAACCCAGTTTGATCTTCCCAAGGATGCCATTCCTCAAGACCATCCTCATTGATGGAGCCTATCCTGGATAAATCTGCCTTTCGCAGAGATGGGCATTGTGAAGTTGATTCCGCAATGAGGGTCTCGAGAACAAAGCAACCCAAAAACACATGTTTTGCTCGACCAGGCTGTTTTTCTTGATCCGGGGTTCTCGATGATGATGATGAATACGAAGGTTGATCGAGATTTAGTATATGCGCTATCCGAACAGCCTGACCAACAAGCATCCAGGAGCCAGTCCATTCTTGCTGTCCGAATTTGACTAGACCCAGGATCAGAAGTGCTTGCACGTGTCCGAGTTCGTGCGGGCCACTCTCAGGCGGAATCAATTGTCGGGCAGTAGCATACATTTGTGATGGGGTCATCTGATCACTAGGCTTATCTTCTACTTCGCTGGAGGCTGAGATGGAAGCATCCTGGAGCGAGGCGAGAGTGAGAACAGCCCACAAGGCCGCGTGCTCCCCAGACCCGGGGGTTAAAACCGATGCGTGTACATCGCCTTCGGTATATTGAAAAGCGGTGCGGAGTATGTCATGTTTCTCGAGTATGGGAAACCAACACTGCGTGTAGGAGAAATACACATCAAAAAGGGGCCATGCGTTGTAGGGGAGTTGAAGAGGGGTTTTCACAGCGAGCGGTCGAGGGCGATCATGGTTAGGTAGGAAGGTGAAAGAGGACGAGGGTTGGTCATCTGGTGTAGTTGTCTGACTACCGCAGTCTGCAGTCGGGCGTGGTCCGGTAACTTTCGCAGTGGTTCGAGTCGGCGATACTCCCGGTAATGGCGTTTCGTGGGCTTCCATGCCTTCTGGGATCTGCCACTCCTGTGCTTCAGCCGAAGAAAGAATCGCTTCGACATCCAGAGGTGTTTCCCCTTCGCCATATGCGTGCAGATTTCTCTCCCTTTCCTCCTCAGGCTGTTCCAGTACTACCAGTATGCGTTCAATGTCTCTGAGTACTGTGCTGTTTTTGAAGGAAGCTAGCAATGCATCCGACCCCTCTGCTTCCTTGCCCATCGTAGCCAAGTGACTGGGAAGATTGATTGATCGCATCAAAGCTCGCATGACGTCTTCGCTGCCTTGGATCTTTTGGAATGCTAGCCCCCAAAGCAACTCCAGCGAGCGAATGTAGCCCGTGGGCAGGCCTCGCTTCTTCGGGTTGGCCTTGTAGGTACATGGTCGGCAAAGGGATGCGCAAGTCGAGCACACTGGCTGTATTCCGTCGCATTTGTCCTTTTTCAACCGGCAACTATCGCAAGCCCGTGAGACTCGCTGACGCTTCGGTTCCCCCGTCGCCTTCCCGTCATCTTCTGGTTCGGTCCATCGCCGTTTGGATTTGCTACTAGCGCCAGTGGCCTGGCGCTGTTCGGCGTTCATGGTGATTGATTAAGCGATCCACTTGGAGGGTTCGGGCGCATGCTCCCGCAAAGCGATATTGATGAATCTTTTGCCGACAGGCGACTGCACGGACGAACCGGCGACTACGCCATGAAAATAAGCCCCACCGGAAGGGTATATTAGGACTGTCGGGGAGGGATGTTGGGACCGAAGCGCGATGTTGAGGTTAGATGCAGCACCAGGCAAGGCGCTTGCCAACAGGGTTCTTCCGGGGAAGGTTGAATACCCGGCTAGCGGCGAGCCAGTCACTGTCTCGCAAAAGGTAATCGCGCGCAGACTGGGATTTAGGCCATGGACTTGAATCTGATTTTTGAGCAAACTAGCGGCACAATGCAGACTAAGCCACAGCAATTTCGATAATTTCCCCAGCTGTTTTGCACGTTCGTATCTGAGCGCAAATCCCCCGCGGGGAAGAGGAAAACCGAAAGTCCCCGGGTGAGTGCTCGTCCGCCTTATGTAATAGTAACGTATCGGACACACGCGATTACCAAAAATATTCTTTTTCCCCCGCAAAACTTGGGGAATCCTGCTTACCATATCGGTTCATTTCCTCCACATCTCCGGATCCTCCATATACGTATATCTCAATACCCTACTGGGGCCGTCCATTCCACCTTTCCGTCCGTGGTAATGGGTCCTCGACTACCCTGCTCCTGATCTCATCCACACCTGGGACCCTTGATGCACCATGTCCATGTTGGTACGCCCACCGAAACGCAAGCTCCACGAGGTCGAGACCTCGGACAATGGGCCTCGGAAGTGCAGCTCGGGCGTCGTGCTCTCTCCCACTGTCCAGCTTTCATCCCGACCTTCTTCTAGTCAATTGAGTGAACATAGAGAAGCATTCGGAGACTCGCGTCTACCCTCGCTAAGAGAATTACAATCAAACCGTGGATCCCCAGTATTGTTTGAAAATGATCATCTTCAAACGCCACGCACTTTCAGCCCGAAGGCATCCGTCGTATTGATCGGAATCCGTGGCACAGGAAAGTCAAGTCTGGCAGTCATCCTCGCGGCGACATCTGGACGACGATTGATCGATGCAGACCGCTACTTTCATCAGAGTGTGGGATGTTCCCGTGCCGTGTTCAAGAAGGAAAATGATGGATCCGTCTACCGGCAACAAGAGGCGCGGGTGTTTGAATCGATGCTGGCAGATAACCAAGAGGGATGTGTGATTGCGTGTGGGGCTGGGTCGATGGAACGCAACGGCCAAAGACTTCTTAGGGAATTTGCGCAGACACATCCGGTTATTCACGTTATTCGAGATCCCGAGAGCATCCAGTCGTATCTCAAAGCGTGGGATACGCAAAAGGTGCGACATTTCCTTGAATTATCAGGCCCGATATATCGAGGGTGCTCGAACCTCGAGTTTTTCAATCTATCAGAGGCCAGAAATGAGGATCTATCCAATGATAGCGACAATTCATCACCGACGCATCGAACAGAGCCTAGGTCACATACTCCTATTCCGTTTCTAACGTTGAAACGAGTTCAGCGGGACTTTCTCCGCTTCATTGCCTTTATCACCGGTGACATTGCAGAACTTAACAGCCAGCATGCATCTTTCCCGCTGTCGCTGTTACCCGTGGAATCTCGTGTGTACACATCGGCAGTGTCAGTGCCGTTTTCTAAGGTGTGCGAGAAGGGTATGGATATTGAAGAGCTGGAGTTCACTGCCGATGCCTTCGAACTGGCAGTCGACGTAACAGACTCTTCTGGTCAGCCAGGCCTCAGCTCAAGTCTTGCGGACAGTATCAGCCAGGCGGTAGCACTCATTCGTCGCAATATCATTGTGCCGTTGATATATCACGTGGAAAGCTATACCACCTCCACAGGATCTCTGTCTCCTAGTCAAATTCCTGTGAGATGTACCGATGAAACCTACTTAAATCTCGTCCGACATGGCTTGCGGCTCTCTACCGGTTTCCTCACAGTAGACCTCACCCGTGACGACAATATTATTTCCCAGATCATCTCTGCAAGTGGGCGAACCAGGATCATTGGCCACTTCGAAGCCTTCCATCCTCTGCCGGGGGGCTGGGATGGCGATGAGTATATGAAAGTCTATGAGCGGGCCAAGAGCCTTGGGTGCGATATAGTCCGAGTGTGCCAACCAGCCGAGACACCTGAAGACAACCTCGCGGTGCAAAGATTCCGCCATCGCATTCAAAGTCTGCCTGTTACTGGTCTTTCTCTGATCGCCTATAACACCGGCCCTCTTGGCCGTATGTCTCGTTGCTTCAACCCTATCCTATCCCCAGTCACACATCCGTCCCTAGTAACGGAACTTCCAACTCACCTACGATCATACATCACTGCCCGTGAAGTGCAGAAGGCGCTTTATAGCTCATTTGCCTTGGACCCGATGCAATTTTTCGTCTTTGGCGCCAACACAACATATAGTATGTCGCCCGCGATGCATAACACTGCCTTCAAAACCTGTGGTTTGCCGCACAATTACTCCATTCACCAATCCCCTACCCTGCGAGGGTTAAATGACCTTGTGGAAAATCAATATTTCGGTGGATCAAGTGTCAGCCTTCCGTACAAAACAGAGTGTATTCCTCTCCTCCACTCAATGTCTGCGCATGCCCGAGCCATCGGCGCCGTCAATACTCTCATCCCAATTCGCAACCTCGATGACCTGGACGACACCCGTCTTCAAGAATCTTCAATCTTTCTCCAAAAGAGCCGTGCTGGCCCTATCAAGGGCCTCCATGGCGACAACACCGATTGGATCGGAATCTGCAATTGTATTCGCCGCGGGTTGTCTCCGGCAAATGCGGTTCGCTTGTCATCAACGGGCCTTGTCATAGGATCTGGCGGGATGGCCCGCGCTGCAATTTACTCCATGATCCATCTTGGTGTGCAAAATATCTTTGTCTACAACCGTACACTCGCTAATGCGGAGAGACTGGCGCACCACTACAACCGGCAAGATCTCCACTCAAAAGAGGCGGGCGGCTCTGGCCGTCCCACAGTTCACATTATTGCTTCATTATCCGACCCCTGGCCTGCAGATTTCAAACAGCCGACGATTGTTGTCTCGGGAATCCCGGCCCATAGTATTGGCGGCGAGCCGGCTCCCAACTTCCGTATGCCAGAACAATGGCTAGAAAGCCAGACCGGTGGCGTTGTTGTTGATGTAAGTTTACAGATCTCTTTTACACCAGCCTGAAAACTGACCTTATATTCCTAACCAATGTTTATAGCTGGCATACAAGCCCCTCAATACCCCTCTCATGAAACAAACACGAGCTCTATCCCATCGTGGTTGGGTAGCCCTGGATGGCCTTGATGTTCTGCCCGAGCAAGGTTTTGCTCAGTTCGAACTGTTCACCGGCCGTCGCGCCCCCCCGGCGCGTTATGCGGAGCATTGTGCTTCAAGAATACAAGGATGATGAAGGAAATAATGACCACGAAACGATACAAGATAGGTTACAGCAAATGGATGGACAACCAACTTGAATATCGCAACATGATCTCACGAATGATGATCAACTGCATCGAATGGTAGCATTGCCCAGTGGCACTACGGCCTGCCGACCAGCCATCGACCCCTCTATCCCCGTCAATCAACCTCCCTGTACTGCCGTCCGTGCCTGACAACGCGCGATGGCGTCGGTGGTCAGTTTGTGGGGGTGGCGGAGGTGCCCACCTAGACGGACACCATCTAGGGCTGAGCGCAGGGCGAATCTGGTGATTTCCGGCTTACTTTCCAAGCGGGAAAGGAGGCCAGCGACCATACTGTCATGATCAGGGCGATCGTCGGCCACGTCGTTGGCTGCGTGTAGAATTCCCTGGGCCTGGGGATTTTCCAAGGTCTTCAGCCCTTTTTTGATGGAGTTAGCCTTGAGGAAGATTCGATCTTTTCTCATGCATTGATGATGGCGGGATTGAACCATCCGACGGAGACTATGGAGTTTATCACAAACGTCCATTTTACCTTAGTCTTGTTTGGAGCGGCTGCGTCGGTGGTCGGAGACTGAATGTGGGCCAGAGCTTGCCGTTTGGAAGGAACCTTAGAACATGTTTGGTATCGACTATTGCGTGCCTCTGCGACCATTGGAGTTTGCATGTGCCGACGGTCCTCTATACCCTGACTGCCTTCCATGGTTTTAGTTAGTTAGGAAAACAATGCATGCTTCTTGTCAGCTTCCACAACAAAAATGGTCTAGATTTCTTAGACGATACTCCAACCCAGCAAATAATTGTCGTTGTCAAAAACGTTGTTAATATTCGCGCCGAGCACGCCCATGGTGCTGCTGTCACGTCATGTATAAAGGCCGGCAAAGACAATGTCGGCGAGTTCGCGTTGCCAGTGTCCACAGTCCTCGTGCTGAACAGTCACCTCCGACCCATGAACACGTTGGTGGTATGGAAATACAAAGCAAGAAGGCAAAGTTGTATTAATTGACGTGACAACCGACGATCCGTACCGCGTGGTTTCAATGTTTGGACTGAGGTTATCAACCAGTCCCCTATCCATTCAACCCGAAATCGTCCAGCAAAAGTCCTCAAGTATAACAATCGGAGTAGGAGCTTTGGGGTGTCAAATGTTGCAAATAGAAAAGGTTTCTGCACAATTTATGCTTTTTACCGTCTTCGTAAACACCTAAGACATCAGAAATGAGATCAAAAATGACATATTAGAAGAACATTTGAAGATAATGGGCTCTTACATAGTATATAAATACAAAGTGGGGAAACATCTCGACAACCACAACCTTGGAACCTCGAAACTCCCGAGGTCGGCTAGTGGCGGTTATTTTGAACCTCCAATTTTCACCGGATGACTCAAAAGGAACTAAACTGCCCCTTCAACATTGGGATATTTCCTTATATTTACATATTTTGATACATCTCTTGTATCCACACATCCCCATTGACCCTTTCCACCATGGCCGTCGGACCCTTCTCTCAAGATGAGCTGGATGAGATATACGCTTTCTCAAAAGACCTGGGCCGCAAGGCAGGCAAGTTGCTCATGGAGCGTGTCGAGCAGCGAATCTCAGGTGAAAATGGCTCCAACACCTTCGAAGAGAAAGAAAATGCCGTAGATATTGTGACACAGACTGACGAGGGTAAGGCGGCGCAGCTGATAAGACATATCCGACATTGTTGCTAACAGTTTTACTTGGCAGACGTCGAAGTATTTATTCGGAGCGCCCTCGAAACAAGATACCCATCTCACAAGTTAGTTTTTTTTTTTACTACAATACACTCACCGGCAAGAAAACTAACAGACCCCTTAGATTCCTCGGCGAGGAGGCATATGCCAAAGGCCAGTCGCGCGACTACCTCATTGACGAGCAACCAACATGGTGCATCGACCCATTAGACGGTAAATCAGAACCAGCACCATGACCGATTGGACTGCTCACGGTTCCAAACTGGCATTGCAAGAAACTCAACTAATAACCCCACCCCCAGGAACCGTAAACTACACGCATATTTTCCCTATGTTCTGTGTCTCAATCGGCTTCATCGTGGAACATAAGCCAGTAATTGGTGTAATCTATGCCCCCTTCACAGATCAACTCTGGTCTTCCTGCAGCGGGCGCGGGGCCTGGCTAAACGAGACTCGCCGCCTTCCGCTCATCCACAACCCAACCCCGCCTATGCCCGCCAATGCCCCCTCACAGTGTATCTTCTCTTGCGAATGGGGTAAAGACCGTCGCGATATTCCCGATGGGAATATGCAGCGCAAGATTGAGAGTTTTGTTAATATGGCTGCGGAGGTGGGTAGTCGAAATGGGAGAGGTGGTATGGTGCATGGTATGCGCAGTTTGGGCAGTGCGACGCTTGATCTCGCGTATGTTGCTATGGGATCTTTTGATATTTGGTGGGAAGGAGGTTGTTGGGAGTGGTAAGCTTTCCTTTTTTTTTCTTCTTCTATCCCAGCCAATATTTTGATGCTGACTATTATAGGGATATCGCTGCTGGTGCCGCTATTCTGTTGGAGGCTGGTGGACTTATGACTACTGCTAACCCTCCAGAGGATGTGGATTCGGCGCCGATTGAGGATGTCCGACTCGGTAGCAGATTGTATTTGGCTATTAGGTGAGTCTTTGAATTGTTTCTCTCATTTTAGATTTTGCTAATGACATTTTAGACCCGCTGGCCCATCCGCCACCGAGACAGGCCGTGAAACACAAGAGCGAACAGTACGGGAGGTTTGGCGACGAGTCCGTAACCTGGAATATTCACGCCCCGGAGCTTGAATAGCTTCAAGGTGTTTTTATTTTGTCTATACTGTGATGCCTCATATTTACATATTGACTGTATGGTAGATCCAGAGCGAAACGTGTGTCAAAATCAAAGACGCCATCCATTTATATATAGACAATGCAACTAGCGACTATGGCGCTCTATACAATGATTAAAACAAAATCGAAACATGATCGTAAAAAAAGAAATCACAGGCTAGACTTCGCAGATGCCCGTTCCGCAATGGTCTTAGCAACAAGATCCTTAACCTCCTGCACAAGACCAGGAGTACCGATAACATCCTTTCCAGTCCAAAGACGGGCCTGCTCCAGACCCTGCCAGATCAGAGCCTCAGAGCCGAGGATGACCTTCCACCCACCAGCAGAAGCCAGGTGAGCGATCTCAGTCCAGGGCGTGGGGTGGTAGCACATCTCCAGAATGACACCCTGCTGCTTCTCTGCATCGGCAGCAGTACCCAAGAAAGCCTGGATAATAGCACGAGCGCGCAGTTCTTCAGGAGACTTCGGGGGTAGTTGGGGATACCGGAGACGATAGCCGCGGGGGACTCGAGACGAGCAGCCTCGGCAGGGTCGGTGACAGGGATAAGAGGCGCCTGGGCATTGGGGTCAGGGTTGCGGCTACGGTCTTCCTCGAGGATGGCGGCGACCTCAGCGGCGTCACGGTTGACGATGTAGATGCGACTGGAGCCGAGCCAGCGGCGCATAACGTAGATGGCAGTGCGGGCAGTACCACCGCCGCCGATGATGAGTGCGGGCCGGCCGCGGAAGCGTGATGGGTCAGGTGCGTTCTGTGTGAGGGCTTCCCGGATGCCGTCACAGTCAGTGTTGGTGCCGACGTACTGGCGCTGACCGGTTGTTGGGTCGTCGCGCATGAAGATGGTGTTGCAGGCGCCGGCTTGACGGGCGTGCTCGGTGAGGTCGTCGAGGTACGGCATGATTGCGACCTTGTGAGGCATCGTCACGGACGAGCCGACGAACTTGGGATTGGACTTGATCGATGCCAGATATTTCTCAATCGGTGGCGACCGTGTGTAGGGAGGAGGGTATGTCTCTGATGGGCCGGACACACTGGATAGGGGGATTTGGGTCCAGTTGAGACCGAGCGCATTGTAGACTGTCTGGTGTAGAGGTGGGGAGAGAGAGTTCAGAAGAGGGTGGCCGTACAGATAGGCGACGCCATCGCGGTTGGAGGGGATGGTGATGGGCTCTTCTGGTGGCGTTTGGTTGATTTCTGTGACGGACATGATGAATTGTGTATAATTATCTGCTTGGATATGCAAATCTTTGAGAGGGAGGTGCTACAATGTTATAAGATGAAATTCGAAATTCAGACGGAAAATACTTAGCCTCACTATGCGTGCGAGGTGCAATGGATATTCCCTCTGCCGGGTGGGGCTTTCCTTTTTCGGGTTAGTTGCTGCCGCTTTTGCAAAACTCAGATTCTCATACATTTTAGTCCGGGGAAAGTGTGAACCGAGGCAGTTATTCTGGGCCATATTCCAAATTTGATTACGAAAACATCATGGAAAAAGAATAAACTCCCGAGGTCACAATCGCTTGTCCATCCTAGGCTGAAGTAGCAGAATGAAGAAAGTGGGCTTGAGCATAACCCAGGGCTCGCGCTTGGACTACATCGTACAGCGTCAATTCAGCTGTCCGCATGTTGACCGCTGGGCAAATTAAGCCGTTGCCGACATCAATTACTTCGGGCCAGATTTGAATCTTTGACGATGAAACAATTCAAAATCTTCTGTGAAGTTTCACCCATAGACATCGACGTATTACTTGCCAATCTTCGATTATGAATCCATATGACAGACCCAGACCATATTCCCCCTTATAACATATAAGCGGCCTTGCCACTTTGCAGTAGTTATTCTCCCAAACCGGATAACTTTCATTACAATACTGGCATCAGTATTTGATCTTTGCAACGAATCTGTGAGAATCTACCTGGACGATGAGGGCAGTCGCGACGTGTTCGCCCTTGGCGGCGTCATCATCAAGTCGAGGCATCTCCATACAGCAAGCATGAGAGATACTTCGACAACTACATTCCATAAAGCCCTCCGATAGAGCCAGACCCGCTCCTACGTCGTATCTGATCCCAACATTCTCATTAGTGGCCATATTCAACCGTAGAGGCTGATATTCTCTTCTCAGACATCAATACTGACCCAGGCATGAGCCTCATACACAGCGAGTTTACTGAGTTCAACTGTATAGTTCACAATGACAAGACCGTGGGGATCGTTGATTGAGAAATGGCTGGCTTGGTTGGCTGGAACACGGCTAGAGAAGTTCATCGTACAGCTAGACTGCATGATTCTTCATTTTGGAAAGATCTATGTGATCAAGATGCCCCTACTTATCGAGGGATAATTGATGTGTACTTTGGGCTAGCTACATCCGGTGAGCATTGAGGTAGTAAGGAAAAGCAGCTATGAACGAATTAAATCATCTAAATAGGGTTTCCTATCCATGTGCTCTTGCGGGACTATAGGCTTCAATCTTAATGTGCAGGAAGTGAGTCCATTACTAGAGACAGGTCTAGAACTTGTACGAATCCCAGATTTTTGCTCTATCTCATATGGCTTATGTATTATTTAATTCTTTATACGGTGAAGGTTGATCGGGGTGGGTTAGGTTGGATAGGGCAGTGCTGAGCTTTACCTAGTGAGCTAGAAGCGACAATACTTTGAGGAGGAAAACTACGTAGTATGGATAATGTAGGGGTAGTGGGATCTGTGAAAAAGCGATGAGTGGGTGGGGAAATAATTTGTTCTTCCACCTCTCTTACTCCCCTCAACCAATGTTATTGCCAACCTTAATAGTTAAATGATTGTGACCGCATCATAGATTTGTTGATTTAGGCAAACATAATCAATAAGATGATCATTGGCTTAGCCGCAAATTCGATGCTTCGTTGTCGACTCTGCGCCACCAAAAGAACATCTGCTGGGCTGAATGATTTCCCACTACAACCATCCATACCCCATGGGGAACTTATCATGGCGCACAAGAAACTCTATAAGAGCCAATGAAAAGATCACGGCTATTATAAATGATGACCGGAGAACAGATAAATTCCCCGGTAGAGAGTAGTCAACGGAGACTTCCCAGAGACCGAACTCGCCGGGGAAAAAGCTTTTCCCCGCCACCTATGTGCAACAATCTATCATTGGCCATTTCCCCCTCCCCCCTGTTCATGGCTCCATTTTGATTGATCCAATCAGACCAATTGCCATTCGCTATTTCACACCAAGGTCTGGATCGTGCACTACGTTGCCTCTGGGGTACCCCAGAAAAATTAAGCTGACAATGCACGTTGTCGCGGGTTACTGGAAAGCCGCTGGGGAAGTATCCACTTCCTCAAGCGGCATCGGATCCCCACAATCCAATGCCTTAAGCGAATAATCTCAGCTGGACAGACTTGGCTGCCCAGCAGAGTTTGCGTATTCCTTTGAATTTCGTTCCTTGGGGGCAAGCCACATAAGAGGTGCCAAGAGGCAAAGTTCTTCGTACTGAAGAACTTAGAGTATTCGTTTTGCCGCGCCTTGGCTTTTCTTCATTTTTTTGCAGCAAATTTTGACTATCTGTGCTATACCTTTCTCCGACTCCGCATCCCCACGATTTCTTCCCCCTTTTCAAACCCCGGATTCTCTTCTCTCTTTTCCCAAGGGCAAATCGACAGTCCGGGGCTCAATCCTATTTAGATCTTGACTATCCTCCCTAGTCTGTTCTAGAAAAACGTGGCGAGGACTTTCTCTTTGGTTCTCTTACCTTTTCTTCCCTTGCACCTGCATCTCACATATACCTTCATACGTGGTGATCGTCCTTCCTAGGACGCATATTTGACTACCTCTCTGCACCTAGCATTGGGGGATCAAGATCATCTGGTCACAGAGTCTTGCAATTCTTCTTCTTATTCTTCTATAACAATCCGCCACCATGTCTATTCTGAAGCTGGTCGAAGACCGGCCGACGCCTAGCGCGGTGTACAACTGGAGAGTCTATCTCCTGGCAGCGGTGGCCTCGTGCACATCCTGCATGATTGGCTACGACAGTGCTTTCATCGGCACTACCATCTCTCTTGACTCTTTCAAAAGCGAGTTCCACTTCGACACCATGTCTGACCCTACCAAGAACCTGATCAGCGCCAACATCGTCTCTTGCTACCAGGCTGGTGCCTTCTTCGGTGCCTTTTTCGCATATCCCGTTGGTCACTTCTGGGGTCGTAGGATTGGCCTGTTGGCCGCTGGTGTGGTTTTCACTATCGGTGCTGGTATCATGGTTGGTGTTAATGGCGACCGAGGACTTGGCCTCCTTTACGGTGGCCGCGTTCTCGCTGGTATTGGTGTCGGAGCAGGTTCTAACATCACCCCAATTTACATCTCCGAATTGGCTCCTCCGGCTATTCGTGGCAGATTGGTTGGTGTCTATGAGCTGGGCTGGCAGATTGGTGGTCTTGTGGGATTCTGGATCAACGTGAGTTCTTTTCTGTTCGCTTGTTTTTGACTTGTCTTGTCTGTGGATGCTAACACAATATCAATAGTTCGGTGTCGACGAGACCTTGGAACCGAGCCACAAGCAATGGCTCATTCCTTTTGCTGTTCAGTTAATTCCTTCTGGTCTCTTGCTCATTGGTGGCTACTTCATCAGGGAGTCGCCTCGTTGGCTCTTTGGACGCGGTCGCCGTGAGGAGGCAATCAAGAATCTTTGCTGGATCCGCCAGTTGCCCGAGGACGATATCTATATGATTGAGGAGATTGGTGCCATTGACCAAGCTCTGGAAGAACAGCGGCGTAGTATTGGCATTGGTTTCTGGAAGCCCTTCAAGGCAGCTGGAACCAACAAGAAGGTCATGTGGCGTCTGTTCCTCGGAAGCGCGCTGTTCTTCTGGCAGAACGGATCTGGTATCAATGCCATCAACTATTATAGTCCAACTGTCTTCAAATCGGTAAGTCGCTTCTTGTTGCCATCCCATCCATGGATGTGAGCATCGATGACTGATGCTAATAATGCTTCTAGATTGGTGTTAGGGGTACAAACACTAGTCTGTTCACCACCGGAATCTTCGGTGTAGTGAAGACTGTGGTGACTTTCATTTGGCTGCTTTGGCTGATTGATCACGTTGGTCGCCGTAACCTGTTGTTGATTGGTGCAGCAGGTGGTTCCGTTTGTTTATGGATTGTCGGCGCGTACATCAAGATCGCCCAACCTGAAAATAACACAAGTGACTCCTTGAGTGGCGGTGGTATCGCAGCCATGTTCTTCTTCTACCTGTGGACGGTCTTCTATACCCCAACTTGGAACGGTACCCCCTGGGTTCTCAACTCGGTAAGCAATCCCAAATTCGAAACTCCAGGCATTGGAACTTCGCTCCACTGCCTAGCCAATCCACGTGTCTTGCAACAGTGCTAACAGCGTCTGTAGGAAATGTTCGATCCCAACATGCGTTCCCTGGCACAGGCCTGCGCTGCCGCCTCCAACTGGCTCTGGAACTTCCTCATCTCGCGCTTCACTCCGCAGATGTTCACAGCCATGGGATACGGTGTATACTTCTTCTTCGCATCATTGATGATGTGCTCCATCGTCTTCGTGTACTTCCTCGTCCCTGAAACCAAGGGTGTTCCTCTTGAGAGCATGGACCAGCTATTCGATATCAAGCCCGTGTGGCGTGCCCATGGGCAGATGGTCGCCCAGCTCCGTGAGGATGAAGAGAGGTTCCGCAACGACGTCGAGGCTGCTGGTATTGACATGGGCAAGGTGCGCCCTGAGCAAGTCGAGGATACTGCGGCTGAGCCAAAGTACACTTGAACAATGCGATGGTGAAGCTTTTCCGTGTTGGTGTCATTCGGTGTTGTGGTCGTACAACTTGTTGTGATTTTATTGTCGGATGAAGTGGCGACTCGTTGGATTGGGTTCAGGTTGCACATTTGATGATCTTTGTGTACTAGGGCTGCCTGGTTTATATACACATCGCTTAACGAGTGTAGAGAAGCAAATGACCCAATGAATATACCCCCTTGTGTCTTTTCATGCGCCGTTTTCGATATATCGTAAGAAGATCAAATAGACGCGTCCGCTTCATAGATCACTATATCCAGCCAAGTCATATTAGTATGTAGCTAGTTAATTCGGCTTCGCCAATAAGTCAACATCAATATCCACAGGCTGACCCGACGACATTGCCCTCTGAACAGCCTCACAAACAATCAAAGCACGTAAACCTTCCTCTCCAGTACAGCTAGGAACAGCGTCCCCATTAATGACATCAACAAAATGCGCAAGCTGAAGATCAAAAGGCGCCTTATCACCCGGAAGCGGAATCCGCTCAACGGTCAATGGTGAATTCCAGCTCTTCTCAGGGCTAGCATCATAACTCCAACGGGTCAGGTCCGGCACACTGAGCGAAGCATCCGAACCAAATATGCGATAGAAGTCCGAGTCACCCCCGGTTATCGACCGCGGGATGAGTGGGTTCTCGCCGGTGCCAGTCTCAAAGTTATGTGGCGATGGCGTCGCATCACAGACTAGAAATGTGCCCACAACACCCGACGCAAAGCGCAGCGTTAAGGCAGCGCCTTCGTCGGCATTGTGTGGTGGGCTTGGGCGTTGCGGCAGCGTACGCTCTGCTGTCACCCGAACAATAGGCCCGAAGAAGTGGTGCATGAGATCGATGTCGTGGACGAGGTTGATGGGGATGACGCCACCTCCACGCTCGTTTGATGCGCGCCAGTCTGTTGGCGGCGCAAAGTATGCATCCGGCTTAAATAAGGTCCACAGACCGTTGATAGCAATAGGGCGACCGAGAGACCCAGCGTCTAGGACGGCCTTCGTAGCTCGCACGTAGGGGTTGAAGCGGCGGTGGTGGCCGACGAGAAGCTTGAGGTGGGCGCGCTCTGGAGCTTGGGCGAACTCCAGTAGCGAGCGACCAGTTTCCAGGGTATCGCTCACGGGCTTTTCGAGGAGGACGTGGACCCCGCCTGCAAGGAGCTCCTTTGCGACTGGGACGTGCGTGTGGTTTGGTGTGCAGACGATTGCTGCATCGGGCCGGTGGATAGACGCAAGTAGTGAGGCCACAGAAGGGTAGTAGTTGGTTTTGAGGCTGGATGCGGCTGCTTCGCCAGTCGGCATTGGGTCGACGAGAGCAATTAGCTCTGTTGAGGAGTTTGAGATTACAGATTGTGCGTGACGAGGGCCAATGAGGCCTGCGCCAATAATGGCAACTTTGACGGCCATAGTGATTTGATCGTTGGGGTCAAAAATAAAGTTTGGTTCTGAAAGAATTGAATTAATTCAATGCTTGCTGTTGTAACTTGTGCAGCTCACGCGGAGAATTCAATCTGGTGGTTTTTGTATGCCTGTTAGTTGCGCAAGGTGTGCCATTGCCTCGGACTGTGAGGAACATTGACTATTCGGGGTCGATTCTCCGGATATGTTTGGACCGATACGGAAAAGATATTGCCGGGTACCTACGGCTATTTTGTTTCCAAGGAGGGGAAAGCATTTCTAATGAAGCAAAACTCCGCGACGGGTGTGGAACTGTGGAGTGGTCGTGGAGAGGGAGTGGAACTGGCGGGAGAACGAAAAAAGGGGTAGCGTTTACCCGGCCATGTGATTTGCCTCTATCAGGTTCGGCCTCGTCATCAAGACACGAATCACAGCAAACCAGGGAAAACGTTCAGTCATGGAGGGCACTGCAGGGGATAACGTTTTGTCGCAATCGTTTTACTACTTTCCCTTTTGATACCCTAGAAAACCCCTAATATTGTTGGTTGTCCACCTTTACATTCTCGCACCCTGAATATCTCTCCATCTGGAAACTTTATTTTTTTTTTTAAAGAAAGCCTGCAACCAAATCACCTCTGAATTTTATAATATCGACATAGAAAAAAAGAACCCATTCACATAACTTCCAAATGGCTTTCAACCGCCCCGGCATCGCTTCGATGTCCCTAGGTCGACCCTGGGTACACGACCTACCCGGCAAGCTGATGCAAGCCGCAGACCACGGCTTCAAGGGTATTGAGCTCTTCTTCGACGATCTAGATTGCTACGCACAGCGGGTATTTGACGGCGATCACCACGCAGCTGCACGGTCAACACGGCTGATGTGCAAGCGCCTGGGCCTGACCATTATCTGTCTGCAGCCATTTTCCATGTATGAGGGTCTCATCGACCGCACCGAGTCAGACCGGCTCATCAATGAGAAACTCCCTAAATGGTTCACCCTGGCGCGGGCGCTGGGCACAGACATGATCCAGGTCCCATCAAACTTCCTAGGCCCAGATCCAAAGACCGGTGCTACTCGCACTACCGGCGACCGCACTGTCATTGTGCGTGATCTCCAGCGCCTGGCTGACTTGGGCGCCGGTGCTGGATTCCGGTTTGTCTACGAGGCTCTATGCTGGGGCGATCATATTGATACCTGGGAGGCTTCGTGGGAGGTGGTTCGCGACGTCGACCGTAGCAACTTTGGTCTCTGTCTTGACTCCTTCAATATCGCCGGTCGTGTATATGCCGACCCTGCTTCTCCTTCGGGTTGCACGCCCAATGCGGCGGCGGACTTGGCTGCTTCATTGGAGCGTCTGCGCACTGCCAACATCGATCCTGCCAAGATTTTCTATGTCCAGCTTGTTGATGGTGAGCGTCTTTCCGCTCCGTTGGATGAAAAACATCCTTTCCATGTTGCCGGACAGCCTGTTCGCATGAACTGGTCCCGCAATGCTCGTCTATTTCCTCTCGAGGAGTCGCGGGGAGGTTATCTGCCCATTGTGGATATCGCTCGCGTCTTCTTCGAAGATCTTGGGTTCCGCGGTTGGGTTTCCCTTGAACTCTTTAGCCGAACCCTCGGCGAGACCGATCCATTTGTTCCCGCCGATCACGCTCGTCGTGGTATCGACTCATATAACAAAATGGCTCGTATCCTGCACTGGGACGAGCCTACTGATACTGTCTCAGTGCCAATGGCGGTGCCTGAATCACCTGTTCAACATCGCCTCTAGGTGGTCCATCTCCACTTTGCTTTTTTCCATTCTGTATAGCATATGGCATGTGTACATACATCTCTTAACGACTTTTGACGATTTTTATTGTTTGACATACCGCGGGTATACGCGATTGACAGGGCGAGCATTTCCAAGGGTTGACTAGGCTCGATCACCTGTATACTTTACCAGGTACCAACATTCTACAATCAACCGCAATTCAAATAAATCTGAGTTTTTACTGTAAGAAAATGGCAAAGTGGGCAATATTGGCAGTGAATGTAGCTGATACTGTCATGCTTCCAAGTCTAGTCTTCTTAGTTAGATTGCTTATTTAGGCGCTCTTGTTGTTGATCTTAAGGAGTTCGACCTCGCTGCAAAACAGTTAGTTTCCCGATATTATTCTTCGGTCGTAGAGACTTACAAGATCAGAGTAGAGCCTGCAGGAATCTTGCCAGCCGCCCTGTGTAGAAGAATGTTAGAACACTCTCAGCTGAAGGATGTCACGGCGTATGTAGTAATCGCTTGTATTCCTAGTATCCACTTACTTGTCACCGTAGCCATAGTCCCTGAGAAATAATGTTAGTAGTGGTCCAATTTCCTCTTTCTCCATATGGACTTTACTCACGGAGAAATAGTCAAGGTTGCCTTCTCTCCCAGGGTCATCTGCATGACACCCTCATCCCAACCTAATCAGACAGATAGTATTAGCGCCCAATGTAACAAAATAAGGGGTTCGATTTAGTCATTGCAGATATGAATGGTTCCACTAAAATGCAAAAATAAAGAGGATAGGATACCTTTGATGACTTGTCCAACACCAATCTGAACATTGAAAACGCCACGTCCAGGGGTTCTGGAACTATCGAATCTGTTGGCATAGATAATTAGTATTTAGAACACTCGAGTTATAAGCTAAATAGCTCTAGTGTATGGCAGTCGGCTTACTGCTTGCCCTGGAAGCCCTTGTTGGCCTTCTTGGCATCGTAAATCCATCCTGTGTAGTGGATAGAGACCTTATCGCCTGCAGCAGGCGAGTCAGAGCCGTTACCACGAGTAATAATCTTTCTCTCGACACCCATATTGAATTCTGGTTTTGTAGTAAACGTTAAGGCAAAAAAAAAGTAAGAGCGATGAAAGAAGTGAGGATCGAGGGGCAACGCTGATTCGTAATTTTCTAAAAGTGGGGGAGAAAGCGGGAGCGGCGAAGGACCTCCGATATGATGTACAATGCTTGGATTTCGAGTGAACATCTCGCATTTTACTAGGTATTTCGGAGACATATTCATGGATTACTGCATCGGTTTTTTGCTCTTTAAAACTCAAGTTGATTGGCTTCAATATTCCCTCCGCCTCGTCTCGCGAGCCCCCTCCAAAACTTGAGCACTGCTTGAAATAGCACGCCAAAGTAGTCCCAAGAGCCTAGAAATGCTCAAATATGCTGCCAAGGATGGATTTCTGCGTGCAGGAATCTATTATCAACTCATCCGCGCATTGTGGCCTTCAATTCCGAAACACATCGCCCTTCCACACTCCTTTTGATGGCTGGCTGCGCTGTTTTCCTAAAGCAAAGAAAGCGCTATAAGAGAAGTTTGGTATATTGGCATGGGGAATTTTTTTAATTTTTTCACTTGTAACCCTTTTGTGCTAAAAATATAAGATATCACTTAGCGTTAAGCAAGGGGACACTATCCCTCGAGATGCTCGTATCGATTGTATCAACGTCAAGTTTGCATCTCATGATTCCAAAGTCCAGCCTTGGTGTTGCAAATCTCAATATAGACTTAGGTTGAAATAATAGTTAGGATACATGGGAAATTTGATAGAAGCGCATTTACCACAGATGCTCGTGTATAAGGCTGCAGTAATTGTACCTTTTCGAGACCAAACCTAAGGACCATTTTTGCTAAGCCAACGGCACAGTGGAAATGTGTTGTGTAATCATCAAATGGGTTCTCGAAGGGCTCACTACTACCGGCAAGACCTAGATTTATGTTGATAATCACACTCCACAACTCAAGCAAGCCCAGCATATCGTGGTGTCGTCGTAGTATATTTCCATTCTCCAGAACCCACTTGAGTTGGCTTGGCTAAAGCCGAAGTTTGCTCAACACTAACCTCGCCACAGCCGATGGATGAACCTGCAGGTCATATACTAAACCCTCCCCCGGGTGCCTCCTCACTAGCTGCCACCCAACGACCATCATGAAGTGGCTATCTCTTTCAGCAATATCAAGAGAAACAAAATGCCGGTCCTCAAATAATTTCCTTAGGTCCTCACACGTTGAAAAATGTATGTGAACCTGGATAAAAGCCTGTTTCAAGGTTTGACCATTGGGGCTCTTTTCATAGTGGACGACGATTTATTCCTCGAACAGCTTGTACTCAGATAGAAAATGGCAACGGGCGACAGAGATATCTTAACGGAAAAGGGCTAGCCCTCTCAGAATGACGTAGGTCGCGAGCACTATTTCTCTGCTGATGAGACTCGGCTACTCCCAGACATGATTACCCCAGAGGCAGGTTGCCGCCGTAGCAGAACGGGTAAGAGCCAATAGGCTTTCTCGATCCTCGATCTGTTTTGTTTGAACCTCTTCAAATTGACGATGTCAAGCACCTACTGCTATTGCCGCATAACGGACTGTAGCATATTCCTCACACATCTGATGCACGAACTGACCCTAGAGTAGATCTTCAAAGTAACGCATGCATTGGACTACCGTAATTTTGTCGAAGTACTCCAAGTGCCAGCGCCCTGTTCAATTGAGATGAGCCTGACTTGGATCGACCAGACGAACCATCGTCATAGATGGGGTGTGTGGGGCTTTATACATACCAAGTAGGGTTCATGCCCAGACATTGCAGTCTGACCACCTGAACAGGGCTTTTCGGCTTTACGCCAGGCACGGGTCCTCTTGTTGGGCACCTGCGCATAGCCATCACACTTTCATACCGGTTCTCGTGCAATTTCAACATGCTAGGAGAGCCTCATCGCAGTCTTTATGACGGATTCTATAACTATTGTAAACCCATCAGTAAGCCGTTACATGGATGATTGTGGATCATCAGGGCTGGGACTCCTTACTTCCCAAGGGGCCCATACTTACACATGATACATCCAGTTCAGACGCTCTACTGTTTTGATCTTGATTTTCCCTGTTCGGGCATGACTTGCATGGAAGACAATTAACGCCTAGACTTGCAAGGTCCAATATGCCTAGAACATAAGAAGGGAAGTCAGTTACGGGCTGCCGCGTATAAACCCCACCCTTGGCGCCGATCCGTCAGATATAGTATGAGGTCAAGGTATGTTCAATCTATTGTCGACCGTTCTGTATATTAATATAGCATTGGATGTTATTATTCATATTATGAATAGATGTTCGATAATATTGCAGTCTTTGTGTATTAAGGATGTGAACTGTGTGTATGGTTTATCATTTGATGTAGTTAGAGATACCAATCTCTCAGATCTATGGACGCGAAGTACCAGATAGATTGATAATTGTAAGTGGACCCAGTGTATCATTGGCCGCTACAGAGTATGAAATACACACCGATATTTATGATATTGCCTATCATGTATTTCATTTGCAAGGCCGTTGTTTTACGTGTCCAGATCGAAATCTCTCTCTCTCTCTCCCTCTTTGGCAGGGAATAATGGATAGTATACCGCAGCCTCAAATAATAAATAGATCTGACACACACTGAGACAAACCCTGATACATATGTTGGGTAATCTCGACACTTAATCTCTTTCAATTCTAGTGTGCCAAAGGAGTCCGGCTATTAATAGATAAATGTGTAGAGCACCGGCTTAGAAGTGCTCCGTACGGAGTACATAGTGTATTATCGTGGAAGCAAACGGTAGAACTACCTTGATACCATGTCACCTACAGGCAGCCAAAACAAAGACTAAATATACAATATTCAGCAAGTCCAATCAAATAATAGCTGTCACAGGCAAGTCACTCCTCAAGCCACTCCCCTTGAATCTGATGGACTCCCACGTGACACAGACCGTTTCACAATTCCCAAACAGCGCAAAGTACTCCGTAGGCACTGCCACTAAGACTGTGTCATCTGCAATTCAGCTTGGGAATATTCTTGAACCCTTTACCGGATACTCCATACGGAGTACTCCGTACGGAGTAAACTTGTGTGAAATTGACTTCAGCCGCACTCCAGATTATTTGTGAAACGACGCTGCACAGGGCTGAAAATGAAGGACCACAGTCCGGAAATAGTGTGTGTGAGAAGTGTGGGAGAGTGTTTGAGACTAAAGAGCCGTACCGTGGTCAAAACAATGGGGCTATGGAGTGATCCTTCGTAAATAGTGGAAGTGGAATGCCTAGATGGGAAGCTGAGGAGCTGAAAGATTGCTTGGGCCTCTTTTCTCAGATGGTGGCCCGTTTTGATTGGGTTGAGATTGTTGGGAGAGTATAATAATATCTGAGACTACCGGCTTCATTAGTATAATTGTGACGGAGATTAAAGTAGATTGGACCAAATTCAGGGGTATCAGGAACCTCATTGGTCATTATATGGGGAAATGAAGGTCCGCACGTTCTGGGCGCGCGTCAAAGGTACGATATAAGTAAGGTAGACGAGAATAGGTTGGGCATTTACCTACAATATATGTACTCTGTAGGCAGAAGGGAAAAAGAAAAAGGTACTCCGTATTCGTACGGAGTACTCCGTAAAAAGTAATTAAATCAGATTCAATGATATTTGTAAGTTTACGTGGGGAAAATCATTTGGTGGCAGAAAGCCAAAAGTTCACCTTCTACTCCGTAGTCTCTCCTTTCTCATCCCTCCCCCTAATCCAAATCTCATGTTTCATTATTGTTTCTTTTCTCTTTCTTTTTAATTATCGTCTCTACTCCCCGATTTCGTCTCCTTTCGCCTCGGGGGTTCCTCCGTCTGTCTAATCTCGAATTCCCACGCCCGCGAGGGGCAATCTCCGTTTCGGTTCGCCTGTTGCGCTTAACGGTCACAACACCCGCGATTATCTACCTGAAACACATCTGTAGCACGGCTAGTAGTGCCTGGTACGTCGAGAGATCGATACCCTTGATCCCTGGTTCATGGGTAAATAATTGCCGTCCCTATCATCCTAGTCCGACCCGCCCCATACCTGGCCAACCCTGCTTGTCTTGGTTCAGGATTGATTTGGGAGGACTGATGTCTTACGCTTAAAGCTGGATCACGTTTTTTAACTTCTCGGTAGTCTGCAGGTTCAGCCACCATTCGCCGTTCTTTCAGCCCCCTGTTGCTTCTCACCCCTCTAAACTCGCACCGACGTCCCCATTTTCCCAATTCCGGCTTCCAACGCAGGTTGCGCTCGGCAAGGACTATATTAAAGGAATCAACACCGACAGCGCATGTGTCTGCGACTGAGTTCCGTAGCGATCACAAATCGCTCGTATACACACAATTTTTGGACTTAGTCTGCGCCCTTCCCGCCAGACTTATATTCGCATCGATATATACGAACATAGTCGACCTTGCATTTTTGCGCATTAGACAGTGGATCTCGCTATGGAGAATCAGGGCGCTTACCCGGAGTCTCCTATGGAGCAGGACGAGTCCTACCCGTGCAAGGGCTGTGGAGAGGTAAGCACAATGTGAAGCAGGCGGACAAGAACTTGACTAATCGTCCTGGTAGACTCTTGAAGAAGGGAAAGCATTTGAGCTTGGTATGTCTGATACTTGCAGTCTTTTTCACCATTTTCTTATGACGCTAACCTTTGGCAGCTGGGAACCGATGGCACATCGACTGTTTCCGATGCAGTACATGCAGCACTCTGCTCGACTCGGACGCGCACCTCCTCCTTTTGGGTGATGGATCACTTATATGCAGTAACTGCACATACAGCTGTAGCTCCTGCAACAACAAGATCGAGGACTTGGCCATTTTGACGGGAGACCAGGCTTTCTGCGCTCAATGCTTCCGATGCCGAAACTGCAAACGAAAGATTGAGAACCTACGCTATGCGCGCACTTCGCAGGGTATTTTCTGCATGGAATGTCATGAATCGCTAATGGCACGAAGAAGAAAACGGAAAGCCGGCGGCACTAGTGGGAAAAAACCAGCGGGGCCCAATGTGAAGCTGGATAAGTCATTGCCCTCGTTGCCTCCTCACCTCCTCGAAGAAGCGCAAGCAATGGAGGAGGAGAACAGCGAATATACAGGCACGCCTGACCCCAATAAAACTTCGGAAACGCCCGATCTAAATGATGAAAGACCGGGAAGCTCAATTTCCAATCAGCAGGCTGATTCAGGTAAGAAAGTCTTTTTGCAGCCTAGGTGTATAATCATCGCGGCCTATCCTTTGTCGTCTATTGTCGCATTGTGGTCTCACATTGTGTGATCTATACATTGCTCTCTATTCTCCATACAGTATTGTCGTTACCGTCTGGACTTGTTGTTGTGATCGCATGATCTACTAAGAATGATACACATGGCCTTTTGGAACTCTTACTTACCTACTCATACAGATAATATGCTTCTTCCTTCCAGCACATACCGGAGCAATCGTCAATCGATTCTACGCAATACTGACGCAGACGGTGGTGAATTATTGATTCCACTTGCCTTTGATCCTTCGGCTGAGGGTAATTCTTCCCGAGGTCACTCCCAGACACGGCAGGAGCCTGCCCACGACTACTTCAATCAAGCTCAACCCGAATGCTCACACGGAGCCTCACGCGACGGCCGTGAACATCTGCAAGAACCCACTTCTCGAACTTCCTCGGAACATCATTCGCCCCATATAGCCTACGAGGAGAAGGGATGGGAACGAAACGGCCTCAATTCACCCGATAAAGCACCATTACCAACCTCCGATTCTTCCAAGCTCACAAAGACGGGCTCTACTCGCAGCTCATCTGATATACCAATCAGCTTCAGAGAAACAGGCAACCTCTCTGGGCCTACCAGCCCTGATAGCAGCAGATCAAGGGAATTCTCCAGCGACACAAAACGACACATTCCGATGGATAACATCACTTCGGCTGTAGGTCGTTCCTCAAGTGAGCTTCCTCGTCCTCACGACCACGGCTCAATGGAATCACCACGCTCTCCACAATCCGGCTTGCCGTATTTGCCGAAACGTGGCGATTCACTTGAAAGCAAGCTTCACCGGATTTCAAGGAAAGAGGTTGGATCATCGCCTGCATCATCACAATACGGGGACTCGCCGATGCTCCGTAGTGATACTTTCGAGCAACCTATTCAACCTACTGGCTTGAACACATCAACACTTGAATCACACCAACATGATGGCGCTGGCGCATCAACCTTGCTACGGTACAATAGCGGAGGCGACTTCTCTATGGATGAAGAATTATCGCGCATCATTGGTGGCGATGACACCGTTGGGCAAAATAACGATTCATTCCTGCGACGCGTCTCAAACTCTGTCCGCCATGGTCGAAGCTTCAGTGAGAAGAGTGCGCGGCTGAGCAAAGATCTCAAGAACCCTCGATCACCTAGCAATCGAAGCATAACCGGAACGGATGTTGGCAGCCCCGTCGCCGGATCGCAGAGTGAAGAGATATTCTTGCTTCGCAACGAACTACGCAAAGAACGCCAGCGAGTTTCAGAACTGGAATCAGCCGCTCGCACCGCAGCAGCCGTCAAGCAAGTTAATACCGAGCTTTCTGAGAAGCGATCTACCATGGTCGTCCTCGATGCTCAGCGCGAGATCGTTCTACGGGAGCTCACGGTTCTCACCGATCACATGGAGGCTGAAAAACGTGGTGGCACAAGTGGGCCATTGGATCTTGGCAAACTCTCAAACCATGTGCTGCGCGAGCTGGCAGAGTCGATTCAAAAACTGAAAGACTCGTATGCCCCGCAAATTGAAGAGCTTATGCAGAAGCGCAATGACCTGACGGACGAACTGGAAGCCATGAATATTCAAAAGGAGAAGAGCTTCCAGGAATTCGAGCAATTGTCTATGAAGAACGCCCAGCTAGCTGAGTTGAACAATCAGTTGGTTCACCAGATCCAAGAACTCTACAAGGCTACAGAAGGTCAACCGCGACCTGACGGTCTAGGCATCTCGCATAGTAAACAGAGGTCAACAAACTCCATTGAAGTGATGAAACCTTCCTCAAACGACTATCAGGGATCTATGTCGACTGCTCACATTTCGGAGGAGTCCGAGCCTGCTACGGCTACCGTTGTGCCAGGTCCTCAGGTTGTTAGCATTCGCAAGGGCCAGCCTCGCAAGTTTAACTGGAAGAAAGGTGGTCAGAACGTCGCCAAAGGTGTCAAGGGTCTTAAGGGAGCCTTCATGTCTAGTGAAGGAGGTCAAGGACAAGAAGGCGGAGGTGGTCTACCGCGTTCCCAGACCCAAGACCCGAGTCGCCAAGGCTTCGGTTTCTTCGGAAACCAGAGAGGCAAGCAGGGAGGAAAGATGTCGCAAGCCGACAGCGTGCCTGTGTTGGCCGAAGCTCCCGCTGATGGTATGTGCCTGATACTCCAATTCGGAACGATGTCAGTATAAGCTAATAATTTCCAGCTCTTTTCGGCACCGAACTTGAAGCTCGCATGGAGCATGAGAAGAGCATCATTCCATCCATTGTCACGCGTTGTATCCAGGAAGTTGAATTGCGAGGTAGGTCTTCTCCGTCGTTGTTGGATTGCTCGTTATACTAAAACTTAAAATCAGGCATGGACATGGAAGGCATTTATCGCAAGTCCGGTGCTGCTTCGGTCATCCAAACTATTCGCGAAGGCTTTGAACGCTCTCCCTTTGATTACGATATCTCCGACCCCGACCTCGATATTCATGCAGTCACTTCTACTTTGAAGCAGTATTTCCGCAAACTCCCCAATCCACTCATCACTTACGAAGTTTATGAACTCGTGATAGACTCTGCCGAGGTTAGCCCTATGTCTGCGCGAATTGAACTCATGCAGAAGAGTCTACTCGAGCTGCCTCGCGTGCACCGCGACGTCCTGGAGTTCCTCATTTTCCACCTCAGACGCGTAGTCGAGCGCCACGAAGATAATTTGATGACGAGTCAGAATGTTGCCGTGGTCTTCGCACCCACAATCATGCGACCGGAAAGTCTCGCCCGTGAGATGACTGACGTCCAGAAGAAGAATGATGTGCTCAAGTTCTTGGTGGAGAACTGCCAGGAAGTTTTCATGGGCATGCAGGGCTAGGGCTGAGGCACTTCTCTTCTCTAGTCCTCACATTCACTTCACTCTCTCCCAATTGCACCCTCATGCATCGTTGACCTCAGCTCTTGGGCGTGGATTTGAAGCATGACTTATCCTTTCGCCAACCCTACCTGCTCCGTTTCAAAACTTTGTCCCCTCCCTCTATTTTTGTACAGGTTCCCCTACTTCCCATCCCCTCCGCTCCCTCCACTCCTACTTCCCTACTCGGTTCATGATCAGCACTGCACGCTCGATACAAATACCCTGTCCTGCCCTTTCTCTCTTTCTTCATGCCCACGTTTTCCTTACATACTCTGCAGATTCGAAGCCAGTTCATCTCATCGGCCCTGGCTTTAGTTGAATCTAGCCTCACTGGCTGTTCCGGTGACCAAAATTCCTTATGGGTGGTTCACTTCCTGTCCTTTGAGGCACGTTGGTCTTTTTTCTTTTCTTTTTTTGTTTCTGACTCCGAGCGAGCATTGAATCGTCTTCTAGCGTTATGCATCTCTATACTGCACCTCAAGTGAAATGCGGTAGTAGCTGCATTGGTATTCATATACGTTAGCTAGGCTCTTAGTATGATATCATGAATATTTGATTTGATATTGAACGTTGTCACAGGTTATCCATGGAAAAGTCGTTAGGTATTGCACTTTTCGGGGGAGCCTACGTTTGTCAGTGAATTTTCACCACCGTAGGGGGAACCATTCGAGAATATGATGTTTTTTATATAATTTCTAGTCAGAATGAACAGATTACTCAACTTCCACGGCAATGATAGGCGGCATTAGTGACTCAGTGAGTATTCTTGTAAATGTAAAAAGTGTAGATGTGCAAGGTGGACGTGGACATAGCTGGTCCAAGCACCCACCGCCTACGACATCGAGGCCACCCGAGCTCCCCCCTCAACCCCGAAGCCGCTCCTAAGCCTCGTCGAAGGCCCTTGAATTCCCCGAATAAATAATCAACCATGTCCAAACCAAGCAAATACCTCCTGCTTTCCCTCCCGAACTCCATCGTCCCCTCGCACCACCGCGATGACGCCCTCGAGGCAGTCTCGACCACCGTCTCCCCGGACAATGGCTCCACCACCTCCTTCCCAATTCCGGAGTTCAAGATCGGCACGCTAGATGCCCTTGTTCAGCAGGCGGACGAGCTGTCCAAGCTCGAGGCTTCGTGCCAGAGTGTCGTTGCCAAAGTCGGCGATGCGTTGAAGAACATCCTGGAGGACGAGGCGCAGATTGAGCAGATGAAGGTTGTCAATGATAGTATGTCACCAGCTTGGTATTGATCTGGCTGTGGAGGGGAAACACAACACAGTCTTTGAAGAGTTATCTCTGTGTTCTAGGTTCTGACTGCCTACAGAGCCAGTCGATCAGTACCTGCGTACTTTCCAATGGAACAAAGTCAAGTACAGGGCCGACAAGCCCTTGGCGGAGTTGATTGATCTCCTGCAGAAGGTGTGTTGCATCGCGCATAAAAACGAGGGGTCAACCTGGCTTGGAGTTGCACGCTAATGATTTTTGTCTACTATAGGAAGCCGCCAGCATCGACAATGACATCCGATTCAAGTACTCCCAATATAACCAGGTCAAGAACACGCTGTCCACATTGCAGCGGAAACAAGCGTACGTTGACTACAATGGAGACTACGACATATGCATATAGCATACAAGAACCACAACTAACCCGCTCTACACAGAGGCAACCTTTCAACCAAGTCCCTCGCCTCAGTGGTCGACCCGAAAACTATCATCCAGAACTCTGAATACATCGAAACTCACCTCGTCGCCGTGCCTGCTCAGCTAGTAAAAGACTTCCTGAAGACCTACGAGACCGTCGCGCCAATGGTGGTTCCGCGGTCCGCGCAGCTAGTCGCTTCCGACAGCGAGTTCACGCTGTATGCCGTGACAGCGTTCAAGAAGCACAGCGTCGAGTTCGTGCATAAGTGCCGTGAGCAGAAGTGGATCCCACGCGACTTTAAGTATGTCGAGGGTGGAAAGGAGGAGGAGCGCAAGGAGGTTGAGCGCGTTGGTGGTGATGAGCGTAAGGTATGGGGTGAGACGCTGCGCCTCGGTCGCACCGCTTGGAGTGAGGCTGTTATGGTCTGGATTCATATTTTGGTCCTGAGAGTGTTTGTTGAGACGGTGCTGCGGTATGGACTGCCGTTGGATTTCGTCTGTGCTTTGGTCCGGGTATGTTCTTTCTGCTCTCCTTTTCGTTGGATTTTACAAATGGCAAGGGCTGACGATATTTTATTTTTTTACAGACGCAAACTGCCAAGCAAGCAGACCGTGCAAAGCATAACCTCGAGGATAAATACTCGTATCTGGCGGGCAACGCCTTTGGGCGAGACAAGAAGGGTCGTATGCAGCGGGATGATCCTGGCGAGATGCACGCGGGTGGTGAGGGTAGCGCGGACTACACGCCATATGTGTTTTATGAATTCGAGTTCAACTAAGGTCGCCTATTTTTGAGGCATTGCAGAGACGTTGCGTACATATACCACTTTGGTACATCTAGCACAAACTAGCATTCGATGTTTTTTTTGGATTTCTTCATTTCAATGACCACGCATTCAAGCGAATAGCAAAAAGAGGGATCTGATCCCATTATCAATTCTCAATTCAGCTCATCAAATGCATGTGCAAAAGCGATCTATATTGTCCACGCAGTATGTACAGCAAGCGGGAGGGGAATCAAGCACAAAAACACCATATCTAATCCGCTGTACAGGACTATTTTATGTCAATCCCATAGATACATCCCAATCCCAATTCTAAAAAGCAAAGAAAAAACCACCTTACTCCTTCTTGGCAGGGAGGTAACCCTTGGAGTCAAGGTAATCAATAATCTGCTTCACGGCATCCTGAACAGGAAGCTCATAGTTCTTCACATGAACCTCAGGGTTGGCAGGTGCCTCATAAGGGGCGGAGATACCAGTGAACTCCTTAATAACACCCTCACGAGCCTTCTTGTACAGACCCTTGGGGTCACGCTGCTCAGCAACCTCAACGGGGACATCAACATAGACCTCGACGAAAGGCAAACCGGTCTCCTCGCCGGGGGTAGCAGTCTCGTGCAACTGACGGGCAGTGTCACGATCCTTGCGGTAGGGCGAGATGAAAGAAGTGATGGCGATGGAGTTGGAGTCGGCGAACAGCTTGGCAACCTCGGCAATGCGACGGATGTTCTCGTTACGGTCGGCCTCGCTGAATCCGAGGTCCTTGTTCAGTCCGAAGCGGATGTTATCGCCGTCCAGACGGTAGGCGTGGACACCGCGGTCGCGGACGAGCTGGTGCTCGAGCTCGACGGCGAGGGTGGACTTGCCGGAGGCGGAGAGTCCGGTCAACCAGATTGTGAGACCTTGCTGGTTGCGCAGCTCGGTGCGCTCGCTGCGGGTCAGGGCGCTGGCGTGGAAGGTGATGTTGCTGCTGTTTTTTTGAGGTTAGTGTTGGGATAGATTGGCATTGAGTTGTTTTTTTTTTAGACTTACGTAGACATTTTTGAAGGTATATGGGATGATGAGAAAGAAAGGTGAAATTACAGAAAAGTCATTGAAATATAAGGAGAGGGGCAGTGGATTGGCCGCGTCACAGAAGATGTGATCATCGCGGGGTGTCGCCATTGCTTGGCGTTTTTTCTTTAACTACGTACTCTACAAGGATCTATAGATTATAGTCTATTATAGTCCTAGATAGTCTTATATTAGACCTATTCAGCAGAAATAACATATTTCCACCCCATAATCTCATGTACAATATATATAAAAGATGTTCTATCTCTTTAAATTTCATTTCGCCATGACACCCAGGAACCAGGAACAGGAACCCCAAAAATGCAGAAATTTCCCCCAAATCACGCCACTTTGTAAAGACTCGAAAGGGCCTGAAGAAAAAATTAGCCACCGAAAAAAAAAAAGTCAAAAATTTCCAAAATTTCCTTCCAACTTACAGCAGCTTGTCGAGGTTCAATAAACAAAGCCTTAGCCTCAACCAAAACCACAGGCTCTGTTCCATCAGTTGGAAGAGTCTCAATCCGACCTTCCACCCACGCCTTGCGACCCTCAACCTTAACTGTCTCCGCACGGAGAGCAACATACTGATTCGCCATAGCCGGAGCCCGGTAATCAATATTTAAATTGGCTGTAACACCCACTTTATTAGGCAAAGCCGGGAAGCAACAACGCGCCAGCCCCTCATCCAACAATGTAGCCAGTAGACCGCCGTGAACAATGCCCTGGTGACCGCAGACATCACCGCCGAGATACATGAGCGAGATCATGGTTTTACCCCCGCGCTCGCTAAATACATATGGCGGCACGACGATCTTCCCGGGTCCTGCTAGCGTTCCGGCTGTCAGGTTGCGTTCGCGGAGAGGCTCCGGGATTGTAAGGTGTGGGCGGGATTCGGAGAAGTCGGGGTTTGCGCGGAGGGCCTCGGCGACGGGGTGGGTGCGGATTGTGTTATCGATCTTGGAGGTGATAGGGTCCGTCGCAACGAATGCGATTAGAGTCTCCTCTTCGGTTGGGGTGGCCATGATGCGTGAGAGGGTGCGTTGGGTTTGGTAGGTTAGCCCGATGGTGAATGCGAAGACGGCGATGGAGGTGAAGCCGATGAAGCGGCGGATACGAGAGCGCTTCGCGTGAGGTGGTGATGGGTGGATAGAGGAGGGACTCGGTGCTGCAATTATTGGGTTAGTTCGTCTGTTGGGAAAGGGTCTAGGCTGTTTAGATCTTACCGGTAGAGTAGGACCGGGTATAGGGTCGCTTCGGAGCAGCGGAGAAAGAGTCGCGGATAAGGAGTCGCGAAGGAGAAAGTGTGGAGGGCAAGGAAATGGGATGAAGAGAATGAGGGAGAGGTATAAAAGATCGACGGAACATAGTAAATTATAAAGAGTGAAAATAACTAAAACAAAAATTCCAAATTTAGCGATCTAGAAGGCGAAGTTGTTGAGAAAAGAGTGGGTGAAGGATGCGGAAGTGGATTGGGGCGAGATTTACCTCGGCATCCTCATTTCACCGAGAATATCCTTTATGTTCATAACTTCTTGGGGATGTTATGTTGGATTATATATTTATAATCAGGTTGCTCGCGGAGTTTCTTCTTGTTTCTCTAGCTTTATACTTGGTCGCAGTACATATACATGCACAGAGTACGTAGCCGGACTAGACAATATAGTGCTAAAACACATAGTACATGCAATATTTTACATCCTTATATCTGAACAACTATGGTTGCATTATATAGCTATTCATAGGTCGTTTTAACCGTTTATTGCTATGGATCAATTTCAAGCAAATGAAAAGGCTTCATCCTCACGGTATCGAAAATTCCATTGCTAAATGGTAGAAATATATATGTCAACATCACAGAATCATCAAAATTCTCCAAACTATCTAAGAACGTAAGAAACATTCAGATCCTAGTAGAAACGGGTTAAGCCAACGTGCTGAGATATCAGTTCGTAATTTATCGCGTTTACTATGAGTTTTGGGTCCACGAGTATCCAGCTTATTCGAAGCTTCAATCCAGATCAGAGAAGATATTTCGTCAAGGTATTTTCCGATCTTAAATAGAGTGGATTGATCTGCAGACCCTCCGGCATGTTTCCCATCTTAGAAAACTACAGGGCCAACAAGTCCGGCGGCATTTCTCCGCCAGGGTTATCCCCGCATGAAATCCTCCGTGTATACGGAGTACTCATGTGGAGGTCCTTGGCATTGTATATGCAATATCCGATCTACATATGTATGTCTTATCCCACCGGAAAAATGTAATCCTATAAGGGACCCATTGTCAGTCCGCTGCACTCATGTTTTAGACAACACTTGCAGAATAGCTGAACCTACTACTCTTTCCGCTACGCTTTCTGTCCACCGGAGCAAGTCAAAATGATAAACTCCAGGGGCTGGCACAATCCCCTCAGAATATTCATTTACCTTCTTCTTTCTCTTTCCTCTTTCGTCAATGGAAAATCTGACTCAAAAGTCAAGGATGTTGGAGCTCAGGCCTTTGCATTCGATCTCGGTGGTGTCGAATTAGCCCAAGACCGCTTCCTGGACAACCAAGGTCGTACCCTAAAATATTTGAAGGAAATAGACGTCGACAGACTACTTTATGTCTTCCGGGCAACCCACGGACTATCTACACAGGAGGCAACGCCTAATGGTGGCTGGGATGCTCCGGATTTCCCATTCCGTTCGCATGTCCAGGGACATTTCCTCACTGCTTGGGCTCAATGCTATGCTGTTCTCGGCGACCAAACATGTTATGACCGAGCAATCTACTTTGCTGCTGAGCTGGCAAAATGCCAGGCCAACAACAAGGCTATTGGTTTCACGGACGGATATCTATCCGGATTTCCAGAATCCGACTTTGCAAAACTCGAGAACGGCACTCTGACAAATGGGAATGTGCCGTACTACGCGGTGCACAAGACTCTCGCTGGCCTTCTCGATATCTGGCGCTTGACAAAAGACACTACCTCTCGAGATGTCTTACTATCCTTGGCCAGCTGGGTCGACAAACGCACTGAATCGTTCAGTTACGATGCAATGCAAAAGTTGTTACAAACGGAGTTTGGCGGTATGAATGAAGTGTTGGCAGACCTCTACCACCAAACTGGTAACGAGAGATGGCTTACCGTTGCTCAACGCTTTGATCATGCCATTATATTCGACCCCCTTGCAGCCAACAAAGATGAGTTCGACGGCCTACATGCAAACACTCAAGTACCAAAGTGGATTGGGGCCGCTCGCCAATACAAAGCCACCGGAAAATCTCGCTACCTTGATATTGCCCGCAATGCCTGGGAAATCAATGTCAAAGCGCACACATACGCGATCGGTGGTAACAGCCAAGCTGAACACTTCCATGCTCCAAATGCCATCGCCGCTTATCTTACCAATGACACATGTGAAGCGTGCAATTCCTACAACATGCTCAAGCTGACCCGCGAGCTGTGGCTTCTTGACTCTGATAATTCGGCATATTTCGATTTCTACGAAACCGCATTACTCAACCACTTGCTGGGCCAACAGGACCCTGATGACCACCACGGCCACATCACTTACTTCACCCCTCTCAACGCTGGAGGTCGCCGCGGCGTTGGTCCCGCCTGGGGTGGCGGTACTTGGAGTACGGACTACGACTCATTCTGGTGCTGTCAAGGAACGGCACTCGAGACAAACACCAAATTAATGGACTCGATCTACTTTTACAATGACTCGACATTGTTTATCAATTTGTTCATGTCTTCTGTCCTGAAATGGCCCGAGATGGGTATTACCCTAAAACAATCTACGACCTACCCAGTAGGTGATAAATCAAAGCTGGAAGTTTCCGGAAGTGGTCGTTGGACAATGAATATCCGCATCCCCGAATGGGCATCAAGTGCAGAGCTGACGCTAAATGGGAAGGCTTTGTCAAACGTCAAAGCCAATCCCGGGACATACGCTCAAATCTCGCGCACATGGGCCGATGGAGATGTCGTTGAAATCCGCTTCCCCATGAGTCTCCGTACGGTGGCTGCAAATGACAATTCAAGTATGGTTGCAATTGCATATGGGCCGACTGTTTTGTGCGGCAATTACGGGGACCAAACACTGAGTGGTACGCCTACTCTCGCCCTTGACTCCATTAAACGCTCTGGGGCTTCCAGTCTTGACTTTACTTCCACCGCCGACGGCAAGAATGTTACACTGAGTGCTTTCTATGACGCTCAGGGATACAATTATAACGTATACTGGGCTACCACAGGAAGTCTCCACGCTGCATAGGGGCCCAGAACAGATCGTAGGGAAAGGGGATGTCTTATTCAATGAATTATTGGTCATGTTTTATGGGGACGAGATGTTATTTTAAAAGACAGGAGTAGATATTAGAGGAGAGCATTTGGTGTATGAAAGAAGTAATTATAAGCACCCGTTTACTTTAGGCTAAGTCATGCGAGAATCTTACATGTAGGCCACCGGTTAATTGCGATATCGATGCGCAACTGCCTGTCTTCGCTGATGAAATCTGCCTTCCGTTGGAGCTTTTTATCAGCCGGCAACCGTCCAATCATAGAGAACATGATATTGTGATAAATTGAGATATGCCACTTTGGATTCTGCGCGAGGTATGGGAGTACTGTCGACAAAGGGGGTATATAATAGGAGATTCAGATCGTTTTAGGGTCTTGAGTTGATTTGCTGTGGGCTTACGAGCCTGTCAACCTTCAGTCACTGGATTAGAAATTATCCAATCCGGAAGTTTACTCTTGAGAAAAAAATACTTGGAGAATCGTTGATCACTTATTAGCGGAATAATGTCGGGTTGATCGGGTATGGTCCCCCCGAGAGTGGGGTGAGAGGGTATATAAAGTAGAAAGTTTGCAATTGCTTTTCATAGTGGTCCTTTAGTAACAACAAGTATCAACCAAAAATTTTCAAACTCATGGCTTTTCTCCCCCTTTCAGCTTCGTTTCTGGGCCTCGCGGCTTCGGCTTCGGGCTTGAGCTTCAATGTTCCAACATCCCCACCTTCAAACTCGAGTGGGCAGCTCTCTGCAGCTCCAGTTGGTGTATCGTGAGTCTCGATTCAATTTATTAATGTATAGATTTACTTATTGTGCAGTCTGGAGTTCTTTACGTTTCCTGAGTATATTCAAGATGTCGAATCGACAACGACATGTTTGCAGAACTTGAAGGATCTCACAGGAACATGGCCCCCTATGAGGATTGGAGGGACTACTCAGTATGTACGACCTAGTTATAGGTCAATGTATGTTGTTAATAGTGTGCAGGGACCGAGCAACGTACGATAGCTCGTCGACCGAGGCTGTCACCTATACAGTGGCCAGCGCAGGTGCTGCACCAGAGACTCTTACTTATGGTCCATCCTTTATTTCTCTGGCTGCAGAGTATGCGGGAGAAGTAATTATTGGACTGAATCGCCGCTTGGATGATATTTCTAACACAATTTCGGCCGCGCTTCTTGCCCAAAGCAAAATGGAGAACCTGTACTCCATTGAACTGGGAAATGAGCCCAACTGTAGGTCTTTAATCCCCCCTCCTTGGCTTTGTAAATGCTAATTAAGTGTTCAGTTTTTGTTGATAGCGATCCTATTGCCAATGGCGCCTCCTGGACAGCTGCGGCAGATGAAGCATCCCAAGTCAGCTGGCAAGACGCGGTGTGCGGAAATCTCTCTGCGACTGAAATCATCTCCGCAGGTGTCTACTTTGGCACTTCGCCCATGAGCCTTGTTAGTCTTACTGCGAAAGAAGGTGATGCGGATGAATATGTGAAAGATTACTGCTCTCACAACTATCCCCAGTCATCTGGGTCCTACAACCTTGCCACTCTTATGGGCCACAGTGATATTGCTACCCAGATCGAACCTTATGCTGCAGAGGTCTCTGCTGCTGCTGGAAAAGGCAAGCCGCATATCTTCGGCGAAACCAACTCCGGTATGTTCTAGTCCACTGTCACTTGATAGAAATGCTAACAAATACCTAGCAACCCAAGGCGGTGGTGGTATCAGCCCAACGTTTGGTGCTGCGCTCTGGATTTTGGACTACGTGATGCAGTCCGTCCTGATGGGCACAAATGCCCTCTACTTCCACCAGGGTACCGTTGGAAACTGTAAGCTACCACCAAACTAGTCCGCCCTACCACAAACTGACTCTCAAGGCCAATACTGCTGGTGGGGGCGCTATAACATAGGCTCCCCGTACTACGGTGCTTACTTCGCCACCATGGCGCTCGCCAATGCCGACCAGATTGCGCCTCTGGATAGCCAAGATACAGCATACGCAGCTTATGCTATCTACAAGGCTGGTGTTCCTGTTCGGGTCCTGCTCTATAATTCCGACTACTATATCTCTTCTAGCGGAACACGCTCGTCGCAGACGTACACCCTGTCTGGACTTTCGTCCTCCAGTGTCACTGCTAAACGGCTGACTGCCCCTTACGCCACGTCCCGGATCGATCAAGGTGAGAACCCGACCGTTGCAGGCCAGATGTTTGCCAATGGCACTTGCACTATTCAGGGCACAGAGAGCGTGGAGACAGTCACTATCTCTGGCGGAGAAGCAACTTTCACCGTTGCTGCTTCCGAGGCTCTTTTGGTTTACCTGTAATTACTCGGTCTTAATTTCCAAGAAAGAAGCTCGGGGGAGACCTTGCCCGAAAAGTCCGAAGACTGGGGATGGATGAAATGTGGAGGTTGAATTTCCTCCTACAGGCGCTACGCCACCGGGGATTCTCTAGTTAGGGCTAGTGGGAGTTTGCGGGGTAGAGGCCTTTGGTTGCATTCAATTCAATGGCAACTTTTGCTTTCGAACATTCAATATGTAATCTGCGAGTAGTAAAATAGCAGTGAACAGTTTTTAAAAAGTACATATCGCTCTAGAGTAATTTCTCGGGAAAGGGGACATATGGATGTATGCCTTAACTCCGAAACTATGGTGAGCTTCCAAACTCATCACATCCTGTCGGTATCCCATGAATAATAACCAGCGACTAGTTAATAGCTTCGGTATAATTGAGAGCGAAGCATTTGCCGCTTGTTTGGGAACTCACTGGTATGCCTTTTCACAAGCCGACCAGCCATTTGTGTTGAAAACAAGACATGAGAACCTCTAAAACAGCCAGTCGGCAAATGAACCACAGGAGTTTAGCCTTGTAAGATCTAATTTGTGAGCTGGGATTTACACTTTACACCTAGCTACCTAGGTAGCTGAGCTCCTTGTAATAGAGTTAGTAGACCAATCCTTGTTAGTGCTCTAAACTCAGTCAGAGAAATGGAAATATAAAGATTAGCCTAAAGTTACCGACCTCCGCTTGAAAGAAACCTGGTGATTTTTCTTTTCTTGACATACCATATCTACTGATATTTACTATGGATGTTTCCAAGGCAAACGCTGAAAATATTGAAGATGCTTCTTCCCACCAGGGAGATGCCATGCCTATCAAAAGCATGGGGCCCATCATGCGATCTCGTGAAGATGACCTTGGCGTCTGGCAGTGTGTGAGGCGGTTCAAGACAGTGTCACTGATTGCCATGACCGCGGCGTTTAGCGCATCGCTAGACGGTTACCGTAAGATACTGCTTTTGGGACCTGTTAGATTCGAATTATGCTGACCTGATGGTAGAAATTAATCTTAATGGTGGTATTGTCTCCAACAAGGGTTTCATCCGACAGATGGCTTCCCCAGGAACATCGATTATCGCCGGCAAATACATCTCCGCGTGGGGTGGTGTCCAATCCGCCGGTCAAACTATCGGTCAAGTTGTATGTCCTTTGGACCGTCAGAGCTGACCTGCCGATTAACTAACTCCTCCCCAGCTCCTCCAATATGCCACAGAAAAGTTCGGTCGCAAAATCGCGTTCTATATAATCTGGCTTGATATTGTTATCAGCGTGTTTATTGAATCATTTGCAACAAGGTGGGATCATTGGCTCGCTGCGAAACTCTTCTCTGGAATGGGTGTCGGTATGCTGCAATCCACCTTGCCTCTTTACTTGTCCGAAATCGCACCGACCCAGCTTCGAGGCTTTTATATCAACGCGTACAGTTTGTGAGTTAGGGGTATGGTAACTATGGGAGTTTATCTGACTCTTTCTAGTTGGTTTGTGGTCGGTCAGATTTTCGCTTCGGTGGCACTCCAGGAACTCAGCGCAAAGGACCCATATGAATTCCGGGTTCCTATCTATACCCAGGTTCGTGGTGTTTCTCATGGCCAAGATAGTCACTAACAATTGCTACGTATGGTTAGTGGGCTATGGTTGGTGTCATTATCATCATTTTCGCCTTCATCCCAGAATCACCCTGGTGGCTCGCGAGCAAAGGCAAGATCGACAAGGCAGCCAAAGTTCTAACTAGGTGCAATGGAAATGTTGAGGGATACAGTGTCGACGAGCAGATTGTGCGTCATTATTCCCCTATCGATCGTATCTAAACAAATTTCTAACATGTCGTCTCAGGAAGTCATGACTGCAACCATTGCAGAGGAGCGTATCCTCGCAGAGCGTAACTCCGAAGAGGGACCCTGGGCTGTCTTTCAGGGTCGCAATCGTATTCGTTTCTTAATTGCTGCTTGGCCCAAGATTGCCCAACAGCTTGTCGGCTTGTCCGTGTTTAACACTTACGCTACATATTTCTGTGAGTATTAATCCTTTCATACCCTTCTTTCACGCTGCTAATATCGTCGTAGTCCAATATGCTGGTAGCAAAGATCCATTTATGGTAACGGTCATTTTATCGTGTGTCCAGTTGATATCTATGTTAATCACTGCCATCACCACGGACAAACTTGGTCGTCGCCCCTTGACAATCTACCCTTATGCAGTTACATCTGTGTCAGTTCTGTGCCTTGGAATTATTGGCTGCTTCGATTATACCAAGCCATCAACGAGTTCACTTCTGGTAAGTCCTCATTCGGAATATCTTTGGGAAATTACTAACTGCGATAGATCTTCTTCGCCTGTTTGGCAACTCTGTCCACCACTGGTGCATCAGCTATTGGCTATGCCTACGCCGCTGAGGTCCCCCAGCAACGCTTGCGTGCAAAGACAGCCGGTTGGGCTCTTGCATCCTCAAATTTGGTCGCTATCATGTTCAGTTTCTGTACACCTTTGATGATCAACAATGAACCTGTCTCACACTGGGGTGTCAAAACTGGTTTCTTGTTAGTTTTTCAGTCATCTTGCTCAAGACCACGTTCTGCAAAATACTAATATGGTATCCCCTCACAGCTTTGCAGGTACAGGCACGCTTGCGGTGATTATCGCTTGGTTCATTCTCCCAGAAGTGACACGCCGAACACCGGCTGAGATTGATGAGATGTATGTCAATCTCCTACCTGATATCCTTCTTATCGAGTTAACACGTTTTCTTTTCAAGGTTCGAGAAGAAGGTCAACCTTCGCAAGTTCAAGGGATATGTCACCGAAGTGCAGCTGCGCTCGAATGAGCAACGTGATGACCATGAGATGGTAGTCACGGCATAAATTCGAGTGAAGGGAGTATATTATGCGCTACTTGAGGCTGGAGAGTTGAGTTATGTTTATATTTAACTATGATATCACATTCCTTCAATTGTTGGTCCCACCATTTCTGGCTCAGTAGATCAGCAAAGCAGCCTCGGCGCCAACTAAAAGGTTACGTATAGAAAGGCCTCCTTCGCAGAATATGCCTTCTTTTTTAATCCTTTTGTCTAAACCTAAAAAGAGCATGCAAAAGATATGACAAGGCCGCATAAGCGGCAGGCTATTCTTGTCAATAATAAACTAACAATTTATACTCATAATACGAATTTCACTTGTACTAACATCATATCTAGAGAAAGAGATAGAAAATGTCTGCCTTTTATTCCTTGTGGTATCTTTCTTATTCTTCCTAGAAGTGCCTATTCAATCCTTAAAAACAAAGCTGAGATGATCCACAACCCCGTGGTCTTCCTCCTTGCCTCCTGGCAATTGACTGATAACCTCAACCGCCTTCTCAAGCCTGAGCTCTACAATCTTCTCATTTCCAGAGACCTTCCACGAGATTGTAGCTAGATTATCCTTACCCAGCGCCACCTTCGCTTCCAATGTTTCAATCAACCGAAGCCTGGGCCTGAAAGATATCTTCGACGAGCCAGCAGCGACTGGTTGAACACCCGCCAGCTCAGTACAGTACTCATAAATTGGCACGCTGCCCCAAGCATGACAATCAGACCTCTGTCTAACATCATCCTCCTCCCAAGTTGAAAGATTATTCGCCAGCATCCCCCGCCACGGAGCCCACATCCTTTCCCAAAAAGACTCATACAAGTCCTCACCAACTAAAGCAAGTGCCCGGAAAGCATAGAACCGCATCATATACGAACACTTTGAGAATCGCTCATTAGTAAACGATTCAGTCAAAATTCGCACAGAGTCTTCCGCCCTCGCCGCTCCACAGATAACAGCGAAGACCTGACAGTGCTGAGAATATGACAGCTCATCGGCAATATCAGCCGTTGAGTCGGTAAAGTATTGTCCATCATAGCAATGAGCCCGAATAGCCCCTATCAGAGATTCCGCCCTCGCTTCGTACTCAGCAGCTTGTCCCGGTCGACCAACATCACGCACAAGACCAGCAACCTTCCGTAGAACCCACGCATACAACATACTGAAATAAGTGTGTCGATTGGATTTCCGTCCGGAGGTCGGAACTCCTTTGTCAGGATGGTCGTCAGTAGCACCCCAGGTCGTAACCCAGTCAACGTATTGCCAGACGACTTCAGGCAGTCCGCTGACCAGTCCCAGCTCGTCGACGTGGGCATCGAAGAAGTCGAGGATGCCGTCGATGCGTGAGAGAAAGCTTCGCGCGAAGCGCGTATCGCCGAAGTATAGGTGGTGGTCGCAGACCTGTAGGATCCAATACAGAGAAAACCCGGCTATGACTTGTGGAACGTGTGAGGGAAAGCGGGACTGTGTGAGGCCTTCGGGTGTGACTGAGGCGGCAAAGTTGGTAATTGCTTGACGCATTAGTCGGTCGTCGCCTGAGAGGAGGTAGTGGAATAGACCGACGGAGCGGCTGTCTCCGGAGTATCTGGATTGTTAGCCCGGGTGTCAACTTTGGGAATCGTAAGGCTCACTGTAATTGTTCGTAGAACGGGCAGTCGGAGTAACCGTCGAACATGCAGTTACGCATTGTTCGGATGGAGACGTCCCAGATCTGCTCACTATGGGCATTGCCGGGTTCCCTCCAGCTGGCTTTGACGGCCATGGGGTAGTTTACCTGAGTAGCATCAAAGGATGCTAGCTCAATTGGCTCAGGGCCTACATTAATTTCAATTCTCAACAGACGGAAGGTTCTGAACCAGAATGGCTCGTAGACAACGGTTTCGGTGCTGGGAAGATCAAGTGTCACCTCATCGTATGGTCCGATAATATGACCGACACTTGCGTTCAGTCGGTCGGCCTTCGAGCGGAAGAAAGGGTAAGACCGAGGCTCGAGCTCATAGCCTTCTGAGTATGTCACTTTGAGTCTAATATAAGAAGGGTCTTTGGCTGCCTTGAAGGCCCATCGAAGGAATGCAGTTGAGTGGACATCCGCTTGCACTTCAAGTGTATGAGTTGAGTTTGCTGGAAGTGCGAGGGAGTGATGCTTTTCAAGGAACAATGTCCAATTGGCGGCATCAATTGCGCTGTCGCATGCTCTGATAGTTTTAACAACCGCTGGTGTTGACTCGGGCATGGGGATCGAGCGTGGACGCAAATGCCAGGGTGGAATGTCGCCATTGAGTGTCCTTATCTTGTAGGAAAATGGCTTTAAAGCAGGCCCGGGTTTAGTAGGAGTAATGCGCTCGCTGATCTGTGAAGGAAATGTCAGAACAATTCTGGGGGAGAGCTTCGATTTAGAGCCAGTCTTACATGAAGGAACACATCGTCAGCCAATCCCATTGGAAACTGAATGCTTTCATTGACCGATGCCATCCAGTTGTTGGAAGAAGCAACATCAACGACATCTTGGCCTGTCTCAACCTTCCCAGTAACTGTTAAGCCAGGAAGAGTCGTCCTCACGAAGGGCATTGCGCTCCTCGAAGCTACAAAGTAGCGGACAACCACAAATAGAATCTCATTCTGCCCCTCTTTCAGGTAGGGCGCAATGTCCAGCGTGTCGTAGTACCAGATCAAAGGACTGCTGCGAGTCGGTCCGACGGCAATATGTTTCCCATTCACATAGAGCTTGTAACGTGTGTCGGCTGAGAAATGCAGAACTGATTTTGTCGGTCGGGAGGACAAATTAACATAACGCGTGAAATGAACTATCTTCCCAGCTGTGTTTGCGCTTGAAGAGTCGGTCCAGTTCGGAACCCAAATCCAGTTAGCCCCGAGCTCCTTGATTGTCTTTTCGGTGCCATAATGTGTCAGTATTCAGTATTTCACTGCGTACAGTTTAAGATACACGTGAAATGAAATACCTTTTGCTCTTCTGCTGAAGACATCTTTGCACGTCGAGTGGTTTCTGTTCGCCGGGGAAAGTTCTGGGTTGTATAACCTCCGGTGGGGGAGGGGCCGGCGGGGATTCGGGACATCTTACAACGAGGAGGAATAGCTGTCGGCGATTGAAGGCGATTGAATTAAAGCTGTGTATAAGCGGTTGCAATCAGTAACAGCGCACAGACTGGAGGGATATATTATTAACATTCATTCTTGCTTCACTTTTCTTGAATATGGGATTCTAAGATAACAAACAGGCATAAAGCCACTCGGACTACAGCAAACTTGTATGAATCGTATGAGATCAACTGAGATATTGGATCCCAGCCTGGGGATCGAATCTATGGCTGCCCTGAAGCGAGAAACAGGCCCAGCCACCAGTAATCATCCTCCTTGTCCTCCTTGTCCTCCACCCTCTCGACCCCCCTATCCTCCTCATCCATACTTTCGATTTCGGTCTTCACTTGAAAAATCGACAAAGGCTTCTCGCATATATTTTTGGCAGGTGAAGCCAAAGCGTCCTGGCTATGCAATTTTACTTAGGACTTGGAGCCGTTCTCGGATGTACCGCTGTGGGAAGATGAGGATAATATAAGAGGCTTGTGTGTGGAAGTATGCAAGAGTCTCAACAATCTCCTGTGTATGACCGGAATGGTGCATGTCCAGATGTAACCACTCATACCAAAATTAGCACATCCCTTTAACTCATAATATTCATGATATAAGTAAGAACTGAATATTTGCTCACGTTGCCTTCACCCGAGATCATAAGGAAATGAAATCGGTCATTGTCCGTAGAGAGGCCGTAAATGGGATAGTTCACCTTATCCTCATACCTATGTTGCGTATGAACCATACCCATATAGGCAAGACACTGCGCCACACCGGCAGCAGATTCGCCTCTTCATGTTTCCACAATAATCGAATTGACGGCCAAGTCTTCTCCGCCCTTTGGGCCATACCACAGTGACAAGCTAGGGAAGCCACGTAGAGAGCACTTCATTTCAGCGAGCACAAATGGCTCAAATAAGAATTGGGTTTTGCCCATGATAGGGATCAGAGGTGAGGTAGGAGAATTTGGGTTGAGTCATGTGGTATGCACGTCACTGACAAAAATGCCCAGACGAAGTGGTATCTGAATCCGAGGATTGTCGAGGGTATTTAGAATTTTCCCTAGATAAAATGAGAGACTTTTCCAGACATGGATTCTTTCAAGTCAAACTTACGGCAGCAATCTGAGACCTTAAACGGAGTCCTAAACTGCGCCCAGTCGACATTATTGCGTGTGAGATCAAAGCCACTTTCCACGTCCGAGAGTTCAAGGGACTTGGCCTCAAGGGGAAACAGACGCCCCTCTCGTGCAGGTGCCATCAGGTGTTGAAAAGGAAATTCATATAGAGAGGCCAGTGATGTGGAAGAGATGGAAGGGAATGATGTGGGGAGGCACCTCTGCTCGGGTGGTCTACGACACGTTATTAGACACCCCGGGCCATAGCAAGCCAGATGGCAAAATGCTGTTCTTTTCTTCCATATAATCTTTTTCTTTTCCTTTGCAAGCTAATTAGGAACTGCCCCATATGGTGTTTAAGTATACTTTTATAAACAAGATTCAAGACCCACTTTATAGCTGCAGCTAAATGTCAAATGAAGGGCGTCGGTAAGACTAGGCTCCGATAACACCTTTTCTAGCTTTTGTTTCCGCAATATAAATTGCTGTTTTATCCTACTAACTTCATATATTTCCACACATCCCCGAGAAGACTTTATTGGGAGGATTTGAAAATTTTTTGCCTCAAATCGCTTCAAAATGGGCCATGTCGCTTCAGAAAAATTGAAGAAACCCTGGATTGAGACACCTTTGCTCGAGTCAGCGATACTATCAAAGGCTGCCGGATGGTAAGATTTGGCTTTTGTCTTCAACCAAACGGCCCGGGCGCTGAAGAGTAAATACAGTAGAATTTTCCTCAAGCTGGAGTTGCTCCAACCTTCTGGCTCATTCAAATCACGGTGAGTTTAGCATCCTATATTCGAATGTGTCAAAAGAGGTCTAACACAGAATCAACACCGGTTTAGAGGTATTGGAAACTTGATCCTCAGATCTCTTTCCGATCCATCAAACAATGGCAAAACCCTGCATTTCTTCAGCTCCTCAGCAGGAAATGCAGGGCTGGCAGCAGTTATAGCCTCTCGAGATCTCGGTTGTTCTTGTACTGTTGTTGTTCCTCTAAGCGCGAAGCCTATGATGATCAACAAGATACGCGCTGCAGGGGCTTCGAATGTTATCCGCCATGGCGCCAGTTGGTTCGAAGCTGATGCGTATATGCGGGAAACTTTCATTGAAAATCAAGACCAGGACAGCAAATCAGATGTCTTGGTTAGGAACATTTATATTCCGCCATTCGACCACCACGATATCTGGCAAGGTGCGGGGACTCTGGTTGATGAAATAATCAAACAGTTACCTCCAAGGGACAAAGTGGACGACAAAACCGATAAATATTGTTCCTTCCCAGCAGACGCAATCGTTTGCAGCGTTGGTGGGGGCGGGCTTTTGAACGGAATTATCGAAGGTCTGGAGAGGCATCTGCCAGCCTATCAACCGACAACACTTCCGAAGCAAGCGAAACAAGTTCAAATTCTTGCCGCTGAAACAGCTGGGGCGGACTCGCTAGCGCATTCACTACGCATGGGTTCTTTGCAGCCTATCCCTGCAATTACGTCGCAAGCAATCACTCTAGGAGCACTCTGCGTGGCACAGAAGACGCTGAAAAACGCGCAATTCCCCCCACCCGGTGTCGAAGTAACTAGTATTGTGGGTACCGATGCCGATGCGGCGATGGGAGTTGTGCGTTTATGCGATGAGCTGCGGTTGGAGGTCGAGCTAGCTTGCGGAATAAGTGTTCAAGTTGGGTTAGATAGGCTAAGGGAAGTCATGACAGACCTCACACCGGATAGTCGCGTTGTGATCATTGTTTGTGGAGGAAATGATGTTACTCCTGAAATGATTACGGATTACCGCCAGAAGCTTGAGAATGGTTGGCAATGAAAGACTTGAATTGACGTTTGTGAAAACTCACGATGAAGCTGGTTTGTGGAAGGTCATGGCTTCTTTCTACCTACACATCACTAGGGTTAAAATTGGGCAAACTATCTGTCGAGGTATGCCGGTCGAGAAATTAAGCACTGATCAAACTTGGATATCTCAACCGAACCATTATACTTTAAAAGATAAGATCGAAGCTTCGCCATGCCCTTAAAACAACTCTGCGGTGGAAAACTAGAACAATAACATCTCATGTAAGTGTGAACCATTTCCAATGATATCCCAAACATGCCCATCGCGCCACCACAAAAGCAATGAAACTGATGACAAGAACGCCACCAAGAAAGGCGACCAAATTCGAGGCCCCAACTACTTCTAGCAGCAGTCCACCAATTGGTATTCCAACCAAACTCCTTAGACCAAACGGATAAGCAGATGAAGCACTCATAGATATAGAGGATCGGAACTCACCCAAAGCTGGTAACAAAATAGCAAGTTCCAACCCACTGCCCGAAGTCTTCCGTCTTGCATAATTGCCCGATGCATACAGGCGTCAGACTGAGAATGCTCCCTGTTCCAAAACCGAGTAGACAGACAAAAGGATACAGCACACCAATCAGACGACCAAATGGATACCATAAGACAAAGATACAGAGTGCGGTAACAGCCATAATGACCGATATTGTGTTAAATCGACCGTAGTGATCAGAGGCCAAGCCTGCAAGCCATCGACCCAAACCTGATCCACTGTTATCATTGTTAGTCCGCACACCGGGCGAAAGTTTGATAGGATATACAGACGCATTAAACACAGACAATAAATAAAACCCAGTCTCGGAGTTGAATCCCTGAGCAAGGGCGTATGATGGTATCAGGCCCAGTGATGTAAAAACAACTATCTCCCCGACTGGATGGTGTCAATAAAGCGTCATCCTGGTATATCAACTGGGGAAAACATACAGAAGGCGCCTATCGTGGCCCATATGAATCGGGAATCCGCAAAGCATTTCAAGTTAATCGTTCCTCCACTCGTCTTCACCGAGAACCTGCTCTTGATGCACATATTCCCAATAGCGAGGAAGAAAAAGAAGATAAAGCCTAGGATCCGGAGAGCCCAAGCCCAGCCAAGTTTATCCAATGCTGGTCTCAATATAATCGGGAAAATTATGCCGCCAATGCTTGAGCCAGCCATAGCAATGCCAGTCGCAGTGCCACGGCGTCGATTAAACCAATGTGAAATAACAGCCAGGGATGGAGTTGACACAAGCGCACTGCTAACTCCGCTCAGTACGCCCAAACAGAGTAGAAATTGATAATACTTTTGGCAAGATCCCAATAGAAAGATGGAAATGGTGTATAGTATGGAACCAATGAGCATGACCCATCGTGGGCCGTATCGGTCGAACAACGGGCCAACTTGCACACCCAGCAACAAATTCAGGAATACAAACAAGGAAGATATCCATCCAATTTCACTGGATGAGTACATTTGCAGCTGGTGCGTCTCCCAGTAGGATTGTAGAACCCCCACCGTACTCATCATCCCGAACGTGCAGGCTAGCATCATGGATGCTCCGACCACCACAATCCATGCTGATAGGCCGCCTTCGGGGTATTCATATGAGAATGCTTCCACTTCAACCTGAAATTTGTTCTCCTGATCAGGGTTTATAGGGTCCAGTGTGGGATTGATCGTCAACGAGACATCTTCTTGCCTGTCTTGTGTATTCGACTTCGGAATTGATGACATTTTGTAATGATTTCAATGTAATAAAATATAGGTAACTTGAAGATTCAATCGTCTTGAATGGCATTGCGAGGGAAAAGTGAGTAGATATAGAAAAAATGTTTAAAAAAGAAAGTAGAAACTGGAAGCAGACATAAGGTAAGAAGGGGACTAGAACAACACGCACTGTGGAGACTGCACCCCACTGTGCCGTGTTAATGCTGATATCTCTATATTAAACCAACTGGGGCTTGAGAACTATGATACGAATTTGTAGGACTAACCTCCATGTGCGGCGGCAATGGATTTTGAAGAGATTTCAAGACTAAATTAGGAGTCCTTACCATTGTCTTTTACTCAACCAATTATAAGAGTATTGGTCATTTTCATCTTCTTGGGGAAGCACAAAAGGATATTACATATTTTCATACTGTATGAAAGTCCGAGGGTGGGGCTGGTAGCGAGGAAGGTGACTGCGAGACCATTGCCAACCAATGATATCTAGGCACGCCTTTTCATCTATACAGCTGGGGGTTTCATGCTATTCGTAATAAAACGTTCGCATCTTCGTGCTGAGTTACCGGATGATTATTTTTCGACAGTAACAACGATATATTGAATTTTATCTTTGGCACATCGCGAGCAACAAAAATGTCCGAGCCCAATTTGAGACCGTTCGATCTGAAAGGCCATTTCTCGAGAAGCTCACAGAAGAGAGCGCCAAATGTTCTCAAGGAATACTATAGATTTCTGCGTGTCCCAGACATGAGAAACCTTGCAGGAGGTATTTGCCGCCCAGTCCTCAGTAATAAATAGTAAGATCTCTCGGCTGACAATTCACCACAAGGTCTTCCATTCTCAGCAAACTTCCCATTTGAGAACATAGAGCTTTCAGTGGTCAGACCAGAGAGCCATTTACAAGAAAACAGCGAGGGTCTCAAGTTGGGAAGTGCAGAAGATTTCACAAACAAATTGCACATCCCGCGAACTGTCCAAGGCTCGAATTCTGTGCGTAGAGTCGATCTGGATACGGCCCTTCAATACGGCAGTGCCCAAGGCTATCCGCCACTCTATGCATGGCTTCGAAAGCTAGTAAACACGGTGTACCATCCAAATATACCTTACGAAGGCCAGGCCGATGTCATGATCAATGGTGGGGCAGCGGATGGACTCTCTAAAGTCTTTGAACTGTTATTCAATAATTGGGATGCAGATCTGAATGATGTTCGAGATCGGGAGGGCCTCCTTGTTGAAGAGTTTGTTTATGGGCCACCGATCGCCCAGATTAAGCCAAAAGGTATCAATGTGGTTCCTATCAAGATGGACGCAGAAGGCATATTGGCACATGGAGATGGCAGTCTGTCCCACGTGCTCCAAACCTGGAACTCTGCACTAGGAAAGAGGCCACATGTGGTATATGTTATACCGTGAGAGTTCATGTCCCGCAAGCTTTACAGGCTGCTAACAAAAACCAGGACGGGTCAAAATCCCACTTCTGGTGTACTTTCCCTCAAACGGCGAATCGAATTGTACGAAGTTTGCTCACAATTCGATCTTGTTCTGATTGAGGATGACCCTTACTGGAACCTATACTATCCATCCACTCTTTCAACGGCGACTAAGTACCGAGGCCGACCTATGTCAGCAGACTTTCCAACGGATCCGGATCACAACTATTGCACGGGATCTCTGGGCGGCAGGTCCACTGGTCATAGGTTCCTTGATCAGCTTGTTCCGAGCTTTTTGAGCATTGATCGGGATGGGCGAGTGATTCGGCTCGACTCTTTCTCCAAAACCATCGCGCCGGGATGCAGACTCGGATGGATTACCGCCCAGCCAAGCGTTTGCGAGCAGCTTTTCAGAATCACCGATAGCACCACCCAGCAGCCCTCTGGATTCGTCCAAGCTATAGTTATGCAACTTCTCGGTGACTTGGAAACTCCTTCTTTTGCCGAGTCCACATTAAACTCGAATGGGAAACCTGCAGGCTGGGGACTGAATGGCTGGGTCAACTGGCTCGAGGGCCTTCGCTCTACCTATGAACGCCGTATGAACGCAATGGCGACAGTACTCGAGGAGAACCGATATGTGTCATCTGAACATGGACAGACGGAGATGTTCTCATTCAACTGGCCTATGGGCGGGATGTTTCTCTGGGTTCGGGTCCACATTTCTAATCACCCATTGATATCTGTCGATCCAAGGCGCTTGATGCTAGCATTGTGGCTTCACTGCACTCAACAACCTTATCGAATATTGGTGGTTCCTGGCGGAGACTTCGCAGCCACCAAAAAGATAGAAGATGATCATGGGTACTTGTTCTTCCGATTCTGTTTCGCGGCAGTCGAGGAAAGCGCATTGGTAGCCTCCTCGATGTCATTTGCAGAAGCTTGTCGGAGTTTCTGGGATATCCAAGATATGGAGGTCATCGAGAAGATATTGCAAGAGAATGCTGATGAAGGCGAGGATGAGTTCGATCGAGAGATCATCGAGGACTAGTAGGAAGCATATTTATTCCAAAAGTGACAAGGCAGGGTCTATGATCAATCCCGTGTAGCTCAGACAAGATGCCTGCCACCTTTGTATCTCTGTTAATATTGCTCTAGGCAGCTCCAGAACTCCCAAGCATCGCCGTACGCAATGTCCATTGATGAAGTTTCTTCCGAGGTCATCAATTCATAAATTCTGTCGGCCAAGTTTAATCCAAAATCCCTACATATTGCGTCAAAGCCAGGCAGGAGGATATTATTCATGTTTTAAAGGAAAGTGGTAGACTTCAAATGTTTGGTCTCGTTAGTCGTGAGGGCCCTACATGGCTGGAGGTTCCAATTGGTCCACGGTCCACCTGTGCCCACCTGGGAAGTTTTTATGGATGACTCATCGTCATTATGCGGGGCCTCCGGAGCATAACATCGAACTTCCAACCTTAATATTGGTCGCCAAGATGGATGTGATGAAGAAAAATTCTCCACGCTGTCCCACCTATACATCCAGTGGGTCAGAACAATAAATAAATTGAAACTTGAGGCACAATATACATAAGTCCCAGAAGCAGACTGTCGTTCCGTTCAGCATGCAAGCACAAGCAAAGCCCCGGCCCATGACATTCACGGGGTATGTACGCCAGAATGCTCCAGAAACTTACTTGAAAAGGCATTCACTTATTTCTTTTTTTTAAAAAAAAATAGCTGTTGGACATGCAAAGCAAGGAAAGTCAGATGTGATGAAAGGTCACCCACATGCAAGAATTGTGAGAAGCGAGGTATTCCCTGTGGCGGCTATGATATTAGACTGCAGTGGGTATCAGACCCGTTCGCAGAGCCTGATATGGTCGCAAATTCCAATAAACAAGGGCGACGGAGAATATTGCTAGGTATGAAATTATCTATACCTTCCACCAGGCCTATCATCTGACGGCTTTAAAATGAAGATACCGTGTGTCGGTACCAGGAAGAGGACATCGATGACTTCCTATCCAGTATCGAGCATGATGTAGGATCTGGTTTATCGTCGAAAAGGGGTCCCTTCTCAATTTTCCCATTACATATTGAGGACCGTGACTCCTCCCAGAGCTTGGTCCTGTCACCTGATGAGCTAGGGGGAGATCAGGCAGGCTGGAGCTCCGATGGATACTTGGCAGGGTCAATAGGTATCGACCGCGACTATGCCCAAGACACAGAGTTGCAGGACTTGGAGCTAGACCAAGCCTCACTCCAATTTGAACCTTCCTGTAATGCTTCTTCTGACAATGCAGTCGATGTCTACGGCTTTCATATTCACAGCCAATCCAGCACGGAGATTGGCGGGAGTATCAGGGAGCACGATCATTGGGTAGAACTCACCTCGGCTCATGGAACGATGAGTGAGAACCCCCCAATATGCGACTGGGGTGATTCACTAGTGCACTCAGATACCACACCACTATCCACATCTCCAACTTTGTCTGGCTTAACGCTTATTCCAATTAGGCACATTGCAAGCAATGCTTTTGGAGATGGGGAAGTTGTGAAGCTGATGCTCCACTACTTGGATCATATTGCAGATCTTCTCCAACCCATCCTTCACACCCAAAATCCATATCGCAGCTTATATGCTGCAGCTGCAATCGAAGGCGCACAGGTCAGCATGTCAAACCAAATTGCGACCAGAGCAAAACTGCATTCAGCGATCTATCACGCCATTTTATCATCAGCGGCATTCCACTTGTGGAACCGTGATAAACTCCAGACCAGATGCTACAATATAGGTGCTAAACATAGGCACTATGCAATTCAATCTGTGCAGGCTGCCGTCGACTCCTCCACACCAGGGGCAGATTACAAATTTTGGTTGATGGCAATATTATCTCTTTGTACACTCGGAGTAAGCATGGCTAAGCTTATCGCGTCTATACATTCTCAGTGCACTCACTAATGTTCTTTAGGTAATATCCGGGGATGGAGACTTCAAAGTGCACTTGGATGCTGCAACCAAACTACGAAATTCGCGCAAAAAATGGAGTTTGATCAGTAGCTCGACCCGGCAACTCAATGAGATCAGTGCCTTTTTAGCACTCATGGCCCGAACAGTGTCTTTCGAGGCTACTCTGTCACCTTGGCCCGGTATCGAAGCCGACATCTCTCACACAGAGGATATGACCATTCAGTCAAGCAGTTGTTATGAATACATGTACGGGATCACATCAGCCATCGCCGCAATGATCCAGGAAACGTGTCGACTGGGTGAATTTGTGGCTCAGTTCGAGAGGCAAAAACAACCTATCCCAGACGATCTTCTCCAGGCCTGTGAAACCTTAGGCGATACCCTGCTATCCTGGAGCCTGGAAAATGAGAGAATATCGTCAATTGTGACAAGTGATGACTTGATGATGACCCTGTTCAACCATCAGGCAAAAGCTTGGCATTATGCGGCATTGATTTACTATTACCGACGTATCCAACATTACAAGCCCATGGATGTCAGAGAGGAAGTTCAGGATATCATCGAGCACCTAGATGCTGCCGAGCATGTCAAGTCGAGGTCAAAATCCCGTCGAGTGCGCATAATGGCCCCGATCACATGGCCGATGTTTATTGCTTCCTGTGACGCCATCGGCGCACAACGGGATTCCTGTAAATCGTGGTGGCACCGAGTAGATCATTACGGGATCACGAACATATCTAGGCAATGGGATATAGTACAGCGGATCTGGGAGAAGGTGGACGCCAACCGCAATGAGCTCGGTCCACTCTGTTGGATGGAGATTTTTGACTCTGTGGGAATTAATGTGTTACCTATATGATCCCAAATTGCCAATACTATTGATTTGCAGCAAATGGCAAGAGTCACCAACACTACCGCATTGTAACTGTGTCTTGTAAGATCTGAAAAAGAACCAATACATATTTACGAGGTCATTGAAAAGTGGAGTCTCGGAGTCTCTTTCTTTGAATTAAGTGTGGAGCCAATGGATCATCCAATAATATCAGGCCTTGTCCCCCACTTGACTGCAAATCCTCACTGGGTACATGTATACACCCTCGTCGTGGATTGGCTATTTGGTCAACCCAGTTCCTCTCCGAAGGGCATTGTTGAGCACTGGTCTATGGACATTGGTGGATATAAGATATACCGTCGGTGTTCGAGATTCAGTCGAATTTGCACATTTGACCAAACTGTCGCAAGTGATCCATATATCTATACAAAATGTCGACTCCCATGCAAGTTCATGGGACTAGGTCAGTGCCATATGAGCCATGATGAGGTTAGTAATGCTTGCAGCTCCAATGAGACATGCATGGTCCAAGTATGACCCTGGGTTAAGTGATCTGTAACCTATCTTTGGTAACCACCTGGGTAAAGCTGGGTATGTAATCTAATCCGTTTATGCGTTGCCCAGTTCTATCACTCTCTATCCTTTGCATTCCCCTGGACCAATTAATGTAAAACACGCGATCAGGTTACATGCGTGGTCCATGGCAATTTCCTTCCTCTGGATATATTTTCAAATTCGCGTCTGCTGTTCCCCTCTGCCATAAAACGCTTGACAATCCGCATTCTAATTCCCCCTTTGCCTTACTTCCGAGGGAAATTACAAGCCTCGAGGCGATGGGAATAATTTCCACCATCAACCATGACTCGGACACATTTGCCTGGACCCGACGTCGCTTCACAGCCCAAAATTGAGATTCAGCTGGTCGGCCAGCAACCTCGCATTGTCAACTCATATACCACTGGCGACCAAATCGATGGTACTGTCATCATCACCGTTGAACAAGAAACGCCTTTAGACGATGTTCAAATCGTGCTGCAAGGTTAGTTTGCTCTGGAATCTATTCGTGTCACCACAGGAACCCTCAGTTGACGCCAACAACACAGGCTCATCACACACGACCATCAATCACGTTCCGTGTGGCTGCATAGAGTCAGAGCATATTTTTCTCGAGCTCCGCCAAACAATTGAGGAGACTGAGTATCTGCTCCCAGAGGTTCTATATCCTGCTTGCTCATACTTGTTTCCTTTCGCATTCGTTGTGCCAGGTCGTTTGCTACCACAGGCCTGTACGCACTCACTGACAAACCCCCACGTTCACCGTGCACACACTATGCTTCCACCGACTTTAGGTGACCCTATGCTATCTAGTGATGGTCAAACCTTGTTGGATGATATGGCTTCCGACATGAGCCGAATTTCGTACATTATTGGCGTTGCTGTACTAAGGAAGTCCTCAACGGATCACCGCCAGCTCGAATATTTGGCAACCCATGCCAAAAAGGTGCGCATCATTCCAATCGTGGAAGAAGAACCGCCTATCAATGTTGTCGATCATCCCTACTACTGCACGAGCAAAGTAAAGACTGGACGACATGGACCCCTGCGGACCAAACTGGGCCGGCTTCTCGCTTCCTCGTCGCAACCCAAGCCAATCCGCTTACTCCCTCCAGGTTATTCCGGTGATAAGGTGAGCACTGTAGCCATAGTACAGCTCCGATTTGACCCAGTGGGTAACGAGCAGCCCCCTCGACTTGGATCAATTACCAGCAAGCTTAAGGCGAGCACTTTCTATGGCGCAACTCCTTGGGCGGATTTCCCTTGCCAGTCCGGTGCGATATTATCCGGGCAAGGCGGCCAGTGTGTATTCACTAAGTCTATCCCGCTGTTGACGATGTGTGTTTCCTCAGCCGAATGGGAGAAGCACTCAGCATCATCTGACTCTGACCGCCCCAACTCAATACACCTTGTCACTTCCCGAAACTCGGACGACCCATCGGTATCATTCTGCAAGGACGAGTATTATACCACCTCGGTCATCGTCCCTATCACCATCCCTAACTCTAAGACCTTTGTGTCAACCTTCCACTCCTGCCTAATATCCCGAACCTATTCACTGGATCTCTCGTTGACCTACCATACTCCTGGCATGAAAATTCTGAAACCAACTATCTCCCTCTGTGTGCCAATCCAGATCATTACCTAGCTCAAGTACGCTGAGTCTGTCAATTGTGAGTTGGGAATGATCATGAAACAGGAAGAAGAGAACTGTTTCTCATGGGCGTGGTGAGTGTTCACTATACATTATCATATTGCATATTTAGAAATTAACCTCTCAAAGGAGTCGTTCACAAGAGATTTGCAGAAAAGATAATGAGTGGGAATGAGTGATAATATGGATGCTGTCCACTCTTTTCTGACATTTGATATCCAATCTGAGGCTGAGGTGACACAACCGTGTTACACGGTGCGTTCTTCTTAGTTCCTGAGTTCCTTTGTTAATTGTTTATCTTTACCTGCTATGTAGAAATTAATAATGAAATATCCTACAAGTATTCTTAGAATAAATAAAGTTTTTGCTAGGAATTCTACGAAACTTATTGCCAGAAGGCATTGGAAATTGATCCAATTTCCAAGCTCGTCTTGGACAATTTCTCAATGCCATCAGTCCGGGTACACGAGTCTCACCAATCAACCCCTAGTACACCCTTGCACTACCCTCGACAACATCAAACTGATCCCCAGATCCAATACGGGAATATGCAGATCGGAATGTAACAGACAGGGATCGCCAGGGGCACACATACCAGGCAGGTGCGGGATGAAGGGGGGGGATCTAAATACCAGATCTTCCCCACGCGCTTGATCATTTTTATCCAACCTAGACCATGGTGCCCTATTTGTTACTGCCGCTATTTTTAAGTCGCGTCCTGGTTACTGCCGCGGATATCTCTCCAGTGGAAGATTACAATGTCCTACAATACATCAATCCCTTGATCGGTAGTGCCAACGGAGGTAAGTTGAAACAACGAGATGAGTTCAACTTCATACCAACAACAAATTCTCCCCAGGCAATGTGTTTCCAGGCGCGTCGTTGCCATATGGTATGGCGAAAGCCGTCGCCGACACAGATTCAGAATCCAATCAAGGAGGCTTCGCATACGAGGGCGGCAGTGTTACCGGATTCTCCAGTATGCACGACTCCGGCACTGGGGGCAATCCTTCGTTAGGGAATTTCCCTCTCTTTCCCTATGCAAAGTGTGCTGGGGACGATGTGAATGGCTGTGTCTATCCGAAGAATCAACGAAAGACGAAATATAAGCCTGAATCGGTCCAGGCGCACCCAGGATACTTTGCTATAGAGCTGGCATCGGGCGTCCGGGTTGATATGACAACTGCGCACCACACCTCCCTGTTTCGTTTCCAGTTCCCACATGATAACAGCACCAGCCCCCTGATCTTGTTAGATCTCACTGATCTGTCGAACTCCCGTCAGGACAATGCGACCATCTCGGTGGACAACACGACGGGTCGAATGACCGGTGATGCGCGGTTCGCTCCTAGCTTTGGATCGGGAACATACGTCCTGCATTTCTGTGCGGACTTCAAAAGCCCTGCAGCCCAGCGAGATAGCGGTATCTTTGTCAATTCTCGTGCTAGTGCTGGTGTTCATGATTTAAAAATATCGCGCAGTATCAATGGATACCCACTTCCAGTGAGTCGAAGAAATTTGTTCACATACAGAAAAATCTGACCGTGACTTTGTAGGGTGGTGGATTTGTCCGCTTCAAGTCTGCCCCGGATAATACAGTCCTCGCTCGAGTGGGCGTTAGCTTCATCAGCACAGAGCAAGCTTGCGCTCATGCGGAGTCTGAGATTCCACACTTCGACTTCAACGCAACTCGCCAGACAGCAATCGAACAATGGACGGACAAGATGCGTCCGATCCGTGTCTCAAGAACAAATATCGATGCATCCGTTCTGTCCAATTTCTACAGTGGAATCTACAGGACTATGATCAATCCGCAGAACTACACAGGCGAGAACCCACTCTGGCAGAGCAGCGAGCCTTACTTTGATTCGTTCTATTGTCTTTGGGATTCGTTCCGCTCTCAAATTCCGTTCCTCACTATCTTCGATCCTTCCTCAGTAATGCAGATGGTGCGCTCCCTCATCGACACCCAGCGTCATCTAGGCTGGCTGCCGGACTGCCGAATGTCACTATGCAAAGGACACACACAAGGGGGCTCTAACGCTGACAATGTCCTGGCAGATGTCTACCTGAAAGGTCTCAGGGATGGCATTGATTGGGATGCCGGGTATGCAGCCGTGCAAAAGGACGCCGAGGAGGAGCCATACGACTGGTCTAGCGAAGGCCGCGGTGGTCTACGCAGCTGGAAGGATCTACACTATATACCCGTGGAAGACTTTGACTACGAGGGCTTCGGAACAATGACGCGCAGCATTTCACGCACACTCGAGTATTCGTACAACGACTTCGCTATCGCACAAATGGCTCGCGGCCTGAATAAGACGACCGATGCAAAGCGGTACGAGACAAGATCGCGATACTGGCAAAACCTATTCAAGGAGGACCAGGCCTCTCTCTGGCAAGGAAAGGACACCGGCTTCACCGGTTTCTTCCAGCCCAAGTATCTGAATGGAACATGGGGCGTCCAAGATCCCCTCACATGTTCGAACATCGACCAGAGCGGACACGCCTGCTCACTACAAAACACTGCAGGCGAAACTTTTGAATCCAGCATCTGGGAGTATCAATTGTAAGCTGTCAGATCTCTTTTGTCAACCTAATCCCAGCACCCCAGTCCTCTTCTAACCATCCCCATAGTTTCGTCCCCCACGATATGCAAACTCTAATATCCCTCCTCGGCGGCCCCACCAACTTCGTCGCCCGCCTCGACTACCTCCACGACCAAAACATAACCTACATCGGCAACGAGCCCGCCTTCCTAACAGTTTTCCAATACCACTATGCTGGGTGTCCAGCTAAGTCCACATCCCGCGTACGCACCTATATTCCAGACTACTTTTCCCCCACGCCAGCTGGACTACCGGGTAATGACGATTCAGGCGCAATGGGTTCATTCGTCGCGATGGCGATGATGGGATTGTTCCCGAACCCAGGTCAGAGCGTGTACCTACTCACAGTGCCATTCTTCGAGTCCGTTAGTATTGTTTCCCCGCTGACGGGGAAAACGGCAACGCTGAAGACGGTGAACTGGGCTCAGTATAATACGGCTAATGCTACTGGTGCTGCTGCTGGTGGGAATGGGTTTATTCAATCTGCTACCCTAGATGGGAAGCCTTATACCAAGAATTGGATTGGTCATGATTTCTTCACAGAGGGGCGGGAATTGATTCTTGTTCTTGGAAAGGAGGAGAGTGAGTGGGGGACTAAACCCGAGGATTTGCCGCCTTCTTTAGCACCGGAGGCTGAGGTCCGTGGTGATGATGGGACTGTAAGGGACCCCATGTGGGCGAGTGTTGTTGGGGTTGGGGAGTTTGGTGATTTTGATGGTCTTCGGTCGAAGCGTGCTTTGCCTTCCTAATCGTCTTGTGGATACAGGGAACTTGGTTGGTTGATTTGGGGCTGTGCTGCTTGTAACCCTGGAGGTACCTGCTTCCTCAGCTTGTGTATTTGGTAGGTTGTTTATCCTTATAACATCATTTGTTTGCATTGAATACATAATTCTTGCTTCCAACTCGGAATATCAAGTAGGTTTTGAGTAGATCTGATCTACAGGCATCCTAATTTAAATAAAATACTTATAGAACCCACCTAAAACTGCATAAATTATGTGTCTTTACGATTCAATAAGATTTAATTAATGCAGAACCAAGAAGCCAAAAAGACTGTGGAGCTCAATGGGCCGTGATAGCTATTTACTATCCTGTTATCCCCCGTTGTGAGGTGTGCAGGCAAAAAGGGCGTTGGTCATTTCTGGTTCTTGGATTTATATGGAGTATCTGGCGAGCCATATAATGATTAAATGAAATTTACGTATTTTTAGAAGGATTTACATATTCTTTTCCGTTTCGAGCGCTATTGTATATCCTAATTGATGCGTCGATGATACTGGCAGATATGCCGCCAATGGCTTCAAGGCCAGAGATTACACCATGAGAGGGTAGAAAAAATATTGAATATATCAGCTGCGGAAGCAGAATCGAAGCAACTGTATGTGACTGGAAAATAATAGTCAAGATACATATTTGTGCGAGCAGAGCTAGCATATAATCAAAATGTGAAGTCAGAAAGTCTTTTGATATGATGAATATCAGTCATAAAATCGGAAACATATATACACAGGCCAAGTAATAAAAGTCATCGAAACGCTAGTCTTTCGCACAAGTCTCTCCATTTCAGAAAGGAACAAAACCGAACAGCACAAAACAAGAACCTAGAAGGAGAAGAATAGACCCTCTATCCTTTATTGAGGGGGACGGTGGAACTTGCTCTCAATCCAAGGCATACCAACAACAGTAGCCTTGCGGACCTTATTGCGGACCTTAACAGCCAGCTCGGTACCCTTCTTGTGAAGCCCTTGCTTGACATATCCCATAGCAATATTGGCACCGCCAAGCGACGGGCTCGGCAGACCGGAGGTGACAACGCCGACCTCAACGGGGTTCGCTGGGTCAGAGATGTCCACGACGACAGCGCCCTCACGAGCAGGGGGGGCCCTTCTCAACAGACAGTCCGATGCGACGCTGGGAGATAGTCTTCGGGCTGGCGAGTTGGGAAAGGATGACGGAAGCACCGTTGAAGGTGGCAGTGGCAGGATCGCGACGATCACGGCCAACGACCCAGCCAAGGGCCGCGGCGGGTGGAGTCTGCGAGGTGGAGATATCGTGGCCGTAGAGACACATGCCTGCCTCGAGACGGAGAGAGTCACGGGCAGCTAGACCGGCGAGACGGGACTTACTGCTGTCGGCGAGGAGGAGCTCGGTGACTTGTCGGGGGAGGGATTCAGCGCCGGAAGTCGGGATGGAGATCTCGAAGCCGTCTTCGCCGGTGTAGCCGGTGCGGGAGATGAGGAGGGGGTGAGGAGTTGCGCTGCCGTCGGGCAGGGTGAGGTACAGCTCACGGCAATTGCCAAAGTAGAGGGTGCTCAGGTCAGTTTCGGAGGCGGGGGTGTTTGCGGTGTTGATGAGGGGTTGGAGGACGGAGGCGGCGAGGGGTCCTTGTAGCGCGACCAGCGCGCGGTCTCCAAGGATCTCCCACTTGAGGCTGTCAGCACCGTGCTTGGAACGGTAGGCTTCGATCTCGGCGGTTAGGAAGGCCAGGTCCTCTGTGCGGCGGCCGGCGTTCGTGACGAAGTAGAAGGTGTCTTCGCTGCGGCGGGTGATAACGCAGTCGTCGACAATACCGCCGGTGCCTTCTTCAAGAAGGCAGGAGAGAGTGGAGGTGTTGGGGGCGAGCTTGTCTACTGAGGAAGGAGTCACCTTCTTCAGGAGGTCAACGGCTCCGGGGCCGCTGAGCTGATGCTGAACCCTATAGACGGGGAACTTGGTTAGCCATTGCGAGTTTGTTTTGGCTCGGAAGCGGTTGACTTACATGTGGCTCACATCAAAAGACTGGCCTTCTCACGAGTCCACATGTGGCTTTCCACATGGCTCAAATCCGCGTATTGCAAAGGCATATCGAACCCGGCGAAGGGCACCATCTTAGCACCGTGCTCCACATGCAAGTCATAGAGCTGCGTCTTGCTGAGGGGCTCGCTCGAGTTAGAGGCATAGCGCACAGCCTGATTCACAGCACGCGAAGCTACGGCCACCACTGGCGCATTGGCTTTCAATGACTGACGGGCTGTTGGTCGCACCATAGCCGCGGAGGAGAGCTCCCGCCTAAGTACAGTGGAGCCGATAGAGGCGCGGGGAAGGTTGAGGGTGGCGGCCCTCGCGGCGGCGAGGTCAACACCTCGTGTGAGAATACGGACGCTAGACATGGTGAATCAATGCTGAAGTAATTGAATTGACAAAAGAAAAGAGGAAAAGAGAAATAAATGAACTGCGAGAAGTCACCAATCCGCCGTCGGGGAAGCATCGCGGGAAAGTCACGTGGTGATAGGCGATCGGGGAGTAGCTCGTTGCCCGATTTGGACGTTCACAGGAGGCTGATGGCGATATATAGCTCTTAGAGTCTGACTATATCATTGGCCTGTTTCCATATAGAACGTGTTAACAATTGCATTATCATGGGAGAATCCTCGTTTGTGTTCTCCATCGGAGGCAATTGTGTCCTAGAGTCAGGTACATGGCTACATTGATTGGTAGACCAAAAGGCCATCGGAGTATTGCCGCGGCGATGGCAAATCATACCCGGAGAGCCAAATTGCAGCCCCCAAGCCGATCGCCTGTATTGAATTGGAATTTGACAATTGCATTAGAGAATGCCGGGATAAAAATATACATGTAGGGGAGCAAGCCCCAAGATCCAGGCGTTCCGTCAAGCTATACACAGCAATTGAGAGCCCTCGACAGGCAGTGCATCCATCTGGAAAAAGAAAAATAAAACAATTCCCAATACCCCAAAGGTGGCCAAGTGGTATGTGTAATCCACAATTATCCGCCCCTTTGCTTTCCGGTCATCACAGTCATAAGCCACCGGTATCTAGTCTATGAACCGGTCGGTCGAAAATAACGTGCACAAGAGATCCAAATGCGAAGATGAAGATGAAAAAATGGTACAAACTCCTCGCCCTGCGGGAAGTTTACAGTGCATTGCTGGCACAGGTGAAAACACCACCGACGGTGCCGTCTGCGTAGCTGGTGACGACGGACATAACAGCAGCCTAGAGGTAAATGTATTAGCACGGGGAGAAAAAAGAACAAGTCAATCCAAATAGCGGAGATCATCACTTACGTATGTTCCGGGTCCCAAAAAGAAGAAACCAACGAGAATTAAGAAGACATTAAAAATGAATCCAAGCCAGCCCCGAATTCCACGGACCATGAAGAAACGAGGTCCGTGGTCTTCAGCGCGCATGCGGATATAGGCAGTACCCCAGAAAATGAATCCGAAGAAAGAATCAAAGAGGGAGCTCATAATAGACAACAAGTCGGAGAAAAAGGGAATGACCTCGGCGATGATAAAGGCGGCAAGCCAAAGCGCGGCAAGAATTCCACCCCAGGCAGCCCAGCCAACGACAGTGTTGTTGCCCTTGTGGCGAGTGCCCTCGAACAGGCGGAAGAAGATGAAACGGGCCGAGACAGAGGCGTACAATACGCCCAGGAAGATTATAGTCGGGATCATGAACGAGAAGGAGACCTTCTTGAACACGTCGTCGCCGATGGAGCCAAAGGCCGGCGCAACCATATACTGGTTACCGACGTAGTTATAGGTGACTGCGCCGACAACACTGAAGACGATAATCTCGGCGATTGTCACGGCTGTGACGGACTTCCAAAAGTCGCGGGGCTCCTTCATTTCGGCGATGAAACTGGGAAGGGTGATTTGGCCAATGAAGGTGTAACTGATGTTCAAAAAGGCATTCATGCCTTTGACAAATGAGGTGCCCTTGGCAGGAACGACGAGCACAGTGGGTTCTCCCAGTGCCGCCGAGTATCCTGCTGGGTGATCTTCGACGGAGGCAAACACTGCAGCCAGGACGACGGAGATGAAGGTGAAAAATGCAGAGAGGGTCGCGACTTTAGATAGCGTACTAAATGTGCGGGGCAGCGAAAAGCACCAGGAAATGATGGCGACGACTAGAGAGAAGACGACTGTGCAGACAGCACCGTTGGACATCGTGTTCAAGTACTCGGCACCGACCACACAGTGCAGGCCCTGGATGAAAGTGTTGTTCAGGAGGAACATGACTGCGGTGGCCCACCACGCAATCTTGGAGTCCCAGAACAGGTATTGACCGATGTCGCAAACATCGCGGACTTCCGGGTGTCGCAGACAGAATCTCCTATACAAACATTAGCACCGAGGCTCACCGCTGGTTGTAGCTATTGGACGGGGTATCATACCAGGTGATCAGCGAAGTATACAAGACAATGCCGGCAATAACCACGGTCAAAATCAAACCGGGAACCAGACCCAGAATGGAGTATGACCAGGGGAATGACATAATAGCCAGACAAATGTATTCGGAGAAAAGCAATGCAGCAGTCTGTTTTCAAGAAAAAGGATCAGTCAATCGGCCCCAACTTCCTTATGTCGGTCTAATCGAAGCGTACCTTTTGCCAACTACACGTGCGGTATTTGATTGTGTTCTCGGACTCCATCTCAATCTGGCGACCGATGCTTTCTGTAGTTGAGGATTCGTCGAGAGCAGTGACATTATGAAGCGAGCCACGGCGGCCCTGGCCCTCAATGTCGAAGTCCTTCAGTTTGGGCTCTTGCTCGGACTTGTCAGACAGCTCGACGCTGTTGTGGTCCCGGTCATGGTCCCAGCTGGCAGGGTTAGGCGATCCATTTGGAACAGCCATTTTTTATTTTGAAAAGCGGACGAGCCGCGCTTGTCGGAACTCGGTGGAGTCGAGAGCAGAGTTGAAGATCTGCAGCTGCATGTAATGTTCCTCAAGAAGATAATTGATAGGAGACTGGTGGGGTGTAAGCGGATTGTGTTCTTTTTCTATGTTTGTTCTTTTTTTTTTCTTCTCTGGACGGATGCGCCGGTCAGACACTTACACTCAAATGATTGAATTCTGGGGATGATCGGCAGGTTGGAAGGTGAAGCGATCAAAGCTGGACGGATTAGGGCAAATGCGGGTACCTAAGGTAGTATTCCCTGAACTGCACGCAATTCTCAACTTGGATCGAAGAGTGGGAAGAAGAAGAGATGCAAAGGAAGAAATAGAAGAGAGAGATGAAATATAGTGAGAAGAAAAAAAAAAAAACTCGAAGTATAGTAGAATACCAGGCACTCCGTATGGCGCGATCGCATCTGCATGGTAATCTATTAATTTGGTATCTGGAGAATACCGTCATTTCCGACCTCCACTGAAACTCTTTGACATCCGGAAAGTAAAAAAAAAAAAAAAAAAGGGATAAAAATCAACTAAATCGCAGACCAGGCAAAATGTAGTAATATGACGTTGCTAGAGCCAAGCATCAGCCGCAATTGGCGAGGTATAAGCCGTGGCTTTTGGTAGGCTGTGCCAAGGGACTGTGTTCAGGACCTGATGAAGTCAAAGTACCTGGGCATCAGGGAACTTGGATACAGACCATTGGACTTGAAGATCGCAACTGTACACTATATATAGTACTGATGTTTGCCAGTACATAGGCATCCAGATGTCAGTATACAAAGTGTGCGCCTATTTTCCTCTTTTTCCCTCTTTTGATATCAAACTCCACGGGCATCCCGAATCCGCATTTTTCCAAGGGGGGCCAGGAGCTTAGCTTGCCAAATGATTGGAGTCTCAGAATGTGCTTAACCCACTAAGGCAAAGTCGGTTGCGCCCGCATCTCCGTATCGTGCGATATTCTTTGCATTGAGTGGACTGTGGCGGCCCCGCATGCGGATGGCTGTCGAATGAATCCATCCAGCTCAACGAATCCATGCATACCATGCCTCGCGAACATGGGTTTAGTCATGGAATAGTGGAAACATGGTATATTTGATCAGGGATTTTATTTTCAAAGAGTATGCTTTGGTACTAGGTAATTTATGGAAGGATCGGCAAAAGTTGTCAAATATTGACTTTGGGCTTGACTTTGCACTTAGGTTTTCTGCTTCTTTCTGCCTGAGGCCAACAAAATACATACCACGTGCTGCTGACTCAGAGTCTGGCCCCTGAGGCCCCGGCCCCTTGCTTGGAATCAAGCATAAACCATGCCCAAACACATAATATGCACCTAGGTATTCCAAGATACATACCTGGCATGGTATCTAACAAAAGAAAATATTGAATACTGTTACAAAAACAGTAAACAACATTGAACGTTGAACGTTCTGTACGGGCGACTAAATGTGCCACCGGGGTACAACTCTCTCATTGAATACTACCTGACCGCTTTTCTCACCGCTCCCTCGAAGCATGCTAATTTTAATCTAGTTGTGTACTAATTTCAACCTCTCTTTTACACTTTTAATATAGTAATTTTATGAATAGTCGGCCGCTTATACAGCCTTATATCTTTTTGTTTGTCTTTTTATTGGTCTTTTTGATACTCTTTTTAGGTATATACGAAGGCAGTAAAAAAAACATATTCTGTGCAAGAGAATTCCATTCCATGTACTCCGTACTCCGCACGGAGTATAACTAACATTTGATAAAGTGAGGGCGGATCTAAAATACTGCCTGGCAATATGAACCAATAAGAGAGCTGTGTCCCGGTGGCATACCTAGTCGCCGTAGTTCTGGCCCTCGGCCCCATCAGCCGCTCTTGCGTGCGAACCCGCAGCGATGGCATCAAGATCCACACGGCGTACTCCGGGTGGTGTCGAGGGATTTGGGGGGGCTTTCAAGCCACAGAAAGATCTGAGCTTATTTGGATGCCCTCGGTATTTAATAACATGTTCCCTGTGTAATTTTTACTCTATGACCTTATGATGCGCGACATTTACTACAATATACTTTGAGATCTTTTATATGCACGCAGTGCTCCGTACTCCGTACAGTCAGTCCCTCCGTATCCCTTGCGACCTTGCTGAAACCCAAAATTTACCAGCAGTATAAAGCGTACCCCTTTGATTGGACAACCGAAGCTGTCCTATAGGACGACGTACTTTTGCCTAGAGAGGGGTAAGGCTTGGTTTTGAGATCAGCAGGCTTGTTAGGTCTAGGTCCTGGGCATATTCCAAAGAGCTTGTATTGACTGCAGCGTCCAGAGACGGAATAGATAGTAGATAAGGTAGATATAGACAACAATGAAAAATAAGAAATAAAAAAAAAGGCAGAATGTGTGCAACCTGTAACAACTCCAGATGCAAAACAGGAATTTTGGCCCCCATTGGGAGTACGAAATAATCGAACTCTTTCTGTGCAAGAATAAACAGATTACATCCCATCGTCCTCGGCGTCCAACAGCGCAGCGTAATCGTCCGCGGAGGCGAAAGTGGGCAGCTGCTTGAGCTTGCGACGCTTGCTGCGGTTCGATTCGGGGGCAGCAGCATCGGCGGGCTTTTCGGGCTCTTCGAGATCGATTCCACCCAATTCCATATCCGATGGCAGCTCCTCGTCGCTGTCGATGAAGGCATCGTCGTCCGAGACATCCATGTCGAAATCGTCTGAGTCCTCCTCGGCTTCCTTGGAGGGTTTCTTGGCGGCCTTCTTGGACTTGACCGGGGGCGCGGCTTCCTCGGGCTCGCTGAACTCGGCCATTTCCTCGTCGGAAGGAACATCGGACTCGTCGTTGAAGATGACGCCACCGTCGGAGTCGTCCTCGTCCGCACCTTCCCCATCTTCGCCGGAGTCGAAGGCGGATTCCAAATCGGACATGTCCAGATCGTCGTCGCTGTCCTCGTCGGCTTCCAGCTCGGGGCGAGAGTCGACGAGAGCTTTCCAGATTTCATCCTCGTCTCCGCTGAGACCTTCGTCGGACTGATCTTCGGCATCGGCGTCCTTGCTCTTCTTGGAACGCACCTTCTCCTTGTCCTTGTTGACACGAGTGAAGTATTCGTGGAAGAAGACATCCTCCGCGGCAACATCGTTGGCCTTCTTCTTCCAAAAGGCTTCGGTGTTGAGCGGCATCTGGTTCTGTGCGTTCTTACCAGCCTCCACCAACCGGTCGGCGGCTTCACTACCACCCAGGGGCTGCATGATAGAAGCACCGCGGGAGCTGGCGTTGGCCTTGGGCGTGCGGTATACGAAGCGGTCGAGGAAGTGAGTGAGAGTGTGCAGAGTCAGATCTGGCTTGCCACTCATGGGGTTGTGCTCAAGCAGATTGGTAGCGTTAAGAGAGACGGAAGGATGGAAGTGAGTGGTGAAAGGCAGCAATTCCCAAAGACAACTCCGGTCAGCATTGCTGTGCTCGGGGTCTCGCTTGCGGGGATCGTATACGTTGCTCTGCTTCTTGGCTTCGACGACAGGAGCAGGTTCTGGTTGTTCGTCATCCTCGTCGAGGACGTCACGGAAGACCTCTTCATCATCATCGTCATTCTCCTCCGGCTGATCAACCAAGGACGAAAGGCCTGTGAAGGTCTTCTCGAGCTCGCGGATCATGAAGAAGACACCGCAGATGAAAGAGGGTTGGTGCATGCCAAGTACTTGGACAAGACGCTTCACGAATGCCTTAACTCGGCGGACGTTGAGATCATTCTTAAGAGACTTGAATAGGAGGTTGAGGTAGAGAGATTGCTTTGATGAGGTGGCCACGCGGGGGTCCAGCAAGGACTCATACAGAGTGCGGTAGAAGCGGTCGCCAGAGACTTGGTTAGACACCGTAAGCTGTTGAATCAGCATGAGAGCTTGAATGCTGGTGTTGAAGTTCGAGGAGTGTGTGATACGGAACAAAGTATCGAGGTGCTTGGACATGCTAGTAGAAGTCAGTATACGGTATGGAGGAATATGGTGTTAGAAAAGAAACATACCGCTCGGAATCAGAGTCAGTGAAAGGATAAGCACGGTTGACACCAGTCAAGACACCAGAGATAAGCTTCTCCCGCATTTCATCGTCCTGGGCCTGTCCTTTGGTAGCATCGTCGTCGCCTTTGCCCTTCGGTCCCTTTCCATGCTTGTTATATTTCCCCTTAGAAGCAGGCTTCCCGTTGGAAGCGGGCTTGCCCTGGTGGGAGGGCTTCAGAAGCACGAGGAACAGTCCAAAGTAGATGTCCAACAGCTGAGCTGCCACCTTTTCTTCCTTCAGTCTCAAGATGGTCTGGTTCAGAGTGATCACAGCGTAGTACTTGGCGTGAGAGCTCTGGCCAGGGCGGAACAGCACTTCTTCCACTGACTTGATGATAATCGGCTTCATCATAGGATGCGACTGCATGAGTTGCAGCAACAGGTATGATGCCCGAGAGGCGATCTTCTTGCCGGGATCTCCGAGCTTATTGACCAAAAGTCGAAGAAGATTGGTCTCCTGCTCGGGCTTCTCCTTGAGAAGTTCGTAGACGTAACTGACGGCACGGGTCCGTGAGAATTCAATCTCGTCATTGCACCAGATCTCGAGAATCTTGATAACTTCGAAGAATTGATCTTTCACGAAGTTTTCAAAGGCCCACACAATCAGCTGGCTCTTTTTCAAACCACCCGGAAGAGGCTCTTTCTCGTTCCACCGCCCACCGGCGCCTTGGAATGCTGCGACGAGCCCGGGCTGATTGGTGAAAGACTTCAATCGTCGGTCACTGGGCAGCAGAGTACCCTGCGCGAACATATCCTTCAATGATCGCAGAACTTCAACTGCCTGCGCACGGCTACGCTTCTTTCCGAGACCAATCAAGGTCTCCAGTGCCTTGGTGTTGTGCAAAGGCGACTCTTGAACGTTAAGAGTCAAGGCGGAGATTTTATCGCTCAGGGTACCAGACGCCATAATGGTGGAGTAGAACTTGTGGGAAGAAGAAGCAGATGCCCTCTGGGCGGCCGCATACTCCTCATTTTCTTCCTGTAGCAATTTGTTGGCCAGCTCGTGGACGCGCTCCATAAGATGGCGGGGTAAAGCGTTCATATGTTTCGTGTCGTCGGCGGAGGAGGGCATGGGGATATTGTACCAGTCGGACCGAGGAAGAACATTCTATAATGATCAAATTAGCAAAAGGCGTTTGGTGCCAGGATGGTCCATGACTTACCAGCTTCAAGTACTCCTTGGGAACTACAGATTCAGACTGCTTTGGCATCGGGGCCGGGGCTTCTTCGATATCGGATTCTGGCCCGCTGCTCTCAGCATTGTCCTCACTGTCCTCGATATCATCCTCGCTCTCTATTTCCTCTTCGACGTCTTCGACTTCGTCATCCGCTAGATCCTCGGGCACGACATGGCCTGAAGCCTCCAACATGCTAGAAAGCTGCTTCCGAAGATCATCGTCAACATTGCCGGACTCGCCCTCAACTTCAGACTCAGAGTCGACACCAGCAAGTAGATCAAGATCCTCCTCGGTACCACCCATAGCTAGAATTTCCTGGCGCAGTGTTTCGTCATCGTTGCTCTTCTTGCCAGCTTTGGGCTTTTCTTGCTTGGCAATTCCACCCTTGTTCTGCTCGCGAGCAATCACCTCGCCGTTGCGATCCCGCTTCTTGCCTTGGGCAGAATCTTGAGGGCGGCCGGGCTTGGCGGGAGATTGTTTTCCTTTGTTTGCGGAAGCATTGGAGGTAGGGGCCGATGTCTTGGTATTATCTTTCTTGCCTTTCCCGGTGCTCTGATTCTGGTTCTTCAAACGCTGTTCGATTTTTTGTCGTAGACCTGCGAAGGCACTCTCGTCCGGCATGAATGGCGTAGTTTCCGCAGCGGGAGCTGAGACGCTCGTCGCAGGAGCAATCTCATTAGCGCCCGAAGAGCGCTTTCCTTTCCCTGCAGCCATGGTGTATTTTGTTTGTGGTTGACTGATGGAGGAAAGAAAATTGAACGGAGAAATCTTTTGCGGCGGGTTATCGGGGCGCTCGGACCAACACGATAAGAAACATCGGAGAAGGGAGACTCGGCTTGCTCTACAATTTATTTTGTGTTTGGCCAGCAATTCAATTGCCAAAAATAATAGTTTTCGACGCCTTGGAATATCTTGATCGATGATTTCTAGGCTACGACCTCTATCAGGGCCCATAGCCGGGCGGCGGCTAGCGTTGAGCCTGCGCGTTCAGCAATGCAATCTTCATGTACGCGCTTCCAAAATATTGGTTAAATACCCTTGATAGTGAGTACTGACTCGGTGTAGGTTGACGGCAGAAGCCGTGTTTCAAATATCTGGATCCCTACAGGTGGTATTTCCAAGAAGCCCGTTGATGGTGAAAAGGGTACGCCATTCAGAACCCCGATAGGAATTGATTATCACCAGATATTAACGGAGGTCTAGAGGATGCCAATGACCTGCTAGTCCGAGGTGGTTTCCTCCGACAGGTGAGCAATCACATCTTTGTATCCAATTAAATATCTCTGACAGCCCTCCAGGCATACTCTGGAGTGTTTCATCTACTCCCACTCGGTTTACGCGTTCAAGATAAGCTTGAGCGCCTGATTGACAAGCATATGCGCTCACTCGGTATGGAATATACCCCGTGTCTGGCATGGGATGGTAACTAAAGCAAATCCAGGCGCATCTAAGGTCTCTTTGTCCTCGATATCCTCGCAAGAATTATGGGGACAGTCTGGCAGACTGACCGACGGCTCAGAAGTAGGTTGATCATACCCACTGTCTTTCAAAATGTCACTAACATCCAAACTAGCTATTCCGATTTCATGATCGGAAAGACACCCCATTTCTCCTGGCCCCAACACACGAGGAAGAAATTACAACACTTGTGGGGAATCTAACAACATCATACAAGAGCCTGCCTCTGCGGGTATATCAAATATGTGAGAACATTTATATGCCTGGTGCTTGTGAAATTCACTGACGCAATGATAAATGAAGCGCGAAAGTACAGAGATGAAGCCCGGCCCAGACAGGGCCTGCTTCGTGGGCGAGAGTTTATCATGAAAGACCTCTATACATTCGACTACAGTGTCAGCGAAGCGCTGAAAACATATGAAGCAGTCAAACATGCCTATACCCAATTATTCGATGAACTCAAGATTCCCTACCTGGTCGCGGCAGCAGACTCGGGGAATATGGGCGGCTCATTGAGCCATGAGTACCACTTCATCAGTCCCAAGGGCGAGGACGAAGTGGTCAGCTGCTCACACTGTGACCATGTATATAACGAAGAACTTGCAGACGGCAAGACGCACAGCTCTGAGGAGTCCGAGCAGACCACTGCACCTGGCTTCCAGACCGATGATAAACTTGTCGAAGGTGGACCCACAATTTCAACTGGCATGTGGATGGCTATCTCTCACGATAGCAACACCATCGTGCGGAGCTGGCACCCCAAGTTTTCAATGCAGAACGGCGCGACAGAGCCTGTTGAGCGCCATGTCAACTCACACGCCGTCAAGGCGGTAGCGACCGCCGCTGGTATTGATCTCGATCTAAGCGTGGAGAACCCACTAGAGCGATGGACCGCCCACGTAAAGGCAAACAAGTCCTCGACGCATAAGCCGCGCGTGTTGGACCTATACGACTCGCAGGTTCGGGTATACCAGCGCCCTCCGCTGAGTGATCTCCTCCAGGAAGTTGGCTGCACGGCCTCGGACATAGATTACTCTAAGCTGGACCGATTCCCTGGGACTTCAAACAAACTCAGCCTTGTCCGTGTGCATGACGGAGACCAGTGCTCGCAGTGCGCACATGGAACTTTGACTAGTCACTCTGCCGTGGAGCTAGGACACACATTCCACCTAGGAACTCGATACAGCAAAGTCTTGAATGCGTCTGTTTCTGTCAACTCTGCTCTTCTCGAGGGATCTTCGGATGCAGATGCGAAATCCTCAGCCAAGGAACAAATCGTACCCATGCAGATGGGATGTCACGGTATCGGTGTCTCGCGTATGATCTCCGCAGTGGCGAACCGCCTTGCTGATTCCAAGGGACTCAATTGGCCACGTGCTATGGCACCCTATGAGGTTGTGGTGGTTCCAGGAAAGGGGCTGGAAACCGTTGCGGATCAGGTCTATGATAGTCTTACCGGCGATGCCGCGGCTCCTGTCGATGTTATCCTCGATGACCGTGACAAGAGTATGGGCTGGAAACTTGGTGACGCAGATTTGATTGGATACCCTATCATTGTTGTTGTTGGTAATGGGTGGAAGAAGAAGGAAACTCTGGAGGTGCAGTGCCGTCGGTTGGGCGTTAAGGAGGATGTGTCGTTGGATGGACTGCGCACATTTGTTGAGTCCTTGTTGGCGAAATTGTGAATGGCTGGAAGCGACAGCATGTAATATTAGCTAGTCAATCTGTAAATTATCTCATCTCCGATCAAGCTACTGCTAAATGTAAGGTCACCAGGGCTAGTTCCCAATTTTCTTGACAATGATGAGCAACAACAAAGCATGAAACCCGAGCTGCCATCTTTCATGCCTCAACTTGAGTTGAGGGATATATATATATATAGCGCACATAACTTCTACGGAAACAACCATTGACCACAATCCAGTGAATGCTATCTACTACGGGGCACAGTAGCGGTGTAGTTGATAGGGCGTGAGCCCCTTGACCATCTAGAAGTAATGCATTGCATCGATAACGCTCAATATCCACTTTTGCTCCGGATTTCACGTTTTCCGTAGTGATCGACCATTTGAGGTTCTCCACGGGGTTGTCCACGCCGAACACTCCGGTCCGAATACTCCGGTTTGTCTTACTCCACCCGCCGATATAGAAATGGCCCTGACTCATTAAAAGGGCATTGATTCTATCTTTTTGGCTCTTGTTAGATTAATTTTATACTTATTTTCTATTACAATCTATTACTCATCCCTGAAAATCAATATAAGCATCACATCATGACCCGGACCAACATCCACATTCCAAGCCTCGGCGGAACCAATGCCTTCACCCGGACTCTGAACAAGGAAGATGTGAAGATCTGCGTAGCTGTCGAAGAAGCCTTTACAGAGGCAGAGCGATGCTCCGAGGAAAAGGTAAGCCCGAGCCTGAACCAAATGAGTTATTTCCAAGATTGTTTCTTCTGACACGGAGTAAGTTCTGTTATCGTCTGGGAGCATGCCCGGAACTATGTCTGGGACTCTTTGTTGAGAATGAGCAAGACGCAGCTTCACCTACACTCATTGGCCATGTCATTGCAGTCCGCTCTCCCTATACACGTATCACGGACGGATCGATGTCAATGCCGGAGAATTGGCGATCACTGGATGATGAGCCTGTTTTCGTCAATGATGAGTTAATCGGGAATCACAAGTATGGTGATAGCATTGCAGTTCACTCTGTTGCTATTTCGCCGGAGTATCAGGGCAAGAAGGTTGGGAGAGCTCTCGTCCGGGCGTACCTTGAGCATCTTGGGAGGGGGTGTTTTGGGGCAAGCAAGGTTGTGCTTATTGCGCATGACTACTTGGTAAATTTCTATGAGAGCGTTGGTTTTAAGAACCAGGGGAAAAGTCAATCCACCTTTGCAGGTGGTGTTTGGTTTGATATGGTATGTTCATTCGCGATTTGAAGTAATCATCCAGTGCTAACCCATTTCTAATAGACTTTTGATCTGGAATGATCCCAATTACGGGTTTTGTTTCTTGCACTGCAATTTACACAGGATTGAAGCGACTTTACAGGCATCAAAGAAGGTGACACCCAGAATAAAGATAGCCTTGGGAATAAATATAGAATCTTTTGCAGCACCCTTTCTTCCACCTCCGCCAACTATTGCTCACAATATCTTTTGTGAGCACCAAAAATCGAAGGTTACCTGTCATCATCTGCAATGTAGCCACTGGACCGGGTTTGCTGGCTGCCATGTCCCTCGGAGCTCTCTGAAACGCCATTCACATACTTCAAATCTTCCAAGTCAATCATCACGAAGGATTGTGACATGGGATTCCACAGCACATTTCGGAAGGATGCATCTCTTTGAATAACTCCGTGTTCTTGAAATACATCCTGAAGTTTATGCATCTCCTGTTCGAGGAACTGACACGTTTCGAGGGTCGCATGCTCCTCCTCCGTTCGGATGCCAGACCAGCTGAGAAGCAGCATGTATTCCATTCTAACCCCGTGATACCAATATGGGATCTTGGGTGAAAACATCCCAAGACATACCGGAATTTGACACCCCTGCAACGACATCAAATTCTCATAGTTCTCCAATTCAGCATGGATCCTGTCCGACTGCCTCATACTGGTGGCCTTGATCAACATCGTGTACCCATGAGATAGCAGTGTTGCTTTTGACAGATAACAGACTCGACCGGTAATATGTAGCTGCTGGAATCCTCTATACCGATTCGCTCGAAGTTGTTCATTCATCCTCTCGCAGATCTCCTGTGAGTTGATTCGGTGTTTTACTACGCCATGCTTATCAGCGTTCGGACAGTTTTGATCTAAAAGATCCTTTTCAAAGGTGCCCCGAAGACATGCCTGGGTACAGTAAGGCCTAAAAACGTCCGACTGTTGTGGACCGGAGCCTACAGAATTTCCCCTTGGTATGTTTGCATACAGAAGGTTGCCCCAGAATCTCGGCCAGAATGAGTTTTCATACATGAACTCTGCTGGTGGGCGGAGTCGAAGGTCATCCGGGGCTTGGGGCATGAAGATCGAATAATCGTCTTCGAGAGGGCGATAGGACTGATAAACTGCGTCTTGCCATTCCTGCGATGGTGGAGTGGAATTTAAAGATTGTAGTGCGAAAGCGAGGACTCGGCCCAAAGCCGACCGGCGAACCCAGTTTGAATCCGCATCATAGCCATGAGAATCGATGTCTTGCGTGGGAACACAGAGATAGTATTCGACAACACTACAATCATCTAAGGGGATGTGAAGAAATACCAAGGCCTCTCCTGTGTAGATATACCCATACCGGCGTCCTGAGCAAATCATTCTTGAATAGACTCAAACAATCGCATGGACCACTATGGCGGTGGCATGTTCCTCAAATGTATTCGGTCCCTTGTCGAAGGACCTTAGCGGTGATGTTGCGTGCAACCCTGCAACCAGTTCAGGCACCGTCAGACAAAACGAGGGAATATACAAAACTGCGTACGCCGGCTCTTCGAATCCGAATTTCGCAACAGCAACGCAGCAATCATGCAGGCGGTCGAAGTTCAACTGTCCACGGACATTGAACCTGTATCGCAGGGTGTCCTTTTGCTCTATAAAATTAACAATCATCCCAAGAAAATCATCCAGTGTTCTGTGTGCAAATTGCTTTAATGTGTCTTCCGAATGCACCGGGTACCACTGCAAGAGTTGATCAGTGTATTGGATAGAGGCTTGCGAAGGAAAAATACACGCATTGACAAGGTCGGACGCGCCGAGGATGTTTTCCCACATGCCTTCTTGGAGCCATTCTGCCCATGTTTGATCCATAATGTAGTGAGGGGATATGAAAATACAAGTTGAAGAATATGCCAATAATAGTAGGCGAAAAGTCTCTTTGACAGAAGTTTAGAAATCTGAAGACGTGCCGATTTGTTCCTGCCGAAGGATCCCCTTTGTTTACCTACAGGTACCTGATATAGTTATGATTTCACTGCCCCATTGCCTTATTGCTTCAATAGTCATTGAACAATACTAAAAATTTATTCTGCATATGTAACGACCGGAATTATTGCGGTTATCATGTAGGTCACTCTACCTCATGGGGTAAGGATGAAGAAAATACCAAGTTACCAGCGATAGAGAAGGCATCAACCCAACAGTTTCAGTCTGAAGATATCCAGCACATGGAAATCTGTGAGAGTTTACCTGACCCCGTCACCAAGTGCAATGATTTGTGGTGGCCTTTCAATCTTCTGTCTGAAGATGTATCGCTTGATCCACCAAGGAAGCCACACAGTGAGTTCATAATGAATGAATTTCTTGGTCGGCACCGAGAACACCTCTGCAATACATGTCAGTATATGTTCAAGTAAATTTGAGAGATGACTTACGATCCAATTCTTCTAGAGTCAACTGCTTGGTCTCTCTGACGAAGCAGAAGATCATAAACCAAGCGAGCAGGTTAAGACCAGCATAGAAGCCAACTAAAGGAAGGGTCAGCAATTTGAACATCGCGGTTTAAAAGTGTGTCAACTTACATGCACCGGTTTTGGTCATCACAGTCATCATTCGAGGGAAAGTTAGACTAAGGACGCCAGCTGGGGAAGATATTGTTAATGCGATGCTCGATTGGATTTGATTTTGGAATACCCACCAAAAGTGTTGTTGATGCAAACAGCCCACGCCATTCCTTGTTCTCGCTGAATAGTCGGGAATACCTCAGCAGAGTATTGGAAAGCGACTGGTCCTTCACCTAAGGAGTAGGCAATAGTAAACAGATACACAAACCTAATAAGACCATCTCAATCAGTCTATGCTCGGACAAAGTAGAAATAATACTTAAACCTACAAGGCAACCGGTGCAATCATTGCGGCGTGATTGTCCGTGTTGTTCAAAAGAGAGAGACCACCGGCTAGTAGAAAGATGCACATCAAAGGGAATGTCTTCGTAAGAACAAATCAGTAATATTCTGTAAAAGATCCTGGAACGACTCACAATTAAGGTCAGGGTTCTTCGGCCTTTGGTATCGATCAAGAACAAAGTAGGGATGGTGGACACGACTTGAATAGCACCGTAGCCAAGCGACGCATACAAGGCTTGGTCTTCTGTGTAGCCGACATCCCGGAAGATGGTTGAGCTGTAGAATGAAATGACTAAAATGTGTTACCAATTGCTACTCCCATGGGATGAAACATAACTTACTGTTAATACCGCACATTTGCTGCGCAATCATAACAGTCGAGGCACCATAGTTAGCCCGTCTGATTCTCGGCACGGCAAAACAGTCCCACAAACGGGAGAAATAGCCTGCACCCCGTGCCTCCTTGAGTTCCTCTTCATAGATAACATATGAGTAATAGTAGTCTCTCGCAGCGATAATCGGGTGAGCTCGCAACCGCAACATCGACTGGAATGCTTCGGCGTGTCTGTTATGCTTCATAAGCCAACGAGGAGACTCTGGGCAGAAAAATATGCCAACGCCGAGGATGAAAGATGGAATGAATGCGGAACCGAGCTGGAGACGCCACGCAATATCTTTTACGTCTTTGACAATAACGTTGGCAGCAAAGCCCAAGAAGATACCTGCACTAGAGATCAGCTATATTTCTTGACGAGGGATGAGAGATACCCACCGGCTACAACCCAAAGTTGCCAGAACATGACAAGAGCACCTCGAGTTCTGGCTGGAGCCATCTCAGCCGAGTAGATAGGCACCGTAGCGTTCTTTGCACCAATGCCGATACCCATCACAAATCGCGCAACAAATAGTCCTTGCCAAGACTTTGCAAAGCCAGAGCCGATTGGCGTGGCAGTGAGACAGAGAGCAGTGACGAAAATCTCACCTCTTCTACCCAAATAGTGGTTAAGTGGATCGACAATCCAAGCACCACTGTTTATGAAGTCAGTCGCCAAACATAGAAGGAGATCACTCCTCACTGCTGCTGCTAGACTTACATAAGACCAGCGGTCAAGAAGATAATAGAGTTGACGATTCCCACGATCCATTCATCTTTTCCCTCGCCATCAATACCGAATTCCTTGGGGAAGGACAAATTGGCACCGTTAGATCCAGTCTGATCCCATCCTTGTGTAGCGGCTCCGACAGCACACAGGCCAATTGAGTACCAAAGCATAAACGGGCCGTGCCATTTGTGGTCCCTCTCATATGCGAGTGCGGTGCGCTCCTCTTCATAAATCTCGGGAGCCGATTCGAATTCTTTGGGGCTCCTTGCAACGACAGCAGCCCGACCAAACAGATCGGCGTACTCGCTCATATTGTGCGACTCTGCGTACGCCTGGGCATCGATAATAGCCTGCTCCCTGGAGCTACGCTGTAGACGCAAGTACGGTCAGTGCTCATGCTCGGCATGACCATGAAAGATGGGAGCTTTCAGTTGTAGGCTTACCATCAACGGATTCTGAACGATGTTGATACCAGCAGCCTGGCGGCGCTCAGGTGCACCTGGGTTGGCTGCCTCATCCAGCTCTGTCTTGCCTGAGACCGCATTCTCATAGTGAGGAGGAGGGTCCTTAGCCGACTTTTCATCCATGATGGGGAGTTTTTTGGTGGCTTTTTCAGATTCAGGAGATCTTTCGTTTTACGTTTTAAAAAAAAGTTTAGGAGGGAGACTGGGAAAGATTGGCTACCCCACGGAATATAAAAAGAGATCAAACTTTCCCCGTGGGGTTGACACAGCTGCAGATCAGCCCCAAAGTAAACCTGTGGCTTTGTCTAAGGACAGCCACATTATACCACCCGTCAGCACTAAGACGCTAAACGGGATCATAGCACCCTGGGGCCAAGTCACAGGCAGGACGCCATACTACTAAATCTATACGTTGTGGCGCCACCGACATAGATAAAAGAGTCTCGAGCGAGGCTTGGAAGAGTGTAACACAGTTGTCCAAATTTCAAAATCAACCCGTGTCAATAATCATCGATCATCGCTGAATCGACCATGTCAAAGCGCATGCGGGGGAAGAAGGATGATCATGTAGGCCAAGCCTCGGCCTTTTCGGGTCATGCGACATACAACCTGGTCGTAAGGGAATGGAATAGGAAATATAACGTATGTTTTATTACATGTGGCTGGTTGTCCGTTCGATTCTCTCGTAAATCTGAAAAGGAGGTGAATTTTTCGGATTCTTGCATATGCTACATCCCTGCATATGACAAAGAGCGTGTGAGACTGCAGTCAGCATCGGATATACCCGGATCACATGATTCCGCTCAACCCTCTATTCAGCCGCGAACTCGTGGCATTGGAGATATTTGGCCATATTATAGGATGAAACTCGGGATAATATATGCGAGGGATGGAACTCTATTGTGAGATCCAATGCTACCTAATTTTGCTCTTCGATGATGTAATAAAGCATACTATAGAGTCCCCTTCATTTTAGGTTGTTACATTAGTGTAGGTGTCCAAGCGGTCTGACGGGGTGCGCGATTGCCTCGCGCCTTAAGCAATGGGACTCGTCCATCGGCATGCTTGTCCCCTAGGCAGGAAGGGCCCCCTCCACAAGTCCAATGCCCAGAACTTTCCAGGACCCTTTTCTCTGCTTGGCTCGTAGCTTGACTAGCCCAAAATCGAGAACCGAATGCACGAACTCCACACCGAGAAGCGCTGGAGGGGGAGGGGGGGACCTGTGGCCAAGCTCAAGTTGGGACGACGTAGCCGACTATACTGACTGAGCGATATTACTGGGGGACCAGCGGTGGAGTTATAACGGAGTACTTCTCGACTTCGAACAAGCTGAGTATTTCTTCGACACCAAAGCAAACCTCCAGCTACCTTGGTTTGATAGTCTATTTTATATTACCTCGGTTTCTAAGAGTGACCCCAGGCGGCATGTCGTCTTCCGGAGCCAATCAAAGAGACATAGAAATAGAGTGAGTTCGGAGTTCAGTATGACTTAGATGGTTGCTCAGGGAATTTATATAGTGCCTATGAGTTCTTGGAGAGTTAAAACAACGGAAAACGACAAACAGCAAAGACTGTGTGCCGCCCAGAAGAATTACGGCTTCTTACTATAACCATCGTTTATCAACTTGAGTTTATGGTAGACAACCCCAAAACCCGGGCTGGTGGGGTGATATTATCAGATGCTCGGCGCTTTAATGTACGGAAAGCGGTCACCCTTGCACCCGGCACCATCCGAACACCATATATCGGATATCCTTGGGTTCTTTGGAATCGGATCAAGGAATTATCTTAGAATTTTATTCCTACAAGAATTAATGCGCCAGAGGTTGGTATGGACGTGAACGATAATTTTACGCCTACTATCTATATAGATTACAATCCTATTTATAGATCCAGACGGTAAAAACTAGACTAGCACTTTTTTCCTATTTTGTTTCTAAATGGAGGCTCTAGTTACTCTTGGACACCATCTCCCTTTGCCCTCCTTTGTTTTCAGATGAGAAAGAAAACAAAGGCTTGCAATTAATATCCTTAATTAGCCCCTGGTCGATATAGACATTGTTTGGATTTGCCGAGCATCTCATCAATGCGTTGCTTTGTTCTAAAAAAACGTTGAGAATAGAATCTGTCCCTTTGTGGCTCTCGAAATACATAGGTCATGCTTGCAATAATCTAACAAGTAACACAAAGGGTCTCTTGGGCATTTAGCAGTTGTGGAATCCTACATAAACCATCATTATTTCCAACCATTCCTGTCAATTCCAAGTTATCAACTCAAGCCAATAACACAAACAAGCCAACAGATTAACTTCTATAAAATTCGCCTCTGATCAACCTTTTCCAACATGGCTCGCTTTTTCACAAATATGAGAATGAACATGAACGTAAAGCACGAAGATTCATTTTTTCACTCAATTGGTATTAATATGGCCGCGAACCCTGGAGGTGCCCAAGCCGTCGTCCACTTACTCCGAGAGATCTACAATCCGATGTTGTACGATTGTCTTTCAAAAGGAGGCCATTGGAATTCAGTATTCACAGGTAAGAAGGGATTTGATATCAGACGTAGGATCACCGCTAGGCACAATGACTTTCCAGCTCTAGTTCTCGCTCATGCTCCAGATCGAGTGGACCTCACCGAGCGTCTATTCGATCTTCTTCGATTTTACCGCTTCACTGATGCTACATGGAGAGCCGTAGATCCAACTTATCCTGTTGTTGACCCCGTTCCTGTTGTCCCTCTCCCTGCTGCTCCAGGCGGCCTTGCCCCTCACCCTCCGGCAGCACTTACTCCTCCTCCTATTATTCCTCTCACTTTTACCACTGCTCCAGATCTTCATCCTGCTACTCCTACTGCTGATACTCCTATCCCTCCTGCTTTTTCTAATGCTCCTATTCCTATTGCTCGTGTTCCTCTCCGTACTCCTGCCCCTATTGCTAGTACTCCTATTCCTCCTGCTTTTTATGATGCTTCTATTCCTATTGCTCGTGTTCCTCTTCGTACTCCTGCTCCTACTGCTGCTCGTGCTCGTGCTCGTGCTCGTGCTCGCGCTCGTGGTGCTGCCCGCCCTACTGCCCCTACTCTCGCTCCTGGTCCAGCCTTTGCCCCCGCTCCTCCCCCCGCTCCTGCCCCTGCGCTTGCTCCCACTCCCGCTCCTCCTGCTGCTCCTGCCCGTCCTACTTCCCTTGCCCCTACTCTCGCTCCTGGTCCCGCCCTTTCTTCCGCTCCTCCCCCCGTTCCTGCCCCTACGCTTGGCCCCGCTCCCACTCGTGCTCGTGCTCCTGCCCGTCCTACTGCCCCTACCCCTACTCTCACTCCCGCCCCCGCCCCCGCCATTTCCCCCGCTCCTACTGCTCCTCCCCCCGCTCCTGCTCCCACCCCGATTCCTATTCGCGCTCGTACTCCTGCCCCTTCCCCTATTCCAGCGCCTATTCCCGCCCCTGCCCCCGCTCCTACTCCTGCCCTTGTTCCCGCTTGTGTTCCTGGACGTCTTCTTGCCCCTGCCCCTACTCCTAGATTCACACCTGCTTTTGCTGCTGCTTTCGCTGCTGATCGGGCTGCTGCGGAGGCAATTGCTAGAGATGCCGGTGCGGATTCTGGTAATGCTCCTACTGGTAACACTCCTCTTATTCTTACTGATGACGCCCCTGACCGTACCCCTTCTCCTGGAATCAGTCCTGCCTTTCGTACTGACTATGTCCCTGCCCGTGCCCCTTCTCGTTCAATTAGTCCTACTTTCGCTGCAGCTTTGATTGCTGCTATCGCTGCAGATGACGCTGCCGATCGGGCTGCTGCCGAAGCAGTTGCTAGGGATGCCGGTGCGGATTCTGGTAATGCTCCTATTAGTGAGATATCTCCTCTTTATCTTTCTGGTTATGTCCCTGTCGGGGCCCCTTATCCTGGAATCACTCCTGCTTTCACTGCTGATGAGGCTGTTACGGAGGCAATTGCTGGCGATGCCGGTACGGATTCTGGTAATGCTCCTACTACTGACACAACTACTCTCATTCTTACTGATGATTTTCCTGCCCCTAGCCCCATTCCTGCTCATGTTCCTCTCATTCCCCCTGGTGTTGGTATAGATCCGGATCTTCCTCTCGTGATTGCACCGGAAGTTCTTCACTGTCCTCTCCCGGGTAGCCCACAACCTGGATACTATGTGCCGGTTCCTGCGGAAGTTCCATCTCCGCCTTGCACTGGGCTAGATGCTTTCACACGTACTACGGAACGTACTAATCGCAAACGGGCTGGAGATGACCCAGGGGATTCAGAGACTGCCCCGCCTCAAAAGAAGAGATCGACCGATGCTAACACGCCAAAGGAGAAGACCGAATGGACTAGTTTTACCACTCTAAGTGACTCGTCTTCAGAATGATTCACGAAGCCTGGATGCTGATGGCGATACTCCGATGGACGAAAACTATACGGCTTTTAAGGTTAAGAATAAGGAAGTTGAACCAGGGCCTGGCGTGTGGTCTACGATGCGAGATTATCTTGGTCGTATAGGCCGCCAACCTGCTCCAGAAGAACCGGATGAGGAGCTCTAGAAGGGCCCAAATATAGACAGGTAAGTGATCTATTCCATGACGATTTAACACAGCTTAGGGTGTATATATATGGGTTTTATAACATAAAAAGCAAAACAGAAGAAGATGAAGAACCAAATGTGATTATAATACATAGACAATGCAGGCCTTAGAATCATTAGATATATCTTTGATATGCTACTTGATTTTATGTTAGACTACAGTGTTTATTATCAAGCCTTGATTATTTGATACGGTAAATATGCCTTCTTTCAATTACTTGTTACGTACCTTGAAATAATTATAAGTGCACGTGCGGCCATTCTTTGAGTGGATTTATCCACATGTGCTTAAGACAATCTCCTAAACGATCGTGAATATGCCGCGTAGAGATGTAATAGTCGAATGGTATATAGGGTACCACGTGTTATACATGAACAGATTGATATTAAGAATTATTCTTTTCGGTGGTTGCAATTCCATATCTAAGCAATTGACAATTTCGTCGTATATTATTCCTGTACATAAATATGTCCATTCACTATATCGGAGGCAAACTAGGATCCGAAGCCAACAAAGAAGGGTGATACGCGAGGTTCTCCCAAAAGTCAGTCTCGAAATCACACAGATCCTGGCTGAAAAATGCAGCCCAATCGCCATTCTCTCCTAGATGTGGTGGCAGTTGCGTTGGCGATTGTATCCCTTCACGGTGTATAGAATCGAGGAAGCGCTCAATCGTCTGTGTCGCCTTTGATATCAAGGCGTAGTTTGGGTCTCCGCGCCGAACGATGCTCCCTACCTGCACCTGCGCAACAAAGATACCGAGATTGAGTATTGTTTTAGACCATGAGTCTCTTCCTTGGATTAGTGTGCGGTGTTGTTTCAGCATTGAAAGAAGGATAATCCCTGAAGCTGGGAGGCCGAAGTGGGCGATCTAATCGGGGTTTAATCTAGTAAGTACAGGTTCTGATCCTGGAAGTAGATAAACATACCTTCCAAACAAGTCCTGTTCCAGAGTTCACCAGTTGGTCTCGTAGAAGAATACTGTCCACTACAATAGAAAGCATTTGCTCCGAGATGTCGAGTATAGACGAATCGGGCTCGGTCAGAGTATCGAGAAACGCCAATTGAAGTAGAAAGAGAACATGTAGTTGGTCCAGGCGTATGCTAACTAGAAGGTCGCGTTCGAATGCATCCCCAGAACATTCTTTCAGAGCGCCCGAAAGTCGGAAGCGAGGAGGTAGATTTTCCCATTGAATTTCAGCTTTTCGCCGGATGATGCTATGTCAAAAATTAGTATGACCAAGGAAATCCTACATTATATGGCTTTGGCTTACCTAGCTTTCTGATTGAAATTCTCGCGTTGCTTTGATCGGAGCAATTCGAGGACATCTTCTTTCAGCGCAGCACAGAGGGTTGACCACCTGATACCTGACATGTAGCAGATTGGTGTATCTGTTTTCCATCTAACGACCTCGTCCTCAACGTGCGACGTGTTCCAAACCTGATCCGAGCTCGTAGGGGTCAAAGGTACTTGAAAATGGCAGAACCGCTTGCTCATCCGAGGTGGACGACCTAGGAATATAGCCACATTCTTGTCCGCTGAGTATGTGGTGGCCCAAGCCGTCTTTCGTAACTCCGCAAGAAAATTCGGAATTTGGGGTTTGGTTTTTTCGACATTCTCATGGTATCCAAGTGCAAACATAGACGACACAACATCTCCAAGTCTACTCCATGAATGATAGCCTTAATTCTCGATAAGCTGCGAGTTTTACAAACAAAACTGAGGGGGGTTTCTTACTTTGGTCCCCATCAACATGGGTGTGTACAATAAAGTTCTCATACTGTAGAACCAGTTGTAGATCGTTCAAGCAATCCAGCGAGAGGGCGATATCTAACGCAAGATCACTGAGCTTTGTAGATAGCCTTCGAAGGATAAACTGATCCTTTTCGGTTTTGAACAATGGCGGGAAAAATGATATATCTATTGCTGCTCGACTCACAGCAGAGAGGAAAATACCTAGACTTTCCCATCGGAATTTCTGGTCAAGGAACTGTGCAGAGAAAGTTTCCATGTCGGACGTGCTGCTAAACCTCAAAGGTTCCCGGGAATTTTGAGTTAGACGTTGGGCGTATGCCAAATGCCAGTTGTCTTCTTGCGAGAAGGACGTGAATAGGCGGGTCATGTCTTCAGTGCACTTCTCAGTAAAAGGCTCTGCCAGAGCTAGGTTCGCTCCCGTTGCTAGCCAGAAGGTAACAAAATCCTTCATGGCGGCGAGTGGAAATGTGTTTAACAGCTGCCTGAGAATATCTGCGCCTTGAATTAACAAAATATTCTCGCCAGTGGACTGGGACTGCATCAACATCGTCATATCCTCAGAAGGATGGTATGTATCGGATGTATGATAGTCTTGGGGGGAAATTTCATTGAAAATAGCGACATGGCTAGAGGATCCTAGAAAGCCCGGGTTCGGATAGGGATTATTCCTTGGGGTGAAGGATGGCTGAGCCGGAGGTAACCGACTGCAGATTCAATAAGCATGTGGGAATAAAGCGAATATAATCACATATCGCATACCTAGGAGACTGCAGGGGTGTAGAACTCTCCACCCTTTTTCTTTTGAAAGGAGTCGTTCGGTAAATGCAGATTGCAGCTCTATCGTTACTTACACACCGAGTACATGCCGGCCGCTTATGATCACAGGCGACCTTTGCTTTTCGGCAAGCTTCACATGCTGCCAGTCTTGAAGCCATTGAGGTGTAGTGAAGAAGGATTACGGAGCGGAGCGGAGAACTGGGAATCTTCGGAGTGATCTTTTCCCCGCAGATAACATTCTACCTCCAAGTAGTCATAGATAATGAATACATGGAGTATACACCGACAACTTATATTTAGCAAATTTAGAAGGTCTAAATATAATATAGGGTTGAAATTAAGCCTTTGGTCATTGTCAAAGATATGGTCTGTACAAGTTACTTGGAAGTGAGGTGGTCAGGTGCGTGTGTATAAACATAACCCGCCACTATCACCACAATCGCCACGCATTCAACCCAGGAGTTTTCTGAAGCTCCCCCACCACCTATACACATACAGTCCCAATGCGAGGACCTGATCTACAATAACACAAACCCACGATCCGGAATTGATTTCCTCAAGTACCCTATTCTACCTCCCGGATTCCAAAATGTCACAAAACGCCCCATCCTCAGACGGAGCTCCCCAAGGAAGTGCGTCTTCAATCCTCCCAAGCACCAAGATGACGCCTGCAGCGCCGGCTTCCGGCTCTCCGTGTCATATGGACATAAATACCCAGCTAACCACCTGGAATCAGTTAATCTTGCCTCACTCTCCGTTCCTCAGCTCCGCGCACTCCAAACCCGCCTTACCTCCGAATTGGAACACCTGACCACCTCGCACACGAAGCTACGCGCCGCCCAAGCCAAGTTCCGCGACTGCGTACGCTCGATCAATGACGGTGTGATTGGAAACGAGAAGAAGGGAACCGATGGTCGTGATGAGATCCTCGTGCCCCTCACCAGCTCGCTGTATGTCAAGGGCCGCTTGACAGATCGCGAGAAGGTGCTTGTTGATGTCGGAACTGGATTTTATGTTGAAAAGGTATGTGGTGGCGGGGCTATATTTAACGATGTCGGTGGTGGGAATTGGTCGGGCTGACAAATTATCTTGTGTTTTTAGACTGCGCCCAAGGCGATTGCATTTTACGATGTTAAGGTCAAGGGCTTGGAGGCAAACTTGCAGGAGTTGGAGAAGATCGTACAAACCAAGAGCTCGCAACTGCGCATTGTAGAAGAGAGTGAGTTGGCCCTTTCCTGGATATTAGGAGGCGGGATTCCTATCTCCTTACAAGGACCCTTTTCTTTCAATTGCTAACCTCTCTCCAACAGCATTGAGGCAGAAGATGCTCTCAGAAGGTGCTCCTCAGGCCGCTGCGGGCTAAATTCTACCCACGTGGTACGAATAGGTCAACGTGACTTCCCATAGAGAAATCCAAATCGAAATCATATGCAGGGTTTATATCTCCCATTTTGGAAGAAAACTGAAGATGGAGTACAATCGGAAGAACGAGACGAGAGGACTACACATTCAGGGCCTAAGAGGTTCTCCGATATTTGGAAACCAGGAATAACTTCAAATATGAATTTGGACTTTTATTGCTACATACCTAAATGATCTTGGCTCGATAAGCAAGCCAGGCGGTAGTAATTCTTTTTTTTTTTTTTTTTTTTCTCTCTTTTTGTCGATTTAGTTCTTCTTTGAATTGGTCCTTCTGGTCCAACAAGATGCGACAACTTTGGCTTTGGCGCGATTTTGCTGACTCGACTAGAACAGACTTCCAAGATCAGTCTCGAGGACCTCGGGCATCTCCGCGCCAGGATTCGCCAGCATCCGCGCAATCTTCTGGACAGCGCTCATGAAAACGCTCAACTGCTTCTCTTCATCTATCTTTCTGGTTTCAGCCTCCTTGCGGATCTCATCGTCTATTTTCTGCTTATCCGTATGTTCCTCGCCATCCCCCGGTGGGGGAAAGAACACCGACAGACACCCATCCTTGGAAATGTCGACGGGCTTGACATCAGCCTGCTCACCTAGTATATCATCCCAACTAGGATTGAACAGCGATGCTCCCCAGGACACTTTCGGGGTCATCGACCAGTGACCAGCCGCGTACGTGTACTCGTCGAAGCGAGAGAGCTCGAATACATGCGGCGATTCTTTAATTCGAAGCTGGATTGCGGCCTTTTCAATGAAGCGCTTGACCGGCGAACCATAAGAGAATCTCGCTTTGCGCTGGGGAGCGCATCCAATGTTCTTCGCATTTGGGCTCCATTGGAAACCAATAGAATGTATGAATTTCTCTAGCTCAGGGGACATCTCCCTTTCAGGGCATAGTTCAAGAGCCTTCACTTCAAATTGCCAGTCGGACCTAGATTCAAACTCAGCTTACAGCAAAATTCCAAAGGAATCTAGGGTAAACAAACCTTTCAAAGTCAATCATGCTGATCTGCATTGGCATCTGACGATCAACAGGAGCACTGATCTGTTTCGATTTGAAGCAACGGATTCCGTTGACTTCAAACTCCTGCGAGCCAAGTGGAAGAGAGAATTTCGCTTCCACGCGAATCACTGAATCATTGTTCACTTGGTACTCGAAGTTGGCGGAATATCTAGGCATCAAATTCAAGAGGGATTCGATTTTGGCTTTACCCCATGGCTTAAGAAACTTTGATGCAATGATTCGATTGAATATCTCATCTTGCTGCAGCCGGATTCTAAAAAGATAAGTCAGTCAGCAAAACCATCAGATTCCGGCTGGGGTGATAACATACCCCGGAACCAAACGTCCTTCGGTGTTCATATGTGTAAGCATCTCGCGAAACTCTGCGAACTCATAAGAAGTGCCATCTTTCGGCTTGCGCCACTGTTGCAACGTGAACGAGCCGAACTTTGCACGCATTTGCAAGAATCCCCGAAATTGAGGAATCACATGCAGCGCTTTCCTAAGACGGGTGGTGACAATGCTCTTGTTGTTGGCCTTGATCTCATCAGCAGTGGTCTCCCAGCTCGCGGCTACGTCTGGTGCCAGTTCCGGTCCGCAAAGGACAGGTTGTGAGAGCCCACCGGATTGTTGCAGGATGACGTGGGTTCTCATAAGCTCTGCCCGGGGCGCCGCAACGAGAAACAGCTTGATTTCTGTCTCGTGTTGGACCATTAGCCTCTCCCACAGCTCTCGGAATCGAGATGCAATAATGCATATATCCCGCTCATCATTCCCAGCCATGAAAAGGTAGTCTGGGATACCAGGCTTCATGTAGATATTCACGTCATATTTCAAGCGAATGAAATCGAGGATCTCACGCCGGGCGGTAATAAAATAGTTCAGCGAGGGGCCGTCTGAAGGCCAGAGGAAGGCAAGCTGTAGTACCAAGAATCAGTTAATCTCCGTAAAGTACCCAAACAACTAGGGCTAGCAGGGGGTTATCCATACTGTGTAATCCGCAGCAATTCTCGGTGGATTTCGCATCTCGGATAATCTTTCCTCGTGAGTTTCCTGCGACCGGGCATGGGCAACCTTTGTATTTGAATGCGCGTGTATCTTGGCCCAACGCGATGCTCCAGGCAAAGTCCGCTGCTGCATCAACCGACTCAACATATCTTGAAGCATTTTTTGGGCCTCCAAAACCTGATTTTGCTTGCCCCAAATGTGAACAAGCTTTAGGGCTATTAGCATATTCAGTCCCTCATATGTGGGAGAATTCTAGGGGGAACTGACTTTGGCATTTCCCACACTGATCCTCACATAGGCACCAGTCTCGTCGATAATTCTCTGGCGGAAATCGATGTTGGAAGTTTCTCCTGGAGTTACTTGTCTAATCCTTGAGTCTACATTAGTTCCAAGACCAAGGACTGCAAAGCTCTATATACTCACTTTGCTTGGAATACTTGACATTCATAAGGCAAACGATAAGAAGCTTATTTGACTGTTAGTAATGTGCTTGCAGTTGATGTGAGCACACGCACCATCTGGAGGAAGGCCCTTGCGCCACTTCGCCTTGGAATAATAGTCATTTTGCCCTGGTGCGAGGGGCGGATTCTTAGTTCTGTATTTCGAAGCAGATGCAATAGTACTGCCTCTTTTTGACTGAACCCGTGATTGTGATGGGAAATTATGGCCCCCCTTGAGAGGGGCACGTTGACCCGATTTGAGATTACCTGCCAAATGCTGTTGCTGTCGTGCGAATGTATTGGAACTGCCGGTGTTAGGCCCGCGCTCATTGAGTATTGGCCCCTCTAGTGCCTGAGTTCGTCCTGCTCTAGGTTCGGTAATAACTGCCTGGGTTGGAAAGGCGCTTTGACTTGGAATTGGTGATCGCGTGGGTACATGAAGTACACTTTGGAGAGACCGACCGGTTACGGGCACCGTTAGGGTTGGAGGCTGTGGCAGGTCGTCAACGGCAGAGGAATCATTGTTCATATCCTCGAAATCATCTTCCGCATCATTACCAGCATGTTTATCCTGCGCGTACTCGTCATAGTCTTGTCGGTAGATGGTACCGCGACCAAAATCTGGACCTGGGCCGTAGTTGGGCAGTTCCCATGCTAGATAGGTTAGTACCTAAAACCATAATTGAAACCAGGGTGTCTCTCACATTTCGCATTGAGACGCTCCCAGCTGGCAGAATGTATTAGCTGAATGTACTTTCAAATATCCGTACGCAAGGTATACTTACTCTTTCTCGTGAGACTGGGGCACAGACGTCATTTTAGCGGAATCAGGTAGCGGCAGGTATTCGGTGACCACAGTGATGTCCCACACGACGGATTTTTTGGAATGGGCCAAGCCGAAAGAAGGTAACACGTTTATCTCAGAAATATCAAACAGGCAAGTGAAAGAAATCGAAGATGTATTAAACCGCTCCTTGTCGGTGAAGGTGCGATGGAACTGAGCACAAATCGATTGTAGGGTGATGGAACCGGGCGAAAATTTATTACCGGGGGGAACTAAGTGCACAACTTAAGGAAAGTAGCGCAGGTGGGAAGTATAAGAAAGATAAAGGGTAGGAACGAATTAGAGCGAAGACGATGTGTCAGGGAGCCGAGCAACTTAAAGGGAGAGTTAGGGACATGAGGCTAAAGCTTTTTATCTAGAGGTTCATCAAAGAGTAGGAGCATCCATGCATCCATTCCTGCATAGAACCGCGCGGGGGCTACTCAAAAGAGTAAGAGTATGCATCCATACCTACATAAGTAGGTAGATTCTTCCGCGCTTATTGATTATGTACAAACTACGTAGCACCTGAGCAAGCGGGAGACCCCCAGGTGACTAGGTAAGCACATCCAGCTCATCCTACATTTGACTTTCTCGCTATAATAGAAGATATTGATGGATCCAGATATCCAGAAATCAATCTCCTCATAATAATCATGCGCCTGGTTCTTAGTAACTGTGTTGATGTGAAAGGTAAATGAGGCCTAATGCATTTCATTTTCAGGTTCCTGTTATGTAATACTTCTAAGTGGTGAGAAATTGAGTTGAAAGAACTCCGGTAGGGAGTTACCTTACCTACCTAAATATCTATATAAACCTGATCCACCAGGAGATGTTAAATTTCGGTGGATGTTAGGGTTCCGGAATATTATTGATCCGGGGTATATACAATTATTCTGCAATCTTGAAGCATCTGGCAAATGTGATCAACTGCTGTTTCAATTATTTATCATGGCTTTAAAGGATAGTACATATAACTATAGAGTAAGATTAACCCTTCAAAATAATCTAAGATTCCCCAGGGCATTAGTAGGTAGACTATAAAAATGCGAGATTTAGGTGAGCACCATGAGCGAATCGCACCATCCTGCGTTAAGCTAATATGTAACATATTAGACAATCAGGATCACCTGGGCACGTATTTTGGATGACCCTATTAAGTTTATACCATGCATCGTGGTAACGCCGGGATAGGAAGGTGTTGATAGTTTGACGACTTACTGTCTTACTATGAGGTAGATGCATTTGATTGGCCAGACCTCCTTGCCGGACTAAACCCAAAAGGGACGAAAGTGGACAACGCGTCCAGCGCGATTTCTCCTTCTTCATCGCACGTTCTACCTGGTCACATTTCTCGCGCCCCCGATGAGCGGTAGCGATTCAGACACTTCGCCTCAGAGGCGCAGCGCCCATGAGCGTGCCCAATGGATGACCAAGGGAGCTCTGGTTCGAGACGATTCTGATGATGAACTAGGCGTCGAGGACCTTCCGTGGGAATGGATTTACGATCAGAATGAAGAGATTACCCAGGAAAGTGAAGCTAAAGATGCTACCCCGGTGAAACGTAGCCGCAGACGATCCTCCCGCCCCGCTCGTCAAAAACGCAAAATCGTTGGCGCCCAGATGGGTCAATTCCAATGCAAAGTTGGCGATGTGATTCTCTTGAAATCCCCCGAAGCTGGAAAGGACTGGGTTGGCATCATTACGGAATTTTTAGAAGAGGAGGACGAAGATGAAGAAGACGAGGTTGTCAAATCCGCCAATATTATGTGGTTCGCATCCCCCGACGAATTCATGAGCACGAGAAACAAGCGCCGGACCGACGCCTTACCCAACGAACAATATATCACACTCGATTTCAACAGCAACCCCTTGACATCAATCAGCGGTAAAGGGGCGGTCATGTCTCTGGGCGCCTTCAATGCCAAATACCCGAATGGACCTCCAAAGAACAAGACCGAATTAGCGGAATACAACAAGTGCATCATTTGTCGACGAGGCGTGAACCAGGTTCAGGGACGGTATACAGATGAGTTTATCTGGGAGCAGGTGTACAATGAAGACAACATCCAACATCTGATCAACTGGATCAGGGATGGCTTGAAGGCTTCCAGAAAACGCAAGGCTGCAGACGATGAAGTGAGTTAAGCCACCTGGTTTCAATTGCAGAAGCGGTGCTGATTTGTGTCATCGCAGTATGTCGAGACCAAGGAGACAACTGTACCTACGACCCCGAGAAAGAGGCAGCGACTAGCAGCAACGAATGCTACGCCACAATCACAGCGCAAGAAAGCCCTGATGACTCCGACGCATAAACGGTAAGAAACGGCGGCAACAAATGTTTCTCATAAAGCAAGACTAAATGTATCAGGATCGTCGTGAAAAAACCACTCGAGTTTACTCCTCTGGGTACCCGTGTCCTCTCACCCACGCATTTCGACTCTCCCTACCGCCAAGCTCGGAATTTGCTACACGTTTCCACCGTTCCAGACTCATTACCATGCCGAAAGACGGAGTTCAACACTGTATACAACCATCTTAGTGCTGCGATTATGGAAGGTACAGGCGCTTGTATCTATATCTCCGGTACCCCAGGCACTGGCAAGACTGCCACGGTTCGCGAGGTGGTTGCCCAACTAAATGGTGCCGTGCTCGAAGAAGAGATGGACGATTTCATCTTTGTCGAGATTAACGGCATGAAAGTCACCGACCCGCACCAATCCTACTCTTTACTATGGGAAGCCTTGAAGGGCGACCGAGTATCACCATCCCACGCATTGGATCTTCTTGAAAGAGAATTCTCAAATCCCTCCCCTCGTCGGGTCTCTTGTGTTGTGCTCATGGACGAGTTGGATCAGCTTGTCACAAAGAATCAGTCTGTCATGTACAATTTCTTCAACTGGCCTGCGCTCCGTCACTCGCGCCTCATTGTCCTGGCTGTTGCAAACACCATGGATCTCCCCGAAAGAACCTTAAGCAACAAGATCTCCAGTCGTCTCGGTTTAACCCGTATCACCTTCCCGGGATACCGTCACACAGATCTAATGGAAATCATCAGTACCCGCCTGGCCAGTGTACCAGGCAATATCGTTGATCCAGACGCCGTCCAATTTGCAAGTCGCAAAGTAGCCGCCGTTAGCGGTGATGCTCGACGAGCTTTGGACATCTGCCGTCGAGCCGTTGAAATCGCCGAGCAGGCAGCCGACGAGGCTACTGCCGCAGATGAGGCCAAAGACGAGACAGAATCATTACCCCCCACACCCAGCAAAACTCCCGCCCGGCGCAACAAAGCTATCACAGCCCAAGCAGCTGGAGAATCAGCCATCGCTAAACCTCCCGCGAAGGGCCAACCAGGTCGCGTCACTATCGCTACTATCAAGCAAGCCATTCACGAAGCTACATCAACTCCACTTCAGCAGTCCTTGCGCTGTCTACCGCTATCAGGAAAGCTCTTCCTCGCTGCCCTGTTAGCCCGCGTCCACCGGACAGGCATTTCAGAATCTACATTCGGCGACGTCCTCGACGAAGCTCGCCGCATCGCCGATGCAGCCGTCGCCGTTGCTGGAGCCGCTGGTGCAGACGTAAAAGATTTCTTACTAGGCGGAGGCCCCAATGCTCGCGTGCGGAGCCTTGGTCACGCGGCGATGTCACTCATGAACTCTGGTATTCTAGCGCTAGAGCAAGGCTCTGGCTCTAAAAGCGTGCTTGGAGGTACTACGATTCCCACTCGCGGCGACCGCAGTAGTAAAGTTCGGCTCAGGATTGCGCCCGAAGATGTCAGGTCAGCTTTCAGGGAGGATGCCGAGGCTAAAGGCTTTGGTTTGGGTATTGAGCAGTGATGGTGAGGGGTTTTCTTTTAGGTGTTTTGGTACGATACGCATTATCTGGAGTTAGTGTAATATCGCACAATAGTTCGCATATGATACCCTTTCAGTCCAGCTGTGTCTTGTGCTATAGATCGTAAAGGTACTATTACGTGCGTTGTCCATTGCCAAGGGTATCATTTGGCTCAATTGAGGTTTGTATCATACAAAACGTTAGGACTCTTTCTCAGAGACATGAAACGAATCTTTCCAAGGAAATTCTTCCCGATACATGTTTGAATATTTTAAAACCAAGGGCCTTCCACAGACCACGCTCAACTCCACATAGTGCCAACAAGAACTTGATGGCAAGAAAGAAAATGAATACAGGGTATTGAAAAATCGGAACGGAGGGTACGAATGCCAGTGATGCTGGTCATCCCTCTAGTACCGCTGTCTACCGAGAGTCGGGGCCCAAGTCAGAGGATGAGTCTCGGGGGTAGCCTCTTCATCCTGCTTCCAGATCTTGATGGTCTTATCAGCTTCACCTGTGATAAGACGCAAACCAGTACGATCAAAGGTAGAAGTCATGATACCAGCTTCGGCTTCAAGAGAGCCGGGCTGTGCGGTAGTTTCCATAGATTGGAAGCGGTGACCAGTCTTCCAATCCCAGAAGGACATGGAACCGTCGTCACCACCGGAGAAGAGAACGTTCTCGTCGTTGACGGCGAGAGAGTTGATGACAGAGTTCTGACCCTCGAAGTTTTGCATGAAATCGCCCTTGGGACACATCCACTGCTTGATGCTACCGGTACTGGCACTGGCAAATGTAAACTCGGAGGGGTGAATGGCGAGGTTGCGAACACCCTTCTTGTGGTGTGTCAGGACACCCATGCTCTTACCAGCGGCCAAATCCCACAATCGGACTGTGGAATCTAGGGAGCCGGAGATAATCTGAGGGTCGGCGTCTTGGCACTTGATGTCGGCGACAGTGCCTTTGTGCCCGCCGAGAACGTGTACGTTGCTTCGCGTGCGCATATCCCAGACTCGACACACACCATCACGACCACCCGTGACTAATAGATCGAGACGAGGGTGAAGAGCCAGTGTGTACACACCGCTGAGATGACCGTGGTAGTGTCGAATGACCTTGTTGGTCTCCAAATCCCAACACTTGACCATCTTATCCTCACCACATGAGAAAAGGTACGGATGCCGGGGTGACACCGCTAAGCCACGGACGGTGGAGATGTGACCGGTGAGAGTGAGTCGCAATGCGCCCGTCGCCAGATTCCAGATCTTGATTGTCCGATCTCCTGCTCCACTGGCAAACCACTGGTTGTTCGGTTCCACTGCCAAAGCCCGCACCCATCCCAAGTGTCCCGAAATAACGCGCATCAGCTTCCAGGGCGCGTGCCACTCGGGCCGCTGTTGCTGGGTAGCCGATGGTCTCTGGACCAAACTCTTAGGCAGACCATCGCCAGCAGCTGCCCCCGCTCCCGTACCCGATGGCCGCCTCACAAGTGACATGGATGAGCCACTGCCGTCTGCGGGTGTCTGCGCTTGGATCTTCGGCCGTTTTGTTCGGCCGGCTGTAGCCTTCGCCTGTTTCTCTGCGAGAGCTCGTGGTAGCTCGGTAATATCTTCGTACTCCGCCTTTCGTCGGTAGGAAACGCCGATTGAGCCGTCTGTAAGAGTTGAAGGTGTGACCATCAGGTATTCAGCACCGAAGAGTTCGGCGGTCCGCTTTGCAGACATGCGCACAGCGTCATCTGGGGACTGGGGTGAAGTATGGTCCATTATGTGCGCAAGCAAGTTATGTGGGGAAAGTGAGATAGATTGGTGTGCTTTGAAGACAGGAGCTTCAAGAATCACGACCCAATGGTGCGCGCGATGAAAAAAAGCCTGCGGGAGGTTCGTGATCACAATCGAGTCCGGAGGTTCAGTCTAGGCACCGGTTTTGGACGCGCGGTTGATTGAAGACTGATGCAGCGTCTCTAGCAGCTGCGAGACAAGATATGGTTGAAGATGGTACAAGGACGTGCATGAATCTTTGGATCGAAGTTGCAACGGGTGTTCGTGCCTGAGGCGCCATAATTGACCCAACATTATATCAGCTCAAAAAGGGCGGTGAGACTACAGGGCGGTGGGCTGTGATATAATTCCGAAGGTTTGGGGAACTCGAAGATATTCTCATACAGGTGATCAGTTCTACCTACATACATTGTCGGTACCTTTTTCAAAAAATATCTGAATATTCTACCTTGGTACATATATTCTTTCGTCGGCTGACCTATTCTGGGATCTACCTGCGGACGAGATATATATATCCCCCATCAAAGGTACATTCCTTCTCAACACTCAAAGGTGAAAGAAATACTTATGAATCGTGTGTCGCTGGCTATGTAAATTAGTTCATATGTGGTATATGAATTCATTTGAAATCAACAGTTTGATTTTATGGGCGCAAAACAGAGTATATACGGATGTTCCTTTTGTATGAGGACGCAATACAATAAATAGGTATAAAGGTAATAACTTAGGCTAGATTTTATACTTCACATGAAGTCACGAAGAATAAGAACAATTGTAGAAAATCTGTATAGCTTATGTGAAAGCTAGCTATTTTCCCCAAGATAAAGTCAGTGAGTTTGTTAACAATGTTGTTACAACATCCTCGCTGCGAGATCGAGATCGCGGGGTGGCGCTCAATATTGCTGACTCAACCATCCTGGCTTATCGCAGCTCTTATCGCAACATCACTCTTCCTCCATCAAAGTCACCATGGATTCCGATCAGAAGTTCGCCCTGCACGAGGCTGCTCGAGAAGGAAGAAGTAAGAGCTTGAAACTTTGCTGTATAGTACAATGTACTAATATATCCCGTTAGACGAGGTTGTTGAGTCGTTGCTCAATGTGAGTTGTGCTCCACCTGGGGCCGAGGCTGCCCCGCAAGCTTGCGCTGGTACAGTTTGGTCTCTGAGAACAAAGCTAATTATTGAAACAGGCAAACCCAAAATCTGCATTCGTGAAAGATGATGATGAACGTCTACCAATCCACTGGGCTGCGGCCTACAATCGTGTCCCTGTCGTGGAATTGTTAGTTGCTATGAAGGATTTCGACCCAGATGTAGAAGTGAGTGTCACTGTCCTATTTTCGAAGATAATTCCTCATGCCTTTCCAACATCGACTGGTACCTATTGTATGACTTTGCTAAATTGGCATAGGATGGATCCGGTTGGACGCCTCTTATGATTGCAGCTAGTCTCAAAGATGCCGCAGGCGATGCAACAATCGACCTATTACTGCGAAAGGGAGCTGATGTCTCTATCAAAAGCAACACTGGACAGGTTAGCCTCCCGAGACAACGAATTGACTATTGTATGTACATGGGCTTACTGCGTACTAGAATGCGCTTCACTTCGCAAGTTCCAAGGCCAATATTTCCACCGTCCGCACATTGCTTGCCAATAAATGTAGCGCCAGAGTCAAGGATAGACGTGGCCAACTCCCCCTGCACAGAGCAGCCGCAGTAGGGTCTGTGCCTATTTTGAAAACTCTCCTGGAAGAGGGTAAGAGTCCTGTCAACGCAACGGACGGGGACGGATTCACCGCACTTCACCACGCTATCTCTGAGGGACATGGACCTGCCGCGATCCTATTGTTGAAATCTGGAGCAGAAGCAGAAAAGAGAGACAATGACGGTAGACTAGCAATTGAGCTAGTTCCAGACGACAAGGTAAGTCCCTCGCCAGAATTAGGCACACATTTAGATCAGAATGGCTAATTCTTATATCGTGTTTATCCAGGTCAAGCAATACATCTTACAGACAGCAGAGAAAGAAGGCATTGAACTCCCTTGATTATTTTGGAGAATTTCCGGGGTTAGCCCGAGAGGATTAGGCAAAACTCAGGCTAATCGTCGCGGTAATGCTGCATGCCTCGGTATGCATAGCTTCCCCTCATTTCATAGTTAACCCTTCCAAAATTGTGTATGATAATTTTGAATTATCGATTCCAGCTTTTAGTGAGCATATTAAGCCTTACATATCTTCTAGATTGTTCTAAATAGTCTTCTTTAATTGCCAAAAAAAAATTGAGACATGAAGTAACGGGGTGATTGCCTGCAGTTCGTGCATGATCTGTGTTGGGAGTTGCATAAGACATGCATAAACCAAGGGTTATTGGCCTCGGTAACTCTGGTTGAATGACCAGTAGTCCGTACTTTGTACATATTTCCTGTCAGGATCTTGCGGGGAACCTGTTGTTTATATTCTGGCCTGCCGCTCATAATTCACATTTATTTGTCAACTCTCAAGTGCATACTTAGGTAGTCAACCTCGTCCATAATGGTGGCATCGAGTAACACACGTCTCCCTGTGGGGAACAAAGACTTTACTAATGCCACTGTGGTCATTATTGGCGCTGGCATATCGGGTATGCTCAGTCCTCCAAGGTCAATAAATTTCACTGACCCTTCTTCAAGGAATGTGCATGGCGATCGATTTGATCAAACGAAATAAAACTCGGAATTTCGTTATCCTCGAAAGAAGTAGCAGTGTCGGCGGAACTTGGAATGACAACAAGTATCCTGGCTGCTGTTGTGATGGTAAGAATTACTCTGCTTGCTCAATGACAGCAACTGATAAAGTCTAGTCTGGAGTTCACTCTATAGCTATTCCTTTGAACAGAATCCTAATTGGTCAAGAGAATATCCCGGACAAGAAGAAATACATGTTAGTAATATTTGTGACCCTCAACCTGCATTGTTTGATAAGAGTCATCACTGATTTGTGCATCGACCAGGAGTATCTCGTTGGCATTGCAGAGAAATATGGACTCTACAAACATATTCGATTCAATTCCACCGTGGAGGAGGCCCGATGGGATGACATTGAGTCCAAATGGAAGACAAGCGTCATCATATCAGGGCAGAAAGACAGCGAGTTCTCACCCTCCTACGTTTTGAACTCTGATTTCCTTGTCTCTGCTGTCGGACAACTCAATTTACCCCGAACCCCTGACATCCCAGGCCTAGAGAATTTCCAAGGGAAGAAGATGCACTCTGCTAGGTGGGATTGGAGTTATAATTTGACAGGGAAGCGGATCGCAATCATTGGCAACGGTGCGCACTCAGCGAAAAAATGGCAATTTTTTGGTTTACAAAATACAATACTAACCCATTCTACAGGAGCAACTGCTGCTCAGATTGCCCCTGAAGTTGCTCGGGTTGCCTCTCATCTCACTATCTATCAGCGGACGCCAAACTGGGTTGTTCCTCGCCTAGACCAACCAGTATCTACCCTTCAAAAGGCCCTGCTCAGATGGGTTCCACCCCTGAAGTGGCGTAAACGTGCACTTCAGATGGAATTCCGGGAAGCATTTTATGCAGGCGTTGCAGATGGAGATTCGGACCTTTCCCATGTGTTTCGGACTTCATGTACCGATATGATGAAATCCCAACTCGCTGACCGGCCAGAGCTGTGGGATAAGCTAACACCCAATTATGCGCCGGGGTGCAAGCGAATCATTATTACAGATGATTATTATGCCGCACTTGCCCGTGAAAATGTCCTTCTGGAGACACGAGGCATCACAGCTATTACAAGTTCCGGTATCAAAGTTGATGGAGAAGACGAACAAGAACATGACCTGATAGTTTTTGCTACCGGTTTCCGAACCGTGGATTTCATGCATCCAATCCGGATCTATGGCGCAAATGGCCGGTCCTTGGAGGATATTTGGAGAAATGGAGCAACTGCGTTTAACGGTGTCACAGTCGAGGACTTGCCCAACTTTGGAATGTTCTATGGTCCCAACACTAATCTCGGTGAGTACTGCCCTATCTCCGGATAACATCACAGTTTGATTCATCCTAACTAATCGAAAGGGCACAACTCCATCATCCTCATGATCGAAGCACAGTCACGATATCTGAACACACTATTTGGGGAAGTGATGCAAGCCCGCCAACAAGGAAAGACGCTATCTCTTAAGCCAGAGCCGGGTGTATTGAAAAGTTACAACGATAGGATCCAGGCTATTCTAAGTCGTACTAGCTTCGCAGATCCGAACTGTAACAGTTGGTATAAGAGAGATGACGGGGCCATAACCAATAATTGGTCTGGGACTGTGATTGATTATCACCGTGAACTTTCTAAGGTGCAGTGGCAGGACTATATTGCCGAGGGAACTGGTAGAGATCGTGTCATGAGCAAGGCTGCTACAAAGGTAAGTCATGCTCAGGAGGAGATCTTGTTCAGCAATCTTTCTTTGCTTGTTGGTGGTATTGGTGTTTTGTCGGCCACTGGTTATTTTATGGCTTCGTCAAGGTGGCTCAAGGCACGCTGAAGCAACTTTGAGATATTGTTATAAACAAATATGACCAATCCACTGAGGACATCATTCTGAACCCCTCGAGCCCTGTTTCTATTTCGTTGTCGAATTAAAGGCCCATATTTGTAGAAAACGAATGGAACGGGTTTTCGCCTTGAAACGCTGATCGCCCATGATTTCACGGAGGTGTTTTGCCTTCCACCATATGAGTACTGGCCCATGGGATTCTATAACAAACAGAAAGGTGGCAGATGTCACCAGCCCAGCCATGATCATCAGACACTATTCAGTCCAGCGCCAGCTGATGTGCGTACTTACCATTGGGGCAAGAAAAGGTCCAAGGAATGACAGTGTGCAACAAATCGAAAAGGCATAAGTGCGCTTGATAGGCCGGTCGCCCGGCGACTCCTGTTTTCCCTGCTCTATTTGCATTTGTGGGCGTTGCAGCTGGTGGTATGTTGGCGTTTGAAGCCAAAAGTGAGGGTATTCGATGCGAGAAGTTTAGAGTTTTAAGGAGTTGTGCGGAATGTATGTATGAAGAAGAGCGAGTACCCCTGGGAAATTGGCCCTCTTTTTTTTTTATTACAACAGAACTACTTGAGTACTTGCCGCGTGATGAGAATTTAGACAGATGAGGCATGGGAGAGGTACTTTGCAATTTCAACATCTCAAACGCGGTTTTAAAGGTGAAAGAGGACAGTTGAAAGTACTCCGTAGGCCCGAAGTATTCATAAACCCAGCAATAAAGTGTGGAAAGGGGGGAAAGTATATCTGAAATGTCAACTGTTTCTGGATTTTCCCAAGAATGTAGGGCTGTATTTTGGAGTGGCAACTTGCCACTGGCAAGTTTTCCTTGTTTCTAGATAATATCATGGAACGTCTAGGATACTCCTGTCCTGAGGGTAAGCACATATAAACGATGCCCCCCCTTGCTCGACATCCATGGACGGATCCTCGTTTGACACAACCGGTTAGCGACGTCATACATACTATTGCCTGTCGATTCTCATTACCTGACCCTGATTTCTGTTGAGCTTTCTGATCTACCGAGCTAGCCCTGCTCGTCAAGAATCAACAGCATGGCCTCTTCAACACCATTAGCAAAACGATCCCTCTCTGGGCAAGAACCTCCGGGGGATGAACTGTTAAGCTCGCCCGCAAAAAAGCGCCGGGTCAGTGTCGCTGAGAAAATGGCGACTGAGACAGCTGTCGTGCCCGAAGGCTCCAGAGACCTCACACTCCAAACTGTTTCCCAAACAGAGGCGTTAGTCGAACGCGCCTTTAGCTTAAGAAGTACATTCGAGGATGATAATTTGCCAATAGAATGCGATTGTCCACCGTTGCGCGGCCGATCCGACTATCGCGCCTGGAGCCACCGAATGAGGCTTGTTCTGAGCCACAATCTGCTATTGGATTTGGTCGAGGGCAAAATCGGTCAACTACCTCCATCCCACTACTTGGAACCCAAATTAGACAGCCTGAACGAGGCGGCGGCGAAGATCATTAGTACAAATCTATCTGCCACTACTAGGCTGATTGTTCGCAACATTCGAAACCCACAGAAGATGTGGGAGAAGCTGGAAAAACACTGCAAACCTTCTGATTGGAGTGTGGTGCGATCTGGCTGGCTTGAGTTGCAGAATATCAAATACAGCCAATGTTATGACATCTGGGAGTATGTGTATAAGGTGGATGATGCATGGAGATGCATCTGCCTTGATCAGGAGGACATGCTTGAGAAACATGAATTCGCCCGTTGTGCTAGCCTTGTGTGCTCTTTGGATACACCCAAGTGGGAAACTTGGAAGATGGGGGTTCTCTCTGGTCGCAATATCAATATGCCGAGCTGGGCAGGCCTGGTGGAGAGTTTGACATCCGCTGAGGACAATGGCATTGTGTCAGATTTGATTGGCGTTGCGATCTGATCGAAGGTGTGGTGAGGTGTTGCGCATTCCCTTCATTTTAATTTACAGCGTTACCTGGGGTCTCAGAATGTCCAGTTGCGAATCGTGGGATTTAGAGCATATATAGACTAGGAAGGTTTAAGTAATTCCTTGGGTGCTGCGAGTGTGTAATTGATTCATTCCCATGTTGGCTTGGTGGTTGATTATGCTGCTGCCAACAAATCCCTCATTTTTTATATCTCACAAATCTAAAAAGGTATCAATAAGGTCGGAGGGCTGCTCAAAGAAATCGAACATTACAATCCCCACTCGCTTGCCTTTCTGTCTTCCTAGGAAAGGTACTAGTTGCTGGTTGACCCCGCCAGCCGGCGTATAATCCGAGCCGTTTCCCAGTGCCATGATCCGAGGCCAATCGGGAGGATTGTTTTCTATGTTGTTACTAGATGCCCAGGTCCAGAAGAGACTGTCCGGGTGTTGGCTAGTGGCTTTGCGGATGTGTTCCACTGTGGCGTTGTATTTCCACCTGATGTTCTCAATCGCACTGGACCCTGTCGGTGTGAGCGGCTGATAGTAGTCTTCTATGTAGGCACTCAAGCTCTTGGCTGTGTTGTATTCCAGGGTGATGTCTGGGCCGTTATCGGTCCAGAGACTCGGCGAGAAGTGTATCCCAGGAAGTGCGGCTGTGTAAGAATCCGGAAGCTTGTCCAGATCAAATCGACGCATGAGAGTAATCTTGCCACGCGAGTCACCCAGGGTGCCTAGTTCATCTTTTGTTTGCATGAAATAATGGCGCGCGACGGGGGAGGTGAGGATATTGTAGAGCTGTAGCTGTACGGCCGCATTGTTGGAGGCGTACAGAGCTGTCGAGCCTTGGTACTGGAATGAAAGGAAAATGGTCTCCGAGGGATGATCATCCAACCACTGATAAAAGCCAAACAGCACATCGTCGACCGTGGCTGTCTGCGAGAGCAGGGCCTGAGAATGGTAGAAGATGAGGGTGGAGTTTGTCGGATCGAAAGCATACCGCAGATCAAATGCCCGGATTCCCATGTCGAGCATATCGACAAAAGGTGAATCTTGGCACCTCAATGCTTCTGGCTCCGGAACAATAACCTGGTTGAGATCCGTTAGGCCCCGCATGGCATCTTGCGTCGCCTGGGTGTAATTCCATGTGGCGCTGTCATGGGTACCGGGGATGTTCATATGAACAAGCAAAGTTTCGTCGGGATAGGTTTTCATCCACTCCGCTTTTCCCCCAGTGCTTTTTTTGTATGATCCAAATATTGGAGTGGCATTGTCAAGTACTTTCTGAAGTGCGAAATCCGCTAAGGCGGCAGACGCCAGGGGAAGCGCCATGGCCATAACAACTGAAGTCTTCCACATCATCGTGAAAATACTCAAATTCTAGGCAACAGATAATCAAATATTCAGATCAAACATGGGGACTTTTTTGAATATATACAAGGTAGCGTTATATATAGTGCTTGCTGAAAGGAGCCCAGCCAATATTCTGCAGGGGGTATCGATGCCAAGACCCGAGACGCAGTTACCGGAAACATCGGGGGAAACACATTGTCGATCGCTTCAGCTAATCCACATTCGATATTCGGAATAGTCGTTTAGCCCAAAGTCGGCTATACTATGTAGAGCCACATGGCTGATGGCACTCCCCAGGTTGGCTTGACGACGCCACGTGCACCGATTGCCAGGTCGCGACTGGTGCGACTGCGGTGGAGCTTCATTTTGTTTATCGTCTTGGGTTTGCTGGCAATCTGTTCGGAAATTTACATATTCGAAGGGCTCCGACAGACTTGGTTTCTCTCACTCAACCCTATCTCCGTCATGCGCAGCCTTGTCTTGCTCTCCGCGGCGGCCTCGGTGCTGGGTCAAACCCCGGGGGACACCTTCTATCCCCCAACGCTGAATGATACATCATACATCAGCAACAGCTCTATTGGTACATATGGTGGTATCTATAAAGCCCCAACAAATGGCCCGACTGGGGGAAGCCCCTACGGTACCTATGACTACTGTTCTATGCCGCATCCTCGTTCGGAGGAATACGAGCTCCCCGAAGCTCTAACCAACCGCTCAACCAAGGGAAAACTTGTATACCTGGAGTATCTACAGCGTCACCAGCGGAGAACCCCGTACAATATTCTCCCAGGTGGGGAGGTGAGCAACTCTCAGATCCCGAGGTCGGCTCTCGGCTCAAACTAACCCGTTTCCCTAGAACCAAGCGTATCACTGCGATGATGTGCGTCCGTATCTCTACGCAGGCCCCAACAGCGCAAGCGGTATCCAGCCCATGCCGATGTATGCACAGACATACCAGGACCCCACCAACCCCTTCACACCCAGTGTGAACGGCACCTGTCAGTACCCACAAATCACCATCGGAGGCGTCCAGGACGGATATCAACATGGCAAGGACCTGTGGGGCGTTTACGGTAAGAAGCTTGGGTTGATTCCCGAGAAGCCAAACCACCGCGTCTGGTTCCGCTCCAGCGAGTCCCCTCTCACCCAGGCCTCGGCTGGCGCTGTCCTGCGCGGCCTGTGGCCTGACTACCAGGGAGCTCTACCCCTGCACCAGATGGTTTCGTCTTTCGACACTGTCAACGAGGGATACTCTTGCTCTGCTGTCAGCTCTACTCTGTCGAGTCTGCAATCTACCACACAGTGGAAAGAGCATCTAGCTGTCACCGAGGAGTTGCGCTCGAAGCTGGGCGCTATGTTGGGTGCGACAGAGAGCTCGTGGCAGGGTACATTTGACCACTTTTCGGATAACTTCCAGGGCCGCCTTTGCAACGGCTATGACCTGCCCTGTAGTCTGTCAAATTCCTCGGCCTGTGTCACGATGCAGATGGCCGAGGAGGTCTTCCGTGCTGGCGATTGGGAGTGGAACTACTACTGGCGGACAAACCCGGATGTAATCAAGTACATCCAGGTTGTCGAAGGCCTGTTCATTGGCGAGATAATTTCTCGTCTTCAAGCTGTCCTGGACGGGAAGTCTTCCCTTGATTACAGCCACGTCTTTGTTCATGATGGGGATATCGGTCCTATCCTAGGTGCTTTGGGGATCGAGACACTTCGCTGGCCCGCTATGGCATCTAACATTGCATTCGAAGTTTGGTATGTCAAACTATCTTCTGACACGCTAAGATTTGCTAACGAATTTTCAGGGAGACGAAAGATAAGAAGGATGGGAACACCTTCTACGCCCGGGTCTTGTATAGTGGCCATCCCATAAGAAGTATCCACGGTCTTCTTGACTGGGTCCCTCTCTCGAGGCTGATTGATATCATGAGGCCCTACGTCCCCGAGGATATTACCTCTCTCTGTGGATAGAAACAGGTCAGAGATAGGCAAACTATGGTCTCGTTCAATCTTTCTAAGATAATCGTTTCAAAGTGATCCATTTATACAATCAATTCCTATACTAGCCAATCAGCACGCCCCCTTAATCCCAAATCATAGAAGAAATAGTACCTAGCCATTTCTTCTAGTCATGTTTAGAAAAGTACAATTATTCAAGGGACGAGAAATTCTTCAAGTATTATGTATTAATATTCTCATTATTCATCACAATTTGTACGTTCGTCGTCAAATATGACGCCGCGTTTTGTCTAACAGTGTTGCTCAGCATATCCTATGCCAGCATCAACAAATATCCTGTAACAACTTGTCGTTAAAAAATCGGAAGTAGACAACCAAAAGATACACTCATTCCACCTCTTCCGAGATCGCAAATTTGCTCAAAGCACGAAGCCTGCTACCAAAGAAGTAAAGCAACCAGATACCAATGATACCAATGACACTCAGTCCACCAAGAAGGCTGACACCTCGAGCAACACCCAAGTTCCCAAACAGCGGGTGTGCAAACAGCACACTTCCACATGCAAGTGCGCTGCGGAAGAAATCATTCGCAGCGAACAGACTAGCCGCGTATTTGGGGTAGGTAAGGGGAATGTAAATGAAGATGCACTGCATGACGATGAAAACCGTAGCGCCATAGATGGTGATACCAATGGTAGGCACAATCCAATGAATAGACGCACGAGCCGTCCAGGCAAAGACGAAAAGGCCAATCGTAGGACCAAAAGATGCAGGCAGGGCAGGGATAAGGAAGGCTTCATTTACGGGGAGGCCGAAGCGACGGATGCGACGATTCGTCCTGAAGTGGATATAGCTGGCGTAGACGGCAATTCCGATAATGCATGAAACCATGATACACAGGAAGACCAGACCAATCTGACCGAGGTTCATGTTGTAGTCAACTGGGTAGACCAAAGGGAAGACCTCAAAGAAGGAGTAGTAGATGCCGTAGATGATGGCCGTGTAGATCTGGACGAAGAGGACGGCGGGATCTTTGATGGTGATTTCCATGGGCTTGATCAGAGCGTCGACAGCAATGTCTGAGACACGCATGTTGCGCTGGTCAATCTCGGATTGTGACATGAAGCGGTTGGTATTGTGGATTTTACGTAGACGGTCAGCGCGTCGGAGCAGGATTGTTGCGCTGCTGGTTTCCGGGAGGAACATGAACATCAGGATGAAAACAGGGGCGGAGGCCCAGATTGATTCGTAGAGGGACCAGCGCCAGCCTTTGACGGGGACGGCGAAGCCACTGAGGAGAGGACCGAGAGCGGCTGCGAAAGCGAGTTAGTATATAGACAGATATTGGGTATATATGGAGTGGGGGAAAAACTTACGTCCACAGTAGGCTGCAGAAACCCACGCCATCATGGCATAAGGCAAGGCCATGAGGCTATACAAGTCTCCAATGGAAGCACCTCCAGATGCAAGACAGGGCGAGCCAAAGAACCCTTGCAGGAAGCGGAGCACCATCAGGCCAGCGAAATTGTGAACCAAGGCTGTTGGGATGGAGATGATCACGAAGAGGAACATTGTGACGATGTAGACTGGATTGCGTCCAATCACGGGGATTTCACTCAGTGGAGAGAAAACCAAGGGTCCGATACCATATCCTAAAACATAAAGTGACAACCCCAAAGTAGCGACCAAGGTGCTCACGCCGAATTCCTTCATGACACCCTCTGTTGAGGAGGTGTAGATTGCAGAGGTGGTATACACCACAAAGGTATATAGGCAGATCACGGTAGTGACGAGAGCACGCTTTCGATTGGACCAGTTGTGTGGATTCTCCGAATCGTCGGTATAGTACCAATCGACAAGGATGGAACCGTCTTTTGTTTTCCTGGGGGCGATGGGGATGGACTTGACTTTTTCGATTTCATGCTGTTCGTCGGCCTCGAGGCGAGCCTCGGTGAATGGCATGGATGTTTGGGTAGAAGCCCTACTTAAGGGCTCACTGTGTTCATGGCTTCGGTTGGAGTCTTGCTGGACGACTTCCTTTTCGTTGCTTTGATCGGTAGAGTTCAACAATTGGAGCCATGTGTCGGGAAGCTTGAAGTCGGGCTTTTCTTCGGGATATTGGAAGTATTTATTGTTTGTCAAAAGACGAACAAGCTGCCCGAATGGGGCATCTCGAATGGCAGATTCCATTTGATAAGAACAAGTAAGACACCCTTAGGTGTGGTAGTTGGACGTTAAAATCGGATGATATACTATTGAATCAAATTTGTATTGAGAGGTGCAATGGGCAGACTATATACTTCTCAAGCAATACCCAATAACTACATATGTATTTTTCGAAACATTTTAGTAATGACTGGAATACGAGTATTAGGAATCAAAATGAGGAATCAGCCTTGAAAAATGTCTGATAGTTTGATTCCAAAGCAAATGGATTTAATGATCGATAATCAGATATTATGCTGATCCATGGTGGGCTCAGAGCTCGCACCAATCAAAAAAGACCAAAGGACGCCATCCCAAGATCCAGATCTCGTATATATCTGAATTCACCCGATCCCGACCCCTAAAATTTCAAAATTAACGGAATTAACAGGATTAGTAAGGTAACAAGGTTTGATATTGAAGACAAATCAACTTCCAAAGGTTATTGTCTCTGACTCATCGCGTCATTTACAACCATGGAACCTTGGAAGGTTATGTCCGAAGATTAGCTTAACTCCTTTATATCTCCTTTATCCTACATAGCTCCGTCTTGGACGTTTTGGCACCTTTCAATACCTCCATGACGCGTAGTCGCATAGTCGAGTTAATACGTGCGTGAACCAAAAGCAAAATGTAAGCTTCAAAAATAAAAGACATTTTGTGGATAATTGCTATATATATATATAAAAAAAAAAGTTATCCCTTGCCATAGCTCCCAAACGCCAGGGCTTAGATAGGTACATATGCACGCCAAACCTCCTGCCAACACCGACTTGCTGACAAAGAAAGTTATAGTGGTAAGAAATGGAGATAAGATATACACCCCAAACTGGAAAAAAAATAATAACATGAATCATTGCACATGAGGCATAATAGGCTCTCGCCGACTGGTCCTCCCTTAGTATGGGATGAAATCGAACTGCATGCGTTCTATGGACGAGATGTTAGCACGAACAAAGGAACGACTAAGAAAATTTCTTACCGAGGAAATGGCTCCAGTCTTCTTCCTCGCTGAGTTTGTTAGACCAATACTGCTCGAGGAATTTCAATGACTGAAGAACGTTCGGCACTCGAATAGTGTCATGCAAGGACGATAGCAGTTGCCTAACTGTATCTCGATCCTGACCACGCGCCTCGCAGCCTGCAATAAAGATTGGTGTCGTTAACATCACCCAAGGCGAGAGACCCGACGATGGCCCAATCTGCGCGGTACACTCCAGGATACGCTGGACCGACTGCTGCACTTCTGGCGATGTAGTTGGTGTTTTTCGAAGTCGTCGATGAATCTGGATAAGCGCACTGTGCTGGAATGCCTCATTGCATAGTAGGAGCTGCTGCGCGCTCTCTGCAGACAAGCCTTCTGCAGCCCTAGGGTAAAATGAGGGCTGCGAGTTTGAGTCACGGTTCATGAGCTGTCGAATTGCGAATTCCAAGGACGCAGCATCATCCTCAACACTGCTGTCAATCTCTCCTGCAACAAATCCCTGGGTACCCTTCTCAATTTCATGACTTCGCCAGGCGGCAGCGCCGATCTGCCTAAAGACGGCCGCAAGGTCTACGCTGAAACCCCAATAATCATCTAAGTAATCAGTAGACCCGCCTAACCCCATCAAATCAGACGAAGCGAAGTCCGAAATATCCCCAATGGGTGGACCATTCCCCGTCAGTGCCGTGAGCGAGACTATCGACCAGTACCAGCGATCCAAATACCGCCGGAAGCCGCTTGTAGACCGCAAGGAATCCTCACCGGCGGCGTCTGACGCCCTCATCAACGCCCTCGCCCCGTCAATGTGTGCTCTCCATGAGTTCGGGTTGATCGCCCCAGAATGAATCTCAGCTAGACAGAGCGTCCGAGCCGTCGCCACCAACGCCTCGGGGTCCTTGGATGAAGGATTCTGCAACTCTGTTCGGAAATGTTCAAGACTGAGAGCCATTAACCGGGCGATATCCGGCGCTGATTTTACGCTCTCCGACTGATTGTGTAGGGCTTGGATATGGATCGCCGATAGGGCCGTGGTAGCGTAGAGTAAGGAGGGAGTCTGAAGAGCCATTGGGATCAGCATGCGACATATGTCCTGCTGCATTCCCGAATGGCACGCTGTGATTTGAGAGGCATCATTTATAAAATGGTGTAATAGAGCCTTTTGGCTGGATGACAAAGACGAGAAGGGATCGACGGGTTGCGACAGAGTGAGATCTGATCCGGGTTTGGCGCTGGCTGACTGCACCGCCGCCTTGGTGGTGTAGATGAACTCTCCTGGTGAATATTCTGAAATGGTCAGAACTATGTAAAAAAAGCCTCTGGTATAGAGTACATACCTAGTCTCTGCATGCCTCCTGTCCCGACGCAAGCACCAAACCTGGAGCGCGAGAACGCCCGTCCACCCCACTGCAACTGCATTGCATATTGGCATTGCTCGCCTGCAGTCTGGCAGCGACCGCAGTTCGGTCTCTGCTCGTCACATTTTTGTCGGCGTGCCTTACATCTCTTGCAACCTGTGAAGGATCTCGACATGGGTGCTATGGGTTGGTGGGATGATGGTTTTCGGCGAAGAATTCCTGCGGGGGAATGGAAAGCTCCCCGGACATAACCCGCCCGGAAAATATAATTTTTAGGGAACAACCTTGGAACAATAGGGAGATCAAGTTATCACATTGGAATCTATAGAGAGCGATCAAGGGGTAACTCAATGTTCTTCTCTTGTTGCACCGTTACACATCTTGGGTTCTTTAGCGGTCGATCCCAAGATCCACCGGTTCGAGTATTGGAATATCAAAATTTAGGGGCCACGAAATTTCATAGATGAATATGATCCTAAGATTCCTCCAAAAAAAAAAGGAAGCGAGTATGGGCTATGGCAAGAAAATACACAGTACATGCTAACCAGAGTATATGTTCATCCCGGAAAGCCATCAACATATCAGAAAAGTCCTCTTCAGGGGATCAGCCCTCAAAGGTATATCGAAGCCATTCACCGACGGCGTGCAAGCTCTCCCATCGTACTGATTCATCTTGATCAACCATCAGTTCCATCACCCGCGTCTTTAAGCCTAGTCGCTCCAACTGCCCACGGCGTTCGGGAACCTCCTTCACCAAGTGCCCCACGTCGCTGCAAGCAATAGCCAGCACCTGCTTGTCGTTCTCCCAACTCTTAGACAGGATTTCGGCCAATTTCTTGGGCAAAGCTCCGTTCGACTCCTCAACAATTCGTCGAGCATTATCTTTCCAGAAGGTCGGGTTCTTGTGAGGGGGCGACCAGCGGAGGTGACCCGTCTGAACTTCGGCAGCATATTCGTCAAAGGTGGTCTGTGTCTTGGTGTACTCCTCCAACATGGAAGAGAGGGCGCTTAGATCCTCGAGCAGGTCGGGATCAGTCAGGTGACGACCAGCCAAGTTGGTCAGGAGGGCGGGGAGTCGAAGGAACACGGCAATGGGCAGCAGAGTCGTCCGGTTGCTGGAGCAAAGACTGTACAGAGTCGCAACAAGCAAACGTGTGGTCTTTTCTTTCGGTGAGAGACGCAGAAGGTGGATATAAAGTTGAATAATTTCATAGTTGCTAAGTGGGGTCAGTAGGCGCTCAGAGGGTCAAGCTATTGCTTGTCGTCACATCACTTACTCTTGGAGTTCTTCGCCAATGAGGGCGCCCTCGAATGCAAGCTGCCAAAGAACAAGTAGCACGCGATATAGAAGCTGGAGGCCAACACCACCGGCCAGACCTGGCTCAACGCTGCGAGTGCTGCTTCCCAGTGTGCTTGCGTTGCTTACGTTGTCCTTAGCCCCAGCCGCAGCCCGAAGAGTGTCGATCAATGGGGCCAGGGTCTCTTGACGTTGCGCCCAAAAGATCTCTCGGGCCCGGCTTGTTCTCAGCAGCTCTGAGAATCCTTGGACACCAATATCCTGGAGCCCACTGTCCTGGTTCTTGGTTAAGGTAGAGAGGTAGGTGTAGAGCTGCGGGAGAGCTTGGTTGTCGCGCGGGGCAGGTTTAGATGAAGAAACTAGACTGTGCGACACGAGCGCCGTGAGGAAGGTGGACGTGAGCAGAGGAATGGGGTCTTCAGCGTTTGTCGAGTGCTGCAGGAACGGTAAGAAGGGCTTGTAAGGTTCAGGGTGAGAAACAAGCGAGTTGGCCAGAGAAGGCACATCTATTAAATATTAGATCAGCATGATTCTTCGGCTTCAGCTCCTCCAGTAGCATGTACCTTGAATCAAGTCCGAGGCCAGCACCAGTATATACTGCACAATATCCGTCCTTCGAGAGGCAGAGTCCAGGACACTCTTTCCCTGTGCGCCGCCGGCCAACAGATCTGTGTATCCAGCAAGATCTCCTTCTACCGTCTGGCGGCGTTGATCCTTGCGCACCTTATCCACCGCCTTGATCTTCTTCAAGTGGTCATCGGTGATGTTGCCCGCTCGGACGGCACCCTCCCATGGAATTGGTCGAGCTCGGATGTTATTCTGGAGGGAGCTGAGGTAGGTGGGTGGCTCCAGTGACATTGTGAGTGTAATCTGGGAGGTTGGGAGCCAGAAAAAGGAGCGTCGCTGGCTGTGACTGATACAAACTGGAGGTGTGTCCAGAGAGACGGGGGAGCTTGGGGATGACGGAAGCCTGTGCCAAGACCGACGGTATCTCAACGCATAGTCTCAACTTTTGTTTTCTGTTCTCTATTTTGATTCTCGCTTCCTATTTGTCTATTGTCGTTCTTGTTTCTATAGGTCTTTTTTTGCCGATCATTGACTCGCATTCACATTCACTGTCTTATCGGCCCAGCGCCTTAATCTTTGTTCGGATTCGGATTTCCACCTAGTACGCTGAATTCGGCTTAAATCCTGACACACACACTCTCTCTCTCGTTTCACCATCGCAGCAAGTCCCTGCCATTGCCGCCTAGGCCTCGACACATCTAAAGAATTATTGTCGAATTGACTCTGAAAACATCCCCCACGACAATCGCAAGTCGACGTCCGAGCGCAGCCCCCACCGAACCCATGCGAATGCGACACGAGGCATTTGCCGCTTAGTAGCCTGTTCCCAATTTCCAATACAGTAATTCTACCACGATGGCGCAGAATTCGCAGACACAGAAGCCAAAATGGGGCGTGGGTTCTTTTTTCCAGCAAGCAGTAGCCGGCGTCGAATCTCGGCTGGATCACATCTTGATGGATGACGAGGGAAATCAGACTGGCTCTTCTGCAAAGCCCACTGAAACTCAAGGCGGAGAAGCGTCACCGACAAAGGCACCTGTTGCTTGTATGAAATCCACAACACTTATGCGAACCAATAGAACTGGCTAACATCTTTCAGCGGTTTCCCGCAGTTCATCGACCGCGCGAAGAAACGACCGGCTTCAGGAACGTCTAGCCCGAGCTATGGTGAAGCAAAATGCCTCGAATCTCTCTTCCCGGTCTCCTCAGAGCCGAATCTCATCACCGCCTGCTAGTCCAGTACCCAGCAATGGAGCTCGGTCGAGTATGGACATTGATTCTAGTGTTGCATCGGTGAATAGTGCGGTGGAAGATCCCGAGGTCTCTCAGTCCAATGACGACAGCAGCACCGCTAAATTAGCCTCACCAAGGGTAAGCTATGACTCTGGGGCATCACCGCGTGTTTCAATGGACATCAGCGTCGCAGACTCTGCGCCCAGGAGCTCTATAGATGTGGCACAACCATCAACGGCCTCGGCCAAAGCCAGTCAAGAAATGCCGGATTCGCAACGCAATGAAGTACTGAGTGAGATTGCGTCGCGCGATAGTCCGCGGGTTAGCATTGAATTGCCATCAGAGATGCCAGTGGAAGCTGAAAACGCGGATATCGCTCGCTTGCAGGCCGAGCATAAAACTGCCGAGTCTCAATGGCAAGATGAAATGCATGGTTATATTGAACGTATTGATGCATTGCAATCGAAATTGAAATACCTCGCCAAGGACGCTGCGGAATCGGCTAAAAATGCTGCGGCAAGTGCTACCCCAGGGAGTGCGCAAAAGCAGCTCCTAGAGAAAGATGAGAAGATTGCATTGCTTCTCGAAGAAGGGCAGAAGCTGTCTAAGTCGGAGATGGACCATCGCACGGTGATCAAGAAATTGCGTCAGCAACTTACCGAAAACACCAAATCTCAGACTGAATTGAAGAGAAAAACGGACAAGCTTGAGCGGGACTTGGTCAACTCGGAAGCACGAGCGAAGCGGGCAGAGGCCGCGGAGAGGAGGGCAACCGAGTCTTTGTCATCGCAAACAAAGTCGACTAAAGACTTGGAAGCTGTTACCAATGAACGCAATGCGCTCAGCCAGACTGTCCAAGAGATCAAATCGCAATTGAGTCGTGCGATTTCCCGCGCCGAAACCGCTGAGACAAAGGCGAACTCCGATGCCCTAGAGCTGGAGAAGCAACGGGCGACAGAGCTAGACGAGGAGCTATGCAACCTGAAGATCGAGCGCGACATCAGTGAAGAAAAGTCCAAGAGGGAAATTACCGAGTTGAAAGAGAAGATAGAGCAAGAGAAAGAAAGGGCTCGAATGCTCGAGGCCGAATTGAAAGGCGAACAGTCTGTCTTAGAAAGCAAGATGGAAAGTCTTCGCTCCCGCGCCGAGGAAGCTTCATCGGGGGCAACGGGAGAGACGCAAGCCAAACTTCTGCGTCAAATCGAGACATTGCAAACTCAATATGCCGCCGCTAGTGAAAACTGGCATACACTAGAAGGCTCTTTGCTCTCACGCCTGGCTAGTGCGGAGAAGGAACGCGATGATGCTGGTCGACGTGAGATTGACCTTCGCAAGAAGATTCGAGAGATGGTAAGATCTCAAACTCCATGGCTTAGTGCACCGCGGGATTAACCAACATCAATGTAGAACCACAAGTTAAAGAAGTTTGAAGAGGAACTAGACAATGCCAAAGAAGCCGAGCACGACTTGGAAAGCAGGCTTGAGGAACGCATGGAAGAGCTGCAGAAGCTGCAACAGAAACTCGAGAAAGCGGCAGAGGACCTCGCCTCGACGCAAAAAGATATGGCCGAGCAGAAGAGAACATGCGACGCAACGTGGGCGCAAAAGCTAGAGGAAGAACGGACCAAGTGGAGAGAGCAGGTGAATTCCCCGTCACAACTGCGTGGAGTATCCCCCGTTGCATCTCTACGGCGATCGAGCACCCTCGACGCCATAACCCCAGGGCTATCGGACTTCCGCCCTCCTAGCCGGCGCTCATCTACTATGGCTTTCACCTCACCGGAAATTGGCACGCCGCCTCGGCAAAACTCCTACCCTGCCTCAATCACCCAAGCTACGCTTTCTCCCCCGCACATCAACACCAATCCATCGATCCTTGCAGCACCCTCCATCAGCTTTGAGCCGGAAGAGTACTTCGAAGATTCTGCCACTCCTGCCACTCCTTCAGCATACGGCGGTACCCAAGCACCTCCATCGCGCGGTATCAACGACATCATCTCCGAGTCAACCGTCGGTGCCGGCCCTTCTGTGCAGCTGGTCGAGCGCATGAGTGCCACCGTCCGCCGGCTAGAGAGCGAGCGCGCTGGCTCCAAGGACGAACTAGCCCGCGTGACGACCCAGCGCGACGAAGCCCGGCAACAGGTTGTGGACCTTATGCGTGAGCTTGAAGAGAAGCAGCTCTCGGATTCCCGCGTGCATGAACTCGAAGCTGAACTCGAAGACCTTGACCAGCGCTACCAAACCACTCTTGAAATGCTAGGCGAAAAGAGCGAGCAGGTTGACGAACTAAACGCTGATATCGCTGATCTCAAGAAGATCTACCGCGAGCTGGTTGACAGTACCATGAAATGAGGGCGAACTGGTTAGATGTTTATCTACCATTTAGTGAGCCACCAGAGGGTCGCTTCTCGGCTTGGGTCTTTCATGCTTAGACTTATGCCACTCGGGTTTGTAAATAGAATATATATCCTGTCCTGTACAAATTAATCGATGTCATACAACGAATTGGCTTCTACATCACAGCGCACCTTCCCATTTAAGCGGAGCAGCCATAAGTGCCCCGGGGCTGAGGCCATTTTGAATTCGGAAAATGAGACTTGCAGGCGAGATTGGAGCTCGCGGTAATTTCCAAGAGAAATACTCGTATTATCCAAAACGTGCCTTGGTGATTAATTTCGGATGTCGGCAATACTATGAGCGCATTTCTTCAGGGTGTTCCACTTTCTCTCAAATTTGCTACAAATAAACATATCAGGAAGATGAGGAATGCACCGAGTTCCCAGTGTCCGGCCTAAACTGCACCAGCTGCTGAGAGCTTTCGGCCTGCTTTCTATCCCAACTCGCAAGAAGGACGTTAAGCAGTTCGTTGGCGACACCCAACAACAAGAAAATTGCAATAACCTGTCCAAATGTCCACCCTTTCTCTTCGGGGTCAAGGTTGTTGCGATGGATAGTCTGTTCAAGCGAAACAATCAAGTATATGCAGAATGAACAGTACGCGACCGTGGTCAGTGTGAAGTTGAGCAGCGCCTTGCCGTGCAGCCTCTCGGGTGGGTCAAGACGATCTTGATAAACAGGATGCTTGACCTCCACAAACCAGCTCATCCAACCTCTTTTCTGGCCCTCAATCCGGTTTCCAGCGTCGGGATTCCGCCTCCGATACGCAACGTACCCACACAGACACGGCAACATACACGTGAAAGTAAGAGCACAACCAGCCACAATTGCACCCAACGTACCCAGAATGATGTACCGGAATACAGGAGAAGTGGCTTTGATGCTGACACCAAAGATCACATACACCGTATCCTTGTTGCACTGAGGCTGGCTGCCAAATTGCGGCGCCTTCACCCAGACATAAACGTTGAAAGCGAGGAAGGCCGCCAAAGCCAGGAGCTGGATCGCGGAGAAGAAATACAGTCGCCATGGACCGAGTCCTGCATACCGGCCTTTGCTTACCATATTCATGCCAAGTATGGCGAGAAGGTGCACAACGCATATCGCGTGGAAGAGTGTTAGGTCGCCCCGAAATGTCTGGTAGATTGCTGTGCAGAGGAGGGCTAGGCCTTGCATGCCGAGGGCGGAGGAAACGCCACGCGAGAACTCTTCTTGATCTTCGCCTGGGGCAAACACGCGGAGTAGATAGCTGGTGATTGACCCGCCTAGGCAGAGGGCGTAGATCGATATACGGATCTGTGTGGGTAATAGCTTAGCTGAGGGTTCCTTCAAGGTAGGGAGCTAGATTGTGATAGCATGAAAGTTATGGCATATGAGATGATACTTACTCCGACCCCAGATACATCGGGGTTAGCCTCGATGACACATGTCGTTGAGTTCATCTTGTGCTGCACGATGATCGTTGTAACGACTTTCCAAGCGATGAGCTAACGGTGGCCTGCGTGGAGGGGTGAGACGCTCTATATCTTAGCCTCAGTTCAATTATCCATAGCTCTTACAGTCCTCGATGGGGCTCTCTCGATTCACATGACGAAAGGGCAAAGGAAAGGAAAAAAGGAAAAAAGCATGTGCCCGGGCACGAAAGTGGCTAAGCAGTAGCATTGCGCCACGACACCCTGCGATCACCAGTCAAAAACATCAAGTCTTCACGGTTTGGTAAAGACAAAAAAGCGGCTGAGTCTGCCAAGATGATCTTGATCGCACTGGGATTGGGTCGCCTGGGTATGCCCCATGTGGCGCCCGAACGATGCTTACTGCCGCTAAGGCCGAATTAGGGCTGGTTAAAGAACGCCAGGGACCAAGTCTCGGTAAATGAGCTCCTTGATTGGTCAATCGGGAACTGTATATTCAAGCTACTGCAGCCCTTCGTTTAATGCTTCGTGATTGACCCCGTTTCAGTGAGAGATAAACAGGGCCTTGAGCTTTTTCAGCCTCTCCCAGCGTCATCCGTATGACCCCCACGAGGCTTTTGGCAGTGAGAAATGGGGAGCTTGCCTATCTATAAAGTCTTGGCCAACAAATCCAATTTTCCTATAAGACAACTACTCTCATTCTCAGTGCTAGGCATAAATTCCGACCTTGTGAATCGTCACTAGTTCTATTACAGTCCATGAATCGAGCTGGTTGTTGCTAACAATTCTCACCATGGATATGGACAATGTCAACCGTCCTGCTATCAACAGTAAGTCCCAATTTTCCTACCCATGAACCCTAAGCAAATCGAGATTAATCCCTCATTCCGATTTCATCATGTTTCAACCCAATATTTACTTACTTTAGTATGGACGTTCTTCGCCCTGGCTGCCTTGGACGTCGCAGTAAATGCCGCCGCTGGTCCAGCTGCAGTGGCGACTGCCGCGCATGTCAATGGGAGTCCACTGACAGCGAGAGCAATGCAAATCGGTGCTCTCGCTGGAGTTACTAAATCAGGGGTGTTGGCGTTTGTCGAATTCGCGGGGTTCGCGGGCTTGCCAACTCCGGCGTGGATACTGTTAATTCTGGTAGCAAGTTGCTTTGGGATTTGTGTCCTGGTGACAGCAGAAGTTAGCAATTTGGTTCTTGGAGAAAGTGAGTGAAGGCCCGTCCTCTGAAGTATCGTTCGGTTTGAACTCTATGCGATGCGACTTGAGTTGGTGGTTATGATTATGAGGTATCGGGTGATCGTAGCTAACGGTAGATAGCACCAAGCGCGTTGCTTATTGCGGCTGTTGTCGCTGCTATTCCGCTTGCAGGGGAGTGCATGGGGCTATATCAATGTAAGTCCATTTTCTTCGCTTGCAGCTCTCCATTGCTAATCTTGATTTGTATCTCAGCGGCTGGGGGCTATATGGTAGCAAACCTCAGACACAACTTTGTATTATGGGCTTCGATGCTTTGGGAGGATACGTCTTTGCTCGTATGGCACATAACGAAGGTTAGTTACTGCCTCTCCCTTATCATGAAAGCTTTGGGGGCTACTCTCTTCGCTGTTCTTGATGCATTTGGTGAGGTATGATTTGACTAACACTTGAAATGTGGACTTTAAGGTTATGATATCTGCGCTTACAATGTTGCTGCTGCCGCTGGGGCTGTATATGGTGTCATCACTGGTTTCTTCCATGTTATCCTTGGGTGTATGGCCGGATTTACCTCCTATGAAAGCACAAATGGACATTATGAAATACGCAATGTCTTTGGGACTGCGCGAGGGTATAACCCCAATTGGAATAATAATATCGGGGTTTGATTCTAATATGAAGGGGACTCTTCTCTTGTCTGCACGCCAATGTTTGGGGCCTTTCTATAATACCCTTGTGGGACGAAGCCTTGAAATATACGAACACGAATTCTGATTCAACATTCCATATGGTTTATTATTCTGATCTTGAAGTCCCTAAGGTTCTCCGCATCATGCGCTCACTTCGCCGAGTCGAAAGAGGCACATTGGTCACTTTCGTTATGCCGCGCAACACTTCACAACGCAAGTCACACATAACTACTTCCAAGGTTAGAATTCCCATGTGCCTCATCTGGGATACTTAGATGCTCTCGCACCAGCTTTCCCCATTCAAAGATCAATTCGTCTTACGTGAAATCCAAAGCGAATGCATTTCTTTTAGTTCTTTGATATTGAAGTGATGAAGGCCACGTATCCTCGGCCCTCGAGTGTTTAGATGGTAGGGTAGGGACAGACAGTGGGAGTTGATCTATAATATGAATGAGTGAAGGGGACGATGGGGGTTATACTCGCTGGGGACGTCGCGCCTTCCAGATGATTTCAATTGCCTAATTAGGCCACAGTTGTACGCAGGTTGGGAAGGAACAACAATAGGGTTTGGGCTCTCGTCATTTAGATCTCCCAGAATCATATTAGAACTGGTAACTGATGGACGAGACTGTCAGGTGTCCCATAGAAAAGGTTTGAGATGGCTTGGATAATCATATTCTCATTGTTTGTCGTGGGTCCACATGCAGTACAAGCTTTCTCGCATGGTTCACCTCCCGTGGACAGGGTTTGAGGTTTTGAAAGACAGTACAGAGTAAATCTGTAAAACCTAAGATGCGTTTGGATTAGGGATCAAGGAGAGGGGGACAAGGCTGCGAAAGGAAAGTACCGAGGCCCTGGTACATAAACCCTGCTCCTATTGTCACCACCATACCTATAAAAGTCAGGATGCGGGAATGATATCCACGGGTGTGTGAGCCAAATATTGCACCCAATAATCTAGGAGCCCAGCATGACTCTGCTTTATTTTGTTCAAAAACAAAGTATAAACAGCAAGGGCCCCTGAAACAGCGTGGATGCAGCATCGAGACATCTAGCCGCCCGATGGATCCAAATATTTTCAACTGCTTCTAATGATAGAACGGCAGTGGCTGGGATTTGAACAAAGTCAGAAGATCATTGATCGCCGAACGGGCGCAAGCTATGTTATCAAGTCTTTGAATGTGAGACAAGATCAAATGTGAGACATCATCTAGACTAGAGGGAGTGGAGCAAACGGGGGGTGCATAAGCCGCCTTTTCTTTATTGACGTGCAGGTGGACTGAGACAGCTACAACATATCTTGACTACTTACTCCATACGGAGCCGGAGCCGATTGTGTTAAGATTAAAAGTTAAGTGCATATGCTTTGGATATAGTGACCCAAAATATCCCCAATTCATCCCTAAAAATTAAACATTAAATAACCAAAGTGATATAATGTACTCCGTACTACTTACTCTACATAACACTAACTCCGAACTCTGAGTTGTCAACTCTGTCAGCGACAGCTAGGGTGGACCCTGATGGACCAGCCCTACACATTTTAGAACCATTATTAATTTCACACAATATATCAAGCCACCTCGTATGGCTATTTTTGTATCACCGTTGCCGGGATCATAACGTCCAGGCTAATTTTCCTACATATATTGTACTCCGTGAGACCAGTGAAACAGTTGTCTCCATAGGGGATAACACGGCGCAAGTCCCAGAAGTTGCATAAACGCCCCGTACTCCGTACTCCGTACCCCCTAAAACCCTTATAGATCGATAAGGGGTTGATGACACAATGATTTTATAATGTTTAATATTTTCAGACCCTAGTCTTAAATAAGCGTAGTGTGATAATTAATTAGTGCTGAGCCTTTTCTTCACGCCACGGGAGATTGAGAAGTATACATGGACATCGATGTACAACTTAGAGTTGAATCCTTCAGGCCTGAGTTGGAGCAAGGAGCACATGATTGTCCAATCAGTCCCAGGCGCGAAAATAATCCATACGGAATGCAGTAAGTAATGTTTTTTCAGGTGGGGCCTGGAGCAGCAACTTGGGATTCAACTCTGGACAAAAAATGGAGTAATGTCACATCAGTGGACTGTAGGGAGTACGGAGCATAAACTACAGTCATATTGGTCAACTTCCTGATGTGACACGATGCAGGAGCAGGTTCTTTAGCACCTAGGCGCTTAGCCCGTTGAAGCAATACATGCCGGTCCACGCGCTGGTCCGAGTGTCTGGCGAGACGCTGTGTCGATCGACATCTCACTTTGATTGGACACAGCTTAGTGGTCAGCGTGTAGTATTGAATTCAGCACGTTCTTCTGCCAGGGAATAACTTTGGTCTTTTCATAAAATTGAGAAGCTTGGACTAGAGACGGAGCTCCCAAAGGGGAAAAGGGGCAACATGTCCACAGTTGGAGATGATTTTTTTAGGACCCCTTAATCTACTGCAGACAATTAAATATGTGGGTATTAGATATGTACACATTGAGTTCAAATTTCCATACAGAGTACGGAGTAGGTGGAGTTATCTACAAAAACTAGATGGAATACATAATTTGAATCTACTGTATAATAGTGAAATAGCACTTCAGATGTACGCTGACACCGACAAAGTAAATACCAAAAGGTAGAATAAAGTACTCAAAAGTACTTCTCAGTATTTAAAGATAAGTAAAGTTACAGAAAAGTACAGAAAGGTACATGTTCGGTACAGGGCGACAAGGCTACCCCTGAATTGCCAAGCATTAGCCCGGGCCAACCTCTTCATCTCCACGACTCAAGGGGTTCTTTGTGCCACTTGACACTATTGAATGTTCTATTTTCATATTTTGAACCGCGTCACCATATACTCCATATACTCCGTACAGAGTAATTCCATATATTGATACAGTATAGAACATCTTACGGTGGCCGGACTATCAATGAGGATGTCAACCCTATCACTACGCTTCATAGTAGGTTCAAGTGATGTCGATCCTACCGGCCAGAGCACCATTGCACGATGTATCGTACCAATCGAATCCATGCAAGTCCAGACCCACGCCAGCCCCCCTGCGCTCCACCCACGCTTACTCGTCCCGAAGCCAGCGCTAATGAAATGGAGAACCCACGGGCGGTTTGCGCCAATCGCCCCGGCTTGTCCTAGACCAAGACTTTCTCCTTTTCTCCCATTTCCCTTCTCGTTTGATATTATCCTGAGAATAATCCTTACCCTTTTGGTCGTCTCATTGGCGCGTGCCATACCCTTTCCCGTGCTAATCGGCATGAACGACCGTCGATCTATGGCTATTTTTTGATACGGACCAGGGTGTTTCATGGCGTCTCCTGTTGGGTCTGGCGGCTCTCCCGCCCATTCAGAGAGCTACTCTAGTTTTAATCCCCCTCCAACTACTCCTCCAGTGCGAAGGAAACCTCTCCCGCACAATGGTGATCCAGTGACTTCGGGCCCTGACCACCCCTCCTCTCCCATTTCGTTCGAGGGAGATAAACCCACCTCAGTTCCCACTGCACCCGTGGCCAGACCACTATCCCCTTTATCAGTGGATGGAGACTCATATATATCGGTACAAAAGAACCCCAATAGGTACGCGACTAGCATGACCCCGGTTTTTCCTCTCCCGGCTCTTTCTTCAGACCCTCCTTTTCTTTCCCCGGCTACCTACCTTGTACCCGCCAAGCATGATATGGCCTATACATGATATTCCGCTTCTCCACAGTCTGGAAGGCTAATCGCGTGCCCCTGTCCCAACTCCCCAGATATTCCCGAGGACGGAACCCTACCCAACCCCTACACATCGATACCGCCGCTTCCCGCCACGGCTCCGCCTCATACTTGAGATCCGTGCTTGAGGACGACGACGACGACGAAGACGAGGATCCCTCTTACTTTGACGAAGAATACGAACATCAGTATCAGTTCATGAATGGAACGCCCCTACACAGTCGTCTAGATAGCGAACCATTCATCCCGGTCCTCAAATCCCCTCCTCCAACGAAACGATCGTCACGACGGGCAACGAGCATGGCAGTACATGCACCTATGAACAGGCCACCTCCACTACACATCGACGTCGATCCGCGTTCTATATCAATGTCAATGGGTTCGGGAGATCCACGACACCCCAAAACCCCTGGTAACAAGATCAGCTCCTTCTTTGGCTGGAAGGCGGCGAATAGTAATACAACTACATCCCCTGGGGGCGAATCATCAAGCACTGAGATCTCCGACTCCGGTCGATCAGCAATGCCTTCCCCCATGCCACCATTAGCAAACGTCCCTTTCAAACCCGGATCCCCATACGATTCCAAGACCAATGGATATGGTCTTCCGGCACGGACCCCTTCACTGGGGGCTTCGAGTTTAAAGGAAAATATATTTATGTCCAAAATGGCAGACATAGAGAATGAATTACGAGAGATAAGCTCCGAATTGGCGGGATCTATCCGCCGAGAAATGGATTTGGAGGATCTAGTCGAACGGCTACAATTAGAAGGTCCGGACATCAATCGACGGACAAGTGACTATTTCTCGGATTCGGGTACTAGCTCTGTTCGCTACGCCTCAGATGCTGGGAAGAGTGAAGATATCGAAAAGATTCGCCGCGCTGCAGAGCAAGAACGGGCACAGCTCAAGGTCGAATTATCGCAGAAGTTACAGGAAGAGCGGTCCCAACGGTTGGCATCAGAGTCACATGTTCAAATCCTGGAATCTCAAGTTCAACAGGTACGGCTGGCAAACTATGTGCAACATACGACTCCTGCTAACATTTATCTAGCTTCGACGCGAGAGAACGGATTTGTCCGATTTGTCGTCGAAAACTAAGGAACTCGAGACCGCCCTGGAAAATACCAAGCGGAAGCTGCTCGAGGAGCGACAATCCAAGGATAACTTCGAGGACCTACTTACTGCCATGCGAGTAGAGTTGGAACAATTACGGAATGATCGTGATCAACTTCGAGACGACAACAGGCTCATCGAGGAAATTGAAGCTTTGAAAATCGAAAATGCCTCTTTGGCTCAGCTACAGGGTGGTCGATTCGCTTCCATCGCCGAGGAAGGTAGCTCACCCAGAAACTCGGCATTTGGGGTATCACGATCGAGCTCCATTGCACGCAAGCCCAGCGGCTTAGCTCGCTCGGGTTCGCTTTCTCGGTCCAACTCGGTCAATAATAACAACGGTGGTAAATCATCAGAAACGCGTGAATCATTGGTTGATAAGGTCCACGATATCGAGGTTCAACGTGATGCCCTCCACCGGACATTGCGTAGCCTCCTCGACCGCCAGGCATATCAGGCCCGCGAGTACGAGAAGCGCACTCGTATGCTCGAAATGGAGCTTGCTCAAGCCCGGCAATCGGGGCAGCCACGGAAACTGGGCTATGAGAGAGATGTGCGTAATCTGCGTGACGAGGTGAATCATCTCCGCATGCGCGCTGAGGATGCCCTGGATGGCAAGTGGCAGTGTGAGAAGAACCTCGCTGGTCTCAAGATGGATCTGGACCGTGCGGAGCAGGAGACCAGCTCTCTACGCGCGCTTCTTCTCGAGGACACTGCCGCTGGTGCAGAGTTGATGACCGGCCAAGAAGGGTTTGCCGAGGTCGTGACCACCTCCTCTTCCCTACAATCTGCATTCCAACAATTGCAGGCGGATCAATCTGAGGCTTCGGCGGATGTTGCGGACTCGGAAGAGCTTGCTTCCTCCCTTCTCCGTACTGAAGCATTGGGCAGCAAAGTTCATTACCAGCTTCAGACCAACTCCTCTTTGCATGCCCGTCTAGCAGCAGCCATTGATAAGGGAGACAAAGATCAGCAGATCTCTGTTGAACGGATTAATATTCTGCAGAACCACATGAGGGAGCTAGAGGAAGATCTTTTGGTTGCGCAAAACCATTCGGAAGAAGAGATGGCCAAGCACGAGGACGAGATTCGTTTGCTGAAGGAAAGCCAGCATGCCCAGCTCACGCGTATGATGAATGGCGGTCGCAACCTAGTCGGCCTCTCGCCACGGCCGCCGAACGCACCATTCGATTCCCGCTCGCCGCGTCTTGATCAGACCACAAGCGGTGAGGGTGTACCCTTGACCGAGGTTGTCCAGTCTGAAATCCTCGAGCGGCGAGTCAAAGATCTCGAGAAGCTCCTCCGTGATGCTGATATGGAGATGGAGCAAGTGGTTGGACGGATGAACCGCACACAGCTCGATGTGGCTCAGCTTCAAACTGACAGGTATGCAATTCGTGTTTCGTCTGATATTCCTTGCTTCCATCCCATTTACTAACTCATCCCACAGAGACGACGCTCTACGCCAGACCCGTCAACTTCAGACCGAAATCCAAGCTGAGCGTGAGGCCCTCAGAGGGCTTATCAACGCCCTGTAAATTTGACGAATCTCGCGCTTTGTCCTTTTCTAATATTTTACTATACCACATCTGCATTTGCATTTGCGCTCCCATCGTCCGCGATGGTAGAGTACAATATCTTGGAGTTAGCCCGGAGTACCGGGTTTTTGTTTTGGGTTCTTTTATGAAGATCATGCCTGTGGCATCGCGCTGGCCTCTTCCCTGACTTGGGCTCGGGGCGTTTTGTCTTTTACATTCACGAGACTGGTGGTCGACTATTATTGGTCGCACATGTATATAAAACCCGTCTCTATTTGGGTAAATATCTAATCTAGTGTATAGTATCATTTGTTATCAATTTGATATTCATGAAAAGTATCGAGATCAGCTGAGAGTATTGAATAAGTGAGACTCATGGACCCAAATAGAGGATCTCTTCACATGCGATGTTTGTTTAGTTTGCATCCTCTTATCATTCGGGTGCCACGCCGCAACTTGGAAACCCCAGCTTGAATGTCACATTCGCTTCTTGGCCTGTCTATCATTGATCGCATCGGAATATATACCCCCAGAAGCAAGCTCTTCTAGTCTCCGCTTCAGTTGACGCCTAACACATTTACCAAAACCCTTCATCGACCTGGTCGCATTGCTCAACTACAAACAACGAGCTCCAGCACGAGACCAAACAAAGCGCCCTCGAGTCAAAGAACCCACACTCTGACTATTAAAAGGCCAGGGTATTCTTTCCCTGCCTCGCATCGGCGGTCCTTTCGAAGACATCCATTTTCAAGGGTCACAAAGACCTAAATTTCTTAAACAAAGCGCCAGCAAGTCTAAAGAAGACCACCGACCTGACACGCGAGGGACATCTCTCTCTCCCTCTCTGGTCTCTGTCTCTCCCTTGTCGACCACGTCAACAAACATACTCAAAGACACAGCGATCATGGACTTCTTACCAGGTATCTACCTCACCTACTTTCAAGCCATAGAGATACGAAAACCGCAGTGCAAAGTCCCACAAGCTAACCAATCCTTCCACCGACACAGAGAACCTCCAAACAGTCCTTCAGAATCCTGCATTCACCTATCTCCAAACAACAACACAGGACCAGCTCACAACAAAACTCTCGCACCTACGTACAATGGTGCTCCAACCATACCTAATCGAGCCCTTGTCGAGTTTCCTCGCCTCCTACTCCTCCTCCATCCCAGACCTGCTCTCAGTATTCATCCTCCTCATCATACTCTTCGTCTCCGTTAAGATTCTAGGATACGCCTACCGCGTGGTCATGTTCTGGGTCACACTCGCTTTCAGGCTTGCCTTCTGGGGCACGATTATCGGCATCGGCTACTATGTCTACAGCGTCGGTGTTGAGAATGCGAGCAGGGATTTCGGGTGGCTTTCTGGTGTGATATATGGATTTGTGAACGATTTCCAGGAAAAGAGTAAGATCGCTGCGGCGGCTTACGCGGGGAACCCCAAGTAGGGTGGTTTGGTTTGGTTTATTGGATGGGGTTGTGTAATTGGAAAAATTGAGGATGTTTGTGGTATTCAAATCCTCGGATTCTTACTGTCTTTTATCCCAGGCTGGCATGCCTGTTTGGGGGTATATGATGAAAATGCGCAATGGGTCTGCCTGTTTCTTTACTTCATCCCGCTAAATTGGGCTAGCGATTAACGACTTGTTTTGGAGTTCTAGACATCATAATACTCATGAATTGTTTGGGTTTCATTATAGTTTCATTATGATTCTGTTATCTGGGGATATGACCGAATATCCATTTGCTGTGTACAGAGCTCTCAACTCTGACTCTGGTAGCATCAGCCACGGTTGTGTCGTAAGTATGGTTGATTTCAGATGCCGAGGGAGCTCCAATGCTGCGTAGGTCGGCGCGATAAGCATATTGGAACGTTTCCAATGTTGTAATACCGGCCGTATGATAGCAATGTGAGATTAAAAATGCACTTTGTCTCAGACTGCTCCGCTGCGGGAAACTTGAGGCTGCTGCATGAGGTGGCATTGGGTGAAGTGGTCGGTCGTGGGGGGTCTCGAAGAATATGCAGAAATTTTGACTTCAAGTCACAGCGCTGCAGTAATCACGTGTGATATCCCTCAATCCTCATAGTCCACCTCAACTGCATCCTTGGGTTCTCTCGGTTCCTGGGCCTCATGGTACTGGATAGCATCGTCGATATGGCTCACAATCGCCGCGACGCTGTCCTCATCCGAGACATCCAATTGCAAGAATGAAACCATACTGAAATCGTCGATCAACTGTCCGACAGCCCGGTTAAGCTGCTTGAAAGACCCGCCGCTCATCAGGGATTCCGCAGCCATTGGGTTTGCACTTGCAGTGAGATCGTCCTCTTCCTTCTCTTGCAGCAATTGCACATCCACGTTGGTAAATCGTTTTAATTCCCGGCGTGTCACCATATCACGGACTTGGTCCATCTTGCTGAGAATGTTGACGTGTGGCATCTCCATCATCAGCATGGCAGACATGGCGCTGAGTGTACCGGCAAAGAATTTGGCTTTATCGATGACAAATGTACTTTCGAGTAGGTAGGCAGCACACATGTTGATATTCAACGGACCCTGTCGGGAAAGGAATGTTGTGAGGGTTGGTAGAAGAGGAATGTGTGTGTAGAGCTCGATTTGGCCGGGCATGTCGAAGATGATCAAATACTCTTCACTCAATGGCTCCAATGCCTCAGATAGGAATTCCAGGTTTTGGAGTAGGAACTCGAAACAGTAGATGAGACCTCCATTTGGTCCTAGGCCCATCTCTTCCATCACATCTTCCAAAGTGATCAGGTCACGAATATCGAGATCTGGTTCGTAGGCAAATGTTTCCGCGGCGGGGTCGAGGTTCACGTAGAAACAGCTACGGCGAGTTGTTTGAAGGTGTTGAATTATCGCATTGCTGAATGTGGTTTTGCCTGCACCTGCAGGGCCCATTACCAGGACACCGAATTTGGACATGGTTGTATATCGGATAGAAAGTATAGAAAGTACAAAAAAAGCACTTCAATGCTCTTCTATCTTATCACAAGAAAATTGCATTGCCCGGGTAAACTGCCCAAGCTCACCGCCCCCCGATGGCGCGATCACGGGGGCTGACAAGGGACAAGAAGTACCGCGTACGGAGTACAACGAGGGTACTTGAGGGTACAGTGGCGTTGCATGAGTATTTGCACCCCAGTACCTCGGAAGGCTTAGGCCCCACTTATTTTCTGCCGTTTAAAACTTCTCATTTAGAAACACCTAACTAACTAGCTAGTAACTAGTATGCCAACCTTCGTATTTAATAACCTCTTCCACCCGGTGCGGCATAGTCTCTGCTAAATTTACAAAGTGGTGCACTGTCAGATTCTCCCATGCATACTGCGCTGCATCTACTAGCTCGGCCCAGGTCTCCTGATTATTAGGCATCTCTCGTAACCAAGGCCTTAGCCTTAAGATATCTGCCTTTAATAACGCCCAGAGGTTCTCAATCGGGTTTAAATCAGGTGAATAAGGAGGCCAATCCATAACATTTACACCTATCTCGCGTAGTAGTTCTTGAACTATATACGCAGTGTGTGTAGGTGCGTTATCATGTTGGAAGATAGCATCTTCATTTGCAAGTAAGGTAGGAAGGATACCACGGTAGAGACTATAAATAACCTCTTTTGTAATACCCTTCCGCTCTGCATTTGGATCTCCGTATAGAGGAATAAGGCCAGTTTTCCGTGGAGCACCTGAGAAATAGGCCCAAAACATCTGTTTTGACTGCTTCCCTTTCGAGAGTGTCATTTGAATACCGGAATTCCGATTTTGAAGCTGATCTTTAGGAGGAATAAAAGTCCACTCCTTCCGAGCACCTTGTCCACGTTCAACTGTAGTCTCATCCGACCAAAAGACCCTTTTCCAGTCCTCAGGTGTAAAGTGGCGATAGGTAAGGGCCCAATTAAGACGTTTTGCAGCGTGAATAGGCGTAAGATAGGGTCGATTCATCTTCCGCCATTTTCGAAGGCCCATTTCGTGGGTTAAACGCCAGATTGAGTGCGCTTTAACCTTATAATCGACCTCAGCAAGTAGATCCTCACGCGTAATATCAGGACGGGACTGAATAGCATCATACACACGATCTCGGTCCTCTTCAGTAAGCTTCCTTGGACCACCAAGGCGAGGCATTGAGATACCATGGGAGCGCTTTGTTTCCTGGCGTAAGGTGTAATGAATAGTTGAAAGAGGGATATGAGGGTACGCGTGCTTTTGAATACGTTTAGCACCCCATTTTGCTGAGCGTTTTAGCTCACATATACGCTCGCGAACGTGCGGTGGAAGCTCTGGGCCACGGGCCATAGTAGTAGAGTATAGAGAAAGAGTTAGAAAGGTAAAAAAAATAGGAAGAAGAGGGGGTAATAGCCTGTATAATACTAGTATACTGCGCGCTGCGCGTAGTCGCGTAGTATACTAGTAGGAATAGGTAGGCGGTATAGAATAGCGGTGAAGTGACGGAAGTACTGGGGTGCAAATACTCATGCAACATGACTGTACTTCGGTAGTACCTGACCAGTCCCCCACTCACACTATCTTTTCTTTGGTACCGTCTATGTAACTCGAAAAAAAAAAGCAAAACCCCACCAAATTCCCCCTCCCCAATAGATCTTCCTCCCTTTTCCTTTCCTCTTCTCTCTCCATTCTTCTTTCCCCCATTTTTTTCCCTTGTCAATTTCCGTTTCTTCACACACCGTCACAATGGGTTCTGTTTCAAACAGTGGCACTTTCCTCTTCACCTCCGAGTCTGTCGGTGAGGGTCACCCCGATAAGATTGCGTGAGTTATATCCCCTAAAACCTCGTTTCTACCCTCGGAGGGTTATGAGACGGGGTTTACACCAATTCCAATCGGCACAAGTATTAATCCATCCATAGTGATCAGGTTTCCGATGCCATCCTCGATGCCTGCCTTTCTGAGGATCCCCTCTCCAAGGTCGCTTGCGAGACTGCAACCAAGACTGGTATGTTGATCAATGATTACTTTAGGCCAGATCTCAGTCTGACATGTTACACTAGGTATGATCATGGTCTTCGGTGAGATTACCACCAAGGCCCACCTGGACTACCAGAAGATCATCCGTGGCGCTATCAAGGACATCGGTTACGATGCCTCCGAGAAGGGCTTTGACTACAAGACCTGCAACGTCTTGGTTGCCATTGAGCAGCAGTCCCCCGATATCGCTCAGGGTCTTCACTACGAGGAGGCTCTTGAGAAGCTCGGTGCTGGTGACCAGGGTATCATGTTCGGCTATGCCACCGACGAGACCCCTGAGCTCCTGCCCTTGACTGTCATCCTTTCCCACAAGCTTAACGCTGCCATGAAGGCCGCCCGTAATGATGGCTCCATCCCCTGGTTGCTCCCCGATACCAAGACCCAGGTCACCATTGAGTACGCCCACGACAACGGTGCCGTCAAGCCTCTGCGCGTCGACACCGTCGTTGTCTCTGCCCAGCACAGTGACGATGTCACCACTGAGGAGCTCCGTTCTGTCATTAAGGAGAAGATTGTTCGCAAGGTCATCCCCGCCGAGCTCCTCGATGACCGCACTGTCTACCACATCCAGCCCTCCGGCCGCTTCGTCATCGGTGGTCCTCAGGGTGATGCCGGTCTCACTGGCCGTAAGATCATTGTCGATACCTACGGTGGTTGGGGTGCCCACGGTGGTGGTGCTTTCTCCGGAAAGGATTACTCCAAGGTCGATCGTTCCGCCGCCTACGTTGCGCGCTGGATTGCCAAGTCTCTGGTCCACGCCAAGCTTGCCCGCCGTGCCCTTGTCCAGCTCTCCTACGCCATTGGTGTCGCTGAGCCCCTCTCCATCTTCGTTGAGAGCTACGGTACTTCCTCCAAGACCTCCGACGAGCTGGTCCAGATCATCCGCGACAACTTTGATCTCCGTCCCGGTGTCATCGTGAAGGATCTTGACCTGGCCAAGCCCATCTACTACCAGACCGCCAAGAACGGTCACTTCACCAACCAGGAGTTCTCCTGGGAGTCACCCCGTGCCCTCAAGTTCTAAGCGGGCTCTGCTTAATCCGGTGACTCCGGACAATTTTTGACGACTGTGATGATTTGCTTTGTTTTCAACAACTCAAAGCACGATGAGCATAGACTATAAAAAACCCTCATAAAATCGAGAAGTTGGTTTCCACTAGGAGACCAACTTCTCTTGTTTCATTATCTGCATGGTCGCGCAAATGACGGGCCTTTTCGGCGAAGACAAAATTCAACATGATACCACTTTTCATCGGCTGGGAAAGGAAGTTTTTGGCGTTTTTCTGGAGCGAAAGTCTTCAACACCACCTCTCTACCTCATTGCCCATGGTACCTTCGGGGAGCCTCTGGTCCTGCTTCTACGCTGGATCATGCTCTAACGGTTTCGAGGGAACCTTGATAGCACTCTCTGCGAGAGTCTTTGAGGGTTCTTTTCGTCTTGGTCCTGGGCATGCTAATCCAAACATTAGCGATAGACTCATAATATTATATCTTTTTTCATATATTGTTTTTGGAAGCATACCACTAGTTTACGTACTTTTTAACGCACTCAAGTCTCCTAAGAAAGGATTTTCAATACCTAGATGAAATTCTTGAGACAGTCTCTCGACCACTGTATTGAAATCAATTAACGTCTTACTTGGTCCAGGCGGAGTGCACGTCCCGACGCGTGACGCCAGACCCGCCCAAATTTGAGCGCGATCTGTCGACACCTACACAGCCAACGTCAATTGCTTTGTTAGTTTAGCATAAGACTTGACTCTTGCGTTCAAATTACAGGATGCCTACTATTTCCTAGATGCCACCATGGCCTCGCGTATAGTCCCCAACATCCTGGATCCGCTCAGTTCGTCTGCGCTGAACAAACTCCCCGAACCGACCCCTCCACCCATAAAGAAGCGGAAAAGAGGCGATCAAGAGGAGCTAAACAGTACTGCTGGGCATCTTTCTACCTCTTCTATCGTGATAAGAGTGAGTCACGCCTATAGTTGGCCCAGCATACGCTCAATCCATTGGTTGCTGTTGCTCACTCTCCGGAACTTGTATAGGCTCACTCGGCGTCTTTATCTGATGAACCCTTGATCCTCGAACCAATTACCGCCCTCCCCCGCACAAGGCTGCCCCTATCGTGGCTTGACGACACGCCCTCCTCTCGATCCGATGAGCAACCAGGCGGCCTTTTCACCGCGGACATCCCCACACTAGAAATTGACCTATGCGCAAAGACGGAACCAACCGTTCTCGCTGTGCGCCTAATCCCCAATGATGGACTCTACATCATTGAGAGGGTGAAGAGAGGCATATACTCGCTCTCCAAGCTCGCTCGATGGGTGCATGAGGGCAATATCGTTGTTGCGGCCAAGGGGTGGCATGGAACTGACGCGGCGGGGGTGGATGGCGTGGCTGTCGATGATACCAGTGTTGTTCCCGATGGGGTTGAGTGGTGGCAAATGGCTCATATCGATGAGTCTCTTTCCGAGGTTGAGATGGGCGAAGAGCCTGCTGGGTTAGATATTGCGGTTGTCTTTGGTCCATCCGAGTCGGACATTGGGAATACCGAGACATCCTTTGTGGGTGTTGTAGAGCATCGGAGTCATTCGCTTGCTCCGTCGAGGAGTTTCGATACCGCTGAGGGGGGCTCTTTCTTGCTTCCAGAATCTCAGGTCTTGGGAGATGTCTCTACGGCTATGGATGTTGATGTTGTCGATTCCAATGTCGTGGATGTGCAACAATCGCCAGAAGAGTTACTGGACGGGATGAGAGATCACTATCTGCAGGCTCTCTATGTGTCAAAGGTGATATGCTCTGCTCGATATTTGGACGTTGCATTACTAACGTTTTCTAGACTTCTGTGGCGTACTTTGCGAAGGGCCCGTTAACGCGCTGCCGGACTGCTTTCCAGGCTCGTGACTCAGAACAGCCTCAGGGTTCGACAGAGCTCATTGAATCCTACCGTGAAGCTATCCTCGCTACAAAGAAAATGGACCTCAAATACAGAGAAACATTACCGTCGACAATTCGCGATGCGGTTCTTGCGCTTTCTGACGATGGCGCAAAATCTAAGAAGCGGAAGAGTAAGAAAAAGAAGATGGGCAAGAACGGTCTTTACCCAGAGGAGGAAGGATTCATCCAGAGGTGGTGGAAGGATAGAATCTTAAATGAGTGTCCTGCGCAGGAATCATCGCGTGAAGCAGAGTCTAAGAAGCAGATTTCAGATCTCCGGTTGCGCGAGACCCAATTGCAGATCCTGCTAATTTTGGAGGTCATGGTGTTGGAAATGACTATTGCTTCGATAGAGAAAAACAACACTAACAAGGAGAAAGATACAAATGGGGAGCAAGATACATCGAAGAAAGCCAAGCCTAAAAAGCCCACGGATTTGAACGTGCTGCTTGAGCTCCATCTCGATCGGATGTGCATTTGGCACGCCGTGACAATGGAAGAAACGTCTGCCGCTGATACGGCAAAAGCTTCTTCTTTCAATAGCAGCCATCTTTCAGGCAAGAAAGTTGAGAGCGATGCAGTGCGTGACTTCTGCACGGAAGTCATCATTCCATTCTATGCTGCCCGTCTCCCGGACAAATGCAAGTTGATCACCCGCAAATTTGGCGTATCTGGCGGTATCTCCCCAGCTGCTAAGAAGACACAATATTCGAGTAAATCACACCGCGCGGAGCCTGGGGCGGAAGTCAAGCGACAACAGCCTGCACCGAAGCCCCGACGAACCTTACAGCGAGTACTTACGGACGATAAAGCGGCAGCGTCCCATGCTCGGCACCCAGGACTGACTCGATCTAATACTGCACCGAGCCAGCATAATGCGAAACGCGATATTGAACCCTTGCTGCCCACTGTTCTCAGTGGCAGTGTCCGTGGCGGCATACAGAAAGCAAAACGCACGGAAAACCGCGAGGTTGATCTAAATGCCGTAGCACGACAGCATGAGGCCAAATTGAGAAAGGTTCAAATGCTGGCCAACCAGAAGAAAGAGCTGGATGCTGCTATTCACGCCCTCCGGAAGCCGAACAGAGAGCTTGTCTCCAAGGATCTAGCAGACGATGCATCAAAACGGGCTATAAGCGGCGGAGGCAGTTCAAGAAAGTCAAGAAACCCCGTACGCAATCCGTTCGGCGAAGGTGTGCAAGTCATGGCGACTCCTCGAGGCAATCGAAGGAAGGACGCGGTGGCTGGGCTACCGTCGCTCCCTCGTAGTCTGGCCCCATCCCGGTCATTTGCCGGTGTGGAAAATTCTCCTTTTGGCGAGTCTCCCACCATGATCCCATCCTCAGGTCGACGGGCGATCTCATTCTCTGGCGCCGACTCCGACCCTTTCAATTCTCATGACAATCCACACGATGGACGAAGTCCACGATCAACCCAGCCGGATGGGGCTATTCAAGAAACTCCAACTAGGCCATCTTCCAAAATTTTCCAGAGTGATACCATAGCTGCCCGTCGACCATCATCCTCCACTGGCAAAGGCTTGTTCAGGGTACCCAACCTTCCAGCGCCTCGATCATCCACACAGCCAATGGTCCCTGGCTCCCCTATTCATTCACGCTCTCGGGATATCTCCGCATTCGCAGAAAACTTGTCAATGTCATCTCGACAATTCAGCCAGTCGCTCAATCAGGCTCGCACCTCAGCAATCATGGAGACCCCGCCCAGAAAACAAGCACCGCAGAGTATATCTACTCCCACTGCTGTGCCATTTTCTCTATCGCTTGATGCTATGGTCACCGATAATCCTCGTTCTCACTCCCCACCTGTGGTCATTGGAACCCCCGTCAAAGGCGCCACAACTGTGCCCGTAACGCCTGATAAATCACAATCCAAGTCGATATATGAGCAGTTGGGATGGGACGACGAGATGGAGTTCTAATATCCTAATTTCCGATGCATATCGTCCTCACGTGTCATGCATTTATGCGGAGTTCTCTGTGCTGGTTTTGCTCTGCTGTGTGTTATTTTTCTATTTTATTTGTACTGGTGTTCGAATACACCTGGAGTTCGAGACGGCTGAAGCACTGGCAATAGCGTGCATTGTTGACTTCTTTTTGGATATATCCCCATCACTGCATTATCTTAGCTTTCTCATACTCATAAACATACAATACATTCTATCCATGTCTCAGGCGAGAGAAAGAAAAAAAAGTCAAATTTTCCGTACTATTTTTTATTGGGCTTGACATTCATAAGATGCCACGTGAGGATTTTCCTTTGAAGTGAGACACAACATAAAGTTCCAGGAAATTGGACTCCATATCTAAAGGTTCTAGCTTAGGATCGTACACCCCTAATTCGTGTTTCAGGTAGAGTGTACGGAGTACGAATAATCACGTCACAATGTACTCCGTAATTCTGTACTTCGTACTTCGTACTCCGTCGGAGTACGCGAAGTACAACGGGTATTCACATGGATCTACACTCCCGATACGCGTATTCCCCTGGTCAATGTTTTTGCACTTTTTACACTTTTATCACTACATGTATGTTGTGTATTAGATATTTAATGGTTCATTCTTCTTGCTATGTTAGCTATAGTACCAATAGAGGAGGGATGTCTAACAAAAGGATACAATGGGGAAGACTAAGACCGCCAAGAGACCAAAAATATATACTAATAAGACTAATAAGGCCACGCATATGACCGGCTATTCTTGTCCACTTTACACTAACCTGTCAGTTTTATTGGCTTAATGAAAGTCAATTGCAACTAGAGGGCCACTAGATCGATCTTGGCTTGACCTAAAAGGGCCTTACGTGGTCGCTCTAGTGGGCTCCACATTGAAGGCAGTCGTATTCGGGTGAGGATGTTTTGAATATGCGAAAAACTCCTGAGAAGGGCAGTCTAAACAGTCAGCTTTACTTCACCTCCACATTCGCCTTTTTGATATGACATCTAAACCTTTCCAAACTTTTCAACACAAATCCAACGATGCTTACAAAAATTCCAAGGAATCAGAGATCTGCACATATTCTGTGCCACTCAGTCCGGTCATGAGCGAACAAAACCATCACAAGGCCCCGAACCACAGCCGACCTTTATTATACGTCCCCAATACATTATGGACGCGATTATTTGCAACAACGGTCATCATTGAGACCATCCTCACAGTGGCAATTGAAAGGTAGGGGCCCGACCTCGAATACCAGTGCCTTCTCGGACTTGGAGCTTATGGGGAAAATTAGCTGGATACTGATGAGCTTGTGGGACGACCTCGACGACGACAGCAAAACAAACGGACAAATGCGCCTTCAGTCATTCCTAGGCCTATACATTTTCGCTCTGTTATACGAACTGGCTCTGTCATATGATGCACTGCGTCGAAGGAACACAATCCAGCTGGTCGGACTCTGCATCTGTAACCAGGGCCTGTTCGCATTTGGCATCCTGCAGATGCGGGAGATCAAGGATACTATCGCCACCTTGGCCAATAAAGACCTCAGCGACCGTCTGCAGGACTTGTATAAAATTGAACTCATTCTTGTCCCCGTACTTTTAGGTGTCGGGACTCTGTGCATGAGCTTTTTTACGTGGAAGTTGCGTGGGGAGTTCTCATGGTCTATATACAAGAATATCAGTGCGGACTTGCAGATGAAGCGTCGATATTTCGTATATCAGGTTTGTTGCGACTGTGCTGATAATGTCCTTTGTTCTATGACTGACCTAATCCTTTCCAGGTGTATATCGCTCTCCTGAAATTCGATTTCTTCTTCGTATTCGGAAGTCAACTCCAAATCCTCCTTGTCGTCTTTCAAGCCCAAGACTTCGATTTTATTATCAATGCCTCTGTGATCCCAATCACGATACTGACCTTGGTCCTCTCAGCTCAATTTTGCAAGCGTGAGAAAACGAAATCTCTCATACTTATGATGGTGCGCATTCTCGAGTGCGACAATATCCGACTCCAAACTAATCAGTCATTCAGTTCTTTATGCTTCTTATAATTGGATTTCTTGTCCTCATTCTCCTTCGAATTCACAGCAATTCAGAGAGCACTGATTTTAGCTCTTTTCGGGTATCCCTGACATTATTTGCAGCAGTGTCAGCACTTTTGATGGTTATCACAGTCATCAACTCCGTGATGTGTATCATGAATTTCAATAAAGGATTGAAGAATCACGTCTTCACCCCCAAAAAGCGGAAAACCTCTGTCTCGTTGGAACTCCAACCTCAAGAGACACCTACGCGGTTCCTGTTGAACTAAGTATGCTGATTCTACGACTTACTGCCCTTTGTTTTTGTGTATAATACCCTGATTATTCCATGTACGTATTGACTTGATTTACATATTTGGTGACTCAACCACCTGCTTGATTTTCTCTCCCTTCCGTTTTAGTATTCACCTCTTGTCGCTTTTTGGTCAGTAAATATGAGCACCTTCCTGAGATGAAAGTAAAAGGTATAAGGGGAAGCTTGTTTTGATATTGCGACAATGGACTACTATGCTATGGGATTGACGTTGCCTCTGTTAGTTCACGCTCAAGTAGCATTGCCTCATCCAAAACCTTCATGAATTCCTCCCCTTCGGCTTCCCTCAACGGAAGCAATGGCTTTCGTGGAGCAATTCCATACCCATGCAGCTTGTTCAATGCATACTCTATGTATAGTTAGCCCAACATCCATTAAAATCCTCTAGGGAGATACTAACTCATGGCCCGTATACCACCTGGAACTGCAGAAGCATCAGCTCGAGCAAGAATTCCTTGGATCTTTTTTGCTTCCTTGCGCTCGGCCTCCGTTGCTGATGGCAAATTCAGTAGTGACCAGAGCCTCATAGAAGCCACTGGCACAAAGTTAGGAATACCGCTAACAGTGCCATGACCACCACATTGCATCCAGGGGGTTAGATCCGCAATAAGGCCGTCTAGCAAGAGAAATGGGTACTTCCGTGACTCATTTATTGTGGTATCTTCAGAGATCAGGGCCTGAAGACGGATCAGCTTCCCCATACTCCCACCGCATCTGCTCTTATCAGCGCTGTCCAAATGGTAATAGTTGCCGAGAAGGTTAAATAAACTCACGTCAACTTCACTCCACATAAGTTAGTTGCTCTTTTCATAACTGCACTGATAACTTCTGAAGACATATCCTGGCCGCCAGCGTTGGAAGGGAAGTTGTATAACAATAGAGGAATCTGACACTTCATGAGCAATGATATATATAGTGCGTTATGGACAATTCATACCGGCGATGCTTCACAAATATCAACATAATATTGAATGACTTGGTCCATGTCCGTGTTCAGACTTGCAGCGTAGTAGGCTGGTAGAATAACCATTCCAGCATCTCTGTTATTGTTAGAAGGAAACCAATCAGTCAGGGGGTTCAGTGCCAACTTACGCCCCGGCATCTGCAGCAGCTTTGGATAAGCTAATAGTTTCTCGGGTACTGAGCCCTCCCACACCAGCGACTATTGGTGTAGAGTGCAGCCCTTCCCCATCCAAAGTTGCCCTGATGAAGCGGATAATAGATAGACGCTCATCGAAATCCTAAGAATATTTAGTAACATGAAAAATGCATAATAGAAGGAATGGAATTCACCAGATGAACAGCTTCCCCTAACGATCCAGCACATACTGGTACTAAACGAGTGGTCGCATTAGTGTGTGGGGTTTCATACTATACGTTAAATCAACTTACCCATGCCGCGGGTGACCATAGCTGTGACCGATACCAAATTAGTTTCATGTGGCTGGTAAATTTCCAAAGATAGGTCCTGTCTCACCTAGGAGATGTCTCCGGTAGCTGTCAAAATCAATCTCTTGGTTGTCATCGAAGAAAGTTGGTAGTGGCACGTATACTCCTGGCCGGAGTGGTCGTGTAGTGTACGCCATTGTGAAATCGCTACAAGCAGTTGAATAGTAGTCACTAAGTCAAATTCCAGATTTTCAGGTTCTTCAATATTTAATGTCCAACCCCTTCGTACCTATGAGGGGCATGAGTATCGGGAGCATCGGTCGGTAAGCCGCTGATAAGATAGGTGCGGCAAGTCTCCGCTCGACCCGCATTGTAGTCAATCGTTCCACGGTTGGAAGAGAAGCCTTATCGCAGAGATAATGAGTTGGTTTAAGCTCCATGTGGCGTTTTTATGGATGGGTTGATAATTATATATGAGGATTGGTCTCCCTTTTGACAAAGGCAAAGATTCATTCCTCGACCAGCTACGTTAAACAATATGCAGGACGAGGTAAGATATATTTCCTTGGGCAGTAAGATGGATATTTTGATATTAACCCACATCTCAGAAAACCAAAGAGTTGGCTTACGATGCCAGCGAGATTCCTGTCGACATGGGAACTGTCCAAGACGCAGGTAGCAACCATGGCCTCCAACGACAGCTTAGGGTATGTCAAGCCACACTTTTTGTTTTGATGACTACTGGAGTGAACTGACAACAAATATAGCCAAGGCATTTGTAAGTGGCAGCACACTTGGGTCTTCCAAGGACATAAGGGGACTCACAATTTGATCTAGACAAATGATTGCCATCGGAGGTGTTATCGTCAGTCATTCATCCTGCCCCCATGACTTTATTTCCGTACTGATAAATTTTCAGGGTACTGGTCTCTTTCTAGGCACAGCGAGCGATCTTAAGAATGGTGGACCAGCTGGCCTTCTTATTGGATACTGTATTATGGCTTCGTTGCTATATTCGGTAATGGTAAGGCAACTGCCGACTTCCTCATATCTTCAAGAAGAGCTAACGACTATCTACAGGTTGCTCTCGGTGAGATGGTATCGCAATTTCCCATTCCAGGCGGTCAATTTGCTTTGGCTGGCCGGTTTAACTCACCTGAGCTTGGATTTGCTATGGGTATTCTGTTCTGGTACAAGTGAGTGGGATTGTATTCTGATCTATGAGAGCCTGGGCTAACAAATTCTTCAGTTATATTGGTGCGGCGATTCTTGCCTATCTCGGGAAATCAGGAAATATCTAACTTTCATAGTTGTCTTACCGGCTGAAATTTCCGCGGCGGCTGTTCTGGTTACATTTTGGACCCCGGCAGGACAGGCAGATTCCACATGTTCCACTGGCATCTGTAATAATGCCATGTGGGTTGGACTGATGCTTATAGCTGTGGTATGGATTTTTTTTTACCCTTCCAAATAATTGGATTGCAAATGATACTGATGATGATAGTTTGCTATCAACTATGCGGGCACGCGAATCTTTGGTGAAATGGAATTCTGGTTCTGTTCAATTAAAGTAAGATTGGGATCGTGCAGTCTCAAAATTGCGGAGATACTGACCGATATAGGTTGTGACCATCATTGGCCTTATTATCACTGGCGTTATCATTAGTGCCGGTGGCGGTCCTAACCACGAGGCTATCGGATTCAAATTTTGGCACGAAACTGGTGGATTCATGCAGTATGAAGGCATTGGTAAGCCGATCAATCCAGTACCACAATTTTTACCAGCATCTAACATTCAATAAAGCCGGTTCGAAAGGGCGTTTCCTCGGATTCTTCGCCGGTAAGACCAGATTCAACCTATAAGCTCGTACCGAGTAACTCATTGGTTTATAGTTTTGATTAATGCTGCGTTCGCATTTATTGGATCTGAAATTACAGCAATTGCAGCTGCCGAGACTTCAAACGTAAGAGTTTTTCGAACTGATCGCGAATTCACTTCACTTACAACCTATTACAGCCACGAAAGAATGTCCCGCAAGCCATCAAGAGTGTCTGGATTAGGCTTGTACTATGTTAGTTGAGGTTATTTCTTTCTAAGACGGCGATATACTAACTTCCCTTCCCTTCAATACAGTCTATATCTGCAGTGCCTTCTTGGTAAGTGTCCAAACCTTGATAATTACTAGCAGTCTGCTTACAATCACAGATCGGACTCCTCGTGTCTCCCTCCGATCCCTCTCTCAGCCTTTCTTCTACTGCGGCCAAGAGTCCCTTTGTTATCGCCATCCAAGTAATTTACCACGCAAATATTGTCTTAGGGTCAAAAAGCTAACATATACAAACAGAACTCTGGGATCTCGGTCCTTCCTTCCATTATCAATGCAGCCCTTCTCACCAGCGCGTGGTCTGCCGGTACAGCCGATCTCTTTGTCTCGTCGAGAACCTTATACGGACTGGCAACCCGTGGACATGCCCCTAAGATCTTTCTCAAGACTCGGGAAGACGGCTTCCCTTGGGTTTGCTTTTTGTTCTGCGGTGCTTTCTCCTTCCTGTCATTTATGGCCGCTGCCCACGGAGAAGCTGGCAAAGTGTTTGGCTATTGTGAGTGGATATCTCGAAGAAATTCTGTGCTAGATTATGAAACTAATTCCAATGAAGTCTCGAACATGACTGCAATGTGTGGTATGATCTCCTGGACAGGAATCTTGTGGACCAGCATCCGTTGGAACAAAGGCCTCAAGGCGCAGGGCATCGATCGAAAGACACTCCCATATATGGCACCTCTTCAACCATATCTATCATACTGTTCGTTTTACAAGATTCTGTTTTGTGTGGGAGATACTAATTTCTACGATTTTTCAGATGGAATCTCAATTTGCATCATGGTCATCATCTTCGGCGGGTTTGGTTCCTTCAGTGAGTTCACAAGACATGAAGCACCTCGTTCCCTTTACTAACCTCCGCCGCAGTGCCTACCTTTGATGCTTCCACTTTTGTTACGACATACTTTCCAATTCCGTTCTTTGCCGTGCTCTTCTTCGGATACAAGTTCTGGAACAAGTCAAAGATGGTCGATTATGCCAATATGGACTTTGTCACCGGCTCTTCGAATGAGGTTACCGAGAAGGTTAGTCCCATGTTACCCTAAGCGTTTCATCTAATTAACAGTTGACCGTCTAGGCGAGCCCTCAGAATCTGTGGCAGAAGATTTCCGATAGGATCTAGGTAACAATTCTCTTGCGCCGACAAGCCATACGTGATTAACAATTTATAACCTTATTTTACTGCTATGTATACGATAGACAAAGTGCTTGTTTCAATTTGAATTACTTATTATTTCTCTCACTGGTCGTTAATTGCAGTAGACCATGGGTTTCTTCCGCAAATTATAAGGCTTAGCATAAATGCTTCGAACCCTGGGTGCTATACACCTACAACGTGCCTTTGGTGTGGGGCGATAAGGGAAAATCAGTAAAGCGTTATCGCCTATAATCAACCTTGGAACTTGATAGCGATAGATAATCCTGTATCTCAAAAAACACATTGTTCCTGTCATCGGACAGATAAGCGGCACAAGCCGATGGCTGTCGGCTTGAGAGCCGTGCGTCCCGCTTTATTCCATTTTACTAGAGTTCGACATCCTCTCTCAATTTAATACTGTGATATTGACAAGTCTATCGAGAACATGGCGCCTAACTTTGATTTGGTGGTGATTAATGCGACAGTTGTGACTGCCAGCGACATCAGGTACCGGGCCTCTGGTGATTCCCTAAACATATACATGGTCGCTAACGAAATGAAGCAAATGCTGTATCGGGGTCAAAGATGGAAAAATTCAATCTCTTGCGAATTCATTCACAGATGATGAGTTGGCAGGTACTGAGATCATAGATGCTGAGTACGTGCTCTGCGAATCCGAAAAACCAAACACACAATTAACATGTCGAATACAGAGGTGCATATGTAATGCCTGGGGGTGTCGATGCACATGTCCACTTATGTCAAGACCTGAAAACTGGTAGCTAAATCACCTGTTTTAAATCAGCATTGAGACTAATTTTTGTAGGTCCACACGGCCTTGGGGGTGAATGCTCCGATAACTTTGAGACCGGGTCAAGAAGTGCTGTTGCTGGTGGAACCACTACCATCATCACTTTCGCCACTCAAACTAGAGCGGAAGAGGACCGAAGCCTCTTGAAGGTGGCTGAAAGGTATAATGCCCGTGCTGAGGAGACGGGCAGTTATGTGGACTACGGATTCCACATCATTATTGTTCGCAATGATGCGGATATTCTTGAGAACGAGCTACCGGTATTAATCAAAGACTGGGGGATCAGTAGCTGCAAGTTATTCTTAACGTATGCGACGCAGCGTTTGACTGACTCACAAATGTTGGATGTTATGTTTGCGGCGAGGAAGAATTCTATCACCACAGTGAGTTAGCCTCTGTCAACGTGATATCTACAGTGGATGGCGGTTAATATTGTATTAGATGATTCATGCCGAGAATGGGGATATGATAGAATGGTTGACAGGTAAATTCATTGCTGGGGGATATAGAATGTTTAAAACTGACTCAGACACAGAGAAATTGGAGAGCAAAGGAATGGTTGGTAAGTACACACACAATTATTGAAATTTTGTTTCCTGCTTGCTAACCTATACCAGCTCCGTATTATCACGCCTTGTCGCGTCCTCCGCTTGTTGAGGGAGAAGCCACCAATAGAGCGATTGCCTTAGCACAGCTCATCCAGAATCCAATTTTGTTTGTTCATGTTGGCTCAGTGGTACGTCCATTTCTCATAATAAAAGGGTCTTATACTAAATCAGGTAGCTTGGTGCTGCCAATGTGCGTCGTGCCCAGACGATGGGACTGCCAGTCTACGCAGAGACATGTCCTCAATACTTCCACCTCACCTGGGATGATTTGGTAACTTGCCCCAACCTAAAGCAAATAGACAATCACTAATTTAAATTATAGAAACGGTTTCACTCACCCACATGTTTCGAAAACAGCAAGATGATTTGCTCGCCACCTCCGCCACCCACCGCAGCTGATCATGAAGAGCTCTTTGTGTAAGACTGGCTGCATTTAATACAGGGTATCTTTAGCTGACATTTAAAAAGCGGCCTGTCAAATGGGACATTCACGATTTACTCATCTGATCATTGCCCTTTCCGCTACGACCACCCTCATGGAAAACCATCCGGTGTGTTAGAGCACGAAGCAAGTATGGAGGGAGAGAAGTCATGCAGCGGATCAGAGCTGCAAGGTTTATTGAAGCGGAAAGGAGGCGCATTTCGCTTTATTCCAAATGGGATCCCGGGCGTTGAAACACGCCTGCCGTTACTCTATACGGGGGCATTGGCCAGTGGTCGCATTACGCCGCAGCGATTCGTTGAGTTGACATCGACAAACCCGGCCAAACTGGTAATTAGATTCTTACACCTTTTCTAACTCCTTGGACTATTACTAACCTATCGATAGTATGGCCTATATCCTAAGAAGGGGGCATTAATGCCCGGATCAGATGCCGACTTTGTGATAGTAAGATATAAATTCCGATATACAAACCGCTGCTCCATGATGAAATTGACATGCTGTAATTCCAGTGGCACCCAGAGAAGACGTTCTCCCCGTTCAATCTCACTAATTCGATGCTACACCACAACGTCGACTGTAAGTGCTACCCACGATCAAGGATATACTTTACAAGCACGGAAAGCTGACATTGTAACTTTAAAGACACCCCGTACGAAGGGATGAGGTTCGAAAACTGGCCTCGATATACAATTCTTCGTGGTAAGGTCATGTGGGCAAATGGCAAGATAACCGGCAAGGTACGAGATGGAGAGTATGTAAAACGTGGACCGAGCCAATTGGGGCCGGTATCTCCTAGAGCTACTCGCGATCCTCGCACTGTAGCCGATTGGCTCTATGAATAAAGCTTTCTGGGGTCTATAGATGGTACTGCGAAAAGCAGGCTTAAGTAGGAATACAATGTACTCCCTCCAAGCCTTCCATCTAAAGACCGTCCAATATTTTATCGGTGTGCTATGTACGACACCATTTGTATTTCTCCGACTAATTTACAAGACGGACTAACAAGATTAGAGCCAAAAATTAGGCGTGTGGGCCCTAGATTAAAAGTGGTAGCGCCTCCAAGCTAGGAAGTCAAAAATAGCATTTCTACTCGAGATATAAAACACACTTTGCACAAGTGATTTTCAGGCAATTTAAGCCTAACTCCGAGATTCTATATGGTAATTTCTCCAAAGCCTACCACTTGTTATCACTTTCAATTGTATCCGATATCCTGATATCCTGTAGGAATTAGACTTTAACGGAAGTTCCACTAAACCTTCCAAGGTTGCCCAGGTGGAACCTTCCAGGAACACCCGGATATCGGTAGCAAATCAGCGTCTGAGACGTTATCACTGATAACGAGCAACGAGTATCCCCAGGCCTTTTTCTTTAGTTTGACTCTTTAAGATGTGTCTTGTGTCTTGTCTTAGTCCCAGTAACATAGGTGTGAACATGTCCTTCAATACCAACTGGCCAGATAATCATAGTACAGACGATGAGCGGCCAGCCAAGACACGTCGGATTGCCCGAGCTTGTCTACAAGTGAGTGCTACAAATTCAACAAGGCGATATAGATACTTAACACATCCGTTTTAGTGTCGAGCACGGAAACAACGATGTTTACCATCATCCGAAGAATACAATTTACAATTACCATGCAAGCGATGTCAAAGACTAAGCATCACTTGCTCATTTGAGACAGATAGAGCTCCAACATTGGATCTGACTCAAAGTCCATCAGGTCTAGTACAGCTGGTAATTGAACTTCAAAATCGGTGAGATTTAGAATTTCCACTCGGTCAAGAGCAGATGTTAAAACCTGAAGCAGACTTAACCAACATGAGACACGAATATTTGAGCTAGAAAATCAGAAGCGTCCATTCAACGTCAATACAAAGGAAAGTCCCAGAGATATCCAGCCTGAGTGCCAGGGAGCTCTTTCGAGAAGTCAAAGCGATATATATGATTCTCCCGAATCGAGTATCGACGGAATTCATTTGGGCCCTCCTATTGCAACACTGCGATCGTTAAGAGTGCTTGCGGAAGAAAGAGTTCATGCATCAACTTTGAGAGCCCAGAGATACAAGAGCATATACGACCCTACATATCAGGGACTTCTTACAGTCGAAGAGGTTGAGCGAGCAGTTGAAATGTATTGTACAACTCTGTTCGGGGGAAATGCTGCCTACTAATATGCAGTAGATTTTTTCAGCATTGCCATGCCTCGGCGCCTGTATTAGATGAAGGCATCCGGGATACATGGCAGGAATACCTTCAAACAAGCCCAACACTCATACTGGCCATATGCTCAATTGGTACCCGGTTTTGGGATACGGGTGATCAAAGGTAGAGAGTGCGAATAGCTGAATCCAGAAGCAAGGCTAATAATACGTACTCATGTCCAGTGATGGCTCTATTGTCGGTCATCCCCGATTCCACGATCTTACACAATTACTCGACAAAGCGGTCTCCAAACTCCTTCTCCGGCCAACTCCATCAGATGTCACATTAGACTCTATCTGTGTGCTTCTACTCTATGCCCAATGGATGCCGTGCAGCAAAGAAGATGATGAAGATGAGAATGTTGAGTGCCAAAGTACCTATCACGAACCTAAGGCTAAAAGTCGATACAACGAGATCAGTGCTTGGGTTGTCTTAGGCCTAGCAGAACGATACTCTGTCCTGCTGGGCCTCGAACAATCAGCCACATCACTTTTTAAAACCCCCAACAAGGTACCATCCATAGAGGATGTGAAGAGGCTACGAGTGTGGTACAACCTGCTCACATGCAACTTCAACCTTATGCTAACATCTGGTCTGCCTACATCAATTGATCCTAGTCCATCAGTTCAGGTAGCGTGGAGGTTTGTCTCTCATGAGTTGATGCAGTCCCCTGCGGATCTTCGAGTAAGGGGACTTGTGGAACTTGTCGGGATAGTCCACCTTGCTATGTCTAGTTCTGGGGATAAATCTGGCCGCCAATTGCAGCCGAGTTGCTTGGAACGGCTGAACAGTGATTTAGATGATTGGGAGAGGTAAACTAATATTCCTGGGGGTTCCATTTTTGACTTACTGACAGCTCGCAGATCTTGGTTTTCTCGTTTACGTGCGTTCATGAGACATCTTATACTCACAGCTATTAACAATCACCAGAGGAAACCGAATCCCATTACAACCATTTGCCATTCACTTCGGCCCGGGTATGCAATTACCTATCTACACGTTTCTGGGATAATCTAACCGGAGATGTAGTGGTACCGACTCTCCCTCAATTGTGCATCATTCGCACCACTACTTTCTTCCCCACGGGTATATCGACGATCAACAGATTCAAGTGAATCACGTTTCCGACAGGCACTTTCAGTTAGCTTGACCGCAGCAGCACAAATCATATTAGCACAATCCACCTTCAAGGCAGATACTGTCTTCTCACTAGATTCGCAGGAACTCTCTAGCTTTCCTGACGAGTCATACAATGTGGACCGTTCGTCCGTGAGTCGATTATATTACACGGTGGACTCAACCTGGATTTCACACACATTCGCAGTCATATTCTTATGTATTTGCTACATTCGGGGCATCATCGATGGTAAGATACTCATATAGATGCTTTGAAGTGATAATCTAAGCTTCTCAATTACTGACAACATGGAAAACAGAAAGCCTACAAATTTGTAGCCAAGGGTCTAGTCAGGAGGAAGGGAAAATCTTGACACGCCTTCCCTCCTCTTCTTGTTCAGTTCTCGCTCGACTCCTTCGTCTTGCGATAGAAATCTTTGACAGTGTTTCTCCGGCCACGACATTCCATTTTGCCCACGACTTCCAAGCCATTGTTCACTATGCAGTTGCTTTGGTACTAGTCTCTGAAAAGGACAAGCAGCATATTGAGGAAAAGGAGATCGATGATATGGCATTCCAGTCTCTGTTAGATTTGATGAATGATTCGGGTGTTGACTGGGCAGGGAATCTTTTCGGAGAGTCGCTTGATTTCCCGGAGTTGAACATGGATGGAATGCTTGATAATTGATAGTTGCATATTATAGCTTTGAAGAGCCATGCCTATATCAAAATTTCGATCTATAATTAGTATTCAAAGAAAGCTGTAGCCTATACACTGGTGAGAATAAACTTACCTCTCTGCAACATCCAACTCAAACAAAACATCTTGGGCTCCCTCCCAAAGCACCAGCTCACCCAGTGCCTTTAAGTTCTCAGTTCCTTCAACAATAGTCAAGAAATGATTGGCCGCCAGCGGCCCCATTTTACTTGCAAACGCAACACCTCCATAGCAGAACAGAATCTCTGTTTCGGAGATGCCACCAGGATATAGCAGAATCTGACCCGCAGCAGGGTGAGCCGTATGGTTCTCAAATGGTAGTCCGAAATCGGTCTCTCCTAACGGGATCCACATACCCTCCCCGCTCCAACGAACATGAATGAGCTTTTGGCGGTATGGGAGGAGGGTGCGGAAAAGGGCCACTGTTTTGGGAGCTGAGGATTCGAATCTCGCGCGGAATTGGTATGGACCGGCTGTTATTAGGATGGAAGTCATTTTGGCGATATGAGAGGAAATTAAATTATTAACCTTTTGTTTGAGAGGAAGAAAATGTTGAACTATTTGAGTAACCGTATCTCACGCATCGGCATTTTCGGGGTCGGGCCGCGCGGGCTTCAAGCCGCGCGCGGGTTGATCAGGAGTCATATCAAAAGCGACGATTGCCTCGCGAAGTTGGAGATTATACAACTCACTTCACAATTCAATGTCTGATCATATGGATATTTTGGTGTACGATAACACCTGTCCTTCTCGGGCAGGTGCTCAACAAACGATCCAAGAGGGCTCACTGTCCATCCACCCAATACTCCACTCGGAAGACTCATCTTTTGGCGCAGAAGTATACGGTGTTGATTGGAGCAAGCCTATCCCAGGTCATGTTGTCGCGCAAGTGAGTTATATTACGGAGGTTACAAGAAACCACTGACAAGTTGCTAGTTGATCGCTTTGCAAGACAAGTATGGAGTATTAATATTCCGCAAAACAGGGCTAGACAATAGTCGGCACATTGCATTCTCGCAGCAACTAGGTGACAGGTTAGAAGTCAATCCGTTCTTTTACGGACGAGAAAATGACAGATTGGGCGAACCGTTACTATTCGACGTAGCCAAGTAAGTGTTCCACGAAAATGCAATATCGAAGGTATGTCACGTTCTAATGAGAGTAGCATCGAGTTGGATGGTTCTCTGGTGAAGATGAACAGTCGCAGGTATCATCACAGTTTGGGGAATGCGTTATGGCACACCGTAAGCATTATCATCCCCAGCGAGCAACACCCATGGGTACTGACCAATCTAGGACTCCTCATATCACCAACAACGATCCAAGTATTCCATACTGCTTTCTCATGGGAATCCGGTCGAAGGCGGATCGTGGACCCATTTTGCAGACACACGTCGTGCCTACAGTGACCTATCTCAAGCGAGAAAAGACGAGATTGAAAACCTCGTTGTTGAACACGAGTAAGCCATCTACTTCGAGATGTCCCTGTCTCTAAAGCTAATTTTATCCAGTCTCTGGCATTCCCGAAAACTCGCCTCACCGGCTGTATTTGGAAATCCTCTTCCTCATGAACTGGCAGCCAAGCCACCGGCCTACCACCGTCTCGTTCAAACAGCACCAGACGGGCGAAAGACATTGTACCTGGCGGCGCATGCCAAACGGATCGTCGGCAAAGGTATCGAGGAGAGCCAACAGCTCATTTGGGAGTTGATCGAACATTGTACACAGTCAAAAGTGAGTCTAAGTCAGCCATTATCTACCAACCTCCGAGGCTAACTTGGGCAGTATGTCTTCAGCATGGAGTGGCTGTCTGGCGGGGATATGGTCTGGTGGGATAATCGGTAAGTCTCAAAGAGTCTTGCCTTATTGCATTACTAATAATTATAGCCAATCGATGCATCGTGCCAATCCCTATACCGCGACGATGACTGCGAGGGATGTCCGCCGTTCCACGATCCTTGATGATGGACCTTGGGCATTGGGCGTCTCGCCAGCAGAACTAGAATAACGACCCCGCCGATACAAGGCCATAGCATCCACGGCATCGCATCAACATATGCTGTAAACTAGCATAATGTGGTTAAATAGAAACAGTGAGTAGCGGTTTGTCGTTTAGATGTACTATATACTAGAATCAGTCGCCCTTTCCTTAACCTCCAACTTGCCGTTACCTGGTCCACTAGCATGTACACATATTACCTAATCGGGGAACAAGGGCTCCCGGCCCCCTCCTAATTTGGAATATCACATGATCCATCGCCTGGCCCGGACTGAAATATACCTAGATTAGGTAATTCTGAGTATTTTCATAAAAGCGGCACTAAGGTGTATAGCTAGATACCGAAGTAGTTGGGGGAAAATCAGCTCTATATTTCGAACTGAATGGAGATTTGCATCGAATAGCAACTCGATGCACTTTCCAAGGTTGATTCAATTCTTCATAAAATTGAAATCTTTCAAAACTCCGTTGATGGTATTTCCGTTCATGATTGGGCAGACCGGCGGACTGAAGATTTGCCGAACACCTCAGTGACCTCTCCCAACTCGCCTCATGGTTTTCTCTAGGAAAAGCAATCTGTTTGCATTTTGAAATCAGCTTATGGATCGAGATGTCCACTGAATTCCAGGGTATACCCAGTCGGTCTAGCCAACAGCCCACCCTTCGCACCACAAGACCCAAGAAGAGACCCGTGGCGTGAGTATGTCCAAAAGCGGCATCAAACTTCCGCTCACCACTTTCACAGCTGCCATCGGTGTCATGCGCAAAAGATCAAATGCTCCGGAGAAAAGCCTTGCTCCAAATGCCGAGTTGCAGGCTACGAAGCGCAATGCAGATATGCGACCCGAGATCGCAAAATACGGGTGGATGAGAGGTGTCCATCTTCTTTGATCGCTAGTTTCAAAATGTGTCACTGACTTGAATAACTGATAGCTATTTGGAGCAACTCCTAAAAGATAGCCAAGAGCTACATGATCGACGGCATCGTTTGAAACAGGAAGACCGCTCAAACAGACAAGAGCAAAGCTCTAGTCCCCAACAAATATATGGGGATACTGCCATTGAAAACACCGAGCCCCTGGTACAGAGTAATCTCCTTGGTGAGAAGCCGTGGTTCCAGTCCAACGATGCGTCAGTGGTTCCTCTTTATATCAGCGAGGCAACTTGCGCTGCCTTTGCCACTCGTCTGTGCCAATCATTAAAAGGGACCAGCACGTCAACACCTCATCTTCCAAGATCCCGTTATACTGACGAGACCACAATATCATCTTTACTTTATACAGATGTACAATGGCCCGGCCTTGTAAGTGCCCAGCTGTTGGCCAAGACCGCACTTGGCCACATCACCCCAAGCTTCCATTTGGTATTGAAGAAAGACACATTGGACATGCTCCATGGTGTCTACCAGAGGGGTGACTTCGATAATCCCAGTATAAAGTGCAAATACTTTGCTATTTTTGCCATCGCCCAAGTTTTTTCAACTCCTCATGATCTTTCCGACACGTCGAGTGTACCTGGCTTGGCCTATTTTGCCAAAGCGTGGAGCCTGGTGCAGATCGTCCCCGAACGACCAAGCATGATTCATATAGAAAGTCTCCTCTTGATTGTTAGCCCCCTTGTCGGCAGTCACCTCGGCTCTTGCTTACTCTCTGTAGGCCTTCTTCTGCCAATTTTTGAACCGCTTTCACTCTGCCTACCTTCTGGTCGGAAATGCATTACGACTCGGCCTCAGCATGGGCCTAAACTATAACATTCCGCAAACCCAAAATCTACACCCAGTAGCACGAGAACACCGCATTCGAATATGGTGGACTATTTATGTGCTTGACCGGTTCTGGGGCTCAAAGTCGGGATTCCCTATACAAATTCACGACGAGGATATCCATGTCGATCTACCGTCCATCTCGGCATCTGAAACATACCATGACCAATTTTCAGATGGCGCTTACCAGGTGGCGTCCATAGAACTTGCCAAAATTATCGGTGACACAACAGGGGAGATATACTGTCGGAAGATTTCGGCCGAGACCTTTTTGCATCGTGAACAGAGCCTCTTGACTCAATTGAGACAGTGGGTTCGGTCTCTTCCTGAGCATCTGAGACTCAGTACAGAAAGTTCAAACTCAAAACATACGGTTCAGATGCATCTACAGTTCAATTATGTAAGAGCATCACACTCTCTGGATCCCTTCCAACATCAGATACTGACTATTTTAGTGTGTCATCCTGGCAATTCGACCAGTCCTTCTCCATGTCCTCGCCTTCCAAATGAAACACCAAACCAATCAGTCTATGGATTCCATTTCACCCATCCTGGTCACTTTAAGCGAGGCATGTATACACGCAGCAAGACACTCGCTAGCATTATGTGTAAATGAATGGACCGGCGGATCCCTGGCAATATTTGGCTACGCCTTCCCTGCCTACCTCTTCTCTGCTGCATTGGTTCTGGTGGTTTCAAGTCTTCTGCCGCTCGGAGATCCAAGTGATTTGACATCGGCCGAAACCGCAACAGAAATACTCAGGAATCTCAGCTTATCTGATAATCTCACATCGAGGGACCTATACGAACGCATGCAGCGCGTGCGCCAGTGTCTCCACGATAGCCCGCTGTATTCTTCATCGGCATTTTCCCACGGTGTCGTGGAAAATGTTGCCAGTATGTTGCCGATGGCTGGAGAATCGGATTCCGGATCATTACAACCACGCCGAAGTTCAAGCAATCTCCAATCCTCCACCGGGCCGCTGGAAGATTTGGGTCGACCACTCTTTGAATCGAATGTCCCATATCTCACCACGGAAATGGCTCTACATCAACCAACCATGCTAGATTTCTTGACCCAGTCTCATGTGGATTTTGGACTACTTGACCCAGTGGAGATGTTCAATGATTTCGATTTAGCTTTTTCAATGCCTACCAATTGATGCCTGGGTTAATAATCAGAGGTGCATAAGGTTCCGATTCATCATCCGGCTGCCTTAGATTTGGTCGTTCAAAAGTGGACCACACCGCAGGTAAGCGATGTCGGCCATTTTCAACTTGGTTATAGAAACTCACTGATCGGAAGCATTGAAAGCCTCACCTAGCTCCTTCGCATCAACCTACGAGGTTGAATCCGCCTTTACGGACGCCGAGTGGGTAGACCGCATTACCATCCCTGATCACAAAGTTTTCATTTGTGTCGCCACACCACTCCCCCATGATGGTCCACGCTTGTCAGGGCTTTCGTCACGAATGGGGACGAACCATCTTCTGTCGGAGGATCGGAGCTCGGCCATAGACTAAACGGAGTGGGTTGGTTATGGTTTCTTGTATATCGCGATCATAATGTCTTTTTATGTGAAACAGCAGATAAAGTCTATGGTCGTTATACGTATTGTGGGAGGGTGAGAATACATGGCCACCAACATTGTCAGTGAAATAAACAACCCTTCATTGGCGTAAAATATATATTCCTAGATTGAATTCAGGATGCAACGCTGCGGAGTAAAGGTGTGGGGTGATAGCCGGTTAATAGCTCTAATGTCTCACGTCGTCTCCTCTTCAGAGACTCGATATTTAACCGTGGTATCAGCTGTGGTATCTTGCTTATATTCCGTGGTTTTTTATTACACTCTGTCAAGCTAAGGGTCGTGGTGAAAAGCCTGCCTCGGCTATAGTTTTCCATAATGAAATTTAACACGGGATTATTCATGTTATTTTCTGTGGCCGTGCAAGCATACGATGATGCACTTGGTTTAAGTAATGGCTATGCGTTTTTATCCACGGCCAACTTCGACATCAAGTTAGTCAAGGATTCCCAGGTCCTCGCCTCCCTCAAACCAGCAGGCGAGTCTTTCGACTTCTTGCCTTTCGATGATATTGTATACAGAGCGGCAAATGGCCAGTATCATAACGGTGACATTTCATATCGATATCGACTGTCGGGTTCAACACGGTGGATTGCAGGCGACTCATCAAAAGCAAGGAAATCTTTGAAAAGTTTCAAGTCCGATGCGCTTGCCGCCGCTGATATGACACAAACCCTACCGACCTCTCCTATCAATATTCTTCGGAAATGGATTGATATTGACGGTGATCTCGGGTTGACTTATACTCTGACCAATAAGGGAAATCAGACACTGGAAATTGGCAGCCTGGGCTTCCCGACCGAATTTAACAGTATCTTTTCCAGCCGTACAGCGGATGATATGGTGGCCAAGTGCTCGCTCACAGATCCATATATTGGGATGGATGCTGGGTACCTTCAGGTGAATCCCACGTCTGGGACTGGGGCATCGCTGATCGTTACCCCGTTACTCAACACGAGCACTCCACTAGAAGCATGGCGAAACCTAGATGAGCCTAGCACCGAACCTCTCTATTACGGCAGTCAAACATTTGAGGGATTCTATGAATGGCAGACTCACACTAAAGCCTATGCTGAGAATGAGTGGTCTGGTGTCACCCCATGGAACAAGCCTAGCTCTCGACTCGTGAGCCCAGGTGAGTCAGTGACCTACGGATTGCGCTTTACGGTCGTAAAGAACGGTGTACGTGGTATACAAGATGCAGTCAAAGCCACCAACACGCCTTCCACGCTGGGCATTCCGGGATACGTGGTACCAATCGATCTCACAGCTCGGCTTTACATATCTCACTCTCGAATCTCCGAGGTCGTGTCCGACGACAACTCCTTTCAAATAACCCAAGGTGCAAATGGCACTCTATCACTCACCCCAACTGGCGAGGTTTGGGGTCGAACCAGGGTAACCATCACATATGAAGATGGGAAAGTTCAAACAATACACTACTTCATTACGGACTCGGCACCAGCAACAATCAGCAAATTGGGCGAGTTCACTACCACGTCGATGTGGTTTAATGACACAACCGATCCGTTCCACCGAGCTCCATCAGTCATGACATGGGACCACTCAATCCAAGCACAGGTCCTCCAAGCACCCCGAGTCTGGATGTCCGGGCTAAGCGATGAAGGCGGCGTGAGCTACTTGGCCAGCACAATGAAGCAATCTGGTCAGGCCCATGCGACTGAAGTATCAAAACTCGAGCAATTTGCTTCCGAGGTTCTGTCTAAGACCATCCAAAATACAGACTTCACCGTCCGTAAGAGTATATTTTTCTACGAGCCTGCTCAAGTTCCCGAATACACATACGATCAGTCTCTCGACTGGGGCAACTGGTGGTCGTGGAATAAGGATGATTCCTATGCTACAGACCGTGCATATGACTATATCCATGTGATCGGGGCATACTGGGCGTTGTATCGCGCAGGTCGAGATAACGGATCACTTCTGAAAACACACACTTGGCAGTGGTATCTTAGACAAGCATATAATACCACAGTGACCTGTTTCGCCACGGACTCGAGTGGGGATGGGATTGTGGGGTACTCGCGTCTCGGACTCATGGGCGAGACTGTCATTGGCGAACTTCTATCGGATCTGAGGCGTGAACATTGGACTCCCGAGGCCGACTCTGTGGAAGCTGCTATGAAGCTTCGCGCCGAGGCATGGGATACACAGGATGTTCCCTTTGGCAGTGAGATGGCTTGGGACTCAACTGGCCAAGAGGGAGTCTATTACTGGAGCAAGTGGGTTTTTGCTCTTGGGGGACCTTTCTACCAGTGATACTTGATTTGTTAACATTCTATTTAGCTATTTCAATTTGACCAACACAGCAACGAAGACAATCAACAGCATTCTGGGGTACATGCCCACAGTTCCACATTGGGGATGGAATGGGAATGCCCGGCGATATTGGGACTTTATGTAGGATCCAGCCCAATCTTTTACAGTCGAGATTTATTGACTTGCTGTCATTACTAATATCCCCTTCAGCTATGGCGGCAAGCTACAACGCATCGAGCGCATGATCCATCACTATGGATCAAGCCTCAATTCACTACCCCTGTTATCCCATTTCCGCCAGAATCCAACGGACATCCATCTCCTCCGAGTTGGCTATGGCGGATTAACAGGACCGCTATCCAACATCCGACAAGATGGGTCGATGTATAATGCTTTCCACTCCTTCCCTGATACCTTACAAGGCGACGATTATTCAGGTGATTACGGTCCAAACTTTCTAGGTATGATGCTTGGATCCGCTGTCTACATTGTCGACGATCCCGATGTCGGGCTTACCGCATATGGTGGGAATGTCGCTACCAATGGAAACATAGTCACCGTGGAACCACGAGATGCTGTGCGGCGTCGGGTCTATGTTGCACAGATGGGAGTATACATTACGATCAGCGCTGGGTTGATAAAAGAGGTTTCGTTTGACATTTCCTTACCGACGTCTCTTCAACTACTTATTGTTCCTGGCTCGTCCGATGTTTCTTCTGTTATTGTTTGGGTTGAAACTCCAGGTACAGAAGATAATTATGCTGTGGCCGGGAATCAATTGCAACGCACGAGAGGCGGCTGGAATGTCAAATTCGTCTCCGGGGAAGCGAGTGTTGTTGTTTCTAAATCGTGATTTACGGTGAACACAGATGCAGATGCTATTGGATCGTTCACTCTTTCCCATACGATGTATCCATGTATCCATGTGAAATAGGGAATTACAATACTCCGTACGGACAAATCAACTACTCAGCTGCAGGGTTCGTGCAGGATCACTTGATCAATTGCGATGACTACACCTTCACCCTACATCTCAAAAATGGGGCTAATGCAGACTTTTACTAATTGGGGGGTGCATAATTTCTTGCATATTCACATACTTGGTCTCACCTACATCCCAGTTGTTGGAAGCGTCCGGCTCCCAAACTAATGGCCCATGCCCCCCTTCAACAATAAAAAATTACATTTAGTTGACCACTCCTTAACCACCGAATCGAATCTCCGTGACACACCATCCCAAATTGCTCGCCTAGAAGTGGATGCTGCAGCTGAGGATATCGTCACTGAGGGCATGCATGGAACTGCAAGGAAAGATAGGCTCCGGATAGGCTAGAGAGGCATTTGGGGTAACCGTAATACATTCTTGGATATAGCGACTATGCCATTGTGCTTGGACAAGGGGAAAACAAGATTATGGTATAAAGAGGATGAAGTAAAGGAATGGGCCAGGCCAAGGCCAAAATATAAATGACTAGATAATACGCAAGCACTACGACATCCAAACCACCCTTCACGGTTATTATCAATCTACAACAAAGTATGTACTCAAAGGTATTGTGTGCATCGACGCTTCTAGACCCATCAACTTGTTCACTTTTAGCCACACTTTAAGCTAGACTGCTAGCCGAAGTTTGGGATCAAGCAAACTAGCGTCATCCATAACATTACCGAGCGCTGTCAGGCAGTTGACGTCGATCCTGGTTGAGCAGTTCCCCACGAGCCGAGAGTTTACCGAGGGGATACTTCCAAGGTTGATACGGGGAATGGGTGAGATACCAGCCAATCGGGGCAGATCTGCTATTTGAAAGGGCGTTTTGTACTGGGGGATCATTAGCAGTGCTAGAACGGAATGTCAGATGTTCCTTCGGCCGAACAGTGGCTAAAGTTCCGTAGTGACGTCCTCCAAGTACTTTTTGTAAGTACGAGACTTGGTGGGTTTCGTGTTCTGTGTGCTGTATGGCTTTCCGCTTTTTCGTTTCTTGTTTTCATGTTCTCATAACTCAATTTGATTCAAGGTTGATGGACACGATCCGGGGTATCATAGCGATGTCAGCCATACATATTGATAGCCACCGATCAATGCATTCCCATTTACCAATTATGGTTAAGAGTGGAACAAATCGGATTGCTGGAAAGGTTTCCGTACAATGTACGGAGTACTCCGTACTATAACTGAGAATGTGACATGATGATGATGAAACCCGATCGGCGGGTAAGTGGCGAATCAGCCTGTTTCCACCATACATAATTCGTTATTCTCCAGTGTCGTTTGGATTCCATGAGGATCATGGTTCCACACACCAATTTCTCGGGTTTTGGGCCTGCGTTAGTTCTCCAGGATTGATATTAATATAGATTGAAGATCAGAATTCCATTTTCCATTCTTGGGTATGGATCATGTGACCGGGGGTACGCGGCAGGTGAGTCACTTCGCTTGACCTTCCGGCTTGGGCGTCCAAGAATAGAGTCATGTGGGGAATTTGGGGAAGTGAAGATTTCCGACTGAAAAAAAAGCTCCCAAGTTTGAATGGGCCATATTATGCTGATATTATTATTTGAATTCTTATTGTAGAATCAAGGAAGGTAGATTGTCCAGCAAAAAAAATTGGTTCTTTGGTAATTATAAAGTGACATATTGTAAAAAGGTAAGGTAAAAGTTATATACATGGGTTGGTTCATTTTGGTATGTTCATTATGGTCATCAAATCGTAATATCGTGTTGGTCGCAGAGGATGAAGAGAGAAAAAAAATAAGGTCGGCGGTTGAGGGTGTAGGAGAGAGAGGATATTAAAAAGCGAAGGCGAGTTCAACCCGCGATTGGGGAAACTATGCAGGATCCCCCTGTCCATAGGTGTTTGGAGGTCGCCTCAAGACAATTGCGACCCTTTTCCAAAAAACCATGCTCGGTGGAATTTTCAGGTGACGTTGGTGATGTCGGGGTTGCCGGGGTTGCCGGTGGTGCCACAACGGCGACCGGCTCTGATTTTATTGATAGTTGTTCGGTGACTTCGACTGGAGTCTCGTTGGCCGGAGCCCTATTCCTGAGAACAGGCAGTTCTGTGTTGATCTCATCCACGTCGTCTTCGTCATCGGTGTCTTCGAAATCAAATGAACTGATGCGAGACTTCATGTCATTCTCAGTCCAGGAGACGGAACCACAGTGCAGGCGGAAGTGAGCCACGCAGCGGCGAAGGTCAGGGTCTGGTGCGGTGGCTTCACGGGCGAGTTTCTCTTTCGAGAGGTGTGTGAGCTTGTAAGGAAGGGCATTTCGGTTTGCCATAGGGGGCCAGCGTTTATTTTGGATAATTGGCACGGAGGCGGTTGGTTTTGGGGTCTTGGGTGCTTTTTGTGTAGTGCCGGTGTTCATATTGTTTTGATATGGTGATCATAGACTGAGGGTGTGTTTTTTTTAAGAAGATTGTAACCCAGATAGATTGAGATGTGTGTGATATGCAAATTGATTTGAATTGGGGGAGGTCCAAAAGGAAAAGGGTAAAGAGAAAAGGTGGGAATAACGAGTCTTATACCCGAAAGAAATAATGGGGAACCTGGTCCAAGCGCCCCCTTCTCGAGGGTGCCGTGTCACCAGATCACGAAACCGGTTCCAGGCCTCTGATGGGTCATCTTCTTCCTGTTTTTCCTCTCTTTTTCCCTCTTCTATGACTTGTCTATTACTTTTAAACTCTTTTTACCCCAGAAAGTTAGTCCATTATTTCTTGATCTCAATTCATTTTCTAATTTGATCATTTTCCCAGTCCAAAATACTTTTTGAAAAAGAAGGGAAAAAAGGGATTTCCGGTGTACGTAGCGGCTATTCGGACCCTCTAAAGTGGATGGCCCCAGTTTTTTTGATCATTTGATGCTTCGAAAATTTTTCGGTGGAGACTCTTCTGCGGAGCTTATCTTGCTTATTCGCCCTAAAGAAAAGAAAGGAAAAGGAAAATACAAAACGTTGCACGGGGAAACTCACGATCCCCACGGATTACTTTCCTTGGAAATCCGAACCCCCTCATCTTTCGACGTTTGCATATTTATATGGAAAGGGGGAGAGAAAAAAAAAATCCTTGCCCTCAACTTTTATTTGTCTTTTCCTCTAAATAAAAATAGACTCTGAAATCATATCTCCTCATAGAACCCTGATTTTCAAGGCCGATTTCCCTTAAAACAGCACCATCCCCGGGGGCCCATCGTTAAGGTGACTCAGCAAGACCTAGTCCTGGCCAACCCTGGATACGATACATTCAGTTCTTCCAACCCAAGAGATCACCGCATTATATTAATAATAATATAAGGGCCCCAAGCACCCATCATGTCCCGTGAGCATAATAATGTGCTGGACAAAGAAGATCTGTACACCGACAAGTCCAAGCATTCCACATGCTAGTGTCGAATATGCCCCTCCTGGCGATCTTTTGGAATCCGCCGAAGACGGCTCTGGTCCCTAATCGTCTGGTTACAATACCCGCCCGTGCAACGGAGGTGCTCCAGAACCCCCGCTGTAAACCTACACCAGCTCCTTCCGTGGACACCAACCAAATAAACCAAAAAAAAAAAAAAAAAAAAGGTGGCGCCCCAAGATGGAGTGGATGGAATGCATTTACTCCGCCTACGAGTTTATCCTTCCAACGGAAATAAAGCAGTGGAAAATTATCCTGCCGATACTTCCTATTTCACTACGGCCCCGCTTGGGATGAAATAGGAAGCCAAGAAGAAAAATACAGAGGTTCTCTCTGGTCTATTGTAAAACCTGAAGCCACACATAATGAAATAAATAATACAGCGTAAAAAAATTTTTTACAATAAACTCGCAGATAAGGATGCAACGCCGTTGATGGCAAGTGAAACAGAAAAGGGAAGGGAGGAAAAAAAAAAAGATGGTCAGATCTGCTGCAGGAGACCCCACTAATTCCAACATGTTTAGAGCTATTGCAGCCACCAAGCCCAAAAATCGAAGTCTAGAATCTCCTTTAAAGGGCTGGGCACTTGGAGATGCTTGGAAAGCAGGTTCTGTACCCGCTAGCACACGTTGGGTGGGACCCACAATGCTTCTAGCGCCAGCACCTCGAACTAGTTCGCGCCGCTTTACAAAGTAAACTAATGGATTGCTAGCTATTTGGGGCATTATTTGGGCGGTGCATCCCCTAAATGATGACTTGTCTTTACGGTCGCAGCTACTCCGTACGGAGTAGAGGTCTCATGCCTGCAGATCATACTGTAAAACAGATCTGCAATCAGCGAAATATCGGTCTCGAACCGGAACAAATATCATCATGTGAAGACGCAGACTGTCCACCGTCAGTGACCATCAGTCGATGCTCCATACTCCATACGGAGTACACATAAACCACATAACAATCTGATACGCAGTTTACTGCGGGCTTACACCATTGCTCCTAATTATCTAAAACAAGCTGGTCCTGTCATGCTACTGGTCCTTTTACATGTTATCCTTGGTTTCTTACTACTTGAGTCTCGGTAGAGTTAGCAGCGGTATGATCTACTCTATGGCATGATATCCAGACCCCGCACCTTCGCTCTCGGTTCACAACATTATTACATTCTAACATTCTAGTACTACAATGTAAACTCCGCCCCCTTCCTACAACAACGTACATTCAAAATATCAGTCCAGTTGTCTTGCTCCGTGTTGATATAGATAGACAGCAGCTCAGGCGGCTCTGCTTGGGCCACCAGCCGTTCTGCGGGAAATCTGCACTTGGCCACCACTCTATTTACAGCCACCCCGCTGGACCTCAACCTAATATCCGTTTTCGGTCTGTGCATTGTTTCAGGTATAATTTCTGACCCTCTTATTGTAGGCTGACAATTTTATTGTCATCGATGTAGCATCTCGAGATAGACTTTGATTCTACCGTGGTTCGGATACGGCCCGGCTGCCCTACCAGGATCTCTATGCCGAGTCTCTCCTAAGGCTCCTCCGTCCTTTCTAACAAGACAAATTTCCTTTGACATGGAAAGCGTCTATAACTTTGACTAGAATGATATTCCATGCACGATGTACAATGGCATTGACCTAGCTCTTGCAGGATGTGCGGGTCTCCATTTGTCTCTCTCCCCAGTTATTATACAGGTTTCGTGGATAACCTCGAGTATCAAGTCTTTTTCCGGGATGGCTAGGGTAACTAAACAATCAAATCGTCTATCCTTTAAATCTAGAGTATCTTAATTTCTTTACCTCTCAATTTATCGTTCCTACCCGCAACACACATCGTACATTGTATCTTGCAAAGACAATCATATTATACGGTAGATCCCAAGAAGGAACATCTACCATGTACACACAAACTCATACCAAGCCAATCGTGTAACATCTCCCTTGGACACTGCATGCTCAGCATAAACTACTGCACGACGCCCAATGGGCTTCACAAAACCCCTTTCCTAGGTTTAGCTGATTTCACACCCTGCCGATCTTACTTGATCTCTGGGTCACGAGCTCTCTACCCCGGGCACTTCCGGCTACTGCTGTTGTTATTGTTGTAGCCCAAAACAATTAATAAATATGATTCAGGCTAATGCATGCACACAGGCTTGGAAATTTGCTCATCAACACCCTAGGAGGGTCTCGTCTCCGGGTATCTGGCATACAACTGCAACTAAGCCAGTTCCTGGGCTTACTAGGGTATTTACTAGATTACGTACCCAATGCAGCAGAAACAGGCCCTCGGGCGACAAATATAACTATAAGTGCCGTTGGAGTAAATATTCGTCACATAGTAGTGGGTCAGGATATAGCTCCAACTAAATCAATGAGCGCAGCCTCGCGGAGTTACATAGTATCTGCAGTCTTCATTGTTACATTCAAATGCCACTAAAACAACTTTCCTGATTTTCGGGTTTTGGATCAGGCCCGCACTACGTTGTAGATCTGCGCGTCATAGTAATCAGTATGAATCCAGCACTGCTGTGTATCCCTATGTACAACTATAGTTTCCTGTTTCAGCCACATTGACAGTTACGAGTCAGACTAGTCTATATACATAACCAAGCACAATGTTCCCGGTTTTTCTAAAAAGGGTTGTGGGCTGAGATGGATCTAAAGCTAGGATATCACTACTTCGGATGTGGATCTGTACAACGCGTGGCCCCCGACACGCAACTCTCAAGGCAACCTTAAGCATATTCATTATATTACATTGGAAATAGTAATTCCCAGTTCGCGCCTTGCTTATGACATATGAGTATATATGCAGCTTACACGTGCTTCTGTCTGTCTTTTCTACGCAAGTCATAGCTAGTAGTTCCTAGAATTACCACCGCCACCACTATCAGAAGCACCATAGGATAGAAAGAGACACAATATACGTGCGCCCCTGGCTTATTGGAAACAGCAAGCTACCTCCCGAACCCCAAACACTTAGCTTCAAAGGGCGTGGTGATAGTCACTCTCTGGGTATCTTCTATGTCCTAATTCTTAGTCAGAGCTATATCTGCCCCTCGTTGTCAATAGTAGAGGCAAACTATGTTCTAATCAAATGCTATACATAGAAAAGTCTCCTGCATAAATTATTAAAGTGTTGCGTCAAGAGGGAAATATTCTAAACTCTTCCCAGAAATGGAGTCAAAAAGCAAAATTGGTTAAAGACGCTATTGGGTATATCCACTCAATGTTTTTAACACCTTGTTGTGCTGACGAATGATGTTCTCTTTGGCTTATACCTGTGTCAACTAACTGGCCCCGGATGTGTTCAATATCTGTATGTCTCCAGGAATGTAGGGGTGAAAGTGGGGGGCGGTGTTGCTGTAGACATCACCAATGATAGAGCTTGGAGGTGACCAGGAGGTGGCGGTATAGCGGTTGTCGTCGGTTGTCTTTGAATGCACATTACTTACCATACATTTCTGCTTGATGAGATTGATGTGAACATATTATCAGATGTACGTATTTGTCGATACCCAGTAGGCGAAGAGCAAGCACATAACCCAATAGATCTGCGTAACAAATAACAAAAACGCCACTCGGTGCGAGTCGACTGTTCACAAAGTTAATACCAATCCTTTGTTTGAGGTGGTAATTAAGAAAGCATGTTGCATCCGGGACATAGCTCGACTTGGTCCGTTAGCTAAAGGACACAGATGGATTATGCAAGGCTTAAACTAGGCGTCCACGATCCAGTCTTTCCCTATTCGGAGTTGCAAGGTCACCTTGTGCTCTGTGAGTCTGGCATAGATCCTGGCATTGTGTGACGGGAAGGGGAAGCCGGCGCCGAGCGTGGAAAACGGCAGCTCTGCAAGACCGGGCTGCTGTGAGACCTAGGACAGCGTGTATAATTACCTGGGCTTTTTCCATTTCGAACCTTGTACATTTGCAATATACTTCATGGAGTAGTCCGACTGTCGCGACGGGCGTTACTGTGCGACGATACTACATCTTGCTCTACCTCGTACAGCCGTTGCGGTTCCCGAGTATATGAGCGAAAACTAACTCCGATTTGGGCGATGGTTTTAACATAAACAGTACCTTGAGCACCATGTATGATTTAGAAATTATGCTGATTGGAGCATTTTGGGGTAGCTTTGCTTTTCTAGTCGCGCATGGGCCGTTCGTTGATCGACTACTTAGGTAGTTCCCACTCAAATGACCTGCTCCGTTCCATCTATAGCGTCTTCTGCAGGTCATCCGCTCGTCGCTGGACAAATCAAAGGCCTTAACTGGGCTTTGAATAATTCATTGTCTGAGAAAACACTGGTCCCCGAACACGAGGCTTGCATTTATATTGCAAATATAACCGTTGGATCCACGTTGTAAGTCCCATATTATAGGACTTCAACCCTTCTTCTAGCTCGTTATAATGCGGGCGTATCCCATTGTCCCCTAAATTATGAGCAGGTATGTTCTCTGGGTGACACTCGAATCGAACATTCCTGGTTTGAGCTAAATCAACTCTCCCACAATGAACGAGCATGGTCCCATGTTCATTCATGAAGCACTAAGTCTAAATAGTCACTAGCTCCGGTTAGGCTGACAAGATGCGGTCTGAGCCCATGTCTCTTGCTCACTTCTTTATTTTTATTTAATGGCCCCTCATTATTGCCTCCTCCGGGAGATTATCGTCCGAGTTGTTTAAATATCGGCATAAAACAACTGCCTCTTGAGTTTAGGTAACCAGAACCATTTGAGTATCATGTGGCTTATTTTCCATTTATTATTTATTCTTTTAATATTTCTTATAGCTTCCAGTTCGTGCTTGACCCGATATAATCCGACCGCACATATTGGTTGCTTTGCTTCGGATTGGACCTTAACTTCCTGCATACTACACTAGTCGACATCGGTGAGAAACACATATATCCTGGTATCATCAATAATACCGTGTCTCCTCTTTGGAGTTCATTATCTGGGGGGCTTTGTCAGGGATTCACTCTTCATTTCCACGTCTTAGTTTTTTCGTGTATAATTTTAACCCCCAGTTAGCTGTTCAAGACACTTCAAGTTACACAATACACGATCCAGACTGAATAGATGTGATCATAGCTCTATCCGTGGTCTATCACAGTGCCTAGACTCCGTGCTATGTTGTGATGGACCTTGCTCGAAATCGGAATAGGGAAAAGGCCATTCAAGTACTGAACAAAGTTGTCATTTTATACACACACTCGCTCTCCATAGCCTATACTCAAAATCTTGGTCTCCAGCGATCAGCAAGAAGAATATTGGAAGTGGGATATCTAAATACAAGGACAATACCAATACTTCAGATGTGATTGACCTTGTGATTGGCTCCAATGCAGACAGTCCCTGAGTACTCCGTAATCCGTACCTAGTTAGGAATTTCAAACCAAAAGAGCGTTGTACTCTCTTGTGCTACGGTTGCACCTTGTTTTTTAAATTTTTTTAATTAATTTATTCTTTTTCCTTTATTGTACCTCTTCCTGCATATGTCTCGACGCTGTTGCCCGAAAGACGCAGGGTCCTTCTCCGTGTTTCTCAACCCATATCGAGGATTCGATCGCTGTGCCACTTCGGAAAATCGTCCCTCTTGGATTACGTTGAAATATCAAAGGTAGTCAAAAGAGAATAAAAGCATCATTTTCTATGCTTATGCTGCAGCTGAGTGCTACCGTTCATGATATGATTTGTCTCCTATCAAGCCTGTTGGTACATTGGCGCCGTACCCGCGACACCCAGAAGATCACAAAAAGAACCCCATACCCTCCGGTCCCATTCAGATCAGATCCTTTTACCCTGACCAATATCCGATCAATATCCGATCAATCTACCTATTACGTGGGGACAAAATTACTAGTATCCAACACCGCAACACAACAATATCAAGTATTCAAATCCCGTGTGTATCTTTTACTTGTTTCGGGGGCTCTTCAGGATAACGACTTGGCCTAGTCTCTACAGAGCCCAAAGCATCTTCAGCCTGCGGGAATTAGATCATTTTTTTGTCTGATTCGGCGCCACTTTCTTAGCAGAAGACTTGTGAGTCTTAATTGTTTCTACTCGTGACCAATCACGAGACGACTGTTTCTTCTTTTTGATTTGATTTTCTTTTTCTTTTTCTTTTTTTTTTTCTCATTGCCCCTTGCAAGTCTTTTCCCCGATAGAGACATAATAGAAAGAGATCAAAATCTTGATTTTTGCAAGATTACCATTCCCAGTTATTAACAAGTTGATACCCTCTCCGTCTCTTTCAGTTGGTTGCAGAACACCTGAGCAATCAGGCAGCAATCTCACCGCCTCGAGTCCCTTCCCCTCTCAAACCCAAGTTCATCCGAGATCCTACCTAAAAGGCTCCAAGCTCCTGACTTGACCTAATTCGATCTACATTAGAGGTCCGAAAGTCCTGCCTGAGCATCTCCTGCTCTATTGCGCTGCTTTTTATTTGATCTCTGCCCGGATACCTTGCGCGTTGACTTGACGCGCCATCTTGCGACGGGTGCTCTAACCGTCCGACCTTCGAGCCGCTATGTATGGCACATCTCACTCCTTATCTACAATGAACGATATGGACATCATTAATGGCTCGGGGACCATCGATCCCGCAAACTTGAGCAACTCCGGTATGTATCTTATCGCATTTCTTGCTACCTTGGCCTCGCGCTTTTCATTTCCTATTTCGTCCTCAATCACAAATTCTCACGCGCGACTTGTTTTCTTACTTCGTGGAATGAATTACATCTTCCTACTCATTCTATCCTCTATTTGTGCATTCCTTCCCCATCGGTGCTTTCAAACTGATACCCCTCCTAGTCTCTGTTGCCCTGCCAGCACATTCCCCTGCAATAGCAAGTCCCCGTGGTGTCAAGCGTAGTCGCACTCCAGACCACATGGGAAATGGACATGTCGAAAGGGATCAGGATGATGGTACGTGCGTGGGACGGCATTGTCAATAGGTTCTATCCAGAACCGTGCTATATTCCCAGCAGCGCTTGCATCTTGCCTAGTCACAGCTTCTACACTTCACAGGATGGGTGCTAACATTGCCTTGTTTGTTTTCTAGAAGAACAAAGTCGCCGCAAGCGCGGCCGCCCCCCAAAGACACCTCGGCCAAGTTCTAGTGAACATGCCATCGCAAACACATCTATTCAAACTCCTCAGATGCAAGCACGTCCACTATCGCAAGCCACCGCCGGGTCACCATCTCTTGCATCACCGGACAGCAAGGGCACACCAACAAAAACCCTGGTCAAAGCGCTCCCTACTGTGAGAGATCACACATCAGACCAGCTGAACGAAGAAGGCGATGAGTACATCCCGAAAGAGTTTGATGAAGCAGGAGAGACCAAGGCAGATCCTATGGGATATCCGCAAGGTGGCCGTGAGTATAAATGCCGGACATTCCGCGTCCCCCTCCGAGGCAGCAAGCTATTCATGCTTGCGACTGAGTGTGCGAGGGTATTGAATTATCGTGATTCATATCTTTTGTTCAACAAGAACCGATCCTTGCATAAAATCATTGCTTCGCAAATCGAGAAAGACGATCTTATCCAGCAAGATATTCTGCCATATTCCTATCGGTCCCGACAAATTGCTATCGTCTCCGCCAGATCCATGTTCCGACAGTTCGGGAGCCGGGTGATTGTGAATGGCCGACGGGTTCGAGATGATTACTGGGAGACCAAGGCTAGGAAGCAGGGCTTTACGGAGGATGACCTCGCGGGTGAGAAACGCCCTGGGGCGGCTAAGGCTCGGGATGGTTCTGTCTCAGAGCCAGCTACAAACCTGTTGCCGGCACTACCTCACAACGATGTTGTCTACAGTAATGCCATCGAGCCATTGCCTCACGGGCTCTCGCTGGATGCTTCTGAATCTTCCATCCCCCTAGCTCCACTTCCCATGATCCATATGTCGACGACGGATGACCCGCGGCTGCGGGATTACACTGTCATGTCTCGTGCACGCCAGGAATTGACCGGACAACCTTACCACGACCGCACTCAAACTAGCTCAGCAGCCGACCTCATCAACCAAGCCCAACACACATCTGATTTCAACAAAATGTTGAGCATTCAGCGCAGTTTCCGCCAAAAGGGCTTGGATGAATTTTACTCCAAGCCCCGCGAGGCTCCAGCCTCAGAGACTCAGTCTAATACTGCTCTTGAATCGGGTTTGTCTGTGTCACAGCCTGTTCAGGTATCGCAGATTCCCTCAGCGGGGATCCCAAATCCCGCTCATACGCAGCATATGGTCCCTCAGCAGGTTCCCATGCAACCTAATCCAATGATGGGTGGACAACCGGGTTACCCCCAACAGGCTCATCCACAATCCGTTGGACAGTCTCCCATGAGAATCCCACCAAACATGCAGCCCGCTCTTATGCAACAGCGGTCCAACCCATCCATGGGTGGCGGTATGAGCCAGGCTCCTCCATACGGATATACACCGCAGCAACAGCAGGTATGGGGACAACCACCACCGCAGCCACAACCGTCCCCGTTACCGTCGTCAGGCCACCAGGGCGTTGGAATGTCTCAGTATGGTCAACAGATGTCTGCAGCTCCGCAACAAAGCCCATCTCCCCTCGGGCATCATCCTCAGCAGCAGCAGCAGCAGCAGCAGCATCACCACCAGTCTCCTCGCAACCAGCAGCGACAGTCAATACCTCAGATGCCCCAGCAATATTCCCAGATGCAACACCCCCAAGCGGCACAGGCTCAGGGTATGCAGGGCATGGGATATCCGGGAGCCAACCCGGCCGGCTATCCGGGCATGGCACGACCCATGTACCCACCCAATCAGGCTCATGGCGGCCAGCCCTTCATGGGCGGAAACCCTCAACAGGCGGGACTTGCAATGAACATGGCAGGCAATGGTATGCCTGGATGGCCTACCGGACCTGGTGGCCCCATGCAACCCGGACAACCTCAACCCGGCCAGTCTGGCAGCCCCTTGGGAGGTGGGTGGTCATACTAGCTCGCGGTGGCCGGCGTTATCTAGATTGGCGTTTTCTTTTTACCGGCTTTTACATTATCATCTGACGCATGACTATTTTTCTTCACTCTCGCCACGTGCTTTCATTCATACCTGAAATATTCTCCTTTGCCGTTGTTCCAGTGTTCCACTGCATTCTTCACTGCATCACATGGTGAGGGATGTTCGGTTAATGTTAATCTGGGCCAATCAATCTTCCTATACCCTTTGTTGAGTTGTACTTAGTCGACGTACCTATTTCTTTGTTTACTTATTCTCCTTTCCTTCTTGTTTTCTTAGTGTGTCTTTACTGGCGTTGGGTCTTTGTGCTCGGCGTTTATTCTACCCTTTTGGACAGAGTGTTACAGGATTATGAGTATGTATGTTTCTCTTCTGTTTCTTATACAAGGTCGATAGAGGGTGAATTGTGGACAGTCTAGTTTTTCTTGCACATTGCCCGAGATGTCTCATCGTCTTTTGGCTTTTCAAAGAAATATATGACCCTTGTTTGCTTGCATCTGCTTAGCACTGTATATTTGACTTCTATCGTTGTTTTCAAGTCCCGTTTTACGTGCCTGCGTATCAATTATTTTGGGGCTTCATTCTTGTTATCTCACTCGTGTATACCTGTTGAGTGACGGTTTGCTTCTCTTCTCGATGTACTTGGTCTCCACTGCTCTCTATGCTTTATTTCTTCTGCCGGTTTCAGTCGGCATGGGATTTCCACCCTATCTGGGGGTGTTTTCTCATATATACATACCTACTTTCGCTAGTTTCAAGTTTATCATGAGCATTCTTTGTATTTATGACCTATGTAGACGGTTTGATGGAGTGTTCCATCAAACATAACATGGACAATTGTTTGCTATATCTCACGGGTGTGGTTTTTTTTTCTCATTTTATTGCCTTTTTTGGGATTCCAGTTCATTGATACATATAGGGTGCAAACACTGAAATCGTCCACGGCCCGTCTGTCCATCATTATATAAAAACAGAAGGGAATCTCGGAACGGAGCAAAAAAAAAAATAAAAACAAAAAGAAACGTCCCCGGGAAGGCTTGAACTTCCAACCTCCCGATTAACAGTCGGACGCGCTAACCAATTGCGCCACGGAGACTTGTTTGATGAAAGAACGATAATGTTTTGGATCTATAAGCAAAAGCCTACTGATCTGTCCTATATAGCAAACAATTCTAATATTATAGTATAGCATATTATCATGTACGAATTTCATGTTCCTTTGTCTAACAATGATGAAATACTTTTAAAACCCCTATCGAATATAAATAAATATTCATTTCCAAGCGGAAACGGCGAAATAAAGGGAAATATTTATTTTGGGACTCATCCCTACAAAGATATATATATGACTGTGCTACCTTGTCTAGCAATATTTCGAATTTGTTTACCATAGATATCGAATGCCACATGAACATGGCCTAAAAAGATAAGGGACACCATCGACAGGGACACAATAGTTCCCCACACTACTACAGGAAAGGGCCATCTATAGCCCCGAACCCTACAGCCAACCAAACAGCCACCGGATATAGCTTACACTTGTCGGAGTCATACATATACCATATGTCAGTATGTCAGCACCAAGACAATTTAGGATATATAGGCAAAAATGAAAGTTGACCAGCCAGAAGGGATCATGTTCAGCCACAGGAGGACCCCCCGTGGAGTTTTCGCTCCAAGAGAGCAAGAGTAACTAACCTGCATCCCATGAATCTCAAATCCAGCGCCATCTGCTCTCGTGCCATCAAATCTGCTCTCATACCCCAGAGGTCCCTTTACATGCAGCAAACTAAGGGCCCTAAACTAGATTTCCAGTGAGCCGGGTTGCCTATCGTCACCATGGCGTAAACCAGACAACCCAACACAACACACATCGAAATCAGGACGGTTCGAACCGGGATTATGGGCACCCTTCTCCCCCCTGCAAGTGACTAATATTTATACATACATGCCCCGAGGAATACACTAGAACCGAAACAGAAAAACCATAGACCGCGAAGTGCCTGTTCTCATATTCACAGTCAACATCAATCAAGCCTCGCTATCGCCAGTTGCCGGAGACTCCGAATAACCAGAGCCCACCAATATCTAACCATATCAGAAACCGAACAAAGTAATGCAGAGCTGGCGTAGCCAGTACACGAACCAAGATTACCTGGCACCACAATACCATAGCCATGGATTACCTGGCAGTCAATCGATTTCTCTTTATCTTCGATATTTCGCAGTCAAGACCTTGTCAGCATCAAGAAGTACATGTGTTTCTTCTTACTTACTTCTTAAACATAACAAACCCATAAACAACCTCTCACTCCAATCCCGACTAAAATAAAACCTCCCATACATACCCAATAAAGAAAGGTTATGCACATCCATGGATACATCTGGTAGTACAACAAATAAAGTTCGATGATTGAGTTTAAATGAACCTCCCCTACTATTTTATGAACCAATTTTTTTCTTTAAACAAAAAATTCTGCATGACAAAAGATAAAAAAGTACTCCTGCCACCGATTTTGTAAAATCTACAAAAAAACAAAAACAAACGTCCCCGGGAAGGCTTGAACTTCCAACCTCCCGATTAACAGTCGGACGCGCTAACCAATTGCGCCACGGAGACTTGTTTGATGTAAAGCGAGCAACATTTATAACATATAGAGCAAGGGACCTCATATGTGATTGATGATGGATTGTAGATATCGACGGAAGGACAAAAACGAACAGAGTAAGAAATAGCTTGAAACCATTAGATTCTAAATTTCCCAGGGATTAAAATGGGGTGAAATCTGCTCCACGAATTTTTTAAAATTTGCAGAGCCATGCTCTCTTCTCTACCTTGGTTTAAGCCCAACATAACCCGCTATGTAGGTATGTATGCATGGGTTTAAATAACCAACCATTTGGGTGCCTATATAGGTAGTTAACTAATTATTTATTAAATGATATAGTAAGTAAATAGGTTTTATTACTTACAATTTTAAATAGCCCTACGCTCGAACCTCCACTATATTACACCGCAAACTTACCAACCAACCAATCTAGGAAAGGAATCATCCGTTTAAAAAAAAAAAAGAGAAAGAGAATATAAGAAAAAAAAAGAAAAAGAAAATACATGTGGCACGACTGGAGATCATGACGACCAGACGTAGCGTCAAGAGAAAATTCATACATACATTCCTGGAGATCTAGACGACCAGGTGAATGGGGAGTAAGGTACTCCGTAGTCAGTTATCAGGTAGGTAGATACCTCAAGAAAAAACCTTAAGGGAAAGCCTCAATTATCTGGGAAATTTGTTCACAGCAGCAAGCCCAGAAATAAGAACAGCAGTCACAAATCATGAAATCGCCCCCCGTGACCTCTTTGTTCTGCAAATCTTGCTCACTATGTATCCCTCGAATCAGGGGCCGTGGATTGGTGAAATGGCGGGAAAAGGCAATACGAACATCTAGGTAATCCTTTACGGCAACGGTTTGTATTCACCAATGATCTCCAGTTTGTAAGAGCTAACCAGTCCGGGCTATGAACGGTCCAGAGTGCTGCTGGGTAATGTGAGAATGAATGACCGTTGTGCTGGGCACTGGCGCCAGTCATCGAGTACCCACATCCTTCAACACGAAGCCATATGAGATTCCAAGGAGGAAGTGCTAGATGACCATCAAACACATTCTCCCAGGACCCCGTCATGAGCCGAACCTCGATCAATTCAACGCGACGTAGCTCATCGTGAGCTTGTATGAAAATCTTCTTGAGGGTTTCATGGTTGATCCTCACACCTTCAAGCCGGAAAATTTTCAGTCTTGTGAAGCTCTCTGCTTCCAGATCAGACATATCAAACCAGGCACGGGAATACAGGCTGAAGACCTTGATCCGTGTTGCATAGGAGATGAGCTGGACGAGATATGGAGCAAATCGATCGAGTGGATACTTGGTCTTGATCACCGAGCGGGGCCATTTCGGGTCTCTTCTGCCGTCAGAGCCAGTGCTGTCATTAATAGTGATGTGGAGCTCTTCGATCTGAGCGAAAATGTTGGTGAAGTCCCTGGCATAGCCGCTCGACTCGAAGAAACGAGCAAATTCTGCGGTGGTTGGCATAGACAAATGGAGACACTTCAGCCTCGGGACAGACACGAAGCGTAAAGTGTTCACAAGGGAGCTTGTCAGCCTGGCAAGCATTGGTGGCTTGAGTTGTCCTTCTTCACTGAATGTATCCACCACAGTGGGGGTTTGCAACCTGAGTGTTTGGATGTTTTGGAAACGACTGATCAAGACCGGAAGAGCTCCTGCTGCCAGGTCGTCGATGTAGCGATCATAATCCAGTCCGGGCAGCCATGATCCCACGAAACCAAAACTCACGTCGCGTACATAAATGGCTTGTGGGCTTTCAGAAATCTTCAGGATGCTATCGAGAGGTCGACCAGCAGAGTACCCGACGACTGCCTGGATGTGCCTAAAAAGGAGAGGAGTCGCAATCCTATTCCAGATTTGGTTCACCAGTCTCAAGGTCGAAAGGGTCTTTTTCGTCGCCGGGTGTTCGAAGACATCGTCATAAATGAAGTCATTTTCCTCATGTGCTAAGCTAGTAAGCATGGCATAGAAGACCTGATATCAAGTTAGCCTGGTTTAAGCTCCACGGATTTGACCCGGTGTAGTACTTACTGTTTCCCAAGCTTCATACGGGAGCGATGGCTCTCGTGCCAAGTACCGAAAGTTGCGAGAGGTCTCATCAGACTGAAAGTTATTAGAAGGAGTTCGCGAAGGAGAACGATTCAAGTGTCCAGATAGGTGCCTGTCGAGGGGGAAGGCGTGTTGGGAAGGCTCGAAGTGGGGGAAGGACTTTCAGTCAAGTGAGGAGTCCTACGAGGGGAAGTGCCACCAAACAAAGAGGTGTAAGTGGGGGAAGCTCTACCAGGGGCACCAGTGGGATCAGTAGGTGCATCACGTGGAGCCTGCTGAACGGGTGGGCTGTTCAGGGCCATCTCAGCCAGCCGTCCCGAAGGTGAGGCATTAAAGGCCATTGCAGCCAGCTGCGCCGATGGCGAGCCGTTCAAGGCCATCGCAGAGAGCCGCGATGAGGGCGGGCTTTGCGCCTGCGATGGATCCATTTCTGTAGCTGAACCCGAAAAGAACCAGCAATAACGCGATACGAATTAGTGGGTTAAGAAGAGGGCCCACGAAGGTACTTTCTGAGGAGTAAACAAGTAGTAGTGGTTTGTTTTGATGAACAAGAGTTTGTTATGATGGACTGGGCACTAGGCCTGAGGCAAGCAGGGTGCTGATACACCCTTATGATAGATGCCCCCATCCTGTTCGGCTCGGAAAATGAAACTATCCGAAGGAAACAAGGTGTATAAGGAGAAAAAGGAGGAGCAGGAAGTCGGTGAGGAAGGAAGAAGTACATGTAGCAACTAATTAGACCATAGCACGCGCGCAACCCTCTAAGGACCTGGGTACCTGAGCAAACAGGTACACTGTATAATACACGATTGACCAATCATGACGAATTATAGAAAATAATTGACCAATCATGTTAAAGAACAGAAAAAGTTTAACCAATCACAACGAACCTTGGAAGTAGGGAAAAACCTTGGAAGAACGTTGCACCCATTCCAAGGCTCAGAGCCTCATGAAGCTCCAAGGTCCAGTCGTTTTCAAGGTTCATACCTACATCCAACCGATACAAGGTTATTTTTATTTTCACAACAGTTGTACGTAGAATCTCCCGAGGCTGGTTCCCCAATTATGCCACTACCATAACTATTATAGATACTTAATTTGTCTCGTTTATACTCTCGGTAGTAGCCAATAAAGCCATTGTTTTTGGATCCACTAATGAAGCCATCCCCGCTAACCTTTGCCACAATCAAGTCTCCGTGGCGCAATTGGTTAGCGCGTCCGACTGTTAATCGGGAGGTTGGAAGTTCAAGCCTTCCCGGGGACGTTTCTTTTTGTTTTTTTCCCCCTTAACTTGCTATTATCAGTCATGCTATTTATTTATGACCTGCAGACAACTTGAACTTTTTTTTTGCAGCACAAGGGGCTAGGGTAGGGTACGGCAAACACCAAGAGAGGGGGAGAGGGGATATCTCAAAATATATTCAACAACAGATTTATTTTAAACAGACATTGAATAGACATTGAATAGACATTGAATAGACATCAAAATATTGAATAATATCTCATTGTCGTAGCGAGTAGAAAGCAAACAACGCCAACCCCAGCAACCCCAAAACAAACCCACTCGAGTTAATTAAGAAGAACCAGCAGCACTTTAAAAAAAAAGCATCTAAAAGACATCCAGAGGAGATTTTAGAAGAATTGAATGTTATGTCCCTCATACTATGTTAAACTAATTGTATTAGATTACTGATCGACGTCGTCAACCTTGGAAGGACAGAAGCCGCACAAGCGGCCGATTATTCTTATATTGCACATCTGTGTCTTTCCTTGGTAGTGTCAAATGTCATCACAAAATCCTTCGTTTGAGTGTAAGCCGGATCTACCCCATACAATTAAATCCACCTAATCTACCCTACCTAACTTACAAATCTCTCTAAAATCCGGTAGCCAAAGGCGTCGTAACAGGCGCCACACCGGAAGGACAAACACAAGCCGTAGCCGATGAAACCGGAGGCTCTGTGCAATGCGGGCTCACCTCCCAAGGCACAGAAGATGTGACGGGGGCCTTGCCTCCAATCCTCTCAGCCTTGACCAACACCGGAATAACAGCACCGGTATTCAACTTGAAGGTCCGGTGACCAATAACCCTCAGAATAGACGAGATTTCACCCGAATGCGACGTAATCGACACAAACGACTTCTTCTTGGACAAAGTAAAGAAAATATCCCCCAATGCTTGCGCACTCCGAATATCCTGTGCGCCACTGGTCTCACCAGTCACGCCATTCCACAGCTCATCCACCTCGGTGAACCCGTGCTCAATGGACCAGTGCGGGAATAGGTCGTGGATGTAGCTGCGACTGCGGCGGTGGTCACAGGTGTGTACGCTAATACCTTCGCGGAAGAGTTCCTTGATGGTTGGCTTGAAGTGCGCGCTGTGCTTGGGTAGGTCCAGGTCCCCGAAGGTTAGGTTGGCGGTTTGAAGGGTGCGTGTCAGTGGGCTGACGTAGTAGTGGTCTGGTGTGTGGATTCGTTGTTCGTTTATCTCCTTTTGCCAGAACTCATTTGCTTTGAGTGCTTGGGTGATACCGCCGGGTGTGAGGGTGGCGTCTGCCCAGCTTGCTGTGCTGTTGCCATCCAGTTCGGACCAGTAGCACTGAATGGAGATAGTTAGGTTGGTCCTAGCGTGAGGTTAAGGTGGTAGGGAAGGACTTACGTTCCACGCTGGGGTGCCATAGTAGGTCTCGGCGGCATTGTGCCATCCTTCTCCATGTCGACCAAGGAACAGAACCTTATACTCGATGTGCGGAGGAGAATGATCATTCAACTTGGCGACCTGGTTATAGAAGCGCTCCCATTGGGTTAGAGACTCGTGTTTCTTGTTCTCCTTGTCTGCGGGATATGCGCGGCTGATCAGGCCGAAGTTCTCCGCCGTCTGAACATGTTAGTGGACCGAATTAATGACCAATTAAGGGATCGACAAAGAGATAGTTTTTGAGGTAAAAGATATTCTCAATTCGCCAGAATTTGCGCTTCACTTACATAGTCAAATGTAGAGGCATCAGTCGACTCCTCATCCTGCAAAAAGTAGCCTGTGACCGCAGAGTAACTGATAGTCGATGCCTGCGCGACAGCTAGGCCCACAAGGGCTGAACCGAGGGTGGAGAGTTTCATTGAAAAACGAAGATACGCGGGTTTCAATTCCAACGTTTCAATTCACAATTTTGGGTTGTTATTTCTTTCTGCTCTCTTAAGATGAGATCGACAAATATCTTCCTTTTATATTTAGGTATAAACCTTGGAAGACTGTAGCGCACGTGGTGGTTAAGGTTGCTGCACGTTCCAGTGGCGCTTTTTGCGCGTTCCACGGTTCTGGACGACAACCTATGGTCTGGCGCACGTGCTGAATCCATGATTGTACGATGTACGGAGGTACGGAGTACATGCTCCGTACAATTTGGAATAATATATGTCCGGAATATGTACTCATACGAGCGAGCCAGAAAGGGGCAAGTGCCACAAACAGCTTGAACTAATAGCTGAGTCGTGACCGTTTGGTGGTGGATCATTATTTTATTCTCCGGGATTTACTTCCGGGAAACGCGAAAAGTGTAAGAGATCGACCCCTTTTTTGATTGAGAGATATGAAATAGTATAGATACGTAACAAAATGTATATATCATGGAAAATGTCAAAATAAGTCGAATGCTGCCAAAGCCATATGCAATCCCAAGTTCAAATCCCATCCACAAAACCCGATTCCAAATGACGGGAATAAAAAAGAGGTCAAAGACAAAGACAAATAATCAATGGTAGAATATAAAAAGGTCTCGAGGTTCCCATGAGGAAGCCCGGCAGAAATTAAAAGGTCCTATCAGACACCAAAAATAACAAAAACAATCCCAGGCCAATAAACAGTATGCAAGGAATGCTCCAAATATGTAGAAACCCGATAAATACACCCCAAATAAAGAGACACGAAAAAAAGTATATAAGACATAAAGTGACAGTGGTTCTCCGCGCGTGGAGGGTTGGCTAGACAACATCTCCCTTATGAGAGAAGGTGTAGGAAAACGAAGGCGAAAGCGAAAATTTTGCGAAGTGAACTCGTCCCAGACCAAAAACACCGAAAGTTGACGCCCATTTCTCATACATCCATAGTAAGGGAAAGATCAACGGATCCAGCCCCTAGGAAGGGTAGTTACTTGGCGTCGTATTGTTCGCGAACGTGTAGGCTTTCGGCTTCTGCATCGATAGCAAGTGATGGCCACCAAAGTGGGTATCGTGCTCTGGGAATTCATGCATCATAAATTCAGTCCGCTTCCTCTCCGCGAGCTCGGCAGAGCCTGGCATGTCGGTATCTTCGATGGAGTAGATCAAAGACGGGGAGCCAGAGACCGATTCCATGCCAAACGCCTGTCCAGTGTGGTCGGTGGTCGCGCTGTAGCCCATGGGCGAGACGGTAGTTGAGTGCGGTACCTGGAGACCCGGCGGGTACTCGGGTGAAGATATGGAAGCAGTGTCGGCCCAGCTGCGGGCCGGCATGGGAACCGAGTCACATGTGATATATTCAGGGAAGGAAGATACATGAGCCGGGGCCGACATCGGCGGGGCCACGTTTTGGTAAGGGAAGGGGGAGTAAATATCCAGTGGTGTAGCAGGAGGTGATGCCATATTGACCTGCATGGGCTGGGAGGTAGGGAAGAAGTGGGCTGTGGAGTGGGCCGACAAGCAGTAATTACTTTCCGTGGGGGAGGCAGGCATGAAATGCTGGAGGTCTTGCGGGGTCAAGGGAGTTGGCGGAGCTAGGCTAGTGGTCGAGACCGAAGGTCGCAACATCTTCTCGGCCTTCTTGATAGACCCGGAATCCGCAAAAGTGAAATTCAGTGGAGACCGCTGGGCAGCCGACGCCTTTCTCACACCGGCATACCGGGAGTTGAGGCTTTGAGTTGACTTGGATTGCCTCATCGAGTTGCCGGCACCGGAGTTAGGCATACGAGCGGTAGGCGAGAGCGAGGACATCGAGGTCGAGTTAACCAAAGGACGAGTTCCCGAGGTGCCAATAGCAGCGGGGCGAGGGCGCTTGCGGCGTGCGGCGAGGTCGAGCTCCTTACCGGGCTCCTTCCAGCAAGTTGCTTCTACCCGATCGACAGATTGAGACAGCCCAGATTGGCCGGTAGTACAGATTCCGATGCCCTCCAGTGAGGCGGTCAGCGCATCAGAAGACTCACGACGTGTGACCGAGATATCTGGTGTCTGCATGGACATCGGATATTGCATATTTCCGTAGACAAGGTTGTCGTGTCGTGATTCCCTGTCCTCAGACCATTCTTCCCTGTGAGGGGGCAGATGGTTCGAGTAAACGTCCAAGTTTTGGTGCATGGAGTGGGAAGGATTCGACATTTCCGCCATTGGTTGGTGGCAATTGGAATATGGGGTCTGCTCTGCAGTGCTATATCCCACATTCTCATTGTGCTCGCCGGATCCCCACGAAGCGGGTTCTTCCTTGATACCCGACCAGCCCGAAAAGGAGGAGTTCATGTTGGCAAGATTTCCATGGTCACTAGCTGGAGTGGCCGTTTTTGGTGGTGGCATTGATCCAGGGGACACTGCCTCTTCCCCTTCGTCTTCTTCAGGAAAAGACTCGTTCTTGCTCCGAGGGTTGATCCGGCGACCGAATCGATCCCGGGCAGCACAAGCAGCATTCAGCGCCCTCTGCAAAGACGCAAAAGTTGCTTCTCTTGCCGACTCACTCTTTGTTTTGTGGTGTTTGGAACGGCTGGATGTGGAATCTGTCTTGGCATGGCCACTGGATGTGGAGGTAGGTGTTTGCTTAGGAGTAGCGGATTTCTCCGATTCCTCCTTGGCAATTGATCCTTTTCGAGATCCAGACAGTTGGTCCAAGGTCTCTGATTTCCGGCGAGCAGCCTCCTCGGCTTCCGCCTTGGCCTTTGTCATCTTTTCAAATTCCTCCTGGCGTTTCTGTTGCTTGGCCTTGGCGCGACGGTTCTGAAACCAATTCTATTTATTGGATTAGCTCTGGCTAGACAAGAAGGGTTCAGCTTCTAGGTATACGTACCGCAACGCGAGGAAGACTCAAATTTGTCTGAGCCGCCAATTGACGCTTAACGTTGCTGCTTGGCTTCGGATGAGCCTGGAATTGGGCCTCCAGGGTTTCAACTTGTTCCTTGGTCAACCGTGGTCGCGACAGATTTTCAGTGTATTCGTCGTAGTCCATAATCGGTTGGTGGTAGTAGTCAATCATCTCCATTGGCGGGTGAGGGTACATGTAGCCCTCCATAGGATGCATCATCGGAGGAGGGACCATGGACGGGTCATATGCCATGTGTTGTTCCATTGGGATGCCCTGGTGGCCCTGGTAGTTCCATGAGGGGTGAATATAGCTCATGGCGATGTGTAGAGGAAAGTATGTAGGTATAGGAGGGACGAAGTTGTGGGAGGAGCGCGAGAGAGATAGAGAGGGATGGGGATGGAGATGCTGCGCAGGAAAGTAGCAGCTTCGAGGAGTGAGGTCTATATCATGAAGTAGATTCGGTTTGGTCAACCTATAGCGATCGAGACAGGGACCTTGGTTGTAAATGTAAAGAATGGCAGTACGGATAGTCCGTTATTGAAGAAAAAGAAATGAGCAGTGGTAGCTTGTGATAATGGTCGATGTTAAGGAGAGACTCGGGATTTAGGGACCCAAAAGAGTGTGCATGGAAAAAGAAACCAAGAGAAAAAGCAAAGAAAGAGCTCAGGGAACGTAAAGAAAAGACTGTGTGAGAAAGGAAAAGGATGAAGAGAAAGAAAGATGGAGTTTGGAGGCGCTGGGGGGGAAGATCGGGGGTGACGGCTGGTAAAGCGCGGTACACAGCTGCCGAATAATTTGGTATGATTGGCTGGCGGGCGGGTATTGTTCAGTAACGGGTGGTAATCAGATGAAACAACCTTTGCAAAAGGTCTGTGCCTGTACTGGGTACATGAGACTTATGTACTATGAGTACCCGGCTTGCGGGTACCTGTACTTCAATCGAGTATAGATATAAATAATAATAAAAAATCACATTTAATATTAACATATTAAGAATTAATCAAAAAGAATTGCAATGGGAAAAGCAATTCAGATCTGGGATCGTCTTCCTGCCCATCTACGGAGTAACAATCCAATGATGCGAACAATACCCACACAAATTGAAGGCTGAATTACCCCCCACCGTATTTCATCCTTTTTTAGCCCGTGGAGTCGCGCTACCGCCCGCTCGGTAGGGGGTGGCGGCCTGACTCTTGCATCAGAGTCACATTTTGATTTTATTTGAATATTCTTTATTTTTATTCTTATTTACGATGTATCCTTTGTCCTTTATTTTTTTTCAACCCTTTTTTTTTTTTTCCCTTTTCCAGAATAGAGTTGGCCCAGGACATAATTCCGATCCCATCCAGACTCCCCCTCGTGAACTCATTCTAACATGGACGTGTAACAAAAAAAAAAAGGGATCCGAGGCTCCACGGAGCCCTACCCGATCGATTCGGATCTCATGAATATTTGTGCGAAAATACCGATCTATATTTTCACGTACCTGCTATAGCATTGGAGGTACCTAGGTACCTACATAAAATGTAACAGGAAGGGTACATCGTATACCTAGGTAGTAAGCTTCGGAGTAAACAAAGGTGAGCCAAGGTTCAAGTGCGGAGAGCCGAGTTTGGGTCGGATGCCTCCCGCGGTAATTTAATATACGATGTGATACAATATGATACATTGTGATACACCTGCTGTTATGGGTCCTCAGGGCTTAAGGACCCTCATCTTGGTCTCCGTGAATTTCACAAACCAAAAAAACGCAAACGCAAAAAATCCCAGTTCCTGCATTAGCGTCATGTCTGATCCCAGGAGGTGCCCGTCGCTGCAAAGAAAATCATGTCCACTATAGAAGAATTTAATTTGGAAAGAAAAATCAGTGGATCTGCTAGCAAGTACCTAATTTATGTGCAATATTATTTGTTAACTACATATTATACAAAGTACCGAGTATGTGTATTTGTAGCCTGTAGCTCCAAGTTCTACAAAAGACGTTATAATGCTGTAGATATCGGTACAGAGTACTCCTGTACGGTGATCAGACTTGCATACTCAATCTGCTTTGGGTAGTAGTCACAATTTCCTCCCTAAACATCCCGGTCTTCGCAAGTGTTCCCTCGTACCGGGGTGACTACGTAGAGACCGGTGCTCTGGGTCAGGCGATCGGGCGCAGTCCCTCGGTATAATAATACAGCTATATGATTCGAGGATCGTCACGATTATGGAGAACGACGATGTCTAGCCTATCTACAAAGGTACGTTGTATAATACTCCGTAGGCTATTGACTCCTGAGGCAACTGTCAGCTATCTGTAACTGACAGTGACCAGGTTCCCCTTTCCGCTAGGACAAATTGATGCTAATGCAGGCGCATGGCAGCGGTCAGCCAAGACAAACTAAACATCAATAGTCGACAGATCCCCCGTCGATCACTCATGGATCTGCCGAGCTTTTTCCCTTATCTCTTTCTTTGGATGTGGCGCCCCCCCCCTCCTGAGCATATCTTGTGCCCCCCTGTTATCCGGCTTCATCCAGGCTCCAACCATATTCTGGGTGTGTGACACCATCTTGTCTTTTCCCGGGGCTCTGGTTGGACCCTGCTCGACAAGCGCTAAACGTCTTGGAATAAGTCGCTCCATGCACGCAAGTCACGAGGGTTGCAGCCCCAACTTTGTCCACCCCCTTAACATGCACATGCGCCTAAAGATGATCACTGCCCAGACATCCGGAGACTGCTGCCCATGGCGCTATGGTCTTTTTTTTTTTTTTTTTTTTTGTCTCAACTTTGTTTCATTCCACGCTTAGTTTGGTAGTTAGATAGCTATAATGTGTGGACATTGTACATAGTAACCAATTATGGTGTATTAGTTATGGTACTGTTTAGAATCATTTACAGCAAAACATTCCAGATATCTAGGCGACGAATCCTAAACTATGGAGTCGGGAGATCCCCAAACGTCTGTCTTCTCGCTGTGATAGGATCGCATATGGAACCCAAACTCTGACGTTGGCACATGGATAGTGGCACCCGCAGAAGGTAAGGCAACAATCAACCGGTCTAGCGGAACCTCTGCTCGAGCTGTAAGCTACAAGAGCGCCCCTGGTCCCCAATTTAGTGATCTACCCCCTTGACTGCTCGATTTGGTAGCATGATCTGACCCAAAAAGCCGCCAACGCTATAGTGATCCAAGGTTGATCATCCTCGGTGGGCCAGTCATATAGATCAAAAGATTGCCGTGGATTGATTGCTAATAGGGAAGGATCAATCCGGAGAAAATCCCATAGCAAAGACCTTGTTTGAGACTACTAACAGCCCCACGGACTAGGTAGATCATTTGAGAGTATGTACTTCGTACACAACGTGGCGCTTAGATTCCCCCAAACTTTGTATCGCGGTGTGCCATTGTCCTTGCTCTTTGGAAATAATGCTGCGACGGACGTGATTGTGACGAAGTAAAAACTTAGGTTTCCCATTCAAGCTTCATGTGCATCAGGGCGCGTATCGGTGCCCGCACATCACATCCGATGAGATTTCCGATGGCTTCTTGACTCCTCCTTTTGGGCGATTGTGCTCACATTTTTCTTGGCACATCCTGCCCCACCAATCCACCAAGAAAATGGTCTCATGGTCCAAGGTGATGGCGAGAACAGTACGGAGTATGGAGTACATCGTAGGCAAATCCGACCAGCGTGGACACGGACCAATTTGATATCACTCCAGTCTGGCCGAGAATCCCCGATCTCTTTTTTTCTACTTCAAATGCAGTAATATAAGTACGGAATACAAAGTACAATAAATCCCATTGTCGTACTTTAGTACCTATTTAGGCTATTGCAGTTATGTTGCACACAGATCTACTAGTAGTTTGAAGTAAAAATTCGGGGGATCTGCCATGACGACCCCTGGGTCGATCCGCAACGTATTTCCCGCACGGATCCCTTCGCCCCATCCGACTATTGATTGGATCTCATGTGAACCGTTACACCGGAAAATATAATCTCAAATATCGGACCTTGCAACAACTACGGAGTAAAAGTGTACGGAGTACGGATACAATACAAAAGGAGAGAATATGGAGCACAATTCCCCGGGAAAACTTGAGGATATGATCGACAGTGTGATAGAAAAATTAAATATCCCTCGGGTTCCCAAACCTTGATAGATTGACTGTCAATTGGGGCCGAGGTCGGATCGTCTTCCTCCATTATGATATCAAACCCCTATTCATAGCAATGCATGGCTTGGTTTTTTCTTGACTAGCTAGGGGATTTTAGGGGTCCGGAGTATTTCGGTCAGAAGCCAGAAGCCTGGTGGCTGAGCTGTGCAGATCTGTCAATGTGATAGATCCCCACGGCCGTCCTCGGGGACGCTCTTGTGGCGCTGATACTAGGTCTGTGGCGGTGCGCAACTAAATAGAGCGCCCTGCATATGGATAAACTGGGAATTATGTATTTGTCACTTTCGTGGGGCCAGGTGCTCGAGCTAACAGAATAATCTGCGAAACTACCCTACACAGGAACGGTCTGTAACATGATTGGATGCGCCCTTCAACACAATGCATCCCCATTACGGTTCAGATCGGAATTGGGGAAGCGTATAGGATCAGAATCTACCGTATGTGATGAGATTGCATTTGCCCCTCATCTGTCATCACACATCTTCGTACAGGATACACCGTAATAGGTGTGGACGAGAAACCCCTCCAGATTGGAACAAAAGCGCTCTCCCACATCGCCTTCCTCGGTCAATTGTGATGATATTCAGGAGTTTACATTCGAACATCACCTTTTCCCGACCCATACGCGGGATGCAACCTGGCCCCCCCTTGCATGCTATTCTCACCGACCAAGCGGCCTTCCTCAACGTCATTGGAGAGAAGCTCTGCTCTCGCCCCAAACTCCCCAGTCAGGTAGGATGTGTCCATCCCCCAAACCACTTGGTCCACCAATGACATCCGCACAGTGCGTTTGTTTCAAAGTTCCCGGGAGAAAAAGTATCGATATCCTCGTGAGCATCCAACTCCTTCCTCAAAAAGGCTGGCTGCAGCTGCAGCCGGAACGCCCAATCCCAATAAGAACAGATCTGGTATTTTTTCCAAATCTGAAGTCATCCTCGGGGATGCGTTTCCGTGCTCACAGTCTGGTTCCACATCCACCCAGGGCTCAAGCGTGCATGAACGGTAGTTCGCGGCCCGCCCTACCTGAATGATTGGACCAGATGTGAGTAGCAGGTGCATTTACATGCTGTAACGCCCTGCCGACAAAATCCGGCTTTGAGCTGCAAGGATTGCGTGGTTGCATACCCACGAAAGGTGTCCGCGACGCACGCCATGGTGGTCTAGGGCGTCCGGTTACTGTGTCAACAGCTATACAGCTTGATCCTTACCGGTCGAATCATCTAGAAGAGCCGCCATCCTTGTTATGAGATGTGTCGGATGTCACTAAACGAATCCGTACTCCGTACCGCGGCAATAGCACCCCTGATTCGTGTGCAAGGCTGGGATGAGCTCCATACCTGCTTAAAGGTAGCTACACATGGTGGGTTGTATGTGGAACTCGTGCATACGTACTTTCTATGTTGCATCTTACACCTTGCTTAGCCCGATTACATCCCCGCCCGGGGAACCAGAGCCACCTGAGCTACTTCATGGCTTTGTATCTTTGTATCGTTTCAGGATATGCAGAGCCTGGTGCTGGTGGTCGGGGACGATCCAGCCCTGTTCAGAAGACCCAATGAGCATGAGAACCAATTACATAACCTGAGACAGCAGCAAAAATAAGGCCGGGTTCCCTCTCTACCTAGATACTAGGTACCCTTTTTCAGCACCGCCAGCTATGGTACTCGCTTTCCAGGGAGATATGGATAAATGGTGGACATTTGCCAGTTTACAAGCCGTCTAGCACGACTGACTTCCATGCTAACCCAAACAAACCAAAGGTCGATAACAAAATCTAAACAAATATGTATAAATATATATATATATATGTACCAATCTAACCTGTATGTAGTGCACGTTAATTCTAAAAAAGCCATGAGATCTTTAACATGAGACCTTTAGGCTGTGTCCAACTCTAAGAAACCTGCTACGCAGGTGCAAATGCAAGAGTACATCCCTGCCCATGCAGCAGCGAATCGGCGAAACCGGGATGGTCACGACCATCTATTGATACGCATTCCTGATCTCGATCTGTACCTGGCCATCAACAACCGCCTTGACCGAAATACTGGTCAAATCTTCCACAATCCAATCCGCGCCAGCTTGTTGGAGCTGGTACAGCGAGTGCGTCGTCTTCAATGCAATCACCTTGAACCCAGCAGCCTTACCAGCCTGGATACCAGAAGGTGCATCCTCGAGTACGACAATTGAGGTAGAATCTTCGATGCCAAGCTGCTTCCGGCCTAGCAGATAGCAGCGCGGATCCGGCTTGCCGAGCGGTACGTCCATTGCCGTGACCAGGTTCTTGGGGCGTGGGAGGCCGAGCACTTCCAGCCAGCCGTCGACTAGAGGGCGCGTACCGGATGTCACAACACCCCATCTTGCGCCGGAGGTCTCAAGGGCTGCGAGGAGGTCGCGGCCGCCGGGGATCTCGACGGCGTCGGAGCCATATTCTTTCGGGATGCGGCCTTCGATTTCATTGACATCTGCGAGGGGATATTGTCAGTTTATATCCTATGTTTGTTTTGAAGGTATCGGTCGGTTCTGGGTGTCTGGTAGACTTACAGTCCCAGTTGGCCTTGGTCTGGTCGTATAGGCCCATTACATCGATGCTACGGCGGCCATGCGAGGTCGCGAGGATAGTCTTGGGGTCGACACCGAGTTCCTCGCCAATCCTGAAGGGGAATTTATGTTAGATACTCTGCTCGCGGAGGCCATGTTGGGCTGTGTTTATGACTCACTTGTGCCAGTGCTTCACAATGGCTGTTTAATACTGCATGGTTAATATTGGTTCCAATTAATCCTGGGACTCGAATTGGGATCGAATACCATCAGTTGAGTCCACAATTGTCCCATCGAAGTCAGAAAGAAGGCCATCGAATGTGTGTACCTGCGCAGGTGCGGAGAACGATCCTGTTGTTAAGGACATGGTGGGGGATGCGGGGGGGAGTGAAATGCACGGAGTCAATGAGGAGTAGACAGCGAAGCTGATGGTGAGTGAAAGACAAGAAGCAATCTGCTGAGAATCTTCTTGGGGGTATCAACAGTTAAGAAACAAGAACTTGAAGAGAAGATAATATAGCCCTGGAGGCTATGGCGTTATCCAACCTGGAATATATTTCTTGCTTATTCCCGGTGTAGGTATGCACCTACCTAATCTGGTAACTGTTCCGCAAGCTTAGTCAGTTCGAAATTTATCGGCCCCGGGGAGATCGGCCAAACTACTAATCCGCTTATCGGCTGGGAAATCTTGGCACCCAACTTTTTCTACTCCCGTTGCGGATAGGCTTTGAGGATTTGCTGTGCACTTTTTTTGTGATTAACAAATACGTGCATTCAAAATGGTTACTAAGAGCGGTTTCGGTATGATACCCTTTTCTCATCACCTGCTCATGCAGTCCTGAGGTGTAATTCTAACGGTCTACAGGCAAGACTTCCAAGCGGGTTCCCGTCCGCTTGAGGCACAAGATTGAAAAGTCTGCAGTTCAGAAGCAGAGAAAGCAAAAGAAGCTCGCAAAGAAGGTATTGCAGACAATATATCCATAATAGTTATGATCGAAGGTTCTGACAATTTTCTCTCCAGAACCCCGAATGGCGGTCAAAGCTTAAGAAGGATCCCGGCATTCCCAATCTCTTCCCCAACAAGGACAAGCTTCTCCACGACATGGAAGAGCGGAAGCGCATGAAGGCCGAGGAGCAACAGCGCATTCGGGAGGAGGCACGAGCCCGCAAGGCTGAAGGCCTGCCCGCCAAGACTGGCACCGAGGCTGTCGACATCGACGAGAACGATATTATGGATGACGATATGGATGCCGAGGGCAATGATTCGAACCCCATGGCTGCTCTTCTCGCCTCGGCACGCGCCCGTGCTGTAGAATACGATGATAACCAAAGCGAAGACGAAGACATGGAGGAAGATGAAGACGATGATGATGAGATGGACGAGGACGATGAGGGCGGCGCAACTATTGACGAGTCTGCCCCACCATTGGTCAATTCAAAGTCGTTCTCCAAGGAGAGCTCAAGACGCCAATTCGATAAGGTGTTCAAGCAGGTCACCGACAACGCCGATGTTGTGCTATATGTGCTCGATGCCCGCGACCCTGAGGGTACCCGCTCCAAGGACATTGAGCGCGAGATCATGATGGCAGATGGTGGCAACAAGCGGTTGATTCTTATTTTGAACAAGATCGATCTGGTTCCGCCTCCAGTGCTCAAGGGCTGGTTGCTTCACCTGCGCCGCTCCTTCCCCACTCTCCCCCTCAAGGCTTCCAGCGGCACCACTGCCAACGCACACAGCTTCGACCACAAGCAATTGACGGTCAAGGGTACTTCGGATACACTCTTGCGTGCTCTTAAGTCATACGCTGGCGCCAAGCAGTTGAAGCGAGCCATCTCTGTCGGTGTCATTGGATACCCCAACGTCGGCAAGTCGTCCGTCATCAACGCACTCACCGCACGTCTGAACAAGGGCTCAAGTAACGCATGCCCCACAGGCGCCGAGGCTGGTGTCACTACTAGCCTGCGCCAGGTCAAGCTGGACAGCAAACTTAAGCTGATTGACTCTCCCGGAATCGTCTTCCCCAGCTCCAGTGAAAAGTCTAGCAAGAAGAACAAGAAGCAAGAAGACCAGGCTCGTCTGATTCTCCTCAATGCCGTTCCTCCCAAGCAGATCGAGGATCCCATTCCTGCGGTCAACCTTCTGATGAAGCGTCTATCCTCCTCGGAGAACCTCCTCGCCAAGATGCTCGAGTTGTACGGCATCACCGCTCTCTTCCCCAGCAATGGCGACAAGACCACCGACTTCTTGGTCCAGGTGGCCCGCAAGCGCGGCCGTCTCGGAAAGCGTGGTGTCCCCAACATCGAGAGCGCTGCCATGACCGTTATCAACGACTGGAGAGATGGCCGCATCCAAGGCTGGGCCAATGCGCCCGTGCTGCCCGTTGTCTCGGCAGATGCTCCTGCTAGCGATATTCAGCCTGGCGTTGACACCACAAAGGTCGTCACTGAGTGGGCCAAGGAGTTTAGTATCGAGGGTCTCTGGGGCAACGGACAGGGTGATGATGAGGAGATGGCCGAGTAAGGGCTGCTCTTCTTGCTCGCGTTATGAACTCATTATCTCATTTGATTCTATCTTTCTGGATACCAAAAAGTGGGCGTTTTATGTTGGCATTCCATCCTTTCCCTAGGTTTGATCTCAATTTCAGTGGTATAAAAACATTAGTAAAATGTCTTTTTTTCCAAATAAACCAACTAAAATTGTAGATTGTACTACATATTATTGTTAAAAATCAAGGTAGAAATAGAACTCAAGTCGAAGTAGAGTAGACATCACCGCCAAGCCCCCACACTCGCGCATCAAGAAATCCAACGCGTTCGCGCGTCCTCCTTGCAACCCTCGAACGTCATCCCATCTCCAATCCCTATAACCATAGCTCAAACCCGATTATAACCCAAGGCTCTTTACAGAAAGAAATAATCAGGCCTTGACTCGATTCAATATCCGAGGGGGGCCCGAATTATCAACCCCCCAATCCCTTAATCCGCGCAACCAGCACGAAGGCACCTATCCGCTCCAGCCCTACAGAAATGCCACCTCGCAAATCCACCTCCTCGGTGACGCCCGCTGATCCTGATGACTCCCTGCTCCAACAGTCGCCTCTAGCACCGCAGACTGACAAGCCCATCTTTGCGACGGAGCAGCAGTTGAAGGCTCGGGCTGAGGCAGGCGCGAGTGTTGAGGTAAGACAAAGACAGAGACATGACCATGCGTTGCATATTGCAGGATGATACCATACCAACGGATTCCTTCTCATACGGCATGTGAAACAAGAAAACTAGGCCAAGCTAACGCTCTCCCCGGTCATCTGTAGGACTATCTCCTGCCACGCTCACTGACGATTCGTCTCGCCAAGTCGGTTCTCCCGCCGAATACGACAATCCAGAAGGATGCTGTTTTGGCTATGCAGAAGGCTGCTACGGTGTTTGTTTCCTATCTGTCTTCACAGTATGTTTTACCCTTCCCCCGCTGCCTTCAGCCTTTGCATTCGAGTCCTCCAGTCCAAGATAAAGGATGATAAATTTCGATTTGTTCCACTCTGTCCCTTGACATGATACATCGTTTATCGAACTAACCTCGATGAAACCTTAGCGCCAACGATGCAACCCTCAAACGTACGATTGCCCCATCAGACGTCTTCAACGCCCTCTCCGAGCTAGAACTCGACTCTTTCCGCGGCCGTCTCGAGCAAGAACTGGAGGCGTATACTGAAATCAAAGCTGGGAAGCGCAAGCCGAAGAAGGCTGATGAGAATGGCTCGACGCAGGATGCGTTAGACGAGGGTGCGACTCAGGGTAATGGCGATGTTGAGATGCTTGATAATCCCGCGAAAAGGGTAAAGCGGGATGGAGAGGGGGAGGTGGCTGTTGGTCCGTCTGCTGGGGACGATGGAGACGAGACTCAAGAGGAAGAAGTCGAGGAGGAAGAGGAAGAAGACGATGAGAGTGAGGATGACGAAGAGGAGGAGGAGCATGCCCCGCGTGAGGATAACCTTGAACATGTGGAGGATCTGGACCGTGAGCCTGGTGCGAAAAGGGGACTTTATGATCCTGACGCTGAGGAGACGGACGAAGATGAGGATGGGCCTGGTAGTCAGTTGCGGGATGATCTTGGATTGGGCTAATTATCTAGGCCATGCCAAGGTGGTTTATAGGTAGATGAGCCAAAGAGGACTCATGCTAGATGGCACCAGGGGAGGTTGCCTGGCAAAAGAAAAAGATGTTTCTGCTGTACTATACACATAATGACGAATGGATTTTATGCTGCGCTCTGTTAATATATACTTGGGTATAGCGAACATGATATGTAGGTAGACGTAGATGAAGGCCAATATTATATCAATCCTCTGCAAAAGTACAGTTGAGCAGCTAGGAGGTTCAATAAATGATATATATCAAGTCCCCAATGCTCTACAACAAAAATTATAGGAAGAAAGAGAGACAAAATCATCTCAGAGAACAAGGAAATAAGTATTAAACGGTACAGCACCTAACAACTTTGAATTGTATGAGGTGCAACTAAAGTCTGGAATATCTGATTTAGATAATCCAAAGATGAACACCCATGCAGATTGACATGAGTGCACATGTGAAAATAAAAATAGAATAAGAATTGGAAGTAAGGAAACAAACCCCATCACACTGGAATAAGCCAGCTTCTTTCCCGAAAAAACGCCTGAGCCAACCCATGCGAGAAATCGTGGTCTATCAATGGTATCTTTCGAAAAGAGGACAGCAACAATCATCAACCCAAAGCAAACGCAGGTGATGCAAGTAAGAATACAGTCCACGAAAAGGAAGTATGTAGACATAGGTGAAGAAATAGAAAGCACAGAAGGGGACAGGGAGAGCAGTGAAGGTAGCACTGGAAAATGCAATGAAAAAAGAACACCAAGGACGCCATTTGGGAACGATGCATCATGTCATGAACTTGCAGTCAACATGGAACAGAATATCAATACCATGACCGGAACATAAAAGAGTCAGGAGGAAGCCACTGGCCGAGGAAGAGACTCTGCGTTGGGCATGCCGTTCGCTTTCTCGGATTGCTCTGTTTTTGGTAGAGGACCATTGTTTCTCGAGGCGCCCGCTGGGACCGGTTGCATAGCTTTGCCGTCGGCCTTTGTACCGAACTGGCCAGCGGATTGAGAGGTTTTCGTAACGCGGCTGAACGAGGTGATTTTCTTGACCGGGGCGGCAGGCGCGGCCCGTTTTTTCGAGGCAGTGGTTGTTGCAGCCTTCTTGGGACGAGGATTGGGGGCGGGCTTGGTGATGAACTTGGAGGTAGGCTTGCGAGCAATAGGCTTTTCTTTCTTGATAATGTCTTGGATGGACCGGCCATTGCTTGCCGGGTTCTCGAGCTTGATTTTCGTAGCCTTGGTAGCCGGCTTCTTCGTCGGCTTCTCATCATGGCTGGAAGAAGGTGTGGCGAGACCGGTATCTGTACGAGGTCTCTTTTTGGGCGTGACGACGACAGAAACGTCGTTGGAATTGAACCCATGAGAAATGGGCTCGGGCGACGACTCGTACACGCATGGAGTAATGTCCTCCGACTCCCATGATTTCAGATTCACCTGGCGTGCAACTTCATCGCATGACCCCTTGATGATCAAGTCAAAGCAGTTGTCAAATTCTTTGCCGCTTGGTGGTTCATTGTTGATGAACATTGTGACACCATCCTTGCGACTACGGATCATTGTGCACAAGCTCTTGACGAGTCGCCGGACCCCGGGGATCTTCAAGCTGGTCCCGGCGACAATCAGGACGCGAGGGCGGGACTTGATATCGGCGTTCATCACGGAGGTGATTGCCTCTTCGTCGGGGTTGTGTTCATTGTAGAGGACGATGCGCGGGCGCATGCGGCCGATTCCGTGACTCCGTTGACCGCTGGCTTGGCGAACTTCGTCGTGCTCAACACAATCGTCGCAAGCGGGCGGGTCAGCTTTGGTGAAGATGTCGGGGTTGAAGTCGGCGAGGTAGCGGCACTTCTGGCATACCATCTTCTCAATACTGCCGTGCAGTTGAATAGTAATCGGCCAATTACCCTTGACATTAAGTGGGACCTCAGTTGCCAATGGGCCCATAGAGGTCTCAATGCCGTCAATGTTTTGGGTGTAGAGTCGCTTCAGGCGAGACTCGATACCTAATCGGGCGAGCATTTGGTGGAAGGCGGTGGGTTTGATATTGGCAACTTCTTCCGACAGCGACCGGACCATTTCGTGGAAGGGGGCGGTCAATGCGTCATCCTGATAGACAGCAGCATCGAAAAGAAGCTTGCCGGAAGCTTTCAAGTTGTGTTTCTTCTGCAATGATTTGAAGAGACCATCTGTGGAACGGAAGTCCGGAACTATGTGTAGAGTTAAGAGTTGTGTTCGAATACGGCAGAATCCAAAAGCAGAAACTTACTACCCGCAGCCGTGGAAATGCCAGCGCCGGCGATGACGACAATGTCTTTTTGATGACGCAGAGTTTGAACGAGCAAATAGTGTTGATCATTTTGTTCATAGAGAGATTTGGACAGATCGAGATATTGAGTAGTCCGTTCCTTTGGTAGGGGGTTGCGTCTCCTCTTTGCGGGACGGGCTTGGCGTGCAGAGCCCTCAGCAGACTCAGCTCCCTCTTGGGATGAAGGTGTTGGGTATCGCTCTGCAGGCTCTGGTGATGACTGCGCTTCTAATGTTGGTGATGGAGGTACGGAGCTCAACTCCGAATCGGACGAAAAATCTAAATTGTAATCGCCCATGGCTGTGTGGGAGTTGCGAATGGGCTGAAAGGTGTAACAGCGTAGGAGAATGTTCACCCCCAGGGGGAATCGGGGCGAAAAGAACCGGGTGGTATCTCCTAATTGCTCACAGACCGTAGAAAATCTCGAAAAGAGAAATCATATGTGCCTTGGGGAGTGAAGATCAATAAAGATCAATGACGTGTATGACCTTGAGATAGATGGAAGAAAGGGTAGACAAGAGAGTGGGAGTAGTTGTAGGTAGAAAGTTGTAGCGCTGGAGAAAGTTGACGATGAGGTCAGCGTTGGGGGGGAAGGGGCCTTAATGAAACTCGTGCACTTCAGGGTTCTATGGGCCGGAGAAAAAAAAAAGAATTCAAAAAAGGGCCCGCAGGAAAAAACACCCTTTGTTTTGGGTGAAGGTATGGGATTTTCGTTAGGAATGTTGAAGAAGTAAATTGACTTGACCGAACCGAATGATCAGAAAAAAGGTGGGACTCGATGTTGTTTTGATGCGAACGGTTGTGGGTTTAAGACTGCTACGCATATACTTCGGAATAAAGAGGGAAATTGGTCCAGTAATAGCTTCTTTGATACTCTTGAAACTCCCCATTGATGGTACTTTGTAAGGGGGTTTGATAATAGTCCATTGCCCTTTCATACCCTAATAGGGACATCTGAATACTTCCTATTGTATTCTTCGTCTTATTCTTATATTTTTGCCTATTTTGCTTCCTATTTTGCCTTCGGGCTTTTCCCGGTGCTATTGTGCTATTGTGCTATTTTGCTATTTTCCATGTTTTGGCAGTTCAAGGGCTCCGTGCTGATTCGCTCTGTTTAGATGGTGGGTCACCTGATATCCCTCTTATTGGTCAGTTGTCGTTGGCAGGGCTACCCGTCACCTGATCTATCCATGGATGTCACGAGTCCTGACTAAGCAACATCATTGGGAAATCCACTGGTCCCTGGAGGTCCAGGCGCTGACGGCATAGGAAACATCTGGATTTGGTCTATGGTCCCCCTCATATTGAAGTTGGGAATTCCTGCATTGACTGTGACATCGCTGGTGCTGTTTGTGACATCTCCTCAAACATTAGCCGCCGCTCTCGGGGATCCCCCTACTCCCCCCTTCTTGACCAAATAATAATAAAGCCATCTGATATTCAATGGTCCCGGGGAACTCTATGAAGCGATGCTGCTGTAGTGATTCCCTGATTATCAAAGATACTTGACAAGTCATCCGACAAATATTATGCCCTTGATCATGGAGGACGGTATCAATGTGGATGATCTCTTTGGAGAACCCAACTCCTTGGAGCTAGGCTTGCCCGCCGCCTCCCCAATCAAAGGTCTAGCACAATGCCTAGATGAAATGCGTCTATTAGGGTGCTGCCAGTAAGCTTGAAAGAATGCCCCATATCCACATTCCAAGACTAATAACCTTTTAGGAAAATCGCCTGGTCTCGGATGGGATGTATTGCATCCATTTCCCCAGACGGACTCCGGGTTATTGTCCGCCACCTCCAGTGCCGTCCATCAGATGGAAAATGGGTGCTCGGGGAAGAGTCATCTTTGGCTCCAGTATTGGAGGCCCATAATGGCAATCAACTGGCCCATCTATCATGGAATGAGACCGGTTCGGAACTTGCCGTTGTCGACTGTTCTGGTCGCATATCAATATATTCCATTTCCATTGCACTGAACAGCATCACAGGCTTGCGCCAGGCCTCATTTGACTCCGGCGATGATGGTAGCCAGGTCGTTGGAATGATGTGGCTGAACTCCCAGCGTTATGTACGTTGTCCCTACCCATTATCCATCAAGATATATCAAGATAGAAGTAAAAGGACTCTAACATGGGAATATAGGTGCACGCATTTCACCAAGCAGCCAAGGTGAATGGTCGATGGGCATACTCGCCATTCCGTAGACGCCCCGTCGGGCCATTTCACCCAGCCAACAAAGGCGCATTGATATGTGTGACCAGAGCTGGCCAGATCAAGCTGATATATCAGAATCCTGACAGCAAATGGGCCGAGCTGCCAGCCGAACTGAAGAACACAGGGTACTCCGACCGACTATTAACCCATGCATCTATGACCGCAACACAAGGTATTGCCGTTCAGTCAAAGCTCCATTTCCCGCCGTCACTGACGTATTAAAATAGCTGGGATCCTTCTCTCCACCTATTCTGCATGCCAGAAAATGTGTCTTTATAGAGTACACATCAGCTGGAACCCGTCACAATGGGAGCCGGCACAGGGAAAACCGCCTGGCCAATTCCCTATCCCCACCTTCCGTTTAATCCACTGTAAGGTCGACATGCCCAGCAATATATTGAACATCAATCGCGGGCCCGACCACTCCGATCAGTCTCTGCCATTTTTGAACTCAGTATACTCGTTGACACGACTAGAGATCATGCCGGGACAGTTTGATAGCCCCGCGGGGTCCACTGCCAACCCTTGGATCCTGGCTGTCTTATCGAAGCCCCTCCATGCCATACATGACTACCCAGATCAGCAAGGTCCTCCGAGTGTGATTGTCAGGTGGCATTTGGAATCTGCTCCGCAGATCCTCCATCCCAAATTCGACGAAGTGACGTCAAAAAAGAGCAATGCTCAAGCGAAGGTGCGAATTCCTCGGAGTTGGACTTTCGCGTGAAATTGAAACTGACCTATTCTCAGCCCCAAATGGAACTTCGCAGGCTGGAGGACGTGTATTGTGATAAGTATATTGTCTCGGTGGATTTAGTAGAGCATGGGACGGTTTTGGCTGTCAGTCATGACGACAGCTCAATAACATGCTACGACACACGGACAATGACCGTTTTGAACGGCCTTGACGATTCAACCACAGTGACATGTCTGGCTCAGGCTGGGTTCCAGTACCCACTCGAATCATCAGGTATACCTGGGACCGATTGATCTTGCTTTCAGAGGCACGTCTAGGACTAACATGGACCAGGTCTTCACATTGCTTTCTCTCCCAACGCTTGCGTTGCCGTTACGCTGGATTTTGACGGACATATGCAATTGAGGGTGATGGAGCATTCGTTCGGATCCACAGAGGGTCTCTATGACGAGAGTATGTGTTTTGTTATCAAGTCACCTGCATGGAATAACAATACTGACCGAGACATTTAGACAATTTCTCCGCAGCCATCGCGGCCTTGACATTGGCATTTAGTCGAGGCTGTGGAGTTGATTTCAACACAGATGACATACTCGTGGTTGCCCTCGGGCAGCTCTCGCCTGGTGAGTACTCTGAAGACCTTCGCAATAATATTATCAAGATGCTGATGACCGCCAAAGAGGCTCAAACCACATTCATCAGCGAGGTGTATCGTGCACTACCGGTTAATTGCAATTTCACAGCCGAACAGGACAAACTCATGAGCCATCCTTACATACCTCGCTGTCTCAGTTTACAGGCCGGACTGGGCTTCAAAGGGAGACTCAAGCGCCGCAACCTCTCATCGGCCGTGCCGTGGGCAAGCCTTCAACTCAGACATTCCTCGGTTCTATTTGCATATTTCTTCCAGTATAATAAAGGGGGACAGACTGAATCGCATGATCCAGGTGAGTTCAAAGAAAGCCAACTGAACTATCGTGGTCCGTTGCTAATTGAAACAAAAGATGTTCTCCGCATGGTATTGGGCAACACCAAATGGACATTAGACTTCTCTCACTTTCTTCTAAACGAAATCTTCGACATGGCCGATGAATTCGAAGACGTCTACCATGATCCAGAAGCATTCACACAGAAATGTAAGGAACCTCCCCTTAACAAACTCCAGCTTCAAGGTTCCCCCCTGTCTCACCATCTTCACAGTGAAAAACTCCTCCTCCCTTCCCCTTCTAATCCTCCTCTCAAGCATGTCGCGCGCCTTCCTCCGCTTCATCTGCCGAGGCCTCCGCGGCGTGAATGCCGGCTTCGCAAACGCAAACCCCGCCTCCCTCGTAGGTGACTCTCGAATCTACTACACAGAGATCTGCCAAACACTAGAATCATCACCGGTACGGATCGACGTCTACGAGAAGTTCTTGGCAGGTGTCGACTCAGCAGTGAAACATGCCTACCAAGGCGCTGGCTTCGGCGACGCCGAAAGACCAGGCCCGGAAAAGGAACTGCTGGTTAATGCGCGCATCCCACCAGTCCTCACCACAGCCGTGGCCACCCTCCTCCGGCAGACAGTTCCCGCGCTCAAATCCGAAATCAATCGCAGGGCGATCTACCTTGGGGACTATAGCTGGCTTGGTTTTGGGAATGATCGACGCACGGCGTTGTACCGTAAACAGCGTGAAGTCGATATTCTTAAGAAGTGTCCGCTGCGTCCGCCGTTGCCGTTGGGGAATAATGGTCGCGTGGCGCCGCTGAAGAAGCGCAGGTGTGCGCGATGCTGTGAGGTCTCTGGTGATACGAATCTGCCCCGGTCGCTTCTGTCATTCAAGATGATTGCTAAGCTGGGGCTGTTGCGGTCTTGTCTTTGCGGGGGGATGTGGGTTCTTGAGACGGATACTGGGGATCTTAACGCTAGGGCCGCGAGTACGAATGGCAGTAGCAACAGGGTTAGTCAGGCTTAGGATATCAGCCAATGCTGAAATTGGATACCATGGCTTGCAATCTGGTTTTGACTCAAGGTGGTGTGGGGTTGGTCGATGTAGGACGTGAGGGTACGTTGGTTCTTTTTAAATCTTAGGCGTACTTGTGGGGGGGGGTATTAGGATGTCTTGCATCTAGATTTAGATTTGTTTGGTAATCGTAGCAAGATATTCTTAGTCGGTCATTATTTTTTGCTGTGTACTTGAGTCATGTAGACTATGTAAAAATGCAGACCACTCAAGATACGTATATTGTAGAAATATATATCGAGTCCTGGCAGACTATACATATCCATGTGATATCTTCGCTATCTTCGCTGGTCGTACATGAAAGCAAGAGCAGGGAAGCTTGGAGAATGTCTAAAATCATGTCATGTCAAGAGTCGATTTGCATCCTATTTAGATACATAATCAAATTCCATTTTTTTGGATGTAAAAAAAAGAGAAAACCGACCCCTACACAAGCATTCGGATCCACAGTCACGTCCTGCTCATGTCCAAGGCCAGCAACGTCTTCCCACAAAACTCCATATCCGAACAGGTTCTGCGTTTAAGCCTGCAGCAAATAAACTGTTAGTATTATGTTCGGCTGATTCGTCTCGTTTGATGGGCGAGGTTTTGGTGGAGAGGGCAAAGATGAACATCCATGAACCCTTATTCCACTTTTTCCTGCTCAGGATTGTCGGAGAATGTCATACCTTAACGGCGTACTTCCGCTGGGGGAAGTGGATGGCACGCTTGCGGAGCTTGTCGGTGGTCTGGGTACGCTCGTGCTTGGTGAGACGGCGGCGGATCTCACGGGTGAGCTTGGGGCGGAGGTCGAGCGGGAGGTACTTCTTGTTCTTGTAGAACAGACGCAGCTGAGCGCGCTGGTTGGCGTTGATGACAGTGAGAACACGAGCGATCGACTTGCGAACCTCGCCGCTAAAAAAAAATTCCAGTCAGCATCAAATCTCGAAAATTGATGACCCCCAGTATCGTGCGCTTTGTGCCAGATCGTATAATCCCTCTCTTCCTCATCGATCGTTTGGTTGAATGCTGGCGTAGTCCTCCTCTTGTATATTGTGTTTCCCGGGTTCGATCGTTCCCATCCCGCAAATCTTCAAATTCCATCCGCACAAAAAATCAAATATCGGGGGTGTCGGATACGCACATTCTCTGAGTCTTGGAGGAAGCGCCGGAAGCGATCTTCTGAACGCGGAGCTGGTTAAGCTCCAACTTCAACTCCTCGAGCTGTGTGGCGAGCTCATCCTTGTTCTTGCCCCAGAGCTGACCAGCCTTGACCTTGGACGACTGCAAAAAAAGAGCGATTCATCAGCATTTTGATACCAGTGCCTTTACACAGCGTGACATACCATGGTGGCGTTGAATTGTGTGGGTTGTCGACGTTGAGAATTGAAGATGTCCGAGGGTCAATTTGCGACTGGTTGTGGGACTAGGGCTAAGCGAATTTGTGACTTTAGCGGGTGCACGTGATTACGGTGGCACTAATGCCTAAATTTAGTGCCTGAAGTTTCTGGCTTGTTGGTGCCTGGGCCCTGGGGCATAAACTTACTGTATTCGGTTAGCACATTTTACCCCGTCATGGGCTGGCACTTACGTAGACAAGCAGGTAGCACCTCGGCCCTTGCACTAGTTGACTTGTTGGTTTGAGAAGAACTTCTAAACAGACCAGACTTCTCTAGTGACTCAATACCAACTTTCCATATACTTCCTGCTTGCTATGGCATCCTCAACTAGTTCCGGCTGGACACAACTCCGGCAACAAGCACGGTCGCTTGAAACTCAGGTACCAACCATAATCTCACCAGGAGTTCTATACCAATGTTAACTGACGTACCGGTAGACCGAGAACCTTTTCCACACTTATTCACAATTTGCCTCCATTACCAAGCCTCCACAATCACCCTCTGAGGAAGAGCTGCGGCTTGAATCGCAGTTGAAAGACCTTCTCGAAAGAGTACGTCCATCCACCAATATTCAACAGAAAAACAAGGCACCGACAGCTAATTAATTTCCGTACAGCGCGAGTCTGTCATCGCCCAACTATCCCGTCTCCTCGACTCCGAAGCTACCCTCACCTCCTCCGCCCTAAAACAGAACAATGTCTCCCGCCACCGCGAAGTACTACAAGACCACCGCCGTGAGCTCCAACGTCTGACCGCAGCCATATCTGAATCACGCGACCGCGCAAACCTACTTTCCAATGTCCGTTCAGATATCAGCTCATATCGCGCATCCAACCCCGCCGCCGCCGAGGCTGAGTACATGCTCGAAGAGCGAGGCCGAGTTGAGAACAGCCACAGCATGATTGACGGCGTGCTAAGCCAGGCGTATGCCATCAATCAGAACTTTGGTGTGCAGAGTGAGACAATTGCTAACATTAATCGCCGCATTGTCGGTGCTGCTGGCAATGTCCCTGGCATGAATTATCTCATCGGCAAGATTGGGAACAAGAAGAGGCGGGATGCTATTATCCTCGGGTGCTTCATTGGGTTCTGCTTTTTGATGCTGCTGTTTTTCCGATAAACTATGGATGCGAAGCTCTCTCAGGCGGCAGGTCAGTTATACCGCCGCTATGTCTTGTTGTTCTTGTGTCGATTGCTGCTCTCCAGCGAGTGGATTTCTCTTGTCGAAGGCGTTTGGGTTTGGGCATGTTTCGAGTCCCCCTTGATGGGGGATGCGACAGAATCGATGATAATTCTCGCGAAAGGGTCTTGAAGGCGCCTATTTGTCATACTTTCTATTATACAGATTCTCTATTATATGTACAAATTCAACCGAGAACGGAATAAAATCACATCTAAGGCTCCAGTCCAGGTAGTCCTTATCACCTGCGGCCTCAATCAATACTTGCGAGACGGGTCCTGCGCGCGGAGAGCAGTCTTCTTCTCTTCAATAAGCTTCCGCAAACCAGCATTAAGTCCCTCCAACTCAGACTTATCAGCCGGTCCACTCCCCGCCCAGCGAATGCGACACTCGGAATCAACCAGGTAGACATAACCTACCTTGGAATTCATCATGCCAATGGTCTCCTTGAGTGCCTGGTCGAAACCCTTCTGTACAAGGAAGTAGCGCGAATGCTGCTCCTTGGGCAGTTTCTGGCGCATCCGCCACATGAACGTCTTCACCAGAAACGCCTTCAGTCGGTTCTCCTCAAGATTGATATCAATCCTCTGCACTAGTCTTCCGCCGCTGGCCATCGCCTCCGCAAGTCCCGGATTCTGCTCCTGTCCCGTAAACGTCACAACTTGGCTCTCGGCCCACATGCTTGAGAACAAGTTTACGACAGAGATGCTGCCGCGCAGCTGAGTTGTCGTGTTCTGAGGATCTTTCGGGGTTGCAAGCGTTACGCCATACATGTTAGGGAAGTAGAGGGCTCTGTCTGCTTTGAAGAGCCGTGGGTTTGAGACAAAGGTTTTGCCCTCGGCGAAGCGAAGATTGGACCATTCGCGGAAATAAGGCTTGGCGACTTGTTTTGTCCTATGGGTTTCCATTGTTTATTAGCACTATTTTTACCATCTTTGGGCTGTATCCCGGGGTGTGAGAGGAAGAGGAAGAGGCAAGATCGTACAATTCCTTGCGCCGCTTGATGTGTCGGTCATAGTTGGTGAAGTCGTCACGCCGCTGGCGCATCGACCGCGAGTCAATACCTGTATTCTGTCCTTCCAATGGTGCTTGTGGGCTACCAATGGGACGGTCCAGACTCGGAGGGACGAAGTCTGCGTCGCCGGGCTGAGGTCCATCTTTGGGCTGGTTCTGTTTGAATTCGATGGCAGTCGATAGGCGGTGTGCCTCGTTTTTTATGTTTCGTTTCACAGGCGCAGCCTCTTTTGTGTCGACAGATTTCTCGGCTTTGCTGGAATATTGGCGCAGAGAAAAGGGTTTGGTCCGTAGCTGCGAGAGGGTTGCTGGGTTGCGGAATTGGCAGCTTAGACAGCGGCCGGTCTGCAGAAGGGGGAGGTCGGCCAAAACGGTGGGGAGGGTGGATTTCCACATAATGGCTGACAGTCTATCAGTTAACGGGCTGTGTGTACGGCGGTGGGTTGTGAGGTTATTGCTTTCGAACTTGTTCGCGCATTTGATCTTCCATGGGAACCGAAAGTCACATGACATGATATTTCCACTTTGGGAATAATTGTCGATGCTAGTCCTACCCTTTTTGGGAGCAATATACAACAGAATATATGTTGTAGAATGTCGATATATAAATGGAGTATGTAATATCTAGGTCTTATGCAATTCTCAAATCCAGATTAGATATTCCTAACTATAAGGTCGCCCGCGGGGAAATACACCAGCACAAATGCACCTTGAACAGTGAATCATCAAAGGTTATATACATAGCAAAGTCTCTTGCACAAACTATGCTATTTTTACGGCTTTCGTGTACACCCGAAAAGAAAATCTAAAAGAGCATCCAAAAGAGCACCGAAAGGATACCACAACGCCGCATAAGCGGCCGACTGTTCTTGTAACTTTCATTTTGGACTGGATCACATGATCTGGCGCCCATTTCGCGCCGGTTAATCGCGTCTGGCGTCTGGCGCCCACAGTTCATCCAAATTGATCCAAGGGAGTTTCGGACCATTACCCTTTGTTTTCTCTCGAACAAAGATTATACGAGTCATCCATGGATGTCCCACAGTGACTCCAGGCACCTATATAATGAACCATCCCTCACCTAGGCACCTGCCCCTCCGTTGGAAACCGGACTAGCCTGTCTAGGTACCATGAAAGACCCATTTCCGACTAAAAAGAGCTTTTTCGCGACTCTTGACCAGCTGGATGATTCAGATGATCAAGATGAAGAGGATGAGAGCTGGGAAAGTCTCTTAACTTTTGCACACAAAGAACTTGACAAACCCAATCCAAAGCAAGTCGCTCTTTCCTCGGAGCTTATCCCAGTTCCTCGAGCAAATTCGAACCCTATATCTTCGTGTGACCTTCAAAGCAAGAGAAACAGTCCTGTTACTGTGCCGAAACCTGCTCCCACGAACCGTCCTTGCACGACTGGAACTATGCCTAACATCAAGAGCGGAGGGCCTCCTCAAAAGAAAAGGAAGACCAATAATGCTAAGATAATCCCAGATGACCAGCAGATATTTAAGGGATTGATCTTCTGTAAGTTTTCTTAGATTTCTCACAGCCTACTCTCACTGAACTCTCAATTCCAGTCTTCTTCCCAAACAACGATATATCTCCATTCCGACGATTGCGCATTCAACGAGCGCAAGATTATGGTGCACGATGGAGTCGAAATTGGGCCACCGATGTCACTCATGTGATTATGGACAAAGGCTTGCTATCAAGTGATCTCCTCGGCTACCTCAAACTTAAAAATTTGCCGGTCAGTTCATTCGAGATATTCAGAATTCAGCATTAACTGTTGCAGGCAAGTGTTGCTCTTGTCAATGAATCATACCCATCCGAATGTATCCAGTTTCGTTCGGTTCTTGATACCTCGCATCTCCGCTTTCGTGTCAATGGAACCCCAACGACCGCCGAGATGGAGAAGTCTGCAGTCGCAACATCGCCTTCCCCTGATTCTCTTCCATTGAAACCATCGCGGCGGGAGAAGAACCAGTCCCCAGAACGTTATTTGTCTCCAGTTGGCGAACCGACTCCAAATCCCTCGCCAGAGGACTACCCAGAAACCGTGCCTGAAAGTGTGCCCGATGCCGTGTTCTCCAAATCGGCCCCTGAAACTGCAACCGAAGAAGCGCGTAAAGGAGGAAAATGGGAGCGTGATGCACTGGATGATATAATAGATGAGGCTAAAGCCACAAGTCATCTGGTAAAACGCCTTCTTTGTTAATGAAAGCTCACACGACTAATCTTCATAACCAGCCCCTGGACCCAGTTGAATTTCCGATTGACGAATCTGCTGCCGATGCCTCCGATGTCGAAACCTCGAGCTCAGGGGAGGAGTCAAAGCCAAGTTGGAAGACTCCAAAAAATCCCGCTGGAGAGAGCAAAGGCAAAGACAAGTCTGACTGGACCAAAGGTTTCGCCTGTATGCAGAAGTTCGATCTGGACACGAAGCTTGACAACCCGAATAGTAGAACCATCGAGGTACTACAGCAAATGCTGGAATACTATACCCAGACGGCAGACCAGTGGCGGGTTATGGCCTATCGCAAAGCCATCAATGCTTTGCGAAAGCAATCGAACAAGATTGCTACACGAGCACAGGCTCGGGCCATCCCTGGTATTGGAGAGCGGTTGGCTGATAAAATCGAAGAAATTGTCTTGACTAACCGCCTTCGTCGTCTCGAAAACGCGAACCATACCCCAGAAGACTTGATAATCAAAGAATTTCTCGGCGTCTATGGTGCTGGCCTTCCCCAGGCTTCCAAATGGGTCGCACAGGGCTATATATCTCTGAAAGATTTATTGGAAAGGGCTCCATTGACTAAGCAGCAGCGTATTGGGGTGGAACGTCACAGCGACTTCGCACAACGCATCCCCCGCAAGGAGGTCGAAGCCCACGGGGCGATTGTGCGAAAGGCGGTGCAGGCCGTGGACAGGGATATGCAGGTGATCATCGGGGGCTCTTACCGCCGCGGGGCACTCACCTGCGGGGACGTGGACTGCCTAATAACCAAACCTGGTGCCACGCTGGAGCAAATTCGCACCACGATGCTCGGTCTTGTTGTCCCCAGGTTGTTCAATAGTGGCTTTCTTCAGGCCAGCCTTTCCATCTCGTCGCATCAGGATGGATCTAAGTGGCACGGCGCATCAGCTCTACCTGGCACCACTCTGTGGCGTCGGATTGATTTGCTGTTCGTTCCGGATGCGGAGATCGGGGCAGCGTTGATATACTTCACGGGGAATGATATATTCAACCGGAGTATGAGATTGCTGGCGCGCAAGAAAGGCATGTGCTTGAATCAAAAAGGTCTATATGCGGATGTTCTTCGGAACCAGCAGGTGAAACTGAATGGGGGGCGGCTGGTTGAGGGCCGGGATGAGCGTCGGATTTTTGCGGTGCTGGGTGTGCCCTGGCGACCTCCTGAGCACCGGATCTGTTGATGCACATGAAGGATGAGGTGCGATGATAACAATATTTTTAGTGTCGTTAGTACTGGCTATAAACAATATGGCTAAGTGAGGTTTTCGGCCCCGTGGGGGAGCACCGACATATAAGTACGGGAATGACGATATCTCTGGTTTGGTGGTTTTTCTACAAGTAGGGATATTATGTATGCTAATTATCTGTATTGCTGTGTACCAAGTAGATACATATTACCGGCCTCCAAAAAGGGAAAAAAAGAAAAAAAGAAAAGATACAGCTTGCATAACTGCCCATACATAGAGTTTCCATACAGAAGGTGAGAGAGAGAGATTCAGAGAGAGAGGGAGTGGCAGTCACAGTGGCACAAAGTGACTAAGAATTCCTCTCCCTCCAGTACTCACCTTTCCTCTTCTTCAACCCCATCCCATAACAACTCATCCTTTTCCTCGTTTCATATCCAAGTTGATATTGAGGCATTCTTCTTCTTTCATCACCGCCTTTCCCCTACCGCCTTGAAGACATCACCGCCTTTCGTGCGGTGAAGCCTCCATCGCGTGTTCCTCCCCTTGCGATTCCCAGACCGCCCTCTACTGCCCTGGGTTTTGCCCGCACATCGTCGAATCAATCATCTTGAGATTTGTTGTTTTTGTTCCGTTTCGAGTCTCTTCTGAGGCTATTGCTTCTATCCGAGGTTCACAGCCTGGGCCTCCCAGTCCCCAGTGACTGTGTGCGTGATTTTTCTCCCACATCCCACACTCCACGTTTGCTAATCCGAGTCCACAGACATCAGCTTGGTGGGACACACACCCCATTCTGAGCGAGCGACACGTTGATTGTTCTGGTTGACTATTTACTATCACTAGACCTCTAATTGACACGTGGAAACCTCTCAAAAACACGTCTACAGCCACCCCCACAATGGGTCGCAAACCCAACCAACTCATCCTCGAGTTCTTCCACCGAGGTCCCAAACTGGAAGACGCGAGCAATCGCTACCAACATACGTGCAAAGCCTGCGGCGAAGTATTCCCAAAGGGCCGCATTGATAGTCTTACCAACCATCTGGTGAAAAAATGCCAGGCGATCCCCCTACGCGACCGCCAACGCGTGTTGTTGCGACTCCACGAACTCCCCGACTTGACCGACGGTGATTCGAACAAGGATTCCCCTTCTGGAAGCAAAGGCAAGTCTGCCGATGGTGGATTTCCCAACCGACAGAATTTCGATGGCCTCAACGTGTTGGCCGAAGCCTCGCGACAGGTGGGCGCCTCGGATGTGACCAAGCGCGGACCTGGATACACTCAGTCTGTGACGGCTGGAGGCAAGACCGTGATTGTTGACCCTGCGCTTGAAGCGGAGGGATTCCAGGGACACTCGCAAGGGCCTGACTCCAAGATGGAGGGTGCAGCAAATATCGAGGGTATGTTTTCCTTTTGTTCACTGTTGTACACCTTCCACTAACAATTTGCAGGAACTCCCCAATCATCAAACGCTCCTAGTATTCCTGCCCTCCCAAGCCACACTACGGGCGAGCACCCTGCATCCATGTCTCCGCCACTTGGCGATGCGTCCATGTCACCTGAATCTACCTCTAATGCGCGCCAGTCACAACTGTCGATGATTGCAGCCTCCGCCAACGAGATGGTCCCTCAAGGAATGTCCATTGACAGTGATAACCTTAGCTCTGATATGAAGCTGGGCCAATGGAACCAGCAGCTGTCCACACATGAGCAACTTCTTTTCGACAGCTTGCAAGAACATGATCCTTCGTTGACTGCTGCCACCCAGCGTGCGGCGTCTTATCCCCGCCCTATTGCGATGAACCCAAATACCCAGGCAAAAGGGTTTGTGAACGAGTTTGGTAACTCAACAAAGCCTATGAAGCCCAAGGTGCGGGGACGTTTCACTGCAGAGCGACGCCGTGAAGTTCAAGACGTGCGGAAGAAGGGCGCATGCCTTCGTTGCCGAATGCTAAAGAAACCTGTATGTATTCTTGAATATGGGGATGTGTGAAATAAGTGAATCTTACTAACGAATGTTGATAGTGCTCTGGCGATACCCCTTGCACAACTTGCGCTAGCGTGGAGAGTGCTCGTTTATGGAAGCACCCGTGCCTGCGCACCCGCCTTTCTGATGAGTTTGAGCTCTACAATGCCAGTATGTTGTTTGTATCTTGCTCCTTTCGAAGATATACTGACCCGGGCTCTAGACCTCAACTCCACACTTGCCTACCATGACACTAACAGCATTAAAAACCAAATCAAGTTTGAACACTATTCCGGTCGCATTGAAGTTACTCACTTCGAGGAGAGCAACTCTTTCATGACTTTCAGTGGACTGCAGGGTCACCGCACTTCAGTATCTGCACTTGACCCCCAGTTGCAGGCCCTTGGCGATGACCAGTTCTCTGGTCCCTCGCAAGAAGTCTACCTCCTGGACGCAGACTCAGATGACATCCCAGCCAAGTTGGAAATGTACATCAAGAAGAACGCTTCTTACTTTTACGAGCGCGAGACCTCGCCTTTCATGAAGCCCACTTTGCTGCTCGCTGCCGAGCTTAGCCAGGGGAAGAAGGTATGTTATGTGATATTCAATATGAAACGTGTATTAACATAGATGCAGGATATCCTTCTGGAACGCGTGCTGGAGCTCTGGGTCGCGACTCATATTCTCGTCGACACAGAACTCACCTGGAAGACCTACTACAACCCTACTCTGCCCCCGAACTCATTGCACTCTCTTTCTCAGCCATCGGATGAGGGCCGTCTGCCCATCGAGGAGGTGTCTGACCCGGAATCATACGGACTTCTCTGCAGTCAGTTGCGCGCCGCTATGGAGAAGCGTGCCTCGCAGCTGAGCAAGTTTGTTATCAATGATTTGGAACGTCGACTCCTTCAGCGCCAGAAGTGTGGCTGGTTTGATACTTTCATTGTGGCTATTATCCTCCTGAACTGCGTGGAGCGCACCTGCTGGCTGTTCCGTTCATGGGACAACGAGAACTTTTCTCAGCGCGTAAGTAGTTCCTGGATACTCTTTCATGATGCGTCTCATACTAACAATTCATCCAGTGGCCCCTTGACAAGCGTCCTCCCTACTACTTCAACCAGTCTGACCGCTTCTCCGACATCTTGGAGATGCTTTTGCGCATGCGCCACATTCCTCCCAAGGCCACTTTCCGTCCGGACAATGGTATTCTGAAGGCAGTCGACGGTAGCGACGAACACGCCGTCCGCTGGTTTGATATGATTCAACTGACCCGTACGTCACATCGTATTGTATCATGAGTTACATATATCTGAAGTTCCTAGACTAACATTCTGTTCTGCACAGCCTATTTCATCGAAGAGCGCAAGAACGCTGTCTTCGACCCATCCGACTCGCGCTCCCTGGATTGCCACCACAGTGCCAATCTCCTCGAGCCTAACAATGCCACTTAGCTTCTGACAACAAAAACGAACAAAAAGAAAACGAAATCACCACAAAAAGTCAAAAAGCACAAAACCTCGAAAAAAAGGAACCAACAAACAATGTCCTAGTCACCTTTTTTTTCGTCCTTTGCGTTGTCAGTGTAGGGTCGGTCAATTGCTGGTGAAACTTGCCATTACGAAAGCGATAGCGAAATGCATGGTATCAGTCCAAGCCTCGATCTACTTCTAGATTGAGGCTGGTCTTGGGTCTGATTTGCTTGTGGAGTTTATTTGCAGGTGGATCTCTTTTCAAGCGAACTGCGATAGAAAACATCGGAGGAATCCATGGATGTGGAATGTTCTGATCTTTCTAATTGGGTGTTCGTGGGTGTTGAAGGGTGTTTTTTTTTTCTTTTTCTCTTCTGATATCTGTAGCTTTAAAGCTTTATTGATTAGGCTTGAATGTATGAAGTAAATGTTATTCCATGGCTTATAGATGTAGATGTACGGAGTAGATGAGTTCGATGTGCATGTGCACCGAGGTTGGGCCGAAGTCACTCAGGGACAGGGTCAGGGTCAGGGCCAAGGAGTTAAAAATATCCATATAAAATCATACACAATCATACAATATAGTACTTTGTATTTTATGATATTTTATCCAAGTCTTATTGGCTGACTCTTATTTTCATCCATGGCATATATTTATTGGATGACGTAGGCTCAGGAATCGGGTGATGGGAGACTTTGACCCTAACTGGGACCCTTCACAAGGAAAATCCCCAGACTTTACTTTCTCAACCATGCCTCCATTTCGGAATTTCCTACGGCCAAAGACCCAACCCAATGGGGATCCGGCTATCTTGGATGAGAATCATCTCTCTCCAAATCAACGCCCTGCGCCCATACCGATCCGCAGTAGCCAGGATGAACCCACCGAGTACAAATTGAGTGGTATGTTTGAATCCCCCGCACTTCTTTGACCGATGGGGCTACTGTGATCGCTGTGACTGCTTTGGTGACTTCACTCTCTTCAAATGCTAATCTCGGTCCTTAGTGGTCAACGACAGCGGTGTCTATCTTCCGGTATAGGATGTGTGATCGGGAAATGTGTTACACCTGCTAATTACCGTGATAGCCTTCTCCCCCAGAGCGCTCGAGCTTTTGGCGCCGGTACCCGGGTTCCAACAAACCCATCAACCATCGAGATCTCGTTGATGAGAATGAGCCTTTCTCCATCTCTCGCGAGTCCTTTGACTCTTACCGCCGATCATTTGTATGCCCCGCGAACTGATCCGAACCGATCCGCATGAATCCAACTGACGTTAAATCTCCAATCTAGGATATCTCCGCGCGCTCACCTATCATTCACCCCGATGCTGGTCCTTCTCGAACTTCTCTTGACTCTCGATTCTCCCGGTTAACGCCGTCCGGCACTCACTCCAATAGCCTCACCAAGTCTGAAATCATGGAGGAAGAAACTTTTGAAGAAGTAGGATTAAATGACGAGGTGAAACCTAAGAAGAAGGGTTTCCTCTCCAGATTCGGTGACTCTAGCAACGATGCGCAAGCACCCGGGCCCAAGACTTCTACTTCGTCCTTCGGCTTCCACATTCCTGGCCGGAAACGCGGCCAGAGTGGCGGCGGGTCAGAACTGGCATCTGTGAAAGTGACCCCATCTGCCCCGGCGCCCACCGATGAGACATGAAGTGATGAATGATGAGATATGTTTAATGCGTTGTGGTTCTCCCTACGGCGTTTCGGGTTTGTTTCGGGTGATGCAAGCCACACTCGTTCAAGGGACAATATAATTTGGGACTTGGTCGATGATAATAGGGATCATCTTTTACCTGGAGAGTCTGGGTGGCTCATGTCACTTATTAGCATTTTGCGCATCTGTTGCCATCGAGTTGCGACTCGGGCCATCTGTGCTTCGTTCAGAGACAATATCCTACATTTTATTCTAGAATGTCCATGGCACTACGTCCTTGGATATCCACATACTATCAATCTTATTTTGTATAAGAAATTCAGTAGAAATATTTATTTTAATATGGTTGCTATGTGTATGAGCCTGCTGGGCATCATAGTCCACCTGGGCAGGGCTATGCTGTATCTTATCAGTGCAAACTGTGCAAACAGCCGGCAAAAAAACTTCCTCCGCCTGCGATCAAAAAAAATTATCCACCAGGACATCGAGCAGTCTCCGCTCGCAAAGACCCCAGTTTTAATACTTTTTTCAATCGGAGATACCCTACAGCCTACGGAAATTATCTTTCATAATGGCTGGATTGAAGCGTGCCGTTGATGGCAGCGAGGAGCGCAATGGCAAGCGGAGCAAGACCAAGGAAGGCTCCGCATCGAAGTCCAAGTCCGTGAAGTCAAGCTCTTCGTCCAAGAAGGACTCCAAGAAGGATTCCAAATCCAACAAGAGCGACAAGAAGACCTCTAAGAAGGTCCAGAAGGAAGAATCCGAGGACGACGATGACTTCGACATTGACGATGTTTCCGACGAAGACATTGATGCCCTTGATGCCCTTTCAGACGATGAAATGCCCGATGTGAGCGAAGAGGAGGAGAAGCCCAAGTCAGACAAGAAGTCCGATACGGATGACGAAGAGCACAGAGAGGCCCCAAAGAACCCCAATCCCAACCCTAACAGTAAGTTTCAGTCCTGCCTCCTTGGCGGCGTCGCATCTAATCGTTATTGCGCGTTTAGACAACAACTCTCGCGAATCCCACATCAAGCAAAAAGCACTCCAGCAGGAGCGCAAGGCCGCGAAGCCCAATGCCGATACCGTCGCCCGCTCTAAGAAGTTGTGGGAGCAGTTGCGCCGCAAGTCCCACGTGCCTCTGGAGCAGAGGAAGAAGCTTGTCAAGGAGCTGTTTGAAATTATCACTAACCGCGTTCGTGACTTCGTCTTCAAGCACGACTCGGTGCGAGTTATTCAGACTGCTCTCAAGTACGGAAACCTCGAGCAGCGCAAGCTGATCGCACACGAGTTGAAGGGCACTTACAAGGAGCTGGCGCAAAGTCGTTACGCCAAGTTCTTGGTTGGAAAGTTGATTGTCCACGGAGACGATGAGACCCGCGATTTGATCATCCCAGAGTTCTACGGCCATGTCAGACGTCTCATCCGCCACCCCGAGGGTTCATGGATTCTTGACGACATCTACCGCACAGTTGCAACCAAGGCACAGAAGAACAGACTCCTCCGCGAGTGGTACGGTCCCGAGTTTGTCATCTTCCAAGATGAGAATGACACCACTTCCGATCTCGCCAAGATCATCGAAGCCCACCCGGAGAAGCGTGGACCGATTATGAACTACTTGCGCGAGCTGATTAACCAGCTGGTGCAGAAGAAGAGCACCGGTTTCACTATGCTTCACGATGCTATGTTGCAATATTTCCTCTGCACAAAACCCGGCAGCAACGAAGCGAACGAGTTTGTCGAGCTGCTCAAGGGTGACGAAGAGGGTGATTTGGTCAAGAACTTGGCTTTCACCAAGTCCGGCTCCCGCTTAATGTGTCTGACACTCGCATACTCCAACGCTAAAGACCGCAAGCTGCTTCTACGATTCTTCCGCGACACCGTCAAGGCCATGGCCGGCGACGTCTACGGTCACCAAGTTATCCTTGCCGCGTACGAGGTCGTTGATGACACAAAACTCAGCGCCAAGTCCTTCTTCCCCGAGCTTTTGAACCAGAACGAAGCTGAAGAGGCCCGCAATGAGGAACTCTGTTACCAGGTCAACGACTTGACCGCACGTATCGCTGTGCTATACCCCTTCGCCGGCGAGCGCGTCAAGTGGCTCCTCCCCGAGGCCGATCAGACAGTCCTTGAAGAAGTCCGTGAGGTCCGCAAAGAAACCTCCAAGAAAGACCCGGCCATCCGCCGCCTGGAACTCGTCAAGGCCGCTTCGCCGACACTTCTCGAATTCATCGCTGCTCGCGCCTCTACCCTCCTCGAGACGACCTTCGGCTGCCAGTTCCTCTCCGAGGTGCTGTTCGAAGCCGACGGTGACAAGACCGCCGCTCTCGAGGCTGTCGCCGAGGCTGCTAAGTCGCACACCGAAGCCCGCGATACCGCACACGCGGGACGTCTTCTCAAGTCTCTTGTGCAGGGTGGACGATTCAACCCGGCCTCGAAGTCTGTCGAGAAGGTGGACCCTGCGTTGAACTTCCACGATGTGCTGTATGCGCAGATCAAAGATGAGGTCGTGGACTGGGCGACGGGGGCTAACCCCTTCGTGATTGTCGCTCTAGCCGAATCGGAGGACTTTGAGAAGAAAAGCGAGCTGCTCAAGACCCTGAAGAAGAACAAGAAGGCGCTGGAGCAGGCCTCGGCGTTGGTCGTGGAGAAGGATGGAAAGACGAAGCCCAGCCCGACTAGCAGTGGTGCGAAGTTGTTGCTTTCGAAGATCTAGATATAAGCGTTTCTACGGGATTATAGCATGTGTAATTACGTTGTATACAAAAAAGCATACCTTTCTTTTTTTTTTTCTCTGTTTCCTCTTATCTTTTGCCTCTTTCCTCCCTCTAATGAATTTTAAGATGGCCTGAAATTAGCTTCTCCACCGATGTGGAACTCATAGCCATACGGGTGGCTGATCTCAGGGGTTCGTCCATTGTTATTTTAACCATAACAAAGACCCTAATTATGTAGTACAATCAATAAAAAAATGTCTGTATCATATCCTTACTGCAACAATGCATCTTATACGGCGTGTGCATAGGTATATATCACATTTTAAGGGCCATGTCTCTCTGACTACACCGTATTACTTGGAATAGTTGGCGTGAGACAATCCCAATCAAAGAAGAAATTAGAGCATAGACATTTTACCAAGCTAATTTTATTATTATAACCCGAGAAAAAGCCTATTGCTATCGAGGTGTACATAGGAAAACACTGATCTGATCTATCAAGTGCTGGTTTTACACCTAATACTACTTAAACTACTACTATTGACAATTGCAAGGATAGTTCGAAGCCTAATCCCCATTGACTTATTTAGTCTGTAGGAAGATAACAAAATTGGGAATATCCTCACCACCACATATCCAAATAAGGCAATGATCAGGGCACGCTAAACTGTCTAAGGGGAGAAACTAACTGTAACGGTACCCAACCCGTACACGGGTCGAATCTACGACTTCAACCCTTTCTCTCTCTCTTCTTCTACCCATTCTGCAACGACAAACCCCCAGGCCCCAGGGCCTGAGAGAGAGAGAGAAAATATGCCCTCACTCACTCTGTCAAACCCGGACATGATCCTACCGTACGAAGACGATCGCCAATCCCAAACTCCCTCCCCACCGCAAATCGCGTACTTGTCGCATCTCAATTCTCGTCAATCAGACCCCAATGCCCCCATCTCAGCACCTAGTCGACAGAAGAAAAATTTTTCCCGCCATGCCTGGACACACGACGACGTGAATGCCAGCCGCCGTTTGTCGGATATTGGCGAGGAGCTCTCGCCCACGAGATCGGAGGGATTTGGCGATTCGGACGAACAAGACCTGGCCAGCTCACCGCTACTGCATGAGCACGACGATCAGAACAGGGATAATCCGACATGGAGTAGCTCCAATTCCACAATCAGTGCGGGGAGCAGACGCGCTTCTGCTTCCAAGGATGTGTCTGAGGCGCATAATGGACGCGACGAATCCCCCGTTCATCCCGAGGTCGCGAGAGCGCAAGCCACCGCGGTCGTTGGAGCTGCAGGGGGTTCTTCTGTGCCAGCTAGCAATGCCGTGGCGTCTGCAGCTGCAGAAGGCAAGGCGCCTGGGGAGGAGTTTTCCTCGGCAATACTGAGCAGCGAGGCGGAGAGGATTCTGGAGAATGCGAAGAAACGGTTAAATGTATGTTGATGTCCCGTCTTGTGCGCCGTAGGTTGGCTAGAGGGTAATACTAACGTGTTTGGTTTCCTAGCTCATGGAAAACAATCTCACTCGAGCTCGGTCGACGACACCGCGCACCGCCGCCTCACCCTCGCCCTCGAATTCGGGCTCCCAGCCGATGGGTATGCACCACCCGGTGGGCGGACTGTATCGGTCGATTTCGCGCACGGATCCTAAGAACTCTTCGCTTCGACGGCAGTCGCTCATTGCGTCGCAGGATACGACGAATAATCGTCATTCGAGAGTCCACTCTGAGACGAATATTCCGTCTGATTCGAGCCTCTCGAATGATAACAAGCGCATGTCGCGCTCTGTCAGTGCGATGGGCGCAAGCACTTCGTCCAGCCTTCATACTGATAATCGGTCGTTCCAATATGCACCCACCAGGGCGTATCTGACGCACCGGTCATCAGTTTCTTCTATCCAGCCTCCGATACATTTGAAAGACAAGGGCCAGCAGGAGCAGATGGCGCAGTCACCTGTTTCCACCGAAGACAGTTCGCCGGACTCACCACATGGTTTGGGCATCTCCTCGGACGAAGGATCAAAATCAAGCCCGGATGGTTTCAGTCCAGTCTACAGCTCCTTTGGTCCCCCTAGCCGCGCGCAATCGCAACTACAGGTACGGGATCTCCAGTATCAAATGAAGGGTCTTCACATCAAGATCTCTTCTCTTAAGGTGAAGACACAGGAGGATAATCTTCGCCGGCGTAGCTTGCAAAGCTTGCGCACGCCCAGCCCACTGACAGCCGCTGATCACTGGTATTCCAATGGGCTAGAGCTCAGAGATGATCAGAGCAGCCGTGCCTCCAACCCCCGACGCGACGGCAGCTCTGAAAACACTCGGGATGTCTCGAATGATGCAACGGCGGAAGATTGGCGCAGGTCCGATGAGCGAGCTGCTGGGAATACATCCAAATATGCCGGAAATTGGCAAGGCAATGAGCCTGTTGACTATGCCGATGACCAATCTGTCGCCGAGACCATGTACGAAGATGCTGAAGAAGGTGATTTTGATGAGGTTGACCGCGAAGCTCTGGATGAGATTTTGCGTGAACCGCTTGACGATGACTTCGAGAACGACATGGAAGCCTTCCCTGACGTTCCCACGCACACGGACGCGACACCCCACGAGATGCGCGAGGATGCGTTCGACTATGAGCATTTCATCTTGCATAGCGCATTAGGCAATTACACCCAGCAACTCCGTCGGGTGAGCAGCAGCTCGAACGGATCAGTCGAGACAACCCGGCCTGCATACGCCCGGCACTCCCGCACCAACAGCAACATGTCCGTCTCGACAGTGGCAACCTTCGCAACCGCGAACGAAGGTGAGCGCCCCGACGACGAGGACGACATTGACAGCGTGATGTACTGGGACCGACGGTTCAATCATGGTGCGTTCCCGCGATCCATCTCCCCTGGCGTTTCCGACACTAATCCTTGGACAGAGCTGCGACATGGACATAGCCATAGCCACTCCCAGTCGCATACCCACGGCTACAGCCACCAACCAAGTCCAATCCAAGAGGTTGAAGTCGAGGGTGATCGCTCGGAAACACCACGCGGACCACGATATGGCCCCAGCGGCGATGGCAACCCAGTAGACCCGAAAAATCTGTCCCCCCAGAAACATACTGGCCGCTCATCCTCAGCTACGGCCGGTTCTGCAACCCCAAACTCTCTTGTCTCGTCCCTCGTCTCGACCGTGCGCGCGGCATCCAGCACCCCTAGTGCTGGTGGTATCAACGACGATGACACCCAGATGCTGGAAGCACTGTTCGCCAGTCTGGGTAACGTTTGTATGGATCTGCAGGCAATCACAACGTCTGAAGATCCAGATCTGAAAGCTGCGCGTGTGCTGCGGCGTCGTCTTGATGCTGCGCGGCGAGTGCTAGAGGGAGAGCTTGATGCTTGATTTGATTGTCTTCTCATTTCTCATCTCATCGCTGCCCAGTAAATGATGCCGTACACCACGATTTATCCCCGATCCCTGATTGAGCGGGATTAACGTTCTTTTGTTTTTTTGGCTTTTTTTTCTTATTCGTTTTTCTTTGACCACATTATCATGATACCCAGTGTTTCTTTTTCTTTCTTTATCTGTTGACTGTGATTTTATTGTACCTAGGTCATCTAGAGACTTAGAGTATAGGAATAATCTAATTAATGTGATCAATGCATGTTGTGTATGGGATCTAAATATCTAAGAAGTCATTTTAGTACATGTAGACTATAATCACAATATTCCTCATTAAATCCCTCCCGAGGTCCCCTCTAGGGCTCTTCTGTTGGCTTATTTTCCTTCCAAAAACTAACAAACGACATTCAACTCCCCATCTCTCTTCATCTTCATCTTCATCACAATATACATTTCTTCGAAGTCCCCCCCTTTTTGCCCCGCGATCTCCTAATCGGGACACTGATCGCCCAACGATAAGCAGAGCCTGTCGCGCCCTCCATACACGCCACAGTCAACAAAGAGTAAGAAGCCTGTGGTGAACTATATGCAAGAAGATCATACTAATTAACCGCAAAAAGAAAACGCGCTATCGCTAAGCACCAAACCCAGAAACACAGCACAACAGTCCAAGGAAGGAAAAGGAAAAAAAAAAAAAAAAGACAACAACAACAACAACACCAAAGAAAAAAGAATAGCCAAGCTGAACAACTCCTCCCCCCAAACTCCAAGTCCAAGAAAAAGAAAATCCAACACGGATCTCCGCAAAAACCTATTACGCACTCTGCACACTCAAAAAGCCTTCACGATGAGCATGAGCGCGAGCGCAAACGCCAGGCCACCAGCAGGCGGACCACACTCAAACGCCTCGCGCCGTCTCCTCATTTTCCAGGAGACGCGCAACCCACAGAATGTCGCAGAGACCGTCTACCTCCCCGTCAACAAGCTGGGACTACCCATTTGTGGCGATGGACCTGAGATGCCTTCTATTTTGGAGTTACCGTTGCGAGTGCTGAGGGTGTTTACGGATATCTTTAATCAGCCGAAGTATAAGGGGTGGTATGTTTTGATTTCTTTCTTTTATTTTTATTTTTATTTTATTTTATTTCATTCTTTTTTATATTTGCTGTTTGATATCATGTGTACTTGAATGTGAAATCATATGCTAATTTACATCGTTGCAGGGCCGTCGTCTCTGCAGGTCCCTACCGTGATATTTCGGAAGAAGGGAAATTTTATGCTGTGGTTTTGGAGCAGACGCAGAATACGGTGCATGCATCGTATGAGACTCATATGGGGACACCTTGATTTTCAAATAGGGAAATAGGGATTTGGGGACTGGATTGTGTGTTTTGTTTTTCCTTTTCTTGCCTCATGTGTGGAATATTGGTCGAGTGTTGATTTTTTTATGATTTTCTTTGTACATTTTTTTTATCATGCTATTGTTAGCGTGTTTAACTTGTGGTATCTCAATATATTCCCTAGGTCAAAGTGTATGGTTTGATTAAGATGTATTCAGGTATTCATTTATGTATTCACAGGATAATAGAGTAAGTGAGGTAAAAAAATCACTCAAAATTAAGGGGGTGTTGAATAGCTTCAAAAAAAAAAAAAGAGAAAAAAAAGAAACAAAAATAGTAGTTGTCACACCAAATTGCCAAGTTCCCTGTAACAGGACGGTGTAATCTGGCGACGCCATCCCGGGGTGGAAATGTCTCTGCAGAATTGCTTCCCTCAAGGGTCATTTCCATTGCTTAGTGGCTTCCAGCGTCGTGGATTACTCGCACGAGTGAAAATGCCAACCCCAGGATTCGTACCAGGCACCTTTCCTGCTGACCTTGACAGCCGAAGCAGGGTAATTAGCATGGGCGGTGAGCCTTCCACTGGGTTATCCATGACAGATTAGAATTTATTGACCATCTTTGAAATAACTACTACATTTAATTTACTATTTAAACTATTTTTATTTTAACTGTATTAACAATATTAACATTCAAGGTTGAATACAAGTTGCTCTATTGTCTCCATTCTATACACTTTATCAATTAAAATACATTTATTTTCACATTCCAACATACCCGTTTCCAACCCTCATTCTTCACATCGCCCAGTGTCAATATCGGCCTCGACAGCCTTCACAAACTGCGGTCGGAAAGCAACCTTGTGGCCAATATATAGCACCGCAAACAACATCAGACTGAGGTAGTTGATAAAGAAGTCGGTAACACTGAACTTCGGAATGAAAGCGGTGAAGCCCTGAGTAATGATGATAAGCAGGTTGAAGAACAAGCCGTACCACGAGAAAAAGGGTTGCCAGGGAGCCTTATATGGAAGCGTGTCGCGTGAAACCCCCTGCGCAGCTAAAGCTCTCATAAATGCAAGATGGCAAATATTAAGAGATGCCCAGGTAATAAAACCGGCCAATCCAGCAATCTGCATCAACCAGTTGAAAACAGTGGCTCCGGCGTTGGACACATTGAGGAAGCCCAACAGGCCAAAAAGAGCCGTGAATCCAACACTTGCATAGGGCACGCCGTGTTTGGTCGTTTTTAGGAAAAAGCGAGGAGCGAAACCCTCATGAGCCAAACCGACAAGAATTCGACTCCCGCTGTAAACGTTCGAATTGGCAGCGGAAAGTACCACCGTAAGCAGGACCGCGTTGATGATACTAGGTAGGACGTTGACCCCGGCACGTTTCGCGGCGATGACAAAGGGGGATGCATCTGCATTTGCACCGCTGGCATTGTCGGTAAGGCGCTCGTCGTTGGATGGCACGACGATGCCGACGAAGAAAATGGTAAAAACAAAGAAAAACACGATTCGGAAAAAGGTCTTTCGAATGGCCGAGGGAATGTTCTTGCGGGGATTTTCAGTTTCACCCGCAGCAATACCGACAAGCTCGGTACCTTGGTAGGAAAACCCGGCTTTGATCAAAATCGCCCAAAATCCGACAAATTTAGCCAGAGCGTCTTGTCCAGGATCCTCGATCAGATAAGGACGGAACGGGCCTGGGTGCACCCAGTATCTGAATCCCAGATAACCCTCCCTACCAACGCCAGCATTGATGCAAATGGCGAAAATCATAAACCCGACGACGGTGATGATCTTGATGCTTGAAAGCCAAAACTCGACTTCACCGTAGCAGCTCACAGGGAACATGTTCAAAATTATGATAACAACCCAGAACACAGCAATGAAGATTGCCATTGGGATCGTGTCATCCCAATATTGAATGATTAGGCCAGTGGCAGTCAACTCCAGGGCAAATGTCGAGGCCCATGAAAACCAGTAGATCCAGCCCATTGCAAAGCCTAAGCTAGGATCGACCAGGCGTGTCGCATATGTAGCAAAGGCTCCTGGGATCGGTAGGTAGGTGGCCACCTCACCCAAGGCTATCATGACTGAATACACGATTGATCCAATGAAAGTGAATGCAATCAAGGCGCCAACGGGGCCTGCAGTAGCAATTGAACTCCCACTACCAATAAAAAGACCTGTACCTATGGCACCCCCTTCAAAATAATAACAATAAGAATGAGAATAAGAACAAAAATGTGTATAGCTCGGAATTCTTACCCATTGCGATCATCTGTAGATGTCGGCTTTTGAGCCTTCGCTGCAACTCCGGCAGTTGAGGTGACTCGCCATTGCTATGTTTCTCTTGATTCCCTTCAATGTCGTCGGCCATTGAGTATCTGATCGAAATATCGAAATTTCGAGTTTGTTAGAAGCAAATAAAACGTGGCAGAGCCGCTTTGGGAAATCTCAATTTGGATTTTCCTGGTCTCTGATTGGTTGAAAATTTTGAATATGCTACTAGGCACGTGATTTTACCTGTCTGCCTTGGTGCCTTAGGGCAATGATTCGAACCAAGTAATCAACATCTGATGGGTACATAGTATGGAAGAGACGCTTATGCATGTTGTGTCTTCCTAAAAGGGAAGGCAGATATCCTCCTCTATGATATCTTGTCATCTTTCATTTTCGTGTGACTCTGGATTTGGTGGGACCATTCCGATCACTTCCTGATATCCTTATTCTTTCACAACCTTCCTTTCACTCATAGGCGACGAAGTGTGCCACGCAGGATTTTGTTTGTATTCGTCAATATTATGTATATGTGGATGGATAATGTAGATATACAACCTGTCATAATTTTAATTGTTTTTAATGGTGTGGTATAATTGTAAAGTATAGTTTGTTGTATAGTTATATATATATATACCCCATCAATCAATATAGATTCCTTTCGTATAGATCAGGCAAAAGAATAGAAAAACGCTGTATACTACAAGATCAACAAGGGGTCGATTCCTAATGTACATAATTGTACAATTATATAAATAATGTCACCTTTATAAGCACAATATAGAGTTCACCCCCGGCCCTGACATCCCGGTATACGAGTCCTTCGCTATGTAATGGAGGATAATAGTTTGCCGGCACTAATAGCTAATAGGACTAAAGTCTCTGGTGACAAACTTCGTCACCCGTAATACTGGTAGTGTTGATCTGACATGATACCAGTGATTTAGCCCTAGAGGGTTCCTAAGAATGTCGCTCTATGTGACACAATCTCGCTCTACGTAACACAACCTCGCTCTATGTTACACAATCTCGCTCTACGTTACACAATCTCGCTCTATGTCACACAATCTCGCTCTATGTCACACAATCTCGCTCTATGTCACACAAGTTCGTCACCTTTCATAGGTATCCATGTTGTCGTTCTTATTTCTTACATTTTTCTTTCTCCTACTCCTTCCATCTTCCCAAAATGGCCATGGCTGCTCTTCCTGAGATTAAGGCAGAGCTTTCTGGAATCATAAAGGCATTTCTTTTGGACATTGGTTACGAGTTTCCTCTTCTGAAACCGTATCCTGCAGTCGGAGGCGAAGTGAAGCGGCATTTCAAGAATAATGGGTTCTCAGATGAATTTGTTTCGAAGATCAAGCCACAGATTAAGACCGGTATCGGAATTGCAACCACGACTTTCCAAACAACCCCCTTCAACATACAATGTACAGTGGCAATATTCACTACTTATTGTCTGATTATTGATGATTTTGCCCATGAACTCGAATTCAAGCATCACCTAAAACGATTCAATACCTGCCTTTTGACTCGGCAACCTCAAGGAAGCCCGATCCTTGAGAGCATGGGAGAGTTCCTGAGCTCTTTTCATTCTCTCTTCGGTCGATTTGCCGGTGACATGATTATCAAGGACTCACTGCAATTCATCAGTGCATGTTACGTCGAAGCGGAGAGCGAGAATATTAAATTCCCAATAGAAGCGCATCTGTTCCCCAGCTACTTTCGTCTGAAAGTTGGCGTGGCCGAAGCCTACTCCTTTATGCTATTCCCAACCGCCCAATTCTCCGAAGTCGAACGTCTCCGGTACTGCCTACCGCTGATACCGTATTTGACATCGGCTTTCAACTGGATAAATGACATCATGTCATTTTACAAAGAAATAGCTCAGATGGACAACTGTAATTTCGTCACGAACTCGGCCAGGTGTAAAGGGCTGACTGAGATAGAGTTTCTGAGAAAGCTCTGTGATGATACAAGCGACATGATTCGGACTTTGCGTACGCTTGGCAAGGCTCACCCTGGGTTATCGAAAGTGGTTGAGGCTTTTGTTTTTGGTTATGTGGTGTATCATCTGACGCAGACGCGGTATCGAATGGAGGATTTAGATCTGACATTCGTTTCTGATGCTAGAGAACGACTCAAAGCTTCGATTGAGAGCGGAGAATAAACGTTGCATGGGTGAATAGCTCCTGGGAAAAAACCTCGAAGTGTAGTATTGAGAATTCAAGACATCACCAAGTAAATGAATTTGAGCCTAACTTCATCCGTACAGATAGGAAATAAAGAACATCTTAGAACCTTTTACCTGAACTCTTTTTGTAAGAACAGAATGCGCTGGAGGCCTGGAGGAATATGGTGGTGTAGAGTTCATTATAGGACGTGAACTTCGCTGGAAAGGGAATATAACGTGTTCATAATAGGCAGTGACTTTAGTGAGACACCTGTGGGGTGTTAAGCAATAAGTATTCAAATAAAATAACACAGCCTAAGTATACTTAGGCTCATTACTGGAAGTATCCCTGGCCTGAACCTCAAATGATATACAAAAAGGCTCATGTCATACACTAACACCACCAAGTGGCGTTTCTTGGGCTTTTTGGTGCTGAGATGTTAAGAGTTGCTAAGCTAAGACTGTGGCTTTAGAAGCGTAAATGTGACGCCAGCTCAAATAGGAAACCATCATCCGACAGGGAAAAAAAGGTTGCTCCATAGTTATGAAGCGCAACACGCGACATGATTTAATGGAGAGAAAACCGGAAAATAGAATACGGTGGAAAACACAGCGGAAAACGCAGTAAAATTCAAATACACGTAACTTTGGAGCGCCCTGGTATTTTTCAAATACGGTAAACGAGCTCACCGTATGACACCAATAGTTACACCAGGACCATACACATACATACTACCTAGGTATGGAGACAACACAACAACGAAAGGAAGGGAATCGCCACGCTCTGGAATACTTGGCCCCAAAGTGTCTCCGAGTGGAAAAAAAGTAAGAAAAATCAAAGCTGAAATGGGCTGATCAAAACGGAACGCGGTGGCATCAGAACATTGGAACCCGAGGACAGAATTTATTGGACTGAGAAGCCCCCTAGGAAGGGCTATGGATCCATCTTCTTGACGCTTAGGTACGCCAAGGGGGCCAGCCCCAACTAATCTCCCTGGCGGCAATAGAATTTATTACATACCGGACACTTTCCTTGAGCCAACCTACTCATTGGCGCAGAATCTTCCTTGTTACCGATATCGGGCTAATGCGGACCTAATAGACCAAGATATATATATATATCCCAATCCCACTGATCGGCGCTTCTTGGCCAAGTTAGTATTCGAATCATAGAATCTCTCGCCATGGCATCGAAGGAAACTGAGATCGCTCGCGATATGAGTTCTGACGTTATCAATCCCTCTGAGAAAGAGCCAGAGGCATCCCACACACCGAAAGAGACGACTGATGTCCATGGAAACTCGGATAATGAGTCTCTCGACCAAGAGGCTCAGGCTGGTGTGAAGGGAGTTCAGGCCGCGGCAGCCGTTTGGACTAAGTCTCATCTGATCCTGGCATATGCGATGTGAGAATTTCTTCATGATTTGACGTCTATATCCGTTCAACCCACTAACTTTCTTGTGTGAAGCATTTGGTTTATCTATTTTGTTACCTCCATCCAAGAGGTCGTCATCCGTTCTCTAAACCCTTACGTGACCAGTGCCTTCATGCTCCATTCTTTGACTGCCGCCACGAGTATAATGGCCAATATCATTGGAGGGTTGAGTAAAATTCCCTTGGCAAAGATATTGGACTCATGGGGTCGGCCTCAGGGTATGTCTTTGATGCTGATCATTTGGGTTGTGGGTTTCATCATGATGGCGGGCTGCAACAACGTTCAGACCTACGCGGCTGCACAAGTTTTCTCATCCGTGGGGTACGATATCCATATTGAATTTCTTTCTTTTCTTTTTCTTTTCAATGTCTTTCCAACAGCCTAGCTAATTTGCAACAACTCCTAGATCCCAAGGAGTCAGCTATTGTTTGACCGTTTTCATTTCAGACACCTCTGCATTGAAGAACCGAGCCCTCATGTTGTCGTTTGCAACCTCGCCATACATAATCACCACCTGGATCGGAGGACCAATCTCCCAGAGTGTCCTCGAAGGCCCCGGCTGGCGATGGGGGTTTGGAATATTCACCATCATCGTCCCGGTTGTGGTGGCTCCTCTGTGTCTTCTGTTCTTTTGGAATCAGCAGAAGGCCAAGAAGATGGGCCTGCTAGCACCCAGCCGTGGTCCGCTCACCTTGTCTACAGTAAAGCAATACTGCATAGAGGTCGACTTGATTGGAATCATTCTCCTGGCTGGTGGAATGGCCTTGTTCCTACTTCCATTCAGTCTCTGGTCATACCAAAAGGATGAATGGCGGTCGGCGATGATTATCTGCATGATCGTATTTGGAGGACTTTTGCTCATCGCATTCGCTCTCTACGAGCGATTATGGGCCCCAGTGACTTTCATCCCATTCAATTTATTGATGGACCGAACCGTCTTCTTCGGCGGGCTAATGTTCATCTTTGAATTTTTCAACTCGATGGTCTGGGGTAGTTACTTCGGATCAATGCTCCAGGTTGTTTGGGGTCTGGATGTTACAGAAGCCAGCTATGTCTCAGCCATTTATAGAGTTGGATCCTGCCTCTTTTGTCTCCTCGTCGGCTTCCTAATCCGCTGGACTGGTCGCTTCAAGTGGCTGGCGGTTTACTTCTCCTTCCCGCTTATGATCCTGGGCGTTGGACTGATGATTAAATTCCGTCAGCCCGATGCGGGTATTGGGTACATTTGCATGACTCAAATCTTCGTTGCCTTCGCTGGTGGAACTACTGTTATCTGTGGCGAGCTTGCTATGATGGCACCTTCGGATCACCAGCACATCGCTGTTATACTTGCTATGCTGAACCTGTTTGGTAGTATTGGAAGCGCGATTGGATCAACTGTGTCTGCCGCTATCTGGACCAGTGAGTTCCCGAAAGCGCTGGCCAAGTATGTGCCGGCGGAGGTGAATGTGGCAACGGTATATTCGGATATTACGGCCCAGCTGTCGTACGAGTGGGGAAGCCCGGCTCGGAATGCCATTGCTCACGCCTATGGAGATGCGCAGCGATACATGCTCATCACCAGTGTTTGTATGCTGGTGGTTGCTTGGGGTTGTGCTGCGATGTGGAGAGACATTAAGATAAAGGATCTTAAGCAGGTCAAGGGACGCGTGATTTAAATTGATGTACCGTTGATAGAAGAGTGCGAAGCTGGCAGATGAAGCTTATGGGGATCAGATCGAAGCTAGTAGGAGTCAGTATGTAATAATGTTATTCTAATTAGTTGTCGGTCATACGGTTAGTATAGACAATATAGGATCGAAGAGTGCAGCTCATTGAAAACGATAGTCCAATGATTAGGGGGGCTTCCACATGGCCGAGTAGGGATTCTAACGTAAATAAGCTTTGACAGATTACTATTTTCAAGACATGGCCGTCATATCAAAAACTAAAGTACTATTCTATCAATATTAGTACATTCCAAGCCCTCTCATTGTTTATACTCACTAAAGTTACAAGATTGCAATCCTATATGATACCTAACACCGACTCTTTACGGGCACAATTTTAGAAACCCCTTTCTGAATCTCCAGCCCGTGGGCTTCTACTCGAACATACCCAAGCCGTCCTTTGATGCTCGTCATGGTCTCAAATCCTGTCTTCCGCTTCACTGCGACGGGACTCAGGCCTGAAGTAGTAGCACCCCCGAAGACCTTCCACTCTTTATGCTCAGTGGCTCCGTTCCAACTCATATAAACATTGGTTGTGTTACGACCCTGGTCAATGCAGGAAAACACATCGGGAAGAGTTTTGGGGATACCGACCCAGGGGGAGCGATACGCTCGGTAACTTGCGACGACATCATCGAATCCAAACTGGGCAGTCATGACACAAGAACCGTTGGCATTGTACTCCTTGATTTTAGGGTTTGACCCGTAGCCCATCAATACATGGTTTTTAGGCAGCAGTTGTGTGTTTCCTTGAGAAGTTGAAAAGATCTCGTCTTGTTGATCGTGGAGAGTTTGGATAAGGGAGACCTGGCGAGTAGCTAGATTGACGTTCATCAATATGCCTTCAGTGTGATCAGTGCCATTCTGAACATCAGAGTTGGAATTGTCAAAAATGCTAAGCATGAATGTATCCTTGGCCTCATCGTGGATGCGGGCGTCGTGTTGGTAGCTGAATTTGATTCCATTGAGGTCAAAGTCGCCACCAGTTTGACCCTATTGTACATTGTTAGCATATGGGACATATTTGTAATACACTTGAAGAAGCTTGAAGTTACCTGAAGCGTCCAGTCAACCGATCCATCCTTCGCGATCTTAAACAGCGAACAGTAGTAACGAGAAGAAATGATGTACGTTCCATCTTGAAACTTGTCCACTGAGTTGATGTGAAAGTAGCCATAGGGAGAGCTGCTATTGTGTCCCCAATCTTGAATAGGGTAGAATGGCTGTACATTTTCCAAAGGAATCTGGTGAATATGGTCCAGGGCACTCCAGCGGAAAAGTATCTCGTTGGTCTTAACATCAATCTCATAGAAGAGTGAGTCGGCGACCCATCCATTCTTGGGACCTCCCACGGAACTGAGATCAGTCTGAGTGACATTGTAGCCAGTAACCAACATTGTACCATCAGACGTGATTGTATTCTCGTGCATGTCAATCCAAGATACGAAAGAGGAGCTGTCAATGCTGCCCAAGGCCTTGTAGTTGTCGTTCGTCACGGAGACATTATAAATACTTTGATAGGACTCATCCAAGACCTGGATAATACCGTATCCCCAACCAAATGGCTCTGGGACCCCAAGACCGTTGAAGTACGTCAGGACAGGCTTCCCATCCAGCTTCTGTACTCGGAAACCCTTTAGGTCACCAGGTGGGCTCTGCCAGACAAGCTCATTGCTGTCCGACATAACAAACACGCTGTACCGATGCGCATCCCATGATTGATCGAAGAAGAGGTATCCAGGGCTTACAAGGCCTGATTTGGACACCTTGAGATTCGGCGGCTCGTGAGGGCTGGACTTGAACGTTTGCCAGGGCCAAGTAGTGTTCCCAGCTACAGCAAGGGTAGCTTGGAGCCCACAAAGGGCGGCAAAGGCGGAAAAATGACGCATGGTAGGATTGACTACCCTGCAAGTGTGGACTACTAATTCTTAGGCTTCCCTGGATGTCTCGAACTCAAATATGACTAGAATTGCTTGGAAATCCCACTGTCTAGCCGATGTCGGCCAGCCAATTCACTCCCTTATACGAGTGATTTAATTTGGTATTAGGATCGTCCTGAAGAATTCAGTTGTATCTAGGTCCACGGGTATATAGGCCCGTGGGCTGTTTGGGGATCATCTGATAATTCTTGATCAGATTAGATTAGCGGCTCCACATTGTATTTCAATACGGTACACTAGTCTGTGTCATATTACCCGTATTTCATGGTATCCGTAAAAGTGAAAGTCAGACGGACAGGGACTGATCGGCACTTGCCGAGCTCGTTCCAAGGTTTTCATATCCACCGCATTCATGGGGATGGGTCAGCTCGGGGTGGAGTATCCATGGATATAGGTACGACCTTATACTGACTAATTTACTCTTAGAACTCTCTTTAAGTTACGCCAACCCGTTGTTATCCCCACAGAGATATACCCAAGCCCACAGTGATACGCATAGAAACTGCCGGTGACTTGATCATCTACCGATCGGGAGTGACGGCAACGCTACGGATTACCATTTCGTCGCCCTTCTCTTTTGGCGCGCCCCTGTCGTCATTCTTGGCTCGGTATGAAAATTTTGATTGACAAAAGGGTCTCACGGATCTGATAAAAAAGCCTCACCTTCACAAGTGCGCCAAGTCTTGGCTCTAACTCTCAGTTCGCTTGGGCCTCTGGGTAACTCTCAAACTCCTTGCCAAGACCGTTGGAAAGGGATGACCAGTTTCATCGTCTGCTTACTGGAGTTAGTCGGAGTTAACGCCCGTGTGAGAAGCTTAGATTTTGGTGCATATTTTACACGCTGCAGGCCAGGAACGGGTGTGTAAATGCAGTTTAACGTTGTACACACATGGGAGGTTCTCTTAGTGTTGGAAGATGGGATTCTGGAATGTTATACGAGCATGTAGCCAATCGTGTCTTGCATTGAAGGCCTAAACGAAAGTATGTAGATCCCTAATTTATACAGAGGAATTCTTGTCATCCGCCCATTCCTCAAATGCCGTGTTTCCCGCAGCTGTGGGCATTTTCACCATGAGTGGTGCTCGAACCTCTTTTTCGACCCTGGTAATTTCGGGCTTGAACAGGATGCTTTCCGAGAGAGTCTGGAAGCCAAGTTTTTGATACAAGGGGACTCCCTCCACTGTTGACTCAAGGTAAATCGGCAAATTCAGCTGCTCTGCCACGTTTATTCCCCATTGCATAAGCTGTGCTCCGATACCTCTACCCTGGTAATCTGGATGCACTGCAACTGTGTGACAGTCTGTTGCCGGGTCAATATATGGTTATAATTAATATAAGAATCGGTAGCCACTCACACACATGCCTCTTGGACCCAATCCACTTCTCCCTCTTTTCCCAAAGCTGTCCTAAGAAGCCTTCGGCACGCTCTCGCTGTTCACCTTCCAACCATCCAATCCACGGCTTCTTACGCTCTTCGGTGGTCCTTTCCCGCCAGTAGACTTGCCAAGTCGCCATGCCGGCGATTTTACCGGTGTTGGTGTCAATGCATTGGAAGGTGTGCTCCATGCTCAATCCTTTCCAATATTCAAGAGTCCCCTCGGTGTGGACTTTACGGAACGCCTCATCGTTGAGATCGGTTCCTGGGTAGATGAGGTCCAGGATTAATTGGCCCTTGAATGCCGCAAACCAGACATCATAGATAGCCCGGATATCGGGGAGCGTGGCAGGGACAACAACAAAGCCCATATTGAGTGAGTGCAATAGAAAAGAAAAGTATAATCACTATTGAGGAATAGTTTAGAAAGAGTTGAAGAAAGTGGCAGTGTGGTATTAAGTGCATCAATATTCAACAAATTATTTCCTTGGCGCCAAGGCTCCCGAAGTCGGATCTGATAAGACAAGGTTGCATTGAAAGTTAAAGTTACGTAGGTACGTAATTGGCTGTATTCCCTCCGGGGCCGGGTAATGAGACATTTGGCCTAAATGTAGTTTAGTGATGATGATCCGGTCCGTTGTTCGGGTGGATTTGTCGGGTGCTGTTTTGGTTTCTTTCTTCTTTTTCCCATCCCAACAACCCCCCTATTATTACCAAAGCCGACTATAGTGATCGCCGTCATGCCTGGTCTCGAAGAACAGCCGCCCTTCAAGGTTCTCATTGTTGGAGGATCTTATGCCGGGTTGGCCGCAACTCTTAACCTTGTTGACCTGTGTCATGGCCGGAAATGTCGATTCAACCAGACTGAGAACGACCAGGGCCCAGGGAACAAGATTCCCGTGCAAGTTACCATCGTGGATGAGCGCGACGGTTATTGTATGTGATATCCTCACGTAACATTGGAAGCATGTCACTGACAGTAATTATTTAAGACCACCTGATTGGTCTGCCTTTAGCCATCGCTTCCAATGCCGATGCTAGCACGTTCTGGAATAAGTTTGTGGATATTCCCGCTCTCCAGTCCCCCGATATCAATCACATACAAGGAAGAGTAGACTCGATAGACTGCAAGTCCCGGATCGCAAGAATCCATCAGAATACTACGAATGATGGGCACAAGATTGTCGAGGAGAGATACGACTACATGATTACGTGCTCCGGCTTGCGAAGGGAGTGGCCCAGTGCACCCAAGTCTTTGACTCGGGAGGCATATCTTGCTGAAACTTCAGACTCTGTCCAGACTATCGAGAAAGCTGCAGGAGGTGTGGTTGTTATTGGAGGGGGTATGTGTCACCATATTTCTTCCGTTTGAGTTGTACCAATTGACTGGGTCGTTGCAGGTGCTGTCGGTATCGAGATCGCCGCTGAGATCAAGATGCTTCAGCCTCAGACAAAGGTGACCCTCGTTCACTCTCGGCAACAGCTGCTCTCCTCCGAGGACCTCCCCGATGAGTTCAAAGCAAAGGCTCTTGAAATGCTGAAAGAGTGCAAGGTCGAAGTGGTGTTGGGAGCACGCGTCCAGGATACAGTTCTCGGTAGCGACTCTGATCCGGCGAAGTACACACTGAAGCTCTCGGATGGCCGAGAGCTCATCACTGACCATGTAATTAATGCTGTTTCACGGTTTACACCAACATCTTCATATCTTCCCAAGGATGCTTGCAATCCCGAGGGATATGTCCGTATCACGCCCAGTCTTCAATTCTCCGCAGATGTGCCGAACAAGAAATATCATTATGCTGCTGGTGATATTGTCTCCTGGTCTGGTATTAAGCGTGGTGGGGCGGCGATGCACCAGGGGCACTGCGCAGCTGTCAATATCCACCAGCAGATGCTAGCGGAGCGATACAATACGGAACCAAAGTTCGTCGAGTTGGTTGAGGTGGCTCCCATGATGGCTTTGGCCCTTGGCAAAACCGCTGTTGGGTACTTCCCGACCATGGGACTGTCCACGGGCGACGAAATCCGCAATATGTTCTTCAATGATGATCTAGGACATGGAAGTAAGTTGACAATTCTTGCAACCAGATTGATTAAGCTAACAAAACCAGTTTGTTGGAGATGGATGCGCTTGGGAGAAGCAACTGAGTAAATATTCAAATTGATAGAAAGGCCATGAAACGATATTTTATGTAGTAGGGTATTGTGGAATTGCCTATCATAAAAGATTGGGATTAAACAATATAGATCTATATCAACAGAAACAAAAGGGCAAGAAAACAGCCATCTACTTTTTTCAATTATCCATCCACTGTTTGGTTCAAGGCATTGACCCTGTAATTCTCACTCCGCTCGATTAGCTGTGCGTGAGTGCCTTGCTCAACACAACGCCCATCCTCAATCAAGAAAATTATATCCGCCTTACGAATCGTGTACAAACGATGCGCAATTGCGATCACTGTCATGTTTTTAGATGCCTTCTCCAATCCGTCCTGGAGCAATCGCTCAGACTCTGCATCCAAAGCACTGGTTGATTCGTCTAGGAGCAACAACTTCGGCTTTCGGATCAGCGCCCGCGCAATAGCCAGTCGCTGCTTCTGACCTCCGGACAGACGATCACCATTTGGCCCACAGTGCGTATCGTACCCGTCGGGAAGTTGCACAATGACATCGTGGATATTGGCCAATTGACATGCTTCTTCCAACTCCTCTTGCGTAACTTCGTGGCCAGGTCGCGCACCAAGGCCAAGATTGAAGCGAATAGTCCCTTCGAACAAAACACTCTGCTGTGGTACATATGCAATGGAGTCACGGAATGATATGTCACCATAGGCAACGTCTCGGCCATCAACATGGATGGTGCCGGACTCGGGGGAGTATAGGCGCTCGACAAGTGAAATGATAGTGGATTTTCCAGCACCACTAGGTCCGACCAAGGCGGCAAACTGGCCCGGCTTGACGTTCAAATCTAAGCCATGAAGCACGCGGGTGTCTGGCCGTGCAGGATACGCGAAATGGACCTGTTTGAGGGATACGCTGATACCATTTCGAGTGTCATCGACCTTCTCGCGGCTGATTGCCATGGATTCAATGTCGTTCGTAGACTGCAAAAGCTTGCTAGGCAGGGTGTGGATGGGTGCTGACAGTTTCTTCGTGGATCCCAGATCTAGCAGATTTAACAAGCGGCGGGTGGCCTGGAAGGCGCGCGAGACATCAGGAGCCAGGGCAAACATCTGTCCCCATAGCTGTGAGCTGACGAGCAGCGCTAGCTGAACAATGAAGAACTGTGTCTGAGTATAATACCCTGCAATAATGTTTTTCGCTCCCCACCAATATGCCAGGCCATATAGGAAGTTACTGAGGCCATACCCGATAGCAAGCCAGACATTGGCCCATGCACTTTGGCGGGTTATCTCCTTCATGGGTGCCGCTAATGAGCGACGGTATGTTCCCATAATCTCGTCTTCAGCGGAGAGAGACATGACGGTCTTGATCGAGTTGACAGCCTCCACTGTGATTCCCACCGACCGAGCAAAAGCCTCCAGGTGTCGCTCTTCAAACTTTGCCAATGAAGTAACTCGCATCCAGCCAGCAGCCAGCAGCAAAGGTACCACAGCAAGGCAGACAATGGCGATACGCCATGCGATAATGTGCGACATGATAATGGCAGCAAACAGGTTGATGAGAATAGACAAAATTGTGCATAAAACGGAGCCCGTTAGGCCTGCAAGAGCATTGCTGTCCTTGGTGATCAAGGAAAGCAGCAATGATGGGTTGCGGTCATTGGATTCGTGCCATTGGAGATCCTGCTCGAGAATGGATCGCAGCGAAAGAACTCGCACTTTGTAGATAACGTTTTCTGCCATCCAACCAAAGAGAGACCAGCTGACCAAATTCGCAAAGAATTCAATAATGGCAAGGACAAAGAACATGAGTCCGTAGAACTCTCCAGCATCGCGAATATTCTGCGGCTCCTCGCATCCACTCAGCTTACCCACGACATTACCAAAGATCACTGCTGAAGCACAGTACGTGCCTCCAATAACAACAGAACCTGCCACGGCGAGGACCAGAACAAATGTATATGGTCGGAACATAGAGCCTAGCGAGCTAGCTGTTGAGGAAACTGACCTTTGTGCATCGACAACGCCGCCGGTTTCTTTGGACTTGGAGTCTTGGGCAGTAGAGATATCGACTGTTTCATCTTTATCGCGGATATCACCGGCCACGGAAAGACAAGGCTCGGCCTTTTCTGTTATTTGATTCACAGGTGACACCGATCGGGTGGATGTTCCCTCTTGCGTATTATCGACATTGAGGTTTTGAAGGCGAACCAGCTCTGCGTAGGCACCATTTGCTGCCAGTAGTTCCGTATGAGGGCCTTGCTCAACAAGTTGTCCTTGTCTCATGACAATGATGTTATCCGCATTTCTGATGGTAGACAGACGATGGGCAATGGTAATAACAGTTCGCCCCACGGCCACACCTTCCAAAGCTCGTTGGATGCGCATTTCTGTCGTTGAGTCCAAAGACGCTGTAGCCTCGTCTAGGATGAGAATCCGGGGGTCTTTCACTAAGGCCCGTGCCAAAGAGATACGCTGCTTCTGTCCGCCACTGATCAGGTTCCCACTAGAACCAACCGAAGTACCATAGCCTTCTTGGAGCTTCCGAATAAACCCACTGGCATCAGCTAGCTTTGCGGCACCTTCGACCAAGTCTGCTACCTCCCGCGCATGGTCCCCGTGTTCTAAAGAGGCGGCTTCAAGGGCTTGGCCACCCCTCACAGCGGCAGCAATTTCAACAAGCGCGGTGCCGGTCAGGGTCGACTGAAGATGAGCGTGTACAGGGGAATTTATCAGGCCCAAGGCAATGTTCTCGAAGATTGATCGATCCAGAAGACAAGGCTCTTGTTGGACAAGACTGATATGGCTCCTCAATGCACGCACATTCAGGCCCTTGACATCATGTCCGTCCAACATAACAGTTCCCTCGGTCGCGTCATAGAATCTCGTGGCTAAGCCGGCGACAGTAGACTTCCCACTCCCAGATAAGCCGACAATGGCGGTTTGTTGGCCAGCAGGACAGGAAAGCGAGAGATTTTGAAGGACTGGCTTATCTGGGCGAGAAGGGAAACGGAATGAAACATCGCGCAGCTCCACATGGCCCTTGACTTCGGATAAGACCTCTCCAACGTCCTTCGCAGTGCCGTCAATTGTGGATGAGTGCTCTATATCAGCCTTCAATTTCGTGAAGGCAACCGAAGCGGCGTCGAAACTTTGGATGAAAGGTGCCACTGTACTGAGGATCAAGGATGCTGAGAGATAGAATGAGTTAGCAAATGGTCATATTGATGCATGAATATAGACACTCACCATCAACTAGAATAAAAATTACAGTATATGTTGCCCCAACTGTCATGCCGCCCGCATCAGACTCTACCGAATCTGCAATCTGCCTAGACCCTTGCCAGAAGGCCAATGCATTGGCCGAGAAAGCAATAAAATAAAGCAAACCCGCTTGGGTAGCCGTGGCGATCGATTTGCGAATGCCCGCAATCCGGGATGGGTTCAAAAACTCGATAAACTTCTCCTCCAGCCGGGCGTTGGCTGAGAAAGCATGAACTACCATTGTGTTGGAAAATGCCTCGAGTGCCACTGAAGATGCCTTGGTCATGCTTTCCAGCGCGCGACCGAAGTACTTTTGCACGAAATATCCACCCAGCAGAGACATGATCAAGTAGGCGGGAGTCAAGGAGACCAACATTCCAGCCAACTTGGGATCCTTGATGAAAGCCACGATGTACGCGGTGATGAAGAAGGCAAGACTGTTGATCACGATGCCGACCTTTTCAGATGTTCCTTGTTGCACGGTGGTAATGTCACCTGTGATTCTCGAGGATGCTTCGCCAGCTGGGAGGTTGTCGAAGAAGGCCACATCCTGGCGGAGAAGGGCTTTGAAATATTTTTCACGTAGACGCTGAGCCAATCTCTCGCCAGTCAGATTCCAACTAAGCACATAGATATAGATCAGGAAAAGGTAGGCAATGCCGATGTAGACAATCATCAAGACTTTCTGGTTGATACCATCTTGGTATGAGTCGCCATTAGTGCTGTTGGCACTGCAGGTCGTTGAATTCATCTCATCCACCAATTGACCAAACACAATAGACATGATCGGAAAAGGGATTCCGGAGGCAACTGCGGAGACAAGGCCGAGGATAAGGAGGGCGATATCTGATCTGCTAGGCTCTCCATAGACAAATAGGCGAAAGAAGATAGCTCTCTCCCTCCACTGTGACAAGTTAGCTCGAGAACTTAAAGGCTCTAGAGGTGACATACGCTGCGCTTTTGCGCTGGTGTATCTTCAGCAGCCATAATAAAAATTCTGTCTATTGACGTGAATGGATGAGAGCATTGAGGAAGATCATTTGTTATTTTATCCCAAAGGTAAATATGCTGTGGCAGAAACCTATGAGCTCCACTCATCGATTGACTCGATTACCAAGATTTTACAGCGAAAAGCCGACGTCGGACAATACGTAAGATTGGACCCTTTATCAGATCGACTAGTAAATAACAACTGCCAAGAGCCAAGTATGTATTTGTTGTTTTTTTGGTTTTGGTCTTGGAGCTTCTTGGGTGTGGGGCTGGACCTAGGGCTTGGCCGAGAATGCTTTATGTACCTTTTGTCCGGGCAAAGACCTTATTTGAGAAAGGTCTAGCAATTTCCGATGCGATGATCTCTACTGTATGCTCGCTATATTCCGGTATGTTCATCCCGCAGACTGCTTGGCTATTGCGGATTATATTTTTTTTGCGTAAGTTGGGGTTATTACAACTATCAAACTCAAAATCTCGGGTTCGGGTCCAAGGGGCACATTCTAAATCTGATTAGATTTCAGTTTGTCCGGGAAATTTACTTCGCTGCGTTGCCGGTTGTCGGCTGAAGGTTTACGCCGTTATGTACGAATGTATCTGGGTATATGCTTCAAGTCTTTCCCACAAGTGCGTAACAGGCATAATAAAATCACATCATATTTCACATTTTTGAATCATCACAACTTCAATGAGCGGAATGGGTTGCGATCAAGGGTATCAGACCCGTCAAATCGTAGAGGTGCTACATGGAAGAACTTCTCCCTGCTACCAAGGATGAGCGCGGACCGTTTATGTGGCAGATCGACTAGCTTGGCCAGGTTCATTCCTGTAGCGTGGTCGTAGGTCAAGGGAGCCAAATTAGAGTATTTTGGCTCTCCAGTCACGAACTCCGTACGCGGATCATCCAGGAAGATGTAATGCATCAAGCCAGACCACCACGTAATTGTGCGGTGCGGGCCTCGGAAACGCTCATCGCCGACTAACGAGTGGCGGCCCCTGTCCCAGTCACCGGCATCGTAGTACGCACCAAGATGGTCTTCCTGTAATTTTAATTAGCCACGATCAAGATATTTGGGCGGAATAGAATCCATACCTTCGTCCAGTATATCTCATGATAGGAAAAGAAAGTGTCATTGAACTTGGCCAGCACAGCGATTTGGTGCGGATCCTCCTGGATTTTGCGCAAGTATTCACGATGTTGGTCCAAAGTTCCAGTTTCGTTCCACCCCTGAGCGACTCGGGGGTCATTCTGCCACTTATTGAACAGCCCCAGGTGCTCGTCATTTGTGTAGTCTAGCGCATAGACCGAGAAAAACTCGTCCAAGTGTGGAATGTAGCGGCTGTAGATGCGAGAGCCAGGGGCTGGTTTGGGTGGGCGTACGGGGTGAAGGGCGTGTACTCGACTCTCCGGGAAGCCAGTGGTGACTGTGTGTTGTCGTGGTCGGGAAGGGTAGTTGCTCAACGGCTTGCGCATATAGCTGTAGATCCCAGGGTCAGATACCCATGCTGGGCGGGTGCCAAAGGGTGAGCCAGCTCCTTGCCAGAAGCTACTGCGGGAAAATACCAGCTGCCCAAGGTGGTTGGTGGTACTTGGGATCGGCTTTCCTGGAGCAGCAGAGGGTTCTGGGTGCGCGATGGCTAAGCCCACACCCTGTAACTCGCATGCAAGTATGTCACTCCCATGACCAGACAGCACACCACGGAATATCTCGAATTCGCTGCGCAGGGTCTCGATGGCATGGACCACATTCCAGATTTGGCCCACCGTTGGCGTCTCCAAGTCTTCCCATGTAATATAGGTAACTGGGCTCCTCTGTGCGCGTGCCCAGGGTGAATTGTTTCCCTCCTCTGGCGTGGAAGAAGTATCAGGCCGGGCTAAATCTGTGAACCTCAGCAACGCATGGTCCAAAGACTTCGGGGGTGGTATGCCCTCATCTCCGCGAGGAGATCTCAGCAGCTGAAACTTGCGGAGGTTCTGCTCGGTTGATACGACGTGCAATTCATAAGTTGTCTTGTACGGCTCCGGTAGCCGCACCAAGGGCAGAGAACTTAAAGACATAACGATAGCTATGCTATCAACTCAGAAGAGGAGCACAAGGGAATAAGTAATCAGATATGCAATATCGGCATTGATCACCTTATCCTCGGTATACTCCGGCTCGGGGGTTTCTCGAGTATGCCATGTAGGGAATTGATCATCATCGTCTATGTGCACGAAGCACCGGTCCACCAGTCATCGGATTCAGGCAACTGAGTCCTTGGCTGCTACAAAAGGCCATCCTTGTATTTCAGTATCGCTGCTTGGCGCAGATTAATACCAAGAAGGGGAAGTTGATGCAAGCCCCCCATACATGATCGAGACATGAGTTTCCATGGTTGGTTCAAAAATTCCCAACGTAATCAATCAACGGATATCCGATGTCGCAACCCATCTTATCAATCTGGCGGAAACTTGCGATTCCCCGAAAAGGGTAACTTTGAAAAGGACGATCATCATAATGGTAACAGTGTTCCACCAAACAACATTCGAAAATTTCGAATATGACTGTCAGCAGAGTGCAGGCCCCACCGATACAAAGTACAAACCCACATCGGCAGTGAACTTAGAGATAACCCAAGACCTGTATCGTCGACTGCTAGAGCTCTGATGGGTTGCAATAGGTTTTTAGTGCCAAGGTGGGCCCGGGGTGGCAGTGCCTAACGTAGATCTCGGCAGCCCTTGGCGGCTCTTGGGAGACACTGTATGGTATGGTATGTAAAGTACTTTTGGTAATTTGCGTTATAACCATACACGGGCTCAGGTTTCCCCATTCTGGTATACAACGTACTGATCCAAGTATACGACAGCTCCATTGCAATATTGACAATGAAGTCTCGGCATCTGGTCGGATTGTTTCTGTCCGTTGTGGCTCTATGTGCTGTAGACACGGGATTTCTCGCAAGATGCCAAGTCCATCACTGAAGATCAGCATCAGATAATTTAATCAGATCGTTGCTTCGTAGTCCCCAGAAAAGCCCTAGAGACACTTTCTTGATACTACTCTTTTTCAAAAATATGGGTGAATATATCGAGTCCAGTGCGACCCCTTGGGTCGGCAAAAAGTTGAAGAAGCCACATGGTGCTGGCTGGTCCGACTGTATGGCTCTGCCAATGCTTCCGGACATAAGGCATGAGGAACTTCTCGCTCTCGCTTGGGTCCTCCTTCTCTTTCGGGGAACAGTGCACAGTGAGGATGGAGGCTTTTCCTGGGTGAAAGAAGGCAGTCTCCAGGGGTATCTTATCTCAGATGTGATTGAGGGAGAAGGCAGCTCGCTGAGATCTGCTTTAGAAGCAATCCGAAGGCGGGGTCAATTTGACGGCGAATTTTCGGATACACTGTTGTGTCAAAATGCCTGTCTTGAGACTAAAGTAAGTAAATCTAAGCCTATTGGTAGCATCGGCTGTTAACTCGATCAGTGGACGTTTGCTTTGGAAACAAATATCTCGCACGATGTTGTTTATATTCGCGGGACTCCTAGGTCCCCGACGGCCACGCAGCCCGTTGAAACCATCCTGCCTCATGTCCTCACCGACCTCATTACTTCCATTGCCAATGATCTTGATCAGCCCATTGCGGAGGCCGTTCGGATTGGACAGCAGGAGCTGTCACAATTGTGGAAATGGAACGGGCCAATACCCCTCACTATCAATCATTGCATCCAAGATATAATCAGTGAAAAGGCTCAAAGTCAACTCGATCGTCCAGCAGTTGTGTCTTGGGATGGAGAGATGACCTACAGACAGCTAGAAGAGCGCTCAACAAACCTAGCTAGGCATCTCGTTGATCTGGGACTGCAAGTTGGCAAGGCTGTTCCACTCTGCTTTGAAAAGTCCATGTGGACAATTGTTGGTGTCCTGGCGGTGATGAAAGCCGGTGGTGCATTGGTTCTCATGGATCCCAGTCAGCCAGAGGGACGACTGAGAACCATCGCCAGCGAGGTTGAGGCTGGTTTTATATTGACCTCGGAGTTGCAGGCGGAGCTGGGTTCACGCATTATCCCAGGAGGAAAGCAAATAATTGTTGGCCCACTGGTCGACGAAAACGAATTAAAACCACGCACTGTGGACCTACCTGTGGTTCCATCATCGTCAACCCTTTACATCCAGTTCACCTCCGGTAGTACTGGCAAGCCCAAGGGTGTGGTTATCTCGCACTCCAGCTACACTAGCGGTGCAGTGCCTCGTGCCGCAGCTGTGGGATACAAAGAACACTCGCGAGTGCTCGACTTCCCCTCGTATGCATTTGATGTCAGTGTTGACTGCATGTTGTGCACTCTGGCCAACGGAGGCTGCATTTGTGTGCCCTCAGAAGACCAGCGAGTCAATGACCTCAGCGGTGCTATTCGTCAAATGGGTGTGAACATGGCACACATGACACCATCAGTCGCGCGTGTCTTGGCTCCTGATATTATGCCCTCGCTAGAGGTCATTGGCCTTGGTGGCGAGGCAATATCTGCTAGCGATGCGGCCGAATGGGGACAAAAGACGAAGATTGTAATTGCATATGGCCCATCAGAGTGCACTGTTGGCTGCACAATCAACAACGACATCCCTCCCGGTCGATTGTACACTAGTATCGGACAGGGAGTCGGTGGCATGACATGGGTGGTAGATCCATCTGATCATGACCGGCTGATGCCCATCGGCGCGGTAGGAGAGCTGCTTGTAGAAGGCCCCGTGGTTGGCGATGGATATCTAAATAACCCGGAGAAAACCGCCGAGGTTTTCATCGAGGACCCAGCATGGTTGGTTGAGGGTGGGGGGATGTACCAGGTCGCAAGGGCCGTCTCTACAAGACGGGTGACCTGGTAAGATACGACCCTGATGCCTCAGGCAGTGTTGTTTTCATCGGCCGTGCCGATCAACAGGTGAAACTGCGTGGCCAGCGCGTGGAACTGGGCGAAATTGAACACCACGTCCGAAACTATTTTCCCACTGGAGCAAGTGTGGCAGCGGAGGTAATCTTTCCCGGAGGGAAGAAATCAGATGCCACACTAATTGTCTTTGTGGCGGAAGAAAAGAGCGACAAGACGGGTGCAATCAGCGAGATTATCTCATTTTCGAGTTCATTCCAGAAGCTGATTGCCGGTATTGATGATGCTCTCGCGACAAACCTGCCCCGTTATATGATACCCACCGCATATATACCACTCAACCATATGCCACTTCTGGTATCACTTAAGACAGATCGGAAGCAGCTGCGTGCTCTCGGGAATGACTTGACAAGGCGGCATATTGCGGAGCTTAGATTGTCTACAGTTGTCAAAATAGCACCCCGAACAGAAATGGAGCGCAAGCTTCACGGCCTATGGTTGAAACTGTTTGGTGATGAGACAGAGATCGGGGTCAATGACCACTTTTTCAGCCTCGGGGGTGACTCGCTGAAAGCCATGAAGTTGGTGGCTGCTGCACGAGAGCAGCTTCTTGCTGTTCAAGTCACCGATATTTTTCAATCACCCGTGCTTGAGCACCTGGCCCTCAAGGTAAAGGAAGGTGAGAATAAAGTTCCGCTGGATGTTCTTCCATTTTCGCTACTTCCAGCAAGCTGGGAGGCCGACGCTGCACGGGTCGAAGTGGCCTCATTGTGTAACTTGGATCCGAGAGAAGTGGCCGATCTGTACCCCTGTACACCTCTCCAAGAAGCCCTCATGGCCCTCTCCGCAAAGTATACCGATGCTTATGTCGCGCAGAGAGTCATTGAGCTCCAGGATATACAAACCGCGGAACGGCTAAAGTCTGCTTTTGAGCGTGTGTCAACAGAGTCTTCGATCCTACGGACAAGAATTGTCCAAGTTCCACGCCGAGGATTGATGCAAGTCGTTGTACGGGCCAACACTCCATGGCTCACCAGTTCCAACTTGACAGAGTATCTGAGTATCGATACTATTAAGGGGATGTCCCTGGGAACTGAGCTTGCTCGTTTCGCTATTGTGAACGATAATACAACCAGCAGAACATCCATCGTCCTGAGCATCCACCATGCACTTTATGATGGTTGGTCAATGCCATTGATAGTTGACCGAGTAAATCGAGCCTATCGCGGTGAGAGTATTGGCAGCCCAGCACCGTTCAAGAACTTTATCAGGTGGCTTGGTAACACCGATAGAGCCTCCACGGAGACATATTGGGCAGCTCAACTGGAAGGTGCTACATCGCTACAATTCCCTCTCATCCCATACACTGGGTATCAAGCTCGTGCTGATTCACTCCTTGAACATTACGTTAAGCTGCCCCGGGCTTCGTCGAGCTCCACAACGAGCATTGCAACCACTATTCGAGGTGCTTGGGGTCTTCTAGCAGCGCATTACACATCCTCTGATGATGTCGTGTTTGGGGAGACTATGACCGGCCGCACAGCTCCCGTGGCAGCGGTCGAGGAAATCGAGGGCCCGATGATAACCACCGTCCCAGTTCGAGTTTGTATCGATCGCAAGGCTCGAGCATCAAACTACCTTCAGCAGATTCATGATCAAACGGTAGATCGCATTCCCCACGAACACATGGGTCTGCAGCATATTCGACGTTTGAATGCCGATGCTCGTGAGGCGTGTGAGCTGCGCACAGGTATTGTAATTCATCCAACAGTCGAGGAAAGTGTACCCTCTTCGAAAGAAGAGCCAGCCACCGCATTTGTGCCAACCAGTGAGGCAGAAGCCGCTCGTGAAGCGTTGAAATTCAATTCATACGCCCTCATGCTTGTCTTCACCGTTGATACAAAGGGTTTCCTTGTCATGGCTAGCTTCGACTCAAAAACCATTGATGTCCCGCAAATGGAGCAAGCACTCAAACATTTTGATCGACTGGTGCAGCAGATCCTCGAGGATCCAACTCAGCGAATCCAGCATATCTATAATTCCACAATTGAGACGGATGTTGCAGAACAATGTCGTTTGGCCAAGATTGGCCTGGCGAGTCTCCCTGCGGAGGACCTTTACTCGGCTGCCATATCTACTTGGATCGTTAACCCAAATGACCATGAGTGTCTTGTACCATCTGGTGGGGTGGGTGAGCTGCTCGTTGAATGCAAAGGTGAACTGGCTTCCGGCGATTTGATTGCGAATCCAACTTGGTTCAAAGACCACACGAAGCTGTACACGACAAACCAGCTGGCGAAATATACCAATGATGGCTCCGTTATTATTATCCGCGCACGCGATGCCCAGATCGATCAACTCAAGCCCCGAACTAAAAACCCCGATGGCTGTGCAGCAATCACAACGGCCGCACAGCAAAAGCTCCAACGGGCCTGGAGCCAGGTCTTAGATATTCCCTGCGAGGATATCCTTTTGGATGATAGCTTCTTCGATTTGGGTGGTGACTCCATTCGTGCGATGAAGTTGGTCTCGGAGGCTCGTATGGATGGCCTGCAGCTCACTGTAACCACAATCTTCGATCACCGGTCTCTGTTTGACATGGCCGCACACGCAGTGGAAGCCCAACCATCAGTCATTACATCTCATGATTACGCGCCATTCAGCTCACTCGATGTGACCGATGTAGATGCATTCATCAACAAGATGACCCCATTGCTTGCTCAGCCTGAGTGGAAGATCGTGGATGCCTATCCAAGTCGCCCACTCCAGGAAATTGCGGTTCGGGGAACTGTCCAGCTACCTCGGTATTCTATGCGATACGAATTGTTCTACATGGATACCGTGGTGGACCACACTCAACTGTTCCAAAGTTGCCAGGAACTTGTCTCTCGAAATGAGATCCTTCGAACTGTGTTCGTGGAGCATGAGGGGCTCTCGGTGGGAGTGGTTGTCGACGACCTTCCCTGCCAGATAATTGAATATGAGATTGAAAGTGACGTGGAAGCATTCAGCCAGAAACTCTGTGATGTGGATGTTCAGTCACGCATTCCTCTTGGATCACCATTCTTGAAATTCCTCTTCGTTCGGCATGTTGACGGGCCCAGCAGCCTGATCATGCGCATCTCCCATGCCCAATACGATGAAATCTGTCTTCCGATCTTGCTACAGCAGCTATCGGCGCTATACGAGGGACGAGAGGTGCCGAAGAGTCTGCCATTCTCGTCTTATGTCGGTCACGTGACTCACACTAATCTGCCAGTCAGCATTCCGTACTGGCGTGATCTCCTTCGAGGGGCGTCTATGACGCGGATCCAGCCCGATATCCCTGTGGTGTCTGCAGCTCATTTTGCCATCTCCAAGGATGTTAATATAGCCGCGCGACCACAGGAAATTACAGTCGCAACTCTCCCTACAGCGGCCTGGGCGCTGTGCCTTGCGCGACGCCTATCCCTTGATGATGTCACTTTTGGCGAGGTAGTAAGTGGTCGCAACATTGACCTCCCCAACGCTGGTTCAATTGTTGGACCATCATGGCAGTATGTACCAGTGCGGGTGAAATTTGGGGATAAATGGAGTGCCATGGATCTTTTGCGGTTTGTTCAGCGACAACATCTCCAGAGCGCGCAATTCGAAGGAATCGGTCTTAAGGAAATTATTAAGGACTGCACCGACTGGCCGGATACTGTTGACTGGTTTGATTCTGTTGTGCACCAAGACGTTGAGCACGTTGAGGGTCTCTCTTTCATGGGGGCCAGTAGTCGTATGCAGACCATCTACCCGCATTTCGAGCCATTGCGGGAGATCAAGGTGCAGGCATTCCCGAAGGGGGATACTCTATGTATTGAAGTTGTCACTGTCGAGTCATGGTCGGAATTTGCTGTGTCTTTGCTGGATGAGATGGTCGACACTGTTGGACAGTTGGTGAATCAGGTCCATTCCAGGATCTTGTAAATGGGGTCTTTCTACTTGCTACCTACGTTCCTCTGTTTATGTCAGTTAATTATAAAGTTTGAGCTTGACTCAGTTGGGAAAATGTAATGCTTCACCACAGAAACGCAGTATGCTTGGTCTAATCCAAGGCCTGCACTAATTGGGTGAATATCCAACCACCACCTACTATTAGGGGTATATAAAATATAACTATACTTGATTATGAACAATTTAATTTTGGCAAATATGGTAGAGTTGTAATATAATGCGTTGCGAAGGGTCAGATATAGGTTGGAAATATATATTTGATCCCAACTGGCCAAAAAGTCCCAGTCGATTTTAAGAACCATCATGTTGGTTATAAGATCCAAAGGACAAGATATATAAGCAGAAAGCGACAGGTCAAGCAATGGACTATATATGGAGCAAAGACGGAAGCTCCTAGGAATTATCCTACAATTTGTGAAGCTTGAATTCCTCCAGGACTTGTATTTTAAGTGTCAGAAGTGTATCCATGAAAATATTCATATATTGCACACTGCAAGATAAAGATAAAAACAATCTCGTTTGACGTGCAGAAGGAAAGATAAAGACAGATGCTGTGAATATTGGATATGGATAATGGATGCCGAGGTTAAGGTAAGTGCCCTACTCCTGAACTCGCTGCTTCCTCCAAGTCAAGAAGACCACATAGAACTTCTCAGTATTTGCATCAGATTGTGAGTGACCCCCAGGACTAACATCGCTACTGGTGTCCAAGTCGGATCGAGGATCAAATGGCACCAAAGCCGGAGCCACAGGAACCGGCTCCTGGGCAGATTGAGATTCTGACCCAGGTTCAGTATAGACCGGCCATGCCGGTCTCTGTCTTTTCAACTCCGCCTCTTTCGCCCCAGCCCAAGTATATGCACTCCTTGAGGGAGGATCAGCGACCAGATACAAGTCCTTGTCAGCCTCCATGGGAAACTTCCACCGGAGAGCTTGTTGTATGATGGCATCTAGCTGGTCCCTTTTCCGCATGACCGTCTCAAACTCGATCACAAGCTCCTCAAGACAGGGGATGGAGCTAAATTGATTTCCCCATGATCGAGCTGCGGCGTGCGGGCAAACAGCCTTTCCCATATCAGCTACGCGGGTTCTCCCGGGTCGGAATGGATCGATGCCTAGGGGGTCATTGTCCTCCCAGTACCACCAGTCCGTGTGACGAAACGTGATAGTCATCTTCTTGGGCGCGATTCTGCATTCCCCTCGCAAACTGCGCCCGTCGTCGCCTATTTTGAGCCCTTCCCATATCCGGGACCAATGATTGTCCTCTAAGAAATACTGCTGGGTAAACAGGTGTAGATGTTGTACCTGAGCCCGCTGTTTGGGGGTCATTTTGCGAAAATAATCCAGCGGAGACGAGGCATCATTTACATGTGGCGGAGATCGATAGAACCAGAAAGTATGCTCGTTTACTGCTGGTGGGAGGAGGGACGCCTCAACGTAGATTTGCTGGCATGTCTGGAGGAGCGCAGTCTGGATGCGCTTGGGTTGCTTGTACCCGGGCCGGTAGTAGAAAGCATTTTGCTCATAGAGGGAGCGAGAACCATCATCTGTGAGAATATCCTCAGATTCAAGGGCAAGCGTATAAATGCGATTGCGGATCTCAGCGGGAAAGACGGTAAATAGTGGGGATGTCAATGGGGCTGCAGGAAGTGATGGGACAAGGTCCTGGAGTGTCTCCAATCCCTGTACACGGCGTTTTTTTAATAGTCGACTCGAATGCATGTTGTAAGTAGAGTTATGGGCACGTAAAAAAGAATACCTACCACGTTATATATACACGGAGGGCACAAGTCAGAGAACCCCCGCTAGAAGTGGATTAGCCCCATGGGAGCCTAGAAATGTCTCATAGTTGAGCCGCAATGCCTTGCTGACGTAAACCCTGCTGGAAATTTGGAAAGACTCAAATAAAAAGAAAAGTATCAACTTCAGAAGTGAAAAAAAAGAAGAGAACAAAAAGAAATACGGACTTCTATCTGCGTGAGATTGAGACTTGGAACACATCTGTTATTAATGCGACCAACTCCGAGAATCTCTTAGTGATTCTCACTTCTTGCCCTTCCTCACCTTCTATGACTTCAAGCTAAGCTCTAAAGCCTCTAGATTCTTCGCTAGTAAGTACGTTAAATACTAGATTCGTAGTCAAGATTCTACTTCGTAAGGGACTAGTTACTACCTATGCCACAATTCGAAATGAGCAGACTGATATTTAATAAATTGTATAAAACTTTTCCATTGTCGGACTTGACTCTAAGATAAACAAGGAGACAAAAGGCTAATAATACAGACTCGCTCGAAATCAGTTCACCTTTTTATTCTCTTCTCTCTTCGAGATATTTTTGAACTCTATTTTGCAGTACACCATACCATTTATGGTTACTCTACCCCTGACTTACATTCTTGGCAGTATCTCCATACGGTAGTTAATAATGACATCAAAACAGCCATCGTATTGTATATGCATTGTCTATTCCGTGTCTAGAATATTTCCTTGAAAACAAAGTAATCGTTGTGGATGTCGACGATTGAACGCGACCACATTCAGCAGCTTCGGCCATCTGCGATATGTTTAGGGCTTCGCTAGGTATCATATCACGTCATATCTTGAGCTTGGCGGAAGAAGCCTTGGTCCCGTTTTGCGGAGGAATAGTGGAATGTTCAGCATGATGGCGGTGGAAACAACTAAGGATTGGCTGGCTGGGTTATTTGGGGAACGCCATTGGAAAATTAATTTATGCTTCGCCTGCTCATCCATCTGTTTACTGAGCAGGCGAAATGATTTATGGTTGGTAGTCTGGGGGTTGCTGGGTATTAGGGAGTGCACGTGTCCTTGTAATTCCTGGGAGCTTGGTTCTTTCTCGAAAATCGATCTGAAAACTATAGGCCCTTGGTTACTGCCAGCTAAGAGAAACATAATAGTACATACTCACATTTTCTTAATTGGCAGATATCGTAATTAGCTTCCCTAATAGGACGAATCACTTACAGCTTGCTGCTACTACAGGTGTAAATAAGATTAATATACATACAAAACTAGTTTTAGTATATTAAAGCGTATATACTCCTGATTTCGAGAACATATAGCTTAAATATACTATTGCTACCGAGTCAAGACGTCTCTAGGAAGGAGTTCCTAGTATTCAGAAGAAGCCATTAAAGAGCAAAGCACCAAAAATAGGACAACAAACAATAATAACAAAAAGCTAGCGATAAGACTACTTAAGAGTACCAGAAATGTAACATAACCTCTTGATTATCGGCAGAAGTTTACAACTACTATAAAATACAGTTGCGATAGACCGCACGAGACCTAATATCATCCATAAAATTGCTTCCCAAGGTACTTCCTTGCTCCCAAGCTGAAGTCACAAGGTATAGACGAAACCGGCGGAAATTTTGCTGAGATCATGGCACTGGCACCACCTTCTATGCGGAAGTCTTATTTAAGCAACAATATACAACCTCGTGATGGTATCTACTGGTATCATACGACGGGATATTTATTTAAGCCGACTTTAGGAATATAACTATCCTCATGATTTTGACTACCGTAAGGCACCACCTTCGCGGTATTCGGATAAGCTCTGGTTCGTTCCATTCAAGAATCAAAACTTAAAGTTACCCGTTACCCCGCGGGCCCGCCAGCTAGACCGAAACCGGCTCGAAGCTTTGTTACACAATCTTTTCGTCATTTGCCATCCCAACAAATTCATAATAATAAGATTCTAGCTTCGTGCCATAGTACGCTTTAACTAGATTGGAATACGTAAGCCCTCGCACTATCTCTTGTTCTATAGTCCTATAAATTCTTCTGGAGACCCCCCACTCTGCCCCATTCCACATCAAAAAGTGAACTTGAATATTGTATTTGGAACACAGATACTACTACCCCTATCGCCATTTCCAACTATGAGATTCTCTATCAATGTCTTATCTCTAGGCTTGGTAGCCACTGCGCTAATGCTTAAGGTGTCAGCCATGAAAAACTGCGCCAAACAAGATGTTCTCAACAATGAGAACAGAATCAAGTCAGACGACTCTGGCCAGGTCATATTTGTTCGTGAAGGACAAGTCTCAGGCAGCGATTGGAAGAGTGGATCCCCTCCTTCGCTTGGACTTGGACTACTTGGGGGGGAATGTGATGATTGCGACTGTTGTGTCACAGCCTTCTGTGGAAGCACAGGATGGCCACCGATTGGAAACAAATGGAAATGCCGTGGTGGTGCGGATAATTGTAATTGTGGCTGCTCCCTTGGCTGCCTGTAATTTTCATGTTCGTTTTTGATGGGGTTTAAAAGTTCTTGTGTTGTCTCTAAATTGGACTAGCCTCGACCAATACGTCAACAATATACTGAGTAATTAATTCAATTTTATCAAGAACCATGGCCAAGCGCAAACAGCTTGCCTCAGATCAGATCAAGGTGAAGACTTACCTCACAGTTGGATTCGGCATCTGAGGATAGACCGGGGCACGTATTGATCGTGTGTTTTGAATTAAGGTTTTGGGAAGAAGTATAAAGAAAGAAAAAGGTGAAACTGATTTCGATTATCATTAATTAATGCCTAACCAACGCCGCGATATAAAGATTGTCCATTGGATTAAGCAAAGGGGAGGATGCCGTCAAATCATGAGGGATGCGAGGAAGCGAAATGACAAGGCTTTGCGAGTGGACGACGTCATATCCAATGATCGAATGAGTAGAATATTCTGGCTGGCCGAGATGCGAGTACTGTAATCTACACCAACTCATCCAATGTACATCGACAGATGCAAAGGTGGACGAAATATAGTCTTATAACTAGTGCATATTAGGTAGGGCTTGAGGGAATAGACACAGAGAGAACAGGGGTAAAACTGATTTCGAATATCATACTATATGTGGCTAACCATGGGAGGTTAAATCCACAATCGTATGTATCCTTCTTGTTGGTGAGTTACAGATTCACCGAGCGTGTAACTTACTGTTACAAAGCATTTCGTGACCTTGCGTTAGGCTAAATCAAAGATAGGATAGCGTGTTTCAGAATGAAGTTCAATAAAGAATTGAAGAGAATCGAAATGTGAAAATGATTTCGAGCGCGTCTGTATATAGCTCACATTAAAGACCGAAATATAGGTCATATCATATGTCGTAACTGGCTCAGAATAAAACAAAAAGTGAAAACATATCATGTTTCATGAATCATGAATCGAAGATTGGCCCGTAGGCTGGAATCCCTTGGGATTCAAACTCGTAAACAATGTCTTGAGTCATCTTGGGGTTGCTGATCACAAACACTGCCTCCGCTTTGAATTCCTTCACTTGCTGACGCACGACAGGAAGCATGTCAACACGGCCGTCACGACTGGTATCGAAGATAATCGGATCTGGGCCCATCTGATGGACGAGATCAAGGACATCCTGGCCATAGGTTTGCAGGGGGTTACGTGTCTGCCAAATGACCTTGATCAAGGGCCGGTTTTTGTCGCCTAGGAATCCGAGACAGGGTCCTATACCGGAGCCCGTGGTGACTATGATGATGCGGTCGAAAACACGTAGACCATATCCGACGCCGCGCATCAGCGACCCGCGCTTCCAGAGGTGAGTTGGCGGTTCACGGATAGTATCGGCCGTCCAGTCCCCTGCTTTTGACACCACGATAGACCAGCTCCTCTTATGTCCGTGGCCCTTGACAAATGGTTTCTTGCCACGTGTGTTTCTGGCAACTGGCTTCTCACAATCTGGAATGGGGTCTGGGAATCCGGCAAAACTGTGCCAGTCGCGCAGAGGATGCTTTGAGACTTGAACGCCCTTTGCGAACTCGATTGGCTTGAAATCGAAGGACAGTCGTACAGCATGCGAAGACAGTGGCTCGGCCTTTACTGGAACCCTTCGCAATAGTAGCCATGGGTGGGCCACGGCGACGATAGCCGCAATCAACAGCCAAAATGCAGGTAGAGTGACGAGGAAGTGACCAAGGGTTACCTGCTCAGCCCCGCTTGATTCATGAGCGAAGATCATGACCAGGGCCACGAAAAGAGCCAAAATCAGCCATGAGGTAAATCGGTGGGTGAGTTCAAAGTAATCATGCATTCTCCTGCGGAAGGTGGGGTATGCCACAACTACCATCACGAAAAGCAGCACGAGAATGATGTAGGCAACGGCGATTGGCGCGGGTGAGAACTTGGCATCTGTCTCTGTGCTGATGGGAGAATTTCTCCAATAGATCTGTGACAGCAAGGCAACAAATCCAATATACCACACCAAAGATGCAGTGCCACAGCCACTGTGGACACCGCCGTAGTGGGCTGCCTTAGCGCATCTGCGGCGCAAAGACAGGGGTGCACTTCGAGGAATCGAGCATACCACTCTGTAGATAGCATTGACCATCATTGGGTGTCGAGCGAGACCGCATGCGACCAAGTTTACAGCTGTCGCATTCACAAGTGCGAGAAGCTGCCGATCAGAGATCATCACGTAGAGAAAAACTGCGAGATTTGCGCAAAATACGACAGTGAAGAGTCGCCGATAAACAGTGAACAAAACATATCTGAAGTGCGCAAACCGCTTTCGTCTGGGTTCTGTAGGCTGAGCCTCCAGATCAACCACACCAGGGGACTCGTTGCCATTGGATGAGACCTCCTTAGAAGAGTAGTTGTCAACTTCCTTTTCAGTATCTGGCTCAATGGCCAGGTCATCATCTATGATAATGATCTGCTCAGGATTTGGATCAATGGCTAGATCATCATCTACGATGATAATTTGTTCGGAATTTGGGTCAACGGCCATGTCACAGTCTGTAACAATGCCCTGTTCGGAATGTGGAACAATAGCCTTGTCATGATCTACGACAATGGCCTTGGCCGGGGGTGTCGGCATGCATAGATCGTTCTTTTCAGGGTCCTCCATAGCTGGAAGTAAGAAGATGGAAGAGGAAGGAGGGAGAAAAGAAATTAGATACGGCAGCAGGGTGTTTTATTGCAATTTTTTCCCGTGTGGAAGACTAAAAGACGCCTTACACATTTTAGTGCATAGAGGATTTTCCTATGAAAGTCACCCACGGAATCCTACAGTTCCCGGCCATTGAACTAAAGTAATGGATCCATGAGAAGGCTCCACGGTGTGGAGATACCTACCCTATGTTGTACAGACATATGGAGTAATTACAAAGTATGGAGTAATATGTTGATGGTGACTTGCCTTGCTTACCAGGTGGGAACATGGACGGTCCAGCCCAAGAGCCCAAGATCCACACTCTACCCCTCAATGCAGCTGCTTCGAAGCCTTTCCATTTAGGGTTGTTTTGAAATTTGACCAAATTCGGAGTACCTCGGTCGATGTAACCGGACAGACACCAACCTTGGTAGATCCCGACACCACCCGGACACCGAAGGCTCATATATTATTTGTTCATAATAGTGGTGGGTTTTCCCTTCTGGCTGGCACAGAACCTAAAATTGAGATCTGTGGGACCAGGGAAAGCAAAATGAACATTTAAAGAATCGGGATGCGTGGTGGAAACCATAAAAACTACATAGTCGACAAGCGGGGCTTATCGCCTTGCTTCACAAGCGGCATGCAATTACAGAGTATTATCCCACCCATGCTGAAGCAAGGGAGACCATGCAGCAAACGCAGGTTTGTGAACAGGGCAACGTGTCCTCCATACGGAGTCCACGTTCCTTGCTATCATTCCCATTCGGGTGTGAGAGTGTAGAAAAGAGGTCCCCACCGTGGTCCGCTCCACACAATTCGAAAAATCCGGTGTTTCTGTTGATCAACATGATCGGGCAGTGTCGATCCAGTTCCCGATGTGTTGAGACTGTGGACTGTCATTAGTGGAGCCTTGGACGAGGTTGAAGTTGTTCACGCTTGGTCCCCCTCACTACATTGAAATAGTATCTCTCACCCCGACTATTGCATATTGCAATGATCCTGTAATATGCACAGCGGGGCTATCCGTCATGCAATATGCGAGGTTGCTTCAAAGATAAACGGTCGGATTATCCCCTGAGCATGTGAGCTTGATGACGGGACTCGGGACCCACTCGCGGCACGGGCTCTCAACACGGAAGGTCTTGGCAATTTCGAACATTTCATACATTTCGTATGCAAAACACTGTACTGTAAATAAAAAACACATATACTGAATATTTGGACTATTGAAACATTGAACCAGCCAAAATTGAGAAACGCTAAAAAGCAAGGAACATGATGAAGAAAAGGTTACCCTTAACCTATTCTATACTCAGTATGGATCATCGGAAAGTTCTTTAGCTCTCTTCAGCTCGCTACTGAGACAAATGAACTAGTAGAGGCAATTTTCCTTGCTAATGCCTTTGTTGGTTGCGAGCCAAGAAATTCGAAGGAGGACAGTTCTGCCCCTAGTTCGCGAGAGACCCAGTTTTGGACGGCTGTAGCTTTGAGGGAATCAACTAGAGGCCAGTATTAGTCAAATGCAAGACCACAATGCGGAAATATTAACCGGGGAAAAAAAAACGTACCGCCCAACGCAGACAATGGGAGATCTGAGTCAATAGCATCGGCGGTTGTAGCCATTGCATCTGCTAGATATTCACTCAGAGCGCTAAGGACAATCTCAGTAGCTGCATCGATAGAATCAGACTCCTTAAGTAAGGTGCTGGTCTGAATAGAATCCTCAGTATTCTCAACAGCGAAACAAAGCCGGTGATCGAACTTTCGATCGAGAACCCAGCCTGTAGAGCCATTGCTTCGAGACAGGGAGTCGGTCATGCCAGCAATAATCTGAGATGGAAGAGAAAGTTTGCTGTTGATGATCACCCGAAGCAAGGTCTGGAGCTCATGGGTCATGATTTCTGTGCCCTCAAGATGTTTGTATCGACGGCGGCGTTGCTCTTGGTCTTCAGAAATGTCACTGAGTCCACTGGCATCTGGAACGAGGCCGATGTTGATAGAATGACCTGGGAGACCATGGCTGCGTCGCCATTCCATGAGAGCATCAATGAAGCCATTGCCCGCAGAATAGTTAGCCTGTCCCATATTACCAATGACACTAGCCACAGAAGATAATGCCACAAAGAAACTCAAGCCTTGGTTCTCCGAAAATAGATGGTGCAAGTTCAACGTCCCGCGGATTTTGGACTGTGTGGATTGGGTCCAATCATCAAAAGTCATGTTCTCAAACATTGCGTCCTGGAAATAAAAGAATTAGATCATGTTGATAGAAGAAAAGAAAACGAGGGAAAGTTACCTTCAGAACTGTTGTACACTGAATCACACCTGCGACAGTCCAGTTCTTGCTGCGAATCTTGTATAACAGGTGGTCAATGTCTCCCTGTTGGGAGATATCACAGCGCAGTATATCTATGCTACACCCGCGATTGCGAAGGAGATCAAGGGCTAGCTGCTGACTAGGCTGTGTCCCACCAGATCTTCCAAGGAAAACCAAATGGCGGGCCCCAGACTGCACTAAGGTATCAGCAAGCGCAAGGCCCAGATTACCCAATCCACCTGCTAGGATATATGTGGCTCCTTCTGGCAGGCCGGTAAGATCTGGCAGTGGGAGTACAATGGGGACCTTTCCAGGAGCCTGAAGGTCCAAAATAGCTCGGGTTTTGGTCGCTTTGCAATGTTTCAAAGCTCCTTGGAGATCAGAAACAGGGAACATTGAGTAAGATTCCACGCGGTCCAACATCCGATGCTGTTTCATGAAGTCAATCACATGTCGAACTGAAGCATGGAGACTGCCAGGCTTCTCTGAGAATGCTTTCTGCAGTCGCGGCGAAGAGAACGTGCAGCCACTGTCGATGAAGCTCTCTGGAAGAGCACTCAACTTCATCTCACTAGACAGATTAATGTACTGTCCACCTTGGACCAGACACCTAGCAGCATTCCGACCCGGATACCCACCAAGGAAGCAAATGCTGGCGTCGACTCCACATCCATTGGTTAGCCTGGACACGCTAGTTTCCAAGGTAGCGTGAACACCTAGAATTCGATCCGCCAATACCGGGTAGCGAGAGCGAAGGCTCTCAGTAGTATCTGAAGAATCCGTTGCCACGATAACTTGCATGTTCATGGCAAGCGCATAATCTACCATGGCCTGGAGAGTTTGACTGATAGGTCCAACCAAAAGGACCGAGGAACTTGAGCTCAGGCGACCGACTTGGGTGAGGATTTGATAAGCATTGAGGTATGCGAGAGGAGTTGATATCGCCTTTGTTGGGTCGGTGTTTGCAGGAATTCTGATAGTGTCACTTTCCAAGACACGCATTGTTGTCAAGAGTCCCGAGTTCGCCGATGCCAGCGTTAACACTTTATCACCAACGGCAGAGTCGTGCACACCAGATCCGATACGAGTTACTTTTCCAACAATTTCGAACAATGGAAGAGCTGTCTCTGGTGTGTTCCCTTGATCCCCGTGCAAATCAAAGATTGTGGCCATTTCAACCTTGATCTCAGTGTGGTCTGGCCGAAGTTGCTCTTCGAGGAGTTGTTGCTCCTCCCAGCGTGCATTGTCTGCGTCCTGGAACTTCAACTCAAGGGTCCTTGGATCAAGTATTAGCTCTGATAGTACGGGCCTAGGACCGTTCACAAGAGTATGCATGGCCTCATCCACCGCTGGAGTCTCGAGGACTCGTGGAACTAGCAGTCGACCGTTTGCCAGGCGATACTCCAAGTCTGGCCGGCGGGAATTCTCTTGCGTCGTGAGCTGCATCACTTGGAGAATGCCACAAGCGAGTCCGAATTTATCTTCCAAATCTTCCGCATCCACCAGTAGGTGTGGGATGGTAGTGTTCCACTGCTCATTGCGAAGTGTTCGCAAAAGGCCGCCTGTGGCGCCAGATCCGATATTCTCAACAGCACCTTGGCCCCAGGAAGGCGACACCCAAAGAATGTATTGAACTCGGATTAGCTCTTGGAGGCGTTCCAGATCTCCCTTTGTCCAGTTAGATACCCAAGGACTCGCCAAGTCAAGCAATGAAATCACAGTCTTCCCTGCTAGTGTGGCCACCTGATCCAATCCAATAGGCACTAGGCGAACGTTGTGGGTGGCAAAGATCTTCTCCAGGTGCTCAAAAACAGGGAAGGAGTTGGAATTGTCTGCTGGACTTAATACATAGATTTCAGGGTCTGTTGTCCACGAGACTGGCGTGAGGCGCGCAATGATGAAATTGCGATCTTCAGTCATGCTGTGAATTTCGAGGCCATCAAATTGCTGCAGCTTCTCTGCCGCTGAGTCCAGATCGTTATCTGACACGCGAATTGCTGCCAAGCCTCCATGTTCAAGGATGGTGGGCAGGCACGACAGAATAACTTGAGTGATTTTGTCCTCCCACAGCCTGGGCTCATCGATCACGACCAAATCATATTTGTCCTGAGCGAGCGACGAAGATGGAAGTTCGTCAAGCGTAGCCAGGGGAACCTGGTGAGTGCCTGGCAGGCTATTCTCTGCAGAAGTGGTGCCCTCCACCTGATTATCGGGGCCATATGAAGCGATAGTGACTTTTCCCAGACAAGGTCGCTTTCCGACACTTGGTATAAATTCTTGGAGGTTTTCAATCCAAGAGCTTGATGCCTCCGAAGTTGTGACCAGTGCCTTAGCATCCCCGTTTGTATGGCACAGTCTCTTGATCCAGTCTATCAGCTGGAAACTGCTGGCTTGCACGGCCATCTTCTTGTTTCCATCATAGATTTGGCTAGTGACAAGGGGCGACTCCAAATGCTCCTCCCAAACAATCGACGAATATCGGCTCTCCGAGGATGCGTCCTCTTGCTTTTGAGAATTGGGGTTAAAGGGAAGGCGTCCGAGATGAACACCTTCAAATGTGATCCAGGGCTGTGACCACGAGGGGTCCGACGCAATACAATGGGATCGCGATTTTCCGTCTCTCCACTTAGTCTCTGTGTGAACAACAAATGGCTCACCTGGCTGCGGTTGGAACGCATTGGAAATGTAGACATTATCCACTCCGATAGGAATATTTGCATCATTGCTGGAGAGTGCATCGGAGCAAGACAAAAGGGCGGACTGGAAGAGGCAATCAAGAGTTGTCGGATGGATCAAACTGGGTGACTCCTTTTCGAAAGGCATTGATTGTTTTGTGTCTGTGACTACCCCGGATAGCCAGAGACGAGGCTCTGAATCGCAAAAGGAGACGCCAGTGATTGTCTGGAAGGCCGGTCCTACGGTGAGTCCTCCTGTTTGAGACAACCATTCACGTGCTTGCCTAACATCAGCCATTTGTGCGACTGTTTGGGTATTCTTGATGCGCTCCAATGCTGTTTCCCAGTTTGAGTTATGCTCATCATCGTTTCGGTTCTCGTATCGCGTAATGAATGCACCCTTCGCGTGTTGAATCCAAGAACCCCCAGAGGGAAGTGAGAAAATTCCGAATTGGTACCAACCCGGCATCCCTGGATGAGGCGAGACCTGAAGGATAGTTTCCAGGCCTCGCTCTTCGTCCGGAATAACCACTCCTCGCATGAAATGCAGGTCCTGGAACTCTATGCCCTTGATATTTGCCCCGTCATCGGCAAGTTGCCGCGCTGCCTCGGTAGCCATCACCAACATGCCTGCGGCTGGGAATACAATCGATCCAGCGACAATGTGATCGGCCATCCATGGATTCTCCGAGAGTCGCAGAAAATTTCTCCATCGTGGCTCCAGAGCGTTTTGATAATCCACGGCGGCTCCTAGAATATCATGGCGGGGATGCTTGCGTTGTCTCAATTGCGCCGTCTCTATCGGCTCGTGCCAGAAGGACGTCTGGTGATTCCAAGGATAAGAAGGCAAATCCGCAATCATTATTGGGCTTGTAGTATCGACACTGCTGTTGACCGCAGCAAGGTCTATTGTATGTCCTGTGCTCCAAAGGGACCCAGCAACTTCTAATGCTGTTCGCAAAGCATGCTGATTCCGTGAAACCAGTGAATAGTAAGGCAATGATGCCATATTCGCATTGACAGACTTCAGAATTTGATTGACGGGTCCCTTCAAAACGGCGTGTGGGCCGATCTCAACCAATGCAGTCCATTTGATTGGAACCGGTCGTCGGCGAGACTTGATAGACTCGCTCAGATTTGCGAGCTGCGACACTGCGGCAGTAAACTCAACTGAGCTGACCATATTACGCACCCAGTATGCTCCACCAAGCTCAGCGGGATAGACACGCTCTTTTGTGACCGATGAGAGCATGGGGATTGAGCCACTGTGGCGATCTTCTGGCTTGATGCAATTGATGGCATTACCGACCACTTCAACGAGGTCCTCCATGTGGGGGGAATGATAAGCTGTATCAATGCGCAACTTCCGGGCAAAGTGGCCGTCCTGTTGTAACCTTGCTTCAAGCTGATCAATGAACTCCACATCACCTGAAAGGGTTGTACTGGCAGGACTATTGACGCAGGCAACCACAACTGAACGTGGAGGAAGCTCTTCAAGGTACTTCTGTGCTTCGGCTGCGGAAATACCAGTAGCAAGCATACCTCCTCGTCTGTCGCTCTGGGCGATCTGCTGGGAAAAGAAACCACGGAACCAAGCGACTCGCAAGGCATCTTCGTGAGAGAGATATCCAGCAGCATATCCAGCGGCTATGTATTGCAAATAAGTCAGCGATTATTCATCATGGGATGTCTGTTTTAGTAAGGAAGAATGGAGGATGTTCATACCGATTTCACCGCTAGAGTGACCAACAACTGCGTTTGGATAAACCGACCAACTAGCCAAAAGATCAACCAACGCAATCTGCAAGGCGCAGGTGATAGGCTGGCTGCGATCGGGTCTGTTAATTTGACTGTCTTTCGCCTCCGCCTTTATCTCATCTACCATATCAAAGGGACATCCTAGGGCCGAAAGGATGTCTTGCGATCGTGCTATGCTTTCCCTGAAAGTGGAAATCCTCAAAAGCTCCCGGCCCATTCCAGCCCACTGGCCACCCTGACCTGTGAACACAAAGGCAAGTCTTGTTTGGGCTTTGCGGCTAGCTCGAGAAAATTTAGGAAGTCCCTTCTCTAAAATACTCTGGAGCTGGTCTTGTGAGTTAGCCACCGCGAAGCTGCGGAAGCCCAACTGCGATCGGCGTGTGAGCATTGTATGGGCTAGATCTTTGAGTGGGATCTCCTGCTCGGCCTTTTGTTGACGTTGAAGGAATGTGCTCCAATTTTGGCCGGCTCGTTCGATACCCGCTTGGTCGAATGTAGAAAACACCACCACATGAGGGGCCGGCTCCTTGTCCTCGGCATTGCCCCTGAAGGCTTCTTTGGTGCTTTCAAGAATTAAGTGAGCATTTGATCCACCGAATCCAAATGAGTTGATACTGGCCCGCTGTGGGAGATGTTCCGGCCAAGGCATCGTTTTGTCGCTCAGGCGTAAACGCCAATCGTCGAGCCGGATCTTGGGATTGATGTTTTTGAACCCGGCATTTGGTACCAATGTGCCCTTTTCTAAACACAGAACGACTTTGATCAAGCTAGCGACTCCTGCGGCTCCTTCTGTGTGACCAAAATTTGTCTTCACTGAGCCTACATATATCGGCTCATCAGTTGGTGTTCGTGCCTGACCCAAAGTCATTCCGACAGCAGACAGCTCTATGGGATCCTATTCATCATCAAGTTAACAAACTGAGTACTCAAGTAGCAAGAAATAGGGCCTTTTTGCTTACCCCGACCGGGGTTCCAGTTCCATGGGCTTCAAAGTAAGAAGTGTCTCTCATTGAGATACCATGGCGTTCGTAAACCGAGCGAATCAAGTTCGCTTGAGACGTTGGACTGGGGAGGGTAATTCCAGGAGTACGACCATCCTGATTAATTCCTGTACCGCGGATGATGGCTCGAATATTATCTCCATCGGCCAATGCGGCGCTGAGGGGTTTCAAAAGCACAGCACCTATGCCCTCTCCCCGGCCATATCCATTTGCAGACTCATCAAATGAATGACTTATTCCATCTGCGCTCATCATGTGCATGTAGGAGAGTCTTTGTGTGAAATTAGGGTGCAAGATGAGACTAGCTCCAGTTACCAGGGCCTGCCACAAGCATGTTTAGTCCATGCTATAAACAGATATACAGGTTGCAGTACTCACCATTCCACATTCGCCAGATCGCAAGGATTGGGCTGCTAGATGGACTGCAGTCAAACTCGAGGAGCACGCTGTGTCCATCATGATACTAGGGCCTTGGAGATCAAAGAACCACGACAAACGATTAGCCAGCATAGTCCTTCCGTTGCCAGTAGCTGAGTTGTGAGGCATATCATAGATATCTCTTGTCGACAATAGCTCATAATCATTGGTCATTGAGCCGGAGTACACTGCTGTGTTACTCCCTGGAAGTGTGTCTATTGGTATTCCGCCTATTCCGCCCATTTTAGCTGGACTGGTTTTCGATCAGTTTTTGAATCTCGCTTGTCTTACTGTTTTCGAAGGTTTCATAGGCGACTTCAAGCAACAACCGCTGTGCTGGATCCATGCCCGCCGCCTCTTTGGCTGTGATAGAGAAAAAAGGAGCATCAAATCGTGAGGGATCTTCCTGCAAGAAGAATCCACTATCATGATTGATCTAATCTCATGACCTTGATGTTAGAATAGTACACCAACTTCTAATTGGGGTGTTCATACCGCTCCTTTGCGTTCATGGCTAGGGTGATGCCAGGCCGAAGCTTCATATCGGCTCGTGGGAACCGTTCCATGTCCAGTACGCCCATCGCACAGCATCTGCCAGAAGTTCTCAACAGATGTCGCTCCTCCAGAAAAGCGACACCCCATTCCAATTACTGCAATTCCCTCCATATCTGTAGGGGCAGAAGTAGTCGTTGGTCGGCCAGGCATCTTGTGGGTATAGAATGGCTGAGGATAAGTTTAGACAAGATCATGGAGCAGGGGCGCTGTGGGGTATTATACTAAATGCTGTGCATTCCAGGTTCGGCAAGTCCCCGTCCTGATTGCAGACCATCAAACGGGCTATGAATCCTGGACGCTAGTGCCATTAACACGTAAAGTGTCGCATATTCACATGCATATTTTACTGGCTATCCAAGCGGAGAACATGCAGTGGAGACCGGGACTAATTGAAAAGCGATATGAATGATGTATGAAGTACGGAGTACATCAATTGACATCCTTTGGTGCTTGGCTTGCTGAAACCAAGCTCCCTACTCCGTACTCTAGAAGCGAACATCTGGAACATGGATCTGGCTAACGTACTCCGTAGTTGGATCTCAATTCGTGCAGCTCCGATGCTAAACTCAGTTCCATCATCATTTTCTCTAGTTTGCGTCTACTTGGATGCCCCTGAGGTGAAGAATACGGGAATGGTATCAAGTGGAGACTGTCTATTCTATCGATCAACGAACTGGATCGTCAATACCTCAAGATGGACCTGATGTACATGTAAATTGTACTGTGACACCTAGTTACCAGTATCGGTCACTGTATTTCAAGATTGCCAATCTTCCATACTCCATCGACCCGCACGGTCTGCCCCACTATATTATAGCACTAGGCCAATGTCCGTACTCGAAGATTGCCTATCAAGATTTCTTTTCTGGCCTTTTTTTTAATGAGGGGATTCCTATCCCGCAGTGGATAAACCACTCTCCACTCCTAGCCCCCTATTTGAGACAAGCTCCACTTTTCGGACTTGCGTTTCCCTTACTCCGTACTCCGTACATGGATGTATTTTGGAGAATACCACTCTTTCCCTGTGGGCTATCTGGAGGGCTACCTAGTTCTTCCGCCGTTATCCTCGTGTTGCAATCTCACACCAGTGATATTTGGCAGTGGTAACTGGGTGACTATTACTGGCATCGCCTGGGATAGCGGATCTCAATTTCACGATCTTCTGGGCTGCGGAGCACATTTACAGTAGTAATTGACTTTATTGAAGCTACTAACGCCTGCTTGCCTCCACTCCACGCAGATCACCTGCAATATATGGAGCACATTTTCACTTGCAGTACTCTGCAGTCTACGCTAGATAGCTAGATTATCGCGCGGCAAAAAAGAAAACCGTGCTTTGTCTGAGCTCTTCAATAGTTCGATCTCGCTCGCAACCCTAGATCACTCTACGGAGTAATTCCAAGCCACATACGGAGAATTCCCGTGAGATGATGTTCATCTCTTTCGTACCCCCTAATTTGCCATTTAAACGAGCTATCTGAAGACGTTCAAGCAATACCCCACCTCTCTCGCACATTTTATTTCCCCCTGTGTCGCGACATCTGTTAAGAATGACTACCCAGAGCGCCATTATCGTCCAAGAAGCTGGCCGCGCGACGCTAGCAGAAGGTGTCCCGCTCCCCGAGTTGCCGGATAATTACATTCTCGTCAAAACAAAAGCTGGTATTTTCTCCTGGTGCTCTTCTTCGCCCCTGCCATTCATAAGCAGTTGGACTAACACAGTCCGAAGTCGCTTTGAATCCAACAGACTGGCGTCATATTGATTTTGTACCCTGCACTGGGGCTACCGTGGGCTGTGACTATTCGGGAATAGTAGAAGCCGTGGGGCCGCGCGTGAAAAAGGCATTCAAAAAAGGCGATCGAGTTGCTGGATTTGTACACGGTAGCAATGCCGTTCGCCACAATGGCGGTGCATTTGCTCAGTATGTGATTGCGAAGGGCGACCTCCAGATATTGATACCCGAGTCCATGAGCTTTGAGGCGGCAGCCACCTTTGGTGTGGGTTTGACAACTGTTGGTCAGAATCTTTACCAGAGCATGGAGTTGCCTTTCCCTGGCGACCAGGAGAGTGAATCAAACGACACAAACATCCTAATCTATGGAGGCGCAACGGCCACCGGCACGCTTGCGATTCAACTGGCAAAGTTATCGGGACTGCGCGTGGTCACAACATGCTCTGAAGCCAACCGCAGCTTCATGTTTGAGCTTGGAGCAGACGCAGTTTTTGATTACCACGACCCACTAGTGGGCGAACAGATCCGAGAGGATACTGATGATGCTCTCGAATTTGTCCTTGATACAATCTCTACGCCCCAATCGGCTGCCATCTGCAGTGCTGCCATTTCGTCAGCGGGCGGTTCCTATAATGCCCTGCTGGATGTGCCATCAGCAAGAGATGACGTTGATTCACATGTCTCAATGGCGTACGATGTCCTGGGCGAGCCTTACCGCATGGGTATGAACGAGGTATCTCCTGATAGCACTAACTTTGAATTCGGCATCAAATGGTGGGAATTGGCGCAAAAGCTACTTGAGGAGCGCCGAATTCATCCTCATCCGTATCAGGTGAAGCCAGGTGGTTTGGCTGGAGTGTTGGCTGGTCTCCAGCTATTACGGGAAGGTAAAGTCCGAGCCTCCAAGCTAGTCTACCGAGTCGATGAAACGGAGTAAAATGTTAAGAAAACGAAAAAAGCGAAGAACTTCTTGACTTTTGGCTTTCTATCGAGTTTCAATAAGATGTTTGATCTTCTATGGGGACAACAATAAATGTATAACATGTACAAGACCCAATCAGGAGAGGAAGCTCACCATTTCCATCTTTGCGACGGGCTTACGTATACTTCATTTCCAGATTGGGTCTTATATGCGGACCGAAATCCATCATAGTACAGCGGGTCCTATATTTTTAATGAGTTATATCCGTTGCACAGGGTGCACTTGTGATTGATAACTTGATCTGTTCTATACCTAGGAAATTGGTTACTATACGTAAAAGAAGGGATCATATACTAAGTATTATATCAATTAAAATATCTATATAATTAGTTATCTCTTTATATTAAATATATATATATTTAATGCTTTAGTGGCATATAAATTTGGGGTTGAAATTGATTATATATGTTTCCCGGAGTGCGGGTAAAATCCGATTTTCGCAGGGCTTAGCCTCATAGGCTGTAAGCAACAGCCCCGACATAAATGACTGTTTGCTCCGATAGTGATAAAATGGCTTTTGTGAAACGCTGTCACGCAAGCAGAGAAACAGTAACCAACATAGAGCGTCAAGAAATTTTGTTAAAAAAAGGTCTGGTCAAGTAGTTCGGAAGCTTTACCCGCAAGTGGAATCTTGGAAGGCGTTTAAGAGCGGAGGCAGCGAGATCTTCTAGGGTGAGGGTCCACATCAGATCGAACAAAGAAGAGCTCCAAAACCTGTGAAAACATTTGTAAAAAAAAAATTCAGTTTAATTTATGTAGAGGTGTTGTAGAGCAATTGCCGACAAAGCCATCAATTAGCGTGACCTGCCATCGAAAATAAACCCCTAAAAAGGGCAAAACTCCTCAAAGATTCAAATTAGGATGCAAAGGGTCATGCAAGAGAGGACCTGATCGTTAACCAGAACCAGACCGACAATTATCTAACCACATTGTTCCGTCTGACCACCGGTGACGGGTCAACGGCTTCTACTTAAACCAATCACCCCAGCCTCACCACGTCTCGTCATTTATTTCCTCCTTCCCCCTACTTCTGGTTGATCAACTCACCCATTACTCTGCCTCTAACTATTAATTACACCGGAATGCGTTTGGTTCCTGCTCTCTTCGCGATTGCAACAACTGCCACTGCAGTATCTCCTGGCACGGTTCCCCCGGAGCTGACAGTCATCGGCGAGCCATCGACCCTTTTGAATGTGACATACTCTACAGAATCTTTCCGAAGTCAGCTTCAAGCCCGGTAATTTCCTCAATGCAATAGGTATGCAAAAGAAACCTCCAAAATGCCTCGATAGTCTACCGATTCAAACTGACTGTGAGTTTCCAATTCTAGTCTCCAAGGATGAACCACAGCCCCACCTGGATGACTTGGGATTGAACAGAACCGATCGCTACCTTCTGCTAATGGTTGACCTCGACTGGAACAAAACTAGTCCCCCATCGGTAATTGTGCACACCGTCGTCGCCAACCTGACCACGAATATCAACAGTACTAGCAAGGCAAACATCATCGCGACGTACATTGCTCCCCAGCCAAAGTCAGGAACACACAATTACACATTATTCCTCTTCAAACAGCCGTCCAATTTTAGTATACCTGTCCACTATGAGTCCTTCATGGAGACGACCGATCAAACCCTGTTCAACCGATTGAACCTACCGCTAGAGAGTTTCATCAATCAGACTGGCCTCGGACCACCGGCAGCAGCCAATTACTTCCGTGTTACGGCAAGCAACGGGACCAGTACTGACACCGCCACCACCACCACCACCACCACCGGCAGGGTCGCTAGCAGCACTTTCAGTGGGACATCCATCAAGATGGTGGCTAGAAATTATCTTGCGGGTGCACTGGCCTAGTGGGAGCAGCTTTTATTGCTGCTTAGGTCGGTCTTCGCTTGTTCTCAAACAAAGTTTGCAGCAGAGTTGTTTGGATCTCACCTACAGTTCACTTAGGGAGTACCAGAGCCGTGGTTACATTCAGTCATTTGATGCTCATCTAGCGTCGTTGAATTTCATCCAATAGCCCCACATCGCTCAGCTTGTACCAACTAGCGGTGGTGCTATCACCTTCGCGGCTCTTGCCGATAAATATGGGCCACCCGAGGTGGACGTGTGCCGCCTCGCCCGCCACGCAATGATCAGAGTATTCGAGGAACCTCGCGATAATGAGGTCGTCCACACGTAAGGCAGCATACTGGAAGCGGAGATTGGAGAGCGCGACAATTTTGAATATGTTGATATTGTTGGATGCACGGGAGATGGATGAGGTGGCGGACTTTGCTACAAGTGCAGATGCGCGATTTACAAGGCTTAGGGCGGAGGCTGATTGGGAGTTCGTTGGCATGGTGGACGCTATCTTGGAGGGGTAATCTAAGTTGAATTTTTCTCCCTATTTATCGCTGTCCAATGGTATAGCTGAATGGACGGTCGTTAGTGGTGAGTTGTGAGACCTGACAACGGTCTGCAGGGGCCCGTGGGGGCCGTTGGGGGCCTAGGCTAGGCTTATTTGGCTAAGCTTTGCATACAACGCCATCATCACTAGTTAGAATCCCGGTTCTTGCAATTTATAAAAAGAGGGGGTTTCTCTTGCTTCCTCTCACTTTGATGATGGACCGTCTAGATTTATCGTGTGCATAGTGAATCTCCAATTATAGAGCCCCGTCTTCTAGCCCAAGATGACAGATAATGCAACGACCCCAGGTTGGTACCAATCCAACGTAACAACCGTCGACCCCGATGCCCGATCACTTCTAGAGGAATACAGTGGCCTCCAACCCGACGAGGTCCTGTCCCATGTTCTCGCCCTAGTAAGTTCGCCTCCTGCGGGCGTAGAAGAGCCATAATCCGGCAATAGACTAATGCACTAGGAAAACCAATCAGCGAGATGAAGCTTTCAAAATTTTCCCTTACCCCTGCATCGGGCAAATGCGGTTTTTGAGCTGCCACCTCGCGCGCCTTCCATTCTATCCACGTGTTCTCGCTCGCCTCCAGGCTGACGCCTCTGCAGGATTCCTTGATGCAGGATGCTGCGTCGGTCAGGAGCTTCGCTACTTGGTACATCGTGCCAAGATCCCAGCTCGGAGCCTGTATGGGTTTGATCTAGAAACCGGCTTTTTTGATCTCGGATATAAACTTTTCCGAGATGATGCTACTAAATTTCCAGCGACTCTGCTGCCAGCAGATCTGGTGACTAAGGATTCTGAATGGGAATCATCCCCGGTTGTAAATACTATGCGGGGGAAGATTGATGTGGTGTGGGCAGGCTCACTGCTGCATTTCTGGGATTTTGAGGGCCAGGTTCAGTCAATTCTTCGGTTGATTGGGCTGTGTCGTGAGGGGGAGGGAGTGATTGTATGTGGAAGGCAAATGGGTAGTTTGTTGGCTGGGGAGTATACAATGACCGGGTTACTGGAAACGAATCACTATCGGCATAATGTCGAGAGTTTGAAGGGCTTGTGGTTCGAGATCCAACAGAGGACAGGACAAAAGTGGGAAATCGAGGGGAGTTTGGAGGTCGGTGAGACGACGACCAAGATGCAGGGAATGAGTTTTGTGGACTCGAATGTGAGAGTCATCTGGTGGTGTGCCACTAGATTGTCCTAGTCACTCGCGGATTTTCTATACATCTTACTGCGCGTCCATTGTCAGCTATATTGAAAAATAGTCAGCCTTTTGCGCCATATCTTTCTCGCTTGTAAAAGGTAATTTGATGGCCTCGGGAATACCACTTTATTCAATATAAGCTCGCCTGTACGAACGATAACCGGAACCTGCATATATCTAAGAGTTGACACGAGTGTAGCAGTCAAAGCACTGGATGCGAGAAAAGGCCTAAAAAAGACATCTTGGGCCTGTGTTGGGTATATTCAGTGCATTACTGACTCTTCACATTCTATTTAAATACTCACAAATCCCTTAATGTAATACATGACTAGTCCTGCATCCAACCCTCCAGAATCCCATCCATCATTTCACCCTTCAGCAAGCTCTCGTATACCATACTTACTGAGCTTCCAATACTCTTTTTCCCTTTGTGGGAAGCCCCTTCTGAGCGTTATATAAAGGATCGTCTTGGAGCCCACAGTTCATAGGGATGTTCAGATTCGAGCGTACCCAGGTATAGATTTGCGCAGTCCCCCTACCAAGCTGTGCGGTCACCTGCTCGGGGGAAATAGTCGGGCCGGGATAAAACATTTCCTCTGCTGTGCTGGACACGACGCTCTCAAATTTCTTCTTAAACGCGATGATAGTGGAAACTGAACAATCAGGGTTGTGAGTTGCCACGAATACGTTCACTGACGACATAACAGCATCAACAACAGATAAGACACGGTCTTTCCAAGTATTGGAATTAGCGCGATACCAGCTCGACTGGACAATGGGCAGAAGTGACGCGCATAGCGTCTCAACCTGCGAACCCTCCAATCCGAGTCCATACAAGGCTCCGCTTGGGGTGAAGTCTTCCATCTTGGTGCGAAGTGTTAAAAGGAATCGATTGTGGTTTGCTCTGATTTCGACACCCTGACATGAGACATATATATGGCAAGCACTCATATGTGCTAACAGATCTGCAGCCTCCATAGTTCGTCGAGCTGAAATCAATGCAAGGGAGTTGATACCCTGATTGTGCATCTCAGCGGACATAACGTGGGCAGAGACGGGGTGTGCCAGGGCCGCCAACTCAGACATATACGCTGACATGTTTATGTCGATTCCCTTCATGGTGAAGTTCTCTGATGCGGTGGCATTAAGGTTGGCCTCGAGTCCATTATTTGTAGCAGGGTTGATCATCTCAGTAACCTGGGACCAAAGCATTCGTCCGATCATCTGAATGGCCAATCGAGCCTTATCCATAGCCGACGTGACAGCAGCTGCTTGGAAATTTCCGCCAGAGTACACTCTTCCATTAGAGCCATCGTCTTGCTTGCTTGCGTCCACCAGAGGGTTATCTGATGTAGAATTGAGTTCCACTTCGAGCTGATGTTGCGCTAGAAGAAGGTCCTCGATATAAGGTCCAATCCATTGAGGAGCTGTTCTTGTCGAATACCGATCTTGGCAGAGTCCGTCACCAGATGCCTGGTGCGACTCCAAACCAACAACAAACTTGGAGCCTTTCAAGAAGCGCCGGATATTGCCTGCCACCTCAATTTGCCCGGCGTGAGGTCGAGTCGCGTGAATGAAGGGATGGACCCATTCTACATTCCCGGCCAAGCATTCCGAAGCGAAAGCCGTCAGCATTTGTGATAACAACGCGAGCTGCTGCGTATCATACAATGCCAAGCTTGCTACTGCCACAGAAGGAGCAGTTCCATTAATAAGCCCAAGTCCCTCCTTCGGACCGAGTCCCGTTGGGGAGAGCCCGCTCATTTTCAAGGCCACAGAGGATGGCATAATTGTGGCTTGTGCACCCTTACCCACCTGGACAAAGACATCTGGGTTGCCCATAATTGCTCCAGCAATGTATGCCATAGGCATAAGATCTCCAGATGCAGAAATGGTGCCCCTAAGTGGAATTAGGGGAGTAATGCCGTTGTGCAGCAGGTCAACCAGACTGTTGAGCACGCACTTGCGGATGGCACTGTGACCCCTGAGATTCTGATTTGCTCTGGCCACAATGGCGGCACGAGCCCAGGCGAGAGGCATGACGTGGGATGGTTCCCGCTCCGAGTTGCTGGCCGGATCCTTGTCAGCGGCCGTGATGATTCCACTTTGGATAAATTGCAGAAGATGGGTCTGCAGGTCGATGAGTTCGTTGGTTCTTGTATCAGCACTGCCACCGAAACCAGTGTTGACGCCGTAGATGACACATTTCTGAGAGATGACATCGGCTAGAGTGTCAACCGAGATCTCAAGCCGCTTGGAAAGCAGTTCGTCCGTGCTGATAGTGGGCTCGACTCCATGACGGGCGACAGCCACGATAGAAGCAATATCGAGGTTATTGCCATTGAGCTCAAGACTTCGCTTCCTGTTCCTCAAATCATGCACATGTCCCAAGAGTTGTAGTGTTGCACTCATATGGGCCGATCGGCCATGCCTCGTCAAGGTCATGATAACGAAGAGGTAGCAAATTATATAATCTCTCAACTCCAGGTGTCGTTGTATCGTCTGCTCGATTACCAAGGATTCAAATCACTATACAAAGGTTCGATTGAGTAATGCAAAAGAATAGAGGAAAGGGAGATATATAAATATATAAATATAGGTAGTATATTCGCTGTCTATTGTACTCGTCGAGTACAGAAAGTATTGAAAGTGGAAATCCGGATATGCAATCCTCCCGAGTGAAAATATCTCCGTGTAAATCTGGCATATTGGTATGAACTGTACTGGTCCCGCTTTATTTGAACTTTAATTGGGTACTCAGCTGATCGGCACTACAGGCGATGGAGTGTGTCACCAGCGAATTTAGGTTTATTGGCTATATTACTGGCGGGAAAAGGGCAAATTCACCGCTATTTCATAGCTGAGGACTCGAGTGCCGGAGGGCCAAGGCCCCGAGAGTGAACTCTACTTCTAAGGTGCCTAAGTGGAGCTATAATCGCCCAGGAAGCTCCCGATTTCCCCACCCTCTAGGTGACTACTCTACCTATACCCTGAATGACCCCGGGGCCTCGGGGCCTGGGAATCGACCACCGGAAAAGCAGTAAATAAAGGTTCGCGAATAAGCGGCAGATTTCGTCGCCCGTATCGACACCCACCATTGGCTGCTTTGTAGATTCTAAATCCCTGGTCAGTTACTTAGCCAGAACATGTACATTAAAAGGTTGAGCAGCATAAATGCCAATCTGCAGGGTATGAGGTAAATATCAATCCAGATTAATCAAGTTTCTTAATTTAGCTGAACGGGGAACGTCCCTTGTTGATCGAGACCCACTAACCACGATCTATCAGACTAAAAGGGCCCACCGGGCCCTAATGAAGACTACAACATTGTGAAGATAATATCGATTCACTGTTACACTCAATATCTAAACAGGAACAAATTCCGTGTCGTGCTCAGCTGGAGCCGATTTCAGATAAGTGGGCTTCAGAAACTTGAAAATGAGACCAGGAACACTTGGTGGGGCAATGTAAGGGGGGTGAAAAAAAGCAATATAGTTACTACTTGCTCACTAGTATATACTAGTGACGAGTAGTACTTTGTTCTTAAGATTCTAGATCTCAGACCTCACGTGCGTATGAAATGATAAAATTGCACATATTCCCGGAAACTACATTCAAAAGCTTACCCTTCATTTTACCAGCTTATGAAATCCAATAAGAGTGCCAGTATACGACTTTCCGTTCACGCTTTATGACCCTCGCACAGTAGATTACGCATCTCAGGCCACTGCAAAGGGACATTGTTCTCGTGATTACGTCAACGAAAATACTCGAACATACTTTGACGAGAAGGACAAATGGTACTACTGGCAGAGCTTGCAGGTTGATGATCTAGTCGCCTTCATACAGGAAGATTCACACATTGGCGATATAGAATGAGTAATATTTGCTGAAAATAATAATCAATCTATTGTCCAGTCCTTCCAAATCGTTCTTTAATGTGAAACCAATCTCCGTATCTCATTAGTAATGCCAAAGGGGGGATGAAAGCGGCTGCGATAAAGGATGAAACTCTAATGTCCATCCGTAGATGAGGAAGCCTAGAGGAAGAATGACTGAAGTAAGGAGCAAATGCATCAGCCTAAACTCCGGCTTAAATGCGTCACCCTTTGTTTCACGTTGGTGGATTGTATAGCGGTCGGAAGTGAGACTATAGAAGATCAAAGCGATGGTATTGCCGATAGCGAGACTTAAAAATGTCAAGCCAATGGAGCCGCTAGAAAAGACGATAAGGTACGTCGACTCTATGGTTTCTATGAGTGTGGTAAGGATCAATAAGACTAAAGCATATGTTACGCTATATAGCTCGTTGTTGAAATAAGGAGAGGAGACTGGGCTAGGATCTACATTGGTTTTATAACGCTTTTTAAGTATAGTGGATATATTAATATGGGCCTAATATTTAGAACGATACCTTCTATCGTCCGCGCGCTTCTCTTGTAACCGCTTCCCCTTCCGCCTTAGAATGACGACTGTATATATCTCCTAGAGTATAACTAGTAAAGGTAAGCCGAAGAACCTGAGTACGATAGCCGCTAACCAAATCGACTATCGCTAACCTAGGCTCTGTGAGATATACGACCCTACGATAGATAAAAAAAATCTACTATTATTTAAGTTCCTATAACTAACGATATGGACCGGCCGGTTGGTTCTATTTGGAACAAATTCCTAATAATGACGGGCCCGAGGGAGAGAATCGATAAGAAGCAACCCGTTAAGACTCGGAACGTAATCGGTACAGGGATGTTTAGGTATAGGGCGCTGGCGATTAAGCAATATAGCCCGGGGAGATTTCTAATGTAGAAGACTTGAAGTCGGCCGAATCTTTCGGAGAGCGGCGTAATGAAAAACGGGCAAATCCCTTCCCCGAGCTCCTAAATTGTGACGAGCAAGGCCTAGTGGATCTTATTGTGCGAATGGAACTCTTGTAAGACCCGAGGCACCGTGGGAACAATCTTTATTGTCGAGAAGACACTAATTCGGAAAATTAATGAGCGCAGATATACAGACTGGCGAGAAAAGGAAAGACGCTTACCTGACGAAACCCATCTACGAGATAACGAACAGAATCAGCCATTTTTGTGTTGGCAGCCAATTCAAAGGGTTTTCTGGGTCGTTCTCCTCGAAGTCCACGAGGACAACATCTGGGTCGCTGTCTCCGCTGTCATTTTCCAATGGTTTTTCGGCGAAATAATCATTCTTGCTTCCCGCTGCAGCCAGGAGATCTTTGCCTGACACTTCCTGAAGCTCTACTGAAGATAAAAGGTGGACAGGGTGGGTGAGAGCCTCATCAATAAAAAGTATCAGTGTCAAGCGGGTAGAATACGCAAACAGTATCTGTAAAACTGCTGAAATAGCAGGCAGGAAGGGACAGAGTGGGAAACAAGGCGACAGTTTAAGGGACAACGTGCAGTCACGGCTGGAGGATTATGACAGCACCTGATTACAAGTCATTTCCTCATCCTTTGTGTACATTTTGCTGATCCACCTGTGAAGGAGGCCGAAAGGCTAAGCATTGCTATGCATCCAAACGAGTACCTTTGCTCCCGGCGGACTCCAAGACCCAACCAACAACCACCCCTGGACGAGGCTACATTCGGTTTCGTACGAAGCTAATACATGGCTTGAAGCGATACAGGTGATCTTCCCGTTTGTCCTATACACTCCCCCTGCGTTGTCCTTCACTACTCATCATGTGGTAAATTGTTATAACTGAGCACGATTATTTCGCGGTCTCTTCGACCAATACCGAGAGGGCTCGCTCCCATAGAGATAACCAACAATCAGGGCCAGAGGAAAAGGTGCTGACCACGTCACTGGAGGATAATACGGACGACAAAATAGAGAGTCATGCGCGTCCCAAGGGAGCAATATTTGTCACTCATTCTTCATCCTGGCGAAGGGTTTATTTGTTGCATATATATGTGACAAAATGGTCCCTCGCTACTGCCACGCTCAACAGCGATTTGCCTGACCTAACAACTGAGAGAGTCGTATTTGTTGCGGCCTGGGTAGGTTAGTCAGTGTTTCTCTTTCCATAATGCACCATTGTAACTGAGCCAAACAATCAAGTACCTTGTCTTGACATTATGTCAATGTAACACCCACCTGGGTAAGCAGAACTTCTGACACCCAAGGTGAGGTAATAGACTAGATGCCTCAGCCTTTGGGTTTTATGTGAGACAGATGGTTATCAAAGCATTCATTATTTGACAAATCTGCTCGTTGACTTTCTTGAGCAACCTAGGCTAGCAAGACATAATTGTTGAAAGAAAGAGGAGAGAGAAGAATGATTGATTCTCTACAAAAAGCAAAAGCTAGCTAGTTGGTTAACTAAATAGTGTGTAGAAGCCTGACAAACCAGGAATTTACAACACTCTGCCAGGTATACCCTGGAGTAAGCACCGGACGGTCCACAGTCCTGAGACTCCGACACTTGAGATTCCGTAACCCTAAGGCCACCTTGATACTCCCTCAGTAGATGGTAGCTCATTTGCACTATATTTCCTTTTAGCTATCCGCTATCATGTTTGGCCATATCTGTTTTCAGAAAAGTCGTAGTAGCAAACTTACCCGTTGGTCAATACAGCTCCCTTGTCCCTCACAGCACCGGAATGTGCCTCCGTTAACGCAGAATTGGCCCTTCATGGAGCACCCAGCTCTCGCCTCCAGATCTGGTCCGGCTTCGGCCATTGCGTAGGCAACAAGTGCAAACAGGACAATAAAAAATTTCATTTTTGAGTTGATTCGTAAAAAATTGTTCGAATTTTCTTTGAAAGGTTTGAAGAGATAGAATAGAAGGGTAGTTTGAATGTACTGTTGAGGAATTGGTTCCATCACCCCAATGGGCGTCGAGGCTTATATAGAGCCGATGATATATTGACTATTGCCTTAATGCAAGCAATAGCTTGCAAGGGTTGGATGCCTGATGCTGGGGCAGTTCCAGTGTGTCATATCGTGTGTCATATCATATTTCATAAATTAGGATATATGTATTCTATTGGCTAGAAATTGATAGAAATGAATACTGTAAATGTTGACACTTTATGAAGCAGTTGAGTTTCCCCTAAATAAAGACTAAATATAGCAGATGGTATACTAATTTAAGAAGGTAGTAGTTAGGAGAAGGGGTACTAAAGATTTTGCTGTGTTACTGCAAAGATGAATTATTGAAATTTGTACGAAGCCCTGGAAGAGATGATACGAAATTTGAGGCGTTGAAGGCGGTCGAAGCTTAAGATGGAAAAAATATGATATGGGGTACAGGGCGCTATGCACTGTCATACCTAATATCCGAAAACAATGCCCTAGTAGTTCGCAATTTGAGGTTACATTGCAGGAATTAGATCAGTTGGCACTGGAATACCTTCGAGCTAAGAAGTAAATAGGTCAGAAATTGCAGGTCTCTGCTCAAACAGCAGAATATCTGTAGATCAATCTTGGCATCTTGGGATATGAGTGAGCATTCGTGAGGATTATCCCTGCATGATGGAGATCATGCACATACCAAGCCTATACGAGCCGCGGCAGTGGATCTCTATCTAGTAATTGATCGTCGGGCGTCTACGTGCACGGATGGGGTCTGCCTTTTGCAAGAACAGCTAGGAGCAAAACAATGTCACAGAAAAGAAGGCAATTCAACATTGACGGATAAAAGGTCCTAGAAGTCTCAGTCTGATTATTTATTGACCAATTGAACTTTCTCTATGGGCACGCATTGGGCGAGAACACTATGATTGGTTGTATCGTTTGGATCCCATATTCACAGGTAGAAGCTTGCGCAGAGCGCTGTTTTTCGGCATTGCAATGGTAAAATAAAACGAAAGACTTTGTCAAGACGAAGAAAAGGTTCATATATAGATAGGCGTGAGAAGCCTGGCAATATCAGTCGGAAATTTAGAAGCTCGGGCATAGCAGCCAGGCTTTATTTTTGGATTTTCACACATGTCTGTAGTTCATTTTGTTTGCTTTGCAAAAATATTCCATAAGTAAAAAGGAGCCTAGCCAAGCGACCCACTTTCGGGTTTCAACCAGTATTTCAGTTGGAAGTTCACCTAGAGGGGTCTATCTGCAAGTCCAGGATATCCAATACTACCTCACTTGGGCCTTCCCGGAGCCTGAGAAGGCACCGTAAGACCAGAAGGTTGAATATCACCCATACACCCTTGATCCCATTTAGAGTGAAAAAAAATATATAAAAAAAATAAAAAAACACAAAGCCTATAAAACTGCCAGGATATCCCACTTTTTAATTGTAGTCTCACCATCGCAGAGAAATCTTCTTTCACACTACACAGCTAAAATTTCATATCCCCAGGGTTCTACCTTCGCACTTATACAATGAAGCTCTCCGTTGCCATCCTTACTGCCTTCTTCGGCTTTTCCATGGCGCTTGCCGTGCCTAATGCTAAGGATGTCTCTGAGCAAGCTGTTCCCAACAGCCAACATTCCCTTGTTCAGAGAAATGTCTACTGTCCTTCGAATAAGCCAACCGAATGCTGTGGTGTGAGTTGGGGATATTCACTGATTTGCCTTTCCATCTCACTAACAAGTTTCGAAATACAGTGTTCCGGCGGGTTCGGAACTTGCATCAACTACAGTTGTGTTTGCCAAGGCTGTTAGTAAACAGGCAGTTTACTGGTGACCACTGAGACCCTTTTAAAGAAAAGCGCAGCCGGGGTACTGAGTTTCGAGGAATTTGTAAACCTCAGATTGTTGTTTCTCGTCCTTCGTTTCTATTTGGTGATTGCAGCAAATCTATGTTTCTGGTGTTTTCCCTAAAAGTCTGAGATAAGGTGGAATCAATTGAATAGCACTATGGTATCCTCGATGTGGTTACATATGCCCTGTTTCCTCAAATTCATGCTACCTAACGATCAGCCAATTTTCCTATCAAGTATAATTTTGACCACCCTCTAGATCTTGGATACTAAGCTGCGCACTTCAGGTCAGGTAGTGATAACATACTGTCCATGCGAGATAAAAAGGGTCATAAGGGTTTGAAGTCAAAGACCACTACCGGGGTAGCATCCCAGGCGAAAATAAGGATGCCACACGGCGCAATCAAGGCCAAAAAAACGGCAGGAAGAAGGCGACGTTCAGGAGAGCCAATTCCAGTCTGGTATGTGTACGGCTCATAGTGGAACTTGACAAGGGGGGCCAAATATGTGCCGGCCCCGAAGAAGCAGGCTACAATAACGCACAGAAAGATGGCTCCCAACCCACGTAAAGCCACAGAGAATGAGAAGCTCATACATAGACCACATCCAGGAGCTGAGAGGCACTGAGAACCCAGATAAAAGCGGACCTGAGGCGGGTCCTGCCAGAGTTGCACATCCCCAGAAAGTAAGACCATACGGTATTATTGGGAAAGAAAGGATATCAGCAGCTAAGGCTCCTCCTATTGCCAACACCTGGGACCCAATAGTCCCTAAATCAACCACAAGACAACCAATCCTGCGAAGTTCGACACGCGAGAGGTCACGGCGATGATAACTATGAAGAGCGTAAACGAAACGAAGTACGGGATATTCCATCCAACTGCAGGTACTTCCGACAAAGGGCTAAAAGGCAATGGCCCAATACCCTAGGAGATCCATATTAGTTTGGAAATGTCTACCGAGGACAAGGGTATACTTACATATCTTAAAACATACATCGAAAGTGCCAAAGACGATTCTTGAGTGTTCACACCGAACACCTCCACGAAAGTTGGTTGAGCTGGAGTAATGATTGCGGATCCACAGTACACTATCTAGTCAATATAAAAAAAGATCTTACGAAATCCCTCGTCAAATGGCCGGAAAGGTAAGAAGGCAGATCTGCGAAAATGTAATAGTCTTTTTTGCGAGTGACCACGTCTGCAGGTTTTAAGGATTAGTTTCGCTATACCAACTGACAGTCTGGCAATCAGTCTTTGACTGGTCTGGCGATGATACAGGCTCAGCTTTCTCCACGTCGGCATCCGTGTCTGTAGAGCTACTGTTCGCGTGAGGGGTAAGTACTTCAAATGGTCTTTCTTCCGGCGCTTGATAGTGGAATCCAGCCTTCTCATTGGGGTAAAGAAAAACTTGGGGACCGAGAACTAATCGACAGAATTGGCCGAACGGCGCATCTCGAACGCTGAACGCTGACATGGTCTTGAATCAAAACTTAAGACGCTCCAACAAGTACCTTCAGCTCCGGGTTGGTAATAGGGTGAGAACAACTTTCCATGCCATTTTCTGGCTTTTGTTCAACATAAAATATACTGCGCATTTCCTTTATCACTACATCTTCATATCCGTTCCTCGGTGTTGCAGCCTAAAAGGATTTATTTCTTTGTCTTCAAGAATAAGCTAAATTAAAAGGGGCGTCGAGCCTCCCGAGCTTCACTTGTGTCAGTAAGCCACTCCGACAGCGTAGGCGCGATCCTATTGGCCGGGAATCTTCGATCGATGTGCTCGGCCCCAGGGCCCACTTGAAGTTACACATCACGAGCCGCCCGAGATCCCTGTCTAGCACTTTCAGTGAATTTCTGGCCAATGCTTTCGTCTAATGATGCCTAGATCTCGGTCTCTCCTGTATGGACTTGCACTTTGGAACAAGGATCGCGGTTCAGGATGTCGAAAATACCGACTCACTCGCTGTGTTACCGTCTCGGACGTAATGGAATGTGAAGGTTGAGTGGGCTCTCCTTATACTATGGATGATACTCGTAAAGTGGTTGAATATGTTAAGATGCCTAGATTATCCTATCCTTCCCAATCTAGATCTACTACCGAAGCCTGGAAATTCCCGAAATCACTGTTTTTCCGCGTATGAGAGAACACAACATCCAGACTACATTAACAGGACGATTTTGCTCTAGCCCTTGCCCTTATTTGAGGGTCGCCAGGTATGGCAACTGAAGTGTATCCCATGTGTACGATTTTCTAATTGTGGTGGGTGTTCTGTTCTAGAGCTTTCCTGGATGCTACACGACGTAGTCTCCGCACTATCTCAGCCGCATACATGAGACATGGAGTTTTATCCTTCAGGGCCCCGGCTATTCGTCGCTGATTAGATCCGAGTTTTCATAAACTGCTTTCAGAGCTTCCTTTTCTTCCAGCGCATCTTGGCTGCATTCGATCTTTAAACTTGTAGGCCTAAACTAAAAGCACAAAGCCCGCTGCGAGCTTTAGAAATAGGCTCGAAACCCGATCCTGTTAAAGGTCAAGCCGGGTCGGGTTTCAGGCTCTGCGAGCTTTATGAAGTCTATTCATGCCTAATAATAGAAAACTGGCAGTATTAGTATGGATAAAATATGACAAAATCCGCACTAATCTTGATATGTATGACACGCTCTGGATAGTCTATGGATATTCCGGGGGTTTTCAGTACTATAATATTCTACCGTGGTATTGGCCTCTCCACAGAACCCAGGCAATTAGTCCCAGACCCAACCCAACTTTGGGTTGGTGGGGGCCAAACGTTGGCCATAAGTTCAGTCTTAGATTATACTGGGTGGCCTAAAAGAATCCGTGGGCACCTAATTGGGTACCAAACATAATCACCAGACGCAATCAAATCAGTTAAGATCGACAAAATCGTCCAAGAATGCAGCAGTGATTGTCGAGCAAATACCCCAGCTCTGCTCAAAGTGACTTTGACGGGCTTGCTATAGATCTAGAAATCGAAACAGGAGATAATGTAGCCGACTTCGCCTAGACAGCGAGGAAAATTTATCGCCAGGCTACCTCTAGGTACCTGGTTCCAGCCTTATTTTAGAGCCATTTGGTAGGCCTATTTTGGAATGAGAATTGGATTTATGAGAAATGAATGATGAAAAAGAAAAAAAAAGAAAATATAAGAAAAGGTCCCTTTATCGAGTGTCCTATATATAGCTTTGACTATTTTTACATGATGACTGCAATCACTCACTATGTATAGGGCTGGGAGGGCTCCAGGGCTGTGTTTCTGACTTACCTAACAAGCGAACGGACGTCTAAATTTGTTCCACTAATATGCTCCCCTTTGTCCAATCCTCATCAGTGTGGTGTCCAAACTCTTTATGTAATTACTTCACGATGTTAGTCGACTGTCCGCTCTCCTCCCAACCGCGTTAAAAATCGATACAGTAGTATAGATGCCAATTCATAGCCATCAAAACCACATCTCTTTCTTCACACCGTATACTAGAACGGTTCATTAATGTGGTACCAGTGCGATAGCTGCATTGTTTGTTTTGCATTAGCAGAAATTTCTTTAAATCCGCCTTCTCACCTGTTAAAATCCCTGGTCAGTTCCCGGGACAAGTTTGGCAAGGTGGGTACTATACGAGCTTGAACTGGGCTAAGCAGGATGACCGCATGGCTGACATGGGATTATCGGTATGGACCAGTCGACCAAGGGCATGTTGGCCAAGGAAGGAAGGACCTGTGTTGTATTCTGTTGTTTGTATGTTCGACTACGAGGACAGCTTATGACATCATCCTCGATCGTATTCATGTGGGGTAGGCATAGATGACTTTAGACAGAATTGCGACCGGAGTCGGGTGCGGAGAAACCGGTTGGATTATCGATAACCAACGCATTCCTTGGTTCAGGCAGGCTGTCCACATAGCTGGAATTATTCTGCAGTCCAAATAGAGAATCATCAACAAAAGCTCCAGCCACTGTTGAGAAAATGGAGGGATTATGGGGTAGATGTAACGCTACCTGGTGGTTACATCTACTCGGTGTAATGTCTTTAATGTGGGGTACATGCAGTGGCGGTGATGCGCATGTCTCACCTATCAGTTGTATTGATTCGCCATAGGGTGGAGCGGGTGGTGGCCTAAGCATCCAAGACGTGGGATAGGGGCCATGTCTTAGATTCAAGGCCTCCCAAATATGCTCTAGCGGTACATCATCGATACTGCCTGTGGTCCGAGTAGCAGACCTATATGAGGACCCCCAATTCCTTCCCTTCTCGGGAACAGAACAGATCATTCAACCTTCTATTTCAAAACAAAAGCTAAATACCAACCATGAAGACCTCCCTATTTACATTTGGTGCCCTCGTCGGCCTGGCCTCAGCCCAGAATGCCATCGTGTATAATAACTGTGATACCACCGTGTATGTGCAGTCGTACCCTACCGATGGTAGCGCCCCCGGCCCACTCACCACGGTTGCCGCTGGGGAAGCTTTCTCTGAGGAATTCAGAGTATCTGGTTCGGTACGTTACTCCATCCTATTCGGTCTGCATAATACTCCACATAGCAAGGGAAGCTCACTGGGGATCGAATGTATAGACTGTGAAGATCGACAAGACAAAGACGCTGGATACGCCTCTCTTCTTTGGCTATTCATTCTCGTCCAACCCAGACTACGTGTACTGTGAGTACACTCAATCTATCTGTCAGGCGGTAATCCTTTACTAACTGTATCCTTCTTCAAGATGAGCTGAACACGGACTGGGGTAACCCCTTCGCAGCGGACCACAACTCGCTCAGTCCCGGCGATGGCTGTGAGGCCTTTGACTGTGCGGCCAATGATGCCGCCTGCTATAGTACCCAGGCTGACAAGAAGGTTTATGGGTGCCCCCAGCCAGTTACCCTGACCGCGAACCTCTGCCTGTAACTATGTCGCCTACATTCTGTAACATGGTAGATTTATGGGGATATATTGTTGCTTTATTTTCCGTATCCTTATTTCAACCCCTTTCAACCTGTCGCACCCCGTTTCAAGGATAGCCATGCGCTAGAATGTGACGGGAATTTGTCATGAGCTACTATATATAATCTATTGGATTTTCCCATTCTACCAAAAAGCCTAGGATTGCAGTAGTCGAGAATGTTTCTAACATTTCAACATAATCACAATATGAAAAATAATATGATACACAACGACATTACTAGTGGCATGTATAGTTAGTGCGTCCTAGGGATTCGATTCCCTTTGAAGAATATGAATTTAATATACCTTTTACGCGAACTGTTGGTAGTTCCATCACAACAACTAGCAGATACGGTATATCACAGTCTGAGGGCAGGTATGATTGACCCTATGATTATCAATTTATTTTCTTTTTAATCTAGTCTTCGCCTCAAATATTCGGCCCTACCTTCCGCTGCTAATCCCCAATCATAAATTTTCAGTTTGGATCTATTGATATATAGTATATATGATAAATCTAGACAATATAGCGTTATAAGCCCTGTACTACGGGTTTCTAAATGTCAAGTGAATAAGGTGTATTAAGTGTGGGAATAAATCAAAATTAGTGAGTTGAGCCGTGAGCCGAGTATCTTGCGTCTTACAGCGATGCCTCCGATATGGAAAAAGGAATCTATGCGTATAGATAAGATATCACTTCTATAGTTCATTACAGTGTGGACACTCTAAGACACGGCATTTGGTATGTTACTGTTCAATTGATCTTCACACGAGTAATCTCCCAACCTTGGTGGGAGGGATCAACGAGAGCGTCACTCGTCTAGGCACTTCATTTTGATTCCAGTAGGCAATCCCGTGACGAAGCCAACTCGCATAGGTACCAGGTATGATATCCGAGCCCGGGTTGTCCCGCCAGAGTGAGCCGAGAGTGACCTTGTTAACCCGCAGAATGAGCCCGTGAGCAAGCTTGAAGCCAAAGCTGCGCGACAGACAGGCCACAACAACCTCACAAGCCTTTTTTTGTTTCTCTGACTCTTCTACTCCTTCTTTGGGTATGGGAAGTGATAACAAATCAAATGCTTCCTGTCCATTCCAGGCAGTTAGCTCATTAATGAGCTGCGACCCTTCCATGAACTCAATCGCATAGAAATGCTGCATGCAATAGGCTGGACCGTCCCAATTATCTTCGGTATCGACCAACCCCATGACTGCAGTAGCCACCTGGCCTTGGATGATATAGTCGGTTAAAAGCCGGCTGACCTCCGCAGGGCCGATGAAAGTCCCATCATCTTCGGTAATTGTAAATTCACCACCCATCAAAGGAACGCCTTGGAGGAGGGGGCTAGCATGCATGCCATCGGTGCTTGTTTTACCACCATCTGCGCCCCAAAGGGCGACAAGTAGACGATGGCAACGAGTGAAGAGTGCGTTATTGGGCAATGCGGCGAGGAAATAATTGCATAAACTGTAATGATCCTCACCACTTGGTGTGTAAGATAGAACCTCGTATGGAGAGTCAGGGTTTTCAATTGTCGAAGTCCATAACGTATCCAGATCGCCAATTTGCATCATACCCACATCCGCATAGACACCCCCATATCGTAGGAGCAGCGGCCAACGAACAAGGTCCGAGGTGTGTTGTAGCGCATAAGGGCCAGTGAGAGTCTCATCTGTAAAGGCTCGTGGGAAAAGTGCTGGATCGGTGACATCTAAGAACTCAGCGATATTGCTTTTTGACCCTGGTTGCCGGTCGATGATTCGCACAGTCCACCCTTGCATGGTGAATCGGCGGTGCCATGCACGAACTGTGCGCTGTGTGTATGGGTGCATGTTGGCGTAGCCTGAGTGCCAGAAGAACCATATGTTTTTGACGCCCCTTACTGGCTTGGGGTGTAGAAGGTCAAAGTCTATGTCGGCATCTGGGCGTAGATCGAGAAGGCCAGAGGGGATGATGTGCATCCCGGTAGGTACAAGGTATTCCATTGCCGAAATTGAACTCGAGGTAGAAGTAATTGAGGATATATTGGATGCAAGCATGTCGCGAATTTTGATTTCACACAGCGTGATACTCTCTTTTATAGATAGATGTATCCATAGATGAACCTCGGAAAGTTTTTAGAGGGGCGTATTGACCAATCACGCGGTGATTAGATGTGAGCAACAATGAGTCAACGCCAATTTAGACCCCTGGACCTCGAGACCAGATTGACATCTCAGGGTTCTCCTGATAAGCAGCTATTATTAATTCATCATACTATCATACCATACATAGACGTATGTAAGTACCTTTGGTCAATCTGCCAGTTCCACATTCATCCACTGAGACGGACGAATTGGAAATAAGTTACAGTATGAGACATATTCAAAACAATATGCGGATTTTCCCCGTAGAGGACCGCAATTACCTTGCGATATACAGTTTTCATTTATATGGTGATTCGGTTGGTCGGCGCGCTTGGGAATCAAGTTAGAATGTGCCTAGTGTTCCAACCCAACCCACAGCTCATCCTAGGCGGCCTCTGTAATCGTTGTATTATGACCTTCCACTAGGTATATAATTTTAAAATTTAGAATTTAGGATCATAGTAGCTATATAAGTATATGTTTTAGATTTAAATAAAATCCGACCGGTAGAGGTCGCGTCGCGAAAAGGGTTAGTTAATATTAAAGTTTTGGCAAGATATAGTAACCGGGTCGTCGAACTGCGGACACCGGGACACCGCGAAGGCGGTGGCCGCAGTTCGACGACCCGGTTATGGGATTAGTATAGGAGTACTACTACTTTCTAAACGAACTTCTGTAATTTATAGGTTATCTAAATAACGCGTTTTCTCGCGTTTTTAAAAGCGATATCAAGAGATAACTAGTAATAAAATATTACCTTTAGTATGAGGTTTAGGGACGGGGGTAAAACGAAGGGTAATCTAAAAGCCCCTAAAAGGGGGTTCAACCTCTAAATTCTCGGCATATTTGTACTGTTTGGGACCCATCTAGGGGCCCATTAACTCGCAATCGGCTTCTCATTAGGCCCATAGCCCACCGGTGGGCCCGAAGGTAGGGCTTAAAGCCCAGCCCATTTGCGTGTTTGGCTGGGCTATGGGTTTTATGGGCTTTGCGGAGCTCTAAATGTGCCTTTGTGAAGTTGCCGACATAAACACTGGTGTCAGAGCCCTGAATCGTTTCCAAAGGCACAACGGCATTCTCGAATGCCTCATAGCGCACTTTGAGGAGTTTCCTTCGCTGGGCGTCCATGGAGGTGGCTTCGAGGTTGTTGATCCCGAAGAATGCGTTTTCGAGGGATCGGACGATCTCCTGAATGAAGTACCCACAGGTTAAATTGATACTTGTTGTGGCTGCTAGTAGAGGGAGAAAGAAGAACGGAGTCTTGATTCATATATATGAGAACCGGAAAGGAAATCACGACTTGACTGGCTTACCCCGGCTGTAGTTACACAGATAGCGATGCGGCCATACCGGTCCTTGACTCTCGCTATCAACGCTTGCACCTGCGCCCTCCTCACGGACGTCGACGTGGTAGGCGGCTGCCCTACAGGCCTCTCGGTCTCGCCATACGACTGCGTAGCTTGACGTGGCAGGTTCTTGGGCTTGGAAGAGATTGATGTCAGCGCAGACTAGAGTGGTGAGACCTTGCGCGACAAGTGCATAGGCAACCGCTCAGCCAATGCCACTTCCTGTAGTTCAGTTAATCCACCTATTAGTTTGATCAGTGACTGGTGCAAACAATGGGCTAGGGGGCTGACGTTGGGATCGGTGAGGCAGAGGAAAATCAGAAAGGGGGCGAAGTGGACAGTATACCAGCACCAAGGACCAGTAAGACACCTTCAACCTGCATCGGGGCTATAGATGGCCGATTCTGTCAACAACCTCTGTGGTTGGGGTCGATTTCAGTATTCTTTGTGCATGCAGGCTGTCGCGTCCTAGCTAACACCTTTAAGTAGCGGGAGAATGTCTGTCATGTACGGTATTGGGTGGCTCTTGAATACATACTCCGTGCACAAAGGAGTCAATACTACTCATAGATTAGTGAGCTTAGTATTTGGGATTAGGAGTCCAGGATGTTGTTGCCACTCTTACCAAGGCCAGGACCGAGATACATAGGTCGACCAGCCATCCTGCTGAATACTGTAAGGTCAGATGTCTCGGGAGCTCGGACGGACTCGGCGAACGCCTGAGGGCCCGCACTGGCGGCAGTGGCCGGTCGCTGCTCTCCTTAAATCGATGATCCACCGATGAAACGACTAAGCTCTCTATCCCCGGGTGAGCTCGGTCCAATCTGTCAGCCTTTGTATGGCAGGTGATCACCCGTCCACAATTGTCTTTCGGTCATCACGCTAATCCAACGATGATATTAATTCTCGGAGATGGATCTCCACCCTGGTCCGCCATCCGAGCATTTTGGCTAAAGGGGAGATTCGACTCGGTGCCTAGCGCCAATTGATTTTTGTCGCATTTCTATTTAATCCGCTGCGACGACCAACGCGGGGTCCTGCATCAATCACCCAGCAACCGCCCCGCCTCAACATGCCGTGGACGTCAACCGAGCACTCGCCGAACACCTTCACCCGGTCCCTTGGCCCCAACGAGGTGTTTATCAAGCTGGTCAGTGATCCCGGTCACCCGCTCGGTCGTGAACACTGGGCCATCAACTACACGGCCACCATCAGTCCTCGTGGGGCGTTTGCGGCCGTGTCGGGCCTAGTCTATCGCACAACCCGGGTTTGGGTCGAGATATCGGACCCGGACCCGGACCCAGCCTGGGTCCGGGTCGAAGTCAGCGAACCCGGACCCAACCCGGACCCAGCGCTGGGCCCCCAATGGGGCCCCAGTAAAACCCAACTTTGCATAAAAACAAACTCTTGGCGTTCATAAAGTTGCTAAATAATCAACATGTAATCTTCGTATTTTTTTGTGTTTTAGATCGAACCCATATGAACTCACTTATTCGACATCAACTTTATATGACTAAACTAAATAGACACTTATATCATTTTATATTGGCCAGATATTAGTTTATTACCAATAAAAATTAAAGATAATCATGGTTGTAGTGGTATTTGATAATTTAGGTTTGCTGACATGGTTGAAGTTGTAGAAATATATTTTGAATACAGTGTAAAGTAGTCACTCTATCCTTACACGTTGAGATCTCCTTTCGACTACTACTATCTCTGACCGCGGTCAGAAAATTAATTATACGATTAAAGCCTTATTCTACTATACTTTCTAACCGCGGTCAGAAACTCTAGCTGAGGGGATCTTACAGTGAGCGCGGGTAGAGCCCGAGTACTAATACTCCTAGTTTCTGACCGCGGTTAGAAACTCTGGCTGAGGGGATCTAGCAGTAAGCGCGGGTAGAGCCTGAGCCTTAGTACCGGCATTAGCCCGTTATAATTGCTGGGTTTTGCTGGGTTTTGCTGGGTTTTGCTGGGTTTTGCTGGGTTTTGCTGGGTTTTGCTGGGTTTGGCTGGGTTTTGGCTGGGTTTTGCTGGGTTATGCTGGCTCTAACCCACTTAAACCTATAATATATACCAATTAAATGCTAGTGAAGTAGGTACTTTTGATAAACGACGACTTGATCGTTCAGCTCTCTATTCACAGCTAGGGTAATACGTCTTCTGCCCTTTGTAAGTAAATCCCTTCTCTTATTCTTCCCCTCGTAATTGATCATTTATTTATTTCGCCTATTATGTCCCAGAGCCAGCAATCTAATTTGACATCCTCGATTTATGATGGAGATATAGACAATCTTGGTTATCTTACCCCTTCAAACCGACTTGGTACCCCTGAACCATCCACTAGCCAGCAGACGTTCGATCTCGACTCTATTGACTCCGAATTCCTTCGTCCGATTATTCCCCTTATACCTCCTACCTCACTTCTACGTGTTGGTCCCGATCGGAGAAAGGCATTTGTTCTTTATGACAAAATGACTCATACCGAATGGGTCGACTGGTGGTTACAGACTGATTTTGGAAGGAAGAGCAAGATCCATTGGGACTCAAACCACCAGTCTGATGTTTGGGGTAGGTTTAACCAGGTTGCAAATAGTATCGATGGGGCACCAAAGGTTATGTGTAAGAATTGCGGCCAGATTCTTGAGCATCCTTACACTATCCATCCTCATCCAACGGGCGACCGGAAAGCACAATATCATGGCACATCAACAATGTCAAAACATATCAAGAGCGCAGGGTGTCGAAAGGCTAAGGGTGGATCAAAGCTAGAGATCACAAGATTCCTCAGCAAAGCTGTATGTTCTATTATAACTTAATCTTTTATTCTCCTTACTAAATTTTTTTAGGATGATACTCCGACCGAGGCTCCTTTCTCACAAGAGGCCTGGGAGGAAGAGATTTTATCCTTCTTATCTCTTAATCGACTCCCATTTCAACTTATCGAGCACCCAACGTTTCAGAGCCTAATTCAAATGGCTCGCACCTCTCTATCCACCCCGTTTATCCCCTCTGCTGATACAATTCGTCGTCGGCTATCAAGCACAGTTAAGAGTCGGCAACAGAGTGTGCTTCAGATGCTTCCATCTCACTCAAAGATATCTATTGCCCTTGATTGCTGGACCTCTCCCTTCTCACAGGCGTTTATGGCAATCACTGGCTATTTCATTGATAGCGACTGGGTATATCGAGAGGTGCTACTAGACTTCAAGCCTATTTATGGGGCGCATACTGGTGCAAACCTAAGTAGTGCGCTGATAGAGACCCTCACAGAACATGGAATCGAAGATAGGGTGTTTGGGCTGACAACAGACAATGCATCAAACAACAAAACTCTTATGGAATCCCTTCAACAGGTTTTACCGGATGGTGTTATTGTTATTCGAATTCCTTGTCTTGCCCATGTTATCCAACTTAGCCTGAACCAGCTTCTTGGACACATCAAGGCAGTTCCAGAAAATGAGACTACAGAGACAAAGTGGACTGATCAACAGTCTAAAATGGCCCAGCAGAATGCACAACAACAGCAGCGAGGGATTTCTTCTACGCTGAATAAGATTCGTTACCTTGCAATATATGTGAACGCTAGTCCCCAGCGCCGGGAGAGTTTTTACAATCTCCAGCCCCAAAAAGTCAAGATTGCCCCAATCCAAGATGTGAAGACCCGGTGGAATTCAACATTCCTAATGCTTCGCCGCGCGAAGAGACTACGGTCTGTTTTTGGCCCTTTTTGTGAAGAGTATGCTCGTCTTGATCTGCTACCAGATACCGAAGAGTGGCGTCAAATTGACTATCTTCTTTGTATCACGGAGCCATTCTTTGATTATACTCTACAACTCTCAAAGACTCGGGATATTACTGCACATTATACTTTTAAGATATACAACCGGCTTTTTGAGCATCTTGAACAGTCAATGAAGCAGCTCAGACGGAAGCGTGTTCTATGGAAGAAACAGATGCTTGATGCGCTCGAAGCTAGTCGACTAAAGCTTGACGAATATTACTCTCAGACTGATCATATCCGAGGGTATATCTTTGCGATATGTACCATGCTTGCGCCTGTGAATAAGTTTCAATTCTTTCAAACTGATGACTGGGATCAAGAGTGGCGCGATAAATATCGCCAGGCATTCCAAAAAGCTCTCGTACCATATCAAGATCGGCTTTCTCATATACAAGACTCGCAACCTTCTTATAATCAACCTCGACCAAGTTCGAAGCTTGATAAGATGTTGAATAGTAATAGAAGACAGCTGTCGGGAGTCACAGATGAGATAACACAATATCTCGATAGTGGTATGTTAACCCTAAATAATATTAATATTTTACTAACTAGTTAATAGATACGATTGAAATTGCGCCTCTTGGTTTCTGGAGAGAGAATCAACACCGCTTTCCAGCTATTGCAGCTCTTGCAAGGGATATTCTCTCAATACCAGCAACAGGCGCTGGTGTTGAACGACTATTTAATACCGCTCGAGATATCTGTCATTACCGCCGGGGAAGAATGAAGTCCGAAACAATCCAAGAGCTTATGATGTTCCTTTGTACTTCAAGATTCGATCTTGAGGAGCAAGAGGCTAAGCGACTTGAAGAGTTTTTTACACAAGACGAAATTGAAGTGGCGAAGGAAGAGAAGGATGAGAGACCCGATGGGGTTGAAGTAGACCCAATTAGTGATACTGAAGAGCTAGATAAAGGGGATAAGGAGAATAAGGCGATAGAGGATATTGAAGATGATATGATTGAGCCTAAGCTACCGGATAATGGTACGCAGCTCCGATTATCAGGACGGAAGCGTAAACAGCGAGATGATGATAATTTCCAGTATCACTAGTTAGCTAAAATATTATCTTCCTACCCTAAATCTACATACTCTTGATATAGATAAGATGCAAGAGAAATACCCAAAATTACAATAAGAGATTGTATAAATTATGCAGTGAGGATTCCTTGGTATATTTGTCTTATTTGTAACCCAATTGGGGCCCCAGTATGGGTCCGGGTTGAGGGTAGTAACCCAGAACCCAGCGCTGGGTTGAGATTTTGGACCCGGACCCAACCCAAACCCGGGTTGGGTCCGGGTTGGGTCCGGGTCCGGTTGGGTTCTGCGGAAGCCTAGTCGGGCCCACCCGACATTCTACCAACCCTCATCCGCTACAGTTGGTTGCATCTGCGCTTCCAACACCCCAGTCTAGCTGCGCATCCGGACTCCAACTCCAACGTCGTCTACACAGTTCCTGACTCTGCCGATAGTCTTAGCGAATGGGCCTCTCAGACCTTTACCGTGGAGAGCGATGCCCAGTCCGCCGACGAGGTCATTTCCACCATCGCACCAGCACCCGACGCCCGGCTGTACTATGTCACCCAATCAAATGAGCTGCTCCTACACACTGCACACTGGCGCATGGATGGAGTCGGTGGGCTGTTTCTCCTCGGCCAGCTGGTGGACTTGATGGTCTCGCACGCCGGCACACTCCTCTCAGGAAAGCTGCCAGACCCCTTTGATTCCTTCCGATGGGGATCGGAGATTACGCGGCTAGTGCCACCAGTCGAAGAAGCCGGTAACATGCCACTTATCGCGACCGAGGAGCAGAAGGCTGTCGCTCACGGGGCAGTCGGCACCTTTGCCCTGGCGGCGGGTGCCCTCGGGGTGCCGTATAACGATGATACCTCCAGCATGCCCTCCGGAACGCGGGCCGCCGAGCTTATGTTCTCGCCCGCTACCACATCCGCCGCTGTATCCGCGGCGAAGGCACTTGGCGTCGGGGTCACAGCCGCCGTCCATGCCAGTCTGGCTGTGGTCAACTTCCGGCACGCGATCGCCGAGCACCAGGGCCGCCACTACACTAGCACCATCAAACAGTCGTTGCGACCGTATCTGCCCGAACCTTACTCGACCCCCGCGGCAGCAGCTGGGTTATACACGTCTGGCTGGTTGGCACGGGTCGAGGGCCTCCGGCACCTGGGAGGAGAATGCCCGCATGTATCAGGCAGAGTATGAGAAGGGAATTAGCAGTGAGTATCTCCAGGCGCACCGGGAGTATGCGTCCACTTTGGTCGAGATGATAAAGAATTTGCCGGCCCCGACAGAGCCACCCAGCGATATCGATATCAGCAGCATGGGAATCATGGAGAAATATCTCGAGCGTGAATATGGAACCCCGGAGCGCGGGTTTAGCATCACGCATGCTGGGGTGGGTGTGGAAATAATTTCGCGCCAAGGAGTGGTTTTTGTGTGGACATTCCGTGATCAATTGACACTGCGGTTAGTGTATAACGAGGCTTTCCACACTCCGGAGCAGATGGCAGAATTTTTACAAGACATCCAAGTGGAACTTTTGAAGCAATTAGGGGTGGCGGAGTAGAGAACTGTCGGATTTAAAGAGTCGTTGAGAATATGACTTTAGGGCTTGCACTCCAGATTTTCTTTAACTCATGTAATCCGCTTTGAGCCTCGTGGAAATTTCGAGTGCTTTAATATATTAGTTTGCTTTTTGTTTGCTTTTAGTCCAGTATGCCTATATATTTATGAGAAGGTAGACACGCAGCCAAGAATAAAAGCAGAACCGAGCGAAACATGCGCCTGCAATCTGTCAGGCAATATCCCGCTCCGAGACAGGTCGCGTTGCTTCGATTGTACTTTTAATGTGGTTTCTGTTCGGATTCCCTGAGTATTGGTCCATCGGGGCGGCCTCTCTATCTTCCTCGAAGGGATGAAACGATCGGTTGCCACTCAACAACTCCGATGCAGTTTGCTTGCTCCTAGATAATGACAATGCGCTGGTAGTGGGCTGCTTATTTTTGTTTCGCAGGCGGCGTGCTAGTTCCATAATATTAGGCAGGCATACGGACATGAGAGAAATCGGGCCTTCACACTGCACCCAACAGATATATCGGATGGTGCTCCATGTCAGATCCTCTTCCAAGGCAGAACCGCCCATCAGGAGAGTAATAAGACGACCAATGGACAAGATGACCACTCTGACGTGTGCCAATCCTGGTTAGCAAGTTCGTGATAGTTAGACAGCACCTAATGTGGTTGGGGAACTTACGAGTAACCGCAAATAAAGAGGCCAATTAGCATAGCCTTCTTCGCCTTGGACATGTGCAACGACCAGAGAAGTGGCAGCGGGATCAACAGGATAATCAAATCCAGTATTGCACTGGGGGCAGCAGTCCCGGTAAAGAATTTCCACTGCGTGAAGCATCTGGCGCCGGGAACAGCCTGCCAGGCGGCATTAATGGGCGTACACTGGAAGGTGGTCAACAACCCGGACCCGATCAGCCAGCAAACACAGAGGGCACCGACCGCCCACAGCGTAGGGATGACCCAGGTGGCTCCCCGTCTCAGCACTCGATAGTAGAAGCAAAGCACCGATAGTTTGGGCAATGTAATGCATAAATCGTATAAGTAGGCGGCGGCAAAAATAAGCTTAGGGCCCGCGAGTTGATTGCTGATGGGTAATGTGGCTGAATGACGACCCAACCCCAGAGAGATCCAGTAGAATGCAAGGGCGAATTCGGCGATAATGAAGGGCTATAAGACACAGGGTTACCTCACAATGCTCGGCACCAAGGCGAGGAGAGCCCCTATAGGGACCAGCACGTACCAATGTTAGGATGGCAAATGCATCATCGTAGCCAAACTTTCGATTGGGCGAGCCCCAGATAGACCAACAACGGAGGGCGATCGACACCACAGCTAATATGAGCATCAAGACACAAAGGGCAATGAGCCCCGACTGTCGGTTGCCATCAGACTCTGCGGAGGACATGTTACGACCGCTCTCTCGGTCCTGAAGCGAACTTGGCCTAATCATACATGGATGGGGGGCGTACGAACCTGAGAAGAAAGGAGAGGCGGAAACAGTAAGGCAATAAACAGTAAGGCAATGAAGGAGTTAATGTAAGGATAATTACTCACGAGCAATTTGGCCTGAGATGCAGGTCTGTACATAATTAAGACAAATACAAACACAATCCCTGCGGAGTATGTAGGACCATATTGATCTGTGCATCCGTTCAAACAAGAGTCGACGGCATTTGCGGCCTTGTCGAGTCTTTTCAGGTGTCTTATTTTAATACGCATTAGTTTCCAACATAAACGACGGAACAAGGGGCAAAAAAGCTTAACATACAACATGACTAGGGACATGCCACTATCTGTGAAACCCACACGGCTGATGGACTGGGCTGGCTTAGTCTACGGAGTATTTTGGGGGGCTGGGAACATCCACTATTTAATGTTACATCCATTGGTCTCGGTTTTGCGCTAGCAAACTAAGGAACGTCGCCCGCCCAATTGGATAGAACGGCGCGATCCACATGCCTGCGCGAGTATGTCTTGGCCTATTCACTTACTGCATCAAGCGCAGATATCACACCTCGCGACACGCCGGTGATCGAGGCCTATGGCCGCTATGGGAGAGTTGATTGCGATTGTGATTGACAAATGCTGCCTGGCAAAAACTTACCACCTTTACCACGGGAGAAATCCCAGGTTGTATATCTATAGCCTTTTTTTTCATTATGTAGTGACCGTCGGAATTTTGTTTCGGTAGAAAGTTATTGCGCTGGATTAAGGCACGTACTATATATATTAATATAGGTCCGCTATAGGCCGTACTCCATACGGAGTAATCTTGTGGGGCGTAAGCTCAGGGGGGCCGGGCCGGGCCCCCCCGTGCACCCGTCTCTTGCGGGCCGGCCCTGGGATCCACGGGTGCTTAGGTAGGTGCTTTCCACCTCCAGGGCTGGGCAAGGTATCACGATTAACTAATTGAAATATTGCGGTGTTTTTTTTTCGGTAGTTAGAATATTATATTTTTAGTCATATGCCCATTGCTCTACGCTAATTATAATGGGGCTCTTAAATGCATACATGTTAAATAACATAACTTGAAGACAATGGCATAAGAGGCTCCCCCCTAACATAACCACCTGGATTCCGACAAGACACTGCTGGTTCAAACACCACCATTATGCACTAGAATGGGGCACCCAGCATTGTCCCATGCACGCCAATGTGAACCAATCGCGATCGTGGGCATAGGTAGAAGCGCTACGTCGTCATCAAGTTTGGCGTGCTGACATTTGCATTAGGATGCTGATTACCAGGGAAAGCTTCACCATCCAGACTGTGGGAGTTGCTCGTCAGGACGAGGCGGGTCATTGCGTTGTTCTATCGGAGCGCTACAATACAAGGGCATATTATCACCCTGACGCCGAACGACCAGGAAAATATTAAAGTCCGGCTTGGTGGTATCATTCGCTAACTGTGCCCAACGTTTGAGTGTAATTATGTAATAGTACATTTGTGATGCACCCACCTGGGCACCCGCAGGGAAGTGTTTGCCCGCCTGTACCCCCTAAATCTGTTATCAACGGTTGACATCAAACTCAATGACCGGGCCATTATAGGCCTTTCTCCCACTGATCAAATACCATACGAGCCCAATAAGGAACTCGCCAGTGAAAACTACAATTGACCAGTTCATGTTCGCCAGTGTGACCGGCATCTCGGCAGGAAAGAAGGAGAAGAAGATAGCAATTGTTAAGAAACAAATTGAGGCAATATTGATAATAATGCTGAATTTGCCGAGCTTCCAGGGGCCATATGGAATTGGATCTCCTCTGATCTTCTTCATGAGAATGAGCACAATGGCGATTTCATAGGAACCGAACAAACCCGCGGTGGTCAGCGAGATGATGGCGTTGAATGCTGCCGTTGATCCAACGTTAATGATGCAGATACAGCCGGTAATGCATGCGCAGAGGCCGACAGCGCGGAGAGGGATGGCGGACCCGGAGCTGACCTATATGCATGGAATAAAATTAGTCACACCTCTCTACAGAGGCAAAGAAGGTGATAATCAGCCTTACGTGAGCAAGGAAATTCGAGAATGGCAATCCCTTGTCTCTGGCAAAGGCCCAGGTGAGACGCGAAGCGGAAGCCAGGAACCCAAACGACGCGCAAATAACCAATGCTATGGGAATGGCGGTCATCACAGATGTTCCCGCATGGGACTTGGTGGCCGCGTAGAATACTTCGATGAAGTCGTAGCCGGTGGCGCTGCTCAGGGCGTCATCCACATTTCCGATACAAAATAGGAAAGCGACGACGATGACGAACCCAAGCGTGCCATTTAACAGGATTGTGCCGATCATGCACCAGGGAACGATAATAGAAGCATTGATGACTTCTTCGGCTGTGGGGATCTGTGAGCTTACGATTCCTTCAATTACTGACTTTAATCTTACCCATATGGCAGGGGCCGTCATACCCTGCAAAAATTAGTTAGAAAAGGTCGTAATCGACGGGAGGATGGGTGTCACACCAATGAATGGGAGGTTCGTGCCCGCCAAGCCAATCAACCAGGTCAGACCTGCGTTGCTCCACCCTGAACTGTTTTCAAAGGTCCCAAAAACGAATGATGCATCTTTGTGAGGTGCAAGATAAACGAGAGGAATGAGAATGGCGAAAAATCCCGCGACATGAAAGATCAGAATCAGACCCTCGACCTGAGGAAGTAGCTTTGCCCCAATGGAGTTGACAACCACGCAAATAACCAATGCAGCGAACATCATCAAGGTTCCCTGCCAGCCCTCCAAAACATAATTTGGGTAATTCAAGACTACAAGGCCCTGGGTGACTGTGGCCGCAAAGTAGACACCAGCTGCAGTGTTGGCCCACCATCCAATCATGGCCATCCATCCCGTCACCCAGCTCAAAAATTTTGCCTGGCCCTTTGGGGCTAACATTGCCACCCAGTGGTATTGTCCGGAGGAGGTAGGGGCCCTGTTACCTGTTTAGCCTTGACTCTTATATTATTTGGGCGGGTTTCATACATTGAGGCCATCTCGGCCAACGAGGATGCAGTTACCAAAGCGCCAAACCAGCAAAATAAGAATCCATAGACGAGTGTCACTGGACCACCATCGTTCATTACAGTTAAATTAGCACTACGGTATATGGTTAGTTTGAGTCCAGTGAAGGTTGGGACAACTTAATCTCACAAAAGCACAGCTTCCCAAGTGCACATCATGGTTGTCGTGAATCCCAACATGGACAAGAATCCAAAGTTTCGCTGTTTGCGTTAACTGAGTCCACCCCAAGATCTTTTCTTCGGTGAAGCCATACCTGAAACTGTTGCTTCTTGCCCTGCTTTGCCATATCTTCGGCATCGCGATTCTTGTAGCTGCTGGAGCTCAACTCCTGGACCGCCATCTCCCCATTCTTGAACGGCATTTTGGGGTTATGTTGCAAAATTCGGCAAAGGTAGTCTATAAAAGGCAAACCTAGGATGAGTAGTCGGAATAGGGAAAGAGGAAGAAACTAAGAAACAAGCATTGAAGGATAAAAGACCGTGCTCAGCACTTGTCTGGTTATCGGACGTCCAGATAGATACTAGGAAATGTCGCTTAGCCCTTGGCAGATTTATCAGGTTCACTTCATGAATATGGGAACGCTTTTCCGGAATCCAGACCGCTCGTAGATCGGGTGCAATCAATCTTTACTCGAGACAAAAGCTAGTATGTAGAATCACCGACAAATTTTCACTATTCGTTGACACGCTCAACCTACGTATACACTATACACTAGCTCGGTCCTTTCGGTGTACTACTTACGCCACATGGATTTACTATAGTATTTCCGAATCAGCATCCCGTTGCCTTAATTAATTCAAAGCATATTGGCAGATCAGAACCATGCCCCGCTGCTGTGGGGCTGCATGTAACACTTCTAAGGCCCAATTGGGGGAGGGGGCGCAATTAGAAACATTATTGGTAGACTCGTACTCCGTAAAGTACGGAGTAGTCACGGAATCACTGTAAATCTGTAAATACAAAGTATTCCTAGTGCATATTTGCGCCTTTAATCTATATGCACAAAGTCGAAAGCTTGTGGACAAAATAACAACCCCGCTTTCACATCTGTTTATGTCTTCTCAACTTCCTACTTTAAGCATTGATATACCTTTTCGACACCTTTCCATCCTTGATTTAACATGGATTCTATCATTGACTGGTCCTTACGTCCAGTCTACTCGCCGGAGCAATTGAACCAGTACTTTAACCGGATTGGTCTCCCTCAAAAGTACCGGGAGTCACCGGTGGTCAAGTTCGGTGCAAGTGTCGACAATGAGGCCGCCCTAGCCTTTTTGAAAGTTTTACAACGCTACCAGGTGGCAGCGGTGCCTTTTGAAAATCTCAATCTGCATTATGCAGTCCGCCGCTACATTGACATTGATGCCCAGAAACTATTTGACAAGATAGTAAACCCCAAATCCCATCGAGGGGGCTACTGTATGGAGAATAGTACTCTTTTTGGGACCGTCCTCAGGACTATTGGATACAATGTCACGTCGGTCGGAGGTCGGGTAAATGAGGCGGTCCAGCCCATATCAGCCTCAAAGGACTGGAAAGGCCCAAAATACGATGGATGGTATGGTCATTCCTTCAAAATATATCTGAAACATACGGAATACTGAAAAATCAAACATAGGAACCACATGGTCAATATTGTTGCTTTCGGTGAACAAAAGTACCTGATAGATGTGGGTTTCGGCTCGAATGGGCCACATCAGCCACTTCCATTAATCAATGGGTTTGAGGCGCACAATGTCGGCGAGCAGTCTGCACGGCTCATTTATGGGCCTATCGCCCAGCACACGAGGGCTGGCCAATTCCTCTGGCAGTACGAGATCTGCAATGTGGGTGGAGCGTGGATTCCTGCCTATTGCTTCACTGAAACGGAATTCCTTCCGGAAGACTTTACGATCATCAACTACTATATGAGCACTTGTCCGGAGAGCTGGTTTCTTTTCCACGTGATGTGTATACGGATGATTCTGGACGATGAAGGTGAAAAGGTCATTGGTGACCTAACACTATTCGACAATACACTGAAGCGCCGCTTGGGGGCCACGTCGGAGGTCCTGGAATCCTTCGCCTCTGATGAGGAGCGTGTGGCTGTTCTGGAGAAATATTTTCACATCTCAATTTCAAAGGAAGATCAGGAAAGTATCCGCCAAACACCCTCAGAAATTCCGTAGTCTTGTCTATTTAACAACTTTGCAACCTCATCAATATAACCTGATCGGTTGTCCATATTTTCAATAGACAAGGAATTTAATTGATAGCTTATGTGTACTCCGTATAAATAAATCAGACCATACTAATCATTCTCTACACTCCATTCATATGAGCAACTCACTGGAGGATATGGAAATTGACAGGGGTACGGGGCCAATTTACGCACCCCGACGGGGAACGTGACGCCACGTGTGCACCAAAGCCATAGCCCACAATAGACCGCCAAAGCCCATCGCTATACATAGTCCAATATACCCCGTATTGGTATCACTATAGCCGAGATTAACCCAAGACATTTCGTTCTTGCAGGGCTAAGCATTTGCTTTAATCTTTCTGACGGATTCTACCCGACTCTTCCGGCTATGCCCATGAGGGATATATATCCATGTCCATTCAACCCTGTAATACGTGCTAGGATCTTATTACGGAGTCCAATACTCCGTACACCAATTACTCCTAAAGGTATACGGAGCTCGGAGTACAGAGTAGTGGCAATTAAGTTAAAACTCTGAAATTTTAGCAAAAAAGACAATGGCAAGATTCTTTGTAATGCTGTATGTATGGTTACCTATCTATGTAATAAATCTACCATCAAGGCAAATTTAGGCTAGCACCAAAGGTCACGCATGTCAAAGTTCTTGAATAAATGTATGGCCTGTCTATGTTGCTGCTTATACGGGTCTCATGATGAATATTGCGAACTATTTACAAACACGCTCCATCGACAGACGCCAGGGCTCGTCTACATTCGACCATGGAGATGAGGTCGCCATTGCGGTCTTGTACCTCTTGGTGATGATGATAATGGCTGTGCTGATCCGACTTGCCTTTCGATTCTTCATGCTTCGCTCATTGCAACGAGACGATGGGATAATTTCCCTTGCGCTGGTATACGTTCCCACTTGTGCCTTACGACACACCCCTTGACTAGATCATTGCCGTCCAGTCTCTAATGCCGGACTTTCAAAAAGGATAGATCTTCGGCATCGCCCAATCTGGTGTTATCTTTCAAGGGACAAAATATGGTATGGGGAAGCGTCAATCTGCCTTGTGTACGCAGCAAGTGATCGAAGTGGAAAAGGTGAACCATTCTTCCTGAATCAATCAATAATATTTACCAATGCCAACATCTTTCCTAGATCCTATATGTATCTGATCTCCTTTACGTTCTTGCCCATAGCCTCACGAAAGTCTCAGTCCTAGAATTCCTGCATAAATTGTGCGTTAATAAATCACACAAAAAAGTATGCTTTTGGACATCGATCATCGTTTTAGTCTGGACATTTCCAGTCTTCTTTACCTTGGCTTTCAAATGTGGAGCATCAAGACCATGGGAAATGGACAATGGTAGATGTATTGATACTGTGAGCATTGACCTTTAACCTCAGCGATCCAATTCATACTGACTGACAACCTGATTTCTATAGTTCAGGTTCTGGGCAGCTATATCCCCCGTCGACATTGCTACGGAGTTAATTATTTGCCTCCTCCCGATTTATATTATCAAGCCTGTTCAAGTTAGCTTTGGAAAGAAAGTCCCCGTCGTGGTCGCATTCGCGTACCGCCTAACGTACGTAAGTCTCTGAATTTATGGATTTCCAACTAAATGGGTGCCTAGTGTAATAATAGCGATCATCCTGCGCCTGGTTTTTATGCGAAATGCCCCCAATTCTACAGATATGACACAATCCGCCTTTGAGACCAGAATTACCACCCAATGCGCCCTATGCGTCACCCTCATTACAGCATGCATTCCGTGCTTAAAGCCTTTTCTCGACGCCTTCGATAGTGGAATGCTTGGCGTTGGTATGCGGAAGCGCACTGTTGGGAGCCATAATAACTTCTATAACAACTCATATGCGTTGGCGAGTATGAGCTGGGGAGCAAGGGAGGCTACATCGCGTTCTCGTTACTTGGAAGATGAGGTGGAGGGACTGGGAACGTCCGCCGCTGCTTTTGCTTTTACCCCTCCGGTCAAGCCACAGCAACTAGAAGAAATATGTCCTTCGATGGGAATCCAAAGGACGGACCAGTGGAGCATTAGGTGTGAGTATGTCGATACAAAGGCCAGGTCGCTCGGGGAGGGATTAGAGGAGTCGGAGACAAGCGGTAGCCAAGTTGAGCATTCATTGTGATGAGGACCACGCACATTTGTCTATCGCTGGTCTTTGGGTTTTCTTATGGCTTCAAAATTGCTTAAAATTAGAACACTGGACATGACCAACCATCATTAATAAGAGAACCTGTGGCCAATTCCTTCGACACAAAATCTGGGTGCAACTTGAAAAGCTTGACAAGAACAACATCCGGTTTTAAAAGAGGAGAGAAAAAAATAAAAGCAGAAGCATAGAATAGCATGTAGAAGGTGGCGGCCAACTAACGCCTACGCGCCTCGCTGCTCTATCTAGCGCACTGGGGATAGATATTCAGCCCATATAGTAAAAGGCATATTTCTCATTCTAATTGAAAAAGCTATCAACGCCCTTCTTTTCTACTCCGTTTTGTCTTTAGCCTCGCTTTATTAGCACCGCACACACTTTGTAGTCTACATGAGTGAATGATTGATAGTGAAGGTTGGTACGGGGTGAGCACATGCAAATGCTGGCTGTTGTATGTTTCTTTTTTTTTATATAAATTTGAGTTGCATAGAGAGTAGTCAGTATAAGAACCCTGAAAACGAAGTAAATGTGATATGGTGTCGCTAAAAACCACGGTTGAACTATCATTCTGTTTCGAGCGAACTTTTAGACACTCTCTTTAAATCACTTTTAAGAAGCCACTATTAAAATACTAACTTTTTGCTCAATGGCCCCATGGGGTCTCTACAAGGAGATCTCTATAATAGGACCCTTGTAGATGTGCCGGGCACGCACAATATAGTATATAATGGCAAGGAAGACGCTGCCTCCGATTGCCAGAATGCTCCAGTTCATGGTCTCCACCGTTGGGTTCATTGTACTTGGCCAGAAGCTGAAAAAGACGACGATGGTGACGTAGATAATCGCATACCCGTTGATCACAGTCCCAATGATGCCGGGGCAATGGAACGGTCCCCAGACAAGCTTCGCACCGGGCACGTTGACAATGTCATCCTCGTTGTCATTAAATCGGGAAATGTCGCCACGGATGCGGCGGTAAAACAAAAGAACGGAAACCGTGAGGTAAGAGAGGTAAATACCGGACACTGCCATGGATACAATGTCCTCCATGGCGGTATTGGAACCAATGTTAATAAGGGAAAGCAACACAGCGATGGTCACTGTAAGGATTATGGCGAAAATAGGTAACTGTTTCGTGGAAGAAACCTTGAAGGGCAAATGTTAGGCCATGCAAGGCTTCTAATTGATAGAGAAGTACTTACTTGACTCCACAATCGCCACCCGGGAACTCCCCTATCCCGAGAGAAAGACCAAAGCTGCCGAGAAGCCGCAGCCAGTAAACCCATGAGGGAACAGACATAAATAATGATAACGATAGCACACATGGTCAATGAACCAGGTACTGAGTTTGTTGCTTCCATGAATATACCCATGAAGTTATACCCTGTGGCTTTCCCCAGCGTACCACCAAGGTCGGCGTCGGTGCAGAACATCATAACAATGATCATACCGAAGCCGAGACAGCCGTTTATTCCGACACTAATCATAAGGGCGTTGGGAATAACCGTTGAGGCATTTGCGACCTCTTCAGACATCTATTCGGGTTAGAAGCATGTAGAGGAAACCGTAACCCGAAGGAAACTTACATGCACGGCAGCATCACCTCCAGCAAAGGCAAAGGCACAACTGGTCATACCCACGAACCAGGATAGACCTTGCGTGGCAAAGCCTCCTCCATTTTGGAAAGACAAAAAGACCTGCTCCTTTGTGTTATGATCCGCCATATAAGTGAGGGGGATTATTATGCCGAAGAATCCAAGAATATGCACAACCAGAATTACGGCCTCAATGCGGGGCAGCAAGTTGCCGCCGAGCAGGTTCACGGCCAATGCAAGACTGAGTGAACCCCAGACAATCAATGTTCCTTGCCAAGGCAGAGCATTGTAGAGGTTGTTCCCTAGGATCGCGGCACCCTGGATCATCTTTCCTGTCAAAAAGGCGCAAGCGGCGAAGGCACTCTGCCAGCCAAGCACAGCAAACCATCCTACGGGTTTAAGTATCAGCAACAATGAATAGCTCCAGTGGGTGGGTGCATGAAGCGAAAATGTACCTGTGATAAAACTCAGGAATTTTTGGAGTTTAGCTGGGGCAAGCATTGCAGCCCAGTGGTATTGACCTCCTGCGGTAGGCGCCCTATTTTATAGTTAGCTTTAAGCCTTAGGTTAATTGAGAATGAGCAACACACATGGAGGCCAATTCCGACAGGACCATGAAATTAGCAAAACAGCCAACCCATCCAAAGATGTAGGCATAGATCGCACCACCCGAGCCGCCACTATTACATGTTAGAGGATGTTGCAAGGCAAGTTGTTGACATGTGAACACACTTTGTAAGAGGGCCAGTGAAGGTGCTAGGCAACCGATTAGCGATGGATTACGTGAGAATTTGGAATTCGACGACTCACCCAAGAAGGCCTTCCCAAGTGCCGAGAATAGTACAGCTGAAACCGAGGATCGATAGAATGCCGAAGTTTCGCTGATTAAATAGACGTGTCAATATTCTAACCGGGTGTGTTTTGCCTCGAGTCATGCATTGCATACCTTAAGCACTGGCTTCTTTCCCATCCGCTGGAGATGCGCATTATCACGCTCCACCTGCCCAGCGCCCCTGCTGGTGACAGAAGTACTGCTCTTCATTTCATAGGCCACCATAGCTGGTTTTTGAAGGAATAGAATGGACACAAGTGGGAGGTAGATGTCAACGTAAATATGAGGAAAGCGACTGGGTTAAAAGTACAAGAATGTTCGGGAAAAAGTCCATTGGCCAATATCGGAATGCGGGTGGAAAGGTGTGCAATTTGATCAGATGCATGTATGTTACATCGACTAGACTTGAGAGTACATGAGTGGACGACGCTAATGCAATATGCTTGTTCCAATTTAATCTCAGACATGGTCTCCCCGACGGACGTTCCAAGGAGGCCCTAGGCCCACCACATGCGCTATGCGGCAATGTCCACAGTGTCGATCACACGCGGGAAGGATCCCCCAGGAAGCGCACCATACCCAATTACACCACGGCATGGATATTCTATGTGGGGCATATACCGGGCATGGCTACTCATAGGGCAACAAGCAATTGAGGGTTGAACTAATGCGAGGGGTCGGCCCCCGGGGGCCAGAATACGGGACCGAATCCTTTGAGTAAAGGGGGAGCTGAACGTGATAAAGGCTCGGTATTACCATGTCCTTTTACAATGATTATTGTCAGTTAAAAAAAAATTTAAAGAAAGAAACATCGCACCAAGTGAAGAAAGAAGTAGGAACAATGTCATTCAGAAAACAGACCGAACATATATAAAACATATAGAGATCGAGATTAGCGTCGCGCGAGAATTAGAAGAACACCCCTTCAGAGACCTTCGTATACATGGTGTTTATCTACTAATGGCTGCTGAGACGGGAGTTGCATTTTAGTCGCGCTATTCTGGGCACTGGACATCGAAGGCGTACACTACTAGGTCGCGCGGCGACATATTAAAAAGCATACGGCATTTTCTCTCAGCATCATTATACTCTTTAATAGTTCCCCTTCCTTCTTTTTTCTTCCTTTTCAAGTAACTCACCACCGTTTCACATATTTTGGCTCAATGGGCACACGATTCAAAGGTGACACCAAAGACCCGGCAGTTAATGTCACCACATGGGTTCTTTTGGTTACGATCATCTTTAGCGTCTCCGCTCGACTGGCAACGAAAATTCGGCTGTTCAAAAGGCTCACCACAGATGATCTTCTGATCATCGCATCCCTGGTCTTCGGCATCGGTCAGAGTATTGTTGTTTCACTCGCAGTTGGATCGGGTTACGGAAAGCATTCCAAAGATGTCTCAAGCACAGATATGGAACAGGTGATGAAAGTACGCATCTTCCGCTTTCTTGTGATCGGTTACTCGATCTTTTTCTTTTTGTGAAGCTAAGGCTAATTATGTGTCTATTGCCAGAACCTTTTCGCGGCGTCTCTGCTATACCTCTTAAGCCTTACCTTCTCAAAGCTATCTCTGGTCGTGTTTATTCGAGGTCTTACACCATCTGCCAAAGATAAATGGCTCGCCCGAGGTGTCGAGGTCATTGTATATGGCTGGATAGTTGTTACAATCTTTGGAACTGCATTCCAATGCTCTCTGCCTCATACTTGGGACTTCCAGAATGGTCGATGTTTTAACCTGGTAAGTGGTGTTTTGCTTTTGTCGCTATCACTTCCTACGCCCTTAATTCGGATAATACTAATGCAGTTTGACGGGTCCTGTTCAGTTAGCTTGGCGTTATTTTGTCGCTATCTCCAACATCGTTACCGACCTCTTGATTGTCACCCAAGCGATGATCCTGGTTTCTAGCATCCAAACGACCCTGGGGCGACGACTGGTTTTTGCAGGTATTTTCCTGCCTCGGCTCTTGTGGGTAACCCAGCTCTACGGAGTGATCTCCGTTATAGTTCCAAACTCAAAGCTCATCCTCTTTCCATCGATAGTGTGACGGTCGCAACGATCGTCGAGCTTGCCTTCATTAAGAAAGCCACGAAAACAAAGGACCCAATGTTTCAGATGTGTGAAATCACTATTTTCGAAGTGCTCATTCAGTGCCTTAGTATCGTGACGGCGTGCTGGGGACAACTGAATCCGTTCTTATCCTGGATGCGATCGAACGGACTCAAGCTCGATGGCGTGGAAGACCCAACCTCTTGGAGCTACAAGATGCGCTCACAATCACACGTGCAGTCTAAGTCGCGGGATCATAAAGTCAAGTTCGAGAGCCACCAAAATTTGGGTTTTCCGGTGCGAGACGATCAAATTTTGGTGACGCAGGATTGGGAGGTCGACAGTCAGTCGAGCCAGGCGCACATAATGGGAGATTCCGGGACACATCCATAGGTCAGGACCAGAAGTGGTCCAACTCCTAGTTGACAAATAAGAATAATAAGCTTCTCACATCCCGTGGGGATCCCGATATTGATATTGATAGTGTGTTTGTAATACTTTTTTTCTTCTACAGAGTAATTCCACTAGCAATATCGAGCGCATCGTATGATGAGACATGGGTTTCGGGGGCCAAAACATAACTCCTACAGGCCAAAATGGCTAGGCCTCTTATATGCGGCATTTTTGAATCTATCCCTGTCGATAGGCATATATTTTTAGGTAACCGCTGCAACACTGTTATCGGTTCTTCGAAAGTTTTTTGCACCCCTGCTCTACCCCTGCTCCTCGACCCGCCTATTGAAAACGCACGTCAAACCCTCCAACCATTATTGAGTGGGTTTTATTCCCACTCCGGGGCTATGTTTTACCGGGAAATAACCCCTCGGTCTTTCTTTATCAAATTTTATTAACCCGGCCTTGCCCTGGTGTGAGCTCCCTAGTCCATACTCTTCCGTTAGTCACTTGAACACATATTCAAACCAATTTCAATATGGGGACAGCAACAAATTCTCTCGTTTTAGAACTAGCAACACCGGAAGACGTTCCTGCCATCACCGAGGTATGGTTCGCTTCCTTCACACAGCCGATAATCGGGGAAATCTTCCCCAACACTCCTGGTATGCACCAATGGCATCGTGATTGGCACATGAAGGACATTCAAAACCCAAACTGCAGATATCTGAGAGTAGTTGATACCGAATCGAAAGATGAGCAAGGCCGACCGCGACTAGTTGCTTTTGGGAAATGGGACCTGGCCATGCCAGATGAGCGAGGTCGTCGCTTTCCAATTTGGCACGCAGACTCACCTTACCAGCAATGTGAGGATTTCATTGCGGAACTGGAGGAGTCGCGGAAACGCGTCATGGGTGACGAAAAGCATTACTGTATGAATGAACCTCCTTCAAAAATACATAAGGGAGGAAATTCTTACTGACATGCGGAACTGAAAAAAAGACCTGGATACACTAGGCACTCATCCCGATTACCAACGGCGCGGAGCTGGGTCTATGCTTGTCAAGTGGGGCTGCGACTTGGCGGATAAGGATGGTGTTGCGGCCTACGTGGATGCAAGCAAGGAGGGCGCACCGCTATATCAGAAACATGGATTCGTGGATTTCAATCCGCCCGACGCGGACGTGGCTGCGATGGCTCGCCCTAAGGCAACTCCGAGCGATCGCACTTAAATTGCGGAATGCACCCGACTATGCTTCCATGCCGCGACCTCTGTAATTGGAGAGAAGGGGGAAATAGATTTCACCTTACTGGCTCGGGTGGTAGCTGATATTTAGTGTTAAGTCTCGCAATGTGGCCTATTTTCTTAACAGGCTTGATGAAGCATTACAAGCGTCTCTCATATTACTTACCGTCTTCGAAGAATAACGCTCTTTTTCCCCGATCATCTAAAAATGAAGACAGTCTTGAATTTGGTATATGATTTTCTATGCGGCTCAAGTTCAGTCTGACAGCTTTCCGAGCCTATTCATGCATCTATCAGCGGAGTCTTGTGTCGACTTGGGAGGAGGAGCCGCTACGTCTGAATGCGTATCCATGATTAAGACCACCGTTCATTACAAAACTGTGTATCGTGCGCTCGCTGCTTCCCTCTAGAGATATAAAAGCATGGTACAGCTTCTCCTAGAAAGAGAGCGGACATCAATACGTAGGGCGGGAACTACGGCAATGCTTCCGGGGGTTGTCCGGCTTCCTAACTACCTACCACCCTATTGAACAATCCACCGAGAGCTTTCACATTGGATAACATTAAATGCAAAGCATAGAGCAGGTGAGCTATACTGCTAAATTCAATCCTTCGATTATGCATTATCGAGGACATAGAAGTGGAACCCTAGGAAGACAAGGTAAATTCAATTGGCAGAGCTGTTGAGCGATCCTATATACATATTCCGGTGTAGGTAATCTCGCAGCATCGGATCTAATGTCCCAGAACCATTGTTTCAACTTTAGCATCGTATTTGTGGTCTTTTTGCCACTTCTTCGAATACTTGACCCCAAATCCGCTGCTGAAAACTTCTCGAATAGCCTCCAACGGCATCCCTTTGCACTCAGGGTAAAACAAAACCACGAAAACCCAACCGAAAAAGCATATTCCGGCATAGAACCCAAAAGCACCACTTGGGGTCCAACTCTTCATCATGGAAAGGAAAGTCGATGAAATGATGATATTGGTGCTCCAGCATGTGACGGTGTTCTAGTCCGGTGGGTTAGCATGTGTATTAGGAACATGGAATGGGGGCAGACATACTATCATAGTTCCCATTGCTCGAACTTCGAGCGGAATTAGCTCAGTGCCAATCCATGCAATAGTTGCAACACCGGATGAATAGCAAGCGACGTAGCAAATAATCGCGACAAGGACCAGGGTACCTGGCCAGCCTACATTGTTACTTTCCACAACCAGTGTCTCAGTATCTATTGGGATATATCGGAACGCAATGACAGCGACGATCATGCAGATAGACATCCCAAGGACGGTGATTGTTAGAAGAGTACGACGGCCAAACTTATCCACAAGCACGAGATTGACAATCGAAAAGACAAAATTTGTAGCGGAGACTGTGATGCCGACGGCTGTGGAATTGCTGAATCCGACAATCGAAAATAGCGTTGCTGCATAGTACATTAGAGTGTTGAACCCTCCGAGTTGACTAATTGCCATGATCATGCAGGCGGTTAGAACTGCACGACCGGTGGAAGGTGTGGTGAAAATTCGCTTAAAAGTGACCCAAAGGGATTCTTTGCTCATCGCTTGTGTCACTTCTTGCAGGGATAGCTCAATTGATCTCATTTTCGCTTGCCGTTGCTCAACAGTCGACTTTGGGTATATCCTTAGAAGAACAGCGTCCGCTGCTTCATGCTTTCCATGAGCAACTAGCTGTCGAGGTGACTCTGGGCAGAAAAATAGTAACCCGGCGAGCGCAAGAGCTGGGGCAGATCCAATACCAACAGTCGCTCGCCAGCCTTCGCCTTTTACAGTAGCAAAGCCCGCACCCAGGGCGCTTGCAAGGAGTTGACCGAAGGTGACACTCATGTTGTTGAACGCAACCATGCGGCCGCGGTATTGTGCAGGCGCCAACTCGCCAACTGTAGATAGGTAAGCCCATTGAGACAGTCACTGGAGGGGAAGGAGACTTACTATAGAGAGGAACGACCATAGATACACTTCCTACTCCAAGCCCCACAACAAATCTTCCAGTCGCAAATTGGGCGACGGAAAAGGCGGATGTCTGGAGGATAGTTCCAATCACGAAGACCAGGCAGGCGCCCCAGATAGGCCAGCGACGACCAAATCGATCGGCAGTGAGACCAGCTCCTACCGCACCAACCAGGGCGCCACCGCTGGTGAGGGATGTTACCATTTCTTGTTCACTCGATGTAAGGATATGGCCGAGCGATGAACCGATTGTGACGAGAACGGCGGAGATGTAGCCCGTGTCGTAGCCTAGATATAGATCATTAGCCAATGCCCCCTCGCGCGTGGGCGGTTACATGAATAATATACCAAATAAGAGACCGCCGATGGAAACGACAATGGAGATCAACCAAGCTGTCTTGGAGGCAGCTGTTGCCTCAATGCCGCTGAGGTCGGACTGAACTTTCACATAGTCTTCAGGCTCAACATGCTCGATCTGCTCGACAGAATCTTTGGATATATCCTCCAAATGCTCTTCTTCGTTCTTCGGGCTCATGTTCGCTGTGAATGTTAGAGTGAGAAATTTCAAACAATAGTGGAGGCACTTCTGGAGATAGAAGATGTGGGAATCAACAGGAGGGTCTTTCACAGATCATTGGGGTGTTTTATACCCATATGCCAATCGACAATACAGCAATTCGGCTTACTGTGAGGGATTGCAGAGGGATCGACCTTTGACTGGAAAAGGCTATTTCCCCATGGGGGTGCATTTCCCCCACGGGGGGTGGGGGGTGCACGATGGTCTTCATTGGATTGACAGGGATACCACTTGCGGGGAACTGGGCGTAATTGGGAAGGGCGGTGGCAAAAACGAGATATTTGGAGGTGATCGCCAAGCGAACCCATCACTACAGCCGGGGAATACTTCCCCAACGAGAGGGGATTCTCGGCACTTGGTCCCATCGTCATATTCCCCGCCATTCCCCCGCTATTTCCAACAAAGTTTAAACATATCACCCGCACTCAGCCTAGCCGCTTGGGTGCTGGAAGCGTTGGTATTGGGCCTGTAGAATAATCATCTCAAGTACGGCCGCGGGGGCGGGAAGCCCCGTTTCCTACGCCAAAATCAGACATGACGTATGCAGTTACATGAGGATATATAACCCAATGTGAACCCACACTAGGAACAATAAAGTTTTGTTAAATGAGTGTATTCGTGTGAAAACTCCACAACTAAGGCCCAGATAACAGGAGTGTAAATACAATATCGCCCGAGTGGGTGAACTAAAAGAATGTCAACGGTCCCAAGGGATGTGGGTCACGTCTGTGAAACACATCACGTAGTATACAGCGGAAAGCCTTATTCCGGTATGTGTAGCTGTTGTCCGCCACAAGGTCTGCACCATTGTGTCTAGATGGCCACAACTTGGACATAGAAGCGAGTATCGTCGCTCTGGTACTTCTCATCACTCTCAATCTGCTGCTGAATCCATGCCACACCATCCATATAGTCTGTTGACAAAGTCAGCCGAGCGGTCCGTGAACTAGGGGATGATATCGGGCAAAACTCACTCTTGATGTCCTGGGTGCCCGGGTTGTTTACACCTGATTCTCCGTTGCGGTGACCACTAAACCAGGTCTCATACCCGTAGTGCTTCTCGCCGTCGTGACGAGCTTGGATGTCCTTCTTCAAATCCGAACTAGCGATCGAGCATTAGCCAAATATACCCCGGTCCATAACCCACGCTAACACATACTTGAGGATTGCACCGTTAGAGACCTCGTCGACACTTTGGCCGAGGAATTCAGATGCAGAGTTTCTCAGCATGAACCAATTCTGCTTGAAGATACCGAAGTTGGTGCCGTCGCCTGACTTTCCATCACCTAGGTATATATGTTAGCATTACTACTAGTTTCGCCGGCCGACATTGGGAAATACCGTAAGTGTAATCGGTGTTCATGTTATCGCTAGTACTGGTTAGCAGGGGTATCAGGTATAGCGACCAAACAAGTAAACTCACGTCTCCAGCATCGAAATAGCCAGGTCACGAGTGTTGCCACCAGCACCCACGATCTGCTGCTTGCGAGCTCCGAGCCCAGCAACGGTGTAGCTGCCTCGATCAGCTGCGATCACCGAAGACACGAAAGCCAAAGTCGAAAAAATGGAGAGGAGCTGCATCTTGCAAAAAGAGGGAAAGGATGAGTTGTTTGCTGGTTGGTTTAGTTGGTAGATTTGTGATGTTTCCAAAATTTCGAGATCAGCAGCTTCCTTTTATAATGGTGATTTGACATTTGTGGATGCGATGCGTAGTTTGACATCTGGAGCAATAGGAATGGTATGATTGAATTGCTTTCTCTCTCCCGCGTGAAAATTGGAAATGATCATCTTGTTTCAGGAGTTGCTTTGTAGTAAATTGGAGAGTTCATTTGCACTCTCTATGAACGTGGAAAATATATGGACACAACCCCATTTTTCTTCTTGTTTGCAGTGCGGATCTTTCTATATTAATCTGGATGTAGTTTCAGGTACTGCACTAGTCTCAAACCTTGGAAGTATAGCTTGAAGGAGATAGTGTTGCCTCGCAATTCAACAGGGAAGTAAAGAACAAGGGGACCCAGAGATGGATTTGAAGAGGATGTCTGTGAGACTACATATCTAACCGATACGGAAAAGATATAAGACGTTAGGTCAAATAGCTTGATACATGTACTATTCCGAATTGACGTTTTTAGAAGGTTCCAAGGTCAACAGGATCCACACTTGAGCGGAGTTTCTTCGGAACTACCTGTTTCGATCGGACTTCCGCCCACGGTAGGCTCAAATAGGCAACTTTATGTAATACAACACTAGGCATCCATGAATCCATCTAACTATGCCCAGGGTTTCAAAACTTGTGCCTAGAGTGTGTTACCCACATATGTAGATAGCATACATGTAAGAACGTTAATCTATATCTTCTAGGTCAATATGTATGCCCTCTTTTATATGTGACATAGCAATAAAAGACTTAAATGAACGAAAAACGGGGAATTTCAACAGAGCAATTCTAACTGTTTACTCCTTTGCACCATTCTCATTTTTTTGCACCCACAGTGGGGTCAGTATCGTTAGTGATACCATACAACGCAATTTTTATTTCTTTTTGATCTAAAGCTGTCTGAAACAGGGAGGGCCCAAAAAGGGAGATATATACGTACATACACCCAAACTATGGAGCTGGCACCAAGTTTAGCAGCCACTGGATATCTGTTGAAGGGAATCACATGAAGTTGCATGGGATAGCAATGCTTGGGTTATACTGAGGCGCGCGCTCCTCTTTGGTACATTGAGAAGATTCAACAAGGTCAGCCGGGGTATGCTTTGTTTTGTAAGGATTTGACCATAAAAATCCCAAAGAGGGCAGTTTCAATGATTTGATTTTAACGGCATTGTCTAGCTGGGAAGGGGTTGGCGATCAGTTCTCAGGGGATTAAACGGGTCAGCTGCGGCAACTGGTGGCAGAAGCTGGATTATTCGGCGCTGACTATAGCCCTGCGGCTCGTGGTTGAAGGGGGTTAGTAAAACAACCACAGTACCTAGGTAACCATGGTAGTGAGATCGCAAATATGTTTAATAGGCGAGGAGCTTTGATGATGTATAGTCAAGTCATATTAAATGGTGTAAAGGAGCGATTATATGTTCAATGGTAGATGTATATGCAGAATTTATGAATATATATTTTAACATGCGCACTTTGGATTCTCAAAAATCATCAGTAAACGTATAACTACCACTCGAACTACTATATTAAAATACACCACAATAATGAGATAAATTATATCTAATTCATTATACCATTATATGTAAACAAATATATGTTGAAGTATTGGTGATATATAGATATCAGATGCAGTTTAGTATGGTAAGTTTGAACCAAAAAGCCGAATACCTGACCTACCCGACGGAGGTCACCGTGGCCGAGTTTAGTGCGGGTACCCAGCATACCTCCTAACCCCTGCCAACTAACCCGGGGATGGGGCCAGGGGATGGGATGTTCCCCTTGGGACCGATTGGACCTTCCAACGTTAGGTTATTGTTCTGACATACTTAACAATTTGTGTAAGGGCTTATTAAAGACTACAACCACTGGCAACCTTGCCATCAAAGTTAACTAAATTGGGCTTAGAACACCAATCACGGAGTCAATTATATCATATGTTGTTCTTGTTGTTCTTGTTCTTGTTGTTGTATTAATCATGGTCCATCGGGGATTCTATCATTTCACAAGTACGAAATGGCATCAAGGATCAGATTTATTGAAGACATCAGGCGGTAGGAGAGTCGTGGTGCCGATTACTACTACTGTCGCAAACAAATTAATGGAAAATTCGTGCAACGACCAATCTGCGAGAGCGTTGGATGAATATTCCTGGATATATATTGTCTATTGTAGGAGGGGGAATTAGCCCCGAGGAAAATACTGCGTCTCAATTTGAGGGCCGTTTTGAACTTTGCTCGACTAGACTTGCAAAAAAGATCCAATAGTTGAATCGACTTCCTAGTATTTGAAGAAGCCCTCAAGACCAGGCGTAAGAGGCTCAAATTGCCCAGTTGGCAGGCATGCGTCGAGTCATGTTCACAACCCTTGGACTGTTCATGTACAATTTTAAGATCTCAAGGGCATAATTCTTCCGAGTTGTTATCTTTAGTTGATGACGTTTAAATGCTCAGACTGGAGCAAGGTCTATATTTTGGCAAAGAGGTGTGAACTGGACACTATAAAACAGATATATCAAAGGACGGAGTTCTTCGGAAGCACCTGTTTTGATCGGACCTCCGCCCATTGTCCGCTCAAATAGGCAATTTGACGGAATGGAGGAGGCCACAGCGTGACATTTTCGGCCGATCTACATCGCAGGTGGGGTAGGAGGTATTAGCGGGGGTCCAACAACCTCTAAAGATATCGTATCGAGAAGACTATGATTATGTGCTGTTCAGCATGTTTTCTCCTCTGCAAATTTACAGCTGAAGTGTTTGATCTGGGCAAAAAAAGGACCCAGTTGCGTTCAAGCGCCCACTGCCGATATAAATTGGCCCATTCCACTGTCTCAGAAATTCCTCCCAACTGAATCCGCTGTGAAACACCAACAAGAAACTTATCTTATACTTGAACCACAAATATGGCTTTTTTCAAACAAGCTCTGTCCACGGAATGGACATTCAAGGACCGAGACGATGAGACAGTGGATGCATGGATGCCCGTGCAAGCAATCCCTTCCACTGTGCAGCAGGACCTGATTGCAAACAAAAAGTTGGGGACCCCAGCACCACACAATCTTGGAATATGACATCGACTGACGTTTCTTTATTATGTAGGCTCGAGGATCCCCACCTAGGCCTTAATGAACTCAAGGCGCGCTGGGTCAACAAAAAGGCATGGGTGTATCGACACACTTTTCAGCGACCGGAAGTCCCTGCTGGCGCAACCGTGGCGCTGGTGTTCGACGGCCTGGACACTTTTGCCTCTGTCAAACTCAATGGCAAGACAATCCTCGAGTCTAGCAATATGTTCCTAGGCTACCGTGTGGACATAACAGAAGCTCTGGGGTCACCCGACAATACAAACGTTCTAGAGATCGAATTCGATTGCGCCGAGACCAAAGCGACCGAGCTACGCAAAAAGGACCCGGATCATAAATGGGTCGGCCTTTTCGGAGATCCGGCGCGCTTGGGTGTGCGTAAGGCTCAATACCATTGGGGCTGGGATTGGGGACCGGTCATCATGACAGCTGGTATCTGGCGTGAAGTGCGGTTGGAAGTCTACTCTGCACGAGTAGAGGATCTATGGCCGCAGACAAGCCTCGCTCCTGACCATAAAACTGCCACTGTAACGGCAATTGCGAAAATCGATGCGGTTAGCTCGGAACGCCATATCGCTCGCTTCCATTTGACTCTACGTGGACACGAAATCGCGAGCCAGGATATCCCTGTTAGCGACGATGAAAGTGCTCAAGCCATTTTTGAAGTCGACAATCCCGAATTATGGTGGCCACATGGCTATGGCTCTCAGGCCTTGTACGAAGTGTCTGTGTCACTCTTACGCGATGGTAACGAGCTACACAATGTGTCTAAGAAATTCGGCATTCGGTCTGCAGAAGTCATTCAGCAACCGGATAAGCATGGGAAGTCATTCTTTTTCCGAATTAACGGAATAGACATTTTCTGTGGAGGCTCCTGCTGGATCCCTGCCGATAACCTCCTTCCTAGTGTCAGCGCAGAGCGATACCGGAAATGGATCGAGTTAATGGTGGCGGGTGGCCAGATGATGACTAGGTATGTGTTAGGCCAGAACATACCTATTAGAGGGCAGCTAATAATATTTTGAAACAGAGTGTGGGGCGGCGGAATCTACGAAGACGATGCTTTCTATGACGCTTGCGATGAGCTTGGCGTGCTAGTATGGCAGGACTTTATGTTCGGTTGCGGCAACTACCCAGTGTGGCCTGAGCTATTAGAGTCTGTACGACAAGAGACAGTCTTCAACATTCGCCGATTGAGGCACCGTCCTTCAATAGTGATCTACGTTGGCAACAATGAAGATTACCAAGTCCAGGAGGAGAAGGGATTAACTTACAACTACGAAGATAAGGACCCGGACAGCTGGTTAAAGTCTGACTTCCCGGCCCGCTACATCTACGAAAAGCTCCTACCAGAAGTCGTATCTGAGTACTCGCCGAGTACTTTCTACCATCCGGGAAGTCCATGGGGTGATGGAAAAGTCTCAAGCGACCCTACTGTGGGAGATATACATCAATGGAATGGTAGGCCAATTCGATCCCCGCAGAGAATTCCAATGGGATTTCTAATTGAAAATTGTGACTGACGGCTCTATAGTGTGGCATGGAACGCAGGAGAAATATCAGATCTTTGACACTATGGGAGGCCGCTTTAACAGCGAGTTTGGGATGATAGGCTTCCCGCATATGTCGACGATCGAGTACTTCCTAGAAAACGAGAAAGACAAGCACCCGCAGTCCCAAGTCATGGACTTCCATAATAAGGCCGATGGCCACGAGAGGCGATTGGCGACATACCTAGTGGAGAACCTACGCTTGTCTACTGATCTGGAGGTACGTTGTTTATCGCGGTCGTCCGAAGTATAGAAGAAGAAGAAATTACTCACACTATACTTAGACATATATCTACCTCACACAGGTAATCCAGGCAGAGACGATGATGTTCGGATACCGTGGATGGCGCCGCCAATGGGGTGATGATCGAAAATGTGGTGGAGCGCTTCTGTGGCAGTTGAATGACTGCTGGCCCACGATCTCGTGGGCAATTGTGGACTACTTCCTACAGCCCAAACCCGCATATTACACAGTTAAGCGAGTGATGCAGCCCATAACGGTCGGCGTACAACGCGCACACCATGACTGGAGTGTGGTGCACGCAGAACCAGCCAAACAGAGCCCCTACCAGGTGTGGGTTGCTAGTAACCGACAGGCCATGGTGAAGGGAACTGTCGAGCTACGATTCTTATCAGTGGAGACTGGCAAGGACCTTAGCGCGCCAGTGGTCTTTGAAAACGTTAACATTGCAGCCAATGGTACCACCGACATCACAAATGGGATCATTGACCATGTCGCCGAGCCCGAGCCACACGTTCTGGCTGCACGGCTATGGATAGATGGCCAGATTGTGTCCAGGGACGTTGACTGGCCACAGCCGCTCAAGTACCTCGATTTTCCTGATCGCGGACTGAAAGTGAGCCCACAACCAGGAGCTTCGGCCGGAAAGCAAATCCTAGTAATCAGCTCACAGAAGCCGGTGAAATGTCTTGTCTTCGAAGAGCGGGCGAATGTGCGGGTCAGCGACAGCGCTATAGATATTGTTCCGGGTGATGAGCAGGTGGTGGAGATTACGGGGCTAAGTGACAGTGACCAACCGTTAGGTTATCGTTATTTGGGCCAGTAGACTTTTTTTCAACCATTTTAAGAAACAAGTGCTGTGATACAATGGAAGTTTCTAGTTTTCTAGTTGTGAGATGGATACGGTTTGAACAAAGAGGAATCTTGTAGGAGTATTTCACCAGTGGGAAGAATTGTGATGTTAATTACTCAAGTGTACTATGAGAGAAAAATGGCCTCTGACCTCACACGGCAAGTCTACAGAATGCATCTATACCTTGTGATGGTCTTGACAGGTGACTGGTCTGATTTTGACTTAGGAGAATAACGCCCTTATGCCCTAAACGGGAACCGAGGTGGCAAAATAGCCCGCATCTTTTGCCACAACCGTTAATGGGCTTGTTAAGTGCAACGCTTGTTAAGCTGTCTACCCCAAGCCGAAAGTATCTCTTTTTTTTACGTGCATAACCTGTTCCCAAATATTTCTACAAGTAAATAGCCGAGATAGTAAAAGACTCTAATCACATGGCATTTGACTCCACATCTGCAAACCCGCAAACCCGCAAACCCGCAAAAGTCGTTTTCACGGAGACGTCCGCAATATTGGGGCCGAAATAGCCGTCAATCCGGGGAAGTAAAGGCGGAGTATTACCTTTTTAGTCGAGGAGTAGGCGGAGGAAGCCGAGCCATTTTCGGCAGAGCACGAGTTACCCCGGTTTTCTACGTAGCGATCGGCTTCGATCACTCGTTCGGGGTAATTCATATCCCCACCGAGGAGCCGAAAGGCCTCTTGTGATTGGATACACGGAGGGCAAGGAATTTGACCAGAATCCGTTTCAGCTAAGGACATCCGAGACATTCACACACGTACCACTCACTTCATATGATATGCTGACAAGGGAGATAAAAGTATCTCCCCGTCACGACAATAAATATCATGCCACAGCCATCTTTTCCCCCATGAATTGAGTCATTATTTTCACGGATCACATCCGGCGTGGAGAACACGACCTTTTCATCATGACAGATAATACATATCCAGATCAATTAGTCGAGAAAGAGGGTGCTACCGACGCTATGCATCAGGAGCACAAGGAGGGCGTCAAGGTTGAGACTGTTCAAGGCTCACTGGCTCTCGACATTGCCAGGCGGACGAACCCCCTAACCCCTGGAGCGTTCAGATGAGAAAGCTATATTTATTTTTGACTGTGGCATACCTTTGCTCGGCCGTAAACGGTACGACAAAGAAAATTGATACCCGATGAAAAATTTTCACTAACTAGTTCAGGATTTGATGGCTCCCTGATGGGTGCTCTGCTCCCCATACACCAGTTCCGTGAAACTTTTGGTTCCGGTTTGGTCGGTTCCAAAGCCTCCTTAATTCAGGGAATGTACACCATTGGAGGTGTCTCCGCGCTGCCGTTCGTCGGAGTGTTCCTAGATACTTGGGGCCGACGGTGCGGCATGTTTACTGGATCCTGTGCTGTTATCCTGGGTACAATTATCGGCGGTACTGCCAACCACATGGATCAATTGCTCGCCAGTAGATTCTTCCTTGGTACGTGTCTAACACCTTTGCCCCATTCTGGATGACATTGTTAACATCTCTCAGGGTGGGGATATTCCCTGGCCTCCGCTGCCGCACCCGCCTACGTCGTCGAGATGAGCCATCCTGCCTACCGTGATGTTCTGACCGGTTTATACAATTGCCAGTACTTCGTCGGCGCTATTGCCGCGGCTGGTGCTTGTCGTGGATGTCTGAGATTTGAGAGTTCGCTCGCGTGGCGCATCCCCATTTGGTGTCAGTTGATTTCATCCAGCATTGTGGTGTTGACTGTTTGGTTTATACCCGAATCACCTCGATGGCTCTACAGCCATGGACGCCGCGAGGAAGCCTGGGATGTTATCACCAAATATCACGGCGAGGGTGTCCGGGATAATGCCTATGTTCATCTACAGGTCCGGGAATACGAAGAGGCGATCAACCTGGAAGGTTCGGATAAGAACTCTTGGGACTTTAGAGGTCTCATTAACACAAAGGCCGCGAGATGGCGCCTCATGTGTGTGGCTATCGCATCTTTTATGAGTCAGTGGGCCCAGGCTGGTGTCACGACCTACTACATTGGTGGGCTTTTAGCCACAGCCGGTATCACTGATACAACGCGAGTGCTGGACGTCAATCTTGGCAACACAGTTCTTTCTGCTGGATTAGCCTATCTGGGAAGTTATTTGGGCCCAAAATTCCGACGCAGACCTATGATGATTGGCGCGTCTATTGCTTGCAGTGTACGTATAAACGTCCCGCGTGGTTCTTCTTTTTATCAATGTGCTACGCTAACGGCTCCACTATACAGATCTGCTTTGCTTGCTTCGCAGCCACAACCGGAGTGTACACAAAAACAGAGGATACAGGAGCCGCCACAGCTTCTATTGTGTTTATCTTCTTGATCGGCGCTTGTTTCAGCTTCGGCTGGACCCCATTGCAAGCCATGTACGCCGTCGAATGTCTTTCATACGAGACTCGTGCTAAGGGTATGGCGATGTACTCTGTCTTCACCAATATTGCCTTGCTGGTGAATCAGTTCGGAGTCGGCAATGCTATCGATGTTATTGGCTGGCACACTTATATCATCTTGGCCGGCTGGAATATCGTCCAGGGAGTGTTTATCTACTTCTTCGCTGTCGAAACGAACAATCGGACCCTCGAAGAACTCTCAGAGATCTTTGACGCGCCCAACCCTCGGAAGAAGAGTACGGAATCACGGCAGGTCTTGGTTTCAGAGACTGCGAACCAGGTGGTCGAAGTCAAGGGTGCATAGGTTATTCAACTCAGTCTGTGCCAGTGTTCTTTAATTGTCACGAATATTCTACCATGTTTGTTATGGAAATGCCCAATGTTTTGCTCATATTTGGAAATAGGACATGATTATATGGATGAGAGACTTGGGATAGGTGGATCGCTCTTTTCTTATGAAACTAATTGTTGATATTGCCGTGGTTTCTCTCGCCCTTATAAAGTAACAGAACGAAAATAGATATAAAATATTGTTAATAAGAGGCACCAAACTATCTACCTACATGTCCTATATAAAAAGTATCACTTCGACTATACAATCAATGCCTGGATCCATGACTTGGTCTCTGGATCAGAGATACTAGATCCCACATTCGGTAACGGTGTAGCCGTGTAGCCATTTACCCCATAAGCAGATACATACTCCATAAGGCAGAAACCCCAATTTATCAAAAAGTGGACCACCGTTGTCACCACTACAAGCGGAGGCACCGAGACTCAGTGCATCCGCCTGAATACACATCATGTTCTTTGTAATCGTGCTGTCATGACACCAGTCAGAACCGCATGTCGACCGGTTGACTGTAAGAATATTCGCTTGGTGTAAGGTAGTTCGCACGGTTTTATCGGATGAAGCAAGCCTGCAACTTGTACAGGAAGACCACTTGTCTCGGCTGGGGTGATTGCATCGCCAGGCAATGAAATTGCAATGACACCTTCACCCAGGGCATCATCGGTCAAGTGTAAAATAGCATAGTTGTGGTCGGAGGTACTAGAGCTGTAATTAACGCATTTGAAGATTTTTCGACATGCAGCAGTTTTCCACCAGTAGTATGGTCTGCGCTCCCAACACGGACGGTGAGAGATGCGGCGGTACTGCCCTCGACACAGTGCACGGCAGTGAGAATCATCTTTGGGCCCACGACGGTGCCAATGAATATCACGGAGTTTCCGAACTAGTTGTTACGGACGAGGACGGCGCTGAAAGGGCATTCGAGACTGGTGGCTTCAGTACCGTGAACTATGGCGGTGACGAGAGGGTTGAAAATAACCCAAAATTGGGGCAAGAAACATGAAGGAACGCATGTCGGAAAGTTGAAGGGAGCAGAACAAAAAGGGGAAAGGATTTATGGGATTTCAGGTATGTGCAGAGTCAAGGGCTGTCGATAGGGGTGTAGTTATCTATAGAATTCCTTAGATGGAACAACATTGAAGCTCAAGGCCCACTTCCAACATTCCCCACAATCACGACCAATTATGTACAATAGTTGGTGCCTTGGGTGTATAAATCCAAATAAGGAAGTTTCTTATCGCCGTTCTTCGGCAGGTTGACATCGAAGTCATCCATAAATAGTTTTACATACGAATGCATGTACTCTGTAGTAAAATGGCGGTTCGACATGTGTCGATCAACACTCCGACGATCCTCTGACGATCATCAGAGCACATGGGAGAACGGGATCTACCAAGGAATTTTCTCATGTGGGTCAAAAATTGATTGGCTCTAGTCACCTGCAGGACGAGGTTAATCTGAGACATGTGCTCTCATTACGTAGGCCTTTCGACCTTCGAAAAATTAATAGGCCTGCCGATCAGACTATGTACGAAGTCTAGATCATGGCGCGGTGCATGAAAAATGAACTAGTGGGTACGGAATGACCGAAGAGCCAAGGTTTCTAGTCCGTATTTCATTATGATAGAGCCAGATACGGATTATGGTACTCCGTGTATAGATATGTGTTACGATGCAGACAAGATTGGTATCATTTATGCGATAAATTATAAACATAGGAGGCAATGCGACAACAATCTCACGTATTTCCTGCAGGGGAATGAGAATTCAGGAAAGGCATTGACGCATCTTCATTCTGAGCATTGAGGTCAAAAATCTCAGGCCAGAGGTTGCTGTGGTCCCAACTCAAGTACTCCCACATGTACTGAGACGAAAGTGTCTCAAAGGATGTCGCAGTCCAATCTGAAACACGATCCCGAGCCACCTGTTGGCCGGTGTTAAAAACATTCGGAGGAGGGAAATTTTGGGGGTCGAGACTGTCTCCACTTGCATCAAGTGGCGCTGCCCTCGGAGCATGAAGATTACAATCCAGAATGCCCGAAATTACCTCAAGGGTGCGTCCCGCGGTGTGCCCGTAAGGTTTCATGCGGCCAAGGGTCAACATGGCCGTTTCAACCTGCGCCTTGCAGGTTTCGAAGGAAGCAGCGGAATCGTGGTCTGCGACGCCGGCGGACAGACAAATTAGTGGAACCATAGTAGCTTGGAATAACATCCAAACAGCGTTCCAGCCGATCATTTGATTTAATCGGGTTGTTGAGGAGATGTCTTGGATGGAAATCGCTGCGATTTCCTGGCATTTCTGGATAGCAGTGCGTTCTTCAACCCGGATAGCCATGAACGGAACTCGTCGCATTGCGTAGTTGAGTAGAGTTGGGCGATAAAGTAGCATGCGATGATTGTAGAATCGCCACCGCATCACGGTACGCACTGCATATAGTGATTCGGGACATGGTTCGTAATCTTTAAGGACTGGTGGCAGATCATGCCACCACCGAACAAGCTGCGAGTCCAGATCGAACATCTCCTTGTGTGACAGGGTTGGTAGCGCAGCTAATGACTCTTGAATCTTTAACGCAATTTTCACAAATTGGACATTTTCCGTCAAGGGGAGGACCTCGAAATATGATTCCTGTCAAGAGTCAATTTAAGAAGAGAACCTGGAATGAACCACCCCAGGGGAAAAGAAATTAGGGTCAGGGGATGTGCACCTTGTCAAGTCGACTAGGCAAGTTGACTGTGATGCTCGGGCCAAAGTAATCCATACTTGGCCGGCCGAGCGTTTCGTGGCCCCAGGTCTCCAAACAGCAAAGTGACCACCAGACGCGACGTTTAAATTCCTGGATTCCGGACTTCTTAGGATCGAGTATCGAATGAATATCCGAAGGTTCCCGCTGCAGGCCTAATGTAACCGCCATCCGCAGTGACGCGCCCATGAGGGAGTATGCGAGATTCGGCTGGCTGGTATAGTGACAGTACCAGCCACCCATGAGTCCTAGAGCCTGAACGACTTCAAGGCTTGGATTCCCGAGTGAACGTAGATTTAGGTGATTCATTGAACGCTCAAAGTACACATGATGGGTATTGTTATCTGCGCCTGCGGCTGTAATATTTCCCAACGCGAGAACTATGTTGAGTAGTGCAAGCCATCGATCATCCTTCCGACGGCCAAGTAAGTAAGTTGTGCGAAAGGCTTCCTCGTCTATGAGTGGCGCAAAGGGCTGGAAGTTGATAAAGTATGCATCTAGCATTTGATGCTCCGTGGGTGGGGGGTCAGGTTGAGCCGTCGCTTGCGACCGGGGTAGCGAGTTGGTTGGCTGTGGTCCTTGGTCTTTACATAAGGACTGAGCAAAATATGAGTTAACTGCTGGATGAAGCCATGCAATAACCTTCAATGCGGCCTGAATAGACGAAACGCCTAGATAGGATGTTGGGTGCCGAGCCGAGAGTGATAAGGCGTTGACGTCGTCTGAGATATGTCCGACTGATTCCGAGGTACTGGGGCAGTGAATTTCATCAAGTTGCTCTGCGGGTATTGTATGTAGTGACTCCAGACCAGGCATTTCTCCCGACATTGCAGAGTCGTGAGTGTCGAGGGACGCGGCCGCAATCGACGAGTCTTGGTGCTGAGAATATTGGGACCCGCCGCCTGCGGTCATCAAATCTAACAATTTGTCCCTAGAAAAATGGGCGATGTTCTCAGGGGCCGTGTCCGGAAAAAGCCTTTCAAGTGTGCTTTTGTAGTCGGGCGAGGGTATTGTCAATTTCTCCGACTGGCTAATTTGATCAGTTTTGTCGTCCAACCTCGTGGGTTTTATGTATTCAATTTTCTTGTTTACCTTTGCGAGGCTCGGGGTCCTGTGTAGCCACACAGCTCCGGCTTCTTGTACCATCGACAGGCTTCACAGGGCTTCTCGCCATCGCATTTAATTTTGCGACGACGACACGAAGTGCAGGCTCGCGGTGTGGATCCTCGCCGACTCAGTCGTTCACTCCGCCTTTTATGCTTGGGGTTCCGCAAACCCTCTTCGCCGTCCTGAGCCTTGAACGCGATAAACATGATATAAAATGTACACTGTACAATGTACAATGTACAATCAGATGCGGGGTAAGAATTCGACGTGCCTGAAAAAAAGATGGATGCAAAAGATAAAAGAGGACATGTGGGGAGGGATAGAAAGGGTCTAGTCCGCGGGTTTTCTCGGCCCCCGTTTTGTCAAAACCATCGTTGGATCCCATGGAATATGCAGGTGAGAACCTTGGAACAGCCAATGCGGGGGATTCGGCTTGTCTAAGGGGTAGCTTCAATGTGTTTTTTACAACGGTACAGTGTACTCCGTACTCCATATACATAATGTTAACTATTCATAGGTGATTCACAGGTGATGCCCACTCAACTCACTGATCATCTCACGACTATCCAATGAATACCCATGTGTCATCCGCCCCCTATTTCCACTTTTTACAATTCATCTGTAACAACTTCGAGGTATAAAATATAACACCGGGATTTCTCCGACAGTCCCAAGGTTTGTTCAGGCGTGTCCACCTGTCCGTTTGGGATTTGAGACACGGAGACTAAGCCTATTTTGGTAAGAAACAGGCGGAGCTCGTGACTTCGCTTACAACTTTGTATAATCCTATAATCCTATAATCCTATATCGATAATTCAGGTAGGCCTGGTTTCACGTGCTCGGTGGCATGTTTCTGCTCTTGCTTACTTCCTACAACTATGGCCTGATCAGAGGATATGGAAGAAGGATAGACGCACAATCGCCTATGGCGTTGACTATCAAAGCTTTGCTTATATTAGAGAGCAGTTCTCAATCTGTAACTTCTTTGAATGGTCACCCCAGATCTGCACGTACTAGGATAGAGCTCAGATTCCCCAGATTGAACCAATCCCGCAACTCCACTTGCCCCGGATCAGAATTTCTTGGAAGGATTCCAAGCTTCCTGATTCGCCTTGGAAAGTTGCACTAATGCTAAAGCATGCTCGGGGAAACCCGTGAGGGGCGGAGACAAACTATGAGCATTGGACGCCGGGTTTCCCCACCCCTCCGGCATTTCAAGGTTGGTACATATGTCCGAACCAAGAGCGTTACCTAGAACGAAAGCAATAAACGAGATGGTATCCCCAGGATAATGTGTACCTTGAAAGCGGGGCCAAATACATTGTTTCTCGTCTGATAACCCCGTGCCAATCGGTGAATAGTTAGCGCCTTCGGGTATTTTTGCCCTGATTCTTTCACCATCGACCTGGTCCAAAGTAAAGCAGGTGCCATTTGCATGTGGAGCATTCTCGAGGAATGAAACGGTGGGAATGCTGAGCTTGGAACTAATTGCCGGGCACTATGTGGGTTCTCCTTTACCACGTTGTATGAATGTCGAAATAGTGTTGGAGTTTCCAATTCACACGATTGGGTATCATGTTCCTAGTAGACACTGTCGTACTTCTGGCTGTTGGATGGTAGTAAATATTTGTTTGCAGAACGAAAAGAAAAAGAAAAAGAAAAAGAAAAAGAAACAAAGGTCATATCTGGGGAAAATGTTCTAGTATATTCTTATTCTTTTTTAAAGACATGCCCTGGTTGAACAGTCAGAAGCCGGTCTCTATAGTACCTGATAATGATGGAAAAAATAGTACAAAAAGTAAATATGCAACAACATACAGCCAAACGTATGGCGGTGGTTACCCGGAACACGAACACATCGTGTTCGCTGAACTGGTGTTTCCTTCTGCCATTCGCCTAACCTGGTGAATGTGTCCTCACCCGGACTGCGCAACTTTACCCTTGACCCACGCCTCTAGGCCACCTTCCGCAATGATCTCCTGTACATTCGCTGGCAGCTCGCCAACCTGCTCGGTCCAGCTCTCTCCTGTCTCACCCTCCTTCACCTCAACAACAGAACGCTTCACGTCCCACGTCAAAGTCCAGCCTGTACGGCGCGTCAGCTGGCGGGACTTGACATCACCAGAGGATGGCTGAGCAAAGGTAGCACGCAGACGCTCAATAAGTCTCGGGACTTCAAGGCCCATGAGCGCGTTGTTGATACTGTTTCGGGAGAAAATGTTGCCGAAACTGCCAGCGACGACCAGGGGAATCTGCTTAGCCAGAATTGCAGTCGCGGCCTGTTCTCTTGAGGATCCGCAACCGAAGTTGAAGCCGGCAACGAGGATGTCATTTGGCTTGGCGATGCCCTTGAACTCAGGATCGTAGTTTGACATGCAGGCGGCCGCCATATCATCCTTCGAGACGTTGTCTTGGTATGTCAATTTACCGGGGTATATGCTATCAGTGTCGAGATTGTCGGCATCGAGGAAGACGATCTCGCCGCTGATACGTTCGGGGAAGCCGGGCAGAATCTCGGTGGCGGGTTTGGCCTCGTCTCCGGCGGACTCAACCCGGTCAATCAGAGACTCCATCTGTTGGAGAATGTTGGAGAGCTCATTCTCGGTGGTGGGTTCGAGACCAGTGCCGAATCCGTGTTCCACACCAGACCAGTTCTCTGGCACTTGGTAGGCGCCGGGGCCAGAGATAACACCGCTCAGAGCGCTAGCAGCCACGACTTCGGGACTTGCCAGGTATGCCAGGGCGTCTCTGGAGCCCATACGTCCCTTGAAGTTACGGTTACTGGCACTGATTCCAACCTCACCGGGCTCCAGGAGACCTGTTCCGAGACCAATGCAAGGCCCGCATCCAGCGGGAAGCGGCTGGGCACCAGCATCGAGGAGAGCCTGCCAGTCGCCGGTGGATTCGGCGGCCTCTTGTTCGGGCACGGAAGCAGCCGCGATATAGAGTTTGACACCGTCGGCAATCTTGGGGGTTGTGTCAGGGTTGGCCTTGGCGGCGTCTTTGAAGACCTTAGCGGCGGCCGCGAGGTCGGAGGCACGCGAGTTGGTGCAGGAAACGATATATGCGCGGTTGACTTTGATGTCCTGTTGGACGAGCTCGTTGAGTGGTGTCGCGATCTTCACTGAATTAGGACCTGAGACGTAAGGCGAAAGAGTAGAAAGGTTGAGGTAGAGTTGCTTGGCGTACTGAGCATCGGGGTCAGCTGTGAGGGGGTTGGCGAACAACTCATCGATTCTTTCGTGTGTGATACGCTTCCGGGTAGTGCGGTCGTCAGACATCGCAGCCTCCGTAGCCTTGTATCGCAACCAGCGCTTCAATGTGCGGTCAATTGGGAACAGACCCGTGAGCGCGCCCCACTCAGTAGTCATGTTGGCAATTGTCAGACGGCTATCCACAAGCAGACTTTCCATAGTCTCTTCAGAGCCGGTGAACTCAATTGCATGGTTCAGCACGTCACTGTTGAAGAGACCACACAACGCGACAATCACATCCTTACCTGTCACGCCTACTGGTAGCGTTCCGGTGAACGTTACCCGCGCAACAGGAGGAATCTGCCACCATGTCCGCGACGTGGCCCAAATACTAGCGGCGTCGGTCCGCACGACAGCAGTTCCAAGGCAACCAACACCACCGTAGTGGTTACTGTGGCTGTCTGAGGCTACCGCCATGGTACCCGGCCAAGCATATCCTTCTTCCACCATAACCTGGTGCCCAATACCCCGGCCCGCAGGATAGAAGTCGATACCATGCTGTCCAGCAAAAGTCTCGATCTGCTCGTATTTCTTAAGGTTCGCTGCGCTGGTGTTTTGAACGTCGTGGTCGAGGGTCATGACGATCTGCTCTGGGCGATGGACCTTCGTGGCTCCCATGGACATGAACTTGAGAGCGACGGGCCACGAGTTGTCGTGGGTCATGCAATACCCGGGAGCGAGACTGATGTAGTCGCCGCTCCGAACGAGCTTGCCTTCAGGGAGACCAACGGCATAACGTTGTACAATCTTCTCCGTCAATGTTTGTGGCGTGCGCTTCTGGGATGGAGTCTCAGAGAGAGGAATTGAGGCATTTTCGTGCTGTGAGTGGAAGCCTTCGACCCGAGCGGAGGCTGTCGTGCTCAGGGAGCGAGAAGAGAGGGAGCTCGAGGCTGATCGCAAGGGATGATGAATTGTCCTGCTTGGGACGCCGAAGCTCGGAGTCCACCGAGGCCGAACCTGGGGGAGTCAGATACAATTGGGTGCTCATGAGAGAAAGGTGTACTCACTGGCCTGCACATCATGGCGGCCGGAGGCCTAGCCACGCGCTTCAACAACATCGAACACGGAGACATTGGTGAGTGACTCTTAAGCAAACTTTTCCTTGATGCCGACCTCGGGAGTTGGCCAGGAACGCAATCACGTGATCTCGAGTTCCGGGGGTCGGCCTCTTGTGGCAAGAGTATTTCAAAGCAACCCCGGAAATGCCAAATCACGTGGTATGAAAATTAATCTCCATCTTTTTCTAGAGAGACTGTACAACATACATCATACGACCCAGGCAATGGACGAACTAGTGGTTTAAACCGACGACTTGAGATTTGTGCGACTAAACATTCGCCCTGTTTCCCCTATGCGGCAGACCAGGACAGTGGGGACTTACTCTACGACCTGAACCCATCGGTCAAGGTCCTGAATCCTAGATGCAGATCCAGGTACACAATATATACCATAGTCAATCAGTCGAGAACAATACCAGCAAGCGTATATATCTTTTTTGGAAAATCAACGAAAGAAGAAGTGGGAGGAGAGTCAGGAGGAGAGGCAGAGCTACACTAGCCAAACTAATAGGAAATATATATATTGGTGTTTGATTTGAGGTAAAATGCGGCATCTTCTATAAATTCGGCTAGTTCCCGAGCCAACTTTGGAGGGACTTTTCAAGAATGGCTATGTTTGTTGAAGCCTCAAGAAAAGGTCTACTACTAGCATGATATAAGAAGATGGCCTTGGGGAAGTAGAATTGTTCCGAGGGTATTTTACAGAGGGAGATGGTAGAATTGGTTGACCAATGAAACGTGATTACACTATTTCTTGGCATATGCACGTCTCCGGTTAGTGTGACATGCAAATTTGCCCGATTAGATCTGTATTACGTTTCCCGGGGTGTCCTTTTAGGCAGAATCAATATGAATGAGGGAGTGCGGAGTACCTAGGTAGGGCTGTGAAGGCTGTGAACTGATTAACTTGGTACTTATCAGGACCGTTCCAGGGTTATCTCCCAGGTTACGTAACATATCGGATTTGGCCCCATCTTCCCCAAGTTTCGAAGCTGGGAAGAGCTAGCGAGAACACGAGATAAGGACAATGTGATCAAACCTGCCAAGAGTAGAATCTCTAGAATCAAAGAATAAAGATACGGGTTACTTTGTACATTTGTAGTTTAGGGCAAGCAAAATCAGTTGAGATGTAATCTTGGCCGAGGGGAACGTGCACGGTCAGTCCTCGGACTCACCGAACCTAAGCCGATGGGAATAACTAAGTTAGGAGGCATAACCAGGGGACGTTCTAGGACCGTTTAGGTATTATGATCCAGTAGAATCCCAAGATACAAAAGAAGATCCCCGGCTCGTGTCCGGATGCGGGTTAAGTCACAGCCCGTGCGGGGGCGACAAAAGGTATTCCAAGCCAATCAACCTTGGAATTGATTCAAATGAAACCAAAACCGACCAAAACTGACCAGAACTGACCATAACTGACCAACTAAACTGCGTCATAATGGGCTTGGTATGGCTTTTTGATGGCTTGAATGGCTTACATGGGCTTACATGGGGGCTTATTGCGCTAATCGGGCTAATCTTGTCTCGAGGCAAATCTCTACCCTTTTAAGTTCTCTCTCTTACTCCCACGTTTTTTTTTTTTTTTTTGCCTTCTTTTCTTTAATAGATGTTTTTGCCATCTTACATCTTATGATCCTGATCGCATTACTCTTTTTTACTTCTCCAACTATCCTCTTTCTTTCGAGAATTGCAAAGTCTCTCCGCTAAACTCCGTACTACGGAAATCCCACCCCCGCAGACTCAAAATCTCCGACAGTTGCCCTTGCCATTGCACCTTCCAACATTTCAACATCCATAGCGACAATATCATTGCCCACAACGTGATCGATTTCCAGGCCCTTGCAACATAGCCCGGCATCCCACCTTTCTGTAGCAGATCCACCCCCGGATTATCCGCCGATCCACCCCAACATTTGCAGAACCTATACTCCGTACCCCGGAATCTAGACGAATAAGCGACAACAGCCCATCCAGTTTATTTCGATCGCACCATACCCACACAGTATCAGCCACTAAAAATCCCAAACAGGAATGCAAACAAAATGGCTATCCTAAGTGATAAGGACAAGGACACGAGCGGCAGTGTGTCGGAAACACTCGGCCTCAAGCATGAGGGCGGCCCTCGTGATGTACAAGAAGGTGTGATGGCTGAAAATGCCGACAACCTTCAACGTCATCTTGGAAACCGTCAGATCCAGCTGATTGCCATTGGTGGCTCTATTGGAACGGCCCTTTTCGTGAGCATCGGCACGGGTCTTTACCATGGTGGACCCGGCAGTTTATTTATTGCCTTCAGCGTTCAATGCATGTTTTTGGCCATGGTGAATAACTGTCTCGCTGAAATGACCACTGCCTTCCCTGTTAGTGGTGGTTTTATTCGCTTGGCTGGAAAATGGGTCGACGATGCTCTTGGTTTCATGGTCGGCTGGAACTTTTTGTCCGTTCTCTTTTTGGCTTAGCCGAAATCCTTCCCGTTATCCTTGCTAACACTCCTTTTTAGTTTCTATGAGGCCCTTTTGATTCCCTTTGAGATCTCGGCTTTCACGCTCGTCTTGTCTTTCTGGAGTGATAAGATTACTGAACCTGGTCCAGTTGCAGGTATCTGCATTGGTGTCATCCTGGTCTATGGGTGAGAACCTCTTCCGTCCATTCGGCCATTTGCGTTTACACGTGAGATTTTATCCGAATACTGATATCTTGCATAGCTCCCTTAACGTTTTGGCTGTGAAAGCGTATGGTGAAGCCGAGTTCTGGCTGTCCGGTGGCAAGGTCATTCTGATCTTCTCCTTATTCTTTTTCACCTTCATCACCATGGTCGGTGGAAACCCAGCCCATGATGCCTATGGCTTCCGCCACTGGAACAATCCCGGCTCTTTCATGGAGTATCTGGATACCGGCGCCCTCGGTCGCTTTGAAGGTTTTCTTGGATCTCTTTGGTCGGCTTGCTTTGCTGTCGTCGGTCCTGAGTACATCTCCATGGTTGCAGCTGAAGCAAAGCGTCCTCGCGTCTATATCAAGAATGCGTTCAAGACAGTCTATATTCGATTCGGTCTTTTCTTTATGGGCGGCGCCTTGGCCGTGGGTATCGTTTGTGCCGCCAATGATCCGCAACTAGTCGCAGTTGTGACGGGTGGTTCTTCTGGTTCTGCTTCGGCATCGCCTTATGTTATTGGCATGCGAAACTTGGGCATTTCAATTTTCCCTTCAATCATCAATGCGTGAGTGCCATTAAAAAGAATAAGCTTGGCGAACAGAAGACTGACCATACTATTTGTAGTCTCTTGCTGACTTCGATTTTCTCTGCTGGCAATACCTACACTTACTGTGCTATCCGTACTCTGTACGGCTTGGCGCTCGAAGGAAGAGCTCCGAGAGTTCTCACTTACACCACGCGCAACGGTGTACCGATCTATTGCTTCGCAGTCGTGATGATCTTCCCGATGCTTTCCTTTTTGCAATGCTCTAGTAGCTCGTCCATCGTCATCACGTGGTTCGCTAACCTAGTTACTGCTGGAGGTAAGAAACGATGATGGAATTTACCCTCGGACCCATTACAATACTGACAAACATAATCTAGGTCTCATCAATTATATCGTCATCACCCTGACGTACATCTTCTTCCACCGCGCGTGCAAGGCGCAGGGAATTGACCGCCGAACCTTCTCCTATTTCGGGTACTTCCAACCCTACTGTGCCTACATTGCATTCGTTTGGATGATCGTCGTGACCATCGTCTACGGCTACCCCGCATACAAGCCTTGGTCAGTGTCCACCTTCTGGTCGGACTACACCATGCAGATCGTCATCCCTCCTCTCTTCCTCATCTGGAAGATCATCAAGAAAACCAAGTTCGTCAAGGCTAATGAAGCCGACTTGGTCTGGGAGCGACCTCTAATTGATGCGTACGAGGATAGCTTCCTTGACCCGCCTACTGGCTTCTGGCGAGAAATGCTGCAGATGGTCGGCATTGGACGCATCAAAGGGGGCAACGATAAGCGATCGAATGCAGTGCCTCAGCCTCGGCACTCTGATGAGGGAAATTCGGCATGAATGTAATCACAAGCAGTGTTTTATTATATCCACATGTATGTTTAGGGATCTGGCTGCCTTGATGGGGTCAGCAAATGCCCGTACGGTACGACTTGAGCCATCTTGACACGGGAATTTCTTTCCTGTTGCATATTTGTCAATATGATACCCAGCTATTTTGGTCGTTTCAACAATATTTCAGAGCGTAATCGGTTTGGGAACGGGTACTGCCATTTCTTGCCTGGTATTCCGGCACCGTAGAGTACGCATGAGTAGCTAAAAATATCAAATGCCACTGATTGGTTGCAATTGAAAACTGCATATATATTATGCTATATACCCGTTGAGATGGATGTCTGAACAGTCACAAATCTCAACAATAACGAAACTGAACAAACATATTGAGCAACATGATTCTATTCACTTGTGCTCATATTGGTCCATCTCGCCTTCAAACCATGTGCCGCCATCTTAGGCTTGCGGTCCCTGGTAAACACACCCTTCTTATTACCATCCACCCGCATGGTACCCAGAGTGGTCTGGAAGTCAGCAAAGTTCCAAACATGCTCACCAGCCATAGACTCGATAGTGTCAAAGACCCGGTGGTACATGGCGAGCATATCCTCCTGGAACTCTTCGCTCCAAGGGAGACCAAGAGTGGAGTGAAGACCGGCGATGGTATCGGCGCCGTACTCAGTCATGATGATTGGCCTGTTGAACTTCTTTTCCCAGCTTTGCAGCTCCTTAGCAAGAGCAGGCTCTGCTTCCTCGAGGTCTCCTGTTTCCGAGTACCACCCGAAGTACCGGTTGAGGCAACTAACATCAAACAGGTCTGAGATCAGATCCAACTCAGCCGTCGCCCCACCGACGTTGGCAAATGTAATAGGACGAGTTGGATCAAGCTCACGAGCCAACTTGGCCAACGGCTCGAAGTACTCGCGCGCGCCATCTTCTGCGGAGGCAGGCTCATTGGCGATCGACCACATAACAACACTAGCATGGTTCTTGTCCCGGCTAATGAGTTCACGGATGGCTTGCTTGTGCGCCTTCTGGGTGTTGTTGTTGATATTCTCCTCAGACCAGGTTTTTGGGATATCGCTTCCAGACACACCCAGCAAACCAATGTTCAGACCTACGGCGGGTGTTTCATCGATCACGACAATTCCCTGTCGGTCTGCAAAGTCCATAACCTCTTCAGCGTAAGGGTAGTGCGAGGTGCGGAAAGAGTTGGCGCCGATCCAGTCCATCAATTGAAAATCGTGAACCATGTAGGCTTGATCGTGTCCTTTGCCGCGAACTGAGGTGTCCTCGTGTCTTCCGAATCCGGTAAAGTAGAAGGGCTTGCCGTTGATGAGGAACTTCGATCCGTCAACCTTAACAGTGCGAATACCAGTGGCAACGCTGTAGGTGTCAACCACCTTGTTGCGGCCATCCACAATGTTGGCTTGGAATTGGTAAAGGTAGGCTGCACTGGGTTGCCACAACTTGGCCGAGTTGATCTTGACGGTACCTTGAGCTCCAGAGGCAGTTGCAACAACGGCTCCCTCCTCATCGAGGACAGAGATCTTGATATTCTCAGTCGAGTTCTTGGCCACCTGAATGTTATAGTTGATGAGACCAGTCTCGCCATCTACATCAGTGACAACAGTGATGTCCTCGATATGTTGACGAGGCACAGAGTACAGCCAAATAGAGCGAGAAAGACCAGCATAGTTGTAGAAGTCGTGGTTATAAGTCTGGATTCGCTTGCCGGTGCCCTCAGCGATCTCGATCTTTCCAGGTGGGATTGTTTCGTGGGTAAGCTCGTTGTTGACACCAATTGTCAAGCGGAATTTCTCTCCAGCAGTCACAAACTCGGTGATATCGGCCTCGAAAGGTGTGTAACCGCCGACGTGCTCGGCGAGTAGACGGTCATTCACATAGATACGACCGTGATGGGTGGCAGATTCAGCTCGCACGAAGTACTGCTCCTTAGACCAGCCCTTTGGGACAAAAACCTCGCGCTGGTAGTAAACCCACCCCACGTGGTCGCGGATGTCCCGATCAACGAAAATATCATTGTACGACGCTGGGACGGGGCATTCGAGAGAGCCACTGGGGAATGGTACGGTCCAGGGTTGGGTCGTGTCGTTGGCACCGGAAGCAAGGGTGAATTTCCACAAACCATCGAGGTTCACAAGATCACGCGAAGAAGTTCGCTGAGGCTTTAGCTTGATCAGGGGTTGCTCAGCCTGAGTTACCTCATTGCGAGGGTGCTTGCTGGCTGTAGGAACAGCAAACGAAGAAGGAATGAGGGACAGCAGCGACAATCCCGCTAGGAACTTCATGGCGATGGAATATTGTACGTTATTGACTGAGGCGTGCCGCAGTCACTTGTGATACAAATTCCGTTCTGGGCTGATTGAAGCATGATAGCAAGTTCATCAAATATATATATCACTTTTTCTAGCCAGTATACCGGCAATTGAGATGCCAACTACCTCCATATCGGTGATTGATTAGCTTGGCATGTCGACGGTCAACTATGAGGTAATTTGTACAGCATGTTATGTATGTTGATAATGGTATATGGAATTTTGCCAAGATACTAAACCTGGGGCCCCCAGGATATGCACTGCTTTTCGCGGGGGTGGGTCGGCAGTTCGGCATCTATTTGTGCGTGCACATACCCCATGCGTCGGCAATTCGCCACGCTTTCTCCACGTCGGGTATTGATTGAATAACATACTTATAGGTCCAACTATGCGCATGTGGAGCTCTTAACCCTATTGGTGAAGCATAGCGAGCACATAACTTTAAGCAGTGGGACAGCTTCCTAATTGAGCTTTAGTGACCTTCTAAGGTTCCTAACTATACCTATAAGGCGCCATATAAGATTTGCTCGAGTCAGAGCTCGGCAGAAATATACATCATCGGAATGATTCCGCAGTAGGTAGAGTCCTCATAGTTGATTATAAATATATAGCTGAGTTCCTATAGGTGCAATTGATCGTGCAACTGAGAAAAGCATGGGCTTGGCATAACTCCCAACTCCCGTCAACTAGAACCCGGAAAAGGATTATCCGCCGTGTCGACTTGGCTAACTAGGAGTCCATAGGTGTTAGGTTGCTCATTCAGTATATGTTCATGTTCATGTTCCTTCATTTAATAAATGCTCGAAATATATCTCCCATTCACGTCTGGGTTGTTTCGCTTCTTGATCTTCCTTTGTCCAGGTCTTATATAATAAGAGGACAACCAAAACACTACATCAGCACAATGAGAAGCTAATAAAATGGTAAAATAGAAGTTGGAATGATGTGAGAAATTCGTCTTACGGATGTATTTGTGCCCGTTTACCCCGCCTCGTGGGTTGGTGCTCAATGCCCAAACTGTGATACCATTCCTTGATACACATGACGATAGTAGCCCACGAATATCTGAATACAGCCACTGCAATTTATGAGACTATTCAGGAACAATAGAAGAAACCCAAGATTTACTATTTCGGACGAATTGAAAGAACACAAGTAATTTTGTTTACCTATTGTAGTGGGGAACCTGGTGCTCACTACGTATAGGCCTTGCTAGCCCTGCCGAAGTTCTTTTATTGCACGATTCATTATGTAATTATTTTTTTTTGAAAAGGATACAGTTAGTAGATAGTTACATAACTATTGATAATACAAACTTCTAGACCTCTCTGATCTCAATTCCTGGGCTGTACGCCCGGGTTCCTTGGTATGCAAGGTTGGATATGAAGCTAAATTGTGAGTGCCGAATCAGCCTGTATGCCATTAAGCATACTGCTTTGAGCCTTCCCCTCTTCACTATCTAGAGTCTATGCACTCGAAAATTTCAGGACGGAAAATGGACAAAAGCATTGGAGTTATATACAAACTTTCCCCATACCCCTTCTAGTTGTGGACTTCTGGGAGGACAAACAGGTTCCAGAACTCATCGAAGTCTAGCGTTTGAGTCGCACCGATGTCGCCTCCCTTGGCCTCTCTCAAAGTGGTTCCATTGCCTAGATATGAGAACCGGTTGATTTTTGCTTCAGGCGTCCGATCCATTTTGAAGTCCTCCCAGCGCGGGTTCTTCATAGCTTCCAAGAGGTGGAAGATAGATCCACCGTAGATGGCGATAACTGGGCCATCGATAGTACCACGTTTGTACCAACTGCGGCAATCTCGAGTCCAAACTGTACGTTCAAGGTACTTCTGGATGTGCTGGTTGTACTCCTCGTTGACTTGGTCATCGACCTCGAAGCTGCGAATACCTTCTGTTTGCATCTTTTCCATCCATTTGTAGATATAGGTGGCTGTTGCTTGAATGCCAAGAATCAGTGACCCGTTTGCCAGCGGTGAATTGGGTCCCACGAAACCTAAGCATGTTAGTAAAAAGGAATCACGGTGGAAGGGAGAAAAAAAAGGGAAAGACTTACAGAAGTAGTTTGGAAATTCTGGGACGCACATGCCCATGTATGCCTTTGGGACGTCCTTTTCCCACTTCTCCGCCATGTTGGCTCCGTTGCGGCCCACCAGTGGGAATGAAGGCTTGAACGAAGTGTCAAACCCAGTTGCACAAACAATAATGTCATATTCCAACTCAACGCCGCTTCGTGTAAGGATTCCTCGCTCAGTGATCTTTGAGATATCATCCCATCTCAACTCGATGTTATCCTGGATAATAGCTTCCAAGAACCCAGGTCCTGGTGTTTGGCGACGGCATCCAACTGGGAAGGAGGGCACTAGAAGCTCAGCCGCGCGCTTTCCCTTCTCACTGTTACCCAAGCGGTCGGTCATGGACTTTCGGAAGAGATCTTGAGCCTGTTGCTGGAGGTCACAATCAGCAATCACCCGATTGAAGTTTTCTGCTCTTCGGTTCATGATGGCGGCGCGATAGTCACGAAGGACTTTGGGATCCTTGAACAGCTCTAAAGTGCTTTCTGCAAAATTATAATCCTTATCCATTTCTGGGTCATTTGCTGTAGGCTCGTTGATTCCAGGGGCCGGGCTGATCCACGTTTGGCTCCGTACGTAGCAGTCCATATTCCCGACGACTAGAAAGATCAGTTCCCTGGTAGACTTGATGGAATAGGTGTACAGGCGTACCACTAGCGAGTTTTGGGACAATCTGAATGCCCGAAGATCCGATTCCGATACATGCAACACGTTTTCCGGTGAAGTCATAGCTAGAGTCCCAGTGCGCCGAATGCATGAGTCGTCCTTTAAAACTGTTCAGTCCCTCAATTGAGGGCCACTTCCAATTGCTGTAATATCATTTTGTCAGCATCCACATGACCAAAGACAGGAAAGGAAATGCATACTTCAATACACCGCTGGCATTGATGAAGACGTCACATTCGTCTCGGATAAGGGTAGAACCATTCCTGATCTGGAGATCCCACTTGCCCCTTTCTTCATTCCAAATAGCAGATTCAACTGAATGTTGAAGGCGAATATATTTCTCGACTTCGTATTGCTTAGCCACATCTTTCATGTAGGAATGAATCTGCTCTGATGTCGCGTAATAATTCGGCCACCCCGGGTTGGCAGCAAAGCTGTAGGCATAGTTATGCGCTGGAATATCACACTGACATCCCGGGTATCTATAATCGACGCGTTAGCTACAATGGAATGCTAGATTTAGCCCGGGCTCATCACACTTACCGGTTCTCATACCAAGTTCCTCCCAAATCGGCATTTCGCTCATAAATAACAAATTCTGCATTGGCATCCTTCATGCGCTCATTGAAGACAATACCCATCATAAGACCTGAGTACCCTGCGCCAAGGCAGACCACGCGAAGTGGCCGCCGGGTGCCGATGGGCTGTTCAACAATGGTGTACCCGGGGTCGAGGCGATGCTGATGAGCGCCGACGGTGGTCTTGTTGCTAAAGCCATTCTGGAGACCAGGCTTCATGACTGAAGCCATCGGCTCTATAGTTGCTGCGGGTGGTGACATAGATGAAAGCAGAGATAATGCTGGGTACAACCTCGTGTTATAAGTGACTTGATGCCTCTAAGTGTGATGTCTATGCTTATCTCAGTCTTTCAGAAGAAGATAGTTTCTGTAAGCATGGCGTTGCGATTGTCATAAATATGTAAATATTTGCGATACACATTGGAGGGGTATTCTTGCCGAATCTCCGGCTTAGATTCTCAGATCGAAATAAACGTACAAGGTGCGCTAGCTTCGGAAAATAAGCCGAAAGACTCTACCCCGGGCTTCCAGATTAGGATAACCGATATACCTCACAGCCGAAGATGTGGTGCGACATCGGTCCATGTACCCCGCGTTCACTTGTGGGGAATTCCGGGGGAGCGGCAGGGGGAAAGAACCTCGGAACGTTGCAAAATTGAAAATACAAAGTGGGAAAGTCGTTTGGAATTAATTTGGAGGATGGGAGTACTTGTTATTGGTACACAGTCACGCGAGGTATGTCTCAAACATCCTACAAGGCGTCATGATGCCTTCATACGGCTGATAGCTAGTTGGTGGGACAAATGAAATTGGAAAATCCTATGAAAAGACATATTTTGAACCACATAGATACATGTATCTATTGAACAACATTCCAGTACCACTGATATACCAGCATCCCAGAAGCCGATTAATGTTCCTGAATGACAAACTCCCCTGAGGCAGAAGGCTTCGTTAAAGCCCATCTAATTCCGTCCTCCATGGTCTGATCCCATTGCTTGCAAACTGACAATCTCTCGCCAAAACGTCGAAATCCATGGGGTACACCTTTGAACACATTGATATTCGTCGGTACACTTTAATATTGCGTTAGTGGGGGATATAGATTGACCCTGCTCGAATATTTGCTCACCCATTTTCGGTCAATAGCTTTCCATATAACAGCCCTTCATCTCTTAGAGGATCATAGCCCGCAATTCCAAGTGTTGTTGGTGGTAACATTGTCGCGTCTTCAGAGGACAAAAGCCCAGGATTCAGCCGTTTGTCAGTCGGATCTGGGTTTTCCACTTGTAAAAGACCATTGAACAGCTGCTTCCTGCGCATATTCAGGATCGGCGCGTTCTCGTTTTGAGAATATGACGAGACACTAGGACTTTTTATTTGGCGTAGTTGAGATTCATAACACTTGGTGTACACCAGAGCAGGGATCATCAGTACCTGGCCACAAATTGCCAAGGCTGGCGAGACTGGGAGCTCTGATCTCGATGCTGCCAGTGTCAAAGAGGCGGCGAGCCATGCACCGGCCGATATCCCGCCGATGACGATTCGGTCCGGATCACCGTGCAATCTAGAAACGTTCTCGCAGACCCAAAGGAACGCGTCTTCGGCATCATTCCAGGCAGTCGGATATGTATAATCGGGAGTATGGCGGTAGTTGACATTCACAACAATAACTTGTGTGTTGACAGCAAGCCGTGAGCAGATCGCATCCTCCGAGCTCAAAGTACCAAACAAAAAGCCACCCCCGTGAAAGTGCATGTAAATTGGCAGATTCTCAGTAGGGGATGCTGAGATTGGACGATAACTTCTCGCCTCTAATTTGTAGCCATCACGTCCAGCAATTGAGTGATCTTGCGTAGAGACTTTGGTAGAAAAATCTGCCATCCCCTTTTGCGCCACGGTTTCTCTGCCTTCGTTGGCTGTTCGCTTCAGCTGGGACAGGCTCTGCTCTTTCGCTGGTGGCAAAGTGGCTTCCACACGTAGCCATTCCTCGCTGGGAATACCGTATTTTGAGAAGTCGCACATATTGTGTGAGGCTTTGATGGATGAAATCAATGTATTTTTTGTTAAATTGGTTGCTTGCTGATGCGCCGTTATCTCATGTCTGAGGTCAGTTTCGTACTATCAGCCACTGCGCCAAGGTCTGAACAGGGCTTTGTATGTATCATTATGAAGTCCTGAACAAATCCCGGAATTGCCGATACTCTCGGCTCTCGGAACTGGTACTATATTAATGATTCGTACAACGACCGAATAAGTACCGTGATAACAGTGGAGACATTTGTCGGTTGTAAACCCGCATTTGTAATAGCTTATGAAATAGAGATACTAGTCTAGCAACCATCTTTATCTTAGGTATTCGGATCATAACCGGTATGGAAATTGCAGTAATGGAAGACAAACTAGTGTGGCTGGGGTGAGCCAGTTGATAATTTCATGAGGATCATCTATGCAGCTTCATCAACGCTTGGATTCTGACTGGGTCTATATAAGCACTAGCTTAATAGCTAGTCAAATGGTAGCCGAGAAGGTGTAACCGCTGTCGTCGGCCTAGCGTTGTATCAAATAGACATGGCCGTTTACCCCCAAGGTAGGCTACACAAAGGCATTTGGATCAGCCCAACTCTCAAGTCCTTGCATAAAGTCCTGATAATTCGGCATCGTGTCGGAGGTCACGTCATCCAAGCCATCCCAGAAAACGAAGCCCATGTTTTGGCTTTGTTGAACCAGGAGCTTCTTAGCAACGACACTCGTCTGACTGGTGACGAAAGGGAAGTAGTCCAGCCAATCTATGCCACTGTGCAGCGCTTCTTCCTCCGAATTGAGGGCTCGAGTCGATTGTTCATTTCCTAGGTGGCGATTGGGAAAGTCCTCCGAGTTCAGAGATCTCTCGTTTGATCGTAGCCGGTCAAACTTGTGTTCAAAAAGAGCGGCAGTCGCCCACATATTTTTCAATCCCTTGATAGAGAGTGCTAGAACATCTAGATCTGCACTGGCACTATCTTTGAGGCTCTCGCTCCTGGATGCCTGCAGAAGAGCCATGAAGCCCATACCGACGTACCAACAAGTAATGGGCTGCAAAGATCTGATCTCACTCCTTACCAAGAAATCTTTGAGAATGCGAGCAATGCAGGATCCGGCGAGCGTTGCGGGCGGCAAAGCTTGTGGAAGCGATTGTGGTGATCTCGTCAGATGAAGAACTATTATTACGGCGAGATAAGGGAGATGTAGCTGGTGCACATCACGGTTAAAGCTCGGTGTATGGCGGGACTCAATGTGTAGCTGCAAATGGACAGGAAGTGATTGAACCCAGTCAATAAGTTCTTTAGCTAAATCCACAGGGAAGGCTTTGGAATTTGACGATGAATTTGCCGATCGTGACAGTCCCTTTGCAATGTGTCCGATAATAGTGCATAGACGGATCCAATATACGAATACCTCAGCCTTGTTCGTGTCTTCCAAATGTGGGAAATCTTGCAACGATGGCGGTGGTATATTGCAGTCCTCAGGGTCTATGAGGCATGGCTTACCCTGACAGATCGCCGTCAGACGCTCTCGGGCCTGAAAATATTGTTTAGCGTAAACAAAGCAATAAGCTGACTTGGAATACCCACAAAGGCAGTCCACCATATTCGCCGTAGAATGTATGGCTTGATGCTATTTCTAGACATGTCGGTAGCGGACTCTCTATAAAAGCCGGCTTGTTGGGCTAATTTAATGACGATGGAAGTCCACCACCAGGAGGAGTGTCTGTGTGAGACCGACGGTGGCCGAGGTGCCCACCAGTAAAAGAGGGAGACCGCTTTCAGGGTGGCAATAATGTCTTCTTCTTTTTCTTCTTCTTCCACCTCTTCGTCATAGAAGAGTCGCCGGGCGCGACTATAATAAGTGGCTGGCCCGGCATGTGGGATGAGAGGCGGACGGATATGGCTCCCTAAGATCGCAATTGCGTTATCCAACAGTGGGGATTCTGCGAGTTCCGTTGATAAGGTCGCCCTGTCGAGTATTGGACACCAGGTGTAGCAGTATTCGAAGTATGTTTCCGTAAAGCTTTGACGTAGATCGGGCTGCAAACCGACATGACTACCTGAGTCTTTTCCCTCAGATCCTCCTGTTGATGCTCCAGGATCATCCGTAGTTGTACTCGTCCTGCTATTCACTGGACCACAAGCTGGCTGGAATGGAACTGCCACCTGGACTCCATGTGACTGCTCATGGGACGAAGGTCCCCAGCCCGCCGACCAAGCATCTAATACCGATGGCGTATTGGTAGGTTGCGTTTGTTTGGACCTAGCCGTCACAGATTGTTGGGTTCCTTCAGTCGCGCGGAAGGTAGTCCTCCGAAGGAGTTCCGCATCGAAGTCAAACAGACTTGGCCGAACTAAGCTATGAGGTGAGACATCCTGCATGTCTACATCCCCAGCATCAATACCGGGACCGCTTTGTCCCACGCCGGAGTGCAAGGATGCAAGGTCAACGCTACTGTCGCCACAAGGATCGGCAAGAGGGGGAGAGACGGGTGATTGCCCAGTCCCAGGAGCCAATAGACCCTTTTCACGCTTAGATGGCCTCGGGCTATAGGTTGTCGGGGTTAGTGCCGCTTGTTAAACATTCTAACAGGGGGAACACCGACCTGCAGACTTTCCCCGTTGACGCGCAGTTGCTGCAACTGCTTTGGCCTTGGGGTATCTTGGCTTGGAGATCGCATTTGATCTGTGATAGTTTTTGAGTACGTGAAAGACCCCATAGATGGATCTTACGGAAGATCTAACCTTCTTGGAGTGGCATGAAATACACGCGAGCCCTGCGCGTTTGCGTTTTCCTGTCCCGGGGGTGGATTGCACCCACTGCGCCTCAGTCATCGTCGCAACCACGGCATGCGGTGACAGAAGTTGGTCTCATCCGCATCATTCGTTAATATTATCTGGACATCGCCAAGACAGGGTTGGTGTTGTGCCACGTGGTGATCGCGAGAATACAGGCTGTGGGGAGCTTCCCGAGGTCGGATGGAGTTCAAGGTATGTATCGACACCTAACATTCAAGGGGGTGTTCTAAACCCTAGTTTGGCTTTGAACTTTTTGTGCACTATTCTAGTGGGTCGATAGATATTTCGCTTCCGTTCTCGCGCTTGTATGGCAGACGGCTGTATGCCAATCAGTGCTGTGTGGGCGATTCCCATTTGGGTGACTAGTGGTCTTCGCAATTCAAAGAATCATTCGGAATCCACTTTGGGTTCAACAGAGTAAGTATCCCCAAAGCCGAGACACGAGGAATCAACCGATCATGTCGGTGTTTCCAAAAGCGGATAGCCGTAGGCACGTGTCGCGCTAGCCCCGTTCAGCGAGATCATCTCGGCTGCCCAGCTTTCCTTGGGTGTACATGCGATTGAACCCTTCGGCATGCAACTTGTTTCACTAAGGTCACGGCGTCTGGTGGGGCAGGATGGGTCGTTCTGTCGGCACGGAACGTTCTCTTGGTGGCCTGCACAGGAAAGGGTGGAGGCGTCGCGTGTGTTCTCTCCCGCATTCCTGTTCTAGTATAAAGTTGGGGATTCTCGGCAACGAAATACATCAACAAGTCCAATTTGTCGATTAACTTACTTGACAACAGAAGTTTTGGGTTATAAAAAGTTCAACTAGGATCTTCTGACCCTCCAACCTTCATCGAAACCACTTTCCCACGGCAATGGCACCCTCCATCGTGACTCCAAACCTACCAACGTCACATGTGGCGGACGGTAAGGTTCCTGCGGCTTTCACCACGGAAGCAGCGAAGGACCTCCCGGAAAGCTTGCTTTCGCATTTCGCCGACCGTATCAACGGCAAACCCACCGAGAATGGTCCGAAATCTACAGCTAGCGACCAGCTCAAAGAACATTCAGTCCCATTCTATAACCAATACGCCCTAAACCCCCGGAAACTCCGTATCATCACAATTGGTGCCGGCTTCTCTGGGCTAGTGCTTGCGCATAAATTCCAACATGCCTACCCGGAGCTTCAGGACTTTGTTGATCACACGATCTTCGAAGGCCGAAGCGATATTGGAGGAACCTGGCTAGTCAATACTTACCCTGGCGTGCAATGTGATGTACCTTCTCACATCTATGTAAGTATACGAGAACTGTTCCCGATTTGAATGCACTGCTGACATGCCCAGGCCTTCCCATTTGACCCTAACCCAGACTGGCCTCGCTTCTATTCCAGCGGTCCTGCAATTCAAGAGTACATCAAGACAACAGTAAAGAAGTGGAACCTTGACCGTGATATTCAATTGGAAACTCAGGTCGTTGGTGCCTACTGGCAGGAAGATTCAGGAAAATGGAAGATTACTGTGAAACACGGAGGAGTCGAACGGGATGAGTTCTGTGACATTTTGATCTCAGGCCAAGGTAACTTGGTGTAAGTACTCAACTGATAGAATCCAAACTTGAGAAGAAGGTGAACTAAAATTTGGATAGGAGTCCTTCCTGGCCAAAGATTGCCGGACTTTCCGATTTCAAGGGTCATGTTACGCACTCTGCACGATGGGACCACGACTTCGATTACTCCAACAAGCGGATAGCTGTCATCGGCAACGGATCATCTGGTATCCAGATCGTGCCTCAAATGACCAAACTGCCGGGTACAACGGTGCGCAACTTTATTCGTGGTCCGGCCTGGGTCTATTATCGTGTCCCGCCCTCCAAGCACCTTGGGAGAGAAACTGAGGACACCAATCCTGAATTCTTGGAAGAAGAAAAAGAGCGGTTCCGCGATCCTGTTCAACATCGGGAATACCGTAAAGGAATTATCCACCGTACCAACAAGGCATTCCGCTTGGTAAGGCCACATCCCTTAACTCCTCCCCTTAACGAAAGCTAATAGGGGCCATCATATAGTTCATGAAAGGAGAGTCCAACGAAACTACGGTGGCACTGGCATCAGCTCAGATGGCTGAGAAGCTCAACCATGATCCTGTGCTGTGCGAACAACTTATCCCCAAGTGGGAGATCGGTTGCCGCCGAGTGACCCCCGGCCCTGGCTACCTAGAGTCATTCTCAAAGCCCAATTGCAGTCTCACCTCGAGCCCAATTACGAAGATTACCGAGAAGGGAGTTGTCACTGCCGACGGGCAAGAGTTTGAGTGCGATGTTTGTAAGTTAATCCCTTGGTCAACCTTTCATTTCATCGCTAACTGAGTGTCTTAGTGGTCTGTGCCACTGGCTTCGACGTCTCTAAATGCCCCCAATACCCTCTGGTCGGCCAGAACGGAGTCAACCTCGCTCAGAAATGGAAGGATGAACCCACCTCCTACCTGTCAGTAGGAACCGATGACTTCCCAAACTATTTCACAATGGCCGGACCCAACTGCCTGTGCGGCCACGGATCCCTCGTTGAGGCATTGAACTGGACAGGCGACTACTTTGTCAAGATGATCAAGAAGATCGCCACAGAAGACATTAAATACATGGTCCCAAAGGCGTCCTCCGTGCACGCATTTGGCAAATACCAAGACGAAATCCACAAGACATTGGTCTGGTCCGGTTCCTGTCGCAGCTGGTATAAGAGAGGCACTGTAGACGGAAGAGTCACACATCTTTTCGCGGGTAGTGCTATCCTGTTCCGCCGCCTGCTCGGCGAGATCCGCTCAGAACACTACGACATTGCTTACAACTCTGGTAATCCCTTCCGCTTCCTGGGCAATGGATTTACTGAGTGGGAAATGAAGGAGGATGCCGATTTGGGATGGTACGTGCAGGTTGCTAAGCCGGGACCAGAGGCCCATGCTGCCGATGATAAGAGCTGGGTAGCGAAATAGATAGATACATACCCAAAGACACGCCCCCGCTATCGATATTTTTCTATTTTGATTTATTACGTTTCTTCTATATAGTCTGCAACTTGAATATACACTTTCCTACGCCTATTCTATTAAATCTATTCTGCGTTTATCATCGATACACTTATATGAGTCAGAATAATCACCTGGGTAGTGGAGCAAGTAGCGTCGAAAATGGAACCATATGATGTCTCTCTTTCCCCTCTCGTTAGACTTGATACTGAGTTGGATTTCGTTGATGCTATCTGCACCATACTACGCTATTGAATGTCACATATCCAGAGATATTACATGGATACAGTATACATGTAATACTCCATGGGTTTGTTAGTTACGGTGCTGGTCCTTTAAGGAGGGGAGGTGAATGTGAACTGTCCGAGGAACACGGTGTTGGAAATGATCAGCGAGATGTCCTTGAGAAATGACGATCAATTGTACCGAGAGTTCAATGAATTATTGGTAACTTCTGTATTGACAAAATATTGTATTCTCCCGAGCCTAAGACTAAACTAATTGTTATACTTCGAGTTTCCCCAAACTACCCTCCAACCCGCCGATCGTCGTTCTCTCACAATGAATACCGGAATTGCATATTCTGCAGGTCTGTTAATAAATGAGAGCAAACTAGAACACGGGTTACTCACCATCTTATCAGTCAAGTCATCCTCGTAAGCATGTTCAAAGCCTTCCACGGTCCCTGTCTTGTCGCGGCGGCGGTTCTCCATTGAACAGAGGATTCGATATACTAGAACCAAGGAGCCCGCGATAACCGCCGTGATAACTACCACGATGAATCCCAGATTATAATGAGGTGAATCTTGGTGTCGGAAGACCTGGGGTCCTGCGAAATTTCCTGCTGGAGGTCAGTGGCAGCACTTTTACATTTGTGGGTGATAACCTACCAAGGGAGTATCCAATATACAAGCCCGAAGAGGCAAGTGACCGTTTGGTATAGCCGGCATTGTTTGCGAGGAAAAGGCCCATTGTTACTGCATACCCAGCGCCCGTAGTCGTGAGGATGTAGCAAGCAAAAAGGAGACCTCCAAGTTCGGACCGAGGCAGAAGCCAGAGCATGAGAGCAGCAGCCATCGTAACCAATTGGCAGATAATAATGATATATGCACGCCAGCCAGGGAATTTGTAAGCGAGGTATGTTGTGATCAACATCATGGTACCAGCATAAACGCCAGAAGGGATCATGAGAAGCAACGAGTTGAGTGGGTTGAAGCCGAAGCCATCAATGATGATAGCCTGGAAAGTCGAGATTGGAGCATTGGCGAACATACCACAAAGGGCGTAGAAGAAGATAAGCCAGAACTTGATATCGGTCAGGAGCTCAATGGCCTGACTACCTTTGAAATGAGTGTTTCTGACACCAGAATTGTTCGTCCTCATGCGAGACACCGCAATAAATCGTTCCCTGTCGTTGAAACCCTTGGCTCGGATAGGGTCGGATGGGAGGACAAAGTAAATCAGGACACCGCAGATGATGGTGAGAGCCCCGGCAAAAAAGTACATATAGAACCAAGGGGCAAGACTTCCTCCGAGATGCCCAAGTGCGTAGTTAACAAGAGGCGAGAAGATGGAGACGTAACCTGTGCATGAGTACCAGGCACTAGAAGCGAGTCAGCTAAAAGTCAAATCGACACAGTGTTGATCCTAGAGCATACCCCATTCTCAGTGATTGTTCATCCTTTTTGTACCATCCACCCTAGATCGCGGTTAGCCGATATTGTTTGATGGGAGCAAAAAAGATCACATACGACGATCATCATAAAAATCGGACTGATGCCAGCCTCAGTGAAACCGAGGAAGAACCTTTGCGCGTATAATCCATGGAAGTTCGTACAAGCGGGTGTGAGGATCAAAGTAGTTCCCCAAACGATGATGGCGAGAGAAGCAACGCGCTCAATGGGAAATCTCTGGGCCAGGAAGGTGACTGGATAGGCGCCCAAGATAAACCCAAGGTAGAAGATAGAAGAAGCCATAGAGAAGCGATTTCCGCTGTTCAAGCCCAGATCATCCTTGATACCAAAGAGAGCCTGGAAAGGTCATCAGTTTGTGGAGTATTCTAGGCCAGGGATTGGTCGTACCGCTTGTCCAAGAAGGACCTTGTCGGCATAAAGAAATGCGTAGGTGACACACAGGACAGGGAGCAGCTTCAGGTCAATCTTCCTGCGCAGCTTGTTCTCCTCCTCTGGAGTCCAGGTTTGATCACCCTCATATACAGCGAGGACCTTAATCGCTTCATCTCCGTGCGCGGTGTCGAGCTTTTTCAAGTCACCCTCTTCGCCATTCGAAATATGGGAGACATCTTCCTTAATTGAGGTCATAGTAAATGTCTGAATATAATTAGCCTGTGTGTTAGAAGACCAAAGCAGCCTTCATGGCGATGGCTGGGAGCCCCTTTTTATCTCCGGACATATCGTACTGGATTCCTGGGGAAGAGATCCATACCGAGCTGCAGAGTGCCAATCTCTGGGCATGATTAACCTCCGTCGTGTGCGTAATAGTGTTATTATCATGTAGGCATAATAAGACAGCCGACGGAAACTCCCTAGCAGGATTACCGATGGGATAGCCGGAATGTTTATTAAAGCTTTACAGCCGTCCATGATGAGCAGGTGATGCTACGAGCGTTTAGCCCCCGAAAACGCGGGGGCATAAATGCGGGGAAGCGCGGAGAATTACGAGGCCAAACCATGGAAGGCTAGAACCTGTAACACAACGAAGGAGATAGGAGCCGAAGATGTGGGGGGGAGACTCGCGATGGTTATCCAAATCCGGAAATACCGATAGTGTCCCACGGCCGATACCGCCCAAGAGCGGGGCGTTCCACATCGCGTGGACTGCAGGTCGCATAAAGAAAAAGGCATATGTATCATATTCGCTTCAGGTTGAAAGAAAATCCCAACTGAAAATAAACATGGCAACTAGTCGACCACTTATCGAGCTGCCTCCTGGCAAGGAGGTGGTTAGCGTGAAAATGATCGTCCCCGTCAATTTCGGTCCAGCTATCATCAAACGGTTCATGGAACCTCCTGTGCCTGGTGTGGAAACAAAGAAACCAGGGCCTGTTTTGACGTTCCTTTTGGAACATCCCTCAGGTCAAAAGTTGGTATTTGATCTGGGAATCCGGAAGGATTATCAAAACTATGCTCCAGTTGTTGCGAATTATATACCAACAACAAATTACAACATACAAGTATCAAAGAACGTCGTCGATATCCTGGATGAGAATGGCATCTCTGGAGAAAGCATTAATGCAGTTATCTGGAGGTATTTAATTTCAAAGCATTGCAGCCTTTCAACACAGAACTAACGACGACTTTACAGCCATTGGCATTGGGACCACATAGGTGACCCATCGAGTTTCCCTAGCAGCACGGATTTGATCGTGGGAGCCGGGTTCAAGGATGCGATGTTGCCTGGTTATCCTGCTAATCCTAAATCCCCCATCCGGGAGAGTGATTATGCGTAAGTTCTAGTGTCATCGCGGAATAACCCTGATTCCCTTTCAGGTTTTGAATCTAACTTATTATAGTGGTCGATCCCTCCGTGAGATCCGATTCGATGGTCCTGATGCCCTGCGTATTGGGAAATTCCCTGCTGTCGATTACTTCGGCGATGGGTCATTCTACCTCTTAGACAGTCCAGGACATGCAATCGGACATCTTTGCGGTCTAGCGCGAACGACTGCAAATCCACCTACCTTTGTGATGATGGGAGGAGATATTTGTCATTATGCGGGCATCTTTCGACCGTCAAAATATCTTCCTGTGCCCCCAGAAATATCCCCCCATCCGTATAACACAGAGAGCGATGTACCATTCTGCCCGGGAAGTGTTTTCGATGATCTGCAGCACACGAGAGGAAGGAAACCAACAGATACGATGTATGAAATGTGCTTCGGTCATGATATCCCCCTTGCTCAAAAGACTCGTGACCAATTACAAGAATTGGACTGCGACGAGAACATATTTGTTATTATTGCACATGATGCGAGTGTTAGAGATGGTGTGGATCACTTCCCATTGAGTCTTAACGATTGGAAGGAGAAAGGGTGGGCCCAAAATGTCAAGTGGACTTGGTTCCGGGATCTGGAACCCTTTTGGAAGTCGAAAGGCTTGTAAAGGAGACCAGCCCGATTATTTATATGAGGGCTATAGGCCTGTCACAATGTTCACGCGTTCCATCAGGAAGTATAGAACTATATACCGCATTTATCTGCGTGCAGTCTCCATAGTTGTCAAAACAAACGCTACAATATCATTCAAAGATTCCAGTAAATATTTGACTACCTAGGTAGCAAGATTGGGGGTAATTGGGAGCTGGCGATTGAAGCCACATGATTTTGACAGCGCTAGATCATGTTAGCAAAAAGGTTACTTGGGAGAAATAAAGAATACCGAACATTAAGCCCTTATTGTAGCATTCATAAGGATTATGAGATAAACATATCTACATTATAATTTGAGAGCAGTATAATGTTGTTCAATGTGCTCTAGCCTGGATGCTACTCATGCAGCAGGGCAACCCGGGCTTTGACCTTTCCATCACAAACATTCTTTAAGATATTGGGGAATTCCCTCAAGCCAGCAGTCTCAACCTGCGGCTGAATTACTCCCTTCGAGATCAAATCCAGGACTTCTTTCAGATCTCTCCATTGCCCGCCGTACGTAAAGATAATGCTTAGTCTTTTCTGGATCCCAATCTTCATGTCGACTGTGTTTTCCTCGTCGATAGTACCAACACAGAGAAGCTTTCCTCCCCTTCGAACTTAGGAAATGGTCAGTGCCATAGGATATTTCTGTTGCGCAATACTTACCAATGTTTTGTGCATCCTGGAAAGTCTGGTGCGTTCCCACAAAATCCAGGGTAGTGTCAATCTTCCCCTGCAACCCATTTTCACGCACAAAATCCTGTACTGACTTCCCAGCTGGTACTAGATCCTGTCGAGGAACACCCCACCGTGCAGCTTCCTCCAGCCGTTCTTGTCGAATATCAGAAACAATAACTCGAGCCCCGATATGCAGAACAATTTGCAACGCATTGAACCCGAGGCCTCCAAGGCCAAACAGAAATACTGTCTCGTTAGACTTGACCTCTGCGCGTCTCACGATGGCGTGATAGCTCGTTTTGACGGCATCCGTTGCCACTGCTGCCACGGATGACGGAATTCCTAACAATTTTGTTAGACCAAGCCGCATAACACTATCCTGGAAACAAACCTTCCGGGACATGAACCACTGCTCGCAGATCTAGCGCTGCATATGGTGCATAAAAGCCGTCCTGACCAATACCGGCGTGATGGGCTTGCTCACATAGCTGAGCGAGATCCCGTGAGCACTCCGCACAGTTCTCTGATCCACAGCCAGGAACCGCGATAGTCGCGATTCGATCTCCCTATACATGTTGTTAGGTCCAATTTGTCTTCTAGAAGTCTCCCAGGAAAACCTACCACGCTGAAACCGGCGTCTTTCACTTGGTCGCCTATCTGTACAATCTCGGCACATCCTTCATGACCCTTAAAACAAGGAAATCTGGTCAACATTTTGAATTTCCTATAGCTTGATGCACAAGACGTGATCCATGATCAGCATACCAGGGTGTATTTCTCTTGAAACCAAGGGCGCTGTTTTTCACTCGTGAGAAGTGAATGGTCGCTATGGCACACTAGCAAGCAGGTATTAGGATCTCTAGAAGACGTCATGTGAAGCCCAAGGACAGCCGTTAAATACTCACCCCCAGAGGCTAGTAATTTCACTAAGAATCCTCCCTTGGGAGTTGCAGGAACTGGTACCTCTTCCCAGACCAGCATGGCTATTAGCAACGCTTACTCCTAGTGAATATGTCGTTACTCACAGGCTCAGGGTTTCCCTTATGCTTCCTCCACGCGTACATAGACGACGGGATGCTAATGCTTGCAGAAACTGTCATGATGTGTTGATCTATATAGTATGAGTGGGTGTGCGTGCCAATGTTCGAATTATGGCCGCTTATATGTATATAGACTACAGAAGTCCTAAGTACTACTCATTAGTGGGATCCTCCGTTCGGCCGTGCGCTGCCGACATAGCCGAGCATACCGAACGGTCGTTTACTTTGTACCGAAGCATTCTCCGGATTATGGTATGGAGCTACTATATCCGTATTAAAAACGCCGATAGGCGGTTGTCCAGATATATTGCAAATGGAAAATATGGGCGCGTGATGATAAGTATCCAACACAGGAATTTAAAAATTGAAACTGAATTGATTCCAAGACTAGACCAGATGTGCCACTATAGTAAAAGCTGCTGCTCACGATCTCCGCCCTTGACCCTGTCTCTGCTCCGAGTCAGCAGTGAAATGCGACTCAATCTTTGTAAATCCTCACTTTATAATCATCCAGCCATTTATCTTCGATAATGACCAACTGCGACGCTTGCTTCTTGGCAAAGTACTCATCTTTGGGGTCGGAATAGTCTTCCTTGTTTACATCCACGAATCCCTCCTTGGCAAAGGACCTCGGGGTAATCATGAGTGAGCGTCCTGGTAGGGCAACGTTAGCCGTAATATCGCTATGATATCTTGTCTAAAGACAAGGTAAAAAGAGGAGAAGTGTGAGTCGACATACCGTTGATGGATTTATCGCAGGCGATCCGCATCATTGCACCGGCGCAATCGGCCTGTTCGCCAAACTCGACGCCACGCTCAATCAGCCAATCCTCGTATTCCTTGGTACGAATGGCACTTTTGATCCAGCATGGCGCGACATAGTTGATTCGGACTCCTTGCTCCCAACTGTTTCGGCGCACGGTCTTCATGAAGCCGCGGAGGCCATACTTAGTCGCTGTGTACTCCCAGTTTCCCTAATGCGATGGATTAGTCACTGAATTACTTGTATAAAGGGCAAATAATTCAAGGAGGGTGCAGACGGCATATTTACCGGTGAATCAATGTATGCAACCATGCTTCCTGTCATGATGAAGCAACGGTCTCGGTCCTCGGTATCGGGTTGTTTCCTGAAATAATGAACGGCGAGTTTCCAGGTATAAAATGTCCCGTCCATGTTGACACGGACAATATTCAGATTAGGCTTGGTGGGTTCCCTGTTAGGGTCTATGGACTGTCAGTGCCTTGGTTTTACGGAAATATACACGCCCAAATTTCGAGTATCTTGAACTTAAAGTTACCACATATAGATAGACTTACCATCGAGAGTCCACAGACTGTCACCTGAGGCACGCGAGATTCCTGCATTGGCAATGACAATATCAACGCTGTTGTGCGGACTCTTGGATTTGGCCGTCTCGAACAGGGTAATCAAACTGTCCCAGTCTGTAATGTCGCATTTGACGAACGCAGCGGTTTCACCCTTGGCGTTCAATTCCTTAGCGAGATCGTCTCCTCTGGGGTGAAGGTCGCCAAAGGTGACAAAGGCGCCGGCCTCAGTAAAGGCGCGCACCATAGCCTCACCCATTCCATTTGCGCCTCCGGTAATGATGACGGATTTGCCTTTGGCATTGGCTAGATCGGGAACCACGGTGTGGTCGATTGGGCCGTTGTAGATATATTTAGGAAGAGGCATTGTGAACTAAACTGTAGGTGTACAGAGTATGATTGGGGGTATTGGTTGATTCTGGAAATGTCGCGGTGACAGAGGACCTTAGTTATGCCACTTATAGCACCAGCCTATCTCACTGTATTTACAACATATCCGAGGTAATTTTTCGTTTCTAGGGTAGGCCGGTATAGGATACCCCGCGTTCGCCTAGACGAAGGATTGCTGCCGAGATTATTGCCAAGCCGGTAACCTAAAAGGGGACAACCGACCATAACCGGGGTAGTCGAATAATAAAGGCTGGCGGCCATGGGGATGTTATGACCACAATCCCCTGTTTTAAGGGCAAAAAATTTATAAAAGGAGACTCAAAATGTCCATTTGGGTGCGAACGTGATCCTCCTGGTAAGAACCCTGACTTATCAAAAGTGGAGCCTAGTTAAGGTCCACGGTATTTTGACTGCGAATATATGGAAAGGTGGACTGGAGCTTATGTCTCAATTTGAGCGCAGATGAGACACTCGCAGATATGGGATACCCCTGTAGGTGTCTCTACCGGGAGATCATTTCCCCAAAATCTGTTGGCGATGACCTACTAACTCACACACGTGTGGGCTAAGTACCGCGGACCAGGTGGAGATCCCTGGGTCTCACCCTTTCAAAGGCCGTGTTCGTGTATTTCGAATTCGATATTGCAGAGGCTAATAACATTCAAGGGTTGGCTATCGAAAGCCTGTACGGAGTATGGAGTACATGATAGCGAGCTCCACCTCAGGGTCGCGCGACTCAGGGTGAAGCAGTCGTATCGCGAGCTCCTTGAGATCGGCAACGGCTGGCAGCTGCGATAAGGCATCGCCAAAGTCCATAGGAACTTCAGTCCCCGTATCCGCGGCCGCGAGGCCGCACAACTTCAAAGCAGTGGGCCGACGCGGGTGGATCCATACGGGATGCCCGGAATCTGAAATTTAGTGATGGTTGAGTCCAGAGCACTCACATAATGGTGTGTGTCGTGAAAGCGGGACCAGTACCTCGGGATGTTGCACAAGAAAGTCTCATACCCGACCAAAAAAAAAGGAAACGGGAAGGAATCAAAGTTTTGATAGACAAAGGCGATGCCTAATTAAGTTAGAGCTGGGTTCCCAAGCTCGCGGAACTCCGTCCGTGAACCGCACGATGACCAGGTTTGGGTAAAGGTGGAGACGGTACCTACATTAGCGGGGGGGCTAGCTTTTGTCATAGCGGCACCTGGACATGAGGTGTGTGTGTGCTAGGCGAGTCTACGGGGAAAAAAAAAAGAAAAACCGAATTTGATACCAGTCCATAACAACTCATTACATTATGACCACCCGGGCCCTCATTATATAATTCCCTCATAACCACCATTCATTACCACCACTCATTATAACCGTTCACACCAGGTGCTAAGCGCATATATCAATACTCCAAGGCTGATCCCCAGGCAGCTCGATAAAACACAGTATTTTCCCGAAAACCAACGCTTACGAGGAGTTCGAGTTGTCTAGGCAGCTGAAAGAGGAGCCTGATAAAAAAGGGTTAGTCGAAAGTTCTCCACTGTTAGGATACACCAAAACATACCAATCATTCCTGTTGCATAGGCATCAATGATCTGAATAATGACACCGTAAGTCGCACCAACAAGGAAGAAGATTCCGAGAAGTACCATTCCCCAGTGCAGCAAGTAGATCACCTTCTGCACAAGTGTACCCTTCCGGTAGTGACTGTTGCTGTGCAGCCACAAGAAACCAGGAAGACACATGGCCAGAGGGGCGAAGCAGACGGACCCAATCAGGGCAACCAGGTAGTTGAAGATGGGGATAGTCTCGCTAAGGATAAAGGAGATAGCACCGAGACCGATCGTGCAGCTCATCCAAGTCACCCAATGAACGACAGTGTTGGCTTGCAAATGACGCGTGTTACCTAAGATACGGACAAAGATGTATTTGGCGGCGATCTAAATTGCGAAGTCAGTTCTGAACGCATCAGTCGCGAGGAAGATACTCACGTGCAAGTAGATCGTGGCGCTCACGACCAGTCCCAGCAGTGCAACACCATAAGACACCATCTTGATCGTCTGCCCAGCGCTCTGTAGATAGAAAAGAATAAGTTACTTATACCCGATACCACCACCACGGAGATAATACATACACCCAAAGACGGACTAGCCACCCACTGTCCACACCAACGATAGACAACCAAGCTGAATGCAAGATACGACGCGTTAACCACAATCATGCACAGGTACAACGCCTTCTTGTAGTCCTTCGGGTTGCGCATCTCCGACATTACCGGGATGAAGGCGCTGGTACCAGCCGTGGAGACGAAGATAGTACTGGAAGCAACCATGCCAGCAGCAAATCCGGGGTTGTTGATAGCCACGTAGCCCAGGTCATAAGGGCCCTCCTGGGGTGCAGCGGCCGGCCGGTCGCGGGTTGTAACTCCGATGACAACGATCAGAACTGCGGCATAGATCGAAATAAATCCTGCATATGTGAGCCAGCCCACATGCTGGAGTTTGCGCACCGAAGCTGTCGCGATGATAACAACCGCTCCAATCAAAGACCACCAGACAGTGCACGCAGAGTGGTGGGACAGGGCATTCAATGCAGTTGAAACTCCAATGATACCACTGCCCGTCACAAGAACGTAGCCGATGAGAAAGAGGATGCCGGTAAGCTCCTTCGCGAAGAAACCGCCAGCAACCTCCGCCATGTCGGCGATGGAGTGGCAGTGAGGATGCTTCTTGCGGAAGTTGCCCAGAATCACGAAAGAGTAAGTGTTGAATGCGCCCCATGCGACGATACTGATCGAGCCACCCACCGCACCGAGGGAGTACAATGAAGCTGGCAGCGACAGCACACCCGTCGCGAAGAGGACCTTCACGAAGATAATACACGCCTTAAACCAGCCAACACCGCGGAAGCTGACGCCATCCTCGGTCTTCTTGAAGACTTCATGCTCCTCGGTAGAGTCCCTGGGGCTTCCCAGCTCTGTGTCATTCACGCTTCCCTTCTCATTGATATTCATGATGAATGGACGAGTTTGACTCGAAAATTGCAGCCCACGGGAAAGGTAGAGTTTAAAAATGGAAATCCCGGGAAAATGGAAAAGTTTTCTACAATGGTATTGTTCTATTTGTCTTAGAGACCTTCCATGGTGGTAATTAACTGTGGGCCCTGCAGTGCAAGCGTTGATAAATTGGCACTAGTTGGGCTACACTAGTATTCCGCACACGCGCTTATTTGCAGTTAGTCTATATCCCCGGTCACAAGATTTTCCTCAACAGCTAAAATCACATCATTCGGGATCTTCTTCTTTTCCTTGAGGTCTGCGGCGAGGGTTTTCTTGCTCGAAATTCTGAAAGAAAAAAAGACTACTAAAAACCGCGACGTGGCTGCCATCTTGCTGTTTTTCTAATGCATATCAGCAACCCGCAGGATAAAAGAAGTGGCGTGGGGCTTGCATTCTGGAACCCAGTCACAGCTTGGCTAGTTTCAGGCATATTGGCGCGGACCACAAGGCTAGCTTAGCTGTCTCTCAGGTCATACTTTTCGGTGAGGCAAACTTATCACTAGTCAAGACTTGTTCCACGTGGACAATGCCGGGTATAACACATTGTGACTATGTTGAGATGTGGAACAAGCGGACGGGAGAGTAGGGATAGAAGGGGGAGAGAACTACTTGATGTGGGTCCTACCACGTGTGTCGATCGTGGCCGGAGGCATAGCAACTACTGAAGAATAAGATAATTATTATACCGAGTGACACTTTTGCTACCTAAACCCATTTTCTCTTGTAGGAAATTTCTGGAAGTAACCTGTGATAGTGAGCTTTGGTCTAATGCGGGAAAGGGTGCGACAGGGGAGGAACAAGGGGGGGAACGAATCAGCACCAGGTATCCGGCGATCTGCATGGGCCACTTTGCCCTAGATATTGGTTAGATCGGCATCCACTAGCAGGTAATATTGCTGCTCTCCAGCTATGAAAGAGCATGCATATTAAGAAGAACACGAACCACAAAAGAATTCCTTTTTCACGAGGACGGCCAGGCTTGCTAAATGATTATATGGGCCTCAGGATTACTATAGCATTGAGACTGCTCATTCCAAAGCCTAACCATCTAACTAATTAGATATCACCAGTATTAAAATATCATGTAAGCGAGGCATGCCACTAGATGCAAATGAAATCGATGGCACAGTTATTCCGGCCCTGGATTGGATAAAAACTAATGAAAAGTATTATACTAACCCCAAAAAATATTTGTCCAAGTGTTTATTTGTATTGTTGGGTTGCGCGGGGAAAACAAAAATATGACACGAGGAAAGCTCAACAAAACATCGAAAACTAGAGTAAATTGGGACGGCAATACACTCCAAGCAAAACAAAAGAAGAAGAAAAGGGATAACAGTTGAAAGGTGGGTTCCAGCACAAGCGACAGTCTGGCAGAGAAATGACAGGTATGTCAGTCTCTCAAGGAACTCCAGGTGCTGCTGGAGGGAACCTAAATTGTCCTCCCACCGCAGCTAACCACGGGCCATGTGTAGTGGCGAACCTTCCTGGGGGCAAGGGATTGTGTACTATTGGATTATGCTGTCCAGGGGTGATAGCAAGATTCAAGTCTGGCAGGCCAAGTTCAAACCTCGTGGTTGAGACATATGTCTCACGAATGCCATTAGGTGCGCTTGCCACGTATAACAGATCTGACACAATTGGGCCATCTAGTCGAGGGGCAGCTCCATTGGGTGACCAGCCTCCTGGAACGAGATTGCAAAATGTTCTAGTCCAAGCGATCATCCTTTGACGGTTTCCATCAAGGATTGTGACTTCTACTTCAATCACTTCCCTAGTTACAAGGCCATTACCAGTACTGATTGTTGACATGCAGACGACCGGTACCCTTGGCCCAACAGCACCGCCAAAAGGACCAAGAAGCACACTAAGATCCGCTTGGAACATGGTAAGCCTACTGCACCCAGTATCGTGGACAAATTCCAACTCGGCAAACCACGCTATTCCCGGAAGACGGATTGCTAAAGACAACTAGATAAAATAGTTAGCAAAACATAGAAGGGGGTTGTGCAATAAGTATGGATCTTACGCCCATCAGCTTGTCATATTGTGAATGTGGAAGTAGTGTGATCGCTGCATAGGAGCTCTCATTTTCAAGACCGCAGATCTAATGTTATTCATTAGTGAGTCGTTGTCAGAAGGCTAAAGAGATCAATTACCCCTTCCACCCAAAAGCCTTTGTAATCCTGGTAGTGGGAATTAATCGCTTCAAATTCATCCCAGTCAAAGGGTCTTGGTTGAGAAATCCGAGTGCCCTTCAACCAATATGTAACAAGGCCGGTATTCCAATCCAGCTCCCCCGATTTATATGCTTCTAAGAGAGCCTCGATATTTGGAAGTTGCTGGTAGTCATCCGTAGTGCTCGCCAGATATGTCTTCATCATTTCCAATTCATGCACCCGTCGAATGGTCTCCAAGCTGAGCTCTTCATACCCCAGAAACCTCATCTCACTACAGTATAAAAAGGTGAGAATCTGTGGAAAAAATATCAAGATAGCTGACTCACTCCTCTTTCGCCTTTGCAGCTGTATACTCCTGTAACCTTTGCTGAAAAACATGCGGCATTATATTTTCGGCAATTCTCTCGTGGCATCTTTCGATTTGACCATCGATGTCACTATTAAATTCCAATTAGCTTGTTCTTTGTATGGACAATTAAATTCAATGCTGTCTCACTTAAGTTCAAGATCGTCTTCCTTCATATGCCACCCCCGAGGAAGCTTAGCAGGGTCGGTAATGGGGTCGGTTCCTGTCCGTTTAGCCCATGGTCTGCTTTTCTTTGGCTTCTGTCGTTCAGGTGGCACGAAAGTGCCAACGTAACATTTTTCAAGGTCTAGCTCTTCTATCTTGAGCGCTATGCGTGGAGTTGGATCTTGTGGCGAGCCCCTATGGTGGTGGGGCGGTAGTTGCTTCACACGAGTACTACGTCGAAAGTTATACCGGTCTGACATGTTGAAGATAATATCAAGATTAAGTCTCGCAAATTAAAAATGCCTTGATGCGAATGCACAACCAAGTCAGAGGGTAATAATATATAAATACCGGAAGAAATAGAGCCACGCTAACGAGGAAGATAAAGAAATACTTTGGAGAAAGAGAGAAAACGTACACTTAGAATGGAGTGGATTTTGGGGTCAAGGTCTCAAAGACACGGTATAGCTACAACAAAGAATATATCCTCGGAGGGGATGACTGTAAGCCACAAGGCTCGTTTCTTACAACTACATTTCCCTATACTCTCTTCGCTCGCTTTCATTGTGGAGAAACTAGAATGAATGATAGGAAAGCTTTGATTCTCAGCCTGGAAATGCTTTCTACAACATCAAACAAAAAGAACCTAAGATTTAACATGGGATTAAAGAAGGAAAAGTTGAGGAATATATATATTTAGCATTGTGGAGTTGACTATGTTTCTATTTTTGACGACTGTGAAATGAGATACGAGTTGGAGTTTTTATTTTTTTATTTTCTATAACCCAGATATATAGATTTCGAATTTTAAGCCAAGTAGATTGATAGTAATCCAGACTTTTTTTTTTTTTTAAAAAAAAAAACATCGTTTCTTTATCTCGTTTTCTAGTACAAATAGGGACACTAGTTATCACGTGACAGGGAGTTACAATCTGGGGAAACAACCCTTGACCTTGACCCCCTGAGCTCTTTTACTCTGAATTATTAAGTCACTTTTCCAACTCCGCTCTCAATCCAATTAGGAACTTTCCTGTACTTCACCTGTCCTCTCAGTATCCTATCCATTGGCTTCCACACCTGGTTGACTCCCGTGCGGCCTCCGTGAGACAATGAAATTCGTGACGCGATCGAAAAGTGACAGTCCAGCCATGCACAAACCTACCCTAACTCTTCTTAAACAAGGTCGTGAATGATTCGTCCAGCGAATAACATAAAGTCGAAGGAGACACATAACGCAGTTCTAATTATTTCATCGGACGAGCAGGAGCCGTTTGGCGGGCTGGTTTCTCCAATCTTCAGGCCACATAATTTGCCGGGTAGCCAGTGGTATTCTCAGTGGCTGCAGACTTCAACTGACAGTATCAGATGTGTCTGTCCTTCAACCATTCAAATGACAGAACTTGATTTGGCACTTCCAGGAAATGCAGCAGCCGATTGCGTGAAGTAGAGGGACACCAGTCCAGTACAATATTCGGCAGCCCGCTCGGTCTGATGATCCCAGTCATTCCGCACCTATTTACTGCACGGAATGCGCGCATATTTACCTTGAATATCTTCTCACAAGGCCTAGTCAAGGGTCGATGCCCACTCATAACAACCCAGAGAAAGGTAAAATCCCAATGTAGCTCGATAATGAAAATTTTCGATACTTTGGCTACTTGACCTGTTTTTAAATGTACATATTAAAACATCCGACTGGTTATCGCCACGCGGTCCATTAGTTTAATTGACAAAGCTTCCTGCCAGTATTATTCCTCTATGGGAACCACAAAAATTAGGAACCTCAAGTTATTTACCCTCCCAAATTTGCCTGATTTACGGAACAATGATGCAAATAATACCTACAACCGCGATTTTACTATCTAGATTTTAATGCCACATCTGTCATTCCGATAGAAGACCCTGATATGCATAATTATGGATATAGTCTATGGCAGCCTTTTGCGGGGTTGTCACTTGCATCATATCACGCCATGTCAGCATTTCAATGCGCCCAAGACCACTCGATACCTTCTCCGACCATTGGCAAGCGCATGGTGTTATTGTCAGAGATAGCACGTCAACTTTGGTCAGTTCTCGATTTACGATGTTAAATTTGTCATTCTATAGGACGGATAGCACGGCATTAGTGTTGATGTGTTCTGTATAACCGACCTTTCCACACGATGGCTTGTGATTGTTGCTTGTACCGGACACGAAGGAATCCATACGTGATTCTACAATAAAATGGCGCGAAAGAAATAAAAATCTAGAACCGTTGGTATTTAAGTAGTAGCTGCTCACAGATCTCGAGTAATTGCTCAAACTTGATAACGACAGAACTTACCAATATCTCAGCACAAGATGGCACCATCTATTGCCCAAACCACCACTGCGGAAGTTGTTGTTCCTGTGAAAGCCACTCCTGGAACAACTGAGACCAAAGCCAGAGTGAGAAGAATCATTGACGAGGAAGGGGGAAACACAACTGCCAGCGTAGGTCATGGCTAGGCCGTTGAATCTCTCCACATATAGCCTGACCTGACAATGACGCAGTATCCAAACTACCTGCCTGTATACGACTATGGCGAGAAATACCCTCCTCTTGAACCTTTTACCCACGTCGAGCACGGGAAAGACGCCGACCCCTCCTTCAAGGATCTTCTCCCTGAGGGCTCCAAGATTCAAAAACTGACTCCGACTACTGGGTCTGAGGTTACAGGCGTTCAATTAAGCAAGCTAACTGCTGCCGGAAAAGATCAGCTCGCTTTGCTCGTTGCCCAACGTAAGGTTGTCGCCTTTAGAGACCAAGATCTCGCGGACCTGCCAATCCAGGAGGCCCTCGATTTTGGAGGCTACTTTGGCCGCCATCATATCCACCCAACTAGCGGGGCTCCAGAGGGATATCCTGAGATTCATCTCGTTCACCGTAACAACAATGCGTGGGAATATGATGAATATCTCCAGACAAAGAACAGCAGTGTCGCATGGCATTCTGATGTCACATATGAGCAGCAACCACCTGGCACCACGTTCCTATATGTGCTTGATACCCCTGAGGTTGGTGGAGATACTGCCTTCGTGAACCAAGTTGAGGCCTATAACCGGCTTTCTCCAGCGCTCAAGGAGCGTCTTCACGGCTTGAAGGCTGTGCATTCTGGATTTGAGCAGGCTGAGTTTAGTCTGAAACGTGGTGGAGTTGACAGACGAGAGCCGGTGAAAACCGAGCATCCTCTTATTCGAACCCATCCGGTGACTGGCGAGAAAGCGCTTTTCGTCAATGGTGGCTGTAAGTATCGTCCCGTGTTCTTGGAAAAAGGAATCAGTACTTACACCAAGACTAGTCACTCGCAGCATTGTCGGACTTAAGAAGGAAGAGAGCGATGCCCTTCTAGGGTTCCTACTGGCCCACGTGGGTCGTGGCATTGACTATCAAGCTCGTATTCGATGGGCCCCGAAGACTGTTGTTGTATGGGATGTGAGTTGTCTCTTGAACTATTCATCAACAGTTCACAATACTAATGTGCATGCAATATAGAACCGTGTCACGGCCCATTCTGCGATTGTTGACTGGACGACTGGGGAGCGTCGCCACTTGGCGCGCATTACCCCCCAGGCAGAACGCCCTTATGAGACGCCTTACGTCCCACAGGAGGGTGAACCCAAGGAGTAGGGTTCTATTAGATAACTATTCAAATACTTCGAGATAATAAAGGGTTGATACAATCGTACATGCTTCGTTTCGACAAGCCCAATTTAGAATCATGCACACACAATGATTTATACACTTTGGATGAATTGTGATTTTATTGGGAACTGTAGAATCTCCGAAGAAAAACATATCCAAACCCCTCACTGACGACATCTTGTAATATGAATGCATGGCGCTAAGATAGCCGCAAGACAACCTCATTTGAGCCATAATGATGCAATATGTGACTAACCACACGAGCCTGTACATCAAGTTCTTGTCAAATTAGTGCCTTCCGGTTACTCCAGTGCTGAAACTATGATTGATAATCAGAACTTAAATAAATTCAGAACTTAAATAAATTTCCTTTTTTGACAAAGTCATTATATTCTAATCGATTTGTTATGAACAACGCATCTTTGTCCCTCTTACTATGGATTGACCTGAAGTTTATTCAATCGCAACACTGAAGCGTTGAATGATATCGAATCTTTGGAATTCATCCTGCAGATTTATATATCTAACGAGCAAACCGGAAGTCAATTCTATACAAGATAGTTAGTTGGTAGACACTAGAAGTAGTTATACCCTACAGCGCTAACGAACCTCTTGTTGGTCAATACCGGGTTTTCACGCAAGTAAAGTTCTCTTTGCTCGCTCGTCATAGCGTCCCATTTTGTAGAGTTATGTCTGTACGTAAGTCAGCAAGTATGCTCCATGTTAATGTTTGCATGAGATATGTACTTATTCCACCAATCGTAGTAGACCTTGGCGAGCACAAAAAGGAATCCACTGACGACAGCCATCGCGATAAGAACCTTGTTTCCATTTTTATAGTACGGCGCATCCTTTGCTTGGTACACCTGTTCAAGATTGTTAGCATCCCAAGTAGTGAATGTATTTCCTAGCCATCGGTAACCAAAAAGGAAGGACCAGAAAGACAACGACTAAAACTCACATTAGCGCTGGCAATGCTGCTCAATTGTACAGACATATTATACAATGCAGAAGCAACAGTTCGAGTCCGGACAGATCCGGCATTCCGCGAAGTCAACGCCACCACAACAGGATGAATACTCGGCGAACCAACAAGAAGTGTAAGTATCGCCCAACGCGGCCAGGGCATGCTTTTTTCAGGAAGTACCTCCAGTGCAATCAGCAGGACTAGGTTCCAGAATTCCACTCCCACACCCCAAAGCAGGCGCTGGTTTGTGCGCTCCGCAACCCAGGTAATGGTTATCATGGTGATAATCGTAACGACAGCCGATGGAATTACCAACAAATTGGTCTGGAATGTCGTGAATCCCTGGGATCGTAGCTGTAGCGTGAGATAGCCTTGCGCTGGACTCGTCGGAATCATCCAAATCAAACCGAGAGCGTAAATGGGCCACATATGGTAATCCTTGAGCGACTCCCAAAAGAGCCGTGGGGTGACGGCTTGTCGATTATGCATACTGCCCTTACTAGGATCGTCCCTGATAACTCGATTCACTATGATCTTCTCTTCATGCTCCGTAAACCATCCATCCTTTCCGCGGAAACCCCCTTGGTTTGTACGGGAGATGCTGGCATCCAGAAATACGCAATGATTCCAATGACGCCGGTTATAAGACCTTCATACGCAAATAGATATCTCCAGGCACCGCTGCCATCGGCATCGGTAATGTGAAGGAGGCCAAAGGCTAGGAATGAACCAATGATTCCAGCGATGGTGAAAGAAATCCAGAAAGCTGTCAATATTCTCGGCAGCTCACTAGACTTGTAGAAGAATGATAAGAAAAGAATTGTGTCGGGTATACTACAACCGGTGGTTAGTTCCATGTTAAGATTTTGCGAAATGCGAATACTCACAAACCGCCTTCTAGGAACCCCAGCAGAGCTCGACAGCCCAGATATGAGCCCCGACCAGTTAAAAAGGCCTGGCAAGCTGCGACTAGACTCCATGAAACAATTTGAATAGGAATCCAACGGTCTGGCCCGACTCTCTTGGATAGTAGCTGGGAGGGCATCTCAGCCAATAAAAAACAGACTAGAAAGATTGTCTGACCCAGGTTGTAATCGTTGGTCGTCATTTCAAGATCTTGTAGAAAGGTACTTGAGAGTGCTTGGCTGATGTTTCCTCGATCTAGCTGCAATGCAAAGAAGGTGACACAGGCAAACGTGCAGACACGAGCATCGATCTATCCGAATTTAGTCAATTGGCAATTGGATCGTGACATAGAATAGTTAACTGACCTTCCTGACGACTTTCTTCTCCTCTGTCTCCGTCCATTGAAAGTTGGGATCCCAGCGATGGAGTCCTTCATAGCTGTCAATGGGACGGTAGAAGTGATGGCCTTCACTGGCCTCAAAGGTACCTTCTCCTTTGTGTAGTTCACTCTTCTGCCCCTCTTCGTCTGATCCGTCCGCACTAATAGCAGCAACCTGCGCTGTCTTTTTTCCTCTATGGACATCTTTCGAGATTGAAGGCAGAGACAAATGCGGAACCTTGTCGAAGATGATTGCGAATAGCATCGTGAAGATATCTACTTCGGCCTTTATAGTTCTGGAGAAAGTACGGGTTGTTGCAATTGCTGTCACGCAATTCTGGCCTAGGAAGAGTTGTTATGTTGTGCCCGCAGGCGTGAATGAGACAATTGCAAACCAAACAACTTAGCTCTGGAATAGCGCCTGGCATATACAATTAGCGTCACATATACTTCCATGTTCTTGCAGCAATAAGTATGTATGGTTTGTGGGATAATGCTGACACATGTCTGGTTAGCCTTTGGGGCGGGGTCCAAGCAACTTGCATCATTCGGAGATTTAGACACGCCATTTGGGCTAATGTTTTATCATTCAACGAATCTCTTGTTATTGGTGCTTTAACATCGCTTAAATATTATCGATCGATGCTTATCTCGTTTTGAGATTTACCTTTTACTGCAACCATTGCGTGATGCGTAAAGGACCAACCTCGCCTTTCAGTCACCGGCAAATGTTTACACAGATCACCTATGCCTACTTCATATCCAAACTCATACTCGGTTCCTCGGTAGTTGCTTGGTATATATTTTCTAGCTTCCTAATATTCGGATTTGAAGTAATGCACCGGAGTTGTTATGAAAGACTATCCTACAATGCATACAAAGTCGGTGTCGTACCACAGGGCTACATGTCCACAAGATGTGGTCAAATTCGGATCGAGAAAAAGACCACTGTAGCGATGGGATACTCGATTCATCATAAAACAATAACCATGGCGGGTGCATTGCGTTAAAGCTTAGGATCCGCCGTGCGTCCATTCACTGGGAGCTTGCGATCATGACCAGCCTTCTATGGAGATAAAACATGGGTGAAGGGATCAGAAAAAGATATTTGTGCTCAACCCATTCCATGACTGTACTCGCCCATCACATGCCGCTGTCTGGGACCTGTCTATTTTGAGATGGGACACCAGTCAACGTGGCCCTCCTGGTTGTTTCCCCACCACAACGGGAATGGATGAGATGGTCCACCAGCTCCGTACACGGCGAACGATAGAATGAAGATGACAAAAAGGCTCCCGGCGTCGAACGCCCCCGCAATAATGTATGAGTAGTCTCTGAAGATGCGTGGGTGGTAATTCCGGAGGTAGGCCTGGGTAAATAAGCCACAGAGTAATCCACTAAGAATGGTGCACGTCTGTGGCTGGGTTGAGATATTGCCAGCGTACTGGATAAATTGTGGGAGGTTAATTTCCGAAAGGTCAAGCTGTCCGACTTTGGGAATAAACTAAAACGCAAAAATGGGTCAGGATCAACGAGTTGAAGAATCTTGGGGCTGTTTTGGGCTTGCTGACCTGGTAGCAAAGCCTACGAACAACCACCGCAGCAGCACCAACAGCTAGAGCAATAGGAATCATCTCGTACTTCGCACCAAGCTTGTACAAATAGGGAGCCAAGGCCCAGTAGGCCGCCTTCGTGTTGAAAGCTTGCATTGTCATACCACTCCAGGAGGAGTTTCCATTGCCTTCAATAAGGAGATCCCGATTGGCTGAGATGATGGAAGACAAAATTGCATAGTTGATAAATCCACCAAGTACAATGCCATACATTTGGGCCCAAAGCATGGTTCTGGGGGGTATTTTCAGGTATTCGCCTAGCTTGAGATCAGTGGACACTGAGACTGAAGATATGACAATATTGTGCGACCAAGCAGCGAAATACATGTTACCAACTGGGCGCCCGGGAAGCATGAGCCCAGCCAGCATCTTCGACAGGTTATTGGTGGCAATACCGTTGCCGAAGCGAGCAAAGAAAATGACGCTCTAGAACATAATATCGGTCAGAGAATTTGCAAAGCTGTGTCTTCGAGGATACTCACGAAAGGCGAAATGAAAATTGCTAGTGCTAGCGCAACAATGTACGCCCAGACCGGAAGAGTGATCTTCTCTTTGATCACTACGATAAGACCAAGAACAAAACTCAAGACGATAATGCCGGCGAAGCACCACCATGGGGTGTCCTTGCAGTGCTTGGCCATGTGGGTGTGATGCGGATCATCATGCTTACCTTCCCTGGCGCGTCGATATACCCTCCAAATACCTTTGCCCCAGAAGAGGATGCAGTGAGGAATCAGGGCACCAATCTGTAACCCCGTGAGTGTCTGAGTTTAGGGTAGGGGTATTACACTCACCGCAGCATTGGCCGTGAACAGACCAAATGCAAAGGACTCACTAAGCTGGGGTAGTTCATGCTTTTCAATGACTGATTTGTCGAGTAAGCCACCGGGAAAAGCTTCTCTCACTGGATATTTTGTGCCGTTGGCCATGAGCAGGTTGGTCGGCATTAATGGGAGTGATCTTGAACCCCAGCCGTTTCCGAAGTAGATACCAATCATCACTATGGCGCAAATTCCACCACGAAAGTATGAAGTACTAACTTAAGAGGATTAGCAGTTGAAGATGATGTGATCTGAGTTCAGAAGCCTCGTTAGTTAGTATGCAGTATCACTTGGGCATCATGTGCCAACTCACATATTGCCAGTCAAAGGACAAAGAGAAGAGACCCAAGCCTTCATTGGCAGTAGCACCGCCGAAAAGGTTGGTGAGTATGGCACCTTTCTTGCCGGCTGCTTTCTGTGAAGCTAAACACTAAGATTTTGTAGTCTAGTCAGATAGAGTGGAGGGGATGTTGCTAGAAGGCAGTACATACCGGAATGGAGACAGAGTTTAGCCATGGAAATATGTATGCAGGGAAGATCTCATAAAGAAAAATACCCGTGAAAGCATACCAGAAATATTTCAGTGGCTTGAGTTCTCGATTTGTTCCCAGTGAAGCTATTGGAGAGTTTTCACAACAGGCAGGCTACCCCAATAAACAGCCTCAACATCCCAGACAGCAAAGAACCGCATGAATCCACAGAGGCCACAGCCAAAGAGACCGATAGAGATAATTCCCAGGATGACAGTAGGGGCGCTCAGAGGAAGATCGTAGAACAGCTTTTGTGCCGCAAACACAGCCGTGTCATCCGTAACGTACCCGGCTGCCGTGGCAGTGATCACGGAGATCGAATGCTCTTTAAGACTGAACGGCCCAGAGTTCATAAACTTAATTACAGTGATTCACCAAGGGAGCCCGACCTGCCCATTTTGTTCTCTCCATCTCGCCTCAGACCTATCACCGCGGGGGAGAAATTTGGCCCAGGCGGTACCGATAAAGTAGGAAACAAGAACGAGAAAAACACCTGAAATGTTTACTTGGGTCGGTTTGAACTAAGAACACATATATTAGGAGACCTGGGATAATAAGTAATGAAGCGATGTGCAGGTTCACTTACGGTGTAAATCTGGGTCATGACAGCCAGAAAGGCCGCGAGACCAGAGCCCAGAATAGCAGCTCGAAATGTCAAAGTAGGGTCGAAATCATCTCGCATCGGCAAAATATGAGAGGCCACATCGGCTCCAGTGATAATGACAGCATCTGCAGAGTCACAGGCATTTTCCACAAACAACTCGTTGCCACTGACTTGGGCCGTATCCTTTCCTGGAACCGTGACAGCTTTCTCGTCGATCGGCTCCGGGGTAGATACCACGATACCAACACCGTGTGTAGGTGGATCAGACATGATTGTAATACAGTATGATGAGGAATATTGATTGAGTCTGTGCTATTTGTGTCACGTTAGATGGAACAACAAAACTCAGGAAATGAGGAAGGGAAGAAGAAAACACAGAAGAGATAGCAGACAGAGGATATATCTGCCATGGATTGTACGATGGCGCAATCCATTGGGACTGGAGTGGTTTGCTCTTTCCTCCGAAATAGTTCCTTCCACGATGTAATATGTGCAGGTGGTCCAAGGTCGCAACACACCTATGCAGATAAAGGTTATAGCGTAACACAGGTTCCGCCCGCGGGTCCAATCACTCGGAGCTGCCGAGGTCCTTTTGCAACATATGCCTACGACTGGCATTACATTAAGTAAAGTCAATTGTTGTCGATTGAATAGTATTCACCATACTCCTCCAATACACGCATGGCTTGCCATGGCTTTCACGAGGGGGTTTTCACGTCCACTGGGCTCCCACCATATCCTTCTGACAAGCGGTCAATAATGCAAAGGTTAAGGTATGCGCTTACTCATCGCAATCTTCTTTTGCGCCGAATAATAACCGACACTTGGGAAAGTGAAACTATCATGATCGGCCCGAAGGTTCCTTGAGTCAAATCTCTGATATATCCCACGGTTTTCAAATCGAGCCTACCCATAGACTCTACCTAGATATACACTCATCGCTAAAGCTAGGGCTGGTGGATAGAACTTTATCTTGTGTCAATCTCTATAGAGTATTGCCAGGTAGGCTGAAGTGGTAGATCCGTGCTGATAATCCACTGGTAGTTACCTGTTTAGACGGTCAGCATTCATTGCGAACCTGAGCGCCTCCAAAATCTCGGGGATTTGATTAAATATGTGGCTTCATGAAATTTAGTCCTATAGAAAGTAAAAAAGTGGAAGGAAGAAGAAAAGAGAACAGGAAGAATATAGAACCTCCATACATACCTACCTGTTACGTAGTTAGTGATGCAGGTAGACTGTCGGAGCATGACGACCGGCATACCGGGGGATTTATTAATCCTACACATTTTTGTAATTAATGTTATGTAATCATGGCTCCATATAAATTGTACCAAGAGCCGATACAGAAATACAGAGAGTTGAATACCACTGATTGGACCCCTACATTTACAATACAGACCAATCCGACAGTTATGAGCCCGGTTCGCATCGAAGAAAGCATTACTATTTGAGATATAGTATCTAGTACACTACTAGAAGCCTGCTTTCTACCCCTTGAAACCTCCTAGCTACCCCTGAATTAGCAATTGTGAAGCTATTCCCAGCTACCCCTGAATCCAGCAATGGAGGCAGCATCAATTCTCTCCGCCATGAAGGGCGAAAAACTGAAGGACTCGCCGCAGTGGCTCACTTGGTTTGCAAAAGTGCAGCTATATGCCATGCAAAAGAACGTATGGGACCTTTGCAACCCAGATCCCCCGACGACAACCGAATCCCAAGCAATAAGATCTATACCTCTCCAAGAACCGGTGGAACCGGAATACCCAGAGGACGGCGATGACAAGGATCGAAGGATTTGGCGAGATCGAATGGACGTGTATAAAATGAAGTACACGAAGTGGGAGAAGCAAGCAAAAGGACTAAGTGATGTCAACGAGTACATCCTTACCTACCTCGACCCAATGCATCACCTTGCTCTGATCACATATCGTACTCCGTATGAGAGGCTTGTATACCTAAAGACTAGATTTGCTCGGTCAACGGCGTACGAAGAAGAAATCCGTATGAATTGGAAGGTCTTTGCCATGCAGAAACCAACCGGTGATATTGAGCAGTGGCTTCAAAAGTGGAATTCACTAAGAGAGCAAGCTATTAGCCTCGGCATTAGCGATGCAGATTCCAATCGAGACTTCCTACATGCAGTTAAAGAGGTACTGCCAATCTGGTGGCAAGGAAAATACCAAGAGATTGTTATGGATAAGAAGAAATATGACACTCGAGATCTTCTTGAATCATTCCGTGCAATGAATCGGGAGATAGGCGTCAAAACTGTGACCTCAACTAATGCTCCAAAAAGTGCTTTTTCAACCTGGCAAGGTCATCGAGAAGCAAAGCCGGAAGCGAAGCAAGAGAAGCTTCCATTCGAGAAGAGAAAATGTCCATGTGGCAATGGTCATCCACACCACAAGGTGGCCAACTGCTGGCTCATGAATGAAGCTATACGCCCAGAAGGATATACCCTAGACGAAGGGAAGCTAGAGAGAGCTAGAAAGAAGCTAGCAAATGATCCAGGGTGGAAGCAATGGGTCGACAAAGCTGTCAATGAAGCTAAATCAAAGCATCATGAATCTGCAAACCACGTTAGCTTCGCCACCACCTACCAGAGTAAGCAACAGGGCAGGCCTCAGAGCAGGCCTCAGAGCAAGCCTCAGGGCAAGCCCCAGGGCAAGCACCAAGGCAAGCTACTAAGTGAAGCTATACAGATTGGCAAGCATGCACTCTCAGCTGCAAAGACTGGCGAGCTCTCTCTCCGCAATCGATGGATTCTTGACACTGGGTCCAGTTCACATGTATGCAATAACAGAGCACTGTTTATTGATTTTACGCCGGAAGTCATAGATTTGACAACTGGTGACAGTACTACGCAGGTGCTAGGGAGAGGCAAAGTTCGACTAGTCGGCAAGCATCCACAGAAAGGGAGAATGGAAATCACATTGAGTGATGCTCTCTACTCGCCTAGCTTCCATACAAATCTAGTGTCGTACGCGATGCTAAAGAAGAAGGGGGGCACCTGGTGTCAACGTACAAACTGCATCCGAGATCCAAAGGATCTACCTGTTGTCAATGTACATCTATGGGACCAGTTTAACCTCTGGATTTTCGATGAACCAGGAGAGGTTCTACCGCAACAAGCATATGCCGTAAGCGCAAGCTCACTAGTACCGGTACCAAGAGTATCAAGAACGTCAGTAAAGCCGCAGAAATCAGAGGCATCCCCCGACGTCTGGCACCGAAGACTTGCTCATATTGAGCCCCGTGCCGTAGCTAAGCTTGCTACTATGGTAGATGGTATAGTCCTCCAGGAAGCAGAGCAAGAAGAAGCTTCATTATGCCAAACCTGTCATATTGGGAGAGCACCAAAACAGATCTCTCGCCGGCCAGTAGGACGTACTTTTGGACGATTTGGAAGGATCCACTTTGATCTCATACAACTGCCGCTAGCATACAATAGACACCGATGGATATCTCATTTCTATATGGAAGGAGTACGATTCCATTGGATAATGACACATGAAGTGAAGCCTGAATGCCAGCTGGCGATCAACCAGTTCGTACAGCTAGCAAGGAATCAGTGGAATCTACCTATCAAGGCATTTCACTATGACAATGAAGCTGCAGCAGGCAAAACAGCGGAGCACAGTTTGACAAGCGATGGTATCTTGATATATCATACTCCACCCGGCCACTCAGAGATGAATGGGTATGCCGAGAGATCTGGCGGGATGATCATTACCCGTATGCGTATGCTCTCTCTTGAAGGCAAGCTTCCGAAAGACCTATGGCCTGAATTCGCAAGCGCTGCAGTGTGGTTATTGAACCGTACCCCTACATACATTGCTTCTGAGAACAAGTGGTTAATACCATGGGAAGAAGTAAGAAGAGAATTTGCTCCAACAGCCCCGAAGATCAATCTAGCAAATGTTAGATTATATGGAAGTTTGGCGTACTGCCGCATTGAGAGGCAGATCCAGTCAGATAAGATGAATCCAAGAGCAGAGGTCGGCTTCCTAGTCGGATACTTGGCATCTAATATCTACAAAATCTGGTTTCCACACAGCGGGAAAGTGAGGTATATACGAGATGCAGTCATTGATGAAGCACGTAAATACTCGCCGGACTATGAGAAATCTCAGCCTATTCCACTACCATTAGTGAGAGAGCCAGAAGAGATTACGCCCGACGAAGTGGCGCAAATCATCAACCATCAGATCGCTAGCCAGGAAGCAACTAGTACGCCGGAAAGTGAGCATCAAAACCGACAAGATGAAACCGACGATGCTCTACCAGATGCTCTTCCAGATGCTCTACCAGATGCTCTTCTAGATGCTCTTCCAGATGCTCTACCAGATACTCTACCAGATACTTCACAAGATATTCAGCTAAGTGAGGTTGACTACCGAGAGATCACCCCACTTCAGGGGGTGAGCAGGCAGGCATTAATGCCTACCCCAATAAGCCTACCACCTATACTTCTGACCTCGGTCAGAAAAGAAGCCGGTGAGATCCAGGACATACAGAAGGATCAAGATCCATCACCATTAACCCCACCAAATGAAGAAACTGGCTTACAGCAAGGGGTGGAAACTGGCCCTGATCAGGGGGTGGATACGCATGATCTAGATGATCAACTGCTCAGTGAAGATCAGGCCCATGAAGAAGCCTATGAAGAAGCCAATGAAGAAGCCAATGGAGAACCTAATGAAGAACCCAATAGAGAGGTGGAAAATGAGCTAGAAAGACAGCTCCAGGCAGAACTGCTAGCACCAAGCAGAGAGATCTCCAGCAATATAGATGCCAGCAACATACTAAGTGGACGTCGAATACGCAAAGCAAAACAAGATGACGATTTTGCATATGCAACCACTATAGTACAGGGTATTGACGAAGAAGAGCCACCGGCTCTACTACATGCATTTGCAGCTGGTCTATACGCCGAGAAACCAAACGCTCGCCGCCATCGAGATGATCTCCCACCACCACCCAAGTACTGGAAGGATGTCATAAATCATCCTTTTCAGCAAGGTTTTCTCGCAGCAATGAAGAAAGAGATCCACTCTCTATCTGAAAAAGAGACATTCGAAGTCATTGAAAAGCCAAAGGATCGAGGGATACAAATCCTTCCCTTACTATGGGTTTTTGCATACAAATTCGACCAGGACGGTTACCTTTTGAAATTGAAGGCTCGAATCTGTGTTCGTGGGGATCTTGAGACGATTACCTATGAAGAAAAGAGAGCTGCTACGCTAGCAGCAAGAACAGCAAGAATGATCTTTGCACTAGTCGCTGCCTTTGACCTAGACCTCCGTCAGCGAGATGCTGTCACTGCATTTCTGAATAGCAAGCTAAGCCAAGAGAAACCGACGTATACGCAGATGCCAGAAGGGTTCCAGTCCCTAGGTAAATGCTGGAAGCTTCGTCGAGCATTGTACGGCTTACGGATCTCGCCACGTCTTTGGCAACAAGAAGCAGCTAGTGTACTCCGAAAACTAGGTCTGCAACAAGCACCAGAAGACCCTTGTGTCTTCGTCGGAGAAGGGCTAATAGTCTTCTTCTATGTGGATGATATCTTAATTGCTAGCCATGCAAATGCTAAGGCAAGAGCCATGCAATTGGAGCGAGATCTAGAAGCCCACTGGGAGCTGACAGATCATGGAGAAGCATCATGGTTTCTCAATATCCGAATCATTCGCGATAGGAAGCAGAAGAAGCTCTGGCTATGTCAAGATAGCTATATGACAAGCATTGCTACCCGCTACAATTTGACAGATCGACCACCTGTCTATACGCCACTACCAGTTGACGAATTGACGCCTTACCAAGGCGTAGCCACCCCGAAGGAGATCCTTCTCTATCAAAAGAAGGTTGGATCCGCAGGCTATGCCACCACTATCACTAGGCCAGATGCTGCAAAGGCCACCGCTCGACTAGCTCAGTTCTTGACGAATCCAGGGCCCCAGCACCACCAAGCAGCTGACCGGGTCATCAGTTACCTATATACTACCCGGAACCTAGCTATTGAATATAGTGCAGACGCAGTAAGCACTGGAATCGATTCCATACAGTTCGCAAGCGATGCTTCATACGGAGATCACCCAGATCGAAAGAGCTCTGCAGGCTACATCTGTCAAGCTTATGGTGGACCAGTTGACTGGAAAGCGAGCAAGCAACCCACCGTGACAACGTCAACCACTGAAGCAGAGCTGCTAGGCCTATCAGAGACAGGGAAGCAACTTCAATGGTGGCGTCGACTACTAAAAAGCCTCGGTTTTGAACCCTCCCACAATATGACGATCGACTGCGACAACGAGAGAACGATCAGCCTACTTACTAGTGAGGACACTGCCTTCGAAACGAAGCTTCGGCATGTCGATATTCATCATCATTGGCTTCGGCAAGAGGTTAGAGAAGGACGCATAATGGTGCGATGGGTGCCGACGGCGAGCATGGTCGCAGATGGACTCACAAAGATGCTATCTCGCCAGAAGCATGAGAGCTTCCTAAGGATGCTCAGGATGGTGGACATAGGCTATCTAATGGCCTAGTCAATTAAACCATGGAGATCAATATGCCGATCTAACAAGTCCAGCAATCCCATACTGGGATAGCTGAGGGGGTGTGTCGGAGCATGACGACCGGCATACCGGGGGATTTATTAATCCTACACATTTTTGTAATTAATGTTATGTAATCATGGCTCCATATAAATTGTACCAAGAGCCGATACAGAAATACAGAGAGTTGAATACCACTGATTGGACCCCTACATTTACAATACAGACCAATCCGACATAGACTTTGTTCCTGAAATATCAGGCAACAAGTCAGCTCAGAGTGGGACACGCCCCACTCTGTAGTTGCATGGGTCCCCACCTTCCAGATCTGTCCACGAGTATAGGGCTCCAACCTCACTATTGAGCTATCTCCCTTTAGGGGATTATGGTCTCGGAAATCCGCCCTTGGAAATATTCCAAATTTACAGGCTCACTTTTATCCTGATGAAATGGACGTCTCCACAAGACGGAGAGAAGAAGGAACAGCTCGGTGGGCGAGGAATACCTCAGCGAGGTTGTAGAATCTGGATAATATACTTTCTTTGTCGCATTGGTATTTTTGGTCGTGGCTTCCACTATGGCGCACACTAGCTGATATATTTCGCTTGAGACTGTGCCTTGGGTTGAAAGGTGTCCATGCCTTGATGCGCCAAAAGAATCTTTCTATCGTAGCAACCCCCGTGCGCACCTTCTGTTGGAATTTCATTAGAGCTTCTACGCAAATGTTTTGGATTTAGCTCTAAATGGGTATACCTGTCCGGTGACTAATTTATATCCATAGTCTATGGCGATTATGCCAGATTCGGTAAATCGCGGTTCAGATCAATCGTTTCATTTACCTCTGAAAGACCTTGGTGCTTCTGATCGCGCCTGTTCTAGGAAAATACCCTCATAGATCTTTGGTGGTACTGCACAGCAAATTTTAAAAGAAATCAGTAAGTAGTTTGTTGCAATGCCGATGTACGCCACTCAACAGCGGCAATAGGCAAGATGCAGTTGAGGCGTCATCACTTGAAAGGGTGGGAATCACCATGGTTGTGGGCGCATGGTTGAATTTACCGATGAATACATGAAGAATTTTGCTTGTCCAGAAGAATCCGAATGTTATCGAGGTCCAACTTCATTTCCTTGGGGTCCAAGCTGGATGAGAGTTTTCCTTCTTTGTCTCAAGGAGGTGTGGAGCGGCCCGGTAGCAACGTGGTTTCTTTGACACCCCTGAACTCTCGGTTAGTTGTGCAATCATTGTGGTTATATTTTCGCTCCACACCCCTGTGATTGAGCCACCACATTGATAAGAAGTGAACTGCTTCCCAGGTGGGATGGGTCGCTGCACCCTGCTTAACAGAGATCAAGTGGGCTGTACCTCAGATATTCCGGGAGGCCAGAATACATGGACTTCACCTTATATGAAGCATATTCATAATTCACGTTCTTTGAATGGAGATGAAATACTTGCCAATGAAATTATCTTAAAGAATTGAGTGCCAAAACGTACAATAAACTAGTTCTTAATGGTCACATCCAGACCACACAACCATAATTGTTCGCCGGGGTCATGATGTTTATAGCGTTGACAATGGTGGCGTTAATATTAAAGTCCGAGTTCCTTCCTTTTGAGTAAAATGCACATGGCTCGAGGTATCAAACTTCATATCCTCAAAGAACCTAAGCAAAATGTCTTTTAGCCGCGCCAATAGAAATAAGCTCGGCACAAATTATGTAGAGGGTAGGCATACCAACACTGGCAAGGGATCAACAAAGAATAGTACATCTAAACAGCCAGCAATATAGTTTCACTGTCGATATAATTCTACCATCTTGTCGTTTGACAATCTAGCTAGAATTTCTTTACCAACTCTATATTAACAATGGCAGAGATTGATGATCAACGCAGCAGAGTCCCAGAGCCAGTGTTCTTGGTGGGTATCCAGCGTATTTATGCAACTGTTTTGTATGTCTAACTAACCGTGTGCTGATAGGGCGTTGTATGGGCTCTCACGGGCATGTCGTTTATATTTGTTGTATTTCGTGTCTATGCTCAAATTACCGCATTTCGTCGACTATTCCTGGATGATTCCCTCGTTGTCCTCTCATGGATTATTATACTCATAGCCGTGGTCGTTTGGCAAATCCTGGGGAAGATTCTTTACGAGTTATACGCGATCAGCGCTGGCACAAAGCCATTCACCCTTGAATTCCTTCCGAGGTACTATACATTCATGCGCTTTAATGCTCCGTTTGAGATATTATTTTACTCGGCGCTGTGGTGTGTTAAATTCTCATTCATGGCACTCTTCTACCGAATCAGTGCCAAGGTCAAGTCTCTCCGTATCTGGTGGTTCGTGGTCCTTTTCTGTACAGCGAGTGTTTTTATTGCATCGGTGGCCGATATCGAATACAAATGCAGTTTCGGCGGAGGGCAGGATTATATCATCAGTAAGAACAAGCGAGCTAAAATTCGGAATGATTTGCCCTGACACTGGACTTTGCAGCTGAATGTCCCCAGCCTAATCACGTTCATTATGAGAATCGCATGCTCTGGGCCAACTGTGCTGGAGATGTTACCGCGGACTTGATGAGTAAGATAATTGCAAATAAACTGGAAAATTAAGCTTGCCCTTTAACTTATCAATATTTTAAATTTCAGTTCTGTCTATTCCCTTCCTTGCGCTGTGGAAAACGCGAATCTCGCTCCGCAAAAAGCTCATCCTGCTCAGCATTTTCTCGGCGACTATCTTCATTATGGTCACCGCTATACTCCGAGTGGCCGTCGGGATGACCTATGACGGTCAGATGAATATTGACTGGCTATGTTTCTGGAGCTTTGTTGAGGTGGATGTTGGTACGTTGTTTAGGTTCTTACCGCGTTATTTTCCTAATACTTATCTTCACTTGGTAGCCATTATTGTCTCCTGTGTCGCCTCTCTCCGGCAGCTCTTCGTAGCTTCACAGAATCAGAGCTCATCTGTAAAAGCAGCTTACAATGATACGAACGAGCCCATTCTGAAAAAGGCAAAAGAGGGGTATAGCCAGAATCTGTCGCGGTCTGGTGGGGATATCGAAGCACCCACCAATGATGATGTCCCCATGTCTCCATTGAGTGTTGTACATGTTCTTCAAGAGTTTGAAGTGACTCGCGTTGATGCAGGCCAGTCTACTAATGGTGACGAGTCATATAGACATCAGACTAGCTTTGCCTAGTTTATAAATTCCATAGTGCTACTTTCTTCTAGGTGTATCTCATTTATTCTCAACTTATAGATATATCAGGATGCCTGAAAATGGATTTGGGGGAGTTTAGCGAAAGATTAGTCTTGATGTCTCTATAGCACTTTAGACCAACAGTTACCAGGGGTATTCATTTGAGGGGGTTGAAACGTTTAACGGTGTCCAATTCGCAGAAGGCTGGATATTGTTATATTTGTTTTTGAGTAACCGGTATTGCGATGGCGATCACACTCTCCCCGAGTGAGTGTGGATCCAGATCGGAAATATAAGCCTTCAATGGTGAATCCAAGACGGTACAGAATATGTGAGTGATATGGGGTTGCTTTTTGGTCTAACTAGGCAAAGGTCCAGCAGTGTAGATCTCTGCTGGGATTTTTGCTCTGGGGCGCTAATTTCGTCATCTCCCAGGTTTAATGACTACATCATTCTTGATTAGATGTTGTTGTGACTTGTATGCATGCTGGCAGCAGGCCTCCAGATTCTCATGGTCGATAATGTTCGGCTGATCGTATCAACCTTAGGTGGCTCTTCCACATACACGAGAATGACGTGAATGCGATATCTGGACATGACCCGATAATCGAACGCTCTGGCATCCCTAGGCACCACCTCCCATGCCTTTGATATATCCTAGGAATTCTCAAGTCGCTTATCGCTCTTCGCCAACTATTCACCCCGTCAATCTGCCACCTGCATTGCGAAATAACACTGCAAACCCGAGAAAAGGAAAAGAGCTACTACACTTTCTTTTTCTATGGAAAAAAGTATATATACAAAAAAGAACAAAAACATACAACAGTGAGGATTCGCTGGTGGTCACCCACCCAACTACTAACTCACCGGCGTGTGGCTTAAGTACGGCTGAGCGGACGGGAAGCCCTGTTTTCCACACCCTATGGTCGTATGTATCATCATATGCGTGCGAGAGACTGATAGAATGTCAAGAGCTCGGTGATGGGCGGTAATAAGGGTATGTTAAGGCGTCTAGTGTCTAGTAGCATAATCTATATAATATAGTCTAGATGTATAACGGGACAAGGTCCAAAGTCTAAAGAATCAAACAGCTAAAGGCGCGAACTGTTCTTGGCCTTCGCTTCCAACAATTGACCAATGCGGGGATCGACCTTGCTGAACATTGCAGCCACAGCCTCCTTGAGCTGATCAGGCACGTCTTCCAAAGTCTCCGACACATTTGACACCCACTGCCTTCTCTCAGCCTCATCAAATACCCTGTTCCACAGCTCTCGTGGCTGAAGGAAATCCTCGTCATCAACTAGAATCTCATTGTGGCCGAGAACCGCGTTGCGCAAGATGCGCTCAGTGTGTCGTACGTTGGAAACAGTCTGGCTGGGGACGCCAGTGCCCAGTGAACTCCTCACATAGTTTGGGTCACCACCGTAGTTTCGGGTCACAGTTCCCATGCCGTCGCGTTCGAATGGCGCGTATACAGGGCAGATTGCCCGGTTTGAAGGAAGCTGTGTATAGTTCACTCCAAGACGGTATCGTTGAGCGTCGGGGTAAGCGAACATGCGCGCCTGCAACACTGTAAAGACGAAAAGTGTTAGTACCCTGTCCCATTCTGAGGAGAACATTAGTGTGTACTTACTAGGATCAGGTGTCATTGCAATCCCAGGCACCATGTTAGAAGGCGAAAATGCGGCTTGCTCGATCTCGGCAAAATAATTCTCGGGCTGTGGCTGTTGTTAGCACTTGCTTTGTCTCTAAGATAAAGGGCCACCCACATTCTTATTGAGAGTCATTTGACCAACTTCGATCAAGGGGAACTCCTTGTGGGGCCAAACTTTGGTGATATCAAACAGAGCACGGCCGTAGGTTTCAGCCTGTTCGGGTTCCATGATCTGCACGAATAGTTTCCAGGCCGGCAAGTCTCCTCGAGCAATAGCGTCCCACAAATCTTGAGTGTGGAAGTCGGCGTTTGCGCCAGCCATGCGAGTACCTTCCTGGCCAGAGAAGTGTGTGATATTTTGGGTTGGGCGGAAGTGGAACTTGCAATAGCGGAAGCCACCATCAGCCGACACCATCTTGAAAGTATGTACACCGAAGCCTGTCACTCGACGGATGGAATCAGGAATACCCCGATTGCCAAAAAGGTGCATTAAAGCGTGAACACTTTCCGGTTGGTTTGCGTGGAAATCCCAGAACTAATCGGTTAGCTTCATCCGAAATATGAACCCGTCAATTGGCACTCACCATGGTCCAATCCGGCCGGTTGGTGGCAGGATGTCTCTTGTGACTTCTGTTGAGAGAAGGAAACCTAACAGGATCGCGAACAAAGAACACTGGCTTCAGGGTCATTAGAATATAAAATGTAAGAGTCAAGGGTGAACACTTACAATGTGGTTCCCTACAATATCATGATTACCCTCCTCTGTGAAGAATTTGACAGAAAAGCCTCGCACATCGCGGACAGTGTCTGCGCTACCCTTTTCACCTCCAGTGGTGCTCAAACGGAACAAAACAGGAGTTTTCTTTCCAACACCATTCAGGAATTTGGCTGACGTGAGGGCGGAAATGTCATTTGTAACCTCAAATTCTCCCCAAGCGCCCGCAGCTTTGGCATGAACGACTCTATTTAGCGTTAGAATATATTTTCCTTCCAAGTATCAAATTGAATGATCTGATACCTTTCTGGGATACGCTCGCGGTTGAAATGCGAAAGTGTCTCAATGAGAAGCGTGTCACCCAGTGTCGTAAGGCCGCCGCCACCAAAAGTAGGTAACGTGGTGCTGACGGATGGGTCTGCAATTGGCTGGCCTGTCTGGTGTTAGAGTCGGAATGTTGTTTTAGTATATTTGGTACTATACCTTCTGCCAACGTAAAAGTATGGTTCGTCATTGGAATTGTTTTTGTGGAGAATTCGAGTTCAATTGGTAATATGTATGCTACAAATGATCCATCTTCTGGGAAACAGCCTTCCTTTTATTAGGTTGGTCCTCAGAGGGGAAACAAGACCTTATCATCAACCTCCCCTCATGAGGGAAACCCCAAATCAGTCTCCAACATCTGTCCGTTACATCTTGACGTGAGGGGCTTAAGACAAAATTAAAGTCGAAAAGGCTATTTTTGAAAAGCCTCATGCCGACCGGGCGCAAAAGGCGGTCACCGAGCCAAGGCCGAGTTCTGGCCGTTCCCGGTAACATTTACCGCGACTCTGATTGGCCAGAGAATTTGACCACCTCGTGCGGGGAGGGTTTTCCCCTCATGAGGGGATCGAAAACGTCACTCTTGGAGCTTACATTCCTTCTAGAACACCTTTCTTCACCTCCATGCACGGTTACATGCAAGCCACCCTTCCATCAGCCCTACCAATTCAGGGTTTAGGATCTACTCTGGCCAAGATGTCCCTAGTAACCCGGAAGAGCGGCAAGACAGATTGGCAATATTCTCGCGATGAAGAGTGGAATATAAAATCGAGGCGATGCCTCGCCCATTTCTACTCAACACACACAAACACAATCCCACAGTCTCACAACTATTAAACAAGCCTGACTCTCAAACAATTCTCTTATCCTCAAAAACAACCAATCTCAAACCATGGCTTTCGTTTCGAACGGCTCTGAGTACGACTTTATCATTGTCGGCGGTGGTACCGCTGGCAATGCAATTGCTGGTCGCCTTGCTGAGAACCCAGACGTCCGTATTCTGGTTGTCGAAGCTGGCATCCCCAACCCTGATCAGATCGAGCAAATCAGCACCCCGTCGAAGGCTTTCACCCTTCGCGGAAGCAAGTACGACTGGTCTTACAAGACAACCATGATCAAGCGCGATGATTATGAGCGTGTTGAAAAGCCCAACACCCGCGGAAAGGCCCTCGGTGGTAGCTCGTGTGCCAACTACTTCACCTGGATCCCTGGCTCGAAGCCTACATTTGACGATTGGGAGGCCTTCGGTGGCCGCGATTGGAACTGGGACTCCTGTGTGGAGTACCTCCGCAAATGCGCCACCTACCATGACGACGAGAAGCTGTATCCGGCCGAACTGAGCAAGATTGGAACCGGAGGCCCTTTGCAGATCTCCCATGCTGACTTGGTTCCGGAGATGAAGCCGTTCCGTGATGCGCTCACTGAGGCCTGGGTCTCTAAGGGTGAGCCTCTGACCGAGGACATCTACTCAGGCGAGATGAAGGGTCTTACCCACTGTGTTGATACCATCCACCACGGCGAGCGCCAGGGTAGTTTCCTCTACCTGAAGAACAAGCCTAACGTGACAATCCTCTACGGTGTTCACTCGAAGAAGCTGCTCATCGATCCTGCCACCCGCATCTGCTCCGGTGTCACTGTGATAAGCGATACTGTCGACCAGGAGATCAGCGTTTACGCCAGCCGAGAAGTTATCCTGTCTCAGGGTGTCTTTGAGACTCCCAAACTTCTCATGCTCAGCGGAGTCGGCCCAGCAGGCGAACTGGCCAAACACGGAATCGCCCCCATTGTGGAGTCCCCTCACGTCGGTCAGCATCTGTTGGACCACCCGATTGTGCCTTTCGTTCTTGAGGTCAAGGAAGGGTACAGTTTGGATAACCATATCCTCCGCCCCGGTCCTCTCAATGACAAGGCACTGTCCACCTACCAGAAGGACAAGACTGGCCCCGCAAGCTCTGGATTTTTGGAACTTGTTGGATTCCCTCGAATTGACGAGCGTCTAGAGAAGTACCCTGCTTACCGCGAGGCCAAGGCCGCTAACGGCGGACTGGATCCTTTCGGCCCGGCTGGACAACCTCACTTCGAGCTTGACTTTGTCGGCCTGTTTAGCTCCGCATTCCAGTGGCATTACCCCATGCCTGAGAAGGGTAGCCACATGACTGTCATTGTTGATCTGCTGCGACCCCTTTCCGAGGGTGAAGTTACCCTGAACAACTCGAATGCACAGGTCCAGCCGAACATCAACCTCAACTTCTTTGGCAATGACTTGGACATTCTGGCCATGCGAGAGGGTGTGCGCTGGACATATGATCTTTTGACCAAGGGTGCTGGATTCAAGGACATTGTTATCTCAGAGTACCCCTGGAAGATGCCCCTTAACTCCGATGATGATATGAACCGGGCTGTTTTGGACCGCAGCCAGACTGGCTTCCGTAAGATGACCCCTTCAAATATTTCAAAACAAGTCTAACAATTTACTTTATAGATCCTTGCGGTACCGCACGTCTCTCGAAGAGCATCCACCAGGGTGTTGTTGACTCAAAACTGCGAGTTCATGGTGTACGCAACCTCAGAATTGCAGATGCTTCTGTCATCCCTGTGATTCCTGATTGCCGTATTCAAAACTCGGTCTACATGATTGGCGAGAAGGTTAGTAACAAATCCACAGGCTCCCAGAACAACACTAACGTATATCTAGGGTGCGGATATCATCAAGTCTGAGCACAAGGATCTGTATGAAGCCAAGAACATTCCCTACCTTGTCTCCAGCAAACTTTGATCTGTTACGGATTATCTCGAGCTGCTTATGATATTTTTAGCATTTGCGCACGTGTAAATTGTTTTGGTCTATTTCATCCCTTCTTTCTTCTGGCTGTATGGTCTTTGTTTTATTTAAATAAATACTCATCATTTTCTTCTTGTGTCGATTCTTGTTAGCAATTAGATTGTACTTGCGTAAATGGAAGGAGGTAGTGCCAAATAGTATAGAGCAAGGTCTCTGAATGCCAGCGTATTAAATCCAGAGGGAGTAGCGATATGTATATGTATATGACAATCTGGATGCAAAACACAGGTAACTCGGGGGAATTGGAGCATGGCAGTCAACAGATATTGCCTATGTATTCGACGGGACGTAGAAGAGGTAGACCACATATCCAGGCTAGTTGACAATGTGATGTTGGCGTTGTAACATATCGTGCATAATTCAAGACTCTGCTTGTCAACACTGGCCCGTTATGACATAATGAAAATCCGCATAACTAGTTAGAGAAAGATTGCTATAAAATAAATTGCAGTGCACGCGTCGATCGAAAGTTTGTGGTGATTTCTCTCCCCAAGCAATCCCTCAAGCTATTTCGTACCTGCTTTCGCTCAAAGTCTCGTCAGGTTACTTGATCCCTGGTAACATCTAACCATAGCCGACCATGACTCTGTCTGAAGTACAAACGGGACGTGAGATATCTCGTCTGCTAGATCATCCATGCATCGGCAAAAGGTTTCCGTCTAACAGCACGAAGGGCACAATCCTCACTGCGGCAATCTCTCTGTCAACGATGAAGTCCCTCTCGCAGCTCATCGCGAAACACATTGACCCGGTTCCCATCACCATATTCGCCTATTCCAATCAGTTATTGGTGCCAGGAAAAAAAACACAGCATCTTTATATCCAACTCACCGCCTCTGATCCAGGTCCAGAAACCCCAAAAAAACAATGCGTCACATCAAAATTGGATAGAAGGCTTCTCGAAGGCTTTCAATATTCTTGGAGGGAACGTGTAGCAGAAGGTACAGGAAGGCTCATCTGACACATCTTACACATTCAATGAAGATGAGAATTAGGTTATTTTTACCAGCAAATTTCGATGTTGAGCCTGGACGATCAAACGGGGCGAGCTGGATGCGGATGCAGATGCTGGCGATGGCGGCGAAGGGGATGCTGGCATCCTTGAGGCTCTCATACGCCAGACAGCCAGGCGTGCGAAACAAAATCCCACCAAGAAAGGAAAGAAAAATAAACGGGGACGAAAACCGAAGACAAAAGAGAAGCCAGTGGAGAGCACCTCTGTTTCATATCCACAGGAATTCTCCTGGAGAGCTATCGCATCATCGAAGACATCGAAGATGAAACCGGCATGACCACCGATTATTTGATGGCTGTCCAATCAATTACCGAGCGGTTGATACGGCTCCGACATGAATTGTAGGGCGCCTGGCACAGTGTTGCCTACTAAGGCATGAATACTGCCGTTTCTTCGTATAAGCGGATATATATACAGCTGTATCAATAATGGAACAAATTGATAATGATCTTTTGGCCTACCTAGTTGGTACATATCCAAGATCTCCGAGATTGGCCCCGGGAATTGTTGGGATTGTGACAGAAATGGACGAGTACGAATAATATATTTTAAATGATAAATGTAAAATTCTCTAACTAACTAAATTAATAAAATCCGCTCCTTTTCTAATCTAGTTATAAGGATATTCCTTGATTAAGCAATATATATATTTTTATATAGTACCGTTATTATGGCGGTCTATCTATCTTCCGGGTGGTTATTACTCGGTAATTTCCGCCATGCATCGTGCATGGTACAGTGGCGTATCATTAGTATTTGTACCCCAGTACTTCCGCGCCTGACCGCTCTTCTATACCGCCTGCCTATTCTCACCACTATAAGCTAACCAACTAGTGCGCGTAGTTAGCTAATCATTGAAATTATTATCCCATGAGACTATGCCACGCCGTGTGGAAGAGGTTATTAAATATCAAGGCTGGCATAACTACTAGTTACTAGGTAGATAGGAATTCAAGGGGTTATACCGGCAGAAAAGAAGTGGGTCTAATGTACTGGGGTACAAATACTAATTGTACTTGACAGATTACAATAGATGTGATGTGATAGGAGGATTTATCACGTGATGATAAGATTATACACGTGATCTTTGTATCCTGAATTGCGGAAAAGCATATCCCCGAAAAAAAGTGTCCAGACTCGCCCTTCGCGATCTCAATCTTCATCAAAATATTACGCAAAAATGGAGGGTAAAGCACAGGCTCGGTATGGTCCTACAGAAGGAGAAGAACAGAGTATCCCTGTTCTCACGACAAAGAAGGCTGTCAGTTCTTGGGTGCACCTTCTTGCTGGCGCGTACGTCTTTTTCAGCTACTATCATCTTTAATTCTTCTGACATCTATCTAGGAGCGGCGGAATGGCTACTGCGATAGTGACTTCGCCTCTTGATGTCTTACGAACACGTCTTCAGTCCGACTTTTACCAACCACAAAACAGGGGCTCCGATGCCTCCTCACGGCCTCTTCAGCGATCGAATCATAAAACTCTCCGAATTATCAACTCCATTTACCGTGCCGAAGGCTGGCGAGCTTTCTTCCGGGGCCTCGGTCCAAGCATGGCGGGTGTAGTCCCGGCGACTGCGATCAAGTTTTACGTATACGGAAATTGCAAACGCGTGGGAGCTCAACTCATGGGACACACCGAAGACTCCGCCATGGTCCACGCTCAAGCTGCAATCTGCGCAGGTCTCGCAACTTCTACGGCAACGAATCCAATATGGCTTGTCAAAACACGACTACAACTTGACAAAACACAAACAACCACCGGTGGTGCTTCGACTCGTCGATATCGCAATAGCATTGATTGCATCAGGCAAGTCATGCGGACTGAAGGGCTGGGTGGCTTTTACAGAGGATTGAGCGCAAGCTATCTGGGCTCGATTGAAACGGCCCTACACTTGGTGCTCTATGAGCAGTTGAAAACTCGGCTCAATCGGTCATTAGAAGCTACCGAGGGACCACGGACTCCCTTCTGGAACGAAGTTTTCCATTGGGTTAGTACAAGTGGTGCCGCGTCTTCCGCTAAGCTAGTGGCAGGTCTAATCACATACCCTCATGAGGTACGCCACTCTAAGGCCATTGTTTTCGTCTCACACTGACACTCAAATTCTTAGGTTATCCGGACACGATTACGCCAGGCACCTGTGGAACATGGCCAGCCCAAATACACAGGCTTAGTACAATGCTTCCGTACAATCGCCAAAGAAGAAGGTATGGCGGGCCTGTATGGAGGCCTCGCTCCTCACATGCTCCGTTCTTTACCCTCAGCTATCATCACGCTTGGCGTATATGAATTTGTGCTGAGGGTCACCGGTGCTTAGGTCAAAGCACAACTCTGTACACTACCGATAGATCTTAGACATTCTTGTATTATATTCCTGTATTATATTTGGCGTGGTTCATCTCAATTACATAATCTCATCTTTCACAGCCCCGGGGGGGTTGCGCTACTTTAGAGTATTCCATCTTATTGATAACTTGCCATTATCATTCCAATACATTCTTCATTGTGTCCAGAACCGCTCTTCTCCCCAATACTCTTCGCTGAAGCGAGCAGGCGTGATTGTCTCTAGTGTCCCTGCGTCATATGCCTCTACCATTCTTCCCTCCCCAATATACATTGAAACGTGATAAATTGTTCAATTGTTCTTGGATCGCTGAGATTACTCGCGTATAACATGGGACCTAGGGGTTTCAAATCTGCCTTCGCAACTCTAGTGGACCAGTGAACTCAACTTGCGTGTCAGCATAACGGGCAATAGAAATGCCTAGAATGGAGACATCTATAGATATAAATACCGGGCTTCCCTCCGCTGACCGGATAATGCCTGGCTGTTGTGCATTCGAGGATGATTTCCGGTATGCTAGTACGCTTCATCAATTAGTGGTTCACACGCTAAACTTGCTAAAGAGAAAATTCTCCGGATTGCCTCTATACAAAAGGCCGATCATGCACTTATATGAGAAGTCTCTTATGCTCACTATATCAAGCCCTTCAGGACATCTCGATTTCGTCGTCTATACCGTTACGCATACTTTTCTTGTCTATATCTATATCCATGGTGCCTCTCAGCCCACGTTACTTTTCTCTCTTGTACATAAGATGATACATACGACCATAGGGTATGGAAAACAGGGAGGCCCGCGATAAGTACTTCCGGATTATTCCTTTTAAGATCTTCCTCTAAGATCCGCCTAATCTAACCCTATAGAATACTTATAAGCTATTTTATCTGTGCGTTAGGTGTAATAGCTAGCTTTTGTGGCATAACACGTTTCATCCTGTTTGATGTGGACGCGGGAAGAGATTCAGTTAATTCAGTTCCGTAGGATTTATTTTCTGTTCCGTCATCCGGGGCCAGATGAAAATTATTTTCGATTGAGATATCATAATTTGTTATGTCTTGTTTGAATCGTCGTTGTTGAGATGTACAAATTGTTCATACCACGCTAAGCATCCAGGGTTGATGATGGAAGAGTTAGGAGTGATATTTTCCCCTGAAACTTTCTTTTTGACCACAATCTCAGCCTTCTTCCGAACTGGACATCCTTGCTATTTCCACCGGATTTGATTCAGTCGCTAGAGATCTCAATGATATCACCATTCAGGGTTCAAACGGAGAAATGTCGGCTGATAAGTGGAAGAAAGAAGCACACATATATTTAGGGATGGCGACATCAGGCTTCCCAACTTCTTCTTCACATATGGACCACAAGCACCTACTCCTTTTAGTAACGGACCCGCTTGTATTGAAGTTCAAGCTGACTAGATGGTGGACCTTCTAGTAAAGATGCGACAGGAGAGTGTCCAAAGATTCGATGCTGAAAAGAACGCAGAGGGCGAATGGAAGGTTACGGTTCATGACTTGAGTTCTAAAGGCCTCCGCCACTACACGGATTCATGGTATAATGGCGCAAACATCCCAGGAAAACCTAGAGGGCCCCTCAACTACGCAGGTGGAATTCCAATGTATCGGAAGACACCTCGGAAAGTGAGGGAGGAGAACTACACTGGCTTTAAATTCAAGCTTAGTTCATATTATATTATGTAAAATAATATCGTCTTAAAAGTCGGCTTATAATATTCACTAGGTCAGGTGTAAGAGTAGATGCTGTTGTCGGATCAAGTATTTATCGCAACGGAAATAATCGCTTTTATTATAGGAAAGTGTGATGTTAAAAATTAAACACAGATTGACGGAGATGAACTTCCGCATAAGAGTAAAGCTAAGTACAAGAATATATCCTACTGTTCATAGTCCAGTCCCCATCAGACCGTTTTTATGCTGTCGCCTTCAGCGCCGATGTAGTAGAAGTGTCCGACCCCCGGCGAACACTAGCGAGCGCACTCTTGGGTACGAGCCGTAGACCAAAGATGAACATGCCGAGCACTAACAGCCCAATAATGACACCCAAGGTCACCATAGCACCTATGACACCTGCCACCCCTAAACTCATCCCCCTGCCCGAAGACCCAGACGATGAACTGGAGGATGAACTATCCCCGTCAGCATCATTGGAAGTTGAGCTACAGGTTCCAGTCGTGTTCCCACAGGCCTGACACCATTGTTGCTGCGATGAAATGGCAAACTCATTTGACTTGTCAACAAATTCCGCCCAAGAAAGCTCGAGCATCGATTGTCTGAAAAGTGGATAAGTCTGTAGATCCGTCGAGCCCTCGACACTAGTTCCATTGTGAAACATGAAACGAACACTGATATCCGATGTGGAGGGCATTCCGGTGCCAGTATTGTTTGTCACAAGCTCCCATACCATAGACGAAGCGTAGTCTGGTATACTAGTGAATCGTTCATCTGTGGTGCTCAGTCCGGCTAGGCCGAAATAAGACAAGAAAGTGGCATAAGCACCGAACTGGATGTTCAGTTTCGATTTGCCGCTAGATGTAATTGTCTCGTTCAAAGCTGCAAGAACTTCGCCAGCAAGGGTCATACCAGCAACAGCACGGATCTGATCAGAGCTATTGTATGCTAGGTTGGACTCATGCTCGCTCGCGAGAACAAAGAGCCTTTGCATCATCTGATCATTGAGAAGGCTAGATGGGGGGAAGGCCGTGGTGGAATTGTGAATCAAAGCCACATGGAGTAAATCCCATATGGTGTATCCATTCTCGAAGTTCAGCTCAGCGGAGCTGAATGTCCCGTTGACTAGCGGTTCAAGGGACTGGTAAAGCTCCTTGGTGGACGATAACACGCTCTTAAAGGAGTTCGAGAAGAAGTAATTATTGCTACTGACTTTGGCATTGTTGCAGGAAGTTGTACTCTGGAGCCACATGTTGTCCTCGCTCCCGCTGCCGGACTTTACATCTGACATCGGGATCAGCTGGTAGCCGTTCATCGGGGATTGAATTGTTGATCCGTTGCGCAAAGTATCTGTGGCAAGAGAACCGATCGGAGGGTAGAGGCCTTGCAGGAACCCCTCTCCTGAGTTTTCGATAACATCGTCTTGTGGCGCACTCGCAGTAACCTGGGACAAGTTGACTATGTCGGTACTGATCCCTTCAATCTGATAGGAGGAGTTTGACGAGATATAACGGTCATGAAAAAAGGTACCAGTCACATACTCTTGAGTGTAACCCAGATTGGTCAATTTAGTAGGTGGCCAGGATTTAGCTGTACGGTCCCCATGGCGCTGGAAGACATAAGCCCCAAGGACCCTTTCTGCGTTGGTAATATCTACCAGAGGCAGAAATACCACCATAAAGATTGTGAGTAGGACAGACATGGTTGAAAGATTTTTCTCTCGGTATAGAGACCAGTCAAAGGTATATTGAAACTACAGTGGGCTTACCGAGCTTTATCAATAGCCTATCTCGTGCGGGGAACGGGGAGTTAACTCTATACAGCCCCCCCTCATTACTCGGTATGGTTTTTGGCATTAAAAGATCTATGCACAAGGTGATACATTTGGCGGTTAAGGTTTTTCGGGTTTTCCTAGCAAGATGATATCACCATCTAGAGGAGAAGGAAAATCAGGCATCGGATAACGCGGGTGAAAGATATATACCAAGGTACACCTCAATCTAGTCTGTGTCTGATCGTAGAGGAATACGAGATGTTTAGCGAAAGACAAGACTAGACTATTCATGCCTCAGCAGGAGGCGAATAAAGATGAGGGATGAGGGATGAGGGACCAAAAAAGCATCCCCCCACTCACGCTCGGCCCCACCGAAATAAGTCATACTACGATCTAGCTGCATATAAGACCCTGAGTGGGGATTGGCCTGAGAAATGGCAGGTTGTATCCTTCGTGCGTACCCCGCCTTTCACTTGCCTGTGAAATTTGTGGTAGCGAGGATGTATCCTTCCAAGTTTCATGCACGCCCCGCCCTTCAGTTCCTCGCCTATACAATTGGTGGGCGAAAATCGGGTTCAAGCGCCCGCTACCTACCGCTACCACTTTTAAGCTTCTCTGTAATTTTAGATCTGAGTTGATTCGTTCCATGGTTCTGCCCTAGCCAGCGCATCATTCCGATATTGTTTTTGGAAGGTCCCAAATATGCCAATTAAGAATGTGTTACATCAGTTAGTCTGATTGGGCATTCATGCTGTAAGAAAAGTGAATTTCAAATGGCGTTTTAACATGTATTGACAACCCATACTGGCCGAGGAACAGGGGAGAGGGTCTCAAAAGATAAACTGCAGAATAGAGGCCACCCCATACCATTCTATTACGTATTTTTGGTTTATTTTTCACCCTGATAATTCAACCCAATAGAAACCGAGGGGGAAACAACAATGGAATGTACATCAATAAGGATTCTAAATTTTTAGCCGGGATAGATAGACTAGTGTGAGGCGCAGGGAAGGTTAGTTAGATATGAGGAATTATCTATCGTCTTCCTTCTCGCGTACCCAATGGCCGCTCTTGCCCCCTTGTTTAATTCTTGTCTTCACCAGGGAGAAAAGTATCGTGTCGGTCTACTCGAGAGCTGGTAAATGGCCGTTATAGGACCAGGGTACTATTTATTCAGATATCAGCATTAATCTTAAAAGATAAGATCACACCCCAAACAAGATTTTCAAAGTACGTAGAATCAAATATCCCGAATGTGAGTTGGTATTTTCCATTTAAATGCATGGAAAATATACAGGTCATAAATCTTTTTAATTACAAAAAGAATATCCCTACCCACCAATGAGAATCATGGGACGGTTCTTCATGTTCTTCAGCTCATCCATCCCCGCATGTTTCGCCTTCTTGCGTTTCACGGCCATGCCGATAATATCCAGGATCTCACGCTCTCGTTCACTGGCTAGGCCCCTATTGTCCTGTGTAGTGTCTAGGAGACATAGTCTTTTTAAGGCTTCCTCGTCGATAGGCTGCCCATCATTCTCCTTTCGGATGATATCTCGCAGCGAAACCTCCGAATTACCAAAAAGACATACCTTTAAATTGCCATCACTCGTGATTCGGAGCCGATTGCAGGTGCCGCAGAAATTGTGCGTCATGCTCGTAATGAATCCGACATGGCCTTTAAATCCAGGTACTTGATATGTTTTACTAGTATCATTTTTATGATCGTCGAGCTTCACCAACGTCGGATATCTCTCTCGTATCACCGCCAGCATCTCCTGGTATGAGAACATCTTGCCCTTATTCCACTTGTTCCCACCAAAGGGCATATACTCGATAAAGCGTACCTCGATAGGCTTCTCGCGACATAGCTCGACAAATGGGATGATATCACGATCGTTTAAGCCACGCATCGCAACGCAGTTGATCTTTAGCTTGATGCCAGCGCCAACTCGATTCATCGCCAGAATGCGATCTATACTCTTCATCACTGCCTCAAATCCACTTCGTCGGGTCATGATCTGAAACTGGAATGGATCTAGGGTGTCTAGACTCAGATTCACGCCTGTTAGGCCCGCTTCTACCATCTGGTCTAGCTTTCGGTGTAGGGAAATCTGTTGGATGCCTGAGGCATCACCATGTGATAGAACCCATAGTAGATAGTACACCTGCTCTCTCTCCCCTTTCTCTCTCCTCTCTCTGTCCAACTCAATACATACAGTCTTTTCTCTATGAGTACACTCGCACTGTATTAGGTTATGAGTCCTTTCTTTTGCTAGCTGGACCACTAGCAACTCTTTCTCTGAAGCCATTTTCATCTGGAGACTTTTGACGATCCGACCCCACTGTGGATCCACCTTGTTAGTGGTACACTCGGATCCAGCCAATAACATCTAGGAAATCCTTCGAGACCCCGCCGGCAAAAGCTCCGTTTAGCTTTACAACCCAATCATGGCCGACGTCGCGACCGGAAATGTGGGGGACACCAACCCGCAATTTCACGACATATCGGCAAACCCGATTGATCCTAATGAAGTCCCATCCTTGAATAATCCGATTCAATTCGTATAGGATAATAGTGATAGTAAGGATGAGGATAACAAGCCGTCCTATCAGGGACATAGTCTGCTAGCGATTGCAATAACCAAAATTTAGAAAGTTCGGATACTAGAGCATAATAACACCGACCCGAGTGGTTGGAAATAGGCATTAGCGTACTAGTTGATCCTATACGCCTTAGTAGACTGCGACAACGCCCGTTTTTGTGGAGACATTTTTAGCGTCGCCAAGACATATGCGGGCACTCTTGGCACGGTGGGTACTGCCAAGAACTAGTTATGTACATAAAATCGCCGAATAGGGTAATTTTTGCATTATTTTTGCATAAGGATGGGCGATGGGCGTCGAATTTCAAAAGGCCCACGGGCCGTGGACACTTTCTAGTGCCCATGGACGGGCGATGTCGCAGTCTACGCCTTAGAATAGTTACTAGATAGTAACGTTCCTCGACCTCTAAAGTTGTATACTTTATTCGAAAGATAGAAGTACTGGTCTCGCTTAATTATAAGCTGGATATATAACTAAATCGATATAACACTGCAAAATAAACTACGCAACTTGTCAAAGATACCTAAGTATACTAATTATCTGTACGATAAACTTACAGCTATAACACAGGGTAGTGACCGGATGCAAACGGCGTTCCTCGAGATATATAAGTTCGATAAGATGAAACGTTCGGACTACAACTCGGTAAGTAAGTATATCGAGGAATACTAGCGTCAGTACCACGTACTTACTAGATTTAAAGCAGTACTATACCCAGCATATAGATTGTTATAAGTTCTCTAAAATCTTAAACTGGAAGTTAAGAAGGTCTAGTTTATTAGGGAGGAAGTCGTAAGTCTAGAACCTAAGAAACTTAACCTCGATAAGGTCGAGGAGTACTAGAGAGTACTGTAAGCAGCGGCAGATATAGAAGTAGACCTGGCACTGCACCTCGGGTAACCCTACCGACCCTGCACCTGCACCTCCATTTGGGCGGTGTAGGTTCAAAGATTCCGACCCTCAGGTGCGGTAGGTTGAGCACCGCACCTCATGAGGGTAACCCTGAGGTGCCCCTGAGGTGCGAAAACTATGACTAATATGCTAGAAACGTGACTTGGGGGTAATTGCATAAATTATGTAGAATTGGGCTGTATTCTTTTGTAATTGTAAGCTAAAGATTTATTACTGTATAGCCTTACAAGAGGATTGAGTGCATATCATAGGTCATAGTTTCATGTTTGAATAGGGCTTCAATTCTCACATTTGCAGTGATAATATCTATTATACAGTATGTTCTCAAGAGTTAAACTATTAAGTTATATACCCATCCAGTAGTCTCGATTTCTTCCGCATCCTACCTGATACACGATGCTGTGTATCAGGTAGGTCAGGCGACACGGAGACCCTGCCCTTATCTATCTCCGGAAGTTCATCGCCTTCAGATTCCTCCTCATCACCAGAAAAGACCATAGGGCGCTTCCCGGCAGCAACTGCTAAGAGTGGTGGTATATCATGATGTACCTCAACATCTTCCTCATCATCACTGATAGCGTCGAAGGAGTGTGTCTGGATGTCAAGTGCTTCAGCTGAAGCTGCCATTTCATGATCCATAAGATACTCTTGCAGAATTAGCCGCTGCTCCTCCTTCAAGTCAAATCTTGTTGTACACATATACAACATGATATCGCGAATAGTCTCTGGGTTTAATGAACCCCGGCGGTAGTGGCATATATCCCGGGCAGAGTTAAAAAGACGTTCAACTCCAGCACCAGTCGCTGGAATTGACATGATATCACGGGCAATGCGGGCAAGAATAGGGAACTCTCTTTGATGATTCTTCCAGAAGAGTCTAGCTGAACCATCGATAGTATCTAAGAATATTAGTTTTATGATCATATAGACTTAGTGCTAACTTACCACTCTGGAGATATTTAGTGAGCTCGTCATATTGCGGACCAGTTGATCCCTTTGAAAGATCACGCCCACATGCCCTCTCAAGCTCTGACTCGGTTGTCATTAAATGGCTATCAGACTGAACCATATCTGATGGTACATGTTGGCGATACCTCTCTAAAAGTGACTGGAGACTCTCACGGTATTCCTTTCTGTAGTCCTTTCCAGTCTCTGGATCTGGGTCCCAATCACTTGTTGAAAAGAATTGCATTTTGTTCGACGGTGCTAGGATTGTCCCAATTGCGTAGAGATCACCCTCAATACTATCAGTCATACCATAGTATTTGATCAATTTCTCTTTTGCAGCTTCAAGGGAAGAGAGCATCATTTGTTTCCAGTGAACCTTCTTCCGCTGAAGTTGAGATATTGACCTTTCAAGATGATCAAAGAGCTTGTTGTAGATCCTGAAGACAAGGTGGATACTCGAGTCTTTGGTACGACATACCAATGTGGTGAATGTAAAAAAAGGCTGGAGGATACAAAGTAGATAGTCAATCTGTCGCCACCCCTCTGAATTTAATGCGAAATAGGGTTGATTGAAGTCCGCACAGTACGAATTGTACGTAGTATAAAGTCTTCTTGCCCGCCGGAGCATTAGGAACGTCGAGTTCCATCGTGTACGAACATCCTGGATTGGGAGGAGCTGTGACTGAGTATTGGACTGGAGGTTTAAGAAGTTTTCTTTGCGTTGAGGGCTCCCGTTGATAAAAACTGCAAGACCTCGGACCTATAAGTAATAGTTAGTATTATTCACAGTTCATAAATAGAAGCATACCTTGTTTAATGTATCAGCGATCTCATGCTTCTGTTGGCGCGAGCGGAGTTGACGTAACCGATCGTCAGGTAATTCTGACTCAGCATTATCATTCCTCGGCGAAGCCTTGATCTTACCAAGTAAATCAAGTAGACTCAGTTGAATGACATGGGCAAGACAAGGCACTTGAACAATTGTCGAATCTATCTCCGGGTCTGACTGTAGATCCTTGATTGACTCATTCACCGCTGTGATAAGTGTCTTATTATTAGACGCATTATCAGTTGTCACCGCTAGTATACGGTGAATGATCTGGTGCTGTTGTAGAATTCGAATAACAACTTCACCAAGGTTAACGCCAGAATGAGTACCAGAAATTGGCTCAAAGCCAAGGAGTACCTCACGATACTCCCATTCCTGGTCTAAAAAGTATCCTGTGATAGCCATGAAGGCATGTTTAAATGGCGAAGTCCAACAGTCAAGGGCAATCGACATCTTTGCACTGGGTGGGAGCTGTTGTAGAGTCTTTTGTTGAGACTCTTTGACGAACTCTCGGAGACGCTCACGAATAACCTTTCTTGATGGGATGCTTGGTAGTGTAGGTGCTAGTTGGGCGTAAGAGATAAGGTCGTGGAATTCTTGATGCTCGACAAAGAGGAAGGGTAAATGTGATACAGTGATCAGATTAAGTAGCTTCTGCTCCCATATTTGCTGTGTAAAGGTAGGTACTGGTCTTCTCTCAGCCTGAAATATAGTTAATTAAGGATTCGTCTTAATATTCAACAAGAAATATAGGTAAACATACTGCGTCACTAAGTAGCTGGTGGACACTACTAGTTCCCTGGAGTGCCTGCTTCGGTACTCGTTGTCTACATCTTGGACCATCAAGGTGCTTCTGCATTGTTGATGTCCCTGTATGATTCGTAGCTGGATGCGCGAGAACTGTGCGACAACGTTTGCACATAACGCCTGGCTTTCCATCTTTGGTGTTTGCAACTTGTTGGAACCCTTTCCAGCAATCTGCACGACGTTTGGTAGGACTTATATCCCAATTGAGATTTTGCTTCGACCTACCATAGCCAGTCTTAAGCCACCAATCCACGAACTCCTTTGTCATTTCTGGTGTACAGATAATGAACTCGTTGATACGGTCAGGCTTAATTCGCGCAAGGGTGTCTGGAGCGAGTGGTGAAATGTGTGACTGAGGGCTAAGAAGGTCTGGAACTGATCCAAACTGGCTTTCGGATTGGTATTGGCTCCGGCTCTGGCTCTGGCTTTCGCGTTGGGAGAGGGAGTCTTCGGGGAGGAGGAAGTGTAACGCGTCATATGGCACCCCGTCTTGACTATCGAAGTGAGACGATGGGTAGATGTCTGAGAGCTGAGACATAGTAGGTTCAGTTAGCTAGATACTAGAGAAGAAGAAGATAAAAAACGTACTGATTGCTTTACATGAAAAGATACATGATCTTCTTGGGGCCTCTGTTTGACCCTGTTCAAGATGCTAGAATTGATCTATCATCTTGAGTATCTATAAGTAGATCCTATTGGCTAGTTCAGTGGGTAATTTGTATAGTAACCCTACCGCACCTCAGTGCACCTCACCGCACCTGAGGGGTAAACCTAATTAAACCTCATCGCACCTCGGTACACCTCGCTACACCTCAGGGGTAAACCTGAATAAACCTCACTGCACCTCAAAGTAACCCTCAGGTTGAGAAAATATTATAATCAGAACAGCTAAGTCTAACAACTGGGAAGTTTGAACTCAATTCATGATGTATCTGTGTTAGATATTCTTAATTCTCTAAGACAACATGATAGAAGAAGATTTGACGGTTACAATGATATCAAAATAAGGTGATTTTGACAACATCTTGAAGTTCTTTACACAAAACTGTAGTTATGCCTTTGAAGATACATAAGGTAAACAGCATACTCGATATATATATCTGCAACTTTACATGCTGTTTTGTCAATAACCCTTATTGACCACTTCCAACGTCGAATTTCTTTGTATTTATTTAGAGTTTATAGGTAACAATACCTACTGTTTACTTTTACATAAGTATTTGTTCATAAATCCTTATGTTGATAGAGTATTCACTGATATGGCTTCAGGCTGACGGAACAGGTGTAAAAAACAGAGATGAATCATCCATTTTATCCAGCCAAAAGGGGTAAGGTGTCAGAAATTTATGCATATGCGGGTTGATGAGGGTAACCCTGCACCGAACCTGTCGACCCTCAGGTGCGGGTCAGGTGCGAAGGTCCGCACCTGAACCTCCTGAGGTGCAGGTGCAGGTAGACTGCGCCAAAACCCGCAAACCCGCAAACCCGAAAAAACCCAACCCGCAAATGGGTCGGGTTTCGGGTCGACTTTCATAACCCGCAATGGGTTTCGGGTTTGTTTGGGTAACCCGCGCGGGTTTGCGGGTTACCCATGCGGGTTACTAAACAGTGCAAACATAGGAAGAGTCGTATCTACATAAATTATGCATTTCTTACCTGTATCTTGTTGTATTTCCTTTTCACCTCAAGGGGGTAAAAGCTCCTACAGCCCGCTCTAATTCCAATATACCACTACTATTTCTAACGGCTGTCAGAAATTACTTATGCGTGAAAAGCCACTTTGCCTATACTATTTCTGACCGCGGTCAGAGATAGTAGTAGTCTGAAGGGAGTTTTCAATGTATAGATAATTTCTGACCGCGGTTAGAGATAGCAGTAGTCTGAAGGGAGTTTTCAATGCATAGATAATTTCTGACCGCGGTCAGAAATAGCAGTAGTCGAAGGGTGCCTTAGACGTATAAACAAAACCGCCGTAGATTACTGTATTTTATTAGTATAAATCAGCATTTTTATACACTTCGCCATGGCTTAATTGGGAAAATTATGCAGCCGCGGGTTTTTGCGGGAACCCGCGCGGGTTACCCGCGCGGGTTGCGGGGCGGGTTGCGGGTTGGTCGAGTCTACCCATCGGGTTTGCGGGTTCGGGTTGCGGGTCGACTTCTCTTACCCATTCTCGGGTTTTGGCGCAGTCTAGGTGCAGGTGCGGAGGTACTGCACCTGTGGGCGGTGTAATGCCAGGTCTACGTGTAACAGCTTATACTACTCTCTAGGGCTTTATTTTAAACTATAAATAGTCTTTATAAGGAGGCTAATATTATCGGGATATAGCTCTCTTTAACCTTTAGGAAGCTTAATTTCAATTAGTTCTTTGAGTTCGGTATAAAGAAAGGCCGTTACGATGTCGATATAATGAATTAGCTAGCCTTTAGTAGCCGTAATAGCTACGAAGATTTTAAAAGATATCGGCTTAGCGACGATAGTATAGACTTTATAAAAGTCTAGATTCTTAATCTAACGAAATCTATAAGCAACAAGTCTTACTTTGTACGTGCTATTATACTTAATTTTGAATACCTATCGTAAGGAGAGAGACTTTTGGCCCTTTATATTCCTAGATAATCGAGGGATTCGACGCTATATACCGTTTTTAATCTGTCGAGTAAGTTCTTTATAAGTAGCATCTAACTATTTGTCTTTCTCGATATAGGCTATTACTTCTTTCTAGCTATTAGGTTCGAAACTAATATTATTAGCTATCAATTTAGAAGATGTATACTGTGGCTCTTTAGAAGTAGCTGTAGAAAAAGATTGATTAGTACCTTTAGGGTATTAGCTAGAAGCTAAAGGACGTTACTGTTAAAGAAAGATCGGCTAGCCAAGCTATTAATATATACCTAGCTAGGCTTTTTAGGCCTTATCGATCGACGTACTGACCTAGGATCCGATAGATACTGAGTAGACGGGATATAGTTAGTATCGGGTAAATTATCTAGAATTGGGTCTAGATAGGAAAAATCAATTAGTAATTCCTAGTAAACAACCTGCCGGGAAGCTAGTTATAGCTCTACGAGAGCCCCTACCCTACCTACGTCAAAGTAGGGACTATTATCCTCCCGTTGTACCTCTATAAACCTACCTAAACTACCCGCTATTTTATTATCGTCGCCGGGTAAATCGAAGGTATCGGGATCGGGGAGGGGAACGTCGATTATTAGAAGTGAAATACTTTCAATTTCTGGAATACGGTCAATTTCTGGAATACGGTATTCCAGAATTGAAGGGTTCGAAGGATCGAGTGGAGGGTTTGCCGGAGTAAGAACTGTGTTATTAATGTTATCTAGACTGCGACATCGCCCGTCCATGGGCACCTAGGAGGTGCCCAAGGCCCGTCCACGGTGGGCCTTGGGCTATTTGGATTTTCGAGTGCCCGTCCATAACGCCCAAGGCCCACGGGCATGCCCACGGCGGGCATGCCCACGATGCCCACCATTGCATAAAGTCACCCAAAATGGACGTATAACTCGCTGACTTTGCATAATAAATAACTGTTATTTACACCTGTTTTGCCAACTCCATGTAAAATGGCAGTTTTAATCTACAACATCTATAAATTTTACTGAAATATCTATGTATATGAGAAACTAGTATATATATGATACGAATTGGAATAAAATTTTAATCGAAATACATCATATTGTGTGGTATTTTTATTAACTTATCAAATCATACTGTAACAGCTTGAAGATATATATTTAAGTCAGTGGTACATGCCTGGCATTTTCTATAAGTAAAATACTACTTATGGATTCTACTTTATCTCTCACTCTAGTATATTTCTCATAGGTAGATCGAAAGATAATTAGTATAATTCTTATTTTATAAGCTTATATCACTAAATTCTGTCAATTATATCACTCAAAGACTTGTGTTATTATTCTGGGAGTTTTAAATCCTTCGATTGTAACTCAAGATGGGCGTTTAGGTATGTTCCCATGGGCGTGCCCACGGGCGTGCCCACGGGCATGCCCATGGACAAAGACACTTATAGCCAATCAGCTTATAATATATAGTGGGTCTACACTCAATTTACGATCTATCAGATCTATACAAAGCACCCCTTTTACTAGTAATCCTCGTTTCACACGGTCGCAAGTTACCTATTGTAAGTTCAGATCACTCACTCTCCTATAGTCGTTATATTATCCCTTACATCACATTAACCATGTCCCAACCTAGTGCCTATACCGCAGGGCCTTCTTCACTTCCTCCGAGCTCCCAACCAGACCTCTCCTACGTCGCCGATATATTTGATCCTAACCTTAATCCAAATATTGATCCCAGTCTCTTCAACAGCCAACAGACTTCTATCTCACTGATAGAGTCCGAGTTCACTCAACCGGCTATTCTTGATTGCTCTCTCAAACGCGTCGGCCCCGATCGGAGAAAGCAGTTTATCCTCTACGACGCGATGAACAACGCGTCCAAAGTAAAGTTTATCGAGTGGTGGCGTACCACAGTACGCGGCAGCAGTACTGAGACACAACAAAGGCTACGATAGGATGCAAAACACATATTAGATGTCTGGGAGAACTTCGACCAGGTAATGAATTCCCAATTCTTTCCAGTGTTGCTCGCGACATTCTCTCTATTCCTGCAACAGGCGCTAGAGTTGAACGTCTTTTCAATTTAGCACGGGATGTCTGCCACTACCGACGTGGGCGGCTGAGTACGAAGACAGTCCAGGATATCATAATGTTCCGGTATAAAACCCAGTTCGACATTGAAATAGAAGAACTACCCGATGAGGATACGTCCTTGGATTCAATGCAAGAAGCAGACGAACAGAGAGAGGCTAAGCTTACCACTGACATGCCTGAACCAATCAGCGATAGTGAGGATTCCGAGGATAATGATCCTGTTGGACTGATCGAGTATGAGTTTATGATGGAGAGTCAGCTTCCTCGTCCTTCTATAGTGCTAAGTACGCGGAAGCGACAGAGAAGTGAGCTAGTCGACAGCGAAGATAAGAGCAGTCCTCATCTCCCTCATTATGGAGATAAGGGTAGCACTCAAAAGCGCCCTGGTTTAAGAGAAGCAAGGAAGCGTGGCAAACCTAATAATGATCAATTTGTATCGTATTAGTGTAAATATATGAATATAATGAATGCCTAAGTCATTATGCAAAGGCTTCCAAGGCTTATTTCTGACCCCGGTCAAAAAAGTGACAATGTGTCAAGTTGTTGTATAAAGGCTTCTAAAGCTCATTTCTGACCTCGGTCAGAAAATTGACAGTAGTATCAAGTCATTGTACATGTAATCGAATTACTCAAAAATACAGAGAAAAAAATGCACAAATAATGCAGGTCACGAGGTCAAGAAATTCTGCTTACTAAAAAGGCCCATGGGCGCCCACGGTGTCCATGGACAATGGGCCCTAAGGGTAGGGCCCGTCCATGGGCGTATGGATAGTGCCCATCGCCCGCTTACATAAGGCCCGTGGGCACTGCCCACCCGCCCGTCCATGGGCGATGTCGCAGTCTAGGGAGAAATCGATAGAAATCGCGAGATGTACACCAATCTTCGTGTCGCGTATTACTTTGGCAGAGGTTTACTGGGTCGGCCGGGGCGGTAAGACCTTGGCGGTGTAGTGGGCCTGCCTAGGTAGGAGGACCCGATTTTGGATGGGTGACTCGGTCATGCAGGAATTACGCTAATTGTTGACGTAATCCCCGGCCGTCCTGCGCACCGCAAACACACATTAATTCCGATATCTTTATTCCAACAAAAGATATGACTTTGCATTGTTTTCAGAGTATTAGTTCTTCTATGCTTAATATATTATGCTAAATATATCTAGGTGTTGAGATATAATGTTGTAGTAGCGAGATGGCCGGGAGTTCCGTTCTAATTCCCGCTTAGTCATGTTCCGACTACAACAGAAATGAAATTGGACCAGTCGTTACTAGACTGCGACATCGCCCGTCCATGGGCACCTAGAAGGTGCCCATCGCCCGTCCACGGTGGGCCTTGGGCTATTTGGATTTTCGAGTGCCCGTCCATAACGCCCAAGGCCCACGGGCATGCCCACGGCGGGCATGCCCACGATGCCCACCATTATATAAAGTTGTCTTAAATATATATAAAAATTAGATATATAGTAAATTATAGTATATATATTTATATATATCTTATTAAAAATCCGGAATTATGATTGTAAATATATAAAAAATATAAATTTAGTTGAAATATTTTGAAATCTGTCAATTAAAATCACGTGTTGCGCTAATTTTGCTTACTAAAAAGGCCCACGGGCGCCCACGGTGTCCATGGACAATGGGCCCTAAGGGTAGGGCCCGTCCATGGGCGTATTGATAGTGCCCATCGCCCGCTTACATAAGGCCCGTGGGCACTGCCCACCCGCCCGTCCATGGGCGATGTCGCAGTCTAGTCGTTACTTTGAGGCAAAGGGCCTAGAGTACACTCAAGAATTTTAAATGGTACAGCATGATAGTGAATGAATTTTTAGACAATGATGAAGCCATCTGGGCTATGGAGATGAGGAGCTCAAGGCCTAGACTTACGGGTCAAGGGCTTTATCTCGGACCAGAGCTGAATTAAGCGATCCGCTTCCCGGAGATCCGAAAAGCCGAGGTACATATGCGGGCCTTCTCCAAATCCAGTTTCTGCATTACTAATTCTCACGGACGCAAACGGAAAATCCGATGGGCAACCCCTTCCTTATATTTCTGCCCTGGTGCGTCTACTTGGTTATCAAAATGCATCTTCAAAGGGGCCCGATGGGGTGCTGCTTTGATTTCCGCATCCTCGAGAAATTATATTAAGATCCAGAACATAGATTATTTCAGTGAATCCGTGATCAGCGTACTCTTAAACCTCCCAAAAGCCGAAATCCGAGAGAACCAATCAACTTTCTCATATTCCGAACCTCTCTCGGAAATTCTCTGATCAGGCTGTTTTTAAGGCCTGTTGGCCAATCGGCGAATCGGTCGGAACTGTTCTCTGGCAAATTCCCCAGGCCAAAAGTTCCTCCCAAGACTTGTCTCGGAAAAAAGAGCGACTTCTTTCCTACCCCTTGTTCAACCAATTAGCCCACCATGGACCACTCTCGGATCCCGTTGCCCCCAACGGAAGACAGCGCATCCCATATCTTGACGTTTCCCCAGGGGAGAAAACTGCCAGCCGTAAGTTAAGCGAGTTTCTCTTTTACAGTCTCATGCGCTAAGTTCTGTGAAAACCCATGAGTAGTGTGACTCATGCCACAGCAGAAAGGTATCTTCGGCTTCTGGCACTCATTACCTCTTCATCACTACAGGGCCTTTCTGAAATCTGGAATAATGACCTGCCTGGACAGATCAAATGTGACAGGGAACAAATCTGCCGCAGCTGCGCGGATAGTAAAATCCTTTATCTACGAACGCGTCGAAGGAAGCGCCGTACCATCCCGTTAAAGTGAGTCCGTTGCATGTCAATTTTTGAATGCAATTTACTAAGGTTGCTATCAGCAAGAAAAGTTATTCGACCAACCCACGGGCATTGTCGCAGAATCTTGGTGAGACCACAGCACCTGGCGATTTGGGCCATTTTTCTTGCTTCCATGCTGCCAATATCACAGACCGGGGATTCAACGGGGCAAAGTCCTCGGTAGACGAGGGGGATGAGATATCCCAGAACCGAGCCAACCCTCAGTTGACAGCTTCTTCGCGGGTTAATACCAGCCCGGTATTCATACCTGACGATCCTACCTCCGACCTAGTTGAAACCAGGGACTGCACAAGCAATTTGATTCGACAGGAGCTTGCTTCCCATGGAAACCTTTCCCCAGACCAAGTCCACATCCTTGAGTCAGCTCTCTCGCTTGTTGGGAAATTTGCGTCCTCATCCCATAGTGTAGAAGATACACAGGATGAGCACCATGCAGATAATGAAGTACCTTCGACGGAACTTCCAATGGAAGTGTTTTATATGTTACTTCACGGTTCGTTATTCTCCATTTTTTTCCCTTCCAAAGCCCGTAAATAACCCCAGCACCGTTCAAAGAAGGGCCTCTTGGTCAAGAATCTGGATGGTATGCGAACTGGCCGGATCACATCTCGCCCAAGATCTTGGAACGCAATTGCTTGGCCCTGGGTAACCTCACCGTGGGAAGCCAACTTGCTCTTCAATACACATTGTGTATCCTTTCTAAAGCCACAATATTTGTCAGTCGCTGGCTACGCTTCTGTACATCTGAAGGTTTGGTGGACCGTCTCGAGCGATCAAGAAGGTCGTACATCGCTTCCGGTCTCCGATGTTTGAAAGAGATTGATTTCACCAGGACACCAAGTCTCCCAATGCTCCAAGCACTACTCTCAGGTGTATGCGTCCCTCTTGAAAATGGTGCATGAGATCCCTCTTTGTTGCTAATAATTAACAGGCTTCTCTTGTACAGCTTCTCGGTGAAACTAGTCGCTCGTGGTTTTTGACTGCGTTAGCTGCTAGGAGCCTTGTGGCTCTAGGATATCACCACTTATCCCCAATTTTCCTTGCCAGCAACGACGGATCCGAAATTCGGCAGACTGTATATTGGTGCTATTACATGGATAAGACATTAAGCATGCTCCTGGTTCGACCATCCTCTTTACCGGACTTGCCGTTTGACCCAGCGACGTTGGTGCACCTCGACCCCAAGAACCCTTTGACTTATAAAGTAAAGATCCTGGTGCGACTCGCCCAAATCCAAGATTCCTATCTTGCTGCTCTGATTCGGAGGCAAAACAATCGCCCCTGCCCACCAGAGCTTGTGGAATCTCTTCGACTGAAGCTAGCTTCTGTTCGCCAAGACATCCTAGAGGTAAACTAACTAGTTGACACCTTATTCACCTCAGTCTAACTTTCTTCAGTCTCGCTCTCGATACATCCACCTACCTGCTCTCAAAGCTGAGTGGGATGCTGTTGACTTTACATACTTCTCGATAGCCACCACTGTCCTTCGTCTCAATTCAATATCCTTGCATGATCAGGCCACACGTGAAGAGTGTGTACAATATGCACGGAAAGCTCTGTGGTCAATGCAAGAGTGTTGTGCACTTATCTCTAGTAACTCAAAATTCACGACAGATTATCTTTTCTGGTAAGGTCGGCCCTTTCCCCCAAGAACCACAGCCTCATTAGAATATAGGACCGTCCTCTTGTACCCTCTTACTCCTTTCTTTGTGATCTTCTGCAATTTTGTTGCTACTTCAAATTTTCATGATCTAATGCTTCTGAAAGACGCCACTGCAACGATTTCTAGTATCCCAGAGCATTTCCTATTCAGCAAAAACCTTCAAAAATTGTTGAGTCAATTAATCGCTCTTTGTTCGCATCTTGAGACCCCATGGAAGCACACCCAGATTGACGAAAGGGAGAAAGATCCAGGACCAAGTTGCAAAACACCACAATTGCCTCTTCCTTCTCCCATTACGACATCAAATGGGGCCGTGATTAGTGAACTGTCTCATATGAGAACGACATCCGACACATCTGTTACACCGGGTACAAACATGAGTCCGCAGGTTACCCTTGCATCGTTTGGACAAGAAGGCGCTCATGCTGAACCAAAAAGAAACTCGATCTGGGATGACGAGCGGCTGTGGGAGTTGTTCAGCGTTCAGCCGTCTGTAGAATGGTTTGATTCAGACTACTTCACGAATTTCATAAGCAGCTAAGCTTGAACGGTCATGTCGACTCCCCTATCTAAGAATAATTGGACAATGTTATGGTGTTTTCAGATGAAGCAGCCTGGAGATCGTTGTAGTAGCAACCGCACTGTATCTTGACCCTGGGCCCCTTGTCTAATACTTTGACAGTTTCGCGATGGCCTCCAGATAAAGCAGCTGGAGCAGCGTCACCATAGTTGCCACCATGTGGGTTGAAGTTTACATGAACAGAGATTGAATTGAGGAGCATCCACGGCAGAAACCAAGCATGGCGAGAAGATAAGGTTTGAGACTAAGGGTACATGTTTGTTTTCTACCCTTTAATTACAGTAGCAGGCATCCGCGAAGAAATGTTTCTTATCGTTAAATTGACTTCTTTTGCTGATGAACGATGACACAGCCGCTGGTCATATTAGTACCAACGCAAGTTTGAATGTACGGTAGCTCTAATTGAGAATAGGAGGATCCCTCTGAGCGCTTTGCGTTCAGAAGATTCATACTTGTGCTCTCCAACTCGCCAGATTCAACGTATATTTGTATGCCACAGGTGCCGATCGTTTCTGCCCATAGGTAAATATAATGTCCCATGCTGGGGGCTTTGATATGTTGCCCCGCCCCCTGTGGGTGAAACCATACTCAACATAGCGGTACATCCAACAGTACACCAGCCAGTCAATTTTCGGGCCCTATACAAGTTCTCCCTAAACATACCGCAACTTTGAGGCATGTTTTCAGGTGTCACTCACCTAGCACCTTCCCAATCCCACTTGGCACAATCGACCTCCATGTATGCTCGTATTCTATAGACCCACCATCCAATTTCCCGGTCTACAGAAATGAGGGATTTGAGAACGTCACCCCGGTGCTATTGTTGGCCTTACTCACATTCAAGGTCCTCGCACTCCTTTTCTAGTGCCTCTTCACAAATAGGATCAGGTAAGTCGATTCCAAGACAGACAAATGGAGCTCCAAATCCTCGCAGAAGTCTCCAGGACCGTAATATATGTTTGCGCAAAGCCAAGAGCTCAGACATTGTCTTAAGGCCTGCCTGTCCTTATAGAATACCAGGCAAGGCCAAGCGGCTCAATCCACTCATGGTGTTGCATACTGTATTATGATCTGAGAGGTATTAAGATACCAATGTTTAGATATTCACATCCAAGGTAGGTATTTTATGAAATATCATACTCTAGAACGGGAAAGAGGTGTATGCCGTATCTTGTATGTTGAAAATACTCTCAGCCCATCTCCGCAATATCTTACTACTCCAACCATTTTACCACGGGTCTAGCCTTGGGCTGGGGAAAACGAAAGATATATTTACTGCAAGGAAAAAAGAATAACATGTGTTGATTGACAAGCAGTATCATAGATCCTTCACGACTCATGTTGTCTACTGCCATCTAGGTTGGGAAACGTACTTTCGAGAAAATTGGAGATCTGAGGTAACTCTAGGGTGAGGTCTAGATTGCCACCAAGAAGATCAACTGGCTCGACTGAAGGACCAGAAAGCTCGCCCATTTCACTCCGTGACAAATCCTGCAACCAGGGAAAGAGGGCATCGTCGAAAGGTTCCGACTGGAAAGAGTCGGCGGCGCAGGGAACGGCATCCATGAAACCAGAGCTCGCCATATTACTGGTACCGAGCTCGTTTGAATTTTCCTATAGCGAAGGCCGTGGCCAAGTTTCTTGCTGCGAATCATAGCATGCCGCCGGTTCAGATTCACTAGCAAAAAAGCCACCATTGCTGGTTGCAACTAGGTCAAGGATGATCTTCCGCGTTATTTGAATTGCAGGGAGCCTGGCCACCGAAATTCCGCGCTCAATGGCACACAGATAGCCGATGAGCATCGCACCGCGCGAGCCAATTCCTGATGTATCGGCCCGGGTAAGGAGCAATGTCTGAAGTTCGGCCAATCCCTTCCGTCGAGAAGAAATATTTGGAAACACTCTCTTTTGAGAGGCCGCATGGATAAGATCAAGGGATAGTACGATCCCTGCAGCAACAAGCCAAAGGGTGGTTGTCCACAAGCGATAGAACGTGGGTTGTAACCCACGGTTAGACAGATCTATTATTGTCTCAGAGGCCTGTATATAAGCTGTGTAAGATTTTCTGTAAGCTGAGTCTTTGAATAACCTCACAAAGTATGCTCTGTGGATTAAATATGTGCGGTAGGCGAGCAACATTCCTATCACTCTTCCGGTATTGACCAATCCTAGGGGAACAGCAGTTGATTGCATTGCGCGTTGCAAGTCTAGAGGAAGACTTTGGGATATCCGTTCGAGATCAAGCGATAAAGATAGAACTGCCTCATACGGGGGATTCTGATTAGGAAGAAGGTTTCCGTACAGTTTGTATAATATTTCTGACGATTTGCAGCATGCAAGAAAAAAGGTCAACGAATGTGTGCCAGAGCTATGGGCAGCAGATGCTCCGTTGTCTGTCAGATCTGGCAATACTGTATTAAATTGAGTGGGGGAAATTGCTATTATGAAAGGTGTCAGTGAGCGTTATAAGGAAACTAACGACTTTAACTGACATGTATATCGGTGATATGGCAAAAAGTACCATTCTGCCTCGACAATGTGCCACCACACACGGCGACCTATCTCGCGTTGAAGAAGATTTTCCTCTGAAAGAGCTTGGGAATTACCCAAAATGTGCAAGTTCATTGCCCGGGCCATGCCGAGGACAAGGCTACCCATGGAAACATGGATGAGCGTATTCCCCGACAAATGAAACGCATGATTCAATGTCAGAATTGTCTCACAGGCTGTAAGAGAAGGATGAGTCAATCCATTACACCGAAAGAAGGTGGCAACGCTACTATCGAACCAAACTTTAGAAAGTCTTTACAGCTCTTGATGGTCGAACCCTCTCAATTGAGCCTGCTCCTCGTCCAAGAAGAATGCCGATGTACTCAGCACGGCGAAGAGTAGTGCTAGCACCATACCATCCTGTGGTTTCTGCTGCTCGTAATCTGTCCAAAAGGTATCATGCTGTTGTACCAAAGTAGGCTGATGCAAGCATGCACACAGATAGTCAAGGTGCTCACAGTACCATTTGAGCAGTTTTTGAGATTCATGCCGCCGCGGAAGGGCCAGCAGACATGTTGAGAATGGTATAGACGAGAACCATCGAGAAGGCACAGACTCTGAGGGTCTCCTGCCCGCAAGTAAAAGCGAACTACCCTGCCATCTCCGCTTTTCTCCAATCCCCAGCGCAGCTTCTTCTATGGCACCGGCAAGCCCATTCTCATTGAACTCCTCGGCATCGGTAAACTGAGGTTGCGGCGTACTGCTCCGTAGTGAGATAGCAGACTCTACCCGCTCCAACCGGCTGCGTAGGCTGTCGAGCTCAGCCTGAATCGCAGGCGGCACCGTCGAGCTGTATCTCGTCTGAACTTGATGCTTGGCTGGCAAAGGCAGCTGCCGGCGACACAATTCTGCCTCGCCCCTCTCTATACAAGCGCGGCATGGTATTTTTCTGTCACATTTAATCTTGCGCCGGCTGCATTCGCGGCAACTTTTAAGACATCTCTGTCGTGGCTCTTTATGTAGGCTTGTCTCAGTATTTTCTTCTTCGGTTAGGCTAGACACTGCGGAAAGCCTCGGTTGGATAAGGGGGTAAGAGTCTGGCATGGTGAAAATTCCATCAAGCACAATAGTTACCCTTGTTCGCTCCGTCTCTGATTCTGCCCGCTACGGTAATAATCAAAGGCGGTGAGATTTTCTAAGCGAGCTGACCGGATGGATCCCATTTACAGCGGACTTATTACGGAGTATAGGGATCACACAAGCCCACATCCCAATGCCTTCACCGCTTCTTCACCGCCTCTTCTTCCGCCCTCATATCTAACTACCCTCATGCCGATGTAGCTTATCCGTGCCTTTCTGCCCGCCCAAACTGTTGCCTCGGCTATGCGGGATTCATCAAAATCGCTAGATTTACGCATCTTTAGTGGTTGAATTGGCAAGTAGGCTACTAGTACAAAAATGCCCGGGGTTGCGGAAAGCCCAGGAACCCGGCCCCCCAAACCCGGTTAAGAGTGATTATAAAGAAATGAGAAGGAAGCAATTCTCATGCGACTGGCAATATCTGAGTTCAGCAATTTAACTAGGTATGTACGGATATTCAGGCTCGGATCAGAAGAGATTTCAAACTTGTTCTTTCTAACTAGTAAAACATGAGGGTTTTATAATATGATGGGGAAATTCAATCAACAAGAAGGAAAGTAGAATGTTGGGATTCCCATTGCTTCTCCTTCGAAAGACGGATAATCAATGCGATCATTGAGGATCAATATAAAAAGCAAAGGATCTTGGTGTGCAGTGTAGATCAGATTGCATCTTTATGGTCGATGCGTACCAACTGATCTACACGCATATGTATATGCCCACAATTTCTTTTTATATTAATATTTAATTCAGGGTATAATAAGTACAGGAGCTTAAAGTGTTAAAAGAATATAAGACAAGACTAATAATATTATAGTTCTATCGATCAGTGATCCTAGAAGAGATCCACAAGAGGCCTATAGAATCTGTCAGCATGTGTACTATGAGGAACCGGACCCTGAACAATACGTGACCATTTATATCTAAGGAAAGCTGAATTTGACGCATTTTTGGTTCATTAGGTCTATCATGTGACCGTATCCGTCCTTGGGCGCCCACCTAAAGTCCGACAGAATCTAACTCAATCGATACTTGCAATGATAAGCTAGAGTTACCAGGGAATATATGAGTACGGGTTTAAGGAGAAAGCGAAAGGCTATGGAGGCTAATACATTCATAAAGATTTAAAAAAGAGCATTATGACTTAATGATAATTTTGTCTTTTTATTCGGTCGTAGTATATAGGAGGAATCCTGAATTTTACAATTAGTTAGTTAGTTAAACCGTATGTATTACTTAAGCAGTCACGTGGATAAAGTGCACAATGTTATGACTAGACTGCGGCACGGTTTTGGTTGCGGTCTTAGGTTGAAGACCAAAATCAAAAACTTGCGGTTGCGGTTAGCAAGGTAAAAACCGCAACCAAAACTCTTTGGTTTTGGTTAACACTTTACCAACCAAAACCGAACCCGCAAATTTGCGGTTAACCAAAACCATAGTGCGGTTAACCAACGGTTAACCGTAAATACATAATTTTCAAAAATCCTTCCTATTTTAGTAGTTTCGTGATCTTTATGCAGCTATCTAATAATGCATTTTTACACCATGTTTTGGTTCTTACAGGCAGATTATGTTAATACTACTAATTAACTTTGGAAAGATTTTGAAATCGAATTGTATTTAAGTCTGATTAGTGTATATTAATTGAGTATTAGTATAGATTTATCTAGAACGGTAAGTGGATAGTGGTAAATGTGTGGTTATAGATGCTTTTGAGACTTGGTCGGCTTTGCTGCGGAAATATATATCGAACACTGTAAGGGAGTCATTCTATTTCTGAGTAAACTAACATTTGAAACCTCGATTTCTCCTAATTTACCTCCAATGATAATTTATCCTAAATATAATATAGAGTTAGCCAAAATTAAGTTTTTAATGGCTTTCTATTGAATAAAATCCTATAAAAAATAGAAGTAAATCATGAGTTTTAATGATCAGTTAAAGTAGCATATGGTTAACGTATTCGGTAAGCGAGTCGGCCATGTAAGCCAGCCGGCCACCCCCAAAACATATAGTAAATGCGATAAATTACAACTTGGTATCTCAACAACAGTAGTCTATATAAAGATTCCCTTATAGTCTAATGCTTTCTAGGTAATATCTAGTCTCTCTAGGGAGTTTGGGAAATATATATGACTTTGTTGTTAAGATATATATATTTCTGGCTTTTGGCAACGTAATTTTCAATACCATGATAATGTACCTTTTCGATTTCCTTAAGATTGATATATAGTATTCAAAATCCTTATCAATAGCTATCGACAAGTAGTGAAATCAAATAAAAGTATTGGCGTTGAGATATCAAGTTATAATTTATCGCACTTACTATGTGTTTTGGGGTGGCCGGCTGGCTTACATGGCCGACTCGCTTACCGAATACGTTAGTTTGCGGTTAGTTTGTGGTCTTTGCGGTTACCTAGCGGTTATCCAATAGTTAACCAAGAAATAACCGTACTACTAGATAGCGGGAACCAATTAGCTTACAGGATTAACCAGCAAACTATAATTGCTTTTGATATCTATTGATTCCCCCCGGTCGCAACTTATTCCCTTTCATCCCAAAGCGAATCCCTAGTAAGTTTCCTTTTCTCCCAACTAGACCCCTACTACTTCGGCCTTTCTTCATAATGGCTTATTCTCAAGTATCTGGTTTTACCGATCAGTTTTCTGAGGCTGACTTTCTACAGTCAGACGATCTACCTACCCCTAGCAATACCTGCCGAACAGCCACGTCGGTTGCCCTGTCTGATCCTCGCCAGTCTTCCCAACAGCTAGCACCATCCTCGTTAAAACGCGTTGGCCCTCGGTTCCACCAGATCTGGATACTGTACGATACAAATCCTGAGATGGAGCAATCCCGCTTACAATTTACGGAATGGTGGCTACAGACCGAGTTCGGAGTAAAGGAGGATGCTAGAGCTTCGATCGGCTGGGATAATGAGAAAAGATCAAGTGTTTAGGATGAATTTGACCAAGTTGCACACGAGAAGACTGGCGAGCCAAAGATCATGTGCAAGCGCTGCCACACTACCCTTACTCATCCCCAGTTACGCCGCGGAGGAACAAGCCCGATGAATACGCATCTTAAAAGTACTACTTGCAAGCCTGGGCTGCAAAGAAGAGGGATTGATCAGCTACTACTCCAATCGGTCAGTTTAAAAGTTATCTCATTCTTCTACCACTATTTACTAACTCTCTTCTTATTCAGCCCCAGACTCGATCGCCACAGTCCTTCTCTGAAGATCTTCTTATCCACCATCTTCTCCAGCTCATCACTATTGCCCGACTCCCATTCCGTATACTTAAGCGTCCTGAGTTCCAACAACTTTGTGATGTCATTCAACTAGCTCCTTCCAAGATTAAACTACCCTCTGCTCGGTCTATTCGTCGTCGGCTAGACCTAGAGGTTCAACAAGAACAACAGAGTGTGCTTGATAAGTTACCACAAGAGAGCAGACTCTCAATTGCATTAGACTGCTGGACATCACCCTTTTCCCAAGCATTCATGGCAATTACTGGCTATTTCCTCGATAATGACTGGGAGTATCGTGAGGTCCTTCTTGGGTTTGAGCCACTACATGGTCCACATACTGGAAGCAATTTAAGTTCCGTCGTTATCAACATTCTTGAAAAACACCAGATCACTGATCGGATATTATCGATCACGACAGATAATGCAACGAACAACAATACCATGATTAATAGCATCCAAGAAGAGATCAAGGTACAAGGGATTGGTGACACAGGGGTCTTTCGGATTCCATGTCTCGCCCATGTGATTCAGCTGAGTCTTAATCAATTACTGGGGAAAATGAAGGCAACACCCATTAATGATGAGACTGAGATTGAGTGGTCGGATGAGCGTGCATACTCAACACATCCTAAGCGCACAAACAGAGAGATAGTTGATACTCTGAATAAGGTAAGTCTTCCTTCCTCTCTTTTACTACCAGATCACTAACTTCTCACTCTATACCTAGATTCGGAACCTTGCTATCTTCATCAATGCAAGCCCACAGCGCCGCGAAGCCTTTTTAGGCCTTCAGACCGAAGAGCCTCATCTACTCCCTATTCAGGATGTCCGTACACGATAGAATTCTACCTTTCTAATGCTCGGCCGTGCAAAGCGACTACAGAAGACCTTCAAACGATACTGTCAAACCCATGGATACCCCCAATTCCGCCTTGACAAAGAGGAGTGGCGCCAGGTCGACTACCTACTTTGTATCACCCAGCCGTTCTTCAAGTTCACTACTGCTCTTTCAAAGTCAAAGGATATCACTATTCATCTCATCTTTAGCATCTACAATAAGCTCTTCAGTCACCTTGAGGCCTCCGAAGAGCAGCTTCGCCGGAAGAGGATTCCCTGGAAGCAAACTATGCTTCAAGCACTTCAAGCAGCAAGGGAAAAGCTCTCAGAGTACTATAAGATGACTGACCATGAGTGCTATAGTGATATTTACGCAATTGCAACGATCCTGGCACCTTCGAAGAAGCTTCGCTTCTTTAAAACCAAGGATTGGCAAAGTGATGTTGACTACGCTGGACGATACCGTGGTCGATTGGAGGAGGAATTCTGGCGTTATAAGAGACGGCTTTCAGACAACAATAGCCCTCTATCACTTAGGGCTTTAGCTGGTTCACTCAATACCGTGGATGAGATTGAGATGCTTTGTGACTCCCAGAATGCTCTTCAACCGGAGGAGCCCCAAGGGAACAATGATGACGAGCTTAATCGCTATCTTGCTAAAGGTAAGCCCCTACCTATGCACAAAGAAACTCGAGAAATTAGAACTAATAAGCTAGGACTGATATCTCAACATCCTCGCATGTTCTGGAAGGAGCATCAACAAGAGTTTCCAATTCTTGCAGCCCTTGCACGGGATATCTTGTCTATTCCTGCTAGTGGTGCTGGTGTAGAGCGTCTGTTTAATTACGCGCGTGATATCTGTCATTATCGACGTGGGCAATTAAAATCGGAGACAGTTAAAGCGCTAATGCTTCATATGTGTGCAACAAAATTTGAGGTTGAACAAAGGGAGATTGATTTCACTAAACAGCTCATTTCAGTTGGGGAGTCAGCTCTTCTTGAACAGGAGACAGGCTCATTACCACCCCTCCCTTCTCTGGATCCTATCAGTGATAGTGAGGAGGCCGAAGATGAAGATACAGTGACTGAGATTCCCTCTCAGCTGCAGCCTCAGGTTCAGAGTGAAAATACTAGACCCAAGAGACCTCGGAGTAGAAGCACTCAATCCCAGGAGGAAGTCATACCTGAACCGGCTGATCTGGAGAATACACAACGACCTAGTCGAGTACGGAAGAAGACCAGGATGCCAGAAGGATTTGAAATCGGAACCCCATAAGTGTATAATAAATCAAAGAAGTGCACTATTATATTAAATTATTTATTTACAAAAAAAGTTGACTTGCGTAAGATACTCTATACTGACGAGATACTAGAAAAATACCAAAAAGACTGCATAAAAAATCATCTAACCAAAAGGTCACGAGGCTTAGCCTGTTTGCTATGTTTATCTAACCATTGGTTAACCAAAACCAAATGGTTTTGGATATGGTTGCGGTTAACCATGGTCTTTGCGGTTAGTGCCGCAGTCTAGTTATGACGAACCTAGCTTGGGTTACTTGGGGCTCCAGTACTGGGTTGGAGGGTTGGAGATCAGGCCTTGAAACCTAACCCAGATTGGGTCTGGGTTTTTGGGGTTTTGCAGAAGCCTGCTACCTATGGCTGAGCGCAGGTATATCAATACAACTTAGCATCCCCCATCAAAAGAATTCGGCCTTGACCTCAAACTAGTAACGTAAGACCCTCCCACATGGCTATTCTAGATTCTGATCTGACATTTATATAGATCATAGTACCGGTTCAGAAGATCCACAATATCTGATCAAGAAACCTCGAGGTTTTGGGATCTTAGGCGGGGTGTTTGGCCCACTGGGCCCCTCCCCTGTTGAGTCGGAATAAATTAGGAAGTAATCCAGCAAATACTGGAGTTAAGTAATTTGGCTAAGTTGCATACGATAACGAGTCTCAGAGCAGAAACGGAAGAGAATTCAAACTTGTTCTTTCTAAGTGGTAAAACATATAACTTTGCCAAAATGGTGAAAATTCAATTGGCAAGAAGGAAAATAGGAACGTTGAATTCCTCATCCGAAAGTGTGAACGTTGAGGATCAACATAAAAAAAGTAAAGGATTCTGACATTTATATTTGCTGTGTAGATCAAATTGCGTTCTGGTGATGCTTTTTTGGCTTTCTGCGGGAAATACAGTGGCCATAGGAATTGGGCATGACCGCGCAATGCTAAATAGATTTAGCAATTCGGCAACACACACCCTCATGCCGACAATCAAATAACGTGAGGCTCGGAGAATTACTCGCGTTTTCCATGCACCGTATAACGCCAGATAGAGTTGAGAAGGCTAGCCGATTTTTTGGGAATGCGCTTATATCCGGCCTCACGATCCACAAATGTGACTCCGAATCGCGGCTGGTAGCCGTTGTGCCATTCAAGATTGCTATATTGGCTGTTAGTGGTGAAATAAAGGCCAGGCTTGTAATTCAGAAACAGCACACCACTCACTCGAGGAGACTCCAGGCGTGATATCCTGCAACCTGCACCCCATCCATTTTCACTGCGTCACACAGGGCCTGGAAGTAATTGTTGTAGTACTCCTGTCGAGCGGTATCGTCTATAATAGACTCAATAGCCATGCTGCTTTCATTTTCCATGGCATATCCGTTTTCATAGACAATGATGGGAATGTCTAATGCTTTGGCAAAATGATCCCAACAATAGACAAGCACCTTTCTGAAGCCCCAGGGAACTATTGACCATTTCTTAGCTCTGCGACACACCGTAGGACGACTGACTCACCAGTATGCGGGTGGCCGTTATGGCCTCGTCTCCCGATTAATATTCCATCTTTTGTCCATGACTTCTCTACTTCATCCATAGTCCATATATCCAGCTTAGATCCAGGCTCTAGGATCCTCCCTGTAGCGTAAGACGTTCCATAATGATTCACAGAGAAGCTAGATCAGATAGGCGCCGTGCATAAGCGACTGAATATCCGGTAAGGCGAATTGGGACACTCACAAGTCTGCAGAACCATTTAACATTTGCAACTCTTCCTCGGAGAATCGAGGAAAAATGTCACTGTGGCGATCCCAAGCATTCGTCTGCGTACCGAGAACTATCCAGTTTGTAAGTGATAGATCATTTTGCTACGGCCAATGACCTACAGATAGGCTTCGCAAACTATATGTCCATTAAAATTGTCAGTTTATAGCCTGCAAAGAAAGTGCTATAGGGGTCTTTACCCAATCAATGCATCTCTCTGTGGCGAGATTAGCAGCCTGCACAGCCGCAGGGGATTCATCAACAGGCTCTACCCATTCCATATTCTGTATGAAGTCAGTATATGCATAGGGTGTGATGGGCTCCTTAGAGAGGACGGAAGGTATCGCACCAGAGCAATCCCAATCTGACCGTCCTGTGTCATTTTAAACTCTTCACGATAAAGACGAGCGACGTGGCCATGAACGAGTATACAGTTGTGTCCAACCCTTTTCTTGTTAGTCATATCGTGCACCGGGGCTCCCCAGTCAACTTTGCCCACCTGAAAAAGTCGGGTTGAGTCCAGTCTTCAGCAAGACCCAAAGAGTACAATATCGTAAAGATCCAAGGCTTGATTGCAACGTTAGGAAATCTTAGTTTGTGGAAAGGAAAGTCACACACCTCGTTGATGGTTAACTATCGTTTCACCCGGTCACCGAAGGTCTCGAAGCAGAGCCTCGCAAATGAACAGAAATCTTCAACCAATTCTCCACTGTCGGCTGCCGCAAACCCTCTGTACCGTCTCTGGAGTGACAATGGAACGTCATAATGGAACAAAGTGACCGTCGGCTCGATTCCAGCTTCCAAAAGCCCATCGATCTAAAAGTTTAGCTTGCAATCGTGGAGATATTATGAACAGAAGTACGCACGAGGTCATTGTAATACTTGATTCCTTCATGGTTAACCTCGTCTTTCCTGCCTCCTGGTCGCGGTCCTGTTAGCTAAATGATGTATAAAGGACCTGCAGTGACCTTGACGTACCGAGAGGCTTGATTCGCGACCACGATATGGAGAATCGATATGAATTAGCCCCATACTGCTTGAGAAGTTCGATATCATTTCTCCACAAATGATATGAGTTGCAGGCAGTGTCACCATTTTCCGGCGAATCTCTCAAGAACTCATCCCAAATGGATGCCCCACGGCCACCCTGAGAAGTTGCGCCTTCGATTTGGTAGGCTGCCGATCTGAGTAGCGATTACTAGAGGTCAGAGAAATGAAAACAGGTTTGAGGATTCTCAAAGCTGGGTTTACCTACGCATAGCCGTGAAGAAAGGTTGCTGGTAGAATGCTGGAGTACTCCGGATTCTCTGAGAGTTTGGCGAACGTCATCCTGTGTCTGGCTGTTGTATTGAACTCCGTATGTCTCGTTCTGCTGCCAGCTATTTGTACCCGAAAACTTCGGAGGAGGAGCATATTTGTAGGAAATAATAGCTTATGATATTATGATACTTTCCGAGAAAGGAAGGACGTACTTGGTAACGGGCCCGGCGGGTCCGGCGGGTCCGTTGCATAAGTTAGTCCAATAACTTACTGTTCATGGTCAGGAGTGGTCGAACTCGGGACTCTGTTCCGACAACACCCGCAGACTCCGAGGCTCCCCACAACCATATCGGGTCTCTCCACCTACGTCGGGCCCGTCGGGTCCGTCGGACTCGTCCGCCTTATCAGTTACGAGGTATGAGTGACACTCACCTCAGTTTCTCCAACCTACTATCCCCGGTCGCATCTCGTAACCTAAGTTTGGGGCCCCGGACTGGATCCAGACCATATCCTGGAGAGGGTGGGGGACGGCCGCACCGTTGGAGACGCCACTTTGCCCCTTATTTTCTATAAAGAGTTCAATTCGCCTGTTAAGAAATTTTCTGTCACGATAAGGTATTCCCAACCTTTCTATTTGCCCAGAATGTTCGACTACCTCGCAGGAACGACAGTGACCGGCTTTTTCTGTATGGGCTTAGCGTCTGCAGGAGCACTGCTATTTGTATGTATTATTTTACCTTGGACTGCCGCGATATACGTGGCAGATATAGTAACAACGACAATAGGGTATTGACAATGGCTGGTGGGGGACCCTGCTTGGAGCGGAGGAATTTCTTCGAACCTATGGGTCTTGCGAGACTGTGAATGGTGTACATCTCTGCTCTTTATCGACTGCGCAACAGTCTGCAGGGAGCTCAGTTCAGTCAGCTGGGATAAGTATGGTTATCAAGCTCTTGGTTGGCCTCGGAGAGTTCTAATTCTTTTTTTCTGCAGTGGCTGGCTCGTTGATCTCAATATCCGTAAATAACTGGCTCGGCCGCAGGAATTCTCTCCTCGTGACAGGGGTCATTTCTATCATCGGAGTACTTATCGAAATTACAAGTGCCGTCGGCGCGTCAGCGCGCTTCTCACAGCTTGTGGTTGGCAAGACTATCGCAGCTCTAGCAATGGGACTTTGTGCGAATGTCGTCCCTATTTATCTTTCGGAGACTTCCACAGCCACCGCTCGAGGCTTTGCAGTCACTATGTATTCGAACGCGCAGGTACTTGGTTCCATTGTGGCCGCGGGCACGGTATATGCGACCTCAAAGCGAATGGATGCAGGCTGTTACTATATTCCGATTGGCATCCAGCTTCTTCCACCACTTTGTATGATCATCGGCTCACCATTTCTTCCTGAGAGCCCCAGGTGGCTTGTACTTAAAGGGTGAGCATCTACCTTCTTTCCTCATCAGCGTCTTATTTTCCAATACACTACTGAGACAATCATCAACCGAGTAGTCAAACCGAGCGTGCTGTTGTTGCTTCTAGCAGGCTTTTCGCTTCGAAAAGAAACAATTTTGATGCCCAGGCTTACGTACGAACAATTGAAGTGGCGATTGAAGAAGAACGCCTTAGTCAACAGTCTTCGGGCTGGATGGACCTACTTCGTGGATCCGACCTCCGCCGTTTACTTATTGCAATCGGTGTTCAGTGTCTGTGTCAAGCGCAGGGATCAACCTATATCCTGAACTACGTTGTCTCATTCCTCAAGTCAGCTGGTATCGCCGATGTCTTCCCAGTCATCATGGGTATTTACTCTCTTTATTATGTAGGTATCCTGGGGGGACATTATTTGCCTGATCGGTTCGGCCGTCGCTCCTTACTTATGTCGACTGCCGGAATTTGTGGGGTGTGTCTTTTAACTATTGCCATTATGATCACTGCAATTGCCTCACCCACCGCTGCTTCCCGCAAAGCGGCTATTGCCTTGATCTTTATCTGGGAATTAATGTTTGCAGTTCAAAGCACTGTCATTTGGATCGTCACCACGGAGTGCGCTCCTTCTCGAAACCGGGAAAAGGTGCTGGCAATTGCCGTCTTTTTCGGGTTTGGAATTTCCCTGTTAGTTGCTTCGGTCTCTCCGTACCTCCAGGATGAAGCCTATGGCAATTTAGGTGGTAAAATTGTAAGTTCCATATACCTTCATCTAGAAATGTCAACTAACATATCCAGGGTTTCATATGGGGGACATTCTCAATAATCGCTGTTATTTGGACTTTTTTCACAGTTCCTGAGATGAAAGGTTTCTCTCTAGAGGAACTTGATCACCTGTTCAACCGCCAGGTCCCTACACTAAGATTCAAAAGATATCAGTTTCCGGTCGAGAATGGTCCCGAGAAATGATTGGATGTTCTCTGTGAAGCTCAGAACGCAGACTATTTAAAGTGCAACTTTGGGCTTGGTGATTAAATATATCGACAAAAAGAACCAGAAGAGCATTGTGAGAAGTGCGAATGCAGTAGCTTGAGCTCTCCTTGAAGTCCGAAACCTTTGTCATTAGATGGTTGCTTAACAAAATTCGTATATCGACGACCGGCCCTATTCCCTGTTGTCAATTGGTATGCACTACCCCTACCAATCGTTGAAAATCTGGCGTTCATAGTGATCCGGCCTTGGCATTGTTCGCTTCTCTTCCTGGTGGCGTGGATAAGTTTAGTCTTCTCCGCTGTGAAGCTAGAACCCGTCCCTAGAGCCTATGCTTCGAACCGTGGTATGTCCTCGGATTGGATTCTCACTAAGTTTTCTTCGGCGGTCTAGCCAACCCGCCAGCAGAAATAATCGCCGATGAAGGCTATGCCCCGCCGTGGAAGTCGAGGGGCTGATCGGATAGGTCGCAGTTGAAGAAAGCGAAGAGTATAGGTGATAAGGGGGAGCCTTACGCCAGTCTAGCATTGTGAAGTGGTGTTATGTCCGAACTATAGTCATCGAATTTAATGTTGGCCCGTCGTCCGGAGCGTTCTGCGAGTTAGGACAGTAGCTTAGCTATAACTGCCTCTAGTAGTCTACCGAGAGTATTAAGAAGTGAAATTGGGGGATAGGCCCCTGGAAGTGATTAATCTGGTTTCCCGGGTTTTCGTAAAACAACAATGCGGGCGCTCCTCTATCATTGGGAGTAATATCCTAGCTTGATCGATGCTACGAATATCCTAGTGATGAAGTATCCTAGGTGTCTCTATAGACATTTTCAGATCAGAATAGGGAGAATGTCTTCCCATATCTTGATTATTCTCTCCTCACCAACATCATCCAGTGGCATATTTACTATGCGCACTACGACCTTCCCTTTACCCACGGCAAAGACCCAACAAAGACTCTATACACTATGTCTAACAAAAATTAGGGCTCGCTAAGGGAAATCTATGTGTTTACTTGAATGAACATAAGAAGGAATTCCTAGTACTTACGAGACTACCGTAGCACAAGATACTCCCTTGATTCCTGCTAGTGGAGCTAGGGCTAAAGCGTTTACTTAATACTTACGATAACAGGGCGTCCGGAAGAATCCGGGTCGATGGGGACACAAGTCGAAAATACTGCTGAGTAAATCATACCGCGCGCCAAATGGAAATCAACAAGTCTGAATTGCTATAGTGCCCCTAGCTGGCAATTTAAGTTATGTGGGGATGATAATGACTAATACTTGTGGGAGATCATCTTCCGTTCTCCACTGCTGCTACTGTTCCGTCAACACTCAAGGCTGGCATCAGCGAAGTTTTTCAAGTAGACGATTGATGGCCAAAGCAGTGCCATGCACATCTTCAATGATTATCATGTGGCCGGTGTTGAGGAGGTACCGAAGCGGGGTTTTCCCAGAATTTGCGATCAACCCAACGAGCTCGTCTGTGACATGCACAGGAGAGATATTATCCGCCAGTCCCCCTATCACACATGTCGGGCAGGTGATCGATGAATAGTTTGGATCAACATGGGTGTCGTCACATAAAGCATCGCACATCTGCGCATATCCTTCTGGATTGGTTTGAGAGGTGACAGCTCGGAGGAGAGCGCGAGAAAGCCCAGCAGTTCCTGGTGGTATGTTGTAATCCACCCTCTCGTCAACATCCCAAAAAAGACCCCTTGATCGGGCTGCGCGAGAGAGTTGCAGCGTGAAGCTCTTGGCGGGACATTCGACTGCTCTAGTTCTACCAGCCCCGATGACAAAGAGGGCGTCCACCCGACCTGAAAACTGGGCTGCAAACATCATGCTGACAATACCACCTGCACTGTGTCCCACTAATATAGCTGAAGAAATTGTGAGATGATCCATCACGCCTCGAAGTATCGCTACAAGGATCGGCATTGTTACTTTCTCTGTCGTGTTGTTCAGACTGCTATGTCCATGGCCCGGCCAGTCGATTCGCACCACAGTGTGAGTCTTATAAAATATCTCCATAAGCGGATAGAAGACATTCGTATTTGCACCCAATCCGTGTGTCATGATCATATAAGGGCCATCGCCGTCAATTTCGACAAATACATCAAAACCGACGACGGAAATGATCGCAGACCTTCTTTGTTGATTTCTGAGCACACTCCCGGGTACAGTCACAGTTTTGTCGTTCATTGCTTGGGTCAAGTTTGAAGATTGGATTGATAAAGAAAGGGCGCGTATTGCTTGAAGATGGACCCGAGATAGACGAATCCTGGATTGAGATTGGTTTTTGGCAGGGAACACAGCTCATATCTATGAGTTGATATACCTTATTTTCGTAAAAAGAAATAAGAGCAGTGTGGCTATTCCCGCTAGCAGAAAGATCTGTTGGTAATCTCGGCCGAGAATAGTGTGGTGGGTTAATAATTGCTGGAGAGGAAAGAAACACAAATTTCGGCCGAGAATTCCCCATCAACATGTACCTTCGATTCATTGGTTTCTGGTCAACATGCGTCATTTGTCTTTTTTCAATGGCTTTCTATGAAATAGATTGATCGAAGCAAACTCCTCTTCAGACCTATAAAACGTTCCACTACCTACGCAGGGTTGATGCTCAGCAAGGCTAATAAAAATAGCGGTTTTGGAATCAAAGGTTTCTTCATTGTAAGCCTCGTGAAGCGGACGTACGAAAACCCAAACCGCTGGTTGGTGGTTCCAGTAAACTTGACATTAAACATCATTCCATCTCGCACCCGCCCACCTTTTACCCCAAAAGCAATGCCGAGAAGAGCCTCAACTCGCGACAAATGTCTTAAAGGAAGGCTACTGAAGCTTACAGTACAGTGGGGTTAAAAACGAACACTCGTTCGGCTGCCACATGGTCCATTAGAACTGTCCCGCGTTTTGCCCGGTCGCACCGGAAACCGTATGGACTGTTCGAATCTCTCTGCCCCCAATAAGGTCTCATTTAGAATTAAGCAATAGTCAGCTAAGCGAATAAGTTACGCTTGATGTTACGTTCACCTATAGAGGACTAGGGAATCACCAAACCGGGCAGCTCTTACTGTTAAAAATACTCCCTCTCGGCTTCACACTGCACGTCCTATCATCAATATTACGTGCAGAGTGTGATCATGTGGCCTAGTTCAAAAATAAAGAAGCTGTTGAATCATCTCTTTGTTAGGGGTATTTTTTTGAGATTCTGCCTCGTCTTCCACGACTTCTCATAAGTTTTCCTAATCGACATGAAAGTAGCCGTAGCTTGTCTGTGGGTTCCTGAAGTATGTGATATTCTACCAATCAGTGTCACCAAACATGGCCCCATGCACACCCATCTGAGAAGGTATCTGCAGATGTTGCAACACATCAAGCTTCACGTAAGAGATGATCTGCTCCAGGTTGAAATCGCCGTGATTTCCAAGTGATATAGTTTCTCTCAATTCCAATAAACACTCGATTATACGGGCGCCTTTTCTTGAAATTTGACTCCTTGTACTCGTATCTCGCAGCAAGTGCAATAGCCCCTGGACCAAATTTTGGATCTCGCCACTTTCAAACACACTGACCTCAGCAGAAGACGCGAAGATTTGTTCAAACAGAAGCGCGATAACTGCTGTTATAATATGCGTGTTTACCGTCCACATATTTCGGGCCGTCCAGGTGTATTCGTTCTCGGGAAGGGCAAGTATAGACTTAAGGCTGAGTCGAGCTATTGGGAGACAGGACAGCTTTTCATGTCATTAGTTATGTTGCTGGAAGGGGGGCAAGTTCGGATAATCAATTGAGCTACCCACCCTCGTGTAAGAGAACCAGGGATTTTGAAAGCAGGAGATCTGAAAATGGCGGTGAATACTCAGGAACTAGCGTGAGTGTAAGCACGAGATAGTTCGGCATCAGATCGCAAGATGCAGAAGCTTGGGTTACAAACTTTATGCGACAATGAAAGCTGTGTTACCTCTCTTTGCTGCACAATATGCGCAGGGAGGGTCTTATCTTGAGACACCTTTTCACGGAAGAAAATAGGCATTCGGCTGATGATCTTTCGTAGCTCAGTGTCGGCTATTATGATTTCTTCGTAGAGCCTACGTTCACCATCAGGCTCCCGATCGGGATGTCCTAGGAGACACAATCGATCTTGGGTTCTCCAGAGTAGAACGGCAACTAGAAAATCAGATTAGGTTTATAATTCGTAAGTTTCACTAATAATATCTCACCCTCATTCAGCACCGCCGTGTAACTGCCCTGAGTATATGTATCGATTCCACATTCGACCACGCCATCGTCGCCAATTTCAATCAATGAGTCAATGCAGTTTTTGGGTTTAGGTGTGTTGAATTGTGTTGGGTGGATCGTGTAAGTGTTTATGAAAGGTATTTGAAGCCAATCCTGGCGAATGAGGAACCACCACACCCTCTTGCTTATTTCGCGATCAGTCAGTTGCTTCTTTGCCTTTCCTCGTTCCGTTGACTTAACCACACTTCCTGTTTTATCTGATCCCAGACGGTGAATACCGAGCGACTGCGCGATGCGAATGGCGGAGCCCATCAGCGTGGAAATCAAATCTGATTCACCAAAGTTGTGCCCGCAATGGATGAGCATACAGATGGCTTGCACGGAGAAAATTGAATGGTTAACCATAAAATTTGAGGCGTGTAGGAATTCAATGCTTTTTTCATGTAGGTGTAATGCAAGTGGTTCTGACATACGGTTAGAAATGCAGGTTAACAATTCCATCAATACGAGCTTGAGCTTCCTTACGTTGATCGACAATTCCACATTGCTGCAACAAATCCGGCGACGTCAGGTATACAGTGCACTACCACAGATTAGTAAGAACGGATATCCCGGACAGGTGAAAAACATCGTAAGCTCACAGAAAGCACGGTATAATAGAGAGGTAGCCAGAGCGGGCTGATTGGAACCCCCGAATCCAGAAATGTGTCACATTGTTCACGAAATGTGGCCATATGAAGAATATTGTGCATCCAAGAAATGTTTTTCTCGTGGTAGTCCACCAACCAGAAAGCCTGAGCTGGCGTGACGATTGGATCAGCCATATTTGCGGAATGGGTTGGTAAAAAAGCCGGCGATCCCGTGCCCAAACCATGCCCAAGTCTCATGACATGCTGTCTACCGAGAGCAAGGAACTCGAGGGTGACTGCAGTATTCTGTCCAACACCTTTCATCAATCCACTTTGTGAGGTCAACGATGAGTGGGGGAAACGCCCTCGCTCAGAGCTACTCCTGGTTGTGTTGGGTGTTTCTCTAGGCACGGCTGTTGGGCTGACGGCTAGTGGGTCATTGTCGGAGCTGGGTGCCATTTGATCTGAATGCATGTATGGGCTAGTGGTATCTATTAACGGCATCCCTATGCCCTGTGGTGGTGAAGATTCAAGTGGACTAGAGGCAGAAAGAGGAACGTGGTGGAAATCATGAAGGACATCATCACCATCTCTCTGCTGCACATCACCCGAGGCGGTATCTTGATTTGATCGCATCGTTCTGTCTAGCTTATTAGCCTTTCTATTACGGAGCAAAACATTTTCTCGATAGCATAAGTGGCCAATGCCTCGATCCATACAAGCACCACACGGGATCACCTTAGAGCAGCGCAGCTTGCGACGAGCGCATTCTGTGCATGCTCGTGGTCGTCTCTGGGTGACACGTAGTGTCGAGGTAGAAATGATGTGATCAAAATTCTCCATGGCGATGAGAGACGGAAAACGGGAGAGTGAACGGAGTTCGGGCACGGCTGTCGCCGCATTCAAATATACCCGCGGCCGCGGGGAGCAATAACCGATATCCTATCACTTATCGCTGCAATCAACGTACCACGGGTTAGTGGTCTTGGCATGGTTAGGTAATCAACGTCACCAATTGTCCGCAAATATCTTATCAGGTCGTAGGATGGCCGTATGGACTTGTACAGAGGATAGTACATGAGTACTGAAATAAGCTAAGTTGAGGACCATCGTAAAATATGTATTATACAATACCACCGCGATCACGATTTCAGCGCCCAATATACTCCAGTCTCGTCCATGTTATACACATTCACCAGGAGAATGGCCGGATCAGCCAGTTCACGGCCAATGATGGCAAACCAGTGTCGGACTTTCTCCTCGATCTACCGATCATCCCACTTCCGATCGATCGCTCGTAGCCGTCGCGCTTTCAATTGCGGATGGCGCAAGTAAAAACCCTGCGGCCAATTCTTTCCCGGAGGCTGGATCTCGAGACTGCGACCTATAACCTAGAAAATCGAGGATCGTTGGCGCGCGATGACCGGAGCGAGCGATCGTAGAAACTTGACTGAGTGCGTTCTTCACCAACTGCAACACATACTCTAAGTTAACTTACCAGCGCCTGCTCCTCTTGAAGGGTGAGGTACTGCTGATTGACGGCTTTGTCGGCAACAGAAGGCTTTTTATTGGCCCGGCGCCACAAGGTTGATGCGGGAATCCCCGTCGACCTCGACCAGATTGCGTACGACGTCCATCTCTGGAGTTGATGGGTGGGAGACATCGGGACAATTTTGAGCGCAGTATGCTTGCTGCAAGGCGTCTACTGCTTCAAATCGAGTCATGAAACTGTGGGATCGTGAGAAGGTATTGGACTACAGTATATACCGCAACAATTAAAGCAAGTAAAGGATTCCAGGACATGTTACTGTATCTTAGATAAGTATTGAGACTGTTTTCACCTCTAGCTTAAATGAGATCATCTTGGAACATCTTCCACCGGTCGGAATCGGTGAATTCTATCAAAATCTTGAGAAGGCCAAAAGCCAGAGAGTCTTGATGTGTAACGTCAACACCCTCAACGAAATTTGAAGCTGGTGAAATTACCTGACTTACGGTTTTTTGATCACTGTGGATGGATCTGCCAGACTAACTCAACTGTCGCGTGTTCAACAGTCATAGTTCATTTCCGCGAATTCCGCCAATAGTGGTGATGCAGTCAGCATCCATGATTTGCTCAAATACCTCGCGGGTGTGATCGTTGAAGAATAGGTGACGATTTGAACACTGTTGATTAGGCATAGTTGGTTGCGCATAAATCAGTGATGAAACAAGGACAAGTATGACTTTTTATCAACAGCCTGTAGACAAAGCCTGCGCATAAGCTAAAGCTTTCAGAATCAACCTTTGATAGCAGCCTCTACCTGTTGAAAACAAGTGGAAAATCGAATAATCTCAGTTGAGCACAAGCAAATAGGGATAACGTGGACGTTGATAGGGTGGACATGAACAGGGTCAATGTTTGAGCAAATTCAGGTGCATTTGTTAAGTCAGGTTTCACCATTTAGCAGTTTTCACCAACACCGTTTAACGAGATCTTGAGTTAAACGGTGGATTTTGTGGAATTTGGATGAACCCCGCACCTTGCTACCTTGAGTCATTGGTCACGTGGAGTTCGGGGTCTATGGGGGTCCCCCAGGGACAGAAAAAGGAAGAACTGAAATTTCTGCGGATCGCCTTGAAGGCAGGCTCACATAATCCTTCCTCTGGGAAGCTAACTCGAGAGTGGCTAGGCCCAAGCTAAACCAAATTTGTTTGGAATCATAGCACGTGATGTCCAGGCATGACTACCTATGTTGAATATCCCGGTCCCTAAGATAGAGAGCACGTGCATGTATATATGTATATATCCACCTAGCTACCAGCCTCCTCGGATTCAACACAATTAACTCCTGTCATCTATCCAAACATTGAAGCGTCACTTATAACTCAACAACCTAGACCTCGCCAAGCACGGGTTTGGGTCGGGTTTTCAATTTCTTTACCCGCCCACGGGTAACCCACCGCGGGTTGTTGAGTTATAAGTGACGCTTCAATGTTTGGATAGATGACAGGAGTTAATTGTGTTGAATCCGAGGAGGCTGGTAGCTAGGTGGATATATACATATATACATGCACGTGCTCTCTATCTTAGGGACCGGGATATTCAACAATGACTAAGACCCAACCCAACCCACGGGTAGGGTTTTCGCGGGCGGGTTTGGGCGGTGGGCGGGTTTTGGCGAGGCCTATGACTACCTATTAGCGCTAAGCCGTTCCACCCAAGGTTCGCTCCTTCAAAAAGGATAAGAGTGGCACTGGATGGCGGTAAAGCATTTTTTCTCTGTAGATAAAGTTACTTGCGAGGAACTTGGATTTGATAGTGTATACGGTCCCTACTGAGCGATAGTAGCAATAAATAACTCTAGGTGCAGAAAACGTAGAGATGGATTTCAATTCTAGACCTATACCTATACAACGAATCGTAAAGGCAGCATGTATATGGATCTGATGTCTTTTCTTCCTGCATTTCGGTCGTAACTTTTTATCCGCAGAGGTCGGTGCGGTCCTGACCTTTCTTCCGCTAGACTCACGTTCCCTTGTCGCAGGCTATCTCCCACCTGCGGACACGTTTAGGTGGGGCTCTTCCGCTTAGCGGGCGCTAGTATCTTTCATACAACACTTTACATATTCGTTTTTTACCTGTGTATTGGCCTCATCAGGGCCTTTATTTCTTGTACCTTTCGAAACAAGATTTCGTAATGTGCTGGCCAATTTTCCAAATCCCACTATCGCCACTTGTAATTTGTATCCTTCATACTTGTAACACCAACGGTCTGGTAAACCTTGAAACGAACGAGGCAGGCGCATTAGGTCTAATTAACACGATATACGTGAGTGAGTGTTAAAAAATAAGTCATTGTACAATGACACCACCCTCACCAACCTACACCCACTACCTTGTGCCAAAGATGGTGGACGCGCTTCAACTGCCGAATATAGGATGTTGAACACTTGAAGAAGCGCCTTCAAGCCAGTCTACTAACCAAATTACTAACCCACAAGGATCCCTGTGATATTGACAACTGAGAGGACACATACGGCAATGACCCTTGTATGGGCTCAAAGGAGACACGGCATATATATATTAAGACATGTATTGATCGGATCAGTTTTAGTTGCCCTTTCGGCTTAGCCGCCGGGCGTAAATGAATTTGTGTGTGTGTGTGTGTGTGTGTGTGTGTGTATGTAGCGGGGTCATCTCTCTTGTAACTCTCTGGATAAGCCAACTGGGATTCAAGGAAGATACAACGCGCTGGGACTTTGCATGGTCAAACGTCTCGACCTTTCGGTATATACCCTATCTAATCCCTTTAAAATTCACGATAAAACATAGCTATTTGCAGCTTTGGAGGTGTTTTAGCGAATTCCTAATGATTAAAAGCAGGATATGTCATATATCCTCCAATGTGTTTTCGTCTAGAGAAAATTGAAAGGGAACTTGCATCGCATTGTTACAGGCTTGCAGCTCTGCGAGTTGTTCCTGGAGCCAAGATTTAACAGCTTCCAATTCAGCAATACCGTCCGTTCGTCTCCTCTTTCTTGTCGTGTACCCAGAGGCTGTAGAGCCGACTTGCTCGAAGGAACATTCCGGAAGAAAGTCAGCATGTAACAGTTGTTGCGGATTACGCTCATAAACTGAGTAACACCAATCGGCGTGAAGAGCTCTCCGGTCCTCCCCTGGGATATATATGTGAAACCGATGTCGTTCCAGCCCACCAAAAAAGTTGCTCAGAGTCTGTTGCTCATTTGGCAGTCTCAGCTCTCGAATGGGCTCTCCTGGTATTGAAACGTTTATGGCAAAGAAGGGAGGCTGCTGGTTCTCCCACAATAGTTGTTGCGAGGCTATGAGAGGATTGAACTCCTGTGCTGAGTAGACATCTGTCATAGGGTCTGAGTGGCCTTCTGAATGATCATTCGGTGGATTGTGAGGCATCTCATTTGGCATATCGACTGCTATGTCTGATGAGAGATCATCTCTATGCAGGGCATTATCGGTGGCTGTATTGTTCGATTCAGTAGGGCAATCCTGCGTACTATGTCTATTAGGATTGAGATATCCGAAAAAAGCCGAGAATATAGATCTGCTGATGAATCCTGCCGTAATACGAGGGGTTGTCCAAGTCTGCTCCAATGATTCTTGTGTCAAGGCATAGCGATCAGCCTCTACCGAGTACATAAATGGCTTACCACATCGCTGTGCGATCGGAATCTCTTCCTCATTTTCGGGATAGTCCTGTGATAGCGGTGCAGGTAGATTGGCTTCCTGTGCTTGAAAGCCACCAGCCAAAGGGGGCCAGATATTTCTCTGTCCGGCAAGCCAAAAAAAGTGCCCCCAAAGCACCGCCCGATTTATTGTTGCCGGCCTTTCTGTCATACTTCTCAGGGAAGGACGACTATTCCCAGGTTTCGGGCGAATCACGCGTCGCTTATGGTCAGTCATTTCAAAGCCGTATTGAAAACTAAACCGCCAGAGTTCGTAAAGGTCGGGACGAATCATTTCTTGCCTGAAAGGGGTCGGCATGGGAACAGCTGTGCCCCAATGCTCCCCCACAGCTTCATCGATTGTGAGCTTTCGCTCAGGATTAGGAACGAAAAGCTGTTGCATCACAGATCGCCCAACTTCGAGATACAGCCTATCTTTAAAAAATGTTTTCAGTGTCGGAATAGGATAATCAATACCCTCGAGTCGGTTCCATATTTCACAACGCCGTGCTTCATTCTCAATCTCTTTGAAAAGTTCGCCTGTTTCCATTCGAGTCTTGAGAAAAGCCAAGTCTTTTGCTGATACTTTGGGTGCTCGAGACTGAAGTAACTTTACGCTCACGCCATCTACCAGAGGTAAATAGTCGTCTCCTCCCATCAAGTACGAGAAAGTTGTGCCGATGAGGCGCAAGTAGTTCATAATAGGCTGCAAGATTTGGGCTAGTTTAGAGATTGAACACGTAAATGGGACGGCACGTACCTCGTCACATCGCATCGAAGTCACCTTGTGGAGTAACCCGATTCGCATACCCTCCCAGATGCCTGGTATTGGCAATAGATCATCAAAAGCCTGGGGCAGGCTCTGGTGTTTCAGAAATGCTCTAAGATACTTTCCTTTTTTGCTCCCGTCTGTCTTTTCCAAAATAGCCCACCAGTGATTTGATGCTATAACAGCCCACAAGCGATCTGGATGTGTTTCATGGTCGATTAATCGACCGTAATAACGGATGCGCTGATAAATCAGGCCATCTGGCGGCGTATGATCGTTTGGGAAGCGTTCTTGAAGAGACCTAATGAATTTGTCCTGGAGAGAGTCACTGTTTTCTATGTTGGTGGCTTCATTTGGGTCAGATGAGATGTATAACAACAAGTTTGGGATGTGATGAAGTTCGGTCTCCTGTGTTTAGTCTTACTGCCACGCACCTTGCCGGTCTGTTACGTAAACATCGACAATCCACCACTGATTCCGCGGAGGCCTAAGCTTATTGCGGGCAGCTGTGATGAGGTTCTCATGATCTTGAGCGCGAAGCTCATAGTCAATATCCACGTCCAACCAAGTACAAGTACCGTCTAATTGCCGCGGACGGACACGATTGCCCCAGTCTGCTGCAGGAACTAGAACTGGCACATGACACTCCTTCTTCAAGCGCTGGCAACCTTGGATATCCATGATTTTCTCAAGTCTAGTCACATTTTGACGATCATCCATTTGTCGCTTGAAACTTCGATCCCAAGAAAGACGGGAAATATCAACTCGCGCTGATAGCTCAAAGTGAGTCTCTTGATACGTAAAGAGCTCATTCTCGGCTGCTTCCACTTGAGCTTGGGACAAACGTGGCATGATTTTCAAATTCTCAAAACGTAATTCAAAAGCTCTAGCAAAATAATCTTCATGAGGATGAGAATATATAAATGAATTCGTTGTTTGAAGGGATGTTTTCACCGTGAGCTGTACGCCTGAGTTGTGCACATTTGGTTCACCGTTTATGTTGGATGCAGCCCACTGTACACCACTTCGGTCACTGATGGTCTTTAAGGATTTGCAGTGGTATCAATAAAAGAGGAATCAAGTCTTTGAGGGTACCCGCTTTTTTTCCGTCTCCCATATTTCAGTTGAAAATATCAGTATTGCAAGAGTACAGTATGCACGTTCAAAAAATATCACACCAATGAACGAGACATCTATTCCCTAGCCTAGATGTGCCCCGTGAAAGCCACCAATCCTCCGTCGAATCCCCTTGACACAACTCCCTTAACCTCCCTCACTTTTTAAAAATAATCAAAGATCAACTCCAGAGCTACTGTAAATTTCTCCTTGAAGTCAGTCGGACCTACATATCTTACTCCAACTCACCAAACTACAAGCAAAATTTAAGCACTTTCCTAACCAGGAAATAAGTTGTTTTCCATTGGCAAAGTAATTCCTTCCATAAGCCTTGTCTCCCGGTGCGCCAATATATGTACTGAATCTTGGGCTGATTTACATTACACACACACACACACACAATTCATTAACGCCCGGCGGCTGAGCCGAAAGGGCAACTAAAACTGATCTATCAATACACGTCCTAATATACATCTGCTGTGTCTCCTTCGAGCCCATACATGGATCCTTGCAGTATATGTCCTCTCAGCTGTCAATATCATAGAGATCCTTGTGGGTTAGTAAGTTGGTTAGTAGACTGGCTTGAAGGCGCTTCTTCAAGTGTTCAACATCCTATCTTCGGCAGTTGACGCACGTCCACCATTTGTGGCACAAGGTGGTAGGTGTGGGTTGGTGAAGAGGGGGGGTGTCGTGTCGTTGTGTTGGTTAACGTGATTAGGTGGCGTCGAGTCGGCCCGTTGCGATCGCAAATCGTATTGAGGCTCGCACAGCTTCCAAGTTCGGCGTCCAATGCGGATTATCAGAAGGCGATTTCCCGCCCAGAAAGAAGGAGAGATTTCCTCGGTGAGTTTGGCTACATTGCAGCAGTGCTATTCGTTGTGTGGTCCACTTCCGACATCGGAAGAGGAAGTGTTCCACGGTCTCACTCGCTTGTCCACATGCACACTGATTCGTGTCTGCCACGTTGATCCGACAGAGATAGCTATTGAGTCTGGCCATGCCAGTCCGGAGTTGGGCCAGTACGCTCGCTTCCTTCCACGTCAATCGATCATACAGCTGTCGAGTGTGCTTTCCTGGCAGTGCTGCATCTACTCTTTTCACGTGTCTTCCTACGTTCTCCGGCAAGTTATTGCTGGGAGCCGCATGAGACCGAGCGATCTTCAGCGTTGTCGACTTCATTCTGGGGGCAGGTTTTTGCAGGGCGGCATCCTTCTGGGTCGCGGTCCTGGCTTGCCCTTTGGCCAGACCTAGCGGTTTATTGTCCGCGCTGGTAGGGCCAAGAGACATAAAGTAGCTTTGGCAGGCCTACTTGCATAGACCACTACCCCAGTTTTTCACCCAATAAAGAGGCTTCTGGACTCTTGAGGTGGACAAAGCCTCTCACCCTGGGTGTCTCTCAGTTTGCTCCTTAAGCATACATCACGGGCCAATCAACTAGGGCGACACCGCTTTGATCAGGCTTAGCTGATCTCAGGCCCTCAGTGCGAGTGAGGTAGTTGATTCCCGGCTGTTTGTATACCGACACGCGCATCCGTCCTCTCGGGCCATACAGACAGTCTCTTAACAGGCCCCGACCCTGTTGCAGTGGCTGCCATTGTACACCACGCCCCGCGAGAGCTTGAACTCTCGTTTCGCGTTACCTGGGGAGGTCTCCCCCGCCAGGCCGACCGTGTCTTGCAGAAAGCCCTCGTGTACGCTCCGTCCGGCAGTGTACGTCGGCCACTTTCCACTAACCAAGCTTGTTCCCCAATGCCTGAGCAGGATCGATGGTTTGCCCGTGGCAACGCCTTAACGAGTTCCATCGTTTGCCACCAGCCAAATGCCAATCCCTTCCAGAAATCCCGTGTATCTCCCAGGAGGATGCCCGTGTCTCGGTGCTGTCCGTGTCAAGAAGAGGAGCCGCGTCAAAGGTTGCCCGTGGCCAGGCCTTAACGAGGTCTTTCGAGGCGGTATCTTCAGGTCTTAACGAATTTGAGTCTTAACGAGGTCTCCTGGGCCTTGAACGAGGTCTGTTCGATATTAGCTTGACTGCCTGTGTCACCGGTTCACTACCGCCTCGCCGCATCTCGCACGATGCGATCCCAGACCGTATGCAAGCTCAGGGGTGTCCTGTCTTCTTTTTAGGGCGACACCACTTCTGCTGGTAACGCAAGACCAGCTTCTGGGCCCGAGTGCGAGTCGGGTAAAAAGAAGTCGGATGGTTTTCGTATCCCGTTATCCCCTGATTTTGGTGTGGTTGTGCGGTCGCTTCCCGCACCGGGCCGAACCGCACAACCACGGCGGATTCAATTTGGTCTCCTCCACGAGGATTAACACCGGACACCACGAGAAGGTATGAATCCATTGTCCCAGCAGCCTGGCTAGAACTGCTGCCCAGTGCGAGCTCACTGGGGGCGCATACAGTACAGACAAGTGCAAATCCAGCTTCACCAGTTTACACTCAATCATTCTTTCTGGGCCCCACTGCCAAGCCGCTAGTCTAGGAACTGGGTATATATTAATGGTCCTGTATACATTACGTCATGAGCATTTTGCTTAAAACGACGATGGGCAACGGAGTACCAATGGCTTGCACTCCGTTGTGAGTTAAGCGGATGGACATAATTCGGCTCTATAGTTAATTAATTTGCAAAGGATCCCATGACTTAAACACGCTATTTTAATTTACCCCGTAGACGAATCTTACATATCGTGATGAAGCTTTCTTGAGCTATATATTAGTCAAAGACTTGCTAGGACTCTTCGACAATAAGATCTAATCTGCGTCCTCTTCAACCACAACGTTCGCATGCCGGAAATGACCTTCTGCACTTTCTCTTTTCGCCCCGACGACATCCAGGCTTCATTCAAGAAAATCTTTGAAATCTTGACCTGTGTGATGTTGCCAATTCCGTCTTACGAATGCTTTGAGTTCCGCGAAGAATTCCTCGATCGGGTTTAAGTCAGGCGAGTACGGTGGCAAGTACAACAGCTTGACACTAGCAATTGAATATAGTTCTATTATTTGTTCAGTATGGTGAAAAGACGCGTTGTCCATGATGAGAACGGATTTGGGCTCCGGCCATCTACCACAATGATGAAGAAGCTGTTTAACAAAGTCCTCAAATATACTCGCGTCTATCGATCCTTGGAAGATTCGCGACATCAGGATACCATCTTGGCAATATGCTGGGAGGATTTGATACCGCTGGCCGCGCTGGAAACGGGAAACCTGGACAGGTGTTACCCCGCGTGGGGACCAGCCGGTCCTCCTGAACCCAGCCCGTTTATCACAGCCTGATTCGTCTATGAAGACCAGGTGATACGAGCGAAAATCTGAGAGCTGATGCAGATAATGATCCCTCAGATCCGCATTTCGTTCTTGTGCTATTCGTCGTGCTACCTTTTTAGTCCAACCCTGCGATCGAAGGGCTCGACTAACAGTGTATGTGGACACGAGCAGTTCGAATTCGTCATATAAAAAGTCTGCCATTTCGTCTAGGTATAAATCCGGTTTCCCAATCAAGTGTTCGCATAGAGCTTCGAGCATAAACGGTGTGATCATACGAGGACGGCCACCAGGGATCAAGGGTGCTCGAACATCGCCGAATATTCGGAGGTTGTTACTGATAGTTATAATCGAACGCTTGCTGCAGCCAGCCGCTTCTGCCATCTCTGAGGTAGTCAGCGATCTGCTGTCAATCATATCACGAATCATCACAAGCTGGGAGGGGGCAAGCCGAGGCGCCATGATGGTCTTTGTCGCGCTGTTACTCGAAGCAGTTGGTGGGGTTGGTAAGGGCGTAAGGGAACAACCTGGGTCGTCTGGGTCGGTTCGGGCCGACTGTCCAGCCGAAGGCCCATCCAGCCATTGCACCAATAGAAATGAGCCTTTAAAAATAGCCGCAACTCTGTTGGCGGCTACCCCTCTTTCTCAAGCTTCAACCTGAAGCAATTCCCTGGTTCCACCTAATCTCACTATCCTGCCGTCTATCTTGAGACAAATCGAGATTGATCCAGCCAGCAAATTTATTTTGACAACTTGAAAATATGAGCTCGTCTCTCTACTGATATAATGAATCGACCTCAACAACAAGACCCGGAGTCGACGGACTCCTACACAATAGCATGGATCTGTGCCCTGCAAGAAGAATATTTCTGTGCATGCCGTATGCTCGACGAAGAGTTCACCGGGCCGGATATGAGCGAAGCCAACGATGATAATACGTACGTCTACGGTCGTATTGAGAAGCATTACGTGGTGGTTGGTTGTCTTCCAGCCGGTCGGTATGGCACCCATTCAGCTGCCCGTGTTGCCCGAGATATGGTTCGAACGTTTCCACATCTACGGTTCGCACTGATGGTAGGCATTGGAGGCGGCGCTCCGACCGCCCGAAATGACATCCGATTAGGGGATGTTGTCGTGAGTCAACCAACAGATGGATTCGGCGGAGTGATACAATATGATCTGGGCAAGCTCAAAGATGGTCGGTTCCAGAGGACAGGTCAACTCAACGCGCCGCCCGAGAAACTTCTGGGAGTTATTCTGCAGATGTGTCGACTATTCAGTGATAAAAAGAAGCCAGACAGATTCGCGGAACATCTTCAGCGTCTTGATGATATGGAAGATTATCAACGACCAACTGTTGACCAGCTTTCTTCCATCGAATATCCGCCTAGGGATACAAAAACTTGCAAGGAAGGCGCTTCACACTCGGTAGTGGTCCGCCCAGAACGCCGCAACCACCGTGTATTTCATGTTCACTACGGAAATATCGCGTCAGGAAATACTGTGCTCAAGGACGCTATTATGCGAGACAAATTTGCAAACGACCCAGAGCTGAATATCTTGTGCTTTGAGATGGAAGCTGCGGGTCTGATGAATAATATTCCGTGTCTAGTAATACGCGGAATCTGCGATTATTGTGACTCTCACAAAAATGACGACTGGCACAAATATGCTGCGCTCACTGCTGCTGCGTATGCACGGGAGCTACTCTTAGTTCTGCGGCCGCAGCGTGTGGATGCTATGCCAAGTTGGGTAGACCAAGTGACACAGGAGCTTCAACGAGGTTAGATCCCGAATTCAACTTTTAGGACATAAATAACTTTCTCATTACATTCCCTCACTCGGCCTAGTTAACCGGAAAATTGACTGGGGTAAACTGCAAACGGTTGAAGATGCGGCATTTGATTCATTTATGGACCAACATGAAGATGAATGTTTCCCAGGTACCAGAACCGAGCTTCTTTCCCGGATCAAAAAATGGGCTCAAGCTTCGGAAGCCAAACCTATCTTCTGGCTGAATGGCAGGGCTGGAACAGGCAAGTCGACAATTTCCCGAACAGTGGCGAGGTATTTCAAAGAGAGGAAGCAGCTAGGAGCGAGTTTTTTCTTCAAGAGGGGAGAAGGAGACCGAGGGAGTGCCAAAAAGTTCTTTCCAACAATCATCAAACAGCTTGTTACGCCTTTTCCTCAGCTGATCCCAGCGATACAGAGAGCCCTCAGCGATGAGCCTGAAATTGCAGGGGAAATCCCTGAAAGACCAGTTTGATAACCTGGTCTTTCAGCCCTTGCTCAGTTTAGTGGCATCAGACACCCAACCTACAACCATAGTGATAGTGGTTGACGCACTAGATGAAGGTGAACGGGATGAAGATATAGGGCCGCTCGAAATCAGTTTCACCTCTTTGTTCTTTTCGATTCTTTCTCGAACTCTATCCTGAAACACGCTAGTCTATTTTTAATTTTGTTTCTCGTAATATGGTGAAACGTATTTATGGATGAAGTCACACGAATTGTTTTTTATGTAATGTAATGTACTTGAAATAAAACACATTCCTCTATGTCTGGCATTATCTGATCATTAAATAAAGACTTTCTTTTTACGGGTAATAGGTAAACTACTGTAGCATTGCGTGGTCGCTGTCATTATGATAATAGACAGGGAGCCAACGTAGCACAAACCTCCGTGGATATATCAGTAGCATGAAATCGAGAAGATTGGTCCCCCTGACCAACTTCATCGGTCACCTGATTGCGGGGTAAACTTCCAAGTCAGCAACGCCAACTTTGGTACCACCAAGCATCGACCTGATTCGAGGACTATTATGGCAACTATCTCATATGACGGCCCTAACTCGGGGCTTCAAATCGGACAGAACCATGGCCATATCACTGCTCAGTTCTGTAGGTAGGAGAAAGTACGACTCTCACAGAATGTGACTAATCAGTTCGATTATCTCAGTACAATCGGAAGCGTCATTGAATCAAGCGTGCCTGCGGGATCTGCGAACGACGAGTCCTCATGATAACAAGGACCGCATCGAACGAACCAACGGAGGGTTGCTGGTAGACTCGTATCGCTGGATTTTAGACAACGAGCAGTTCAAACAGTGGCAAGACAACCAAAGTAGCCGTCTCCTCTGGATCCTGGCAAAGGCAAGACAATGCTTCTGTGCGGGATCATCAATGAGTTAACCCGATCGATCGGGGATACTGCAAATATCTCCTTCTTTTTTGCCAAGCTACGGACGTACGAATCAATAATGCAACGGCCGTTCTCCGTGGCTTGATTTATTCACTAGTCGAGAAGCAGCCATCACTTCTCTCTCATGTACGGAGCCGGTACGACCAAGCGGGAAAGTCGCTGTTTGAGGACGTAAACGCGTGGAATGCGCTCTCAAAAATGTTCAACAATATTTTGAAAGATCCGACCTTACAGAATACTTATTTAGCGATCGATGCGCTCGACGAATGCACAACGGACCTCCCTTTGCTTCTGGACTTGATTGTTCAGGAATCATCTACCTATTCGCACGTGAAGTGGATTGTCTCGAGCCGTAACTGGCCTGGTATCGAAGAGCGTCTGAATACTGCAACGCAGACAGCGCCTATCTCATTAGAGTTAAATGAGACATCCGTATCTAACGCTGTGCAACAGTTCATTCGGCATAAGGTTCACCGATTGGCAGAAATCAAAAAGTATAAAGATAAACTCCGCGATGACGTTTACCGTCACTTGTCGTCACACTCACAAGGCACTTTCCTCTGGGTAGCCCTGGTTTGTGAAGCTCTTGCCAGACTGGAAGTGTCACAGAGGCATGTCCGTAACAAGCTTAAGGAGTTCCCGCCTGGACTGGATGCGTTGTACGGTCGAATGATTGATCAGGTTGGAAAGTCAGAAGATGCTGAGCTCTGCAAGCGAATACTGGCTGTAATGTCGATAGTGTATCGGCCTATCACTATTCACGAACTGACCGCCCTAGTTGAAATACCTGATAATCTCTCCGATGACGATCAAGCTTTACTGGAGATCATCGCAATTTGTGGCTCGTTTCTTACTAGGCGTGAGGACGTTATTGTTTTCGTCCATCAGTCTGCAAAGGAATTCCTGCTCAAAAAGGCGCGAAGCGAGGTGTTTCCGGAGGACCAAGAAGCCGAACATCTTATAATTTTCTCGCGATCTCTACAGACTATGTCCAGGAAACTTCAGCATAATATCCTGAATATTGAACTTGTTGGGATTTCGACCGAGGAATTCACACACCCACGTTTGAATCCTCTAGCAGCTATAAAATACTCTTGTGTGTATTGGGTTGACCACCTTTTAGAAGGTTGGTGTGGTGAAGACAAGCATCACACCCTTGACGATGGAGGCTGTGTGGACAGGTTTCTACGGCAGAAATATCTTCACTGGCTTGAAGGCCTCGGCATTTTGGGATGCGTACCAGAAGCAATAACCGCTATGCTAAAGCTGGAGGGCTTACTCCATGTGAGTGTCTATTAAAATTCCGAAAATATCTGGATGTTAACGAGGCACTTTGTAGGAGAATGGAGTATCACTGGACCTGCTAAGGCGAGTTCAAGACGCGTCCCGGTTCATTCGTTACTACAGACATGCAATCGAAAGCAGCCCGCTTCAAGTGTATAGTTCAGGACTTGTCTTTAGCCCAACTCAAAGTATCACGAGGATATGTTATCAGAAAGAGAAACCCGATTGGATTTTGAACAGCCCAGTGGTAGATGAAAGCTGGAGTTCATGTCTTCAAACCCTCGAGGGGCATAGGAGCCCGGTCAGCTCGATTGCCTGGTCGCCAGACGGGAGCCAACTCGCATCGGCGTCAGTTGATAACACTGTCAAGATCTGGGATCCGGCCACCGGCCAGTGCGCATCTACCCTCGAGGGGCATGGTAACTCGGTCAGGTCGATTGCATGGTCGCCAGACGGGAGTGGGAGTCGACTCGCATCGGCGTCAGATGATAGCACTGTCAGGATCTGGGATCCGGCCACTGTAGACTGCGACATCGCCCATGGACGGGCGGGTGGGCAGTGCCCACGGGCCTTATGTAAGCGGGCGATGGGCACTATCCATACGCCCATGGACGGGCCCTACCCTTAGGGCCCATTGTCCATGGACACCGTGGGCGCCCATGGGCCTTTTTAGTAAGCAGAATTTCTTGACCTCGTGACCTGCATTATTTGTGCATTTTTTTCTCTGTATTTTTGAGTAATTCGATTACATGTACAATGACTTGATACTACTGTCAATTTTCTGACCGAGGTCAGAAATGAGCTTTAGAAGCCTTTATACAACAACTTGACACATTGTCACTTTTTTGACCGGGGTCAGAAATAAGCCTTGGAAGCCTTTGCATAATGACTTAGGCATTCATTATATTCATATATTTACACTAATACGATACAAATTGATCATTATTAGGTTTGCCACGCTTCCTTGCTTCTCTTAAACCAGGGCGCTTTTGAGTGCTACCCTTATCTCCATAATGAGGGAGATGAGGACTGCTCTTATCTTCGCTGTCGACTAGCTCACTTCTCTGTCGCTTCCGCGTACTTAGCACTATAGAAGGACGAGGAAGCTGACTCTCCATCATAAACTCATACTCGATCAGTCCAACAGGATCATTATCCTCGGAATCCTCACTATCGCTGATTGGTTCAGGCATGTCAGTGGTAAGCTTAGCCTCTCTCTGTTCGTCTGCTTCTTGCATTGAATCCAAGGACGTATCCTCATCGGGTAGTTCTTCTATTTCAATGTCGAACTGGGTTTTATACCGGAACATTATGATATCCTGGACTGTCTTCGTACTCAGCCGCCCACGTCGGTAGTGGCAGACATCCCGTGCTAAATTGAAAAGACGTTCAACTCTAGCGCCTGTTGCAGGAATAGAGAGAATGTCGCGAGCAACACTGGAAAGAATTGGGAATTCATTACCTGGTCGAAGTTCTCCCAGACATCTAATATGTGTTTTGCATCCTATCGTAGCCTTTGTTGTGTCTCAGTACTGCTGCCGCGTACTGTGGTACGCCACCACTCGATAAACTTTACTTTGGACGCGTTGTTCATCGCGTCGTAGAGGATAAACTGCTTTCTCCGATCGGGGCCGACGCGTTTGAGAGAGCAATCAAGAATAGCCGGTTGAGTGAACTCGGACTCTATCAGTGAGATAGAAGTCTGTTGGCTGTTGAAGAGACTGGGATCAATATTTGGATTAAGGTTAGGATCAAATATATCGGCGACGTAGGAGAGGTCTGGTTGGGAGCTCGGAGGAAGTGAAGAAGGCCCTGCGGTATAGGCACTAGGTTGGGACATGGTTAATGTGATGTAAGGGATAATATAACGACTATAGGAGAGTGAGTGATCTGAACTTACAATAGGTAACTTGCGACCGTGTGAAACGAGGATTACTAGTAAAAGGGGTGCTTTGTATAGATCTGATAGATCGTAAATTGAGTGTAGACCCACTATATATTATAAGCTGATTGGCTATAAGTGTCTTTGTCCATGGGCATGCCCGTGGGCACGCCCGTGGGCACGCCCATGGGAACATACCTAAACGCCCATCTTGAGTTACAATCGAAGGATTTAAAACTCCCAGAATAATAACACAAGTCTTTGAGTGATATAATTGACAGAATTTAGTGATATAAGCTTATAAAATAAGAATTATACTAATTATCTTTCGATCTACCTATGAGAAATATACTAGAGTGAGAGATAAAGTAGAATCCATAAGTAGTATTTTACTTATAGAAAATGCCAGGCATGTACCACTGACTTAAATATATATCTTCAAGCTGTTACAGTATGATTTGATAAGTTAATAAAAATACCACACAATATGATGTATTTCGATTAAAATTTTATTCCAATTCGTATCATATATATACTAGTTTCTCATATACATAGATATTTCAGTAAAATTTATAGATGTTGTAGATTAAAACTGCCATTTTACATGGAGTTGGCAAAACAGGTGTAAATAACAGTTATTTATTATGCAAAGTCAGCGAGTTATACGTCCATTTTGGGTGACTTTATGCAATGGTGGGCATCGTGGGCATGCCCGCCGTGGGCATGCCCGTGGGCCTTGGGCGTTATGGACGGGCACTCGAAAATCCAAATAGCCCAAGGCCCACCGTGGACGGGCCTTGGGCACCTCCTAGGTGCCCATGGACGGGCGATGTCGCAGTCTATTTCTCCCTACCCACGCATTCAGATCGCCTATTTCTCTGGGTAATATGCCTCCTATTCGATCACATCAGACTAAACTACCTTCTACAAGAGCCCCTATTCGCCCACTACATCAGAGAAACCAAGAACTCAACCTATCTCGCGCACAAAACTTATTAAATTATAGATAGTTGCTAAGCGGTCTTATAATCAGATTCACAAGACGTATCCTACAATTCCACTATCTATCATTGAATCTACGATTTTGGCCGCATCGAAAAGAATTAATTACTAGCTACTACGCTCTAGGCGCCCTCGGAAGCTTAAAAGGACGATATTAAGAAGATTGACGATATGATTAACAAAATTCCATGCGTTTTAATTTAGGACCTCCTTAAAGGTGTCTTAAATAAGGTGAAACAAACCTCTATCTAGCGCTTTATGCACGAATAAGGCCGCCGAAAGTGATTCGTCCTTGAGCGCCTAAGCTTAACCCCCCAAGTATGCGACTATATATCTTCGCTGGGCACTTGAGTACTATGACTTTACGCATCAGTATATACGGTCGAAAGGGGTATTAGTGATGGCCGTAAGTACTGTACAATTTTACGCCTCAAAATAGGTTAACTGCTTAGCGAGATATCCGCACAGTTCTATCTCTAGGAAATAGACTAAAGACTGCTTTCTCGGGATCTACGAGGTGAACTGGCCTTGTCCCTCTGTTCGGCGATCCGAGCAGTGCACACGGGGGTGTGTATCGCTTTATAATTCGCGATCTTTACCAGCGAACACCACCAACCTTGATCACTAATCGCTGTGCTCAGGAATGAAGCCGCAATATCGGAAGTAATTCCTGCTCTATGTATGGGAAGAACCAAATTGGTTGGAAATTAACTTGGACTTCATGTTGTTTATATACCCTCATGTATTCCCTCAGGAAGATTAATCAAGCTTTCTTTTGCATTACAACACTCTCAATATCTTGCGAACGGTAAGCTCTAACCGAAATGCTTGATTTGGTATAATACTAACGAGTTGATCTGATAGGTAAAATTGATGTTTAGCCTTTTCAATTCTGGAGAGAGAACCAATCTCATTTCCCTGTGATCCCCTTCCTCGCCTGTGACGTGTTCTTTATTCCGGCAACAGGTACTAGGATAGAGCCACTATTCAATGCTGCTCGAGATGTTTGCCATTTTCGTCGTAGTCACCTAGTCTATCGCACAACCCGGGTTTGGGTCGAGATATCGGACCCGGACCCGGACCCAGCCTGGGTCCGGGTCGAAGTCAGCGAACCCGGACCCAACCCGGACCCAGCGCTGGGCCCCCAATGGGGCCCCAGTAAAACCCAACTTTGCATAAAAACAAACTCTTGGCGTTCATAAAGTTGCTAAATAATCAACATGTAATCTTCGTATTTTTTTGTGTTTTAGATCGAACCCATATGAACTCACTTATTCGACATCAACTTTATATGACTAAACTAAATAGACACTTTATATCATTTTATATTGGCCAGATATTAGTTTATTACCAATAAAAATTAAAGATAATCATGGTTGTAGTGGTATTTGATAATTTAGGTTTGCTGACATGGTTGAAGTTGTAGAAATATATTTTGAATACAGTGTAAAGTAGTCACTCTATCCTTACACGTTGAGATCTCCTTTCGACTACTACTATCTCTGACCGCGGTCAGAAAATTAATTATACGATTAAAGCCTTATTCTACTATACTTTCTAACCGCGGTCAGAAACTCTAGCTGAGGGGATCTTACAGTGAGCGCGGGTAGAGCCCGAGTACTAATACTCCTAGTTTCTGACCGCGGTTAGAAACTCTGGCTGAGGGGATCTAGCAGTAAGCGCGGGTAGAGCCTGAGCCTTAGTACCGGCATTAGCCCGTTATAATTGCTGGGTTTTGCTGGGTTTTGCTGGGTTTTGCTGGGTTTTGCTGGGTTTTGCTGGGTTTTGCTGGGTTTGGCTGGGTTTGGCTGGGTTTGGCTGGGTTTTGGCTGGGTTTTGCTGGGTTATGCTGGCTCTAACCCACTTAAACCTATAATATATACCAATTAAATGCTAGTGAAGTAGGTACTTTTGATAAACGACGACTTGATCGTTCAGCTCTCTATTCACAGCTAGGGTAATACGTCTTCTGCCCTTTGTAAGTAAATCCCTTCTCTTATTCTTCCCCTCGTAATTGATCATTTATTTATTTCGCCTATTATGTCCCAGAGCCAGCAATCTAATTTGACATCCTCGATTTATGATGGAGATATAGACAATCTTGGTTATCTTACCCCTTCAAACCGACTTGGTACCCCTGAACCATCCACTAGCCAGCAGACGTTCGATCTCGACTCTATTGACTCCGAATTCCTTCGTCCGATTATTCCCCTTATACCTCCTACCTCACTTCTACGTGTTGGTCCCGATCGGAGAAAGGCATTTGTTCTTTATGACAAAATGACTCATACCGAATGGGTCGACTGGTGGTTACAGACTGATTTTGGAAGGAAGAGCAAGATCCATTGGGACTCAAACCACCAGTCTGATGTTTGGGGTAGGTTTAACCAGGTTGCAAATAGTATCGATGGGGCACCAAAGGTTATGTGTAAGAATTGCGGCCAGATTCTTGAGCATCCTTACACTATCCATCCTCATCCAACGGGCGACCGGAAAGCACAATATCATGGCACATCAACAATGTCAAAACATATCAAGAGCGCAGGGTGTCGAAAGGCTAAGGGTGGATCAAAGCTAGAGATCACAAGATTCCTCAGCAAAGCTGTATGTTCTATTATAACTTAATCTTTTATTCTCCTTACTAAATTTTTTTAGGATGATACTCCGACCGAGGCTCCTTTCTCACAAGAGGCCTGGGAGGAAGAGATTTTATCCTTCTTATCTCTTAATCGACTCCCATTTCAACTTATCGAGCACCCAACGTTTCAGAGCCTAATTCAAATGGCTCGCACCTCTCTATCCACCCCGTTTATCCCCTCTGCTGATACAATTCGTCGTCGGCTATCAAGCACAGTTAAGAGTCGGCAACAGAGTGTGCTTCAGATGCTTCCATCTCACTCAAAGATATCTATTGCCCTTGATTGCTGGACCTCTCCCTTCTCACAGGCGTTTATAGCAATCACTGGCTATTTCATTGATAGCGACTGGGTATATCGAGAGGTGCTACTAGACTTCAAGCCTATTTATGGGGCGCATACTGGTGCAAACCTAAGTAGTGCGCTGATAGAGACCCTCACAGAACATGGAATCGAAGATAGGGTGTTTGGGCTGACAACAGACAATGCATCAAACAACAAAACTCTTATGGAATCCCTTCAACAGGTTTTACCGGATGGTGTTATTGTTATTCGAATTCCTTGTCTTGCCCATGTTATCCAACTTAGCCTGAACCAGCTTCTTGGACACATCAAGGCAGTTCCAGAAAATGAGACTACAGAGACAAAGTGGACTGATCAACAGTCTAAAATGGCCCAGCAGAATGCACAACAACAGCAGCGAGGGATTTCTTCTACGCTGAATAAGATTCGTTACCTTGCAATATATGTGAACGCTAGTCCCCAGCGCCGGGAGAGTTTTTACAATCTCCAGCCCCAAAAAGTCAAGATTGCCCCAATCCAAGATGTGAAGACCCGGTGGAATTCAACATTCCTAATGCTTCGCCGCGCGAAGAGACTACGGTCTGTTTTTGGCCCTTTTTGTGAAGAGTATGCTCGTCTTGATCTGCTACCAGATACCGAAGAGTGGCGTCAAATTGACTATCTTCTTTGTATCACGGAGCCATTCTTTGATTATACTCTACAACTCTCAAAGACTCGGGATATTACTGCACATTATACTTTTAAGATATACAACCGGCTTTTTGAGCATCTTGAACAGTCAATGAAGCAGCTCAGACGGAAGCGTGTTCTATGGAAGAAACAGATGCTTGATGCGCTCGAAGCTAGTCGACTAAAGCTTGACGAATATTACTCTCAGACTGATCATATCCGAGGGTATATCTTTGCGATATGTACCATGCTTGCGCCTGTGAATAAGTTTCAATTCTTTCAAACTGATGACTGGGATCAAGAGTGGCGCGATAAATATCGCCAGGCATTCCAAAAAGCTCTCGTACCATATCAAGATCGGCTTTCTCATATACAAGACTCGCAACCTTCTTATAATCAACCTCGACCAAGTTCGAAGCTTGATAAGATGTTGAATAGTAATAGAAGACAGCTGTCGGGAGTCACAGATGAGATAACACAATATCTCGATAGTGGTATGTTAACCCTAAATAATATTAATATTTTACTAACTAGTTAATAGATACGATTGAAATTGCGCCTCTTGGTTTCTGGAGAGAGAATCAACACCGCTTTCCAGCTATTGCAGCTCTTGCAAGGGATATTCTCTCAATACCAGCAACAGGCGCTGGTGTTGAACGACTATTTAATACCGCTCGAGATATCTGTCATTACCGCCGGGGAAGAATGAAGTCCGAAACAATCCAAGAGCTTATGATGTTCCTTTGTACTTCAAGATTCGATCTTGAGGAGCAAGAGGCTAAGCGACTTGAAGAGTTTTTTACACAAGACGAAATTGAAGTGGCGAAGGAAGAGAAGGATGAGAGACCCGATGGGGTTGAAGTAGACCCAATTAGTGATACTGAAGAGCTAGATAAAGGGGATAAGGAGAATAAGGCGATAGAGGATATTGAAGATGATATGATTGAGCCTAAGCTACCGGATAATGGTACGCAGCTCCGATTATCAGGACGGAAGCGTAAACAGCGAGATGATGATAATTTCCAGTATCACTAGTTAGCTAAAATATTATCTTCCTACCCTAAATCTACATACTCTTGATATAGATAAGATGCAAGAGAAATACCCAAAATTACAATAAGAGATTGTATAAATTATGCAGTGAGGATTCCTTGGTATATTTGTCTTATTTGTAACCCAATTGGGGCCCCAGTATGGGTCCGGGTTGAGGGTAGTAACCCAGAACCCAGCGCTGGGTTGAGATTTTGGACCCGGACCCAACCCAAACCCGGGTTGGGTCCGGGTTGGGTCCGGGTCCGGTTGGGTTCTGCGGAAGCCTATAGTCACCTGAAGTTAGTTACAGTGGAAGAGATGATATTGTTTCTGTGTGCAACAAGGGTTGATCTTAGGGAGAATGAGGTAGGACAACTGGAGCAGGTCTTTGAGATTGAGGTAGTAAGAGAGAAATGGAATGAATATTCAGAGGGCCTAGAGATAAATATGATAGGTAATACCGAATAACAGGAGGACAGAGCTTCTGATCTAGTAGATATAGGGGAGACTGAACCATAGCTACCAGAGAGCTCTACTCAGGTATGAGTGTCAGGGCGAAAGCTAGTACGAAGAGAGGATGATGTTGTCGTGCATTATTGGTAGATTATGATGAATTCAATTTGCTCGAACTGCAGAAAACTAGTTTGCTCAAAAGATGTGTAATCAAAATACTCGAAAATTTAGTAGGAGACTGCATTATTTCTGCAGTTACGGGATGCAGGGTTGTTCAGTCTGCTTACACCAAGATGGGTACCCCATGGGTTATAGAATTTGACCAAAACCCGGGACAGGTTCGGTTAGGTTTGAGTTGGAATCGGGGTTTATTTTGAAGTCTGGACTAAGTAGGTACTGCAGCTTTCAGACACCAGCGCATATAGGAGAGAAGCAAAAATGAAAACAACTTCTTAGTATCCACGAGCTAATTAAGACCACTCTTAATCACTAGTACCAACTAGTTTTAGGTAGTTAGTGGGATCGAGGTATGTATGTGTGCTTATTGGGAAATTTCTTAGGAAACGAAGTACAGGGATAAATTAACCCCTCCCCCCTCTTTTCTTTAATTGCCATATTTCATGCATAAGCCTTCTCAGCCTCGGCCGACAAATCCTTCATCGCCTTATTATTATCCTTCGCACCATAAGTATCCGCGTACCGACCTGCAATCCAATCCTCGACCGAGATAGGAGGGTACTTGGCGCCGCTGGCTTCTTCACAGCCTGACAGACATTTCACAATATACTCTGGGTTACCAGAGAAAAAGAAAGGGACAGAGTAACGTTCTTTTCCTGTCTTATTGATCACGCGGTGCAGATTGGACACGTAACGGTCATTAGTCCACCGCATCATCATGTTGCCAAGGTTTACGACGAAGGCACCTTCCAGAGGCTTCACGTCAACCCAAGTTGAGTTTTCTTTTTCCACACCTGGAGGCCACCGACCATGTCTTGCAGAAGAATAGTGATACCACCAAAGTCAGTGTGAGCCCCAATTCCTAATTAATCCGATTGTTAGAGGCTTTTCTTGCTCCACCACGTTCGTGACTCCCTTACCTCTCTCATCAGAAGATGCATTAGCCGGCTGGGGGGGATAATGCAATAGACGTAGTATAGCGATCGGCGTGTCAACGTAGTCTGCGAAAAAATCCTGATCTAAGTTCAATGTAGAAGCCAGAACCCTCAAAATATTGTGCGCCAGCTTCTCAATTGCTTTGAAATAGCTGTCGACAATCTTCTTGAATGATTCTGGGTCGGATACATCTTCGGGATACTTGTTAGGTCCCAAGTTGATTTTACGTCCAACAACGTAAGGGTGGTCAAGAGGGAGGTCGGTGCCAAAATAGTAACCCTCTTTCAAGTCACCCTCGGTTTTTTTCTCAAAGTTCTGCGCTCGCAACCGTTCGTAACCACGGTTAAAGCCGCCAATGTCTAGTGATTCGCCATATTAGCGGAGAGCTTCGCAAACATGAATCTAACGCAGTGGCTTGCCCTTGTTATACTTCTCCTTGATCTCCAACGGGAGTTTAAAAAAATCATCCGATTGTTTTAGGATTCCCTGTCGGAGGGACTCTGGAACGCCATGGTTGATAATTTGGAAGAAGCCGAAGCTTTCACATGCAGAGCGAACTTGCTCGATAAGTCTATGTCTCGCGGGCTGATCTTCCCCGTAGAAAGCTTGAAGAAGATAAATCAGCTGAATGAACTAAAGAAATAAACTTGATCGTGTCATCTGATAACGAGACAGCTGACGTACGCGAAAAGTCAATTATCGGTGGAGCCTGTTTGGTCGGCATATCTGCGATAAAGCTAAAATCGTTGAATCGTTGTGATGTGAAGAAAAGTACTCAGATCAATGGTCTCGCTTAGGTGCTCATTTAGGGCCATTTATAGGAATGGTGCTCTGAATAATCGACAATTGACACAACTAATCATGATGCAAGTAACCCACGGGATCTTTATCAAGTCCGCGGCCGAGCCTCGCTCCCCACTCTATTTCCAATACACAACTTGCTATCTGAAACGCAGGCCTGACATATGTGCTTCATAGATCTCGGCAGAGTCCGTCCATGGACACCCCTAAGATGTCCATGACCCGTCCATGGACGCCCCCCTAGTGTCCAACTTCCAACTGCGCTAAGTCCAGCCCAGCCCGCACGCGCTTAAGTACCAAACCTGTCCAAACCTGTCCCAACCTGCCCATTCGTGCATTAAACAATGTATAAATATGATTATTCAGCAAGATTATAAGCATATCTATGTATAAATACCCCGTATAGGCGGGTTTGGGCGGGCAGGTTTGGACAGTGGGCGGACACCCCCTTATCCTGTCCGCCCATGGATATTAGTGGACCGTCCAAACCCGCCCAGTAGGCAGCTTTGGGCAGCTTTGGACAGTCCATACGTGGACTCTGCCGAGGTCTAGTGCTTCATCTTCTATTCCGCGGTCGAGTTTCATTCATCGTTCTTCCGCTTGCCACGGGTTGTTTCGGAAGGGATGGCATGGCCTGCCCTGGCCAGCCGTGCTTCGAATACGACTTCTAATTCAGAAGGTTCTTGATTTGGCTCTGAATCACGACTACAACTGGAGTTTTCTCGGTGTGAACATTAGATTAGATTATTGATTAGAGATTCTACTACTTGTAGGGGAACGAACGGGCTTCAAAAAATTTCGTATACTCGCGAATTAGTTCCCCTGGTTCATTTGATGCTCCGGGTATTCAATGATTCCCCGTTAACCTTTCGCACTTGCAACTATTTTATTCAAGGAAAAAAACTGTAATTTAATTCGGAGATCTGCACGAAGAAGTGACAAATGTAGCTTACACGGACAAGGCATATACCAAGTTCACTGTCCACAGCTACTCTCGTCTTGGCTTTCCGCGACAATCGACCCCGGCAACGAAGCGTATCACCAAAAGCTGGACACTTATAGGGTGATACTGTTCGATTTCAGATTACCTGCGTTCGCAACACCTAGCGTTTTCAAATACTTCAATGTCTTGTTGTCCACATCGCCAAAGTTTCTAGCACCATCCTTCTGTTCTAAACTACCCCAAGTCAATCGAAGTCGGACTTTGTAGTAGTCGGCATACGTCAGTTGTTGCTCATCGGTATTATCCGGCAGTATCTTGAGCTGAAGCTTAGTTTCTATAAGGGTCAGGATCAGGTCATTGAAGAAACAAGGAAAATTAAATCAGATGCAATACAACATACCGAAATTTGGGTGCACGAAGTAAGGTATACTATAACGATCCTGAGATCTTGGTACTTTATCCCAAGAAATGCGGTGCATGGTGGATTTGAGCTGCTTTCCAGTCCATAGAGATAGAGCGTCACCAATATTGATAGTAACTGCGCCAGGAATGACGGGCACTTCATGCCATTGATTGCTCGGGTCGCGAACCTCTAGACCCGGCGACTTTGTGAACAACAGAGTCACGCTTCCCCAGTCGGTGTGCTCAGATAATCGAGGAATAAAGGCTCCTGGCTGTTCATCCAGTTTCGGGTATTTGATAAGCTTGAGCGTGTTCCCGGGCAATACTTGTCTGTGCGAAGCTGCAAAAAAGTCTTTCGGAAGGTCCATGTTGACGGCGAAGCAAGACATTATTCTGAGGTTTAGCTCATTGCACTGAGCCTTGAAGGATTCAACTTCAGTCAGCTTATCCGCATCCCACCAGGCATGAATGTTGTCACTTTTGAATAATTGCCCTGCGGGAAGCCCGAAAGACATGCCCTCTGAAGCAGCAAAACTATAGATAGATGTTGGTTGGTATATTTGTCACTTTCTTTTGGCCATCACTTTGGTAATTCTTACGAGGTAGCCTGATGTCCATCATATCCTACTGGGTCTTCATTTAGAATCTTCTCGGACTTGATGTCCATTGGTAAGTCAAAGAATTCACGCGCCTAGTATAGTTGTTAGTAGTTTCCACGTTCAAAGTTGGTTGTCTCGTAAAAAATCACCCGGTCGAACATTCGGTTGATTCCATTGATTCCATGGTCTGTCACAATAAAAAATCCCCATTCCTGGCTGGCCTCGAAGATTTGTTTGGAAATCTTGTCAAATTCGGATGGGAAGTCTTTCAAAGAGATGATAGGAAACTCCATTCTGAGAGAAATATCGCGCGTATTTCGAATTTGTAGACAATGGAAATAATGAGAATAGAGTGCTAGACGCGAGCTGCCACTTAAAGTCTGCAAAAGTCCTCGTGCTGAAAAAAAGGCTCTGTTGAAATGTCTGTCGTTAAGTTCGCACCTCACTGCCAAGCTAATTTATCTATCACATGATCCGGCCGCCCACCTTCATGTTCCCCACGGCCGAGATATGCGATAACGGGATCGTGGAGTTTATCTCACCCTCTGGAGAACTCGTCCGTGGGATATTACTGAGCTGAATCATACCCAATCTCCTGCTCTCGAGATACACAATCAGATGGGCGCTTTTAGGAGGTTCTATGATATTCATATCTTCGTGATTCGATTGGGGACTCACGTTATCACACATTTTGAAAACTAGCACTCTGGCCATCTTAGTATAAAAGTTTCCGCAGTATTATTTAGCGTCGGTCTTTAATACCGAGAAGCAACGGATTACAAGAAACATTTCAACAATGGCGCTGCTACCTATGATGAAAACACGGATGAAATGTCACATTACCGAATTAAAAGTTCAATTTTCTTCGATGGAAGCATGGAAAATCCCGAAAGAACCTAGCAGCCTGGCTCCTGCTGGAATACCGAGCAGCAAAGGTAGGGAGCTATCGTTATTGCTGATTAATAATATATGCATAACTAATAAATTAGCCAAGATTCTGATCCAATTGGCCCTGAGCTACAGACCTGGAAGGGACTTGATTTTGTGAACTATTGGTTTTCTGACCTTGTCAATATCACCAGCTGGACTATTGGGACAGCACCTCTCCTCGTGGGACTGAGTACCGTGGATGCCATTCTGATCGTTTTCCTCTCGGGAGTTTGCAACGGCCTGCCCACTGTTTTGAACGGATATGTTGGAATTGATTATCATATTCCCTTCCCTATAGCCATTCGCTCGAGCTTTGGGTATTACTTTGGGAATTTCGCCGTTTTCTCTCGTGCTATTCTGTCCGCCGTTTGGTTCGGTGTGAACTGTTATTATGGACTCTTTGGTATGACCGAGGCTTGTTGTTTCCATCCGTATTACCTTCTAAATCACTAACATCAATACCCAGGCAATTGCTGCAATATGGCCTGGCTATCGAAACATGGCCAACCACCTGCCCAAGTCAGCTGGAATATCAACAGAACAAATGGTATCATTCTTTCTATTCACCAGCTTACACATTCCATTTATGATGATTCCAGTCCAACGACTTAAGTATGCCTCATCATCATTCTTCTATTGTTTCACAAGATTAACCGCTTAAAAGACGGCTATTTCTATTAAAAACCATACTCATTATTCCGGTAAAATCCTCTTCGAACTGATGTTCGCCTGAAAACTCACTGTTACTAGGTCTCTATTGCAATGGCGGTCTGGATCTGTGTTAAAGCTGGTGACCTTCAAGGAATATTCAACCAGCCAGCAAAAGTGTCAGGACAAGCGCACATTTGGCTTTGGCTTGCTACTTTCTCATCTACTACCAACTCTTGGCTTACCAATACGATAAACATGTCGGATTATTCACGGTTTGCTCGGAAAGAGTATGTTCATATTCTGGCCTTTGATTAGCTCAGAAAAGCGTTCTAACATAACCCTAGGAGCCGTGGGCATTGGTACCAGGCATTAGCCATCCCTGTTATCAAAACCATTTACGCTGTTCTCGGTCTGGCAGTGGTTGGTGCTGGGCGGGTACTATACGGAGAAGACATATCCAGTCCTGTCCAAATGCTTCCATACTGGGGTAGTACGGGGGGCAGTCGCTTCCTTGCCTTCATTTGTGCTATCCTGTGGATGCTTGCTCAAATATCTTGTGATATCTCTGCAAACTCCATTCCCTTCGGTCATGATGTCATGTCCTTTGTACCATCATTGATAACTATTAGACGTGGCTCACTACTCTGTTTACTTCTCGGTGCATGGGGCATGGTGCCATGGTTGATTGTCAACAGTGCTTCCAAGTTTCTAAGTTTCATGTCTGCTTATGGAGTTTTCATAAGCCCCATCTGCAGCATCATGATCGCAGATTATTTCCTTATCCGCCGGAGGAAGTTAAATCTGCCTGACCTATACCACCCTCGTGGCTGTTACCGGTATAGGGCTGGTATAAATTGGCGTGCGTTCGTGACCGAGCTTAGCTTCGTCGGAATCAATTTGCCAGGGGTCATCAACAACGTCGCCCCACGGATTTTGATTCCTATCGGACTAGCTCATTTGTATCAGGTCAATTGGTTTATCAATACATTTGGCTCTTTTTTTGTTTACTTGTGTCTTTGTACCTTGTGGCCACCTCTCGATTCTCTTGATACCACGGTTTTGCGTCATTAGGCCCACCCGCTCTTTATTTATCACGCTATCAAATTCCAAGGACACGTGAATGTTGTGTTCAACTTGGTTGCGGAAGCAGTGCACTTGATTTAGAGGTCTGCGGAAAGATCTCGCACGATTCGAATAGAAGTCCCCGAAACAAACTTAACAAGAATAATAGCGCGTGATATGACTCAATATTTGAATGGAAGTTTGATTGAATCTGTTGTTTTATAGCACAGCCAACCATAAACAAGACACTTACTAATTTATAGGCAAAATGTGAGAAGTTGCCCCAACATATCTAGGTTTATCATAGCGTAGGCTTGGGGAGAGGGTAAGAAAGTATAAGGTGGTAACATCAGCTTTGGAACCGAGACCACTATAAAGAGTTCCTTGTTCTGTCTTTATCCTGCAACTACATTGAAATCTTCCTTTCTGAACAGCCGTGAGATTAGGTTCATATAGTTTATCATCTGTCACATTACCATTAATGCCTTCCACCCGGCCTGAAAATGTTTCCAATGTTATTAAAGAGCCTCTATCTCATAGGTCTCTTTTCATGGATTCTACCGTGCTAAGGCTGTGGTGGGGAGAGATACGGTATTGTGACCCTTGAGCCGATACTGTTAGCAATAAATTTCATATAATACCGTCGCCCGTGGCGGCCTTTCCTAGAATCGTCTTTGGACGATCAGTGCCTCGTATGCAGCGACAGAAGTATGGACTTCCTTACTATTTACGACATTTCTATGATTGGTCTCACACACTCAGGACTTATTTCGGCCAACCCATCACAGATTTACAGACGGAAAGGGCATCATCAGGGCAGAGTTAGTTAAATCAGCAAAAGCTTCTTTCTTTGCTATCTATAAGATAAATTCGATCGCCTCAAAGGCTTTATACCGCGCTTTGGTTCTACTTCTCTTGTAAATAATACCATTATTCATGACCATTTATGACAACGCTGGCATACATCGGAGCTTGACACGCTCCAACGACAGGATGAATTTTCTGAAAAACGCCTATAGGGAATTTCTTCATCATAACTCGAACCTTAAGCTACAAGGAGGGCCGTAACTATTTCTTAGCCATTTTGTACCAGACAAGCATAGCACTACGAATGAGTAGAACAATACGAAAGATGAAGGCTTAGGTCTGCGAGCACAGAGCGGACAGTTTGAGATGATTTGAAATTGAAGCGGATTCATTTTGTTACTTATTTAAGCGTGGTGTACTTAATTTACCTGAATAAATATTTGCTGCTTCAGATGTAAAGCCAATAAAATTAAATAAGGGTATGGACCCAGAAACATTATTTTCAGCAGGGCCTCTTCGGAGTTTCGACCCATTCTGTATACAGGACTATACTGATAGCAAACAAAAAATCTAGCTCCAAAGACCCACGCGCCAGTGGAAGGTTATGTTCTGCGATCAGAAAGGCTAATCCGACGAAAGTGCTCGAGAAATTCCGGCAGTAAATATGAGGGTGACTAGCACCCTCTCTGTCAGATCATAGAACCAACGTACATCAGAAACCTTGCTCTAATGAGGCCCACAATAATTTAAGCTGGGGACATTGCATGTGAAAAACGGGACACTTAGTTGTAGTCTCTGTGAATATCAGGAAGGAAATACTCTAACGTAATCCACGGCCGCATGAAACACACTGCTGCGACATGAGGCTGTTGTTACTCATCAATGAAGGTTACTCATCAATGAAGCTGCAACATTGGAAAGAATTCCTGTCCGTCTGTACCAAGCCTAAGTTGCTTTCCAGTCAACTTGGATGGGTTCATGCTGTATATATATATATGTCCTCTTTGTAGCCCTCTAGGAAGATCATAACCAAGCTCCCTTTTGCGTTACAACAAAAACCGACTGAAACACCTACCCCAACCACAGAATTTCAGACCAAGGCCTCTCAACCAGAACGCATTAATTGATTTAAAATAGCAAATTTTACAAGAAATAATCCTCTGCTCATTCTCCCTAAGCCCGCTAGACCTCACTGGAGCTCTAGTAGCCTGCTGATCTGGCTGAATAGGCCATTCGCCCCGCGCATGGGATATAACCTCATCCGCTAAACTGGCTTATCTTTCTGCTGAGCTAGCTATAGACCCTTTTCAACAGTAAGGCCACCTTCATATGGTATATGCCTGGCAGTCCGATTGCGTTTCTCTCGTTTCTCCACATTCGCTGCGGGTAGATTCGCGTTTGCATGCGCTCGGAGCGTAGTTTTGTTTAGCGATACATAGTGGCCTTTGATAATCTAATCCATCAAACCTCTTTGACCGCTATTCTAGAGGAAACGCGACATGACGGTAGCGAAGCAAGATCCCATGCAGCAATAGAATTTGAACGCCGAGGACAAGTTTCTTAGAAGATCAGGGGAGAAGCGCAAGGCTAAGCAGGTTTCTAAGCGTGGAAACAAGCGGTTATTGCTCAGCTCAGTTTAAAATTTATAGACTCTTTCGGGCCCTTAGAACGTCTTTATACGGAAGCAATCTACCGTTTTCTGTGGCCGGCTATTAGGTCCTATATACCTCTCTTTACTCGCGTATGATTACTACTATATAGTTATTCACGGCTTGGGTTAGTTTCCCTACAAAGAGTAGCAACTAAAATGGTCAGATTGGAGTGTGCAATGTGACTACTGCATGTGAATACACCCTTCTTCATGATTATCAATACGGTACCATGGTTGGAAAAAGGGAAAAGCAAATAAATACTGTATTTAATCTATAATTGACCTCTAAGTTGAACATGTTTCCCAATGGAGCAAAGGGTGGCAGTAAAGACCTGAACCAGCGACGGAGAAATGTGCGAAATATAAAGTGTAAAGAAGCAAGGAAACGGCGAATCCAAACGAACAGTCCTCATTGCGCAGGTCTTGATCACGAATTTTAATCCTCACTCGGCCTTTTTGGAAGGCTTTGTTTTCAGTGCCATGAAGAAATATACCAAAGCGTATGAGCTGATGACGAAGAGAACGGTGATACCCACGTCTCTCCATCCAAAATACCACTCATTGATGTTGATGGTATGAAGATAGTCACTTCCCTTAGAGTAAGGGCAAACACGACAGCCGAGCGAGTCTTCTGGGTTCAAGAGGTTTGCACCCGAAGTGTTAAGGTAGGGGACTAGATATTGGCCACAAGTCATGTTACTGGGCGGGTCAAATAGCGACAGCTCTTCGGTCGCGCATTCAACTTCGGCGTCAAATATGGTGAATGTAAGCATACTACCAACCAGGTACGTCGTCGGGTTCAGCCAATACATCCAGTATCTCCAAAAAGCAACGATTTGCTCGTAAGGGACCAGGATTCCACAAAAGGATACAATGATTCCAACAAGAAGCGGATTGGTCAGTGCAGCAAATACAGCATTCGGTGCATAGGCTGCAATGAATTGTCCAATCGATGTGTAGAGAAATTCGTATATAAGAACCACAAAAAATGCAGCACCTGCTTTATCGGACTCCGTGGGGCTGCCGACTGTGTAGTACCAGCATGCGAAATACAAGACGGCACAGAGGCAAAGGTATGGCATTTCAGAGATGACCAAAGCTGTGACGAAGGCTTTCCAAGAGTATATTCTTGCTTTCTTCTCTCGGGCATCATAAAGATCCCGGCACTCAATGAAGAGGGGCTGAAGTTGATTGATGACACCGGGCGCAACAAACATCCAAACGAATACGGTGAAAAGCTTGAGCTGTAAATCGGCTGCCGATTGTCCGATTTTCCAGTAGCTGAACCCATTGAATAGTCCCAGACCAATGTGGAGAGCAATCTTGTTGTTGATATAGGACGTATTCCGGAACAGCGCTAGATTCATGCGGCGCAAGACGTATTTGGTCTGGACAGCCAGTGGTACGGCAAATTCAAAACCATCCTCCTCCATGGGACCTTTGGCAACCGACTGTTGCAGGATAGCCTCGAGCTCGTTGGTCGTGTCCTTGTGCTCAGGGGAATTAAGCCATGTCTGATGCCAATCGGTATCTGAGAAGCGGCCTGAAACCACATCAATCATGTGCTCCGCCGGATTGGACGAAATAGGGCAAGGTGCTCCATATCTCCCAAAATAATCCTTGATCGTCTGGCAATTCTTTCCGATGTCACCAAGATATACCATCTTCCCGCCAGATTTCAAGAGTAGAAGCCTGTCAAATTGTGCCATGAGCTGGGCGGACGGCTGGTGGATCGTTACCAAGACAGATTGGCCCGCGTCAGCAAGCTTTCTCAAAAAGCGGACGGTGTTGAATGCTGACTGGCCATCCAGACCTGAGGTAGGTTCGTCCAAGAAGATAAGAATTCTAGGCTTCGAGACCAATTCCACTCCAATAGTCAAGCGCTTCCGTTGTTCAATACTCAAGCCGTGCCCTGCGCCAGGCTTTCCAATCAGGGAGTCGGCGATGTCGTGAAGCTCCAGTAAATCAATGATGACATCGACATATCTGAGCTTTTCAACCTCAGGGATATCTCGGGATTGACGAAGAAGAGCAGAGAACTGCAATGCCTCCCTCACTGTGGCATAGGGCTCGTGGACATCGAGCTGTTCCGTGTAGGCGGCCGAGCGTTGAAAGGATATGGGGAGGGGATGGCCATCGACCAGAATTGATCCTTTGATTGTTCCTTCGGTTTTTCTCTGCGCGAGAACATCCAAAAGGGTTGTTTTTCCTGCTCCTGACGAGCCCATGAGTGCAGTGAGGGTTCCGGGCTTAACCCAGCCATAAACATTATCGAGGAGCACTCGAGGGCCTGAGGATGTCTTAACAGTATATGTCAGAGCTTTCCACGTGAAAATTGAAGTATTTTGTAGTATTTCCTGTTCAGCGGGGGCAGGCTGTTGGAGTGACTCGTTCGGATTGGACGAATGCTTAACCTTCCTTCTCTCCGTACACTGGGACTCTTCGTCAACGGGAGAAAGCCGCTGGTGAGAAGCTAATCTTTCGCGAGGAATGAGCAGCGAAGCTCCCGACTCAGAAGCATCATGCCAGCGAATGACTCCAATTAGTGTGATTCCGACGTACACAACCCACCACGCACACAGTATTCCGAAATTTCTCCAAATGTGAGTGTGGCTATACATCAAAGACGCAAGATATTCATCGCCTGTCAAAGAGAGAGCTCCTGGCTGTGCACCCCCGATGCCAGCACACGAGGCATGCTCGTCCTGGCTATAACCAGGGCCATTGGGAATCAGATTGGTGTTCACACATTTGATCGCATGAAGATGAAACTCGTTTCCCATCAATGCCTCAAATCCGTATGACAATGGATTGAGCCAATATAGCCAGCCAAACCACGGATGCATCTGCGTTGTATGGATTTGATATCCAGCATACATAGCCATGATAGCGATCGCATATCCGGAGAGCTGGGCAGCGGTGTTGAATGAACCGAAAACAGCGCCAATTGCACGGAACAGCCCACAGGCACACATGTTGGTAACGAACAAAATAGTCCAGTATGTGAAGAAATTCGATGCATCAAGGACCAGGCCAGCCATGAAATAGATGATGAGGGACCATGTAGTAACTTGAAGAATAATGATAGGGATATCTGCGGCAATTTGGGCGATGCAGATGGCTGCTGGATGAACGTAGGCCAAAGATTTGTGCTTCAGGATGACAGGTCGGCCTGTGAAAGAGTCCACAACCTCAGACATTGCGGTCATGCTGTTGTATAGCACAGACCAGAACAGCACGCCCCCTTTGATAAACACCCCGGAGGAGTCGTCGGCTGCTTGGTAGTATAGAGAACCAGCTATCAAAGCTTGGGCGATGTTCGAGCCTTGTTTCATTCCAAAAGTAACCATATCCCCAGCGATGATCTGGTATTGACGAATAATACATGCCTTCACTTGAGAGACAAAGTCGACGGTGTATTGGCTGCGTTTGGATGCTCTTTCGAGAGCGACGCTTTCCTTGAAGTCTGACGTTCGCCGACTAGCAAGCTCTGAGTTGGGGTATGAATAATGGGCAACGGCGTTTTTGAAAATATCTGTGTTTTCGTATGAAGAGCGGATAGATTCTGCGTCGCGCGGGAAGCTGGCTTCGAAGCCTGAGCGAATCTGGCGCTCAGTCGGCACTGTAACTCCGGTTAGGAAGTCAGCGACGTTGGCGCCATCCTCGCACACAAATCCAAGGTCTTCCATGAAACCACGAGCCTGACTCATTGGGCCGTAGTATATCTGCTTTCCTTCGTCCAGAACGAGGACTTTGTCAAAAAGGTCGTAGATCTGGTTTCCAGCTTGATAAAGCGTCACGATGGAAGACAGGGAGTAGACATCTGTCATTGCTCGAATGGCTTTTGCCCAGTCCAGCGCACTACTGGCGTCAAGGCCTCTGGTACTGTTATCCCAGCAGTAAATCGATCCTCGGGCAGCAAGGCACTCTAGGATAGAAACACGCTTCCTCTCACCTCCCGATACACCACGAACATACTCGTTTCCAACTTTGGTAGTTGCGGTGTGGGATATTCCAAGCGAGCGAAGTAGGAAATCGCTCAGCTCATTTTGGTACTCGTGTCTTGATTTGCAACCTTCGGGGAGATGGGCTGGGATCTTTCCGCTAGTCGCAAATATGGTCGTCTCGCCGACAGTGAGGGTAGGGAAAAACGTTTCATCTTCGGTGTTCATGACGATTTGGCCACGATATTTCTCTGCTTCTTCGTGCGACATATCTCCAAATCGAACGTCCCCATCAATTTTCTGGTAGCCTGCTCGCCTGTTGGAGAGCATCTTGAGCAACGTGGTACAACCTGACCCAGGTCTGCCCAAAACAAGCAGCATCTCACCAGGCTTAACGCAGCCATGGCTTTGGTCCAAGATTGTTTGTAGAGAATTCCTGCGTCGGAAACGGGAAAGGTGCCGGCGAAGGTCGAACTGCGAAACGAAGTTTTCATTGATTGCAGCTTCGGCACTAGTTCCTTTGACCGTGAGATTTTTCCAGGTGACACCAAGTTGCCGAGGTTTGAATCCGGAAGCAAGATCCCGTTGGTTGAACTCCTCCAGTTTGTCGATAAGATGCCATCGGTCTTCCTTTTCCGTCCATTTCTCATTCAGCGAGGGTGGAAGGGATCCAGCCGGTGTTGGGGTCTCTGATTCTTCCATAGCGAGACACGAAATTGAGAAATCTGTTATTGGAATGGGAAATTGGAAGGCAATTGCAAGATAGTGATGAATTATTAAAAGGGGCCGTGAAAATAGAGTGTCCAAAGCATTTGTATGTTCGTCTATATGGGACTAACAGATTGAAAAATGTCTTTGATTTCCGGTTCGCTCGTAATCTCCAAAGGGAATTTTGGGCCGGCCTAATGTTCGACGTAGAAATATCACAGCGAAAGGCAAAGAAAGAAGGCCGAGAGCCCGGTTAGAGTACAGACCCGGAAAAAACGATCTTCATATATCCAAAGCCCGAAAGTCCGAGATGCGGAATTTCGGGAGGATGTACCTTTTGGGAAGTTACCGGATGCGAATGATTAGTTCGGATTGACCCGATTAATGATATGGGCCAAGCTCCGGAAAATAACGTAATTCACGGCCGAGCCGCGCACCCCAAAACACAAAGTAAATTCGATAAATTACCATTTCATATCTGAACAACCATATTTTATTTTTACTTAAATACTAGGATATATGACTTTCTTAGCGTGTGAAATAACATATCTTAGTCTTAAGCAATTTCAATAATCATTCCCGATGGGTTACCATAAGATACGGCGTAGTTTTGGTATATGGGACAAATACATATATCTGAATCAATGCTTCAACTAATTGTCCTATACTTCTCTAGTAAGTTAGAAATACTATCTAGATCATAAGATTTTAATATCCTATCATCAATAGATATGGTTCTTGATATATAAATTGGTAATTTATCGCATTTACTATGTGTTTTGGGGTGCGCGGCTCGGCCGTGAATTACGTTATAGGATCTTCCTGATAGACAGTGCTGCAGTAAAACAGTACCGTATACCTCCTTCGTCTCCGATAGTTTTTTGTTAACTAAAGATACAAGAAAGCTATCGTACTACTCTAGAGAAAAAGTTTATAACTAACTAGCAATAAGTGACGATCTTACTAATACACGTCTTTGTTAGTCCACGATAATCTAGTCCCCGATACTTTTTTTCTACTCGTGCTCTAGAGGGCTTTGCACGGAACTAAAAATAGACATGTAAGGCATTTTTGAGATAGAATAGCTGTATTGGGTTGGGTGGAGTGACTTCTTACAAGCGGATCACATTTTTTTAGAGTTCATTTCGAGCTCCCGTCATAAGCTTCATTGCCCAGGTTTTAAACACTTTTATGGGTGCTGTGAATATAAATAAAGACTTCTTCAAGTCATTGCTCAGTTACTGCTGTTTATTATCACTGTAGGTGAAGACGTCGCGTCATATTCCAAATGCTTCCCCAGAAGATTCCCTAGCTTTTGCCGTTCACTAATTTGTTTGCCTTAAAAAAACATGCAAACGATTGGGGTGGATCCTGTCATTGTGAGCCAACTGAAGTATCAAGAAGGGTTAAGTAATTAGAAGGGACTATCCCGCTAATAGACTTGGTAATCTGAACGAACAGCCTTGCTCTAGCATCTAAAATTTTGTATCTGAGAACGAAAATGCTAAACTCAATTTACATTCAACTCAATATATAGAGGTATAAAATTCACATTTCGGTTCACTTGCTTCATGGGTGCGTAGTTTCTTGAAAGTCAGAACTGTGGTAATCAAGCCACTCAACGGACGGGTGAGTATTGAAGAGCTCCCGCATAAGACCCTCATCCCAAATTGAAGAACGTTTTGGCCCTTCACAAGATCGATGACAATCTGATTGCTGGGTTCGTTGTTGCACATGCCATCTTGAATTGGCATCACCCTCCGTAAAATTCAACATGGCGACTTCACTTTCGATAGTCCTGTTGATTTTCCCAACAATCGATGAAACACCAGTCGGTGATCCTTGACTTTGAACATGATGATTATGAGGCGGTTGACTAGGCTGAATATCATGCAGATTGGAACAGAGTTTGATCAATTCGGATAGAAGTCTGTAAAGATTCGAGCCAAAGGTGCATTGATCTTTAATTCTTGATATTGTGGAGGTGACATCTTTCAACAGCTCCAAATCCTCTATATCCGAAGTAGCGACGACGTTACAAAAAACCACAAATAATGGAGTCAGAGGATATAGTAATGCGGTCCTGTTGAACGTCAGAACCATCGTACTTTTTGGATAAAGGTACCATACCAGAAGAGGAAGTCTGTTGTTAGATTAGGTAGAACAGAGATATGCTTCTGGCATGCCTGCATTGAGAAAAGTGCTCTCCGTGCGTACCGCAAGCACTCTTGGCGTCTACTATTGTTTTGCACGGCTAATGATTTAAGGCGAAGGACACTCGTTGCGATCGAAAAGAAAGTGAAGTCAATGGCATCCCATTCAATCATAGCAGCGGGCTGTTCAGCAAATTTCTGACGGGACTGAGATTCATGTCAGTAATTTGGAGTTGGGAATTTGACAAGAACTCCCACCTGCCGAATCTCCTCACTGATAGACTTTAGTCTATTTTGAAGGTCTTCAAGCAAAGCAGGCTCCTGAGCCATTGCGAGCTCTTCTTTTTGACCTTTTAACATGAGAGATAACGAGATATCCTGAACTTGAGCGAGTTTCACCAATATCCTGACTTTGTATGATAATGGATTTTCAGAAACCGTGTTGAGAAGATCTACCGGGTCGGACGCAAGGACGGGTAAAGATGTAGGACGGACTAGAAGCATGCTTAGTGTCTTGTCCATATAGTAGCACCAAGACAAGCAGCGACGAATTTCGATTTCTTCGTCAGCATCACAGCCGATCGAAGTCGAGGTATGATAACCCAAAGCTACCACAACACGGGAGGCTAGAGCAGTCAGGTGCCAAGATCTTGTCGTGTCTCCAAGAAGCTGTACTAGTGTGGCCTGATATAAGTTAACGACATATCTGCATAGGGACTGAGGATCACCGACACCAGAAAGAAGCGCTTGTAGCATTGCAAGGCTGGGAGACCTCGAGAAGTCAATCATACTGAGAGATTCAAGGAAAGCTGCAGTATACTGCTTTCTAGATTTGGCTAAACAGTCTGATAATCCCCCCGGCGAGGAAAATCGCAGCCACCGACTGACGAAGATGGTAGCCTTGTAAAGTACACAAAGCTTGTATTGAAGATCTGTTTGCCGACCAACAGTACCACTCATCAAGGCTAAACACATTCGCTGCAGAGTTAGGGGTGAAATGTGATCCGGCCAGTGGAGAGCTAGGGCGTCGCGTTCATTTTGACCTGCAGTATTTAGAATGAGGTGCAATGCCCAATAAGGATAAAAAAACATACCGCCCATCATCATATAGAAAAGTTCGATTCGAAAATCAATAAGTTTTGATGCAGGATCGGGAGTAATCTTTTCATCTGGTATGCTGTCCGCATGCTGTGATGATGATATGAACCTTTTGACGATGTCCAGTGCCGACCGTAAAACGCCCGTCCGGGCCACAGACAAATGGGTGTTAGTGTTAATCTCATCTATAATCAAACTGCTTGTATTATTTGATTGTTTAAGGGCGCTGACCACCGCACCATGGTCCGTGAAAGGTTGGTAAGTATCTGCGGCTTTCGAAACAAATGTGATCGAGTCTGGGTCTTGTTCATCATCTTCAAACTGTCTTCCACGAGTACTACTGATAGAAGCCCCGAAGGAAGTGTCAGGAGGTTGAAACCAAGGTGTAAATTCTTTCTAGGGATGCGCTTACGGCAACGCTGCCAAGCGACGCGTCCGCGTCCGTCGCTGCCGCTCTCGAGTACACGTAACCCCAGCTGCGGTACAGCGTTGGCACTCGATTCTTCTGTTGCACTTAATCTAGAGAGGGTACCGAGTGGTATTAGGATTTGTATTTGCAGTTGAAGATCATTGGGTTAAGGCAAAGACCAACGGTACCTTTCTCGCGTGACAAAAATCGCACTCCTTGGATGTAAGCATAATCTTCCCTGGCGGAGCATGATTTGACGAACTTACAGCTTGGGCTTTTCCGTCTACACCGACGGTATTATGCTTAAAAATCAAATTATGAGACATATTCCGACATTTGGGAGTTGGGAGTTGGGAGTTTGGTGTTAAATCTTTCTGTCACGATTTGAACGCCAATTGCGATCCTAAGTTAACTGACAGAAATAGACGGATACGACAATGTATGGTAAATCTGACATATGTAAATTCTCTAACTAACTAAAATGACAAGATCCGCTCTTTTCCAATCTCGGCGGACATAGCTGATTAAGCAATGTATGTATTTTTGTATGGTACCGTTATCATGACGGTCCATTGATTTCCCGGTTTGTAAAGACCTGGTAATTTCAGCATGCATAAATGCATAGTACTTGACATTAACTAACGTATTCGGTAAGCGAGTGGGCCATGTAAGCCAGTGGGCCACCCGACCCAACCTACCAATTTTAAATACAAATATGTCAACCAAAACGCCATTAAATTAAATACAGTAAAATCATCTATCTAGCTAGGCATCTATTAATCTTATGTCCTATTTCACCACAACCACTACACTTTGGCGGGGCCCGTGTACGTGGTTGTAAAGCCGGCGAAGGGCTTCTTCGTAGAGGGGAGGGAGGTGCTTTAATTGCTTCCACCGGCTCAGTATCCAATTGAGAAGCTTCCTGTACTGTAAGGCCTGCTTAGTCTATCGCACAACCCGGGTTTGGGTCGAGATATCGGACCCGGACCCGGACCCAGCCTGGGTCCGGGTTAGACTGCGACAACGCCCGTTTTTGTGGAGACATTTTTAGCGTCGCCAAGACATATGCGGGCACTCTTGGCACGGTGGGTACTGCCAAGAACTAGTTATGTACATAAAATCGCCGAATAGGGTAATTTTTGCATTATTTTTGCATAAGGATGGGCGATGGGCGTCGAATTTCAAAAGGCCCACGGGCCGTGGACACTTTCTAGTGCCCATGGACGGGCGATGTCGCAGTCTAGTCCGGGTCGAAGTCAGCGAACCCGGACCCAACCCGGACCCAGCGCTGGGCCCCCAATGGGGCCCCAGTAAAACCCAACTTTGCATAAAAACAAACTCTTGGCGTTCATAAAGTTGCTAAATAATCAACATGTAATCTTCGTATTTTTTTGTGTTTTAGATCGAACCCATATGAACTCACTTATTCGACATCAACTTTATATGACTAAACTAAATAGACACTTATATCATTTTATATTGGCCAGATATTAGTTTATTACCAATAAAAATTAAAGATAATCATGGTTGTAGTGGTATTTGATAATTTAGGTTTGCTGACATGGTTGAAGTTGTAGAAATATATTTTGAATACAGTGTAAAGTAGTCACTCTATCCTTACACGTTGAGATCTCCTTTCGACTACTACTATCTCTGACCGCGGTCAGAAAATTAATTATACGATTAAAGCCTTATTCTACTATACTTTCTAACCGCGGTCAGAAACTCTAGCTGAGGGGATCTTACAGTGAGCGCGGGTAGAGCCCGAGTACTAATACTCCTAGTTTCTGACCGCGGTTAGAAACTCTGGCTGAGGGGATCTAGCAGTAAGCGCGGGTAGAGCCTGAGCCTTAGTACCGGCATTAGCCCGTTATAATTGCTGGGTTTTGCTGGGTTTTGCTGGGTTTTGCTGGGTTTTGCTGGGTTTTGCTGGGTTTTGCTGGGTTTTGCTGGGTTTTGCTGGGTTTGGCTGGGTTTGGCTGGGTTTGGCTGGGTTTTGGCTGGGTTTTGCTGGGTTATGCTGGCTCTAACCCACTTAAACCTATAATATATACCAATTAAATGCTAGTGAAGTAGGTACTTTTGATAAACGACGACTTGATCGTTCAGCTCTCTATTCACAGCTAGGGTAATACGTCTTCTGCCCTTTGTAAGTAAATCCCTTCTCTTATTCTTCCCCTCGTAATTGATCATTTATTTATTTCGCCTATTATGTCCCAGAGCCAGCAATCTAATTTGACATCCTCGATTTATGATGGAGATATAGACAATCTTGGTTATCTTACCCCTTCAAACCGACTTGGTACCCCTGAACCATCCACTAGCCAGCAGACGTTCGATCTCGACTCTATTGACTCCGAATTCCTTCGTCCGATTATTCCCCTTATACCTCCTACCTCACTTCTACGTGTTGGTCCCGATCGGAGAAAGGCATTTGTTCTTTATGACAAAATGACTCATACCGAATGGGTCGACTGGTGGTTACAGACTGATTTTGGAAGGAAGAGCAAGATCCATTGGGACTCAAACCACCAGTCTGATGTTTGGGGTAGGTTTAACCAGGTTGCAAATAGTATCGATGGGGCACCAAAGGTTATGTGTAAGAATTGCGGCCAGATTCTTGAGCATCCTTACACTATCCATCCTCATCCAACGGGCGACCGGAAAGCACAATATCATGGCACATCAACAATGTCAAAACATATCAAGAGCGCAGGGTGTCGAAAGGCTAAGGGTGGATCAAAGCTAGAGATCACAAGATTCCTCAGCAAAGCTGTATGTTCTATTATAACTTAATCTTTTATTCTCCTTACTAAATTTTTTTAGGATGATACTCCGACCGAGGCTCCTTTCTCACAAGAGGCCTGGGAGGAAGAGATTTTATCCTTCTTATCTCTTAATCGACTCCCATTTCAACTTATCGAGCACCCAACGTTTCAGAGCCTAATTCAAATGGCTCGCACCTCTCTATCCACCCCGTTTATCCCCTCTGCTGATACAATTCGTCGTCGGCTATCAAGCACAGTTAAGAGTCGGCAACAGAGTGTGCTTCAGATGCTTCCATCTCACTCAAAGATATCTATTGCCCTTGATTGCTGGACCTCTCCCTTCTCACAGGCGTTTATAGCAATCACTGGCTATTTCATTGATAGCGACTGGGTATATCGAGAGGTGCTACTAGACTTCAAGCCTATTTATGGGGCGCATACTGGTGCAAACCTAAGTAGTGCGCTGATAGAGACCCTCACAGAACATGGAATCGAAGATAGGGTGTTTGGGCTGACAACAGACAATGCATCAAACAACAAAACTCTTATGGAATCCCTTCAACAGGTTTTACCGGATGGTGTTATTGTTATTCGAATTCCTTGTCTTGCCCATGTTATCCAACTTAGCCTGAACCAGCTTCTTGGACACATCAAGGCAGTTCCAGAAAATGAGACTACAGAGACAAAGTGGACTGATCAACAGTCTAAAATGGCCCAGCAGAATGCACAACAACAGCAGCGAGGGATTTCTTCTACGCTGAATAAGATTCGTTACCTTGCAATATATGTGAACGCTAGTCCCCAGCGCCGGGAGAGTTTTTACAATCTCCAGCCCCAAAAAGTCAAGATTGCCCCAATCCAAGATGTGAAGACCCGGTGGAATTCAACATTCCTAATGCTTCGCCGCGCGAAGAGACTACGGTCTGTTTTTGGCCCTTTTTGTGAAGAGTATGCTCGTCTTGATCTGCTACCAGATACCGAAGAGTGGCGTCAAATTGACTATCTTCTTTGTATCACGGAGCCATTCTTTGATTATACTCTACAACTCTCAAAGACTCGGGATATTACTGCACATTATACTTTTAAGATATACAACCGGCTTTTTGAGCATCTTGAACAGTCAATGAAGCAGCTCAGACGGAAGCGTGTTCTATGGAAGAAACAGATGCTTGATGCGCTCGAAGCTAGTCGACTAAAGCTTGACGAATATTACTCTCAGACTGATCATATCCGAGGGTATATCTTTGCGATATGTACCATGCTTGCGCCTGTGAATAAGTTTCAATTCTTTCAAACTGATGACTGGGATCAAGAGTGGCGCGATAAATATCGCCAGGCATTCCAAAAAGCTCTCGTACCATATCAAGATCGGCTTTCTCATATACAAGACTCGCAACCTTCTTATAATCAACCTCGACCAAGTTCGAAGCTTGATAAGATGTTGAATAGTAATAGAAGACAGCTGTCGGGAGTCACAGATGAGATAACACAATATCTCGATAGTGGTATGTTAAACCTAAATAATATTAATATTTTACTAACTAGTTAATAGATACGATTGAAATTGCGCCTCTTGGTTTCTGGAGAGAGAATCAACACCGCTTTCCAGCTATTGCAGCTCTTGCAAGGGATATTCTCTCAATACCAGCAACAGGCGCTGGTGTTGAACGACTATTTAATACCGCTCGAGATATCTGTCATTACCGCCGGGGAAGAATGAAGTCCGAAACAATCCAAGAGCTTATGATGTTCCTTTGTACTTCAAGATTCGATCTTGAGGAGCAAGAGGCTAAGCGACTTGAAGAGTTTTTTACACAAGACGAAATTGAAGTGGCGAAGGAAGAGAAGGATGAGAGACCCGATGGGGTTGAAGTAGACCCAATTAGTGATACTGAAGAGCTAGATAAAGGGGATAAGGAGAATAAGGCGATAGAGGATATTGAAGATGATATGATTGAGCCTAAGCTACCGGATAATGGTACGCAGCTCCGATTATCAGGACGGAAGCGTAAACAGCGAGATGATGATAATTTCCAGTATCACTAGTTAGCTAAAATATTATCTTCCTACCCTAAATCTACATACTCTTGATATAGATAAGATGCAAGAGAAATACCCAAAATTACAATAAGAGATTGTATAAATTATGCAGTGAGGATTCCTTGGTATATTTGTCTTATTTGTAACCCAATTGGGGCCCCAGTATGGGTCCGGGTTGAGGGTAGTAACCCAGAACCCAGCGCTGGGTTGAGATTTTGGACCCGGACCCAACCCAAACCCGGGTTGGGTCCGGGTTGGGTCCGGGTCCGGTTGGGTTCTGCGGAAGCCTAGGTTGGACATAGCAGTGGCCCGATCCACGCTGAAATTCATCTGCCCCCAGGTAAGACAGAAAATCCAGCCAAGATCAAGACCGCCTGACTAATAGCCGCGTCTCCTTTAGAGCGTCCAGAAACTCCGCCGAACCCTTTATCAACCGTCCCATTCGCACGCGATCCAGATTTCGTCTGCCGTAGGACCCTGCTTGAGTCGATTCACGAGAAAACCTCGATCTTAGGGTCGAGAATAGCCCTGGTCGGCCTGGGTGGTGTTGGGTGAGTGTGAAGCGACTAATTCCTGGCCCGCAGCTCACAAGTGAAAGGAAAACGCAACTTGCCATCGAATACACGTATCAGATCCGATCAGAGTCACCAGACACATGGGTTATCTGGGTCCACGCAAGCAATGAGGCCCGGTTCGAGCAAAGTTTCCGGGACATCGCAGACCAGCTAAAGATCCCTAGTCGTCAGGATCCCAAATCCAACATATTTAAACTGGTCGAAAACTGGCTGCGGGATGAGAACAAGGGGAAATGGATTTGTATCCTTGATAATGCGGATGATGACAAGTTCCTTTGTTCGCTTCCGGTGGCAGAAAAGGGAGCTTCAATGAAAGAGCCACCAAACGCCTCAACAAAACCTCTTTTAGAATACATTCCCAGATGTCGGAATGGATCTATAATCATCACAAGTCGAAGCAGAGAGGCTGCGCTCAGGATGGTCAAGCATAAGGACCTTATTGACGTTAACCCGATGGCAAGGTCTGAGGCACTAGAGCTTCTTCAGAAGACGCTTGATCAACCCGAAGAAAGCCAAGAGAGCCAACAGTTAGTGGAAGAACTCGAGTTTATGCCGCTTGCAATAGCCCAGGCCGCATGCTATATTCGAAATCGGGCGCCTCGCTATTCAGTATCACAATACCTGAGAGACTTTCAGAAGAGCGATAGCGAAGCGATAAAGCTTCTCAAAAAAGAGGCGGGTCACCTTGACCGGGATTGGGAAGCAAAGAACTCAATTCTAGTGACTTGGCAAATATCATTTAACTACATTCGCCACGAAAAGCCATCTGCAGCGGAACTACTTTCTCTTATGAGCTTTTTCGATCGACAAGGGATACCGGAGAGTGTTATCCGCCAGCCACCGGCTAGCTGCACCTCAAGGACAGAACTCTTCGACAACTCTAGTGACGGGGAAACATCTGAATCCGACGGAGGTCTGGAATTTGAAGATGATGTTACAACTTTACGGAATTACTCATTTATATCTATTAGCGAGAATGGGACTTCCTTTGCTATGCATCGACTAGTGCAACTGACTACGCGCGCATGGCTGAAATCTCATGGAGAAACAGAACGGTGGAGGGAAAAATTTATCGCTAATGTGTACGGAGAGTACCCTACAGGTCGATATGAAAATTGGGGGAAGTGCCAGTCTCTCTATCCTCACGTTCGGTCAGCGATGTCTCAACGACCAGAATCACGAGAGTCTCTCTTGAGATGGGCCACGCTACTTTATAGAGGCGCATGGTATGCGTCAGAAAGCGGCCATATTGCGGATGTAAGGGAAATGGCATCGAAATCGCAAAAGCATAGAGTCGAACTGCTAGGTGCGGAGAATGACGAGGCCCTTGCGAGTACTGCGATGTTGGCTGAAGCCTATTCACTAGAGGGCCGATGGGAGGAGGCGGAACAGCTCGAGGTGCAGGTCATGGAGACTCGCAAGACGAAGCTCGGCGTGGACCATCCTGACACGCTGACGAGTATAGCTAACCTAGCATCGACGTATTGGAACCAGGGCCGATGGGAGGAGGCGGAACAGCTCTTCGTGCAGGTCATGGAGACGAGCAAGACGAAGCTCGGCGTGGACCATCCTTCTACGCTGACGAGTATGGCCAACCTGGCATCGACGTATAGGAACCAGGGCCGATGGGAGGAGGCGGAACAGCTCTTCGTGCAGGTCATGGAGACGAGCAAGACGAAGCTCGGCGTGGACCATCCTGACACGCTGACGAGTATGACCAACCTGGCATCGACGTATAGGAACCAGGGCCGATGGGAGGAGGCGAAACAGCTCGAGGTGCAGGTCATGGAGACGAGCAAGACGAAGCTCGGCGTGGACCATCCTTCTACGCTAAGGAGTATGGCCAACCTGGCATCGACGTATTGGAACCAGGGCCGATGGGAGGAGGCGGAACAGCTCTTCGTGCAGGTCATGGAGACTCGCAAGACGAAGCTCGGCGTGGACCATCCTTCTACGCTAAGGAGTATGGCCAACCTGGCATCGACGTATTGGAAACAAGGCCGATCGGAGGAGGCGGAACAGCTCGATGTGCAGGTCATGGAGACGAGTAAGACGAAGCTTGGCGTGGACCATCCTGACACGCTGACGAGTATAGCCAACCTGGCATCGACGTATAGGAACCAGGGCCGATGGGAGGAGGCGAAACAGCTCGAGGTGCAGGTCATGGAGACTCGCAAGACGAAGCTCGGCGTGGACCATCCTGACACGCTGACGAGTATGTCCAATCTTGCTTTCACCTGGAAATCTTTAGGGTATAATACCCAAGCTCTCGAGTTACTACGAGATTGCCTGGCCAGGCAGAAGCAAATACTTGGGAGCAATCATCACCATACCATATCCAGTTCTCAAACCTTGCTGGAGTGGGAAACAGAGATGTTGGATATTGGTAATAAATGAGCAAGGTACTTAAATAAACTATTTTTCCGTCAGAATGGAGCTAGCGTAGTGGTGCAATAAAATAATTTTGGAATCATAATAGACTTCATATAGGGTGCGCGAAAGAGCTTGCCGGTATGATCCTGGCTAGCAGACTCTGGTGGCATATTCATGTTTAGAGTATTTCGATAAATTGCAATTACCCACAGACAGCCAGCACATGCTCGTAAGAATCGACGGTATACCGTATACTGCGGACAATCTACTCGAGAGAGTCTTCATTCTTTATCTAAACATATCACGATTTTCTAATTAGGCCTCAGGAAAACCCGTTCTGAGTCAACCGGTGAAATGGATCTCGAATCCGCTGTAGCCATGCTACATCTCCTCTATAGTCACGCCAGCATGCCGGAAATGGCCCTCTGCGCTTTTCACACACCAGTCGAGGAAGGTATCAAATCCTTGGTCAGGATTACCTTCATAGGACTGCCAATTTCGCCCAATGAAGGCTTTCAACTCAGCAAAGAACTCCTCAATAGGATTCAAGTCCGGTGAATATGGAGGCAAGTACACCAACTTTACCCCGGCTTCCGAGCACATCACAGACTTCGGCTCTGGCCACTTCCCACAATGCTGCAGAAGCTGCTCAATAAAATCCTCAAAGACGACGGCATCGGTTGAGCCCTGGAACACTCGAGACATAACAATACCATCTTGGGCATAGGCGGGTAGTACAGTGACTACGCAAAAGTTTCAGCACCCCCTAGAGACCCACTCTTAGACCGCCTAATCTATCCACCTACCGCCTACCTAAATCGCGTATACAGAAATACGCCAAGGACCGCGTAACGCGATTCTATTGCAAAATATCCTTTCTACTACCATTCAATCTCTCTCAAATTCCTTTGCAATCTCTATCTCTACGATTTCTTTGATATGGCTCCTTCTTCAGAGCTTACACCTGCGCTTAGAGAGCGTATATGCGAACTAGACTGCGACATCGCCCATGGACGGGCGGGTGGGCAGTGCCCACGGGCCTTATGTAAGCGGGCGATGGGCACTATCCATACGCCCATGGACGGGCCCTACCCTTAGGGCCCATTGTCCATGGACACCGTGGGCGCCCATGGGCCTTTTTAGTAAGCAGAATTTCTTGACCTCGTGACCTGCATTATTTGTGCATTTTTTTCTCTGTATTTTTGAGTAATTCGATTACATGTACAATGACTTGATACTACTGTCAATTTTCTGACCGAGGTCAGAAATGAGCTTTAGAAGCCTTTATACAACAACTTGACACATTGTCACTTTTTTGACCGGGGTCAGAAATAAGCCTTGGAAGCCTTTGCATAATGACTTAGGCATTCATTATATTCATATATTTACACTAATACGATACAAATTGATCATTATTAGGTTTGCCACGCTTCCTTGCTTCTCTTAAACCAGGGCGCTTTTGAGTGCTACCCTTATCTCCATAATGAGGGAGATGAGGACTGCTCTTATCTTCGCTGTCGACTAGCTCACTTCTCTGTCGCTTCCGCGTACTTAGCACTATAGAAGGACGAGGAAGCTGACTCTCCATCATAAACTCATACTCGATCAGTCCAACAGGATCATTATCCTCGGAATCCTCACTATCGCTGATTGGTTCAGGCATGTCAGTGGTAAGCTTAGCCTCTCTCTGTTCGTCTGCTTCTTGCATTGAATCCAAGGACGTATCCTCATCGGGTAGTTCTTCTATTTCAATGTCGAACTGGGTTTTATACCGGAACATTATGATATCCTGGACTGTCTTCGTACTCAGCCGCCCACGTCGGTAGTGGCAGACATCCCGTGCTAAATTGAAAAGACGTTCAACTCTAGCGCCTGTTGCAGGAATAGAGAGAATGTCGCGAGCAACACTGGAAAGAATTGGGAATTCATTACCTGGTCGAAGTTCTCCCAGACATCTAATATGTGTTTTGCATCCTATCGTAGCCTTTGTTGTGTCTCAGTACTGCTGCCGCGTACTGTGGTACGCCACCACTCGATAAACTTTACTTTGGACGCGTTGTTCATCGCGTCGTAGAGGATAAACTGCTTTCTCCGATCGGGGCCGACGCGTTTGAGAGAGCAATCAAGAATAGCCGGTTGAGTGAACTCGGACTCTATCAGTGAGATAGAAGTCTGTTGGCTGTTGAAGAGACTGGGATCAATATTTGGATTAAGGTTAGGATCAAATATATCGGCGACGTAGGAGAGGTCTGGTTGGGAGCTCGGAGGAAGTGAAGAAGGCCCTGCGGTATAGGCACTAGGTTGGGACATGGTTAATGTGATGTAAGGGATAATATAACGACTATAGGAGAGTGAGTGATCTGAACTTACAATAGGTAACTTGCGACCGTGTGAAACGAGGATTACTAGTAAAAGGGGTGCTTTGTATAGATCTGATAGATCGTAAATTGAGTGTAGACCCACTATATATTATAAGCTGATTGGCTATAAGTGTCTTTGTCCATGGGCATGCCCGTGGGCACGCCCGTGGGCACGCCCATGGGAACATACCTAAACGCCCATCTTGAGTTACAATCGAAGGATTTAAAACTCCCAGAATAATAACACAAGTCTTTGAGTGATATAATTGACAGAATTTAGTGATATAAGCTTATAAAATAAGAATTATACTAATTATCTTTCGATCTACCTATGAGAAATATACTAGAGTGAGAGATAAAGTAGAATCCATAAGTAGTATTTTACTTATAGAAAATGCCAGGCATGTACCACTGACTTAAATATATATCTTCAAGCTGTTACAGTATGATTTGATAAGTTAATAAAAATACCACACAATATGATGTATTTCGATTAAAATTTTATTCCAATTCGTATCATATATATACTAGTTTCTCATATACATAGATATTTCAGTAAAATTTATAGATGTTGTAGATTAAAACTGCCATTTTACATGGAGTTGGCAAAACAGGTGTAAATAACAGTTATTTATTATGCAAAGTCAGCGAGTTATACGTCCATTTTGGGTGACTTTATGCAATGGTGGGCATCGTGGGCATGCCCGCCGTGGGCATGCCCGTGGGCCTTGGGCGTTATGGACGGGCACTCGAAAATCCAAATAGCCCAAGGCCCACCGTGGACGGGCCTTGGGCACCTCCTAGGTGCCCATGGACGGGCGATGTCGCAGTCTAAGCAAAAGCAAAAGCGAGGCAAATCCCGGAGTCAGATACAGGTAGAAGCAGGCCTTACAGTACAGGAAGCTTCTCAATTGGATACTGAGCCGGTGGAAGCAATTAAAGCACCTCCCTCCCCTCTACGAAGAAGCCCTTCGCCGGCTTTACAACCACGTACACGGGCCCCGCCAAAGTGTAGTGGTTGTGGTGAAATAGGACATAAGATTAATAGATGCCTAGCTAGATAGATGATTTTACTGTATTTAATTTAATGGCGTTTTGGTTGACATATTTGTATTTAAAATTGGTAGGTTGGGTCGGGTGGCCCACTGGCTTACATGGCCCACTCGCTTACCGAATACGTTAGTTAACTTAGGATCGCAATTGGCGTTCAAATCGTGACAGAAAGATTTAACACCAAACTCCCAACTCCCAACTCCCAAATGTCGGAATATGTCTCATAATTTGATTTTTAAGCATAATACCGTCGGTGTAGACGGAAAAGCCCAAGCTGTAAGTTCGTCAAATCATGCTCCGCCAGGGAAGATTATGCTTACATCCAAGGAGTGCGATTTTTGTCACGCGAGAAAGGTACCGTTGGTCTTTGCCTTAACCCAATGATCTTCAACTGCAAATACAAATCCTAATACCACTCGGTACCCTCTCTAGATTAAGTGCAACAGAAGAATCGAGTGCCAACGCTGTACCGCAGCTGGGGTTACGTGTACTCGAGAGCGGCAGCGACGGACGCGGACGCGTCGCTTGGCAGCGTTGCCGTAAGCGCATCCCTAGAAAGAATTTACACCTTGGTTTCAACCTCCTGACACTTCCTTCGGGGCTTCTATCAGTAGTACTCGTGGAAGACAGTTTGAAGATGATGAACAAGACCCAGACTCGATCACATTTGTTTCGAAAGCCGCAGATACTTACCAACCTTTCACGGACCATGGTGCGGTGGTCAGCGCCCTTAAACAATCAAATAATACAAGCAGTTTGATTATAGATGAGATTAACACTAACACCCATTTGTCTGTGGCCCGGACGGGCGTTTTACGGTCGGCACTGGACATCGTCAAAAGGTTCATATCATCATCACAGCATGCGGACAGCATACCAGATGAAAAGATTACTCCCGATCCTGCATCAAAACTTATTGATTTTCGAATCGAACTTTTCTATATGATGATGGGCGGTATGTTTTTTTATCCTTATTGGGCATTGCACCTCATTCTAAATACTGCAGGTCAAAATGAACGCGACGCCCTAGCTCTCCACTGGCCGGATCACATTTCACCCCTAACTCTGCAGCGAATGTGTTTAGCCTTGATGAGTGGTACTGTTGGTCGGCAAACAGATCTTCAATACAAGCTTTGTGTACTTTACAAGGCTACCATCTTCGTCAGTCGGTGGCTGCGATTTTCCTCGCCGGGGGGATTATCAGACTGTTTAGCCAAATCTAGAAAGCAGTATACTGCAGCTTTCCTTGAATCTCTCAGTATGATTGACTTCTCGAGGTCTCCCAGCCTTGCAATGCTACAAGCGCTTCTTTCTGGTGTCGGTGATCCTCAGTCCCTATGCAGATATGTCGTTAACTTATATCAGGCCACACTAGTACAGCTTCTTGGAGACACGACAAGATCTTGGCACCTGACTGCTCTAGCCTCCCGTGTTGTGGTAGCTTTGGGTTATCATACCTCGACTTCGATCGGCTGTGATGCTGACGAAGAAATCGAAATTCGTCGCTGCTTGTCTTGGTGCTACTATATGGACAAGACACTAAGCATGCTTCTAGTCCGTCCTACATCTTTACCCGTCCTTGCGTCCGACCCGGTAGATCTTCTCAACACGGTTTCTGAAAATCCATTATCATACAAAGTCAGGATATTGGTGAAACTCGCTCAAGTTCAGGATATCTCGTTATCTCTCATGTTAAAAGGTCAAAAAGAAGAGCTCGCAATGGCTCAGGAGCCTGCTTTGCTTGAAGACCTTCAAAATAGACTAAAGTCTATCAGTGAGGAGATTCGGCAGGTGGGAGTTCTTGTCAAATTCCCAACTCCAAATTACTGACATGAATCTCAGTCCCGTCAGAAATTTGCTGAACAGCCCGCTGCTATGATTGAATGGGATGCCATTGACTTCACTTTCTTTTCGATCGCAACGAGTGTCCTTCGCCTTAAATCATTAGCCGTGCAAAACAATAGTAGACGCCAAGAGTGCTTGCGGTACGCACGGAGAGCACTTTTCTCAATGCAGGCATGCCAGAAGCATATCTCTGTTCTACCTAATCTAACAACAGACTTCCTCTTCTGGTATGGTACCTTTATCCAAAAAGTACGATGGTTCTGACGTTCAACAGGACCGCATTACTATATCCTCTGACTCCATTATTTGTGGTTTTTTGTAACGTCGTCGCTACTTCGGATATAGAGGATTTGGAGCTGTTGAAAGATGTCACCTCCACAATATCAAGAATTAAAGATCAATGCACCTTTGGCTCGAATCTTTACAGACTTCTATCCGAATTGATCAAACTCTGTTCCAATCTGCATGATATTCAGCCTAGTCAACCGCCTCATAATCATCATGTTCAAAGTCAAGGATCACCGACTGGTGTTTCATCGATTGTTGGGAAAATCAACAGGACTATCGAAAGTGAAGTCGCCATGTTGAATTTTACGGAGGGTGATGCCAATTCAAGATGGCATGTGCAACAACGAACCCAGCAATCAGATTGTCATCGATCTTGTGAAGGGCCAAAACGTTCTTCAATTTGGGATGAGGGTCTTATGCGGGAGCTCTTCAATACTCACCCGTCCGTTGAGTGGCTTGATTACCACAGTTCTGACTTTCAAGAAACTACGCACCCATGAAGCAAGTGAACCGAAATGTGAATTTTATACCTCTATATATTGAGTTGAATGTAAATTGAGTTTAGCATTTTCGTTCTCAGATACAAAATTTTAGATGCTAGAGCAAGGCTGTTCGTTCAGATTACCAAGTCTATTAGCGGGATAGTCCCTTCTAATTACTTAACCCTTCTTGATACTTCAGTTGGCTCACAATGACAGGATCCACCCCAATCGTTTGCATGTTTTTTTAAGGCAAACAAATTAGTGAACGGCAAAAGCTAGGGAATCTTCTGGGGAAGCATTTGGAATATGACGCGACGTCTTCACCTACAGTGATAATAAACAGCAGTAACTGAGCAATGACTTGAAGAAGTCTTTATTTATATTCACAGCACCCATAAAAGTGTTTAAAACCTGGGCAATGAAGCTTATGACGGGAGCTCGAAATGAACTCTAAAAAAATGTGATCCGCTTGTAAGAAGTCACTCCACCCAACCCAATACAGCTATTCTATCTCAAAAATGCCTTACATGTCTATTTTTAGTTCCGTGCAAAGCCCTCTAGAGCACGAGTAGAAAAAAAGTATCGGGGACTAGATTATCGTGGACTAACAAAGACGTGTATTAGTAAGATCGTCACTTATTGCTAGTTAGTTATAAACTTTTTCTCTAGAGTAGTACGATAGCTTTCTTGTATCTTTAGTTAACAAAAAACTATCGGAGACGAAGGAGGTATACGGTACTGTTTTACTGCAGCACTGTCTATCAGGAAGATCCTATAACGTAATTCACGGCCGAGCCGCGCACCCCAAAACACATAGTAAATGCGATAAATTACCAATTTATATATCAAGAACCATATCTATTGATGATAGGATATTAAAATCTTATGATCTAGATAGTATTTCTAACTTACTAGAGAAGTATAGGACAATTAGTTGAAGCATTGATTCAGATATATGTATTTGTCCCATATACCAAAACTACGCCGTATCTTATGGTAACCCATCGGGAATGATTATTGAAATTGCTTAAGACTAAGATATGTTATTTCACACGCTAAGAAAGTCATATATCCTAGTATTTAAGTAAAAATAAAATATGGTTGTTCAGATATGAAATGGTAATTTATCGAATTTACTTTGTGTTTTGGGGTGCGCGGCTCGGCCGTGAATTACGTTATTTTCCGGAGCTTGGCCCATATCATTAATCGGGTCAATCCGAACTAATCATTCGCATCCGGTAACTTCCCAAAAGGTACATCCTCCCGAAATTCCGCATCTCGGACTTTCGGGCTTTGGATATATGAAGATCGTTTTTTCCGGGTCTGTACTCTAACCGGGCTCTCGGCCTTCTTTCTTTGCCTTTCGCTGTGATATTTCTACGTCGAACATTAGGCCGGCCCAAAATTCCCTTTGGAGATTACGAGCGAACCGGAAATCAAAGACATTTTTCAATCTGTTAGTCCCATATAGACGAACATACAAATGCTTTGGACACTCTATTTTCACGGCCCCTTTTAATAATTCATCACTATCTTGCAATTGCCTTCCAATTTCCCATTCCAATAACAGATTTCTCAATTTCGTGTCTCGCTATGGAAGAATCAGAGACCCCAACACCGGCTGGATCCCTTCCACCCTCGCTGAATGAGAAATGGACGGAAAAGGAAGACCGATGGCATCTTATCGACAAACTGGAGGAGTTCAACCAACGGGATCTTGCTTCCGGATTCAAACCTCGGCAACTTGGTGTCACCTGGAAAAATCTCACGGTCAAAGGAACTAGTGCCGAAGCTGCAATCAATGAAAACTTCGTTTCGCAGTTCGACCTTCGCCGGCACCTTTCCCGTTTCCGACGCAGGAATTCTCTACAAACAATCTTGGACCAAAGCCATGGCTGCGTTAAGCCTGGTGAGATGCTGCTTGTTTTGGGCAGACCTGGGTCAGGTTGTACCACGTTGCTCAAGATGCTCTCCAACAGGCGAGCAGGCTACCAGAAAATTGATGGGGACGTTCGATTTGGAGATATGTCGCACGAAGAAGCAGAGAAATATCGTGGCCAAATCGTCATGAACACCGAAGATGAAACGTTTTTCCCTACCCTCACTGTCGGCGAGACGACCATATTTGCGACTAGCGGAAAGATCCCAGCCCATCTCCCCGAAGGTTGCAAATCAAGACACGAGTACCAAAATGAGCTGAGCGATTTCCTACTTCGCTCGCTTGGAATATCCCACACCGCAACTACCAAAGTTGGAAACGAGTATGTTCGTGGTGTATCGGGAGGTGAGAGGAAGCGTGTTTCTATCCTAGAGTGCCTTGCTGCCCGAGGATCGATTTACTGCTGGGATAACAGTACCAGAGGCCTTGACGCCAGTAGTGCGCTGGACTGGGCAAAAGCCATTCGAGCAATGACAGATGTCTACTCCCTGTCTTCCATCGTGACGCTTTATCAAGCTGGAAACCAGATCTACGACCTTTTTGACAAAGTCCTCGTTCTGGACGAAGGAAAGCAGATATACTACGGCCCAATGAGTCAGGCTCGTGGTTTCATGGAAGACCTTGGATTTGTGTGCGAGGATGGCGCCAACGTCGCTGACTTCCTAACCGGAGTTACAGTGCCGACTGAGCGCCAGATTCGCTCAGGCTTCGAAGCCAGCTTCCCGCGCGACGCAGAATCTATCCGCTCTTCATACGAAAACACAGATATTTTCAAAAACGCCGTTGCCCATTATTCATACCCCAACTCAGAGCTTGCTAGTCGGCGAACGTCAGACTTCAAGGAAAGCGTCGCTCTCGAAAGAGCATCCAAACGCAGCCAATACACCGTCGACTTTGTCTCTCAAGTGAAGGCATGTATTATTCGTCAATACCAGATCATCGCTGGGGATATGGTTACTTTTGGAATGAAACAAGGCTCGAACATCGCCCAAGCTTTGATAGCTGGTTCTCTATACTACCAAGCAGCCGACGACTCCTCCGGGGTGTTTATCAAAGGGGGCGTGCTGTTCTGGTCTGTGCTATACAACAGCATGACCGCAATGTCTGAGGTTGTGGACTCTTTCACAGGCCGACCTGTCATCCTGAAGCACAAATCTTTGGCCTACGTTCATCCAGCAGCCATCTGCATCGCCCAAATTGCCGCAGATATCCCTATCATTATTCTTCAAGTTACTACATGGTCCCTCATCATCTATTTCATGGCTGGCCTGGTCCTTGATGCATCGAATTTCTTCACATACTGGACTATTTTGTTCGTTACCAACATGTGTGCCTGTGGGCTGTTCCGTGCAATTGGCGCTGTTTTCGGTTCATTCAACACCGCTGCCCAGCTCTCCGGATATGCGATCGCTATCATGGCTATGTATGCTGGATATCAAATCCATACAACGCAGATGCATCCGTGGTTTGGCTGGCTATATTGGCTCAATCCATTGTCATACGGATTTGAGGCATTGATGGGAAACGAGTTTCATCTTCATGCGATCAAATGTGTGAACACCAATCTGATTCCCAATGGCCCTGGTTATAGCCAGGACGAGCATGCCTCGTGTGCTGGCATCGGGGGTGCACAGCCAGGAGCTCTCTCTTTGACAGGCGATGAATATCTTGCGTCTTTGATGTATAGCCACACTCACATTTGGAGAAATTTCGGAATACTGTGTGCGTGGTGGGTTGTGTACGTCGGAATCACACTAATTGGAGTCATTCGCTGGCATGATGCTTCTGAGTCGGGAGCTTCGCTGCTCATTCCTCGCGAAAGATTAGCTTCTCACCAGCGGCTTTCTCCCGTTGACGAAGAGTCCCAGTGTACGGAGAGAAGGAAGGTTAAGCATTCGTCCAATCCGAACGAGTCACTCCAACAGCCTGCCCCCGCTGAACAGGAAATACTACAAAATACTTCAATTTTCACGTGGAAAGCTCTGACATATACTGTTAAGACATCCTCAGGCCCTCGAGTGCTCCTCGATAATGTTTATGGCTGGGTTAAGCCCGGAACCCTCACTGCACTCATGGGCTCGTCAGGAGCAGGAAAAACAACCCTTTTGGATGTTCTCGCGCAGAGAAAAACCGAAGGAACAATCAAAGGATCAATTCTGGTCGATGGCCATCCCCTCCCCATATCCTTTCAACGCTCGGCCGCCTACACGGAACAGCTCGATGTCCACGAGCCCTATGCCACAGTGAGGGAGGCATTGCAGTTCTCTGCTCTTCTTCGTCAATCCCGAGATATCCCTGAGGTTGAAAAGCTCAGATATGTCGATGTCATCATTGATTTACTGGAGCTTCACGACATCGCCGACTCCCTGATTGGAAAGCCTGGCGCAGGGCACGGCTTGAGTATTGAACAACGGAAGCGCTTGACTATTGGAGTGGAATTGGTCTCGAAGCCTAGAATTCTTATCTTCTTGGACGAACCTACCTCAGGTCTGGATGGCCAGTCAGCATTCAACACCGTCCGCTTTTTGAGAAAGCTTGCTGACGCGGGCCAATCTGTCTTGGTAACGATCCACCAGCCGTCCGCCCAGCTCATGGCACAATTTGACAGGCTTCTACTCTTGAAATCTGGCGGGAAGATGGTATATCTTGGTGACATCGGAAAGAATTGCCAGACGATCAAGGATTATTTTGGGAGATATGGAGCACCTTGCCCTATTTCGTCCAATCCGGCGGAGCACATGATTGATGTGGTTTCAGGCCGCTTCTCAGATACCGATTGGCATCAGACATGGCTTAATTCCCCTGAGCACAAGGACACGACCAACGAGCTCGAGGCTATCCTGCAACAGTCGGTTGCCAAAGGTCCCATGGAGGAGGATGGTTTTGAATTTGCCGTACCACTGGCTGTCCAGACCAAATACGTCTTGCGCCGCATGAATCTAGCGCTGTTCCGGAATACGTCCTATATCAACAACAAGATTGCTCTCCACATTGGTCTGGGACTATTCAATGGGTTCAGCTACTGGAAAATCGGACAATCGGCAGCCGATTTACAGCTCAAGCTTTTCACCGTATTCGTTTGGATGTTTGTTGCGCCCGGTGTCATCAATCAACTTCAGCCCCTCTTCATTGAGTGCCGGGATCTTTATGATGCCCGAGAGAAGAAAGCAAGAATATACTCTTGGAAAGCCTTCGTCACAGCTTTGGTCATCTCTGAAATGCCATACCTTTGCCTCTGTGCCGTCTTGTATTTCGCATGCTGGTACTACACAGTCGGCAGCCCCACGGAGTCCGATAAAGCAGGTGCTGCATTTTTTGTGGTTCTTATATACGAATTTCTCTACACATCGATTGGACAATTCATTGCAGCCTATGCACCGAATGCTGTATTTGCTGCACTGACCAATCCGCTTCTTGTTGGAATCATTGTATCCTTTTGTGGAATCCTGGTCCCTTACGAGCAAATCGTTGCTTTTTGGAGATACTGGATGTATTGGCTGAACCCGACGACGTACCTGGTTGGTAGTATGCTTACATTCACCATATTTGACGCCGAAGTTGAATGCGCGACCGAAGAGCTGTCGCTATTTGACCCGCCCAGTAACATGACTTGTGGCCAATATCTAGTCCCCTACCTTAACACTTCGGGTGCAAACCTCTTGAACCCAGAAGACTCGCTCGGCTGTCGTGTTTGCCCTTACTCTAAGGGAAGTGACTATCTTCATACCATCAACATCAATGAGTGGTATTTTGGATGGAGAGACGTGGGTATCACCGTTCTCTTCGTCATCAGCTCATACGCTTTGGTATATTTCTTCATGGCACTGAAAACAAAGCCTTCCAAAAAGGCCGAGTGAGGATTAAAATTCGTGATCAAGACCTGCGCAATGAGGACTGTTCGTTTGGATTCGCCGTTTCCTTGCTTCTTTACACTTTATATTTCGCACATTTCTCCGTCGCTGGTTCAGGTCTTTACTGCCACCCTTTGCTCCATTGGGAAACATGTTCAACTTAGAGGTCAATTATAGATTAAATACAGTATTTATTTGCTTTTCCCTTTTTCCAACCATGGTACCGTATTGATAATCATGAAGAAGGGTGTATTCACATGCAGTAGTCACATTGCACACTCCAATCTGACCATTTTAGTTGCTACTCTTTGTAGGGAAACTAACCCAAGCCGTGAATAACTATATAGTAGTAATCATACGCGAGTAAAGAGAGGTATATAGGACCTAATAGCCGGCCACAGAAAACGGTAGATTGCTTCCGTATAAAGACGTTCTAAGGGCCCGAAAGAGTCTATAAATTTTAAACTGAGCTGAGCAATAACCGCTTGTTTCCACGCTTAGAAACCTGCTTAGCCTTGCGCTTCTCCCCTGATCTTCTAAGAAACTTGTCCTCGGCGTTCAAATTCTATTGCTGCATGGGATCTTGCTTCGCTACCGTCATGTCGCGTTTCCTCTAGAATAGCGGTCAAAGAGGTTTGATGGATTAGATTATCAAAGGCCACTATGTATCGCTAAACAAAACTACGCTCCGAGCGCATGCAAACGCGAATCTACCCGCAGCGAATGTGGAGAAACGAGAGAAACGCAATCGGACTGCCAGGCATATACCATATGAAGGTGGCCTTACTGTTGAAAAGGGTCTATAGCTAGCTCAGCAGAAAGATAAGCCAGTTTAGCGGATGAGGTTATATCCCATGCGCGGGGCGAATGGCCTATTCAGCCAGATCAGCAGGCTACTAGAGCTCCAGTGAGGTCTAGCGGGCTTAGGGAGAATGAGCAGAGGATTATTTCTTGTAAAATTTGCTATTTTAAATCAATTAATGCGTTCTGGTTGAGAGGCCTTGGTCTGAAATTCTGTGGTTGGGGTAGGTGTTTCAGTCGGTTTTTGTTGTAACGCAAAAGGGAGCTTGGTTATGATCTTCCTAGAGGGCTACAAAGAGGACATATATATATATACAGCATGAACCCATCCAAGTTGACTGGAAAGCAACTTAGGCTTGGTACAGACGGACAGGAATTCTTTCCAATGTTGCAGCTTCATTGATGAGTAACCTTCATTGATGAGTAACAACAGCCTCATGTCGCAGCAGTGTGTTTCATGCGGCCGTGGATTACGTTAGAGTATTTCCTTCCTGATATTCACAGAGACTACAACTAAGTGTCCCGTTTTTCACATGCAATGTCCCCAGCTTAAATTATTGTGGGCCTCATTAGAGCAAGGTTTCTGATGTACGTTGGTTCTATGATCTGACAGAGAGGGTGCTAGTCACCCTCATATTTACTGCCGGAATTTCTCGAGCACTTTCGTCGGATTAGCCTTTCTGATCGCAGAACATAACCTTCCACTGGCGCGTGGGTCTTTGGAGCTAGATTTTTTGTTTGCTATCAGTATAGTCCTGTATACAGAATGGGTCGAAACTCCGAAGAGGCCCTGCTGAAAATAATGTTTCTGGGTCCATACCCTTATTTAATTTTATTGGCTTTACATCTGAAGCAGCAAATATTTATTCAGGTAAATTAAGTACACCACGCTTAAATAAGTAACAAAATGAATCCGCTTCAATTTCAAATCATCTCAAACTGTCCGCTCTGTGCTCGCAGACCTAAGCCTTCATCTTTCGTATTGTTCTACTCATTCGTAGTGCTATGCTTGTCTGGTACAAAATGGCTAAGAAATAGTTACGGCCCTCCTTGTAGCTTAAGGTTCGAGTTATGATGAAGAAATTCCCTATAGGCGTTTTTCAGAAAATTCATCCTGTCGTTGGAGCGTGTCAAGCTCCGATGTATGCCAGCGTTGTCATAAATGGTCATGAATAATGGTATTATTTACAAGAGAAGTAGAACCAAAGCGCGGTATAAAGCCTTTGAGGCGATCGAATTTATCTTATAGATAGCAAAGAAAGAAGCTTTTGCTGATTTAACTAACTCTGCCCTGATGATGCCCTTTCCGTCTGTAAATCTGTGATGGGTTGGCCGAAATAAGTCCTGAGTGTGTGAGACCAATCATAGAAATGTCGTAAATAGTAAGGAAGTCCATACTTCTGTCGCTGCATACGAGGCACTGATCGTCCAAAGACGATTCTAGGAAAGGCCGCCACGGGCGACGGTATTATATGAAATTTATTGCTAACAGTATCGGCTCAAGGGTCACAATACCGTATCTCTCCCCACCACAGCCTTAGCACGGTAGAATCCATGAAAAGAGACCTATGAGATAGAGGCTCTTTAATAACATTGGAAACATTTTCAGGCCGGGTGGAAGGCATTAATGGTAATGTGACAGATGATAAACTATATGAACCTAATCTCACGGCTGTTCAGAAAGGAAGATTTCAATGTAGTTGCAGGATAAAGACAGAACAAGGAACTCTTTATAGTGGTCTCGGTTCCAAAGCTGATGTTACCACCTTATACTTTCTTACCCTCTCCCCAAGCCTACGCTATGATAAACCTAGATATGTTGGGGCAACTTCTCACATTTTGCCTATAAATTAGTAAGTGTCTTGTTTATGGTTGGCTGTGCTATAAAACAACAGATTCAATCAAACTTCCATTCAAATATTGAGTCATATCACGCGCTATTATTCTTGTTAAGTTTGTTTCGGGGACTTCTATTCGAATCGTGCGAGATCTTTCCGCAGACCTCTAAATCAAGTGCACTGCTTCCGCAACCAAGTTGAACACAACATTCACGTGTCCTTGGAATTTGATAGCGTGATAAATAAAGAGCGGGTGGGCCTAATGACGCAAAACCGTGGTATCAAGAGAATCGAGAGGTGGCCACAAGGTACAAAGACACAAGTAAACAAAAAAAGAGCCAAATGTATTGATAAACCAATTGACCTGATACAAATGAGCTAGTCCGATAGGAATCAAAATCCGTGGGGCGACGTTGTTGATGACCCCTGGCAAATTGATTCCGACGAAGCTAAGCTCGGTCACGAACGCACGCCAATTTATACCAGCCCTATACCGGTAACAGCCACGAGGGTGGTATAGGTCAGGCAGATTTAACTTCCTCCGGCGGATAAGGAAATAATCTGCGATCATGATGCTGCAGATGGGGCTTATGAAAACTCCATAAGCAGACATGAAACTTAGAAACTTGGAAGCACTGTTGACAATCAACCATGGCACCATGCCCCATGCACCGAGAAGTAAACAGAGTAGTGAGCCACGTCTAATAGTTATCAATGATGGTACAAAGGACATGACATCATGACCGAAGGGAATGGAGTTTGCAGAGATATCACAAGATATTTGAGCAAGCATCCACAGGATAGCACAAATGAAGGCAAGGAAGCGACTGCCCCCCCGTACTACCCCAGTATGGAAGCATTTGGACAGGACTGGATATGTCTTCTCCGTATAGTACCCGCCCAGCACCAACCACTGCCAGACCGAGAACAGCGTAAATGGTTTTGATAACAGGGATGGCTAATGCCTGGTACCAATGCCCACGGCTCCTAGGGTTATGTTAGAACGCTTTTCTGAGCTAATCAAAGGCCAGAATATGAACATACTCTTTCCGAGCAAACCGTGAATAATCCGACATGTTTATCGTATTGGTAAGCCAAGAGTTGGTAGTAGATGAGAAAGTAGCAAGCCAAAGCCAAATGTGCGCTTGTCCTGACACTTTTGCTGGCTGGTTGAATATTCCTTGAAGGTCACCAGCTTTAACACAGATCCAGACCGCCATTGCAATAGAGACCTAGTAACAGTGAGTTTTCAGGCGAACATCAGTTCGAAGAGGATTTTACCGGAATAATGAGTATGGTTTTTAATAGAAATAGCCGTCTTTTAAGCGGTTAATCTTGTGAAACAATAGAAGAATGATGATGAGGCATACTTAAGTCGTTGGACTGGAATCATCATAAATGGAATGTGTAAGCTGGTGAATAGAAAGAATGATACCATTTGTTCTGTTGATATTCCAGCTGACTTGGGCAGGTGGTTGGCCATGTTTCGATAGCCAGGCCATATTGCAGCAATTGCCTGGGTATTGATGTTAGTGATTTAGAAGGTAATACGGATGGAAACAACAAGCCTCGGTCATACCAAAGAGTCCATAATAACAGTTCACACCGAACCAAACGGCGGACAGAATAGCACGAGAGAAAACGGCGAAATTCCCAAAGTAATACCCAAAGCTCGAGCGAATGGCTATAGGGAAGGGAATATGATAATCAATTCCAACATATCCGTTCAAAACAGTGGGCAGGCCGTTGCAAACTCCCGAGAGGAAAACGATCAGAATGGCATCCACGGTACTCAGTCCCACGAGGAGAGGTGCTGTCCCAATAGTCCAGCTGGTGATATTGACAAGGTCAGAAAACCAATAGTTCACAAAATCAAGTCCCTTCCAGGTCTGTAGCTCAGGGCCAATTGGATCAGAATCTTGGCTAATTTATTAGTTATGCATATATTATTAATCAGCAATAACGATAGCTCCCTACCTTTGCTGCTCGGTATTCCAGCAGGAGCCAGGCTGCTAGGTTCTTTCGGGATTTTCCATGCTTCCATCGAAGAAAATTGAACTTTTAATTCGGTAATGTGACATTTCATCCGTGTTTTCATCATAGGTAGCAGCGCCATTGTTGAAATGTTTCTTGTAATCCGTTGCTTCTCGGTATTAAAGACCGACGCTAAATAATACTGCGGAAACTTTTATACTAAGATGGCCAGAGTGCTAGTTTTCAAAATGTGTGATAACGTGAGTCCCCAATCGAATCACGAAGATATGAATATCATAGAACCTCCTAAAAGCGCCCATCTGATTGTGTATCTCGAGAGCAGGAGATTGGGTATGATTCAGCTCAGTAATATCCCACGGACGAGTTCTCCAGAGGGTGAGATAAACTCCACGATCCCGTTATCGCATATCTCGGCCGTGGGGAACATGAAGGTGGGCGGCCGGATCATGTGATAGATAAATTAGCTTGGCAGTGAGGTGCGAACTTAACGACAGACATTTCAACAGAGCCTTTTTTTCAGCACGAGGACTTTTGCAGACTTTAAGTGGCAGCTCGCGTCTAGCACTCTATTCTCATTATTTCCATTGTCTACAAATTCGAAATACGCGCGATATTTCTCTCAGAATGGAGTTTCCTATCATCTCTTTGAAAGACTTCCCATCCGAATTTGACAAGATTTCCAAACAAATCTTCGAGGCCAGCCAGGAATGGGGATTTTTTATTGTGACAGACCATGGAATCAATGGAATCAACCGAATGTTCGACCGGGTGATTTTTTACGAGACAACCAACTTTGAACGTGGAAACTACTAACAACTATACTAGGCGCGTGAATTCTTTGACTTACCAATGGACATCAAGTCCGAGAAGATTCTAAATGAAGACCCAGTAGGATATGATGGACATCAGGCTACCTCGTAAGAATTACCAAAGTGATGGCCAAAAGAAAGTGACAAATATACCAACCAACATCTATCTATAGTTTTGCTGCTTCAGAGGGCATGTCTTTCGGGCTTCCCGCAGGGCAATTATTCAAAAGTGACAACATTCATGCCTGGTGGGATGCGGATAAGCTGACTGAAGTTGAATCCTTCAAGGCTCAGTGCAATGAGCTAAACCTCAGAATAATGTCTTGCTTCGCCGTCAACATGGACCTTCCGAAAGACTTTTTTGCAGCTTCGCACAGACAAGTATTGCCCGGGAACACGCTCAAGCTTATCAAATACCCGAAACTGGATGAACAGCCAGGAGCCTTTATTCCTCGATTATCTGAGCACACCGACTGGGGAAGCGTGACTCTGTTGTTCACAAAGTCGCCGGGTCTAGAGGTTCGCGACCCGAGCAATCAATGGCATGAAGTGCCCGTCATTCCTGGCGCAGTTACTATCAATATTGGTGACGCTCTATCTCTATGGACTGGAAAGCAGCTCAAATCCACCATGCACCGCATTTCTTGGGATAAAGTACCAAGATCTCAGGATCGTTATAGTATACCTTACTTCGTGCACCCAAATTTCGGTATGTTGTATTGCATCTGATTTAATTTTCCTTGTTTCTTCAATGACCTGATCCTGACCCTTATAGAAACTAAGCTTCAGCTCAAGATACTGCCGGATAATACCGATGAGCAACAACTGACGTATGCCGACTACTACAAAGTCCGACTTCGATTGACTTGGGGTAGTTTAGAACAGAAGGATGGTGCTAGAAACTTTGGCGATGTGGACAACAAGACATTGAAGTATTTGAAAACGCTAGGTGTTGCGAACGCAGGTAATCTGAAATCGAACAGTATCACCCTATAAGTGTCCAGCTTTTGGTGATACGCTTCGTTGCCGGGGTCGATTGTCGCGGAAAGCCAAGACGAGAGTAGCTGTGGACAGTGAACTTGGTATATGCCTTGTCCGTGTAAGCTACATTTGTCACTTCTTCGTGCAGATCTCCGAATTAAATTACAGTTTTTTTCCTTGAATAAAATAGTTGCAAGTGCGAAAGGTTAACGGGGAATCATTGAATACCCGGAGCATCAAATGAACCAGGGGAACTAATTCGCGAGTATACGAAATTTTTTGAAGCCCGTTCGTTCCCCTACAAGTAGTAGAATCTCTAATCAATAATCTAATCTAATGTTCACACCGAGAAAACTCCAGTTGTAGTCGTGATTCAGAGCCAAATCAAGAACCTTCTGAATTAGAAGTCGTATTCGAAGCACGGCTGGCCAGGGCAGGCCATGCCATCCCTTCCGAAACAACCCGTGGCAAGCGGAAGAACGATGAATGAAACTCGACCGCGGAATAGAAGATGAAGCACTAGACCTCGGCAGAGTCCACGTATGGACTGTCCAAAGCTGCCCAAAGCTGCCTACTGGGCGGGTTTGGACGGTCCACTAATATCCATGGGCGGACAGGATAAGGGGGTGTCCGCCCACTGTCCAAACCTGCCCGCCCAAACCCGCCTATACGGGGTATTTATACATAGATATGCTTATAATCTTGCTGAATAATCATATTTATACATTGTTTAATGCACGAATGGGCAGGTTGGGACAGGTTTGGACAGGTTTGGTACTTAAGCGCGTGCGGGCTGGGCTGGACTTAGCGCAGTTGGAAGTTGGACACTAGGGGGCGTCCATGGACGGGTCATGGACATCTTAGGGGTGTCCATGGACGGACTCTGCCGAGATCTATGAAGCACATATGTCAGGCCTGCGTTTCAGATAGCAAGTTGTGTATTGGAAATAGAGTGGGGAGCGAGGCTCGGCCGCGGACTTGATAAAGATCCCGTGGGTTACTTGCATCATGATTAGTTGTGTCAATTGTCGATTATTCAGAGCACCATTCCTATAAATGGCCCTAAATGAGCACCTAAGCGAGACCATTGATCTGAGTACTTTTCTTCACATCACAACGATTCAACGATTTTAGCTTTATCGCAGATATGCCGACCAAACAGGCTCCACCGATAATTGACTTTTCGCGTACGTCAGCTGTCTCGTTATCAGATGACACGATCAAGTTTATTTCTTTAGTTCATTCAGCTGATTTATCTTCTTCAAGCTTTCTACGGGGAAGATCAGCCCGCGAGACATAGACTTATCGAGCAAGTTCGCTCTGCATGTGAAAGCTTCGGCTTCTTCCAAATTATCAACCATGGCGTTCCAGAGTCCCTCCGACAGGGAATCCTAAAACAATCGGATGATTTTTTTAAACTCCCGTTGGAGATCAAGGAGAAGTATAACAAGGGCAAGCCACTGCGTTAGATTCATGTTTGCGAAGCTCTCCGCTAATATGGCGAATCACTAGACATTGGCGGCTTTAACCGTGGTTACGAACGGTTGCGAGCGCAGAACTTTGAGAAAAAAACCGAGGGTGACTTGAAAGAGGGTTACTATTTTGGCACCGACCTCCCTCTTGACCACCCTTACGTTGTTGGACGTAAAATCAACTTGGGACCTAACAAGTATCCCGAAGATGTATCCGACCCAGAATCATTCAAGAAGATTGTCGACAGCTATTTCAAAGCAATTGAGAAGCTGGCGCACAATATTTTGAGGGTTCTGGCTTCTACATTGAACTTAGATCAGGATTTTTTCGCAGACTACGTTGACACGCCGATCGCTATACTACGTCTATTGCATTATCCCCCCCAGCCGGCTAATGCATCTTCTGATGAGAGAGGTAAGGGAGTCACGAACGTGGTGGAGCAAGAAAAGCCTCTAACAATCGGATTAATTAGGAATTGGGGCTCACACTGACTTTGGTGGTATCACTATTCTTCTGCAAGACATGGTCGGTGGCCTCCAGGTGTGGAAAAAAGAAAACTCAACTTGGGTTGACGTGAAGCCTCTGGAAGGTGCCTTCGTCGTAAACCTTGGCAACATGATGATGCGGTGGACTAATGACCGTTACGTGTCCAATCTGCACCGCGTGATCAATAAGACAGGAAAAGAACGTTACTCTGTCCCTTTCTTTTTCTCTGGTAACCCAGAGTATATTGTGAAATGTCTGTCAGGCTGTGAAGAAGCCAGCGGCGCCAAGTACCCTCCTATCTCGGTCGAGGATTGGATTGCAGGTCGGTACGCGGATACTTATGGTGCGAAGGATAATAATAAGGCGATGAAGGATTTGTCGGCCGAGGCTGAGAAGGCTTATGCATGAAATATGGCAATTAAAGAAAAGAGGGGGGGAGGGGTTAATTTATCCCTGTACTTCGTTTCCTAAGAAATTTCCCAATAAGCACACATACATACCTCGATCCCACTAACTACCTAAAACTAGTTGGTACTAGTGATTAAGAGTGGTCTTAATTAGCTCGTGGATACTAAGAAGTTGTTTTCATTTTTGCTTCTCTCCTATATGCGCTGGTGTCTGAAAGCTGCAGTACCTACTTAGTCCAGACTTCAAAATAAACCCCGATTCCAACTCAAACCTAACCGAACCTGTCCCGGGTTTTGGTCAAATTCTATAACCCATGGGGTACCCATCTTGGTGTAAGCAGACTGAACAACCCTGCATCCCGTAACTGCAGAAATAATGCAGTCTCCTACTAAATTTTCGAGTATTTTGATTACACATCTTTTGAGCAAACTAGTTTTCTGCAGTTCGAGCAAATTGAATTCATCATAATCTACCAATAATGCACGACAACATCATCCTCTCTTCGTACTAGCTTTCGCCCTGACACTCATACCTGAGTAGAGCTCTCTGGTAGCTATGGTTCAGTCTCCCCTATATCTACTAGATCAGAAGCTCTGTCCTCCTGTTATTCGGTATTACCTATCATATTTATCTCTAGGCCCTCTGAATATTCATTCCATTTCTCTCTTACTACCTCAATCTCAAAGACCTGCTCCAGTTGTCCTACCTCATTCTCCCTAAGATCAACCCTTGTTGCACACAGAAACAATATCATCTCTTCCACTGTAACTAACTTCAGGTGACTACGACGAAAATGGCAAACATCTCGAGCAGCATTGAATAGTGGCTCTATCCTAGTACCTGTTGCCGGAATAAAGAACACGTCACAGGCGAGGAAGGGGATCATAGGGAAATGAGATTGGTTCTCTCTCCAGAATTGAAAAGGCTAAACATCAATTTTACCTATCAGATCAACTCGTTAGTATTATACCAAATCAAGCATTTCGGTTAGAGCTTACCGTTCGCAAGATATTGAGAGTGTTGTAATGCAAAAGAAAGCTTGATTAATCTTCCTGAGGGAATACATGAGGGTATATAAACAACATGAAGTCCAAGTTAATTTCCAACCAATTTGGTTCTTCCCATACATAGAGCAGGAATTACTTCCGATATTGCGGCTTCATTCCTGAGCACAGCGATTAGTGATCAAGGTTGGTGGTGTTCGCTGGTAAAGATCGCGAATTATAAAGCGATACACACCCCCGTGTGCACTGCTCGGATCGCCGAACAGAGGGACAAGGCCAGTTCACCTCGTAGATCCCGAGAAAGCAGTCTTTAGTCTATTTCCTAGAGATAGAACTGTGCGGATATCTCGCTAAGCAGTTAACCTATTTTGAGGCGTAAAATTGTACAGTACTTACGGCCATCACTAATACCCCTTTCGACCGTATATACTGATGCGTAAAGTCATAGTACTCAAGTGCCCAGCGAAGATATATAGTCGCATACTTGGGGGTTAAGCTTAGGCGCTCAAGGACGAATCACTTTCGGCGGCCTTATTCGTGCATAAAGCGCTAGATAGAGGTTTGTTTCACCTTATTTAAGACACCTTTAAGGAGGTCCTAAATTAAAACGCATGGAATTTTGTTAATCATATCGTCAATCTTCTTAATATCGTCCTTTTAAGCTTCCGAGGGCGCCTAGAGCGTAGTAGCTAGTAATTAATTCTTTTCGATGCGGCCAAAATCGTAGATTCAATGATAGATAGTGGAATTGTAGGATACGTCTTGTGAATCTGATTATAAGACCGCTTAGCAACTATCTATAATTTAATAAGTTTTGTGCGCGAGATAGGTTGAGTTCTTGGTTTCTCTGATGTAGTGGGCGAATAGAGGCTCTTGTAGAAGGTAGTTTAGTCTGATGTGATCGAATAGGAGGCATATTACCCAGAGAAATAGGCGATCTGAATAGACTGCGACATCGCCCGTCCATGGGCACCTAGGAGGTGCCCAAGGCCCGTCCACGGTGGGCCTTGGGCTATTTGGATTTTCTAGTGCCCGTCCATAACGCCCAAGGCCCACGGGCATGCCCACGGCGGGCATGCCCACGATGCCCACCATTGCATAAAGTCACCCAAAATGGACGTATAACTCGCTGACTTTGCATAATAAATAACTGTTATTTACACCTGTTTTGCCAACTCCATGTAAAATGGCAGTTTTAATCTACAACATCTATAAATTTTACTGAAATATCTATGTATATGAGAAACTAGTATATATATGATACGAATTGGACTAAAATTTTAATCGAAATACATCATGTTGTGTGGTATTTTTATTAACTTATCAAATCATACTGTAACAGCTTGAAGATATATATTCAAGTCAGTGGTACATGCCTGGCATTTTCTATAAGTAAAATACTACTTATGGATTCTACTTTATCTCTCACTCTGGTATATTTCTTATAGGTAGATCGAAAGATAATTAGTATAATTCTTATTTTATAAGCTTATATCACTGAATTCTGTCAATTATATCACTCAAAGACTTATGTTATTATTCTAGGAGTTTTAAATCCTTCGATTGTAACTCAAGATGGGCGTTTAGGTATGTTCCCATGGGCGTGCCCACGGGCGTGCCCACGGGCATGCCCATGGACAAAGACACTTATAGCCAATCAGCTTATAATATATAGTGGGTCTACACTCAATTTACGATCTATCAGATCTATACAAAGCACCCCTTTTACTAGTAATCCTCGTTTCACACGGTCGCAAGTTACCTATTGTAAGTTCAGATCACTCACTCTCCTATAGTCGTTATATTATCCCTTACATCACATTAACCATGTCCCAACCTAGTGCCTATACCGCAGGGCCTTCTTCACTTCCTCCGAGCTCCCAACCAGACCTCTCCTACGTCGCCGATATATTTGATCCTAACCTTGATCCAAATATTGATCCCAGTCTCTTCAACAGCCAACAGACTTCTATCTCACTGATAGAGTCCGAGTTCACTCAACCGGCTATTCTTGATTGCTCTCTCAAACGCGTCGGCCCCGATCGGAGAAAGCAGTTTATCCTCTACGACGCGATGAACAACGCGTCCAAAGTAAAGTTTATCGAGTGGTGGCGTACCACAGTACGCGGCAGCAGTACTGAGACACAACAAAGGCTACGATGGGATGCAAAACACATATCAGATGTCTGGGAGAACTTCGACCAGGTAGCACATCATATTACAGGCGAACCTTTGGTCATGTGTCGGACGTGTGGGGTTACATTGCCTCATCCAAGTACAAAGCAAAGCGGCACCAATACACTCAAGCGGCATCTAGCCTCAGGCAAATGCCAAAAGGGTGGTAAAAGCAAGGCTACACAACAGTCGATTAAGGAGACCATGCAGCATATACCGGTAAGTCTTATATTATTATACCCTTCAAGATAACTAACATATTACATATTAGGCACTGGAGTTATCTTATAACTCAAAATTCTCGAATGATGAATGGGAAAGAGAGCAGATTGAATGTCTTACCAGTCTGAACCTCCCTTTCCGGATACTTGAGAGGAAGCAATTTGCTTCCTTGATTCGAATGGCACAAAAGGCTCCAGCTGAACCCACTTTACTCCATCCTCGCACTGCTCAACGCCGGCTCAAGAAATTGGTCGACGAGGAGCAACATTCAATTCTCGCTACCTTACCACAAGATGCGAAGCTCTCAATTGCCCTCGACTGCTGGACATCGCCTTTTCAGCAGGCATTCATGGCAATCACAGGGTACTTTATCGACCGAGACTGGAATTACCGTGAGCTCCTACTTGGTTTCGAACCACTTGATGGGGCGCATTCTGGTGTGAATCTAAGTGAAGTACTTATGGAGATCTTTAAGAAGCTTGATATTACTGATCGTGTGTTAGCGATTACATCAGATAACGCGTCAAATAACACAACTTTAGTACAGGCAGTTCAAGACTCTATTGACTCCCTTGAACTACCGAATAGCCCGGTGGTTGTTCGAATCCCTTGTCTTGCACATGTTATCCAGCTAAGCCTTCGCGAGCTACTTGGATCGGTGAAGGCCGATCCCCAGAACGATACCACAGATCGGAATGTTTCAGATGTCCAAGCCCAAGCCCAAGCTCGATCGCTCCGTGCTTCACAGAGTGAACAAGTCATTGTACAAACCCTTGTCAAGGTAAGTGTATCACTTTGTTTATCACTTAATATATCTAATAACTATCTAGATTCGAGGGCTTGCTGTGTTCATTAATGCAAGCCCCCAACGTCGCGATGATTTCTTCCGTCTCCAGACCAATGGAGCAAAACTTGCGCCTATCCAAGATGTCCGCACCCGCTGGAATTCTACCTTCTTGATGCTTCGTCGTGCGAAACGCCTCAGCAAGCCCTGCGATGAATACTGTGATAATATTGGGACTCAGAAATACAAACTCAGTAAGGCAGAATGGCGGCAGGTCGACTACCTCCTGTATATCACAGAGCCGTTCTATCGCTTTACCACAGTGCTTTCAAAGACCAAAGAGATAACAGTACATCATGTTTTTGGTATTTATAACGCCCTCTTTGAGCACTTCGAGGAATCGATTGCACGACTCACTCCGAAAACCATACCTTGGAAGAAGGCGATGCTACAAGCCCTCAATGCTGGGATGGCAAAGCTTACCTCTTACTACACAAAGACGAAAGAGATCCATGGTAGTCTCTACGCGATTGGAACAATTCTTGCACCCCAGCATAAGCTTCACTTCTTCTCAAGTAAGGCGTGGGGTACATCGGAGAACGACACAAACTGGAGTGATCAGTATAAGGAAACGCTTCGCCAGTTCATAGCTCCTTACGCCCAAAGACACACTCAGACACGGTCCCTACGAGAAGAGCAACCCCCTAAGCGTCACTCAGCCAGTACAAGTGACCTAGACGCCCTCCTTGACCTTCTGCCTCACATCCACTCTGATCCATCAACGTCGGAGCACGAACTTGCTAGATACCTTGAAAAGCGTACGTTATATTCACTGTTATTACGAGCAGGAATACTAATACCTATGATAGCAAGGAGAAAGGTCGATCCTTTACAATTCTGGAAGGAATATGAGAATGAATTCCCAATTCTTTCCAGTGTTGCTCGCGACATTCTCTCTATTCCTGCAACAGGCGCTGGAGTTGAACGTCTTTTCAATTCAGCACGGGATGTCTGCCACTACCGACGTGGGCGGCTGAGTGCGAAGACAGTCCAGGATATCATGATGTTCCGGTGTAAAACCCAGTTCGACATTGAAATAGAAGAACTACCCGATGAGGATACGTCCTTGGATTCAATGCAAGAAGCAGACGAACAGAGAGAGGCTGAGCTTACCACTGACATGCCTGAACCAATCAGCGATGGTGAGGATTCCGAGGATAATGATCCTGTTGGACTGATCGAGTATGAGTTTATAATGGAGAGTCAGCTTCCTCGTCCTTCTATAGTGCTAAGTACGCGGAAGCGACAGAGAAGTGAGCTAGTCGACAGCGAAGATGAGAGCAGTCCTCATCTCCCTCATTATGGAGATAAGGGTAGCACTCAAAAGCGCCCTGGTTTAAGAGAAGCAAGGAAGCGTGGCAAACCCAATGATGATCAATTTGTATCGTATTAGTGTGAATGTATGAATATAATGAATGCCTAAGTCATTATGCAAAGGCTTCCAAGGCTCATTTCTGACCCCGGTCAAAAAAGTGACAATGTGTCAAGTTGTTGTATAAAGGCTTCTAAAGCTCATTTCTGACCTCGGTCAGAAAATTGACAGTAGTATCAAGTCATTGTTATCAAGTCATTGTACATGTAATCGAATTACTCAAAAATACAGAGAAAAAATGCACAAATAATGCAGGTCACGAGGTCAAGAAATTCTGCTTACTAAAAAGGCCCATGGGCGCCCACGGTGTCCATGGACAATGGGCCCTAAGGGTAGGGCCCGTCCATGGGCGTATGGATAGTGCCCATCGCCCGCTTACATAAGGCCCGTGGGCACTGCCCACCCGCCCGTCCATGGGCGATGTCGCAGTCTAGATCTGAATGCGTGGGTAGGGAGAAATCGATAGAAATCGCGAGATGTACACCAATCTTCGTGTCGCGTATTACTTTGGCAGAGGTTTACTGGGTCGGCCGGGGCGGTAAGACCTTGGCGGTGTAGTGGGCCTGCCTAGGTAGGAGGACCCGATTTTGGATGGGTGACTCGGTCATGCAGGAATTACGCTAATTGTTGACGTAATCCCCGGCCGTCCTGCGCACCGCAAACACACATTAATTCCGATATCTTTATTCCAACAAAAGATATGACTTTGCATTGTTTTCAGAGTATTAGTTCTTCTATGCTTAATATATTATGCTAAATATATCTAGGTCTTGAGATATAATGTTGTAGTAGCGAGATGGCCGGGAGTTCCGTTCTAATTCCCGCTTAGTCATGTTCCGACTACAACAGAAATGAAATTGGACCAGTCGTTACTTTGAGGCAAAGGGCCTAGAGTACACTCAAGAATTTTAAATGGTACAGCATGATAGTGAATGAATTTTTAGACAATGATGAAGCCATCTGGGCTATGGAGATGAGGAGCTCAAGGCCTAGACTTACGGGTCAAGGGCTTTATCTCGGACCAGAGCTGAATTAAGCGATCCGCTTCCCGGAGATCCGAAAAGCCGAGGTACATATGCGGGCCTTCTCCAAATCCAGTTTCTGCATTACTAATTCTCACGGACGCAAACGGAAAATCCGATGGGCAACCCCTTCCTTATATTTCTGCCCTGGTGCGTCTACTTGGTTATCAAAATGCATCTTCAAAGGGGCCCGATGGGGTGCTGCTTTGATTTCCGCATCCTCGAGAAATTATATTAAGATCCAGAACATAGATTATTTCAGTGAATCCGTGATCAGCGTACTCTTAAACCTCCCAAAAGCCGAAATCCGAGAGAACCAATCAACTTTCTCATATTCCGAACCTCTCTCGGAAATTCTCTGATCAGGCTGTTTTTAAGGCCTGTTGGCCAATCGGCGAATCGGTCGGAACTGTTCTCTGGCAAATTCCCCAGGCCAAAAGTTCCTCCCAAGACTTGTCTCGGAAAAAAGAGCGACTTCTTTCCTACCCCTTGTTCAACCAATTAGCCCACCATGGACCACTCTCGGATCCCGTTGCCCCCAACGGAAGACAGCGTATCCCATATCTTGACGTTTCCCCAGGGGAGAAAACTGCCAGCCGTAAGTTAAGCGAGTTTCTCTTTTACAGTCTCATACGCTAAGTTCTGTGAAAACCCTTGAGTAGTGTGACTCATGCCACAGCAGAAAGGTATCTTCGGCTTCTGGCACTCATTACCTCTTCATCACTACAGGGCCTTTCTGAAATCTGGAATAATGACCTGCCTGGACAGATCAAATGTGACAGGGAACAAATCTGCCGCAGCTGCGCGGATAGTAAAATCCTTTGTCTACGAACGCGTCGAAGGAAGCGCCGTACCATCCCGTTAAAGTGAGTCCGTTGCATGTCAATTTTTGAATGCAATTTACTAAGGTTGCTATCAGCAAGAAAAGTTATTCGACCAACCCACGGGCATTGTCGCAGAATCTTGGTGAGACCACAGCACCTGGCGATTTGGGCCATTTTTCTTGCTTCCATGCTGCCAATATCACAGACCGGGGATTCAACGGGGCAAAGTCCTCGGTAGACGAGGGGGATGAGATATCCCAGAACCGAGCCAACCCTCAGTTGACAGCTTCTTCGCGGGTTAATACCAGCCCGGTATTCATACCTGACGATCCTACCTCCGACCTAGTTGAAACCAGGGACTGCACAAGCAATTTGATTCGACAGGAGCTTGCTTCCCATGGAAACCTTTCCCCAGACCAAGTCCACATCCTTGAGTCAGCTCTCTCGCTTGTTGGGAAATTTGCGTCCTCATCCCATAGTGTAGAAGATACACAGGATGAGCACCATGCAGATAATGAAGTACCTTCGACGGAACTTCCAATGGAAGTGTTTTATATGTTACTTCACGGTTCGTTATTCTCCATTTTTTTCCCTTCCAAAGCCCGTAAATAACCCCAGCACCGTTCAAAGAAGGGCCTCTTGGTCAAGAATCTGGATGGTATGCGAACTGGCCGGATCACATCTCGCCCAAGATCTTGGAACGCAATTGCTTGGCCCTGGGTAACCTCACCGTGGGAAGCCAACTTGCTCTTCAATACACATTGTGTATCCTTTCTAAAGCCACAATATTTGTCAGTCGCTGGCTACGCTTCTGTACATCTGAAGGTTTGGTGGACCGTCTCGAGCGATCAAGAAGGTCGTACATCGCTTCCGGTCTCCGATGTTTGAAAGAGATTGATTTCACCAGGACACCAAGTCTCCCAATGCTCCAAGCACTACTCTCAGGTGTATGCGTCCCTCTTGAAAATGGTGCATGAGATCCCTCTTTGTTGCTAATAATTAACAGGCTTCTCTTATACAGCTTCTCGGTGAAACTAGTCGCTCGTGGTTTTTGACTGCGTTAGCTGCTAGGAGCCTTGTGGCTCTAGGATATCACCACTTATCCCCAATTTTCCTTGCCAGCAACGACGGATCCGAAATTCGGCAGACTGTATATTGGTGCTATTACATGGATAAGACATTAAGCATGCTCCTGGTTCGACCATCCTCTTTACCGGACTTGCCGTTTGACCCAGCGACGTTGGTGCACCTCGACCCCAAGAACCCTTTGACTTATAAAGTAAAGATCCTGGTGCGACTCGCCCAAATCCAAGATTCCTATCTTGCTGCTCTGATTCGGAGGCAAAACAATCGCCCCTGCCCACCAGAGCTTATGGAATCTCTTCGACTGAAGCTAGCTTCTGTTCGCCAAGACATCCTAGAGGTAAACTAACTAGTTGACACCTTATTCACCTCAGTCTAACTTTCTTCAGTCTCGCTCTCGATACATCCACCTACCTGCTCTCAAAGCTGAGTGGGATGCTGTTGACTTTACATACTTCTCGATAGCCACCACTGTCCTTCGTCTCAATTCAATATCCTTGCATGATCAGGCCACACGTGAAGAGTGTGTACAATATGCACGGAAAGCTCTGTGGTCAATGCAAGAGTGTTGTGCACTTATCTCTAGTAACTCAAAATTCACGACAGATTATCTTTTCTGGTAAGGTCGGCCCTTTCCCCCAAGAACCACAGCCTCATTAGAATATAGGACCGTCCTCTTGTACCCTCTTACTCCTTTCTTTGTGATCTTCTGCAATTTTGTTGCTACTTCAAATTTTCATGATCTAATGCTTCTGAAAGACGCCACTGCAACGATTTCTAGTATCCCAGAGCATTTCCCATTCAGCAAAAACCTTCAAAAATTGTTGAGTCAATTAATCGCTCTTTGTTCGCATCTTGAGACCCCATGGAAGCACACCCAGATTGACGAAAGGGAGAAAGATCCAGGACCAAGTTGCAAAACACCACAATTGCCTCTTCCTTCTCCCATTACGACATCAAATGGGGCCGTGATTAGTGAACTGTCTCATATGAGAACGACATCCGACACATCTGTTACACCGGGTACAAACATGAGTCCGCAGGTTACCCTTGCATCGTTTGGACAAGAAGGCGCTCATGCTGAACCAAAAAGAAACTCGATCTGGGATGACGAGCGGCTGTGGGAGTTGTTCAGCGTTCAGCCGTCTGTAGAATGGTTTGATTCAGACTACTTCACGAATTTCATAAGCAGCTAAGCTTGAACGGTCATGTCGACTCCCCTATCTAAGAATAATTGGACAATGTTATGGTGTTTTCAGATGAAGCAGCCTGGAGATCGTTGTAGTAGCAACCGCACTGTATCTTGACCCTGGGCCCCTTGTCTAATACTTTGACAGTTTCGCGATGGCCTCCAGATAAAGCAGCTGGAGCAGCGTCACCATAGTTGCCACCATGTGGGTTGAAGTTTACATAAACAGAGATTGAATTGAGGAGCATCCACGGCAGAAACCAAGCATGGCGAGAAGATAAGGTTTGAGACTAAGGGTACATGTTTGTTTTCTACCCTTTAATTACAGTAGCAGGCATCCGCGAAGAAATGTTTCTTATCGTTAAATTGACTTCTTTTGCTGATGAACGATGACACAGCCGCTGGTCATATTAGTACCAACGCAAGTTTGAATGTACGGTAGCTCTAATTGAGAATAGGAGGATCCCTCTGAGCGCTTTGCGTTCAGAAGATTCATACTTGTGCTCTCCAACTCGCCAGATTCAACGTATATTTGTATGCCACAGGTGCCGATCGTTTCTGCCCATAGGTAAATATAATGTCCCATGCTGGGGGCTTTGATATGTTGCCCCGCCCCCTGTGGGTGAAACCATACTCAACATAGCGGTACATCCAACAGTACACCAGCCAGTCAATTTTCGGGCCCTATACAAGTTCTCCCTAAACATACCGCAACTTTGAGGCATGTTTTCAGGTGTCACTCACCTAGCACCTTCCCAATCCCACTTGGCACAATCGACCTCCATGTATGCTCGTATTCTATAGACCCACCATCCAATTTCCCGGTCTACAGAAATGAGGGATTTGAGAACGTCACCCCGGTGCTATTGTTGGCCTTACTCACATTCAAGGTCCTCGCACTCCTTTTCTAGTGCCTCTTCACAAATAGGATCAGGTAAGTCGATTCCAAGACAGACAAATGGAGCTCCAAATCCTCGCAGAAGTCTCCAGGACCGTAATATATGTTTGCGCAAAGCCAAGAGCTCAGACATTGTCTTAAGGCCTGCCTGTCCTTATAGAATACCAGGCAAGGCCAAGCGGCTCAATCCACTCATGGTGTTGCATACTGTATTATGATCTGAGAGGTATTAAGATACCAATGTTTAGATATTCACATCCAAGGTAGGTATTTTATGAAATATCATACTCTAGAACGGGAAAGAGGTGTATGCCGTATCTTGTATGTTGAAAATACTCTCAGCCCATCTCCGCAATATCTTACTACTCCAACCATTTTACCACGGGTCTAGCCTTGGGCTGGGGAAAACGAAAGATATATTTACTGCAAGGAAAAAAGAATAACATGTGTTGATTGACAAGCAGTATCATAGATCCTTCACGACTCATGTTGTCTACTGCCATCTAGGTTGGGAAACGTACTTTCGAGAAAATTGGAGATCTGAGGTAACTCTAGGGTGAGGTCTAGATTGCCACCAAGAAGATCAACTGGCTCGACTGAAGGACCAGAAAGCTCGCCCATTTCACTCCGTGACAAATCCTGCAACCAGGGAAAGAGGGCATCGTCGAAAGGTTCCGACTGGAAAGAGTCGGCGGCGCAGGGAACGGCATCCATGAAACCAGAGCTCGCCATATTACTGGTACCGAGCTCGTTTGAATTTTCCTATAGCGAAGGCCGTGGCCAAGTTTCTTGCTGCGAATCATAGCATGCCGCCGGTTCAGATTCACTAGCAAAAAAGCCACCATTGCTGGTTGCAACTAGGTCAAGGATGATCTTCCGCGTTATTTGAATTGCAGGGAGCCTGGCCACCGAAATTCCGCGCTCAATGGCACACAGATAGCCGATGAGCATCGCACCGCGCGAGCCAATTCCTGATGTATCGGCCCGGGTAAGGAGCAATGTCTGAAGTTCGGCCAATCCCTTCCGTCGAGAAGAAATATTTGGAAACACTCTCTTTTGAGAGGCCGCATGGATAAGATCAAGGGATAGTACGATCCCTGCAGCAACAAGCCAAAGGGTGGTTGTCCACAAGCGATAGAACGTGGGTTGTAACCCACGGTTAGACAGATCTATTATTGTCTCAGAGGCCTGTATATAAGCTGTGTAAGATTTTCTGTAAGCTGAGTCTTTGAATAACCTCACAAAGTATGCTCTGTGGATTAAATATGTGCGGTAGGCGAGCAACATTCCTATCACTCTTCCGGTATTGACCAATCCTAGGGGAACAGCAGTTGATTGCATTGCGCGTTGCAAGTCTAGAGGAAGACTTTGGGATATCCGTTCGAGATCAAGCGATAAAGATAGAACTGCCTCATACGGGGGATTCTGATTAGGAAGAAGGTTTCCGTACAGTTTGTATAATATTTCTGACGATTTGCAGCATGCAAGAAAAAAGGTCAACGAATGTGTGCCAGAGCTATGGGCAGCAGATGCTCCGTTGTCTGTCAGATCTGGCAATACTGTATTAAATTGAGTGGGGGAAATTGCTATTATGAAAGGTGTCAGTGAGCGTTATAAGGAAACTAACGACTTTAACTGACATGTATATCGGTGATATGGCAAAAAGTACCATTCTGCCTCGACAATGTGCCACCACACACGGCGACCTATCTCGCGTTGAAGAAGATTTTCCTCTGAAAGAGCTTGGGAATTACCCAAAATGTGCAAGTTCATTGCCCGGGCCATGCCGAGGACAAGGCTACCCATGGAAACATGGATGAGCGTATTCCCCGACAAATGAAACGCATGATTCAATGTCAGAATTGTCTCACAGGCTGTAAGAGAAGGATGAGTCAATCCATTACACCGAAAGAAGGTGGCAACGCTACTATCGAACCAAACTTTAGAAAGTCTTTACAGCTCTTGATGGTCGAACCCTCTCAATTGAGCCTGCTCCTCGTCCAAGAAGAATGCCGATGTACTCAGCACGGCGAAGAGTAGTGCTAGCACCATACCATCCTGTGGTTTCTGCTGCTCGTAATCTGTCCAAAAGGTATCATGCTGTTGTACCAAAGTAGGCTGATGCAAGCATGCACACAGATAGTCAAGGTGCTCACAGTACCATTTGAGCAGTTTTTGAGATTCATGCCGCCGCGGAAGGGCCAGCAGACATGTTGAGAATGGTATAGACGAGAACCATCGAGAAGGCACAGACTCTGAGGGTCTCCTGCCCGCAAGTAAAAGCGAACTACCCTGCCATCTCCGCTTTTCTCCAATCCCCAGCGCAGCTTCTTCTATGGCACCGGCAAGCCCATTCTCATTGAACTCCTCGGCATCGGTAAACTGAGGTTGCGGCGTACTGCTCCGTAGTGAGATAGCAGACTCTACCCGCTCCAACCGGCTGCGTAGGCTGTCGAGCTCAGCCTGAATCGCAGGCGGCACCGTCGAGCTGTATCTCGTCTGAACTTGATGCTTGGCTGGCAAAGGCAGCTGCCGGCGACACAATTCTGCCTCGCCCCTCTCTATACAAGCGCGGCATGGTATTTTTCTGTCACATTTAATCTTGCGCCGGCTGCATTCGCGGCAACTTTTAAGACATCTCTGTCGTGGCTCTTTATGTAGGCTTGTCTCAGTATTTTCTTCTTCGGTTAGGCTAGACACTGCGGAAAGCCTCGGTTGGATAAGGGGGTAAGAGTCTGGCATGGTGAAAATTCCATCAAGCACAATAGTTACCCTTGTTCGCTCCGTCTCTGATTCTGCCCGCTACGGTAATAATCAAAGGCGGTGAGATTTTCTAAGCGAGCTGACCGGATGGATCCCATTTACAGCGGACTTATTACGGAGTATAGGGATCACACAAGCCCACATCCCAATGCCTTCACCGCTTCTTCACCGCCTCTTCTTCCGCCCTCATATCTAACTACCCTCATGCCGATGTAGCTTATCCGTGCCTTTCTGCCCGCCCAAACTGTTGCCTCGGCTATGCGGGATTCATCAAAATCGCTAGATTTACGCATCTTTAGTGGTTGAATTGGCAAGTAGGCTACTAGTACAAAAATGCCCGGGGTTGCGGAAAGCCCAGGAACCCGGCCCCCCAAACCCGGTTAAGAGTGATTATAAAGAAATGAGAAGGAAGCAATTCTCATGCGACTGGCAATATCTGAGTTCAGCAATTTAACTAGGTATGTACGGATATTCAGGCTCGGATCAGAAGAGATTTCAAACTTGTTCTTTCTAACTAGTAAAACATGAGGGTTTTATAATATGATGGGGAAATTCAATCAACAAGAAGGAAAGTAGAATGTTGGGATTCCCATTGCTTCTCCTTCGAAAGACGGATAATCAATGCGATCATTGATAGGCTTCCGCAGAACCCAACCGGACCCGGACCCAACCCGGACCCAACCCGGGTTTGGGTTGGGTCCGGGTCCAAAATCTCAACCCAGCGCTGGGTTCTGGGTTACTACCCTCAACCCGGACCCATACTGGGGCCCCAATTGGGTTACAAATAAGACAAATATACCAAGGAATCCTCACTGCATAATTTATACAATCTCTTATTGTAATTTTGGGTATTTCTCTTGCATCTTATCTATATCAAGAGTATGTAGATTTAGGGTAGGAAGATAATATTTTAGCTAACTAGTGATACTGGAAATTATCATCATCTCGCTGTTTACGCTTCCGTCCTGATAATCGGAGCTGCGTACCATTATCCGGTAGCTTAGGCTCAATCATATCATCTTCAATATCCTCTATCGCCTTATTCTCCTTATCCCCTTTATCTAGCTCTTCAGTATCACTAATTGGGTCTACTTCAACCCCATCGGGTCTCTCATCCTTCTCTTCCTTCGCCACTTCAATTTCGTCTTGTGTAAAAAACTCTTCAAGTCGCTTAGCCTCTTGCTCCTCAAGATCGAATCTTGAAGTACAAAGGAACATCATAAGCTCTTGGATTGTTTCGGACTTCATTCTTCCCCGGCGGTAATGACAGATATCTCGAGCGGTATTAAATAGTCGTTCAACACCAGCGCCTGTTGCTGGTATTGAGAGAATATCCCTTGCAAGAGCTGCAATAGCTGGAAAGCGGTGTTGATTCTCTCTCCAGAAACCAAGAGGCGCAATTTCAATCGTATCTATTAACTAGTTAGTAAAATATTAATATTATTTAGGGTTAACATACCACTATCGAGATATTGTGTTATCTCATCTGTGACTCCCGACAGCTGTCTTCTATTACTATTCAACATCTTATCAAGCTTCGAACTTGGTCGAGGTTGATTATAAGAAGGTTGCGAGTCTTGTATATGAGAAAGCCGATCTTGATATGGTACGAGAGCTTTTTGGAATGCCTGGCGATATTTATCGCGCCACTCTTGATCCCAGTCATCAGTTTGAAAGAATTGAAACTTATTCACAGGCGCAAGCATGGTACATATCGCAAAGATATACCCTCGGATATGATCAGTCTGAGAGTAATATTCGTCAAGCTTTAGTCGACTAGCTTCGAGCGCATCAAGCATCTGTTTCTTCCATAGAACACGCTTCCGTCTGAGCTGCTTCATTGACTGTTCAAGATGCTCAAAAAGCCGGTTGTATATCTTAAAAGTATAATGTGCAGTAATATCCCGAGTCTTTGAGAGTTGTAGAGTATAATCAAAGAATGGCTCCGTGATACAAAGAAGATAGTCAATTTGACGCCACTCTTCGGTATCTGGTAGCAGATCAAGACGAGCATACTCTTCACAAAAAGGGCCAAAAACAGACCGTAGTCTCTTCGCGCGGCGAAGCATTAGGAATGTTGAATTCCACCGGGTCTTCACATCTTGGATTGGGGCAATCTTGACTTTTTGGGGCTGGAGATTGTAAAAACTCTCCCGGCGCTGGGGACTAGCGTTCACATATATTGCAAGGTAACGAATCTTATTCAGCGTAGAAGAAATCCCTCGCTGCTGTTGTTGTGCATTCTGCTGGGCCATTTTAGACTGTTGATCAGTCCACTTTGTCTCTGTAGTCTCATTTTCTGGAACTGCCTTGATGTGTCCAAGAAGCTGGTTCAGGCTAAGTTGGATAACATGGGCAAGACAAGGAATTCGAATAACAATAACACCATCCGGTAAAACCTGTTGAAGGGATTCCATAAGAGTTTTGTTGTTTGATGCATTGTCTGTTGTCAGCCCAAACACCCTATCTTCGATTCCATGTTCTGTGAGGGTCTCTATCAGCGCACTACTTAGGTTTGCACCAGTATGCGCCCCATAAATAGGCTTGAAGTCTAGTAGCACCTCTCGATATACCCAGTCGCTATCAATGAAATAGCCAGTGATTGCCATAAACGCCTGTGAGAAGGGAGAGGTCCAGCAATCAAGGGCAATAGATATCTTTGAGTGAGATGGAAGCATCTGAAGCACACTCTGTTGCCGACTCTTAACTGTGCTTGATAGCCGACGACGAATTGTATCAGCAGAGGGGATAAACGGGGTGGATAGAGAGGTGCGAGCCATTTGAATTAGGCTCTGAAACGTTGGGTGCTCGATAAGTTGAAATGGGAGTCGATTAAGAGATAAGAAGGATAAAATCTCTTCCTCCCAGGCCTCTTGTGAGAAAGGAGCCTCGGTCGGAGTATCATCCTAAAAAAATTTAGTAAGGAGAATAAAAGATTAAGTTATAATAGAACATACAGCTTTGCTGAGGAATCTTGTGATCTCTAGCTTTGATCCACCCTTAGCCTTTCGACACCCTGCGCTCTTGATATGTTTTGACATTGTTGATGTGCCATGATATTGTGCTTTCCGGTCGCCCGTTGGATGAGGATGGATAGTGTAAGGATGCTCAAGAATCTGGCCGCAATTCTTACACATAACCTTTGGTGCCCCATCGATACTATTTGCAACCTGGTTAAACCTACCCCAAACATCAGACTGGTGGTTTGAGTCCCAATGGATCTTGCTCTTCCTTCCAAAATCAGTCTGTAACCACCAGTCGACCCATTCGGTATGAGTCATTTTGTCATAAAGAACAAATGCCTTTCTCCGATCGGGACCAACACGTAGAAGTGAGGTAGGAGGTATAAGGGGAATAATCGGACGAAGGAATTCGGAGTCAATAGAGTCGAGATCGAACGTCTGCTGGCTAGTGGATGGTTCAGGGGTACCAAGTCGGTTTGAAGGGGTAAGATAACCAAGATTGTCTATATCTCCATCATAAATCGAGGATGTCAAATTAGATTGCTGGCTCTGGGACATAATAGGCGAAATAAATAAATGATCAATTACGAGGGGAAGAATAAGAGAAGGGATTTACTTACAAAGGGCAGAAGACGTATTACCCTAGCTGTGAATAGAGAGCTGAACGATCAAGTCGTCGTTTATCAAAAGTACCTACTTCACTAGCATTTAATTGGTATATATTATAGGTTTAAGTGGGTTAGAGCCAGCATAACCCAGCAAAACCCAGCCAAAACCCAGCCAAACCCAGCCAAACCCAGCCAAACCCAGCAAAACCCAGCAAAACCCAGCAAAACCCAGCAAAACCCAGCAAAACCCAGCAAAACCCAGCAAAACCCAGCAAAACCCAGCAATTATAACGGGCTAATGCCGGTACTAAGGCTCAGGCTCTACCCGCGCTTACTGCTAGATCCCCTCAGCCAGAGTTTCTAACCGCGGTCAGAAACTAGGAGTATTAGTACTCGGGCTCTACCCGCGCTCACTGTAAGATCCCCTCAGCTAGAGTTTCTGACCGCGGTTAGAAAGTATAGTAGAATAAGGCTTTAATCGTATAATTAATTTTCTGACCGCGGTCAGAGATAGTAGTAGTCGAAAGGAGATCTCAACGTGTAAGGATAGAGTGACTACTTTACACTGTATTCAAAATATATTTCTACAACTTCAACCATGTCAGCAAACCTAAATTATCAAATACCACTACAACCATGATTATCTTTAATTTTTATTGGTAATAAACTAATATCTGGCCAATATAAAATGATATAAGTGTCTATTTAGTTTAGTCATATAAAGTTGATGTCGAATAAGTGAGTTCATATGGGTTCGATCTAAAACACAAAAAAATACGAAGATTACATGTTGATTATTTAGCAACTTTATGAACGCCAAGAGTTTGTTTTTATGCAAAGTTGGGTTTTACTGGGGCCCCATTGGGGGCCCAGCGCTGGGTCCGGGTCCGGGTCCGATATCTCGACCCAAACCCGGGTTGTGCGATAGACTAACAAAAGGTATAGTAGCAAAGTCTATTACAAGGGGATTTTGTTGATAGGCTCGGCCTTTAGGACTACTGCTTACAAATTCGGGTATAATTTTTTAATAGTAGCAGCTCATTATAGCCGGTTAGTGTGAAGGGCTGAAGCTTTATTGATTCAATTAGGCTAGGCCAACATGCTGTTTACATCAATCTTAGAGAAAAGGTAACTATCTACTGGCGATGGGGGTTTATGTATGTTATGGGCACGTGCCTCACGTGATCCAAGCCGGGCTCTGGCCCGTTACAGTACCCCCCTTTAGATTGATCCTCACAATAGGCACGATGATGTCGCCGTCGGCGTTGAAACGGTGCCGAGAGGGCCTCGGAACGGGCCCGTATCGTCGTTCGTAGTCATCAAGTGCTGAGCAGCTCTCAACCAGATCCAACCTCTCCCATGTCGTTTCTGCATATCCCACCCATTTCACCAGAACCTCAGTCTGTATTCCCCTACCAACTCGTTTCTCCCGTGTCGACAATATTTCTTCAACTTCGTACTCCAGCTCGCCATCGACTAGAACTGGGGGTGGCTGCGAATCGTCCACGATTTGTGACGGAAACGGGTCCGTTGCGGCAGGTCGAATCAACTCTACGTGGAAGACTGGGTGTATGCCAGAAGGCACATTGAGGCGCACAGTGTGGGACGTAGGCACCTCTTCAACTTGGTATTGTGCATGAATCCAGTCTAGTTTCTTCGACGGGCGCTGAGAGCGCACGTTTCGTAGGTTCAACCATACCCGATCTCCTACATGGTAGGTAGGTGCTGCTTGCCGAGATCGGTTTGTATGTTCCTGCTGCTTCTCCTGCGCTACTGCAATCGCTGACTGTGCCCAATCGGTGGCTTCTCGTAGTCGATTCACGAACGTTTCGCCAGCGCGTGCGGGCTGAGTCATCATTGTTCCGAGAGCGTTCGTACTACTGTCTTCGATTCCTAGGGGGTCGATATGATACCCATGGGTAAAGAAGAACGGGGATAAACCTGTTGAGGAGGCGTCTCGGTTGTTAATCGCGATAGCTACTATTGGTAGTAGCCCCATCCAGTCGTCCTGAGCGTAGGCAATGAACGTTCGCATGATCCGTTCGACCTCTTGGTTCGCTCGCTCTGTTGCTCCATCTGATTGGGGGTGGAAGGCGGTAGATAATCGTCGCTGAATCGATAGTTTCTCGCAGACGATTCGCCAGAACCCACCTACGAATTGCGAGCCTCGGTCGCTCGTGATCGTTAGCGGGAGTCCGTGGTGCATATAGAAATGCGTTAAGAAGACTTCCGCCACCCGTCCTGCCGTGATTTCTGTCATACCAATTAAGATGACCCCTTTTGTCAACCTATCCGTTATAACCAATAGATTCGTGGCTCCGTTTTCCTTCGACGGGGGTAGGTCTGTGATGAAATCCATTGCTATTTCGGCCCAGATTCGTTGGGGAATCGGTAACGGTTTTAACAACCCGTGTTTCGTATCGCGCCAGACTGTGCTCCTTCCACATACCGTACAGTTTCGTAGGAATCGTCGTACATCTTTGGCTGCGCCGGGCCAGAAGAACCGTCGAGATAATATCGAGTATGTGGCGTCTCGTCCTGGGTGCCCGGTGATATGAGAATCGTGAATCTTCTGGATGATCCCTGTGCGTAATGGCTCGCTGTCTGGGATCCATAATCGCTGGCGGAAACATAGTAGCCCTCGTTCATCGAGGTGACATTCCGATAGGCTAGTCTTCACGCCCGTTTCGGCGGCGATTCGGCGGTCTCCCTGCTGTAGAGCTTGGGAGTATAGCTGATATGTGCCATCTGTCGCCCTGCCCTTCTTCCATTCCTCCTGTAACTCGGGTTCTTCAAAGAGGGAAACTGGGGTATTGAAGTCTAATCGCGCTTCTTCCTCTGAGGCATCGGTGACTGCTTGTCTTGGTCTGCTCAGTCGAACCGAGACCTTTTCGAAGAGGGTTCGGAACCGATTCGATAGTCGTTCGTCAGTAGCATCCTGTGGTATATCTTGGCCCCGTCGTGAGAGTGCATCGGGAAGCACTGCGAGCTTCCCAGGCCGATAGTGTAACGTGAAGTCGAATTCTGCCATTAAGCCTGCCCATCTCATCTGCCGTTCACTAAGGTGCTGCGCTTTGTTGAAGTATCGTAGGTTTTTATGGTCCGTTACGATAGTGAATCGTGGGACCATCTTCAACTCGGGCCTCCATTCCCGTAGTGCGCGTATGATCGCTAGCAACTCCTTGTCGTGGATCTCGTAGTTCGACTCTGCTGGGGTCAATTTCTGCGAGATATAGGCACAGGGGGCCAACTGGCCGTCGTCTTGTCGTTGAGATAGTACAGCTCCCGTAGCCCATCCGGATGCATCGGTTTCTACTACCGTCTCTCTTTCTTCTTCGAAGTGTGCTAGGATTGGGGCGTTAATAAAGAGGTCCTTGAGTTCTGTGAAGGACTGCTGGCAAGCTTCATCCCATTGGAACACCACGTCCTTCTTCGTGAGCCGGGTCAACGGTGCCGATAAGGCAGCGAATCGGGGTATAAACGATCTATAGAAGTTGGCGAATCCGAGGAATCCGCGCACATCGCGTACTGATTTCGGGGCTTCCCACGCACGTATTGCTTCCACTTTCTTCGGGTCCACGTGAATTCCCTCGCCTGCACGGATAATGAATCCAAGGTATTTAACAGAGCTCTGTTCGAACTCCGACTTTCCAATGTCGCATTGCAACCCCGCGTCCTTAAGCTTCCGTAGCACTTCGTGTACTTTTCGGCGGTGATCTTCTATCGAACCGCTAGAGTAAATGATGATGTCGTCGACATACGCTGATACAAAGTCGTCGAGGTACTCTTGTAGGGTTTGGTTGATGAACCGTTGGAATGTCGCTGGCGCTCCGGTGAGGCCAAAAGGCGTAACATTCCACTCAAAGAGGCCGTATCGGGTACGAAACGCTGTCTTCCATTCCTCTCCTGGTGCTACCCGTACTTTGTGAAACGCTGCGATGATATCCAGTTTCGTAAACCACTTCGCTTTCGCCATATTCCGTAGGGTTTCTCGGATAAGGGGTAGTGGATAGCGATCTTTTACGCTTAGGTCGTTTAACCCCCTATAATCGACACAGAATCGAACTCCCCCGCCCGGTTTCCTCACTAGGAGTACTGGGGCGGCTGCGGGTGACTTGCTAACACGGATGAAGTTCTTATCCAGTAGATCTGTCAACGTTTTTCGTAGGTATAAAAGCTCCTCTTTATTCATTCCGTATAGTGGACCGTAAGGCGGGTGTTCTTCGTTACCATTTCGGTCGCGATTCAGTGGTATCTTATGGTCGATTCCAGGTCGATGTGGTGGTAGCTTATCAGCTAACTGTTGGCTAAAGACATCCAGCCATTGCCAGTACCGTTTCGGTAGCTTTTCCTTCAAATCGACATGCTTCTTAGGTCGTAGTGCTTTGTCGATATCGTCTAGCGTGACTTTCCCAATCTGTAGACGATCCGGTCGAGGGGTGCTATCGAATAGCTGCCGAATCGACTTGGCTGAAGCGCGGTTAACACGTAGTGCTTTTGCACCGACCGGTCCGATGGTCCTATTCTTTCGATTCCAGCATCTGGTTTTCTCTCTGGTTTTAGAGAAAATGTCCATATATCCTTTGTTCGGCGAGTATATTCCATCGACGTCCTTGATCCACGGGAGGCCAAGAATGATTTCGTCTATCTGGTCCTCAATGATATACGCAAAGATCGTACCGTTCTGGTGGCCGTGGATATCCGCATTGAAATACGTGACGTGGGTGATTCGGCCCTGATTCGCTACCACTCCGTCTAGCTGTCGGGGACGAATCTGTATGCGCGGAAGGTCGAGAGATTTAGCGAGTGCTCCATTTACTGTTGCGTAGCTTAGACAGCCATGATCGACTAGTGCTTCTGCAAACTGGATTCCATTCACTCTAACGTCAACTAGGAACGGTGGTTCCTCGCTTCTGTCTAGTTTCTCGACCCCCTTTCGCTCCTGCTCGCGGCTAAGAACAGGAGCTACTCGTTTTCCGACTCACTATTGGTCTGTACGCTCTCTTCTGTCGAACTAGGTTCGGTATCTTCCTCGACTACTGCTCGCGATTTATTGATACGGGCGGTTCGTTTATGTTTCGGCGGCTTTTCGCTACTGTCGCGATCCTCCTTCCTTTTCGGCTTGCTTGCCGCCACGCGGTTTTTCTGCTCTGGGCGTCTTGCTGGTAAGAGCGGGCACTCCGAAATCCAGCAGCCGGGCTTTCCACAACGTAGGCAGCGGCCTTCTTCCCGGCGGCTGCTTATCTCTTCTTCACTAACCCATTGTGCTCTCTTTGGTCGTTCGTGGCGTTCGCGACTGATTCGTCGGTGATTCGCGTGCGGATCGACGCGGTTTACCGATACCGTCGGGGTCCAATCCATTTCATCTACAGATTTCGTAGAGCGGCGAGTGGGCGGTTTACTTATGTTCAACGCGTCCATATCTGTGCTAATTTCGTGAAGACGGGAGATCAAGCCTTGGAAGGTGGCGGGTATACCACGATTCATCAGCGAATTGCTCATAGTTCGATTTAGGGAACCGAGCAAGATCTGTCGCTTAGCTTCGTCGGGCCATTCTAGTGCTCCAGCGTCGGCGAACTCCTTTTCTAGCCGTGGTAGGAATTTCGAGAAAGCCATACCTTCAGATTGATTGATCTGGTGAAGGCGTCGGGCAGCCCGTGCTTGTGCGTTTGGGTCACCATAGATCTTTTCTAGGTAATCTAGGAGCTCTTCCGGGGTGCCGTCGTTTCGTCGGTGTTTCACATACGTCCCGGTGTTCTTCCAGGCGAGCTTCTCTAGCCGGGAGAATACGTACATAAATTGTTCGTGTGTGGCACCAATGGCTTCGCCATCGACTGCCAGTTTGTTTTCCATCGTGATGCGCCATGTAGGCCAGTCATTTACACTTCCCGCGAATAACACTGGGTCGGGGAGTCTCGCTCTTGGTCGGCGGTAGGGCTCTCCGATACTCGACGGCGTTTCGGTGGCGGTTCGTACTTGTTCCGTGACCGTTTCGCTAGTGATCTCATCGGTTTGATTGCTGATGCCTTGTTGTGCTATCATCTCTTCGAGGCGGCGGATTCGCTCTCCTTGTGCGGCGGAGAGTCGTTCCTGGGTTGCCGCGTGCTGCTCTTGTGCAGTCACCATCCGCTGTTGGGAGGTAGTGAACTGCTCCATTGCTTCGCCATGGGCTTGTTGATTCCTCATCATCTGTTGCATTATAGCTTCCACCCACTGTGGGGGTGTACTCTGCTGAGCCTGAGGTTCCATGGTTACTGGTATTCTGTTGGTGCTTCGTCGCTGAATCGGGGGTGATTCAGGGGTAATTCTTCTGCTATGCCTAGGGATTGTCGCTTCTAGGGCTTTTCCGTTGGGGTCCGATGGTTTAACGATAAGAATCGGAAGATTGATGTATGTGAAGGGCTGAAGCTTTATTGATTCAATTAGGCTAGGCCAACATGCTGTTTACATCAATCTTAGAGAAAAGGTAACTATCTACTGGCGATGGGGGTTTATGTATGTTATGGGCACGTGCCTCACGTGATCCAAGCCGGGCTCTGGCCCGTTACAGTTAGAGATAATTGACAAAGAGGAGTAAGCCAACCTCGTACGGAGAATTTGGGAGGCCGCTATCCGTTAGGATGAAGTATCGGCACTTCCCCTCTACGTAGACCTTTTATAGAACTCTCTAGGGGCCCCAGATATGGAACTGGCAGACTATCTTCTGGAGCTAAGCACAAGATTCTTAGTTTAGAAATACCTCCGAAGGGAAGCAAATAAAGAGTAGTTTTATTATTATAGAACATACTACGCTAAGGTAAGTATACCTATTCAGCGGTTGTAAGAATATAGATTGACTACTTCCAGAATACGGATATAATCCGCGATAACCTAAAGAAAAAGCTAGCCAGAATTCCGGAATCGCTGTGGAATTTGCTCCGGTCAAGTTCCCCGATCAGAACAGCGGAGGAAGAGCTGATTACACTATTCAACAGCGCCCCGGTATATTCAGCTCCGAACTTATCTTTCGCTATAACGGTTTAGAGAGTTTTGAAATTATATATAGCTCTCTATAACAGTATAAAGTATACGATGTGACGGTTAGCGGGGCGCAGCATTCGGCTCCCATTGATCCGTCGCGCTGCCGCCCTCGACCGCCTGCCCAAGTCCGGTCGGCCAATGCCTTTCTAGGGATAGCGTATTTTGGTGGTACCTGTCTAGGTTTAGCGGGGCCCTGGCCGCTTTTACCGCCTGGTCCGCCAGCCGTCCATCTATAAAACACCGCTCTCCGTCCTCTCGAATTGACCACGCACTTTCTCTTCTTTGTTCCCTTCCCTTTCCTTGACCCCTTTTTTTCAGCTATTGAAAAAATTCGTGCGTCTTACAGCGCCACCTGGCGCTCTGACCCATCACCTCGCCGAAGATGCCGCTCGAACCGACGGTCAGGGCCGTTCTGGCCAGCGTTAGTTACAACCCAGTCCACAATTGCATCACTACAGCTACCACATGCCATGGTCTACGATGAGATGAGTCAATGTCAAGACATCTTGAGATACTGTCCTTCCCTGGGCCATAATAGGTCTTTCTGCACGAGTCCAGTGGTGCAAACTCTCACTCTCGCCCTCCTACTACCCTGGCTCGTGACCTCTATGGCAGGCATTTGTCGTCATCGTCGGGGTCTCCGAAACTTTCTCGCCCCATTGATGCCCCTCTGAAACAATAGACTCATTGAACAAGCCAATGGCGAAAATACCTCATTCATTCCCGGCTTCAATTTCTGTCTCTGCCTACATCATGGGACCAAAAGTGGATTGTTACGTGAATCACACGATCCTGTCCCTGATCCTGTTTCTCTTGGCGCATGGCGATCACAATGGAACAATTCGGAGGTGCCTTCGTCATGAATTATGGCCAGAGAGCCTTGCCAGTGAGTTATGTAATTGTCACTACACAATTGCTGCCGATGGTGATGAGTCGGATTAGCTTCAGCTTGTGGGATCTTGGCTACCGGTGAATTCGCGAGCTCCGCTAGTCATGATTCTGCATATAAAGGGTACCCTCATCCCCTATTCTTGACATTCAGATCGAAACCTCCCTTTTCCCCTTAATTCTATCCCATCATCTTCAACCCTTTCCTTCCCGTCCCCAATCGCTGTACCCTCTCCAGCCTGCTGTTAGACGAGCGTGCCCCGAATTACCCATCCCCAAGTCCAAACATCCCTTTCCCTCACGACAATGACAAGTGCAATTTATCGCCTGGATTCGTTTCGGCCCTGGAACCCTTTCCATGACAAACCACAGGCACTAACTTGTCGTTACCCAAGCCCCATCTCAATGACAGCCACCCAAGCTTCGGTGTCAGATGAAGTACCTGATATGCATACCTATGTCGACAAAGCTCAACGACATCCTCTTCCCGCACGGCCGCCGAAAGAGGTATGCTTGAATATTGAAGCTCAGTCACCTTTGCCATCGATCGTGCCCGAGTTCAGAACTCCACAGCAAACTATTACCGTGGAGAATAGGCACCGGAGTTCTACCCCACAGACCCCGGTGACCACAGCGCACATTGATCCCAAAATTCTGGATCATGCCTCTTGTTCAATTGCTAGACATCCCAGTAAATCTTCATCCTGCCAGGAGGAGGAGGAGGATGTTGATACTGCAAGCATTTCGGAAACGTCCTCTGTACTACCTTCCACCTTCGACAACGTACTTCCAGCCGAGAACCCTGGACAACATTTCCGAGCGGAGCTGGTGACTACGCATCGACAAACTGCATCTGTGACGAAGAGCTGTCATACTCGGAAAAACCCTATGAAAAGTGGCTCCAGTCGACGTGCTTTGCGAGAAACGACTTCTCACAACAGCCCCACTTTTTTCTCTGTTCGTTCTCAGTTCTTTGCTATGTCATTACAAGATCGATTGCAATTTGTATCCTGGTTATTCGAGGGCGCCCTATCCCAATGTGTCTCACAGCCCATGGGAGCGGATACAGCATCTGCATCGAATTGTGGAGCATTTGATCCAGATACCATGCACAATCTTGCGCACCCAACCCTCGACTGGTTCCCACATCAGGGATCCAGATTTGAACCACAGGTCCACGGAGATATACCACCTTGTGAAGCGGGCGAAAATGAACTAGAAGACGATCAGCTCGAATATGAGATTGAAAAGATCCTCACTCATAGAAGTGATGCGCATGGCTCTGTCTCATACCTTGTCAAGTGGAAAGGCTACGGTGATGCCGATGCGACTTGGGAACCAGGATATTCATTAAGGGATACGATTGCGTTAGAGAACTACGAGTTACAACGAGCTATCAAAGCGGACAGAGTCTATGAGACACCGGATTGCAGTCGCAAAGCTGATCGGGCGCGGAGCAAAGCCTTTGTCACCCGTCGGACGCACTCGATCGCCAAGGGTAGCAGCACGCGCAGCAATCCTATCATAAGGAAAGGTCTTGCATGGTCTCTGGAAGAAGTCGATTTTCTAACTAAGCTAAAAGCCCACAATGATCTTCCCTGGTCGGCTATCCATCGGAGATTCTCGCAGAAATTCCCTGGTCGGTCTAAAGGCTCTCTCCAAGTGTATTGGAGCACAAAGATGAAAGACAATCTACAAGAAACGAGATTTGTTCGATAGATACAGTCAGTTCCCCTGTCATCTGTAGTGAAAATGGAGAATGTACTATTTAATTGGTCTACTTGATCAACAACGATTTGATACCGGTGCGAGCACAATCATTGGAGCAATTTGTTCATTCTCTTGTTTGTATTCAGGTGATACCTCTTGGTCAGCTTTTCTTCCCTTCTTTGGGAATTTATGCAGGTCCTCAGTCTCCGAGAGGAACGTGACATTATACTTGATTCATTGAAACCCCTCAATGGTTACACTTTACAAGACGAGATTTAAGATCATGTTGGGAGAGAATACTAATAACGTCTATTTAGCATCGTATGGAGAGAGGTGTGGGTAGTGGTCCCATGCGAATAAGCTCCAGATATACGCAACGAAGCATCGATTTCACGCAGACTTCCTGGTGCTAAAGCCTGACACGAAGTCTTTCTGGCCAATGCGATGCGGACAGATAACCTAATGCACTTTATACAGCCTGGGTTTAATTCCTGATTGTCTTCATGAGCCGAGGGAGCCTACTTATGCTATGATACGATTGATGATTTCTTAGGACAAGATTATCTAGTCTATATGCTGAATTAGATCCAGAGACTCCATGACCAGTTCCGGAGTAATCCAGGAGCGTCCTTGGAGTAGCCGGAGCAATCCAGGAGCAGTCTTGGAGCACTCTTGGGACACTCTTGGAGCAATCCAGGAGCTGTCAGGAGGCTCCTGGAGCAATCCCGGAGTAATCCGAGAGTACCTGGATCGTTTCCGGAGCTCTCCCACCGCTTAGCGCCCTCAGTTACGGGGTTTCTTAAAATCGCCTTGACCACTACACTGTGACCCAGCCTGTTCCGGCCCCACTGCTAGGATCTTAGCGCAGCTCATCAATAGCACTGGTCACACTTAGTTGGAGAATCCTACATAACGATTCCGTGTACGATACTGTATCTCTCCCTTCAGAAATAGAAAAACGAAACATCATAATACGCTTTGCATTGGTGTACATGTTGACGGTCCTTTCTAAGAAGCATATTCTAGTGGACCGCAAATTCGCGTTGTGGACCAAATGAATGGTAAATGAATGATCCGCGCTAGGGTCTTGTCATTAAAAGTAAGACAATTCCTATACAGACAGTGTCAGTGTGTACTGGTCAGGGCAATTTCCAGAAACCATGTATTTTTTTTATCAATGGATGCATAGAGAATCTTTCACTGTGACTCTACAGTTACCGTATCATGCTCTAATTAGTAGGGTCCGTTTACTACGCAAACCTGCCTCCGATAAATTATACGTACTCTCAAGTCAAATGCTGCAGTTCGGTTTTTGCTACGGATTTACAGTGTAATGGTCTTTCCATTTCTTTTTATTGGTGCTGCTGAGGTAGTATATGCTTAGCCGATGGAAAAGGTTTCTTGATTCCAGGATGAACCACCTCATGGTACAATCTTCCCCAATACCTACCACTCCATAAAGACATACTGTAAACTGGGACTAGCTAGGTGAATCAGTGCTGGCCCGCAAAGAGTCGCCACTCACCGAAAATCTGTGCATTTCTTGTCTTCCATGTGACTTTGAATGGGTCAGGTCGGCCCAGCGCTTCAGATATTACGATTTATTGATGGGGCGAAATGAAGCGAACAAGTCCTGAACAGGTGCAAGGTTTACTTCTCCCAAACAAAGCAAAGCACGCTTAGTAAATACCCCGGCTGCCGAGCCCCTTTTTCGATACGATTATTACTGAGAACACAAGATGAACAACGTGTAGTTGGACGAAGAGAACAGCTGTCAGAATACCAATGATTTACCTACAACTATAAATCTTAAACCACACAAAATCGAAGGTTGGTCAAAATTGTAGCTGCATTCCTTGTAGGGCTAACTGATTGCTCAGACCCCTATTTAAAGACTAATTCAATTGAGTTGTTGCGAGTGGGTTAGAACAAGATAAGTTAGAGCCTCCTGGTGGATCAGCTAGGGTTCCTAGGGTGGGAACTGACGCTGGGGCTGGCTATGCCCTGTCCCGGGATAAGCGGTGCGTATCCCAGAGGCACGACATTGGATCCTGGGAAGCTATCAGCCCCAGGAACAATCAACCTTTTAATGTCAGTGTGCGAATCCACCACAGTAGTAGACCCTTTAACATTACCCGTTACAGCTTTCAGAGAATTAAGGCCATTCCAATCTGCTTTGGGCTCCTGGGACTTTACAATTTTTACATCGACGTAATTATCAGTAAGTTAAGCTCCCTTGCACTACGACAAATGCAGAAAATCAAGATATAAAATAGCTAGCCCCTATGTGATATTCAAGTCCATCTTGGTTATCATCGATGTCCAGGTACTACAAACTTGATTCAATTGAACAGGTCCTCATCACCTTTCTGAGGTGTATCACCAAGTACTGCCCACCAAAACGACACATTTCTCTGAAACTTCAACTCATCATGGTGGGCTGCCAGTCGTCAGGTTCAGAGATTCTTCAGCGTTCGAGTATTAGAGGCGACGAAGGTCACGATTCTAGCATGGTCGATGAACATGATGCGGATAGAAAGACCGTGCCGATGAACTCACCTGAGTTCTGGAACGGGGCGGATATGGAGCATCTTCATGTTATACTGAACAGCTTCATACTCAATGAATCTACTCCTGAGTCAACGTATGCTAAGTACCCCGGCTGCCGGAGCTTCGACTGCACCCGCATCTTTCCACACCTAGAGTCGACGGGCGGTCAGCAGGGAAAAAGGAAAATTGAGACGGACGGCGTTGAATCAGGTGAGTTACAGTACCTTCCCTGTTTTCCTTTCTATTTTCATGTTGTTTAAACTAATATAGTGACAGCTTCAGGATCGAAGAGAAGTCGTCAATTTTGTGGTAGTGGTTCAACCTCTATGGATTTTCCACCCCTCTCTTACAAAGAGTTCAAGTGTCTTGGAGGGGTTGACCAACAGCAATACTACAATAGCACGGCTAAAGCTTCTAGTGCCTGGAAGACCTTTGTGACCTCATGCCCCCGTATTGATAGGATGGTTTTTCAACACTATGAGACCAATAATCGACTGACTATCGCTGAGAGGGAGGCGGCATATTCTGTGCAGGAACACATAGAGCGGACGTGGCGCTTATCCAAGCCACCACTCCCTGAGTTCCGAACAAGACATACACCCCGAAATATGAGCGAACAAACTTGTTGGTACGATGACGATCTTCGATGGAACTCTTTCAGTTCAAAATTCGAATTCGGGCATTCTCAGCTTTCCCAATCAAGCCACCAGTCGTTAGACGATTTTGAAAGGTTGACTTGTCAGCGCGGTTTTTATAAGCACATATCTTCTCCTCTCATCTTTTACCGCCTCAATAGTCTCGCTGGGGAACTAGAAGTTGAGAGTGACCATTACAAGAGTTCTTGGGATATTACATTTCATCACTCGAACAGCGCTGGCACTACCCTCCGGCTATGGGACAGCAAAGGAAGAGCAAGGGCAGTGTTCTCCGGTTTGAGAGAGGCGGAGGGAGACGCTCTAGAATTGATCAACTTTGTGACCTGTTTCAAGTCTCCCCATACTTATGATGGAGTGATATCAGGCACGGTGGCTTAAATTCCTTTTTGAGATTTCTCACTTCGCAGTACGGAGCAATCCATGCTTGCTTACTAATCGCCTCCAAAGAGAGGCGATCTGAGAAAGCAGGCTCATCAAAACATGACAGGATAGCGCCCGACATATTGCTTTTCCCTTCCAGTCAACGGGCGGGCATGGTAATTTTCCCACTTCTTTGGCGATCCTTTGCCATTGTAAGCAGAATGTATTTAGCAGTCATATCCCAAGATTTACAATATTACAGGAGCACTTGATGAACGTTGCAAGTAGGCTTCTTTCCCAAGACTGAAATCGTCGAATCGAGTGGACGGCATTCCCTTCACCGGTGCACGACCGACACACTCGACAACGGTGGTATCTAGCCCCACCACCCTCTCTCTTTTCACCACCCTCTCTTTTCACCACCCTCTCTTTTCACCACCCTCTCTTTTCACCACCCTCTCTTTTCACCACCCTCTCTTTTCACCACCCTCTCTTTTCACCACCCTCTCTTTTCACCACCCTCTCTTTTCACCACCCTCTCTTTTCACCACCCTCTCTTTTCACCACCCTCTCTTTTCACCACCCTTAACTTATCAGTCCACTAACCGGTGAGTATCCTCTTTTTTATTATTCCGGGGCGCTGGTGATTCGGCAATCCACGGTGAAATCTAGTGAAATCTTGGTCCGTTGTAAGGTACCTGCTTCAACGGCTCTTTGGGTTGTCTACCGGCCCAACTCATCCTAGCCAGCCAAAATGTCGATTTCACCATGGAATCCACCTTTCTACTACTATCCACTGAACTCTAGGCCATGCTTTTCTAATGGAAAGGAAACATCACAAAGTGTTTAAACCAAGGGTATGACCATGGTACGTGGGTGAGCAATTATGTTTACTTTCGAAATAAATCTGCGAAGGCGATTTTAGCTTCTCAAACCAGGCGAGCTCAGTCACGTCGGCGCATTTTAGCTAATCATGCAAAGTGTAGGAAAACACCTAGAGACTGTATTAGTGTGAGTCATACAGTAGTATTCAATAATACTTCTGCGAGATGCATAACTGTAGGGCAACCAGGAAGGATCTAGGAAGGCGATACTGCTCCGCCTACCAAGATGGTGGAAAGTTTTCTATTGCGTTGGCCCACTTAGAACGGCGCTAACCGTCTGACTTTTATGTCGACCGATCGAAACGTCGAACGGTGAGAAAGAAACATGGAAAAGCTACTACTGTATCAACCGCTGGGCCTACCGACAAGAAAACCGGGGAGCTTCTAGTCGCTCAGCGGTACCAGCCAGGATGTAGCCAAGTACATATGCACTCCTGCTGTTTGTCGCGCAGAATGTTACCGAATTCATGCTACTGGATCAGCCTTCCCTGATCGACTTTGCTCGCCATCCTGTTAACCTGAAACCCTTTGCCACCCAAACCCCTTTCGATAGTGAGACGAATGACGTTGATCATGAGCTATAAACAGAGACGTAGCACAACCCCGAGAGTGACGCGAATGCTGATCACGAATGCTGAGGGATTCCGCCTTCCTCGGCCTTCAAAAGGTCACCCGTTGGCTGAATCAGAACCCACTGACTGCTAATGTTGACGACGTTCGAAAGATTGACAAGTGCCTAGCATATTGTATTTTAAGGGGAATGCCGTATTCCCTGGCTTCCGACAAAAACATGTATATCAGACCCAATCTCACGAGAGCGTTGCAAATCTGCGGGCAAGCGACGCATCTCGTTTTCCAAAAAAACTTACAATCTAAGTGGCATAGGACAATATTCAGAGCGCACTTGATACTATGAAGAGCTCGCCGTTGCCGCGAGTCTTGAGGCCAATTCCTGAATTGAATGCGTCACGAAGAATTATCGAATTTTGCACCCCGACAGAGAAATGTCACCGAATGACATGGGTGTTGGTATTAAGTCTCGGGTGTCCGACCTGCCTCTTTAGCGCAAATCAGTGAGCCGGGCTTACGGCCATCCATCAATCAATTAAGATATTTGCTTCGCAAAATTTCCATGGGGCCGGCCGCTGATTACGCAAGGTCACTTGGCAAAAAGCAGTTCAGACCGACCACTTATTATTTGGAAAGATCGCATCTATAACACCAGGATGGTCGCCTCTCAGGACGCAATGCCCATAAACGACGTCGCTTGTTATCTTTGGTAGAGCCTGGTAAAATACAGTACTGAATCTTCTGTAACAAAAGACGTTTCATTGTAGTATACATCTTTAGGCAACTGTTATTCTATAAGGACACGACCGAGGCACAACCGAGGCACACGTTGACGTGCGGTTGTTGCCAAGATTAAATGATTTCATTCATTCACAATCTTTCTTCTGTCGCTTATTATGCTGAATGGAGACTTCCCATTGCATTGGGTGAGTATGAGGCGGTGGTTGGACTGTAGATGCCTCAGGGCTTTGCAAGCAAGGCTGTGCCCAAACCGACAAAGCTTGTACACATATAGCCTGCGGTATATGATTCCCGATCTGGTTCACCTAGAACATCCTTCGAAAATGGAAGACCCTGGTCAAGCGCAAAACGGGTGCCACAGTAACCCCAACAAAACTGAACAAGATGATGCGCGAGTCTTCGGATATGTATGTTAAGCAAGAGCCAAAAGATGACAGTCTTTTCGTCCGACAACCTAAAGCAACGGGTGAGCTGCATCGATCGTCAGCTGCAGCCGATCTTCCTGGTGCCGCGCAGAAATCTGAGAAACGAGAGCCACTCCAATTCAGCAAATGGACTTTATACAGCGGAATTAAGACGCTCAGAGAAGTGGGACACTATGAGCGAAAAAGAGCAGGCAAAGCGCATGGCCAAAGTTGCAAGTTATTACCATTACAGAGAAGAACGGCTCAGGATGGGCGATATCGAAGAGTCGGACGACGAGGAAGAGGAGGAGAGGATTTAGAAAACGTAGGGAAGGGCAGTTTGAAGTGAGGTATGCGAGAAAAACAGATTGATGTCGCGGGAGACACTAAGCCTACTGCGAATTGCTATTGTAATTGTCCGTTTTTGAATTCGTTAAACAATAGGAATTTTGATTTACGGCAGGAACAATTGATTTACTGTAGAATTTGGAAAGTGTCTTTGAAAATTTGGAATTCTAGTGTCGTGCCATTGATTTCGCATCGAAAATGAACCGATGAGTCTCCATGCCAACACACTACTGTGCAGTCACCGTTTTAGTGGAAAGAAAGAGAGTGCGTCTGGGGGTTCCTGTAAAGCATCTACGAAATGTACTGTACTGTAATAAAATCGTCATCACGCGTCCGTTAAAGCGACCAAAAACTGCAGTCCGTTGCTATAGAGGTTGAAGATGACTTCTAGCGCTGCTGTTTAATTGATTGAATAGCGAGCAGAACCCTGACGAGATCTGTGTGCCCCCACTGCCTAGCCGTCGCGAGCGCTCTATCAAACCAAGTGGTAGTGAGGTTTGGGTTTTCTTTGACGTGCTGCCTTATGAGGACTGTCACAATGTGACAGTGGTTACGGGCGATACTGACATCCAACGGCAATGTACCGCACCAGCCGTTGTGGATATTCACACCTTCCATTTTGATGAGTCGATCGAAAATCTGGACATGACCGTAACGCGCAGCGACAAACAGTGGCGGAGGTGCCGATTTGTTAACGTCAATATCTGCCCTGGTAAGAAGTAGTTCGACCATGGCCAAATTGCCACTATCGGTGGCATGATAGAGAGGCGTCCATCCCATATCGTCGGTTTGATTTGGGTCAAGTTCAGCATGCTGAAGCAAGATACGCGTCGTAGAAAGGTCTGCTTCCGTCACTGCATGGTGAAGCGCGCCCGTTTGGTGCAGCCCAGTAGCGTTCACGTCGACACCATCACATGCTAGTAGAAGCCGCTTGACCTGTTTTCCTCGTGCGAGACACAGAGCAGTTGACCCATATATGTCTTGCGCATTGATATTCACCTGAGGTATTCTCAGAAGCAACTTGACCATCGAGATATTTCCTTTCATTGATGCCTGATGAAGCACTGTGCTTTGGTACGTATCTACAGCATTGATATCTGCGCCAGCCTTAATCAGGAGCACGAAGATTTTGTAGTACCCCTGCTCTGTCGCAATTTGGAGGGCAGTGCGGCCAAGAAAGTCAGTCGAGTTCAGCTCAATCCCATCCCAATTGAGAAGCATGGCAATGGAATTAAGGTCGCCAATTTCTGCTGCATAATGCAAAGAAGTCTTCCCAAGGTAATCTTGAACGTTCACATCGGCTCCATAGGAGAGCAATAAGCGGGCGATTTTCCGCTTTCTCTTTCGAACAGCCAAACATAGAAGGGGGATCTTATCATAACCATCAGGTTCAGCGGTTTGTGATGAAAACCCTCTAACATGTTGTCCATGTCGTGCCGTATGGAATAGAAGGAATAGAAGCTGTTTCACCAAGGGTAGATTTCCTTGGTAAATAGCCACACTTAGTGGGCTGAACCCCAGGATGTCTGGGATGTCAATAGTGCTTCTCCCTTTCTTGAGAAGCTGTTGTATGAGGCGACTGTTGTGGGTAGCTATCGCGTACCATAAAGCCGTCCTACCCTTGCCATCTTCTGCTGTAACGGAGATATCAAGGTGTTTGAGTAGTCTGTATGCCATGGAGCTCTTGCGGGAACACAGTGCGTAGAGCAATGGCGTCTGCGAATTTCGGTCCCGGCAATTGACTTTTGTTCGATGGTCGTTGAGAAGGATATCCAATATCACTTCGTCTTGGTTTTCGACGGCGTGGAATATTGCAGTCCGTGAGTTCTGGTCACGAGTGTTAACATCCGCATTGTGATGATCGAGGATCCTCTTCACAACATGGCTTGCCCCGTTTCTGGATCCCCAAATAAGAGCGGAGCTTTTGCAGTGGAGAACGTTGATTTTGTACAGCAAGGGCAGAAATACAGCCTGGAAGTGAGGATTCACACAGGCCAGGTCAAGGATGTGTGTTGGCTGTAAGCTGTTGCAGATCTCCAACAAAAGCTCAGTGGGAAGGTCGAGGAAAGACATTTGACATAAGGATTGATTGCTGAAACAATTCATATGGATTTAGATAGATCACCTCGCAGTTTGTGAATGTCACTTCAAAACAAATCAGTTCACCTGTGGGCAGAAGGTGATGAAAGGGGTGTTATATATACTTTTTCGGGGACATGGTCGAGGCTGGCATCTCAATTATTATCACCCAGTCTGCACTTTCCAAACAGTATAGTCGCCTGACTCAGGATATCGAGCAGGGCAAAAACCTTCACTGGAGAAGATCATCATCCTACCAACCCGACTTAGGAATACTGCTTGCAGAACTGAATGGCGATTTCACTTAGCTCTGGATCCTGGAGAATGGGCTGAAAGTACCCGGGTATTAGAGTATACAAGATCGTCCCCAGGAGCGTATTCCAGCGTTCCCCCGCACAATCTGGCTCCTAGAGTCCAACCCTGATGCTCCCAGGAACAAAAGTCCTACAAGGGAGATTTAAGGGCGAATATTGAGAATTTCACGCTTCTAAGTTTGGAAAGAGAGCCTCCAGAAACGATAACCAATATGCATATCTACGGCAAGCCACGTCTCTATATTTTAGAAGTCCGGCTCCCAGCAGTGTCCCATGTTCACTCGAAGGATGTAACCGGGATCTAGTTGGTAGACGACCTAATCAATTCTAAAGAGATAGGTGCAGCTCACTGCGTTCAACCGGATTGCTAATATGCCGTGATTTGGGCCGCGGACAAAATGTGACTTCTAAATCCACATCGATATACATGTACAAGCTGTCTATGCGTTTGGCTGACTGACGCGCAAAGTAGCAAGCCACGCGAGTGACGTGGGCGTGCGCGGAAAGCTTGGCGGACAGACAACGGTTGAAGGATCCTATGGCATTTGGCGATCGATAAGCGAGGACGTCAACACCATGGCCGACAATTTGACCTCGCAGGTTCGGGGCTTTGGCGAAATCACTGAGGCTGCCGTGAGCGGGGACTTCACCTCATTGATCACGGTGTCGGCGTCTGGTGAGATGGATTAATTGAAACAGGAGATAAACCAGATGATCTCGGGCTTGCGGGACAGCGTTCAACGCAATACTGCGGCCCGCGAGGCTGCGGAGCTGGCAAACCGGAGTAAATCCGAGTTTCTTGCAAACACAAGGTGGGATGAATTGCTACATCGGAGATGTGGACGATTCAAAGCTAATGCATGCATCTAGTCACGAGATTAGAACACCGATAAACGGTAGCATCGGGCTGACGACTCTGCTTTTGGATACCGAAGGGCTCCCAGCAACTGTCCGGGAAACACTGAACATGGTCCATGCGATGCTTGGGGACCGGGAGAAGTGTCTTGCGGCCGGCATGGATGACTACGTGAGCATACCTCTCAATCAAAGTCTGTTGATTGAGACAATCGCGAAATTTTCGGCCACAAAATTCAGCGCATAATCCCGCTTCCAGACTGCAATGACGGTACCTCCACTCCATTCCGAGCCTCGGGCCAGATAGGACAACTAGAAAATGAATAATAGCTAGCTGATTCCCCGGGATAGGTGTCGAGATTATACTGGATAGACATGCAGAGTTGTCAGCCGACGATGTCTGCCAGTGGCTTGCTGTGTATTGGAATTGGACCCTCAAGAGCGGTTGCTCCAGATCTCCGTAATGTATTCCGTACTCCGTACTACGTCAGCAATCTATTTGTTAACTATATCGCTTATCAGTCCACTGAGATGGTGGGTTTTATGATATTCGCGTGAACTTCTTTGAGCTGGAAAGTTAACGAGGAGCCAGAATCGGCAATACGAATGGGCTCGGACACAGCAGTGCAGGTTTCCATAAGTACTGCTGAATGTGCTGAATGCACGGTTATGGTCCTCCAAAATGGAGCTGGAAGAAACATAGGCCAATATTTCCGAGTCCTCGAGCATATCCTTGATATACTCAGGTCAATGGGCAATCCGAAGATGGCCCATCGTTTGGTGGCCTGGTAGCCTTGTGGATTGGATACTAGTATTAGTGCCGTGGTTATACTAATCTATTGTCAAGATTTGCAGAATTGGTATTGACTAGTATGCATTGGAACGAATGAGAACTGCCGGAATCATCCAGAGAAAGATTGATTGATTGAAGGAAGGAGGACTCGAACAAATGGGAAAAGGGGCTGTCCTACATACTGTAGGAACCGGGTATTCAAGTGACCATACCAGTGTTGAGAGGTTACCCGCATCTTACATACAAACACATAGTGTAGTGGGAGAACAGGTGACGATGTAGAGAAGGTGATTGGGTGGGAGTATACTGAGGTGTATTGGAATACGCTGAGGAGTATTGATTGAACGACTAGTCATTTACCAGTCAGCCTCCTTTTCCTATTTTGTACTAGTCTGAGATTCTGTTTCCTGAGGTATTCAGACCTCTCCACGCTCATTACTTCGGAAAAGGGAGGAGGAAAAAGAAGAACACACTGATGAATACACACTCGTTTGATTCTCCTCTGCGGATACCTATCTTTCACTACTCAGTCTCTCAGCACGATTCCTAGGCTTGGTGGCAGATACTCTCATCTCGACCCGTCTGATTGGTCAGACTGCCGTCGGGCGCTTCCCTCTTCAATAGGAAACTTGGGAAGGAAATGGGCCAACCCGAAGTCACTGTAATGAATCTCTCCATTTTTTCATAACATCTATTTTTGGTATACCACATGAAGTAGCGAGGAGACGGACAATTCGTATTTACCAGAGGGCGGCCGTTTCTGGCAACCCCCCGTCTTGGGTTTAGCGCCCGGCCCTTGCGGCCCCGTAGTGGTTCAGCGTCGTCCTGATCAGGCATGGCTTCCCGCGCTATCCCGCAACGGGAACTGCCGCACGTCTCCGCCTTCACGGCCCCCCGTCAACTATATAATCCGGCTGGTGCGTCGCTCGACGACGTCTCCTTCCCACGTCCTACGCTCCTCGTCAATTCGGTCCCCTGAGGTCGGACGCCACCGCTCCGGCCCCTTGCCCTCTCGGAGATGACCGTTCCCAAAAATGAGTGCTCTGCCCCCTTCTATCCCCACTCATGCCGCTGCGAAGGGACGCTGGCGTCCTCCGACATGGTTGACATCGCGAGTGTGAATCGCTGATCTTTCCTGGAGGGTGCGAGATGACCGGTGGCATGGCCTCGCCTGCCTGGATGGCCCGCCCCCGAAATTATTTTCTGGGGCGTTGGCGGTTGCCTACGTCCGCCCCATTCCAACCCTCCAAGGCGTTCCTTCATTCAAAGGTCCGCACAGGGGCCTATGGCTCATTTCCAAGTCGAGGACGATGACGTGTCGACAGGCCTGCGCCCACTCAGCGCAGCGTGAATACCAATGGCAGAATTCCCTCATGTTCTATTCCTGTCCGAAGGCCCACGCAGGTGCCATGTCTCATTTTTGAGACGAAGCGATGACTTGTCAACGTGCGTGCGGTGTCTGCACCTGGTCATCTGCACCTGATCCACGCAGCTTGAACGCCAATGGCAGAAATGCCGCATGTGTTCCAGGGTGTCCTCCGTCCGCTGTAGGCGTTCAAGCGTCCCGCTGAGTTAACTACAAATGACCACATGCGAGAAGGCTGAGGAGCAGGCTGCATGACGACTCCATCGAACTCGCTGCGAAAAGATCCGGTTGGTGGGATGATGACTGGGTTACGCTTGAGACTGTAACCAGGGCGATGATGCTCCTGCACGGGATTGCGCTGGATTGGACCGGAGATTATGGGGACTCTGTGTGGCTGTAAACTGCTGGCCCTGATCACGGGAAGGCCCTAGGGGTTGGTATACAAAACCGGCCAATGAAGGCATCCATATGTCCTCGAAGTCCGACGAGTGCGATCGAATCCCAAACATCCGTTCCGCGAATGTGGGATCATTTTGCATTGCCTCTCATGCGGATGAGACCAGTGCCGGGCATAGAAAGGGGCCATGACGCTAAACAATGCGAACCACGACCTGACTATTCTTTCCCTATGGGTCCAGACCACTACGGATCTCCCGTTCTCGCCCCGTTTAATTATGTTGGTGCTTGCAACCTTTGTGTGGTGATGCCGAGAAGCAGCGGCCCTACTTGGCGTTCGTTCTGAAAAGTGACTTCAGATACCTTATAAGCGCTTCTCACTCCCTGTCCTTTTTCTCTGTCGCAAAACAGTATACTTCATTTTTTTTCCTGAGAATCTCGACACCATGACTATCAGCCTTGATAACATTAGCTTCTACTCTCACCCCCCTCCTGCAAAGCCTCCTCCATGTACCTTCCCTGTTTCCTGCTGGAAGCCATATGAGACTCCTCTTGCCTCACGAGCTATTTCGTGTGCACTTCCACCCAGGGCGCCTTCCCCTAGGACGACGATTACCCTAGCTTCTGATCCTAGGCCAGATGTGTCCCCGCGATCTAGGGCTCCTGCGAGAGAAGACCATGATTTGCGTGCCGTTTGCAATGAATTTGACATCGAATTAGAGAGGATCGTTAGGGCGCAAAACTGCCAGGTCACGCGAGAGGCTGATCTGACCTTGCATCGCGACTTGGGGCTCCCAAACGGAAATGATACCGATGGGCCTCAAGACCAGTGCACTTCTTCGGTTCCAGGTATGTCGGACTGCTTATGGAGTGTCGATCAGAGGACTCACTAATGTTAACCTACCAGAGCATCCAGACCAGTGCCCTTTCGTAGAGGCTGTTAGTGACTCAGACCCGGTTTCCATACCAGCAAAACCAGATTTGCATCAGTTTGGTAGGCACGACTGTCACCTTTTTGTTTAGCTTATTCCCTAACACACAATAGGTCCGCCCTTTGACCCAACCGAAAAGCTTGAATTACATCGAGACAGTACTCCATTATTAGGAACTTGCTACGAGACCAACAAGGATTCTGCTTCACCCGAAGTCAGCTTTCCTTATACGCGTGCATCACCTTCACCCTCGCCGGATACACTGCGAAGCGTACAGCATCTTCAAGCTAGGCCTGTCGCTGGAGTCATCATGGGACACGAATCAGCCGTGGATGACACCAAGGCTTGACCAGAATGTTCCGGAGACCGGGCTGAAGGCCGGGGGGATAGCAAGACCACAGTGCAAAGTGTGCGGACTTGTAGCCCCTCGGTCAAAGAGGCTGGTCTGGGGAATGATGAAAGAGGCAGACCCACCGAGGAGAGTCAAGCGACTGCACTCTCCCGGTTCGGACCGCGAATTCTTCCGCTCGAGCAATCGAAAAGCCCTTTAACTCACACCCGTTCCCTTCGTCCGCAGCCAAGTACAGACGCGGCCTGGTCAGAGCGATTGCCTACCGTTTCAGTACTCATCCCGGCCCGTCGAACCGATGACTTAGTGGCAAGAACCAAGACGAGTCCTCCAACTAGAGCACGACGTTACAGTCGTCGGGGCGGCGGCGACAGCAGCAATCTTAACCATGATCGGGCAACACGTGCGCTGACAAGGGAAGATTCACCATTTTCAGGTGGATCCAATTCCAAGACAAGAGGACGCCCACGGAAGAGAGCAAAGAGGGCAATAGAAAACACAGCCTCGACCAATGACCAATCCCCAAACCCTTCAGTGGGTGGTTTAGACGTCACCCTGGGTAAAACACAAGAGATCTTCGGACGCGGGATTCTTCGTATTCAAGCTCACGGTCCTCGGCATGTCTATTTCATGTCGTTCCTTCCAGAGGAGCATCACCAGCCGTCTATGCCATCTACCTTTGAAGACCAGGAGAAGCATTCCCGCTCTCGGGATTCAGGCGTGTCTACACATTGTGAAAACCAAATTGGCAACCAGCATACAGAGCAACCCTCCCGGAAAGGGTCCCGCCCTGTGAAATCAACCGTGCGAGCCCAAGCCCTGTCTAAAGATGACCGGCTTTTGATTGAATTGAAGGAAGAGCGGAGCTTGCCGTGGAAGCGGATCGCAGAGTATTTCCCTGGAAGATCTGTAGGTTCCCTACAGGTGCGTTATTGTACACGCCTCAAGGGCAGCAAGGCTGGAAATTCTGGGCGGCCTGGGCGCAATTCCAACGTGACAAGCGGATCCTCGTACAGAGGCACATCCTGCGAGGCAGTTCAAGCCGCGGATGGTAGGCGTAAAAACACCCAAGGTGTGGCAAGACAGCGATATGGTCCACCTCGGTGCAGGCAAATCGTGGACCGCTATTCCCCAGTTTGATTGAGCATAGTTAGTTATTGTTATGTGTTAATATCGTCTAAAACAGAGGCTAGTCCACGAGTGTCCAGCACCTTTAGCATGTTGGGTCGAGTTGAACGTTATACCACGTTTCAAATCAGCATCCATCAAACAGGCGCCAGGGCCCGGCACACCATAGGTGACGTTGCAGGGCGTCGAGTAGCGAACCATCCCAGCAAAAACTCCAAGAAAATCTCCTTCCTGGACTGAAATGATGGGGCATACAGAAAAGAAGTCCTTGTCTTTGGGTAGTATGGTGACAAATATAGACTTGTCCCTCATCGCGTCCGCCCCTGAATGTAAGTCAAGGAACTCACCAAACTGGACGAAAGATGGCTCATATGGCCCACTCGATTGGAAAGCGGCTGCTTCCTCGTCGGAAAGCCACTGGTTACTCGCACTGTTCCATGCAACATCTGAGATCTTCAATCTCTCGGCCACATCGGGCTGAGCTAGCCACATTCTTCGCGTGAAGTCACCCATACTCTCTTGAGTTACTCGGCTTTCTAGCTGTTTGATCTGCAAGCTCAAAAAGAACAGAATTTTCTTTGTTGGGAGATTACGAGACAATCTGCACAAAATCCTCCAGAAGAGCAAGCGATTACTACAGGCATAGGTGTAGGGGAGCCTAAGTCTCCAGTAAAAGCGGTTACCGTAGTGAAGGATATGGAAAATGCGACCATTCTTTGGTGAAGACCAAGAAGCAGAATGTCGTACTGTACGCTTATAGCTTTGTCGGAAACCAAACGGACCCGTATGTCCACAAATAACCCAAACCATCTCATTTCGCAATAATCTCTCAAACCCAATGAGATGAGAGGAATGGTCCGCGGCTAATGATAGGACGTCACTTGGCTGGGTGGCCTCTTCCAAGGAACAAGCCGTAATCAGTGGTCTTGACAAACATGAAGCACTTTCGCCGTCAGGGGTTCGGCGTCAAATGGCACAGGGTGTATTACAAGCCCCAGATTATGACATGCCCCTACATGGTCGAGAGGAGTCGCTAGGCCTCATAATAAGACAGAAATGGTCACGGACTGGAAGAGCGAAAACTCTCCGTAGCAACATAGGTTGCCATATTGGAAGGTCCACTGTAAAAGTACCCTGATGTCACTTGCTCTACATATGTACATGCTGCTATGCGGGAGTGTTATCAGGCCAGCCTGCAGCGAGAAATGGCTGCCAGCGCCCATCGTTGGATGCGGCTTGATGTCAAGGGATCTGATCACATGACACCGAGGATAAAACAAAACCGAAGTGGTCCCATCACCCCGGATTTCTGTCTCCTTTAACTCTCTTGATCCGACAAGCTTTCATCACCCCACCCCGCATATCGCTTCAGCCACTCTCTCAGTCGCATCAGCCGCTCAGGAATCCGTTGGATGTCAAGGGGGTGTGATCAACACCTTATTTTAATTTCTACTTGAACATAATTGGCAGCTAATCAGTTGTCTTGTCTTTCTCATCGTCATGGGAGCTTGGTATATACCTCGCTGCCTTCTGCCAGACTTTACATGGCAGGAAAAAAACGTTCGGTCGATCGCGAACCAAATACCACCCACGCCTCGGCCGACACACCCGTTGCTGTGTCGATTCTGGGGCATTTTGCATAAATATATGCGACGATTCTCTCGATCTTATTGCAGCTGGGTTGGGATCGATTACGACAACCAAATTGCTCAGCTTCCGTTTGGGCTGATTCTGAAATGGTCTGATGGCACGAGGCTGGAAGAAGTGTTGGCTATGCAGGTCGCTAGGGCAGCTGGTTTCCCGGTTCCAAAAGTGATTTGCTATGGAGACCATCCAGACACTCCACACGCTCCCGTCTCGATATTGATGACTCGCTTACCTGGCAAAGAATTGGGCCAAGTGTATGAAACCCTGAGCAGCGAAGACAAAAAGTCAGTCTCAAGAGAGCTCAAAAACTACTTGGAGACAATGCGTGGATGGACAAACCCGTGGGGTGGAAAGAGAATATGCTCTTTGTTGGGTACCCCAATTAGGAGCGTTCGCGTTCCTAACCACTTTGCTGGCCCATTTGAGTCCGAGGAAGAATTCAACGAATATCTTATCCGACCATCTTGGTCTGGTGGTTTCTCGTCCGAATCAGCATACAATGATGCACTCAGTCTTGCCAAAGGTATGGGCAAGATGTCACATCGTACTGTTTTTACCCACGGCGATCTCAAACCACATAATATCCTTGTCCAGGGGAGCCGGATCACAGGATTTCTGGACTGGGAATCGGCAGGTTGGTACCCTGACTATTGGGATTTCACCACTGCATTGAGATTCACACGGGAGGAATTTTGGTGGTACAGCTTCGTGATTGGCCTTGGTGGTGGCGCGTATTCAGCGGAGTTGGAATGTGAACGCGCATTGACTTCTCTAACAAGTGCTTCGTATTACTGGTGATTTTCCGCCGGGCTCTTGGCTTAATTTTAGTCCCATGTTTCCTCTTTCGTACTATTTGTTTTGCACGAATACTTGCGCAACTCACTACTATCATTCTTATTGCTGAAGAGATGTAGATGTCTTTGCTACCTGAAATTGTAAATCTATTAAAACCTACTGGAGACAATCCTTTCTTTCGTGAGGCAAGTAATCGTTAAACTGGGTCGGCGGTACCATACGCGTGGTAGGGCATTAGAAATAATATGGTCAACTACCAAGGCGGTCAAGCCACTGAATGCAGCTCGATCCTCTGGCCGAAAAATGGCGCATATTAAAGGGCAATTTTCGGCTAGGAATAGTCGTGAATCATACCCTTTGGTTCGTATATAAGTAGTCTGAATCAATCTTGCGGGCGCCAAAGGACTGGGCCTGTTTCATGGCCCAAGCCACAAGTTTACTTAGCCGCCTTTCGAGCATGGACACGGTTACCAAGCACTGTACTCATTATTAAACCCAGTGTCTGACTATAGCGCCCTCCATTGAAGCGCGCGCGAAAAATGCTAAGCTCAAGGACCTATCATGCCTCTTTTGCCTACGCATTGAGGCCATAAATAGAACCAACTTGATATTAATAGCGTCCTACCAGAGATTGACGAGGCCAGAGGAAGCAATCAAGAGGGTATAAAGTGAAGCTACCACGACTTTGAATCTGCCAATGTACAAGCAGCAGCCGCTCTATATCCACCGACTTTAACATTTTATCGATTTTCTGGTTTATCAGTATCCAATTTCTTCCAGCCATGTCTCTTGCAAATCTCAAAGTGAATGGGCTCTACATCATCTTATTCATCAGAAATCATCCCCCAGTCCAGAATGATTTCCACTGGGGTCTCTACTTTCATCGTCATCCCGATACTGGTGGCACAAAATATCACATCAAGCAACAAGGTAGTGGCTGGATCCCCGACCATGGGCCTACTGCGGGGGTGTTCAAGTCCTTCCTTCTCGTTGGGCTTTTCAGAATCGCTCATGTCCCAAGTGGATGGGAAGGCCTTTTGGATCAGACCATTAGGACATACGATGGCCAGCTGAACGCTCCGGGAATCACCTGCCGAGTCTGGGTCTTATGGGTGTTGGCTCTTCTGCAAAAGTCCATCAATGGGCAGACAATTCTGAAATGCAGTAACTTAAACGCACTGGAGATCGAAGTTAAGAACTGGGGAAATGCAAATGCCAGGGGTGCTGCAGACAATATCCAACCAAGGCCAGTCGCAACCTCGGCTCTGTGCGGACTCTAAGAGACTTTTCAAAGTAAGTCCAGTGTTGTACTGTCTTTATTTGAATGACTCATAGCTTATTCTAAGTATTTCAGCAGGCTTCGTTTTGTATTGAAGAAGTCAGAGGATCCGAAACTGAAACGGCATGGCAAATGTTGCGGTAACTTGGGTCCTAGAACCCTTTTCTTGATTGAGTGATGTACTTGACAGCAGAATAAAGTACGATTTCCAATTTGTGCCAGTGAAATTCCTTCTAGGTTATCATTTTCTTCATGAGCCTACTTCATTCGAGAAAGAATGGTAATAATCAAGAGACAGCGAGACTGTTTGAAGGAAATGCAAGCAAGTAGCGGCGCCTATATAGATAGTCGTAACCCTCATTGGAGGTCAAAGAGTAATTGTGTTGCCAGTTTCTCTGGAAATACTCGGTGGTGTGAAGGCCCAGATAAAGTGCAATGAACGGCTCCGCGTATGCATGAGAGGTATCTGGAAGCGCACTTGGTCGAGAAGGCGACGCTGTTGGCTCATGCTGATGACGCCCAATGAAGATCGCCGTGGCCCTCTTTTCGGCAACCGCGCTGCCAGACCATAATTATGTATATGTGCACAGTCTTGGGTTTACTACCTAATATAGTCATGGCCAGTTTTGGTGCTATTTCCAAACTTGGTGATTGACCACCTTTTGAGAATTTTCCTGTTCTGTACTCTGTGCTCAGCCTGCATGCATGAGACTTTGTGTCATGATCCCCGTCATTGGTCATGGCTTTTGGGGGCTGTGCCAGGGAGGGTGGAGAGAAGCGACCAAACTGGCCAATCTCAGGATATCGGGCCCGGCACAGGCACAAAGTCGTCAATGTGGCTTTCCACGAGCCAACCAATGCAGACTCTCTCCTCTTTCTGGCAAAAACGTTCTCTCGGGCACGGGTGTGAAGGGCAAGGAGTTTGAGGAGGAGAAATGGTATTCATACATCATCCACAATAAGACAGCAACCATTCCAAACTCAGCTTTTGGACCATCTTATTCTTTGCTATTTCCAGGGGGCTCGAGGCATGATCTACCATCTGTCAGTTAGCATTGTAAATATCCAAATCAGGGGGGGGTGGTGGCATGTTTGGAATAATCAAAAGCATACCAACTTAACAGTGACAGGGTATATCTTCCTGTCTTCCCGGAAATAGTTTTAAGGTATTCTCTTGGTTCCGCCATAACCGTTGCATTTGGGGCATATAGATGTGCCAACCATTCCCACATCATTGCATTCAGAGCAAGGCATGTTTTCTTTTCGACGTGTTGGTTCAAGAGCAGAGGGACAAGAGGGCGATTTCTTGTATGGGGAAAGCGAGAACGAGGGGGTGTTGTAGTTTTCGGAAAATGGTCACGTCAAAGAAAGGAAGAGGATATTTATAGTTACCGCCAGTTCCGATACCCAAACTCGTTGGGTGGCAAACCCCCGACCGTGGCAAGGGCTCCAAATGACCCCGCCCAACTAGGCTTGTACTGTGTACACATTTCGACTTCCCACATACCTGTCGCGATGCCCAATCCTCCTCGTTTTGTTAGAGTCGATCCAAGCCAGAGAAAGAAGCAAAAGGTGGAACAACCACAATGCCAGACTTGTTTCAATTCATTCGGAACACAACAAGAACTCCGCGACCATATCGCAGACTATCAGGCCAGTACAGTCGGGACTCTCTCGAATTTATCCACTGACCGCCAGTATAGTTGGAATTCCAGCTCTTGACCGCACGGTTACTTGAAGTCCAAGCACACTTGCCTCGAAAACACCAAAATCCTGAAATAGACGGTCTACAGGCGGATAATATCATAGCGGATTGCATTACCCGTGACTGGGACACCGAGCAGGAAAATGACGACAGCAGTAACCTCGCAGACAATGGATACGACATCGATGACAGTGATGATGGCAATTTGAGAGACCAAGATGACGATCTCACCTCAACAAAATGCCCTCACTCAAGATGCCGTCACAAAGGGCGCTTCCTGAACCGAGCGGGCCTTGAGCGCCATTTCGAGTCACGTACGCGACTTTGACGGATGCACCAGATTCTGATGCTAATCGTACATTCCAGATGTTCAATGCCACGAAATATGCATCTACTGTCGCCAGTTATTTCAGCAAACACGACAATACATACGACACACGTGCCTCACGAGGCAAAAGGCCAACGACGACGAGAGAGACTTCTACAGAAAAGAGCGGTGTACTCAACTCAAGAGAATATCTGCCGATAAACTAAACTGGATGCTTGCAAGTGAAAAGCACCAAAGTAGAAGGCTCGGTAAAAGAGGCACTGAATGCTGTGATGAACCCCCAACCAGCCCTCGCAAACTGCGGAAGGGAAATGCGATGCTTGAGATACAGAACATTGTGGACAGTGAAGGGTTTGATGGTATTTAACCTCTGTTTTCTACTGAATATATGTTAACACTATCAACAGGTCGTCTCAATGCAGAAAATGCCATGCAAGTACCGTTCATCGCGCCACGTAACCTAAACCCAATCCCATATCCATCAACTTTATCCAACGCTACCTTCCTATCCAAAACCCCCTCCGTCGAGCATATGCAACGATCCTACGATGCCTTCTTACCCCAGCCGTACGCGCCAATATTTGATGATATCACCATCACACCCTGCTATGATTTGGTACAAGAGTCATATGCATTTTCATCAACGCTGCAGAATGCGACTTATCTAACACAGTCCCATGAGGATCAGAGCGCTTTGCCAACTTCTGAGGCAAGAATGAGCTAATCAGGATCACGTTTGCCATGGAAGTACGTAACGTTCATGCCAAAATTGGGTCCTTCCATGTTGCTGACTACTCTTTGGAGGGACTTAGGAAGCTTCATCGGAGCCCACCACTTTTTCAACACATCTTCTGAGGCGACTCCAAATGTGATAGCACTTCCTTCCGATACTTCGACAAAAAGGCGGGTATCACGGATAGAACTATTTAAGAAGATCAGATATATGACGACGAGATAACTCAAAATTCCACTTACAACCCCCCATTCTCAAATATGACGTGAACAGGCTCAAGGCCGAGCCTTGTGAGTGCCACACGAGGGGCTCTCCACAAATTATTTTCTCCCTTCATGGTAGTGACCTGCTCAAGGTGTGAACCTTTCCAAAATGTAACTTTCGAACCCCTTTTCCAGAATTGTATCAGGAGAGACTCCGTCTTTGAGGATAGATCGCTCTGTCGAAAGGCATAGTCACCGGGCATGGCACCGAAAGTTCGATAAAGCCCCAGTCCGAACCACTGGAAGCAAGAATCAAGGACCTGTCGCTTGCGCTTTCACAAAATCAGCCTTCTTATCAAGGAGAATCCGCGGAATGGGAAATACCGGGTCGTCAAGGACATTGGTTTTGTAGAACTGTAACCCTGCCTCTGATGCGAAAGGTATGCAGTTTACTTCCATCTCTTCGATTTGTTGCCCTGTCTCTGTATCTTTCTCGAATATGTATCCATCTTTGATGAATGTATCCTTGCAAGTTATATTTGACGTCGAATCGATTGCAGCCATCGACATGGAATGCGACCCGCTGTGTTTGACTAAGAAGTTCTTTCGAGAGAGGGGTTCCAGTTCAAGAGCGGGGGCCGGGAAATATAACTTCCGTTCCGAAAGCAAGAGTTACTGGAGGGTAATCACATGACCCAGACCTAACGCTTTCACACCATTCCTTATTTGGAGTAAACACGAATTTGTGGACTTCCCTTATTACGCGAAAGCACAGATCTGGTAATTGTAACTGAGTTACCTAGTTAGTCATTGACCACGATTCTGTGTTTACCCTTACACTATGTTGTGATGTGTACTCAATTAGTGTTAGACCTGCATCAAACTTTCGCATTTTACGCAAGTCTTTGCGCGGGATGTGTTTTCATCTGCATCTACAGAGTACTAGGGGTAATGATCTCGGACGTTTGCTCCTACAGTCCAATCATACATCCAAGTTCAGACAGGCTGCTCTCAGGTCAGCATGCGATCTTCGTGCAATCCTTATGCAGACACATCTAGCCCCTGGATGAGAGGGGAGCTTGGATTTGCGCTGCCAGTTCATGTGCATTGCTGCATGCATATTTTGTCCAGAACAGAGGGCGAGACACAGCCATGAATAACCAGGGTTACGAACATATAAGAAGAAGCGATTCCTCGTCTCATCGACCTTTCTGTTTATCATTGGCATTCCAGTCTCTTGGGCCAGTTCATACCAGCTTCCCATATTGCACCGATATTGCTCAGTCGTTCAAATTGCACAACATGGCACTGAAGACTTCCTCCTGCCAGCAAGGCTTGACGCCACCCGATAGCCCAACAAAGGAGTCGACTATGCCTCCTGCCACCTTGAACTATCTGAAGCATATCTTTGGTGTGTTTCTTGAGAAGGCGCTACTCGATCTTACCAACCAAGAGCCTCCAAATACGCCCCTCTCCCAGGACCGGTCCCCAGCAGGCCCCGACATGGTTCGACTGAAGCAGTTGCTGGTGAAACTCACCCGCGACGAACGTGCTTCAGTCGGACCCTTCGTGACAACTAATCTTGCTCAGTATGATCTTGCCAACAATGAACAGGAAGAGGTTGTTCAGGTGGCAGATGAAGCTGATCTCAGTCGTCCAATCTGTACTACTCCAGATGATTTCAAATCGTTTGAGAAGTGGGCATCGACATCCCAATTCAAAACAGTTGTTGAAACGTATGAGCAAGCGATCAGACCCTTCCTTGTTCGGCAGTTGCTGACACAGGTACAGTTGGGACAAAGAGGCATGTAAATACAAGATAGCCGAGCCGACGGAGACCGGCACCGATCTAGACGACTACGCTGAATATGCATTCATCGTCCGTGAACGTGTTGGTACATAATGTCTTCGCGCAGGGGACCGAACCAAGACTAATCGCATGATTAGATCGGAACTCCGACGAGGTGACGTCCTACATAGACATCAAATCGGAAGGCTTACGTGACATCCTGCGTGTGGTGTTACACGACATCAAAGCTATTAGCTTGCTGGAGGACAAGCCATCGGTAATTAAGACTAAGTAGAGTCTCGAAGGGAACGCTAACGTGGGTCTAGATCGAGCAAAATGTCCTTTTCCATTTCCTCCCAGAGCTCGACAGATGTTTAGACAACAGTTCGGACCATGACCCGGCACATGCGGAGTATCTCCGCCTCCTCATCGACCACCTTACGTACGCATACGCTTCTATCTCGCAGCGTCTCGAATCAATGTTGCAGCACGGTCATATTACTTATGACCTTCTTTGGGCGCTTTTCAAGCCTGGTTGCCATGTTTATACTACATGCATTGGCACAAAAGAGCCGCGATGTGTCGTATTCGATGCGGGGGAAGAAATAACCCAGAATGACGAGACGTGGTTTAATCTCGAATGCCGATTTCTTGATTATGACGGAGTCAAGTTCGGTGAGGCCGGAATCTTTCTGCGTGTGCCAAAGTTCCGAGGGTCAAAGCCGATCGCGACTCTTGAAGCTTACCCTCTCTGCCACCATCCGAGTCACGAGCAGGTCCGAAATGACCTAGTTGATAGAGGTCAAAAATTTCGGGATTTAGCTGGCTCGCACATTCAGCACTGTAAAGGCAGTGCATTCTATGTGAACAAGGGGAAGATTTTCAAAATCAACATCAACAGCCGAGTGGCAGTGGACGCCGCATTTTTCCATGAGATGCAGCCAAACTACTCCCGACCGTCACTCCGCGATTTAGGAGTAAGAGACAAGAATGGCATTGCAGTTATTGATATAGGGGCAATGCTCATGGAGGACCGCGAACGAGAGAAGGAGAGAATGCGAGGGGACGGTGTGGATGCACAGAAGCTGAGCGAGGCCGATTTGTTAATCGCCTGTCCAACAGTTTGTTGTTTCAGCTTCAAGGAGAAAATGTTCTGTACGTGACACGATTGATAATGGGTTGAGAACCTGCTGATGGGATTCCAGTGGAGTGCGCAGTTAGTGCTCTTAGGGACGTGAACTGGTTACCTGAATCATTTGACTGCCTGCAAATTCCGCCAGAGAACAAGGCACTCCTCTTGTCAATGGCAAAAACCCGCTTGGGTCTGATACAGACAGTACCCTTTGACGACGTAATTGATGGGAAAGGCCAAGGAGTCAACATTCTTCTGGAGTATGTCGGCAAATTGTTCATGTCCTATATCGAAGCTTCCATCCTAACCCGTGTTAGTGGCCCACCCGGCGTCGGAAAGACGTTCACAGTTGAAGCAACCTCGGAATATTTCCAGCTGCCTCTCTATTCGGTACGAGCCAGTCGTGGCGCAGATTGTGGCCTCACTAATTTTCTCAGATATCTGCAGGCGAGCTCGTTGTCGACCACGGAGATTCCAATGCGCTTGAGCAACAACTTGAAATTGTATTCAAGATCGCTAAACACTTCAAAGCTGTGCTCCTTTTGGATGAGGCAGATGCGTTCATGGAGCAGCGCACGTCGTACCACGATGCTCACAACCGCCTGGTGACCGTGTTTCTCCGAAAGCTGGAATATTACCAGGGAATCTTATTCTTGACTTCGAATCGGGGTATTCAGTTCGACGACGCAATCCTTAGTCGGATTCATTTAATCGTCAAGTATAAAGACTTGAGCAGGGAATTTCGCAGGGGTCTCTGGTCAACTTTTCTGAAGAGGGCACGTACAGTCCAAGGACCTGCTATAATCGAGAAGCACGACCTCCGACGATTGGAGTCTTTAGAGCTCAATGGACGAGAGGTGGGCTCCAGAGCGCAGCTGTGTACTTCTCGCTTGCTGACTAACATGGACTAGATCAAAAACATCGCAGCAATTGCACATGCTCTCGCCGAGGCGAATGCCAGCCAAGTGAGCTATAAATACCTGGAGTTAGCCGCGGAATCGAATCAGAAATTTTCGAAGGAGTTCGGCAGACAGGGGCCTGCTGATGGAATGTATGTCTGACAGCATACCTGGGAAAGTCATGTGGATCATCTCGTTCATCAAGGTTGTCGAGCGGGCGGTGGGCGTTTATCGCAATATTTTCGGTTCGTACACGACAGTTCATAATATCGGCCCTGAAGCTTCATAGTTGAATCAATGTTTTCATATCATTCATGGCATCACGTAAAGTCGAGTCCAAAAGCCAGAATTGGATGATCAATCCGTCATTGTCCACACCTATAGAATCGTATATCACCTGAGGCTAGTAGATGTAGCGAAGAAGCGGGCACCAAGAATGATAATAGATTGAAACCCTGACTAATTCATGCGGATACGGGCCAGGAATGCTTCATGCTTCATTATCATGCATAATTGAATTGCTAATCCAATAAATGAGCACCCGTCTTCACTTCACGCGAAGACGTTTTGCATCAACTATCTCTGGTTGACGTAGTCGTCGTTTTGAGGCTCGCGGCCGCTGCAAAGTCGGTTGACATTTCAATGTGGAGCGGTGAAAGTCGATGATCATCGCCCGCCCAAGCTCTTCATTCCAAAGAACATTGTCACGCCGAAGGTCTTCGTGAATGATTCCCAAAGCTCTGATTTCCTTGTTCGATTGGCGAATCCTCCGCAGAAGCTTAGGCGTCAGCTCCATCGATGCCGTACTTTCTCCCCCCCAAGCCATCACGAGCATATGACGAATCTCGCCAGCCCCGTGAAGGAAATAAATTTTCGCCAAGTCGATCGTACCCAGGAAAACAGGTACAGCGGACCCTTGCGCCTTTTGCAGAATTCGGTATACCTCCGCTTCGCGAGAGACTTCTTTCCACAGCGCCGACGTAGTTCCTTTTCCAATGACGGTGTAGCCATATACAACACAAGTAAGTTTGAAGGGCGCACCGTACGCCCCGCAACCTCCAAGGGGTGTACATCGGTCAATGTTTTCATCCAATTGTGCCTTTAGTAAACGCACTAAATCCTCCGAGGTAATCAGATGATGAAGGTTATCTTTGCTTCGACGATGGAGCATCACATTTGGACAACAGTCATCTAGAAGGCCGCCAGACTGCAACCCGAGTAAACATCGCTGGGTGCAAAATTGCGCATCGCGGTGTCGGGACTGGTTGTCCGGGCCTTTATTATTATTTGTGTCCCTTTGTCGGCCCACGTGTTGGGTAGATGGAGAAGACAGAACTTGGCTGAAGGCTCGTTTGCGGCCTGTTGCTGGGTTCAAATCAGGCCCTGGTGATCGTGGCGACCGTGAGCGATGTCTCACATCGGATGGGGGCACAGCTAACTCGAGATCTAGTAGAGACCCGACGAGTTATTGATTCGGGGGGATCTGGCGGAGATGATGACGGTTCGTAAGGCGAACCGGTATCTGGGCTTGGAAATTCTGGAGCGGTGCTATCGGAGGTGAGAGGGTGCTGGAGTTCGTCGTTGGGAATGTGAGAGCGAGTGTGATCAAAACCGGTCGTCCAAATAGGAATACCTGGTCGTGCGGAATTCCTCCACTCCTGACCGCGCACAGGCGAGCGAAAAGCCATCAGACACAGACATAGCGTTCTTGCAACAGAGGTATTTTCGAAGGAAGCTTCGATCTCTGGATTCACCTCGCTGTTAGGATCACAAAAGAAGTAGTAAAGCGTGGCAGGGTCGTCATGCGAAACACGGAGGAGGACCCGAGCAATCCCGTTGGTCACGTAGGAGTATTGAAGCCCTTCTTGTATCATCACATGATACTCTTGGACAATGGCAGAGCAGACAAGGCGCTCTGTACTATACCTCAACTTTGCGTCCTCGTCCGTGGGTATTTTATTCAACTTGACCATCTCCTTCCACAAGTCCATTGGTCGAAGCCCTGTCCGAAGGGTTGCCACGGGAAGCTTGTGCGGTGGCTTATACTCGACGGTTGTGAGGAGAGTGGTGGTGCGCCCATCGACACGGTGGATACAGAATTGATCAGGCCTTGGATGGTGTACACTTGATGGTTGGCTTGCATCTGCTTCAATAGCACCGTAATTGTTCAAGGAATTTGTATGATTGCTGAACTGAATGCCATCGCCTAGGCCAAACTCTTCACGAGCAGCGGGTATCTTGCACAATTCTGTTATTATATCATTGATGTGCTCTTCCACAGCGAACCGCTCATAAGCCTCGAGTTCTTGCTCGCTGCTGATGGGATTGCGATTCAGGCGCCGGCCTAACCCTTCTAGCTCATGTAAAGATGTAAACAGACGCGGCACCTCTCCTGGCGTCGGTTGGAGATACCTCTGAACGGACCTGTAAAGGTCTGACAGTTGCACTGGGCACTCGGCCCAACGTTCCAGCCGTATCGGGCAGTATTTTTTCGTGGGCAGAGGTATTTTTCCGCTGGTCGAGCGAGATGGTGTCTCGACTCTCAGCGGTCGGGAGAGCGAGGTGTGAGAAAGGCGCATTAATTCCATGAAAGTAGTCGGTCGGGTTCGCTCCTTCTCTCGACCTCCTTCGTCTTCTGCCTGCTTTCGCCTCTCTTTCTCTCGTCTTCCTTCATCTTCTGCCTGCTTCCTTCTCTCTTCTTCCTGCTTGCGTCTCTCTTTCTCTCGTCTTCCTTCATCTTCTGCCTGCCTGCGCCTCTCTTCTTCCTGCTTGCGCCTCTCTTCTGCCTGCAGAAAGAGAGCCTTGTAATCAGGCGAGTTGTCGGCCATCGATCTGTCAGAGAGGGAAATAGCTTGGGACAAACGCGACAGGTCTCGATTGGTGGGTACCTTATCAAGGAGGCTGATGTCGGCTGATCGCGGCTTCCGGCAGATGTATTTTCCGAGAAATGACGCAAGGTTTCCGCTGGTTTATTTTAGCATCTCCAAATATGACATATTATCCCCTTCGTCAACAAAGACGACGAAGTACTCACTAAAATAGGATTTCCTCACGCTTCAAAGGGATATGCGCTGGCGGTAAAGTCGCTTCACCGAGTGGTCGGTCGCCTCGCACTGAGTCGTGAGGGTCGCAGCCGTCTCAGCTCGGATCGCTTGAGACAGATATATCGCAGCGATCGAAATGCCAAACAGTGTGTTGGGCCGGAGTCGCCGTTCCGCCTCTGTTGTTCTTCAAGCTGATATCACAATTCGGCGATTGTTTGCTCCATCCCTTGTTGAAATAAGTTTCAGTAGATAGTAGGATGATGCAAATTGAAGTCAATACAGTAGGGGGCTGGCTTGCTGGCGTGGGGAATGGACTGTCACGGAGGGGATCCAGCTTCCTCCTTGACTCCAGAGTGGATTGGTGCCTCTGACATAGCCAATCTTTGGCCACGATTGATTTTAATCACCGCTTCCAAGACATACACCGATTCGATGGTACGTAATGTGCCTTGTCAGTACATAGATAAGTTCTGTCCATCTTCAAAATCCTTTGCAAGTCCAGTCACCGTAGCGAGATCACTATCTCGATTGCATCTCTCGCGACGTCCGCATTCCGTCCCCCTATAGCAGCCCGTTACTTCGAAGGATAATTATGTTGTGTCATTTCGCTGTGAGGAAGGTACACAATAAAGGTAGAAGTCAGCGAAGTTCTTTTGAAATAGAGAGAATACGCTTACCTCTATCGGTATCCGTCTGACGAAACATGCTTCGGCTTGCCCTAGTCTTTGCGGTTAGATATCACGTAATTATTCCGAGGGACGTCGCGGAAAAATAAAATGACGTACCTGACCTATCCGGGTAGTCAGGTCCCTTTTAAGGAATAGGATCTGTGCATGAGGCAAACTGAAGTGCCGTCGTTCACAGAACCCATGGCCAGAGGGGTGAACGTAGATCTCTGACACGGTATTTATATATGCGAAGCATTCTTGATCATGGTATTCTTTGACTGTATCATCCTCAGTTTTGAACGGGTTAATGGAAAATTGGACGGGTACTGTAGAGTGGAGCAACCCCGCAGAGAAACCAAGGAGGCCGAGGAGATATTTCACTCGCACCTAAAACATTACCCTCAATTAAAGCTGGTGATGGATTATACCCACTGCTTTGCATGCCTCATATTTTAATATTTTTGCCCATATTCTTCAGATGCTCATGAAAACGTTCCTTTATTCAGCAACAACTAAAACACTAATTAAATGTACACGAAATACCTTATGCTTACCCACTATTTACACCGCACTTTTTTGGAATTGTAAAATTTCAGCACAGGTACACAGTTTTCTGGACGGAGGTATATGTTTTCTGGAAGATCAACCCATCTTCCTCATCTTTCCCACGATCTGTTGACCTCAAAATAAATTTGAGTTAACTAGCGTCAATTATAGGCCTGGTAATTTCCCCAATCCATTGACTATTGTTCCACCGTTGGTTATCGGTATCTTAGCTATAACGGATCCCGTGCCGCATCTTCCGACTTCAACGCTTAGCTTCGCCGAGCCAGTTGTATGCCGAACCAGTAGTGTTCGAGTGGGCTTGTGCTAGCAGCGATGTGCTCCCCAAACATGGAGAAAAGGTAAAAAAACCAGCTAATTCAAGATATTGTGTAACACGCCCGCTGGTCAAACATTCTTGGGTAGGCCGACCTGCCTCTTCAAGAACTCAAGTTGCGCTGTAATGTTCTTTTCAGTCACATCTTGCTTGAATGCCTGCTGCTCCAAGACGAGCGCAACTGGATGAGAAACGCTCTGTCAGAGCGTGGAGTCGCTCTTCGACTCGATGAGCTCCTAACGCGGCCAGAGGCCCGCGCGATTGTGGCCGAATTCATGATACGGACAAATCTCTTGGATCAGTTCCAAGCAGTCGACCCAATGGCTCTCGGGGTCGAAAAAGGCGACGGAAAAGAATGACCCCTCAGGACAGTGTGACGGAAGGAGAAGGATGGCGCCCGTGAGGAGTGCAGTGCCAGGTCCACTGTACTCCCTTGATACAAGCGAGCACAAGAGTGGCAGCCGACAGCCAGGATGGCTGTGTAGAAAGAAGAGTGTGGGGAAGGAGATGTGTGTGTAGTGAAGTTCGCCTAGGTTGTTAGCGGGGCGTGGGTGACGCTCGTTTGAGTTTTGTCAGGAAGAAGGATTTCCGTACGAACTAGTACTCATAGTCCAATTTAGAGGAAAGTTGATTGACTGTCTGGTTGCAGAACTAAGTGTGCTTTTCAGGGGGGAAATAAGGAACTGTGGGCGGACGCTGAATAATCGTCCTAGAGAGGAATAGCGGTAAAATCACCTCTCTATAGGTTGACAAGTTTCCTTTGTTTATTATGCTTACGTAACCGAGTCTGTCTCATTTGTACCTATAATATTCTCGAACGACCATTCAGGGGGTTCGCCCAGCGAGCCCTATGAAACGGTTGTTCAGTGGGCTGGCGACCACCTTGAGGCTGTCGGCAGACCTGACAGCACTCCCGCATAGCAGCATATATTAGAGCAAGCTACATCGGGCAAATGAATTCATCATCATCATCATCATATCCTTGATGACCTATGCTTTCTAAGTATAGCATCTCTCTCCGTGCTTCGTGGACGAGCCCTATTATATCTTGAATCGTCTCGCATGATAGAGCTCAAGCGAACTCCCTCGATAGAGAATAAAGCTGTAGTCTGTCTGCTCCCTTCTCGCCTGCCCATAATTTCATAAGAGAGTGTACTCCTGTGCCCCTTATTTTTCTTTTGCAGGGGCCCACGGACGTAGAAGCCAGATGGGAGCTTCGGACGCATAGCATCCACGCATTATTGAAACTGTGGAGTGGCCCACGGTAAAGAGAGCCAGGAGGCAGGCACTGGCGCATGGTATCCACGCTTTCCAGAAACCGTGATGTGGCCTACGGCAAAAAGTAACAGGAGGCAGCTACTGGCGCATGGTATCTTCTTTTACAGAAACTGTGATGTGGCCTACGGTAAAGAGAGCCTGGAGGCAGGTACTGGCACATGGTATCTACGCTTTCTAGAAATCGTGATGTGGCCCACGGTAAAGAGAGTCTGGAGGCAGGTACAAGAGAGACGGAGACAGAAGCCGTGCACGTGATGCAATTTAGCGTGCATATTTTGGTTTAGTACACCCCCTCAATCGCCGCTTCAACATTAATTCTTCTCTCTCCTGCTACTCCTCTCTCACCACCCTTCCCCCATGCGCGCTTTGCTAACGAGGCATTTTTGCCATTGATCTAGTTCACCGAGCCCCCTATCCTATTTGCCTCCGACGCAAACCAGCCGATCCTTTTGCGGTCCCTCCCCGAGTACTCGAGTACGGTCTGCGCTGCTTTCCTTCTCCAGACTCGGCTCGGTTTCCCTTTTGCCCTTGGTTCGCGACCTCACACGTTAATCGGTCGGTCGATCGTCGAACTTGGCGCCTCCAGGTGCTTTCACACTTTGCTCCTGGGCCATCGCCGCTGCACAGCGGGGCTTCAAATCTGCGTTGAGGGCGTAAGGCGCCGGTGAGGGCGTTGGCAGCCTCGGATGATGATGTTCGGATCATTTCGGAAACGAGGAAGACCGGGATACTGCTTCGATGATTAGTGACGCTGTTACAGGAAGTGGCTCCTGTGATGCGGGATCAACGAAATGCAAATTGTCGCATGACGAAGGCATCTCTGCTGAACTCGGACGATTTGAGCGATTGACAAAAAGAGCAAGAACTTGACGTTGATATTCAATGTAATGAGTTGTTGTAAGTCTACAACGAAAACCGTGGCCCGCCTGTAATAGCTTGGAAAGAGGGAAAACCTGGCCCGTCTCAGGGCACATTGTATCGGGAGCAGCAAGACTGCCTGGGATAGCTTAGAGGAGGGGAAAATGTGGTCCATCTCAGATAGGGCTGCTGTCAGGGTACGTAATGGCATTGCGTACATGGGATCAAAATCACGCTGCAACCGTCTTCTTCCAAGACGTTTACGGAATATAACAGGGAAAATGAAGACTAATTACATTTATATAGCAGGTGCCTGACGGGCCACGCAGGGGGTTTTCATTATAGGCTGGGGGGGGTGAGGTCGTTCTATCAATCCCCTATATATGGATTGCCTGACCTGCAGTACAGTATCTGCCTTTCGAAATCCTCATCGCGCGGTTGTGACGGTTGTGCCTTCTCTTGTCTTCTCGAAGTCTCGGTCTGTAATCAACCTTGGCGTTGGGTAGTAGGAGCCCTACAAGTCAGCTTTCTTTCCCTAGCGGAAGACTCTGCCACATACTAATTGTGAAGTAAGAAAAGCCCAAAATCCGGAAGCATCTGCGGACAAAAGATGAACCTGACCCGTCTCCCGGAAGCGAATGCCCACACATACATCTGCGTCGCACATCTTACTATATTCACATGCCTTTCTCATCAAACTTGTTTTGCGACGGCTAGGCGATGTTTAGTGAACCTGATAGAATCTGACAAATATTGGGATCGTGTCAATGGGCGCCGCCGCAGTGACATTGCTGCCGCCCTCAACCTCCCCCTCAACAGTATGCTCGTTATGGCCAACGATGAGACGGCCCCATCGGCTTCCCTTGGGAAGGTATACTTCCCTCTCTGTCTGTCCAGCCTCCATGATCGGAGCGCAGAGGTACTTGTGCCCAAACATGTACTGAGTCTCGACCTCCCAGCACTTCTTATCCTCGGGGAATTCGAAGAACATTGTGCGGATGACGGGGGTACCACAGTTACTCGCCTCCTCCATCAGTTGTCGAATATATTCCCTTAACCTCTCTCTCAGTCTCACAAACTTGAGAAGAATAGGGTAGTTCTCTTCGCCAAAGCTCCAAAGCTCGTTGTCCGCGCCGCTGTCGCACGCTGCTAGACCTCCCTCGCCATTCTGAGGAGTGTAGACGGGCTCACGGCACCCGTGGAGACGCATCACGGGACAGAACGTACCCCATTGGAACCAACGGACTAGAAGTTCTCGAAACTCGGAGCTCGCAGTTTCGCCACCGTAGAAACCCCCAATGTCGGTGGTCCACCACGGGATACCAGATAGGCCCATGTTCAGACCCGCAGCTAGCTGGTTTCTGAAGGCCGTCCAAGAGCTGGCAGTGTCTCCGCTCCAGATGAGGGCTCCGTACTTCTGGCTTCCTGCCCAAGCGCATCGGACAAGGTTGACAATTCCATCCTTGCCGCCCGTGAGCTGGCCGGCCGCTAGCTGACCCTCATAGAATGCTTGCGTGTAACAGCGAGGGTAGAGGTTGCCGACACTCATAACAGGTCCCAGATAGTATCTGTAATTCTCAAACGCGTAGGCGTTGTATTCCGGCTCTGCCTCGTCTAACCAGAAGCATTTGACTCCAATATCATGGTAGTTCTTCTTGATCTTGTCCCAGACATACTTGCGAGTAGCAGGGTTGGTAAAGTCGGCCTGCAGATTCTGTCCCATGAAGTCTCGGGTAGTGTGGATGCCGCGGTCGACACGGACGAGAAGCCCCCGCTCCAGCATCTCGTTATAGGCTTCGGAGCGCTTATCGACGGTGGGCCACACAGATACAAGAAGCTTGACATTCATCTTCGCCAGTTCGTCGACCATGGCCTTTGGATCAGGCCATGCAGTGCGGTCCCATGCCCAGTCTCCCTGGGTTGACCAGTGGAAATAATCAGCCACAATGACATCGAGAGGGATCTGGCGCTTCTTGTACTCGCGTGCGACAGTCAACAATTCCTCCTGATTCTTATATCGCAGCTTGCACTGCCAGAAGCCAAGTCCGTACTCCGGCATCATAGGGGAATGGCCCGTGACATCGACGTAGCGATGGAGAATTTCCCGTAGAGTCGGGCCGGTGACGATCCAGAAGTCGAGCGCACTGGTTGAGTTGGCCTCAAAGGACGTGATGTTCCTGCCAAAGACTGCACGTCCAATGGAGGGATTATTCCACAGGATGCCATACCCAAGGCTACTGACGAAGAATGGCACACTGGACTGCGAGTTCCGCTGAGCAAGCTCAATATCTAGACCCTTTAGGTTGAGGAAGCTGCTTTGATACTGGCCCATGCCATAAATCTTCTCACCTGTACTTTGCGGCTCTATCCGGTATATAATGTGATATTCTGTGGCTCCTGTGCCGTGTGCGCCGAATTCGCGGCTCTGTACTTGGATAGCAGATGTCTTGGGGTCTGTATGATCAATCTTGGTACGATTGTATTCCTCGAAAATCTGTTTTCCAGTGCTCGTGTTCCTCATGGTCAGCTTTCCGTATGCCGTGATCTGGGCTTGGAGGAGTCCATTGGTGATGGAGGCTGTAGAGTAATCCTTCTTGGTTCCGTGCATACTTTGATCAGGTGCGATCAATGTTGGTTGTGTCGATGGGAGACTGATTTCAGGCGTGTGCTGCTCAACTGGTTCAGACAATGCCCAGTTTTGCGGAGGCATCTCTGGCAATTTGGTGCTTCGAACACGGAAGGCGTCCGGACCCCATGGCTTGATCTGGAGATGCTCGCCATCGTAATGCCAGCTGAGGGCGTCATCCTGGGAGACGAACATTATTCGTGGTTGCCGCTTTGTTTGCGACCCTTGCGATACTGGGTTGGCTGTTGAGTTTTCCCTTTGCCTCTAGAGAATGTGGAGACCAATCTTACCATAGTCGAATTTCTGTACGTGTTTACATTTATCGCAAGCTGTTCAATTTATTTCTTCACCCCGGCTGATATTTATTTTGGGGTTCCCATGTGATCATACAATCCCGCACCGGCGGCGGTTACTGGCCGTTTTTGGACGCCGTGCCGCTGCGGCTGTGGGCGGACATATTTAGGCTGAATAGAATCTGCTGACTACTGACCCTTGAGACCATGCTAATGAATGCTCCGAATGGAATGCCTGTACGTGCCACTGGCCTACGTAGCGTTTACTGGCACCCCGTAGCGACGAGTTTGTGGTTCAATGAAAACGGGCGTGCGTGGGTCACAAATATCCATCTATTCCAGGTATCTTTCAATCAATAACAGAAGGTCGAAGAGAGCCATGTAATAAGCTGACGGTGCGAGGCAGGGACAACTTTGCCGGACTTAGGCAACGTCTCTAGTTAGCTTTGCCGACTAATAATCGAAATCGTCCCCACCATGATCCTCCCGAGCCCCTGCATCATGTAACATCTTTGGTACGATGTATGAAGATGCCCTACGTTGCAAAACGGTGAGTGGACTAATACGAGGACCTGACGGGATTCAGGAACACACATGTTATCAGAAATGAATGCACCTGATTGTGATTCTTTGGAAGTACTAGTGTAATACTGCGTCCTCAATTGCGATGCACTAAAGAACGGATGGGAACAGGGTTGAGATGGAATTTGATGCCAGAATGTCGACAATGGTAGATCTCCGTTGTTGGAATCCTTACGCTGCAATACTATCTAGTATCCTCCCAATATGACACGTCCTACTTTGTTCAGGTGCCAAGCTTCGAGCGGGCTTCGGGCAAAGCGAACGACATGACTCAGGGGAGTTCTATATGGATCAAGCGTGCCGAAGGCGTAACTGGTATCTCAACCTCCAACTCCATCGGCGACAAGTACAGTCCAGTCTTCCATTCCCTTGGGTACAGCGTTTCTACTGACGCCTTCGCACTGCTGACCTGTGGAAGAGGGATGTTGCACTTCGTCTCCCCTCCTCGTCGCCACACGCCGAGGTAAATGTGCTTGCCAGCCTGCAAGCCCAAGACAACCCAATGCTCGTTCCACTGGCCGAGGCCAAGTGGCCAGAAAGGTACTGACTCCTTAATGTGATGCCTGATCTTCTTGTACACCTTACAGCCCTCGATGACAACCTGGAGCTGTTGATCATTCAGGAGGTCGATCCGCCCGCTCAGGTGGACTCGTCCCAGGATGCTGTTGACCACGCAGTAGGCGTTTAGGTCATCGGTGTATTCTGGTTGAGGATAAGCCCAGGTAGCACTCTGCTCTGGAGTCACGGCTGTGGGGACCGCTGCAGCGAGGGCGGCGTTCAGGACAGGATCCTGCAGGTCGCTGGTCGATTGAATAGAATGCGTCGCGAGCATCTCGTAGTCGAGTCTGCAACCGCCACTGGAGCAAGTCTCCAAAACGACATCCGGATGACGGTCGTAGATGGAATTGATCCAGGCCATATACGCACGACGATGCCCCAACATGCCGTCGCCTGGACTGGCTGCGTTAACATCGGTGCCATGAGTGACGTCGATATTGTAATCCAGCTTGAAATAGCCCACACCATAGTTGATGATGAGATCGTCGACAATGGTGTTCAGGCGTGAGATGACAGCCTCGTGACGGAAGTCCAGTTGGTAACGGCTTTGCTCAATAACGCGGACACCCCGACGCTGGAAGAATGCTTCCGGTGGTAGCTCACCCAGAATAGGGCTGTTTACCCCCACGACTTCCGGCTCCATCCACAGACCGGGAGTCATCCCCTTGGCACGGATGTTGTTGAGCAACTTCTTGAGTCCGCCGGGAAAACGTGTGGTCGAGGGCTTCCAAGCACCCACCGAGTCCCACCAGCTGGGTTCGTCGGCGTACCAGCCGGCATCAATGACGAAGTACTCTGATCCACAGCGTAGGGCAGGCTCGATGAGCGCTGTAACCTTTTCGGTAGTGGGGTCTCCCTTTAGGCAGTTCATGTAGTCGTTGAAGATGAGAGGCAATTTTTCATTGTCGGTATGCTTGCGGCGTATGCGCCTGCGGTATTGCGTGAGTGGCCCGAAGACCGACTGAAACGGACCATTTATGACGGCCAAGGCGGTTGTAACACTGGTAAAGGTCTCTCCGGGGCTGAGCTTCTTTGTCCACTGGTGGTTCTGATCATTGGGCCCTCCAGCGACCAGATACAGCCCGGAAACGATGTTACCAAGCTCCCACTTCCATGCTCCACTGGACTCAATTTGCCATGCGACGGAGTGCTTGCCGTCTCTTTTCGCAAGCACGCCCATGGCGAGTGAACCCGAGGTGGAGAATGTGCCAATGTTTGATCTTGAGATAGAAGCTCGCGTCCCTGGCTTGTCAAAGTCACTGTCCCCGACCCAGTCCATCCCGACATCGGGAAAGTCGAATGCCTTCCATTGCGCCTCGCGGAAGTTGGTGCTGTTCGCAATGACGATCTGGTAGTCGTTGTACCACTCCTCCGCACCACGGTTGAGGAACCCAAGAGAAAGAGAAGCGAAGGTCTCCAAATAGACCTCTTGCGAGCCTGGGTTGCTTACTATGGCGGTAGAGCGGACAACGGGAACAGCCCCAAAGACAGTGTATCTGTTGAGGACCTCGATTTTGGTCAAGGGGTCCTGTGTCACGATCTCGAGGATGTGGGTGTCCTCGCCCTCTATGGATTCCTTGTGGCTGAGGTAGACGAGACGGCTCGATGTTGCGCTGTACACTTGACGTTCGGAGGTACCAAAAGTCGATCCTTCTCCAAGCAGTCTGATCTGGGTCAGTGGTAGAGCGTGCTCGACTTCTTTCTCGATTTCGTAGTTGGTCACCTGCGTTCCCTTAGGCCGAACATTGTGTAGGTAAATGTGACGCTCGGAGTCGATAAGAAAGTCGAGATCAAGTGTGCCAGGTGCCCAGCGAAGCCAGTCTGCATTGCAATCAAGTCCATGGTTAGTGGTAAGATGGTATCGGTGTTGGTCGCAAAGAGAACTACCTTACCATGAGACGAGATAGACCCCATTTTGTTCTCGGGACGGTCCTACTCGAAGAATGGCCGTCGGTCAGACTTAATGAATGAAGAGATCAAGAGCTAACACTACAGCAATTTTACTTCACTATTGTCCTTGAAATGCAAGCTTGGAGTAGAGAGGATCCCGTGTCGGGATCCGACCCCGCGTTGGGATCCGACCCCGCGTTTTCCTCCCTGCTATCGTCGCATGCCGCAGTGGAGCGGACCCTAATTTCATGCTGCGGCGGAAAAGTTCTATTTAGGACGTGGCCGCCTCTTCCAGGCCGCAATGAGTAATCCATCCGACACAGCCGAGCCGTCTGATCGGCCACTGTCCGATCTGTCGTGTCCCGACACCTCCCATTCACTCGCTTCCAGACCGCTTCACTGAGTCTGCAGGGTAACCAAGTCCTGCTGACGCTGCGTTGAGCCCAACTCCAGACCAATAAGTGTCACTCATCAACAATGCTTGCGAAAATCTAGCACGTCAGCGTTGCCTCCAAGCCGAAACCCTTTTGGGTTAGACTAGACCTCGCCCTCACCCGCGGGTGACTCTCGGAGGGTCACCCTCATACCCTCGTTTTGAGGGTCGAGGGTCCGGTCCACTTACCCGCAGCGAGGGTCACCCGCGTGAGAGTCGGCGAGGGTCAAGGGTCGGGTAAGGGTCAAAAATTTTAAGCAAACCCTCGCGAGGTGAGGGTCGAGGGTCTGGACCTTGGACCCTCGCGAGGGTAATTCCGAGGTCTAGGTTAGACCATGGCGTTATACTTTGAGGAGCTACTCGCAAAGGGGTTGTTTATATCAGCTAGAGTTCTTCTTGGTCCCTGAATCACATCTTAAGGGTGAGGTCTATGGGCATGGCATTTGAATATATTAGGTCCAAGCGGATTCTCAGATATTCGATTTGAGATCTAGGCTATATCCAATACTCCTATAATTCATTCGCTACTATTCATCCGTAGATACTTCCCGCAAATGCTCATTGTACCTTTATTCCTCCATGCCGAACGGGCTGACATCAGTCTTCTTGAACTTGCGAGCCGGCACCTTCATCGAGAACAGCATGTCCAGCTCCTCAAAGGTGCGGTCCTTTGATTCGGGAAGGCAGAAGTAGGCCCACACAAAGACAATGAAAGCCGTACCACCCCAGAAGAAGCCGGTGTAACCACGGAGATTCCACGCCGAGGGGTTCATGAAGTAAGGCTGGAGGACACCGGCGACAATGTTTACGAGGTAGTAGGCGTTGCGTGCCAGACAAATCGTCTTCTGGCGGAGGCGTGTTGAGCCAATCTCTGCGGGGATAGCCCATCCGAGCTGTCCGACGGTCATATCAAAGAGGAGGTTCCAGAACATGGCAAGTCCTGCCTGGGTAAATCCAACCGAGGAACGCTCGGTCCACACGTTGAGGATACCAATGATTATCAGGACTATGGACATGCAAAACATGCCCCAGGTATAGAGGGTGCGACGTCCGAAGTGAGGCATACAGAACAGCCAATTGATAATGGTACCGAGGAAGGCAAGCGCCAGGCCACCGATGCTCAGCGAGTAGACAGTAGAGGTATGAAGACCGAGCTGCTCAAAGAAGTATGACGAGTTATCTAGAGTTCGCCGTGCTGTTAGTTGTCGAAACTTGGATTTTCACGGGAGAACAGTGTTGGTTCTGTGTGATCGAGGAGGGACGGGTTGTCTTACAAGCAAAGTTAGAGCCAGACAGGACCTGGCCTACGAAAGCCATGCAAGCAATCTGCGTGCGGCGAAGTTCGAAACCCTTGAAGCAGTCAAAGTATGTGGTTCCGACTGACATCTCCTGCTCGAGATCGTTGGTGTGAATGATCTCGGCAAGGGTCTTCTTAACATCAATATCAGCAGATGCTCTCTGCAAGCGGCGCAGGCTCATCTCGGCGGATTCGATGCGGCCCTTGCGAACCTCGTGCCAAGGGCTATCGGGAGAAAAGTAGAGAAGAGGGATAAGGAAGACGGGCCACACCCATTGGATAGCAAAGGGGATGCGGAAACCCCACTCATCCTCACGGCCTGAGAGGCCGCGCAACACACCAGCAGCGATCAGTTGTCCGATGCAGAAGCACATGTTGGCCCAGGAAGTGAAATACACTCTCAAGACCAATGGCAAGCACTCGGATGCGTAGGCCGGAGCAGCGGTGGCGAAGATACCCCATGGAACACCAACAATCAGCTGGCCAACACAGAGGACAGCGACGTTAGGTGCGAAGAAGGTAATGAAGACGCAAGCGGCCATGGCGACAAGTGAGGCCAAGAGGACGTGGCGGTGGCCAAATTTGTCGACAACGTATCTAAGGGTTCGAAATCAGGACTGGTGGTCTCGTCACACTGGGAAGGGGAAGATGGTGAGTCTGTTACTTACCCGTTGACCCACGTTCCCGTGAATGCTCCGACAACGGCAGCGTTGCTAAGTCCAGCCTGCCACGCGGCAGTGAGCTGGTAATTTGGGCTTCCGTCGGCATTGTGGCTGACGACGCTGCCGTATTTCCTCTGGAAAGTGGGATATGCGTACAAAGATGGCACTAAGATCTGATCGTAACCTTCCATGATGACACACATGGAGATGGAAAGACACCAGAATATGGCCATGGGATATGCGCGAATGGCATCCCGGACAGTCAGGTTGTGAGCTAGCGCAGCGCTCTGCTGCGCGTCGACAGTGAGCGTCTTTGCATGCTTCTGAACCTCTCCCATGCCAGGCTTCTCAACTAGCCTGTCCAGATGGTCGACTGTAACTTTTCCTTGATCTTCTTCGTTCATGGTGGACAGCGGTATAGGGGGCTGTGAGGTGAAATAGTCACTTGACTGTGAGCGATCGAACAAGGATGGAATGTCAAAAATTCGCGAAGTCGTAATAGACTTATAACGATCTGTACAGGTCGTCAGGCCAATTCCCCACGGGGCATGCTGTGGGGTTTGCGCTGGGTTAGACTTTATGCCCCATAAAGAACATGAGGGGAAAAAGTTAAGTAAATCATTGTTTCGTGCAGCTGAGTGGATCGTTCGGGTCCATACGGAGTACATTCACACACTCAATGGCGGCGTTAAGCCAAATTGGGATCAAGCCGCTCATAATTGCCACTTAGCGGAAAGCAGCCAAAGCCTGCTAGACTGGATAGTATTGGATGGTATTTGAGACGGCAAACACCGAACATGGGTTAATTGCCGACGATTCCCCTTCTAAGCTTTAGTGCCAGGAGGCTCGATGGGGCGGTGCGCCGCCGTCACGAGGGCTCTAGCCTGCCAAATTGCGTAGTTATCAAGACAAAATGGGGGGCAATATGGCCGCTACCAAAAATGCTCCATGGGCGACATTCTTAGTTGTTACCGTCATTTATTGCTTTAACAGTAGTTTTCCCTACCAGTAATACGGTTAGATACTGTCATATGATTCGAGTCGACTAACACCAAGTCCTGAGCCAGCCGCTCCAATCAAGAACCCACATCCAGTTCATCGATAGTAATAGCAGAATGAGACCTACAACATACACGCTGCCTTGACAATAGTTCTGTCGTGCAATCTACGCCAGCCGGCGGGTCACGGCTGTCGCCAATGTCCAAGGCATCGGTATGGTGTACAAAGCTCTGGATCTGCATTAAACATACTACTACATGCCAGTGATCTCCTGAGCCTGGCAACGCTCCAACAACTTCTCAGCACGAAGAAAGATTTTCGTCTTGACCTTCGGGGATATTTACTTGGAAACAACCGGCACATCCACCTGTCCAATACCAGCGGGGAAGACAACATGGTCGACATCCCTAGTTTCAGTGTATGCAGTCTTCGAGGAAGCTCGAACTTGGCAGCCACAAGTGACCAGAGTGCCTAATCTCTGGTCGAGGCCCTTCTTCTGGATGATGATAACAGCAACCAAAGACTCAGGAGGCCGATCGATGGCTTACCAGTCAGAAGGGAAAGTCTTAGCAGAAGAGACCAGTAGATTCAGTCACAACTGAGATCGGTGTACCGCGGTCGAGGCCTGAGCTCAGCGACATTAGATCAGCCTTTCTCAGAACCTATACTGTGACCGATCGAGTCTCGACTCAGCGATCGGCCCGAGATTTGTCAGGGGACATGGAGAGAGGAGCATATCCAAGTTTGGAACCAGATTCATTCCGCATGGGTTCGGTTTTGAACCAATGAAGGGTCTGATAGTAGTGTGCTGCCAATGAACAACTGCCCAAGAATATAAAGAGTAGTATACCAAAGATGTACTTCCTCGGGTTGGCCTTTCAGGGAGCGGCAGTAGATGTCTCCGTTCAGATCCGCAAAAATTCCGCAGATGCAGAAGGAGGCTGCTGTCCTACTCCATCAGCACTGAAACACCAACATGTAGCGTTATCGCTGCCTGAATATGAGTCTCTAATTCTAGGGAAGAGTTAACATGTTTCTTCGATTTATTGGATGCTTCCATATGAAACCGATGTAGAAGGATTCAAATCAGCAAAAGCATACTGTCCGCCAATAGAACATGCTTTGCCAGTATCAAGATAATGACCGAAAGCGTCGCCACCGTTGGTAGCATCCAAGTGCGAAAAATCGAATATCCCAGGTGCCATGAGCGCTTCGAATCCATCGACGTTTCCTCCGAACCCCAGGGAGAGAGCATTGTACATTTCATCAAAGCCTGCCGAGGTCGTGTCTGGTTGGCTCTCGTCCGTGAACTGGGTCTCCAAAGTGCCCCCTGAGCTTGTTCTAGTAGTTGCTGATTCCCAAGTCCTGTCAGAAACGCGGCCCAGAGCTGATGGTACTCCCTGGCTGGGTTCATCACCTGCTCCGCCATCTTCTAAGAGGCGCTGACTGCTTGCTAGCTGCTGGTGGTCATTCGCCTTCAATACGGGTGTCGTGGAATTAGCCGCCGGGGCTCTGAGAGCGCGCATGAGCTTATGACCGAGCCTGCTCATCTCTGCGGCTTTTGGGGACCACTTCCCAAGCTCTTGCAATGTGTCTTGAAGCAACGTAATTCCAGACATAAGATCGTCCACCGCTTGCGGACAATCTTTCAGTGCGCGCCAAGTCACACTCAAAGACAAAGATATTGCATAAGGAACCATGGGAAAAGGAGGAAGAGTAGCGTGTCTCCCACAGGAAGTAAGTTGCTGAACGCGCTCGGCGCTTCGGAAGCGACGTTCATAAGGGATTGTGCCAGGCGTGCTGTATCTGCACGACAACATTGCTAATACGAGATACCAAATCTCGAGGTAATCTGTTCCATGATGAAGAGTTAGCTAATGGAGGCACCATCTATGTCGGCTTTGAGTACTTGCCTTTATGGGATTCTTGTAGCCTCGATAGATCTACCCCAGCGGCGATCTCGGAGAAGGTTGGGAATTCATCCAACACTGTCTGACCCCGTCTTTGCAGAAAGGGTCGGTATATCTCCATTACTTCATCCATTTCGTCCCCTAGCCTCAGCGTAATAGTAGCAACCTGGGAACGGTTATCCCCCTTTAAAAGCGGCCGCGATAGATCAACGTCGCGGTCCGCGATGACAAGGGGGACGCCTTGAAGACATGCGTTTTGTCGATCGAGTGCTCGCAGCGTCCACCACAGATAGCTGCATTGTACGCGGGCCGGCCTGTTCGGGTTCTCGAAATGCAAAGATAGCACAAAGGCGTCGTGGATGGCTTGTGATAAGTAGGCTGAAGATTTCTGCATGCCACGATATTCGTCATGATGGAGCCACATAAGGGCGAGGATTTGGACTTTGATAAGCCTATTCGGCTCCAGATCCAGTTTCATGGCGACCTCCAAGTCTCTGTAAATGGCCTTGGCGAAATCGTTTGGTGCCAAGGTGGGGCCATCGTCTGACAGTCGCAAGTATGGAGCAGCTTGTTTCGTCTTGCACGATGTGAGGCATATCGCATTTACCAAATATGGAGATGCGCGACCCATTGTGTAATCTCGAAGGATCTGTCCGCCGTCGACGATTGGAATGAGTGCGTCAAGGCTTGATATGTACGTGGTAATTAAGGCATCTTGTGTGTCTCGGGGCAATGCCAATGCTTTGAGAGCACCGGCATGGTCACAGTAATGTTCAGCAACCCATGTTTTCGGCTCGCAGGTAAGATCGTATTCCCATCTATTCTCGTGGCGCTGGATAGTCTCAATACAACAGCGCGATAATGTGTTCCTTCGGCCAACAAGCTGAGTGACAGAAGAGTCGTACGGCTCGCGGTAGTCTTGGGTTCCCGGTCTATCCACCATTTCCCCTGGTGTTTCCGCAGCCAACTCGGTGAGAAGCGACTCTGCATGGTAATCGCCAACTTGGATTGGCTCACCAGATGTCTCTGAGGGGTCGTCTGATGACTTGGTGACATCTTGTGGAGGTTCTTTAAGTGTGTAATCGATACATGTTGTGCCCGGCGACTGTGCGCCACCGCGGCCGCCCGGAGCTGACCGGCTATGTCGTCGTTGAGAGAGCGATCGCGTATGGGGGCATTTCTTCTTGCGCCTCTTGCAGTCATTGCACGCCTTTGCGGCGCGTCTCTTCTGCGTCCCAGTCGCGGTTTTAAGCTCCCAGACGACCTCCATTGCGTCCTTGCGCCTGTCCCTTGATCCCGGCCGGTTTGCGCAAGAAAGTTCTCTGGAGTCGCCAGGAATGATGTGTGGGAAAATGGAACTCTGAACTAGCGCTGTGCGTCCTTGCTTTAGTACGCCGTCCTGATAGAGTGAGTACAATTCACCCAAGGAGATCAAAATGTATCTTTAGCTGGCGATTAGTTGCGACCTTCTGGAACCTGTCGCTGGCATGGAGGCCTTGTCATGCATCAATCCATCTGGTTGACGCTGGCGAAACTTTGCTGGCTGCCCTGGAAAATAGATGGTCCGGTCGCGTATCTTCGGTCTAGTGCGCGGAATCGAACTGAACTGTGGTATGAGCCTGAGCCTTTAAGTGGGTATCTAGACATCCGTCTACGGCCAAAGTGCACTTCAAATGATTGTCGCAAAGTCAAGTTGGTTGAGGTACATTGGGTTGTGCGGCCGCTGTGGACGTTAAATTGAAGGGAAAGAAGGTCGCGAGCCGAGGACTATTACGGCGGACTATAGGGGCAACTTCCCCAAAACCCCCAAATCCTACTAAGTCCCTTCACCGCTTCTTCCACCGCCACTAATTCTTCTACCGCCCCATGCGCCCATGCACTGTAACCGAGTATCTCTATGCAGTAGTAATCACACCGATATCTATATGACTCACTGCAAGCTCGTCAATTCAACCTAATTGGCCCTACTCAAAGCCTCGTTTCCTAGTATGATGTATACTAATGTGGCTAATTCGGGGTCCTTATGCGTTGCAAGTAGAAGGCTAGCCTAGTTCTATCTACCTCACAAGTACCACAGGTCAATCCACTACTTATAAAGCTTCCTCTCTGGTATTCAATTAAAGCTTTCTGGTTTATATGCTAAAGATGCCTCGTCCTCGAATTGATTTAAATCCTTATAAGGATAAGATTTCTACTCTATTTCATTAACATAAGACCACTGAGACTATCTGCCAAGAACTCGCCCGGCGCTATTTAATTGATATCTCTTACAATACACTTGCCCGCCGCCTATATGAATGGGATCTCCGTCGGTTACCTTCGAAGCTAATTGATAATAAGGCCCTTTGTGATCGTATAAGGGTACTTATATATGATAATTACTCCGATTCAGAGGCACTTTCACAGCTACATAAGGAAGGTTTCCAGATTTCCGAGAAAGCTCTAAAAACCATACGGCAGTAGCTTAGTCTTCGGCGGCGGATAGATAACCCTGAGGCACAGCGTATATAGGAGGATCAGATTACTGAGGTCCTTAGGCAAGAGATTCAGGATGGTTAGTCTATCGCACAACCCGGGTTTGGGTCGAGATATCGGACCCGGACCCGGACCCAGCCTGGGTCCGGGTCGAAGTCAGCGAACCCGGACCCAACCCGGACCCAGCGCTGGGCCCCCAATGGGGCCCCAGTAAAACCCAACTTTGCATAAAAACAAACTCTTGGCGTTCATAAAGTTGCTAAATAATCAACATGTAATCTTCGTATTTTTTTGTGTTTTAGATCGAACCCATATGAACTCACTTATTCGACATCAACTTTATATGACTAAACTAAATAGACACTTTATATCATTTTATATTGGCCAGATATTAGTTTATTACCAATAAAAATTAAAGATAATCATGGTTGTAGTGGTATTTGATAATTTAGGTTTGCTGACATGGTTGAAGTTGTAGAAATATATTTTGAATACAGTGTAAAGTAGTCACTCTATCCTTACACGTTGAGATCTCCTTTCGACTACTACTATCTCTGACCGCGGTCAGAAAATTAATTATACGATTAAAGCCTTATTCTACTATACTTTCTAACCGCGGTCAGAAACTCTAGCTGAGGGGATCTTACAGTGAGCGCGGGTAGAGCCCGAGTACTAATACTCCTAGTTTCTGACCGCGGTTAGAAACTCTGGCTGAGGGGATCTAGCAGTAAGCGCGGGTAGAGCCTGAGCCTTAGTACCGGCATTAGCCCGTTATAATTGCTGGGTTTTGCTGGGTTTTGCTGGGTTTTGCTGGGTTTTGCTGGGTTTTGCTGGGTTTTGCTGGGTTTTGCTGGGTTTGGCTGGGTTTGGCTGGGTTTGGCTGGGTTTTGGCTGGGTTTTGCTGGGTTATGCTGGCTCTAACCCACTTAAACCTATAATATATACCAATTAAATGCTAGTGAAGTAGGTACTTTTGATAAACGACGACTTGATCGTTCAGCTCTCTATTCACAGCTAGGGTAATACGTCTTCTGCCCTTTGTAAGTAAATCCCTTCTCTTATTCTTCCCCTCGTAATTGATCATTTATTTATTTCGCCTATTATGTCCCAGAGCCAGCAATCTAATTTGACATCCTCGATTTATGATGGAGATATAGACAATCTTGGTTATCTTACCCCTTCAAACCGACTTGGTACCCCTGAACCATCCACTAGCCAGCAGACGTTCGATCTCGACTCTATTGACTCCGAATTCCTTCGTCCGATTATTCCCCTTATACCTCCTACCTCACTTCTACGTGTTGGTCCCGATCGGAGAAAGGCATTTGTTCTTTATGACAAAATGACTCATACCGAATGGGTCGACTGGTGGTTACAGACTGATTTTGGAAGGAAGAGCAAGATCCATTGGGACTCAAACCACCAGTCTGATGTTTGGGGTAGGTTTAACCAGGTTGCAAATAGTATCGATGGGGCACCAAAGGTTATGTGTAAGAATTGCGGCCAGATTCTTGAGCATCCTTACACTATCCATCCTCATCCAACGGGCGACCGGAAAGCACAATATCATGGCACATCAACAATGTCAAAACATATCAAGAGCGCAGGGTGTCGAAAGGCTAAGGGTGGATCAAAGCTAGAGATCACAAGATTCCTCAGCAAAGCTGTATGTTCTATTATAACTTAATCTTTTATTCTCCTTACTAAATTTTTTTAGGATGATACTCCGACCGAGGCTCCTTTCTCACAAGAGGCCTGGGAGGAAGAGATTTTATCCTTCTTATCTCTTAATCGACTCCCATTTCAACTTATCGAGCACCCAACGTTTCAGAGCCTAATTCAAATGGCTCGCACCTCTCTATCCACCCCGTTTATCCCCTCTGCTGATACAATTCGTCGTCGGCTATCAAGCACAGTTAAGAGTCGGCAACAGAGTGTGCTTCAGATGCTTCCATCTCACTCAAAGATATCTATTGCCCTTGATTGCTGGACCTCTCCCTTCTCACAGGCGTTTATGGCAATCACTGGCTATTTCATTGATAGCGACTGGGTATATCGAGAGGTGCTACTAGACTTCAAGCCTATTTATGGGGCGCATACTGGTGCAAACCTAAGTAGTGCGCTGATAGAGACCCTCACAGAACATGGAATCGAAGATAGGGTGTTTGGGCTGACAACAGACAATGCATCAAACAACAAAACTCTTATGGAATCCCTTCAACAGGTTTTACCGGATGGTGTTATTGTTATTCGAATTCCTTGTCTTGCCCATGTTATCCAACTTAGCCTGAACCAGCTTCTTGGACACATCAAGGCAGTTCCAGAAAATGAGACTACAGAGACAAAGTGGACTGATCAACAGTCTAAAATGGCCCAGCAGAATGCACAACAACAGCAGCGAGGGATTTCTTCTACGCTGAATAAGATTCGTTACCTTGCAATATATGTGAACGCTAGTCCCCAGCGCCGGGAGAGTTTTTACAATCTCCAGCCCCAAAAAGTCAAGATTGCCCCAATCCAAGATGTGAAGACCCGGTGGAATTCAACATTCCTAATGCTTCGCCGCGCGAAGAGACTACGGTCTGTTTTTGGCCCTTTTTGTGAAGAGTATGCTCGTCTTGATCTGCTACCAGATACCGAAGAGTGGCGTCAAATTGACTATCTTCTTTGTATCACGGAGCCATTCTTTGATTATACTCTACAACTCTCAAAGACTCGGGATATTACTGCACATTATACTTTTAAGATATACAACCGGCTTTTTGAGCATCTTGAACAGTCAATGAAGCAGCTCAGACGGAAGCGTGTTCTATGGAAGAAACAGATGCTTGATGCGCTCGAAGCTAGTCGACTAAAGCTTGACGAATATTACTCTCAGACTGATCATATCCGAGGGTATATCTTTGCGATATGTACCATGCTTGCGCCTGTGAATAAGTTTCAATTCTTTCAAACTGATGACTGGGATCAAGAGTGGCGCGATAAATATCGCCAGGCATTCCAAAAAGCTCTCGTACCATATCAAGATCGGCTTTCTCATATACAAGACTCGCAACCTTCTTATAATCAACCTCGACCAAGTTCGAAGCTTGATAAGATGTTGAATAGTAATAGAAGACAGCTGTCGGGAGTCACAGATGAGATAACACAATATCTCGATAGTGGTATGTTAACCCTAAATAATATTAATATTTTACTAACTAGTTAATAGATACGATTGAAATTGCGCCTCTTGGTTTCTGGAGAGAGAATCAACACCGCTTTCCAGCTATTGCAGCTCTTGCAAGGGATATTCTCTCAATACCAGCAACAGGCGCTGGTGTTGAACGACTATTTAATACCGCTCGAGATATCTGTCATTACCGCCGGGGAAGAATGAAGTCCGAAACAATCCAAGAGCTTATGATGTTCCTTTGTACTTCAAGATTCGATCTTGAGGAGCAAGAGGCTAAGCGACTTGAAGAGTTTTTTACACAAGACGAAATTGAAGTGGCGAAGGAAGAGAAGGATGAGAGACCCGATGGGGTTGAAGTAGACCCAATTAGTGATACTGAAGAGCTAGATAAAGGGGATAAGGAGAATAAGGCGATAGAGGATATTGAAGATGATATGATTGAGCCTAAGCTACCGGATAATGGTACGCAGCTCCGATTATCAGGACGGAAGCGTAAACAGCGAGATGATGATAATTTCCAGTATCACTAGTTAGCTAAAATATTATCTTCCTACCCTAAATCTACATACTCTTGATATAGATAAGATGCAAGAGAAATACCCAAAATTACAATAAGAGATTGTATAAATTATGCAGTGAGGATTCCTTGGTATATTTGTCTTATTTGTAACCCAATTGGGGCCCCAGTATGGGTCCGGGTTGAGGGTAGTAACCCAGAACCCAGCGCTGGGTTGAGATTTTGGACCCGGACCCAACCCAAACCCGGGTTGGGTCCGGGTTGGGTCCGGGTCCGGTTGGGTTCTGCGGAAGCCTAACAGTGGGCTCGTCGCTATCAACACTTTACACCTACTGATTGGGCCCGTGTTTATTGGTCTGATGAATGTACTGTTGAGCGAGGAATTGGGCTACGCCGAGATTGGACCTTTATCCGCCCTAAAGACCAATGGAAACAGCGTCAAGTCCATGGTTTACCACACCGTGGCTTTCAGGTTAAGCAGATGTTTTGGGCTGCTTTCTCGGCTACTCGACGTACCGGTTTAATACCTCTATTCGGCGATCCTGAATCTGAAAGAGGAGGTGTGAATCGATTCGTGATTGAAGAGCTATATCGTCGGGTTCTTCCTACGTTACTACCTTCAGAGGGTGGTATTTTTATGCATGATAACGCACCTACACATACTGCGTATGTAGTACGCGATGCATTAGAAGAACTAGAGATCGAGGTAATGATCTGGCCGCCTCATTCACCAGATCTTAATCCAATTGAGAACCTCTGGTCGCTTCTGAAGGCTGAGATCTATAAGATACGACCCGATCTCATCGATATGAAGAATAATGAGACTACTAAGCGGATATTGGTGGAAACTGCGCAAATTGCATGGCAAAATATCGATATGAAGCACTTAGAGCACCTTTCTGAGACTATGCCTAATCGGGTACAAGCAATTATTGAATCGGAAGGGTGGTACACGCCTTACTAGGTAGATTCTATATGTATATAGTGGTTAATATGCAATTCATGGAGTTCTGGCGGAGGTTTTGTGACCGGCAGTATATTATGTAATTAGGGTGGTGTGGGGCGGGGGGTGCTGAAACTTTTGCGTAGTCACTGTATCTGATATCTCTGATCACGATGGAATTTGGACACCTGAATTGGCGCTATACCCAGTGGGAACCAACCTGTTCGCCTGAAGCCTATCCTTTTATCACATCCAGACTCATCCACATAGACAAGGTGGTAAGACTGAAAGTCTGAGATATAGTGAAAGTATTCGTCACGGAGCTCTAGGTTGCGCTCTCGGGCCATGACGCGGGCAGTCTTTTTTGACCAGCCTTTGGACCTAAGGGCACGACTGATGCTTGCTTTCGTCGCGAGAAGAGCGAATTCGTCCCACAGGAAAACCGCCATCTCGTCGAGGTACAAGGTGGGTTTCTCGAGCAGGTGCTCGCATAACGCGTCGAGCATGACTGGAGTGATGTTACGGGGTCGTCCGCCCTTATTAGGCGGTGCTTTCACGCTGCCAAATATCCGTATATTAGAAGAGATTCTTCGAATACTACTCTTGTTGCATCCAGCAGCCTCTGCCATCTCCGAAACAGATAGTTCCCCACTGTGGATCATGTCATAAATAAGCTCATGCTTGGAAGCAGCTAGGTTTGGAGCCATCTTTGGTTCGACCACTTGTGATTGATTGTTAAGATGAGGCGTCCCGAGGACGTCTATGTTGGAGGAGGGGTAATGAGGTACCGGATGTATTGAATTTACAAGCGAATACGTTCCCGTAATTGATGTGTAATATTTGTAAGAAGCAATACAACGTTGAATTGACAGGGGTACTTCGGAAAACTCTTAAAATAGACTAGTGGATCTTGGTGGTGGGTCTAGAGAATCTCTCGAAGTGTGTAGGAAGGTGCACCGGTTTTGAGACGCACTGTAAAGGTCGATAGCGCGGACAGGATAGAAGGCACTACGAGGACGTGGTGGTTGATAAGATACTGATATAAAACTGTCGTGGTTGTGTGCCGAGCGGGAGCTAACCCCGGACCGATGACGGACCCACCACCGGGAGGGCCCGAACCCCCTCCCACAAACACACAAGAAACCACCGCCAGCTTCACGGACGACGATCTCGAAGCCAGTACCACCGCTGGAACCAGAAGGAGAACCCGAAAGAGAGATGCGTTTGCTCCATCGGACCCCGCCGGCCGAATCACCACCAAGGAGGTGTGGAAATTGATCGGCACGCTGAAGGACGTGATCCGACACCAAACCGCAGCCATCACAGCCACGCAAAACGAACTCCAGGAGATCAAACACAACCAAAATGTGCTCCAAGAACAAAACGAAAAGCTTCATGAGGAAGTGAGAGCCTTGCGAGCGCAGGTCGAAAATACCCAGGCCGTGACTGCGACCAAGACGTGGGCCGCAGTCGCAGCCAGCAGCGGTGAGACCACCGCCCCCTCGCGGAATCACCAGCAATTCGAGAAAGAGCAAAACTGCATCCGAATCAGCACTCAGAGAACATTCGTCGATCCAAGAGACAATGAGAACAACGCCGATAACGAATTTGGGCGATACCTCCCCACCAACACCGCCAACGCCCACATCCGCGCAGCATTACAGAGCGATACTGCGACCCAAGACGCCCAGGTAGCTGGTGTTGGTACCACCAAAACCGGTTACCTTATCAGGTTCAAGAATGCGGAGTCGGCCGAAGCGGCGCGCAATAACACCGAATGGCTACAGAGTCTGGGCAACAACACTAAGCTGGTCAAACCACGGTTCGGGGTAGTGGTGCACCGCACTCCTACTCAAGAGTTTGACCTAGAAGCAGGAGCCATCCAGGCCGCAGAGAAGATCATAAGAGAGAACGATCTGGCGGAACACGGTTTCCACATCGAAGAGCTAGCCTGGATGAAGGCCAAGGACAAGGCCTTAGGGAAGTTCGCATCGCTGGGAGTCTGGTTCGACTCTGCCGAAGGGGCAGAACACATGCTTCGCAATGGATTTATTGTCAGCGAGCACTATATCCCCCATGTGGAACGCCGCGAGATCAAGAAAAAGAGATGCTTTCGATGCCAACGCTTCGGGCACTTGGCATGGTCGTGCAAGGAAACACCGCGATGTGGACACTGCGCAGGGCAACACGAACGCGAGCGCTGCCCACCAGGAGTGAGAGCGCGCTGCTTGGACTGTAGCGGCGATCACCCAACTGGTGACCGACAGTGCCCAACGCCGGCAACCTCGAATCCCGCTAGATGCTAGAGAGAAATCTCCGCATCCTACAGTTGAACATGATGAAAAATGGACCGAGAATGGAAGCACTGATCAACGATCCTCAAAGCCAAGACCTGGATGTCCTTCTGATCCAGGAGCCCTCCATCACTACGTATCGCACACATGTCAACCACAGCGCCTGGAGACTATATCGACCTACGACACAGCTCGATGTTGCCCGGTACCGCAGCCTGATCTACGTCAACAGAAGAGTCTCCACATCCTCCCACCGCCAAATACCATGCGACCACCCAGATGTTGCAGCCATCAAGATCTGGACAGCTAACTCTCAAATGCTTATCTTTTCTATCTACATACCGCCCGTACCGCTTTTCACCGGCAATGATGCATCGGCATTACCCGCCTTCACTGCAATCCAAAGCTCCATCGCCGCGACTACACAAGATGAGCCACGGTCAACCGCCATCGTTGTGTCAGGCGACTTCAATCGACACCATCCGATGTGGGGCGGCAACCACATTGCGCCTAGGTTTATCGAAGACGCCAGCGACCTAATCGACTTCTTCCAAGCCCACAGTCTCCAGAGCTGCCTCCCCCGAGGCACGGCAACCTACTGGGCCCTCAACAACCCGGGACAGAACTCGACCATCGATCAAACAGCAACAGACCGCCCGGACCTGCTAATCAAATGCCACCTATACCACGAGAACTACGGATCGGATCACCGCGCGACATACTCGGAATGGAACCTGCAACCCCAGACGAAACCGAAGACCAGGGCAAGGAAGGCCTACGAGCGAGCGGACTGGACCAAAATCGGCGAGGAAATAATCCGGCAGATGGGCCCATGGAGTGACATTAAGACGCGGCCAACACTTGACAGGATTGTGGAAAAACTCACGTCCACCACGGCACAGACAGTCGACCGGTTCACACCCGACGCACGCCCAACGCCATACTCCAAAAGATGGTTCACCCCGGATCTCAAAGTGCAACAAGTAGAAGTCAACCAGCTACGCAGGAAATGGCAAGCGAACTGCGCAGAGCTCGGACGAGAACACGCTCGGACCCAGTCTGCCTTCCAGGCTATGCAACAGAAACGTCGAGCATGGACTCGAACCATCGAAAAAGTGAAAGCTACGCACTGGAAACAGTTTCTGGACGAGGCAGGCGAGGGGAAGCTCTGGAAAGCCGCGACGTACATGAAACCCCGGGAAACATGGGGCTGCATCCCGACACTGCAAGTGGGTTTGGAGGAAATCACTCGGAACGAAGACAAAGCGAAAGCGTTTCTCGACACGTTCTTCCCTGCCATGAATACACCAGAGCCCGGCCCGCCAACCTCGCCACACCCGGAGCTTCCGTGGCCCCCGATCACGGAACTAGAGATTGAACGAGCGCTGAGGTCCGCGAAAGGGACGACAGCGCCAGGCGAGGACAACCTTCCGATGCTGGTTTGGAAAAACCTATGGGTACACCTAAAAGCCGTGATTGTACGTATCTTCACGGCATGTGTAGATCTAGGACACCACCCCAAACAATGGCGAAGTGCGAAAATCGTAGTTTTACGAAAACCGGGAAAACCAGACTACTCAGTGCCAGGCGCGTATCGCCCGATATCACTTTTGAACACACTCGGCAAGGTCCTGGAAGCAGTGATGGCCCGGCGGCTGTCTTACCTCGCAGAGAAACACGGCCTGCTCCCGAACAGCCAGTTTGGAGGGCGACCGGGCAGGACCACAGAGCAAGCCTTACTGGTGCTATCTAATGCGATCGACAAAGCATGGTACAGACATAACGTGGTGACACTGATCTCATTCGACCTCAAGGGCGCTTTCAACGGGGTGAACTGGGTAAGTCTGGATGCCTCGCTACAGGCAAGAGGGATCCCAATGGCAGCAAGGAAATGGATTGCCAGCTTCATGGGTGATCGACACGCCAACATTGGATTTGACGACTTCCGAACCAAGTCAGAACCCCTCGCGAACGCAGGCCTAGCGCAAGGATCACCACTCTCTCCCATCTTGTTCGCCTTTTTCAACGCCGACCTGGTTGACCAGCCCGTCGATCCCCACGGAGGCGCATCGGCCTTCATAGACGACTACTTCCGATGGCGAGTGGGCTATTCAGCCGAGGAAAACCTAGCCAAAATCCAGTCCGAGGATCTTCCCCGCATCGAGGAATGGGCACGCCGAACCGGATCCCGTTTTGCAGCAGAGAAAACCGAGCTCATCCACCTAACCAGGAGAAAAGGAGAGCACTCAGTGGGAAAAGTCACATTCAATAGAACCGACATCAAGCCATCGTCAACGGCCAAGCTGTTAGGAGTGGTGTTCGACCACGGGCTCCGCTGGAAGGAACACGTCCAGCAGGCCATCAAACGCGCCACCAAGACAGCTATTGCCTTAAATGGACTACGACACTTGCGGCCGGAGCAAATGCGACAACTCTACCAATCATGTGTCACACCCACCCTAGACTATGCATCGACGGTCTGGCACGACCCGCTCCGAGACAAGACCCATCTCCGCCACTTGAACACCGTACAGCGAGCCGTACTAGTCCGAGTCCTATCAGCATTTCGAACAGTAGCGACAGTAACGTTGGAAGTGGAAGCCCACATCCTCCCCACTCACCTCCGTCTCCGACACCGAGCGCAACGCACCATCGCGAGATTACACACTCTACCACGCGACCACCCAATCTGGAGTGCACTGTCACGCGCCCAGAATCGTAGAAACAACGTGGGATCATACGCGCGCTTCCCTTTAGCGGAGGCGATGAAGACCATGGACGTCGACCGGCTCAACGAACTAGAGACGATCGACCCACGCCCGCTGCCACCGTGGCGAACGAATGCTTTCGCTGAAATCGAACTCGAGCGTGATCGAGAGACAGCGAGAGAAAGGGCGGAGTCCACGAGAGCGACATCCGACGTTGTTGTCTACTCGGACGCGTCCGGGCGTGAGGGCCACCTGGGAGCGGCTATTGTCACGCTCAATAGTGACGAAAAGGTGATGGAATTCCGCCAGGTACAGGTGGGCCCGATGGACCGCTGGTCGGTTCACGCGGCAGAGCTTATTGGCATCTTCTACGCGGTGGATATGGTGTTCAAGCTGGTCCATCAACGCACCGACCGGGAGGACGGACCTGTGTCAACAGCAACAATCCTATGCGACAGCAGATCAGCCCTACAAGCAATCGAGAACCCACGTAATAGATCGGGGCAACGCATCGTCCACGCAATCACACAAGCGGCCTCCGAGGTGCAGGCAGCGAATGTCAAGCTCCGCCTCCAGTGGGTGCCAGGACATTGTGAGAATGCCGGAAATGATACAGCGGATCGACTCGCGAAGGAAGCCGCGCAGCCCGGTAAAACCCATCCCTTCCGACCGCTACTATCGAGAGAACATGCGTTGGTCCGCAGCACTGTTCACGCCCAGTGGGAGCAGGAGTGGAAGACAAGCACCAAAGGTTCCCACCTACGGAAGATAGACAGCGGCTTACCCGCGCGGTACACGAGAAAGCTCTATGGGAATTTACCAAGGAATCGCGCCTATCTGCTGACGCAGCTACGCACGGGCCATAATTGGCTATCCACCTACGCGAAGAAGTTCGGCTTCCGCGACGACGAACTATGTGAATGCGGAGCGCGGGAGACAGTCACCCACGTACTATTGGAATGCCCAAGGCTCAGAGAGCTGAGGACAGAATTGAGAAGAAACGTTGGAGATACGCTTAGCAGCGTGTCGAGTCTGCTGGGAGGCTCAAACGAAGGTGAGAAAGGTAAACCAGACATCGTCTCGAGGGCAAAGACGGTTCACGCCGTATTGGACTTTGCCGAGGCGTCACAGCGGTTTCGCAGTCGTGCGCCATGAGAGCAGCCTAACAATGGGAGCGGCAATGGGCCACGGGAGGCCGTGACGAGGCTCAAAGATTCTGTCAGGAAGTGGATCATTCTATGTGTAGATACCCGGTATATAGTTGTCGTATACTGCATATCGCTTTGGCGAGGGGTCAGTGTAAATGAAATCACACACACACACAGACTGTAAGCCTCTTGAGATTTTTGTTGGATATAATGCCTCTTGGTTCTGCTGTAGTCGAGTATGAGGTCTAACATCGACTGTACTTGCACCCTTATGTTAAGCTAAACGAGTAACGCGAGTTATAATCGCCGTATGCTTACTGTATAGTCTTGGAAGGGGTGTAAGTCTTGGGACAAAGCTGTTAGATAGTTAGAGGTAGACTTCGGCACAACCCACTCTAACCCGGACCCAACCCAACCCAACCCAACCCAAAATGGGTTTTGGGTCCATTGCTTCGACCCAACGATGGGTTTTGGGTTATAGCTCATAACCCAAAACCCATTGGGTAACCCATTGGGGCCCCAATATAGTGCAAACAAAACAAACCAAAAAATTATATGGTTGAAATTCAAAGATTTGAATATATATATATCTAGCATAGTAACTCAATTTCAAAACAAAAACAAATTTATATAAAAAGCATTTTATACTATTAAAAAAGTATATTTAAAAATGCCAAGACTTGGATTTTATGAATTTTATGAATTTTTATGCAAAAATGGGTTCAAATGGGTTATTATTGGGTTATTGGGTTTAACCCATTGGGTTTTGGGTTGGGTTGGGTTATAGAGGGCGGAACCCAAAACCCAATGGGTTGGGTTTTGGGTCGGACACTCCGACCCAAAATGGGTTCTGCCGAAGTCTAGTTAGAGGTAGCTTACTAATCAGTATAGGATATATTCTCTTTCTATTAATAAATTATACAAGGCCCTTATAAGAGCCATCTATAAACCTATGGAGGACGCTTTCAGACAGCGCCTTCTAACTTAGCTAATACCATAGAAATCTTAAGGGAGGTAGGTCCTAACCAGGCTGTGGCTTTACTGTTATTGCAGTCTTGTATATCAACTAGGTGGATACCTATTAACTTTGTGCTGCCTTATATCTACGATTTTTCTAATATCATATCTTTAGGTGGAATGAAGTTAACGTTTGCTTAAGGCCAAAATTTTCCAACTTTTCTACGGTAAGATCTCTAGCGACTAAATATCTATAAATAATCGATCGTAGCTAGCTGTGAAGAATTTGCCGTTCCTTACCCTTAGACCTGGCACTGCACCTCGGGTAACCCTACCGACCCTGCACCTGCACCTCCATTTGGGCGGTGTAGGTTCAAAGATTCCGACCCTCAGGTGCGGTAGGTTGAGCACCGCACCTCATGAGGGTAACCCTGAGGTGCCCCTGAGGTGCGAAAACTATGACTAATATGCTAGAAACGTGACTTGGGGGTAATTGCATAAATTATGTAGAATTGGGCTGTATTCTTTTGTAATTGTAAGCTAAAGATTTATTACTGTATAGCCTTACAAGAGGATTGAGTGCATATCATAGGTCATAGTTTCATGTTTGAATAGGGCTTCAATTCTCACATTTGCAGTGATAATATCTATTATACAGTATGTTCTCAAGAGTTAAACTATTAAGTTATATACCCATCCAGTAGTCTCGATTTCTTCCGCATCCTACCTGATACACGATGCTGTGTATCAGGTAGGTCAGGCGACACGGAGACCCTGCCCTTATCTATCTCCGGAAGTTCATCGCCTTCAGATTCCTCCTCATCACCAGAAAAGACCATAGGGCGCTTCCCGGCAGCAACTGCTAAGAGTGGTGGTATATCATGATGTACCTCAACATCTTCCTCATCATCACTGATAGCGTCGAAGGAGTGTGTCTGGATGTCAAGTGCTTCAGCTGAAGCTGCCATTTCATGATCCATAAGATACTCTTGCAGAATTAGCCGCTGCTCCTCCTTCAAGTCAAATCTTGTTGTACACATATACAACATGATATCGCGAATAGTCTCTGGGTTTAATGAACCCCGGCGGTAGTGGCATATATCCCGGGCAGAGTTAAAAAGACGTTCAACTCCAGCACCAGTCGCTGGAATTGACATGATATCACGGGCAATGCGGGCAAGAATAGGGAACTCTCTTTGATGATTCTTCCAGAAGAGTCTAGCTGAACCATCGATAGTATCTAAGAATATTAGTTTTATGATCATATAGACTTAGTGCTAACTTACCACTCTGGAGATATTTAGTGAGCTCGTCATATTGCGGACCAGTTGATCCCTTTGAAAGATCACGCCCACATGCCCTCTCAAGCTCTGACTCGGTTGTCATTAAATGGCTATCAGACTGAACCATATCTGATGGTACATGTTGGCGATACCTCTCTAAAAGTGACTGGAGACTCTCACGGTATTCCTTTCTGTAGTCCTTTCCAGTCTCTGGATCTGGGTCCCAATCACTTGTTGAAAAGAATTGCATTTTGTTCGACGGTGCTAGGATTGTCCCAATTGCGTAGAGATCACCCTCAATACTATCAGTCATACCATAGTATTTGATCAATTTCTCTTTTGCAGCTTCAAGGGAAGAGAGCATCATTTGTTTCCAGTGAACCTTCTTCCGCTGAAGTTGAGATATTGACCTTTCAAGATGATCAAAGAGCTTGTTGTAGATCCTGAAGACAAGGTGGATACTCGAGTCTTTGGTACGACATACCAATGTGGTGAATGTAAAAAAGGCTGGAGGATACAAAGTAGATAGTCAATCTGTCGCCACCCCTCTGAATTTAATGCGAAATAGGGTTGATTGAAGTCCGCACAGTACGAATTGTACGTAGTATAAAGTCTTCTTGCCCGCCGGAGCATTAGGAACGTCGAGTTCCATCGTGTACGAACATCCTGGATTGGGAGGAGCTGTGACTGAGTATTGGACTGGAGGTTTAAGAAGTTTTCTTTGCGTTGAGGGCTCCCGTTGATAAAAACTGCAAGACCTCGGACCTATAAGTAATAGTTAGTATTATTCACAGTTCATAAATAGAAGCATACCTTGTTTAATGTATCAGCGATCTCATGCTTCTGTTGGCGCGAGCGGAGTTGACGTAACCGATCGTCAGGTAATTCTGACTCAGCATTATCATTCCTCGGCGAAGCCTTGATCTTACCAAGTAAATCAAGTAGACTCAGTTGAATGACATGGGCAAGACAAGGCACTTGAACAATTGTCGAATCTATCTCCGGGTCTGACTGTAGATCCTTGATTGACTCATTCACCGCTGTGATAAGTGTCTTATTATTAGACGCATTATCAGTTGTCACCGCTAGTATACGGTGAATGATCTGGTGCTGTTGTAGAATTCGAATAACAACTTCACCAAGGTTAACGCCAGAATGAGTACCAGAAATTGGCTCAAAGCCAAGGAGTACCTCACGATACTCCCATTCCTGGTCTAAAAAGTATCCTGTGATAGCCATGAAGGCATGTTTAAATGGCGAAGTCCAACAGTCAAGGGCAATCGACATCTTTGCACTGGGTGGGAGCTGTTGTAGAGTCTTTTGTTGAGACTCTTTGACGAACTCTCGGAGACGCTCACGAATAACCTTTCTTGATGGGATGCTTGGTAGTGTAGGTGCTAGTTGGGCGTAAGAGATAAGGTCGTGGAATTCTTGATGCTCGACAAAGAGGAAGGGTAAATGTGATACAGTGATCAGATTAAGTAGCTTCTGCTCCCATATTTGCTGTGTAAAGGTAGGTACTGGTCTTCTCTCAGCCTGAAATATAGTTAATTAAGGATTCGTCTTAATATTCAACAAGAAATATAGGTAAACATACTGCGTCACTAAGTAGCTGGTGGACACTACTAGTTCCCTGGAGTGCCTGCTTCGGTACTCGTTGTCTACATCTTGGACCATCAAGGTGCTTCTGCATTGTTGATGTCCCTGTATGATTCGTAGCTGGATGCGCGAGAACTGTGCGACAACGTTTGCACATAACGCCTGGCTTTCCATCTTTGGTGTTTGCAACTTGTTGGAACCCTTTCCAGCAATCTGCACGACGTTTGGTAGGACTTATATCCCAATTGAGATTTTGCTTCGACCTACCATAGCCAGTCTTAAGCCACCAATCCACGAACTCCTTTGTCATTTCTGGTGTACAGATAATGAACTCGTTGATACGGTCAGGCTTAATTCGCGCAAGGGTGTCTGGAGCGAGTGGTGAAATGTGTGACTGAGGGCTAAGAAGGTCTGGAACTGATCCAAACTGGCTTTCGGATTGGTATTGGCTCCGGCTCTGGCTCTGGCTTTCGCGTTGGGAGAGGGAGTCTTCGGGGAGGAGGAAGTGTAACGCGTCATATGGCACCCCGTCTTGACTATCGAAGTGAGACGATGGGTAGATGTCTGAGAGCTGAGACATAGTAGGTTCAGTTAGCTAGATACTAGAGAAGAAGAAGATAAAAAACGTACTGATTGCTTTACATGAAAAGATACATGATCTTCTTGGGGCCTCTGTTTGACCCTGTTCAAGATGCTAGAATTGATCTATCATCTTGAGTATCTATAAGTAGATCCTATTGGCTAGTTCAGTGGGTAATTTGTATAGTAACCCTACCGCACCTCAGTGCACCTCACCGCACCTGAGGGGTAAACCTAATTAAACCTCATCGCACCTCGGTACACCTCGCTACACCTCAGGGGTAAACCTGAATAAACCTCACTGCACCTCAAAGTAACCCTCAGGTTGAGAAAATATTATAATCAGAACAGCTAAGTCTAACAACTGGGAAGTTTGAACTCAATTCATGATGTATCTGTGTTAGATATTCTTAATTCTCTAAGACAACATGATAGAAGAAGATTTGACGGTTACAATGATATCAAAATAAGGTGATTTTGACAACATCTTGAAGTTCTTTACACAAAACTGTAGTTATGCCTTTGAAGATACATAAGGTAAACAGCATACTCGATATATATATCTGCAACTTTACATGCTGTTTTGTCAATAACCCTTATTGACCACTTCCAACGTCGAATTTCTTTGTATTTATTTAGAGTTTATAGGTAACAATACCTACTGTTTACTTTTACATAAGTATTTGTTCATAAATCCTTATGTTGATAGAGTATTCACTGATATGGCTTCAGGCTGACGGAACAGGTGTAAAAAACAGAGATGAATCATCCATTTTATCCAGCCAAAAGGGGTAAGGTGTCAGAAATTTATGCATATGCGGGTTGATGAGGGTAACCCTGCACCGAACCTGTCGACCCTCAGGTGCGGGTCAGGTGCGAAGGTCCGCACCTGAACCTCCTGAGGTGCAGGTGCAGGTGCGGAGGTACTGCACCTGTGGGCGGTGTAATGCCAGGTCTACTCCCATGGGACTTTGATGGGACTCCCATGGGACTGTAAACAGTGCAAACATGTAGAAAAATGTGACCTGCATAACTTATGAAGAATGCCACTGTTTTTTTGGGTATTTTAATTACTCAAAGAATAGAGATAATAATACTTTGGGCTTGGTATTAGGACAAAAATAGTAGATTTGCAGTGCTATATCTAGAGCGCAATTTCTGATAGACAGTAGAATTTGATATTTTAACAGCTGTTAAAAAATTCTATACTAATCTATCTCTATTATGTATAAGTATACAAATCATCATCTCTTCGTCGCTTGCGTTCTCTTTGGGGACGTTGTTGACTGAACGGAATCACTGGTAATTGGTGGCGTATAGAATGATCTGGCTCTGCCTCTTCTGTGGCGGTATCCATATTGTCTGGATTAACGTTGTCGGCTTCATCGTCTACACTGTCTTCGCCATCTTCACCATCACTGATTGGCTCTGGCGTATAGTCAGGAAGTCCTGCCTCCCTTTGTTCGTCAATCTCTGTTCTTTCGTCTTGGTTAAGAACGGATTCAGGTTGAACAGTATCCTCAGTTTCTTCATCTCTAATGTCAAACCTTGATAAACAACGGAGCATCATTAGATCTTGAATCGTCGATTCATTTAAAGAGCCCCGTCGGTAATGGCAAATATCGCGAGCAGTACTAAAGAGACGCTCAACACCTGCGCCTGTGGCTGGGATCGAAAAGACGTCCCGTGCAAGTCCTGCGAGTGTCGGAAAGTTACGCGCATTCTCCCTCCAGAAATGGCATGGATTCGTTGCGCTCCATTCTATAGAGAGTTAGTAACGTGGTTCGTAAAATAGTAAAAGGATAGTATAAACTTACCAAGATTGAGATATCCCTTAAGTTCTTCTTCCCAACCAGTGGCTTTTGATGGTAGTGGGGGCGGTGGCTGATCCTCAGCGAGAAGGCTTGCCATTTCATCCTCTGTATAATGTGCCGAAGGTATCGCTGTGGGTGGTACTTCCCTTTCTGGCTGATGTTTCGAATAGTCTTCAAGATGGCTATAAAGCGAAGACTTGTATATATCATGCCAAGAGGAAATAGTATCATTGAGCTGAACCTGACCTAACCATTCTGGGCCTTCAAAAAACTTGAGCTTATACTGGGGAGCAAGAATGGTACCTATGGCGTATAAGCTACCATAGGCTTCCTCTGTTAATTGGTAGTATACCGAAAGCTTTTCCCTTCCAGCTTCAAGAGCCGCTAGCATAGCCTTCTTCCAGGGCACCTTCTTACGACGAAGTCGGGCCTGGGATTGTTCAAAATGTGTGAATAGCCGGTTATATACCATAAAAACATTGTGAATGGTTGTTGTCTTGATCTTTGATAGACCGACCGTCCACTTGTAGAAAGGCTTTGTGATACAGAGTAGGTAATCGATTTGGCGCCACTCCCCTTTACTGATGTGGAACTCAGGGCGCTGGTGCTCTGTACAATACCGCTGGAATATTGTCTGAAGGCGCTTGGCACGCTGGAGCATAAGATATGTAGAATTCCACCGAGTGCGGACATCTTGGATTGGAGCCAGCTTTATTCCGTCGCTCTGGAGATTCAGAAAGGCCTCCCGTCGCTGTGGGCTAGCATTGATGAATACAGCAAAAGCGCGAACCTATAATCATGATTAATATAAGATACCTTTATAGAGGTTAGATATATACCTTTGCAAGTGTATAAATAATTCCCTTCTGTAGCTTTGCTTGCTGAAGGATGCTCCCATTTTCTTCTGACCATACGGTCGCGGTTTTATCATTCTTTGGATTGGCCTTCATCAAGCCAAGAAGATCTTTTAGACTCAGCTGAATCACATGGGCAAGGCATGGAACCCGTATAATCTCAGTGGAATCCGGGAGATCTATCTGTCGGATCGATTCACAAAGACTTTCAACCATGGTTTTGTTGTTTGACGCATTATCAGTAGTAATTGCAATCACCCTATCAACGATCCCATGGTCAGAAAGAACACCGAGGAGAACCTCTGCCAAGTGAGCGCCGGTATGCTGGCCATGAACCGGCATAAAGCCTAGAAGTATCTCATGATATACCCAATCGATATCCACAAAATACCCTGTGATCGCCATAAACGCTTGTTGGAATGGTGAGGTCCAGCAGTCAAGAGCAATCGAGAGCTTTGCCCCAGCGGGGAGGTGGGAGAGTAGCTTATGCTGTTCTGCCTGGACAATCGATTGGAGTCGACGCCGCGCAGTTTTCGGTGAAAGAAGGCTCAAAGGTTGTGGTGAAAGCTGTGCCTCTGCTATAAGATCTTGGAATTCTTGGTGCCGGAGGATTTGAAATGGAAGGCGAGAGTTTGCGATAAATTTTACCTGGGCTCTCTCAAATCTTTGTAGATTAAAGGCCTTTCGAGTAGATACACGGTTTGACTAAGAATGATATAGAAGTTAGCCTTAGATAGATTATTTATAAGACCCTAGTCTTACCGAAAGTTCAAACGATTGTTGTATATCCTGTTGGGTTGAGTCCTTTTGTGCGCCAGTTTTGCATGCGCGGCTACTCAAGTGCGCAGTTAGGGATTTCGACCCATTCAAGGTTGATGATGGGTGCGATAGCACCTTTCCACATCTCCGACAGAGTGCCATTGGTTTTCCAGTTTGATAGTGTGCTACCTGGTCAAACTGATCCCAAGCAGAAGATGTATATCGTGCTTCGAAGTTCACTTTATGGAGTGGAGGGTATGGATGAGCACCAGTTGTATTCCTCCACCATTCAATAAACTCTGCCTTATTCTCCATAGTCCAGAGAACCCAGAACTTTTGATTTCGTGGACCGATTCGACGAAGACTAGGTGGAAGAGGTGTTGATTCAATTTCGGACTGAACGACTGAGGATGGTGGTACGCTATAAATCGGCTGCTGGCTAATCGAATGGTCTGGTGTAAGGGGTTCATCTATCAAATCAAGATTATAGAGTGAAGATGGTGGAGGTATCCCAATTTGCGAGGAGGCAATCTGGGACGAAGGGCTAGCCTCAGCATAAAGATCGTATTGAGACATGATATTCCAATAATCATTATATCGTAGAGGACTGGGGTAAAGAGGGGAGGGACTTAGGAGTATAATAAGGATAGAATAATCTTGACTTACCTCTCAAAAATCTTCTGATTAACGATCGCATCTATCCTCTATACCTTGAGTACTCTATAGTAGGCCGAGTAATAACTAGCGCGAAGATAGATCATAAGATAGTAAGACCTTCTATTTACAGCTCCCCGATTGGTTAAGCAAGCTTTATAATAGTGGGGGTCCCACGGGTGTCCCATGGGAGTCCCGCGGGAGTCCCGTGGGAGTCCCATGGGAGTCCCATCAAGTCAGGGGTATAGTCAGTTTTGAGGGTCAACCCGATCCCCTAGCATTTTGATGGAATTTCTTGTATAAAGGCTTCCAAAGCTCAATTTTCTGACCCCAGTCAAAAAACTGACAGTCGTATCAAATCATTGTATCTTCTACTGCCATTTTTCTGACCTCGGTCAGAAAATTGATAGTCGTATCAAGTCATTGTATAAAGGCTTCTAAAGCTCATTTTTCTGACCTCGGTCAGAAAATTGGCAGTAGTGTCAAATCATTATACTTCTAAACCTACTATATGCTAATGCTACTACTATGTACATATAATTAAATTACTTAAAAATATAAAGAAAAAATATACAAATAATGTAGGTCACGAGGTCAAGGAATTCTACTTAGTTACTAAAAAGGCCTTAAGGCCCGTGGGCAGTGCCCACCCGCCCGTCCATAGGCGATGTCGCAGTCCAGACATTGATTTCTATACCAATAATATGATATTAAGAGTAGTTTTGAAATAAAAGGATGAAATAAAGACCTATCTATAGTATCTAATGCTGTAAAAAAAAAGGATTTATTATATTTTGGTATAATTTTTAATATGTGTAGAGCTTAGTTGAAACTGGAGAGTATAGCATGTATGTGAATATATATATCTCTACTGACTGACCATGATACTAAGTCAACAACTTCTTCTTGATCTCCTACACCTAATTTTACATATTTGAGCTTACTTTTGCTTGAATATAATATTTAAATATATGGCTGAGATATTCATCTTCTATTTTTAATAGTATGCCATATAAAAAAGTTAGATTGCTACAAACTTGAAGTGAGAATGTTGATACACCTGTAAAAAACAGTATTTTATCTGCTGAGTTAGCATTTTTGTGCAACCAAAATAGGAAATGCTTGGCAAAAATATGTATGCCATGGGACCATATGGGAGTCCCATCACTCCCATGGGACTCCCATGGGACCACTATGGTAATGGGACCAAAATTTTGGCTAGTCCCATGGGAGTGATGGGACCAGGATATGGGACCAAAATTTTTCTAGTCCCATGGGAGTTGGCAAGGTCTACTGGTAAGCTACCTCCCTTAAGGCTGACAAGTATCTAATTAGGAATAGGAAAGATGCGATTGTTGATAGATTTCAGCTCGAGATTCGAGATTTTTAGCCCCGGTACGAGAACAAACGTGACTACATATATATCACAGTCGTCGTACCAGACCTCTCTCGTCCGTATAGGCACGGCCGTACTCTAGGATTTATTAAGTATGAGAAGAAGGCGGGGCGCGTAATTCTAGCTAATTACTATTCTTCACTTCGACCTAACGATCTTTAGCTCGGGCAAACCTCTAAGAAAGGGAATGACCGTCTCTCTAAGGGGTACGGAGAAGGCTTAAAGTTGGCCGCGATGGTGATTAGACTGCGACATCGCCCATGGACGGGCGGCTGGGCAGTGCCCACGGGCCTTATGTAAGCGGGCGATGGGCACTATCCATACGCCCATGGACGGGCCCTACCCTTAGGGCCCATTGTCCATGGACACCGTGGGCGCCCATGGGCCTTTTTAGTAAGCAGAATTTCTTGACCTCGTGACCTGCATTATTTGTGCATTTTTTCTCTGTATTTTTGAGTAATTCGATTACATGTACAATGACTTGATAACAATGACTTGATACTACTGTCAATTTTCTGACCGAGGTCAGAAATGAGCTTTAGAAGCCTTTATACAACAACTTGACACATTGTCACTTTTTTGACCGGGGTCAGAAATGAGCCTTGGAAGCCTTTGCATAATGACTTAGGCATTCATTATATTCATACATTCACACTAATACGATACAAATTGATCATTATTGGGTTTGCCACGCTTCCTTGCTTCTCTTAAACCAGGGCGCTTTTGAGTGCTACCCTTATCTCTATAATAAGGGAGATGAGGACTGCTCTCATCTTCGCTGTCGACTAGCTCACTTCTCTGTCGCTTCCGCGTACTTAGCACTATAGAAGGACGAGGAAGCTGACTCTCTATTATAAACTCATACTCGATCAGTCCAACAGGATCATTATCCTCGGAATCCTCACTATCGCTGATTGGTTCAGGCATATCAGTGGTAAGCTCAGCCTCTCTCTGTTCGTCTGCTTCTTGCATTGAATCTAAGGACGTATCCTTATCGGGTAGTTCTTCTATTTCAATGTCGAACTGGGTTTTACACCGGAACATCATGATATCCTGGACTGTCTTCGCACTCAGCCGCCTACGTCGGTAGTGGCAGACATCCCGTGCTGAATTGAAAAGACGTTCAACTCCAGCGCCTGTTGCAGGAATAGAGAGAATGTCGCGAGCAATACTGGAAAGAATTGGGAATTCATTCTTATATTCCTTCCAGAATTGTAAAGGATCGACCTTTCTCCTTGCTATTATAGGTATTAGTATTCCTGCTCGTAATAACAGTGAATATAACGTACGCTTTTCAAGGTATCTAGCAAGTTCGTGCTCCGACGTTGATGGATCAGAGTGGATGTGAGGCAGAAGGTCAAGGAGGGCGTCTAGGTCACTTGTACTGGCTGAGTGACGCTTGGGGGGTTGCTCTTCTCGTAAGGACCGTGTCTGAGTGTGTCTTTGGGCGTAAGGAGCTATGAACTGGCGAAGCGTTTCCTTATACTGATCACTCCAGTTTGTGTCGTTCTCCGATGTACCCCACGCCTTACTTGAGAAGAAGTGAAGCTTATGCTGGGGTGCAAGAATTGTTCCAATCGCGTAGAGACTACTATGGATCTCTTTCGTCTTTGTGTAGTAAGAGGTAAGCTTTGCTATCCCAGTATTGAGGGCTTGTAGCATCGCCTTCTTCCAAGGTATGGTTTTCGGAGTGAGTCGTGCAATCGATTCCTCGAAGTGCTTAAAGAGGGCGTTATAAATACCAAAAATATGATGTACTGTTATCTCTTTGGTCTTTGAAAGCACTGTGGTAAAGCGATAGAACGGCTCTGTGATATACAGGAGGTAGTCGACCTGCCGCCATTCTGCCTTACTGAGTTTGTATTTCTGAGTCCCAATGTTATCACAGTATTCATCGTAGGGCTTGCTGAGGCGTTTCGCACGACGAAGTATTAAGAAGGTAGAATTCCAGCGGGTGCGGACATCTTGGATAGGCGTAAGTTTTGCTTTATTGGTCTGGAGACGGAAGAAATCATCGCGACGTTGGGGGCTTATATTAATAAACACAGCAAGCCCTCGAATCTAGATAGTTATTAGATATATTAAGTGATAAACAAAGTGATACACTTACCTTAATAAGGGTTTGTACAATGACTTGTTCACTCTGTGAAGTACGGAGCGATCGAGCTTGGGCTTGGGCTTGGACATCTGAAACATTCCGATCTGTGGTATCGTTCTGGGGATCGGCCTTCACCGATCTAAGTAGCTCGCGAAGGCTTAGCTGGATAATATATGTAAGACAAGGGATTCGAACAACCACCGGGCTATTCGGTAGTTCAAGGGAGTCAATAGAGTCTTGAACTGCCTGTACTAAAGTTGTGTTATTTGACGCGTTATCTGATGTAATCGCTAACACACGATCAGTAATATCAAGCTTCTTAAAGATCTCTATAAGTACTTCACTTAGATTTATACCAGAATGCGCCCTATTAAGTGGTTCGAAACCAAGTAGGAGCTCACGGTAATTCCAGTCTCGGTCGATAAAGTACCCTGTGATTGCCATAAATGCCTGCTGAAAAGGCGATGTCCAGCAGTCGAGGGCAATTGAGAGCTTCGCATCTTGTGGTAAGGTAGCGAGAATTGAATGTTGCTCCTCGTCGACCAATTTCTTGAGCCGGCGTTGAGCAGTGCGAGGATGGAGTAAAGTGGGTTCAGCTGGAGCCTTTTGTGCCATTCGAATTAAGGAAGCAAATTGCTTCCTCTTAAGTATCCGGAAAGGGAGGTTCAGACTGGTAAGATATTCAATCTGCTCTCTTTCCTATTCATCATTCGAGAATTTTGAGTTATAAGATAACTCCAGTGCCTAATATGTAATATGTTAGTTATCTTGAAGGGTATAATAATATAAGACTTACCGGTATATGCTGTATAGTCTCCTTAATCGACTGTTGTGTAGACTTGCTTTTACTACCCTTTTGGCATTTGCCTGAGGCTAGATGCCGCTTAAGTGTATTGGTGCCGCTTTGCTTTGTACTTGGATGAGGCAATGTAACCCCACACGTCCGACACATGACTAAAGGTTCGCCTGTAATATGATATGCTACCTGGTCGAAGTTCTCCTAGATATCTGATATGTGTTTTGCATCCCATCGTAGCCTTTGTTATGTCTTAGTACTGCTGCCGCGTACTGTGGTACGCCACCACTCGATAAACTTTACTTTGGACGCGTTGTTCATCGCGTCGTAGAGGATAAACTGCTTTCTCCGATCGGGGCCGACGCGTTTAAGAGAGTAATTAAGAATAGCCGGTTGAGTGAACTCGGACTCTATCAGTGAGATAGAAGTCTGTTGGCTGTTGAAGAGACTGGGATCAATATTTGGATTAAGGTTAGGATCAAATATATCGGCGACGTAGGAGAGGTCTGGTTAGGAGCTCGGAGGAAGTGAAGAAGGCCCTGCGGTATAGGCACTAGGTTGGGACATAGTTAATGTGATATAAGGGATAATATAACGACTATAGGAGAGTGAGTGATCTGAACTTATAATAGGTAACTTGCGACCGTGTAAAACGAGGATTACTAGTAAAAGGGGTGCTTTGTATAGATCTGATAGATCGTAAATTGAGTGTAGACCCACTATATATTATAAGCTGATTGGCTATAAGTGTCTTTGTCCATGGGCATGCCCGTGGGCACGCCCGTAGGCACGCCCATGGGAATATACCTAAACGCCCATCTTAAGTTACAATCGAAGGATTTAAAACTCCCAGAATAATAACACAAGTCTTTGAGTGATATAATTGACAGAATTTAGTGATATAAGCTTATAAAATAAGAATTATACTAATTATCTTTCGATCTACCTATAAGAAATATACCAGAGTGAGAGATAAAGTAGAATCCATAAGTAGTATTTTACTTATGGAAAATGCCAGGCATATACCACTGACTTGAATATATATCTTCAAGCTGTTACAGTATGATTTGATAAGTTAATAAAAATACCACACAACATGATGTATTTCGATTAAAATTTTATTCCAATTCGTATCATATATATACTAGTTTCTCATATACATAGATATTTCAGTAAAATTGATAGATGTTGTAGATTAAAACTGCCATTTTACATGGAGTTGGCAAAACAGGTGTAAATAACAGTTATTTATTATGCAAAGTCAGCGAGTTATACGTCCATTTTGGGTGACTTTATGCAATGGTGGGCATCGTGGGCATGCCCGCCGTGGGCATGCCCGTGGGCCTTGGGCGTTATGGACGGGCACTCGAAAATCCAAATAGCCCAAGGCCCACCGTGGACGGGCCTTGGGCACCTCCTAGGTGCCCATGGACGGGCGATGTCGCAGTCTAATGGTGATAGCTAGGGAGGGTTATAAAGTGTATATAGCTGCCGATGGCTATAACTGGAGCTTCCGAAGCCGCGGGCCACCTAACTTTCAGTTTTGCTGTGTCATTCGCCCGTCTAAGTATATCAATTCCAGCTACTATACCGACCCCTCTACGGATATAACCCAATTACGCTCGCGTATCGAGAGGGATATTGCAATCACGATTAGTCTAGAGCGTAACCGAAGGCGTAAGAAGGTCGCATTAGACGTTTTTAAAAGGTAGTTGGAGATTTCTCTCGATATCCGCGGTCTTTCTTACCCGGTACAGATCTTTGAAACTAATATAGGAGACATCATCCTCGACAAAAGGTAGGCTTCCGCAGAACCCAACCGGACCCGGACCCAACCCGGACCCAACCCGGGTTTGGGTTGGGTCCGGGTCCAAAATCTCAACCCAGCGCTGGGTTCTGGGTTACTACCCTCAACCCGGACCCATACTGGGGCCCCAATTGGGTTACAAATAAGACAAATATACCAAGGAATCCTCACTGCATAATTTATACAATCTCTTATTGTAATTTTGGGTATTTCTCTTGCATCTTATCTATATCAAGAGTATGTAGATTTAGGGTAGGAAGATAATATTTTAGCTAACTAGTGATACTGGAAATTATCATCATCTCGCTGTTTACGCTTCCGTCCTGATAATCGGAGCTGCGTACCATTATCCGGTAGCTTAGGCTCAATCATATCATCTTCAATATCCTCTATCGCCTTATTCTCCTTATCCCCTTTATCTAGCTCTTCAGTATCACTAATTGGGTCTACTTCAACCCCATCGGGTCTCTCATCCTTCTCTTCCTTCGCCACTTCAATTTCGTCTTGTGTAAAAAACTCTTCAAGTCGCTTAGCCTCTTGCTCCTCAAGATCGAATCTTGAAGTACAAAGGAACATCATAAGCTCTTGGATTGTTTCGGACTTCATTCTTCCCCGGCGGTAATGACAGATATCTCGAGCGGTATTAAATAGTCGTTCAACACCAGCGCCTGTTGCTGGTATTGAGAGAATATCCCTTGCAAGAGCTGCAATAGCTGGAAAGCGGTGTTGATTCTCTCTCCAGAAACCAAGAGGCGCAATTTCAATCGTATCTATTAACTAGTTAGTAAAATATTAATATTATTTAGGGTTAACATACCACTATCGAGATATTGTGTTATCTCATCTGTGACTCCCGACAGCTGTCTTCTATTACTATTCAACATCTTATCAAGCTTCGAACTTGGTCGAGGTTGATTATAAGAAGGTTGCGAGTCTTGTATATGAGAAAGCCGATCTTGATATGGTACGAGAGCTTTTTGGAATGCCTGGCGATATTTATCGCGCCACTCTTGATCCCAGTCATCAGTTTGAAAGAATTGAAACTTATTCACAGGCGCAAGCATGGTACATATCGCAAAGATATACCCTCGGATATGATCAGTCTGAGAGTAATATTCGTCAAGCTTTAGTCGACTAGCTTCGAGCGCATCAAGCATCTGTTTCTTCCATAGAACACGCTTCCGTCTGAGCTGCTTCATTGACTGTTCAAGATGCTCAAAAAGCCGGTTGTATATCTTAAAAGTATAATGTGCAGTAATATCCCGAGTCTTTGAGAGTTGTAGAGTATAATCAAAGAATGGCTCCGTGATACAAAGAAGATAGTCAATTTGACGCCACTCTTCGGTATCTGGTAGCAGATCAAGACGAGCATACTCTTCACAAAAAGGGCCAAAAACAGACCGTAGTCTCTTCGCGCGGCGAAGCATTAGGAATGTTGAATTCCACCGGGTCTTCACATCTTGGATTGGGGCAATCTTGACTTTTTGGGGCTGGAGATTGTAAAAACTCTCCCGGCGCTGGGGACTAGCGTTCACATATATTGCAAGGTAACGAATCTTATTCAGCGTAGAAGAAATCCCTCGCTGCTGTTGTTGTGCATTCTGCTGGGCCATTTTAGACTGTTGATCAGTCCACTTTGTCTCTGTAGTCTCATTTTCTGGAACTGCCTTGATGTGTCCAAGAAGCTGGTTCAGGCTAAGTTGGATAACATGGGCAAGACAAGGAATTCGAATAACAATAACACCATCCGGTAAAACCTGTTGAAGGGATTCCATAAGAGTTTTGTTGTTTGATGCATTGTCTGTTGTCAGCCCAAACACCCTATCTTCGATTCCATGTTCTGTGAGGGTCTCTATCAGCGCACTACTTAGGTTTGCACCAGTATGCGCCCCATAAATAGGCTTGAAGTCTAGTAGCACCTCTCGATATACCCAGTCGCTATCAATGAAATAGCCAGTGATTGCCATAAACGCCTGTGAGAAGGGAGAGGTCCAGCAATCAAGGGCAATAGATATCTTTGAGTGAGATGGAAGCATCTGAAGCACACTCTGTTGCCGACTCTTAACTGTGCTTGATAGCCGACGACGAATTGTATCAGCAGAGGGGATAAACGGGGTGGATAGAGAGGTGCGAGCCATTTGAATTAGGCTCTGAAACGTTGGGTGCTCGATAAGTTGAAATGGGAGTCGATTAAGAGATAAGAAGGATAAAATCTCTTCCTCCCAGGCCTCTTGTGAGAAAGGAGCCTCGGTCGGAGTATCATCCTAAAAAAATTTAGTAAGGAGAATAAAAGATTAAGTTATAATAGAACATACAGCTTTGCTGAGGAATCTTGTGATCTCTAGCTTTGATCCACCCTTAGCCTTTCGACACCCTGCGCTCTTGATATGTTTTGACATTGTTGATGTGCCATGATATTGTGCTTTCCGGTCGCCCGTTGGATGAGGATGGATAGTGTAAGGATGCTCAAGAATCTGGCCGCAATTCTTACACATAACCTTTGGTGCCCCATCGATACTATTTGCAACCTGGTTAAACCTACCCCAAACATCAGACTGGTGGTTTGAGTCCCAATGGATCTTGCTCTTCCTTCCAAAATCAGTCTGTAACCACCAGTCGACCCATTCGGTATGAGTCATTTTGTCATAAAGAACAAATGCCTTTCTCCGATCGGGACCAACACGTAGAAGTGAGGTAGGAGGTATAAGGGGAATAATCGGACGAAGGAATTCGGAGTCAATAGAGTCGAGATCGAACGTCTGCTGGCTAGTGGATGGTTCAGGGGTACCAAGTCGGTTTGAAGGGGTAAGATAACCAAGATTGTCTATATCTCCATCATAAATCGAGGATGTCAAATTAGATTGCTGGCTCTGGGACATAATAGGCGAAATAAATAAATGATCAATTACGAGGGGAAGAATAAGAGAAGGGATTTACTTACAAAGGGCAGAAGACGTATTACCCTAGCTGTGAATAGAGAGCTGAACGATCAAGTCGTCGTTTATCAAAAGTACCTACTTCACTAGCATTTAATTGGTATATATTATAGGTTTAAGTGGGTTAGAGCCAGCATAACCCAGCAAAACCCAGCCAAAACCCAGCCAAACCCAGCCAAACCCAGCCAAACCCAGCAAAACCCAGCAAAACCCAGCAAAACCCAGCAAAACCCAGCAAAACCCAGCAAAACCCAGCAAAACCCAGCAATTATAACGGGCTAATGCCGGTACTAAGGCTCAGGCTCTACCCGCGCTTACTGCTAGATCCCCTCAGCCAGAGTTTCTAACCGCGGTCAGAAACTAGGAGTATTAGTACTCGGGCTCTACCCGCGCTCACTGTAAGATCCCCTCAGCTAGAGTTTCTGACCGCGGTTAGAAAGTATAGTAGAATAAGGCTTTAATCGTATAATTAATTTTCTGACCGCGGTCAGAGATAGTAGTAGTCGAAAGGAGATCTCAACGTGTAAGGATAGAGTGACTACTTTACACTGTATTCAAAATATATTTCTACAACTTCAACCATGTCAGCAAACCTAAATTATCAAATACCACTACAACCATGATTATCTTTAATTTTTATTGGTAATAAACTAATATCTGGCCAATATAAAATGATATAAGTGTCTATTTAGTTTAGTCATATAAAGTTGATGTCGAATAAGTGAGTTCATATGGGTTCGATCTAAAACACAAAAAAATACGAAGATTACATGTTGATTATTTAGCAACTTTATGAACGCCAAGAGTTTGTTTTTATGCAAAGTTGGGTTTTACTGGGGCCCCATTGGGGGCCCAGCGCTGGGTCCGGGTTGGGTCCGGGTTCGCTGACTTCGACCCGGACCCAGGCTGGGTCCGGGTCCGGGTCCGATATCTCGACCCAAACCCGGGTTGTGCGATAGACTAGTCCAACCTGGAGTCCGCTATTTTTGTCCCCAAATGATATCGACGTCATGAAGAAGTACTGTACAGTAAATTGTCTCGTGTGTGGTTCAAGATCAGTATTATTGCTGGATTGCCACAAGCTGAAAGAGGGGCACTCCTCAGCCTCATCGTCATGTGACTCCAAATCGCTAAGCTAAGAAATACCTACGCCTCTGCCTCATTCGCAGGACCAACGTTAAGGTTGATACCGCCAACAATTAACGCAGGGAACAGGCCCTAACCGGAAGGTCCGACATCCATTGGGAAGATAAAGCTGAAACAATGTTGACCTCATTAAACGGCGGACGAAATCTACTCACAATAGTGACATCCGTTATAATATCCGATGATGTCCTCTGTACAGTGTTGGCAAACCCTTTAGAACGGCCTTGCCTACTATATTATGGCAGTGCCACCGCTGAAAGAAATCTAAGCTCATTCAGAACTCATACGCTACTCATACAAGGAGTAAATGCAATATGCCATACTGTACCACTATGGGTTGTTCGAAATCACAATATATAAAATATTCAGACTAAAGGAAAATGTCGCTGCAAGTCGCTTCTCTCCGCCGTTTCACCCAAAGGCCAATGTCACGAACGAACCGCCGGGCGGCACCTACTTTCACGCCGTGCTTGACAAAGAAACCTGGGTCCTGATCCTCATAAATCTGCATGAGGTCGAGACAGTTTTCGAGGGTCACATCGCGTGCTTTGTTGATGTTTTCCCTGAAAGTCTCGTTGCTCACCCGCGATTGCTGCCATTCAGTATATTCCTCCACGGCGATATCTAACAGGCCGTCAACCATGATAAATTCAGTACAGTCGGGCGCGGTAGGTATGGCGTCGTTAGCAGGAGGATGTATCGATTGCTGAGGTGATCCAGCCGGGAGGACATTGATATTGATAGGAGGACACATTGACCCCATTGTAGAGTTCTCTGTGGGTCTCTTTTTTTGTCCAATCGTTGATTCTCCTCGGCATAAAGCTGCTCGCGAACACTGTTAGGGACATCAGCGTGGGTCGTTCGTGTTGGCACCGTGGGAGACTCGCATACAGAGCGATGGTGAAGCAATGCCGCACTCGCACATCGTACCGGGCGGATCATTGCAAGTTGCGGTCAGCAGTTCAGCACGAAACGGCCTCGTAGGTTTTGGGGTGGCGATCAAGAAACAGCCACCTCGATATCGGAAGCTGAAACTGAAGACCTTTTCCACGACACTAGGCCCAAGATTAGAGCAAAATCCGTTCTCCGCGGAGCTAGCAGCACTGGCACACACATTGAAAATGCTAGTGGGACTGAAAGACTACAGGATCACGCTGCTCACGAGCAACAAAGCAGCGGCCCTCACGATGAGGAATCCTCGGCAACAGTCGGGCCAGGAGTTCGTCTGCCAATCGTACAAGTTGATGAAAAGGCTGCGGAGAAACGGAAACCACATCAATATCCTATGGGTCCCTACCAGCGCGGACAATAAACTGCTAGGTCTGGCCAAAGGGCAAGCCAGGACCGCGACCCAGAAGGATGCCGCCCTGCAAAAACCTGCCCCCAGAATGAAGTCGACAACGCTGAAGATCGCTCGGTCTCATGCGGCTCCCAGCAATAACTTGCCGGAGAACGTAGGAAGACACGTGAAAAGAGTAGATGCAGCACTGCCAGGAAAGCACACTCGACAGCTGTATGATCGATTGACGTGGAAGGAAGCGAGCGTACTGGCCCAACTCCGGACTGGCATGGCCAGACTCAATAGCTATCTCTGTCGGATCAACGTGGCAGACACGAATCAGTGTGCATGTGGACAAGCGAGTGAGACCGTGGAACACTTCCTCTTCCGATGTCGGAAGTGGACCACACAACGAATAGCACTGCTGCAATGTAGCCAAACTCACCGAGGAAATCTCTCCTTCTTTCTGGGCGGGAAATCGCCTTCTGATAATCCGCATTGGACGCCGAACTTGGAAGCTGTGCGAGCCTCAATACGATTCGCGATCGCAACGGGCCGACTCGACGCCACCTAATCACGTTAACCAACACAACGACACGACACCCCCCCCTCTTCACCAACCCACACCTACCACCTTGTGCCACAAATGGTGGACGTGCTTCAACTGCCGAAGATAGGATGTTGAACACTTGAAGAAGCGCCTTCAAGCCAGTCTACTAACCAACTTACTAACCCACAAGGATCTCTATGATATTGACAGCTGAGAGGACATATACTGCAAGGATCCATGTATGGGCTCGAAGGAGACACAGCAGATGTATATTAGGACGTGTATTGATAGATCAGTTTTAGTTGCCCTTTCGGCTTAGCCGCCGGGCGTTAATGAATTGTGTGTGTGTGTGTGTACACCCCGGAATATACGATCTGCCTGGTCGAAGAGCGGCCTCTTTCCCTTCGATCCGTCTCGCGTCCTACGAGAGCAAGCGCCCCAACTCGAGATACAGACCATGGTCCCAGTGGACCCCTCAACCGTATCCTTTCACCTCTGTCACACTCCAAACACTTCTGATCATTTCGCTTTGCTTTGCAGCGAGGTGGAAAAAGACACCCAGAATCTAGATGAAACGTGCAAACATCGTCTGCAGACATTGAGCCGCGCGGCCGAAAAGGTCTTTGCCGAACGCGCCTTATTGCTGGAGGAGAACCTCATCCTGTTTGAGCAGAACAACGAAAAGACCTGTCGACAATCCGCTGGTCAAACGGTCGTAGGACATGCAAAAGTCATGAGCTATGAAGATATCGTTGAGGGCGCAGAAGAAACGCTACATGACGGCGGCGAAACAAAACCTCACGCGGAAAAAGAGATCGAAAGCCGGGGGCGGTCGGTTACCGAATCGGAGGAGAAGCGCAAGGCTGAGCAGGAGATCCAAGCGTGAACCTACGTGATTATTGTTCGGTTTTGGATTTATAGACTCATTCTGGATGTTAGAATTCTCCATAATTCAATCAACCATTTTGCGGAAGTGAGTTAAAGGTTCCACGGCTGGCGTTCGTATCGTATATATCTCTCCCTACTCGCATGTCGTTATCTACTCCGTACAATTAATTACCTCTAGCCCGACCCTATCAAAAAAATTCATGAAATTTCAAAAATCCACCACACTTTAATTACGTCTCGTACGTTTCTGAAATTCAGAATATAAAGATATCTAATACTAACTTAGAACTTCCTAAAATCCTACCTTCGTACGAAGCCTAGAAGTAATTCCACATTACTTACCACTTTTATCCCCTATACTTAAGGAAAAAACCCCAATTCCACCCTAAGTTAGTAGGATGTAATTACTCCTATATGGCAAGATAGGACTATCTTAATTATATTCCCGCTGGGGCATGGCGAGAGAGAATACATTAATTAGGGTTGGGTGTTCGGGACGGGCGGGAATTATCCACTTCTCTCAACAATGCCATATATTCCTACTGCTTTATATCTTGCAGAGCCCTACATAACACTAGTAGAAAAGGTAAATGAAGACGTGTGTCAGACAAGATCGTCACTCATCGCTGGAAGCCCTTTCTGTGGAGTAGTACCATGGCTTTCTTATGTTGTAATTAAGTAAAAACGCATCGGAGGTGAAGGAAGGTGTATTATTAGCCCTGTCAATTGGGAAGACCAAGTAAATAAATCGAAAAAAAGAAAACCTAAAATTGGACTTTCGAATAATCTAAGTGGCCCCTTGCTAGCGCTATGGGCTTCAATCCCTCCCTCTGCCGTTTTGTGCCCACCATATATGTAAACTTGCATTCTTCCCTCTCCCTTCACTATTCACCATTACTCATGATTATACTATCAACAACCTGAATTCCTTATTTCAAATCCATTTTATATTTCAGATAAGACTCATCCTCCGATCGAGACATCTCGAAGAACCAGACCCGGAGTTATCCGACTGTACCGTCCTAAGAGCCCACCCTGTAATTTCCGGAGTTTTGGCCTATTTCATTCATCTGAATAATCCGAACCAATCAAACGCATCCAGTAACCTCCCAGGGTACACCCTCCCGAATCTCCGTTCTCGGATTTTCGGACTTCGGAAATGTGCAACCGTTTTTCGGGGCAGGCTCTCTGTGGTCGCTCGGTCTTGTTTCTCTGCTTTTCGCTGTGATATTTCCACGTCGAACTTCCGGCCGGGAAAACCCCCGGTCTAATTACGAACGTAGCTAGAGGTAACCCGTTATTGTCAAACTACGCTCTTCTTGCTCATCTTGGCTGCGTGAGCTCACCAATTAAGTTCGAGTAGATGCCATTACCAGAGTCACCATCACCAGAACGGCCGCTTGTACAGTCATACCCTATGATGCCACTCTCTTTCAAGACTGAAGTTCAGATTTTGGAAGAATACGAATTGATCATCAAACCTCAGTCTGACTCTATACATAAACAAGCATCCGATATAAACAGTCTTCAGTCCAAGCCGCGCGGTGAAAGCAAATAGCCAGTGCGCCGCGGCACTCCACCTGAGCCTCCGCGCCCAATACCGTCTATCATTCAAAGTCCTTTGACCTACGGCTTAGCTTTCTCAAGAGGTCGGTTTCAAGTGTCCAGCCGGGAGAGCATCTCTCAATCATGGCAAAAGCAGGCCTTATGACTGATGTCACTCAAAAATTGTTTGCGGAGCTAAAGTCGACGAAGGAGGAGACTCGAGTCCGAGCTGCCTGTGAGCTCTATGACCTCATGCTTTTGGTTTCGAGAGGTATGGGAAGGGGCAATTACCCCGAGAACTCTGATCTGTGCTGATATTTTCATTCTTCAGATTCGCCTTCGGAGGAATTTGTTGAGTTTTACAACGCCGTCAGCCAACGCATCGCCCATCTGGTGGTGACGGGCAAGGAAGCGAATGAGCGAATCGGTGGAATCCTAGCCCTCGACCGATTGATCGATTTGGATGGTGTCGACGTCGCTCAGAAAATAACACGATTCGCGGGCTATCTCCGCAGTGCACTTCGAAGTAATGAAGATGTCGTACTGGTATACGCAGCCAGGTCGTTGGGGCGTCTAACAAAGTCTGGCGGTGCTCTTACTGCAGAGCTGGTGGAAAGCGAGATTCAATCAGCTTTGGAATGGCTTCCATCAGAGCGACAAGAAAGTCGGCGGTTTGCCGCCGTGCTCGTCATCCGGGAGCTTGCCAAGGTTTCTCCGACACTCTTGTACGGATTTGTGACACGGATTTTCGAGCTCGCTTGGGTTGTGCTACGGGATCCAAATGCTCTGATCCGATCCACTGCCGCGGAGGCTGTGGGCGAGTGCTTTGAGATCATTGTTGCCCGTGATGCGCAATTCGGACAGTCCTAGCTCGCTAGATTTTATGATGAAGCCCTACTGGGCCTGAAATCTCATAATGTGGATTGTATTCACGGATCGCTTCTCATACTGAAGGAATTCGTGCTCAAGGGTACCGTCTTCATGAGAGAGCACTACCATAGTGCTTGTGAGATTATCCTACGTTTTAAGGACCACCGAGATCCCATAATTCGTGCTCAAGTCGTCCTCACCATCCCTATCCTCGCATGCTACGCACCCAATGATTTTGCTGAGGTCTACCTACATAGATTTATGATATACCTGCAAGCGCAACTCAAGAGAGACAAAGAGCGAAACTCGGCCTTCATTGCGATCGGCAAAATTGCAAATGCAGTTGGTCTCGCCATTGCCCCATATCTAGACGGAATACTTGTCCATATTCGTGAAGGGCTTTCGATGAAGGCGAGAAATCGAGGAAGTTTCAAGGAAGAGCCAATTTTGGAGTGCATTTGCATGTTGTCGTTGGCAATGGGTCAAACATTTAGCAGATACATCGAAGCTCTTCTAGATCCCATCTTTGCTTGTGGCCTCAGCAAATCATTAACTCAGGCTCTGGGGAACATTGCTCACTATATTCCTTCTACCAAGCCTATGATACAAAAGAAACTCATTGATATGCTGAGCATCATCTTGTGCGGCGCCCCATTCCGGCCGCTGGGATGCCCCGAGCATCGTTTACTCCCCATGCCCTCATTCGCAAAAGTTTTAGGGGCCCTTGGTTCTCGCACCGCCTCCGAACTCACTCTGGCTCTTCACACCCTTGGCAGCTTCGAATTTTCGGACCAAATTCTGAATGAGTTTGTACGCGATGTTGTTGTCAAATATATCCAGCACGATAACCCCGAGATTCGGAAAGCATCGGCGCTCACTTGCCGCCAACTATCATTTCATGATCCGATCATAAATCAAAATAGTGGCCATTCCACCAAAGTTGTCAGCGAAGTCATTGATAAACTTCTAACCATTGGCGTTGGTGATCCTGATCCCGAGAATCGGTGCACTGTTTTGAGGTCATTGGACCGCAAGTTCGACCATCACCTGGCAAAACCTGAGAATATTCGATGCTTGTTTCTGGCTGTCAATGATGAAGTCTTCCATGTGAAAGAGGCCGCCATCTGTATTATCAGTCGTCTTGCCAGTGTGAACCCTGCCTATGTATTCCCGCCATTGCGGAAATTGCTTGTTAATCTTCTTACTGGACTTGAGCTTGCGAAAACTGCTCGCCAGAAGGAAGAGACCACACAACTGATCAGCTTGTTTGTGTCCAATGCAACTCGGCTGATTCTTTCTTACGTGGACGCTATGGCAACAGCACTATTACCGAAATTAACGGACGCTAACCCCAGAGTCGCTGCCGTTACATTCAAAGCTGTCGGTGAGCTTGCAAATGTGGGTGGCGCAAAGATGACGGAATATCTTTCCCAGATTGTGCCCAGAATTTTGGATTCGCTCCGGGATTTTTCCTCTGTTATCAGACGCGAAGCTGCACTGAAGACGCTGGGTCAGTTAGCGAGCAATTGCGGCTATGTCATAGAGCCCTACCTTGAATATCCTCACCTTCATGGTGTATTGATCAACATAATCAAGACCGAACCAATGGGCACCCTGAGAAAGGAAACTATCAAAATTTTTGGTGTTCTAGGGGCTTTGGACACCTACAAGTACGAGCAAATCAGCAACACCGAGCCTGATGTCCATCATATCAATGAGATCAAAACTGTCTCCGATGAAGCTTCCATCACGCAAGGCCTGACGCCATCCAACGAAGATTATTACCCCACAGTGGTCATTCATACTCTGCTGCAAAACATTTTGCGCGAGAACTCCTTGGTCCAATACCACTATGCCGTCATCGATGCTATCGTTACCATCTTCAAGACCCTCGGTCTTAAATGTATTTCATTTCTCCGGCAAATAATCCCGGCCTTTATCTCGGTTATCAGAAGTTCTCCGCCTAGCTGCTTGGAGTATTACTTCAACCAAATGGCTATTCTCGTCAAAATCGTGCGACAGCATATCCGTGTATACCTCCCAGATATAATTGACGTTATTCGCGAGTTCTGGGATACTTCCTATCAACTCCAGGGTACACTCTTGTCGCTTGTCGAGGCTATCGCTAGATCCCTAGAAGGAGAATTCAGGAAATTCCTCGCTAGATTGATCCCCTCGATGCTCGATACGTTGGAAAAGGACACAACGCCCCACCGTTCACCATCGGAGAAGGTGCTCCACGCTTTCCTGGTTTTTGGTTCGACCGGCGAGGAATATATGCACCTGATCATACCTTCCATTGTAAGAATTTTTGATCGACCCTAAAACCCGCAGAGTCTTCGCAAGTCTGCTATCAAGAGCTTGGACAAGCTTTCGCGTCAAGTGAATATCTCCGATTTCGCATCCCTCACGGTGCATGCTCTATCACGAGTAGTTGCCAGTGGAGACAGTGTTTTACGGAAAGCTGCCCTGGACTGTATATGCGCCTTGATCTTCCAACTCGGTCAGGAATTTACACATTATATCCATCTTTTCCACAAGCCTCTCAAAAAATATCAAATTACGCATGTCAATTACGAAATCCTAGTCACAAAACTTGAAAGGGGAAACCCTCTTCCTCAAGACCTCTACCCCGAAGAGCATTACGCATATCCCGCCGATGACCCTGTTTTGGCGGAGGCTGGCCAAAAAATTTTTTCTGTGAACCAGCAGCATCTCAAGAATGCCTGGGATGTTTCCCAAAAATCTACGCGCGAGGATTGGCAGGAGTGGATACGTCGTTTCGGACTTGAGCTTCTTAAACAATCCCCATCTCCCGCCCTGCGTGCATGTGCTAGCTTGGCTGGAATCTATCAGCCACTGGCAACGTATCTTTTTAATGCTGCCTTTCTGTCTTGCTGGATGGAGCTGTATGATCAGTACCGAGATGAACTGGCTCATTCAATCGAAAAAGCTCTCATATCTCCAAACATTTCGATGGAGATCCTTCAAGTCCTTCTCCACCTTGCCGAGTTTATGGAACACGATGATAAGGCTCTTCCGATTGATATCCGCACACTAGGTAAATATGCTGCAAAATGTCATGCTTTCGCCAAAGCACTTCACTACAAGGAGCTTGAGTTTGAGCAGGAGCAGAACTCGGGAGCAGTTGAAGCTTTGATTACTATAAACAGCCAGTTACAGCAATCAGACGCTGCTATCGGCATTTTGCGTAAAGCACAAGCATACCTGGATGTGGAGTCTAAGGGAACCTGGTTTGAGAAACTTCAACGATGGGATGAGGCTCTCGTTGCGTACAAGCGTCGCGAGAAGGTAGGCCCCGACTGTTTTGGCATCACAATGGGTAAAATGCGCTGTCTACACGCCCTGGGAGAGTGGGAGGTTCTGTCAGATTTGACTCGAGAGAAATGGAATCAAGCATCTCTTCAGCACCGTCGAGGCATTGCTCCTCTGGCTGCCGCTGCCGCCTGGGGCTGTGGACAGTGGGAGCTGATGGATTCGTACCTTGGCTTGATGAAGGAGCAGTTCCCAGATCGATCTTTCTTCAGTGCCATTCTTGCCATTCACCGCAACCAGTTCGAGCAGGCCCATATGTACATTGAAAAGGCACGCGATGGACTTGACACTGAATTGTCTGCGCTTCTGGGAGAGGGTTACAGCCGAGCCTACAATGTGGTTGTGCGGGTCCAGATGCTTGCTGAGCTGGAAGAAATCATCACATACAAACAGAATGTGGGTGACTGTGCAAAGCAGGATTCTATGCGCCAAACCTGGAACAAACGTCTGCTCGGGTGCCAGCGACATGTGGAAGTATGGCAACGCATGTTCAAGGTCAGAGCTCTTGTCACCGCCCCGCGAGAGAACCTTGACATTTCCATCAAATTCGTCAACCTTTGCCGCAAATCTGGCCGCATGGCTCTTGCGGAAAGATCTCTTGCCTCGCTTGAGAAATTTACTTCTAATGATGATGGAGCATGCACAATATCACCACCCGAGGTCAAATACGCCCGACTAAAACTCATCTGGGCGAATGGCAATCAAACAGAAGCCCTCGATATGCTCAAAGATTTCATTGCAGACTTGACTGATGATCTTTCCAAATATAACACTTCAATGATTTCACAGAATGAGCACCAGCATAACGGAATGAATGGTGTCAATGGAATGGCAGGCCCAAGTCACCTCGAAGCCTTTGGTTTGTGTGGACGAATTGGTGATGTGGACAAACTAAGAAAGCTGCTTTCTAAGAGCCACCTGAGATTGGGAGAATGGCAGACTACCCTCCAAAACGGCGATTGGCGAGCGCAGTATGTACGTAATGTTCTCAGCGCTTATTCAGCCGCCACACAGTACAATCGCAACTCTTACAAGGCTTGGCACTCTTGGGCTCTTGTCAACTTGGAAGTTGTGACGACAATCTCCAACCAAGCCAGTTGTGATGGCAAGCCTGCGCCAGTCCCCGCGAATATCGTGACAGAGCATGTCATTCCAGCTATTCGTGGATTTCTGCGATCTATTACACTGTCATCAAACTCCTCATTGCAAAATACGTTGAGATTGCTTACCCTGTGGTTTACCCATGGCGGTGATCACGAAGTTAATACTGTAGTCACCGAGGCGTTCACCAGCATTAGCATTGACACCTAGCTCGCTGTGACCCCGCAGCTTATTGCTCGAATCAACCAGCCTAACATTAGGGTTCGTTCCTCAGTCCATCGGTTACTCGCTGAGGTTGGCAAGACGCATCCTCAAGCCCTGGTCTATCCATTGACAGTGGCCATGAAGTCAAACGTGACAAGCCGCTCCCAGTCTGCTACTAAGATCATGGAAAACATGCGGCAACACAGCGCCAAGCTCATTGAGCAGGCAGATCTTGTCAGCCACGAATTGATCAGGGTTGCTGTCTTGTGGCACGAGCTTTGGCACGAGGGCCTGGAAGAAGCGTCCCGCCTCTACTTTGGCGATTCCAACGTTAAAGGCATGCTCGAAACGCTTGCGCCACTTCATGACATGCTTGACAAAGGTGCAGAAACGCTCCGTGAAGTGTCGTTCGCGCAAACCTTTGGTCGCGATCTTGCAGAAGCTAAGCACTATTGCATGCTTTACCGCCAGACCCTTGAAATTGGTGATTTGAACCAAGCTTGGGACCTCTACTACACAGTATTCCGTAAGATCAGTCGACAGCTTCCGCAACTGTCTATCCTTGATCTCAAGTATGTGTCTCCGCGTCTAAAATGCTGCTCGGACCTCGACCTTGCCGTGCCGGGAACATACCAAAGTGGTCGCCCGATCATCCGCATCATGAGTTTCGATCCCGTCTTACACGTTCTTCAAACCAAGCAGCGACCTCGACGAATGACACTCAAGGGTAACAACGGATGCTCCTACATGTATGCACTCAAGGGTCGTGAGGATATTCGTCAAGATGAGCGAGTTATGCAACTCTTCAGTCTTTGCAACACTCTCCTTGACCATGATAGCGAAAGCTTTAAGCGTCATCTTTCTGTTCAGCGTTTCCCTGCTATTCCCTTGTCTCACAGTTCTGGCCTTCTGGGATGGGTGTGTAACAGTGACACATTGCATACATTGATTAAGGAGTACCGCGAAAGCCGCCGTATCCTTCTTAATATCGAGCACCGAATTATGCTCCACATGGCACCAGATTACGATAGCCTCACTCTGATGCAGAAGGTTGAGGTCTTCGGATATGCCATGGACAACACTACAGGGAAAGACTTGTACCGGGTCCTGTGGTTGAAGAGCAAAAGCTCAGAAGCGTGGCTTGAGCGACGGACCAACTACACTCGATCGTTGGGTGTCATGTCAATGGTTGGCCACATTCTTGGCCTGGGTGATCGTCATCCTTCCAACTTGTTACTAGAGCGCATGACTGGCCGTGTCATTCACGTCGATTTCGGAGACTGTTTCGAGGTGGCTATGCACCGTGAAAAGTATCCTGAGCGAGTGCCATTCCGTTTAACTCGTATGTTAACATTCGCCATGGGGGTAAGCAACATCGAGGGAAGTTATCGTATTACCTGTGAGGTGGTCATGCGTGTTCTCCGCGAGAACAAAGACTCACTAATGGCTGTTTTGGAAGCCGTAAGTTATAGTGTCTCCCAACTGGGTCTTATATTTTATATTTCAACACGCCTAAAATATTCCTTAGTTCATCCACGACCCATTGATCAATTGGCGGCTTGGTGCTCACGATTCTCCCGATCATGTGTCTCTCACCGCAGAGCGCCACCAGTCAATCGAGGACATCAACTTTGAACACGGCGTGCAATCGAATACCTACACTCGCCACCGCCGTTCTTCTATACCGGAGGGAGGTTTTCTTGATGCCCAAGAAGGGGTTCCAGTTGAAGCACATGAGGCTCAGAATGCCCGTGCCCTAGAGGTCCTTGCTCGGGTCAGACAGAAGCTGGCTGGACATGACTTCCAGTACCATGAGGAACTCAATATTAGAGATCAGGTCGACAAGTTGCTTGCCCAGGCTACTAGTGTGGAAAATCTTTGCCAGCACTGGATTGGCTGGTGCAGTTTCTGGTGAGCTCCGTTTCATTTTGTCGGCTGGGTGCTTTCTCTTAAATTTTCTCGGCATTTTAATCTATTATAACGTGTTTCTTTACTCTATTTGCTAGAATCCCTTCTCCTCTTTGTATCTCCAATAATCTCTCTTTCTGTCGTTTTACATATTATCAGGATGAGGAACCGATACTGGCTAGTACGGAATATGTACAATGGAATCAGATGGTTCATAAAACGTGTTGGGATATAAATCCATACTTGGACGAATTGGATAAACGATAAATAGGTCTGCCCTGCAGGGTTTCTGGTGGTGTTTGACCACATCGCCTTTTGCTTTTCAAGGGTATGTCCTCTACTGCTTCTAGCATAGACCGAAAGTCCATAAATAAATTCCGACCTAGGGTGTAGCTCTAGACCTTTCTTTATTTGGGTTTAGCAGTGTTGTACCCAGTCAATCTGACAAATGGAAATCAACGCAGGACCCGGGGGGAAATATCTTTGGTGATTCTCGGAATCCGAAAAGCCGAGAGTGATGATTACTGCTCACTAAATTATGTGTTGTCATTATTAATGTATTAGCTATGAGGCGCTATCCGCGTAAATATGATCGGATTCTACTCAATAGCCCCGGAAATAAAGTGATCGGCAGCACCTTCATATCTAGTTTTCGGATTAGGAGAATTCAGCAGTCGGCTGACGGTGAGGGATGCTATGATCCGGCGCCGATTGGGCACGAAGAAATGAATTTCCACTAAGTTATGTTCCATCATAAATACACCAATGAGTTCTGATTGTCCTTCAGCTAGAGCAAAAGGGGCTCTGTAAATAGACAAAATATCGATCTGATTCTTTCGCTATTATGCTGAATGAAATATCTGGTAGTTGTAGGTTCTGGTACCCGCGGATAAAGTCGCTATTCCTGGCAGTGACCATGTTAAGAGGAGACCATTTCTGGACTTTGATTAACTTCGCCTCTTTTCTCCAAGGCTTCTGCAGCCTATGTGGGTCTTCATTTCGAACTCAAATTTGGACAACCATTTCAGGTAAGTGCCGATCAGCCGGTATTGCCACCCACTGAATTATGTAAGCTATACGTTTAGTTAACGTATTCGGTAAGCGAGTGGGCCATGTAAGCCAGTGGGCCACCCAACCCAAAACGCGTCCATGAATTAGCACTTAGTTAGTTCAACCACCCACTATGCCACCAATTCGCTCCCGATCCTCTAGCAATTCAGCAGAGCAAGAGGGTAGGATTTTATTAGCTATCCAGGCTTTTAAAAATAAAGAAATCTCTTCAATTCGCGAATTGGCGCGTCGTTTTAATATACCGCGTACAACTTTACAACGCCGCCTTACTGGTGATCTCTTTCGTCCTGAAACACGCGCCAACAACCATAAATTGACTGAAACTGAGGAGGAATCTCTTGAAAAATGGATACTCTCTATGGATCTACGTGGAGCAGCCCCCCGGCCCTCTATGGTACGAGAAATGGCAGATCTTCTGCTTCAAAAGCGTGGAACTACCCCAGTTCTTTCGGTCGGCGAAAAATGGGTATATAACTTTGTGAAACGGCGTCCTCTCCTCTCCTCTCGATTCTCGAAACGATATAATTACGAGCGCGCGAAATGCGAAGACCCTAAAATCATTAGGGAGTGGTTTGATTTGGTTCAAAAGACAATCCTTCAATTTGGAATCGATCCCGACGATATTTATAACTTTGATGAGACTGGTTTTGCTATGGGATTGACTGCAACTGCGAAGGTTATTACGAGGAGTGAATACTACGGTCGGAGGCCGGTTTTACAACCTGGAAATCGTGAATGGGTAACAGTGGTTGAATGTACGAATGCTTCTGGCTGGGTCCTTCCTCCGTGTATGATTTTTAAAGGCAAAGTCTTTATTAAATCATGGTTTGACGGCCTCCCGGGGGATTGGCGCTTCGAAGTTAGTCCTAATGGTTGGACCTCTGATGAAATTGGACTTCGGTGGCTTAAGAAGCTCTTTATTCCTAGTACTTCGCGTACGAAGGGGATATACCGGCTTTTAATACTTGATGGCCACGGAAGTCATTTAATACCTCAATTTGACGAAGTTTGCGAGTAAAATAAGGTGATACCAATCTGTATGCCTGCGCATTCATCTCATCTTTTACAACCTCTTGATATTGGTTGTTTTGCGGTGTTAAAACGTGCGTACGGTCGGATGGTTGAAACTAAGATGCGGAACGGGATCAATCATATTGACAAACTTGACTTCCTCGAAGTATACCCTCTCGCACGAATTGAAGCTTTTAAACCGGAGACTATTAAAAATAGCTTCGGGGCAGCCGGTTTAGTCCCTTTTAAACCGGAGAGAGTGATCTCTAAGCTTAATATTCGGCTTCGAACCCCAACCCCCCTCCAAGCCGGGGGAGTGAATCAAGCCGGAATTTTACGCCAAAAACTCCGTTTACAGAGAAAGATCTACGTCGACAAGCTTCGTCAATCAAAGCTTTACTTCGTACAGGATCTCGAAGCCCGCCTAGCCTATCAGATCGTGCATTAAACCAGCTTATAAAAGGCTTCCAGCTCCAGCTACAAAGTCATATTTTACAAGCGCAAGAAATCAAGGAATTACGCGCCGCCAACGAGAAGCAAAAGTAGACTGCGACATCGCCCATGGACGGGCGGGTGGGCAGTGCCCACAGGCCTTATGTAAGCGGGCGATGGGCACTATCCATACGCCCATGGGCCTTTTTAGTAAGCAGAATTTCTTGACCTCGTGACCTGCATTATTTGTGCATTTTTTTCTCTGTATTTTTGAGTAATTCGATTACATGTACAATGACTTGATACTACTGTCAATTTTCTGACCGAGGTCAGAAATGAGCTTTAGAAGCCTTTATACAACAACTTGACACATTGTCACTTTTTTGACCGGGGTCAGAAATAAGCCTTGGAAGCCTTTGCATAATGACTTAGGCATTCATTATATTCATATATTTACACTAATACGATACAAATTGATCATTATTAGGTTTGCCACGCTTCCTTGCTTCTCTTAAACCAGGGCGCTTTTGAGTGCTACCCTTATCTCCATAATGAGGGAGATGAGGACTGCTCTTATCTTCGCTGTCGACTAGCTCACTTCTCTGTCGCTTCCGCGTACTTAGCACTATAGAAGGACGAGGAAGCTGACTCTCCATCATAAACTCATACTCGATCAGTCCAACAGGATCATTATCCTCGGAATCCTCACTATCGCTGATTGGTTCAGGCATGTCAGTGGTAAGCTTAGCCTCTCTCTGTTCGTCTGCTTCTTGCATTGAATCCAAGGACGTATCCTCATCGGGTAGTTCTTCTATTTCAATGTCGAACTGGGTTTTATACCGGAACATTATGATATCCTGGACTGTCTTCGTACTCAGCCGCCCACGTCGGTAGTGGCAGACATCCCGTGCTAAATTGAAAAGACGTTCAACTCTAGCGCCTGTTGCAGGAATAGAGAGAATGTCGCGAGCAACACTGGAAAGAATTGGGAATTCATTACCTGGTCGAAGTTCTCCCAGACATCTAATATGTGTTTTGCATCCTATCGTAGCCTTTGTTGTGTCTCAGTACTGCTGCCGCGTACTGTGGTACGCCACCACTCGATAAACTTTACTTTGGACGCGTTGTTCATCGCGTCGTAGAGGATAAACTGCTTTCTCCGATCGGGGCCGACGCGTTTGAGAGAGCAATCAAGAATAGCCGGTTGAGTGAACTCGGACTCTATCAGTGAGATAGAAGTCTGTTGGCTGTTGAAGAGACTGGGATCAATATTTGGATTAAGGTTAGGATCAAATATATCGGCGACGTAGGAGAGGTCTGGTTGGGAGCTCGGAGGAAGTGAAGAAGGCCCTGCGGTATAGGCACTAGGTTGGGACATGGTTAATGTGATGTAAGGGATAATATAACGACTATAGGAGAGTGAGTGATCTGAACTTACAATAGGTAACTTGCGACCGTGTGAAACGAGGATTACTAGTAAAAGGGGTGCTTTGTATAGATCTGATAGATCGTAAATTGAGTGTAGACCCACTATATATTATAAGCTGATTGGCTATAAGTGTCTTTGTCCATGGGCATGCCCGTGGGCACGCCCGTGGGCACGCCCATGGGAACATACCTAAACGCCCATCTTGAGTTACAATCGAAGGATTTAAAACTCCCAGAATAATAACACAAGTCTTTGAGTGATATAATTGACAGAATTTAGTGATATAAGCTTATAAAATAAGAATTATACTAATTATCTTTCGATCTACCTATGAGAAATATACTAGAGTGAGAGATAAAGTAGAATCCATAAGTAGTATTTTACTTATAGAAAATGCCAGGCATGTACCACTGACTTAAATATATATCTTCAAGCTGTTACAGTATGATTTGATAAGTTAATAAAAATACCACACAATATGATGTATTTCGATTAAAATTTTATTCCAATTCGTATCATATATATACTAGTTTCTCATATACATAGATATTTCAGTAAAATTTATAGATGTTGTAGATTAAAACTGCCATTTTACATGGAGTTGGCAAAACAGGTGTAAATAACAGTTATTTATTATGCAAAGTCAGCGAGTTATACGTCCATTTTGGGTGACTTTATGCAATGGTGGGCATCGTGGGCATGCCCGCCGTGGGCATGCCCGTGGGCCTTGGGCGTTATGGACGGGCACTCGAAAATCCAAATAGCCCAAGGCCCACCGTGGACGGGCCTTGGGCACCTCCTAGGTGCCCATGGACGGGCGATGTCGCAGTCTAAGCAAAAGCAAAAGCGAGGCAAATCCCGGAGTCAGATACAGGTAGAAGCAGGCCTTACAGTACAGGAAGCTTCTCAATTGGATACTGAGCCGGTGGAAGCAATTAAAGCACCTCCCTCCCCTCTACGAAGAAGCCCTTCGCCGGCTTTACAACCACGTACACGGGCCCCGCCAAAGTGTAGTGGTTGTGGTGAAATAGGACATAAGATTAATAGATGCCTAGCTAGATAGATGATTTTACTGTATTTAATTTAATGGCGTTTTGGTTGACATATTTGTATTTAAAATTGGTAGGTTGGGTCGGGTGGCCCACTGGCTTACATGGCCCACTCGCTTACCGAATACGTTAGTTAACTTAGGATCGCAATTGGCGTTCAAATCGTGACAGAAAGATTTAACACCAAACTCCCAACTCCCAACTCCCAAATGTCGGAATATGTCTCATAATTTGATTTTTAAGCATAATACCGTCGGTGTAGACGGAAAAGCCCAAGCTGTAAGTTCGTCAAATCATGCTCCGCCAGGGAAGATTATGCTTACATCCAAGGAGTGCGATTTTTGTCACGCGAGAAAGGTACCGTTGGTCTTTGCCTTAACCCAATGATCTTCAACTGCAAATACAAATCCTAATACCACTCGGTACCCTCTCTAGATTAAGTGCAACAGAAGAATCGAGTGCCAACGCTGTACCGCAGCTGGGGTTACGTGTACTCGAGAGCGGCAGCGACGGACGCGGACGCGTCGCTTGGCAGCGTTGCCGTAAGCGCATCCCTAGAAAGAATTTACACCTTGGTTTCAACCTCCTGACACTTCCTTCGGGGCTTCTATCAGTAGTACTCGTGGAAGACAGTTTGAAGATGATGAACAAGACCCAGACTCGATCACATTTGTTTCGAAAGCCGCAGATACTTACCAACCTTTCACGGACCATGGTGCGGTGGTCAGCGCCCTTAAACAATCAAATAATACAAGCAGTTTGATTATAGATGAGATTAACACTAACACCCATTTGTCTGTGGCCCGGACGGGCGTTTTACGGTCGGCACTGGACATCGTCAAAAGGTTCATATCATCATCACAGCATGCGGACAGCATACCAGATGAAAAGATTACTCCCGATCCTGCATCAAAACTTATTGATTTTCGAATCGAACTTTTCTATATGATGATGGGCGGTATGTTTTTTTATCCTTATTGGGCATTGCACCTCATTCTAAATACTGCAGGTCAAAATGAACGCGACGCCCTAGCTCTCCACTGGCCGGATCACATTTCACCCCTAACTCTGCAGCGAATGTGTTTAGCCTTGATGAGTGGTACTGTTGGTCGGCAAACAGATCTTCAATACAAGCTTTGTGTACTTTACAAGGCTACCATCTTCGTCAGTCGGTGGCTGCGATTTTCCTCGCCGGGGGGATTATCAGACTGTTTAGCCAAATCTAGAAAGCAGTATACTGCAGCTTTCCTTGAATCTCTCAGTATGATTGACTTCTCGAGGTCTCCCAGCCTTGCAATGCTACAAGCGCTTCTTTCTGGTGTCGGTGATCCTCAGTCCCTATGCAGATATGTCGTTAACTTATATCAGGCCACACTAGTACAGCTTCTTGGAGACACGACAAGATCTTGGCACCTGACTGCTCTAGCCTCCCGTGTTGTGGTAGCTTTGGGTTATCATACCTCGACTTCGATCGGCTGTGATGCTGACGAAGAAATCGAAATTCGTCGCTGCTTGTCTTGGTGCTACTATATGGACAAGACACTAAGCATGCTTCTAGTCCGTCCTACATCTTTACCCGTCCTTGCGTCCGACCCGGTAGATCTTCTCAACACGGTTTCTGAAAATCCATTATCATACAAAGTCAGGATATTGGTGAAACTCGCTCAAGTTCAGGATATCTCGTTATCTCTCATGTTAAAAGGTCAAAAAGAAGAGCTCGCAATGGCTCAGGAGCCTGCTTTGCTTGAAGACCTTCAAAATAGACTAAAGTCTATCAGTGAGGAGATTCGGCAGGTGGGAGTTCTTGTCAAATTCCCAACTCCAAATTACTGACATGAATCTCAGTCCCGTCAGAAATTTGCTGAACAGCCCGCTGCTATGATTGAATGGGATGCCATTGACTTCACTTTCTTTTCGATCGCAACGAGTGTCCTTCGCCTTAAATCATTAGCCGTGCAAAACAATAGTAGACGCCAAGAGTGCTTGCGGTACGCACGGAGAGCACTTTTCTCAATGCAGGCATGCCAGAAGCATATCTCTGTTCTACCTAATCTAACAACAGACTTCCTCTTCTGGTATGGTACCTTTATCCAAAAAGTACGATGGTTCTGACGTTCAACAGGACCGCATTACTATATCCTCTGACTCCATTATTTGTGGTTTTTTGTAACGTCGTCGCTACTTCGGATATAGAGGATTTGGAGCTGTTGAAAGATGTCACCTCCACAATATCAAGAATTAAAGATCAATGCACCTTTGGCTCGAATCTTTACAGACTTCTATCCGAATTGATCAAACTCTGTTCCAATCTGCATGATATTCAGCCTAGTCAACCGCCTCATAATCATCATGTTCAAAGTCAAGGATCACCGACTGGTGTTTCATCGATTGTTGGGAAAATCAACAGGACTATCGAAAGTGAAGTCGCCATGTTGAATTTTACGGAGGGTGATGCCAATTCAAGATGGCATGTGCAACAACGAACCCAGCAATCAGATTGTCATCGATCTTGTGAAGGGCCAAAACGTTCTTCAATTTGGGATGAGGGTCTTATGCGGGAGCTCTTCAATACTCACCCGTCCGTTGAGTGGCTTGATTACCACAGTTCTGACTTTCAAGAAACTACGCACCCATGAAGCAAGTGAACCGAAATGTGAATTTTATACCTCTATATATTGAGTTGAATGTAAATTGAGTTTAGCATTTTCGTTCTCAGATACAAAATTTTAGATGCTAGAGCAAGGCTGTTCGTTCAGATTACCAAGTCTATTAGCGGGATAGTCCCTTCTAATTACTTAACCCTTCTTGATACTTCAGTTGGCTCACAATGACAGGATCCACCCCAATCGTTTGCATGTTTTTTTAAGGCAAACAAATTAGTGAACGGCAAAAGCTAGGGAATCTTCTGGGGAAGCATTTGGAATATGACGCGACGTCTTCACCTACAGTGATAATAAACAGCAGTAACTGAGCAATGACTTGAAGAAGTCTTTATTTATATTCACAGCACCCATAAAAGTGTTTAAAACCTGGGCAATGAAGCTTATGACGGGAGCTCGAAATGAACTCTAAAAAAATGTGATCCGCTTGTAAGAAGTCACTCCACCCAACCCAATACAGCTATTCTATCTCAAAAATGCCTTACATGTCTATTTTTAGTTCCGTGCAAAGCCCTCTAGAGCACGAGTAGAAAAAAAGTATCGGGGACTAGATTATCGTGGACTAACAAAGACGTGTATTAGTAAGATCGTCACTTATTGCTAGTTAGTTATAAACTTTTTCTCTAGAGTAGTACGATAGCTTTCTTGTATCTTTAGTTAACAAAAAACTATCGGAGACGAAGGAGGTATACGGTACTGTTTTACTGCAGCACTGTCTATCAGGAAGATCCTATAACGTAATTCACGGCCGAGCCGCGCACCCCAAAACACATAGTAAATGCGATAAATTACCAATTTATATATCAAGAACCATATCTATTGATGATAGGATATTAAAATCTTATGATCTAGATAGTATTTCTAACTTACTAGAGAAGTATAGGACAATTAGTTGAAGCATTGATTCAGATATATGTATTTGTCCCATATACCAAAACTACGCCGTATCTTATGGTAACCCATCGGGAATGATTATTGAAATTGCTTAAGACTAAGATATGTTATTTCACACGCTAAGAAAGTCATATATCCTAGTATTTAAGTAAAAATAAAATATGGTTGTTCAGATATGAAATGGTAATTTATCGAATTTACTTTGTGTTTTGGGGTGCGCGGCTCGGCCGTGAATTACGTTATTTTCCGGAGCTTGGCCCATATCATTAATCGGGTCAATCCGAACTAATCATTCGCATCCGGTAACTTCCCAAAAGGTACATCCTCCCGAAATTCCGCATCTCGGACTTTCGGGCTTTGGATATATGAAGATCGTTTTTTCCGGGTCTGTACTCTAACCGGGCTCTCGGCCTTCTTTCTTTGCCTTTCGCTGTGATATTTCTACGTCGAACATTAGGCCGGCCCAAAATTCCCTTTGGAGATTACGAGCGAACCGGAAATCAAAGACATTTTTCAATCTGTTAGTCCCATATAGACGAACATACAAATGCTTTGGACACTCTATTTTCACGGCCCCTTTTAATAATTCATCACTATCTTGCAATTGCCTTCCAATTTCCCATTCCAATAACAGATTTCTCAATTTCGTGTCTCGCTATGGAAGAATCAGAGACCCCAACACCGGCTGGATCCCTTCCACCCTCGCTGAATGAGAAATGGACGGAAAAGGAAGACCGATGGCATCTTATCGACAAACTGGAGGAGTTCAACCAACGGGATCTTGCTTCCGGATTCAAACCTCGGCAACTTGGTGTCACCTGGAAAAATCTCACGGTCAAAGGAACTAGTGCCGAAGCTGCAATCAATGAAAACTTCGTTTCGCAGTTCGACCTTCGCCGGCACCTTTCCCGTTTCCGACGCAGGAATTCTCTACAAACAATCTTGGACCAAAGCCATGGCTGCGTTAAGCCTGGTGAGATGCTGCTTGTTTTGGGCAGACCTGGGTCAGGTTGTACCACGTTGCTCAAGATGCTCTCCAACAGGCGAGCAGGCTACCAGAAAATTGATGGGGACGTTCGATTTGGAGATATGTCGCACGAAGAAGCAGAGAAATATCGTGGCCAAATCGTCATGAACACCGAAGATGAAACGTTTTTCCCTACCCTCACTGTCGGCGAGACGACCATATTTGCGACTAGCGGAAAGATCCCAGCCCATCTCCCCGAAGGTTGCAAATCAAGACACGAGTACCAAAATGAGCTGAGCGATTTCCTACTTCGCTCGCTTGGAATATCCCACACCGCAACTACCAAAGTTGGAAACGAGTATGTTCGTGGTGTATCGGGAGGTGAGAGGAAGCGTGTTTCTATCCTAGAGTGCCTTGCTGCCCGAGGATCGATTTACTGCTGGGATAACAGTACCAGAGGCCTTGACGCCAGTAGTGCGCTGGACTGGGCAAAAGCCATTCGAGCAATGACAGATGTCTACTCCCTGTCTTCCATCGTGACGCTTTATCAAGCTGGAAACCAGATCTACGACCTTTTTGACAAAGTCCTCGTTCTGGACGAAGGAAAGCAGATATACTACGGCCCAATGAGTCAGGCTCGTGGTTTCATGGAAGACCTTGGATTTGTGTGCGAGGATGGCGCCAACGTCGCTGACTTCCTAACCGGAGTTACAGTGCCGACTGAGCGCCAGATTCGCTCAGGCTTCGAAGCCAGCTTCCCGCGCGACGCAGAATCTATCCGCTCTTCATACGAAAACACAGATATTTTCAAAAACGCCGTTGCCCATTATTCATACCCCAACTCAGAGCTTGCTAGTCGGCGAACGTCAGACTTCAAGGAAAGCGTCGCTCTCGAAAGAGCATCCAAACGCAGCCAATACACCGTCGACTTTGTCTCTCAAGTGAAGGCATGTATTATTCGTCAATACCAGATCATCGCTGGGGATATGGTTACTTTTGGAATGAAACAAGGCTCGAACATCGCCCAAGCTTTGATAGCTGGTTCTCTATACTACCAAGCAGCCGACGACTCCTCCGGGGTGTTTATCAAAGGGGGCGTGCTGTTCTGGTCTGTGCTATACAACAGCATGACCGCAATGTCTGAGGTTGTGGACTCTTTCACAGGCCGACCTGTCATCCTGAAGCACAAATCTTTGGCCTACGTTCATCCAGCAGCCATCTGCATCGCCCAAATTGCCGCAGATATCCCTATCATTATTCTTCAAGTTACTACATGGTCCCTCATCATCTATTTCATGGCTGGCCTGGTCCTTGATGCATCGAATTTCTTCACATACTGGACTATTTTGTTCGTTACCAACATGTGTGCCTGTGGGCTGTTCCGTGCAATTGGCGCTGTTTTCGGTTCATTCAACACCGCTGCCCAGCTCTCCGGATATGCGATCGCTATCATGGCTATGTATGCTGGATATCAAATCCATACAACGCAGATGCATCCGTGGTTTGGCTGGCTATATTGGCTCAATCCATTGTCATACGGATTTGAGGCATTGATGGGAAACGAGTTTCATCTTCATGCGATCAAATGTGTGAACACCAATCTGATTCCCAATGGCCCTGGTTATAGCCAGGACGAGCATGCCTCGTGTGCTGGCATCGGGGGTGCACAGCCAGGAGCTCTCTCTTTGACAGGCGATGAATATCTTGCGTCTTTGATGTATAGCCACACTCACATTTGGAGAAATTTCGGAATACTGTGTGCGTGGTGGGTTGTGTACGTCGGAATCACACTAATTGGAGTCATTCGCTGGCATGATGCTTCTGAGTCGGGAGCTTCGCTGCTCATTCCTCGCGAAAGATTAGCTTCTCACCAGCGGCTTTCTCCCGTTGACGAAGAGTCCCAGTGTACGGAGAGAAGGAAGGTTAAGCATTCGTCCAATCCGAACGAGTCACTCCAACAGCCTGCCCCCGCTGAACAGGAAATACTACAAAATACTTCAATTTTCACGTGGAAAGCTCTGACATATACTGTTAAGACATCCTCAGGCCCTCGAGTGCTCCTCGATAATGTTTATGGCTGGGTTAAGCCCGGAACCCTCACTGCACTCATGGGCTCGTCAGGAGCAGGAAAAACAACCCTTTTGGATGTTCTCGCGCAGAGAAAAACCGAAGGAACAATCAAAGGATCAATTCTGGTCGATGGCCATCCCCTCCCCATATCCTTTCAACGCTCGGCCGCCTACACGGAACAGCTCGATGTCCACGAGCCCTATGCCACAGTGAGGGAGGCATTGCAGTTCTCTGCTCTTCTTCGTCAATCCCGAGATATCCCTGAGGTTGAAAAGCTCAGATATGTCGATGTCATCATTGATTTACTGGAGCTTCACGACATCGCCGACTCCCTGATTGGAAAGCCTGGCGCAGGGCACGGCTTGAGTATTGAACAACGGAAGCGCTTGACTATTGGAGTGGAATTGGTCTCGAAGCCTAGAATTCTTATCTTCTTGGACGAACCTACCTCAGGTCTGGATGGCCAGTCAGCATTCAACACCGTCCGCTTTTTGAGAAAGCTTGCTGACGCGGGCCAATCTGTCTTGGTAACGATCCACCAGCCGTCCGCCCAGCTCATGGCACAATTTGACAGGCTTCTACTCTTGAAATCTGGCGGGAAGATGGTATATCTTGGTGACATCGGAAAGAATTGCCAGACGATCAAGGATTATTTTGGGAGATATGGAGCACCTTGCCCTATTTCGTCCAATCCGGCGGAGCACATGATTGATGTGGTTTCAGGCCGCTTCTCAGATACCGATTGGCATCAGACATGGCTTAATTCCCCTGAGCACAAGGACACGACCAACGAGCTCGAGGCTATCCTGCAACAGTCGGTTGCCAAAGGTCCCATGGAGGAGGATGGTTTTGAATTTGCCGTACCACTGGCTGTCCAGACCAAATACGTCTTGCGCCGCATGAATCTAGCGCTGTTCCGGAATACGTCCTATATCAACAACAAGATTGCTCTCCACATTGGTCTGGGACTATTCAATGGGTTCAGCTACTGGAAAATCGGACAATCGGCAGCCGATTTACAGCTCAAGCTTTTCACCGTATTCGTTTGGATGTTTGTTGCGCCCGGTGTCATCAATCAACTTCAGCCCCTCTTCATTGAGTGCCGGGATCTTTATGATGCCCGAGAGAAGAAAGCAAGAATATACTCTTGGAAAGCCTTCGTCACAGCTTTGGTCATCTCTGAAATGCCATACCTTTGCCTCTGTGCCGTCTTGTATTTCGCATGCTGGTACTACACAGTCGGCAGCCCCACGGAGTCCGATAAAGCAGGTGCTGCATTTTTTGTGGTTCTTATATACGAATTTCTCTACACATCGATTGGACAATTCATTGCAGCCTATGCACCGAATGCTGTATTTGCTGCACTGACCAATCCGCTTCTTGTTGGAATCATTGTATCCTTTTGTGGAATCCTGGTCCCTTACGAGCAAATCGTTGCTTTTTGGAGATACTGGATGTATTGGCTGAACCCGACGACGTACCTGGTTGGTAGTATGCTTACATTCACCATATTTGACGCCGAAGTTGAATGCGCGACCGAAGAGCTGTCGCTATTTGACCCGCCCAGTAACATGACTTGTGGCCAATATCTAGTCCCCTACCTTAACACTTCGGGTGCAAACCTCTTGAACCCAGAAGACTCGCTCGGCTGTCGTGTTTGCCCTTACTCTAAGGGAAGTGACTATCTTCATACCATCAACATCAATGAGTGGTATTTTGGATGGAGAGACGTGGGTATCACCGTTCTCTTCGTCATCAGCTCATACGCTTTGGTATATTTCTTCATGGCACTGAAAACAAAGCCTTCCAAAAAGGCCGAGTGAGGATTAAAATTCGTGATCAAGACCTGCGCAATGAGGACTGTTCGTTTGGATTCGCCGTTTCCTTGCTTCTTTACACTTTATATTTCGCACATTTCTCCGTCGCTGGTTCAGGTCTTTACTGCCACCCTTTGCTCCATTGGGAAACATGTTCAACTTAGAGGTCAATTATAGATTAAATACAGTATTTATTTGCTTTTCCCTTTTTCCAACCATGGTACCGTATTGATAATCATGAAGAAGGGTGTATTCACATGCAGTAGTCACATTGCACACTCCAATCTGACCATTTTAGTTGCTACTCTTTGTAGGGAAACTAACCCAAGCCGTGAATAACTATATAGTAGTAATCATACGCGAGTAAAGAGAGGTATATAGGACCTAATAGCCGGCCACAGAAAACGGTAGATTGCTTCCGTATAAAGACGTTCTAAGGGCCCGAAAGAGTCTATAAATTTTAAACTGAGCTGAGCAATAACCGCTTGTTTCCACGCTTAGAAACCTGCTTAGCCTTGCGCTTCTCCCCTGATCTTCTAAGAAACTTGTCCTCGGCGTTCAAATTCTATTGCTGCATGGGATCTTGCTTCGCTACCGTCATGTCGCGTTTCCTCTAGAATAGCGGTCAAAGAGGTTTGATGGATTAGATTATCAAAGGCCACTATGTATCGCTAAACAAAACTACGCTCCGAGCGCATGCAAACGCGAATCTACCCGCAGCGAATGTGGAGAAACGAGAGAAACGCAATCGGACTGCCAGGCATATACCATATGAAGGTGGCCTTACTGTTGAAAAGGGTCTATAGCTAGCTCAGCAGAAAGATAAGCCAGTTTAGCGGATGAGGTTATATCCCATGCGCGGGGCGAATGGCCTATTCAGCCAGATCAGCAGGCTACTAGAGCTCCAGTGAGGTCTAGCGGGCTTAGGGAGAATGAGCAGAGGATTATTTCTTGTAAAATTTGCTATTTTAAATCAATTAATGCGTTCTGGTTGAGAGGCCTTGGTCTGAAATTCTGTGGTTGGGGTAGGTGTTTCAGTCGGTTTTTGTTGTAACGCAAAAGGGAGCTTGGTTATGATCTTCCTAGAGGGCTACAAAGAGGACATATATATATATACAGCATGAACCCATCCAAGTTGACTGGAAAGCAACTTAGGCTTGGTACAGACGGACAGGAATTCTTTCCAATGTTGCAGCTTCATTGATGAGTAACCTTCATTGATGAGTAACAACAGCCTCATGTCGCAGCAGTGTGTTTCATGCGGCCGTGGATTACGTTAGAGTATTTCCTTCCTGATATTCACAGAGACTACAACTAAGTGTCCCGTTTTTCACATGCAATGTCCCCAGCTTAAATTATTGTGGGCCTCATTAGAGCAAGGTTTCTGATGTACGTTGGTTCTATGATCTGACAGAGAGGGTGCTAGTCACCCTCATATTTACTGCCGGAATTTCTCGAGCACTTTCGTCGGATTAGCCTTTCTGATCGCAGAACATAACCTTCCACTGGCGCGTGGGTCTTTGGAGCTAGATTTTTTGTTTGCTATCAGTATAGTCCTGTATACAGAATGGGTCGAAACTCCGAAGAGGCCCTGCTGAAAATAATGTTTCTGGGTCCATACCCTTATTTAATTTTATTGGCTTTACATCTGAAGCAGCAAATATTTATTCAGGTAAATTAAGTACACCACGCTTAAATAAGTAACAAAATGAATCCGCTTCAATTTCAAATCATCTCAAACTGTCCGCTCTGTGCTCGCAGACCTAAGCCTTCATCTTTCGTATTGTTCTACTCATTCGTAGTGCTATGCTTGTCTGGTACAAAATGGCTAAGAAATAGTTACGGCCCTCCTTGTAGCTTAAGGTTCGAGTTATGATGAAGAAATTCCCTATAGGCGTTTTTCAGAAAATTCATCCTGTCGTTGGAGCGTGTCAAGCTCCGATGTATGCCAGCGTTGTCATAAATGGTCATGAATAATGGTATTATTTACAAGAGAAGTAGAACCAAAGCGCGGTATAAAGCCTTTGAGGCGATCGAATTTATCTTATAGATAGCAAAGAAAGAAGCTTTTGCTGATTTAACTAACTCTGCCCTGATGATGCCCTTTCCGTCTGTAAATCTGTGATGGGTTGGCCGAAATAAGTCCTGAGTGTGTGAGACCAATCATAGAAATGTCGTAAATAGTAAGGAAGTCCATACTTCTGTCGCTGCATACGAGGCACTGATCGTCCAAAGACGATTCTAGGAAAGGCCGCCACGGGCGACGGTATTATATGAAATTTATTGCTAACAGTATCGGCTCAAGGGTCACAATACCGTATCTCTCCCCACCACAGCCTTAGCACGGTAGAATCCATGAAAAGAGACCTATGAGATAGAGGCTCTTTAATAACATTGGAAACATTTTCAGGCCGGGTGGAAGGCATTAATGGTAATGTGACAGATGATAAACTATATGAACCTAATCTCACGGCTGTTCAGAAAGGAAGATTTCAATGTAGTTGCAGGATAAAGACAGAACAAGGAACTCTTTATAGTGGTCTCGGTTCCAAAGCTGATGTTACCACCTTATACTTTCTTACCCTCTCCCCAAGCCTACGCTATGATAAACCTGGATATGTTGGGGCAACTTCTCACATTTTGCCTATAAATTAGTAAGTGTCTTGTTTATGGTTGGCTGTGCTATAAAACAACAGATTCAATCAAACTTCCATTCAAATATTGAGTCATATCACGCGCTATTATTCTTGTTAAGTTTGTTTCGGGGACTTCTATTCGAATCGTGCGAGATCTTTCCGCAGACCTCTAAATCAAGTGCACTGCTTCCGCAACCAAGTTGAACACAACATTCACGTGTCCTTGGAATTTGATAGCGTGATAAATAAAGAGCGGGTGGGCCTAATGACGCAAAACCGTGGTATCAAGAGAATCGAGAGGTGGCCACAAGGTACAAAGACACAAGTAAACAAAAAAAGAGCCAAATGTATTGATAAACCAATTGACCTGATACAAATGAGCTAGTCCGATAGGAATCAAAATCCGTGGGGCGACGTTGTTGATGACCCCTGGCAAATTGATTCCGACGAAGCTAAGCTCGGTCACGAACGCACGCCAATTTATACCAGCCCTATACCGGTAACAGCCACGAGGGTGGTATAGGTCAGGCAGATTTAACTTCCTCCGGCGGATAAGGAAATAATCTGCGATCATGATGCTGCAGATGGGGCTTATGAAAACTCCATAAGCAGACATGAAACTTAGAAACTTGGAAGCACTGTTGACAATCAACCATGGCACCATGCCCCATGCACCGAGAAGTAAACAGAGTAGTGAGCCACGTCTAATAGTTATCAATGATGGTACAAAGGACATGACATCATGACCGAAGGGAATGGAGTTTGCAGAGATATCACAAGATATTTGAGCAAGCATCCACAGGATAGCACAAATGAAGGCAAGGAAGCGACTGCCCCCCGTACTACCCCAGTATGGAAGCATTTGGACAGGACTGGATATGTCTTCTCCGTATAGTACCCGCCCAGCACCAACCACTGCCAGACCGAGAACAGCGTAAATGGTTTTGATAACAGGGATGGCTAATGCCTGGTACCAATGCCCACGGCTCCTAGGGTTATGTTAGAACGCTTTTCTGAGCTAATCAAAGGCCAGAATATGAACATACTCTTTCCGAGCAAACCGTGAATAATCCGACATGTTTATCGTATTGGTAAGCCAAGAGTTGGTAGTAGATGAGAAAGTAGCAAGCCAAAGCCAAATGTGCGCTTGTCCTGACACTTTTGCTGGCTGGTTGAATATTCCTTGAAGGTCACCAGCTTTAACACAGATCCAGACCGCCATTGCAATAGAGACCTAGTAACAGTGAGTTTTCAGGCGAACATCAGTTCGAAGAGGATTTTACCGGAATAATGAGTATGGTTTTTAATAGAAATAGCCGTCTTTTAAGCGGTTAATCTTGTGAAACAATAGAAGAATGATGATGAGGCATACTTAAGTCGTTGGACTGGAATCATCATAAATGGAATGTGTAAGCTGGTGAATAGAAAGAATGATACCATTTGTTCTGTTGATATTCCAGCTGACTTGGGCAGGTGGTTGGCCATGTTTCGATAGCCAGGCCATATTGCAGCAATTGCCTGGGTATTGATGTTAGTGATTTAGAAGGTAATACGGATGGAAACAACAAGCCTCGGTCATGCCAAAGAGTCCATAATAACAGTTCACACCGAACCAAACGGCGGACAGAATAGCACGAGAGAAAACGGCGAAATTCCCAAAGTAATACCCAAAGCTCGAGCGAATGGCTATAGGGAAGGGAATATGATAATCAATTCCAACATATCCGTTCAAAACAGTGGGCAGGCCGTTGCAAACTCCCGAGAGGAAAACGATCAGAATGGCATCCACGGTACTCAGTCCCACGAGGAGAGGTGCTGTCCCAATAGTCCAGCTGGTGATATTGACAAGGTCAGAAAACCAATAGTTCACAAAATCAAGTCCCTTCCAGGTCTGTAGCTCAGGGCCAATTGGATCAGAATCTTGGCTAATTTATTAGTTATGCATATATTATTAATCAGCAATAACGATAGCTCCCTACCTTTGCTGCTCGGTATTCCAGCAGGAGCCAGGCTGCTAGGTTCTTTCGGGATTTTCCATGCTTCCATCGAAGAAAATTGAACTTTTAATTCGGTAATGTGACATTTCATCCGTGTTTTCATCATAGGTAGCAGCGCCATTGTTGAAATGTTTCTTGTAATCCGTTGCTTCTCGGTATTAAAGACCGACGCTAAATAATACTGCGGAAACTTTTATACTAAGATGGCCAGAGTGCTAGTTTTCAAAATGTGTGATAACGTGAGTCCCCAATCGAATCACGAAGATATGAATATCATAGAACCTCCTAAAAGCGCCCATCTGATTGTGTATCTCGAGAGCAGGAGATTGGGTATGATTCAGCTCAGTAATATCCCACGGACGAGTTCTCCAGAGGGTGAGATAAACTCCACGATCCCGTTATCGCATATCTCGGCCGTGGGGAACATGAAGGTGGGCGGCCGGATCATGTGATAGATAAATTAGCTTGGCAGTGAGGTGCGAACTTAACGACAGACATTTCAACAGAGCCTTTTTTTCAGCACGAGGACTTTTGCAGACTTTAAGTGGCAGCTCGCGTCTAGCACTCTATTCTCATTATTTCCATTGTCTACAAATTCGAAATACGCGCGATATTTCTCTCAGAATGGAGTTTCCTATCATCTCTTTGAAAGACTTCCCATCCGAATTTGACAAGATTTCCAAACAAATCTTCGAGGCCAGCCAGGAATGGGGATTTTTTATTGTGACAGACCATGGAATCAATGGAATCAACCGAATGTTCGACCGGGTGATTTTTTACGAGACAACCAACTTTGAACGTGGAAACTACTAACAACTATACTAGGCGCGTGAATTCTTTGACTTACCAATGGACATCAAGTCCGAGAAGATTCTAAATGAAGACCCAGTAGGATATGATGGACATCAGGCTACCTCGTAAGAATTACCAAAGTGATGGCCAAAAGAAAGTGACAAATATACCAACCAACATCTATCTATAGTTTTGCTGCTTCAGAGGGCATGTCTTTCGGGCTTCCCGCAGGGCAATTATTCAAAAGTGACAACATTCATGCCTGGTGGGATGCGGATAAGCTGACTGAAGTTGAATCCTTCAAGGCTCAGTGCAATGAGCTAAACCTCAGAATAATGTCTTGCTTCGCCGTCAACATGGACCTTCCGAAAGACTTTTTTGCAGCTTCGCACAGACAAGTATTGCCCGGGAACACGCTCAAGCTTATCAAATACCCGAAACTGGATGAACAGCCAGGAGCCTTTATTCCTCGATTATCTGAGCACACCGACTGGGGAAGCGTGACTCTGTTGTTCACAAAGTCGCCGGGTCTAGAGGTTCGCGACCCGAGCAATCAATGGCATGAAGTGCCCGTCATTCCTGGCGCAGTTACTATCAATATTGGTGACGCTCTATCTCTATGGACTGGAAAGCAGCTCAAATCCACCATGCACCGCATTTCTTGGGATAAAGTACCAAGATCTCAGGATCGTTATAGTATACCTTACTTCGTGCACCCAAATTTCGGTATGTTGTATTGCATCTGATTTAATTTTCCTTGTTTCTTCAATGACCTGATCCTGACCCTTATAGAAACTAAGCTTCAGCTCAAGATACTGCCGGATAATACCGATGAGCAACAACTGACGTATGCCGACTACTACAAAGTCCGACTTCGATTGACTTGGGGTAGTTTAGAACAGAAGGATGGTGCTAGAAACTTTGGCGATGTGGACAACAAGACATTGAAGTATTTGAAAACGCTAGGTGTTGCGAACGCAGGTAATCTGAAATCGAACAGTATCACCCTATAAGTGTCCAGCTTTTGGTGATACGCTTCGTTGCCGGGGTCGATTGTCGCGGAAAGCCAAGACGAGAGTAGCTGTGGACAGTGAACTTGGTATATGCCTTGTCCGTGTAAGCTACATTTGTCACTTCTTCGTGCAGATCTCCGAATTAAATTACAGTTTTTTTCCTTGAATAAAATAGTTGCAAGTGCGAAAGGTTAACGGGGAATCATTGAATACCCGGAGCATCAAATGAACCAGGGGAACTAATTCGCGAGTATACGAAATTTTTTGAAGCCCGTTCGTTCCCCTACAAGTAGTAGAATCTCTAATCAATAATCTAATCTAATGTTCACACCGAGAAAACTCCAGTTGTAGTCGTGATTCAGAGCCAAATCAAGAACCTTCTGAATTAGAAGTCGTATTCGAAGCACGGCTGGCCAGGGCAGGCCATGCCATCCCTTCCGAAACAACCCGTGGCAAGCGGAAGAACGATGAATGAAACTCGACCGCGGAATAGAAGATGAAGCACTAGACCTCGGCAGAGTCCACGTATGGACTGTCCAAAGCTGCCCAAAGCTGCCTACTGGGCGGGTTTGGACGGTCCACTAATATCCATGGGCGGACAGGATAAGGGGGTGTCCGCCCACTGTCCAAACCTGCCCGCCCAAACCCGCCTATACGGGGTATTTATACATAGATATGCTTATAATCTTGCTGAATAATCATATTTATACATTGTTTAATGCACGAATGGGCAGGTTGGGACAGGTTTGGACAGGTTTGGTACTTAAGCGCGTGCGGGCTGGGCTGGACTTAGCGCAGTTGGAAGTTGGACACTAGGGGGGGCGTCCATGGACGGGTCATGGACATCTTAGGGGTGTCCATGGACGGACTCTGCCGAGATCTATGAAGCACATATGTCAGGCCTGGGTTTCAGATAGCAAGTTGTGTATTGGAAATAGAGTGGGGAGCGAGGCTCGGCCGCGGACTTGATAAAGATCCCGTGGGTTACTTGCATCATGATTAGTTGTGTCAATTGTCGATTATTCAGAGCACCATTCCTATAAATGGCCCTAAATGAGCACCTAAGCGAGACCATTGATCTGAGTACTTTTCTTCACATCACAACGATTCAACGATTTTAGCTTTATCGCAGATATGCCGACCAAACAGGCTCCACCGATAATTGACTTTTCGCGTACGTCAGCTGTCTCGTTATCAGATGACACGATCAAGTTTATTTCTTTAGTTCATTCAGCTGATTTATCTTCTTCAAGCTTTCTACGGGGAAGATCAGCCCGCGAGACATAGACTTATCGAGCAAGTTCGCTCTGCATGTGAAAGCTTCGGCTTCTTCCAAATTATCAACCATGGCGTTCCAGAGTCCCTCCGACAGGGAATCCTAAAACAATCGGATGATTTTTTTAAACTCCCGTTGGAGATCAAGGAGAAGTATAACAAGGGCAAGCCACTGCGTTAGATTCATGTTTGCGAAGCTCTCCGCTAATATGGCGAATCACTAGACATTGGCGGCTTTAACCGTGGTTACGAACGGTTGCGAGCGCAGAACTTTGAGAAAAAAACCGAGGGTGACTTGAAAGAGGGTTACTATTTTGGCACCGACCTCCCTCTTGACCACCCTTACGTTGTTGGACGTAAAATCAACTTGGGACCTAACAAGTATCCCGAAGATGTATCCGACCCAGAATCATTCAAGAAGATTGTCGACAGCTATTTCAAAGCAATTGAGAAGCTGGCGCACAATATTTTGAGGGTTCTGGCTTCTACATTGAACTTAGATCAGGATTTTTTCGCAGACTACGTTGACACGCCGATCGCTATACTACGTCTATTGCATTATCCCCCCAGCCGGCTAATGCATCTTCTGATGAGAGAGGTAAGGGAGTCACGAACGTGGTGGAGCAAGAAAAGCCTCTAACAATCGGATTAATTAGGAATTGGGGCTCACACTGACTTTGGTGGTATCACTATTCTTCTGCAAGACATGGTCGGTGGCCTCCAGGTGTGGAAAAAAGAAAACTCAACTTGGGTTGACGTGAAGCCTCTGGAAGGTGCCTTCGTCGTAAACCTTGGCAACATGATGATGCGGTGGACTAATGACCGTTACGTGTCCAATCTGCACCGCGTGATCAATAAGACAGGAAAAGAACGTTACTCTGTCCCTTTCTTTTTCTCTGGTAACCCAGAGTATATTGTGAAATGTCTGTCAGGCTGTGAAGAAGCCAGCGGCGCCAAGTACCCTCCTATCTCGGTCGAGGATTGGATTGCAGGTCGGTACGCGGATACTTATGGTGCGAAGGATAATAATAAGGCGATGAAGGATTTGTCGGCCGAGGCTGAGAAGGCTTATGCATGAAATATGGCAATTAAAGAAAAGAGGGGGGGAGGGGTTAATTTATCCCTGTACTTCGTTTCCTAAGAAATTTCCCAATAAGCACACATACATACCTCGATCCCACTAACTACCTAAAACTAGTTGGTACTAGTGATTAAGAGTGGTCTTAATTAGCTCGTGGATACTAAGAAGTTGTTTTCATTTTTGCTTCTCTCCTATATGCGCTGGTGTCTGAAAGCTGCAGTACCTACTTAGTCCAGACTTCAAAATAAACCCCGATTCCAACTCAAACCTAACCGAACCTGTCCCGGGTTTTGGTCAAATTCTATAACCCATGGGGTACCCATCTTGGTGTAAGCAGACTGAACAACCCTGCATCCCGTAACTGCAGAAATAATGCAGTCTCCTACTAAATTTTCGAGTATTTTGATTACACATCTTTTGAGCAAACTAGTTTTCTGCAGTTCGAGCAAATTGAATTCATCATAATCTACCAATAATGCACGACAACATCATCCTCTCTTCGTACTAGCTTTCGCCCTGACACTCATACCTGAGTAGAGCTCTCTGGTAGCTATGGTTCAGTCTCCCCTATATCTACTAGATCAGAAGCTCTGTCCTCCTGTTATTCGGTATTACCTATCATATTTATCTCTAGGCCCTCTGAATATTCATTCCATTTCTCTCTTACTACCTCAATCTCAAAGACCTGCTCCAGTTGTCCTACCTCATTCTCCCTAAGATCAACCCTTGTTGCACACAGAAACAATATCATCTCTTCCACTGTAACTAACTTCAGGTGACTATAGGCTTCCGCAGAACCCAACCGGACCCGGACCCAACCCGGACCCAACCCGGGTTTGGGTTGGGTCCGGGTCCAAAATCTCAACCCAGCGCTGGGTTCTGGGTTACTACCCTCAACCCGGACCCATACTGGGGCCCCAATTGGGTTACAAATAAGACAAATATACCAAGGAATCCTCACTGCATAATTTATACAATCTCTTATTGTAATTTTGGGTATTTCTCTTGCATCTTATCTATATCAAGAGTATGTAGATTTAGGGTAGGAAGATAATATTTTAGCTAACTAGTGATACTGGAAATTATCATCATCTCGCTGTTTACGCTTCCGTCCTGATAATCGGAGCTGCGTACCATTATCCGGTAGCTTAGGCTCAATCATATCATCTTCAATATCCTCTATCGCCTTATTCTCCTTATCCCCTTTATCTAGCTCTTCAGTATCACTAATTGGGTCTACTTCAACCCCATCGGGTCTCTCATCCTTCTCTTCCTTCGCCACTTCAATTTCGTCTTGTGTAAAAAACTCTTCAAGTCGCTTAGCCTCTTGCTCCTCAAGATCGAATCTTGAAGTACAAAGGAACATCATAAGCTCTTGGATTGTTTCGGACTTCATTCTTCCCCGGCGGTAATGACAGATATCTCGAGCGGTATTAAATAGTCGTTCAACACCAGCGCCTGTTGCTGGTATTGAGAGAATATCCCTTGCAAGAGCTGCAATAGCTGGAAAGCGGTGTTGATTCTCTCTCCAGAAACCAAGAGGCGCAATTTCAATCGTATCTATTAACTAGTTAGTAAAATATTAATATTATTTAGGGTTAACATACCACTATCGAGATATTGTGTTATCTCATCTGTGACTCCCGACAGCTGTCTTCTATTACTATTCAACATCTTATCAAGCTTCGAACTTGGTCGAGGTTGATTATAAGAAGGTTGCGAGTCTTGTATATGAGAAAGCCGATCTTGATATGGTACGAGAGCTTTTTGGAATGCCTGGCGATATTTATCGCGCCACTCTTGATCCCAGTCATCAGTTTGAAAGAATTGAAACTTATTCACAGGCGCAAGCATGGTACATATCGCAAAGATATACCCTCGGATATGATCAGTCTGAGAGTAATATTCGTCAAGCTTTAGTCGACTAGCTTCGAGCGCATCAAGCATCTGTTTCTTCCATAGAACACGCTTCCGTCTGAGCTGCTTCATTGACTGTTCAAGATGCTCAAAAAGCCGGTTGTATATCTTAAAAGTATAATGTGCAGTAATATCCCGAGTCTTTGAGAGTTGTAGAGTATAATCAAAGAATGGCTCCGTGATACAAAGAAGATAGTCAATTTGACGCCACTCTTCGGTATCTGGTAGCAGATCAAGACGAGCATACTCTTCACAAAAAGGGCCAAAAACAGACCGTAGTCTCTTCGCGCGGCGAAGCATTAGGAATGTTGAATTCCACCGGGTCTTCACATCTTGGATTGGGGCAATCTTGACTTTTTGGGGCTGGAGATTGTAAAAACTCTCCCGGCGCTGGGGACTAGCGTTCACATATATTGCAAGGTAACGAATCTTATTCAGCGTAGAAGAAATCCCTCGCTGCTGTTGTTGTGCATTCTGCTGGGCCATTTTAGACTGTTGATCAGTCCACTTTGTCTCTGTAGTCTCATTTTCTGGAACTGCCTTGATGTGTCCAAGAAGCTGGTTCAGGCTAAGTTGGATAACATGGGCAAGACAAGGAATTCGAATAACAATAACACCATCCGGTAAAACCTGTTGAAGGGATTCCATAAGAGTTTTGTTGTTTGATGCATTGTCTGTTGTCAGCCCAAACACCCTATCTTCGATTCCATGTTCTGTGAGGGTCTCTATCAGCGCACTACTTAGGTTTGCACCAGTATGCGCCCCATAAATAGGCTTGAAGTCTAGTAGCACCTCTCGATATACCCAGTCGCTATCAATGAAATAGCCAGTGATTGCCATAAACGCCTGTGAGAAGGGAGAGGTCCAGCAATCAAGGGCAATAGATATCTTTGAGTGAGATGGAAGCATCTGAAGCACACTCTGTTGCCGACTCTTAACTGTGCTTGATAGCCGACGACGAATTGTATCAGCAGAGGGGATAAACGGGGTGGATAGAGAGGTGCGAGCCATTTGAATTAGGCTCTGAAACGTTGGGTGCTCGATAAGTTGAAATGGGAGTCGATTAAGAGATAAGAAGGATAAAATCTCTTCCTCCCAGGCCTCTTGTGAGAAAGGAGCCTCGGTCGGAGTATCATCCTAAAAAAATTTAGTAAGGAGAATAAAAGATTAAGTTATAATAGAACATACAGCTTTGCTGAGGAATCTTGTGATCTCTAGCTTTGATCCACCCTTAGCCTTTCGACACCCTGCGCTCTTGATATGTTTTGACATTGTTGATGTGCCATGATATTGTGCTTTCCGGTCGCCCGTTGGATGAGGATGGATAGTGTAAGGATGCTCAAGAATCTGGCCGCAATTCTTACACATAACCTTTGGTGCCCCATCGATACTATTTGCAACCTGGTTAAACCTACCCCAAACATCAGACTGGTGGTTTGAGTCCCAATGGATCTTGCTCTTCCTTCCAAAATCAGTCTGTAACCACCAGTCGACCCATTCGGTATGAGTCATTTTGTCATAAAGAACAAATGCCTTTCTCCGATCGGGACCAACACGTAGAAGTGAGGTAGGAGGTATAAGGGGAATAATCGGACGAAGGAATTCGGAGTCAATAGAGTCGAGATCGAACGTCTGCTGGCTAGTGGATGGTTCAGGGGTACCAAGTCGGTTTGAAGGGGTAAGATAACCAAGATTGTCTATATCTCCATCATAAATCGAGGATGTCAAATTAGATTGCTGGCTCTGGGACATAATAGGCGAAATAAATAAATGATCAATTACGAGGGGAAGAATAAGAGAAGGGATTTACTTACAAAGGGCAGAAGACGTATTACCCTAGCTGTGAATAGAGAGCTGAACGATCAAGTCGTCGTTTATCAAAAGTACCTACTTCACTAGCATTTAATTGGTATATATTATAGGTTTAAGTGGGTTAGAGCCAGCATAACCCAGCAAAACCCAGCCAAAACCCAGCCAAACCCAGCAAAACCCAGCAAAACCCAGCAAAACCCAGCAAAACCCAGCAAAACCCAGCAAAACCCAGCAAAACCCAGCAAAACCCAGCAATTATAACGGGCTAATGCCGGTACTAAGGCTCAGGCTCTACCCGCGCTTACTGCTAGATCCCCTCAGCCAGAGTTTCTAACCGCGGTCAGAAACTAGGAGTATTAGTACTCGGGCTCTACCCGCGCTCACTGTAAGATCCCCTCAGCTAGAGTTTCTGACCGCGGTTAGAAAGTATAGTAGAATAAGGCTTTAATCGTATAATTAATTTTCTGACCGCGGTCAGAGATAGTAGTAGTCGAAAGGAGATCTCAACGTGTAAGGATAGAGTGACTACTTTACACTGTATTCAAAATATATTTCTACAACTTCAACCATGTCAGCAAACCTAAATTATCAAATACCACTACAACCATGATTATCTTTAATTTTTATTGGTAATAAACTAATATCTGGCCAATATAAAATGATATAAGTGTCTATTTAGTTTAGTCATATAAAGTTGATGTCGAATAAGTGAGTTCATATGGGTTCGATCTAAAACACAAAAAAATACGAAGATTACATGTTGATTATTTAGCAACTTTATGAACGCCAAGAGTTTGTTTTTATGCAAAGTTGGGTTTTACTGGGGCCCCATTGGGGGCCCAGCGCTGGGTCCGGGTTGGGTCCGGGTTCGCTGACTTCGACCCGGACCCAGGCTGGGTCCGGGTCCGGGTCCGATATCTCGACCCAAACCCGGGTTGTGCGATAGACTAGACGTGGCGAGATCCGTAAGCCGTACAATGCTCGACGAAGCTTCCAGCATTTACCTAGGGACTGGAACCCTTCTGGCATCTGCGTATACGTCGGTTTCTCTTGGCTTAGCTTGCTATTCAGAAATGCAGTGACAGCATCTCGCTGACGGAGGTCTAGGTCAAAGGCAGCGACTAGTGCAAAGATCATTCTTGCTGTTCTTGCTGCTAGCGTAGCAGCTCTCTTTTCTTCATAGGTAATCGTCTCAAGATCCCCACGAACACAGATTCGAGCCTTCAATTTCAAAAGGTAACCGTCCTGGTCGAATTTGTATGCAAAAACCCATAGTAAGGGAAGGATTTGTATCCCTCGATCCTTTGGCTTTTCAATGACTTCGAATGTCTCTTTTTCAGATAGAGAGTGGATCTCTTTCTTCATTGCTGCGAGAAAACCTTGCTGAAAAGGATGATTTATGACATCCTTCCAGTACTTGGGTGGTGGTGGGAGATCATCTCGATGGCGGCGAGCGTTTGGTTTCTCGGCGTATAGACCAGCTGCAAATGCATGTAGTAGAGCCGGTGGCTCTTCTTCGTCAATACCCTGTACTATAGTGGTTGCATATGCAAAATCGTCATCTTGTTTTGCTTTGCGTATTCGACGTCCACTTAGTATGTTGCTGGCATCTATATTGCTGGAGATCTCTCTGCTTGGTGCTAGCAGTTCTGCCTGGAGCTGTCTTTCTAGCTCATTTTCCACCTCTCTATTGGGTTCTTCATTAGGTTCTCCATTGGCTTCTTCATTGGCTTCTTCATAGGCTTCTTCATGGGCCTGATCTTCACTGAGCAGTTGATCATCTAGATCATGCGTATCCACCCCCTGATCAGGGCCAGTTTCCACCCCTTGCTGTAAGCCAGTTTCTTCATTTGGTGGGGTTAATGGTGATGGATCTTGATCCTTCTGTATGTCCTGGATCTCACCGGCTTCTTTTCTGACCGAGGTCAGAAGTATAGGTGGTAGGCTTATTGGGGTAGGCATTAATGCCTGCCTGCTCACCCCCTGAAGTGGGGTGATCTCTCGGTAGTCAACCTCACTTAGCTGAATATCTTGTGAAGTATCTGGTAGAGTATCTGGTAGAGCATCTGGAAGAGCATCTAGAAGAGCATCTGGTAGAGCATCTGGAAGAGCATCTGGTAGAGCATCGTCGGTTTCATCTTGTCGGTTTTGATGCTCACTTTCCGGCGTACTAGTTGCTTCCTGGCTAGCGATCTGATGGTTGATGATTTGCGCCACTTCGTCGGGCGTAATCTCTTCTGGCTCTCTCACTAATGGTAGTGGAATAGGCTGAGATTTCTCATAGTCCGGCGAGTATTTACGTGCTTCATCAATGACTGCATCTCGTATATACCTCACTTTCCCACTGTGTGGAAACCAGATTTTGTAGATATTAGATGCCAAGTATCCGACTAGGAAGCCGACCTCTGCTCTTGGATTCATCTTATCTGACTGGATCTGCCTCTCAATGCGGCAGTACGCCAAACTTCCATATAATCTAACATTTGCTAGATTGATCTTCGGGGCTGTTGGAGCAAATTCTCTTCTTACTTCTTCCCATGGTATTAACCACTTGTTCTCAGAAGCAATGTATGTAGGGGTGCGATTCAATAACCACACTGCAGCGCTTGCGAATTCAGGCCATAGGTCTTTCGGAAGCTTGCCTTCAAGAGAGAGCATACGCATACGGGTAATGATCATCCCGCCAGATCTCTCGGCATACCCATTCATCTCTGAGTGGCCGGGTGGAGTATGATATATCAAGATACCATCGCTTGTCAAACTGTGCTCCGCTGTTTTGCCTGCTGCAGCTTCATTGTCATAGTGAAATGCCTTGATAGGTAGATTCCACTGATTCCTTGCTAGCTGTACGAACTGGTTGATCGCCAGCTGGCATTCAGGCTTCACTTCATGTGTCATTATCCAATGGAATCGTACTCCTTCCATATAGAAATGAGATATCCATCGGTGTCTATTGTATGCTAGCGGCAGTTGTATGAGATCAAAGTGGATCCTTCCAAATCGTCCAAAAGTACGTCCTACTGGCCGGCGAGAGATCTGTTTTGGTGCTCTCCCAATATGACAGGTTTGGCATAATGAAGCTTCTTCTTGCTCTGCTTCCTGGAGGACTATACCATCTACCATAGTAGCAAGCTTAGCTACGGCACGGGGCTCAATATGAGCAAGTCTTCGGTGCCAGACGTCGGGGGATGCCTCTGATTTCTGCGGCTTTACTGACGTTCTTGATACTCTTGGTACCGGTACTAGTGAGCTTGCGCTTACGGCATATGCTTGTTGCGGTAGAACCTCTCCTGGTTCATCGAAAATCCAGAGGTTAAACTGGTCCCATAGATGTACATTGACAACAGGTAGATCCTTTGGATCTCGGATGCAGTTTGTACGTTGACACCAGGTGCCCCCCTTCTTCTTTAGCATCGCGTACGACACTAGATTTGTATGGAAGCTAGGCGAGTAGAGAGCATCACTCAATGTGATTTCCATTCTCCCTTTCTGTGGATGCTTGCCGACTAGTCGAACTTTGCCTCTCCCTAGCACCTGCGTAGTACTGTCACCAGTTGTCAAATCTATGACTTCCGGCGTAAAATCAATAAACAGTGCTCTGTTATTGCATACATGTGAACTGGACCCAGTGTCAAGAATCCATCGATTGCGGAGAGAGAGCTCGCCAGTCTTTGCAGCTGAGAGTGCATGCTTGCCAATCTGTATAGCTTCACTTAGTAGCTTGCCTTGGTGCTTGCCCTGGGGCTTGCCCTGAGGCTTGCTCTGAGGCCTGCTCTGAGGCCTGCCCTGTTGCTTACTCTGGTAGGTGGTGGCGAAGCTAACGTGGTTTGCAGATTCATGATGCTTTGATTTAGCTTCATTGACAGCTTTGTCGACCCATTGCTTCCACCCTGGATCATTTGCTAGCTTCTTTCTAGCTCTCTCTAGCTTCCCTTCGTCTAGGGTATATCCTTCTGGGCGTATAGCTTCATTCATGAGCCAGCAGTTGGCCACCTTGTGGTGTGGATGACCATTGCCACATGGACATTTTCTCTTCTCGAATGGAAGCTTCTCTTGCTTCGCTTCCGGCTTTGCTTCTCGATGACCTTGCCAGGTTGAAAAAGCACTTTTTGGAGCATTAGTTGAGGTCACAGTTTTGACGCCTATCTCCCGATTCATTGCACGGAATGATTCAAGAAGATCTCGAGTGTCATATTTCTTCTTATCCATAACAATCTCTTGGTATTTTCCTTGCCACCAGATTGGCAGTACCTCTTTAACTGCATGTAGGAAGTCTCGATTGGAATCTGCATCGCTAATGCCGAGGCTAATAGCTTGCTCTCTTAGTGAATTCCACTTTTGAAGCCACTGCTCAATATCACCGGTTGGTTTCTGCATGGCAAAGACCTTCCAATTCATACGGATTTCTTCTTCGTACGCCGTTGACCGAGCAAATCTAGTCTTTAGGTATACAAGCCTCTCATACGGAGTACGATATGTGATCAGAGCAAGGTGATGCATTGGGTCGAGGTAGGTAAGGATGTACTCGTTGACATCACTTAGTCCTTTTGCTTGCTTCTCCCACTTCGTGTACTTCATTTTATACACGTCCATTCGATCTCGCCAAATCCTTCGATCCTTGTCATCGCCGTCCTCTGGGTATTCCGGTTCCACCGGTTCTTGGAGAGGTATAGATCTTATTGCTTGGGATTCGGTTGTCGTCGGGGGATCTGGGTTGCAAAGGTCCCATACGTTCTTTTGCATGGCATATAGCTGCACTTTTGCAAACCAAGTGAGCCACTGCGGCGAGTCCTTCAGTTTTTCGCCCTTCATGGCGGAGAGAATTGATGCTGCCTCCATTGCTGGATTCAGGGGTAGCTGGGAATAGCTTCACAATTGCTAATTCAGGGGTAGCTAGGAGGTTTCAAGGGGTAGAAAGCAGGCTTCTAGTAGTGTACTAGATACTATATCTCAAATAGTAATGCTTTCTTCGATGCGAACCGGGCTCATAACTGTCGGATTGGTCTGTATTGTAAATGTAGGGGTCCAATCAGTGGTATTCAACTCTCTGTATTTCTGTATCGGCTCTTGGTACAATTTATATGGAGCCATGATTACATAACATTAATTACAAAAATGTGTAGGATTAATAAATCCCCCGGTATGCCGGTCGTCATGCTCCGACATGTGTATGGGGCCATGTTTGGTGACACTGATTGGTAGAATATCACATACTTCAGGAACCCACAGACAAGCTACGGCTACTTTCATGTCGATTAGGAAAACTTACGAGAAGTCGTGGAAGACGAGGCAGAATCTCAAAAAAATACCCCTAACAAAGAGATGATTCAACAGCTTCTTTATTTTTGAACTAGGCCACATGATCACACTCTGCACGTAATATTGATGATAGGACGTGCAGTGTGAAGCCGAGAGGGAGTATTTTTAACAGTAAGAGCTGCCCGGTTTGGTGATTCCCTAGTCCTCTATAGGTGAACGTAACATCAAGCGTAACTTATTCGCTTAGCTGACTATTGCTTAATTCTAAATGAGACCTTATTGGGGGCAGAGAGATTCGAACAGTCCATACGGTTTCCGGTGCGACCGGGCAAAACGCGGGACAGTTCTAATGGACCATGTGGCAGCCGAACGAGTGTTCGTTTTTAACCCCACTGTACTGTAAGCTTCAGTAGCCTTCCTTTAAGACATTTGTCGCGAGTTGAGGCTCTTCTCGGCATTGCTTTTGGGGTAAAAGGTGGGCGGGTGCGAGATGGAATGATGTTTAATGTCAAGTTTACTGGAACCACCAACCAGCGGTTTGGGTTTTCGTACGTCCGCTTCACGAGGCTTACAATGAAGAAACCTTTGATTCCAAAACCGCTATTTTTATTAGCCTTGCTGAGCATCAACCCTGCGTAGGTAGTGGAACGTTTTATAGGTCTGAAGAGGAGTTTGCTTCGATCAATCTATTTCATAGAAAGCCATTGAAAAAGACAAATGACGCATGTTGACCAGAAACCAGTGAATCGAAGGTACATGTTGATGGGGAATTCTCGGCCGAAATTTGTGTTTCTTTCCTCTCCAGCAATTATTAACCCACCACACTATTCTCGGCCGAGATTACCAACAGATCTTTCTGCTAGCGGGAATAGCCACACTGCTCTTATTTCTTTTTACGAAAATAAGGTATATCAACTCATAGATATGAGCTGTGTTCCCTGCCAAAAACCAATCTCAATCCAGGATTCGTCTATCTCGGGTCCATCTTCAAGCAATACGCGCCCTTTCTTTATCAATCCAATCTTCAAACTTGACCCAAGCAATGAACGACAAAACTGTGACTGTACCCGGGAGTGTGCTCAGAAATCAACAAAGAAGGTCTGCGATCATTTCCGTCGTCGGTTTTGATGTATTTGTCGAAATTGACGGCGATGGCCCTTATATGATCATGACACACGGATTGGGTGCAAATACGAATGTCTTCTATCCGCTTATGGAGATATTTTATAAGACTCACACTGTGGTGCGAATCGACTGGCCGGGCCATGGACATAGCAGTCTGAACAACACGACAGAGAAAGTAACAATGCCGATCCTTGTAGCGATACTTCGAGGCGTGATGGATCATCTCACAATTTCTTCAGCTATATTAGTGGGACACAGTGCAGGTGGTATTGTCAGCATGATGTTTGCAGCCCAGTTTTCAGGTCGGGTGGACGCCCTCTTTGTCATCGGGGCTGGTAGAACTAGAGCAGTCGAATGTCCCGCCAAGAGCTTCACGCTGCAACTCTCTCGCGCAGCCCGATCAAGGGGTCTTTTTTGGGATGTTGACGAGAGGGTGGATTACAACATACCACCAGGAACTGCTGGGCTTTCTCGCGCTCTCCTCCGAGCTGTCACCTCTCAAACCAATCCAGAAGGATATGCGCAGATGTGCGATGCTTTATGTGACGACACCCATGTTGATCCAAACTATTCATCGATCACCTGCCCGACATGTGTGATAGGGGGACTGGCGGATAATATCTCTCCTGTGCATGTCACAGACGAGCTCGTTGGGTTGATCGCAAATTCTGGGAAAACCCCGCTTCGGTACCTCCTCAACACCGGCCACATGATAATCATTGAAGATGTGCATGGCACTGCTTTGGCCATCAATCGTCTACTTGAAAAACTTCGCTGATGCCAGCCTTGAGTGTTGACGGAACAGTAGCAGCAGTGGAGAACGGAAGATGATCTCCCACAAGTATTAGTCATTATCATCCCCACATAACTTAAATTGCCAGCTAGGGGCACTATAGCAATTCAGACTTGTTGATTTCCATTTGGCGCGCGGTATGATTTACTCAGCAGTATTTTCGACTTGTGTCCCCATCGACCCGGATTCTTCCGGACGCCCTGTTATCGTAAGTATTAAGTAAACGCTTTAGCCCTAGCTCCACTAGCAGGAATCAAGGGAGTATCTTGTGCTACGGTAGTCTCGTAAGTACTAGGAATTCCTTCTTATGTTCATTCAAGTAAACACATAGATTTCCCTTAGCGAGCCCTAATTTTTGTTAGACATAGTGTATAGAGTCTTTGTTGGGTCTTTGCCGTGGGTAAAGGGAAGGTCGTAGTGCGCATAGTAAATATGCCACTGGATGATGTTGGTGAGGAGAGAATAATCAAGATATGGGAAGACATTCTCCCTATTCTGATCTGAAAATGTCTATAGAGACACCTAGGATACTTCATCACTAGGATATTCGTAGCATCGATCAAGCTAGGATATTACTCCCAATGATAGAGGAGCGCCCGCATTGTTGTTTTACGAAAACCCGGGAAACCAGATTAATCACTTCCAGGGGCCTATCCCCCAATTTCACTTCTTAATACTCTCGGTAGACTACTAGAGGCAGTTATAGCTAAGCTACTGTCCTAACTCGCAGAACGCTCCGGACGACGGGCCAACATTAAATTCGATGACTATAGTTCGGACATAACACCACTTCACAATGCTAGACTGGCGTAAGGCTCCCCCTTATCACCTATACTCTTCGCTTTCTTCAACTGCGACCTATCCGATCAGCCCCTCGACTTCCACGGCGGGGCATAGCCTTCATCGGCGATTATTTCTGCTGGCGGGTTGGCTAGACCGCCGAAGAAAACTTAGTGAGAATCCAATCCGAGGACATACCACGGTTCGAAGCATAGGCTCTAGGGACGGGTTCTAGCTTCACAGCGGAGAAGACTAAACTTATCCACGCCACCAGGAAGAGAAGCGAACAATGCCAAGGCCGGATCACTATGAACGCCAGATTTTCAACGATTGGTAGGGGTAGTGCATACCAATTGACAACAGGGAATAGGGCCGGTCGTCGATATACGAATTTTGTTAAGCAACCATCTAATGACAAAGGTTTCGGACTTCAAGGAGAGCTCAAGCTACTGCATTCGCACTTCTCACAATGCTCTTCTGGTTCTTTTTGTCGATATATTTAATCACCAAGCCCAAAGTTGCACTTTAAATAGTCTGCGTTCTGAGCTTCACAGAGAACATCCAATCATTTCTCGGGACCATTCTCGACCGGAAACTGATATCTTTTGAATCTTAGTGTAGGGACCTGGCGGTTGAACAGGTGATCAAGTTCCTCTAGAGAGAAACCTTTCATCTCAGGAACTGTGAAAAAAGTCCAAATAACAGCGATTATTGAGAATGTCCCCCATATGAAACCCTGGATATGTTAGTTGACATTTCTAGATGAAGGTATATGGAACTTACAATTTTACCACCTAAATTGCCATAGGCTTCATCCTGGAGGTACGGAGAGACCGAAGCAACTAACAGGGAAATTCCAAACCCGAAAAAGACGGCAATTGCCAGCACCTTTTCCCGGTTTCGAGAAGGAGCGCACTCCGTGGTGACGATCCAAATGACAGTGCTTTGAACTGCAAACATTAATTCCCAGATAAAGATCAAGGCAATAGCCGCTTTGCGGGAAGCAGCGGTGGGTGAGGCAATTGCAGTGATCATAATGGCAATAGTTAAAAGACACACCCCACAAATTCCGGCAGTCGACATAAGCAAGGAGCGACGGCCGAACCGATCAGGCAAATAATGTCCCCCCAGGATACCTACATAATAAAGAGAGTACATACCCATGATGACTGGGAAGACATCGGCGATACCAGCTGACTTGAGGAATGAGACAACGTAGTTCAGGATATAGGTTGATCCCTGCGCTTGACACAGACACTGAACACCGATTGCAATAAGTAAACGGCGGAGGTCGGATCCACGAAGTAGGTCCATCCAGCCCGAAGACTGTTGACTAAGGCGTTCTTCTTCAATCGCCACTTCAATTGTTCGTACGTAAGCCTGGGCATCAAAATTGTTTCTTTTCGAAGCGAAAAGCCTGCTAGAAGCAACAACAGCACGCTCGGTTTGACTACTCGGTTGATGATTGTCTCAGTAGTGTATTGGAAAATAAGACGCTGATGAGGAAAGAAGGTAGATGCTCACCCTTTAAGTACAAGCCACCTGGGGCTCTCAGGAAGAAATGGTGAGCCGATGATCATACAAAGTGGTGGAAGAAGCTGGATGCCAATCGGAATATAGTAACAGCCTGCATCCATTCGCTTTGAGGTCGCATATACCGTGCCCGCGGCCACAATGGAACCAAGTACCTGCGCGTTCGAATACATAGTGACTGCAAAGCCTCGAGCGGTGGCTGTGGAAGTCTCCGAAAGATAAATAGGGACGACATTCGCACAAAGTCCCATTGCTAGAGCTGCGATAGTCTTGCCAACCACAAGCTGTGAGAAGCGCGCTGACGCGCCGACGGCACTTGTAATTTCGATAAGTACTCCGATGATAGAAATGACCCCTGTCACGAGGAGAGAATTCCTGCGGCCGAGCCAGTTATTTACGGATATTGAGATCAACGAGCCAGCCACTGCAGAAAAAAGAATTAGAACTCTCCGAGGCCAACCAAGAGCTTGATAACCATACTTATCCCAGCTGACTGAACTGAGCTCCCTGCAGACTGTTGCGCAGTCGATAAAGAGCAGAGATGTACACCATTCACAGTCTCGCAAGACCCATAGGTTCGAAGAAATTCCTCCGCTCCAAGCAGGGTCCCCCACCAGCCATTGTCAATACCCTATTGTCGTTGTTACTATATCTGCCACGTATATCGCGGCAGTCCAAGGTAAAATAATACATACAAATAGCAGTGCTCCTGCAGACGCTAAGCCCATGCAGAAAAAGCCGGTCACTGTCGTTCCTGCGAGGTAGTCGAACATTCTGGGCAAATAGAAAGGTTGGGAATACCTTATCGTAACAGAAAATTTCTTGACAGGCGAATTGAACTCTTTATAGAAAATAAGGGGCAAAGTGGCGTCTCCAACGGTGCGGCCGTCCCCCACCCTCTCCAGGATATGGTCTGGATCCAGTCCGGGGCCCCAAACTTAGGTTACGAGATGCGACCGGGGATAGTAGGTTGGAGAAACTGAGGTGAGTGTCACTCATACCTCGTAACTGATAAGGCGGACGAGTCCGACGGACCCGACGGGCCCGACGTAGGTGGAGAGACCCGATATGGTTGTGGGGAGCCTCGGAGTCTGCGGGTGTTGTCGGAACAGAGTCCCGAGTTCGACCACTCCTGACCATGAACAGTAAGTTATTGGACTAACTTATGCAACGGACCCGCCGGACCCACCGGGCCCGTTACCAAGTACGTCCTTCCTTTCTCGGAAAGTATCATAATATCATAAGCTATTATTTCCTACAAATATGCTCCTCCTCCGAAGTTTTCGGGTACAAATAGCTGGCAGCAGAACGAGACATACGGAGTTCAATACAACAGCCAGACACAGGATGACGTTCGCCAAACTCTCAGAGAATCCGGAGTACTCCAGCATTCTACCAGCAACCTTTCTTCACGGCTATGCGTAGGTAAACCCAGCTTTGAGAATCCTCAAACCTGTTTTCATTTCTCTGACCTCTAGTAATCGCTACTCAGATCGGCAGCCTACCAAATCGAAGGCGCAACTTCTCAGGGTGGCCGTGGGGCATCCATTTGGGATGAGTTCTTGAGAGATTCGCCGGAAAATGGTGACACTGCCTGCAACTCATATCATTTGTGGAGAAATGATATCGAACTTCTCAAGCAGTATGGGGCTAATTCATATCGATTCTCCATATCGTGGTCGCGAATCAAGCCTCTCGGTACGTCAAGGTCACTGCAGGTCCTTTATACATCATTTAGCTAACAGGACCGCGACCAGGAGGCAGGAAAGACGAGGTTAACCATGAAGGAATCAAGTATTACAATGACCTCGTGCGTACTTCTGTTCATAATATCTCCACGATTGCAAGCTAAACTTTTAGATCGATGGGCTTTTGGAAGCTGGAATCGAGCCGACGGTCACTTTGTTCCATTATGACGTTCCATTGTCACTCCAGAGACGGTACAGAGGGTTTGCGGCAGCCGACAGTGGAGAATTGGTTGAAGATTTCTGTTCATTTGCGAGGCTCTGCTTCGAGACCTTCGGTGACCGGGTGAAACGATGGTTAACCATCAACGAGGTGTGTGACTTTCCTTTCCACAAACTAAGATTTCCTAACGTTGCAATCAAGCCTTGGATCTTTACGATATTGTACTCTTTGGGTCTTGCTGAAGACTGGACTCAACCCGACTTTTTCAGGTGGGCAAAGTTGACTGGGGAGCCCCGGTGCACGATATGACTAACAAGAAAAGGGTTGGACACAACTGTATACTCGTTCATGGCCACGTCGCTCGTCTTTATCGTGAAGAGTTTAAAATGACACAGGACGGTCAGATTGGGATTGCTCTGGTGCGATGCCTTCCGTCCTCTCTAAGGAGCCCATCACACCCTATGCATATACTGACTTCATACAGAATATGGAATGGGTAGAGCCTGTTGATGAATCCCCTGCGGCTGTGCAGGCTGCTAATCTCGCCACAGAGAGATGCATTGATTGGGTAAAGACCCCTATAGCACTTTCTTTGCAGGCTATAAACTGACAATTTTAATGGACATATAGTTTGCGAAGCCTATCTGTAGGTCATTGGCCGTAGCAAAATGATCTATCACTTACAAACTGGATAGTTCTCGGTACGCAGACGAATGCTTGGGATCGCCACAGTGACATTTTTCCTCGATTCTCCGAGGAAGAGTTGCAAATGTTAAATGGTTCTGCAGACTTGTGAGTGTCCCAATTCGCCTTACCGGATATTCAGTCGCTTATGCACGGCGCCTATCTGATCTAGCTTCTCTGTGAATCATTATGGAACGTCTTACGCTACAGGGAGGATCCTAGAGCCTGGATCTAAGCTGGATATATGGACTATGGATGAAGTAGAGAAGTCATGGACAAAAGATGGAATATTAATCGGGAGACGAGGCCATAACGGCCACCCGCATACTGGTGAGTCAGTCGTCCTACGGTGTGTCGCAGAGCTAAGAAATGGTCAATAGTTCCCTGGGGCTTCAGAAAGGTGCTTGTCTATTGTTGGGATCATTTTGCCAAAGCATTAGACATTCCCATCATTGTCTATGAAAACGGATATGCCATGGAAAATGAAAGCAGCATGGCTATTGAGTCTATTATAGACGATACCGCTCGACAGGAGTACTACAACAATTACTTCCAGGCCCTGTGTGACGCAGTGAAAATGGATGGGGTGCAGGTTGCAGGATATCACGCCTGGAGTCTCCTCGAGTGAGTGGTGTGCTGTTTCTGAATTACAAGCCTGGCCTTTATTTCACCACTAACAGCCAATATAGCAATCTTGAATGGCACAACGGCTACCAGCCGCGATTCGGAGTCACATTTGTGGATCGTGAGGCCGGATATAAGCGCATTCCCAAAAAATCGGCTAGCCTTCTCAACTCTATCTGGCGTTATACGGTGCATGGAAAACGCGAGTAATTCTCCGAGCCTCACGTTATTTGATTGTCGGCATGAGGGTGTGTGTTGCCGAATTGCTAAATCTATTTAGCATTGCGCGGTCATGCCCAATTCCTATGGCCACTGTATTTCCCGCAGAAAGCCAAAAAAGCATCACCAGAACGCAATTTGATCTACACAGCAAATATAAATGTCAGAATCCTTTACTTTTTTTATGTTGATCCTCAACGTTCACACTTTCGGATGAGGAATTCAACGTTCCTATTTTCCTTCTTGCCAATTGAATTTTCACCATTTTGGCAAAGTTATATGTTTTACCACTTAGAAAGAACAAGTTTGAATTCTCTTCCGTTTCTGCTCTGAGACTCGTTATCGTATGCAACTTAGCCAAATTACTTAACTCCAGTATTTGCTGGATTACTTCCTAATTTATTCCGACTCAACAGGGGAGGGGCCCAGTGGGCCAAACACCCCGCCTAAGATCCCAAAACCTCGAGGTTTCTTGATCAGATATTGTGGATCTTCTGAACCGGTACTATGATCTATATAAATGTCAGATCAGAATCTAGAATAGCCATGTGGGAGGGTCTTACGTTACTAGTTTGAGGTCAAGGCCGAATTCTTTTGATGGGGGATGCTAAGTTGTATTGATATACCTGCGCTCAGCCATAGGTAGCAGGCTTCTGCAAAACCCCAAAAACCCAGACCCAATCTGGGTTAGGTTTCAAGGCCTGATCTCCAACCCTCCAACCCAGTACTGGAGCCCCAAGTAACCCAAGCTAGGTTCGTCATAACTAGACTGCGGCACTAACCGCAAAGACCATGGTTAACCGCAACCATATCCAAAACCATTTGGTTTTGGTCTTCAGATCAAGACCGCAAATTTTGCGGTTTGGTTGCGGTCTTCAACTCAAAACCGCAATGCGGTTTTGGTTAACCAATGGTTAGATAAACATAGCAAACAGGCTAAGCCTCGTGACCTTTTGGTTAGATGATTTTTTATGCAGTCTTTTTGGTATTTTTCTAGTATCTCGTCTAGACTGCGACATCGCCCATGGACGGGCGGGTGGGCAGTGCCCACGGGCCTTATGTAAGCGGGCGATGGGCACTATCCATACGCCCATGGACGGGCCCTACCCTTAGGGCCCATTGTCCATGGACACCGTGGGCGCCCATGGGCCTTTTTAGTAAGCAGAATTTCTTGACCTCGTGACCTGCATTATTTGTGCATTTTTTTCTCTGTATTTTTGAGTAATTCGATTACATGTACAATGACTTGATACTACTGTCAATTTTCTGACCGAGGTCAGAAATGAGCTTTAGAAGCCTTTATACAACAACTTGACACATTGTCACTTTTTTGACCGGGGTCAGAAATAAGCCTTGGAAGCCTTTGCATAATGACTTAGGCATTCATTATATTCATATATTTACACTAATACGATACAAATTGATCATTATTAGGTTTGCCACGCTTCCTTGCTTCTCTTAAACCAGGGCGCTTTTGAGTGCTACCCTTATCTCCATAATGAGGGAGATGAGGACTGCTCTTATCTTCGCTGTCGACTAGCTCACTTCTCTGTCGCTTCCGCGTACTTAGCACTATAGAAGGACGAGGAAGCTGACTCTCCATCATAAACTCATACTCGATCAGTCCAACAGGATCATTATCCTCGGAATCCTCACTATCGCTGATTGGTTCAGGCATGTCAGTGGTAAGCTTAGCCTCTCTCTGTTCGTCTGCTTCTTGCATTGAATCCAAGGACGTATCCTCATCGGGTAGTTCTTCTATTTCAATGTCGAACTGGGTTTTATACCGGAACATTATGATATCCTGGACTGTCTTCGTACTCAGCCGCCCACGTCGGTAGTGGCAGACATCCCGTGCTAAATTGAAAAGACGTTCAACTCTAGCGCCTGTTGCAGGAATAGAGAGAATGTCGCGAGCAACACTGGAAAGAATTGGGAATTCATTACCTGGTCGAAGTTCTCCCAGACATCTAATATGTGTTTTGCATCCTATCGTAGCCTTTGTTGTGTCTCAGTACTGCTGCCGCGTACTGTGGTACGCCACCACTCGATAAACTTTACTTTGGACGCGTTGTTCATCGCGTCGTAGAGGATAAACTGCTTTCTCCGATCGGGGCCGACGCGTTTGAGAGAGCAATCAAGAATAGCCGGTTGAGTGAACTCGGACTCTATCAGTGAGATAGAAGTCTGTTGGCTGTTGAAGAGACTGGGATCAATATTTGGATTAAGGTTAGGATCAAATATATCGGCGACGTAGGAGAGGTCTGGTTGGGAGCTCGGAGGAAGTGAAGAAGGCCCTGCGGTATAGGCACTAGGTTGGGACATGGTTAATGTGATGTAAGGGATAATATAACGACTATAGGAGAGTGAGTGATCTGAACTTACAATAGGTAACTTGCGACCGTGTGAAACGAGGATTACTAGTAAAAGGGGTGCTTTGTATAGATCTGATAGATCGTAAATTGAGTGTAGACCCACTATATATTATAAGCTGATTGGCTATAAGTGTCTTTGTCCATGGGCATGCCCGTGGGCACGCCCGTGGGCACGCCCATGGGAACATACCTAAACGCCCATCTTGAGTTACAATCGAAGGATTTAAAACTCCCAGAATAATAACACAAGTCTTTGAGTGATATAATTGACAGAATTTAGTGATATAAGCTTATAAAATAAGAATTATACTAATTATCTTTCGATCTACCTATGAGAAATATACTAGAGTGAGAGATAAAGTAGAATCCATAAGTAGTATTTTACTTATAGAAAATGCCAGGCATGTACCACTGACTTAAATATATATCTTCAAGCTGTTACAGTATGATTTGATAAGTTAATAAAAATACCACACAATATGATGTATTTCGATTAAAATTTTATTCCAATTCGTATCATATATATACTAGTTTCTCATATACATAGATATTTCAGTAAAATTTATAGATGTTGTAGATTAAAACTGCCATTTTACATGGAGTTGGCAAAACAGGTGTAAATAACAGTTATTTATTATGCAAAGTCAGCGAGTTATACGTCCATTTTGGGTGACTTTATGCAATGGTGGGCATCGTGGGCATGCCCGCCGTGGGCATGCCCGTGGGCCTTGGGCGTTATGGACGGGCACTCGAAAATCCAAATAGCCCAAGGCCCACCGTGGACGGGCCTTGGGCACCTCCTAGGTGCCCATGGACGGGCGATGTCGCAGTCTAATCTCGTCAGTATAGAGTATCTTACGCAAGTCAACTTTTTTTGTAAATAAATAATTTAATATAATAGTGCACTTCTTTGATTTATTATACACTTATGGGGTTCCGATTTCAAATCCTTCTGGCATCCTGGTCTTCTTCCGTACTCGACTAGGTCGTTGTGTATTCTCCAGATCAGCCGGTTCAGGTATGACTTCCTCCTGGGATTGAGTGCTTCTACTCCGAGGTCTCTTGGGTCTAGTATTTTCACTCTGAACCTGAGGCTGCAGCTGAGAGGGAATCTCAGTCACTGTATCTTCATCTTCGGCCTCCTCACTATCACTAATAGGATCCAGAGAAGGGAGGGGTGGTAATGAGCCTGTCTCCTGTTCAAGAAGAGCTGACTCCCCAACTGAAATGAGCTGTTTAGTGAAATCAATCTCCCTTTGTTCAACCTCAAATTTTGTTGCACACATATGAAGCATTAGCGCTTTAACTGTCTCCGATTTTAATTGCCCACGTCGATAATGACAGATATCACGCGCGTAATTAAACAGACGCTCTACACCAGCACCACTAGCAGGAATAGACAAGATATCCCGTGCAAGGGCTGCAAGAATTGGAAACTCTTGTTGATGCTCCTTCCAGAACATGCGAGGATGTTGAGATATCAGTCCTAGCTTATTAGTTCTAATTTCTCGAGTTTCTTTGTGCATAGGTAGGGGCTTACCTTTAGCAAGATAGCGATTAAGCTCGTCATCATTGTTCCCTTGGGGCTCCTCCGGTTGAAGAGCATTCTGGGAGTCACAAAGCATCTCAATCTCATCCACGGTATTGAGTGAACCAGCTAAAGCCCTAAGTGATAGAGGGCTATTGTTGTCTGAAAGCCGTCTCTTATAACGCCAGAATTCCTCCTCCAATCGACCACGGTATCGTCCAGCGTAGTCAACATCACTTTGCCAATCCTTGGTTTTAAAGAAGCGAAGCTTCTTCGAAGGTGCCAGGATCGTTGCAATTGCGTAAATATCACTATAGCACTCATGGTCAGTCATCTTATAGTACTCTGAGAGCTTTTCCCTTGCTGCTTGAAGTGCTTGAAGCATAGTTTGCTTCCAGGGAATCCTCTTCCGGCGAAGCTGCTCTTCGGAGGCCTCAAGGTGACTGAAGAGCTTATTGTAGATGCTAAAGATGAGATGAATAGTGATATCCTTTGACTTTGAAAGAGCAGTAGTGAACTTGAAGAACGGCTGGGTGATACAAAGTAGGTAGTCGACCTGGCGCCACTCCTCTTTGTCAAGGCGGAATTGGGGGTATCCATGGGTTTGACAGTATCGTTTGAAGGTCTTCTGTAGTCGCTTTGCACGGCCGAGCATTAGAAAGGTAGAATTCTATCGTGTACGGACATCCTGAATAGGGAGTAGATGAGGCTCTTCGGTCTGAAGGCCTAAAAAGGCTTCGCGGCGCTGTGGGCTTGCATTGATGAAGATAGCAAGGTTCCGAATCTAGGTATAGAGTGAGAAGTTAGTGATCTGGTAGTAAAAGAGAGGAAGGAAGACTTACCTTATTCAGAGTATCAACTATCTCTCTGTTTGTGCGCTTAGGATGTGTTGAGTATGCACGCTCATCCGACCACTCAATCTCAGTCTCATCATTAATGGGTGTTGCCTTCATTTTCCCCAGTAATTGATTAAGACTCAGCTGAATCACATGGGCGAGACATGGAATCCGAAAGACCCCTGTGTCACCAATCCCTTGTACCTTGATCTCTTCTTGGATGCTATTAATCATGGTATTGTTGTTCGTTGCATTATCTGTCGTGATCGATAATATCCGATCAGTGATCTGGTGTTTTTCAAGAATGTTGATAACGACGGAACTTAAATTGCTTCCAGTATGTGGACCATGTAGTGGCTCAAACCCAAGAAGGACCTCACGATACTCCCAGTCATTATCGAGGAAATAGCCAGTAATTGCCATGAATGCTTGGGAAAAGGGTGATGTCCAGCAGTCTAATGCAATTGAGAGTCTGCTCTCTTGTGGTAACTTATCAAGCACACTCTGTTGTTCTTGTTGAACCTCTAGGTCTAGCCGACGACGAATAGACCGAGCAGAGGGTAGTTTAATCTTGGAAGGAGCTAGTTGAATGACATCACAAAGTTGTTGGAACTCAGGACGCTTAAGTATACGGAATGGGAGTCGGGCAATAGTGATGAGCTGGAGAAGATGGTGGATAAGAAGATCTTCAGAGAAGGACTGTGGCGATCGAGTCTGGGGCTGAATAAGAAGAGAGTTAGTAAATAGTGGTAGAAGAATGAGATAACTTTTAAACTGACCGATTGGAGTAGTAGCTGATCAATCCCTCTTCTTTGCAGCCCAGGCTTGCAAGTAGTACTTTTAAGATGCGTATTCATCGGGCTTGTTCCTCCGCGGCGTAACTGGGGATGAGTAAGGGTAGTGTGGCAGCGCTTGCACATGATCTTTGGCTCGCCAGTCTTCTCGTGTGCAACTTGGTCAAATTCATCCTAAACACTTGATCTTTTCTCATTATCCCAGCCGATCGAAGCTCTAGCATCCTCCTTTACTCCGAACTCGGTCTGTAGCCACCATTCCGTAAATTGTAAGCGGGATTGCTCCATCTCAGGATTTGTATCGTACAGTATCCAGATCTGGTGGAACCGAGGGCCAACGCGTTTTAACGAGGATGGTGCTAGCTGTTGGGAAGACTGGCGAGGATCAGACAGGGCAACCGACGTGGCTGTTCGGCAGGTATTGCTAGGGGTAGGTAGATCGTCTGACTGTAGAAAGTCAGCCTCAGAAAACTGATCGGTAAAACCAGATACTTGAGAATAAGCCATTATGAAGAAAGGCCGAAGTAGTAGGGGTCTAGTTGGGAGAAAAGGAAACTTACTAGGGATTCGCTTTGGGATGAAAGGGAATAAGTTGCGACCGGGGGGAATCAATAGATATCAAAAGCAATTATAGTTTGCTGGTTAATCCTGTAAGCTAATTGGTTCCCGCTATCTAGTAGTACGGTTATTTCTTGGTTAACTATTGGATAACCGCTAGGTAACCGCAAGGTAACCGCAAAGACCACAAACTAACCGCAAACTAACGTATTTCACCAGTGAGCTGCGCACACCAACGAGCTGCGCACCCCACCTAAAACGCGTCAACTAATTTACCCCCTTCTTCTTCAACCACCCACTATGCCACCAATTCGTACTCAATCTTCTCAAAATTCAATGGAGAGAGAGGGTAGAATCTTATTAGCTATACAGGCTATTAAGAGGCAAGAAATCAGCGCTCTTCGCGAAGCAGCGCGCCGTTTTGACGTACCCGAATCAACCCTTCGAACGCGCCTTCGTGGGACTACCTTTCGCGCTGAAACACGCGCCAACAACCATAAATTGTCTGAAACTGAGGAGGAATCTCTTGAAAAATGGATTCTCTCTATGGATCTACGTGGAGCAGCCCCCCGGCCCTCTATGGTACGAGAAATGGCGGATCTTCTGCTTCAAAAGCGTGGAACTACCCCGTTTCTTTCGGTCGGCCAAAATTGGGTTACGAAATTCGTAAAACGACGTCCTCTTCTTTCCTCTCGATTCTCGAAACGTTATAACTACGAGCGTGCGAAATGCGAAGACCCTAAAATCATTGGGGAGTGGTTTGATTTAGTTCAAAAGACAATCCTTCAATTTGGAATCGACCCTGACGATATCTATAACTTTGATGAGACCGGTTTTGCAATGGGATTGACTGCAACTGCGAAGGTTATTACGAGGAGTGAATACTACGGTCGGAGGCCGGTTTTACAACCTAGAAATCGTGAATGGGTGACTACAATTGAATGTACGAATGCTTCTGGATGGGCCCTTCCTCCGTGTGTGATTTTTAAAGGCAAAGTCTTTATTGAATCATGGTTTGACGGCCTTCCGGGGGGATTGGCGCTTCGAAGTCAGTCCTAATGGTTGGACCTCTGATGAAATTGGACTTCGGTGGCTTAAGAAGCTCTTTATTCCTAGTACTTCGCGTACAAAGGGGATATACCGGCTTTTGATACTTGATAGCCACGGAAGTCATTTAACACCTCAATTTGACGAAATTTGCGAGCAAAATAAGGTGATACCAATCTGTATGCCTGCGCATTCGTCTCATCTTTTACAACCTCTAGATATTAGTTGTTTTGCGGTGTTAAAACGTGCGTACGGTCGGATGGTTGAAACTAAGATGCGGAACGGGATCAATCATATTGACAAACTTGACTTCCTCGAAGCATACCCTCTCGCACGAATTGAAGCTTTTAAACCGGAGACTATTAAAAATAGCTTCGGGGCAGCCGGTTTAGTCCCTTTTGAACCGGAGAGAGTGATCTCTAAGCTTAATATTCGGCTTCGAACCCCAACCCCCCCTCCAAGCCGGGGGAGTGAATCAAGCCGGAATTTTACGCCAAAAACTCCATTTACAGAGAAAGATCTACGTCGACAAGCTTCGTCAATCAAAGCTTTACTTCGTACAAGATCTCGAAGCCCGCCCAGCCCATCAGATCGTGCATTAAACCAGCTTATAAAAGGCTTCCAGCTCCAGCTACAAAGTCATATTTTACAAGCGCAAGAAATCAAGGAATTACGCGCCGCCAACGAGAAGCATAAGCAAAAGCGTACTCGATCCCGAAGGCCTATTCCTACTGAAGAAGGCCTTTCAGTTCAAGAAGCCTCTGCATTAAATATGCAGCAACAGGAAGCAACTGAAGCACCTCCCCCTGGCGCCGGCATACCTAGAGAACTAGCTATACAGCCACGTATACGCCCCCCCCGGGCCTGTGGAATATGCAGATTGCCAGGGCATAGAAGAGAAACATGTCCAGATAGATTATGATTTTAGTGTATTTAATTTAATGGAGTTTTGGTTGACATATTTACATTTGAAATTAGTAGGCTGGGTGGGGTGCGCAGCTCGTGGGTGTGCGCAGCTCACTGGTGAAATACGTTAACCATATGCTACTTTAACTGATCATTAAAACTCATGATTTACTTCTATTTTTTATAGGATTTTATTCAATGGAAAGCCATTAAAAACTTAATTTTGGCTAACTCTATATTATATTTAGGATAAATTATCATTGGAGGTAAATTAGGAGAAATCGAGGTTTCAAATGTTAGTTTACTCAGAAATAGAATCATATAATCTCCCATTATTTGCCAAAATCTGTTTCCTTCCCATCCTCCCAGTCCTCATTCACATACCAAGTTCGTCCAGTGTTGCATTTCCAATCATCCAATGCTGCGGCAAGGGTTGATTGAATCATTCTGTCTAACCTTAGACATAGCTGACAGTAACACTGCTGCTGGTAGCAGAAGACTTGGTCAAAACATTGCCGCTCTGCTTGATATCCATGATAGTAGATCCAGATGGGCCAACAGTCTCGCCACCAGATGTAGCCTCTGCGTTGCGGAATGTCACAGTTCCGAAGTTGGTGAAAGGAACCAACTCGCCGCCACTCTCGAAGTCCTCGACAATCCACTCGGCGTTAGTCTCGCAGAGGTCTCCATCATCAACACCAGTGAACTTGTGGGTGACAGTCTTGCCTGTAGTGACATTCTCGATGACGGCAGAGCCGGAGGTCTTCGAGGAAGCGGTCACAGTGAGCTTGATCACATCCCCAGAGGAGATCTGGATGCCGGAGAAGTCGTAAGCGTAATCCGGGTACCACTCATACCAGGCGTCGTAGGAAACCTCGCCATCCTCGATGCAGAAGTTAACTCCAGTCTGGAGGATGGCGCTGCTGCAGGTGTCGCCGTCAATACCGACCCAAGCAGAGGCGCAGTACTGCTCGCCAGACGAAGCACCCGAGGGGAGCTTAGGCGTGGGGACGGTGAACTCTCCGCTGACCGAGGTGTACTTGCTACCAATAAGGACAGCACCGGCCCAGTTTGAGCTGTACTGCTCCTCGGTCGTCGCATTCAGGTTGAGGAGCTCCTTGGTGTCTGGCTTGTAAGGCGGGTGGCTGAGACGGTCAGTTCGGGCCGCAGCGCGGGCAGCGTTGCGAGCTGAGCGGCGCTCGCTGAGAGGAGAGGCAATGGCCGACGTTGTGAGCAACGCGGCGCTGAGGAGGGTGGCAGAGAACTTCATGGTGCAGGTTGGACGATTGAACTGTTTGGTGGAAAGAACTGGAGTTTGCTTGGCTGTGTGGATAACAAGATAATCGCAGGGAAGAGGCCGTTTATATAGCTGTCATGTCTAGCTATAGCTTCATTAAAAAGTATGTTGTAAAAGACAATATGCCCCGAGTACTCAAGCTAATGCACATTAAACACGTCTCCCTCAATGTAACATCGCCTCATATCTTCCGATACCGTCGGAGACCGATGGATAACCCCAAGATGGACCGTAGCCTGAAGAATTTCACTTTATCCGCGCAATTGCTGGCAAGGTCAGGTCACAAGTTCGGAGATCTTCCAATTGTTCCTATTTCGTGCATCAGGTTCACGCATAATCAGTAAACACTAGGGTATGAGTCCAATGGCATTGTCTATTTCCCATGTACGCTAAAATGATACAAGCTGTAGCCCTCCGGGTTCCCGACGGAGCCTAGAGATGTTGAAATAGATTAACAAGCATCGCGGAATAATGGAATGATAACCCCAGACTAATGGGGTAGTGATCGCTCTCTTCAGGGCGCGTTGCCGATAATTATTAGGACAAAGTCAGCAACAGCAACTTGATGTGACTGTGGCTTAGAAGCTAATATAGCCTTGTCGCCTAGCCATTAGCCTGTCAGTGATAAGAGTGCCAAGCTTTCAACAAGCAATAATGCCCAGGAGAAAAGGCGGGAGAGGTGTATAAATGTGGACTTGGGAATAATTTAGATATAATTTTATTTAAATCTCCAGGGTTTATTCATACTCAGAATAACGTAGTTATGAATTGTGTGTCTGGTTATAGGGTATCGGATATCATATTAAAAGAAGACTGGGATTCAGGAACAAGACAAGGTAACCATATTTTCCCCCCTCAGTCTGGGTGAGGAGTAACTGTGCCCCTGCATCGGAGTTCCTTCGTGCAGATCGTGCAGACTTCGCCTGCAGACAACCTAGTCCACGCTAACTTCATTCGATAATAATGTCCGAATCGAACGTGAGGTCATTGGATAGTGATGCCGCCATTCCTCCCCAACAAATCATAAAACGTGAAATAAATTATGCCTCAGATGAATAGTCCGGCACAATTCCCTCATGCCCCGGGTCCTCAAGCCATGGCGCTTGAACTTTAACATATGATGACAGAAATAGACGGATACGACAATGTATGGTAAATCTGACATATGTAAATTCTCTAACTAACTAAAATGACAAGATCCGCTCTTTTCCAATCTCGGCGGACATAGCTGATTAAGCAATGTATGTATTTTTGTATGGTACCGTTATCATGACGGTCCATTGATTTCCCGGTTTGTAAAGACCTGGTAATTTCAGCATGCATAAATGCATAGTACTTGACACACCCCCCCAGTTCTTGAAGCTATTCAAAGCTCTCAAGGACTGCCTTTCTTCCAACTGTTTCGCAGCTGCTTCGCAACCGCTTCGCAAATGATTCGCAAGTGATTCCAACTTACCTCACCTGTCTCCTCACTGATCTCGGCTCAAATCGTCGATTTATGCAGTTTCCGCAAAACAGCCTCTGTTCTCAGAGGTCATGTGACGAATCATGTGACCTACGTCCCTCATTCCAACCAACTCTCTGAAGTGTCCCTGCTTCTGCTTCGTCAGAGCTTTGGTGAGCCCATCTGCTGGCATCGCAGCAGTTGGTACCCAGTCCACATATACTCGACCTGCGCTAACTTCTTGCTTCATCCAGCATCGATTGATGTCAACATGCCGGAGCTTCGTATGCATCGCGGCCCCTTCCTTCGTCAATAAATCGACAGTTTGCTGGTTGTCACACATGATGGATAGTGGGTGATCTGGTTCGAAGCCTAGTGCATTAAGCACTCGTCGCCACCACTGTACGGTTTTTCCTGCCTCTGCTAAAGCTAGTAGTTCGGCCTCGGTAGTCGATGTGGTGACAGTCTTCTGCTTAGTGGCCTTCCAATCGATTGGGCCACCATATAACTTGCAGATATACCCTTCGGAGCTCTTTCGATCTTTATGGTCTCCGAACGACGCATCGCTTGCAAATTCAACCGATTTCGCCGCCATCGTCAGGGTCGTATCTCGATTTCTAGGTTGTTTGTTTGGTGTTCTGATGCTGTTTGGTGTTCTGATGCCGTATTCAATGGCCCAAAAGCGTGTCTCATAGAGATACTGTATGATGCGATCGACTGCATCTATATGCTTTGGTCCTGGATTTGTAAGGAATTCAGCCACTTTGGAGGTTGCTTTTGCAGCATCTACCCGGGTAATGGTGGTGGCATACTGCGCAGATCCAACCTTGGCCTGGAAACCATGAATCTGTTGCGGTGATGCCACCCCATCATAGGGTACTAGAGGCTCAATGCTCAGTGGGGACCCTATTTTTCTCTCTGTGACGAGATTGTATTTGTGTGCCATGCTCTCGATGTAGCTATCTTGGCATAACCAGAGCTTCTTCTGCTCTCTATCACGTATAATACGTATATTCAAGAACCAGCTTGCATCCAGTTCTCGAAGCTCCCATTGCTTCTTTAGATTTTGATCTAGTAAAGCGGCTTCTTTAGCCTGTTTGGGGTGATTGACGATGATGATATCGTCCACGTAGAAAAAGACAATAATGCCTTTGGTTGTAAAGATGCATGGATCTTCTTCCACTGGGGTAAGGCCTAGTTTTACTAGCACCTTTGTAGCTTCTTGCTGCCAAAGCCTTGGTGACATGCGCAATCCGTAGAGGGCTCTATGCAGGAGCCAGCACTGATTTAGTGCTTCGAAGCCTGGTGGACACTTGGTATAAACCTCGCTTTCTAGCATTGAATTCAGGAATGCGGTAACCACATCTCTCTGAATCATATCTAGATCAAAGGCGGCAACTAGTGCGAATACTGCTCTCGCTGTTTTGACAGCTAGTGTAGCAGCTCTCTTTTCTTCAGTTGACATCCACTGTAGATCTCCTCTCACGCAGATTCTTGCTTTGAACTTCTCGAGCATACCATCTGCATCAAATTTGTATGTAAATACCCACTTCAATGGCAAGATCTGGGTGCTCTTTTTGTTCGGTAATGCAACCTGAGAGAAGGTCTCTTTAGCCTTTAAGGTCTCAATTTCAAACTCCGCAGCTGCCTTCAATTGCGTGGCAAAGGGATGGATTTTTAGCCGCTTCCAGTTCTCTGGTGGTGGAGGCATCTGATCTCTATGCAGTCTGTTTTGCATATTGAGCTTCTTCGTAATACCTGTTGTAAAGGCATATAGAAGGCTTGGTGGCTCGGCTAGCTGTTTCTCGTCTAGCGATAGATATGCAGTGTAGTCTGGATCTGCCTTTGGCTTCCGTATTCTGGGGCCTGAGATGATGTTAGATTCATCAATTGACGCAGAGATCTCTCTAGTAGGCCGATCTTCTGGCTCTGGAGTAGGCGTATACTGCATCTCTTGTTGCAATTGACGCTCTATCTCTGCTTCATCTTCATCATATTGATCTCCCTCTCCCCCTTCAGCTTCGATCGACTGTATGACATTGATCGGATCTGGCGAAGATAGCGAGGTAGGAGATCTCTCATGTGGCGTACTCTCAATCGTAGCAATCGACGATAGTGCTCTTTGTGGTGAGGCTCTCTGTGGTGACATAGGGAAGCTCCCAGGGATCTGTTCTTGATCCCTTACCTCTATCATTGAGATATGTTCTACCACTGAAGCAGGGCCTGCCATTGAAGCCGGTGTTAAAGGTAAAACAGGTGTTTCCTTTAAAGGGGGGACCCTTGGTGTCTCCTCCCTACTATCTAGAGTTTGAGCTTGCTCCACAACTCTAGATTCCTGGATTTCTTCATTTACCGCCTCTGGTGCAGTACCTTGTTCTCGGTTTTCGACGTCATCATTGAGAGTTATGCGAGCAATTGACATCGGCATACGCATCTCTATGCTCAATTCTGACTGCGCTTCTTCCATTGAGAGCACTTGGGGCCAGTTCTTAGCGCTTAGTCCATTTGTCATAGTACTAATTGCATCTTCTTCTTGCGGTAAAGGCTTCGTTTTAGAGTACTGTCTCGATTCATCGAATACAGCATCTCTTACAACTTCAACTCTGCCTATGCCTGCTCGCCCTTTGTATGGAAACCAGATCTTGTATAGGCTCTTTGAAACATAGCCTACAAGATAGCCGATCTCTGCTCTCGGAGCCATCTTGTTAGATTGTACTCTCTTCAGAAGCCTTGAGTACGTTAAGCACCCATATAGCCTCATATTCGACAGGTTGACAATTTGATCTTTTAAGCCATCTGGAGCCGCATAGCGCATCAATTCCTTCCATGGTATGATCCACTTACCATCCATCTTTGTAGGGGTACGATTCATCATATATGCAGATGCATACATCGTCTCTGGCCATAGATTGTGGGGTAGGTTCGTACCATTGAGCAATGCTCTGCCGTTCCTTACTATCATGCCTCCAGATCTCTCTGCTGGTCCATTCATCTCTGGCAAGCCAGGTGGTGCATGCTCAATGGTACACCCTTCGTCTTCAATCATAGATTCAACCTCATTGCCGGCGCTTCTCTCATTATCATAATGAAATACCCTGATCTCGATTTTCAACCAGTTTCGGATCAATGCTAAGAATTTACGAACTGCCATCTGACACTCGCTCTTCTTTATATGGGTAAATACGAAGTGACACCTTATTCCATCGAGATAGAAGTGCGTCATCCATATATGACCGTTGTAGGCAGGCTGGTTTTGTACTAGATCGAAGTGTACTCTCCCTAATATACCATATGCCTGGCCTATCTTCCGGCGAGAGATTTGCCTAGGTGCATCTGCCAATTGACAAGCTTCACATACCTGCATTTCTTTGCCTGGGTTGCTTGCAATAGTGATTCCTTCAGTCATCTCTGCCAGTTTGACAATTCGCGCCTTGCCAATGTGGCCTAATCGACGATGCCAGAGCTCAATTGAAGCCTCAGATTTTGGCTCCTGATTGGATTTCTTAGTGGCAAACGTCATTTCAGGCTTCAAATCTGATGCCTTTTGGGTTATAAAACCCCTTGTCTGGGTGAGCCATGATAGCTTCTGATCGTGGTAGATCTTATAGATCTGACGATGGCCATCAATTGTCTCAATGCAGTTTGCTCTGAGATTCATTAATAGGCCCCCCTTCATCATCAATCCATGAGATATCAGATTACTATGGAAGTTTGGCGAGTACCTAGTTTGAAATAGGTTCATCTTAACGGCGCTTCCAGTGGTAGGGTTTACACCATAGATGACCACAGTGCCTATACCGGCCACCTTCGTCTCTGTATCTCCCACTTTGACGTTGCTCTGTACGCTTTTAAAGGTGCTAAACAAGCTCCGATTGTTGCATACGTGGATTTGAGCACCTGTATCAACTACCCATCTGTCTTCTGTAGGTGTAGTTGTGGCTTCAAAATCCTTGATTTTTGTTGACATAACGGTGTCAATTTTGACTGCGTTGGTTGTCAAGAAGCCAAAGGCTTCATCGTCGAGGGTTGTATTCGCTTGCTCTTTAGCAAGGGTCCCCCTTGGCCTTCTGCATATGCAGCTCGCTTCTTGTCGACAATTGCCTTCCATCTAGGATTAGCCTTCATGGCCTTCTCCCACTTCTGTTTCAATGCCGGTGAGGGCTGGTAATTAGCAGGCCTTCTATCTTCATAGATTTCCCAGCAGGCCCAAGGCATATGAACTCTCGATTTTACCCTGTCACATGGACATGGCCTTCTTTCTAGGCCATCATTCCTTGCCTCTATAGGCTTTGCTTCTTCATTGCCTTGCCATGTCGAGAAAGCAGCCTTTGAGATGCCTCTTTGCGCAGCCGGCCTGCCATGGGTAATCTTCCAGTGGGCTTTGTACCGAGTCATGATTTCGAAGAAAGGGATGTCCTGATTATCCTGTACTCTGAGAGCCCATGTTTCATAGAATCCAGGCGACATTATAGAGATTGCTTCAAGGAATTGATTCGTGGCATCCTCTGCTTCTGGCATCCTTGCCTTCTTACACGATTGGTAAAGCGATTCCCAGTTTAGAAGCCATTTCTCGATATCGGTGTTCCGATCTAGGCCTCTATCTAGGTTCCGCCACTGTTGACGGAGCTTAGTTTTGTATGTAGGATCGCTCTCTGGTGCAAATCGTTTGTGGAGATTGAGCATCAGCTCCAAAGGTGATGGTATATCAATGATAAAGGGCTGGTAGGGAGTATCAACTGACTGCCTAATTGCCACCGCCACTAGATCTAATGCCTGTAGTTTCGACTGATAGGCTCTGTTCTCTGCATCCCAATCTGCTTTTAGGGATAGCCTCACATTGAACCAGTGTTCTGGGTATTCTTTTATGGCATCTTTGACAGAGATGATCTCTTCAGGTGGTTCCAATTTAGGACGTTCTTCCTCCTTAAGAGACGGATTGCATTGATCCCATACTTTATATGCAACTGCAATTGCTTTAATATATGAGAGCCATGCATCCCATGATTCTGTATCCTTCAAAATGACGCGGGAGGAGGCCGCGGAGAGGCTTGACATAATATTCATTATTGTCGATTTTCGTCGATGAATCTGATCTTCTTCGAAGGAGATAGGGGTGCTTCGACGATTCAGGGGTTGACCGTTGTCAAAACCACTGTGAATCGGCGACAGCTAGGTAAAAGATGGTCTATATGTTGTAGACAGATCTTAATTGGAACGAAGCCGGGCTCATAACTGACAGAAATAGACGGATACGACAATGTATGGTAAATCTGACATATGTAAATTCTCTAACTAACTAAAATGACAAGATCCGCTCTTTTCCAATCTCGGCGGACATAGCTGATTAAGCAATGTATGTATTTTTGTATGGTACCGTTATCATGACGGTCCATTGATTTCCCGGTTTGTAAAGACCTGGTAATTTCAGCATGCATAAATGCATAGTACTTGACATATGATTCTAATCAGTTTGCAACAGTTGATAACATAACATGAATTTCCGGCTCTTATCGGATAGATACGATTTGCTGCAACTTGTCTCATGCGGATCATAGGCCCACTTTTGGGCTATTGCTAGCGTATTCGTAGATGTATCTTGGTCCTTCTACGGAGTACGGAATATAACCAGCCCTGTTGCCATACCTGTTTTAGCAACTGTCACTGGTATTTACATTTATTTCTCCCTTCAGCTACTTTCCTTTCAACTTCCCTTCCAATATTCAAGTCTCCCCGGGATAAATATGGCACCAAAGGATATCGCCTCATGGACTTTTGCATGACTTGGTAGTTGAAAGAGGCTTTTGCCTCTGGTATTATAATAGAAAATATGTGACTTCATCAGCACTATTGAGTACTGTTTGGGGATACAGTCTCAATAGTATCGCCAACGCGCGGGCGCCAATGAGTCTATTCACTTCTGGATATACTCTGTCCTTGACTCTTTCTTGGTTTTCTCTCGGGCTTTCTTTCAGCTCTATCGGGGATCTTGGGTCTTTCACTTTGCCCTTTTTAAAAAAAAAAAAAATTTTCATCCATACATTCTCTAGCCAAGACTTGCGTTGATTTTCTTCTAATATTGACCCTTTTGATATCCGGATTTTGGTGCATTCAAGCGTTTTCCCTATACGTAACTTTCCTTGCATTCTACTTAGGTACTTGCTTGAGGATTACGTATCGATTTTAGCCCTTCCAAACCACATCCATCTTGGACCTCGTATGTAAGGTAACAAAGGGCGAACCGAAGATGATGATATGTTGGATGTGATATTGTTCTTTGTTGAAAATTAAATGGGAATTAATTTTTTATACTTGCCGGTCGATAGATATGATAGGATGGAACCTTGTATGGTTCCTGGGGTCTGCAGTTGAACAATGAACTGAACTCGATGGTTTCGTTTCATGTTCATGTTCCGACAGTGTTCATCTGAATCAAACTAGAAAATCTCGAAATATTTCTTTTTCCCACATATTCAACTATTTATAAAGGATGGTCCAATCTCCTCAATAGAGAGTTATGTTCAAGGGTATTCTCAATGCAATGAATTCCATTCATATCCTCCTCTCTCTGTTGCTTGTTCACATAGCAACAGCCCAATCCGGGCACGGCTTTGGCGACTCCCATGGCCATTCACTCAACAAGCGCAGTCCACTTGCACCGGGTGCCAACGGTATCTGCTACACCTACATCATTCAGGAACACGATACCTGCGAGAGAATTGCTGAGCGCTACCAGATTACCACCAGCAATATCGAGACTTGGAATCTCGGATCCTGGGGCTGGCCGGGTTGTGCCAGATTGAAGCAGGGTGATTTTGTCTGTCTCAGCTCCGGTGCCCTTCCTATGCCAGTTGCTCTCCCGCATGCTGTCTGCGGTCCCCAAGTTCCCGGAACACAACGCCCTGCCAAATATAGCGATCTCGCCTCTCTAAATCCGTGCCCTTCAAACCAATGCGTGAGTATTATAGTTCTCCAAATTGCCCATCTTGTTAACCTCTACTAACTTATATTCACAGTGTGCTAAGTCTGGACAATGTGGTACTACCTCTGCCTTTTGTGATGCAAGCGCCGGTTGTATCTTTAACTGTGGACCGAAGAGTACACAAAACAAAGCCACCACCCAAAGTACCACTTCAAAGACGACTACTTCACAGACTACTACGTCAAAAACAACTACTGCTTCAAACGTGACCTCCAAAACAACGACTACCTCAAAAACTACTACTACTACTTCAAAAACTACTGCGAAAGCAAACATGGTGACTTTAACTAGCATAAAATTAGTGCCAGCTCCAAGCAGTGCTGCTCCGACTCAAACTTGGCAAATGTCAGTCTATTCAAAGGATAAGTGCGAAGGGGATTACTTCACTGTTCAAGGACATGAAGACCAATATGCTGGCCACTGCATTATTCTCGCAGATAATACCAACACCAAAATCTCGGATAGTACTACGTCCTGTCGATGGTGGTCTGATGGTGGTCTCAACTGGGGCACCTGTGCCTCCAGTAAACTCACGAAACCCAAGTCATGGTTTCTCAAAAGCGGAAAGTGTGCTATGTATTCGGGGAAGAAATGCACGGACGATGACTGGTTAGGAGAGACCTATGCGTCTTTCAAGGGCTGCCAGTCTCCGAAGACTGGATTTATGTCTCCTCAGAAGGGTAAGACGTGGGGCTCAATGCAGTGTTATGAAATGAAATCGTGAGTGGTGCTTAACGGGGTTCTGGTTGGGTCGTGGTCAGTGACAATATATATAATCAACTGTGTCTGAGTCAATTCGTTTCAACACCCCTTAGCACGGCTAGGCTAGAATCCAAGGCTGTAACAATTGAAAAGAGAAAAGTACATTAAAAATAGTGAACATCTAAAGAAATGCTGATTAAAAAATCGAATTCATCATGTCTTGGTCCCTCGAAATTAACCATGTCATATAGCTTCCAATGAATTTTGGCTCATATAGCATAGATGACCAAACATTTCCATCAACCAGCCAAGTGGTCGAGCAGTAACTCAACCATCGCATCTTCCTTGGTCTAGTGGTGATGATTTCCGCTTGTCATTAATACCGATAAGCGCGGGAGACCGGGGTTCGATTCCCCGAGGGAGAGATTTCTTTTTTGTTTTTCTTTTTTCCTTTGTACTCTGTATGTCAATCAATACCAGGAACTAGGAATTCTTTTTGTCCTTCCATTTAATAGTTGTCATCTGCGATCATATGACACCTAATTCAGTTAGATTTACATACATGTATGTAGTCACTAAGCATGCAAACGATAGTTAGTTATTGCACATGTTTGTCCTATTTAGATAAAGATCACGAATACGAAAAAGAAAAGAAAAGGAAAAGAAAAGAGCAAGATAACTGGGGAGAAGTGCAGAGATATTGCTGAAGAAATGATATACGGTCATGCATTGAGTACGGAGTAGGCGTTCCTGCCATCACTGCCATCACACCTACATTTGGGTCCTTGTTGCCCCAAACAGATCGCGTCTGCCCTCCCATCTCTGAACCTAAGAGCACTTCCCATCCCGGCGTCTTTTTTTATCTGTGATTATTTTTCATACCCCAAAGCAAACTCTGAACACTCTTACTCGGATGTCCTTCCCTTAGCTAAAGCCCGAGTACATCTCTCAAAGTAACCAGCTACTATGGCGTTCTGGGTGGACTGGGAGCTATGGGAGAAGCTGAGCGTGGTAAGTATGCAAATGGTGATCACGGAGATCTACTAACTATTGTCATTGACAGGTACTAGCTATGCTGATCGTACGTGACTCGATGGTAACGCCGCAGATACAGACACTGACAAGCTTCGCAGGCCCTGGTGCTCCTATACGCTTTTTGCGTCCTCGGCTGGAATCGTTGGATGATCAGCAAATACGCCGCGACAGAGGCAAAAGAACGAGAAGAAGCCGAGGTATACCCAATGCTGCACAAGGATGACATCCCTTTCGGCGCCAGAGCTTTGGAAAGAGGAGTAGAGGTTGAAGGAATCTGGGTTTCAGCTCCCAACACACCCACGCAAAGTCCCTGCCAGCCTGCAACTCCTGTTCCAAGTCAGCCGGCCAGTCCACCGCCAAGGTCGTTCCATAGTAAAGTTGACACCTCCAAGTCATCGGTAGGATCTCAGAGTCCTATGAGTCCTATGATCAGCCCAAAGCCTATGCCACTGGCTGGCCGACGTGAAGTCGTTTCCGAGCTTGATCTAGCTTCCACGGGCTTCGTCTACGAGAAACATAGACCCGCTGGGAGCTATAGTCGAGCCAGTCTGCCCATCAATCCAAATTCCATGCGAATATCACCTGCACGGGAGGAGTCGCTGATCGGATTGAGGGACACACCAGGCAGGGAAAAGCGTGTTAGTTTCCACATGCGGATACTCGGTACACCCTCTAATCCCGACACGAAGGACCACCGAGTAGGATTGGATGGCGCTGATGAAGACGTGGACTATTTCCCGGCCATGAGTGAGTCATCTTCTGGTCTTTCATCGGAGAACAAGCGGAGCTCACGATCCATGAGTAAGTCAAAATTTGCCATGGTGTAGGGCTTGAACAGAGAAACTAATGTGACTCATTCATAGAACGTCTTCGCCGGCGATCATCTGAAGAGTTCCGACGCAGGATGAGCCAGATCTTCAACGACAATGTCCAAATGGGGCTGCCAGCCGAGGAGTTGGAGTTCAACCCGGCTCTGCGCCAGTACCAGAGACGGTTCCGGAAGTCGTTGCTTCGTCCTTTTCGCCCGTGGCTCAATTCTCCCGGGAATCAACAGTAGGGAGATGGTTCACAGAAAATGTCATCATCTCGCAAGCAAACCGAATTTATCGGAACAAACACCTTTGCAAGACAAGACCTTCGACACATGCTTTTGCTCGGACATTTAGCATTGATTTGGATATGGCGTTGCGGTAGCTGGGCAGTGTTCCAGCACTAGTTCCAGGACCCAAAAGAACCTCGAGAGAATATGTTTTGATCGACAGGTGGGGTTCAGCATGCAGTTCAGTGCAGGATTTGTATTCTTACACCTTTTATTATTGCATATTGAACCAATGGCATCCGATCCACGGGTATACAATAATGGATCCACCCCAATAAAGACCCTTGCTAACCACTTGATCGTAAGGTAGCATAAGAAAAACAAATATAGATACATATCCATTTAAAAGAGAAACAGTGTTGCTTCTCCAAAACCGGAAAGGCTCCAGGCAGCACCCCACGTGATCTCGCGATCCATTCGACGCGTCCGATTTGTTGACTTGGAGTCATCTTGACCTTTTGCCACAAACAGACGCTTCAGACCTTTCAGACCTTTACATAACCAGAGAGTGCCTGTTTGTTGACTGATCGATTGAGATCCCTGGCTTTGTTTGATATTCAAATCGAGGAGAGCAAGTACTCATCTCACCACAACGCGTCTTTTTTTAGTGGATCCATCATCCGTGCTTTCGAGTCAGGAGACCCTGCTAAAGAGGCATCAAAATCCCGATAAGATCAAGAAACAAGGCATAGTACTGCTAGTATGGAGGGAGAAGAGCAATTCGAGGATAATGGGCTTCCTGGCCCTGGTGCCCCAACCCCGCTTTCTGCGCTCGACGTAAGTGAATGCCACGATATGCTTTGACTGCAGAATGTTGGACTTTTATACTAACTTTGTTGTGATAGGGTGTTTCTGGCTTGACTGCTAGGGACATTAAGTTGTTCGTGGATGCAGGGTATAACACTGTCGAGTCTGTCGCATATACGTACGTCTCCATGATCCTCACGTTCATTGCCACTATTCTTTTCCGAGTACCAGCTCTGCTATATCCATTGACATGTCTATCTCAATATGACTAACGCTCACTGTGACTTTTAGGCCCAAGCGGTTGTTGGAGCAGATCAAGGGTATCTCGGAACAAAAGGCCACCAAGATCCTAGTAGAAGGTAAGTCCCCCTTTTCTACAATGGATTACAGCTGTACAATGGAGAGTGGTTCGCTAATAAGAACCTGCTGATTAGCCTCAAAACTGGTGCCCATGGGTTTCACAACGGCAACCGAAATGCATGCCCGAAGAAGCGAGCTCATCTCGATCACGACGGGATCTAAGCGACTGGATACATTACTCGGAGGTGGTGTTGAAACGGGATCGATCACGGAGATTTTCGGAGAGTTCAGAACGGGAAAGAGTCAGATTTGTCACACTCTAGCGGTGACCTGCCAGCTACCTTTTGACATGGGCGGCGGCGAGGGCAAGTGTCTTTACATCGATACGGAGGGAACTTTCCGTCCAGTCCGATTGCTTGCGGTTGCGCAGAGATACGGTCTTGTTGGAGAGGAGGTCCTCGATAATGTGGCATATGCACGAGCATACAACTCAGACCACCAGCTTCAGCTGCTTAACCAGGCCTCCCAGATGATGTGTGAGACTCGATTCTCTCTCTTGGTGGTTGACTCGGCGACATCTCTGTACCGAACGGACTTCAACGGTCGTGGTGAGCTCGCCTCACGGCAGACTCATTTGGCTAAGTTCATGCGTACATTGCAACGCCTGGCGGATGAATTTGGCATCGCAGTCGTGATCACAAACCAGGTTGTTGCCCAAGTTGATGGTGGGCCCAGTGCCATGTTTAACCCGGATCCTAAGAAACCTATTGGTGGCAATATCATCGCTCATGCTAGTACCACACGACTCAGTTTGAAGAAGGGCCGTGGCGAGACTCGAATTTGCAAAATTTATGATAGCCCTTGTCTTCCAGAGAGTGATTGCCTTTTCGCCATCAATGATAATGGTATTGGTGATCCTAGTGAAAAGGATTTGGAGGATAAGTGAGTCAACCTTGCTCTCAAGGTTGTGCTTCTTTTGTTCTCCGACACGATGTTATTGACTTAATGAGCATTATATTCAATAGCTGTTATGTGGTTAGAGCGGCTCATGGCATCTCAGCATTGAGGAGGGTTCTTTCTTTCTTTCTTTCTTTCTTTCTTTTTTCTGAAAGTAGCGCATCTAGAAAGCAATAAGCTCTGTTTATTCTTAATTTTTGAAAGATCAGTAATAATACAAGTCTTGGAATATAGAGTAAAACATCTAAGTTGATCCAAGTCTAAGAGTAAAAGGGCGGAAGCCATCAATCTCAGGCCTTTTATCGCGCCAAGACTTCCCATGTTTTTTGAGAGCTCCAGCTTCCCGCCCTTTGATCTTCCAACCTTTCTACTTCCCCGGCCATGGAGTGCTAAGTTGACACACGTCAATCGATCATGGCGAAAATTTACAAAGACTCAAGGGTCGACCTTCGGCCCTATTCGCCGACCACGGTCGCCAACATCCAGATTCCGACTCAAGAGACCGCGATCCGTCGTCCACGCTTTTCGATCTCATCCTCCGACCAGGAACTCCCAATCGCCAAAGATGAAGATGAATTCGCCAGACGTTACCTTGCGACACAGGGCGGGATCTACTTCCGGAAGCGCAGGGTCTACCCGAGGACGTTCTTGTGGAGGGTCATCAACGACAACAAAGTGCTGGAGATCCAGTGCGCGGACCCCACGAAGGGTGGGATGGAAGTTTATGAATACAATGTGACCCTGCGACTGGATTTCCAGGAGCGGATCCTCCCCTTTGGTGTTGAATTGTCCGACTCGGAGGATCACGAACTCATCAGTGTCTTTGTGATCACCGAATCCAAGCACCTTCACACCCTATCTCTACGCCCCGAATTCTTCCGCCGGACCTCCTCAATTGATGAAAATGTCATGGATTGGTGCAAGACATGCCTCCCCGCTCCCTTGGCCTTTTCGAACCCCCACCGACTACACGCGAGCAGTCCCCTGGAGTTATTCATCTCTCTCGATAATGGCGCGCTCCTGCGACTGACCCGCAGGGCTGGCGACGATGGTGAGTGGTTTTTCTCGATTTTGCTACTCTTGCGACGTTTGTTTTGTTAATTGTTTCTAAAATTAGGCTCTCACTGGTCTCCCCTCACTTTTGACGAACGAACATGGGGCTCTTCGATTCGAGGCCTCGTCAAATGGAACGCACCGTCCTCGATCAAACACGACGGACGCAACCTCGATTTGAATGTCGCCAATGCCATTGCCACTACCTCCGACGAGACATATGTCTTCGCGATTTGTTTGAACCACACTCTTAAGATTTGGAACCTCGCGACGAACAAGCTAGCAGCCACAAAGGATCTCCTGGGACGCTCACTTCAGGACCCAGATCTTGTACCTTACACATTGAACCCCGCTGAGACATCATTCATGCGTGTTTTCAACGCCGAGCGGGCTATGGATGGTGGACATCGCTTCTACGTCGTCACATACTCGCCATTTGAGGATGGAAAGTTCAAGTTTTGGGCTGTTAAGGGTGGCTTGACATCCGAACTCATTATTGAGGAACTCTTCGCAGACGATGTCTTCCGACCGGTCGACCCGGATGCCACGGGCAACATGTTCTGGAGTATCGCTGATTTCCAAGTCAAATCTCGGGAAGAGGGCAAGGGGATGGAGTTGTGGGTGCTCTGGAGAAACCACGGTCTTTACCAACTCTATACCCTCCATTTCAACCTTCAAACTCTAGTTACAGATTGGGCCTCCAACTGGGTCTCGACAACTTTTGAGACCCATCGACAAGAACTGCCACCACCTCTGGTTGTGGATGATGTGGTGGACCCCACTGAAAAGTGGCTACAGTACCTCCTGCAGCCGAATAGATATCTGCCGGAAGTCCTTGAGACTGCTCTGGCTGTTTACCAGGAGGCCATCAAGCCACTTTCGTCGACTTCATCTGGAGGACTGAAAAAGAGTTTGCCTTTGGCGGAACGGCTCTGCTCTACAATAGCAGCAGCAGTCTCTCTTCGGAAATTTGCTGATGAGGAGATGGACTATTCCCGGTATACTTCAGATACAGATTCAAAGTGGCGTCAGTTCTGGCAAGTTGCGGAAGACCTTAACAAGCGCCGGTTCGAACCAATTTCTCTCGCCTACGATTCATTCACCGATATGCCATGGCTCCTTCTGTCAGACTCCTGCGCTGTGGTGCGGGAATGCAGCATTACTGAATTGTTCCTGCACAATTCCAGCTCCGAACTCAGCGATGGAGTGCCGAAAATGGTGGACCGCTGGAGGCATCGCAATGTTTCAAGAGAGCTGGGCCCGAATTTCGAAACAGCGTCTGGATTGTTGAAAGTGGCATCCGATTTCCGGAAAAGATTCTCTCCAGAGCTTGAGGGGGCGTGCCGAGCCGCTCTCCAGGCCGAAATATTTTCTGAGCCTTCTTCGTCGATCTTGGACCGCATGGAGAACTTCCGAGAGCGCTCTGACTTTGCCAATCAAATTTCCAACAAATCCTTTGACGCCCTAGACGCGGCTTTGAGTGAACACATGAGAACCGATTGCTTGTCCATGGATGCGTTCCTTGCTATTATTCAGACCGCCTCCCTTCACTTCTGCGGAGAAGACTCGGAACTTTCTTCAACCTGTTTTGGCGCCCGAGTTCTTGTCAGTGGTGCACAGGAGACTATTTCTATCTCTCGTCAAATCTTTTTCGATCTACTCATCCTAGTCACATTCGTGGATGGCGAATGGGAACAAACAAGCAAGTCTGACTTTGATGCGCCCGACCTTTTCTCAATGCTTGTTGATCTCCTACGTGAATATGAGATGATGGCCTGGCTCAGCTCGAATGTTCGCAAATGCCCCGACCACGCGAGCAAGTCCCGTGTTGATCCGCTGCAGAGATATTCATCGAAAGACAGCTCGAAGGCCAATAATCAACGAACCGCAAGCATTCTGGAGGATCTGTTTGTTACCGATATCAAGCCCCAGCAAGCGATTGACTCCCCACAAAGCTACACCTTGACGTTGGGGATCAGAGATGTTGTTGCCTGGATTACCCGCGAAGGTGAAGTGAACTATCAAAACGCGGTGGCCCACATCCAGTGTGACCTGATCGCCAAGAACAACATCGATCTTGCGTGGGATTTCCTTCGTTTCCAGGCAAGTACTTCCTGGTCAACCTATGTCAAGGGTCGTTTGCATGTGGCTATGTCGGAATTCGATACCGCAGCGATCTACTTCCGGAAGGCAGCTTATTTGCTTTGTACGTATCTCCCGGTGATTTTCTCGTGTTGATGTAACTCAGCTAACCCCAAATGCAGCTTGCGGCAAGCCAATGGGCAATCTTTCCGACATGTCAGCAGAGCTTTTAGACCTCCTCGATGTTGACTGCTTCCACAATGGTCTTGCCAAGTACTACCAGCACATTCTGTCAATTTTTGAAAAAGTGCGCTCATACTCACATGTCGCGGACTTTGCCAGCCTGGCGCTGCAGGCCCTCGACTCTGAAGTTTGGGCTGAGCAAGACTCTGAATACCCGACCGTTCGCGACGATCTGCTGTCTCGTCTGTTTACTGGCGCCCTCAAGACTTGCCAGTTTGACCAGGCATACTCCGCTCTGGCTAGGTTGCAGGATCTCAAATTACAAAGAACCGAGCTTTCTGAACTCGTCTCCACCATCCTGGCAGTCTCCGGAACGGGCACAGCTGGTCTCAAGCAGATTCTCCGTTTCCCCACTTCACTCGTGCCCAACATCGCATCTTTCATTGACGAGATTCTCGTTCACCTGACCCGCAAACAGACCACCAATGTATCCTGGTTGGATGCAGACAACAAAATTTTCCCAACCACCCCCGACTACACCCGCATTCTCCAAGCCTATCGCATTGCCCGCAGTGACTACCGCGGCGCCGCGGAAATCGCCTACCGCAACGTCCAGCGCCTCCGTAAAGCACGAGATGCGCCGTCATCGGCCCTTACTCTCAAAGGCAGGGAAGCGGAAGATGCAGCCCGGTCACCAGTTGAGGAAGACGATGCCGAATCCAAGGAAATCCGCCAGGAGTTGTTGTCACTAATCAACCTCCTCGCCTGTGTCGACAAAAGCGAAGCATACATCCTCGTCGAGAACGGACCCCCAATCAGCGCCGCTCCGATTTCTCCCCAGGAAAGACGCCCAAGCACACAAGTCGACGAAGATGGAAACGTTTCTATGGAGGATGTCGACCCAGCCTCCCCCACACCACTCGGAGGCAAGCGCCGACCATCCAATGCCGTGGCTTTCGCACCCACCCACCACAGAGGAAGCAGTAAATCTTCCACCATCGAACGGCGTAACAGCATCGTGTCCTTCGAAGTCCCTGCAACCAACCACTTGCTCAAGCGTCGTATCATCGTCACACTCGAGCATCTGCGTCGCGAATTCCAGTCTGAGCTTGACCGCGTCAGCCGGATTGAGCGTGGGGACTGGGAATTTGGTCTTGATGAAGAGAAGGATGTGGATAATGATGAAACGATGGTTCTGTAGTTGGTACTCCGCGGGGGAATTGTCTATGACTTTGCATTTTGGCCCTGGGGGTTACCACGGCCTCCTTCGAATTTGATCTTCTTTTGTTCCAATGTATGGTACTTGACATGGGTGTTTTCATTTCTTTATTGTTAGGGTAGTCCATAATTGGGGTGCAAAAATAGGATTTGCTTTTTTTCCTTTCATTCCAATATCGGTGGGATTGATGGGATATTACGGGTTTATTTCCGGGGAGTTGAGCTCAGGACATGTTTGGTTTCACCATGGCTACCAGGACTATCAACTTTGAGTGCGAACTAGCAGCCCCACGAGGGAAGAAATGTGATAAGGCTTGCCTTTGTATCGCTGCTATTTCAATTCATATTAGGTAGCGTATTTTTTCTATCCCTTATAATTCATCAGGTATAACATCCCTATCATGGAAGCAGTGTAGATGCATAGACACAGACACATTGGTTCGAGGGCGAGAAGTAAGAACGGTCGGTATTGATAATCCGACATACTCGCGTAGCAGCATCAGTAACGTTGAATTAATAAGAGAATAGGAACCTTCACCATGACAAGAGACTTGTTTCCGGCGTTTACTGGGCTTATATACCCCGATAATCACAATCCAGGATGTTGCCCAGCCCAAGGGCTGATGGCCGTAGGGACTAGGACGATTTGAACATAATAATACCCACTCCACTAAAATATTCATCACACATTTCAAAGGCATGTACGCCATATTCGTTTGATCTAAAGTTCATTATACATGAATAGCGTAATTATCTAGTTAAAATACCGTGGTGATTATATCTTGAACAACCAATTCGAAGATTTTGGAGCGAAGATTTTACATGGGGTGAAAGATGCCGTGGTACTTGAACTACTTGGCTAGACTTGAGAGACTCCCCAAGCGTATTCCAGGGTTAGTCAAGAGATAGTGGTGTGTTGTTTGTTTCGAACATATTTGGGTTTTATTAGGCAAATATTGATCTAATACAAGAATTTTCTGACAATTTGAGGTCGACTTTTGAAACTGATGCGAGTTTTTTCGATATATATATCTGGCAACTACGTAGTCCTTCAAACATCATATTTTGATATTTCTACAACATATGAAAATTAGAGCAGAATATAGAGCGATCTATCCAATCTAACTATATATACTTTATATATTATTGTTTTATGATACTAAAGAATTGTCGTGAGTTGTAAAGTACTAGTTGTTGACCATATACGGGAGAATGACATGAATGAAAAACCAATGCAACTATCCCGTCAATTTACTACGGAGAAAATTGCAATATGAGTTACTAATTCATTATGGGTATTAAGTTAATACTCCAGATTATCAAGACAAAGCGTACGAATTAAGATCAAGAGTCAAATAGGGAAGTTACGTATGCATAAATGTCACCCCAAAAGGATAAAGGTATTGAAAGAGAGTCAAGAAGAGTATAATCATCAAAGCGGAACAAAAAAGTAACATGAACATGGACCAAAACATGAACACCAATATATAACTCCACCAGAAAGGCCCCCAAACCAATATGTTGTTGTCGATATGTACCTCGAAAAAGGGAATGTGGAAGATTGTCACGCCAAAAGAAAGATATAACCAGACGCTTCAACCTGTACAGGTGCCAAAATCAATCAAACAACCGACCCGAAAAAAAAAAAAACAGAAAACAGGGGAAATTAATCTGATTCCTCCGTCGCCATGGCACTCGCATAAAGTTGGCTAAAGTGCGACTTGGGCTCAGTGAGAAGGGCATAAGGTTCGCCATTCTCAACAATGCGACCAGCATCCAAGACAACGATACGATCAAAGTCGAGAATCGTGTCAAGTTTGTGAGCGACAGCGATGATGGTGTGATTACAGAATTTCTCTCTAATAACACGCTGCATGATTTCATCTGTTTTGGTATCGATGCTATTTTCAAGAAAAAAATGTGGTTAGTCTCAGTTGTTGCAGCAAGGGGTTGTGAATCGGTGTGAGTGGTCGAAACATCCTACAGATCGTAAAATGCAAAGGAAATTACCCGCGCTCGGATGAACGCGGATGCAGGGGGATTGGGGAAACAATAATTGCCAAGTGGAAAGGTGGGTCGACGCGAGGGGAAAAGACTGGGGTTTTGACTTACTTGCTAGTTGCTTCATCCAAAATGAGGATGTTGCCGGGGCGAAGCAGGGCGCGGGCAAGGCAGAAGAGTTGTTTTTGGCCGTGAGACAGGTGGATCTCGTCGACGTCTGTGTCTAGATCCCCCTTTTCTTCGATCGCAGGGAGGAGCTGGACGCTCTTGAGAGCTGCCAAGATGTCGCGGTCGGTGTGGTTGCCTGTTGGATCGGCGTTCAATCGGACGCTGCCCTTGAAGAGGAGGGAGTCTTGGGATACCCCGTTGATGCGCGAACGGATCTCTCGTCGGGGTAGGCGGCTGATGTCGACTCCGTCCACGGTGATGGTGCCGCTAGTGAGTTCCATCATTCGGAAGATGCTCATGATCATCGAGGTTTTTCCACTGTTGCCCTTTGTTAGAATAGAGTCCATAGAAGTCTTAAAGTGCAGATTGTTTTCTTACCTTCCTGTGCGTCCGCAGATACCGACTTTCTCGCCTGCTTGGACAGTGAGAGAGACATCGTTGAGAACGGGTTCGGAGGGTCTGTAGGCCGCAGAGACGGAGTTGAAGGCGACTGCACCCTTGGAGGGCCAGTTAGGGGGCACATCTTGGTCTTCACCGGGCTTGTCTTCTGACTCGACAGTTGATGTAAAGTCCTTGATACGCTGAATAGAACCGATGTGCGTCTCCAAGTTAGTCCAGAAGGTAACCAGAAGCTTGATGCTCTGACTGAACTGGATAACGTTCAGCAGGGCGACACCAACGTAGCCTGCACTGAGGGTTGATCCACGCAGGGCAACGACCAACACGATTAGAAGAACAGCAATTCCTGCCACGACCATGTCCAGCGACAGAGTGAGCCAGCGCTGGATAGCGAACATGAAGTAAAAGGGGCGTTGGGAGTGGTCAAGCAGAGCGATGTTTTTCTTTTCCATAGCGTGTTGCCATCCGAAGGCTCGCAGAGTCACAAGTCCTTGAAGACAGTCGGTGAAGTGTGAGTACAGCGGAGCCTTGGCCTCAATATCCAAATAACGGAGCTGGCGCGAGGTGCGCAAGTACATCTTTTGAATCAGGAACAAGATACCAAGCACGAACGGGAAGGATATAGCTGCGTATTTGGAGGACACTCCAATAAGAGCCATCTGTGCCAGACAGAGGAAGAATGTAGCAACAGTGTTGATCGCGGCAATAGGAAGCTCCATATCGATGAGTTGCAAGTCTTGACTGAACCTGTTGAGAATTGAACCGCTGTCGGTAGTAGAGAAGAACAGCATCGGAGCGCTGAGGACAGTGGTCAGCAGCTTGCGATGGAAGCTCTCGCCAGATTTTGGGACCATGGTTATGATCATTTGCCAGCAGCCCACAATCAATGCAAGCATGGCGAGACAGCCAAGCATCGCGTAGATACCAAGATAGTGGCCGATCTCCTGTTTGGGGTTTGCGGTGTCAGACTGGGCCCACCATTTAACCCAAATGCTGGGGAATGAAATACAGAACACGAAACCGGCCATTGCGATCATGAAGATAATCGCCGGGAGCCAGCCGATGGCATCGATGTAGTATGTGTAGATTCCGAGATCGCCACCGCGGTCGAGATTCTCTGGTTCCTCGATCAATGCTTCCTTTTCTTTCAGGATAGTGTCCACGGTGCTGTAACTGGGAGAGTCGGAGAATCGCTTAGCCTTGTACTCCCAATCAGGCAATCCGAGTCCGAAGCTTGACACATATCCACCAGTCTTGTTCAGAGCAGCAAAGCTTCCCTGTTCACAAATCCGACCATTTGCTTCCAAGACAACGATGTGGTCGGCGTACGGTAGGCGTTTGACAGAAGATGAAGCGACGAGAACAGAAGCTTCAATCTCTTTTAGGAGTCCTCTAGGCCCGAAAAGGCTGTGGAAAATGTGGTTCTCTGTTGTAGCATCCAGACCGCTGAGGGCATCATCGAGGATCATGATCTTTCTCCGGGCATAGACTGCTCGTGCAAGTGCGATACGTTGGCTTTGACCGCCACTGAGGGCGATACCTTTGCTTCCAATAACAGCAGCATCCCCACGAGGGAACTGTGCGAGGTCTTCTTCCAGAGCGCAAGCCTTAATCACAGAGGCGTACCATTGAGGATCATAGTCAGACATGGCAACGATGCTGTCTTTGATAGTGCCGTTCATGTGCCATGGGGTCTGGTCACAGTATGCGACACTGGGAGATGCGAGTGCAACCTTGCCATCGGAACAGGGGATTTCTCCAAGAAGAGCCTTGAGCAGAGTAGACTTGCCACATCCAGACGGGCCAATAAGAACAGTGAAGCTGCCTTGGGGGATGGTCATGGTAATATCGGTGAGAATTGGGTCCTTGTCGGCTTCCCATCCAAAGCTTCCACCTTGGACAACGACAGCATTTGAAGAAGAAAGAGGAGCACTGGAACGCTTGAGCGACTCGACAGAGTCTGAGTTAATGGAAGACAGGTCAAGGTCCTTAGCCTTGGACAGTGCACGCTTTTCAGCGATATCATCGAGGAACAAAGTCTCCGAGGAGTTATTCCGGCGATCAGCGTGGTCCTCTTTGTCCAAGAACTGTTGAATACGCTGGAAAGATCCAACGGCGCCAGCGAAAGACATAAGTGCCATAACTAAGGTCAGGAGAGGGTCCGCAAGAAGCGAGAACAGAGACAGAGATGTGAAAGCCCGGGAGACGCTCAAAGGATCACTTGAGATGCCGACATAAACACCGAAGGTGAAGATCGGGGCAAAAATGCGAGTCAACCAGGCAAAAGCCATGTTGTAAACCAGAAGCGTACGGAACTTCTTGGAGATATCCAACTCGCTGACCCGAAGGCCATGCACGAATTTCATCAGGGAATCCTGCAAGCCAAGCATCTTGACTCCCTTGATCGATCCAAGCATGCCGGAAGTAGAGGAAATGCGCTTCTCGATAGCTTCCAACCACTTGGCTTGGTGTGCGACAACAAAGGACATGCCGACCAACGATCCAACCAGAGCAAACAGAGCGACGCAAACAGGAACAACACAGGAAATCCCGAGTTGAATCTTGAGAAGATAGATAGCCAAAGCGATTTCAACCGAGTTCGCCCAGATTTCATGCATGGTCTGCCATCCGGCTGTGATGCGCTCGACATCGGCGCTCATCAAAGTAAGCGAGTTGGCGGGATCAGTCTCCCCGAGGCCCAGGCAGCTGGCTTTCTTGTATAGCATTGTAACAAGAACACCACGAACCATGGTAATCCCACGGTACGTAAGGTGCTGATACTGGCCCATTGAAACGGCGAGTCCGGCGTAAACCATGATATAGGCGCCAATGAGTCCATATCCAATATTTTGGGTACCCTGATTAACGGGTGAATTGAAGAAAGAGAGCGATCTCTCCAGGAGCAAAGGCTGGCAGAAATTGAAGGCCACGACGCAGGCTCTGGCAGGGACACCTGCAAGCAACGGCCATTTCACAGCCTTGATTGACTCCCATTGGAGAGTGTTCGGGGATTTAGTTGTCACTGAAGAAATGTTAGTTAAGGTAATTAGAAAAAGTCCATATTGCCGGGACGGGTAATTACCTTTGCTCCATTTCTCATCAAATCGGGCCAGTAAGCGCTCAGAGCTCAGTTCTTTATCCAATGCAAAGAGATCCTCTACACGTAGGACTCCAGTGAAACCGATCTTGAACAGTGGGTTCAACCACCAGAACACGGCGCGGTTATAGAAACCCGCAGTCGCTTCTGGAGGGTAACCGGCATATTCTGATTTGAGAATATGTCTTTTCTCCACAGCTTCAAGCACAAAAAGAAGCAGTTTGACACCCACCGCTACTGTAGCGACAATGGCCAGGGTATTATTAAAGGCGTCCGCACTGCGTAGCCATAGAGTTCTAGACCGTGCAATATCGAAAAGCAAACTGCAGAAAAGATAGGTGTTCAAAATGAAGGAGGGTCGCACAGAGCGCGTGTGCTCTGCATAAGAAAGCAGAGCGAGAGCGAGTACGCCGATTGTCAAGATCACATTGGCTGGAACCGAGGCCTTGGTGCTGTCAGCTGCTGGAAGGGCCCATAAGGCCGTTTGTGCAATTTGAAGACCTAGCAGGTTGAACCAAGCTCCCTGTTCACAAATGGTTATTAGATGACAGTTCCCAGAATGGATAGTTCACCGATTCCAAAGATCACGGGGCTCGCGGGGTTGCATGCGAACTGCAGAAAGCAGATTATCGCAAGACAGTCAACTTACAAGTTTGACGAGGACCAACCACGATGGCACAACTTTGTTTCGTTTTTGTGAGAGTTGCCAGAGACGAACAGGAATAAGGATTAGGATTAATAAAATAGGTAAAATCTGGAGGATGGTCTCCTCAAACAAAAGAGAGAAATCGAATCCTCCCCGACATGACCCAGCGTCAATACGGAGGGTGTTATCTAGATCGTGGCACGAAGGCCCTGAAGAGCGAGAGGATGTCATGTCTGTTTCTTGAACCACCTGGCGACAGAAGGATGGTTGAAGAAAAGAAAGACTGTAAACGAGTGGCACGGGGAATTAGAATTCAAAAGAGTGTATGGTTAGAAAAGAACTTGCATTAGCTCGGGGAAGTTGCGGCTTTTTGGTCTACATCAGATGCATCAGAAAGTGACCAAAAAGTATAGTCCGCTTGACTACTAAGACATTCACAGTAAAAGGTACATAGGGCTAATCGAGGTCCGTATCCCTCTAGGCAGGAGTTCATTACATCTAGGAGAACTACAACCCTGAGCTCACCCTTATGACCCTGTTACTGGTTGGCTGCATCAAAGTGGGCATGAATACAACACTTGATGCAGCCATCTTACACTGCTATTACTGGCAATGCCCTGTGAGCTCATCTAGACTTGGACTAGGTGTGTATGGATCCATCCAGCTGCATGTATTTTGGTTTATTTTCATCGTTTTTAGGATATTCTTTTTTTTTCCATTTCTTTTCTTTTGTCTCTCTATAAAACCTTGGAGATTGCACTGTGATTTCATAACTCCACTTCAGTCAGCAATAGTAGTCCTGATTTTCAAGTCAAATTACGGCATAGGTGCCTTGCCCCCCTTGGGGATGTGGGGGATACCAGTGGCAGCGCTCGATCCACTCGCCCCTGGAGGCAAGGAAACCTTGAGTAAATCCCGAGCAACACGAGGGAGTTGTGTTACCTTGCAGGAATAAAATAATTAGATTCCAATGAGTTCAAATTACCTCCAATGGGTTGCAATGGCGAATCCTGAGTGCATGGTGGGCCAAATCTCGTGTGGACTTAGGGCACAGAAATGACTTTCCCCTCATGTGAGGGAGGAAAGCCTCCAGATGTATGATGGGAGATCTGCCGCGTTGGGCTTGAAACATTATTTGGTTAATTTATTTGAATTTAATATATAACGTAATTAAATAAAATTCTTATTCTTATTCTTACTCTTCCAAACTCACATTACATGTATGGATATATAGATACATATATATATATAACTATATTATATATATATATCTCATAAACTCTGCTTGACCGCAGAAGCTGACGCGGTGAAGCAAATCGCTTGGATCTTCCACATTCGGAGAAACTAAATCTAACGAATGAGATATAGATTACAACTGGTTTCTGCTAGTTCTCGTTGCGATTATAATTGCTCAAAATCGAAGCTCCAAATCTCCAACTCCACCTGTCATGGCGTTTCTTTTCTTTTTTTCTTTTTGCTTCTATTGACTCGGTAGTGGCGGTAGGGATTCACAATTCGATTCATCCGGGCCAATCGTTCCTTTTGACTAAACTGTTAGTTATGGTCCACACTGAATCCTTTCGGGGTTTTCGGTTGTCATCGGCCTTCCTAATTTCAATCCTGGCGGCCAATCCTGAAATTCTGCATATTCTACGACGTGTTGTGGTTCGCGTGGCGGTCGCTGAGCCAATGTGCATGAGTCGGGATCTGTACCTACCTAGGTACCGCTATAGTGCCTGACGAACAACCGCCCCCGATGGAGCCGAACTGACTAGGGTAAGCCGGTTTTTTCCTCTTTCCTTTCTCTTTGCCCTTGTCTTGGAATTAGAAGCGTGGTCGATGTGTGGCAAATCCTGTGCATAATGATATCCACCGATGTACATTCGTGCTCACATGTGCAGTTGATTCCAAATTATCCTACGTACCTACATAGGTTGAGACATTTCGGTATTCCGTATATTGTGTATATTTTGTGCTTCTTTATGTCTATACTCTGTACCTAATCTGGAAACGTATCTTACTCTAACTTTAGAAGCCCCGAGTGTGCCGAAATTTATAAAGTGATCTATCCAGTGATCGACAAGGCGATCAACCTGTCAAGTTTCTGCATTTTTAGTTGACAATCGACCCCAAACTGCGGGCACTAGTTTAGCCCGTCAGGTTAGCCGGTCATAAGTGTCAACTAGTTTGTGTATCTCATTTCGTGCCAAAGCCCAATCATGTCGGCCTTTGATGTGTGGATCTCTAGAAAATCGCACCTCCCTATAGGTACATCGTACATGCAGTCACTTCAATTCACGTCACGTCTTGACTAGTGAGAATAGTGGACATATACAAACGTACGTTCCCAATTGGTGATTATACGAAAACGATAAATTTATGAAGAAAAAAAAATAGAAAAAAAAGCAAAGAAAAGCAAACGTGAAGAAGAAAAAGCAACGCACATACTGCATCACATCAATCCATGTTTTGATGCGACTGGATATCATAAGGAACTGTAACCGATATTCCCACTTTTTTTTTGTAGAATTTATAAAATCCCAATTTTCTTTACTGCTCCATAATGTAAGCTATTGAAGGTGTGGATGTGACTAATATATAAATAAACGCCAACTAGACAGGTCGCCGGGTTCGGTTACGCCCGCATCCCTTGGTGGCCCTTGCAGAGCGATCATTAGCGTACTGTGTGTCTTACATATTAGATTACATCGACGTACTTTCGTACTCCATACTCCGTACTTTGTAAGAATTTCTACAAACTACCTCAAATTTAATTTCTGAGATCGAATGATACTTTAGATCCAATAAGATTTCATTTTTAACCGAGCATTCCTCCGATGCTAGTCATATCTACCCCTGTAATATTCGGATTTATCGACCGGGAGATCCGATGTATGAAGGGCGTGATAACATCAGCTCGGGGAGTTGCTCCCCCCACAACCCACCGTTCTTTTGAGTTTTCGCTTGACTCCTAAATAACATTCTATACCTCAGATATCGCTCAGAAAGGCAGCTAAGACACGATTGTGTCGGATCCTAGCAAATTAACTTTACTCATCGTGATCACCAGACGGGATCGCGGGATCGCCACCTCCACTACAACCTCACTGCGGTAGTGCCTGAAAACTGCGCGGTAAATCCTCGTTCGACCCGTCCTAGCTCGCCACACCTTACTGATGCAGACCCCAGCTGTCGGATCTCCACGCCATGCGCCCCCATCACCAGAGCTCCCAAAGTAGAGGTGAGCTGGGAGCAAGTAGAGTCCGGGGTCAGTGCCATGTGTGCATCAGTCGGTGTACACCGTAAACTATGACAGCCTCACGAGGCTCGTATACCTGTGGCGATGCCTGATGCACTGGGGAAGCAAAACCCTATATCCGCAGTATGAAGTGAGGGTATGGGGTATTATTCTCTCTGGGCATGTACCTGTTCGCGAGCTTGCACTGAGCGCGCTTGACACGCCCAGCAGAGCCAGCAATGTCAGCATTGAAACCTTGTAAGCCCGAGGGGGAAGAGACACCGTGTAGAAGATAACGCCATTCAATCTAATCGTGATTCGGGGCTAAAAAGCCTCACGCCCCTGACGGGATGCTCTGAACCGCTACGCCCACGTTCCAGACTGCAAGGGTTCCTGATCGGGGGAATTGCATCTCGCTTGGAATAGCAGTACTCCGGAGGGTGCTCCGGAGTACACAGAGAGACAGAGAGAATGGGAACGATTCGTCTGCATGATGACCCTTTGGTACTAGTTCCAGTAAGCTAGTCCATTTCCAAGGGATACCTTGGTCCAAAATAGAAAATAAGAGATTTTGACATAGCAATTCTATCGGAAATAAAAAACCAGGAAAAACAAAAAAGAAAAATGTAGAAAAAGTGTCTGAGTTGGTTCCACAGGGGGGGGCCAAGCACACCTGATCCACGTATGGTTTCTCTCCCTCCCTCTCCCTTCCATCTAGATCCCATGCAAGGAATATAGCGCCTATTACTGGATTTTGGAGAAGTGTGGCCCATGCAGTCTCCGGCCGGACGTAGCTATTTTGGAGGTGTTTAGCAAATAATACTTTTTTCAAAAAAAAAAAAAAAAAAGCTGTACTTACTTTCTTTAAAATAAGACGAGACCGTCCGAGTTCGCGAGGGCTCTTGAACGTCGAATTCATACTGTCGTTCATTCTCCACACCTTAGGCCCATACATATCTCCATCGACCGGAAAAAACGAGACGACACACAGAAGATCAGACTGGTAATACTAAGCCATTAGACGTCATGGCTCAATCCACCAAGTGCTATCTTCCCCGGTTCGCTTCGACGGTTGACGGGCCTAAACGCCCAGTCTCGATGAAGACGAGGCCGACGCCTGCTCAACATGCGCAGTTGCTAACCGCATGGAACGAAGGCCGTCTGGACCCAATGCTTCGAGCCACTTGGGCTCTTTTGTTGCATTACTATATCCGCTCCGAGGATATTTGCTTCGGTTACCAACATCTCGAGGGCGACTCGCGCGCCCCCAAATCATCTGTACAGCGTTCTACCGGCGTCAACATTTCGACGATCCGCATATCCATCAACGACAACGACTCACTCACGGCAATTGTAGATAAGGTGCGCGCAAACAGTGCGAATAGTCAGGCCAATGGAAGCTCGGAGGATGCTTCCGAGGGATATCTCCCCTTCAACACCATCTTCATGCTGCGCACATACGACCCGCCTGCTTCTCCTTCAAAACCCATTTTGGCCACAGCTCTTCCCGACGAGGTACGTTCACTCCGCCATGAATTGGATATGGCCATTCTCCCTTTACACCAGAATCAAGTTGGCTAAAAATCTGCAGTGCCAAGTCCGTCTTCATGTTAAGGTGCTGCGTGGAGACATCAGCATCTTCCTAGAATGGCGCAAGGGTGACATGTCCGGGGAACAAATGAAGAGTATCGCAAGCATTTTTGAGCAGTTGCTTGCCAAAATCCTTTCTGCTGAGAACACCGCTATTAGCCAGCTTAATTTGTTCTCAGAGAACGACTGGCAACGCATCCGCAAGTGGAACGCCACCCCTCCACAACTCCACGATCGCTGCATTCACGAAGCCATCCACGATCAGATGTTGAGCGGGCCCGATCGTGAGGCTGTGTGTGCGTGGGATGGCAGTTTGACGTTCGCCGAGTTGGATCAGCAAGCGTCAAAGCTTGCATGCCATCTTCGTATGCAGGGAGTCGGTCCGGAAGTCCGCGTGGGCTTGTGTTTCGATAAATCGGTATGTGAAAGATTGTTTCATGAATCAATTGCCTGAATATTTAAGTTGTGGTATACTGACTCCACAGAAATGGAACATTGTCGCAATGCTTGGCGTTATGAAAGCCGGCGGAGCCTTCGTCCCATTGGACCCGACTCACCCAACTTCCAGACTGCAAGCTCTCATCCAATCGGTTCAGGCACCGGTTGTACTGTCCTCTCACCATCTGGCCGATAAACTTCGTCCGATAGTGAAGACTGTAATACCTCTCTGTGCTGATACTCTAGATCCTCTGTCAGACCCCGCCGAGAATGTCAATCTGGCGTCCGGTGTCACCAGTCAAAATGCGGCTTATGTTCTCTTTACCTCCGGATCAACAGGAGAGCCCAAGGTGAGTCTTTTATTGAAATTAAAAAAAATATATGTATACATTTTTTTTGCAGGAGCTCACTCTTGTCTTTGCAGGGAACCCTGTTGGAGCACCGCGCGTTCCTGTCTGGGGCAATGGTGCATGGACCCGGTTTGCGGATTTATCGCGAGTCGCGATGCCTCCAATTCGCCGCCCACACCTTCGATGCCAGTTTGGCTGAGTCGTTGACGCCCCTCATTCATGGTGCATGTGTGTGTATTCCGAGTGAGGAAGCTCGACTCAACGATATTGTGACCACCATCAACGAGATGAGAGTCACCCAAGCGTGCTTCACGCCCTCATTCATCGGCTTTATTGAAATCGAGAGTGTTCCAGGACTGGAGAGTTTAGTCCTGGCCGGCGAGGCAATGTCGCAGTCACAGCTGACTACATGGTCCAAAATCAAATTGGTCAATGGTTATGGACCTACCGAGGCTAGTGTGGCATCTGTGCTGAATTCTAATGTTACACCTGACACCGATTGTAAAGATATCGGCCTGCCTATTGGTGTGAGAACTTGGCTTGTCAACCCTGATAACCACGATGAACTGGTGCCCGTGGGCTGCCCTGGAGAATTACTTTTGGAAGGCCCACCCCTGGCCCGGTGCTACGTGAATAATCCGCAAAAGACAAACGAATCGTTCATCTATGACCCTGCTTGGACTACATTGGACCCTGAAAGTGGCTCTAACCGTAGATTCTACAAGACAGGTGATCTAGTCAGGTACAACTCCGACACTGGTGCCTTGAATTACATCGGCCGCAAGGATACGCAGGTCAAGGTTCACGGACAGCGAATCGAACTCGGCGAAATTGAGAATCAGCTGAGCAAAGATCTGAACGTTACCCATTGCTCTGTATTCTTCCCCAGGACTGGTTTCTCCAAGGGACGACTGGCGGCAGTTGTCTCTTCTACTGGCTTGCTTGCGGAACAGTCCGATTCGGACCTGGAGCCTCTAAGACTCGTCTCCGCCTCGAAAAAGGCCGAGCTTGTCCCTGAAATCAGAGAGCGACTCTCAGCTCGTCTCCCTACCTATATGGTCCCTGCGGTTTGGTTGTGTGTTGAAGCGCTGCCACTTCTGCCATCAGGGAAACTAGACCGCAAGGGTATTTCCACTTGGGTCGCAGGTATGGAAAACGACCCAGATCTTCAGAACAATGCCTCTGCCGCAATCGTCGGCACGGAGGCATCTCAGCCCGCCAACGACAGAGAGGAGGCTTTAGCTGCTGTATATAGCCGTGTCCTCAACATTCCCCGGAACCAGCTCGACTTGAACGAGGGCTTCCTCGCCCTCGGTGGTGATTCGATCGCGGCTATGACATGCATTGGTCTTTGCAAGAAGCGCGGGTTTTCTCTCTCTGTACAGGAGCTGCTGCGCAGCAAATCAATTCGCGACCTCGCAACTCGTGCAAAGACAATCGATCACCTTACGACTTATGAAGAAGCTGTTGATGAGCCATTTAGCTTGTCACCCATCCAGACCCTCCATTTTGGTGTACGCAAAGAGGGCCAAGGCCACTTCAATCAAGGAATCCTCACTCGTTTGAACAAACCTGTCGACGAGCAAACCCTCCGCAAGGCGGTCGAAACTCTGATATCCCGCCACTCAATGCTCCGCGCACGATTCACGGACACGGGATTCGCGACAGCATCCAGTCAACATATCACTCGGGATATTAAGGGATCCTACAGATGGCGGATGCATACTCTTGGCAGCATGGATGAGGTCAAGATCCATGTCGCTGACAGCCAATCTTCTATCAACTGCTTCTCTGGGCCCTTGCTGGCAGTCGATTATTTCTTGGTAAAGGGCCAGCCTAATGTCCTGTCCATGACAGCTCATCACTTGGTTGTTGACATTGTCTCCTGGAGAATCATTCTGGAAGATTTGGAAGACATCATCTTAAACCCCAAGAAGACAGGAACCAGTGATGCCTCCTTGCCTTTCCAGACCTGGTGCCGCCTGCAGAATGAGCACTGCAAAACGCTCCGGACTGAGCGTAAAGTTGCAACTGACGCTCTCGCAGTACCTGACTTTGGTTACTGGGGGCTTAAGGACACGCAAACCACATATGGCGATGTGGATTGTGCATCGTTTGAGATCGACCCAGCCCACACCAATGCCATCCTCCTTGATTGTCACAAAGCTCTTGGCACGGAGCCAATTGACCTCTTCCTCGCAGCAATGCTCCACTCATTTGGCCGAGCCTTTCCCGATCGTTCTCTTCCAACTATTTACAATGAAGGTCACGGACGAGAAGTTTGGGACCCGTCCATCGATATCTCGCACACCGTCGGCTGGTTCACCATTCTGCACCCTATCTTCTTGTCCGCATACAACGCAGGTAACCCCATAGATACCCTCATCCAGGTGAAGGATCTTCGCCGCCGTGTCTCGGACAATGGTCGCGCGGATTTCACCAGCAGAGTTTTGCCAGCCCAGGGCAACCGTCAATCTGAGCACCCACACCCCTTCGAGATGTCGTTCAACTACGTAGGCCAACATCGAGATCTGCAGAGAAAGGATGGTGTCTTCCAGCTTGTTGATCAGATGGCTGGAGAAGCTGGCCAAGGAGGCGGTGCCGCTGACTTTGGAACCGATACTCCCCGCTTTGGTTTGTTTGAAATCTCCGCGATGGTCGTTGCTGGAAAGGTTCGATTCAACTTCTCCTTCAATAGGTTTATGCAGCACCAGAATCGTATCCACAGATGGGTTTCTGAATGCCAGAAGCTGCTGGTGACTCTCGCTGAACAGCTTCCTTCCCTGGGCCCGCGTTTGACACTCAGCTCATTCCCAATGCTTTCGTTGACCTACCCAACCCTGGAGAAGTTGCTCAACGAGAAGTTGCCTGCTATCGGTATTGCTTCCCCGGACCTTGTTGAGGATATCTACCCTTGCTCTCGCATGCAGCAGGGTATCCTCCTTGGTCGCAAGCGTGATAGCTCCTACTACGCTGTCCACGACACCTTTGAGATTAAGGCTACCGGATCTAGCGAGCCGAATCTCGATCGCTTGGTCAATGCATGGCAGCAGGTTGTCTCTCGTCATGCGATGTTCCGCACCATCTTTGTTGAGAACCTCACTCCTCGGGACCCCTTCTGCCAGGTCGTACTGAAGAGCTACGATGCCACTCCAGTGTTCTTGCAGTCTTCCGGGGAAAGTGATGTTATTGCCACATTTGACAAGGAAGACCCCAAGGATTACAGCGAGGCCACACCAGCCTACCGCTTCACTATTTGCCAGACACCCAGTGGCAGGCTGTTTGCTCGCATTGAGATGAGTCATGCTGCGATGGACGGTAACTCTATCTCAATCATCCTCCGTGACTTGCAGCTCGCGTACGCTGGTAGACTTGAGGAAACCCCTCAGCCGTTATTCAAGGATTACATGGAGTACCTCCAGGATGCGCCAAAGGAGGCCAGCATCAACTATTGGCGCTCGTACTTGGACCAAGCCAAGCCCTGCCACTTCCCTGCTCTTACTGACGGTCAACAGTCTGCGAAGGCACTCCGCTCCATTCCGGTCAACTTTGGAGCACTCAATGAACTGCAGACTGTCTGCGAGAAGCGCGGAATTACTCTTGCGAATGTCTTCAATGCCGCTTGGGGCCTCACTCTTCGCGCCTTCTGTGGATCTGACGATGTCTCATTCAGTTACATGGCATCCCTGCGTGATGTGTCTGCTGAGGGCGTCCAGTGGGTCATTGGACCAGTTATCAACCTTCTAGTCTGCCGTATGAGGGTTGCAGATGATGCAAAGCTCAGTGATGTGCTGCATCAAATTCAGAATGACTACGTGGAGAGCCTTGCTTACCGTCACACTTCCCTCATTGACATTCAGCATGCTCTGAAGCTTTCAGACACCAATTTGTTCAATTCTGGTGTCTCCTACCGCCGTCTTCCCAGTTCCAAAGACGCTGTTAGCAGTGATATCGAGTGTGTTGAGGTTGGCTCAATCCACGATCCCGCTGAGTTCCCAGTTTTCATTAACATCGAGGCAATGGACACTACCGCTCGCATCGACCTCAACTACTGGACTACCAACCTCTCTGATTCACAAGCTGCCAATGTAGCCAACACCTATCTGCGTTGCCTCGAGAACATTGTGTCAAACATTGACGGTGAACTCCGCCAGCTAGACAACTTGAGCGACGAAAACCGAGCCCAGATTATGGCTTGGAACAGCAAGACACCCAAGCCATTTGAGAAGTGCGCCCATCAGGTTGTCCAAGAGATGGCCAAGAAGCGCCCTGATGCATTGGCCGTCACCGCTTGGGATGGGAACTTGACTTACTCGAAGCTGGATCAATTTTCCTCCCGCTTGGCAAGCTATCTTGTCACCTTCGGCGTCGGTCCTGGAACCCTAATCCCCGTTTGCTTCGAAAAATCTGTGTGGAACATCGTCTCCACCTTGGCAATTATGAAAGCCGGTGGTGGCTGTATTCCAGTTGCCACACCTGAGAGTTTCACGCTTGTTGAGAAGTGGATTGTCGACAACGCCGTCCAAGTCGCTCTGGCTGCCCCGGAGAAGGCTCAGGTTCTTGAGGATGCCGTGCCGTACGTCATCCCTGTAAGCGAGTCTCTTCTCGAGTACCTCGCCGACGAGGTCCTTAACCCCATGGCAAAACCATCCGACATCGCATACGTTGCTATGAGTGCCGGCACCTCGGGCCCGGCTAAGAGTGTGGTCCTTGACCACTCAACTGTTATGACCCGAGCCGAGGCATTCGCTACAACGATGGCGATTGCCGATGTCTCTAGGACCCTACAGTTCGCAACGCACACATCCGATGCATTCATCGTGGAGACATTCGGCACTTTCATGTGGGGTGGTTGCATTTGTATCCCGGCTGATATTGATCCCGTCACCTTAGCCGCTTCTATCAACGCATTCCATGTTAATGTTGCTAGCATCACCCCGACTGCCGCAAGCTTCTTCTCACCCAAGGATGTTCCGGGAATGCGATCGATCGCGTTGGGCGGCGAAGTTGTTTCACAGAGCGTTCTTGACCACTGGCAGACCGATGACCTCCAGGTCCAGGTCTTGTATGGAACATGTGAGAGCTCGGCTGCATCCTTCCACGTTTTCTGCTCCCAGGATGAAAACGAACCTGGACTTATTGGAAAGAGCACTTCTTGTGTTTCGTGGGTTGTTGATCCCTCCAACCACGATTATCTCGTTCCGATCGGCAGTGTTGGGGAGCTGGTTCTCGAAGGTCCTGTTCTTGCCCGCGGCTACCTTGACGAACAGCTCGTTCAGACCGTAGACTTCTTTGACAATGCTTCTTGGCTTTCTGGAAATCGAGATGGGGGTAAATATGGCCTTTTCAAGACCGGAGATCTTGTTCGGTACAAGTCAGATGGCTCTCTCGTTTTTGTTGGTCGCAAGAGCGATAAGAAGGAATCCGCCCTGGCGAGTGAGCTTATTCAAACTCAGGCTCGCGTTGATTCCTTCCTAGACAACAAGCGGAAGTGCGTTGTGGAGAGTGTGCAGCTGCTACGCGATAATGTGAAGACCAATGCTCTTGTTGCTTTCGTGGTTTCTTCAGATACCAACCCCGTCACTTTCGGAGATCGCGTCCTCCAGTCCGCCACTGCTCAACTCAAAGACGCTGTTTCTAGCCTGCACGCCAATCTGAGTACCAGTCTTCCTGGTAGTAAGGTTCCGAGTTTCTATATCCCCATTTCTTCCCTCCCCTTGACCCTATGTGGAAAGCTAAACCGCCAGGCCCTCAAAACCGAAACACAAGCGCTTCCAAGCAGTGTTATTGAGGCTTTTGAGATCCAGCATTGGAATGGATCTAAGGCTAGCCACCGCGTTTCTCGGCATGCTAGCCTCTCCGAAGCCAATGTGGCTTTCTGGAAGGAGTACCTTGCCGATGTTGAGCCCTGTATTTTCCCGGCACTCGTCCATGGGGCAAGCGACAATACCCGCTCCAAACGCACGCTCAACAAGCAGACAGCTAAAATCCACGCCTTCAGCAGAATGTCTGGCCTTCCTGTGGAAAATCTCTTCCAGTTTGCCTGGGCTGTTGTCCTCCGGTGGTACACCGGCTCAGACGACGTGTGCTTTGGGTATTCTGCCTCAGCTTCGGCGACTAAATCGGAGGCTGAAGGTATTGCCACCTGCCGCTTCCTCGTGCAGAACGAGCAAAAGCTGCAAGAGACCCTCGGAAAAGCAAAGAAGGACTCCGAGAACAGGGCATTGAACGTCGCTCCTTTGCACGCTGTTAAACACCAGCTTGGACTGGATGATACAATGCTTTTCAACACCTCCCTGATTTATCACATGGCTTCGAATCTCCCCAAAGCGAACACCCGTGAACCAATCAGCTCCAGTGCTTACAAGATCTTGGTCGAAGCTGAAGTCTCGCACTCCCACGCCCAGGTCCATTTCAACTACTCCTCAGAATCCCTTTCCTCCTTCCAGGTCAATCATGTCATGGATATGTTTGAGCAGGTTTTGGATGATGTGATTGTCCACAATCTCGGTGGCCGTACCATCGGGGACCTCAATATATTCCCCGAGCGCTCCGTTCGCCAAATCCGTGATTGGAATGCCGCATCCCCTCCACGAGTAGAGAAGTGCGCCGACGAGCTCATTCAACAGCAGGCCCTCCTGCACCCCCGCGCAGAAGCCGTCTGCTCCTGGGACAAGAATTTCACCTACGGGCAGCTTGAGATTGTCTCCAGTCGGTTGGCTCGCCATCTCTCAAGTCTTGGAGTCAAGCCTGAGGGCTTCGTGGTGCTGTGTTTCGAGAAGTCAGCCTGGGCTGTCGTAGCTCAGCTGGCTGTTCTCAAGGCCGGCGGAGCATTCGTCTCGATTGACCCATCTCACCCCGATTCCCGATTGAAGATGCTTATTGATGAAATTGGCACCAGCCTTGTGTTGTGCTCCTCTTCACTCCACACCAAAGTTTCGAAGCTCTGCGCGAAATCGTTCGCTGTCTGCCAGACTTCAATCTCTCAACTTCCTGACTCGCCCTTGGCTTTAGCTGGTGTTCGTCCTACTCCGGAAAATGCTGCATATGCTATCTTCACCTCTGGTACTACCGGAAAGCCGAAAGCAACTGTTGTCGAGCATACTGCCCTTAGCACTACCGCGATTGCTATGAGCGATTCCCTCCACATGAACTCCACAACACGTGCTTTGCAATTCTCTAACTACACCTTCGACGTCAGCATCCTAGAGATCATGATGGTCCTCATGACTGGTGGTTGTGTCTGTATCCCAAGTGAAGAGGAACGTATGAACAACCTGGGTGGTGCCATTCGCCGCATGGAAGCCACCTTCATCTCGGCACCTCCTGCCATTGTCAACACCCTAGAGCCGAAGAACGTTCCCACCCTCAAGGTAATTATCACAGGAGGCGAGAAGATGCCCGCCAACCACATTGACCGCTGGGGCGACCGGTGCGTCATCAATGCCTATGGTCCCTCCGAGGCCACTGTCGTTGCTACAGTTGGTGTCAAGGTCGATTGGGATGGTAACCGTGTTAATGATGATCCTACATCGATTGGAACATCTTCAAACTGTAGAGCCTGGATTGTGGATCCGAGTAACTCCAATCGTCTTCTGCCTGTTGGCGGAGTCGGTGAACTGATTCTTGAAGGAAGTAACATTGCGCGTGAATACCTTGGCAACGAGGAAAAAACCAAGGCCTCTTTCTTCAAGAACCCTACTTGGAACCGTCACTCTGGCTTGCAGGGCGTGTTCAAGCGAAATGATCGCATGTACCGCACTGGTGATCTGGTTCGCTATAACAGCGACGGCAGTCTAGCCTTCATCTCCCGCAAAGACACTCAGATCAAGTTCAATGGCCAGCGAATTGAACTCGAGGAGATCGAACAACAATGTTTGCGCTGCCTGCCCGAGGACTCTCAGGTCGCTGTTGATGTCGTTGTTCCCGAGGAACGGACCATTGCCAAGGGCCTCGCCGCATTTTTCACCGTCCATGACCCAAATTCGAATGGTGGGAGCAGCGATCAATTCGCCCCCACAATTTCTGGTGCCGATCCACTTCTACTGCCGATCTCTGTGTCGAACATGGACGCTATTCAGAAGTTAAAGGGTTCTCTGCCCGAACTTCTGCCTCAGAGTATGATGCCCAGACTCTTCTTCCCTATCCGCAACCTCCCCTTCACTTCCTCCGGAAAGATCGATCGCCGAAGACTGCGGGCTATGGTCCAGTCCTTGTCAAAGGAGACTCTCAAGTCATATATTACCTTCAACACCTCCGACAAAAGGGAGGCTTCTTTGGCCACTGGCCTCGAGACTCAGCTTGTGGCACTGGTGGAAAAGACACTCGACCTTGAAGCTGGCTCTGTGACAGCCGATGACAGCTTCTTCGGTCTCGGTGGTGATTCCTTGTCCGCCATGAACCTCGTCGGCGCTGCTCAGGCAGAGGGCATCGCCCTTACTGTCTCGAGCATCTTCAATTCTCCAATCTTGATCGACATGGCAAAGAGCTGTGTCGTATCTGATGCATCTTGTGAAGTTAAGAAAGAAAACACCAAGTCGTTCTCTCTCCTACCCTCTGGGATTTCCCTCGAAAACGTGATGGATGAGGTCACCGACAACTGCGAAGTATCCGAGGACGTTGTCAGCGATATTTACCCCTGCAGTGCTGTGCAAGAGGGTCTTCTGACCCTCTCTATTAAACACAATGGTGCTTACGTTGCTCAGCCATCGTTCCGTCTTGCTCCTGGCATAGATGTCGGTAAATTCAAAGAGGCCTGGCAACAAACAGTGGCTGACTTGGAAATCCTTCGCACTCGTATTGTCCACACCGAGGCCATGAACTTTGCTCAAGTTGTCCTGAAGGATGGCCCCATCTCCTGGGTCGAAGCAGAGTCATTCGATGCTTTGCCGAACGACTTCCTTCATCTCCCCAAGCAAAATGGAGCACCTCTCACTGGTTACGCCATTGTGCAGCCTCGTGGATCTTCTGATAGCTACTTCATTTGGTCCGTTCATCACGCCCTTTATGATGGTTGGAGTATCCCCTTGGTATTCCGCAAGGTTGAAGAGAACTACTTTGCCTCACAGACCAAGCGTGCTGGCACGCCTTACAGTCTGTTCATCGACTACCTAGTCAAGAAGGACATGGAGGAGTCTGACGCTTTCTGGAAGTCTTATTTGACAGACCTGTCCAGCACTCCTTTCCCACACAACAAAAATGCTCTGCCTGATGCCATGCGTGCTGGAAACACCCAGCACCACACAATGAAGGTTTCCCGCTCTCGCAACAGCGTGGACTTTACGATCCCTGTCCTCATGCGCGCTGCATGGGCAATCGTCATTGCAACCCACACTGCATCTGGTGATGTCTGCTTTGGTGAGACTTTGTCGGGCCGAAACATCGATCTTCCTGGTGTCGCAGACATTGCTGGTCCTGTTTTGACCACTGTCCCCACCCGTGTCCAGGTTGACAATACCTCGTCTACCATGGAGTACTTACAAAAGATCCATCAGTCTACCACCGACATGATCCCACACTTGCACTCTGGTCTGCAACGTATCCGCCAGCTGAACAAGGATACTGCCACAGGCTGCGATTTCAAGAACTTGCTCGTGATCCAGCCAGGCGACGGTGAACTTGACAACAAGATCTGGATTGATGAGAAACGTGAAACAAGCGAAGACTTCTTCACCCACCCCCTTGTTGTCGAATGTGGTATTACCAAGACCAGCATCTCATTCACTGTGCACCACGATGAGCTCGTCATCAACGGATGGCAGACTAAGCGCATCACTGAGCAATTTGCGCATGTTCTGCAGCAATTGATTGCCCTGCCCAAGAACAGCGCGAGCAAGCTTGGAGACTTGGAGGTGATAAGCCCCGAAGATAAAGCTGAAATTGGTACATGGAACGAACGCATTCCGCTCACGGTGGAACGGACTGTTCAGGATTTCATTCGTGAGAAGTGCGATGCGACTCCAAACGCTCAGGCTGTGTGTGCCTGGGATGGCGACCTCACCTATAGAGAATTCTGGGACCTGGCATCTGGCTTCGCCAACTACCTGGTCTCTCGCGGAGTTGGCCCAGAGGTCTTTGTTCCAGTCTGCTTGGACAAGTCAGCTTGGGCAATGGTTACCCTCATCAGTGTGCTCATCGCTGGCGGTGGGTATGTGCCTTTGGATCCCTCCCACCCTACCTCGAGACACGAGGAAATTCTCGCTGATGTCGGTGCCAACATGATACTGTGCACTCCTAACTACACAAACCGCTACAGCCGAGTTGTCAAGACTGTTATCCCCATCAGCAAGGATACGATCAAGGCCTATGGCGCTCTGAAGTCATCTGGCCGTCGCCACACTGAAGTCAAGCCCTCCAATATGGCTTATGCTCTGTTCACTTCTGGCAGCACTGGTCGAGCCAAGGGAATTATTGTCGAGCATCGCAATGTGGTCAGCAGTATTATGGCATTCGCGCCGTGGGTTCGCATGGACCAGACCTCGAGAGTATTCCAATTCGCCTCTCTCACTTTCGATGCCGCTGTTATGGAGACGCTTGCAATTCTCATGCTCGGAGGTACAATCTGTGTCCCCAGCGAAGACGACCGTCTGAATGATGTTGCCGGTGCCATCCGTCGACTCAATGTCACTTGGACTTTCCTCACTCCCTCAATTGCCAGTATAATTGAGCCATCCTCGGTGCCTTGCTTGAAGCACCTTGTTTGCGGTGGTGAGAAGATGTCCAATGAAGTCATCACTAAGTGGGCTAATGCTGTCCACCTTATGAATGGGTACGGACCGACCGAGACGTGTGTCTTTGCAGTGATTGATAATGCGGTCGCTACCAACCGTGATCCTGGTCGTATCGGTTATGGTATTCCTAGTACTCTTACTTGGATTGTTGACCCCGACAACCACGATCGGCTTGCCCCCCTGGGAGCAGTCGGCGAACTTGCACTTGAAGGCGCTCCCTTGGCTCGGGAGTACCTCAAGAACCCCGAGAAAAATGCAGAAGCATTCACCACGGACCCTGCCTGGATCAAGGACTTCACGCCCGCGGTCCCTGGTCCCCGCCGAATCTACAAAACTGGCGATCTTTGCTACTACAACCCTGATGGTTCTGTTCAGTACATCAGCCGGAAGGATCACCAGGTCAAATTGCATGGCCAGCGGATGGAGCTGGGTGAGATTGAGCACCGCCTTTCTGAGGATGTTCTTACCCGCCACGCTGTCGTCGTTCTCCCGAAGAATGGTCCACTTAAGCAGCGCTTGGTGACTGTCATGTCTCTGAACAGTGTTCCAGCCGACACAAAGCTGATTTCTGACAAGCCATGCGAGCTTGTTGACGAGGATGAGCTTGAGCGTCATGCTTACAACGAGCTCGTCGAAGTCCAGCAGAACCTCGAGAACCAGCTGCCCATTTACATGGTCCCGCAGACTTGGGCTCTTATCAAGAAGCTTCCCATGCTCGTTTCTGGAAAGCTTGATCGAAAGAAGATCACTGCTTGGGTTGAGGACATTGATGATGTGTCCTATGACCGTATCATGGCGGATTATGATCGCATCAAGCGTGGCAAGACAGAAGAAAAGCCACAAGACAAACAAGTGAAGAATGGATCGCTCGAAATTGTCCGCGACATCTTCGCACAGGTGTTGAACATCTCCCTACAAAAAGTCAATGTCGACCGCTCTTTCGTCAGCCTGGGTAAGTACCAATACGATCCTCTCGACCTAGGTAACATATTAACCGGTTCTTATAGGCGGCGACAGCATCACTGGAATGGCTGTCATTTCTCGCGCGCGCAAGCAGGGACTTGTTCTCACACTGCACGACATCCTTCAGAGCGGATCAGTTAAGGCACTTGCTCAAACCGCTACTGCCAAAGCACCTGTCGCTAGACGCGAAGAGAAGTCTGGTGAAGGCTTCGCGCTTTCGCCTGTCCAGAGGCTCTACTTCCAGTGTTCGGACTCCTTCAAGGGCACTGCTCGATTCAACCAGAGCATCACTGTTCGCATCGCTCGCCGTTGTGAGGGTGAGGTGCTCAAGCGCGCTCTCAAGGCTGTTATTAGCCAGCATGTTATGTTCCGCGCACGCTTCAGCAAATCCAATGGCGGCACCTGGCAACAGAAAACCGCAGCGGTAAGCTCACTCGAAAGCCTTCCCCGAATATGTTCTAACTCATCCTCACAGGAGGTTGATGAATCCTTCCGATTCCGCGTCCACTCTGTGGGCGATACCCGGGCGATGGTTCCGAAGATTGCTGACAGTCAAACTTGCCTGGATCCTGTCAATGGACCTATACTGGCGGCTGACCTGTTCAACCTTCGCACTGGTGGTCAGGTCTTATTCCTTGTCGCTCACCATCTCTGCATTGACATGGTATCATGGCGCATCGTGCTTCAGGACCTCGAAGAGCTCGTTGTTTCTGGATCTCTCTCACTCGAAAAGGCATTGTCCTTCCAAAGCTGGTGTGCCATGCAGGCCGAGAGAGCCAAGACGCACGATGCTGCTCTTGCTCTGCCTTTCACCCCCGAGAAGCCGAACTTGCTTTACTGGGGCATGCAAGACTCACCCAATGTGTATGGGGATATCAAGATGGAATCCTTCACGTTGAGCGAGGATATCACCCAATTTATTATGGATGACTGCCACAGTGTCTTCCGGACTGACACTGTGGACATCCTGCTGTCTGCTATTGTCCATTCCTTTGGTCGGACCTTCACCGATCGCAAGGTTCCGACTATTTACAACGAAGGCCATGGCAGAGAACCATGGGAAGCCGACATTGATCTTTCCAGAACGGTTGGCTGGTTTACTACCATGACACCTTTGCTAGTGGATCCGGAAGCTCGTAAGTTCAACCTGCCTCATCTTCCCAACAAAAAGCTAACGCAAGAAGGTGCTCTTACCGACATTATCAAGCGTGTCAAGGACACCAGGCGCAAGATTGCAGACAACGGACGTCCTTACTTCGCTAAAAGCCTGCTTCAGGACCAGACTGCGGATTTCCCTGTCCCGTTGGAAATCCTATTCAACTATCTGGGTAAAATGCAGCAGCTTGAGCGAGCTGATTCGTTGTTCCATCATCATGGCAATGTCTTTGATAGCTCGGACTTTGCTGTCGCAGGCGACATGGGCCCTCAGACTGCTCGTTTTGCCCTCTTCGAAGTATCTGCTATTGTAATCAAAGACCGCTTGAATGTTGCCTTTACCTACAACAACAAAATGCAACATGAGGGCCCAATCCGCCGCTGGATTCTCCAGTGCAAGCAGACTCTCGAGAAGGATATCCTCACACTGAGAACCACTACTCCTGAGCCCACTCTCAGCGACTATCCGCTCCTCCCAATCAACTATCACGGCCTCCAGATGCTCACCGCAAGCACCTTCCGTAAGGCGGGTATTCGGAGCAAGGATGACGTCGAGGATATCTACCCCTGCTCTCCCATGCAGGAGGGCCTCTTGCTTAGCCAGCTCCGTGATCCGAATGCCTACATGTTCCATACTGTGTTTGAGATCAAGGATGCAAAATCTGGCAAGGTCGATGCCGAAGGACTCGCCCGCGCCTGGCAAGCCCTCGTCGACCGTCACCCAGTGCTGCGAACTATTTTCGTCGACAGCAACTACACAGGTGGATCCTTCGATCAACTGGTGCTCAAGAACCTTTCTGACAATATCCTCCGCGTGGAATGTCAAGACTCGCAAGTTGAGGAGAAGTTAGCTGCCATCTCTCTTCGTGATAGGAATGCCATGCGCCAATCGAAGCTTTCTCACCAACTGACCGTCTGCAAAACAAATACCGGACGCGTGATCCTCAAGCTGGAGATTAACCATGCCATTATCGATGGTGGCTCGGTTGATGTACTCCTACGTGACCTGACTCTCGCCTACGAGCGGAAGATCGCCGAGGGATCAGGTCCTCTCTTCAGCGACTATATCAAGTTTATCAGAACTCAGAGCCAGAGTGACGCTCTTAATCACTGGAAGCAATACCTGGGCGGAGTTAGGCCATGCCACCTTGCTCCATCGGCTGTCTTCGAAGCCAAGAGAGAACTAAAGGGTGTTATGATGAACTTCCAGCGATTCCCTGAGCTGCTTCAGTTCTGCGAGCGCAGCTCTGTGACTCTCGCCAACCTGACCCTGTCCGCCTGGGCCATCGTCCTGCGGCAGTTCACTAACTCCGATGACGTTTGTTTCGGATATCTTTCAGCCGGTCGCGATGCCCCTGTCAATGGCATCCAGGACATGGTTGGAATCTTTATTAACATGCTTTGTTGTCGAGTTCAGTTCTCCGACCGGCAGACCTTGGCAGATGTGTCGAAGAATGTTCAAGATGCCCACGTTAGATGCATTCCTCATCAAAGCTGCTCTTTGGCCAGTATCCAACACGAGCTTGGTTGGCAAGGACAGTCCCTCTTCAATACTACCTTATCAATCCAGAACCACTCCGTTGCGGGTGGTGCCAAGGACAAGGGTTTGTCCTTCGATCTTCAGCACGCACACGATCCCAGCGAGGTGAGTACCAGCCCTTCTAATGATTGTACAAACACTGACCCCATTTAGTATGCGGTCACTGTAAACGTTGAGATTGCCCGAGGCCAGGAGGGTGTTCTTTTGAGATACTGGAACGATACTGTATCTGACGAAGAAGCCCAGGCTCTAGCTGACACCATCGCCAAGGTGTTCACCGGCTTCATTGAATCCCCGGCTGCGACCTTGTTGCAGTCCAAATTCGCCTCCGAGGCTGAGCCCGAGTCATTGGATTGGGATCGCTCCCAGACCACACTGGCTGACAAGGCAAAGTCGACTGGCGAAGCGATTGACAGCAGTGCTATTCAGAAAATTATTGATGATCGTGTTCACGAGATTATTGGTCAGATGTTGAGAGAAGGAAAACTGACGGTGCCTCCCATCCGTACGGAAGGGTTGTCAAACTATGGTGGTCACACTGACACCATACCCGACTCACCGTACCAGTTAGGTATCCAAGGAGCAGATGATTCAGGTGTTTGTTCGGCGACCTCCCGATCCAGTGAGGATGGGATGTCGGCCGATGTGGAAAGGAAACTGTGGAATCTTTGGAGCACAGCGCTTGGTCTCTCACCCAACGCGGTAAGACACCAGGACAGCTTCTTCAAGTTGGGTGGTGACAGTATAACCGCTATGAAGATGGTCAGTGCTGCTCGCGAAGAGGGCCTGGTCCTTACCGTTGCAGATGTCTTCAACAACCCTGTGTTCGAGGACATGCTGTCAACAGTACGAGCCGCGAACGTCACTCAGCAGATGCTGAATGTCGATCTCAAGTCTGGCGGTCACAGGGAGGTTGATAGTGACTTGCTCAATATCACCCCGACGACACTGGGGCCCAGCCCCTCCACTGAGAGCCTCGAGGTTCTCAGGCCATCGTGCATCGATGATGCCGCGGTCCAAAGCGGTATCTGCCCTAAGATCGGTGTCTTCAAGGGTGGTATAGCCGATGTCCTACCTGTCACAGACTTCCAGGCTATGTCTCTGACGGCAACTCTCTTCAAGTCGCGATGGATGCTTAACTACTTCTATCTCGAGGGCAATGGTCCCTTAGACCTGAGACGCCTTCGTGAGAGTTGCTTGAAGGTGGTCGATGCCTTTGATATTCTACGGACAGTCTTTGTGTGCTTCCATGACCAGTTCTTCCAGGTCGTGTTGCGCAAGATCCGCCCCAGCATCTTTGTTTATGAGACTGACCGCGCTCTGGATGAATTCACCATGACCCTCCAACAGAGAGATCGCGAATATGGATCCCGCGAAGGCGAGCAGTACGTGCAGTTCTACGTTGTCAAGAAGAAGGGCAGCGACCAGCACCGTATCTTGGTCCGTCTTTCTCACACTCAATATGATGGAGTGTGCTTGCCGAAGATCATGGCTGCCATTAAGCACGGATATGAAGGCACCCCGCTTCCCCCGGTGACTCCCTTCGCTGGATACTTGCGCCAGTTGCCAGGAACAATTACCCCAGACCATTACCGCCACTGGACCGATCTTCTCAAGGGCTCCCGCATGACCCAAGTTGTCCACAGAAAGGGCACCAGCATGTTCCAGAACGTTGGAGCATTCACCGAGATTCATAGAAAGATTGAGATCCCGCCTACTGCCCTTGGAAATGTCACCATCGCAACTGTCATGCAGGCTGCCTGGGCTCTGGCCCTTGCCAAGCTAACTGCTCAATCCGATGTGGTATTTGGTCTGACAATCAGCGGTCGGAACGCCACAGTGCCCGGCATTGATAACACCGTTGGCCCCTGCGTTAATGTCATTCCAGTGCGCGTGAAGCTTGACGAGAAATGGACTGGTGTCGACCTCTTCCGCTACCTCCAAGATCAGCAGGTCTCCAATATGCCCTTCGAGTCTCTGGGCTTCCGCGAGATCATCAAGCAATGTACCGATTGGCCTGACTGGACCTACTTCACCACCTCGGTCTTCCACCAGAATGTCGACTACGAGGGAACCATGGAGCTAGACACCAACAAGTACCGCATGGGTGGTGTTGGCGTCAACGACAACCTGGCCGATCTCACCATGGTCTCCCGCCCCTCTGGCGAACGTGACCTCGATGTCACCCTCGGCTACTCCGAAAAGGGGCCTGTGATGCCATTCTTTGCATCAAAGGTTCTTGACATGGCCTGTGAGATTGCGCAGTCACTCGTGGCCAACCCAACAGCCTCGCTGCCCTCCGCGAGCATGCTGCGCTCTCTCCCACCTCAGACCATCGACGACCTGTCTCGACCAACGGACGAACACTTCCTCAGTGCACATCTCAAGTCACGCTCCATCGCAGAGTTGCTTGTGCATTCTGATATTCTATCTCGCTCATGGCACCAGGTCCTCCCCAGCCCCGCTACCACGGGCCCCGTCGACCCAGAAGCTGAAAAGCCCACTCACCAATCCGCGTTCCAGTTGGACTCATCCTTCTTTGACCTCGGTGGTGATGTCTTCAATCTGGCTCAGCTTACCTGGCTTCTTGAGCAAGAGGGGCTCAAGGTTCGCCTTGAGGATCTCATTGAACATCCCTCTTTCCTGGGCCAAATGGCCGTGCTGGCTTTGCATAATTCCAAGCACGTGGATGATAAGCCAGCAGAGATTCTTGCCACCGGTGCTGCATCCCCTGATCCTGTCGCTCGCATCGAGAAGAAGAAGACATGGTCGAAGGCGGCCATGACCATTGCGCGAAAGTTGACCGGGCGAAACACAGTCACCACTCGAGCTTGATATTATTACTATTGAGCTCGCATCCGCGAAGAAAAACACAGAAAGCAAAAAAAAAAAAAAAAAAAAGAAAAGAAAAGAAAAAGTCACCCCCAAAAACTCGCTCATTGGCAATTTCTTACGTCTCCATGTTTATGTTCCACGTTTTGTCTTCTTGGTGTCTTCATTATATTTTATGGCTTTGGCATTTTGGCTTCGAGATTGGGTACATATGGCATTCAATCGTCTTTACTCACTATATTCGCTCTTTACCTCTATCTACCTGTCTACTCTGTTATTTTTGTGCTTGCTGCTTCTTTGTTATACTCTAATACGCGGAAACTTGCCTATTGAATATTCTCCCCCCGTACAAGAGTAGCAAAGTAGAAATTGTAGACGATGTCGTGACATAATAGGCTTGTATAAAACAACATGATTGAATCTGAGATGGCTGAAACTCGAAGGGTATTATATGCAAGGGGTGGATGTGCTACGACGAGTAACCACGTTGTGATTAAATGTGCGCACAACCCAGCTAATATCAAAGACCGAAACATGTACAATAAAACCACATAAAACAATCGTTTTCGTGTATTTTTAAACAGAATCTCGAGACCAAGTCCCACGCGCTCGGATCTGCTTCCCGAACCTGTAAAACAGATATGGAATGGGGATGAGCGCAACGGAGATGAAGCCCAGTACACTAGCAGCCCAAGGAACACCAAGATTATGGAACATGGCACTTGTGAAGAGCGGGAAACAGCCCGCAAACACGGAGCGTAGGAAAGTGTTTGCAGCGATGGCGCTGGCAGCGTATTTCTGGAATGTATCAATGAGGTAGTTGAGAGCAGCCTGGAAGATCGTGAAAAAGCCGAAGCCCATCATGACCGCACCGATATTCGGGCAAATCCAGTGGAAATTCTTTGGACTTGTCCAACCGAAGACGAATAGGCCGGCAGCAAAAATTACAGAGCCCAGCATCATTGGCGGGAGTCGAGCCTCGGGGATGGCGCGATTGTTATTTGCTTTGAAGCGCTTGAGGTAGAATTTCTGGTTGGCAAGGTTGATCCCTCCGCCCATTAGGATGCCAACTAAGTATGCGAGGAAGGGCAGGGCGCCGACAACTTGGTTCCAGCCGCGTATTTCCTGGAAGACGATTGGGAAGGCTGCTAGACTGAGGTAGAGGATACCGTAGACGAATGATGCGTAGAGGGCAACGAGGAAGCAGATTGGGGTTGTGAGGAGTTGGAAGGGACGGATGAGGTACTTGTTGCCTATTTCTTTGAGGGTCACATCCCACTCTTCATGGCGTGCATGGAGGGCCCAGTTGCCGCTTTCGAAGCGCAGTCGTTGCGCCTTATACACCAGCAGGACTGGTGGATAACTCTCGTCAACAAAGAGGATGTCCATGATGAGGAAGAACATCATCATAATACCGGTGATCTAGTAGATATTAGCATAGTTTCAACACCGGAGACGTGGAAAACTTACATATTCAGTCCAGCGCCATCCTAGATCGCTCTGGACGATGGCACCACCCGCGATGGGTCCAATTACAGGCCCACCCACAACAGCCATAGCATAGCCAACAATAGCAGCTCCACGCTGTTCGGGGGTCCAGATATCACCCAGGACTCCGCCGGTGTTGGTAACAGGGGCGGAACCGAAGAAGCCCGTAAAGAATCTAGTGATCATGATAGTCTGTACATCTTTCGCGGTGGCAGTCGCGAAGGAAAAGATGGCCGCGAGAAAGTAGGGTGGCAAAACTGCCGTTTTGCGTCCATAGAGCTCAGAGAGAGGTGCCCAGAGCAAGGGCCCCAATCCCAAGCCAAACAAGAGCAATGAGGTGCCGAGTGTAGCGACCTCACTCGAGATGCCGAACTCCTCGCTAATCTGTGCCTGACCCGTCGAGTAACTAACAATGTAGTTAGTTAAATGAATCTATAAACCGTCAAGCAAGCAGAAATGAACATACATTGAACTCGCCCATGTCGCACCTGCAATTGGATAACTGCGATTAGCGTTGTTCTTCACAATTCATTATTTCCCCAGCATTGCCTGCGGACATACCCATAGTAGTTAATCCATACAACACCGTCGTGATAGCCTTCTTCCTGAAACTCCAGTTCAATGGTCTGTAAGGATCATCCGGACCGTCGAAATCCACAATAACATCGGGACTTGTCTTGGTGTGGGTGAGTGGATGACTGAATTTCGCTGTCTGGCCGGGCTCTCGACTCCGAATGCGCGAGACTATTGATTGTGTGCGCTGTTCGAAGGCTGAATACCCCGATGCCGCTGTACTTTGCTTTTCTAATCTAGCAATTTCATTCGCCGCATTGTCGCTGCGATGCGGTTCGATAGACTCGATATCATCGCTAGAATTGCTGGCGGGATAGCCATGTTCTGTCCGTTCGGCCATTATCACGCACAATTTATTGGCTGGAATGTCGTAGGCCCAGGGTTAGAGCTGCGAAGGTGGAATATAGGAGACGAGATATTATGAAGTCGACTAAATTACGGTGGAAAAGTCCACGGAAAAAAAAGAATTTCGGAGATAAGAAGTGGATATGACGGGACAGGTCTCAAGCCGAGCTAGTTTATAGAATTAGGAACTGTAAGGCTGAGAGATATCGGGGATCTAGAGTTGTTTTATTTGCTTCCGAGATTTTTGTCGGACGTCCGATGGGAAAGCCGTGTTATCCGAGAGCTTCCAAGGTTCCTGTCAGGTTGCCGATCTCGGTGCCTAATTAATCCTAAGATACCTGAATGGCTCGTTCTCGGGGTCCTTTTCGACCACCGAGACTTATCATGCCAGTCCAGGACCTGTGCAGGAATACTGGAGCTCGGATTTAGTGGCCATGGGGCCGAAGGGCCGACTGCTATAAGTGGAACGACTCCATCTGGGCCTGTTAGAGCCAATTAAATTCATGTTCAAGCATTGACGTTTTACGTCTTGTCGATTGGGGTAACTAAATTGTAGATGTAATGAGGGTTGGAGTATCACATGATATCCTTGTGCTGATGGGAAAGGGAGTAAAAAGGGATGTAAAAAAAAACATCGTAAAACATCTAACCCTAACATCTACTTGTACTCTATACGTGTATGTTACACAAGTTATCCGGGGCAGCTATAAACAGAGACGTGCCCAAGGATTGAAACAGACACAATAATGGCCATTAGATTGTCGGGTGCATGCTCTCCCATTTATGGACTGCTTCCATCGCGGCAGTAACCTTGAGTCCAATACGGGCATCGAGCTCGTAGCTCTCCCAGCGAGCAGCATGGTCAAGGTACACCTTGCACTCGGCTACCTGCTTTCTCTCAGCCTCCTTGATCGTCTCCCCAGAACCTGTGGACGTTTCGTCCGACGCCTTGGGGGAAGCAGCGATTCCATGCAAGTCCTGGTATGTTGGACGCTCCATCCAGAAGTTAGCGGCCATTTCGAAATGCGCAACTGGGTGGACCCAGTCATCCTTCAGGTGGCCCTTGAACACAGACTTGTCGTGGTTTAACACGCGAGTCTGCAGGATATTTTTCGCCTCGTGGTGTCTGTGCAGAGACCGGAAAATGGCAGCCCGGAGAAGCTCCAGGATCGCTTTTTCTTCGGTCCCCTCGCGAGACCATGTCTTGTTGTATTTGCTTTCGCACCAATCAAGCCGGACCAGGGACTCTTCTAGCTGCTCGTTGGTCATGCGACTGTGTCCGTTCCAGAAGAAGATCATTTCTTCGATGGGGTCAACTCCAACCGCATCCACCAGAGGCACGTTCCATTCTTTGGCGCGCGCCTCCCACTTGGCAAGCTTCCGTGTCACAAAGATATCGAACGGCAGTTGTCGGGCCATGAATTTCTTCTTCCCGGCGAATTCGGGTGCCTTCCGCATGTATACGGTGGCTTTCTTAGCATGTTCCTCTGCAAGCTTTGGGTCGTTGAGTGATTGCCGGTACAGGGCAACATGGCACGACCCGGCGATGTAATAATACAATGAACGAGACCACGAGTTGAGGTCCACACACTGAAATAATTAGCTTGATGATTCAGAAATATCTGCAAAAAAAAAATCTTACCTCGATGAATGCCTCAGCACAGACATCGTATTTATGAAGGAACAGTGCGTTCAAGCTCTTTTCGAACACGCACAGCGCCTCGACCTGCTTGAGCGGGCTCTTCTTGTCAGTGCACAACAGTTCCAGGGCGCTTTCCAGCTCCTTGTTCGCGCCTAACATGCGCGATTCTTCGATCACCCAAAGTTGACTGTTAGGGAACCGAGACCGCATCTCCGCCAGCAACGCAGCCAGCCTCTCCTGTGGGTATCCCTCAACGTCAGTTTCGCCAGGAGTTGGGTCGGGCATAATATCGCAGTAGCGGACAAAGCCATTGTAATATCCTAATAGTGCCAAGGCAGCCATGGCACCGATGAAGTTGTGGAACTTGCTGGCTTGCCAGAGCATTCTCAGCCCTCGTTGCTTGTCGCCGCGGAAGCCAATAATGGAAAGAAGCTTGCTGAATGCTGGTGGAACCATGGAAATCAACAGAAGAAGAATACCAAAGCAGAAGTTGGCACCAGAATGCACAAAAACATCGATTTCATTCTTGAAGATGTCGGAGTCGGGGTCGTGGTGGATATGCTTTGCAGGTGTGGAAGTGCCCGTCGAGGTATCTGGAGACGCCCCTCGGGGGAGATAGACATTCCATTCATTGACGAATTGAGCTCGGCTTGCTCGATGGTAGCCTCTTTTGTGCCGTTTTTCGATAAAAGACTGGATGATTCTGACTTCATGTCTGTGCATGCAGCGCTCGAGGTTGAGAGGTCACTCGTGCTAGGCAGTAGAACTCTGTGTATATTCCTCTGCTCCATAAACTTCTCCTCCATCTTCATGATAGCGTCTAGAGCGATGTACGCCTTTCTCAGCCGATAGAATGCTTTGATGCTTTCTGTCAGGCTTTCATTCAGTACCCCAACCACAGCACTCATCAATTGAGCGATTGCTTGGCACAGCGCATATTCGGTGCCGGCAGCATATATATCGGAGTGAAAGGCATTGGGTGCTTGGGGGTTTTGCTGGGACCGGGTTTGATCGTTGGCCGCGCTGGTTTCTGCTTCATAAAGACGCTCGGATGCTGCGGGATTGTCAGAAACAGTGGAATTAAAAGATAAAAAGAGCATGGACCTAGTCGCATAATCTCCTGCTCAAAGCCTAATGTTGCCCGGACGAATGCGACCACGCCTTTACCCAACTACTCGATCGAGAGTCAGCATCTTTCCTCGAGGGCTGTGTTACGTCATAGCTCATAGTGACGATCACTCACATTGTGAAAAGACGAAGTACCCGTGGAGAGACCACTCTCCGCACCATCAACATCGTCATTGAGAATCCGTGTTGCCGCTAGATGGGCATGGCATTAGTCGGTGCCTGAAGGTCGCACGTTCCCCGTTCCCCACAGGACATACCTGTCATTGCCTCATGCACTAGTTCAGAATACCGCGGTCAGCATGCAATCAAACGACCACTATTGGCTTTGCTAGAGTATATAGCACCACTCACAGTCTTTCAACTCAACCACCGAGTCCACAGACCCCGCTGGCTTTTTGCCGTACAACCAGGAGCCGACTCGCAACATGGCGAAAACCGCTGGCAGTGAGTATGAAGAATGAATCTTTCAATGAGGACACAATCAACGATGATCTCAGGTCAGATCAATCCGATCAAGCCGAAAAGAGAGAGCGCCGGATCGGGAAGAATGTCAATATGTCAACTGTGCGATAGCGGAAACACGATGGACGAGAACATCACTCATATGGAGAGTAACAAAGAGAAAGGGGGAAACACAAAGAAGTGGAGAGGGGAAGAAGAAAAGTCGAGGGGGGAGGGGCGAGATGTAATATAACAAAACACGTCTAGGCTGAGGCTCTCTCTTCCCATGGTTTCTTTTCGCCGGCAGCTCCGCGTGTGGCTATTCCTTTTATAGAAGGTCAAGCCCAAATTGACTGGGTTGTTTGGGATTATTTATATTGTATATTACTCTCTTCTATTCACTTCTTCAATATCATCATTCCAATTTTTCATTTCTTTTTATTTGAATCCCAACGCTGTATCTGTTTTCCAACGTTGTCTCCCAACTACATCATCGTTATCGCCTTATCGCGGTCTTACTAAGTCAAACCTCCGACCTCCGACCTCAAAGCTGCCACATCCACGTCCACATCTCCACCTATCTACCTTTGATCCTCCCGGTCTATCACATCTACTACAATGTCAAACCCAACTACCCAGAAGGCCGATGCCACAGAGCAGGCCCCGCCACAAGTCAAGCCCCAAGTCCTAGAGGAAGATGACGAGTTCGAGGATTTCCCCGTTGAAGGTACCGACCAAGCACTCAAGCTCTACCCTGGAGCAACGAAGCTAACTCGACGACATCTAGACTGGCCCCAAGAAGAAGCCGAACAGACCAATGGCTCGACAGCAAATGACGGTAGCGAGCACCTGTGGGAAGAGAGCTGGGATGACGATGATGCGGCGGAGGACTTCTCAAAGCAGCTCCAGTGAGTTCGACTTTCGCTATACTCCCATTCACATTCACATCCCTCCACTTCGATTCCCATTTATTCCCTATCCCTTGTTTTCAAATTTTATTCCATTTCATATCTACACCGCAACCGACGCTCGCGCCCCGGATCCCACATCCCCGCCACAGCTGTCAGCTTCCCCTCCTTCGCCGCACCCACTAACATGCATCACCTCATCCAGGGAAGAATTGAAGAAAGTCGAAGCATCGGCTTAGACCTAGATGAGACCGAACAAGCACACCAAAAAGAGATAACCCCCGCGTCGGGTTTCGGGATGGGTTCATTATCGAGTTGGCTGGCCATTTCATCTCGCACACTATACCCCCCTGTCTTTGGAACCAATGGGAGGATTCAGAAACCATAATTGCCGCATGCATTTGTCGGGAGCTTGTCGGGGAGGGAATGAGACACGGTTCTTTTGACTTTTTTTTACGATTCATTACTCGGAGCGCAGATCTTGCTTTCTGGATTACTATCATGATGTTTTCTTTGATGTTTTTCCAATATCAAAGCTTCTCATTCTGCCCAAGTCTAAAGTGGTGTTTTGTAGGATAGGATGAACTGAAGTATCAGCGGAAGTTGCGAGATGGAGATGTGAGTGGGTTTGGCACGGTTCCATTCGGTTTACATGCCGCTGTGGCGCTGCTATCCTATTTATTCACCGTAGGAATCTCTTCGCGCATTTATACACGACTATTGACCACGGGATATCTCTTAACGTAGCGACTAAAGCTTTGGTTTCGTACCTGGGCACAACACTTAGTTATCCGATATAAGAGCACAATGGAGATTTTTTTTTTAAAAGAAGTGTGTTTGTAATTAAAGGAAATTCATTGGCTGTGTACATTACAGTTTCATAAACATGCGAGACGAGAGAAAAGCCGATAAAGACTCTCTTCGCCGACTAATTTTCATCATTTACTTACTGGACAGAGCAGCAACACCGGGAAGCTCCTTGCCCTCGAGAAGCTCGAGCGAAGCACCGCCACCAGTCGAGACGTGCGAGATCTTGTCCTCGGCCTTGTACTTAGCGGCCACGGTAGCAGTATCACCACCACCGATGATGACGATGGAGCCAGACTCGGCAGCCTTGACAGCGGCATCGAGGGTAGCCTCGGTAGCGCTGGCGAAGGGCTTAAGCTCGAAGACACCGGGGGGACCGTTCCAGAGGATGGTCTTGGCTTCGGCGATGGTCTTCTGGTAGAGCTTGACACTCTCGGGGCCAACATCCAGACCCATGAAGCCGTCGGGGATACCGGTGGCATCAGTGGCGGCACCAACGGTGGCATCGGCGGAGAACTTATCGGCGGTGACGTAGTCAACGGGGAGGACGATCTCGACGTTGTACTTCTTGGCCTTCTCGACGATCTCGCCGACAATCTTGCTGCCGGCCTCGTCGAAGAGACTGTTACCGATCTTGACGTTCTCAAGAGTCTTCTTGAAAGTGAAGGCCATTCCACCGGTGATGATGAGGCTGTTAACCTTGGGCAGGAGGTTATCGATCAGCTGGATCTTGTCGGACACCTTGGCACCACCAAGGATGGCGAGGAAGGGACGGGCGGGGCTCTCAAGAGCCTTGGCGAAGTACTCCAGCTCCTTCTTCACGAGGAAACCGGCGGCCTTCTGGGGGAGGTCCACACCGACCATGGAGCTGTGAGCGCGGTGTGCGGTACCGAAAGCATCGTCTGGATAAATGTTAGAAATGAAAGAATGGGAAATCGGAACATTATCGTGGGGTTACGTACTGACGTAAACGTCACCGAGGGCAGTGAGGCCCTTGCGGAACGCATCAACATCGGCCTTGTCAGCCTTGACCTTCTTGCCCTCGGCATCCTTGGAGCTGCCCTCCTCCTCAGCGTGGAAACGCAGGTTCTCAAGGAGAATGACCTGGCCGTCGGTGGCCTTGTTCACGGTCTCCTCGGTCTGGGGACCAACGCAGTCCTCAGTGAAGGTTACGCTCTTGCCGAGAAGCTTCTCAAGCACGGGAACAACGGGCTTCAGGCTGTACTTGGGGTTGACCTTGCCATCGGGGCGGCCGAGGTGGGACATGAGCACAACGGCCTTGGCACCGTTGTCGATAGCATACTTGATGGTGGGCAGAGCACCAACGATACGCTGGGGGTTGGTAACGTTCTTGTTCTCATCGAGGGGAACATTGAAGTCAACCTGTTTCAATCAGCGGTTAGGGGCTGCGAGTAATAAAGCTCAATTGACTGGAAGCTTACCCGGATCAAGACACGCTTGCCCTTGAGATCGACATCAGTAACGGGGAGCTTGTTGGAGAGAGACATTGTAGGTGGTTGATGGTATGACAATGGGAAAAGAAGTAAGAAAAGGGATAGAAGTAGGAGAAAGAACTAATCAGGCCACGGTGAGTCGCGATCAGTCGAGAGTGGAGGGGTCAGTTATGGTGGGGCAGGCCGGTGAAGAGGTCGCAACCGTAGCAACCTAGGTACTTACCGGTGATGTACTTGGTCTCATGAGGTACTTATTCAAAGTATGATAAAAGTAGTGTTTCCGAAGTATCTCTATAAAATTGGTACCTCAATTTCCCGTACCCGACTATCCCCGGAGAACTGATCGGGCTGACGCGGGACTGATGTCAGAGCTGCTTGTTGATACGGGGAAGGCCGGGCCATAAAGGTCCTCTTTAGTCCTCTTTGGTCCTCTTTGGTCCTCTTTAGCCTCGGAGTCGGGCAATTCTGGGAAGATTACCTCTACGGATGGAAATGTCCATAGCCGCTACATGCTTAGATGTTTTCCGAGTCTCATGTGAAGCTCCAACGGAGGGGTGAAAGGCTAAATAGCTGAAAAGCAGTATTTTCCTAAAGCATCTAAGTCAAATCACGAAAATTGTCAATAGCAAAACCCCCAGTTGGTATTCCCAAATGTGTAAAATCTGAACCTTTGAAATGCGGACCCTGTCGGTGGGCAAATACTAGGACCATGTACATGACAGCTACACTGATCAACCGGAACGCCCGAATTATTTAGCAAAAGAGTGCAATTTATAGCCTTTATAGCCCGAATCGTTATCATGATATTCGCGTTGGGTAGTGTTCAATTAGACCTCCTCGGCGGAGTTAGTCAGAGAAAGGTATGCGGTCCACGCAATACCAACGGTCGAGACGAATGGCTGGGTTAGGAAGTCAGCACGAGCCCCATCTTAACGCGCAGAACTTGGGAGACTCACAATCTGAAACTGAATGGGAATGACCCGGAAGTTTAGGATCTGCACTGCCGGCCAGAGCACAAAGTTGGCCTTCAGGGTGGGCAGGTAGACATCACGGAACTTGTGTGTCAATGCCCTTCTACCACCGCCCTCGGCGATCGTCATGTAGGTAAAAAAGCACGCCAGACCTAGAATAAATCAGCCCAGCCCCAAAACATCCCAAAGTAGCTAAAGGCGGAGCATACCAAATGGCGCAAAAATGAGCTGGTCAAAAGCGACACGCTTGAAAGCTGGAGCCGTTGGATTCTTCTTGGTGAGCGGGAATGCTCTGGACAAGAATCCGAACCACTGGAACTGCAGCGGGGCCATGAAGAAACCATAAGCCATGAATCTCGTCAAACGCTCGAAATCGAAAGGCGGCACCGAGGTCCGGCCATATCCCAGTTCTCCTAGAGCAGGGGCCTTGTGCTTGTCAATGTCGGGAATCTCTATCGAAAGGAACTCGTCTCCGCTTGTCTGAAGCCGGCGGGTCCGGAAAGCCGTAATCAGCTGCGCAACGGTATCGGCAACGCCACCAAGCACCTATAGCATCCATTTGGTTAACTGTCGGGCCATAAGGTAATGAATATCGCGGGCGCTTACAGCGTTGGTGACCATCGTCGTGAGCACTATTCATAGCAGTGATGTCAGTCTGTGATCCCGCGGGAACCGGCGGCAAAAGGCTTACCTGGCCTTTCAGCATAGTAGGTATTAAATTTGGCAGCGAGGCGTGCTGCTACTGCCATCTCGACGAGGAAAATGATTGTGTGCAATAAAGGCTAGAATGATAATGACAATAGGATTAGTGGCTGTAAACAGATTGGAAGGTGACAACATGCCAGCGTCAGCAAGGGGCACCAAACATACCAACCGACCGTAAATGTATCTCTTATTCAGTCCGTCCAGGACTTTCCGCTTCACAGAGCAGATCATGCTAGAGGATTCTGATCACTGGAGGAGAGTGAGAGGCAAGATCTCTGGGGAGTTGCCAAGTGCGCCAGTATGACGCAAAGTCCAGGGACACCGGGGCAGTTGAAAAGCAGGGCTGAGAAACTGGATATTGAACCCAATCCCCAAGGGTTATGAGAAAATCGTAGATAAGATGATATCAAAGAAAGAAGATAACCCTCTCCAAGTTCCCACAAAGTCACCTGGCCAACTACGACGCTGAGTCGATTACCCCGTGATCTCCTTCCACCAATCACATTCCTTGAACTTTATTTTGCTGCCTACAACCGGCGGTATATATATCTACGTACTACCTACATATATACATAGGTACATACATATTGTATATATGTAGGTAGTACTCTACAATTGACCCTATAATAATAATACATTCATGTGCCTCATAAATACGTATGACCAAGAATATTATGTATATAGCCCAAATCAGTGGGAAATCATGATAACACCGATGATTTCTTCCGTGCCGCCAACTACGGCTCCTTGGCTTCAATATCAACAATTCCGGGAAGGAACTCCAATATTCTATGCTGTACTAATTTCTAACATAGGAGTTTACTAGAGCTAGTAGTATACCCTATAGCGTTAGGCTCCTACCGGTATGGCCCCGTAGAATGTTCCTTAGCAGTTGATTCCCAGCCTAGCACGTCCAACTTGGGAGTTTCAATCAAGCTTTTTGTATAGGTAGCTTAAGTGATCAATCTTTCTACACCCCCCTGTATGAAACTTCAAATAGAAGTCTACACCTCTTATTGCGACCAATACTTCAGACGACGACAGTTCGTTTGACGCATCTATGGAGTCATTCACGTAATACACCGTCACACGGGCTTTGCAAAACAACACCAACATGACATAGCTGCTTTTCATTAGCAAATATCTTTTCTTTTTGCTAAACTCCATCTTATTTTGTCAGTATCATTTTGTGGGGATCCTGCATGTACCTCCTAGTGCTGGATTGGGGAGGCGGAATTTACCTTCCTCTCACCACTCCAGGGCTAGATACGACAAGGAACACTCATTCCGCATTCCCGCGGAATTCTTATTCCTACCTTCAAAATTACCAGTCACAAGCCACGTAATAAGATAAAGTAATTTGTGTAGTGACGACTGTGGATTATGCATCTGCCGAGGTGCCATTGTTTGCTTCAATATCCCTTTCTCAAAAGCACCATCAACAGCACTTCATCCATACCTCATAAATTCACATCTACAACGAATTTTCGAGGAGAAATATGATAGCGACTTGGACACCTCATGTGTCCCTCGGTGGAGACATCGTCGTGCACCCATTCAACAGTACAGTGTCTTCCAATGGAGAATTAAGGAAAGGTACTGCTACGGCGGTGCAAATTCACAATACGGTGGAACCAGATATCAACTTTGACAAGGAATCTTTACAATATGAGGCAAATTCGTCCGAATCAATGGTCGCCAAGTTGCCGGAGATGCCTGGCCTTCCCTTCCCTTTGATGCAAAGAGCCATTCTCACACCGGAGATGGGTGAGAACTTGAACTTAGTTTTAGAGAATATTGCTGTACGAGAGCCAGATCATGGAGAGGCTGTCATCCAAATTCTCTATACAGGTATCTGTCGCAGTGTAAGTTAATATCTTGCATCGCTAACATGTTTTTCACCTCTACCTTGTCTATATTTAATCAATGAATATTTCGCTGACACCTGACATTTATTAGGACGCATCCTTCTCGGTTGGACCAGGATCTGGCTATCCTAAACAAAACCACATTGCTGGCCACGAAGGTATCGGCCGTGTTGTCAAGTCGCACGACCCTTTCATCATCGGCCGCACTGTTGGAATCCGCTATTTAGGAAAGTCCTGCGGCTTCTGCATATATTGCATCCGTGGCCTGTTTACATCATGTCCATCACAGCTCAATGTTCCCAAGCATATTACTGGCACATTTCAAGAATATGCAACGGTCCCAATTAGCTGCCTTGTGCCGTTGCCTGATGCACTCCTTCAGGGAGATGTTGATCTAGCTTTCTGCACAGCGGCGCTATGCTCTGGATCAACGGCATTGGTATCTGTGCGAGCAGCAAAAGCCAGTCTGGGAGATGTGGTTATAGTCGTCGGAGTGGCTGGAGCTATTGGCCACCTGACTGGGGCGATTGCAAAGGAAGTTTTCGGAGCACGAGTGATCGGCATCGATCTAAAGTCTAAGATCGACGAGATTCAATCTCAGGATTATGGTGACTACATCGATATCCTCCTTGGTGCACCCGAAACCGATATGGGGGACGCCTGGTTGAGCTTTCATTCTATGTTGATGCAGAGTTGCGAGAAACTACGCCGCAACCACGGCGTGCGGCGTGCGGCTGAAGCAGTCATAGTTGCTAGTAGCTCTTTTTCGGCTTTCCAGAGATTGGACGAGTATGTCTGCGACGGTGGAAGGATCGTCTGTGTAGGGTAAGGAATTTCTTCCATGTCATTCCCTTCATCTCAATTCATCATGGCTAATCTCTTGAATCTTTTACCACAGGGTACCCAAAGGCAAGAATAATGTCTGCCTTCCATTGCATTCTGTTGTGGAGCGTAATTTACATGTGTCGGGGAATTTAATGGGGGGACATCGGGAAGCTCTCGAGGTTATGGAATATATTGCGACAGGCCAGATAAAGCCTCACGTCACTAAGGTGGCACTCGAGGACATTCCGGAGCAGATGCAACATCTTGTAGACTGCAAAACTGCGGGCAAGATTGTGGTATGTATGTCAGCTAGTCAGCATTAGAAGAAAACATGATATTTGAGTATCTCACGGGATGTCTTGATAAGATTGTTTCCGAGGGATTAGGCACCCATGGTGACAGCACCCGTTTGATAGCTAGGTAGCTAATAGATGGTTAGATCCCATTTCATATGAACGAACATACATGTTTTCTGTACAAATCTCCATCGTATCGTGGTTGCTAGAAGGATAAAGCCAATTGTGTTCATTATTTATCAATCATCTTCAGTTTCCTATTAACTAAGACCAGGCGGTATATTGAGCCCCTCAAAATCGTCATAGGCAAAAAGGGACCCTAATGGAAACATGCTAGCAAGGTTCAAATCCTCAACAGATACCTCCGGAAAGCTTGAGTCATCTGCCCATGAATTTGACACTGGTGATTCGAAAAGCTCATGGGAAGCCTCCGATAAGTCTTGCAAGGGCAAGGATCCTCCCTCTGTGTAGATAGATCGCACGACAGGTCGCGTGGATGGGGTCTCTTTCGGGATACCAAAAGTGGAACGTTGGCGATCTCTGAAGATGCATAAGACGCTACGCCAATAATTCTGTGCGGGCATCCACGAATCCGAAAGCTCTCTTAATGTTACCACACATGATTGGATGCACTCCGTATTTGTATGTTGGCTCGTCGCCTCAACAGGGCCATATAATAACATGAGAGCCGCGGAAAGTGTGCAGTGAGTAACACTAATTGGCGCTCTTCGAAAGCTGCCGAAGGTTTCCCGGTACTGTTCGCCAAGCAGACAAACATTCTTCGCAGCATCCATGCATAATGTCGCCGCTTTACTTGCAACGTCCTCCTCTATTCTCAAAGGAGAATCCGTATGGGCAAGCGCTGGGTTTAGCTTTTTACGCAGAAAAGGCTTTGCCAGGAGGATGATAGATGTATGATAAACCATGCTGAGGACGTATGAGTGAGGATATTTGCTGCTTTCTCCTGCAACCTTCGTGTGCAACTCAGTCAGAAGGGTATACTTCCAGGTTTTGAGTTCAAGAAGACAAGAATCAAAGAAAGTTCGTCTTTGAGCTCCTCGAGGCAAACTCCTGGGCGCATAACTACGCAAAAAAAATGTTAAATTTATCGAGAGGTGTGCAGTCTGAATAGGAACCCACAGCTTGATCAATATCTTTTCTAGTATTTGGCATTGGGTGCATAGGGCGTAATTGAGCGATTCCCGTATACTTCCACCCGCAGGGCTCAAAGAAGCAGGTGAAAGACCAGCAGGTATAGAAGCTGGTGGCGGAAGGCTCACTGTTGATTGGAAGTCCTGAGTTGAGATTCGTTAGATTCATGTCTAGTCTTCCAATATGACATATCTACCTACCAGCATGGTACAGATTCGACCTGTATAGGTTGCCCAAAGTTTATCGGTGCAATATAGAGCCCAATATAACTGCCTCCGAAGTCTAATCTCTGTGGCTGGAAGTCGATTTGAGGAAACAAGTGTTGAAGAGTCCAAGTTGAACCCCATGTCTAATCCTAATCGAATAGCCATGCCATGACGTAGCCAACCTTTGGCATCAGAGCCTGTTGCCTGTAATCATAGTTAAAATAGAACATAATGAGGAGAAAATGAAGCTTGATGCTAGAACTTACAACATAAAGGATAGCCATCATGGCAAGGGATTGAATAGTAATGATACTTGGCGACTTCAGATCAAAATGTAACAGCACTTCGGCGAGCTCTAGAAACAGCTGGCCAGCTGTGTTAGGATCTTCTGGATTGGAGCGTACTTCTGTTCTGTCCGAGTAGCGAGAACCCAGGGCGAATATGCAGTTAAGAAGCAGTGGATTGGAATATCTCCCATTTTCGTTCCAGCTTTCCCGAAACAGAGTTTCATCGACCAGCTGGAACCATGGCTGCTCCCATTCAAAGTAAAGGGAAACTAGGTGCTCTTGAAGCTCCTTGGAGATCTCCAATGTGGAGTCAACTGCCTGGGAATACATGTTGTGCGGGAATCGAGGGAATGTATTTAAGGATAAGCCAGGGTCCTCATTTGCGCCCTCTGCAGGACAGTATGTTAGTATTTAACAAGTAGCATTGCAAAATTTGGCAAAGAATATTGGCCTCATAATAATTTCTCACCTGTCGGCCGCAAAAGCTCGGCCCGTCCGCTGCTGGAGCCAAAATAAAATGCCTCTCCATGGTCGTCGAAATTAAGATGCCCGTCTGTACAAGAGGGGTTATCAAATTTTGAATGTGCTTGATGGGAAGCTGTGGAGCGCGTCAAATCTGCTGGTTTGTCGTTCACTGGGATATCATTTCCGTCGGTGTGATCAACGGGGATATTGATGTCGATAGAATGTAGCCAGAGAATATCCTCCAGCTTCTTAATGCGAGCCTGGAGTAGGCGGACAAGGGACCTAGGTGCCGTGCCCCGATTCTCGTCCCCTGTGTTGTAAACACATTCAATTCCACGTTGGAGGCATCTTGCGCACGAGGGCTTCTCGCCGTCACACTATTGGCTCATGAGTCAGAATTGGAGGCATCAGAATCTCTAAAGTTTGCACGCTAGGTATGGCTTCCCCGCCCCCGGGGAGGTCTAGTGTAGATCGGACAATGCAGGTGACAACAACAGCCCTACCTTTGCCCTGCGCCGGCGACATTCCTGACAAGCTCGCGAAGCGTACTTTGATCGGGTCGATGCTCGCTTTCTACCTCCGGGGGATGTATTCCGTTGCGACATAGCTGACTGGCTCTCCATTGACAAATCCACAAGGTGAAATATTGAAAATATTTTCCGTGTCGGTTTCAATACTCCAAGAGTTAGTTTATTGAGATTTAATTGTCGTCTCAATACGTTACTAAAGATAAAGCGAGCGGAATTCACATTCCGCATGTGGAGCAACCCTGATGGTGGTACTATGACAAGGTCATGGTAGACCAACATTTCCAAGGTTATTTAACCGGTCTCTGCGTATCACTTTTTATTTTGTTCAAACATCTCTCTAAGATCGCTATCAGAAATCCGTCCAGGATCTATTCCTTTTATTTTTCCTTTCTAATTACCACCTTCAATTTCGCCTACCTACTCGAAAATGTCTCACCTCAAGTTCTACGCATATGAAGGCGCCGGGCAACAAAAGCAGCGGGATTTCTGGTATAGTCAAGCAGTTCGAGTTGGCGATCGTATTGAATGCGCTGGTCAAGGTTAGTAAATACAGACCTAGGTCCAATTGGCTTTCCATTTGGGCAACTTTTGATTATCAGAAGATTCGCTAACTTGAAACGCAACATGACTTGTAGGTGGCTGGGACCCTAAGACTGGTGAATTTGAGTTGGAAATAAATGCTCAAATTGATCTTGCCTTTGCCAACGTGGAGCGTTGCTTGAAAGATGCTGGTGGCGAAGGTTGGTCCCAAGTGTACCGCGTCAACTCTTACCACGTCCCAATCAACAACGAGGCTTTAGCAGCCATGGTTCGAAACTTCAAAAAGTACATGCCGGACCATCAGCCCATCTGGACTTGTGTTGGTGTTACACGGTTAGGGGAGGACGATATGCGGGTTGAAATTGAGGTGGACGCTCATGACCCCAATGCCAGTAAAGCGGCTAGTTCATCGTGAAGTGTGAATTGTCTATAAATTTTGAAAAATCTCAACCACTTAGGATGTGGAATCCTTGTGCCTCCTTTCTTCCTTTGATGACATCAGAGAAATGGAAAAGCCTCTTGTCGGGTTATTGATTCAAGATATTGTTGATCGGAGTTGGCTTCCGGTGGAAGAACATAAAATTTCGACCATTCTACCTACAATTACAATGAGCTTGTAAGCATTTGAGACCGTGACCAAGTCACGTTTCTGTGACATGCGTATGCAGACCTTGTCGACGCCAATTATGGAATACTCCGAAGCAAATGGCCTTAAGATGCAAAGAGCTATTTGTCCCAAACCGAAATGACTTTCACTGCCAAATTATTTATGAGGGTGTCGTGGTGAGAAGAAGATGGTTAGAATGTGATATTTTGTGAGCATGATATGATGGGCTTAAATTCAACATGTGGACTGAGGATAGTAACTATGACGAGTATGAGGAGACTCGGCATAGAACACAGAGCCGTACGAATTTTATAGCCCTTGACAACTCCTGATAGTCAATCGACTCTGAGGTCTAGGCTCTTGTTATGATGGGTTAGTAAAAGTACAGCATTGGGATAGATAAAATATTCCCATCAACCTAGGTGGGAACAGAAACCCAAGGTTATCCGCTAAACTTTGTACAGAGGGTGAGGAATTCACGTTCCGCCGAGTAGATGTATACATCTCGGGCTATGTAGATAAGGAATTACAATTCAGCTTGAGTGGAGAAACTAAGGTTATCTACGTTTTTCACTAGATAACATAATTTGCTGTGGCTAAATGATTGGCTACGCTTTCTATAACAGTTTGACTCACCTGAGATCCGAAAGATAGAGTGAATATCAACTCAAACGATAACTACGATACTGTCGTATATTAGCTCACAGGACTGGAGGGAATTCATCGTCCGCGGTATATATCTTTTGCCTCCGGCCCTGGGGAGGATACCATAAGGATATTACCTATCTACAGATACTTATCGTGAACTCTAAGGTGGTCACCTAAAAGACAAAAAATTTCAATAGTCTTTATATAGAAAACCTATTTTATCCATTTCTTCGTTTTTGGTTACAACTATTTGTCCAAACGAGGCAGTCCTTGACTTGATTTCCATATCTAGCTTGGACAAGGAACCTTGCAATTCTCCTATTCTTTTTTTGCTAAACCTCCTTATAATATTGAAATGTGGTCCTTTCGACAATGCATCGTTTTTGGAATGATATTTGCGTCGGGTATGTCTTCGATCGAATTTGAATATCCTGGCGATCAATGTCTGACCAATTCGTATAGGGGCGTTGATTGGATATGACTCGGGCTATTTGAATGGTGTCTTGGGCTCAGAAGATTTTATCGACAGATACGGGGTAACAGACCATTCGACCGGAGCCAAGTATCTAAAGCCTGAGACCCGATCACTTTTTACTTCAATTTTGGCGGTGGGGACAATGCTAGGATCAATTTCAGCTTCTATCACCGGCAATCGAAGTAAGTCTGTTTCCCTGAGCCAAATCATTGCTTTAAATTTTCCACAGTGCCCGATTGACAAAATATCTGCAGTTGGTCGCAAGGGCAGTTTGATACTGGCGGCAACAGTTTACACAATTGGCGTCATAATGCAGACCGTCGCTCCACCGCCAGCAGCGTTTTCTGTCGGTCGTATATTCCTGGGCGCAGCACTTGGGATTATCTCTGTTGTGGTAGGTCTAGCCCATTGGGAGGCTTCCAAAGTGGAGAAGAGAAGTTACTAACATTGAACCAATTCTTTAACAGTCGCCCATGTACTTGGTTGAATCTTCAAACGGAAACACAAGAGGTCGACTAGTGTCATTCTACACTCTTCTTCTCACCTGTGGCAATGTATTGGCATGTGGTATTAACATGGGGACAAGCAAACTTTCTGGTGCAAACACATGGCGTAAGTTGCCAAAGATACCGATATAATAGATCATCAGCCACTGACACTCTGCTTAAACTAGGGATAACTATCAGTTTTCAGCTTTTCCTCGCTTTCGTGGTCTTTATAGGGGCCATCGTTGCCCCTGAGTCACCTGTCTTGTTATTGAAGAAGGGCAAGCCCGAAGAGGCTCGCCAGTCCCTTGCGGTCCTTCGGAACATTGGCATGAACTCCGAAGAAATGTCACAAGAGTATGAGGAAATTAGTATCTGGCTCACGGAACAAAGCACGCACAGCAGTGTTAAACTCATTGAATGCTTCCAAGGATCAAACTTACGCCGCCAGTTGCTTGGGGTGTGTATGGCGATTTTGACAATTTCGACTGGGATCACATTTTGGTTTGGTTATGGAACGACGTTTTTCCAACAAGCTGGAGTCAGTAACTCATACTTGATTTCCCTGATTCTCGCCCTAGTGAACGCGATATTCACAGTCTTATCGACCTTTTTGGTGGAACAGGTTGGCCGACGTTTATGTCTGCTGTGGGGAGGTATGATCATGGGAGTGGCAATGTTGGTCCCCGCGGTCATCAACATGGTCTCTCCAGACAGCACCAGCAGTCATAACGCTCTGATTGCGGGTACGGTAATCTTCATTGCAGCTTACGCTGCGACTTGGGGTAGTATAGGTATGAAAACGATCTTCCAATTTCTCCCGCAATGATTCTTTCAAGCGGTCTTTACTGACAATCTCTAGGTTGGGTTATTATGACTGAGCCCTACTCTCAGCGCCTAAGACTTCATCAATCCACTATCACCATGCTGGTATATTGGCTATCGACTTGGGCGATTGGGTTTGTAACACCATACCTCGTCGATGCCACTGCGGCAGATCTTGAAATTAAGGTGTGCTTTATCTGGCTTGCCATGATTGTTGTTTCAATTGTATGGGCGTACTTTTACGTACCAGAGCTCTCCGGACTCTCGGGTGCCGATGTAAGTTTGATTTTCTTGAAACTACCGTTCTCGGCATATGGCCATCGCATTTATCGCAACATATTCTTACTAATCTAACAGATGGATCTTCTTTTCGAAGCTGGTATCCCAGCATGGAAATCCAAGCAATGGAGCACATTAACCGGATACGTATGGGACATCCCAGATATGACATCTAATGTTACCAAATGTTGAAATTTGAGGGTTTCAAAGGAGGGCTAAGGGTATTCAATTACTAGCAAATGAATATCTTAAACTCAGTTATCAAGTTGTGCTCAACCTTTTCGTTTCTGCCTAACGGATATTAACAATAAATCGATGGTTGCTGTGGACCTCATCCATGTGTGGATCGTTGTGGATTGTCGCTATTATATATATTTGCAATAGTTCGGGTGTAGGTTTAGAGAGGAGGTCAATGAATCCATGAAAACAATAGGAGATTTAAGAAGAGGAAAGTGAAAACAAAGTGGAAAACAATTTGCAGTGAACAATTTAAATATACAGAGGGCAATATCTATATACATGATGTCCAACTAATCCAACAATCTTCAAACCAACATGGTTGTCTTACTCTATTTATCCAAATAGATCAAACGATTACCATTGGCATCGTGGGTTGGCCAGGTCATGAGAGATTGTGATATTGTCGCTGGTTAGACGCACGGCCTTTGCCTGCGAGCCGAAAGCTGGAATCGAACCCAGACCATCAACGGAGCTGCTCAAGGTGCCATGCTTGGCAAAGGAGAGGATGTAGTCCTGCATGACAAATGCAACAGTCTGGTTTACGGCCCCAGTGTTAATCAGGCCGAAAGATGAAACTTTCTGGTTTGGAGTGTAAAAGGTATATGTGGTGTCCTGTCCGTGAATACCTGGCGACATATCGAAGACGTAGGCACGGGAAGAATCTTTGAATGCAGAACTCAATGCAACCGCGTTGCATCCGATGATGATATCACCCCCGTCAAGGCCGCTCTCTCGTAGTTGTTGGTGTATCCCTTGGATCCGTCGAACACGGGAGGATAGAGAGTCTGAGTGATATGATCGATGGTAGATCTCTTGGCACTGCTGAGGAGATTTTTTACGAGCTTCTCGTATTCCTCATTAGTATGCACCGCTGGAATAAGCACTAGGCCCTCATCTGTGTTGTGCGAGACCACAATATCCACGGACCGGTCATACTCTCCACGGCGGAGTAGCGTCTTGGGGTCTTCCCTAACAAGGCCGCCATCTGGCGTAGGTCCGTAGACAGCCGAAGCGTACGGCTGCGAGACACCGACTGAGATTGAATTGGCCGACATCAGCACATCCGAAGGTAGCTGACGGGCTTCAGCCAGCGAGGTAACGTTTGTCAAGGCGAGGAAGTCCTTAAAGGTCTTCTCTTGGCTATGGGAGGACCTGTAGGGGAAGAAACCGGGAGACTGCAGCACGGCCCGGTTGAAAAGGGATGGCCCTGCTCCCCCATGAGCGACGATGTGTTGCATGATGGAACCGCCACTTGCAGATTCGCCAAAGACGGTCACTTGGTTCTTGTCTCCTCCAAACCGATAGATATTGTCCTGGATCCACTGCAAAGCAAGTCGTTGATCGTAAAGCCCAGCATTGAGTACACCGTCTTGCTTTTCGAATGAGGACCCAGATAGAAAGCCGAACGCACCCAGTCGGTAGTTAAGAGCAACGTATACCACGCCTTCCGAGCCACCAGCTTGGCTGCGTTCAATTAAGCCTTTGGATGATCCAAAAGAGGTCTTGGACCCAGTAGTGAAACCTCCGCCTTCTTTTCTTAGTATTTTGCTGCAATGTAGGATTTTGGGTACTTACCATGGATCCAAACCAAAACAGGCGAGAGCTTTCTATCCTTTTTGGGACTATCGAATATCTTGCGAGGCACCTGGACATCCAAAAACAGGCAGTCCTCCACTCCACCGGCGGAGATCGCGGACATGTCGCTGTAGGAGACATTGGGAACAATACCTGTCTTCAGGTAATCGTTTAGGTACTGTGAGGTACGCAATTGCCAGGTGGGTGTTGCTTGAGTGCAGCTGATTGACTCCGAGTTGGATTGAATGGTCGACCGGTTGGTCAGGGGAGGCATAGGATGTTTCCATCGAAGATCGCCAACCGGGGGAGCAGCATATCGGATATTGGAGAAGCTATAATAGCTGTCCGAGTTCTTTATTGGTCGTTAGCTTCTGCAACAGAAATGCAAATTTGAAGGTGGGATCCTACATTGCTGGCTCCAGTCGCTTGGTATATTTCATAGCCAAGATCTACCACAGGCTGTTGCTTCTTGGTGCAGTCGGCGCTCACCACAGCCAACATGCAGCCTAGTTGTAAGAAATGTTTGAGAGCCACCATTATTGGATGAGATACTGTGATTGTTCCGTTGATGTTGTTGCAACACTTGTGGGAAAGAAGGGGTGACTTCTAACCAAGATGTTTATATTTCGCATTGGAGCCTAGCAAGACGTAGTCCGAAAATGTTCGGCCGAAAATCCAACACGTGGAACTCATTACGAACTGATTGGTCTCGTAGTACTACGTAGTAGAAAAAAGGGAGCCATAGTAAGAAAGATCATCTCGGTCTTGGCAATGTAGGCTGAATTAGACTGCGCCAAAACCCGAGAATGGGTAAGAGAAGTCGACCCGCAACCCGAACCCGCAAACCCGATGGGTAGACTCGACCAACCCGCAACCCGCCCCGCAACCCGCGCGGGTTACCCGCACGGGTTCCCGCAAAAACCCGCGGCTGCATAATTTTCCCAATTAAGCCATGGCGAAGTGTATAAAAATGCTGATTTATACTAATAAAATACAGTAATCTACGGCGGTTTTGTTTATACGTCTAAGGCACCCTTCGACTACTACTATTCCTGACCGCGGTCAGAAATTATCTATATATTGAAAACTCCCTTCAGACTACTGCTATCTCTAACCGCGGTTAGAAATTATCTATATATTGAAAACTCCCTTCAGACTACTGCTATCTCTGACCGCGGTCAGAAATTATCTATACATTGAAAACTCCCTTCAGACTACTGCTATCTCTGACCGCGGTCAGAAACTATCTATACATTGAAAGATCCCTTAAGAATACTACTATTTTTGACCGCGGTTAGAAATTACGTCTTTATTAGGGTTATTGTACTATAAGCTAGAAACTATAGGTAGAGTTAGAGATATATATTTTATAGATATATATTTTGATAGGGTATTATAGTTTTCGTGATTTTCTTAGTTCTTACGGGTTTTTATACGGGTTTATACGGGTTATTTCGCGGGTTATATAGGTTTCTACGGGTTTCTACGGGTTATTTCGCGGGTTATTCGGGTTATACTATAGGGTTTGCGGGTTATTATAGGTATTAACGCGGGTTTCTGCGGTTTTATATAGGTTTCTACGGGCTCTACCTACTAAAGCTGAATCAGATAAGCCAATTATTATTATATAGAGGTTTAGTACTACGATATATCAACCCGTATTTAAGTACGATATAGTATCCTAGGATAGATTGCTAGGGTTTTTAAGATTCTTTATATACGTAAGGCCCTTCTACTAAAATCTTTAGCTCTACCTTTCCTAATACTATATCTTAAAGCTAATATTTTAACACGTTTTTATTATCTCTATATGATAGTAATATTAACCTTACCTACCTTACGTCTAAGAACGAGTAGCTCGCTACTATTTCCGAACCCTCTACTAGCTAGCTTATAATCGATTTATTTGACCCTAAGTTTCTACGCCTACTAATTCTACTCCTAGTCCTTAAAGATCTTATACGTATAGGACCGGACTATAGAAAGGTATTTATTCTTTATAACGAAATGGTTAATAAAGAATTTATAGATTAGTGGATTAGAATATAATATAGGGGTCCTAGTAATACTAAGATTAAATAGGACTCGAAGTATTAGTCAAAATCCTAGGATAAATTCGATTAGGTCGTATATAGCTCCGATAGCGTACTTAAGGTAATATATAAGCGATATAGAGTAATCTTAGAGTACCCTTAATCCTTATTATTAGGGATAACAGTACGCTAAGGTACCTCTATAATAGGAAAGTACCTTAAAGGTACTAGCTATACTAAGGTAGCTCGATACTATACTTAGAAGTCGGGGATTACTCGGTTTATAAAGGCTATAGTATACTTATACCTTTCTTATTTAGTACTTTACTATTACTAATATATCTACCTTCTAGAACTAGGATTCCTTAGCACGGATAACGTTTAACTAGATAGCCTAGGAGGACTAGCTACTACGATTTCTTATAGTCGCTCGCCTCCTATTCCGGTTAATTAAGTATCCTAAATTTTATATATTAGTTGTACTTATATAAGCTACGGATTCCTTACCTAAAATCCCCTCCGCGAAAACAATTAGACGCTGTCTTTAAAGTACTGTATAAGAGCGCTAGCAGAGTATCCTACAGAGGCTACCTCCTAGTATAAAACTATCCGTTATACTTAATTGCTAGACCTTACTGTTTGTATAGGCCTTTATAGTAATTACTGGTTATTTTATTAACGAGGACTAGTAGTACTGTAAGATCCTTCTTAGATTCGAACCTCTCTATAGAACCTACTCTAGTATAAACCTTAGTATTATACTTACGGATATTCTTAAGAGGTATAATATTAAATATAAGATACTTACGATTATAACCGATAATACTTCGAATAATAAAATATTAGTCGAAAGTCTCTAGTAAGTAATACCAGAAGATACTACTATTGTTAGAGTTCTATATATTGCCTATATCCTCTAGCTATATCTTAATAAGTTACTTAGATATATAAAAGCGAGCCTAGTGAATGAGTTAATAGAGACTCGGTGGACGGAATAGCGGTCTCAGTCCGCCCGAACGAACGTAAGGTAGTATAAGCGAGAGATTATTAATACTTTAAGTAAGATTAGTTATATCTAATTTTATAATATTAATACCGTTTCTTATACCTTACTAACTATTTTACTAGGTTCGAAACCTCGCTATATATATGAATATAAGCCCCTAGCGACGGGATATATTTTACGCCCTTTAGACTAAATCAGCTAAACTCGCGCTAATATAAGATATTAAAACGCGATAGAACTCTACTTTTCTTATACTCCGGCGTATAAAGCGGCTTCGCCCTTATTTTACGCTATTTTGTGATAAGTATAAGCGATCGGACCTTACGTTAGATAACGATAAATAGCGATAGATCGAGTACCTTCTTTAGATTACCTAGCCTTTCTAGACCTGGCTTTGAACCTCCGCATGGGTCCCTACCCCGGAACCTCGAACCTCACCTCTTGAGGTGAGGTTCCAACCTTACTAACCTCCAACCGCCCATTAACCTCCAGAGGTTCTTTGAGGTTCAACCTCCATCGACCCGCATGAACCTGCATATACATAATTTCTTGACGCCTTTCCTCTTTTGGCTGGATAAAATTGATGATTCATCTCTGTTTTTTACAGCTGTTCCGTTAAACTATAGACTTTCCACTGAATACTCTATCAATATAATGAATTATAAAGATATAGTCATTGAAAAGTAAATAGGAGGCGTGGTCACCTATAAATTATAGGTAATATCCGATGATATCGACGTGGTGGGTGGTCAATAGAGGTCATCGATAAAATAGCATGTAAAGTTGTAGATATATATATCGCAGACACTGTAAAGTATGTGTATCTTTATTAGTAGAACTACAGTTCTTTAAGAAAACTATAAAGATGCAGTTTAATTCCCCTCATTTTAATATCATTCAAACCATTATATCTTCTTCTATTACTTTGTCTTTTAGAATTCATGTTAATTGGTCTAGATATACCGTGAATCCGGATTAAATGTCCCAATTGTTAGACTTAGACATTCTATTTTTCCTACATTGAGGTTCTCGTTGAGGTTCGTTGAGGTTCATTGAGGTTCGTTGAGGTTCGTTGAGGTTTATTGAGGTTTATTGAGGTTCGTTGAGGTTTATTGAGGTTCGTTGAGGTTTATTGAGGTTCGTTTCTATAGTGATCCACTATACTAGCGAATCAGATATAGATAGGGCTTTATAAAAGTTGATATATCAATTTAAGCATTATGGAACAGGGATAAACAGATGCCCCAAGAAGACCCCGTAACTTCTACAGAATAACTAGTGAGTTCCTTATTATCTTCCCTAAGTTGTACTGGTTTACTAAAGTTATCATGTCTCAGATTACCGACGGCTACGGCTACGCATCATCTAGCTTCGAAGGGTTACCGCTAGACGCGCTACAGTACCTTACCCCTGACGATACGCTATACCAACGCGAAAGCCAGTTTGATTCAGTTCTGGACCTTCCAGACCTTCTAGACAACCAAGTCCGATCTCGTGCAGGACCTCGGGCCCTAGACACCCTTACGCGAATCAAGCCAGATAGTATTAACGAGTATATCGTCTTTACTACCGACATGTCCGCGGAATTCGTTAAGTGGTGGCTTCAAACTGATTTTGGTAAGAAGAAGCGGCTAAACTGGGAGGTCAGCCGTCGCGCAGACTGCTGGACTGGGTTTCAACAAGTTGCACATACTAAAGATGGAAAGCCTGGCGTTATGTGCAATCGGTGCCGTACAGTTCTTACGCATCCAGCTACAAATCATACTGGAAACTCATCGATGCAGAAGCATCTTGATGGGCCAAGGTGTCGACAGCGAATTACGAAGAAGGGTAATATCCAGCAACTACTTAGCGACGCGGTATGTTCGAAATAGCCTATACTCAATATCAATACTAATAATAAATTCACTATATTTTAGGCCGAGAGAAGACCAGCGCCTCTCTTTACCCAACAAACATGGGAACAGAAGATTCTAAACCTAATCACTGTATCACATTTACCCTTTCTCTTCGTCGAGCACCAAGAATTCCATGATCTCATTTCCTACGCACGGCTAGCACCTACACTACCGAGCGTTCCATCAAGAAAGGTGATTCGCGACCGCCTCCGGGGTTTCGTTACAGAGTATCAACAAGAGACACTACAACAGCTGCCATCTGGTGCAAAAATGTCGATTGCGCTTGACTGCTGGACTTCACCATTCAAGCACGCATTTATGGCTATCACAGGATACTTTCTAGACCAGGAATGGGAGTATCGTGAGGTCCTACTTGGGTTTGAGCCAATTTCTGGATCTCATACTGGCGTGAACCTCGGGGACGTAGTTATCCAGATCCTACAAAAGCACCAAATCGCTGACCGAGTGCTGGCGGTGACAACTGATAATGCGTCTAACAATAAGACACTTATCGCAGCAGTGAATGATTCAATCAAGAAGCTACATATGGAGACGGATTCTACGATTGTCCAAGTGCCTTGCCTTGCGCATGTTATTCAATTAAGTCTAGTTGATTTACTTGGTAAAATCAAGGCTTCGCCAAAGAATGATAACGCCGAGATAGAATGGTCTGATGATCGTGTACGTTTACTTCGTGCGCGCCAGCAGAAACATGAGATCGCCGATACTCTGAACAAGGTATGCTTCTATTTAGAAATCATGAATTATGATTCAATAACACTAACTATTCTGATTTCTAATAGGTCCGAGGTCTTGCGGTTTATATCAACGGAAGCCCTCAACGTAAGGAAGCCTTCCTAAATACCCAGCCTAGTAATACGCTCCGGCTTCTTCTAATCCAAGATGTTCGTACACGGTGGAATTCGACATTTCTAATGCTCCGACGGGCGAAGAGGCTTCATATCGCATTCAACAAGTTCTGTTCCGACTATGATCAACACCATTTTACATTAAGTGCAGAGGGGTGGCGACAGATTGACTATTTACTTTGCATTCTTCAGCCCTTTTTCACGCTCACTACGCTAGTTTGTCGTACTAAAGACTCGAGTATCCACCTTGTCTTTAGGATTTACAATAAGCTCTTCGATCATCTTGAAAGATCAATGGGTCAGCTTCGTCGAAAGAAGGTTCCCTGGAAACAGCTAATGCTTTCCTCCCTCGATGCTGCGAAAGAGAAACTGAAGAAATACTACGGCGAGACAGATGGTATCGAAGGCAATCTCTATGCAATTGGGACGATCTTAGCGCCGTCGAGCAAGATGGAGTTCTTTTCAACAAGTGATTGGGACCCAGATCCTAAGACAGGAAAGGACTATAGAAAAGAATACCGCGAGAGTCTTCAGTCTTTTTTTGAGAGATACAGCCAACGTATACCATCAGAGATGATGCAATCTGATAGCCAGTTATTCACAACTGAATCGGAGCTTGAGAAGGCTCTTGACGGCGATTCTTCACAACGATTAACTGCTCCGCAGTACGACGAGCTCACCAAATATCTCCAGAGTGGTAAGTAAGTAAGCCTACTTTATAAATCATATAACTAACCTTACCTAATTAGAAACTATTAAAGGATCTATTCGGATCTTCTGGAAAGATCATCAGAGGGAATTCCCTATTCTTGCAAGCATTGCCCGTGATATCATGTCAATTCCAGCGACTGGTGCCGGAGTTGAGCGTCTTTTTAACTCTGCCCGCGATGTATGCCACTACCGCCGGGGGTCGTTAAACCCAGAGACTGTTCGCGATATTATGTTATACATGTGTACAACAAGATTCGATATCAAGGAGGAGCAGCGGCTGATTCTCCAAGAGTATCTTTTAGACCATGAGATAGCCGCTTCGACCGAAGCACTTGATGTCCAGACACATGCTTTCGAGGCTATTAGTGATGATGAGGAGGATGTCGAGATATGTCTTGATGCAACCCCGGACGCACCGCTACTCTCAGTAGTCGCCGCTGGAAAGCGGCCTGCGGTTAATTCTGACGATGAGGAAGAATCTGATGCCGATGAATTTGCGGATCTAGATAAGAATAGGGCATCACCCTTACCTGACTTCCCTGATACGCAGCATCGTGCATCCGGTAGAATAAGGAAGAAGTCGAGACTACTAGATGGGTATATAGCTTGATTACTTGAATCTTGACTCTTGAGAACTATAACCCGACACTGAACTATAGATATAATATAAACCATTGATGATTGAAAGTTGAAACCCTAATTCGACGCTGAGCCAGTGAACCCATAATATGCACTAAATCCTCCTGCAAGGGCATACATTAATGAAGTGTTGTTTTATAATTACGAGAGAATACAGCCTATTTCTACATAATTTATGTAGTTGACCCTAAGTCACGTTTTTTACCTATTTGTCATGCTTGTTGAACCTCAGGTTCACCCGCGGGTAACCTCCATGAGGTTCGGTCCAAGATAGAACCGCCCGGAGGTTCTAGGTCATGGAACCTTAACCTCCGGGTGGGTGAACCTCCTTGAGGTTCGTGAGGTTCACCCGTGGTTCCTGGCCAGGTCTAAGCCTTTCTTTAAATTTACCCTTAAACTATCAAAAATAAAGGATACTACTACCTACTATATATTTAAGATCTATAATAAACTCTTCGAGTACCTTAAGCAATCTATTATATAGCTCCGATATAAAAGGGTCCCTTAGAAAAAAAATATACTATAGGCTCTTAAAGCTATATAGTAGAAACTTAAGGACTATTACGCCGAAACAGATAATATCCGAGGTAATCTTTATATAATTGGAACTATACTTACTCCTACTAATAAGCTTCGGTTCTTTCAAACCGATAAATAGGAAGAGCAATAGGCTTAAAGATATCGATATAGCTTTTAAGACTACCTTATACTATATAAGATACGTCTTAGAAGTATATAGACGTCTCTACCGTCCTAGTCTTCGAAAAGGTCAGGGTCTCGCCTCGATATAATACTTAGAAGTTAGTAACCTAATAACCTATCGCGTAATAAGCTCTCACAATATCTTAAAAGTAGTATATATAAAGTGTAACTACTAGAATTATAAAATATAGTACTAATATATAATAGATACTATCAATATATCCCCCCTTCTATTCTAGAAGGATAACCAACATCGATTCCCAGCTCTTATAAGCCTAGCCCGAGATATACTTTCGATTCTAGCAACCGGGGCGGGCGTCGAAAGGCTATTTAACTCTGCTCGGGATATCTATCACTACCGCCGAGGTAGACTTAACACCGACACTATTTAGGATCTTATAATATACCTTTATATATCGAGGTTTAACTTCGAGGAAGCCGAGTATACGTTTCTAAAGGAATTCTTCTCTCGCGATAAGGTCGAGATAGCTAACGAAGAGCAGAATAATAGTCTTTATATATACGAGTTTGATCCGATTAGCGATAATAAGGAAGATAGGATAATAGTAGAGATTAGTAATAGAAGGGAGGACGAGCAGCCTACTCTATCAACTGGTAACGAGGATCAAGTTCTAGAGTATAATGTCCCACTACCTATACCTAAGGAAGGGAATACTCAGGTATATAGATTTATTAGATCCCGGAAACGTATAAGGCAGGATAACGATAAATAGGAATACTATTAGCTTCAAATTGATAACTGTGTTATTTACAATCTAAGTATATATAGGAAATATAGTATAATAGTAGCAGTCGAAGAAGGTTTTAGGCACAATCTCTAACCGCGGTCAGAAATAGTATAGGCTAAAGTGGCTTTTCACGTATAAGTAATTTCTGACAGCCGTTAGAAATAGTGGTGGTATATTGGAATTAGAGCGGGCTGTAGGAGCTTTTACCCCCTTGAGGTAAAAAGGAAATACAACAAGATATAGGTAAGAAATGCATAATTTATGTAGATACGACTCTTCCTATGTTTGCACTGTTTAGTAACCCGCATGGGTAACCCGCAAACCCGCGCGGGTTACCCAAGCAAACCCGAAACCCATTGCGGGTTATGAAAGTCGACCCGAAACCCGACCCATTTGCGGGTTGGGTTTTTTCGGGTTTGCGGGTTTGCGGGTTTTGGCGCAGTCTAGGCTGAATACGGATACGTGTATAGAAGAGATCTGCACATAACCCCGGGCCCACTTGACCCAAGGATATTCTAATAAAAATTTCCGACTAACCCACCTTGACGACTCCACGGCTGTTCGTGGGATGCATTAAATCTAGCGGATGTAGAGATAGGGCTTTTGGTAGCATCACGGTATATGTCGCATTTGTAGAGAAATCGAAATAAAGAAGGCCAGGGAAGTGAAACACAAACAATCCCAGGGAAGTACCCAAGTATGATAATTCATCCCACGGGTAAAATACTCACCTGGACAGAGGGCAGGACCCTACGCGGCCTCATAAAGCGGTCTCACCCAGGGAAATTACAACGGCTTAGACTCGGATGCGGACAGCGCGGAGAACCCTCAAGGGGTAACTATATCATGTACGTAGGTATATATTTAGGTTTACGCTAGCTAGCAGCGTGCACCTTATGTTAATTTAGAACCCCATAGAGGATCCATGGATGTCTAGGTAACGAATCCATATGCAAGCATTTGCTCATTGTATCAATTACTACTCTCATGTAGCCTACACTCTGTCAGTATATGATATTAGTTTACCTCGGTGCCTATGTATGATTCAATAGTTTATATAATACTTCTCCTATATACATACGTAGTTAATACATTATCCGAATTGTCCCTGTTTGGTTTGAGATATCCCTCACCCGCATTTCATTTGACTGCCTGGAGGACCATACATATATTCCTATATCTGGGTCTCTTTTTCTACACGAGTGTCGTTCTCCCCTTCGGGTTTATATTAAGGGGGACTGTTACGTATCCCAGATAATTGCAAATAATTTAAATGAAATTGAGATGGTCTTTAACATGATACATATACAGCATGACCGAGTAAAAAGTGGTGAGTTAGTATGATGGAAAAGGATAGTTAATGTCCTAATATTCAAATAGATTCCTTGCAACTTTATAGAGGGAATTTGGGATGATTTGAAAATCGCACAATATTTCTAGAATGAAAAATACGAAGAGGCCATCGAACTCTGGGACATGGCTCACATCAGTAAATTTAATTACATGGAGGACATGGAGGTATGGGGAAGTCGACAAAATCATGGGATTGCAAGAGTTGTCAGAGTTGTCAAGGAAATGCCACTTTGAAAGTAGCTATAGATTCGTGTCATATATATGTACAGTGTTAGGCTGCTCTTAACCAGAGCGAGGCTGATCATCCGCCAAAATGTCCGGAAGATCTCGAATATCAGTCGTTTCGTTCGTGTTCACATCTACAAGCCGGACTGCCTCCAAATGAAGGGGGCCCATGGCCAGAGGAAGGAGTTTGATTTCGGTAGAGTGGCAAGTTCCTGGTAGGAGAGGTCTAATACAAACGTCAGTTTAGAGGAATAAAGGGCAACAAAAACGGCAGAGTGCTCACCCCACGCGAATATCTGTGCTCAAGCTGATCAGCTCGGCTTCCTGACCAGCCACACTCTTTTGCCTCGCATGAACGATATTATCGTCAGTCACCGCCTCGGCCACTTGGTCCTCCTTCCGGCTAGTAATAGATGATGATGAGGGCCGAGCAACATGACCTCGTGGGTCCACGCGTTTCCGCTTGGGGATGGCAATCAAGGCAAACTTGCGAGGAACGTTTGATCGATTGACAATGAAAACATCCCAAGAGAAGACAGAACCCACTTGCACACGAACGGGTCCGGAGAAGGAAATTGTGATACCCACATCGGTGACCGAATATGCTCGTTCTCGCAATGAGCTTCGATGGGAAGGTGTCACACCCACTTGAGTTGAAACCGATAGACTGGTAGGGCGGTTGGTCCTTTGCAGTGCTGGACTGGGCCCCCCAAAAGTCGGATTTAGGGCAACTGAGAAATCGACGTTGGTTCTCCACTGCATAGAAATACGGGGCTTGCAGGCATCATCCACGAGAATTACTGCCTCCAGAGATATGTCCAGTGTGCTGACCAACGCGGTAGATGATGGATTGGTCTCTGGCCCATACTCCGGTGTGAGTTTATACATGAGGGTCACGTCGTCTCGTGGACGGCAAGTAATAGGAAGAGTCAGGCCCGGGGTGTCTGACAGCGACTCAATCGTTCCCTCGGACAGGTGAAGACTTGCTTTATCAAAGGAGACCTCGCAAGCCAAATAAGGGGTGACCTCAAAGTCAAGACTGGCTACGGTCATTGGTATAGCAGTGTAGGAGCTCAGCCGCGAGTAACGAATCCTTGCACTTGCGGCGGGCACAACACGAAAGGGATGGCCATGTTGTTGCTGGATATTGTATATCGGGTCCTCGTTATACGTCGTCGGTACAACCCTCAACAGTCTGGAAGCAGGGAGGAAAGGCTCTTTATGATTGAAAGATTTGTCGATGGATAGAGATTGCAACATGTTGGCCGATGCGGGGACGAGTGAGGGGAGATAGTCATCCTCCGAATCCTCTTGGCGGCGAGCGTCAGCCGGATTCAGGGTAGCAGAGGCAATGAATAAGAGTGACGGGTGTTGAATTCGGATACGGGGACGTCCTATCAACCCATTAGCTACGTTCAGGTTACCATATACAGCCCAAAAAAACCAAACAACTCACGTAGTATAGTTTCAATATTCCAAACCAAATAGACATGATTCCCACTGGCTTCGTCGCCTTCAAATTCATTGAAAACCACCAGGGGATCCTCATCTCCACTAACAATGCCCGAGAATATTATATCTCGAGTTGGCGTAAGGTTTTCACCAACTGATTCCGCTGGATCGACGGCAAAGACATCGAGCTTGACTTCGAGTCGTGGCAGGTAATGTTTCAGGATCGTTTCTGAGCAATCGGACAGCCTCAAGACGATACGAACGGGTAAAAATTCATCTATTAGCTGTCAATGAGTAAGACGCAAAACCCTGCCGAGCCTTTGGGAGTACATACCAAAGAACAATAGAGACCGCTGAGGGATTGACGAGAGGACAGAGGGGAGATCATCAGCTCCGTTCTCTAGGGCTGAAGTGAGTGCGCCTTCGATGTCGAGTGCTGGAGCATGAGGCACAACTGTATCAAGAATGGCATGACGCAAGAATTCCCCCGGGATCTCCAGACCAGGCATTGCGACAGCGGATGTCGCAAAGGAGTCGATAAAGTGGCTGTTTGGAGCTCAGGAGATAACCGATAAGTGTTGATACGGTCAACGCGAAGTGCCAAACGTGCAGAAAGCGCGGAGATCATCCACGAAGCTCCGTTTTCACTTCTATCTCTCTCCGTATCTTCAACACCTTTCACCATGGATCCCAACATTAACCCAGGGTCTGCCACATGGCAACAGGCGCAAAATGCTGAAGGGCGTGTTTATTATTACAACGTTCATACCAAAGCCACGCAATGGACCAAGCCTCAAGAGTTGATGTCTCCGGTTGAGGTTTGTATTTGACCGCAAAATGTTATGAGCTTAACTGACCTGTTTGCAGCTTGCTCTCGCAAACCAGCCATGGAAGGAACACACCACAGATGCTGGGCGCAAGTACTGGTACCATGCAGAAACCAAGCAGAGCACATGGGAGATGCCTGCAGTTTACAAAGATGCGCTTGCACAGGCGCCTGCGCCCCAGGCGACCCCCGCGTAAGTTCCTTCCCGAATTAATTCTCCTCAATTCTAATCCCATTACAGTGCCCCTTCTTTTGTCGCCGGCGGAACCTCTTTCTCGCAACCCCAGCAACGTGACCGTGACGACTTCGACCGAGGCGACCGCGGTGATCGCGGTGATCGAGGATACGGCGATAGACGCGGTGGATACGGCTCATATGAACCAAACGGAATGGTTGCTGCCCCTGAATACAAATCGCAGATGGATCCCGACTATCATTCTCTGGAGGAGGCCGAGAGCGCTTTCATGAAGCTCCTCAAACGTCACAACGTGCAGCCCGATTGGACTTGGGAGGATACAATGCGCGCTACGATCAAGGACCCGCAATACAGAGCTCTCAAGGATCCGCGAGACCGTAAGGCAGCATTCGAGAAATACGTGGTTGAGGTTCGCATGCAGGAAAAGGATCGAGCGAAAGAACGATTCGCCAAGCTTCGCGCCGATTTCAACACTATGCTGAAGCGGCACCCTGAAATCAAATACTACAGCCGCTGGAAGACAATTCGCCCAATCATTGAAGGGGAGACCACATTCAGGTCTACCAACGAGGAAGATGAGAGACGTCAGCTTTTCGAAGAGTACATCCTTGAACTCAAGAAGGCTCATCTCGAGCAAGAGTCTGTCACGCACAAGGCCGCTATGGATGAGTTGATGGCCATTTTGGGCTCACTTAACCTGGAGCCATACACGCGCTGGTCCGAGGCTCATGCTATCATTCAGTCTGATAGCAAGTTCCAAAGCGATGAAAAGTTCAAATCTCTGAGCAAGTGCGACATTCTGACAGCCTTCGAAAATCATATCAAGTCCCTGGAGCGCGCTTTCAACGATGCTCGCCAGCAGCACAAGGCAGCCAGAGCCAGAAAAGAGCGGAAGAACCGAGAGCAGTTTGTGGCCCTCCTTAATGAACTCAGAGCTCAGGGCAAGATCAAGGCGGGCGCCAAGTGGATGAATATCTGCCCGATCATTAAGGATGACCCCAGATACCATGGCATCCTGGGCCAGCCTGGTTCGACCCCTCTGGATTTGTTCTGGGATATGGTGGAAGAAGAAGAGCGTGCTTTGCGTGGACCCCGGAACGATGTTCTCGATGTGCTGGATGTAAGTTCTCTCGGATTGAATAGAATCGTAGACTATATATACTAACTGATTCCAGGACAAACGATATGAAGTTACGACCGAAACGACATTTGATGAATTCAATTCTATCATGTCCGCGGACCGCCGCACCTCCAAGATCGACCCTGAGATCCTCAACCTGATCTTCCGGCGTATCCAAGAAAAGGCAATCCGACGCACGGAGGATGAGAAGCACGCCGCCGATCGTCAACAGCGCCGCGCCGTTGATGCATTGCGCTCTCGTATCAAGCGCCTCGAGCCCCCTGTCCGGGCCACCGATACCTGGGCTGAAGTTCAACCTCGTCTTGAGAAATACGAAGAATACAAGGCCCTCGAGTCGGATGAACTTCGGGAGTCTGCCTTTGAAAAGGCAATTCGCCGCTTGAAAGAAAGAGATGAGGATGCAGAGAGGGATCGTGAAGCACACTCTCAAAGCCGTGGAAGTCGACGGGATTACGACCGTGGTGATCGTGAATACCGCAGTGGACGAGGAGAACGACGTGGACCCAGCGGCCAGTCCAACCGCACCCCGGAAATGGATGCATACGAAGCGGACCGTCGCAAGGCACAGGCCGACCGCGAACGAACTTACCGCAAGGTCAGCGGTATTTCCCCACCCCCCGCGACCGTCGCGACGAACGTGGAGACCGTGACCGTTACCGCAGCCGGGACCGTGACTTTGACCGTCCCCGTACTAGAGACCCAGACCGACGTGAAGACGAACGCGAGCGCCTGTACCGCACTCGTGGTGATCCCCGCGGAGGTCGTGATGAGCTTGATTATGGTGGTGGTACTGGTGGTGTCGACACTCGCAGTGTGGCTAGTGGGGACCGCCGACGCCGACGTGACAGTGATACCGAGAGTGTGGCTAGCCGGTCTGCCAAGCGGTACCGACGTGATAGCCGTGAGCGAGAGCGTAGCAAGGGGCCCAGAGCCCCCGACGGGAACGCTCTGCTATTCCGGAAGAAGAAACTGAGGATGCGAAGAAGAACGATGAGAAGGCCATTCACTCTGGCAGCGAGGAAGGAGAGATTGAAGAGGAGTAGATGGGAGTGAAAATTCTCATTCAAACTTGGTTTCACATGCAAGTAATTTCTGCCCTTCAATGCACATGTAGGATATCGAGCTGAATCTATGTTGCAATCTCATTTGCCTTCTTCCAGACCTTGTAATCGTCCCTAGGCATCTACTACGCGGATTTGAACGCCCTCGAGGCCACCCTCATGCTTGAGTGATTGTTAAAAGTTGGGGTCTAAACCATTTGAGTCTCCCACAATGCCACTCCTAATATTGCACTAATTGCACTTGTAGCAGATGCAGTCGTTCATTGGAGAGCTAATTTTACTGACGTCTTTCGGTTGTACATCGCCAAGTTATTGTTGGCTTGGGGCCTGCTGATGTTGTGTTCCAATAGTCCTTATGAATAGGTCACGGATGAGCCTCCTCGAGTCTAGCTAGTGGGACTACCGATTACTTCACGGATCTACAAACATAGCCGGTATTCTCGCCGGGCGCTGAAAAAATACCGGGGTAGGAAAGTCACCAGTGGACATAACTATACTTGTATACCGCCTACCTAAAAGGCGTATTATATAGCACACTGAAATAATACTCCGTACACGCAGCTGCGCTTTTGTCAAAAACCTATTACCATCCCTCCTCGCTCGTTTCCGTAGTATGTGTTAAATATCTTACTCCTGCTATACACTCACCTATATGTGAGATTCATGCCATCGGAGGGTTTCGTCTGGCAGTTTATTATATAATCAGGGGTGTGTGCCAGGTGCCCAGGTCTGAGGTGCGAGACAAGGTTCATGGGGCGTGGCGGCTGGATTTCTCTTTGGAGACCCCCTGTGGAGTCGATTTCACAAGCGTTCCTCCACATTCTTGGCGAGTCTGGAGTATACAGCCGCCTACTCCGCACTGACTTACTACACAACGTAGCCCCCATTGTTTACATATACCTACATCTACCCGAGTGAAACTTGACCACGAGTATCTGTCTACTCCCATTATTATTCATTCCTTGACGCTGTGTCTTTCGGATCACTGACACGACTGTTTGGTGCTTTTTGGTTCACGAACACTACATCGCATCTTCAGATCGATATACCAATGAGTGTGGTTATTACAACACTAATAAGTTCCGCCGTCTTCTTTAAAGTAAAAATTCACTAAACCTGCCGCTTCTTTGTTCGACTAGGACTAATCCATCGCGATCTTAGTTTCAATATACAGATGGAAGCGTGATAGCGGCGCTCGCCATCTTGGAGACCCCAACCTCCATAAATGTTCCCCCCCCACCCCAAAAGTCAGAATTTTTAAATTTGACAAAGGTGGAAATGGTCTTGTGGACCAGATGGATGTTATATCAAGAGATAGACCAGAAGATACACGGTAGTTCCTCTGGAGCTGAGGTAGAAAGAAGTTCCTCTGGGAGATTATACCTTGTCTCGGTACTGGACTCCTCATGCTCGCTGATCTTTACCTCATATCGTACATTGACTTCATTGACCTCAATTTCAACCCAGGGCATGGTATTGCCATATATCTCACTATGGGATTCTTGACGATGAGGTCAATCTTCTCTATTACACCCGGCTCCAATGCTTTCACCAGCCAACCAAGCCTTGCTCGTCGGCATTTACAAAATCGAAAAGGATTCTGGTCCACATACCCTGGGCTCAATTCCTTCTTGGTATATATCTTTGTGACAGTCTTGATCGTTATCCCGGCGAGGCCTATTTTTGCAGAAAATGGACCCAACCTTTTTGTCCCAATTTTTTCTAGACTATTTTTCGAGTTTCTTTTAACAAACCTGCATACAGCTTGGGTTCGCGCCGTTATTTTGAAGCCGAGCAAGAAATCAATTTGGAAGAGACTTCCTGACTGGCGAGAGTGCATGGCGATTATCCCAGCGGCATCTCCGGATATAGTCCTGCCGAACTCTGTCTACCATTTGACAAACAGATTCAGGGTATCCATGAGTTACCAGGTTTTTGGAGAACTTTCATCCTCGCAGGAGAAACTCAGAAACATCGCTTTTCTTGCAATTTCCGTTGTATTTGAATACTTGGCCTCGATTTTCACACGAGCAATGTATATCAGGGTTGCGGCGTCAATGCTACCCGACTAGGGCGACACCATTCTCGCTGATAACGCAAAAAACAGCTTCTGGGCTCAAGCGCAAAGGGGTAAAGAGAAGTCAGGATTTCCTCTTGAATCAGTGCGTCACACTGCGATTGGTCTTAAGGCCAAGAATCGCGCTAGACAGAGTCGAGATCATCCATTTCAAGACAGGTCAGTTCGAACTCCGAACTCCGAGGTCCGATTTTTGAGATGTGGCAAGTAAGACATTTACAGTGAACAGAGATGAACTGTCAAGAGTAGTCCTATGTTGGAGTCGGTAGTTTAACGTAGAAAGGGTAATGTTATAAGCCTGCTATTTTTCTCAGGGTTCAAGGGGTCAAAGTGAGCAAAGAGAAGAGAGAGGCATCGGGGAAGAGGAAGTTGAGCGGGGCGTCACCACATCAAAAGCCAATCGATAACGGCAATTTAGGGCACTTTAGAGCACGTTAGGGCGAAAGGAATGGCGGCATGATGATGCTACTTTGGCATCCCCTGGATTTCGTGGGTTTTGAAGGTTGCTACATCTCTCGCCCTTTAACCCCCTCTAGGGACACTTAAAGGGAATCATCACACCCCAACTCCAACAGCAATATGCATCCAGGTAGCGAGATAGACCCCTTGTTGGCTTCAAAGCCGACCAGATCACAGACTTGGAGATCCAAAAAATTCCTCATCCTTGTTGTGTGTTCCCTTCTGACACTGGCAACTGATTTCGGGGTTTTTATGTCAAATGCGCCGCAGACAGCTATCTTCGAAGCGATTATCTGCCGGGATTACCAGGCCAGTCTCCGTCGGACCGGGGCCGGAAATGCGATCTTGGACTCAGGCATTTCAAACGCTCTGCTGGACTCAAATCTTTGCAAATCTGAGATTGTGCAGGGAGAGTTAGCTATTGTGATAGGGTACAAAGATACCTTCGATGTCATCCCTGGTAGGTTTGTTCTAATCATTACAGCTCTACGGAAAATATGCTGATCTTGATGACAACTCAGGTCTCCTGCTTTCGCTTCCATATGGGATCCTTTCAGATCGCTGGGGACGGAAGCCAGTCCTGTGCTTTTGCCTACTAGGTATTATCCTGGGCGAACTCTGGGTGAGAATAGTCTGTGAGTTGGCCATCTATCTACTGGCTTGATGCTTTGTTTATAATTTATAGGCATATGGTCAAGTCACATTCCTCTGCGGATGATCTGGTTATCATCACTTTTTAAGGTCATCGGCGGCGGTGATCCAGTGATCGCTGCTATTGTTTGTGTCATAGTAGCCGACGTCTTCTCTGAAGATGAAAGGTATTGTCGCGCTATACGGTCCTGCAAGATCAAGCTAACAAATGTACAGATCAACTACCCTCTTTCGTCTGAATTCTGCTGTCATCCTGGCAGAAATTCTGGCTACGCCGATCAGTGCTTATTTGATGACCTTCAGCCCAATGCTTCCTAATCTCCTAGGAGTAGGTCTTATAATTCTAGGAACCATCCCGGTCGTGTTTCTCCCCGAGACACTTAAAGATGCAAAAGCGAAGCGTTCAATCCCAGCAGGCACAGAACATGCCACCGAAAATGAGCGACTAGAGCAGCAACGGGTCAAGAAAGAAGTGCTTCAAGAATTTACTCGACAGATTCGTGAATTTATCGAGTCGACCCGGTTCATTTGGTCAGATTCAAACGTGTGTATTATGGTTATCGTGGCTTTTGTCACGGTTATAGGCCGTCAATCCACAAACCTACTTTTGCAGTATGTGTCAAAGAAATTCGACTGGAGCATTGCTCGCGTATGTTTGTCATTTTCATTTGAGCGATCTGAAACTAACAATACCATAGTCGAGTCTTTTAATCTCGCTGCGAGGGATATTCTCTCTTTTGACCTACTCAATCTTAATGCCAGGCCTATCCGGCCTTGCTATCAGATACCTGAATCTCCATGGGAAATATAGAGACCATGTAATGAGCAAGTGGAGCGGTATCCTGTCAATCATCGGTTTCGCGGCAATCTTCCTCGCCCCGACACCAGCCATCTTAGTTGGTGGCCAGATTATCCTGTCAATTGGGTCATCATTCCTGGTAACTACTCGCAGTCTGGCCACGGCACTTGTACTACCAGACCATGTCGGCACTTTGTATTCTGTCATTGCCATCGCACAGTCGGTCGGTGTGCTTGTCGCAGGTCCACTGTTCGCCAATCTCTTTCGACTGGGCATGCATCTCGGAAATGCCTGGATGGGACTTCCATTTTTACAGGCATCACTCTTCTTCGTCGTGGCCGTCGCTGCCATCCGTCGAATTCGGCTTGGACCGCCGGCTCGGGGAAATAATGACGAGGAGCAGGAACCTCATTTATCGGCCTAGTGCTGATATTTGTCCATTCATTTCTTCGACCAAAATCCAAGCGCTTTAACATAAGTTTGTGATGGTTGGGGGGGATTAGAGAAACTTGGCTGATCACTATTCAGGCCCGAGACCTCGAGATATTGTTGGGGTGTATACAGTTCCCCTGGAATCAAGGACGGTACGGCAGTTTCTGTCCACGTCTCTGTGGTAGCAATCTCGCCATAATAGCCGATCTGATCACCCCGGGAATAGTTCAAAATGGGTGGAGAGCTGTGGGCCTGATGTTGAATTGCTTGGGAATGCTTTTGTTTCTTACTCCGCTCCCCTAAATCTTTCATTTAGTTTTCAAACCAATCGTAGCATGCATATTACATACGAAACTTTTATTACATACGAAACTTTTGTTGCGCTATGCGATTTTGAAGTCTTCCTCGTGTGTGATAGTCCATGATTGTATCCATAATGGCTCACTCACTGTATGGCCCAAAGAAGAAAGAAGAGGGTGCATGTAACACCGATATCACTGCGGCCTGCGAGTGATTTATCAGTACCTAGGTATCTCGTTTGCTTCCTGGTCCAGAGACTTGCAGGAAACCCATAATTCATGTAACCTTGACTTTGCCATTCTAAGCCTTTGATGGCCCTAGACAGGCTATGTCGACAGTACTCTATTGGATGGAATAATCCACCCGGTCGGGCTTCATCGTACACGGACCCCAAGCAGGGACGGCCCGCCGTCCAGCCTGATCGAAGCGCCATACAGGGGTAAAAGGTATTTCTTAGCAGGAGGCCATTAGCTCGTTAGTAGTAGCTCCTAATAAGACTAGAGCCTGAGCCCGCTATCTCACCCCCTGTATTTGCCAAGAACTTCTCAATGAATTCCTCCATTGGTGCCGATCTAACTACGGATCTATTTGCGGTGCCGCGTTAGCCATATTTTGTGACAGGACAAGGAACGATGGAACTGGCGTGAAAGCATGTGGCGAAGGATGAAATTTTTCTTGACCTTCCTCGAGCTTCATGTTTTCTCTCTTTCCCTCTTGCTGTCCCCAGTCTAATTTCCCCCGTACAAATGCACTTCTTCATCAGGACTCCGCTCCCGTCACATTTGTAAAAAGCATGTGGCACCAATTCGACGCAAGTGAATGCACAAGATGAATACGAGACTAGCTGTCAAGGCTACCATAGTGGACATTGATTCATGAAGTGCTAATTCGATCCTTCCAATGATGTTGCAGTGCTGATGCAGGGCTTAGCGAAGGTCGATGGCCACATCCATGACCGCTGGCACTAGCGGTGTTGCTTCACTGTCCAATCGGAGTTCCGGTTGGATTTTCCCAAAATAGGATATTTAATGCTGAGGTCCGGCTCTGAGGTCCGATGCCGAGGCCCCTGGACCCCATTCTCCACTGCAGCAAAAGCATTAGTACCTCCTCCTCTTTAATATCCTCAAACCCTACAAAGTAGACTGTGTCTTATTAGTATCGCATCGCCGGTTTATAGCCAGGCTTCTATCCTTACTCCGTATGAACAAATCCGGTCAGTGAAAATGGCAACACCTCGTCGAAATGGACGGCTGTCATCATGCGAGCCTTGCCGAAAGTCCAAATTACGATGCGATCATCAAAGTCCCATCTGTGGTCGATGTCTCTGTCATGGCCAGGCCGAGCGCTGCTTCTATCATCCCGCTCCACTAACTCAGCCGCGCGTACGCGCCTCCAGGGTGGTCCCCCGGAGATCCAAGAGGCAACAACGCCCGGACAATCAATTGGTTTTTCGAGTGGATCAAAGGATCTCCAGCACAGCCGCGCCTCGCCCGCAGTCAGATTTGCCACCGGTTACAGATGCGGGGAATACGTTACGCGATCAGCATATTGCGCAATGGGCTGCAAAGGAGAAACAGACTCTGGGACCTGGAATTCTAGGGTTGGTCTCACCCCAAGATATTTTCAGGGAGTATGAAGACACCCTGCGTGTTGAAGAACCAGGCAGTCTACCAGCAGCGACAGTACCAACAGTTCCATATTCACCAAGCAACTCCGATCAGGTGCTCCTAGGAGTTCAGATTCTATCACACCTGCAAAAGATCCATTGGTTCCATGAGATCATTGAATTAAAGAACAAGATATCCCCGGGATGGTTTCTAGGCCCTCCCTTGACTCGCGCCTTGTGCAATTCTATGGAGCAAATGTATGATTGCGCAGTCCGCAACTCTCAGGATACGCATGCATCACTAGCCACCTTGTCCCGTCAAATATTTGTCAACACATCCGAAGATATCCAGACACATTCAACAATGAATTTTTCAGAATATTTTGATTCAATAACGGCGAGATGGGAAACAATTGGACTTGTCTTCGCCCTATTAGGAACGGCGTTATTCCATACACCCGATGATGACCCGATCTTCACGCATCGCAACCCCTGGAAGCTTGAAAAGAGCCAACTCAGAAATATCGCCACTGCTGTTGGTGAGATTTGCTGCCAATTCTGCAGTAGTGCTGGAACGACAAGCGATCCCTTTTGCTGGCTTACGACCCAGCAAATAGTTCTCTTGAGTTCGATGTTTGGCGATAGCGGTAACCACCCTTTGATATCGCCCTTTAGAAAAGAGAGAAAATGGCTAAACCTTGGATAGACTATAGGGTCTGGCAAAAACTCGGAGATCTATCTACCATCGTATACGCATTCGGCTTGCATCAATCCGATAAAGACTTTGAAGAAGACTTTCCGTTCTTCTTAGTGGAGATCCGAAAGCGAGTCATGGTATGCGCATACGCAATTGATAAGGAACTAGCGACCTCCTTAGGACGTCCTCCACGGATATGCTCTCGATACTGTAGTATTCTGCCTCCCCTGGATATAAGTTATGAGACGATAGTCCTCTCACGAAGCGAAGGAGAGAGGGCACTACAGAATCTCGACGCGAATGGTTGGAACACCGAAGGAAATTTTACCGTTGGTGTCAGGCTTCGCGTCGTGCTACTAACAAGCTTGTTGCGAGAAAGTATCCTAGAGTTGTCTTTGAGTCCTACAACTCAGCATATCCCAGCCAGAGTTGAGTCCGTGTCTCATAGAGTTCAAATTATGTTGATATCAGGGACTGACCGCAAGGAACTGTACAGAGGATTGATTCAGGAATCCCGTCAAACGCAACAAGACCTTCCCTTATTTATGCACTGGTCTCCCGAGGACGCTGCAGCGGGTGCTTACACCTCTACACGAGATGAGGGCCGCGCCTTCGCTCACATGGAATTTACGTACCAGGAGTTTCTGCTGCATCGGATCTTGCTAAAGCGCCTTGGGACAAACTCAAAAGGTCTTATTGAAAGCTCCTTGGAAATAGTGACCACGCTATTAGACATTATTGCCATGCAGATCCGGTCTGCTCACTTGGTGGCGAATATGTCGTGGGATGTAAGACTACCTTGCCCCCTCAATACTAACATACTCTTATAATATCATTTTTCTCTAGTTATGCTACATTGGTCTTCCTGCTGCAGGCATCCTAACTTCGAACCTGCTCTCGGGGCAAAGCTCTCAGATATCGAATTTATCACCAGCGCCATTACCTGCCAACTTTCGTCTACTTGCTATCCAAAAGCTCGTTCTTTTTGTCTCCCATCTGACCTCGCTGGTGCGTCCACATGAAGGAAGTTATGAGATTGCTCAACAAGGGGCGAGATTTATTCGTCGGGTACTCGATCGAATTATATCCCCCGAATATCTCCAGCCGGCTCCCTTGACTCCGGATATTGATTTATCTAAAGATTGGTACGACGGTTGTGATTTGGACGGTAATTTTGATTTCATGGCGTGGTTTGACAATATCCACTGGACTCAGGACCCGTTGTTACATTTTACCTGACTTCTACACAACATCCATCTTCAGTCCATTATATACCATCTCTAAGCAAGATCTAATCTTGTTCAAAAGATGGGCATTGAAACGCACATTAGAATTAGGCTTCCTACCACAACAGCAACAAGGCACTGCTTTTACAGAACAGAACCCTCGATGGCTTTCGAGGTTTCATCTGTTCTTCAATGAATTGCTTTTATATGTACCCTAACATTTTCGACCGAATAAGCAAATTAGGAACGACTCATCACGTCAGCTAACGAAAGGTACCAAGAGAATATTCAGTTCAATATGCAATCATAAGGCTATATGAACTCCTCAACAGCACCAACAATATTCGCAGTCCCGACATTAAACCCGCTCTCATATGCTCAGGTATCAACAGTGATGCTTCACAACCCTTCGACAACTCTGATCATCATCCATGTTCGCCCAAAACATGTCACACTGAAAGTTTCCTGCTTGACTGTGCGCTCATTTACCTAGTTACCAAGGTTAGCACGTTCTTGGATCAAGGTGTTGATTGGATATACTGACTGATTTTCCAGGATTCGTCAGTCTCGGCGCGCTTGTTGATGTTCCATGCTCCATCGACTTCCTTGCGAGAGTGCACAACGAGCCCTTGTGCTCCAATAGCCCAAGCATAGGCGATGTAGATAGTGCTGGCAAGATGAATCATAGGAGTGATCTTGATTTAAAATCAGGCTGGCGAAGTACTTGAGGATTTGGAACTGATTTATTGAAACAAGCTGTTTGTCAAAGCTGATGTGTGGATGTAATAAATGGGCAAAACTGCCAGCTTTTATATTTCTGTCTCTGGCCCTTTTCCCCAGCGCTGTATTATTATTAAAACCGTGAACACCAGGAAAAGGCAGGTGATGACAGGATGTTCATGGTGTAGATTTCCAGTATCTCACGCCAGGGTCTACCCTCTCGTGGACTCGATCTAGACACCGAGTTTGGATGGATATTTAGGGTATTGCGCATACCTATTTCATGTTTCTATGCATGATTACTTTCTCACTTCTTATTCGCCCATAAACTGTGGAGTTTTACCTAGGTTTGATGTACCAATTACCTTAGCTGAAATTGCTTGGTCACATTTAGTCTTCGCCCCCAAAGCCCGCTAACTCTTTTTGTAGTATTTTTACCCACTGGTGTACTAGACTTGACGCACATGCAGATATAACGCGTTCTATAATACTGTTGGGCACTTTTAATTGATACCTGATGATTTCTAGCGGCGCCTTTTTCTTGAGAAGTGCGGTGCCGGGATGATTGACCCCGCTTTTTGTTCTGCTTCCTCTCTTACCTCGTCCGTTCACTCGATTCATTCAAAGAGCAGAGTTTATCTACATTCACCAAACCCGAATATGAGTGTTCCTCAAAATTCCTTGCAGAAACGTCGAGAACGTCCGTCAAAAGGACCCGAACACGCAGTCTTAAGGGAAATAGCCTCCACACTGCTAAAATTAGATTTTTCGGCTTTGCGGACTCTACAAGAGCACAAAAAGTCCAAAGATTACCAAAAGATTTTCGTGGATTTCACTGTAGGCAATCTCGCCAACATCAACCATGACGATCGTTTGCAATCTATTTACCGCGCAATACGCCGTCATGTGGCAACGCTCTCCGAAGAGAACCTTTATGAGATAGTATCGAAGCCCTTCAAAGGTGACTTTTATCGTGAGATGATTTACCTGGCGATTCAGGCTTTTGAGGATGCTTTGGAATACGAGAATTGCGAGCTGATGGACATGCTGATCCACGGTGATGCCCCCCCCGGTTCCTTCCGAAGCAGTCCATGAACAGTTATGCGATATTTTGCATTTGTCACGAAGCTTATACAACCAAATCAAAGATGCGGCCGCTAGTGGCTATCTTCGAAAATCAATTCCCATACTCAAGGAGGGATTGCGGAGTATCGACGAGGACATCGAAGACTTGTGCTCAACTTTAGGTGTTCAGCACGAACCGCTGGTTTGCTTAGATGATACTGATGAGAGGTGATTCCATTTTGACTATTTTCAAACTACTTTTCTTACCAAAAAGCAGGAAATTGCTAGAGACACCTTCAAGAAATCCTCCAAATGCTATACTTGAACAGGAAAAGGCAAGATCCGCTCTTGCTTTCATTGTTCCTGTCACATGCGCTGTTTCATTTGTCCCAGCTTGCTTTGCTTCGGTCTCTTCCGAGAACAAGCCAGGCGGGGTAAAAGATTCAGATTTTTTCCAACTTATAGCATCTGCTCTGATTCAGCTCCTTGGAATATTCACAACATTTTGGCCGATATACAAAAAACTTCGCCCGGATCGCGTTTCCTGGATTCAATCTTGTACGCTGGCGCTTATAAGCTTCTTCTTGACGATTGCTGCATTTCCTATCTACCTCTGTGCCTCAAGGACCTGGGGTGGACTGACAATCCTTGCTGGGTCCTTTGTGCAATCCTTTTTACAACTGCAGCTCTTTCTTAGGATACCCAAAGAGAAAGTTCATAAAGGATAGGCAAACAATCGTGGATTAGGCGGCCTTGCCTTGAGAGGAAAATATACTGTTCCCTTTAGATTCTCGTGTGGCTAATGAGATAAATGCTTTTACGATCTTTTGACGGGTGGTGCTAGTCTTATCCTCGTGTTAAAACGTGATTATAGGGCTATTTATTATCCAGGGGAGTCTCCTGTCTATAGCGCATGCTAGCGAGTGTATTGTCCATAGATGCCTTTCCCTGCACGTAAGCTTACGAATAGCATTCCATTGGCCTGATCAGAGCGCCGCTCATATGTTACCCATCAGTATGATTATTATGACCATGAGATTATTGACAGTCGTAGCAACTTTTGGATTCCATTTTTGATTTATTCACTTCTTACATCACTGAATAGAAGTCAAGCTAGAAGTCAAGCTGCTAGCACCACTCGACCTAGGTCTCAATGGAGAAGTATTCGAGTCTGAATCCTGAGGATAATGCCTCCGTGGAATCTTTGCTTCATGGCGGAGATGAAACTCGCTTGGAAGACGATGGCTTAGATAGCTTCACTTTCAAGCACCGCAATGGTTCCTAGCTCGAGCGACACAAAATCGCTATCTACGTGAACGCTCTCTTATTATCGCTAAACGTGATATTAGATTTCTTGTTTTACACCTACCTTAATCTTCAATACTCTCATTACCCATTTTTCGAAGAGAGTGAGTGTTCCTGAGAGGGAAGTCGTGACTTTATCTAACACAGAGCTAACACCTACCCAATAGCGCCTGCTCGCGATGTTATTAGATATGAGGGGCAGCAACTAGATTTGCTACCTGTGTATCTGCCCAATGGAACCTTGAATCCTAAAAAACCAGGACACTTCAACAGAAAGTCGACACCCCAGCTTGCCGATGATTGGAAGAACATCATGCAACGTACGGACGTTGTTAATCTTTTGATAACCTCTCGAGAAGCCCAGCTCCGCTGACTATCTCTGTAAACCAAAATATTCGTCTTCAGAGAGGTGAACTTGGCCCATTCGCCCATGATGACAGCGTCATCCAACTTGCCGATGGATCTGGTTATTTTGCTACATTAGCGGTGTTCCATGGGCTGCATTGCCTGAAGAGATTCCATCACTACATTCATCGGGATTCTTACTACCCTAACATGACTGAAGAAAATAACGCGCGCCTTTTGTACCATACTGGTGAGTGAGGCCAGAGCAGCTAAAACTGAGCATAGTTCTCGAGGAGTTGACGCTTACCGATTCAAACTCAGAACACTGTGTTGATTGGTTGAGGCAATATGTACAATGCAACGCCGATACTACAGTCATCCCCTTCTACTGGGGAGCTGGGTAAGATATTATCACAGGCCAGCCTATGTCGGCGATGCTAATATTTGAAATAAGACAAAAACATCCTCTGGCGGTTGATAAAGCAAAACATCAATGTGTCAAATTGGAGCCCCTCGAGCACTGGATGGCAGAACATTCTTTCGACGCCTTCGAGCAAGGTCTACTGGTGCATCCTATTTACGGTAAGAATGCTTATGAGGCATGGCTCTGAGTGCTGAAAATGCTAATTTACCGATTTAGGCGGTCCATATACCGGAGAGAAGGCGGACACAATTGGAATCGCTCTAGGTGATCATACTCTGGAGGTCGGGAATGGTGGACATTCTCACTAGACTACCCAAAACTATCGTCCGAGAACTTTGAATCTAAGATATCCGACACTAATAACTCGGTTGAGATTTATGATACAAGTCAAAGTAGTTCAAAAGCGAGCGGGTCACCCAAGCGAGCCGCTTCCCTAGACCTGGCTGTGACCATTTGGTGAGCTTGAGGGTCCATAAACAAGATAGATAGGTAAAAGACATCATTTTTTTCACGTGATTTTTTTGCTCAAGATTGATTAGTGTCTAAAATAACTAAAACGTTGTCCTGAATAGGTAAGGGGATATATATGCGGCTTGCTGTTGGTCATAATGGGGGACTCTCAGAGATCTAGTAAAGAGGGGGGTTGTTTTTTTTTCCTTTTGTCAAGAAACTCCCACTCGTCTATTTGCTTTTGTAAGTCGTGTCATCACGACTCCTGAATTTCTGTATTCTATGGTCGGGTAAATGCTGAGGTTTTGGCGCATAATAAAGCCTTATGCCATTGGTGCAAATTGTTGGCCATGTCTAAAACGGTTTGGCAAGAAGCACTATAAAGATACTCAATTTCACCAAAGCACGCTGCTCCGAATTGTTCATCAAATGCATGCTCCTTTAAGCGAAGTAAATCCCCAATTTGCCACTTCTATGTACGGCGTACATCAAATCTATTTTATCGCGTGGGAGTTATTCCTGAAAAAGAAACAATGGACTGACTTGCTGGCTTTCCGGTCGAAATAGAAAGGTCACTCTTCCGGCATAGTGCTTATCTGCGATTATCTGCATGTGCATGCAGTGGACATCCACACTAGGATAATTCGGGTCTAATGCTTACAGATGTCTCCTGCAGTCAGCTGCTTGGGCATATCACAGGTTCTTTTTAAAAAAAGATACAGACACCGGGCCCAGGGAAGTAGTACCTCTTCATCTGGGAGACATAAGCTTACGGTTTATTTGAAGGCTCGCCATCAGTAAACGCTTGCTCATACGGTGGGTCCATACTTTGCTATATTACACACACGAAGCGAGCTGCTAGCCAAAGTACTCCCCCATCACTTTATCGGTGGTGATAAAATTGGCCTGCACAACACTCCTTCCCATTACGCTATTCTGGTCAAGATTTGTTGGATGCCTGAGGCATCACCATGTGATAGAACCCATAGTAGATAGTACACCTGCTCTCTCTCCCCCTTTCTCTCTCCTCTCTCTGTCCAACTCAATACATACAGTCTTTTCTCTATGAGTACACTCGCACTGTATTAAGATTCCAAGTCTGATTCCGGCGAAAGAGAAGCAGACCTAGGTGAGTGTGCCACAGAAGCTTTGAGCAGTGAGAACCCTTAAGAACGACGCATTATCGCGCTGATTGCTGATTGCTACTATATTCAGAACTCTTGCACAAAGCCAAAGTGTTTGTTTGTTTGTTTTTTGGCTTCGAAAGCTTGCTTGCTGTTGCCCTTGATAATAGTCTGTCCTTGGGACAGAACTTGATGTAACCACAGCGATCCAATCGCCTTCTCGCGGTTGTAAACACGTTGTGCACCGTACCATCCCAGATGGACTTGATGGAGATGCCTTTTCTTCCTAAGGGCAGACCTCCCTCTGCCGACATCATTCGTGACGAAGAATGTATCAAACCCACCGATCAACTGCCGCTGTACCATTCCGATCGACGCCACAGCCGATGCTTGAGTGCGGCAATCCGAATTACAACAGTTCTCCTAGCTTCTTGGGGATTTATGTCCATCTGCCTTCAAGCTTTTCGCCTGATTGGACTGCCTTCACCCAAACCCGACGTATACAGACCCGAAACCCTGGGGCCTACAATGAACCTATGTGACTGTGGGAGCAGCGTCCAAGAAGCTCTTTCTAAGCATTGTGTGTACGATTCACTGGCTACAGCTTGGCTACCGCCTCACTGCCGGGACGACGAACTGACGGCGGAGTTCGACCGATCGGGTCCGAACTCCGATGGGTCCTGGCCCTACTATGCAGATGCAAACGGAACCATCCCGATTGGAAAGGCACAGGTTGCACTTCTTGGAGACAGCAAAGGTAGTTTCTGGAGCCTGAGAGACTGGCATATTGCACACTGCATGTTCTACTGGGAAAAGTATATACGAATGAGGGAAACGGGGGTGGTAATGGAACGGAGGTTCGATAGTGTCGCTCATGCGCGGCATTGCAGGCGGCTGGTTATGAACCCGACGATGTTTCACAGACAGCTTTTGGAGGTGCCCGTGATGATGAGTTCAGGAATTAATGAGGTCAAAGATGGACATGAGCACGAACATCATCACGAGCAAGGCCAGACCTCGTAAGAATTAGGAGCCTGAAAATTTTCTATAATTTATTCTCTGATCTCTTTCGCCACGCGGTGAGCATTACTATTCACGCGGATTTCGTGGGGAATTAATCCTGTATATAATGCGTGCCTTTTTCCGAACTCCCTGATCACCATGTACATAGTTGTATATGGTAGAAGGCCCGCTGTTAATATCGACATTGCCAACTTCTCCGACAAAATCATCCTGTAGGCCTCACGATTTAGTGTGCATAGTACCTACAAGAAATCTCGGAGAAAACATAGTCGCTGAATATAGGCCTTGACAAAACCTGCAAACAGAAAAGGTGCTATGTAAACCTCAACCCGCAACCTGTTGGCGAGGTCTAGACTCAAAAGGCCTTATGTCTAAGGGTAAGTCATTACATCGATAAAAGTATTTGATCGGAATAAAGAGGGTATGCGTCTTTCGGAGTTCAACAACAGATGTTTCCTAAATAGGCAATTGATTGCGGTTGCTCCGAGTCAGTCCTAGAGGTAGTAGCTATCTATTTTAGTATTTATAATTCGGCACTGTATCCCATAGAACCAAGTAATCTTCCTCGAATACAATCAAATTTACTCGGACACACAACATACCTCGCAAAGTATTAATGGCAACCAGCTTGTGCTTGTCCGACAATCGCCTCGGCCCTCGCGTCAGCATCGATTGTCGTGCCTTTGACTTTACGCTCTTATTTGAAGACATATTTTTCACATCTCTACCAGCCGCAATTCTCTTAATACTTTTACCTATACGGCTTTGGTTTCTTTGGCACGAACCAGTCAAAATCACCTCATACAGATTAGCGGTCTGCAAGCTAGTAAAGGTCCCTCGTTATACCTTCCCCAACTGTGGCTGACCTCAAGCAGTGCCTTATCGCCGTGTTATTTGTTCTTCAGGTTCTGTTTGCGGCTTTTCAAGTTCAAAAATCGGTGCTTCATACCCAGGCTTCCTTACTAGCAGCCATACTCAACATCATAGCAACATTTGCAGCGTCATACACCTCCTTCGTAGAGGACCAGCGATCTGTGAGACCCTCGGATCTCCTCGTCCTCTATTTCTCGGCGTCTAGCATTTGCAGACTGCCTCAGCTGCGCTCACTATGGCAAATCCCATCCGTTGAAGTCTGTCGATATCTCTCGCTAGCCAGCTTCCTTTTGACGGTGGCGGTTGTAGCCCTTGAGTCCGTTCCAAAAATTAATATTCTGAACTCCCACCACTATAGCAGTACCGATGAAGGAAAGGTCGGGTTTTGGAGCCGAAGCTTCTTTATCTGGGTACTGCCATTCCTCCAGAAAGGGTATAAAGAAGCTCTCGAAGTCGAGAATATTCCGGAGGTTGACACGAATCTTCAAGGGCAATGCTCTGGCGGTAAACTTCGACAGTCTTGGGACTTTGCAAGTCAAAACGGTCATTATCGCTTAGTCAAAGCTGTGTTTTGTGCATACGGATGGGCTTATATCTCCGCGATCCCCCCACGTCTGGCCTACAGCTGCTTTACCTTTACGCAGCCTTTTCTGATCACAGCAACTCTGAAATATATCGGAGACTCATCGGCGTCAGAGCCTAAGTTTTACGGAACTGGACTCATAGGCGCGTATATTCTAGTATATCTGGGGTTGGCGGTGGGTATACATTCAGTACTGCGAATATAGCATGTCTCGCTAACGGTCGCAAAAAGATCTCCAAAGCCGTATACTGGCGCCAGACATACCGTTTACTTACCATGATGCGATCTGGTCTTATTTCTATGATCTATGACCAGACCATCGACATGACTGCGGCTGATTTGACTGATTCCGCGGCTATTACATTGATGGGTACCGATGTTGAACGGATAGTGGCTAACTTGAAAAACTTGCATGAGGCATGGGCGTCTATTATAGAAGTGGGGATCGCGATTTGGTTATTAGAGCGCGAGATCGGGGTTGCCTGCTTTATACCTCTTGTCACCTCACTGGGTAACAATTCCCCCATCTGATTTTGACAGATATATTGGCCCAAGAGAAATAGCTAAGCTTTATCTGCAGCATCCGTGGCAGGAATGGTCCCAGTGTCAAGCCTATCTGGGCAGGCGCAAAAGCAATGGATCGAGCGAGTACAAAAGCGACTGGAAGTGACAGCAAACACGTTAGGCAGCATGAAGGCTGTACAAATGCTCGGGCTTGGCGATGTCATTTTACCGCTGGTGTCACGTCTGCGTGAAATTGAAGTGAAAACTTCAGTCACTTTCCGGAAGTTGTTGATATGGCAGGTTGCGCTCTGTGAGTACCCGAAACACATGAGAGGGCCACTTGGACATGGACTGACGTTGAATTCAGCGAACGTGCCTGTTGTCTTCGCTCCCTTCGCTACGTTCACAATCTACGCAATAATATCTGCTGTGCGACACGATGGGTCAATTCTCTCTGCTCAGGCATTCACATCCCTTGCTTTGATTTCTCTTCTCACCAATCCCCTACTCATATTTTGCCAAGTCATGCCCGCACTATGGCAAGCTATCGCTTGCTTTGACCGGATTGAAGCATATTGTGCGAAATGCACCCCTTCACCCGCAAAGTATGAAGATGAGGCTCAGCCTGTCCCGTCATCTGAAAAGTTCTGTCCATTTTTGATCTCATTCCAAGATGCAGACATAGCATGGTCCTCAGACAAAGATCCCGTGCTCCGCCATCTGACCCTCAATATTCGTCAGGGCATTACGATGATCGTCGGTCCTGTTGGATGTGGAAAGTCAACTCTGATTGAGAGCATCCTCAGTCAGCACATGGTTAAAGATGGTTCCAGAACAGCCTCGTTCTCAAGAGCGGCCTATTGTCCACAGATCCCGTGGATCACGAATGATACCATCCGGGCCAATATCATCGGATTCCTGGAATTTGACCAAGCATGGTATGACTTCACATGCGAGGCTTGTGGCCTGCAACAGGACCTCAGGGCTCTTGTGGAAGGTGACATGCATCTAGCTGGAAGCGGCGGCATCTCACTTAGTGGAGGCCAAAAGCAGCGAATTGTGAGTCATTCTGCATAACATGCAACTATCTTTGCACGTACTGATGAGTCCTTTCTTCTTATCTCTAGGCGCTAGCCCGGGCAGTCTACTCTAGGCTTGACGTTGTGATCCTGGACAATATATTCAGCGGGCTCGACTCAACAAATATTGCTTTTATCTCGAACCAGCTGTTAGGCAAAGACGGCCACTTTAGAAAAGCGGGGATATCTGTTATTCTCGCTATGAGTACAGGTACGTCTTGAGATGCCCTGAGGGCGGGTAATCCCTGTTGCGACGCGATCAAGGATCAGCTCTAAGAGAACTTATAGATCAGTTGCTACTCCATGCAGATGAAATTGTGACTATAGATGAGAGAAAGATCACAGCTTCGGGGTCATACAGTGAAATACAATCTAGGAATCCAGGGATTATCTCAAAGGATCAGAAGCCAGCGGCGAATCCTCCCCTTGCAACGGCGGAGAAATCAAACTTCCACCTCACGGTTGTCGAAAACAAAGATCGTACCAGCAATGCTGTGCAAACCGCCGACAAAAAAAGGGCCATGCGTGTTAAACGGAACGGAAATTGGCCCGTGTACACATACTACTTTCGGAGCGCAGGATACGGAATTTTGGTCTCCTTTTTGGCCTTCACTATTATTGAGGCGTTCTGCTCCAGCTTTCAAAGTCTGTCTGGTTTTGGGTCACATTGGTTAGAAGAAAGAAAAACTAACTTCTTCTAGCATTATGGATTCAATGGTGGGTTGAAGCAAATGAAGAGCAACCTAACAAGCAGCTGGGGATGTATCTCGGTGTTTACGGATTGATATTTGGGTTGGCATTTCTGAGTCTCGTAACTGGCTGCTGGTACGTGTCTTAGATACGATTTTTTTTCAGAGCTGACCGGAGATCGCAGGTTGCTTTTTGTTCCAGCCCTTAACAATACTTCGCTGAATTTGCATTCCGATCTTCTCAAAACAGCGCTTAGGTGAGCTATCATAGTCCAACATCCATACATTGTCATACTTATATTTACTACCGCAGGGCATCGATTAGCTTCTACCAAAGTGTGGACACTGGTTCAATAACGAATAGGTATTGTTAATTTCACAATCTTCTGCCTCCGTTGTTTCTGACACATCTGAGACAGGTTCAGTCAAGATTTGGAACTTATTGATATGATGCTGCCGATATATGCTGTGAACTGCGTAACTAGTACTAACTCTTCCCCGATATCAAGATGCTGGGGCTCACTCACTCGGCAGATGTCATTTATGTTTTTATCAACATTATTATCATTTGTGCCATTGGTAGATACCTGGCAGCCTCGGTCCCACTCTTGGGTGTGGTTCTATTCTTCATTCAGTCATATTATCTGCGCACATCCCGACAGGTCCGATTGCTAGACATCGAGGCCAAAGCACCTCTGTACACACACTTTCTCGAGACCATCCACGGCATATCAAGCATCCGAGCCTTCAACTGGGGGCTCCAGCTGCGAGAGAAAAGCCACTCCCTATTAAACCGATCGCAACGACCGGTATACATGCTTTACAGTATCCAGCAATGGCTGATTCTGGTTTTGGATTTGACTGTTGGAGCGATCGCAGTCATTCTAATCGCCATGGTCACATCCCTAAAAGATCGATTTAATGCAGCATCCATTGGGGTTGCACTCAACATTTTACTGACACTAAATCAAACCTTAGCAAATGCCCTTAAGATGTGGACTATGACTGAAACCTCTATCGGGGCCGTCACGCGCGTCCAGCGCTTTATAGAAGATACCCCATCGGAAGAACGCGGTATCGCATCTTCAATTGCTCCTCAACTACCGCATAACTGGCCTTGCTATGGTGAGGTAAAATTCACAGAGGTGACTGCTGGATATGAGTATGTATCATCTCGCTTTAGTGGGACTATCTTTGTTATATGTACAAAAGCTAAGCTAGGTAGCCACTCAACTACTCCGATCCTGAAAAGTCTTACCCTTACCATCAAGCCGGGGGAGAAAATTGCCATTTGCGGATCATCCGGTAGTGGAAAAACATCACTTATCATGGCGATGCTCCAGATGCTTGACATTCAGTCCGGACGGATAGAAATAGACGGCAGGAACCTCACCGAAATCCCGAGAAGCACAATCCGCTCGCGCATCAACGTTGTCCCCCAAGACCCATTTTTTATGCCAGGCACCCTCCGCTTCAATCTCGATCCTCGCCAGTGCGTGATCGATGCGGAACTGGTCCGTGCCATTGATAAGGTGGGCCTCTGGGATCGAGTTCACGCCAAAGGGGGCTTGGATATGGAGTTCTCTACTGCGGACTGGTCGGTCGGACAGAGGCAATTGCTTGCCTTGTCTCGGGCCCTGATAAAAAAAGTTCTCTGTTGATCTTAGATGAGGCTACAAGCAGGTATGCGCTAATATCGTTCTATTAAATTATGGATCTCTGGGTTTCCATTGAGCTAGAAACTAATTATTTTCTTGTGTCAGCGTCGATTGGGAAACGGAGGCAATCATGCAGGACATTATCGAGAAGGAATTCTCTCAACAAACTATCATATCGGTGGTACATCGGCATCGTTATATTCATTGGTTCGACCGGGTGATTTTGCTCAAACATGGGGAACTTGTGGAGTGCGATAGAGCTGAAGTGTTGCTGCAGAGGGACTCGGACCTACAGAAGCTATATTTGGCTTTCCAAGAGCCGTCTACTAGTAGATGATCTTTAGTTCACAGGATTCCTTTTTCAGGCTATATATATATCAATGGTATTTACTGGCAGCAAGTAAGCTCTGGTGACAGGTCTCTGTTTCTCGTTACGCAAGGATCGAGTTGAATTAACAACAAGCAAATCGGTAATGTCTCGTATGGAGATTATGGCTGATTCGTAGAGTGCGAATCAATAGGGGCATTGCACTCTGCAGTATAAAAGTTCATTATCGTCAAAATAATTTATGAGAAAGATATCAGACTCAACCATAGGCCAGATGCATAATACGTAGCAGTAACCCATTAACCGACAACGCACGATTCTCATGTAGCTACTAAGAACATCACATTGAGAAGCAGGGCCAACGGCCCTACATGTGGCTAATCTATCCAAGTACCTGGCATAACTTGCTCTCCCCTCTCAACCAGTTCCCAGAATTCCCACGCCAGTTCATCTACCGGATTAGAGACCCATAGTTTCCACTCTTCTGGTCTTGGACCAAATTCGAGCGATAGGATACGAAATAAAAGATATTCACCTAGGTCAGGATCATATGCTGGGCCAGAATTTTCAAGCCCAACGTATATACTGAGCTCCAGGTCAATAACGCCAGACATATGTAGTGATTTCTCCTTCGCCCCATACTCTGCTAAATCAACGCCAGCCAACTGAAGCTCCGATACCCAGAATTGGATAGTGGAGTCAAATATATATTTCGCTCGTTTGATTTCTGCCCAATTCTTGGTGGAGTATCGTAGAAATGTGGTTAGAGGCGTACTCGTCCGTTTGTACTTAGAGGACAAATGACATGGGTCGGCATATGCCGTGATTGCACCAGAAAGCAGCTCACGCCACTTCGGCATATTGCTGTTTTTTCTTTCAGAGAAGTCAACGGCCATACCCTGGGCAATCCTGTATAGCAGAGTTTCTCCGTTTTCATCCTCGAGAAAGTAGGCGCTATGGTCAATATGATCACCGCCCATCGCCATTCGAAGTATAGTTGGGCTGGCACCACTCACCCACCAGTTGTCAATGGTCATTGCCTGCTTAAACCGGAAATCAACGGGCAGATCTGAATATGAGTTGAAAGAGACCTCCTGAATTAAAGAGAATGCCTCAGGGGGCCCCTGAAAGCCGGATGTTGATGGCCACCTGTTATCAAGATCTTCAAACAGCTCGTCTCCGAACTCACGAACAAAGAGTCTGTACAATTCGAGGAATAAAGGGACTTTTTCTGGGTGCTCAATCCATGCTCTAGCTGCTGCGTTTACTTTGCCGAGGGGAGTACTAGCATCAATTAGCAGACAGCTTCGAAGTGGGAAAGGTTTAAGTTCAGAAATACTCACGCTCCCCATTTATTTCTTTGGCCTGGATCGGCCCCATTCTCCAATAGCATTTGACAAACCGCCAATTGACCAAATTGAGAGGCTAGCTAATAATTTTGATTATAAGCCAAAAGCAAAAGTAAACGGTGATTTAAGACCTACATGCAACAACCCTTCTCCATAACAATTGCAATCGAAGGGAGATGCGAGACGATTCGTGAATAGTTTCTGGATTTCTTCGACTCTGCCTTGTCGACAAAGTCTGAAGATCTCGGAATTTAATGGTAAGACATTATTGACTTGAATAGTGAAATTCCAGGTCGAAAAACTCTGGAATATGTCGAATGTCCAGAGTTTATCGAAGAAAACGAGCGGTGTGCGAAAACGGAATCTTCCTCGGTTGATTTTGTGTCGTTTTGATTCTTGGTTGTGCTTTTCACTTGGTATTCTTGGCCTATTATGAAGTGTAAGCAAAATAAACATATGCTCTATGGTGTGGTCCTTTACCACTGTTCGAAACTCTGACACCGTTCGGGTCGAGCTATAGGGGATCTCGATATGATAGAGGAATCAACCTTTTGCTTCAGTTCACGTATGGAGGTGCTTAAATTGTAACGTAAAAAGTTAGTTGCACGTCGATTGAAGATTTACCGTCTAGAATATTGAAAAATTAACGACATGATTATTGAGAAACTGACCTACAGTACGTTTGCTGAAGGAGCATCATTGTCGTCTTGATGCTATCCAGGTGTTGCTTCTGGACTTGGAAAATATCTTTTTTCAAGGCAAGTTTCATAATTGCCAGCCTTCCGTTTGTGGTTTGATTCTTGAACTTGTGCATTTTATATGCAAGAGCATCCAGGTCTCTCTGAAAGGCACGCAGACGTCTCTCCATAGAGGGAAGATTGATAGCTTCCAGCATTTCTGGCCTTAGTCTTACCAAAATGATCTGCACAAGCTCAATATCATCAATGAATTCTTGAAACTCTGTGGCAGCATTTTTCATAAATGAGCGTACGGCTTTTAGCCTGTCTATGCTTTGGACAATTTGTTCTAATAATGTGAAAAGACTGATAGCGCTGGCTGTGGCACCGAGGATTTCAGCCATCATGTATGAATTTGGCAGTCACAATCGGATAAAAAATAACCGAAGTGAGCTAGAATGCCTTAAACTTCAAGAAGGAATAATGAACAGTTGAAGGACGAGGCTAAGAGAAAGGGGCCGGGTAGAAATAGGGAAAACAGGGGAAATGGGGAAATGGGGCGGAAAATGCGTCAGCTGATTTTATGCATGCGGCTAAAAATGGTTTGCAGAATAGTGCGCACCAAGTTATAGAGACAAAAGTTAGGAGCATATTCGGAACAATAGATAGTACTAATTGGGCAAACAAAATAGCACAGGCACAAGTGTTTAGTCGTGGCGAGAATGACGAGTATTGCTAGTAGTCGATTTGCACTGAGAGATGGCTTCTGAAATACGGCTAGAAATCTAGCATAATAGAAGAAGGATTGAAAACGTAAGCAAGTTGTGGATAATCTACGGTAAATTTCTGTATGTCGGGAGCCCCTATTTTGACGGTGCTTGGTTCAATAAGCGTATTTCGTTCATTTAGATGCTGCTGTTCAGACTGTGCTCAGTGTATCAATTTGCGTATATTGAGAGAGGGGCTATATGACAGGAGTAGAGAAGTGAAAAAGAAATAGTGCTTATTTATATATTACTTATTCTTTTGAAGAGAGATTGCTTCAGGAACTTAGAAAGAATGTTTATATACAAGGTTACATTGAGCTTATAATTAACGGTATCTCTTTATATGAACTCTTAACAACAAATAGCTGCAATCCCGGCTGTTCATGGCCGCTTATTTACTTACCTGTTTACTAATTTTGGCAAACTTAGGTACTGCTGTCGATTGCGGCATGCTTCCTAGGTACCTATGTAATCCTACAGGGTCACGGTCGAACCAACCGAAGACCTGTCGATCTAAGGTGCAGAAGGAGCATTATTAATGGTATTGTCAATTAGTGATACGGCCTTGTCCACCCGTGTGTGGCGGGACACGGCGGACGAATGCTACTAAATGTCTTGGCAATTTTAGGGTTAGATTCGACCAGGTGACTAGCTCCATTGCCAATATTTATATACAAAACGCGGCGGTCGAAATGTCTCGCTCGACCGTTCGACCGTGTCAATCACAGGCTTCCTTACGTGATGTTTTTGTCATCTAGATGGCTTCAACGTATATTTCTGAGAGCTCAAAACTATAAATTGCGATGCCTGTACCCTTTGACGGGATGTTGTGTTGCAAAGTATCCAACAACTTGAATGATGGCAGACGGTTCAGATCTCAAGAACAGCAAGAAAGCTGAGCTGGACAAAAGCCTGCCCGGCTTGAGTATTGGTAGTCCGCAAGGGCAAAAAGACCTTGACGAGATCCCTCCCGACTATGCGACTGGCATCCGACTCGTCCTCATCATATTCACGATCTTCGTGAGAACCCTACTTGTCTCTCTGGAGATTGGTATCATCGCAACCGCAATTCCCAAAATCACCAACGATTTCCGAAAACTCAACGATGTGGGCTGGTATGGATGCGCGACGTTCTTCCTCGCGGCCTCGACCTCGCCACTCCGGGGAAAGCTGTTCAAGTACCTTAACGTGAAGTGGGTTTATCTCAGCGGGGTGGGTATATTTTTGGTGGGCAGCATTGTAGCAGCAGCAGCACAGAATAAAGTGTCCGTCATCATTGGACGTGCTATTCAAGGTTGGGGAGCATCTGGTGTCCTCGGAGGCACCCTCATCGTTATCAACTACGTCGCCCCGCCGAGAAACCATCGCTTCTCATCGGCACCTAGATGCTATCCTTGCACCGGGTGTGGGAGAACGAGTTCCATCAAAGGAAGCGCCTTCACCACTGGTGGTTCCAATATTCGTAAGAACATTTTCGAGATCCTCGAGAAATTCCTGACTGATACAGGGGGAGCCACGTCGTCGACAACCGTTACAAGAGATACTCGCAATGCGTGGATCGAATCTACATTTCATCTTCCGGCGCTTGCATTCCCAGCAACTGTGGGTGCCTTTGCGCACTTTTCTCCGTTTGGGCTGCCCGTGGGTGTCATGAGATGATGCAACATGCGGAAAAGACATGGTAGATAAGACAGAGATGGAGATGGGAATGCGTAAAGTCGTGGAAGCGTTGGGAAAGCATAACTAACGTTGCGTGGTGAAGGCGATTATTCATCCCAATCACAGCCCGGGCGTAAGCAGCAACTAATAAAGAACGTACTTTTGACCCTCCAGTGCTGTAGTTATCAAGCACCTATTATTAATCTCTTCCACTTAACTATCTATTATCCAAAGCCAAGAAATAGACGCTTGCAATTTTTCTCATTCAATAAGGCCATTTAAATTATAACGACGAAGCAAAACAAAATAGCTGGTGAACAAAAAAAATACAACAGTGAGAAGTCGCTGGTGGTTAGAGCTCCGCAAAGCCCATGAAGCCCATAGCCCATCCCAACCCAGCCCACAAATGAGGTGGGCTTTGGGCCCTACCTTCGTTTAGGCCTACCTGTAGGCTATAGGCCTAAATAGAAACCTACTGCGGGTTAATAGGCCCCTAAATGGGCCCTGGACAGTATAAATATGCCAAGAATTTGGAGGTTGAGCCTAGACCTGGCTTTGAACCTCCGCATGGGTCCCTACCCCGGAACCTCGAACCTCACCTCTTGAGGTGAGGTTCCAACCTTACTAACCTCCAACCGCCCATTAACCTCCAGAGGTTCTTTGAGGTTCAACCTCCATCGACCCGCATGAACCTGCATATACATAATTTCTTGACGCCTTTCCTCTTTTGGCTGGATAAAATTGATGATTCATCTCTGTTTTTTACAGCTGTTCCGTTAAACTATAGACTTTCCACTGAATACTCTATCAATATAATGAATTATAAAGATATAGTCATTAAAAAGTAAATAGGAGGCGTGGTCACCTATAAATTATAGGTAATATCCGATGATATCGACGTGGTGGGTGGTCAATAGAGGTCATCGATAAAATAGCATGTAAAGTTGTAGATATATATATCGCAGATACTGTAAAGTATGTGTATCTTTATTAGTAGAACTACAGTTCTTTAAGAAAACTATAAAGATACAGTTTAATTCCCCTTATTTTAATATTATTCAAACTATTATATCTTCTTCTATTACTTTGTCTTTTAGAATTCATATTAATTAGTCTAGATATACCGTGAATCCGGATTAAATGTCCCAATTGTTAGACTTAGACATTCTATTTTTCCTACATTAAGGTTCTCGTTAAGGTTCGTTGAGATTTATTGAGGTTTATTAAGGTTCGTTAAGGTTCGTTGAGGTTTATTGAGGTTCGTTGAGGTTTATTAAGGTTCGTTTCTATAGTAATCCACTATACTAGCGAATCAGATATAGATAGGGCTTTATAAAAGTTGATATATCAATTTAAGTATTATAGAATAGGGATAAATAGATACCCTAAGTAGACTGCGACATCGCCCATGGACGGGCGGGTGGGCAGTGCCCACGGGCCTTATGTAAGCGGGCGATGGGCACTATCAATACGCCCATGGACGGGCCCTACCCTTAGGGCCCATTGTCCATGGACACCGTGGGCGCCCGTGGGCCTTTTTAGTAAGCAAAATTAGCGCAACACGTGATTTTAATTGACAGATTTCAAAATATTTCAACTAAATTTATATTTTTTATATATTTACAATCATAATTCCGGATTTTTAATAAGATATATATTAATATATATACTATAATTTACTATATATCTAATTTTTATATATATTTAAGACAACTTTATATAATGGTGGGCATCGTGGGCATGCCCGCCGTGGGCATGCCCGTGGGCCTTGGGCGTTATGGACGGGCACTCGAAAATCCAAATAGCCCAAGGCCCACCGTGGACGGGCGATGGGCACCTCCTAGGTGCCCATGGACGGGCGATGTCGCAGTCTAACCCTAAGAAGACCCCGTAACTTCTACAGAATAACTAGTGAGTTCCTTATTATCTTCCCTAAGTTATACTGGTTTACTAAAGTTATTATATCTCAGATTACCGACGGCTACGGCTACGTATCATCTAGCTTCGAAGGGTTACCGCTAGACGCGCTACAGTATCTTACCCCTAACGATACGCTATACTAACGCGAAAGCTAGTTTGATTTAGTTCTAGACCTTCTAGACCTTCTAGATAACTAAGTCCGATCTCGTATAGGACCTCGGGCCCTAGATACCCTTACGCGAATTAAGCCAGATAGTATTAACGAGTATATCGTCTTTACTACCGATATATCCGCGGAATTCGTTAAGTAGTGGCTTCAAACTGATTTTAGTAAGAAGAAGCGGCTAAACTAAGAGGTCAGCCGTCGCGTAGACTACTAGACTAGGTTTCAACAAGTTATATATACTAAAGATAGAAAGCCTAGCGTTATATATAATCGGTACCGTACAGTTCTTACGTATCCAGCTACAAATTATACTAGAAACTTATCGATGTAGAAGTATCTTAATAGGCTAAGATATCGATAGCGAATTACAAAGAAGGGTAATATCTAGCAACTACTTAGCGACGCGGTATATTCGAAATAGCCTATACTCAATATTAATTAGACTGCGCCAAAACCCGCAAACCCGCAAACCCGAAAAAACCCAACCCGCAAATGGGTCGGGTTTCGGGTCGACTTTCATAACCCGCAATGGGTTTCGGGTTTGTTTGGGTAACCCGCGCGGGTTTGCGGGTTACCCATGCGGGTTACTAAACAGTGCAAACATAGGAAGAGTCGTATCTACATAAATTATGCATTTCTTACCTGTATCTTGTTGTATTTCCTTTTCACCTCAAGGGGGTAAAAGCTCCTACAGCCCGCTCTAATTCCAATATACCACTACTATTTCTAACGGCTGTCAGAAATTACTTATGCGTGAAAAGCCACTTTGCCTATACTATTTCTGACCGCGGTCAGAGATAGTAGTAGTCTGAAGGGAGTTTTCAATGTATAGATAATTTCTGACCGCGGTTAGAGATAGCAGTAGTCTGAAGGGAGTTTTCAATGCATAGATAATTTCTGACCGCGGTCAGAAATAGCAGTAGTCGAAGGGTGCCTTAGACGTATAAACAAAACCGCCGTAGATTACTGTATTTTATTAGTATAAATCAGCATTTTTATACACTTCGCCATGGCTTAATTGGGAAAATTATGCAGCCGCGGGTTTTTGCGGGAACCCGCGCGGGTTACCCGCGCGGGTTGCGGGGCGGGTTGCGGGTTGGTCGAGTCTACCCATCGGGTTTGCGGGTTCGGGTTGCGGGTCGACTTCTCTTACCCATTCTCGGGTTTTGGCGCAGTCTAATATTAATACTAATAATAAATTCACTATATTTTAGGCCGAGAGAAGACTAGCGCCTCTCTTTACCTAATAAATATAGGAACAGAAGATTCTAAACCTAATCACTATATTATATTTACCCTTTCTCTTTATCGAGCACTAAGAATTCTATAATCTTATTTCCTACGTACGGCTAGTACCTACACTACCGAGCGTTCTATTAAGAAAGGTAATTCGTGACCGCCTCCGGGGTTTCGTTATAGAGTATTAACAAGAGATACTATAATAGCTGCTATCTGGTACAAAAATATCGATTGCGCTTAACTGCTAGACTTCACTATTTAAGTATATATTTATAGCTATTATAGGATACTTTCTAGACTAGGAATAGGAGTATTATAAGGTCCTACTTAGGTTTGAGCTAATTTCTAGATCTTATACTAGCGTGAACCTCGGGGACGTAGTTATCTAGATCCTATAAAAGCACTAAATCGCTAACCGAGTACTAGCGGTAACAACTGATAATACGTCTATAGTCTATCGCACAACCCGGGTTTGGGTCGAGATATCGGACCCGGACCCGGACCCAGCCTGGGTCCGGGTCGAAGTCAGCGAACCCGGACCCAACCCGGACCCAGCGCTGGGCCCCCAATGGGGCCCCAGTAAAACCCAACTTTGCATAAAAACAAACTCTTGGCGTTCATAAAGTTGCTAAATAATCAACATGTAATCTTCGTATTTTTTTGTGTTTTAGATCGAACCCATATGAACTCACTTATTCGACATCAACTTTATATGACTAAACTAAATAGACACTTATATCATTTTATATTGGCCAGATATTAGTTTATTACCAATAAAAATTAAAGATAATCATGGTTGTAGTGGTATTTGATAATTTAGGTTTGCTGACATGGTTGAAGTTGTAGAAATATATTTTGAATACAGTGTAAAGTAGTCACTCTATCCTTACACGTTGAGATCTCCTTTCGACTACTACTATCTCTGACCGCGGTCAGAAAATTAATTATACGATTAAAGCCTTATTCTACTATACTTTCTAACCGCGGTCAGAAACTCTAGCTGAGGGGATCTTACAGTGAGCGCGGGTAGAGCCCGAGTACTAATACTCCTAGTTTCTGACCGCGGTTAGAAACTCTGGCTGAGGGGATCTAGCAGTAAGCGCGGGTAGAGCCTGAGCCTTAGTACCGGCATTAGCCCGTTATAATTGCTGGGTTTTGCTGGGTTTTGCTGGGTTTTGCTGGGTTTTGCTGGGTTTTGCTGGGTTTTGCTGGGTTTGGCTGGGTTTTGGCTGGGTTTTGCTGGGTTATGCTGGCTCTAACCCACTTAAACCTATAATATATACCAATTAAATGCTAGTGAAGTAGGTACTTTTGATAAACGACGACTTGATCGTTCAGCTCTCTATTCACAGCTAGGGTAATACGTCTTCTGCCCTTTGTAAGTAAATCCCTTCTCTTATTCTTCCCCTCGTAATTGATCATTTATTTATTTCGCCTATTATGTCCCAGAGCCAGCAATCTAATTTGACATCCTCGATTTATGATGGAGATATAGACAATCTTGGTTATCTTACCCCTTCAAACCGACTTGGTACCCCTGAACCATCCACTAGCCAGCAGACGTTCGATCTCGACTCTATTGACTCCGAATTCCTTCGTCCGATTATTCCCCTTATACCTCCTACCTCACTTCTACGTGTTGGTCCCGATCGGAGAAAGGCATTTGTTCTTTATGACAAAATGACTCATACCGAATGGGTCGACTGGTGGTTACAGACTGATTTTGGAAGGAAGAGCAAGATCCATTGGGACTCAAACCACCAGTCTGATGTTTGGGGTAGGTTTAACCAGGTTGCAAATAGTATCGATGGGGCACCAAAGGTTATGTGTAAGAATTGCGGCCAGATTCTTGAGCATCCTTACACTATCCATCCTCATCCAACGGGCGACCGGAAAGCACAATATCATGGCACATCAACAATGTCAAAACATATCAAGAGCGCAGGGTGTCGAAAGGCTAAGGGTGGATCAAAGCTAGAGATCACAAGATTCCTCAGCAAAGCTGTATGTTCTATTATAACTTAATCTTTTATTCTCCTTACTAAATTTTTTTAGGATGATACTCCGACCGAGGCTCCTTTCTCACAAGAGGCCTGGGAGGAAGAGATTTTATCCTTCTTATCTCTTAATCGACTCCCATTTCAACTTATCGAGCACCCAACGTTTCAGAGCCTAATTCAAATGGCTCGCACCTCTCTATCCACCCCGTTTATCCCCTCTGCTGATACAATTCGTCGTCGGCTATCAAGCACAGTTAAGAGTCGGCAACAGAGTGTGCTTCAGATGCTTCCATCTCACTCAAAGATATCTATTGCCCTTGATTGCTGGACCTCTCCCTTCTCACAGGCGTTTATGGCAATCACTGGCTATTTCATTGATAGCGACTGGGTATATCGAGAGGTGCTACTAGACTTCAAGCCTATTTATGGGGCGCATACTGGTGCAAACCTAAGTAGTGCGCTGATAGAGACCCTCACAGAACATGGAATCGAAGATAGGGTGTTTGGGCTGACAACAGACAATGCATCAAACAACAAAACTCTTATGGAATCCCTTCAACAGGTTTTACCGGATGGTGTTATTGTTATTCGAATTCCTTGTCTTGCCCATGTTATCCAACTTAGCCTGAACCAGCTTCTTGGACACATCAAGGCAGTTCCAGAAAATGAGACTACAGAGACAAAGTGGACTGATCAACAGTCTAAAATGGCCCAGCAGAATGCACAACAACAGCAGCGAGGGATTTCTTCTACGCTGAATAAGATTCGTTACCTTGCAATATATGTGAACGCTAGTCCCCAGCGCCGGGAGAGTTTTTACAATCTCCAGCCCCAAAAAGTCAAGATTGCCCCAATCCAAGATGTGAAGACCCGGTGGAATTCAACATTCCTAATGCTTCGCCGCGCGAAGAGACTACGGTCTGTTTTTGGCCCTTTTTGTGAAGAGTATGCTCGTCTTGATCTGCTACCAGATACCGAAGAGTGGCGTCAAATTGACTATCTTCTTTGTATCACGGAGCCATTCTTTGATTATACTCTACAACTCTCAAAGACTCGGGATATTACTGCACATTATACTTTTAAGATATACAACCGGCTTTTTGAGCATCTTGAACAGTCAATGAAGCAGCTCAGACGGAAGCGTGTTCTATGGAAGAAACAGATGCTTGATGCGCTCGAAGCTAGTCGACTAAAGCTTGACGAATATTACTCTCAGACTGATCATATCCGAGGGTATATCTTTGCGATATGTACCATGCTTGCGCCTGTGAATAAGTTTCAATTCTTTCAAACTGATGACTGGGATCAAGAGTGGCGCGATAAATATCGCCAGGCATTCCAAAAAGCTCTCGTACCATATCAAGATCGGCTTTCTCATATACAAGACTCGCAACCTTCTTATAATCAACCTCGACCAAGTTCGAAGCTTGATAAGATGTTGAATAGTAATAGAAGACAGCTGTCGGGAGTCACAGATGAGATAACACAATATCTCGATAGTGGTATGTTAACCCTAAATAATATTAATATTTTACTAACTAGTTAATAGATACGATTGAAATTGCGCCTCTTGGTTTCTGGAGAGAGAATCAACACCGCTTTCCAGCTATTGCAGCTCTTGCAAGGGATATTCTCTCAATACCAGCAACAGGCGCTGGTGTTGAACGACTATTTAATACCGCTCGAGATATCTGTCATTACCGCCGGGGAAGAATGAAGTCCGAAACAATCCAAGAGCTTATGATGTTCCTTTGTACTTCAAGATTCGATCTTGAGGAGCAAGAGGCTAAGCGACTTGAAGAGTTTTTTACACAAGACGAAATTGAAGTGGCGAAGGAAGAGAAGGATGAGAGACCCGATGGGGTTGAAGTAGACCCAATTAGTGATACTGAAGAGCTAGATAAAGGGGATAAGGAGAATAAGGCGATAGAGGATATTGAAGATGATATGATTGAGCCTAAGCTACCGGATAATGGTACGCAGCTCCGATTATCAGGACGGAAGCGTAAACAGCGAGATGATGATAATTTCCAGTATCACTAGTTAGCTAAAATATTATCTTCCTACCCTAAATCTACATACTCTTGATATAGATAAGATGCAAGAGAAATACCCAAAATTACAATAAGAGATTGTATAAATTATGCAGTGAGGATTCCTTGGTATATTTGTCTTATTTGTAACCCAATTGGGGCCCCAGTATGGGTCCGGGTTGAGGGTAGTAACCCAGAACCCAGCGCTGGGTTGAGATTTTGGACCCGGACCCAACCCAAACCCGGGTTGGGTCCGGGTTGGGTCCGGGTCCGGTTGGGTTCTGCGGAAGCCTATACGTCTAATAATAAGATACTTATCGCAGTAGTAAATGATTTAATTAAGAAGCTATATATAGAGACGGATTCTACAATTGTCTAAGTGCCTTACCTTACGTATATTATTCAATTAAGTCTAGTTGATTTACTTAGTAAAATCAAGGCTTCGCTAAAGAATAATAACGCCGAGATAGAATAGTCTAATGATCGTATTAGACCTTGCCAACTCCCATGGGAGTGGTCCCATGGGACTATCCCATGGGACCATATGGGAGTCCCATCAAGTCCCATGGGAGTGCCAAGAATGGGACTAAGCGGTCCAGTCCGCTCCCATGGGACTTTGATGGGACTCCCATGGGACTGTAAACAGTGCAAACATGTAGAAAAATGTGACCTGCATAACTTATGAAGAATGCCACTGTTTTTTTGGGTATTTTAATTACTCAAAGAATAGAGATAATAATACTTTGGGCTTGGTATTAGGACAAAAATAGTAGATTTGCAGTGCTATATCTAGAGCGCAATTTCTGATAGACAGTAGAATTTGATATTTTAACAGCTGTTAAAAAATTCTATACTAATCTATCTCTATTATGTATAAGTATACAAATCATCATCTCTTCGTCGCTTGCGTTCTCTTTGGGGACGTTGTTGACTGAACGGAATCACTGGTAATTGGTGGCGTATAGAATGATCTGGCTCTGCCTCTTCTGTGGCGGTATCCATATTGTCTGGATTAACGTTGTCGGCTTCATCGTCTACACTGTCTTCGCCATCTTCACCATCACTGATTGGCTCTGGCGTATAGTCAGGAAGTCCTGCCTCCCTTTGTTCGTCAATCTCTGTTCTTTCGTCTTGGTTAAGAACGGATTCAGGTTGAACAGTATCCTCAGTTTCTTTATCTCTAATGTCAAACCTTGATAAACAACGGAGCATTATTAGATCTTGAATCGTCGATTTATTTAAAGAGCCCCGTCGGTAATGGCAAATATCGCGAGCAGTACTAAAGAGACGCTTAACACCTGCGCCTGTGGCTGGGATCGAAAAGACGTCCCGTGCAAGTCCTGCGAGTGTCGGAAAGTTACGCGCATTCTCCCTCCAGAAATGGTATGGATTCGTTGCGCTCCATTCTATAGAGAGTTAGTAATGTGGTTCGTAAAATTGTAAAAGGATAGTATAAACTTACTAAGATTGAGATATCCCTTAAGTTCTTCTTCCTAACTAGTGGCTTTTGATGGTAGTGGGGGCGGTGGCTGATCCTTAGCGAGAAGGCTTGCTATTTCATCCTCTGTATAATATACCGAAGGTATCGCTGTGGGTGGTACTTCCCTTTCTGGCTGATGTTTCGAATAGTCTTCAAGATGGCTATAAAGCGAAGACTTGTATATATTATGCTAAGAGGAAATAGTATTATTGAGCTGAACCTGACCTAACTATTCTGGGCCTTCAAAAAACTTGAGCTTATACTGGGGAGTAAGAATGGTACCTATGGCGTATAAGCTACTATGGGCTTCCTCTGTTAATTGGTAGTATACCGAAAGCTTTTCTCTTCTAGCTTTAAGAGCCGCTAGTATAGCCTTCTTCTAGGGTACCTTCTTACAACGAAGTCGGGCCTGGGATTGTTTAAAATGTATGAATAGCCGGTTATATACTATAAAAATATTGTGAATGGTTGTTGTCTTGATCTTTGATAGACCGACCGTCTACTTGTAGAAAGGCTTTGTGATACAGAGTAGGTAATCGATTTGGCGCTACTCCCCTTTACTGATGTGGAACTTAGGGCGCTAGTACTCTGTACAATACCGCTGGAATATTGTCTGAAGGCGCTTGGCACGCTGGAGTATAAGATATGTGGAATTCTACCGAGTACGGATATCTTGGATTGGAGCTAGCTTTATTCCGTCGCTCTGGAGATTCAGAAAGGCCTCCCGTCGCTGTGGGCTAGCATTGATGAATACAGCAAAAGCGCGAACCTATAATTATGATTAATATAAGATACCTTTATAGAGGTTAGATATATATCTTTGTAAGTGTATAAATAATTCCCTTCTGTAGCTTTGCTTGCTGAAGGATGCCCCCATTTTCTTCTGACCATACGGTCGCGGTTTTATTATTCTTTGGATTGGCCTTCATCAAGCTAAGAAGATCTTTTAGACTCAGCTGAATCATATAGGCAAGGTATAGAACCCGTATAATCTCAGTAGAATCCGGGAGATCTATCTGTCGGATCGATTTATAAAGACTTTCAACCATAGTTTTGTTGTTTGACGTATTATTAGTAGTAATTGTAATCACCCTATTAACGATCCTATGGTCAGAAAGAATACCGAGGAGAACCTCTGCCAAGTGAGCGCCGGTATACTGGCCATAAACCGGCATAAAGCCTAGAAGTATCTTATGATATACCCAATCGATATCTACAAAATACCCTGTGATCGCTATAAACGCTTGTTGGAATGGTGAGGTCCAGCAGTTAAGAGCAATCGAGAGCTTTGCCCCAGCGGGGAGGTGGGAGAGTAGCTTTTGCTGTTCTGTCTGGATAATCGATTAGAGTCGACGCCGCGCAGTTTTCGGTGAAAGAAGGCTTAAAGGTTGTGGTAAAAGCTGTGCCTCTGCTATAAGATCTTGGAATTCTTAGTGCCGGAGGATTTGAAATGGAAGGCGAGAGTTTGCGATAAATTTTACCTAGGCTCTCTCAAATCTTTGTAGATTAAAGGCCTTTCGAGTAGATATACGGTTTGACTAAGAATGATATAGAAGTTAGCCTTAGATAGATTATTTATAAGACCCTAGTCTTACCGAAAGTTCAAACGATTGTTGTATATCCTGTTGGGTTGAGTCCTTTTGTGCGCCAGTTTTGTATGCGCGGCTACTTAAGTGCGCAGTTAGGGATTTCGACCCATTTAAGGTTGATGATGGGTGCGATAGCACCTTTCCACATCTCCGACAGAGTGCTATTGGTTTTCCAGTTTGATAGTGTGCTACCTAGTCAAACTGATCCCAAGCAGAAGATGTATATCGTGCTTCGAAGTTCACTTTATGGAGTGGAGGGTATGGATGAGCACCAGTTGTATTCCTCTACCATTCAATAAACTCTGCCTTATTCTCTATAGTCCAGAGAACCCAGAACTTTTGATTTCGTGGACCGATTCGACGAAGACTAGGTAGAAGAGGTGTTGATTTAATTTCGGACTGAATAACTGAGGATGGTGGTACGCTATAAATCGGCTGCTGGCTAATCGAATGGTCTGGTGTAAGGGGTTCATCTATCAAATCAAGATTATAGAGTGAAGATGGTGGAGGTATCCCAATTTGCGAGGAGGCAATCTGGGACGAAGGGCTAGCCTCAGCATAAAGATCGTATTGAGATATGATATTCCAATAATCATTATATCGTAGAGGACTGGGGTAAAGAGGGGAGGGACTTAGGAGTATAATAAGGATAGAATAATCTTGACTTACCTCTCAAAAATCTTCTGATTAACGATCGCATCTATCCTCTATACCTTGAGTACTCTATAGTAGGCCGAGTAATAACTAGCGCGAAGATAGATCATAAGATAGTAAGACCTTCTATTTACAGCTCCCCGATTGGTTAAGCAAGCTTTATAATAGTGGGGGTCCCACGGGTGTCCTATGGGAGTCCCGCGGGAGTCCCGTAGGAGTCCCATGGGAGTCCCATCAAGTCAGGGGTATAGTCAGTTTTGAGGGTCAACCCGATCCCCTAGCATTTTGATGGAATTTCTTGTATAAAGGCTTCCAAAGCTCAATTTTCTGACCCCAGTCAAAAAACTGACAGTCGTATCAAATCATTGTATCTTCTACTGCCATTTTTCTGACCGAGGTCAGAAAATTGATAGTCGTATCAAGTCATTGTATAAAGGCTTCTAAAGCTCATTTTTCTGACCTCGGTCAGAAAATTGGCAGTAGTGTCAAATCATTATACTTCTAAACCTACTATATGCTAATGCTACTACTATGTACATATAATTAAATTACTTAAAAATATAAAGAAAAAATATACAAATAATGTAGGTCACGAGGTCAAGGAATTCTACTTAGTTACTAAAAAGGCCTTAAGGCCCGTGGGCAGTGCCCACCCGCCCGTCCATAGGCGATGTCGCAGTCCAGACATTGATTTCTATACCAATAATATGATATTAAGAGTAGTTTTGAAATAAAAGGATGAAATAAAGACCTATCTATAGTATCTAATGCTGAAAAAAAAAGGATTTATTATATTTTGGTATAATTTTTAATATGTGTAGAGCTTAGTTGAAACTGGAGAGTATAGTATGTATGTGAATATATATATCTCTACTGACTGACTATGATACTAAGTCAACAACTTCTTCTTGATCTCCTACACCTAATTTTACATATTTGGGCTTACTTTTGCTTGAATATAATATTTAAATATATGGCTGAGATATTCATCTTCTATTTTTAATAGTATGCCATATAAAAAAGTTAGATTGCTACAAACTTGAAGTGAGAATGTTGATACACCTGTAAAAAACAGTATTTTATCTGCTGAGTTAGCATTTTTGTGCAACCAAAATAGGAAATGCTTGGCAAAAATATGTATGCCATGGGACCATATGGGAGTCCCATCACTCCCATGGGACTCCCATGGGACCACTATGGTAATGGGACCAAAATTTTGGCTAGTCCCATGGGAGTGATGGGACCAGGATATGGGACCAAAATTTTTCTAGTCCCATGGGAGTTGGCAAGGTCTAGATCGTATACGTTTACTTCGTACGCGCCAGTAGAAATATAAGATCGCCGATACTCTAAATAAGGTATACTTCTATTTAGAAATCATAAATTATAATTTAATAATACTAACTATTCTGATTCCTAATAGGTCCGAGGTCTTACGGTTTATATTAACGGAAGCCCTCAACGTAAGGAAGCCTTCCTAAATACCTAGCCTAATAATACGCTCCGGCTTCTTCTAATCTAAGATATTTGTATACGGTAGAATTCGATATTTCTAATACTCTGACGGGCGAAGAGGCTTTATATCGCATTTAATAAGTTCTGTTCCGACTATAATTAATACTATTTTATATTAAGTGTAGAGGGGTAGCGATAGATTGACTATTTACTTTATATTCTTTAGCCCTTTTTTACGCTTACTACGCTAGTTTGTCGTACTAAAGACTCGAGTATCTACCTTATCTTTAGGATTTATAATAAACTCTTCGATTATCTTAAAAGATTAATAGGTTAGCTTTGTCGAAAGAAGGTTCCCTAGAAACAGCTAATACTTTCCTCCCTCGATACTACGAAAGAGAAACTAAAGAAATACTACGGCGAGATAGATAGTATCGAAGGCAATCTCTATATAATTAGGACGATCTTAGCGCTGTCGAGTAAGATAGAGTTCTTTTTAATAAGTGATTAGGACTTAGATCCTAAGATAGGAAAGGACTATAGAAAAGAATACCGCGAGAGTCTTTAGTCTTTTTTTAAGAGATATAGCTAATATATACTATTAGAGATAATGCAATCTAATAGCCAGTTATTTATAACTGAATCGGAGCTTAAGAAGGCTCTTAACGGCGATTCTTTACAACGATTAACTGCTCCGTAGTACGACGAGCTTACTAAATATCTCTAGAGTAGTAAGTAAGTAAGCCTACTTTATAAATTATATAACTAACCTTACCTAATTAGAAACTATTAAAGGATCTATTCGGATCTTCTAGAAAGATCATTAGAGGGAATTCCCTATTCTTATAAGTATTACCCGTAATATTATGTCAATTCTAGCGACTAGTGCCGGAGTTAAGCGTCTTTTTAACTCTGCCCGCGATATATACCACTACCGCCGGGGGTCGTTAAACCCAGAGACTGTTCGCGATATTATATTATATATATGTACAATAAGATTCAATATTAAGGAGGAGTAGCGGCTAATTCTCTAAGAGTATCTTTTAGACTATAAGATAGCCGCTTCGACCGAAGCACTTAATATCCAGATATATACTTTCGAGGCTATTAGTGATGATGAGGAGGATGTCGAGATACGTCTTGATATAACCCCGGACGTACCGCTACTCTTAGTAGTCGCCGCTGGAAAGCGGCCTGCGGTTAATTCTAACGATAAGGAAGAATCTGATACCGATGAATTTGCGGATCTAGATAAGAATAGGGCATCACCCTTACCTGACTTCCCTGATACGCAGTATCGTACATCCGGTAGAATAAGGAAGAAGTCGAGACTACTAGATAGGTATATAGCTTGATTACTTGAATCTTGACTCTTGAGAACTATAACCCGACACTGAACTATAGATATAATATAAACCATTGATGATTGAAAGTTGAAACCCTAATTCGACGCTGAGCCAGTAAGCCCATAATATGCACTAAATCCTCCTGTAAGGGCATACATTAATGAAGTGTTGTTTTATAATTACGAGAGAATACAGCCTATTTCTACATAATTTATGTAGTTGACCCTAAGTCACGTTTTTTACCTATTTGTCATGCTTGTTGAACCTCAGGTTCACCCGCGGGTAACCTCCATGAGGTTCGGTCCAAGATAGAACCGCCCGGAGGTTCTAGGTCATGGAACCTTAACCTCCGGGTGGGTGAACCTCCTTGAGGTTCGTGAGGTTCACCCGTGGTTCCTGGCCAGGTCTAGTTGAGCCCCCTTTCAGGGGTTTTGTAATTGCCGTTCGTTTTACCCCCGCTTCTAAGCCTCATACTAAAGTTATCATTTTATTACTTTAAATAGCAAAGTTAGAATTCACTAATAGTTATCTCTTAATATCACGTTTAAAAACGCGCTATTTAGATAATCTATAAATTGCAAAAGTTCATTTAGAAGGTAGTACTCCTAAACCAATCCCAAATATATATCTTGTCCAAACTTCAATATTAACCTTTTTCGCAACCTCTACCGGTTGGATTTTATTTAAATCTGAAATATATACTTAGATAGCTATCAATAGTAGAAATTCCAAAAATTTAAACTCTGTATAATAAGTAGAAGGTTACAATATAGCGATTATAGAGGCCACCTAAGAGGGGCTGTGGGCCCGGGGTTCGGGCCCATTTACGGGTGATGCGGAACGCTACTGGTGGTTACCCAGTCTCACCGCATGAATCACCAAGTCCGACCTTTAAATCGTCCTTTAGACCTGTTTGACTTGAGTTGAACTTCTTCACATCTCTGAGTAACAAAAGGGAGGGGCGATGAACAAGGATCTTAGCACAAACCGAGGTTTTTGCTCAGGTGAAATGAATTACTTCCTAATCAAGTAAGGTGTCGATACTTTCCAAGTAGGGTCTAGCGTACACAAGGTGGCTATGGTGCCAAGATCCTGCTAAGCTTGCTGCTTCACACTACGCCGTATTTGTCCCACCACTAAATACTTCAGCTACCATTATTGAGTCTTCTCTTTCTTTCATTAAGAAATGCAAAACCAAAAGGCGGGGCGAGGCCCAAGGGGAAGATATGCCCGCACGATATGTCGCGGGTGCCGCTCAAGAAAGATTAAATGCGTCATGCAGAACCGGGGTGATCTCGGTCCGTTGGGTGTTCCGCAACCTCAAGAAAAGTCTTGTGAACGATGTCGCAATCTGAACCTGGAATGCATTGTTGAGCGTACTCTTTTAGGACGCCCCGCAGCGAAGCGCCATTGTGGCATGGCGGCTCAAGAGAAGGATACCGTAATGTCGGCAGAATCCGACAGACCTAACGGGCTTATCAATTCTTCGCTTTCCAGTGTGGATATCCAAGATCATCTATTCTCCGATGCAGCGGAGGTTGGTCCCAATTGGCAGGAGGTGGGAACAAAATTAGCTCCGCGTCCAACCAAAGAAGAACGTTTCAAATCGATGATAGAGCCCCATTTTTTTCTTTCATCAATCTTGTCTAAAGATCAAGCATTCGGGAGTGATGTAGCTCAACTCCCTTCCCGTTGGGACGCGTCTCTTACAGAGCTTATTGACAATGACACTGCGGAGTCGCTTGAAAGGAGGTGAGTCCACATGATCCGACATCTCTCACCCTGCCTAATTAGCTAGAATAGTTTGACTTGGCATCACTTTTTTCATCCTTCACTGCCAGAATTGGTAGAACTTAGAAGCCGCTTGCTCTCGAATGACTTTGCATCGGTCAATTCTGCAACCAAGCTGCTCTTCGCGTTGCTCTGCTTGACTGCTCTAGACATTGACGACGCCTTGGCCAAAAGATACCCCGCTTTGAAACCAAGTCTACGCCTTGCTGTGGCATTCGTCGGCCAAGAATTTATATTTTCGCCACCAACGCACCATGACACAGTCGTGGTTTGCCTTTTTTAGCAGACTACAAACCCACAGCTTTGGCTACGACACAAACAGTCTTCCATCGTGCCATTAAGTCTGAAATGTTTATTCATTTAGCTCAGAGAATTACAGAACGACTTGAAGAAAATTCGGAACAAGGAGGTACACTTCCATGTGAGTTGTATATTGTGGATGGTGCCCAATTCGATTTTGGCTTTAATCGAACGGTAGAGCGCTTACAGCTACTGCATTATGACACATTCCTGGATGGTTACCTTGCAAAATCACCTCGCGCTTTACGACAAGCTCTTGCGAAGATGACGCCCCTTGTTGATGTGTACCAAAATGTTTCGAAACATCGGCAGTGCTCACCAAGAACTATCTTCCACGTAAATTGGGCCACGTCAGTCTGCATTCTGTTGAATGCTGTGGCAAATTTGAAAGAAACATGGAACAACCCCGGATTTCTGTTTGGGGAAATTGAAGAGGCCGAGAAGAGATGTGTTGAGCAACTCAAAACAAGTGGCATCTTATTGGAGAAATCATGGGGCATTTTTGATTCGCAAGAGATAGAGGCTGCTCACTCGATCTTAGAGCTAAGGTTCAATTCTATTATCGCTAGGATATGGGGTCTTGGGCTGTTGTATGCCTCAGTCCTTAAAGTACGGTCTTTGGAGGGCGAACTGAAATGGGAACACGAGATTGAGAGCCATGAAGCAATTCAAATTGGTGATCAAGTCAGAGGAAGCAGAGAGGATATGATCGCAGGCGCAGCAGAACCCTTTGCTATGGCATTGAGTCAGCTTGGAGCCAAGTTTCCTGAAAGGCTAAGGAACCTTTTGGAGATCTTCATCAGATGCATGGATTTGAGGCTTGCCGGCACAAGCTTTCGTCCTCCACTTCAACACCTTGCTCTTGAGGTTCTCACACATTGCAAAAATATTGTTGAAAACAATCTTGTGCACTTGAAGAGTTTTGGACGATTGAATTCCGAGTTTGAGAAACAGTTGGAGTTGTTTACCATATGCGCACAGCGATTTGATTCTATTGTTGCCGCGCCGTGGACATCAACTGACGTGGCCTTTGCTAATGGTTGCGTCTATGCCGTGGGCAGTAAAATAATATCGGGCTTTTGTGAGGTGATGAAAACGGCGAAAGAAAACCACTCGAGGCGGATTGTGAGGCAGGAGTGTCAGAACGGAGAGGAGATACAGGCAGGAGTGGGCTTTTCGCCCATGTACTCAGATATGAGTGAAGGCACTTTCTTTGCCTCGAATACGTCAACAGAGGCATGGAATATGTGGCCGTATCTTGGAGGATTTAACCCGCCTCCCAATCCACTGGAACTTTATGACTGGATTGAAGGCCTGAACACTGATGTTGATCCTGGGATTATCCCATTTCAATAAGATACTATGTGCATAATCATTTAATTCTTGCTTCTATGTAATGCAGCATGGAATTTAAATTCCCGCTGTAACATGATTGTGTTAACAAGAGAATAATTGAGTAAAGCAAGCAGATATCCATATCCACCGGGTGACTATGTGTGGGTCAATTCTGACTCCCCTCGGTGGAGAAGTAGTGCGCAACGAGTGCGCAACGAGCGCGCAACAAGCGCGCAACTGACAAATGTTTCCGTGGGGGCATCAATCCCGCGACAAGAAAATGCCACAACCTAAGCCTCATCCGGTATACTCTCTCCTATTCCCATGTGGGTAGACCATAAATGGATTTTTACGACTAATGGTTGGCTTATTATTCATATTGGGCATATGGGGTATCTTGTTTTTGGCAACGATAACCTAGGATCGTTTTAGCCATACCTGCAAGCCGCCGATCCATCCCAACCTCTGTCCCTAGACGCGGCAAAAAAATTGCTCATTTAGATGTATTTCAAATTTAGTGAATTTTTGTAAGCGACGAATCAAAAAGTAAACGGGGACTGTGGCAAGTAAATAAATTAGAGATCCTGATTCAAGGAAAGCTCCCTTTCCATCCTACCTTTTCCACCCTACTACATCTACGAGAAGGGAAAGTCAACATGGTTTTCCTTGTCAAAGCCCTTCGAACGGGTCTTGGTTTTGCCTCAGAAGCAATCCATGCGGCCAGAGATCGACCCTTGTCGAACGATCAACCTAAATCCATCCCTCCCAACGATTCCTCGTTAGAAAATTTCGAGAACTCCAACTCTGCCAAGCAAGTTGCCACAGACAGGACTTTTCCGCCGTGCTCATTAAAGCATCCAGAGCATGACACCGTCCCTCAGAGGCAGACACTCACGGCTGATGTCGAATCAGACTCTTGGTCACATCATATGACTGATGCCAACCTGGACGAGGTGTCGTGGCAAATTGATGATATGATCGAGTCGTTGAGAAGACCGAATTCTGGCGAAGACCTGTATGCGCTTTCATATGACGATACTCTGACCAGTTCATACGATGAGACGGAGGACGAAGAGGAAAGAAAGGTCAAGCAGAGGGAAGCATTGGCTCGTCAGTTGGTTGAGATGGCGGGGCCCCCTCCCGGAATTCTAACACGACTTCCATGTCCTGTTGTTATTCCTCAGCGCCGTCCTAGAAACAAAGACCGCGGATTCGTACGTGCATATGCCCCCATTCTCCGGGACTGCGGTATCGACCAAGAAGTCTTCTTACAATTCCTGGAATACCTGGATGTCGTTAATCATGTTCGTACAAGCTACCATTTCCCCGAGCTTCCAAGCACTCACACTTTATATAGGCCTCTAAATGGATTGAAGTAATTTTCATCGCCGCTCAAATCACATCATCTCTGCCATTCCCCGCCGCTATGGCTGTAGGCATGGTTCTCTCTGTGGTTGCCGGCACTGCTCGCGAACTACAAAAGCGAACTCGTGCAAATACCTTTCTTGAGATGGTCAACCGTGATTTGTTCATGCCTCGCGGGCTATTTGTCATGGTGATCGCGTTCAAACCAGATGATGATGCAAATCAGGGACCACTGGGCAAAGCCACCAGCTCGCTCAAGAAAAGCATCTATAAAAAGGACAAAGTAGACCTGAATCAGGCAGCGATCAAATGGAGCAATCCTGATGTCAACAAGTCGAACTTTGGAAAGAAACTTAACAATATCCGAGTGGAGAGCGGCGAGACAACTTCGGAGCTCGAATTGCCGGAAACTGCGAGCCTAATCTACCCACAGTTGGATCGTATTGCCGCAGGGGGATACACAGAAGAGCAATCACAAGGGATTTCTGAAAAGTTTAAAGACGCCGGAGAGTGGGTCAACGACTATATGGATAGAAGGGCGATGGTGTTTTACGTGTGTTATTATCCCCAATCTTGGTATAACATGCTAACGAGAAAAATAGGAAGCAAAACACCCTGGGTCGCCAATGGTCATACCTTCTGAGCAGCGAAAACCAATGAAATCTCGCTTTAATGATCCAGATCATCCCGTGAATAGCGGGTCGATGATTTCTCTCGTCACTGGCGGTCTTATTCCTCTGCCAGGTCCTAGCAAGTTACTTGCCAAGAGGAATGAAGCCCTAGGGATCAATCGTCTTTTTGGCAAACCAGCGGATTCGCAAGATGGCCGACTAGTCCCTAGCACAGGAAAACATCAGCTCAAGAAAGTCTTTTTGAAGGACGTCTTATACCTTGCGGTTGTCAACCTGCCTACAGAAGAAGAGGCCGAGAAATCAAAGGCTCAATTGGAAAGCATTGTACAGTAGAACGAAATCATTGTTCCAAGTGCAGAGCCTAACGATACATTTTAACGGGATTCCGCCTGAGCGGTCAAATGTGACGGGGTTTTAGCTCTAGCTGCAATGGGGTTTGAGTCGAAATTGAGATACCTACAACTTGCTTGAGATAATGGAGCAATTTTTATCAACAGGGCTGCCTTCAAGCTTTGTACAATTATGGAAAGTCCCGTAGAGAACATCAAGACGTTGTTAAATCTTTCCACTTGCCTGAGCAAAGTAGCTACATTGAGGCCCTTACGATAAGAATAAATTCAACTATTCTCAAGGGGATCCAAATCCGTGAATAATGTCAGAGAATAAATCAGCCAGCGTAGAACGAAATAGTGATGCCAAAGGAAACATTTGATTTCACTATGTTTGTTTCAAAAGTAATTCATACAAGGGGGGTGTGATGTGACATTGCATTTACATTGGTTGCCCGGTCCATTTGCTATAGTTATATTTAGTATTCTCATTGAACGGACTACTCCGCCCCAATACTTATCATTTGAACTTGCTTCACCGCAGGGGCCAAGAAATTCACGATCAGCTAATCTAGGGAAAATTATTAGAATGCAGAGGGGCCCGTGATTTGAGATAATAGAGTTGGCCCCCATAGTGCGGCTTCTATTGCGCGCTCGTTGCGCGCTCGTTGCGCACTACCACAGCCCCCAGCATTCAGCTTTTATGACCTCATGCGTGAGAATCAAGTCAGCCCGAACCCCATCCATATATGAAAACTCCACCTTCTGCTTTCCCTGCCCCACTAATTGTGCTAAGCTCCCGCGTGGCGTTAACTATCGCGCTGGCGGAGAGCGGAAAAATAATTGCGCATCTTACTGGCGATCGGCTCTGATAGTAGCTGAACCATAAGATAGGGAAAAGGAAATTGTATATAATCCATGGATTCCATACTATAGTTGATAATTCAACACGCTCATCAATCATGTTCTTCAAGAGTCTTTTGCTCCTCGCTGGAGCACAGTCCGCCTTCGCTACTTGTAAATGTGTATGTATGCACAACTTGAGTTATCACATCTTGGAAACTGACAGAATCTAAATAGACCCCAACTGACGAATGTTGGCCTTCTCTCTCTAAATGGAATGCCCTTAATGTATCCGTTGACGGTCAACTTGTGGCCAATCAGCCCATTGCTCAACCATGTTATCCCGGTCCGGGCCAGGATGCAGAGCTATGTCAAGAGATTAGCCAGGAATGGACGAGTTCAAAGTTCCAAGAGGCACAGCCCATCGGATATACTTATCCAGTTGCTGTGACCTGTCCTCCAATCAATGCCTCGATCGCTGCTTACCCTCTCTGCCAACTGGGTGCGGTTCCGGTGTACACCATCAATGCAACCAAAACAGGTGATGTCTCAGCAGGCATAAAATTCGCCAAGGAGAACAATCTACGACTTGTTATTAAGAACACCGGCCATGACATTGTCCAAAGGTACGGAAATTTGGTTCCTATCGATTTGGAAGGTGCATCATGTGCTAACGTTCTATTCCCAGATCTCAAGGATATGGCAGTTTGATGATTTGGATCAAATACATCCAGGACGGTCTATCCTACCAACCCCGTTACACTCCGTCGAATCATTCTTGTCCGTCGAATTGGACTGGTGGTGCCATCACTGTCGGTGGTGGATATATTTGGGGAGACGTCTATGACTTTGCAGCCAAGCACAATTCTATTGCCGTTGGAGGTGATGATAGTGTAAGAAGCCATCTATATGGACCCCGGGCTAGCAGACAGGCTAACAATAACACAGACGGTCGGGGTTATTGGAGGATATATTCAGGGCGCCGGTCATGGCCCGACTAGCCACGCCTTTGGATTGGCGACCGATCAAGTCCTCGAATACACAGTTGTTTTGGCATCAGGAAAGGTTGTAAAGGCAAACCCATGCCAGTACCCTGACTTATTCACTGCCCTACGCGGAGGAGGTGGCGGTACTTACGGTGTTGTCGTATCCGCTACAATCAAAGCACACCCTACGCGCCCAGTCCTCGCGCATACTTTACTCATGACTCCAACGAAAGGCAATTTGAGCGATCTTGTGAATGCCACAGGTAATGTGTTATCGAAATATTCTATTCTTTCCGACCGAGGGTTCGGAGGAATCGGGGAGTTGCTCAATATGAAAGGGGAGACTGTCTACGCGCACACCTTCATCATGCTCCTTGACAACAACTCTTCCAGCACCATTGAGAGCACTAAGAAGTTTGTGAACCAGCAGCTCGTGGGCGATCTGCTTCCGTACAATGAGACAACGCTTTACGTCTCCTCTTCCTTCAGTCATTACCCGACGTTCCAAGGATACTTCGGCTCCAAAAGTCACGCAGCCCAGGCTGGAGATAACCTCCTCATGATTTCTCGATTCTTCGACAAGAAGTCACTTGTCTCCCAGCAGGAAAATCTATCGATTATGCTTTCGACTTTGTTTATCGAGACAGGCCCCGGGGCCCGTCCCTCTGGATCTGGACTTTCGCTGTCTCTCGATGGTGGTGGACAAGTCCTTCACCAGGAACCCTTCACATCCGTCAACCCAGCATGGCGCAAGACCTATGCTCTCTTGACGCATGTCGATCTCTATCCTCTCGATGCCGGCTCTCAAGGAGTTCAGGAAGTCAAGGACAAGGCTACCTACAAAAAGCTAAAGGCAATGGAGGATCTGACCCCCGGCATGGGAACGTATCTGAATGAAGCTGATGGATTTGATCCCCAGTGGAAGAAGAATTGGTTTGGAGAGAACTACAATTGGCTCAAGTCTGTGAAGCAGAAGTATGACCCTGAAGGCGTGTTTTGGTGCTGGCGATGTGTTGGAAATGAGGGATGGGAGGAAGTGAAGGGTGGTGCGACCTACGGACCCTTGTGTACCACTGACTAGAAATCCCGAAAAGGTCAGTAGTTTGTCTGATTAGTACCTGTCAAGTAAACGCCCCCATAGATGGGAAATCGATATATACCGTTTGCAAATCGAAGAGGCATATTTGGAAGAGATTGGTGTTCAAAAGATTCAAGCTGTCTAAGGGTTGGATAATAGTACTAGAGTAGCTAGACTTAAGGTTCAAACGAGGCAAGCCGCCCTATACACAATCACAGAAGCCCCAGAGGCTTTCAAACCATATGGAAGCAATAGCATAGAGTAGAGGGCAGAGTCCCAACAGACCGGAAAGTAAAGGCCCCTAGCCACTCATTTCTTTCCCTAACAATACCCCAAGCTCGCTATTCAATACTTGATAACCATGCTACCTATGTAATGCCGCAGGCTAACGTTCAAACCACCCGAAGACCTACCGATAGAAGGTGCGACAGGGGTAATACTAATTTTATTATCAAATTATCCGCTAGTGGCACGGCGTGCTCAGCCTTTGAGCGACAGGACACGGCGGATGAATGCTGCTACATATCTTGGCGATTTTAGGGTTGGATTCGACCAGATAACTAGGTCTATTTATTATTGCATTTGACTTGAAATGGTATTGTTGCCCTTGATGATTACATATGACCTGAAATGGTGTTTTTGCCCTCAGGCAAGCACCCCCATAGGATCCCACCGAGGCAAAACCTTCGGACTTTGCTCTAGAATAGCTTGTACGTCGGTCGAGACGAAGTTGAAGTCAACAACGGCCTGGAAAGTATACTCATCCATCCATCGATCGGTCATGACAAACCACCCATCCTTTCCAACCTTCTCGCCCCAAGAATTCTCCACGCGCCATCGAACCGGCCGGTCGCCGTCTAGATGCACACCCGTGATGACCATAGCGTGGGTCATTGAGGAAGCACCACTAGCAACCCGCTGGGCCTTGCTCATACTCAGCGTGATATTGAATCCGAGCGCGAGATCGGTGAGGTCGGTATCCAAGACTCCACGGTCGCGATCGTAGAACTTGCCCACGTCGCAGCCAAAAAGACTGGGTATCCAGCTCTGAGCATCGCGATGATTGCATTCTTGAGCGTATGCATCTCTACATTAATATACGTGATAGGCCTCCCTTCTACCACGTTCCCGAGTCTCTCAATGGTCAGCAACCGGTTGAACTCGTGTCGCGGATCGTTAACTAGACTGAACAGCCGCCCTGTGCTGACAGTTGGATGGCCTCGAGAGATCGATCGAGGGCGGAAGGCTTGCTGAGCGAATTCTATCGGTGTCAATTGCACTTCACGAGCTCTTCCGCTAGCGTCGGAGAATTGCCAGACGAACTTTTTGTCCGGGCTCGGCGGAGGTCCCAAGAGGAGGGTAACCAGCGAGTGGATTTCCTGCAGAAATTGCTCCTTCGCAGCGGCTACCGATTGCGGGTCTTTAGCTGCCAATTCGCGAAGGACGAAGGCCTGGTCTCGCAGCTTAGTGGTAAGGAGCCAGTTCATCTTCGCACTATTCTGCGCATGATAGGCATCCGGATAGAGTGCTTGCGGAACCAATCCGTATTTTTGCACCAGGTTGACTACCATATCCCATTGGCCACCATCAGAGACTGGATCTTGGCATAGTTTCTGTACCAACCGGCTAGAGAGATCCTCGTGGGCGGTAGCGATGATCTGCTCGAAGAACCAATTCGCTTTCTCAATCTTGTCCCAATAGAAAAGATACGCCTGACTAAGCTCGAAGTCTTTTAGTTGGTAGGCTTTAATCAGCAGCAGACGGAAGATATTGGTCGCGGCGAAGATCCAGCAGCGTCCGGAGGACCGCTGGTTCGTGATGGGTGTGCCTTCCACCGGTACGGTCAGGTTAAAGATGTGCTGATCGCGTTGAAGGGCGTTGTGATTGATGAGGATGTCTGCAAAAGAGTGGTCTGCGAAACTTGAAATCGCCAGGCGGTTCTATCTCGCTTGCCCAGCGTGGGCTGTCGTTAGTAAATAGAGTCTTCGAGTGTCGATAATGGTGTAATATGGTTCAAACCTTTGGATCGCTCAGCAGGGTCTGGTTCCAATCATTTATGCGTGGAAGTGTCAGAGGTACGACTCTTTCCTGGGCCGAGTACGGCGGTAAGGCTGTGATCCCGTCAGCTACAAATATCAAGGAAAAAAGGACTACCTGTTATCCTTTGGCATACATGATTCCCATGATGCTTGTTCGGTCATATCAGTCTCTCTTTCGGCCGAAGAAGCCTTCTCGCTGAGCGGTACGGGCTTAGAAACGGCTGAGCCCATTCTGACCAAAAGGATATATTGATATGAAATATGAAGAATTTGGGCAAAAGGGCCAAGTATCCAAAAATTCTATGTGAATGGTTTGTTGAAAGGAGCAATGGTAGAGGGAAATCGAGGTGCGCATGTGTCTCCCAAGGTTGTTTATCACGCGCGGGGTACCCAAAGATTGCGTGCCCGCTGGCTGCGAATCAGATTGCCCTTGATAGCCCTGTCCAATCGCCAGAGCCATCTTTTTGATAGCTACGAAGCAGGGTGGTTCAAGGCCACTTGGTAAGTATCATTCATCCAGTTCACAGCTACAGCTATTGAGATACTCAGTCTAGAATATTAATAGTTCCGCAAAGGCAACCAGAGCTACGCAGAGCTTTTTGGCATCCTGGACATCTCAAGGTATTTTCCGAGCAGAACCTGCTGAATATGTTCAACCCTATCGGTGTGTGATGAAAAATCTTCCAAGGTTGCATACTGTCATTACATACTCCGTATCAGGCAAAAAGGCATCCACCTACGGAGCACTCCGTAACTTGCTTGCATAAATCCACTCGAGTGGGGGGCGCACTTAAAGCCCCGCAGTCAGAGGTGCCTGTGGGTGCCCATGGCTACAAACCTTCCAAGGTTGAGTCTCGGCAGCCTCGGGCCAGTGCGATCTGACTTAAACTTATCTAGGTAGTAAAAACTTCCAAGGTTTTCTCTCTGCATAAAGCTTACATCTATCAAATGGGCTCATTATCATCGTTGGGAGGGAAATAAGAGGTACCACACCGTTATCATGGACGTACAGTGGTGTTCCATGAGTATTTGACCTTGGGTACTTCGGGTCCCACCTTAGGATCTGACCGCCATTCTAGACCGCCTACTGTATTAGTATATTAAATCTCGCGCGTCCTAAACACGCTAGCATATGCGCTGTATATTAACGCGTTTTGAAGAGATTTTCGCACTGTTTTCTTATTCTATATACTAAAACATGCCTCCTATACGTGGGAAAAGAGGCCCAGAGCTTGACTGTCTTACTAGAGCTAAGATCTGTGAACTGCATAGTACCAATGGTTGGGGTGCAACAACTATAAAAAAGAAGCGATTTCCAGATATTCCACGCTCAACTATTCAGTATACTCTTACTCAAGAGTCAAAGCGTCAAAAGCAACAGTCTTTAGCACGCTCAGGGGGGCCAAGGAAGCTTACTGAAGACGACCGTGACCATATATATGAGACTATACAACAAAACCCGTCAATCTTAGTCGCAGACCTACTCGCAGAGGTCGATTATAAGGTTAAACGTACCTCAATTTGGCGGCTGACCCATGAAATAGGCCTTCGAAAGTGGCGGAAAATGCAACGGCCTACTTTAACACCTCTATCTGCTGAAAAACGCCTTACTTGGGCGCGAAGATATGAGCACTTCACTTCTGAGGATTGGGCCCGTGTGTATTGGTCTGATGAGTGTACTATTGAACGTGGTATCGGTCAGCGTCGAGAATGGACATTTACCCGTCCAAAGGACCAGCTTTGGGAGCACGAAGAAGAGGGCCATCAAGTCCAAATGATACCAACCCGTGGAAAATAGATTAAACAGATGTTTTGGGCTGCCTTTTCTGGTCTTCCGCGACGCTCTGGTTTAATTCCATTATTTGGTGATCCTCAGTCTCGCCGCGGTGGTGTTTCATCTCGGACTATTGAAGAGCTTTACCGGCGTGTTCTTCCAACACTTCTTAATAGTATTGATCAAGATGCTATTTTTCAACAAGATAACGCACCGGTACACACTGCCTATATCATTCAGGGGACTCTTAATGAGCTTGGATGTGATATTATGGAGTGGCCTCCCTATTCGCCCGATTTGAATCCAATTGAGAACCTATGGGCGCTCCTAAAGGCCGAAATACTGAAGCGACACCCTGAGCTAATACAGCTCCCAAATAACGAAACTACGCTTGATCTACTAGTCGACGCTGCCCAGGAAGCTTGGGAGGGGCTAGATATTGAGATGTTTAAGCATCTATCTGATACTATGCCTCATAGAGTTGCTGATGTTATTAAATATGAAGGTTGGCATACTAGCTATTAAATTGGATTGAATTTTCGAGGTTTCTGCCTGGCAATATTAAAAGTGGGCCTGCAAAGTGGGCCCACGGCCGAAGTACCCAAGGTCAAATACTCATGGAACACCACTGTACATGGCGTGGGTTTCAAGCACGAAAAATAATCGCTATCTTTGTTTGGATTGAGGAGGAACTATCCCACCGCATGAGACCGGCTCTATTTTGATCCGACACCATGTCTTTTTATCAAACCGATAAAATGCGAAAAAAAAAAGGGGGCAATGAAAGACAGAATTTCCGATATCGTCCTTGGTCAATAGAAACTGGTATTTGACATCAGACAACCTCCTGACGCTATTCGACGTTCGAGACGTTCTGATCCCCAGCCTCCCTCTCACAAGAGATCTGTATTAACCCCGCGACCATGAGACTTCTGTGGTGGATGTGCTCCTTGACACACTTCGTGTCTCTTGTGAGTGCTGATTCCGATTGTATCGGTACATGGTGTGACACATGCCTACCCGTGACTATCCACGATGCACCGGGGGTTGGCTTCGATCTGACACCTCTATATGGGTAAGTATATCGATCCTTTATTTATTACAAACGCAAATATCTGATAACATCCAGGACGGCCGTGGTGAAGTATTACAATGGGACTTTTGTCGAGGTTGCCAAGATTCAGGGGAATCCGGAATACCTCAAGCTTATGGCACGCCTCGCTATATCCGAGCCAGTACTACAATCAACTCGAAATTTTATGCACAAACTTTCATCCTGCTTGGTGGAATATCTCTTCCCAAGCGTCTCGTCGCCCTGGAGAGACTGGTGGCGTCGGCTGAACATGAAACTAGGCCGACCGATAAAAGCAGATGGTGTCGAAATTATTAGTGATTTACTCCAAGAGCTGAAAATCGCCACCGAAAAGGCAATTTCCCAGCCTCTGGATCGGGTTGCTGTTACAGAGCCAGGTTTCCAGGCGCTGAGCCCGGCTATGGTTAACGCTGCACTCCGAGTCCTAGGTTTGCGCACATGGCTACGCGACAGCGTTTATTACCCCTCTCGCTTAGCGGAAGGAGATGCTGTGTATGCAGCGAATGGTTATGGTTTATGCATTAACTACCTAGATCGGTTCCAATGCGCGGATGAATTTGAACATTCGCCAGTTCCTACCGTTTTTGTGGTTTCCTACAACCACAATCTCTTATACACTAGTATCATAGACTATGCTACTAGTGAAGCTTTCTCTTTCATTTCAGGTCTTCAGGCGCAACTCGTGGACTACGACCTTGGCCTGGATAATCTTGTCAAGAATGACCAAGACCAAACCGCATTTTGGGATCGTCTCCGTTCACAACTCCAGATACTTCCTCGGGAGTCCGAATATACTATCACGCACATCCTGCTAGCTGGCGAAAGCGTCACACACCCTCGCTTCCTAGCTTTTCTTAGAGAATCTATGTCGAAACTGTCGCTTGATCCTGCGATGGCCAAAATTCAACTCGCCATAGATCCAACTTTTGCAGCAGCGCGGGGTGCAGCACTTTACGCACGAAGGCGTCAAGAGGTGCCGAGCGACTGCTATGAAAAATTGGAATGCAAAGAAATGAGGTTACGCGAGCGGTTACACACTTCCACGCGAAAGGAACTTCGGTAAAAAAAGTATAACGGTATTTAATAGCTATATTATCATGAGCGCTTTGGCTTCGCAGTATGAGTCATCGAATTTATTCCTTTCGCAAAGCAGCCTCAATCGGAGCAGGCATTTTTGGGCTGGCAACGGGACTCTTTGCGGCCGCTGTGTCGCGTCTTAATATACATTCACACAGCCTTCAGCTAAATAGAATCTTCCATCTATGTAACCACATAAAATACAGAAATGAAAGATAACAAGAATATCCCAACCAGAATGCCGTTGAGCCGATAGAACCATATTGTAGATCGGGAGCAGGCTTGACAACACGATAGCGACTATCACGTAACTGAGTAGAAAAAACCCTCACACTCACTGCAACGAGCCAGTTATGAGGGCTCGACTTGAGAGAACTAGTCTCAGTTAAGTGCTCGCAACCAGCACCGCAGGTTCACCATTAGATATAGAGACGCAAACCTTTCCGCTTTCATCGGCGGTGACTGTCCCCTCTCCAAGGGTATTCTTCCATGTCCCACCGGGCTTCTTAGTGTCGAAGCAGTGCTCGACTTCAGAGCCAGACCCGCCGTTCGACGTAAGGACAATGAGGTCTCCACCCGCCCTGCTCCACGCATATGCCGAGTCCGCGACGTACAAATGGACATGGTCGTTGTCAGCGAGGCCACCGGCAGCCGTTCTCGCCGCTGAGAGCAAGGATATGGTCTTATACAGGTCTGCATCGGTGCTGAAATTGCTGCGCCATAGGTCCTCGCGGTTTGCGGGGTCGTTGCCACCCGCATAGCCCTGTTCCGTGCCATAGTAAACAATAGGGATACCCCGAGCAAGGATCACGTAGGCGAGTGCGTTCGCCAAAAGCGACTTGTCGTTCTTGACGCTCAGCCAACGCGCATTGTCGTGGTTGTCTACGAATGTGCCTAGGGCACTAGGATCAGGGAAAGCGTTATCGATTTTATCGTGCATGTCAACAATGTCCTGGGAAGAGCCCTTTTGCTGGTAAAAGTTGTTCACGGGATAGTAAACTGCGTAGTTGAGCAGGCCGTCCATGTCGTTTGCATATCCGGCAAGATAATCTGGGTCACCGTCCCATACTTCGCCGATGGTGTAAACCCCGGCAGCGGAGGAGAAGGCCGACCAGAAGTCCTTTTCAACGTGCTTGACGGTATCGATGCGCAAGCCGTCGAACCCGTATTCCGTGACGAGCCATTTGACCCATGTCTGGAAGAGCTCCCGGATCTCGGCACTCTGTGTGTTCACATCAGGTAGGTCTGTTGCGATACGACAGTTCTCAATACTATCCTGGCTTGAGTAGTCGATTGTGCAGGCGGAATGGTAGGAGCTCTCTTGGTTCAATGGCTCTGGCTTGTTATCGCTGATAGGGCCTCCCATGTGGTTGGCAACTACATCTGCCATGACATAGATTCCCTATTTTCGAAGCTGGTCAGTACCTTCCGACTTAGACCGTAGGAACTATATAGATAATGCTTGCCTTCTCATGAGCAGAATCCACTAGGCTCTTGAGGTCATCCGCGGTGCCATAGTTCTCGTTGATGCTATAGAGATCCTGTGCCCAATATCCATGATATCCACCTGGCGCATCTGCAGAAATGGTAAGATGATCAGATTAGTTATGTCGCCGAGATAAGAACGGCATGAGGAACTATTCGAACTCACTAGCAATAACAGGGGTGATCCAGATTGCATCAAAGCCCATCCCCTTAATATAGTCAAGCTTGGACTCCAAGCCTTGGAAAGTTCCACCACAGTAGTTTCCAAGGTTTCCACAGGCATCTCCGCCTGTATCATCGCTTCCACGGGCAATGCGATCAGTTAGGGCAAAGTAAATATTGCGGGACTTCCAGGCTTTCACATCCGCTGCTGATACATTACATATCAGAGGGAGCAGAAAGGCTGTCAGGGTGTGGGACAGTTTCATGATTCAGGAAAAAGGGATGTCTCAAATTGTTGAACACTATACTGGGATACCCATTGGAAAGGAAGCTCGCCTTCTTTTATATCTGGATCTCCCAAGATGTTCACTCTCCGCAGCCGGGTTGCAAGACCTTAACATTTTATTGCCATGACCCTTGGCACGGGTTGCCAATCCTTTGCAGATGTTATTTCCCTCAAGTATATTGCATTTATGCTGAAGATCTCTCCTCATACAGTTAGCTCCCCGATAATAGGCCGACGGTCCCACTAGAGAAAAGCCGCGCAGTGCTCAGACCCTTGGTCCCTGAATCTCCGGAGCGGGATCTGCGCACAGTTTGCAGTTAAAATGGTTAGTCAAACGTCAATCATACTCCAAAGACAGCAACAAGTGATGAGAATGGTCCAATGTCGGCCCGAAACCCTGTGACGAAACGTCGAGGTGTGTCCTTTGGGCAAGTTATCACCATGGTTGCCTACCGCGGTGGAATTACAGGGTCTTTTCAACCTAGAAAATCCTCGGTTCGTAGATTGCAATTCTCTATATGGAGTACCAAGTACAGAACTACATAATGATAAGCTAGTCCGCACAGATTGGGAAAAGAGCGAATTTTTATTATTTTAATTAGAGCCATACATAACCAAATATGATTTTTGTCATAAGCTAATATTCGCAAGAGTCAAAAGTTTGTTATTATATTGAGACATCTAGGTACATGTTGGTATATAACACAGGGTAATTGTGATCGTGACGGTCTACTACATATGTATCCAAAGCAACGACACAACGGATGGCAACAATAACAATTAAATTCTGCTTTTCCAAAACTGCAGACCCTTATTGCAAGGATTCTGCTATTACTTGCAACATTAAGGTTCCACCCGTGGCTTGCGGGGGCGGCTGCTGTGATGACCAGTCTGCCAAGACTGTTGGTAAAAACACAAGTCCCCTCTTGTTGAGATATCCCATAGTCACCTAACCGTCCGGTATTGAACGACAACTAAATATTCAGACGAAGAATATCTGTAGGTCAATATCCGAAGACCATGTCCAAACCGTGAGCGCTAGGTGACCACGGTCATACGCATGCTGTATGGCTTTTATTTTACATGGCTTTCCGACAATATGGAAACAGAAAGTAGAAAGTAGACTAGAATGCTGAGGGACCATTTGAACCATAATCAGAAAGCTTTCTTGCCAGTTTTGACGGTGGTCGGGCGACCACTTGCGTGTAAGGCGCCCAGTGACGATTGGAGCAGGTTCTGTCGTCCCCCGAAGGTCGCAAAAGGGAAACTACAATGGGTAGTTCTTCTGTTTCGCCCGTAATAACAGATTCATAAGGAATTTGAGAGACTGGACAATTTTGGTAAGCAAATTAAGGATTTCATGGGTCCAAGGTATAGGCCGATCTAAAAGAAAAAGTTGAAGGAAAGACCTACTTGGGATCACCAGCTCAGGAGCTCCTAATATCGCCTCAAGGAATTTTGGTCGAATACCAGGTACATTTGGGTTGTCATTTGCCGGGATATTGGTTTCGATATCTTAGTTCGACTTTGTCGATATGCAAAGCAATGATAGTAGTTTTCGATTCATCATTTCCTCATGCTCCTGTAAAGTTACTTGGCTTCCGAGAGTCCTATTTATTGTAAGTATTGGACACAATCATCGAATGAGGCCATATTCATACCAATACCATTTTACGACTTCGGTCACAAATGGAGCATGGCCGTGAATTGCTTGATATCTTTGCCTAAAGTCTTCAAATTAGTGAGTAATACCAGCCATGAAGCGTTGTCTATTATCATGCTTTAGCGACAGCTAGGAGTCTAGACTTGACAGATCTTTCTTTCAAGAAGAGGCTTCTGAGAATCGAGAAACCGCGCTCAAAGAAAGGGAGGACCTATTTGGTCCTAATGATCGCCAGTCTATGATGTGTGTATTTTTAAACCCAATTCAATAGCACAAAGAAGTACACCAACTGGCATGCAGTACATACTGGTTAGGTTTTATATGGCTTTGGAAATGTTCGACCTAGTCAGGGTCTTCTTGGCGAGAGTCTAGCCTATCATCAACGGGCTTTACTGCACTTCAAGGAAACTGTTGGGAATAATCGCCATCGCACTGGAAACTCGTTTTTTCAAAGTTTCCGAGCACCTGGGCACCACCATCAGATTGGGAATCCAACAGAAGCCATGTTAGTTTGATATAACACGCTGGGATATTTTGGAATCCACGACTAATATAATTGCGCAGTGAGTTGTTAGATCATATGCCTGAGGCACCAATATGTTCAGCCTAAGGCTGCAGTTATGATCTCCTCGGGTTGAAGGCAGCATATTGATATATAATGCTTATTTTCATTTTTATTTTGCGAGGACCCTGTCATAACCTCCCAAGAAGATGATTTACACGTGTCAATAGGACAAGATATGGAAGACATGGAAGACATGGAAGATAATGTGGGAAAAGCAAAAGAGCAACTTTCCCCGCGGATGAACATTGGCACCTCCACATTTCGTCCAAAAGGGGAATGAACTCCACCCCCAATTACGGGGAATATTACTCTTTACTATTGCATCTCCAAGCCTTCTGACATCAATGCAGTCGTACAATCAAACTATGTGGGGGTATCAGAGTCAGCACCGATTTATTTGCATTCTGGTTGGATGTTTTCACTACGTGATGCTCATAGTATACCTACCCCTCCAGAAGTATACCCCTCCATAACCACGGACAACCGGCGTGCGAGGGATATAAGATAGCATCGCCCTACCTGTCCAAATATTCGAATTAAACTTCCTCATTACATTCAGTTCAACATGGTCGGCATCCAAGTAGACAACCTCGCTGTCAATGACGGCCCCTTGACAACAGAGAATGCCACCCTCCTCCGCCCCTCAGAACCAACCCTCCCCCTCGAAGAGCTCCGCAAACGATACGACGAGGACGGCTACCTCTTACTAAAAGGAATCCTCCCCCGCGAGGACGTCCTCGCCGCCCGCGATGCATACTTCTCCTCCCTGGAATCAACTGGAGTTCTCAAACCCGGCACAGCACCTGTTGAAGGTGTCTTCGACCCCGCCAAGAACCATTTAGACTACCCTGGTATTGGAGCAGGACATGTTGGTGGGAACGGCAAGCCTGGTGGTGAGCGAGCAGCAGCTTTTGTTGACCTTGCTCTCGATGCACACTACCAGGACTGGTATGCAAACAAACTCTGTAATCATCCAGCGCTGTATGATTTCATTGCGCGCTTCTCGGATTGGGGAAATAATACATTGAGCTTGCGTCGCACGCTTCTCAGGAATAACCTCCCTGGTTCGAAGCCGATTGGGGTGCACTATGATCAGATCTTCCTCCGGTATGGAGATCCCACCAGTATCACTGCTTGGGTCCCCATGGGAGATATCAAGCTCAATGGGGGTGGATTGATCTACTTAGAAAATGGTTTGTTTTGGCCCCCCCCTGTGTTTGGTTAAGGTTTCTTGGAGAGAACCTCTGTATACTAATTGGTTTTGCGCAACAGGCGACAAAATTGGAGTTGAAATGGAAGAAGCCTTCTTTACCAAAGCGAAGCAGGCTGGGATGACCGATGAAGAGGCTAAGTCGGCTTTTAACTCCAACATGATGTCTACAGGCCTGCTATCAGAGTTCCCGGCTGAGTTTGCTCGGGAGCATGGTCGACGATGGATGGTGTCGGCGTATGAGGCGGGTGATGCGGTTTTGCACAAGCCTCATATGGTAAGTTTCTTATTCTTTACATGGAAAGCCTGCGTTTACTGACCCTTTGCTCAAGATCCATGCTTCCACTGTCAACAATGATCCGGATAATGTTATCCGTCTTGCGACAGATCTACGGTTCTGCGACTCGTCCAAGCCTTATGACAAGGTAAGTTTTATTGAATATCTAAAGCAAGCCTAAGCAATGAGAGACGGTGACTTATCTTTTTTTTTTAAACAGAGATGGACGAACTTTTATGCGTTCAACGACGGCGTATAGGGTGTTATTGGAATGGAGGGAATATTAAGCCCAGGATCAACAGGGTTTTTTGTTTCGTTATGAAAGGCTTCTTCCGCGGTTTGAACGTTGAAGTAGTCCATGCAAGCCTCCAATCACAATGTAATTTTAATTTTTGATACGGATTTTGGAAGACTGTAAAAAGAGAAAGAGAACGCGCTGATTGGGCAGAAGTTGCATAGGAGACAAGTTGAGACAAGAGCAGTATCACTCCCACATTCCAGTCACTCTAGATTGTAGTTCCGGAGTCCTTTTGTCTTAGCAGAATCATTATGATCTAACAAGGGCGCACTTGATTCGCAGGAGAATTTGTCTCTGGAATGTCTTCTGTCATTGTTGGGGATCAACACCCCTAGATCCACGAAGGAACGCTTTGCTCAACAAGTCATTAGTTTGATACAGTGCTAAAGCAATCCAATAAACTAACAGCTCCTTCGGTCTCTCTCTAAGCTGAAGGAAACAACATTTGAATTGATCCACCAGAAAAAGTGGAAGATATACCAGGGGTATGAATATCAGCATTCAAGTACTATAAAGCCTCATTCCAAACGATAAAAAAACTGGCACTGGTATTTCGGTAATTTCGGTAGTCCCCAAAATAGGGTCGCAGATCGGCCTCCCAGGCGTTGAATCATATAATAGTCGCGACGCTTGAGATTCGCTTGTTCCATATCAGCAGGGAAATACCCCGTTTCAAGCACTCACTTCATCGCAACATACGGTTGAATCCATACAATATGGTGCAAGTTATTCCAAGGGTATCATGGCTCTCAGTCCTGGTGGTGGCACTGCTGGCAGTGTCTACTGTCAACGCGCATCCAATCCACCAGACAGATGAAGCGATGGAAAATGGACAATCTAACAAGCTTGAATCTCGGTCGCCGGTTAGTCACTCAGATATGGCACCTATTCTATCATCGAAAGAACACACTGCTAACAAAAATACAGAGACTTCTTCCAGACACCCAGAAGTACGTCCATGACCTCTTGCAAGGGTTGGGCCTGCAAGAGCCAACCCCAACCGCAACCGCAACATCAACTCCAACCGCCACGCCCACTGCCAGTGTGGAGACCAAACAGGACTTGGATAACATGAAGCCAACACAAACCACGCACATTATCTACTCTAGCTCCACCAGCTACACGCCCACTTATAGCAGCGATGGGGCGGGATACACTCATACCGTGAAACACGTCCACAGCAACAACAAACCAATCGAGAACATCCAGATTGGGCAGGGTTGGAATGGGGATAAGAAAATTACAACCGAGGATATCCCTGTAGTGTTTGATACTTTGTATAGGGAGTTGGAGCATCGATTGAAGAATATGATTGACAGCTCTGATGAGATTGGATTGGAGGACTTTCTGTGATGAGGATGTTCAATGTTACGAATACGGAAGGAAATGATAGATATTGATGTTGATTCTGGAAAATGTGAACTTGAAAGGCTATTTTTGTTTCCGATTTTATACTTCGTACTACTAGCTTGGATGTAATTCTATTTGTTTCTAGCAAAGACCTTCAAGGTTCCTAACCATAAGTGCGGTTACTTTACTCAAGAACGCAATGTCATGATCATTACTATAATATCTTATGAAATGGTTATAGCCCAAGTTCTAGTTCTTAGTGATACATGGAAGATACTTCTCATAGGGGTTGAGCTCAGACCATTGTGGTTGTCTTAGGATAGACAGCTAAATCCAACGTAACATGCTTTCGGTCCTCATTCCTTAAAAAAACCCACGTTGATCAAGCACAATATTCATTAATTAGCTAGTTTCTTCCAGGCAAGCGCAGAATTTGACAAAGATTTCTACTTACCGTAACAGCCAATGGCTAGCTGACTATAAATCACAATGTAATACACAGCATGCAAGTTAGTTATATATTTCTCATTGAACGTAGAATGAATGAACTAGATACATAGAATATACCTTAAAGAATAAAGAGAAACTCTTGAATGGATCACCGCGGTCCTTGTTGAAAGGACCTATGGCCTATCCCAACAAGACCCAAAATATCGCATCCACTTCGAAGAGCTACCTCCAGATTAAATCCAGCTTAAAGCAGACCAGTGCTCACGGGTGATCCTTCGGTTAACCTCCACAGTATCCCAACCTCCTTCCCATGAAATCCGTGCATACTGGTCGCCCTTGAAAACGTAATAGCTGCTGCCATTGGGGGTCTTGAAGATGGCATCGATGGAGTCGAAGCCGGCTTTACCAATACCAGGCCAGTAGGAGGTGATTGGCTTTGGTCCCGCCACAACCTTGTTTTCCTTGTAGCTGTACTTCAAAGACTGTGTGCCCCGGAAGAAAAACAGAATGTCATCATTTCTGGGATCAGGAATGGCCGCGTCCACGGTATCAAATCCAGCATCCACCAGAGGCTTCCATTCCGACTCGATGGTCTTGACACCACTGTACTGAAGGGTGTCCTTCAGGCTATTGGGGTCGATGGTGGCTCGGAAATAGTGGCCTCCGGCAAACACGTAGAAGGAGTTCGGAACGCCAGGAACTTGGGTCACAGCGTCGGCACTACCCCAGTTTGCTTCTCTGAATGTGGACCATTCCTCACGCACGAAGTATGGGGCCCTAATGAGCTTGTCCTGAAAGTTACTATCAAGCTCGATAGTGGCATACTTTATGCCCGAGAAGAAGTAAAATTGTCTGTCTTGACCTGGCTTGCGAATGACGGCGGTAACCATTTTGTCGATGTAGGTAATGTCAGAATACTAGAGGGTTCTCAAACTTGAGTTGGTAGGAGATGTTCGATAGTTGGGAGAGTGCAATCTGAATGTTTTCTGTGGTTTCTGTCCCCGTATATATACTATTCCTTCGGCCTGACCAAGACGTAGAAAGACTCATCACTACCTAGGTAGCATGCTGGGTACCATAGCGTTGTACACAGTGGTCTTGCGCTATGCATCGAACACCAGAGTGCACATATCTTGTCTATGCAAACGTAGACTGCACGCACGAAATCGAGCGACGTGGGCCAGTTATCTTTTGTTGACAGGAGATTACCATTATAAATCCAACCTGATGTATCAATATTTATCACACCGCAATTGATCAGCAGCTGTTGGTATGGTGTCATGGCGACCTGATGGATATATGTGGATGTACGGAATGCATGTATCCTACTCTCAGCCAGCCACGAACGGCACGGCCCGGCGCCTAAAAGACCCCGCCGATCAAAGGACCAGCCTACATGGTTTGAATCAAGGTGACATTTACCGGGGAAAGAAATTGAGGTCTAGTTCAGGACTTCGGTCATTCTCGAATTTGCGGCCATGCGGGCCAAATTATATGAAGTAGGCAGCTCCGCAGGAAAAAGAAACAAGATCGTCGCGGTGAGGCTTCCATTGTAGCCATTTTCGCTAGACAATTTTGTGTTAATTAACAACGCGCTGTAATAGCAATAGCAGCTTGCAAGGCATCATCACTTCGCCCGTATGGGGTTCAACGCTAAACTCCCTTAACTCCGTTCGTTCTCCGGTCACAACTCCGATCATCAATACAACTCCGTAGGCTATGCCCGAAGAACACACAAGAAGTTCGGATTAGAAGTCATTACCATGAGGATTTATCTAGACGGACTAAGTGATCGCACGAAACTCGTGGTAACAACCTGGGAATATCCTTAACTGCGATCAATCTAACCCGACGGCGGGGCACTATCTTGAAAACCATAAAAGACCAACCCGCCACCAATTTCGACATTCAACCAACTGTCTCATCTCTCTAAAGTTTCCAAACCCATCTTTTATATTTGATAATGCCTTCTCTACTTGGAAAGGAAGTCGGCCCTATTGGCTATGGCACCATGAGTACGATTCCCCCCGCAAACACCACAGCTGGCTGGCCTTATGCTAACCATCAAATCAGGAATGACCTGGAACGCGCAGCCTCCTTCCCATGAGGTGTGCTTTGAGACACTTAACACTACCCTGGAACTGGGTGCCAACTTCTGGAACGCTGGCGAGTTGTACGGCACTCCGGAGTACAACTCTCTGCACCTGCTTAACAAGTACTTCGCCAAGTACCCTGAGAACGCAGAGAAGGTTGTCCTCAGTGTCAAGGGTGGCTTGAAGAAGGGCGAGCTTGTCCCGGATGGCTCGGAAGAGAACATCCGTCGTAGCGTGGACGAATGTCTGCGTCTGCTTGATGGCAAGAAGAAGCTCGACATTTTCGAATGCGCGCGACAAGACTCTGCTTTCCCCGTTGAGGAGACCATCAAGGTCCTCGCACAGTATGTCAAGGAGGGCAAGATTGGAGGAATTGGATTGAGCGAGGTTGATGCCGAGACGATCCGCCGAGCGTATGTGTCTCTAATTTTTGATTCTATGGTCTTCATGGGGACTTCTTATAGACAAACTCAACTCTAACTGCTTCTCTAGACACAAGGTGCACCCAATTGCTGCAGTCGAGGTTGAAATGTCCTTATGGTCTACTGATATTCTCCAAAATGACATTGCCAAAACCTGTGCGGAGCTCGACATCCCCGTCATCGCTTACTCGCCTCTTGGCCGAGGTGTTTTGACCGGAGCTGTGACCTCGCTGGCCGATATCCCCCACGATGATATTCGGCACCACATGTCCCGGTTCCAGGAAGATAACTTCAAACACAACCTGAAACTCATCAACGAGGTCAATGACCTTGCTGCTCGCAAAGGTGTTGCTCCTGCTCAGATTGCACTGGCATGGATCCGGACCAAGAGTAGCAAGCCTGGCATGCCTACTATTATCCCCATTCCTGGCGGTACTACGAAGGACAAGGTGGTTCAGAACATGGGCGGTGCACAGGCGCTGACGGATTCTGAGATGGCTGAGATTGATGCGATTTTGGAGGATCACACGGTTTCTGGGCCTCGGTACTAGGGATTTTCTGTAGAATATCTTTCGGTTTATTAGACACAGATCATAACAAATGAGAAGATGTTTGTATGCCAATGGGTTGCTGTATAGGTCAGATCAAGTGTAGAAGAGTCAACATACAATCGCACATGTGATTGGTGATTGTCAGTATTGCAAATTCATTAGACTCTGATCATCATGTAGTATGTATGGCAGTTGAGGATGTTCGGTGTTGTGTAATGTTCATTGTATAGGGCGGGTAATGTGCAAAGAGGGCAAAGGCAAGCTTACCATTGGGTTAGTGCGGTCCACAATAGAGATAGGTCTGTGCATTAGTGAATAAATCAACACGGGATCTTAAGAGATAACAGCTAGGATGAGAAAGACAATAAGCACGGTCAATCCATACATGTAAGAACAATGGAGGAAGACAGAGGATGGTGTTCAGTTGTGACCAGCTCCGAGTAAATCACGTGATTCAACTTATACTCCTCGGCCGAAACACGTGATGTGATACGATAGCCTCCCTCGCGCGACATCTACGGCGTAGCTAATAGACGGATCCAATTTGTTTGCTGCCACTTCCCCCTTTCTGTACGAGGTATACCATCCACAATGGCTTCACGAGACTCTCCCGGCTCTCCTCTCTCCTCGGTGGGATCCCTCGAGACTTCAGATCATGAATCCATGAAACATGAAAGCCGCGCGCATTCGCCCTCGATGTCCAACTTGCCGCCGTCCAAGCGTCGTCGCACCGGCGTCGCGTCCTGGGACCGTCAGACTCCTCTTTCCTCGGCTCAAGACGAAATCCACCCACCCCCCCTCCCCGACTGCCTCGATCTCCTCCGATAGCTCTGGCGATATTCCCAACTCCCCCAGCATCCTTAGCCTCCTTGGCACCAATCAAGAAGAAGACTACAGCGGCCAAAGCACTGACCAGGTCACCATCTGCCGATGGGATGGATGTAGCGCTGGCGACCTCGGCAACATGGATGGGTTGGTGCAGCACCTCCACAATGAGCACATCGGAAGCCGACAGAAGCGGTACTCGTGCGAGTGGAACGATTGCACCCGCAAAGGTCAAACCCATGCTAGTGCCTATGCCCTTCGCGCACATATGAGAAGCCACACCCGCGAGAAGCCCTTCTACTGCACTCTACCCGGTACGTTGCGACCCAGACCCGAGCCCTCGAAACGGGGTATCATGTTGATGGATCTCGAGTACTAACAATGAACTATAGAGTGTGACCGCAACTTCACCCGCTCCGATGCCCTGACCAAACATATGCGCTCTGTTCACGAAACAGACACCATGCGCCCAATTGATTCCATCTCAAAAGTCCACGGCACCCCGGGCAGCACCACCGGCACCCCAGCCTCGAAGCTGCAACGCATCCGCCTGAAGCTGACCCAGCCCAGGGAGCCGGGAACCGAGTCCGAACCACACACCGAAGCAATCACTATTGTTCCGCACCCCATCACAACCGACACACATGATCCCGAAGAGACCTCGATGCCAGAGTTTGGCCCGGATCTTGACTTCGACGAACCGGAGCTCGCCCTACCCCCGCGCGAACTCTACCGTCTCCTCCGTCGACAGATCGCGTGGGCTGGCAAGGAGGCTACACAGCTGCAAGCCGAGTGGGAGACAATTCGCCCACAGCGTGAGCGCGCATGGCGCGAGAAGGAGGCTATCTTTGACGACCTTATTGACGCCGAGATTGGGCTGTTCAGTGCCATGGTTGGCTCCGTACCACCCGCACACCTGACGACTAGCCTTGAAAAGCTGCAACAGCAGCAGCAGCAGTTCCAAGATCAACAAGACCAGCTGGTGAAGTCGGCAGAGGTGCCGACTGTCGAGGGCAGCACTTAGCTGGCGTATTTCTCCTTCTCTTTTATTTATCCTTCTACTTTGCTCCTCCTTTTCTCCTCAGCCCTCTGGGGCCATGCTGAGCTAGCTTGGCCTCTGTTCTGCGTCACTTTTCAGTTACCGTTTCATTTGTTGTCCCCTCATATCCCGGCGTGCATGGTGTTGGTGAGTTTCGTTGTTTTTTTTGTTTTTTTTTTTTTTTTTGTATTTTCAAACCCAGGCAGAAGAGAGGTATCTTGCAACGGAATGTATGAATAGTCTTTTTTGTTTGTTTACTTTTTTTTGGTATGGCTTGCAGGCCTCGCTCGCTCAATGACAGTTCACTACTATAGGAGATCACTACAATGACATTGTCAATAATCTTGGTTTTCGCCTTATATGGGCATTACAATGCAAAACTAGACAGAGGAGTCCATGTGACAGTCGTTAATAGGGATATGTATTTCCATGTAGAGCATCTTCATTTTCTTTTTATCGCCATGGTTACGTACGTATTAAAAAGTCCTCTGCGCACATCTTCACATCCACTTAAAACACATTAGAGTGTTTTTACATATAAAGTCCCTAATATCGCCTCAGGCCAAATATATCGGCGTGCGGGATTGTTAAAGTCTTATGGCGTCTAGGATAAAGGCCGCATGGGCGGCTAGCTATTCTTATACATGCAATCTTTAAATGGATGAGTAATACATACTGCAGGCAAAATGCCCTTGTCTTACGTTGGTTTTAACCGAAAATAAGAAGCGGAATGTCAAATAACACGCGCTCACTGAATGATCACAGAAAGATGAAGGAAATCAGTTGACGCCATGGCAGCCACTCCATAAGATACATGGTGAGAAAGAAAACAAACTGCCCTTGATTACGGATGCCTCCATAGGAACCTTGAGTCCTGGTATGCTCACAACATATAGGAAAAAGCAAACCAAAGCAAAGGGGATATTATATGATTGACTCAAACCAGGCAAAGAAAAGACCATGGAGAGCCAGTCCAAAACTCCCCCATTGAAAAGAGGAAAAAAAAAAAAAGAAACCCCCAAACACGCCATGCAGTGATCATCCAAGACCGTCGGTCATGCCCATTTTAGATATTCTTCTGTCTGTGCTTTTGGCGCTCACACAAAGAAGTTGACGCCATTCGCAATGCCGTGCAACAAGTTGCATCCATATGTACCTTCAACGAACAAAGAGCAAAAGAGAGAGGTGGAGGTCACCTTAATGAGGACAGCTCAAGGAATTGTGCGAGATGTTGGAAGATGACAATAACAACGACTGCAAAACCTTGAGTCCAATGCAAGAATACCAACATAACGTAGTCCAACATTGGGAGTGGGAACATTGTAGAAGGAGGAGAGGGAGCAGAGATTGCAAAGAAATACGCTGAGTGTCTATCATCAAAGAGAACAAAAAAGAAAAAGGATAGGTAGATATCTGATATCAGAAACGCTGAACATGCATGTCATCAAACCGTGCTAAAGTGAAGTTGAACTGAAACAAAGAACACCTGTACCCATTGTGCCCATGAGATAGGGAACTCAAGCCGAGCTGCCATTAGAAGCCTTGGAAACTTTACTGGCTTCCATGACCTTATTGAACATCTGCTGCAGCTTAGCACCACTAGCGTCTTTATTTGGCCAGTAGTTGAGTGAAACATAATCCCTACAAGTCAAGTCAGGAAGTGAAAGATAAGTGTAACGGAAAAGAGAACTTACCATAGTCGGACCTCCAAGGAGGGCATCGATTGCGAGCCCTCCAGAGTATTGCGAATGAATTCTCCAATCTTCACAAGGGTAAGACGGAGTTTCTGGGCACGCTCGTTCTTGCTTGGGTAATTTTTGGCAGTGATCATTGATACTTGTTTCAAATTGGCAACAATAGGTTTGAAGAACATGAACGCCATGTCTTCTTTATTAGAACCGCCGTTCTCATGACCTTTGCGGCGACGAAGCTCGTCATTAGAGGCGTCCGATAGACGATGGCGTGGACGATCAATATCAAGACTAGACCGAGGACGAGATTCATGGCTAGGAGTACTGTGACGGTCTCCTTCCCGGCCACCATGCGTGTGGGGGCGGGGCCGTGATCGATCAGATTCACGATGGCCCTTGCGGGGATTCTCAGGCCTGCGGGAACTGGAAGGCGCCGGTGAGGCAGAGACACTGCCACTACCGGAAACCCGTGAGCCACGCTTATTGTTGCGGTGGTGGTTGTCGACTGCCCTTCTTGCTGTGGCATTGTTATTGAACTTGTTTCTCAAAACAGACATGAGGTATTCAGCCCGTCGAACAAGGTGGACAGCGCCCGGTGATTTTGTTGCCTTCTCCTCGGTTTGCAGGCGTTGTGTCTTTCGCTCCACTCGGTGTTCCTCAAGGAAGAATTTATCACCGAGGCCAAGCTCAGTATCATCGCGAATCTGGGTCCACGCACCGAACCCATGGCGTGCGATACCCACAAGAAGCATTCCGTCTTCACGTGCACCCCACTGGCAGCTGTAGTCCGCCAATTTGGTAGCCTCGGGGAGCCGGAATGTTTTGAAATCAGGCAATGCTTTGATGATGCTTCGGATAAGGCGCATATCCGGTGGACGCTCCACGATAGTCCATGCGTTGAGTCGTTTGACACCGTGGTGGTCGAACAAGACGGCCTTCTGCTCTTTCTTCGTCGGGTTCCTACCTGATTGTTTCATGGCCTCTAATTGATCTAGACTTGCCTGGACAAGCGAGTTTGCCTTTTCGGTAATTTCATGAAGAGCGTCACGAACGGTACCCCGATCGCGAGTTTGTAACCTGGCATCCTCAAGGATGAGGTCTTCAGAGTCATCCAGATCGCCGTACCGAAGGAAAGCTCGAGAAAGCGCACGGTATTCTTTTTCTCCCAGGGGGCGCTTGGGATCCAACGAGGTACTCTCTTCCTCGCCATCATCAATGTTGACTTGAGCCCTTGCTAGGCGTTTCGCCTTGCGTTCCTCTCGTGAATCTGTCGTGTCCGTTGGGGCATGACGCTTGCGGGGTCGATTTTGCTCAATGACTTCAGCAAGATAATGGGCATCATCTTTGCGCTTTTCCTCCGCCTTGAGCACTTCGAGCTGTTCCTTGGGAATGATATCGTCCCACGTGAGATCGTCAACTTTGATGTCGACGAAATCGAATGCTTTCAAAAATTCCTCGCCACCGTCAGCTTGGATTTGCTCGGCCTCTTCAGTTTGGTGTAATTCTGCGTTTGCAAGGACGGAATCGATATCAAGCTGCTCGAGTTTCTTCTGGTTGTCGGTTTGCTCGAACATCTTCTGACCGCGGCGCTTGAGGATCCGAGAGATATCGTCTGTGGAATTAGGCTCGGCAACCACGCGAGCCATCTTGTTTTGCATCTCCGAGGCTTCCTTGTCTGTGACACCACGCTGGATGGTGATGAACTCGAGCAAAAGCTTGTTGCGAGCTCGTTCAATGACTTCTTCCTCGATCGTGTCCTTTGAGACAAGGCGGTAGACGCTTACGGGCCTTGTTTGACCGATTCGATGAGCACGCGCCATAGCTTGCAGATCAGCCTGGGGGTTCCAATCCGAATCAAACAGAACGACAGTGTCTGCAGTCATAAGGTTGATACCGAGACCACCTGCGCGGGTTGAGAGAAGAAATGCAAAGTCGGTGCTACCAGGAGCGTTGTAATGCTCAATTGCCAAGCGACGGGCGGCAGACGGGATAGTTCCATCAAGCCGTTGATATTTGTAACCACGGTACTCCATATACTCACTTAGGATGTTAAGCATGCCAACCATCTGACAGAAGATCAAAACTCGATGGCCATCAACGCTCAACTTACGGAGGAGTTGGTCCAACAGCATCATCTTTCCACTGCTGGTGATCATAGCTCGAAGGATATCTTCTCGACGACTACTGCCTTCCAGAATCTTTGCTTCTGCGTTGGGGAACATAAATGGGTGGTTGCTAGCCTTCTTCAATTCCATCATGATGTTGAGAAGAGACTGCTTCATTCCCTTGTTCCCGTCATTTAGCGCAGCATAGTTTTTTGTCAAGATGTTCTTGTAGTATTCCAATTGGACATCGGAGAGCTCCACTCGAATGATCTTCTCAGTCTTGGGGGAAGATCCGACTCAACCTTGGACTTAGTACGCCGTAACATGTAAGGTTGAATGGCATTTGTTAATTCCGCAAGTTTTTGAGACGCTGCCTCGGCATTCAAATCCATGTCGACGTCGACTTCAATGAGGCCCGGATTGAGGAAATCCATCAGTGCTGAAAGTTCAGCAAGGTTGTTTTGGATTGGGGTACCGGTGATCAAGAGCCGTGCCTGGCATTTCCATTCGAACAACTTTATATAGAGTTGTGAGTCACGGTTTTTGAGACGGTGTGCCTCATCCACTGCCATGAATTGCCACTTGAATTGGCCGAGGAACGGTGAATCATTCATGGCATACTCGTAAGTAGTCAACAGAACGTGGAACTTTGGACGTTTGGGATTCCCATCGACCATCAATTCGTAATCGCGCAAAACGGAGCGTGCCTTTTTCACTACCGTTGTAAACAACGTAGTTCAGGTCCGGTGTCCAGTGATCGAAGGTATCAGCCCATGCTGGCATAGTAGACAGGGGAACGATGACAATGAATGGCCCTTGCTGCCGCCTGACATGGCGCATCCAGTTGATGAATGAAACAGTTTGGACTGTCTTTCCGAGACCCATCTCATCTGCCAAAACCACATTGCGACCTCTGACCCAGTTGAAAGCCAAGAAGTTTAGACCTTTGACTTGGAAGTCCTTAAGTTCTCCATTCTGCAAGAAACTAGGGGTGCCGTGGATGGGTTCGAAGGATTTACGGGTGGCAACATTCATCTCGTTCTTGTCGGAGATGGGTTGGCGAGCAGTGCGGTCCAAGAACCGGTCAACCTCACGCTGTGCGATCTCACTAACCAGGTCCTCGGGTTCCCAAGTGCAGGAATCGTAGAAGAGACGTTTCCATTTGACAAGGTATTCCGTGGCGCCGTCATCACCATCACGTACACCAATGACTCGTTCAACATTTTTGTAGTCCTCTATGGCCTCGACGTCTCGTTCGCGATCGAGATTCCACTTTTCGCGGTCTTCAGGAGCGGCGTCGACATTATACTGCAACCGAATATCCTCATTGAGCACTTTCCGAACATAATTATCCACGCGCCGCGTGCTGCGGAAGTTGGAAATAGATTCATTGCTTTCCCAAGTAGCATGATAGTGTGATTTGTCCTGCCACTTGATGCAAAACTCAAAGTCCTTGCGGTCGAGATGATGAGATTTTGGGTCGATGCCCTCCTTGAGGCGGTGATTCAGGACGACATCGACAGCAGGGCGAGTGTCCTCCACATAACTCTCCGCCCAGTAGTTCGGTGCAAGATCTTCTGGGTCTTCTTCAAACATGGCTTCATCTTCCTCGTCATCCTCGTTGTAATTTGACACCTTCTTTGCAGTCCGTGTTGAGAAGCGAACCTCGCCCATTGAAGGTTCATAGCTAGCAGTTTGTTGGAGACGTCGCCTTCTCGCTTTGCTAGCGCGAGCGCTCTTTCCACCATACTCATCACTGTCCGACTCGGATAGTGAGGACACAGTAGCCGATCGGGAGGCCTTAGAAGGTTGTTGGGATGGATCTTTGCGCCGACGCTTGGTGCGTGGTGCAACATCATCCGAGTCTGAATCGGATGAGTCGGCGATATGGCGCGTCGTACGAGCACGACCACTTCGTCGAAGTCCATACAAATCGGGATTTTGTCTAATCAGGTCGGTTTCGCTAACCGGTGACGATTTGCGCTTCGCACCGCGGTCGGGGTGAGGGGATGAAGAGTTTTCACGGCTGTATGCGTTGGCGTCATAGTCGCTGTTGTCCTCCGCTACGTCCTCATCCTCCGCATCTGAATCAGCAGACGCGCCGTCATATGAGTCGTCCGCGGCATCGGGTTCGGGGGAGGACTCGGAGACGGGGTGGGACTCCATAGGTTCGGACGGACTGCGTTCACGTTGGGATACCGCATCGCCATCCGCGTGGGTATCGTCGGCGACGGGCGAGATAGGGTAGCCATTAGACATCGTCGAGGTGGAAGGGTGTTCCTGAGCAGATGGGATCACCATGCCAGAGGCTATTACCGAGGGGCAGTCAGCATTGAAGCTCGATTTAGGCTAGGAGGGGCATGAAAGAGATAGAGACGGGTAAAACAATGGCACGCGACCCAAATTGCGGTCAAATAGAGCCTAAAACCTAGCAGAATGGGACAGGATATTGACTTTGATGAAAGAGTATGTTTTTTGATAACGGGTGGGATAGACGCGGTCAGGCTGGAAGCCAAAGCAATGGACAGATTGGTACACACAACCAGACTCGGAGAATGCAATGACACACTGCTTGATCGATGACAGTTGAAAACTGTCCCCGTCGGAACAGAATAGAGGGATTCAAGGATTCGTGCAGTGGGTCGACAAGCGCGGAGAAGTACCGCGGCGAAGGCTTCGGTCGGCACGTCTGTGCTTGAGGAAAAGATTAAATCACTTACACTCCATAGCGTGGTGACCCCGAAAGCGGGGGATCTGTCGATCAATGTGGGAAAGTAAATGGTGGGGGGGAGGCGTGAAGCTGGAATCTTGGGGGAGGAGGAGACGAGAGACTTGGAAGAACTAAGAGATGGGGACTGACTGGAGGGTTTGCTTCGGTTTGGTTTGCAGGGAAAATAGACACCCGATATATCAGGCATAAATGGGCTTGACCTTATTGGAACTAGCGTATTCGCTTGGCGCCTGACACAATGTCTCATCACGTGGCCTTCGGATCTCGGATAAACAGCTAGTCCGAGCCCAGCCCAACAGCCAATCACCGCCTTGATAAATAAGTGACGCAGCTGTGGCCTAAGGCATCACAGCCCACAGAAAGCAAAGTGCATTCAATTCTGCCGCCCCTCGTTCGTTGATAGTAGTGTTTCTTCCTGTCTTCTTTCTAATTGAGTCTGCGCAGAGATACTTGGTGCTTTTCCTGAGCCCGGTTCATTTACCTGCGACAGCGCTTATTCGGCCGATTCCAACCCTCCACCCCTCCTCCACTTTGTGCTGATTCTTTTTTTTTCACTCCGCTTCATACACACGGTTTCTTTGAACCATATCCGCCCACCATGTCTGAGAAGCTTACTCGGTATGTTTCTGGAGAATTTGAAGTCCCATATCACTAGCTAACGATATATTTCTTTCTATAGTATTGCGATCATCAACAGTGACAAGGTTCGTCGCGAAATCCCCCCACTAATAGGATTTTCTCCCCGGTTCGTGAATGCCTGGCTCACAATTCATCTCTCCAACTTTACAGTGCAAACCGAAGGTACGCGATTCGATACAATATTCCATGGTGCTCGCAGAGGCTGATTAGTTATAGAAATGTCGTCAAGAGTGCAAGAAGTCTTGCCCCGTGGTCCGCACCGGCAAGCTTTGCATTGAAGTCGATCCCACTTCGAAGATCGCCTTTATCTCCGAGCGCCTGTGCATTGGTTGTGGTATCTGTCCCAAGAAGTGTCCATTCGGAGCCATTCACATCATCAACTTGCCCACCAACCTCGAGACCCAGGTCACCCACCGTTACTCGGCCAACAGCTTCAAGCTTCACCGACTTCCCATGCCCCGTCCCGGTCAGGTTCTCGGTCTGGTTGGAACAAACGGTATCGGAAAGAGTACCGCGTTGAAGATCCTCAGTGGCAAGCTGAAGCCCAACCTTGGTCGTTACGACAACCCCCCTGATTGGGAGGAGATCCTGAAGTACTTCCGTGGTTCCGATTTGCAGAGTAAGCAGCATATTCCAAATACCACGGTTTCTATTCGAGGTTACTAACTGTGATAGACTACTTCACCAAGATTCTGGAAGACAACCTGAAGGCGGTTGTGAAGCCTCAATATGTCGATCAGATTCCCCGTGCTGTGAAGGGACCTATTCAACAGGTTCAGCAGCTCATCTCGGCGCGCGCTGCGCTGGATAACGAGGAAGAGATCATGGACGTTCTCGGTGCGTTCCCGTACTCCAATATTTCGGAATTCAGTTGCTAATATTCGTTCAGAGCTGAAACAAGTTGCGCAACGTGATATCGGTCACCTTTCCGGTGGTGAGCTTCAGCGTTTTGCCATTGGTCTGGTTTGCGTGCAGAAGGCTGACGTGTATGTTGTTCCTTCCTTATATACATGCCATGTGGAGTCCTGTCCGTTACTAATACTGATTGATATAGGTACATGTTCGACGAACCTTCCTCATATCTTGATGTTAAGCAGCGTCTGGCTGCTGCCCGTACGATCCGCAGCCTCCTCCGCCCCGATGACTATGTCATCGTTGTCGAGCACGATTTGTCCGTCCTCGATTACTTGTCCGACTTCATTTGCGTGTTGTATGGTCGCCCTGCTGTCTACGGTGTCGTTACTCTGCCTGCTTCCGTTCGTGAGGGTATCAACATCTTCTTGGACGGTCATATCCCTACCGAGAACCTGCGATTCCGTGAGGAATCTCTCACCTTCCGTCTTGCCGAAGCCGGCGAGGAGTTCATTGCGGACAAGGATCGGGCCTTCGCCTATCCCTCGATGGAGAAGACTCTCGGTGACTTCCACCTGAAGGTTGATGCCGGAAAGTTCACCGACTCCGAAATTGTCGTCATGATGGGTGAAAACGGAACTGGAAAGACCACTTTCTGTAAGATGCTTGCTGGTGCATTGAAGCCCGACGGCCTTATCTCTGTCCCCAAGATGAACATCAGCATGAAGCCCCAGAAGATTACCCCCAAGTTCACGGGTACCGTCCGCCAACTCTTCTTCAAGCGTATCAAGACTGCTTTCCTGTCCCCTCAGTTCCAGACCGATGTCTACAAGCCCTTGAAGATGGATGACTTCATCGATCAGGAGGTTCAGAACCTGTCCGGTGGTGAATTGCAGCGTGTTGCTATCGTCTTGGCTCTGGGTATGCCCGCTGACATCTACCTGATTGACGAGCCCAGTGCCTACCTGGACTCCGAGCAGCGTATTGTCGCAGCTCGTGTCATCAAGCGTTTCATTATGCACACCAAGAAGACCGCTTTCATCGTCGAGCACGATTTCATCATGGCCACCTACCTGGCCGATCGTGTCATTGTCTTCGACGGCCAGCCATCCGTGAGCGCTCGTGCTCAAACGCCCGAGTCTCTCGTCGGTGGTTGCAACCGGTTCTTGAAGAGCTTGGATGTCACTTTCCGTCGTGACCCCAACAGTTACCGCCCCCGTATCAACAAGTACAACAGTCAAATGGACCAGGAGCAGAAGCTGGCCGGCAACTTCGTAAGTTTTTTACCACCTCCATGGATGCTGTCAATTCCATTTATAAATACTGTGCTAACTATATTTAATAGTACTTCCTGGAAGAAGAGAACTGAAAAGGGCGTCCACAACGAGCATCGTCGCCGCCGTCATAAACATGATGGCCGCGACTATGAGCAGCGGCGCAACAGGCGCCGTGGCGATTGGAAGATCATGTGGTTAATGGGGATCCCAGGCGTATGCAGAGCCTCGGCGGTTCAGGGCAAGGGATTCCGTCACCGTGCCGGGCCCTCTTCCGGTGCCGATGACGGTCTCTCGGATGACGATGGCGATGATGACGATTTAAATGGCAACAGTGACCCCGACTAAACGGTAGTGGCTTACTTCACACCCCTACTATCCTTGGTCTAGTACGCTCATTTACTTCTGCGACCTGTTGTCATTCGTCAGTCTATCACCAAATGCCTATATCGTTATTCGCCTTGCAACCTGCCTTGATTTGCTCTGGGTTTGTAAATCATATCCAGAGTCATCGGCCCCCGGTTGGGAACACATGTCTACAGATCTTCCACTAGCACCTGTTAAATTTTAATGGTGGATTGGGTTCGGCATGGCTTATTGTTCCAACGGAGTTCTTATGTTTGCATTAGGTTTGGAGGGTTTGGGTTCCAAAAAAAAGCTCTTCCATGAATTTTATGATTTAAAGATGGATGTCGCGTCGGAATGGATTGGTGATGAGGTTGTTTTCAGACTTGGGATGGCATGGAATTGGTGACTGCTGAAAAGCTGCCGGGTTCATTGCCTCTACGTCGTGTAGATAGATAGTTTTCAACCCATTGTTGTGCAGATGCTCAAAAATCTCTTTTTAAAGAATAGTTGGCCGCTTATGGCCCTCTCATTTTGTTTTAGATGTCTTTTTAGATGTATATGAAGGTGACAAAGTCATAAGGTCAATTTCTTTTCTCCACATCTCATTCCCTTAGGTATTAATAGCATCTCTGGAATTTCCGCCATCCAAGATGAGACGGTCTTGATTTAGCTCGGGTAGAACATGTACTAATTCAACTTTTTGATAAAGTATCGAAAATCAAACGGTTCTTGGGCGCATAGCCGGACTCTTGTACAAGTAACAAGCCATGCGCACCCTCTTTCACAGAGCTGACTGAGCTGCTCCAGTTGGTCGTTGCCCATACAGGGGAATGAGCCGGTATTCCGCCACTTCACTTGGTCAACTTTCGAGGAGGGGTGCTATATCTTGGTTCATCCTCATTTCCCTCCAGGATTGTTTGAGGCTAACGTCCATCCAACAGTCGAATGTCTTCGCGGGGGGCAGAGTGAAAGCACATGCCCTGGTAGTCGAAAACTTCGGCTTGACGCCTATATGGGCAGGTGTTCCGATATTGCTCAAGGTCATCTAGGCCGCTCTCTTTGTTTGGGACACGTCTTGGGTCGGAGACAGAGCATAGGTTCATTTCTCCTCTTCGGGATTGATATAAAAAATATTACAGGGAGGCCAGCAACGAGAAGAACCAAAGAGGATGAACGAAGTATCCTCATGCTATAGGCCCTGGTGCATGTGCTGAACTTTTTGGTGAAAGGAGCCACCGATGTTGACATCGAAAGACTTTGCCTTAGCGACGAACTAGTTAGTGGGTGCCTTCCAAGGGTATAAAGGTACCTATGTTCTTACCACGGAGGTTCTGAAAGTGCTGAGGGTACCTCTCAGATAGGCGAGCGAAAACGCATGTACTTGGTCTCAGCGAGGTCGAGGAGCCTAATTTCCCTAACGATCCCATGGATGATGAGGGCACGGGCTAGGGGTTGAACCAGTGGTAGGCGTATAGCGGGGTTGCCGAAGTAGTAACCAGAAGTCTAGGCCTTCTTAGAGAAGTTAGAGAAGCTGACCATATCGGGGGAGAGGATATATTATAATGATCGTGGCCTAGAACTTACCGGTGGCACCAACACCAGTCTGCACCTCGTCAACGATAAGGAGGTCAATGCGAAGACTCTAGAATAACAGGCGAGACGTGGATGTTACCACCATTGGACTAGATAGGATGCGCTATCACTGTAGAGACGGGGTTGTGGAACCCCTTGATGAGACGCTTGACCTCAATCGAGTAGCATTGCTTCTCAGCGACGTTCTCCTGGGAGTGATTCTCCAGTGGGCACTTCAGCCGGGGTGAGTCGTCCAATATCGAGACTATGTGCCTCAGTAATGAATTCAGTCAACGAGGTCTTCTTTTGATTCTCGCCACTTAGTTGTGGCAACAGTCTCAGGAAAGAAGGGCCAAAAGAAGAAAGGGTGGAAGAGGGAGAAGAGTAAATGAGGATCGAGGAAGACAACCTTTGTTTATAGCAAGCACTAAGCGCAGACATCCAATGATGCTCTTTTCACGTGCAAGACTTTCGCAATCTTATGAGGTTAATAACATCCATTCAAAGGTCAGATAGATGATCTCACGTATTGATGTACGTAGGTACGGAACAACATGCGCCTTCTTATAAACCCATTTCTAGAACATCAATATATGTGAATAGTTTGGCTTTGCACGTCTGGGATGTCTTTTTGGTGCTAAAGATATAAAAATATGTATGTAAAAAGGCAATATGTAGATAGTGAGTGGAGCAAGAAGTATATTGCTAAAGGAGAGAGCAGCAGTCTACCATGAAGCCATTTATATAGCTTGGTGAGTACAAAGGAACAAAGCCACCTAGGGGTATGACCAAGCAGCATAGCGCAGTGCGTATGCAGAAGCGCTCACCAATAGATACCCCAACTTCGCGTTTCTTCTATTATGTATGCGCTTCTATTCATTTTATTGGCCGACAATCAGGATACTAACTTCCGGAGGGTTCGGATCAGGGATATTAAGCTCAACCCTTTAAGCGTTGGGCTTAGTTCTTTTAATATATAAATCTACATGCAAACTGGCGTTCTCATCCTGGTTCTGGCATGTTTCTATTCTTTCTAGGGATTCTAATATGATTTTATCCAACATGGTACTAATCTAAGAGGGGGCAGGGGAGTGCTAGGAGTTTGCAAAGCAATGTAAGGCATTTAGAAAGGCGTACTACCTTAGTGTGAACATAGCGGGTAGTTGTCATAAATCTCTATATAAAACGCAATACACGAAGAGATAAAGATGTACAGGCCCCATAAAATCATCCATAGATGCCATCCTACTCCGTAGACTCCAGTCAAATGCAGTAATCTAATCTTGCTAATGCTAATGCTCTTTATGCATTTTCCTTCCAATCACTCAATTTCCAAGACTGCACTCCATCCTCAATATCTAACCTCAGCGTGGTGAACTTAATCTCCTCATACATGACTGTAGCAGCCGCTCTTGCTTGAGCATGCCAAGGTCCACGACCACCAAGTCTCGCATCATTTCGATTGCGCCAAATGCCTGTTTGAATTGATTAGCCATCGTCAGAAGAAAAAAAACCGGAGATAGAATAATCAAATACTTACAAGTTGCCAGATTCCGATGTTTATCATTCTTCGCCCCAAACCAATACTTCAACAATCCCCCACTAGCAATAGCCTCCTGGTGCGAATGCGCATCAAGGTCATAAAGACGATCCGAATCGATATCCGGTAACAGGATTGACCGGAAGATGACAACGTAATACGACTGCGATTTCCATGCGTGGTTCTCTGCCTGTGAGAAAGTTCTCAACAAATCATATACCTCTGTCCAATTGAATGATTCGGTATATTCAGCGGTAGCATAGTCATCGCGGATAGGCTTGAGATATGCCAATGCCAGTGCAAAGAGTCGGTCTTGTCTCTCCAGTGCAGAAATGTCCAACAGATGGGGGACGCTGTTGTAGGGTGATGCAATGAGTCGCGTGTCTGTTTCTGTGTCTGGATATTGCTTCTCAAGCTGCAATTGCAATTGCAATGATGCCGCAGCTTCGAATCTCAAGGGATCAAATTCTGTAGTGACATGGCTATGATGCACGAGTCGAGTCAAACTTGGGACTTTTTGGTCTTTGCCCTTGTCTGGGAGGCTTTTGGTAGCTGGGACTGCATTGCTGAGGACCGGGTTTTCTATGGTAAACGTCATGTTCCAAGGTCTCTGTGGATCTATTTTATGACCGAAAAGATTCCAAATTTGAGAGATGTAAGAAATTGAAGGCAAGTACCAGAAGAAATAATATCGGCAAAAATTCGGAATGCGGAGGCGAATCTGAGATTTATATAGAGAAAATTTTATATGACATACGCCATATCCAAAAGTTATTTGCAGACAGTTTATATAGACATAGAATCCTTTGACCGCTATACGGACGCTGTACCACATTCCAAAGTGATTGTGTGCTAGACAACACAGTGCACGCAATGTGGGCGAATTTGAGATTTAGAGTTAGGCCGTTATTGTTCCTTTCAGGTAGTCTATTGGGTCGATTGGGCCTATTGGGCCTGTTAGGTCTACTACTGGCACCCAATATATCTTGTCTCGAAGGATTAAAGGACTGCATCCTGCTCTGGGTTATTCTTAGGGATTCCTGAAACATCGTGCTGTGAGCCCTAAACTGACTGACTCGGACGCCATCCCTTGGGATGGTGCAATTTCTTGGCAATCCCCAGAGCCCCCAACCTTGGAAGAGATTGGTTGAATATATTACTAACTACTGTGGTATCCATGGATCCATGGATTGTCTTAATAAAATGTCATTTTGAGGTCTGTAGTCAGATCTAATGTACAATCAGTTTGGTATCACGTAAATCATAGAAGCTCAGGCCTTCTGATCTTCCCCTTGAAACGCCGTGAAAATGCTGCGATCCGATAAAAGCAAAGAAAGACTGGGAAAGATTGGGAAAAAAAAACATAACTCTCAACGCTTGGGTGGAGGACCCATCTTGCTCTCGCCCGCATCAGCCTTCCTCTTGAGTGGGATAGCAGGCACCTTGAAGCCACCATTCTCACCGCCCTGGGAATTGCCGGGGTTCTGGTTAGGAGCTTGAGTGAAAGTGCCAGACTTGAACCACCGGTTTTCCTCAGCATCACGCTTGCGCTTCATTTCCGCTTGCACCTTCGGATCGACCAGCTCTAGGCCTTGAACGGGTGTGAATGCAATAGTACTGGAGGTACCAGCTGCGCCAGGTAGAGATGATCCGACACCAGAGGCACGAATACCTCGTGCCTGAAGAACGCTTGCAGTGCCACTTGCACCGCCCTGGCCAAAGCCACGCAACGAGGAGGCAGTGCCGCTAGCGGGGGTGTTTGTGCCCCAGCCCTTGTTGCTCTTGCTGAGTCGAGCACGGGTGCGCTGATCGATCTGAGTTGCGCGGATGCGACCATCGTCCTGTTGTCCCAGCATACCCAAGCCAACGGTGCCAGAACCCGTGCCGTATCCCACCTCCGACTCCTCCTTGCCAAATGCAAGACGGTTCTGTGCCTTCCGCATTTCGGTCATAGCCACAGCCTCCTTAGCCTTTCGGGCTCGCCAACCACCGCGCTTCCTGGAGGGTTTGTCGTCGGGCGCAGGGAGAGCCTTTGTACCGGCGTTTGGCGCAGATTCGGTCAGTTTCTCGAGTCGCGTGTAGCATTGCTGTTTCAGTTCTTCGCCCAGAGAGCCATCCTTGGCGTAATTGGAGACATCCGCGCGGGTGGCAAGTACCATCTTGGCCGCAACAATTCGGATTCCTTGTTTCCGGAGGTCCAGAGGAACCTCTTGGAGAATTGGCGAGTCGTAGAGGAAACCTTGCGCTCGAACACCGTGGTTGGTCGCAAAACCCAATCCCTCTGATCGGCGTGATCCTTGTGCACCCAAATTGCAGGAGGGGATCTTAGCTAGTTCAAGCAAGCCACCAGTTTGGTTGAGGAACTGTGCGGCAGTTTCGGCCCCGATGAGAGCTGCCAGGTTAGGGGCGATCTGGTTCATGCGAGACTGAATGCTTGCAGTAAGAACAGCGCGCTCATTGTCAAGCTTCAGAATTCTCTCGCATGTGTCGAGAACTAGCTTGAGCTCGGACTCGGTCATCTCTCGGCCTTTGGTGATAGTTGCCTCCATCGCAATTGCCATCAGAGACGGCCCGTCCAAGACCGACTTGAGCGGGACGCCAGCCATGTTCTCCGATGATGTTGACAGTGCCTTGATGTCGTTGAAAGGGCCATTTTGAATAATGGCAACTGTCTTGGCGTATTTGATGGGAGTGGTGACGAGTCTTTCGAGCTCGGGGAATCGGATGGAGTAATGGTCGCGCAGGACTTTGTGTAGGCGTGTCAGCTCATCAGCGGTAGAAATAGAGCGGTCGAAGTCGTTGGAAACCCCGGCGCCTTCTTTGGACTCTTCCTGTTGCTCGGGCTCTTCGTTGACTTCCTCGTCTTCGCCCACCTCGAAGTCCTCCTCGTCATCCTCAAAGTCGCGTAGAAGCTCTTCGGCGGTCGACATTTTGACTCGGATTTTTTTGACACGTGCGCTCCGGTAGAATGAGGTGCGTATTATCGGAGAACACCACTGGGTAAATAGAAAAAGAGCAATAATATTCCCAAAGTCTTCAGGTTGGGAAGAAAAGTTGTGCTTAGTCAGAAGGAAGCTGCGGCGGGTGGCGATAGAGACCAATCACGCAGTTCGGCGATTTCAACGCGGATTCTCTGAGCTACGGGTCCAAGCTATTCTCGGCGTCACTGGATTGGGCGTGAGGAATCTCCCTGCCAATTTCTGACTTAAGCAATCGCGGTGGATTAGTGAAGTCAGCTTCATATCATACCCCTCCTTTTGCCCAACCCTCATTACTTGCCCGATAATTTCAACGTTCCCGAACTTCACCTCATATCTTCTTGAGTTGCGGACCACATCTTCACCGAGACCAGTCAATACAGTACCATCACAATGGAGGCCTCCCGTGGACCTCCCCGGGTCAAGAATAAGGCCGCCGCGCCGGTTCAGATCTCTGCAGAGCAACTGCTCCGCGAGGCCGTTGACCGGCAAGAGCCTGGCCTTGAGGCGCCGACACAGCGCTTCGCCGATCTTGAAGAACTACACGAGTACCAAGGCCGGAAAAGAAAGGACTTCGAAGACTATGTGCGGCGCAATCGCATTAACATGAACAACTGGATGCGCTATGCCGCCTGGGAGCTCGAACAAAAGGAATTCCGTCGGGCGCGATCCATCTTCGAGCGTGCGCTGGATGTCAATCCGACCTCGGTGGTGCTTTGGATTCGCTACATCGAAGCTGAGATGAAGACGCGGAATATTAACCACGCACGAAACCTCCTCGACCGTGCCGTGACTATTCTCCCCCGCATCGACAAGCTCTGGTATAAGTATGTCTACATGGAGGAGACTCTCGGCAACATTCCCGGTACTCGTCAAGTGTTCGAGCGATGGATGTCATGGGAGCCGGAAGAGGGTGCATGGGGCGCCTACATCAAAATGGAAAAGAGATATAGCGAATTCGAACGAGCACGCGCCATCTTCCAGCGGTTTACTGTCGTCCACCCTGAACCACGGAACTGGATCAAATGGGCCCGCTTCGAGGAGGAGTATGGCACAAGTGACTTGGTTCGTGAGGTCTATGGTGTGGCTATCGAAACGTTAGGCGAGGACTTCATGGACGAGAAGCTCTTTTCCGCATACGCCAAATTCGAGGCCAAGTTGAAGGAATATGAGCGCGCACGAGCAATTTACAAGTATGCCCTAGACCGACTTCCGCGGTCCAAGGCTATGGCCCTTCACAAGGCTTACACGACCTTCGAAAAGCAATACGGTGATCGGGAAGGTTTGGAGGATGTGATTCTATCTAAGCGCAGAGTGCAGTATGAAGAGCAGCTCAAAGAGAACCCTCGCAACTATGACATCTGGTTCGACTTTGCACGGTTGGAGGAAACTTCGGGCGACCCAGAGCGGGTGCGGGACATCTACGAACGGGCCATTGCACAGATTCCCCCATCACAAGAGAAAAGACATTGGCGCCGCTACATCTATCTCTGGATCTTTTACGCCGTGTGGGAAGAAATGGAAGCGAAGGACATGGAACGCGCCGGTCAAATCTATCAGGAATGCTTAAGGATTATCCCACACAAGAAGTTCACATTTGGCAAAGTCTGGCTCATGAAAGCACACTTTGAGGTTCGTCAAATGCAGCTACAAGCAGCACGGAAGACATTGGGGCAGGCGATTGGAATGTGCCCCAAAGAAAAAATTTTCCGTGGCTATATCGACATGGAACACCGACTGTATGAGTTCGAGCGGTGTCGTACTTTGTTCGGGAAACGAATTGAATGGAACCCCTCCAACATCCAGTCGTGGTTGGAATTCGCGGATCTGGAGCGTGATCTGGATGATGCGGAACGGACCAGGGCCATTTACGAGCTTGCCATTGAGGAATCGACACTTGACATGCCCGAGCTTGTGTGGAAGGCTTACATCGACTTTGAAGAAGGGGAAGGCGAGTATGAGCGAGTTCGACAATTATACGAACGCCTCCTTCAAAAGACCGATCACGTCAAGGTATGGCTCAACTACGCCCGCTTCGAATCCTCTGTGCTGGGCGAGGAAGGAGAGGAAGAAGATGAGGAAGAGCAGAAGCCACTCCCCGAAGCCGCAATACTCCGCTCGCGTGCAGTCTTTTCTCGGGCAGAAAAGGCGCTCAAAGAGAAGGGTCACACGAACGATGTAAGTTGCTATTCCCATAATCTACACACTATTCGGTCTATACTAACTTTTGTACAGCGCGTGGACATTCTCAATGCCTGGCAACAATTCGAACACGAAAGTGGATCGCCCGAGGATATCGAAAAGATCGACAAACAGATGCCCCGACGTGTCAAGAAGCGCCGCAAGTTGGGAGACGACAAGTACGAGGAGTACATGGACTTTGTGTTCCCTGCAGACGATCAATCTGCTGCCAACCTCTCTCGTTTGCTCGAAAAGGCACACCAATGGAAGCAACAGAACCAGTCCTAGAACGTGTGGTAGCTTTTATTTTACAAAATCAATTGATTCCCAGATTTGCCACTACCTTGATCTCTCGGATCACTTCCATCACGAAACCATCTATGCAAAACCCATAGTCACGGGAACGAACTTCATGTGTTATAGTACTCAGACGAGAATACCATTTCCGATATCTGTTTGACAGTGAAACCGAACCAAACTCTCTTTTTTGGATCGAATCGGTGTCGCCGGCTAAGCGGCACGAACCGATACGAAGTGTTCTCAAAATGAGATTTCCGCCCTGCATCCAGGAAAGTATGCAATATTGATGTCGTGCATGGTGGCCACCAAACCAGCTGTCATTACATATTCTCCCGGTCCTGTTGGGTACAGCTGCATCCCCGCCGATAATCCTTCATCGGGGGCTGACTCTGTAGTACATATCTGTAGTGGTATATTTACGTTAGCTGAATTAAAGATCGGGCGAATGCTTTAGAGAAACTGAACGTTAGCCATATATCTGCTTACATGCATTTGCACTAAAACAGCTTGTGAAGTAGGTCATGAGATAACAAGTCTTAAATATATCAAAAACTCTTAACATCATTCAAAACACGGAGAACTGAGACATTTCCACAGGTCTCAGGAACAGACATATCCACTGCTCCACTGCCCCACGGTCCATAGCCCAACCCCTCACTCCCGAGGTCCTTTCTCCCTCTGTATGTTGTATTGATATTTCTCTGTATAGCATGTTGTTGACCAGTTCACCGAGTACATATATATGGCTTAATATAACCATAAAGCGGGCAAATGGCTCTCAAAACATCGACTACGGTCATATTGATGTCTATGAGAGATATCAATAATTACCTGTCGATCATGAGGGATTTGCTGTTGCTAGATGATATGTTAACCGTCAAGGACAATGCCTATTGGTCGCTATGCATATTTGGAAAATATAGTCGATAATCATTTACCCCGGTTGGAACGTGTCACATGTTTAATTTGAGGAATGAACCAAGGCCCTTTGTAGGTTGTGTTTCGCAGAGATAATCATTTAAGCTCTTGCAGAAAACGCCACTTTCAGATGCCTAGAGTCTTTGATTAGTCTGTGTCAACTGAGTCATTCATGGCGACCCCGGTTTTAGGAGAAATTGCCATTGGGAATATTTTTCTAGATATTTGAACTAGACTATAATCAGCGAAAAGATCTATGTATATGAGATAATTTGTGCACGATATGAGAGGTAGTCGTGGAATATCTGGGTTGACATATAAAACGACGAACGTAGATGAATTTTTAAATAAACCATAAGTCGACATGATAGATATCATGTAGACAGTGCTAAAAAAAATACCGTAAAAAAAAGAGATCTGAGATTCTCTAGATGACTCCTAGAGGATTCAAGAATTTAAAAATTCGTTGATACATAGTCAATATTTGAGGCCAATCTATATATAATGCGAACTGGGGTACGCGGCATCAGGATTCCCCAAATAGGGAGTTCGCCCACACGACAGATGTGTAAAAATAGGACACTAAATAAAGAACCTATATTGGCAGATGCTAAGGGAGAAAGAGAAGATATATATATTGGTAGTCTTTGTATAGGATGGTGGCAACAAATAATCGTGTTCATCAAGGATCATGCCACAGAACAAAGGGGGTTTCAAATAGCTTCTTTTAAGGATAGTAACTTAGTCCAGTTAAAAATCTATAAACACTACCGATTCTCGACCTTGATGAGCCATCAACGGCAAATATTCTTGGTTTTCAGTTGACGAGATCATCATTCAACAAGCATTGTTCTAATTTCTACACACCGCCTTAACATCCTTGCCTACAGTCATCAGAACTATAATCTTCCTCGGTTTTCATACTCAGACTTTCGAATCATACCAAGAATAGTAAGTGTTCGCTCGCATCGACGGCAATTGCTAGACCATATGACTAACAACTTCTTTTTTAATAGTGGGGTCCAATATTGCAGATCAGCCTGTTGATGACATTTGTGACATTTGCAAGAAGGACTTCTACGGCACCAAGTCATGCTCATGCGGTAATCGTTGATCTTTGGAATTGGGTACAAACAGAGGCGTGGAATGACTGTAGAAGCCCAATATTCTAGGGCCCTGGAGGACATGCGATATGGGGATTGGTTAGTATAGCATCAACGCTCGTTAGTACTATGAATTTGAAACTAGTCTACTCCGTATGTGCTGTGCTGTACACTTGTACTCAAAATTGTAAATTCGTAGATATCATGAGCGCCAGCCCTTTGCGGTTCCACGAAAGAGGACATCTCAGGTTTGAGTAAATGTCTGATTCGAACCTTGGAAAGGTTCCTGGAAATAATTTGAGAGATGAGGGAATTGAATAATTAAGGTACGTTTACTCCGTATGCAACACTGCCTAATATTTAAGACTTCGTCAGAGTCCCATATGTGAAGTGAAATTATAGAAAAGAACCTTGGAAAGTGGCACGCCAAGGCGCCAGAGTTTGAGAATTTCCGTGGGTCCAACGGACAAGAACCACGGATCTGGAGAGGGGGAATCTTCCAAGGTTCTAGGGTGCGTTTGTTTATTTTTATTTTTATTTCTATTTCTCTCCATTTGATATTACAGTGTACGGAAGTACAGTTTAATATATGCACTACATCTGCACTCTCCCTTGCTGTTGATACATCCCGAGGTGCGCCCTAGGAACATTGAAAATCAAGGTGGAGGTCCAAGCCTTGGAAGTGTGCCTGTAAAACGGGGTCTAGGTACGGAGTACACGAGAGGTGTGGTCCCACTTCATCGGGACTGCTCGCGGGAGACCCCCTGATCAATATAGAAATGAGAATAGACGAAGGTGAAGAGAACCAATAAGAACGAACAAACTAATGAGAATTGATTCTCAAACCCCAATCAAAATGAAATAAGCCAAATTAACGGGAAAAACTCCCAAACGAAAAACGCCCGAGCGAATTGAAAATGACGAAATTATTCCCCTTAAGGGATGGCGTTGTTCGCTAACCCCCCCTAAGCCGTCTGCTAACCTCCTCCGTTAGGGGGTCGAGAGGCCCTTCTCCCTGTTTCACTTGGATGTGGTTTCTGTTTCTGTTTTTCTGTTTTTCTCCTTTTACTGTCTGCATTTACACTTGTGCTGTGCACTTTGATATTCTATCCATTCGTTCGTTTCGCCAACCAACCCCCCCATTCGCTTAATCGGGTTTTGTTGGCTTTTCTTTTTTTTGGGCACGTATCGACTGGATCGCCCAGCCCCTCAGATCCTTGTGATTACTCGACATCCTCATTGACCGACGTGTTCGTGTTGTGATCCCATTGTTGACACACTGAGCCAATACTCTGATTGTGTCATCCCGAGTCGCCGAGTCATCCGATACGCGATCCACCTTAGTTTCGCCTTGAGAACCTCAAATCGCAGTTGATCGCGCGCAAAGCAGTCGAGGACCCGTGTGTTCACGTCGCCTGTTATCGCGTCAACTCGCTCAGATTGAGTGTAGCTTGTTGGCATTTTTCGCTCAACTGCCTCGGTCGAGATGAGATAGTGCTCTGGCAGTCACCTTTTCTTCTCTAATTTGGGCCTTTCAAGTTCCTTGCTGGCTGGCCACCCACCTTGACTCCTGGTCCGGAATCCATCGCGACTTTGAACTTTTCAACATGACTGGCCCCAAACCCCTACTCAAGATTGAGGGCGATTGCTCCACTATCCACAGCAACACCCTGTACACTTATTCACCGACTGGCTTTCAATCCATACCTCTCAAAGAGAAGGGGGAATGGAAGAAACTCCCATCCCCAGAACACAAGGTTACTGGCCCTGCCTGCGTCCAAGGCGGGACCGGAGGGAATGAAAACGACGAAGATAAAAAGGCATTTTATCTGGTTGGCGGGACCGGCTCCTCTGGCAGCAGCGGCCTCCAACGCTTTTCGTTCAGCACCCAGAAATGGGAGACATTAACCATAGATTCATCGATGAAAGATCGGACTGGACATGGCGTCGGGTACATTCCCTCAACTTCCGAAATATTGGTTTACGCAGGAAACACAGATGGCAGCACACAGCCGTCTCAATCGACCCTCCTCATTTCAACAATCTCGCCCTTCACCGTGTCGTCCGGTGTCGATCAGGGTGCGCCGGCATTGTATGAGCCCATCATTTTGCCTTGGGGTTCTTCCGAAGTAGCCTTGATTGGAGGCTCTGCCACCAATACTGCTATCTTCGTCTACGAGGCCACAAATAACAAAGGCTTCACCGCCTCAGAGGCGACTCTTCCCTCGGCAATCGAATCCTCATCTCTATGCGCACTCGCCTCCGACTCCGGGACCAAGGTCCTTGAGGAGTTTAATATGGCCGCTTCGCCAAATAGTGTCACTAGCTACCTTGTTAGCTCGAAAGGAAAGGTGCAGAACCCGATTACAGCCATCGCATCCTCAGAAAAGAGGGATCTCACCGATGCTTACAACGGCACATTCGCGCCGACGGCATCCTGGTCTGATTACACGCTCGCCCAGGGTAGTGGCTTGGTCGTTCTCGCCAGCGGCCAAAGTAACGACTCATTGGCAATCTTCAACCAGACTTCCAACGCATGGGTCAACTCTACAGAGCTTTTCTATGGAAAAGGAGATCAACATGTTCTCAAACCATCCACCACATCATTCACATCATCTACTTCGACATCAACATCATCCTCCACATCCACATCGACCTCAGCCTCAACTACGCCTACTTCTTCCTCAGAGCCAGTTGCAACTGTAAGTGGCGGCTTGACCGATCATGGCAAAATGATTCTTGGCGCAACCCTCGGAAGTATCCTAGGGTTTGGCTTGATCCTGCTCCTCATTCTGTTCCTACTGCGACGTGAGAAGAAGAAAAACCAGGCAGCGCAACCCGGTCGCGGCGGCGATAATAAAGACCGCCTAAGCTTCCAGGATCAGGGTATAGAACCCCTGACTGAAGGCGCTTACCCCATGGCAAGATCTCCTGTCCCAGTCGCCGCTGGTTCAGTCGACTCATTGGCTATCTTCTCCGGCAACTACAAAGGAGAGAAATCCCTCAAGCCACCCAGTAATACGGGCTACGGATTGTCTCCCAAGCCCAAGAATAGCAGTCCGCTCTCTACAATTCCCTCCAGCGGTGTCATGGGCGCATCAAGCGTATACACCAACGACACCAATCGGGCCGACGATGACACCAGTCACGGAAACCAGGCCGCTGACCGAATGACCGACGAAGGGTGGGGGAAATACTTTGAGGATGGCGGTGCCACCAACTTCCAATCCGATCGCTCGACTATGAGTTCCGTGTACACCAAGTCCGATTACCGCGGAAGCGCCTGGCCGATGACTACCTTGACACCATTGAATTTCGGTTTCCTCGACCAGCCCAGGCCCCTGGGCCACGTCCTCAGCGGCAGCCCGACCACGGAGCACAGTTCTAATGAGATGGGCAATCGAAGCCTAGTGATCCCGGAGAGCCAATCGGCACGAATCTCCAGTGCCGATTCCATCAGTATCGCCTCGGACGACGACCGCGATGATCCAAAGTGGCAAGGTGCAGGCCAGAGCAGCTGGCTCGGACGTCCCCCAAGCAGCAACTACACTACCAGCTTCTACCAGTCGAGCACAAAAGATATGCCTTGGGAATCATCAAATGCCGGCCTTGCGGACAAGGCAAGGCAGTCCAATGCACGAAGATCGAGCGTCATCATCCCAGACGATATCGACGAACTTCCAATGCAAAGCCAGAAGAACAATACCAATTCAGATATGAGCTGGCTCAATCTCAAGGCTGATCGTTAACACACGGTCGACTAATATTCCGACTTACAGTCCATTTGGAGCCCAACTCTCCCATACTCTCCCTCATCTTTCCTCGAAAATACCCACCTCGCCTTGCCAGGTCATTTGGCAACTCTCTTACCTCCTATTTCATCCATTCCTTTTATCGCATCTCCATGGGTACTGGTGTCTTGAAAAAATCCTATTGCTCTGCGTCTTTGCACTTGACGTGCTGCATTTTTACTTGCATCCAGCATCTTGTTCGTTTTATCTTTGTGTGTATGAGCGATTCCTTAGCGTTATGCCACACTTCTTGAACCGGTTGCTTTTTTTATTCATTTGACTTCATGGCTGTGCCTGTACTGTGCCGATCTAGTTGTTCTTGTATGAGTGTTGTGTTAATGTTATTCTGTACATATCTCGATCTGAGTGTAAATCACTCGAAATCAAGCGCATGGTCTAGCCATGCACTATTGAAATCCTTTTCGTCATATTCATTAGTCCAATTAACCATTATCGTATGTAAGTCGTGTTTATCATAAGCAACCCATCTGTCCACACGGATACGTCTTAGGAATGTCTTCAATAAAGCTTCGCCAAAAACGAATGCCTCTTCGAAACCTTCCTAAACTCATTAACCATAGGACTAAGCATCCTCCCACCCCCATCCTCAATCTCCATCGGCTCCAACCGTGTCGAATCCGTCTTCCGAAGAAGCGGAATCTTCTCCTCGGTCTTAGTCCGAATGTAATAATGCTCATCATCCTCCTCCATCCCAATATACCACCTCTCCTTCAACTGCTTCCCCCAAGGCCCACACCCACAAGCACCCTCCAACTGACTCGTCTGCGGACTATTCACAGCAAGCGCGAACAAATTCTGCGGCTCTGTGAAATCAGTCACCTGTCGACCGCGCGCCTCGACAATCATAAACCCGAGACAGATAGCACTGGTCAAGAACGCAAAAACGAGAATCACGTAGAATATCCCCTGCCACTGCTCCGTCCCACCGGAAGCATACCCAACAGCCCGGATAGAAGCATTGAAGATCTGGTAAACAGGCTCGGAAAGAACATTCCCGATACTGTAATTCCAGAACGGGACGAACGGCGCATTCTGAGAACTAAGAATAAGAGTACTTCCAGCCATCACCGCCAACGCCTCCGCGATAGATGGTAGAGTCGGGTCCAGCGCGAAAGTCTCCTCGGTCTTGTCATACCGCGGCATCATCTGCATAAGCAGTCTGGCATTGCTAGCCGCGCCGTCTGAAATACCCGCATTCAAACTGAGCGCATTCGCCCACTCTGACGCGATATTCTTCCAGTCTGGATCCCAAATACCCTCGTAGAACGCGTCTTGTCGTCGGTCGTATTGTAGGCCGTTTGAGGCGTTCTCGCAGTCCGTACTGAGGGATGCGCCGCTTGTGTCGGCGGAGTACTTGGTCGAGCAGACGCCTGTTTGTTTCGCCCGCAAAGAGCACATAATGTACTCTGGCATGTCGGTGTCGTTGGTTGCGCCGAGAAGGTAGATCGCGTCTGCGGGCCAGACACCTGTTGTGTTGAGGATTGTGTTGTATGGGAGTGGGTATTTGCCGAAAATCGGTGAGACTTGGCTGTGTTTGGGACCGAATTCGAAGAGTGAGTCGACAACTGTGCTGTTTTTCCAATCTGCCGGGTGGGGGATGTCGTCTGGGGGTGAGAAATTCCAGGTTGTTACGTTGAATTTGTCGCCGCCGGGCCAGGAGGCGTAGACTAAGGGGCTAAGCTCTTCTTTTGTCATTCCGGTGCAGAGAACATTGACGGCTGGGGAGGGGACGGAGGCTTCGATGATGTATTTTCCTTCGCCGGAGGTGCCTTTGGGTTGTTTGAGTCTGTTTTGGGAGTTCATTGCTGCGGCGGGGATGCCGCCGTGCGGCATTGCCATTGTTATGTTGTTGACCATTCGGTTGTGTTTCTTGGAGAGCGTGGACATGTCTTGGATGTCGACCCAGCTGCCTGTTACTGTGGTGTTGTCCCAGAGTGAGCCTGTTGGCGGTGGGCGCTTTCGGAGTTGGCTGGAGGTTTCGTTCTTGCTGGTTACTAGCTGGCTCCATTGGGCTATCCATTCTTGATAGTTGTGATATGCCTGGCCAACGTGTAAAATCTGGAGGCAGGTTGTGTTGCGATACACGGGGTCCATGTCGTTGGTGACGGGTGTCTCACAGGTCGATGCGATGTATTCGGGGTTTGCGAAGCTGGCGGTTACCTTGCCCTGGAGTGTCCTTGGTTCAATAGGACCAAAAGAAAGTTTAGGATCAACTGTTGTTAATTAGTATTTGACATGCTTCCTTGGATGGAAGAGAGCGAATTTACCCAAAGCTTGCGCCGCAGTGGTGTACAGCATCGCTACGAACGTTGAAACCAGCGCAACTGACCCGAGGAAAGTGAGGGCCGAATATCGCAGCGCCTCCCAATGCACAATCATCGATCCAGGTTGCATAATCCAGGCCCTCATATTCATATCCGAGATACTAATTCCCCGAGAATCCTTCATCAAAGCCCTCCGACTAAGCACCTGTCCCAGAAACGCGACGCAAATCGTAACATAGGACAACTCGATCGTTTTCGCAAAGAATGCGCTCAGCAAAGCTGCCGTAGATGGAACCAACGGCCCATCAATTGAGACCCTGTGCCATCGGGGCTTGCGCAGCGCAATACCGAGAAAGATGCCCGAAAAGATGGTGGCATAGATAGCGAGAACCAGGACTGTCAGCGGGACCCACGAGAGCCGTTTCTGGAGAACAGTTGCTCGGTTGGGACACCGCACGTGGGCGTGGGTATGTGGAGTCTGCGGAGACTCGGGAGATTGGGGAATCTTGTAGGTATTTGGAGTCGTAGTCGCAGTGCTATCGGTTGAATGGCGGTTGTCTGCCGGGATTTCTGCCGGGATGGCATCGCCCGACGGGTTCGAGATTCCCAGGCCAACATCGCGCAGGACTTCTTCGGACCAGGAGCTGGTGCTATCTGAGGGGGCATGATAGCGATAGTCGGAATCGGTTAGGCGATTGTCAAGTGGATTCCAAGAACGTTGGGGTCGAGCGGCATCGATCGAATCTTTCGATAGCAGCGATTGCTGCGAATCCCGCGACGAAGCCATGGTGGAACGTAAAGACAAAAGAAAGAGAGACAAAATGACAACGGTAAATCGAGATCGTTCCCCATTTAAAAGATAGCGAAAAGGGGGTCCTGGTGAGTCCTGGGGCTGAAATGGAGGGGCCCAGTCTAGCCTCCTTAGCCCTATCGTAAGCTGGTTAGCTGCTTGGCATGTCGGTTTGCGCTTTTGCTCATTTGCGGTTTAATTAGATTTTCAATTGTGAGGTTCTTTTGTTTACTGGATTATTTTTAGATATTCAAGGATATTCTAGACTCTGGCATAAGGCTATTGGAAGGACCATTGCTTTGCGCTTGTTAACCGCACTATATTTGCCATATCTGCTGTGTTAATATATAGTGCTTATATATGGAGTACCTGTACAGCCCAAATGGAGCAAATCATAGAGTGAGGAGAACGGCGGAAGAGTCCGGAACAACAATAGTAAGCAGCCCATTTTTAATCCTTGTCTCTTCGTTCGTATGCTGTTGGACCGGTTTCCCCCCATTCAATGCATGATCATATGAAATACCACCGAATGTAATATTATCAAGCGCATCACTTCCTGGGCCAATCAGACGCTCGATCCGAGCGATTTTATGCTGTGCGGGCACGTGGAATTCGTATTTTCTGTGAGGACGATCTGACGTAGTCTGGTTGAAAGCCCGTAGATTCGTCACAACCAACTTCGATAGTTGATCTTCATTGTAGATGGCATACGCAGACTCGTTATCCTCCGACAGAGGAATATTGACAATTCGGGTGTTCTTGGATTTTCCGATGGCACTGGCAACCATTATCTGACCGTAGTACGGGGGTCTGGTGGTTGGGGGAACTCCTTTGTTCTCGATTGGCTGCCACGAGGCGTAACGGTAGTTCAACCCTTGGTGGAACTGCAGGCGCTTGATACCCTGTTTAATGTCAGTGATTTGTTGTGAATTGTATTGGAAAGATGGGTGGCTCATACATGTACTGCTGCCCAGAGGGAGAAGTCGACCAGCCACAGAGCGTCACCGAACACATTGGTCTCTCCATTCACACCCTGGTTCGCGATCGAATTTAGCTCGCCAAGGGTGTAAGGGAGATCAAGGTATGCAAGATTTTCGGCGCGCTTGATCTGCTCTGCAAGATTTTGCATGATATTTGTGTGGTTCATCAAAGTCCCTGTCATTGTCAGCATTACTCAGTTGGTTCGAAGCAGAGAGACGTACGCTGGAGATCCAACTGTGCAGGGGGCAGAGGGGGTTCGTTGACACCCATATAGCTGTTTCAAGGGTCAGCAAAGTAAAATGAGAACAAGAATACTAGTGGATATCTTACTTGTGGAAGCACAACTCTTTGGTCAGATCATCTTTATCGTATCCAAGATTGTACAAGTCCTCAGCAGTCCAGGTCGTCTCGTCAATGAAATCTAGTAGGACGAAGCTAGGCGCCATAAATCCCGGGAAAGAACCAGGACAGGCTTTCTGTACGGCAGATTTGACAATGGCCGACTTGAAGTTCCACTCTTCAACATAATCAAGGAGTGAGTAATTTGCAGCGCGATATTTCCCGGGGGCGAAGTTAAACTCGTTACCCAGCTCAAACAGATGTAGCTGGGGACCGATGGAAGTACAAGCTTTCGCGGCCGAGTCTTGGAGCTGTTGAATCGATGAGTTTTGGTTCATGTTCAACCCATGCAGGAACTTGATGTCTCCTAGGGTGTGGTACGATTCAAAAAAGGTCGGACCGTAGTTGATTTGGATCGGCTGATCATCAGTGGGATTCTGATAGAACAATTTCACATTCTCCTCCTGGTCAGGGATATATGTAGCATGATCCCTGTCGGTAGATTCTTGTCAGCACCTGCGATTAAATGTCTGTAGAATGCTCCGACATACTGTGAGGTTCCCCCGACTCTTACTTTCGGAGCAACGCCGGTCAGAGCTCTGAGATTGTGAAGTAGGTTATTCGAGAACTCATTTGGTTGTGACTTGTTGCCAGCATAGTCAGGGAAGTATGCAAATTCGATTGAAATCGATTGCAGATCATTGGGGACTGGGCTGCTATTCCTCGGAGAAGATGGGACAGCTATAGTATGGGAGCTGCATTTCCCAGAGGCTATGAATATAGCTGTGGATAGGAGCACCGGGAGACTGAAGAACATGGTAAATTCAAAACAGTGATGATTTGGTGTGGTTGTTTCGTTGATGCTCCGTTCATGGTATTTATATCCCTCCCTTCGAGTGGGGATTGAAAGTCGGCATTTGACAATTCAAAGATGCACCAACGGTAGCTTCAAGAAATAATTATTGCAGCTATTCTCGCTATACCCTGCGGTTAGGCGGATCGAGATGGCTATACCAATCTCGACTTTCTTCCTGCGTTCATCTCGTCTTCTGTCTTACCAAATAGAGCCTCATTCTTGGCCCTCTTGGCCCTCTTGGCTCCCTTGGCTTTTATGATACCACCGAAAATTCTCGGTATGGTGTGTGTTATTTGCAATAGCCGATATACCGATATGACGTCGCATTGGTGACAATGCCATCATACACAACCTTGCGCAGGAAGGCATGCGAAACTTACCCACCACAACCCCGGAATGCACCCCCACAAACTTTCGCCATTCTCTCCGCAATCGCAATAGGTTCTGCGGGGGGCCAGATGTACCTAGGTATATTTTGGTGGATCAGAGTCTTTCGGGTGTTGAGCTGCCGAGAGTAGAGCACGAGTATCAACTTGCAGCTGAGCTGCTCTAATAATTCTCTTATCCTTTCGAGGTTCGTGATTTGACACCTAAAAATATCAACAACTTGACCATCTACTGTTGGAAAAATAAGGGCCCACGAAAGCGGAACCCCTTCCCGAGGTTGGATATATATGCCGTGTCCGGCAGAGTTTAAATTCAAATGCCGAAAGCTTCATATGTCTTGTTGAAATTGACTTTGCGAGTCAGAGGTCTGTTTCTAATATGATGAAAAGGGGTGGCCACAAAGTGGAATAAATATGGAATAGTGCCATGATACTGGATAAAGATGATACTTGAAGTCTGGTGGCCTGTTTCAATGTCTAGTGATGAGTATATATTTGTCATGACTCGGTTAGCAGGAAGCTAGTCATAGGTATCGGAGAAAGCCCACCGAAATCCTAGCGATATGCACACGAAGAATTCAAGGAAGAAACTCCTAGTAGGAATATATGTATGTGCTTGGGCAAAGCTACCGACTGTATGAGCAGTAACCAGGGAAGAGCAACGGCTATCGGCATTGAACATCTCCTTCCTCGCCATCAATGTCGGAAGAAAACTCGCACCCAGACTTCTTCTAGATTGTCTACCCGAAAAATTGAGCCCACTTGATCAACTCGGACAAATCAAGTGCGTCGCCAGCCAAACGAGCCCAGAACTTGGACAATTAGCCACCGAATCGCAGGCGGAAATGTCAAAAGATTCTTACCATGTCACGGACTCGTTTCATTTTAGCGAGCACTCACAAGGGATCGAAGCGTTTGTACTGGTCAAAAACTACATTTCAAGATGGTAGGTACCATCCCAAGCGGTCTCGCTCATGTAGAGGCAATCCGCACATCAATTCAAGCGCAAAGGAACATGCGTGCTAAATTTCTGAAATGTGGAAAACAAGAGCCAGAACTCCATATGCTGGGAACTCGATATGCTTCGGTTCTTGACTGGTGTGGTCGGTGTGTATCGTAAACGCTTTCTTCGCAGTCGTACTATCCGGTGGATAGAAAGTGTGAAATGACCCGTATGTTGGAGAAATTCAGAATCTGGGCTTAGCTGATGGAGCTTTGTTTATGCCACTGGTTGCTGACGCGAATGGCACTGCGGTTACTACTTTGTTAACAGCGTTGAAAATCTAACTCCCAAAAGGATTGTTAGATTGGTAATCTATAGTGAGAACATTTATCATTCATTAGAGAATACAAGTAGTCGCAGAAGCAGGAGACTAATATACTGACCCAACAACAGCAGATGGGGTGGTTCAATCCTCGCAACAATGTCAGACGTTATGCCTGTAGCCGGGTCAGCCAACTGCCCACCTTCTGACGAAAACATGCTGTCGACGATATTTTGAAAAGTTTTCCCCACGCTCAAATACAGCCACTCATAAACAGTGCTCGACCAGTGATACTACTTCTTGCAATCTATGTTGGATGGTTATAGATGAGGGAATGCAGCTTGAACCAGATTCTGAAGGTGATGTGGGCATCGAGTAGTGCGTGTAATACGACACCATTTGCTAGGATCCACGTCTATGGGCATGTCAGCCTTGGGATTTCTGGAAGTGTGCTGGTTGTGGTGCTCCTGGGGGAGAGGAAGCTATCGACATTCTCTCTTCAGGACCAAGCATAGGTGATGTATAACCAGAATCATTCGGAGAATTTGACTGATGTCAACATAGAAGACTGCTTTGGTGATGGTCATTTAACGTGTGAAATATAACAGGTTCCATAACTCAGTTGGTTAATGTGGTGCTAATGACGCCAAAGTCAAGGGGCTTTTTTTTACATCCTGTTGCTAGGTCAATCCCCTGGGACGGGTGCCTATGATTGACAACGTCAAGCGAAACACAGACCGATAAGAAGGTATAGCATGTGAGGCAGAGATGCAGATGCCTCAATCTGGGGTATGGGAGATTATCACCCTTGGCACACACAGCCAGCAGACCTTGTTTTCTCCGCGATGCCTATGTTGTCGACCTATTGCTACTCCGGGAGCGACGGAAGCCTTCTCGTTCCTATTGCGCCAGCAAAAGGCTATTCAGCATAGCCTCTAGAAGCACGACTCCATTCTGTTAGATCCCCAGATGACCCTTCTTTGGTCCTCAGGCCCCGTGTTGTGTCACCTCACCCATAGTGCCAATCGCTTGACAAACCCCGCATTGTGTTTACCGTATGTTGCAGCGCAGCTTCCGGCGTGGCCACTCGTCACACGCTGGACCCGGGCGCTGGTGCCCGTGTGTTGCACCTAACGGCTTCGTTTCCATTTCGAAGTTGGATGGTATGTGGACCAGGATCATCCCTGGAGATAATGGTGGAATTGCCTCATTCCCGGGAAAGATGATAAAATGGGCACGCAAAGAGGAAGGAGGGAGGCAGACTCGAACATCAGCTTGGTTTGACTGCATGATATGTCACCCAAAGCCCATGTAGGCGGCTACGAAGAGGCATCGAGGTACTGCATGACTTGGGGAGGGGAGGGAATGAAGGAATGGGCGTAGAAACTGTTTGTCCAAGAGCCTGGCATCGATAAACCGAATGTCAGCATGAGTTAACCAATGTGTTTTTGAAGGATATTTGAGGATCAAACCTAATACCTTGATTTCAAGAAGTTCATTTTATTAGATGGATTCTGCTTGTTAACTAGTTATTGAAACCATAGAGTGGGATATGGGCACGAGACAAGCGCCGATGTCGCGGGGAGAGGGTACACCTCACCGAAACTATCAGCTTCTAACCATCTAGATATTTCATCTTATCAGCCCTTCAAAGCCACTAATATGCGTGATGCACGTTCTAGTCTCTAGTGTGGCTTAAGGGGTCTTTGCAAAAGCCTTCGGGTAGCTGTATCGATACCGACACACTAACGATAATCGTGTGATGCACTTAGCTGCATGGCTCAACGGTCCGGCCATTATGGGCATTATCTAGAACTTTTGCCCACAGAGTGAAATTCGTAATCTTCCTGCTATCTGAAGATATATGTTGTCTGTGTAGAACCAAAACGTATGTCAGAAAGAACGACGTTGAAAATTCCCAATGAAACGTCTCTACAACCAAAGGAAGCAACAATACGAAACCCCCCACGTATTCGTCCCTCTCCGCTCGGTGAAATCCCGAAAAAAGGTCTCCAGGGCTCTCCCAACAACATCTCTAGGTAGCCACCATATCGCACCTCACTCCCCACCCAAATATGCAGGGGCTAACCTATCAGTGTTTGAAGTAATTTCCCTTTTGCTTGGCATATTAGAATGCACGCAACACCCGAGCATGAATAGCCCACCAACGTGACGTTTCCGCTTACGCAGCTTCCTTCGTGCAAGATACGCGAATATGGGGCATAGGGTTCATGCGTGTTTGGGGGTCAAATGGGCGCGAAAAAATAAAGCAAAAGATCAAGGCAACTAAATGAATCTTACATGTAGTAGCAAAATCGAATCTCTCTGTAGGTTTTACTTCCGTCCTGTTGTACTCCGTACTCCGTACTGAAATCACTGTCATGCATGGACCATGTGCAAGTGCCCAAGGATGGATTGCGCCTTGTCTGAGCCACTTATCACCTAGTGAACCTAGATTAGAGTACGTTGTACACTCTCGTCAGCGCTCCATTTTTTTTATACACCCTCTCCACCTCCGAGAGCCACATCCGGCCGAACCCTTATTAGAAGGTGGCGCATGATAATGGAAGGTTGTTATTATGCCTCTTCCGCATGGCCCGACATCGCCAAGATTATTTTAGGAAGGTGGACTATTTGTGTTTACTGGTTACTAGTACACCGTAGTTCGTACAAGCGTCAAAGATTACAGCAATCCGCTAGACACCATTGGATACGCAAACCCTCCGGGCAAAGTGGGAACATAAACTTAGATAAATGGGGGAGAGGGGAATCGTTGAGCGATGACGGATACAACGCGAGTTCCGATGAATCGTTCCTACACATGCTGTACTCTGTACGGAGTACAGTTTGGTTGACTTGAGGTTAACTTGATTTTAAATTCTCCAAGAGGTTGGTAATATGGTTGTCATGCAAGGTTCTCGTCTTCGCAGGGGTATCTGACAAGAACAGCCATTTTACCGAGACCAGTTAATATTCGATATGGAGTAAAGAATGGATTCCTAGAAGCTAATAGTCATGATTGACTGTAGCCTAAACTGCGATATAGCTGGGGCTGTCATACGTGCGCTCAGGCCATTGCCAGGGAGTTGGAGAATTGTAGTTATCCCAGTAGGCAAATGACCCATAGCGAGTCCACAGTGGCATATGATAGCTCCCGAGGTCGGCCAAGGCTTTTTTACCTCCGCTTTGTCAGCAGGGGTCCACGAAAACCAAGGAACCTTGGAATAGGATGTTGAGCATATTATTCAGGTACTGAAATCTTATATAAATGAACATATCCATAATTATCCTAGGACAGTAATCGCCCCGAACCCTAGAAATAGATCAAAAGATCAATAGTGCGAAAAGGATCCGAACATGAGCCACAAGGGGACCTTAGTGTGGACGCGAAGTCTCCACGCTGGGAGATGGGAAACCATCTGCCGGATCGTCTCTATGGAGTTAAGCATAAATTCCGTGTCATATATCAGCATTAAGCCGTATATTTACGTACTGTATACGCCGTATACCTCGAAATCAGGCAGCAGTTTGACAGGACTGTGGCTGAATAATAGCATTCGATTTCTGATTCGAAGATGAGAGAAATAATGGTGGAACTGATTGTGGAGATCGAAATCTTTTCTTTTCTTTTTCTTTTTTCCCTTTTTAGTCGGACAATCGGAGATCGGGTGTAAAACCTCCGACCGGTGTCGGGACCATTTTTTGAGGTCAAAGGTCTACAATAAAATCAAGAAATAGTTCAATTAAAAATTAAAATATTACGCCTCTACTCCGTATACTTATTCCCTAAGGGTTAAAACACGTAAGCATATAAGAAAAGCCGCGTGGGCCAAAAAAGTGGCGGGTGTGCAGTACTCCGTAATAAATTAGGGTCTCCATGCCGCTAAGCAGGAACAGTGATTATAGCGAAGCCTTGCTACTGGTCAACATCTGACTAGTCTCATCGTAGTAAGCGTGCCACGAGGCCCTGCGTGCTAGTGGAAATAAGAAGTGCAAAGTAAAATTAAAAAAAGGGTCTTGTCCTTCTAGGAACGTAAACACAAAGCGACCAGTACTAGGTCCTGACGAATCAAGCTTGTGGCGTAAGCTCCAAGGGCGAGTAAGAGGACCGACTCAAACGCTAAATCCTTAGTCGAGACAAGCACGGAAGCGTATTTGCTGGAGCAGGGACTAGACAGCCCCGAGCTACCGTGGATATACGTCTACCGTAGAATATACGTAGGCTGCATACGTATGCCCCGTCAAAGATCGAGTATAGGCAAATCAACGCTCGGCTGGGAAAGCCCTAAACGGTCCGCGTCCTCAGCCCACGAAGTTTGTACTAGATCTTTCTTAGATTAGTTGCAGCAGATCGGAAGGTTGAAGCTTGGCTTGATCGTCGGTGCCGTGTGTCGTATTTGCGGGAGGTCTCTTGCGGGAGAGAAGGGGAAAAAATGAAAAAAAAAAACCGCAATGTTGGTTGGTGTATGACCGGATAGTGTACACTGTTTACTCACAATATAATCAAGGACGATCTCTGCTACTCGGTCTATAGATTCATGTATGGAGTACATAAACCACTGAAATAATTCTGCCTTGTACGTTACAGAGTACGTGTGCTACAACGTAGAGGGAAAGTCAGCCCTGGAGAGTCCCCGCGAATGGATTTTCGGAGCGGGGCGGATAGACGCGAATACGAATAGTTTTGCACGGGCCAATCCCTTCAACCCCTGGCCCTACGGAGTACCCATGTAAATCTTTCGGAATGTTGACGCAGAAAGTGGTAGATGATCTAGATTAGGTTAATTAGGTTATCTATGCTCGAAACGTGGAGGCAATTGCTTTTATAAACTCTGTACGGTGTACAACAACAGATGTCCATGAACATATTGTACGGTATCTACGCATTTTTGTTCGGGGAGAAAGATTATCCACGTAGCCTCGGAGAAAAGAAAAGAATTTCGGTGTAAAGTACTCTTTTAAGAAACCACCCCCCTCCTCCAAAAAAAAAGTCCGACAAGCAAGGGCGCCACGTTATAGTGAAAGGGAAATATATTTTTATCAAAGCATGGAAGCGTTAGATTTCCAGGGCCCATTTTTGTGTCTTATCTTTTTTATTTTTCTCTTCGTAGGGCGAGATCGCCCTGCAGTAATAAATAAAAAAAGACTGAAAACCAAAAAAAGACTAAAACAGAGCTATAATTCGTAAGAAGCTAAGAAATCAATCAGCCAACATCAACCAATCAGCATATGGATTCCCGAATTGAAGCCAACCTTATACCCGCTCTAGAATGTCCAAGCCGGAGGTGAGTTCCAAAACAGGCCAAGGTACTAACATCATCGCTTACGTATGTTCTTGGATTTCCCCAGGTAGAGGAGTCGTCCTGCACAGTACTCCATGGTGAACTGGGATAGGATTTCAATGGAGTATGAACACGTACATCGGGGATAATGTGGACAGGGCTAAAAGCTTGTCCATCCCTTGTCTTTTTTAGCAAATTCCTAAAATAAATGAAATATATTTAATCTATTAATCTATTAAATCTGTATTGGTAAATAAAATCCTGTAAACTTGCTCAGGGTCCAATGGTCTCATGATTATCCGTAGTTCTGCCGATATGGTGGATCTTTTGCTGTTTTCGCTTGGCCAAGCCGAAACCCTAGGCCGGATGACAACCCCAGTCGGAGTTAACCTTGGAACACTTCACAGACACCATATTATGTTTAGAAATGGGAATAATCCTTCAGAAGGATTTAAAAACAATTCAAACAAGGCGATCCGAGAAAGAAAGAAGAAAAAAAAAGTCATAGACCACTGGAGTCGCGGGCGGGCCGGAAGAAACGGAGAAGAAAACGGGTCTGCACAGGGTGGATTAGGGGTCTTGGTATTGTATTTGGTGTCTTATGTATATTTCTTTTTTTAATTTTTATTATCATTATTTATTTTATTCCGTTTCTTTTTTTTTTTATGGATTTCTCCACCGAACTAAATAGCGTGCTCGGTATGGAAGTGTATCCTCTGGGGGAGCCTCGACAGACCCTGGAGCTTGGCTTCTTTCGCTCTTTCTAGTATAATTAGTTAAATGGCCATGGTTGGCTACTCGTCACTTTTATTTTTTCCTTGTCTTTACTTCCGATCTATATTCCTATATTTGATTACCTCTGATATTTCATTTGTCAATCCATCATCCCGATATCTCACTCTCGCCATCTTATCTCGTATTTGGGTTCTCATTTCCACTTCGATCTCTATCACGGACACGCGCAGAGCGCATTTCGTTTCTACATATTTCCAGACGGCCTAGCACTTCTCTGGAAGAACTGTTACCTTGCGCGGTTAGACAACCGGCGTTGAACTTCGACTTTCTGCAACACCCCCAGGCCAGTTTGCAACTGCCGTTGAGGATTGTGCTCCCCACATCCAATTGCAAAATTAGAAAGGGAAAAAAAAAGGAAACCCCAAGGAGAAAAACCAGAAAAGAAGACGACCTGAGCCTCGGAACAAATTCCACTACGAAGGAAGCAGATTTGTCAGACCTCAACCTGCCCTCTCGCTGCCAAGTCATCGTATCTCCGGTATTTAACAACCTTCGAGATACTTCCTCGTCACTTCCCAAGGACACACGGAGCCCGACACAAGCTCGAGTCATCAGGCCTCTGCTCAGGTCTGCAGGCAAGTGCCGTTTTAGTGTCTAATGTTGTCGACGTGTTACACGACGCAGAGGACAAACATCTTTCGAGAGCCGCTGGTGCGTTTGTCGTGTTCCGGGGGCAAGAAATGAGCGAGATGTTCTTTCTCTTCTTCAAACTCCCCTTTCCCCCCTTGTCTCAGATCGGCGATCTGTCGAGTCTTACGAGTACCCAGATCCCGGCTGAGCCGGTTACCAGCAGTTTAAACTAACTTGCATTCTGCCTCTTAGTATAGTTTCCCAGCCCCGGTGACCGCACATCGGGGCCTTGAGGAGATGTCCAGCTGTAGGACGAGTATTGTGTCCATTCTGAATAACGATGATAACCCATCCTTTGCGGTCCGCTCCGCTCCCCGATTTACTCGGACTCACACATCCCCATCACACTATCCACATTCAGAGCAACTACCCCCACCCTCCAGCGACCCGCAGTACACCCGTCCCCCAGCTTCATCCGAATCTCCAGCAACATCACCACGAGGGACGAGGCATCACCCGGACGCGGTGACCGAAGCCGTCCAACCCGTCTCACCCGGGTCATCGGACGGCTCAGCTTACGACTACTTCACCAGTCAACGATCAGCTTATCACCCGTATGCCCGGCAGGATCCGCGACGGGAACCATATCAATTCCCATCTCGTGGGCCAGCAGCTCCTCGAACGCCACCTGAGACTCGTTCGAGTACATCCGAAACGGCCTCTTCTCAGACCGGGGCGACCCGGGGCACAGGTCGAAAGAACAAGTACCCATGCCCCTATGCCGCGAGCCATGGGTGTTCTTCAACGTTTACAACTTCGGGCCATGCCGCGCGTCACGGCAAGAAGCACACTGGCGAAAAGAGTGTTCACTGTCCAATCTGTAATAAAGCCTTTACGAGAAAAGACAATATGAAACAGCACATTCGGACTCACCGCACGCACTCGGACGAGATGCGCTCTACTTCGGAGCCAGAGACCGATGCTCGGTGGGCGATGGCTCGTCCCGGCTCGGCATACGCCTCGACTTCCCATCAGCGCAACATCAGTCAACCCATGGAGGCAGTTGTCCGGTCTCTCCCAGGGGCTGCCCCACCGGCGCCCTAAGGGAACGCAGTGTGATTTCCCTCACCGTCCACTCTATTCGCTGTTTATTATACTCTTTCCTTCTTCTGTTGGTCCCCCTGTGCCTGGCCACTGCTGTGCGGTGTGATTCGATTCTGTCAATTTAGTCTTTTTTTTTGGATGCCTATTGTGGGTTCTCAACATGTGTTTTTCTATCTTTTTGTTTATTTTTTTTTTTTTCATATCTCAGCGATCATTTGCATGACTACACGTTTCAAAATATCGAGACGTCTAGGCCTACCATACGTGTTACTATGTGTCTTTATTATTTCCCTGTTTTATATCCCTCATGTACCATGTGATTCTGTTATGTGTGATGGTTGAAATTTGTGGGAGATGTGTTCTAGGAGAGCCAAATACTGTCCAGCGTCCCTTCAGGGATTCCCATGAGAAATTATGTGCAACCAGTTCTGCACCCAACAACATCCAGAGCATCGTGTTGGTCGGATCGTAAGCCACTGGGAACCCCCGAAGGCGACCCGTGGAACCGTTGTTTACGTTCCATAAATCTTAATCCCCGATGTTTTTATAATTGGAATTTTGTATGTTGTATAGTTGTGTAGTTGTATATATCCTTTTAAATGAAAATAGAACTAAAACAGTCATAAATTATCTGATTGTCTGCATTTGTGTATATTATAGGGCTGGATCGTTCAAAGTTCCCTGACACTTAAGATGCAAGATGACGTCGGGGTAATATCTGATATCTGATACGCGACATCAGTCCAAATGCTCATTTGATGGGGTATATCCGCTTTTGAAACATTCCTTCACTCTCCTTCTATACGTCATTGGCGTAATCTTGATTTGCAAGTAGATATATATACTGTCTGAGAAATAATCAACCTGTCGCCTTGAACTTTGTACTTTTCTCCTATGCATTATGTTATTATTCTTTCCATGAACACAATCTACAACTCTCAGCCACTGCCAAGTCCCTCAGCCCCTACTTCACCCATCTGAATCCACATCGACGTCACGCCACCCCCAGCCCCTGCCCCGCCATACATCTCAGATCAACTTCTTTTTTTTCCATCCCACCATATTCTCCCAGTGAACGGTAGTAGCTCACAACATTCGACTTTTTATCTTTAAATTTGTCCCCCCTCACTTTCGCCTCAACCATGGCGTACTACGAGGACCGTCGTTATCGCGAGCCGCGCGACCGCTACACACGCCCAGCCAGTTATATCGATCCGTATGATGATCCTCGTGGCCGTTATCGCAGACACGAGCGAGACTCATATGTACCCCGCGCCAGCAACGACTCGATCGAGGAGGTACAGCGCGACTACCCACCAGGCTCAGATTATGCCTACGAGCGTTCGTATGCTTCTCGGCGACCGCGACGACCCGTCTACGAAAATGTGCGCCGTGCCTCCTCCGTCAGCGGTTACGATCCATATAACGATGCTACCTACCGAAGATCCGGTCCTCGTCGCTCCAGACACTACGAGGATAAACGTGAGTGATACAGAGCTGGTGTGGTCGAAAGTAATTCTAATATCTCTCAGGCTCCCGTCGCTCCAAATACGATTCCGATTCTTCTCCAAGTCGCTCTCCACCCCGCCACAGACGTCGCAAGTCCTTCAGCGACCAAACCCTAGGTGCACTAGGCCTCGGGGGTGCCGCTGCTTCAGCCAGCCGCGGAGACCGTGGTCGCGGCCGTTCCCAGTCCCGCCATCGCAATAGATCATATTCCAGGTCATCGTCAGATTCGCGCAGTCGCAGTCGCCATCGCGGCGGCAGTAAACGTGATGGAGGCAGCAAACGCGATAAGAGCGAGCAGCGCATCATACAGGCTGCTCGTGCCGCCTTGACAGCCGGCGCAGTTGAGGCTTTCAAACAGCGCAAAGAGCCCGGCGAATGGACCGGTCAAAAAGGAAAGCGCGTCCTCACTGCTGCTGTGACTGCTGGCGGCACTGATGGTCTTGTCGACAAAGACCCCAGCAAGCATGGGACACGTCATGTTGTCGAGTCCACACTTGCAGGTCTGGCTGCCAGTCACTTCATGGGTGGCGGTTCACGCTCAAGATCTCGTGGCCGAGACAGTGGTCGCTCATCAGGTGGTGGTAGCGGCCTCAAGAACCTCGCTGCCTCTGGAGCTATTGCTGCTGCCGGAAAGGAAATCTTCGATCGATACTCAAAATCTCGATCTAGCCCTCGCGGCCGCGACCATTCCCGTGACAGCGATGAGGAAGGGCGTGGCTCCCACAAACGCAGCAAGAGCGTTTCGGAGTATATCAGCAAGGGAATGGCCGCCTTGGGGCTTGGAGAACAAGAAGAAGACCGTCGCCGCGACAGCAGGGACGATCGCAAGGAGCATCATCGGGAATACCGCCGGGAGAATCGGGACGATCGAGAGAGACGTCATCACCGGGGACGTCGACACGACGACTATTCAGATTCAGATGCGGACAGTGATTATTACAACAGGGACTCGAGACGGGGCAAAAGCTCGAGAGATGTAGGTCGATACCGTTCATTGGACGGAACAAATCCACCCCCATATGCACCCACCCGCGCATCGCGCGGTGAATCTGGTGCCGGTTCTAAGGACCGCGGCTACGCGTCGACCTCCGAAAGTGATTCTGACCTAGGTTCCAGTTCTGATGAAAAGAAGAAACGCAAAAAGCTGAAGCGGGATATGCTGGTTACGGGAGGTTTAGCCAGTGTGGCAACCATCCATGCTGCGCACGGTGTCTACGGTAGCATGGAGAAGAGGAAAGAGCGAATGCAGCAGTTGAAAGAGGGAGAGATTACGCCTGAAGAAGCTCGCAAACGACGCATGAAAGCTAACACCAAGGACGCTGTGAGTATCGGTCTCGCTGCGCTCGGTATCAAGGGTGCCTACGGTGAATGGAAGGAGGTTATGGAGAAGAGAAAGGAGAATACCTCGTTCCAGGAGGAATGTGCTCAACGCGCTGCTAGGCGTGAGCGTCGTCGCGCTCGTAGCCAGGGTGCGCCTTCCCGCCATCGCTGGCCTGATGAGATTGAATATGCACAGTCGACAAACGAATCTCGGAACGATCATACTCCTGTTTATCGTGATGGGAATCCTTATGGGGCTCATGAGCCATCGCAGATCTCTTACTAGGGCTGCCTTGCTTTGCAGCCTTTACGACATTTACTCTTTTCATGACTTATGAGACCATGTTGTTTATTTGATTTTGATCCTTTTATTTTCTGCTTTCTGCTGCTTGACGAATCTCTTATGGGTATCACCGATCTTGCAATTTGCCTGGCTTTACAGCGTTCTATGGGCACGGGGGACACGAGAAACACGATGAAAATGGGTCGTTGAAGTTACTCCAACTCAACATGGGTGGTTTGCGTTCTTATTTTTCCAGACTTAGCATCTCCTGTACACGAACCAAGGATATGTGTATCAATGGCTTGAACTATATCATGTAGTGTATGAACTCGCACATATATCATGTAGATTGGCATGTGTGTCCAGCGTTGCCTAACGTCCCCGGCTCTTGGGGTGCGGTTGCTACCAATTCCAACTAAGCCCTAAACCAGGCCATCAGTTAGCCCTTTAGGAACTCCATGGCAATTGAATGGGCGGGAAATTAAGATGACCGGAATGCCTAGCAATGTGGATAAAACGAAGATCGATAATTGGGAGAGGAGGTGTTGTATAATCCATTGGATATCTGTGGGAACTCAGGATCAGGTTGTGAGATCTACTATATACAACCTCGCCCAAACACCTACAAAGTATATACCTGATAGTTCCTGCCTCAAGCAGTGAGATCAATATTTATAAAGGAAGTCGAGTGCTTCCTAAAATCCCAACTTCTCCCTTTTGTGCTTCCTTTCCCTTTCTTCCCACATATCATTCTTACCCCGTCTTGACCGGTCTCTACGTAGTATCCCGATGTCCGCCTCAGGACCTTTTAGTTCTACCTGACATGTGCATATGCAACGAAGCTCAATACCGGTAGCCTTTCATGTCAATCCACACGCTAAATATTAGACTACCCAGCGTGCGTGCGATTTGGCTTCTTGCTTCCACGCAGGATCTGGAGTTGAACATAGGGGAATCTTTATTCAAGGGAACATAGCACCGGACAAAAAGCCATCCTGGGGCACTTTCAGCCCGCCTAGAGAGGTTGAGGCTGCCCCGTGGACCTCCCTTTCTGATACTGTGTGCCGTGCGGTTTTCAAGTGCTCGGCCGAGAGCATATACCATATGTTTCGCATAACACAAGAGGGAGGAATTCGGAACGGCCAGCTCGGTTTTAATATAAACGTGGCCAACATCATAACAGGGATCTCCATTGCGACTGGTCAGGATGTCGCAGCGGTTGCTGAAGGGCCTTGGGCTCATCTGACTCTGGAGTATGACCATGAGTCTCGCCAGCTGAGATTGACTCTTTATTTCCCATATCTACCGGTTGGCACTGTTGGTGGAACCGCATATGAAACATAGCGAGAAGCCTTCCCAATTTTGGGATGTGCTGGTCCTGATATGAAATCGCGGTTGGCGGGTCTGATTGCTGTCTTTTCTCTTACGCTTGAAGTTAGCACTGCTGCAGCCGCCGCAAAAAACACCCTCAGAAAAAGCCATGGGCTGCTAGCACGTGGAAAGAAAGAAAATGAGAAGGCAAGTAAGATTTGAGGAAGGAGTTACCTACGTACTTGGCCAACACAGTTATCAGGAGAGTTATTTTGCTACCAAGATAGCTTTTATAGTAATTATCGCAGTATAATAACGCTATACACGCCATACATAAGGCAAATAGTATTTGCAAATTCTATGTCATCCCTAGTCCCCCCCGGGCCCGATGCTCTCCTTACCATAACCTCTCCTCTCCTCTCCACAGCCTCATAGGTTAGCTCCGTCGAACGGAAGAACCATATCTCTGACCTTAGACCTTTTTTTCCGACACTCGATATAGGCCAGAGAAGCATTGCGTCGCTGTTTTGTCTACGAGTCCATTTTCGAATACTGTATGAATTCCTTATCACTAGGCAGGAGCTCGAGTAGAAGATTATTCTTCGATATTGCGGCATTAGATGAGTGACAGGGGCTTTGCGGATAATGAGGTTTAGAAATGAGACTTGGCTCCGAAAATGAGAAGTTTGGCAGAATCATTAAGATTCAGGAGAAACAGTCAAGCTCCTTTCTTCTCCTTTCACGTCCTTGCCCTCAGTTCTCTTTGTTTGTTAGATCAAAAATTATCCATAGCAAACAAAGAACCCAGGCAGGAGACCCACTTCTGGCGAACAATTCTCAATCCGCTCAGCAGATAGTATCGGCTCTCATTGGCTACATGGCATCCTAGAGCCCCGTATCATTCTGTGCTGGGTCTACTCAACATAGCCAGTGTCTCGAAGATCCTATCTTATGTATCCTGTTTCATCTGTATTTTGAAATATAAGTTTTAGCCTTCATCATTCATAGCCACAAAGCACAGCGCGCTTTTAAACTACCGAACTCCAAATCAGTAACAACCGTTTTCTTAATCCAGCATACTCAGATGGCCCGGCGAGCCCTCAGGATACTCCATTTTCCCTTCAGAATCAACAATTCCTAAATAGAAAGGTTCAGGATCTTCTATATTCTCATAAATTCGATGCCGAGCAGTTTTCTCAGCGGTAGTGCTAAATGACGTAACAGGCCGCCTTGCGACTCCTCAAGTATATCGAGGAATAGCTTAATGTCGACTTCACTTAGTACGAGGATCCTCAATACTATTACTAACGCTTATTTGCGGGACCTGAATCCCAATATTCATTTACATGCGGTCAGATGTTGGGATTTTCATCTCTCTAGAAACTTTGCACGGTTGCATGAACGCGAGACTGCTGTTGGCAAACACTTGAAGCCGTCGTTTGAGTATTCGAGACGAGGGATAAATCTTCTCCTAGACTCGTAGTCTTTTCATCCAGGCTGAATTCTCAGAAATGTCTCTTGCATCATTCTGCCCGTCACGTTGGCTTTATCGATATTGGAGTATCGTACATCATATCTGCCCATGACGGCAACTGGTCTATCATGGTGCTTTTGACTGTGATCACATCTGGCCTGTCCGCTACCTGCTCCCTCATTCTGCTATACGTGTATAAATTTGGGAAGCTAGAGACTGAAACGGGAACACAATCAGGTATTTCGCAACTACGGACAACCTCTTAATGCCTAACAATTACCCATTCTTTATACGATGTTATTCTGGGGAACGGGTCAGAAAGGATGGACGGTGATTAGATTTGCCCAATGAATTTTGAATGTTTCCATCGCCCTGGATTTGAGAAATTGTACCGAATAAATTTCTCGCTAATGGTTTGTCAGTAAGATTTGGGAGAATCCTTATGAAAGTGGCGGTAAACCCAATTTCGCAAATGACTCTCCACTCCGTACTCTTTTGAATTATCTTTCAAGTCCCAAGGAGTAGGTAAATATAGATACAGTATGGGGCTCAGACATCTGGATACCCGGGCTTCACATATGTTCTTATTTGTGCCATAATAGAAAGTCAACGGATCTTCAGGTAGCGGCAGGTATGGACGAAATAGCTAAGCCCAAGAAAGGCGATCTACGTGATTCAAATTACGAGGTCGAAACAACCGAGTGGAAGTTAAATTCGTCTGCATGGACTACATGGAATACCGAGCATATTGTAATGGGCGGTCGAGGTTCTTCATGGAAATTTTCAATGTCCAACTTGATTTTCTCATATCCCATCTCGTTCATGATCCTTTTAATTATCAAACTAATGAATCCGACAGTTAGCTATATATCTTTCGCTCAAGAGAAATTGAGCTGCTCAGTAACGGGGAATAGGAGGCCAAGAGAATAAGGAAGTGAAGAATGGAAGTCTGCTTACTAGTTCGTCGCTCCAGTTGAGCTCCGTCATCAACAAGAAGCCTCGCCATCGCCTCATGGTCATTGGATGAGGCTCGTTGAAGTGGTGTCCGTCCTTCTTTGTCGCTAGTGTTGACATTAGCTCCTTTTTCGATAAGAAGCCTCGCCACCGCCTCGTGGCCTTTTGATAAGGCTCGATGAAGTGGTGTCCGTCCTTCTTTGTCGCTAGTGTTGACATTAGCTCCTTTTTCGATAAGAAGCCTCGCTACCACCTCGTAGCCATTTGACGAGACATGTGAAAGTGGTGTCCGTCCGTCTTTGTCGCTAGCGTTGACATTGGCTCCGTTGTCGATGAGAAGTCTCACCACCGCCTCGTGGTCGTTTAATGAGGCAAATGAAAGTGATCCCCGTCCATATTCATCGCTAGCGTTGACATTAGCTCCTTCTTTGATAAGAAACCTCGTTACCGCCTCGCGGCCTTTTGATGAAGCCCAATGAAGTGGTGTCCATCCCCTGTTATCGCTAGTGTTGATATCAGCTCCTTTGTCAATAAGAAGCCTTGTCACCACCTCGTGGCCATTTGATGAAGATTTGTCGGGGGGTTGAGCAAAACCAGCATCGCCTCATAGCCATTTTTTAATGCCCCTTGAAGTGGTGTCAGGCCTTCTTTGTCGCTAGCGTTGACATCAGCTTCTTTTTCGATGAGAAGCCTCGCCACCGCCTCGTGGCCTTTTGATGAGGCTCGATGAAGTGGTGTCCGTCCTTCTTTGTCGCTAGCGTTAACATTAGCTTCTTCTTCGATGAGAAGCCTCGCCACCGCCTCGTGGCCATTTGATGAGGCTCGCTGAAGTGGTGTCCGTCCTTCTTTGTCGCTAGCGTTAACATTAGCTTCTTCTTCGATGAGAAGCCTCGCCACCGCCTCGTGGCCATTTGATGAGGCTCGCTGAAGTGGTGTCCGTCCTTCTTTGTCGCTAGCGTTAACATTGACTCCTTTTTTGATAAGAAGCCTCGCTACCGCCTCGTGGCCGTTCTCAGAGGTATATGAAAGTGGTGTCCGTCCTTCTTTATCGCTAGCGTTGACATTGGCTCCGTTGTCGATGAGAAGTCTCACCACCGCCTCGTGGCCGTTTGATGAGGTAAATGAAAGTGATCCCCGTCCATATTCATCGCTAGCGTTGACATTAGCTCCTTTTTTGATAAGAAGCCTCGCCACCGCCTCGTGACCATTTGATGAGGCTCGCTGAAGTGGTGTCCATCCGTTTTTGTCGCCAGCGTTGATATTAGCTTCTTCTTCGATGAGAAGCCTCGCCACCGCCTCGTGACCATTTGATGAGGCTCGCTGAAGTGGTGTCCATCCGTTTTTGTCGCCAGCGTTGATATTAGCTCCTTTTTTGATAAGAAGCCTCGCTACCGCCTCGTGGCCGTTCTCAGAGGTATATGAAAGTGGTGTCCGTCCTTCTTTATCGCTAGCGTTGACATTAGCTTCTTCTTCGATGAGAAGTCTCGCCACCGCCTCGTGGCCATTTGATGAGGCTCGCTGAAGTGGTGTCCATCCGTTTTTGTCGCCAGCGTTGACATTGGCTCCGTTGTCGATGAGAAGTCTCACCACCGCCTCGTGGCCATTCTCGGAGGCACGTGAAATTGGTGTTCGCCCCCCTCTATCCATCTCATCTCCACTCGGTCTCGATTGCAAGAGTAGTTCGACAATACGTGCTCGCCCACCCTGGGAAGCCCAAGATAGGGGTGTTCGATCTTCGTATTCTTTCAAATCTTTCCTGTGGTTGAGGCCCTCTGTAATGTCAATGCCATCTGAAAATCTCGAGGATGTGTTTAAAAGAGCAGCGACAGCGTCTCTGTGCCCATTAGCCAACGCGGCAAACAGTGGGAACTTATATCTCTCCCCCAAAATATGAATTTCAGAATCCGCTTTGAGCCTTGCCCGGATTAGCTCCGGGTATCCCTTATCTGCTAGAATATAAAATAGACTCGCACTCATAGTATACTTCCGATTGTTGAACTTTTCGAAAACATTGTTGGTATTGATCCAGTTAGAGATGGGAAAAGAGGCCAGAAATGCCTCTTGAGGAATAGCTTTTGCCGCTGCGTTGGCATGGTAGAGGGTGTTTTCACTGGCATACTTCAAGAAGGGATAATCGTTTGATATTTCCTTCCGGTCGTTAGAGTTAGACTCTGAAAGCAGCTTGCTAACAGATGTACAGATCAAAATATGATTTGCATAGAGGCTGCAGCATTGTTTGAGTTTCTCGTGGCCTATGCTCTCGTAGTCAAAACCAAACTCAGGCCACAATTCATACAGGCCCTTATCCTTGATAAGGAAGTCTCGGACAGATTCATGGATAAATTGAACTCTAGGCTGGTTTGATCTTGTGATCTCGGCAAGTCCTTTTGAGGAGCTGATAACATATCTGCTAACCGTGTCATCGCCAGCACCAGTACCTAGGACGGTGACATCCGGAATTCGACTGTCGACCAAACTCTTCAGACACAAACCAGACCAGAGGGCATAATAGAACTCCTGCGGTCGTAAAGGGTCCTTTGCGTATAGAATCCAGAGAACACAGAGCAGGAGAGCTTCTGTATTTTCATTATCACGTCTTAAGATATCTTTGAATAGCTTGCTAAGATCACTGGGTATTTCCGCGAGTCTTATTCTAAGAGCCATTCCACCATGTCGGTACTCTTTGTTCAGAATATCAACCACTAAGACGACCCACATAAAAACGCCAGCAGCTTTACTAATGAGTTGTGGTTGCAGCTCTTCGACAAGCTTGGGTTCTTTGATTCGGAGGCGACTTGTGACGTAGGTTGCCAAGTCTTCCGCATGGCCTGGTTGATCCTCTAGTGTAAGTCGGAGGCCCCGATGAATGAAGATGTAGGGATAGTGTCGACTTGAAAAACAGGCTCGAAATGGGACCCCTTTTGCCGTAGATCTTTCGGCTAGCTCTTCAAAGTACTGGACCATGTCCACAACTTGTTGTTCATCACACTCGTCGAGAGCATCGACAAAGCAGGTAAACGAGCGTTGACCAAGGGCGCAAACCGCATTAGCGAATAGATCCTTAAGAATATTCAAGGAAGGGGGACCATTTTGAGTTTTGGGAACTAGCTCAGAATCGTCTAAAACAACCTGAAGGTCGGGGTACCCTTCAAGTAGTTGAAGCAGTAATGATCGATACATCCCTGATATCGATTTTTCCAAGCCACTTCCTCGAGCATTGAAGAAAAAGGAAGCAGTAATCGTATGCTTGTGACGGCCTTTGCCCTTCATGCTTGAGTACGCAAATTTCATGATTGTCGATTTACCTGCTCCGGGCTTACCACTGATCCACAAAAAGCCGTGATGATGCGACAAACTTGCGGGATCAAGCCATGTCTTGTAATAAGGATGGCTGAGAAACCAGCGACACGTTTTTTTCTGTTCTTGTTGGATAGTCGTTTTTCGGGAATCCATTTGCTCAAACTTGAGAGAATTTAACAAGCGCTGCCGGTGTTCATGAGATAAATATTGATCTAAAGGTATAGTGTGAGCAGCGGTGACTTAAGGATGTTCCTAAGGCTGGAATGCATTCTTACAAGAATCGGTCGTGGAGACAATGCTTGTATGCGATCCAGTCACAGGTAACACCTCAAGCAATTCCCTTGCGTATGCGGCTGCGGTTGCTGCTGCATATCTCTGCCATTCTTTACTTTTGTGGGAGTCTGCATAGTCGCAGATTCCCCGAATTGGAAGACACGGGAGGATATCCATCAGACCAGCGCTTTCCATCTCAAAACATATGACATCTAGCTGTCGCGCAATGTTGTCTCGTGTTGTGCCGTCCCTCATGACTTGGTTTCCCGAGGCGATTGCGCCATAATGGATCCTAACTTCGGCCAGCATCCGTCTGCTTCGTGGGACTAGCTTTGAGTGGTCGCATTTGTCACAGCTACCGGTTAGAGATTCATGATCATACGTCGCATGGAACAGACGATCCGGAGAGATCGGGCGGGAGTACGAGGGTTGTCCTTCTAACTTTTGTTGTAAGATAGATATGACTCGGCTAGGACTTAATTCATGCTTCGAGCGGAGACAAGACACAGCTGTACCGAGCAATTGATGGGGAATTCTCGGAATCGCCGTTCGTTGGAGCTGTCCATCTCTAAGAACTTTCCCAAGATCACATTGCATCACCCTTGTTCCGACGACAATATCACCCAAGCGTACATCAGCCTTGCTTGGCACACCGCCGCCAATTCCAACCATCAAACATGCACGAATCGCTGGGAACGTCCGCTTCATGTTCATCATGACGATCGCTGCGTTGTTTGTTCCATACTGCCCATCTGGTAAACACGCAATGACAACATTATGCCGATAGATGTCTCCTAGTACGTAGGTGTTCCTATCGTCCGCATGGGTAGGCAAGATTTCATGAGATTCATCCAGCATTGCCTGAGCCGCTGCCATTTCTATGTACAACGCGCAAATCCAAGCGATGGTGTAACGATCGTGTCGTGAGGCTGGCAAACCGTCATTGTGGGAGGTCTTTGGTCGCTTGGATAGGTGGCATTGTGTCGTGGTTGTATCATGGTTATTACCGATTTGTGTTCCATTATTGAACTCATAATATGACGTTGATGCCATAGTGATGGTTGCCTGGTTTGTCAGTGGCTTGTGGCGGAGGGAGTTTCCTGATTCTGAGCTGGAAGGGGCACCCAGGTTCACTATCAGGTGACTTATGGTACATGAAGCCTCCACTCGGCCCGTCCCTTTTGCCCCCCTTGTCCAATTGCCACTCCCTATCCCTGGAAATGATTGGGCCGCCCCACGGACGCCGGGAAGAGGAAAATCCCAATATACGTTGATGATTTCTACCTGCGTTTCCGATAACATTACACTAGCTTTATAAGCAGTACGTGGCTAATTTCTCCCTTGTACCTTCGTTTGGCTGACTTGGCTGCATACTGTATCGCATTCTTGCCCACACCTGATCCTAGCCCTGCTCAACTATAACAGTGACGTATCCAAGCGCAAAAGTCATACATACGGGTCTAGAACGGTTAGCGAACAAATTATCATGGCGTTTTTTATTACGAGGCCTATAACAAAATACAGACATAGGCAGTATACCAGGGAGCTAATATTACTAACTTTTAGCCTAGTAGTTATATGACTAAAAAGCTGAAGATAGATTACTTGATTTTCATTAACACTAAGTACATTCAGAAGCCTAAACGGCGAACTTCACAAATTATGTTCGTTATCCAATGACCCGGCTGTTGTCCTATTAACCGTCGATTATGTTGAATGCTTTGACCTGAGTTTCGACAATGTTGAATTGTCATCATCAGAAGATGATTCAGTGCTTATCGTTGCAGACGCATTTGTTCCAATCCCAATTGTTACACTTAGGATCCTTCTGACAGGGCTTGTCGTTGCAGATGCACTTGTTCCAGTCCCAGTCCTTGCACTTGGGATCCTTCTGACAGGGCTTGTCGTTGCAGATGCACTTGTTCCAGTCCCAGTCCTTGCACTTGGGATCCTTCTGGCAGGGCTTGTCGTTGCAGATGCACTTGTTCCAGTCCCAGTCCTTACACTTGGGATCCTTCTGACAGGGCTTGTCGTTGCAGATGCACTTGTTCCAGTCCCAGTCCTTGCACTTGGGATCCTTCTGACAGGGCTTGTCGTTGCAGATGCACTTGTTCCAGTCCCAGTCCTTGCACTTGGGATCCTTCTGGCAGGGCTTGTCGTTGCAGACGCACTTGTTCCAGTCCCAGTCCTTGCACTTGGGATCCTTCTGACAGGGCTTGTCGTTGCAGATGCACTTGTTCCAGTCCCAGTCCTTGCACTTGGGATCCTTCTGGCAGGGCTTGTCGTTGCAGACGCACTTGTTCCAGTCCCAGTCCTTGCACTTGGGATCCTTCTGACAGGGCTTGTCGTTGCAGACACATTTTTTCCAATCCCAGTCCTTACACTTGGGATCCTTCTGGCAGGGCTTGTCGTTGCAGATGCACTTGTTCCAATCCCAGTCCTTGCACTTCCAATCCTTTCGATCACAATGCTTATCTTTGCAAATGCACTTGTTCCAATCCCAATCCTTACACTTGGGATCCCTGTGGCAGGGCTTGTCGTTGCAGACGCATTTTTGCCAATCCCAGTTGTTGCACTTGGGATCCTTGTGGCACACCTGCTTGTCGTTGCAAACGCACTTGTTCCAGTCCCAGTCCTTGCACTTCCAATCTTTTCGATCACAATGCTTATCTTTGCAAATGCACTTGTTCCAATCCCAATCCTTACACTTCCAATCCTTTCTATCACAATGCTTGTCGTTGCAAACGCACTTCTTCCAGTCCCAGTCCTTGCACTTCGGATCCCTGTGGCAGGGCTTGTCATTGCAGACACATTTTTTCCAATCCCAGTCCTTACACTTGGGATCCTTCTGGCAGGGCTTGTCGTTGCAGACACATTTTTCCAATCCCAGTTGTTGCACTTGGGATCCTTGTGGCACACCTGCTTGTCGTTGCAAACGCACTTGTTCCAATCCCAGTTCTTGCAATTCCAATCCTTTCGATTGCAATGGGAAGTCCGAACTGTATAGGTTAGTGACTGTTGTGTTTTTAACAGCGTGACACATGCCTTCGAGGGAATTTGGGTCGGCCGGTGCGGCGAAGACACTGGTCACCGACAGAAACAGGAGAAACGCGCTTGCAACGAAGCCTTGAATCTTCATTATAGAGAGACTGGTGGCTGGCAGCCAAGTTCAACCAAGTTATCCCTAAAATGATCCTAGAGAGATAGAATATAGCGCAGTGCTAAGAGATTTTCGATTGACAATGAGTTGTAATCTGGAATCGGAATTTGCTGAAGATGCAAGACAATTTTATACCCAAATTAATCATTTCGAAAGTTTATCCTTCGTATCCCAAAATAAACAAAGCTGTACACTTCGTGTGAAGAATCAATGTTCAAGGAAGAGTTCATTCTAGACCTTAAGTGGCGTGGCTCCTCGTCCACAAATTATCTGTACAGTATCATGGGCCCGAAAGCCACCACCTGGAAATCATGATGTAAAGCGGTTCAACCGGCTATGCGAACCTATCTGGAGATATACACTCCTTTCTTCCTACCACCAATAGACTAGTGCATGTTACCGAGCGAGGGATCGCTCCATTGAGAACAATACTTCTTAAAATCTATACCTTAGCTTCTTTGTGGTTCATAGATCTAGATAAGTCAATGGGATGGATCTCACATCATAATCTCGAAGACCTTCTGTTGGCCGCCATCCGAGATACAAGGTTCTCTTCTCATTCCAGTTGAAATGCGGCCATTAAAATTTAGGGCCCGGTGGGCCAAAGTGAATTTAGGAAGATCTAGGGCTAGATAGTGAGCAATGGTGGTCCCGTGGATGGCAGTGAGACACCTAGAACTTTGGGGCGATGCCAAGAGCGCGGCCGATGCCAAGCCTACACGGAACAGTTCCACTCTGGGGGAATCCTTGTCACGCCCGAACTAGATCACTTCGTATTCAGAACATTCGGGGCCTAGCACGTCTATACTTTGTGGTATACTTTGTGGAAACTTATTTTTAAATCTATGAATATTTTAGGCGAGCTAATGCCTCGGAAAACACTGTCATCTGCAAACCCTTGAAAGACATACGGTGATCTGAAAACAAGTTACGCAAGATAATGATTAGTTACTAACGCTGTAATGCCTTATGATACTGGTCTATGTCAATGCAAGTTGATATGTTTGTTGCATGGGTGTTCTCCACGAAGTTCTGAGTTCAAACAAGCTCCTTCTAGATATTAGATATTAACATACAATATGGAGGCGCCTCTTGTTTCTATGTTTTGTTTTTGTCTTGGAGCCGAAAATTTGTTAAAGCAAGTGGACTAGTATTGAGATCTCCTGGCTATGAGAGGTTCATGCTCCCTTTGGAACATGGTAGAGCTGAAACTGCCCAAAGCTCATTATGTAAAAAACAATATTGATGCATGGAACGTAACAATTCACCAGAGACCGACATTCAAAACAGATCGGCATTCAAACAGATCAGTCGGGGTCTAGTAAAAGAAACAAGGTTTAGAAAGCCCGCGTTGACATCTGGGGTTTGTCTGGACCTCTCTCATGCAGAGTCATGCAGGGTCCAGCAACAGCTTATGTGACGTCACGCTTCGGGCCCAACCATGGTTGAGGCTTTCTCTCTTTATTCTCTTTATTTTCTTTATTTAGATACTTACATATGTATTTTCTTTTGTATTTTTATTTTTTCCCCCGGACTTTGTCGCATTGGCTCAACAGTCTCGATCTAGCTAAATTGCCTGTTCGGTGGCATTTGCTGCCCAGATTGATGAAGGATGAATGGAAAGTAAAGCTTAAAACACCTATAATAACCTGCTATAAATGTGTAACTCAATATATCAAGGTTCGTATAGGCATAGATTGACTTTCAAGAAATCGATACAGCGTGCATGCATGTATGTCCAGACATAAGCAATTGATAATAACATGATCATGAAAAAACTCTGGAGGCAACATGAGAATATTTCCCGGCGTCAAGGAAGTGAAAGATACATTCTCACAATACGGGTACAGATCTAAACGAACGGGTCCATCATCAAATCAGCTCTGATTCTCTGATTCTACTTGAGATGCATTATCGTTGAACGTGAACTAAAAATGCTATTTTGGGCCAGCTTAGTTCTTTATTCCTCCTCGGCCTCGCTGTTGAGCTAAATTGATAGAGGACGTCGCTTCCTGTTCAACATAATGAATTGCTTTGGAACTATTTACTGCCGTTTAGTATTCTTGGGCCTGGACAAGCAATTTTTCCGAAGAAAAAAAGTCTCCACGGTTTGCATGTGTGGTGTGGTAATGAAGTCGCGTGTTTCCCATGTCGTGTCTATTTTGACTTTCCGCAACCCAGTTTTGTCCAACACATTTATTTAATTTTATAAGCGCATCGCTATCACTGGCTTAAATAAATTGGTCTGGTCTTAAGATCAAGTCCAGGCACTTTGAGGCCGTTAGTTTGGCGTTGTTTAGCCCTTCAAAATAGCTGTCTTGGCTGGTAAACAGGCGTTAACTTGGCTCCTCTGAGTTCGACCACGGTTCGTTATCCTAGACATCGGTAATTTTGCCTGCTTGCGAGCCACATCGGATTAGGTGCTAAAATTAGCAGATAAAGCTCCCTAGATTGATGGAGATGTCACTATTATATCATCTGATACTGAGTGGCGAGTCCGGTATCCTGTAGCTATCCATGGAATCCTTGGTGTCAATTTCTAGTTTGATTAGATATTTTGCCAATAGAAAGTCCCAACTTAACAAATACCCCACAGAAGAAATAATGGGCCGAAAGTATGGCAAATACTTATGGATGTGTACGAAGACCTAAAGCGCTCACAGGTCAAACCTCTTTTTGGAGTGGTGGGGGGAGGGGGATGTGTCAGCGCATTAAGAACCGGCATACCGAGGATTTATTAATTCTATATGTTTCATAATAAGTTCATAATCAAAATGCATATGTAGATTAGGGTTTACCTATAAGCTTTCTTGTCACCGGATATTAGCTGAGGTCTTGGCAAGTATTCTACTGACGTTTCATGCCACGATACCTAATTATGGGCTACGTGAATCGTTCTCAAAGTCTGTCGGAAATGATTGATAGAAGACATAATCAAACTTGGAAAAGGTTAATAGCAATAAAATGTCGGTTGTAGCTCCTTCAATGGCCCCAAGAAAAGAAAGTATGCCAATAACATGGAATCACGCTCTCCTGTCTACGAGAACCTTCTGGAGATTGAGAATGATCACCGGAAAGTCTGAAGTCCATCAATAACACTTCATACAGGTTATCAAGCTCTTTCATACACCCATAGCACTCGATAACTCTATCCTTCAACTTCTGAAATGCCACTTCTTTTTCTTGGGAAACCGTACAGCCCTTGAAATGTTTCAAATCCTCCGACAAAACTTCTCGAAGCTTACCCATTTCCACCATAAATTCTTCCAAGAGAGCGGTCATATTAGGAGAAATCCCTTTAAAAGCACTGACCAGTAAATTCGGAATACGCTTATAGTATTCATCCAGATCCGTGTCGATGGCGTTGATATCAGATTTGTAAGGTGTTCCCCGCAAGACCTCCCGATGGAAGGATTGAAACCAGCTAGATCCAGTTCTGCATCCTGTTGTAACTCAGACTTATCATAGCGTTCAAAGTCATCCAAGGTATTTGCCTATCTCAACCATTGGGTAAGACGATTATGGACTACTGGGCTGTAAGCAATTGTTTTGGCATCAAACCTGTCCACATCTGAGCACAACCCTCGCATTTCCTAAGATCAATGATCATTAGAAATGTTCCTTGTACAAGACGGTAAGATGATTTCCTCAAAGAATTAGTAGACTTCACTTTACCTTTATCAAATAAGCCCGACATCAGCAGCTGAAATAGTGCTTTTGCTGTGCTATGGTTGTACCTCTGTGGATGCTTTTTCGTGCATGCAAGTAACTGATCTGCTGAGCACTGTAGCCTTTGAAAGGTGGTAAGCTCAAATTGACGGCGGCTCAGCCACGCCATAGTTTCTAAAGTAGCCTCGAGAGACTGTGAATTAACATCCTCATTAAAACTATAGTTTGGTTTGTCACTGCAGTTGAATTCTGTCAGGCAGAAGACCAAAGGTGCTTGCTACAGTTTTATCAGTATGGACTCTAGTTAAGCGCTTCTGTAGGCCCAGAATGGACCTTTGAAGAGAAGAAAATCGGTATAGGTTGTTCCAATCAGCTAGCGTGGGTGAAGATATCGGGGGGCGTTCTATCTTATATTATTAATTACCTCTAGTATTAGATTTAGCTTCTACGTAAGGATCTAGATTCTAGAATAATAAGGAATATAGAATACCTTTCGAAGACTTCTAGAGAACGTTTTTAGGGCTCTAAGAGAAATAGAACGCCCGAACTACAGAATAGCCCTAGGCCTATCGAAGTATATACTCTTATATATTAGCCCTTTCTCTTAAAAATCGTATTGGAGTAGATTTCTCGTATCTAGGTTTACCTAATATCTAGTAAATCATTCCCCTACTCCCCTACCATCTAATCATTTAATTAATTACGCTGCATCTGAAAACCTTCGTTTCTTTTTTTCTTTTCTTTTTTTTTTTACAACTAGTCTAAAGCCCATGTGTCCGGGTACCTCAAAGCCAAACAAATTCCTATAACTAAGAGTCATGCCAACTATGCTACTACATAATTGTCATATGGACTACTAGCAATGGTTGCTTAGACCGCCCAATGCTATACACAGATATAGTTCTCATGTTGACACCAATGAAAACCCCCCACTCAACCCACCCGAAAAATACAGCACACTCACTTACCACATCTCCACAGAAGATAACCCAAAAAAAGAAAGCATGCAACAGTGAAAATTCGCTAGTGGTCACCCACGTAGTAACAGATTATAGCTAGTCTCTAGTTCCCTTAAATATAAAACGCGTATAGTAGATTAAAGTAGCGAACGAGTAAATATATAAGTAGATTTTACTATCTTAGGATAAAAAAACGTATAGGACGGGCATTATCAATCAATCTCTACTCATTAATGGGTATGGTAATTTCTATATTAAGTTCGTGTAACCCTTCCGTGAATTCTCCTGGTGACTTATATTATAACTGTGTCACATGTGCTTTGATGGCCATGCAGACCGCAAAATCACACATTATACGGAGTACTCCGTACCATGTTATGCAAGGTGATGATCTACAAATGAATACCCAAAAAGCGAACCAGCTGCTGATAGATTTTGAAGCCTACTTAAAATATGAAATCCGCACTATTCAGTTCTTTTATTTAAATCGCCGATTTGATTTCAATCAATAAATACCCGAAGCAATTCCAATAATTGGTCCAGCAACTGTCACCATGTGTCGAAAATCCGACATCGCGCCATTCATCTGTTATTGTTCTGCATATCTGGTCATCATTCTCTATCATACACGACGACAAGTTCGAATGTATAGCACAAAGTTCTCCAAGAACAAGGTGTGCCTATTCATACATATTGGGACGGGGGTCATGGAATTGGGTCGGTACCATATCTCCAAAGCCCGACTTGGCAATGATAATATCCTCCCCGAGGTGATAGATGTGGTGTCTTGCTTCATCTGGTCTTGGACCAGTTTGGTTCTCGTAAAGACGCTTCGTCGTGGCGATCCACGTACAACTCGGCCCCCATACCAAACGGGTGCATTGCTGCGCCCGGTCATCTCCACCATATCATACCTACTTCTACTGCCAAGCCTACACAAAGTGTCTATCTCTGCACTCGACAGCTTCCTTTATGCCCGATTGGGGATCTTTTTTTTCACTTACACGCCGTATCTGCGTGGATACCCGTCCAGTACATTTTACTCCATCTCTATCCCCCTGTCTGCTGTTATCAGTATTCATGAAAGCGGCGTTCGCGGCGCGTCCTTAGTGTTTATCCTTGCGATGGCCTGCGTCGCAAAATTAAATGAGTGGGTGACGCATAGATCAAGACTCGTGCAGGGGTACGTCATGGCAATCCATGCTTCGAGCATGTCCTAACTTCATGAAAATAGATCGGAAGCCCGGTCATATATGGCTATGCTCGAAAAATGTCTCCTTGCTGGGTTGATCCATTCTGGATTCGCTGATCTAGACAGGCTGCGAGAAGTTTCCAAGAGTGACGCGCTGATGAAGCCTCTCAATGACGAATATGTACCAAAACTGGAACAGAGCATCTGATTTTGACTATCATGACTGGTTACAAGAGGGGCATATAATACTCGCCTCGACTCGCCGGTTGTCTTGCTGCGCTCTGCCCCAAGGAGCCGATTTGAACACACCGCTGTAAATTTCCGGAATTTAGAATAGAATATGAGAGCATGCACCAAGTAAGAAGCTTTAAAGAATTTACACAAAGTGACCTGAAAGCAAGATTAGGCAGTATTCGATTGCGAAGTTTTCTTTGGTAGATAAATGAGGATCTTCCAAAAAAATGGGTTCATACTACATGGCTGCTCAGTGTAGGGCCTAAGACAGGCCCCACGGCTCCTCAATTGCACCGCGGGGCCCTGGCCTGAGTCCCCCCATCCTTAACTATGAAGAGGGAATGGATAATGCCTACCTTGTAGGTAATGGTAGTATTTGGTAATAATAGCCAATAAGATTAAATTCCGTCATGGCACACTTTGTCGCCCGTTAATGGCTCCGTTGTTGACTTCATGGGATCTAGGTATATGTATTTGTGGATATTTGGCCCCCACCCAAACAAGATTAGTTTCTGCTTGGCTTAGGGTATCTTGCCGAATCCATGTATACATAATTTGCCCACGTATTTCACATAACGCTATTGAGGCTCGGATTGGAGTAATTTAATTTTTGAAGTGGGAAGTACGCAGTTTGTGACACAAGAAGGTGTGATTTTATTTATCTTTTCGTTAACTATCCCTCTAACTACTGCTCTGTATAGTTAAATGAGGGCTGTGTTATGGGTATATCACGTGACAACAACAGCTGCCACTGATCTAAGTGGTGGCTGTCGATCCTGACTAAGCAAAACCCCCGCCATCAGTCAGCCCACTACGGAGACCGAAGAACTGTTGAGAAGTACCGGTACCTAGCCGAACATAACGAAACCGTACTAGAACGGAGTACCAGTACTTGCCACGTTCTGGGACCTTGGTGGATCCCCAAGCCCGTGAGTTTTCCTTTCCCCTCTATTCTCCTTTTCCCTCTTTCCTCTTTCCTTTCTCATTCATACACCTTTGGTCAGTTCATTCCTACAAAATCACTTTTCGATAATTCTTTCTAACAATCAGCAGTTTTTGAATACATATTTCACATAATGTCTGCCCCCGCACAGAAGTTCAAGGTCGCTGACCTCGTATGTCTCTCAATCACTTTTTTTTTTTTTCCTCCTTCATTCATTGACCATTCCCATAGTCTCTGGCCGCCTTCGGTCGCCGCGAGATCGAGCTCTCCGAGGTTGAGATGCCCGGTCTCATGGCCATCCGTGAGAAGTACGGTGCCGACCAGCCCCTCAAGGGTGCCCGTATCGCTGGTTGTCTTCACATGAGTACGAATTGATCCATCACAAAAGGCAAAGCCCATGCTGACCGCTCCTCCAGCCATCCAGACTGCTGTCCTCATCGAGACCCTCACTCACCTCGGTGCTGAGGTCACCTGGACCTCTTGCAACATCTTCTCCACCCAGGATCACGCCGCTGCCGCCATTGCCGCCGCCGGTGTCCCTGTGTAAGTTTTCATTCTTACAGAAATCTTTTACATTTCATACCCCTTCGTGGACGTTTCGTCTGACCATTGTGCTCTACAGCTTCGCCTGGAAGGGTGAGACCGAGGAGGAGTACCAGTGGTGCTTGGACCAGCAGCTCCAGGCCTTCAAGGATGGCAAGAAGCTCAACCTCATCCTTGATGACGGTGGTGACCTCACCTCCCTCATCCACACCAAGTACCCCGAGATGCTCGATGACTGCTTCGGTGTCTCTGAGGAGACCACCACCGGTGTCCACCACCTCTACAAGATGCTCAAGGAGAACAAGCTCAAGGTTCCCGCCATCAACGTTAACGACTGTGTCACCAAGTCCAAGTTCGACAACCTTTACGGCTGCCGTGAGTCCCTTATCGATGGTATCAAGCGTGCCACCGATGTCATGATCGCTGGTAAGATCGCTGTCGTCGCCGGTTACGGTGATGTCGGCAAGGGTTGTGCCCAGGCTCTCCACTCCATGGGTGCCCGTGTCATTGTCACTGAGGTCGACCCCATCAACGCCCTCCAGGCTGCTGTCCAGGGTTACGAGGTTAACACTATGGAGGCCGCTGCCCCTATCGGTCAGATCTTCGTCACCACCACTGGTTGCCGTGACATCCTTGTTGGCCGTCACTTCGAGGCCATGCGCAACGACGCCATTGTCTGCAGTAAGTTGTTTTGAATGAAAAATTTTGCGGATCAATACTAACCGTCTTCTAGACATTGGTCACTTTGATATCGAGATTGACGTCGCCTGGTTGAAGGCCAACTCTCAGTCCGTCCAGAACATCAAGCCCCAGGTTGACCGTTACAGCCTCAACGGCAAGAACATCATCCTCCTCGCCGAGGGTCGTCTTGTCAACCTTGGCTGTGCTACTGGCCACTCTTCTTTCGTCATGTCCTGCTCTTTCTCCAACCAGGTCCTTGCCCAGATTGCCCTCTTCAAGGCTGAGGACGAGGCCTTCGGCAAGAAGTACATTGAGTTCGGTGCCGCTGGCCGCAAGCCCATCGGTGTCTACGTTCTCCCCAAGCAGCTCGACGAGCAGGTCGCTCGCTGCCACTTGGAGCACGTTAACGCCAAGCTCACTGAGTTGACCCCCGTCCAGGCTGACTACCTCAGCATCGATGTCAACGGCCCCTTCAAGCCCGAGATCTACCGTTACTAATTTCTTTACATTTTCAACTGCGTTCGATGATAATCTTGGGAAATAGACTTTCAACATGATTCGACGATGTTATGATTGGCATATTCGAGTTCTCCATCAACTTAGAACTCAAAAGTGGTTGTCCTTCAACGGCATAAAAAGTGGCCTGCACCGGAGGTGTGTTTCTAATGTTTTGTTTTGGCGTGGGATGACCTGGGATGGTCTTGCATTCAACACTGCGTGATGGGATTTTATTCTTGATACCTTATTTCGGTGTGTAGGCCTCCATGGGCCGATTGTGATAGTGTAGAACTTCAACAAATCGAAGCTATGCGTCAACATTTCATTTCTTGCGTAGTTGCTTCCGTAGATGATTGGCTTGAGTTCGTGTTTCTGGCTATGCGTAACATCTATTCTCCGCGGATCAATTTGACCAGTTCATCTGCTACTGCCACGGCAAAGTCAGGATTATTGATGTCACGCGAATCTCGCACGACTAATACCCCACTATCCTCCAATTCCTTCTCCAAAGTCAAAAACAATGCCTCATCTGCCTCTGTATCCTGGAATGTCTGACCAGGAACGTCTAACATGCTCACGCCACCAACAGGCAGAACCACCTTCGTCCGCGTCAGTTCTCCTTTGCCCCTCGAATCCCGCAACAAGTTCCCTGCTATAAAAACCCCAATATCCGCACACTCTTTCTTGGTTGTGCGCATAAGCGTAACAGTCGCATTATGCTCATGAAACAACCTCCCCGCCTCCCGAAACGCAGGTGGGACACTCCCCACCTCCCCGAAATTAACCATATCACACGCTCCAACACTAACAACCCTCGGAATATCCCGCACTGTAGCCGCAGTCAACCGTCCAGCCCCAGCACTAAGAACCCCACCAACAACCTCATCCGCAATCTCCGTAGTTGTCAAATCAAGCACAGCATCAATCTGCTCCTCCCTCACAAGCCTCTCCAGAGCCCTCCCCCGGACCCCGTAGCATGAAAAACATAAACCTCACAACCAGGAAGGACCTCTTCAAGACGTTCCCGGGCGCGTGTGACACCAGGCGTCGTAACTCCGAACATGGATATACCAATCTTCACACGGGAAGATTCATCGACCTTCTTCTCCTTCTCACCCGGCTCTCGTTTCAAAAACGAACTCGCCATCCCGGCAATCCCACCAGCAGCGTTATCAAGAACACCCTCCAAAACACGGTTCCGGCCCGCAATATCGACAACGCTGTACATCATGCTGATATCTGTTTCGCCGATGTATGGTCCCACGTCCCCGGATGCCATGGTTGATACTAGTAGTTTGGGGAATCCGACTGGTAGCGCGTCGCGCATGACTGCTGCCGCCAGTGCTGTGCCGCATGAGCCGCCGATGGCAAGAATACCGTGGATTTGGTGAGATTTGTGGAGGTGAGTTACATGTTTTGTGGCGTAGGGTGTGAGTGTGGTTATATACTCGGCCCGTGGGAGGGTTGCTAGATCTGGGATTGGGGTTGAGGAGGGTGAAGCGTTGGTTAAGGCGCTTTGGGGGATAGCTATTTCTTCATGAGTTGTTTGGTTTCGGCCGATGTCCATCAAAAGGACTGTGGCGTTGTTGGATTCGATTTGGGCTTTTGTGTAGAGGAGCTCCGGGAGTTTGGTGTCACATGTTCCTAGTAAGAGAATTGTGGGGGTGTTTGAAGGCATTTTTTGGTTTGGATTTTTTGGGCTTTGCAATTGGAGAAATGGAACTAGGTATTTGTTGAAGTTACTTGGTGAACTTGGAAAGTGTATGAAACTGGAGGTGACGTTGAAGCTGAAGTGGAAGTGGGGTGCTGGAAATATTGCGGGGTTGGTCTACTTGGGATGTGATACCCCTACAATGTATGTACAGATGCAACTATACCGGATTTGATGTCAGTTCGCTGGGATTGTCGGCGATCCCTAGACTGATGGGACTGGTTAGGGAAAGGGAGTACCGCTGTTAGTTTTCTTTTACTTGCTTAGGATCGAGACTGCTAGGATCAACGGTCATGTTGACCAGTCCTTTTTTGATACGCAGTTTGAATTGGAAGGCTTGCATGTGGATAGACCTTATAAGTCAGGATATATATTAAGGGACATGCTCTGCTTTACTCAGTTTGACTCGGTGATCAAAAAGCGGCAAGGGGTGAGCAATAACAGAAAGGGAAAGGTCTTGCCAAGCATTATCCAGTACATATTGTTGAGGCAAGTGGACGAAATTGAGGTGTAAAGAATAACATCGGAAACATAGAATAGTAGCTGACTGTCGATAGTATGTTTTGGAAATATATGTATGCTCATTCCGCTCATTCGTACAAATATTTCCCATTTCGTCAATGTCTGTCTATATCACACACTCATGCGTATAAACTAAAGTTTAGCAGATCGACCGGCCTTGAATTGCCGAATTCTGTATTGCGTCAGTGACATACTCGATAGATTCAATTGCCGAAACATACTTATCCTCATCCGCCAGCTCAAACAACACATCTTGTGCTCCTTCCCACAGAGTCAAATTCCCAAGCGCATGCAGGTTCTCAGACCCTTCAGTGATAGTCAAGAAGTGATTGGCGGCAAGCGCTCCCATCTTGCTTGCGAAAGCAACTCCTCCATAGCAGAAGAGGAATTCGGTCTCCGAGATACCCCCGGGGTACAGCAGAATCTGACCAGGCGCGGGATGCGCCGTGTGGTTTTCGAAGGGGATGTTGAAATTAGTCTCACCCAACGGAATCCACATCCCCTCACCGCTCCATCGTACGTGAATGAGCTTTTGGCGGTATGGGAGGAGAGATCGAAATAGTTTGACTGTCTTGGGAGCTGCTGACTCGAGTTTCGCAAGGAATTGGTACGGACCAGCCGTGATCAGAATGGTAGAGTTTGTCATTTTCGAGTTTAATGGGATTTCGATGAGACGTTAGGTCTCTGTTGTTATTCTTCAGGCTTTTAAAGGTGGAGGTTCTTGATGTTTCCCGCGGTCCATAATTTAGCTCGCTCCTTGGCGGTTGGTCTGTCCAATGGGCTCGTGGCTTTCCCGATATCATCCACTCGGATATCGCCTTCTTCCACGTTCTGATGTGCTCTTTATATACATGTGGGGCTATATTGCACTATTGCACTATTGTACGGAGTTCGGCATTTAAGGTGGGGAAACTCGGACTTCATGGATTCTACCAGAATGAAGGCGGCAAACATAGGGGCCAAAGTGCATTGTACAAGTGACTATTACGCTGACCAGGTGGAACGGCTAAATGCAAATTAAATATCAGGAGGAGCAATGGAAGAATATAGCAACAATATCTCGGGCACGCCGCATAGTCTAGTCATTAGATGGTAGCCGCACGCTCAACTCATGTAAAAAGCCAGGTCTGTTTATATATAACGATTATTCGGCGGTATCTATAGGCATTATCAAAAGGACTGACTATATTGTAACACTTCTATAAATAATGTTTTGCATCTTTCAAAGATCCTTGGATTTGATGAGAGAGAGAAAGAAAATCAGAACAGTTGGAACGCTTATTTGAATTGGAAGACTAGCTCTAGTTATGGTCTATTAAACAAATACATCACACAGAAAAGCCTAGTTTATCAAGTAGGAATATCAAATCAGCTTGACCGCTGTTTCAAACTCATCGAGGAAAGCCCATAGTGTTTTCTCCCGCCACTTCTTCTCCTTCCACCCATTAGCCGACAAAGGAAAGAGATCCACAGATTTCAATAGGCTGCGATCATGAGCATATATAAACCAAACATTGCTGTCTGCATCAGCCACCTGTGCTTTCTCAATTGTATCTATTGTCTGTTCAATGTCTTCCCCTATGGCTGGTCGGAAGAATGGCTTGTCCACTGAACCAGTCCGTCGGACTAGCAATTTCTCGTATACTGAGTCCCCAGGACATGGGAAAGAAATAGGAGTAGCGAAGCTGGGTTGGATATCGCCAGGAATCCGCAGATATTTCGACGGTCGAATTTCCCCACTATGGTGACAGAGGTCACCTCCCATGAAAATGAAGGTGTCGGGATTAGTCGTGGTTCGTGCCAATGCACCAAGGTGACCGACTGTGTGACCAGGACTATCTATGATATAGAATGAACCATCACCGAAATAATCGACAGCTCGGAACTCGCCAACTTGGACAGAGTTTGAGAAGTCTATTTCGTGTATATTTCGTCCGCTTTCATAGAATGAGAGTTAACGGATGAACAAATTTCCATTTCACAATCAAACACTTACGCAAAGTCACTTTCGCGTACAAAGGCATCTGGCTTCGCCGGATAACCAGGAAGAAACTCGGCCTTGAAACCAGGGCCGACAATGAGCTCAGTGGAAGAAGGAAATCGGGATGGGTCACCGATATGATCCCAGTGCCAGTGACTTCCCGCGAACAGAAAAAGTCAGTATCTTACATTGTACGGTTGCTTATCATTATTAATAGATAGGTGTTGTACTGACCTCCAGATGATGGCAGATATTTCATTCGCCGCGATCCCATTTCTGTCGAGAATGTCGATCACCTCTTCCTGGACGTCGACTTTCCATCCCTGTCGTTTGATATGTTCACAGATTGCCGGTGAAAACGAGTCCAAATCTTTCGGAACTCCAAGATCGTAAAGGATCTTTTGACCCGAAGGGTGCTCGATCAGGAATGACCAAGCCGGAAGGGGGAGCATATATTCCATTCCCTCCATTGGAGGTTCCATGAGAAACGCCAATTTAAAGTTATTAATCCTAGTAGTCGAATCGATGATTCGAACCTGGACGCTCTGGTCGCCCGGTGGCACAGTAAAGTTAGCGTTGGAGAGGTGCGACATGATGAGATGACACCGAGAATTGTAATAACTTTGCGCAGCCTCGAAAGATGCGGGATACAAGAGATACAAACTCCAGAATTTTATGTTTCTATGGGGGCCAACTGCCGAGCGAAACACTGTGAAATTCGCGAGGGGGTAGTTGGGGGGTGTCATCATCTCTGGCGTGATTGCGGGAGTGGGGTAATCACCTTGGATCCTTCGGGATACGATTAGCAAGCATGAAGAGGCTCATTACTGCTAACGCCATGCGAAATGCGGTCACCTGGGCCGCAGCGAGCATTCTCAAAATATGACTGCCAGCTTGGATCAAAAACATGGCACCGGTCAGGGGGCCGTTCCTCGGGAGTGTTATGGCCTTCACTACTGTGTTCACAGTGTCTGTCCCATTTTACACCCTGGGATGATGCTCATGTGCTATCAATAGGTCGAAAAGTTTATTTCAATATAGAATTGGATACTACATGAGAAAAAGATAGTAACGAACAACGCGTATCTTAACCTAGGGAGATCGAAGACCTACCCATTTACCACCCTGCCTATAAGACCGATCCAAAACATGCACTTAAACTCGCTTGAGAACAGAGCCAGTAACAGGATACTCCACACTGACCAGTCGACCATCAACCAGGTTGAAAATAAACTCATCAGCGGGCCCAGCAAAGTCAAGGTTCATCCATACGAAGGAATTATCGAACAAACCCCCCTTCCCACCTTCCACCGCAGCACGAGGCTTGATCGGGGGCTGCGGCTCTACCATACGGTGCGCCACGCGTAGAGTACCCTTAGTCCTGTACAAATAAGACAAAGACCTCGAGAACGAGTTGAGCCCAGTCGGGTAGAGGCGCCAATGGGCATGATCGCGGGCGTTGTTTCCCTTAATCCAGAACGACTTCAAGCCGAGCCCGGGGTGGCCTCGGTCAACAGATAACGTGATATTGGTATCCGGTGATGCCTCGTCGACAAACGTGCCAGCTAAGTTTCGTCTGGCATTTTCTGCTGCTGCGTATTCTGCCGCAGGAATGAATGTCCCACCAACCACGTTGCGCAAGGGCCACCGGGCGGGCGTGGCAGTGAAACCGGCCACCAAGATGGAATATCCAATACCGTGATCTGGTGACAGAGCAAATATGGATGTATAATCGACGTTTCCACCGGCCTTGGTATAGAGGTCTGAGATCCGAGTACGGTTTGAGCCTGGGGTAACGGGGATCTCAAGGCGAGAGATTTCCCATGGGGCTCCGACAAGCTCGACCAAACTGCCAGTTCCACTGCTAGGTTTCATCCATTGGGATGTTGTATCCGGAGAGAGTAGCTCGGAGTTCAAGATAGCAAGACCTGCTGTGCGGAGGTCTGCGGCGTTGGAATAATAACTGCCAGTTCTGTAGGACAGGTTAGTCTGTTTCTCTTAGTCGAATTTGGAAACAGGACAAAAAGAGTAAAGAGGGAAAAGGAAATAGAAAAAGGACAACATACGATGCAACGATTTCCACATCGCCGGCCCATGATGTGTTCTTGTCAATGCTGCGGCGATCGATAACATTAAGATCCGAACCCGTTGGCACTGTCGTCGACATGCTCTCCAGGTCCAATGGATCAAATAGAACCTCATGGACAGCTTCCCTGTAACTCATTCCCGAGAGACGTGCAAGTACCTGTCCCAGGATCGCAAAGCCGCCATCAGAATAGACAGCATTTCGGAATGGAGATACCACGGGCTTTCTCTCGTCGCGGAAGAACTTCAGAAGATCTGCGTATGAGATCTATTAGCGACTTCCTTACGAATAACATCGATTCTTTGAATTACCTTCAGGTGAATACTGCAATGGCTTATCGAGATCCGCGTATTCTGTGAGGAAGTCTAGCAGAGAGGTTAGGAGCAGTAAACCAGGATTCCATAAGGACACAAACCAGCCACACCCCCAGACCCAGCCTGCTGATTTGCCAACGCTCCAACAGTGATATCCTCCCAGCGGATGCTATCCAATGGTTCACTATCCGAATTACCCGCTAGTTCGGGGAGATACTTCGTCACAGGGTGGGCGAATACTTCTATGCCAGCCTTAGCGATGATTGCGTAGACTGTGAAGAGTTTTGTCACACTTCCGATGCGTGAGATGGTCTTGTCATTGAGTTCTCCAGATGTCAAAGATGGTTTTGAGTTTTCTCCGACATGGGAATAGCTATAGATGGATTTATTGGTAGCGGCCGAAAACACGTCAATATGAAAGGCCAAATCGGTACGATTGAGTTCGCCAGTTGAGAAGAGGCTATCAATTAAGCCAGGGAACTGTGATTTGGCGTGGTTGATCGCGCTTGAATTTGAAGGATCAAAGTTGGAGAGGAAGGATGGACCGATTAAGGGGACCTCATCTGTGGCGATGATGCGCGCTGTTGAGCTAGCGGCAAGTCCTAGTAGGGATGTGACCAATGCTTTGTCGAGAAGCATCGTGAAAATTTAAAATACTGGCAAACACGAGAAGGCTTGCTTATCAGAAGATTGAATGTATTCTGTCTGAAATTCAACAGCTCCTCCTATTGATCTTATATATTGATATCTATTAGTGGTTGTAGCGCACGTTGACCATCAACTTTGGACATGGCCAAGAGGCACGTAGGCCAAGCCAACACGTTGTCCACATATAGTTGGTTACGGCGCCATCCCGCCATCCTTTCCGTGGAAAAATCGATGGCGTACTATAAAAAAAAGGGTGAGCAAATTTAGCTCCAGATCAGCGACAGGTAGTAAGGATATGGCGATTTGGTGCGCTCTTGGCGCTCGTGATGGTGAACTTTAGGCCCTGAGGCAAATATCTGACATCACCTACCTACCTCTATACCTGTCAATTTGTTATTGATTTTATTGTTTGCCAATAAACCTAGAGACATCTTTTCTACGTCATGTAGGGGCGCATTAGGTACTCGGAGCTGCGCCAGGTTACGGCCCCCGATGCATAGCCCTGTGTCAAGATACTCCGGACTCCGGGTTGTATCCGAGCAATAGTTGAGGCGATCAGCACTCACCTGTTAGGATCCATGTGTCGTAAGGGACACCGGTGAGTTGTTCTCTCGGTGCTGGGGATTTCACTTGGATAATGAAGCAACGTGAGCCAACAAAGTATGAAGAAACAAGTTTATATGTAGTAGCGAACAATGAGATTCAGTCTCTAAGCACACTACATTGAACTGTTTTTCATCATAAGGTCGGATTTATATTGACATATATATTGCTATTTATTCTACAGTATATAGCTGTTGTTGAGAAACGTCTTAAAGTAATTGATGCATTGTGAGCTGTCGGCAGAGCAGCCGGACGCCATGCCTTTAGATTTTATAATCTTGCTTTTCAGATATCGCTCTCCTTCTCCATATCCGGTCATACACCCATGACTTTTTCTCCAGAAACAGGCTGTGTTGGATCTCTTGGGGAAAGCCAGGTAACTATTTACTCGGCGCGACATACTTCCTATTACGGTATTTGATCATCACCCCACCCACTGGGCACTGGATACGACAATGATATTCGGATCTATGAATGACAAGAGTGGTCAGCCGCTTATGTGGCCTTCTCATGTCCAATTGTTCCTTTAGGTGTCTTTTTAGGTATATAGGAAAGCAGTAGAAAAACATACTTAGTGAAATATATTCAAGATGTGGGTCTCCTGCAATAAGGACACCAAGCTCGTGATCTGAGCCCGGCTTAATTGTGCTACATTGGACATCGAACAGTATCGGGAAACCGAACCCATTACTCTCGTTAGCCTTTTCTATGAATAAAATTAGGGACCATATGATATTGCACAATATCCATGTTCAAAAAATGGAAACCACACTGCTGCGACAGATATATATAGCCAAGGTTTCACCACACTGGCGATGATAAGTACGACTCTATAGTGTTCGACATATTAGTAAATAAACTAGGCTGCGCACTCTTTACCATGAATTCAAGGCTGTTATCAGCTGGTTATTCAAAGCAAAAGAGTGCATTCGATTTTAATCATATCCACAGGGAGGTCAAGGAGAAAGGAAGAAAGGAAGAAAGGGAAGAACCACGTGGGTCCCCTCTCCAAAGCAAACAATGCAAACCAGACGAACATGAACACCCTGCTCTTCTATGTTGTGCATCGTGACATGTACCATCGTTGCGCTGTATACCGTTTTGAAGGTGATTGATGCACAAAACTCAAACATAGGAGACTACATCCACCAATTTCTGGCCCAGTTTCACCAGAGCGTCGAATTGAGAATAGCTGTTGGAGTTATAACCGGCTGAAGACCATTCGGGCCGAATGTGGAATTTACCCGCATGCCCGCATTTCCTCCGTCACTCTCCAACGGGCAATTTTCCTCCGTGGGGACGGGGAGCAAGTCTCGGCTAAATAAAAGAAGAGAGGTTTAAGAGGAGGAAATGTCCTTCCTCAATCAATTTAATCTTCTTTATTCCTCCGTCTCTTTCATTAACATCTAAAATGGCTCGAGTACTTGAAGGGAAATTCGGCATCGTCACTGGCGGATCGCGGGGTAAAGCCCAGCCTCCCCCGCATATCAACAGATCAAGCTAACACGCCATCTACACAGGAATTGGCGAAGCAATTGCCCGCAATCTGGCCGAAAAGGGGTGCTCATTACTACTGAACTTTACTTCAGAGTCCTCGCGCGCTCCCACCGAAGCATTGTGCTCCTCCTTAGCCACAACCCATAACATCAAATGCGAGAGCGTGCAAGCCGATCTAAGCAAGCCTACTGAAGCTGTGACAGCCATTATCGACGCCGCCAAAGAACATTTCAGCACCGAGGGCAAACTCCAAATCGATATTTTGATCAATAATGCTGGCGTATCGCAAGACCGGAACTTGAACGATGCCACCAAGGGCCCCATCGAGGCCGAGCACTTCAACTGGCAATATGCGATCAACGTCCTCGCCCCGCTCCTCCTCACACAGGCATGCGCCCCCTTCCTTCCCACCGACCGAAGCGGCCGTATCGTGAGCATCTCCAGTGTATCCTCATCCCTCGGTTTCGTGGGCCAGTCAATTTATGGTGGTACCAAGGCTGCCATTGAGGCGATGACTCGCACCTGGGCACGTGAGCTGGCAGACCGTGCGACTGTTAATGCCGTTAACCCCGGCCCGGTTGTTGGTGATATGTACTTTGCGACCGGAGAGCAGTTCTGGAAGGATATCCAGGGGTACCAGGATAACACGCCGATGAGCAAGTTGGATGTGAATAACCAGGACACTATGAGTCGCTTGACTGATGAGCAGAAGCGGTTGATTCAGGAGAAGATGGGTGGTCGTCGACCTGCTTTCACTAGTGAGGTCGCGGGTGTTGTTGGCATGTTGTGTACACCCGATGGTCTTTGGTGTACCGGCAGTGTGGTCTGTGCCAACGGTGGCATGAAGATGGGACAATAAGAGAATATAATCAATTTCATATCATCTTCCTTTGTTACCTGAATTTATGAGCGGTTTTACTAGCTGACATATCTATGTTGTAGTTGTAGAGTGACAAGTCTTTGCTCCTATCTCATCTCTCTATCTTTACTTCATATAGGGTCGTAGTCAGAACGCCACACACCTCAATAGGTCGTTAACCCCTGTCAGCGCTAAGCTTCCTTGGAATTCAGCCTCCGAACTGTGACTCATTTAATAGCCTTGAGGTGGTATCTGATGTCTGAGACAAGTAGACATAAAAGAGAGGGAAAATATACCAAAAACTCGAAATTGATTGTCCACACACACACACACTCTCTCTCTCTCTCTCTCTCTCTCTCTCTCTCTCTAGAATCAAGCCTCATATCACCAGACCAAACCAAAATGACAGGATTCTCCTTCCCACCGGACTTCACAATTCCCACCCCACGTCTCCAAATCAGCCCTTTCAACCCCACCGACCAGACCCACTGCGACTTCTTAGTCCAACTCTGGAATACAGACGATTTCATCAACTCCTGCGGGAAAACCGGAGTCACCACACCAGAAAAAGCATCCGCATTCCTTGAGAATAGAGTCTTGAAAAGCTACGCCTACCATGGTTACGGGATATTCCTAGTCTCGCGACGGACCGACGATGGTCTGCAGCCGATCGGCACTGTATCGCTCATGAGGGGAATTCCGCCAGGCCCACAGTATCTTGCTCCAGATATCGGGTTTTCCATTCTACCTGAGGAAGGTCGGAAGGGATATGCGACCGAGGCCGCGAAGGCTCTTATGGAATATGCAAATAAGACTCTTGGGGTGGATGCTGTGTTTGGATTCTGTTCGCCTGCGAATCAGCGCAGTCGGGGTGCTCTGGAGAAACTTGGGATGGAGTTTCGGGGTATTAAGCCTTTGAAGGTTTTTGGTGATGAGGAAAGTGCCGTGTATGCTTTGCCGGGGATGAGTGAGGATTTGAGTGTTTATAATATCGACTGAATCGAGGGAATTACCGTTCCATGGCAGTATCACGAAGCTTCAACATCGTCCAACTGTTGTTGGCGCTGTTCAGGAGTGAGGCGAAGCCTAATACAAAATTCGTTTCGAATTCTTTGTAGTATAATGACTGAAGAGGGTGTGCCCTCTGCAGCGAGGATTACAAGGATCTTTTGTGTGCTATACCGAGGTACAAGCTCTTCAACTCGATCTCGGATCTCTTCCCTAGTCGTGAGAGTACGGGGTTTAGGAGGTTTCCAGTGACCAAGGCATCTCTGCAGGGTGCTGCGGCTAATGGTAATATCGTATTTTTCTTTGAGAATAGCGCGAATAGCTGTATGTGAAGTCTTTTGGGTGATAAGATCGAGTATCTTTTCTTTGTGCGACTCGAGATCAATACGAGGGCGCGGCATGACAGTAGTATAGAGTAGGTATAGAGAGAGTAGGTGGAAGGATTTGGGTACAAAAGTCATATCGGGTGATGACAAGTGGCAAGTTTTAATACAGACTGACCAAGATCCAGCCCCCTAGAATGAGGTTTGGCCCTTGATAGCTATACAGCTTCGTAACCCGGTTGAACCTTTACGTCCAATATCACTTGGTATGACTTACGGCATTTGGCTATAGACCCGGTCTCCTTCCAATGGTGCTTGCAGGAAGTCTGAAGGGGGATCTTGAGGAAGCTGGTTCTCTTCCGCCCAGCGACGGACAGCGTCAAAGTTTTTACATCGATGCTGAGTGTTGAAGTCAACATAGGGCTCTGGATTCTCGGGGTAAATCCAGACTTGACCCAAAACCCCACTGTCCACGGTGCACATGAGCTCTTGGCGCAGAATATCGAGGCAATGTGCTGCGACGAGAAAAATCATCAGTCAAAGACGTATGAGGAGAGTAAAATGAAGAAAACATACACACGTGGCGGCGGATAATATAGTCATTGTTCGTGAAGGGCCCATCCCCCTGGTGTGGTAATAGTCATAGTTGTAGTAAAGAGATTGACGAAGGAGGTTCTTGTCGGCGTTAGTATACTTCATTCATAGTATGGATATGAAATATAGGACACCAACCAGGCAATGAAGGTGGTGCAAGCCTTCAACATTTGCAGGAAACCCTCCCCCATACTTCGCGTTGATCTTCACTTGGTCGGCAGCAAGGCCAGATTGTTCCGCGTCCTCTGGCGGTATTCGAACACTGCGGTCTAGTTAGAAGAGTTGTAATTAGCCAATGTCAGAGTAGTCGATTATCTTGAAGACAGACAGTTGACACCCAAGGACTCCCACGCCGCATCAACATCTGGGCCAGCATCTTGTCGGAAAACATTCTCTTTCAGGAGAGAGCCATTGAATTCCTGTAGACTATACTGGATCCCAACTTCCTTCATGACAGTCGCTATATTCATATGAGATTAATGGGGTCCATCCCAGAAGCTTGGAGATCTCACAATATTGCGAAACATGTCGACTACAAAGGCCATCCAGGTCACCACGCCAGTGGAAACCGAACAGAGTCCCGACTAGGAATACCAACGCAAGTGCACTCAACTGGAAGAGACATGCTAGGAATCTGGTGCAAGTGAGCGCCGATGTTCCATTCCCACTCCAGGGAGTGCCTTCTTCCTCGGCAAGAAGTCGCTCACCAGATTCTCGTCTAGAATCCTCTCCGTAAGAATCTTTGCTTAGCATACAGTCCATTTTAAAAATTGAAACAAGTCGACTGAATGATTTGCAAGGATAATCTGCGCAAAATAGTTTTCCAATCCATCAAGGGGGAAATAGAGCTGCCTTGGTGTCTGTGATGAGCAGACATGGCCTTCAGACCGCAACTTCAGGGATTGGACTTTGCCCAGCTTCAACACTGACATCAGATTAAATCTTCATAGTAATTGCAAATTAAAGCAACGCATACCCTGCATGTCTCACACGTTTCGCCATCCCATGAGTCTCCCACCGCGTGGTGCATGGTCAACGTGAGAACCCCTCAAGGGGTTGTCAACTACATGGGAGACAGCTTGATATTCACGAATGCATTGAGATGGCGTAAGCGTGGCTTGTATGTCTATCCAGAACGGATCAGCACTATTTGACCGCGGGTGATCGTCGAGGAATGTGAGTGAATACTCACTCCCCTTGCGCACGGGATCTGCGGAATTCTTGCAGATTTACGCGAGGTTCATCACGCAACTCAAAGATCTACGGGAGAAAGTTTGATTTTTATTGTTGTACTCTACGTTGGGTGTGTTACCCCATCTTTTGTGGTTGACTGAGATCATCGTACATCCGATCGCTTATCCCCCGCAAGACAGTATGATTATCAACTACACGTTTCGGCGGTCTCCCTTGCAGCGCCAATTCTCATCAACCCTCACCGAGGAATGGCGTGAGCCGACCTCAGACATTCTTACGAAAGGCTTCCAACTCTATTGATTAGTATCTTAAGCAGCCATGATGTGTCAATTGGGGCTGGGGTTTCTCAGATATAAATACAGGCCGACGAACCTGGTTTCAATCATCATTCTCAACTGAAAACCATCCCATCAACCACAGGATTGAAACAGCACTCCCAAAACCAACAATCGTTCATACTTTGTTTGAGATTCTTCGAGTTCACCTCCCTCCAAGATGCGCTACTCCATCGTCAACAGCCTTCTGTTTTTGGCTCTCTCGCCTCTAGGTGTCCTCGCGCGCCCCGTTGACCCCAACGATGTGGCCGGTCAGTGGGACCCAAGTGGACAGTACCGAAAGGGCCAATGGCAGAATGGCGTGTTCGTTGCAAACAACGGCGATAACCGCAACAACCAGAACGGCCAAGTTGAGCAGAGTGACCAGTGGCGCAACAACAACAACAATCAGAACGGCCAATACAATCAGAACGGTCAACAAAACAACCAAAATGGCTGGACTGATTCGAACGGTCAGTGGCATGCGAACAACCAGAACGTTCAGAACGGCCAGAATGGCCAAAACGGACAGGATGGTTGGACCGATGCGAACGGCCAGTGGCACGCCAATAATGGCGCTGTCCAGTCTCGTGATGGGGAAAATGACAACCAGAAGAACCAGAATGGCTGGACTGATGCCAACGGACAATGGCACGCCGGTAACCAAAATGATCAAAATGGTTGGACTGACGCCAATGGTCAATGGCACGCGAACAACCAGAATGACCAGAACGGCTGGACTGATGCCAACGGACAATGGCACCCCAACAACCAAATTGGTCAGAACAACCAGAATGGCTGGACCGATGCCAATGGTCAGTGGCACGCAAACCAGAAGCGCCAGGAACCCTACCGCCAGGCAACCCCCACCACCAACGAGAATGACCGTCTGAACGAGGCTGCCCACGATAACAACAACCCTCAGGTTACTCCCAGCTCCCAGAACAGCAAGTACCAGAGCTATGGTAACTACAAGAACTATGGTTCTTACCAGAACTACCCCACCAACGGACAGAACCAGGCCCAGAACAAGGATACCAAGGCTGTCACTGGTCAGCAGGAGTAAATTTGAGACTTCCTGGCACATCACCCTGGGCTTGAGGAAAGTCAAAATGAATTGGCAATTTGGTTTGGAGGAAAGACATGGTTTGCATTAGGACACGAACTGTATACGCTCATTAATGACTTTTTGGCCGATGAATTGGGTAACGACTTTCAAGATTACTGGAAATGATCGATGAGGAAAGGAGGAAATTGGGTATAAAGTTATAGCAGAATCAATATTGACTTTTGAAAATTTCGCTTTCTTCTCATGCATACAATAAATTATATCTGATGTCGACCAAGCATTTGAATGATTCATTCACATTAAAACGGTTCTGCAGGCTTGTTGGATATCTCTCGTGTTTATATCATGATTATAGGGCTTAAATAAAGGTTCTGGAAGTCGGCTCATCTGAAAATATCCACTGGTTGTAAACGCAAGGATCAAGCTGAGAGGTACAATTTTACTCAAAGAGCCTATGCTTTGGGACCCTTCGATTTGTGCTTCAGTCGAGGGACATTAGTAATTATGACTCGGACCTTTGGGGAGATTGAAGAGGCATTCAAGACTAGGTCGCCTGGAAGAAGGATTAAATTCGGCCGGAATGTGTAGCTCTATGTACCGCACATAGTCAATAGGCTACCCAGCTAGACCACTTTGTGAGATGAATAGGGGGTTGTCAGATTGGTTGGCAGTCATCCAGGAATTCCCGAAGAATAGATACTATTTCGGTAATGTTTAGATTAATTGAGCTTGTCGAGGGGTTTTATCAGCAAAATAAACATCCACTTCGTAAATAGTTGTACTCCGTATTGTATCTCGTCTTTACCGTTTGCACATGTCACATGCCATCGCTCTTTCTTTCTTCGTGTTTGTTTGTTTATTTGTTTTGTTTGCATGGTTTGCATGGTTTACACATGGTTTGCGTCTCTTTGAGCTGTCCTTCCACTTCCATCTTAATCCTGTGTACTTCGGCAGGTGAGAAATAACACAGTGCAAACAATATATTTCAGAAAGGTGGATCCAACAACCTGTGCAATTTGGCGCTGTTGCATCTGACCAACATGTTGTGCTGAGACACACCATAGCCACAACTCCATATGCAGAGTCAGCGACTAGTGCTCGCGTTCTTTATCGTGGAAGTGTGCAGAATACGATCTTCTGTATTGGTCATCGTGGATACGAATGGGGCCGAAAGCACTTTTTAAAACAAAGGTGAATGGTCAAGTTACAGTGGCCATCATCCGTAATTGTTTGAAAGGATTGGAATCCTTGAGATTGACAGCGAATTAACGGCATCCGAGGTCCAGGAGGCCGGCGCTAACAACTATCTCCACGGCACGAGGTTGTAGATAAAGGGAATCCTCGGGAGCACTAGTTCTAGCGGAGAGAAAGGGAGCAACTAAACGAAGCTTGAATTCTCTTAAGAAAGCGGAATGAGAAAGGAGGAAAGAAAGCGAGACGGGGTGTTACATCTCCGCGACCACATAAACCCTCATATCTCGCTCCATTACCAACACGGGCCTTGGAGCTTGTTGGATCTAAGAATCAAGCGGCTCTTGGCGAAAAGCCTTTTCGGATAATTGTGTATGCTTGGCGCGAGGCTTTTCCCTTTTTGTATTAATCCCCTATGGTTGGGGGTCAATTCTCAAGGAGAATCGGTCTGCAGATCGTGAGATCTGGGATCCTCAGCTCTCCAGGCCTGCTTATTTCTGCCATAAAACAAGCGGGTATTTAAGGGCTGTATTCGGTATTGCAGATTAAAAATCGCCAACAATCACTATTCACGTTCCTTAAGACTCTGGATCTTCCCCTGGTGCTAAGACTATTAGTGTCCGGGCTTTTCTTTCCCCTCACCAACTCCCTCTACGCGTGGGAAGTTGCTCAATCATTGACCCACCTTGATCGCCCTGATCGCCTTTGTTCAAAAAGACTATGGCATTTGCACCTTCCCGTCGAGGCCCCGTCTCCTCGGGTCCCTTTGTCTGCACTGATACCGACTGCCGTAAATCCTTTCTACGCAAAGAGCATCTTAATCGCCATCTTGTCGTACATACCAAATTACGCCGCCATAAATGCTTCATCTGTGGGCGAAGCTTTGCGAGGAGGTAAGAGCCGCCTACACTGGTCGATTGCCATCTTGACTGTAGAGGACGATGAGCTGATTGGATCCAACAGTGATATTTTGAACCGACATGTGCTCCAGCATAATGTACCTCCAGGAGGTGCAAAAAGGACACCGTTAGCATGTCAAACATGTCGCCGGCGTAAAACAAAATGTGATTCCAACTACCCCTGTTCCATATGTGCCGAGAGTGGACAACTATGCGTGCGTGAATCATCTAGTGAGCAGAAGGTCGTCCCCACAAGTCGACCGGTCCTCACGGGTTCCCTTGGGGAGGAAAATAGATCAATCGAACATGCAGAGGGCGTAGACTACGAGGGGCCTGGAACCCCAACAATGCCAAGTCCAGATGATACCTCCCCCATGCGACTGTATTGGAATATGCCGATGGACCGAAGTGCGAGCAACCACGCTTTCAATACCCGGCCTACCTTGATAAATACGGGCACAGATCAAGATTCTGTACTACCACTAACAGATCCATTGATGAGAATGATGTCCGGGATCAATACATCCACATCCACCCCAAACCGAACCCCTCCTATGTACTTCAGTGGGCCATCTGACATTATGAGTTTTTCATTTGATGCAACAGTGCGGCAGCCTCTGGAAGCGAGGGATAACTTCGTTATAGACGAACCATGTGAAATACATATGAGCCATGTACCAACCTTTACCTCCAGCCGCGGTTTTTCAAGTGAGTGGGACCTACAAACTACTACATTTGAGAACGACTCTGATCTAGCTTCGCAAATACAGATACTTCAATGCTTAGGATGACCGACTATGAGACATTCACCCCAACATCATCTAACGAGTCGCTGCAGCTGGACGAGGCCATTGCGAGCCAAGCACAGTTCGTCACTGCACAGGTCAAATCCATTGATTTTGAACATTTCCACCAAGCCTGGCCCCTTCTACATGTTCCTACCTTTGCACCCGAAAAGCAGACAGATCTGTTGACAAGTGCGGTGGTCAACCTATCAATGTGGATACAAAGCACTAGTTGTCACCATCTGGTTCCATGTGAGATCAATCGGGAACTAGCCATGGCACTAGTGCTTAAAATAGTGAGTATCGCTTATATGGTGGAACTTTGGATTACGAAAATATTAAAAATGGAATAGACGGAAGAAACCTTGACAGAAAAGCAATCGGCCGATATAACTTTACCAACTTTACAAGCACTGGTCGTCACCTTGACATATGCGATTCTTGGAGATGTAAGATTTATTCCTCAATGGCCAAAAAGTAATGGAATAGGTCAACTAACAGGTGCAGGCATCTGCATCTACTTTGAATTGGGCAGCACAGTGGACCGACATCGCCATCATCACTTTCCGACGACTCGGTGTCTTGGATGATCGGTGGAACCCAGAACAACACCTACAAGCTGCCGATGAGCGATGGGTCCAGACTGAACAGATGAAACGGTATCCTTTCCCCGTTCCATTTATAACCACCGATTTTCTAACGCCTTATTAGACTAGTATACGGGGTTCTACGCATTGATACCTATTTGTGCATTATCCTTGACCGACCCCCTACCATGCGGTACCAGGAGATAGGACTACCACTGCCTGTATCAGACGGTCTATGGCGAGCAGAGACTAGAGCGGATAGAACAAACCTCGTTTGGTATGAGCCGGCAGGCCGAACCAAAAGTACGTTTTCTACAATGGTCCACGACGGACTAGAGTCGGGGGGTTCATGACTGGGTATCTCAGAATGCCTCACCTGACCCTTGAGGATAATCACTTCAGTCTCTGTGCATTCTTGTCTGAGATATGGTGTGTTTCGAAAGAGGCCCACGAAGAACATCATCGAAACTACCGCTCGCCCGAATTGAACCGCACAGCAGACCGAGTCAAGCTTTGGAAAGGCTATCTCCAGGACTGGCGGGTCCACATTGAGAAGACCAAGAAGCTGGAAGACGCATTCTTCAGTGTATGCATAAGCGATTGCAGCCATTTTCTCGGTCTCAATCTAACCCTGTACCACCTTCTTTGTCTCAAGCTGTATTCCAATATGAGGCTGCTCGAGCATAGCAAGTGCTGTTTGAGTTGCCCGGAAGCCAACATCGAAAGGGTCATCAGTATTTGGGTCCGATCTGCAGACGGTCGTCAGGCAGTCTACCACGCCGCTCAATTGAAGCGTATCTACGAGCGCGAGAGGAATATGTACGGACTCAACAACCAACGCCTGTGCAATGCGCTAGGACCAGCGGGGCTGTTGAACAGCGCTATTGTTCTATGCACCTACAGCGCCAAAGCGTCGGGGGTTAACACGCCGGAGAGTCATACCGTTATGACAACGCCGGCTGATGCAATCGAGCTGGGGCAATCGAATTTGGTGGGCACGCCTGAGTTCGAGAACTGGATCTCCCACGGAGGTCCCGCGACTGTGGACGGGATCTCCTTATATTCTTTCTCGGTTCCCCGTTTCTCGTCGTGGTACCGCGATCAGTTAGAAACTTGTCCTGTCTACTCGTCGCGGTTGATTACCTTCCTTCTCACATTGAAGTTCTGATGATCCATACAAACGTATATGATTCGCCACATTATCCACGGATTGATTATAGAAAAATAGATCCTTTAGTTAGCTTTACTTCTTTCTCCCTCACCATCGGCCTAAATCAGTTATAATGTGCACCGGGGGTCGATTGTTCCCCGCTGTGGGGCAGATGCTAGCGACGGCAAGCTCTCAGGGGCATGTGGAGCAAAACAAAAAAGAAATGGACGGGCAGCGATTCGAACGCTGGACTTTTCGCATGCAAAGCGAACACTCTACCAACTGAGTTACGCGCCCAATGGAAGATGTAATAGGCTTTCCCATTATAGCATATATACTTATGAGGTCATAACCCGAACGGGACAAATTTCATACTTAGGTGAACTTCGGTTGGCCAATATCGAGAGACAGCCCTGGAGTATATCCATGGATACTATACCGACCCTTCCAAGGAACCTTGGAACCCGCTAGTGCTTACGAAATTCCGAGTGAATGCGACCGAATTTTTGTAGCAATACCTACATCTTCTTCCCCTGGCCTTGGGTGCCTTCATCAAATCTTACAAATGGCGATAACTCATCCATTATTACCACATACTTGGTGAGTTAAACTATATCTATCTTTATTAGGGAGCTAGTGATAGATTCAAATATACTTGCCGGTTTCACATTTAGACACTACTAATTAGTCACCTATCCTACCATACCTAGGTATAACTCAACGCTCGGAGGAATCGTTGTCGTTGCGTAACATATCAATGCTCATATTTAAGAAGCTAGAATGAAATGACAATATTTCGGCGTTGAGGTATCTGTGGGCACGGAGATACAGATGGAGCTGATTGGGTTAATTCAACCCCAACTTATCTTTCGTTGATTTGTCTGACTTCCTATGGCATTGGCATAGCAACCCTAAAATAATAGATTAATTGCCATATGCGGTGGCCGCCTATCAACGTTATTGGATAAGTGACGCGTGGACTCCGAGGCTTTTCCGAATAATATGAGCCCCAATCAATGCTACTAGATAAGTGAGTTTTCTGGTTGTTGTCGAAAATATATATCTGTAAGCAAAGTGAATATATTGCTCTTTTTGTTAGAAACCCAAGTCCCTTCTACGGGCTCATTTTGGTCTGTCACCTGCAGAGTCTTTGACACTAGCTTGAATCCTTCTTCAGGCAGATAAGCTTTCCTTACTGACCAAGAGCTAGAAAGTGGAGAGAAAGTGGGTAAATGGGGCGTTATCACGAGATTTTAATTAGCGTGGTTCCTGCATCCAAATGTCAACAAGCACTTATCAGTGACTTAGCTCCTTCAGGTACGGAGTACTGTGGATATACCGTAATGAGCAGAGATAAGTCCTATTATTATGGCCGGCTCCGTCCGCTACTATCTGTATCTAGAGCCTAGTGTATAAGAAGGACGATCTACATAGGGCCGACGCAGAATCCTATACATACCACTCAAGGGCGGAAACTCATTTTTCCCGACACTTAACCCACCATTATGGGCGCTAAGTATCTTGCCATCTTGGCATTCGCTGCCGGCATCTTACGGTCGGTCGTAGCAGCCCCATCTCTGAGTTTGGAGAAAGATGCTCGGCATGGGGTTATTGCTCCAAAGGTGGTGATCGTCAGCATGGTATGAGCACTTGAGAATAATGAGGGAGAAATCACATATTTATTTCGCTAACAATCGCAGTTTTCGTTAGAGGAGGCTATTTGGCCGGAAAAATTGGGCCTGTATGCACGAAATATCACCACCCCAGGCCTTTCACCTGAATATCCCGTCGTGCACTGTGACACTAAAGGGGAGATTTGTCAATTGACGACTGGGGAAGGCGGTTCGTCCTTTCCAAATACTAGGGCTGTTTTGTCGTGTAGCTAATAAGATTTCCAGAGATCAACGCTGCCTCAACTATCATGGCATTTGCACTATCGAGACATTTCGACCTCTCATACACCTATTTCCTGATCGCTGGTATTGCTGGAGTAAACCCGTTCTATGCTACAACCGGCTCTGTCACCTTTGCTCGTTACGCCGTTCAAGTGGCCCTGCAGTATGAGATTGATATCAGAGAACTGCCTTCCAACTATTCCACAGGATACATCCCACAGCATTCAACGGTGCCAGAGACTTATCCTGGGACAGTATATGGCACAGAGGTTTTCGAGCTCAACGCTGCACTTCGAGACCGGGCTGTTGCTCTGGCAAAGAAAGCAACCCTGAATGACACGGCTAAAGCGGCAGCCTACCGCGCAAAGTACGATTACAGTCCAGCAAACCAACCACCCGCAGTCGTGGCCTGCGACACTGCCACATCGGATGTTTACTATTCTGGCAACTTGCTTTCCGAGAGCTTTGGAAACTACACGGCTGTACTCACCAATGGGACAGGCGTGTATTGCAGCAGCCAGCAAGAAGACAATGCCACGCTCGAGTCACTGCTGCGGGCCGACTCTGCTGGTTTGGTAGACTTTTCGAGAATTATCATCATGCGTTCTGGTTCAGACTTTGATAGACCAGCCCCAGGGGAGACCGCGGCTTACCACCTGCTGGAAGCCAGCCAGAGTGGCACCACACCAGCGCTTGAAAATCTTTATCTTGCTGGTGTGCAGATCATCAATGACGTGAAGGAAAATTGGAGGGACTACAAACATGGCATCAAGTCGGATAATTATGTGGGAGATATTCTAAATACCTTAAACTCGACGACGGTTATGGACTTTGGGTAGGTGCTTATCCTTGGCTCGATTGCTAGATATACTAACGAAATAGACCGGAATCAAGCGATTAGCCGCCGAAGTGAATTGCTGGATGGGCGACTTTGAAGATGATTTGTTTGATATCTAGGCGATTAAAAGAGATATAGTACTAAATAGAGTCCAGCTTATATACCTCAAGGAAAGAGTCAGGTTACATCCTTCGTTGAAAATTACGCTCGCTTGCTCGCTTCATAGCGAAGTACTCTTGGGATTTGAACAGCAATTTCCTAAAATTGCAGTAGGGCAGGGACAATATGCCTGATGAATTCTCTTCGTTACGTTCGCAACTAGTGTTAAAAAGGGGAAGAGTCTTCGACAGTTACCTTTAAGAAGTATGACGATGATGTGATTCTGAACCGACGACTTAGTTTAGAACCGAGGTTAGGTTAATGAAAATACACCCGGCGATACGTTCTCATCATTGAAAAGCATGCCCCAGTCCATATCCGTCAAAAGTTCATCCGCCCAACCGAACAAATGAGACCCTCCGTCAATCACCGAGGGCGTACGTTCAGTACCCTCAGCACCCTGAGAAATGGCTTGGAATAAGACAGTCACGATATCAGGGGCGCGGTCAGAAGCCCGCATCCATGGTCTCATTTCCGCGAAAATCTCAAGCGCTTTGTTTAAGCTCGAATGCCAGGATATGACGCTTTCAGAACCAAGTGCTCCGGGGTTGGAGGATGCAGCCATGGCGATGGAAAGGAGTGGAACCATGCAAGCTTGGAACAGATACCAGGCAGAATTCCAGACTTGCGTTCGATTAGGAACCCAGTGAAGCGCAATTGCATCGATAGCCTCCGCGGCGATGGCACGGCATAGGTCGGCCATCTGCTCTTCTGCTTGCCCGGCGCCGTGCCTCTCGGGATCTCCATACGCCTTGTATAAAAGAAAGCACCGAGATAGCATTAAGCGTACGTTGTGGTACCTATTTCGTAGAAACTCGCGCGCTACGGTGATACGAGGCGGGGAATTCATGGTCTCTTTGAGGATAGGAGATAGTGTCCTATACCACTCCTGAAGTTCGTGATCAAGGCTTTGAGCTTCGGATATGTTGATCCTGGTTGATTGTGCGAAACGATGCTGGAGACGGTTGCTGATGTGGCAGAACTGGGTGCTAGCTCTCAAAGAGGCTGCAAAGTGATCATCAGGATAAAGAGCAGTGGGTAATAATGTATTCATGGTGCTACTATCCCAGCGTCCACACGTCGGGCGACCCAGGGTCATACTGGCCCAAGTGTCAAGGCAGTACAGACTCCACCAAGTGCGCCGTCTACTTTCAACCCGGACAGCGTGGCGTTGGCTAATATCCGGATCCTGGTGATCGATACGAGTTGGAGACTCTCGGTGTAATCCCAATGCTATGGCTAAGCGTTGGGCAGCACCGAGGATCGCATATGCCATATTGGGGGAGTTTCGATAATGGAGATAGTACCCGCCCAGCAGACACAGAGCCTGCAAAGTCTCCAGGTTACCAGATCCAAGTGAGTCCAGGTCAAGGTAGGACCGAGCCCGATCGTAATAGTATATGTGAGCAGTATCACTCCCTGACGCAATAGACCCTATTGTGAGCACCATGTTGTAGAGACCCAACCACGCGGGAGTTTGTCGATCGCCAGTAGCGAAGGTTGCCCTGAAGGATTCCTCATGCAAGAAAGGGGTAATGGCATGAATATTCTCGAAGTAAAATCCAATATAGCGTTGTTCTCGCAGGGAATCAGATGGCATGGGAAGACCGAGATGCGGATTCAAAGCAGACGGCCGATTAACTTCTTGTTGGACCTCGGGCCAAGTCTTGGATTGTTCCACAATCCGGTCCTTCGCGGCAGGGCAAAGCCGAAACAATGCCCGGAGAACAGCACTTACAGAGCATATGCCCAGATATGAGCGGCGATGCCGATCGCTCGCCAAACTGATTGCATTTATATCATCGCTAGCCGCCATCGTGGCAGGGTTTTGCGCCGACTCGTCCCAGCACCTTTCCTCTCCCGATTCCCCCTATCGGAATCCTCTGGTGAGCCATGAGAATCTTCAAGGTGGCTGGAAATAATGGGTAATATGGCGACAGGGGGCGCGTCATTATAGAGCTCTGAGGGTCCGTCTTCCGTTGAGTCGTGGGACAGGAGGAGGATGAGCTCCGATCGGTCCTTTTTGACTAGTTCCTCTAGAGAACAATTAGGAAAGAGTAGTCTGAGAACTCCAGCCTGGCGATGCAGGGTTTCTGTGGCTTTTTCAAAGGCGCTGTACGAAGCGAAGTGCATATATTAGCGACATGATTTATTGAATCCAGGCCCTTTGGAGGGATTGAATTCACTCACCTCCGGCTCGCTGTCTGGCGTCTAGTCCGTTGCCTATAGGTGCAGGCTTCGGAAATTTGATAGTACTGGCAACTCGTACAAGGATTTCCCCCGTCGCATTTCACTTTTCGGCGCGTGCATTCTGAACATGACTTGTTCACTTTGCGTGGTGGTTGGAGCCTTGGTGTCGCAGGTTCTCCCGGGTCTCGAATTTCAAACGTGTGGAACATGACGGAACACGCGATTCCATTCTGTGACAGTTGTCATGATCTTCGCTCATAACAGACGAGCATTGGGGCGATGCGGAGAAGACACCAATGTTTGAAGAGCGTAAACATTGGGGGGCAGTGGTTTTTCCGGGGGCCGATCTGCGGGGTTGATTTACAAGTGTGCCCCTGTGGTTTCAAGCAACCTACGACTTCAATCGATTCAATAACACATATTTATCTAGGACGTATGGAAGTCTCCTTTTTTACAATCGTACTCAAAACCAAGGGAATACCAAATTTCGGCATGATACATTTCAGAAGAACAACCTTGCTCCAGATATATATATACAGAGCACGTGAAATCATGCTTCACTCCTTCCAGCCACAATAATTCGCTTCCTGGCCTTCGCAGCTTTAACACTGGCCTTTCGCGGATTCTTTGCCTCAAATATGACGTCCAGCTCCTCGAGTGTGAATCCCTTGGTCTCGACAAAAAAGAAGTACATAAAAGTCATCTCAAAAGTATCCCAAAATGCAAAGAACACGTAGAACCAGTACCCAATCTAGAGAATAGATTAGCAGTGTAGATGACATGAGACGGGAATTTTGCTTACACTTGACAGCGCAATGGGTCCAACGAAGGTATTGAGAAACCCAGCGGCCCCGGCTGTCAACTTGAAGGTACCCATGCCCTTGGCTCGCATTTTGTTGCTTACGACTTCAGCGGGATAGATAGGTTGCATTGGGGTATAACCACAAGCAAATGTTGCACCGAAAAGGAAGATGAAGACAATACTGACGGTCGATGCGGTAGTGTTGCCATACTCAGTGTAGCCGGCGGAACAGGCTGCCACGATGGACAAACAAATTGCCATACCTGCTGTGCTGGTAATGAGCATCTTGCGACGTCCCACAACATCATGTAGACGGGAGCCGACAATGGAAGACACCCAACCAACGACTGCATACACGATATTGAGAATCAATTTCATGTCGGTGTCTGTGATGCCAATGCCACTGAGCATGATAGGTAGGTAATAGGATACGATGCTAGAGATAATGTCAGTTACCCAAATTGCTAGTACCTAGCACACCTGACGTACTTGTTTCCGCTGAATTGGCCAAACCAAGAGAAAGCAATGTTAAGCATGAGCCTATAACGGCTCGAACGAGACTCAACAAGCACCCGGAGATCGAATAAGTCTTTCCAGGTAGCTTGACGGTCGACATCAACGGTTGCAAGGATTTCTCCCATCTGGAGTGCAACGAGCGGGTGGTCAGTATCACCATTTGTGTGATAGGTAGCGATAATAGCTTTAGCCTCATCGTGGCGATCCTTGGACATGAGCCTTTAGCAAGGGTGAAGTTAGCATTGTCACAAGGTTTCAGCAAATAAGATAAACCTAATGAGCCAACAATGGAACATTCACTTACCATCGCGGGGACTCGGGGTAGAATTTGATAACTAGACACACAAGCCCTGGACACACTATCTGAAGCCAAAGGGGGATCCTCCAATCCAAGTTACCTTGGTCAGCAAGGTATTTGTGGCATGCATACACAGCCGATGTTGAAAACACAGAGCCCACATTATAAAATGTGTTATACATTCCTGCAATGGTTCCCCGATACGCTGGTGGAGCAAGTTCGACCAGATAAAGGGGAGCAGCAGTATGTGCACATGTTGCGAAGAAAGACAGAATAAATCTTCCTGCGATGAATGTTGGGAGATTTGACGCGAACGCTGTTACAATTGTGCCGATGCAGACACCCAGGCAGCCGAAGAAGATGTGCCAGGTTCGTCCATACCAGTCGGCCATCCAGATGAATAGCGCACCGCACATTTGACCGACCTAATAAATGAAATTAGTATAGCACGTAATCACTGAGCCGGTAATTCTTTTACCTGGAAGATAGCGAAGACAATGCCAGTACTGGCGTTGCCATTCTCTGGCAAGCCAAAGTAACGGATATAGTTCGGAAGCGCGTTGATAGATCCCATCAACGAACTGTCAAATCCTATATGATGTTAGACAGCCAAAACTCTAAACTTTATCTAGATAATTGGTCCAGGGGACTCACCGTTCATAGTTGAGCATAGGAACACAACGGCCGATAGGATATACAACTTGATATACCCTGGACCTCGGGGGTTCGGTTTGTGCGTCGCCATGATGGTCGCGTACGTTTCAATGACCTCCTCCATATTTTCTACCTCCTTCAGGCTAGGGTCTTCCTTTGTCTTGTTCATGATGGTGATAAGAGACCTCGCCCTGGATCAGGCCAAAATTGTGAAAAGTTTTCAAAAACAATTCTAGGAACAATATATGAGAAATGATCTCTAGTTGACACGGAGGCCCAAGGTAACCGCGATAATAATGCTCGAGATACTTTTTGCGAGAATGCAGGCTATCAATGGGCTTTTATAAACAGACCCATGCTTGGAACATGCATGTCTATTAGACTTTCATGCCATCCCCACGGGGAGTCATGGGGCCCCAGTTTTTCCTCAAAGACTAGGCCGAATTCGGCGCACGGAGATTCAAATCTTCGTTATTGCCCCGGAAATATAGGCCCCCACAAGACCAAGTCCAGACCCAGATGAGAAAAACGAGGTAGAACGTGTCCGGGGTTAGACAATTTGTGTGGTTGGAGTGGGGGCAACATTGATTATGGATTTAGATCCTGATATGGACAAAACATTGGTAGGTAAATGCGTTACGGTCTTCAGCAAACTTTCTTCACTTGTTGTACTATTGACTTTGCTGACTAGGATGTAGTACTGATTAATTATAGCATATAGTTCATATAACGAAGTCTGAAATGAAGCAATAGTTATCATTCAGTCTATAATTTGGCTAGTAAGCTATTTTCCACTGCGTTTAGCCCGGAAGGCCCGTCATAAAGCTGAGCATTCAAGAGAGAAGTGTTGACCTATTGATTTCACAATCAGCTTTTGGCATTTTTCAATGAGGATGCTGGAACTTACATGTTGTGGCCGAAGATTACTCACACTGCGGACACCGACCAGTCTCATAGCCGTCGCGGCTTCATCTGCGAGAACTATGATCAAATATCAGTACGATGAATATGATACTCAATAGATAGAAGAACACGAACTCTGTAGAGATCTCTGAACACCTTCCTCTCCACCCACGGCTAGGCCATAGAGTGCAGCTCGGCCAAGCCCAACGCCCTTGCACCCAAAGCCAGAGCCTTGACCACATCGGTTCCCCTTTTGATACCTCCATCAATAAGGACTTCTACCTGATCGAAGACTTGCGGACAGAATTTCCTGATTTCCAACAGAACTTGCATGGGGGTATTGGCCGTATCCAATGCTCTTCCACCGTGGTTGGAGATAACGATGCCCTTAACAGCTGGGAACATAGTTGCCGCGTATGCATCTTCATGCGTCTGGATACCCTTGAGGACAATTGGAAGGTCGGTATGAGCGGAGAGCCATGTCAAAGTTTTGCGCCATGTGAGAGCCGACTCCGTCCCCCAGGCTTGCGAAACCCCTCCTCCGGCAACTTCCTCCGCCTTGTAACGCTCATCAGCCTCACGTTTTCCCGGAAACGGAGCATCAAGTGTCAAGACAATGAATTTGATTTGTGGGATGGCCTTTATCTGAGCCAAGGTCCGTTCGGTGGCCTTGATATCCTTGAGAACATAAAGTTGCCAGGCAAACACCGCGTTCGGGCCTGCGCGCACGATATCTGTCACAGATACAGATGCATTCTTGCTTATTATCTGGAGGGCGTTAAATTTGGAACAAGCAGCAGCAATACCCATCTCACCTGATGGGTGTGCCAACTTCGCCATGGCTGCCGGGGAAATGAATATTGGCAGCCCGACTTTGTTTCCTAGGATAGTTGTAGACAGCGAGCATTCCGTGCAATCAACGAAAACCCTCGGTCGAAGGAGAACAGACTTGAAGATGGCTCCATTCGCGAGTTTTGTAATCTCGTCATCTGTGCCGGATGCGTAGTATGCAAGTGCTTTGCGGCTGAGACTCTTTAAAGCTAGTGTTTCCATCTCCGCGATACTCAAGATCGTACCCATTGGAAGAGCCGGAATATGCTCGGGCTGTCCGTCGTGCATGAGATCTTGGGATGCCGGCTCCAATTCACCCAATAATTGATCTGAAGTCAAATACTCATCAAGCATCTCAGCCGGATGGACATCTTGAAAAGCACGGGTCGCATCGGTACCAGCATGTTGGAGAAGGATTGCCTTCCCCCCGGGATGGCTGTTCAAGAAGCGGCTAACCTGGATTTGTGAGTCCAAGTTCCATTTATCAGGGGATGCATCGAGAGCTTACATCGTAGACATTACCGTGGATTGCGATCCAGCAATCACCTTCAATCCGATGAGTTTGTACTGATGTGGTCAGCAACCTGCCCAAGTGTACTTAGGCGAGACTTACTATCCGACAACGATAACGTAATTCCAGACATGATGGCTGTGTTATTTCCCATTACTATTGAGGGGAGACACTCCTTTCTATGTCATTTTCTCACTCTTTCGTGACATTGGGGAAGATTCGTGAATATCCGTCCGCTCTTCCCCACATTCCGTGCTCTCCGTGCTCTACGGGGTTTGAAATTCCCGTTCCATTTCTGGACTGCGGGAAAAAAACACATTGACATTGATTTACACCCGACAGCGCTGGAACACGTAATGGAACTTCCATTTTCAAGGGATCCGCATTTTGAAAGTGATCGAGGTTTCAAAATGCCGTATCTTTCTCAGTTCATCCCGACATTAGGGATAAAATGGCTGACCTGCTAACATGGTTCGCTGAATTCAGACTTCATCGCGCAAAGCTCACATTTATTGACATCATGCAAAAGTCCACGCGAGAGTTAAAGACCGGATGGTCTATGAAGCAGGCGGGTGACATTCCTAATGAGTGTTGGATTCCAGTGGAAAAGGTTCCTAGCCAAGTCCACATTGATCTCATTGCAAACAAAATGTAAGCACTGTTCACTGGGCAATACGTCAACGTTTTCTAATGCTAATGGACTTCTAGAATACCCGATCCATTCGTGGATGCGAATGAACTTGCGGTACAATGGATCGCTGAGAAGGACTGGGTTTACCGCACCAAGTTCACAGTCCCGTCTTCCGAAGGCACCAGAACGGACTTGGTATTCCTTGGCTTAGATACATTTGCTTCTGTGACTTTAAATGGAACAACAATCTTGGAGGCGGAGAACATGCATACTTCACATAGGGTGAATATCTCCAAGCTTGTTCGATCAAGCCAAGAAAATGAGCTCCAGATTGTGTTTCAATCCGCACTCCTCCGTGGGAGAGAGGTGTTCGATCAACACCCAGAGCACGTCTTTCACGTGCGCCAGACTGAAGCAAGTCGTATCCCTGTACGTAAAGCGCAGTACAACTGGGGCTGGGACTGGGGTCCTATCTTGATGACTGCGGGACCTTGGCGCCCGGTTGTACTTGAACAGTACACTGCCAGGATCGACGATGTATGGACACAATACGAAATATCTGCAGACAACAAAACTTGCTCTACAACTCTATACGCTCGAGTGGGGGCAGGTGCAGAGGAAGGAGACACGGTCCTTTTATCGCTGTTTAGCGCAGACGAAGCAGTCTTCGAGCAGAAATGCCACATTGGGGCTGATGGGTTGGTAAACGCCGCTGTGGAGCTTGTTTCACCCTCTCTGTGGTACCCTCACGGTTATGGATCGCAGTTCCGCTACAGACTGTCCGCTTGTCTTATCCGCGGGGATGCCAGACTAGATGAGAAGACCAAACTCGTCGGGTTCCGGCGGTGTCAACTAGTGCAGGAAAAAGACGAGTTCGGCAAGTCTTTCTACTTCCGCATTAACGGTGTTGATATCTTCGCTGGTGGGTCGTGTTGGATCCCTGCCGACAGTTATCTTGCCCAAGTATCCAAGGATCGTTATGTCGACTGGATGAAACTCATGGTGGAGTCCAATCAAATAATGATTCGCGTATGGGGCGGTGGAATATATGAGGACGATGCCTTCATGGACGCATGTGATACGTTGGGCATCTTGGTCTGGCATGACTTTGCCTTCGTCTGCGCCAGCTACCCAGTCTACTCCTCCTTCCTTCAATCCGTTGAGGAAGAAGTACGACAAAACATTAGGAGGCTGAGATCTCACCCATCTTTGGTAATCTGGGCGGGAAACAACGAGGACTATCAGGTCCAGGAGAGATATATGCTTGAGTATAATCAGGACGACACCGACCCAGAGTCATGGCGACAGTCGACCTTTCCAGCGAGGTATATATATGAGCATTTGCTGCCAAAATGGGTGCAGGAAGAGGACCCGTCCACCATCTATCACCCTGGAAGCCCTTGGGGCGATGGCAAACACACAACTGACCCAACCGTGGGCGATATTCATCAATGGAATAGTGAGTTCTCCCACAACAGTCCATTTTATGGTAACATTCTAACAAAATCTAGTCTGGCACGGCCAAATGAGCAGATATCAAGATTCTGCGGAGCTTGGCGGGCGTTTCGTGAGCGAGTTCGGAATGGAAGCCTACCCTCACCTCGAATCCCTTCGCCGAGTAATCACCGACCCACGGCAACAGCACCCTGGCTCGATGATGATGGACTTCAGAAATAAAGCTGGTGATCATGAGCGCCGCTTGATGACCTATATTTCCGAAAACTTCATTGTACCACCCAATCTCGCATCCTTCACCCACATCTCCCAGATCCTGCAAGCTGAAACGATGCGCTATGCATACAAAGCCTGGAGGCGGAGTTGGGGACAACCGGGGGTCGACAATGTGGTGGTGTGCTCGTATGGCAGCTGAACGATTGTTGGCCAACCATGTCTTGGGCAATTGTCGATTACTATTTGGTTAAGAAGCCTGCATTCTACGCCATATCTCGAGCTTTGAGGCCACTTGATGTGGGCATATCTCGTAGCTGCCCGGTGTGGACTTCCGGTCATGCCGATCCAATGTCTACCAACTCATGCGAGTTCGATCTGTGGATTGCGAGTAGCCGCCAAGAGGCAGTTGAAGTTCAGGTCAAAGTCAGATTTATTTCCATAAGGTCGGGTAAGCTGGTTAGTGAGACTATCGATATCACAACACTAGCAAGCCCCAATTCCACGACAGAGGTCCTTGAAAAGCAACGCGTCAATGTACCCGTGACTTGTGGGAGCGCGGACTACAAGAATCTGGATCCATTCATCATTCATGCAGAGTTATATATTGAGGGACTAGTTGAGGCAGCTGACACTGTTTGGCCGCAGCCCTTGAAGTATCTGAATTTTTCGAACCGGAATGTTAGGGTTGAAGCCTCGCTATCCCGAGGCGAGGTTACTGTTTCGGCGGACCTTCCAGTCAAAGGATTCGTGTTTGAGGAGAGAGAAGGCTTGAAGCTGAGCGACAATGGATTTGATCTTATACCCGGGGAGAAGAAAATTGTTACTGTGAGTGGAAAAGGTGCAGCGACCACAGAACTCCCATGGACATACGTTGGTGCAAAGCCACACCAGCTGGGAAGAAATCCTAAACTATGAGCCATGTCGCAAGTTCACATTGGATATTTATGGCCTGTTACATCTTTTTTTCATCCCTCATTCTCGTAACTATCACGTAATGTATATTGACTAAATTATCGAGTCAACGCAGGGTTTTCACCACGTGCCCATGCGTGACTTGTATAATCCATGTATTGACCAGAAACAGCTAATAATAACTACAGATGGAGGTAATACAGAGCTGACGCAGCCCTCGAGGGGGAGGATGACTAATGACATTTCAGATCCGAGCCGATCTTTCCCGGACCGTGGCCGGGCCTCTTCGGGGTTTTCCAAGGTTGCCATCTCCAGCATACAGATCGAACCACTAGTATGTACTGCAAGAGTCCACCAAAAGTTGACTACGCTAGATTTGGCATTCCCTCCGCATATTTACACTGATCTCGGGACCTCCAGGGCTCCATAGCTCGTACCGTCGATGAGTCATGATAAATTGCAGCAATCCATAATAAACCATCTTCTCCCAGAGCTGACAGGAAGGAAATCTCAAATTGTTTTTACAACCCATTTCAGCTCTGACCATGTCCTCAAAATGGTGGCTTCCGCGTCTTTCCTTCTTTCAATCACTCCGCCAGTCTCATTATACTCTTCCTGTGCGCCCGGAGTTTCTGGCTTCATCTTCCTTCCAGTTTGTTAATCCTCGCCATCATATAACAGCCACGGATAATATCACTCAGGTGTTTCCAGAGTCTGTGGTTGCGGGGCTAAGCGACGAGGAAGCACTAGCGTTATTCACTCGTGGGTTCTTTGGCGGCTTCGTCTTTGGGTTCGAGAGGTCTATCCTACGAATGGGAGGTTGGAATTTGCTGCCAGCACGGTATACAGGTGAGCAACTTTCTATAGAAAATCCTTCCATGCATCTTGAAACCCCTTCATAGATCTGGGAACAAAGGTGGTGTCGGCATAATGCTCCGAGGTTTCACCTGCTGAAATCGTCATTATAGGTTTCCAAGGAGATCCACATGCATCCCAGATCTGGAATCCTTCAAAGCTTCCTCAAAGTCACCTTCTCCCCGTTGGCAGCTCCCTTTTCGGGTCATTCAAAGTGATGGATAAGCAAATAGCACCGGAATCATCGGACCTGCGGGCCAGTTACGTGGATTATGGGTTTGGCTCGGACGAGTTCACCTTCGCAGGCTGCCACCGTTTCCAAATCACTCGATCACCGCGCATAGGCGCCGAACCCCTGGTGCAGTTCGAGCTACAGCATTTCCGTTGTAATCCTCAAAAAAACGAACCATCAGGGGCAGAATACATCGCATGGTTTCATTATGCTTATGCGAAGGCGCTGTTTGCGAATGCAGTCCAGTGCATTCTACTGCGGTAGCCCCCATCGCAAAAGACTTGACAGACATGAGTCGCTCGGTCTAGTGTTCTGTATATATATACCATCGCCCCTCCTGTAAAAAATAATATCTAGTGCTGAATTAATTTTTGTAAAATATATAGGGAAATATATCTGTAGATGAGTTCTTCAGACAGGATATTAGGTGCGGTTCGCTCATCACAATAACCAATCAAGTTAGCCAAGAATCAGACCATTGCGACAGGTTGGTCAAGAATATATCCACTCTATGCGTGCAATAAAGGCATACCTCGGGTTCCCCGTTGTGAGAGCTATGATGTTTGTTGATTCGTTGGCTCTTTCCCTGCGTATTAATAGTGTTTTGGCCTATAAATAAATATATACTAAGCTCCATAATCATCCTCATGCCTACTATAATATTGCCACCGGTAGATATACATATTGATCATTCAAAACGTGCATATTTATTTGATGGGGAGGCATGAGAATGTGTTGCAAATGTTTTAACGAGGAAGAAATCTTTGAATTCCTGGTTACTTCTGCCAGTTAACTAACAATCTGACCATACTAACTTTACACTACATTATTGTTGTATCACTGTGCGTACATAATTCCAGCAAGGGGGAATATATTCCTCGTCTCATTAGTTGCCTAAAAATATGTATAGCGGCCTTACTTCCTTATACACCGCTATGCATTTTCGATGTTACACATAGGAGGGTGCCTTGTTCGGCTGAACTTGCGGTGGGATAAAGCTGTTAGAGCGGAGGTGATATATCAAACTGTCACCCTGATGGGTGAATCTGAGGAAGCATTATCTCCTTGTTTCTTGCAAGTCATCCACTGGAAACAACTTTTCTGTTGACCTGTCTTCTGGTCTAAGTTCATTCCCCTCTGTCAACAACCTAAGTCATGGCTACTCTCGCTCTCGTTGGCAAGGTTGCTATGATAACCGGTGGCTCGAAGGGCATTGGGAAAGCCACAGCTCTTCGTCTTGCGCGTGATGGCGCCAAGGTGGTTATTCAGCACTTCCCCGACGACAAAGGCACCCAGGAGGTGGTGGACGAAATCGGAGAGCTGAGCGCCCTGGCCGTCGAGGGCAATGCGGGTAGCGTGGCTGACAGCGAAGAGCTGGTCCGTCGTACAGTGGAAAGGTTCGGCCGGATTGATATTGTCATTGCCAACGCCGGTTCCTTACCCATCCGAGACCTTGCGAGCACCTCGGAGCAAGACTTTAACGACTGTATCGATGTAAATGTAAAGGGGCCATACTTTTTGATTCAGGTAGGCGGCCACAAAGATGGAGAATGCAGAAAATATAGGAAATCTTGCTAATGGTCGGTGTAGAAAGCAGTCCCTCACCTCCAGCCGGGTGCCCGAGTCATCCTAGTTTCCTCCGCCCTTTGTCACGTCTCCACAGTTAGCCCTCCCTATCTTCTTTACTTGACCACAAAGGGTGCTATTGAGCAGATGATTCGCGTTCTGGCCAAGGACTTGGGCCCAAAGGAAATCACCGTCAACGCAATCGCTCCGGGTCCTACTGATACTGAGCTGGTCACACCCGGCAACTCGGAGCCTGCACTGAACGCTATCAAGGGTATGGTCCCCAATGGACCCTTGGGTACACCCGAGGAGATGGCGGAGACGATGGCATATTTCAGCTGCTCAGCGAGTTCCTGGGTCTCAGGACAGATTCTACGCGTGAATGGCGGCATGGCATAATTGGGCCTCCAAATAAAAGGCAGAGATAAGAGGATAGAGTTGTATTGTAAAGAAAGCGGTCTTCTGCTGAGCCGCTCGCCTGAATAAGCGGGTAATTATCCGATATCTATGCCTTTCGTTCATAACGCACCATTTCTCGGTTTCCAGAGCGATCTAAGACTCTTGATCAGAGGATTTGGTACTAACACGCCGACCAAGAAATATAGGGTGGAGGCATTGATCCTACTTGAACTGTTAAATTTACTTAAGATAATGGTGCTCTTCCCGGAAACGGTTATACCTATCACCGTAGTAATTAGTTATCCATATCGTACATATATGTAGTAGTTTGGTGCTGATATTTCGTATTTCGGTTTGTTCGCTGATTGAGGGGTAATTGAGATATCCTGGCTCTACTAGTCTCAGTAGTATTTCCTGCTCTAGACAATCTCCTTAGGTAGTGAAGTCTTTGCTCCCATGTCTTCATAACACTTTACACTTACTTTGTAGAAGTGTTATCAGTAATTCCGGTATGGGTGGAGGCAGTGTTCCTTGTAAATCGACTCCTGGTGAACTCGATTAAAATGTATGTTGCCTGATATATCAAGTTGTCAATCAAAGACTCCAAAGTATCACACTTATTCCTGGGAGGTTTCGTTTTTCTTTTCACAGCCGCTGGGGTCAGGGCGGCTCAGCCTTGTGACAGCTTTCGGGCGACGAGCGTTAGTCTCGCCCCAAAAAGCAAAGAAATCTCTTAATATCCAATTGCATCCAGCCACGTCGGGAGTAAGCCATCCCGAATTTAATTGGTGGATGCAGGTTGGGGTAGATGAATCATGTGTAAGGCTCTACTGAATTAATTCCAGTGTACGACATAACCACCAGTACGGACTCCAGTGAGCAGGCTCGAAGGATCATGGGAGACAGAGGTCAAGAGAGTGCAACGCTCGCCCATGAAGACTACACCGTCGGATGGGTGTGCGCTCTGCCCAAGGAGATCGTGGCAGCGAAAGCAATGCTTGATCAAGTGCATCCTCCCCTTCCACAGCCTCCGCATGATTCAAATAATTATACCCTCGGTCGTGTTGGAAGTCATAATGTCGTCATCGCCTGTTTGCCGCTTGGAGAGTTAGGGAATAACTCATCCGCATCTGTTGCCACACGGTTGAATTCTACATTCCCAGGTATTAAATTCGGGATCATGGTTGGGATTGGAGGCGGGGTTCCTCCTTCGGTCAGACTGGGCGATGTGGTGGTGAGCGCACCTAGCAACGAGTTTGGCGGGGTGGTACAGTGGGATTTCGGCAAGACTGAGCAAGGGACTGGGTTCAGACGGACAGGATCACTGAATAGTCCCCCGACTATTCTAAAGACTGCACTCTCGATGCTTCAAGCCAAGCATGAGATGGAAGGGTCGGTAGTTCCGAAGTTCCTTGAAGAAGTTGAACGAAAGTGGCCAATGTTAGTACCGAGATACACACGACGAGAGAACCTGGAAGATATGCTGTTTCCAGCAGATTTCCAGCATGTCATAATTCAAGATGCAGGGGAAGGGCAGAGCCACTGTTCAGGCTGTGATCGCAGCAAACTTCTGCAACGAAAACATCGTGATATGCGAATCCACTACGGTCTCATCGCCTCTGGCAATCAAGTGGTCAAGGACGGAATATTTCGGGATCAGATAAACTCCAGGTTTGGTGGAAATGTGCTGTGCTTCGAGATGGAAGCTGCTGGCTTGATGAATGAGTTTCGGTGTGTGGTGGTACGAGGAATTTGTGATTATGCCGATTCACATAAACCCAAACACTGGCAGGAGTATGCTGCCGCAGTAGCCGCAGCGACGGCTAAAGAGATACTCCTCATGGTCCCGAAATGGGACGTATTGACAATGGCTCCCATGGCAAGTAAGTGCAAGCGATCCTTGAGTCGGATATGGATAGCGAGCAAGATCACAAACCAAGTGTCCGTTCACCGAGTACCAGAAGTATACCTCAACTGACGAGAGATATATAATGTGATGAGTTTGGCGGAGAGCGGATGTTCCGTGTTCTAGTGCTAACTTGGGCCTTTTTCTTTTAGTACCGAACCATCGCAGAAACACAAATCTTGATACTGCTAGTTTAAAGGGCAAAGGCAAGGAAGACTTGATTTCTCTGCTTCCAGGACCGGAACTTACAGTGGGGACAATAGGTGCCTCACGGCGCATTGAACACCAAGAACCGTTACGAAAGATCTCAGATCTCGATGGGACGGCTGGCTATGACAGAGCCCTTGGCAAGGGCTTGATCATTAGTATCGATTTTGGAACAACGTGAGTGTACTATATAACTCACTCAGATATTACAACACTTACAGCCGGTGGGGGAGATAGATATTCAGGTGTTTCATGGGCAACAGTAGCCGACTTCAAGCACGAGAGTATTAATGTCATCACCAAATGGCCTGGGAGTGACAGCGAACGAGTCAAAGTGCCCACTAAGCTGTGTTATGAGTACTCAGAAATCCTATGGGGATTTCAGGTCCCGAGCGATGCGGATTCATTACAATACTTAAAGCTCCTTTTACTACAAGATGACGACATACAAGACGAACTCCGAGAGTCAATGGAGTTTGGTCGTACCAAGAGGACACTGCGCGAGAATGGGATCACGGCCGAGGATTGCATTGCAGATTATCTGCGCGCGATTTGGAAACATACCCTTGAGACTATTCGCCAAGCACGGCCTAAGTACGGGATTGATGCTCTAAAGTTTCATGCGGTCCTTACCGTGCCCATCACTTGGAAGGAATATGCCCGAAACGCCATGAAAAGGGCTGCCAGCAAGGCGGGGATACTCGATTACCGCATAGCCGGTCCGACCTCCCTGACCGTTGTCCCCGAGCCCGAGGCGGCCGGGCTGGCAGCATTAGTTGATCGTGGGTCCTACGTCGAAGCTGGTAATGTGTTCGTGGTTTGCGATGCCGGAGGTAGAACCGTGGTACGTAGCACCGATTTCGTGGGGTAGAAGGTGTTTTACAAGGTAACGCAAGCTAATCACCCTGGCGAAATTATAAGGACGTCGTCACCTATATAGTTGCAGAAAATGAGCCACTCCAATTACAAGAGGTAGTGAAGAGTGACGGTGAGCCAGTGATATCCCTTGCTCGCTTGGGTAGAGGGATTCCCAAACTAGCAAGATACTAACAGTGCGTAGGCGGTTTGTGTGGTGGCATCTTCATCGACGAAGCCTTCATATTACAATGCAAGAATCGCATTGGCCGCAACTGGTCCCACTACAGGGCGGCTGATATCGTGAATATCCTGACAAAGGAATGGGAGTACGGTATCAAGCCTCGGTATGCTGAAAGGAACGGCCCCGATAGCTATCCACTATTTATTATGCAGCCTCCGTTACCAGACCTCAAGATGAATGATGTATCCCGCAAGCCCCATATCAAGCACAAGTATATCTACTTTTCTGGGTAGGTCTCCTCACTCAACACACTAGTCGCTTCCGATTAACCAAAAGCGCAGATCAGACATTCGCAAAGCATTTCATGCCAGAGCTGTTCCTGGCCTCCTGAAGTTGGTGGACACTCAGCTTAGTAAGGCTCGCAACAAAGGACTCAATGTGACGGTAAGCCGAGGTTTCATGCTATCATGTCTAGAATGCTGATGCTACACTAAGGGGATCCTTCTTGCCGGAGGCCTGGGGTCCAGCCCCCATATACATGAGTGCCTCGAGGCCAAGTATTCCAATCGCGGAATTGACATTCATCAGTCGGCTGCCACCGGAGCGTAAGCATTCTTGTTATAATACATCTTTATGGACTATACTAACCCGACTTCTGGTCAAAAAGGGGCACTGCAGTCTGTCGTGGAGGTATACTTAAGGTTATCATGGATGCTTCAAGGTCTGCAATTGTCCAATAATTCCAGTGTGTTGCCGAGTGTTCCTCGAACGTCTGAGAATAGCAGGCAATTGGAAATCCGAGCCAAGAGTCTATCGCAAGAAGGATGGGCTTTTGTGTGCACACTATGGTCTTACAAGGTGCGGAATCAGATAGATTTGTGTATCACTAAGGTATGCGCTCTGAAATATACTTACATTAACCTGCATCCTCATCAGTCCCATTAGTTGGACGATGTTGCAAAAGGACCCCCTAACTAGCGCGACTACTAGAGGACTTATATCGAGGAATACTTACCGCCGTCCTCGTCTGGGTCGACAATTTATTACAAGGAAGGTGAAAGCCCGCGTACTTTATTGACCAATCGTGTGAGATTTCCTGTTTTAAATAAATCCTTCTACTCCGCAAGCTAATTCTGAAGGGCTAACCATCATTCTTAACCTTCAACCCCGTGCATATATTGTAGCTGCCGTCGAAGGATGGTGGGTCTTGGATCCCGCAAATATTAGACCAATCATCTTATAAATCAACAGGGGTAGCTAGTGGAAGTGAGTACATTGCGATGAGTAGAGAATTCGGTTTCATATTCAAAGACTTCTGCTACGTTAATACTATTTATTGTATCAATTTCTTAAACCTTTACACAATTAAGAAAGAAAAAAAAAGAAGTATTATCCTGAAAGTTCAGACTGTCAAACGAAGCGGACAGAACACAGATATATTGTCGAAGAGTATCGGATTAGATATGTGACACTGGAGTCCACGTTGAAGTCGACCCCGACAGCATTAAATGTGAAACGGGGATACAGTATTTTCCCAGTAGACCATAACAAAAACTAAGGTTCCCGTTTAAGGCCTAGAGGGGCCATATTTCTAGTTCGACATTAAACAACCATCACAATCTTGGCTAATGCCCCCTCTTCCTCCATCAACCGATGAGCCTCCACAATTTCCTCCAGCGGGAAGGTCTTGATCGGCAACTGCATCTTTCCCGCCGCCAGATCCCGAGCAATATCCTCAATGGGCGTTTTGAGTACAGCGTCCGTGGTGCTCGCATAGGTGGTCAGCTTAACGGACGTCGGTATCGACGACATAGGCATGAACTGGTCAAACGTCCATTTATTGCCAGCTATACCCGTCATGCAGACAGTGCCACCAGCTGCCACACATTGCAGAGAGTCCTCTAGTGTGGTTACCCCAACAAGTTCAAGGATTTTGCTGAACGGGGCACGTTTCTGGACCTCAGCCAATATCGACCCGCCGTCGATAATGACATCGTCAATACCGAGGCCACGTAGGAACTCTACACGTGCTGGGTTCCGCGTTGTCGCGGTGACAGAGACTCCATGTGATCGAGCAAGAGCCGCAGCCGCCAATCCCACGCTGGTAGTTCCGCCGCGAATAAGCAAGCGGTCGCTTGGGACGAGCTCAAGACTAGTGAACAAGGATCCCCAAGCCGTCTGCATGAGTTCGGGAAGAGCACCCAAGACGTCCCAAGGCACGGGCCGACCAGGGCCAAAGGCAGCGGTGGCATCGACGCGTCGCACTTGTGTAGCTGGCACTACTGTGTATTCGGCATATCCGCCATCAAAGGCACGGCCCATGCCGCCCATTGCAGTGACGACGACCTCGCCAGCTTCAAAGCCTGAGTCCGGGGGTGCATAGTCGACGAGTCCAGCTGCCTCGATACCCAGAACACGGGGAAATGTGACACCGGGTGAATGGCCTTGACGCGTGAATACTTCCGATCGGTTAAGCCCAAAGGACTTGACGCGTATGCGCACCTGTCCCGTTGTAGGAGTTGGTTTGGGGAGCGTCTGTAGCTTCAACACCCCAGGTCCACCTATCTCGTGCATCACAATAGCGCGCATCGTGTCAAAGGACATTGCTGCTGCAGCTGTAGAAGCGATAATCGTGTCAGCGAAAGAAGTGGGGGTAACCGTAGCCTGCGGACGTGGTGCGGGCAATGGTCAAAGGTACGGAACGAGTATAGCAATAGCAGTCCAAACAAAACAAACCACTAGTCAAGAATGCAAGATTTACAAGCAGAGATTATGGAGATGCAATTTTCAAGACACCAAACTCTGCTGGTATGGTAAGATGATGTAGGCAGCTCTCTCGTGTTATAAATGTAAGCAACATCCCCTAGCGCGATATACGTCGACGTTCGGAGTTGGCATTGACCCGGTGGGACTTTGTCATGCACCAATCACCACTCTCCGCTGTGAGTTTGGGGCGGACGATGCGGTTTAGTTTCCGGTGGGATGTTGCTATTCTGACTTCTGTCTAGCGTTCTAATCTATGTGTTCTGATTGGATATCTGATCCATTAAGCACTATGAATGGCGATCAGTGACTCTACGGTTGCTTTCTCAATTTGGAAAGTAAAAGGGGCACTTTTGTCCTCTAAAAAGACCAGGATAGCTTCGCGCCTTCGGTCTGGTTCGGGGTCCGTCCTTAAACCCGACCCCGTACGGGGATCTACTAGCGCACTGTGCTAACAAGACTGCTTCTGCAGCCAGGGACTCATGCCATATGGGTCTCAAATGTAGTTAAAATTTAAGATTAAGTGGCCATGAAGTGGCAATGAGGAGACAATGATAGACCTTTTTGCTTCTCTATCTTGATCTACATTGATGGCTCCATGAACGTTGACAGTATATCAGGATAGATGGGCAAATGATAAAGGGGGTGAGGGGTAATCAAAGTGGTAGAAAAGGTCATTCCATTATTAGTCGAGACTAGTACTGTAAATATAAACAATGAAAAGGCATAAAAAAGGTATTAATCGTGAAAGATAGGAAGATTAACTACATTAACAAGGTTGATTTTAGAAATTCAGCATCAGCATAGCACCGGCCACCACAGCGATCATCCCCAGGCCTTGTTCATTGTGCGTACCAGCCGAGTCTTTCGTCGTCCCAGACGTAGCGTTCGTCGTCCCAGACGTGCCGTTCTTTGCCTCAGACACAACACCACTCCTCGCCCCAGGCACACCATTCTTGCCCGATGTAATCTCGACAATATCATCCGGGTTGTGTTCCCACCAGTTATAGTTTGCCAATGAGATCTCATCGTTCTCAAGATCAAAAACTGTGTAAACGTTGCTCATGAAGTTGGAGCCCAAGACGATGCTTCCCTCATCTTGAAGGTGAACGTTCTCACAGATCGTGAAATAGCACGTTTCCTCATCAGACCACCACCCATCATTCGTCGCGGTATCACTCTCTTGGCTAACGAACTGGCTGAGGTAGAACTGGAGTTTCAGTTCCCCGAATCTGAACTCTATGGTCGAGTTTTCGCCCATTGCACTGCAGGAGAAGTTGACTTGACCGTACTCATCCGGAACGGAGGTGTTGCCAATTTGGGCATTTAGAGCCTGAGCCACGGACTTGGGCACGTAGCTCATAGTAACTGCAGTGTCAAAGACGGCATCTAGTGGGAACTTCGTAGACACCGCGGATGTTTCGTTGATTGAGATGCCATCCATATTGATACGGAGAGCTTTTGTGAGACCCGATCCGTTGACGATCGGGAAAGTGTACAGCGGGCCATAGTATCTGGCCTTGTTAACGCCACCGAACAGGGCTGTCTGGCCCCAAAGACTGAAAGCCGGAGAGTTAATGGTACCCGCGTCGGCCAATGCCTGGGTTAGGGAGATGGAAGATGAATTTCCGTATCCAAGACCCAAGGTATCTGAGAACGCCGATGTTAGTGATTAATTATACTGGGCAGGTTTGGATAGACGGACTAGCAACGATCATACGCTCCGTAACGATCCCCATCTTCATTGTGTCCACTTGGACACCACCGATTCTCAGAACGTCGGTCACGAAGTCCCCAGTTGTCATCACACCGGAATCATCGTATGCAAATTTCTCATTAAGCTTCTTGCCGGTGGTTGAAGCTGTCAGGTTGTAGGCTCCATATCCACCACAAGAAGAGTGGTCCACGTACATATCGCAATCGGAGCTATCCACGTTATCAAGCCAACAGCCATTACCCCAGGTGTTGAAGTATGCGAGGATATTCTGGGGCGGGGTGCCGAAAGTCACATTTGCGACGTAGGATACGTACTGGAAAGTAAGGTTAGTCTGCTTCTCATTTCAACTCAATTCTCAGCGATGGACGTACATTCACTACCTCATTCTTGAGACCGACGTCGACACTCTTCGATCGCTTGGAGAGCTGACGCGAAGTGTCGCGTACCATTGGTACGGTGAGAACAGCCGGAGTGTCTCTCTTCTCCACACTCAAAGTAGCATTGGTCAAGGCTACACCAGCCAAGCCGAGGAGGCAGGCCAACCCACTGCGCATGTTGAAAGACCGGAAATAGATAAGGGTCAGATGCAAGAGAGTAGAGTCAATATTTAAGGCGTAAAGGATAAAATGAGAATGAACGTTTGAGTCATCGCAAGCGCGAGGCTTAAAATTTGAGAGGGGAGTCCGCCGGCGCAGGTGCTAAATTGGTCTAGTAAGGGTTCTTAGCGGCAAAAAAGGTTTACCTGAGGCTAAACGAGGCGCCTCGTGCTCATTCACAGTACCATTCATGTTTCTGAACCTCAACAGGACCTGCATTTTACCTCAAAATCATGATAGGTAATGATCAACAAAGATCTAAGATCTTCCAGCACGACCAGTACTCCACCAAGAAAGGATCTGCCAAGCTTGTTTTGACCAGTCTGATCAGTCCTTCAATGGTCTTGGCAGGGACCGACGATAGTGGAGACGCTAGTCCAGAAGGGGCACAGGGACAATTTTCTCCGATGTTGTACTCTGTACACACCAACACGATAGAAAGGATTGATAGGAAAAGATCTCAGGTATGCTTTCTTTCCAAATTTGTTCCTCTTCAAATTTTCCTCAGCTTTGTTGCCTTGGCCACGATGCGAGGGTGGAAATGATAGACAAAGGGGATGGCTCGTTTCCAGTCCATGTCCAAATTAGGAAACTGGTCTTAGATGCTTATCTCGTGGATAGAATGTAAAGTGAAATATTTTGAAATCCAACCATGGGAAAATTGGCGTTGTAAGTTCCGTCTAAACGTTATCCTGCCGTTTGATAAGAAAATCTCGTGTCTGGTAGTTAGAGTGGTTTCAATTCATTGTTCCTCATCTGAGCAGGCAGATGCGAAACTTGCGGTCCAAGCCGAATTTTGTTTAGTAAAAAGACCATGTCTTTCCTCTTATATATTAGTAGAAAGTTCAGGCTGAAGACAACATGTCGGCAAACGTTCATGACGACCCTGAAAGAAACATCCCGAAATGATTCAAGTCTATTATCTAGTTCTTCTCAATAGTGATCTCGGTAGTTTTCCAAATATGACCGTCCTGCTCTCCGGGAGAGCCATTCCGATGTGACGATTCCCCCCATTCTGATGTTGACGGTACATTGTCGTCGATCGATCCACTTGATATATAAGGGCCTTTATTCCTTCCATCCATCTCAATGATACTCTCTTCGCTTTCACCGACAGGTTCCATATCATACATTCGGGTTAGTGCGCGAGATGTTCGACTTTCTGTCCCACCCCGGATCCGACTGGTAGAAGTCCCAGGCCCACTTAAATTATACTGCGGTGTGGTTTTCGTTCGGTTGCTTGTTGACTTTAGAAAGCTGAGGGTCGAGCGGGCTAAAGACCACACGAATGGGGCATTGGTTACCCAGACGCCGATTGAAGCTTCGCGTAGGTACCAGAATTGGTAACTTGTGTCGTAAATGTTGCGGAAGGTGAAGATTTTGGAGATGATCGCGCAGAGAATCTGGCATTGATTAGCACTCTAGCGCAGTGATCAGGGTTGAGAAATATAGACAAACTTACTACCACAATACCCATAGAGAATACCACCAAAACCGGAAGCTTAGTCCGCCATGGCATACGCGTTCGAAACAGCAGCGGCAGAACCACCAGCAAAATCGCAATATCCGAGCTGATGTTGAAGACAGCCTGGATAATCTCGAAGTGGAAGTATGTGGCACATTCCCGCTGAGGCGGCGGCAATGTCCAGTATCCGGATACCGGGTGGCAGTTCAAGAACAAGGTCAATTCGGTGGCCAGCCATCCAAGCGCCGTATAGACGGCGGATACCTTGACCCATCGATGTTCCTTGAGGTTTGATCTATAGTGTATCAGTTTGGGGGTGTATGGATTGTTTGGTTCTAACTCACGTAATTCGAAAATATACCAATAGCATGCAGGCCTTCAGACAATAGATGGTGCACACTTGGCACTAAAGAAAGTGAGTTAGAAATGGGTCCTTCGCGGCCTCTAGGGGACAACTTACATGCTCCGAGGCAAATTCAATCTTCGAGCCCAAGACCCGTTGTTCGATGTCATGAGCAGTGAATGTCTCAAATTGACCCGGTTCATACAAGGTACTCCCATAATTGGTGATTTCGATATTCGTGACTACAAACGCAGTGTAGAAGATCTGCGTGGGATAGTTAGCTTCATACGATTGCGAGGGGTAAACTTGGAGATCGTCGATCCGTACGATTGCCAAAAACATCAAATAATCCTCAACTTGGAGGTGGAACTTCAGACGCTTGTACCGAGCATAACTGCAATCGAATCAGTGGTAAATCCAGCTACCGAGTCCGAAGAATGCACCGACAGTCGCACGATGAAGAATAATATCCCCACACCGTACATAATCCATGACTCAACAATCAAGTCATGTACCGAACCACCACCCTGGCTTGACATGGTTGTGTATATGGGGTAGCGACCCCCCCCTGACCGAGCTACATGGGAATCTTAAAACGTGAACAGTGGTGAATAAACTAAACGACGCCATGTAGCAGGTTTTTTTTTTTTTTAGTCCTGTACTTTTGTATGCATTGTCTGGTGATTGCGACCCACCGAATAACACCGGCATTTGCCTCGTGCTTACCGGGGGCCATCAGAAATCCAAGCCGCCAATGGGGAGGATTGGGGGGGGTGACGCGACCAATGAGCAGGTTTCGATATCGCATTCTATTTACATTCGCGGATGGTGTTCCGAAGTTTAGTGGTTTAATGTTCACCTGGGCAGCAGCATTCCAGGCTAGGTCTTTCAGCTCAGGCCTCCAACTTGAGTAATTAGTTGGAGCCGGTCTCTCATGCAGATTGCCCAGGTGGTTTTGCGCGTCTCTGATGAAGCTTCAGAGTGGGGAAGAGAGTTGTTTGTTAGGTGGGGCGACGAATGAAATCTACGGCATTCCTTTCGAAGGTTCCGGCCGAATATTGTCAACCTTGGATGAGACATACACAATGTTGTACAAAGTACATTAAATGTGGGGTGTTAAAATTGCATTCCAGAGGGGTAGAAAGCGTAAATTAACTGTGGACCCCAAGTCTGGCCATTTGTGAACTAAAGCACAGGCTTGGAAGCCTAGTGGCGCTGCTAAGCATGAGTGTGGTGGGGGCCAAGCCACGGGTCTAGCCGGAAGTACTCCGTACTCCGTATGTTGTACCTCCATAGGTAAGACAGTCACTAATTATTATTGTGCACACATCATACCACCTCCTCTCTACTCCATACAGAACTACTGAATTCCTACTCCGTACACTATACTTTGTACGGGTTGCGACCACTAGTGCAGTGGAAATAGGATAAAAAGAGCGGTAAGGGATGTACTCGGCAAATGCTGAAGGAATAATGCCATTATACAAACCATAACACCACTCCCACTATCCACCCAATCTCCGGCTCTCGTTACATCCGGCTGGTAGCATCGCTTATTCCGTTTCCCTTGGCGCCGACAGGGATCACGTCCTGCCAAAACTCTCTTTCTGCGCTTCTAAAGGCGCTATCAAAGTTTTCCCAATCCTATATCCGACCCCCCTGGTCGCGTCCCCCCAAGCTTTTGGTCTGCGTACTCACTTCTGCTCTCATCAAAGCACCATGGAGCAACCTATGGGAGACGAAGAGAAGAATTCTCAGCTTTCGACGCCAGTTAAATCCGAGCCAAGCTCAACATTCCACCCGCCGAAAAATGCATTCGAGCGTTTCAATGCCCGCCTGGGTCGCCTGAATTTCTTCGAGACGCGCGGTATCGAGCGTGTGCCGCTCGAGGAGCGTAAACCTAAGGTTACCTCGGCGGACTATATGGAAATGGCCCTGATGTGGTTCAGTGTTAACATCACGGCGAACAACATCGCCGTCGGTATGCTTGGTCCGTCGAGCTACGGGTTGGGCTTTGTCGACTCCGCCCTTTGTGCCACTTTCGGCGCTCTGTTGGGTGCTGCTGGTGTTGCATACATGGGCACGTTTGGCCCTGCCAGTGGAAACAGAACGATGGTATGATTTTGATGAAATTGCGCACGTGCCGACTAGTATACTGATGGACTAATGCATATCAGGTCGTGGCTCGGTATTTTATGGGTTACTACCCCAGCAAAATATGCGCGCTGTTGAATATCGTTATCATGCTGGGATACGGTATGGTCGATAGTATTGTCGGTGGACAAGTGCTCTCCGCCGTCGCGGGAAACAACATGACCGTGTCTGTAGGCGTGGTTATCGTCGTGGTCGTCACCTGGGTCGTTGTTTTGTTCGGCATGAAGATATTCTATATATATGAACGGTATGCATTTCCCCTCCACCATTTCCTGATCTAGCCCGAACCGAAATACTAACCGAAGCCGTTGGTAGATGGGCCTGGGTCCCTCAGCTTATTGCTGCGTTTGTCCTTGTTGGTAGCGCTGGCCCCAAGTTCGATACTTCAATCGTATCTACGGGTTCGGCGCAAACAATTGCCGGCAATCGCCTCTCCTTCTTCTCACTCTGCCTCTCCTCGTCCGTTGCCTGGGCTCCGGCCGGTGCAGACTTCTATGTCTACTTCCCCGCCAACACGAAGAAGTGGAAAACCTTCCTCATGACCTTCCTCGGTGTTGGTCTGGCCTTGACCTTTGCCAACCTAATTGGTGTAGGCCTCGGCTCGGGCGTGGCGACTCATGCTGATTGGGAAGCTGCCGACGCCATCTCCTCTGGTTCTCTGATCCTTGCCGGCTACAACGGACTCGGCGGCTTCGGCAAGTTCCTAGGCGTCATAGTTGCGCTGGGTCAGATCGCGAACAATGTCGCGGGAACTTACTCTGCATCCTTAGGTTTCCAGATGCTAGGTCGCTACCCGGCCAAGGTTCCCCGGTGGGTGTGGACCTGCGTCGGTGTCATCATCTACCTTGTCTGCGCGTTGGCAGGTCGGAATAGTCTATCCGAGATTTTCGAGAATTGGCTGGCTCTGATGGGTTACTGGGTTTGCATCTACCTTGTAATTGCTCTGGAGGAGCACTTTATCTTCCGTCTATCGAGAGGCTTTGATTGGGCGGATTGGAACGATCGCTCGAAATTACCTCTTGGTCTTGCGGCGCTGGCGGCCTTCTTGATCGGCTGGGTTGGTTCCATTATTTCCATGGACGAGATATACTTCGTTGGCCCAATTGCCAAGATGGTAGGCGAGAGTGGCTCTGATCTCGGTATCTGGGTTGGCTCATCGTGGGCCATGCTGGTATATCCGGGACTGCGATGGCTGGAGCTAAAGAAGTTCAATCGTTAATTTTTTGAAATCGATGGACTGTCTGTATACCAAAAATAGATAGAATATAGTGCTCTGAATACTACGATCACCAACACTTTCTCTTTCCCCGGATGTATACGTTTGAGTCTGCAGAGTGTTGAGTAAAGGTACACGGCTGATCATGACGCTCATCACCCATTCCTGGCACGTATTCTGAGCAAGAATCCTGGGTATGAATAGGTTTGGTTCCTAGAAGGGTAGGTGATTATATGCGCATACGGCTGAAATATAGGCTGAATATGGAATTTGGTGATTTACTGGAACGGAGGCCCGTAGTGTTCCGCAAAGCCCATAAATCGGCCCGAACCCCGGGCCCAAAGCCCATCTTAGGCGCTCTCTCTAATCGCTATACAATATTATATTCTGACCCTTTTACCAGTCATATAAAATTCAAATTTCGAGTTAATAATAGTAGTTATTTAAGTATATATTTGAATTTTCAAGAGAATCCGACTAGTAGAGGTCGAGATACTAAAAGAAATGGTATTTTACTACTTGATATATATCTAGGATCTACACGGGAGTACTACTACTTTTTAGGTAAACTTCTATAATTTATAAATTATCTATATAACGCGCTTTCTCGCATTTTTAAACGTGATATAAAGAGATAACTAGTAATTGATTTTAACCGATTTAACCTAATAAAATATTGCCTCTAAAATAAAGCTTAGAAACGAGGGTAAAACGAAGGGTAATTTCAAAATCCTAAAAAGGGGGTTGAACTTCTCGGTATATTTGTACTATTTAGCGCCCAGTCGGGGGACCATTAACCTGCAATAGGCTTCTCCTTATGCCCACTTTGCGGGTTGGGCTTGGCTATGGACTTTATGGGCTTTGCGCAGCTCTAGAGGGTTATCTTCATGAGGCTCAGTAAGTTGGTCAGACTGGCCCTAACGGTGACCTCGGGAGTTACGATTCCTTATCAACACGTGATGCGATAAACACCTGGCGACGTCATCACCAAGTATTGGCCTTTTATCACAGCTCAGGACAGCTCAGCTGTGTTCTTGAAAATTATTCCCAAATTCCCAATTGATTTACTTTTTGTGCACCTTTTTCCAAAATGTCCGCACTACCATGCATCCGCTCTGCGCGTGGCTCCCCACTCCTCCGCCTCGGAGGTCTACAATCACACCACGTCAACCGACCCTCCATACAACGACTGCATCCCATCTCTCGCCCTTTGCACAGCCTTTCCAGCTCTAACAAATTACGAGCCAGTCCAATGTCATGCCAATTGTCATTGTATCCCCGGTCAGTGCTCGTCAAACCTGTAGCGAGAACCTACGCCGACCGGAAAGGATCTACCGGCAAAGCCGAAGCCGATCTCCTGGTCGAGGAATTACAAGAGCTGTACGAAGTCGCCAAAGACGAGTTTGAAATTGCCACTGAGAGCACCGATTCTTCTACCATATACGCTGCTTCAGACCGCGAGTCTGCACGCGATGCTCTCAACCAGCTGTCCACTGTGTACGCTCTCTACACTGCTCGTCCCGGGGAAGTTGAGAATGAGACGGATGGGTCGTCGTCTGAGGTAGAAGAGTCCGTGGATAGTGCTATTATCGAGACTCAGTATAATCCCGCAGAGGTCCCGCAGGGTGTTAAGGATGAGGTGCGTCGGCGGGTCGGACATCGGATTCGGGAGTTGAAGAATGCTGTCGAGGCGCTCGAGGAGAGGGCTATGGAAGACTGAGCTTGTTTTGTCATATGACCGTTCAAACTCATGTCTATTACTACTGAGATGCAACCATGATATGGGTTCCGTATCAGGACGCGGGAGATGTATATTTTAAGATCTGACTGGTACCGTTGTATGTTGTGGTCCACACCAGCGAAAGAAATAAAGGGATTATGCTTCTCGAGTCTAGTCTGCAAGCTTTAAATTTTCTTATGCGCGAATATCATACCTAACATGCGAGGTCATGGAAGCAAATCGTAACATAATAAAGCCACATAGTAAATAGATCGCCCGTGCTAATTAAAGAGTTGATCGGTTCAGGCTCTTAAGACAATATTTCAATTAAATCATTGGTGAAAGATTCCGGCAACATGAAGGCCGAGTGGTATCAAGCTTTTTGGTAGTTCTCGAAAATCCGCAAAACGCCAGAAACAAAGGTTTTCTCAATCATCGATAGTACGCCCGGCGGGAAATAGCGCCTTGATCCGTTGGGTCGTAAAGGCATGACAACCGCATACAATGATGCATTCGGTGGGGTAGTTCATTAGACGAGGGTGAAGGGGGTCATAGTGAAGTTGTCGGAGCTCGGTGATGGGAGTGTTGAGCAAGATTCCTGCTTGTGTGTTGTTCTCTGGTGGCGTTTCAATTGGTCTAGGAGAATTGATGTTAGCATGTAAGCGATTATGACAAGTATCAAATTACGTAACATACCAGGACGTGTAAAGCTCTTAGTGCACCCTGGGAAAAGGCATTTATGTTTTCGCTCTCCGTGTGCTAGATGAGGTTAGTAAAATACGTTGATCGTCTGAGACGTAAGGAGTATCATACTAAGTCTGTGACTAGACATATTGGAAGACTGGTTCGATATTAGAATATGAGTATGTCAACAGAGATAGAGAAACTCACGTCGCCCGTAGTAAAATTGCATCCTGGCCAGGTGCATTTGAAAGGCTTCTCGCCAGTGTGGGTTCGAGAATGCGTTTCTGGGATAGTTAGCGGTAGATTCAGGAGGGAATTCGAAGACGACATACTTAATTCGCTGCTATCTGTGAATGATTTACCGCAGTGTTTGCATGTGTATGGTTTGTCGCCGCGATGACTGCGCTCGTGTCGGTCTAATGTCGCTTGTCTAGCAAATGCCTTGCCACACACCGAGCACGAAAAGTTCTTGTCTGGAAATGTGTCAGTATGTTTGTCCAACCATCGGTAAATCGTGATATGATAAATATAACATACAGTTACTGTGGGTAAGGAAATGGCCTTGAAGCTTTGACTTCTGGGAGAAGGGCTCGTCCGGACGATGACATCCTTCCCAGCAGCAGTAGTACCCATTACCCTTGGCACCATTCACGGTATTCATATGACTAGCAACTAGGTGCTCTTGAAGAGCACCACAATCGGCAAAGGTGGCACCGCATGCAGCCTTGATTCCTTGGATTTCCGAAGCCCACTTGCAGATATGCAGCTTACTGTCGGCTGGAGAAAAGTCCGGTGTGGTAAGCACGGATGATGAATCTCCTTCGAGAGGTGGTGGGGTCTCTCCTGGGCTTGGAATGAGGTGAGAGCTGATGCTCGAGCGAGACTGTCGGGAATACGGGGAATATGGGTGAGAATGAGCATGGTGGTGAGCCCGGCAGCGGTGATGGCTGCGGTGAGGTCCTTTGCGGATAGCTTGCAGGTTGAAGTCATTGGGGTTTTTGAAATGGTTGTGGACATGATGATGATGCTGAGGATTGAAACAATTGAATGCTTCTGATGTGTCGGTTTTGGGTTTGTTGAAGGTATCAAGACTGGTCGGAGGCTCAGGTACGTGCTGATCTTGGCATATAGAGAAGTCGGAACACATACCCAGCATGTGGAAAACCTCCGCTGGGTTGACTTCGGCCTGTGTGGGAGCAGGGGGCGCCGCAAACATCCCTTGCCAGTCTTTCTGGAAATCGTGGCAGTCGAAGTGGTTGGATACATCCTGCTCACAGCGGGTGGCATGGGTTTGGTATGAGGATAGGAAGTTTTCTTGTTGGAATGGGTCGACGAGACCAGGGAGAGGATGTTGCATGGCTTTTGTCGCGTGGCCAACGGAATGACTCCCCATTGCCATGGAAGGGAAAGTCCCCGTGTCAATGGACAGCGGGGTGTTGAGTCCGAATAGAGTGTCGAAACCGCAGTCTTGACTCGCAGTACCGTCACAGCAGTCTTCGAAGCACAAAGGGTCAATACTTTCACAGTGGTTGTCCTCGCAGGTATCTTCGCAGTGGTTGGTATCACAATGAGTATCGTCGCAGTGATTATTGTCGCAGTTATCATCCTCGCAGTTGTCGTCCTCGCAGTGAGTTACTGAGCAGACGGTGGAAGTGTCACAGCCGGCAAAGCCGCCACATATGGACCCGCAGTCTAGCGTGCAGTCGTCTACATCACAGCAGGCCTCATCAACCTCGCAATGGGGCAGCGATGGCTGAGTTTCGTGACTTGAACAGTTCCAATGATGCTGAAGAACACTACCAGAGGGATCTACCGCCGCCTTGCCATCAATGTGGAAGGATTCCCAGTTGCATTCAAGGCAGAAATCGCCTTGTTGGGTTTGGGACGCCATGGTGCACGGTTCACTTCAGAGAATGGTGGGAAGGTGTTAGGGTCAATAGGGAATCGGGAGTTCCAGGAACACTGTCGTCACAGCAGCGTGAACAACGAACGATATGGGGAAAATGCAGTCGAGGAACCGAGCAGTGTGCGACCGTAAGTGGGACAAATGAATGCCCGTCAGGTACGATATCACGCTACAAAATCCACGAGCCCACGAGTCAAAGTGTCACCTAGTTTGTGCGCCGTTCCCGGGAGACAGTTTAGGTTGTAGTGCCGAATGATATCCTCTCACAGCGCCGATGGATTCGCAATCGTATCATGCGCTTGGGCTGGACTGGTTGAGAACAGGCGCAATCGGAGAATTGACCGAGATCGACGTGCAGGAAATGCAAAAAAAGAGGACCTTGGGAGTCACAGATGCAGGATCAAATCCAAAGGATCATGAAAGGATCAGGGGGCATAACCTGATGCTAACTGAGACCCCTCAGTGTAGCCGTGAGGACCTTCGGGACGCAGGACAGGATGAGGACCTTGGGGGTTAGGCGTCATGATTTTCGAGCGAATCGTAGAGCGTGCTTTGGCGATCAACTTCGGGAACGTTGGTGATATATGTGATGTAAGGTCAAATTTGCAGGAAAATGAGATTCGAGAACAGTCCAACCTGGGAAATGTTCCCCAGCATTCCAATCGAAGAATTTCTCTCCCCCGCGGAGAGGATTTCCCCCAAAGGGAGATGCTGACTAAGTGGCATTCTGCCCATCCAGTCCGACTTTGCTTTGATAGCCCTAATTCGGTAGTTTGTCGGCAGTTCGCGTCCAGTGCATAGGAGAAAGTTTAATTCTGGACAGTTGATAGATCCAATGAGCTAATGATATATTTACCTTGACTGTATCCTGCCATATCCAAATTCAAAGACTTATTGAAATCAGTTGTTGACTCCGCTCACCGCCTTTGCCCCGGATCGACTATCAGCTTATCGCAATGCTCCAACATCCACTTGCGATGACCCGCCAACAACAACAACGTCCACAGGGACAACTTGATTTACAGCCAACATAGCACTTACAAAATCTTCCACAGAGAACCTCAGCTACATCCAACTGGGTTCCTCAAATATCAATCTCGCACCATAGCGGAAGCTCTAACCAACGACCCTTCCCTGCCTTGCGCCCACCCTACACTAACCACAACAACAACAACCCTCCGAACCCTGCAATTCGCCACACACTCATAATGGGCAACATCTGCTCCCGCTCCTCTAATGAGGCAGATCCCTTCAACCAACCTGGCCGTGTAGTCGGCAACAACTCAGGGAGGACTGCGGCACCCCGCGCCCCACTTCCGGCCAAGACCAACTGGAAGGCTACACCCGGCCGCACTCTAGGTGGGAGCACAACAGATGGTGGCACTGCCGCAGCGGATGAGGCACGTGCAAATGCCGCAATTGCTGCACAGGTATGACAGCTCCTTCCCCAGCAGGATATGTTATGCGGGGCCGGGATTAATAACTTACGGGCCTTACAGAAACGTGCCGAAACCGCCTCTGCCAATAAAGGGAAATTGGGATCTAAGCTGGCTGCGCAGAAGGCACAGACTCAAGCTCAGACATTGGATCAAGTCAGTCGTACGGAGAGGGCTGCGCGAGATGTAGATGGGGCTGAGGCTGCGAGGAGATGGGAATAAGCATACCTCCCATGCGACATTTGGATTTGATCATCACTCCCATTATATCCCGGTGACTTGTTTGGTGGCGTTGTATTGCAGGCTTCTTTTGTCTCTTTGTAGCGTATATTTGGTTGTTTTTTTCTCTTATTTTTGTTCAAATGCTTTTGACTTGTTGTTTGCGGGTGGAATTTTGGAATCAAGCTTCTCTTTCGTAGTTTAAATGATGTAACGATGCTACTCCGATTGATTAGCCGGTGATTCTCCAATTGCATTACTCAGTTAGAATAACCATGCATGGACTATTTAGATACAATTACTACAAGAATCAAAACACATGGATAATATCGTACAATCGTTGATTTTTGAAGACATATTTTGGACCTAGTATGGACTAAAGCATGACCTAACTAGAGAACATTGTAGCGGCCACCCACCGGAGCACGCGCCTCACCTTCTGAGGCGGCCAGTGTCGCATCCTTGAGCAGGCGTCGGAGCTCGTGTATGGCGGTGGTGACTGAAATCTCCGTCTCGCCCTCAACCAGGATGTAGAGCTTGGGGAGCTCCCCAGGCGCTGGTTCTTTCCCGGCGGCGTAGAAATTGCCCTTCGTGGTGATAGAGGTACCAGATGCCTCCAGGATCTTTGCAACGTTCGTGCGGTTTGTAACCGCCCAACGTGCTTTTTCTGTAAAACCAAAATCGGTAAGTGATCATCAAGAATGGGAGGGGTACGGAGGAACTTACGAGGGAAATCGTTGATTTCGAGCGTTGCATGGAAGGCACCCGCATCAGGGCCACGATTATCTATTGGCACGCCAGATCGCATCACACCTGCACGGCTCAAACGTGCATGAATATCCGCAACGGCGGAGCCCACCTTGTCCAATGGGTTCTTTGAAGCATTCGCCGGCGCTCTCTCCGTGCGATGCACCACGATCTTACCATCAAGATCAATCCCTTTCGGCACGCCGGGCATAGAGACTGAAGGTGCAGCTGATGGCACGGCCGGTTCAGCGGCAGATCGGACGGCCGAAAGAGCTTTATTGAATCGATCGTCTGATTCCTGCTCGGTCTCAAGTTTCTCTTCTTCATCGTCCATGTCATCCCCTGTTTTGTATGCTTTTCGCTCACGAAGTCGCGCGGTTTCACGTTCCATATTAAGACGGTCCAGACCTTTACCACCAAATCCATGGCGCGGTGTGTACTTCTCCTTGCCAGACTTGACTTTCTCGTTGAATCCATCCACTAACTTCTGGACAGGCTCGGGAACTTCCTGTCCACTTTGTCGGAGAGCCTTGGCGATATCCACGGCATACCGATCCTGTTCCTCGGTGATGAACGTGACGGCAGTTCCGGTGTTGCCGGCTCGCCCAGTCCGGCCGGCACGATGGACATAATCCTCCAGGTGATTAGGTGCATCATAGTTGACGACGAGCTTGAGCTGCTTGACATCTAACCCACGAGCAGCAACTGACGTCGCGACCAGGATGGGGAAAATGCCTGCCTTGAATTCTTGAATGGTGCTGTCGCGATCGATCTGATCCTTTCCGCCGTGAATCGACATGCATGGATAACCCTTATACATCAATTGCTTGAGCAAGTCATCTGCAGCCTCTTGACGATCCACAAAAATCAAGGTGCGATCGTCTTCATTTGCGTCGTCCTCATACAGATTTCCCAGAAGCTCCAACAGGCGGAAGAATTTCTGGTCGTTATTACGGACCTCAACAATTTGCGTGATTTCCGGAGCCACAACACTCCTGCCACCCACAGTGATCTCCACTGGCTCGTTCAAAGTTTTGCGGGCCAATGATTCCATATTCTTGGGGAAAGTGGCCGAGAAAAGGACAGTCTGTCTGTCCGGCCGGATGCTAGCCATGATCTTCACAACTTGTGGTCCGAAGCCCATATCGAACATGCGGTCACCCTCGTCAAGAACGACATACGTGATACGGCGTAGATTGAGGACCCGTCCTTGGTTTGCGGCCAGGAGATCGATGAGACGGCCAGCAGTGCATACAATAATTTCGGCGCCTCGTTTCAGTTCCGCAATTTGGTCTTTGATCGGGGCTCCACCATACGCGCAGACGGCACGAAGACCCAAGGCCTTCAAGAAAGGCTTACAGTCCTTATGGATTTGGGTGGCCAGTTCACGGGTGGGTGACAAGATCATACTAATCGGGCCATCTGTACTAGACAAGGGCCGTTGGTCTTTAATATGTCGGAACATCGGAACGAGGAAAGCACCGGTCTTTCCTGAGCCAGTTTTTGCCACACCAATGACATCGCGACCGGACATGATCGTGGGAATGGCTTGAGCTTGAATGGATGTGAGGTTTTCCCACCCAAGTTTGTGAACAACATCTAACGTCTGAACGCCCAGACCGCACTGTGACCACTTTTGAACAGGTTTAGGGACATCCCGACCGCGGACCTTGATGCCATCCAGTTCAAGTCGCAAATTTGCTACCTCCTCCTCGGTCATCTCAGCAAGGTTGGACGGTTCGGTGTAAAATTCCTTGCGGAACGGCTCATACTCAATCTTCGTGTGGTCAATCTCAGGCATCTCCCGTTTCTTCTTTTTAATTGCTGCCATAGCGAGGACATCTTCGGCTTTCTCATCACCGACTGCAGTCACAGCCACATCCTCCTCGTCACCAAACATCGCCTCGGGTTGTTGCTGTGCGGTCTTCTTCGCAAAAGTGGCGCCGATTTTCCGTTCAGGCGGCGCCGAGTCTTGGAGTCCAGCCATGAACGCATCCAGGGGATCGATTTCTTCGTCGTCATCAACGTCCATGGTAGAATCGGCCTGGGCATTCGTGACCTCCTCCATATGGACATCCTCATTTTGATCCTGGAGTCGTGTATCTCGGCGTTCCGCTGCAGCACGCGCTTCGGCTGCCGCGTGTTCTTCCGTTCCTTCAACTTGCATATCTACATCATCATCTTCCACAGCATCGTCTACCTGTGCATCCACATCGAGAGGCATGGACGGCAATTTCTCAAGTTTCTTTCGTGTTGATTCTTCATCACCATCCCCAAAGCCCAGAGTTTTAGAAGCAGAGTGCTTCTCCGTTTCAGAAACTTGTTTCACACCCAAGCCGAATCCGCTGACATTACCTTTGGCTTTCAAGGGGGCAGAGAGCATGGCGGGGGCAGCAGTAGGTATGTTGGATTTCGTAATAGGGGGGGGCTTTGGAAGACACTGGGACGGCAACATCTGTACCAAGCACAGCGGGAGCGGCCGTGGTCGAGGTGGATGATTTGACGATAGCCTTTGGATCAAACTTCGACTTTCCGGGAAATGTAGCAGGACCTGGAGACACAACCGATTTACGGTCAATCGCTTCGAGAATCTTCTTTGGATCAACCGATGCCTGTTCTTTTTGCTTCTTTTCGCGCTCGGCGGCCTGTTTCTGTTTCCATGCTTCAAGCTTGGCAAGTCTCTCTGCTTTTTTCGCCTCGTCTGTCTGCGCAGTTGGGGCCGGTGTGGATGGCTTGGATGGCTAGAGGATACAATTAATATCATAATCTCGGCATTATGCAAGGTTGGGGCGGCTTACCTCTCGGGTTCTGGACCTGGACCGTCGGCTCGGAGCACGATCACGGCTGTCATCCCGTCTGGACTTGGGCTTCAAGTCAGCAGAATCATCTATCCGCCTCCGATCCCGATCGCGGGAGTCATCTCGCCTGGAACGGTAATCCCTATCACGACTTCTGCGGCGGATATCATGGTCATCATCTCGGCGGCGCTCTCGAGATCGGTCTCTTCGAGCTGGCCGATAAGTATCTTCGTCGCGCCGGTCTACGGGGGAGGTCTCGTCGCCGATACGCATCTCTCTCGCGAGGGCGGTCACGCCCGCGGTAACGTCTCTGAATATCATGACCATGGTTAGATATTGCAAGATAAAATGTGAATTTGTGATGCGCCACACGTACCTCTGGGCTGCGGGATCTGCGGTGACTGCGCCCATCATCCCGTCTGGTTCTGTCATAGCGATCATCCTCTCTGCGAGGCCGCCGGGATGAAGAATATGTGCTGCCTACAGGTGATGGTGAGCGAGTATCTCCGTGGCGAGCCATTGTTGCAGGCTGATTAGTGAGTGTTACTGGAACGCAAAAGCACCCGGGACACGGATTGATGGAGGAGAGGTGGGGGAGACAGAGCGCCCCGCAAGAAGATAAATTGAGACGACAATTCACACTTCAAACCACCAAGAGAGAAGAACGTTTGAGGTGTTTATGTCTATCGCATCGTCACTTGCGCAAACCGTTGGAATCAAGAAACGGATTACATAATATTATGCGGAGGAGCTAGTCCCAATGCGGATAGGTACGCCAAAGTACCTGGGCCAGCGCGACTCCTCCGCTTGCGTCAACAGCTCAGCTCCTCTTATCGATTCTCAGCCTTTGAAGATTCAATTGCCAATTGATCTCTTTTTAGTCCTGATTATTTGACCTCTCTCCAGCTAAATCTACTTCGATAATCACTTCATGTCTTGGCAGTCGGCAGCTCGGGGGGGCTTCGTCCGCACCCTGCATCGCAGTGCTCTCCCTGTCCGTACTGGCGTGAGCGACTTACAGAACCAGCTCAGTCGCATCAGTCTGGCGGTTACTTCCGGTTCGGCGCGCCCACAATTCCAACCCATTTCCTCCATCCAATCCTTGTTCCAGGCGAATTCATTCGCGACCGCTTCTACCCCTCTCAAGGCGACCAAGACGCCCAAGGCGAAGACCCCTAAAACAGCCACTAGCAAATCGAAGAAGACCCCTCTCAGCGAGAAACAAAAGGAAGCTTTGAAGGCCAAGCAACAACGCGCTCATATCAAAGAGCTCAAGGCAACTGCCCTGGTCCGGCCCAAGAGGCTGGTCACTTCTGCCTACGGTCTTGCTATGACCGAGAAGCTGCAGGAGGTTAAAGGTCAATACCCGGTCAAGGAAGCATGGTCAATTGGTGTACAGCATGCGACATCCCTCAGTCCTCAAGAGAAGGAGGTATGTACCCTTGAGCTTCTTGGTATACGTCAAGAGCAGCATACTAATCCACCAACGCCAGAGACTTCAAGCTCAAGTTGACGCCAACAGAGCTGCTAACGCCGCTGCCTACGACGCATGGGTCAAGTCGCACACACCTCTCCAGATCAAGGACGCCAACACTGCCCGTCTAACCCTTTCACGCATTGGCAAGAAGACCTACCCTGCCATCAAAGATGACCGCTTGCCCAAAATACCTCAATCCGCCTACATCATATTCGTGACGAAACGCATGGAAACCCTTAATTACGAGGGAAAGTCCGTCACAGAGGCCATCAAAGTCATTTCCGCTGAGTGGACTGAACTACCCCAATCGGAGAAAGATGTAAGCACCCTTGGCAGAATCAATACATACCGGACTAGAAGGCGCTAACTGTGAGTCTAGCACTACCACAAGTTGCAAGTCGAAGATCGCCAACGGTATGAGAAAGAGCACCAAGAGGTATACGGAGAGCCTGCGCCCAAGAGCTCTGTGTATAAAACACCGGAAGACTACAACTGAACCTGAGCGTGAACCTGATCTGTACCGGGAATCTCCATTGGGATGGCCTCAACCTGGATGAGGTTTCGGAGAGTGGTTAGCTCACTGTGGACTCCTAGGCTCGTTTGTCACGCGCCGTTTTCAATTTCCCATATGGCCTGATTCATGTCCCCTTGTTGTATTGTAGTTCGTCCTGTAAAACTGTTTTTCTCTACATTGTTCTTGTTTCGTCGAGCTGTGGAAGCGCTGCAGTATGATATCGTAATGAATCCATGGAGAGTATACCACCTCCAACCCAATTCAATGCCCTCTACGAAGCTGTCTCCATTAGACCGATGAGTCAGAGAGAAAAAGACCATTCTAATTCTTCATTATTTACGCCGTAGAATCTCCACCAACCCCGCATTGGGCCCTTTTTTTTTGCTCCGAAGCTCAAGTGGCGGTGTGCAAAGGATGTGTTGCGCGTGCAGGTGGCCCTTTTAGTCTGCGATTTGCATCGAGTAAGTTGGGCCCAAGGAGAATATTCCAGCATCTACGAAGTACTTCATGCATCTTTTGTAAAACATATATTGTTTGTGGTCCAAGCCCAAGGGTAAAAATGCCAACATTGCAGGTACGGACAAAACTATACGATGTGCAACAAACATAGCGCAGTCCCTGCATTTAGGTATGGGATTGTCACTTGTTGTATGGACTGTAAATATACATAGTACTTAATATAGTTAGGTGTATGCAATTGGATTCAAAGTGGGTTAGAGTACCACGGTACTGCACAAGATATCTTGCAATCCATGGACTTGAAGTTGGGAACCATGGAAATCGAACTGTTATCGCGGGGTCTGTGCAACATTGGGTTGTTGACCTCTCGAGTATGCCATGCAGACTGTAGAGAGAAAAAAAACCTACGCCTACATATTTTAGTATACATATATGTACGGAGTACAGAGTACATATCGTCAGTTTCAAACTGCTCTTGCCCCGTACTTCGTAGAGGTAGGTATGCACCTGGCACTTTTATGTTCCCAGCCATCTAGATATTTTTTTTCCATCTCCTAGGGGTGTTGGTATAAATATATTGATCGAGTTTGACTGACTCGAACAACTTCTACGCTAATATCAAAACACCCCCCACGATATAAATGCAATAACAACATTGAACAAGTACATTGTACACGGAGTACGAACGGAGTACGGAGTACATACCATTTAACTTAGGCGGGCTAAATGGGATGATCTTCACCTCCACCGCCTGAACTTATCCCTGCCTCTCCAGAAGATCCCCTCCCAGTCTAACTTTTCCATATTTTTCTCCCTTGACTCCCTTGACTCTTTGGAATTTCTCGCGTTCAATTTACAGCAGGCACAGTTCTAGAGACTGTGTGGCCGTCTCGTAACCCGTCTATATACCACATATCAGCATCCAAAAAAAAAAAAAAAACACCTGGAACTCGCGCCGGTCGTGCAGGGAGGCTATCTGACTCGAATTTGACTTGAAACTACTGCTTAATAGTCTCACAAAGCCTGCTCGCACTACGTTACTATACCGACACCGCACTATCGCAATTCTGCGCCGGAAAACAACGTTTGTTATCGATTGGGACAATATCCCCCCGCCACCTGGACTCGACTCCAACCCGCCCACCGATGCGTTCGCTATTCGACATCGCTGAGTTACCACATCAGTGAGCGGATCGGCCGTGAACCCGGCGCATGTGATTTTCGACATGGAAGCGATTGAGGGGTCTTATCGCGTATGCGCGGGGAAGACCAGCGCCGCGGAGGATGTCGCATACTACACACGGAACATGCGAATGGAAGAGAAACTAGTCGACGAGGTCTGGTCTACTTTATCGACTAAGCTGGCGGGGTTTTACCTACCAGATAACCGGGTGAACCACAAACTAGATTTGGTCACCAGTTTGACTTCTCGCCTTCCGACTCGCTCGTTAGAGCCACCGTCGTACGACCAACCTCCGCCTACCTACGACGATGTGATCCGCGATCTACCTCCCGAATACTCCGCACTGCCTCCACTCGCGCAGCGCAAATCGACGGCTATTTTCTTAGCGTCAACGACACCTCAAAAATCGCATAAATCGTCATCTTCGCTGCTGAAAGATCGCATGCTGGATGTACGAATTGATTTTGAGAATCCTACCGGTGTTCGGGAACATAAGAAGAAAAAGCCCGCAGCAGGAAAGAAAGCAGCACCTGCTCCCTCCCCCCCTCCTCCGCCACCGCCACCGGCGGGCGGGGCTGATGGAGGAGACGATAATGCCAACGGTGACGGTGGTGATGGTGGGGCTGGTGATTCAGGCGGCGCTGGAGGCGGCGACGGGGGAGATGGAGGCGGCGACGACGGCTGGGGCGATTGGAATGTGAGTGGAAAGAAGGATAAAAAGAAGAAACTGGAGGAGGAAGAGGAAGAGAGAAAAGCCAAGGAAGAAGAAGAGAGAAAAGCCAAGGAAGAGGAAGAGAGAAAGGCCAAGGAAGAGGAAGAGAGACTAGCCAAAGAGGAGGAAGAACGACAGGCCGCTGAAGCCTCTGCTGCCAAAGATCTTAGCTGGGCTGAGGATAACGGTGGGGGCGATGACTCGTGGGCTGCCTTCACTAATGTAGGAAAAAAGAAGAAAGGAAAGGTAAGACCATCCTCCTCCAATGTACAAGATGGTGTCTAAAGTAAAATTACAGGGAGAGGTTGGACCCCCTGGGGGGTTCCAGGACATAAGTCTGGATAACGGCGCGCCACAATTGGACTTGAACTTCGATAGTCCAGCTCCCAAGACCGGCGGAACTGGGTTTAGTTTCGGAGGATGGGGCAAAGACTGGAATACCGGTGGAAAGGTCGATCCTCTTGGAGACCCTCCCAACGACGGATCCAAGGACAACAATCCTTGGGGCGCAACCTCCAAGAAGACTGGTGACTTTGATTTCGATTTGGGATCCGCACCCACCGAAACCAAGCAAGAAGATGACTGGGGAGTAGGCTGGGACGCGAGCAAAGACAAAAAGGGGACGGAGCCCGAACTAGAGATTCCTCCGCCTCCGCCTCCGCCTCCACCTAGAGTCGACTTCACACAGGAAGCCTGGTATCTGAATCTCTCCAAGAAAGAGCAGCGTAAAGCGAAGAAGGAGATGGAGAAGAAGTACAAAGACGAAGATGAAGCTGCGGCAAAAGCGACAGCAGAGTGGGAAGCAGCCAAGGCTGAAGCCGAGGCAGCAGCAGCAACAGCGGCAGCGGCAGCGGCAGAGGCAGAGGCAGCAGCAGCAGAAGCGGCGGCAGCAGAGGCGGCGGCAGCTGTACCTGAACCAGTGGTCGAGGAGACTGAGAAACCACCCGAGGTAGATACTGACTGGGGTTGGGGTGTTCCAGTGAAGACCAAAGATAAGAAGAAAAAGAAGAAGATTGACCTTTTAGCTGATCCGGAGCCTATAATCGATGAACCCCCGGCAAAACCAACAGAACCAGTCGATGTTTTTTCTGCTTGGGGGATTTCCTCAAAGGACAAGAAGAAAAGCAAAGGCAAAGCTGAGCCAGTACCCGAACCAGAACCCGTCCAGGAACCTGAGCCTGAACCTGAACCTGAACCGGAGCCAGAGCCAGAACCCGAACCAGAGCCGGTGCCCGAACCTGAGGCGCCAAAGGTGCCCGACGAGCCTCTGTACGAAAATTGGCGTGAGATATCGTCTAAAGAACGCAAGAAGCGAGAGAAACAATTAATGCGCAAGGGCCTCCCCATTCCCGGCAAGGATTTCGAGCTCCCATCAGACAAGCCGCCTGAAGAAGTGCCTGAACCGGTTGTTGAACCGGAGCCTGAACCCGAGCCTGAACCGGAGCCTGAACCCGAGCCTGAACCGGAGCCAATACCAGAACCGGAACCTGAGCCAGAGCCGGAGCCAGAGCCTGAACCAGAGAAACCGGCCGAAGAAGACTCCTGGGGCATTTGGGGGCCAGTAAAGGGAAGAAAAAGAAAAAGAAGGGCAAGGATATTGAAGAACCTCCCCCACGTGCGCCCACACCTCCTGCTCAGGGCTTGACCCCAGAGCCGGAAGCTTTCCATGACAACGCCGACGATGTTTGGGCGGAGCTAGCCCCTAAGACATCCAAGGGCACGAAGAAGACCACGAAAGCCATCGAACCCCCTAAAGAGGAAAAAGTATCTAAAGGCTTCTGGTCGACTCTTACCGGAGGTTCTACGAGCAAAACCAAATCAACGAAGAAGGCGAAAGAAGAGAAGGAACCCGAGCCTATAGAAGAGGAAGACTTGCTTATCGATGTTGACGACAACCCCCCAGCGCCTGAACCAGAACCAGAGCCTGAGCCAGAGCCAGAACCAGAGCCGGAACCAGAACCGGTGCCTGAACCTGAGCCTCCTGCCCCCGAAAAGATATCCAAGTCTAAGACTTCTAAGCTCAGCGTAGCTGAACGTATCAAGGCTTTGGAGCTAGCGAAGAAGGAGAAGGCAAAGGCAGAAAAGGCTAGCTTGAAGAGCAAAGCCAAGGAAAAGAAGGTTGAACCCGAACCAGAGCCAGAGCCAGAGCCTGAACCTGAACCTCCTGTAGAGGAGCCTGCTCCTACAAAGAAGGGTTCAAAATCCAAGTCTAAGGACTCTGTTCCTGGAAGCTTCCCAGACTTTGGAGATGATCTCGAGCCCGAACCTGAGCCCGAGCCCGAGCCCGAGCCTGAACCTGAACCTGAGCCAGAGCCAGAGCCCGAGCCAGAGCCGGAACCCGAGCCAGAGCCAGAGCCACCAGCCCCAGATCTTTCGAAAATGACCAAAAAGGAACTCAAGAAGTATAAAAAGGCCGAAGCCGAGAAAGCCGCAGCCGCAGCTGCCGCGGCAGCTGCCAGGGAACCAACTCCACCACCTCCAGAACCTGAACCGGAACCAGAGCCTGAGCCTGAGCCTGAGCCTGAGCCCGAGCCAGTGCCTGAACCCGAACCCGAACCCGAAGCAGACCCAGTGCCTGAGCCTGAGCCTGAGCCTGAGGTTGACGCTGAGCCCGAGCCTGCACCGGATCTTACACCCGAGGAACCAGATGCAAAGGACGAAGCTGCACCGGAGCCAGCCGAAGAGCCTCCAAAACCCTCGAAGAAGGACCGAGCACGTGCCGAACGGAATACGAACACCTCTCCATGGGGAGGCTTCTTTGGGGGCCCACCACCCCCAAAGAAATCCAGTAAGAAGGAAAGTAAGACCCGGGAAGAAGCGGAACCTCCCAAGAAATTGAAGAAGGAACCCAAAGTTCAAGAGGAAGTGGAACCGCCCAAGAAGTTGAAAAAGGAACCCAAAATCCAAGAGGAAGTCGAAACGCCTAAGAAAAAAGAATCTCGAAAACCCCGACCAAAAGAACCGGAGCCAGAAGTGGAAAGGTCTTCTGCGTCAGATCGGGAGAAGCGGCGAGAACGAGAGGGGCGTTCCTCCAAGAACCAACGTGGCGTGGCCTTGGCCAACATGGTACTGGGTACACCCCAGTCCAGAAGCAGATCGACTCGCAAACCTGCTTCTTCGTCGAAGCCCGTATCTAGACGTCCATCATTTGATATTGATGAGAAACCTGCTGATCCATCACCTCCGGATGAGAAGCCTGAGGTTTCTGACAAAGCAGCCAAGTTGATGGGCATGGAGGCTTCCAAGTCTCGACGTGAGCGCCCGCGCACGGACAGGCGGAAATCAGGTATGTATCTTTCTCTCACTTCTCATTTATCTATCGCTGACTTATCTTCTACGAAATAGTTCGAGATCCGTATGCGATCGAGGATGACGATCTCGTTATGGTTGATATGGAAGATGTCGAGGGTCATTCACCTAAGGAGGGTTCCAAGGGCTCAAGGCGCAAGTCAAAGAGACAGGTATGTCGCGATACCCACAGTACCTTTTTCACTGTTGTACTAACTCAAGATCCGTCATAGTCGCGCCCCAGACCCGACGACGAGGACGATGCTGTCATGGTCGACCCATATCAAGCACATGCCGCCCCAGATGTAATGTCCGGGCCGGACGATATGGCCTTCGTCGACGCGCCGCCAAGGGAACGCCGTCTCAAGCGCTCCAACACCGCACCACCAAAGAAACAAGAGAGCGGTGGATTCATGGGTCTCCTCGATTCCCTAAGAAAAGGCACACGCCAAGACCGACCAGAACGCCCCGAAATGCCAGAAAGACGAAAGTCACGCTCATATCGCGACGATGACGGAAGATATCCTCCTGAAATGGAGCGCGACGGCGCTCGTAGATCACGTCGCGAAGATCGACGCCGAGGATCTGTCCGACCAGACACCGATGCCGAAGGGTTCTTTACCGACGCCGCCGGTGTAGCAGCAGGCGGCGAGACAGAAGCCGACGAAGCGGAAGCTCGACGCGCAGCACGACATGCACGACGTGGATCCCGGAAGGCACCTTCTGACTCTCGTGAATATGAAGCTCGGGAAGCAGAAGAGCGGCGCGCGAGGCGGAAAGAACGCGCACGTGAGCAACGTGCTCGTGAAGAGGAAGAAGAACGTCTACGAGAAGAAGATCGTTTACGAGAAGAAAAGCGGGCTCGACGAGCTGCACGTGAAGAACGTCGTGCTCGAGAAGAGCAGGCGGCTCGTGAAGCCGAAGCCGAAGCCGCGGCGGAAGCGAGAGCAGCAGAACGCCGTGAGCGCCGGCGGATGCGCGAAGAGGAGATGATGGCCGCGAGAGCGAGTCGACGTCGTGAACGCGAGCAAAGGATACCTGATGATGTGTTCCCCGATGAACGTGAGGTCGATCGTCGCGGGGCTCGTAGCTACCGCGCGTTTGAAGAGCCCACTGCCCGTCGTCGCAAGTCTAAGGTCGCTCCTGAACTAACTCGGGAACCACTTATGACTGGTGGGTTGAATCCTGGCAGTGGTGCGAAAGACAAGATTTCCTCTTGGGTTTACTCGCAAACTGATGAACCTCCAGAGCCACCCCAAATCGTTCCCACTCTTATTGATTTGCCTCCTCTTGCAGCTGACGACGGAGGGCATGCTCATTCTCTTTCGTCGGATGAAGAAGCTCGTCGCGCCCTTCGCCGTAAGGCCCGTCGTCGTGCCAAGTATGAGGAAGAGATTGACGATGCTCGTTCTCGGCATCGTGGGTCTCGTCGTGAAGGTGTGAAGAGCAGTTCTGGGAGTGGTGATTATGAACGTGATCGTGGGATGAGGTCCCAGCCGGGGAGTCGACAAGGTGCTCCACCGAGTTCGGGGCCTAAGAAGCCCAGTTGGTTCCGTAAATTGACGAATCTGTAAACCAGACCTTTGGTCTTTTTTATTCCTTCTATTCTTTGGGAATTTGTTAGTTTGTTTTGTATATTGGTTGCAGCGTTTTGTTTTCTTTTTCTTTTGATTATTTACAAAGGTCTGTGATGAAACTCCAGACAGATCGGATTTGACGACATGTATGAAGCTCATATGATACTATGACCCCAGCAATATACACATTTTGGACTCTTTGATAGTCTTCTCACTCTTGGATATCTTCTTTCCCTCACTTATCAGGTACACAAAGCCCTACAGAGACGAATCTCATGAATGAAATCTAATTGCGAGAAGGTAAGAGTGTGGCCTGACCCCCAAGGTGTCACCCATAGTCTCTTTGATATTGTTCTCTCTCTTTATCAGATACGAAGTAAACCACCTCCATGTCATTCATTTCTCCAATAATCCCACCTCCAAGAAACATGCCTTCCTTCCACCCACACCACAGTCTCCGAGCTGGATAAGTCCAAATGTCTCCAAATCCCACCTGATCGAGGTACGAAGAACCTTCTCTATGCATCCCATACATCATGTCTAACCAACCCACTTCACCAGGCCAGTCTCCCCAAGTCACAACCTTGATCCGTCACCCACACCCCAACACATGAACCCACCCACCATTTCTCGAAGTCAACTCCACCACCGCACTCAGCCATCCAAATCTCACCATCTGTACCTTGCATCCACCAATTACGCAGTGTCCATCTCACGACCCCCCAACAAACAGGATGTCCGCACCAAGTACAGTCTGCGATTTCCAAAAAGAACGCACCACCTTCCTCTCCTGGCTCGAAGACCAAGCCCGACTGATGAGACACCAACCCAAACCCGACACACTGGCAGTAGTCAAAGCAACCCTCCACAACCAGTCCATTGAATACCTCGATCGACTCAAACAAGCCTCCATTGTCATGGCTTGTGAGGCCAAAGACCATATCTGCGTGACGGCCAAGCCGGCGCGATTCTACGAAGTCGAGGTTCCGAAAATGTGCAATGCGCTGCAGTTACGTCTGCCACAGCTTGCTTCGAGGCTTGAGGTCAATCCTAAATGCGACATGTGTATTCATTTCATTATTATGAATATTGTCGTGGAGCCCGGGTTTTAGGTTGGTGTGAATCATTTGGGAGATAGCAATGGATTTTGTTTAATTCTTCTATGTCGTATGGACATGGGCACGAGGAGCATGCTTGGGTTGACACGTACATGTAGCATACGCATATCAAGTAGTCGGCTGTCTATGAGCCTTCGTATATAGTCTTTTTTGGTAGCCTTCTCAGCTGTCCTCTTTGGGATATATGTAGTACCTCGCCTTTCTCAATGTAAACCGCATAGAGTATTGTTCTATGTATAACCATAAATATGGTTCGCGGAGCTTTGATACTATCAAACTACTCATCCTTGGGAGACCTTCATGATACTTGCACATAATTGATATTCGGATCACTAGGGACATAATGGCCTTCAACACACATCATTTCAGTAGAACCGCCTTTCCAGCCTCCAAGTCCTCAACCTCCCTTTGTAGCTCTAGTCGCCTGCGCTTCGACGCTCTTCCTTCTCCAACAATCTCCTCCAGCCTCTCGTCGGATAGGTCGTTGACCCATGACGGTGAGAACAGCTTCATAGGGGCCTCGGGCCCAGTGACCAGATAGTGATCGGCAGCTTGCATACATACATTGTCAACAAACCTCTTGCGAGCCACTTTGTAATATGAATCCAGAATGTCATGAATATCTCGGACAGTATGGTCAACATTGCTCATGTGGTGTTGCTGAACAATGTCCCTGAGTCGGACGACCTCTCCGTGTTTACAATCATCGAAAGCCTTTTTGGACACAGTCGAATGCAATCGCTTTTGTCGACTGTATTGTTTGAGAGGTTAGCAGCCAAACATCTAATGTATTCGGAATACTCTAGCCAACTGACCATTTTTCGAGGTTGTCATTGAAGTAATGGTTGAGGGTAACCGGGGTACCTTCGCGTTCAATTCTCAAAAGAAACTCGACCGTCGACATGGCGTGTTTGTACTTTTCAACCAGGTCGTCCATCAGCAGGGAAATTATCTTCGAGGACATCTGTGTATCTTTGGACACAACCTCAAGCGCTTTGCGTATGAATGCATGAACAACGCTGATGATGTCACTGATGTAGCCCCACGCAAGGACTGACCATTTGATTGACTGCTTCTTCATCAATGTAGAGAGCAAAGTATGATTGAATGTACCAATCTCAAAGCCCCGAGAATTGGAGTAAACACCTTCAATCCAGGCGAGAATGCCCAATTTGATGGAGGGCTCCACGGGTTCTGAAACATGTAGAATATCATCAAGGTCATCTACTGATGTGTTCCGAGTTGGTTCCCAGCTCTTCCGGCTCTGCATGATGTTTTGTGGGTTTTCAGTATCGATCGGGTTATTGCGCCTTTCGTCACGATCATCGACACCGCTGTCTGTCTCTTCTGGCTTCGGCCGGAAAGTGTACGTGTGGCCGTGACGGGCGATATCGTATGAGAAGACATCATTTCTCACTGAAACCAGTGTGGCCAGTCGTAAATCTTTGTCTTCGTCGAACGCATCACTGACTCCGTAATTTGTGGCGAGTGCGTGCTGTGTAATTTCTTGAAAAGCCGACACAACATCTAGAAGGATCCGCCTCTGCTGCTCTGTTGTGTCTCGCTGGGCTCCCAAAGATTGCAACAGGGCTTTTGAGTCTTTGAGTCTTTTTATCACTTCCGACCGCACCTTGATATAAATTAGCAAGCGTATTCACAGAAATAGAGAGTTGTGCATACCAGTGGGAACTCTCGGCGGACGTTTGACGTCAGGAGCTCTTGGAGGCGAACCATTAACGCCGAAACCCCATAATTCTCGGGCGGGACGCGATTCCAAGGCGCATTTTGATAGAATGTCCTTTCTTCTGTGTCACGATCCGCATCACCAGCTTGAAGCTGCTTTTGGCTGAGATTCCGAACAAGGATCCATCCCAGCTGTCCGTTCAAATTTCCATCCTGTATTAACCGAATCACGTTGTGCTCGGTGCCTTTGTCAACAAGGTCGGGTTTGGTGAGGATCCGTAAGGTTCTTCCCCCTTCAGGGTCAATCTCCCTGGCCATCTCAATGATTTCCTGGGTGGCAATGTCCACGTTTGCTGGAACCACTGCCAAGATGATGGATCGTTGGTTCTGCATGTATCGAAGGACCATGTTCCTAACGAGGACAATATCACTCTTCTTTGTTCTACCCAGCGTTGTATTCTTGAAAATTCCAGGGACGTCGATAACGCTAAGGTGAATCTCGTTTGGACCACGAATCTCGAGCTGTAGGACGCTGTTAGAAAAGGTCGGCCTTTGGTCTCCATGAGAGGAGGAGAGGTCCATAACGTCGTGAACCTTGCAAGTCAGAGTTAGCGCAAAGTGCGAGAACACAGTTCATGTAAGTATGATACCTCTTTCATTGTGCGACTAAAGTCCTCAGAATTCAGTGACTGAAGGGCAGAGGCCTTCCAGCCCCGCAACTTCTGATCCTCCTCTGGAGTTGAGCCTGATGCAGGGATTATAGACGCAGATATCTCCCGTTCAACCAAGTTACCATCACGCCGGAAGGTTATTTGCGTAGCAAATCTCGTGCACAAGCCGCTGTCTCGGGGGAAGTTCAACTTGGTCAGGCCTTCGAGAACCGAACTCTTACCGCTGGACTGGTCTCCAACAACAACTAGCTGTGGAAGACTGACATACTCCCCCACGTTACAGGCGAAAAGTTTGTCAATCTTCTCAAGTAAAGCTGGATCAGCCAACTCAAGACTTTTGGTTTGGTGTTCAGTGATCATCATGGCTTGGAGTGTAGCTGAATCAAACTGATGGATGCAAGGGTACAAGTGGGCAGACAAGAGGAACCGAGGGGATGAGAGGTTGGGAGGAGAGGAAGAAGGGATAAGAGGAGAACCTTAAAAAAGAAGAGAAAGAGAGAAGAAGATGAGAAGATGAGACAAGGGGGAATATGAAAGAGCGAAGGGAAGGACGAGGATGGGAAGGAACCCAAAAAGGAAGGAACATTCGGCACATTTTACAACTGCATATGTACTCTCTTAATGGAGCCTTAGACATGAATACACATGTATATTATGGAATATCCGGGGTTTATTATTGCTTTCCATTGCTTCATTCGACTACAAATGTATATTCGTCCATCTGTATAATGCCTTCAACCGCCATGCCATTATAAACACTTGATACCCCTCGATATTTGATTTATGAGCCAGGTGCATCGTGAATGATTTTGCCATCATGCCTATGCTGACCAGTATGTGCCTGATCATTCGATAGTAGATTTATATAGACTTTTCAGACCTCCATGAGCCACTCCCGACTTGAAGGGATTGTCGCTGGAGAAGCCAAAATCGAGGAAGTCTTGATATTTCGCCTGGTTCGACTCAATTTCCACCTCTTGTAACCTGAGAAAACTATTTGGGATTCGTGCCAGGGAAGACAAATGCTGAATAAATCCAATACTTATGGCCAAGCCAGCCCTTGAGTCGGTCGTTTTGTCCTGGGGAATGGTATTCGTGAAACTCGCTCAACTGTTTCATCCGGGATGTGGCACTAGAAAAATTCAGCTTTGGCTGACAGAGACGTGCCGCGTAATGAAGCTGAGTGCCGGGTCAGTAAACTTGTTCGAGTTTGCTTCGCCAATTTAGATCTCCTGGCGGTCAGAACACTATATAGCACCTTTTATTTCAACAAGTATGTATAATGTGTCGATGAGAAACTATTAGAGGTTTTCTAGGCTCTAAATGGTCACTTTCAGGTCTATCATTTTCTCGTTCTAGGTATTTAAAGATACGAAGGTGATATTGAAAAGGGAGGAAGTAAAAAAGGAATTAGGAGTTGAAACCGTATAACTATCTCTCAGTCATTCAATCAAATTCCAAACAATATTTCACAGGAAACCGAATTCAATGTATGGAGGTTCTATTCTGAATAAGCACCAGTTGAGTCCTCCATTACCTGCAACCAGTCGCTCTGTTACTCAAACACTGATCCACGAGAGTTCCTTGCAACTTGACACCATAAACCTCACAACTGACACTGCTAGTACCACACGCGTTGATGCAATAGTTGGCAGCATTTGTGAGATTTTCAACCTGGAAAGTGGCATTTGCACTCCAACTGATACAGCAACCGTACTTGCAGATACTCCGAGGGCTACCCGACTTCCAAGTGGCATTGCCTCTGACATTCTCAAGGAGACTTCGGCAAGAGTTCTTGACAGCGAGGTGGGCATTCGAGCAAGTCTGTTTCAGCCACCGCTTGTTTGGGGTGCTTGTCTTCGATTTGAGACCATGGAAGGCCTCAACCAGGAATTTTGAGCTGGAGGTACTGGCGTAAAGCTCAGCCAGCTGGTGATCAATTTCACCGCTATCCTGGTTTGTGATAGCGTCCAGGAGAGACTCCTGCATTTCTACAGTCGAAACGTTGAGATACTCGCTGTGACCATTCAGCGCGAATGCACTGTACAAGTAGACAATGTCTCCCCACTGGCCTTTGGTCGCGGCGTCTTGTGCAAGGCCAGCGATGGCATTCAGCGTATCGAGATTGTCCAAAGTGTGGATTCCCAGATCCTCCTGGATGTGTGGGAGTTTATCCACGGCAAACCCAGTAACGTTGAGCCATACCGTTCCCTCCGCAGAGTTATCGTTGGCCACGTTGCCGTATGCCAGAGCTGTGACGCTGTCTTCATAGCTGAGCTGCTGGCATTGTGAGGTGGTGGCTAGCGCAGCAATCGCCAAGGCACAGATGGAACGTCCCTTGAGCATTTTTTTAAGGAGGATGCTGAATCGTATTGTAGAATGATAAGGGAGAAGAAGGGTGCCAAAATCAGAATTGTTTGGCTTATCAATGACTAGTCGATCTTGTGTTCTTTTTCTGCTGCTCTATACGGGTGTACATAGAGCCTTTTATATTTGGCCTTCCTCTCCTGACATCCGTTTCTTCTAGCCTCAATAAGAGGTGAAATATAGATATAGGCGTTTTCTAGTTGTTGCCTGCTGATTCGCTGTCGTGGAGCTGTGTTCTCCACAGAAAATGTTACTCTGTCAGCCGCAGCTGTCAGACCCAAAAGAAGCCTGCATAATAAGCCACTGTTAGTGCCGGAAGTCTACTTCGTTCCCGCCTAGCGTGGCTTGGCGAAATTCGGCCCGCCCCGAGAATACGAAGAATCTGTCGTGGGATTCATTCCCGCTATCCCGCTCAACCCTTGGAGTATACATCATCAAGGTAGGTCACGCAGTATAGACAATGTGTTTGAGAATATCTAGAAAGTTTGGCAGGCCGGGTGGCCAGGTTATCGTGATAATGGAGGTCCCGAGAGTAGCGAGAGTCTCTAGATACATCCATTCTCAAATTGAAAGTCTCCAGTAAGCCGAAGGGTCTTTACTTAGCTCAACCTCTGAAGGATTTGAATGGGTTTACCTGTAAGCAGGTACAAGCCACCATATTAGGCAGCAGCGTTTTCATCGACTAATGATGCTTAGCTGCTTCCAAGCTGTTCTTGGCGGGGCTTCTTTCGAACAAGGACAGTGACCATTATTGGACATAAACAAGTGGGAGGCTTATTCGGTGAAGATTCGGAGTTTCAACCCTATTAGCCTGAATATGAAGCTGACTCGGACGGTTACATCGAGTGAAAGATTAAATTAATGTATTTGAACTCTTCGACCATTAGCTACTAGATAATCAAAGAAGATAGTGTGTGATATTGAGAATTATAAGCATAGAGGAAGAGAAAGGAGGGAAGAATAGTCGTGACAGTGAGTGTTTATTGGGTGTAAACACTGCAAAAATCAATAAACTCGCAGAATCACTGCAGAACCCCTGATCGTCCCGCTGTCACATGCCGTCCCATCGACAACACACCATTTGAAGACTTGAAAGGTGAGATTATAGCCAAGTTGTACTCCGTACATTGCACTAATTTATTCACACAGGTTGTTCTGTCATAAGGTGCTCTAGGGCTTTAGATGTCTACTCCATACGGAGTATCACTTCCCTATTTTCCCTTGGCCCCCAAAGATTAAGTCACAGTTAACCAATCGCTCGTTTCAGCCCGTTTCTATATTTTCCTTCATTATTTTGCTCAAAATTTTCAGCATCAGGGCTTGCAAATTGGATGCCCACCTGCTTACGTTCCAACTTCCCCAATTGCTCCTAATTTCTTCACATGGTGTTCCTTGTTGAGTGAATCTCACTCGTTACAAAGGTTTCTCCTTCAATCACAATTCGGAATCCCTCGGAATGTTTCCTCCTTTCAGCCAGATTGTATTTTCAAGTTTATCCTCGCGGGTTGTAAACATTCTGATCAGCCCGGGAGGAGACGGGAATCTGTTAACCCAACTCAATGACATTTCCCTTTCCACAACCATACACAAAGAGTTCACGTTTTCATCCTTCGTTCTCATTTCAAGCCAGCTTTTGATTTCCACATTAGTATGTTTTTTTCTTTCCTATTTTAACCCTCGTCCCACTTGATTAAATTAAGTAATACTAACCGAGTTGACAAGGTTCGTTATCTTCTTGGTCACGTAGTAGCGATATCTTTGATCCTCGAGATTGCTCGAACGGATAGCGCTTTCTCGGATCAAGAAAGGGGGAACATCAGACGCCCTCTGACCTTCCGATCAATTTACAAGGCCGTACGTTGCATATATGCTACACAGAGCCTTTACACATTCTCTCGTGCGCTTGTGATAGGTCTTGTCTATCAGGTTACCCATTATGCAATTAGAGCTTGCTTGGAGATTGCAATTTTCAGACACGAATTGCTGAAACCATTTGCTTATGCCTGTTCCTCTGTTCTCTTATGCAAACTTCACTTGATTTGGACTTGTGCTACTATCTCACCACATCCACTTCGACTCCTTTCTTTGACAGAAAATGCAGACGAAAGAAAATGGACGTATTTAGCAGTCCCCAGTTTCACACACGGTACATGCCAAGCTTTGATGGACGAGGCCCGGGGTCTAATACAAGGGTCAATGATCTCTCCAGGAGATGAAATGTCAAGCTCCAGGCGCGCCGGTGCCGAGATTTTGGCAGTAATCATCATGCTTTCATTTCGTTTAATGGGATTTCTACCAGCATCTATAACACTCATATTGACCGAGGCAAGCCTTTTGCCGGGAAAATTGGAGACAACCATTCCTTCTTTGACAAAGAATCGTGGCTCGACAATTGCAGAGCTCCGTGGAGGACACAAAATCCCTTTGGGAATTGCTGCCTTTAACAGCGCATTGAAGGCTTTCAGCGTGCCTCAGTTTTTATGGCTGATTGAACTTCATCTAAAAAAGTGTTTTGTCCAAATTGCAATCGAGTTGCTCACTCTGCCAATGATTATGTTCAGCATTATTTAATTTGGATAATGATAACGATAATCAATTTTCAATGTTTCAGCTTAATGCCAGAGCCTCGTTCGGCTTCCCACGGTGGAGTCATAGTCATACGATAGTAATCCGGGCCTACGGATATCCCGTTATGCGCCTATCTACTTTAGTTATACTTTCCTACATTAATCACACATCTTTATGAAGACACACTTATATTGCCTGATCTTACATTGTTCGCAGAGTCCTATCTTAGCTCCACAGTACCCGTTCATCCGGATTTCCCAACTACTAGACATTCATTCAGTCGTGAAGATCCAAATCTCTAATCCGGCTCTTTCCACCCATGTCAGCCCACTGCTTTGAAATAGTGTTAGTATTCGTGCCTGAGGTACCGGGGTTGCGGGTCACAGGAGGAGGAAAAACCTCCGTGCTCATTAGCTCGGGCGAGTCTTCAGGAGTAGGGGAAGCTACAGGGAAGGGTGGGGTAATCATTCCATAGGAGCTGCTGGAACTCCATGACTCGGAGTTCTCTTCCTGTGAGCTCTCCACCCGCGGCAGAGGCTTGGGAAAGGGTGTACTGCGTTCTGGGTGGGAGAGGTTAGTAACAGCACCGGCGAGCTTCTCAATTTCAGCATCAGTAGGAGGCCGATATTCCGGTTCCGGCTCCCTAGGCTTGGGAGAAGCCTTAGGCTTAAAGACAGTACTAGCGCTCACGCTGTTTGTCCTAGAGGTGACTCTACTCTTGGTTAGCTTTCGGACGGGGGCAGGGATAGGGCCCTCACGTTGTGATACTCGGCCATCGTGGTAGTGACGGATCGAACGGCGCTCGCCGCCAACCGAGCGTTCAGTGGTGAACCCGTTATTAGGTGAGGCAGTAGCAGTCTTTCCAGCTCGCAGAGCTCGCTTGCGATCAGCCATATTGCCGGTGGGTAACGTATCTGCTGCAAAATGGTTAGTTTGTATCTCCCGGAAAGACAGGAGAGTCGGATGGACAACTGGGATATTCCTAAAAGTTAACAGAAATAGGGACAATTATATAGTCCATGGTGTATTTGAATGGGTGAAAACAAAGTCTTTATCCTTTGTTTGTTGCAGTGCCTTTCATGTCTTTGTGGTTGGTTTCTCGCTTTGGAATCTCGATATATGGAGGCAATAAAAAAGCGTTGGATTTATTTTACCCTTTATATCTCGGAAGATAAGGCGACACAATGAAAGGCATTGTTTCTAATTAAGAAAGAAACAAAGAAACAATACCTTTCCCCTCACGGCTTGAATGTCATGTATCTATACATACCACCGCAGCATGGGCAAAAGAATTGGCAAAGGCTCGATCTCTCTAGTGGCCAGCCATTTTCAAGTCCTTGTGCTACTGCTACAGATCAAAAAATGTCTTCCACACGAACCGTATTTCTCTGCAACGGGCTTCCTATAGTTGATGAGTATGGCTTGTTTCGAGGCACCCTGTGGTTTACCGTCAGATTTACGAACAAGGACCGCCAGCTTTCTGACTACGAGTTGATGAACCTTACAATCCAACGTCTCCAAACCGGAGAGTTCGCAGTCGAATCCGGCCCAGTACACCAGGGCAGGGGGTTTTGCATATCATTTCCGGTCTCAATTTTCGGTGCTAGTCGTACGGAGTGCATTGCCATCGTTATAAGGCTCGTGGAATGCTATAGGGAGGATATCATGTCTGGGGATATTTCTATTGACCGGGACTTTCTTTTCAGAAGTAGGTCTTTCATCGGATAAAGGCATTCCTGACAACAAAGCACCTGCCAAGCTCTCAAGCCAAACCAACCAAAATCATGTATCAGTATATGCCTCGCCACCCTCCCATGGCGAGGCATACTAGGCATCCAAAATCGTGGCAGGATGCACGAAAGTGGGGTGGGTGAAGTGAATGATAATGGAAAGGGACGAAATCTAATGGGGAAGGCGTACTCGACGCTGGAAGGGTCTGTGAAGGACAATAATAATGAACCTAATTTTGATGCCTCTAGCTCTCGGCGTGGCAGGCAGAAGTCACGTCTCAAATCTGCTATGGACTGAGCGAGGGGACAATGGTAAATCTTCTAATTGGCTGTCTGAGTTGTGCTTGTTTGCTCCGTTTAGGTACATCGTTCCTTTGTCTTTGCGGTGAATAATGGTCGAACCGGGCGTACCCAGGTGGTCCCCGGAACCCTGAAAACTCCAGTCCCCTAAGGTCTCCGTCTCCTATTCCGATAGAACGCTCGCTCTAAATCCTCCCGTTGCCGGCGTAGTCTAGCCATAGAGCCAGGATTGTTTTCGGGTGCAAATCTCCGATGCAAAAAGCCAAGCATTCATACACAAGAATGAGAGGTAGGTACATGGCATCGACTGTAGCTCTAATTGCTCTCAATACCTGGTATACCCCTTTCTCCTTCCGCATATAGGCGTCATTTTCGCACCTCCAGTCAAATTCAAGACATCTCCTGACGTGGTACCAGTCACTTTTGTATTTTTCTATTGCTTCGTCGATTGTTATCAACCCTTTAGGTGCTTCCAAAGGACCTGGAGGTGTCTTTTGAGATGGATTGCATAAATCCCATATACCATGCTGTTTAGCAATCAACTTGATGTAGGGTAACCATAAAACCCAAGAGTCGGTATCCTTTAATGTAACGGGGGGAAATCCCACGGTGAGGTATGTGTCGAGGTATATGTCGGCCATCCCCGGGACCTTATGTGTTGCTTACTGTGTTCGTTGAAATCCGATTTTGCAAGGGGTCCTTTCGGTAATTCAGGGGTTGACCATTGTAGTCAATTCATCCGCAGATCGGCGACAGCGAGGTATATAGATGATTTATAGGTACGGAGTAAATCGATCTTCAATGGAACAAATCCGGGCTCATAAGCAATCCTGGAATGTATGGTATGGATGGCATATATGTATTTCTCTCACTAACCAAAATGACAAAAATCCGTTGTTTTGACAATAGGGCTATGCGGACATGGCTGACTAACAATAATAATCGCCATCATGGCGGTTGGTGTTCCGGGTTTCAATACCTGTATTCATTCAACTATGGTGTTCATCTCCCTCAATAGAGCTTTGCAACTGAACTGAGTTGTGGTGGGATGTCAAACAAACCCTTTCACTCTTATTTGGTAATATATCTTTCTTTTCTTTTTAATAGTTGGATTTCTCACTGTTTCAAAGTTAATTATGACATAAATAAAATCTACGGTGTGGCTATATATATAACAAATAGCTTCAGCAGACCAAGACCAAGTGTTGTGACCAACTAAAGTTCTATCTACACATTAGATAGTCACTGGAAATTTAGATGTACTAAAAGAGCTACATGGGGATATCATGCTTTTCTGAAATAGAATATGACCAGTTAAAATGTGTTGTTGGCTGTAAAGATGAAGACGGCAAAGGAATGTAGGTATGTATATCTAGTTAGAAAGAAAGAGCAATAGAAACGAGCACGATTCAACAGCAAAGATCATCTGGCATATATAAATGCCCAACGCATCCTACAATCTACTGAGAGCCCACAACCCTCGTAGTATCTCTAAGGGTAACATGGAACTCTTTGATCTGATCCGCAGGCGTCTCAATAATATATCGCCAAAGGGTCCAGATATCCTGAGAACTTGAGACACTATTTGGGCCCTCTTGCTCGATCTCAAACTCTCTGCCCTTCTTGTCAGATGAGGACCCAGAGAACTGGATCAAAGCAAGATCAACCGGCGCAGGAGGGATCTCAGAAGAAAACTGAGTATATCCGAATGTCTTCACTTGCGTCTGGACTTTCCTCCACTGGGGTCGCCATTTCTCGAATGCTGCGGCCCATTCGAGGTCAGTACCTGCATCTGCGAGTGTAGCGCACATGGTCCAGAGGAAGTGAGAGGCGTCAATCCAGCCATCAGACTTACCGGGCGCGCTTAGAGACCTATATTCATCACGGCGGACTGTGAAACTAAATAAGCGGCGGGTTTCCTGTTGCGATCCGAGTGCAATCGATAGCGGTACAAAGTCAAAGGGATCGCAAGCGGTATCCGAGCTAGAGTCGTAAGCGGCAGAAGAAGAGTCCTCGTCATCTGCGTCCCAGGTTTCATCGGTGTCCACGGGGATGTCCAAGGCCTTGTGTTTTTTATAAATGTTCGGCATGATTGAATCTAGAAATCGATTGAGTGGATTGGATACAGGAACTGAAATACACTTGTAGGGTGCTGATGTGTAGTCAATGTAGGGTGGGCATATGGTTTATATAGTTGAAGGCCCAGTCAAACAAATATATCTGATATCTGAGTTCAAAAATACCTTTTGTTCTCTTTTGACGTTTGTTTCCGTTCAAAGCGGCCTCGAGAAACTAAAATACAATGTACTTCATACAGCGGGGCCTCTTCTTTGTTCATTGCCAGTCAATCACTTTGTCTCCAGAATGGAATCAAAGAGACACAGCAGAATCCTGAGAGAACAAAGAACGATCTTCCTCCAAGGCTGGGATTTTAGTAGATGATGGAAGATTATGAGTCGAGCATCCATGGACCCTTTCACTGGCAGCGACAGCGGCGCGACGAAGGTGGATAACGCTACACAATACTATCCTACTAAACGATCTCCTCGCCTTCATAGGCTCGATTTCCAAGCTTTCCACTAGCACGATCCTTCTCCTTCCTTCGATTCTCCAAATAAAAACGACCTCCTTCATACAGACTGAGATACAAGCCTAATGCAATCGCAGTCCAACCAGCCCGTATTAGCCCACCCTTGAACAACCCACGGATGCCATCGTAACGTATGATATGGCGGCCAACAGAAATGAGAGATGTATCGGGTTTGGCTTTTGTTCGCGCCTGCGAAGATACCTCTGCACTGCCACGAGTACCAGCCTGAGTATTTTGATCTTGGGGCCTAGCGCCAGTATCACTTGCGGAAAGCATAACGCGGGTCTTTATCACGTCTATTGGAGTAGTCACTGTCGCCGCGACCGTCCCTGAAAATGCTGCAGCTATCCCCGTCAAGCCGGCCCGTTCGACTAGTTGATCTGACTGCGCCGATGGAGGTCGGTCGGTGTCGCTGCGAGCTGCTTTCCGTTGTCTCCGACGGTCAATCAGATGTGACCGCACATACTCAAAGATGGGAAATTGTAAAGCTGTAGTTGGGAGGTTTCGACCAACTAGTGCCGTATACCCACTCCATAAGCGCCAAGGATGACGTCGAAATCGCAAAAGTACTTGTCGCATGGCGGATGTGTTTGTTTGGGAGCCTTGAATCATCTGCGCATTTTGCTTTAATACCTCTGCCGGCGTAAGCATGAGGCATGATACCATCTCCCCAGTTGAAGATGCAATTCCATGCATAATTGGGGTAGGGAGGGAATGGGTGAAAGGCAAGCGAAAACTGTTCAGAGAACCATCGGGGAAAGTTCTTTTGCCAGAGGTCGCACTCATGGGGGAGTTTGTTGAGGAATTGTACATAATGCTCTTCACAGCTTCGTATGTGGTGAAGAATGCACCAGCTAGATTAAGTAGAGAGATAGGATGGTCAGCTGTCATGTTCCTCGTCCGCGGTTCATCAATAAGAGCCAACACATACAAGCTGGAATAGTCGAGAAAACCACACTCCAGACGCCTTGGTACAATCCTCGGAAGAGCACATCGCGGCGGACTGCTCCTGTGCGAGCATCTTTGTAGACCTGCTCATAGTCTAGAGATTGAACGCGGGTCTTGAGTGTGTCGAAGGGATAAACGATAAAATCGACTACGACTGCGGCAAATGCACCTGCCTATGGAGCGAGATATCCCAGTTAGCGATTGTAATTGGAAGCATGTATCTTGTGTTAAATGTAGGAAGCCAGTTGGACTGGAGATGAGTTGATCGGGTGCCACTCACAACCCAAATATCGGAATGAGTGTTGTACATGGAGAAAATACAGAACGAACGAGCTCTGATTTATGTGGTTGACACATTTTAAATATTTAAAGATTGGACCAGGAGAATGCCTTTGAAGATTCCCACCTGAGGATTCACTTGCTGATCGGTATCAGCATGATCAGAAATGACGTCATTGATATACTGGTCACGTGTCTGTAGAGGAAACGGGACTTGCATGTGAAGAGAGTCGTGTAAAGACAACACTACCGAAATCGACTTTACATTTACCTAGACACAGTTAGAAATGACTCAAGGATTTTTATATTTCTATTTTTAGCCCTTAACTATTAGAGAACCTTGAGGTACTACCATCATATCGCGACACAGGGATAATATACATGACCTCCACATTTTCCTCTATAGCCAGCCCTTAGGTCCACCCCAGTTACCCTTGATCATGTAGTTGAAGTACACCCAGGGGAAGAAGTCCTTCTTCAGGTACCAGAATGAGCGGCGGGGCTCGGCCTGGTCAATGCCAAACCAGTCGCCGAATGTCTCCTTAGGCACACCGCCATACTTGAACTCAGCAAGAAGGACCTTGCCATACTGGGTCAGAAGGGGGCATGAGGTGTATCCATCGTAGGAAGCATCCAGTTCCTTGCCCTCCATACTCTGCAGAAGGTTGCGAACGAGAACCGGTGCCTCGGAAGTGACGGCTGCGGCAGTCTTAGATGTGGGCAAGCTGGAAGCATCACCGGCAGACCAGACGTTGGGGAACTTCTTGTGTTGGGTGCTGTTGTCATCGACATCGACGAATCCGGCCTCGTTGGCTAGAGGGCTGTTCTTGACGAAACCATAAGCACCCATCTTGGGCGAGACGTGCAAGAGGTCGAATGGCTTGACGACCTCTCCCTCGGGAGAGGCAAAGATGGCAGTCTTGCCATCAATGGCAAGGAGATCGTGCTGGAACAGTCCCTCAACACCGCGATCCTTCCGCATCTGCTCGAGGACGGCGCTGTATTTGGGTACACCGAACATCACTGGAAGACCGGTCGCAAAGCTAATCTTGACGGGTGACTCAGAGGGGCTGGTAGGGTTGTAGAGGCCAGCTCGTTTCCAGTGGTCCAACGCAAGCCACATGATCTTCTGAGGAGCACCTGCACACTTGACCACTCCGGCTGGCTGAGTGAAAATAGCATTTCCTTCGCGGAAGTTTTCAATTGTGCGGAAAACCTTGTCGCAAGTGTCGTAGCTATAGATTGTCGAAACAGTGGAGTTTCGGTCTGCGAGAGCCTCAGGGAGACCCTTGATATTGCCATAGTTGATGCTAATACCGGGCACCACCACCAGATGCTCGTAGTTGATCTTGTCGCCATTCTCAAGAGTGAGCGCATTCTCAGCGGGGGCGAAGGAGCCAACACTCTCGTTATAAAACTTGAACTTGGGGTCAATCAAGCTGTTCAATGGCTTGCGCAGCTCCTGTTTGTCCTTGAGGCCACCGCCAACCAGTGTCCAGCCGGGTTGGTAGTTGTGCCATGTAGCGGGGTCAATCACAGCAATATCATCCTGCGCAAATTTGCCAGAGTGCAGGAGCTGGTGGCTGATAGAGAGACCAGCAGTACCACCGCCGACCACTACGATTTTGTGGCTTCGTGCAGAGCTCACGGGAGACGCGGTCGCGAGACTCCTCCACTGAGCGACGGAGCGCTTAGCAGCAACTACTGTGCGACGCTGAAACATCTTGAATATACAAGGCAAAAAAACAGAGTGATCAAGAGCCCTGAAGTACCTAAAATAGCTTCAGGGCTGGAACTTACGATGTCGTGATTTCGGATTAACCCGTTCCGATATCGGGAGTTTCGGCGTTTATTCGCCGAACCCTTTCGGGCTTCTGCCAGAAGAAAAAAAGTACAACACTTACAATAACTATCGGGATGTTTCATGTTTAACTCAGATATGTCTCACTTGGACTTTAAAAGTATCTCCCTTTAGGGTCTGATAGTGGTTGTGCATGTGGACTCGATTTTGATGTGTGATCTTGGTTCACCTTAATATAAGGGATTGAACACCTCAACAACAGTATCTAACAATATGCTTGGCTAATATCATCATCTGTTCCTGAATTTGACAGTTTGTGGCAAAAATTCCAACATATTCATTGGATGGTGTCGTAATGACTCCTTTTCCTTCAATCGGCGACCTTGCCGGCTTCCTTCAGAGATGCTCACCGAGTCGCCGACCCAAGACTTTCAAGTATAACCACCGCGACAGCTCTTACGTCTAGCACCAATTGTTTTTTTCCTCAAACCCCGAACATCATGATTAGTATGCGGCAGCAATCGTCAAGAGTCGGCCGGCAATGGTCGACGGATCTTCTCGGATTGTCTAGCAGGCCCATTCCAACTTCAATGCAGCTTGGCTTTAGACAATTGCGTCATATCCAACAAGCGACACCAACAAGTGTATCTCATACCTCAAAATCTTCAAGAAACAGCCTTTCGGTCAAGGGGATAGTTCGTCAATCACAAAACGGACAATCCGTCCATCGTCGGGACCAAGCATCCTCGCCACGCTCATGTTCCATCCCTACCAACCATCTAATCTCACGCCGAGTCACGTACAGCACTGCATCCTCTATATCTACTGAGCCTGTAATTCACCATGTTTTCGAGCCCACATCTGGAACATGGCAGTATCTCATCGCCGATCCGTCGACATCAACTGCTGTCATCATCGATCCAGTCTTGAACTATGATCCCGCCACTCAGGCTGTGACCACTCAGGCAGCCGACTCCTTGCTGTCTCTTATCAAGGGAAAGGGCTATAAGATCGACAAGATTCTCGAAACGCATGCTCATGCAGATCATTTGTCTGCAGCATCTTATCTCCAAAAACATCTTGCCCAGGATCAAGGTCATAAACCACCCATTTGCATTGGCAAGCGCATTGAACAAGTCCAAAAACTGTTCGCCGAAAGATATGGTGTCCCACAAGAGGAATATAAAGCCATTTTCGACAGGCTTTTCGACGATGACGAGACATTTACTATTGGGAACTTGAAAGGAAAGGCTATTCATCTACCTGGACACACCCCGGATCATCTTGGTTACATGATTGGAGGTAATTATCTACCATCAATAATTAACTTGCTACACAGTTACTCACAAAATCTTTTTCAGATAATCTATTCTGCGGCGATTCTCTCTTCCATGTGGACATTGGCACTGCGCGCTGTGACTTCCCCGGTGGCGATGCCAATGACCTCTTTCGATCGGGCCGCAAGCTTCTAAGCCTCCCTGACCACTTCAAAATCTGGACAGGTCATGATTATCCACCGGACGGACGTGACCCCGTTCCTTGGGTGAGTGTTCAGGGTCACAAGAAGCTGAACAAGCATCTGAAAGATGGTATCAGCGAAGAGGAGTTTGTAACTTTGCGAAAGGAACGTGATGCGGGATTGGCAGCACCCAAGCTGCTTCACCAATCCTTGCAGGTCAACATTCGAGCAGGACACCTTCCTGCACCAACGAAATTTGGTCATCGGTTGCTTCACATTCCATTGAAGCTTACAGGGGAAGCATGGTAACCGAGATGTACGATTATTCATTAACCCATGCCTGCTCAGATATGAAAAGCTGTACATTTACCAGGCCGCAACCACTTTTCTTGTTCAACTATATGTATTTATATATTACCCACATACTCAAACGACATCAAATCAAACAAAATCTTGTCATTGTTGTAGATTTGGATGGCTTTTCTCATGTACTATGAACTACAACATGTCGTGCAGAGTATTATTCCTGGTGACTATGAATATCAAAGAGACTAGATCTAAACAAAGGATCTTTTATACCTCTATTGTTCTCATCTTCCAAGATACACTTCATCGAGTATTCGAACTCGACTACTCGAACTGCATAAATAGTTTCGATCCCACCTCGAATATACTCTCATCAAGCAACAGTCCATCCAGCACAGTCCTCACACATCCCACAGATAAGTACTAACCTTCTATTACTTCCATCGCCCCCATCACACCTTCACCATGCCTCTCGTTCAACCCGACAGCATCTACCGCATGGAGCGCAGCTACTACCTTGATGTTCTCGAGACCCAGGTCCATCGGCTTCGGACTAACCCCGGCCGTCGCCTTCAGGTGGTCGACCACCTTAAGGAGCTTGCTCAGTTGACCCCTGGCTCCATTGAGGCTTCGCTTGTCATCGGTGACACTGTCTTCCATCAGACTTGCTGCAATCTGCAGCCTCTGTACCTCAACGCCATTTGCTCTCTTTTGGGGGACGATGATCCAGCCCTTGGATATCAAATCGCCGATATGCTCGAGGCTGCAGTTCCCGCCGAGGTTCGTAACCCCTACTACCCCCCTGCTGGATGGTAGTTGATGATTACAGATGCATTCACAGCCATCAGGTTCTGTAGATATCCGATTTCACAGATCAATCTAACTTTACATTTGTCTTACATTAGTCTTAGATCGCTTCGCTCCATCCGTAGATTATCCAATTGTAAAAAGGAAAACGTACAACAGTACAAGAGAATTTGACCTGTTCAATGTGTTTGTTATATTCTAAACAAAATAAAGATTCCCTTCTATGATCGAATACAAGTCGATACAACGCAGGAGTCTAATGCCCCAGAGACTCAGCTCCGCTCATAGAAGAAAAAAGAAACAGGAAGTCATATTAACATCCAAAATAGAGAACATTTTCCCTCCCTACGCCGTAAAAAGGTCATGCAATACCAGAAGCGTCGTGTCTCCCCTTCGCAATCATCAACGTTTAGTTCGAGGTCTCGTTGGGCAGCAGGTTGCCCTTGATGGCAAACATCTTGCCCGTGCTGGACGAGACGAAGCTGTCGACCTGGCGCGCGTACTGGTCCACCTGGCGAGTGTTGAGCATGCTCTCCAGACGGCTGGGCTCGGCGGGAAGCTTGAACAGACGCTGCCACTCGTCCTCGGGGAGGAGGGGCTGGTTGAGAGTGGCACGGCTGGCGTTCTCTTGTGCGCGCTTGGCCTTCCAGGCGTTGATCTTCTGCTGCTCGCGGCCGAGCACACGCTGGTAGTATTGGTAGTTGTTGACCTCGGTGTTGTGGGTCTCGATGCTGTCCAGAAGGAGATCGCAGTTCTTCTCCAGGAAGGGATCGATGCTGAGGGACAGGTTGTCGAGGTTGGGGGTGAGGGTGGAGGTTTTGCTGAAGGGGCTGGACTCGAGGGCAGCCAGGGAGGAGGGGAGCTCAGTGGATGCTGAGGAAGTCGGGCACTGCAGCTGGTGGATGAAAGAGGTGATCAGGTGGGAGTTGTGGAGCTTGACGGGCAGTTCCTCGAAGATGTCGGGGTGGCGCATGTTAGACTTTTGGAGGCTACAATTATTGTCAGTATTCATGCCGGGCATGGAATTTTTTTTTTCTTTTTCGATTTTTGAGGTCATTGCACGTACTCCTCGGAAGTGAACTTGTTCTCCTTGAAGGCAGTCATGAACTTGGAGGACAGGCGGAAAGCACGGAGGCTGAGGCTACCCTGGGCACTGCGGCTGACATCGTGAACGAGGGCGACTGTGCGCTCGTTCAACTGGCTCTGGTAGTAAAACTGGTTCTCGATCACGTTCATGTTGACGAAGTTGCCCATGTTGGCGCTGGTGTACCATCCGACGCTGTTGGCATCAGTGTTGACCTCGCGCAGCATGCGGATCATCTCTGCAGAGTAGGCGGCGTTTGCCTTAGCGCGAGGAGCGGCAGCGGCCGGGTTGGGAGCGGCGTTGTCAAAGTGCGACTCGGCGGGGACTTCGACGACGGGGAATGGGAAAGTGTTGGTGATCTCGAGGGTGCCATCGACATCCATGCCGACAATCGCGCCGGTGGCAGTGGAGGGGAAGGTCTGAGAGCAGTGCTTGATGATTTTCATGACAACCTGGAACGTCCGACGTCAGTATTTCTGGTTGGCGAGGACTGAGGGAGATTTTCGTCGGGGAGACCATACCAAGGCCTCGACCTGAACGGCCGCGAGGGGAGCTGGAGTTCTGCGAGTCGGTCAGCATCATGTTGTCACGGATCAAAATAGATCATCACTTACTCGGCCATTGTGAAGGATTGCAACAGTTGGGCGGTTGTTAAGGTCGAGACGGTGGACTTGGAGGGTTTGTGTGAAAGGGACCATTCATTCCTGATCGGGCTTAGCGTGGTACCAATACACATCGAAATTGGTTACAATATTTCACTATATAGATGGAGGGGCAATACTGTCATATTACACTACCAAGGACTCATCGGAGAATTCTCATTCTACTAAAGACTCCTTTTGCTATGTTTTGGTCTAAAGCAAGACCAGATACGGGAAGAAAAAAACAAAATGGCCAGAAGACACCGGGACATTGGAAGACGCGAAGTCGAAGTGTACCTAACAAGATATCAGTCCAATGATAACAGCTTCTGCACGATGCTCCTCCTAACGTGGCCGTAATCTATCGACATGTCCCACTTCCCCATAAATCAAGCAACTCCGCAAGGCACCATGTCGGATCACTCAAATACGGAGACGGTAGTCTATGGACAGGTCCATAATCTACAAAGCATCAATGTCACAACCTTAGCTCCACGCCAGGATGGGTACTGGGTGATGTACGCGAGTCCCAACACAATGCTACCCCAAAGCAATGACTAACGTCTGATGCTTGTATCTAGCTACATCCACGGTGGTGCCTGGCGGGATCCAGTGGTTACATCAGCATCTTTCGATGCTACGGAATCCATACTACGCGAGAAAGGCCTACCTATTGCCGGATTCGCCTCGATTTCGTACCGTCTCAGCGCTCACCCCAATCACCCACAAGACCCAAGCGCTACCGACCCGAAGGACTTCCAAGAAGCGAAACACCCTGAACATATCACCGATGTAGAGGCAGCGCTCGCATTCCTCCAGAGTACATACAAATTCGGCACGCGATACATCCTGGTTGGCCACAGTTGTGGCGCAACGCTGGCTTTCCAAGCTGTGATGGGCACGGTCTCAGGTCATCGTGAACAGGCTACATTGACAGCGCAACCTACTGCCATTGTTGGTGTGGCGGGCATTTACGATCTGCGACGGCTGAGGGATACCCATGTTGACATCTCGGCTTATCAGGAGTTTATTGAGGGGGCTTTTGGGGCGGATGAGACGCTCTGGGACGGAGTATCACCGGCTCGGGTGGCTGGCTCTCGTGGAGTAGAAGGCGGGTGGAAGTCTGGAAGATTGGCCGTTCTTGCATGGTCCAAGGATGATGGATTGGTAGACGGGTCTCAAGTAGAGGTCATGAAGGAGGCTTTGGGCAACTGGGAGAAGACAGAGGCACAGATACCGGCGCAAGAGGATTCAACCCCTGATAGACGGCTTCGCGTCTTGTCGATCAGCGGTATTCATGATGAGGCATGGGAGAATGGCGATCAATTGGCTCGTGCGGTAACGTTTGCATTTGAACAATTGCAGGAAATGAAGCTAGCCCCGTAGTTCTTATTCTCAGAAGGACAAACTTGTTGAGTATTAAAGGTGACGGTTTCAAGTAAAGTACCCGACATAATATATGACTTCATCTTCAGTAGTGAGCTCATCATCTCTCACTATCCCGGCCATAAAGCCTAACAACGGTCTCCGTTGTGAGAAATTGGATAAGTTATGTGGTTTCAATTGAGTCCTCATTTCCCCTAGGGGTGGACTAGACTGGTAATTTACGTACAAACGAAGTCGGAGAAAGAAAAAACCCATCGCAAATATCCATGCGACCCAGACAACGCCGTCGTGAAAACATCTGAAGAAAAGCACAAGCATACCACGTATCCCTCATTGCGCCGAAATGCTGCCCATGAAAGATTCGTAATGGAATGTCTGTCAAGATTACTTGGCGACGTTCATGCGAGCCGAAGCTGCGTCACCGAGGAGCTTGTCGTTTTTGGCTGGCTCCGCGGGACCCTCGGCGTAGTCCTCGTCATATTCGAAGGCGTCATCATCACTTTCGCTGTCCTCGATGAAGCGGTGGGTGATGTCGGCTTCAGCGAGGCGCCACTTGAGTTCTTCACGCTGATTGTCCTGGTAACGAGCAAGGGCAGCTGCAGAGTGCACCTTGAAACCGTAGATACGGGGTTCGTAACGGCGACTGCTCTTCTCGGGATTGAGAGCAGGGTAAACCTGGAAGAGGACGGAATGGAACGAGGTACCAAAGTATGCGCCGTCAATGGATGAGTGGCGGGAGGATTTTGGGTTGTAGATATCTTCGCACTTGGGACAGTACAACTTGACGGTGCTGACATTCGGAAGATCGGACTCGCCCAAAGGAAGCAAGGCGTGTCCATCACACATCACACGTGGGCACTTCCCAAAGTCACTCTTCTTGTACTTCTCGAGCTGCAGGGATGGTTAGTGCTTTTGTCCTAGGGAATAATATTCACAGAAGTTCAGGGTTTAACATACCATTTTAGCAAGACCACGAGTGGTCACGATATACCGAGCATGAACCAAGCCGTAAAGGTGACGAGCAGACTTTTCGATTTGCTCACGCAGATCATCGTCGGCATCAAGATCGAAAACGTCGGTGACAAGATCAAGGGCGTATTGGTAGTAGGAAACCTCGGTATTCAACCCGGTGAGGTTGAAGCGGTCCGTCAGGTAGTCCTCGTCAATTTCGCAGAAATATTCATTGCCGCGAGAAGAAACGAACTGGTAATAGATGATTGTCATTAGCACGATTGTGATCAAGATTGCGTCACGGTATCGACCAGAACTGGGAGGGTAGGTAGTAGTAGAATAACGGGAGGACGTTGAGGACCCGCCACCCCCAGCACCACGGCGAGAAAGTTGCGAAGAATGGTCATTGAGTTGCCGTCCACGCTGCCCGGCGCTAGAATCAGAATCAGGACCAGGACCAGGAGGCCCGTTGGAGCCATTGCGGTCATGGACGAGATCCAGGCGTAGCTGGACGTAGAGGGGGAGCAAGCGGACGAAATACATGAGACACATGATTGCAAATGAGATACACATGAAGGAAGTCTCCCTATCGTGATCGCGTGCAAAATCACCAGCAAGCTGAAAGAATCCACCTGCGCACGCGGCCAAGAAGACTAGCCAGAACCAGAGAACCCAGAGGGTTGGGTCGCGCTCCATGATGAGGAAGGGGATCAAGCGGAGCAATGATAAGAGTAGATGTCAAATGTGCCAGGAGAAGTGTGAAAGGATCGAAAAGGATCGTAGGGTCGTGTCGGGTATTTATGTCGCAGACATGATCCCGCGCGTTTGGTCTGCGAGACATGATCCCGCGCGTTGAGTCTGCGTACTTGACACCGAGACCTTCGAAAATCGTCGCGGTAACAGGCTGACACTAGGCCAGAGTCCGGATTCCGCGGGGTGAGCGGGATAAGCGCATGACAGGCGCTCCTCATTCTCCCATTCCATAGAGATAACAGCTCGCGCGTAGGGAAATGAAATCAAAAAAAGGAAAGAAATTCACTTACCCAGTCTCGCCAGTAGCTGGTATAATCGCTGTCCGTTTCACTATTGAAGTCCTCCATGGTGGGATGGGGTAGTGTACGTTCTCTCACTCTCTGTTTCCGAAGAGGGTTGATGTGGAAGCTGGGTGGATGAAGTGGTGTTGGATGGGCTAAACCTGCACAGCTGGATACAGCAGGATTTATTCACCGATGAGCTCAAGAGCCACAAGACTCTTTACTAATGGATTGGTGTAGGTTATGTTTTGAGGTTAAGTGGGTAGTGGGCAAGATATCCCGCAATTCCTTATCGATGCTTCGCCTACCGGGGGCGGTCAACTTACTGCTCAATGTTCAGACCGCCTTTAGCAATTGATCTACCTGTGCACACATCTATCTACCTAGTACTACAACTAGGTATGCAAGACAGCATTAGGTGCATGATATGAAGTATTCCTTTGTTACAACATAAGCGCAGCCAAGAAAATGATCTACATTATCTGGATCACCTAATATCGCTACAATCCTCTACCTAGGTGAAATCACAATTCCTAATCTCCACAAGCCCTCTTCGTCACAAACTCACAGATGGGACTGAGATTATCCAATGGAAGGAGAGACTTGAGAAGCTTCCTTTCTTGATCAAGAAGACCCAGCCTCCTTACTGGAAAGCTACGACTTTACTATTTCTAACTGGGTTTTTTCAACCACGAACTTCGACGAGACTGAAGGCAATCGTATTTGGCTGTAGTAGGCTATGCCTAAGTCGCCCACGGCGATAGTGGCCTATACCATAAGCACTATGAAAAAAATTATCAACACCAGCACCGCTAGCTAGGGTCGACTGATTATGTAGCATTCTGAAATCAATATACATAGACGAAATATGGCTAAGTGTGGTAAATCGCGACCCGAACCTTATCCCTCGGGTACTACCGAGTAATCAAGATCCGAATACAATCCAACATCATGGGAGATATTGGAATGCACGATGCAATACATATGGGCTGATTGCAGAGTTACGAAAGGTAAGACTAGCCCATGTTAAGGAAATAATTTGGCGACATTTATATTACTGCATTGCCTGCTCAGCCCGTAAAGTCGGGATGTTGAACCCCCAAAAGAAGCTAGCGCCACACATAGCCTTGATTTCATCGACTTCAAATCTCCTGTATATAGTGTGTTTCAAGTAGATGGAGTACCTGACAACCTGGAAGTTTCGATCTAGACTCTAAAAAAGTAAAGAATATCCAAGGGATAAAGTGGTGGTTGTAAACTGCACATTTATTGACAATATATATCTACCCGGGACGTCGACGATGACAAATTTGAAGAATGAAATCGAGACAATCCAAAATCTTTCGAGTAAACATGTATGCTCTTTACTCATTTACAAAATCTCCTGTTAGCTCCCTCATTGATGTAAACTACTCATGGTTGGAGATGCGTAGACAAGTAACGGGGCGATTATGTTGATTGTCCTTCAACCAGAGATATAAAGCTTCTCTACCTATCAAAAACCTTCCCAGGGTTCCTATAGAAAAAGCTAAGTCAGAAATTATCATGAAAAAGAGAGGTAGTCCGGTTTGCGGGTTTCACATACATAATCCAGTGAGGGTCAAAGGTTCCCTTGAGAATTTTCTACGTAAAAGATATAGTTAGCAACCGTCATTTATCCACCGACTGTAGATAATCGTTGATTCTGAATGTGGATGATAAAAGAAAACATACCATAAATGAGATAGTCGCATTTCCGACCTCCTGTTGAAGAGCTTCTTTCTTACCAAACCCGATACCGTGTTCACCCGTGCAAGTCCCCTCCATATCGATCGCCCGTTGAACCATGTTTTTGACAGCTTTCTTGGCTTTTTCATACTCCTCCGGGCTTGTACCGTCATATGTGATGTTTTCGTGGAAGTTACCATCACCAACGTGACCCTTGACACAGGCGTTTAAGCCCAAGGCCGCCGCGTCCTGCTTGCTGGTAACAATTATATCAGCCAGGTGGCTCAATGGGACTGCGACATCGGTATTCCCTGAGAGCCAGCACATTCAATTAGTTTCAAATCCGCCAATGATCGAAGCAGTCTACAACTCACACATCTCTTCGCCCTCCTTACGAAGCGCTAGTAAAGAGTACAGAGACTCTTTCCGCGCCGACCAGAGAAGTGTCTGCTCTCTCTCATCACGAGCGAATTCAAAACCTTGCGAGCCATAAGCTTCAGTAATCTGTTTCACATTCTGAATAGCCTCTTCCAACATAAGCTTCGACCCAGAGAACTTGAAGAAGAGAGTTGGCTTTTCCTGCCATACTCGCGGCCGTGTGACACCACCCTCGTTCACAATACGCATCTGGGTCTCATCCATGAGTTCAAGAGCGGCAACCGGAACTCCTCGGCGGATGACCTTGGTAGCGGCCGAGACAGCATCGTGAATTGTATTGAAAGGTACGACAGCAACAGAGTAGTTCTCAGGTAGAACAGCCAGCTTCAGCGTGGCTTCGGTTACGATTCCGAGTGTACCCTCCGAGCCGACGAAGAGACCGTTTAGGTTGTATCCGGCGCTGGATTTGCGCGGGCGCTTTCGAGTCTTGATGACAGTTCCATCGGCTAGGACGACGGTGAGATTGATGACCCAGTCGCGCATAGTACCGTAATGCACCGCATTTGTGCCTGAGCAATTCGTACTTATCATTCCTCCGATTTTCGCGCTAGGAGCTTTGTATGAAGTTAATAAATGTCAAACTGATGGTAGTGAGTATCAATTTGGTCACAAACCTGGATCCATCGGGAAGAAAAGTCCAGTTCCCATACTCTTTAGCTGTGCGTTCAAATCCACCCACTGAACACTAGGTTGAACCACGACATCCATATCATCTTCATTGATCTTTATGATCTGATTCATATACACGAAATCCATGCTGATGCCACCAAAGGGTGCAGCAGTATGGCCTTCAAGACTGCTGCCCCCGCTGTAGGGAATGATTGGGACTTTTCTTTCATGGCAAATGCGCGCAATAGTGCTGACTTGTTCGGTGTTCCGAGGATATGCGACAGCGATGGGTAGCGTATCGACCCTGACAGATGACCACTCTGCGAATCCATGCATTTTGAGGTCCTCATCGTCTGTTGAGATTATGTCTTCAGTGTCGCGTAATTCGTATTCGATCTGAGCTATGGCCTGTTTGAATCAAAGTAGTTAGACTTACTGACTGGCGCATCGCTGCGCGTGTGAAATCAGATACGCAGAATTGCAGAGCGGAACTCACTTTTTGCATGTCTTCAAGTGTCGCATATTTGACTGTAGGAAGTCGTTCTGGGTCTAGAATAGCACGGGTGCTACTTGGTTTGTTTGCGCCACCGGTAGAAAGCGTTGAGATGCCATAGCCCGCTAGACTAGCGACCACCGCAACACCTACTACCAACCCTTTTCCATTAACCGTTTCTTTTGGAGTGGAGGAGCTTTCGGATGCATTTGGTGCTCTTCGCGTGGAATTGGCGTTAAACCGACGTTGTACCGGACCACGGCAAACCGACGCAATGCGTGGCCGAAGACTAAGCTCCCCAACTTTCCTTAAGCAGCGCATTTTCTCCGATATTTGCTCTAGTATTTTCTAAAGTTGTAAAGGAATAGTTCGAGTCCATTGAGTGCACCAGCATCACTTTTATGAGCTCCCAAATAAGCTTGAAAATAGCTCTGGAAAAATGTGGACCTACTGAGGTGGCGCGATTCGGCTCGGGGAAAGTGTCAGCGAAACTGAAAGAGATCCATAGGACCCTCTAGGGGGCTCAGTTCTAATTACAAGCGGAAATGGACAGTCTTAGAGTATTGGGATCATTTCGCGAGTAGAGCATTTTACGCGGAACTAGTTGGGCTGGATGGTTCTGACCTTGAGAAAGTTTCCCGAGGAGTGAACTACCTCAGCTATAATACATTTATTCATTCAATAGGCTAAATATCATAAAATCTTAAGTTAACATGAGATGATCCCCCGTCTGTTCCACAACGTTGCGCCAGCCAGAATGCATTTGTCGATTTGTTGTTGGTCCCTGCCTCCAAACTTCGTGCACAACTTGTATGCCTGTCCTCACAGCTTCAATTCCATATACTTCCACTCGCTCGTACCACAAACGAAAGCGTTCTTGGTGTCTAGGCTCAAAGGCCTCAGTGGCACCCATGAATGCTGGCCAGAAAAGCGGGGCAGCAAGGATTTTAGTTTCCGCTTTGAGCTGTTCAATGGCCTCGATACTATCTAGAACTGCCTGGACATATTGGCGGAGATACCGATGGCTCATTAACCTGACACTCTGCGAGAAATAGATGATGAGAGCATTTAGGAATGCTCGAGTCTGGTGGTAGATGATGGTGGCACTGATGCCATTTGTAGACTCTTCGTAACGATGAAGCCGCTCATCGAGTGGCCAGTCCATGATCTTCTGTTCAAGGTCGTCACAAATTTGGTTCAGACTCTCTGGGATAGACGTGTCCTCCGTATTCATGCGATGGTGATTCACCTCATCGATGACCTCGATGGATTCCTTTAGGAGAATCAGAAGGCTTTGCGGTATACCGTATATGCATTCGTATGCCGACATCTCTAATAAGGTGCTCTCGCCTGTTATCATATCCGCCCCCATGGGAATCATCGATGAAGGCGTCTCATCGTCTTCAATGAAAAGGTGCTGCTTGGAAAATACAGGTTGCGGGCCAAACGTTCTTTGTGAGCCTAGTGATGGCGAAAACCTGGAAATTCCGCTTTTTGACCTTCTAACGGCAGTACTTTCATAGATCACGCGCAGGTAAAGGTAGATTCGATGGAGTGATTGAGCCTTCCGGGAGAAAGTCGACTTCCGAGTATTCATATGGCTTATGAGCTTTTCCGCTCCATCCAAATGAACACTGCAAGTACTTGTATCTCCAGACATAACCTGAGAGAGAGAGGTTAGCACAGCTGTGTCAAGATGCAACAGTGCACGGGTGTTTGAGGTACATTAATTGTGATCATTGAAAGCATAGTGGCAAGAAACTCCTTATACTTTGGTCTCTTGTCGGCATAGAGATCCGTTTCCACAGCGTATTTCAGAAGTCCAATGGCGTCACAACGATATCGCGAAGCAATTGTGCCCCAATTCCTAGCTTCTTCTGCTCGGTAATGAGATCTATGATCGTTCGATAGACAAAATGCGCTTATAGAAAGCAATGAATTCTTTAATGCGTCGCGGATCCGTGATGTGGTACATCCAAAGCTTAGTTCACCAGCAGATTGCAGGACACGAGGTAAGTGGATTGTCTTCCAGGGACTTTTGGAGTTGTCAATTACACAGAATAGATTGACGACTCGGTGGCTGTAGTGTCTCATGAGGAGTCGTTCTTGCGACGGAACGACCAGGCTCTCAAGTGTATTTGTCATAGGAGAGGAGATATGCTGCGTCTTGTTCGAGGGGTTTCTCTCGCCCCCCCTGCGGGAGAATCAGCTCCTCTGACTCCAGAGGTTGCGATTGTGCAACATGGTGTGTGTAGGCTGGAGAGTTCGAAGCATTGCCTGGCGTCACTGGGACAACAGCGGGGGCCAATTCTTGTTGCTGAGTAAAGTCTAAGGTCAACGGTTGTCCATGAAGATTGCAAAGGCTCCATGCTGCCCCTGCTTCGGAATTATCATTCCATGGCTCCGACTCTATGGAAACAGATTGCGGATCGAAGATAAGATCGTACCCATCCTCGGGCTGACAGACTTCAGTTGTGCAAGGAGGTGTGACATTATGTTCATCGAGACCAGACGAAGTACTTTGTTGAACACGAAAGACGCCAAAATTCTGAATGTTGGCACTAACATCCTCACTGCGGGGGTTGACAACAGATTCCAGGGAATCAAGATAGTGGAGAATGTCATCTACCTGGTCCCAGTCTAAGGTGTATTCTAGAGGCTCTAAGATTCACATCAATATACTACACACCAAACGGAATAGCAGTGCGCCACAAGGCACAATTCGCCAGTGCAACTCACCTGCAGGCATGAAACGCCTGAGAGATTGGCTCACGGAACCCGCCGGTGGGTCCACCGAGCGAAGGCCACGCTTGCCTGTGGCTGGTGTGAGCCACTGCAAGCGGGTAGAGTATCCCTCACAGCTAAGACCTTTTTCATAGCACTGACTACAACACGGCTTGGCCTCATCACACTTGATCTTGCGGGTCCGGCAAGTCCAGCATCCTGTAAAGGTTTTCGTGCGCTTCTTAGATCGAACTGGGGCGGACATGGGATCGAGACCTCCACCCACCCTCACATGCGACAATCAGCTGCAAGTTGAGTAGACAGGTCGGTGAAGCTAGGTTAGGAGTAAGACACTCAATCTGGATCATCGGCTCCAGGAGAGTGTAGGTAATTCCAATTGTCAGCACGGAGATGGGATGAGAGGAAGTTGACACCGTGGGGAGGTTTACTCCACGATAAATCTCGGGAAGTATGCCCCGCCGTTATCGAACAGATAGCTATGACTATCTCTATCTTGAAACCGAGACCGGGGAAGTGGCGCTGCCCAGGTGAGGGGCGTTTTTCGGTGGAAAGTCACAGCGTCGGCGAGGCTTTCCTAAACCTGGGACCCACTTAAGACATACAGTCCAATCACAGCCATGTAGAGGTATATCTACTTCCAAGACTGGATTTCCACTTGGAGATATGCTGATCATGACATGCAAGTAATTCCGAATTTCACAAAGAATTTAGTATCTTAATTCTGATACACTAATTCCCAACATTCTTAATCTAAGAAATATCGCGAATTGAGTCAACCATCTGCTCACGAACCTTTCAAGAGCAAAGACAACACAATATTCCACAACCATTCAATATGACCACAATTACCGCTACTCACTCCCTCCAGGAGCAGGGTAACTCCATTCCTGTGAAGGCAGATACTCCAGTTCAAGCACCCGGCGCCCAAGCAGCGCTTGCAACCGGTGGATACGAGTTCCCCGGAATTCCCAAGATCGACGACCTGTATAAGAAGCGACAATGGCAGCTGGAGCACATGGCCGGTGCTTTCCGGGTATTTGCACGAAAGGGCTACACGGAGGGTACTAGCGGTCACATCAGCGTGCGCGATCCGATCGATCCGTCGACATTCTGGATTAACCCGTAAGAATTGAAGTCACCCGACTCATGGGTTTCTAGAAAGTTGACACTGACATTTTGTTAGCATGGGAAAGCACTTTGGTATGCTCAAGGCTAGTGATATGGTGCACATTGATGAGGATGGCCAGGTGATCGGCGGCAACAAGACTGCCATCAATGCGGCTGGTTTCATGATCCACAGCGCCATCCACAAGGCACGACCTGATGTCCATGCTGCCTGCCACACGCACTCGCCAGCTGGAAAAGCCTGGTCCACATTTGGACGGCCTCTCAACATCATTAACCAAGATACCTGTAACTTCTGGGGCACACAGGCCGTCTACAGATCATTTGGTGGTGTTGTTCTAGGTGCGGATGAGGGCGAGCGCATTGCCGAGGCCCTGGGAGAGACGGGTCGGGTTATGGTGCTCCAGAACCACGGTCTTTTGACTACCGGTGGTACTGTTGATGAGGCTGCTTATTTATTCACATTAATGGAGCGCTCCTGTGAGGTTCAGATCATGGTCGAGAGCACGGGTATCGCCCAAAACTTGATCGGAGACAAGGAGGCTGAATTCACTGCCAAGGTGAACGCGGACCCAGTAAGTTCGCTTCCAACATATGACATGATTTGAGATGAAATGTCTTCTAATTTTTGCAGGAAACCCTTTATACAGAATTCCAACCAGACTTTGAATATGAGATCTGGAAGTCCAAGGGCGAATTATGCAAGGGGGAATGAATTTGCGGTCTACATTTTTTTGTTTCGTGGGTACGATTATTACAAAGTACAAGGGTCAAATGCTTGATTTCTCAGTTGATACTTCCTCAGTACTAGTTAGTTAAGTTGGTGACGTTGGTGCCTATCTTATAAATCATCTATATAAAATGGTTGCCTGAAGGGCCTGGAGACAATATAACTAGGCAGTAATGTTACTACCTACATGTACATGTATTCATCCCCTCGAAGCTATATCCATGAAGCCGATTGGACAAATCTCTAGAGTCTACACTGAATATGGACTAATCTGCTCCGTACTTTGTATCTCTTTCCGTGATGAGCGTCCAGATCGGGAATGTTGTCGACCAACAGTTCGTCGCGTACTCCACTAATAGCTCTAGTCTCCTAGGCGGCCAAAATATATTGTATTAGTCGAATGTGTTCGATTATTAGTAGGCAACATTTTATTCATAGTAATCGCAAATCTATTCCCAACGACACGGCTGCAGAGATCTGAGATCCGAGATGTATTTTGAATCTTGTTTCCACTAAAACTCAGGGGCACGTTGCTTGTTTTTAGCTATCACAGCTACTTTTGTTCATTCCCCAATACCTTTGAGTCTTTTGTCCCTGAAGCGCTTTGAGCTTCCAGAGTTTCTCAAGGTCAGCATTGCTTATCCGCACTTTCTATCGCAGGTATGATATTTCGCTTCGGTGTAGTCGTTCTCCAAACTGACAAAAATTCTTAGGGGGATAAGGCCAGGGCTCGAAGCTACAGGCTGTAGTGTACAATCGTCTACATCGTCACCTCCCAAGATTGTCATTGATACCTCTCTCTAACGGTCGTCAATGGATCAACAATCTTCCCACCCGGGAAGCAGAGCGGTGACTTCAAGTCTCCAGCTTTTATCCAGAACTGCCTGTCTACACCCGATCCATACTATTTGCACTATAGCCATCTTGGCCAGTACGACCTACATCGGAGTTCTCAAGGATAGCCTTTTCCATGCACCCGGAAATGTTGGAAAGGCCGACTGGGCTTCTTTGCTCACAGGGAGCCGAAGCTTGATTACCAGCCAAGAAACGGGTTGGAAGTGGGATACTTTCAACTCTAATGACATTCCGGAGGATTTTGACCACCAAGCGCTTATAACCTTGAACTTTCAAGGCTCCTCTGCGGATACACCCCAAATCGTTACATCGTCCTTCGCTCCTCTTGTGGAACTGCCGGTGCTTCCCCTTCCCTCAACATCAAACCCTTTGACCGCGTATTCCCAGGATAGCACCTTTGCTTTCGCCGTTCCACACCAAAAGGCGCCAGAACTGGTTGCTGTCGTGCAAAATATTCCTCACAATGCAATCAAGGGCAAATCGGTCGATGGGGGTGCTGAGATGGAGCGCAAAACGTGGATCATGAAGGCTGCCCGACCCAACACAAAAGGAAGTCTTGCTCAGTGGGTTCATGATAGCTGGACGGAATTCCTTGGTCTTCTCAAGCACGCCCAAACGCTAGATATCATTGTTATGGCCATCACCTACATATCGATGCACTTGACTTTCGTTTCACTCTTTCTAAGCATGAGGAAATTGGGGTCGAAGGTTTGGCTCGCCACGACGGTGCTTTTAAGCTCAACATTTGCTTTCTTGTTGGGACTTGATGTCGCCATCAGACTTGGTGTTCCCATTAACATGAGGCTACTTTCCGAAGGACTCCCCTTCTTGGTTGTGATCGTTAGCTTTGAAAAGAGCATCACTCTCACCAGATCCGTTTTATCTCATGCCATAGAGCATCGGAAGCCTCAAAAGTCTCAAACTGAGGGGTGTGGCCCAGCCGGCCGTACTGAAAGCACAATCCAGTACGCCGTTCTAGGTGCCATTAGGGATGAGGGTTATGGAATCGTGTGTCACTACATTCTTGAGATTTCACTTCTCCTTGTCAGTGCTGCTTCGGGTGTGAGAGGGGGGCTTCAGCACTTCTGTTTTCTTGCAGCCTTAATCCTTTTCTTTGACTGCCTGCTGCTTTTTACCTTCTACACCGCTGTTCTTTCGATCAAGCTTGAGGTCAACCGAATTAAACGTCATGTTGACACACGGCACGCGTTACAAGATGAGGGCCTTAGCAGACGGACAGCAGAAGGTGTTGCTGAAAGTAACGATGCCCCGGACAGCACAAGTGCATACTTGTTTGGCAAGGATTTCAATGGTAGCAACATTCGAAAGTTCAAGTTCTGGATTATAGTGGGTTTCTTTGCGGTCAACATTGTGAACCTTTGCTTTATCGCGCTCCAGCCATCTTCTGGTGGTTCATTATACAGCATGTTGGCCTGGAATAGACGTCTCCATGGGATGGCCATGAACCCGCCGCTTGAGCCGTTCAAAGTAGCCGGAGACGGGCTGGAGGAACTGCTTTTCCAGGCAAGAGGGCGTAAACAAGCAACCGTGGTAACCGTGCTTGCTCCTATCAACTACGAACTGGGACATTCCTTTTTTCCTCACCCTTTCCCGTACCCCGGCAACCATGAGTCTACTCAGAATAGCTGGTCATACATCCCGTCTCAGCTTCCCGAATATGGAGTTGGCGAAAGGATGGTCGGTGGTCTCCTCACCAGCCTTGAAGATCCTGTCCTCTCGAAATGGATGTTTGTGGCACTTGCTTTGAGCGTCGCCCTGAATAGCTATCTCTTTAAGGCTGCCAGACTAGGGATCAAAGACCCCAATCACCCAGACCACCCTGTCAATCCAGTCGAGCTTGCCCAGGCTGAAAGGTTTAATGCTGCGCAGACTCTGACTCCTCAGCTCCAGTTGAGCCCCCCAGTTCCCCAGACAGAGCAGTCGAGCCCTGTCAGTAGTGATAATGACAGTGAGGCTCCTTCGCCTCCGACACAAAATTCTGCAAAAGTGACCCCGCCAACCGAGCAATGTTCTCAATCTCGCACTCCCGTGGAACTAGATAATTTACTCAAGCAAATACCCATCAGCGAGTTGAACGACGAGGATGTTGTCTCCCTATCATTACGGGGCAAGATCCCCGGATATGCACTCGAGAAAAGCCTCAAAGATTGCACGCGAGCCGTTAAAGTTCGTCGCTCTATCATTTCGCGTACACCTGCTACGGCAGATATCACGCACATGCTAGAAGCCTCAAAGCTACCATACGAAAACTACGATTGGGCGCGTGTTCTGGGAGCCTGCTGCGAGAATGTAATTGGCTTTATGCCAGTGCCTGTTGGAGTTGCTGGCCCACTTGTCCTTGACGGCAAGAGCTATTTCATTCCTATGGCAACGACCGAAGGAGTCCTCGTAGCCAGTGCAAGCCGTGGCAGCAAGGCTATTAATCTCGGCGGTGGTGCTGTGACAATCGTCACCGGTGATGGTATGACACGTGGGCCGTGTGTGAGATTTTCGCTTCTCGCACGAGCTGGTGCCGCAAAGGCCTGGCTTGATTCTGATGCTGGTCAGACTGTGATCAAAGATGCCTTTAACTCGACTAGTCGGTTTGCAAGGCTGCAGAGCTTGCGCACTACCATCGCTGGTACGAACGTGTATATTCGATTCAAGGCAACGACTGGCGATGCCATGGGGATGAATATGATATCTAAAGGTGTTGAGCATGCTCTGCATGTCATGTCTACTGAGGCGGGATTCGATGATATGGATATCGTCACCCTGTCGGGCAATTATTGCACAGATAAGAAACCCTCCGCTTTGAATTGGATTGATGGGCGGGGCAAGGGTATTGTGGCTGAGGCCATTGTTCCAGCGAATGTTGTCAGGGAAGTTTTGAAGAGCGACGTTGACAGCATGGTTCAGCTGAATGTGTCTAAAAATCTAATTGGGTCCGCCATGGCCGGCTCAATCGGTGGATTTAACGCTCAAGCCGCGAACCTAGCAGCCGCCGTTTTCATTGCTACAGGGCAGGATCCTGCGCAGGTGGTGGAGTGTGCCAACTGCATGACTCTTATGGAAAAGTTAGATTTGAATTGACCGCTGACTCAAATTAAAACAAATTCACTGACCTGGACTCTCTAGTTACCGTGGCTCACTCCATATCTCCGTCACTATGCCCTCCATCGAAGTTGGTACATTGGGTGGTGGTACTATTTTGGAACCCCAGGGAGCAATGCTGGACATGCTTGGTGTTCGTGGATCCCATCCGACCACGCCTGGCGAGAATGCACGTCAACTTGCACGCATCATCGGAGGTGCTGTTCTGGCAGGAGAGCTTTCTCTTTGTGCAGCTCTGGCAGCTGGTCATCTCGTGAAAGCGCATATGGCGCACAATCGGTCTGCACCAACATCTGAAGCCCCCTCTCGGAGTGCATCACCATCTGGCGGAACTCGGATCGCGCCTGGTCCTAGTAATGGTCCCAAAATGAGTGCTGCAGCGGTGGAACGGACAAGACGATGATTGAGTGGGAGCGAATTGTATAATCAGATTAATTCCCTAGTTGAGAATATATCATAAATTAAGAAGTAGCCTAAAAGTTGGCGAAGACATGTTCAAATTGGTATTTCTTTCATGTATAAAGTTATGCCGATAACCTCATGTACTATGAATATATTTCTCGAACAATAGATAAAAGTTTGTACTTCGTATCTGTTAACTGTTATCCCTTGTATTCCCTAGAGAGCGTTCTAGTTTGTAACACCTATCTCCAAGACTACGTGTCATGATATTAGTTATTTGCGGCTGTCTGTCCAAGTTCCAACCTTGGAAGGTTGCATATTAGAGTCCTAGGCCGAGTGGATCGACCAATCAAACTGCTTTGATTTGCTTCCTATTTTGGATCCGCAACCAACAGATTGGGTAGGCCATAGCGAGCCCCACTATCGGTGTGTCGCCGACATCGCCGAAGATTTGAGATAACTGGGGACATGGTGTTGGTCAATTCAATTGACATCTACCGAGGTGTTCCAAAAAACCCATATATCAGCTCCCTAGCTCTAGAAGCTATCCACCTTAGCTTCAACTTTTGTATACTCTCTCACCAAGTCCCTTCGAGGCAATTATTACATTCTAATATCACTTTTTTTTTTCTCTTCACACCATTGATCCTGAGCTACAATGGCAAACCGGGGCAAAACTCACAATGAAGAGGTCTACTGCATCAAGGACCTCGAGCGACTGGGTTCAAGCAAGATGCAAAAGGCCTATCGTGGTATGTTACCCATCGAGATGTAGGAAGCTTCGACTTGCTTAAATCAATCATCGGAAATGCATAATGGCAGACCAGCTGATAAAAGCAATTAGAATATTACAACGAGGGAGCCATGGACCTGATCACGTATGTTATGTCCTACAATCTTTGCGTTGCTTGTCAGACCGCTCACCCCCCATAATAGTTTGCGAGAGAACGAATCTGCCTACGATCGATACATGATCCGCCCTCGCGTACTCCGCGATATTTCCAAACTGGACACCAGCACTTCCATCGTGGGATGCAAGGTGAAGTTCCCCTTCGGATTCTCTCCAACTGCCATGCAGACACTGGCACACCCGGATGGAGAAGAGGGGACATCCAAGGCCTGCGCTAAAAATAATACTCTAATGGGCCTATCGAACTACTCGACGAAGGAACTTGAAAAAGTCATTGCACACAGCACGGGCAACCCTTATGTGATGCAGATGAGTCTTCTCAAGAACAAGAAGGCCATGATCCAGATGATCAAGCGGGCGGAAGGTAATGCTTTAATTTCAGATTCAGCAGAGTGGTTGTGTCCATTTACTAACTTCAATCTTAGCTGCCGGCTTCAAGGCACTATTCCTCACCCTTGATGTACCGTACTTAGGTCGACGACTCAATGAGTACCGTAACAAGTTCGCTGTGCCCGAGGGTATGGAATACCCAAACCTGTTCCCGGGCGTTGATGTGACGAACCTTGAGGACGGCGATGACTCAATGGCCTACGACTCGTCTATCGAGTGGCCACAGATTATGCCCTTTTTCCGCCAACACACAAAAATGGAGATCTGGGGTAAAGGAAGTATGTATACTACTATTCTTTGAAAATTCTGCCTGAAAGGTTAGTTTATTAACATTATCTGTTACCAGTTTACACCTCTGGAGACGCCGAACTCGCCATAAAATATGGCTTTGACGGAATTGTAATCTCAAACCACGGCGGTCGCCAGCTTGATAGTGTCCCCTCCACCCTCGACGTCCTCCGCGAGATCGTCCCCGTCGCAAAGGGCAAGATTCCCATTGCTGTTGACGGTGGTATCCGACGTGGTACCGATATTTTCAAGGCTCTCGCTCTTGGTGCTGACTTTTGCCTTGCTGGACGTCCTGCTATTTGGGGGTTGGCTGTAAGTGCTTTATTTGAGAGTCGATTCAGTGATATGTGTATTAACTTCCATTCTAGTACAACGGTGAAGAAGGTGTGGACCTTGCTCTTAACCTGCTTTACGATGAGTTCAAGACATGCATGGCATTGGCAGGGTATGATATTCAACCGAAGCCAATACATGGTATTATCAGATAGCTAACCCTATTTCTAGGTGCAAAAATGTGTCTGAAATTCAGAAGGAGTTGGTTTCGCTGCTGCAGCCAGATGGCCGTTTGTTGAAGTTGTAAAGAATGGATGCAGAACATAGGATATCATAGGGAGAAGTTATGTACATAGGGCCAAGAATTGCATTAAACTACAGTCAGGTATAAACTCCTTAATTGTGCAAAATATAATAGAAATTTGGCCTTGAGATAATGCTGTATATTTGTTTAGTAGAAGCATATATCTTTGTTGGTTGTGTTATAGTTGTTCCATACTGTGATTCAAAGTCAACTGCTTTACTGGTAAAATAATGTCACCTCAAAAGACATAAAACTATAATGCGTAAGAAGAAGATCACAACTAACTTTATTACATTGACTGATATTAATTAAACCAATTATTCATTGATACGGGTTATCAGCAGTAAACTTAGGCTCCCACAACCCCTTACTCTCCTTAACCTGCAACTGCAATCCCTTAAGAATACCATATACCGTCCGAAGAGTAGGCATAGAAACACCCTTGGCTTCCCCCTCGCGCAAAGGCTCACCAACAATATTCTCAACCTCAAACAAATTCCCCTTCTCAATATCCTGACACATAGAAGGCTTGAAAGCCGTATCAACAGGATCACCCCGAATAACGCTTTCAATTAGCTCATCCGGGAAATCCGTGATACCATCCGCACGCGCAGCAGCAAGAATCTCCTTCATGATAGGACGGATAAGGTCATCGATGACATGAGCGCTCATTCTCATACGTGGTGTATCCATACGCAAGATTGTAGAAACGGGATTGTAGGAGCCGTTGTAAAGCAGCTTTCGCCAGCGACAGCAACGCACGTCCGCGTCGTAGATTAGATCGAGCTTGCCGTGTGGGTTGTAGATATCGATGTAGCGCTTTGCTGCATCCTCGGCAACTTGGGCTGGGACTCCGGGACTGGAGAAGGGGCCGATTTTCTGATCGTCTGGGTCATCGTGCAGGATGTCGCAGTGTGAGCGTGTGGTTGCGCCCACGAAGGAGACGCTGCTGATCAGTGGGTTTGTTGGGAAGCGGGGGATTATGGGCTTCTCGATGTTGATTCCGTTCTGGGAGAGAACGATCACGGTTTTGCCGGGTGTTACGGCGGGAGCGATTATGTCTGCGACTGTTGGGGAGACGTCTGGGATGTTCTTTGTCGTTACGAGGATGAAATCAAATGGTGGGAGATTTTCCTTTACGACATCCGGGACGGCTTTACAGACTTTGATGATACGTTAGAATCCCTGTATATTGATTTTTTTTCGCGATAGATGGGAGAACGCACTATTGGTAGGTCTGAATTTGATGCCATTGCCGTATTGTACAGAATCAATGTTCACGCCGTTGGCCTTCACGGCTTCATAGTTGGATCGCATAACAGCCGTCACCTCAGCTTTACCACCTTGTTCCAGCGCATAAGCTGACATGGTGCCGACACCGCCGGTCCCGACAATTAGAACTCGTGCCTTTTGCTCGGACATTTTTGCGATACTGATAGGACGGTAATAGCGAGGAGCGATAAAGAATGGGCTCGTTCCAGCTAAGGAAGTCGGTCGTTTGAGGGGCTTAAAACAAAGTATGAAGCTCATTGAGATATGTAATATGAGATACGAAGATAAGAGCTCCAACTTCACAAGTAAGCTCTAGACCTATTAGTACTGAATAGGAAGATCATCGCGAAGGGAAAAAAAAGATGGAGTCCCCCCCCCACACGCAGGATCCACTGTTGCTGGAACGGGCATCTCACGGCGGAACTAGACTGTCATGTCGATCGGTAGCATTAATTATAGCATTAAGTAAGTGCTGCTGGTAGGTGTTATCTCTGAATAATATAGAGATAATTATCTTATGGTAACTAAGACCGTGAGGAACAATGGGCGTGTTTTCCATCCGCACTCCTGTATCAGAGTGCATAGTGACCACTGGGGACTTTGGACCCATTGGATTTTATTGCTAGTGGAAAATTGGCCATCTACTAATGCTCTGACTTACCCTAAGCACCTCTCTGGTCAAAGATAAATCACCTCGAACAAGGAGAAATGGGCGGTGAATCCTAAAGCCCTTGTGGGCGCCATGGACTGCGATATGCTTGAGGTCCCTTACTTGATGTCTAGTGAGAAATTAACAAGAGTAACGGCGAAAATAATAAATCTAATTTTATAATATAAACAACTTTGCTATGTACAGCTCAAATCCAGCAAGGATTATGACGAATAATGCATCTATAGACGTGAAACGATACCAGCATTGAGCGTCTTCACAACCTCAGCGGCAGCCCGCTCTCCGCTACGAATAGCACCTTCCATATAACCCTTCCACTCACCGGCAGTCTCAGTGCCAGCAAAGTGCAAGTTGCCAGTGCTCTCGCGCAGCGCATCAGGACCCAGAGTATCAAGGACACCAGGCGTAAGAGCTGTGCATGGGCAGCCCCAGCCAGCCCACTCATCATTAATCCATTCGTATGCTGTCAGTTGAATGAATTCCTTGTCGATGTTCGCAACTCCGAAAAGCTTTCCAAGTTGTTGCAGCAAACTCTCCTCTCGCTCCTTTTGCGATAGCGCGGACCAAGCTCGCCCAGGATCGCCCGACATGAAGCAAGTGAGCACGTACTTCTTATCTTCGGGACTGCAGCTGTCTCGGACAACACTAGCAGGACCAGTAAAAGACTGAGCAAGACCACAGAAGCCAGCCTTAACCCAGAACGGAGAGCGGAACTCCATCATCGCCTTAGTATAGTATCCGTAGGTAGTGGATTCAATCCATGCCTGCTTCGCAGGAGGGAGCTTAGGGTGGAATGAGATGGTCTTCATGGCAGGGGTAGGAACAGTGATGATGACCTTGCGGGCGCCGTAAACCACCCCTCCGGCTTGAACCTTCACGGACTTGTCGGCGTTCTGGATAACTGAGTGCACGGGACTAGAGAGTCGAACAGTGTTCTCCGGGAGAGATGATGCCAATCCTAGGGAGAAATGCTGAGTACCCTGTCGGATGCGGAGGTATTGGCCACCATCTTTGCGATCAGATCGCATCTGCAACAAACCACCTCCGGACTTGCAATAGTTCAGGAAGTAGAGAGCGGAAATATCCTTCGGATCTTGACCAAGCATTGCGCGGGTCCAGACCATTCCTGTGGCAATAGCCACCTCGCTCGCCCCACGAGATCGCAAGTAGGCTTCGAATGTAATGGAATCCAAGCTAGTGTCTTGAGGTCTCCAGGTGTCGAGAGCTTGGCATTCCGCCTCGCACATATCGCGGATTTCTGCCAAGTGGGCTTGGGTAGCTTTATCGAACTGAGAGGAACCAAAGTGTTAGCTTCGATCATCCCCATATTATCTGTTTATAGTAGATATCTTACGCTGGGTAGATCTCCATAGACGAATGGAGTGCAGTTTCCATTGAAGTCCTGCAGAACAGCATTTCCCTGCGTGTTCTGCTCAATGACTTCAGCACCGTAGCGCTTGGCCAGAGCATACACCTTGCTCTGGTTAGTATCGTTGATCCACCCCGCACCCAAATCAATTACACCACCACCATTGAGGGCGGAGCTCCAAGTCTTGCCGCCGACACGATCGCGAGCTTCAAGGACGACACAAGACAAACCCGCGCGCAGGACATCGTGTGCAGCTGAAAGACCCGCAAGACCAGCGCCGATGATGACAACGTCAGTATTCTCGTTGGTGGCAGGGAGCACCGGAGGAAGGGTTGGCTCTGGGAGGGCAATGATAGCATCGATCTCGAATAGCCATGACGCGACAGCAAGCTTGGGAACGGGGACCAGGGTGATGGCTGGTCGGTGGCCCGCGAGGAATCGTTGGATGTGTCGGGTGTGCTTGCGATTGTCGGCATCGTAGTCGACGATGAAGAGCTGTAGCTTGACGATGTTCTCAATTGAAGATCCAGCGGCGATTATGATCTTGCGCAGGTTCAGCAGAGCCAGGTGAATCTGGGACTCGTAGTCAGCTGGCACGATGCCATCCTTTGTGCTTCCAGGTTGTCCAGCGACATGGATGAGCTTGCCAGCTGGTGCGACCGTCGCTGGTGCGTAGTACGCACTGGCGGTGTTGGATAGGTCGACGGTGTCTACGGTCTTGGGCATTTCGGGAGATGTATATTGGGGTAATGGCAGAGGAAAAGTGACCAAGTGCAATTGTCTGGTTATATACGAGAGAGATAACGAGGGTGATAGGCTCATGCATCGTCTTTGGCCATCACCGCTCATTCATGTCAATCTTCATGCACATTATCGGTCTGAGCTAACATGCCATCATCAGACCTGAAAGGGAAAGAGATCCCGGACAAAGAGGGGCTCCAATAATAACACCGCATCCTACTGCTCAAACGAGTGACGATGGGGGATTTTCTCTGTGGCCTTCCCCAGTTGCGCACGCCTAATTTGTCCCTTTTCGGCTGCCGTACGCGGTGACTTGCCCCTACGGAAAATGCACTTCGGAATGAACACCGAACTTCAACAATTTCAATGTCAACATTGCGGGGGTCAATATATGGGGATATTATTAAAGAGTCATTAGATGCTCCATTTTGATTATTTACGATATTCTGAAATTAAAACCTGACTCCAACTTCACAATGGCCACAAACATTCAATTGAAGGACCCGTCCTTGCTGATCGGTCAAAACTACATTGACGGGAAATGGGTCGAAGCAGAGTCTGGAAAGCGATTCAATGTAACAGGTGAATTCTACCAATGACTTTTCGTTGTGATTCAATACTAAACTATGTCGTACCACAGACCCTGCGAGCGGCAAACTGATCGGATCTTGCCCAGAGTCAGACACCAGAGATGCACAAAGAGCAATTGACTCGGCGGCAGCAGCACTCCCATCCTGGCGCTCTCGAGCTGGTAGAAACCGCAGTCGGATTTTGCGTCGATGGTACGAATTGGTCATGGAGAACCAGGAGGATCTGGCTACATTGATCACCTGGGAAAACGGCAAGGCTAAGCCAGATGCTACCGGCGAGGTCCTCTTTGCAGCCAGTTTCCTTGAATGGTTTGCAGAAGAGGCCGCGCGAATCTACGGTGATGTGATTCCACACACTCAGCCCAGTTTCCGGGTTTCGGTTCTAAAAGAACCCATTGGTGTCTGTGGTCTTATCACGCCGTGAGTGGTTGCATTCCCCTCTCAATGATTCTATTAGCTGACCTCTTACTCTTAAAAGATGGAACTTCCCCGCTGCTATGATCACTAGAAAACTTGGCCCTGCATTGGCAGCTGGCTGTACAGTTGTCGTCAAGACCGCAGGCGAAACACCCTTCACAGCCAACGCCTTGCTCAAGCTCGGCGAGCGGGCAGGAATTCCCGCAGGTGTTATCAACAGCGTCGCCGCATTGGAAAACACACCTGAGATTGGCCAGGCTTTGTGCTCCTCGAATACTGTGCGCAAGATCTCCTTCACTGGATCCACTCGGGTTGGAAAGCTGCTTATGCAACAATCGAGCAACTCTCTGAAGAAGCTTGGCCTAGAGCTTGGTGGTAATGCTCCTTTCATTGTCTTTGAAGATGCGGATCTCGGTCTGGCCGTGGAAGCGGCGATCGGCAGCAAATTCAAGTCCTCTGGACAGACATGCGTGTGCTCTAACCGGATATTTGTGCAAGAGAGCATTTATCCCGAGTTCATCAGGCGGCTCAAGAGCGCTGTTAGCCGATTCCAAGTTGGTAATGGGTTTGATAAGACTACTACACACGGTCCTTTGGTCACCTCTGCGGCAGTGGAGAGAGTTGCCGGTCTTGTGGATGATGCTGTGAAGCGTGGCGCCAAGGTGGAAATTGGTGGAAAGAGGAGGACTGACCTAGGTATGTCATACTGGATTGCTTCGTACATACACATTCACTGACGGTATATTTGTGTTTAGGTCCGAACTTCTTCGAGCCTACCATCCTCACTAATGTGAGTGCCGATATGACTGTGGTTAATGAAGAAATCTTCGGCCCGGTAGCCCCCATTTTCTCCTTCAGGACGGAAGATGAAGTTGTAGCCACCTCCAACGCGTGTGATGTCGGATTGGCATCATATATCTTTACCCAGGATGTCACGCGCGCTAACCGTGTTTCGGAACTCTTGCAATTCGGCATGGTGGCGATCAACACAGGTGTCATTTCTGATGCTGCCAGTCCGTAAGTTTCCTCTCGCATATTCCCCTTTAACAATTTTGTTTTGTTGGAGACTTGGTTTTTGGTAAATTCTGACAATCGAATAGATTCGGTGGAATTAAACACTCAGGAATGGGCCGTGAAGGAAGCAAGTATGGTATTGATGACTATCTCCAGACGAAGACTGTTGTTACTGGAAACGTGAATGTTGTACACAAAGCCTCTCTGTAGACTCTATCTATCTACAACTGAGGGGAATATATATTTTAGCGCAGGGAAAATAAAATCACTATTGAATATCATCCTTTCAAAAATAGAGGCAATGATCGCTTTGATAAGAATTATGGAAAATGTCGCCCAAGAAGTAATATATTTACGAATCCCTTCATCGGATATATGAGGGATAGAACTGTTTGAGAAAGAAGTCACGTATGCCAGCTATATAAGCAAGATACATTAGTACTAACTAGTTATTTACATGGAATCCTAGAGTCTTAGTGTACGCCTACATACTCTGCTATAGTCAAACCCCAAAATTATACAGCTTTTGGAAGAAAAAGAAAAGTGACAATAGACAAGCTGGCTTGTGGCCAAATTGCAATTTTTTTTTTGGTTGCCCAGATAGCGATGTCAATGCTTGCACCACCGAGTCCCCAATCAAACCTTCCACGAAACACAACTTTAAGCCAGTTTTTCTCACTGGGGTCTGTGCGTGGGCTAGTGGGAACTGTCAATATTTGCGGCAAGAATCTGGGGATTTCAAACTTTGTTGAGCAATTGGTTTCTGCTGTTCGCCGATTGGCCACGCTGTGAGGTTCCTATTTGAGTACCCCACAAGGACTCTGATAAGGCGGACGTCTGGGATTTTAAATAAAAACAGCAATAGCAATATATCATCGTGATCATCTTAGCATCTTAGCGCTCGCCGAACGGGGTCCACTATGCGATATGAGATATGGAGCTGTTGTAATAGAAATGCTTGATCGGAGATATCAAAGGTCTGGATTTGATGAACTCCTCGTATATCGTTAAGGTATAGCCAAGTGATATTCAATATAGTTTGATTCGGCGTCCCCTTCCACTTCGAATTATAGTACGACCGTTGAAATTAGTATGCAGAAAGTTGAGTCTTCATCAATAACTAGAAACAATGAGTTCGCATGAGATATAAATTTGTTGATTCTTTAAAAAATAACCGAACAAAGTCTTCACCATTATGTCTTCCTCAAAAGTTGCTGTGTTGAGTCAAAATGCTCCGGCTCCTAGCCCTCTAATGTCCCAAGGCATCATTTGCAATGGGATGATTTACTGTTCTGGAAGTCTCGGTCTTGACCCGAAGACAGGAAAGTTTGTCAGTGGCGACGCCGCTGACCGAACAGTGAGTCAAGTGACGAGAATTGTATTGTCCGTGAGCTATCTAACTCTTCAAACTAGGTTCAAGCCCTTCAAAACCTCGAGCAGGTCCTTATTGCTGGTGGCAGTGACCTGAGTAAGGTTGTCAAAGTTACCATTTTCATTTCCAGCATGGATCACTATCCAAAGGTGAATGAGGGATATGCGAAGGTGTTCACTCATGACGTGAAGCCGGTAAGTTTCGACCCAGATACGGCTGGAGCATAGACCATTCAGCGCTGACCGCTGATTCCATGGATAGTGTCGCACATGTGTTGGAGTTGCTAGCCTTCCTTTGGATGCTGAGGTCGAGATTGAGGTCATTGCGTCGCTCTAGTTGGATAGCCTGCACGCGGGTTGTTGACCACATTTTAGGTGCTGTCAACCTTGAAAGCTTGAGAGATCTTTATATACATAATGAGACATGTCCTTCAATTGCGTATTTCTAGTATAATGAAATCAGTGAAACCTACTGTTCGAGCATATGAGTCTTCGTAGGTAACATCGTGATACCTATCCATGAGACAAGGTTTATTGATCGCAGTTCCATATTTCCATACCTACGTTGTAATTCAATGGACCTTGGAAGATACCTTGGCTTACTTACCTCTATAGCGCGAACTCATGCGAGTCCCCCGCCAGTCCCATGCCGCGGGTATCCGGAAGGGCGTTCGTATTTGAGACAAAACATAGATATAGATCCTTGAAGATGACATACGAGGTGATTCTATCTTACAGATTACGGTATAAGGCAGGCCATAGCGAAAGATAGGCATACGATAATTGGCCAACCTATTACCCCATCCAGAACTCTCCTGCTCCTATCTCTACCGTTGATATGTCTAAATATCTGGGGTAGTGGGGCCTTAGCGGATAAGTAGGGCTTCGCTCCAGGACGCTTCTTATCTCGCCTATACTTTCCTCCCGAATTCCAATTTTAATCTTGACCTTATTGGTCAATGGTTATCAACGACACCCGCAGGTTCAGCCAATGTATCCCCGGAGTTGACTAGTTTATTATTGATATAAAGGCCCAGAACTACACATATACTATGTCCCCATCATAACGCTCTTAGCCATTTGGTATTGGGATATTATTTTACTTTCATCATGGCTGAAAAACAGAACAAAATCTCAGATGACATTGAGGCATCAGGACCCATCACTTATGTGCCTTCACAGACCGGCGAGATTCTCAAGGAAGAAAACATCACTCATGACCCTGTCTTTGGAGAGGTCACTGAAGATGGACCTAACTATCGCAATGTAACTTGCTCTCCAGGTCCCGTATTGTGAGTCATACTAACAAGAATAGGTTGGATGGCTGGGAACTGTCGCTTTGATGATGAAGACCCAGATTGGGTTGGGTGTCCTTTCCATTCCTTCTGTCTTCGATACATTAGGGATGGTCCCAGGTGTCATTCTGCTCTGCATTGTTGCGGGAATTGCCACTTGGACGAGCTATATGGTCGGAGTCTTCAAAATCAGACATCGCGAGGTTTACGGCATTGATGAGGCTGGTGGCTTGATGTTTGGCAGAATTGGCCGAGAGATCTTTGGTATTGGATTTTCCCTCTGTAAGTGATGATCCTTCGGCTTCTCGGTATCTGAATATTTGAAGCTGATATTTGTGCAAAGACTGGATTTTTGTTGCAGGATCGGGCATACTTGGCATTTCAATCAGTTTGAATGCCATCTCAAACCATGGAACATGTACTGCTGCTTTCGTTGCTGTTGCCGCTGTCATTGGATTCTCACTCGCCAGCATTCGAACCCTGGGCAAGATCACTTGGATAGCCTGGGTTGGATTGATTTGTATTCTCAGTGCCGGTCAGTCACTCTACATTCCTCCTCCGGTTTCTATATCTAACGGTACTACTTTATAGTTCTGATTGTCACTGTCAGCGTTGGAATCCAAGACCGACCATCATCTGCCCCTCAAGAGGGCCCCTGGTCTTCCGACTTTAAGATAACCAACTCACCAACCTTCGCGCAAGGTGTTGCAGCAGTCTCATCCCTGATATTTGCATGCTCTGCCACGCCCGCCTACTTTTCCATCGCCGCCGAAATGCGTGACCCGCGGCTGTTCACCCGATCCCTCGTTGTTAGCCAACTTGGATCGACTATTATATATCTCGTGATCGGCATCGTTGTATACTATTACTGCGGGTCTGATGTTGCTTCGCCTGCCCTCGGCTCCGCCGGTCCCCTCATCAAGAGAATCTCTTACGGAATCGCCTTACCTGGCCTTATTGCCTCCACTACTATTGTTTTACATGTAAGTGGCCGCTATTCCCCACAGGCTGTCTTCAAAACTAATATATTCCAGCTTCCGAGCAAATATGTCTTTGTTCGCATCTTGCGAGGCTCGGATCATCTGACTTCGAACACTTTGACCCACTGGGTCATCTGGCTCAGCTGCACATTTGCTTCTACAATGGTGGCATACCTCATTGCCAGTGGTATTCCATTCTTCAACAGTCTAGTCTCCCTGATCGGGGCGTGTCTAGGTGCTTCACTCGCTTACCAACCAACTGGCTGCATGTGGTTCTACGATAACTGGGGATCTACTGACCGGACTTGGAGATGGAAGTTCATGGCATGCTGGAGTATGTTTATTATTGTGATTGGAACATTCATGACGATCGCAGGTACTTATGGCTCTATCGTCAGTATAATTGACTCACTCAAAGCTGGTGGCTCGAAACCTTGGACTTGCGCGGACAATTCCAACTCTTGAAAGATATGCCTCGATAATTCATATGAACTTCATTTCTTGCCATGTCTTCTGTACGTAAAGTCTCTCATAGTTGGAATAGCTTAATTGAAAGAATATACATGTACATATTCCAGAAATATTCGAGTTCGAGGGTAAAGTAAAGACGATTTCCCTGGTGTACCAAATACACCGCGAATCTTTTTTTAATAAGTTGCTCCCAAAGGCTGCTTAGGAGTAGAACGATCCAGAATCAAGACACATATTTCATGTAAGATTACTTCATAATCCAAGATTGCATCGTGGTGCTCACTATTCCACTATCATAAATGAAACCTTAACTTGAATGCATCATCCCCACACTGACTTCCTCTTAGCTCTAGAGTAGAACTAATTTCAGTATCGATTCCACCAACTCAAAGCGATGGGTTGGCATTCTCTACAAGCTGGGCAAAGTACGCCTGCAAAGTCATTAGCATTGTATAAATACTCCCCATCAACTAGGGCACTCTTACCTGGAACCAAGTCCCAGCCTCAGGGGCAGGCTGAAGAGCATCACTATATCCACAGTGGGCATCATAGCGAGTCGCGCTGGAATCTGAAGTGCCATCACTCTCGCCACCGGGCTTCACCCAGACGAAGGCATCGGCCAAGGCATCGCCTGTGTCAGTGGTAGGTCGAACGCCGAAACCGGTTCCTTTGACATTGCACCAATCGCCCCATGCATTTTGGGATGTTGGCTGAACTCCATTGCGGCCTGGAAAAATGCAATTAGATTTTTTGGACTTCACTGAAGGGGAGTCGATATGGTGTTGTTTTAAAATGGTCTTACGTACCAGTGTCAGTGATGAAGTGAGCATCCCAACCTGCACTCTTAAGCAAGGGAGCAAGGGCGTGGATGTATTTCTTCTCATCGCAGTTGGCATCTCCCGAGGTGTATGATGGACAAGTAGTGAGAGACCAGCCGTTGTAATTGGCAACGTTGGTAGCAAGTCCGCGCAGAGACGCGGGTTTATTGGCAGTGTTGTAGACCTTCGCGTAGAGCTCAGCTGCCGGGCTCAGATTGGCGGGCCAGCCAAGCCATCCCGCATGTCCTATTTCAATAGTTAGCATCTCCAAATTAGCCTGGATTGCGTTCCTATGATGCCGCCATGTAAGGTGAGAGGATGCAGTAGATGACCAGAAAGAAGCAAGTACAAGATGCTGTTGGGGATCTTCCAGCGCACATTCTCTTTGTTTCCGGGTGATTGCCGCCTTCAAGGATTCAATAAAGATGCTTACCGGCGTCAAGATACATAGCAACATTAGCCAAATTCAACTGAGTAATGGCGTAGTCAGTGCACTCCAAGTAAGCATCATGTGCGCCAGCACACTTCGACACGGCCATGTTGGTAACCAAATTCGCCAGACTATCAGGTTCTAGAGACAACATTAGCAACGGGTACTCCATAGCTTTGCACGCTACATCGATAACTCATCAAAGTTTACTCACCAACAACAAGAATAGTCTGAACATCAGAGTATTCAACTAGCACCTCACGGATAGCATCAATATACGCCTTGTAATTTGCAACGCCGCCGTTGGCAATAGAATACTCCCCGTTACTTGCCAAAGCCGCACAATCACGATCGGGCAGATCATAAACGACGAATTGGCCGGCAATTGGCGGGCTAGCACCGGCTTTGTTTTGAGCTCTGATGTCGGCTAAGAACTCGCCCATCTTAGGAACCTTGTCTGCTGTATCCCTAAAAAGGCGATCTTAGTATTGTTCTCAGGGTTTATTGGACACTCCAAGTAGATGAACCTACAGCCAATAAAAGGATGGAACTTCGGCGGCTGCACTGGCGGCGGCTTTAGCAGCTCCTGTCATGGATGGCAAGGCCGACGCTGAGACTTCGGATGCATAGAATGGATTGACGTAAAGCTGGTATCCTGCGAAGGGATTTGTCGAAGCTGCAGCGGTGACAGTTGCGCTGGCTGAACTTGCGATTGCAGCTGCCGCCGCGGAAGAAGCCAGTAGAGGCATGAATGGAATTAGAGATCGCATATTGGCGGGCCTGAGTTAGTGTATTTGACTGTTGCTGGTTTCTGTGTGATGCTGTTTAACAAGTCTGCAGGAACCGGATCTCTTTATATACCTTAGTGCGATGAATAATTGTAGGTCTTGCGGAGATTGAAGCCGGAAACCCGAAGACAATGTCACCCCAGATCGAGCTATTGGGGTATGAGATTCAAAAGATCTCCATTCAACTGATCATTTCAAAACATTGCCAAGACACATATACCACAGAGAATAGAACGCTCTCCCCTTGATGTGGCTAAATCTGGGTAAATATGATCTTGTCCGGGGTATATTCAACACAACACAGATGGAAACAAAGTCATATGCAGCCTTCAAACCACTATAAACTGCCTAGATAGTCAAGGGGAGGCGTTGTCATGTAATATCAAACCCCTGGCATCAGCACGGAAATGATCCCCCGTCCCCAAATAGGACACACATCGTCGATCTGCCCCAAACTCGGCGCGGGAGTATCATATTAGGCTCGCTCCACGTTGCGGTTAAGCTATTCGTCTCCATTTTAATGCTACCATAGTACGTGAAGGCCCTTGGCTATTACAAATCGAAGTAAACGTATATCGAAAAAAGATTTGATTTAGCCTGGTACATGAAGGAAAGAATTGAAGAATCCGTTGCAATGAATTGGATATCTCTCTACACAACTGACAAATTTAAATACTGCATATACGACGAAATCTCCGAAGGAAGTTGCTAAAAAAACGCCATTTGCTTTCGACAAGCCGCATTATGCATACCCCCCGGACCCCGCACCGTGGCATATTCTTCAGCCGGATTAGGTTTTATATGAAACGAGTATATATCACGTGGAGGAAATTAAGGGTGTGCTAGCAGAAACTTGTGCCGTACAATCCTTCGGTCCGGGGTGATCGAAGAGGCTCGATCGACTTCTCCAAGCTGAAATGACATGAATGTCTATTTCTAGGGCTAATTCGGTTAAGCGCCTTCATAAAGGGTATCTGACACGCTGTATTGCACCGGATATACTATGTCGACAGGGACATTACTTTGTTTGGAATAAGCAGCTTTCAATATGACTTCATTCAATTGAGAAATTGTAACACAAAAAGAAGTGTTAAAGAGTGGAGTGGTATCTGTATCATCATCACGTATGTAGGAGTCCCGGTCTTAGCCTGGGAGATGCGCCAAAGCAAAAAATAATAAAAAATAAAAAAAAAGATAAGGGGAAAGGAAATATCAAAGGAGTGGTGGCAAAAATAGAAAAAGAAGAAAAGCAGAACCCAACCTAAGCGTCTGTTCCTCAACGCTTAGCTTGATCGCACTCAGCCAAGAACTTGTAAATTCCTTCGACACCATCATATGCGGAGTTACTCTCAGGTTGACCAGAGCTGGAGATTTCCGGGAAGAAAGGTTGATCTCCAAGCTCACTGATGTTAATACTAGAGTAGCTCTTGGTGGAAGATTTCCATGGATTGGCACCAAATAACTCACTGTCCTCAAAACTGATCGCATTGCCAGAATCCCGAGAGCGACCTGGCGATGACGGCGTGCAGCTTTCCGGTGTCATCATCCCTTGCCAATCAACATCCGCTGGATACTGTGCGTGTAACTTTGGAGCTTTTGTGAAGTAATAATCAGTGTCGGAGGAAGTGGCAATGCTGGGTGCGAAAGGGAACAAAAGAGCTAGATCAGCACCATTGCGGATATCAAAGTCTTCATCCTGCTCAACTCGGCCTCGCTGAATTCCGGCCTCACAACACAGTTGCTCTACGGTTTCTGCGTCACAGCCTGGGAAGCGCACCCGTATCGTTGATCGGTCATGAAGGGAGATCGGAAGATCACCAAGTGACGAGAGACGCTTGAGGTCATTCATGACGGCAGAAAAATCCTTCAAGGCGCGAGCAAAATCGGCAGAAAGCAGATCCATGAGACCCTCGGAGTTCAGAGAGTCACACGAGGCAGAGCGCTCCTGCTTGCCGACACCACCAACTGCACTGAGTGCAGTGATGGTTGGGGAAACTTGGAAGTCAATGTATGAGCCAGGTGCGTTGTGCATGTTGGCATTCATTTTGCGCTCCGCCTGGTCCTGCAGCGTGCTGACTGACTTATAGCGCTTCTCTCCAGTGCGGGGATCGATGCCGTCGAAGCGGACTTTCTGCCCAGATAGGAAGAAAGCACGCACACCCTGCGACACATTCTGAATAACTTGTGCCGGTGCGGCAGGACCATGTGAAAAGTATCTAGCTCCACCAAAACGGCCAGCTCCAACAGCGTATCCTCCTGCAGTCCGACCGAGGGTACCGCCGGTCAGATTGGGACGGAGGGTAGAAGCGAAAGGTGCACGGCTGCTGAGTCGACTGATGTTAGACACAATGCGAGAGGTGGTACGTGCAGTGGTATCAGCTCCTAGTCCGGATCTAATCGCAGAGGCGAAAGTACCGGCTGCACGGGTCGAGAAGTGGCGACTGCGGGCTTGACGGATGGCCGCGGCACGGCTGATTGGCTGGCGAGCATTGATTCGGGCATAGGCAGGTTGGTATCGCACTGAATGATACTCTGTAGGCTCTGGTAATTTGGAGCGTATAGCCTTGGAAGCCTTTGCGTAGGCAAACCTAGGAGAATGTTAGTCAATGGCTTCATTGGAACTAGATATGGCGACAGAAAAGGGGAGACATACCTTGCTGCTCTCCAAATTTTGGGGAGTAGCAGGTGGCCTGCTGAAGGCGCCATGATGATGTTTCAGAGATGAATAGTTCACCGAAGATGGTGGAGATGCTGAGAAGAGAGAAAGGATGCCTGATGACGCTGGGGTCCACGGGTATACACCCTTATCTCTCCGCCTCAGACCCGAGGCTCCGCAGTGGCTGTGTGACGCCACCCTCGTGATCAAAAAGTATCTGTTTTTCTTGTTTGCTTTGTATGTTTTGTTTGATTCTATGATGACATCGGAATGGATTCAGAAACCCGTTGTTTTACCAACCAATATTGAGGTTTAGAAATGCAAGCTTCTTTACTTTATATATAGAAGTTATTGTTGTGGCAAAATCATTCTTTTGGTATCTAAGGCCTAGTACTCATAAAACATTCATCATTTTCGACATATTTACTCGTCATCGCCGAAGAACACCTTAATGGGGAGCCAAGCATCACCGCAGACCTTGAAGCGGTCCTTGAGGTTGTCAAGCTGGCTGACCTCATCGGCAGTCAAGTCCCAGCCGTTGATATCAAAGTTGCCCTCAATGCGGGACTTGCTGACGGACTTGGGAATGACACTCCAGCCCTTCTGGATACCCCAAACGAGGAGCACCTGCTGAGGAGTCTTACCCTTCTTCTCCGCAATCTGCAGGAGAGTGGGGTCCTTGTACAAGGGGGAGTTTGTGGAACCCAGGCAGGAGTAACCGGTGGAGTGGATGCCCTTGGATGTGTTGTAGGCGACCAGCTTGGGGGAGGGGTTGTTGGGGTGCAGCTCGATCTGGTTGACAGCGGGCACGATCTTGCAGCTAGGGTCATTCAGGAGCTTCTCGAGGTTCTTGATACCGAAGTTGGAGACACCGATGTTGCGGACCTTGCCAGTGGCAGGCAGCTTCTGCATTTCTTGCCTATGGTGGAGATAACGAGTCAGCAATAGTTCTGCTGAATTAGATGCGAAGTAACACCTACCAGGTCTTGATGAAGTCCCAGTCAGGCAGGTGCTTAGAGAGATCATTGGGGTCGGTGGAGCTAGGCCAGTGAACCAAGTAAAGGTCGACGTAATCGGTTCCGAGGTCCTTGAGAGAGGAATCGATTCCTTCAGTGACGCGCTTGTGCCAGGGGTTGTCCAGCTTGGTGGTGAGCCAGATCTGGTCGCGGGGCACACCAGAGTCCTTGATACCGGCACCAACCTCGGCCTCGTTGCCGTAAGCCAGAGCAGTGTCAATGTGACGGTAACCGGCGAGAAGGGCGTCTCTCACGGCAATGCGGACCTCATTGGGCTTGGATTGCCATGTTCCCAGACCGATGGCAGGGATCTTGTCACCGGTGTTAAGGGTGTAAGTCTTCCTATAGAGATAGATCGGTTAATGCGATGGTATCGAAGTATGTTGCATCACTAGGGACTTACTCAGTGTGCTGGTTCGACATTTTGATATATTTTAAGAGATGGAATAATGAACTAGAAGAGAAAAAAAAGCGGTTCAAGAGACAAGTGTCTTTATATAATGACCAGATTTAAAGTGGGCAGGTCCAAGAGCGATGATGTCGTGGGGGGAGAGGGGAGGGGGGCAGTGGGGGGTGGAAATTGGCCATTGTTGGACGCTCTCTTTTTTTTCCCCTTCACTTCAATTCCAACGGAGTACAACATCCTGTGTACGAGGACACAGTAATGAGGAATTTACCCGACAGGTCATGTCCAGTTCGGCGGTTCCATGATAAACATTTACATCGTCATACGTACTGGACCCCTTGTTCTGAGGGTATAACCAAAGTGGAACACTAAGAGACCCCCATTTTGGCTAAATAATCGTTTCCACTTATATTGGCTTCCTCCAATTGTCATCGACTCCTCACTTCTCCGGCTTGTCGATTTGTCTTACTCCGTACGTGAATTTCCCTTTCTAGAAACTTCGCAGTCTCTTTCATTCCAATATTATTATTCGCCTTTCGGTCCATTCCACTTCCCCCCCCACATCCCATCCCGGCCACCCGACGCCGGATAATTTCGCACTCCGACCATTATACCCGAGCTCTACATCCCGTGACCCCATAATCCTTTTACCCAGCCCCATCACTATGTCATCGGGTTTCGTTTCATCCGGAACAAACGAGCAGCCGATCGAACGGGATGATGAGTGGCTCAGAGTACAGCAAGAGCTGGAGGAGGAGCGGAGGCGCAAGGCCGAAATAGGCAAGCAGGAGGACGGCAAAAGTCTCTTTGAGGTGCTGGAGCGCAATAAAAGTGAGCCCGACTCAGTTGCCTGGCCCCGTCTGCAAAAACGGAGAAAATTGCGGACAATTCCTCCAGGGAATCTGGCTAACATGTTAGGGTGATTTTCCTCGGTTATTATCCAGTGGCCAAACAAGAAGCCTTTGAGGAGAAATCCCGTCTCAAAAACCAATTCCGATCCCTCGATGAAGACGAAGTCGACTTCCTAGATTCCATCCTCGAATCAACACGCGCCAAGGAGGCCGCGGTGAAGAGGGAGACCGCCGAACAACTGGAAGCCTTCCACCGACAGCGCGAGGAGGCACAGAAAGCACTACTCGAATCAACCTCGCCGGAGGTGGCACCGGTGAAAGGAGATCAATGGACTGCACTAGCTCGCAAGAGACGAAATGATAAACACAGGAACGCATTGATCTCAGGGAAGAAGCGCAAAGCTTCGGCCACCGATAACGCGGCCGGGAAGGACACAAACAATGGGAAAGACTCCCAGAACAAGGATGGAGCTGGTGGTTCAAGTACCAAAAAGCTGGACCAAGGGACTTCTAAGTCCGATAAAGCTGCACCCACTGCTCCTGCTACGCAGCCCAAGGTAGTGACAGATACAGAGAAAGGCCAACCAGAGGCAAAAGGCCTGACGAAACCACCCCTGGTTTCGCTTGGCCTGGCAGGATACAGCTCGGACTCGGAATGATGTGACAACATCCATCGATGATCCCGGGGGTCAGTTAGCACAAATACCTACGATAGGGCTGTATGATGTAGGTCAAATTAATGATTGAAGAAACAAATATATCTCCAAGTATGGTAAAGGCCGTAGCTTAGCTTCTCACCAGCATTCTAATGTTCTATTCGTTGACATACCCGAGTTATCTTTGCTGTCTTTTCTTCTCTAGTTTCCCATATCCCTACCCATGTGCTGGCATAGCGACTATAACCCACAAAGCAGAGCTGAAGTTTTAAAACTGATTTATGCAGAGAACGAAGTTCAAGCTCTTGTCGTGGTGGTTCCCAAAACTAGCGTGTGCTCCAATAATACCCAAGCCGAGGCTATTTATATATTTCACCAGGCAAATAAAATTCACGAACATTTCACCTAGTAGGTAAAAACTTTATTATTGTATCTCAACATCGAATCAACTATACTTTCCACATATGCAACACGAGCAATGCCCCCTAAAACTTCTCTCCTGTGCCCGCATTCTACTCAACATGCATCGCATTCTGCTTCACCTCCTGCTCCTCGACCTTCCGCTCGAGGTCATGAGTCATATAATCTTCCCTGCGAGTTCCAGGCACGATCCATGGGGCATTTGTGAACATTTGGTTCATTTCCTCGAGAGGCACGCGCTTTGTCTCCGGAAGCAAGAGCCAGAAGAAGAGCGCATTGGTGAAGTTACAGACGACAAATAGGAAGTAGTAGCGATACCCAATATTCGTCATTGCAATGGGTGTGACCTGGCCAATCATCGTGTTGAAAGCGAACGAAGTCATCGTGGCAATTGAAACACCCTTGGCACGTGTGCGAGTATCGAACACCTCAGCTGGGATAATCCAGGACAGCGGACCGCAGGTTGCCGAGAAGGAGAAATTGTACAGCCAAGTCATGATGATGAAGCCCCAATGGGCGCCGGTGTTGGTGCTTGATGGAGGGAATTGTGCTAGTAGCACAGTTGCAACGATGAATGTGACCATGTTGCCGAGATTACCGCTGATCAGAGTCCAGCGACGACCGAAACGATCGATGTACATCATGCACAGGAACTGTGCGACCAATGCGATGACGGAGTTGATTGCCTGGTACTTCAATGTGTCTTCGTTGGAGATACCGATTTGACCGTAGATCTGGGGTGAGTAGTATCTATTCGCGAAGTCATGTCAGCTGATTGACCTTGTATTGATAATTGATACTCCATGGCGATAGTAACGCATTGTGACACTTACTGGATGGCGGATACACCGGTCATCTGGCCCGAGGCTTGCAATGCACAGCAAAGGAACAGACGACGGAACGAAGGGCGATTGTTAAACAAGTCGGCATAAGACTTCGCCTCGTTCTCATGTTCGAATGAGATACTCTCCTGGATTTGAGCAAATTCGGCCTGGACCCAAGCATCGTTTTCGTCACCATGGGCATGCAGCTTGGCCAAGGTGCGCAATCCCTCTTCACTGCGGCCGTGGTCGATGAGCCAGCGAGGCGACTGGAAAAAAAGTTAGTCATTGGACTCGGTCCGATGGAAACCAGAACTTACTTCGGGGAAGAAAGTGATCAAAAGACCCAAGAACACAGCAGGAGCAACTTGCAGACCGAGAGGCAGTTGCCATTGGGCATTGTTATCCTCCGAAAAGCCGGTGTACGTTCCATAGCCAATCCATCCAGCACAGAGCGCTCCAATGCCCAACATGAATTGCTGCAAAGCCGTAACTCGACCACGGATGCTGGGGTGGCAGATCTCGGCTTGGTAGAGAGGAATCATCATAGTGAGGAAACCGACACTAAGAATCGAAAATGATGAGTGCTTTATTTGGGGATCTGGTTCTGGGAGACATCACATACCCTAATCCGGCCAGGAATCGTCCACTGTATAGATAGGCAATTGTTCTCGCGCCGGTTTGAAGACCACCCCCGAGAGTGAAAATGAGACAACCCAATGAGATGGTTCGCCGTCTACCTAAATAATCGCCACTAGGACCAGCAAAGCCGGCACCGACGCATGCGCCAGCCGTGAAGAGAGACACGATTAATCCCCTGTAACGTTGTTAGAGATCTCCATATTCCATGTCGTTTGCGAGACTAACGTTTGAGTATCATCTGCCTCAAACTTGGTTTTAAATGATTCACAGACAAGCACCTCGGCAATAACACCCAGATCGTCTGCGACTAGATTAGATTTCGTGTGTCAAAAATGGAGGTTGTAGACATACATCCATAAAGGAATGATCCAAGAGAGGCAAAGACGCCGACCAGGAACTATATTGAAACATGAGCTCAGTCTTATTAATGGGATTGTCCCTTCATACCTGGTACCATGCTGGTGAGAGACGCATGGTTGGAGAAGTGGATATTTGATAGGATAATATGGGGATGAAGATCTACCTCCACATGGCACACTTTCTCTGGGGAAACTTCTCTACATATACAGAGGACCCCAGCTACACATGAACCTTAAAGGGGCAATTCGCCATGACTCCGGAGAACCGTATACTCCATAGGGGAGTTAAGGCTTGAATTGCACTAACATCGCGTGGTGTAAACAGGGAAAATGCCGAACACCCACCTCCAATCGCTTCCGATAATTTTTATTCCGCTAGAAATGGTCCGTGATGACAAGTCCACGAAATATGCGGGGAGGAGTTGGCAAAGAAATGTGGCGCAAGATCTCATCTGTGATTGACGGAAGATCTCCCACATTTCCCACATCCCGGGGATGTCGTGAGGCTAGACTCCCGACTCATCGGCCTATTGGTCCATCTTTAATGTATAATATAACTAAGGGCTTTGCATCGTTTTTCCGGTAGCCACTCTACGCGCTACTAGGGCTAAAACAGGGGTCATCGTCCGGATGTCCCGACTCTTCCCCCGCAGGAGTTTTACCGCTTCAAGGTCCGAGATATCGGTTATTTACATAAATCACTTGTGATCAAAGTACGTTTCGTTTCTTTAATTGTCCTCCTTGGATCGCGCCTTCCAAACCTTAACAACGACACCTTTTACCGAACCTGAATCGTGGCTTTGGATCAGTTAAATCGCCTATTTAGCCAGAGCGACGCCTCCAACATAAACAGTAGAAACAAACATTCCCATTCGTAAAGATGACGACCTTTACCAAATTGGAGGATCATGAGACACCTCTCATCTCCGTGCACCCATCCAGGCGCATTTCCAAGATCAACCCGAACATCTATGCCGGCTTTACCGAGTAAGGCATCTTGAACGTATCTCAATTTGATGTCATGTGCTAACTAGTACGGCAGGCACATGGGACGGTGTATCTATGGTGGCATTTATGACCCCGGAAACCCGCTCTCAGACGAGAAGGGATTCCGCAAAGACGTCCTGGAGGCGTTGAAGGGGCTCAACATCCCTGTCGTTCGGTATCCCGGCGGCAATTTCTGTGCCACCTATCACTGGCTTGATGGCGTTGGTCCTAGGGATCAACGGCCAGCGCGGTATGATTACTTCTCATGTCACTTTCATTTTATCAAAACTTTGCTAACGTTGGCCTACCAAAAGCCCCGAGCTTGCTTGGCTCGGAACCGAGACAAACCAATTCGGAACTGATGAGTTCATGCAATGGTGTGAGGCTCTAGGTACAGAGCCGTACCTTTGCTTCAACTTTGGTACCGGTACCCTGGATGAAGGTATGTTTTTCTTTACTGGCACTTTAACACGAACCCATGCTGATGTTGGACGGTCTTAGCCTTGGGCTGGGTTGAGTACTGTAATGGAACTGGCAACACTTACTATGCCAATCTGCGAAGAAAGAATGGCCGCGAAGAGCCTTACAATGTATGTTCAGATAAACAGTGCAATATTTTGAACTGCAATCAATCTAACAACCTGAACAGGTCAAGTACTGGGCCCTCGGAAACGAGTGCTGGGGTCCATGGCAGGTGGAGCAGATGACCAAAGAGGCTTATGCTCACAAGGCGATCCAATGGGCCAAGGGTAATATTCCAGTTCAATACTACCAGAAACATCACGCTAATTGCTTTTCTTACAGCTCTCAAACTCCTTGATCCCACTCTGATCTTGATCCTTTGCGGTCAGGATGGCACTGCATCCTGGGATTACTACACACTAAACCAGTGTCTTGTTCCCGCTCATTCCGCATTGTCAACCAGCTCAGTCCCATTGATTGACATGCACAGTATCCATCTCTACACATCCTCATCATCTCACCTGCACAACGTGACAGCACCACTAGCAGCCGAGCGTGCAATTGAAATCACATCCGCCTTGATTGATCTGGCCAGAGTCGAGAACAAAGTTCCCCCGGAGCAACTTCGCCCGACAATCTGCTTCGACGAGTGGAACGTCTGGGATCCCATCCGCGCAGAGGGAAGCCAAGGCGCCGAAGAGAACTACACACTCTCCGACGCACTTGCCGTTGCCGCATGGTTGAATGTCTTCGTCCGAAAGAGCAAGGATGTCAGCATGGCGTGTATCGCGCAGACCGTGAATGTCATCTCGCCCTTGATGACCACCCCAGAGGGAATTACCAAGCAGACTACTTGGTGGCCGCTTTGGCTGTTCTCGCGCTACATGCGCGGTTGGACTGTTGCCAGTCATGTTTCTTGTGGAACGTACGATGGCGAGACTACTCCTAAGTGGATTCGCAGTGCCAAGGATACGCCCTGGTTGGATGTTAGTGCCACTATTGGAGATGATGGATTTACTAATGTTGCTGTGGTAAATATTCACGATACCAAAGATTTGGAAAGTCGTGTTGAGGGAGCCCAGGGAGAAGTGTCTGTGTTCACAGTCACAGCGACTGATCTGGCCGTGACAAATATGAACGGCAAGGAAGAAGTGGCGATCCAGGAGTCGAGCTGGAATGGAAGTGGATTATATGTCTTCCCGCGACACTCGCTTACTCTACTGAGATGGAAGGCTGAGTGAATCAACGTATATGAGATGGTATCATGAGGACAGAAATAGACTTTCAAGCAATAGATATTCAATCGGTTCAATTTGGTCTTGTGATTTGAGCATGGACTACCAGATCTAGTAAATTTATCTTAGCTCTACCCGGAGTTCACGTCATGGACAACCCCATCCTCGTTAACGTGGATATTCAGTCTAAGTTGAATCATGCACCGTTAGCAATATGGTCGTTGACTTTATGACATTTTGAAATGAGGTGTTACCTATTCGGGTTATGGTCCATGGTCTTCATGTCACCTGGCTTCAATACCCGGTGAGTCTCGGGAAGGTCTTTCTTTGCAAAGGACTAGCGAAGAGTTAGGCGTTGATGTTTGATTTTGACAATTCAGTACAAGTGACATACTGTCTCATTACTAATGTCGCTAATCTTCTTGCCCATCAGCTTGTTGACCCACTCGGACTTATCACCGAAGGAGGAGTTGATTCCTGGAACAACGAGTGGCATATTGGGTGGTTCAACGTAGTCAATATATTCAAATAGAGAGACGTGTAAAAGGAAGAGGCAAAGTGAGGTTTGTCGCGGATATAACCCATCTCTCATCGATGACGTAGTCTCCATATTGGGACTAGCGCCTTATCATCGATGCACCTTTCAAGCTATCACTTGCCTTATTGGCCTCAACATACAAATGATGTCAAGCTGGACAATTTCCAAGATTCAACCCAATTTATATCTTTTCGATAGATCTTATAAGGACTCGTGTCGAGGATACCGTATGAAAAGACCTGAAATATCGAATGCTGAGTCATTATCCAACGCGGGGTGCCAAGACTGACAAGGTTCGACAGGATGTAACATATACTGGTGTTGGAGAGGTATATCGGACGATATGTCTGTCACTCATCGAAGTTAAGGTAGAACTTCAACAACCACACCTAGGTGGTAATAGGTGGATGAGGTCTCGATAGTCCGGTTGAACCCCGCATCTCGACCAATTAGCGTAGGTTGGTCCCATACTGTAGGTAGATATGACCTTGGCCATTAAGTGTTTCCACTTAGTTTGGATTCCCAGATAAAGCACCTTGAAGCACTCTTGTGGAGTATGTAGACCTCACTGCCAGTAAAATGAACAATTCCTAAAGGAAGCATCCAACTTTCATGAGAATAACCTCGAGATATATTGTAGTCCAACATAAGCGTAACTGTCGCTCTCGGCCAGAAAGTCTTCGATTTGGCAACAGTGTAGTATTCACTGAGGGGGTTTGGCAGTAGCAGAAGCAATTCCTTGGCGTGAGCCCACAACCGCATAAGCATATTCTGTATAACGATGATGATTATCCCAGTGATCATGTCATGGGTGGCCGGCAAACTCCTTATCTAGGGATTTAAGATCTACACAAGTTAACTCCGTGATTGAACTGCGACCTCGGCCAGCATTCTATAGGCTTACCTAGCGGGTCTTGTCAACATTATATTGCGATTCTCACGGACCATCTTGCGCAATACTGGCGCAATACCTTCTAGTCCCCGTACTAGTATTCTTTGATGCGACCGAAGGAATAGCGCTTACTTGAATTAGTAGGGAACTCCATGTGAAACATATGATCTGACACGGAAGTGTATGGTTATCGAATTATGGTTATCGACTTGCGTGCTAAGACGCAATCTTATACCATCTTGCGTCATGCGTTGATGCCAAATCAACCCGGAGATACTCCAATACTGAAGTATTAAAAGAAGATCAATCTTCCAGGTGAGAAATAAAACAGTACCTGACAAGAAACCTAAGAATATCAAAAGGTTAACAAAAAGTCAATATGGCGGAATTCATCAGTGTCACGTTCCCGAACGCATCTACCGAGATCAATCCAATTCCCAATGCTAAGATTGATCCTGAGTACCTCGTTCGATATGCTCGCAACCTTGATGATTACGGTTACAACTATACCTTGGTTCCCTATGGTTCCTCATCATATGATCCATTCACCATCGGAGCCACCATTCTTTCCGTCACCAAAAACATCAAGGTTATCATTGCTCTGCGACCCAACACACTGTACCCCACAGTTGCAGCAAAGGCGCTAGCTACCCTGGACCAACTCAGCGGAGGTCGTGTCGTTGTTCACTTCATCGCAGGTGGAAATGATGCCGAACAGGCCAAGGAAGGAGACTTCCTGAGCAAGGATGAACGCTACGGCCGCCTTGAAGATTATATTAAGATTCTCCGCCGTGCATGGAAGTCTGATGAGCCATTTGACTGGGAGAGCAAGTACTACACCTTCAAGCAATTCAGCAATCAAGTCCGCCTGACCGGCGACTCAATTCCCGTCTCAGTCGGCGGTTCATCGGATGAAGCATACCGCATTGGAGGCTCCTTGGCTGATATCTTTGGCCTTTGGGGTGAACCTTTGAAAGAAACCAAGAACCAGATTGATCGCATCTATGCCGAGGCAGCGAAGGCCGGTCGCCCGGAGACCGACAGACCTCGCATCTGGGTCACCTTCCGTCCTATTGTCGCAGAGACTGAAGAACTCGCATGGGCCAAGGCACACAAAACCCTTGATGCACTGACTACCAACCGGGCCAACGGACAACACAGGGTCCCCGCAAATGCGCCGCCCCCACAGAACTCAGGCTCTCAGCGTCTTCTTGATATTGCCTCTCGTGGGGAGGTCCAGGACCGCGCCCTTTGGTATCCTACTGTTACCGCCACAAATGCACAGGGTGCATCCACTGCCCTTGTTGGATCGCCGAAGACCATCGTCGACTCCCTTCTGGACTACGTTGATCTCGGTGCTGACCTCATCTCTATCCGAGGCTACGATAACCTCAACGATGCCATTGATTATGGACGGTTGATTCTTCCCAAAGTTCGGGAAGCTTTAAAGGAACGGGAGAATGGTGCCTCAAATTAAATAACGAATGTGAGAACTAGTCTTAGTATATATTATCACACCTCATTACATACGTCGGATAATACCCGGCACTTAAGAACTTTCTCTTTCTGCTTCAAGTAAAACACCATCGGCACCTTTTTGAACACTCTGAGTGCTTTGTATTCCATAACACAACAATAGTAGGCCCCTTATGCGCCATATTTCCTTGCCATCGGACAGAAAGACCGTAGTCACAAATTGACTGAAGGCACTCAGAGGGATACGACCGGATAATAATAAATGAATATACCAACACCCACGTCTAATTCTTATGTCTGACGCCGCCATTTGTGTGATTAAATGCAGTTTGTTTACTCGACTGGTAATGTCTATCCTGTGTTAGTGATGGTGGAATCCAACAGCAAAAATGTGATTTCGTAGATAAGGCGTCCATTTCCTAGATCTGTCCAAACAGAGATATCTGTAACGTAACACATGAATGTGCGGAAAACAACCCAACAGATTGAGGACCCTCAAGTCTGACCAGAAAAGATTAGCACAAATGCTAGGGCCTGCTGCCCATAGGGTCGCAAGATGCAATCAACTCCAGCCTGCATTCCATTGGTTTTGGATTAAACGAACCTATGCCTGCTAGCGCGTTACACACATTTATCCCTTGATGCAGTGAGATGGTGATTCAACATGTAGGGCCAATCATACTTATTGCTTGTTTGTGCCTAGTTCAAGGCTTTTTACTCTGCCAAGTACGCCAAGGGAGAATATAAGCTTATGCCAATGTAAATTCCTCCTTAGTGTAAAAGGAGGAAGTAAAAGGGCAGGTAATAAGAAATGGGAAAGTGGTATCATCACTTCTATGCAAATATCTTGTGTCACGCGAGCTTTATAGAGCAATAGGACGCCTGCGGTCTTCATTTCTCCAATATACTCCAGTGAACATGATTATGAAATCAACGCAAATACGCAGTAATATCCTTTGGGAATCATATACCTATAGTTTGTTGAAACACAGTTTCAACGGTGCAGGTGCAAGAGTAAAGTGCTCCTTCAATCCCTTATCGAACTCATTTAAACTGACCCCAGGTGCCAAACAGACATCATAGTCAACAAGAATACGGGCAACCGTTGCTCGAATACTCAATAATGCCAAGGGTCGGGCAATGCAGCCGTAAGGCCCTGCAGAAAATGGAGCAAAGCCCGACGCGTCTTGCATCAAATCAGGACGCGAATACCATCTCTCGGGAATGAATTCTTCGGGTTTGGGGTAGCACTCGGGACCTAGTCAAGACTATACGTTAGCGAATTAAACTTGAAATTGGAGAACGAATTCATCGTACTGCGACCGAGCACATATTGCGGACAATATAGAGTTGTGTTTCCAGGAATAAATGTTCCGTCTATAGTCAGACCTTCTGGCGGGGTGACACGGGGAAGTGCCGATGGGACCGGGGGGAACAACCTGAGCGCCTCGTTAATAACACCATTCAGATGCTTCAGCTCAGCCAAATCCGGGGGCTGATAGTCCCCAAGTTCCGTTCGTGGCAAATTCTTAAATTCGGTACGGAGCACATTGACATGCTGTGGGTGCTCAACCAAAAATCGGAATATATGTATCAATGTAGCAGATGTGGTGTCACTAGAGTCTCCGTCAGAGTGTGAAATATCTTACGCTAGCACAGTGAAGCCAAGCTACCCACCTTCCTGCAACAATAACGAGTTGCGAGTCGCCTTGGAGCAACATATAATCAAGTCCGGTAGGAGTTTGGTTGTTCAAAGGTTTTAGGAGGTAGCTCATGATATCGGGGTTACTTGACTTCATCTGAGGTATACTGTCAGAAAATGAAAACTCGGTGAAATTGCTGCTGACTTGACTTACCTTCATACGCTTCTCCATCTGCGAGGTACAGTAACTGATAAATTTCCACCAGTCCCTTGCGATTCCAGGAATCCCTGTCATTAACCGAAAGAACCACGTGGGAAACATGTAGGCCAAAGGTGCCAATCCCGAGTTGAGCAGCTTGATTGCCTCATGTTCTTTGCTTGTCTCGAGCATGCCAAATGAAGCACCAAACGCGAGATCGCCCATCACTTCAAATGTGTATAGGTTGAACCACTTCGTCACATCAAATGGTTTATTCTTAGACTCGTCAATTGCCTTCACTAGGAGAGCTCGATACTGGGCCATGCGCTTTTCGTAGTCCCGCATATTCCTGTCCCCAAAGGCCCCGCTCCAAACACGACGTCTCTGGTCGTGTAGGGATTTGTCACGAGTGCTCTGCAGCGAGACCATGGGGTGTCCCAGGTCATACCAGGCTGCCTTCCGACATTTTGAGCCAGAACCGTAGATGGCTTGCACGGCTTTCGGATGAGCCACTGATATATCGTTCGAACCTATTCGCAGGAAGGGCCCATATCTGGAATGTAGCTTTTCCAGTTGGCGGAATGCATCCTGCTTTATTAAATGCGTTGCAAACCAAGAGCTGGAGATGCGACATCCCAGAGGACCCGGAAAATTGCCAAGAGGATGGAATATACACCGGTAGGCAACCAGGCTTGCGTAAATCCCAGCTAGGTAGCTCCCTACAAGTGAGCATGACCAAATAACAGACTCTAAAACCACCTTATCCGAGAACTGACTGTGTAGAAATATCGAAAATGTCAAACTTCCAACGGCAGTCAAAGTGTAGCGCATCCCGTATAGGTGATGTTCTCCGATGCGAAAGAACGCAAGATGGGAGAATACACCGGCCACCAAAGCAATAGCAGGTATTACTGGAACCATTGTCTCTTGAGAGATTTTTCTACACCCTAAGCAGAGTAAATCACAAGTTTAGGGTTGACAGTATATGGTTCTCTGATGGGAAAAGGTCGTTAATAGTTCATATATCATGGACTTCCAGCTAACCCATTGTGACATTGTGTATCCTCCTTGCAGGAATGGGGTCACCACCAACCTAACTCGGGGGGCCTAAATAGCGCATATTGAAGATGGCATTGGCTAATGATTCACCTACCAAATATGACACATATGACATGTCGACTTGTTTTCATTTTTATATTGCCTATCACGAAGGAACAAGCTGGAATTGGCTGGAATTGATTAATGATGGCCTACCTAACCTATATATTATCTCTCCCCTCAAAAGGCAACCAAAAATATCATGGCCAGGGTCATCGTGGGGAGGGGTGTGTATTAGGCGCCCCATATGTGAGGTATTCTTCGAATCTTGTCCCTGGCGCCTAGTTTCGTTTTCAGTTCGCCAAGGGTGCTCGGCAGATTGTTGAAGACGGGTACAGCAGGGCAAGTACCTTAACGTGCTTGCACGTTACAACCACCTTGGAAATTACTGGAAAGTTAACTGGGTGTTTAACTGAAAGATTTGAATAGATTTCCAACGTGAAAATCGAAAACAAACTAATCACTCCGCTCTATTTCACTCTATCCTAAAGAAAATAGGCAAATTCATCGAATTGATCCACATTTCCCAGTCAACCTCTAGGAGGGAAAGTTCAGCGCAGACTTCAAACATCCTCGATATCAAAACGAATGTCTAGTTTATGCAGCTCAGGGCCTCTTTGGAGAGTAACAATGCGGGAAACCCGTTTCACCCCCTGGCCAAACGAACCCAGAATGAAGGATCCGACAACCTTACCGATAGGCGTACCCATAATAGCCCTAAACTCCGGTGTGGCGTAATCCCAAGTTTGAGGCTCTGCAGAAGGATAGATAAGTTCCTTACGGGATGGGTAGATTTGCTCCTCGATAAATGGTTCAGTTGCATTTTCCTGTACCTCGTTGACAATTACATGCTTCACGCTCTCCAACGGAAAATGCGTTTCATAGGCAATCTTGGCAAGCTCAGACACGTGCGGATCATTCGACGCAGAACGTCGTCTAATAGAGTAGATGAAAAGCAAGCCTGGTCCAATCGTCCCAATCAACCCTGTGACCCCACCCCGGGTCTTGATGATTGACTGCCGTAGACACGGGGATTCTATAGGATACATGTCATTTGGAATTAGTTGTCCAAGTGGCAGCCTACTACCCACAATACAGTCAATCTGTTCTGGTGACAGCCATTCCCTTTCATGCTCGCTATGCCAGAGAATAGGCTCTGGCAGGGTCCATATGGTGAGAGTAGATCTGGGAACCGGGCATCCGGGTTCGTTGGTATTTTCCATCCATCGGATTAGCTTATCCCCATATGGCTCGAACTGAAGATACTTAAACGCCATTATATGATATAGTGCGTTCGATAAGTGGAATAGTCAACCAGGGCACCCTCAGCCAGAGTTATAGGCTCGAGTAAGCAGATATATTTATGGGAAACAAAGCAAACCTTGACAATGGCATTGTGGAACACATTGGATTGAGTCAACTGTCAAAGGCTCAAAGACCACGAGGATATTATACGTGAATCTCTTTAGTTTTATCACCTACGACATATCTCCCCTCTCCGTTTAGGATGAATGACAACTTGAGAGCGTTGGCTTATTCGAGAAACAATCTTTGAAGGAAATAAAAACGGATAGCCAAACATTCTGGTGAAGGCATTCTGAATACCTTCCGAGAAAGCTGCAATATGCAGATGCGATCCGCTTGATAGACGCTGGATGCATTGATGAAGTTTCTGTAAATTTCTGGTGGGGAGACCAGAGGAGCTTGACGGCAGTAGTGTCGACCGGAATGCTGTGTGTATACAGGCCAAGGTCTCGGGGCAGGTATCATTTCACTGTCTCAGGCAGAGAGTTTGTCTGGGTCCTTATGCTATCAGGTAAAAAGATTAGGTTGATGTTACCTGAGAGGTCGAACACAAACAAACAATACAACACCTAGCTAGGTAGGTAGCAAACAAACATAAGATTATTTAAACGCGCGTTCTCCCGCGCGGTCCTCCTCACTTTCTTTCTTTCCCCATTCATCGCAACATGGCTTCCCCTAGCATTCCGCCTGTGTGGAATCTCGACACCCCCAGCGGGTTACGAGCTACCTCAAAAACCCTGCAAGGGAAGCTATCAAGGTGCAGAACTTCATCGAGAACCGATACCTTGACGCCGAGCACACTTGGGAATGGGTTAACTCAGTCTCCCCTGGCTCGGGCGAACTCCTGGCAATTGTGCCCCGCAGCCCTACCAACGTCGTTGAATACGCCGCCAATGTCGCATCTCGGGCTTTCCGAGAATGGTCTGAGACCACAGTTCAGTTCCGGTCCGAAATTCTCCTCCGAATTGCGTCGCTTCTGGAACAGAAGAAAGAACTATTTGCGTTGTGGGAAACCACTGACCAAGGCAAGCCTCTCTTTCGGGCTCGAGCCGAAGTTGAAGCATCAATTGACCACTTCCGGTACGTCAACTGTTCGTTGCTTTTCTACATATGAGATGATCTAACCTTTTTTTTTCCTTGGTAGCTACTTCGCCAAGTACATCCTCGAGAACGACGATCAGGTCCATCTCAACAAAAGCCTTGGAGTATCTACTCTGACCTACGAGCACCGATCGCCAGTGGGCGTTTACGCCATTATCACCTCCTGGAACATGCCCCTGTACTTTTTGACCTCGAAGATTGCCCCCTGCCTTGCATTCGGTTGCACAGCTGTGGTCAAGCCTAGTGAATTGGCTAGCATTACTGCCTTTTGTAAGTGATCATCTCATTTGATCTACTTACAAGGATATACTAACCCTGAATATAGTGTTCACCGAAGTCCTCCGACGTGCAAACTTACCACCTGGTGTTATGAACCTCATTTTCGGAGACGGGCCCTGCACTGGTTCTACCCTTGTTGGCTCGCCGCTTGTTCATGGGGTTTTGTTCATTGGAGGTGTCAAAACAGGCATTCAGATTCGAGAGAAACTCACTCCCGAGATTCACAAGATCTTGTTTCTGGAAATCAAAGGCAGTTGCCCTACTATTGTTTTCCCCGATGTCAATATGAGGCAGGCGGCTGCTGTCGCAGCTTCCGCGGCGTTTGAGAACAGCGGACAACTCTCTCTCAGCGGTTCTCACATCTACGTCCACCGATCGATTTATGGCCAGTTTCTGCGAAGCCTCGTTGACATCGTCAAAGTGGACTACCACCTGCACAGGGGAGTTGGTCCAGTTATGTCCCCAGAGCATTATGCCAAGGTCCGATCTTACCTCGTGGACGCTATTAAACAAGCCACCACGTTCGAGACCGGCCATATTCCCTCTGAAGTTCCGAGGGATGGTTTCTGGATCCATCCAACTGTCCTGAGCAACACTCGTCTCGATTGTCTCGTGACACGGGAGGTCTTTGGGCCTGTGGCGACTGTTTATCCATTTGATACCGAGGAGGAAGTTATCCAACTGTGCAACGCCAATCCTCACGGAATTGGCGCTACTGTCTTGACCCATGATATGTTCCGCATGGGCCGGATCGGCAAGCGTCTCAACGCAGGCATTGTGTGGGCGAACTCCGAAATTGGTCATGATCTTAGGGCCGGGATCACCGACTTGAGGGCGCTTGGCAATACTCGACAAGGAGGTGCACGCGCTCGCGAAATGTTCACAAATGTGCGCGCATTGCATATTCCCTCTTTCTAACTGGGGACATGGTTACTGCGCTCGCGAAGGAAGTTCTAGACTCAGAGGAGGATGGAAGTGAGATATCGGCCGAGGATTGCTCCAGGGACAACGGTGGATTTTGTACATAGCAACCTCGGTGGAATTCGGGTTTTATGGATAACTAACAGATGGGGGGATGTCTTAACCTCGACAGGTTGACTCGAAAAGATATTCATACGGTGAGGTATGGACTAATCTTTACAATTCCAGCATAATGCGCAGCCGAGGAATACATCTCTATTAATTCCCTTCAATCAGCCCGCGCGGGCTACAGCAAAAGCCATCCCGCGCGGGCTGCGGCGAACGATATCCCGCGCGGGCAAGGACGAGGACAATCCCGAGAACCACGATGAAATCCCCCGGGGACTGCGGCCAACAAACATCTAGTCATCTCCATGGCTGAAGCAGATGATTAATGTGGTAAGTACCGTTTTTTTCTTCCATTTTCTATCACTTCTTAAGCTTGATTCACATTCACTGTTTCTTTGTTGTGGTAAGCTGCCCTTTACAAGAATTAATGATTCATTTCTCCCGTTTCATGTGCCAGCAAGTCTATGCTCACTTTGTTTAGGAACATTATGCGCTATCCTGCAGTAAACTCCGATCCGGAGAACCCCTCTCTTGTGGCTTCTAGCTATATTTCCTTAAGTCAAGAGGGCTTTACAATGTGCGAAGTTGTTAGCAAGGCTGCTCTGTCTCCTCAAGTTACTAATGACACCAGGATCCCTCCACTCCCACCAGTGCATTCTCCATTAAGCTTACACCACAAAGTTCACACACAGGGACTCATGCAGTGTCTTCCTGTGCAGAGGCTGATGTTACTAAAGGGGAAAATTCACAAAGCGTGAAAGAAGCTGTTCTAGCTGGCATTGCCGGTGGTGTTGGTGAGGCACACCACTCTGCGCTCACAGATGAGCTCTTTGCTGCCTGCCCGGCTGCGCTTACTTTACTTTATTGTGCTCTTCTTTCTCGTATTGTTCAAATGGCCGTCAATATGCGCTTCTTGGAGAAATACTTGGAGGCCTTGGGGGGCACTCCGGAGGCAGCTTGCTGCTTTGCGGATTGTTTCTGGCAGCTCTCGGTTAACCCGCTGGCCTGCAGGAATTACCCCTCCAGAATCGAAAGTCTAGATACATAGATCATAGCTATGGTTTGTATCTGTTATGATGGGATATGATAGTGTCGTGGTTGGGTTGAGTCAAGTGCTTATTTAGTCGGGTTACATAGTTGGAAAGACGCACTCTTCTTAACTCTATCTATCCACCTGTCTCCATTCAAGTTAGCCAATTACTATTCGTGGCACTGCAATTCACATTTTCTTTCTGTATAAACCTTCCTTGTGCAGCTAGAGGGTTCTTGTCCCAAACTTCACATTAAAGATTCACACCGGGCTGTTAATGGTAGACTGATAGCTGGTATTGTTATTTTACCCCTGGCTTCAGGACAAATATAATATATAGATTAGAATGGTATCGTTCCAACAAAGGAGGCTTTTTTGGCTTTATACTACCTTAAACCCTTTGTGGATGTATCTCTACTCTTTGTCGTGGGTCTCTGCTCTCTTTGTACCAAATCACCGCGCTCTTTGGCATCTTCATGGCTTGCTCTGGCTCTTGGATGTCCTATTTTCGTTAAGGGATTCTCTGTTTTGTCCTTTAATAGCCCTCATTTATCTAATGATGAAGGCCAGTTCACCAGGAGTATATAAGTATCGGGGTTCTCCTTTCCTCGTCACAAGTATTCATTTGAGGTAGAATTATTACAAGACACAATTAACTACACCCGAAATTCCCGCTCTTTTCTACACAACATAAAACAAAGCAAAACTCGGACTCAAGATGGCAGATGAAAAACCAGCAGAGCTCTTCAAACGTGGGCTTAACGAGGTGGATGACTCTAGCTCTTCTCGCTCCCCAACCCGCCGACGTCTAGCCTCTAAATCCGCAGAGCCCGCCGAATCCCTTGTGCCTTATCCCATTCCAGATGACAATAGTATATCCAGTGATGGACAGTTGCCCCCTTTGCCGCCTGGCGATGCAAGTGATGACAATAGTCCCCCGGTGTCGGACGAACAAGTCGCCGAGTATTACCGAAAGGGAGCTGCATACGAAGCATGGATTGCTGACCCAACTCGAGACGAATGTCCCTGTGAACTATCAGAACATACATTGTTCGGATTACTCAATCACAGTGATAAGAAAAAGAGATTTCATTGTTCGGAGAACCAGTTTGATGACCCACCTCTACCCATCCAGGAGGATTTGGAAAAATTAGGGTTCCGAGCAAAAGGTAAAAGGTGCCGTTTTGCAAGACTCACACTCAGCGGTTATGACAAGGATGGCTACAAAAAGGAGACTGAGTATCAACATTCTTTCGCAGAGGGCCTTATAATTGGTGAGTGTATTTACCGATACGCCGGGCCGAATTGGTCGCATATCGCTCTCGCTCAATATAAGTTTGACTACCCCATCGATACCCTCAAATATCTTTATTTTACTAATGTTCAAAATGAGGAGACCCTTCCCTACGTGCAGGAAATTCTATACCCCAGGCATGGCATTGATTGGCCTAGAGTTGATCGAATTCAGAGTCAGGTATGGGAGCACGGCACTGAGGGCTATCGAGAGATTCTAGGTACCAAGCTAGGGAATGCAGCGGCATGTCTTGTTGTTGGGGCTTGGGAGAGAGGTACGCATCGCATCGCTAGAGTTCACACTCTCGGTCGTCTGTACCATATACACCTACGATTTGATATTGAGCCGGTCCCTGCACCTGGAACTGCTTAATCCCACTATGTGATGTAGGCGGGTTCTGTACACATCTGTTGTGTCCTTGAATAGTCCTTTGCCCAGATAACCCTTGGTAAGTTTCAAACTGATGATTTGATATAGCGGCGTTTAGCGAATGCAGCTGACATTATGCGGTAAGTTGATGTCCACAAGTAGAAAGTTCTTTTACAATGATACTATATGATTTTCACAAATCCTTTATTTTCCTTTTCCTTCCGCTGCTCCTGTTGATTTTATCAAATAAAGCAAGGGTAATCTGGCCAATTAAAGGAGTATAAACTCATAAAAGCTGTTTCGCTGAGGATTCTGGTCCGGATTCTTCGGATCTGTTGCAGCTTCGTACTCCCCGATCTTGTTTATGCTAGTCCCTTCAGTTCTCTTTTCTGTAGATCATGATTGACCATCGAGGAACATCATAATCCAAGCCAAGACCTTGGACACTGGTAGGATGCCCTATTGTAACCATTTCATGCCAGGTATTCCTAGCCTCTTTCGTATTATTCTCCGGTGGATTGCTTCAGTGGAGTGACCCTTACACAAGACCCACCCACATCAACCCGGACCAAAACCCGGCATGGTATATAGAGTCGTGTATCCACTCGCCAATATACTTGATCAACTCAATTCATCTTCTTAGGGTTTATAAGCTCGATATTCCATCATGCTAGTCTCCAGTGTCATAACTTTTGCTCCCGTACTCTTCCACCCTCTGATGGCTTTGGGACAGACAGATGTTTCCACGAAACCCCGTATCTACACGAACCAGGTCTTCTGGGCTCACAATCAGGAACTACCGTTTGATGGCTCATGTCAAGCACTTGACAGAACCTAGTAAGGCTACCTCGTTTTCTCCTTACAAAACGGAGCTAATGTGTTCTAGTAATCGCAACGTTGGGTCGGTATATATCCCATGCGAGGCAGCATCAGGCAAGAAGAACATCTGCACTCTTTATAGGTAAGTGTCTGTCATATCCCAGTACAATACGATTGATGTTGAGTATCTGTGGCAGTGATAAAAGATGCGAAACTGAAATAGTAGCATTCGATCGCTCCCATTCTGCCATGTTCGAGGCATCGAAATCAGATAGAGGCCCTATAGCCTATGTCGGCGGTCTTGTGGAGAGTATCAAGTGCCAAGTCGTCGATAGTGATTATGCAGTGTCAAACACGAATGGCCATGTATCAACTAAATCTCAACATAAATGTCCCGGTGACTCTTGTTCGTCGCGTGTGGATTGCTATTTGTCTACCGAGCAAAGAGAATGCAATTCAGGCAGATGTCAACGAACCTGACCGGCCTTATTTGAGAACCCCGGCAATGGCTGGTTTGACGTACTTTGTAGGTTTTGATTAAGTCTATGGTATGGACGATCTTCGGCTTAGTGAAATTCCAAATTGTCAAATTGCGGGATTCTTTTCTTTTTGTATGGACTATGCTGTGGTGTATACGGGGGTTACTATAAACTTAGTATTCCGCTGTTCTTACTATCAACAAATTTCAATTAATTATCTACCTTGCTCATCTACTGAATGTGAAGTTTCATCTGACACATCACCATCTTGCCGGCTTGGAAGGGGTGAAAGCGACGATGTCGGGGAAAGAGACGCCCATGATGGCGACCTGATTGGGAGGTTCAAGCCAAGGCCTTGGACACCGGCAGGACCAAACCGGGGTGCCGAGCCAGGAAACGTGCCTTTCACGGAGGACTGGGAGTTGGATCGCAGACCAACTCGGGAAATTGCGCGCCTGAGCATCTCGCCCGAGGCATCCAGAGCAATAAGGAACCGGGCCAGCTCAGCACACAACTCCCAGTCTCCCTTCTGGGAAGCGAGAGCAATCAAACGAACAACGTATTCTTCGATGCGGCCATCGTGTCCTTCTTCCTCATCCTCAAATGCCTGCAGTACAAGGAGGTATCCGACTGCAGTCTTGAGGGAGTCAAGCTTCAAGGCCTGCTCAAATAGATCCTTGGGTGGGGGTAGGTAGGTGAAGAGTGTGCGCCACGATCGAAGCTCTGTTTTCCGTGTACATTGTACAACAATCTCAAGGTAATCCCTGGGAGGAAGCGAGGCTTGAAGGAAAGCAATTACGGTTGGGAGTAGTGGTTCTGCTCGTGCTTGTGGATCCTCGCTTTTGTTTGCTCGGCTCTCATTATCCACTTCGTCGTCAAGCACGTGGTGAAGTAGGATTTCCAATCCATGAGCAAAATAAGACAAGTGAGAGAAGTGGCGACAGAGAGCGAGAGCCGCAGGTGTCCCAATATTGGTGAGGCCATATTGGAGGAAATATGGTAAGAAGAGGTGTGTCTGAGACGCACAGGTCAGTACAAGATGTTATCGATAGAGAAAGTAACTTACTCGGATGGCGAATTTTAGAACAGTGAATGTCACATCGCGTCGTTGCATCGTTTCCGATTCAACGCCAAGCACAATGCCTTTGTTCAATAATACGGACAGTGGATAGAAGTCCAAAGGGATGTTGAGTGGTGCCGGCACCAGCTCCTCCCGCAAAACATCGTGAACATCATTCCAAGCTAGCAAGTTTTGGCCCCGGAACATCCAAAGAGAATCCCGGAGCGAGAGACTTCGATGAGGTGGCTCTAGTGCCATATCAACAGAAGGACTGGCGGGTAGGGATTCATCAACCTGCGAGGAAAAGTTGAAGGAAACCTGGTCGCGCATCAAGATGTAATACTCGACATCATGGGATATGACGCGCATATCATATTTGAGGTCGCCCGCATCTGACACCGTGGGCTGCAGCAATACCAAATTGCCGTCCACAAGAAGAAGGACGGATGCGACCTTCACGTCTTGGGATGGATCACCGTTTCCTGCTTTATTGTCAATGGTGTGCTCGTATCATGCATGAAATAAAAGGTTAACTCACGCATCTGCTCCTCCGGCAATACCCAGCTAATCGATCGAACTCGAGAGGGTGCCCGAACAATCCCATTGAAAGCGATTTGTCCAACAGGGACAAGAGTGATCTGAGGCTGTGACGAATTAATGATATAATGGTACAGAATGTTATCGTATGTATAAACCAAGAGAGAATCTTCCCCAGATGGTCCAATGAACACAACTGGTGATGGGAGGTATTCGATGAACATAATCGAATTGTTACCGAGAGAATCCTCACGCGAGTAAAGACGAATCTTTCAATCCAAATTAGTCATGCATGGAACCAACACAAGTGGGAGAAATATCGTACCTCGTATGACCCATCACTCTCTACCGCTGCGATCAGTATGTGGCCATACCAACACATGCCTCCTCGCACAGCAAAAGAGTTTTCGGCTTTTGAATCCTCGAATACCTTCCATCGGCCGCTGGTGACACTGTAATGTGCGAGGCCACGCCGACCTGCAATTGCAACATACCGTCCATCTTGAGACACGACGCAAGATCGAATCGGCCACTGGGAATGAAGATATGCTGGAGGATACTGGCCATGATGCCACAACGAATCCTTTCCTGAGATCGTCATAAGGTCTGGAAGATCGTGACCGCGGTAGAGGATAAACTCAGTACTGGTCTGCAGTAGGCCTCTAGCCAAGTTTGCAGACGAAAAGCAACCAGTCAAGGCACTGCGGGCTGTCTCCAGAACCCACAGGCGACGGTCATTTTTTCCAGACAGAATGATATCCGACCCACCGCCAATCCAACACCCGTCTGACACCCCAGCTAACCAATCCTCCGAATTGGCCTTTGCCAACGCGGTGTCCACCGAAAAGCTATTTCCTCCAGGCTTCCCAAATACACTCCATGTTGTCCAGCCGTTTTCGAAACCAGCAAACAGGCAATATCCATCAGGGGAATAGCTCATAAAAGTCAAAGCCCCGGTGGTTGTGGGCGATGCTGGTAACTGGAGCTTTTGTGAAAGCGGAATGTTCCCCATGTAATCTTTTGCGGTGTAAACCAAGACCTCGCCATTCGAACAGCTCACAGTCAACAGAGAGAAGCGTGCATTTACGGTCACCTTCACGGCGTTCTCGCTGTCATCCTTCGGATTATGGAAGCAATGTCCGTGGAAGAGTTTCTTAGCTGCTTCGGGATCTTGCTGCAAGCCCGTATCTCGTTGCACGGCATATGCCTGGCCACTGCTAGTGATCCAGATGAGGAGATTCATCGCACGATCGTAAACCATGTCCACGATCGAGACCTTCTTCGAGATCCCTAGGATGCGACTCAATAGCTCAGATGTAGTCTGTGCTCCTCCGGCTTCAGGCATCCACCGAATGCATTGTATAGCAGGTGGTTTTACAGTGGCGACAACAAGTTCTTGATCTAGCGCCAGCGCCTTAACGATTCCCGACTCGATTTTGATGGCCATTCGGAAGCGGATGGTAATATCCCCAACTACATTGGCCTCTTCAACTGCGGAAAATCGGGCTAATTGTTGACGACGAGGGTGTGTAGAGTGATCGAATCGTTGCTGGTAAACTTGAGTCGTTGAATCCACCGCCACCGAGTATGTGAGTAGGTACCCATTGAGGGTCTGTACAACAAGGATCGTGGAATCCGGGTGCATAAGGACTGAAACGTTCGGACCGTATGTTTTTAACGAGAATCGAGATCGAGAGATAGCCGTAACTACTGCTGTAGGCTGCCAGAATTGTCAGTCGCCAGCTCGGACTTCCCATGAACCATAACGTCGCTGTCGACATACCCTAGTCTGCCAAAGAGCAATTGATGACTCTGACATTGTGGCAAACATCTGGCCAGATCGAGACACACAAATTCCCTTAATAGATTCATCTCCCCATTCAGATTTGCTGGTGTCCGGGGGCGAGTTGTTTTGCGGCTCAAGGGCTTGGGTGTCTGCGGACTCATGTTGACCGTCCTCTCCTCTTGCTTCCACTATATCGTTCAAAGTACTGCGCTCATTGGTTGGAGTGGTGTTGAGGATTTCGCGATCCTCGTCAGAAGAGGCATAGGCAATATCGGGTCCATTGACCGCGTAGACCCTGGGAACTCCATGAGGCCAGTACATGGCTCAGGTCAGGTTCAGGGGTTTAATATGGACAATGAAGCTCACATGGAGTCATCTCCAAAGAACCAATTCTCCGTCAGCAGTGCGGACAAGAACCCCAGAACACAAATTCAAATGTAAAGTAACAAAGTCCAAACGACGTGGATGGAAACAGACCGGGGAAACGATAAGCTACGATCACGTGCAAAAGCTCATCCCCCGCATTGCCTCACCTTTTTTTCTTCCATCTCGGTCACTCCTGAACGTTGTTTATCTTTCGTTCGCAGTAATTATTGAAAGACAGCTATAATGGTAAGCTTCTCACCTGTCGCGATCGATTCAAGGTACTGATTCATGGCAGGCTCCAACAGAAAGCAACAAGCGCTTGGCCTTGGCCATTATCGATTTCCTCGGCTCCAGCCTGAAAGATGGCACCCTCACCGCTGACGATGCTGAGTCTATTGAAATCGCCCAGTCTTGTATCGCGGATACCTTCAAAGTTGACCCTACTGATGAGGCCGCTGTGAAGGATGCCGTGGGCGGACAATCGTTGGCCGGAATCTACAGCGTCTACGAGAAGCTGCGCAACAAGTCAACCCCGCAATCGGCTGCAGGAGCTCAGACTTCCCAGGAGGAGAAGCCCAAGTCCGGTGTACCCACACCTGAATCCGATAAGCTGAAGTCCGAGGGCAATGCTCTCATGGCCAAGAAGGACTACGCCGCTGCCATTGAGCAATACACCAAGGCTCTCGAGATCGCCCCGGCCAACCCCATCTATCTCTCCAACCGCGCCGCCGCATTTTCCGCTTCCGGCCAGCACGAGAAGGCCGCGGTGGATGCAGAGGTTGCTGCTGCCGCCGATCCCAAGTACTCCAAGGCATGGAGCCGCTTGGGTCTCGCTCGCTTCGATATGGGAGACTACCATGCCGCCAAGGAGGCATACGAGAAGGGTATTGAGGCCGAGGGCAACGGTGGCAGTGAGGCCATGAAGCGTGGATTGGAGACATCGAGACGCAAGCTTGAAGAGACCAACCGGAACACCGAGCCCCCATCTGAGGAACTGGACACTGCTCCTGGTGCCTCGCGCGGTGGTGCCGGTGGCATGCCTGACCTGTCTTCCCTGGCTAGCATGCTTGGTGGCGGAGCTGGCGGCGCTGGTGGTGCTGGTGGTATGCCCGACCTGGGCTCCCTGATGAGCAACCCGATGTTCTCCAGCATGGCACAGAATCTCATGAGCAACCCTGATATGCTTGGCAACCTGATGAGCAACCCCCGCCTCCGCCAGATGGCCGAAAACTTTGGTCAGGGTGGCGGCATGCCTGACATGTCCAGCCTGATGAGCGACCCCAACATCGCGGATATGTAAGTCTATGAAATATCTGGGCCTCGGAAATCGCATTAGCATTACTGACAATCGACTTAGGGCTCGTAACATGATGGGCGGCGGTGGCGCCGGTGCCGGTGCTGGAGGCCAGAAGTAAATCTCTGGTTCGATGATTGATGCCATGAAATTGAAAGACGCAATCTGATATACCATGTAGCAAATTCACTTTTCAAAGCGTTCCTTAGAAAGAAAAAAAATGTCACTTCCTTTCCTCCTGGACACGTCCATAGTAGAACACCTCTTGACTGCCATGTTTACCTCGGCAGTAGAGTCATGGTACTCATCCCCGTCAAATTCCAAATCACTAGTCGTTCGTTCTATGTTACCTTTTCTTTGAATCCAGATTTGTAGAAGTCTGCCTTCGTAAATAACATGGCTTTGTGTCTGATGAACACTCATCATCATCGTCTGCGCTGTTTCTTTTTGCTGATAGGCGTTTCCCTCAACCCCGTTGCTCTATTAGTCACGGGAGAGGGCTCGGTATTGTCCTCTTTCTCGTCCTCGTCATTATCCGAAGTTGACTGGTCGTCCAAGCTCAGAAGGAAAAACTTGTTCGTGAAGATTGCTTCTTGTTTATCTGCATCGGGTGTTAGAACAGATAGCAGGGCGCAAATAGTATAGAAGTATAAGGAATGCAATGAGGAGGTGGTATGTGTATATATATTTTTTTACAGTGGGTCGACATCTCAAGATAACTACAATATATAGCGAAAATAATTCAAGCCAAAAATGTTTGTTTATATATTTACACAATTTTCAAGGAGCTTCATATGATGGGGAGCCCATTCTGTCCCCAACAGAAACCAAAACCAATAACCCAATGCAGTCATACAGAGTGGCGAGGGGAGAGTGGAAACAAAATGCACAAAGACGCCAGTAGAACACCTCAAGGCCCAGAGAAATGCCATCAGGTAAAATCCAACGCGTCCTAGTCTATGGGAAGGAACAGTCAGATTTGAGCGGACTGAGTCGTAGGTCCTCAAAAGTAAGACTTGAGGCAAAACGTCAGACGAATGAAGCATTAATACATGAAGAAAAGAAAATCCGATTAACCAGCGAAGGCCCGAGTTCGGAGTCACTGGAACAGGCGTAACCGTAACAGGTGCCAGGATCCACCTGGCTTGATATCAAACAGTTGTATTGTACAGTTGAAAAGGGTGGAGTGGAAGTCAAGATGCAAGAGGGGGTAAGATCCACGAGGGAATATGCCGACAATAAGCTAGAGAAAAATGTGGCAGTATAGGGTGAAGAGGGGCAGGATTGCGCTCTTAGATGTAGTCACGGGCAGCCTTCTGCAGCTCGATCAATCTCCAACCCCGAGTCTCGGGGTTGTTGACTTCATCAGGGATACGAGTCAATCCGATGGCGTAGGTGACCAGCTGCACCTTGTCATCCGTACCAGCGGCTAGCTCACCAGTCTTTATCTTGCGGTAGACATGAATCTCCTGTGTCCGGCAAGTGACGACAAACACAGGAATGTCACCGGGGTCCAGAATACGGGCGTGAGAAATATCCACACCACGGATATCCAAAATGCGACCATCCGACTTGAGTCCGGCAGTGGTGTATTGCTTAGCAAGAGCAGCATAGACATGGAACTGAGCATCGGAAAGCCAGAGCTTGAGTGTCTCAACGTCACCCTTGACATAAGCGTCAAGGACTTCTGGCAACATGTAATCACGCATTTCGCGCAGGAAAGGCTCCATCTGGAAGTTGGGATCGATCTCCCGGAACTTCTTGATGACCATGGCGGTCTCGTTCTCGGCAAAGAAGCCAGCAACGCGATCGGAGATGCTGCGTGCTGTGCTGATTAGGGGGGTTCTCAGATTCGTTGTAGTTCTCCTTGATCGAGAAGAGCTTCTGCATCATGGGGTTGGAGTCCTTGAAGTCTCTCCAGGAGTCTTTCCAGGCGGAATCTTTGTGGAGAGTGATATTGGTACCGGCGCTAGAGATAAATCAGTTAGAAAAGCCAAAATTGAAACCTTGCCGCCATCGAAACTTACTTGGGGTCTTCAACTCTCTCCTCGACACGGAGAGACTTCCCAGCCTTCAGTTCCTGCTCCTCTCGGAGCTGGCGCTGCTTGCGACGCTCCTCTTTCTCGACCCAACCGCCATAGCGCGAGCTGCTGCCATCATCAATGGCGTTTTTCACACTCTTGTACGCTTCGGTTTCCCGAACGGGTCTCGTGGCTTTCTCGAGGCCCTCTCCGGTTGCGTTGACACCCTTCCGAACACCCTTCACAACGCTGGTGTTCCATGTCCAAGCAGCTCCCTTGCCAATGACTTGACCTGTCGTCTTGAAGGCTGTGGAGGTTTTGGAGCTCGTGGCGGTTGATGCAGCCTCGTAAGCAGCGCGCGCACGTCTAACATTCTCATTCTCAGTGAACTGGTGAGCCGAGGAGGCGAGTGCCTTAGTAGACTCCTCCCATTCCTTGGAGGCCTTGAACTCGCTCTGCAGAGTCTCACGGAAGACTTGCCAAGGAGACTTGTCTCCATGGGGTGGCGGTGGAACCTTCTCTTCCTCCTTCTCTTTTTCTCCTTCTTGGACTCCTCGTCCTGTGGTTCGGACTTTGCGTCTTCGCCCTGCTTGCCTTCCTGTTGCTTCTGCTGTTGTTGCCAAAGGGAGGTTGCGGCGTGGAAAGACCGCGTCAAAGGGAGAGCAGCGAATGGTGAGACAAGTTGAGAGATGGGGTGGGAAGGGGATTGAAGGACGGCTCTGTGGCTCTTGGGAGAGTGAGTGAATGTTTGAGCTGCGACGGTTGAATATGATCCGGCGCGAGACAACCGCTGAGATGATGCTCGGAGGGACGGTGCCTGGGACCGCAAGGAAACGGCTCGTGCCGCGGACATGTTGGCCGGAATCATGCTCTAGAGCGTTAATGGGATAGGAGAACAAAATAGAATTAAATAAGGGGGTAGAGGAAAGATGGATTCCAGCCCAGCCTGGACGCGATATGAAGAAGGTGATGGGGAGGAGGCAAAGATCTCGGGGAAAGGAAAAAGTGCAGATGCCAAGACTTCGAAAAACTTCCAGCGTTTCCCTTCGGTCCGACAACGGCTCTACATCACCCGCGCTTTGTGGTCATCTCGGCACCTCGCATTGGTGATTTGTGCTTAATTGATCAGCTGTTTATAATTCAGTGTCGGCTTCCTCGTTTGATATTCCTCCTTTGCCGCTGCAAATCCCAGCCACCACGATGAGCTCCTTTTCGATGAGCAAGTTGACCAAGGCATTGCCCTCAGTATGCCGCCAATCTCAGCCTCGAATCCCCTCATTGAGCATCACACGTCCATTCTCCCACCAAAGCACGCGTTCTGCGCGCAACGATGGTAGCGACATTGAGAAACAGATCCTGAATCGAGAACCCGGCTCACCTTCCGGCTCCTCATCGCCGCTTTCTGCAATCACACAAATGATGCAGGGCAGGAGGTCAGGTGCTCCATCCTCGCGCGGTAGCTCTGACTACTCCAGAATGGCCGAAAGTCTCGAAGCCGACATGATCAAAAATCCCTACGCCGACCGAGCTCCTCCCCACCACCTGCACGTCTACTGCCACAAACACAACACAATCCTCACCTTGACACGACCAAACGGTAGCCCCCTTTTGTCCATTGGGTGTGGTCAGATAGGTTTCCGCAAAGCTGGTCGCTCAGGATTCGACCCTGCGTACCAACTGTCCGCTCATGTTATGAATCAGATCCAGGAAAAGGGCTTCCTGATGGAGATCGAGCGGTTGGAGGTCGTGTACCGCGGATTTGGAAAGGGTCGCGATGCGTTTACAAAGGTCTTACTGGGCCACGAAGGACGACACATTCGGGGGCTTGTTGCGCGAGTGACCGACTCGACCCGATTGAAGTTCGGTGGTACTCGCAGCAGACACGTGCGTAGACTGGGTTGATCTCTTTCTACAGGAGAGACCATGTTTTTATTTTGGGCTGTCTGCTTGTGTGGCATATCTGTACTGGATTGCATTGTGCGGAGAGACCTCGGCAGTCCTTTTTTGTGTTTTTATCTACATGGCATGCCTGTTGCCATCTATTCTCTGTATATTAGAAATATCATGACAGGACTACACAAAATCTACTAGCAAGACCTTTGTAAATTGGTAAGTTGAGACTGAGTCCAACACTTGTTCTCTTTTGACAATATATTTTAGGAAATTAGGCAATCTCCGAAGCTATCCAAGAGCATGGCCAGGTCGCAGTGTATTGAATGGAATAATTACCTAATGCGGTATAGCGCCAATCAACTTGTCGATCACGTTCTCGATTCACCCGCAACACATGTGCTTCTGCTTCAACTCTTATCCTTGTGCCTTCTTGTTTTCTGCGATCTAGCATTGTGATTTTGTTCAAGCTTATTTGCAGCTCTTTTCACTAAATTCAACGACCCCCTCTGACTTCACATTGCGCTGCTGCCTGTTGGATGCGAGCTACTCTTCCCCGCGAAATCTTACGGCGCACATTTCCCCTGCTGCGGAGCTTTGAAACGAACGCCTTGATGGTTGCTGGAGTCCTTCGACTGGGCCGTCCAAAACCGTTTGGATGCACCCTCTAAACCCTTTCCTTCGCGCCTTCTTCCGAAGCACTGTCCCGGGCCAGTGTATACCGGTCGAGAATCATGTAGGTGGAGGCTGTGAACCTTGCATCGGATCATCCGGAGTGGCTAATTGACATCGCGTGTGCGCCTCAGGTCTTGCTAGTTCCAACGACAGAGTCTCTCATCGGCTCACGCGACCGGGAGTCCAACCTGCTATATTCCGATCTTGTCGCGTCGGAGGAGTTCCTAGGGAGCCATGTGCTCCGTATCCCAATCCACACTGGCTCTGCGAATTCCAAAGAGGAGAACAATGTGCGAGAGAATCGAGGGAAAGCAAAGCAGGTGACGACATTCAATGGAAGGACGGTGATCATCAAGGACAACTCAGTATACAGCAACAAAGGTGAGAGCACTGGGTGGTAAATGCGCTCGCTTGAATATTTTGCTAACATGGCTATCTATAATAGGATTCAAGTCACTCACACAGGCGCAACTGCTTTCAGACGTGTTATATTACAGCCCGTCCAATGAATCGCGTCCATGGCTGATTTACTACATCTCTCGCCCATTGATCGGAACGTATGACCCTGCGAAGATCTCACCAGCGGTAGTCCCTGGAACCGACACTGGGATCATTGAACAACCTAGGCCGGACAAGAAATATGGAAACGGAGATTCAATCGGGACGCCACCAAAACAAGAGATCAAATCTTTTGGGGAGCTTCTAGCCAATTATCCAATGATTGCCAGGCAGATGCACCCGGGCCTGGAAAGATTATTCAAAGAGTTTGGAAAAGAACTTGGTAAACCATTGCCGCCTCCACCCTCAAGATCGCCATCCGCGTCCGGCAGTGAACGCGTCCATAAGTTGTCCCGCACCGAGTCTTGGACAGATGAAAGCTCTTCCATCCGCAGCTGGTCGTCACGCAGCAGAGGGCGATTGCCTTTCAATTCTGAGGAATACTTCGAGGACGACGAAGATCTCATGCGTCGAAGCTTGGAAACCGCGGTGACTGCGGCCATTGATCTTTTCCGCCTCGTTGACAAGCAGCAATTATCGTTGCTTGGTGCGACTACTGACCTCACCGGTCCTCTAGTGGAGCGGCTAATCGAACGCTATGTTGCCGAGCAAGTTCACGAGCCACTGCTTTTCCCTCGTCTTTGTTCATTCCGCCAACCAGAGGATACGGAGCTGGATTCCCGCATTCGCCAGATGGAGAGTATTGATGTGTCCCAAGTTGGAATTTCCGTCGAAGGTGGACGTGAAGGGAAGCGAGAACTGACTCGCCGACTTGGGCGAGCTGTGGAAGAATTTCGGAAGATCAACGACGCTCGATGTCCCCATGATATGCTGAATACTCTTCTTGGAACAGTGAAGGTTATCTCCTTCCCGGGAAGTTATGATCAAATCGACGGCTCGGCATCTGAGAAGGGATCTTCCTCTGTTACGATCAATGCTGATGTCTTGGTGTCGTTGTTGCTTGTTGTGGTCATTCGTTCTCAAATACGGCATCTCCAAGCTCGGTTGTTGTACATGCAGCATTTTATTTACATCGACGACGTTGATAGTGGCGAGATGGGATATGCTTTAAGTACATTCGAAGCTGTTTTGATGTATCTCGTTACCGATTCCGCCGGGTTACGGCGTGCGAGCGTTCGGAACAGACGTTTGTGGCAAGCAACAAAGGCTGGCAGAATATCGGATATGAAATCTATACTGGAACCGAACGGGGACCATGAATCAATAGACGATACGACTCCACCGGAACCGGAGCGAAAGTCTGTACTGTTCCAAACAGATGACGCTGATGAGCCGGATGATCTCCTTGAGAACTCGTACACAAGTCATACAAATGGCGAACCATACCAAGATGAAGCTGTTGTCGATGCACCACCGCTATCCCACGTGTTCCCATTCCAAACTTGGGATGATCTTTCGATTATCCAAGAATCACACCCTCACCGTCCAATCAAGAAGGTTTCAATGGACGTCCGCAGCCTATCGGAATCATCAGCCGTCTCATTCATCTCGCGGACTACAACCCTTGGGTCCATGGCCAGTGGGATTGAAGGTGACAATTCGATTGAGACCTTGACAAGAACGCAAGATCCTGCTGGTCATTCCATACCGATGATGGCAGTTGAGGCTCGTCAGGCTGAGGCTTTGAAGTACCTGCTGACTCTAGAAGAATACTACCCCTTGGAAGAAATCATCCAAGACACCAATGCCGATGGAACCACGCTATTAAATGCTGCGGTTCAACTCGCACACAACGACATAGTCAAGATCCTCTTAGACTTCCTATTTGCAAAGTCAAATATAAGCGTGGTTGCGTCCTACTTGACCAAATCTGACGTCCATGGTCGTACTGTTGCTCATTACCTTTTCAGCACACCCTCGCTGCTGGGGAGACTTGGTAACATTATTCCATGGCGACAACGGGACAAACATGGGCAAACACCGCTCTTTGCGCTTTGTCGCTCATATGATCATCCGGAATACAAATCAATGGTCCAAGCCGGTTTGACTGCGGCGCAATGGGCGCAAGGTGACAACAAACCTCTCCAGCTTGATGACCATGTTGATATGAAGGGGAATACATTGTTGCATATTGTTGGAGACCCTGAGATAACCCGGCGCATATTGCTGGACAGCGATTGCGACCCCAACGCAACCAACGACAAGAGATTTACCCCGTTGATGGTGGCCAGCAAGTACGGGCGAGTTGATCAAGTTCGCATCCTCTTTTTAGACCCAAGAGTCGACGTTCATGTTAAAGAAGCCCGTGGTTTGACGGCTGTGGAATTGGCCAAGGATGATGAGGTGCGAAATCGCATCGACGATTTGATCTTGCTGTCCCATCCTCCATCAGCTTGCGGAGATCCCTCGGGTCGTGTGACAACGGTCGTTCGGTCTTACTTCGTCGAGGATGCAACCGTGCGCTTCATTCTCAAATCCGGCGCGCCATTCCCTCCGACTGAATCAGAGGCATCATCGCGGCCCGGATCGACTACATACACCGTTACGACATGTCGCCGCAATTTCTCTGACTTTGAGAATCTGGCAAAATGGCTTGCAGTGGAGCATCCGGGATCTTACATGCCGTCTCTCTCGGATTTCCGGAATCCATTCCAGATCCACTCGAAGCCATCACGGTCTGTGCTCCATGATCTCCAGGAAAGACTGGATCGGTTCCTGAAGACACTTCTTGCCCATCCAACCTTTTCAACTCACGAAATGTTATGGGAGTTCTTCCTCGTTCCAGAACTTCAGCCTGAGATGGTGGCCGACCGATCGCACCGCAAGGCTGCCGTGCTCACAGAGACCATCGCAGATGAATATGCGCCGGTGTCACTAGAGGGCATGCGGGACACGGAACAGTTTATTACCCACGCCCAGGAGATGGTGCGCGGTGTACATGTTAACACGCGGTCCCTAATTCGCCGAGGGCACGCATTGCAGAATTCAACATCTGATCTCGCTGATGCGGTGATGATATGCTCATCTGTCCTTGCTACACTTCGAGCGCCAACCAATGCACTTCCGATCTCACACATCGAGGCATTTGCCCGTTACGCTACCTACCTATCGACCTCTAGATCCGACTCTTCCGCTCTTCTTCAGTATTTGGCAGCTCTTTCATCAATTGACAACACAACCGCCGCAATCCTCATCTCTTTATCCCGCCCACTAGCCCTCATGTCCTCCCTCTCTTCAACAAACCGCCATATCTCTCGCTCTCGCTCCTCTCTCCTCTCCTCCTCCCTCCCCCGAAAATTCAACATCAACCTGCCTGGATTCGAAGAGTCTCGCCAAAAGTCTGTTCGTGACCTTGAACAAAAGATCCGCGATGGCGAAGCCGAGTCCACTCGGCTGGCGAAAGAAATCTCGTGGAATAAGGATGTCGTAGTCGGCGAACTCGCTGGCTGGACCTCATGGCGGGAAAAGGTCGGTCGTGACGCCATCCGAGCGTTTGTCAAAGACACCCTTGTACGCGAAAAGGAGCGCGGCAAACGCCTTGAACGGTGCCTACGCAGTGTGCGCGATATGAATGCATGAAGATGAAGATCATATATCCGGATAGACCTGAAGGATTTCTTTCCACCTTGCCTTTTGTATCAGCTTTCATTTCTTACTTTTCTACCTGTACATCTCATGGCGGACATGTGTTCGAGAACTTTGCTTCTGTATGTGTTTTTAGTCTTTGTTGGTTTTATGTCTGAAGCGTCTCCAGGACTGGAATAGCGAGGCGCGTGGAGGTGGGATTTCCCCTTTGCTTTTTAGTATTTCCTTTTTTTTGTAGCCCAGAGACCATTCAATGAAATATCATGATCATTGATTTCTTGTGATCTTGACCTCAGGTATCCCAGGACAAATATGGAAGGAGCTAAGAGCCCTCTCTTGGTTACTTGCTCTATTTTGTCGTCTCCCTCATCATCTAATGCTTGCATCATCGTCTCTATAGTCTTGAAGTTAGCCCTTTAAGGTATGTTGCCTGCCTGATACAAATAACGCCGGTTAACGCTTTATCAAGATCCTCTGGAGTCACAATTTGATGCGTCTACCAAATCACCATGGCCTTGCACCAAGTGAACCCCGCGCATTATGTTATCAGCCACCTACCTCCTATCTTGTACACGGAACTCAGAGTTGGTAGTGGCCGCGTTATCCCAACAGAGTTCACTCCTCCAAGCCCAGATGATAAACCGCAATCCTTGTTCCCTCATTGCCCCAAAGTCACAGCAACAGACCGGGTCCATCGATTCATCCGTCTCAATGAAGACAACCGCTCCGTCGAAGATGAATTCCTCATTTATACGGACGCCACGTGTCTGGATAACGGCCAAACAAACGCTAGAGCGGGCTGTTCCTTCGTGTACAACGATTCCGCATCTGGGTGGGCACGCTTTCCTTTGGAGTTCAAGGGGCCCGATGGTCAACAGTACACCTTGACAGTCCATCGTGCACATATCCGCGCCGTGATCGCAGCTCTGCGATACAAAGACTGGGCTGCAGATGGTTTTAGTCGTTTGGTCATTGCAACTGACTCGGATTACCTGGTAGAGGGTATCACGAGCTTGATAAGGGAATGGCTACATTCGAGTTGGGTATCAACCTCCGGAGAGCCAATCAGGAATCGGGACCTTTGGGAGCTTCTTCTCGGGGAGTTGGAAATATTGGAGGAGAAGGGGATCAGTGTTCAGTTCTGGCGGATTCCTAAGGAGTTGAACGTGAAGGCGGACCGTCATGCCAAACACGCTGCCTTCATGGAAAGACATCAGCAGTTTACCGATCTTGCTGGCACCAGCGATGTTTCTATCTAGAGGAAGACGCTTCACTGCTATGATGAAATTCATGACACGCCGAGGGAAAGGAGGCAGCACCGACTGGGATCAGCGCAAGGAAAATGAAGGCTCTGTCGGCACCAGAAAACGCAATTGAAAACAACACAATCGATCCATGAGTCTATTCTCTTGGTTATTAGTCCTGTATATTTTACTCAGTTCTTTGATGGCAAATGATTAGCAATTGGATATCTTTAGGTTATGTCTTGGAGTTATTCAGCTTACCATCCTATAGTTCCGTACTACCAGTGTTAGCTGCTGTTTAAACCTGGCATTTCCTAATTTCTAGGTTGGGCTAGTATGCAATTGAGCAATAGGACGAATAAAAAGAATAAGCATTGGAAGGACCTGGACACTATACATAATGGATAAGAGGTGTCAGCAAGAAGAAATTCCGTTTGAGAACATTAACTTGCAAAAGCATTAACGGCGAGAGGGAAATTAAAGGCAAGGGATAGTCCCCTAGTCATTCATGGAATCTGAATCCACCCCAATTTTTCCTCGTCGAGTTTAACCTAACTACCATGCCATAAAGGCAAGATCAAACCAACACCCCACGGTATGGCATCAACGGTCACACATGACCGAAAGGAAAGGGAGCAGAGGGAACAGATGTCCATTGGGGCATATCACCCTCAGGTGAAACATCTACCAACACTGGAGAAACGGGAGAAGTGGGACTCATTGATCTAACAGAGTCGATATTTCTTGAATACGCCATGCGAGAAGTCTCCGCCTCGTTGAAAATGTGGGATGCAGACTGCAACACACCTTCACGAGCTGGACCGCTCGATGCACCAGAAGCACTCGAACGACGTGCATATAGCTGTGAGGTGCGAGCTGTTGATAGGCCAGCGGGACTTTCAGGGCGGCGCGAGTGGTTTGAAGATTGACTAAGGAGCGAAAACCTCTCAGTCCCGGCAGAGGTCGTAGTCCAACCCTGGGAGGATCCCGCCGTCAGGATGACAGAGGATGAGATAGATGCTCTCGGTGTCGTCGTTAACGAGTGCTGTCCTGAGCTGCCTCTCTGAGCCTGGTCTGATGGCGTACTACCAGAGGTCGTAGACCAAATCTGGGATGATCGCGGTGTTGGAATAGCGGACGATGAGATGGATGCCCTTGGAGTTGTGCTTGACGAACGTTGTCCCGAGCTGCTCCACTGTGTCTGATCAGACCCCAGGTCATCGGGGTCCGACTCCTGAGTCGAGGTCTGTGTAGAGGTATAGGTGTCTGCAGATGAAGAAGGTGCGGTGTCTTGTTTTGTGAGATAAGGCTGAGGTGAAAATTTGCAGTGTTCGGCATCATCCCCGCCGTCAATTATGATGGTGATGGAGGGAGATCCGCTTCCGCTTCTGCTGAATATCATTGAGCTCCGCTCGGGTTGGATATCCTTCATGAGGAAGTCATCTAGAGTCCTGCTTGTGTCCTCGGCCAGGGACACTGCGGACTGATCAAATTGGTCATTCCCCTGATTCTGCTGGCGACGAAGCCGTCGGGCGCGGAGTCTGCGTCCAATGTACCACACTACCAAGTACACCAGTGCCCCGAGTGTGAGGACACCGAGTATGGCGGCTGTGGCAATGGCGAGCTTCCCGTAGTCCCCGTTTGTCATGATGGAAGGGCTGGAAGAGAATGAATGTCTTGTTATCTGGTTGGTAAGTTGTAGAGAGAGTCATTCTGCGTCGGGTGTATTGGTATCAGTGAAATAAAGCAGGCGCGATGTAGGGTTTCTGGCAACCACGTGCGCCGTAAATAAATCCATGAATATATACATACCTAGGTATCCATGTATATGGGAGGCAAAATGAAGCATCCATAGTATCGAAGCCTCAAGACTGCATTCTATCTACTCCCTAGGCTGCCAAAATTATCATTATCATCTATGCTATAGGTTTCTGAGAATGACTCAGCGTGGTATATCTAGGAAGGGAGTAGTTATAGAAACCATAAACATGAAAATAAAATCTTCCGATATTGAAGGTGTTTTATGAGTTTGAATATCTATAGCGCTTGAGCTTTCAAAATGTCTGTATTAAGGCGATGATTTCGCAAGCATACCGAGGTGGTGTCTTTGAGGTTATCGCCTTCATACAATGGGTTGGAAGAGGCTGCAATCGATGTTTTTCTACATCTTTTTGTCGACATATGACATGTCCATTTGACCTTTCTAAGATGTGGAAATTTGAGTTGCAAGAAAAGATTATAAATACAAGAGAAGAGTACTCCGTAGATGGGGTCAGCTGGACCCCTCAAAATCCCTGCCTAGGTAGGGATTATTGTGGGCCTAATCCGAGGACTTCCGTCTGCTGCTATCCTCGCAACCTAAAGCCGTACGAGGTACTCCGTAAATCCTTTCACAACGATATGGGAGTTCCGCTTTCTGTATTGGAATGCAAAAGCTGAAGAGCTTCATTGCATACCGCTATCTTGAGGGGGAAGACCGATCAAGGCGTAGAAGATGCATCTGTGAATATGGCGTTAACAATATGTGTTGGGAAATTCAGGCCACCCATACCGTTTTCTCCCAGTCCTTTCCTCTACACACACATCCTATTCTACATAGTACCCTTCTAGATCTCTGTCCCAACAATATGATTACACGTTATCCCATTCGTTCTTTTCCACTTTAATCTCTCGCCCTAACCGCCAATCTCGATCGAATGGGCACTCCTTATCATTCTGCAGTTCGATCCGTGCAGGTTGTCATCGGGTATATATTTGATATCTCCCACGATTATACGGAGCATAGGTTGTATTCGTAGGATTTCAATATGGAATTCAAAACGGATCAACAACTTCCTACCTTTGAGCCCTATGTAGCCACCCCATTCGATCATTATATGTCTCCAGTTCACCTCGCATCATTTCTCACTTTCTCTCTCGATGACCCCTTCAAAGCCATCCCCATCTTAGAGGATGGATTGGAACGCCTCATCAAATATCTACCATTTCTGGCAGGAAATGTTGCCTTCTCGACCCGGGTACCAGGCAAGGAAAATGTCTTCGAGATACAACCCCCAACAAAACAATTCCTACTGCAACATCCCATATTCAGAATAAAGTACCACGAACAGCCCATCTTCTCCAAATATTCACGTCACGTTGTGGCGGACATTACCCCAATCCCCTTCGCGCTGGCAGAGGACTACCCAAGTCCCATTTTAAGATTTCAAGCCAATATCATGTCGGACGGGATCATACTCTGCTATAGCATTCACCACACGGCGATAGATGGTATTGGGACCACTGTTATCCTGGATGCGCTTGCCGCGTTATGTCGCAGTCCAAATGCAGGCCCGGAAATTTTACGAACAAATCCGCTGAAAGAACAACAAAGTCGACAAAAAATATTCGAAGCGGCCTCTGCTCTGAGTATAAAAGTTCACTCTCAAAATGGGGACCTTTCATCTTTATGCAAGCCCACACCAGGTTCGATACCATGTACACCCGCATCTCGAAAGTTCGTTGTCAATGCAGACAAGGTAGCAAAACTCAAGACTGAATGTGCTACCATCCTAAAGAACCAGTCCAATCACTATGCTAGCAAGATATCCAGCAACGTCATCCTCACTGCGGTGATCTGGCTGTGCACGATCCGAGCTATCATAAAAGCCGAGCCAACGCCAATGCCAACCAAGTCCTGCGCCGTGTTAGTCGCTGGAGCGCGCTCAAAACTACGACCAAAGCTACCACCATCATACCTTGGCAACGCAGTGATTCTCCACGAAGCATACACACCTCTCGCAGCGATTATTTCTTCAACGATTGGTTCCAACAATAGAACTCACACCACACCCCGCCTCTACCACGACGACATTAAATTCCTCGCAGAGCTGGCGAGTTTGGTTCACACTGCTCAAGCCTCTATCACCAACGAGACTATCCGGGAACTCATCTCCACCAGAGCCGCGAGTGACAACTGGGCTGCGAAAACACGCCCCAGGGATGTTATAGTCAGCTCGCTGCGTAATTTCCCGACTTACCAGCATGATTTTGGACCGGTATTGGGGCCAGTGAGGGATTTCGATTTTCTAGAACATCGTGTTCCTGGCGAGGCGTGGATTTTCCCAGCTCGGTACAAGGACCGGGCTTCGCCCTGGGAAGTCAGGTTGACGTTGGAGCCAGCGGTCATGGGGAATGTTGATAAGGATAGGTTGATGATGTGGCTTGGGCCGAGGGAGATATCCAAGGTGTGAGTCACTTTTTGAGTATCTTGTCTATAGAGATTGAGGTCGACGTGGAAATGATTTGAGCACTCTATCTACTCTATAGTCTCTGGGAACTCAAGGACTTCAATGCCTTTTTGTGTCATAGAAATGTCGAGGAATTTATCCACATCAGGTGAAACCCCGAGTTCAAATAAATGCTGTCAATTTTGTGGATGAGACTGGAAACTGATTGTGGAGTACTAATTTATGCTACTACCTTTTCCTCCTTCCGACTGTTATATGGATGTCGTGAGAGTTTCCCGTTTCGGGCAATTCGAGGGGTTTGTTTTGTTTTTTTTTTTGGTATATTTCCGTTTGCCAGACACATAAATTCAACTTTGATATGTGCTCACTTTAGTTCATAAAGCCGAAGTCAAATTCTGCTGCTAATACGTATTCAGGATCTTGGCTAATTTGAAATAGCTGGCGAATCTCTATAAGATATAAAAAAAGTCCAAAATTTTCTACTATTTCTCTCTACACTGTCTTCTGTAGACCAGGTCCAATCACAACAACTAGTTTATTGCGTTATGCATTCCTTTATTCACGGATGTTATAATATTTGACGAGTGGGAAGAAGTAAAGGTCAGGGTGGATGATTAGCTACCTGAGGATGGTAATATTGATATTGGGCAAGCTTTGCGTGTCAGTCTTGAACTATATGGTTATGCTTTTGGGCGAAGGGGGTTTTCATAACGATCACTCGGTGATTCTCTCAAGGTCCCTTCAGCCCCACAGACGGATATTCCATTGATCTGGGCTCTATACGAGTACGGAGCAAGTGAACTGACTGTTTGACTTCGGATGGTAATTTGCCCGTGTCTCATTCTCATGTAGCACTACTCCGTAGCTTAGACTCGATTTTTGGATAGGACGGGGGAATACGTCGTGATAGGCCGAGGTGGGCCATTCCCCGCTTTAAATGAAGGAGGTGCATACTCCATACTCCGTGCATAACTCGAAGAAACTAAGCAACGCTAGCTGATGCCTCTTATTCTTAAGACTCCACCCAGGCCTTGACATTGGCATTGGCAGTCAGGCAAAGCTTTTCGTCCCTTTTTCACCTCCATGGAATGGACTGAGTTTCTGAAAATTTCAATATTCTAGAAAGGCTTCCTAGAGAAATATTTGTGGAAAAAAACCGTAAATAAACAACGCTTCTAAGCCTATTAATTAGAGCGAATACTAATACAATGTCCTTGTGATGCCCACCTTAGCGTTCTGTTCCGTACCCACTGAGGTTGCAACGCTAACCCTAATCCGGGGGAGGTTTCTACTGTGACTCCTACTAGATCAAGTAAGATCGGCGCTTCTATCTAGATGTAGTTTAGTGGCGTTTATACCCTTTTTCTACATACAAATTTCATCACATTGCATCGCAGGCTCGGTATTTCAGTTCGAAATACGAAGTAAATTTAATCATTTTCAATTGACAGGATGTTGAACTGGAGCTGTAATTGGTAGTGCATGCTGTCTCCATTCAAATCGCCCACTTTCTCTACATTTAAAACTGATATACCCACTACTTTCCTAGACAATTCAAGTAAACAGGGCCAATTTATACAGATAATTACAAATATGTCAGTTTGCAGGCCCGTAGAGGGGAAGATAGTTGTTGATTGGAGGAAGAGACAAGCTCTCAGGGCTATCCACAAATATCCCGGGCTACCAATTTGACAATCCAACCACCCATCTGAATTATCTGACTACCAAGCCTCCATCTCAATAAAGAGAATTAAACCTAACAATCGCCGAGCATTTCCCTTCTCCAGGGTAGCCAATTCAGTTCTTGTAGCACTTGACAGAGCTCAGTGAGCCCGAGGTGATGTCGTTGCTGCCACCGGCTTGGATATCACCGGTACCACCGCCATTGCAGGTGGTTGATCTACAAAAAGCACAAGTTAGCCAGAATCTCCCAAAACACAAGCGGGTAACATACTGCCAGAAGCGACAGCGGTAGCCATTAGGAATGCTAACGGATCTGACATTGTCCATGACGGGGCTGCCGTTCAGGTTGTCTGTTTGCAATCAATGAGTTAGCTATAATGGTGGCAAACTTGCAGGTTTAATATGCTGAAGGAGGGAAAGGGGTGGTATTGGGTTATGGTGGGTGTGGTCACGAACGGCAGTCATGTTGGATGTAGATCACAGGGGAAATGCAGGTTCCGCCCAAGTTGATGCTAGAGCAAATTTTAATAGTGATGCCCTCGTCTCTCGCCTCGAGTTCCACGGGCTCAGCGGCGGGCGCGGCGATGGCACCAATGGCGCTCGCGAGCATCAGGAAGGCAGGAGTAAAACGCATGGTGAATAATTTAGACAGGAAGTAAGTTGTCTTAGAGAAGTATGATAGTACGTATTCTCAGGCGAAGACGGTTCATTTTATACCCTGATATGGCTCCCTTTTGGCCCCCATTCCTGGCCCCCGGCCTAATGATCCATGTACACAAATTATGGACCAGCTAATAACCGAGGATGCAACATTACGTTGACCAGATGGAGGTACGGGGTCATTATCTAATAGAGGAAGGATATTGTCTTCTTCAAAGTCCTCAGGTCACAACATCTCCGTCAACTAGGATGGCATCCTCATCCTCAAAGTGAAGACACCAAACGCGAGACATTAAAGATAAAGAACGGTTTGGGAAGAGAAGGCAACCGAATTTGTTTGGACTCCTTGGAATTGTTAAAGATACACAGCCCCGGGCCAATCGCATAGATACGACCCCGAAGTACAGCAGCCACTAGTGGGAGTCCACGGGATGGCCCGCCCCACGACTCTTCCGCCAGCAACCGACGACGGGCCGCAGCACACACCCATGGGGCTTAAATAGAAACATACTCAAGGCTTAAGGCGTGATTCAGCATCATAATATGTATATCTAGGTAGAAATAAGATATATATCCACTTCCTAAGGGGAGGAGGAATCTTCAGCAGATTTTGGGGAATGTGGTCTTGTCTCAATTCGAACCGGCCCCTGCATAAATACAGCAAGCCAAGCTGAGCTAGCTGGCTACGTACTACGGCAATATCACATGGGCACTCTAACCAATAATCTTCGGAACGTACTGTTAGCAGGTAATGACAACCTCGAGCCGCTTCTCCCTCTCTCTATCACCCATGGCAATTTCGCCCCGAGTGTGGGGCGGATATTCAGTCCAAAAAAAGTGGATGGACGTTGCCGTGTTGAATTATCAACTTTGGAATTAAATAGTCAGTTACTACACTTATTTCACGTGTTTATTGCCCCTGGGATTCTGTCAATCAGTGCCCATAGCAATTAAAAAGAGACACCATTTCTACTAATATAGATCGGAGTTTGACAATCCCCCGAGAAGATCTACGGATCCATGGATCCTTAATAAAACTAGGTTTAGCCAATCATATTACGGCATCTTACGGCCGTACGAGAGAGCAGTGATATAGTCGGGGATATCACTACTGACCAATTCGTCTTAGAAATCAATTATGATAAATCGTTGATGTGTTTGTACAACGCAACTATAGATCTACCACTCCTATTATGCAGATACTTTTAAGAGTAAAAGCAAATGTAGAAGAACAAAAGATGTATGGATCTGCGATTTGGAGGCGGATTTGACTGGTTGTACTTTGCGGCCTCTTAAGGATCTCCGGCTGTAGCTCACTATGTCCTTTATCCTTTTGTCGGAATAATTGTTTGGTCCCTCTCATTATCTATCCCGAAGATGGTCCAGGGAATTGGATAGAGCGTACTTGAGGCGTAGTTTTTCATCATTCCACCTTACGCGTACATATGTGATGTGGCTCTCACGCGGGGATATATATATTATGTATTTGTTTGCTGCTGTGTTCAGGTTACTTCTCGAATGAAAAATTAGCTAGTTATTTCTACAAAAGAAAATTCCATAGTTAACCAAAACAAAATATCTTCATTCTAATCTGTATCTCGAGAAAATGTGAGAAAATCATCACTGCACAGTCAATCCTTGCATTGCAACGCCGTCAAAGAAAGATCAAAGCATAAAGCAATATTCCCAGGTTACCTATCTCTCTTCCTAATCTTGCATCCAGATTTCTAGTAATCAACATTGTTAAACGTCTTCAACCTCGAACTCAATTTGGTAAGCATTGTCGGCTCGAAAAACATGGATTTGTGTGATATGTTTTACCCCCTGGCCATATGCCCCCAAAATGAAATATGAGACCATCTTACCAACTTTAGTACCCAGCATTCCTTTGAATGCTGTTGCCTCGGAAGAATAGACTACACCCTGATCTCTTATAATGGGTCCAGGCCTGTACATGTGCTCCTCAATATATTCACTGGTGTCATTGTTCTCAATATCCAACACACAGATGTATCTCAGGGCATCAAGATCAAAGTCTCGTTGATAAGCAGCCTTGGTTAACTCGGATATGAAGGGATCCCCGGAATCTCGGTTTCTCTGCAAAAGCTCAAGTAAAATCACACCAGGTCCAGTTCTCCCTATCCAGGTAGTTCCAGTGGTGAAGTTCTTGAGTGATACTTGTCGATAAACGGATTCGGAATGGAGATGCAAGTCATTGTCCTCTGGGAAACCAATCTCCCTCATCCAATTCATATGCAATTCTGGTAGGAGCATAGGCTGATTGTGGAGAATCCATTCTGGAGAAGAGTGCAAATCTCTCCAAGTCAAACTGATTCTATTAACATCACAACCGGGATTAGTTGGGTCGCTCATCCATTGCTGTATCTCTTCCCCACGGGCTACATATCCAGTGCTCGGCGACATCGTGGCTTGAGCTGTAAGCTAGTTAGAGACTCACAATCAGGTAGTTGGTGAGATTTCTCGGTGACTCGAAAAGGCAGCGAAAATAATGTGGATGAGACTTGATGTTAAAGTGTATGACTGGATACTCGAGCAGCTTTATATACTTGCAACTCGAATATGAGAAATAGGAGAAAGCCTTTGTACAAGGAAATAAAATAAAGAGATCTAATAAGGACATTATAAACGAACACGAACATAACTGTAAAGACAATGAGGAATTGTTCCTTGTGACAAAGGCAAAATAATGTAGTGAACGAGTCAAAGGACTCGAAGGAAATATTGAAAACAGGGGCCCGGACTTTATTGATGTCTTTATATAGCATAAATCTAGTGTAAATCAATGAACAAGGGTCATTGAGCAAGTTTGTTGCATCTCTTGTGGCACCGAGATATTCAATTCGTTCTATCTGGCGCATGGAATGCAATATTATCTTTTATTGTGCAGCATTGTACGGAGTAGTATTTTACATATGGAGAGGATAAGACGTGTACTCCCCCCAAAGCCTCCTGATTGTCTATATCCATAGAGCAAGATAGATATGATAATATGATACCGCCATGAAGAGATAAGATGGGTGCTACCTGTGCTTAGGTGGTGAGAGACTCGGAACCCAACACTAACTATATCGACCCAGTTAAGAAGGTCGCGTGGGAAAAGGCCTCCAGGTCACAGAATAGAGAGTACCATGGGGCTAACTGGAAAAATGCGCCCCCTATCAAGCGCCTTACCACGATCAATCCTCCTCCTTCATTATGAGTCAACACGAACAGAGTTCCAGCCACGGTTGAGCCGATTATGTTTTGACATCTTCTAATATTTGCTTCTACTAACACCTTTCAAAGATACAGTGGCCGATGCACTTGACCGTTACTTTGTAGGCAAGAGACCGTATGATACTTGGGAGCTGGATGGCCCAACTATTTACCATCATCCCCATGGCACTCAGCGACTAGAGGTGGGGCGTGCTCAAAGTCGATCTTTACGGACTTACTACGATGCCGCACCTCAAGAAGAAGCTCAAGAAAAGGCATCCCGTCATAGCTGAGAGTGAGGAGAGCGATGCAGACTCACAGAGTGATCAAAGCCTAGAGAACGAGGAGGCACCGAGGAAGAGAATGAAAAAGATCGAGAACACGCCAATCCTGGCCACATCAAGGTCTACATCACGACGAACCCGTGCTGCAGTGGCGGGAAGTTCTTCCAACACTACGCCTAACTCCAATCGGCAGGAGACGAGCCAGGCCTCGGAAAATAAAAGGAAGCAGCCTTCCACAGGCGGAAACCCCAGAAGCAGCTAAGCATCATCGGAAGAATCTTAAATAGTACCTCGAGAATGTGATTTCTACGGGTGGCTAATGAGAATAACACCGCGGAGAAGAAATATACGAGTATAGAAATTTGACTTATGCAAGGTCATCATACAAGAATAGTCGGCCATACTGCCTCTGTCCTCGACAACACACACTTACTGACATAATATTTGGCCCCAATATAATGAAAAGTCACACATAGAAAAGTCTCTTACACAGAATATTCTTCTTCTGCCGTCTTTGTATACATCCAAAAGAGTATCCAAAAGAACATCCAAAAAGACCACAAAAAAAAAAAAAGAGATGACAAAGCCGTATAAGCGGCCGACTATTCTTGTATGTGTAAACGCAGAAGTCTTTTCGGAGAAATTTTATATGTATATTTGTTGTTGTTGTCGTTGGTGTTTCTCACGTCAACCTTTTTTCGGTTGGTGCACGTGATCTCAGCGTCTTCGTGGCTATTTGTGCGGTGGTAAAGTCACGCGAACGTAAGCGCTAGCCGCCAATGAAGCATAGTGGTAGGACAAGCCCTTGGCTTGATCTCGTACATATCATTGTCGTCCTAGAGGCGGACGACAGCAAAAAAAGAAAAGACTGGCCCGAGCCCGGGATTGAACCGGGGACCTCGCGCAATATTGCTTTGGGTGAACCCTAAGCGCGAATCATACCACTAGACCACCCGGGCAGTTGATATAAGATGAGCAGATAATTGACTACATGAAGCCTGTCCCGTAGGATCGAGTACAGAAAGTCCTAGCATATGCAGGCCACCATAGAAAGCAACCTCCACTACTCGATACCATGATCCAGAACCTTGCTGAGTTCGGCTCTGTAAGAGAAATTTATGAGACCACTCAAGGTAAAGAGAATGCAGTATTGATAAACCTCTGCATACGATCCTACTCCATAGCAGTACTACAAGGACTTGATATATTTCAACCGAGCAAGTACTCAGTATGAGGATATTATTAACATTAGGATACATGAAAAAAGGAAAATAGATCACAGAGACAACATGCTTCAGATATGCAGAAGAGATTAATTTGATCATTCATGTTCGTCGTGATGGCCGTAGCCGTTTTATGACAAGAAACAAAAATGCTCCAAAAAGGAAGGGAGCTTAGGGTTTGGCGAGTTGTTCCTTACGGAAGAACAGTAAGAATCCAGCACTGTAAAAAAAAAGTTAGAAATAATTCCAATGAGCGAAACAAGCAAAGGTAAGCATACCAAATCAACAACTGACAGAACAAAGCGACCCAGAACCAGGCATTAGCCAAGGAATGGGCACCCTGGGTCATGTCAGGAGAAATCGGGCCGGGGCCCACACGATTGGGGCCGAAGGCTCGGGCACAGATAGTCGCAATGGAACCCAGCACCTGAGACGCAATGAGAGCGAAACACATGTGGACTCGAGTAAGAGTCTGCAGAAGGATGATACCGAATCCAAGACCTTGGATGGAATCCAACACGCCCAGCCACAGCCAGAGACTGCGAGAGACGAGCGCACCGGAAGTATAGCTTCCAGCCCAGGGTAGGTAGTACCCGATGCCGGAGATGGCCCACCAGATTTGGATGAAGCGGGGTGCGCCCAGGCCACAGGCGAAGACGGGAAGGAACCAACTGTGCTTCTTGGAGAATTTGCTAACGATGAAGAGGAAGATGCACCAGACGAAGCCGAAGAAGACGATGCAGAGGAGGACGATCTGCCATGGGTGGGTGTGCTGGGAAGTCCATAGGACTGAAGGGAGATGTTAGTTTTGATCAGTGAGAGAGATTTGCAATCAGATGATTGAACTTACAGCTCCAGTTTCGACCGTATGGCGCACTGAGGAAGAAGTTCTGCAGGATGACTGCGACGAAGTTCCAGGCGACGATCTTTCTGCGAAAAAGGGACTTGTAGAATGACGGCACCTTGCCTGGCTTCTGGCGGTAGTAGTTGGGAAGACCCGTAGCCAACAGAGCACCGATAATACACAGGAAGACGGCGATGGGGTAACAGATCGCACTAGAATAACGTCAGTAAATAATTCAGGATATGATAAGTGTGCAGGGGCATGTACCTCATTTTCCAGCTATTGGCAATGCCAGTCTCAGCGCTCAAGAGACCCTCCGAAGAAGCCTTGGTCATGGTGGAACCCCAGTACCAGAGGGCAATAACGTAGACCTGCTGGATACCTTGGATAAGACAGGCACGGAAAATCCAGGTTTCAACTGGAGCACCTCCTTCATCACCGAAGTTGGAAGCGAAGAAGATGGATCCACTGGCGGAGGCTGCGGCATAGAAACCGGTGCCGACATTCTGGATCCATCCCCGGCTGAAGGAATCACTTTGCCAGTGGGCAGATCCAATCAAGAGGAACGCAAGACCATACAGGAACCAAGGAGTAGAAAGACAGACGACAGACTTGAAGTACCGGTACACAAGCCACCAGCACATGGATGCAATGGCATATGTTGTAGCAATTCCATACAACTTCTCCGCAGTCTGACCAACTTCACCTGTGAGCAGAGTAATCTGGTAGGAGTTTGCAGCGATAATCTGTCCAAGAGCGAGGAAAATGGAGTAGACCGGCCAATCTCCAATTTTGATCTGCATCCATTTCTTGAGTCCAGTGGGAGGGACATAGTCCTTTCCGAGAAGGAACTCATCATCCTGGAGAACATCTTCGTTGCTGTTCACGTTGGAGACGAGATCATCGTTGTAGAACATATTGTCGGGGGTGTCGGTGTTTCTTGAGGAATGGCGGATCGATGGCGTGGGAGATTTGCTGCGACCCAGTCTGGCGTTACGGAATCTGTCGAACCACTGCTGCTCACTCTTAATCAAGAACTCTTCAATACAAAGTTGAGACTCGGAGTTGGATCCGTTCAGGGCATCCAATTTCTTGTCAAACGTCTTGTAGTACTCGCCAGTGCTGTCCGTGAAGAAAGGATCAACCTTCTGTAGCTTGAAGTCCGTCTTGTTGCCGACAACGGAGTCCAAAGAGAGAACGGATGCGCTGCTGAGACGGTTGGACTGGGCAGCAAATGGCTGAGGGGGAAGAAGAAGGCTGTCTGCGTTCGGTGGTGTTCCCGGACTTCCTGGGCTCTCCAACGGAACCATGAACCTGGGATGCAAAGACTCTTGGCTGACTTCTCTTGTTGGAGAAGCCAAAGGAGAAGGCAAGTTTTGAGCACGGTCCCTTTGAGCGGCCTGAGCCCGTCGTCCTGCCTCGACTTGGGCTGGGGTAAGAGTGTATTCGTCGTCACCAAAATGGCGATTAGCTTCGTCGTCGCTACTATCATCGCCGTCGACATCAGTAGCTCCACTTTCATCGTGTTCTGCGATAGCCTCTCCTCCTTCTGCTCTTCTGCGGCGTCCAGCATGGCCGGGGCCTGAGCGGACACCCAAGGAGAGAGAACGGCTCAGTCCCGACTTCGGCTTCTCTGTGTCGTCCATGCTTGGATCCGCACTGTAGCTGACCTTCTTCTGCGGGGTCATGTTGTTCATTTGATTGAACGAGTAGCTGCTTTCTCTGGAATGCGCGAATGGAGAGTTCATGCCTGGTGAAGGCAGTCCATTACCGAGGTGAGTCATAGAGTTCATTGCTGAGCTGAGACTGCCAAATCCAGAAGAAGTGCCGGGTCGAATGCTGGTATTATTTGTCTTCACTTTGTTGTGAACCGCGATGGCAGTAGATTGGAGGATCTCAAGATCCTCAACCCATTGGGCAACAGGGAAACGCTGTTTCGCGGATCTGGCACGCATCATCGCACGGACAGATGTCTTGGAATTGAGGGCAGCCTCAATTGCAAGCTTGAATTGCATAAGGAGATGAGATGTCGAGATTGACTCCACGTTGTACCACCAACCAGGCATTTGACCAAGACCACCGACACGAGCTCCGATACCCAATGCACCCTTTCGACCAAACTCGACAGCAACCAGACCGAAGGGCTCGTCACGAGATGGGATCAAGGCGAACTCAGCACCAGAGAAGATGAAAGGCGGAAGTGCAGTGAATTCAGGCTTGGAGAAGACTCGTCCGGGATAGACTTTCATCATGTGGTCAAGCTTGAGGGCAGCGAATTTACCGTAAAGATCGATAACAGGACCAATACAGATCAACTGTACGTTGGGTCGAGCTTCGATAACAGCAGGCATTGCGTCGGCAATAAGATCAACACCCTTTTGCATAGACCAGCGACCGACAAAGACAAGCAGATCGGCATCAGGGTTTTGGTCGAGTCCAGCCCATTCCTGGGCCTGTCTCTTAAGCTCACCACGGCTAGCCTCGTATGTTGGATCCACGGTAATATCCGCCTCTTTAGTGGGCTCCTTTGTCCACTCACCGACATCAGACGGATCGGGGTTGGGCAGATTGCCGACCTTGTGCAAACCCCAGAAAATAGGATAACGAGCGTAGGACCGTTTACCGTACTTCTTAGAGACACCGACGGCACCGAAACCTTGCTGGTGAACACGGAGATAACTTGCACCGGCGTGGAGCAAGTTGAATACTTCACCGAATTGCACGTAACGACGAGCGACCTCTTCGTCCAGGTTGAAAACTGAGCAAACTTCCTCTTTTTCCTTGAGGGTTCGCATGGGCCAAAGACCCTGGAACTCGGCATTGTGCAAGGAAAGACAAGCGGGGATGGTTCTTGGCAGCAAGTAAAGAGGTGCGAGCGAACCGTGGTAATCGTTAATGTGGTAGGTGTCAATTGGGAATCGCTTAATGGCTTCCGCAACACACTGGTTCCATGCTGAATAGTACACAGCACTGTCAAGATCATCCATACGAGGAGGGTAGGGTTCGGTCTTCGACTGCTGACGGAACACTGGGGCATCAAGTAGGACGTAGGTGATATTGTTCAAGACGTGGTACTGGACTTCGACTTGGTAGGGGCTTCCGAGAATAGTGACTGTCATAGGCTCTGCCTGCTGGTCGATAGGGTAGTCGACACCTCCAACGCAAGGAACGACCCAGATCAAGTCTTGATGACCTAGGGTCTTACCCATGAGTTGGGCCATGACACCGAGACCACCGATCTTGATTTTAATGGCCCAATCCTCAATGTCATACTCCATGGTGGCAATTAGAACCATGCGTCGCTTTCCCGAGGCAAGAGCTCCGCCTAGAGCAGAAGTACTCTGCATGAAGCCGGATTTGTTGGCCAATCGCATAAGTGGGTTTGAGGCTGGATCCCTTCGACCAGCGCCCTTCACCTTGTTCCAAATTGCGAGGGGGATGTTTTGCTTCTCACTCACACCGACCTGGTTGAATTTTACCTTGTAGAAAGACTTCATGAAGATATACACACATCCAACGGCAGTGATGAATGGAATGATCCAGAATAACACGAACATGGCTATCTGTGATGATTGAGGTCCAACCGGATCAAGCCAGAAACGGAGAGTTCCGTCGTCGAAGTAGAGCTTGTGGGAGATGTAGCCTTTAGCCGGCGCAAGGGTGATGTTGATCAAGGTTGCGCTGAGAGCGGACGGCGGGCTTCGGTCCAAGATTGTGTCATTGTCAAGGTCACCCAGAACCCAGGTTTGATCAGGCTTTCCGTCTGGATTAATTCCCCACATGTTGAGCTGCCCGACTGCAGGCCATTCGGACGTGAAATGGTAGGACCAGACTCCGGTTGACTTGTCAAGCCTGATTCTGTTGTCAAGGCCTGCGTCGAATCCATACTGATTGTAAGGTCCGTTGAAGAAAGCATGGGGGAACCGTCGTGAGACAGGGTGATCCCAGTCTGCATCACCTTGCTGCACGTAGTCGCTGCTTCCGGTCAAACGACTCCAGTACTCGACACGTACATGCTCACCCTCCCACTCCTGATCCTTGGTTCCCGACCAGGGGAGCTTCGTAATGGTATCATTTCCACCTTTGTAATCTATCCAGTCGGAAAATGACGATGCCCAATTAGTAGAATAACGGTATTTATCCGCGCCAGCAGCATGATGCTGGAGGAAAAGATCGCCGTTTTCTTTCTTGTGGAGTAGACTGCTCGAATAGTTGGCGGTGTTGAATACCATAGGATTATCGATCTGGCCGATACGGAAGAGGAAGTGATCAACAGCGTGGGTAGAATCGGTTTTGTCGGTGTTTGTTACGTTGCTGACAGTCAATTTATGAACTCCGTTGTACACGCCAGTGAGATTTGCTGCCCACTTCCAAACACTCGGGATCTCCGCAGTCCAATTTGTCTGGATCATAGTAGGGATGGTTGTGCAATTGACAGAGTTGGAATTTAGCACTGGAACCTTCCCACTCTCTGTGGATGAAGTGAGGGTGACTGAATTGGTCACCGAGTCACAGTCCATCTCTTCCGAGAAGTAAAGCTCAATCGCTACATTCTCGGGGAGATTGGGCGCCACGGTAGAACGGAGTGGGTAATCATGGCCCGGGGTGAATTTGGTGATCGTGGGCCGAGGTGATTTGTATTTAGCGAGAGGAACGTATGCGCGGAACTCGTATGCCTTCATCGTTAGGCTTTCCGCACAGCCATTCAACTCCTTGGACCCATTGAAGCCGAGCTTACGCACTCCATCCACCAGTTTGATCTCATCGTACGGGTAGAAAAGGTTCTTGACGGTGATACCAGACGCAAACGGAGAGGTCAGGGTCTTGCTCGAATTAGCAGAAGTGCAGTCGAACTTGTATGTCCTTGTGTCATTCAGGTTCTGGTAAACAAGCCAGACGGGCTGGTTTTTGGCATCAGAACCCAGATCTTGCACCTGGGTGTTGACATCACGGTAAACGGACCACATTCCGGTCTCGGTGGCAGTACCGTTGGAACCAGGGTAGTAAACATACTCTGTTCTCTTTGACAAATTTCCAAGGGAATAACCGTCGTTGAGAACCGGGTACTGTTCGCGCAAGTGGTACATATGCTTAATAACATTTCGCAGAGGGTGCGAAGGGTCGCGGTGGTCGTAAGAAACTGTGACGTCCTTACAGCCATTTTTAGCAGCCGAAACAGGCCACTTGTAGTACTGAGATGACTGTAGGTGGAAGCAACCATGGGCCATCCATGCAGTTGCAGGCGACATAGGCTGTCGTCCATAAATGTAGTTCTCCGCGGTGGCGTCCAGGATATAGAAGTTCTGCTCTTCGCCCCAAGTAAGCAGTGGGATTCCGGGAAGCAACAAGGTTGTCACGAAAGTTCCGAGTAACCCTCGGTGCGTACCATTGGCAATCGATGGCCAGCGGAAGACATCTTGATTCATCGAACCAAACATGTGCCGAGGGTCGAACTTTCCGGTGTTAGCATTGATCAGATCGTTTGACCTCAACATATAATCCCAGCCCTCAACCCAGTCATCGGGCGCATCATAACCAGCCGAAAGTTGGCCGTCCATGCCGAGGAATCGAGTCAAGGCACGATATGTCGTATAGTGGAAGGCCGCACTGTCGATGGCTTCATGCCCCGCTTCCCGCAAGAAGTACTGGGCAGAGGACTCATTTGTCAACTTGAGTGTGGCGGCTGAGTTATCAGGCCACTGGTTACGCTGTCTACCCCTTCCGAGGTAGATAGAACCGAAGTCATTTCCACCTGTAATTTCGCCAGTGATAAAGAAGTTTTCCTTTCCGACCGCGCGCGCGCATTCTCGGTAGGCAGCGGACATGTCTCCCAGGGCATCCACAGTGGCTTGTGTGCCCTTATCATAACGGAAACCATCAATATCGAGAGACTGGATGATCATGCAGGAGTGCCGGATCAATCTTTCGCGCACACTCGGGTTCCATTCTCGGAGACGATCCTGAACGGAGGCGAACTTAGCCAGCTGTCGCTTCCAATCAGGCCACACACCGAAAGCCTCAATATCACCATACTGGTCGAAGTCACTGTTGTAACATCCAACCAAGCCCGCGGTCTCAGATTCATTCACGGGGAATCCATCTTCGAACCAGAATCGAGGGTAGTCACAGGTCGCGTTGTAGTCACCAACTCCAATACTGAAGTCTTTGTACTGCCGTTCAGTCTTGTATTGTGTATGGTATTCTTTCTCCGAGAATGGCGTTGATGTGTTGAGATGGCCTTCGAATCCGATCAAGTCACCCATTCTGCATATACTTGGTTAACCCTGCTTCCTCATTTCCGCATACGGGGACAAAACTTACGTCGCAATGGTATTGTCGAATAAGACATACATCCCGCGCTTGTGGATTTCGGTGATGGCGTCTCGCCAAACCTGAAGAGTACCAAAATGCGCGTCGAGAATAGTTGTATCCAAAACTCCATATCCGTCCGAAGTCCACGGCTGGTTCAGCAAAGAGGTTCCTACAATATAGATACCCTGGATATTGTGAGCATGTTTCCCTGTCACTAGAAGATCAAGAATGAGAACAAACCTTGATTCCCATTCCTTGGAGATAATCCAGCGAATCAACAAAGCCAGCCACATCACCACCATGGCGAATGCGCTGGTCGACATCATGCTCAAAGGTGGTACCGTTTGCGTTGTCATTGGTAGGATCACCGTTCACGAAGCGATCCAAGAAGAAAGAGTAGAACGGGAACCGCCAGTTGTCTGGGGAGGGGTTGTATTTCCCCTCATGGCCAGGCCATGTTCCCCAGTAATCTGCCGGGTTGGTGGCCGTCTTATTTGTATTGAGGTTATAATCGAGGTAGGCCTCGTCGTAGGGCCATGCTGTGACAGTCGTCACAAGAAGTGAGACCAGCCCGCTGGCGAGTGACCACTTCATGGCTAGTACTGACTGAGCGGAGCTGTCGAGTGATCGTCGCGCGCCTCAGGCAGTGCGGATCTCCCCGCTGGGATGAGATGACAAGCACTCTATGAAAGAGATGGAGTTGCGTAGCTCTCAATTGCCATGGAGCAGTGAAGTGTGGGTATCTTGTGGAGGTCACGACACAAATTCCTAGCAGGAGGCGTCGATGGTGGCAGTATGTCAAAAAAAGAGAAAGAGATAACGACAGGCGGAAGAAGCAAACGAGCGAACGAAGGACGAGGTATGAGGGATGAAGATTGTAAACGAAGGAGGAATCGAATGTGGAAGTGAGAAAGAAATGATCACATAACACCAGTGCGCAGTTCTAAAGTGCTAGGTGGTAAAAGGCTAGGCGCATTGAAGCTCAAGATAAAAATAAAAGCGGATGAGACAAACCCCATATCAATTTTAGAGCCCCAGACCGTATTGGAGTATTGGATAATCTTGGGTTCCAAGGCTGAGGCCTCGGTAATTTTTGTTTATTTGGCTATTTCTGATTAATTTTATGCGTAATTTTACTTCATTTTCCCTTTTGGATATACATTTATCATTATTTTATTTTTTGCTCTCTCTTCTGTGTCTTGGCATCAAATGGGACTGGTGGCGACCAATACCACTAGAATACACCAAGAGAAGTAGCTCGGCATTCTCCTTCGAATAGGAAACCCGTTTCGTTTAAAGGATTAATAACTGGAGCCTGCCAACGGAGCTACCCGATTAGCATGAACGTTCTATATATACTATTGGATTCGACCCATAGCGCCACTTGCCACTTGGCAGACCCTGGATGGTATCTTTACAACCGTCGCCATTGTAAGGATCGTTATCGCGGGGACCTGGCATTGTTTTATAGACTCATGGTGCCTGGCATACCAGTCCAACTCTGTGAAAGTTGATGAAGAAGCTTAGATAGTGAGACATGCATACAGAGTCAGCATTATGGATAACTTTCACGTCTGCCGACTACCTAGGTATTCCAGGGAAAAAGTTCTATTCTACCGGTGATTTTCCAGACCCGCAACTCTCAACCTATGACAATGTCGATATACGGTCTCGGTCAGGACCCGCGTGGATTTGGGGCCGAGATCCTGATAGCCCGACCCGTCCGATTGGGTATCAAGGTGAGACCCGCCCCCACTTGGTGTTGTAGGACCGGGGGTCATATACGAGATAGTGTATGGCGCTTGTTTTTTTCAATTTCTTCAATCCTTGTTTTCGCCGAAGGGTTTTTTTTTTCCCTTTTTTCCCTTTTTTTCGGTTCCCTAAGGACTCAACCATGGGGCGAGGATGTATAAATATACCTAAATATATCCTTCTAAGGTTTACTATGAGAGCCAATGGCGAACAAGAAGTAACGTCATGACGGATATGTTGTAGGTGCCTAGGCAACTTCTATGAAACCAATAGGTACCTATATACCTAGGTATGTATCCGGCGTGTCCGACCCCATTTTATTTTATTCTTCTTCGAGTCCAACCTTGAAAGTATACAAGATAAAATATGCAAAACAGAAATCTCTGCTTTAATCTCCACATGGCTAGACATCCCTGTAATACCATGTATTTACCGTGATTGCAAGTTTGGTATCACCGCCACTTCACACGGAAGTCCGGAAGCTGTCAACAGGCGAGAATGGCGGAGAAAATCTCGTACAGCCACCTATACTCCGTACGGAGCAGTCACTTATCTCGCAGTACTTATCTCTGTTCGTTTCACACATTTTCACTCCTTTTTTTTTTTTTTTTTTTTTTTTTATTCTTTTTTCTTCTTTTTCGTTGCGTTGGCCATGGTATACTCATTGCAGTACTTGCATATCTAGTAAAAAGTAAACAACTCAAGTCAAAAAGGGTAACATAATATCATTTCCACCACAGACCCCATTATTAAAACTTCTAACAACCTGTCTCACTATCTCATCTCTCGTATTCAAGACCTGGACAGCTCCAGGGCCAAAGCGCTTGGTGTACTCCGTACGGAGTATAAATTCACGGTATGTACTGCATACAGTACGGAGTACCAAAAGTACTATCTATAGCTTTGTGAGCTGATTTTGTGGACATGCAGAGTAACGTCGCTAGTCTTTTAAATTGATGGTACCTTGTCTTAGATGATTGGACCATCGAAACTTTGTGATTTCTCCTTGTGATGGATAAACTTGTTCCTGAGATTAGGGCAGCCACTCCACGTGATAAGAAGCAAGAACAACCAATTAACCGCAAGGCCAGCAAGCCCAGTGTGGACGCGGTGCCTGGTACCTGACAGCACTAAAATGACTCCTGGATTCGGTATCGGGTTTGTTCCAATAGTATAATTACTAGTGTGTCAAATCTCCTTCTCTTTCCCCCCTCATGTGTACACCATAATCAAACTAAACTTGGCTTCTGCAGCCCCCGCCTAAGGTGTAGATAGAATGTGAATCCACTGGTGTAGTTCTTCAAGCTTGAAAGCCACCATAATTATAGCTTTCTTTCCTTCTAAATCCTGGGGAATACTAACAGATATATGCCGGTAGCCGGGTAAGTCGCATGGGAATCAGGTCTATTAATCTAGCTTATCCCGACGCAAATTACATTCATAATATGTACCTAGATAAGTCGGTCCACTACGTACATAAAACACATGTCTCTCCGAAATAATATAGCGTGTGTTTGTGGGGAGGGGGGGTTCCAACGCTATGTATGTATGGATCGACGACAGAACCTTGGAAGGCTTGCCACCTGACTAGCCCTTGCCTACTCGCAAATTTCCCCGACCTTCTCCTCTCTGGTATCCAATTTCTGCTTTCTTTGCCTCCTCTCGTTCTCAGTTTATGGCTTAAGTCCAAATGTCACTCGTTTATCTCTCTTTCCGGCCATCTTTGTGCATTCGTCAGCTAAACAAGTCACTCTTTATTTGAAACATCAGCACTCTCTTTTTCTCCTCTTCCGATCGACCCGTCACACAAATACGAGCTGCCATGATGTCACGATCGACCATCCGCCATTTGGCAGGGCTCCTTTTGATCACGAGCCTCATTTCCTCGGTATCTGCTGCCAGGACAGCCGACTGGAAGCCCAGATCGATATACCAGACTATGACAGATCGTTTCGCTCGCACAGACGGATCAACAACAGCACCATGTAACACCACGGCGGGCTTTTACTGTGGAGGAACATGGCGAGGAACTATTGACCATCTCGACTACATCCAAGGAATGGGATTTGATGCTGTGATGATCTCCCCCATCATCGAGAACATCCATGGCCAAGTCTCCTATGGCGAAGCCTACCACGGCTACTGGCCATTGAACTTTGACAATCTTAACTCTCATTTTGGCTCACACCAAGACTTGCTCGACCTCAGTGCTGCTGTCCACTCCCGGGGCATGTACTTAATGATGGATACGGTGATCAACAACATGGCCTACATCACGAATGGCAGCAATCCTGCCACAAATATCGACTACTCCGTCTTCACACCTTTCAATAACGCTGACTATTTCCATCCCTACTGCAAAATCTCAGACTGGAATAACATGACCAATGCTCAGCTGTGCCAGACAGGCGATAATTATGTGCCCCTGCCGGATCTTTACACAGAGCACGAGGATGTGCAACAGCTCATGATCAAATGGGCAAACAAGGTCATCAAGACTTACTCCATTGACGGACTCCGGATTGATGCCGCCAAGCACGTCAACCCAGGCTTTCTGGAGAACTTTCGCAAGGGTGTCGACATTTTCATGACCGGAGAAGTTCTTGAAGGAGCAGTCAGCATCATGGAAGATTACCAGACCAACTACATCGACAGTTTGCCAAATTATCCGATCTATTTCGAAATCCTAGCTGCTTTTACCAATGGCAACACGTCCCTATTGGCGCAAGCAGTGGAAAACATGAGAATCTCGATGCCAGATGTCAATGCTATGACCTCTTTCTCTGAAAATCACGACAAACCTCGAATCGGTAGTTATTCCAAGGACATGGCGGTATGTGTGCCCTTCTCGGGTTGAATGATCCCTTTAGTTAATTATGATACTTTTCAGATGGCCAAAAATGTCCTGGTGTTTACCATGCTGTTCGATGGAATCCCGATGATCTATCAAGGCCAAGAGCAACACCTGTCGGGAAACAGTGTGCCGGTCAATCGAGAAGCCATCTGGCACACCAAATACGACACCAACGCGGAGCTCTACAAGCTGATCGCAAAACTGAATCGCATCCGGAACCACGCAGCCCACTTGGGCACAGACTACTTCGATGACTCGACTCACACGATCTTCCAGGGTGGTAGTGAACTTGCTTTCACAAAAGGTGTCCAGGGTCGACAGGTGGTCATGGTATTGTCTACTCAACCCTCCACCAGTACAGCCTACCAAATCGACATGGCAGTCAGCTTTAATGCCGGTACGGCAGTGACGAACGTTCTGGACTGTACGAACTATACTGTCGACAACCAGGGCATGTTGCATGTTCCTATGAACAAGGGAGAGCCTCGGGTTTTCTACCCCACGAAGTACATGGACGGTATTGGTCTTTGTGGCTACCCTGAGTCGAACGTTTCTCTCACGACGTTAAGGACTCAAAGTTCGACGGGAGCTGGCATCCGAACTATCAGTGGCACCGGTCTAGCTACTCTCCTGCTAGTAGTGGTGAGCGGCATGTTCGTGACGTTCCTTTGAGAGAAATGCACCGAAAAACCTTCGCTCTTCCTGTTCTTATTCTGGTCTTTATCTTTTCCCATATTTTTCCATATTTTTTTCGATTGTGGTGAGCTGTATTGATGGCTCGGCTTGGTTCGCGGAGATATCCTTTCATGTGCGATATTTTTTGGTTATCTAGTTTTATTTTGGCGATATTTTTGGTCTTTTCCTGTTCATACATTGGCCCTTGTATCATTATGAGTTTTTGCCGTTATTTCCTTCAACATTTACATGTCATGCATTATGGCGGCGGAAGCCAATCAAATTTGGGTGGAGTTTCTAGTTTCTAGAAAAGTCCCAATGTTCGTTCCATGGATGAAAATTTCGACTGAGACATTTGGATAATTCCCGACTAATCCAAAATTGGAGATCCACCTTGCCACCTTGCCAAACCTGCCTTAAACTTGTACCTTACACCGTTTGCCGATTAAAAATAGTTCGCCCCACATCCGGACCCTAACCGCAAAAGGGATGTGCATATCCCGCAAGTTTTGTAATCCATAGCTTGACGTAGCTTGACATAGCTTGACTTGTCATTTACATCGCAACAAACCCGAGATGCCCTTCCTGTGGTGTGGATCTCGACAGAAAGGCCAGAAATGGAAACAGATTGAAGGTCAGTCTCCCCCTGGAAAACGGGTTTCAACCCCCTAATTCGAATACATGGTACAGAAGCAGCTGCAAATCTAGAACAGCTGCCATCGTGGACTGCTCCAGATAACTCGCTCATACTACAAGCCTTTGAATGGCATGTTCCCGCCGACCGGCAGCATTGGCGCCGTCTGCAGAATGCCTTGCCAGAGTACAAGGCCATTGGCGTTGATCAGATCTGGATTCCTCCTGGATGCAAGGGAATGGATGCCAATGGTAATGGCTATGACATCTATGACCTATATGATCTTGGGGAGTTCGATCAGAAGGGTGCAGTCCCTACGAAATGGGGTACCAAGCGCGAACTTGAAGACCTGATGTGCCAAGCGCAAAACTTGGGCATTGGTGTAATCTGGGATGCTGTCCTCAATCATAAAGCTGGAGCCGACTATCCAGAGTCCTTCCAAGCTGTCAAGGTAGATCCTAAACGTGAGTTATCCGAAGAGTAATTTGCGTCGATGTTTAATTCATCATGGGCCTTCGGCCATTCACTGACTGAAAAGAACAGGACGAGACCTGAACATATCTAAGCCGACAGAAGTCAATGGCTGGACAGGCTTTGACTTCGCCGGTCGCAATGACATGTACAGCTCAATGAAGTACCACTGGCAACATTTCAGCGGTGTCGATTGGGACGACAAGAGCAAGCAGAGTGCGATCTACAAGATCGTCGCATCTAACAAGGATTGGGCGCAAGATGTCTCCACCGAGTATGGAAACTATGATTATCTGATGTTCTCCGATCTGGACCTTGCACACCCGGAAGTCCGCGCAGATCTTCTGCAATGGGGAACGTGGATCACCAAATCCCTGAGCCTCAATGGAATGCGACTTGATGCCGCCAAGCATTTCTCAACCGAGTTCCAACGCGCCTTCGTGCAATACGTCCGGAAAACCGCCAACCCGGACTTCTTCGCGATAGGAGAGTTCTGGACTGGACATTTACCGTCTCTTCTAGGTTATCTCGAGCAGGTGGAGTACGATCTCATTGCATACGATGTACCTCTCCTGGAGCGGTTCTCCAAGTTGTCCCATGCACAGGCACCAGACCTTCGCGGGATTTTCAAAGATACACTGGTACAGTGTCGGCCGGACCACGCTGTGGTAAGTTTCTCGATGCCCGACGCCCGACGAGTAATACCTAGCTAACTTCTCTCAAGACCCTTGTCGCCAATCATGATACGGTAAGTACCAACAAATGGCTGGATCTTGGCATATTTAAATCTTTAATCTAACTCATCGCAGCAACCAGGACAAATGCTTGAGGTGAGGCAACTAGTTTCCCGTTTATACGAACTGACCATAGCTAACGAACGCCTAGACCCCGGTATCACCAACCTTCAAATTACTAGCATACGCCCTGGTCCTCCTCCGCAAAGACGGTCAGCCATGCGTATTCTACGGTGACCTGTACGGTATCCGAGCAAATGTGGATAGCCCAATGACACCAAGTTGCAACGGCCACCTGCCCGTATTAACGCAAGCCCGCAAACTCTACGCCTACGGCGAACAGCAAGATTACTTCAACCAACCCAACTGCATAGGTTCGCTTAACCCTTGCCCCACTAGCTGCTGAGCCCCATTACGGGGGGGAACACCAACTCACCTGTCCAAATCTAACTGCGATACAGGATTCGTTCGCTACGGAAATGCCCGTCACCGATCCGGACTTGCGTGCGTTATCAGCAACGCTGGTCCGGGCGCGCAGCGCATGTATGTTGGTCAACAGCATGCACATGAGCAATGGACCGATATTTTACATCCCAACATGAAACCTGTCATTATCAACAAGGATGGCTATGGAAATTTCGGTGTTCAGAGGATGAGTGCTAGTGTCTGGGTTGATTCGGCTACAGTACACCGGGATAATCTCAAAAGGGACTTGTATGTATACGTTCCACCCCTTCGCCCGGATACCGCTTTAGGTTGTGGCTTGATGGCTAACTTTTTCTGTGTCTAGTAATGTCAATATCTACGATAACTAATCTTTTTTGTTGGGCGCAAGGCACACCTCAGCGTCTTCGGGGCTCTGCGGGTTTTCCGATGTGGAAATTATGTACGGACTACTCCGTATGTTGTACAATAATATTTGTGATAACCCTTTTTGCATTGCATTTTTCTCGTATCCGCTAAACCGTAAGACCTCAAAAACTAAAAAAACTAAAAGTACTAATTCGGATCTGACTACTCCGTAATTCAGCTACAACTACATCATTTTGTCGGTTAATGCGATAATACTGCGCCCGCAGGTTTTGGGTGAGACACTCATTTTATCGCCCCCAATAATACTCCCACTTATGGTTTATTTAGCGTCTAGTCCGAGCCCCTATTGACAGATGTCTCAATCCTGGAATTGATGTCTGGGTGGGTCTGTTGAAACACCAAAACGGTATTCTCGCAGACCATTTTCGGGTTCATTTTGAGACATCAGAATAACATATTGGGTATGGAACACTCCATAGCATAGTGTAGCGATCCTTTAATTCGGATGTGAGACTCTTAGGCCGTGCTGTTCTCTCAAATTTGTGGCGAGCCCCTTGCCCGAGCTAACCGGTTAAAAATACTCGGGCATTCAAGGCATTAAGGGTCCATTCATCGATGTTGCATTTCCGGTTAAATGGGCTGATAAATTACCGCAAATTTTGCAAATGAAAAATACAGAGAACGTCCGAACCTTGTTTAAAGCTTGGAAACGAAAAATACCATGTCACATCGTGCTGTTCGTGTTCGCGCCTCTGCCAAGACCGCACTAAATACCACTAGTGTCTTGCCAAGCTCGCCTAGCGTCTTCTTTATCGGCCCTATCGGTGGACAGGATCCGTGGTTGGTTGGTACCCATAGCCATGGACGGCTAGCTCCGAATGTAACAAGAATTACTATATACGGAACACACAGGATATACGGAATATACGGAATATACGGCATATACTAGTACAGATGTTGTATGTTTCTCGGCATGTTATGTACCCAATATAGGTCTCATCGAATAATAGAATAATATATTACAAATGGAAGTGGGATTTTGCGCCTGAAACTAGCTCGCCATCCGAACCATGAAGCTCTAACTCTTCACCCACACGGAATGCTCACGCGGACCCTGAATTCCCACGTTTTGTAATAAAAACGATTAAAACATTATTAGAATGCTTCTAAAATCAGGTACATTCACCATGTCATTTCTATTTTCAGATGTATATTTCCGTATTGGTAGGTGGATGCCAGAGACATTGTTGACGGTTCAGGGCATCCAAGGTTGTGCGATATCAGATGGAGTGTTTGCTCACCAGTACTTAATGACATGGATCCTTGTATCTAAATATTTTTCCAACTTTCATCTTTCCTCTTGCATCTCTCTCTCTCTTTTACGCTCCATCATACATTCGTTTTTTAAACACACCACATTCGCTTTAATTCAGTCAAGATGCGTTTCTCCACCATTCTGTCTCTTCTGCCTCTGGCCCTCTCCGTTGCGGGTATGTAAATCAACCATGTGACACAAGAGTCTCTCTAACAATCAGTCAAGCCGTCAACATCACCGAACCTGCCAAGGGTGCCGACGTCGATGTCTCCGGCTCTTTCACCGTGAAGTGGACTTCCGTTAAGTATGTTGACTATATCATCCCCCACACCTTACCCCAGCAATAACAGCCAATACTAACCCATTACAGCACCGATGCCTCCACCCTTGACATTGTCCTTGTCAACAATGCTGTCTACCCTCCCGTTTCGGAGAAGATTGCCTCTGGCATCGACACCTCCAAGGGCTCCTACACTGCCTCCGGCCTGAAGGGTGTCACCAGCGGGTAAGATCACCCTTGTGGCACATCGATTGGATCTATGTACGGTCAACTAACACTCCTATAGTTCCGGTTTCCAGATCAACCTGCTCTCCACCGACGCTCAGAACACCGGCATCCTCGCCCAGTCCCAGCAGTTCGATGTGACCGAAGCCAAGAGCTCCAGCGCTACTACTACCGGTACATCTTCCACTGTCTCTTCTGCCTCCTCTTCTGCCTCTACTGGTACCACTTCCACTGCTTCTACTTCTACTGGTGCCACCACCACTGAGACCGATGCTTCCACTACTGGTACTTCCACCCCGGACGTGTCCATCAAGCCCTTCCCCGGGAACTTTACCTCTAGCTCCCTTACTACTGGACTCCCCACCCATACCCATGGCAAAAACAGCACTGATATCTCTCTCCGTACAGCTTCCGGTTCTTCTACCTCCTCTACTGGAACTTCCACTGGCACCCAGACCTCCACCCAGACCGGTCTGACTACCAGCGCTTCCTCCACCGGCACTGCTACCGGCTCTGCCGCTGCCTCCGCCACTGCCTCCACCGGCGCTGCTATGGGTCTTGTTGCCCCCGGTGCCGCTGCTGGTCTTCTGGCTGGTGTCCTCGCTCTCCTGTAAGTTGCAACTTGAAGATTGGCTGCTGTGCCGAGCTTGGGTATATGTCTAGGCTCGGTATGACTTCAGCTTCAAGGTGTGGAGGGTTGAGATTTACATTTTGAGAATTGGGTTTTTTCGTGGAGGAAGGGTAATGAATGGATGGATTTCTTCTTTTTTTTCTTTTTTTTGCAGGTGCTTAGTCTGCCTTTCGGGGTTCCATCTATTGATATAGACTAGGTATGTAATCGGACGTTGCATGCATGGGCTTGCTTTTTTTTTTTTTTTTGGCTTTGTTCACTTCGTTTGTATAATACTCCATAATTTCACCCAAATCTCTGTCTATTGTCGTCATTTTGTCATTTGATACCCCAGCCCCGGGAGTGCTATCTCTAGGATTTGCGGCAATCGGGTTCCTTTACTTCTTGCGCCCTTATTTCACACCTTTACCACTCCCCCCATTGCCCTCCATATTGGCCATTTGAGATTCAAGTATCACTTTCTTCTCTAATAGCTTTTGGGGTTCGATAAACTCCATATACAATCATGTGATATAGCAGCAGCTCAACCCGCCTCTGCAATAATAACTGGCCTGGACGATGTGGGACCACCAAACCCGTGATATATATCCACTTCTTCCGTCCCGAGTACGTACTTACCATGAGCACCGGTGACATGTGAGCATATTAGCTGTTATTTCCGGCTCGACTAGGTGGAATTTAGGAACCAGTATCTAGCCAGGATAATGAAATTCTGATATTGAACTCCAGCACGAATCAGCTCTAGCATGTGATTCTAGATTCGGTACCATATTGGCAGAACATCAAGACTGGGGGCTTTGACTACCATGAGACATGAGACCTTGGACACAACCACAGCCTCACTGGCGGTACTTCTAGGTTTCTGAAGTCCTTTCTTCCATTTCCTTTCTCGCCAACGCCTTCTTCCTCTTTGCACTCTCTCGCGACCTCCTATTTTTGTTCCGTCTCCGCTCCTCCCTCTCGGTAGCAGTAAGCTCAGGTTGGCGTCTCTTATTCATGTTCGCCTTCTTCGCGACTGGGGTCCTAGCTGTCTGTTCCTCGCCGTCATCTATTTTATTAGCCTTCCGCTTTCGAGAAGATGAGCCCTCGGTCTCTCCTAGATCCGTGGACTTGTCGATGGACTCATTGCACGGCGTCAATTCGGACATCGGCATTACAGCCCTTGGCATCTGCTTCTCAGGCATGAGGGCTTTTCTCTGCGCCGCTGTCTCCCGTAGCGTGAGGTCTTCCTCGTCTGCTTTCCTTTGCTGGTTCTCCTTTCTCTCCTTCTTCTTGGTCGCCCTCTTTTCGTCTGAAACTTCCTCGATTTCATACTCCGTCTCTTCAGCCTCGTCATCGGTGCCCATATGTTCAGTTTCCTTTCCCTTCAGCACTCTTGCACAAATCTTTCTCTTTTCAGCCTGATCGTTTTTGATGGTCTTTTCTGCACAGAATTAGCTATGACACTTGTTATGTGCTACTCAAGCCTACCTTCTCGGCTCTTCATTTCCTGCATGAACTTTCCCACAGCCTCGTGAGTTACAGAGGCCCTTGCTATGCAAAGGTCGGGTATTTCATTTAATCCCTCCCAATCCACTTCATCCGAGCAATCGATCCAGCGATTGCTTTCTGGTGGAGTATAGAAGGCTTGCTTCAATATAGGATTAATGTGCTCTTTACTTCCATCTGGGTTTGTGGAATGGTATCGGCCATCCCTGGCCATTTTAGCACCAAATATTAGAAAAATACAAAAGGGCAAAACTCACAAATGGACATAATGGTAGCTATCATTACCGCCTTCTCGCGCATATTGGTGTTTGCAGTACCAGTTTCTCTAGAATTTAGAATCAGATTGATCAATAGATTAAACATATTTATTCAATCATCTATCACCTTTGTGCTGGGCCTTCCGTTGAACTTTTCCCTGACGATTGTATACTTGCCAAAGACATCCTTCAAGGGGGCCTGCGTTGTCTAATGTTGGTTCCATGATTAGCATTTGCATATGATTGGACCAGCTATTCGGCAACTTGCGGTAGTATCAGAGGGATCAACACGTTTAGCTTGCATGCGGAGTGGTCTCCCCGACAGAGTAGAACCGGAAACTCCCATGGTTATTCTAGTTATCAAAAAGTCAGGAAATAGCTAGTATGAAGCTATTCAGGGGAAACACTAAAAATAGAACGGAGTATTTATTCCGATATTTCTTCTTCTAGGGCTAGTACAGGTGGGTCTATCTGAATATATATATAGTGGCTGCGGGGGTGATCTATATACTTGCCGGTGAATTACACCTTTGGATTTCACAGAGCTAGTTGATCAAGAGTTTGGAATTGAATCATGTTGATAAACTCCACGCAATCCGCAACCCTATCCATTGCTATAAACCACAGGGTGGAACTCAACCATGTATATTTGCAGCTCTCCATGTCCTTCAACAAGTTTCCGAATATCACCGAGAACAGCTTTGCGAGCCCACGCTCTCCGTCGTGTTTCTGTGTTCTTCCATGTCACCATCGAAATCCACGGTCTCTCAGGTCCTTTTCCATGGCGCTCTTCATATAACATGTCATCAGTGCACCAGCCACTGGCAATACTCGAGGGCGCGTCGTTAAACACAAGAAGATTTGTGTTCACATCCCGAGAGACTTGACAAAACTCTTCTTCAAAGTCCTGGGTTAAGAATCTCGCAGGGAAGAAAGCAATGAAGACATCGGCCGTGTAATCGTTGAACTCAACCAGAGGCACAATACCAATTCCCTCCTCGTAGGTTGTATGGAACAAAACAACCGTGCCATCAATAATTGTATTAAACTCATCCATGGTGGGTTTGTAATACGGAGCAGCCATGTAGTTGAGGTGAGATTCGAGATCATCCCAATCTCAGGAAGACTGTTATTTTGTGCTTTCATCTGATTTTCTCATTACGAAGAGACTCACCAAAAATCATAACCAGCACAGTAGGGTCTTTTTCGTCCAATCCCCATACCATCCTCTGGTATCCAGGCTGCTCAGTTGCAAGTTGGATTACTGAGTTGAGGATCTTTGCTGCCTCGCCATTCTCATCGCATGGATCAGCCCCTTTCACCAGGGGAATGATGGCGACTTCTGAGACAGGGGGCCCCATATTTTGGAGTAATAATGATCAGACGTAGTTTGAGGTAGAATAGTGATAATTATAGATGTAGAAATTGAAAAGAATGGGAATTACCTTTTATGGGAACCAGGTGAGTGGGTGACTGCATGTATATCCCGCAATAGACCTGGCACAATCCCCGATCTATTAGACAGGGATGCAAGCAATTAAACTGCATGGATTCTTGACAGCTGTCAAGATTATCTTGCTCTGCTCGTTATTCAACAATAGCTCCAGCTAATATCTATTCAATCATCAGAAGCCAATCGTTCAAATTCCGGCTGTAGCGGTAACAAGGCAGCAATTAATTAAACAGATTCAAAAAGCTACTTTATAACATGAGAGAAGCGATTCCCCGCTCCGACGTGTACAAACACGCGAATCATTGAGCACTTACTTTGTATATTTATTTATTTCATGCATGCAGGGTTGCATTCCCAGCATATATGTCCTACATATTGATCGGTGTATATGGGCGACGAAGTGTGCTACCAAGACCAGGGTAGGGTTGTAGACCGTGATATCAAGTAATAGAGATGCATACGTTGCCTTCCCCAAACTGATTCACGTGTGAATTCTCTTTTCAGTAGGCCAGTACTATTGAATGGATATACATATGCGAATACACAAAGGGTATCTACCTACAGGGTATATCTGATCTGCTATTTTCTACCTGGGGAGGACAGGTCTGTTTGCTCTTATTTTTAGTAGTTTCTCTTTCCAGTTCTTATATAATTCGGGATCCTGGGGTCAGACTTAGTTGAGTGCAACATGACCTCCGAAGTATCTAAAGTGTGATGTTGAGAGTCAAAGAGTCGAGTACTGCAGTATAACCTCGGGTTTTAGGTGGAACTGAAAGAGACAGTTCAAAGAGCCCAATCAATTAGCAATATGCAAACTATACAATATCGGCGACCTTCCATTTCATTCTTGCTGTAAAGATATTCTGAAATTCCTTGGGGTGTACATCAATGGTTCATAGGAGCGTTCTACCTAAGAAGTTGTTGGTGCGCTTTCATAAATTCCTCTCCTTTGAATTGAAAGTCCGAAAAGATGGCTAGGACCTGGGTGAGCTCATTAGAATGGAGAGCGTCTAGCTTTATCAGAAACACGAACCTGCATCAATTTGTACTGGGCTTTACCTTGGTCACTACGAGAAAAGTCAAGACGATAGGTACTCTCATCATGCAGGTATGAAGGATAGTCGTTATCGTCAGGGATAGAATTATCACCAAACAGGGATTGATTTTCAATCAAACATATGCAACCAGTCCCTTTCTGGAGGTTCTGGAGGTCCTCAAGCATGATAGTCAAGGCGTCCACGCCAGCCAACTGTAAGATCTCGGCAACCGAGAGTGTGGCGCATGCTTTGACTTTTGTGTTTATGGACCGCTTCTTGTAGAACTGCTGTGCCTGGACGCACAGGCGAAGAAGAGGCATTTCATCTGAGTATCTATAACTTGTAAGCAAGACGGCTGGGACTGAATGTCTGAATAAACCTGGCTTACTTCTCATCAAAATGCGCTTTTGCTTCGTGAACAAAAGGTGACATGGAAATACAACCGGCCTCACCAGCCAAGACGACTTGTTCCATCGTAAACACCGTCGTTGCCAGGGTCTTTATCCCGCAAAGTGCCAATTCCCGACATGCCTGGAGGCCTTCCCATGTGGCGGCCACCTTCATGACCAACCGATTGGTGTCGTCTAAAGCGGGATCTAGGAGCCTGCAAATTTTATGTAACCCTAACCGAATTTCTGTCAGCAGGGTTCGATCGTACCATTGATAAGCAATATACGTTTTCCAGTCTCGACAATCTTCTCCGTGCGAAAGGAGTAACACGGATTTGCCATCACATGCACAGCACCAGTGATGTTAGGAATAATAAGGAAGGCTAGCCGAATTGCCTGTGGGAGTTGAAAGTCAGATCAATCTATAGGGCAGTAGAAGGGAGTTGCTAAAGGCTTTGGCTTACCATGACTTCAAATGCTAGCTCCTCCAGCCTCAAAGTTGGGAATTCAGACTTCACCTTATTACTAAAAGCGAGGACTTCTTTTACCCGACCATCGTGGCGTGGCTTGATCATCTCCCCGTAAATCTCTGCCTGTTAAAGAAACAATTCCAATCAATGAATTCCTCTGATCATCATGTTTGAAACATGATATACGTACAGGATTAGATGTGCCATCCACACACCCCGGGACTTCCGTCGATACTGGTGCAAATTTATTAGCATATGACACCGAGCTAAGAAGATGGATGAAACCGAGTATAGTGTCATACCGTCAGCATCAAAGCTATCGACATCGACCTGGGTCTTTGAGCGCAGGTACTGCAGCAGATTGATTTGACACTCATGCATTTTCAGGTTCGGTTAGGTACCTAGATAGATGTGGGATACTGCCCAAGAATGTGGAGAAGACTTTTGAAAGTTCAGAATTTGTTCGCTTTGCATGATAGGGGGCTTTTATAAACTCTAAGGTTAGGGTTGTTGAATGTTAGGCTCCGAATAATAAATTACGCAAGGTAACATATCCTATCTCTGCTAGCGTAAATACTCTACTCCGTGCCCAGGAATATACCTCGGTGGCATTTTTGTGAAAATATACTCACAGCGAGTTTTCATCATCGCAAAGGCTCAGACGAACAATTAGAGATATCACCATGCATGATTTGTACATAATAGCAACATATATACTTCTAAAGCTTACTGTGAATGCTGTGTGTTACTCATATATGCTGTGTTACTCATGTATTCTGTGTTACTAGATCTCTTGCATCTGATCTTTCCTGCTTAAGTAGGTTTGTGTTGTTGAGAAGTGGAGACGAGTACTGTAGTATAACGTCGGATTTAAAATTAAACTGAACGAGACGGCATAAATAGCCTAAATATCAATTAGAAATAGTCCGAATATGTAAGCTAGTATAGAACATCAGAGTAATATATACTGGCTATCATGATCTAGAGCCTATTTTGCCTGTGTATGCCACATCGGCCACAACTCCAAAGCCTTGGAGGGTTTAAAGTGACTATGTTAGGACTACATATGTGCTTGAAAAATCAGTATAAAACACTTAATGAATTACTGCCAGCTGGGAAAAAGGAAAATAAATAAAGCATGCTGTGCGCATGAGACTGGCAGGTTTCATGTAGCATCGTCATCCCAGTCCTATGTATGATTAAACATAGCAGGATATCGCCACATATATTTATCGAGGCTGACGACAATTGCTTAAATAATGCTAGTGTGGGATGTATCACAATGCATGGCCATGTAGGTTGATCAAGCATTAGAGCTACCAAGAAACTATGACTGCGCACTAGTGTGAAATAGAGAAGAAGCGATTAGACTGGTTCGCTGGATTACGATACATTGCTTCATTATATAGCTTCAGAGGCTGCTTCCCTTGACCCTTGTTTCAGATTTTGTGCTCTCGTTTCACTATGTCGCCGTCTCCCCTTGGTGTAAGGAAGCTTGATACAAGCCTGTCGAGGCACGCTGGGCTTGCTCCGCTTTTTAAGGCGCAGGCCCGGCTTCTTGGCCCAATGACAGCCATAGAATATGGCGAGCATACTGTATCCTATGAGGAATTGCACTTGAAATCTCTCCAGCTCGCGCAACTGATTCGACTGGGAGCGCCGGAACCAGGAACTCCAATTGCGATTGCCATCCCCCGTGGAATCAACCATATTTTGGCACAAATTTCCATTATTTATGCCGGCGGAACCTGTGTGCCCCTGGACACAAAACAGCCGGACGTCTTTCTCCGGAATATACTCCAAACCGTGAATGTGAAGCTAGCTTTGGTGGACATCGAAAATTGGGGTCGACCCCTAGAGATCGACAATATCCTTGTGGACCATACTCTGAGCCCTGAACTATCCGATGAAGAATCTGAGGTATCCTCCAATGGGCCATCGAGCTGTTCCCATATCCTTCATACCTCGGGTACAACGGGGGAACCCAAAGCCGTCCAGATTTTGGCTGGCGGAATCACCAACTTGGCATTCAATTCCACCAAGCTATTTCAAGACGGCCAACGCCTTGCGCACATCGGCAATACGGTCTTTGACATAACCTTGTTTGAAACCTGGGTTTGCTTGTTGAGAGGTGGAACAATAGTGGTCTACCCACATAATACAGTCATAGACCCCGTTATCTTCTCGCAGAGTCTCCGAGAGGACCGAATCGAAGTTGTGTTTATTACTACCGCATTGCTAAACACAATTGTGAAAACCTGTCCGGGGGCATTTTCCACAGTTCATACTCTAATGACCGGTAGCGAAATAATCAACGTGCCAGTGATCCGGAAGATATTCGATCATGGGCCCCCGGAGCGAGTAATCCACATGTACGGGCCGACTGAATGCACTGTGTTTGTAATCTCACACGAGATCACCGCAGCAGATATTTACAATGGTTGTATTCCACTCGGGAAGCCAATTGGCAATTTTCAGCTTTTCATTGTCGACGAAAATCTCAGACAGGTTCCGACGGGCAGCGAAGGGGAACTAGTAATAGCGGGTGCAGGAGTTTGCGGAGGATATTGTAGGAATCCTCTAGCTAACATCAAGTCATTTATAAACCCCTCACATCTTCCATTGAAAGGCACCACGATGGGATTCCCACGTCATGCCTATAGGACAGGCGATATCATGCGAGTGAACGAGTCTGGCTTATACGATTTCGTCGGCCGCCAGGACAGACAAATCAAGATCCGGGGCCATCGCGTCGAGCTAGAAGGTCTTGAGAATATCTTCTTAGGCACTAATATTGCCTCCGCGGCAGCGGTTGTCAAGGTTGAGCCCAAGGATGCCGACACGGGGCCAATACTGGTTGCCTATATTGTACCGCAGTGCATCCATGTCGACCCCGAGGCCATAGTACGAGCATTCGTCAACCGCGCTCCTCATCTTCCGATGCCTCGCGTCGAGCTGCTTGCGGAGCTTCCATTAAGAGGGACAGGGAAGTGTGATCGACGGAAGCTTGAGCAACTGTATATAGAAAAGATGAGGGTCGTGCGTGAGAGTCAAATGCACTCGAACGGAGGTATCGACTCTGTGGAAACGTCTTTGGAACATATCTGGCTCGAGATACTGGGGTATCCAAAGGACCACCTGGATTCTTCTGATGACTTTTTCCATTTGGGCGGAACTTCACTGCAAGTTGCACATCTGATCGGCCGAATTCGACTTTTGCTAGGATCTGAGCTGCGGTCCACGGTCCTGTACGTGAATCCCACACTAGGCCAACTCACACAGCTAGTTCAAGAGCTCAAGAACGGAGCAGCTTTGCCAGACCCAGTGGATAATCAAAGCATTCTGGCTCTGGATTCGTTGTTGGGTCAAGAATTACAGGTTAGTCTCGACCCGGTCGTCGACTGGCTCGACGCTTCAGAAGGCCGAGTGTTCCTTTCCGGAGCCACTGGGTTTGTTGGCGCCTTTCTTCTCGCGTCACTGCTGTCCATGCCACAGGTCACTCAAGTTACATGTCTTGTTCGCGCCAAGGACACATCCGCAGCCGACCTGCGCATCAAGGAAACACTAGAGAATTACAGACTGCGTTGTTCCCAGGAGACCAAAATCGTCCCTATCACTGGCGACTTATCACTCCCGCGCCTTGGCCTTACGCAAGAACAGTACAATCACTATGCAAGCTGGGCGAGTGTGGTCTTCCACTTGGGGGCACTAGTCAGTTACATCCAGCCGTACTCCCGTCATCGAGCGGTCAATATCCTGGGAACATTAGAAATGGTAAGATTTGCCAATCACTCCCGACCAAAACGACTCATCTACTCATCAAGCATCGCTGCATATGGACCGACGGGATTTGTCCAGGGAACCAAGACCGTCCCAGAGGATGAGAGACCATTAAACCACATCGCCGCTTTGCGGTATGACACAGGATATTCCCAAAGCCAGTTCGTGGCGGAAAATGTGGTCTGGAATGCCATCCGCAAGGGTTCGCCGGCGATCATCGTCCGTCTCGGGTATGTCTTAGGACATAGTCAGACGGGAAGAGGGAACCCCGGTGACTTTGTCAGTTGTCTCATGTCATCCTGTCTTCAGCTGGGTCATTATCCCATTGTACCGGGGCAATGCAAAGTGTTTGCCTCGGTAGATTTCGTGGTGGATGCGACGCTGCGAATCGCCGCTTTCGAGGAAAATGTAGGCCATGCCTATAATCTGATCCAGCCGATACCCATAGATCTTCAGGAAGCCTTTGGCCTGATCAGTGGACACTGCTCTCACCCGCTGCAAGGTATCTCGTTTCCCCGCTGGCTAGAGATGTTTGTCAGCGATGCGACGAACCCACTGCATCCTTTTCTTCCGCTATTCCAGGAGAAGATATACACCCGTTGGGAAGTTCAAGAAAATGCGCCTCGCTTTGAGATCACCAACACTCTGTGGGCTCTTCGCAATAGTCCAGAGCTTCTCTTGTGGATGCCAGCACTGGATCTGCTTCGAAGGTACATCCCCGAGTGGTCTGCGGTTTCAAGCAATCCTGGCAGGATATAATTGCAGTATATTTTGTAATATGAGTCAATATGACCATATTATACATCTAATTCTGCAAATACCTATAGGACTACCAAAAATACCACCATGATAAGGCCGCATAAGCGGCAACTATTCTTTTTCTCTTGCTTCGAATCCTTGGATAACTTAGGCATTCAGACTGTCTGGCTGTGGTGTTTCTTCCTTTTGACCGATCGTTGGGCTTGACTCACTGGCTGAGACTAAAATCGGCATTTTCCGCCGTTGGAAGGCATCGTGAAATAAGTGTCAACTAGATCACAAAAGACATTGATGAAAAAGGGAAGTGGGTATTGGAAGCTGAAACCCTCCGGATGCCCCGCAGAGCGCATATACGTCTACTTCTGCTTCTACATATAAAACTACAAAGCCATATATCAAGAATAACTTTTACAGCCTCAATAAAAGAAGCTATCTACATGTACATTCACTCAATACATCCATTGAACCAATCAGGGTCCTCGTCCAGAGGGGATATTTCATTTCAAATCATCCAACACATACATGTAATCATCACCATACGTGCAGAGAGGTATAGTTCCAAGCCAAATCAAAAGACCCCAACCCCAGCCCAATGAATTCCATGCTTTTGAAACAAAACCATGCCTTAATCCAAATGCATTCTCCAAAGCCCATCACCAAGATAATGGCCTTCATCAATAACAACTCCCTTCCCTTTACTCTTAATCTCCTCGGTGCCAACCTTGAGCATACCAATCATACAAATCTCCTCCTTGCCCTCAGCCTTGACACCAACGATCTGTCCAGCCTCAAGCGCATGCTCGGCATCAGGTAGACGGCCGCCGGGGGAGGTGAGACCGGGAGCCATGAGTGTTGCGCCGGAGAGCACGAAGCGGATGGCGCCGCGGTCGATCTGGATTGTTGGGACGGCGGAGGGGTAGGCGTGGATGAGGCGGAGGTGGGGGATTGGGGGTCCATCGATGGGTTGGAAGAAGAGGGGGGTTGAGTCTATTGTGTAGAGGGTCACGCGATCGGGTCTAGGGTGGTGGGTTTGGTTAGCTTGGGGCCCGCGGGATACAATGCATGGCATATTCATGTTGGAAAGTTGGAGATGACGTTGCTGGAATTGAATGGCAAAAAATGGGGGATCGGGAACTGTACAATTTCACGGCTTCCAATGAGGCCTTCTTGGGCATGACATCTTCAATGAAGGGCTCGAGGCCTGGGTATGTCTCCAGCAGCTTTTGACGCAGCCCGCGCTGCACTGAGGACTTGACCTTAGACCGGTTGCTTGGGGGGATACTAGATGGAACACGGATGTTAGCTGGTATTTTTGGTAAACATTGGTGGCTAGAGCTATCCCATAGGAGCTATTTATGTCGTGATCTGGATTATGGAACAGCTCCCGCGGTCTTTGCGGTGCCTCAAACGGAGGAAGATGTGTGCTCCCATTTAAGAGTCAGGGGGTCCGAAAAAGCTACTGGCCCAGCTGTGGGATTGCCGTGAGTGGGGTGAAGGGCTTGACTCACTCTTTCTTAAACATGATGCTGGTTGAGGTTGTGATAATGTGAGAATCAAGCTCTTGATACGGAAGTGGGATGCGCGGGGATATAATCACGTGATTAATAGATTGCTTTGCATTTTTTTACTTGATACTAAATGCCTCAAAATAGAACAAAGTGTATGATAATATATTATTGATATTAGGTATGGATATCAGGTATGGCAAACTGCTCTTTAGGAATGAAGATAATTGAGCCATATATAGAGCACGAAGAGGGTAGATTGTGGTAAAAAAAACCATATTGAACCTAGCGGATACAAAAGAAGCAATGATGACTTAGATCAGACACGTCAAATTGGCGTACGAGAAAAGTCAAAATCTACAACAGAAAAAAAGATTATGCAGACTCAACACTGGTGTATCATTTAAAGAACTATTGTCTATGTGCACCTAGTGCTTAGCAGCACCGGCCTTAATGAGCATGATATCGCCGTCCTCGACGACGTAATCCTTGCCCTTGGTCATAATCTTTCCAGCAGCCCTGATGCTGTTCTCATCACCGTACTCACGGAGAGAGGTGTAGTTGTACACGATAGCCTGGATGAAGGTCTTCTCGAAGTCGGTGTGAATGACACCGGCAGCAGCGGGAGCCTTAATACCCTTGCGGATGGTCCATTGGCGAACCTCGTCCTCACCAGTGGTGAAGAAGCTACCGAGGTTCATGGACTGACGCATGGTAGTGATAATCTTGGGCAGACCAGACTTGGTGCCCAGGCTCTTGCACTCAGCCTCAGCGGCCGCATCATCGTGCATCAGGGTCAGACGCTCCTCGAACTGAGCCGAGACGGGAAGAATGGGGTCGCCGGGGGAGTTGGTCTTGATCCACTCGAAGACCTTGGGGAGGTACTTGTTCTTCTGGCGGATGTAATCTCTCTCGCTCAGGTTGACCAAGTACACAACGGGCTTGGCAGTGAGAAGGAACAGAGGGTTGATGACTTCGACCTATAACCAATTTGGTTAGCATGAGATGTCTCAAAGAGTTTGAGTGATATGATCATGTAGAAGTGGACTCCAAAATTTCAGCATATAACTTTTTTTCTCAAGGTGCCCTCGGATTGTGAGTATCCTTTTAATGAGGGCACTCAACGAGCTGGGTTAATTTCGAGCAGTGCTCTTATTCATCAGGTAAGGAGGTGGTGTGGATAGAAGGGCAAATTGGGTTGGGGAGAAAAGACGAGAAAATTTTTCAACATACCTCTTTGGGGTTCCAGTCACCCTTACGGATGTCATTGCCATCCTTCAGGAACTGAAGAATCTTGGCAGTAGTAGCTTCTTCTTCCTTGAGCTTCTTCATCTCCAGAGACTGTCCACCACGACGAGTCTGCTTGCTGAGAAGGTCGAGAGCCTTCTCAACAAACTCGATATCCTTGATGCGGAGCTCCTCGTTGATGATGGTCAGATCACGGCAGGGATCGACGTCACCCTCAACGTGGATGATCTCGGCATCATCGAAGCAGCGAACCACCTGGAAGATGGCATCGACAGCGCGGATGTGCGACAGGAAAGAGTTACCCAGACCGGCTCCAGTCGAGGCACCGCGGGTGAGACCGGCAATATCGTACACGGTCAAGTTGGCAGGAACCTGCGACTTGGGCTTGTAGTGCTGGCAGAGCCAGTCGAACCGCTCATCGGGAACGATGACACGGGCCTCCTCGGGGTCAATAGTGGCATATGGGAAATTGGCCGGGTTACCGAGGGAGGACTTAGTGATGGACTGGAAGAGTGTCGATTTGCCGACATTGGCAAGACCAACCTGAAGCCATGTTGTTAGTCAATCATGGTTGGGAAGAAAAGAAGAAAATTTTTGTGGGAGGAAAGGGGGGCAAGGGGGTTTAAATAGTTTTTTTCGGGAGTCGGAAAGTGGACTGTGCTGTGGAAAAAGGAAAAAAAAAAGAAAGGGTGGGGGCCTAGCTCACATACGATACCGCTCTTCAAGTTGTTTCCTGGGCGGCCCAAAAGGACCTTTTCCTGGACTACCTGCTTCTTGGGAGGCATTTTATTGGATTTTTTCTTCTTGCTTGAGTAGAAGCGACAGAAGAGAGGTGGGAGGTGGGGGGAAGTCGAAAGGCGGAAGCGGAAACAAGGATGGAGCGCGCCAAATGCAGAACCAGCTGCGGATCGATCGACGATACGAAGAAAAAGGATGGAGGAAGTGGAAGACGTGATTGCGGATGCCCACAGAAATTGTGGACAGGGTCAATGAGTAAAAAGAGAGTAATGAATGCGTGTTTAGCTATCAAAAAAGCAATGTTGTTGAGGTACGCGCCAGATATCTTCAAATTTTCTGCCTGCAGAGCTATTACCGCCCACGTGAAAGTCAAGCCCTGACGACGTCACCACATCGATGTGGGTGCCATGTACGTAATACTGTGTGTCGAGGGTTATTAATGTACATACATAGGTAACTACATTTGTAGGCAGAACAAGACTACATCGTAACAAGATGGGAACAGGTTGGCTTAAAGAAGAAACCCCAGAAGAGAACCTATGATACAAATACACCATGAAAATGAGATATATCATCTCCAATCCCGCCTCAGCAGAGATAAATAATGCAAACCCTTTTGGGTGACCCAGCCCGAACCTATTAAACGCCAGCAAAAAACAGAGAAAAAAAGGTATAGGTAGCAAGAGAGAAACCATCATTAAAGATCCATTGCATCGCCATGCTCCGATGTAGTGTCAACCATATCCAGCAGCTTAGCATAAGGCACTGTCACACGTTGAAGGTCACGGTGTTTGCCTAGACGAAAGTGTGTCAGTAATTGAAGCGATAAGAAAAGAGAAGCATGAGGAACAAAAACATACCAAGTGCTAAAATCACCTCCTTCAACAATGTCTCCCGTGGCCAGCCACACAGATCATCCGATCCTTCGCGCCAGTTACGGCCTTCGCGCTCATTAGCCTGTAATTTCAGGACTCCCTCGCTGGCATCGTCTTCGTCCTCGAAAAGACCGCCAATGAGGCCCTTCAGGAGCTCCTCGACCTTCAGCTTCAGACCCTCGGCACCAATACGCTTGGCGTACATGGATAGGTATAACCGGAACTCTTCCTTCGCACCCAGGGACAGAGCAGCAGCGAGACGATTCTCAAGATGAGCAATTGATACGCTGGACTCGAAAGTTTCATACCCTTCGCGTGACAATAACACCTTGATGAGACGCTGGAGGAAGTATGCTCTGCCGCGAAGGAGGGTCTCATTCGTGGTGTTTCGCTCCAACCAAGGAATGATGCCAGCTGCGACAGCTGCCTTGGCATCCTTGTTATCTTGCTGTGCGTCCTTGGCCTGCAAGTTGCTCACAGGTGCGTCTGTGGTGTTCCAGTACTGACTGCCGACGGCCCACCAGGCTTCCGAGATGCGCTGCCATGTGAACATGGATGGGGAATAGGAGTATCCTTCACCGTTAGACAAAGAAACGACGACTCGGCCTTCTGAATTAATTCGTGCGTCTGTTACTGCGGGAGCAGCGGTGGGGTTCGCGCCCATGGTATGGATTGCAGCATCCAGGACTGGCTGGAGAGAGACTGGTGGGTGAGGGGAAGACAAATGTTTCACATTCCAGACATAGCACATGCCCACAGAGGATATGCACAGGATCCACGGTCCATTGCACTCTAAGATAACAGGCTGTGCCTCGAGAACAAGTGCACTTACCAGACGGCGACCAGCCGGCGTCCAAAGGTAGATTGATCCATCCTCACAGCCAGCTGCCCACATGCTCTGATTACCAGTTACAAGCAGGACAGTCCGCGGTAAGAAATCCTGCCACAATGGCTGGTCTCCACGGAACAATGTCAGCCGTACTGGCTCGCGGTCCACCACACGGCCAGTCAGACTCGCTGGTGATGGGTTCCGAGCTTCGAAAACCACGTCCACACGACTCTTGGTAGAACTCGAGTCTGTACCAGGGGCAGGTTGTTCCGTCGGCTTCCCGCTCGAATCTAGCGCACGAAGAATCTGACTGCGAATTTTGGGAACTGCCAGACGAAGTTGACTGACCGACATGCAAGGATTTGTGACTGCGGGGCGAATGAACGCTGGAGTTGGCTGTTGACCGGTGGTAGCAGATTGAACTTGAGCCGGTAGAAGGCCGTCGGGGGTGTTGGCCATGATGGGGGTTGCACCGTTTTGACTAGCAAGTGTCACACGCTTTTCTACACTGCCATCTTCGTCGCCTTCTATTTGGGCCAGCTTGCGCTTGTTTCCAAGCAGGAGAGCAGTCAGGCCGCCCTTGGGTAGACCATCGAATGGTTTTGACAGGTCAACGATGGTGGTGGGGGCGTCAGCCTTGACCTGACTGCTGACAGATGCCATCAAACGGGATTGTGGGAGAGATGACTCGCCGGCCCCAGCTCCGGAGACTAGTAATGGAGCGATACGCTTTTTGCCCTCTTTGGTGTATGTTGGACGCTGCTTAAGTCGTTCCAGCTTGGCTTTGTAAGGGTCAGGCTTCTCTGATTCTGTGGCGGCAGGTGTCGAAGGAGTTCCATTGGTTTGTGTCTTTGTAGCGTCTGGGGCTGGCGAAGAGCCCCGAGCAGGTGTGGCCCCATTTGATGGCTGAGGGGCTTTGTCTCCATTGGTTGTAGGTTCAGCGCCATCACCCATCAGTGCACCCATTCTCCCTTCAACGTGCTTGATCTCGCCAGCCTTGCTCTTTTCCTCTAGCAACAAGCCGTCGGTTGTTTCTGTGATACCGGCGCCCTTTCGATTAGTTCCGAACTTGGTGAGTGATTTCTCATTCTCTTCCATTTCCGTGGCCCAGCCTAGCTCGCCATCTTCAAACCTGACCGCCACAATTGTGCCATCCAGGGCAGTAGCAAAGAGACATTTTCCATCAGGGGTCCATGCCAGGTCCGAAATAGCTTTAGCAGCCATTTCCTGCGCAACCACAATCGGCCGTGCATTGCTTGTAATCCAGATACTAAGGGATTTGTCTCCACCGGCACAAGCAATGACAGTAATGTGGTGTTGTGGTACAGGCTGCCCATCGGCTTGCTTCTTACCGGGTGGCTCGGTTGCATACAGTCGTGGGGAGAACGAACAAACCTCAACAGGTGCCTCATGTCCAATCAGGTTGATGTCGCCATCCCATGATCCACGGTTTATAATGGCCACAGAGCTCACAGGGCCGTTCACGGCATTTGCAGCTGCGATGTGCATCCCATCAGGCGACCAAGAGCAACGACGGAAATAGGCTGTCAAAGGAGAATTGGCGAATGGGGCTGTGATTGTTTGCTCAAGGACGAAATTGTTCATATGGTCGTGAGCTGAAGAATTAGGGGCAGGGGAGGTGAATCGGAAGATGCGAACGGTCCGGTCATCGCTGGCAGTTGCGAAATACTTGTTTGCTGGATCAAAAGTGATGCCTTTGACATGACTCTGGTGGATGGCTATCGTCTTCAACTTTTCAAATGAGTGACCTGACCACACCACGACCTTTGAGTCCAGCCCAACAGAGACCAGTATCGAGGAGTCGAAGGACCATCCAAGATCCTGGACATCATTGTCGTGGCCGATCAATCGCCGAATAGTGCGCCAGTTCTCGACGGGGGGTGCTTCATCAGTACCTACAAGTTTTCCCATAAATGTCAGTGTCTGTCTCCATCTCTGCATATACAGTGTGTCCAAAGCATACCAAATGTTGACGAGTGTGTTGGAGGGTTAGCGTCAAGGGTGTACACGCAAACAATCTTGTCATCTGCGCCTGACGCCAGGTATTTCCCGTTGGGTGAAAAACGGACGGTATGAATTGTGCCTGAGTGGTTGCTCATGGACGCCAGTTGTTTTGGCTTGCCCTCAAGCTCGGGAGTTCCGGTGCCGTAAATAGCCTCTGTTGACCAGATTCGCACGTATCCATCTAAAGCAAATCAAAAGCCAGATGTCAACCATAATTTCCTTCCCTGGAGCATGATCTTCGTGACCTCCACCTCAAAACAAAAAAAAAGGTCGAGCTCACCTCCAGCAGCTGTAACTAGTCGCTTCCCATCTGGCGAGACATCGCAGCTATAAACCTCGAAATCCTTGCGTTCACCTGTATCAGAGCAATCATATTAGCAAATTTGGCCCTTTAATGGGATGAATGTGGTTCTGCTCTCATAAAGCATTGTGTCTCCGTCCCGACGGTGTCGAGCAAAGAAAACCAGGGCGATCAAGCTCTGTACCTCCATGCGTGAGCCAAACCGGCTTTATGATATGCATCGCGCCCGTCCCGGAGCAAATTCACGGTTATTCGGTTTTTTCTCAAAGGTTTGGGGGGTCGTGTCTCGAGATAAGGTGATGCGACACGTATCAGCACCAATGTGCGCGGAGCGTGGGTAAGGAGGGGAGCGGCGCGGCGTGTCGGAGCTGGTTTTTCGGTGTTTATATGAATTTGACGTGGAACATGGCAGGACCAAGAGCCAAAATAAACAGGTTCCTCGGTCACGAGATTCAAGGAAGAAACCCAAAAAATGAGGCTCAGGTCAAGATGAGAGATGAGACCGGAGATTAAAAGGGCGCGAATCCAAAAGTCGCGATCTCCAGATTTGCCTGGTCCGAGCTCCCGCGTTGATAACCTTGAAAGTGTCTTTCGAACTACACTCCAGGGCTGCAAGGGCTAACACTTATTACTTTCTTTTTGGGGGAGATCACTGTCATTATCTATGTTTTATCATACGCAGACCTTTTTTGCTTACTGGTTTCATGGTTTCATCAAACAAAGTGTTACAGGGCAAACATGATTCTATACTAGAAAGTATAGCCACTTAGTGCATACCTGGACAACCGTGTCTTTGATGGAAGGATATAGTAAAAATGTAAAGATAAAGCATTCCTCAGGCACTGGTCCATTATATTTTTCAAATTCAATTACAGAATTAATTATATGTTGAGTCTCGGTGTCTGAGGTTCATCCCTTCCCTGGTGGATGGTGAGAGGCGAAACATCTAGATATCTCTTCCTTTAGAGAAGTACTACAATCTATGGAAGTATCGAATGAAGATTCTCCATTAGATATCCTACTACAACTAGTTTAGTTAACTGCTAGTTACATCAAAACACATGTTTATAAAGGAAACACAAATATCCATTGATTATTTATTATTCATATAAATCATGCCTTCATAATACAACAATTACTTACCAACATTATGACATAGAAATTTATTTCTTGCCGGATCCTCCGGATCCACCAGAGGGAGCAGTGTAGGTCGAGCTTCCCGACCCGCTGTTGTAGTAGGTGCTTCCATTGGAGTTGGAGTAGTAGTAGTAGTAGTAGTAGTAGTAGTAGTAGTAGTAGTAGTAGTAGTAGTAGTAGTAGTAGTAGTAGTAGTAGTAGTAGGAGGAGGAGCCATCGCTAGAGCAAGTAGTCAGAATATACTACTCCCATCCACTGCATATGCCTATGCCTCTGTATGACAGCTTCGTTCAAAGCAGGTACTTACGTATTGGAGTAGTGGTAGCTGCTCGAGTTAGACGTGCTGGAGCCGTAGTCGCGAGAGCAATAGTGGTTGCCCCAATTTGGCTTTTGTAAGTATCATATTAATTATAGTCTGCCATTTACCAAGAACATATGCATATATTGTGTACTTGGTGTCATAACATAGGAAAAAGGAGGCGGTATCTACTACGGAGCAACTGGTTATAAGTCTACAAGAGGCATGCGAACCAAACCAACAGGCCATGTACGATGTAGGTCACGAAATGCCACCTTGCGGACAACAATTTATTTTTTGATAACGACATATTTTATTCTGAACATTTTCTTAAGATATGGGAATCAACTTCGAATACAAATCGTAATCAACCATCTTATCCATCTGGCCAATACAACAGACTAGAACTCGCGACTATCCAAGATAAAAGCCATATCCTCATGAGCCGCCTCTAACTGACCAGCAACTGTGTAGTTGATATCGCGATAGATAGTAGTCGACTCTTTAAGGCAGTTCAAGGACCTAACCAAACCAGGCAGGATTTTCGCGCGGCAAAAGCCCTGGAACTCACCACGGAAATAGGCTAGGGGGCTAATCAGGACAGTTGTACACGTAGGGGACTTCCGGGCCATCCGCTCAGCGAGCCGTGAGATGATTTCTAAATAAAAGATCAGGTCACAAATGACTTTGATAGTTTCTGCGCGGCGGTCTTCCAGTAGATGGAGCGAGCGCGCCTCGCGGAGTAGAGTATCCTGGAATAACTTGCATTCTCGCTCGAAATGCTGTTCGTAGGTCAGGTGGTTAGGTTTAGTAAGAAGCGACATTGTTGCGGGTGGGAACTAGCGAATTGTCCGGTGGGAAATGATGAGCAATACTAGATAACGTGGGAAATATCTGGCTTTATATTGCTGTTCGACTTGGGATTGTTTCGTTCAAACAAATATGTGTTTTCACAAAGAAGCACAAAGCTTTTGAAACAGCGCTCTTCATTATTTGTCAAGACTCTCAGGCAAGCCGTTTACATTGATTTGTCCTTGTTCTTTTCCAGCTCATTGTTATCTTTGTTGCACAATCTTCTTTTTCCTTCTTCATGGATATCTATGCTAGCCCAACGAGGTCCTTCATGTCGATATATACTTACTATATATAGCACCAATCAGTCCATCATCTGATCTATACCCATGCTGATCATTCAAATCATCAACCTGCAATACTGATACATCAGTATGGCACCTTCAGAGCAGTCTTTGGTTCCCCTCAATCGTCCTGTAGGAATTCCAGCCACAACCCCAGGTATGCCTCCAGCTTCATCCACTCCAGCATGGCGATACGGCAAGATCCAAGACGAAGGAGCTAGACGCCAACGATGGCTCGAAGACCCCACAGATCCTACATGCCAAATCCAGCCCAGCACGCTGACAGTAGGCGACCTTGTAAGTACACACTGGTACGTTCATACCAGCCATAATAACATCCCATTCGAGGTTGCGGAGAATGCCTTCGCACTAGGATATATTAATGGAACGGTATACAACCAAACACTAACGCAGAGTTATGCAGGGGGCGAGCTTGGGTTTGTTGGCTGCGAAAATATATATGACATCCTTGTTGGAAAGGGAATTATCATCGCCGAGGGGATGTTCAGAAGCGACGGGCCTCAGTTTTCCCAGATTGCCCGGGCTCATATGCAGGAGATTGCTGAGCCCCAGAGTTTGCGACACTTCTATGCTTGTGATATTGTCAATATCGAGACTAAGAATTTCATAGAGAAGGTTCTCTATTCTTCGCACAATGATCTCACTTGGCCTCCTGCCTGTGCAGCACCACTGATCTGGGAGTATAATACACCCGAGTACCAGGGTCTTCTGGGTACGCGTATTGGGAAGTGCGCGGTGTATCTGGTTCTGGAAATTTTTCCTAGAGGTACGTATTATATTGCTAGGGTTGTGACCTGGGATGTGGATTGCTCAATTGAGATTAGGTTTGATATTGAACCTATTCCGGCATCTTTGGGTTCTACTGATTGATTCTATTCTTTTCGGGTATGTGTTTGGTTTGGATTTACTAGGATTTCCACAGCCCTTTTACTAGGAGCTGTCAACAATGCACCTTTTTTAGTGACCCCCATATCCACTGTAAATTCTCTAGGACTATGTAGTAATCTAGGTACGCGCTAGTTAGGTGTCGCATGTGATCTTACTAGCGCGGCTCTCGGCAAGTAAGTTGCGGCTCCTCATAGTTGCATGGGTTCCGGAACAGCTTCTGCCACGCACTCATCCAATCCACCCACACCAGTACACACACAAAGCCCCCCAGCATAACAGCTTAAACCAATCATGGTCCCCAAAATCTTCAGGTTATTCCAAAGGAAACACAAAGAGAAAGATGTATCCTCCAGGCCCAAAAGTGTGTCACCAAGCGCAATCGGAATCTCCGATTCCACCTGCTCAATCAACGGCGACCCCTTCAATGGATGGAAACTACCAACCCCAGCACCAGACCAACACATCCTCAAACTCAACACTCAAAAACGCAGCCATCAAGAAACAAGTCACTTCTTCCAGCTCCCAATAGAAATCAGGAGACTGGTATATATCGAGCTAATGGGTAACCGCCGCGTCCATATCGAGCACGGGTGGATGTTTCCATCGCCATTTCGTCCAAACCCGAAGCGGGACGGGAAGCGCTGGGATTGGTGGCATGGTGTTTGTCAGCGGAGTGGATCTTTTGTTGATGACCGGTGTTGGGACCGTGAGGATGAGAGGTATGCGAATAGACTCGAGGGGTTGGAGAGTGCGCCGGCGGGGACGAAACTTGGGGGCGTAGAGTGGTTGAGGTGTTGTCAGATCGGGTGAGTCTTAATAAATGGTCTTGAGTGCTGATTTTCTTTTTGGGTGTAGTTTGAGCATGGCTTATATCATTTTTCCCCAGGTATGAAGAGGCATTGACAGTGCTATACGGGACCAATGTCTTTGTTTTACGGAATGGATTAGACGCTCCGTTTATCATGTCTAGGCTTTTATCGCCGGCCTGCTCGTCTCTCATCACGTCTATGGAGATCTCTTTTGATTTCTGGTACAAATTAGATGAAAGACAGGCCTCGGCTTGGGAAAGGGTCTACCCGGCCTTGTTTGATTTGTTCGAGCATTGCTTTTGCAATGTTCAGAACTTGCGCTTGACGATGCATATGCCGGCCTGGCAGAAGGTGAGAGGGACTATAGACGATGGCAAAATAGACGAGATTCTTGCGCCGTTGGGGAAACTTGCACAGAGTCGAGAGTGGGCTGGTTTAAAGCTTTGTGTTCCGTTGGATTGGATCCCTTGTTTAACGGACAGGGTGGAGAAGCAGAGCAGGTGGGAGTTGGCGATAACTGACTGGTACGAGCGCACGCCTGTTGTCGAGTATGACGGTCAAGCGGCTCCGTGCGAAGTTACGGGAAAGGTGGCTGTTTGAGGCATCGATTTCACAGGTCCTCGGATTCTATATGTAATAATCTGTAGTAAATTTAGTAGTCTCTTGAAAAAGAGCGGGGTGGATTTAGCATGGTTCGATGCTAAACCCCGACTTGTGTACACAAGAATCAAGTGATGAAACCAAAGAGCTGATCTGACACGATTTATATCCGATGTTTCACAGCCGCCTTACGGTTCCTGTAAAGATGTAAGATACTGATACTTGTACATTGAGATATTCTCCTTCCTCGCAGGCTCCCTGATCAACAATTGCTTTATGTACACATACAGGAACCAATATGGCGAATTCGATGCCACATGCACAGCGAAGCTCGTGCTTTTTGGAAGACTCCTAAAGAAATGCCGGGAAACAATGGGAAGCCGATAGGCAGTAAAGGAAAAGTAAAGAAATGGAGATGGGAGGTGGTGGGTAAATGTAAGGAGCCCAATTCAAGAAGAATGTAGAAGAGCAGAGCGGGAAACAGCCAGCCCATGTACCCGAGCTGAGTGGAGGGACCAAAACAAAAAGAAACAAGGGTGGAGGAAAAAAAAATCAAATCAAGAGAGGAGTCGTCGTTCTCGTTTAGGTTGGGTGAAGTACAGACGCTTATTTCTTGTGTTCGCCGGCGACCGTCTCAAATCCTTCGTCCGCAGTTTGCGAGGCGATATTAGACGTTATGTTCTGCTCAGTATGTTCCTCAAAGAAGGTCGGCACCTGGCTGTTGTGCGGCGTCTCCGGTGACTGAGAGGCGTCTTCGACCCCAAGAGCCTTCTTTGCCAGTCCCCGGGCCTGCGTCTCGCTGACCTTGCCGTAGACAGCCATGGCATTGGCAATCATACCACCCATGTCTCCGACATTACCGGGAACAACAACAGCCGTGCCCTCACGTGCCAGGTTCGACCAAGCCGCGACGTACTTCTCGGCAACACTGAGGCTAATAGCATTGTGAGCGTTCTCGCCACCCTCCTCGATGGCCCGAGAAACAGCGTCAATGCCGAGCGCGGTAGCCTCGGCCTTGAGCTTAATAGCCTCAGCTTCACCAGAAGCGTGGTTTACCTTCTCAGAGCGCAGAGCCTCAGAAGCCAAAATAACAGACTGCTTGCGACCCTCGGCAATGTTGATCGCGCTCTGGCGCTGACCTTCAGACTCGAGGATCTCAGCTCGCTTGGAGCGCTCAGCAGTAACCTGGCGGTGCATGGCAGCAACGACGGCCTCCGGCGCGTGGATATCCCTAATCTCATAACGGAGACAGACAACACCCCATTCCTGTGCCGCCTCGTTGATGGCCTTGGTGATGTTTGTATTGAGATTGGCGCGTTCCTTAAGAACGTGATCGAGGGTCAACTGACCAATTTCGGAACGCATGGTCGTCTGCGCGAGTTGCGAAATAGCGTATTCTGCATCCTCGACTCCGTAGCTACAATTGACGATTGACGTATTAGCGATTGCTTTGTTCCGACTAGTCCAATTCCACGCAAAAACAAGAACCACCATGAAACCACTCACCTTGCCTTGTACGCATCGAAAACGCGCGTGTATAGCACACCATCCAGCTCAAGGGTAACATTATCCGCGGTAATGGCGTTCTGACTGGGGATCTCAATAGCGGCCTCCTTCAAGCTCTTCACGTAGGCAATTCGGTCCAAGAATGGCACAAGGATTGCAAGACCAGGTTCTAGAATACGGTCGAACTTTCCCATGCGCTCGACGATCCATGCTGTCTGTTGTGGCACGAATCGCACAACGGTGTTCGCGGGGAGCGTTTGGCGGTTGGAGAAATAGCTGGTGGGTCCCTCATTGTATGAACCGCCAGTTCTGAAGCTATTGAGAAGTGACTCTGGGGCAAGCGACCGAGGAGAATTTGACAGTGTTCGTCGTTGGATCTGGGTGAAAGGTGTGGTGCTGGCTGCGGAGGTTCGTGTAAGACGTTGGGGAAGGAGTTTCTGGCCACGAGGCCGGAGTAACCTTGACGTTTGGCGAGATGCGCCCTCCATCTTGATCAAGAGGTGAAATTAAATGGAAAGAGGTTTAAAGGAAAAGGAGAACAGTGTTTCGGATGCGCAGAACAAAGCTCGAGAGGGGAAGGGGAGCTGTTAGAGCCGGATCGGGATTGATTTGTCTCCGTTTGGAAGGTTGCAAGCTCTGGCTGCCTGAGGCAGGAACAATCGACATCATTCCATCAAACTCGACTTGCTTGATATAACTAGATGACTATATTATGTACATAGTTTATAACTAAAACATATCACAATTAACATTCTCTTACATAGCAAGCTCATTATCATGGAGTCCATAGTATGCATATCAATCATATCAATCATATTACTCCACAAGGACCTCAACATCCCAGTTTATGCAAAGAACGCAGCAGACAAAACAAAATCTTCTCCACAGGAACCCCAGCAAGAAGAAAAAAGCACTGAAATGGACCAATCCACTTCAAAGGATATATCCGACGAAGCACTGGGTAGACCGAATGGATGGTCTCCTAGAGAAGAAGAGATCGGCAATGTAGATATGCTGGATTCATTTTCTCCGATTGGCACCATGAACGATACTCAAAACACGCAGATAACCTCAGACAAGACTTTTAAGACATGTGCTTTTCTCTGGGCCATTGCCATGCTGATACTTGTTAAGATCCAGAGCCAATGAAAGGTCTGGATTGTAGATTGACTGGATCGATAAAGGAAAGCCACAACCTCAGGAAGGAAACAAGAAAAAAGTAGTGGAAATATCTATGTCAAGGGTCGAAAAAAAACGAATTTTGGGGCCCGGCACACCGTAGCGGCAGGCAGCGAAAGAAAGAGGGACTGCCAGTAAAATCATGCCCAGACGCCAGAACGTTTTGAGAATCTCCCATGACTGAAAAGCAATGAAAATTAAACAGGAAAAAGGAGATAAGTAAACTCCGTAGCTTCGAGTTGACCAAGAAACCAGATCGCGTAATTGCAATGAAGGGGTCACTTGGAACTCTAGAAGAAAAGATTGGCGAATATGCATGCAAAAAAAAACCATTTTGGACAAAAAAAAAAAGAATAATGCTGGTCATGAAAGATGAACAAGCAGTAAAAGGAGACGTGTCGCGAAGAAGCAAAATTCAGAAAGAAATGCAAAAGGGCTCATGATAACTTTTCTCCCGCCGTCTTGCTGGGTTGGGTATTGAAATATTTGCTGACTCTCAACCGGTTGTGTGAGTTCATCTTTCCACTGGCAATGGTTTCATGGATCGTATTGAAGACGAGGGTGTGGTAGTCCGATATTTGATCTTGTGAAAGATGGACCATGTCGTACATCACGAGGTCAGGGATGGGTCGACGGTGGAGCAGACAGTTCCGATAGAATTCCATAAGCTCGTTGAAACCGTTGTGAGCGTGTCGAGTCAAAAGATCATCAAGGGCTGAACGCCTAAATTCATTGTACAAATGCGAATTGAAATTTTTTGTCAAGCTGAATGACCAAGATTCGTAGGGCTGGGTCATTCCAAAGCTATACCTTCTTGCCGTTGATCGGCCTCGGTCGTTGAAAGTTTTTGGGACATGATTTGACGTTTCTGTGGACGAACGGTCCTTCCCCTTTGACTTGGGCGCCGGGTACGCTTCGGCGAAAGACTTTTGGGTGAACCAATCGGCACCGCCGATTGGGTATCGAAGATAATTTGCGTCAAAGCTATTTATACAGTCAGTCAGTGCCTCAAAGAAAAATATGTCTCATGTAAAAAGTTTAGCTTACCTCGTCGGGGTCACCGTCGGTTCCAAATCAGAGGGAAAGGGGGGTTCGGACTGGGAATCTAATCCACGCGCTGGGGGAGAAAAGTCAACAAATGAATAGTCCACGGGGAAAGACGAAGACGACGAAAAGAACGACGCTGTCGAGTCATCGGGGGAAACTGGGGGGTTCCAGGGGTATCCTACATTGGCAATCTCGTTCACTGCTGCGGGTAGCAATGAGGGCATGAATTCAGGAGCGGTAGAAGAAAGTGAAGTCTTCACATCATGGGCGACACCGTTGGGAACGAACTGGGGAGCAGATCCGTTGATAACGTTCTCGGAGTGGCTGTGAACCGGGGTGTTCTCGTCAGTCTTTCTAGCAGGGGCAGCTCCGTCATGCTGGGCGGAAGGTTCACGTTGGTCCACAGGAAGGACCCATTGTTGCCACTTGTCTCTGGGGCGCAGGCGGTCAACACCATCCTCACCCGTTTGGCACTCAACGCTACGCAGCTGACGGGCCACGTGACGAAGGAGTTCGAAGTCCTCAGTGAGGGACTTGACACGCTTGAAGCTAGCAAGGACGTTCAGAGGCACAAAGCCTTGAGAATCCATCTGCTTGCGAAGGAACATATCCTTGCACATGTTGTCAACCGAGAAGTAGTACTCTAATTGCATGGACAGCATGTTCATGAGCGAGAAAGGCTCCACGTATTGCTGCTGGTAGGGAACAGCGCTCATCGGGGCAGAGTTGACAGCTGGGTAGCCATACATCGTGTTGATATCACCTGGGAAAGGATAAACAACACCGTACATGTTTGCGGGAGTGGGCAAAGAGGGCGATCGGAGGGGCATACGGTTTCCTTGTTGAGACCCATTGGGGAGGCCATGCTGCTGTGACCGCTGACGGTCGTTGAAACCAAACGCCTTGGGGGGGAATGAGTTGTTGGACATAGAGGCATTGAACTGAGCGTTCTGGCCGCCGAAGTTGGAGTAAGCGCCACGGCCGCGGTTAGATCCACGACCTCCACGCTCAGAGCGGAACTCTCCACGCTCGCGGTTGAACTCGTTGAAACCGGTAGGGTCGGCAGACTTGGATCCGCCGTCGAAGCGACCGTTGCTGCGGGCTGCAGCCTGCGAGTCAACAGCCAGGTTTCCACCCTTCTGGTTACGGTCACCTGCGCGGGCATCCTGGTTTCTTCCAAAGGGCTTGCCCTCACGTTGGGGGCGAGAGGCGTTCTCTCCGCCATTCACCTGCTTGTTCTCCTCTCCGTTGCGAGCTCCACGGCCACGCTCAGGTGCCTGGGAAGCCTTGCGTGCATCAGCTGCAGCACCGGCATCGGTGCTCGTGGACCGTCTCGACTGGGCGGGAAGAGAAGCGGCACGTCCATTGCCAGCCTCGCGTCCTCGATCTCCAGAGGTCTGCTTTGCGCCTTGGGCGGCCTGTCCAGAGGCAGCCTTGTCGGTGGCAGCGGCGCCATTTCCGTGGGCTCCACGGCCACTGTCCCGGCCACCACGAGTGGCCCGTCTACCTCCACGGCCACCGGCAGATGGGAGCGGGGTGTTGAAAACAGCAGTGGGAACGTATGGAACGGGTGTCCACTTTTCTTTTCCGTGGGGTCTGATGACAGGGCTCTTATCGGTCTTTTCGTGGGACTTCTTCTTTTCTTCGCCAATCGCAACTTGGGGGGTAGGCCAGGCAGTAGCGTCTTCTACTGGGGGAACAGATGCGGCATCGCGTCCTTTTCCACCATCGGTCTTCTTGCGATCCTTGGTACCTTCCTGTGCACCATCGGCGCCCTTCTTCTTAGAGCCGGCCTTGGAGTCTTGCTTGGTGTCATCGGCATTTGAGGCGCCCTCGGTGGAGGCGGCCTTGCTAGCGGGAGCGGACTTGGGGACAGCCTTGACCTTGGCGTCCTGGGCCTCTCTTCTCTGTTGCCAGATGTTGACTGATGGGAGAGGAGCAGCCTTCAGCTCCTTGGGTGGTGATGGGGTCTTCTCGGAATCCTCGGATTTTTCAGTCTTCTCTGCGGCACCTTCGGCCTTCTCGGTCTGTCCCTCACTGGGAGCCTGCTTCTCAGCAGTGGCATCTGCGTTGCCGTTAGAGGTATTTGAATCATCCTCCTTTGTCTTGCGCGACTTGGAGCCTGTGCGCACACTCGGGCTTGATGTTCGAGAGTTCATGGCCTTTGTCTTAGCAGCGTGCTTGTTAGTGACGGTGGTGAAATCGTCATCCTTCTCCTCTGCGACTACCTCGGATTTTTGGACGGGCTCAGACTCAGTGGGGGCTGGGACATCATCCGTTGTAGTCTCAACGACGGGCTGCTCCTCCGGTTTGGAGTCGGTCTTCTCGGATTCTGATGGTGTCTTGGACGGGGTCGGTGTCCCGGAGACGCCCTTGGCGGCTTGTGCGTACGAAAACGTAGACATGTCGAAATAAGAGCTTATGGTGGCTCTAATCGGATGTGGATAAAAAAAGTGATGTGCGGTTTATTTTACCGGACGACCTTGAGTGACACTGGGTCTCAGTCTACGCCTACTGGGGGCGAGATGGCACCTGCGCAAAGTGAAAATCAAGACAGGGAAAGATTCCAGGTTCTTGTGACCCCACTAATCTGTAGCTTCCCGTCTTTTCAGAGAGGCTCTCAATTGTGTGTCGAAGGGTCGATTTCGTGCGTAAGCGAGACGAAGGACCACGGGGGGGTATCGGATCGCAAAAGGGCAATCGAGGGAGTTGTATCTGCTGGGAGGATCGTCTAGACCACAAATCGCATGGATGAATGGACCGTCGATTTCTCGGTGTGGAGGGGTGATCTTAACAGCCGTGACTTGTGAGCGCACAAGTTGTCAGAAAACAAAGAGTAAGGTGTGTTTATGGAAAAAAAAAATTCCCACCGAGGACGCAACGAAGGCACTGCCTTGTCAACGTCGCTAGGCTAAGAAGGGTTGAAAGGGCTCAGTCGCTGAGTGGGTGCAAGTCGGATTCACAGGAACACTGTGTAAGTCCTTTCAAGATTCGACAAGGATGCGAAGCACAAGATCAATCCCTTGGGGGAAAATGAGGACCGCGGAATCGGCACGTGGGAATCGGAAAAGGGAAGAATCTCGGTTCTCTCTGAGACGGAGAGGTACCGTAAGGGAGAAAGGAAGTCGCGGAAGAAGGGAGAAAACAACCCGATGCGGAGGGGAAGAGATGTAGAGAGAAGAGAGAAGTAAAATTATTTGGTTCAGGGCAGAACTGGTAGCGGGGTTTTTTCTTTACACGTAATTAATATTGGATGGGCACATTTTGTGTTTTTTGTATGGGGGGGTTTTTTTTTTTATTGTGGAATTTCGCATAAAAGGACTTTAGAGAAAAAAACAACAATTTCTCTTTGGTCTGATTTCTTTTCGTTTTGTTTATTTAAAGATTTCATTTCTTTGAATATATGTATCATATATCATTTCTAATTCAAGTGAGGGTGGCCTTGTCTAGGGTTTCCTTGGTCAATCCATATATATGTTGTCGGGCATCTCGGAGCTGAGTCGGTACTAGCCGATTGAGGCATATAATCCCATAGTACGGAGTACTTCTATACTTATTACACATAACAGACTGAACACATTATGAATCCCTAGAATACCCTGTCACCCTGTCTTATACATACCATGTCCACTTTTGGTTGTGTATTTACCGTGCCGAGGTCAATAGTACTCTCGGCAGTCAGGTGCCTTTTATACATACATGTATAGTCTATGAAACCAACAAAGAATCAGTTCAATCTCATCTAATTGAGCCGCATGTTTCTTTAAAGGGCATTGGCCCAATGGCAATCACAGCTCAGGCAACCTATGATTAAAATAGGTATCGAAGTGGCGATACTTCAGGGTTCTGAGGTCTCAAGCAACAAATGTCCAGCCAATTGGATGTCACTATGGCGTTCTTGTTCTAGACCTTTAACCAAAGACCTTTTACTTTATAGATCGAGCTTCTATTCAAGTCCTAACAATAGATATCACACAGAATACAACGGAATACCTATACGAATATTCGGCTCATCAACTTGCAGCAAGAATACATAGAGAGTACATCTGAACATGGCGGGGTCCACCGGAGCCCCTCCGGCCATTGGCGCACAATAGAAATATCTGACGTGGGAGGCAAGAGAATTCCTTTGAAATGACAACTACTCTTGTATACATATATACATATAGTATCCATATTATACAACCGTCAGATACTGTTATCAACTTAAGTATACATACGCCCAACTACAACCCAAATCCCCCGGCCCTTGTAATCTTCAACCCGTTGGACCGTTGATCGGATATACGGCCCGGTGATGGAATCGGGGTAAACGTAATACATATCAATACATTCAAATGAAAAAGGTGCCAAGTGAGGGATTACATATTAGATTACATAGTACCCTGCGAGAAAAGAAAATTACCAATGCTGATCATTGTGCGACGAAAAGAATGTGATATAATTGCCCAATCTTGGAACACGTGAACTGCCCTTACTAGTAGTACTGTCACTCTTTCTTTTTCGTACATGTATATTTTTTTATATATAATTAAACGAACCAATCCAATTAAACTAATTTACTCGAATACGAACCATCCCAGTTCCCTTTCACCCAATGAGTCCATATTCAAAGCATTGTGCTTTCGGCAGTGATTAGGGCTGAGGGCACGCGGAAACCATCGGAATAGCATAGTGGGTATGTAATCAGAATACGCGGGCTGTATTACTACATATAGTAGTATCCTGAAAACTACTCCGTGAAGTGCTTCCGGTCTCCGGGATCTATACCAGCGGGATTTGCCTGATATGAACAGAAACCGACATCTATGTAAAAGAGGGATATCATTGTCCTGCTAGAGAAAACTCCATATTCCATATTCCATATTCCCGTACCAACACCATAAAAACCACCTACCAATGTCGAACACTAACCAACACCTGTTCGCGCGCATCGAGATCCATCGCGCCCAGTGGACCTGTCACCAAGCCCAGGCGCATAAGGACCTGCCAGACGAGCTTGCGCTTGAGATTCTCGCGCACGCAGATCTTCTCCAGGGCATCGTAGCCATTGAAGTACTTGAGGAAGACAGGCCAGTACTTCTTGTGCAGGGCTAGGCTATCGTTGGGCGTGATATCCGGACTCGCGTTTTCATCTTCCTGGACGGGTCTAGGGTTGTCGGGGAATCGGGAGAAGATTTCATCAAGCCAGCGGGACTCGAGTGGAGATGCACGGTGCGGGGAAAGGATGAAAGAGGACAGCCGGAGAGCTGTTGATTGATCGAGAAGTTTGTGGGAAGAGCGTAGTTGGGCGTGTGGATCGAGTCGATTGGGCGTGGGCGTTTCATCGCCGCTGCCGTGACTGTCGAGGGAAGAGGACGAGGAAGAGTTCGCGTCGTCGTGTTCATCGTCGGAGTCACTATCATCGTCCTCGTCCACCGAGATCGAGTTTGAGTTGCCCTTGGACAGGTATCGCTCAACTTCCTCCTTGCGCAGCGCCATCTCCACGGCCATTTTGACCTCGGGTGAGACTTTGATGCGCGCGAAAGTGCGGAGCTGGGTGACCCAGCCGCCGCGTAGTAACCAGGCCAGGATAGTAAAGTATATCTCCTTGTGGTCTTTGCTGGGGATGAAGTTGCTATAAGGGCGAGGGGTACCACTGAGCGTGGAAAGCATTTTTGGCAAACTAGGGTAGGTTGGGAATGCTGCCTGGTAAGCAATCGTAGCTATTCCAAGCTTGCTTAAGTCACAGTTTGGAGAGACGATGTATGTGTCTCGTTGGTGGATGGGAGGGATGGCGCGAGCACGACGCCAGTATACAAGATGACTTGACAGCATCTGGATATGGGATAGTGGGATTCCCGATGATACTGATATCTGTGCAAATGACTTGGTTGGCTTGGAGCATCGGATATAATGCGCGAGTGCGGGGGCAAGTGTTCCCCCGGACGCTTCGATGTCCTTGACAATGGCGGCTTCACTGTCTAACAGAAGTAGAGCAAAGTGTTTTGCCAGGACTTGATGTGGCACATTGTTTTCATCCGCGCCTGGGTCGTCGACAGGGGTTGCACTGTCTGCTGTTGTGAGCCACAAGCCGGGGTATGCTTTATCCATAGGGCCAGTAAGGTATGGTGTAGAGGTCAAAGGTGGGATCTGGAGCGAGATGGAAACATCCGGGCTGAGCGATACGGATGCGATTTTAGATGCCGATATGCTGCTATAGACTGTGTAGATAGCTCGAGCTAGAGAAGACTGAGATATCAATTCGGAGTAAAGATTATGGGTTGATGTTTCTGTCCAGTATTATTGTCAGCTTGAGCGGGGTGGTTATTAGCAGGAAACATACTTGTCTCTCGTGCTCTTCTCCTCACTTGTAGAATATGTTGAGACTCCTTCCACACATAGTCGGTGCGAGCCTGTTCCCATTTAAGAGCTTTGGCGAATTTCTTGATGATATTCTCGTAGATTTCCTTCACACGCATGGAGTACTCCAGCAAAGGAGGATCTACAACAAAGACGACATTGAACATTGTCATGTGGTCTTTATCCTCTGGATCAAGCGACTCATCTGATTTCCCAGGCCGTCCACTAGTCGACCCGCGCTTGCTGTCTGTCGGCGATGTCAGCGACTCCGCAATGGAAGCGACACTGGCACCCAGATCAGGCGAAGTAACAAATTGCTCATCCTTCTTGCCCTCCTCGGCACTATCATTGTGACCTAGCTCCCCGCCGTCCCATTCAGCACGAGGCTTCTTCTGCTTCTTGCGTCGTTGCTTGCGCCATGAGCCATCCTCGCGCACAAAGACCGGCCAACCAATAAGTGCCAAATCATTTATGCCAACCTCAAACCGCCGCTTATGCCACGACCGGGACGGACTAAGCAGTTTCTCCCACACACTCCCAGGTACACCCAAAAGCGACTCCCAAGGCGGCCTAGAGCTCCCCGGACCATCATCCGGTCGATCAGACGCCATCCCCGCATCGTCGTCAGGGTCCGGATCGGTACCCGTAGTCCGCTTCCGAACAGACGAGCCGCGCGCGGAGCCCAGCGACGCTGGGCGCTGGGTTTCAGCGCCAGCAGGCGATGCAGCGGCGGGGAGATGATCATCGAGGCCGAAGTTGCTAGCGCGGCGACCCGCTAGCACGGAACTCCCACCAGCATGGCTCTGTGTTTCCCGTTCATCCTCGTCTTCATCGGAACTCAAGCCGCTCTCGGAGCTCGAGCTCGAATCGGTATTTTTAGATCGTGTGCGGGTGCGCGAGACGCTCCGGCCGCCCCTGGTGGTGGTTTTAATGCGGTTCTCGCTGAGCGGGTTCGGGGGTAGTGGAAAACAAGACGGGGGCCGGTGCGAGAGCGCACAATAAGGATTATTGCCACGAGGCACGGGTCTGGTGGCCGGGCGATCGATGACATTTGGTGGCTTGGGGCTCCTTGGAGGAGTTGGAGATTGTAAGAGTGGCTGGGCGGAAACGGTTTCACATGCGGGGAACCGCATATGGTATATCAGAGCCAACATATCACCACTGTTCAAATTGGCATAATATTGCGAATTTTCGATTCTCACTCATTTACACATCATATTTACTTATTTCACGTGTTGAATGTGTACCAAATACATTTTCTTATGTGCAACGCCTTGAATAATGCCAGCACTACCCGAATATCACGGACTAGCGCCACTCTTCCATATCATACAATATCATCCAACGTCTCCGAGTCCTATATCAGCTTTTCTGTCCTGGGTTTGCTGCGCTTGCAGTTGGTGTAGCTGGTGTCTGTTGTTTCCCTTCGTCGTCTTTAAACACTAACCCAAGGTTCTCGAAGTTATCCGGCGCCATGAGGTTCCTAATCACAAGTCGTCTGAATCAGCATTTTGCCTTGGCATTCATCACGGTCCAGTTCTTCTCCAATGGTAATGATCGGTGCTTGTGTGTATCGGGCTGACTTACTTGTCCATCCGGCAGGCAAGGTATTCCTTGGCCAATTTGCGACACGCCTCGTCATTGGTGCCTTTGTTCATCTTGATACACTTCAGATAACCCGAGATAACATGCTTGCATTCTCCTGCAGTGTCCCAAATTGTGATTAGCTCCATTGTCTTGGCCGGTCTTGCCGCATTTATTAGGGATATGGGCCATGTAACTGCGGGCTGGCGTACCTTCGTGGTCAAGAGGAAAGCTACCGCGCTCAGGTCTGCAGACGGTGTCATTTGGTTAGCACTTATGTAGACAATGGATTCAATCTCGTTCGTTTGATAGACAATATGCCGCAGGCGCAAATATGCACGCTTGGAATCATCCAACTCACGGTGATGGCTTGTAGTTCACCGACCCACCGCCGGGGGCTCCGAAACTCATTTTCAGCAAGATTGAGCGTATATCCGCTATAAATATCAACACAACAGGTTTGTGCTTTGGTACAGACGAGAAAGTAGCTCAGCGAGATGTGCATCAGTCGACGAACGCGAATCCAAACGTACAATAGACAAACAGAACAAACAAGACAAACAACACTTCAACCAATCACGGCTGCGGGGTACGGTCGATGATGCATGAAATCAACCCGGCGTCAAGAGAACAGGCCTCGGGCATTCGGATCTAGATTTATTGATAGGAAATAGATTGGTGGGGGTAGACTCGTCCTCTAATCATATGAGTCAAGACTGGTTTGCTCGTTTTGTTGTTTTTGTTGTTGGATTTTCCCCCTCGGTGATGGAAGTATATATATCGAGGAGCACCTCTTAACTCTGGATATACCTAACCAAACCTTTCACCAACTCAAATACATCGCTTTGGTTATAACCCCACTAGCTCCTAGGATATCAAACAAACGCACCAAATCATGCCTATGTACGTAGAGCTTCACCAACACCCGCACTGCATTTTCAACACAGACAGACTAACCGTGTTTATAGGAACCTCGAAGGAAGCTGCCAATGCGGCGGCGTCGAATTTACTCTCCAGTCCCAAACACCAGTTCCCTACCAACTATGCGCTTGCAGCATCTGCCGTAAAGTAGGTGGACACCTTGGGGCAGTGAACCTAGGCGGCATCGCCGATAGCCTGAATATCATCAAGGGCAAAGATCTGATCAAGTACGAGCCATCCATATCCACTCAATTTCACATTCGAGCACGGGATCTATCCGGAAACTATCGTTCCAAACACTGAAATACGCTCATTATATTATCGCTCACATATACTAACTCATGACCAGGAAATACTCTGGCATCAAAGACCGCGGCACACCAGATGAAAAGCTTTGCGCCTCTGAGCGGAACTTCTGCTCGAACTGCAGTACCATGCTGTGGCTCTGGGACCACCACTGGCCTGAGCTGATTCATCCATTTGCCTCTGCAATTGATACTGAGTTGCCTGTGCCCGACGAGATGGTGTGTATAATGGATGGATCGAAGCCGGCGTGGGCGCGGTGGCCGGAGGGAAAGAAGAGTGTGCACAAGGAGTATGGTGAGGATAGTCTCGAGGGATGGCACAAGAAGCATGGTTTGTTTGTCGAGTAGGGAATGCCATTGAGCATGGATGAATTGGTAGGTGTTGGGAATGAGATACAGGAGTTACGGGGTGACTGAGAGATCTAAGGGACACGCCTGAAGTTACGAATGGAGAAGTGGTTTAAGAAAAATATTGTGATATTAAGATATTATAAAATGACCAATGGCTCCTGTGATGCTTATTAGCAATTGATCATATCACGAGATGAGTGAAATGAGGGCAGTCAAGGAAAAGATCAGTTCTCCAAGGTGAAAATAGTTTATCGACATGATAGTTCAGAGATAGAACAGTATATTGGGGTTCATCATGCAATGAGATAGGAAATGGAAGCGGAGTAAACTCACGGTCAACGAGCCAAATGGTCCACCTGTGTAAGCCTATTTGTTCACTTATGTCGAGTTAGCGATGAGATTCGAGCAAAAAGCGTGAGTCAAAAGCGAAATCAAGACATGGCAACTAAGTCAGGCTTCGAGTCAGTCAGCATTAAATACGAATTCTCCGATCGACTGGAGGAAACATACCTCATTAAATCAGAATTTTTGTATAATGTTCATTCCCGGACACGAGGTCCAAGTCCAACAGTGTGAATAACACAATCATCATGATAGGTTTGACCATGTTGAGGAAGGGTAGAGAGATAGAGATGAGTGATGAATTACCTAGAATTTCCGTTAGAAATGCTGGTCTCAACTTGTCGATGCGACATGAAATAATTTTGATCAGGGCAATGGTTCAGGTGACGAATTCTCAACAAGTAATCCACTTCCCACACACCCACAGAGTTTGTACGCTCTGGTTTTGTTGGATGAAGGGAGGTGGGTACGTTATGTCCGCCCGTTCGTTCAAATTTCTTCATGCTAGGCAACAGCCGCAATGGAGGGAAGGGATTGAATCCAAGTGTAATTTACCTGAGTGAGAGATTGTTAGTCAAAGATCACTCAATGTATGGCTTGTAAAGTAATGATGTTTTTGTGATGGGTCAGACAAGGCTGAAACTTAAAAGTATGACAGATTCAACATGGATCTTCTGATTGAGGAATGCCTTTGCATGTCTATAATATAATCATCCCCGGGGGTTTGGGGTTGGAAGAAGAAAAAGATTTTCCTTACCTTTTGGAAAAAAAGAAACCGAGCAATATTTGCAGCGCTGGGATCAACCTCAGGCTTTGAGAACAGCTGGAGTGTGTGCCATCATTAAGACACAGTCCAAGCCGAGAAAAGAAAAAACAAAAGAAAGAAGAAGTGAGAGCTGGAGAATTCCGAGCGATACAGAAGGAAAGAAAAAAATTTGCGAGTGGAGCTCGCTATATAAACTAATGCGGTAAGCTACGGTAGACGCGTACGACCTTTGGCGTTGTTTGTCTTGGCATCAAACATCGGCGAAATACCTGGGCCGAGAGTTGGAGTGGATAGGATGAAGGAAACTAACTGTATTTGCATGTGTAATGGCCAGTCCTCACTAAAACACAAGGGATGGTTAGCGATACATCAATGGAGCAATACATATATACCACTGCGATGGTTGAGATGACCTAGTGACTGGTCTCCTTGGTAATGCTTTCCACCGAGTGCCTTCCATGCTTCATCATGCAAGTGCGGTAGGTCTTGTTGCCAATTTGGCATTGTAGACTGGTATCGCGACTTCCCGCAAGAAGCCAAAGAGCTTGGGCCTCAATTGTTGAAACCATGCAAGGTTGCTAGGCGAAGGTGCCTTGTCCATGACGTCAACATGTAACGGACAGCCTCGAGTGTAGAAGGCGGAAACTCCTAGCATGCAGGTTTTGGGCGCTCGAAACAGGTTTCTCGGCGAACAGATTCCTAAAATGCTTGAGTATAGGGTGAAGTTGCTGGCGAGAATGTATCAAAAACAAGTCCGACGGTCAGAGCCGGTAATTTCGTCGCCGCGAACACGATATGACCGTTAACATATGATTTTTGATCTGGCAATCAGCGGCGAAGACTGTTGATGTTGAGTGGGGAGTGTTTGCTAGAGCTAGTAGAAGGAATGGTATCACACGAAAGCTGACTAGAACCTACTGCCAGATTGTTAGCACAGCTAAACCCCGGACAGCTCATTGACATTCTAGGCAGAGAAAAGCTAGTGCGGGTTGGAAAAGGCTCAAGCTTGCCAATTGAAAAAGTTTCACCCTCCTACCTAATTACATACATATGTATGTATATGCTGGCTTCGTCCCAGACTCCAAAGATGTCATTTCCACGTCATCAACACAGAACCACAAATATGGCATTCGTCACCTTGACGTGTCTTTGATAATCGCGTTTTGTACTTTACTCTGAATTCGAGCTGGAGATGATAGTAGGACATGAACTGTTGAATAATTATTGAAACCAATCAAAGAGCAACCAACTAAAGATGTCCACAAAATTCAAGTTGAACACTGGAGCAGAGATTCCAGCCATTGGGTTCGGCACTTGGCAGGATGCAAGTGAGCAGGAAGATGCCGTAGCAGAGGCAATCAAAGTAGGATATCGTCATATCGATACTGCACGGGTGTAAGTATACTGGCCTCCTGACCGAGACGAGCGACAAGCTCAATGTACAGGACTGACTGAATACTAGTTATGGAACCGAGAAGGCAGTTGGCAGAGGCGTCAAGAAAAGCGGCGTCCCGCGCAAAGATATCTTCATCACAACCAAACTATGGAACAACAAGCACCACCCGGACGACGTAGCACCGGCTTTGCAACAATCCTTGGATGATTTGGAAATGGACTACGTTGATCTGTTCCTGATTCACTGGCCCGTGGCCTGGAAACGAGGCGAGGAGTTGTTTCCGAAGAAGGACGAGAAGCCGATCCTGGAGAATATCGACATCGTCGACGTACGTCGAACTCTCATCTCTTGGATCATGAATGCAAGCGCGCTGACATGAAGTAGACGTACAAAGCAATGGAACAGCTTCTGGAAACCGGCAAGGCGAGGGCGATCGGTGTCTCTAACTTCGACAAGTCTGAGATGGAGCGCCTGATCAAGAATACTTCCATCGTTCCCGCTGCGCACCAGATTGAATGTCATCCGTGGCTGCAGCAGCGTGATTTCACTGAATGGCATCGAAAGAATGGTATACATATCACGCACTATTCGCCGTTTGGAAACCAGAACGCTCTCTATGGCGAGAAAGGCGGGCCTGCGAAGCTGCTCGACGAGCCTGTGTTGGCGGAGATAGGCGAGCCTTACAACAAAACTTCTGCCCAAGTTGCTCTTGGTAAGTGTGATGTATCTGAATTTAGTTTTCATGATGCTGACTACAGTGTGATGTCGTTTGATAGCTTGGGGAGTCTCGCAGGGCCACTCGGTGTTGCCGAAGTCTAAAACGCCCTTGAGGATCAGGTCCAACCTGGGAGGCGACTTTAAGCTGAGCCCAGAAGATATGAAGAAGATTGAGAAAATCAACAAGAAGCTTCGTTTCAACGATAGCAGTGGGGAGTTTGGTAGAGACTTCTTCAATGATCTGGAGGGAAAGTGTTGAGGTATGTTGGGTATGTTTGAGGGCCCTGGGGGGGGGTGGGGAGGAGGAGTCAATCTAAGACAAGTAAACAGTAACCATTAAATGTATGTATGTTGTTCTGAATTGCGTTGAATTAACCCCCTACAATGAACATGTTGTGTGACGTCATACGAAGGCCGAACACCGGCAACTCTACGTTGTAATTGCTTCTACCGTCTCCAACAACTTGAAAAACAACATACGTTGGTCCAGTAAATGCATCATGTTACCAGCAGCTCATGGGTTTGCTTTAGTAACCCCTGCCTCGCGAGGACTCGGGTTCGCCTTCACACAACGGCTCTTAACCCGGACCGAGCTCCCTGTGATTGCAACAGCCCGCAAGAACTGTGATGAGCTCCAAGAAAGATTGCTTTCAAGCAAGGACATGCCAAAAGACGCAGAGCAGAGACTTCGTATCCTCCAGGTTGATGTAACAGGTAAAAAAAAGCAAATCTATTCCCGGAGACACAAGCTTCTCGGCCCCGGTAAGGCTAACCGACTCCCCAGATGAGTCTACGATATCAGCAATGGCACACACAATCCGTCAGAAATATCCAAATACACCGCTAAGGCTAGGATTGACAATCCCCGGTATTCTGCACGCGGAAAAATCACCCAGTAAAATCGACGCTGCCAATGCGCTGGAAAGCTTCAAAGTCAACTCCCTCGGCCCGTTGCTACTCATGAAGCATCTCTCCCAGTTTGTCCCATTGAAGTCCTCACCAGCATTCCCGACAATAAAGTCCAGCTCTACAATCAACAGTCAAGGTCCGCTGTGGTTACCCTCTCATGCCATCTATACAATGATGGCCGCTCGAGTCGGCTCAATATCCGACAATGCCTCAGGCGGTTGGTATTCCTACCGTGCAAGCAAGGCAGCTGTATTCCAATTAGCCAAGACTTTTGACTTGCATTTGCGCGCGAAGAGTGGGAAGAGCGCAATTGCTGTGGCGTTACACCCTGGCACTGTGCATACGGATTTTACCAATGAGTATTGGGGAACGAGGGAGATGCTGGAGCCGGCCGATGCGGCCGACAAGCTGTTGGAGGTGCTTGCGGGCCTGTCATCGGAGGTTAAAGGAGGGAGAGGGAGGTGTTGGGATTGGATGGGAAAGGAGGTTTTTCCGTGAGCTGTTCAAATTCGCAGAAAGTGATTTCCGCGAGCGCGGTGATCTTTTTATTAGAGCAAGTGTTTTTCGTTCAGAGGTGGAATAATGCTAATATGGCTCTAAATTGATGTCTAATGCCGGAGATTCTGTGAAGCCCAGACCGTGCAATTCCTCGTTAACATTGTGTTCGCTGTTTTCCCCATGTAACTCATGGAGCCGCGATGATATGTTTCCTCTGGGTATACCGAAAATCACGAGAAGCATTCTGAGGGACCGAAGAAGCCATAAACTGTAGATCAGAAATTGACTGTATACAGTTGAAATAAAGCGAAAGACCTAGAGTACCAAAAGGATATATAAGCTCAATGATCTACTACAATATCCTCTACTCCGTATAAGCTACTTGATTTCAGATATCTTGACATGTAGTGGAGGATCTGGCGATCCAAGGGATAGCGTTGCGGAACTTAAGGAAGTCCATGGGTATCAGGTTATCTATGATTAAAAGCATCGGAACAATGAAGTATCAACATGACGTTGAATATAACAGGGCAGAAGTGAGAAAAGCCCTAAAAGTCAGGTTGAACGCGTCGGGGGCTATCTAAGTGGGGTAATGATTAGGTAAAAACGCGGAGGTCCGGAGGTCCGCGAACCTGGGAACGCGTCACGTCGAATATAAGTATCCTCCTAATCCCCTCTCTATTTCCTTCCTCCAGAGTTCACCCAACTGTGCCTGCTTGGCCTAAACCCTCGTGGAGCGGGTCCTTGAGTTCCCCTTCGACTCTATGGATATGCACAAGGAAGGATTTCTCTTGCTCATACCATCCCGCTGAACGGCAGAGCTGTTCACTGGGATGGGACGTTTGTCAAACGGTACTTTTTGTGATCTGAGGCCTGCCCTCCGACCGATGATCGCTAGAATGTCTGCCGGCGGACGTCTTTTAGTAACTTTGCTGGTCTTCAGATTGGTGATATCGAGTGTCCCGTTATTGTCATCATGAATGACCGGCAAAGCAAGGCGGGTTCATCCTGTCTGTCTCTTTGCTGGAAATGATTGGTTTAGCAATTGTCGAAAGGTCTCATCCGAGATGCGCGCCAAGAAACCCTCGCAATTAGCTTCTAGTTACGCGGGATCCTCGAGGCGTTGTGTCAATGGTGGGATCCTAGACGCCTCCCATGAGAGTTTTCAGTCTGAGTTACATTGCCTAGAACAACTTTCCAATTGACTATGTCGTCCCCGCGGGAACGCCTTGGGGATGTTATGGTGGATGCTCGCTCCACATGCAGCACGATTGGGAAGGATATTCGAAGCCGTTTCAATGATTGATTCACGCGGGTTTGGTGTGCTCAGATTAGTCTAGTACATTACGCCGCAAATTTACAATCCGAGTATCGTCTTGAGACCACGGAGCGAACTAAGGCTTTGGAGTAGCAACATCGAGATGCCAGAGGAACAGCTACAATGGCTCCTTTATGAAACCTCTTGCGAAACATAATACTTGTTTTCCGATGCCCAGCGAGCACAGTGCGAGTCAAGGTTTACCCCTATGGGTAATACCATGAGGAAACCTGGAACTTTCCTGGACTTGGATCCGAGTTCGGCGCCCCAGGAAGCGTGTGAGAAATACCTCTAGCATGAGGTCGATGCATCACGGGTCGCAACCGTTTGCCGAAAGCCCGGTGGGTACGTTACGGATCTGCTGAACTGGATCTCCCTGGAGGAGTCGCGACCTTCGGGCGGGTGTTCGGTGAGGCAGCGTCGTCTCGGTCTTTTTTTTTGTTGAACCCCTGGGTTTTCCCAGGGGGATTTTTCTTTGGTTGGGGCCATGGCTACTTTCTGGATGGTGAATCATGTTCACCTCACCTGGGTGATCGTTCGGATCTGTAGTTCTATGGCCCCTTCAGCGTCCGTTGAGAACCATAACTGGTTTTCGATGTACGCTGAAGGGGTCATAGAATTGGAGCTCCGAACATCATCAGGTCTAAGTGAGACAGAACGCCCTTTACCATGTTTCCGATTTGAAAAAAACCTCTCACAGCTCTCACTCGTTCTTAGATTAGTTAAAGTTTAACCAACATGTTTTTCATTTCAATCGTTCTACTCCATATTCAGCGCACTCTTCTGATGTGAAGTTTGGCTGAGAGTAGTAAAATCTAAGTACTGCGCAATTTTTTTTTTGAATAATTTCTCATATGGGTCCGATACTGCTCTCTTAACTCCCATCTCAATGGAATACGTGACTGCCCCCACAGCAACTCTTATTCCTTTGATGTCTAAGCCACCTAAGAGACGACCAACAGGCGGCATGCAAAGAAAATGGCGAGGAAAATCTCGAAGGAAATGAAGCCAATATGCGTCACATTCCTGAAGTTCATTGTCTATACGGATAATTCTCATACTTGTCAATCAGAGGTCCCAAGCGTAAACGGCATATCAATTCTCGTTGTTCTCATTGATTAAAAAAGCTGTCTATATAATGCAATGCAAGCCAACCGCAAGTCGGTCAACAGTTGGTATATCTAAATCTAATCGAAAATGCAAGCCTTCATAGAGTTGGGCTGAATATACTCGGAAGCATTGCGGAAGCTGGTGAAACCCCAACGAATCTGCGCAGCCATAGCAATCTCAACATCCAAGTCCTTAGCGAACTGCCAAGCGAGACCGGTATCGCGCTGGAAGGCACGACCAACAAGAATGACATCGAGATCATCCTCGTTCAGGATCTTCTCTCCCAAGTTTCCATTGTTAATCATACCAACAGCAGCAACAAGCAGCTTATCACCAACGGCCTTCTTGACAGCAGCAGCATGAGGGACCTGGAAACCAGGACCGGAGGTGATCTTCTGAGCAGCGTGCACACCACCGGTACTAATATCGATAAGATCGATCGCGCCCTGAGCAGCAAGCGCACGAGCGAACTCAACCGTATCCTCAAGCTTCCAGCCCTTCTCCTCCGGGAGGCTGTTCTCAAGCCAGTCGGTAGCCGACACACGCAGGAAGACGGGAACATCGTCACCGACAGTGTCACGGGTCAACTGAGCGATTTCCAAGGACAGACGAATGCGGTTCTCGAAGCTACCACCGTAGTTATCGGTGCGCTGGTTGGAGGAGGGGCTAAGGAACGAGGAGAGGAGGTATCCGTGAGCGTTGTGGATCTCAATAAAATCACAACCAGCAGCGATGGCACGCTTAACAGCCGCAACCCAGGCAGTCTTGACCTCAGCGATATCATCCTGGGTCATGGCAATGGGGATAGGATCACCCTCGGCGAAGGGAATGGCGCTAGGAGCCTTGACATTATCAGTCCAACCGCCGACAGAGTTGTTCGCGACAACGCCGCCAAGCCAAGGTGGTACGGTCGAGGCCTTGCGGCCGGCGTGTGCGAGCTGGATACCGATTTTCTGGCCCTGGCTGTGCGCAAAATCAACGACCTGTTTCAGGGGCGCGATCTGCGAGTCCTTCCAGAGACCCACGCAGCCGGGCGTGATGCGGCCCTCGGGGACAACACCAGTTGCTTCGATGATAATGTGTCCGGGTCCGCGCTGGGCAATGGCACCGTAGTGAGCGATGTGCCAGGCGGTCATGTGGCCATCATCGGCACTGTATTGGCACATTGGCGCCATCTGCAGGGTTATTGTCAGCTGTGTGATCATGCAAGGGATTGGAGGGAATTGCGTACACCCAGGCGATTTTGGAAAGTCACGCCCCGGATGGTGAGAGGCTTGAAGAGCTTGGGAATGGGCTTTCCGCTCGTTTGGGGAGTGCGAGCTGTGCCTGCCGGGGGGCTCTGGGCAGGGGTGTAGTATGAGATGCCCTCAGCGGGCTTAGCGGAGACGTCGGGCCAGGTCATTTTGATGATGTCCAGGTATAAATATTATTATATGTGTGGTTAATTCCATCTTGTAGGGCCAGGGGTGGCTTGATTTATGTACTGATCTATGGTGGGGAATTTGAGGATTGATTTATCATCGAAATTTTTGGATAGACATTAACCATCTGATCTGGAGGCAAAAAAATCACGAAATCCCCACCGGAGATTATATTCCGCCTTGGAATACTCCTAGTTTTGACACATGGGTCCATTGGTAAGGATGTGAAGCGAAATGGTCCTGTAAAAGATCATAAAAAGTCGCCGAATGAGATCCACGCGGTTGAATTAGAATCCGAACTCGGGATCCATTCATCCTCGGCAGACCAAAATGCTTATGTAATGTCTCCGACAGGGGTCCCGAGGTCCCAGACAAGTCCGGATGGTTCAAACTTTCATTTGAGCTTATTTCCACCCACACAACAAATATTGAATGCTCTATCAAGTGATACTGTGGATACCACAGAATGACTACATAGTTAGATACATGTATACAGCATCATTTTAAAGTTGATATTCTTCCAATACTCATATCCATCTGGCGGTAGGATAGACGTAGAGATTTCTCGCCACTCTAAGTCGAGCACTGGCCCTCGAAACGCGAAGTATGTACTTCCTCTCCGGCACACTATACCCTGCAGCACCCCCGGGGAGTTCTTCTGCAGAGAGAATATCCGGCTCTGTCTCGAGCTTTAGATTGGGCCTTAACTTTTTCATAGCCTCCACCATCCATTTATGGCAGTCTTCACGGGAAGCAAATGGCCGATCGTTGTAGACTTTGTTCTCTTAGGGATTTTGTCAAATGATCTCCTGACATGGCCGCTATATGACAGTCCCGAAAAATGACCACTCGATTTTTTGCCATTGCTGTATATGGCTTTGTAGTTCCTGTGCAATGAACTGCTTCAGCACTCGGGGTAATTTTAGCCAGCTTTCAAAAACCTGACAGCCGTGTATTTTCCCCATCAAGATGGATCCAATTTCCTCAATCATGTAAGCGTTGAGCACCTTAGCAACATGGACTGAAGTTTGATTCTTGTCCATAATAATAGCCTCCATCTCTCCCATGTGGACTTTTCGTCCGACTTTGAGAATGGTGGAATCGTCAAGCTGTAACGGATAACAGCCGTTGAGCCGATTAGGGAAACAACCTAGGCTCCCTTGGACACGTTGTACAGAAACAAGTGGTGGTGGGATGTCTCTCAGTGAGGGCGCAAAATTCACCTCGATAGCTGAGTTAGGGTGATTAGAGAAAGGTCACGCTAATAAGATATGGAGAAGACGGAGCCACTAATTGCTTCATATCCAAGTAGCTTCTAAATCTCAACATCCTGGGTCATGTTTCTCTTTGTTAAACATGCGTTGCGTTGTAAAATGGGGCAAGATTACGGCGGCGGTTGGTCTCCAAGCCAAAATGAACTTCTTTACCGTTTTTGCGATTTGGGACCTGCAACAGTTGAGAATGTTAATGAGTGGCGCGGCCAGATGATATACATGGGTGTTTGGCGTCGAATGAGACCTCGGGAAGGTTTCAAGTTGTGCCGGGTGGGGAAGCCTTGAACTGAAAGTATGAGTTTATCTAGACCCGTTCCCCGGGAAACACGGTCCTGTTCAGCGATACAAGGCCTCAAGGATATGCTGCTACTATAAAAAGCGGGTTATAAGACTCGATTATCCGTACCACTATTGAGTGGATTTGATGAGCGTGTAACACAGTCAGGCCTCGAAGAAGTTGGGCTGGGTGTTGCATCGGTGTATGACCCATATGTACTTGAATTAGTCCAGTTTATAACGTTGATTAACTTCATACAGCGCTGGATGAAGAAGTTGTCTGTGATATTGGCCTAAGGGTGTCTCATTTCCGAGATTTGCAGCTGGAAGAAATCGCCCTTACAACCTGTGCAGGCAGTAAGGCAACTGGAGCAGTTAACGAAGAATTGGTATATGTTTACATGAAAGAAGTATGATCGCCGAATAATTTGAATGGTTCTAAACAAACCCATTGGCAGGGATGTGAAGAATGAGCCTTCGAAATCGATATCAAATGGATGGACCCACCTTCCCCTTTTGGTAAGATCTGTTTGTATAAATTTCAGGTCAATAACTTCCTACCAACCGACAGTCCCCCCAAGCGGCTGAGTGGGCGCACACGGATTAAACACGCAGGTAACCCCCGAGCCCGGCTGCCGCTGTTTGATCCACTCAATCCGCGAATTAAATAAAAAACCAAAGAAAAATGCTCTCCTAACTCCCAAAAAGGGGTTGGGCGTGGCCTAGGCATAGGTGCTGGCCGGCATTCTCACTTTTTGTCAATTCTTATTGCCTTTGTATATGTCTCTCTGCTCACCTTAACCACTGCTTCTTTTTAGGAATTCCTTTAAGAGGGAATCAACCCTCGCGGGACAATATTGTATATTGTCGAGTACCATATATGATGCATGGTGGAATTTACACAGTCTTTACAACCAGGAAAATATATGGACCGTCATGATAACGGTACCATACAAAAGTCTATACATCGCTTAACCAGCGATGCCCGCATATATTGTTAAAACAGCGGATTTTGTCAATTTAGTTAATTTTACATATATCATTTTTACCATATATTGTTGCTCAGGTCAATTTCTAACAGCTATAAGCCCAGATTGTTCTAAGTGCCTGGGAATACTAGTCGTTAGTTCAAGAACCAGAATTCACAAATATATTGGTTCCCGTACCCTTGTATAATTTTGTGATTCGAGACCGTGGAAAACCAGGGACTCAGAAGCTCCAGCCCTGGAACAAAGTGCCCGCCCAGAGGGTTTGAGATAACTAAAAAGGAGTGATCCACCGATAAATCTAAGAAGACCATAATAAGACGATAGATAGTATATACACATGCTACGAGGAATCCGACAAGTCGGCATCCCCTGGGGGCGTGTCAGTCTGGGATATGGCACCCATAGGCCTTAAACAGGAAGCATGTTTTTTTGTTATAGTCTAGTAGTAAAATGGCTGTATTTTCTTTCATAGATGTAGTTATATTTAAGCATATGATCTCCAGGCACCAACACGTGATACGACCCACCTTCCATTTTAGGAAGCATATGTTTCCCCAGACTTCTATAAGTTTCAGGCCAATAACTTCCTGCCAACCGACAGACCCCCCAGTGGTTGAGTGGGCTCGCACGGATTAAATATGCAGGTAGCCCCCCGGGCCCGGCTGCCGCCGTTCCATTCACTCAATCCGCGAATTAAAAAAGAAAAAAAAGAAAAAAGCTCTCCCAACCCCCCAAACCAAATGGATTATAGTTTGAGCGTGGCCTAGATATAGGTGCTGGCTGGGTTTCTCATTTTCTGTCATTTTTTATTGCCTTCTCATATGATTCTTTCTTGCTCGTTCTATTGCTTTCGTAGATTGAATCATCCTATAGGAGGAACAGATAAATAATGCCCTCTTAGCCGAATAATACTTATTATATCCCTAGTTTTATTTAATAGCACCATACTCACTCACCTAGACTAAAGTCCTCTCCTTATCATCTATTTATCAAGGCTATTCTAGCTAGTGGCCGCCAGGTCGTACGCATTACGTACCCTGGATCCTAAGAGGGATGTGCAACTGCCCTCAATACGCTAGGTCATTCTTTGGTCTCCATCTTGATAAGGCAGATGTTCGATCAGTTCAGACTGGATAAAGTACTAACGACGAGATTGTAAATCCCTATGAGAACCACATCTTTGAAGACTTACATGGATAATAACTGACCACGTTCAAGAGGGAGGCCTTCATCATCACAGAGATGGATGCTCTCCTCAACAAAGTTAAGTGCGGCTAGGATTCGAAGATGACACGGTCGTGTGTCCACGAATTTGAAACAAACAATTGCCTCTATTGTAATGATAAAAGCTAACCGGGAGCTTTTGCCTGTATCAAGTCGTTAATGCCATTTCTCCGCAGGGGATCGTCGATCGCATAACATCGGAATCTGGAAGCCCAGGGCGGGGTACCTAAGGATGCTATTCTAATCCACGCAATTTTCACCAAAAAAAGAAACCGCTAGGTTATGTGCTACTTGGGTTATTGGCTCTATCCTTTCTTGGTCTGTGATCAGCCGTACGTTTATCACTTGTCACAGTCTGGGCCTTTTTACTCGTTTTCTTCTGTTAATTTCCTATGCGCATAACTGGAAGTCAGAAGAAAACCGAACAAGCTAGACCATCATGATTGTCTGAGACAATAAAACACCATAGCGCCAACCTGTCGAAAGTCCCCAGATGCCATCTTCGATCTCATAGAATAGGGAACCAATCGGATGACAAGGATGTGGATCCGCTTACAATTCACGGCTAGTTAAGGTTAGCGCTATTAACGTTCATACCATGGGGTGCAATGATTGGTTCTCGGCAACAATAGTCCTCATGTAGATAGTATAAATAGACACAGTAAGTTCTAGAAGAAAATGGGGCTTGCAGATAGCCCTAGATGCATTCATACCCCTTAATTTTTTTGGATGGAAAGTTTTTCTTTAAAAGCCTAGGAAAAATCCTTGAGAATTCAAAGACAACTTGTGTCGTGGTATTCTTGACAACCAAATATATAACCTTGGAATATGCAACAGAATCACAACCAGACAACTCAACGGCACAAATTTCGCTTCAATGTTTCCTGACCATGTCTACGATGTTGAGGAGCTTTCCCCGGATGATCGTACCCTGTTTGCGCAGAAATACCGGGAATATCTCCGCCGTATTGCGCAAGCAGCAATATGGACCACCTACATCTACTTTGCAGTGCGGTTGTTTTTCATCTTGACAACTCTGGACAGAACATGGAAGATGTGGATAATGCTTGGCGTTGAGGGTCTATTTGGTCGTAAGTTGTTTTCCAATAAAGAACACCGAGCAGCGGCTGATCCCGTCAGACATGTCCCTGAACCACCAACGCCTGTCCTTAGCCGCAACAACAAGGCCCCCGCAGCGGACACCCCGCAAGAGACTACGCAGCAATGAGAACCTGCCCAGAGTTGATGTGTTAGTAACATGCTGCGGAGAACCAGTCGAAATCATCTTGGATACAGTCCGAGCAGCATGTGCTTTAGACTACCCAGCTTCGCGATTTCGAGTCCGGCTTCTGGACGACGGGGGATCAATTGAGCTGCGAAACGCGATTATGAAGCTCAACACGAAGTGGACCCACCTGTCCTATCATACCCGCGGCAAGCAATCTGGGAAATCCTTTGCTAAAGCAGGCAACCTCAACTATGCTCTGTTTTCCCTACAAACTGAAGACCCGCCCGAGTTCTGCACAGTCGTCGACGCTGACTCCATCTTAATGCCGGAGTTTCTGCGCGCAACGCTGCCCCATCTACTTGAAGACCCGGAGGCAGCATTGCTGACCACGCGACAATATTTCTATAACCTACCCCGTGGCGATCCCCTCTCCCAGTCACGGGCTTACTTCTACACCTGTGAGAATACGGAACTCGATCTTCTCGGCCATGCACTAGACGCTGGATCAGGCGCAGTCTTCCGTCGCAACGCGATTCTTGACGCGGGCGGATACCCGACCTATTCTTTCTCGGAGGATTGGCAGCTTTCGTTGATCTTACGAGGGCTGGGGAAGCGCACCACGCAGGTACAAGAGGTTTTGCAATTCGGCCTCGTTCCTACCTCTCTTGCTGGGCATCTCAAACAGCGGAATCGATGGCACATTGGGCACTCTCAGCAGATTTCTCTATTGTTCCCTTCTGTCAGCAAGGAGATCCCTGAGAATCTGCGTTGGGATATTGCCCTTGGAGGACTGTCTATTATGGCAGGTCTTGTGGCCTATTCAGTTGGGTTTGTCGCTCTGCCTTTTCTTCTTGTGTCTGATGGTGGATTTATTTCTGCTGGATCGGCGTTTGAGGTCAAGATCCAGCTTATTCTGGCCATTGCTCATGTTGCGTCTGCATGGGCATATGATTGGGCTCGAAGTGCACACGCGGGTGTTCCATTTGCGCCATTCGCACACGCAGAAAATAGTTGGCTTGCTGCTGGTAAGTTTGATTGAGAATTTCCTCATGTCTGATCGAGCGTGGAACTTGATACTGACATATTGCCTCACTAGCCCATTTATACGCTATTACACGCTTCCATTTACTTGGAAGCAAGCCAAAGGGATCTTTTGTTACCGGAAGCACTGCCAATTCGAGTGAAAATGCTACATCTATTTCGTCATTTCAAAAAGCATACACAGATACTCTTCAAAGCGGTACCTTGTTGAACATTTGTCTTTTTATTGCGACTGCGGGAGCTATGCTCTTTGCTGTCTGGGTGGCTATCTCCGGAAATGGACCGACAATTCCCAAACTGCTCACTACAATCGCTTGGCCGCCGTTGCTGCACTTGTGCTTTTTGGCCATTGTCAACAATTGGGTACCTATTGCTCATCTTTTCAATTCCCCGATATATCACCCCAGAAACACTAGATTACTCACCACCAAGAAGGGAATATCGTACCCACGAGCGGAGGTTGAAGAGGAACTTAGCTCTGACAAGTCTTTCCTCGGCCTCTGCTGCTCCTTTGTGGTGCCAATTGTTCTTTTTGGGGCGCTTATGGGCGTTGTGATATTATAGGGCTTGGAAGCTTGGTTTTACATTGTATATCATATTCTTGAAGTCGGGGATGCAGATAAAGAAATCGAGATTACCCACAACGCAATTTTATGCGGGCGCTTTCCTTGTCCAGTGCGAGCACATATGCATTTAGCACTCGATTTTGGTTCTCCCAACATGTTATTAGAGATGCTGTTTATTTATGCCTTGATACCTCTTTTTGTTGGTGTTCTGTTGGTGTTCTATACCTATGCTGTCGGTCTCCTCGTATTCCATCACGTCTTCGTACTATCTTCGTCGTATTCCCGTCATATCCTCGCGGTGTCCTTGTAGTGGCTTAGTGGTGTCTTTACAAGTATCCTCTTTTACTTTCTAGCCAGAACAAAAGACTGCAGCCATATAGTAAGACCCAAAAGCTAGTAAATAAATCTCCTACTAGTAGAACCGATATGATTAATTACCACATTGACATATTAATCCTAATGTAACTACCATAATACTCCGCAAATTGTTCATCATTCCTTGGCCAAGGGTAACTGGGATAGTTAGGATGATCTTAAAATGCCTGAGAACATTCTATGTGCAATAAACACCTGATAGCAAAGCTCATAGGAGAAAATACTCTTAATATATAAGTATAGAAAAGAGACAAGATTTTTCTAGCACGGAAACAGACGGCTAGACGGAGACATCCCAACAAGAACCTTTCTGCCTCCATTCAAAAAATGGCCATACTTCTAATAGTAAGAGTAAATGGTACCTCACCCAGCACGGGCAAGAAGTTTCGAGATGGAAATCTTCCTACGCGGAACCAGTTTACCCAGAACGTTTGGAATATACGATGGGAATCCCGCATTGATCTGTCCCAGTATTCCCCAAGACTGCTCCGCGTCGGCATCATACGGTGCCGTCTCTGCAAGCCCCGTCGTGTTGAAGGATGCGAACACCAAGGGTACATCCTCAAAGGAGACCGAGGCATTAACCACCTTGCCATCAAGACCATCACTGCCGATGAAGCGTACGTTTCCGACAGAAGCAAAAGCAAGGGGTGCGCCTGTGTTGACAGCGTAGGTCCGCGCGGCGGCCACATTCACCTCGGCAGCCTCAAAGGCCAATGCGTCAGAATCACCTTCGTTAGGAGTGACTTTAAATTAGAGTTAGCAGGGAGGCACACAGCTTGCAGGAAAAGCATTTGAAGTTCAGCTTACATGGCCAGGATGCGATGTGTAGTGTCTCCTTCTGGGACTGGACATTGAAGGTCATAGCGGGGTGGAAATGTTCCCAGCATTCCAACAGACCCCAGCGGCCGTACGGAGTCGCGATCACTTTGAGATCTTCGATGGTTCCGTCGGACCAGATCTCACGTTCACCTCCTGATGGTCGCAGCTTGTGGCGCAGCAAAAGGACCTCGCCCTCCGGCGAAATGAGTGCTTGCGCCATGTAGATGAGGTCACCTTCGCGATGCGAGAATGCTGGCACGATGTAAACCTGGTTATGCTTGGCGGCAGTAATGAGGGTGTCCCATTGGGGGCTGCCGACGATCAGAGAGTTGTCAAAGTAGTTTTGGATATGGTCTTTCATGGATGTGCTGTCCGCGATGCCTTTAGGATACCTAGAGAATACGGAGCCAGGATCAGTATTTTTCACTGTTGGTTGTGCCTAGGACAGAGAACATACCCGGGGAACCATAGCTCAGGGAAGACAACCAGATTGGCTCCAGCGTTGGCAGCATCTTCGATAAGGTGGGTGGCTTTGACTACCGTCTGGTTGAGATCGAATTTCACGTCCGTCCAGTTCTTGTTCATCACGGGAAGCGGCCAGTTTGCTGGTGGCGCTCGGACTATGGCGACAGTCAAATTATTGTACTTTGTAGAGTTGGTTGCAGTTGGCTGCCCATGATGGATGCCAAGGGCAGTTCCCAACAGCATTGACACTAGAGTGAGACGCATTGTGGTGGGTTGCGAGCTTGAGAGTGTTTGACTTACGTTGCTTACACCAGGAGCCTTTTATAAACTACATAAGTAGATAGATGTGCAAACCCGAACCCGAGAGCATATCCCGAAGATAGCCCGATGGAATTTTATGGTTCCATCCAAAATTATATAAAGTTGCCGTGCAGGCGTGCCGAAAGGCAAATCCCGACAAACCCCGTTCGGCGAGAATACCACTTATCACCATTTACACCCTGTAAAGTCCTCGTAATTCTATTATCATCTTCAGTATTATCTTCATTATCTCCACCAGCGTCATCTTTATCAACATTCTTTTCATTATACTTTGCACCAGTATAAATCTCGTTGATATCATTCTCGTTAGTATCATCTTTATCGCTCGAAGGTTGCTTCTACTATTACGTAGTATTCTTATCACTATTTTCTCTATCGTTTTCATCGTAATTTTAATTATTACAGTCCTTAGTGTAATGTTAGTATTATCATCCTTGGTATTAGTATTATTTCATGCCCTGTGCTAAAGTAGACACTCCATATGGACGAGCTAATACTCTATGGATTAACGCTTTTAGTACTAGGCCCACCCCCCTACTCATAGTTTACGGTTCCTGTAGGCTGGAGATAAAATTGAAATATCCGTAAAGCGCTTGTCGCCTTTCTAATCTTAGCCGTGAGCATACTTAAAATCCCATCGAAGCAGGCATATTATCCCGGCCCTGTTACCATAGAAGGAGAAACTTAAATCAATATTATTGCATTACGATTATCCCAGTGAGCCTAAAGCTTCCCCGTGCCTGTATTATAAAAGTACGGGGTGAGCCGTAATGCCCTCAGCGGTGATTATTTGGGCCCCTTTCAGGTTGACAGACCAAGGATTTTGATGTCTGAGACAATTTCGACAGATTTCACTTAACTTCCCGCTCAAGGGTGGGGAACATGTATGTTTCTCGCTCCTTCAAGTATATCGAAACCCACTTCCAGAGGTGCTGATCCAGATTTGCCATTGTCGTCATATGGTGTGCTAGCGCCAATCTCTCGGGCCCGTTACATTCAAAGTACTCTTTCTCATTCCGTATTTCCTCGGATGTCGTGGTGGATTGGGATAGGGCCCTCAACGAGTTGATAAACCCATTGCATTTCTTCAAGTCACGAAGATTTGCATGAAGCTCCTATCTGGGGGCAAGTGGTTGGAAAAGCTTTGAGAGGTGACCGTAATCCTGGATAGAATCCAGATTAACTAACCGAGAGAATTGCCAAAGATCATTACTGTTTTCGAAAGGAAAGGCTGATTGGCCATTAAACCCTTTCTCAAGAAAGAAAACCTTCCACAACTGAGGCTATGCAGTCAAGGGACAGACTAGTAGCATTGACTTTGGAACAGATGAGGTACAAGCAGCCCAATAAATTATACACGTCACATTCAGATCGTCATCAACGAACAAATCGTTGAGACTCAGGTCGGGATGGAACAATGGAAAGGCAGGGCTGATGATTTGGTTCTCTCTTTCGGTTAGCAAGGGAACAAAATCCAAGATAGCAAGGCCAACGGAGGTATACTCGACCCTATCTCTCGCTCTCGATCTTTGATCCCACAGTAACGTAGTCATTCCAACTATCCGTAGCAGTGTAATATTCACTGAACGTATTGTATTCCTGCCGTGTAGGCACCGGTGCATGGAAGATATGGTGCTCCATAGGAAGTTCTCTCACATGAGCAAGCAAAGCCAAGGTCTGCGCTTTGTAGAATTATGCTTCGTTGTCAAACTGGGATGTCGTCTTCATCAAGCTCATCGCCGCCATGCCAAATAAGAGCTGGAGAAAGACACCTTTATAGAGTATAATCGTCTTCCATCCGTAAAAGTGATTTAGGGTTTAGGGCTTGATCAAAGCGTAATTTCGAAAGGGAGGAGCGGATTTTGCCCAGTTATCGCATGATCTGTCTTCTGGTGCAGCGTCAAAGATGGCCTGGAGAATTGATCTAATGCATCATCTTTGCTATTTGTTAATATTCCAGTCGCCTTCTTGGGGCGTGGGAAGATCTAAGGCACTCCATAGATAGCGAAAGTTTCACTGAAATTTATTATATTTTGGCGGAGCCCCCCTCCCGACAGGTCACTTCCATATCACTACTAAGTGAAGATATTTATACACCAATTGAAGGTTTGGAGTTTGACTTAGTCGGTTTAAGTCGTTCAACGTCAGTCATACCTACCTCCTAATACGGTTTGCATTTAATATTTGATCCTTTTTAACTTTGAGGAATGTGCCGAGTGCGGAGCAGATTCACCAACATTGCAATTTCTCTTAATAACGAGGGTCAGCCCCATTTGGAAAGTATAGGAATGGTAGATTAATTACTCGGAACTATGTACATAAGATATAACTTATACCGCCTAGCTCATTCCCTAACAACGCCCCTTAGCTATCAGCTTGCAATCGCTAGGTTTGACGGAATAATCGCTTAACAAAAATCGAAGACTGCCTCATATTTGCGGATAATCATTGTGAAGCCATGGATCCAGCAGTAGATCCTTCGCTGTACTTCGCTCTTCGGGTTTCCATTTGATCATCCGGTTGATGAAGCTAATAAAAATCCTCTTTTCTTCCCCATTAAACATGGAGAGGGTGCTTTCAGAGCTAAATTTACTAGGGATAAGGTCTTCCTTTTTGAGTGTTCCTGAAATGCAGTGTTAGTTATATATAAGATATCTAATTGAAAGATATTGTTGACTAACACAACTAAGAATTCTTACCGGTATGAATGATATGACATTCAGTGTGGAGATAATCAACCGCTTGGAGTATTTCTTGGAGGATTATTTTGAAAATCTCTGGTGGCATCACGCCATCTTGCCATCGTTGGCAATAATTTCCCAGAGACTCACGTAAAGGTTCGAAGACGAGACATACATGTCTCCCTGAGATTCCCTGGACAGGAAACGAGTCAAGTAATTTTCGAACGAAACGCCAGCCCTCATGTTGACAATTCGCTCTCGTTATATGTCGCAAAACCTCCATCTCGACGTCACCAGCAGCTTTCCATGCGTGGGAATTATTGGAGTTTATTTTAAGAGCCACATATCGCTGGTTCGACCAGCACCACCTAGACTGTCGGCATATACCTTAAAAATGTGATTAGACTAATACGAACTGGTGAAGGTCCCTTGCAAGCCACACACTCGATCTGCTTCCGTGACCAAGCTTGGTCGCAATTTGATACCGGTCATGAAGGATTTCACCAATCCGCGCCGGATAAAAATAGGTTGGTTCGTAGTAGGGAGAGCTCTCCTCTTCAACCAGCAAGGACGGGTCAATTCGGGATGGAAGGGCGGACGAGACTGCCCAGGGCGATTGGGGAAGCGCCTTGGAGGGATGCATGAGGATATGGGGAATATTGCTCGTCATTGTTATACACAAAGTCAAAAAGATTGACACTGGTTCATGTGGCCTTTTGTGGGGAGAATGTTGTAGTCCGAACTTCGAGCTTCGAGTATGGCTTGTTTGGGATCGCACCGCAAGTGGGACCGGGCGGTTAAGGATAGACCTCCGCAAAGCCCACAAAGCCTATATATAGCCTAACCTAACAAAACCCGCAAAGGGGCTGGGCTTTGGGGCAGGGTGCTATTTTATTATTGTAGTCAATTCCGAGTTTGATATTAGTTGATTTTATATATCACGTTTAAACACGCGAGAAAATGCGGTATTTAGATATGGTTTAAATGGCAGAGGTTCACTTAGAAAGTGGTGGTACTTCCATATAAATTAAATATATATCGAACATCTAAAATATCAATATTAACCTTTTCTTTCATAATATCTCGACCTCCACTAGCTGGATGTTGTCTAAAATTAAAATATATAATTATATACCTATTATAACTCTATACAATTAGTAGGAGGCTAGAATATAGCGATTACGAGACACCGGGTTGTACGCGCCAAGAACCCCTTAATGGGCTCTGATGGGCTATCGATGGGGGCCCATAATAGCCTATAGCCCACTGCTGGTTGGGCCTTGGGCCCCTATTTATGGACTTTGAGGAGATCTAGTAAGGATTGGCAGGCCATCGCCAAGATCAAACAGTACAAAAGGAAAAGAAAGGAAAGATCGAGCGAGGATCCTATCTAGACAGGCAAACAAACAGTACAAACAATATAGAAACATCCAGATTGTCACCACAGTCACATTACGCTAGACCTCGGTCTCCTAGTGAAACCCAGAAGAAATCTTGTGCTTACATATATGACGACGCCGATAGACACTCTTTAGGAAATACTAGGAACAGATTTCAAGCGTGTCCTTAGATCTATCTCGTCTATTCCTTTTTAAGGCCAGGCATGTACCACCGAGGACATTTCGCAGGCAATTTTAGCGGGAGGTTGCGGGGAGTTGCTATCTTAGTTAGAATTCAATGGCGAGCAATAGCAGGTTGATTCCGGGCAATTTTAAGTTTCAACCCCCTGGACCCATTAACAGTTGCCTTGAGGGTTCCGAGTAGGATTGAGGCTGGTGCCAAGAAGATAGGCTTTATAGCAAAAAGTGGGCTGCGTCATCTAGTCTTTCGGCAAATCAATACATCATATTTTGAAACGATTCTTGTATTTGCAAACCATAGAATCAGAACGCATATGAATGTTCTCAGTGGGAAGTTAGTAGGAATAACCGAGGGTAGTGAAGGAATAGGTGCCTTTGGTACAACCAAAGTGTGTATATACTTTTGACATTCTGCATACCTAGTTTGGATTAGAGCCATATGCGAAAGCAGTAAAAATAAAGTAACCATCCGCTAAAATCTCACGTCTCTATGCACTCGAAGCTCAAAATTGGGAAGAATCGAACCCCTCGGTGCGACAATCTTCTCCGCAATATGGGGGATCGTCATCCCCGCTTCCCCTCAAAGGGTCCGTTCGCGCCTGTTCATCGAGGCTGTTTCAAGATCCCCCACGAAAGTAAAGGTACCAGAACCCACATTTCAACAAACGATCGACCGGTTTTAAACACCGAGGTATCAACTTTGAATTCGCCCGTGAATCTGGGGTGGCCGAGGTAGCCCTTCAATTCATGTGGACCCGTCAGCAGTGGATGAATTGAAGAACAAGACCCCATCGCCAGTGAGTTTGCGACTAAAATATGAGTTGATTTCCTCAAGTCCACTTTGAAATATACCTATTATTCACGCCATGTCTTCCACCACCGAACCGACGTCTGGACACCTCGGACACCTCACTCCTGACCAGGAAGGAAAGGTAATCGAATTCTGGATCATCATTTTGACCTCCGTTGCGACTGTCCTGTCGGCTGTGTATGAGGTCCCGATTCCGAAGGGATCATCTAGCAAGCTATTTGCTGCTTTGGACAAGATCAATGAGCCCACGGTAGAGGCTATTGTCAGCGCATTGAGGGGGAAGATTCCAACGGAGAAACCTCGAATGGGAACGTACCGGCGGAATTAAATGGCGATACCAACGGAGAAACGGCCGCTGAAAATGGCACGGATAATAAAGAGCAGAAATCACTCGACAAAGTAGATGCGCTCATGAATGAAAATGCCAAAGACAACATCATTTCAGAAATGGCCAATCGAAAGGTCACCCCGGCACACTTCGCTTCCCTTTTCTCACAGCTCCGAGAATTGGGAGTACAGGATACAGAAATCAAATCTATGGAGACTATCCTCTCCAAGATGACACCACAGGAAATGTGCTTTGCTATTTTGAAAATGATCAAGCAAGAAAATCCGGATAGCTTGTTGCTCCGGTTCTTGCGCGCCAGGAAATGGGATGTTGGAAAGGCATTCTCGATGATGGCGTCGAATATCCTATGGAGAAAGGAAATGGAAGTGGATGAGGATATTCTGCCCCGGGGAGAGGAGTATGCTCTGGAGCAATCCCGTAATCCGAAAGCTTCTCCCAAAGAGAAGAAGGAAGGTGCCGACTTTACCAACCAACTCAAAACAGGAAAGAGCTTCCTTCATGGCTTTGATAGGGACGGCCGGCCTGTTATTTATGTTCGAGTGAAGATTCACAAGCCAGGTGCTCAGAGTGAGGAGGCTCTCGAGCGGTATATTGTTCATTGCATTGAGTCGGTGCGACTCATTGTGGCTCCTCCAGTTGAAACCGGGGTATGTTTGACTGAGGTGTTGAGATGTTGACTTACGCTGACATGTTCGCAGACAATTGTTTTCGATTTAACAGGATTCGGGTTGTCCAATATGGTAAGAACTAATAGTCTAATAGATCAAGGTGACTGGTCTTATGCTGAAGTTCGCAACAGGAATATCCACCAGTCAAGTTCATCCTCAAATGCTTCGAAGCAAACTACCCCGAGTCTCTGGGACAACTATTAATCCACAACGCACCCTGGATATTCTCCGGTAAGTGATTCCATAAGTTTACCCTGCAACAAATTCTCACACCACGCCCTTCCACCAAAAAGGAATCTGGAAACTCATCCACGGATGGATGGACCCGGTCGTCGCATCCAAAGTACATTTCACGCGGTCAATCGCCGACCTAGACAAGTTCATCCCCCGCACCAAAATCCCCAAAGAATTCTCGGGCGACGACACCTGGACCTATAAATATAACGAGCCCGTGAAAGACGAGAACGCAGTTATGAAAGACACGGCGACGCGCGACTCACTTATGTACGACCGCATGATGATCGGCATCCGGATGATCAGCGCCACAGCAGCGTGGATCTCTGCGAGCTCGCAATCCGATGGAAAGGAAGAGGTGTCGAAAGTAGAGGAGCTTAAGTCGCGACGGAATGCTGTTATTGATGAGTTCCGCGTGAACTATTGGAAGTTGGATCCTTATATTCGAGCGCGGTCGTTTATTGATCGGACTGGGATGCTTTTGCCTGGAGGTGGACTTGGGAGGGATGCTAGTGTCAATGGTCAGGCGAAGTAGAGATGTTTCTTTTGGGAGTTAGAATGTACAGGAATGGAGATATATGATGTGGACCTACTTTATGACCCACCTTCCGCTTTCGGAAAAGTATGTTTCCCTGTGTACAAATTTCCCCGGGGTGGTGCAATTGTAGCACAACTGCTAGTTGTTGGTCCTCATATGAGGAGCCCTTTGGGGCTCAGCAGCGATCCAGGTTCAAATCCTTGCCTCGGCAGCTTTCCTTTTTGCCGGCAAAGCGACGTAATGGTAGACCGTTCTATGCACTCCGCTAGGAGGAAGGGGGAAGAATAGTGGTGTTTTGCCTCTGCTAATTCGACCAAAAACACTTTGTACATATTAAGCAATTCGGACGCATCTTGTTTCTGATGGACTCGGACGGCGTTGAAAGGAGGTGAGCAGAACGTATGACCCTAGTGACACTGTTACAGCCGCATATTTCTTTCGTTAATAGATATGATCCGTAGAATTCGTCATGATAAATATGTACATTGAATCCATGACCCCTGATGCTTATATACTTCGTGAATGCAGCCACCGGGGCAATATATACAAAACCGTCAAACCCATTCACCACTCCAACCGATCATCACAAATAAGACTAACATCAAATCTCTCCTCCCCTTTCCAGACCTTCCCACCGGAGTTACAAGAAGCAACAATATCCCGGAGGTCGCTAATCATCCCACCAGGTCCACTGGCAAAGACACTAGTCGGGCCTCGCACCGTCTCAGCCAAGAAATCACCAACCAACCGCGGTAGATCAGGATGTCTATTAACATCATCCGAAGCACCCCCAAGCCGCTCAACAGCCGTAGGCTTATCACATCCACAGCACGCAGAAACAGACTTAGAAGGCGAGACCTGCACGGCCTTCTCTTCAATTTTTGGCACAGCCAAATTGCAGTTTTCGGAATCCGAGTTCTCAATCGAGGGCGTCTTGCTTCCCGAGTCTCGGGTAGCGAAAATGCGAATCTCAAGATTTAACGTATTCCGCGCCTTCTGCAAGAGATCCAGCTCTGCTGCCACCCACTCTGTATTCGCTGTGTGGCGGACTGCCCAGATGAGCTCGACCTTTCGGTCTGGTGATGGTTGCTGGCGGGCAAGGTCTAGTAGAACGGGGAGGACGTAGGTTATGCCGGTCCCGCCGGCAATGCAGATTATATTGGTGCTTGGTGTTAAGTGACTGGTTATGGACTCGCCATATGCGCCGGTCAGGATGACGGGTGTTGTAGGGATGCCGGTAGCAGCGAGGTCGGCGACCTTTTTCGTTTCGCCGCTTTTCGCGCGGAGGATATATGAGTGTTTGACCATGCCCTTTGAGACAGTGGGGAGGTTAAGTGGTGTGAAGGGGTGGGATTGCCAGATACTACACTTCATGAAGGATAGGTAGTAATGTTCGCCGATGGACCAGGGGTCCTGGTTGTTGTGCAGGTCGAGACGGATGACATCACCGTGTTCTGTGTCCGGGAAGCGGGTGATGGTGGCATCGGCGGGCTTGAAGCCTAGACCGAGAGTACCGGAGTGGTCGGGGTGGTAGTGTAGTAGGGCTGTGCGAACGAGACGAGCTCCACGATCGAGGAACCAGAAGATCAGCGAGGGCCACATGAAGCACTTGAGCTGTTTCCAGTGGGCCCAGCAGGCACCAATGTAGACCATGGCAAGGATGTAGTGCAGTTTGCGGAAGGTCTCGTAGCCTGTGAGTCTGATTCCCCACGGCGTGCTCAGCAAGACGAGGAGGAGTAGAAGGATCATGGCGACGATGCCCCAGACAATGTATGTCTGAGTGACCCATTCAATTCCGACGGTGGGTTGGGGCTGGTACATTCTCAGCTCGACGACACACCAACTGATTGTGTGCAGGGAGCTTTGCACGAAGATGATATAGCCCAACCAGCGATGGAGGAAGTTGAAGCTCTGGTATGGCAGGCCAGTGATGATTGAGAGGAAGGACTCTCGGCTGCTCAGCAGTACAGAGAGCGGGGTGAGTGCGTAGGCCAGGGTACCGATGCGGTCGGACCATGGACCGATGCTGTTGCGGGTATTATATACACCGGGCATCTTTGATACGGGTGTGACCCATGTGTTGTAGAGAATGCCGACAAAGCTGAAGATGAGGAGGTAGCCAGCCAACACAGCGAGGGTGAGCACTTGAAGACGTGTTGTCCGGCCGAAGATAAACCGAGCCGCATCGGGTAGTAGATATCTTCGGGCTAATGAAGCAATAGAACGGCGGACCTTATATAGCCCGGCTAGTTGTGGTGCTGCTAGTGTTGGTGATATTGTTGGCGCATTGAACTGGTTCAGGACGACCCAGAGAAGCAAAATTGCGCCAATGACACACCACAGAATGCCTGAATATAGCATTCCCAGGTCATGGGATGCGTATACAATGTCGAGATACTCGCACGATCCTGCATCACTGGTGCAAGGGAGGGCGCGATCGTAGTATCCCCAATGAGGCTCTAATGCTGTCGCCGCGCTCATATTCTGGATGTGGCGAACATCCAATTTGGGGGACGACATTGTGTCTTGAACTGCCCTGTGCAGTGGCCTGATGTTGAAGACCAAGTATGAGCCTCAGCCCAGTTCCGATGACGTGAAGCGACGATTCAGCTCAAGTTGATGAAAATTCTGTTTGGACGGATTATCTGGTCATGGCGAAGCGTAAAAGAGGGTTTGAGATTCTGTGAGCGAAGCCCACGAGGTTTTATCAATCGCCAGTACGCGAATCCCCATTTGCAAGCTTAAGGTGGCCATTTCGCATTTGCGGCGATTTGAGCACATTTCTCCCACGCCATCGGTGGGTTTCTCCACTTCGCCTTAGCGTAGGTGGAGAGAGGCCACCAGGTTATAAGACCATCGGCCTGGAGCACTGAGATCGGACGCGCCATTTCCTCAAATTCCTCATCCTCTTATACCCAGAACACTAGTCAAGATGGAGGGCATGGACCACAGCAGCAGCTCGAGCAGCTGCGAGGTGTCGGTGAGTGCCAAGAGATTTGGAGATTCAAGTGGGTTCGCTAACCAAAGACCAGATGATGTTCAATTTTAACACCATCAACGCCTGCTTTCTGTCCTCTGGATGGCAGATCAAGAACAATGGCATGTTTGCCGCAACCTGTATTGGCACAATTCTTCTCGTTGTACTGGTCGAGTTCTGTCGGCGCATTGGTCGGGAATACGACAACTTCCTGACCCGCCAATTTGAGCGCCAAGCCGCGCACGGCACGTTTGCCAAGAAATTTGAATCTGCTCGGACGGCCGTGACGTTTCGAGCAACGCCATTGCAGCAGTTGACGAGGTCTGTGATCCATGCAGTCACTTTTGCAGGAGCTTATATCACTATGCTGCTGGCCATGTACTTCAATGTGTACGTGATTATTTGCATCTGCATCGGTGCGGGGCTGGGAAAGTTCTTGTGTGATTGGATGGTTGTTACAGTGGGAATAGATGACGTGCAGGATGAAACACGGAAATTGGAGGAGACAACGATATGTTGTGATTAATGATTTGATATGAACTTTGTATATAAATTTTTGGTTATTTTAGCGGGTTTATATGAAACTACTTGATTTTGGATCTGCTTACGGAGTATAATCCACTATTTCATTATTTACATACACGTTGTCTTAGACAAAATTGAGCAAAAGCCCTCAATCATGCTCAATTGTTTCATCCAAAATTTCTTTCAACGCTGTTGTCTTGTATATGTTGAGATTTTCGCCCTTTGTTACTGGTCTTGGATACCTGTAGCAACTAGCAACAAGAACAATGAATTTCTTCCTCAGAATTTAACCGAAGGATGAAATCGCAATAAAATTACCCTTACAATGAGTATTGCAACTTCTGCTGGTTTCTATGCCCTGAACCACTGTCTTTTCGATGTGACTGTCAAAGCTGCCCGGGAGGTTTTAAACAGCCTCAATTCCGCCAACACTTGAGAGCTGCCGTTGTTAAAACAATTCCTACTCATCCATCAAGCTCTAAATTCTTGACTTTTTGGTACAGAAATACGGAAACTGCCTATACTACTGATAACAAGGACCTTGGGAGCAACAACTCCCCCTTATCCTAGATATGAATTCACCTGAAGATGCCCAGGACCTTGAACAGTGCTTCAACAAGGCCCACAAAGGCTTCACAGTCACATTAGAGAGCCTCATACACACACTACAACATGATGGCTTCACCATGGAGAATTGTTGGGGAGTGTGCGACCAACTCGACCTTCTTGATTCTCTACTAGGTGATATGGATGAACTTGGCCCGGAGATGGTATTGGAGGCTCCACGACGGCCCATCTTGCGCGGATTACCCAGATCCTACTTTCTGAGCTACAAATTCCAGTTTGATTATCTTGGTATCCAGACTGGATTGGATGATGTTCGAGGAATTTTGGCTGATTGCTTTTATGATGACTGTGCTGAGCTTGCTTGTATCGGGTTGGAAAGTGTTCTTGCCAGGTTTCCATTCTAGTTGATCTCTAATGAATTGAGCTATGTCACTGCGTTCACCAAGGTAGTTGGAATGTGTAGTAAGGGGAGAAACTAGATTAGGCATCAATGTATACATATTCAGGCATTGACACGGTCCGACCTTCCCCCGCACTGGCTGGGTGGATCCGGCGCCTTTCGGCTACGTTAGTTATGCACATATATCCCCGATCTGATCATGGAATTATTCCACGGATGTATGGGCCTGGTCGAGCCATAGATACCGCTATGGGAATTACCGCTTTGTGTTATCTTTGCTTTCACTGTCTCCTCCCTTATGAGTAATTTGATATAAAATTATGTAACCCAACGTCCTCCCCGGGCCCCGGGGCCACGAAGAACAGCAAATATAGGAGGTCAACTGGAATTTTGGGATCAGATCAAAGTACCCTGGGCCTCATCCGATAAGGATACCAATTGGATAGTCGTCTTATTGACATTTTGCTGTTAAGAACCAAAAGGTCAAACTGTGTAGTAACTAGCTGCCATGAACATATCAACGGGTATTTTCGGGACCAGACAGGGAAAGACAACCCATTCCTAGGTAATAGATGAGAGAGCGGATGATAACTATCAACAAGGTATCCAATCTAAGTATTATTAGCTCCGGCATTAATATGTACCTCGGCCTTTCGAGAAGGTATTCAACCGAAGGGCGTGCCAAGATCACCATGCCAAGATCACCGTGCCAAGATCCTCTTGCCGAGCCGTTGAAGCGGCTAAACCGTATTGGCTCGATTTCTTATCCTGCGTACCTGTCCACGGGTGTACCTGCCTGGATCGTTACGCTTCCAAATGATAAGAATACCATACATCTTGATTACAAACAATCTCCTTCCCCACGATTGACATGGAATATACCGACCCCGGACTAGCTTCAACACCCCGGTCTAAGATAAGGTATAGCGTCGGAAGCCCCCGCCTTGATAAGGGAAACGAACAGCCAGTGACAGCTGCACTCGACAATCCCCACGCTTTTAGCTTGCTAGATTTCAGTTGCTAACTAAAGGCTTGTGGTTCTTGGCATACTGCGATTTTACGTAACAGCCTGGGAGTCCCTCGGTCATGGATGATATGGATGCTAAAGCAACAGAGGAGCCTATAGTATCCGTAGGTAATATCGCGGATACAGACATCGTAGCTATCTTCACCAGCTCCAATGTCACCGCCAGATAAGAGAGTAGCAATGAATTCCCCGCCTTGAAGATAGTGGTGAGTCAAGATACCAGGCCTAGTATTCCGAAGATCCGAAGATACTCGATGCAAGAGAAAGAAGCACATATAAAATGTGGACGGCAAGCACGGAGACAGAAAGACTATTTTCAAGTGCTCATATTTTATTTCCACATCACACCTGTCCGGACAAAGGATGAAGGTTTATCTACAACATACCCTCTTGGGGTTGGGTCTATCAGGGCTAAGCCTAGCCGGGGTTGCGGGGAGAGACATTGAGGTTATACGGTTCCACAGTCCCGGGGGTGTAACCACAGACTCCTTGCACAACATTCACGTCGAGTTCCTGGATGCGCAGTTCGAAGGTCACCTGCAGCTTGTCTACGGGGAATGTGGGATCCAAGATCCGACGCAGAGTCACCATGAGATCGGGAGCACGTTCGTGGAACGCGAAGCTCATCCGGAGCGATTCGTTTGGTCCACACCGTCTGATGCACCCCATTCGCACTGTCTGCATGCTTTCTCCGGATCGAGACTTGTGGGCCGCTCTTCGCCCATCATGGTGTCATCGCCTATCAAGAAGCGAGAGAGTATCGCCGATGTGGCCGATGCCATGGGACCGTGGTTTGACGGAGTTGCTTACATGAAGTCAAAGAAGAATAGCAAGGCATTTGTTTCCAAGGCGAAGAATACCTCTGTTGCTATCCTTGGCGGTGGAATGTCCGGCTTGATGACGAGTCTGCTGCTCGAGTCTGTTGGTATCCATGACTGGCACATCTATGAATCATCCGGTCGAGTTGGTGGTCGTATTCGTACCAAATATCTCAACAACACCACTCCCGACCAGTATCAATATCAAGAGATGGGACCAATGCGATTCCCGGTCAGCATCACCTATGCCGACACCAATGAGACGCTTGAAATCCAAGATCATCACATGGTCTTCCAACTCGCCGGTGTTCTCAACAAGATGAACAAAGACAAGCCAGATCTCCAGGTCAACTTTATTCCTTTTATCCAAAATAGTCCCAACGTGCCTGCAGCCTCTGGTGGCAACCGTCTCCCCAACGGGCGAATCCCCACTGCGGCCCAAGTTGCGGCCAACTCCTCGCTAGTCTACACAGCACCTTCATCTAATGAAACAGCTGTCGCAGAAGCGGAAGCCGCTTTCGACAACTACACCACAATGAACAACCGGGAAACAATCCGCAAAATCGCAACCAACATGTACCAAGCCCACAAGCAAGCGGTAGAGGATGGCATGTTCCACTGGTCCGAGGCCGGATATTTGAAATACGCACTCGGCTACGACTCCAATATAACCGACTACGTCGCCGGCACAGAGTCAACTCCAATTTGGGGCGATCTCTACGATGACGTCTACTTCGCAGCCACTAAATGGCGCACCATCGACAAGGGTCTGGAGTCTCTTCCTCGCGCATTCTATCCCCACGTCGCAGAAAAGACGACCCTCAACCGCACAGTCTCAGGACTGGTGTACAACGAGACATCCGGTAAGGTCGCCGTTGCATGGCGCGACGATCCGTTCCAGATGGTGCCAGAAACAAAGGAATACGACTACGCCGTCGTTGCTGCACCATTCAGTAAAGTCAGACTGTGGGATCTACCCCGGTACTCATCACTGTTGAGCCGGGCTATCTCGACCATGAACTACGACCCCGCTTGCAAGATGTCGCTGCTCTACAAGACGCGATTCTGGGAGCACTTGGAAGAGCCCATCTTCGGTGGATGCGGATCAGTCGATATTCCCGGCGTTGGAAGTGTCTGCTACCCCTCCTTCAATATGAACGCGACTGGACCGGGTGTTATTCTCGCATCATATATCTCGGGAACCCCAGCTCGGTCGACAGCCGCGCTGAGCGAGGATGAACACGTTGCGCTGATTCACCGCGCGATGATTGAGGCCCATGGCGACATTGCTGCTGAGCAGTTTACCGGTGTTTACAATCGCCAGTGCTGGGAGGTTGATCAGCATCAGGCTGGTGCCTGGGCCAGTCCACTTGTTGGGCAGCAGGATTTGTATTTGCCTGCTTACTACCAGACGGAGTTCAAGACTATCTTTATTGGGGAGCACACTAGTTATACTCATGCTTGGATCTTCTCGGCGTTGGATTCCGCTGTGCGGGGGACCACCCAGCTGTTGCTTGATCTTGGTTTGGTTGATGAGGCCAAGGAGATTGTTGAGACTTGGATGGGAAGGTGGATTAAGCTGTGAAGGATCTGGATTTGTGTTGTATAGAGAGTGTTTCACTCAGAGCAGCTACGTATTAGAACTTTTATGTGGATAATGTTAGATGAACAGTATATACGCGAGAATGAAGTTATAATATCCATGACCAACATATATCGCACAATACTTGCTATATCAACTGGGCCCTATGTTTGATCAGTCGACTTCTAGAAATCAAGACAAGCTCTTTAGGAGTCTTTGTCTGAGAAATCCAGGATTGAAGCCATTTCTGGCTGATCTCCAATTAACGAAAAAGCCATTAGATCAAAGAAACATAGACCTTTAATCCCAACAAAGTCTTGACAACATCCCAGTTAATATAATAATACGAGCACATCTCATAAATTCCCATCTTGATCTCCAACGTGGTGTTTTCTAAGTAGAAGTGGCCTACGGCAAAAGAATCCTAACCCTCCGCCAACCCCTAATATGGAAACTAACCAAAATTCATCAAGTATGGCACAAGAAGGTATGTTTACACACAACGGTATCTACACTGACGAGAGATGCCACATTAGTGGACCTATAGTATGGGTAAACGTATTCGTTGCGACCCCAGAAAACCGGGACAAAACAGATGCAGAGTTCATGGATCTCGTGGCTGAGACTATATACATGAGGATCTCTCTAAAAAGAGACCCCATGTCAGTGTCTCGATTACCCCAGAGCCTATGCACCACAGAGTCATGGGTTGTCTTTCGTTGCCGGCCCGTGGGGATTATTGGGCATTTACACGGTTTCGGCATTTGTATCTTGATGCTTTTCTTAGGGATGCATTGGACCTGGCGCTCTTTTATCAGGCAGAATGTGCGGCGGGGAATATTGAGATTGATCGAATGAGACTTTTTCGGCTTTTTCATTTAAGGTCGGATGCTTTCTAGGGTTTAGGCGGGGCTTTCATTGAGTTGTATAGAGTTCTTTTGTTGATATTGTGGGTAGGGTGTGTAAACAAAGAATTTAATGGGCTGATCCTGCAAAGTAGAGGTCAAAGATCTTTGTTCCTCATTTTTGTATATCTTACAGCCAATCTGATAACAAAGAGCTCAAAAGAGCGATGACTGCTGCCCACAATTTGATGGGCTTATCGATGTCCAAGGTTCGTGCGCTTTGATTTCGAGGCATAAGAAAGAAACGTTCGAACATCTTATCGAGTGCTTTCTTATAATTAGTACAGCAGACTCGACAAAGCAGTTGTCACCCAAAGAATCTTTGTTTCCATTCACGGCTACAGCAGCCTACTATAATAAGATATAACATCCTGTCTCAGTGTTAGGTATTTAAACATACTCACCCCAAGACCCAGGGATTAATCACCACTCGGAGAGAGAATATCCAACCTCCACCCGTTTCACTCCCCATTTCATTAAAAGTTCAAACGAACCCTCACCACAGCCAATATCCAAGGTCATTCTCACAATCAATGAGCTAACAAAAATCAATATGTCCACACGAACCGCCTTTAGAACTCGCATAGATAACGTTCCCGTAGCCGACGGTCCATCAGGAAAACATGTTGTGTGGGCCACAGTGTACTTTGACCCCGATGAGGCTAGGCTTAACGATCTAGAGTTGATCCGCCTTATGATGTACCGTGTCGTGAACCGACAGGTTAGCATCGACGAGTTACCTATGCATCACAGATACTCTCACTGTTTATCAGTCCGCGTCGGTGGAGAACTTCCCGACGAGGATGCAGTGTATGAAGTGGCGGAAGCGATGCTGGATTACTTTTATGGGAGGGTGAAATCGGGAGAATTTGTCGTTAATCGGACTTATATTTTTCGTAGACAATCGCGGGATCTGGTTAGTCTCGGGCCTTCAACGTCTCGTTGACTGGAAGTTTATGTGGTAGGTAGTTGTTTATAAACTGTGCGTTTACTAGTGATCTGAATAATATATCTTCCGGCTGATATTTGAAATCAAGTTCTTAAAAGCTCTTATATATTTTATCTTTCTAGTAAGCCAGAGTACTTTTTTTCGTTATGGCCTGTGAGTACAGAGGACATAACATAGGAATATATGTAGTATGCGTGAGATTGGGGCCGGAGCTTTTGGATTTCTAATCCAACTCTTCCCCGCCAAGAGGATCAGATTTACATGTCAGCTTACTCCAATTCCCTGGTTTCTTCATAGAAATTGATTCCACCCTCATCGATTATTTCCGAAATCTACCTGCAAACCCCCTACTAGCAATTGCAACAAGCACTAGCCACATTTATGTCTCAACCAAAAATAAAAGCAGTCTTTTTCGACTTCATGGGAACATGCCTCGACTGGCACAGCAGCATAGTGGAAGCGCTACCCCCAGCAATTCCCAAAGATGAAGCCTCAAAGTTTGCGCTGGAATGGCGGAGGCAATACTTCCTTGAAAATACCAAGCGCGTGAACGAAAACCTCCACCCAGAAGACATCGACATCACCCTCGCCCGCACCTTGGATGCTCTCCTCGAGAAGTCACCCGACCACAAACTACACTTCAACGCAGAGACCAAAACACAAATCATCGAAGCATGGCACTCGCAAAAAGCATGGCCCGAGGTTTCTGATGCAATTAAGAGTCTTCGACAAGATCTCGGTCTGGAAGTGTTCGTTCATGCGAACGGCACGACACGGCTGCAATTGGACTTGACTCGATCCTCTGGGTTGGACTTCAACATGTTGTTTTCTAGTCAGCTTCTGGGTGCCTATAAGCCTCGTCCGGAGGCATATGAGAAGGGGTTGGAGCTTGTGAAGCTTCGGCCTGAAGAGGTGGTTTTGGTTGCTGCACATGCTTATGATTTGCGGGGCGCACAGAAGTGTGGATTGAGAACTGTGTATATTCATCGGTGGACTGATGATATTGACGAGGATATGGAGCTGGTAAAAACTGAGTTTGATGTGTTTTTGGAGAATATGAACGACCTTGCTGGTGTCATTAGGGGCTTATAAGTGATGAACAAGGCGTTTTGAATATTTCATGAATACCCTTGGAGTTCATGAATAATTCATGATTTAAGCCAAAGATGGTTGAACATATGGTGGAGACCGACTACCGACACAGTGTTTTTACTACTGATACACAATGATTAGCTACTTAGAGAGACTAGAGTAAGTCTACCGTTGGCCACTATTTTTCATTAGCCAGTATAAATTGAGCCTGCAGTCTGAGACAGGGGAACAAAGGGGATGAGGCACCAGGATGTTTACCAGCTTACTCAACCTAATCACCCCATAACCCGCTTTAATGCTTGGGGCATCCACCCATTTTTGACCTTTCAGGCAAACTTTAAGGATGGATACTACGCGTCGACTCCACTTTTGCGCGATTCCTGAATTGGTCTCGCTTGTACTTGAAGATTCGGCCCCTCTCCAAATCATTCAATAAGTACAGTCACAGTGTGGAGGAACATTGTCTCAGGTTCTTCACTCGCAAAGCCCATCTTCCTTAATCCAATCAGACCGCCTGCTGTGCAAGGTATGCTGCATGGTCTTCCCGTAAATATAGCGTATACAAAGCTAGCAGTCAGCTAATGTCCTCTTTTTATATGTAAACAGTATGGGATTACCTTTATTAAGTCCATAAATCTTGATATCTCTTTGTATGTCTAAGGCATTAGGACTATATTACTGGCGTGTTGTTGTTCTGCAAAGGAGACTTTTCAAGGTCAAATTCTAGGCAATTCTTGATTGATCACTGGTAATGTAGACCCGAGTTCTGCCATTAAATCACCACTAATTCGTTAGAGTATTGGTAGACTTACTGATATTACTTGGAACTATTAAATTAGCAAATACCATAGAAAAAGCCTAGTTTAATACATTTCTGTGCGAAAAATCATGTTTGACATTAGTGAAAGCCAGTCATTTGGCTATAACATTGGGAGGGTTGGGAACATTGCGCTACCTCATGTATGCATCGCTTGAAGATATGTATGGAACAGGCTAATTCGCTAATGCCATAATACGATCAAGATCCTCCCCTTCAATGCAGTTGACCTTATTCTCCACGCACATGTCTACTGCCGTTTCAACAGTATCGGATCCTTCAACAAGATCATACCAACCACTAGTGTCGTTCCGAGCCAGAAGAGTCACTCCTACCGCCGCAACATCGGCGATGTTTACCTGACCCAATGCAGGAGTCATGCCCAAATTGACCCGCCCCGTTGGTGGTCCTGTACGGAGCCAACTTGGCCGTAAGCTGATTGCTTGGAAGGGAGAACCAGAACGAGATTCCCGCGCTTTGCTCATAGCAACCAGATACTCATCGGCTTGAATCTTAGCTTCAGCTACATCGGGATAGGCGCTAACTTCTCGCTGCCAGTCTTGAGTATCCTTCTTCCCCCACCATGGTGCTGGCTTCCGACGCGACGAAGGAAAGGAAATCATTAGGAATTTGACGACCGACGGGGTTCCGGTAGATGCTTTGATTATTTGTTGGGCTGCATCGCGGTCGATAGCAAAAACATTTTGCATTGATCCTGATTCACCATAGTGAGAACTCGTCAAGGGCTGACCAATTTAGAAAATGTAAAGAAGGTGCCATACCTGCTGCGTAGACAACACAAGTCGGCTTGACGGTTTCAAAAATCTCTGATACATCGGCTTGGCTCTTGACATTTTGCAAATCCAAGTTCAGCACATTGATCTTCCCAGGCTGATTATTGCCTAGTTGTAGAATGCTGTCCTTTTGGCGAACATTTCTAATGACACTTGTGACATTCCATGAGCGAGCTAGCATCAAGCTGGTCATGGATCGAGCAATTCTGCCATTGCCTCCGATTATGAGCACGTTCTCGATTGCCATGTCCTGTCGATGAGCACGGTTTGTAAAACCCTGTTCTGTATATTGAAAGTATGTGAGAGGAACAATATGGGTGAAGAACAGAATTATGTACTGCGTTGTCTTGGCAGTTATTAACTCCGAACATTCTTCCAAGTAGGGTGTCAGCAGCCAACACTGGGCCCCACCGTTTGCTTGATGCCGCCGGCACTTGTAGGATGGATCTTTGATGAACGGAACTGGCCAATTAAAATTACACCGGAGAAACCCATGAGGATGTTATGACACCTAGGTTTGTGCGACAGTGACATTTACAGCAATAGTGACATAAGAGGGAGCTAAGATATTAAGGTTCACTGGATAATTTGTTTTTCTGTACTCCACCCTTATCCCCGTTTAATACCACCAATCAACCCACGCAGTAAGGATCCAAATTCCCCGCAGAATGGACATTGTGCTGACAGGTGCAGTACTAGCGCAAGAAATGCGGCGAATAAAACTTTTGTTCTTTCTCACCAATGAACAGGATCCGTGCAGGAACATGGAGGAAACTACCATATCAGAAAGTCTCTGACAATAAGGTATACCTGACATAAACTAGACTTTAGCTTTTTTTCCACGGTATTCTCTGCTTCCAGGCAAACCGATTTGTGGATGAGGCGAATCCATTTTGTCACGATATAAATACACTATGGTGTCCCCTCAAGTTTTTTTTAATCATTCAGGTGCCTTCTCGTCTCATTTATTTCTGAAAGCACAATTTCATCTAATAAGAAAGTTGGTTATGTGAGGTATGTTTCGATATACATATCCGACTATACACCAGCTTACCCTTTTGCAGACTTGGTAATTTCGGGCTGAAAATCTCTTAAGTCGTCCTTGGTTGTATGACTTATGGTACGACCTCCTGGCAGCCCAGGTTGATATCGGAGGCGGAGGCTCTCCCTCTTATTACGTACGCATATGATCGTGGTATCAATACTTAGGATATTGCGGATATATACTCAAATGGTATCTTTGAGGAGATTCTCGGTAAGGCGCTATAGAAATATAGTATCCCGCAATCTCGAGCGGTGAGTATATCTAAATGTTTTTACTACGTTGACGAAGTATATGTGCCGTTAGATATAACGACTTATAGAGTTAATGATGGCGACCGTGTTAATCTTGTTAGACTCTCTAGAAGTCCGGTTCGTCCGCAATTCGCAAAGTTACCCCGAGCTCCGGTCCCTGAGCCAGGTATAAAGCGACCCCACTTCCCGCAGAGCCTAGTTTTTCTTTTCTTCTTCTTTCCAGCTTCCCTAGAGGTAGTCATTAGGTTGTTTTCACTAGGTTTTCACTATGAAAACCTAGTGAAAACAACCCGTGCACATAAATTTTGCAGCACACCCACTCACTTTTTTTTTCATCAATTGCTCGGCTTGTCTGGGCGCTTGGAGAAGACGTGTACAATGTAGATACCTTACCCTTGTATTGCTCAACGCGTCTCCTCTCAAGTCTTTGTTGTGCTGTAACTCATGTCGCAAGGGGAACATCTCGTTGCAGAAATCAAGCGTTGCGGACACCAAGTGTCTCACCAATTTGGATCAACTGTTGGACTTGTCTGGGCATGAAGCAAAATATAGACTGTTTACATCCCATGTACTTGTACTGTTATACGCATGTAATGCTTCTAATTTTGAGTCTCATATGACTGTGTATGAACCGTAGGTGTCTAGATTGTGTCTATTTGTTCCAATGTGAACCATCCTCCTCGCTTGGACCACCGGATGCAAGTCTTGTAACCCAGCATGATCCTCAAAAGTCTGCTTGTTCCACCTCTTGACTAAATCTCCTGGATGGATTGCCCCTAAGGCTCAAATGGGTGCTGCCATAACAACAATGGCGGTGAAAATGGCGGCATATGATATTGTGCTATCCCGTGGACACAATTTGCTCTTTGTATCAACCATCATGGTGCTCTATTGCCCCTGATGTCCTGCATTATCCACCTGGAAGCACTAAGCCCCCAGGCTTTCTCCAAGTCCACAAAATCTACAATGACAAAATATTACCCACCCCTCCACCCTCCACCCCTAAACCGCGGCTATATCGATTAGCCTAATTGCCGAGAATGCCAAGAGGGCTTGACCGACGCAAGCTTTACCGAATGGACTTTATACGGGCGCCACCAATCAGCCAAATAATTATATCCTAAGTCTGGGCGAGTCTATATCGGGTGAGTACGGCCTTTTATACCTCAATTACTATCCATTCATGCAACACAATTACTAAGAAGCCGACTTACAGGTCTACTCCCTCGGCTCTGGACACCATTGCGGGGAGATAGCAAAGGGAAAGTGGGTCTGAGTACCCCGTACAGCACATAATACTTTCTACCCCACGCTAATGCGGATACCACCGGAACAGAATACGTGGAGGCTCAGACCCACTCTGCATCTAGTATGATTTGGCCAGCGAATGATACTATCCAATTGCTACCCTTGCGAAAGGAATGAAGCAGGTTTAGCTTTACGCTATGGCCTGAAATCAGATTGGTGCCAACTTACTGGTTGTCGGTCAACAAAGAAATCCGGGGTTAGGCTGGGGATTGTGGGGAATACTACGAAGGTTTGGTCCAAACAAAAAGGCGTACAAGATAAACAGCTCGATCAAGGACCGGACGAAAAAGCATAAAGGGCCGGTCATCATGGTCCGGTTTGTGTCTTTTCTTTCCCCAGTTGATTTCCAGTTCTCTATCACCATCATTGAGACGGCGTCTCACTTTGATTTCCCAGGCTTTCTTGAACAAAATCAAAATCCTGCCCCTTGAATATCGAAATGTCCGACGAGAATATCAGCGATAAGCATGAGGCCTCTACGGTAGAGATGCTTCGTCGCTATCAAACCGCTGATAGTGTTATGCTTCCTATACCACGCGATGTCTTTGAAAAGTTATATCTCAGCCCCAAGACACCAAATGCAGGAAAGCTACGTTCTACATTTGGCAATCCAACACCAATCTCATTGATGGGCTTCTTGCTGGCTGCGACGCCGACCGCAATGATTACTATGGGCTGGAGAGGAGCTGGCGGGAACGGTGCTGCAATTTTGTAAGAGAGACCACGAAGGTGCTACATGGAAAACAATACTAACAACGCCCCTCTACTAGACCGGTCTATATCTTCTTCGGTGCAATGGTACAGATATTCGGGGCGATCGGTGAATGGATCCTTGGGAATACATTTTCCTGTGCTCTGTTCTTTACATATGGTATGTGCAATTGGTCGGTGACTGATTGAATGAATACCTTTGCTAATCAGAACCCACCGATTCACAGGCACCTTCTGGCTAGTGCAGGGCACATCACTCATGCCATTCTTTGCCGTTGGCACAATGTATTCACCTGATGGTAACACACTGGAAGGAATGGAGACGGCTGAATACAGCGCCACCGTCGGTTAGTTCTTTCCATCATACCTGATCGTGTACGCGCGCAAGGGCTAACATAATACTTTATAGGGTTCTACTACGTCTCTCTCGCACTCCTCACCTTCGTTTACATGATTTGTGCCCTCCGCACAAACGTCTGCCTCTTCCTCGCGCTTTTCCTACTCGTGATTACATTTGGGTTGTTTGCTGGCACATATTTCCAGACGGCGCTAGGAAACCTGGTCCTGGCCGCCAAATTACAAAAGGTATGTTGCAAACACACCTATTTCTTCCTTTTATATGGAATTTAGATTGATTTCTCTATCCACAGGCTGCTGGTGCGTTCAACTTTGCCCTTTGCATTCCCATCTGGCATATTTTCATTGCGCAGATCCTCGACGCGGTTGATTTCCCCATCGCACTACCAGTGGGTGACCTAAGTACAGTCATCCTTGGGAAGAATCAGAAAGCCCGGAAGCGTGAGGTTGAGGGGTAGATCTAGTTTCTACATTTTACGGCTTTCAGACTATATCTACAACGTTGTGTCGCAGCAACCATTTTGATGCTTCGTAGCTATATATTCACCGGAAATACGTATTTTCTTTAATTGTACTATGCATTTCAATTATCCAGTTCTATATGGAGAAGCTTGTGTATATATACGGGCGGCTAACCTTGAAAGTATGCCACCGGTTCATAACTATCTCATTGGATATTACCTCACCGCGTCATTCATCGCCTGGCATGTACAACAAGACAAGAATTGTAATCGGCCGCTTATACGGCCTTGTTATGTTCTTTTTTAGATGTCTTTTGATATATGATAAGGGCCGATTCAAACCCTTCCACGAGGGCGGGAAAAAAAAGCATATTCTATGAGAGACTTTTCTACATATAAATTTTGACTATATAATTAATGTCCGATCCCTGGCCGGAATATAACCACCTTCGCATACTTGTAAAGTGAGAGTGGATCTAAACTAATACCTGGCAATATGAAAAAAAAAAAAAGTAAGAGAGTTATGAAACAGTGGCATACTTAGTCGCCCGTACATATGGTAAGTACTTAGCCATCACTCACCAAGACTACAATGGTAGCCCGAACAGTGAAAATCAATCACTGTAATGTATATTCGGACCAATATCCAGATTGCCTGGTTACCCTAGAAACAATCCCTGCAAAACACCCAAAATGGCGCTAATGACGATGGTGTAATCCCGCTAACCTAACTTGAATCTCAAAATCTCACGGCTGCCTTGTCAGACAGGAACACAACCTCATTCAGTTAGACTCCGCGATGGAGAAGGGAAAATTCACCTCCACACCCAAGCCTCGAACATGGCCCTGGAGAACTATCGTCTGGGCGGCAGCAGCCGCAGGGATAGTGACCCTAGTAGGGTTCGGTAAATTCCCTACCCCAGCACCGCGCTGGGCCTTCCGAGACGATCCCCAAGTGCAGGATTTGCCCTATGGATTATTCCCACAACCCGGCGACCCATTCAAGTTTATCCCATGCACTGATGCCAGTCGCCCACCGCCACTGGATGACCCGACTCCGCAACAATCATGGGCCGCCCTCTTCGACACCAATCCGAATCATTGGAGTTGGGGAAGCACAGGTCGGGGAATCTACCTGTGTGGGTACTTAGACCTACCACTTGATTATCACAACTCTTCAGACTCTCGTATTGTCCGAATTGCAGTCACTAAGTTCCAGGTCGCCGGTCTAGCACATAGGAATGACACTGGTTTTTCACCCAAGAGCTACAGGAGTGAGCGCACTATCATTATAAACCCAGGAGGCCCAGGAGGAAGTGGAACATCTTTCCTTTGGGAGACCGCAGAGGAGATGACCAACCGCTTCAGTGATGGACAACTAGATGTGCTGGGATGGGACCCCCGCGGTGTGAACTTCTCCCTCCCCGCGGCGGCATGTTACCCTCAAGACAGGTTCCGGGATCGATGGTCACTGCTAGCACTCCGATATCGCGAGGAGGCCCCAAAGGCCCAGTTAGAGACTGTGGATGCCATGAACAACGCCACCTTCTTTGCCTGTCAGCAACGGCTGGGAGATTTTGGTCGCTTCATCAGTACAGCGTCGGTGGCACGCGATCTAGACGAGATCCGAAAAGCACTTGATGAAGAAGAAGTCACAGGATACTTGGTTAGCTATGGTACAGGGATTGGCCAGACCTATGTCAACATGTTTCCCAACCGAGCGGGCCGTTTGATACTAGACGGTACGGAATATGTAAGAGATCACCGCCTTTTAGGGGGCTTTGGCTGGACTTCTCTCGATAATGCGACAGATGCATGGCGCGACGGCTTCTTAGGGGAGTGTATCAACGCCGGTCCGAAGTGGTGTGCATTGGCAAATCCCGTTTCTAGCCAGGATGGCCCCGTCACACTTGCGCAGCTGGAAGCCCGTATGGCCGATCTACTTGAGTCTCTCAAAGCTCGTCCACGGTCCGCGTACACAGAATCAGCCGGCCCTTCCCTCGTCACTTACTCGGCCCTTGTCGAGAGGGTCTATGGGGCTATGTACAGGCCGGCAGATTGGCCGAGTACGGCACAAATGCTCTACGAGCTCGAAGCAGGGAATACTACTCTAGCAGCCAATTCCCTAGATCTCTCATGGAGCGACCATTCTGAAAAGCAACTCTATCCGCATGTCCCATCTTCCACTGAACTCGACCCCCTCGTGATATGTGCTGATTCGTACGATGCGCCCCTTCCAGACGGACTTGAATGGTGGGATCAGTTGTGGGAGAAAATGTCTGCCCAGAGCTGGATAGCTGGAAACTCCCGCTTCTTTGCAGTTATGCCTTGTCGACATTACAATACCTATTGGGGCCGTCCTTCGGAGGTGTATCGCGGGGATCTCAACAACACTCTTAAGAGTCCTACTCTACTTATCGCATCCCCGTATGACCCTGCGACCCCGCTGCGCAATGGGAGAAGGCTTCTAGCAGAGATGGGCCAAAATGCCCGGTTGATTGTTAATCATGCATATGGGCATAGCTCCAGACGTGACAGATCAGACTGCACAGATGAAGTTGCTAAAGCTTATATTCTGCATGGTATTCTTCCCAAGGAACAGGAAATCCAGTGCTATGCCAATAACAAGCCTTTTGTCCGTGAAATTGTCGGCGACGAGTGAGAATAACTTGCACAAAACCGTGTTGATGTTTTTGCATGTTTTTGCATCCAGCGTGTTGTAGCCTGCTTCTAGTTTCCGGAACCAGCGCTTACCTTATAAATGGAATCAAATCTAAGAACAGGAGGCTGTTTATTGAGAGAATAAGTGAGTATAATAAATACATCAGGCTTTCATTTTCCAGGGACTAGAGAGACCAGACCAATTCTCTGTCGAAATACACCGAACTAACTTAATTATTTGTGTTAGGCGCCCGTTTCACCTTAATGCAGCTTGGATTAGACTGTAACACACGTGGACGCTGGCGACGTGGTCGAGTCTACAGAGTATGTTTCACGCACGTGCAGTTTTCAAGGTTGTATACCCCCTGCATGACCGTGGGCGGCACCCGCTGAGCTTAAATGGGGTTAGCGCTAGAGAAGGTGGAAATTACAGAATCCACTACAATGCTCAACATCTTTCTGAAATCAATGATATAGAGTCAATTTTTTGTTCCAGTGATGTTTGCCAAGATATTTAATGCTCTATAGCTGTATAGCTCTATATCTCTATAGATGAGTTCTAAAGAAACCATCTATATAAAAGTGGAGTGAAATCAATGACGTGAATACTACTCCGTATCTATACGGAGTACCCCCAGTCCTGCATAACCCTAAATGGATGCGAGTCCAAGTAAGCTTTTTATTTTTACTCCGCCACATTCCCCCAGGTCATCTCTCATTTCAACGTTGTTGCCTGCACCTGCACATTATAACTATAATCACAGTCATGGTCATGGTCATCATTTTTATCATTTAATTTTTAATTCCTATCTTCATTATTCCTTACCATAATTGCATCACAAGATGCCCCTTCCCATCAAGGACACGGTAACGCGTCTAGCAGCTATCTCCAAGCTCCTAGTCCTATCCTACATACTCGACTGGATATTCATCATGTACCTCCACCCAGACTATTCACCCCAATCCCCAAACTAACAATCCTCACCAGCGGCATCGCTCTAATCGGCTACGGCTTCTACAAACAATCCCCAAACCACCACCCCTTCAGCCTAACCGACCCAACAATCAGCTACCCCCTCACCAAAGAAACCGTAACAACAACAACCCTGGTCCTAGTCTGCCTCTTCGCCCCAGCAATAATAATCCTCCTCCTCGCATGGCTACTCGTCCCAGCAAAAGCCACCACCCCCTCTAACCCCACACCAAAACCCCCCGCCGCGCAATACATCCGTCGCAAATTCTGGGAATGGAACGTCGGCTGGATGGGCCTCGCACTGGCCATCGCAAGCGCCTGGTCCGCGACACAGGGTCTGAAAGTGCTCATCGGCAAACCGCGACCTGATCTCCTGGCCCGCTGCAATCCAGACCTCACGCGCATTGCCGAGTTCACGGTCGGTGGGCTTGGAGAGGAGCTGCGCGGTGCGGCAACGTTGGTTTCCTGGGAGATTTGTCGCGATACGAGTAAATCCTTGCGCATTGATGGGTTTGCTAGTTTTCCTAGTGGGCATTCTTCTTGTAAGTCTATACCATACATACATACATATCATGCACATCATATCGCAGATGTGTTTAGTGCATGATACGGTATACAAATATGAATACTGAAGCTAATAATCCCCCCCAGTCTCCTTCGCCGGTCTAATCTACCTAACTCTCTGGCTCTGCTCGAAATTCTCCGTCGCATTCCCTTATCTTCCGCGCTACCCAGTCGAAGACCAAAACCACGTTGATGAGGAGACATCTGTGCGGAAGCGCGGTGCTGCGCCGCCCGTATACCTAATGCTAATTGCGTTCGTGCCGACTGCCACAGCGTGCTTTATTGCTGCGTCGCGCTGGTTCAATTACAGACACCATGGCTTTGATATTCTCTTCGGGTCCGCGATCGGCATTTTCTTCGCTTATATTGGGTTTAACATGTACCATATCCCCATTCGACGTGGTGCAGGCTGGGCTTGGGGTCCGCGTAATCGGAGACGTGCTTTCCTACGGGGTGTTGGGGTTCCTAGTTCGCTAGGCACGGATGGGTGGGCGGGTGAGAGGGGGTTGGAGGGTGATGTTGAGAGCGCGGCTGCGGTGAGGGAGATGGCGTTTAGGAATCAGGGACAGGGACAGGGGCGTGTTAAGCCGGAAGGTAGTGAGGGTGACGCTGTTAGGCTGGAGGGGTGAAGGTAGGGTGGATATCCGGGATTGAGTTGAGAAAGCAAGACCTTGAAGGTGTGATGTAGATTTATATCGTATTGTATAATGCATAGTGAACAGATCATGAATCGGAGGCAGCATGAACATCGTAAATGGCAGTCAGACCTGACCTGACTATTTCTATCTCGAGATTTTTTTTCAGACCTCATCGCCAACCCCCAACACGTCCCTCATCCCATCGGGCCTTAGCCTCCTTCCGAGCCGCCAATTTAGATGCCTCGCCCCGTACACGTCGGACCCAATCTGCAATTTCCTTCTCCGTGGCCCGACCGTGATGGTCTTCATCCAGGAAGCTCTCCTCAACAGCATGACAGACAGCCTCTTGTTCCGTAATTGCTGCGCTGAAGCGTTGGTATAGTGCTTTCGGCGACCACGGCGCTAGAGCGGCGTCCATCTCGGCCTGCTTCTTGCGCCAGGACACCTCCAGTGACTGGTGTGTGATCAACATGGTTTCTGTGGAGGCGCGAGCTTCGGCGAGGTGGTTCTCCATCTCTAGGACGCGGGTTGCGAGGTCTTTGTTTGTTTGGATTAAGGTTTCGAGGTGTTGTTGGCGGGTTGTATATGAGGGGTGTTGGCTTGAGAGGGCGGAGATCAGAGATGGGTCTTTGAGGATGGTTTGGAGATCGGTTGTTCTGGGGTTGCGTGAGTTAGAGACGCTCCTATCATTCATTGCTTCCCAGGGTTTGAGGGGACACACGATTTATCGGACACTAGATCTGGGAGCCATCCTTCCTCGATTGTTGGAGGATCGGGGATATATGGCTGCTGAGGATTATTGGGATGTGCGCCCTGATGTGCGCCTGTCTGGTCTGGCTGCCAGGCTTGTGCAGTGGTGCTTTGCGGGGTGCCGCGTCGACTGGCTTCGTGGCTGCTGGGTTTTGGGGGTGGTGGAGGAGGTGTGTCGGGGTTCATGATCTGAGATGAGTAGAATTGCGATTGCGGAGGGAATGGAGAGGGTGGTTGAGACATGATATGGTGGTTGGGGGTTGTAGGTGAAAGTTAAGTTGCTACGTCGGAGATGCGGGATAGGCTCGAGCTTGGCGGGGACTAGACCGGTGATCTACGCAGTAGCATCAACTATGATAGTACGATCTCTACATATGTGGAAAATAGCTAATTATGTTGTAACATAGATTGTTTCAATGGATATATCGTGATATTTCGTGATTTAATCCTACTTACAAGATCGTATAGAAGCTTTTCTTCGGGCCACTCGAACAGGGACTCTGACAAGTCTAACAGCAGCCTCCACAGGGAGACTCAAAACTTCAAGCGAGACATAAAAGATTCCCGAGACAACGGCGGAGTGCCCGTTCGCGAGATTCAATCAGTAGGAGGCGTGGGACTCCGACTGAAAATGTTTGGATGGATTTTTGCCAGTGATTCGCATTTTCGAATGCGATGATGGTCTCATGTACAGACTGAACCCTGACATGACGATGAAATGAGTTTAACAGTCGCAATGCTCCTGTTTACTCAGTTCTCCTCCGAATCTCCCGCTCCATAGCTTCAATATTCGAGCCAGCCATGGCATCCTTCACCAACTCGCGCACCTCATTCTGCACCTCCTCGCTGTAATAATCCTCACGAGTCGCAAGTTCCTCGATGCGCCTCTTGAATTCTGGATCCGGTTCACCACCAGCAGTGGCCTCTTCTTCCGTCATTGTACCGATGTTGACCCTCATATCACTGCCAGGGATGGCTCCGGGAGAGTTCAAAACTTCGGCGGCTTGCTCGTGCGTCGGAGCAGGAGCACCGCCGACAGCTTCGCGGAGGTAGGAAGCGACCTGCGGGAACTCGTTCTCGGTCTCGAACTTTTCCACAGCTGTAAAGTCTTCAGCGTTCTTCTTATTGGCGTCCACACCCAGTTCCTCGACTAAACAGCGCGCGATGTCGCTATCTTCGACCACAAATAGACATGTCTCGCCATCTTCGTCGAGGAGGTTGACATCGACGTTGAATTCTTTGACTAGAGCGCGTAGGAGATCGATATGACCGTATGAGGCTGCGGCGTGCAGCAATGAGTAGCCGGACTCATCTTGACTGGATGCGATCGAGGGGTTGGATCGCAGTAGCTCCAGAAGGGCCGTTGGGTTGTCGCAGGCCAAGAGGTAAGGATTTTGGGCCATTATGAGTCAAATTATTAAAGTGAAAGTGTTTAAAGATCGAGTGAGTCAAAGGTAACTTGTGGTTGTTCAAGTAAATCAGCTCAACTCAGCAGAAAAAAAAATATCCGCCTTTCCCCTTTGGCTCCCCGCACTGTGACACATTCAGGTCTGACTGTTCGTCATTGCCCCGGCTCTTTACTGCTTTGGTACTTTGGTGCTTTGATCATTTAGTCTCTAATTTGTTATCATTTCAGTTTCCTACAAATACCCTTACAATACCTCAGGCAGGAGGTCAGGAAAATCATCGCGCCTTTTCTCTTTTCTCTTTCCCCCCACTATTGTCTGCCCCTCCTCTCCAATCTCTTTGATATCCCCAACACACAAACATGGCGACTCAAGATCCACACGTCATCTCACAGCTCGTGAAAAACTTGGAGACCGCTAGGAAGGCCAAAAAGGGCGAGACAAGGTTCACCTGCAAAAAAAGCACCTTTGCCTTGCCCAATAATGTGACCGTAGACTCGTGGAAGTTCCAGGACTGGGACTACAAGCAGGCTGGTCTACCAACATATGCGCGAGGTCTTTTCACCACTCAACGGAAAGACAACATTCCTGAAATCGCGGCGCGCGGATACGACAAGTTCTTCAACGTAGGCGAGACAAGGGCCACGGAATGGCGCAACATCGAGAAAAACACAAGGGGCCCCTATGAGCTGAGCGTGAAAGAGAATGGATGCATTATTTTTATCTCAGCTTTGGAGGACGACACATTGCTGGTCTGCAGCAAACACTCGACTGGGCCCCGCGAAGATACATTAGTTACCCACGCGCAAGCAGGAGAGCGCTGGACGGAACGCCATGTCTCGTCCGTGAATCGATCTGTCAAGGACCTTGCCCGGACGCTGCGCCAGATGAATGTTACAGCCGTTGGAGAACTCTGTGACGACACTTTTGAGGAGCATGTCCTGGCCTACGACGAATCTTCTTCAGGCATTTACCTTCACGGTCTCAACTACAACCAGCCTGACTTTAAGACAATGTCGTGTGGAGATGTGCACAAGTTTGCTGACGACTGGGGTTTCAAGAAGGCCAAGTTCGAGATCTTCGATGACATTTTCAGAGTGCAGAGCTTCCTGGAAGGATGCGCAGAGACAGGAATGTGGGATGGACGTGAGACCGAGGGCTTCGTCATCCGATGCCAGCTTAGCGACAAGGGCACCGAGCCCTACCGGAATTGGTTCTTCAAGTACAAGTTCGAAGAGCCGTACTTGATGTACCGTCAGTGGCGTGAATGCACCAAAGCCGTCATCGGAGGGAAACACCCCAAGATCAGGAAGCATGAGCAGATCACCGAAGAATACTTGCAGTTTGCTCGACGGGCTCTGATGAAGAACCCTAAAATGGCAGATGAGTATATGAAAAACCATGGTATCATAGCTTTGCGGGAGCAGTTCCTCAAGGAACGAGGATTGAATGGAGCCGAGATTATCGCTCTAGAGGCTCAAAAGCAGAATGATTCGCAGGAGACCAACAAAAATGTCATCCTCGAACCGGTTGCCTCGCTGGGATGTGGTAAGACAACAGTCGCTTTAGCTCTGGTTAAGCTCTTCGGATGGGGACATGTTCAGAACGACAACATTCCCAAACAGAAAAACAAGCCGAAGAAGTTCGCTTTCGACGTCAGCCATGCTCTGGGAGAGCACAGTGTTGTCATCGCAGATCGCAACAACCATCAAAAGCGCGAACGCAAGCAGCTCATGGAAGATATCTACCCCGTGCTTCCGGATGCGAAGTTCGTCGCTCTGCATTATGTCCACGAGCCCAAGGCAGACAGGCTTCCCGCCATCCGAGAAGTCACTCGAAAGCGTGTGCTAGAGCGTGGCGACAACCACCAATCCATCCGGGCTGGCACCAACGCCCAGCAAGAGACCATCGGAATCATGGAGGGATTCCTCGGCCGCTTCGAAGGCGTCGACACCACCCGCTTACCAGATGAGCACTTTGATCACGTCATTGACCTCGACGTGTGCGCCTCATCTCGCGAGAACCTCGAGACAGTTGTCAAAGCCCTCCACGCCGCCTACCCCCGACTGGTACCAACCATGCCAACGGCAGCAGATCTCGACCAAGCCATCGATGCGGCCCTAAATGACTACACTGTGACAAAAGATCTCAGCTACAGCTACGGGTCCCCACAAAAGCCGAAAGTCAAAAAGCCCAAAAGCAAAGACAACAACGCCCTCGTCGCCGAACTAACCGACTCCCCTTTCCTACCACAAGCCCTTGCCAAAAAGATCGAATACTTCAACATCTCCCTGCCAACAAACGAAGTAACCTCACTCCTCCACTCCCTCTTCCCGCCAACTACATCCCCCGAAAAAGCCCGTCTCTACAACCAGCTCATAAACTCCCGCCGCCTCCAGCCAACCTTCCATGTAACCCTCATCCACCGCGCCTCGAAGAAAGACAACCCAGAGACCTGGGACCAGTTATCAACTCGCTACATCGACATCCAGACCAACAACCCCGTTGTCGAAGACCCAATTCAATACCCGCCGACTCTGGGCTGCGCGCGCGTGCGCATCGAGCGTCTTGTTTGGGATGACCGCATCATGGCCTTTGTCGCGCGCATCCTTCCTGCTGAGGGTGTCGAGTCGGCCGAGTCTGAGTGGCCGTGCGCAAATCCGATTCCGCATATCACGGTCGGTACCGCGGCGCCGGATGTTAAGCCGAAGGAGAGTAATGATTTGCTGCAGCGGTGGGTTAAGGTTGGGTCTGGAGGTGATACGGGGATCTACGAAGCAGAAATTGAAGGTGTTAAGGTTGTTGATGGTGTTGTTGGATTGGTTATGAGCCGGGGGAAGTATTGAGTGTTTTCTTTTTGGATATGAATGATTGAGAAAATGGAATGCAGTGGATTTTTGATTCTGGAGCATTGATTATACTTGTTTTAGCTATAAGCTATGACTACGGCTATGACTTTGCTGGATTGCATATTATGATGCTTCTAGCATTCCATTGTAGATATTATGTCTCGTTCTTACCCGTTGAACTAGCTTTGGTATCGAACGAATTCCTACTATGCATCCTTCTATTTAAAGAAAATACCGTTCGCTTCTAGCCTTAGCTTTACGTCCCCCTCCTAGTTCTCATCTATTCCCGACTTACTGTTGGGGCAGAGGGAGTGTTGAAATGGAGGCGGCGGTATTGGAAAGGAGAGGGACTGACTCTGTGAATTCTTTGTAGCATAATAGACCGTTCAGTGATGACAAAGCTAGTTATAGATTTAGAGAGGATTGCAGGTTTATATGGTAGACTCGCCTGCTTTTACAGAGTGGGATCCTAGAACTGAGGCTGTCGATGGTACTCAGATGGTATTTAGATAGGGCTAGTTTGGTGCGTTTCATAGATGTGGGCTGCTAACTCAGCTACTCTTCCGCTTTCTTCGGGGTTCAGTGAGTGGGTGAGTTTACCTTCAGGGTTGCCTATCTGGGGATGTAGGTCGTGCTTAACACTTAGGGCATGCTCGACTTCACTTAGTGATCGAAAAGCAGCAAAGGCACGAGCAACTAAATGGAAAGCCAAATCCATCAAGCGCAGCAATCCGATGTACATGTACTAGTAGCCTACAAGTTCCCTTTTTTCCCTTTTTGTCCGATGTCAATATTCAGCATTCTACTACCAAGAAACCCAGGCCGTATGCCGATATAAGTATTTGGAGGAAAGAGAAGCAAACCAAAGCGCCAAACACTGTAGTTCTGGCGAGATACATATACACAACGAAGGGAGCCACCGATACCCAGGTAACCATAAGCACACCGTGCGATGTATGTGAGGTCCGACAAAGCGCAGGGTATCAGACACGAGCAAGTGAACAAATCAACCACTAATCCAAGCTGTAACACGCGATGCTCCGAAACGACCCACGTATTGCAGGCCAGTACTGCCCATGGGGAAATAGCTGACGAGGTACCAGACCAGGGCAGCGAGCTGGAAGATCGAGGAGATGAGAGTAAGGAAGAGGTTCTGACGCTAGAATTTACGGAAAAAAGAGAAGTCAGTCAGCAAGAGTTTCTGGAAGAGGATGTGTTGCCAAATGTGGGAAGTAGATGGTGTGTAGTTGTGATATGCAGGTAGAACAGGATGACCAAGTAGTCAGGGACGGTGAGACATAGATTGATCTCTATGGCTCTGGACTCCGCCGCGCTCTGTGACACCGGGATGTGTCGGACAAGGGGAAGTAAGGGAAAGGACATCCAAGTCCCGCGCCGTGGTGGGATGCAGCACAGACGCAAGATTCAAAACAAAGAGGCCGGACGAATACAGGGTGGGATGGAATCGAAGGAGCTAAAGTGGCTGCAGCCAACAGCAGGTATGACAAGCCGTAGTTTCAGGTTGTACTGCGCGATGGATGTGAAGGCTGCAAGATTCCCCTTTTCCCGGTCGTGCAGTGCGACCATACCGACTCGGGTAGAGCGAGGGAGAGCGAGTGTGCGACAAAACAAGGAAATCCAGAGGGGAGTATCATGAGGAGGGGAGGGATCGTCGGTGTGCAATGGGATGAAGCGCAAAGACCAAATACAAAATCCAAATCCGAAAACGAGAACGAAAAATAAAAGATAAAGAAATCGATTTTACTTACCCCGATGGCGAAGTAGAGCGTCAGGGCGATCGCTCCGAAATAGGCCGCTGTGAATGGCAACCTTGTTCCCGAGACCAAATGCTTAGCGTAAGTCCACGGTCCCATGAGAACCGCCCATGATAGCAAGAACAACACTGAGCCGACGGACCATCTAGTAAAGAAACCGGTTAGCAAGAGATATCCAAGAGGGGAGACGAAGGTCCTTGGCATGAGGCGCAGATATAGGTCGAGGTCAGGACCAATCAGCTCGTAGTGTGAAGTACAAAGGCGCACATGGTCTTAACCAAAATTGACCGATGACCTAGTTTATCCCAGCTCGGGATTTGCTCGGTCGTCCGAGAGCATAAAATAACCAGAAAAATAAAAGAAAGAGGGCTGGGAGGGCCATGGAAAGCCGGGGAACATAGTCCACATTATGCGGACCATCGCGGAGGCAACTTACAAGACCGCGAATTTGCGGGGCTTGAGCGACAAGACGGGGAACAAGAAGAAACATATCATGAAACAGACGGCGGCGCCCAAATTACATGCGCCGAAGATGAGCATACGGTCCCACCGACTCACTATACACAGCCCATGTTAGTGTGTTTATCTTCTTCTATCGGCTACCACGTAAACAAGCATGGTGGGAATGAATCCTCCCGGCGCAGGAACTGCAGTCTCATCACATGGATCACGCAACAGTGTACGGGAGGATCTGGGGATCGGAGGGTCACAAGACAGAAAAAAAAACTTACAAGCAAAGAAGCCCTCTTCTTCTTCCCGTCGAGTAGCTGCCGGCAATGGGGCCCCAGGACCTTCATTGTGAGTAGGTAGTTGGACATAACCGCCTTCGCTGAACGGGTTGTAAGACTGTAGACGGGATAAGAATGGAGTGTTTGATGACGTTCTAGTGTTGACGGGGAGATCCGGATCTCTACGCGACCACCCTAGTGAGTTAACAGAGTCTCGGAACGAGTTATTCGCCATGTTTGAGACTAGTTTTAGTCAAGTTTTAGATCCCGAATAAAACGAGGAGAAGAGGAGCGTGCGCTACTGCGTCTGCAGAGAAGGCCCGTGGTCCAGGAAGTCAAGACCAAGAGAACGGTCTGCAGGGACTATGCGAGATGGAGTGCAGATGATCTGCGCCGGGTGGTGGATGATCCTCGAGGATTGGCTAGAAGCGGGGACTTAGTCAAGCCAACAGAGGGGCAGATGACGACTGTGTCGAACGTGGATTCGGCTTCCGATGAGCTGGGACACGCCGTGACTCGGGTCGAATGGGGGCCACTTTCGAGGAAAGTTTTCCGACTCGAAAATATGTGGTCAAGATCAAAAGATCAAAGGTTTTTGAATATAGCAGGCTGATAGATAAACTTTATGAACAACCTCTCCAACCAAGAAAAGGGCTGCCTATTGCACTGTGATAACGTGTCAGCTCAACGGGAGCTACAGCTATCTCTGCGGAGTCGGCGATGATTACCGGGGGTAGCTTGGGAGGTCCTATGGCGCGGCGCAGGTGAATTAATCGAGGATATGCCGTGCAAGAATGCGGCGAGATAAGCCAACCAAGCGGAAGATAGGTGGGAAGCGTTGAACCTTGCGGGCACGATCCGAGAAGGGATAGGAAGCGAACACGGTGTAGGGGGTCCGATGGGTGCTGATTGGATAAGGAAGCGCTGCGCTATCGATAAAGGAGGGTAGGAAGACGAGGGGAACCAAGCAAAATGACGAGATGGCGTGAAGCTACCGATGCGACCAACCCGATCGGCGTTAAGTGCTGAAGCTGTCAGATGATGGTTTCCAGTATTGGGGTACAAAGCTTCGGACCGAGCCCTGTGGGGTTATTCACCAGGATGACCCCCCCCATAGGAAGTCAAGAAAAATAAAAGAAATATATGTTACTTACCAAGAGGGTGCAATGTTGCCTAAGTGGCGTGTAGAGGTATGGTTGTATAGTGGCAGTCTCCCAGTTCTGCGATGAAGTTGGGGAAAGGAGGCTAATGCCTAATGGGGTATAGCGCTAGATATGTAGCATGAAGTAACTATATAACCCACCTATAAGCAACTTCACATATTATTTATTCTTAGATATTATCATGTTATAACATTTCAAATACGTAAATACTATCATTTGCGCTATATCCGCTGGAATTTTTTACATCTCAACCTCAGACCCCTTGAAGATATCCAGAGCTATGCTTTTTCCCAAGTTCAAGCTTGTTGTATATTAAATCAAATCAACACACTTTAAGTGGAGTTGCCAGATGACTTATTCAATAGAATATTAACTTTCAATATAATAATAGTCCATTCTTGACCATAATCTATCCTTCACTATACTCGATTTGGACGCATGACCATTACTAGCTCCCCCTCCCTATCTGCAATTTTCAATCATTAGTTGCCGTCCCACTGTCGATCCTTCATGGCTGATGCGCACCCTGTAGCGATCGGCCGTAACTGTAATAATAGAATGACTTGTGAAGTTCTGGTATTGGACAGCCCTGCAGAATTATTTATCGATAACGGCTACAACGGCTATAGTTGCCGGCAGTCGTATCGGAAGAACTCCAGATGATGTTGCATACCCATTATATAACCTTTTACCTGTTGACTGTATTTATGTAGCTACCCGTGTACCACCTAGGGGAATTATCCGATAACCATAAGGGCGCTGATATGCACTCCGGACTGCACTGTGGGTAACATTGGTACTAGCCTCATTGTTTCTCCAAATTTGGCTTCTACTTTTGCTTTTTCTGTTTCCCTGTTTTTCTTGCTTTTTCACATCTGCTTTACTTTGCAATGGTACTCTATAGAATGTCCGATGCACACGAGTCGGCTTATCCGTGACCCCCGGAATGGAGTGCGACCTTAACCACGTACGATGTCGTCATACCAGGGTCCTGTGCACAGGTCCTTCGAGTGAGACATCAACAGTCCCGACTTCTTTGTATGGAATACTACTAAAGTAGATCTTGAAATCCAACTTCTCTCCCTTGCGTCGACCGTGGATTACCTAGGCGTGTATCGCCGAACCTTGACGGGACGGGACGTCAGATCCATATTTCCCCTCAAACGAATCCCGGAGATCAACCCCCATCCGTCGATCCCAAAATATTATTATCTTATCATCTCCTAAACCGGAGTGGCTCAGAAAGAGGGGAAAGTTTGACGATGTGGCTCAGCACAGTCATACCAAAGTGAGGTGTATTGCTTTGATTCACTATTGGTGGAGGGGGTCTTAAGACACATTCCAACCCCTCCAATTATCTCTCTTCACCACATTCTACCATTCTACTTTTTTTTTGGCTTCGGACGAAGACCAAACGGTTAAGTCCGAAATCCGAAGTTACCAACTGTCTTGAACATTCTACGGAGTAAACGAGTTCCAAATATTGAAGTATGTCATTATTTTCCTTTGCCGCTGTAACCCAGATCAATACCCACGAGTCCGCCCCTTACGTAGAACAAAAATAACAGAGATTCAAGCCCCGAGTGCATAGTCGGAGCGGAGCAATATGGAAGGTCCAAGCTCCCTTGACGATCACAGATATGATCACCACTCCAGACTCCTCTGCACGACATCCCTCCCACATGAAGAACAGACCGCACTGATCCTCTTGCAGCTTGATAGTGCTTATGGATGCGGTCTGTGGGCTACTTCTTTTTCGTTATTTATTTCTTTTACCTTTTCGATTTTCTTTCAACACATATACACTAGGATCTTGCCCAATCTTCTCTATCTCTGGTATTGCCAAGGTAATGGGATTATGCATGTTATGTTCTCCGAATGATATTTGCGACTCATAGTCATTTTCTAATGTTTAGTCGATCTCTACCATCTCCGGTGTTTTGAGTACTAGTACTCTACATAGCTGCTGGAGATCAACCATGTCCACATGGTCTCATTCGGAAATCTTGAATATATCCTGCAGACTTCCACTCTGAATGATAGATTAGGGTTTCCTAGAAGATAGGTTTTGGTATGCTTGTAACCCCAAGAACTCATATGATACATTCTTGCTTGCTCTGTTCAAGACACCCGTGAGTCATGATTGTGGTAACAGGTGACAAATATCCCAATGTGTATCATGGGATGGCCGCCGTTTTACTTGATCCGGCTGTATCACCCTTCCCCCCTTTGTCCAAGTTTGTTTTTTATTTTAGGTTATGAATATGATAACCTTTTTTTTTACTCAGTCAAGTAGTATTTCATGTTTTTTATTGTTATTATTATCTATGTATTGTACGAAAAGAGAAAAGAAAAAAAGAGGCTCGGGGGTTTACCGTTGCCACCCCTCCTTCAGCCAAAATCCACTCACACCCGATTTATACTCACACACACCCTTTTTCCTTTCTGATCCAGATGGTAGTAGCCAACTTAATATTAAAATAAAAATAAAATTCAATGTCCGATGTCGTAGGTGAATCTCATCGATTTCCACCGATCGACGGGCTGCATGACCGATGTTGTAATATATCAAATGAGAGATGCAGGACAGCGCCGCTTGAGTTCATAAAGTCTCCATCCCCTCGGTGTCTGTCTGCGAAACCTGCAAGTGCTTTTCCCTCTGAGTTGTCACTGCATACTTATGTTCTCGAACTTTTGATTTGCAAAGACGTTATACCTCGTGAGCTTCTAGTTCGACATACAGATCAAGGTACGTGTCAAGTCTCCTTTATATATTGTATATTCCCTATGTTCCTGCGTCTGTGATATATGCCTTATTTCCAGCCCCCACGTGTGAATGGGGCTCTGCTTATGATACGTTTTACATGTCTTGACCTGCATGGGTTATGTTGATATGTCTTGGGATGTATCCTTTTTGATCTTTTGCTAATGTCAACACAGGTCTATACCGAGATATACTTACTTATACCAATCTCATATACACATCTTCCTTTGGTAAGTCTCAAATTATTTCATCAGCCTCAAAACCAAGCCCAAACATGTTCTTTTCTTTTGTTCTTGGGAAGTAAGCGCTTGCGTCAACTCGTATTCCGATTGCAATCCGAGCGTGGGTATCAAACCCCGAGCCAACACCCAGGGGTCAAGGCGCAAGGACTCAAATCCAATCTGGCAAATATACCACTTCAGGTGAAGTATGAACTAGGTTGATCTATATATACAAGACCAACGTGCTCAAAACCAAAAAACCCCCCAGATCGCCACAGCTCACCGCCCTCCCACCGCTTGTTCCCCCACTCTTCTCCAGACTTTGTGTTTTGTATCAGCGAAAGGACAACTGGGATCAAACCATCCAGCATATCAACTGGGATCAACCAAGATCAAACTGGGATTGAGTGCCTGATTCGGGCTTGGTCTTTTCCCTGCTCGTTTCTAGTCTACTTTGTGGTCTATCTTCTTGATCCCTGATCTTCTTTCTTCTTTCATTTCTCGCATTTGCGCCGCTTTATTTCTTTATCGCTCTTTCATCGCTTACACAGTTCTCTAGCAATTTTCTGTCACTTGGCGCCTTGTGCCTTGCGATTGCGATTGTCCCAAGACTTGTTCGTGGTGATCTGCACAGTCCTCCCAGTCCCCCTCGATTGTCGACTCATCCCGGCTTTAAAGACCGAGGAAATTTCCCCGGCTTATTGGCACGTCTCACAATCTCCCCGGACTTCATTCCTCCAATACTCATTGTTTCAGAGGTAATTATTTGCATTCCTATTTCCTTTTTTTTTTCAGTCTGTTTTGCATTTTATTGGGTTGCCTGTTTTGCCTTGCGCACGGAGGCCACGACATCTCCAAATCGCCCACGGGCGGGGTCGAGTCTTAACTAACATCTTTTCCTTACACACAGATCGTGGCAATCTCACACCCAACGCCTCTTTCATCCATTCTCTCCAGTGTCGCCCCTCTCGGACCGTCTAACTTTGACAACTGTCGCGGAGAGTCGGTAGGATCGGCACTACGACTCCTCCTTTTAGCCCCTCGCCGATCTGCGCCCCATCCCACACCCCCCCCAGATTGTTTCACCGGGCTATGGCTGAAGCGAGTCTTTTCATCAAACACGAATCCGACGATTATACCCCTTTCATCATGTCACACTCCGGTTACTCGATGGGTAACCAATTCCCCGATGGGGTCGACCCATCCGACTTGACCATGCAGCAGCAGAATGGCTTCATGCCTTACTCCTATGGTTCGCAACAGAACATGTCATCCAGCTTCAACTTTGGAAACTCCGGAATCGACACAGACGAGTTGTTGGATCTCGAAATCAGCGGCCAGAACGGTCATCAGCGCGACAATGTGAACTACCTTCAGGACCAGTCTGCTGGTGGCATCGCGATGAGTCACCAAAGCCAAATGTCGCATATGTACTCCAACACTCCGGATAATGCTCCCATGGCCAGCCCGTTCGTCCAGAACAGCTTCAACTACGAGCAGTACCGCATGAACCAGCAAAATCCCCACATGCACAATGCCAGCTCTTTCGACCAGAACTACCTCGGCACCAAGCGCCAGAGCTTGCAAGGCATGGACCGTACTTCTTCTGATGGCCGCAGTCCTATGACTCCAAAGACCCCAGCATTGGGCTCCTTGACATTGGGTACTCCTGAGTCTGGCAGCTTCCCGTCCCAGCCTATCCGGACCGGACTGCAGGCTCGTCACCAGAAGTCCCTGTCCAACCAGTGGGACGGAACGCCCGGCAGTGCACAGTCGTACGTCGAGTCCTCTCCCATCTCATCTCCTCCTCACCAATCACACCACGCTGGCATCTCCGAGATACTCAAGTCTGGGAAGCACGCCTCGCTGCCCGCTAAGGTTGACGCTCATCTGCCTGGCGGCGGTGGAGATCTCGAATCCCAGGAAGCCAAGCGCCGGCGTCGCCGTGCCTCGCACAACCTGGTCGAACGCCGCCGACGTGACAACATCAATGAACGCATCCAGGATCTCTCCCACCTGGTTCCTCAGCACCGACTAGAAGACGATAAGGTCCGGAAGCAACTTGTGAACAGCAGCGCTCTTTCCATGGCCGGCGCAGGCGGAAGTGCCGCCACTTCTCTTCTCGCTGGAGGTAACGGCCGCCGCGCGACAGCGGGCAATATCACAATGGGTCTCCCCATCGAAGAAAAGGAGAAGGGTCCTAACAAGGGTGACATTCTCAACGGTGCTGTCAGCTGGACCCGCGATCTGATGTGGGCCCTGCATGTCAAATACCAACAAGAAGCGGAACTCGCCGAGCTGATCGGCAGCCTGGGCGGAACCTGGCCCTTCGAGCAAACCGAAGAAGAGAAGCGCATGCGCAGCGAGATCCTCGATGCATTGGAGAGGAATGACCCAACTTCCTTCAGTTATACCCGCGGCCCTGGTAGCGGTCTGCGCGTCCCCAAGCACACTAACATCGCCGGCGATGCCGTGCAGGGCGGTGACATGTCCGGCCTGACTCCTCCCAGCCTGAGTCCTTCGTTCCACAGCGGTACCAGTAGTGCCAACGGCGCTGGCCAGCCCCAGTACTGGAACAGTGCTGGTCATGCCGCTATGAGCTTCAAGGAGGAGGACGAGTACGGCATGGAGATGGGCTAGATGGCCCATTTCTGTCTTCTCTGATTTGGTCATTCGTGTTGACCTTTGCATACACGGCACGGCGTATTAATGCAGGGACCGATTAATCGGCGTACTAGGAGTGAAAGAGAATGGGCCCATGAATTCTTTTTTCTTTATCTTTGATGTTTCTTTCTTGCGTTGTCATTACTTCATGCATCCATGTTAGTACGATTTTAGTTCTTTTCATTTCTTTTCCACCTTGCTTTTGCGATTTTTTCTCTTGGGCTTGAGTGCTTATTTCGGTCTTACCCTGCTTTATTATTATTCCATATCGATACCCCGTCTATTTCCTTGATCTTTACTTCTTGACTTGAGCTACGTCACTGGCCCCATCTTCAGATAGCGGGCAGGGCATGGCTTTGATCAATTCTGTGCGTGTCTTTTCATCTATTTGTGTCCAGAGCCCATATTGAGTTTTGAAATTTGATTCTACTTCTCTTCAATCCATCATTTCATCATTTCACTACTCTTTTCTCCGATTCTATGTGTTGTGTCATTGTTGCAGAATAAACGTGATTGCACCTTCCCTAATACCCCATTTGCTTCTCTTGATACCGAGTATCTATGAATCAATCTATGGTTTCTGTAATCGTATAGCATATCGGCATTTCAGGTGCAAATAAATAGTAGTTGTAGAAAGACGATGGTAACAACAGAGAACGATCTTCCAATCTACTCGGCCATCATACCACACCGATGGTATATCTCTCTAACTATGAGTGTTAATCAGAATGAATGTATCTTCAGGGTTATGCGAAGAATATTGAGGTTGGCCAATCAAGTGACCTCGCACCCTATTACCTAGAATAGTCTAGTGCATTGATAGATGAGAGAGGCTGAGTTGTTGATGTGGATCACTTCGATCTGTCAGCATCACTTCGTTAACAACAGCCTTATGGATGATTTTTAGGCTTCTTTCACTTTCATCGTCTTTGATTCGCTGCTACGGGGTTTCTCCACTAACCCAACGATTGCCTACTTGGGAAACCTCTTCGTGCTAGCAACTGGCGACTATATCTTACTGGTCAATCTCAATGATCTACCATCGTGTTCCCTCAGCCCCAGATAAAGCTGTGCTAAGATCGCTAGCTAATTGGACAGTTCGTATTCTAAAAGAGTACTTTGATTTTTCTCAATTGGTAAAATCTGACAACTTTGTTGTCATTTAAAAAGGGGGTGGTGACCAGGGAGTGATACTTTAATTCTTTCCATGTAATTGAAACAATAATCACTTTGCATAATACCCTCACAATGTCCACGACAGACGACCCTTCAAACCCCTACTACACATACTACAAACCCTCCATTCCTGCAGCCATTGCCGTTGCCATCCTGTTCTGTGTCGTCAGCCTAGTCCAAATATGGAGGATAATAAGGACGCGCCAATGGTTTGGAATTGTGATCCTTGTTGCAGCAGCATGTATGACCTCCATGTTCCTCACCAACAACAAAGTGCGATGGCATTTCAAGCTAATCTCACTACGCTCTTATAGTCGAGGTCGTTGGCCTGCTCGCGCGCGCTGATTCAAGCAAGCATCTCCAGAAGAAGTCACCATACGAAATTCAAACCATCCTAATCCTCCTCGCACCTATCCTATTCGCCGCTTCAGTCTACATGTTTCTCGGTCGTCTCATCCGCAAATCAGGACATCCAGAGTTATCTTTCATCCGCATAAACTGGGTCACTCCAATCTTCGTTACGGGCGATATCTTTTGCTTTTTCGTTCAAGCCGTCGGCGTCGTTATCCTACTCCGTGCCGAGTCTCGATCGAACCTCAACTTGGCCAAAGCGATAATTCTCGCTGGTCTCGGACTGCAAGTTTTCTTCTTTGCTATCTTTGCTTTGGTTGCCGTTCTTTTCCACATCCGATTGAGTTCCCGCCATGGAGGGAAACTCGTTCACCAGGGTGTGAATGTGAATATCAGGCTGTGGAATTTATATCTCTGCAGTGTGCTTATCACTGTTCGAAATATTTATCGGTTGGTAGAATATGCGACGGGTACAGATGCCTATCTCTCGAGGCACGAATGGCCAGCTTATGCCTTGGATATTGGACTGATGTTTATCATCATGGTTATCTCCAACTTCTGGTATTTCCGCAAGACGAAGGATGTTTATGACCCCCCCCTGCTTTCAGTACGAGTTCAGAATATCCTCTGGCTGAGCAACGGCTTCTCGAGCCGGAGTTGGCTCACGGACAATCCCGTCACTTTGGATATCACCGACCTCCTGGATATTCCAATATTTGACGGCGCTACCATTGGGATAGTTTGAGGATACCCTTAGGTTGATGGGAATTTGATCTGCTCGTTTTGTAATTTAAGATTGCAAGAACAGTCGACTGCGTATGGAGCCTCATCATGTCTTTTGGTGGCCTTTAGATGTTCTTTTAGCAGTCTACTTGTATATTATTTTAAGTTCTCTTTTTAGAAGTCTTTTTTGGTTTATACGAAGTCGGTAAAAAAAAAGCATACTCTATGCAAGATGCTTTTCTACGTGCAACCTTTTGGTTTTTATTTGATAATCAGCTTCTTTTTCATGTGTGTAGCCAAGGGGTATAGAAGAGATGCATATTTGGATGGATAATGACTTTACCATAGTTAATTTAATTTAGTTTTAGTGAGATATATTTAGATGTTGGGACGCGGTGTGATACGCTTATACTCAACTATAATAACCATATTCCAACTTAAAATGCCCAAAGCCACTTAAAACACAGGTTTGTGTCATTTCCCTTGATTTTTTGCTGCTCACACGACCTACCGTCACCATTTTGGAAGATCAAGGAAAAACTATTAAAAGGTGCTACTCCGCCCACTGGTTCCATGGTTGAGAGTCTAGTAGACTTTATCAACCCCGCCTTCTACTTCTACTTCTACTTTCCTCTCTTCTTATCCCAACATCTACCTACTCCGTAGGTAATTATAAACATTCCTTTACCAACATCAAACAATGCCAGCCGAAACCGATGTCCACACTACTCATGTTCCAACTCACCCCTTTCACCTGGACCAAAACGCCCAAATCCCCGACTTTAGCCTAGTAGGCAAGGTAATCCTAGTCTCGGGCGCCGGTCGAGGTCTAGGCCTAGCTCTAGCAGAGGCTCTGTTAGAAGCGGGGGCGAAAGTGTACGCTCTAGACTACCTGAAAGAGCCGGTACGTGCCACCATTGTGATACAACCTCATCACCTAGAAAGGAATATCCCCCGATAACTCATAACCAATTCCGATGAAAGGCATCAGAGTTCATAGAAGTGCAGCAATATGCCAAGGCATGGCGCGCCGAGCTGCAGTACCGCTGTGTCGATGTGCGTGACACAGACATGCTCAATACTGTCGTCGAGGATATCGCCAATTACGAGCGTCGTATCGATGGTCTAATCGCGGCTGCTGCTATTCAGCAGGAGACGTCCGCTCTGGAGTACTCGGCTAAAGATGCTAACGCCTTGCTTGAGGTTAATGTCACGGGTGTGTTCATGACTGCCCAGGCTGTAGCGAGGCAGATGATTCGTTTTGGGAATGGGGGTAGTATCGCTATCGTCGCTAGCATGAGCGGTACTGTTGTTAACAGGGTACGTCTTTTCCTTTCTCCTTTTTTTTACCTAGTTTTCCTATGGAGATTTCATGCTGCCGTGTGCCCTTCCCTATAAAATCATTCGTACCCTAGTAATCGGCTCAGCGCTTGATTCCCAGCAGTCCTATGATATCCCCACCCACGCTAACAGACCTAAACAGGGTTTAATCTGTCCCGTCTACAACGCAAGCAAAGCAGCCGTCATCCAACTAGCTCGCAACCTCGCTGCCGAATGGGGCCAGTACAACATTCGCGTCAATACCCTATCCCCGGGGTACATCCTCACCTCGATGTTGGAGATGCTGTTCATCGAGTATCCTGAGCGTCGCGAGCAATTTGGTAAAGAGAATATGCTAGGCCGTCTATCCCGTCCTAGGGAATACCGTGGTGCGGCTGTCTTCTTGCTTTCTGATGCTAGTAGTTTCATGACTGGCAGTGACCTCCGTATAGACGGTGGTCATGCTGCGTGGTGAACCACTAAATTACTTCTGTTGTAATAAGGTAATGGTAGGTTACTCGAGCAGTTTGTTATAACCTCTCTTTGGGAATGAGGGCTTTTTGGTTATGTTGGTTACGTTGGTCACTCTCTTTGGCAGTTCTGGCCTTTTGGCTCTTTGGTTTACTTTGAAGCTATGGTGTATGCTAGCTTTATAGCAGTGAGTACCTCTATATATGCGTATGTAGCGCTTGGTTTCCTCAATGATTCACCTCGTATATAGTTCCATTTGGATCAGGTTCAAAGGTTGAGCTCAGTAAAGTGTAGTATGAAATAGGCACGAGGAGTTGGTCACACAACGGGGGCTGCATCATGTATGGGCGTCTAATGGGGCAACCGATACATAACGCTCTCATTAGTTTATGTTACCAGGCAGTAATTTAGATCCACTCCCATTTTCCATGTATGAAGAGATTATAACATTTTACTATTTATTCTCTACATCCTTTGTGAAAGATTTTAACTCTGTTAATACATGCTGCGTAGTGTATTATACTTTAGTATGTTTATTATTCAACATTGTAAAGTCAAACGTTATATATAGAAAAGTGTCTTATATAGAATATGTTTTTTTTACCACGTTTGTGCATGTCTAAAAAGAGTATCTGAAAATAGCATCTGAAAAGGGCATCCAAAAGACTAACAGAAGACATGACTAGACCGCATAGGCCGCCCACTATTATTGTGTATATAGAAGTACAAGAGAAGTTGAAATTACTGTATATGCTTCAAGAAGGCAGTGATAAAACCTTGGAATACACGGTCAGATAGTATCCAATGAGAGAGTTATGTACCGGTGGTCCCGTTAGTCGCCCGTGGCCATAGCACTTTTCAGGTGTTAAAAGTCATCTTAAGCATGGCTGTTTCCGCGATCGTGCAGCACTGTGCAATATCACTCTATGACAACCCCAAGGATAAAGCTTTGATTGAAAGTAAAGGACCTGCAAGAAGAAGATGAGATGAATGGCATATCGACATGCTTATTGCATGCCAGAATGCCCCGCACCGACGTGGCTCCAATCATTCAGCTGAATTCTCCTCATACAACCTCTTCTCTTCTTTCGACAAATTTCATTTGGCGTTGAATACCGTCTGAGTCGGGAGAGCTCGCTCTCAATTCATTTTCGAGCCTTGGTTGAATGAAAAACGCAAACTAGAAACGATTACCCTGATAGTCTTTGACAACTGCTTCTCCAGCCTAGCAAGTTTCAATGCAAAGTCCATGAACGCGTCAGTCCCTTCTCAGTCAACTCTAGAGATGGCCTCCAAAGCTCTAACTCATACCGACTACACCGTCGGATGGGTTTGCGCACTGCCAAAGGAATTCATTGCCGCTGTGGCGATGCTTGATGAAAGACACGACGACATCCCCAGGCAGCCTAATGATCACAACGCTTATACTCTCGGTCGTATAGGCTTGCACAATGTTGTCGTGGCATGTTTGCCAAAAGGTGAAATTGGCACCAACAATGCAGCAACGGTCGCAACTCGGATGACCTCTACTTTCCCATCAATCAAATTTGGCCTCATGGTCGGGATCGGCGGTGGAGTGCCAAAGTCTGTCAGGCTGGGTGATGTGGTTGTCAGCACCCCTGAAGGCAAGTTTGGCGGAGTAGTACAGTGGGACTTTGGAAAAGCCCAACAAGGTGGCACTTTTGAGCGCACGGGATCATTGAATCGTCCCCCTGCGGAACTACTCGCTGCCCTGACAAAGGTCGAGAGAGAGCATGAAATGATAGGTTCTAGGATACCACAGTACCTTAAAGATCTGGAGACAAACTGGCCCAGGCTTGCACTGAAGTACACCCGGTCTGCGTCTTTGAAAGATGTTCTCTTCAGAGCAGATTGCGAACACGTTGAAACGCCCAACACCGAGGAGAACCAGGAGGAGTACGATGAGGATGAGGACGAGGAGGAGGATGAAGAAGAAATCCCCTGCATTCACTGTGATCAGACCAAAATTGTCCGCAGAAAACCCCGTGACATGCGCGTCCATTACGGGCTGATTGCATCTGGCAACCGAGTGGTAAAAGATGCTCAGTTTCGGGACGAGATCAACAAAAACCTTGGCGGCAAAGTTCTCTGCTTTGAAATGGAGGCAGCAGGGCTAATGAATGACTTCCCATGCCTTGTGATCCGAGGTATCTGTGACTATGCAGATGCGCATAAGAACAAAAAATGGCAGGAACATGCAGCGGCCGTTGCTGCAGCATTTTCAAAGGAGCTTCTCATGTTTGTTCCAGCACAGGAGGTGGAGCAGATGCCTGCGATAAAGCGTGAGACACCCTTGATCCGATAAATTGTTCTTTTGGTCTTTCTTTGCCACCAATAACTTGATGTCTGATTGATAGAGTAGTTGTTACAATACAAAGAGCGCGTTTAATTCATTGTGCTAACAAGTTTTTATTCTGTTAGAGATCAAAGAACAACTTGAAGGGGTGTCCAATGCTGTCGACGAGATCCGCACCCACCAACGAGACCACCAACGAGATCAAGAATATCAGGTGATTCTTGACTGGCTCACGCCTGTAAATTATGCTACTCAACAAAATTACTTCATGACCCAAAAGCAAGAAGGTACCAATGAGTGGCTGTTAAAATCAATGGAGTTTCAGAACTGGCTAGAACACACCAACCAGACCTTGTTTTGTCCAGGTATACCAGGAGCGGGTAAAACGATTGCCACAGCTACGGTGATCCATCACCTCCACGCCAAATTTCAAAATGACTCTTCTGTTGGCATCGCATATCTCTATTGCACGTTCAAACAGCAGCAGGAACAAGGGCCAGTTCATCTGATGACAAATATTTTGAAGCAATTAGCTATGGGACAACCGACTTTACCGCCGGCTCTTAAGGACCTCTACTACCGACACAAAGGTCGTCAAGCCCGTCCCTCGCTCAGCGAGATCAGTTCTACGCTTCATGAGGTTGCAGCTACCTACTCAAAGACATTCATCATAATCGATGCCCTAGATGAATGCCAAATTGTTCAGAATGATCTTGATGTGTTTATTCGAGAGATATTCGGTTTTCAAGCAGTTGTCAAAGCAAATATTCTCGCAACATCTCGTTTCATTCAGTATATTGAGTCGAAATTCCAGAAGGCTACCAGAATTGAGATCCGCGCCGATGAAACAGACGTGGAAAGGTATCTTCAGGGCAAGCTGCAAGATTGCCAATTTTTGAGTTCACAAAATGCTTCACTCCGTGAAAGGATTAAACATGCGATTGCCAAGGCAGTTGATGGAATGTATGTACTGATTTTGTAACAGCAAATATCGGCCCAAACATACTTACTTTAGCTAGGTTTCTTCTCGCGCGGCTTTATGTTGATTCTCTAGCCTGCAAGACAACACCAAAGGCCATTAAGGAGACACTCCAAGAGTTGGAGGCTTTGTCTCAGACCAGAGATGAGAGTACAAGGGCAAGAGCATTGGATAATGCTTATGAGCAAGCTATGGAGCGAATTCAAGGCCAGGTGCCAGAACATCGAAAACTCGCTACGCAGGTTTTGTCATGGATTTGCTGTGCTAGGAGACGGCTGAAATTGGCTGAACTTCAACAAGCCCTTGGCATTGAAGAAAACACATCCGCGTTTGACGAGGATGCGATTCCAAATCTTGGGCTCATAGTCTCTACATGCACTGGCTTGGTGGTTGTTGACAGGGAGAGTGACGTCGTGCGCTTAGTTCATCACACGACACAAGAATACTTTCAGCGAACTTGGAAAAGATGGTTTCCCAATGCCCAGATTGAAATTACGAAGGCCTGTGTCACCTACCTGTCATTTGAAGCTTTCAAGACAGGGAGGACCGCAAATAAGTTGGAGGGTAGAGTACCTTCGCGTGCTTTCTGGGCTTATGCAGCAGTCAATTGGGGACACCACGCAGTACACTCGCTCGATGGGGAAATATTGGCATTAACACTGCTTGAGGACCATGCCTTAGTTTCTGCTTGTAGTAAGGCCATTTACATGGTAGATTTCAGGCTAGGCCGCAGGCGAGAGTATATCCCAGGTCTGCATCTTGCAGCATATTTTGGGCTCTCAGAATCTGCATCTATTCTGCTCGACAGGGGTGCTGACGTTAACTCATATACTATCAATCACCGGACCCCACTCTGGTTCGCAGTCATGTACGACCATGCGTCAGTGGTAAAAGTACTGCTTGATAACGACGCCGATATTGAATGTACAGATCGACATGTGAAGACCCCGCTCCATATCGCGGCTGAAAAAGGGCATGGGGAGGTGGTGAGGGTGCTCCTTGAGTATAATGCCAGAGTTGAATCCTCAGATCTATATTTGAATACTCCACTCTTCCTCGCAGCCATGCACGGGCATGAAGAAGTAGCGAGGATGCTGCTTGATAATGATGCCAAAGTTGAATCGCCCGGCCGCATTAGGAGCACCCCACTCCCTCATTCAGTTCCAAAAGGGCAGGAGGTAGTGGTGACTATTCTGCTTCACAGTGATGCCAATGATGAATCTCCAGATGATCGTGGCAAGACCCCACTCCACATTGCAGCTGAAAAAGGGCATGAGGCAGTAGTGGGGCTGCTACTTGATAATGGTGCCAACGTTGAATCTTTGGACTATATTGGCATGACCCCACTCCACCACGCAGTTATAGGCGGGCATGATGCAGTAGTGAGGCTGCTACTTGATAATGGTGCCAACATTGAGTCTGCAAGCCAAGGTAGTCAGACCGCACTATCGCTCGCCATGCACCACGGAAATCAGAAAGTGATCAATCTGCTGTTAAAGAAGAAGGACTGATTTAGTCGAGTTTGAAAATATCCTGCAAACATTGAATGTACGTGGTTTGGTATAGAGGGAAATGGATATTTGCAGTATTCAGAGTAGCAGACATTGGGCATTTATAGTCCTTCCCAATCAAGTCAACGTAACTTCAGCTATGTGCACTATCTTTCATAGAGTGTTTAGCTTGTATATAACTGACTCGCAAGAGATGTCTACAGGCGACTAAGTATGCCACCGATTCATGACTTCCATTGGATATTACCTCACCGCGTTTTTCATCACTAAAGGAATACAAAACAAGATCAGAATTGTGATCGGCCAATTATACCGCCTTATTATGTTCTTTTTAGAGGTCTTTTGAGCTATATTTTTAATTGTGACTTAAGATATATACGAGGCGGTAAAAAAAAGCAAGGAAGCCATACTCCTAGTTCGCCAGCCCTTATAAAACGGCCGCACCCCTGTTGGGAAATTCGCATCCGCGGCCTAAAAATCCGGTACATACAGGTACATACGTAGACTGTTGTAGCCGTGCTACGTAGATTTATTAAAAATGGAAATGACGAGTGGTCAATATGAAATTAACTCTTTCATGTGTCCTCTTAAGATCTTGGTATTGAGAAGACCTAGTTGTCCATCATCCCTCGTAACTATACCCAGATACTAAAAATATACTGGATTAGGGAGTATCTACCCTTTTATATGGCAATACCATATAAAAGCACATGAAAGAGCGTCAGGCAATACAAATAACCGGAAGACTCCGGGTAGATTGGCGGCCCGACCCATGACTTAAGATCCAATCCCGGATGTTTAACCTGCGTAGCTTTTAAAAATTGTGACTAAGTAAAAACCAGTTGACCAGGGATTATCTAGGCAGAAGAATTCCAATACTAATCACGAGGTTGTAACTCGTGGCCTTCGAACCTACCTGGGCAGTGCTACATATGCATGGACTTCGTTTTCTCTGATACGCTATTCTTCCATTCCCTCCCATCAAAGATGATGGCACCGGTGATACACCTGGACACACTTCTACGCTCGTTCACAACTTTGAACACCCGCTCACTACAGACTGTGCCTTTCCTAACTTTCGTCATCTTCGTTATCATTTATATCCTTCTTGCCCCGACCATCGTAACCTTGGTGTTCATATTGTGCGGCCTAGTATCTACCACAGACGAGTCGCAAAAGACTTGTCCAACGTGCGACGGCAGTGGCGTTGTAGATGTTCCGAAAGATAAATCAACACAGACTGAAGTTCATTGAATTGGAATTCAAATTGTCTATTCTCAGGTCAAGGATAATTTAACAAAAATCCCCTACGACTAGGAGGTTGAGAGTTTATGCGATTATGCGATGTATTCGGGGATAGCTATCGGCTATATCGGGTTATATCTCGGGGTGAGGGTTCCTTGTGTCTGCGGTAGTCTATAATCGATCTAGGCCCTCGGCGCCCTCGGGGATATTTAGGCCTAGGGTTGCCACGGCATTACCGGGTGGATCCCTGGGTATCAAGGCATAGTTGTTCAATCGGTGGAGTCAATTGCGAATATGGGGTACGGAGTAGGTGATGTACGACTCGGATAAAGTTGATCTGACGTGAGAGGGAACTGTAGTAGAACTATAGCTATTCTACAGCCGGATACTGGATTAATTATAGATTGAGAATTCAATAGAGGTTGGGAATTGTGGCAATGATGATATTGAGCTTACGACAACTCTGTGACGTATCCAATGCGGGGAACGAAAAAGAGTAAAGGATATGCGGAGCAGAATTGAGATTGAATATTCACTCAACATTCAGAACAAATTTCGTGAGATGCAGATTGTATGAAAAATATGAAACAAAAAATGCCGAGCCTCTATCTCTTTACAGTCAAATCGTGAAATCATATCTAAGTAAATAATGGTAGGTAAAATATGAGTAAATGTCCAGAAATGGGAGTACTATAGCACACAGGGTTGGATATTGAGACGAACCGCCACAAATATGAAAAGAACTGTAGAAAGGAAAATATGTCCGAAGGAATAACCAGAATGGAGAATAATTCCGACCGAGATCAGGTCGAGATCGCATGGGGTTCAGTCGAAGAGGTCGAAGAGTATTGTTGGTTGGAAGCCTGTCCATTGCCCAACTTCTGCTTGTGTCCATTCTGGAATGCTTGGTCACTACTGAGACGACGCTCCCCAGCATGGCCAGCATCAGCATCTCTGCAAGATGAGACAGCACGATCCTCGGTCGCAACGGGTGCAACCGCACCCTTCTCGTGCCAGTTAACACCCTCCACCTTGAGCTGCTTACGCGCCTTACGGCCACGACAGCAAGCCGCGCAGCAAGAGCCGATCTGAATAATGAAAGCGATCAAACTGAATGCTGAAGCGATCCACATAAATACCAGCATCTGGGTGCCGACATGAGCCTTGATGTTAATGCTCGGGTCGGCGTTTGAGAAAACATTGGCGAAGATAACGAACATGACCGTCGCGACAGCCGACCCGACAACAGTCACCAGCGCGGTGAAAAATGTCAGAATCAACATGGGCAGGGCGCGCAGCCAGAAAAAGGTGCGTCGACGGTGGGGTGGATTACCCGCGGGCGGGTGGCCATCGCTGTAGCCTGCTGCCCAAGCTTTGATGTTCCGTGGGTGTCGTGAGGATACAGCGAGCGGGGCGACGAAGATCAGGACGAAATTGAGGACTGCTGCAGCGAGGAGCAGTCCAAACATCCAGTGGGAGGCGGTGCGGGCTAGTTTCAACGGGCTTTCGATATCGGCTGGGAGGGCGACTGGGGGTGGGGGATGTTAATATTTGCATTCCAGGGGGGTCCTTGCATGCGGGGATATATGTGCAACGTACTTGTAGCACCTGCCAACAGCTCGTTCAGGATGATCTCAACTGGATTGAAGGCATAAAGAGTCTTCGGCTTGGAGCAGTGGGTGATTCCCTGTCCATTGTATCCTTCGCAAAAGTTCCATAGGCCGACCTGGTAGAAATCATGCAACCCGATGGTTTGGGCGATGGAGTTGATCAGGACAGCATTTGGAATGGAGACGGGGATGATATTGGAAAGGTCGAGGTAGAGGAAGTAGGTACTGCGTAGGACTGGTTTATTAGAGGTGTTGCCAATGACAACCAGTACTAAAAAGATCCAAGCGATCAAATATAACAGCGACCGTAATAGGCGATGCCAGTGAACGGTGGATTTTTGCTGGCGACCGACTGGGCCAGTGGACTTGAAAAAGGGAAGCTTTCGCTTGCCATTGTCCGTCCCATTCATGATCGAACAATATGAAAAAGGGGAAAAGCAGAGAAAAGTCCAGGTCCGAAAGGAAAAAAGAGAAGACAGGAATTAGGGTTCCTAAGGCCGATAATGACGTTAGGCCATCAAATCTCCCGATTACCTTTTTAGCTCTTCAGGCGAATACGAGAGATGTTTTTAGCTTTGGAGTTTAGTTTGTGGATTTAGTGGATTTATTGGATTCATTGTGCTCCATTGGCATCCAAATTTAAGAAATTTCATCAGATCGTCCGCGTTTCTTATGCGATCGTCAGTGGCTGAACGCTAGTGGCGTGGCCCCTGGCCTACGTTGACGATCATTTCGGCTTATCGTAGTACAGTACGAAGTAAAAGGGCATGGAGGGGATTGAAATGCAAGGAAATGAGATTCTCATGGCCAATGAGTAGATCAGATATAATAAAATATCATCATCCTTCGTATTAATAGTGACTACAGAGTATTGTGAGACATGAAGGAGTAAGCCTAACTAAATATGTAACAGGCAGCAATCGGCATTCGAGCCCAGAGGGCCGGAGATCTCTGCCCACTTCCCACTTCGCCCCCTAATGTTGTCCCAAATATAAAAAAGAGATAAAAATATATTATTGGCCCATCACTTTGGTCCCTTCGTGGTCAACGTCATTGGAAAAGAAAATCTCCACATGCCATACGATTAGGTAAGTTGAAGTATTTCCCGAGATCATCTTCTCCTCCTATTTTGGGAGAACATAGTTATCCCCCATATCACACACAACTATGAGGTGGCCTACTATTCTTGTCGGCTTCCTCGCCGTTGCCGTGGCCCAGGATACAACTACCGAATCCTCCTCCACGGAGTCGGGAAAGACCACCACCGATGGAACCACGGTTGTGTCAGTCACAACTCCCGTGGCCCTTCCCTCAGGTACCTACCAAGACCTGAGTACAACAATCACACTGAGTGATGGGGATAAGTCGATCATCGCATCGACTACTCAGCACAATGGCACAATGACCGCCTCCAACCAGACGGCAGTCACCACGACTTCCGACTCCTTGACTTTACTGGTGGGCGGCGGAGGAACAACAGTGATCGGGAACAATAGTATGAACGCGACTGCGACGGCGACGGGCACGGCTACCAGTACTCCTGTCGTCAATACCCGTCCTTGCAACAACTACCCCGAGTTCTGTGCGAGGAAGTACTCCAACATTACCATGGTCGCAGCGCACAACAGCCCGTTCGTGCGCAAGAACAACATCGCCGCTAACCAGGTGTTGGATGTGACGACACAATTGAATGATGGAATTCGCACGCGTAAGTGGAGTCCGAGTCACGGTATATCAACTATTTAAAAGCCAGCCCTTATTAATCTATGGATTAGTGCAATTCCAGACCCACTACGAGAATGGCACAATGTACCTGTGTCACACAACCTGTGAATTGCTCAACGTCGGCACCCTCGAAAACTACCTAACCGATGTCAACACGTGGATGCGGAAGAACCCCTACGACGTGGTGACCTTCATCATCGGTAACTACGACTATGTCTCTCCCGCTAACTTCACCACCCCGATCTACAACTCCGGTCTGAAGGACCTGATCTACACCCCGACCAAGGTGCCGATGGCTCTGGATGACTGGCCTACGCTCTCAGATATGATCCTCAGGCAGAAGCGCGCAGTTTTCTTCATGGACTACCAGGCCAACCAGACCGCGTACCCATGGTTGATGGATGAGTTCTCGCAGGTGTGGGAGACTCCATTCTCTCCTACCGATCCTACCTTCCCCTGCACGCAGCAACGCCCACCCGGTCTGTCTGTGGCATCTGCCAAGAACCGCATGTACATGGCCAACCACAATCTCAACTTGCAGTTGAACCTTGGTTCTCTGAGCATGTTGATTCCTAATACCGCTCAGCTTTCCGAGACCAATGCCGTGAACGGCAGTGGTAGTCTGGGCGCGATGGCTGAGAACTGTACTGGTAAGTTTAAGAAGTATTTAATTCTTATTTTTATTGCTCTTCTAACTCCTAACAGAAACCTGGGGGCGTCCTCCCAACATGCTTCTGGTCGATTACTATAACTATGGTGATTTCAACGGCTCGGTTTTCGAGGTCGCTGCTGAGATGAACAATGTCACTTATGACCGTAAATGCTGTGGCAAGACCTCTGGCGCCCTGCGCGAGGTTTCTGTCGCTGGTATGTCGACGGTGCTTCTAGTGGCAGTGGGAGTGCAGATGGTGATGTCTGTGTTCTAATTTCCACGATATCTATGACTATTTTGGGTGCATGACCAGATCGGTCGTCGGCGCTAGGTTTCTTTTTTTCTTTCTTTTTTTTCTGGCCATACATATTACATTGTACTGGATATGATTTTGATATAGTACTTACATATGTACAATGTTGTAGTTATTTGATCTATACATAGCAGCATAGTCAGTACATAGACATGCTCTTCACTAGAACTCGAACTTGAACTCGAACAAATGAAAATAAAATAATTCCAAATAAAATTTCAACTCCTTTTCAAACTAATAACGTAAATACCACACCCAATATCCTATCCACCTCCCATCACAACCTTCCTACACCCCATATCCACGACATCACATGACCTCCCCACCGCACCGCAAACCAACTCCACCATACCTTCAAACCAAAACCACCCCCTCACCACCTCCACCACCTCAAACCTCAGCTGCCCAACCGCCAAAATGGTCGACATCGTCCCCCTCAGCAGCTACCCCTCGTACATCGACCTCCTCCCCTCAATCCAAACCTGCAACATAACAAACCTCCCCGAGAACTACTTCCTAAAATACTACCTGTACCACGCCCTGACCTGGCCGCAGCTAAGCTTCGTGGCCGTTGTCCGTCCGCGCGCAGGATACAAGTCCAGCTCGACAGGCCCCGGAATCGCAGGCAATGTCTCAGGGGAGTATCCCAAGGTCGTCGGATATGTTCTCGCGAAGATGGAGGAGGAGCCGACAGATGGGAAGCAGCATGGTCATATTACCAGTTTGAGTGTTATGCGCACGCATAGACGGTTGGGAATTGCCGAGAGACTTATGCGGATGAGTCGTGAGTGATATTCTTTTTTTTTTTCCCTTGATTTTGGATTTGCATTTCAAATTCGCAGACATTTACGCGATTTACGGTATGGATGCTAATTTTCTATGATTTCAAAGAACGCGCAATGGCCGAATCCCACCGCGCGCACTTCGTCTCTCTCCACGTGCGCATGTCGAACGTTGCTGCGCTGCGTTTGTACCGCGATACGCTCGGCTTCGAGGTTGAGAAGGTTGAGGATGGATACTACGCTGATGGTGAGGATGCGTACGCTATGCGGTTGAACCTTCAGAACATGTGGCTTGATTGGAAGGCCATTGAGAAGAAGGATGCGGACAATAATAAGGAGAAGAATGGGGACGAGGAAGGGAATGAGGATGAGGGTGAGGAGGTCGGGGAGCTTGGGAAGAAGGATGCTGAAAAGATGATTCGGGTTAAGGTTGGGAGGGGACTTGGAGTTGGTGATTTGGTTGAGAAGAACGAGTCCAAGGCTTAGAGGGAGATATGGATGTCAATGTGAATATAGATGCAAAATGGGGATGAATGTTCTTTGTATGTATAGAGAGATCTCTTTTTTGCAAAAAAAAAAAGTTTCATTTCAATATATTTGGGATGTGTGTAGATGGAGATGCGAATTGTAAGTTTTTCGTGAATATACTATGTAACTATCAATGTGAATCGTACCTTCGTTGACTTCGCTATGGTCGAGATTTGAACTATATATACACCGAGGAGAAGCAAAATCATGTTTGCCCGTCCTCCCAAGGAAATACTGAACTCCAGGCTGAAAAGAGAACTAGAAAAAAAAAAGAAAAAAAAAAAAAATCCACAATACTCAGCTTTTCCAGATCATTTACTTCCTGCATCATCCTCTTTCGACTGTTGCTTCCTCGACTTGCGCGACAACAGCATGTCCTTTAGCCGACTCGACGTATCAGCCGGCTTCCCTTGCTTCACAGAGGCGGATGTGCCCCCTGTAAGTATGGAGTCCTGCGTACTCCGCCGTGAGACAGAAGGGGAAGGCGGATTGGAAGCAAATCCAAAGCCGACATTCGAGCCATTCGGTGTAGAAACCGGACTAGGCTGTGTTTGTGTGCTGACCGGACGTGCAGGCAAAGGCGGGTTAGGCTGCCGGGAATCTTCCAGTCGCAACGTCCCAAGCTGTTGGTCTAGCGGCTGGTCATGCACGTGTTTGGCCTTATCGCCGTCATTGGCGCGAGCCTGGCGGACCTGGCGGCGTCGAGCGCGTCGACGTTCGCGCTGCTCGTCTCGTGCTCGACGCAGTGTGTCCCGGAACGCTTTCTTAGTGGCGCGCATTTCGTCTTTCATGGCACGTCTGTCAACTGAGTTGCGTTGCTGCTGCTGGGGTGAGTCCCAGCGACCCCAGTCGGCGTCGCCAGATTGTTGACTGCTTTGTTGGTTTTGGTTGAAACCGGCTCGCCAGTTATTTTTACCGGAGAACTTGGCTTCTCGACGGGACTCTTGCAGAACAGAGAGTTGCCGACGGAGATCGACGGCGGCATTGTATAATACCCGATCATGACGATCGTCTAGAAGTTCCAACTGAGTGCGCACTGTTGCAAGGTCTGTAACGTCTAGGTCTGATGTTGTCGAGATGGAGTCAATTGAGCTGAAGGAGGACTCGGATGATACCGAGCTCACTGATGCTCGTCTGGTGCGTTCCACCGTAGGAGGCTCTATCAGAAGCTGTTCTGTTGGGGACTTAGGTTTGTTGCTATCGCCCTGGTTGATTGACTCGGGCCGACCCGTCGTATTAGGACTTGTCACGGGGCTGGGCCTTTGAGTGGGTGTCATTGGGGTGCTGGCTGTGGGACGTGGCGAGTTATCCCAGGCCGGCCGGGGGTAGTAGCCACCACCGTATTGAGATCCAGCCATTGGTGCTTTCCGGCCATGAAGCCTTGCCTGTTCTTCGATCCAGCGGCCATGTGCAAGGGCCTGCTCCTCGACCTGCCGTCCATAATGCTGTGCCTGTGCACTGATTTGGTCTCCGTATTGTATTGCCTGTTCGCTAAAACGCTCTCCATATTTCTGCGCTTGTGATGCGATTTGTGAAATCCACCCAAGGGATCCACTCTTCTGAGTGCCGTTATTGGGATACTGCGGTTGTGGCTGCGGATAGTTCCAGTTGCTCCATTGCCATGTGCCTTGTGGAGGATGAGGGTAGTATTGAGGTGGCTGGTTAGGAGATATGGGGGGAGGGTATGGAGGAACGCCATATACACCGTATGGAGATGGGGGCACATGTACTTGGGGATTGTGGAACATAGGTGGCACCGACCAGGGGTTCGGGGAAGGAGCGTGCTGCCCAGGGACAGGCGACGGCGCATTTGAATTTCGAATTGGCTGGCCTTCTATTGAACCCGTTGCCGCTGGATAGCATCGGGGACATAAAGCGGACGAAGGCGCAGAATCAGGTTCGCCCACGTAGACAAAGACAATCTGAGTAGCGCGGAGCTCAAAAAAACATTCGTTCCATTCGGTGACGACGGCGGCGATTCGAGCCTTCCGTTGCTCATCGGTCTCCTGTGGGCGATCCTTGCGGTCTCGTCTGATTTCCGCTCGTAATTGGCGTGGGAGATGTTGAGAGGAAGCAGCGAGTCCCAATTGCGGCGGAAATAGATACTTTAGGAAGGTATCCCAATCCTGCTGGGTAATCTCATCTAAGCGCGAGGCCCAACACCGCGGTCGTCTTGGGAAATCCTTGGCTTGGCTCCGGGGGTAGATTGTCATATGATGCTGTAGTAAACCCCGGCTCTCGTCTAGGTCCGACGGAAGCCGCTCCTCAAAGTACGCAGCGGCGGATCTGAAATGTGTCGGCACGACTGTCGGCGGCGTTGGAACACAAGAACTACTGGCATCTTGCGGCGGAGAGACACTCACCCCGGAAGGGATTGGAGTCTGAGAAGAGTTGTTATTCCGGCTATTCGTTGGTGCGAGTAATGGGTCGACGGCCGAGTACGGGGGTGGTGGAGCCTCCTCTTGGTCCATATTGAGAAGGCGGTTACGGTCGGCCGGGGAAGAGCAAAAGGGCAGCAGGAATGTAGTGGCCTAGAAAGGGCTACAGATCTTCTGTCAGATCTAAATCCCCATGCTGTGATAAGATAACGAGGCCCTGAGGGGCGGTGGAAGGCAGCAGGATTGCTATCAATAGGGACTGTCAGCGTACAAGTATTGGCATATCATTTTTGAGAGACGTTAAGTCCTACCTTTAGACCGGATGAGTGACTCGCAATGACAAATGTATGCTGAGACCCTAATGAAGAAGGACAGACGACGAAGAAGGTGGAGGAGTGAACAAAGTTGACATCGGGATTGGCGGAGACGATAAGACGGATAAGACGGATAAGCCATATCGATTAGGTCTGTGTGTGTATGTATCTATGGGCATACGCAAACCTCCAATGTTGGGATACATATGTTTCTAAGAAATGAACTCATGTTAGAGGATCAAATACTACAGTGATCTTCTTGCCTATCTATACACCCATTTTAATATCGAGAAGCTAGGGTGTCGGTGATCCTCTTAAATTGGACACGTAGATGAGATTGAAGAAATATATATTTCACGAGAATATGCAAGGTCATTTTTATCAAATAGTTCAATTCCAATTTTAATATGTAAAAGGCACCCCTTAGTTTCTTGCATACAAACCTATAATAATAACACTTAATTATAGATTAAAATATTATAGATAATTGGTCTCAATGCTTTGAGTCCCTACGGAATTCTAGGAGGGGAGAAGGAGAGTACTGTCACTGTATTGATTGATTAATTGGAGAAAGGAAGAAGGCGAAGGAAACAGGAGCAAATCAGGTACTTGGCACTCCTGGCCACAGTCTTTGATCCCAACAACATTACAGTACTAGGGCCATGTCAGTTGTATTGGTATATTCACCTGCCATTAGACATGGTTAAACCAGCTAGAATTTAAAGAGCACCAAACGCCCTTCATCCTTGGACCCCAAAGTGGCTGCATTTAAATGACACCATCCATTGCCATCCTCGATATACTCCGTATGTACTCCAATATTTCGTACCATAACTAATATCCTTCAGAACTCTACTTGATAGATCACCCCAGCCTTTCATTCCCCACCCCTAAGACATCTAAAACTGGGTCTATACATGTATCGTTAGTGACTGAGTTCTTACACCGACCTTTGGCCCGTCTTAACTGGTTTTATAGTTCCCATGGCTTCTGTCCCAATTAACCTTTTTGGCCTGGTCTGTTCAGGTTGCATGTTGTGAGTTTTTGCCCCATTCGGATCTGCAATAGCGCGTCCATGGGTGAAGCTTTGCATCATAACCTCGAGAACATAATTAGGCTGACTTAGTGTCCCCTGGGGTTACTAGACAAGTATTTTTTTAGGGCCTACGGATAGAAGGCCTATCAATGAGATACTTGAGAGGATAGAGGATGAACATGATATATTCAATTGTACATACAACGCTAGAATATAATCTAGGGAATACATGGGGTGTGTATCCTTGAGATTTGCCACTGAATGCCTATTGACGCTAAGAACGCATGCAATATGTGGTGGGGTGGATATCCCTTGATGACCTGTGGCTCTGTGTCGTTGCTCTTGTAAGCAATGTGCATTAGAGAAATACTTTCATACCACCTGCCCCGACAAATTGTGAGGATATTAGGTGAGTAATATATGTATAGTACTCCTGCTGTCTGCATACTGGCTGCGTATACCTTAGCTTACCTCGTGCTTACCCGCAAACCCTAAACGATGGTGATTGAATTTTTATTGAACACACCAGCTTCGTTAAGCTCTTATATTCTAATACCATGTTTGGTAAAACTGATAAATTGTAATTTTTTCTGTTAGGAAATTCGCAAGTGCAAGGTTGACCCGCATCGACATTTAATCTGAATTCCTTCACGGTAATCTCGTCGGGTGTTTGTGGAGATTCATCTCATGTAGTAGATCCTCACCACATATATGCTATATTCTATCCCTTGACTGGTGCTCTCAGAAGTGCCCCCAACGTGCATTTATATTCGCTATATTTCGCGACCGACGATGGTTTCGAAGATCGAGCAACATTGCATTATACCAAGACTAAGATTGCTTCGTCCCAATATAACTGGTGACTTCAAATTGTACTAAATCATACTGCATGCTAGGTGAGTAGTTCATGTTACTACTTTCATTGCGGTCAAGGTACGTATAACGTTAATACCGGTTGGTTTATTCTTGGATTAAGCATACGCAATGCCTTTAGATGTATTTTGCTAAGTTGTTTCTTACGCAAAGCTACTTATAAGCGGAGATATATTCTAGCTACTATCCTCGACTTCGTAGAATCTCTACTGTCTCCTCCTTTGGCCCATCTTTTCTTCCGGCATACCTTCGTTTGCGTGTTTCTCGAACTGCAGGAAAAATATTGTTGCTGGCAGCTTGGAAGGTTCTGATTCATTATTTCATCCCAAGTCAATATATGGCTTCAAATTACACTGGATGGTATGTAAAAGATACTGACTCATTGTTTTACTCCAAGTCAATAGCCTCAATATAGTGGACGGCGTCTAAAATTGCCGAACGATTCTTTCATCTCCAGTTGATGACTTCAGATTGTATTAGATTATACTAGATGCTAGGTAAATAGTTCACATTAGTACTTTTATTGCGGTCAAGGTACGCATAATGTTGATATCGGTTGGTTGATTCTTAGAGTAGGTATACGTAATGAATTTAGGCATCTTCTGGCAAACTTAGTTCTTACGTGTGTTTACTTATACGCGAGGCTACTTTTTAGCTACTATCCCCGCCTTTGTAGAATCATTATCGGCTTTTATCGTCTCCTCCCTTCTCCTCTCTTTCATTTCTACACACCTCAATTTTTCTATTTCTCAAACTGAAGGCAAAGTATTGCTGCTAGCATTTCGAAAGGTTCTGATTCATTCAAAAGGCCACCTAGTGGTCTCAACTGTGGTAAGAAACCTGTTATCGTCTGATCTTCGGCTGTCCACTGAAACACAACAAGAGACGCCCGCACTACCGATACACGCCCCCGAGGCGTAGTTGAATATTTTATTCGATTCATCGGCACGGTAAGCCATCCAGCCTTCATTCTGGGAATTTTGAAAAAATTCATGAGCTAACGTGGTGGGTTTCCGTATAGTTCCAGCCCAGGTATCTCTCACTTTGCAACAACAGGAACCCAGTCGAAAAGAGGTTGTTACAACGACACGACAACATGTCTGCGGAGCACACTCGCGATTGGTCGACCCCTTTTGTCGAATGAGAGACTGACTAGCCCAATTGACCAGGCATTTGAGCTGCCGTCAATTCCCTGGTTCATCCTGTACCAGTTTGGCTGTGTTCTGGAACATCCTTCCGACTATCTGACCTGGCGCAATCACATCTACCAGATCCTTAAAGTACACAAACTCCATCGGCTCATCGATTCTGGTATTCCCCGCCCTTACAAGGACTCGCCCGATGCTAGAAAATGGCAAGAGTTGTCGATTGAGGTCCGCAAGTGGATCTCGTGGAACTTGCATCCAATCCTTGTGCGCATGATTGTGAGAGAGACTCCTCGAGCTGAACTGGCTGACGAGTTCATGTTGGGGGCCGACATGATCCTTCGGCAGCTTGCCCGCAGTCCCGAGCAGCAGTCCGCTGATGTCTCTCATATTCTGTTCAATCTCATTCGTTGCGACCGAAGTGATTATTCTTGTGCCCGGCAGTTCGTTCACCGTGTTATGGAATATTACACACATACCTTGAATATTAGAATGGGAATTCCGCCATTTGTTCCTCTGTTGCTTTTGTTGGACGGAATTAAGAGTGACATCGGAGAAGCGTTTGTCAATGAGAGATACGATCAGCTGGAGTGTATGAACAGCGATCTCCAGAATGTCACCAAGGAGTACTTTGAAAGCGTTTACTTCGATGTCTTGGAGCATCTTGACTCGATAGGCCAGACCGCTGAGGAGGCTTTCCCTCCATTGACTGACTATGATGACGATGTGTGATGAAGATGATGGAAATCTGAGGCCGACACAAGAGCAGGAGAAAGACATGCCTAACCTTTGTCGCCGGGTGACCACTAGCCTTACAAAGGAGTGTTTATCCGGCCGTGGAGAAGATGAAATTAAAAGTGTGACAGGTTGAGAAGGGGATGATGATCATGATATGGAGGGTGTTTTCCAGAGGTTGTTTCGAACAGTTGATCGGTCCAAGAGGACAAACTGTCGAGGCATACCACCAATTGCTTGTAATTTACATCAAATGAAGTTTGTCAAGTTTATTCAAAACAATTACGCGCATCAAAATAAACTCAAGGTTCCCTGCGATATGAAAATGGCCCCACACTGAAACGACGGCACTTGGCACTAAGCAATGATTCAGCGCCAGGAGATTGGCCAAATTGATGGGGTATGATTGGCCGCTGATTATCAATAGTGGAGCGCTGAATCATCGTTTGGCGGAAGCTTCCGTGTTATCCATCACGTTGTCCATGCAATGGAGGTCCTAAATTAAACACTTCGTCGGCCTGACCGAATTTTGTCAATTTATGAACCGCTTTTATAAGCATAATGGCAATTATGACTCAATATAACCTAGTTGGAACGCCAATATCGGTGAATAAATCGGAGAAACGGGCACCCTCCGAGAATTTATAGAAAGCCCCTCGGATATCGCCTTGCTGATCATGACCTGATGCATTTCTTTTCATAAAAATTTTGCTTTTATATCTGATCGATCCTCCCTTTTTCCTGCTCGTTTAAGACTATTTAACCTTGCTTCCCCTTGGCACAACCATCTATTTACTTTACCTCTATACTACCCCCAAACACTAAGGTCGCCCCTTCCTGTTTACTTTCCGACAAACATTTGTCACCATCATGGATACTCTCCAGAAAGAGTCCATCTCAAATCATGCAACCCTCAATGAAGGGGACAGTGTTAGAAACCTAACCCCGGACCTCGAAAAACAATCAACAAACCAAACCGCGGAGACATCAACACCAACCAAACAAATATTCCCAGAAACCGACCTCAGCCGCGGAATAGTAGGCTGGGATGGACAGGATGACCCCAACAATCCCCAGAACTTTGCTCCTAGCAAAAAATGGTCCTTGCTCGCTCTGATCAGTGTTATGACTCTGATCTCCCCACTTGCCTCGAGCATGTTCTCACCCGCCATCTCATACGTCGCAATGGAATTCGGAGTAACGAATGAGACAATATTGTCTTTCAGTGTCAGCATCTATATCCTTGGATATGCAGTGAGCCAACCCAACCCCCATCACCTATGAAATCCAATCCATCTAACCTGACCGATCCAGTTCGGCCCTCTTCTACTCGCCCCTCTGAGCGAAGTCTACGGCCGCCGTGTCGTCCTCAGCGGTGCAAACTGGTTCTTTGTGGTCTGGCAAATTGGCTGCGCACGCGCAAACAGCATCGAGACCCTCATCGTCTGCCGTCTATTTGCCGGAATCGGCGGTTCGGGATGTATAACACTCGGCGCAGGTGTAATCGCAGATCTATTCCCGCGGGAGCAGCGCGGCATGGCAACATCCGTCTGGGCTATGGGACCACTGATCGGACCTGTAATTGGGCCTATTGCGGGTGGATTCCTCGGAATGGAAGAAGGCTGGCGCTGGGTGTTTTGGCTACTGCTCATTCTGGGTGGCGTTGTGTCGTTCGGAGTTGAGGTTCTGAACAAAGAGACGTATGCCGACGTTCTCATCCGGTGGAAGACTGAGAAGCTCGCAAAGGAAACGGGGAGAACGGATTTGCGGAGTGCCTATGACACGGATGCGGAGCATGCTGGTTTGGCACAGATTCTGGTACAGAGTTTCAAGAGGCCTATTTTGCTGTTTGTGAAGTCGCCAATTGTCTTCCTTCTCTGCATTTATATGGTGAGTCTGAGTTTCGTGATACACGAAAATTCCTTTTCAGAATACGGTTCGCTAACATTCTATCTCTAGGCTTTCATCTACGGCCTGCTTTACCTCTTCTTCACTACTATCCCCAGCGTGTTCACTAAGACATATGGCTTCTCCGTTGGCCTCTCAGGACTTGCATATCTCGGTATTGGCTTCGGTTTCATTGGCGGTCTCGCAATGATCGCCTTCACAAACGACCGGATGGTTTTGGCAGCTACAGCAAAGAACGGTGGCAAGTTTGAACCCGAGATGCGCCTCCCAACCATGATCATCTTCGCCTGTATCCTTCCAATCAGCTTCTTCTGGTACGGTTGGACAGCCGATAAGCACGTGTTTTGGATCGTGCCTATCATTGGCATGTTCCCCTTTGGTGTCGGCATGATGGGCGTGTATATGCCCATCCAAACATATATCATCGATTGCTACCCCAAATATGCAGCATCCGCCAACGCCACTTTGACAGCCACTCGGTCCTTGGTTGGAGCTCTACTTCCCCTCGCCGGGCCGAAGATGTTTGGTAATCTAGGTATCGGATGGGGCAACTCGCTGCTTGGGTTCTTGGCTTTGGCATTCATCCCGATTCCTATTGTCTTCATCAAGTACGGCAAGGTGATTCGAGAGAAGTGGCCTGTGGATCTTGATGGTAAATAGGCTTGAGATGCTACTATCTTCAAGGGCATCTCAGTCCCTCCACATCCCTTGTCTCTCCGTGATCGGGATAATGTTTTAACGACCAACTAGAAGGTGCATATACGCAATCCATATAATAGAGCTTAATAGAAATTTAATTCCTGTACTCGGCAAGGGTCATTCCTCAAAAAAGTTCAACCACGATTTTATTAATATCCATACCCTCCACCAGATCAGGATACCGTCTAATAAACTCCGGCGTAAGCCCCCACCCGCTCTCACTCATGATCGTCTCATAAAACGCCTTTTTCATCCACAACTCGTTTTTCTCATTGCGCTCAAGAACCGCCTCATTCCAAGGCCATCGAAGCTTAACACAACAAGCCATGAACCCGAAAAAACCATCCCGGTCTTTGCCATAGATATGCCACCGTCGAATTAGATTCAGCCTCAACCTCGGCCACGGCATGAAGTCCAATACGAGCGGATGCGGAATGGCCATCTGGCCCTGCACAGGCCTGAGAAATGTAGGGAGCCGACCGTAAGTCTCTGGGCTGGGCGAAATGACCCATCTCGTGAAGTGGTAAGTCAGCCAGCCGGTACCCAGTCGCTCCGGATCGCGGACTGGGCGGCGTTGCAGGGCCGTGTGAATCTGGTCTGCTAGCGAGTTTGTTTTCGTGCCGTAAATGAAATCAAGAGGTGAATTGGGAACATCTGGGCATGGGATTATCAGCTCCGGGTAGAGGAACCACGGACAGGAGATCATGGTGCGTGTGCTGAAGTCGTCAGTGTGTGGCGGGATTTGGTTCCACAGAGGTGTCGTGATGGCGGAAAGAGGCTCCAAAGAGGGTGATCGTTTTTGACGTGGCGTTGATGCAGCCGATATGGGGGCGTTGAGAAGGCTGCTTATCCCATGCCGGGGTATTGAATCATGAAAGTTCGTTTGAAGGGAGAATTGGGCTTCGCGGTCGCTCATCTCCTTATATAGAGATGATAGGTCATGGCTGGAGTCATCGGTGGCGGCCGGTTCCTCCAGTTCTGTCTCCCAGGAGTCCACGAGAGATTTCAAACTCTTTTGGCGCTTGAGAAGAGTTTCATTTTGCTTGCGGAGCCCTTCGATTACTTGGAGAAGGCGTTGTACGCCTTGGTCGCTGTGATTTTGCTCGCAGTGCGCTACTTGTTCTTCGAGCTGAGATATATGTCGTAGCTTCTTTTCACGGAGAGTTTGCTGTGAGCGACGATCTCGGAGGCGCTTTTTCTCATTGGAAGACATGGTTTTGGTGCTTTGGTGTCGCGGAACGATGGGATCAGCAGATTTAAGGTGCGACACGTGCATAACTTGACATAAGTGGGTATGCATAATACTTATGCAGATATCTACAAATTCATACCTCTACTATCGTTTGTGGTCTTTCTATGTATGGCGTTTTCTTTTCTTAGGCCTTTTTTTTACAATTTCCATCTTGATGGACAATCCTACAGTAAATAAGTGACTAATGCATCCTATTTATGTGTCAGGCATTCACATTCAAAATCACTGTCTGAACAACAACACACAATGACAACGCTTACTCCCAAGATGTGCGCATCAAAACTCCTCCATCCAGCCCTCTTCACTGTCTTCCATTATTGCTATACAACACCGCTGTGATGATCTGCCAACAATTGATTGAGCTCTCAGCTCGATGGAAAGAGTTGGAATTGGACAGATTGTGTCCGTACTCACCAACTCGAGAAGAACTAAGGAAACATAAGCAGTATCTGGTGGACTTTGAGACGCATCAGAGACTAATGTTCTGGTTGATGGCCAATATGGACACTAACTCTGATGGCTGGGTTCCGAATAAAGATTGGGAGAATGCACTTAAGGCTAATGCCTATAATATGTAGATTGAAACGGCCAGGGAGCCAGAAGCTTAGAGGGAGTTGAGTGTCAAGAAATCAGGTATATTGTGGCCTTCTAATGTTCGATAATGAGCAGGAAACTTGTTAGGTGTTGAGCAGACTATAGAGGGAAAGTATTGATCTATGTTCTTCATACAATCCTTGCTTCCAATTATCGTATTTTCTAGCTACTTTCCCGTGAATACGATAGCACCAGCGCATAAAATGAATTGAAACCCTCATTGATTGAGTCAATAGCTAGGATGGCAGATATCAAATATCAAATATCAATCCCCATGAGAAGAAAGTTGATAAATATATCGAGTACCGCTGGGTCTCAGGTTCTGCGGATAACGATGTAATGACCCATTCACAAGACAACCAGGAACATCAGAATCCTGATCCTTGCGAATCCCGGTGTTGCAGAATCCATCAAAAGGTGCGATCACACGTTCAGCATCCGGCGTTGTCCCGGGGGAATGCAGCTCACTCGGTGTTCGCGCCACTGGTCACGCTGGCAATCCTATAAAGAATCAATATCCATGAACACAACTTGGATAGCTCGCTTGTATCCTACATACCCTGCCGCAGTACGTTGCGACTTTGCACTTCTTGCATTGCAGAGGCTTGCGACCGATGTCTTCCTCGATCTTTCCACACTTGAAGCAGCTATCAAGGCCGTCAGCATGGATTGTCTTCATGTATCTTTCAGTCAAACTCACCTAGGCTCCTGGAAGCTACGTGCAACCCCGGGCTGGTAGTGATCCAAGGCAGCTAGAAATTGAGCCCTTCCCGGAGATCTGAAGCCATGGTCGTCGAAGAGTGTGCGGCGGGAGGTACAGTTGATTTGGGGAACTAGATCACGCAGATGCTGCAGGTCTGCTGCGTTGATGCGAGCACCGGCACGCATAATAAGGGCACCCATGATGATAGTGCGGTACTTGGAATGTTGGAACAGATCATCCGGGTCCGATTCCTTAGCGCGACTAGCAGCGAACATCCGTTCTCCGAGGTTGCCAGTGTCAAGTTTCCGGCGGACGTAAGGTACAATGATGTTGGCTAGCTCGTAGGCATATTCCTCGGTCCTGTAGATAGTAGCGGCCTCTGGTGGTGCCAGCATGTCGCTTTGGTGAACCATTGCACTCAACCTGTAATCCCACTGACCTGTCTTGATGCCTAGAGTGTCTTCGGAAATGGAGAGAACGACGTCGAGGTCCTGATCACCTTCAAACAAACCTATGATAAACATTAGTTGAACAAGAGGTATAGTAAAAGGGAAAATACTCACGCCATCCCCATCGGCCCATGATAATGATGATTGTTTGATCTGTGTCACTGTTGGGCTGAGCTTGAGGTTGAGTGACTTGAGGACTGGGACCCCAATAGTGACAGAAGAAGGTCTGTGACAGCAAGGCACTTGGGTAAGAAGTAAAATTCTGTGAGTTTGTGGATGGGGAAGGAGAAAGTGGAAAGAACGAATTCACGAAGAGAGAGGAAGGCGCGCACTGCAACAATAGAGGTGAAGGTGCCTTGGCTCGTTTGCTTGATTTTTTGAGACATCATGGGATACAGCAATCTGCTATTACCTATATTGTTCACGATGGTCTCAATTTTATCAATTTTGATTATATCTCTAATTATATATATGGATCTAAAAAAAACATCTAAAATGAACATATGTGTAGATGTTTTTACACATAACATCTCTAATATTATCTTAGGGCCACATAGGTCACACCAGTGAAGTCTTGTGCCGTCAAGGACAGACGCAGCGTGAGCAGCCGACTATTCTTGTAAGGTATGTATGGATATTCATGGAATCGAAGGGAATCCGGATCATGACGATCAACGGAGATATTCCTCAGGTATTCACTGGTGGCCTACATACGCAGGCCAGTCCAGAGTATGCAGCTCTAGTTTATTATGGACTGTTTGTACTCGACCCGACGGCATGAGGCATATGCATGACTCAGCTTTTCTCAACAATGAATATGGAGACTGAGGTTCTGTCGAGGGCGGGATCGGCGATCAAAGAGGCCTGCTTCACGCAGAGATTGAAGCTCGAAAACTGCAGATGTCGACCCCAGCATGCGACAGGGTATCTACCAACTGGCGCTTCTATCAAATTTCAAGAGATAAGCATGCAATGTAGTCACAGAGAGAAGACCCGAGGATTATAGGCTCAACAGCAAGAAGAAGCACAGTCAATCAATCGTATGACAAGTTAACAGAGAACTGGAAGAGAAAGAACACAGGAAGGAGCAGAAACGAGCAGGACCTCGCCTGAAGGGTCAAGCACCAACAACCAGGTGCCAAAAAGCCCTCTCCCCCTAGCCTTTCGTCTGGTAGACTCATCTTCTTCATTTGCTCGCCAAACTCCAGGAATACAATTCAATCAATTCAATCAACCAGTCTTAAACATGTGGAATGCTCATCACCCATTCGACAGTCGTATATGAGCCGACCGGAAGAGCTCTCAGTGAAGTAAAAGCTAGAACCATGATAGCCAGACGTAAAAACACGTATATGGCGAAGCAAACAAGTTCAACAATCAGGATTACCCGGTACCAAAAGCCCTTTCGAGCATTGAATGCTTTAGTATAGAAAGGAAAAAGCTTTCTTGACTCAAACCAAATCACATACATAGGTATGGTACTCGCGAAACTATAGATCCCAACGAGGACAACGCAAGCAAGCGATGAAACAAGCCAAGTAATTCTTTCAGCTCCAGTGGGAAATGGGAAATTCCATCTAGAAAGAAAAAGAACACATGTTAGTTAATCAACAGTAAGAAGCCATGTAATTAAGGGTAGATTAGTATTTACCCGGCGATATGAATACCACAGTAAAGGAAAGCAACAAAGGTATTGACAGCGGTTATAATGCATCCATGAGATGGCTTATGGAAATCATCATAGGGAAGCTCGCCTGCTGTATCAACAGGACCCGTGGCTGCGTCAAAAAACCACTCAACAGCCTGCGAAAAAACAGACAACGCGGTCTGTTTCTTTACTTGCGCATGACGGTGAACCCATCCATGGGGATTTGTGGCCGTTTGATCAAGCAGATGAGTGGGTAAATTATTACGGTCGCATCTCACATAGATCGTGATTGGTGTGGTCATATCCTTAGGATTATACCACCACATGGCATACATGAGTACAGCACAAGGTATATAAGCGACTGTCGCTAGTTCGATTGGTGCAACTGGCAGAGAAGTTGCCCATCTTGCTATTATGTTGAAAAGAAACCAGCTAGTTTGTAGGACAGTGAACGTTTTCCCTAAAGAATCTGCTTTCGCATGATCTTCAACCTCACGATCGTGAAAGTCTGTGTCTTCGACTACACCGGCCTCAATGAAGGGTTTCATATCACTTCGTCGGAGGACGTAAATCCATCCATCCTGAGTCTGCAAGGCAAGTCCGCCAGCAATGATGCAGAAACATTTTCGAAGTGTCCACTCAGTGTGGGATGGATGAGGGCCAGCAGAGTCTTGGTTTTGCACTTGATCTAGTGGCTTGGCCCGTTTAGATAACCAGGACTCCGGGTCTACTGATTCAAGATACCGGGTTTTCTGCGCTTCAGTGCACACATTCTTCAATAACATGGCTCGATAACGCATTTGTGAAGCGTTTACAAACACATATTCTGGGAAAAAGATAGCGAGGAGCCAATATGCGAAATTCGAAATGATTGTTCTCACGGTGGGTGAGTTTCGTCGAGGGAGACTGGGGTGTAAGACTGTCCAGGTACAGGCAAATATCGTTGACAAACAAGACCACACCAGAGCAAATGTGGAGCGGCTGTTGTCCTCTAACTGCCAGCTGACTAGAGCTGTTGAGCTAGAAGCGGCCATGGATCGGCCTGCGAAAAACAGGAGACCGAAAAACAACATATAGCGCGTAAATAGGCCGGGGAGGCCTCAGCCCACGGGTGTCAACGCGACTTCCTTCAGGTTATTCTCGATTAGGGGTTGGTGATGAGGATATAGGAGGGCGATTTACAGTCACGTGAAGTATGAAGGCCCTCGTATTCGAATGTCCACAATGTTAGAGCTAGCGCCTTGGCGGTGGACGAGACTGGAGAGAAGAGTGCAGAACGGTGAAGCTGGTTTTGCACTTGGCTATACCATATGGGAGTGTTCCAACAAAGATAAACAAGGATAGCTGCCAGAATATTTTTATCGCCCCACAGCTCCAAACCAACATAACCCTAAAATGGCACCCATTACAATCGCCACAGGCGGGGGCACATGGAACCATGCAGTCCCTGCATATGTCACCGTCGCAACAACCACCCACCATGGTTCTTTCCCCAGACTCTGTCCATCACTTCTTTCATGAGTCAGGTATCCAATCTCCCAGAGCCGGTATACCGCTGTAAATACTAGACCAACCGCAGTGGCATTCACTCCTCTAAGAAAATCGACAACATATTTCCTGTTACGCAATACGCGCCAGAAGCTTTGGATTGCAACGGCCAACGTGATTCCCGGAAGGAAGATTCCCAAACCACCAAGAAACGCACCCAAGACTGTCGGAAAGCGCGAGTGCTGTAGTGCTAGCGCCCCCAAGAAGACGGCGAAGTTGAAGTTAGGACCGGGAAAAGCTTGGATGATGGCAAGGCCAATCAGGAAGTCTCTACTTGAGACCCAGCCAGGATCGACGACATAGGAGCGTAAAAGGGGAATGACAACAGGCCCCCCGCCAAAGATAACAGTACCAGCTAGGTACATATTGGCAAAGAGGTCGAGGACCAGTGGGGGTGTAGTGAGCTGGGCTCTGGCAACAAGAATTCCGATGAACGAAGCTAACAATGTTAGTGTTGACTATCAGGAATCTTTTGGGATGGGTGCATACCAAAAAAGACAACCATGACCAAGGCTCCGACCCGAATCCGAATAATGTGCTGTTGTGAAGCAGCTTCCGTGGACTGCGTTGGTCTTGTGGTATCAACTGTACTTTGTTGTAGTCCTCCGATTCTAGGATCAGTTCTTCGTAGTCGCGTCACCTCACTCCTCTGCACTCTATTCTCTTCCAAAGTCATATCATCCATGGCTATAGGGTCCCCATCTGTCACGTCCTGTTCTGGGCGATGATGTCTATTTTTCCACCCGATCTTTGCTCTCAGAATTTGCTGATATAACCATCCATCCCAGACGCTGGTGAGGAAGCCACCAATCATCATCAGCACGGGAAAATACCAGAGTGCATTGTAGCAGAGACCAGCACATGCGCCAAAAATCACAAGGATGCGCGATAATTTATCCCGAATAGCCTTTTCGGCCAATTGCACGGCTGCAAGTGCAACGATACCCACTGTGGCGGCATTGAGGCCGGAAAGTAAAGAATAGACAGGTTTTGGTAGGGTTTCACTCATGTTTTGCACTCCAAGTGACAGGGCATACATGCCAATTGCTCCGGGAAGGCTGACATTGTTAGTTGGAGGTCAACAGATGGCGTTGTTTGTAGAATGATGGTATAGATCACCTCCAAAGAAAAAATGCAAGCATGGCAGGAATAAATCCTGCATGTAATAGTGCTAGGCAGAAAATCATCTTCGTGCTAGCGGGACCCGGAAGGCCCTGGCAAATAGCAAAGAGTTCTTGATACTATGAGATTTGTTAGGAGCCCGTAATGGATTGAGACATGCGAGCTTGAAGACAGGTTATGGAGAATCGTACAGTCTGTTCATCTACCCATTTTTCCTTGTCGCTCTTTCCCTCCACGAACCTGCTATGTAGAATCTGGAAGTGTACTGGTGGTCCTCCGAACGCTGTAAAACCTAGATCCCATGTACGCAAAAAGATATCCAACAAACGACTTGATAGAGGGTTCTCCGATCCCTCATTTTCGAGAGCCCTGCGGCTTCCCCACTTGGAATTCAGCCGGAGGAGAGAGGAGAAGAATTGTGAAAATGGGGAGAGGAGTGGCATCTCCTTCACAGCTGTGCAGATCCGTCGAGTACAAATAGTAAGACAGCTCAGGAGAATGAAATTATCTCATGCACGACGGCTGCTATAACTTCGCCGTACTTTCTAGGGGACCTTGCCAAGGTGGGAATTTGAAACAAGCCAAGACGTTTACTAAGCGCATTAAAAGCCCGAGGTCAAAATGACCAATCAAAGATACGGCAATGAAACACGTGTTGTGCCATGGTCCCAGGAAAGCCTATTTGAACGTTGAATGTTATTGGCATTACCAAATTGAGAAGCCGATGACAAGCAAAGGATAGAAAGCATATGGTGGATGACGAAGAAGACGCAACAAAGAAAATAATTGAGCGAGAAAGATGCCAGAAGGAAAGAGGTCCACAAACCTTCGAACCCATAAGTTGTAGTATTTGTTTAGATATACGGACATGTCGATGCCCATGTGGGTCACGCGCATGTACACCGAATCTGGAGTTTTCCATGAGAGGCTAGGTTAGGACCGGTATTTATGCCGAGAGACTTATTTTTTATATATTTTACGATTGAACTATGTGTAAAATGCGAAGCGTACTTTGTAGTTATTGATGACAAACTGTCGTTGGGGAAAAAGCAGGAAATATTACTCGATCTTCGTCACACATAGCCTTGGAGGTCTCGTGATTGAGCAAGCCCTTCTTATTTCCCGCAGATCAGCACAACAATACTATAAGGATGTTTTCGAATCAACTGCCGCTACATCATTTATTGGGACTCCGAATCTTGGTTCAGATAAAGCCGCCTGGGCATTATCACTAACTCGCTTGGCTAATGTCCTGCGGGAAGCAAATAGAGAAACCCTGAAGGCTCTTACACCAGGATCGGAGATGTCCCCTGCTTTGCAACAAGAGTTCAATACAATGATAGAAGATTATCGCCGGAATGCAAATAGAGAAATTTTGAAGGTTCTCACGCTAGGGTCGAAGATGCTCGCTACCCTCCAACAAGAGTTTCATACAATGCTGGAACATTACCGTCGCAATCATGGCAAAACGATTGAGATGCTTTGATTTTACGAAGAACTTGGAGTTAATGGAGTTGGAAAGGTACGTTTAGGCTCCTACATGGTGAAGTCAGTTGTTCATTAACGCCATTTAGATCGTGTCAGACCAATATGCTATCCTCCCATCCTGTCAAAACTGCACCATCCACGATAATCATATGCAGATGACCAGGCTTAGCAGCCCTCTGGATCCCGGGTACAAAGCCATAAGCAATACTTTGTGGACATGAGTAGATGAATTTGAAAACCAGCGGGTGCCTGACAAATTCCAAGCCAACATATATGATAGAATCTGATGGTAGCCCTGTGATGCTAGGTAATACGAGTGTGGGGCGAGATTTCAGGTTCAACGGCAACATGAGATATTGATTGATTGATTTCGATATGTACCAATCCAGATCCTGATTTGTTCCAGAGAGCAGAATAAGTCAGACCATGCAGAAGATCAATTAGTTATGTCAAAGCAACTAGTCTGCCGTAAAATTGAGCCGCATTTAATAGATAAGGTTTTACATAGAGGGACGACGGATCAATGTGGACACGCCAGGCAACTTGGATAATCCAAAGCTTGTAGGTTTGTGGAATGGTGCATATACCGTTACATATAGATTCAACGTGAAAGGGAAAATAAAAGAGCGGTAAGATAAGGCCAAATATACTTGTATAATTCTCTAGTAAGCTAATAATATTAAATTGCTCTTCACTTTTCTTTCGCTTTTATTGGATCTTGTGAAGTTATTTACTATACATGAACATTAGGATTATTCTGTCAGATATCACTAAGATCTTATGCATAAGTGAGAATCTCAAGGGGAAAAAATGGTTAGGGCAGGAACTTGGCACTTTGGCATCCGTAAGTGCATTGTCACACGGAGAGTTGACCGGCGAGGATATTTTAGTTCTGACAGGGGGGACGTTCATTTTTCCCTCACAGGCGCGGAAAGCGGTGGGGCGTTCGCTGCAAGGCCACGGCCACCTGGGGGATATTAACTGGGTTATTTTTTTCCATATAACACCATTCCTGGGGAGTTTTGGCCCTAGCCATTTTTTGTCGGGCGTTTGGGTGTGAATTTAAATATTGACTAGTTTATAACAGAGCTATCTATTTTAGATAATAAAAATCATGCACTTTGCCGCATAATATATACATGCCATTGTTTTCTTCGGGTCTCAAATGCTATCTACTTGGAGATGTGGGAGAAACAAACATACCACACTGCCTTGTTTGCTTCTTCCGACTTAGAATCCATCTTCATAATCAATAAGATGATTTACATCAATATCAAACTCTTGAAATGGTCTCAATCTGAGGCCAGAGTGAGTCTCGGAGAATAAGCTCAGCCGGAAGCCGAACCAATATCACAACACCTACATCACATTGACCAGCACAGGGGGGAGGGAGGGGGGGTTATCTCTATCAACGTGTCAATCCAATATGGCCAGTGATCAGAGATTCCAGCGGACTGTGCAAGCAGTTGCGGAAGCTGTCCAAATATTTGCCGCTGGAACATTTAACTTTGCAGAAAGCATCAAACAGATATGGGGACCGCAGATCCAGCCGGATGCAGTGGAGACATCGAATCACTTGCCCGTCGAGGGGATGCAGGATGTCCAAGTGGTTGATAAACTGCGCGACAGATCCCCATTCTCCCAGGATGGAGATCAACTAGCGATCAACTCCCCTGGTCATCCGCCGTCTATGACCTTGCACGACGGGGAGGGGACACCAGAACTCCCGCATGAAGCAATCGTGCCGCTAGAGACAGCAAAAATGCAGCTCTCTAATGATATGGATGCAGTATCTGGGTCACTCCAGGATGCTGTCAGAAGCTGCTACGAGTGCTTTGCGTCCTGGCAAAACGAAAGCCCATTCCCACCTTGTCTTCCTACACTAGTGGGGCCATGTGAGTACTGTACACGTATGCAGATTCACTGTAAAATGGTAAGCTGCACCATGGGCAATGGAGGGCGTATGATGCTAAGAACGATCAGATTCCAGTAAACGAGATGGGGAAGATGATGCAACGCAAAAGAGAGCAGGATCTTTATATTGCAGCACAAAATGGTAATGTTCCAATAAAAAGCGAGCGCTTTGAGGATGCAGTTTATGAGACATCCGAGCCGCTAGACATGCCTTTATCATCCCCAATTATGGACATCCCACAACAGCAGGTCGGTTCAAAGCGAGCCTATCACTATATTAATGAGCAGCAACCTATATTCAAACGGCAGCGGTTACAGGAATTGCGACGAGTACTAGTGCCAGAAGTCTGCAGAGGGGAAAGTGGTCCACGACAGGAACAAAATAACCACAGAGCGGTGGCGGACAGTCGGGAGTATTCGCAATCACCGGTATCTTCGTCGCGATCTAAAGGAAAGGCAGCGCAGATCAAGATGGTAATGAATAGGCAAGACAACTCACCTGTCGAAAATTCAGACATATTGCCAATCGCACATAAAGTGACGAACGAAGACGTGCCACATCTAGAGGGAGAAAATGATGGATCCTGTCTTTCACGCAGAAAGAATCCTTGGAAGATTCGTCTTCAGAAGAGGATGACGATCACTCCTCCGAAGGAGAAGAAGAAACGGCTGTGCAAATTCCAGCAGTAAAAGAGGCGTTACAAGAGGAAGACAACATGAAAGCGGAAACAACGATTCGATCACTAGAGGAGAGCAGCGAAACATCATCATCTTCTTCTTCTTCTTCTTCTTCTTCTTCTTCTTCTTCTTCTTCTTCTTCTTCTTCTTCTTCTTCTTCTTCGTCAGAAGACGAATCCTCAGAAGAAGAGTCAGATGACGAACTAGAGGAACTAGGGGAAGTAAGGCGGAAACTGTTCACGAAAGAAGAGCTCCCAAAGGAACCCAAGGACAATTTCAAAGAACTGATTCAACTCTCAGACGATGAATCATCCAAATCGTCATCAGAAGATGAGTCAGAGGACGAACCTGAAGAACAACTAAAGAGCCATCTGGTACCAGAAGCATTTCCACAAGATACAACCAGCAACAAAATTGGAGCCCCAAACGAGACACGAAAAGGCGGAAGAGCCGATTGAGATAACAAGTGATGAATCCTCCTCGACGTCTTCAGAAGATAAATCTTCTGAGGAAGACTCGGATATGGAGACATAGAGTGAGATATCAACTGCTCCTCCTGTGGGTTGTTGCCAGGTTGCTCGTCGTGTGGTTTCGGAAGATGATAATGGGACAAGGATCCATGCCAGCAACCATAATGTAATGCAGAAAGGGTTTGAAGGTTTGCTGGATCTTGTTTTGCTTGGGCAGCTACACCTACAGGGTTATGTTCTCTGGTCTGTCCTCTTATGTCGCTCGTACTACTCTAATCACAAGATTTTGCTTCTAGGCCCACCGGATTGGTTTAATTGTAGTATTCCGTACTTTCCGACGTTGGGTAGTAGTCGGCAGTAAAGTAAATCAAGTGATAAATCAGACCCGTCCGTTGAATATCCCTCGAGATGAAAACAGACAATTGCAGGTTGTCTCTATGATACTACCATCAAACGATCCATTGACTGAATATCAAGATAAGTATGCGGCTAATTCACTCCATATCATCCCTCGGTGCAATACACCTATTCCTGATGGCAATCCCCCTTTGCCATGCACTGGTTGCAGATCCTCCAATCCCGAAAGTCGACGTCGCCATAATCGGCGGTGGCCTGTCAGGACTCTCTACCGCTAAAGGTCTCGCAGCAGCCAACAAATCCTTTGCCATACTAGAAGCACGAGACCGAGTCGGCGGGCGTGTGCTCAACGCCAACCTAACAGGAAAGAGCATCCAAGAATTAGACGCCGAATACGTTGGACCAACACAAAACCGCGTGCTGGCTCTCGCAACCGAACTCGGTCTACCAACCTACAAGACGTACACTGTGGGAAATTCAACTTTCTATCGAAACGGCACAGCGCGTCATTACCAAGATTCCCTGGGCGGTATTCCTCCCGTAGGATTAGATTCCCTCATTGAACTTGCAGTCTTCATGAACGACATCAATACTTTGGCTAGCACGGTCGACCTGGAAGCACCATGGAATACCCCGAATGCCACAACGCTGGATTCAATGACTCTAGAAACATATGTCAACTCTCGACTATCGACAGCCGACTCTCGCGTCCTTCTCAACATCGCTATCCCAGCCATTCTATCAACCGAGTTGAGAGAGCCATCTCTGCTATATTCATTATGGTGCATAGCAGCTGCGGGGGATGAAACCGGACCTGGGACCATCAACCGACTCATTGGCGTTGACGGTGGTGCACAGGATAGTCGAGTGAGTGGTGGAACACAATTACTCGCAACCCTACTTGCCGAAATACTCGGTTCGCAAAACATCTACCTCAACTCGCCTGTTCGCAAAGTCCAACTTAAAGAATCCCGTTATCTAGTTTCATCAGACAAAGTCACCATCTCGGCCCGACATGTCGTCGTCGCAATGTCCCCGCCTCTAGTAACTCACATCGCATTCGATCCCCCCTTACCCGCTGGTCGAGACCAATTAAACCAGCGTATGCCATTGGGTGCACTCGGCAAAGCGATTGCGATCTTCCCGAGCGCCTGGTGGCGGGACGAGGGGCTCAACGGCGAAGGTGTTAGTGATACCGGAGCAATCCGAGTAACATACGATAACTCTCCCGCTGGTGGATCATTCGGGGCTATAATTGGATTCATCGAGGCGGACGAGATGCGCAAGCTGGATACTGCGAGCGAGGACGAAGTCAAGCGCCAGGTCAAGGAAAGTTTTGCGAATTTGTTTGGCCCGCGTATGGAAAATGCTACAGATGTTCTTGTTCAGAGATGGGATCTTGAGGAGTTCTCCCGTGGTGGTCCTAGTGCTTTCATGCCACCGGGGGTTTTGACGCAGTATGGGTCTTATTTACGGGCTCCGGTTGGGAGAATCCATTTTGCCGGAACTGAGACTTCGCTAAGGTGGATTGGGTATATGGACGGGGCTATTAGTTCGGGGGAAAGGGTTGCTGGGGAGATATTGAGGAATTGGAATTTGGGGGTTTGATTAAGGGGCTTTCTTTCGCTGGTGGATCTTGAAGTTTGCGTAAAATTGACAGGAAATTCGGATTTTATATCTGAATCTCTGGATTTGAACGAGTGTGTTGAGATTGACTAGGTTTATCGTAGTACTGGTTGCGTTATATGAATGATTCTAGTAAATGAATATCGTCTTTTGGCCATCTTTTGGCTGATGTGTAGGAGCCCCATCGAGGCAGTGTTCTGGTATCTCCACTTTCGCCTTAGTTCCGCACCTGGGCTGGGCAATGAAGAGAAAGATAATTATTCTTTAATCCTGGGACGTCAGTGTCGTGCAGTAGCTCAAGGCTAAAGGAGAAAGGAATAATAACATTGAAGCTCCGTGCAGTTTGGTCAGATCAAAACCTGGACATTGCATAAAGTTGCTGTCAAATGTGGCAGAGTCTGATCTACTCCAGTATTACGCAGATACTGGTCCACACTAGGAAATCCATTCTAATTACCGCATCAGGAAGCATGTTTTACTTTTCCTATTGAACTAATTTACATCCACTAAAAAAAAGATATTTGTACGTCTAAATTTTCGACTGCAATTCCCTTATTGCCGGGTGAACCGGAGATATATAACCGCCCCGGTTGATGTTACCCTAACGGTTTCGGGACTGAATAGACAGAACTATATAAAATCGACGGCCCCCACCAGAATTACATGAATCCTTGCCCCTGAATAGAGCCTGTTTGCCAACGTCATGTCTAAAGGAAAACGTCGCCGTCGCCACTGCCATGAAAAGCCGGTCCAGCAAACCCAGTCACCGGCACGCTCTTCAGCATCATCCCCAGCCAAGGAGAAAGGCCGACGTTGTGATATCCAGCAGAATATCACGAAGAGGCAGAAAGCCAAGAATCGGTTGCCATCATCCTCGCAAGTGTGCAAAAAATATGGATTAAATTCGGAATCACCACAGGCGGGGTCGTCCGATCCTCCGGTCACAGACCATGAGCGAACCAGCTCAGGTTCCTTTAAGAGCTCCCAAGTCAAGGTTCAGGAGCCAGGGTCATCACGCAAGCGTTCATTGTCGTCACTGCAGCGTGCGCCTCCACGTAAAGTGGAAATAGTGTATGAGTCTGACTTTGAGTTCGAATATAAAAATGAGGCTCAGGCCAAGGCGCAATTGCAGGCACTATTAGCTTTACGATCACCTCCATCGTCACCGCAAAGGGTTCTGAGCCTCAAAAGGACAGTACCTGTCTCTGATCGTGAATATGGGAACCAGACCCGTGAAGTATCATCATCATTAGATGAAGATTCGGAGTCTGAAAGAAGACGCTGCCCAACCTCACCATCGTATCCATCTTCCTCGCCACTCCAAATGGTCGTAAGTCCCAAAAGTCCCACGGCAGTCTCTGACTATGGATATGGAAACGAAACCACTGAGGTATCATCATCAGATGAAGACTCGGAATCTGGAAAAGGACGCGAGCTGGTCTCGCCATCACGATCACTTCCCTCATCATTGCAAAGGGCTGTGGGCCTCGCAAATTCCATGCCACTCCCTAATCATGACCGACGGAACACATTTTGTGTGGCATCGTCGTCAAGTTCACTGTCAGAGTCACAGTTAGTCTTTACATCTGAATCGGAAGGGGAATCAGCCCTGCCATCACCAGCATCGCCAACATTGCCAAAATTGCCGGAAAGAGTGATGAGCCACAAGACCACAATAGCTTCCCATCCTGATTATGGGCAGCAGACCCGCGAGTCATCGACATCGGACACTGACGATGAGTCTGAAACTGCATCTGAAGCAGGACTGAGCTCAGAGCTGGAACTGTCCTTGTCATCGCCCTCACCATGCGAGATAAGCAAGATGAAAACCCTAAAACGAAACAGATCAAACGCCCACCATGCGTCTCACCGCAAGGCAGTACCATTTCCACTCCCCTCATCACCGGAGCCTCTGCCCGAAGTTGAATCCGGACCTATGTTGCCATCAGAATGCGACTGGTCTATCCTGTCATCGTTAGATAGGCTCATAAATTCGGAACCAGCTATACAAAACTTCAGAAGTGAGCACTGGCGCAAAGCATGCGGGAAGAAAAGGCGGTCATTTCCAACCTCATCTCGATTGAATTCAGAAATAGGACTTGAGACTCCATCAAAATCAGTAGCTGAAACGGAATGGCAACCAACAGAATCTGGAACTGAATCTCGATATCCATCTCCAACTCAGGCAACAATAACACCAGCGTCATCTCCACCCGTACCTCCAGCTGTTTTACGAGTTCGATCTCAAGCTGTTCCTCCATTTCTCCCACCTCAACGCTGGTTACCGAGACTCGAACGGCCAAATCAGGAATCATCATTAATCCCAACCGTCTGGGCCTCGCGCCTCCGATATAGACGCGACATCAATCCTCCTGACGTCCCTCTCATGATAGACGGCAAGAGATTCCCAAGGCTTTTCGCCGAGATTCCACCTGGCGGTCACGAGAATATCGAGTTCATATTCCCGGATAACCCCGATGACGACCCTGATTTTCATGATTCAGAGTCTGATGATCCCGATTCGGAGCTTCCAGAAGCTAAACGGCGTAGAACAGAATTGTCTGCGAACTTGCCACATCCAGAGGAATTGACACAACGAGAGGGGTCACATCCAGACGCCCAAGAGGCATCAAACCCCGAACAATCGCCAGTACCCGAGTCAGAGCCTGAGCAATTCCTGGATCTCGTGTCATTTTTCGACCTTGCGACATGGTCGAATCCCCAGTCATTGCCCAACATCGAAAGCCCAGCAGATCCCGAGATATCATCGGCTCCCGAGCCAGTGCCGGAGCTCGAAATATCATCAAACCCCGAGAGGCCATCGGATCCCGAGATCGAAAACCCACTCGCCCCTATCAGGAATAAGCTACAGGTATGGCAAATCAGGCAGCTTGATAAGCAGATCGACAAGGCAGTTGAAATGGATAAGGAACAAAATCCTCAGCACTGGGGTGGTTCATGGATGAAAGAATATGAGAGAGGCGGACAGATAAAGGTTCAGATTGAGGCCGCGTATGAGCAAGATATGAAAAAGAAGAAAGAAGAGATGGAAAGGGATAAACAGAGAAGACGCGAGAGGAATAGAAAACTGAAGGAGGGAAGGGAGAAAGCGAAAAAAGCAATGGAAGAGCGAAAGATGCGAGAGGAGAAAGAGGCACAGAAGAGAATGCAGGAGGAACAGAAGAGGCGGCAGAAAAAGGAGAGCCAAGATAGGGAAGAGTTGGAACGACGGAGGGCGAGGGCAAGGGCAGAGGAAGAGCCGAAAGACGCGTTATCGATGTTGCGCGAGATGCTAGACGAGGAAAAGAGGACTGCAAGTCCTCACACTCGGTCTGAATTTAAAGGGAATCAGAGTATTGCACGACGGGAGGCGTTACAGAAAGCTATGGATGCACTCAAGACGCTGGAGCAAGAGAAAGAAAGGGAAAAGGAAAGACAAAGAGAAGATAGAGAGGATTTCTAAAGAGCTAGGGAATGGTAGAAGCATCAGATACCAAGAAATAATAGTGTACAATAGCAATTAACATCCTCGAGTCGGGCAAGGGAAAAGAGGAATGATCTGGGTAGTATTGATAGATCTATTAGGAACGAGTACGGGGGATATCATCAATACGCCACCAGCGTTAGTGTGGTACAGACTCCAAAACCCCCCTCAATGCCAAGGTTGTCAGATATTGACTCGTTAGACTCGCATTAGATGGAGATATGGACAGGAACAACCAAAAAGAAAGAGAGCAAGGTGTAGTTCCAAATTACTCCCATGCATCTCCCCAATCATCATCAGCGTCCTCGTCTTTTGGTTTAGTATCGATCTTCTTAGGAGCAACCACAGTCCGAGGCTTGGCAGTGTTCAGCGTTGATCGTGTAGTAACGCTGTTGGTAGAAGCCGCCTTGGTCAGACCCTTTGGCAGGGGGTTTTTGGCCTTGGTCTGAGATTTTGCGGCGAGCCAGCCGGCAAAATCGGGTTCGCCGCCGTCGTCGTAGGGCACCGCGGGGGCTTTGTTTGATGAGTGGGCAGGGGATGTGGGTTTAGGAGAAGTTACAGCGGCAGTGAATGGATCTTCGTCTTTTTCATCGTCGTCCATAGCACCCCAGGCATCGAAGACGTCATCGCCCTCTTCTTCAGGCTCGTCGTGAACTACCGGAGCTGGGCGATCTGACATTGACCGGTTCAAAGGCTGAGCTGCGGGACGAAGGGCTTGCTTTGGTAGTTCGGCTGGGGTTGAGGGTGATGGTTTGGAGGGACGAGGAACAGACGCTGAGCGAGCAGTATCAGGATCAACAGCCTTGGTGACGTTTGCGGTGGGCTCAATCTCCCCGTTGGCAGTTGCGATTTTGTTTGTGAATGATGAAATAGCCCAGCCGGCCCAGGAGTTGTCATTGGGGGTTCCAACGCGAGCATCGGGTTTGTTGACTTCTGCGGGTGCGGCCGGGGGTATGACAGTGTCTGGCATCGTGCTAGCAAATTTCCGTGTCCGCTGGACATACAAATCAAATGTTTTGTTTGCTTGGTCGCGAATCAATCTGTTCTACTGTAAGGATCGGGCCAGAATTAAAAGACGAGCGCATTACTCACTTTTCCTTGTCCAAAAGTCCAGGGCAAATGGCAGGTAGAATCCTGACAGCACAATCTTCCTCGTTAAACACGTCGACAGTCGCGGCCAGAGCCAAAAGTCCTGCATTTCGAGCGTGGACAAAGGGGTCTCTGATGGCTCTCGTGAATGCCGCAATAAGTACTTTGGAGCGGGTCTGTATGTAATGTCAGCGGCAAGACCTAGCATGGAGGATAGATCACCTACACTTTGACTTAGGTTCTTAGCAATCCGACCAAGACAAATTGTCGTGTTTGTCCGGATCCCGGGTTGCTCATCGTTAGCAGTGCGGGCAAGGAACTTCAAGAGTTCTCCATTGACAATTCTATCATTGAGTTTGTTAATGATAGTCAGAACAGCCTTCACTGTCTGTTCTCGAACCACCGGGGCAACATCTGTGAAACCAGAAGTCTATGACATGTTAGTAAAATGTGCGTTACCAAGAATCATATAGCTTACCATTTGAGGGAAGATCTTGTCGTTGACTACCCTCTGGGGAAGGTTATCAATCATTGATGGAAGGTTATCCAAGAGGCAGACCCGCAATGCTCGATCAGGGTTTCCAAATAAGCGGACAATAACAGGAGTCATCTTAGCATTGAATTCGTCTGCCGACAGCTTTGCTCCAATCTTCAAGGTAGCTGAAAGAACTTTCGGCCCACCGCCGCCAAACTCGACTGACTTGAGTAGCTCAGGGAGCACCTTCATCTTGAAGAATTCCTCTGGGAAGTCATCAGAAAGATTATCAAGCTCACTGCAAGTGGTGAAATGTCAGCCGCAAAATCATTAAGATATTGGGAATATACGTACTTAATAAATTCTTCGCGCTCGGCGTCACTCTTGAGCCCCAAGCTATCGATGTCTTCAGTCATTCGAATGAGTGGTGTCTGGAAGAATCCACCTTGTTTCTTTCCCTGCTCCACGAAATGCCCCGGGCTCAGTCGTAGCTTCGGGTTGGCGGTGCAAAGACGTTTATAGCTTTGGTGCATGCTGGGAGGAATGTTCGTCGTCTTGCCAGCTTGATCGCCGCCTGAGAAACCCCCATTGAAGACCTCAAAGATCAAGATACCCAGCCCGTAGGCATCGACTGCTGCCAGGGGATTGCGCTTGATAGTATCCCAGCCTGCTTTAACAATTTCCGGAGGCGTGTATCTACCGGCATCGGGCACACTACTTCCGTATGTCTATGCATTGAGTCAGTATATGGCATCATCCGGAGTGTGACCTGGAAGAGTCCGAACCAAGATCACTCACATATATAATTGCATCGTCTTCTTTCATGGAGCTCAGAATGTCGAAGCCTCCCAGCTTCCATTCGCCGCTCTCGCTTATGAACACCGAGGATGCGCGCACAGCGCCGTGAACTGAGGAAGCATCGTCGTTGATGAATTTGAGAGTAGTCTGTTCAGAGAAATCCCGCTCAGCAATGTCAAGATATCTGATTTTGGATAATATCATACCGCCACAGTATACAACCCCCACTTAGCCGTCTCCTCACTCAAGCTCCGACGCTTCACCGGCCAGCTGAGTGGCACGACTCGTTCCGTGACGATATAAAGGTTGTGCTCGGTCTACCAATATGTAAGCTTCTGCAATATAGTCCGACGTTCAGGCTAAAAGTCCGGGGTCAACTATACCTCAATCGTATCCAACACCTTGATAACACCAGGATGCCGCAACGTTCTAGATTTGCGCACCGCATTCTTCGCAAGAGGGAGGCGCGACTTGTTTGCATTGACATCAAATGCAAAGACACTGCAAGCCGAACCGTCATCCTATATGTACCACGACATCGTCAGCCGTTGAAGCTCTTCCGTATGGAAAAGGAACCAAAAAAGCCACCGTACCCGTTTCGTACCGTTGTGCAGTGCCCAGACCGAATCACCGATGTCGACTCTCTCGCCGAGGGAAAACGGGAGTCCTCCACCCTTCGCGATGGCGGATCCGATGGCTGATTTCAGGAAATCCATGGCCGCGGTGTGGCCGATGTGGCAGCTCGGGAGTTGTTTGGGGTGTCCGGGGTTCGCGAGTCGGGGCGGCCAATGGCCAAAGGGTCGATGTACGGCCGGGTTTCAGGATTAGATCGATAGCTCGAGAGAGTGAGTAAAAATAATCAGAGACTAGATACAACGTTCTTGTAAGTTGGAATGGCCAGACACACATCAAACACTAAACTCCTTTCACCCCGCCTTATCGTGATAAACACTTCTTGCCTGAGGCCACCACGTGCTCCTATAAATAAAGCGGAGCTTTATCTTCCCTTTTCTTCACCTCCATGTTATGATCCTATGCGTCTAATTTTATCGCCAAATGACACTGAAACTTACGATACTAACCCTATTGAAATTATCTTCTTCCAGCCAACACTCACCCACACACCAGTCGACAGTCGACAGTCGACATTCCTATTGATTACCAGTGAGTCCACCATTCCCTTTCCCACGCGTGTACACACAGTACACAATTCACCCAGCGACGCAAGTCGCCCTCCCTCTCCCATGATGCGAACTCTGGTAAAAGGTCAGACCAAGACCACAACACCACACTCACCCAGCAAACCCGATGGTACTCCCGCAAATCCCAAAACCCATGCAAAACACCACAAACCGACCCCGGAGCGATCTTCAAGAGCTATTACCCGGCGCGCACGAACCAACTATCTCTTTCCAATAGACTACTGTCTATTGGACCAGCCACGATGGTGCCACACCATCACAGAGCTGTGCCCAGACCACGATGACACCCTCCTCCGATCGCACTCCCAACAACCAACTTCACATGACACCATTCCCCCCCACTCTTCCAGCAGGACACATATGTCTCCCATCGGAACGCTGCTAGCAGCGGGATCCTAGCCAGCACCTCCATGGCTCGTGGCCACGCCGGACAAAGCGTCGTTAGTCCTGGATCATGGAAGATATTGTGTATATCTATGCCTCTGTCCGTCCCAAACCGGTACCGCAGCTAGGCCTAGCGTGTGCACGCATCGCTTAGAGCTCGCTTTCGACTACTGTGATATCCTTGTATGTTGCGGTGTTGATTGCTTGAGGACCGCCTTGGGATTGTATCCTGGGGTGTTTTGGTGATAGCTTGTACAGTGTCGGGTCTACGCGAGAAAGTATGGGAAACGGGGAGGTGGCGCCGCTATCTGGGGTTGCCGTGTCCGCTTCGCTTCCATGAGGACGGGTGGGCGACCAATGGCTGTGGCGTAAAGGGTACGAGGGTTTGGGGATTAGGAGAAGAGGGAGTTTGGGTGGCCGGATGACATTTCTTATGGTGTTTTTTGGGTGGCTTGGAGTTGGACGTGTTCTTGCTGGCGGCGTTCTGTTGGCTATGCAAAATACGGACTTCTCTATGGTCTTCTCTCTGACTGCTTTGTGAGTGACATTTCTGGCTGCTCTTTCTCTTTCTTCTTCCTTTTCTCTTTTTCATCTGCTGTGAAGAGTGGTGTGGGCATGTTGTTGTAGGTGGTTGGGAGTTGGGAGCGGGAGAGGTGTGTTGATTGGGGTGTGGGCTGGAGGTGTTTGGTTTTTGTGATGCTTGGTGGTGTTTTTGGAATTTGTTCTGGGGCTTGTTTTATGGCTGGAGTGTGGTTAGAGGAGTTTGCTATGGGGTAAAGCACCGCGGTGGGTTGATGTCTGGTGTTTGTGGCTTGAGTGATGACACTCTTGAAATTGAACCTGAGGAGATACTTCCCCTTGCACTTGACTTATCATTCATTGAAATTAGGTGATGTGCTGTTGCTGACGCCTGCCACAGATTATCTATCATTGCCAATACCGGCTTGGATTCATTATACGGTTTAAATGTTAAGTATGGATACAGGTGGTGAAGTTGGGTGCTTCTATATAGAATACGAGAATAGTCGGCTGCTTATGCAGCCTTAGTACATCTTTTTCAATGTATCTTTGTCTCTTTCGTATTTCTCCCCTTATCGGTGTTATAACTAGAATAGAGTAGGCGAAAACGGCTTGAAGTATGCAATACGACTTAGCTATATGTAACCTTTGATCTACTCAGATTGACGGAAATTTTCATATAATCATTTCATTGCCAGGTGGCCGTGGGTCCGCTGGAGCTATCTGTTCTTGTCAAGTTAACACGCACCTTCAACCACACCTCGTCCACTGCTCTGGCCCCTACCCTAGACCGATCACCTTCATTCACATCACCATCCGACCAATTGTCTCCATTCCGAGACACAACCCATTGCAGACCTCGCCTTCCTCCATGGAAGGTACAAGGACCGGTGAGCCCACCAAGTGGACACACAGACCTCCAACCAACAACTGAGAAGAAAGGAAGAGAAGAGATAAACGACAAAAAAAGAAACAAGATAAGAGAAAACCAGAAGGAAGAGAACATCTTAGGTAAAAGAGAAACCCTCAAGACTTCAACTCGAAGATGACGCATGTGGAGATGTTGTGCACTAGGGAGGCATACGGCGATGGCTAGATTGGACATCAAGTGCGCGATTTCAATGGGTTCATCGTCATCGCCTAGAAATTCGGATTTCATGTACACCACCAGATCGAGATCTGGAAACTAGATAGGCACAACTGGTAGATTGATCTGTCAGGTCTGATCATAGAATTAGCAGATTTTCGCCCAAGACCACAAAATTGTTAACTCACCGAGCAAGCCTTGAGACGACATGAGGTTCACCGTAGAATTCAAATGTTTTGAGGCCCGCGTCGATGACGGGAAAACACATGAAGACACGGTCATGGAAGGGTAACCGGGGTATTTGAGTTGGCAGTTGCCAACAATGCAGAGCGCGGACAAGTCACAGCTAAGCGATAAGATATAGCATCATTCGAGGGAACCGCTCACGGCTTCATGGTTCATGTAGTTCATTTTCCTTCGTCCGTTGCCTCGGCCGGGTGGGAAGTTCCAGGGGTTGTTGCTGGGGTATTAGCAGACATCTGGGGTGGCATTTGAGGCATTTGGTTGAAGCCGTTACTGGGAGTCCGATGCTGGTTAGGTGGGAAATGATGCGATTGATGAGGACTTGATGAAAAGTGAGGCTGCTGTGGGTAATTGCCACGGTTGGGAGGCACTGGGTTGGTTAAAAACGAGAATTGCTTGATGGGGGACTGTAGCCACACTCACTATGTCCCGACTGCTGAGGATATCCGGGTTGGCCAGGCATAAACATCATTGATTGGGGAGGCTGTCCGGATTGCGAGTTCTGGTGCATCATCATTGGCGCACCTCGGCTCGGGCTTGGGTATCCACTATGCGGCTGAGGTGTATGTTGGGGATAGACATGGCCCGGATTCGGGGAATACATGGGCATCTGTCCGTTATACGGAGTCATTCCTTGTGGGACTCCCATGTAGGGTCCATTCGATGCCTGCTGCGCCATCATGGGAGCGCCATTCACAAACTGAGGACCACCACCCTGGAAAGGTCTCATGTGGCCGGGCTGGGGACCGCCGTAAAACTGTGGAACCGGTTGGGGGAAGGAAAGCTGGGCATGGGGAGCCATAGGGGACGGGTATCCATGTTGCATTCGCGGGGACGGGAAAACCTGGGAGTTTGACGCGGACAACTGCATGCGGTGATGATCATCCGCATGGGAGGGGCCATGGGGGCCCTGAGAGTGAAGACCATGTGGCCCATTCGAAGGACCAGAAGATGGCGGCATCACTGGATTACCTTGCTGGAAGTGGAAGGGCACCTGATGCTGCTGGGGAATATTGGGGTTGTTGGAGACGGAGCGACCCTGGGGCGATACTGTCGGCACGCCGACAGGCTGTTTAAACATCTGATCGTACGTCTTATCTTCGGTTCCCTCCGCAAAGTCCCAAGTTGGCAAAGTCTTGTAGGGTGGTGGGATACCTCCATTCAACACAATCAACCTCTCGGTGGTGTCTGCATTCTCCTTCTTCATACGCTTGATAGGATTGAACTGGTTGCTGATCGAGGGACGTTCAGAGATAGGCTGTGGCTTCCTTGGGCCAAAGAATGCGGTCGGCGTTGTGGCGCGCGACACAGAGCGGTTGCGAGAGAAAGGCCGTGGGCTTGCAGCAGCTCCCGAGGTACCAGGAGTGAAAGTGCTTGCTGCGGGGTTTGGCTTGAATTCCATAGCTTTGACATTGAACTTGGTTCCTGCAGAAGACCCGGCCTGCGATTTGACAGGGCTGGTAATTCTCTGCTGCTCGCTGGCGGGACCAGTTGGGGGTCCACGGGCATCTTGAATCGGGAGTGGGGTAGGAACAGGACCCATTGCCGCACCCTTTCGTTGCTGCAAATTGTCCGCTAGTCGATGACTGAGCATGCCAACACCAGGACGTCCCGGCGGAACGACTTGCTGAGGGAATCTTCCACCAGCACCGGCGAGAGGCCCGGTGGGAGGATAGCCCTGACGAGTGCGGTTGTAGTTCTGACGATCAGCGGGTGCAGATGGGGGCACAGCCCCGGTAGGTCCGGCACCACGAGCAGGCGGCTGTTGTTCCATGGGAGGCGTGGTAACCTTTGGGGTAGTCTTGTCATCTCCCTGCTGCAGCGCTCGTTGCATAATTGCTTCCTGCTTCAGCCGGTCCTTGGCTAGGATAGGAACAAGGTCTTTTGGCACTGGGGTCGAGAGTTTGAAGCTCTTGGAAAACTTCATCAGCTCGTTGAGTTTCATAGTTCGGTCATATGAGGCTTGGTTGCGACGGCGCTCCTGCATCTTGATTTTCTCACTATTTGCGAACTGGCGGAAATGATCTAACACCTCCACCTCCACGTTTGCGGTCGCATTTTCAGGCGCAGGGCGCTTTCCAGCCGGAATAGCGGACGCAGTAGATACTGCAGGTGCCACACCCTTGCCCAAGGCACTCTTTTGCTCGGTATCTGTTGTGGGTTGCAGCGATGCAACCAGCTCAGCTTGCTGTTCTGAGGGTGAAGCTTCCTTTGCCACGGCCTGAGCGGGAATGGGAATAGGAGCAGTTGGGACCGGAGAAGCGACAGCTTGCTTGGTGGGTGCACTGGGAGCCGCAGTAGGCTGGGGAGCTGCCTGGCGGCGTCCAGGGGGCATGTACTTGTTGGGCTGGCCGGAAACCAGAGGAGGGAAGGCTTTGTCTTCGCGGCGAACACCGCTGTACTTGTCTTCTTCGTCTTGGTCGCCAGTATCCGGTGCGACAAGGCCACGCTCCTCGCGCATGTGGGAGTTGTCGACATCCTGTCCCTCAATCTCACGGGCGATCCGAGCTGCCTCTGCCTGCTTCTGTTTGTAGTTGGGATCCGAGCGATCAAGGCGAGTGGTGTAGATGTTCTCATCGTAGTTGGTCTTGGCGCCGAAAAGACGCTCGTTTGCCTCAAACTGGTCCCATCCTGCAGAAGTGTTGCTCGTTTCAAGTGACATATCAATGTCAGTCTCGGCAGGTTCCCAGCGCTGCAAGGTGCGCTCTCGCATAGCTAAGTTTCCGGAGATATCACTGTCGGTTCTGAAACCTTGCGAAGCACCTGTGGTCTCCATTAGTATACACACAAACGAATCTGACTAAACAAAGCAAGCCGTACCGTTTGGTTCCTTGGCTGAAACTTCGGCTGTGGTAACGTTTGGAACGGCAATGTCGGCCACATCCTTAATATCAAATGTCATGATGTGCTCGGGCGTCGAGCCTATGTACGGAGTTGCGACATCGCTGACACCGTTTGTCCGGGGTTGCCCCTCTTGCGAGGTTCTCTGGACCATTTTGAGCAGGAACGAAAGTTCGTTGGACTCCATGGTCGAGGAAGAGAAGATGCCGGTAAACTTCTCTCCGGTCTTAGTGGTAATGGTAGTGTGTAGGCCCTAGGAAGCAGTTTAGAATTAATCGACAGTATGGTGGTGCGACTTGGCTTACGATGAAGCTGGCAAATAAGAAAACTAGGCGGTCATGAGCATGGCTATCAGGGGTGTTTGACTCCTTTTGGTTGGGTCTCGGGGATCCAGACTGTTTCTGGTGGGTCATGTTGCCGTTCGATGAAGCGTATGAAGATCGTTGAGTGATGGGGTTGGTCCCTTGGGTCCAGGCCTTGTGGGAGTTTGTGCGCCTATGCAGTAGAACATGCTTGTGTTAGTAATTGGTCACAAAACAGAGAACGACAATACATCTCTATCGTCGAATCCGACGGTTTCAATTGGCTCTTGTTGGCGCACAACTCGATGCAAGCCTGCAACAGAGCCCATCGGTTCAAAGGCGCGTGCACGAGTTCAATCGCCAATAAGACAAGGGAAGGGCACGATAAGACAACAAGGGGAGTTTCCGAAATCCGTAGAAGATGGAAGCACACAGGGAAATGTTGTATAGAAGGAAGAGCTGAACATACCGTTGTCCGCCATCGACGGGGCTGCCCGACTGTCGTCGGTTGTCGGACCCCTTGGTGCTGTTACTGGACCTCAGAGTGGATCGGCCGGGGTTGGGGGCGCCCGCGCTGGCATTGCCAGACGCGTTGTTGGCCGGCACAGAGTTGAGAGCGGAAGCCATTGATTGACTTTGGTGTCAGTCAGGGCAAGCTTGCGTCGTGGAACTTCACACGGCGGAAAGCCGCGAGGATGAGGCACGATGCCACAACACACCGCCTGCACAAACAGGACTTGGGGGGAAAGTGAGGGGGAAGGATAAGCAACCACCACACTGCGGAGATATCGGAATGCCAATGGCAGGAAAATAGGGAAGAATGGAAGGGAACAGAAGGATTTAAAAAATAGAGGAAAGAGAAATGGGCTTGTCGCAAGTTGATGGGGGAAGGGGACTGGAGAGAGAAGTCACGCGTATGGTATTGTATTTGTGTGTTACACCCTTTTCCTTTTATTGTTTCTTTTCCTTTTTCTTTTTCTTTTTAGTGTTGTGAGTGCAAATGTCCCAATAGGAATATTATTGTTGATCTCACAAAGGAATAATATGTATTGTTCTAATAATTCTCTACTCTTGGGCCTCCAACCCTAGGAAATAGGCCAATTGCCAATGTTACTGACAGAGTACGGGTCAGGCTTAGGTAGCTCCGTCCATACTATTGACCCCTCATAGAGTTTAGGACTACATTAACCATAATTTAGAATGGTGCCATTTGTGCGATATAGGGTCAGAACCCATGAATTAAGATATATGTATTTATTTCCGATGCATCAAGCAGGGAACTACCAATAGAAACAAGTAAGCCTGCATCGGTAGACACATGTATCCATACATCATCTTGTACGATCAACTGCATTATCGGCCATTCACGTTCCAAGGACTTGTGCCATTATTCAGATCATAATAGGGTGGTATTTTACTCTGTATCTTGCTCATCGTTGCCACTTTCTATAAGGTATGTATATACACACTACCTCCACATGTCATATCTGAGGTCATAGGTCCCGAGGTATACTTTGTACATATCTGGTTCCATGGGAACTCCCTCGGTGGGGCTTTCCTATTTTAGCTGCCGTTCTATAACCCTCAGAGCCGGGCCCGCCAACCTTAGAAGTAGATCCTACTCAGATCTCCTACAGAGTTTACCTAGGGATCCAGTATATATCCCGCTACATAATTGGACGCTCAATTGATGTTATGATCTTTTGACTGAGTGGTGGAATTATCTTAGGTAATCAACTGATCACCCGGGGCTCCATGTGTGTCTATGGACTTATAGGCACAATATAGGCTCACGTTTTGTAACCCCAATATCCCAACCTTGCAAGATTTCCTATCAGAATTGCAGAGGCAGCAGCAGGACCCGCCTGGGATGAAGAAGTTAGTACCTTAGATCATCAGTGTCGGGGGAATGGTGTTGAGTCACACCACTCAGATCGCCAATCTATATATGTTAAAGTTGTTTAGGAAACAACTAATCGAGTGGCTATGATAGATTCGATTTCCAACCAGCGTTGCATTCGAGTGTTAGTCAGCGCTCGTGGATTTAACAAATCAATCCAATGAGTATGCCGTGATGGACACCCATTTTAGAGAATGTGACAACCAACGCATATAAAAAGGGCATTAGCATTCTGCCTCATAGTATAAGCCAATTTGGCTGCTGTCCTTATCGGGCCAGCGATTTCCTTCACCATAATGGCATCATCTTCACCGTAAGTTCCAGACTGTATCAGCCCCAACCTAGCTTTAATCCTGCCACTCTTCGTACCTAAAACATTGGCTGTATCAAAATGAGGCTCCAACTCCAAGCAATATTACTCAGATTTAATAGGGCCTAATAACCTTAGTTCACATGTATCTCAATCCTTGCATTCTATTAGCTCTTCAAATCGCATTGCTGAAATCTCCTTCCATGGTTGTTCGAGATGGGAATGGAGTTAGGCGTTACATTGGTTGGGCTGCCGTACTTTAGGCTAGCAGGCTTGTTCGTTCTGTACTCCGTACTTGGTGGGCCTGATACATACTTCCTCCTATGAAGAAGAGAGCAACGAATTCTATACGAAAGGTCTGAGTAAGTAGTGCAAAAATACAATAGTAACCGAAATAACTTAACCCAATCGTCCTACAAGACATGTATAAATAGAGCCGGAGTGGAGCTGAAGTGGAACAGTCGAAAGGCACAAAGGCAAGGGCCTTATCAATCGGGTACTTATCAGTGGATGCGGTGAGGGATGAGCCCATTTGTCCCTTTGATGTTCTATTGTATGTTGTATGTTCGATGTATTATGATGTTGAAAGTATAGGTAATATAAGCATATGACTATATGGTATCAAATTGGAGATCAATTGCCAATGCTCAATTCACAAAGTACATGCATACATTGTATATATGTACCAACTACTGCGGCCTGAACTCTCGAGCAACGCGTTGCCCCGGTCCCTTGTACATCATTACAGGGCTATACATGATTGTATGGTATTTATGGTATTGGAGCCACAAATTGTTGCTGATCATCGGTTCGGGTGCGGTAAGGCGCCAAGTTAACAGGAGGCTGGGCATCATCTTCACACATGCTTGGCACACTCGCTCGCTTCTGGCCTATTTCTCACTTTCCGTTCTCACTACCTCGGTCATCTGGCCTATCGTACTTATGCAGTCCCCAGGCACTTCAAGAACCCAGTTCCCCTATCCTGAACACCTGGACCACCAGACATCCCCCGAACGACCCTCGGGGTCTGGCAGTGCCGACACATCCATGGCTTCCCAGCAGTCCGGCCGCAGTTCCTCCGCCTCGTCTCGATCCCAGTCCAGCAAGAATCAGGTAAGTCTCTGGCTGCCTGTCAATCGCCTACATTCCGATGGCTAATGAATCGGTGTTTTCCCCCGCCGCACAGCCCGATAAGCAAATATCTCAAATCGAAAAGAGCGTCACGCACCTCTTGGTTGCGACAAAGCAACTCCTCGAAACCTTAACCCAATGGTCTCGGAAGCAAGCATCGGAGAATGACGTGTCGGATGTATATGTTCGATTGGGCTATGAATTTAATTTGGCTTGTCGGGCCTTCAGTGCCATCGGAGTCGACACCTCAGACCTCGGTCCCGTACCAGACCTGCTCCGCACCATACTTGAAGACACTCTTAGTCAAGATGCTTCTTCCCAGAGCCTCGATAGATACCTCCCCCGAATCCGAGATATAATCATCAACTTGTTAAAAGGGCTGAAGAAAAAGCAAGCTCGCCTAAGGTCCCGGCACCCGCGGGAAGATGGCCGGCCCACTCCAGGACGACAGGCCAGCGCGGGAAGCATCGTTAACGGTCAGGCAATTGGTCAGCTTTATGATGATGCTGCAGCATCCACCATGCCGTCGACATCCCAGTCCCCGAGAAGATCGAATCGACGATATGGCAGTGGTGGATCGCTGGAGGATCAACCGGCTATTGCTCGAACCTCCTCAGCACCTTCGACAACCGAACCACGCGTGGCAAACAACGCCGAAAGGGAACTATCGCGCCGAGAGGCCCAGCAAATGCTGTCTCAACCTACCCCCTTCGATAATGACACAACCCCTCGAGCCACAACATCCAATAACCCAGCGCCTTCAACATATGTTACACCTGCCGGTTTCAGTGCGCCTCCGCCTCCGCCTCCGCCAAAGGAGGATGACGCATTGGGGGCTTTGCAAAGAAGTGGAGAGCTTGAGCGACGTGCCTCACGTCGATTCTCTGCTTATCAAATTCAGAAACACTTGGGCACATCTACCAACGGCGTTCCTGTACTCCCTACCCAGAACTCTCCCATACCCAATCGCGGTCGTGATGTCCGCGAATCTTTGAATGCAGTCCGTCTGCGGGGCTCATTTACTCATACGAGACAACGATCCAACAATCGGTTACAGGAAGCTGCGAAGGGTGCGCAAGCTCCCCCACCCGCAAATATTCCAAATGTTGTGGAAGAAGAACGCACGCCTCCACCTGCTGCACCTCAACTAGAACCACAAGGTATCGATGCCGTACCATCTGAGGTGCCCACAGAAGCGGATGTTCATAAGGAGAAAAACGATACCGTGGAAACTGCGATCGTTCCTCCCCCTATCATTCCACAACCCCAAGAGAAGCCAACACTTGAGGACGCTTTTGAGCCCGCAAAACCGGCACCCCAAACCCCGAAGGCAGGCTCCTTTGGACCGTCCACCGAGATTGCAACACCTCTATCGGCTATTCAATTTGCTACTGAGCAGCCCTCACCGGGGAAAGAGCTGACGCTGTTCCTGCAGTATAAAAGCAAAATTAAGAAGTACGTGCTCCCAGATGGTATTGCAGAGCTCACCATTGGGCGCCTGCAGCTTGCTTTTATTGAAAAGTTTGCGTGGAATACCCACGACAATGGCGTTGATTTGCCAGAAATTTATATCCAAGACCCAATCTCAGGCATCCGACATGAGCTAGAAGATCTTGCCGACGTCAAAGATCGGTCTGTGTTGGTGCTTAACGTTGACAACCTCGATGAGGTCAAGAAACATTTCGATGACAGCCTTGGAAGCGTGCGCCTCCTGGTCGAAGGTGTCAAAGAAACACTTTCTGGCCAAGGGAATATCATCCAGAGGGTTTCAGATCGCCAGCTTGAAGCTGCCAAAGAAATCGCCCGCTTGGCTGCTGCTCCCCAGCCACCATTGGAGGGAATTCGAAGGGATCGATTGCCGGCAGTGGATCTCAAATTGCCGAGCTTCAGAGCTTGCGTCGTGACTTGGCTGTCCTGCGTCAGACCTACTCCAACTTTACTGCCGATATTGCTGGTTCCATGAGCGCAGTTCGTGCTAAGGCAAGCAAGGTGAAGACCGCTGCTGACGACGTTGCCACTCCGTCCTATGAAGGCGATGCTGGCCGTGCTCGCGTCAATACCGGAAAGAAGGAACTTGCTAATGAATCGGAGCGACTGGTGGCTCGCGTCGATGATCTCCAAGATTTGGTCGAGGACCTTCGGAAGGACGTTGTGACCCGTGGTGTTCGTCCTCTCCCAAGACAATTGGAGGGTGTCAGCCGCGATATTAGCATGGTCATGAAAGAAATTAAGAAAATGCAGGACTTCCTGGGTCGCGAGAAGCCCATCTGGACCAAGATCTGGGAGAAGGAGCTACAACTGGTTTGCGAAGAGCGAGACCAGCTTACCATGCAGGAAGATCTCGCTGCCGACTTGCAGGACGATCTCGAGAAGGCAACTCAAACCTTCGCCTTGGTGGAGCAAGCTACGAAGGAGCAGGTCTTGACGAATACAACCGGTACCACCGCTGTCCGTGCCCCATCCAGGACCCTTGGAATCGACCCCACTATTGATCCCATGAAAGCCAAGGACGGTGTCCTTGGCGAAGTCCGAGCTTTGCAACCCAACCACGAAAGTCGACTAGAGGCGATTGAGCGAGCCGAGAAAGCACGCAAGAAGGAGCTTGAGACTCGGCGAATCGGCCTTTTCCAGAAGGAATTGGGTGCATTTGTCGAGGAAGGCAAATTGAAGAAGAGCGGTGGTTTCGAGGAGACTGAGCGCCTCCGTACTGCGAAGGACGAGCGCATCCGCAAGGAAGTTTGGGAAAGACAACAGGCCCGCAATGCCGAGATGGAGAAAGCAGAGGCTGAAGCCGCTGCTGCGCAGGCAGCGGAGCAAAACAATGAGGAAGAGGGTGGAGGTGATGATGACCAGCAGGAAGGTGAAGGGGACGCCACCCCGGATGATGTAAACGAGGTAGAGAAGGTAGAAGAGCCCAAGTCGCCATCTTCCGACACAGGGAAGTCACTGCCCAAGGCGCTGGAGGAAGACAACACCACCTCTGAACAGCCCTCTGCTTGATCCTCTATTGACACAAGGATGTTCCTCCATCCTCCATCCCATCCTCAATCTGATCATCCTCAACCCTACGAAGTCTCATCCCGAATCTCTCATAGCCAAGGGCAAGTGGAATTAGATTCACATGTTTATTATTTTGTTTTATTGCGTTCGACATCGCATTGGGGCTTTGGTTTTGTTCATGTCATTTCCGTTGATACCTTTTGGCGTGTTTCCTGTGCGAGAGCCCCTTATGTCATTTACTGACGATACCCTGCCATACTCTGTGGCTTGCCACTAGCATTTGGTCTTTGATTTTGCGAATGATATGAGCACATTTGACGTTAGCGTTGGGATGTTCTTTGGTTTGAAGTAGTACTAGTTGGAAGTAGACTCTTAATATTGTATTACGTAGGCTAATATAGAGCGAGAATAATCCCAAATACTCAAATCAACTAATATAAATGTTCCAACTAACTACTCCGTACTCCGTAACTTGACCTGTCTACCCTGCAAGCTAATGCCGTAGCGGTGTGCGCCTCCTGCATCCTGCACTCCCAGCCACCCCATGCAGCTTTGTAGCTTTGCAACTTTATACAAAGCCCAATGCGCCCTTAATTTATTCCTAGATCGACAAGGATCTTTCACCTAAATTCGTCAAACTCGACTTGGGTTGGGTGTTAATGGACACAAGAATATATATTTGCACCAGTGCACCCACCGCAACCCAACTCGAGATTTGGTTCCCAACCAACTCATTCACAGCCCTTGTTAGTGAAACAAACATCTGAAACAGCCACCCAACTACAAGAGCGCCTCCAACCCGACTGTTTTCACTAGTCTCAACCTAAACAAACTCGAGATCTAATCTGGTCACCATGCTCAGCGCCAGCATGCAGCTCCTCCACGCTCTCACCATACTCTGCTTACTGCCCCGGTTTTCAAAACTGATCTCAGCAGAATATACAAATGGCTCTGAGGATTTAGAATCCAAAGAGGCTGACACTTCTCCATCATTGCCAGCAAATTTCATCCTCCAGCGCAATGCCGCTATAACATCCCAGCTCGCAGCAGGGCTAGCTCTCGGCGTGAAGAAAATGAGCGAAGATGAAGGCGAGAAATTCTTCCTCGACTATTGGAGTTTTGGGGATGACTTTTCGTCTGGGAACATATCTGAGCGACACCTCCTCGATGAAGATGGATTTTCCCCAGCACGCTTTGTGGCCCAATCATTCCCATTCGGGCCGTCATATTCCATGGACACAAATGGAGACAGTCAGTTCCTTTCCCGAGAGAATAATAACAGCGCCGTCAATCTGCTCGAGAAACGAGATTTCAAGTGTCCGACTGGGACAACGGCGTGCGTATCCATCGGTCGATCCGATCGCTGTTGTGGGTCCGGGGAGACATGCCAGATCGTCGCTGATACGGGGCATGGCAATGTGGGCTGTTGTCCTAGCTGGAAGACTTGCTCTGGAATGATTGGGTCGTGCCAGAGTGGGTATACGGCTTGCTCGCAGGCTTTGGGGGGTGGATGTTGTATTCCGGGGTATGATTGTGTTGAAGGGGGATGTAAGTGGATTTCCTTATTTTATTTTCTCGTTCCCAGATTGCCATGTGGAATCGGGGATATGAGTGCTTTTACTAATTGCTCGAATAGGTGCATACATCACTGTGATTACGGTGTCTATCCATTCAACTGTGGTGTTATCTACTGTGACTTACTCGACCAAACCACAGGATACTACTTCCACTTCCTACACCCCCTCAGCGACCTCTCCCTATAGCAGCAAGTCCACGACAAACGATAGCCTGGCACCACCAGCACGGCCTACGAACCTCTCAACAGTAACCAGTAATACCCGCGGTAGCGATGTCTGCCCAACTGGTTTCTACGCCTGCTCGGCCGTCTACCAAGGTGGTTGTTGCCGCACCGGAAGAGACTGTGATACGACCTCATGTCCGACCACATCTTCGACAACCATAATATCAGATGGTGTGACGATTGTAGCGCCCGTCGCGACCACAACGCAACACTCTGGTGGAAACCGGTGCGCTCAGGGCTGGTTTCATTGTGCTGACACCGTGGGTGGAGGATGCTGTCCCATGGGATTCGCATGTGGTGCTAGTTGTACTGCAAGGGACATTTCGTTTGGGACGACTATCGCCAAGGAACAAGCTACCGCGACTAGCGGAGCTGGTGTGGTGCGTCGAGTTAGCAAAATGATGTTGGGGATGATGCTGGGATTGGGTGTGGGAATTTGGATATTATGAAAAAACAAAAACAAAAAAAAAAAAAAACAAACAAACAAGAAGATACGATACAGATGAATATGAATGACAATAAATCTGCAAACAGCTTGGAATGTGAATTTTATAGAAGCTCTCCCCACGGGGTTTAGTAATCGGGCTAAACGTACAGGCGGAGTCTTACCGGCTGCTGCACTCGGACCTGACCACCGAATCTCGCCGACACCGGGAACCTCCGCTTTTCTCACTTCTTCTTTCTCCAACCCTCGTTCTTTTCAGGTATTGTGAGTTAATATGTGATTTGATCGCAAAAGTGTGCTTTTAAATCACTTTGTGATCCCAATATTATCCATACATGGCCCCATACTGACATCCCACACCTCAGCCGCCATCATGTCCGAAACTCCCCAGGCACCCCCCCCCTTCATCTACCAGTTCGCCGCCGGTGCGGTGGCTGGTGTCTCAGAGGTATGTCTCTCTTGCTTTTGCTTTGGAAAGTGATTCCGACTTGATTCGTTGTGTCGGAACCCCCCCCCACGAGGTGCTATGTTGACTAACGCGTCTCTCCCCGCACGAACAGATCCTGATCATGTACGGCTCTCCTCTCCCCTTGTTTGGTCGCATGACTACCTTTCTTGGAGATATGCGTGGTATAGTGTGGAAATTGGACTCAATTGACAATGTGTGACTCGCAGGTACCCTCTGGATGTGCTCAAGACTCGAATGTAAGCAAGCCGCCGGTCGCAGTAAACACCCACCTCATATGACCTGAGCTAACGATATCCACCTACAGTCAGCTCCAGACCGGAGCCCCTGTCCCTGGTGTCGATCACTACAATGGCATGTTCGACTGCTTCCGCAAGATTGTTAAGAACGAGGGGTATGTTATCACCCCAGCGAAGTAGCCGCGGCTCTCTAACATGCGACAACGTATCTAGTGCTTCCCGTCTATACCGTGGTATCTCCGCGCCCATCCTGATGGAGGCACCTAAGCGTGCGACCAAGTTCGCCGCCAACGACAGCTGGGGTGCTTTCTACCGCAACCTGTTCGGTGTCGATAAGCAGACCCAAGGTCTGGCCACTTTGACCGGAGCCACAGCTGGAGCGACTGAAGCCTTCGTGGTGGTTCCTTTCGAGCTGGTGAAGATCCGTCTGCAGGATAAGGCCCAGGCCCACAAGTACAACGGTATGTTCGACGTTGTGAAGAAGATCGTGGCCGCAGAAGGCCCGCTGGCAATGTACAACGGCCTTGAGTCAACCATGTGGCGCCACGTCCTGTGGAACGCTGGTTACTTTGGCTGTATCTTCCAGGTTCGCGCACAGCTGCCTGCCGTCGAGCCCGGCAACAAGAACCAGCAGACCCGCAACGACTTGATCGCTGGTAGCGTTGGTGGTATCACTGGTACTATCCTCAACACCCCCATGGACGTCGTCAAGTCGCGCATCCAGAACACCTCCAAGGTTCCTGGCCAGGTCCCCAAGTACAACTGGGCCTGGCCTGCTCTCGGCACCGTTATGAAGGAGGAGGGCTTCGCTGCCCTGTACAAGGGCTTCACCCCTAAGGTCCTGCGTCTCGGCCCTGGTGGTGGTATCTTGCTTGTCGTCTACACCGGTGTCATGGATTTCTTCCGCAACATGCGCGATCAAAAGTAAATTGATCGTGCTTGTTGTGGTTGAATGTTTGATAGCGAAAATGTTTCCCAAAAAGCAAGAATGGCCATTCACCTCTGACCCTGACCCCTTTGCCCCGATACCCTCTTCCACTATCCTTTCTACCTTGGATTCAGAGTTGACAGAACATGTGGAGGAAGTTGTGGTTTATGGTTTCTTGTCTTTCTATACTACACTCTTTGCATTATACAATAGAGAACGGCCATTAGATGGACATAAAACAAAATAAAACAATAAATTCATGTGTTCAAGTCTATTTCTATCAAAATTTATAAATCTTCACATCTATCTGCCAAAATTGAAAGACAACAACAAGTAGAACAAAATACTCAACCATGCAATGCAGCACAAAAGAACACCCCCAATGTACACCAATTAACAAATGGTCAACCTCACGCAATTCCCTCGGAAGTAGGCCCCAAATCCGTTTTTCCAGATCGATCAACTTCAACCCTCTCCTCAGGCTCCCACATAGCCTCCCTCATAAATGTACTCCTCTCCCGAATCTGCGGTCCCTTCAAAACCAAAACAACGGGAACAACCGACAACGCAACTCCAATAAACCCAAGTAAAGTCCCCGCCCATCCAAACCCAAGATTGCTAAACAACTGCGGCGAAGCAAGCGGCAAAAACGCACCGAAAGCATTCCTGCCAAGCGAAGCAGCAGACAAAGCCGACGCCGCATACCGCTCATAAGCATCAGTCAGGTAATTAACAACAGCCATATAAATCGAATAAATTCCAATACCCGCAGCCGTGATACCAATAGTCGGCACGATCCAATGGATATCCGGCTGACTAGCCCAGCCATACCAGAACAGACCCGCGGCAAAGAGCAGACTACCCGGGATGGATGTGTAGAGTCTTGCTTCAGGGATAGGTTTACCGGGTTTCTCTTTGTTGCGTCGCTCAGAGCGGAGATAGAACCAGTCTTGTAGGGGGTTGATGAATGTGCCGATGATCGCACCTACTGAGATGGCGAGCTGGACTAGGCCGGTTCCTAGTGTGCCCCAGCCGTAGTTTGTGGAGTAGGTTTGGACGACGCTGGAGAAGAAGAGGTAGAGGATTCCCCAGGCGAAACTAATCCACAAAGTGAAAAAGATTACGACTGGCTCGGTGAGTAACATGTTTGTTGGGCGTTGGAAGGAGATCTTCAGTAGGCGCAGCTTGCTTGGTGCATCGATTTCAGAGGCTGCGTAGACTGGGCGGTTGGTTTCCTTGCGGATTTTGCGTGCGCGCTTCTTGAGGATCACGTCTGGGCGGGTTTCGTTGAGGATTAGCCAGAAGACTGGGATTAGGGCTGCGTTGTAGATGATTTGGACGTAGAAGATCCTATACGGAGGTGGTTAGTATAATGTGTTCTTGGATCCTTGATCATCTATTAAAAAAGAGGGATTATGCTTACCAACGCCACGGCTCCGATCTCTGGATCTGCACAATAGCAGATCCAATAAACGGACCAAGTGCAATACCAACAACACTCGTAAATCCGAAAATAGACATCGGCAGACTGCGAGCATGGTCACCGAGCCACACGTCGGAGATACTTCCACCGACGATATTAATCGAGACAGAAGAGGCACCACCACCGAAGAACCGTGTTACGACGAGTGTCGCGAAGTTCTTTGCGAATGCGGACGGGAAGAGAGAGATAACAAGAATTACATATGCCACGAAGTATCCTGGCATACGGCCGGAGGCTTCAGTCAGAGGGACAAAGATCAAGGGCCAGAAGGCGGCGCCCATGTTCCAGGATGTGGTAGCCCAGTACAGGTTTGGGAAGGGGGAGTTCTGGACGTTGAATTCCTTCTCCATCCAGTCGTTGCCGGAACCGTAGGTTCCTGCGGGGAGACCGGTAAGGATGGAGCTGGTGGGGTTTGTTAGCTGGATGCTTTAAAATTATGTATAGGTGGTGACATGGAATTTCTTACATGAAGCACACGGTGATAGTTAGCAGCCATTTGTATCGGAGGCTCCAATTAAAGGGATTCTCAGGGTCGTCGGGCCCGTTCCAGGTGTGGATTTCAATATCTTTGTATGCAGGAATTTCCTCCCGGACATCTTGGTTGAACATTCTCCCAATTCTGTGAGGGTGTGTTAGTAATCTTTGCCTTTTTCTGCGCTGTTTACGAAAAACATAGAGGTTGGGGTATGTATGGGAATACTAACTTAGCAATCAAACCAGACTTCTTCTCTTGCTTCATAGCAACAGGCTTCTCAACCGGCGAGGGAGTCTCAGTAACAGGTTCTTCGACCTGATAGACCGAGTTACCACGAATCTCATCTTGATCCGCCATGACGAGCAAACAGCTATGTCTTCCCTTTCCTCAACGGGTTGAAATATCAAACCTGTCAAAAGAAAAACAAACGACAACGCACGAAGAAAAAAGAACCACAATCGGAACAAATCGGTGATACAAGCCCTTACATAATTAATAAAGAACCTTGGAACCCCTTGCCCTGGTGGAAGATATCTAAATCCGAACCGAGTAAACCGGCATGCCGAAAGCCAAAATCCGACATCCACATCGGGTACCCGGTCGGAATGGTGGACGTTGGTTGGCGCCCACTTGCATCCACTCCGAGTCTAAACCCACTTGATGTGATTTTATTGAGCTTTCTTTTTTTTTTTCCTAACGCCGCTGACATATGGCCTCCAGTTGGTAGTTCCAGTTTTATCTCCGTTTTTGAACGAACCACATCTGGTCATGCTCTCTGCCTTGTTTTGGTATGTCCGAGGTTCCTCCACCGGTGTCTTCAAAATCTGCAGCCTGGTGTCGTCATCTTGGAAACTGTTTGGTTCAAATCGGATGCTTATTATGCCGATTGAAGCGAGGAACATGCTGTGCATTTTGTTTTTATGGTTTTATATCACAATCATTCCAAGCCGGAAGATATTAGGTTTGATATTGTTCAAAGCTTATACCAACGATGTCACACAGTAGAATTGCGAACTCTAATAATGCAATATTCCAAAGCATATCCTATTAAAAAGATAGATCTCTCTAGATAACCTGCTATACACTGGACATACTCGAAACTAACCGCAGTAACACAAAAATCAGACAGTATACAATTCCAGGTATGACGTAGGTCGATTACAGGGTTGTAGAAAGCTTGGAAAGCAAAAAAATTGACCGACGCAGGGATCGAACCTGCAATCTCTTGATTCGTAGTCAAGCGCCTTGCCATTGGGCCAGCCGGCCATGCTGTGGTGAGATTTTGGGCCCAAATGTGCATAATCAGCGGAGGCAGACTTTTCTAGGGCAACGGCCCACTTATTACCGCATCGGGACTTTAGTGCATTAATGAACATTAGGACTTTATGCAACGCTGTGGTCTTACTATATACTACGTAGATTTAATTTGATCAAAATTTAACCAGACGTTGTATGGCTCGTATTTGTCTAGCTAGCCACACCATGATGCTCACTCCTGGGGAATCCGTAATCTAGGAAATGTTGGTAGACTTCTTACTTCCTTAGCCGTTGCAACTCAAGCTATGCCCTGTATAGCTGCTTGATGTTGTGGTTATAATGTTCAATCAGTGAGGTAGGGAACCCTCTAGTTCCTTTGATCTTCTGCTCGAGCTCTTTTGTTCTCTTGAAACTGTTAGGCGTTGACCCTATGAAGGGTTGCATTCTCCGCTCGGAGAAGCTGAAGACTGGTATTGTCCGATTTAGGGTCAATACTGGTCGTGTTCCGTAATCTACGTTGGTAGTAGGTTCATTCTTTAGATAGGCGCTGCATGTAGGATCGGGCATCCAAGGGATCTCGAGAGATCATTAGGGACACAAAGTGATCGAGGTGCGAGGAATGAAAGAAGAAGAAGAAGAAGAAGGAGGAGGAGGAGGAGGAGGAGGAGGAGGAGGAGGAGGAGGAGGAGGAGGAGGAGGAGGAGGAGGAGGAGGAAAATGTAAATGAGCTCTTCACGTAGGGGTTTTCCTCCTCAAGCTGGGTTTAGGGAGCGCTTAAAGGTAGTCCTAAGGCAAAATGAGCAAATGATTGACTGAAGGTAAATAAAGGTGAAGTGAGAGGTATTTGAAGAATCCCTGATGTATAAGTGCCCATGGAAGTATAAAGAGAGGATTGACAATTGGAGAGTGCGGGGGTAAAAGAAGAGGAAAGGAGAGCGGAAAGAGTGGACGATAGAGAACGGCGGATGAGAAGAGTAAATCTTAACCAGTTTGGAGGAACGTTTATGGGTAGTATACTTATCTTGAGTCTACTTTTAGGCTTGCAATAGGCCAGGGAAATGCTTCGATGAACGAATGGTTGCTTTGTAGATCGCGACTGCGACATTACAAGAAATGATAGGAGTAGAGAGTCGAACGGGCGGATAGGAAAGAAAGAGATAGAAAGACAAGAGAGACCATACCTCGACAAAACAGCAACGCCCTACCTAGAGTCTCAACGATATCTAGAGATAGAGATATCTAAAGATAGAAAGTACGGTGTAATCGAATATAAAAAGCTAGCTCAAGTTCAATAGTGCTAGTCTGACACAAATTCTCCTGCACTTATTTCCCTTCGCATGCGATCATGGCCTCCAATATTGCTCGCTCTATCTCTGTCACATATTAAAACGAAGCCATAATAGGACAATTCTAAAGTCAAGGAAGGAAGCACACATTGATAAAAGAAGACATATGAGTATGTTAAGAGCTCTATACTGCAATAGGTACCGGACTACGGGTGTTCATGCACAATATTAGCCCTTGAAATTGATATTGAAGAACAATTTGAGTCATATTACTCAGATTAACAAAACTTTGATTCGATTATCTGGTTGGTAGTCCTTGCGCTTACTGGCCCTTTAACTCCCGAAGCTCAAGCGTATTCTTATGGAGTTCTATCACTAGTACGTTGTACTTGTCCCCAAGAGCAGCGAACTGATCCTTTTGCTGCTGAGCTGCTTCCTTGAGCTGCTGCAGGTCCTGGGCTTGCTTGGCGTTAATGCGGCGCAGACTCGTGTTCTGCGCCTGCAGCATTTGGAGGGTCGTCTTTCCTGTCTTAGGGTCAACGGCAGTTGCCTTTCGCAAATTGCGTTGGTAGTAGTTGCGTTCTTTTACGAGGCTCTGAATGCGTGATCGTGCGTTCTCTAGCTCCCTGGAATGTGGGCCAGAATCAGGAAGAGGATTAACTGTCGTAACCGGAGTAAATGGGGAAACATGTTGGGCACAGCCCTTCGGGTTGGTCAGTGCTCGTGGGAGATTCACGGTACGAGGAATGGCATTTGCCTGTTGAACATAGTACAGTTAGTACATTTTCCCATTATACACGAGTCAATCACCAGTAGTGACTTACAGTGACATTGGTTGCACCGTTCGAAGGTGCCATTGTAATTGCAGGGGCTTGGGGAGGGGACAGAGTCGATGGAGTGGCGTAAGGAGCCGCAACAATCTCAACAGACGAGGCTTCAGCAGACGAGGCATCAGGAGATGAGGCTTCAGGAGATGAGGGACCAGGAGATTCAAACAGAGAATTGGGCGAGTCCACAGACTGGGGGCTTTGTCCGACAATCTCTTCTTGAATGAGCCGAGGAGGAGAGGGTGGCATGCCAGCCTTGGCCAAATTGGCGTGAGCGATGAGGTTCTCCCACTTTCCGACCTTGTCGGCATCAGTGTCCTCCAGGGTGTATGGAATCCCAATTGATGGGTCATATGATACCTGGCTGTATGGTGCATGCGCGGGAAGATTGTAGGTCATTGGCTGGGCTGAGTAGTTGACAAGCGAGGTTGAAGTGGGCTGGTCAAAACCAAGATCCTGGTCGACCTCATCGGGAGAAAGGCTGACAATGCGCTCGCCAATCCTTTCCAGGAGCTCGCGGGGGATTTCATAGTCGCTGAAGCCATTGGAAAAATTGAAAGGGGTGTCGATATCAAGGCCAAGGCCATTGAGAAAGGCCTGGGAGTCGAAAGCAGGCTGATCAAACCCAAAGGAAGGGTTGTTGGGGTCGATTGGAGCCATGTTAATTAAGAATAGGTATTATGTTTGGAAGATATTGAAAAGGGATGAAAGGATAACAAGATATTGTGGAAAGGAAGAAGAGATGGAAGCAGGAGGGATGGCTATAACCGTCGAGGAAGGAACTGGGGCTGATAGACTGGAACAAAGGGAACAAACAAGAACAAAGAAAGGGACATTGCTATTGCATTGAGAAAATCAATAGGGATCAATAGAGACCAATAGAAATCAATAGAGACGACAAATGCATGATCTTCTTGATCGACTACTTGGAGATGCTTTTTTTTTTTCTGCCGGTCAATCATTCATTTTGCCAAAAGTTTAACTTTATATTGACCAATCATTCATCAGTATCCCAGGGTGAGGCCTACCGTTGTTTGTACCGCCCAATCTAGTCGAGGCTGGATATTACTCAAGTTTGACAGTACGAAGAATTCACTCAAAATCCCGTTCAAACAAATGTAGAAATTAAAAGAACCTCATTGATTAGAACTATGACTTTATCCAGAAAACTTTGAGAGTGCCTCGTTAGACAAACAACAACCCGCAACTCTCGTTTTGTTCACATATTTGACCGCCTCCCTTTTAGGCAAGATCGTCTTATCTTCCCACCGCCATGACCTTATCGACTTACCGTCATGCAGTGACACCGCTCTATTCACGTGTACCTAATATCACGTGATGCTAATGGCAGAAAACGGGACTCCATCCGACGTTCGGCCTAGGCCGTCTCGCCTTGACAGCTCCCCTAACGCCTCAAGGGACTCCAGTGGTACCCAGAACGAAGATATCACGAAGACTGGTTATTTCTCCCATTATACTCCACTAGCCTCAGCTCCGGCGAATATGAGTGTCATTCTATGCACCGGTACGTGGAACATCGCAAGGAGCTCCCCGCATTCTTCCAGGCATTGAGCTAATTACCTTGGTTGCATATTTTAGCGGGGTACGACCATACCATTCGGTAAGTTGAGGCTCAACTAGCCGCGCGCAGTGTTTATGCAGCACTCGCAGCGTGGCAATTTGTACCAGGACTCTTGCTGACTATATTGCTACCAGCTTTTGGGAAGCGCTCTCGGGTATCTGTTCGCGTACAATCCAACACCCAGACTCCCAAGTCAATCGTCTTTGTATTACCCCGGATAAGAGGTTCCTTGCTGCCGCGGGCCACAACAATGTCAAGCTTTTTGATATCAAGTCAACAAATCCCAATCCCGTGATTACCTTTGAAGGTCACACGAACAACATCACCGGCGTGGCATTCCACTGCGAGGGAAAATGGATGGTCACTAGCTCCGAGGATGGAACTGTGAAGGTTTGGGATACTCGCACAGGTAGCTTGCAGCGGAATTATATTCACCGTGCTGCAGTCAACGATGTGGTCATCCATCCCAACCAGGGCGAGCTCATCAGTGGCGACCACGCCGGTATGGTCCGTGTCTGGGACCTGGGTGAGAGTGTATGTACTCATCAATTGATACCGGAGGAGGACACTGCGGTTCTCAGTGTCAGTGTTGCCAGTGATGGATCGTTGCTTTGCGCCGGAAATAAGAAGGTACGTCATTTTGGATTCATGAAGCATTGCATGGCTCTTTACTAATATCGCAACAGGGCAATGTCTACTTGTGGCGCATGGTCCAAACTGACGAAACCACTCGCATTATCCCCGTCTGTACCTTCCAAGCCCACAAGGACTACCTCACTCGAGTTCTACTCTCTCCTGATGTCAAGCACCTTGCAACCTGCTCGGCGGATCATACTGCCAAGGTTTGGAACCTCGACGCCGAATTTCCGCCTGCCAAACTGGCATTGAAGCAATGGAAGGAGAAAGAGGCATTGAACCCTCCAGTTGAAACACCGGTCGAAGCTCCGATAACCCCTGTCGAGGTCCCCGCCCAGTCTCGGGATCTGCTCCGCATTTTCGACGCACCCGTTCAAGACCGTGATCTTCTCCGTATTACCGACAACCCTCCTCGCCAAGAGACACCACAACAGACATTCACCTCGTCCCCAGATGGACCACCTATGGATCCAGTCAACCACACACTGTTCCTGGAGACCACCCTCGCCAATCACCAGCGCTGGGTCTGGGACTGCGCCTTCTCTGCAGATAGTGCATACCTCGTGACTGTGTCTAGCGACCACTACGCTCGTCTGTGGGAGCTCGGCACTGGCAATATCATCCGCCAGTACAGCGGCCACCATCGGGGTGCCGTTTGTGTTGCTTTAAACGACTATTCAGAGCCTCGGTAGGGGCAAGATGCAAGGCTGAGTTTCTTCGGCTAACCGGCGTTTTGCTTTCATGAGTTGATGGGTCTGTACTGGCGTTGATCTTATTTTATCTACACATGGCATGGCGCAAGTAATGATGGGTGTCTTCCAGTTTTCCCTGGTTATACGGCGTATTTCGGTTGGTCAATGGAGACCTTTGTTGAATTATTCTGCAGATTTCTACTTGTCCTATTTTCATCCCACAGAGGATACTGCATAGTGTCGAGATACCACTAACAATATCAAATATTTATTCCAAGTTCTCTCCCTCTACATACAAAACACACTCCTACCAGGGTAACATGTCTAATATGAGTTTACAAGGCTATTCAATTCCTCGAATAACGTAGGCAAGTCTCCGTAGACTAGAAGAAAACATAAACACCACGCTCAGACCGAATTCGAATCAAATCACACGAAGAAAAAGAACAGATCTGAACATACCCAGAATACTAAAAACAAATGTTCAAATACATGAAGAAAAAAAAAGATGAAGCTCGTGAGGCAAATCCGCAAATCCGATAAAAACCACAGACCAAGCCACTACCTCCACTTATGGGACTTTATGCCATCCATGGATATGTTCTTCAGAGAACAAGCTACCTAACAATCAACCCCGTCCTTATACGACGACGGAGAACCACGTCACACAAACAACAACATCCATTCCCCGATCCTCAGCACCGGTGTACTTGAAAGTCCACATGCCGTCGCGGTTCACGTCCCAGAAGGCTCCGGAGGCGGAGTGCATACCACGCTTACCGGCATTGCTGAGTGCGCCGTCTGCAGCAACAGAGGGGTCAATCACGCCCTGCTGCACGATTGTGCTGTTGACAGTGAAGCGGTAGGGAGGGGGCTTGGAGGAATCGGTGGGTGCGGTGGCGGTGATCAGGGCCTTGAGGATGGTGTTCTGTGCGGGGGATTGTTAGTATTGGTGTTGTCACATGCAGTAGGGTGGTGGAGGTGGTGGTGCCTACGATAATCTGGGAGTTCCAGTCTCCGACGTTGTCGTGCTCGTAGGTCTGGGTGGTCTTGAGGGCACTCTCACAGGCCTGGGGTGAACTGTTAGCGCGGGGTTGATTCCACAGGGTATTTTGGAAGCGGGCGTACCTCGGTGGTGATCTTCTTGAGATCCTCGATGGGGATGGGCTGGAGAGTTGTTAGGACCGTTCGTGAAAATGCACTACTAGTGCGGAATGTTTTCGTGGCATGATTGCGCATTGGTATAGCGCAGCCATGGTGTCACTTGCGATCAACGTACCGATGCAGAGGCGCCTTCGGCAGACATTGTGAATAAATTGAACGTGGTAGTTATAGGAGGGTTTAAAGAAGCTGTACAGAGAATTTCGTTAGTATATGAGCAGATTGACTCAAGCTTTAACGCGTGTAGACTCCATTGGGCTGACATCATGTCCCAAATACCACGGGGTATGCTCGCGACCCCGGACCAATGCGGGGAGAAGGGGCGCAATTGGTGGCGAATTTGGGCGCGGGGAGCCTCTTCCAACCAGGGAAAAGGTATTCACATACCTTTATTAGATCTGGATAGCAGATAGGATTATGATTGTGGGATGCTTGTAGGACTGTCCTTGCAATCTACGTGGATTGTTTGGATGTTTGGCAATCATTGGGGCGCTTGGCCCAAAAGGGTTTGGCGCGAGCTTGATTCTGCTACGGCGGTGTGGAAGTATGATATTGTGGTTTAGTAAACCTCAGCTGTGTTTCAATCTGATATACGGAATAGAGAAATATATATTAAATAAATATATTGTTGGTAATGATATATACCCTTTAGAGCAGGAGGGAAACTATGATAACAACGAATTACATCAACAAATCAAAATACTATATATATATATATATACATAACAAGCTACCGATTTTCAAAGCTCTCCATCTGCTTCTCATCAATCCTGGAAATAATCATTTTTTGGCCAATTTTACAGTGAATTTGGTAGATACTAGGCTGCATACTTTGTCCAGCCAGGACTTCAGCGCCGCGACCTGTCCTTGCAAAGCCTCATTTTCTCATGTCAAAGCCCGCTTCTCGCTGCTGATCTATCTGTTCTGTTATTAAGATTTCGCCAACCGAGTATCACCCGCTTTGAGGTATGCGTTGATCTGCCTCATATTGTTAGATAGTCTTTACTGGAAATGGATTGAAGTCATTCTCATACCAAAATATCTAAATAAAAAATAAATATATGAAAGCCTAAAATCAGCATGGATCAAATCTCCTAATCAGTCAAAACTTCGTCCGAACAAGAAGATTTTTCCTGGAAACCCACTCTACAGGAGACAGTATCTGTGGCAACCTCCTACTAGGTGTTATTCTATACTTATTTTTACATTACTGTGCAAAGAAATCCACTGCGGAGAGCTAGATAGTTATTAGTATGACAATGTATCCGACATTCCATTGAAGATGAGATAAATTACCCGCAGAAATAACTCCAATCGCAAGACCAGGGGCTATACCATTGGCCGGCCGCGCCATCAAATAAGTTTCTTTTTCCACTGATATTTTGATGGAGTTCACGGGCCTCTGTAACCTCTCCTCGAATACTCTTGATGTCTTTCTCATATCGTTGTAATTGGAGTGTCACCTGCTGTGACCTTTTGGTCTGTCGAGCCATGTCCCTGCGTATCTCCGCAAGGGATTCTTCTATATCAAATAACTCTTGTTCTTTATTCGCGAGATCCGCATGAAATATGTTCTCCAGTGTTTTTATTCTCTTTCTTTAAGCCCGTTCTTCCTTATTTTGTAAATCTGCCATCGACTTCTCGAGCGCTCGTTTGGTCTGCTCGGTGTTTTTCATCTGTTTCTCCAACTCTGCCTTAAGCTCCCGTATCACAGCAGCATGTTCAGAATTCCGATGGTTGATTTCCGTTGTGAGCTTTGCTTTTAGATCTTGCAACTCCAAGTGCTTTGTTTGATTTATACCCCTTTCACTCTTTGGCAACTTTTTCCTTTGTCTCTAGGCTTATTGTTCATTCTGGCTTTATGCTCGTTCTTTACTTAGACATTATTCAAACAATGGTGTAACTTAACCATCTTTGTCATCACTCTGCGATATAAGGTATCTATAAGCCGAGGCGCTGAACAACATCTTTCAGCCCTGTTAAATTTAGGAGCTGGCGAGTATTATTTTAGGCTATTTCTCTTCCCCCGCCTAACCCAGCTCTCCAACTTCTAATTTAGAATGCGTAGATACTCTCCATGGAAAGAAAGAGGACGAACTCTGCGGAGATGGATTGAACGCCGAAATCAATCACGGTGTCCCTACCCTCTATCCACATTCGCTGTTACACATGACCCCCAGCCTCAGGACTATTCCGTCGCCCATGGAACTGTATGGTTGGATTCAGCATGGGACACCTGGATCTACCCTCTTGATAAACCGGTTAAGCTTAACAAGATAGAAATTGAGAATCGGCAAGGTCCACCGGTGGGGTGGGAAGGACGAACTGGTCGAGGGGTGGTGTTCCTTGATTGGATCCGCCGATCAAAACGAAGCACTGCTCCACACATATCGGAATTTACTAAAGCTGCCTATGAGATGGACTTTCCCCTTGAGAGCCTCAAATACGTATTTGTGACTGATATCTCTGAAACTGACACAGTGCAATGTATTCGCAATGAGTTGTGTAAATCTGAAGGGCTGCCATACCCTTTTAGCGAACAGGGGATTTGGGATCCTCGCTTGCGCGAATTTGATGCTCTGCTGGGTACTAAAATGGGCAAGACTGTTGCGGCTTTTATTTTATGTGCGTGGGGCCAAGGTGTAAAACGAATTGCAAGGATCGTTATTTTCTACGATGGTGAATATCTTCAACGTCTGAACATGCGGTTTGACATTGAAGATATTTGACGGTTACTTACATTGGCATGTAAGTCACTATTTACAGTTGTTATCCTTTTTGATAGAGTATTGATAGTGTTATGATTACCTTTTCCTGACCCATATAGTTAACCTGTTTGATCACCCTAGGGGTGGCATTCCGTTGGTCTTACCCCGCTCGTTGTCGACATATTCCCCTCATTACATGATCTTAGTTATCCCTCCCTTCGGATATCCTGATTATACTCCCATCGTAGATTACAGTGAAATACAACATAGCTGGCTAGCAATAGAGAGAGGAGTATACAATCAGACACCCATGCGCTCGACACAGACTGTATACTGATGCCCCTACACTACAGGACTTGTCTTCTACATATCGTACATGTGTTGTAGATGTACATAAGTTGGAGATATCGGGATAATCGGCATGCCGTATTAGGCATATCCGAGGATGATCCGATTGTTATGACGTCATTGTCTCCAGTTAATTGACTTATGTAAACAACCACACCAACCTTGGTTGAAATCAGGGGTTTTCCAGAGTTGGCATCCCACCTTGTACATAGTTAAGGGAGTCAGATTCCAATATCATGTTCTCAATGATCCCTCGTCGGGCACTGAAGCCATATGCGGCTGAATTTCTCGGCACAGCCCTGCTGATCGTCATCGGCGATGGAGTTGTCGCTCAATGCCTGCTGTCCGATTATAACTACGGCACCTGGTTGTCCATCAACCTTGCCTGGGCCTCAGCTGTGGCCCTCTCGGGCTATTTGTCTGATCCCAGCCCGACAATTAACCCGGCCGTGACTCTTTGTCTCGCTCTTGTGCGTCCATCTGAAGGACAGTGGAAACAAATCCCAGGCAAGCTAGCTGCGCAGTTCCTGGGCGGCTTTGTCGGTGCTGCGATCGTATATACCAATTACCGTTCGGCTATCAAAGCTTGGGATCCAGAATATACCATTCCTGGCGGATCAATCCTGAGCCCGATGGGTCACCATTCAGCGGGTATCTTCTCGACCTACCCGGGTGCCTTTTTCGAGTCGAACTGGGAGGCTGTATTTTCTGAGATGCTGGGCGCAGCTGTGTTGATGTTTGGATGTCTCAGCATCTCTGATCCGGCAAATGCCCATCGATTCCCTGCTCCGCAGCTTGCTTCCTTTTGCTGCTGCTTATGATCGGAGCGGCATTGGGTTGGCAAACCGGCTACGTATGTTCATCACTTTACCCGGTTAGGAATTCGCACTAATAAATATTAACAGGCCATTAACCCAGCTAGAGACTTTGGTCCGAGATTGTTCTCTGCTATTGTCTATGGCCGAGAGGTGTTTACGGCGGCCAACTACTATTTCGTTGTGCCGCTCTTCGCCCCTATTGTCGGCTGTGTCTTGGGTGCGGCGACTTATGATGCAATGCTGTTCGAGGGAGAGGGATCGCGCGTTACCGATGCGCTGGACAAAGCCGAAGACCATGGGTCCCTTCGACTCCAGTGATATTGAGGACTTGAAAACTCAAAGGTAGCCCTGCTAGCATGGGCTTAACTATGATTATGATTGTTAGACACGGACTGTGACGTTAAGGGAGAGTAGAGGATAGGATTGGAATCTGAAAAGATTGTATTGCACTGACCCTCACCCCCGATATCATAGTTTGAGGACAGCATTTGCCCATTGCTCTACCTCTTGGCGCCATTCCGTGCCTGGTCGATATACGTTTCAGTTGCCATAATCACCCGTAGCCATCTCAGGAATTGTGCTGGTCTGTCCGTGCCTCGGGGGTAATCCCTCGAGAATTTAATTGGATAAGGCTCAATTCATCAAAGAAGAAAACATAAAACATAAAACAGTGAGGATTCACTGGTGGTCAGCCATCTACTAGATCACCGGCGTGTAGTTTGTGCGCAGTTAATAATAGTTAGGTGTTGCCCAGGTGAGAAGGATGCTCACATGCTGGATGTGCCCATCTAGAACAATTCCACCAAACGAACATATTTCCAAAGCGACAATTTAAGTCCGTGGGACACGAAGCGGGAGATAGTCAGGCTCAGAGGCGGCCCGATCCACTTCCCCTTTCGGTAATTAAACTCCGGATTGTGTACTTCCTGATGGGGTAATCTGCTGGAGAGATTCCAGATCTGTTAATATGATGTTTGTTCTTTCTAGTGATTGGGTATTGCGAGCCAGCTAGTGCTTCTTTCAAAGAGGATGTAGTTTGGTTAGGGTCATTTGGTCGGTTTGGTTAGGTTGGTTGGTTTTGCAGATTAGAAGGTTCTTCAGGAATATATATTTCGGCGCAGCCTCAGTTTTTCGCAATTTCTTCCACAAGCTGTTGGCGGCATGAGGATTACATCTTCATAGATATATTCATCGCTTTACTTTTCGGTGGTTTCAACTTTTACCTCAGGCCGATCATATACCTCCCAATGGCATCCTCTCAGCCGTCTTCCATGTTTGGAAAAGATGTCGAGTCCGGCGCAACGACCGTAAAAAGCCATATCAAGACAGAGGTGGCATCAGAGAACCCGCCAAAGCCTGCAGGACCCCCTCCACCACCCAATGGAGGCACCAAAGCATGGCTCCAAGTTCTTGGGGCTTTTTTCCTGAACTTCAACACTTGGGGTCTCTTGAACACCTTCGGCACATTCCAGTCTGAATATAGTACCGGCTTGCTGAGGGAGTCATCACAATCTTCAATTGCTTGGATTGGATCGCTGCAGGCGTTTTTGATGCTGGTCATTGGAGTTCTGTGTGGACGGGCTCTCGATGCTGGATATTTCTACGTCGATATCAGTCTGGGTGTGTTCTTTGAGGTGTTCGGCATGATGAGTGAGTTCTGCCGCTCATTTACAACGAGAGAAATACTAACCGAACAGTGACTTCGATTTGCAAGAAGTACTGGCAACTTATCTTGGCTCAAGGGCTGTGCGTCGGTGTTGGCGCCGGAATGTCATTCATCCCCAGCGTGGCCATCGTGGGCACGTATTTCTCAACACGACGATCTACTGCGCTGGGTCTGGCTGCTACCGGCTCAAGCGTCGGAGGCATCATATACCCCGTCGTGCTGAGACGTCTGATCGTCCAGATCGGACTACCCTGGGCGGTCCGAGTGATGGCGTTCATCATGTTGGGAACGCTTCTCATCTCGGTTGCTGTTATGAAGCCTCGTCTTCCGCCTCGCAAGTCAGGTCCGCTGATCAATATCGAGGCGCTCCGGGATCCGGTATTCGTCATTTGGCTTTTCGCTGCATTCTTCATCTTCATCGGTCTTTATATTCCATTCTTTTATATTGAACAGTATGGTATCAACCTCGGGCTCTCGCGGGATTTGTCTTTTTATATGTTGATCATCATGAATGCGGGCTCGGTCCCCGGTCGTGTCATGCCCTCCATCATTGCCGACAAGATCGGTAACCTGTCCGTCATGATCCCGTCTGTCCTGCTCACCGGAATCTTGATGCTCGCGTGGATCAGCGTGGAATCTCAGTCGGGTCTGATTGCTATTGCGATCTTTGTCGGCTTGACAAGCGGCTCTATCCAGGCTGTACTTCCTGCGACGGTTGCCTTCCTTTGTCCCGATTTGTCTAAGCTGGGCACCAACATCGGCATGACTCTCTTTGCGTCGGGTCTGGGATTGTTGATCGGTAGCCCTGTGGCGGGTGCGATTCTGGATCACCAGCGAACATCCGGGAGAGATGTCTTCTGGGGTACGTTGACCTTTTCTGGGATCTTCATCCTGGCGGGAGGTGTGTGCTTGATTGTTGCTCGCGTGGTCAAGGTGGGATTTGCCTTGAAGAAGGCGTGAGCTTGTGTATAAGATTTGCACGCCATGAACAACTTGTCAGCATGGCTGGGGGAAGATCAAATCATGGCTGTGATAGAAAAGGGAGTAGAACATGTAAATCTGCAAGCTTAATATAATTAACTAACGAATGCCGCAAAGCTCTATTCCATAGCTGTCTTAAAATTATGTGATAGTAGGTTCGAATTTATATCTTCCCACAAGAGGTTAGTCGTGGACTGGATCGTCGATGTAGATTTGAATGATGCCATGGAATATGGTAAACATAAATCAGACTGCATGTCCAGACCCGGAGACTCTAAGTTCTGGTAAAAGTCACAGTTGCTCGGAAACAATGTCTGAATTAAGGGATCTGGGAGTTGTGTATGGTCCATCCAGCCTGCTGTAAGAGGGGCGAGGCCACTTGGTGGAGCTGATGTCGTTGCAGTATTTAATCCCACCAAGGCGGATGTTGAGACTTGGTTTTCCCGTTTCAGATGATGTTCCATCTCGGCTACAGTCTCGTTGGCAGCTTTGATGCCGACCTGCAAGCACTTGGAATCCTGTTGCAGGCCGCCAAAGTCGTCTACCAGACTTGAAGTAACAGTTGTTGCGACGGCGATGACAAGTCTTGTCTTTGCTGCAACACGGCCGAGGTGATATTTTCCCGCTAGAATCTGTGATAAAGAGTCTAGATATTTCAGCAAAAGCTGTTGAAAAATGACCAGCGTGGGCTGGGGGTTATCGGAGACAGTTGTGCCCATATTGATCCTCCGTAGGCGTCCAACCACCAAACAAGCGGTCAATGCTGCGCGGGCAAGGTCAGTCCAAAGTAGATGGTAAGCCACACTAGAAAGCTCAGAGCCGCTCTGTAACACCTCCTGCAGCTGATGGAGAATGGACACCGAATTGTCCCATAATTCATAAAGATCGCTCCGCTGTGAATGATGAGATGGGACTCCTAGGACAAAATTGAGCGTGATAATGGCCATGAAGCTATGCACCTGCATGGATAACAAAGCTTGCTGAAGCCTTTCGATGGGACTGCATGACGAAGCTCCCTCTTGTAGATTTGAAGGCAACTCGCGCAAGATTTTGTAGAATGAGGCGCGCATTCGATCCCGTAGCTCGTTTGATAATTCAGGAGTTGTGGAGCAGAGTCGCTGGTGTAATGGAGCCCTCACTATGGCAAGCTTCATTGCAGCAATGTTAAAAATCTGGTCCGTTGCTTCCTCGGCCTGGTTCAGTACGGTAGCCGACTCCGTCATGGTTCCTGGGTGAGGGGTCGAAAGGTTGATACGGCTCGGGAGGGGACAGTCCACATCCTCCAGTCGAATACCGAAGTTTGAGCCACTGCGGATGCAATATTCGAGATTCAATCGAAAGAAGCACGCCCATAATCGTTTCCGAACTTCTGAATAGTAAGGAGTGATACCGGGGAACAAGGCCGGATCCCTGTGCAAGCCCATGCTCAGAGCCATTTGCGTAGTCAGCCCCATTGTACCTATGAGGCTATAAATCTTGTCAGTATCAGAGGCAGTGATGTTCTTCATGATGATCAACAGTAGTAACACCTGCATGACACCGATACAAGGCTTTTGAAACTGGGTCGATGTATGAATACGGCTCTCCGTTTCTTGCAGTAGGAGACGCCCGCGTAGTCGCTCTGAATCGTTGGTCTGCATGGAAATTGCAATGATCAACAGAATCTTGAGAATGTGTACTTCATTGGCATCGACGCATGCGACAAATACTTCCTCCAGCTCTGCCATTAGGCAGTTCTGCTCGATCACAGGGTAGATTCTGCCATATGTTTCATAGAATCGCCTGATCCACTGTTCGCAGGTCGATCGATTGGGTAGGAGATTGAGCAGCTTCCTACTATCTCCATTCACGACGGCTGATACCGAATTTGCGACAAGAAGGAGAGACTTGACTTCCGCGAAAGTTTTCCACATCGGTTGAAAATCAACGGTCTTCTCCAGCATAGCCCCTATGACGGGCAAATCAGTACTCGCGGCCATCCAATGGGTGCCGCCAATCAGCCTTGTTTTGAAATTCGAGCCCCTAAAGGCACTATTGGCGTGACTGGCTGTGGTCGGGCTGTGGGGCAGAACCGATATTGGATCGAGTGTCTCACCAGAGGAGCGGGGTGTCAGCTGCTCGGAGGCGAGTAGATCGATCTCTGTCCGTTGAGGGGACACTAGTGTTATGGCAGATTGCGAAACTGCCGCGATTTTGGAACGGGAGTAAGTGCACCGTGTATCTATTCCACGATCTTGGCACGGTTTGCATGGCGACTTGCGATCGCAGCGGACTTTGGATTTTCGACAATGGTTACATGATATGGGCTCCCGGAAGCGGGGTCTTTTTCGACCGCTGTTTTTCTTGGGGTTCTCGAATGCGTCTGCGTCTAGGTGGCTGAACTTCAACATCTTGTCCCCGCTAGCTGAAGTGGGGATCAGGATGAAGACCTTGACAAGACCGAAGAAGCTTTGACAAACAAAGCACGGGAATCAGCTGTCTCTGAAACTAGCGGGAATTAACAGCTAGTGGATTACCAATCATAGTTGGGAACGACTAACTAGCAGGGATGTTGCAGACTCTTTGTCATTGGATGGAGTGGTTTGTCATTATTAGGCTGCGGCATAAGTACGAGCGGATGGGATGCTCTATTTTCCCACACCCTATAGTCGAATGTGTGATTTTATGTGTGAGAGAGCATAATATATGGTAAAGTAGTAAGTAGGTGGTTGGGATGGCCAGAAATGTCAGAAGTGTGTAAGGTGAATATGCTATATACATTTTTTATATATTACAATTGGCTGAAGGGCATGATACATCCGTCTTAAATATCAGACTATGTACTGAATGCCTTACGGCCCGGTGACCAACACCCAAGTGCCTATGGCCCCCAGTCATGTGTGTCAGCTTCATCAAACGTCCAGCCTCTTAGCCCCTATATCTGTCCAGCCTCATACCGCTTGTTTTAAGAAGACTTCGGGCATAGTCGCCCATTATTGTTCCACGAGTAGGGCAGTGGGTCAACAGTCTGAACCTCCCAATCCTCAGCACCAACGGCAGTCAGAGCAAAGAAAAGACCGGTAGGATCATACTTCTGCTTCAGCGCGTAGAGACGAGGATAGTTAACGCCGTAAAAGGCATCCTGGAGGTTCGGCTCAAGGAGATCAGCCTCACTCATGTAGGAGCCTGAGTTTGGGGCAATATCACGTAGAACATCCATCCACTGAGTGACGAAGAGCGAGGAGCTCTCTACCACGTCCCAGGAGGACGTGGCGTTCCATACGGAACCGAGAATAACGTGTGACAGGGCATCGCGCCATGCGGGGAGCACAGAAGTGTCTGTGGGGGGCTTGACGGCAATGCCGGTGCCGCTCACGTGGAATCCGGCAATGAAAAGACCCTACACCATGTCAGGGAATATCCAAAAGGGGGAAGCAGAGAATGAATGTATGTATTTGTGTATACATATACATACCTTACTGACAGCATCCCTGTAGGCGGCCCAAGTCTGGTTGCGGAGATCATCTCTCTGGAAGACATTTCGGGGAAGGAGGCGAGAAGCAGTCTTGACGCCATCGGTTCCGACAAATTCCTGCGGGAAGGCCACGGCCCAGGCATCATGGCTGGAATAAGAGTTTAGCTGGATATAGATGAATGAGTTTGAGAAAGGAACGGGGACACTTAGACGCACAAGTTATCTGCGTGGTTGTACCACGGAGTGTAGGAGACATTCAGTGTTTTGAGAGAATCAAACCATGGAGCTAGGAGTGCCTCGGTCTGGGCGACAGTCATGTTGGGTGCGACAAAGGATTCCATCCGGAAGTAATAGTCGGTATTACCGGCATATGCTGTACCAATCATGGCTTCGGAAGCACCAATGTAGAAGTAACCGTAGGTGCCAGCATCAACAAAGGTCTCGAAATTGTCGAGGTAGGATCCAACAGCAGCCCAGAAGGCGTCCGGACCAGGAGTGTCTTTGACCGTGAAATTGAAAGTCACAGTAGTCGTCTCCAGCTGAGGTAGGGCCTTGACTGTTAGAGAGGTGACGACTCCAATGGTGCTGCCACCGCCACCGCGAAGCATCCAGAAAACTTCCGAGTTCTCTGTGGAGGTAGCAGTGATGAATCTACCATCGGCCAGAACGACTAACCGGACTTAGTAGGGACGTCTTTGGAGTAGATTAAGGATTATAAAAGAAACTTACCCTGCATTGCCAAAACCTGATCGGCCGCCAACCCGTACATACTAGAAAGAGGGGAGTGGCCACCACCAGCAGTGTAGCCTCCACCTAAACCGACGGTGACGGCTTCTCCACCAACAACCGAGTGGCCGAGGGACTGAGCAAACTCATAAGCCTCATAGACTTGAATACCCGAGCCGAACTTGATGGCGGGACCGACGTAGCCATTGGCAGCCTTGAAGTTCGGGAAATACTCCTTGTCCTTGAGGTGGTGGGTCCAAATGGAGAGGGCACCCTTGCCAGAGGCCTTGCCATTGAAATCATGTCCGGTATTCTTGACCACAAGTCGCAAGTTCAGGTTACGGGCAAAATTGACCGCTAACTGGATTTGAGCCACGGTGGATACATTTACTGCGTACGTCGGGTAGGCGCCCTGGGTGCAGCTCGTAGTATAATTATACGGTGATGGTAGGCAAGAGCGGCCCTCGTATAGCGGCAGCATTATCGAGGCAGGGTCAGACATGTGGAGGTCGGACTTAAGCCAGTCAGCTGTGATGCTTGAACACTTGGCGGCATCGTACTGCGGCCAGTCCGGATAGCAGTAGGATGCCAGGGGCACCGTCTTGATCAGGCTGCCGCCGAGCAAGATATCGAAGACATCCCAAATCGGCTTCATGGGCCACCTGAAGTCCCCGGGCATCACTTTGCAGTTATGATGAACACTCCTCTTGGGCGTCGTGGGGTTGCTTGCAAAGGCGAACATGTTAGCGACAGTGCTGTTCTGCAAGGCCACTGATACATCCGAGAGCACGCCTTCGGTCAACTGCACCCTCTCATTTTGAAACAATGAATCTGCTGCATTGGCTATAGCTGTAACCGTAGTTGCTGCTGGTGCGAGTGATGTAGTTGAAATCGCCCCAGCGAGCGAAGCGCTCGCGATGAAAGTAACCCCCCCATACGCCCTTCATGCCGAACGATGTTCACCAACAGAATTCCAATGAGAAAGAGAGGCGATGAATGTCCAATGAGCGGGTAAGACAGAACATATAGCCAGCTCCCTACTAAGGATGTGGACAGGGGTACTACTTAAATATAGCCGCCATAGAAGAGCCACGCACTCTCGAGGAGTCTTTTCGGCACAAGCGACCGGAGCACCATGGATGTTGAGTTAGTCGTGCTATATTTTAATTAATTATCCATTTGTTAGGTGCGATAGCCGACAGGGTCAATATCCTTGTACACTAATTATCTAGTTGCATATGTTAGTCAGCTAGGTGTGCTGAGGTCGTCCATGGGTATATATTCCAGTTAGAACAATTCTTACTAGATCCACACGAAACACAAATAATGATGTTTTTTTTCTATTTCCAGGAGTTCGCCGATTTTTTTTAAGATGCTGACATATTTGGTGCACAAGCAATGTGTTTGTTCTACCGCCGAATTTGCTTTCTGGTAATTAGTCCACATTTTAGCCCCCAGTCTACTGGCCCCAACCTAGTGTCTATCTGAAACTTAACTAAACTAGATTATAGTGAGTCAATGACTCGCAATATATACGCTAGTCTATTTCAAGGCTATACAGCCGCAACTAAGCACATAATGAAAGGACCGTAGATGATTAGGATCCGAATTAGCCGAAGCCTTACGCTGCAACCCCACGGGAAGAAACGGGGGCCAGAAAGCCACTGTATAGCAGGGTGCGGTCTAATTCAAGCTGAATGCAAATTCAGCTCCCATAGCAGGGGAGGGGACCCTTGAATTTGGTTGCTATGTAACCCTGGCACGCTGCTCAAATGGCGGAGTCGAACCTTTCTTGCAAAACCAACCGGCGACGGGCGCGATTTACTTTTACATGAAACAGATTCGGAGAGATGATGAGTTCTAGTGACAACTTGCAACCGCAAGCAATTGCCTTGATCTTTGCCTTTCCGTGCTTCGCAACCGTGGCTGTGGCTCTGCGGCTTTACAGCCGCACGTTGACGAAGTCGTTTGCAGCAGGTCAGTCAAATGTTGCAATCCCTCTTTGCCCGTGAGCTCTACGAAGCTAACAAAAACAGATGACTGGGTAATTTGTGTCGCGATAGTTAGTACTGCAAAACCTCTAAGAACGAGCTTAGAGGATTGACCAAGATTGGCAGATCATGTACTGGGCGGAGACATTTACGTCTTATCAAGGTACGATCAAGAACACAAGAATACTCTAGTGCGCTTGTTGGTTCATGAAAGTAATGATTCGTCAGTGATCATTTACGTGTATATCGGATATAACGTCTGGGATATACCTCCTCACCATCCCGTTATTCTCGGCGGCAAATATACCTACGCGGTGGGTAGGACATATTTTCTGTAACCTAACTCGTTCACGTTTGCTAATAAAATAGACCGAGGTTATCTACAATCCTATTTTGGCCCTCGTCAAGACCTCCATCTTACTCTTCTTGCTACGTCTAACCGGCCAGAAAAAGTTGGTGCGCCTAGCTATCTGGGGGCTGTTGATTGTTAACGGCATCGCCGCTATTATCACATTTTTCATCACAGTTTTTCGATGCACGCCTATAGCCGCTAATTGGGATTTGGCTTCGTATCCTAATGCGAAGTGTCTTGACTTTGCAAACTTTGTTACCGCCACGGGCGCGGTCTCCGTTCTCACAGACGTCCTTGCTTTGATACTGCCCACATGGATCGTATACCAACTACAGATGAAGTGGACTAAAAAGTTGATGTTGATTGGTATTCTGTCCTTGGGTCTTTTGTGAGTAAACCAGCTAAACGTGTTCTGTCGCACTGGCCCATCCACCCTTAGCCCCTAAATAGGAACCGAGGCTTTTGTTATGGCCTAGTGGTAAATGGGTTGCATCTATTTTCCACATTTTCGTTCCTTATCAACTTGATATATACTAATAAATACAGAACCGTGGTAGCAGGCATTACTCGCCTCATCCTCCTTGACAAATTTGACCGCCATATGCCAAAGAATTCTACGCACTCGCTCCTCTTCTGCCTATCCACCATCGAAGTTGGCCTATCGTTTCTTGCTGCGTGTGCTCCCTCCTTCAAGCCGCTCGTTACCTGGATCGTGCCCAGGCTCTTCGGTTCGACTCGCACCGACCTGAAAGCCGGCTCCACCAGCCGTAGGGGTCGGACCTGGTTGAGCTACAACCTGGAGGAAACATCGAGCTTCACACCTCGTACGCACGACCAGACCATAACTACCGTTGCAGCTGGACATGACGGGACTGGCCGCGATTGCAGGAAATTCAAAGCCGATAATATTATCACCATGACCACACAGATGGAGGTTACTTGGGGTCGGTCTGATTGCGAGGAGCGGGATACTAGTAGTACGGAGAGTCTTGTCCACGGAATGGGGCGTAGCAGGCCCTCTCAATGATCTTGGAAACATAATTATTGTATTTGTTCCATATCTATCTAGGCACACAAGGAGAACCCTCTTTAGGCTCCACTAACCGGAGTTTTGAAGGAAGAGTGAGTTTCCTGTTCCAACCATGCCTAGCGGAAGTCAGTTGAGTTGGGGTTATAGTGAATGCAAACTGAGACTCATCAATTCATAGCATTGGGTGAGGTCTTTCTGACATAATCTGGTCCCAGAGCACAGCACTCTTCAGGGCTTTTCCTTTCTTGGTTTCCCTGAACGTCCTCTGGGTTTCCCGACATGAGAGTATGTGATAATATTGTCCAGAGGAAGCTCCCCTTTCCATAGCCGTGTGGAAGTCGTCAAATATTGCCATGTTTGGTTCGGGTCTACATCAAGCTTTGCAAGGGAAACTTTGTGAGACCGGGGAGCCCGTTCGAGTGGATGATTACAGTGAAGAGGTGTTGGCGAACCTTGTGAAAGATGGGAAGATATGGCAACTAAGCGCGCGATGAGTATCATCTAACTATGCAAAATAACAAGGCAAATTCTAAACAGTGTTTCGGACATTGGGTATACCTAGTGTATATAGGAAACTCAGCCTCGTACTATACCAAGCACTGTGGCGTTCAATCTCACAGATAAGCCCCACTTGGGTGGTTCACACGAACGGGACGAGTGGGTACGGGGCGCCTAGGGACGGGGCGCCTTAGCATGCCACCATCCAGTCTTGTTTTGTGGCTGCGATTTGTTACGAGTACGTGCTTGAGACGACGATGATATTATTCCGTGGTATGTTTCTAGCCGTCTTTGAAAAATGCTTTGAACTCAACTTCATCGAAAAAGGTCTTCCCGACAGCAAAGCATATTTATTCATAGACAAGATTTTGCCTTTGCAGATCACGCAGGACGTATCAACTTTCAATCTTCCTTCGTCTCGCCGATAGGAGATTCCACAAGCCCGTGTACAGCAATGGAACAGCAATGAAGAAATCCCCATGCGGAATTTGTTCGCCATTTTATGCAAGCGGTCCTTTTTTCCCCATCTGAAACACACTGATATTAGACAATATAGCGTCTACAATGCAAAGGTCATCAGCGAATTAAAGAAGAGCTGATATATGGATGTTTTCTACTCCGTATTTCAATCGTTTTACATATTTATCGAAATGTGGAAACTACTGCCCGAGCACATTTGGCTATACTTAGCTCATAATTCCGGCAGCTATGACTTTGAATATGTTCATCCAAAGTTATTTAAGCTGACGACTTGCATAAAAGTGGCCTCAAACGTGGCATCACGGGAACGAATTACCGCCCCAAGGTCTATATCCCCGCATCAGCTATCTTTGTGTCAATTATTTAAGGCCACCCCCCACCCAGCCTGCGAATTTTTCACAATTTCAACTCCGGGACAGCTTTCCACCTCAGCATCCAAAGAATAATCTTCCAGCGTCCTCCTGTTACTGACGTTGCCTATATTGTTGGCACTACAAAGGACTCCTCAGCCAATATGTTCCTCGGTGGAGAATGCGGAAAACGTCTGATACCAAATGTTATTGACGAGACGGCTCGGCAAACTCCCAATGTTGAGTGCATGTCAATTCCACGGAGCAACAATCCGTCGGATGGATGGAAGCCTGTAACTTGGGCTCAGGTCGCCAATGCCGTCAATTATGTCGCAAACATGCTCATTACACAAAATGGACATCCGGCGCCTGGCAAATTCCCTACAGTGGCCTACATAGGCTTGGAAGACCCCCGCTACCCCATCTTCGTGGTCGGTGCCATCAAGGCCGGCTACCAAGCCCTGCTCATTTCGCCTCGTAACTCGATCGAGGCGCAACTGAACTTGTTCGATAAAACAAATTGCAACATACTATACCATGAACAGCAGTTTGTGTCAATGGTGCAGCCGTGGGTGGATGCAAGGCCGGCAATGAAGAGTGTAGGTATAGCGCCATTTGATGAGTGGGTTGTTGATGGAGTGACACCTGTTCTTTATACGAAGACATTTGCCGAGGCAGAATGGGACCCTTATGTGGTACTGCACACAAGTGGCAGTACCGGCTTTCCCAAAGCAGTGGTCTTGCGGCAGGGCATGGTTGCTCAGAATGATCTTCATCGTTACGTACCGGCTCGCGATGGCACCTTACCTTGGCTCCCAACATGGACCAGCTCTCCTAATCCGCGCCACCTGCTCGTCATGCCCTTATTTCACGCTGCAGGTATTATGATCTCGACTTTGTGTACCTTCTACTATAATACAACGATGGTATTCCGGGATCCCTCTCGTCCTATAACAGGCGACAATGTGGTCCAGTGGCTACAAAACAGTAACCCGGGGTGGACCGCTATACCGCCAGCCATCCTGGACCATATGTCTCACTCGGAGGAGGCAATGATTGAGCTTAAAAAACTCCATATCGTGGCTTTTGGTGGAGGTCCGTTACATCCGCAATCTCTGTTGCTTGATTTCCTCCGTGCTATGTAGCTAACTCGGAGCATCCCTGCAGGCGCTATTACCCCCGAGACGGCTAACCGACTGGCAAACTATCATATCAAGACGGCGAACGCTATTGCAGCTACTGAGTAAGAAATCCTCCAAATTAAATGCTCGCAGTATGAGATCTGCCAAATGCTTTACTGACTAATCGTGTTAGGTTCTCTTTCTTTCCTTATTACTCTCAACCGGACCCCGCTATGTGGCCGTGGTTCGTCATCCCAAGTGATATAATGGGCATCAAATGGCGGTTGATTGGCGACAATACGTATGAGCAAGTCATAGTGCGCAAGGACAAACACCCAGGCCTGCAGGGTTGCTTCTATACCTTTCCCCAGCTGGACGAGTTCAGCACCAAAGACCTGTACCAGCCGCACCCAACTTTGGAAGACCATTGGACATACGTGGGACGGGCCGACGACATAATTGTCTTCTCTACGGGAGAGAAGCTCAACCCCTTGACTATTGAAGGGGCCATCATGGGCCACCCAGCGGTGTTCAGTGCGCAGGTTGTTGGTAGTAAGCAATTCCATGCTGGACTAATGATCGAGCCAGTTCAGTATCCCAAAGATGAAAAGGAAAGGCAGCTCTTTATTGATGATATTTGGCCAACAATTGAGAAGGTTAATGCTGAAACGGTTGCACACGGCCGCATCTTACGCGATTATGTCTTTTTGTCGGATCCGGAGCGCCCTTTTCCTCGCGCAGGTAAAGGCAGCATTCAACGCGCTATGGTGGAAAGGTTATACGCGGAAGACATTAAAACCTTCTTTGATAATAGAGACAACTTGGTCGTGGCTGTGGATCTTGATGTCACTTCTGAGACGTCAGTTTTGGGTTCTGTTCACGAATTGGTTCGGAGCGTGTTCAAAATCCCTGAGTTGAACACAGATGATGATTTCTTTACCGCTGGTATGGATTCGCTACAAGCCATTCAACTCTCTCGCGCGCTGTTTGTCGCCCTGGATAAATTGGGTGTTAAAGCCAGCGAGCAGGCGGTGGAATTGAGGGCTATCTATGCCCATCCAACGATCACACAGCTAGCGGCGTATGTCTTCTCCCTGGTCCGCGCAAATTGCAAAGAGGGTGGCCCAACCGACGATCCAGGTGTGATGGCAGATGAAACAACCATTTGCACTGCACTCGTCAACAAATATATCCACGACCTTCCAGATGCAGTGCCGAATAAGCCAGCTCCTGCCAACAAAGGACAAGTCATCATCATCACAGGCACAACGGGTGCACTGGGATCGTACTTGCTGGACTTCACCTTGAAATGTTCCAATGTGAGCAAAGTAATCTGTTTCAACCGTTCTGTGGACATTGTAGAGCGACATATTGAGGCGAGTACATCCAGGGGATTATCGACTGATTTCTCCCGGGCCGAGTTCCTGCAGGTAAATCTTGCGGAACCAGACTTGGGCCTTGCCCCCGAGATAAGGAGTCGACTTGCAGATGAGGTGGACCGCGTGATCCACAATGCCTGGCCTGTCAACTTTAACATGTCCGTGGCGTCGTTTGAGCCGCACATCCGCGGGGTACGCAACCTGGTCGATTTCAGCTCACAATCTGCGCGCAAAGTTGTTCCTATAACGTTTATTTCAAGCATTGGAACGGTTGAGAGATGGGAGAGCCCCGAGGTACCTGTACCTGAGACAGCGCTGCCAGATTGGTCCCTCGCAACAATGGGATATAGTCAATCAAAGCTCGCAAGCAGTACGATTCTTGATACAGCTGCTAAGGTATCGGGTGTGCCTAGTGTCATCGTACGGGTTGGGCAAGTTGCGGGCCCGCGTGGCGAGAAAGGCAAATGGAATCCACAAGAGTGGCTTCCAAGCTTAGTGCGCAGTTCCGTTTACCTAGGTCTCCTGCCTGACTCCCTTGGCACATTTGAAGATGTGGGTTGGGCGCCAGTGGAGGACATCGCGAATGTGATACTGGATGTTTCGGGTGTGACGTTTTTTTGGTCGGTAGAAGAGATTGCCGGGTACTTCCATGCACTCAATCCAAAGGCTACCAACTGGTCTAGCCTCATACCCATCCTGCGTGAGTTTTATGGCGAGAGAATCCAAAAGGTGGTCTCATTGGAAGAGTGGATCCATGCACTTCAAAAGACTCTGGTTCATCCTGTGGTAGATGATAACCCGGCGGTGAAGCTGCTCGACACATATCGATCGGCGGCAGAGGGTGTGAAGATGGGAATCAAGGCAGCACCGCTGGCTACCACAAGAACTGAGTCTTATAGTTTGACAATGCGGCAGATGGAGGAAGTTTCGCCTGAATTGATGAGAAACTGGTGTGCGCAGTGGCAATTTTGAGGGGTGGTTAATGAAATGGAACATGTTACTACAGCGAAACATTTCCGTGAAACACGACCCACTAAGCCCAAGTAGGAAATTATTTACATGAGGATATTTCAAAGGTGTTACAGATCGCTTTCCAGTGCTCTATGTAAACACAATAGAAATTTTCTGTTGACTCGAAGGCTAGTATTTCACCATCAGTCCACAGGGTCAAGGGCAAACTGATTCCGTGATTCCTACATGGTTCAGTGTTAATAGCATACACGAGAGTGTGGATGGTAAATTTAAATCACTAGGATTTTAAGAGGGCGTCGAGGTTGTAATTGCCCCGCAATAGGGTGTGACGGTGCGGATACGGGGCTCAGCGGGGCAAGCAACGCCTTACCGCGAAATTGTTGAAATAGGGGTCCAAATAGCATTTCTGACGGATTATACTTTCCCAAGGTACCGCGAGAAAACATAGAGAAATTTCTTAGAATGTTTGAAATTGAAGGCTACGAAGAGAGATATGTATAACCTCAGTAAGGGAAGTACACTTTTGGCCCGTCGGCTTGGACCGGATTTTAAAAGGATACGAGTACGAGTAATAATTAGGATATATCTTGTTGATTACTTTATAGTTATTTATAGTGTTGCAATAAGCTTATTAGCTCCATCAAATGCCGTAAAACATCACTAGGGCGTGTAGTGGTTAGAAATATATTATCCTCATGCAGTCGAGTAAGCTAAGGTATAGAACTACAGCCTGATCAAAATAATTTCAGTCCCGCCTCGCTCTTCAAAATACTCTCATTCTGCAACAATCCTCGAGTGAAATAATGCCCAGATGCGCAAAACTGGCGTTGCTTAGATGCTATATGTAACAAACTTGAACTAGGATGTTGTTTCGGTCCCCACTTCTTCCGGTTGGGGATCAACAACCCTAGTCTGTTTCAAAGACAGCTCATATGAAACAAGGAAATCCAATCTTGTCTATGTCTTAAATGCACGTTCAAAATTCAGAAGTTTGGAACGGAGAAATCATAGATTGGTGGAGTGGAATGATCCGATTCACTTTTCCCCTTAACTGTGTCAATAGCAACTCTTAACCCCTAATCTTGAATATTTGATCATATAAAGCTGCTCTTCCCACCCAGAGCTTGATTCTTCCACATTTAATTAACCACTTACATCCATAATGTCTCTCCGAAACCTCGCCGTCCTCGCCGTCCTTGGCCTTGTCAATGCCCAAGATCAGATCGGATTCGGCCCTCACTTCTCCCTCGGCCCTACCTCGTCATGGATCCGTGAAGCAAACACCACACTTGTGCTCCCCGAGGTGCCAAGCCCACAGAAAGACCGTCTTGCCTTGTGGCCCGGTATGGGAACAAGCGGTGGTGATTTGATTCAGGCCCTAGCCGTTTCTTTCTCCGACCCTGCCGCGTGAGTGATGGAAGTACAAATGCACGCATGATTCAGAACTGACTCCTGTAGAAACTGTGGCGCAAAGTCTGGACAATGGTGCACGTGGGCCAGTACCCTCCAAGGCACCCAGCTGGGCGGAAAGCAGGTCCCTGCTGATGCTGGTGATGAGATTACAATGCACTGTAAGTTTTGATTTATTGGGTCTCATAAACATGAGCTAACTATCCCATAGACAAGTACAACGACGATACCAGTAAGTACGACCAGACTGTCTTCATCAACGGAGAGGTTGTGTCGACTCTTTCAACCAGTAAGTCCTAGGTCTAATGATAATACCAGTCTCCAACTGACAATCCTTTCTAGGTTCCGGCCAGGCACAGGGCTGGGGTACCGCTGTCGAATGCCAGGATGATGCTTGCAAGAGCACTGCTGCAGCACACGGTGAGTTCGCGTTTATATATTCAAGTCCTCAAACACATGCTAATTGTTGTAGAATACCTCGACACTACCATCATCCTGGACGCCGTGGATTCCTCCTTCAGTGACACTCTGGCTATCGAAGAGGCAACTTCTTCCGGTTTGAAGACAAACGACAACGGAAAGACCTGGACTGTGTCTAGCATCAAGATTCAGTCTCACACCTACAACCTGTAAACAATCTTGTTGGGATCTACAAGCTAGCCGATCAGACAGCACATTGTATTGTATTGTGGTAAAGGAATATGAAGATGTAGAAATATGCAGAATTAACTTGTCTTTTATCAAAATCAGTATAATTATATATATATCTGTATAGAGCGGGGGACGCTAAACTAGAAAAAGGCCGATCTTGGTTAAGTATCCTTATAATATAGCACGTCGTATATGCATCGTGTAAACGTATTTGCTTGAAACCTTTATGAGACCAGTGATGACTGCTGATTCGTGAGTGGACTTGGTACTAGGCGGTCATTTGGCGCCGTCCGCTTGAACTACATGAGGTACTTCAATTCCACCCTAATGCACTGCCAGCACATGCGCCACGTAGGTTCACGCCCCCAACCCACTGGTATGTACTCTCAGCCCATTTCCACCACCAACTTTTTCATCTTAGGCCTTCCCTTGCCATTCTCCATTTTCGGCCATCTTGGAGTATCTCAAATTAAGCATGGAAACCCCATCACTTAAAGCGATTGATGAAGTTGCAAAAGTTGTTTGGGCATCCCATTTGCTCTCTTATTGGAATCCCTACACCACTCCCGTGTCAGATAAGCCGCTGCAGCCCAATCATACAACATCTGATGATGAGACAACTGATGACGACGAGGACTATGATGACGGTCCTAATTTTGACAACACAAGTACAGACACTGCACTTTTGGCGGTTGGTGATAAAGAGCTGCGGGAGAAGTTTTTAAATAGTATCAGTGAGCTACTCGCCCACACAAAGGGAGGGAAACATGTTACTGCTGCCGGGTTGAGAGAGAAAGAAGATTCAATCGAAATTGATATCGCTCGAAACTCTGGATTCAGGCGCGAAGACAAGAGGTATCTTTCTTCACTGGCTCGCTTCCTTAGTAGACGAGGGGAACGTAAGTAAAACACTACTTAGCGGTACGATCTATTGTACATTCTAACTTCGTGTCAAGCTCTTTCACATCAGAATTCCGTGCATGATCATGAATTCTTGCGCGAAACAATAATATACAACGCTAGTCGGGTGAACTACGGTGTGAAAGAAACTGTACAGCTTTTGAAAGGGTCGCTATTGCGTCCTACCCTTCGATCATCCGGTGGAAGTCAGTCTGAGGATGTAACGTGTCTCCTTGGGTGTTGTTCCGAAGCACACCCATTAGCTTCCAACGCAACCGAGGGTCTCATATTAGAGCTGCTTGATTTCGATTTCAACAAATCGAAATCATCGACTCTCCTGGAGAGGGAAAACCAGATTTGTCAAATTGTAGAACTTGCGGCTCTCGCCCTTCGCTCGTCACACAAAGCGCACTCTAAGCTGAAAGATATGCTGCCTTGCGCGGATATCATCAAAGTAATGAAGAAATTGCGAACTTTGGCAAGGCCAGTAACTGATCTCCATGTCTTATCTCACATCGCCCGGCTATTGCCTAGCTTTCGGGCGGCCATCTTTATCGAACTGTCACCGCCAGATCCTGTTCGACTTCAAAAACGCCATAAACAAACGGCAAAGAAAGCTTGGAAGAAGCTTCAACTTCCCGTCACAGATGGATTGTTGCCTAATGTCATCGCTGAAAAGAGCCGGAACTTCGAAAAAGACTGTTTTCGTACCCCTACAGTTCACTGCGAAATGCAGCTCCTGGCACGCTACAAGGCAGAACCCTCACTGACACCGACAACTCTGTACCTTGGGTGTAGCAAAAAGGCATGCTTTCTTTGTAAGCGCTTTTTAGCCTCGTCATCCTTGAAGCTCAGAGTCCGCGGCTGTCATGGTCAATGCCACCCTTTATGGGGTGTCCCGGTACTTAGCTTAAACACTATGCAACCGCGAATAAGGCTGTTGTCTGAAGCCATAAAGGAGAGACTGCAAGATCTCATTGAGCCAACGGAATTTTCGAAAACACATGCTGTACAGCAATCATCAGCGGTCTCTGAGTTGAGGTCTACGGACATCCTTATTCTCGCGCGGCAGCACGCACTTAGAAAAATAGCCGAAAACAGAAGCCAGGAATATCGGCAAAACATGCAAATCCTGTGCGGACACAGAAACTCCACTTTGGACAGGGTATAGCTAACAGCCTTGTAGCTTGAACCCCAGATCTATCGGCCCGCGAAGAATATTTTATCATAACTTGAAGAGCCTTTGCGTTATCTGCCAAATGCCCCGCCCCGCGGATGGTTTGTGTGATAACTGCGGTTCCACCTGGTATTGTTCCAAAAGATGTCAACAATTAGACCAGCCAGCGCACCAGCTTTTATGCTCACAGTACCTTGAATTTCGAAATAAGCGCCCGTCGGACGCGCACAAGATCGGCATTTGGTTTCCGAGAGACACGAAAGAGCCAGAGCTTGTATGGGTACCCATAATTTCGATAATGGACGAATTCCATGCCGATTTTGGTGGGTTTCTGGGCCCAAATCATTCTGTCTTGTTTACCCTACCATTTCATGAGAACAAGCGGCGGGGATTGATCTTAGATCACCAAATCACGATATACTATCAAGACTGGGATGAAAGACCACCCAAGACCAACCAATCCATTCAGCATGCTGTAAAGGCCTGCCACGGTATGCGAGTACCTTACAACCTATGCGGAGATTATGTTGCGATGAGTGGCAGGCGCGGGGACCCATCATCCGAATACCTTGATATAGATTGCGCTGACTTTCGACACATCCTGGACTACTTCAGCACATATTTTGATGAAACTATCCGCGAAACACCCAGTGGCGGCTCTGTGAGGGCTGTTCAAATTAGCTGCCCCCTTGAGCAGAAGCTCAAGGGCTGTGGACAGTTTCAATCGGTAGTTGTCGATCGTGATTTCCCAAGCACTAAACTGATTTCGGACCTGTCAATGGCACTTGAAGATCCGATGTGGATATGCGAGATCGATCGTGACGAACTGAGTGATGGAATCAAGCTACTGGATGAACTACCGGAGGATCCTTGGAGAAACCTCCATGCTGAAGCTCTAGCCACTGATATAGACGAAAAATCTGACAGTTGGGGCATGCCTCTCAGGTCCCATTGGCGCTTCGATGGGAGCATCATAGTCATGCGGAGACATGGGAAGGATCTGGATGTCGAATGGGTACAGCACATATGCGCTTATTATCTCGAGGTTCTTCGACCGCTCTTTGCAATGTCACTTTCTGGAGAAATATCGCGCGAGGGTGTCCTGGCAGAGGTTACACGTGAGAAAATAATTGCATGGATATCGGTAAAGACACCAGGAGACTTTACGAATCTCGGGCCTCAACGTGCATTTGTTAAGAGCCTGTGATTTTGAAGATGGTAAGTGATAAAACAGAGCTGCCATAGTTCCAAACCAGGATCTGATCGCATGTGGTTTAAATGAAATGAAATGTTGGTTGAATTATCTTGGGCATCTCGTCTTACTTGGTTTATTCTAAAAATGCCCACTGCCCTATCTAGAGGACCTTCAAAATATCATGACCAATATAAAGCATCAAACGGGCCGGCTTGGTAGATGGCGGGAATTACCCGTTACATGGATTGGGCTGGTGGCATCCGTACGCCAATAGTAGAAATCCATCAGACTTGTCGTTTGGCTGTATCCACGCCAGCCAGTAGGTTCCCCTTCTGGCATTTTCATGTCCTCCTATCGTTCCGCGGAACACCGAGATGCCTCGGGAAGTTGCCCTAGTTATGTGTAACGCAATCAAGGTTTCGGACAACAGTTGAAAGGGTATCTTCTATAACCTAGAGAGATTTTTCAAGCTCCCCAGTGCCTACAAGGCACCACATAACCTCCTCAATTCGATGCTCGTTGGGAGTCATGAATGAAGGCCTCTGCACTTCCCGCTCAATTTATGGTAGAAAGAAATTCCAGGAGGGTGAAAGGACGAGATTGGACCGAGGCATGTTCAGAGGCCAAGTTAGAGGAATATTTAGAAACAGGAGAGGAGGGAGGGGTCAGTCGTTAGATTAACCATCGGATTTGTCGATATCAGCAGCTTCAGGGATGGTGTCAAAGAGATCCCCTTTGTGGAATGAGGTGAAGGCAATAAGCCATCCTGTAGTTCCCGAGCGTATTTCTCTCTTTCTCGTTGGAAGAACTGTAACGCCGCTCAATCCAATCGCGTTGTCTGGTGTAGTAAAAGGGGTCAATAAATATCGAGATAACGCAGGATGGCATGGTGGGATAGTTTGATACATCGCTTGGCATCTCATCACCGGGTTCAGGAATGGGAGAAGAATGTGGAGAATGAGAATGCGGTTCTTACTCGAGGTGAGTTCTCACGGACAGCTTCAAGGGGCAGTGTGTGACGACACGCATGAAACCTTGATGTCAGGCATATCTCGCAACTGCTGAAAGTTTTGGTGCCAGTGGCCGGGGTTTGAGGTCATTACTAGAGAATCACACATTAGATTCAGTGCTTACATTCCCCACCCAAGCTAGCTAGGATGAGAAAAGCATACTTACCTCAAGAATAGTCGCAACGGTGCGCGTAACTGTGTTTTGTGCCTACCGGGGACCTCCAGAACATGCAACCTTGGCTGCTATGCTGCTGTATCACGATCAGCCAGCACGCTGTCCCTTCCTTTTTGTATGGGGAGCGAGGTCAGCAGAGACTCCATTTTGGTGATCCGAAGATCACACCGCGATCTAGCGTTTTTGATATGACGTTGATAAAGTGACTGGCACATTCATCCAGATGGTCATGTAGATGGAAATGTCAGCCTATATAGGGATATGAGAAGTTATCTCCAACCGTCCAATCTAGTTGTGATGAGACTTACCTTGCATTGGTGGCTTCCAGCACAACTTCCTCTAACAACAATAGCATGGAGGGGAAAGAGAGTTGAGAGGAATCAGCCTGTCCCACCAAGAAGGGTCTGAGTATTGTGGATTGTAGGACTTTCTTGGTCTATATAGGATGGAGGTAAAGGGAAGGGAGGGGGAATGTTTGTTTGTTAGACAAGGAAGAAGAAAGATTATAAAAGGAAGGTACAGTTCGTTCTCACTCTGTCAATTCTACACAGTCCCCTTTCAATATACTTCCCACCACCTTTCAGAAACGGAGAATCTAAGGTTCGGTTGGCTTAATCCATCATCTCCTATTTATATCACCAGCTATGAATATTCTTATGAGAAATAATGCGAAGTCCCTAGAAGTACAAAAACGTGCTTAACTAGATTCTTATCAATCACCTCACCAATGCTGAGGGGAAAGCAGAACGGGCACACAAGAAGGACTAACTGGTAATTTCCCAGCATGGAAGTTATCCCCATGGCACTTTGCTTATATACTTAAGGTTACTATCCATGGATTGTCCATCCTTCCTTCTTCCCACTATTCCCACCCTCGAAACACTTCACAGCTGTGCTCTTGCTGTCTATTCGTTACATCCTTCGCTTCAAGCCTTCTGTACTCGGTCACACTTCTAGCATGTCTCATCACGCGGGCCATCCTTACTATCTTACTGTGAAACCTGCCAGCACTACCCCTAGGATGACGAGGACTGGCTATTTGAGTCTCTCATCATACGAGGAGGTGAATTGAATGGAACAAAGTTGGTTCACTCACGCGAACCCCCGCTCAATGGTGAGTGAATGATCGTGCTGGAAAGCAGGATTCGTTGACCAGGCAAGTTTCTCGCTGAATTATCTGGCCGGTTCTCCCAAATAGGGCGGTGCTTCTTTCACGCATATTGGTAGCAGTGTGATTGCCAAGGCTCCAAGGACCGCTTCCATAGATCACCAAATATCCCGATGTGTAATCGGTTGACAATGAAAGGATTAAAGAGTTTATGAGAGACACTGTAGCTTAACCTAGAATAATGGTGTAGATTGCAAGTGAGAGACAGATATCCAAAAAAGGAAGTGGGAGGTAAACACAGAATATGGGACCTAAGTAGCCATCTTAAGGGCTCCTTCCTTTCACGTACTTCCCTTCCCCATATCTCCCCCAAAACCCATCCCAATACTCCTTCCCTGTCATATCTTCTCAGGCCTTTTCGTCGCCAGTGAGACTAAAGGTAGTGGTAAACTCAAACGCCCCAGCCTCAAGTCTATGGCCCTCGAATGCACCAGGCCCACAGCTCGCTGTTCCAATCCCATGATGGGCATAGTCAATATTAAGCTCGGTTTCGTTATCCAGCTCCGAAAGCTCATGCGGGTGTTTAGCCCTGTCAAGCTCCGCCGTCGCATACTTACGAAGGGAGAAACTAAACGGCGTATCCATAGACGCTCTGATCCTAGGAATAGGCGCAATCGCTCCAGCAGAGGCAGCATAAGACTTATACCCAGGGGAGGAGTGGACGTTCACCCAGCGTGTATCGATGCGATTCCCGTTCTCCTGGGGCCACTCATACGGCGTCTCGAGACCGCTCTCAATCGAGGCCGTATACTTTCCAAACCGTGCAGCCGACTTTGTGTCACGGTACGATTCCCCGGGACCTCTGCCAAACCACGTCGCAGCATCATATTGTCGCGGAAGGCGGAGTGTGAGACCGATTCTTGGGATGTATGTTGGGTGCGTGCCTATGAAATCACCCTTGACATGCAGAGCCACGGATGTCTCCGTGATGGTGTACGTGAGGATAGCCTCGAATGCCCATTCCAGCACGGTGGGTGCGACGCGGACTTTCGTGGTGATTAGTACGCTTCTGTTGTCGTCATTAACACGCCAGTTGGCGGATTCGACAAGCATCCTACTGCTTTTCACGCGGAAGCGGTTCCACTCAGCACTAGGTCCCGCTGATCCGACGTCATTTTGTGTCAAGGCGCGGTATATCCCTAACTGTGGTCCGCTGTTGAAGATTTTGCCTCTTTCGGTGGACCACGACAAGTCTCCTCGGATTAGGTCGTAGGTGAAGTGCGAGGCGAAGCTGTTGGAGTTGATGTATAGCCGTCCAGATCCCTCCTGAACTGACATTGTCGATTTTGACGAGATCGCTGCTGGGGGAATTGCGGGTTTTTGGTCTTCAAACAAGGGAATTTGTGCCCAAGCAACTTCATGTCCTTCGGGTGCCCAGGATGTGGCCACTTTGAGTCGGAAGTTGATGGTAAGCCAGCTTGGATCAGAACTAAAAGTCACACCATCGGGTAGATCTAGGAGCTTAGATTCTCCGGGCTTAATCTGGGGGATCTGCAATGGTACTCGCTCAGTGTTTCCGGTTTCCTTAACAATGTGCCATGAGATTGACAGGTGGTCGAGGGTATTAAAGTCGTAATGGTTTACTACCTCCAGGGAGCTTCCCTTGAGTGTCACCGTGACTGGTTCAATTGCCTTTTTGTATTCGGTTAGCCCCGGGCTGGGTGTGTGATCCGAAAACACCATTCCATCAAGGATAAAGTCGGCATCATTGGGCTCGTCGCCAAAGTCGCCGCCGTATGCGTAATATGAAATGTCACCATCTCTTTTGAGAAGGCCATGGTTGCACCACTCCCAGATGAAGCCGCCTTGGAGCAGCTTTTCCGTGCGGTAGGCCTCGATGTATTCTTTCAATCCACCTGGTCCGTTGCCCACTATTTTCAAAACACAGGTTAGAAGACATTGTACGTGTTATATCATGCACAAGCGCAAATTTCAAACTCACTGGCGTGCGCGTATTCACATTGTATCAGAGGTCGATCTGGCTTCTCCTTGATGTGCCTTTTGAGGTCGTCGATACTCCAGTACATGGTGGAATATAAATCAGCGCTGAGGGCCTCCCGATCACCCTCGTAGTGAACGAGACGAGTTGGGTCGGCCTGTTTAATCCACTTGTACATACTCGCGTGGTTCTGCCCGTAGAACGCCTCGTTGCCAAGCGACCACATGATAATACAAGGGAAGTTCTTGAAGCGTTGAACAAGTTCAACTGCCCGATCAAGATAAGCATCCCTCCATTCTAGATTGTCGGACGTCCATTTGGTAGCCATCTTGTAAGATGTCTCCTGAATTTCGTATTCAGTCATAAGGTGCTGGTTCGGGATATTGGAGCGTTCCACGGGGTCAAAACCATGTGTCTCAAGATCGGCCTCGGCCATGACATAAAGACCAAGTTCATCACAAACTTCGTACAGTCTGGGGTCATTGGGTTGATGACAGCAACGCAAGGCATTGATGTTATGTTTCTTCATCAGAATGAGGTCTGCACGCATATTTTCATATGGCACGGCGCGGCCATGGAGATGGTGATGCTCGTGGCGGTTCATACCGTATAAAATGATGGGTTTTCCGTTAACCAAGAAGTTCGCTCCTTTTTGCTCGATACGCCGGAATCCAACCCGCTGCGTAATTGTACGGCCATTAAATGATAGGGTCAATGTATAGAGAACAGGATCCTCGGCAGACCACAGCTTCAAATCATCAGCAGATACATCGATACGGCCGGAGTCTTTAGAACAGAATGTCAATTCCTTGAGCAATTTGCCATCCGGTCGATATAACCTGGCCTGAACATCGCCATCTTCCCCCTGTATCTTGACATCTGTGAGTAGCTGGCCTGTAGATAGGTCCTCGCTAAGCGTTGGTACGGCGTTGAAGTCGACCATTGAATTTAGCGGAAACGCAAGCAACCCAACATCTCGGAAGATACCACTGAGAAGCCACTGATCCTGCCGCTCGATATACGATCCATCACAGAACTCGTACACGCGCACCGCAATGGTGTTCACAGATCCGGCTGGTTTGAGTAGGGATGTGATATCAAACTCGCTGGGGTTACGTGAACCTTGCGAGTACCCAACCTCTTCTCCGTTGATCCAGAGATGAAAAGCACTATCAACGCCTTCAAAGCGGATACGAATCTGTTGTTCTTTCCACGTGGAAGGAGTTACAAACTGCCTCCAATAAGATCCAGTCTCGTTGAGTAGTGGCACTTGAGGGGAATTCACATGGAATGGATAGTTGACGTTGGTGTAGGTCGGGTGGGAATAGCCCTGTAGCTGCCACATTCCTGGCACTTTAATGTCGTCCCAACTCAAGGGATCGGCAACCGTCCATTCAGGTGCCTCGAAAGGAGACGCATCGTGTCGGAATTTCCACGTGCCATTCAGGGAAATATACTCGCTTTTGTCGCGGTTGAAAGTGAGGGCAAGTTCCTCTGAGGCGTAGCTGTAGAAGTGCGCCCGCGGTGGAAGGGTGTTCTTATGGATCACTTTGAGGTTGTTCCAATCCGGTATAGATTTAGGAAAAGACATTCTCAGATGGTTTAACTTAGAAGAAATATCACTGTTTGAAAGACCGCCGGGAGATGTTGAGAGGGGTGATCAGATAACCCCGAGCAATGGCGGGGCTAATATTTTGGCAGGCCACTGCAATAGTTTCCCACCAACACCGGCTAAATATAAAGTGCATTTTGCCGAAGTCATGTGCCAAGAGATGACCCTACTAGGAGGTTCATAAAGATCTAATAGGCGCGATAAATACGGGAGCCGATTAATTATGAGGGAGTATAGTGTGATGCGGAAGAAGGCTCGGCGAGAATGCCGATGTACATGGATGATTGTGTTCCATAGACGTCCAGCTGCTTTCCCAAACTCTCATAGCTGAGCCCTATATATATACATCCTTATGAATTAAGAAAAATATCATTATATAAAGTTATCAACAACTGTTGATTTGAGGGTATTACCCCAATCCTGCACCCATATTTCTCCCTCCTAGAATTTCTCAGGCACTATCTCCTGGCTGTTGGCAATTGCTTGCAATTTTGCTTTCTCGCCAATTTCTCTCTCTGCTGTAGATGCAGCCGTTCCAATCAACTTGTTTCCGTATTCTTCCCCATCCAAAATAACGGCGGTTTCTTCCAGGCTGAGACTGCCAGTTTCCACGAAGAGGAAGTAGACCACCACAAGCTCAAATGCCAGCCATACATCGTAGGTAATATAGAACTTCCACTTGCTGTTCGTCACGCCGATTGGATTCACATACTGGTTGAAGATACCAGCAAGTGCGACGAAAAGGTTATACAAAACGAGACCTCGGGCGCGCAAGTCGAAGGGTAAGATCTCAATGCAGTAAGTAACTTGCAGAGGCGTCCAGCCAACGGAGTAAAAGAAATTATACAAGAAGATCATTGCTAGAACGCCAGTCGCGTAACGGTCATCACCCCCAGTTCCATCCGGCCCCGCTCCTCTCTCGTACACAGCCTCGAGGGCTGTCCAGACGATATAGACAGCCAGTATACCTGCGGTAGAGATAAGAAAGAGAGTGCGCCGACCAAATCGATTCATCACAGCGGCAAATACCAAACTCCAAATCATTGACCACAGTGTGAGAAGTGCATTGATAAGGGTCTGAGTGCTCTCCGATTTGTAGCCAATTGAGTCAAGAATCAGTGTGAAGTAGTATGAGATTAGGCCATTACCGCTCCACTGAGAGAAGAACCCCACAGAAAGAATAATAAAGAATCTTCTAATGTTGCCTTTACTTTGGAAAAAGGTCATGTACGAGGTGGTGCGTCTCGCCTCCATCTCAAGTTGAAGAGCAACGCGGATTTCCTCCATCTCTAGTGTGACCAAAGGATCGGAATCGTCCCCGTTGGCATGATACTTGCAAATGAGTTTTCTTGCTTCATCGTCGCGCTCTTTGCTGATAAGCCATCGTGGTGACTCCTCAATCAGGAAACAAAGGCCAATCTGGAGCACACTGGAGAGGCCTTGAAGGAGCGACGGAAGTCGCCATGCCCACGTACTATTGATGCGAAACGTGCCGTAGGTGACCCACGCAGCAACCAGAGCACCTAAATTCCACAGGCTGTTGTATATCGCTACCTGTGGTCCCTGTTGTCGGGGAAAGGCTAACTCGAGGAGGAGGAGCGGCGCCGCAGTGATATTTAGCACGAGACCCATCCCGATGATTCCTCGGGCAGCAATGAACATCCCAACGTTTTGAGCCGCAGCCTGGAGAGCAACGCCGACTAAAAGAACGAAGGCGCCAACGAAGAGAACTGGACGGCGGCCAAATTTGTCGCAGCTGATGGCGCAAATAGGCATGGTGATGAGCTGGCCAACATTTTGTATAGCATTTAAACTGTGCAGAATTATGTCAGTTCTGGTGTTCTTGCGTAGAAACCGATGGTTATTAGCCAGACTGTTGAAGCATGATTGATCACGTACAGACCCAACTCAGAAGCCCCGGGGTTATTGAAAGAGTTTTGCCAAGTGGTGAGGGACTGCAGCCCATTCATCATAGATCCATCATAACCTGTTGCATAGCTCGAGATTTGTAACAGCACAAGGATTAGGTTAAGCTTAATAATTCCGGAGTTTGAGAGCCATGATAGACCAGCGCCCCTACTCCCCAACGCACCGACAGTAAATGGCGACTCTGTTGTTGGCTGAGACATCGCCGTTTTTCTGCGCGATTTAAGGGACACACGTAAATAATGAAAGGTTATACAGGAACTTTATGTGCAAAGCTCCATACGCTAGTGGTAATTGCCAAAAGTCCCAGTCGAAGCTTATCACGCCTCGTGAGGGGATAACGCCGACATTGCCGGGAATTTGCCGGGTTTTGATTAAAATAAACCAATCCCTTGGAAGATCTTGACAACCTCAAGCAGGGTAAATCCAATATCTTATCAAATTGCAACCTCGAGGAGCTGGGCACCACTTGAGGTGTAACAACTGACCCTCACCAAATACAACGCTGTAGGATTGACCAACAGCCAACGCGCCCCCTATTCCATTTCACGCCTCTCGACGAGATAACAGTCCACGGATTGGTTCTCGACCTTCATTGTTGTTGTTTTCATTTTTCCCCACCTGGGACATGATCACATGTTCTGCCAGCCACTAGTGTAGTGCGGTGCTTGCAGCAGCTTTTATCCCCCAGACTAAAGACACAATTACTTTCCCCACATCGCTGAATCTGGCGATTGTCTCCCATTTGAGTTCATGAGGTTGAAACAGGTACCATCCAGACGCGAGTTTGTGTGTTAGGTCGTTGGGCTGGGTATCAATATTTGTTCTTGGTATATTAGATTGTTACCAAAATTTTATTTATTTTGAATCATTGGGTCGACGATACCACTTTCATACATCTAATTCGTAATGACGTTGGCGCCCTGTCGAATTACAACTAGGCTACGCCCGCGATGAAGACACCGCCATGATCACAAATGCCTTGATTTGGACTGATTTGGACAGTGTACCTTATTCTAGCAAAATAATCTCAAGCGTGGTACTCCCAACCATAGTTCTAGTTTCTTTTTAGTGACATTCTTGAGGTAGTTACGACAACTCCGGCGAATGGTAGAAGTTGAGATAGGCTATAGAGGATTTGACCATATTCACGTCCTCATTCTATATCTTTTTTTTTTTTTACCTTTTCACCAAAATATATATTTCAAGTCACTTCATGATTTGTCGGAGAACAAGGATACGAATGTGCTAAAACGATCATTTAATAGAAGCAATTGCACGGACTTCTTGATATTAATGATAAAACCAGCCAAATTAACTTGCAGAATGCAAGAATTGGTTAGGGGTAAAGGAGTTCAGAGTGTAATGAAAGATATCTGTTGCATATTGCATGTATTTTTAGAAACTAGTTCTTAATGCACTTTTGGCATTCCTCCACCAATCAACTGGGCTTGTGGTTTAGTGGTATAATACTCCCTTAGCATGGGAGTGGTCCGGGGTTCGATTCCCCGCGAGTCCAGATCTTTTTGTTTTTGCTTTTTTTTCCGCGCGGAACCAATTGCCAAGATATCCGCGCCTTGCCAAGACTTAATGGACCAAGGCGTTGTTGCATTGTCTTGTGGTCAGACAGCAAATACCATGTCAATATCGGTCACTAGCTTGCTTTGCTCAAATTAAGCCCAATTCATGCGAGGGAACTCTTGGGAGCTCTACTAGTGCCTTGTCAGGGGCAATATTTCCCAACCCTTATATTCAGCCTTATACCCCCACATTTCCGCTTATTGCTTTCCTCCGTTAAACTTTTACCCTTAACTTCCATTCGCCTAAAATGCTTTTTATCCGGGGATGGGTCTCGCGGATCTGTGTTCTGATTTTTGCATCAACCGTTCTCGCAAAAGATGACCCGGACTATAATCCATCGTCAAATTTTCGGCCTAACAATGTCACGGGTCTCAATCAGCTTTATACTTGGGTTGGATCGTACGTTTCATCCATCAATTCACACTAGCTAGTTCACTGAATATGCATAGTTACTACAACGGGACCACAGAAATCGAACTGAACCCCACAATCGGATATTCATCAAACGATACAGTGTGTCCGACTCACAGGAACCGCACCACGATCCTGAAATGGGACTCGCTCTTGGCAATCACACAGCGAGGCACATACAACTCCGGCATAAATCCAGTCAATCTATGGCTAATTCTATTTCCGCCGAACCACAACATGTCCGACATGCCATATGAAATTGGTCTGCTTTACAGCGGCACACCTCTTATGTACCCCGTCATGTCGTCACTGTGAGTCCCCTACAACCATACCATTTCCCTCTTCTTTCAGATACAATCCTAACTTGACCAGCCTCACATGGAAGCACCAGGAGAATAAAACCGTCGCCGATCATTTCAATATGACTACAACCAAAAATCCGAACTCTTCGTTTACTCTTTCGGGGGAAATGCATAGCAACCTAGCCCCATATGACGGAAGCGCATCCTGGCCTTTGAAAATCGACATGATTCCGTGCAACATATCCGAGGAATACGGTAATTGGAGTATGAACGTCCCCCAAGCGGAATGGTGGGATACGGAAGGCTGGGACGAGTTCGTTCTACCGAATGTGACGGTGGATTTTGATGCACACACGTCTAATCTGACCATGGATGGGGATTTCAGAGCGTCTCCATTCATGCGGTCAAATGTGTCGCGCTATTGGTGGGGTGACATGCTTTCTGCCGAAACTATCCAAGGTCCTATTCAAATCCGCTTTAGTGGTGTTTTGGATGCTTATAATTCGGATATACTCGATGTCAATTCCACAGAACCGGCATGGCTACGGACTGTTGGGTTTGGGAACAATTCCTTGAATATTGCGGATTCATCGAATCGTGGGCACAGTCTTCGATCTACTCTGTGGGGTGCTCTTGTGGCTCCTTTATTGTTGGTATCGTTGTTTATGCATAGATGAAACATTGACAAATTCTGAACAGTACGGTTGCCAGTCCGTATATTCATCACGGGTAATTGTTATATGAATGATTTGCCTCTACGCGGAACTCGTAAAATTATTCAGCAGCTCTCGTTATATAAAAGCAGTTATTACGATACGTGGATGCAAGACACCCATGAGAAACAAGATATCAAAGTGCATGGAAACATGTGAAAAGAGTTGATTGTTGCTAAAACCGAGTTGTGGTATGACCATCCAGTTCTTATCCCTCCGTATGAGTAAGAATTGCGAGAAACACCCTGCAAATGAACCCCGCTGGTGAAGATGCCGTTTTACTGTGCAAGCGGATCTTCGGAAACTGTACGTTGAGCAGGATCCTGAACAGGAGCCGTAACCGGGGCCATAGCGGGGGCCATGGCGATTTCATCCAAAGGGAATTGGTTGGCCGGGTTTCGGAAGCAGTTCTCGCTGGAATGACCGGCTTGGCGATTGTGGAACTCACAAAAGAACGGCAGATGATTAATCTTACCAAAGGTAAAGTTGTGAGCTTGATTGAGCGAGTTGAGGCGACGGTCTTCAGAAACGACAAAGTCCGCAAAGGTTGCTTCAATAGTTGTGTCGGTAGAGACCTTCGAATTGAGGAAGCTGTCGAGCCATGGGTGGACAGCTGGGTTGACGCTGACAGCGTTCAGGAAATGGTAAAAGATGAGAAGAGGCGTGAGCTTCGTTGAATTGCACTCTTGGAGCTCGCCGAGGGCGATACGCCACTCGTTGACAAATGCCTGAGGCCGGTTGCAAGTGTACGTTGTGTTAATAAACCGGAGGAAACTGGAGAAGCCGGCTTGGTAAGACCGGGCTGCAAAGGCGCGGTGGAGGTTGGCGTATGCAGTGCGTGCATTCTTGGCATCGAGAATGTAGAACTTGACCGTCTCATGAACGGTGGCGTTGAGTAATGGGAGGAGATAACGGCTGGCAGTATCCCACTGGATACGAGCCTCAACTTCGATGGGAGTAGGCTGTGTGGGGTCGATTTCTCGGGGTTCACTCCAGACACCAGTGAGAAGTTCGTAATATCGAAGGTCGCGCGAATCGAGGGTCCACTTGAGTGATGTAGTCCATGTAGAGAAGTTGGACTCGCCCATAAGAGCTGGGACAAGGTCGAGGAGGGTTGGCTCAACAAAGCCCATGGAAGCCATTTTGGTGATAAAATTCACAAGAGGAGGGATAGCAGTAACTGTACGAACATGGAGTATTGATAAATAAAAGGAATGAAAATTGGATTGATGAAATTACCTTAGAGGCATCGGAATTGGGAGTGGTGCAAGTTATGTGTTGGTGGAACAGCTAGTCGAACCTATAAAGGAAATCCAGACAAACAACGATGATAAAGAAGGAGCGATAAAGGGTTTATCGTGTATAAAGCCACAGGCATTCATGGATGAATGCACAGCAACAGAAATGACAAAGTCCACAGCGACTTCCTTGTTGAAGCTACTATTGGGATAAACTATTTGCCGCACTATTTCTCACCATATAATATGTACATAACTCAGAGAGAATAATGCAATAATTTTACAGAAATCTGTCGCAAAGAATACCGAAGCTGGATATAGCAGAAATCGACCCATCCCAAATCCAGATGAAGTCTTAGAGTGTATCTTCCTTGACCGGGGGTGCCGATAAGCCCTCGGGAATTTGAGTATTCATACGAATTGTGTAATATCGAATACTTGTGATAACCTTTTCCTTTTTACAGTTCAACTTCCACAAGAGAGCACCCGCTACCGTATACTCCATGTCCAACTGGTATGTTTGACCGAGTTTCAGATAGTCAACATACTAACTAGGGTCTTGACAACACGGAGTGTGTGCAAGTGGATCAAGAGCAGATTTCATATTGACGGCAGACTCTAAGTTTATGCGAAGGCCTGTCACTCGGACCATTGACCCGCAGTAAGAAAGCATGCAAACGCTGTGTGTGGGTCGAGTACGTGTTTAGTGGCCCGAGGCACCCAGATGATTAACTACGTAGTTAGGCAAAAAAAAAAAAAGCAGAACGCCTTGGTATTTTAATCCATTTCCTGTACTAGATAAATAGAAAATGAGCAGCTTTCTATTACATCAATTTAAAGCCTTCAAGGTCAGGTTTTGAGAATAAAAATTGGAAATAGGCTGACATATTGCTGTCAGAGAAAAGCCGGTGTCTCGTAGGCGAAATCAACAGGGCCTCACCGGGAGGCGGTGTTCTTATGGCTGCCGAGATATTTGATGTTCTCATACTCCCCGGGCGATCAAGAATCCCTTTTGATGAGCCCAGAAATTTGCCGATGAACAGCTCATCTGGAAATGCAGCTGTTTTATCCACCGGGATATTTGTGACATAACTCGCTGCACTATTTAATTAACAGCAACATGAGTTGCGGACTTTAATTTGTCGTTCTCGCGCGATCTATGAAGTGGGGCATTCTATGACCTAAGATAGCTTGAAGCTTTTCTTTCCTCCCATAAACAACATTTAGTAACTGCTCCAATGCCTTTATTGGTGACTGCCGGATCTCGAGCTCGGATCGCCGGCGCTGGCGATGTTTCCGCTGTGATTCACATAGTTATGCCCGTCTCTCCTAGTTCCCGTCAAGCATCAGTAAAGATTTATGTAGAAAGCAATTGCGATTGAGGTTTCGACCTCTTTCATTGGATTGTAAATTACAAGCACTGGAATCCTAGAAAACAAGATGATGCTTATTCAAAGAACTGATGGGTATGGCTTTGCTCTCTAAGTCTAAACAAGGATCCGACACTTCAGTGCCCGCTCCTTTGACGATATGACTAATAAGTGCAAATATTACCTTCGAGTTTCCTTTTTCTTGTCTATATTGCTCAATCGGTAGGACAAACCCTTTAAAGTTCACCTAAGTCGTAGCTTTAACAACAGCACTGATACTGCGAGCAGTGTGGTCGATATTGGAGCTGTTAAGCCCACTAAAGGAAAGAAACATGTCAGCTTAATGTGTACTCCCAAAATATGCTCATGAGACATACGCGATAGAGATTCTCCCAGAGTCTTGAAGATACACATGGTACTTGTCCCGGAGGAGAGTGACCTGTTCGACGGATAGTCCAACATATCTAAAGGAAGTCAGCATGGAGAGCCCCCCTGAGTCCGATCTTGATAACACTTACGAAAACATTCCCCTCTGTTCAGTGATATGCCTCCAGCTACCTGGTGTTTCCAACTTCTCCAAAGCTTCCCTTAGCGCAACTCGACGGTTGTTGAGTTGGTTTGCCATATCGCGCACTTCCTCTCGCCATTGGCGCTCTAAAACCTCATCTGACAGAATTGTTTCAACAATCCTGGACCCAAAATCGGGTGGCGCGCCAGACTCTGATCTTGCAAGTAGACTGAATTGCGCTTCAATATTCTTTCCCGCCTGCTCGTTTGGAACGAGAACCGAGATAATTCCAACGCGCTCGCTATAAAGCCCAAAGGACTTTCCGTACGTTGAGACGAAAACAAACGGGATTTCCTTCTCAGCAAACAAGCGAACGCCTGCAAGGTCCGCGTCAATATCTCCTGAGGCAAATCCGGGGTATGCGGCATCGAAGAAAGCCAAGTGACCACGCTCTAAGAAGATGGAAGCTAGCTCTTGCCACTGTTCTGGTGATGGATCACATCCAGTTGGGTTCTGGGCTCCAGACTGGACAAGAATGACGGATTGAGTTGGCAAGGATTTGATGGTGTCAGAGAACTTCTCAAAATCGAAGGTGTTTGTCTTGCTGTTAAAGTAAGGCAGAAAACTGGTCTTAATTCCTGCAGACTGGAATACGAAAGGATGATTCACTGGGACCTGATCAGAATTACTTCCGTATGTATTAAAAAGAGACGACTTACACCACGAGTCGGTCGGAAGGAAAATCTCGGGGTTTCCATTCTCCTTCCAGGGTCCATAATGATTTTTCAATAGAACTGCACCAGCATGGCATCCTCCACATGCGCCAAGAGTTTGCGCTGAGACTATTCTAAGAAAGGAAGTCAGCTCTTGATCAGCTCTTGATAGGTTTTGTAAAGAGCATATCTCGCTTCCTTTACCTTTTCTCACGCAAAAGACGACTATCGGCCCCAAAAAGCAGCTTGGAACTCAAGTCCCTATAACCCGGGGAACCCACAGCGGAAGGGCGATACTCATGATGCCAATCAGGATCATTGAATATTCTGTTCTTTGCCTGTAATATGAATATCAAACATTTAGCGATGTATCTCGGGTGTAGAATGCTAAACTTTGGGGAGTGGTATATATACCTCTTTCACACTTGGCTGCAAGTATGCTTTACCTTCGTCCGTTTTGTACACGCCCACAAGGAGGTCAGTTCTGTTGGGATCAGTATCGGCTCGGAACTTGTGGGAGAGAGCTGCAAGGCCATCTAAATATGCTTTCTTAATTCGGGTTCATGAATGCGTATCAATTGTATCATTTACCTGCTGCTCGGGCCGCTGGGACACCCTGAAAGGGATCCGGAAAAGTAGTTGTTGCTATGCTACCCATTTTGTTTCTGCTGATGAGCGGGGAAAATGGGATTACTGTTAGATCTTATAGCTGCGGGGAAATATGTGGCTTAGAGTGATATTCATCCAGTAGCACGTTATTGGTAAAACGCCATCATGTCGCAATATTAGAAATGTGTCAAATAGTCTATTACTATATCCTATCTCTCCATCAGGAACCGTTTCTATGGTCAACCTACTCGCGATATCGGCCTTCTCTCCCGTAGAGGTCCGGAAATGAATAATCAAATAAAATATGTGAAACATACAGCGCCCTTCAGACTGACACTGACACATATGGTGAAGTAATTGAGTGACAAGCTAGGCCCGATACAACGGTTTGAAAAACCAAGTGCACAAAAAATTATAATACTAGGTGCTTGTATGTACAATCTACATTGATAAAATCCGTAAACGCGTCTCTTATACGCCACGACCGTTTATAGCGCTCGATGCCTTGGTGCCTTATCTTGGCCTTAGTTATCTCTGAATCCTGCCAGATTTTAGACCGCTTTTAGGCCGCTCTATGCATAGTGTACACTATGTCGTAGCCCATTCGGCGCAGAATAACTTTGCGTCATGGTCCTAAAAATGATGCTTTTCATGCCATACAAAATTTGTATAACTCCAATTTTGGGATGGTGTATAAGTAAAAAAAATGAAGGTTTTAAAACCATATAAATCAATGTCTCACCATACCTATAGGAATTTCAAACTTTATCACTGCACATCTACAACACAAGGTGTTTACAAATCTTACCCAATTTATATGGAGCCAAATCCGCTTGTTCTGAGAATGCATCCACTTCGAACGGCCCTCGGCCAATTTCAAGAAGAGTCCCTAGAAGGCAAATCTTTACAAGAGATGGCTCACTTAATCGGTGCAACCCATCACTTCGTCCTCTTATCCAGTTAGATAGGCGAAGAGACTATGCCTTTGGATGATAATTAAAACAAGGAACTCAATCTCGAGAAATAGTCCGCTAGAACATCAGTTTTATTTAACATTTAACTAATATATGGAGGCTGTGTATAGCCGAAGGTACTGTAATATTCGCATCAGAACAGAACATGAATAGAATCAAAAACCAGGGATCCATCTGCTGACTGCATTTGCAATGGTTAGAAATCCGTACCCAAGCCTCAATCGCCATACCAGGCGATTACATCCATTCGCACTGAAGTGTGTTTCCATGTTATTCACTGTCTTCTGGGCAAATTTCTGTCCACGAGGAAACAGCTCGCGCTCGTATTTCTCAATAGCCTTGTTCAGTGATGGAAATTTGCCCATTTTCAAAGATACAAGGGTATTACCAAGTTCCAGTGCGTCAAGCATGGCTGCATTCACTCCAACTCCAGCAAATGGTGTCATCAAATGAGCGGCATCCCCCAGGAGAGTCACCCCAGGTCGTGGATCCCATTTGATTCCAACTGGAAGCATGTAAAGTGGGCGCGGAATCAATTTGTCGGTACTTTCCAAAATCATTCGCTTCAACTTATTTGCAGAATCGTTGTAGTACCGTTCCACCAATTCTTTGCGGGCAATATCAGGCTGTGTCCAATCAATGCCGCAGTCCTTGGTAAACCCCTCCGGCACCTTGAGACATGCGTAGGTCCGGATGCTACCATCCCCTATCCTCTGAATTTGGATGGCTCTGTCTGCATCGAAGGAAAACAGGCTTCCACGGCCGACGTAATCTCCCATCCAGGGGTGGTTCTGGTTGACGTCCAGCGCCCACAACTCAATCGCTGTGATTCCCGAGTAAAATGGCTCAACATCGGTAAGCAGATTGCGCGTATGCGACCAAGCCCCTTCTGCGCCCACGATGAGATCAAAGTCCTTCTCCACGGATCCATCACGGAAATGCAAGTTCCAGGTATCGGTTCGTCCGCCGGAAACAACGCTGGTGAGTGTTTTGTCATAATGTACGTTCTCTCCATCCAGATTTTCGAGAAGGATATCCTTTAATTTTCCACGGTCGATTTCCGGTCGATGAGACATACTTTTTTCATTTTGTACAGGTGGTTGCGACGTGTTTCCATCCCAGAGAACCACGCCATCTTGCTTGACCACTTTGAGAACATCACTTTCGGGCCGTGCATGCTGGATAAATGCATCCCATAGACCGGCTTCGCGGAGTGCAGCCTGACCTGCCTTTGGATGTAGATCAAGAGTACCTCCTTGGTTCCGCTCGTTCGGGGATGCATCATGTTCGAAGAGCGAAAAAGGGATGCTATTCTTCTGCAAAATATTTGCTAGCGTCAGACCAGCAGGTCCTCCGCCGATGACGGCAATCTTGGGGAAGGAATCCATCTTTAAAGGGTTATAATTACTGAGCCCTATTGTGCATAAGCGGATGGTATAAATAATACGTTAGCTCTCGGCCTTATGGGGCCGGCTCGGAGTTGCGTGCATTCGGTGGTAATCTTTCGCTCGGAGATGTACACATCGGGACGGTGATGCAAATCAACTGAATGGGGGAGCTCCGAACTCCTGCCATGCTCTTACCTCCGGGAATTTTTCGAATAAAATTTTTATGTTCGGTGAAAGACTTTTTATGTGTTATTTTTGTAAAGCAATAAAATCACCGTCGTTGGGCCTGTGTAGACCTCCGCAGAGCCAAAACCCAACCCGGGCCCACCTATGAGCTATGGGCTTGTGCGGGTTAATAGGCCCCTAAATGAGCCCTAAGCAGTATAAACATGCGGAGAATTCTGATACCAGATAAAATCGAACTGCATTTTAGGAGTTTTAAAATTCCCCTTCGTTTTACTTTGAATACGGTAGACCACGACCAGAAGTTAGATTCACCGGTGGGTATAGGGAAGACCTCTGTGGGCTTTGACTCCATGAAGCTAGTTCAATCAATCAATAAATCAAAGTTCAACTAAGCTATTGCAGTCTAACTAGTTGCGTATGACTATGCAGGCACTTCATCCAGCTGAAGCAAGAACCCCAAGCCAAACGCAGAGCGGGATCTCTCCCAGAGAGTATGTATATATAGAGACAAATCTATAAAGAGTGTGGAACGAGCCCATTCCCATAAATCAAACCCATACATAAGAAATCAACCCATAATGAAATCAACCCATAATGATAGTCATGGAGTGCGCCCTCCACCTTCTATCTCTCACTTCTCTCACTTCTCTGCTCTCTCCCCTGTCTCATTTTCAATTGATGTTTGTCGACTTTGGCTGAGTTCTCGTGTCACAGCATCGTTCTCGTCATTGGCTAATACCCATCGTCTTCCACATCTAGATCCATTGCCGCGAGGCCTGTTGGTTCTTTGTCGTCGTCCTCGATCCCAACGTGTTGAAACTGCTGGAGGAGACCTGTTCGGTGCATAAAGTTGACCACGTAGCGGGTGACCTCCGGTTTGACACGATCTTGTCGTACCCGCATTCAGCCACTATCTGGAGGCTGATAGCCCGCGCAAAGATTGGGAGCGGTGCGGAGCGCCAATACTAAAATCAAATTACCGACGCCATGTGGAGGGTTGTGCAGGGAGGTGCCAAGAATGCCAGTCAGCAGAAGTAAGTTGTATTAGGCCGAAGGGTGGCACAGCGAGCTGCAAGTTCTGCAGGGAACGCAAATCAACATGCTGTGAATTTAGTCACCAACAGGACGCCGAGTCAGCCTCTCGGGCGTGTGATCGTTGTGGAAGCATGATTGGGCCTAACAGAATGCCGGATCATCTACGCCGTTGCAAAGGCAGGTGCAGCGAGTGTAGGAAAGCTAATGTACCATGCGTCTGGCAAGGACAGAAAGGCTGCTGTGACCGCTGTGACACACTCCAGTGTGAGTGCGCTGATTTCACTCACAACAATCTAGCCATAGTTGAGTTCGCGACATGCGATCGCTGCCAGGACACGGTTAATGTATCGGCTCGTCTCACGCCGATATACTCGACACGACGGAACAACCGTGCAAGCACTGCGGCACGATGTGGTTAGAACGCCGACTTCAATGGCACGAGGATCGTTGCAAAGGAAAGTGTGGCCACTGCCAGGATCTCGGCATGCCTTGCTCTCGCTTGAGAGGGGGAATGAAAGGAGGAAGATGGGACTGCGACCGATGTACTGAGGATCAAGCTCAGTGCGACAGACCGTGGGTTGAAGAGAAGGGATGAGCTTGATGAGGACGTTTCCGTAGGTAGATGACCGCTGCATACACCCGGGCAACACGAATTGATTAGTTGCACTCGCCCACCAATTGTACATGGTTCTCGGGGGGCGGGTTTCATACAATATCATGATTGATTCTATCACTCATCTCATTCTATGTGTCTTTCTGGTAGTCTCAAAACGCCATCAATTCCAATTTCTATGGCTGACTATATTGCAGAGTTTCACCTCCAGTTCGTTTCTATGCATTTTGGTCTCAATCACATCGTCTGATTCGCGTTCCCTTCTCTTCTCCGCAACACAAGTGATCTATGTTCTGTTCAGCTTCACTCTGTCGCCTATTCGAGCTCAATAGTGCCAGGGGGCTTCGAGGTTCTAGAAAGGCGAGGTTAGCTTGAGGCTCAAGAGTAATAGAGGTGGGCAAAGTCTTCTACTTACAAATCATAGACAACACGGGCAACACCCTCGACCTGGTTGCAAATGGTGCGCGATACGTCCTGGAGTAGACAGGTTAGTAAATGTAGGATGGAAAGAGTACTAGCGGTTTAGGAGTATGAGGATGGGGTTCTCACCTTGAGGAAGGCGTTATCAAAGTCAAACACGTCTGCGCTCATGAAATCTTTAGTGCCAACGGCACGGAGAATGATGATGTAACCCCAAACTCGCTGATCACCAAAGACACCAACACTGCGATTAGTATCGAGACCGGCGAAGGCTTGGGAGATCTAGGAGAAAAAAGTTAGCTTGTACCCGTCCTCCCTTTTATGACTAGCTCGACTTACCTTGTCGTAAAGACCGGCCTCCTTGATCTTGGTGATGAAAATGTGGTCGGCCTTGCGGGCAATCTCCACTCGTTCCTTGGTAACGTCACCGAGGATACGAATGGCGATACCAGGGCCCGGGAAGGGGTGACGGTTGACCAACGACTCGTGAATGCCGAGCTTGCGACCAATTGCCTATACAACTTAGTAATTGAAGATACCATTCAATGCAAGGATTAGCATACCCTAACTTCATCCTTGAACAAAAGTCTGAGCGGCTCAATCAACTATGATAGAAGTCCTGTTAGCCTTTGCGTTAATGAAGAGATAGATAGGAAGTAAACTTACACGCAGGCCTTGCTGAACGAGCCATGCTTGTCAGTAAGTAAATCAAACGATACCAGGCCACATGGACTTACGCCGTTCATCATCCGCTATATGCTGGTTAGTTGAGATACTTTTAGGAAGGTGGTATTGCTTACCTCAGGCAAACCGCCAACGTTGTGGTGAGCTATTGTCAGGTCAGATTTTGTACGCTTCTTTTTGATACGTTGTGGGCAGTCTTCTGTTCTCTTGGTCTACTTACTCTTAATAGTGGCCGAAGGGCCGCGGAAGCTCAACGATTCGATACTAAATGGGATTAGTTTTTTTGGACCTGGCAGTTAGATTAAAACGACTTACACGTCGGGGTATAATGTGCCTTGGAGGAAGAATTCCACCTTTCCGGAGTTAGGGGTGTTCTCTGCTTCTTGCTCGATCTTGGTGTTGTTAGCCAGTGAAAGTCTCTTGGAAAAGGTTAAACGTACCCTGATAGCCTCTTTCTCGAACAGATCGATAACTTCGATTGTCAGTGCCATATCACAAAGCCATAATGACAAAATACCCACAAGTGGACCCAATGATTTTCCGCTTCTTTTCAGGATCAGAAACGCCCGCAAGACGGCTCATGAACAGGTCGCCAGCCTCAACAACTGTGAGGTTAATACCGAGGTGCTTGCCGAGGTTAACCTTGACCGCCTCGCACTCATTCAGACGCATGCATCCGGTGTCGACGAGGATGGCTTTGAAGCGATCTCCAATAGCCTCACGCATTAGGGCCGCTCCAACAGTACTATCAACTCCGCCGCTAACGGCCCCGAGTACGAGCGCTCGATCGCCAACAAGCTCTCGAATACGAGCGATCTCGAGCTCGGCGAAGTCGCCCATTTTCCAGTTTGGTTGAGCTCCACAGACATCAACACTGAAGTTGCGAAGGATATCGGTTCCGCGGGGTGTCTAAACAATGTTAGAGAGGTTGTAGTGTCAGGGGTTCAAGTGACGAACGTGTTCTAATTCGGGGTGGAATTGCACACCTAAATTTCTAACGTTAGAATCTTGCTTGGCCCTAAGAAAAACACCCGAAAAAAAAAAACCGAAAGAAACCGACAAAAAGCCAAGGAAAGACAGCTTAAAGGGGAAACGAACCAAAGATCGGCTTCTCCTTGTGCGCGATGCTAGCGTATTCGGAGTTCTTAGTGGCACCAATGACCACAAAATCCTATTGAAGTTAATAAAAAGAGGCCCGGAAAAGAATATACTTCACTAACCGTAGGCAAGCTAACTAGCTTGTCGTAGTGGGACATGAACACAGGAATCTCATCGCCCAAACCAGCGAAAAGCCGGTCGACATTACTATTAACCTTAGTGATTTTGACGTCGGCGTGACCATACTCTGTGAGGAAAGTGTCAGAATTGATTTCAGATAGCATTTTAAAGGTTGCAAACCTCGTGCCTCTCCGCGGGCAACATTGGTCGAGTTGATTCTCCATGCGATCTCCTGGCAGCCATAGCTAGATGAATATGATTAGTGCCGATTTTATGCCGGAGTGTGCGAAAGCAAGCCATACCAAATACCCCTATAAATCGCGCGTTAGTTGATTCAAAATTGAGCGAACAAAAGGCAGAAAGCACACTCACAGAATGGGTACACCAAGGTCAAAAACAGCGGGGTCAACATCTGCACAAATAAGTATACACAACCGGACGTTTAGAGGAGGAAAACCTTACGGGGCGAGCCCTCGTCGTAGACAGAAGCAGGACCTATTATCTGAGTCAAACCTGGGCACAAACAATGCAGCCATGACTTCATACCTCCAGAGAACACAATTCCTTTAGGCTTCCATGTCAGATCAGCGATCTTAGTGGTGCATGGAAGCAGCTCAGCGAAGACGCCAATAGCCCGAAGTCGACGTAGGATAAGGTGGCTGGTTTGAGACTTTGACAATGAGTCAGCATTTGCCATTGGACGAGGTTTCAGGAGCCAGGCAGTAGTAATGAAGCTCCGTTATCTGGAAGGGACCGAAAGAGGGGCAGAGGGGATATCCGATACATACGCCGAAATCGAGAACGAGTATAGTCTAGAAAATTGAGTGTTAGCCAATCCTTTCTTTAAAATCGATTGCGGCTGCACAGTGATAGAAGGAAGTTGGAGAGCAAGGACAAGTGAGTTTCAAAGCTTGCCATTTTAGCTCTCCGTGGGATGATGATGGTACGTACGTCAAAGCTGTTGTGAGGCGCTTCGTCTGTGACGTTAGGAGCCATTATGATCGTGGTTTCGGCGTATCGAGGGGATTGGCGGGGTTCACAAAGTCAGAGATAGGAAAGAAAAAAACTAGATGGTACATTTACCGCCTCCGGAATAGGATACCGCCCTTTAAATAATGACTTGTGATTCGAGAAACATTTTTTAGAACGGCAGTACCCGTAGCAACGCCCCTCACCCCTCAATCCGGGGGTCTTTTCGAGGGCGGTCTGGCCTGGTTGGTATGGCAGAACTAGAAGGCGGTCTAGGGGTTGTCCTATAGAGGAAACCCCTCCTAACTAGTCAATATTGTTCCTCAAGCAAGCATCCACTTTGCCAATCCATCATCATCATCATCTGGCCCTGTGGGCCCCTAGTAATTCTTACTTGTATTCATGCAATAGTCATGCAACATTGCGGGCACAGATCTTGCCTAATATGTATGTGCTTCCAGGGTTGAGGTCCCGACGAACAATGGTTAATGTAAGAACCCGTCGACTTTGCATCTACGGTGTGGGAGGTGCAATTTAAGAGGTCAGCAATTAAAGAAGAAGATACTTTGATTTATTTAATTATAAAAATACGCCTCGAAAGGACTACTAGAGGAACGTAGCGCACGTGCCGTATTATCTATATCTATGTGACTATTGAAATTATTGCTTTTGAACGGGGAAACGAATGTATATTATATATATCTATCGTGTATTAGATCACGAAGATCTAGCCCAATCCTCACTGTATGAACTGGCTCCCGTCTCTGACCACGTTTGGGAATCCTTGAGACTAGGATATCCGCTCTATTTCCTTCATTATGGAACCATTTGAATATGTACCCCATATCCATAATCATAGCCGTAAGTCCAACTCCAAAATTTATATACGTAGCCGGTAGCGGTCGACCAGTTGTCTCCTAGAATATCCGTGCCAACTTATTATAGGTCAGCTCATCACCGGCCAGCGAGAGCGTACGGCCTCGATACGTCTCCGGATTCAAAAACACCTCCACGGCGACAGCCAGCAATGTCTGGTGCGAGGTTCTCGTAAAATGCAGATGGCCGGAGTATCTTCCATGTCAAAGTTAAATCCTTGCTCCTTTTTAGAAGATGATGCTCGATACGGTGTTTTTGTATGAAGTGCAGAATGTTGGTCGAGTTGTTGATGGATTTAGCACCGTCGCGGTCCACAGAAGAGTAGATAAAGTGCTCCGCATTGCGCTTGAGTGCTTCGTGAAACAGGGATATTCCTTGGCGTTCCTCCAATGCACCATCGCCAATCGCAGCCTCGGAGTTGAGAGTTGACTGTTACTCGTCCCGGCGTTACATATGAATTAGAAAGGTTAAAAAATACCCAAACGCTGAAAACGCTCCATATCGGCTTCGAGGCTAGAGAACGGGATTTCTTGAATAGCTCATAGGGCCGGTCCAGGTCTTCTTGAACAATGTTGATAGTGGAACAATTTGAGTAACTTTTGTGCCGATCTAGACTAGGGATTGGGGCCTTTTGATCAGCCAGCCTCCTTGTTTGCCGGTAGTGTCTGTGGTGAGAATTGCACTCATAGTTATAGAGTATAAGCCGTGCGGTTTGGAAAAAGACAGCGGAGGGATGTGGATTGGAGCCTTTTATTAAGAAACAGAGCCCCCTTAGCCTCCAGAATCAGCTCTATTAGTTGATGTCTAGGGGTTGAAATTTTCTGGTCCAAATGCCGCGCGGATGGCCACACATTGCCATTAGAATAGTCGAGAAATACCAATATGGTAGCAGCAAGATGATTCAAACATATGTTTAGTTTCCCTTAAATTTCAATCATCACCTCGGTGCAGACTTGTATCTACTATTGTTTCCCTGTAAATGTCCATAGATGAAGGGCCAGCTTCCTGGTTTAACGATGTCTCTGTTGTTGATGGTTCTAGATCCTGCGAAGTCCAGATCGAGGCAATACGCAATGAATCTGCAGGGAACGAAAAATGGGTCTCCTGGATTTGATCTTCGGATACCTCAATCTGGGAAGTATGTTGTTGGTTGTCACGCGTTGTAGCAACACGCTGGATGAGATGAGAAAGCGGCTCCCAAAGAACCCACCCCTTCGGTGGCCCATCACGTTGCCACCATTGATACGTGAGGATTGCGATTGTCCACGCACGATCTGCAAGGGCAGACGGGGGGCGAACGCAAAGCTCGGACAGAATGAAGGCAAAAGCATGCCACTGGCGATACATTTGGAACATCCATGACCATTGTCTTGTCTCCTCGCTACTTTCGAGAAGATGTGCAAATCCCAATATTTCAATGGCCGTCTGGAAAAGAACCTCGCGACGTTGCTGCCAGACTTTGGTGCTCAATTCGCCCGTTCGTTGTAGACTTAAATGGGCGGTCAACCATAACCGCGCCAGGGCAACCCGGGTAACCGTGGCAGCGACCCACTGAATGGGGATAGTACGGTCGCAGAATCGAAGCCATTGGTTCTCGATGAATGTGTTAAGCTCATAGAGTGCAGTAGTCGTGTCCTCAATTGTTAATTGATTTGAGCTGAGCTTTGGGCTCGAGCCGTGCATTAATTGACGATACCTCATGTTGAACTCGCACCGAATCAGGAAGAAAGTTGTTTCAGTAAATCCCGTTCTCCCCATGAAAGGCTCTTCCGATTCGGGGGACAGGTCGCTATCATCGGTATTCAATGGCAGCTCGGTATCGTAGGTTCCTTCAAAAATCTGGGGAGTTGTAGCTTGATGCTCCGAGGTCTGTATATCCAACAAGTAAATGTGCCACCATAATCGACGGCGCATTTCCGTATCAAAAGGCTCAATCCCAAGCTTTGTTCCATCTCTGTGTAGGCCCAATCCCTGTGCAAGCCTTAATACTACTGCTGTCATGGCCCAGACAAATCGTACATCACCAGATCGCCATCTAGCGATCAAGAACAGTACTGCGGCCTGTACAATGGTAAGTTGTTTGGCATGTAGAAAGTCTGCACGGGCAAGGGCCTGCTCTGTCGCAAAGCGGTAGTGCTGCAAGACAGATTGGTGATCTTCTCCTAGCTGATCACGACACTCCTCGGGCTCCATGCTCGTGACGGCCGCAAAATACACTGCAAATACAAGCGCTTCAGAGCTAGGATCAAGGAAGTCTGCGTTGGTTGCTGCTTTGCCGATTAGTTTACGAATGCTCGGCCTGTGGAGAATCAAGACGAGCGGGGCAACATTTCTCTCATAAACATCCCATAGGGCTAAACTAGTGACTGGCGACGGGTGTAAATCGTGAAGATTGTAGGCGACTGAACGGAACCCGAAGAGAAATGTGTTGGGGTTCTCATTTAACTCTGGCTCATTTGGGGATGCGCTTTGTCGACATCTGCTAGTTTTGATCTTGAAGCGAGATCCATACAGTCAATCAGCTGAAAGTGACACCAAGAAGTCCAAAACAAACCTCTTTTTGAAAGCTCACAAGTGCCTCATGGTTCACATATCGACTGGTGTCGCCGTCGACAATCAATTGACCAAATTTTCTATCCTGAACATTCACAAGCCTGCCGCTCAATGAGCTATCCCGAGAAAGAAGATCCGGGGAGGCGCTACTGCGGGAACGGAGTGTTTCTTCGTTATTCGAATCGATATTGGTCATTCTTCGATTGGCTATCTGCAGCTGTAGCTCAAGATCTTGCACACGTGACACCAGCTCGGCTTTCAACGCTCGCTTTTTCCTCCGTGGCGCGCGACCTGGAGGAGGAAACACGCATTCCATCCCTAGCTTGACACAGCTGGCGCAGGGCAGCGTTTTGCTACAGCGCGTTTTTCGCTGGTTACATTTTTGACAGCTGCGGGTTTGCGGCTCATTTTTCCGAACTGCTGCCCCATCCAGGCTCGAAATTGTCGCCATGATCCGAAAGACGTTAGGTTCCGGTGCAAAGTAGGTGTAGGCCTTGGGGTGGCCAATGATTAGATGTGGTGGAGTCGCGTCGGCCTTAATTTACCGCCCGATGATGATTCAGCAAAATATATTCAACATGTATGCGCTGCATGGTTACAAATCTCGGTCCTATAATCAATTTGATTAAGAAATGGGAAAATAGGTTGACAAAAAGCTATAAATGAGGCCATGGCTTCAGTGTTGGATCACCCACCCATCATCGCTTCGCTTTGTTAACCCAAACCCTCTTCTATATATATTCTCGCCACCATCACCATGTCTATCACTGTTGGCATCGCAGGTATCACCGGCAAATTTGCCAAGAGACTTGTTTCCCATTTGTTGAAGCAAGATGGTGTCTCCATCCGTGGATACTGCCGTGACCCCAGCAAGGTCCCAGAGGCCATTTCTTCATCACCCCAAGTGACTATCTTCAAAGGCGATGCCCTCGACAACGAGGCAATCCGCACTTTTGTCACTGGCTCTGACGTGGTGGTCTGCTGCTATCTTGGAGACGACACATTGATGGTCGACGGACAAAAGGCATTGATCGATTCGTGCGAAGAATCCCAGGTCCCTCGTTATGTGGCTAGTGATTGGGCGCTGGACTACACGAAGCTCAAGCTCGGCGAGTTATTCCCCAAGGACCCCATGATTCATGTCAAGGCCTACCTTGACACCAAGAAGGTTCAGGGGGTTCACATCCATGTTGGTGGTTTCATGGAACCCATCTTCAGCTCCTTTTTCAACATCTTCGATCCTTCGACCAATACTTTCCGCTACTGGGGAGATGGTAGTGAGATCATGGAAGGCACCACCTATGAGAACGCTGCGGAATTTACTGCTGCAGTGGTTGTGGACCCCAAGGCTACTGGTATCATTCGATGTAAGTCAAATTAGGAGCATTCACTTGGACGGATTCCTAACATACCCTTGCTCAGTCCTTGGTGGCCGCTCTACAATCCAGGAAATTGCCCAATCATTTGCAAAGGTCCATGGCATTAAGCCCACTCTTGAGAGCCGTGGTTCCCTGGAGGAACTATATAAGACCATGCATGACAAGCGGGAGAAGAACCCCGCAGATATCTACGGTTATATGTCACTGTAAGTACCCCACCTGACCCGGTCCATAATGAAAGGCCGATGCTGACACATATAGCTTCTTCTATTACTATTGGATCAATGGTCAGACCTTTGTAGGTACGGATTTGGACAATGCCAAGTACCCTAGTGTGCAGGCGATTAGCTGGGAAGACTTCATCCGCCAGTGGCCATTGGAACAGCTGCCAAATGCCTACTTTTCACTTAGTGCATAGGGTGGTATATACATAGTTAGCTATTATCATCGCTTATAGGGCAGTGATAATCCGCAAGGGGCCATTGCAATGACCAGTCGCTAGTATCGTATTTCCAGCATCATAAATTGCCAGTGGACAATTGGAATTCATATTAACAACCCATGTCAGCCGAATCGTGAGATCGGAAATCATTAGAGCAAAACAAAAAACATACAACAGTGAGGATTCGCTGGTGGTCACCCACCCAACTACTAACTCACCGGCGTGTGGCTTAAGTACGGCTGAGCGGACGGGAAGCCCTGTTTTCCACACCCTATGGTCGTATGTATCATGATATGTGTGGAAGAGGATCATAATTAGGTAAAATGCAAGGGGTTTGGTGGTAGACGAAAGGTAAGGGGGGGTAGGGGGAGTGGGATGATGAGAGGTGTGGGAGGCCGCCGAATTACGGTTCAGCCTACCGCCCATCAGGAGTCTATGATTACCCTCTTGATAGTCTCGATGACGTGGATAGTTCTACAAGGTTAGAACAAAAACTTCTCTGAATTATTAACAAATACGAGCATATTCACAATAACTTCAAACCTTATTCTGGACTCTGATGTTTAACGCAAAGGTGTCCTTCATCTTCCTTCATCTTGATATACACCCTGTGTGGAATCTGGTAGTTCAAGACCAGTATCTTTATTCGGCTTTCATGCAATCTTTGTTTGTCTTTGGTGCTGTCAGATGCATAAGGCCTGCAACTTCACCGTATATAGAGAGAGACCCAGATCCCTGTTTATTGAAACCCTAACTGCCCTTTCTCCTATTATCGTATACTTGGCTTTATATTACTATTGGGCTTGGTTAATGGTCCTTCAGAAAGATACAGTGTTCTTTGAGATATATGTGATTTCCCTAGGATCTCAACCTACTACACTCATGTAAGCTGGCTATCATTTATGCGCCATAAATTTGCTTGACAGATGCAGTTTATAACCAAGCTTTCACTTCTCTCTTCAGTCAACCTCAGTTCTCTATGATATTGATTCTCACTTCTTATCATCTTTATCAAGCATCCCTCTGATGTACTGACCTTCCTTTCTCCATCATATTCCCTAGCTCGGTTTTTCATATCATTTAAATATTTCAATTCGGTTTAATTCCTTTCAGTTACCACTCACATTCAAAGGAAATGCCATTCAACGGCCGCCTTCGTGTTGTCACGCCCTTGGTACGTTGTTTTCTACTTCGGTCAGACAGTAAATCTCGCTGACCTCCATTCTTTCTGACATATAGCAAGCCGAACGGATACTAGCAGCGTATCTCGGTTTTGACAATGTTGTCGACCCCCAGCGGTTCGTGATTATGTGGCCATGTATTGAGGCTGCACAACTTTTGTCTGCTTTTCCCGGCCTAACTCACGAGAATCTCGAGTTTCCGATGATCGATGAAGCTAGTCAAGCAGCGGAACAAAACCCCCAAGTGGGTCGCCTCACTAATCACATCCAAAACCGCTGGGTCGTACGCGTGCTGATGGTAATGCGACACAATATTGGAGTTTACCAAACCAACACGCTTGAGCAGAACAGAGCTCGAGCTGCCGCAGTGATCAATAACACATCAGCTACCCTCTGGATCCCGGACCACATCCTGGAGGAAGATGAATTCCCTCCTTCACCGCTGTCTCTGTCTCCTTGAATATCTTGCAGTTTCTCACGGTTCAATGGAGAAAAGGGAAAGATACCTAGATGTTCGTGTGTACTGCTCGGATGACGACCTTGAGGTCACCGAGGAGGACATCCCTGGGTGGATGAGACATACCATTTAAGATAAACAAGGACAATATATTCTGGTTCGTGAGATAACTTTTGTCGGTTTGACACTCCATATGACAGAAGCAACGGTAGCTATTTCGTCAGTGATACCACTGTTGGTTTTCGCACATCTACAACGATCCCATTTTACTGCTGCCTTTGCTGTTGCAATACCTGGAAGTTTCCCACGGCTTGTTGGCCAGATTGGAGCGATATCTAGATGCCGGTGTGCAATATCCTAGTGGTGAATTTAATGCCACCGAGTATGATGTGCCTTTGTGAATGAAATACTCGCTATAAAAGAAGTAATGGCAAGTTATTTGGCTGGATTATTCCAGACCATATCCTGGGGGAATATGGGCTCCCTCTGCATCCAAATCCTTGACTAACCGTGAGGTTTTATAAGCCATATTTAATCCCATTCCACCGTTGTCTCTGCCTGCTTCAGTATCTGGAGCTTTCACACGGCTCGTTTGCTGCACTGGAAAGGTATCTAGATGCACATGTGGAGTGCAGAGAAGACGAGCTTGAAGTCACCTAGGAAGAAATCCATCTATAGGGAGCGCCAGCGTCCGTATAGAAGCATCATAGTAGCTGTACAGTAACTCTGCAAATTGAAATGTATCCCTCATTACCACAATGGGTTCATTTAACTATATGAAGGATTTGTTCCTAATATATTTGTTCTACACAAAACGTGCAGCTTGGCCATAATCACTCGGGCGATCCTCTACCGTCACGGCAACTCCGTAATTAACCATTATATTCCGCTTGTCACTCGGGTGCGTCAATTTTTCCTGGCTGCTTGATGGACTAATAGAACGGTATGCACTCGCCGACTGGTATACCTCCTCCTTCCCCCTAAACCCGTTCAAAGGGACATCAGTTCCCACAAATGCACCCGAGCGGTGCGATGGTATACCACTGCCTCCCCGGCCCCTCAAGTTGTACGTGTCATATGGGTGGGATGCCTTGGAGGGCGAGATGGCGGTTTTAAGAACGCGATAGAGGCCGGGGCAACATCCGATCATGACAGCTAGACGAATGCCGGTTAGTAAAATGTTTCAATATGAAAATAGATAAAACGAGAAATGAAGCATACCGATTGATGCCTCGATGGTTCCCCATAGGGCTAGCCATGATGGAGCGGGGACTCCGTTTTCAGTCTCGCCTAGCTGAACGACGCGGATAGTGGAAATTATGATGCAAATCCAGCCGAAACAGAATAGACCGCCAATACCCAGCTTTTGTCGTGTTTTCATCTGTAGGTTCCAGATAAGGCGGATAGGGAGAATCATGACTTAGCGATATATTAGACGGGTAATGTGGGAGGATCAAAGAGGGTTGTGCGTACTTGCTATATCAGTGACTATATCCACCGCGTATGCGTAATATAAACTGATGACGGCTGCCCGGTGGTCGCGTGGGGTGTTGCACTGGCCTGCAGTAAACCAGGCATGGAAGCTAGAGCATGAGAACCACGATGAGAGAATGCAGCCAATAATAAACTGAGAAGAGTCTCGTCAGTTATTTGATGAAGACGAGAGCTTAGGCGGGAAATTCATACCAGGACACAAACTCCCATAATAGCCCACCAGGCGATGAGGTATTTTTTCCCGACCAACAGTCTTTTATACATTGCCAAGAGCGAGAACTTGATCATCCACAAACAGAGCCATAGTGAAGAGGTCGTGACGAAGAAAACAGTCTGTAATCGAAGTCCGTCTTCCGAAATGGCGGCATATGGGGGAATCGTTCCGGCACCGACTGCTGCTATTCGAAAGATGACAGGAGAAATGTAGATGTAGAGAATGCTTAGTTCCAGGAAGAATATGTAAGCAACAATCAGAAGGTAGTCTTCAGCCTTAAGGTCCTTGAAGCTTCGAATGGAACCAACAAAACGAGTGCCTACAACCAGGGAAGTGAGTACAATCAGAGCAACTCCAGTGCCTTTGATGGTACTAGGACCAAAGGTACCCGTAGTGGCCTCTCCCATCCCTTCTGGTGAGACTTAATTTTAGAAAATCACGCCGGGACCCGCGCGGAGGCACTGTCGTACATATACAAAGAACATTTCACCAGATTTTTCGCAACCACATGGCAGCCATTACCTTGAGTTTAAGATTAACAGATGGGCACGACCTGCAGCCACCATGCGCAGTCATTCTTGGAGGGGCAATATACACATTTGTTTTGAATGCCAATGCAGGGATTATCGAATATACATAAATGGCCCCTCCACATCTTGGCCAATCATAGAACCGATATATAGCCCCGGTGGGGAGGATGGCCCGCCCCATCAGCCCCGGCTCTTGTGCCCCCAAAAGTGGCCCCCAAGTGGCCCCAATGACCACGGGAGTCGATAACGGGCCGAGGCGCACATGGAGGGGTCGTAGAAAAAGAAAATATATTTACTCAAGTAAGGGTCAAAGTCTGATCCAGCATACCATGTCCATCGAAAGAATGTGCAGACAACCTGCAATGGAAGAAGGAAAAAGGAAGAGGGAAAAAACGCCGATTTCAGTTAATCCTGGGAGAAGGCTAGGTAAGATTGTGAATTGAGTTTGGGCTTTCTTCTTGTCTCAAACTAAACTGCCACCTGCATAAGCCCCGGACTTATGGTGCCGGGGTCTTCGTGGCATGCGTACTCGCTCGCACCCTCGCTTAGAAAAGTCATCATAATTTCCCTTTTCCGAGATCATGCCTAGCTTGCAACTCAACAAAAAGAAAGAGTTTAAAGCCAATAAGAATAACTTTATGTAACAATAATATGTAGGGCGAAACAAGTGCTAGCGCCGCTGATTCCAGAAGAAAAAAAAGGTACAAGTTCGTTGTTCTGGTTTCAGGATAGCTTAAGCGTTCGGGCTGTGCCGCTTCGCTTAGATTTGGAAGCGAGATTGTTTTATGCGATAGCGAAAGTAAACACATCCTTGGAATTCCCAGTCATAATATAATTCATAATTTACTCCAGTTATACGAACCCCTTAATTACTTAATTTCACCTAATGGCCTACTTCAAGGGCCATCCCGGTAACCCTATCGGATCAAAGCCTTTCGATCAGCTCAACTCCGAGGAAGTTAAAAGACAATAAGTTTCCTCCACTTGGATTTCTTCTCTTTTTTTCTCCCCTCGATTTTGTTTACTCTGTATTGCTTGCTTGCATACATTTTAGATCATGCATCTTTCAACCCTCATAGGCGGGTTATGCGCGGTTAGCGGGCTAACCCTGACCCAGGCCGCTGAGACCAGCTCGGTTATTGAAGCCGATGATTTCAGCATCACCGGCGCACTAGGAGATCTCGGTGTGGATGTCTCGAAAATTCCCGCATTGGAGTCGTTCGCTGCCATTGAGACACGATCAACCGATAAGGCCTGTGCAGCTGCAGTAAGCAAAAAACCTGGCACCAATAGCAATTTGGCTAGGCGTCCAACAATCGCTAATTTCAAATTCCCCTTAGTGCGCAAGTTTGAGTTTCCTTTTTGGCTCCCAAGTCGCTGCCCAGCAGACTACTGGGTATAGCAACTTCACCAGCTCATTCTGGTCTGTGCAGCAAGAAGAGGTCCAGCCTCATTGCGTCTTCCGTCCTATCAAGAACACGGAAGTCAGTACTGCAGTTTTGCTCTCTCGTTTGACTGGTTGCGAGTTTGCCGCGCGCAGTGGTGGCCATGCTGCCTTTACCGGTGCTTCTAGCGCCCCTGGCGGAATCAGTATTTGGTTTAAGGATATGAATGCCGTTACCCTTAACACTGACAAGACGGTTGCTTCTGTTGGGCCTGGAAACAATTGGCTAACCACCTACTCTGCCCTCGAATCCCATGGATTAGCTGTTATTGGAGGTCGTGCTTCTAGCATTGGTGTTGGTGGTTTCGTTTTGGGCGGTGGAATCTCCTACCACTCCAACCTGTACGGATGGGCTTGCGACAATGTTGAGAGCTTTGAGGTACGATTATGCACCTATCATACTCTACAGAAAATTGGTACTAACGAATCACATGTAGGTCGTTACTGCTAGTGGTATGATTGTAACCGCAAGCGCAACTTCATACCCTGACCTGTACTGGGCTCTGCGCGGTGGCGGAAACAACTTTGGTCTTGTCACAAAGTACAACCTGTACACCATCCCCTCGCCAAAGTTATACGGTGGTTCCAGGACTTTCCTCCAGACTGAGTTTCCCGAGGTTATCAATGCCTGGATTAATGTCATCAACAATGCCACCATTGACGGTAACGCCCAGCAATACGTCGCCTTCCTCCGGACCCAAGAAATGAACATTGCCTCCGCCGAATTGACATACGTAAAGAACGACCCCAACCCCGAGATCTACAAGCAATACAGAAGCATTCCGGCCATTTCAGACACATCCAGTGCCAAGACTCTTGTTGAGTACGTCGAGTACCTCGAGACCTCGAACCCATTCGGTCTTCGCGAGGTGTACTGGCCTATCAGCGCGGCTCTCGACGAGAAATTTGCGAATTGGGTGGTGGACCTCTTCTACTCGATGATCCCAGACGTGGCTAATGTCGCCGGCGCCCAGCCCGTGCTCATCTACCAGGGTATAACCGAGCCCATGTTGAACAACATGAAGAACCACGGAGGTAATCCTCTCGGACTTGCTGGGTCCTCTGGCCCTGTTCACCTTTTGCACATTTCCTGCTGGTGGAAGAACAAGTCTGATGACCAGACTATCTACGCGTTTGTCAACAAGTTCATGGATAAGGTCATTTCTGAGGCTAAAACCCTCGGCATTTTCGATGAATACGTCTATATGAACTACGCCAGCATGTTCCAGGATGCCATCGCTGGGTATGGTGCTGCTAACAAGGCTCAGCTGAAGAAGATTGCGAAGAAATATGACCCCAGGGAGGTTTACCAGACTCTCCAGCCCGGTTACTTCAAGCTTGATCGTGCCCCCGTGACCCCGTCCTTCTAGAAAAATTTGGGCATAGAGACGATATCTACCGCTGTACTTAAAAAAAGCTGCATGTAAAAGATTTCTAGATGTTAATAAATTATCCACCTCACAATTTAATATTTGTGAATTAATTTTGTTGCATACATCGCATCCTAAATTATATTCACTGCTTCAAGGATGTAAAAAAGAAGCGGCTTGAGCGTACGAGTCCATCAGCTTATCTATGGTTGGTTATCTGTTCGATGTGCATCCGGAGGTCGTCTCATCTTCTAATTTGAACAACAATTCATCTTCATATTCCCATTCCCTTGTGCGCTATATCCACATGCCCAGGCCTTGCTCTTATCAATACCATTAGGCGACCCAACCAGCCTAGGCAAGGTAGCTAGACATCTGAGCATGCATCACCCTGGGCTCATCACCTGGGAATCTTATTTCTCTTACCCATGCATCGGCGACTTTCATCCGATCACTGGAGCCACAAGTTCGCGACGAGGTGGTAAGCGTATATTCTGATACTCTCAGGTTGGTATTGCAAGTTTCACTGGCGTTTGCTTATCTGGGATTCATAGTCATCTGGTTTGAAAAGCAGATCAAAATCCGCACTGACTTGGAAACAGAGTATGGGGTCTAGAATTTGAAGAAAGAGAAGGACAACGAGGAAGCTGTCAAGGTAGCCGCCGTGATAAAGTGTGCTCAACAGTTCGTTCCGTTCCCACTACATGAAGCTGTAAATATGGAGTGTACCTACATATATCGTGTGTATGTGATTCGTTTGCCCTAACCCCTCGCCGATGCGATATGAAAGACCTATATTTTAAATAATTAGTACTAAATAATTATGGCAAGCACACTACCCCTACTATGTTAGAAAATACCCCCTTAAGAGGCAATGGCATGATACATCATCCCCACTTTCGGAGAGGGGAACCCTGGGAGAGACCGAGTGGGCGCAGCCGAGAGTGGAGGCAGCCGATTGGCGGCCGATCACTGCTACGTATATATTTTAGATCACTGCAGCGTTGTAACCCAACCCAACCTGTGATCTCAAGCACAAAATGCCACTAAAGGTTATTGTCGTCGGCGCTGGTCTGGGAGGCTTGGGCGCAGCAATCGCGTTGAACCGGGCCGGACACGATGTTCAAGTTCGTACACACTCTATGTATAGAAATTTATTTACTAACACCTCACTCAGGTTATCGAACAATCCGGATTTCTCAACGAGGTTGGCGCAGCTATCCATGTTGCCCCCAACGCGAGTCGCATCCTAAAAGAATGGGAATGCGACTTCCAAACGCTGCAAGCATCCCAGTGCAATATATTGCAAGTGTGGAATTCGGCAGGTGAACTTCTTTGGACTCCTATTGTGTGCTTTCTCTCTTCCAGGATGATCGATCGCTCAAACTCACCATTTAATACAGGTGACTAAGGAACTCCAAACAGCACTGGATATTCATGATGGCTGGCTCTTGACTCATCGTGTTGATCTACACAACACTCTTCGGGCAACAGCTGCGAAGGAGTTCAACGGCAGACGGGTGAACATCAGGTTGTCGTCTCGTGTGCAATCAGTAGTGCGTGACGGCTGCGTTTGATTGTCGTACTTCAAATTCATTGACGATTGTAGGATGCCGAGACAGGGGTCGTCACACTCGAGGATGGAACCACATTCACTGGTGATTTGGTCATTGGCGCCGACGGAATTCACGTAAGACCTCCACCGAAGGGTTAAAACTACGAGTGCATAGTTCACTAATTGGTCCAACAGTCTCGAACCGTGAGCAGCGTCACTGGAGAGGAATCATCAAAGGAAAGCACTGGTCAAAACTGTTTCCGATTCCTGATCCCCGTATCTAAGGCACTGGAAAATGAATTGGCTGCCTCTCTCTTGAAAAAGACGGGCCTGGATGGTCTCCATGCATTCACGGCAAGCGACCGGCGACTGGTGTTCTACCCGTGCCGCCAGGGCCAACTGTTAAATGTTGCTGGTATTCACCCCTCGGGAGACGACACCTCAGCGAAGGAATCCTCCTGGCTGGATTCTAGTAGCGTGGAACATCTTCTCGAGACCTACAAGGACTTTAGCCCCGAACTCCGAGAAATGTGCCGCCTTGGTGAAGATGTGAAGCTGTGGAGTCTAGCATCCCGTTCCCCTCCAACCAAGTTTGTCAAAGGCAGGCTTGCTCTCGTCGGAGATGCAGCACATCCAACACTTCCTCGTAAGCTTTCTGTCTTCTACCACATGGTAGGCTAACCTACTATAATGCATTTGACTAAACAACGAGATGATATAGATCAAGGCCAGGGTGGTGCTCAGGCATTCGAGGATGGTGCGGCCCTTGGTGCGCTATTTCCTTCGGACACAACACCGGAGCAAGTATCTGGACGCTTGGAGTTGTACAACAAGGTTCGCTATGAGCGAGCATTGACAGTCATGATGATGTCGAAGACGCATGACGAGCGCCGCGCGGAGATGCTCGACGAATTGCGCAAATATGTGCCGAGTGCCGAACTTCCGAAAGATATGTTTTCTTTCACTTGGCCCTCTAATCCAGCACAAGATGCCCAGAGTCTACTAGCAGCTTCTCAGGGAACTTCCTAGGGGCTATGCTCGGGGAAATTTCGGTCAAAGGGCAAGAGACTAAGTTAACCTCAACGTCAAACGTGTTAAATATTATTTGTTCCTTCATTAAGCAAATCTTACATACTCCGCTTACACCCTGCTACTCCGATTTACTCCTTTTTTTTGGTTTTGAAAGTCACCGACATATGCGGTGGATTTGAGCTAACAAGCGGACCCACTGCGTGGCACTATAGGAAAATTTATTGGACTCAACTATAGCATGAATAAAATGACTCCTTTTTAGAAAAACCAGGGCAGTTATACCAGGATCCACTTCTTCTAAAAATTTACTTGTAAAATATCGTGTTCATTCTCCACACGGTTCGATAATTGACTGTTTTAGTGTGGTACCAGAGGATAGATTACCCGGTGGAGAGCCGATGGTATTGCGTACAACATACGGAGTAGACTGCACCGGTTATCCTGAGTATTGAGTCTGCCAATAGGAATATAAATTTGCTATATTTAGTCACTAGTCTCATGGTTTACCCTGGCATCAAATGCGGGATTAATAATTGAATTGGGACCCTCGACAAAAGCTTCGCGACTGTGCTGTTCGGGGCTTGGCGTTTTGTAGACATTTTATGTTAGCGTAGACGGAAATTGAACGTCGATCTTCGAGCTAGGGACGGAATTCCCGTCTTTAAGATGCGGACTCTGTGACCACTGTGAAGAAGTTCCTACATTATTCCCAGCCCTCATCAGATTCACTTTGTACTGAATTAGTACGTGTGGGTTGTCACTGTTATCTCAATTTGCGTCTCGATTACTTAAACAATGCAATCTACCGAAATAAATTGTGAGATCTGTAATACCACCTTTCAGAGGCGGGAACATTATGAACGACATATCCGCACCCATACCAAAGAGAAACCGTTTGCCTGCGCCGAGTGCGGTCAGCGCTTCGGCAGAGTGTATGTCTCGAGCGCCAAATTCACCCGCCGACCTAAAGCGCTAACCATCTAGCTAGCGACTCACTAGCGCGTCATCATGCTACAATCCACCAGCGTAACTATGACAGTAAGGATCCCACAGCAAATCGACGTCGGATAGCCAAAGCGTGCAAGCCGTGCAATATTTCGAAGGTCCGGTGTGATGGGGAACAACCGTGTCAACGTTGCCGTTGCCAAAATAACGGCACTGACTGCTATTATGAACGTTCTGTTAAGCGCAAAAGGATGGACTTCCAGGCTACGACTAATACGTCGTCAAAGGAGATTTCCGAGGATTCTCTCTATCAACAGGGTGAAGGTGGTCAACCTGCCGGAAAGAAAGGGTTCGTTGGTGTACCGGAAGCACCCACTGTTCAGACGTCGTCAATACAATTCAGCCAACGCCATGCATCATCCATGCTACTTGAAAGCATGTCTGATAATGAGTTATTTGGAGATACACCATCTACGATACACGATGGCTCCCAACACTTGAATGCAGAAGGAACAGGGCCGGAGAATTTCGGGGACCCTGGCCTGGATATCAACTTCTTTCCGAGCATGTTCGACCTCACCATCGGGGTCGAGGGGCCGGATAACCTCTGGCCGGTACCAAAAGAGCCTGAAGGGCTTGCTCCTAGAAATACTGGGCCCCCCACACCCTTGACTCCCGCAGCGGTGGCTGAGATGTACAACCGCAGTCGCTCGCCATTCCTGGAAGGAGAAGATATGGAGCCGCGGCATTATCGACCGAGCGCTCTTAATATCGACGCGCAGTTGTCTTTCCCCGATATGGAGCACATTTCTACGGAGGAAGTGGATGAAGAGAACCTGGCGCATGTCCCTGAAGTCTCAAATACTGTCGTCGACCAGATGGCTCAGTTGGCATTGACCATTGAAACAACATCAAATTATCCACGTTTTGTTGTGTTCAGGATGCCACCTGCCCCTGTAATCAATGCATGGGTGCAACTCTACTTTGAACACTTTCATCCAGTATTCCCTTTCCTACATAAGCCGTCTTTCGGAACTTCGGACACACATTGGCTGCTCATATTTGCTGTTAGCGCCATCGGGGCTCAATTCTCTGAGCTACCACAATCCCAAGCTTGTTCAAGGGCTATCAATGAGATGGTCCGGCGGTCAACATCATATCTGGTAAGAAACTTTGATAATAATCCATGTAATGTGAGCCTAACACCCGATCAGTGTGAAAGGAATAATCAAAACAGTCATGAGCTCTGGATGGTGCAGGTCATCCTGCTAAATCAATTGGCCTTGCGGTATTCTGGGGAAAGGAGGGCCCTCGAAATCGGGGAATTGTTGCAAGCACTTCCTGTAACTTTGGCTCGTCGGAAACGACTATTCACGAACTACCTCCCTCGTGAAAGAGTATCCAATCTTGGCCTATCCCTCCATCGGAGATGGCAGATCTGGGCTCTTGACGAAGAGAGGCGGCGAACCGGCTTTGCCATCTGGGTGAGTGGCTGAACACTTTTAGCGTAAACTTATCTCAGTATTTTTCGTTCTAACGTTAAACTCAAGTTGACAGATTCAGCTTTTCAAACCGACTTTGACTTGACCCCAGTGATGAGAGTCCATGAAATGCAGAACTTCTTACCCCAAGAAGAGAAGCCATGGGCAGCATCCAGCGCACAAGCCTGGGCTGGCTTTCCAGATCGCATGACTAATGGTAATTGAAAATCCCAGTAATTGCTATGTTTCTCTAACAAGGCAAATAGCACAGAATTTCCCGCAGACTCTATTCCGACTGGTGTCCGATCCAGGCCGGACGGCAATATGGAATAAGACTGGAGTACTCGGGAAAAGCGCTATCTTGCAGCAACTTCTCAATACCATTGAAGAGAACCGCCGCCAGTTATTGTACTGTTCCGCTAATGTCTCAGCGGTTGATTGCACGGCAGCTGCGCACACGCTGCGACAAATACTTGCCATAACATATAACCAAGGCCAAGATCTTCCCATGAACGAGATGAAGGCACAGGCCGCTCATCGAATCATGATTTTCTCTGGGTTAATGATGAACAATTTACCAAAAATGTCTTTGCTGTCGACCGTGTTGAAATTTAAATACAAACGGTACAACGATTGCGACTTGGGCCAACTACAAATGGAATGGAGTTCCTCCCCTCGCGAGACAAGGCAAGCTGTTGTGTATGCAGCCAGCTTGTTCGAAACTGTTCGATCCACCTACTGCATGCATTACTCCACACCAGTACTTTTCTTCCAATCAGTATTGGTTTTGTGGCTATATTCTGTTCTTTTGGGCCAGTCCCAAAACTCCCCGCCTAACGCGCCCTCTATCATCATAGGGGCATCAGACCTCAATAACTCCAAACAGGCCCAGTGGGTTGAGACTGGTCAAGGGCGCATCAAGATGTCAGGCGTGGGGAACTTATCGTCTCCTTCAGGTCTAGGGAAACTCTTGGACGAATCGATTTCCACGATGAGGAACATCAAGTGGTGGGGGGTTAGCAAGATTTATGAACAACTCCTAGTTCGACTACGCGCAGCCTAAAATATATTGCATGATTATGAAAAAGATTATCCACATGAAGTAAATATATGTGATACGCTACGTAATCTAGATTACCTTATTCCCGAAATGCTTCCGCTTACACAGCGGAGGTTGGTATCCACAGTGGATCTTAGATTAAAACTTTGTGGAAAGGTTAATCTACATTGACATTGTACGATGTATGTTCCAAAATTACAGACTTCACCCCTACTTCACCGGCATTCTCGGCGAGGATATTGTCCTCCGAGATTTTATGTCCGAAGGAAGCCCAATGCTTTAAAGTTAAGTCTCACGCAAATCTGTCCTTCCTTCTCAAATTCCTCTTGTCACAATAATAATTTTGTATCAGCAATTTATGATAAACCTATCATTCCCACTTGAACCTCAGAACATCGCGCCTGTGCCCCTCCAACATGCAAATCCCAAAGTCCTTTTTGGGTGCCGTGGGAGGCTCGTTTTTCCTCATCCAGCTCTTATTTCTTGGAAATATGAGCTACCTATACGGCAGCGCCTTCAACGACTCACAGCGGATGAAGGCCTTCAACATTCTCCTTGTCGACTACGACGACGGCATCGTTGGACAATCAGTTAAAGCTGCATATTCCCAGCTAGCAAGCCCTGGCTTTCCCACTCTCATTGAACATCCATCGACCGAGTATCTAGCTACAAACGATATCCGTGAATCTATCTGCAAGGGTCACTATTGGGGAGCAATTTACATCAATCCTAACGCCTCTTCAAGATTGTCCGCCGCACTCGCCTCCCCCGAAGCTGCGCAAACATACAAAAATTCCGAGGCATTGACCTATGTTTGGAACGGTGCGAAGTATCCCTCCTACGCCCAAGTTATCTCTTCCAGTCTCCAGGGTCTGGTTCAGGCAACCAGAGGTGCCTACAATGCTATGAATGGAACATCAGCAATTTCAACAGCCAACACAACAGATAAAAATATTGCCCAGGTCTTGTTCGACCCAATTGGCGCCACATCAATCGATATCAAGCCAACAAATCAGGGTACTCGTTTCTACTACAACACTGTGTCGATGGTGATGGTCATTCTACCACAATTCTTCTTCGTAATGGCCCTGAACGGTATTACGGCAGAATCCAAAATCCTCCAAACTTTGTCCCTGAGACAGAACATCTCTCTTCGGTTGGGATTATCTGTTTTCTTTGCCTTCATTGCGTCGCTCTGCATGAGCGGCTATATTTGGGCCTTCCAAGAAGACTGGGGAACCACACCTGGGCAATTCCCACTGACGTGGATGGTCCTCTGGCTGGGAATGCATGTCAACTTCCTCCTCATCGATTCGGTCACGGCAGTGCTCCCGATGAAGTTTATGCCGTTTTTCATCCTGACTTGGATCATCATGAATGTATCGAGTACCCTCGGCCCCTTTGAGCTATCTCCTGGATTCTACCGCATCGGATATGCTTTGCCTGCATATGAGATCTATCAAGTCCTCGTCGATATCTGGACTCATGGATGTAACCCGACTCTGTATCGGTCACTACCAATTTTGTTCTCTTGGTGGGTTCTTGGGATTTTCGGCTTTTTGGCTGCCATGCGCAGGCGTGTGCTTTCAGTCGTGATGTCAACCATTTCTGAGCTCGAGAAAGTCTGATCCGAATTTTGCCTGTACCTCGCCGTGAAAAGGGGGTTTTGACACAGAATGCGTGCAAAAGTCTCTGAAGGGACATATTCTAAGTATGAGTCTTCGAGTTACTCTGTGTGTCTTTCTTTTTGATTTCTTTTCTTCTTCTTCTTCTTCTTCTTCTTCTTCTTCTTCTTCTTCTTCTTCTTCTTATCTTTGCCTTGCTACAATCTTTTTCCATGTTTCAATAGAACCTTTCTCCCTTTCTTTTGTATCCATCTTATTATAAATCTTGAACAGAGAATCTTTCATTAGAGAACAAACTATTCCTTCGCAAATCAATACATTGTATAATTGAGTCCGCGTTTCCCTCAATGTATATCATTCCTTTTTCTCCCAGGATTTATATTAGTCTCGGAGCTTTTGTTTCAACAACTATTTAGTGTCAAGGGAACGAACCGTAAGTTAGAAACAAGCCGACCAATGAGAAATCCCTTGCATGCTTTCCTTGGGCAAGTGAAGGCGGCGAGCATGTCCGCGACCGATATAGAAAACCAAACGGACCCTTTTCCCCATACCTGGTTTTCTCCCTTTTTTTGAAGTTGCCGTATATCCGGGGAGCAGTGTGGAGCCGAACCGAGACGCCTGAATATCCAGCACGCGCGACTAAGTATGCCACCGGTTCATAACTCTCTCATTGAATATCGCCTTATCGCTTCATTCATCGCCGGAGGCATATTCAAGACAAGAGTTGTGATCAGCTGCTCATACGACCTTGTTATATTCATTTTAGACGTCTCTTGAGATGTCTTTTAAGCTACTTTTTAAATGCTTTTGGATGTCTTTTTAGATATATACGAGGGCATTAAAAAAGCATATTCTATGTAAGAGACATTTTTAGTTATATATAACCTTTGGCCATACTGGTTTCAACTTGATAATAGTGCGACCGACCATTCATCTAAACCCTATAAAAATCATGTTATACATATCTTCTAGGTTGGCCTTTATGACAAGTAGATGATAATAACTCTTAAAACAGAAGGCTTTAGCATTGCTATAACTAGATAGTGAATATGTTTCTACGTGTAAAGTGAGAGTGGATCTAAATAGATTCTTGGCAATAAGAACCAATGAGAGTTGCGAACCAAGGGGGGTATGCTTAGTTAACAGAGATATAGTTAAGTTATTATGTTCGCACTCAAACGTAGATAGAGGTCCAGATCATATATAGACCAATTGAGTTTTTATACCAGTAGCTGTATATTTTATATAATATAAAACTTTGACCAAAGAAAACTAATTGAGCAAGTTGACTTCGTACCCGAACTATAATATTATCAGACTTCTCACCATTTTACTCGTTTACTACCACCAACCAGCTAGAGTCCTCAGTATCGATTTACTATGTGATCCCCTTCCACGCATAACATGATACATACGACCATAGGGTGTGGAAAACAGGGCTTCCCGTCCGCTCAGCCGTACTTAAGCCACACGCCGGTGAGTTAGTAGTTGGGTGGGTGACCACCAGCGAATCCTCACTGTTGTATGTTTTTGTTTTTGGCGGGAAAAGAAAAGGAAAACGAAAGTAACGATGATAGTATGTATATGTATACTCAGCAAGGAAAGTTGCACGAAGATCAAAAACAGGATTGCGATTTAAAGTTCCTTTAAAATAGCCTTAAGAACCTCATCTCATGTATACAGACATGTTAGATCTCAAGGAAACTTATGGTCGACCTTGATACCCAAACGCACGTTTGCTGTTGCTTAGGACCATACCAGACTTTGGCCCGTAGCCTCATGCTGATGGATGTAACACCAATAAAGCTAGCGATGGCGATGGATGTTAGGCCCTGATGGAATTGCACTGGCTGAAAGAGGAGGAGAGTAAGGTGTTTAACAAAGGAGACATGCAACGAGATCTGCCCGTATGGCTGTGGACTACCTTGGCCAATTTTGGAGTTGGCTTGTAGAGGCCTGCAAATTTAGTATCAGAGCCTTGGCACCATGATTTAGGATGGGATTTGATGGAAGAACCTGTGGTGATTTCGAGAATCTTGTAGAGATGCGAAACGATCTCGACCTTTCTCGTTTCCCATTTGTACCTTCGAGTTATGAGCTGGAAGAGGATATGAAAACGGCAACAGTGGTGATCGAAGATCGCTAAGGATTTGGGACAGGGCGGCAAGAAGTCTCGAGGTATTTTCAAACTCGCCCCGTATATTCGCTGTAGCGAGGGTAGAATTTGACTGATCGGACTTCCTCTCTAAGTATTTTGTGCTTCCTCTCGAGGTCGTAGCTCGGATCATTCGGGTCCATCAAGTCCTCGTTGTTGTTGATTACATGAATACATCCGTAAGGTGGTCTCCGAATATACCTACAGAAGACATTAGAGACGGTACCAATGACAGGATAAGCAAGCGGTAATACCTTCGATGCTGTCATATCGAAATTCATGCGAACTCGATGAAATTCAACTAATGACCTGCAGGGATAGAATCCCTATGGAGTTCGGCAAAGATTCATCCTCTATCAGTGTGGTTTTATGGTGTCTTGCGATGAGACGGCATCTCATGGGAAGAATGTTTGAGAAACTAGAGGTATTTTTCGGAGAAGATAATCGCTTGCGGAAAGAGCAACCTAACTTATTGTAATCACTTGGTTGCCTGACACATAAGGCACCGATCACGATATCTTTGTGCTTATTTTGTAATTTAGAGATGCCCATTGCTTCCGTTTCCTGCCCACCACACCCATCATTTGTCGATTGTTCTGTGCTTTTCTGCCTGAAAGCTTGCTGGCCACCAACTAGCTCTTTTCGATATCTAGTCATATGCCCCGACATGCCAGTATTTACTTAGCCTGGAGATGCAATGTTCTCTCGATGCCACCTCCATCCGGACTCCTTGAGGGATAAAGAGAAAGCTAGGTTCCAGAAAGGGAAGGTAGCACGAAGCCTTAAAATCAGGTCATAAAGAAAACAATCATACCTACGCGATCTGCACATGCACAAATAGGGCCTGCGGAGTCCGACAGAATGGAACCGTCACCGACCATCAATGAATCTTCGCTGGCTACCGCGGCAAATTATTTTTCTCACTCCCACTTCGCATCTGGGATTCATTTCTATTGGGTTGAACAGGATGCACTGCTGGCCTCGGAACCTACTGGAAAACGCAATATCCAATCACCACTAGGTCATGATGCATCGGGTGCAGGTAAAGAGCACGGACAAAATGAATGAGGTTGAGTACTCTACGGCTAGGTGCCCCATTCCTCCGGACTGACCTTGGAATAGATTCAGGCTAAGATGCAACCAAACCTATCTAGGAAATAGATCGCCACTTTAGTGGGACACCCAGTGGGGCCCCTCCACGTCAATCTAATCTTGATTGACCGGGGATATCTGGATGAGAACAGGTAGCATGTTCAGACCAGATCGGATGATTGGCCAAGCAACACTGTCATTGGTATCGGCTGACTGGCGGGGAAGTGTGTTCAAAAGAGAAGACAAGGTCCGTGAGACATAATTCACTCAATTGGCTTCCTAGTCTTTCCGTACAACAAAACAAAGCCTCAAGTCGACACGAAGCTCGCTACTTCCATAGTCGACCTTTGTGTCTTCATTATACGGGATTAATTGAATAAAACGAACGTATTTTCTTCCCCTTGGGGGCCAGGCAACAGCTTAGAGGGGTACATACCTAGCGCAGGAACATGCATCGCGCCTAGGCCCAGGCTCAACACACCTGAAAGTATATTCCACCGACATCATCGATCGACGCAAATTCACTCTTTCGGGCGCATTCGGTAATAACCCCGCATCACGCCATAAACCCGGGGCTATGTCTAAGCTATATCCGCAATGGCATACAACTGGCAACTCCTATAAGAAGGGCGTTGGTACAGTCTTGGAAACTGGTTATTCACTCAATTCTAACTTCTTAGGCCAGAAACTACCAACCACCCTCGACAAGAAAACAACTATACATCAACCTCCTAGACCATTCACCAAACCCCCTTATTCAGCAACCCAACTCAATCCTTCACAATGTTGGCCCCAACCCCAATCCAGGCCAAGGCCTCAAGCTCGTCTAGCGAACTCTACCTCAGTCAAGCCCGTGCTAGCGGCAGCACCGAAGATTGTATGGCTCTATACGAGAAATGGGCAGCCTCATACGACGATGAAGTTGGAGATAGTGCTCAAGACTACGTTGCTCCCGTGCTTGTCGCTCAAGCCGCCATCAAATACGGACTCTCAAACGGCGCTACAAACAGCGTGATACTGGATGCCGGTTGTGGCACAGGACTGGTGGGAGTGGCTCTGTCAATGGCCAAGGCCAAAGCAATCGACGGCATCGATCTATCTCCCGCCATGCTTTCTGTCGCGAAGAAGACTGGAATCTATCGAGATCTCACTGTGGCAGACATGAACCGACCGATCGACAAGGCGGATGGAACATACGACCTCGTGTCCTGCGTGGGGACTTTCACTCTTGGCCATGTTGGGCCAGATCCTGCTTTGCGAGAACTTGTGCGAGTCGCTAAGAATAAGGGTGTTGTTGTTTCAACGATTCTGCAAGAGATCTGGGTGCCTGGAGGGTTCCAGGCTGAGGTTGAAAAGTTGGTGGCGGAGGGCTTGGTGAAGGTTGTCACTGAGGAACTTATAGATTATGTAAAGGGACACGGCGACAAGGCTGTGTTGCTTATTCTAGAGAAGATCGATCGCGACTGAACGAGACCATGCCAATCACGGCACAAAGCCCGAGCGACTCACAGCCCTTGCAACACAAATTGATTGGTCTTCAACTCCTCCAATGCGACATACAAAGATGGGATTTCAACACCCAAACCCAATGCAACACTGCGATCGGCTCCAGATGTACTCGACTTTAGCTCCGTGGAAGCAAACTTGTCATTCTTAGAACATATTTAAATTAATAAATCCCAACAAACTAAATGAGACTATATCGTGAGATCCAGGGGAATCCTCGCTGGAATACGACGTTTATACTTCCTTCTATGCATCCGCTTTCCTTGATACATCCGACTTTATCCGGCTTCATAAATCCGCTGTGGACGCGGCATGCGGCTGTTATGTAGTTCATTTTGAGCCTTCCTCAATAATGTACAACATACAGAACCTGCATGATCAACCAGGGATGCGGGGTAATTGACAAGGCCAAGACGGAGTAGAGAGACCCGCGACATATGATTCGCACTCGGCACTACAGAGATCGTCGTATTTGTGAAATCCGGGGATCGGGGATCCTTGGCGTGTCTCATATTCATCAAACTGACGTTATACATTTGGGCGATCCCTTGAGCCCCGAAGCAACTTGAGAAAAATCCAGCGAAAATATATTTTGGGACTGAGAGTCAAAATGCAATATTCATGGTCATTTCATTTAATATACACTTGAAAGACCGAAGAAAATCCAACCAACACCTCGCTGTGTGATAAGGGCCGAAGACCGCACAGCCTAAATTCAAATAGATGGTATCATGCAATGTTCATAAGAGTCTTAAGGGCGCGAAGAGAGAGGGGCTTAATGAGGTAGTTATCGATACCAGCCGTAGTAGCTTGATGCTGGAAACCAGCGGAGGAAACTCCAGTGACAGCCATGATACATGATGGTTTGACGTTATGTTCGCGTTCAAATTCGCGAATTTTGCTCGTCGAGACGAGGCCGTCCATCACTGGCATTGAGATGTCCATCAAGACGAAGTCGTAGTAACAGTCGGAGGATTTGTATTTCTCCAGTGCAACAAGGCCGTTGTGGGCTGTGTCATAGCTGCAGTTTATTTTTCGCATAAAAGTGGCCATAATCTAGAATGTGTTTCAGTAGTGCTCCGATCTGGGAAGAGGCACGGGATAGTACCTTGACATTAATTTCATTGTCGTCCACAATGAGAACATGGGCCGCTGCTTGCTTGCTGGGTGGTCGGGGTGTGGAACTGCTTGATCCTCCCAGTGAGCTCACTGCTTCGTTTGGATACTCGGACGTCCCTCTAGCATTGAGATCCGAGCCCGAGTCTAAATTGCTTTCTGTTTGTGTCTGTAGAGATATGGGTGGGATAGCAGCGTCGGGCGCAGGGGGCGCAGGCTGTATTTGGATTTCGCGCCACTTCATAATCTTTTCAACGGCGTTGTAAATTTTCTGTGGTCCGAATCTGCAAAAGGAATTAGTTTTATGCCAAAAAGGTCAAAGGATTGCAACCTACGGTTGGGCAATGCGGATGATGCTGACGGAAAGGCTGTCCAGTATGATTGGGACATTGCCGCTTAGCACGATGAAGAAGTCAAACCCATTCTGAGCCGCCATTTCGGAAACAAGTTGATCATTTTTATCCATAGTTTGTCTGAGGAGTTCTTCCTCAATGACAATGACCTGGCCGCGAGCCTTCTCGATGGAGCCAGCCAGAGAGATATTCCACTTCAACTTTGTCATGAAGATGTTTGCAAGTGCACTCTGAATGGAAAGATTTCGTTTGCCTTCGACAGTAAGAATGCCAGTGGGCGTCTCTGTGAGGTCGGGATAACCATTAAAGCCTACCAGGCACGCCTGCATTGGGGTGGTTCCTGGCTGGGTAGTTGTCGGTGACGGGCTATACTGCGGATCAAGACTAGCCGGTAGATATTGAACCGGGATATAGACATCAGCTTGAGTGCCAATGCCTATTTCGCTCCTCACATTGACATGTCCCCCAAGTGACATGACCAATTGCTGTACCGTGCTCAGGCCCAGCCCGACACCTTCAGACAGCGGGTCTTCTTGAGAAAACGGGGCGAACAATTTGTGTTTGATGAATTCGGGCGCAATTCCACGGCCAGTATCAGTGATGGCGAGGTGAACAAGGGGCGAATGTGAGTCTGATCGATCCCTCGCCTTTGACAAGGCTATTTCGATGAACCCAGCTGTTGTCCATTTCATGGCATTGCCAAGAAGGTTCATCACGATTCTTCTCCAGGCACCTGCTAGGGACCGAATCATCCAAGTGTCCGCTTGGTCGACTCGTATGACAACAGACATTTGGTTTTGTGTCCTAAAATCCTTGGTGATTGAATCGCCTGCTTCCTTGTTCGATGACATCCTTTTAGCGAGCTGGTTCACCTGCTCAGGTGCTCGCTGGCCGGTGTATAATATGTCTGCAACCTCTTCCACCAAATGGCTAATGTCAAAATCGGAAACAAGATTGGTCGTGTCATTTTCTGAGATCATTTCATTCAGCCTGTCCGTATGTCTCAAGTTATTGACCTTGCAGAATTCCAACCTAGAATGTGTTAGGACAATTTTAGCTCCGGAAAGGTCTACTTGGGTGGACTCACATGTGATTCGTTGTATCCAGTAATGTCAATCCGGACTTTTCGATCATCATCACCATATCTTCTTGTGATGGGCTAAGAGAACTGGCATGTAACAATTCAGCACTCGCCAGTATCCCGTGCAGTGGTGAACGAAGCTCGTGGCTGACAGAGGATATGAAATCGAATTTTGATCTCTCGGTAGTTGCCCAATGAATTCGAGAAACTTCAGAAATCAAAGAATCACCAAAAACCTTGAAATAGTGTAACTCTTCGAGCCCAAGCGCGCGGAAACTGCTTGTCGTCCATACCAGAACCCCGGAAAGCCAACGTGACTTATTCCAATCCCATAAAGGAAGAAACAGGGCAGATTTAGCACCGGGAAGACACCGCGCAAGATGTTTTGTACAAGTTTGAGTGTCGGGATCAAGTTGAGAATCAACGGCTCTGGGGCTATCAATTGAGGGATACTTATCCTCATCAACGGCCTCCTCTAGACTTAGGAAGTGGCCTTGAGGAAAGGACTTGAGCATTTGATGGAGCAATCCCTGTGGTATACTAGGTTGTTTGTTTGGACCGTCATTTCCTTTAGATGGCGACTTTAGCGCACAACTCAAAATGTCGCATGGAAGGTCAAACTCATGCGACACAGCCCTAGCAAGCCCGAGAGGGGTAGGCAGCGGAGCAGCCGGGAACCCGGGATCTGCGGTTGTTGATGGATCCCAAGTTTCTGATTCTTCGGGTACACTGACGAAAAGAAATGTTAATAAATACCACTCGACAACAAGGGGGGCATACCCACAAGGCAAAATCGGTTGGACAGGCATCGATAAATGCAACTCCATCCAAATCCATGGAATCCCGAAGCAGCGCACTTGCACGCGAATAGATTGATGCAATGCGTTCGTATATGGGCGTGCTCTCTGACAATGATAGCTGCGAGAAGTCTTGATCAACACCCTGAAGTACACTGGTGTCTCCTGGCTTCAATACTTCGCGCATCGACATCTCTTCGCCGGGGCTCAGCGCCATTGGTCGATCCGAGAAACCGGAGTCGAGAGACGAAGGCTCGGTCGTGGAGCGTTGATCTTGCAAGAAGAACACAGATTCATCCCCCGTAACGGTCGAGGAAGATGATTGCGCAGATTCGGGAGAAACACCTTTAACAGCATGAATTGATGGCACATCAAGAACCGGGGTAGTATCGGAGTCATCGGCGTCCACAGTAGTGGCGGCAGTTTCATGTGGGAGATTTGCTGCGTGGACGCTAGACTGAAGACGGCCATGGTTAGAGACCTCTTTAGGATCGAAGTCTACATGGTCTTTGACAAAATTTGTCAAGCCCTTGACCAATTTTTCCGTCCGTATATGGGCTTGGCTGATTCGCACATTCTCCAAATGTAGTCCGATGGCATCCGCCACTTCCTGGAGGTCATTGACCTGGTCATCTCCAAACTCCGCCCTTGGTTTGTCATCGACGATGCAATAAGAGCCCAGAACGTATCCAGATGCGCTGAACAAAGGCACCTCTGCGTAGAAGCGCATGTGTGGCCATTCTCGAACATAAGGCCGGTCCTTGAAGCAATCATCCAGTGTGAAATCTCGGATAATATAGCGCGTGCGATTGGCGGTTATATTGCTGGTATCAATATCGTTGGTCGCGCGGCCTGTGAACAAGCTGACAGTGTGGGGACATACGCCCCAGATCAGGTCCAGTGACCGTGCTCCGAGATAGATCCCATCTCCTGGTTTGTGGCGGTTCTTATCTCTTAGCGACACTGATTTTGTCGTTTCGGCAATAATATGTTGGGTTTCACCGTCAATTATAGACACAAAGCAGCGATTGGCGTCGAAGCGGAACACGCCGAGCTGGGCGAGTGCGTTGAGGGTAATATCCTTTGCTAGCTCGCAACCTGTGGGCTGTTCATCTCCCGTCGGTGCTGCGAGCGTCTCTTCCTCCTCCGAAGTTGTCGCATCAGGTGCTGGGAATGCTTGAGTCACTGTGCAGTAATATCTATTGTGGCAGTGATCAGTGGTGATCAGTGGGACAGACATACTGGCCGAACGCCACAAACCTCGATAAATCGCGGATCCGCTCGCGCTCCGGATCGTCCTCCGATGTTGGATGAAAGGCGCGTACGCCTGCAGAAGTCATAGTAGTTATCGGCTCATACCTGGCTACTAGTCACTCAGCAGCAGCTCTTGAAAAAGAAGAATTGCCAAATCTGAGACACGAATTCCCCGCGGGCGGGTGGGTTGCACGTGAAGTGCTAAAAATCTCTAAAACCAACCATGCATTGAAAACACCCCACTATTTTAATTATGGATTGTGTTCATTGGCAGTTCCAAATATTATTGTGGTCACAAATGCCGAGGAAAGATATGTCTTGAGGCCCAGACTATTCGCGAGTACGAAGCGATTGGTTGGGGCGGGAAGCCGACCGTTACCGACCCCGGGAGGTCCACACCTGCCCAGGTGCGTCCGTTTGGTTAGTCATTACCAATTTGATTTACCGCTTTTCTCTCCGCCTTCTGGATTCAACACATACAGAAATCCTTACGTTGCAGACATAAAGGGTGGGAAGGACACGCTATAATAGAAGTCATTGGACGATGGGGGTACTCTCGAGGCTGGCCGGGGGTGGCTGCTGATCCTCGATCAACGAGGCGGGGAGGGGAGCCTTCCTCGCAATGTCGATCCTCCTCATCTTTGTCGTGTTCATTAACTATATCATTGTCTCGTACCTGATGTATGCTGCATCTGCTGTCGCAGCAAATACCGTTCTGCAGTCCGCCTGTGCCGCAGCATCCCCATTGTTCACGCAATAAATGCTCAATGCGCTCGGTGTGGGTGGGGCTGGATCGCTCATCGGAGGAGTTGGCGTACTGCCGATGCCTATACCTTTCGTTTTCATAGATACGGCACGGCAATCCGGGTGCGGTCTGAGTTTGCGTAGACGAACAAGATGCCGCGCGCACCTATGGATAGAGAATGCCATGAACGGCATATCGCCAGACCAGACCTCCGAAAGGGAGGACCGACCAGTGGATGAGGATTTTGGGAGCTTGAACAAGTGAACTGTCCTTGACATGGCACACAGCGGCGTGTCTGTATGTGCAGTCCAAGCATCGTGCTTTAATAGAAACTTGCATGAGAATCGGAATATCAAACTCTCATAAGTAAGAAGAGTGAGCTCCACGGGATCTCTGGCAATAGCCCCCAGCATGAAGCCTTGTCTGTGTTAGCCGTACAGCACCATCAATGATGACTCAATACAGACAATACCTTGACTGATACCATGAAGCACAATCACGAATTGAATGGGATTGTTGGCATTTCTGTCGGGAAAAAAACGCCTCGCTTCGTGATTTTCGTATATGGCATTCGGTTATCAATCGAGAGGTAGCCAGTGATCGATAAGGAAGTATAGCACACCCGGGAAAGAACATACGCGAGAAAGCACTCTAAGCTGAACTTGGGAAAAAAAGGAAATATCTGAGATTTGGTCGAATGATAGGATTTCAAATAAGACCTGTTGTTGAGAAGTACGGAATATAGTTCCTCAAGTTGGGTACGTACCCGTCTCGGTCTCGGTCCCGTTATCGCTCTCGTCTAGTCTCGTTCCCGTGCCCCTCTGCCTTTTGTCTCTCTCGCGATCTCGCTCTCGCTCTCGTTATCTACCCCAGACTCAGCCATCGGTTCCTGCAGCTAAAACCCCGAGAACTCAATAACCTTCTCCATTATGCAAAGCTACGGCATTATATTCATTCCCCTTTAGGCATGGCCAGCCCAGGGACAGTTCCCTAGCTACCCTAACTAGATCCACAGTGGTCCCTGTAGATAATGCCTGGTGGGGCCTGGAGTCCCTGTCGGAGCTATTGTTGACATCCATCCGAGTCTTATATCAACCCTTGGCCTCTCGATATGGAACCCCTACCGCCGATCTCAGTCTTGCGCCTCAGATGTCGACCATATTTGATAAAGCCCTACAAAACAAGGAAAAGAATGACTAGTTTCTGCCTGGTCAGGCAACTCTAATCCTCGAGCTCAAAACAAGGATTCATGTACCGGATCCCCAAATTGCCGGCGACACAACTATAAAAGACATGTCCCTCTACTCAAAAAGTGGATTTATTATCTTTCATTCAGAGCCCCTCTTCCAATTAAAGAGATAATCAAAGCCCTACTATTCTACATAATGAAATTCACTAATATTGCCCTCACCGGCGCTGCCATCGGTCTTGCCAATGCAGGCCCTGTTTCCAAGCGTGCTATCAGCGACGGTGTGTAACTTCCAACCAATTGACTACTCATTCTAATGTTCTTCTTCGTTAGCCGACATTCTCAACTACGCTCTTACACTTGAGCATCTCGAGGCCTCTTTCTACGAGGAGGGTCTCAAGAACTATACCCAGGAGGACTTCGTCAAGGCTGGCATGAAGGATCCATTCTATTCCAACCTGAAGGAGGTTGCTTCTGATGAGAAGGAGCACGTGGATTTCTTGACCTCCGCGCTCAAGGGTATGTCCCTATCATTCAAACCCAGAAATAATGAACACTATTTGACATTTTCTAGCTGCCGGTGCATCTGCCGTTGCCCGATGCACCTACAACTTCCCATCCACCGATGTCAGCAGCTTCCTGGCGCTTGCTAGCGTCCTTGAGGGTAAGGAGACATCCAATAATACCCAAAAAAAAAACACCACTAATACGTTTTCCAGGTGTCGGAGTCAGCGCCTACCTCGGAGCCGCAGCCTCCATCATGAGTGACACCTACCTGACAGCTGCCGGCAGCATTCTCACCACAGAAGCCCGACACAGCGCGTACCTGCGCGCCGCGGTAGGCGAAGTCCCCTTCGCACAGGCCTTCGACAACCCCCTCGGCCTCAACGAGGTGTACACTGTCGCCTCTCCTTTCATTGCCTCGTGCCCTTCCAGTAACGGCGCGCTGCCCGTAAAGGCCTTCCCTGCGCTCACAATGAGTTCTATGGACGCCGTCATGACTGGCTCGCAAGTGCAGCTGATGGCCGGTAGTGGCTTCAACACCAGTACTAGCGACGTCAACGCTGCCTTCATTACTGTCACTGGTCCAGTCTGGGCTCCTCTCAAGTCTATGGGTGATGGAAAGTTCACCGTCACCGTCCCCAAGGGCGTTGCTGGACAGAGCTACGTCGTTCTGACTCAGGGGAATAATCAGGCGACTGATGACAATATTGTTGCTGGTCCTGCTATCGTCGAGGTAAATTAGATTACCTTCCGCGTTTGAATTCTTTTTGTTGGGTGCTTCCTCGCCTCCTTTTTCGCAGGGCTGATGTTGCTTGTCTTGACAGGTTGGAAAGAAGACTGCTATGGGTACCCCGAGTGGTATGGTCGCTATGGGCATGGGTGGCAAGAAGAATAACACGATGCCGACTCCTTCTAAGTCTACGACTGGCTCCTGGGGTAGCTCTACCCCTACCATATCTGCTTCTGCTTCTCCTATTTACACCGGGGCTGGTCAGAAAATGTCTGGTAACATTGCCACTGTTTTCACTGCAGGTATTTTTGTTGCTGTCGGTCTTATTTGAGTTCTTTTGTCTTATTAGATTTCTAGTTCAATTATCTGGGCGGGAATGATGATGTCGATTATATATTTACTTCTAATACTAATATCTTGGCAATAACGTCTGGGCCCTTGGGTTATACTTCAAGGTTACTTCTACGAACTATATATATAAAATACTAGTTAAGTATTACCAATATTACTAAGAATGGCAGACATACCTACCTAGGTAGGTATTGTATAAGGTAACTGGGCGCATGCCCCGGGGCCTCGTTTACTTCTAAAATTGTTCTAGACCTGGGTCACATGATACGGGGGAATATGTCAATGTCTCAGATAACTTCTTCCTCGTATTTATTCACAGCCATCTTGATGATTGGCCTCCACGGGATGTCAATTAACTTTGAACATGCCCCCTCTCCGCGCGCATACCAAATCCCGCAACGGATGCGATCAATGCAGAAGCAGGCGGGTTAAATGTGATGAACAGGGTCCACCATGCTCGAACTGCACGACCCGCGAGTTAAAATGCACGTATTTGAAAGTCGCCGCAGCCCGTCGCGCTACAACACATCTTACCCCACCCAGTTCAGCATCCGATGTATCACGTTCTCTAGATGGCCACGGGTCGCCCGTAGCAGCGATACCCGGTCCAACCGTTCCAGTCGCACCAACCCAAACAAACTCATTCGGCATCGACAACCTAGAATTAATGCACAAGTTCTCAACAGACACATACAAAAGTCTCTGTCTCAGCGATTCAGAAATAATAATCTGGCAAATAACCGTTCCAACACTCGCCTTCAAGCATGATTACCTGATGGGCGGGATCTTGGCACTAGCCTCAATGCACATTGCAACGACATGCGAGCCATCAGAAACAGCACTCCTATACCACGAGACAGGATTGCAGTACTACAACCGCAGCCTAACGCCATTCCGAAACGCGATCGATAATATCACGCCGCAGAACTGCAACGCGGTATTCGCGCACTCGATCGTCATGATCGCAATCAGCGTCGCGTCACCCCGACTAACCACCACGAAAGACGAGTGCGCCAGTATCACAGAGAACATCGTGATACTGTTCGAGCTACTACAGGGTGTGAAGAAGATCCTGCAAGTTAGCAGGTCGTGGATTAAGCTGGAATTATTCACGCAGGGCCCGTATTGGAAGAGCACGCCTACTGAACTTGATCCTGATACTGAGGCTGCGCTGACGCATCTGGCGGCCTTGAATGATCAAGTTATGATTGGGATTTACTCGGAGCAGCATCGCATTAATACAAATGTTATTGCTCATTTGAGGCATTGTTATTCTAAGTTTGCGCACTCGGCAGATCCGGCGCCTGTTCTTGCTTGGCTTGCGGCTGTTGACAAGGATTTTGTCGATAGTCTCCGGTGTCGACAGCCGTTTTCGTTGCTGATTCTCATGTATTGGGGGGTGTTATTGAAGGAACTTGATGGGCATCGGTGGTGGGCGCGGGATTCAGGTAAAGCGCTGGTTTCAGAGTTGTTTGAGGCTTTGAGATCTGGAGATCCGAGGTGGGAGGGTGCTCTTGGTTGGGTGCAGCGGAAAATGGGGCTTTGAGCGTTGGAATGGTGACTAGGTCATCCCGAACTCAACATTCATGGATAGTTGCCCGCATGACGCATGGTCGGGTCGACCAGGCCGCTTGGGACTAATACATTGTACATATAGCATTCTTGAAGCGATTTACTCAATTACACGATTACTTTCTACTCGAGTGGTCAGGGCTGAAAATTGCTGCCGACGAACGTGGACATCAACAGAGGACCTCCTTCCAAGGTCGTCAAGGGCCAACCTTGAAATCTCACCCAAATAAACAATATGGGGGTCTCAATACTGACTACACAACTAGACCGCGCGGCTGATAAATTACAAGATGGGGTCTCAGACTGCAAAGTAACTTGCTCAACCAACTAGGCTACAAATGACATAGCATGGCACTGTCGAAGACTCCACAGCCTCGTCAGCCGTAGCCCTTAGCGCTGATCTTGGAAGGGCCTTTGCGGTATACAGGGCAGTTTAGCAGCGACATGTCACATGCATAGACAGAAGTGTCTCCCTTGACCAGCGGCAATTCTGCTCTGAGATCAATGGCGCAAATCAGAAAATTGAAATATTTACCAGAGGTGATCTATAGTATTTCAGGCCATGCGGTGGCTGCCAATCCTACATGATATGCACGGTGAAACGAAAGGAGCTCTAGCGGGAAATAGCGGGCATCTTCGTGCAGCTGTAGCATGCGGCTGACAGGGGGCCCCTCGCCATTTGGACCAATCTTTATTTCTTGGCTGTGTACATATATTTCGACGAATACTAGGCCAGTTCTGTCAACAAAAATAGTATTTCGTATTTTGAGTAGTTATCAAATACCTAGGCATAGGTGCGATATAAGGCTTTTCCCCGCAATTTTTTTCCCGTCCGGGTGGACGCCTCACTAAAATATCACTAAATGGACGCCTGATTGTCTCTTCTAGTCTGTTTTGGTCTGTTTTAGTGTGCTTTAGTGTGCTTTAGTCTGCTTTAGTGCCGTTTAGTATGTTTTAAGACTCTCTTCGTATAGAACTTAACCCCCGCAGCTGGTCCAACCTGAGTTTCCACGGTTGATAACACCTACGTATGTATGTGCATGAATTACCCCTCCATATTATTTAACTCGTACGTCTCCCCATTTCTACTCTGCCAATCTCAACAATCTAAACAATTATACAATGGCTGAAAATCCAACCTGCACAGTCGAGGAATTCACCCGCACCACATTCGACTATGTCATCTGCGGTGGCGGAACTGCAGGACTCGTTCTTGCTGCCCGCCTCAGCGAAGATCCCGCTGTAACCGTCGGCGTCATTGAGGCCGGCAAGTATCGCATTGGAGATCCGCTGGTTGATACTCCTGCGGCTTTCGCACAGATGTTTGAGAATCCCGACTATGATTGGTGTCTGTATACGACGCCACAGGTAGGTTTATTCTATATTGCATCTATCTACTTTCCATTCGCTAACTGCTTTCCTGGGGTCATAGGAAGGAAACCATGGCTTGTCTCACCATGTCCCGCGCGGAAAGCTCCTCGGTGGATCCAGCGGCATCAACTATATGATGTATGTGCGAGGATCAACGCAGGATTACGACGACTGGGCGGAGCTGGTAGAGGACGATGGGTGGTCTGGGAAGCATATGCAGGGATATATGCGTAAGCATCAGGTACGATCTCACCTTTGCATTCCCCAATCTGGTTCATTTATAATTTAAAACTAACTAACGGAATAAACAGACCCTTGAGCCCATCGACCCAGCCATCACCGATCGCTCCACAATGCCATTCGTAGGCGAATTCCACGGCACAAGCGGGCCCATCCGCACCAGCTTCAATGATTCAATCATGCCAGTGGAGAATGACATCATTAGAGCCTGTGAGGATGTAACCGGCATCCCAAGCAAGCCCACCGACCCATGGAGCGGCGACCATATCGGCTTCTATCACACCCTTGGATCAGTTGCTCGAAGCGGCCCGAACAAGGGCAAGCGCAGCTACTCTGCACGGGCATACTATGAAGAGAACCGCGCCACTCGCCCAAACCTCAAAGTCCTCTGCGAAGCCCTTGTCAACCGCGTCGTACTAGACGGCAACAAAGCCACTGGTGTAAGCCTCACACACAACGGAGTCGAGTATCAAGTCTCCACACGGCGCGAAGTAATCGTCAGCGGCGGCACAATCCAAAGTCCCCAGATCCTCGAACTATCAGGAATTGGCGACCCAGAGGTCCTCAAAGCCGCCGGCGTCGAGTGCAAGGTCGCCAATAAAGGCGTCGGTGCAAACGTCCTAGACCACGCCCTCACTTTGTCTATAATGGAGGTCCAGCCGAGCATCATCACACTAGACACTCTATATCAAGTACCCGAGGCAATGGAAGCCGCCACAAAACAGTATGCTGAAACCAGCGGCGGGCCACTGAGCGCGGTATGTAGCATGCAGGGCTTTTTCCCGGCCAAGAAAATCCTCTCCGAGGCAGAGCTGGCAGAGATCATCCAGAGTATTCGCGATATCAAACCGAACAGCGACTTCCACGCAAAACAGCTCGCACAGACTATCGCGAATCTCGAAAGCGACCACTCTGCTAATATGCAGCTTGTTACTGTCGGGGGTTCCATGAACCCGAATGCCATAGGCCACCAGAGCAAACTAATTCAGCCACGCTTGCCTGATGAACCGGCTGGTTTGACCTTGGCGGTTTGTATTCAGTACCCCGTGTCTAGAGGGACTATCCACATTGGGAGTGCAGGTGAGTTTACAATCAAACAGAAATCCCTTCTATGTTCAATCAAGTCGTGTGCTAATAAATTCAGACCCGACCAAACCCCCTATCATCAACCCTAACTACGGCGGCCACCCAGCTGATATCTCACTCCTAGCAGCATTCCTGCGCTGGGGTGATAAAGTCACGGAATCAGAGCACGTGAAGTCTTCATTTTTGCGGCGCGCGTACCCGGACCCCAGTCTCAACTTGCAGGACATGGATACGGCCCGAGAAGCAGTGCATAACCTCATTGCGGGTGAGTACCATATTAGCGGGTCTGTTGCTATGGGTGATGCATTGGATAGCAGATTAAGGGTGAAGGGTGTTGAGGGACTGCGTGTTGTGGATGCGTCGGTGTTCCCGAATAATGTTTCAGGTAATATTGTTAGTAGTGTTTACGCTGTTGCAGAGAAGGCGTCGGATATGATTCGTGAGGATTGGAATTCTAGGGCTTAACTATGATGTAGTTTTCTTTTGGGATTCGTTTCACGCAATGATAATATATTATACTTTAATGGGATTGATTCCGTCAACCCTCGACAAAAAGCAGAGCCCTCCAAAATCAAAGTAAAAGCACATTAAGAACTGTACATAGTGTAACCTTGCGTACCATCATTCTCCCATGGGTAGCTATAATCCCGCATATCCTCCAACTCCAGTCGCATAGCAGGATCACAAAGCGAATCCTGCATCTTAATACCCTCATACCCAGGCTCCCTTCTCCGTCTTTCTCGAGCCTTCTTCTCAACAAAATCACGTACATTCTCCTTCCGCGGCACATTCTCAAAATCACACTCAGACAAAAGAGCCACGGCCTCCTCAAAGCTCTCCGCCCGCGCCAAGTTAAGATCACCCCGTTCAGCACGAACCCCCTTCTCAAGCAACAGCTTCAAAACCTCCAATTGTCCAAACTGAACCGCAAACCCAATAGTACTATACCGCAAACACTCAAAACTCAACATAAATACATCATACGTTAAATTCGGGTTCGCTCCCTTCTCAATTAACCCAGTCACCATCTCAGTCTGTCCATGCATAACAGCCGCAAACAATGCCCCCTGCCAACACATCCCAACCTCAAGTCCCAGTTCAACAAACACCTCCAACAACCTCTGGTTATTCTGCTCTGCAATAATGCATAATCCCCCATCATCCACAAGCCGAATTCCAGCCCCAAGTAATATATCGACGATCTCCGGCTTGTTCATGGTAATCGCGCGCTCGAGCGGGGTGGGGACCTCACTCTTCCCAGGACAAGCACCAGCCTCTAATAACAAAGGTATAATACCAGCCCAGTTCGCTGCAACAGCCGCACCAAGCGCGGACGGATTCGGCAGGAGCTCGCCTGCGGGTTCGAGGGGAGCGTTGTGTCGAAGTAGTAACTTGACCGCCTCGGTACTACGTGCCGGGATCGCACTTTCGATTAGTGCTTCGCGCAGTTGGTCAGGATCGTATGTCTGGTCCGGTCTTCTTTCGGATAGTAGACAGGTGAGGGTTTCTATATGTGGACCGCTGGCTGCGAGGGAGAGCGCATTCCCCGCTATCCCGGTGACGTTGGTGGGGTTGATGTGATTGGGACTTGGGGGGGATACGGGCGCTTATTCTAGCGCCTGCATCGAGCATTTTTTGGGTCAGGACTGTGTGGCCATTCTTGGCGGCCCAGAGGAGGGCGCTAGTGCCGTGGTTTTGGATGTTGTTTTTGTATAGGTAAAGTTGGAGGACACTGTAGGTTCTCTTTGTGGTTTGGGTGAAGGCGCTGATGTCCTTTTGGCCGGGGAGGGATTCGGCGATTGTGAGGAGGAGTTCGGTTGGTAATAAGGTTAATCGGGACATGGTTTATCTGTATCCAAGTTGTGGAGGGCTCTGTGCTTATTTTGGAGGTGCGGATATGGTTGGAGATCAACGGTTGACGTCTTTAGCGCTTGGGGAGTGGGTTTAGCGCTGTTGGAGCTAGTGGCTTGCAGGATTGGGGGCGGCTTATCACATACATATCTACACAATGGGGTTTGGGGATTTGGTACATTTAGGACTTTGGGATGAAATCATTCGAGTACTTTTGTAGGAGAACCGAGGTAGGATGCATTTAGGTGCTGTCAAGTATTTAGCCCATACTGCTTAGTAGAATTATAAGCTGACTAGCGAGTATATGAAGACCTCGAGATGAACATAAGTCATTTATCTTGAAGTTATTTGCCTTCTAGGGACTTTTGTCAGAAGTATCCTTTGATTATACCTTGAGGAGGATATCAAATGTCTCGCAGCCTCAATATTGCAGAAGCTATACAGGGGAATAATCTCTTTCCCCGACTCCATCTCTCCGAATTCAGACTAGCAATTACAATATGAGGTACTTCGTGAGTGCTCAGTATCAACAAGAGCCTATGGGGCTATAAGACTCTCAAAGGATTCTTATGAATTTGTACGATCAGTTAATCTTATATTTCTCTATTTTTTCAACTATCTTGGCTACTTTACTGTATGTAGCCCGCAGTATAAATTGGTCTGGATAGATATACCCTAGACATCAGTATCAACACGCAAATCTTTTGTTTCCCACAGGCGGTAGTATCCGCAAGCCCCCAGCCCAAACGCCCACCTATATAAGGCTAAAAGTGGGCCTACGTATTCTAGACCTTGAATTTACGGCCTAGTGGGAATCGTCCCGGGATTCCTCACTCCGACCCATTTTTCCCGTGGCGATATCGGAAACGACATTCATAAGATGGAAAGATCTGGGGAGAAATGGAACGTTGAGTTTTATGTCGTACATTTTACTTGTCAAGTTTACTAGATCGGAGGATAATCGGATGATATACAGGTGTTCTAATAGTAATTCGTCGGCTAATAGTCATCGGTCTAAAGCTTGAAATACCATGCCCCATTTCTCGGCGCATTGACCCTTGCCGATACTCCATACTCGGTATAGTGCTGAGACATAAGAGAGGTGAAATTGTTAAGTACTTCTCTAGCGTTTTTTTCCTACCCAGCATCCTCGGGGGTTTTTGTCGGAGTCCGACGTTATATGCAGGTATCAATGAAGAGTAAATTTTTCCGTCGAGCTTCTACCTTCTGTTAATTAAGATGTAATCAAGCTTTATATATGAATAATATAATATATAATATATAATATACATAGAACACTACGGAGGAACTAAATAAGATCAAACTCATAAGGACCCACGTTATTAGCGTATACTTAGTCACCTGATCCTCTCATCAAATCGTAGGAGCACGTGCAACAGAGCTGTATCCCGCTAGTCCCAGGGCGGAACAAGACATTTGGGGGGCGAGGTCATGACTCTTGACCTCGCTTCTTTAATTTGCTTTTCTCTTCGCCAGTCTCTGTCAATTGAGTTTGGATTTTTCTTCTGATACTTCTTTTCTTCCGACCTCTCCAAACGACCTCACCTCTACACTTTCGACAATGTCCAGCCAACCTCTGCTCCAAACCGCTCCGGGTAAGTCCAACAACACCTCCACTCTCAGCAGCTGAACAGCTCAACTCGAGACACAATTCCACCTGGACCCCCTCTCCTAACCGTGACGTTGTTTGGTGAGCGATCATTTTGCTTCATTTGAGCTGTGGGTGTCACTGCGACCTTATCAACGTCCACGCCGTCCAAAGAAGCAGAACGATCGCAACCTCCATCCAATCCCATCCCAACCCACAACCACCCTCCAACCCTCCAATCTCCACCCCGAACTCAGCTAACATTCCACCAGGCAAGCGAATTGCCCTCCCAACCCGAGTCGAGCCCAAAGTCTTCTTCGCAAACGAGCGCACCTTCCTCTCATGGCTGAACTTCACTGTCATCCTGGGCGGCCTCGCCGTCGGTCTCCTCAACTTCGGCGATCGCATCGGTCGCATCTCCGCAGGTCTCTTCACTATCATCGCCATGGGCGCAATGATCTACGCTCTAGTGACATTCCACTGGCGCGCGCAGAGTATCCGTCGGCGTGGGCAGAGCGGTATCGATGATCGATTCGGTCCTACCATCCTCGCCATTGCCCTGCTCGCTGCTGTCGTTGTTAACTTTATCCTGCGGATTCGGGATGGGCAGATGAACTAGGATTGTTCTGGACCGGATACGATTGTTGTCTTTTTTTTTGGCGATTTTGAATCGGGAGATTCGATATTCGCCCGTTCAGCCATCTGAATACTATACCATTGATTACGTTGGCCTATTCTAGTTCGTTCACTGTTGATATCGACACCCGTGTCTGTTTTTTGTATTCACTTGGCGTGTGGTCTGTTTTATGCTTATGAGGCCAGAGTGCCTTTGACGTTCACATGCTCGAGTCGAGCGTCCGTCTTCTTTTTTATATATTGCAATTGGCGTTTTGGGGGATTGAGCATGTCTGACAAGCAGAAAAAGAATGAACGATTGAACTCGAACTGAATCCGACCGCGTCCTCTGTCTATCTGTCTATATACTCTCTCGGTGTGACGGGCAATCATCCTTCACAACCTGCCCATTAACATATCCCTAGATAAGCTCAATAAAGCTCCAATGATCCAGCTTGGACCTAACAGCATCGGGGACTTTGCCGTTCATAACGTAATACCCTAAGCATCCCGAGGTTGGAACTGCTGCCAAAGCTCCTCGAAGTGCAAGCGCATTGATTATTTTCATTCACCAGCAAACCTTGGAAAGACCCCCTTTGAACCCCTCGCATCCGCACAAATAGTCATCTCGGTATTCGCACACTAGAAGTAATGATAATCCGCATCATGACACAATATTAATATTCCTCCCCCGCCCGCAAAAAACCAACCAACGAACTATGTAGACGTTGGTTTTTATTCGAGCCACCCAGCTGGTATTATATTGTGGCTTGATAAGAAGTTGTTGGTAAATATATTTGTCCTGGGTTGGTTGGTTGGTGTTGTGTACAACATATATATTTTCGTGTGTAGGGCGCCAAGGAGTCTTGAGGTTTAGAAGGTAGCGAGCGCTGGGAGGATAGTGTGCATTAGAGTGGTTATCAGTTCTCGAAGAGAGGAGAGATAGTTGACGATAAGCAATTTGCTTTAGCGTTAACCGAGGCAAGGGATATTGTTTTGATCGGAATGTTAAACTTGGGGACGGGGCAACGGTCCATTCAAGGGGCTTTTAGATGTCTATCTACTCCGTACATGGAGACAATAGGACATCAATAGACAATACGGAGTATGTCGCTCCTATCTATGGATAGTCTAACCAATGGTGTGAGCTGGGTCTGGAGTTTGACCGCATCCTCGTAATGCGGAGTGCAGGGATGGGAAACGTGGAAGACTTGAATATTCTTAGTAGTAGTACACACTCATGTGCATATATATTGTTGTACTTTGTAGTGAGGTATCTTGGAAACGCTGGAGATGGAGGTGCAATTTCTCGTACTTTCGCTATGCATTATGAACCCAGTGCGATAGTTAGATAGATATATATCTCTATAAAAAAACAACAACACGACAGCTGGCTGTGATTCTAAGGTAGTCGATGTATATGTATTTTGGTACTCGGTAGGTGCCCTGGGTTACGCGTAAACCATTGGGCAGACCCCACCATCGTCATGATAGCGCTGATAGTCAGGGATGAGCGGAGCTGGGTAAATCAAAAGATGGGGAAGGGATGCTAATTAGGGCTACTGTGATCAGCAGAGCTATGTCGCTAGAGGATAGCTTGATGATCTTAAAAAGTTAGTATAGTCTATAATTATTGATGGCTAGAGTACTCCATACACTCCGTACTCCGGATGGAGTAAATTAACGCTATAAATAGGGGTAATCTACAAGAGTGGCTCCGATGTCTAGTTCCCTAAGAACCTGGGGAAGTAGAATTGCCCCTTGTTCTCTCCTATGTTGTATTTTCTTCGATGATGTTCCACAACTTTCCATTTGCGTTGTCAGCCACATCTGACCTGTATTTTGGATTGCCAAGATAAAATATGATTTGTACTTTTGTGTTTCGCACATGCAATTGAGGCGCAGTTAGAACTTGTTTATACCCGGTTTGCCCCCCGGCCAAAGTATAGATATAGGGTTCTGATTTGCTGGGGGATCTGGGAGATCGTAGATAGAACTGGCGTTAGGCAGAAACAGGACAAGGGCCCAGACCACAGTCTTGGCAATAAGTTGGGTATCAGCCGTATACATCCGGGTGAATCGGACAATAGGGGATTGAATACGAAGTAGATCAATAGGTACAGTAAATAGGATAATGTAAATAGTTAGTTAGATATATACAATGTATCATTTTATATGATGTTATACATTTATATAATCAGATACAGAAGATATAAAATAAACAAATAAATAAAAATGTATGACGTGTCGTAGATATTTGAGACTGATCCAATAACCCAATTATCGGATGGTACATGTTTCTACCATAGAATTAATATGGGAACCACAAGTATCGCCTCAACTCCACTCCCTGTTTCCTCTCCCAACTCTCTCACTCCCAGGTACTTTCCCCCCCCATTTTCCCATTTCTCATTTTCCCAATTGTTCTCTCTTATTCTGTCTTCTCAATTCCCCCTTTCTTCCCCTTTCTTCTTCTCTTTCCTATTCTTTCCCCCAGTCTCCCTTATTCTCCCACCCCATTATTCTCTCCCCTTTTCTCTTTTTTCTCTTTCTTGTACTCTCCTCCCTCTTATTAATAGATTTTTTGCTGCCTTCCGTAATCAACCTCCGGTCGCGCAGTCGACGTCCATTCCTTTTCCGTAATAAAAGAACGCTTGGACCACCTGCCACCTAATCCAAAAACCATCTCTATGCACTCACATGGCATGTTTCGCCTGCTTCCCTGGCCCTCAACTATAGGAGGGAATAAGGTGATGGAGGATGTCAAAATGCTTGCTCCAAACTGCAGTATCAACACACTGTCACTGCCCCAGCTCAAGCGCAAACGTTCAGACTCCGGCTCCGACGCGACCGATGCGCCCGCCCCGACGAAAGTCTGCGCGGATTCCATTTCTTCGCGCCCGACGCCGACCGTGATCGCTGACTCCATCGCGCCCACCCCTTCAACTCCAACTACCTCGTCAACCCCCCCGGTCGCGTCCGCGCGACCGCCGGCGCAGGACGCCGTCGCCGCCCGACCTAGCGTGACCCGTCTTCGGGAAACTATCACCGCCCAGCTGAGCTTGGAGGTGTTACTTAAGCACAACGAACTTCGTCTCATCGACCAGGAGATCGCTAAGTGTCAAGTCGCTCTGGAACAGCTGCGACGCTGTGGCGAAATCCCTTATCCCGGATCCCGTGTTACGGGTGTCTCGCCGGATGTGAGCTCGGGAACAGGCGCGTCAGTGCTGGCACCTGGAAATGGTCCAGCTCCGATCTCGCCTGCTCCCTGGGGAGTAACGGAAGGCCCGTACTCCCGTCACTACGCACGCTGGTTGCTGCCCGATCCTCGCTTTGACGGTGGTGAGGCCGACTCTGGGATGCTGGCAAATTCGCTGGTTGAGGGTCGCTCCACGCGTGGGAATCCCGGTGAGATGGGAATGCTGGCAGGCAAGACTCGCCCACAGCGAGGCTCAACTGCGACTAAGCACACCGCACTGTCGACTGGCTACCCTGTGGTCAAGGAGAAGTCCGGGCCGATGCTCATCCGACGCAAGTCGGATGGTGTCCTGGTCAAGCTGGTCTGTCTGGACTGCCGGCGCGATAACTTCTCCAGTACCCAGGGATTCATTAACCACTGTCGCATCGCGCACAACCGCAACTTCGCTAGCCACGACGCCGCTGCCATGGCTTGTGGTCAATCTGTTCAGGTGGACGACGCCGGGATTGTGGTCGGCAGCTCTGCTGAGCCCACTGCCAATCCAACAATCCCTGGCTACGTGCATCCTCTGATCCGCTCTACCCACATTGCTACGACCCCTTGGAAATCTCTTCACACGCCTGCTAAGGATTTTGTCACCCCTCGCAAACCGGCTACAGCTGCCACCTCCGCTGTTGCCACTCCTCCCTCGACTGCTGAACCGACCTACCGACGCCGCTCTGAACCCATCCGACAGCCCCCGAACCCACAGTTTTTGGCTTCTCCTGCAACTCCTCATCTGTCCGCTCTCATGAAATCACGTGGTGCTGGCCTAGACATGGACAAGTTGGTGGAAGAGTCCCGAAAGCCTGTTGATCTTAGTGGTCTATTCGACGATGACTCGGAAACAGATGACTCTCGCGGTCCGTCTGCGGGACCCGGCCATACCTCCCTTGGTGCTCGCGCCGGTCGCCAGCCGATGCGTATGCCTGTTGGTCAAACTCCTGGAGAGTCTGAGAGCCGGAAGGCCCTCGACCGCGCACACACCCCGCCCATCGAGCAAACCACCCCATCGCGCCCACAGTCCTTTTTGGACTTTTCGCTCGCTGGCAAGTCCCAAACACTGCAGTCTCGGGAATCGGACAGCCTGGATCATCAAACTCTCAGTCCTCATGCCATCGAATCCAACCAAGCCCCTAGCTTAGTCAGTGATGATGAAGATGATTACGAGGCAGCCTCTGACTCCGACAGTCCTCCATCGTCCGAAGCCGACGAGCAAGAGCAGGAGTTCCGCCACATCCAGGTTGAGGATGACGAGCGCGCCGCTGCTCCGTCCGCTGCTGCCGAAGCCAAGCCGGGTCCTTCCCTCGCCAGTCCTGCACCGCAATCCGGGCCACCTCTGTCCCAGCCATTGAAGCGCAGTCGCTCCAAGAAGATCTCCTCTATGGTCCCGTTCAGTGACAACGACGATCAGCACGTGAGCTATCCCTATTCCGCGTCCGCGGAAAATGCTGCCAAGGCCAAGCGTGCTGCCGAGCGCAAACCCAATCCGTCCAAGCGGTAATATCCCCAATCAATATTATATGACAAGAAAAAAAAACCAAAAAAAACCCGGGGTACAACACCCTGTTATCATTTTACGCGCCTCGATCTGATCTGTACTGCGACTGTTTACGCAGTGCCGTTACCGTTCCGACCTCTCTCATCTCTTCCCCGTTCTCCCTTCAACGGTAGACATCACGTCTCCTCCCTCCTACATATTTCTCCCACATTCACCATTACTTCTACTTCTCCTAAACCCTCCCGTCATGTCGAAACACAATTCACTGAAAAAACCGGCCATCTTGATGATGGCCCGTGATGCATGAATTGCATGATGATCTGACGATTTTCTTGTGTCTTTCCCCTTACCCACTTTTTTATTCTTGTGATGCATGCGTCTCTCCTGTATCTGATATCTGCTTTTAATCAAGACTTGACGGCCGTGAATTTGCACATAGCGATGAGTTTAAAACAAAATGCGACTGGTTTGGCATAGATGTGGTTTTGAATACGTAGACTTGATGTGTACTTCGTAGTAAATATGGTAATCAGAGTATCATTGAGGAAGGTCTTGAGTCATACCCAATGGTGTACTTGACACTAAGTACATCCAATTATTCTGAACCATCCCTATCTAAGGAGTCATGTGCAAGATGTGTACTTTGTAGCATGGAATGTAATACATACTCCATACGGGTTTGCAACTAGATCCGCACTATCTTACCCTTAAATTGTCTCCACTAGGCTCCCGCCGATGAGGCTCAAACAAAATACTTGAGTATGTACGTATAATATTGAAAGTACTTATTAGGCACCAGCCCCTCTATCCGAATCCGGTTGCATCTTGATTTCTGTTGAACAAAGAGTCAAAACATCAGGTGACTCCTGTGTCGTGTTATAAGAACTGTGATCTTGGTATGGAGCGTAAGTGTAGTATGCATTTTTCAGGCTTTTCGCTTCTGCTTCTATTTCTCTTTATCATCAGACACCAATTGAAGGAAGCAACTACTCCCAGCTATCCTATTTTCATTCCTCTCGCTCAATATGGACGATATACACACCCTCGTCAATGATCACAGAACATCGCTTCAGATACTCGAGTCCACAGAGTCCTATGTGGACTCTCCTAGGGAGTCTGTCGAAGGAACCACTGCCAAAGAAGATCCTTCCAACCCAGAAACACAAATAATCACAACCGCCAATTATCCAACCAACCCAGTCTACCGCAGCGAATTCCCCCCACCACCAATACCACTAGACACCACAACACAATCCCGAATCAACAAAAACTTCCAAACTGCAATAACGGAAACCCCCACAATCCGGATAATAGTCGACATCCCCCCACATCTAGTCGACTGGTCAAACCCCATAACCTCGATAACAACGACAATAAACCCCTTCCTCTCACACTGGAAAATGCAAAACAAAGTAAACCTCTTAGCAGTGGAAATGCAGCCTCGACACGCATACGCAGCAATCGAGATCAACAACCACGAATACGATTTCCAGACTGCCCATAAACAGACCTTTGTGTTTCCGGTTTATGTCCTCAAGGTCTCAAGGAGGAGTCTTCGGTGGAGGTTTTATAGAGCCCCCACTGAGGATGTAAGGGTTATGAATGAGGTTAAGATGGTGCATTATTTGCATAGGGAGGAGTTGGGGGCGCCATATTTGGTATTTAGGGTTGGGGAGAGGGAGCCTGTTTTTGGGGAGTCTAGGAAGGATTAGGGATTAGGGATTAGAGAGTTGATGATAGTATTTTTATGCTTATACGATCTGCTAAGATATCCTTGGCGTGGGAAGGTGCAATTACAAGCAAAAGGAAGCAGCAATGAATGAAGTGAGGCAGAGGAGTACAACCATACTTCTGTATTTGGCTAGATGTCTTGGGTGATTGTCAACTCACTCTCCTCAGGTCGAAGTGCACGTTGGAAGAGAGGGGACTCGGAGCGAGGAAATGGAAGGTGCGACATAATTTATTTGGCCATGATACAAGAGGCCATATCAAGGATAATCCCACAATGTCTCTTCGTCTTCTCATTTTACTGCTAGAAACATATAAACAAGTGGCTGCAGCAGGAAAAGACAATTCTCAATAATATACAGTTTTCATCACATAGCTTCTTGCTTTATTCTCTTACTACGTCTCGCCCCAAGCTCGCCAGGATCCTTCTTCGCTTCCTTTGGTGGCTGGCTATTTTCCAACTCCATCTCTTTCACAGTATTTAAACCAGCCTCGGGTTCCTGACTAGCATAATAATCCGAGACAGAGATATTGCGGAGTACATAAGCAGCCCTCTCAATATCGATAAAAGAGACAGGTGCGTCTCCAGCGCCATTATTAAGCCGTACCCGCAGCTCCTGTGAAGCATTCCACAGCTCTCGATACTCGTTCATATTGTACTTAACAATCAATTCCCCATTGGGCTTCTTGTGTTTAGAAGGCTTCTGCTCTTTGGAATCCCGACCCTCTGGGAAGTCCATCAGACATAGCCAAAGGTAAACATCGTCGCTGTAAAAGGGAACTTGTTTCTTAGCATCACTAAGGACCGTGGCGATAGACAAAATCAATGATGCAGTAGCCGGGCCGACACCACGAATAGGCGCGGTAAGGGCATCTAGACTGGCTTTAGGGAATGCATCGTTCGGCGCAACCACAGGATCCGCATCTGGGAGGGCGGCGAAAGCCGTAGATGTAGACTTGGTGATCGTCGCGTCTTGGTTGCTTTTCACCATTCCCATAAGCATGGGACGGGATACTCCATGTTTCCTAGAAGTAAGTCAGAAAAAGACCGAACGCTGTGGCATAGATCCAGCTGATTGTTACTCACGTCTTCCATTCCATGATATCAACTAACTCCTCCTTGAGCAAATGGGCACTCTCCGGCACACTTCCTTTCTGCCCACCCTCATTCGCCCGCTCCGCGATAATCTTCGGCAGAACTTCATACCGCCACCGGTCAAGCTGGAGGAACTTATCCGTCTCTTCGAGGATTTTCTTCTCGGACGGATCGAGCTCTGCCTTCGTGGTCGGCGCTGCGCTGACCTTCGTCTCCGCCTTGCGCTTTGGTCCCTTCCCCGCTTTTGACTGAAGCTTTAGCATTAGCTTGTCGCGGTGTACCCGTTCTACCGTTGAAGGGTAGTGGGATAGCAGGTTGTGGAAGGTCTCAAGGGTGATATGGCGCGGATGGAATGATTCATGTTGTTTCTTGTCATTCACTCCGCCATTAAGCTGGTCTTGGCTTTTCTCAGGTTGGACATGTGTCCTTATGTTTGTCTCCTTCGCCATGGTGGGGTTTACTGAGGGGAGGCAATTCGTTTTGGGGAGATGTTGGAAGGAAGTTGAAGCTTGTATGGAGACCTCGGGATTATCCGTATAAGCTGTTATCGCGAGCTGATAAGGTTTATGGGTTGTATTTTATTGGGTGTTTTGTAATTTTCAATATAATAAATTACGAACATATAGAACTCGGTCTGGTTCACCTTTGTGTCGGACTTAATCACAAATGTTAACTATTAGACAACAAAAACAACAAAAACAAAAATATACAACAGCATAAGTATGTCCGTGATCACCTAGCACCCACGATTCTATATCGTGGGTGGCTCGCCGCTTTAGCGGCCTCTAGGGCCCCATTTACTCACCTGAACGTTCGGCTCGCGCGTCAAAAGGCACTTACTAATATGTTGTGAAATCACTGCATGTCTTTCCCCCCCTCTCTCAATTTACGATACTGTGAAGGCAAAATACGTACTCATCATGACTGACGGTGGCCCCACTCCATTTGCTAATACACACTGTACGTACTCTTTTTTGGCCAACCTTATCGAAGCCTCTAGTATCTCGGCGAAGTTATTACAGAGCACACGATGCGTACTACTGTACCATGTAGATCAATAGGTGTGTAAAGAAGCCAATTAGGGACTTGAGTTGTAGTATAAAGAATTGCTGAATGATAATCTGCGCCTGTGGTTAAATTGCCGGCATGGCATCTATGCTGATGAGGCTGTCAGCATCTGACTCGCCTCCATCTGTCACGAGCTTGACGTTGGTTCCCTCTTTGACAGCTTGGCTTTCTTTACCGCTACATCTCTTGTTAAGCAATTTTTATCCACGAGCAGCCTTGTAGTAAATATACTTAGTCATTCAAAAGGTGCCCAGACACAGTGGCCACCAAGAGCCACATCCTGTGAGCTGTGAGCCCTGTCGACTGTCTAAACTAGCCCGCGATTATCGGTGACCTTGCGCATGGTGTGTTGGGTGACAAATTCCCTATGAGTACCCAGGTGTATTTAGAGGAAATATGCTTTAAGATCGATAATAATCGCCTGACAGTAGAGGGAACATGATTAAGCATCTAGCACGCCCGCGCGGGCTTACAGATCGGCCGCTGTTAGCCATACCTTCATTGGCTACCCAGGTAGGATGAGCGGCCCCACTGTCTGTATATCCAATGAAAGGCTTAGTATATGGCAGGGATGTCGGGGAGATCTGTGGGTCCCGCCGTCCGCCGCCCATGAAACAATAAGGAATCTACACCTATTTGTCAGGGTCGGCCAAGAGGTAGTTGGTATTACTACCCAAATAGAGATAATAGGTTCAAGACCATAGAGATGTCTGGCTCTATTTATTTCCCTATTTTCCCTGACTAGCTCACCATTTTCAACTTTGTCTTATCTTCTCTTCGCTGGTTCAGCCGAAGAAATCCCAATTCTACAGCATCAACTGCCAGGAAGCAAAGCATCATGATGGCATCACATATAGAGGCAGAAAATGACGAAGGTGCTTTGAAGGCTTCCGGCCAAGTGATCTCTTCCACCGATCTCGAAAAAGGAGCAAATGACTTCCAGAATGCACTCCCCGAGGAAGAGACGCGGCCGGGAGCAAAAGCTGGGCTGTCACTGAGACAGTTCTGGATTGTTATGTTCGGGTATGCTCTCTTGATATTCTTTATATTATGGTTACGGTGTTATCTAAGTATATTATCCAACAGATTGAATGTGGGAATGCTTTTGACTGCGTTGGATTTCAACATTGTCGCCACAGCTGTTCCCATTATCTCATCGGAATTCAATGCCTACAGCAATTCCTCCTGGCTGGGCACTGGATTTCTCGTTACTTTTGCCCTTGTTCTTCCTATCTATGGTAAGCTTGGTGACATTTTTGGGCGGCGAAACATGTTCGTTGTGGGAACCCTCATTTTCATTCTCGGAAGCGGCCTCTGCGGCGGTGCTAAGAGTATGAACATGCTCATTTGGTCCCGTGTGGTCCAGGGAATTGGAGGTGGTGGAATCTACGGCCTGGTTAATGTGAGTTGATTGAGATAAAACTTCAAGAGGATGCGGAAGTTTATAAACTGACTACCTGGGAACAGATCATTGTCACCGAACTTGTTCCCCTTCGTGATATCGGAAAGTACGTCTCGTTTACAGGACTGGTCTGGGCTATTGCCGATGTTGCTGGTCCACTTCTGGGCGGCGCATTTAGTCAGTGAGTGCCTCATGATCTATTTCAGTATGGCAATCAACACCTAACAATATCGGACAGATACGTCACCTGGCGCTGGTGTTTCTACATTAACCTATGCATCTCCCCAATCAGTCTCATTATCACTTTTATCTTTCTCCGCATTCCGACCCCCAAAATCGACAAGGGGCGTATTAAAAATTTCGACGTTATTGGAAGTATCACCCTCATCGGTGGTACCACCTGTCTCCTCCTAGGCATCTCCTGGGGCGGTAACAACTTCCCATGGAGCGATTCCCGCGTTATCGGCTGTTTTGTTGGTGGAATTGTATTGCTCGTGATTTTCGTGGTCTGGGAGCACTGGGCTAAAGATCCATTTATGCCACCCGTGTTCCTCAAGAGCCGCGCTGTCGTCGCTATCCTCTTTGCCGAGTTCTTTTACGGTACGAACTTACTAGGAATGATGTACTACGTACCACAGTTCTTCCAACTGGTCTACGGCGATTCCGCCACAATTTCAGGCGTCGCTCTATTGCCAATGATGCTGGGTCTGGCGATTGGTAACCCTGTCGCCGGTTGGGTTACCAGCAAGTACGGTCTCAGTCTGGCCAATGCATGGGTTGGCGCAGCACTGACCGTATTGAGCAGCGGCCTGATCACGCGCTGGGCAGCGAGAACAAGCCGTGCAGAAGCGATCGTGGAGTTGATCATCTTTGGTATTGGGCAGGGTGCTGTTATGGAAGGTCTACTGGTCGGGGCGCAGTTCTCAGTCGAGCCCATGCACATCGGTATAATTACGGGTTTGGTTATATTTGTCCAGACTGTCGGTGATATTTTCGGTATCGCTATATACGCTGCAGTCTACCAGAACGTGCTGCGAACCAAGCTGCACCACCTGGCCTTGACTATTGAGCAGATTGGAACCATCCTTTCCGATATACAGAAGGTGAAGACGCAGTTCAAGGGTGAGATGTACCAGTCAATAATCGAGGTGTATGCGGAGAGCTTGCAGAATGGTTGGTGGTGGCTGTTTGCCTGTGCAGTATGTTTGTTGATCAGTTCAGCTTGTGCGAAGCAGCGGAAACTATAGACTTTGGCGGAATTGACCTTCCAATGGGGGATGGATTATCTAATTGGTCTTTGTTAATGAAGGAGAGGATATTGATGTATGTATCATATGCCTAGCAGCCATCCAATAAGAATGAGCTATAGTTTTCCTAGAGGCAACCAGAGGCCATCCTAGGATTCTATGGTAGAGTTTTTTGGAATCGTGTTTTTCCTCGTGAATGTCTTTCGCGGTTGCAGTCTCGCATTAACAATAAGATGGAGCATCGACCAAGATATAGGGCATATGCGGCATTTTTACGATTGGCTTATATGGCCGAGTTATGATTTCGAGTTTTCGCCAACTAAGTGGAGAGGAACCGGATAGACCGACGATAATGATAATTGGGCCCTTATCCAGGCAACCGGGGGATGTTCTACGAAGCCGGGGGTATGCAATGCAACCTTAGGTGGGGCGGCCGGAGAAGGATATCTGGCATCGAGGGTATACGGGCACTTTATTAATATGAAGGAGGCTCGCGGAGTTAGAGATGAAGGTGCTCAGTAACTACCCTAAGGAAGGAGTAGGATTATCGATACGAAAGAACAGGATGCTATATCATCCTAGTGGCTACACTCCTAGGCGATAAGCATTGTAGGCTGGGGTATTGCGTCCGGTAAAAATAAAAGGAGTGGTGCACCGGGCTGAAAGAAAATGCACAGTAATCGGTGGGGGCCAAAATAGAAAAATGGGGGCGGCAAGATCGCGTCTGTATGTCAAGGCAGACATAGAGAGAAGGTTGCGTATTGGGGGTGCTAAGAAAACTAACCACATCCAGTCACAGGTCCGCCGTTTACAGGTGAGATTGAATCTCACATGGATACAAAGTACAACATAGACTATTCTAGGCCGCAAATAATCCACATATACTCGGCACAGATGCATAGAATTACAGATATGACGAGCATATGGGTCAAAAACAATGGCTCGGACTACGCAGCTCGCATGTGAAATACGTTAGTAGTTAAGATCTGTTGTGTCGAACAATTCTTGCACGTTAATATATTATTACCTAAGCGTGTATTCAGTCAGCGCTAATTCTGGCCGAAACAAAGACTGCTCTTATAAGTACAGAGTAATCTACTATCGACAGTCCACTACGCTTGATGTTCTAGTCTCTTCAGGACTATTTGCCACTTCTCCTATCTATATATCCATGGATATCCTTTGATGTATCCAGTTCAATAGAAAAGGCTATCTTTGGTGATATCTCTTTCAGTAGCCCCAATGGTCACACATCCTCGTCTCTCTCGTACCCACCAGGTGTCGGACCCCGCCAAGGACCATCGTCAGTTAACCAAGCCACGGAAGCAGGCGTGTTTAGTATGTCCCCACATCCTACCTGCCTATACTGAATTTGGAGCTAAAGAACGGTCCCCCATTAAGGCATGTCGTCGACGGAAGAAGCGTTGTGATGTAAGCCCCACACAGACCACCTGCACCCCACCTGCAGAATCCAGGCACCGAGGCTGACTCTGGTGATGCAGGGCAATCAGCCTGCTTGTTCGGCATGCAGTGGCTGGAAGATGGAATGTGTCTATGCCTCAGGCTCCCAAACCCCATTGGATCATGGGCTTTCTACCCCTAACAGCGCTATGGAGATGGGCGTTGCCGCCTTTGTTCAAGACCTGCCTGATACATCTTTTGATTTTCTGCCGGAATTCTTCCCATTTACCTCGGATACTACACATGGTGTGTTGGGGTGCGGCGAACAATCTTCAGACAGCTTGACGCTGGTTGATCCCTCTCGACCATCGTCAACGAACCTGTCCAGCTATCCTACGGTCCCATTACCGTCCCCCGAGCAAAACATCCAACTGATAAATGAGTTCTTTGATCGTTCTCATCATCTTTTACCATGCATCCATAAGGAAACTATTCTAAATCGTTCGCGGGGATCGCAGGGCCTAGCCTTGTCAACGCCGTTGGAATGGGCCATTTTGGCCACTGCCGTAAGGACCACTCGTAGTGCGATGGTTTCTCAAGCGGACATCTTTCTGAAAACTGCAGTCGATTCACTCGCGCAAAGTCCTATTGTACAGGTGGGTAGTTAAGATGAACGGTCCGATTTTTCACCAACTGATATACTAGTAGGAGAATGTGTTGCGGGATTTACAAGCAGCTGTGTGGTGTGTATTTTCGCTCTATCATTCGGGTGCGATTACCAAGGCCGTCGTGTTGCTGGCGCAGGCATACTCCCTCGCATGCTTGAATGGATTAAACAGACTGGATGATCCCAACCCGAGTATGCTAGCGACTATACGGTTCTCCCCATTAGAAGAGGAAGAATGCCGCTGCACACTATGGGCTCTCTTTATCCTCGACCGGCAAATAAACCACCTGGTAGGCCGCCACTTCGTCATTGACGATATGCTCTGGTGCGTGAATTACCCTTTAGACAACCGATCTCTTCAAAATGGTCTACGCGTAGACCTTGAGGGCTACGATCGAGATCTTGCAGCACTAGCATCGGAGAAAAGTAAAGTTCCAATCGGGGCTTGTTTGACTCGTCTAGTATGCAAGGCTAGCGTCATTTTCGGCCGCATTGTTACATACAAGACCATCAGGCCTATGCCTACAAGTGCCGACGGCGCCCAGAGCCGCCTGGAGAAGTTCCATGAGCTCCAGTCTGCCCTCGCATGCTTCTGGCTGTCTCTACCACCCTACGTTCATAATATTGCCGAAGTGTCTCCTGAGAACGCCAGCCAAACTTTCTGGTTGCTGATTGTCGCCCATACCTGCTCCGCAATTCTGTTCTACATCACCGAGGTAGAGCGTCGCGGCCCCGGTGGTGCTAATCTTCCAACCGAACGGGAGAATTTTATCTGCACCTATAAATCCGTGAACAAGATTGTGGCTGGGCTTCGTCAGGTCTCAGGCCTCGCAATCGATGCGGTCTTAAACCCGATGCTAGCACCATCATACTTCATGTGCTGTCGCTTCATTCTGGCGCAGTGGCGTCTATCGCAGCAGGGGTCTTACCGCTTGGATCTGAATCTCGTTTTAAAATTGCTGGAACGGATGTCCCAGGAGCAGGCGCACCTGCCACGGATCTATAAAGATATTATTGACCAGGAGCTGGGTAGGCATTTGCAGCCAGGAGGGGGTGTTATTCAGTCCCTATTGCGTACGGATTATTGCTTTATGATTTAGGGCGTTGTATCCAATATAGATCCTGAATACCCGATAATTGATTCTTTATGTCATGGACCTGGCGGGGAATCTGATCACTATGGAGATGAGAGTAGTTTGCACAAAGCCGATAAGGCCCAATGCCCAAAAAGAGAGGCCGAAGAAGACTAGTAGATTCCCATGCTAAGCTTGAGCTTGAACTCATCCCATCCGCCTAGTCACAGATACCTCTTGTAGAAAGTAGGGGGCGTGAGTATAGTTCATTTACTTTGTAATGTAAATTTCCTCCCTTTCGTTACATGGTATTGCCATCTTTGGAGTACGCCCAAGCCCTATCAAACTCATTCCAACCCCCAGGCGGCGCGTCCCACATAGCCAATTCACGAACCACAGTCTCGTAGCATCCATCGCTGGGCATATTTCCCTGACAGACATTTCCTCCGACAGCGATGTTGATGAGGATTCTAAACTCACTCATCTTCCTCGTGCCAGGCGGCTTCTCGGCCCTCATGATGGGCGTGCCATCAATCAACCAGACCAAGCGCCCTGCGCCCGTTGTTTCGTCCTCGTCCCAGATAAAATCGTACCTCACCCCCACCGGCGAGCTAATGTTGGGGATGGGGGTTTCAAGAACGCGATGCTTGTTCCAGTCCTCGCCGTTGAAGTGACCCCAATGGAGACAAGTGTGGTTGACAGCATCGCCGTTCCACGCTTCCATGATGTCGATTTCGCCATCCTCGGGCCACTTGAAGGGGTCTTTAGGCAGCAGCCAAAAGGCAGGCCAGATACCTTGGGCCACCGGTGCCGTAATTCTGGCCGACAGACAGCCCCGTGGGCGGTCGAGGGTCTGGTGACTCGACAGTCTGGCGCTGGTAAACTTCTGGGCAGGGTCGGGATGTCCGTGGTTGATCAGAGCACGCACAATCACCGCATCTCCCTGGCTTGAATGGAATGAGTTTTGTGGGCTGTCAATATAATTCTGCGCCTCGTTGTTGCCCCATCCATTTTGACCCTGTTCGTGGTAAAAGTTGGAGGACACGGGTGCTTCAGGATGTAGATTGGGCTGCCAGTAGATCTGGGGTTGCGAGTACTGTTGCTGATAAGCTAGTGGAGGTTTGCTAGAGGTTGGAATAGGCGGTGGGGGATGGTTGTTGTACGATGGTGCCGGCTCGGGGGCTTGATCGGTTAATTCCCCCAAGCCTTCTCTGCCTTATTGATGATGCCCTGGAAGGCCTGTCTGAATGGCATGTTGAGTACGACCTATGGGATGCTGGGATTTGGCACCTGCGCACAACGAAGAACGTGGGGACACGAAAAACAAACAGTCAGCAAAGCTGACGTCATATTGTGGATATCCCGAAAGGTCCTTGGAATCCCCTTTCACGTCCTTTGAAACCTTCTCGCCATCACCTCGGGAAATATATTGATCCCTTCCTAGGGCTGAATAGATCTTATCAGTGAACACTTTATGCCTCCATTGGTTAGACCAGTTAGACAAGACTCAGATCAGATAAATAAATCCCAGGCCCACTTATAATCCATCACATGACCAATGGGGTACAAGCAAAATTTTGGCATCACAAAATTTCAAGACCTTCTGACTTCTAACATAGTGGCCTATCTAGTGTACTAAAACTTAACGTTAGTCACATCATTCACCTCATTCCACATTTTTCTCTCGATATCAACAATATCATCCGCCAACACGTGCCTCTCTATTCGCACTATCTCCAAGTATGGCAGAAGCATGCCATCCCAATCCCCCTGCCGCAACAGAACTCTCTAAAGCAGAGCGCTTCAAAGCTACACACCTCGCCGCGCGCCATGGCAACTACCACCAATATTATGCCAAATTCCGGGCTCCCACCATTCCGGACGAGCGCCTCTCCATTCTCCCATCAGATATCCTCCGCAACGCACGAGTCATAGACCTAGGCTGCAACGCGGGAAAATTGACCAATGAGGCGATGGCGCACTGCGGCGCAGCCGCCGCAGTCGGCGTCGATATCGACCCGTGGCTGGTCGAGCAGGCGAAGGCGGCCTACCCAGACGGACCGTGTACATTTGAGCACTTTGACTTCGTGGATGCGTCCGCGTACACGGGTACCGCGCTGGGCAAGTTCGATGTTGTTCTACTTCTCTCTGTGACCAAGTGGATCCATCTCAATAACGGGGACTCTGGGATGTTGACCCTATTTGCGCATATACACAGCATACTGAATCAGGGTGGTTATCTCGTCGTGGAGCCGCAACCTATGAGCAATTATGCGAGAGCTTCGAAGAGGAATAAAGAATTGAGAGAGACGTATAAGACGATCCAGATCAGGCCGCCGTTTGAGGATGAGTTGAAAGCGCAGGGATTTGAGAGGATATTGCAATTTGAGAGGGATGAGGAGGGGTTTGCTAGGCCCGTACATGTTTGGAAAAAAATATCGTAATAATATGATCCACTGAGATGGCTTAAAATGAGCCGGGCGAATTAATTTGCATTGGGAAGACATAGACCTTTTGGTTGGTAGGTAGGTAAAAGGGGACTAGATGAAACATATTTGACGTAGTATTTACTGGAGAAAGTGACGGGTCATGATTTATGGACAGGAATCCCAGAGTAGCATAATCCTTGGCCTTGAAGTAGCCAGTCAGATAGTTTACTTAATGATCAAAAGAATTGTTTACCACATCACTACGTACTCAGGAGTCCGATGACGAACCCGGGCTTTTTTGAACTGCCCTCAATATCAATACGGGATACGCTACAGATCTACAATGTTAACGATCCCATTGATGTGTCAGTGTGAGACAAGATAGGGCTTAGGATCATATCGTTTCCTGGACAGTGAGCTCTGGAAGCCTTGTCAAGCCCATGGAGATCTCTTAGTTGAATGCCTTGGGTTGGGATTCTCCCGACAGCCAACAATTACCTGCATGATATATAGAGCTTTGTTGAGTCCAAAGTGAAGCATATAATTCTGACGTCTGGCTCAAAAATAGTCGACCGCCATATGGCCACTATCATTGACGACATAGGTATATCTAAATATTTGGCCCACGATGATATTGGGACGTTGTATATAAGCCACACTACGATACGTTCTTAGACATCTTCTCAAAGTTTGTACATAGAAAGGCCTCTTCGCAAAATATCTTTTAACCGCCTTCGTATGCCTAAAAGAATATGACAGGGCCGCCGCCCTGTATAAGCGGCCAACCGTTGTTTTCTATATTAAAACTATGAGACAAAACACAAAAACATACAGCAGCATGTCTTAAGGTGGTGGTCACCTAGCGCCCACGGTTCGGGCATGGGCGGCTCGCCGCTCTATTCAGGGCACCCAGGGTGGATATTCAACCCGTATAGAAAAACGTACATTTCCCTATACTGACTGAAAAAGCTATAAGTACTCTTCTTTTCCTCTCCGCTTTCATCCCTCGAGCCTCGCTTTACCACTAATCTCGCTTGGTCACGAGTAAGATGCCTACTAAGCATGACCCAACGTTTAATTATCGAGACTGCGGAAGGTATGATAATGCTTTTACTCACCAAGGAGTGCGAATTTGTTAAAGCATATTGGCCAAAGACAATATGGGAGATTCCTAAGCACGCTTTCTACGAAGTATACGCCGAGCATGCGTCTATATTTCTAACCTTTTGACGTTGTTTTTACCAATGGCCACCTCAGAGATAGCTTTCAGAGATTACGCTTCAGTGGACGAGATCCTAGATGCTGTCGACATGCATGAGCAAGTCGGTCCTTCGGAGGATAAGATCCTTGAGAAAGATCAAGTTTCTTATGATTGAGCGTCATCATAGAACTTCATTCCTTTTATTCGTAATTTAGTAGTATCTTCCTTCTATATGTCGGTTATCGATTGCTTGACAGCTGATCAGTAGTAATGCAAGTCTGACTAGTGAATGCTATGAACTTCACAGCATCAAAGCCATATTTTCAAAACGCGCAATAAAATATAATTATGTAGAGCTATTCTAGAACAAAAAAAAAAAATTTTGATTGAGAAGAGGACCCAGATCTTATGAGTTTTGGGACCTGTCGATCGGGGTATATTAATAGAGAAGATTCTAGACCAATCTAATGGTTCTTTTCTTGTGGACAATTTGAAATCCAAATCGGGGGCTCGGGATGGAGGCTCGCAGTGCTTCTTGCATCTAGCAAGCAATAAGATGACAGGTTACTATGCATCGATTTCCCTCAAGGCGAAGCAAGAGCTTTGCGCTATGGGGACGAGCTCCTAACCGTTGGTCTCAGTTGGCTAAGGCTTGGGACATCAGAACTGGGCAAGTGGTGCACAGCTTCAGGAGCTCTCTGCGTCCGCTGAGGATGTAATTCGACGGAGAGACGCTTTTTCTCGCAGTCATATATCTGGATGGTGATCTTGTCCTGCTTGGCCCGTTTGCCGATCAGCAGCTTTTTTTTTGCGCCAACTGCCAAAGCTGCCAAACCTTCGCCCTAACCCCGAATAGCAACTCGGCTTCTGGTTCATCTGATATGACCCAACTGATATATTTCAACGTTACGCGGACTAGCGCGATCAGGTCACCTGACAATAAAGCTACAAGGATGCTACCCCTCATTCAGCTGAGTGACCTGCAATCCCCCCATCAGGAAGAACGGCATCCTATGCTACTCTGGATATGGCACAGACTACTTATACTACTCGCGTCAATCATGGACTTCAGGTTGGAAACAACCAGGGTTCAATTGAAGCAAGCTTCTATGGTAAGGGCAATTGTGTATTGATGAATTGAAAAATCAAACTGACGCTTTTCACAGCCTATACTGCTGAAGATATCGATCGGCTTTGCCTTCGTGACCTACGCTGCCCCAACTCACTAGCTGTGAAGAATCGGCTGAAAAAGACTAAAGACAAGCTTCTCCTTCAATCGTTCGAATGGATCCTTCAAAACCCAGAGTATCTGAGTTGGCGAGATGGAGAAGATATCTGTTTGCTTTGGATCAAGGGCGGTGCCGGCAAAGGGAAAACCATGATGTCGATTGGTCTTATCGAGGAACTCTCACGGATACGCCATGAACCTACTGTGGTAGCTTATTCATTTTGCGAAAATGCCAACAATGCGCTAAACACTCTGGAATCAATCATAAAGGGGTTGATTCTGCAATTGATGAATCAGCAAACCGACCTAAAGGAATCTCTTCGCAGCCGTTGGGATACTATGCATGACCGATTTAATGAGGACATGACCTCGTGGCAAAATCTGTGGAATGTTCTTATGGAGATGCTGGACCGGTGCCATTGCTCAAAGATATTCATTATTGTGGACGCTCTTGATGAGTGCCAAGATAAAGGTATGGCGGACTTCTTCAAACGCCTTGTCCGTAATGGACTAGATCAACCCGCCAAGATCAAATGGCTCTTAACGAGTCGACCGTTAGACAGTGCAGAGCGGGCACTGCTTGTTGGTCGTGATCAGGTCCAAGTCAATCTTGACCTTAAATCGAAATTTGTCTTTGAAGCGGTAGAGGCCTACATCTCCTATAAAGTGGATGAGCTCAGTCATCTTCACAGATATAGAAAGACCTTAAGCACTGAAGTGAAAGCCAAGCTTACTACGAAGGCTGAGGGTACCTTTCTATGGGTGAGCCTAGTTTGTAAGACACTCGAGAGTGTCAGCCAAGATAAGGTCTTGACCACAATTCGAAACTTGCCTCCAGGCCTACATCCTTTCTACGATCGGATATTGAACCAGCTAAGCAAAGGCGAGCCAGATGATGTCTACAAGTGTATGCGACTGCTTAAGGCTATGATACTAGCATACCGACCTTTGAAAATGGAAGAAGTTCCGAGTGTAACTGGTCTAACCAACGAAGACGACGCTATTCAGATGTTAGTCAATCGCTGTGCTTCATTTGTCAGGATGCAAGAACATAAAATCGAGTTTGTTCATCAGTCTGCTCGAGACTACTTAGCTGGGGAGAATGGACAGTCTTTACTTGACTCATATGAACGCTTTGGACATAATGAAGTCGTCTTGTGCTGTCTTTCTTACTTGTCTAATCGTCTAAAGGTAAATCTTCTAGATTTATCGCGACTTGACTCAACCAGAGAATCATCGAAACCACAGAAAGACACGCAAGGAAGTGTCCGACTATCTTGTCTAAACTATGCAGCTACTTTCTGGGTGCAGCATCTCAAGAGTATAAAGCGAACAGACAAAGCACAGAGCGTGTTTATTGAGAAGGGTGTGGTCGGTACATTCCTCAATAAAAGGTTGTTGGAATGGCTAGAATGTCTTAGCTTATTAGATAGGCTACCGTGGGCCATCGGATTACTCAAAACATTGCAGAATGTAGTGGAGGTCAGTCTTTGATATGTTTTTATATCTAGTCTTTGCTAATAAGGTTTTAAGGGCGACCCTTCAGCATCAGCACTCGTGCAGGATGCCACACGTTTCTTGTTGCGAAACTACTATACTATAGCTCATTGGCCATTACAGATCTACAGCTCAGCTGTTATCTTTAGCCCTGAACTAAGTATCGTGAAGAGGAAAAATTCAGACAAAACCTCAGGATATCTAAAAAGGGCCCCAGTGGAGGAGACTTGGGGTTCTCTGGTTCAGACCTTAGCAGGCCACGCGGACACCGTCCAAACTGTGGCATTTTCACCAGATGGCACGCAGATTGCATCAGGCTCTTGGGACAAAACCATCAAGCTTTGGGATACTACAACGGGCGACCTTCTGAAGACACTGGAGGGACACTCAGACCAGGTTTCGACTATAGCTTTTTCGCCAGAGGGCACCCAGATCGCATCAGGCTCTGATGATAAAACCATAAAGCTCTGGGATACTACAACGGGCGACCTTCTGAAGACACTGGAGGGACACTCTGACTGGGTTAGGACTATAGCCTTTTCACCAGATCGCACCCAGATCGCATCATGCTCTGTTGATAAAACCATCAAGCTCTGGGATACTATAACGGGCGACCTTCAAATGACAATAGAGGGACATTTAGACAGGGTCAATGTTGTGGTCTTTTCGCCAGACGGTACCCAGATTGCATCATGCTCTGATGATAAAACCATAAAGCTCTGGAATACTATAACGGGCGACCTTCAGAAGACACTAGAGGGACACTCAGACTCGATTTCGAGTATGGCCTTTTCGCCAGATGGCACCCAAATTATATCAGGCTCTGTTGATAAAACCATCAAGCTCTGGGATACTATAATGGGCGACCTTCAAATGACACTAGAGGGACACTTAGACAGGGTCAATGTTGTGGTCTTTTCGCCAGACGGTACCCAGATTGCATCAGGATCTGTTGATACAACCATCAAGCTCTGGGAGACCGTAACAGGCAATCTTCAGAAGACACTAGTTGGGCACTCGAACCTACTCACAACTATGGTCTTTTCGCCAGACGGCACCCAGATTGCATCAGGCTCTATTGATACAACCATCAAGCTCTGGGATACCGTAACAGGCAATCTTCGGAAGACTCTAGAGGGACACTCAGACATCATAGGGACTATGACATTTTCACCAGATGGCACCCAAATCATATCAGGCTCTTCTGACTGCACTATCAAACTTTGGGATACCATAACAAGTGACTCTCAGAAGAAAATAGAAGGCCACTTGGGTGGGGTTGATATTGTGGTCTTCTCGCCAGATGGCACCCAGATTGCATCCGCCTGTGGAGACAAAACAGGCGCTGAAGATGAAACCATCATGCTTTGGGATACTGTAACAGGTAACCTTCAGAAGATGCTAGACGGGCATTCGGAGTCGGTCTTGATTATAGCTTTTTCACCAGATGGGCGGGCATATTGTATCAGGCTCTATTGATAACACTATCAAGCTTTGGGATACCGTAACTGGTGATCTTCAGAATACATTAAACGGACACTCGAAATCGGTTAGGACTGTCGCCTTTTCACCAGATGGCACCCAGATCGTATCAGGCTCTGATGACAAAACTATCAAGCTTTGGGATACCATAACTGGTGATCTTCAGAATACATTAAAAGGACACTCGAAATCGGTTAGGACTGTCGCCTTTTCACCAGATGGCACCCAGATCGCATCAGGCTCTGATGATAGAACCATCAAGCTTTGGGGTACGACAACGGGTGATCTTCAGAAGACACTAAAAGGACACTCGAAATCGGTTAGGACTGTGGCCTTTTCATCAGATGGCACCCAGATCGCATCAGGCTCTGATGATAGAACCATCAAGCTTTGGGATATTTGCAAATATCTCAATGCCTCAAAATTTCTTCCACGATATTTCAATAGCGGTTTCAAGGTCCAACTACGGGAAGAAATTCAGACATCAGAGCCAGTACATGACCTAAAATATTCGGCAGGTGACTGGTATCTTGCAACAAACATTGGACCTATCAGGAGCGAAGGCATTGCTAGAGACAGACGGGAAGGCAATCCATCGTCTTTACTGAGTCTATCCATAAGAGAGCAATGGATATGCTATGAAAGAATTCCGTTCTTTCGGCTACCTTCCGATTTCCAACCATTATCCTATGATGTGCGTGGCGATCAAGTCGCTATTGGATTCGGAAATGGTCAAGTTCTGAGCTTTTACGTCGATCGACGTATCCTGCAGACAATGCAAGAATTTGCTGAAGTGACAATCAAGCAGACCACATAGATATAAATATGGAGAGGAAAGGAGCTAGACAGATTTACTGCTAGAAGTTCTATGAGGACATATACAGTTTTACAGCGCCAGCCTCTTTGTATTTTAGTTTAAACTCTTATCAGGATTTAATTGGTCGTAGCTATCCTATCTCTAATCATCTTTATCATTATCGGAAACGATGAATGTGTATAGAAGTGTTGTGGACATGTCTTGCTGAGTCCTACGGTATGGTACGGCAAGCCAAGCCGAAGAAAACCCAAAGAACCACAACCAACGCCGACATGCTTTTCTAGACCTATTCAAAACCGGGTATCACTTTTGTGTTCTCAGCCAGTCGTTAATATTTCATATAATGCTGCGGGCAATTCCAAGTGTTATCCCTTGAGTCGCCGTAAACTACTGGGTGCAAATAACTGTAGTATTGGCAAAGGATAACTGATGTGAGAGATCTAACTACAGCAATGAAGACTGGAGAAAACCTAGATCGATTCGCTGAAAACTAAGATGGACGGGGGAAGAAAGAAAGGAATAAGGAGAAAGGAGAGCTATCTGTTAAACTATGTGGGACGATGGAAGGTTATGAGGCTTGAGGCCAGAACATCTCACCGAAGAAGTAAATCTACATAACAGTTTGATTCTCCTAAGCGCCCCTTCTTTTTCTTTCCTACCATCATGTCATTCCTAGGACCACATGTGTCAACCGGTAGAAACTAGTACCAGGAAGCTGTCATCAAAGCAACACGCCTGTACGGGAGGGGAAGGACATGTCAGCGGTTCAGAGGCATGCAGGAAATTCAGGTGTATGGGCTGAATGGGCTGGACAGCAGGGCGGCAAAAGGAAGTTTCCGAACGAATGAAGAAAACAAAAACATACAACAGTGAGGATTCGCTGGTGGTCACCCACCCAACTACTAACTCACCGGCGTGTGGCTTAAGTACGGCTGAGCGGACGGGAAGCCCTGTTTTCCACACCCTATGGTCGTATGTATCAAGTCATTTGTGGAAGAGGATCACATAGTGATAGGGTAACAGGGAGTGTAAGTGGTTGGTGGTGGGGATGAGGAGGCAGTAGAGATGGGGTGAGGATAAGGATGAGAATCACCAAAGTCGCGCTTTCAGCCGAACGACTGCAGAACATCATTGAATCATACAGTTTCCCCTGAAACGCTCCACATCCTGGAATCTGTATATGACTCCAACTGAAAATAGAAAAAATATCATACCACCGAGTTTCTAAGGTTGGAAATAGATGGCTTATTAAGATCTCTCACATAATCAATAATACCATCTATGGATAGATCCATGGTTCCGAGGTCATGTCAGTCATCGAACTCTAAACTAGCGGCCTTGTGGGAGAAGATTCCGACCTATATATAGATCATCCGTTATTAGATCTTACTGTAAGATTTAATTCCACAAATTTATCAAATGATATCTATGTACTACGGTGAAAAGCCCCGACATGGCCGACCCGTCGGGTCTTTGAGCCCCGATGTCCGACTGTCAGATCGGGGCCTGAGAGTCGATACGATGATGTATGAATTTAATGTGCCAAATAAAAAGCCTGCACAGTCTTGTTCTCCCAAAGGCATAAATTAACCGCCCTTGCTTCTGATCTTAGCTTCTCCATGTCCTATTGCACAACTCCCATGTCTCATCCTATCTTGATTATCGGTGCTGGGCTTGGTGGCCTTTGCTTGGCCCAGGGACTCAAAAAACGCAACATTCCTTTCAAACTATTTGAACAGGACGAAAGGCATGATTTTCGGACTCAGGGGTATAGATTGAGGGTGAGCAGTGAGGGAATCTACGCCCTCCGGGATACCCTGTCGCCTGAGCTATATGCTCTGTTCGAGAACACCTGCGCCGAGACGATCATGGGGGGTGTGAGGCTTAAACCCGATGGTACACCACTAGGCGGCACTGGCCCTCCTAGGCCTCTTGGGTCTGATATTTTTCTGGAGCCCCAGACCGTCGACCGGAACACGTTCCGAGAGGTTCTGCTGACTGGTTTGGATGAGCATGTGTTTTTCGGAAAGAGCTTTGACCATTACATCGTGGACGACAAAAACATAGTTGCATTCTTTACAGATGGTTCGAAGGAAACTGGATCTCTCCTTGTTGGCGCGGATGGAGTTCGATCTAGGGTCCGCAAACAGTACGTACCAGGTTTAATGGGTATCGATACGGGCATGCGAATTATCTTTGGAAAGACACCTTTGAGTCCCGAATTCCTCGCTCGGTTTCCCAAGGCATACCACCATGGGATGTCGCTTGTTTCAAACCCAGACGATGAATCTCGGACTTCCTTGCTATTTGAACCCATCCGTTTCCCACACGCGGAAAAGGTCTCGAAACCTCAGCTTCCCGACCCATACGTGTATTGGGTGCTTGTCACTCATTACTCGAATATCGCGTCATCAAATGACACACTGTGGCCATTAAGCCCAGAGAAGTCGGCTGAAATTTCTCGACATGTTACCAAGTCGTGGCATCCCGACTTGCAGGTGCTTTTCGAGATGCAAGACGAGGCTCAAACGTCAACCCGATGGATGATTTCTGCCTCACCAGAGTTGGCCTCCTGGGAGCCCTCGCCATATGTGACTTTGCTCGGCGACGCGATTCATCCCATGCCCCCAACTGGAGCCATGGGTGCTAACACTGCCTTGCGTGACGCTGCAGATCTGGCTCGCAGGCTTGAGGTTGGGGTAAATTCGCAAACCCTCGGTCGACATGTCATCGAGGAGTATGAATCGGAGCTACGTGATTCAGCCAGAACAGCAATCGCATGGAGCTGGCAAGGTGGCATGAAGGGCTTCAGGCTAAAACCAGCCGTGGAATGCGAGGAAATCCTCTTATGATCTCGCTTTAGCTCGTATTGAACAACTCTCACCTCTCTAAACTCCTAGCGATCCCTTCCTAAAAATCTAAAAATCTTTAGTATCGGTAGGGAGGCTACCTAAAGATAGTTAATATTTTAATAGACCGAGGCTTAAGTTGTATACAGAGAATTACGCACTTAACGGGGCCATTGCCCACCAACCCGCACTCACAGACTCCACTAAGGCAGAACTGCTGAAGGTCAAACTCGACCAGAAAGTGTTTAAAGCCCACAAGTAGCGAATGTGCTGGCTTAAATTATTATATATTCTAACTAATGGTTTAACACCGACAAAAGGTAGAGGCGAAAACAAGAACCCCGGCTTAGCCTGAAGGGGGCGCCAAATCGAAGGTAGCCAAGGAAGGAAAGCTTGCAAAGCCAGCTAACTCAGTTGGGCATACCCCAACGAGGAGCGTTAACGATGATTCCGGTCAGACAACCGGAGATGATACCGGCGCAGGGAAGCGTGATGATCCAACCCATGTAGATCCAGGCGACCATTCGCCAGTTGATCGTTCGCCAAGTGCCGTTGCAAAGTCCAACACCAACGGTAGCACCAGTAATACACTGGGTAGTGGAGACGGGGAGCTCTGCAAGTGTGATGTGTTAGCTAGGGGTCTTGTAATAATTCGGGAATAGATAAAAGGCGACGTACGCAGCCTGGTGGCAATAATGACAGCAATAGCAGCACCGAGCTCCATAGCGAATCCACGAGAGGGAGAGTGTAGGGTAAGACGGTTACCCAGGTTTCGCATGATGTGATAACCGTATGTCCAGATACCGATAGCAATAGCGGCACCACCAAAGACACTGGAGAATGTGTGTTAGCACGGGTCCGTCCTTACATTGGAGGAGTGAGGCTTACAGGATCCAGATGGGGACCTCGGTCTTAGCGCCTTCAAGGGCACCACTTCTCCATATAGCATAGATGGTTGCATAGGGGCCGACGGCGCTAGGAATAGTTAGTGCATGAGTCGATGGTAGGTAGGTGAAATGGGAAAACTAACTTGGCAACATCGTTCGCACCGTGGGTGAAAGAAGCAGTACAGGCTGTCAGAATCTGGAGGAAAGAAAACATGTACTCCGCTTCGTTATCATAGTGTTCAGCATGGGCATGGGTCTTCTCGAGATCGCCGGCAAGTCTGCTCTCGCCCTTCTGGTCGCTAACAATGTCTTGCTCGACACCATTGAGCAAGGCCTTCTTCAGCATCCAGAACAGGACTGGACGACTATACCATGCTCCCTCGGGACGAGGACCACAAACGTTGATGACATCAGGATCCAGGGATTTCGTCTCGTTATCTGAGTTGGCAGTGACCTGGTGCTGTGCCTTGAGATCAGGGGACTCAGGCTCACTGTTGCTGTTGCTGCGGCTTTGTTCGACATCAGTGGAGCGCTCAGCTTGCAGTTCCTCGAGAGTCTTGTGGCCCCGATAGTAGTTACGGACGGTCTCAACATTGGCAGGACGGGGAGGGACTTCACCCCGGCGGAAGAGAAGAGGGCCGTAGATCAGATCCCAAGGCTTGAGTTGCCAGTCACCCATGATGACCCTGCGGTAGATCCAGGGGCAAAGGAAGACGGCAGAGATAAGAGCCATCCCAGCGGCAACACCAATAACAGTTCCAGCTATCTCAGGCCCTTCGAGATCAATCCTGCTGCTGCCACCCTTCCAGACAATAAGCACTGTATTTTGTCAGTAGCTGATATAAAAGGATCGGGGTCTTGAGGGAACATACTGGTGAGAAGGCCGGTAGTCAAGAAGAAGTAGAATGGAATGGTGTACAGTGCCCTCAGGGCGGGATCCTTCCGTAGTAAGATACCATACTTGGTAATCAAAAAGATAAGCGAGCCAGCAACACCGGATAGGAGAGGTGCAATAACCCAGGCAAGGAACACTTGCACAACACCAGAGTTAATGTCACCTCCCCACCAGATAATATCATCAGAACCAATAAGCGCGATACCCATTCCAAGAATACCACCGAGAATGGAGTGGGTTGTCGAAACAGGAAGACCAATTTTGGTACAGATGGTAAGATATACAGAGGAGGCAACCACAGCACAGCACATTCCAAGCATGAGGAGGGGGGCGTTGTCTTCGAAGGCATCGATCTTGACGATCTTGGTACGGATAGTATCGGAAACACTGTTTCCTACACCAACACTGAAACCATAAGTGAGTACGAGGCCAGCAAATGGAAATCAGATTATGAACTTACGCTCCAGCAAACTCCATGATAGATCCGAGGATCATGGCCTGCCAGTGCTTGAGCGAACGCGACGAGACAGACGTCGACCAGGAGTTGGCGCAATCATTGGCGCCGATGTTCCAGGCATCGAGGAATGCGAATATTGTGCCAATAGCAAAGATATAATCATACTGCTCAAGAACCATCTTGACGGTTGGCAGAAAGCAGCAACGCGCTGGCTTGTCCTTTCTGGAAGGGTTCTAGAAGGTTTCTGGAGGGCTGCCGGGATAAAGAGGAAATTAACAGGATTATGCCTTTATATGTGCCAGCCCCAATATGGGCCAGGACATGACAGCCCTTGCGCTATAGATGCAGTGGTGCAACGATCCAGTATGCCAAGCTGCCAAGGCCCGCCGCGTCGCCAAGAAACTCTCCGCCATCCGTGCACTCGCCAAGATGGGCCTCCGCCGACGAATCCTGCGATCGCATACGAGAACGTGTCCACCCTATATAGAAAGCTTCAGACTACCTGCCCATACCCACGCTAAATGTCGGGCTAATTTCTCGAGATGTCGCAGAAACACGAGCTCCTATTCGCGAATGTCCTTCTTCCGACTAGCACGCCTGTATTATTCTCTTGAGGCGGAAACGTGAAAGCCTCGATTGGACCCCAGCTACTATAGCCATAATCTGCCCTGTCCCTTGGCAGGATAAATGAGCTCGAGCCGGTGCGCCATCTAGGCATCTTACACAAGTCTCAGAACCTGGTGTTCACCACATCGTGCTTAAACTCAACTTTATTATTGGCTGGTTTGATTAAATTATTGACATGGAGCCCCGATTCTGATTCTGACATCCGGCGCACCTCTGGACATCCACGTCTGGTGTCGCGTGGCCACCGTGACCCAGCTCTCTTAGTTCCTCGACCTGTTTCTGGAGGTGTTGGATATACTCCACCGCCGTTTCGAGCAGTTCTGCCTGGCCAAGCAAGTTTCGAGTGAGCACATTTGTCTACCAGAATAGGGGATTGGTTGTATCAGTTGCCTCCATACCTTGGTACCACTCGTTCCCTCATTTCCCGTACCTCCTATTCTCATTATCCGCTCTATTTGGCCCAGCGCTGCTTTCATCCGATCTCGTTGACACTTCTGGGCGTCAGCATGCTGCCTCCTCCGATTCTCCATTGAATTTGGATTTGTCATGATGAGGAGCGAGCCGCCTGCTCCAGTGAACTTCTGTTAGCCCATCCATCTCCCCTGAGTATAATATTGATATCACACGCGCACTCAGAGAGTCAACTACCTTTCGGTCGGATCTCGGCCAACTGTCTCTTTCTGTTTAGGGGATAAGACAATCTCATTTTGCCCACGTCCGCTCGATTGGGCTGCACATTTGCATGCACGTGCGCCATTGTTAATATGTAGTTTCAGCGCTAAGTTTGCCTTATTGATGGCTTGATGGTTTTTCAACAGCTCTAGGCTATCGGGCCCGCTGGGTGGGTATATATATTGGCCACGCAAATGACTCGGACATTAACCCATGCATGTATGCATGCTGTACGCCGCATGGGGACTCGGAATAAAGAGAAGGTTATTCAATGTCTTATTATTAATATCCTTGGCTACAGACTGCATGCACGGACTCCAATATTAATCCTCCCGAGGTTGCGCTTCCTCCTGAAGACGTGCTACAATCTCTCCTGAAGGCCCCCTGTCAACTAAAATGGCCTCACTTTAGTCGGCCACTTGAGCGAGAAAATATAGCCCGTGAGATCAATATGCCAATTGACTTTCATCAAAGTCGGTCCTGTTAGTGCACCTCGCATATACTTTGTGGGGCATTCCTCTTCCACGTGGAGACGAGCAAGGTGGGACTGTCGATAATCACTGCCTAATTTTGTATAACATTGATAAATAGCCATAGATGGATTGATTAATTGTGAATAGACCATGTATCCCATCCTCGCATCGTTATACTCGAAACGATCAATTTTATTAGGAAGAGATTGAGAAGTATCTCGCTCCCACTTTGATAAAGCAATTTTAGGGATTTCAACATCATTTCCAGCTGGTGGGCTAGTAAGGTTTCGGAACAAGTACTCCTATTAATTGGATCGAATATGTCTATAATGTGCGTGAAATTGATATATTTGTCATTTTGTCTTTTCATAGATACGCAAATCCACATTCTAGATAATATAGTACAGTGTAAAGGCAGTGTAAAGACAGTGTGAGAATATAACATGCGGAACCCTCAACGATATAGTGGTTCAACTAGCTCAAGCGCTTAGTACAGAGGCGTCTTGTAGGCATCGAAGGTATAGGTGAAAGTGTCAATCGAAGCCTGATCATACTCGCAGGTCAAGGTCTTTCCGTTACCCTTCCAGTAAGGACGAAGAGGCCAGGCACATATCTGCTCATTGGCGCCCTTGTTATCACCTTGGAGAACTGTGGCGTTCAAAGTATGAGGAACAATGCCCTGCTCCACCCAGCGTGTCATAACCTGCAAGTTGGTCTGCGGGAAGGGACCGTTGGGCTGAGCACTGTTGGTGGCACAGTGAGCAGCTCCGGGCACCAGGAACAGACGGTACCACTCCTTAAGCTCGTCGTTACTAGTGTTGTATGACTTGCCAGGGTACATGGTCTGACGAACGGAATCATAGTAGTGGACAGAAGAGCCGGTGGGGATCGAACTATCTTGCTCGCCATGGAAGTGGATGATCTTACCACCGTTCTCGTGGAATGTTGTCAAGTCTGGAAGAGTAGTCTGGAGGGAGTCCATGTAACGGGTCATTCCTTCCTTCATCCATCCGATGAGGGTATCGTACGTCACGCCATCCAAGGTGGAGATGTTGTCTTCGTCCTTCAAATCCAGGAAACGGGAAACCCATTCACCGCCGGAACTGGCAATGCTCTGTAATTTCCAAACGTTAGTAAAGGTTCAGCACAACCATTATCAAAAAGGGTTAAGGCCATACCAGTTCCCACTCGCCAGTGGTTGTGTTATAGGTTGTTTGGGCGTCATTGAAATCAGCACCCATCTGGTAAGAGATGTATCCACGACGGCCTTTCGAATCAAACAGTCCATCAACAATTTTCTGGGCCACGGCCACACCTTCGGCGCTCACAGTGCCATTCTGGGCAGGTTCGGTTGAGGAAGCCTGACGCTTGCCAAATCCGAGGCCAAGGCTGCTGGCGGTGGTCGCAGCGCAGTGGTATGACTGACCGATGATAGAACTCATATTAAATTGCAGCTGGCAGAGGTCAGAGCGCGACACCACACCGTCATTACGACCGTCCAGAGGATCACAGGCCGAAATGGTCTCGTTCATAATTTTCTCGAGCTCGCATGGCGGGGGATAGTAATCCAAAGTCTTCTCCACAATGTTCGAGTAGAGGTGATTGGCCTGTTGCTGGCCATAGCGAAGGGCTGGGGCACCAATGATCAAGCCATCGTATTCCTCGCCAGCGCGCTGGCCCTGAGACCATCCCTCACGGCCTCCCTCAGAGCAACCCTGGTAATAAGAGTAGACCTTGGTGCTGTCGGATACATCATAAAAGTTCCGAGTGAGCTGCTTTCCGATAATGGTCATCTCCTTGATAGCCTGGTAGCCAAACATGTACACGATCGGCCAGTTGATTGTGCCATTGCTGAGCAGGAAAACACTATCAAAGTCGGTATCCATGCTGCCAAATCCTCCGTCGGTGAAGCCAGAGGCAGCACCATACATCACACCACCGGGTGCAGACATCGAGCCAGACTGGATAGCATAGGCACCGCCTCCAGTAGCAAGGAAGCGGTTCTGGAAGTTATCGGGCGAGGGCAGGTAATAGCCGACGATCACTGTCTGATCCAATCCGCTGTGGGTGTAGGAGAAAGTAACATTGCAGAAGTCGATGGTTGCGTCCGGGAAGAAAGTGCCATCCGAGTGGGATGAGTTGTAGACAGCATTGGCGGTTACAGAATCATGGTCAAAGGTGACGCCGAGAATGTAGTCGTTCTCGGGCAGCGAGTTGCGGATGCGAGAAACTGTGCATGCGCTACCCAGGGAAGTGGCATATGCCACGCTGGACAATGCAAGAAATGATAAGAATTTATTCATCCTCCTTTAGGTCCCGGGAAATGTGCTGAGTGCAACTGGGGGAATGAATCTTATTGATATTTCTACACCAACTGCGGTGGTCAAGACTCTATATTAGTATCATTGCGAGTCTGATTAATCTCAGGCAAAATTGTACTTTTGCGTAAGACTGTTATTCACCGAATTCCTCAAGGATCATTGATGGTGACGCGTCTAAAGATAAACTAGTCGGATCCAGGGGAATATCTTTAACCGTTTTGCGAAACTGAAGAAAAGATATTAAACTTGGCAATAGATCGATACCAGACCCGCAATGTGTTTTACCTACTTCGGTAAGTAAGGGCGATTTATCCGTATTCGGTATAAATGCCCGCTTAGGACCGAGGCTTGGAATTCGAATTACCGACAACACTGCTACGTATTGCACCAGATATAGTGCCACTCTCAGGGCCTGAGACACTTTTATCCGCGTGGTTTATCCACGCCAATGGTGACGCGTTAAACCGTAACAGGGCTGAGCATATTATTATCAACTTTTCTTGGTCTCACATACTCTGTGATCGTCCCATGTAGGCTGGTTCATAGGCTAGCCCTACCTGGTTGCGTCTAGAACACCGTCGTCACTCGTTGGTGAGACAGACAATTTTAAACGCAGCGAGCCAGTTGGTGCAGTGGCAAACAAGATTCTTCCGCAAGGCATTCGGCTCATAGGGATTAGAGAGGCACATGGTTAACCTTCAACCGATAATCTACAGCGCATAAATTTAAACTGATGATCTACAGTCATTGTTCCCACTTAAGGATGAATGCAGGAGATCAGTGGCCTTGGCATATGCAGGATGCTGACATGTGGAGAAATATTATGTACCCCATAGGGTATAAAATAGTGGATCTAATCAACCATCAAATCTTATGTATGGAAAAAGTCATTTCCCCCATTTTAAGTTGATTTCACCCCTATATTCTATCTACACTAATAAGGGGAAAATATCTATAAAACAGACGTCTTAAAAGACTACCAAAAAGAAAAACGTTCTAATGCCGCATAACATCAGTAGCAAGTCAAAAAAAGAAATTCAAATATTATTTTCTAAGACCTGGTTTTTCAGATATCATAGGACATATTTTACTTTGTGTCTTTTATTCTTACTACCATACAATACAGATATACTAGAATTCATTCTACCTTTGTGGCGAGCAGTATAGGGATGCAGCTGTGATGCAATGAACATTCTAAGAATAATAAAACAAAATTAATTGGATACAGCAAGTATACAAAGAGCGAGATTATAGTACTAATTTAAAATAAGCAAGGTGACTAGCATTAAGAATACAATGAACCACATGAGTGACAGAGAGAGGAAGTAAAGGAGCGGGGTCCTAAACGGTCGAAGATCGGCGAAGATCGAGTATGCACTTCGCCAGAGTACTGGTGGGGCTGAGGCGGACTACGACGGGCGTCCGGGACGATCCTATATATCCTATTTTATAGAGCTATACTCCGTAGAACTGTAGAGAATCCAAAATTCATACATGTACATTTGCTGTTTGATATATACTACGTGATGAGTGTGTACTTTTTCTTTCTTTCCTTGTTTGACATTTTGATCATAATAACAGTAAAAACGAAGGAGGCATAAATTGTCGTTTGACACGAACCTTATCCTTGAACCTATGTATGTAGGTAGGTACTATACAAAACCACCAATGACAAGGTATCGATTGCATGATAAGCGACAGGGGTTCGTTGGCCTCTTTAAAAGGGACTCATTGTCCTTTAGCTCTATTATTTAAAATAAAAACAAGATCACAAAAATAATACACAACATTATGACACCGGAGTGTTCGCTCCAGGCCGACAGCAGTTTCGGCCCTGTGATAGCCCACGGGTGTCGTAATGGCTTTGATTTCACGTTATTATTCGAGCAATCCATATTTGGCCTCATCCCTGCGGTCGCATTTCTCCTCGTGTGTCCTCTTCGATTGCAAATTCTAGTTAAGCGAGATGTGCGGACTAAGCCTCACATAATGAGATTAGCAAAACTGGTAACCACCTCCACACCCTTTCTCTCAGAGTCAAACACAAAGTAACGTCGATTTCACGACAGGTAACTGCCTTGGTGTTTGCCGCGATTCAACTTGCGCTGCTCATCAGCTGGGCAAAGAAAACTCATCCTATTACGAAGCTCTCTGTGACATTGAGTGCCATAAATTTGGTAGTGGCAATGGAAGTTTTGGTCTTGTCATGGGTGGAAGATGAGCGATCAGTTAGACCTTCATCACTCCTCGCTATCTACCTTCTCTTCACATTACTCTTCGATATTGTACAGACAAGGACTCTATGGTTATCCAACGGGAATCTCCTGGTTCCTAGTCTCTTTACTGCAAATGTCACTGTAAAAGCGGCAATGCTGCTTTTTGAGAGCTTAGGGAAGCAGAAACACCTCATTGGTTCCTATCAAGATCTTCCACCAGAATCGACAAGCGGAATCGTCAATCAATCATTCATGTGGTGGCTAAACCGTCTGTTTTCAACGGGCTTTTGCTCTTTACTTACCATCGACGATCTCGATCATCTCGACAAGCCCCTGGAGTCCGCAGGAACAGCGCGGCAGGCCGCGAAAGCTTGGGCTCTACGCCGTCATCCCGAGCGCCGCTTCGAATTCCCATGGCAAATAGGCCAAGCATTTAAGGGAACCCTTGCTCTGATGGTAATTCCACGCCTATTCCTAATCGGATTTACCTTCTCACAACCCTTCTTGATCGCATCTGTTCTCAACTGGCTTGATGACCCACATAGCGAGAGCAATGCGGGCTACGGCCTCATCGGCGCCGCACTTCTAATATATTTGGGGATGGCCCTCTCAAACCTCATATACGACCAGATGTTGTATCGGTTTGTGACAATGTTTCGAGGGGCAGCCTCGTCGATGATCTACGAGCATGCCTTGGACATCCCTGATGGTACCCTAGAGGATCGTTCTGCCACAATTACTCTAATGACTACTGACGTTGACCGGATCATCGACTGCCTAGTCACTCTGAATGAATTCTGGGCGCGGACGATTGAAGTGGGTATTGGCATTGCACTACTCGCGCTTCGGCTAGGGTGGGTTTGCCTGATGCCATTAGTTATTGTTCTCAGTAAGGATTTCAGTCCCAATTCACAGATGGCCAGAATTTGCTAAAGTTTTACAACAGTATCTAGTGGAGGAAGCATTTATATCTCGAAGCATATAGGAGGATACCAGAAAATATGGGTGGATGCCGTGCAGCAACGCATAGCAATCACCCGTTCAATGCTGGACAGTATCCAAACAGTCAAAGCCACTGGATTAGGTCAAACCTTTATCCAGCTCGTGCAGAGGAAAAGAGTTCATGAAACTCGTCAAATGGCCAAATACCGATGGAGTGTGGTCTGGAAGAATATGATCCACAATCTGCCTTGGGCCTTGGCGCCAGCCTTGACCTTCGTCGTCTACGCTGCCCAGGGAAACGAACTAAATCCTACCAAGGCGTTCAGCAGTCTGTCCATCATAACTCTTCTAACCAATCCAGCTTCTAAGCTATTAAGCGCGATTCCTTCCATAGCGGCTGCGACGGGATGTTTCGATAGAGTTCAGGCATTTCTTCTGCTGCCAACTGGTCCTCAACACGCAGCGAAGGGATTTGTTCTCACGAGGGAAACGGAGGTGGATGGATCTCCGCATATCACCGAAATGAAATATATGACTTCCAGGGGCTCACCAGACACTACTGATCTTCAAAAACCAGTCATCTCCATGGAACATCTCGACATTCGGCCATCCCCATCGGCAAAAATTGTCTTGAAAGATGTTAATTTTGAAGTCCCTCTCGGGGCGATGGTTATCATCCAAGGGCCAGTTGGATCTGGCAAATCGACCCTGCTTCGGGCTATACTTGGCCAAGCAGTTTGCGAGACAGGATTCGCGACTGTGACTATTCGACAACCGGCCTTCTGTGCGCAAACGCCGTGGCTCCCAACTGGCCCCATCCGCGATGCAATCTGCGGAGGTTTCTCAGCGGGCCCAGTGAAGGAGGATGCATTTGATAAAGATTGGTACGCGACTATTCTTCACGCATGTGCTCTCAATTCGGACTTGGATATGCTTCCAGAAGGAGACGCTACGCGAATTGGTCACGGATCTGGCCATAGTCTGAGCGGTGGTCAAATGCATCGTATTGCTCTTGCTCGAGCAGTATATGCTCGCAGGAAGCTTTTGCTGTTAGATGACATATTCAGTGCATTGGATCGGAAAACAAAGACTACTATCATAGCGCGTCTTTTGGGAGTTGGTGGACTGCTCCGAAAGGCAAATTCGACCGTAGTTTTGGTCACACATGATAGTAGGACACCCTCAGATGTTTTCTTTTGTTATATATTACGAGCTAACACATTAGCAGCGGAGCAGCTGCCTTGTGCGGATCAGCTTTATGTTCTTTCAGATGGGCGTCTTCGTCTGGAAGAGCCTCGCGAGGGGAATTTATACCAAGAAATGGGATCTGACACCGTGGATGCTGGGGAGTTGACAAAAATCCCAGAGCTGGCGACAGAGGATAAAGCCGCCATGGTTTCAGACGCGAATGAAATCGACGACCTCAGGAGGGCAGCAGGGGACTCTGCTGTTTACAAGTATTATTCGCGCTACGTTGGGTGGATGAACGCTATGATATTTGTCTTATTCGTGACAATGAATGTCTTTGCTAGCACATACAGTGGTATGTAAATCCTCACTTGCTACTTCCGATATCACTGACATCAATTTGCAAATAGAAATATGGCTTCAGCGATGGGCTGATCGCGGCGGAGGGCAAAAGACACTCTATGTCACGATCTACTTCTTCCTAGCCATTTGCAACACCATCGGAAATGGTGGTTATGTTTGGTGAGGCATTCTCTCCAATACTAAATCAAAGTTAACTCCTAACAAAATGATAGGGCTATCCTCATTCTGATCTCGCCCTCAACGGGGCGCCGACTTCATTATGCCGTGCTGAACACTGTCATGATGTACATTCGGTTCTCCTTTCTTGTGCCTCTGTCAACTGCTAACAGCTGAAGGGCAACGCCTCAATATCTAGCCACCGTTGACATCGGGTCAATACTAAACCGATTTAGCCAGGATATGACCCTGGTAGAAAGCGATTTGCCTATTGGTATATTAATCACCGTCTCAAGTAAGACACCTGCCATTACACTCTGCCTCTAGAAAGATTCTCTCGTCACTTTCGCCCGCCCAATTATCGAAATTATTGCTGAACAATCCAGATCTCTTTTCGTCAGTTGCCAGCGCTGCACTAATTGCGACCGGGTCGAAGTACATGGCAATATCTGTGCCTTTCTTGATCATCTCTGTCTATCTCTTGCAGCATTTTTATTTGAAGACATCACGGCAACTTCGACTACTAGACCTAGAAAGCAGAAGTCCGTTGTACTCCCATCTTCTTGATACTGTTGGGGGTCTTGCTACAATTCAAGCCTTCGGCTGGGAAGCAGACTTCCGAATCGCCAATTCAACATTGTTGGATGCTACCCAGCGCACGTATTATATGCTTAATTGCATTCAGCGCTGGCTTACTTTAGTCTTGGACCTCATCGTCGCCGCTGAAGCGGTCATTGTTATCAGCTTAGCAGTGTCTTTGAGACATACTACAAGTGCCGGATTGCTTGGAGTATCGCTCAATAGCATTCTCGGTATGTCTTTCTTATGGCACTTTACTTTGCCCATACTGCCCTTCGATGTCATGATTTCTCTAGCTGACTCATCTCCACGAAGCCTTCAATGGTAGCCTTTCATCCCTTATATCGGGTTGGACACAATTGGAGATATCCCTTGGCTCAATTTTACGGGTCAAGGATTTTGAACTCACAGTGCCACGTGAAATTACAACTGAGCAAGAAATTCCCGTCGGCTGGCCAGTTCACGGGGCTATTGAAATCTCTGGGATGGCTGCGCAGTACAAGTATGTATTCCGCAAGATATATGAGCCATCGCGACGTGTGATTCGCATCACTAACAAACTATGAACAGTTCTGAGACAACAGTACTAAGAAATGTCTCTCTGAAATGTTTGCCAGGTCAGAAAGTCGGTATCTACGGACGTACTGGGAGGTAAGCAATCTTCCTGATAGACCTATTTTTTAATAAGACGACCAGTCATAACTGACCTTCCACTGCATTATAAATTAGTGGAAAGAGTTCTTTACTGTCAACATTATTGGGGATGCTCACCGTGACCACCGGCTCAATTGTCATCGACAACATTGACCTCGCCACTCTTCCCCATGATAAAGTCCGCGAAAAGCTTGTCACCATTTCCCAAACACCATTCGTCATGGTCGGTTGTACAGTCAGATTTAATGTAGATCCCACCGAAAGCCTCCCCGACACAGGCATAATCGCGGCTCTCGACCGGGTTGGACTCTGGGGTGGCGTGCTACTCGAGAGGGGCGGGCTAGATGCCGAAATAAACGACACTCTATCGCTATCTCGAGGCGAGCAGCAACTGCTACAACTTGCTCGTGCAATGCTCAAGATACAAGCAACCAACGCTAAGATCTTGTTGATTGATGAGGGCACCAGTAGCGTTGACGTGAAAACTAACGCTCGTGTTCAAGACCTTCTACAACAGGATCCCTTTCGTACATGCACAGTTCTTACAGTTGCACATCGGGTCCACACTCTTTTGACTTGTGATCTAGTTGTCGGTCTAGATCGGGGGAAGGTAGTAGAGATGGATGAGCCTATGGTTCTGAGAAATCGAAAAGATAGCATTTTTAGCAGCCTTCTCAACGGCGGCAGAAATTAGTTCATAAAATAGAGATTTACAGATCTCATGCAAAGTCCGTACACATCTCTTACAACTAATTATATAAAAATTTAATAATCTAGGAAAAGCAAAAGTATCGGTACAAAAACATGTCAATTGTGTCGCCGTTGTCTACTGTAAAAGCAACAAAAGAATCAAATATGTTCTGCTGGTCAACCAGCTTCCGTTTCTCTTCCCCTTTCTTTCCAGTGAACACAATGGAATTTGTACTATATCGCACTACCTCTGTCTCTGCACCTTTGAAAGTGCTTCCTCTTTAATTTCACATGCGCGAATGGTAAAAGCCAGTAAGATCTGCCCAAGTGAATCCATATGGTTATCCTTTCCAATATTGAAAGGCCCATATTCATTCATTTTCAAGAAGTTAGATCCAGTCGGTGGTTTCTTTCCTTACAGGGCTTTACTTCGACTATGGCCGTTATTGGATTATCTTTATCACCCTGATAACGAAGAAACCCATCCACTCGCGCCTCGCGGACCTTGTGTCCGTCTTTTTTCTTCACAATTAAGGCGCGGCGTTCGGGCGTCCAATCTGCCCCGATACCACAGAAATTGATCAGAAGTGCTTGAAGGTAAAGAAGCAGTGCCATGTTCATAATTTGCTCGTCACTGATGCTCTTGAAGTCATGAGCATCATCCCCGCTGGGCGGAGAGAAGGGTGACATGTGTAAATCACTTTCTGGGCCTTTTTTTTCTTCATCGTTATCAATGGAAAGGACTTCAAGGATGGGGTTCAAAACAACATGGACGACTGGGTTATCATCTTGTGCTGGATGGCAGGAAAGCCAGCTAGGGATACAAAAATTGGAACTGAGGTTGTTCAAGTCATTGAGCAGGATGTCTAGCGCGTTGCGGGACACAGACAACTTTTGGTTCTTTTATTTTCTGTTTTATTTTCTATTTTTGCATTTGTAGATAATGCTAGTCAATGGAGTCATTCCCTAAAACCATCTTTATATGGTATATGGGTATATATACAATAATATCAGACAAAAGAACATCAACTCAACACCAGAACTACAAAAGAACCCCCAATGCAAGTCCCAGGAAACCCAACCAACCCCCCACCCTCAAACCAGAAGCAGTTCCCTCTTCCGGACGGGGGATCGAATTAGCCTCCAACCCACTATACGACAATATCGGATGTCCCTCCGTGAAATCATTCTCAACCTCGGGGTCGGAGACATCAATCCCGTCATCAATATCATCGCTGCCCGTAGCGGCGGCTCTGCTAGAGCTTATAGTAGATTCAGGTGTTGATATCGGTGTTTGTGCTTCGGCATTAGCACAGTTTTGTTGGCGGATGGACTCTCCGTCTTTGTGATATGGGTTTTCTGGACAGTTGGTATAGCAGCTGGGGTGGTATTAGTGTCAATATTATTTGGAAGTGCAGAGCTGGTGTATAAGCTCGACTTACTTTTCTGAGGTACAAGCAGTATTCAGCGTGTTGTCTGCTAATGTTCCCGTTGTTGTCTCTGCTGAGGCAAGAGTAGCAACTGCTAGGATAAATGAGAGGCTGGGTTTCAAATAATGCATTTTGGGAGATTTTATGTATGGATTAGCATATATGGAAGGGAACAGACATCTACGGGATGGACGGGCACACAACTATAAACAAAATGCAGTCCGCTGCTACATTTCTATCAAAGACAAAACATTCCATTCCTACAGTCTTCGTCTATGGTGAAACTCTATTATCGAATACCACATGAGGAGACCCCATACGGTAATACGGTCCTTAGATGGGGTAGCTCTATGTAGAAAATCGTCTGGGCTATATTTGTCTACGCCAGAATACTATAGTCAAAACATTGAAGACCAACCGCATCTCTGCAAGAGAAGGTTGGTCAATGCGTGCGTGGCTGTCTAGGGGGTGTGGCAGGGGGCCTTGGCATACTCCTGGCTTCTTTGGCAGCAACTAGGAGCTAGTAGGGGAAAATAGAAGATTGCATGGAGTACCTCCTCGCAAAATATTACATTCTTGACTGCGACTGGCTGTTCAATGTCATTCTAAGGTTCCTTCGAGTCCCGAGGGCTGGTGCATTCTTCAGCTGGAGTGTCGGGTCTAGGTAGACGCGCCAATAGGGAGGATTCCAGAATGTGGAGGATCGGCGGGTACCTGCAGATTAGTTTGTTTCTGGTTTGGGGTAGTAGGGAGATGTAGACAGTGTATTGTTAATAGGAGTAGAAAGGAAAGCAGCAAGGTTAGTGCTTTGTGCGATGTAGTTAATACCTAGGTAACTACACCAACCTACAAAGTAAGGATAAGTTACCATCATACTGAACATGGTAGCTTTTACAAGTGGTATACTACACACATTGTATATGATCAATAATTCATTGCAGTAGTTTTACTCAACATATAATCCACAAGGCTTACTCTACATAAGTCCAAGTGATCCTATTTACATCAAATATACCTAAGTATAACCCTTACAGACCCTTGGCCTGCTTAGCCTCGGCTAGAGCCTCCTTGAGCGCCGCCAGGGCATTGTCAACATCACCACGGTTGGGGTCAGTAACACTGACACCCATGTGACCGAAACGGATGTACTTAGTAGCAATCTCCTTGTGCAGGCCAGCTGCAAAGATGACACCACGCTTAAGCAGACCAGGCAGGACATCGGCCGGGACCAAACCCTCAGGCAAGTACATGGCAGTCATACCATGAGCCTGGCATTCAGGACGAGCAGCGAGCTGCTTGAGACCAAGTTCAGCAGCAGCAGCCTTGACCTTATTTGAGACCTCGGTGTGGATAGCGAAGCGGCCGGGGACATCGGCGGTGATCTGGGTGAGGGTGGTGTGCAGGGCGTGGACAAGCTGGGTGGGAGGAGTGGCGAAGTAGGAGGGCTTGTTGTTCTCGTAGTTCTGCATAATAGGGAGCCAGTTGGCGATGGAGGCGTAGTAAGCGCCGGGAGGGGTCTTGCGAGACTGGGCGGCCTGGATGGCGCGGCCTGATGTCATGACAATGCTGAGACCGGGAGGGCAGCCGATGGCCTTCTGTGAAGCTGTGAGGACGGCATCGAGGTCCCACTCGTCGAAGGCGATCTCCTCGGAGCCGACACTGCACACGCCGTCCACAACGACGAGGGTGTCTGGGCTGACGCGGCGCACTAATTGTGCCACGCCCTTGACGTCTGAGAGCACACCGGTCGAGGTGTCGACGTGTGTGAGGGTGATGAGCTTGTATGACTTCTCCTTCAGGGCTGCCTCAACCTCCTCGAGCGGGCTGCGATCGCCGATGGGTGCCTTGAGGTGCGTCACGTTGGCGCCGTATGTCTCGAGACACTGGCCGAAGGAGTCGCCGAAGTATCCGGTGTTGAGAACGAGGGCGTTCTCGCCGCGCTCGATAAGGTTGGCAGAGACAAGATCCCAGCCCAGTGTGCCGCTTCCGGAGATGATGAAGGGCTGCGCAGTGGGGCTGGTGGATTGGAAGAGCTTGCGGACAAGAGTCAAGGTCTCACCGAAGACCTTGACGAAGCCAGGAGCGACGTGACTCTCACTGGGGGAGTTAGTTGGTTGTTCATTGTAGCATAATGTAATGTGACCTGGACAACTCACGCATAGTGGGACATAGACTGAAGGACGGCATCATCGAACTCGATGGGTCCTGGGATCAGGAGGGTGTTGTGAGGGGCTTGAGCAGACATTGTGGAAGTTGGTTCGGAGGGAGGGGCAGGAGGGATGGAGCGATCAATGGGTTTATATTCGACGTCGTCAGGGAATAGTGAATCTCTCTCGGTCGAGAACGGAGTATTGAGGTCGGGTAACGGGAGGCGCTGGTCCAGGTGTCTGGAAATCAGGCTCAGGCGCTCCTTAGTAGTTTTGGACGCCAGTTTTCCGATTGCGGCGCGCCGCGGGGTATTTCGCGTGAAAGGGGATTGGAGGAGTTCCCGAGGGTAAGTGACTTCGGGGATCGCCGCCGAGTGGATTGGCCGAGATACCGATTGGGATTCGTTGATTTGTTCACTCGGATGAAGAACCGAGCATGTGAGAGTGAGACTTGAAGGGTTATTTATGAATTGAGTCACGCTCTTCCAAGGTTGTTTCCGAAGGGGGTTTGTTTTTTTTTCCTCTGGGGTTTGGATGTCGGAGAAAGGAAGGCCGGGCGGATCCTACCGATTGACAACCCCAACAGTCTACGTCCTACGCTGTACGTGTTATTCTATAAAGGAATTTGGGGAATTTTGTGGATATGAAGCAATATCTGGGGTATTCTATAGATTTCATGTCATGTTATATCATTCTATTAGCAATTGAGGGGGACTGTAGTATCTATATTGTACCTAGGTACTCCATACATACTGTTTACTGTACGTATGTTGGAGATAGGAGTACCTGAATACTATGTAGACTTGCTCTCTATGTTGAATGCAATATCATTTTCCATCTATTTTGTATATCAAGCTCAATGCCGATGTCTGCCCCCGGCAATTGCTACTACGACTAACCTTGGAAGTGTACCGGGGCACAACTCTGGCCCCGGGGCCCCGGGGCATACTTAAAGTTAGTAATCACCTCCCCCAGCCTAGTGAGCCGCTTATACGGCCTTGTTATGTCTTTTTGTTAGTCTTTTTGTTGGTCTACTAGACGCTCTTTTGAGGTGTATACGAAGGCGGTAAAAACAACATGTTCTAGGGATGTAAGAGACTTTTCTATGTGTAACCTTTGATAACTTTTGATGATGAAGTGAGGGCCCACGGGTCTAAAATACTGCTTGGCAATATTAACTACGGGGTAATGAAAGAGTTGTGCCCCGGTGGCACACTTAATCGCCCGTATGCTACTCCATTAGATCCTCGGACCCCAACGTAGTATGCCCCCCTCCTGATCTTCATACGGTGACCTCCGCAAAGAAGTTAGGAAACCTTCGAAACAACACGGGGTAAACATGCATTGGACTCATCAAGCCGAAAAGCATTTGGACGAGACATTCGGCCTGAACAGCCAATGCGAAACAAAACAATGATCGAGATGGCTTCATGGAACAGATAACGCTAGCCGCATTTAGGTGTAAAATAGGGCTTAGGGCATCCCCTAGTTGCTCTTCCCCGCGAAGCTCCATCAGGCTGAAGCCAACAGGCGTTGTTTCTATCTGGCTTGCTCCGATTTCCGATCACCGTGGATGGACCATTGATCTCCATTTACCCCACACACACCATCCAGGATGACCGCCCGTTTGGTCTTGGTCATTGGTGACCTATTCATCCCTGACCGAGCTCCTGTAAGCTGTCCTCAGCTCAGCTTGACTATCTCCGCTAACACATTGTCTAGGATCTTCCAGCCAAGGTCCGTCTTTATTCTGCGCCTTGGTTTATTCCACCCTGCTGACAATGTCTGGCGATTCTAGTTCCGCAAACTCCTGACCCCTGGCAAGATCGGCCAGACCCTTTGTCTGGGCAACCTGACTGACCGCGAGACCTATGATTTCCTCCGCGAGGTAGCCCCAGACCTGCAGATGGTCAAAGGCGACTACGATGTCGACTCTCCCAACCTCCCACTCTCCAAGATCGTGAACCATGGCAGTCTACGAATTGGTTTCACTCATGGCCACACCATCGTGCCACCCGCCGACGCCGACGCATTGCTTATCGCGGCCCGCCAAATGGATGTCGATGTCCTACTATGGGGTGGCACCCACCGCTTCGAGGCATTTGAGATGGAGGGACGGTTCTTTATCAACCCGGGAAGCGCAACGGGTGCCATGAGCTCCGGCTTCTGGCCAGATGGCGAGGAGCCTACACCCAGTTTCTGTCTGATGGACGTGAGTTGCCCTGGCAGATTGGAGGATATTTTATATGCTGACCCTGAATAGATCCAAGGTGATGTCCTTGTGTTGTATGTCTATCAGCTGAAGACCGATGCCAATGGGGTGGAAAATGTGGCTGTTGAGAAGGTCTCCTTCCGCAAGAACCACCCCCCGGCCTCGTAACGCTGACCTTATGCCTACTGCTCCTCCTCTCTTCCTCCGTGTAAATAATTGCCTTGGTGTTCGCCTGATCATATGTTCTTCTCTTTCCCTCCGCCTTGTTGCAGATCCCATGCTTTTTCAATTTGATACATGATACCTTGAATCGAGTCATTTCCTCAACATTGTCTACGATGTTGCTATCTACTCCTATGGGCTGGATTGCTCGCTCTGATTTCCTTGATTTTTCCCCAAAACAGGAGTCTTCCGATAGAATTGAACTTATCCTTTTCATTTTGTAATCTTTTGGTGGCTTTCTTGCCCCTCTCTCCCTGGCCGTGGGGATTTTACTTATTTGGTAACATTTGAAGATGTATGTACCTTAGCCAGAAGTAGATCATGTATCTAGTGGAAGAATCAAGGATCATACCAAAAGAAAATATTACATGAAGCACACCAATGGTTTATAACCTTTGATTAACTTGATATTTCTCTTCAGGTTGAATGTGTGTACGAAAACAAATGGACTCCTTTACACATTATATATATATATGTACTTGTATTTTCCTAAATATGTTGAGAGTGAAGTAAATTCAGATTATTAAAGTATCACATTTGTGAAATTCCCATATGGGTGTCTCATACAAAGGTACTTATTTCTGGAACGTTCATAAGGTGCAAGTTTGTGTCTCATGGAACACACCCAGTCCCATCACCGTGAATGCAGATGAGGCTGGAAAGACGATTGCCGGTATACACCGCCCGGCAGTATATCACCGATTCATCGCCGGAAAAGGCGCTATTCCCGAATGAGAAAGCCTGTCGTTGCCAAATCCCAGAACTTCAATTCTCTGCCGCCTAGAGGTCTTGAACAGAGGGTTCTGTTAACTCGTACAAATCATCTGGGCAGTTCCCGATTTAAAGTAACTCAATACCTTCGTTTTCATCTGCCAAATTTGACGCGCAAAGATTAAACCGACCCTCGGAGAGCTTTAACTTGCTCCCCTCATCGGTATCCGGCGCTTTCACCGACCCTTCGAATACCCCCATCCCCAACATATTTCTTTTTTCTTTTTCACGACAAGATGGCTGCCGAAGGCCAGGAGATCCCAGAGGAGGTCAAGGGGGAGCAGATCCCACCCCAGGAAGATGGTGTAGATGACGAGGTACGTGTAATCGGGGTTGTTCCGCTGCATTGAAACGCGATTCCACTCTTTGTTCGAGTTCTTTGGGCCTTTTCTTTCACAACCACGTCGCATAATTTTCCTCATATACGAGACATATCCCGCTAACATGATTGATCCATATAGGAAGAGATTGAGGCCATGAAGCGACGAGTGGCTGAGATGGAATCTGAGGCGGCCAAGCTGCGCGAGATGCAAGCCGACCTTGACCAGCAGACTGAGAGCCTTCAAGAGAACAAGGAAGATATCGATGCGCGTAGCATTTTCGTCGGCAATGTCGACTACGGTGCTTCGCCAGAGGAGATCCAGGCTCACTTCCAGAGCTGTGGTTCCATCAACCGGGTTACCATCTTGCTGGACAAGTTCTCTGGCCAGCCCAAAGGGTGAGATTTGAACAGATGGAAGGAAAAATACAAGATGGAAGATGTGCTGATAATGCGCTGCAGTTATGCCTACGTTGAATTTGCGGAACCCAGCCTGGTCGCCCAGGCTCTGGTGTTGAACGAGAGTGTCTTCCGCGGTCGCAACTTGAAGGTTGGTTTATAATTGCTGGTACTATTCTCTCTACACTTGCTGATGTTGAAATAACAGGTTGTTCCCAAGCGTACCAACCTGCCTGGTATGCACCGTGGCCGTGGTGGCTTTGGCCGCGGTCGTGGTCGTGGTCGTGGCTTCCCTCGTGGTGGATATCGTGGCGGTGCTCCCTACCGGGGCCGGGGACGTGGTTTCTCGCCCTACTAAATGTGTTGTTTGAGGGTGTTTTGCAAATTCCGGCTCAGGTGTCCGATTTCAGGACCTTATTCTCTCCTCATTTTCTCTAGTGGGTTTGGAGTTGTGGGAACTATGCTGTACAATAATTTCCGGGCAGAGAATTAGCAAAAAAAAAAAAAAAAAATAAGAGATAAGATTTAGGTATGGCGCTTTGGGGGGTGCTGTATTTAATGTACTAGTAGTTAGCTGATATAGAGGATTGTGTATTATATATGGTACAGGTACTTTGTATCCTTAATGGTATATAATGGTATACTAAAGAGCATAATAGAGAAATATAGATATGAATATGGCTGCCTAAATAAAAGGTCATACTAAGATAGCTGTGATAATTGTGATATTTCCTTTTTATCATATTAATATCAAACTTGAATTGCCACTCTACCCGCCCACACCCGCTGAATTTACTCTATTACGTATGCTTAAAAAAGAATGAAAGGAAAAAAACAATAATTGGCATTCTAGGGCTGTACAATATTCTATATCTAATGAAGTAAAATAAGAGTGAAATCATATTCTAACGTTTATAAATCTCCCGTGCTCAGCCCCAGGAAGTACTGACCGGGTATCCCGTACATAGTGAATACGTAGTCCAAGTACCTGCGCCATACAAACCCGGGCGCACCTAACGCCTAACCCTTCCCTTTCTCTTCCTTCTCCTCTCTCAACAACCTACCATCACCAAACCTGCAAATCACCAACCTATCCACTCTTTCCAGGCTTTGACCCTGGGCGAACTCGGTTTGGTCCTTCTCCCCCTCGTGAATGTGCGCGCCCGCGCTGTTCTTTGGGCGTGATTGATCGCTTGTAAAGCATCATGGCGTCAAACCTTCCAGCGTAAGTTGGACTTCTCTGGCTCTATTCCGATCGACATTCGATCTTCAGATCATCCGCTGACATGAATTGTAGCCAGCCAAATCTCCGGGTCACGAGTAAGACTCTCATTCTGTCGAATCGTCCTGGGACTTCTGCGGGGTTCCGCATCCGTACAAGACTAACATCTCTGGTTATATAGTTATCGCGGCTGACGGCTTGTACAAACGTGATGTCTTTCGTATGTTGTCTTCTTCAGATCGGTTGATCGAGTCCTGCGGGGTTGAACTGACCATTTCCTTTTTTAGGATTCCCCGATCCATTCGCCGTGGCTACTGTTGGAGGAGAGCAAACACATACAACCTCTGTGATCAAGAAGACTCTGAATCCCTACTGGAATGAGCCATTCGATTTGTACGTGATACCCCACCACCGTCTGGGAAAAGGGTGAACCTCGTTAACCATGGATCTTTACAGGAGAGTCAACGAGGACAGCATTCTTGCGATTCAGATCTTTGACCAGAAGAAATTCAAGAAGAAGGACCAGGGTTTCCTTGGAGTCATCAATGTCCGCATCGGCGATGTCATTGACTTGTCGATGGGTGGTGATGGTACGTCCGAAGATCGCCGATCGCGAGTCATAGAAACGTGGACTGACTTGACGGCCATGTGCCCCCCACAGAAATGCTTACTCGGGATCTGAAAAAATCGAATGATAACCTCGTGGTTCACGGGAAATTGATCATTAACCTATCCTCAAACCTCAGCACCCCACATCCGAACCAGAATGGACTCCAACGTCAACAGGCCCAGACCTCGACTTCCAGCGGTCTTGTGCCCCAGGTTGCAGCACCAACACCCCAATCACAAGCTGGGCCGAGCACCCTTGATACGTCCCCTGCCGCAGCATCAAGTTCATCATTGGCCCAGCGCACTTCGACCACCGGCCCCCGGCCGGTGCTCCTCCCTCGTTGAATGGCGCCCCCACCAACCCCCTGGACCTGGCGCCCCATCTCGCGCCAACCTCAGCTCCTTTGAGGACAGTCAGGGTCGACTCCCTGCCGGATACGAACGACGCGAGGACAACTTGGGACGGACATATTATGTGGACCATAACACGCGCACCACGACATGGTCACGACCATCGGCCAACTACAACGAGCATACCCAGCGTTCGCAGCGCGAAGCCAACATGCAGCTTGAGCGTCGGGCCCACCAGAGCCGAATGCTTCCCGAAGATCGAACCGGCGCCAACTCACCCAACCTGCCAGATGCCCAGCAGATACCTACACCACCGCCCGGGCCTAACGCAGGAACCTCTCTCGCAACTGGAGCCCCAGCTGGGTCCAATGCCGCTGCGATCTCCATGATGGCGACGGGAGCCACCACTGCAGGCACAGGGGAGCTTCCACCAGGCTGGGAACGACGCGTGACGCCCGAGGGACGTCCTTACTTCGTGGACCACAACACGCGCACAACGACATGGGTCGATCCTCGTCGGCAGCAGTATATCCGCATGTATGGCCAGGGACAGACCACAGGTGGCGCGAACAACACCACCATTCAACAGCAGCCCGTATCCCAATTGGGTCCTCTCCCCAGCGGCTGGGAGATGCGTCTTACCAACACGGCTCGTGTATATTTCGTTGACCACAACACCAAGACGACTACCTGGGATGATCCGCGACTACCCTCCTCTTTGGATCAGGGTGTGCCCCAGTATAAGCGTGACTTCCGCCGCAAGCTGATTTACTTCCGGTCCCAACCCGCGTTGCGCATTATGTCCGGACAGTGCCACGTTAAAGTCCGTCGTAATAACATCTTTGAGGATTCATATGCCGAGATTATGCGCCAGAGTGCATCCGATCTTAAGAAGCGCCTAATGATCAAGTTCGATGGCGAAGATGGTCTTGACTACGGTGGTCTTTCACGGTATGTTCTATTCTTTTTTTCCACGGTATTAGTGAAAAGTTGCTAACTCTCTCAGTGAATTCTTCTTCCTCCTCTCTCACGAAATGTTCAATCCCTTCTACTGTCTCTTCGAATACTCTGCCCACGATAATTATACCTTGCAGATTAATCCCCACTCGGGCGTGAACCCCGAGCATCTCAATTACTTCAAGTTCATCGGCCGAGTGGTTGGTCTGGCTATCTTCCACCGTCGTTTCCTGGATTCCTTCTTCATTGGAGCTTTCTACAAGATGATGTTGCGGAAGAAGGTCAGTCTTCAGGATATGGAAGGTGTGGATGAGGATCTGCACCGAAATTTGGCATGGACACTGTAAGTTTGATACATGCAATCTCGTTTGAATAACCACACTAACACCAGGGGCAGGGATAATGACATTGAAGGAATTGTGGAACTCACATTTTCGGTTGACGATGAGAAGTTTGGCGAGCGTCGCACTATTGATTTGATACCCGGTGGCCGGGATATTCCCGTCACCAACGAGAACAAGCCACAGTACATTGAGTGAGTGGAACCAGCCCAGCCTCTAGCCTGATGAAACACCGCTAACCAAATTGCAGGTTGGTTACGGAATGGAAGATCATGAAGCGTGTCGAGGAGCAGTTCGATGCCTTCATGTCTGGATTCAACGAGCTTATCCCCCCGATCTCGTCAACGTCTTTGATGAGCGTGAACTCGAGTTGCTCATTGGTGGTATCGCCGATATCGATGTCGAAGACTGGAAGAAGCACACCGATTACCGCGGCTACCAGGAGCAGGATGAAGTCATTCAGAACTTCTGGAAGATTGTCCGCACCTGGGATGCCGAGCAGAAGTCCCGTCTTCTCCAGTTCACTACTGGTACCTCGCGTATCCCTGTCAACGGATTCAAGGATCTGCAAGGATCCGATGGTCCCAGACGGTTTACCATTGAGAAGTCTGGTGATCCTAATGCGCTACCCAAGTCGCACACTTGGTACGTATCCAATGTTGATTCTTTTATCTGGTGTATTATTGCTAACCTTTTTCGTCACACAGCTTCAACCGTCTTGATCTCCCTCCTTACAAGACGCACGATGCCCTCGAGCACAAAATGTCTATCGCGGTGGAGGAAACGCTTGGCTTTGGACAGGAATAGAGAGTCTGTTGCTATTATCTCTACTCTGCCTCTACTGTACCTGGATCTCTCTCCCTCTTCCCCTCTTGCAGCAGCGTGCAATGCAGGATTTATTCCCTCTCCTGTTCTGGATTCTTGGTGTTCTTTGTTCAATGTAACCCACTACTCACGAAGCTCTCGTCTTTTTTTTTTTTTTTTACAAGCCAACCAAACCAACATTCAATTTCCGATTTTCTGGATCACTGGATTAGGATAGGATTAGGGTTGGAACATTATGGAGGTTAAGTCCATTCTGTTCTTCTTGTCCTTTCTCTTGTTCTTGTTCTCCCTATCCTTCTCTTCATGTTGGACAGGGAATCCAGTTCTACCTCTCCTTTTTCCGTCTTGTTACATCTCCCTCGAACTGGCTATACATACCCATTCTGGATCTTCCCACACTCGTTCTGTATTCAATATTCTACGTAGCGAAAAAAGAAAGAAATCATCGAACTTCCTCTGTCGAGAGCTTTCACTTGCTTTTTGTTCATACTGCTAAACCACATCCCTCCCTTCTTTGATATGACTGACTGACTTCTGTGTCGTCCGTTGTCCTTGCTTTATTCCCATTCCTGTTTTGTTTTGCATCACCCATCCTATGGTCGATCATATACTAATCTTGTATGGGCGTACTTGTAGAGTTAAGGTCATAGTTAGCGTCGTTGATGTAAGTACATTCCTGGAAGCATATTGAGCCAATGCTCTCCCAGAAGGGTTAGCAATTAAAGCTCTCAATGGGATAATGATACGGAGTACCCTCCAGTACGTTCCAATATTGTGTTAGTATCTATCAGATACAAACATCGAAATCTTTCAGCCGGTTCAGCCATATGGCTGTATGAGATACATACGTATGTTTATGTACCCAGTATCTGTACATAACAAAATACAATGATAAATAAAATTATCTGTGTGGATGGTTGCATGAGAGCAGAGATTGGGATGAGATTGGAGAATTACCGAATGGGGCAATGGTCCCGATCTAAAATCATCAAATATTCTTCAATGTCTTTTCTAAGTTGGTGTATGAATCATCACAAATATGGCTAATACGGGATTGGGGATGAAACTAAACTTAGCGGTATAGTGCCCTACAATAGCACTCTGTTACGGTAAGGCACTATATCGTTAGATTTAGTTCCATTCTCGATCCTGCCTCTTTTTTTTCGTCCATACCTTACCGTTCGTTTTGCGCTCGCTAAATCATTTTTTTATCATGCTTGTTTGGTTATGCCATCCCTCTCTGGTGACCATGCTATATGTTCCTCTTTTCTTCCTCTCCTTCTCCTGTTCCTCCTCCTCTGCCGTCGGCTCAGTTTATAGAAACCACATAGTCCCTTTTAAGGTAGTATAAGTATCACCACTAGGATGTCCAATACGACAAGTTGGGCGGAATGGAGCCTAGCGGTATACTGCTCTATAGTGGCTATTGTTATTATAGGGTTCTATATCGCTAGGTCCCATGCCGCCCAATATGCCCCCCCCCTTTTTTTTCTCTCTTCTGAGCCACCGTTCGGTGCGCAAGCGCCACATGTATCTTTTCATCGAGGAGATACTTATTTGTTTGCTGGACTTAGGCCTAGGCCCTACACGCGGTTGCGCCGCCTCGTCTCCTTTTCCTCGCCCGTCTCCTTTGCTTCACAGGAATCACAGTCTTTCCGATCCCATACCTAGGCAACTTTAGAGTTCACGATATCCCCAATTTTGGTTACAGTAAAATCCTACCCATCTCTTACAGGCAACTTAATTGAGTGAGTTCTTGAATTAGAATGACACAATATAGTCCGGGACGAGATCACAATGATTTGAAGCATTCGGCTTGATATAGCAACGCGCGCACACACATATACACACACATACAGACAGACAGTCTCATGTCTCCGAGAGCGAGAATCAAATATTCAGTCCAGCAGCGACAAGTGACAATCCAACAAGCAGGGAAATCTGCACTCCAATTGCCCCGGCACCGCCTTCATCATCGCCGGAACTTGCCGAGGTACCCGCAGAGGTACTTGCGGAAGCACTCGCAGATGCACTGGCAGATGCACTCGTGGAACCACTAGCCGTCTCGACCGGTCCATCGCAGTGCCAGTGGTCACCATGTGGCTCACAACCAGTAGACTCGGTAGGACTAGGGACTGCAGGAGAAGCATCCGCAGAGGTGGTGCTCACTTCAGCCTCGCTTGCTGTTGATGTACCCGAGACAGTTGTCGACGCCGGACCGTCACAGTGCCAGTGATCGCCATGTGGCTCGCAGCCAGTAGACTCGGTAGGACTGGGAATTGTGGGGGAAGCATCTACTGTGGTGCTCACTTCAACCTCGCTTGTGGTTGATGTACCTGAGACAGCTGTTGAGGCTGGGCCGTCGCAGTGCCTGTATAGAAGTGTTAGTGGACACCTGTGTGAGTATAGGACGGGATAGAACGAACCAATGGTCTCCGTGTGGCTCACAACCGATTGAAGCAGTAGGAGATGGGCCTGGATCCTCAGTCGAGGCTGCGGATGAGACCGAGGTCATCAGTGCAATGAAAAAGATGGATAATCTCATTTTGGCGAGGTGATTTGAGCGCTTTTTGCAGTATAATCACAATGTCGGATATTTTCAAATCAGGAACTTACTGCACAGGGTCCGGACCCTTTATACCTACCGTTCCGCTGAGCTAGTAGGGTTTGCGACGCCAAGAAAAGAGGAAGTCTTGGTGCCCCAAAGGTTCTCAATGAGCCTTGGCGCCGGCGGGGGCTGTCTCATTGTTTTGGGAAGATTATTGGTCTTTAGCTAGATGGCTGTGTCTGTGGGTAAGAATTTTTATTAATGAGCGATGTGCTTTTTCCCCGAGATATCTTGGCTATCTTGGATTGGACCATGTGTAGGTCAGACCAGACAGTCCCTGCTGATCCCAACTTGCCAATTGTTTGAAATACAGCCTACTTGTATGGGTTTCAAGCCCAGGAGAATAAATCATTCTTCTCGGTTTGTTTAGTACATTCGCTCAGTGTAGCTATTCTGTACTAGTTAATATTGTTGAGCTACAGTCCCGGAATCAGCGGAAACCTGTGCCCGAGAGGCTGACTGCGCTAGCTAGTCAATGCGAGCTAGGGTAAAAGGAGCGCCACTATATTGACCATGGAAAAGGAATTGCCATTCGGCAGTTAAACTGGGTGGGTATTATACGAGATATCGTGTTGTCCCAGCAAAGACGCAGGTGACTGGCAGCCCTATCCCGTCTCATATCTCCCATTCTTGAACCGAGGTTGAATTCAGATAACCTTTTAGTAATAAATAGCTACTTTGGTTTAGTCTTAATAGAAGATAGTAAACAATGCAATGGAGCTAGTTCCTGTTCTACCGCTTAACAGCCTCCCAATATTGCGCCTGATATGCATTCTTATTCAACCCACGCCCATTCCGCCCATATGCCACCTCCAGCCCTCGCACTGGCAAGTTAGGCAATGTAATATTTCCAATTGTGGGATCTGTCTCCTGGAAATCGAATCCCATGCTCTCACTTAATGTCACAATCTCGTCCAGTGATAACTGCACAAATGGTGCGGTGCCATACAATAAAGGTCCTAGGTTCACCCAACGGCCACCAGGACGAAGTAGTCTGTGGATAGTCTCAAGATATGTGACTAAGTTCCGCGCGGTATCGATGAAAAATAAGGTCACCAGTATATCGTATTGACCTGTGTGTTCTGCAAATGCCGTAGTGAAATCTCCCTCCATGAGCAAGACAGATGATGGTTGGATAACTTCGTTTGGAAACGTAACTGAGCGCTGGAGATCATCGGTCGTGGGCTGGTGAGACCACCAGTCGACGTAAGGGTGAAATCGTACACTGTTGGGAACGGAGAGACTGGACACATAACGGTATGCCAGATTCATGTACATTGACCATTCATTCATAGTGACCTCAAAGTCTTAAACCACTCGAATTAGCCAATGGAAGTTTCCAGATAGGAAATTTCGCACTTACCTCCAAGTTTATCAACCTCATGCGCCAATCTTCCCAGTCCAGCCCCTGGTAACAGCACTCGCAACGGTCTATCTTTTGTCCGTGGCGTCTCGGAGATCGATTTCAAAATACATCCAAAGGATTGTTCTCGTTCTTCATGGCCCTCGTCTGCCCAGTCACGCACAAAGTGCTTCATTCCCTGCGAGACGCTAGTCTTATCAGCGGACCGCTGCTGACTCTCATTTTCTCTGATGAATTCGTCCAATTCAGATTGAGTGATATTGTAGAACCAAAGACCGTGATCAACAATAGATCTGGCGATTTCGTTGTTTGTGTCCAGCAGATGTTCCATTGTGTTGAGTTTACGTGTGTAGTGGACAGTTGATTCGAGCATCTACACCAGTCAGTCAGACCTGCTGAGCAACTTGGGTACCTGCAAAAGAAAAGAAAAGAAAGACATATCATACCGTTCGCTGCCGCTTGGGGACGTTTTTGTAAAGATTTCTCCATCGATCTACCTCAGCTAGGTTTTTGTCTTTGTAGCGGGTATATCCATGCAGGGCAGTTAACAATCGATGTCGAGGATGGGTAGTGTCCCATTTCCCACTGGATCGCTCAAGTTTCTGCAATAGACGTGCGTGTTCTTCATTTTGTGTAGACAGTGGCACTTTGTATTGAGATGTAGTAGTATTGTAAGGTTCAACTTTGTAGGAGATATCCTGCAAGACATTAGCCCTAAGTAGATAGTATCAGTTTCAGGATATTGATCTCACCTTAATCCACGGGGAGAGGTGAATAGCAAACCCCGCCCATGCCACGCATATAAATATGAAGAATGCCTCACGTAGCATTTTGTCGGAATCGGAGAATTTTTTTAAAAAAGCAATTGGATGGAAAATCTATCGCCGCAGTAGACCCTTATGTGAGTGACTGCCAAGCCTTGCCCAGCCCTATCCTCTCAAGGTCCTCGATGCCAAGAAACTATTGAGGTTTCTGGGAGACATGGCGCAATACCATGTGTGGATTTACAGAATAGGCCACATCAAATAGCACGGATGAATGGTTCGAAGGGTTCTCGGACGATGCTGTCTCATTCTCTGTCAACCGGTCACTTTTCAGATTCATCATCTAGACAGCATCGAATGGCGATATTGAATGGCGATATTCAATACCTTCTACATCACTTTAACCGGTGATTTTAAACTTCTGAAATTCACTAGAGACTACTGTACCGAGGTCCAAGCGTAAATCAAAGTGATGGTGATATTCAAGCTGAGACAAGATGCAAAATAATCCTGCCAAGCCAACCAACACCATTAGGGTTAGGTATCTTTTGTATGGTAACTCAATACAAAAGGTACATGAACTCATTGGTCATAGCCTCAATTTTATCAACTCCCAATTTAGTTATGGGAGATATATAAAGACCTATTAGTGTAAGTTAAATTCTTGGTCTCCTCCAGTGTTCAAGCTAACCTTGGTAATAATTATTAAGTATACTAGAAGCAAGATAATAGTTAAACTTTTATATACGATACACCTGGGCAAGCAGCTAAGGCCGACCCTCCGGGCCGAACAACAGCCAAGCTCCTAGAAGGAGTACCTACACGAAGCTTTCCATTCACTGTCGTTAACCTTGGCGTCACGTGTGTCAATGGGAGTCGAGTGAGCAGGAAATGTTCAGTGTAGTTGACCGCCAGGTGAATCTCCATGTCTTCCTCAGCCGGTCACGAGGAAACCGCATCACACCAAGGTTGTTCACTAGTGCATCGATGCGGGCACAGAGTAGTTGTTTGATTTAGCGCGAGGCCTACTTCGCCGACATAGATAGTGACATGTCAATATATACAGTCGCGAATTCGAATTGAAGACTCGGGCGACTACCCAAGGTCGCTCTAAGAAGTCACCATCAACAAAACCCCGCTTTGAGGCGCAGGGAACTACTAATCTTGGCACGAGCGAGACCGCTGCCATTACCTGATTCTTCTTTCAAGCAATGCTTAACTAAAGTCCAATCACCTTTTTATGTCAAGTGGGTAAAATCTATTCGAGTAGTTTACCAAGATATGTCGCCAATAGTTCACTTTGTACGCCACGCGCAAGGCGTCCACAATCTCAGCCATGAAAACCACCATTTGCCCGACCCCGAACTGACCCCTCTGGGAGAAGAGCAAGCCCGTGCCTTGGGTGCTACGTTCCCTGCATTAGAAAATATTCAACTGATCCTGTCATCGCCACTGCGACGCACGATTCAGACTGCGTTATTGGCGTTCCCATCACATGTGGGGGACGGAGCCCTGAAAGTTATCGCCTGGCCAGAGGTGCAGGAAGCAAGTGATCTCAACTGTGACACTGGTAGTGACCTGCTTGATATCAAGGCCGAGTTTGAGAAACTGCCGGTAGATTTTACTCTAGTAGAGCCTGGCTGGCATATCAAGGTATGTTTTCAGCGTCTAATCCGCTTGGTTTATGAAAGGCTAAGTAAATTGCATATATATAGCAAGGCAAATGGGCTCCGGCTGCGGGTAGGCTTTTAGAGAGAGCTCAACTGGCACGGGAATGGCTGAGCCAGCGACCTGAAAAGGAGATCGTGGTGGTTTCCCACGGTTGTTTTCTGCATTTTCTTACAGAGGACTGGGTGAATGCTGACAATTCACATGGTGCGTTATGAGCTTCTCACATCCCACTGCCTCATGCTAATCTATAATGTAAAGTAACTGACTGGGCTAATGCTGAGGTTCGCTCCTTTGCTTTTGAACATGAGGAGGATGGAAGACCGGTTTTATGTGAGACAATAGAATCCAGGGAAAGACGAGGATTGGAACCAGTTGCCCTTTCCAAAGAACAACGGCTAGAGTTGCAGCAGACGAAACTGCAAACCTGGATCGAATGGGGTGTCATCTTGGCGTGATCTATTTTACTACGTGATTATACAGGGGGTATAAAATATCAATAAAGGTTATAAATAATCCTCGATAGGTGGAGAATACTAGCAAGGATCTAAAATTGTGATTATCGTGGTGATACCCGAGAATGAATGCATAACTCAGGGTATGAAGAAACGGGCATAAAACCGTGGACAAAGGTGTTTACTCTTTCCACCTCTTATACAAACCTATGATCCGAGAAGTAACTAGTATAAAAGGAAAGGCTTAAAGAGCTAAGAATATCGATGAGTGAGTGATATGATGCAGAAATGATATTCAACCCCGAAAATGTACTTGGTTATAAAGAATCTATCTTCACTCAGATACGATCCTGTCCACTTTTTCTTATTGACATAGGCCCATGTAATGTACAACCGCTAAAACTTACCACAAGAAACAAAATTCAGATAGAAATGCAAATTTTAGAGATCCCATGCCAATGAAGCGGCTTTCCTCCAACGAGCCCCCTGGGCCAGTCTTGATCGTGCTGTGGATTTAGCCAATGGGAAAACCATCACCTGGCTTGTCTGCTCTGGCGTTTAACGGCAGCCTGGGGCTCTGGCAGAAATCTTACTGTAAACGATAAGCCCGAAGCAAGTATGATCATGAGTAACCAGATGGCATGACCCCCAGCCAGCTGCGTCCTCGCTCCCAAAGCGAAAATGCTGGTGAAGAGAGCCGGTGAGAAGGCTCTCAGCGCGCTGATATTAGTCATGGCCAGCGCATTCAGCAGGCCCAGTACCCTCGGCGAGGGCGTGGTGTCATTCAGGACGAGCTGGATCGCTGTGAAGCTCATGCTGACTCCGCAGCCAATCACCAGCGTGATTGGCAAAATAATCCAAAAGGCCGTGACTGATCCATCCGTGCCCATCCGCAGAAGTACATTCCCAAGAGGGCAGGATAGGAAGAAGAACGGATACACACTAGCGCACACACGTATCACTCCGTTCGACCCTATCCTCTTCTGCAATGGCGGGAACACCAGAAGGAGCCATGCAGCTTGTGCGGCGCCATTTAGACCCATCATCAATGAAATTTGTAGAGTGGTAAAGCCGTATCCTCCGAGATGTACGGGAGTGAACCAAAAGACGGGAATAATGGCGGTGTAAGCGAAGGCGAGGACCATGAGATACCCATATGCGTATAGGACCACACCGACCCCTGGTGATCTGAGAAGCTGCCGTGTCGATAGGTCGCCACTCTGGATCGGCGCATCGGATGCTGCCTCCTCGCGATCACGGTCCGCCACAACCGGCTCCTTCTTCAACGTCTCTTCAACAAAGCAGGCGCTAGACACAGCAGCGGTGCCTCCGATTAACGCCACCACAATGCTCGAGAGCGCGTAGGGGTATTTCTCAAAGAAGCCGGCAGCTCCGAAAACACCAGGGTACTGTCGTACTGGGTCAGCAAGTGCACCGCCCAATAAAGGACCCAGGAAAAGGCCCAAGTTCCCGCTGAAGGCGAACCAACTGAACGCTCGGGCCTGGGTACTAGGTGTGCTGTGCTCGGCCACCATCGTGCGGATGGTAACGATAGTTCCAGCAAAGATGCCAGCAAGACACCTAAACAAGATCATTTGCGGTATGGTCTTTGCCAGGCCAAAGAGGCCAGTCGCCACGGCAACACCGAACAAAGAGGAGACCAGGACGGGCCTACGGCCGAAACGATCAGCTGCTTGGCCCCAGAATATCATGACAACGGCCTGCGTGAGGGAGAACATTGACTCGATGAGACCACTGTAGAAGCCGATGTCCGAGTCTGGCACGCTGCCGTTGTCCTTCACCATCTGACTGACATAAGGGAAGATGGAGAAGAAGGCCAAGGGCTCGACTGCGCGCGCATAGCAGAGCAGTAGGATCTGGAACTTGGGCAGGGGCTTTTTCTCGTCGTCATTATCGCCATCTGACCCTGATGAATTGTCCAGAGTGTCTGGTGCGGGCACGTCATCATACTTGATCTTGCTGGTCCCTAGGAGAGCTGTAGTCTCATCTACACGGTCACTTTCCTCGTTTACAGCATCAGGCTGCCTGGCTGTACCTGTTATTGTGACCATATCTGGACGTGAGAGGTGTGGTGCGAAGGGGTGAGATTGAGGTTGAATGGCGAATACATTGAGCCCCACACCGCTTTCGCGTCGCACTTGACGCGTGAAGCAGAGAAGTTTCGGACTGAATCTACTGCAATGGCCATCTTTGAGAGAAGTAAGTTATCGGAAATTTCCTTCTCGCATTCTATGTGTGATTTTTTAAACTGTGTCGCACATCTCGTAGTCCAAAATCACCATCACACGGTCTATAATGAACCCCCTATGCCTTCTACAAGAATCCCCAGGCACATACGGAGTAAATGGAATTAGTTTCCTATCCAACCAATAGTCATGTCTGCTTTGCTTTGATTAGGGACAGCCACAATTCCCCAATATAACTTTTCGGTGTGCTTTTTCCGTATCGGAAGAAATTATAGATGACGATGACTCACTTGATGCAAACACTTGAACCTGGCCAATTGATCAGTTATAGATTCATTCATAAAACAACCATTATAGCTTGGGTCTGAAGATAAAGAACAACCAACATGAGCCAAGGCCATATTATTATCGTCGGGTGAGAGCCACTTGAAGTCTACCCTCTTCTTTCCCCCTTTTTTTTATATTTATTAACAATAATTCAACAGAGCCGGCGTCATCGGTCTCAGCGCCGCAGTCAAGCTGTCCAAATACTCGAAAGTCACCGTCATCGCGAGAGAGTTACCGGGAGATGTTGGTATTGACTACGCCTCCCCCTGGGCAGGGGCACATTTCCGCCCCACCCCCGCAAAAAACGAAGACGAACACAGGGAACAGGACTGGATGCGCCAAACCTACCAAGAATTCGAGGAGATCGCAAAAAATCACCCGGAAGCCGGCGTGGATTTTATTCCTGCAGTTGAATATTTCGATACCGCTGACCTGACCTCCTTCCTAGCAGAAGCACATGGCTACACCTCATGGCCGGACTTTCGTGTTCTGCACCCTGCAGAATACCCCCCTCAACATCCGTCTATCCAGCTAGCCGTTACCTACCGCAGTTGGGTCTTGAACTCACCGGTTTATTTGAAGTGGTTGCAGACGCGGGCTGAGGCGCAGGGGACTCGGTTCATTCGAGCCCATTTGGAGAACCTAAAACAGTGTTTGTCTGTCTATCGGATGAATAAATCCCAGGATGAGAGCGATCATGTTGCGGGTGTTGTCGATGCAAGTGGGAGAGGGTTTGATGATCCCTCCTCTTTCCCCTCGCGGGGTCAGTTCATCATCGTCTCGAATTACTGTGATAAAACTATCAGTCATCATTGGAGTGATGGTTCCTCTACGGTCATCATACCCCGGCCTCTAGGTGGTGGGACTGTCATTGGTGGGACGAAGGAGCCTAATAACTGGTATGCTTTTTGAGTTCATTAATTCCCCTAGGTTAGAGTGGCGCTAACGCTCGTCAGGTCTGAGGATATCGATGATGCTTCAACTGAGGCCATCTTGAAGAGGGTGAGAGATCTATGTCCCGAGATGATTTGCGAACAGGCGGATGGGCCGCTTTCGACGAATGGGTTCGATATAAAGCAAGTCTACGTTGCTCGGCGCCCAATGAGACATGGTGGACTCCATTTTGTCACGGGGCAAATAGTCGACCAGGATAAAAGCACTCTTCCCCTGGTTTCTTGTTACGGTGCTGGAGCAAATGGGTACAAAATTAGCTGGGGATTGGCAGGTGAAATTGCCGAGTTTCTTTCTTAGTATGGATGCAGCGCACTTCTGATTCAATGGAAAAGATATTTATTCGTTACATTTTATTATAGATTTCCCCTGTAGCGCATCCAAGTACACGGGCATGAATTTAGGGGTAAGGTCCTGACTCTGTTTAAGTGGACTTAACTTCGGAAGCCTTTGATGCAATCTAGAGTCAATCAGTTTCGTCTATACTATAAAAGTGATAAACAGTAGGGACCAATACTAAAGAGAGTGGAGCATGTCACTACGCAAGCTTGCGAGTGTCATGATCAAATGAGTCTTATTTCCCTTGAGCAGACTTATCTAACCAAACAGCATTGAACACTTGAAAAAAATATCGGGTATCCTATTTCGCCGTATGGGAGTAAATATGATTTTGAGATAGTATGTACAAACATTATTGAGTCCTCCTCAGAACTCCGATCCTTCTAAAACCAATGCCAATAAAAGAAATATATGAAATGTACCGCCAGATTAACCACCCAGCATCATCCAAGCCATGGTACCAGCCCAACCAAAGACAAACATCAGCGTCAAAATACTGGCACCGGCCTTATCCCCAGTCGTAATAGGCTTGGTTTTGTCGTTATCCCCATCCTTTCCTTCACCCGCATTGGGGTCACTACTGCTGTTTCCACCAGTCTTGGAGGTGACAGGGCCAAAGGTGCCGGTGTCAAAGTTGATCATATTCGCAAGGAAGACATTCGTTGCGCTGATCTCTTGCTCCATGCCGGTCGATCCGTCCCACTTGTTTTGATACCACGTGATACCGCACGAGTTGTTGTTGTTTCCCGTGCAGGACTTTGCGGCGGCTTGTGCGGAACTTGCGAGTTTGGGCTTAATCTGTGCTGCAGTATCGGGGACCAAGAGTGCGGTGAATGCGAGCCATGACGAGGTGAGGCCCTTGAAGAGGATTTCGTTGAAATTGCACTTTTTGATAGGCTCACAGGTTATGTCTTCGAAGACATCGCCGTTTGGGAAGAAGGATTTTAGGGTTTTTCCTAGTAGGCCGTCTACTGGGGTCTTCCACTTTTCGTCTCCATTTGTCTGTACAGGTGGAGTGTTAGTGTCTGCAAATAGAAGGGTTGTCCGCATGGAATGGGGAAATGGCGAATATTGAGGTCCCACTTACAAAGTTATACATGTAGGCAGCACCCATCAGGTATGTGCCGTAGTTGTAGGTCCACTGGTAGTTACCAGAGTCGGCGCAGTCATTTGCCATTTGTGTTGAGTCGGCAACATTCCAAGTCTTGTTGTTCACTAGCGGCGACGAAACAGACCAATCCCAGATCTTCTCGGCCCATTTTGTGTATTTGTCTTCACTTGTGTAGCGGGCAAGGCGCGCAGCGAGTTGGAACAGACCGCCGTTTGAGATGGAGTTCTTCATGGTATATCCGTCCTGGTAAGGGAAGAGCTGCCAACGCAGACCACCACCACATGTCGTTGTATCCCATCGAGCGGTTTGGGTGTTAAATACACCCTGTGCGAGCGAAAGCCACGAGAATTGGTCGGGGACATCAGGGAATTTCAGCTCGGCGGCCAACATAGCTGCGAGACCCCAGAACATTTGGTCGTCATTTCCCTAGAGATTCAAGAATAGTCAGAGAGATATCCTCTCAAGGGATTTTGGAATCGGTGTATAATTCTCACCAGGTAGCTACTGTAATTGCTGGGCATGTAGTCACCCTTATCGCCTGATTGCCACTCCATTCCTTGGCTCACCAAAGAGTTATAGGTCGAGTCACCCGTGAAGTGCCAGTATTGAAGCAGCGCAAGGAAAAGAGCAGATCCCTCCCACCATTTTTCAGGGAATGAGCCAGGGATTTGTCCAGTTTCATTGCCGGCATACCACCCCATCATGGAGTAAGCACTCGTACTTGCGGCATCTTTGATTGATTCTGTCCAGCGATCGCGAAGTCAGTTCTCTGCCACCTTCGATCGGAAAATAAATTCGAGTTGCCATGACGTACGTTCACTGCTGATGTCTAATTCGATCGCGGGCGTTAATGTTGAAAAGAGGGTTGTTGCGATGAGACCATTAAGTATAGACCATGTTCCGGACAAGTGCATTTCGGCTTAAATCAATCATAGATGATATCGATCTCAAAGGGGGAAGGGAAAAAAAACAATTGCAATTCGAGGTGAAAATTGGGCGAGACCTTGCTTGTCAAAGGGAGTTTGGGGGTCGGGGATGCGGCGCGATGATGTATGGGCAGAAGACCCCCAACCCCAAAAGTTCCATATTAAAAATAGTTTTCAGGGCTTTATCCACTTTGCTGTGGGGTTGAGAGAAATTGCAAGCTTTTTCTGGTTGGTTTTGCAAAGAGATGACCGACGATCAACCAGTAGATCTATCATGTCGTTCGCCACCGAGCCGAGTATGGGCCGATATCGTTTGTGTGCATACAAAGTTCAACAGTTCAGGGTTGAGTGGGATCAGTATTGGCAGTTCAAGTTGTCGTATTCTTATGTGAACTGAGTGAAAGCGACAGATCAGCGATAGATCAACAACAGATGATGTCGAATAATATAGGGTCTTTTGTTTTCGGATAGGTTAGGGCTTATTTAATTCTCCACTCTCTGGGTCACCACGCATATGCCAAGACATATAACGCGTGTAAAGAGGGCGAGACAAGCTATTAGACAGATCCAACCAAGGAACCTGGACCTCTTGGTTTTATATTCAATGGTCTATGTGCTCCGTACATACAAAGTACATAGTACGATGTAATGTTTCCACATCCATCTATATAGTCCCTAGCTATTATAGTAATTAATGAGTGTATTACCTTATATATTAGATAAATATACTTGTTCCTCGTCCAATATTGCCACATCATTTAATCTCAACCTCTTCAAACTCTTACAAAATAAACCCTTAAAACCCTGAAATGACCGTTTTCGGATGACCGCATTTGGTAAAATCACAACCGTGGGCCTGGGGCAGAAAAGTGGGTCCAGGGGTCTCTGACGTCAGAGGCGGGAAAGCCACCTGGGCAGTTCTCTTCATTTTGACGATCAAAAGGGCTGTGTATTTCATCCCAAGAAAGAATCAGGGGTTTCACTTACCTAGGTAGGTTTGAGGGTCCAGACTCTACCTTCTTGTATAACCTGTGTTGTCTCTTGACCTTCACCAAAGAATTGTGAGTGAATTTTGATGGCAAATATTGATCTCGTGAATCCTTGCGGGAAGATAAAAGCAAAACAATCGGTTGCCATAAGGGATAAGCTACCACAACTAATGGGTTTATGTGAGGGGCGAACGCCCTAGGAAATCCAACTACCGAATTGCGACTGCAGACAATCCTTGGGTTATAATAACGCGGCACCCAGGACAGAACACCACCTATTTTCAAATAACAATAAGGCACTACGAACAATCAATGCACAACATCCAATGACAGCCATTCGGCCCCACATCAACACCAATAGCTACCTCTCAATTTGATAGCTTTGCGACATTGTCTATCTTTCTCGCATTATGCTTCGAGTCAATGTTTTCATGGCTTGCCAGTCATCTTCAAGGCAAGGTGGACTATGTCACTAACAAATTCTACCCGCTCGCAACATTCCCTGAGAGCGAACCATGATCAATCGCTTAATTCAACAGACTTTTAGTTCTTGCACACTTCTATTGACAAAACTGAATCATCTACCCCAAATGAAACCCAGATATAAGTCCCGAAAAGACACATATCCACAAATAAATAACACCAAAAAATGGAGGAGAAAGAGAAAAGCCACCATTTTGCACACCGATGCTCCTATGCACAAGCCCATATTGATCCTGGCCGTACGTCGCATTGAGATGAACATTACCAGAAATTGACCCATCTTCCATCCGAATCCAAGTCCGCACATCATCCCCAAGCGACTGCTGATCCAACAAAATCTGCCTTCCACCACGCGCCCATTCACCATACCCTCCATATCCCGTATGTCGGCCGTAGCACATGTTCATGCCATTTCCCGTGACATTGAGGCCAGGAAGCCTACTATTCCATTTGAAGCACCTATCAAAAGAAAAATATATCAGTTAAATGAGTTCTTCTTGGACTTGGCCTCGAAATTAAGGATAGAATATTTAGCGTGGTGTGATCCATACCAGTCATTATCGTGATCATGACCACTGAAGGTTGCCGCCAAGCCCGTGGTGTTCAGCAGAGCGCTTATGAATGGAATGTCTTGAGATATGTAGCCGGTGTCGGAGTCATAGCCTTGTTCCTGGACCCGTTCTCCGTTGATCCCTGGTTCGCGGGATGGGCTAACGCCAGATTGCTGGAATGCGCGCATTGGATGAGCTGGGATATGGACGAAGGCTAAAGATGGTATTGTTTGCCCGTAGGTAGACGTTAAGTTTGCATTGGCTTCTACGAACCATTCGACAACCTGTAACAAGTCAGTATATGAAAATTCAACATCAAATCCCGTGATCGAGGATGAGAATATGTGTGAGTCCATCCTGGGACTTCATCAACGCCGTGGTGCTTACCTTGTCATCTACCCAACTCTGTCTTGCAACTGACTTGCGATCTTCATCCTCTGCCAAGGCATAATGACCACCTTGACTATCAAAGAACCATAAAATAAATACCGGGGCGCTGTCATTCGAAGACTCGTGTGGAAATATTGGCAGGTAATAGTTCGTGATTCCGGCAGTGGAGCCCGAAACCCTTCGCTGGGTTAAGCTATTTTCATATTTTGTCTCTTCATGAAAGATCTCTTCGGGGTCCAAATTAATCTCGCTGTCGTGATTCCCGTAAGTCGATGCCCATGGTAAATTACGGTCGACTAGTGGTGCAACAATTCGATCAACGTAGACACTAGAGTTGGAGCCTTGTGTTGTTGCTTCGCCAGAGATTAAATCTCCATTGAGTACCACGAGTTGCACTTCCTCAGAAGAAAGAACGCTGTTCATTACCCCCCTGGTCTTGTTGTCCGCCTCGTCATCTTTGAATATAATTAGCATCTCGAAATACTTATTCGAGTTTGTCATCGTACCTTCAGCAAAATGCAAGTCGCTAAAAACCGATATTTGGAACGTGCCATTCTGAGTCAATCGCAGCGTTTCATCTCTAGCACGACGTGGGTATGTGGATCGCCTGCGAATTGACATCGTCGTTGTGTACTCAAGTATAGATTATGCTGAAAGATCAACTAAGGAAAATGAAGACTTGCGGCTCTCAATAAATGTGACCAGGTTTCGAACAATTTTCTATCGAAAGAATCCAAGATACAACGAAATATATCATGGGAGTTGCCAGTTGCAGATAGTAAGATGTAACCTTACAGAAACGGCACCGCTTCGGCCAGGGCAGAGGAGGAAAACCCAAATCCTGAGCGATCCATGGCTTGGATACCAAGAATGCTCTCTGGATAAATAGTTTGCCGATTGGTCATTGGAATTATAATTCGAGTACACACAAAGCCATGTGCCCCAGAATGATAAGAGACTAAAGGAAGAATTGTATGTTCCCGGCCCTTCCGTCGGCAAGGTTAAAGCCTCGAATACCGGCGCCTTTAGCGCCAAGGAGCCTAACTGAAGGCGCCAAGGAGTCCGATTCTAAATATCGGTGTTAATGTATCTACTATCACCGTTTAGCACCTGGGCATTTATGCAGGCTGCTTACGGTACGTCATGGCCAAGAGGTTACTTTGTAGGTAGGTCCCATTGTGGTGGGACCCATCTGGACTTTTAACCTTTAGCCATTGGCAACTCAGACTGGATCACCAATCAGATTTACACGTTGAGATCCACTCGGTAAGCACCCGGACAAAGCATAAATGGAGACCTTAAATCCGAAGTGTGTGATCAGCAAGGAGAACATGATATCCCTGTCTAAGTGATAGACGATCTATCGTACGGTCGAAAGTAACAAAATAGTCCACCACATGTATTCAATCTTGGAGAAGGAAAGGTTTTACCAACTTCAGAAGCAGAAGCCTCAACAGAAGTCGAGAGCTAAACCCGCTTCCCACGCTAAGATTTTAAGTCGACGCCCCTCGACGCCTCCTGCGATAGGAGCACTCATAGCGTGATCCAGAAATATAAAGGCAGAAACCAATGAGCTATTTAGACAGAAAGAGTTTAGTGCAGAATATGCCCAGCACATGCTATAATAATGCTCGACACTACCTACAATACTTAGTCTAGAAATAAAATCAAAGACTGTTTCCACCCCACGCCCCCCACCTCTCCCCAATAATTTTTTCTCCATACATCTCACTCACACCCTGATGGCCCCGAATACTATTGCACTCTTACTTTCGATTTCAGATATCGACGCTGACTCGATGCCTAAACTTGCCCAGGTGCTATTTTGATGCAGGCTGTGTAGTACAGTGGCTGGAGGAGTGCGTGTGGGGAAACCGGGGCTCTGTCTCACCGCAATAACAATTCACCTGGGCAGCCTTGGAGCCAAGAGCGTATTACCAAGCACCTTGGCCATGGCCACCTGGGCCAAGAATGTATTACCAATCATCCATCACCTTGTACAGATACATAGGTACAGACATAACCATTCGGTTTCCGAGGAAACCAATTGGTTTCGCTTCAGTGTTACCAAAAGGAGAGACCCGGCATGTCTGCTATCTCTTATACAACAATTATTCCCATACACTTTGGTGTTTCAGAGCGTTGTGCCAAACCCTTCACAGATGGCTAATCTTCTAGGCTCCCTGTTATCACTACTACTTACATTCATCTACACTCCATCTCTCGCTTACTCTCCCAATCTCCGCGAAATCTACAGATTCCCCAACGGGACCTAGACCGAGAACATCGCAGTTCGACCAAATGGCAACCTCCTCGTCGCGGATCTGAGCACAGCAGAGCTCTGGGAAATTGACCCTTCAATCCCCAGCTCAGCTCATCTAGTCCACCACTTCAATGGCGCCGAAGACGCAGATAGAATCACGGAGCTTTCACCAGATATCTATGCAGTAATTGCATCTAATTCAGTCTATACGCTCGATCTCAGAAACTACGAATATACGCCCAAGTCAGTCCTGATTGCGAAACTCCCCGCTGGATATTCGAACGGCATAGCTGCTCTAGATGAAGGGAACGCAGTCGCCATAACAGACTCCCAGCTCGATCTTATATGGCGTCTCGATATCCGCACCGGCGAGTACACCGTGATCTGCCAAGACGAGACACTGACCGCAAATCGTGACATGGGGTTGTTGCTAGGGGTCAACTGGTTGAAGATACTTGTAAATGATTATATGTACTACACCAACAGCCGGAAGCGGATTTTCTGTCGCGTTCGAATTGATATGCATAAAGGTCGTGCTTTGGGGCCTTATGAGATTGTAAGTTGGTCTGCATGGGGTTGGGTATTTGGCGGGTCTTGTTGATAATATCGTTATGAGAGTCTTTCCTAATGGGTCTCATGAGGTTATTGCGGGTTCGAAGGACCCGAGGGATTTGATGACTGCTACGTCGGCGGCTTTTGGAAGGACAGAGAGGGATCGCAATGTTCCTCATATTACTACCGGAGGGGAGACGAAGCTTCCTGTTAACGGCACGTGTACCAGAGGGGGCGAGGTTATGGCGCTTTCTGTGGAGTTTTAGATCATTATCTTCATATATGTTGTAAGAGAAGTCAAGTCATATGTACGGATTTCCATTCCCTAGTAACAAAACGAGACACCGAATGCCATTATGAATAACTGCGCTTGCATGATCGTGTTGGTCTCCAATACCCCTCCATTGCTCCGGATATTCTTTTTTTTTTTTTTGTTCTAATTTCATGTTGAAAGGTTGGACAACGCTTCTAAAACACAAACCCCGTATACACCTACATGCGCATTCATGAACACAAATGCGGATAACGCTCATGACTCGAGTTCACCACGGCGAAGTGCTAACAAAGCCCGGACATCCGTGACGTATTGTAGAGCTTCGAGCATGGGAATCAAGTGGAGCAGACCGTTGTCTGTGGGATCGTTGATCCAACCTTCGATGGGAATGGCATTATCTGGCAACGATAATTAGGTTGAGCGCACTAAAATAGATAAAAACGGAATTGTAAATTACCTTCGTGGAAAATATAGCTCATCGGGCTGTTGTCCAGAATCATCACCTTGCTCAGATCCGGTTCCACAGAACTCAGGTCCTTGATGTATGCCCCATTACGGAATGTGCAATGCTGTCGGTATAAGCGGCCTTGGAAGTATTTCCGTTCCTGCTCGAGCCAGTCGATGACAGGGTCGGCATACTCTTGAACGCTGGCCGTGAAAATGACGAGCTTATACCATTTGCTGACCTTGCGCAGGAACTCATCGCAGTGTGGTCGTTTATGGACATAATACAGAATGGGATGCTGAGGGCCCAGTGTCGTTTGCGGTCCGCCCGGGGACAATGAAGTAGTCGTGGGTATCGAGAGCTTAACCTCGACCATGTGACCACTGGACATCCGGCCACCCTTGGCGAGCGAGTGAATTAGGGTCTCGTCGAGATCCAGCACCAGGGTCTTCTGCGGAGGTCTGGCATTGCGGGGAGCTGCGGTATATGAAGGTACTCGTGACGGGAGGAGTGGGCGCGGTGGAGTTGGAGAGTGTGGGTACTTCGTTATGCGGTGGATGTTGGGAGAGGTTGGGGACTTTAAGCTATCCAGGTGGACAGCCCCCTGGACTCGAGAGACACCCTCGGGCATTGGATGTCCTAAATCTGAGCTCTGGGATCTTCGGTGTCTCTGCCGCTTGAGAGATTCTTCATTATGGAGCTTGATTCGTATAGACCGACGAGGCGTGTGCTCATGCTCTTCCCCTTCTGGGATTGGATCTGGATCGTGGCCTTTGGTCTTAGTAGGTCGGTTCCTCCCGCTTGAGAGATTTTTGATATGCCGTCGATCTGTGTCGGACTCTGACGTTGTTGATACAATAGATTCGTGAGAGCCTTGAGGTCGGAGCTTCCGGGTGGAGCCACTGCGACGCCGACCTTCTACCCGGGTGGCCCCTTTAGCCGACCGGATCGTTGGGTCGGCAGAGGAGCGCCGCAATTTGTGCACAGGTGCAAGAAGCGAATAGTGACCATCATCAGCCTGGAAGCATTGAGCCAAATACACACCGGGTGCAGCAAACGTAGACAGGATGAATTTGATAGTTTCCGTGATCGCATCGAAAAACCGTTGGGTAATTAGACGCCAAGTACTTCGAGCAGCGAGCGTGCCATTCTTGTGAGCTTCATGCAGTAGCGGTGTCTTCTCATCTAAGTCATATGCGCCATCTTCTCCATCTTCGTTCACGGGCGGTCCATCGTTGTAGCTCTTCTCGGTGGGGTCAAGGGACCGAAAGTTATCCTCGCTATAAGACCGGAGTTTTGAAAAGTCTGACGGTAGAGGTGCACGTTTGCTATCGCCTTGAGACTGCGATCTATGGCGTGAAGAGCTGGAAGATTGGCCAATGACTCGCGAGGACAGGATATTCAACGAGTTCATCTTCCCTCAAGGCGTCACGGGAGACAGGGGCGCAACGATCTGTTAACAAAGGAATGAGCAAATCATCAAACCCACTTAAAGCGGTCCATGAGATAAGTGTGCAGGGGGTTTGATGGTAGTCGGAGGGAAAGAGGGGGATCGCAAGGAGGTGTAAGCTGTTCTAACCTCAATGCGCCAGTCACCCGTGCCTCGGAAGTACTTCTGCAACTCCAATCTGATCTATACAAATCTCAAAGCTGATGAAAAGCAATCCAAAAATGGAAATGAACTGGAAATGGAATAATAGAAATGCGGTCAAACTGAAAGAACACCAATAGGAAAAGCCAACGCCGAGACAATAGAGGATCAATGAGTGTGGGGAAGCGGACAAGATCAAACGGCAGAAAATCAATTCTTTGTCTCTCCCACTCTCTTGGGCTTTCTTGTGAGAATCAGAGAATACTCTTGATCAACGCCCTATTTACAACTTGCTCGGTGTGGTCTGGTCTTGAAATTCGGTATGTTTATTATTTGACACTTCACACCTCTATTGCTCAACCCCCCGCTGAACACCACGCAGATTTCCTCCCAACATCCCACTTCCTCATGCCGTCTTCTTTGGCCCTGACACCGGGCCTGGGGTCATTCCTCAAGTGCCTCAAGACAAACCCCATTGATACCTCTATTGAGACTCTGATTTCGTACGTATCTCAAAACTTCCAGTCATAGCCGCTACCCCCACCGACGATCAAACTCGCTAACATAGTATATTTCAATCAGATTGCTCAAGCGCCGTCAAATCCGCCATTCGCGATCATGTGCCACAGCAACCGCCTATTTGCTACGGAGTGTGATCTCCGCATGCCGTACAACAGATTCAGCAAAGCTTATTGAGCGGGTGCAGAGTGTGGGCAGGCGACTGATGGCTGCGCAACCGCGCGAGATGGTTGTGGGAAATATTGTGCGCCGTGTCCTAGGTCTCATTCGTGACGAAGCCGAAGATGATCGCGACGCTGAATTCGCTCTTAGCGACATTGGCTCAGAGAGTCAACCACAAACACCCCGGGCTTATGACGGTCAGTCCCAACTTCTGGTCCCAATATCTACGCAGTGACTCATATATTCATAGATCCATCCTTGCCTTTGGATCGCGACTCGCCCGCCTTCCGGTCCGAAGAAAGATCCTCTCGCCCCGCTCTGACCTCTATGTTCAGCCTTCTATCCCATCCCGAACCCGAGAACTCACTTCCCAGCACCCCGGGTTCCTCCTCTCCAAACGGACGTCTCCCTGGGCACGGCCCAAGCAAAGACGTACGAGCCGAAGTGCTGGAGGGTATTGGCGAGATCATTGATGAGCTCGGCCAGGTCGACGATCAGATCGCTGCCTACGCATTGGACCACATTCACTCCAACGAAATCATCCTCACTCACACATCCTCGACCACTGTCCAGAAGTTCCTGCTCAAAGCCGCCGCGAAGCGAAAGTTTACCGTTATCCATGCCGAGTCATACCCGAATAACCACGAGGCTACACACGCCACTATCAGTGGCAGTGCTGTCAGTGACGATGATAATCTCGGCTTGGAGGCTTTCCAGAAGCCACTGATCGAGCACGGCATCACCGTCATCCTCATCCCAGACTCGGCCGTCTTCGCTCTCATGTCTCGAGTCAACAAGGTCATCCTCGGTACACACTCCGTCCTCGCCAACGGCGGCCTCGTCGCCGCTGCTGGCACCCGTGTCATCGCCCGTGCCGCCAAGGTCCACCAGACCCCCGTCGTCGTTGTCAGCGGTGTTTACAAGCTCAGCCCTGTTTATCCATTCGACTTCGACTCTCTCATTGAATACGGTGACCCAAGCATGGTCCTCCCATACGAGGAAGGTGATCTCGTCGACCTGGTCGATGTCCAAAACCCCATCTATGACTACGTTCCGGCGGAACTCGTCGATCTTTACATCACTAACCTGTAAGTTTCAAGCACCCATCCCACTAATCTCATTTTGCCATGCTAATTTGCTTTCCCTACTCTAGCGGCGGTCATGCCCCATCATACCTTTACCGCATTGTGTCAGACCACTACCGCAAGGAAGATATCAGCTTCTAAGCTAGTAATTGGCTTAGGCAATTGTGTCAAACAGCTCATGAAAAATCAACAAAAAAATCATTTGAGGGACATTTACCCGAACGATACCCGAGGAATTACTTTGACGATCGATATGCAGAAGTAATGAATAAAAAATATCTAAAATTTATCATATCCGCCAATGTGTAGGAATAGCCGCTGCATTGGCCTCTCTCGCATATGCTGCAATTAAGCCTCTCCTAACATATAGACACCTGTGTAAGCACTAGTAGCAGTATAAGAGATCTAATATGCTTATCCTGTTATTGAGGATAGAGGTAGAATCGTTACATGCTCAGGTAACGTCGATATATATCTTTGGATGCATGTATAAAATCAAACTGAAATCGTGCAACTAATGAAATTCTTTTGCTATATTTCCTCTGACTGTTTTCTCGGCCTTAGAAGCTGCTCAATCCTTATTGTTCCGAGACCAACAAGACAATAAATAGACCTTCATATATCGACCTGCTGGTGCCCTCTTTCAGTATAAACGCTGATCCGTACAAGGAGTAGGGCCAACATCATGGTTTATTCAAGTTTAGTACCAAGGAAACCCCAGATATATATCCACGGGTACTATAAAAAATCGGTATACATATATATAGTGGCCATTGCAATTACTAGACAACTGCACATGTTTACCGGTGGATGATGTTTGATAACGGGGAAACAGACCTGAAGGCCTAGAGCATGGGATAGATATCCATGGATGTTTATACAGATAAAAACTCCAGACATGGACAACTCCACATCAACATAGGAGACCGAATCGTGTACTCAGACAACTTGAATATTTAGATCATATTATGTCCATGAATGCCATGTCCACACCAACATCAAACCCTACGCTTTACTTTGCGTCCGGACCAGACAACTCTAGCAAGGATCAAGGAACCAAGTGGCAGTATACGGTAAGGTCAGAAACCCGGGAAAGAGATAAGAAAGTCATGGCGCCATAATCTTTTTGGAGGTTGTATCAATCGTGTTTAATTCGCAAATAAGCGGATCCACCACATTCCGGACGAAAGCCCGCCGGGGGACTCCCCAAAAAGAAAATATCTCATGAAATCAAGGCGCTGATGAGGCGGGCTTTCCGTCCGGCACCGTTCCCACACTCCAAGGCTCCCGGTCGCTGCATTTTTGATTTCGAACAGAACGCGTCGAGTTGTTTAAGAGCGGGGCTTCTCCTTCTTCTCCTTCCAGAGAGCGGCGAGACCGACACCGGAGACCTTGACGACCTTGAAACGGACACCGGGAATATCACCCTTGGCCTTACCCTTGCGACCGAAACCGGCGAGCAGGACCTCGTCGTTCTCATCGATGAAGTTCAAGCAACCGTCATTGGGGACTGTAAGAACATGCTAGTTAGCACATGTTTGTGGTAGTTGTGTTGGCGGTTTCCATCTTGTCGTGATTCCAACTCGTATAGACTTTTCCAACACATTCATATCAATAGTATTAAGGAAGGGGGTTACCCACCGAAAGCAGCGACCTTCTTGCCGTTCTTGATGAGCTGAACCTTGACACACTTGCGGATAGCGGAGTTGGGCTGCTTGGCCTCAACACCGACCTTCTCGAGAACGATACCCTTGGCGTGGGAAGCACCTCCGAAGGGGGAGGACTTGTAGGCGGTTCCGAGAAGACGCTTCTTGAAGTGGTCATCAGCCCAGCGCTGATCCTTGCGGTGCGCCTGGAGCTTGCGGGCGGCGTTCAAACCACGGGGTTGTCCTTTACCCATGTTGGCGGATTATGTGTTCGACGGTCAACTGAACGAGAAAAAAATTGTTAGCCTCGTGTCGAGTGCAACGGTGGTTGTGCTGATTGTGGGTATTTTCGATGCGTGTTCGATGTTTGGAGAGGGTCGATTTTTTGTGCGTGATGGATGCGATCGTTGACGAAGGATCTCGCAGTGCCACGAATAGAATATTTCCGGAAAACCACAAACAATGCACGGGAAACAGCAGGATATCGAATACGTACCGACTGGGAGGGGTGTTGTCGGCCAAAGGGGCTGAGGGTCGAATGTCGAAAAGTCGAAGTGTTCCGGATTTCCCTTACCACACGCTTTGGATGCACCTCAGGTGACTTTGTGCGCTTAGCCCTAAGCGAGTCACGGGACAGCCGTAGCCCCCACCTCAGATTATGTCATCATTCCGATAACGATAAGGTTATCAGCTTTATCATCAACCCCATTCGAATACATACTCCCATGTCTGTTGTTTTCTCGAATAATTTGTTGAAGATGGACTTATCAAGAAAACCCACGAATCCAAATCCCCAGCGCCTACCTCCCCCAGCCCTTTTTCAGGGCCCACCATCACACAATGCCTCTAATATTTCCTTACCCGTACCACCTGCAGCCTCAACGTTAGCAACTGCCTCCGGCGGCCAACCTCCACCCCTGCATCGGAACCGGTCACCTCGTGGAACCGAGGGAGATAATGCTGAGAAGTCGAGCTTGTTATCGCCATTTGTATCACGCCGCCTTTCCAAAAATGACGTAGACGGATCCGATGCCATATGGCAGGAGATGCAAAGTGCCCTGTCAGAAGTGGAACTCAGCGCTGTGACGAGCGAGAATGTCTTCGGCGCAAAGCACTCCGAAGCATTGGAAGATCTACGTATGAAACAGTTGAAGCTCGCTCAAGCCTGGGCGCGCAGTGAGGCAGACGACGAAGTTGTGGATCCCGGCCACAGCGGTGCCGATGTAGCAAGTGGAAAAGCCAGCTCGGCGAGACGGGGCGTTGAAGAGTTAAATCCCCAGCATGATACAGCGACGGAAACTAGCGCAGGCCGCGGTTCGGTCTCGCACCGCACGTTGGACAACGAGACTGAGAAAGACATCCATCTTGCGCGAAAGCGCCGCGAGGCTAATGACCGGTACTTTGATCGGGTCAATCAGGGCGTTTTGGATGTCGTTGCGAAACTGGAAGAGGTGGCTCAGGCTATGCGCACCGTCGAGCGGGAAAGCAAGGATATTTGGAGTGATTCGGAGAGTGTCACAACAACTGCGCCGTCATCAACTCATACGAGTTGAGCTTCCGACCTTTCCAGTTGATTCAGCTGCAGCCCCGCTTCTGCTGCATTTCTTTCATCTTGTTACTTTCCCAGCGGGCCAGTGCAGACGTCCCAGGGTTGTCGAGTCATCACCGAGTCTTGCCGCACTGCATTGTCATCTCTACCCCATATAGGAATGCGCTGGACGCATTTACAATATTCTTTGGGGGAAATAATACTACTAATACATGTAAATTATGACATAAATCAAGGGTATCCAAACTCCGGTGCTCAAAACCACACCTAAACAAACAGTCATGATAATGCATCCAAGGATTCCTTCGAGCCAAAGCCTTTGCTATAGTCCCAGAGATGATGCTTTATTCCCGTTTCACCACACGTGCAGCAGCCTTCCAGGCTTCCGCAGCTGTATCTCTCACGTCCTCCCATCTCGTCTCATGGGCCTTTCTTGTCAAGACCTCCACTTCCTTATTCCACTGGTGCTTGAGTATTTCTTTCATTGTCGGCTCGGGTTGATTCTGCGCCTCCAATTCTTCGCGCCGCTGCCTTGAAAGGTCTTCTGGTAGGAAACGCCTGTCATAGGCACCGGCAGAGGAAGTCAACCAATCTATTTGCTCGACTTGCGCGTGAATGGCTTTGCGCTGTGATATGCGTGTTGAGCGGTGGACTTGGACGGTAATATAAAGAACGGATGAGGTGAAGACAAAACCTCCGACCTATTCGAGTGAGAATTGAAGTTAGTGCTTGTTTTCTGGGATAGATTTGAGAGCAAATCGTACGAAGCCGGTGAAGAAGCCCATATTTATTGTGGTGTTTGGAGTCGCCGGATTGATTATTTATTCGTGTGGCTGGACAGAAAAGGCGGCGAATGGCACAAGTGTTTCGTGATTATAGAGACTTTCTTTTCTCGACAAGCAAAAAGCTCAGCTGAAATGTATTCCAAAAGCTGAATGTCCTTGAACAAGCAGAGTGAACGCGGAAAACTGAAGTCGGACAGGCGGTGGAAGCCCTCCGATTGGCCGGGACAATTCTTCTGGGCCGAACATCCTGTCTCCTTCACCTTCAATTGCAGGAACACCTTAGTTTGGCCATTGATCTCGCGATTCCCACTCTACTTTTAATAACTATCCTTCTTTCTCCCTCTTTTGCCCTCGTTTAATAACAGTCACCATGGCCGGCGGCGGAAGCAGATACCGCCACTTGAGCCGCGACTCCGCGCATCGACAAGCCCTGCTCCGAAACTTGGTCACCTCCCTCATTAAGCATGAGTCAATTACCACGACATGGCCCAAGGCCAAAGAGGCTCAGCGTCTGGCCGAGAAGTTGATTACCTTGGGAAAGAAGAACACCGAAGCGAGTCGACGACGGGCATTGGAGATTTTCTACGTATGTTGAACTCCCGGAGAACAAGCCCACCCCAATTCCAATCAGGACGGGAATCAGTCTAGTCACGAGAAACTATCCGTTCACCATATCCGTGATGAATTACTGCAATTCTCATCCCATCATTCCCCAGAAAGACAAAAAAATCAACAACCCGATGACACCACTAACATCCCCTAGACACCACATGAGATGCTCCCCAAACTCTTTGGTCCCCTCCGCGAGCGCTACGCAGACCGACCAGGCGGCTACACACGAGTCCTACGCGTAGAACCCCGTGAAAAGAACGAGTACTTCTCCGCCAAGAAGGGCGACAAGAACGCCATCCGAGAGCCTAAACCCCAGGTCAAGGCTCCCACTGCCATCCTCGAGCTGGTCGATGGGCCAAAGGACATGCGTTTCGCCATGACGGCGCGTACAGTGGCGCGCGAGCGCGAGCAGGGTCGGGATCTCGTGCACTCGCTCACAAGGTTGAATGTGAAGAAGGTTACTCAGTTCCGGAAGGACGGTGTTGAGGTTCTGGAGCAGGCAATTTCTAAGCTCAGTCTTGCCAAGAAGCAGAATGATAAGCTCGCTAAGAAGGAGGCTCAGGTTGAATCGAGGGAGTAGATGTGGGGAGTGCTGGCTCTCTTCTATGGGGGATTCTGTTCCAGAATCCTCGGCTTGGGGTGATCTCTGGGACCTGTCTAGGAGATGTTTTATCCTAGGCTTTGATGGGTGTGCTTGATGTTGGCACCATCTCGCTTGGTCTCCCGGGTTGGCTCCGTTGTTCTTTACTTGTTTTTCTTACCAGGAGTTCTGTCTTCTTCCTGTTTATTATGGCATCTCCGTCTTCGTTTGCACTCGCGCATGTGACATAGCCTCTGTATAAAAGATTTTGATACCTCTTTATTCGCACTTCTTGATTTGTTAGCTTTTGGTAAATGTGTGTGTCGAGTTATGCTGCACGCCGTAATGGCCCGTTTTTTCTCGGGCGTATGTATATATCTAAAGACCAATCACACCCTGGTAGACAAGATATCATGATCAAGTACGTCGTCGATGAATATTATCCATAGTAGACCAACCTTCAGACGGCATCTTGGATTTGGATGCCTGACAATCCAGGCCTCAATATATGAATTTAAACAACCTTCACGAAAACGCCATGAGCTGCAATGTAGATCAAATAAAAGATTCACCGCAAACAATAAGTGCCTTCATTGCATCGATATCAATATGAGAGAGATTTTGCGTGATTTGGTTGTTACGTTACCAATGCTAGTGTGAGATCGTAGAACTATATATTCAAGACTCAGCAACCTCCTCAACCAAAGTTCAAACTTATTGCCAGCAATTGGACTCGAAATTGCCATAATATGAAGCCATTAGTTATCTACTCCTTCCAGAAAGCGATCAAAGTTCTCTGCAGCCTCTGAACGCCCATTTCCTGGGACGGTTGACGAGATCTGATATATCAGCTGCAGCCTCGACGTAACAGACTAGTGCCACCCGCACACGGCAATTGCAATCAAGGGACGATAAAATTCAATGCACAATTATCAATAGTTGAACTTTCTGGCATATGATCCAAGCGCATGCCATTATAGGCCAAGCAGGTTTGGCCAAGCAGGTTTGCCCAAGGGGTCATTTATTCATCTAGCTAAGTCCCGGGAGATACTCAAAGCCTCAGTTTCCCTCTTTATAATACCCCAGTGCTCAGCAGGACTCGTGCTTTGGTCAAACAAGATAGGGTGCTTAATTCTCTTCTGTCTAGAATTTGACACCTATTTTTACTACACCGCAACCTTCTTGTATGCAGTATGAAACACCCGATATCATATGCAACCACGCTCTCCAGGGTTCAACATTTGCTAACCTCCCACCAGAACAGAAAAGCGCATAGCCAGAAAAACTCCTCAAGATGGAGAAAATTTCGCTCGAAACACACAACCCGCTCCGGCAAAATGCTCCAACCCCTCCACGCGCCGACAGATACAAAGAAGTCTCATTGTCATACCCACAGAGTCCAACCATCGAACACAGCGTGAAGGACGATTGCACTCTGCAAGTCAGTGACCGCGACTGCACACTGGAGTTCAGCGACCGAGACTGCAACCTGGAACTCAATCAATATGCCAACGACAAACACAGAGACAAGCAGGCTGAGGCTGGGGTTGGACCTGCAGATGAAAACCAGGCAGACGGGATTGGAAAACAGCCTCCAGCAGAGAGGAAAGAAGATCCGGAGTCACAGTCTGTGACAGGGACGGTCATGCGGCATAAATCCCGTCGGCGGGAGTGGATTATCGTTGGTTCGGCTCTTGGGGCTGTTGTTCTTCTTGTTGTTATCATTGTGCCCTCTGTGATATTTGGAACTCGTCAGTCTAGGCCACAGTATAAGCCACCTACGAACCCGTATATCCCATGAGACAATTGGGGGTCAATTCCGAGGGGACTTGGATGTATAGATTGAGGGTCCAAAGGCTGTTTCTTCGTCTGAAAGTTTATAGTTTGATCAGAGACATATGCAAATTGAGAGGTTAACGCCATATTGGGTATGCTTGTCCCCTGAATTGGTACCTTCTAATCCGTAGAAGCGAGAATAACGAGGTCCCAACTTCTCACGTCAATATCCTCGATACCACTGCTTTCCATGAGTACGACACATTATAAAGGATGGAATTAGCGAGAAAGGGGAAAGCTGCGACGAAAAAGGCGATAATAGACTAGATATGAAGTTAAGACCGAAGAGGTCCACCAACAGGAGAAACGGCCAAAATGGATACTCAGTCATGGAAGCATTTCGAGAAAGCGCGATTACACGCCCTTACAATAGACTGATAAAGGCCATGTTACTCCCAAAATTGAGAATTCTTTAGGCATGGTAGATTATAAAGAGGGATCTACAATCGTACTTTATTCGAACTAGCTCATGCCCAACTGGGGTTCAATAACGAATTGATGCTGATTTCCAATATTGCTGTAGAAGGAGTGTCCAGAGGTCCAAGGATTTCGGATGGTTACGAAGAGACATTCCCAAGAACTACCCACGAGATTACTGACTAAGAGTCGGGTGTATCGAGGTAGGTACCTTCGACGACCACCCCACCAAACCAAGAGCCCGCTTGGCAAAATCCCGGGTTGTATGTGGACATGAAACTGGTCCCATAAGCCTGTTGCAATCTTGACCAGGCGTTTCAAGCAGGCGATCACCAGGCTTCTAGCATAGGAGTAGTTATGCTTCGCCGTTGGCCGACACGAGTTGGGGGCCCAAACTGGTGAAGGCTGTTGATGATTGAATGTTGGATACACTCAGCAGCTTTACAGAATGTATCAAAATTAGTTTCATCTCTTTATGCTCTTTAATTCTTCCCCACTGACCAATTAGAAGGCTATAGTCTGTAGGTCACATGATGCCAACAAACCCTACTAGTTAGTTACTCCTAGTATAACTATATAGTCCTTGCAAGACTTTTGCTGCACTACGATTATATCATCCATGCACCCTTGCACAATATGTGCAAGCATAGAAGTTTTATTCTCTGACATACTGCATCTGGCTTCAGCAACACGTGTGAAGCCAATATCCCCTCTGGCCCCAATCACTGCAATCAGTACACTATGTCTGGAATGAGGAGGCGGATTTTTTATTGCAGATTTTTAGGGAATCCTTAGTCGAGATGATATCAAAAGAGAAAGCTATGCTTCATTTACTATGGGAAGAAATGTGGAAAAGGAAAGGAGAGACGGAGGAATCAGCGAAGGCTATCTCAGGTACCCATATACCCAATTTCGAACGCTGCGGTGACTTAGGTAGAGCCGGAAACTATAGATAGTTTTTTTTCCTAAAGAAAGTAATACCTGCAATATTCAGTAAAAAATAAGAAGCATATCCATTCCAACCTCAAACAGCAGTTATCATTTCAATATGGTAAGACATAACCCGACAGCCGCTAAGTCCTGATACCACGCCAACTTGGGGGCCAAAGATCTACATACGAGCCCCAAAGCCACCCTCAAATAAACACGATAGCCCCAACTGAATGAGACGAGAATACAAACGAAAATACTTCCAACTAACTCAAACCCCTCAAATGGTTAAAAGTATGCAATATCAATCCACCACTCCACCAGGCAATAGTGAATCTTTGACTAACTAGTTATTGAACCTATTAGAGCAAAACACAAAGCAATCCGAAAAGCCCAGCCCCTGAGATTAGCGTACCGCCAAAATGACCACTGAGGAAAATACACAGCAATTCCCACCACCGACAACTGACACCTACAAACAAGTCACAGTCGCGCGACCAACCCCAATCGAGCGCGGCAATGGCGACTGCACATTGCAGGTCAATGGCCAAGATTGTACGCTAGAGACCAGCGACCGGGATTGCACACTCGAAGTCGATAGACGGGTCGAGGATTCGAATAAGGAAGCTGTCAATCACAATCAAGTAGAAGCAGATGAAAGTGGGAACGGAGGTCCCGAGCTTAGTTCTCCTGTGCAGCGCAAGCTGAGATCTCATCGGAAATGGTACATCTGCGGTGGTGTTGGTATTGTGGTTATTTTGATTGTTATTATTGTGCCCACGCTAATTGCCACGAAGCATTGAGGTGATGTGCTTTTTTGTGACACCTTGGCGGGGTTGGACTGTTTGAACTCGGCATTGGGGACTTGATGCTTTGACCAAATAGGCCTAGGGTGATCGAGCGGTAGTTGTTTTGATACCCACTATAACTTGGCTAGAGCGATTTCGGTCATGATGGAGACGTTACGTTTGGTTTTGTCTATTACTATAAGCTTAGGTGTGTAGAAAATGAATTGTGTAAGTGATTAATCTAGCTTCGTACAATGTAGATTTATGTCGTATCAGATGCCCAGTGGTTGTTGAATAATATACCAAATAGTAAATAGTGGTTACACTAAACATCACGTAGAATCTTGGATTTTGGAATCTTTCACAAAGGTGTTTATTTGAAGTAATCGCTTTTTTAGTCTAGGACATACGAGTAGCCAAGAAAAGAGATAACTTAGACAGGTTCATGACTAGTTAAGGGCGACGGGGCACATGCACAAGAACCAGGATCACCATGCATTGTACTGCTGCTGCAGATGGAAGCCTTGGAACATAGCTGCTGGTAAAAAGATGAATCTATCCCATATACTATGGGACAAAGGTTCGTTTATTCCCACTCCCAAAGGTCCAAGGGTTACATCACAACCAGATACAACACAAATAGTAGTAGAAATGCGACCAAAGCTATAAAGCTTTAGTTCGGTTTGGAGACAGTTGTGCCTCCGGAGACCACAAGTGGTCCATTGCTAACAGCAGAATTTCCATTGCCGCTGTACGTTGGTGCGGGGGCCGAGGCCGTGACGGGTCGGTTTTTCAGATCAAAGTCGGAGGGGACTTCGGATGGCGGGGGTTTAGGAGGAAGATGGGCTGGCGTACCCCATTTTGCGATAGAGTCTCGCGGACCGGTGGGCACTCGGTTGGGAATCATAGCCGGGGTTGAGTCCATAGTCCGGCTAGGGGCGGGTTCCGGATACCCGTTCCATTGTTGCTGGACACCAGATTGCATGTTACCATACGACTGCATTGTGTGTTGGCCTTTGTTCGGATGACGCCCGGGAGGGGCACTGCCGGGGATGAATGATCGTGTCTGAGGGTTGAAGTGCGACCTGGCATATCCTGCTTGCATTGCTGCATGGGACCCAGCAGAATTTTGGAGAGCAGGATTCATATGTTGTCCAGGGTATTGAGCATAAGGGTAGGCGCCCATATTAGAAGGCATATTGGAGCTCATGTTAGGACCCATATTGGAACCCATGTTTGAATTCATGTTAGGCGGCATGTTGGAACCCATTGGCTGCTGAGGGTAATTGGGCCAATGGACAGGCGGTCCATTTCGCTGGTGCGGGGACTGCTGGAAATTTTGAGGGAAAGGGGCCGAGTTCCAATTGGGGGGTTGTTGGTACGGCGTCACATTGGGCACGGCATAGTTGTTCATTGCCGGCGAAGATGCGTTCGAGGACGGCTGGTTCATCATCCCCGGCTGATTTATCGAAGCATACCCAGAATATGGCGATTGCTGCGGCATGTTTCCTCCTTGCCATGAGTTATTGGAGGCCATCTGGGGCGACATTGTCACTGGATACTGGGAGACACCACTCATGTTCATGTTCAGTTGCCCAGGATACATGGCACCATTCTGACCAGAGGGCATGTATCCGCCAGAGGGTGGCGGCACGCCAGGTCCGACCAAGTAAGGTACTTGGTTTGGGTATGCGTCATTTACAGGAGCATTGTACTGAGAAGCGCCATTTCCGTATTGCATCCCTGGGTAGTAGGCATTGAACTGCGAGCGAACCTCAAAGCTGTCATCATGAGGAGTTCGCTGTCTCTGGTTCTTCTTGCGGCCGTTCGCCGAGCTGGAGCGTGACATGTTGGGATTCGAGTCACCGCTGGCCGGATCCGATTTGGCACTGTCGGGGAAATCACGGAAGATTCGTTCACGTACTTCATGGTATTTTGCCTCCCGTTCCTCCCTTGTTAAAGCCATTCGATCTTTAGCAGGCGTGGCGCCGGACGAAGATCCGTGGCGTTCTCCATCTGGTCCACTATCCCCATCTTCCGAGTTGGCCTTTGAAGGGTTTGACGAACCTCCAACACTCCCTTCAAATTGCCCTCCATCGTTTCGGCGCATGATTTTCATTGCCGGAACAGCTGGAGGTGGAGTGCTATTACAAGCAGCATGCACAGTAGACAAAGGAGTAGGTAGTCGGCAGAATGGTGTGCGATGAAGCCTGACCGATGTCACATTATTGTCGACAAAATGTGTCAAGTGATAGTAATCCCCCAGCTTGTGTGCAAGAAGTCGCCCAAATGCGTTCGAGGGGGGCAACTCCAGGGATTGCTCATTGCAGTCCTTGATAAAGTACCGAATCTTTTCCTCCAGTTGCAGGATCAGGAGCCGATCTTTCGGTGATTTCATTGCCTCTAGGAGTTTTTCATCCGGCTCTAAGGGAAACCCGTGTAAGATCTGACCATCTTCAATGCCATCGGAGTTGGCTGGAATCACAAAATTATTCGCGACCGAATCCGGAGGAATTGCACCATTTACCGGCTGGGTGCCGTTAAAGAGAGGAGGCACTGGCAAAATCCCGCGTGGGCGTGTAGGAATGCCATCTCGGTACTGATCCCGAAACGCGCGACTGCCAGCTTCGGAACCTGCCACTGAGTTCGGAGCCCCAGAAGCAAGCCCAGAAAGCGACTCCTCTTCATCAATGGCTTGGACACTAGCACTGTCATCGGGACGTACAGAATCCTTTTCATCCATTGCAAATGTCGTCACCGAGGCAAGACTCTTGGAATCGAAGTTGGTCATTTTGGTGGATGAAGTAGAAAGGTGAGTGCGATCATCTTCAAATGAGTTCTCCCGCTTCAGCAAGCCATTGTTTTGGCCACCAATGAAAGAGCCTGAGCCATCACTGTGTTTCTTCAAGGTGAGGGCAATATCCTGCACACCTTTCCCTAGATCATCAACAGCTAGATCAATGGAACTAGCCTCTGGCGTTTTATCGAGATTATGCTGGCTGGGCAAAGCTGCACCGGAGCCATTTGCTTCTGATCGAGGTGATTGTTCTGCTGGCTGAGATATTTCGTTTTCATCGGATGTCGAGGAAGAATGTGGGTTGAGGGGCGCGGGCATAGCAGCAATCTTGTCAGAATTAGCGATGGGCCACGAGGTAGTGGAGCAAACCCTTGGCTTACCTTTGCAAAGGAGAGAGGGCCGTCTCCACCTGGGGGACTTTTTGATGCCATGATAACACCCCGCGCGGGATGGTCACTGAGACTGGTTAAATTTCACAAAAAGGAAAAAAAAAAATCCGAGATCAAGTCAAGCAGCGGCTGCACTCAGCACGCTTCGGATTCACAAATGTCAAGAAGGTCGAAACTTGTTTGGTTGGAAGTAATGTCGCTGCGTAATTTCGTTTCACACAAGCCCAAAACGAAAGACATATCTCTGGGGCAGGGCAATCGCCATGGAGAAAGCTGTGGAAAATGCGCATTAGAACCATGCAAGTTATAGAATAAGGAGATCCACAGGGTCGATGGGGAGAAATATCCACTTCAATGAAGCAGGAAATTTAAGCAGATCCGGGAATGGGGCCTTACATGATATCAAAGCTGGCTCATAGTCAGGGAGATGAGGATCTCTTACTGAGTTTTGAGGGGATTCCAGATCCGGTAGTTATTTGAAGAGCCGATCAACTCTAGATCATCCGTCCGAGATGGATGACGTGAACGTTGACAATGAACTCCGATATCAAGAAGGAACGTTGGGAATCCGAATTCTGATTTCTTGATTGCCTGAAGATTCGTGGGTATTATGCCGCGCCCGACCGCCCTTGGCGCGCGCCTACAATTTCCCTTAGGCTTCAAAGGTTAACAGTCGCTAACTTGCGCCGATCAGCTTCACGTCGGATATTGCCTTTGTTTCTCATCGTGGGTGTGCCGATACCCCTATTCTGGTCTCAAAGTACCCGCCAACCCAGGATTTTACATGAACTCACCACATCACGAGCTCCAATGAACCGATATCGAAACGCCCCGAAGCTCGGAGGCTCCAACTCCAATAGGGCCACTGCGACCACACTGTGCCAAAAATGCCTCGGACGAGATATGTACCCTCTTTCGCTTTCACTTCGGACGTTTGACTAACTCTGATTCACGACACTACAGTTTTGATTGCAAGGCATCCGCACAAGAGCGCCCATACATCCCACGACCTTCACGGACTCAGCAGCTACTGAACCCTGAATTGATGCCCAAGCTTTCAAGTGAGAATCCAAATGAGTTGCTACGGAAGTAAGTTCGCATGAATACCTCCCATTTCCGCACATTTCCTTTTTGAAGAATATTTGCTGACTTGAATAAAGAGAGGGCGTAGCGGATGAACTACTTGCTTCTCGGGAGGAAGAGCGTGGCCGGAAGAGAGACCTTGACGATATGACAGATCGCAATGCTCATTCTCCGAAGCGGGCTAGGTCCCTCTCTGTGGAGACGATATCCACGAATCGATCATATTCCTCATCTCCCCGCCGTAACAAACACGGCACAGCCGACAGGGGCCGTCGAGATGATTCATCAGCACCTCCTGCAAAGTCCCGAAAGAGACGTTACAGTGATTCTACAGAGGGTTCTTCGGGATCAGTCCACTCGGGACCAAAGAACCGCTCACCCTCTAGGGAGCGGACCGATGACCGAAACACCCGGCGACGGAGACGAGAATCTAGCCCTGAAGAACGAGGCCGTCACCGTGGATCAGGAAGACATCGCGAGCGGAGAGATCGCCGAAGCAAGAGTGCGGATAAGGATCGAGTGAAAGAATCACGTGCTACGACTCAAGACGTTCCCCGGGACCGTTCATACCGTGATCGAGCAAGCCCACCACGCCAGTCTCAACCTGGACCATCTAGGCCTGAACCCATAACTCAGAAGAACCAACCTCCACGGGAACGAAGCTTGAGTCCTTTCAGTAAGCGCCTTGCTTTGACTCAAGCCATGAATAACGGACGGTAAATTGAATTGAAAAAAGTGCTCTGCAACATTGGGGTTTTTTTACGGCGCAAAATATTCATGGGGGACACGGCGCCGATTCATGTTCCATCAGTATATGACCAAGTGTATCATTAGCATCTCCGTCGCGGAGTTTGAAAATAACTGTCACTCGACAGCGGAACCTCCCCCTCCCAAAAAACAAACAAAAACATTCGAATAATGAATTCTAAACGACACTAAGATAGACATGTTCATTGAGAATCTTGAGTTGTAAACCTCCCAACGCCTCATTTTTGTGCGCAATATGCCCATGGCGTCCAATTGACGCCTCAACCAAGATAACAAAAAAAAAAAAAGGGAAAAAGTAAATGGAGAGAGTATAGACAATTACAGGTGGAGGCAGAAGACCTAGACAAAGCTCGCATTCCTGTAACAAAGGGTATCACGTTCAAATCATTTCTTCGTCGCTCTTCTCTTCCTCTCGTTCGCGCATATGGATGCCCCCAACGAGCGTCTGACCTTTCATGCCCACTTCCTCTCCCTCCTCGTCTCCGTCAGAATTAGCGCCACCTGTCTTTGCAGCACGCTGCGCCTCCTCTACCCGCTGTCGTAAGAGGCGGGCAATCGCATTGTCCGTTCGTACGTCGAGAATCTTGAGCTTTTCGTCCAGATCGCGCTTCAGGTCCCAGTTGGGTTTCTTAGGTTGCAGTTTGAGTAGATCAACGGCCTCGTCGGCACCTGCGTCCTTCTTGGTTTGTTCTTCTATGGCCCTGGCAATCTCAGCCGCCTGTGCTTCCACCGTCACCTGGCCCTCTTGGGGGCCTTGCTCGAAGCCCAGTTTAGGTCCGCGGGTCTCGGCGTCATAGTTGCGGCCAGACAGGTACTTTGTGGTCACATCTGGCGTGGCATCGGCGTCGGGCAGCTCCTCGTCTTCTGCACTGGGCTCGTTTGCCTCTGGCTCGGGTTGCTTGCGCTTCAGAGCCGCGAGCTTGGCGAGGCGGGCTTTGCGGTCGGTGGATGCCGCATCAAGATTGGCATGGGTTGACGACATTTTTTTCGAGTGATAGTCGGCCTGATGATGGAGAGAATAGATTGGTTTGAGTACTAGTAAATGAAGTGACTGAAGTTACCGGAAGAAAATCCCAAGCTCCTCCGCGGCTTGCAAGTTGAAGATGATAGAGCGATAAAAGTAGATGTGGTGCGCCACACACTAGCCACGGCAAAATCGGGCGGAATGGGGGAATTCAACTTTCTGTCATCGGACTTTGACTACTTTCTCCACGCGCGATATTTGACCTATTTTCTTCGTCTTGGTCTTTCCCACCCAAATGTTTGTGGACACAAGATCCTGAATGTCATCGTGTCCGCACCAACTCGTTCGGTCCCGTCTCAACGGGTTGCTCTCACCACAATGTCGGAGCCCAGGCCGATGGTATCGGGAGTCGGGGACGGCGAATGTCAGTCATAGAGCGCGCTTCTCCACATATAATGCTCTAGCGATCTTAGAACCTGGCATGACGCATGATGCCCCTGACCCCATATCATATCAAAACAATCGCGATTCCACCGACAGGTCATATCCGCCGACAAGTGAACAATCAGATCAGGTCGCAACAAATCGGTATGGCATGGGCCATGGACGATCAAAATCTTCCACCCAACCACGAAGGTCATCGCAGACACCGATTATAACGAATGATAAAATGAAGAAGGTTGCCTATGTGCGACAAGCTGATCCCAAGCTTGTGGCCATGGCGGCTGAGAGAGTCAACCGCGAAATCTTACACAACGGTAGACATTTGACCGATCGAGGGTTATACCTGGCGCTTGCAATGCGAATGAATTCGCTTTATACGCGTGAGTTGGGACTCCGTCAGTGGAAGCAGGCATATGGAGCAGTTCACACGGCTAAGACACATGGCCATGAGGTCTTGAACAAATCTGCATTGCCAAAGCTGGGAGAAGATGGCGAGCAACTGCTGGCCTTGCTTCTTGATGACTGCCAAGGCAAGTTTCGAGAGACATGGCTGGTAATGAACCGCCCTAACAGGGCCAGGGCCTGGCAACGCCTGGCCATATGGCTGTTGCAAAATAATCCGGCAATGGCCTTGGAATTTTTACTCGTCACAACCGAGCCTCGAGATAAACCGGACTTTACTATGGTTGTCGATTGCTTGGTCTACTTGGAAAGATTTCATTATGAAGAGCTCCGGGATTGGACGAAGGGTGCTCACACATTCGAATCGGTTGTTGAAACTTCCCTCGATCCGAAGGACTGGCCAATTATCTCCCCGCCACAAAGGGGTATACGGTTCTATATTCGCCGAGCAGGCTTCTTGGGTGTCTACGAGAGTTTCCGTTTAATGAACGAGCGAGGCATTACGATGCAAGCGCAAACAGCACTTTGCTACATGTACCGATTCACAGAGCTGAAGGACGTGGAATATGCCCTTAGAGCCCTCGAACTCATTCCAAAAATCAATGATCCTCAATTTTCCATGGACTCTGAAGGAGTCCTGCGGCACTGTTGCAAGCTCCTGACCCTGGACACTGTTGAGGATAACGCCGGAGGACGCAATTTCCGGATCCTCCCACGGCTTCTCAAAATGGGCGTTCAGCCAGATCGAGACATGATGAATCTCGTGCTTGCCAATGCTTACAAAACCGGTGATCCTCAATTGGGGTCGGACATGCTTCAGTTCATGAAGAATCACCACCACGAATTTGATTCCTATACATACTTGACTCTCCTCACTGATGCAGTATCTCGAGGCGACCGGGGCCGTGTGGACGAGTTGGTGCGGGAAGTCGAGATGCAAGAGGAACTACGAAACAACCCATACATTTTCAGCAAAATCTTCCACGCCCATTTCACTTTTACCGCCAAGCATATTGACCCCGAGAGCGATCCCTCAGGAGTATTTTACTCTATGCTCGACATGTACAACAAAATCCACGACATCACACCCCTCAAAGAACTCCTTCTACTCCCTCCCCAATATACACCGCCGCCAACTCAAGGACTTGAAGTCAAAACTCCACCTTCTCCCGTATCCTTGTTCCTCATGATCGCAACCTTCTTCCGTTGCAGGAACCGCATATCACAAGTACATCACATGTATGACAGATTCCGTGAGCTTGTGCAGCAGGGTCACCCATCCATTGCTCCTCTGGTCGAAACCGACCATGTCTATAATGAGTTCCTTATTGCTTTCCGCAAGAGCAGCCGTGGACTGCGATCAAGCATACGTCTCGTCGAAGACATGCTTGACGCATCTGCCATGCCGAAAGAGACTACTACTGGCAAGCCTCTCAAGCACATTATGCCCACGCCTCGCACTTGGACTATCCTCCTCAGTGCCTTTAATTACAGCCGTCAACCCGACGCAGCCGAGAAAGTCAAGGATATGATGGCCAAGCACGACGTGGAGTACAACCAGGTGACTTGGAACACCATCATCAACGGATTCGCGAATGCACAGGACATCCCTGAGACTGCTAGTGCAATCACGAAGATGGAAAAAGAAGGCTTTACCATTGACCATTACACGATGAAGAGTCTACGTTATCTCCGTGACCCAGAACGCCTCTGGGTAGCGATCGAGGAGATGGATGAGGGCCTTGACTCGGATGGAACCCGTAAGCTTCTCACTCTCGAGCCCGCATCTGATGTGCACAGTGACCAGATGGAGCACGACGAGCTCATTGACAATGGCTTGGAGAAGTTGGAGTTAAAGTTGAAGCCTAAGATGTAAGATAGGATACCCTTTTGTCTTTTATTGTTGCCTTTTTGTGGGCAAAGCAACCTGGGAGCATTTTGGACGCATAGGTGTTCTAGAAGTGGCTTTGAACTTTTTTTTGTAAATTTGAATATCATGTACTATACATTGCATCATCATGAATTTGTTCGTTTGAATGTCTCATTGCATCTGGAGACTGTCACATGGAGTGGAAATAGTAATCTCATAGTCCTCACTCCAAGGTTACTTGAGGTTTGATTGTCACGAAGTCGGAGACTACTGCACAACCGCACAACTTATTGATCCCCATTGATACCCCATGGAAACTTTCCTTCAATCACCCATTGAGATTTAAGCAAGCTTAACCACCGAAGAAGATCGAGACCTGCATGCAACGTCAGTATCTCTCTTCATACATCTGGACTCGTGGAAGAGGGAACTTACTGCCATCACGACACAGCATATGCTGACGTACGGGCTAAGTCGCTCTCCGACCCGAGCACACTTCCAGAAGATCCCAAAGATTCTACATCAAACAACCGTCAGTCTCCCCGCCATCTTTCTCCACCCCCGGATCCGAACCCTCAAGTGAGAACCTACCCATTCTGGTTCCGGTCCATGATCCCCGGCATTATCGAGTGAGCATAGCTGCTCGTGCAGATTATCAGGAGAATCACGAGAAGCAACGACTGGAAGTTGAAAAGAGCAGACTAGGTGAGTGTGACAGTTAGCACATTGCGACCATACAGTCATTGTGGTTCCGACGCAAACACAGAGTTGCATGTTCCCCACACCACAGAGCAGCCACTCCTATTAATCCTGTTATGTGCATTAACTCACCATTTTGTGCGGCTGTGAAATCTTCGCCCGTCACTTGGGCAAAGAAACAGAATTGCGACAGTAAGTTGCCAGATAGCTTGCATGTGCCAAGGTTGCTAACCAACCCCAGTCTAGCATATTCTGCCCATCATGTCCGCCAAACGCACGAGCCAAGCGCCCAAGCGGGTATCGTTTTCACTGCCGAGCCAGAGCCCATCTCCGCTACCTTCTACGCCAACTCCGCAGCGCATCTTGCCAGATATATACACTGGCTTGCATACCCCAGACACCTCAAATTCAGCTCCAAACGCTCGCTTCCGGACTCCAGACCCCGTCTCACCCACTCCAGACTGTCACCTGCAAACTCCGAACACAGCAACTCCAACTTCAAACTCCGTCTCGGCAACTTCAACCCATCACTTGCAAACCCCGGAATCAACTTCTAAGTCTACCTCATCCAACCCGACTGGTAATCCGTTGCGCCAGCCTAGCTCCAAAAACCTTGTCTCCAAGCTCTCGCCAAATTGGTATTTCAATGAGCAAGACACAGCGTTAATCCGAGCCGGATACGAACCTCAGTGGACTCCCAACCCAACTGACACGACACCTACCTCCACCGAAAAGGGCAAGAAAGGTACCGCAACCAAACCCGCCATGGCTGAACCACGTGCACGTATGGCCCGACACAAGGGCCAAATGAACTTCCAGAATGAACGTAAGTACCTGCAGCCCACACGCATCCATCAATGGAAGCTACCAATCAAGCTTAATACTAACCATCTTCACAGTCCGTCTGCTCCTTCTCGCTTATGGCGACCCCAGCCCACACCCAAGCTTCCCAAACGAACCACTTCCCGAGACCGTCCGTGTGCTGGACGAGATTGTCACCGACTTCGTACTTGAAGTCAGCCATGGCGCCGCACAAGTCGCGCACCACGCCCGCCGTCAAAAGATCAAAGTCGAGGACTTCCGCTTCGCACTACGTCGGGACCCGAACAAGCTCGGCCGTGTCCAGGAGCTGTTACGCATGGAACGTGAATTGAAGGAAGCCCGCAAGGCATTCGACCAGAATGATGACCAGGTTGCCAAGGAAGCTGGAAAGAAGGGTGCAGCCGCTGCGGCAGCGGCGGCTGCTGCTGGTGAGGATCCTGTGGCCGCTGAAGCTGCTGCTGCTGCTACTGTCACCAAGAAGAGCAAGGGCAAGGGCAAGAGAGGTGCTTCGACCCGCCGTGGATCTGATGCCACTGAGGAGTCGGTTTCTAAGAAGCGCAAGACGATTGGCTGAATACGCACAGCACCCTTAATAGCCCCACCTACGCCGGCCCAGGTGTCTTGTGGGTCACGACGACCATGACTTAATACCCAAACTGTGTTTCTTTTTCCAAACAATGTACAATTACTTTTGAATCACCATGAAATAGCCGGAAAATGCAATGAGAATGGATACTTGAATTGCAATGCTCACTTGATTTACTTCAAGAAACGTAAGATAAGTACCATCACTCGCAAATTTGACCGCCAGTGAATCCTCAATATGTTTTTGTTTTTGCTTCGTATATTTACGTATCTGATGATTTGTGGTCCTGGGCTAATACGGTAGACCCTGGGACTTGGTCTGGTTACTGCCATGAAACCAGGGAGATTCCCTCTGGTATTGATCATTTCCCTGAATAATCGTTTGGCTAGCGCCCTTTGCTATGTATATTGTTATCTTATTTATATAGTTTGTATATATAGAAAACCAAGGACCATGCACGCGATATGGTGTGGGCTATCTTCAAGCAAATTCTCCGACCTTCAAAACGTCCGACTCAGAAGTCTCAGACTGGAGAGTTTCCAGTTCTTGCACGTCCCAGCTGACAGATAGGTGACGGCCATTGAGATACTTCGGACCCTTCACACCCAGGTATACTGTCGTAGTGTCCGTCAATTCAACTATATGAGTGGCATCACGTTAGTAATTACACTCCCCAAGGAAATGTGATGCTTTGTGAATGTACCAGCATATCACCGGAGGCAAGCCATACGCCGTCACGTTGGCGTTCTCGCACTGACAAATTTTGTCAGCTTGGCTAAGCTTAGCTTGATAAAAATCAGGACATTTACTAATTTTCACCTGAACTTTGCCGTATTTAAACAGCGATAACACAGCGTGTCCAGCACTGGAGGGGTTAGGGCAATGCTTCTCCCGAGGTCAGTATTGCGGGAGTTATCTCTTCTATCATGCACGTTGGTCACAGAAGGAAAGATTGCATGAAGAGTTCAAGGATCTAAAAAGAACTAAACAATTGCTTCCCTCGACATCTCCTACCTGGAGAGAGCTTTCATTCCGGATCCTGGACGAGATACTAGTAGCATGCCCACGGCCTGGATCGTCTCTACATTGTCCCAATTCATAATTAAAGTATTTAAGGTTCGGGCCCGTTAGTCTCCCTACCTACGTACATAATACATGCCTAATGTGTGTACATATTCTTTCTAAGTGAACCCTTCGCTAGATTTCCCAAGGCTAGCGAAGTGGAGGCGTTCCTGGATGAGCCTCGAGTCTCATGCGGGGTACTTCGTGTTTAGCGCCCTGATCCAACCTGCATGGACACATCAACTCAAATTATACGTGTGTGTTTCTCGTCAGAATCTTCTCATTATTTAACTTTTCTTGATTTTAAAACGCCAGATTCCGACAGCAACTAGCAGGTCTCAACGTGCCGTTAAAGAGCCTTGGAGTGCACGTACCTCTCATCTCGTCCTTCTACCTAAAAAAAAAATGCCGCAAAACCTACGGTAAGCATCTTGACAATTAGTTTCGATTTTACCGATCCCTGACCAGCTATTATTGCGTAGGCATGAGAAGAAGGCCCAGGATCCTGGTTTACGCACGCGCTTCAAGGCCAAATTTCACTGGCGCCGAGCAAAGGCCGAGTCCATCGCCCCGGGGGTTCCTGTAATAGAAACAACAAACCATACAAATGATGGCGACCAAAATAAGGTATCGACGATGCCTAATGGGAAAATAATACTGGATGACCAGAAACAACTGACCGAAGAGGTTGCTGGAGTGCCCGAAAGGATTCCCCAGATGGCACTGGTGGTTGATGATGCTCATAACGATGATGCTAAAATGAAGCCGAAAAACCTATGGGACGAGGCATTCCTGTCTCTCAGTCCTGATGAGCAGGCTCATTTGAAGGCAATACTTGGTGACGGGCAAGTTTCTTCAATGTTTACCAAGCCCGACTTTGCAAGTCTCAAGGTTGATGTCCAACGGAAGCAGGATCAATGTGAAGAAAAGTCTTGGAAACTCTCTTTCGGGGACCATGTCATTGTTGTTAAAGACTTTGCAGCAAAGTCTGCCACATGGCTGCAGAAACTTGGAGACTTGGTCATTCCGTTTGCCCCAACCGCGGCATCGGCCCCGTGGGGCTTGATTAAGGGTGTTTTGCAAATACCTATTAGCTACGATCACCAAATGCTTGCCTTGCTTGGGACCATGGACGAGGTTTTCAAGGTTGTGTATCATGGCCAGATTTACGAGATGCTCTATACACCCGAAAGAACACGCGATGATGTGCTGCAAACCCTCCAAACCGAATTGCATGGTATATACAAAAGCGCATTGGAACTGATTGCATACACTCAAAAACAACTCTCTGGCGGCACATTGAAGAATATAGTTGAGGCTATTGCCAGCCCCGATAGCGCGGATGGCCTTTTGAGTACATTAAAAGCTCGCCATGTTGGTCTCAGCCATGCCGCTCAGTTATGTGAAAGTTGGCGCAGTGGAGAAGTCGATGATCGCTTACTGGATGGATTGCGCGCCATTAGTGAACCGATGGTGCGCTTTGAGGAGAACTTCCAGACCTACTTCGATGAAATGGAAAGCGCAAAGATGATCCAAATCTTGGAGGCAATATCGTCTATTCCATACACGACACACCACCAAGAATATCAAGAGAAGCGGACTACCGATACATGCAATTGGCTATTGGAAGATGAAGGATTCCGTGCGTGGGAGAGCAGCAGATCCTCTGGGGCCTTTTGGCTTTGGGGCACAGGTGCGTCTTCAGCTACCCCGTATAAAACAGTCCTACTAATAACTCATAGCTGGAACTGGGAAAAGCTTCCTGACATCCAAGGTTATCGATCATCTGCAAGAAAATCTGGAGGGAACTCCAAACCACGAGCGCCTGGCATTCTTTTACTGTCGCCGAACTCAGGGCGAAGAAGAACGCAGCAGGCCATTATCGGTCCTTCAAAGCTTTTTACGACAGCTCGCTTGTCATTTGGACAAGCCGGAATTGATGCAGTCAGGCCTGGTTGAAGCTTTTGATAAGGTTCAAAAACACAAAGGCAGCTTTAATCGATCGATATGCGAGCCTTTGCTCGAGGAATCTTTCAAAATTTATCCATGTACAACCTTGGTCATCGATGCACTGGATGAATGTGACAGTGCATCGCGCGACGAGCTTATCGAGTTTCTTGGCCGTGTTATTCCTGGAGCTTCAATGCGAGTAAAGATCTTCATCTCTAGCCGCCCTGATGATGATATCAAAAGAAAGTTTGGTACTGGGCAAAACATCGGTGTCCTCAGCGACAGATCCCGAGGCGACATGCGCCTGTTCATTGATCAGAGGCTCCAGAGCATGATGAAGACCAACCACGCGATTGAAAAGTCGAAAAACAAGATTTCCGAGCGACTTTTCTCAAAATGTGACGGCATGTGAGTTCTTCTTAAATTCCCACCTACCTGAGATGCAGGCAATATTAATTAGAATCGAAAGGTTTCAATGGACACATCTTCAGCTTGAACAGTTGAGAAGTTGCAGAACCCAAGAGTCAATCGAAGCCCGTTTAAATTCTCTCCCTTCTGGCCTGAAAAAGGCGTACGATGAGATATATGCCCGAATCAAAGAGCAGGATGAGCTCGCCCAACAACTTGTGGACCGCGCTGTCATGTGGATCATGTGCGCTGCTAGACCGTTGACTAGCAATGAGATCTTATCTGCAATTAGGGTCGATACCAAAGAACAGGACCTCCAGACATCAAGCGAGATAAATGAAGAAGACCTTCTCTTTTTCTGTCAGCACCTCCTTGTCATCGATCATAAGGGAATATGGAGAGTGTCCCATCTCTCAGTCATGGAGTATTTTGAGCAGCAATACTGGACCCTTCAAGAAGCGCACATAAATGTCGGCAATGCTTGTCTTTTGGTCCTTCTTGACATGCCTGAGCCGAATGGGGACCTTGAATCTGATGAAGAAACAGAGCACTCAAAGGAAACCACAACCACAAACATGTCGAGAGCACTCAGCTTGCATGTCGACTTCCAACAATATGTTCAGTGGCATTGGGTCATCCACGTACAAGCTCAGAACAAAAGTCAAATATCCCAAACCAGCTCAATGAAGGAACTGCTGGTAAAATTCCTGGGCTCTCCCACAAGGAGCAGCATTTGGTACAGGTTTTGGCACCAGCGTATTCTCCTCCATAGCGAGAGGGCTGTGGGTTACCAAATACCGCTCACATCACCACTGTCTCGCTATGGGATGCTTGAAACAATATCACCGCCTGAATTTCCAATGCTGGCAGTATGCAAATTAGGCATTTATGCGGCATTGGGGGAATGGTGGGATAATCTTGACGGCTGCCTTGAACAAGTCAACTCAATGGGTCTTGGACTAATTCAACTTGCTACAGAGGCAAACTGTACTCCAATTTGTGATCTCCTTTTAGACGCAGGAGCCCCAGTGGACATGCAATCCCAAGGAAACAGCCTTTCTACTGCTATCGACAACCGAAATCTGGAACTTGTTCAGCTTCTACACACGAAGAATCGCTGTGACTGGAACTGGCTGATACAACATGACACATTCCAATACATGTTATATGATGCATTCAAAAATAGTGATTGCAGAATTGGTCAATTCTTTGCCGCTGACGACAGGCTTGATGTGAATATCCATATTGAGCATCATGGAAGTTTGCTTGAGGCAACCGTCGATGCAAATAATCCAATGATGGCTGAATTATTGATCGATCGTGGTGCCGATGTTAATCTTGCTCATGAAAGTGCGTTATGGGGGAGTGTACTTGCCAAGGCTGCCGTCTGTTCAAATCTAGACATGTTGAAGTGTCTACATCGAAGAGGGGCTGATATCGATCTTCTACTGAGGAGTGGAGGATATGGAAGTGCACTTACTGCCGCAACTGCTTCATCATATAATGACCCAGATATAATCAAATATCTCGTTGATTGTGGTGCCAATGTGAACCTCAAATCGAAATGTGGAATACATGGGAGTGCACTAGCCTTCGCAGCTTCATCATGGGAGTGTCGAGACGCTGTCAAATATCTAGTGGGCTCTGGTGCTGATATCAATCTTCTTCTGGAGTGTGGAATGTACGGGAGTGCACTTGCTGCTGCCACCGCCTCTACTTCAATAAATGGCACTACAGAGAATCTCGAGTACCTAGTTGAAAATGGTGCTGATGTGAACCTTCTGCTGGAGGGTGGAGATTACGGCAGTGCTCTTGCCGCTGCTGTTTCAAGAGATGACATGCCTGCGATCAAGTGTCTAGTGGACTTCGGTGCTGATATTAATCTTCTACTTTGTTGTGGAGAATATGGGAGTGCTCTTGCTGCTGCTGCCGCTTCACCATGGGCAGATCTAGATCTTCTCGAGTATCTAATGGACTGTGGTGCTGATGTGAACCTCATACTAAAGTGTGGGAAATATGGGAGTGCGCTTGCTGCTGCTGCCGCTTCATCATGGGAGAGTCTAGATATTGTTAGGTATCTAGTGGACCAAGGCGCTGAGATCAATATTCCGCTGAATTATGGAGTGTTTGGCAGTGCACTTGCGGCTGCGGCGTATTTTGGCAACAAGGAATGCGTTGAGTTCTTGATCAGCAAGGGAGCATTGGTGGATCTCAAGGTGAATCAGGACCGGTTTTCTAATGCTGTGGAGGCTGCAGAGGCCGAGCCTTTGATAGAGGAGCTCGATTTATGGAATTCCACCTTTGGCTTAGAATCTCGAGTTGCGAAAAGGGTGGAGGTTTCCAAGTTCCTTCGGTCTTTATTGGATACACAGTCTTCTTAGGTCATGTATCTTACAGTCGTCTCTTCGAACGATGGGCAATAAGTAGACAGCGAATAAGATACGTAGACCAACTAGGCTAAATATCAAAAATCGAGAATTATTGGCTTACAGCCGACAATAAATGAAAGGTAATTCTATGGATTTGAAACTATGCATTGATCAAGGAGGGCCACAACGTCAGCCTTTACTATTCCTATAAGTTATCTGATGTTTTTCATAGTTAGAGATAGAGAGGCTTTTATCCATTCCTAGTTCACACCGATAAATCTGAATCATGTCATTTTTTTACTCGTTATTCTCCATCACTGTCGACCAATTCCAGATTAGACATTCAAATTTCGAGATACAGCCCCGGGCAGATATAGCCTCTTTAGGATTAAACCCTTCCCTCTCCAGCAAATAACTCAATATACTGAGGGGCTCTTTACCTCCATTTTCTAGCATTTAACCAGCAAGGGCATAAAAGCCGTGTGTTTGTCTAGCGGGGCTGGGGTTGCACAGAGCCTGCAAGGCCTTAAGACCGAGTTAAAACTATGACAACGTACGGTGATATTTTCGGCCAATGAGATTCATATACATGAATATGTGAATATAACTTGTGTAACATCCATATAGTGTTTTCTGAGGGCCTGTGATGTGGAGGGTATTGATTTGGTCTTAAAATTGCATGTGAACGAACTCTTTAGATAACGCACTTATGCACCAGGCTCGAATGTTAAGAGTATAACATAAATAGTACAGATACAGCGATTCACGCATAGTATGTATGTGAAAAGCCATTGTTGGAAGGGGATGATACATACATCTTTATAATCTCTCAATATTCTCATGCAAGATGTATGGCTATATCATTCTTTGATATGTAGATAGCTTAGAAAGTATATTCAATCCTTCTTCTTTCTTTCAATTAAATGACTAGGGGCAGATTATAACTATATAACAGACAATCCTCCCATGTAAAATGCAACATAAAAGCCATTGTTTTACGAAATTTCCCCCGGTAACTAAATTCGTCATGTCTCCAGACTCAGCATTACTTGCTATCGCTATACTAGTAGCGGGTTATTGCCTCATAATCACCCACGTGGACCCGAACCCTCATCTAGCCAAGAAAGATCGCAACCGGGTAGATCGGGTTAGATTCCTCACAGGAAGGGCTTTGCCTGTCTTCAGCCAAGTATGCACCGTTGTCGCGATCTACCACGCGCTCCTTACCATGATTACTCGGTACACTCCTAATCGAGTGTCACAAATATGCCCTCTGGCTCATAACATCAAACCCGAACTTTTTGCGTGGAATATGGCGTCTGTCGTTCCCCTCCTCCTCATCTACGTTGGCACATATATACGAATATCGGCATACGGTGGACTTGGCAAACTCTTCACGCTGCACTTAGTACCACCTGATCATCTGGTGACAACAGGAATCTATAGGTGGATCCAACATCCTAGCTACACAGGAATAGGGATGATATGGTGGGGATGCTTTGCATTGTTTCTTCGCTGGGATGCGACCCCCGCTTGTTGGATTCCAACGTTAGCATTGTCCCAATGTTATGGCTGGGGTGCTAGCATTCTTACGGCTATTGCCGGGTCTGTGGTCTGGTTCTTTGGCGGGAGGGTGCTCGATGAAGAACTAATGCTGCAAAGGAAGTTTGGGCAACAGTGGGAGCAGTGGCATCGCTCAACAAAGAGATTGATCCCGGGTCTATTTTGAACCTGATGAGATGTACAATATCTGACTGAGTGGTAGATCTAGAACGCAGTATCGGGGTTGTCTATAAAAGACACCCACCTAGCCAATATTCTTCTTAGAGAAGATAACCACATATCCTCATCCAGTGAATCAATATCGTTTATTATTGTTTTCATAACATCACCGATCTTCCACTCGGACAGTAAGTACTGGCTGCACATAAGCACCAAATGGTAATGCTGGACCATCATTTGGGCTATTCTGGGGACAAAACTGGTTGTCATTTTGCGGTCGAGAGGTGAGGAGGGGGAGTGCATAATAGAAGGGGCGAGACCTAGCTGAGAATCACCCGGGCTCGCGCGGTCACATTGGTAGCCATAGACTATATCGACTTCCAGATATTTCCAGGTAATAAAAAATGGGCTGCTCGTATTCTGTATACTAGATAGACAGAGAAATTGGCCAATAATGAGCCAAAATATATCATTAGCGCTGGGGGAGGGGTTGGGCAGCTGACATTGCTTACGGAGCGTTGCCTCAACCACCCTAGACACAGAAACCTCTCAAAATTATGTCAATATCTTGCAAAAATTAGCTAGATCTTCATTTATACATCATGAATGGGGTTACTCGAGAGTTTTCCCATTCAGACTACACCGTTGGGTGGATATGCGCCTTGCCGCAGACCGAGCTGGTAGCCGCTGGTGCCATGTTGGATGATGAACACCCTGTTCTTCACGCAGCCGATCCAAATGATATAAATTCTTACCTGCTGGGTAGAATCGGGGATCATAATGTGGTGATTGCGTGTTTACCAGCAGAGCAAACAGGAAAGGTTCCCGCTGCGACTATAGCAAAAGACATGGTGCGCAGCTTCCCAGCCATCAGATTCGGATTGATGGTTGGAATTGGAGGAGGTGCACCATACAATAGGAGGAAGAACGAAGGAGATATCGATGTCGATGAATCCGATGACTCTGAAGATGAGGACCCGGACGACATCCAAGACATCAGATTGGGAGATGTAGTGATCAGTCTGCATTCAAAGTCTTCGGAAGCCGTCGTTCAATATGACTTTGGAAAATCTGTACAGAACCAGGAGTTTATTCGTGCTGGGGGTCAGCTGAACAAGCCCCCGGGAATTGTCCTAAATGCTGTCTCTATGCTGCAGGGTCAGCATGCACGGAAAGGCCACAAAATTTGCGAGCTACTATCCAAAATGCTTGCAAACAATCCGCGAATGGAAAAGAAATTCAAGTACCCTGGATCAGCGAAAGATCAGTTATTCAAGTCTGAAACTTATCACGTCGAGGGAAAGAAGTGCGAGTCATGCCGCGGCCCTGATGATGCGAATCTGGTGAAAAGAAAGCGGCGGTCGAGTGATGAGCCTCAAATACATTATGGAACGATTGGATCTGCAGATCAAGTGATGAAGGATGCTCTCTTGAGGGACAAATGGTCACAAAGGGAGAAGATAAAATGCTTCGAAATGGAAGCTGCAGGTAAGTATTCAATATCTTTATTTATAGCCTTATTTTGTTGTTTCTCACCTTCCTAACCAGGACTCATGGATACGCTTCCATGTCTTGTGATCAGAGGCATCTGTGACTATTCCGATTCACACAAGAACAAGATTTGGCAGCCATATGCCGCTACTGTTGCCGCTGCCTACGCAAAGGAGCTTTTGCTCGGAATTCCAGGACAGGGTGTCCTCCGCTTGCCTCCGGTTGAAAAATGTAAGTAACATCTAAAGTTATCATTATAAATTGGAAGAATTTCATCGGTGGTACTTTCTATGCTTTAATGGTTATACCTCTTTTTGGGGGCATTTCGTGCGGGATCCTTTCAACTAGTTATGCGTAGGGACAAAGAAGCAAATGTTGACTTCTTATCGGCTAGTGATGACAAAGGTTCTACTACAACTTGAAAAACTTGAGTTATGGCAAAAATCGGACAAAGAAACGGCATGTCTTCAAGCTTTTCGCACTACGAACTATGAATACCAGAAAGATTTCAACCCAGACAAGGAAGATGGAACATGCAACTGGTGCCTTCAAAGTCCGATTTTCCGGAATTGGCAAGAAAATGACTTGTCATGTCTTTTATGGATCACAGCGGATCCAGGCTGTGGCAAATCTGTTCTTTCCAAGGATCTTGTTGACAATCGACTGTTTGGCCTCGAGTCTAGTGACACGACCATCTGCTATTTCTTTTTCAAGGACACATCACCCGAGACTCGGAGTCCTGCCAATGCAGTGGCTGCCTTGTTACATCAGGTCCTGAAATCTAAACGTGGCCGAAAAGCCATGAGGCATGCGCTCCCAGCATACCTTGAGAATGCAGATAAAGCATGCCAGAGTCTCGATACCATGTGGAAGGTTCTGAGAGAGATATCCCGAGATCCAGAATGTGGACAAATCATCTTTGTCTTGGACGCATTAGATGAATGCGAAACGAAAGACCAGAAGGATCTCATCAGGCGGCTTAAAGGTCTTGAACGCCATGACGAATCTCAGGTCTCGACGCACCATCTTAAAGTCCTTGTGACCAGCCGTCCATATCTCAACATTGAGAATGAGTTCAGAGAACTAATAGAGAACATTCCTGGAATTCGGTTGCCGAGTGAAAGGCTTTCTACACAACTTCAATCCGAAATGAATCACGTTGTGCACGCTCGAATGTCAAAATTAGGCCCCCGGATTGTGAGGGAGACCACAAGAGAAGAACTTCTTAGTGGGATACTGGCGACTGAGAATCGAACATACCTCTGGCTGGATCTGATATTCAAAATCATCGAAGAGATGCCACGAATAGACAGAGAAGCAGTCAAGAACCTGCTAAGAACCCTACCAACGACTGTGGATGACGTTTATAATTCCATTCTTCGCAAAGCCAAGGACCAATCCCAGGCCAAGAAACTGCTTAAAATCATCGTGGCAGCGACCAGGCCACTTAGCCTTGATGAAGTCGGCGTTGCATTGGCTATCACAGAGGAAACCCAGCGTTACGAAGATCTAGAGATTCAAAGGGGTGAGCAGCTGGCGATAGCCGTCCGGAATACTTGTGGACTTTTTGTCCATATAGCAGATGAGACGGTCTTTCTGATCCACCAATCTGCCAAAGACTTCTTGGTATCCTCATCCGATGAAGTGTCGCCAATTGAGTCCAGCTGGAAGTACTCTATTTCAGTTTCCGACTTGGCGTTACTACACACTTCGATCTGTATCCGGTTTTTATATCTCAAAGAGCTTGGAAAGAAGAAAGCGCCCCCAATTAGAGATGCCGAGGATTTGTGTTCAAGTTATGATTTTCTCAAGTACTCAGCAAATAATTGGGCAGCTCTTTTTGGTTATATGACAATTCAATATCGCCATGAGCTTTTCCCTGCAGCTATCGAACTCTGTTCCGTCGAAAGAGACCAATATATGGACTGGGAGATTGCTGTTAGCGTGATTGGACGCTCTGTGAACCCTTCCCCTCTTCATATCGCGTCATATCTAGGGCTTGACATGGTTGTTCAAACACTACTTGCTCGCCCTGATGTTGATGTCAACTCTACCACTAGTGATGCTCAAACACCTCTGTCTATCGCTATAGTTCAAGGCCACGAGGGTATTGTGAAGCTCCTTCTTACTACTGCTGGTATTGATCTTAGCCTTACTGATAACTCTGACTATCTACCTCTATCTCTCGCCATATGGCTAGGCTACGAGGGTATTGTGAAGCTCCTTCTTACTACTCCTGGTATTGATCTTAGCCTTACTGATAACTCTGGTTATCTACCTCTATCTATCGCTATACTTCGAGGCCACGAGGGTATCGTGAAGCTCCTTCTTACTGCTCCTAGTATTGATCTTAGCCTCACTGATAGCTATGGCAACCCACCTCTATCTCTAGCTATACTTCAAGGCTACGAGGGTATTGTGAAGCTCCTTCTTACTGCTCCTAGTATTGATCTTAGCCTCACTGATAGCTATGGCAATCCACCCCTATCTCTCGCTATATTTCGAGGCCACGAGGGTATTGTGAAGCTCCTTATTGATGTCCCTAGTATTGATCTTAGCCTCACTGATAGCTATGGTAACCCACCTCTCTCTCTAGCTATACTTCAAGGCTACGAGGGTATTGTGAAGCTCCTTCTTGATGCTCCTGGTATTGATCTCAGTCTCACCGATGGCGATGGCTATCCACCCCTATCCCTCGCTATAGATGAAGGCCACGAGGGCATTGTGAAGCTCCTTCTTGCTACTCCTGGTATTGATCTCAGTCTCATTGATGGCGATGGCCATTCGCCTCTATCCCTCGCTATATTCCAAGCCCACGAGGGCATTGTGAAGCTACTTCTTGCTGCTCCTAGTATTGATCTCAGCTTGGCCGAAGAGTGTAAGTGCTAGCTGAGGCCAGGCGGACATATGTTGGCTAGGCAATGCACTATATATTTACCGTCATCTCTGTAGAGTCGAAGCCTACTTCATGCTTTCAATGAACCTTCAGTCTGAGACTTTCGGAATGCAATGTTTTAGACAACCAGTGATTGTGTATTTATACACTGTAGCCGTAGTCACCTAGTATTCCTGTGGAATCTTCATTTTGTTTCTTCGTTGGAAGGTTCATTCTCTTCTAACTGACCTTTCAAGCCGTTTGCTGTCCTAGCAGATATTTTACATTGTGCTCTTTTGATTCCCCAGTTCCACCGCTGCAACCGTGGAGATCGGTAAAGATGGGATGCACTGAAGTTATTGGACCTTTTTTTTCCCCCTCCCCAGAACCAGTGACAAGTTTGTCAAAGGGGCATGAAGGCGTGAAAATGTATAAAGATACGGTGCATCTAGGTCATTAAGTCATCTAAATGGCGTCGGAAAGCTAAACGCGTTTGTATATTCGGCCCAATAGGCACATCCTTCGCTGCAATATCAGAGTTGTGACTACCCGACCCTGTGTACCAGGACTGTCAAGTAGCCCTGTAGTTTGCCGATTGTATCACAGGTGCCTTTTGTGCCGAGTACCCAGGAGATATGGCTGGCCACCGGCCTCGCACCCAATACATGCTTCAGCCATAGCCACAGGGTCACCCTAGTGAATATAACTGGTTATCGTGTAGATATTTAGCCTGTCTACATATGTATATGTACTTTGATAGCTGTAGTCGGAGTAGTAAATGATTGGATATACAATACGAAGAAGCTCTAGAACTTTTATGTCCATTTCATCATAACTGAAAACGCCGCGCCTAGAAAGATGCGACTTCGTAAACCGGAGAGATCGGCTCTCAGCAGACCCATCTCTCATCTTCAACAGTCTAGACTCATCACCCCCGAATATTCTCTATCGAACGGCAACAACATTGTCACCCTCATCAACCACCACACGCTATACCAATCATATTGATATTAAATCGATCCCAATACCACAACACCAAGTGCTGAAGACCGAGTCTGGACTTCAGGACAGACCGAGTCCGGAAGCCGTTGATGGGACGTGACCAGGCCGCAGTCCGTGAGCTCCGGAGAGAACATGTAAGCCTCGCGAGGAAAAAAAAGAGGAAGCCGGAAAAAGGAAAAAAAAAAGGGAAGGCGGTAGAGGGATAGTAAACAAAGAAGCGAAAGACCCAAAAGTAATAACGTCAGGGAGGGGTGAGATAGAAAGGGAAGAGAACGTGAGAGATATCGACGTTCACTTGAAGGGATATGTTCCTCTCGCAATTGGTCACATTATGCATCAGCGTTTTTTTGCTGTAGGAAACCTCTCATGCGCGGGCTTCCTCGTTGCGGTCCTGGCGTGGGCGGCCGCCTTGTTGGTTGCCCTTGCCGCCACGCTGGTTGCGCTGCTCGCCGGTAGCGGGGCCTTCGCCGCCGCCGCCGAGGGTAAGCTGGGCGGTTGCTAGCCGGGTGGAAAGCTCCATCTGTGTGCGCACGGTGTTGGCGAGGTAAGAAACGACCAGGACGTCCTGGATGTGGTTGTTGCTGTGGAAAGTTAGTGGTAAGAAACATCGGGGAATATGATGCAGTTTCAACATACAAGTCACGCTCAATGTCGGCAGCCTCAACCTTGGGGGCGAGAGCGAGAGCGTTAAGCAGGAACTGGCCCATGGCGGTGGAAGCAGGGGTCTCCTCGTCGATCACGGACTCGACGTAGCGCGAGACACGGTCGACCATGGACAGAACCTCCTCAATGGCGCGCTCGAGAGACTCAATGTCGGAAGTGACGGAAGCGGAACGATCCTCGGCATCCTTGGCGTTGGCGATAGACTCAAGACCGCTCTTGTCGGCCTCGCCGTATCGGAGTTCGTAGGGAACGGGGATGAAAGCAGCGCTGTCGGCAGCACGCTCAGCGGTGACACCAACGGGGGCGGAAATGTAGGCGCGGGTCTCGAGATCCTTTCCAGCCTCGGTGGAGACAGTCAGGTGGACAGCGGGGTGAGGCCAGGTACCATCACCCTGGCCGCTGTAGAAGTTCTGGATCAAAGCGGAGAAAGTGTTGAGTTCGGAAGCAGTGGCGTACCAGCCAACCAAGACTTCGCGGGGGTTGGCCTTCAGGTGCAAAGCGAGCATCTGCTTGTGGTATTCCATATCGACCTCGACCTGGTCCTCAGCCTCGGAGTGGCCGACAGCGAAGGCTGATCGGACCTCAACCTCACTTCCATCCTCAGATCGTGTTCCGAGCAGTGTACCGATGACACGCTCCTGGTCGGCATTGCGGCGAAGAGAGTGGTCGAGAACTGAGAAGATAGCCTTGGAGAGAAATGAGCTTTACCCCTCAGATCATATAGCACACACATATCGCAACATACCTGGGGTTGAATGACCACGTTCAGAGGGGCAGTGGTAGGAGCGGTCCCCACGCTAACGGGGCCGAGGGGGCGAGCGAGATGAAGGAAAGAATCTTCGGCCATGGTGAATTTTGTGTGATGGAATACCTTGCAAGTTTCAAGATCCAAACTTCCCTTCGTTTCTCGGAGGTTCAATTTTTCCTTGGAAGTGGAGTGAGCCGCTCTGATTGTTCCGATTCTGTTGTGTGTGGGAAATTTCGCGCTAAGATAAGATAAGCCCCCAAAATTCTCATTTCGGCCAGAACAGCTTGGAATTGCCCAACCTTTATTGATTATTCACAATTATGCCTGCTCCTCGTGGTGGTTCTTTTAGAGGAGCTCGAGGCCGCGGTGGCCGTGGTGGCAGAGGTCGAGGTCGCGGCGGTCGTGGTGGTCGTGGAGGTCGCTCCTTTGCCACTTCGCGATTGAACGAGTCCGAGTAAGTTCTCATTGTCCGAAGTCTTTAATGATTGTTTCTAATAACTACTAGATCAGACGGTTCTTCTGGAGAAGAAGACTCTAGCGAGCAATCCGAGGAGGAATTTGGCGATGACACCCTTATGGACGAGGGCGCCTCCAGCAGCGAGGAAGAAGACGAGAATACCGAACGCCCCTACAACGAACTCCTCCAGCTACTTCAACCCAATGAGCCAAGCGGGCCAGCTCGGAAGAAGCGCAAGATCGCCACCGACTCCAATGCCGAGATTCAAATGGCAGAACCCGTAGAGGAACCAGAGCAGGGCGATGATGACTTGGTAGCCCAAGCGCCATCCGACGATGAAGAGGAGGAAGCAGACGAGGACGAGGACCCAACTGCCGCTTTTGAAAAGCACTTCGATCTCCGTGATAGTGCAGATTTAGCCAAGCAGGTCGAGCCTATCCAATCGAACAAATGGGCATCCGTTAAGAAAGAGGTCGATGGGCTTCGGCTGGTACATACTGTTCCTGACACGGGAGCAAACAGCGCATCAATTCTTCCCCCAATGAAGAGCACAACCAATATCAAGGTATGCAGAACAGCAATGGTTTTTATAGTCCCTTCAATACTAACATGCAATCGCGCAGCTCAAACAAAAATTGAAGTCTCGTGCGGCCGAGATCCTACCCAAAATCACCGGTCAAGCCCAAATCATTGCGCCATATGTGTTCGACTACCAAGACGTCCTCTACGGTGCCCGCACTGCTTCCAATGCAAATGAGATGCGCGAGATGATTGCTTTGCACGCCGTCAACCATCTGCTGAAGACCCGAGACCAAGTCCTTAAAAACAACGCCCGTCTATCCAAGGACCCGGACACCGACATCGAGTGCCGTGACCAGGGATTTACCCGACCCAAGGTTCTCTACATCCTGCCCACCCGACAGGCATGTGTTAAGGTTCTCGATGCGATCACTCGGATTTACCAGCCTGAACAGCAAGAAAACAAAAAGCGCTTCACCGACTCCTTCTCAGCACCAAATGATGATTCCTGGGAGCACAAGACCGAAGATTTCCGGGAGCTTTTCGGCGGTAATGACGACGACATGTTCCGACTGGGTCTCAAGTTCACGCGCAAGACAGTCAAATATTTCGCCCAATTCTACAGTTCCGACATCATCCTAGCCAGTCCACTGGGTCTGCGTACGATTATGGACCAATCCGACGTCAAAAAGCGCGATCATGACTTCCTCTCTTCGATCGAGATGGTGGTTGTCGACCACGCCGATGCCCTTCTCATGCAAAACTGGGACCACGTTGACTACATCTTCCAGCACCTGAACCTGCAACCGAAACAGGCTCACGGTTGCGACTTCGGCCGCGTCCGCAACTGGTACTTGGACAACCAAGCCCGTCACGTCCGACAAACTGTAGTCGTCTCATCCTACATCACCCCCGAGATCAACGCCCTCTTCTCATCTCATATGCAAAATGCCTCGGGCCGCCTCAAGGTAACACCCATCTACGCCGGCGCCATCACCGAGCTCCCGCTCGCAGTCCCTGTCAAGCAAACCTTCACCCGCATCGACAGCACGTCGCCCATTAAAGACCCCGATGCGCGCTTCAAGCACTTCACAACAACCATCCTGTCCACCCTGGTGAAGAACATCACTCACGGCCGTGGCAAGGGCGGTGCCGGTACCCTTATTTTCATTCCCTCATACCTCGACTTCGTCCGCGTGCGCAACCACTTCGCCACCTCCACACAGACAACCAACGTCTCCTTTGGCGCTATCTCCGAGTACACCGAGTCGAAGGAGGCTAACCGTGCCCGCAGTCATTTCGTGTCCGGCCGCCACTCTGTGCTACTGTATACCGAGCGTGCGCACCACTTCCGCCGTTACCAGGTCCGTGGTGTTAAGCGTGTGGTCATGTACGGGCTCCCGGATAATGCGCTGTTCTATGGCGAGATTGTCGGGTACTTGGGCCTTGATCCTGCTGCATTGATCGAAGCTGCTGAGGGTGGTGTTCGTGCGCTGTTCTCGAAGTGGGATGCGCTGAAGTTGGAACGTATTGTTGGTACGTCGAGAACTGGAAATATGTTGCGGGAGAAGGGGGGTGATACGTTTACTTTTGTATAAACAGGACTTGTGGATGCTTGTAAGGTAGATATATGAACCATTCCTTTATACCACTTCATCTTTGCGGTTATTTTTATTTATTTGTATTATGCCAATTTCCGAGCCATAACTATGCTGTATCATGTCCAAGTCTAATATCTAACATTGTATGCAACCCAATTTCAATCATTACATCCCGATTAGCTCTCCCTAGTTCTGATATCCTGGCCAGAGATATCTGATTATCACTGCTGACAGCGTCTCAAATTTGGTGCGGGTAGCTTAGGGGCCAGGAAAGACTAGGGAAGTGTTTGATAATGGCTGTAGGTTGCGGTACAGTCAATCATTGTGCGTGGAAAGACGGTACTGGGATTTGAATCTTAATGAAACATGACTGTATACCCCGGATTCTGCAACGGCCAGGCGGAACTCTCGGCTCTCACCGTACCGAGGTATCCAATTTTTTATGCGTTGACAGGGATGCAGAGAACCAAAAAGTCAATGGAGTAACGGGATGGGGTAGCCCATGGGGTTCATACGGTTCACATGTGGAATTCTCAGTCTGAGACATAAGTTTAACTTCGGGTTTCAATGTTCGGCCCCGGCGTTTGGCCTCGTGTAGACGGGGAATTACCTGAACCAGTACGGAAGGGTGTTCAGGGTTTCCGCCTTGATAGACCCTAGTGGGGTTAAACCCCGTTGATCCCTACCTAGGTATACCATGTAAATAATTTCCGTCTGGGCCTCCAATTAGCTTTTGCACTACCCGGGTAGAATATGGGGTAGTCTAAGCCCATCTACCATGGGGCGCGCTTGTGCAGAGCGACGTCAGTGGAGGAGAAAGCTCGGGGATACTGCCGATCACCGTGTACCTGCCCTTCCAGTCCTTTCTCCGTATTCTTTTTAACAAATCAATCTAATTTACGATGATCGTTGTTCAAAATGTCTTGGCTAGAGTTTCAAGGATGTCTTGTGTATTTTGTCTGGAGACCGTTGGAAGGACATATAAAGTAGCTAAGAATCCATTCAATTTCAATACCATTCAGTTCAACAACACTCTCTACAGACTTCCTGCTTATAGTTCATACCACAAGATGCGTTCCATATCCTCACTTGCCTTTCTGTCCGCGATTGGAGCAGTCTCCGCCCAAGTTGCGAGCTCGGCACCATCGTCAACTTTCTCGACTGCCGTTTCTTCGACCGAAGACCCTTCATCGACTGTGTCTGGAACTTTTTCTACCTCCCTGAGCTCTTCTCAGGCCGCTGGTAGCAGCTCTTTTGCCAAGGTGGATGGTCTCAAGTTCAACATTGACGGCGAAACCAAGTACTTCGCTGGCACGAATGCGTATTGGCTGCCATTCCAGACCAAGGATGCTGATGTTGACTCTGTTTTCAAAAACCTGAAAGAGTCTGGTCTTAAGATTCTCCGAGTTTGGGGTTTCAATGACGTTAACACCGTCCCTCAGGATGGGACAGTCTACTTCCAGCTCCACGACAAGGCCACCGGTAAAACTACCATCAACACTGGCGCTGATGGTCTAGAGCGTCTTGATTACGTTGTTTCTGCCGCTGAGAAGCACGGTATCAAGCTTATCATTCCCTTTGTGAATTACTGGGAAGACTACGGTGGCATGGCAGCCTACATTACTGCCTACGGAGGCAGTAAGACGGATTGGTATACCGACAAGAAGATCCAAAGCGTATACCAAGCGTACATCAAGGCCGTTATCTCTCGATACGAGGATTCTGCAGCTATCTTTGCGTGGGAGTTGGCTAATGAGCCTCGCTGCGCGAGCTGCAATACCGATATCATCGCTGACTGGGTTGCCAAGACTTCTGCCTATATTAAGTCCCTCGATTCTAAGCATCTGGTCACTACCGGTGAAGGTTTGTTTATGTCCTTGTGATAACCAATGCTGTGAATAGATTCTAATCCGTGTTATAGAGGGCATGGGCCTAACTGTTGGGTCGGATGGGTCTTACCCATACACCTACAAAGAAGGAAGCGACTTTGCCAAAAACCTTGCAGCCCCTGATATTGATTTCGGAGTCTTCCATCTCTACACGGCTGACTGTAAGAGCCCAAGCATCCTAAAGGCGCAAAATACTAACCTATCCTAGGGTCAATCGAAGATAATGAGTTTGGCAACCAATGGATCGAATCACACGCCAAGGTTTGTGATGCTGCTGGGAAGCCCTGTTTGTTCGAGGAATATGGCATCAAGAATGACCACTGCTCGGACTCGCTGAAGTGGCAGAAGACCGCCTTGGCTACCCACGGCAACGCTGCTGATCTTTTCTGGCAGTATGGCCAGGAGCTATCCACCGGTCCTTCTCCAGATGATAAATACACTATCTACTATGGCACTGACGACTGGAAGTGCACCGTCACTGACCATGTCAGTCAGATCTAGAAGTGGAAATGCTTGAATACCATGCTGAGGACTGGATCTAAGTGGGTATCCTTCAGGCTCTTCAATCTCTTGTTGTGTTTATTGCTCGATTCAATTCATTTAAACCATGCATTGCTAGGGACGAGCATCGTTCATATTTGTGAATTAGATTTAGAAATATCAGGTTGGCATTACTGATTATAAGGGTTGCCTGTGAGTTGTCTTATAGTATGGCCTACTCGAAATGTACAAAACGTGGAATTCCCTTCTGTATGTGTAATTAAATCTTGTTATAAGCTCTTAATGAAGTAATCCTTCGTATGGACGAGTCTGTGGTTCGGCTGAATCAACCGCTAAGCGAGTTTTAAAATCGGTAGGAACGGCGCCTGCTTTCCCTTCAGTATCGCATATAGTCGCACTCTCTAAGCTGTGAGGCCTTAGGTGTGCTTGAGAACTTCCTGCCGGTTTATAATGGCTTTCTGGGTTTTCAAGGATAGTGGTAAATCGGTAACTGTCCCGATTTAGTCCTCCGTTATATTCGATAAATCAAATCACCAACGGAGATCAAAGCAGCGACGTGGTGGTAGGATAAATATCTATGAGCTTCTCCTCCAACTCAGAATAGTCAGTATCTTAATAATTTGGCTCTCTACGAATATTCACAACGCCTGTCTCTGACATTTGTCTCGAAGTCAGAAGTCCGTGGGACTACTCCACGGGGTTAAATGTGGGGGGTTGGCAAGGTCTACTCCAGTATGCCGATGTCACTGCGCCGGCAGAGTATGCAAGCCCTCGGGAGCACATCCTCTTGGAGGTATTCTCACGTGGGGGTGGGTAATGTAGGGTGGGTTGTGTGTTTGTGTGTGTAGATTGAATGTGGGTTAAACAAGGTTTGTATATACAGCAATGTGGCGCTCCACCACACTGACTACAGCACAAATTCCAGATCCTTTCTATACAAATTACATATTTAAGAGGCCCAAAATTGATTCTTGACCATATACCTCCACGATAGTAGATCGGTATTTGAACCACTTATTATCTTGCAAAATCTTGGTCACTTCAGTGCCTATAAAAATCATCATCCTCTAGTCGTGCTACAGCAATTATCACGTCTTTATCTTCACTTGCCAACCGAATTACGTCAAAATGCCGCAGCAGCCGCCAAAGCACCTCCAGCTGGATGTATCAAAGATCCCGAAGCTTGATCTTAACCAGGCAGGTCATTTGCGCCACTTCCACAACCTTGCCTGGCAGATTGATGGTGAATGGCGAAACATGGGCACACAAGAGCCAGCTCAAGAGTGGTTAGAAGCCTATAGGTATCAACTATCCTCCATGGCTTATGGTGCTGGTGTGGCGCACTTTCATCGACTTCCGGCATTGAGGAGCGTTTTCAAGCCTCTCATACGGCGTCTGATACATAAAATGCTCCGGCGGGAAGTATGGGGTTACTGGTTTAACACCAGTCTTGCGGGCAATCGCACCGATCCTGGTCGGACTGAGTTGAGGAAGCCTTGGGCAGATCCGGTTGTGCGTGAAAATATCATGTACAGTGGACATCTTCTCCTGATGACAAGCTTGTACGCCATGCTATTTGACGATGATGAATTCGAGAAGGAGCGCTCCCTCACATTTCGTTGGGACCCTCTATTCTTTGGACTCGGTACAGAAGAATTTTCGTACGATAACCGAAGCTTGCAGGCTGCAATCATGGCGGAAATGGAGAGAAATAATTGGATTGGGGTCTGCTGCGAGCCCAACCTGGTTTTCGTCGTCTGCAACCAGTTCCCGGTAAGTCTATCTCTGTTAGCTGTGCTTATCCGCTCCACCACTGACTATTATTTAAGATCATAGCTATGCGATATAATGATACGAGAGATGGTACGGCCGTGGTTGATGACGTCCTTGCAAAATATAAACACGCATGGAATCAAAAGCAGATGATCGCACCGAATGGCTTGTATGTTGATTGGTGGTACGTGAATCAGGATCAACCCGAGATTCCGAAACAAGTTGGGCTCACTGCAGGGTATGTAATTCCGACGTTCTTAGGGTTGGGGAGTTCAGCAAGTTAACAATGACCTAAGTGCGAATGCCTTCATGAATGCCTGGAACTCCGACTTGGTGAAATCCTCCTTCGAAAAACAGTCATTCGGTTATATAACAAATATCGATGGGGAAATCCGTCTCAATTCGCCAACATTAGCGAACGTCTACAGAGACATTGCAGGATCCGACCCCGAAGACGCAGCACTGCTTTCAAAGGCACTTGGGATCGCTAAGACCATTCCACCTCCCAAATTTCCTTACCCTCTCCCAATGTTCGGGTACGTTGTGCAGTGGCTGTCGGAGCTTGGTAGAACGACAGAGTTAGAAGGACTTCTGAAGTATGCGGACACGCACCTCAATCCCACGTGGGAAGAAGGTGGGTTGTTTTATCCGCGAAATGACCAACCAATCGATGACTCTCACCGCTGGTCTTCCATGGATCGATTTACCGGGAATGCGGGAATTGGTTATGCTAGACTGAATGTCAGTGACGGCCAGAAGCTCATGTGGGATGACCCCTGGTCTAAGAGAGTTTTGGCTGAAAGACCATGGATTGACGGCATCGACTTGTCACAAGGCGTTGATTTCCTCCGAGGACATTGGGTCCCCGAGGAAGATGCTTTAGTCTTGACCCTGAAAACTTGGGATGGCAGCGTGGTCGGTTTAGAGGCAACTGCTCACAATCTGGAAAGCGGATCCTGGGCGATTTATGTTGACGGCCGACTGCAACGGTGTGTCAATGTAACTGAAGCGGGTAGTTTCACTTTCAATGTGATTGCTGGAGCAGTTGAATGTGACTATGTACTGAGGAGAATCCCCGAAGTGGATATCTAAACTGGATTCTGAGCCGGACGAGCGTGACCTTTGGAAGTTGTCGAATAACGAGTTGAATACATGGTTGAAACTGGGTATCATACCATGGAAATCTATGACTTTGATCACCAGGCATACCATACCATACAAAAGTATATAACACAGTTGGCCATTGATATCCGCACAGATTGTTGAAATAGTCGGGTTTGTCGTTTCAGTTAAAGCCATACGAATCTACCACTCGTACCATGTATATGTCTTATCATAAAGTTTATTTACATTATATTCTGGGGTACGACCGAAACCTTAAGAGCTTTCATGTAGGATATTTGTACTACTGACAAGTTGCACCTACGTTGGGCTTGCAACTTATAGAAACCTGGATGTAAGATAAAGTACGATATAGATCAACGATATAGTTATAATTCTCTAACTGAAAATAACAACATATGCGGATATAATAACTAAAAGTGAGATGAATTTTCATGTGGGATCAGTATCTGATAACAACTTCTGATAGAAATCTAGCTACATACGGCAGATGTGTGGTATGAATGGCAGATGCGTATGATTTTAACTAAAACGACAAACCCCGCTATTTTAACAACCTGTGTGGATATCAATGACCAACTGTGTTATATACTTTTGTATGGTATGTCTGGTACTCAAAGTTATATAATGTCCGTGGTATAGTTAATAACTTGTATTCGACAAATTCCATTGCCATTCTTATACGTCACGTGTAACAGCGGTACTTGCAGATGATGGAATCATAGAGTATAGTGAACCGTCCGAAGTATTGCGCAGAATTTCGGTACTCCCACATCCACCTTCTATATCTTATAAAATCCCGCCTAATATTTCGGAGGTCTGTGAGAGCAAAGGTGGCACCAGACCAGTTGACCGAACTACCGCTTAACTAAGCGGAGCCGGTTCAACACTCTTGACCGACAACGGTAGATCCAAGTGCCGACCTATGGTCGGAAATAGCAATAGTAATGGAGTAAAATGAACTAATAACTTCGAAGTGGCAGTTGGGCTTTTACCCAGCAAGTATGTCTTCCCACACAGATAAGCCTTTTGCATGCTCTTGGTGCGAGGCCCGCTTTACCAGAAAGGAACACAAGTCTAGACATGAGCAATCGCGTTAGTTGGATACATGAGTGTCTGCTATAATCACCAGCTTACAATAGTCAGATTCTCCAAGGCGATATTTTCAGTGTTCTGTATGCCCCAAGGTCTTTGTACGGAGGTAAGTCCGCCGTCAATTGAAACCCCGAGTATATTTACATAGGAAATTCACAGGGACGTGCTACTACGGCATCTCAAATCGATACACGACTCTGCATTGGCTATAGGAACACCGAGACTAGTCAACCGTACTACTCGCGCGCAAAGCGGAGAACCGGATGAGCCGAACATACCTGTTCGTGACATAGAAGTTTCAGTACCTGCTAGGGCCCATTCGCCCATGTGTGATGCTGAGAACCCCCTTGCTCATACAGAAACATTTCCCTTTCCCGACCTGGTCGGCACCGAATTTGCTGGATCAATGCTAAGTGAGGATCATGGATTTGGCTTCTACAACAATGATTTCGATAATCTTATGGACATACCCGACAATGATGTGTTGATGTTGTGCAACTCTGACGATGACCCTGGCGGTAGCTCGCCTGGACGAACAATGGATTTGGTCTACCACCTTGAAGATACTGGCAGTCAAACAAAACCCGATATTTTCGCTTTAGTCAGTGACACCGACAAGTTCACTCGGTACAAATCTATCACTCAAGGCACGCAGGGTTCATCACAGACTTGCTGGCCCACCAAACTGGCTGCTAGGCGGTATATCCGAGCATATTTTGGTTCTTTCCAGAAACATATACCACTGCTACACGTCCCAACATATCTTGCGCATCAATGCTCGGAGCCACTGCAGTTGGCAATTTATGCGATTGGTGCCCTTCATGTGTATAACGAGACTGAAGCCCGTCGATTATACCGTGCTGGGCACGAAGCTTTCTTGGCTCAAAAGTTACTGCTAGTACCTGTTGAACGACTACAGACCTTACTATTACTTACAATGTTCGGGAGTTTGTCAGACGATGATGATCTACGGGAGGAGATTCTACCTCTCCAAAGCCAACTAGCAGAAGTGAGTCCCCTGCTCATGATAAAAGTCCGTATGCTTAATGAATCCAGGAACTGCACAACATTCCAAAAGATGTTGTGTCGTCTGAATCTAGTTCTTGGGATGTGTGGGTACAGAGGGAAACGTTAAAAAGGTAAGAACTCCTTCAGAGGCCGTAGACCCAAGCTGATTCGTTAAAATAGGACCATTCTGAACATTGTGTGCTTTTTAGGGGTGATGAACGTAGCCTCTTTATCATCATCAATATTTCTTCCGCCATCCTTTGATATCGAATTTCCGTACTCGGAGACCCTTTTTCTCTGTAACAGAGAGGAAGAGTGGGAATACTTGTTCAGTTCTGCCCCCAAACCACAAACCTTTAAGATTGCCTTTCACAATCTAACATCGCTATCCGGTCCTGTGTTACAAATCGATAGTGGCTTGGGCAATCTAGTATTGATGCTTGCGCTATATACGCATGTGAGGTCTTGCAAAACGGTCTCTGCATCGCTCCCGATTCTTCTTGGTCGAGAGATAATTGAAACAAGCACCTTATCACTGAAGCGGTGGCTGAGCTCATTGGGTGGTCCAGGGGTTGCATGCCAAAACGAGCAGACCGGTGCCGACTGTTCCCTCACTGCATCAGCGTTGATTCTATGGAAAGTTGCTACCATTCAGCTCTATGCAGATTTCGCTTCAGTTACAGAAATTCAAGACGCCATTCTAGCACTTTCTACAGGACAACACCATACCATCTCCGCCCTTCACACAATCCAGATCCCGACTCACACAGCCGAGGCCATGGGCCACGCGGTTTCATTCGTCCACGGACCGGTTGTTCGCGGTGTCCAGTTCCTCAAAGCAACTGCATGTGCTGATATTTGCATATATCATGGCCTGATGGGGTTTCACTGTCTTGTTCTGCTGGTTAGATGGTTATCCAGCCTAGAGTCTGCGAGCAAAGCGACTGGAGATCAGTGTACTCACCCGGATGCGCTGCTGTTGCTGCAGAATATTCGCGAATTAGTCGGTGAATCGGACCAGCCCTCAATGGAGAGTCTCCCACTGAGTGCGGCTTGTGCAAAAATTTGGGTAGAAATCCTGAAATCAGACCGCCAAATCTGGGGGGTTAGGAAGCTGCTTTGTACTTATCTTGACAAGCTGATATAGTGAGGCCCATATCGATCTCCTGTATCTTCTGTATTGATTTCCCATTTCTGATCTAAATATGGTAGTCAATAAAGTACTGATCGTTGACAGGAGAAAGGTCAAGAATACTAGTGTGTACTCGATATATTATATGCCTACCAGACGGTCTTTTGACAAGCGTGGGCTTAGTGGAACATAGAACATTTGCTCCGTTTTTCCGGCTAGCCCATGGGCTATTGGTGGGGCACCACTTCCCAGGAGAACTGCCCGAAGAGAAAGGAAAGTTGCGCAGCATGCGAATATGCCAACATCAGACTCGATCTTGATTACTGACAAAAGTGTTGTGAGATTGTGTGGGGCACCAGCACCACCTGGGACTATCACTACTATTGGGGGCCCGAGAATGGGGTGAACTAACGAAGCACGGAATTCGTGGAAGAGTACTTATATAAATCCCTCGGTGCGCATACTCGCTTTTCAAATCAAGAAAACCTACACTGCTCAAGGTACACCGATCCAGAAAATTCCGTTCAATTTTGGCCCGAGGAGGATATTAACTCGAAGTATAGTGAAACAGTATATTCTGGTCGTCTCGATAACGCGTTGTGCTATTATCAATCAGGCGGTCGAGATTTGAACGATTAAAAAATGGACTACCCTGCCTATATAAAGTCATACAACATGACCAACAACGAGCAGCAAACTGGTCTTCAGTTTTTCACTGAAGACGTTCTTCTCGAGGACGGTAATCGCAAGATCCAAGGGCGCGAACAGGTCATCAAAGTGTTGGAAGAGGCCCACAACGGAATCAATGAAGAATTGCAGATCCGTGCTTGGGCACAGACTGGGGAAACTCTACTGGCTGAGCTTGATGGCGAATTTATCAGTGATGAGGATGCGCCGCAGCATTTTTTCTACCCGTTCAAGAAGGGTGAGAAGGTGCGATTCCGCTTCTTGGTGGCATATACGGTGGTTGCAGGGCGATTTTCAAACATTCGGATCACCTACTGGCCATCTCCTATCTCTGCATAAAGTGACCAATGGAGCCCTACCTGTGTGTACTTTTTAGTTGGAGTATACTTCCCACTTGACAGCACAACTGTGGCTATCTATATCTGTCCGCGTTCACTTGCAAATGGTTTTTCCATGTATATATTCACTGGTGACGATATTTGGAGATGTTAGTGCTCAATCTAAGGAATCTCAGAAATCTCACAATAAATGACAGAAGTCTGGCTGTACGGCAAATGTATGGTATACCCGGCACTTGAAGTCACATGGTGCTGGTTATTCTGGACATAGGTTTCTACGCCCCAATGGATTGAAATCTGATACGGTGCATACCAGCCCCTTTAGGTGTAAGAACTATGGTGACAGTGAGCTAGGTTAGGCCGAGGGGGTGTGGAAACCTATGTACTCTGACTATCAACTGAGTATTCGACAATAAATCAAAGTATTCAGTGACCTCGTGGAAGCCAGCGATCTCGTATACTCTGCATCATCTAGTGTGATATCTGGTTTTTATAAGATAATTAAGACAAATCTATGAATCAGGGTGTTATCATTTCTATGTAATTCAAACAACATACATACAATATGGATAGAAAGCCTGAGACTAGTTGTGAAGGTGGATGAATCCCACCAGGTTGGACAGTTGTACGCACCACCAGCGCCTCCATATTTTCTACTTTCTTCTCTGGATGTCTTCTTCCACTTCAGAGACTCCAGATGTAGATCCAGCTAGCTCAATGCACTTCATTCTTTTCCCTGCTGTTCCTCTGTTTCGGATGTACTGAATCTCTTGATGCCACGAGAAAAGGCCAGAAGACTCTACTCTCGGTGGGACACATATTCGAGGAGTGAAACGGTATTGACTTTTGTCAGGTCCAGCTCTTGGATGTGGTATTTCGCGACTTTGCTGGTATGGAAGGGGTCGGTTTCGGTAATCTGAGCCATTTGGTCTGCCGACTCTGCCACTGCAACGCACACTCCGCCTGTGAACGGGACCTTGCGGGCAAACAGCAGATAGACCTTCCGCTCATATTGCTCCTCTAACCAGGCTATGTGAGCTGGCAATTGCTTCTCTACTTCTTCAAGAGAAGAGAGGTAGGATACGGAGAGCAAAAAACAGGGCATCTTCAAGTGGTTTGTCTTGAACAATGGTGCAAAGCGTTTAGGTAGACCAACAAAGTCAAGGACAGAGGCGAGGATAGATTCTCTGCCAAACTATAGGCTAAAATATATAACTTCTCGGTGGAGCACCACATTATCATCTAAGCTGCCCGCTTTCCATCCCATTGCCCCAACCTAGCGCTCCAAGAATCGGTTTGTTTCTTGCCTAGCATGATTCCCGGATTTGGCTACACTCCGCCCTAACCAAAAACCAACATTAAACTACCCTGACCAAAGCATTAATCAATGACACACCGTAACTGACTAATGCCAAGTCTAATGATAAATCAAATTGCAAAGGGGGCATATATATTTCAACTTTGGTTCTAAGAGTGCCGACATCTACGGTAATTGTGCCAGAAATAGAGTTTGCTTCCAAGTACGGCAATGAATAGACGCAAATTCTTGATATTCTTTTTCGGATTTGCGGAACGGGCAGATGTGGTGCCCCACGGCCCCTAACATGCGAACCCGGGGCCATATGGAGCTCTGCTCCATATTTTCCCTCATAACACTGCCAGAGCGAAATGCCGATTTGCGAGAATGGTATCTACATAATTTATCGGATGTAGAGTGTTATCCTCTAACGGACTCTTGGATTTAGTCCGTGAGCGAGGCTTATATAAACGATCAACTACAGATAAGCTTATAATTGGCGATTTAGAGTTGTTCATTCAGCAGGACTTGGCTGTCGCATGAAGATACATATATTTTGTTTCTACCGTTATACATCCTGGTCAGAGCACGTAACAAGCAGTACAGTTTCCGAATAAGCACTAGGCACACGTTCCTTAACCCAAAAAGACTAACAGGCTAAAACCCTATCATATGCTGTGTAGTCATCGTTAGCATCATGTTCGTCTATTAGATAATGGATAGAACAAACCTTATATGAATGGTTTTTGGCTCAAGATATTCCATCAATCCTGCTTTTCCCGATTCTCGGCCAGAACCACTGGCTTTTACTCCACCGAAGGGGGTCTCAACCTCGGGCGAGAAATTTTTGTTAACACCAACCGTGCCTGTTTTGAGAAGGGCTGATACACGGAGAGCTCTGGAGATATCTTGCGTATAGATAGAAGCATCTGAGGCGTCAGTAAACGTATGTTCAGGTCCAGGGATTAGTCTTACCTGAAAGGCCAAACTGCGTGTCATTAGCGAGAGAGATTGCCTCCTTCTCGGTTTGAAACGTTTTGACTACCAAGACAGGGCCGAATATTTCCTCGGTATACACTTTGCTCCCTGGATTTGGATTCAAGAAAATCGTTGGCTCAACAAAACAGCCCTCGTCGCCGATACGATTACCGCCACATATTAGGTCTGCTTCGATCTTTCCATCCTCAATGTAAGCCAAGACCCGGTTCATCTGGTCTTTGTCCGCAAGGGGACCGAACAATGTAGAGGAAGACTTCGGATCCCCAACCCTGGTGCGAGCCTCTTCAAACTGGCATCTTAGAGCCTCTATGAAGGTTGAAGCTATGTCGTCCTGAACATAGACCCTTGAAGTCGCTTATCAATTTGTTAGTCTGTACTCGCCGAAACCAAAGAGCTATACTTACCGACACAAACTTGGCCGGTATTAGCGAGAAACCCGAACGAGCAACTTTCATTTTAGTCAGCGTAGGCCTTTTGGAGAGCATAGTATAGCTGTGCAGTATATTTACCAAGCTAATGCCGTCGCAATGTGAGCATCGTTGAACACTATAGCTGCTGACTTCCCACCCAACTCCAGGACACACCGCTTGAGATTGCTTTTAGCTGCAGCTTCTTGGACCTTGCAGCCCGCGGTCACTGATCCCGTGAAGTTGATATGGGCAATACCCATATGTGAACCCAGTAGTTTGCCTGTTTGTGCCCCTCCCGAGACGAAGTTTATAACTCCTGGTGGAAAGCCGGCCTTACAGACCAACCGGCCAAGTGCCAGTGCACCAAAAGGGGCTTTCTCAGAGGCTTTGAAGATGCACTGTTTTAAAATTTAGACAAGAATTTGAGCTTGATCTGCAGGAGCCTTTACCGTATTCCCAGCAGCAAGTGCCGGACCCAATTTCAAGGCCACGTACCTTACCAACACAATGAGTAATGGTTGACTTCTGTAGAGGTGTGTACTTACAAAAAGGTCGCATTGAACGACGCTATCGAAGCGCAAACACCCAAAGGCTCATAAGCCACGATCTTGTAAATGCCATCTTCTGCTGGATAAGACTCCCCAGAAATCTTGTCTGCATAGCCGGCATAGTCTGGGCCGCGTAAGTAATGTAACCACCTCTCCATTGGCGTAGGAATAACTCACAGCGAAGGTACTTCGAGACTAGGGGCATCATAAATTCCACACCAGCCTTGGGAACCCCCATAGCCATGGTCTCTAATTGAAGGAGAGAGTCTGCATCACCTTCGATAAGGTCTGCTAGGCGGAACAAACATTTCCCCCTCTGTTGACCAGTGAAGCTGCTCCAGGGGCCAGTCTGAAATGCGACATTTGCTGCTACAACAGCAGTGTTGATATCCTCCTCTCCGGCAACTTGGAGGTCGTTGGTAATTGTTGAGTCATCTGTCGGGTTGCGGACAGTCAAGGTCGCCCCAGAGCGAGAGCGGACATACTGCAAAAGCCAATATATGTCAGAAGAACCAAGATATTAGAGAGCGCATAAATTGTAAAAATATATTACCTGATTGTTAATAAACAATCTCGTTTCAATTCGCGACATGCTCAGCGTAGTAGTATAAATTCACGCACGATTGCTCAGATGTAGATGAGACCAAAGTGAACAAGTCCGACATACACTGTTAGCAGAAATAATAGGCACTTTGCCTGGAGAAAAGGACACCAAGAGCAACTTATGATATTAAAGTACCAATTGTTGCCGGGCTAGTAGGCTGTGGGTTATACCATACATATAAAGTGGCGCCCCACTCAAAGTCCGCAACACCCAGGTCTCAAGGAATAGCGCAAAAGTTGGTGAGGGCGCCATCGCATATTGTGAGAGGAAAGAGTTAACTGCTACATATTCTGGGACACGCCCTCAAACTACCCTTCTTCTGCGGGGCCCCGCCGATAGCTCTCTTTTGCGTTTCCGAGCTGCCACGTTCTATCTACATATATAGCAGACGACGTTCACATCCTCCTTGCATCTGTAAACACCTCCGTACAAAACAACTCTCGCAATAAAGACCAAAACTTTCTTTTCCATCTTTACTCATTAGGGATTTAAACGCACTAAGTTGCTATACTCAGAAAACCATGGCAGTACCATTTCCTGACATCCCTTGGTTGCAAGGCTTTGACAAGCCTTGTCGTTTTGAAGGAGAAGTACGAAACCTCATTGTTCACGGCGAGGTCCCAAAACAATTGGACGGGACCTTCTTTCGTGTGATGCCCGATCCGCATATCTCGCCATCTTACCACGAGAATGGTATCCACTATATACCGTTCGATGGCGATGGGAATGTCAGTGCTTTCAGAGTCAAAGATGGCCATGTCGATTTCAGGCAGCAATATGTTAAGACAGAGAGACTTGTTAAGGAGAGGGAAGCACGGCAGTCTCTGTGGGGTCGATATCAAAATCCTTATACAAGTCATCCTTGCGTGAGGGCTGCGATTGAGAGCACAGCGAACACCAATGTTGTCTATTATCATGGAAATCTGCTTGCCTTGAAAGAGTATACACTCCCATACTCTCTCGACCCAGTGACACTAGAAACACGGGGGTACTGGGATTTCGACGGACAGATCTCTTCCAGGTCATTTACCGCCCATCCGAAAGTCGACCCTAAGACCCAAGAGCTTGTATGCTGGGGTACGCAAGCAAAGGGACCCGGCACAACGGATTGCTGTTACTTCGCCCTTGGCCCGGACGGAAAGAAGACTGAGGAGTGCTGGTTCCAGAATCCCTTCTGCGGGTTTCTGCACGATGCCGGAGTATCCGAGGACTACGTCGCTTTGATGCTCGTCCCAATGCGTGTTGACATTGAGAAAATGAAAAAAGGTGGTTTGCACTATTACTACGACCATGATCTGGATCTTCACTGGGGCTTAGTACCTCGACGGGGTTCCGATGCCACAAAGGTCAGATGGTTCACTTGGAAAAACAGTTTTCCAACTCATACGGCGAACGCCTACCAGGAAGTTGGACCAGATGGAGAGGTAGAGAAGGTCTTCGTCGAGACTGTACTGGCCCAAGGGAACGTGTTACCTTTCTTTCCTGAGGAAAATCGGAAGGACAATTCACCAACAATCAGTAACATCAAAATTCAGCTGGTGCGATTTTGCTTTGACCTGAAAGCTGAAGTGCCTACGGATGGAACGTACCAGCGACTGTCTGATCCTGAAGTACTTTTGGACCTCCCTTGCGAGTTTCCACGCATAGATGATCGATTCACGGGACAAAAGCAAAGGTTCATCTTCTGTGCTACTGCCCACGTCACTGGGGAACCGAACTCATTGAGCCTGGTTGGTTCTGCCGGTTTGAATTCCTATACGATGGTGGATTTATCCCTCGGGAAAGTAGAGCACTGTTTGTTTAGGCCCAATTCTTTGGTTCAGGAACCCTGCTTTGCTCCAAGATCAAAAGATGCTTCGGAAGGAGATGGCTTCTTGATTGGATTGGTTAATCGTCTGGACACCATGTTGACGGAGATGGTGGTAATTGACACCAAGAATTTCTCCAAACCGGTAGCGGTGGTAGAAGTTGGGCTTCGACTTAGGCAAGGTTTGCACGGTAACTGGGTTGAGGCATCTGAGATGGAATAGAGGAAATTGTTGAATATTAAGTTGATTACATTGTTGAAACCGGGTATTATACCACGATGATCATGTGGCCTCTGGTACCAGGCAGACCATACAAAAGTGCATACTACAGTTAGTCATCGATGTCCGCACAGATTGTTGAAATAGCGGGTTTTGTCATTTTGAGTCAGTTGGAGAGAATCATAATACAGTGCGAGTGTACTCATAGAGAAAAGACTGTATGTATTGAGTTGGACAGAGAGAGGAGAGAGAAAGGAGGAGAGAGAGCAGGTGTACTATCTACTATGGGTTCTATCACATTGTGATGCCTCAGGCATCCAACAAATCAATATATGTTTTATCAAAGCAATAGACCCCATTAGGCCCCTATAATAGTCCGTGGACTTTGTGGGCTCTGCGGAAGCCTAATATGGGTACCCGCGATAGGTATACCCGTAGGCGATAAGCGTTATAGACGAGCAATGTCGCAGTCTACGCAGCACTCTTAACCAAAACGCCATTAAATTAAATAATTAATTCTAATAAAATCATTTATCTAGCTAGGCATCTGTTAAAGTCTGCAGAGTAGATGGGATCATGAAGGTATAACAATCTATGCATTGTGTTGATGTATGTTGAAGATGAAGGGAGTACTAAACTACTATTATAGGAAGTATGACTTCCGCAAAGCCCAATTTTGGTCCCACGACCCGCAGCGAGCTAGGCTTCTTGAGCTCGACCCGGACGTTGTCGACGCGCCCCATTCCACAAAACTATAGTCTTAGCATTTATAAAGTAGCTGAATGATGCTAAATAAATGGCTATCTTTTACCCATATTCTAGTTTATATATAGAGTTATACCATATTATCCTAATAAGGAATAGGAAAGGAAATATTATTCGACCTGAACACAACAAAAGAACCTTGAGAAAAACAATGTTGCATCTTTTAGCCCAAAGTGTTTGAGAAGGCAATAATATTGTGGAACCCGAGAGCAATATGTACTATGAAGCTCAGATCATTTCTCCATTTCAGGCTGCCCCATATGAAGGCGGCAGAGCCAAGACCATTGTGGACTATAAACCCGGCAAAGGACCCCACAGAGTGTGGGACGCAGACTTCGAATTCAGACCACAAGCTTAATTACTGTGAACTTGTTGGAATCCATAGTGTCTCTACTCGGAATATTCTCGCCGTTAACGGTTGCTCTGCTGCTATTCCTGGCTGGGAATCTGATACTCAGAATACTATAACCGTGTACAGGTGCTTCCAATCTTGAAGCTAATGGCTCAGTGATCTAAATAGAAGTGCTACACTCTTCGTCAAATGAGAGAGGATATAGTTGAAACCCATTCTTGAATCGTATACTATGACATTTAGTAGATTTAAACCAGCATTCAAATAGACTGCACAGACCATGTGTTTTCGGCTCTGAGACATCACGGACCATGGTAGTTAATATATATTCTATCTCGCTAGATCTATTGTAGAAGCACGATAAATGACTTTGTTCGCTCCATTAACTAAACATTAGATAGTTATGAGATTCATCTCCAAGCAACTCGACTTAGCATGTCTATTAGTAAGCAGCATTACTCCAGCCCTCTAAGGCTGAGGTCGAATTTTAGATTACTTCGAAGCGAAGCATGACAAGAAGTAAAGGGAAGCGGATAAATATCCGCTTTGGGTGCATGCTTATATGTCGCTAGTAGCTCGTACATACAGTAGGAGGTCTTGTGCCGTTTGTGCCGTGTGCCTCTTTAACATAGCCCGGAGTACATAGTCTTAGACAAGGTACTAGGTAACTAGAATTGAGAACTCGTTTGAGCCAAGTCAACTCAAAAAGAACAAGCAAGGCCATAAAAAAGGCGAAAAAAAGGCGAAGATAGAACAAAAAACCAAAAGAAACAAGCAAGGCAGCTGTTAGTGGTCAATGTTAGTGGTCAACGCGGGCTCCACTCGGCCGTCATGCGCATTTCGAGCTGAAATCTCTTTTAACCAGATCGGCAGTCCAGTGCAGATATAAGAATCCTTCCCTTTCGCTTGGATATATTATTGAGTTGCATTTATTATGCTGTCGAGGATACCACTATACACCCAGACTTTATAGAAGACAATCCGACCCTAAAAGCAAGAGAAAAAAGAGTGTCATCGCCTAGATACCTCCGTTTCCATCCCCCACAAAATCCCCGCACCAACCGTCCTCTCCAAATAACGGCCTCAGGATCACAGATCCCAGCATGGTCACTCCGAACCTTGATTCGGCCTCAGAAGCCGGCCAATACCAGGATCATCCAGATGCACCCCTGCCGATCCGAGTGGAGCAGTCGGGATCAAGCTCGATATCGAAGCAAAGATCGTCTTCAACGCAAACGCAATTTCGAGACGACGATGAACAAAACTACAACTGTGAAAGCGATAGTGAAGCCGACACCGAACCAGCATTGGCGCAATCAGAACCCCGTCCGATCGAGGATGATGAAGATGACGAGACTATCGCCATTGCGGCTTCGCGACCCCGCCATGCATGGCAGGTCTGGTGGTTACGCAATAAGGGTATGGGACTTGTCCTGCTGGCACAGGCTTTCGCTGCCTCGATGAATGTCATGACCCAGGTTTTGGAGATTCATAGTTCTATGCATCCTTTCCAGGTAAGAGAGAAAAGAAAGAAAAACCCCAAAATATCATTTCGCATCCATCCGATCTACAATTCTATATCACCCAACTGCAATTCTATAAAACGTCTCCCCAACTAACAGCAACCCCCAGATTCTCTTCGCCCGCATGTCCATAACAGCTGTCGCAAGCTACTTATATATGTTCCTCGCATCAACACCCTCCCCACTCGGCACACGTCCAGTCCGCGGTCTTCTCCTCCTCCGCGCCCTCTTCGGTTTCATGGGTGTCTACGGCCTCTACTATTCCGTGCAATACCTCCCCCTCTCCGAGGCAACAGTTATAACTTTCCTCTCGCCAATTATCTCCTGCTACGCCTGCTCCCTCCTCATCCCCGGCGAGACCTTCTCCCGGAAACAGCTGTGCGCCGGTCTAATCTCTCTCGGCGGTGTCGTCCTCATCGCCCGTCCATTCAGCAAGCGTGACCCGAACATCGCAGTCGCAACCCCAACTGCCGCCGCCGCTTGGGCATTGGGTATATCCGCCTCGACTGAGGATAAACCACCCTCCGAGTCAGATTCTTACCACCATGTCATGGCGACCATCGTCGCTTTGGTCGGTGTGATCGGCGCGTCGGGCGCTTATACTTCCATCCGTATGATCGGTCGTCGCGCGCACCCCCTCGTGTCTGTGACGTATTTCTCGTCCGTAACGACGGTTATTTCGTTCGTGGCGATGATCACCTTACCTTCTGTGCCATTCCGTGTGCCTACTACGGTCGTGGAGTGGACTTTGCTGACAGGATTGGGTGTATGTGGGTTTTTGTTGCAGTTTTTGTTGACGGCGGGTTTGTCGTATGTCCCGCCTGCGTCTGTGTCGAATGGGAAGCCCGTGGCGCAGGGGGGACGTGCGACGTCGATGCTTTATATGCAGATGCTCTTTGCGGTGTTTTACGATAAGGTTGTTTGGGGAAGTACGTTGAGTCCGATTAGTTGGGTCGGATCTGCGATCATTTTGGCGTGTGCGATTTATGTGGCGTTTTCGCAGGAGAGTCCTGTTCAGCGGGGGAGTGGAGTAGAGGAGTATCGTGATGTGGAGGGATACAAGGACGTCACTGATGAGGAGAGAGCGTCCGAGCAAGGGAATTGAGTTTGGGGCTTGCATTTGTATATATCTGGGGTTAGAGTATATGTATATACGACATAGTGTATATGCTTTGACCTTGGCACTTTGCTAACTGGAGCACTCTACTCCGACTATCATACACTGTAAGTATACACTCCAATAGTAATGAAAATATAAAAGCCGGAAATGTCGAAGCCAACTGCGTCATTGGGTTACAGTCGACCCGCATTTGGATTTTGATTTTTAATAGAGACTATATTACCTACATAGGTATATTATAATACTATAACACTATAATAAATATGTACTAGTCTATCAATGGAGTGGATTCCATAAAAGCCCGCTTGCCCCATAATTTCCCCATATTTCTCTTTTTAACTCTTCTTGTATAGACATTTCTAAAAGAACAAAAGAACAAAAAAAGACACCCAATGCGCCACTTCGACACCTGGATCCTCCGTGATCCCTATTCCATCTGGCACTACTACCCAACCGGCCATCGCTGGCGCGACACCGTCCGGGAATTAATTCAATCCCGCGCAATCTGTTCTCCAGAGAATCCCCTCCACCCACCTATAAACTGGAACTTGAACTTGTATCCATCAAGCCAATCCCAATTCCAATCCCAATTCCAATCCCAATTCCAATCCCAATTCCAATTCCAACCTCAACAATCCCCCCTCCTCCGTCTCCCCCGGAACTCCGTCAAATAATCTGGTCCTACGTCCTCACCAATTCCCCAACTCCAAACACTCAAACCCCACAAACCATCCATCTAGTCCAACTAAAAGGCAAAATCCGTCATGTTCGCTGTCCAACCCAAGCCCATCAACCCCAACCCAACAACTCCCACCCAATTCAGCCAAACCCCTCTTTAACCCAAAACCGCCACTGCTGCCCCACAACCCCAGCCCGCTGGCGCATCTACGACGGCCGCGTCCCAGGCCACAGCGACAGACTACTGTACCCACATACCCACTCCCATCTCCCATCAACCCTAAGTAATAGCAACACTGCCCTCCTCCGCGTCTGCCGGAACATCTACTTTGAAGCCGAGACAATCTTGTACAAATCCTCGCATTTCGACGTCGATGATTTATACACTTTCATTGCATTCGCGGGGTCCTTATCGCCGGCTGCCCGGAATGCCATTTCTCGGTTGACGGTTCAATGGATGCCGATTTGGGTTCCTATGGCTGGACTCGATCATAAGGGGTCTATCTATGCGCATACGCATAGTGATGCGTTGTGGGTTCGGTTTTGGGATGTTGTCGCTTCGTTGGAGGGATTGCGGGTGTTGGGGTTGAGTTTGGATTTGGGGAGGTTTACTAGTGTGCTTGGGAATACTGGGGAGGCGGTTGTTTCGGGCCAGAGGATTCCGTTTGGGGTTGAGGAAGCGTGGGTGAGGCCGATTCTGCGGGTTAGGGGGTTGGAGGGATTTGATTTGGCGGTTACGGCGAGGTGTGATTTGCTGGCTAAGGGGGTTGTTGAGGGGGAGTTGGTGAGGGATGTTGGGCTTTTGAGGGAGGTGTTGAGGGGGATATTGTGTGGGCCGAGGGAGAGTGGGATTGGGATGAAGGAGATGGATATGGAGGAGAGGAAGAGGAGGGGAATTAGATTGGCGATTACTGCTGCTTGATGTTTTGTGCTTTGTGTTTCTTATTTCGATACCCTTTTGTTTATATTGTGTTAATACAGCTACCTTGAACCTCTTTAACTCAGATGAAGTATTAGCAACTGGTAGAAAGCCATATACTACATAAGGTATGGCCCTCTAATCTCACACCTTACAACCCCTCACCTCCCTATTACAAGTCAAGTTTCTCTCTGCTTCAAGCCCACAAAGATAAAAAGGTACCGAGGAAGATGTCTTTCATATGTAATGAAAATACCTAACCTATTTATGACGCATCCTACTAGAGCCAGTGGAAGAAAAACTGACAGGAGTATTCGTACATTATCCAGCATATACCTATACTCAACCTAGGTGTTACTATCGCCATTATTACGCGGGGTTGAATCTCATGTTGCACACAATAACTACATATGTAACTAGTTATCAGGTCTTCACAAGTAACCTGGGGAAAAAGTGGTACCTCGGCTCGTCGCCAAGAAAACTGTTACTTAATAGAGACTTTCAATTGTTTCTAGCCCAAACATCTATTCCATTTCACCTGAAATCACCATGGATATCTCAATCTCAACTTCGGCATGCCTTCTACTGGGTTCACTGCCCTTACTAGTTCTCTCAGAATGGAAATCCAGATCACACACGGGTACCGCGGTATTCAAAATGCTCTCTTCACTGGCTTTCCTTAGCAGCCCATTCCTCCTACCATCCACAGAATGGTCAGATTATCGTCGTCTCATCACTATCGGTCTTGCCTTTTCCTTGCTAGGCGACTTTTTCCTTATTCCTTCCCATCGTGAATTCCATGGCCTGGACAGCAAAACCCCGTCCGACAAATCGGAACCCCAAGGAAAGGTATCTATATCTTTCCAACTCGGTATCGTCGCCTTCGCTGCGGCGCATATAGCCTACACTGTAGCCTTCCTGCAGGATTCTAGCGAAACCTCCTGGACGACTTTTGTCACCACGTTCGTAGGAACTCTGGCTGCTGCAAAATGGTTGGGTGTCATATATCCCCCACCACATCCCTCTCCCCAGACCAATCTACTGGACCTCGATATTACCCCGGATATGAAGCCGTTGGTTTCGGTTTATGCGGTTATCATTGGTACAATGTTCGCTGCTGCTACTTCCACCTCCCCGTTGATTGTTTCAACCGACTGGTGGCACTCGCGAGCCCTGGGAGCTGCGATGTTTGTTGTGAGTGACCTTTTCGTGGCGAAGAATGCCTTTGGGAGATCTTCTGGACCGAAGAGTGGTGGGTGGTTTGGGATCTTTGTGGGTTATGCGCTTTATTTCTGGGCTCAGATGGTTATTGCTGCAACAGTGCCAGCATGATACCTTGCATGGACTAGGAGATATCCAAGTTGTGCTGAGGGTAGATCCCACCATGACCCTCGCTCGAGACCAAATCTGGATTAGGCTATTTTGTATATAAGAGACTTCTTAAAGGGTTTCTGACCTTTGGCATTGCCCGACAACAATTGCCAGTTTGTATATAAAGTGGTATTTCACCGCGCTGTACTTTGATAATTGCCTCATAAATACGAATATAGATAGAATATCAATGCCAGGATGAGCCACTGTCCGGGACGACACATGTTTTACGTATAGCTCACCTTCGGATTCGAATTGCCATGCTAGGTATTTTCTACGATAGCTTTCCCTATAAAGACGTGTGAGATAGAATGCCACTATATAATAGTCAAGAAGAGGAGTCTACAGAGAGGTCGATGTACGCAGTGAATATGAGATTGAGATAGTTTGGAGCAGCCAAGCTCTAGACCATGGATTTGCCAGTTAGAAACACCCACAAGGAAAAGGAACATGATGTATGATAATGAACCAGTGGTTTCAACCCCTTTCCCTTCCCTTTCCCCCTTTCCTGACTTTCTGCTCCTTCGGCCAATTGAGGATTTGACCTCCTTCGCATGACCTCATGAGCTTTGTCCTGTATAGCGCATTCTTGAAACGATACCATGAGAGGCAATATGTTGGGAAGTTAATGACAGAGGATATATGATGTCCGGCTGGATTGGTATTGGGCATATACGGAAGCAACCGAGGATTCTCCCATGTGTGGAAACGGTGACCCTGCAAGTTCCCTAGAGTGGTGTGGAGAGGCCATGACTGCATCTTCTTAGGCAAATCCGACCCAGAAATAGCTTCGTGTTGACGTCTATTGTGGCGAGTGTTGTGCAAAAGCAAAGATAGCTTCCATCGATCTGCAGTTGACATCAGGGAGGAGGAGATGTGATCTTTGCTTGGAGATATCCCGCTTTAAGAAAGGGTATGCGTGGTAAAATGATATATGTATATATATAGAGTATAATGATGTTTATAGGCAGTGAAGAGAGTTATGACATGATGGTGAGAAGGGAATGGTAGGTTGGGAAAGCCATGAGAAGGAGATTGGCTTCCTTTATATTTGCTGGGTAAAAGAAAGCCTCAGGGGTAAGGCAAGTTTAAATGCAAACATGCTTACATTGTATCAATGATTAGCCAGGGACGATATTTAAGTAAATTATCCAGACTTCTGAAGTCAGAAGCAAGTGAGCTGAAACAAAACAGCTCCAACGGTCTTGGAGTGACACAGAAGCCGAGTCATTGTGAAGATAAACCAGGTAGCATGCTATTCCTTGGGCATTGTCCAGATCTCCCCGTAGGTCTTCCCTCTGACATGGTCTCCAGGTATATGTAAGTATACCCAAGTATACGCAACCCAAGATCCTCTAGGGTAAGTGGCAATTCGATTGCAGGGCCTGGCCATGACGGGTAAATTTCCCGCTCTAGGTGGCAGTGTCTCAGGAGAGACGATACCATATATTTGTACAGGACATATTTCATACGAAAACATAATCCATCAAATCTAGTAATCTGTAGTTTCAATTGACCACGCAATTGGAATCCGAAACATCAGAAGCTATCTCAATCTATGTGCAGTCCATATCCGGACACGATCAAAGGCGAGGTTGTGTACCTCAAATCAGCTGTCCATCAATTGCAGCTTTTATGAACAGACTAAAACAAACGGGGGAACAAGGAATAGCCTTGGAGAATGGACCAAGATCAAAGACCATGACCATGACCATGATCAGATGAAAAGGGTTAGATCAACTAACATCACTCATCACCATGGCCACATACAAAGACATCAAACAGGAAACAAGTTCATTGGAAGAGTATTAAGGGGAAGGAGGAGCGTTAAACCGCCGAAACACAACCAAAGCGAATATCAAAACGAAAAAAAAGCCTGTATCGAAGCCGAACCAGCCAAGTCCAACATACAGCCCATTCACAGAAGAAAAAAAGACACCAAGCGCCCGACATAGGAAAAACCGCCAGTTACGGCACAATTTGTAAAAGTATAAGACACGAACCGAATGCAAAATGAAAAGATGGATACATATGCAAAGGAATAAGGGGGAAGGTGAATTGGGGGGAAAGGTAAAATTGCAGCTACAAGAAGAATGGCAGACCTATCTACCACTCAATTTGTAGCTTGGTCGGGACAAGATGGTTTCAAAGAGAATAAATCAAGTCATCTACTTCGCAGAGACGTGACCAGCACGGCCACGCTCCTCCTCCTCGTAGCCGTTGTTGTGCTCGGACTCGAGTTCTTCGTCAGTGGGACTGTGCATGCCACTGGGGGGTTCCTGGAGAGATTGGCGACTGCGGGCCATCTGTATGAAGTGCATTAGTATGAGTTACTCTAAATAAAGCCGCGCTGCATATCCAACAATCGGGGGATGTGACTTACCCAAGCACGCACACCTCCGATCAATCCGAGACTGTAACCAGTAGCGAAATCCTCATTGCGACGCGAGCCCATGGGGCTATCTGCACGGTTTTGCTCCGCACCCACACGCGACAGATGAGACTTGCTGCCACCAGTGGGGCTGGTGAGGGGTCCACGCATACCCCAGTCCATGCTGTTGCGACCGCTGGGCGCGGGGCTGTTAGGGCGGCTGTTCTGCCAGATCTGGCGCAATTCACGACCGAGTTCTTGGCCGGTCATGGTCCAGTTGTTGCGGATGTTGTTACGCAGCTCGGCGACATGACGCTTGATCTCGAGCTCGTTCTTCTTCAGCCAGGATACGTTTAGTTCTTGGCGGGAGGCGCCACGCTTGAATTGACGGGAAATGTATTGGTCATAGTCGCGGACAACCCTACACATAGATATAATCAGTTCTGGTCTCTTGGCTTCAGTGTGGGGAAGTGGAACATACCGTGTGATGATACCAGTGGTACTGACACCCTCGGTACGCTGCGTCACTAGGAACTTGCCCTGCTCCTTGATAGGACCGTAGATGTCATCACCCTCAGCGGCCTCGTAGGGCAGATCGTCGTGAGCAACGTAGTCGATCTCATGCTCCGACAGGAACTCCGGTGTCACAATCCACGGACAGCAGGGGATGACCTCGTCAACCCACTTGCAGTGACGGATAGTCTCCGCGCGCTCGGCGCCGCTGAGCACCGTCAGACCCTTGCGCAGGTGTGTCTCCTCGTCGCCAGTAACACCAACAATCAGATAAGTATCGGGGAAGGCCTTCTTAGCCTGCTCAAGCTGTCTCATATGGCTAGAAATTGATAGTCAGCCACCATTACCCAATTGAGCAAGCTTGAAACCAGAATAAAATTGGGGGCCGAAATTAAAACTTGGTCTGCTCGTGTGATCACCTACCCAAGGTGGAACAAATCAAATACACCGTCCGCATATACGCGTACTGGGCGGCCCGTTGGAGGAGGATTAGTGCGATAACCGACGGGGTCCTGCAAGCGCCCAAAGACCGGGGGAGCCATCTGCTCCTCTGTAACAGGCTCATCGTCTTCGGCTTCGGGCAAATCGATATGTAAACCGGGGCGCGACCGAGGGCCACCCTCAATATCGCTGCTGGCGACAGTTGTCTCGGATGGCTCGCCGGGGTCTTCCTTGTTAGTGGCCGGCTTGACCCCGTTCACCTCGGTGTGGCTTGCGGCATCGGCGGCGGCAGCCTTACGGGCCCGCTTAGAAGGATGGCGGGTGCCATTGGTGCTGTGGGAGGTAGCATTGGGTCCTGTTGAGTCGTCGCCGCCTTCTTCACCAGACGCGTCGCGTGAAGATGGCTGGAGGTCGGCTGTGACGTTCTTGGGGACGGGCGCGGGAAGGTGGGAGGCGCTGCGCTTGCGCTTGCCGGCGGGGGAAGTAGATGGCGACATTATGTATTTTGAGGCCCTGGAGAATAAATGAGGGAGTTCTTCCTAGGGAAATGAATGAAAGGTTGGGGGGGAGAGAATCAGGGAGAGAATTAATGCTGAACCCTGAATGACGGCAACCCGGTTTTAGGGGAAACTGGTAATTTTCTGTTTGGGGAAAGAGTGGGGGCGCAACTCCGCTGTTTTAAGCCACAATTCTAGGAGTCTAGAGTATACGAGTATACGAGGGTTGAATCTTACAATACGAAGAATTGCAAATAGGGGCTCAACGTTGCAAATTAAGTCTTGGCATTATGTTTGGTTACACTGACCACGTGTGGATTAGGTACTCAACCCTGTGAGGTACAGGGGGTCCACGGGTATTATATCACCACTTTGTCCTACTCCATTACTATCAATTGGCATTGGAATTGTAGTTCCCAACCCCTGGGTTTACCTACGTCAGCAAACATCCATGGATGACTTTCTCTCTCAGAACTCCGTTGCTTAAAATAGAATAAAACCAACATCTACCAAGGTACAAAGAAAACGCTGAATGCATCCCGATATACGCCAAAGGGTATGTAAATGACCATTGCCATTGCCCATTGCTCACCCTGACGAAATCTCAATCAATACCCAACTCTACCAGCTTGCGCCCCTAGCAAGTACTCATTCTCGTATACACCAAACCACAGATCAATGACTGTAGGTAGGGAATAAACCGGGGATTAAGAGAAAGAAGAACTCCCGAAATAAAAAGCGGATAGAGAAGTGTAGGTAAATGGGCTCGTCAATAGCGGGCATTTTCTGCGGTATCTCGTTGTGGTGATGGCATAAAGTAAGAAACGTGTTCATAAGGCCCATTTGGCTCCCGGCGAAGGGCTCTCTTTCAACATCGACCCTCCATGGAAATTCAAAGCTCTTGTCTTTCATCTCATTCAATTCCGTCTGAGTCTCTTTGCCGCATGTCCCGTCTTTGACAAATATCCATTTCAAGTGGAAGGAGTTTAAAAAAAGGTGTAAACAGGCTCAGGACCGGAGCCCAACGATAACTAATCGCAAAATAAAGAAAAGGGGAGGAAAAAACAGGGCATAGATCGTGGAATCAAGGGGGGGAAGGGTCGTTGGCAGTGGGCAAGGAAAACAAAACCAGAGTGAAACCAAAACAGGGAGGACCAATCGAGAGACTGTTCATAAGCTCATAGTCTACGATGCGGACTTCTCTTTCTCGGCATCAGTGGAGGCCGGGGATTCGGATATTTGAGCAGAACCGCTGCCATTCTCCTGTTTCCCCTGAGGACCCGGGGTGGCCTGGCGGTCATTCCGGGTGCCCGATTCGTGCTGCACCTGGTTGGTAAGGTCCTCGTCCTCGTCCACCTCCGTCTGGTCAAAAAGCTCATCGTCGTTCTGACCCGTGATAACTTCAGTGCCATCACCCAGGAGGATGATGCGGCCCGAACGGACACTGAAACCACGGGAACGCTCCATCTCCAAGTCATATTCATCCGGGGTATCCTCGAACTGGTTCCGGATCCCGGGGCCGCGGAACTCGGCTGCACGAACTGGCCGTCAGCACGAAGAAGTGGGGATGCTTTCGGGTTCCTCGGGAGACTTGCCGTACTCGGGCGGAGCACAAGGTCCATCCCCGTTCGCAACCCGCTCTGCAATCTGGTTATACCACTCCTCCTTGGTCTTGCCTTGTAGGAGTCCGATGACGGTCATGGTCATGTTGTCACATCCAACACCGCCGGTTTCACTGTTGGAAGCAAGGCAGTTGTCCATCATGTTCTCGGAGATCTGGGCGAGGGGCTGCTTGGCAGCAATACCTCTGCGGACAAACTCAACCACGGCCTGGGAAGATTGGCAGTCCCAGATACCTGTAGATAGATTAACATTTAGACTAGTGAGGGAGAATAGCAGAAGACATACCATCACAGGCAATCACCAGGAACTCATCATCATCCGTCAACTCGTGAACGGTCACATCAGGGTATGCGGTGACGATCTGCTGTTCGGGGGAGAGCTCAGGGCTCTTCTTGAATTCAAAGTCACCGATAGCACGGGACAGGGCAAGGTTGCCATTGACACGACCGAAGTCGACGAAGCCGCCAGCAGCGGTGATACGAGCCTTCTCGCCTATTGTAATTATTTGTCAGACCCGATCTTGTTTTATATAGCGTCCTGTATGATTCTATGCACTTACCCTCGTTCTGGGGCTTGTGGTCGAATGAAAGGGGCTTGGCACGTCCCTTGACACCCAAGACGGATCGTGAATCACCAGCGTTGGCCTATGACCGGTCAGTTTAAAATTCTTCAATCCGATATTGTTTTTTCTTCTCGTCAATATCATAACATACCACCCAGATCTTCTTCTGTGAGATAATGGCCGTGGAAGCAGTACAGCCGGACACCTCCTCCTCATAACGGGGGTCTGGACCCAAGTCAGCTATCCATCATGTACCTCGGTTACAACAACACAGCACAAACCTTCCAAAATAGCCCTATCGGTCGCGAGGAAACCATCCTTCAGGGCCTGTTCAATATCGCCCTTGGCGAAAGCATCCTGTCGGGAGACGATCTTGTGCAGGTTCTCACCGGTGAACAATGCCACCTTGTCTCCACCATGGCCATCGTACACACCAAAGAAGGCGAGGCGGTGTTCCGGATCCGTCGGTTTGTCGGTGATGCCGGTATACTTTGCCTGAAGATCAAGAATTGTAGCGTGGGCGTCCTCCATGCTGATTCGCCAGCCTTGCATGGCCGACACGCCATACACACAGCAATCATCCCCGCCCTCGGACGATGTCTATAAGTGAAGAAAATAACACGTTAGTTACACTCGATGCTTTTCCACGACATATGAAAGGCTGCCTGGTAGGATTGCGATTCCAGTTCGTTGCTGGTTGAACCACCCCCACTACCCAGCTGAACTACCCAGGACCCCGCATGGCAACCCGAGGAAGATTCCTCCGAGCGACAGCGCGGACTATTTGTTCAACTGGAAGGCCTGAGAGAGGCTCGGTCTATAACTCCCTGATCCTGGGGTATGACAAAAGCCAAGAAAGGGGGGTGTGTTTCGAGGTCATGGAAGACACATTGGAGGGTCACAATGGGCCAGTGTGGGGTGTGAATCAAAAAAGCGAAATATCTCACCTTTTCGACCACCGGCTCCGATAGGGTTTGACCCATATTGGCAAAGATTGAATAATTCGGGGGGGAGGTGGTGAGATCGAGGTTTCCGGATCGAAGTGTGGAAAATGCTGGAGGTGCTGGAGGTGCTGTAGGGAAAGGGTCAGATGAGGGCGCAGGGCTTTCAGCGCGTCTGGGTCCCGCGATAAGTGGGGAACGGACGGATGATGGATTTCTTGCCTCTGTACTTTTGTTTTTAAAATAGGATAGGAATTCTGTAAAGAGATGAAGATTGGAAAGACAATTTCAAGGAAGCTTATGAGAGAAAGTCCGAGTCCTGAGAAGACCTCGCAGAGATTTCCTGGTATTGCGTTTACCGCTTTTGTTACGCTGTGCTCTATATAGTCACGTGAGGGGTGATCGGACTGGTTTATAAGGAGTTTTGAAAGGTGTTTGGGATTTGAGAGATTATTTCTTACAAGAAAGTATTGAGTGTATATAGCTCATAGCATCTGTATAGTATTTTGTATGTTGTATCTCATTATTGAGGCTGAAGGGTAAGTAAATAAGGGCTACGTAGGCATAGTAGTCACTGTACAGTCACGCCATAGTGAAGATGCCTGATTTTCAAATCTAGGGGATCTACTCTATTCTATTTCATTTGCAGAAAATAACTTCCTTACTCTTTTATCTCATGGACTCTATCTACTTGTATATAATGTTATAATTAATGTGAAGGCAGAAACCCAAGCGGTGAATCCCAGTGCTATGCAATGGGCCTAAACAATGCCGATGGAGAGATATTATAATATTATGCGCTCCAAAACTAGATCAACTAGTATAAACGACTTCAATATCAACCAATCAACCATAGAAAAGCCAATGGATATCGTACTCGCAATGCCAAAAACACAATAGACAGAAAGACAAAAAAAAAAAAAAAAAAAAAAAAAGACCTACCCATAGATCTAGATATAAGACAGGGGAAAAGAGAGGGGGGAAGCCAAAAAAAAATTCAAAAATCAAACAAATGCCAACTCTCCACTACTAGCGATAGGAAGACCTCGATTATCCGCATTCTTCAACGGCCGCGGGGACTCAAGAGGTGAAGACAACCACCATTGATGACTGGCGCTCTTGCTAGGGCTGACCTTGCGCGACAGATGCTCTTCCAGGTCCGAGACCATAGATGAGCTATGCGGCATAGCATTTTCATCATTCACTTTCTGAGGCTGGGGGTTGTTGTTGCCCTGGCCCTCCAACTTCCGAGCACTGCCCATACTATTATCGCTCCAGAACCGCGGTAGCGGGGAGATAGCACCGCGGTAGTCTTGTGCAAGACTCAGCTGGCTCTGGCCATATGCGCTACCCTCAGCAAGGGGAAATAGACCGGGCTGGTTCTGATATTGGGAAAAGCGGTTCACGTTATTGTCGTCACCGTAGTCCGATGCCGATATCGCAGTCGATGGGGGCCGTTCTTGGATGGATTGGCGGAATTCATCGCTGAAGGTTGACACGGAGACGGTATCGGCGCGGCTGCGCATGCTGCGGTTTCGGTCGAGTGCGCGCATGCCCGAGGAAGTGCGCCGGCTGATTTGCGCAGAGAAGAGAGGGTTGGAGGAGTTGCGGTGCTTGGCTCGGCTGTGCACAAAGGCTTCCAGGGAGTCGGCTTCAGAGATGATGGAGTCGTCGGGCTCGACGGTGCGTAGGGTCATGCGCTTGTAGTTTTCGGGGATGCTGGACGCCATGCTATGACGCATGCGTCCTGCTGCTGGCGGGCGTGAGAACAATGGGGCCATCTGTGTTAGGCTGGTCTCGTCGCTCCACATTGAGGCTCGTGTGTTTTGCCATGATGTGTGCACCACCCCGTGGCCGGGAGGTCCGAAGCCGCCAGCGCCATGGCCAGCTCCGCTGTATCGTACGGGTAGTCCAGAGGCAATGGAGGAGATACCGCTAGAGCGCTTTGAGTATCTCTTTGACTTAGATGATTGGATGGATTCTCGCTTCATGGCTCGCGGCTGGATCGTCTTCAATGGCTCTCGTCGGGAACGGTTGGTGGTCCTACGGCGCATTGGGCTGGTCGTGCTCGTATACGAGAGGCGATTGTTTTGCTTCTTGGAAGGTGAACCGCTTTCAGCGGGGTTCTCTTCTTGGATGACCGGGTCTCGCAGTGGGACAAAGCCACCACGAGTGGGAGAGTTGCGAGCGGGAGAGCGAGGGGGGATTACGGGAGAAGGAATAGCAAAGTTAGCTGGATTTTCCCGTTTATCAAATGGTGACACGTTCCACGCGGGCCCAAGTTCGAGCTTGGGAATCGACGACGGTGAGATAGGACTCATCCAATCTTCGGAATTGTCATCCTGGGAAGGTCTCTTCGTCATGGATGGCTGACAATTAGGGACATCAGGCCTAACAGGTCGTGGGGGAGCAATCTTGCCGTCTGATGGACCCTCTTCGACAGTGGATGAGTTCTTGCGGCTACGCCAGCAGCAGAAGAGAATCAACAGACTCAGAATTACCACAAATGGGACAACGACCGAGATGGCGATGATTCCGGCCTTCTTGTGGTTAGGGGTGTCAGATGAGGCGGTAAACGGATCCGTGGGGTTCGAATGTGTGTCTGAGGCTTTGAGGACATCGAGAACGAAGTCCATAGTGTCTTTGGTCGATCCCTGATATGCAGTAAGAGGGATGGTGAACTTCTTGGGATCCATGTCATCCGGAACGTGTCCGTAAAGAGTCTTGTTGTCCGAGAAGTAGGTAAGCCATGTGAGCTCGTTGTCCAAATCGACTTCCAATCGTACAGAGTCATCGGTTACGATAGACTGGTTGAACACAAACTTGAAGTCTTGCCCAATGGCTGCCTCACACCCATCGACGGTGTCGAGGAATAGCTTCAAGAATTCTAGGCGAACCATCATGTGCGCTTGATCCTGGAAAGAGTCGGTAACGGCGATAGTGATATTCTGGTTCACAGCATTCTTGGGTGGTGTCCCGCTAAGCGATATATTGTCCTTATCCAACTTCAACCAATCCGGCAATTTGGCGTCGACCTTCGCCAGCTCTTTGACAGAAGTTGGTGAACCATCCATAGACAGAAGGCTAGTAAATTTGGGACTGTTGAACTCTTCTCCTCTCGTAAGGTTGAAGCTTTGGACAGTCTCGTTGAATGTCAGAATATGGGGACCGATCGAGAGTTCAAATGTCACATTGGCCGCACTGTATCCAGCTACATCCGATGCGATCATCTGGAAGGTGAATGTTTGAGGCTCCGCGCCTGGAAAAGCAGGGCTATTTCCAGCAAACTTCAGCGCAGCCGGGTCGAAGTTGATCCAAGAAGGTAGCGGGGCGTTGTTCGGGGAGGTTCCGTAGTAGATAGTAGAAGGATGCGTGTTGTCGAAGGTATCCTGATCGAACTCAATTGAAAACGGACGACCTGGATGGATGAACAGCGTGGCAGGGTATGACACCGGGCCCAATTTCTGTAGCTGAGGTATAAGCGGTTTGTTCACCGTCGGTCCTTGGTCTGCTGTCACGATTAGAGTAACGTCCATGCTGTCTTTTCCCGATCCATTCGATGCCACTAGTTTGAATTTGACAGCACCGCTGTCGCTTGAATGAGGCGTTCCGGACAGAGTGAGACTGCTGCTGTCCACTTCGAGCCATGATGGTGCATCCAATAGCGAGTATTTAGTATCCGCGCCACTGTTAGAGAAAGTACTTTGGGCGAATGCAAATCGGAAAGGCTGTGAAATTCGAGCAACAGGTGGCAATTGCGAGTTGATAGGATAATTGGCAGCCAAGGATGCTGCATTGGCGACTGACAGGAAAGCCAGCACGATGGTGAGAAAGAAAGCCATGGTCGATTGGGCAAATGCGAGCACACTGGAACTGTATATAGCTGGAAAACACACAGCTAGCTCACCGAATGACCAACAATGCTTCCAGTCTCACGGCGAAAGATAGTGAAAGTAGTAAAGATGGAAAGAAAGAGATTCAGGGCGAAGATGAAAGAGTATTACGCATGATCTTCCAGAAAAGGATCGTGGTCCCTCTCGCGCTAAAGGGACCAGGGAGACATTCAAGGCGTGCCCTTTCAAAAAAGCCATACCTGGATATGTTAGATATCACGGAGGTATGTAGCAGAATGACTGCGGAGAATGGACGCAGGCCCGATCGCTATACTCTCACGTTTCGAAGATGCCCGTGTCCATGCAAGGGGTAGCCATAGGTGGCTCCTGCGGCAGCCAAGGAGCATAGACGCGCCCTACCATGACTTATTGCCCCTCGGATCTATTTGAAAAGGACCGGTAAGGCAAGGAACATTTTTAGTGGTAGGAAAAAGGTCCGAAGGGTGCCATTGACGACAGTGGCTCAACCATCACGCTTCTAAATCCAGGACCATTTTGATGCCTGTCCGTCCAGGGGCATAGTAATCAGGGATGACTTCACGCTCCTCGAATCCAATACGGAGATACAAGGCACGTGCAGACTCCCTGGCCTGGTCCACCCAGAGCTGTATATACTGACAGCCCTCCTTTCGTAGGCGCTGCTGAATGTAGGACAGCACCTCCTGTCCGACACCTTGACGGCGGTTAGGCTCTGTTACACAAATTTTGTGCAAAAGCGCAACGCCCTTCTGTCGGACATAGACCGCATAGGCAATCAGATCAGAGTGTGATCCCTTGGCTCGAATCGCGTACAGAACTCGCGTGTTGGGCTTTTTTCTCCACAGATCTTCGCTGAATGAGAATGCCTCATTGGTGGGGAAGGTTTTTTTCTCGACGCGCGAAATCTGGGCAAGAATCTCTAGTGCCTCGTTCCTCTTCAAGGAATGAATGTCCGAGATGGTGAGGCCAGGCATTCCTCCCATTCCTCCCACTCCCATTTCGCACTGAGGCGCCATTCCAGATCACAACTAACTAGCTTTGACACACGCCTGGTCCAGTTATTTGACACTGCAACTGTGTCAGTTTATGCCGTGTAAAAGTACGAAGATCCGAGGTTGGTTCTTGAATGTCACGAAAAGTGTTGTGGTCCCCACCGGTGAGTTTCAACCAATGAGAGTCGCCTTCATCTATAAACCACGAGTTGGCGTCTCAATTTCATCTACGTGTCAATGCATATTCAATTAGAAGCAGATGTTTCATTGTTTGGTAAATCACATGTCAAGCTATGTTGGGTGATGCCCAGTGATGTTGAATCCTGTGGGATAGTGTCGAATCATGTCGAGTGATGTTGAATTATGTTGAATTATGTCGAATGATGTTGAATCATATCGAGTGATGTTAAATCTTGTCGAATCATGTGGAATCATGTCAAGTCATATCCCATCTCTGCATAGCACCTGGGTACATAACTGACTCCTCCTCAGTTCAAATCAAATGACGACAGTGATCGGTTCGCGGTGGGGATCCGACTCTCCCCCAACAATGCATGCATTCACGAGCTCGGTATTGGCCTCCATATCGGGGCTGGAAAGGGAACGCACAAACGCTTTGATTACCTTCAGAAGATTCAAGAAGCCGCCACGCGCAGCCTCAATTTGCTCCATAGCGCTCTGAAGATCATCATAGCACAAAAGCTCAGTTCCATGATGCTCACGAACGCACCCGAAAACGTGCAGTCGAGGATGACTCTTCCACAACTTACGCAGCAAATGCCAGCAGCCTTCGAGAGAGTCGAGATGTGTGAATGGCGGTGTGTGAGTGATAAGAATGTCGACATTGTTTGGGACTTTGTTCCAAACGTTTTCATCGCGAGGGTACTGGAAAGCCCGGGAATGAATGCTCTTTGGTGAGCAAGGACTTCCAAAGACGCGGAGCAGCCGTCCGTTCTCGGCAGCTACCACGACTTGCTGGTGCTCTAGATAGATGATGTCGCCCCAGTTTCCCTTTCGGCGAAATCCATGTCTCCAGTGAGGGCCTCCCGTCTTCATTTTATTGAGATACTTGTCGCGTCTGCCCGCGACCACAATCTTAATGTGGTGTGGCTGGTCCTTCAGCCAATTGAGTGTGGCTTGGAGATCGCGGAGTGACCCGTCTTCTGCCATATCGCCGGCATGGATTAGGATGTCACCTGGCGGTATCTGTGGTCGCTCGTTGTATGTGTTTGAGATGCAGACCACAGTGATCGGGTCTTCAGGCGGTGCACGGAGGGTAATTGGTCGCCGGTCAGAGATCTTGCGGGCAAGGAAGAGGCAAGGTCCACCTCGGAATCGTTCCCAGGCCGATGGTCCTTTCGCCTCTTGCGGTCCTTTCGGCGGTATGTGGATGGTCGTCGGGCTTTCATGTCCCGGCATCTCCGTCGCGATAAACCTCAATCCGATGAATCTGCAAATGGTGATGTTCTCAGGAAATGCAAGAAAGGTTGAAGAACGAAGGTTACGATCTGATATTCTTTTACTTTTCTCTTGTCCGAACGAACGCGCGTTGTGTCTGTCTGGACCTTTTTGGGCAAAGGACGAGTCACCGTTCACCTCGCGTGTCATTTGTATATACACCATTACCGTAGCAAATAAAAGTCTCGCTGAAACGAACGGATATACATCTATTCACTAACTTCCACAAAGCGCCGAAAAACAAAGAAAATATTCAACGGCTCTAGGATTAACTAGATCGGCCTAATTGACACTCCAATGCACAACTCGTTTAACACGAATAGCCATAGGATCAAGATTCTGCTCCCCACTAATCCTCTCTTTCGGATCTGCTTCTATCTCCACCCGAGTCTTGACCGAAGTAAGAGCACCCAGGTCCTCTTATATGTCGCCGAAGGGCGTAGGGCTCGTTCTAGATTCAATATCGTATTTGTTGCTTTCAAGTTTGCGGAGAGATATTCTCTGTATAACACTGGGCATTCGAGGTGTCCCGATATGCTGGGTGGGTAAACTCGGGGTTTTCTTGACCAGTGAACGGACAAATGGCTGTAAGACAGGGAGACAGGCGCAGATGATTCCGATACATGGCTCGATGGTTGACCACACAGCAACATCGCCTAGGGCCCATGTGATATCGATATTGTTGTGGAGGTAGGTTATGTAGTGGATACGAATACCGCTTGCGACACAGACACTAAGACACAGTTGTGTTAGCATTGGTGTTCTGGAAGAGCTTTTTACGGGGAACATACGTACAATCCACCTAGAAGAAGCACACTGCACACGCCAATCTTTTGTGGTGTCCGCATCTGAAGTCTCCAAACAACAGGCAACGGGACAAGCAGAATAAGAACATCTGTCACGACGTTGGCAGCTGCGTTCCCAACGTAGTAGTAGTAGAAGTCATAGCGGTTTGAGCCAGATTTAGGGTCGATGATTTCCCTCCAAAAATATGAGATTGGCTCACAAGCGCATATGGCTGCAATCATGCTTCCTATGCACCAGCCATATGAGATGAGAAGGGTGGTCCAGATCGTCCAGTTCATGCCAAAGATTCGGCGATAGAACATGAGAATTGAGACTTTGATGAGGAGGAGCTGGAACAGGTAGACAATGAGGTAGGCAAAGAGGATCTATACTTTTCAATTAGATTTAGCTCCGAAGTATAGAATGCTTTTGTTCATGCCTTTTTCATCGTCGCCATATTCTCTACTGTTATCCACCAAACATGTAAACCGAACCCGTAGGTGCCGCCTGAGGGATATACCTGTCAATGTCTTATTTTCCATATGGTTAAAATCGAATTCAAACCATACCGAGAATAGATGCTGCAAGCAATGCAATCAATGGAATACCAGATGCTCCAATCAACCAGTCATCGGCTTCCAGCCTCGCTCCCAGGATATATCCCCTCACAACCAACCGGAAGATAATAGTGCACACTGCAAGCATACATATAGTCACGACAACAGTAGTATCTTCAAAGGTTCTGCTTTCAGCGAGATCTAAGCCCGCCGGTGGAGATCCGAAAATGGATGTCATGTTCATATCTGCGATGTCCATATTTGCGGTTTCCTGGTTGTGCCAACACCCTGTGGTATAGGAAAATGACAGTATATGAGGTGTTCTATGAGCATTGAACGGAATCAAAGTGAATATCTCTGAAGGCTAGCAGGCAAAATCCTTGCAGGCGAGCATTGGTCATCTTGTTCATTTCTGATCTAGCAAACTGGATGAGATCATATGAGAGAATCAGGGCAGCATCCTAAATGGGATAGTTAGGTGTGAATATCTTGTATTCATGTCACTCATTTTTCAGTCCCACTTTCTCAATTTGGATAGGATCTTTCTTCATGGGTGGAGATGGTTGTTGATTAGGGTTGGGGGCGAAATGGAAATATCCGGCATGGGAGGATCATCGAAGATAACTGGTAAATTTTCTCTTTTATGGGTCAATTTCTCCCATCACATGGACTATGCACTCATCCTGAAGGATTGAGAGGCTACAAACTGTGTTGCAATTCCGTGAGGATCAACAAGGTAGTACGTTATGCAACTGTACTATGTGAACAATTTAATATAACGCCCTATATTAGGTTTAAATGAACATTTCCTAGATTTTAGAGATTATTAGGATACCCATTATATAATATAGATCAAGAATAACTAATAGGAGATGATAATGATGTGAAAATATGTGAAAACACGAATATGTGAACTATATATTTATACAATATACATGTAGGTTGTATGCCCTATGAATTTCTTTGACATAAATATGAGTATGTGTTGCATTCTCACAAATAGCCCACTTCTTTAAGTACTTACTCTATAAATGTTTTCTAGTATATTTTAGGAGTATTTTGTAAAAGATAAGCACTGTACCTAAGAATATCCACCAGTAATAAGAAAAGCAATTGAAGTAGCAAATTCCCTTATAAGTAAACTGAACTTAATAGAGAGAATGTCCCTAAAAATTATTAAAATATCAAAATATATCATTGATGGACAGAGTACTCCACACAATATACAATATGCACCGTTTATAGATGATTGCCGCAGAAAAGTTCCCCCACAACGATCAACCCAACTTCAACCACACAGATTCAACCGCCTTACATTCCAACAGCCCCCCACTATCAATATCAGAATTAACAATGCCCCCAACGTCCCAAGACCAGGCTGGTGACAAGCGCCAAGCTGCCAGAGAAGTCATTGATATCCTTCAGGAGATCTCCGACCTGCTGGTGCGTGCTCACCTCCCCCAGAGCTAGACAGGATTCAGGATTCATTTAGGACTCCTATTCCATATCGTCATTCCCTCTTTACAAGAAAATAAAACTATAATCCCAAATACTTACTTTTCGAATAGAATACCAACCTGGATCGGACAGAGTTGTCGCTTTGTGTGTCTCTCATTGAAAACGGGGTCAACCCCGATGCTTTGGCGGTACGCGTTTCCTGTGAAATTAGGATCGAATCCTAAAAATATAGCGTTCTGCACGCGTCATTCGGTTTTAAAAGTGCCTAGTAGCTGACTTGATTTATGCTTTACAGACTGTCATCAAGGATCTGCGCAAGGAGACTGGTTCTTCAAAGCGCGTGGGGAATGCCCCCGCCGTGGAGTAATCGTGTTGGGGAGACGGCTTAGGTTTGAAGAAACTCTAAGTTACCTGTTGTCTATTGTTGCATTGAACGAGGTCTGTTAGTTTGTTCTGGTTTTGGCGTTGAGGCCGTGTGGTTGTTAGTACACGGGCCGGTCGGAGATATACCCTTTTGTTTTGTTGCTTGTTGCCGGTACAAATACAAATTCAATTTGGCTTGGGTTTATGGAGACATTGGAAAGCTTGGGAAAACGTCTTGGGCTACCTCTACTAGGTATCGTAAACTCGGGGTGGGTAGGAGTGGGTAGCGCATAACAAGATGAGTTGGCAGAGTAGAACGATAGGGGAAATAAATATGATCACGGGATGGGAGGAAAGGGGGGGAAGGGAGCAAAGGCAAAGGGTAATTCGCGCAGATGACAGCGGGGATATTCAAATTCCATCATTCGCAATTATTTTGACTCGTCAGGCTTGGTCGCGCCCTTGGTCTCCTGGCCCTTGGAACCCACTTCGTCGGACACTGACTCGATAGTAGCATGCTTGATCTGTTCGCCTTCCGAGCCAGTGGTTTGCTCCTTAGTCTTAGTTTCCTTAGTTTCTTTCTCATCATCGCTGTCGCCGAGGCTGAATGGGTCGTTCTCCGCGACGGGTGAAGGCTCAACGGTGGACAATGGTTGCCATTTGCTCGCCTTGCCGCTTGTTGAGCTGAGACGCTTGGATGGAGTGGACGCATCGTAAAGGTTGTCGATCTCGGTGGGTGGTCCATCCTGGAAAGACACCTTACGCCTATCCGGCGAAGGAGATACGGAGGCTTTAAGGCTGGATTGGCCCGGACGAGGGGGGCGAGCCGGGGGAGCTGTGCACAGTTAGCAAACCCAATAATACTAGACTTAAGATCGATGTTTACCTTCGCCATCCCTCAACTCAAGAGCAGAGAAATCATCGCTGAAAACTTGGGGATCTGCGTCGTAGCGCTCACGATCGCCACTGCGACGGCCCATCTCACCACTACGTCGGGGCCGGGACTGCGCTGGAGTCTCTCTTTGATTATGGGTAGGTTCCTCGTCCAAATCATCTCCATCGATTCTCTTCTTCAGGTTTGTTACCCACGAGTTAACCTTGCTCTGTGTCTCCAGGAAGCCCTTGCGGAGGTTCTCTCGAATCACAGGTAGATCATCTGTACACACCCAATTAGCACAAGCTCATTTGGCAAGCCACCATATCTCATACCATCAAAGAAGCTGTATTCTCTCTCCTCCGACTCCTCGCTTCCTCTTGGTCGCTGGTATCGGGGGTCACTCTCCCAGCCTGGAGGCGGCGCGCGACGTCCTGCCGCGTTGTAGTGCTCTGATAGTTGACGTGCATACATTTCGTCGGCTTCCAGTTGACGCTGTGCAGCAGCGCTCTGTTGGGTTGGGCGCGGCGGCTTTGGCGGCGGTGTCATCTCTTCTTGAGCCTTGGGGTCGGTCATACCTGCAAGCAATGATTGGGTCAGTTCATGCTCCTTTCATAAATAGTAGATTCCCCACGAACCCAAGAGGGCATTGAACGCCCGTTCGACATTCCAATTGCTTGCGGTCAAGACTGCTTTAATAACACCAGGCTCGATGCTTGGGAAGGCTTCTCTAAGGGTGTTCTCCGACTGTTCTCTCGGGTTCAGGGGCCGGGGCGGCTGTGGCGGGGCTGCCTCGGCGGCAGCTGGCTGAGCAGCGACAGGGGAGGAAGTAATAACTCCGCTCTCCTGGGGCTCATCGTCGAAGTCCATCGGACGCGCAGTAGTCGGCGACTCAGGTCTGGGGCTGGTAGGGGAATTAAGGGCAGCCAAAGGATTGCTGGAAGTGTTCTGTGTATGAACGTGAGCCTCATGCGATAACAAGTGATACCCGGTTAGAAAGGAAACGTACCATCTTGTCCTCCTCTGGCATCTTGGGATATCTTCAGGACCTAACAGAGGATAGAAAGGGACTGAAGGGAAATTCACAAAAACAGTGTTGCCTGAGAATGTTTGAGCGCAGGAGACATCGGGGGAGCTCCAAGTGACGTGGGGCGCACGTGATAGCGGGCGAGCTTTATACAGATCGCGATGTTTTTGCGAGGACTCCGACGACTTTCAGGTTGCCAATCTACAAAGTGCTTGAATTTCATAATGGCCCAGACCCAATTTGGTTTCTTTTAACAACCGGGCTCAAATCCAGCAGAGGTCGTTCTCGGCTAGAATCTGATCTAAAATGGCTTCAGAACAGGAACTCTCGCCCTCTTTCATTCCAGCCCTGTATAAACCGGCTGCCTTACTACCTATCGCACGCCACAAGAAGAACCTGCTCTACCTGGTTGAAAAATACCCCGTCACTATCGTGGTGGGTCAAACAGGTAGCGGTAAAACAACCCAGCTTCCGCAGTATCTAGACCAGGCAGGATGGTGCGAGGATGGGAAAACCATTGCTGTTACACAGGTGTGCCTTGATCCCATACTACTGCAAATTAGGTAGAGACTAACACCGTCCCAGCCCCGGCGGGTGGCTGCTACAACGGTTGCGACACGAGTAGCCGAAGAGATGCGATGCAAAGTCGGTGAAGAGGTGGGCTACTCCATCCGATTCGAAGATTTGACATCTCCTGCAACAAGGATCAAATTCCTGACAGATGGAATGCTGCTTAGAGAAGCTCTGGTTGATCCTTTACTTTCGCGGTACTCCGTGATCATGGTCGATGAGGCACATGAAAGATCTCTCAGTACTGATGTGCTTCTTGGGACTCTAAAGAAGATCCGCAAGAAGCGCCCTGAGCTTCGCATTATTGTTAGTAGTGCAACCCTCCAGGCAGAGGAATTCCTTCGTTTCTTCGCCGGCGAGGAGTACCAGCCTGAGGCAGAACCTGCGGATTTGGGTGGAAGTGTTGGTCGGATCATCAGTCTGGAAGGACGGATGTATCCAGTCGATATGCTGTTCCTTGACTCCCCGGCAGAAGATTACATAGAGAGAGCAGTGAAGACTGTCTTTGATATCCATACCCAAGAACCAGAAGGCGACATACTCCTCTTTTTGACTGGCCGGGAAGAGATCGACACTGCGATTCAGTTGATATCAGAAAGAGCGGCAACTCTCCATCCAAAGGCACCCTCTCTGGTTTCCCTGCCACTTTATGCTGGACTCACCACGGAACAGCAAATGTACGTCTTCGAGCCGGCTCCAGAAAACACCCGAAAGGTCATCGTCTCGACCAACATTGCCGAGGCCTCGGTCACAATCGACGGCATTGTATATGTGGTTGATTCCGGCTTCGCCAAGCTCAGAGCATACAACCCTAACACTGGTATCGATACATTGACCGCAGTGCCAATATCAAAAGCATCCGCCACCCAGCGAGCTGGCCGCGCTGGAAGAACAAAGCCGGGAAAATGTTTCCGTCTGTACACGCAACAAGCATTCGAGCAGATGCCGGAAGCAACCGTACCTGAAATCCAGCGGTCAAATCTTGCGCCAGTCATCATGCAGCTTAAAGCACTGGGTATCGACAACATTGTCCGATTCGACTTCTTGACACCACCGCCGGCAGAACTTATCATTCGTGCACTTGAGCTCCTGTCCTCTCTCGGCGCGGTTGATGACTACGCCAAACTCACAAAACCGCTTGGAGTGCGGATGGCAGAAATTGCTCTGGATCCTATGATGGCCAAAGTTCTTCTCACCGCGCCATCTTTCAATTGTTTAAGTGAAATTCTCACAATTTCAGCCATGGTCAGCCTCCAGGGAACAGTGTGGGTTCAACACGCTGGAGACAAAAGATCTGCCGAGAGCCACCGGCGAAAGTTCGCCGTTGAAGAGGGCGATCATTTAACGTACCTGAATGTGTACCAAGCCTTTGTCACCAAGGGGAAGAAAGACTCAAAATGGTGTCGCGATAACCTCTTGAATTACCGGGCACTGCTACGTGCGGTGAGCATCCGAGGCCAGTTGAAACGGTACCTGGAACGCTTTGGCATTCAAGTCGATGAAACACTTTCATCCCGTCATGGCCCAGCCGATCTGAGCAAACAGCCGGAGCAAATTCGGCGTTGTCTTACGACGGGCTATTTTGCTCACGCGGCGAAGATGCAACCGGATGGAACTTTCAAAACTGTCAGCGGTGGCCTGACTCTTCATGCTCACCCCACCTCGTTGATGTTTGTAAGTGCTCATGGATTATGTGTAGGGAAACACATGTTTGGTTTACTGACATAAATATAGAATCGAAAAGCCGACTGGGTCATATTCCATGAAATCATGCAAACGGGCGAGAAGACATATATCCGCGATGTTACTAAGATTGAGAAGAGTTATCTGCTGGAATATGCTCCGGATTATTACCGAGTCAGGCAATAATGACATTTGAAATTCGGCTAGAAAGGAGAAATATGTATAATAATACCCAGGCGTTCAAGGAGGCTGTGGAATTGAGATATAGTATGTTGATTGGATTCTATAGATCGAGCGAAAACCAAAAGCCGTAAATGCGACAGGCAGGCAATTCGGCCTACTGTACAGTGATATATGCAGATACAGTACCTAAATTGTAAATTTGGACAAAAGAAAATAATAAATCACTTTCAGCGATATGGTCTCTTAAGGCTACGAACTACATACATAGCAGAGTAAAACGACGTCACGGGAGTGGAGAGCTTCCCAAACACCTTTCAACTTCAAACATTTGAATCTCCAAACCCATCTTCGTCTTAGTATTCAACTCCTGTACAACTATCTAATTTACATCGATATCTTGCAATGTCAGGGCACCATCATGATCACGATGGCCACTGCCATGGCGAACACGACCATACCAACGATATCACTCCAGCCATCCAATCCCTCCTCTACTCTCAGATCAACTTTGATCTAATTACAACCCTGAATGGTATCCATAAGCCCCTTGATCGCCAAGTAACTACTGGTGACAAGTCCTGATTTTCGACAGAGACAACCCCAAACTCTGGCGCATCCATCGTCCAGAAAACCTGGGCCGAGCGACTAAACGACAAGCCCGAACTTGAGAGCGATGCCGACGAGCAGCTGCTCATGACCATCCCGTGAGTCTCACTAATCCCACAGAGCTATCCTACAAGTTCTAGTGGCTGTTAAACCCCCCTCGCAACGCGTCACAAAAATCCCAAACCCCCACCAATCTTACCCCTCACCCGTTATCGCCAACTCCAAAACTAATCCGAGCTTATACAACACAGCTTCAACGGCCAAGTCAACGTCCACTCCCTTCTCCTATACACCGCACCTACAAACTCTGCCCCGAAGACAGTGAAGCTATTCAAGAACCGCGACGATTTGGATTTCTCAACTGCATCAGAGTTGCACCCGACTCAAACCATCGAGGTCCCCCAGCCTGTACCCGGCGCCGATGTCTTTGAATTGCCATTGAATCGTGCCCATTGGAATGCGACTACCTCTGTCACGCTATTCTTCGAAGATAATTGGAGTGATGGTGAGGAGGATGTCACTAAGGTTGGGTATGTAGGCTTCAAGGGACAGTTCATGAAGTTAACCCGGGAGCCGGTTAATTTCCTCTATGAGGCTGCGGCGAACCCCCAGGATCATGTTTCTATTCCTGGTGTTAGTGGCGTTGGTGGTAGGATTATGCCTGGGCAGTAGATGAGGTTCGTTGGGGTTTCTTTCGAAGAGATGCGCATGCCTCGGTGTATTTTGAAATTGACAGGTCAGTCACGATTAACGACAATACCATTCTACCACTATGTATTTCTACATGGATTTTATTGATTTGTTGTGTGTTCTCTATTCCGGTCAAGTGAGCTCTTATGGAGTATCATTTGTAAAAGCTCGGAGTGAGGATGTCATATAGACCGTGAATTTTACAACAAGCAATAGAATCAACCAACGCCATGGATACATGAAATCTACCAGCAATATAGGCAACAAAAACAAAAAGAGCCGCAACGCCACAAAATGCTCTGGATCAATATAATGCAATGCTTGATCTGTGAAACGAGGACCCAACATATCTCCCCTACTGAGCAGGCAAAGCCGTCCGCGTTTCAACTTTAGCCTTAGCCTTGGTTCTTGGAGTCGACTCCGGCACCGGCTCTTCAATAGGCAACTCAGCAGTAGGCGGACTTGGCAGTACGACATCATCAGGCAGGACCTCAGGACCAGCAAGTTCCCGCTGCAGAGCCTCCAGCTCATCCTCAACCTCGTCCTCATCTTGGTTCGTCAAATGACCCGCCAGCATCTGGCTCACCTCCTAATAAAAACAGTCAGTGACAACCGAACCCCAATTCCAACGTCCTGCACAACATGGGATAGAAACTAGGAACGTACCTCCTGATAAGCTCTCGCCTCCTCAGTCTCCCCCATCAATTTCTCAACACCCTCAATGCCACCCATCTCTTGATTGATAGTCTGCAGCACCTTCGTACCCTGCTGCAACCCAAATAGCACGTCCTTCTGCACAAGCGCAAACTCCACCTGCCCAGTCAACTGCTCCAGTTGCGCAAGTTGCCCATCTGTCTTCTCCAGGAGCGACTCTTGGTATTTCTTGCGTCGGAGGGCGAGCAGTGCCCGCCGCCGATCATCGCGTGCGAGACATTCCTTGGCGATTTCCGTCTCGCGGTCTGTTAGGACGGTTATTCGTCGCTGGTATTGGTGCAGTCTGTCGCGTTGGTTTTTGAGATCGAGAATTGCCCTATATATATGCCACGGGTTGCTTGTTAGCTGGCATCACAGCACTGGGTTCCTTGCATAGGCGTGCTGGGTGGGGATGAGGGGGTCTCGTGAGGAGAACAATAGTATGCCCTGACAAGCGGGATTGAGAATGGGTTGAGGATATTGTATGTATACAATATACAGTAGTCTGCACTCACCGATCCTGGGCAGAGATCTTATGCGAACTACTCGTGTTTCCCATGTTGTTGAAGAGAAGAGGAGAACCTCCGATAAGAGTAGATGCGGGCCTAGACATGAATGACGTTATGTAACGGGCCCGTAATTACGTGTAATTTTCAGCCGATCTTTCAAATGTTTCCCATCTCCGAAATTTCGGGCCCGCGGCCTTTTCTTTTGCACAAACCAAATATCAAATCATGCCTCCTAGGAAGGGTGGCAGGCCGACCCTCAGTCAGGGTCTGGACCGTGAGGTATGTATTCCAAGATTGTGTCTTGTCGACTTTGACTGACCCCCCATAGGTCTACCAGATCGTGCGCAAGATTATTGACGACCAACCCGAGACTGGGCGCATTCGACTATCGGTCCCGACGATTTATGACACAATTAAGAAATCCAACTCGAGTTTGAACCGGAAACCGAAGAGACTTATCGAGGATAGTCTTGAGCGGGTATTGGAGGTTATCAAAGCTGATATGGGTGAAGAGGACGAGGATTCCATGGAGGGGGACTTTGAGGGACTTGAAGAGCCCGCCGCTACGGTACGTTATGAACTGCGCATGTCTTTTTATAGCTTGAATGGGGCGGAATTCTAATTGGAATTGCCATATCAGGAACCCAATGGAATGAACCAGAGCGTCGTTGGCTCGTGGGCAACAACGAAGGCCAAAAAGATCGCCGAATCCACCGCTAGCACACCGGCACCCACTGCCTCCAAGAGAAGAACGCATGGTGGAGAATCTGTGTCTAAGCGACGCAAGGCTGAGCCCGCGGATCGTTCGCCCCCCCACACATGTCAGTCTGGCCGATTTGGGTGGACTGGACGATGTTGTTCAGGAACTTGGGGACTTGGTCATTCTACCCATGACCCGGCCACAGGTCTATCTATCATCAAACGTGCAGCCGCCGCGCGGAGTATTGCTGCATGGTCCGCCAGGTTGCGGTAAGACGCTAATTGCGAACGCTTTCGCAGCGGAGCTGGGTGTGCCCTTCATCTCAATCTCTGCTCCTTCAGTCGTGTCAGGAATGTCGGGTGAATCCGAGAAAGCCCTGCGCGAGTACTTCGAAGAGGCCAAGCGTCTTGCTCCCTGTCTGATCTTCATCGACGAGATCGATGCGATTACGCCGAAGCGCGAGAGCGCTCAGAGAGAGATGGAGAAGCGAATTGTCGCCCAGCTTCTGACCTGCATGGATGAAATTGCCCTTGAAAAGACAGACGGCAAGCCCGTTATCGTACTCGCGGCAACCAACCGCCCAGACAGTCTCGATGCTGCTCTGCGCCGCGGTGGTCGTTTCGATAAGGAAATCAACATGACCGTGCCCTCAGAGCCAGTCAGAGAACAGATCCTACGTGCACTCACCCGCAAAATGCGCCTGGCAGACGACATTGACCTCAAGACGCTAGCTAAACGAACCCCCGGTTTTGTAGGCGCCGATCTCAACGACCTCGTCTCGACCGCCGGCTCAGCTGCCATCAAGCGGTACCTTGCGATCCTGAAGTCAAACAGCGGCGAAGAAATGGAGATGGAAATCGAAGGCGAAGACGATATCAGCCCGCGAGTCCGCGAACTCCGCCGTCTTATCACCCATGCTAAGGAAACCCCCATCGGGGACGAAGCAGAAGTCGTCCTCGTCTCCAACGCAGACTTCTTCACAGCCCTCCCCAAGATCCAACCCTCCTCCAAGCGCGAGGGCTTCGCCACAATCCCCGACACAACCTGGGCCGACATCGGTGCCCTCGGTGGCATCCGCGACGAGCTCGTCACTGCCATCGTCGAACCAATCAAGAACCCCGATATCTATGCAAACGTCGGTATCACCGCCCCGACTGGCGTCCTCCTCTGGGGCCCGCCCGGTTGCGGTAAAACCCTCCTCGCAAAGGCCGTCGCCAACGAGTCCCGCGCAAACTTCATCAGCGTCAAGGGTCCCGAACTGCTCAACAAGTTCGTCGGTGAGTCTGAGCGCGCTGTTCGCCAGGTCTTTGTCCGTGCCCGCTCTTCCGTGCCTTGTGTTATCTTCTTCGATGAGCTCGATGCCCTCGTGCCCCGCCGTGACGATACGCTCTCTGAGGCCTCTGCCCGTGTCGTCAATACACTCCTCACAGAGCTTGATGGTCTCGGCAGTAGTCGCCAGGGTATCTATGTCATCGCTGCTACTAATCGGCCTGATATTATTGATCCTGCTATGCTGCGTCCTGGTCGTCTTGAGACTCTTCTCTTTGTTAACTTGCCGACGCCGCTCGAGCGTGTCGATATCTTGCAGACTCTTGTCCGGAACTTGGCTATTGAGTTTAGTGAGGATCTTCGCAAGCTCGCTGAGGAGTGTGAGGGCTTCAGTGGTGCTGATTTGGGCAGTTTGTTGCGTCGCGCTGGTTACTCTGCTATCAAGCGTCGCGATAGTATTAAGTTCCTTGACTTCGTTGCTGCTAAGTCGTTTGTTCGGCCTAGTGTTACGGATTTGAGGAAGTATGAGAAGCTCAGGAGGGACTGGAGTGGCGGCGTGGTCTGAGTTTAGAGGTGGTTTGTATATGTATTCTCTTGGGATATATATGGACATTTATGCATATTTAGATCTAGAGTTTTCTTTTTTCTCCCATTTTTTCTTACTTGGGAACGTGGACATAGATACCTTGAACATTTGCTGTTTATTCAAACATTGGATAATTCAATCCTATATTCCTTCGACTATTACATACCCAGCTACAATGACCTTGAGATATATATGATAGGAGGTAAAAAGCGTTAAAGAAGCAACTTTTTTGTAAGATAACTATACAAAAGGAAGATTATGCACAAAAAATAAATGGAGAAAAACGCCCAGAAAAATGTCAGACATCATGCAACGGCATCTCAAGATTACATCCACAAGCGACACGTTCCATCGGCACCAGCACTGACAGCCCACGCCTCGCGGGGGTGCCAGTCGATATCCAAGACACCCAACTCGCCAGTGATCTTGTGGCCCTTGAGAACCTTGAGCGGGACAATGGTAGCATTGCTGAGCATATCTCCAGTAACGCTGCCGTGGAAAATCTGCAGGGATCCATCGTCCGAAGCATCCGCGAACAGCGGGTAACGGCCGCTGGGGTGGAACTTGACGGCACGGATAGCCTTGCGGTGGTAGCGGAGGGTCTTGTAGGGGCGCTGGGAGAGGTCGAGATCGTGCCAGAGCAGACGACGATCGTACGAGCCGATGATGATGTTGTCGCCGCCGGATGCGCTGGAAGAGGTCGGGTGGATGTCGAACGACGAGATCCAGCGTGCACCAGGCTGCAGGATCTTGACGAGGAGCTGGCGCGAGAGATCGTATGCGCGGATCGAGCGCTGGTTGGCGACGAACAGGATAGGTTTCGACGGGTGGAAGTGGGCGGTCTGGGGGGGGACCACCACCCTTGAGGCGGCGCCGGAAGGGGAATTGTGTCAGGTGCTTGCTGAGCGTGTGGATGGAGATTGCGACGGAGGCGGGTGTCGAGGCGCCGGAGCACACTGTCACGAAGTAGTCACCACGGCGGTGCCAGGAGATAGTCTTGGGCACGTAGCGGAGGGGAATGACAACGCACACACCGGCGTCCACGAGAGCGGACGAGGGACGGATCCAGGTTGGGGGCGCGCTCTTCTTGCCTTCCTCTGAGACACTGGGGGCCGGTCGAGAGGCGGCGAAACCCCAGCCTGCGTCGAGGAGATCCAGACTGGCCTTTTCGATTTCAGGGTCGACAATGGGAGGAACGGAGAGGAAGATATCGTCTCCTGCGGTGGCAGCGAGGATGACAGCATCCTTGCCCGGACGCCAGCGGACAGTGTTGACCGCCTCGTCATCGCTGAGCTTCACGCTCCACAGTTGGCGACCTGTAAGGAGTTCCCAGACACGGACGGTACCGTCGTCGCCACCAGTAGCCAGCCAGACTCCAGTTGGGTCTACGTTGACAGAGCGCACACGGCCCTTGTGTCCGCGGAAGACTGTGGCACAGGCAGTAGGGAAAGGCTTGAGCTCCTCAGGGCTGGGAAGCTTGGGCAAGAGACTCTCGGGGTCGATGTTCAGCTTGCTACGACGCACACGCGGAGCAAGGTAGAGATCCAAGCAACGCTCGAACTTCTCTTGGACGAAGTTGTCGTATCCAGGAACTCTGCGCAGGGAGCCAAAGTCGTGGGGTAGGTAATCCTTCTCGCGGTCCTCGGGATCTGTCTGCTCCCATTCCTTACGTTCCTTGCTATCGGGCAGGTACTCGGCAGGCGGGTGGTAACTCTCCTCGTAACCAGGGGGTGGGAGTTTGGGCGCCGGGATGTGCATGACGTGGTCAGGTCGCTCAACTTCGTCAGCCCACAGGTCGTAGTTGATGAATTCTTCCTCCTTGTCTTCCCTCTCCTCTGGCGCCTTGTAAGGAAGAATGCGGCCTTCGCGGATGGCCTTCACAAGCTTCATCACACGCTTCTGCTCGTGCTTGGATGGCACGAAACGGCGCTTGGGTTCGGGCGCGGCGCTCAGTGGCATGATCTCCTGTTCGCTGGTGAACCATTCCACCAAAGGCTCATATGGGTCGTAGCCCTCGGAGGGAACCTCATTCATTTGCACCTTGCGGAGCAACTCTAATTCTTCCTGGCTGAGCTCCAGAGGCTTGCCGGTCTTGGGGTCAGTCAGACCGGTCCAGCCCTTGGGAATTTCAATACTGTCCAACAACGCATCCAGGGCCTCTCCCTTGGCGGGACGCATAATTTTCTTTCCGTTGATGTCGTAACCAATGTGGGGATATTCGTCGTAGAACTTCAGGGGGATGTCACCAATGGTGTTAGCATTTTCATCCACCTCGGAAAGTTCCGAGTTGTCGTCGGGGTGAATTTCATCCCAGAGGTAGCGATCGTTTCCGTTGGCGTCCTTCACAATGCGGAAGTTGGGTTCACCTGCAGTTGGCTTAATTTCCTCTGTATCAGAGGGGATCTCGTCGCTGTCCAATTCCTCTTCTCCATCTTCTGAGTCGCTAAAGTCATCGACTAGCTCAACTTCCGAGTCGCTGTCGTCGTCTTCACTGTCCGAAAGATCTTTGGAGTTGTCCGACAAGGCTCCATCGAGGTTGCCTTTGCTCAATTCGTCACCGGAAAAGATACCAGCTTCCTCCTCGACATCGCGAGTGACAGCCTTGCGCTTCTTTGAAGCCACCTTGGGGTTCATGATGCCGTTCAGCGGGTGTTGTCTTGTTGCGGTAGATCCATAGTTTTTTTTTTTAGGATAATTTCTCGGGGCGCTCACCGCCCACATGACCGCCCCCATCTTATCGGGACTATCTATGATGTTGTAGTGGGTTTCCAACTATTAAAGAGTCCATTTTCTGAATAATATAGTCAAACAATGGCGCTCCCACCTGAATATGAGGGAGGTATTCCTTCGTCTACTACGGATGATTCGTCAGAGCCAAAAAGACATGCAGCATGCGACGAGTGTAGTAAGTCTAACAGGCTGATGTAACCCAAACTCTCACTGACCAGTCTGCTGCTCGACAGGAAAGCGCAAGCTCAAATGCTCCGGAGAACCAGCGGGCTGTTCACGATGTAACAAACAGTCACTTTCTTGCAACTATTCCATACAAAAACAGATGGGCCGCCCTCCCAAGAAAAGGGCGCGGACAGAAGATGAGGGGGCCAGTTGCCCAGCGCTATCGTTTGCCAAAATTTGGCCCAGTCCAGCGGACTCGCAACAATCTTCATTAGGGATGAGTCCAAGCACAACGACCTTCTCAGATGCCGACCATCTTTGTCCGCAGTTATTCTGGCGCCCTAGTATGCACCCGAATTCGCCACAGCCCCAGTCCGCAGACCAATTGTCAGGCTATGAAGACCATAGCCATACCTGGAGCCCAGGCCGTCTGAAACAGCCAAATCTTGGTGTTCCTGCATCATCTTCCCCTTGGCCTGATTTCGCGGCCATATCCGAAGCCACGGCCATGCCAATGCCATTCCCTACCCCTCCAACCTTCCCTTCTATGCACTCCCTCCCGCTCTCTCCTGCCACCTCCGTTTCTTCCGACTCTACAATATCTGGGTGTCCGTGCTTATCATACCTCTACCTATCCCTCAGTCACATGACATCGATCTCCTCCTTCCCCGTCAACTCCCACACCCTATGCTCGCTATATATCGCTGCACGAACTGCACGAGATGTGATCCGCTGCCAAGTTTGTCCCAAATCCTTTGCAACTGGCCTTCAAAATATCATGTTCATAGGGACTTTATTAACTGTCGTGGCGGACTCATGGCTGCGCGTCTCACAAGCTGATCCTGTCGAACTGGGGATACAATCCGCGCCTCCGGATTTCGTGTCTGAGGCGGCCCAAAGCCCTGACCCAGCACAAGTTTGGAAAAAATGGCTCCGCGACGTTGTTCGTCGCGCTGTCATTGGTGGTTCCGCTGGGCCAGGTGCTATGCTTGCTTGTTCTTGGCAGCCAGCTCTGCTATCCATGATTATGGAAATTGAGGATCGGCAACGCCGCTGGCATGAACCTGGGCAACATCCACTTGGGGAGCATAATCCACTTGGGGATAGTCATTCAGTATCCACGTCGGACTCAGCTCACTCAGAAGATCAAGACAAGCCCGCGGATAAGCAGTTTTTATGCCTCCGTGTGGTTGGGAGTGCTAGAGAGGTGATCAAAAAATTCAACTTTGATCCCTCAGAATACCCCGAGGGCGTTGAGCCGGTCACTGCGACGAATACAGGGCACACGGGTTCGCATCATACATGAAAATTTTGGTTCATCAAAGCTTGGGTTTGTCTGTTTGATGCACTTCGAATATTTGAGACTATGTGGAGTTATTGTTATATACCATTGGGCATCAGATACGATATAAACCTACATACATTGCTTCGCTGGCACGAGGCTAGATTGATCACTCCAGTTCCCGGTAATTTGACCAGCGGTGGCGAGAAGGTGTGGCTAGGGGCGACTAAGTGTGCACCTGCACCTTCTTGAGGCCATTCAGCCTGTATGCTACACATGTTGAATAATATACTACAGGAGTAATATACTAAACAGCATGTAACAATGGAATTGAATTTTTCACAGAAGGTGTGAAAAAAATTGTAAAACTATTTAATCTCTTAATACATGGAAATGAAGCCATATTTATATAGAATCATCTACCCGTCATCATGAAACTTGCATTTTGTGGTGAGAGAAACGGAAAGAATATAGGAAATGAGGGGTCGATGAAGGTGACGATGCATTGGAAGCAGCCTGAATTGCAATGTTGTATTGTCATTTCAGGATCCTCGAATCTGTATAGAGGAATAGGTGATAGAGGCGTCAAACTGCATCGACGCCGCTAATCTCGATTCCGTAGCAGTCGTGAATTCAAGAATTAACACGTGCAAAAGAAGCAATGGATACACTATGTATTCTTTTCTCTTTTACTTTACTTTATGTCTATATATATATATATATATGTGGAAATGCCGGAAAATACTCTCTCCCGTGAGGGGAAATTTATAACTTGGTAGTACAGTGTCTTGACCAAGGTTGATATGTCATTGACCATTTCATTAATTTTTGTTGTACAAGCATCAGGTCAGTGAAATGAGCCCCATTGTCCCTCGAATGCCTGTCCATGTAGATGACGCCGGACCATGTGGATATGTAACAAGAAAACTGTATCAAAAACGCGAAAAGAAAGAGAACCTGCGAGAGAAGTAGAACGGCACAAGATCACTCGTCATCCTCATCGTCCACCACGTAGCGGTTCTTCTTTCGGGCAGGAGGTGTGCCAGCCCTGGCTTGAGGCTCTGGCTTGCTACGAGCAGCCTTCGCAGGTGCAGCCTCTACATCATCTTCACCTTCAGCGTCCATGTCTTCATCCTCCAGCTCCTCTTCTTCATCTTCGGCTTCTTCCTCCAGTTCCTCATCACTGCCAACCAAGAATCCATCGTCCTCGTCGTACTCGTCTTCTCTGTTACGGGCCCCACGAGAGTAGTCTTCTTCTTCGTCGTCGGTGTAGATCTCGCCGCGGCGGTTTTGGCGGCGAGGCTTGGCACGTGGACGAGTTGTAAGCAAACCGCCATCTTCAAGGCCACCGACACTAAGACCGCTAGGTCCAGTGCGAGTAGCGCCATGGCGGCGACCGCGGTCGGCCTCGCGATCAGCAAGTTGCTGGCGACGGCGCTCGGCCTTGATAGCTTCCTTCTCCATCATTTCGGCACGTCTGCCAGCCAACTCGGGATCCTCTGTTAGTTCATAGCGCGGCGCAGTGCCAGCTGCGGTCTGCTTGCTACCACGAGCAGCAGCCGCCAATTGTTCTTGCAATCGCTGAACGGCATCGTCTGTTTCCAAGGTGGTCGGGAGAACAGTCAGACCTTGCGTGATATGTGAGGTCAATCGGAAAACCTGGGCTGTTTCCAGTCCAGCAGCGAGATAAACGTGAGAGTCCAGCTTGTGGTCATAGTCGCCGGACTTGGTGAGAGGTGCGAGGGGTTTGGATGCGATGCGGTATTGCTCAAGGGGAGCGGAGGCGAGTTGAAGAGTGATAGAGCCATCCTCCCATTTAATCATGCGGGCATTGGACTGCAAAAGAGAGTCATCCGCGGGATCCTTGCGCCAGCATAGGGAGGTAGCAGCGGTCTGGTAAGGCGGTGGGACGTAAGTCTCGGGATTGAATTCTTCTCCTTCGATAGAGAGGAAATCCGGCACGCGCATTGTGTAGACCTGTTACAATAAGTTAGATCAACATCAAAGGCTTCAAGGTAGAAGCTCCTCTTACCTCTCCATCGTTGGTCAATGGCACCGGCGCCCGAGCAAGATCCTGGTCTGCAACATTGACTTCCTGCTGCTCCTCGACCACATCATCCATTCGGTCTTCGCGCCGATCATAGCGGTTCTCATCGTCACCTGAGTCAAGTTGTTCATCGTCTAGGTTGCGGTGGGGTCTAGCAATTTATCAGTACCTAGCCCTTGTCGCTTTGGTGTGGTTTGCATACTCAATATCTTCGAGTCCGCCCTCTCCGTCCGAGCCGAAGAGATCGTCGCCTTCGTCCATTTGGTCGGCGCCAGAATCATTGGCATTGCTGTGCGCAGGGCTCTCATGGCCATTGCTGGGGCGTCGGACGCCCTCCTCATCGGAGGACATGGTGAATAGAATTTATTGGTGTTGCAAGGTCGTAGGTGTGTGGAGGTAAGAGTGTCGATAAAAAAGGAATTGAATGTATCCTTGATATTAAATTGGGAGTAAGCGATCCGATATATCGTCAATAGTGTACTGACAATTGTGCTATCGGCCATTCAAGACGGAGCTCCCATAATTCGATTGACGGTCGGTGTTTATGTATTATCCGATTCCGGACCAAAATGGGACTAGCGTCTCGATGGCCCAGACCAAAAGGGGATCCTCAAACGTGTGGGCATCTCACCGTCTCGTCCCTCATCCCTGTTATTTTCTTGATTTGAAGCATTGCAGATCAATTTCAAAGATGGCGACCTTCTTCCAGAGCGTGTAAGTAATGTTGCGCCATTGTGGACTTGTTGCAATCGGCTGTTCGATCTCCCTTCTACCTTTACCCCCTCATACTGCATGAGGAATCCCCCGGCGCCACAAATACAAAGGAGCATTCTATGCCTTAAAGTCTAATATCTCTCCTGGCGCCTCCTGTCGTTCACATCTACTCTTACTTCTTTAATATATGCCCACTTCACTCTTAAACAGCTATACCTCGCCACAAGCACCTGCTAACTCTATCTTTGAATACAGTCGCCAAGGATTTGGCCGGGGAGGAAACAACAAGAGCAACAATCCCCCCAAAAGCCCAGCACAGGCCTCTACTCCCCAGCATCAAGCCACCATGTCGAATTCGCCTTCGATTTCTAGCAGTTTGTCGGTGGAGACTCAAGCGAATGACCCCGAGGGACCCAAATACTTCTTCCAGGAGAAGTATGCCCCGCTGAATGTGAGGGGCAACTTCTTGACCCTCTGTGCTTGCCCGAAGAATGTGGAGCTGGGAGAGTGGCTGGCTCACCAGAGTAAGCAATATGGAAGCTTATCTTGAGAGCGGGGAGGCTAATGTGTTTCTCCTTTAGTCGTTGAACAATATCGCCTACTCCACGGTATGCTTCAGGTTATCCAGGAGGTGAACAGTGTGACCGGTCTACCTATCTGCAATGAGAACACTTGCCCAACAATGTCCGCTGGACGGTATGTGGAGTATGGCGGGGTAGATTAGGAACCGAGCTAACGATTCTAAAGGCTGACCTATACCTGGCTTGTTGACGGCCGCGCCGCCAAAATTTCCGCGCCGAAGTTCATCAACCGCGTCGAGAAATGGATCGTCAGCAAGATCCACGACCCTGTCATGTTCCCTACCGAAAAGGTCAACGGCACTCCTGAGACCTTTGCCATCAAAGAGGCCAATGGCGCATCAACAACACCCTCCGATCCCGCTAACCCAGATGAGTGGATCGGCAAGTCCAGTGGCTTCCCACCAACCTTTTACAAGGACTGCCAGGGTATCATGAAGCAGATGTTCCGCTGCTACGCCCATCTGTACCATGCTCATTGGCTCAACCCATTTTGGCACATTAACAAGCACGATGTCCTCAACATGTGCTTCGTTCACTTCGTGACAGTTTCAAAGTACTACGGACTTGTGTCCGACAAGGAGATGGAGCCCATGCAGCCATTGATTGAGTTGTTCATCAAGCAGCAGCGGGTTCCCCCAGAGGCGCTCAACGGTGGCCACTGGGCCCAGCAGGCCGCCACTTAAGCTCCACCGGTCTGGAGTTGCACCTTTTTGTTTTTACATTGACGACCATGACATGTCCGCTAACCTGGAGTTGGGCCGCGCTGTCTTACTTTGTTAGTATTCTGCTTTCTCCTGCCATATCCACAAAAAAATGGGCGAATTTGCGATGATATGATACAGAGCTGGGGCTTTGATTGAGCATTTAGCATGCGCTGTGAATTATTCTACTTGATGATCTTGCATATCCTCATCCAGCGTCAGCTGGTCATTGCATGTTTTTTTTAATTTACTCATTGCAATACATTCATCTGATCATAATTCCATAACGTGACTTGGGGTTGTAAATGATCTACTTAGATACATTCCATGTTGTCTGGACTGGTGACTCGCGTCTGCCTAGGGCCACAGAAAATGTGAGTAATCCCTAAGGCTTGGGGGTAGTCATTCATCGGGATGGCCGTCTCTTAGCCGTTAGATCCAAGCTTGTCAATCGTACTGTCAAGTATGCATGCTGTGAAACATAGCCAATTGACATAGGTCGATCTTCGACCCACACGAAAATGTACTAAAGTGCCCGCAGGTAACAGTGATCGAGAACCACTGACGCACTGGTGAGGATGCTCTTGAAGATCCGAGCGGTCCAAGCCAACTTAAAGCTGGCTGTACGTAGATGACCCACCGAATTGGTCACAGATAGACCCCATCCCCATCCTCCCGATCGTTGGACTCCTGTCCTGCACCGGCCGCAGGCTCAGTCCCAATCTCAGTCCCATTTCCATTTGTCATTGGCACATCTGTCAAAGCGTCTTGTCCCTTGTCGATCTTAAGCTCATCAAGCTCAATCCAAGGCTGTCCACGATTCTCGACCTCGGTTTTCAGTAACGCGATCCGTTCATTCATGGAAACTGCCACGCCCTCATTTTCAGCGACATACCCCTCCAGCTCCTTCTTTTCTTCTTCTGAGTCGTTGCTTTCTGTTAAGAATGCACGGAGCTCAGCATTCGAGCGGTGCAGGTGTGCGATGGAGTTTGTGAGCTCGGAGACTTTGCTGTAGAGGACTGCGATGGGGAGCTCTTTGATTGCTTCAGCAAAGGCTCCTGGGGTTATGGGGAGAGCTTCAGTTGACATTTTGATGGTTATTTTGTGAGGGGTGTAAGGTAGAGTTGGGATCGATGCGGGCTGATCTCCAAAGCTGCTTGATTGTTATCTGGTTATCATCACGTGGGGTTTATACATCATACATCAGCTGCGGATGTGGGATATGTTGACGGTTGGTGTTGAGTATTGTTGGATCAGGAAAGTGTAGAATTTATGATATTATAGCTTAGTTTCAGGATATATCTCAAAGAATAAAGCGCGCGCATTCGAACCATTCGAACCATACCTATCATTTCCCCATCTTCTTGGTTTATACCTGCAACCGCGGTCTCGGAACAACCCTACAGCCGTGCGGCCAACTGATGCCACCAAAAAGATCCCCGAACACTCAACCACCACCCCATACTCCGTGGTTCTCTCCGAGCCCTCGCTCTCCAGTCACAGGATATGAGCAATGCGGTCTGGGCCGTATGGCGGGCCCCATGCCCAGGGCTCCGCACCTCCGTGCTGCCAGTAACATTCCGGCCTGTCAGTCGCGATCTCCGCATTACCCCATGGCGCATGTACAGCAGCACATCGCGCCAATCCACGTTGCCAATCCCGAACCTTCTGTCCCAACTACTATCTCGCCCGTCTCGACCAACCCCAACCTCGATATCTCCACAACGATTCAACCCGGTCTCTACCCCCCGCCGCTTCAAACGTACATCCGCCGCATCTCCAAAGCCAAAGCCTAAATCGGATCCCTCGGAGGTTCACCCTCGTCAAAAGCCCTTCTCCGATGCCGAGATCAAAGCTATCTTTGGCCCCGTCAAGTTCAACGCAAAGCTAGGAAACCGTATCCTGGCCGTCCTACACGGCCACCGTCTGACCGGCACGCTCGATGCGGACTTGCCAATTGACATTGTCCGTGCTGTCAACCAGCAGCAGCTTGATATTGCCATGGAATGGCTCCGCAATGAGTATCCAGTCGACGAGGACGCTGCTATCTTCGCCCGAATTGAGCGTGAGGATCGCGCCGCGGAAGAGAAGCTCGTGCGCCGCGCTGAGAAGCTAGGCTTGTATAAGCCGCAGAGCGGTTCATATGACGCTGAGCTTGGCGAGGAGGGCTCCCCTTACGGCAAGAGTGTTTTGAAAGAGGCCCGTGAACGGAATGAGAAGCGCCTGCTGGCTGAACAGGAACGGAAAAGGCAAGAGTGGCTCGATGGCGAGAAGGAAGAACACGAACGGTTGAAGCGCGAGTTTGGGAAGAACACTTCCCTGCAGCAGTACCAGGAGGCTGCGCTTACTGAGGGTATGTATACTAGAGTTCGACGTTGGATGATTGGTATTGGTGTTGACATTTTTAGCTCGTCCCCGTGCGGATCCTATCGAAAGGCCATATCTCGCTTGGGTCCAGAAGCATCATATTGCCGCTACCAACGAGAGTCCCGAGTCGATGAACATCACCAATGTAAGGGTGGCTCATTCTGTGGAATTGTTTGGTGGCTAACCATCTTTGAACTGGCAGTCTCAGCGTCTGCTCGCTCCGCTTCTATTCTCCATTGTAGTTCTCGCCCTTTGCTATACCTTCGCTCAGAAATATGAATTCCCAGCACGAAAGGACCGCATCATGCCAGATGTGCCTCCTGCTGTGGCTACTGTGGGTGCCATCGTGGCAGCTAATGTAGCAGTCACCTTGCTATGGAAATACGTACCTCCGGCGTGGAAACTGCTTAATCGTTACTTTGTGATTGTGCCCTTCTATCCCAGCTCACTGGGTATGATTGGAAGCACATTCAGTCATCAGACATGGAGACACCTTGGCACTAATATGATGGTTCTGGGACTTATGGGAACCAGAGGTATGTATTATAGTCAGTGGAAGCACCAGAAAATATGGGTTCTAACTTTTTTCCTATTCTACAGTTCACGATGAAATCGGCCGTGGAAACTTTTTGGCTATCTACTTTGCTTCCGGTGTCATGGGATCTGTCTTCTCATTGACACGCAGTGTCATCCTCGGCCGCCTGGGCATGACCTCCCTTGGAGCTAGTGCTGCAACTAGTGGTATCGTTGCCGCATGGTGCATGTCTCACTTCAAGTTTGTCCCCCGCCACTCCAGCTGTTATTCTATGTGGCACATATACTGACCCTTCCCTAGTGACAAACTCACCATTTGGATTCTTCCTCAGGGGCTCCAAGAGCAGGTCTGGACCTACGGCTGGGTCTTCCTTGCCTGCCTGGTCGGCACCGAGGTATTCAGCTTAGTAGCTCCAGCATTCTTATTCCGTGCCTGGCCTCTCTCCCGACTGACCAAGATGGACCATGCTGCCCATCTAGGTGGGTATGTTACCGGTGCCGGATGTGGATATACCCTCATGCAGCAAAAGAAAGAGCGTGAGAGAAAGGCGAGACAGTCAAGGTGGATCTAAAGTCTCATCAATAAAGATCTGGTGACCCTTTATGGGTTCCAATTGTATCATACTGGCGTTACTAAGGCAAATTCTAGCCTTTCATCCTACTCATTTACTTAGATTACCATTTTTTTTCTCGCTGAATTGTTCCATTCAAAATATCCTAAGGGCAAAAAATAAAATATCCCAAACCTCTCCACAAATCTCACCTCACTCCAATCCCCAAGATCTACTGCGACACAGTAACCACAGACCACGGATTCAGAACCATGTACTCAGGCTTACGCCAATGCAAAGGGGTATCCAACAACCGATCCTCAGGATACACGGGCGGCTGACGGGCCCGGAAAAGGAAGTGCTTGTCAATAGAAACGGTCCCCGCGCGAACGAGATTCACCCACCACAGTGCAGCATACTCAACCTGAAACATCAACCTCTTCTTATCTTGCTGGGGTGATTCCATCTGGATCGGGAACGAGACGCAATACTTCCCCAAGCCGTGCTGAGCAGTGTCGCTCCAACCAACCAGGTTCTCTGCGATTGTGTTACATACATGCACTATAATCTCCAAGTCACTGGTGTCCATGCCCATGGTGGGTGGGAGAGCCACATTACCCCAGATCCAACCTGGTTGGCTGTTGTGGGGGTCCTTGAAATGGAATCGGTGGCCGTGTTCGAGCTGGCTAGACTGGAATATACTCGGTTGGAAATTGGGCATTGTGGCGGTTGGTTGACTGGATGACTCCCGTTGCAACGATGCGATGTGTTCTTGGGTGTTCTGATTTTCCTTTTGCTAGCAAATTAGCAAATGCTTTTCGGGCTGATGGTGGTGAGATAGAGTCGGGGCGAGGACGTCAAGGGTTTATATACTAAGGAACAAGCCGTTTATTCTGATCATTGGGTAACAATAATGAAAGGAATCAGTCCTTTCATAGCTATAATGCCTTTCTCTGGTCTTTGAGAAAGCTCACTCCTCTCTATACTTTTTGTTTGGCCCGATGTTCCATATTAATCATCTCTATTGTTTATATATGTTCTTTGGTCATCAGAATGGCTTTGTTTATAGAAGAAAATACTGCGAAGAAGACTAGAGATAAGCGCTGTCCATATTGCCAGAACACTGTGTATTAGTTAGAATATTAGCCCTCTGATAACTGGTAATACTATTGAAACCTTTCTAAGTTATCAAGTGACAAGAGTGTTATACAAATCTTACTCCTTTAGCACCGGAATATTCAAATACAGGAAAAAGTAGTGCATTTATTGCTATAGAATTCAGATAAACCTGAACACTCACGTCTGAAGAAGTCAACCCCAATACAATGAACCGACAAAGAACAATCTACATAATATTCCAAGGATCCATCAGAACTTCTCCTACATCCAACATGTCTGCTAGTCTCACCCTCTTACGACGAGTTTGAACAAAAATCATCCGTTGATCTAGAGTGACTTTCCTGGTGTCGATCTGATTAATCCAATAATCCGCAAGATTTCGAGCAAGAAGAAGGTCGGGATGCGTAGGGTCAAACCTATGCGACTTGGGCATAGGCGTATCCGGATCGCGCTTGATAGGGATCGAGAGACACTTTTTACCTATACCATGCATTGCCTGATCTTCTATACTGAACTCGCCGTTTTCAATTTTACGCTTTACCGACAACATAATTGCCGAATCCGGAATGCCGCGATGATCCATGTCTTTGGGGAACCATACCGTAACCCAGTAGTAGTCGCTTCGGTCGCCGGCGGGCTCGGCGAAATATTGCCCGGTTGTGCCTTTATACACACTTGGTTGGAACATGCTTGGCCTGGCGGGGGTTAGTGGACGTTTGGCCCCGGACCCATTGTTTCTCGCGCTGGTTTGTGGACGGAAAGAAGGCCCGGGACACCCATCGCTTCTCGCAGTGGTTAGTGGACGTGTAGAGGGCCCGGGACACCCGTCGCCTCTCGTAGTAGTTGGTGGACGTTTGGAAGGCCCGGGACACCCATCGTTTCTGTGAAGGGTTGCATTTCGATCCGTGGACATCGAGTGTTTATAAGATGGTAGTCGATGTACAATATCTAGTCTATGGCCTGGGAAATAAGTTGGGTTGTTCATAGTAGAAATATGCTCTTCTGGGAGATGCCGGTGACAATGATAGAACTCGATTCGAGGACATGGAGGGTTTATAAAATGATAGTAGAGATGCAATATCTGGAGTATTTCATGGGAAATGACAAAGCCCTTTCATCGCTACAATGGCTTTCTTCATTCTTTCAATGGCTTTGGTCTTTGGTAGAGATATAGTCTTTGTGTACTATGTATAGTTCTACTCAAAGTATGAGCCTTACGGCAAATATCCATGGACTCGTCTATATTTCTATTGATTATTAAACTAATATGAGGCATGTAGAAAATATTTATCTCTATTATCAATGTCCTTGGAAGGATCCATGGATGCTAAGAAAAATTTCATATGCGACAGAAGTGGAGTTGACAGTCTCACCAAATAGAAACGATAAAAGTAGTAGACACATGGGTACTTCGTACTCGGGAATTGTGTGTGATTTATATGGCTACTTAGGCATTAGTGACTTAGATATCTGGCTACATGGGTATAGGTGCATGTACTGGCTACGGTAAAATTACAATCACTTCGACAGCTTTGCTTGAAAAAGAATTTGATATTTCTACCTTGAAATAATTCCCAGATTCCATTGGACCAGTCACAACTTGACCATCTCCGTGGTATCGGCAATATAGCTAATCGGCCTTTTCTCTTTGTAGGGGATTACGACTAAAAAGCCCACAGATTACCGACACCCAAAAATCACCTCCCGGTCAAGATTAGCCACCCCAATACGAATATACTCGAGCCACTGATTCCCATCAGTCTCCGCACGAGTCAAGATTGTAGCCGTGTCAGCAGAACTAGTTGGAATAGGGATCGAGATACAAGCCACTCCCATGTTATGCAGTGCCACTTCGCTCACGACGGCTCGCCTGGTTTGGATATGGTGAAGGGCATACCTCACGATATCCTCGTCGCTATGGGTAAGTTCCATTTCTTCAGGAAGAACCACGGTGACCCAATCAGCGGCCTCGTTGTCTGGATCCTCCGACAACTGAGAGCCTATGTTGGCCCAGGTTTCATCGTCAAAACTTTCCAAATACTCAGTTCGTATAACGAATACACTGCTCTGTCCCATGTCTGTTGAGATGGATTAGTGGATGGAGTGGGAGTTGGGGGGACAAGACCTTTGTTACTAAAGCTGCCTTGGATAGAGACGCTGCTTTTGCTCTATGAATGAAAAGTTTGCTAGTTGACGACCTGAGACGCACGACTGAAGGCAATGTTTCTTATATGGTGAATACTCAGATATAATGAACGTACTTTTGGAGGAAACAAAGACTCATTATTGTCAGAATAGCCTTGTACTGTCTTTGATAGAGTCTACAAGACCCTGGACGCAGTCGTCTATGTCTACGTGAAACACTTGATTTCTTGACAAATGAGCCAAAGCCATCCCATGTCCTTTGTTCTGATTCAATCAACTGATGAAATATTGACCTCGGTGATCCGGGAGACTCTTTGTTACTCAGTCTCTTTTATACGATATTGATTCGAGTCTTTGTACACTCGATTCGTGTTTTATCGGAATGAAACCCCTGAGCTCCTTTGTCTTTTTTTTGATACTCGGCCAAAAGGAACAAGGGCATTATGGGTTCAAGACCGAGTCTAATAATATAGAATTATTCTGACAAAATGGACCCATGAGACAACGACTTTGTCAGCGAATGGCCTTTGTGTTCTTTGTATCTTTTATTGTCAAGTCTCGAGGTAGACTTTTTTTTCGAAAATTCTAGTCAAACATCTTCAGAATGTCTTTGTGTTATTAATTTCCTTCTTTTGGGAGGCTATAGTTGTCCAATGCCATTTCATCTTACAAAAGGGAACCTCCGCTCCCCGACTTGGGATAGAAATTCCACACAACCATCTCAACACAGCAAACCAACATCCACAAACATAAGCAACTGAATTGACTATTTAGCTCGACAGATTCCTTCATTAACACGTTGCACATAAGCATCTTTCTACATTGTAAGCTGCCCATCTATTGTGAGCACTTCTTATGGCTCTTACTAACTTCTTCCAGGACTTTTCTACCTATATCGACTGGATATTGTTTTCCCTTTGCTTTGGCTTCGTCCTGTGCTTTGGATCTTTAACTTTCGTAATTGTTCATTGTATCGTGCAGGTGGTCCAGGCAGCCGTGGCTTTCTACCTATTCGACATCCTTTATTACTTCATCTACGAGGAGACAAGTACAGAGTTCTTCGCCGAGCTCATCTCCCATATCCTCTCCGCACGTTTTGAGCTCAAGAGCTTTATTCTACTCCTGTGCCTACTATTCACCATCCATCACTCTATTAAGGAGATTGCATCTGTCCTCTGCGAAAGGCTTCTCGCGCCAAACACAACCATCATTCTAGATTGTCCCAAGCATCGTGAGTATCGCATCCAGTCCTTCGTCGACGCCTACGACCGAAGGCCAGATACTATACTACTCTAGCAACCCAAAACACCTAAGACTTAACTTTCTAACAGCCATGCAGAGCCCCCAGCTCCCCCAGCTCCCCCAGATCGATGATGAGATGGCCCGCATTCATCCCCTTAAGTGGAAGAACCCTTCTACATCTACTAACTCTGACACCTCCAATGATTCTGACTCTGTACCCACTTCAGTATTCTTCCCGTCTTCTTCGAATCGTCATATGCGCCATCCTTGGGGTGTGCTCGATTATCACATGTACCTCTCACACATCGAAAGCAAACGCGACGAACTCCGTCGCAAGAAAGAGTGCCACCTCCTAGAGACCACTGGCTTCAGACAAGTCACCCTACACGACGAGCCGGAGCTCCACAATATCCGAGCCAGCACAAACCCCACAGTAGTCTTTGTGAGTCTTCCCGTCCCCGACATGCAGGACGACTGTAGCAACGCCAAGTTGGTGCTCGGCTTCGATCTGAAGTCCGACCACCTGCACGGTTATTTCTTCGAGTCCGGTTTTCCGATTGAGAACTACGAGGACCTCTGGCAGGCCTGGAATCAGGGTGGAGGCGAGCTTGTTGTTGATATTTCTGTCGAGCGTTTCCTGAGTGTTATTCGCCATACTATGCAGCAGCAGATTGAGATCCTCGAGATTGGCATCCTGCACCACTATGGTCTGACTACGCGTGTGTTCCAGGCTGGCCTGGATATGGTTATTGCTGTGCAGTTCTTGCAGTTCGTGGATGACTTCGCTGAGCTTCTTACTGAGGAGACTTATGAGCTTCGTGGACTTTATTTGCCTTTCCAGGATGAACTGCGGAATTTACTTGAGGGTGGCTCCCGGGATGCTTGGTTTGCTGTTCGTGATGGACTTGATATCCAGCAGTATCGTCAGAAGCAGTTGAAGAAGGTTGTTGCTTCCGGTTTGTTCCATGGACAGAATGCGGCCGTGCTGCGAGAGGGGCCTGAGAAGAATTCCCAAAAGGAGAAGACGTCTCGTCGCGTTAAGATTATTCCACGTCACTCGTCTCCATGGTCATGGTCGAAGCTACAGATGCAGGTCTTGGTGAGTGCTCTTTTCATTCTGTGTTTCTGTTCTGTCTTCCAGCGCGAGCGGGTTATGTGTGTGGGGATGTTTTGATCGAGGGCTTCATCAATATTATTTCAAAGTTTTCCGAACCAATTTTTAAGATGGTCCATAATTTTGGCAGGTACGGAGTAGTAAGTAGGGTTTCCGCATGTAGATCAGTAGATACAGTAAGGCTGTGGTAGGCCGAGGTTGAGCGGGAATCTGCGGATACATAAAAGTCTGTGCGTTATTCCATGACCCATACGGTAGGCATTATTAGATAGTTACATATTTATGTAGGTTTGTACATGTATAAGTACCCAAGACATGAAATCATGAAAATCATGAAAATCGACGAAAATCCATGAAAATCCAAGAAACCCACCCAGGGCCACCCTGATCGAAGCTAAAAGTGCACCGCCACCCTCACTGGCCCAATCAGGAATAGCCAGAAACAACTTATGTGGCGCTACGTGGCTAGACTGGATTGTGGCTGCTATCATCTTCTCTCCCATTGGTCAGGTCATCACCGGAAAGCCTTGGCAGCGTCAGAGCTGTTCGTTTGGAGTCGAGCTGTAACCTCCTTTATTGCCAAGGCAGCGGGCCCAAAGGTTCAGATCTGCAGCTCCCAATCTCGCTTCGTTTCTTGTTTACCTCAGCCCTGTAGCCCTATCACATTCGAGTCTGCCTAATTCTTTCCTTTCGTCCCTACCCCATTCCCGCTCAATTGTGTCTAATAACCCGTGAGACTGCGACTCGAGTCCTCGGTGCTTAATTCCCTCCTCCACCCTCCGGTGATATCCCTGAATCACATTAATTGCCTTTATTATGGCTGAATACAGCGCACAGCCCGTCAACGGTATAGGAAGCCCAGCCCAAGATCTGAAAGTTGCGCAAACTAACCAAGTATGTTTTGCAATCGCAGGGATGCCTCAAAATGGAGAAACGGGACAACAGCTCACGCGCGGCTCGAACGACCGTTTTGAGCTCATCTCCGGTCCCCTAATCAACCTCAAGAACATGCACTACGAAGCTACGACCACCTGGCACGGCAGTGTCTTGATTGTCACCAAGCCAACCCAGGAGCAGCCCCTACTGCGCCTACGCCAGGTAGGCGCCGTGGATAGCGGAACCCAGAACGACGATGGCAGGGTCCCGACAAGTCAAACAATCGAAGGCCTCAAGCTTTACGAGGATCCCCTGAAAGCGTTCTGGCGATTCTCGCTCACCGTACCAGTGGCCGCATTCGAGGCGCGCTGGGCGTACGACATCCCTGGTCTGTACAACGAGTCCGACGCCCAGGTCCCGACACAGTGGGAATTCGTTGTTCCTGCAGAAGAACAGTCCATGCGTATCATGTTCCACTCGTGCAATGGCTTCTCCGTCGGCACAGACATGAATGCCTGGGTGGGGCCGAACCTGTGGAACGATGTGATGCGCGTGCATGGCGAGAAGCCATTCCATGTTATGGTTGGCGGCGGTGACCAGATCTACAACGACGGTATTCGTGTGGATGGCCCGCTCAAGCCTTGGACTTTGATTTCGAACCCGCACAAGAGGCGCACCCATGACTTCGATAACAAGATGCGTGCTGATTGCGATGACTACTACTATGCCAACTATGTCCGCTGGTACAACACTGAGCCATTCCGCACGGCCAATGGCCGCATCCCCCAGGTCAATATCTGGGATGACCATGATATCATTGATGGATTCGGCTCGTACACGGATCACTTCATGAAGTGTTCTGTCTTCCGCGGTATCGGCGGTGTCGCTTTCAAGTATTACTGTCTCTTCCAGCACCATATTGCTCCTCCCAAGTCGACTTTCACTACCGATTCCCCGCAGACTATGCACGCTGTTAATGGAACTTCCGGTGTTGACCCGCGTCAAGTGGAGAACACCTACGTTTTGGAGAACCAGCTCGAAGACGACAGCTGGATCATTGGCAAACGGCCCGGTCCGTACGTTGAAGAGCGCAGCCGAAGTCTCTACATGCGCTTTGGCAAGCGCATTGCCTTTGTGGGTCTGGATGCCCGCACAGAGCGCACCCGCCATCAGGTCAATTACGAGGACACCTACGATCTCATCTTCGACCGGTTGCAGCGTGAGATCGCCGACGCTAACGGCGACATCAAGCACCTGGTGGTATTGTTAGGTGTGCCAATCGCATACCCACGTCTCGCCTGGCTGGAAAACATTCTCACATCCCCATTGATCGCGCCGATCCGGCTGCTGAACAAGCGCTTCGGTGTGGCAGGCGGCCTCTTCAACGAGTTCGACGGCCAAGTCGATCTCCTTGACGACCTGGACGACCACTACACTGCGCGCCAGCACAAGCGCGAGCGCAAGATGCTGGTCCAACGCCTCCAAGAGTTCGCCCGCAGCAACAGTGTGCGCGTAACGATTCTCGGCGGCGACGTCCACCTTGCCGCCGTCGGCCGTTTCTACTCGAACCCGAAACTCAATCTCTCAGGCGAAAACGACCACCGCTTCATCGTCAACGTCGTTAGCAGCGCTATTACAAATAAGCCCCCACCCCAGGCTGTCGCCAATCTGCTCGCCCGCAGAAACAAAATTCACCATCTTGACCGCGAATGCGACGAGACTCTCATGCCGTTCTTTGACAAGCAACCGGGCGGCAAGGAGAAGAGCGCCGCCTGGAATAAGGTCACCATGCCATCCCGCAACTACGCCATTCTCACCGAGGTTGTCACCCCAAGTCCCAGAAACCCCGGTGTCCTCGAAGGCAGTTCCGCGAAACTGGATCGTCTTCCCAAGGATGGCCATGCACCATTGCACAAGGGCGAAGTCGATGCCGGAACGACGCACAGCGCTGCTGATGGGTTTACCTGTGCAAGTGGCATGTATGGCGGACTTGACGTTGCCGTCCGTGTTGAGATCGACCCTCAGGACCGTAGTGCTACTACTGAGGGATATGGATTTAGTATCCCGCCCCTGTTGGCTACCGAGGGTCCCCCGTCTACCGGTCACCGACTTAGTCTGCACTCGCGCAGGTCTCAGGGCCGGCCGTCGACGGCTCAGTAATTGTCTTTTCTTTTCTTTTTATGTAGGGGGTTTCTGTATATACCTAGGTACCATATGCTACCGTTCGTAATGTTTGTTGTTTACTCATTTTTTTGGGGGGGGTTTCACATTCTTTTGATACCTCATTTTTCTTTTAATTTCTATAAAATCATAATTCATTCTCTATGTTCTATGTCTTATCCAGGTATATCCTATCCTATCACATCTCGAAGCCAATCTCGCAGATCAAATGCGGAGAACTTCCCCTCGCATGGATTCAGTTGCTTTTTAGGGTTAGGCCTGGCGTCAAGGTTTCTCTTATCTTGTCTTCTTTTATTTACTTCCAAACCAACTTTTTCGATTGATTATCTTTCTTGTGTATATGAAGATATGCAGATATGAAGAAACCCAATAGGAAGATACTATGCCCGTAAACCCCCCTGTAGCCTTAGTTTCACCTTTTTATCCTTGAGACGCCACTGCAAACCCGCGTTTATCTTCACCTATCGCTGCAGAATGCGAGACCCTTCCTCTTTCGGACTGCATTATTTACATATGTACTTTGGTGGCGTGTTATACGACATGAGAATCCTTGCTATTCGCTGCACCTCCGCATATTATTGGGTTACGCGTTGACTGTAATTCGTATCATCGGTGTATATAAATCCCTCCTCTTTCCGGTTATCCCAATAGCTTGCAAAAGCCAGCTATTTATATACTCCACTCCTATCCAACTGCAGACAACGTCTGCTGGACATATCCCTTCTAACTGTTGACCTGCTACCGTCATCATGGATCTCCAGAAGGAAATTACCCCTTCACCTCCTTCCCCCAAGACCATGAAAAGGGCACAATCGAAAACTTCGAACTAGACCGTCTGGGCTACAAACAAGAACTACGTCGCAACCGATCAGTCCTAACCCTCCTCTTCCAAACCCTCGCCATAGCAGCAATCCCCTACGGCGAAGGTTCACCCCTCCTCTCCGCCATCTATGGCGGCGGTCCCCTCTCAATATTCGTAGGCTGGATTGTTGTTTGCGTCTTCGATCAATGTATCGCCTTCTCTCTCGCCGAGCTCGCCTCCCGCTATCCAACCTCCGCAGGCCCTTACTACTGGACCTTCCAAATCTCCCGCGGCAACAAAACAACCCTCTCGTTCATCAACGCCTGGATCTGGCTAATCGGAAACTGGACCATAACCCTCTCCGTTAACTTCGGCTTTGCCTCCTTAATCTCGGCAACAGTCTCAATCTACCACCCAGACTGGTCAGCATCCAGCTGGCAGCTCCTCTTAATCTTCTACGCAGTCTGTCTTGCTTCCCTGGCAATTTGCATCTTCGCAAATAAACACCTCCCACTAGTCGACACCATCTGCGCCTCATGGACCCTACTCACAATAATAATCATCCTAATCGCCCTCTCCGTCAAAGCAGATACAGGTCGCCACTCACCATCATACACCTTATCCCATTACGATAAATCCTTCGCTGGCTGGGGAAACTTCACCTTCTTCATCGGCCTCCTCCCAGCTGCATACACCTTCTCCGCAATAGGAATGATCACCTCAATGGCAGAAGAATGCGCAGACCCAGCCGTGAAAGTGCCCCGCGCAATATCACTCTCTGTCCCAGTCGGCGGAACAGCGGGTCTATTCTTCATCATCCCCATCTGCGCAACTCTACCCCCGCTGGAAGATATCATCAACGCCCCAGCTGGCCAAGCCCTCCCTTACATCCTAGCTCGCGTAATGGGTTCCCCCGCCGGTGGTCTCGGTCTCATCTCCCTCGTCCTGGTGATAACAGTCTTTTGCTCGATTAGTATAACCGTTGCTGCATCGCGCGCGACCTGGGCCGTCGCCCGTGACGACGCCATTCCGCTGGCGAAAGTATGGGCGCGCGTCGATGAGCGCTGGGGCGTGCCAGTTTGGGCTTTGGTTTTGTTGACGGGGATTCAGATGTTGTTGGGGTTGATTAATCTCGGGAGTTCGAGTGCGTTTACCGCGTTCGTTTCGGTGGGTGTTATTGCCCTCGCGGCGGCTTATGCTATTCCTATCTTTTTGAGTTTGTGGCATGGCCGTGAGGAGGTTGCTAAGGCGCCGTGGACTTGTGGTGGGATTCTTGGAAGGTTTGTGAATGTTGTTGCGTTGGCTTGGATTGCGTTCGAGTTGGTGTTGTTTAGTATGCCGACTGCTTTGCCGGTTACGGCTGTGTCGATGAATTATGCTTCGGTTGTTTTTGTTGGGTTTATGGCGATCTCGGGAGTTTGGTATATGGTTTATGCGAGGAAATGTAAGTTTTTTCTGGACTGGACTTGGGTATTGGTGATTTTGATGCTGACAATTGATAGATTATAAGGGACCCCCTGAATCGGATGCTCTTGATTGAGGATGGGATTTATATCATAACTCATGTATACAAATTTGTTGAGAATTACTCTTCATTCTTATTAATTATGGAATCCAGGCTTGTTTTAATGATTCTAATCCATTCTCATAGTCCAGGCATAGTGATATTGAATCCCCAAGCCCCTGAGAAGGTGATGCATTAGTGCAGCTGCAGCCGAAGCAGCTGGGCACAACTGTGCTTACCCCCGCCCTGGGAGAATCTTCTTTTCCACCCTTTGATAACGATCTTAATATTCAATTTTATTCCTATAAGCTACCGATATGAGAAACAAGAAAGATGCCAAAAATGCCGTCATGGGAATTGCCAAGGAGTATGGGTTCATTGAAAAAGAGATCATGAATCAAATGGCACCCAACGTGCGACTCGCCGTAGAAGAGAGCATGCTCGCTAGGGACAAAAAAAGTTGGCCATGCAATCAAAACGTTAGTATGTCTCGATGTATTGAATTATTGTTAACTGGTCCCATTTAGCCTGGCCAAGCATATTTACGCTAGTGATGCCTGCTGCGTTTTCGAACTTCTTCAAAATGCGGACAATAATCACTTCACGAATGCCAACGCTCAAGGCGAATCACCTTTTATCGCATTTAAGGTCCACCCAAATCGCATCGTGGTCGAATGTAATGAGGATGGGGTCACAGCAAGCGACCTTTCCGCCATTTGTACGGTCGGAGAAAGCACCAGATCAACCTCACCTGGATATATTGGAGCCAGGGGAATCGGGTTTAAATCTGTTTTCATTGCGGCATGGAAAGTCCACATCCAGTCTGGTCATTTTTCATTCTCTTTTCAACACAAAAAGGGTGATCGGGGTCTCGGAATGGTTCAGCCAGTCTGGGAAGACACTGGCGATGTCCTACCCAATACCTTGACCCGGATGACACTATATCTCCACGAGGAAGGGGATCCACAGGAAATCGACTTCCTGCGTCAGACAATATTTAAGCAACTGAATGATCTTCAGCAGGCATGTCTGCTTTTCCTGCGAAATTTGAAAGAGATACGGGTCTTTTTCTACAATGACGACGGGGGACTGAAAAACTCCAAGAAATTCAGTGTTGGAGACATTCACGACTCTCGCTATTCTCTCGAAACTGAGATGACAGACGAGAATGGCCATACAACTGTGGAATACAAACATTACCATGTCACGAGACAGATGGCAACCGATCTTCCAAAAAGAAACAATCGCGATAGACCCGATACAGAAGAAGAAGAAGGAGAAGCAACACGGGCGGCCTTAAGAGCAGAGATTGCCCTAGCGTTCCCTCTCACTCACCTGAACAAGCCGCTGCTAGAACGGCAAGATATTTTTGCGTTTCTTCCAATCAGGGAGTCCGGTTTCAAAGTGGGCAGGACCAGCATTGCCTCTTCATAATATGAATTTACTGATCTTTGCCACAGTTCCTAATACACTCGGACTTTGACACCATTGCAAGCCGACAGGACATTTCAAATTCGAGAAGAAACAGGGCGCTCCAAGGCTGGATCTCACAAGCATTTCTCAAGGCTGTTTTAGAATTCTGCGAGGATCCAGATTTGTGTTATTCATGGCCAAGGTTTCTTCCCGTTACGGAAGGCAATGAAAATAACTTTTGGTCAGACCTATCCAGCTCAATCAAGCAGCTCATTCATGAGACTCCTATTTTAAAATCCCAGTACAGCAGCAGCCTGCGGAAGATCGACGATGTCGTCATACCTACTCCAGATTTTATGGATGAAAATCGAAGTCCGCTTCTCGAGGATTCTACGCTGGACCCGTTTCTCTCAAACAAGTATCCGCCCGACTGTGTACAATCTCTGAAACCCTATGGTCTCGAAAGCATGAGCCATGATCTTGTTATTAGGATGCAACGAGATGACTTGGAGAATCAAGCCTCGAAGATGAAGTCTGAAAAAACCAGCGCAGAATGGCATTCACATTTTGCGAAGCTATTGTTGCAGGTTGATAAAGGATCTATTAGCAAACTTGCCCTCATTCCCCTCAGATTTGGCAAATGGGTTTCTGTCAGCGCTTGGTCCGTATACATGCCAACCACAAACGGGATTCCCATCCCACCGGGAGTGGATATGCAAATAATAGAGTCAACAGCGGTTGCCAACAAAGACAGACACCGACTGTTCACACACCTTGGAGCTACCGAGGCAAAAGTCTATGCGGTCCGCCAGTACATTCATATGCACCACGATATCTTCGGGCGTTGAATTAGTAGGGCGAATTCAATAGCCCATTTACGCTACTTGTACTTGACCCATGTGGATGAGGTGGAATCATGTTACAAAGATATAGCCGTCCACAGTGAGGACGGTCATGTAGGGTATCCGCATCGAGAAGACTTTTATCTCCGTACGGGTCACCCTTATGGGCCGGAGTCGCTTCTCCCTACGGACAACACACACGGCCTCCAACTGTTTTTCCTCCATCCAGAATACCTTGAAGATGCTACAATTATCCCAAGCTCAGAACATCGATCGTGGAGAAACTGGCTTCGACGTCTTGTTCATGTGCATAAAAGACTAAGTCTTATCTCTCGCGATTGGGATGATCTCTCGGAGTCTTTGAGATATGTCGCGGAGCACCGACCAGAAAGGTTTCTTGGTCTGCTGGGATATCTTTGGAAATACGATGGCGACTCAATCAGTCGAGATGATGAACTTGTACAACTGATCAAGGACACAAACGCAAGCAGCTTTTGCATGACTGATATTTCACCGACAGACATCGACCAAACCTTTCTTCCTCTACCAGGTCTCCAGCAACTCTGTTCACGCTTCATGGAAGAGAATGAACCGTTCCCCTTTTTGAAGATCGATGAGATAGCCTCCTCGGAAGAGCTCAGCCCCAAGTGGATGTTTCTCCATACTGTCTTTTCAGTTGGCAAGGATGACAACTTGGAATTCTTCCTTAAGATATTGTGGTGGATCAATGCCGAGGGCCGCAAAAACCCTGATGATCTCCATTTGAAAAACCCGCAACGCATATTGGATCTATACATCACGATTGACTCAAAGTGCCTCAGCACACAAGATCCAGAGGCTGCAAGGAGCGATGTCAGGTTAGATATCGAGACTGAACAGCTATAAATGATCTACTGACAATTCTACACAGAGAGTACATTGAGGATTACAATCTAATTTTTACGCCGCACCCTGGCGATCCTAAGAATTATGCTGCTGAATGGTTTAAATTGAAGCCATTTCGATGGGATAGTCCATCAGATATGCTGTCAACTTATTGCCTTAAACATAGCTACTCACAACTGGTTGACGAAGATCAGCTGGACCAACTTTCACGGTTCATGAAAAAAACCATGTCAATTCCGGATTGCTCTTGGGAGGACATGATAATCGAGCTTGAGGTCATAAGGGATAATTGTTTCGAAGATTTGGATCGTGTCTTTGTCATATATGAATGGATAAGCAAGCTCGAGACCCTTGCGTTTGTCGATGAACTCAGGTAGGTCTTAGACAGACCCGTGTAGCAAACCGATGACTGCTGACTTTGAAATTGCAGAAATTAATTCCAGACCAAAGACCTGATATTCGTGGTCAACCATGGGGAACCTGGTTGGTACAAGAGCTCGGAGTGTTTATGGTCCACAATAGAGATTCGAGGGAAAGTTACCCTAAACGGCCACTACGAAGATTTGGAGAACTTCTTTATAGAGAGCCTAGGGATCAAAACGCTCACTTTGCAAATGGTCTATGACGAATTACTTCAAGCTGGTCCCCAGATGACACACAGTGAGATCAAAGCCAAGATTTGGTCCCTCAATGCGCTTCTCCAAACAGAATCAGGATCACAATCCAGCCTTGTCGACCCAGATTCTTTGATGCAGGCCTGTGTGCTTCCCATCATCAATACTGACGGCACAAAATCTCTAGTTACTTCAAGTGCTGAGTTTGCCATCGCAGATCAAGACTACTTGGCCGTAAACTTTCAGGGCCGCATCAAATTGCTTGATTACAGCCTTGAGGATGTCGAACATCTGAGCGCCTTCTTCAAGTGGGCTAAGCTTACGCATCGCTACTTGTCTACTGCGGTTAGAAAGTTCACATATGTCCCTGGGGAGACAACGCGAGTCACACCCAGGCGTGATCGAGACTTGACACGAAAAGCGCATGGTCTTGTGCGGTGAGTGTTATAATCAGGTTTTCCTTTTTACAGGATTCTCACTGACTAGAACTCCCAAGTGTTGCGGCAACGTTCAATAGTCCTCGGTACCGGATCGATCCGGCTAGGTTGTACGAAATGCTTCGCACAACCAGCATTGAAATGGCCAACGGCATCACCTCTGTCTTGAGCATTACCCAAGATGGAAATGTAACAGAGGTGGAAGAATCAACTGGCAGTTTGCATATCAACGAAACCCCAACCGGGTTAACAATATACGTCCCCTTGGACAAGAAGGAGCAGGAACTCTGCTTCAGCTCCCTCCTGTCCGTCCAGCTCACAGAATGGCTGATGCAAGATCCTATCACACAAATTTCAGAGAAAGTTGACAGCTCCTTGTTGACTGCAATTACAACACTTCTAAGCAGTGACCCATCGATCATAGATATGGTTCTTGCCCTCCACGGAATCAGCGGAATTGAGCTCCCTAATCAGGATCCCATAGACGACGATCCAGAATGCTTGCAGTGCTCTATCACGCCTGACCTGTCAATCACCACTGGAGAGTCTACGGAGCTCATCTACACTCCATCCATGTCAAGCAGTCACACCCACTGTGGATGGCCTAATCACTCATTTCCTACTGCGTACAGTCCTCCACATCCTATATTTTCACCATCTGGAGATTCCTCGGAGCAGGATACGTGTTATCGAACGCTTCTCAATGAAGTAACAAGAACAGCAAGAAGAGCCTCTTTTCCCTAACACATCTGTTACATGAGTGGTATCAATGAGGCCCTGCCTAGAGAAGATTTCCTGCAGATATGGCAAATAGAGAGACAGAGACTTGATAATTGGGAAACCGTAACATATTCAATTTGTTATAGGTTAGTTATCCAGCAACAGTTGCGTTTCAAGACAAGACGTTCTATAAATTCGGACTTTTTTCATGCAGTATTAGCACACGAAAAGCTAGCGCTGCCAGGGTTGTTATGGATGGCCGAGCCGGAAGCATAGAGGCCGAGAACACACTATGTCAAGATTAGTTAGCTAAATGTTTATAGCTATCCATGAGAGAATAAGAAATACTCACTAGAGTGATCCCAACACCTATCGCGAACGTGTTGAGTAATGTCAGCATGATCTTCTTAGGAGAAGAAAACCACAGCCCCTTATTCATGTGTAACCAAAACATTCCGGTAAATCCAAAGGTAAACCAGCTACCAAATAGTGCAGTCTGTTGGTTCAAGCACAGATTAGATATATCGATTCAGAAGATAGTGCACAGCCAACACTCACAATTAAGCTGAGAAGGTTGTTGAAGACTGGGATCGCTTCAGCGATGACCCAGGCGATGACCCAAAGACCAAATGCAATACCAACCCAGGAACCCGCAGACACCCAGTCTCTTTTGTGCATCCGGTCAGTGCCAGCAAAGATGCGGACGTAAAGAGATTTGGCTGCAACGTGGCCGTTGATGACTCCAGCAATGACAATCTTCTATAGTCAGCTTTGACACCCAAGCATGGGGAGTGAATCTTACTGTAGGAAGGGCTATTCCGTAGGCTATCCTAGAAATCAACAGTCCAGCTGAGCCTAGGGCGGGGGAGGCAACATCTGCTCCAGTAAAACGATATATGACAACGGCGGCGACGATGTAAAGGGTCATATCAATAGACTGTAGAAGTGCAAGAGCCTTGGGGAAGTCTTTTGGGTCCTTGAGCTCTGCCATGAATGTGAAGAAGGTATTGTGGCTGACTGTAGATAGTTAAGCTGGTGTTTTTGGTTTCATTTCCAGTCGTGCTCACCATATGAGAATGCGATATTGCAGGCGGACATAATTCCAGTGACAAGGTTGGCCTCAACAATTGGCTTCACAGCGACACCGTCGTTTTGTATTCCGAGGGCGATCATCGTAACCATCACGGCAGTGAAAATACTAATGAAGGCTGGTCATAATTAGAATTTAGGAATTTCAGATCAGACATGGATAGGTTTTTTAACTCACAAACAAGTGAAAGCCAGGACATTTTCTCCAGAGTTCGAGGAAGAGAAAGAATCAAAGATAGGATCAGTCCAACAACACCGAACACAATCGAGCAGGTGGCATGGCCAGTAATAGAATTGAGAGCCACAGTGAAGGTTAAAATGTGACTAGCCATTAGGAAGATCAGGAAGAGCAATTGGCCAGTTCCAAACAACTCTCGACCGAACGGGCCCATCAGCACCTCACCGGCATCAGCCATACTCGAGATATGAGGATGTCTCCATTTGAACTGCCCAATGACATAGCCTGTGTAGGTAGAGAGTAGACCAAGCCCAACGAGGATGATCAGCCCTGGAACCAGACCTATCGCAGCTATAGCGGCTGGTAAGGAGAGAATTCCTAGAGAGATGGTTTCGGCAACCATTAGAAGGCCTCCTTGCCTAGGACCATCAGTAAATGAGAGAGGAATTGCTGATAGTTGGTTACATACCACCATTTCAGAACCTTGTACTTGATTTCTGCATTTGCTTCATCCCCAAAAGCATCCTGTCGTTGTTCAGTAAGATCAGGCTTTTCTAATTCCCCGTGTAGGCTTTCTGCATCTTGAATTGTTGGCCCAGTCTCGATGGGACTGGGTATGTCAATAATTTCTGATCTCATATTGGAAGTGCTTATAATGGAAGAGTAGGGATATGAAGAGTGTATATTTTAGCCAAAATGGATATCGTCAGGTAAAGATATATAAGAACTATAGGGAAAGGCATTCCCCTAGACCCCGGGAAGTTGCGGGGAAGCCCAAGGATTGCCACTCTCCTTCCATTTACAGATATTATGAAGATTGACTAGTACGAATCACTAGATACGTTAGATAGTGATGATGAGCAAGACTCTATCGACGCCCTTATCTGTCTAGACGGAATCCCCTCCCTGGTTTTTATAGGGTCAGAACCGTGGAAACTGTAGGAAATAGGCCGATGAACTAGTCCTTCAATTGAATGGTTTGGATTAACTGCCTTGGCTAAGCTGGTACTTATTTGATGATCTCCCCAGATGTTTACCCCAGGTTTCTATCACACCTCATTTCCGTGAATAATCTACATATGTAATTTTTTTCAATTTTTTAGGGTTGACTCTTGCAACGGCCCGTTCGGAATCACCTTCCTTCCCGAAGAGATTTTCCCTCTCGGAGTTTCGGCGTTCATGACCAATGCCTAAGTGTCATTATCTATAAAGTGGGAACGAAATAACTCACTTGTATCCATTAGACCCACGGCTTTGTCGATAGGGATCTATGAGGGAACTTTAATAATAGCGGCTCCCTCGGACAACAGAAATCGGGCAAATCCAAGACTTATACCGAGGGTACCTTGATAATAAGACCTCCAGAGGGCAAGTGATTCCGATAAGAAGATATTATATTAGACGGCCCCAGGAATGAAGGAATGACTTGTGGTGGAAGCCAGACTCGTCATAGTCCATTGTCGAGTACCATGCCTGATGCATGGTAGAAATTACTAATTATTTACGGACCGGAAAATAGTAAAACCCAGACCCTGGGTCTTAGTAGCTACCTAAAAACTAGCTGAATCAGCTAAATTATAGATATAATTAGCGTGTTCCTAGAGACGAGCTAGTACTCCGTACTGCAATTTCAAACCGCCAAAAACTCGTGTTCTAATCAGCCTCCTGCCCCACTTATCATGTGGTCGACCTACTCAGCGTTCCCGGGGGCAGTGCTTGTATTGAAAAGAGAGGCTATATGATTCCCTTCGCAGGGTGGCTGTTTTTTTCGCAGGAAGAGTAAGAGGACGATGTCCATATATTTACCTCCTCCCTCTGTACTTCTCTACTGTCCCTTTCCTCCTACCTCAACGCCTAGGACAAAACAAAAACATATAACTAGAGAAGTATACGTGTCACAAATCAAGCCCCGGAACATACATGAGGCGCAGAGCGCGGGGCGCTCCGGACTAGTCATTATGGAGGACCGCATGCAGGCCACGTGTGGGGAGGCCTGCGGGAGCTAACCAATAATAAAGGGATCAAGGGATCATTCGGACAAGAACACGATCCAGTACAAGGTATCCGATAGCTAGACAGCTATATAGTCACTTGTTCAAATGGACTCTGGGGCTCATCAGTTGTCAATACCAGTCACATCTGGCTACGAGCAACAGTACCCTTTTGTGATTGAGACCAGTACTCGGTTGTGCACCTTCTGGCTGCACCGAATCTTTCCAGCGTTTGCGATGCCTCCGGAGCCCTCTCAGAAGAGGCTGGGTCCCCAGATTCATCACGATACGCCGCGTCTCTGTCTTTCTGTAATTCCTGCTCCACAAACACAAAGCATATCATAGTATGCCATCCCATCTCCATCGCATTCGCTGCATGTGGAAAATGCATTTTCTGCACCTCCACAGGTTGGGCAAGGGAAACTTTGGGACCATGACCCTTCATTGTTACATACATAGCAGCCATTGCCCTCACAAGTGCTGCAAGGATACGTGCTCAAGACCCAGCCCTCGCCACGGCAATGATCGCAGGATACCACGTAGCCGGTTCCACTACAATGTCCACATTGAACATCGTAGAATCCACGGTCGTAGCACCGCGAGCAGTTCAACATCCGAACTATCACACCAGCGTTAATAGATCGTCATGACATAGACTTCCTTATCCGGGCTATTATACCGTATGCAGCTTGAGCCTAGCGACTCAGATTCGATCGAAAGTAGCTACAAAAAAGCAAAGGTCGAATCGTTCATGCAGAAAGATGCCAGCTGCGTCAAGGGAAAGGATTATTGTATACGCAATACTGCTCTTTTCAGAACTCAGGAGTCTTTCTGGATGAAGGAACTCGAGGGTTGGCCCTACCTTGTTGTATGGCCTGCTCCTCCAAACGATATGATGTGATGGAGATCCGGGGCTTGAGGCTGGAAGCGTGAAGCAAGGAAGATAGAAAAGATCAGGGGAACTGGTAGGGTGGCTTTTGTACTTCTCAAGTCGCCTCAAGTGAGTCGCGCGCGGGGCGGCTGGCTGCAAAAAGATAAGAGGGCTACAGTCTGACGGATTTCCTAAGCCCAGCCCGCAGCAACCCGACTAGCCTCGCATAGCCTCTTTTTTTCTGGCTCCTCGGCCAAGTTGGCACCAACGAAAGGCGGCCACACATTGAACTACGGAGTAAATAGGGACGGTTAAAACGCCACGATTACACGTGGCTTTTGGAGGGAGAATCGTGACATAGATATATCGGCCCTTGGTTGATCCCTACGTATCTCCCTTGACACAGTTACATGATTAGATGGTAAAATACCCGTAAGATCAAAATTACAAGGATGATAGATAACTTCCCCGCATTATCGCACGTCCCGTTGGAAGAGCGAAATATTTCCAGCAGTTTACTAGACGCCTTGACGGCTGTAAGAAGGGTTTGAGAAAATAATGTTGATTGGAGGTCTTAATCCAAGACCTTCTAGTCCTAGCTCAGCAATAATATTTCATATAGCTGATGACCGATGCTGCTCTAGACCGCTGCCGTCCACACAATATCTTCTGATAGAACAGCCTCTAGGGATACAACCTGGGTCCAACCGAGACCGGACGAAGAATACCCTCTTGTTCCATTTGCGCGACCATGTCAGCTAACATAAGATCGCACCCTCGGGCAGCAACCAAGCTCATTGTCACGGGGAGATATTCCATTTTACCACTCTTGGTACTATTGTAAGGAACCTCTCCAACTACAAAGCAGTCAGCATTGCATTCGGCAAAAAAGAGCACAATAGGATGACACAATACTCACTCGGGACGACGAGGTCAGGAACACTAGCGAAGACAGCGATGTTGCTGTCGCCCATTCCCCAATACGGGGCAGTTGGGGGTCTAAAGCATTCGTTAGCATGTCTTTGTAAATATAGATCCTGCGATCTCCAACTTACCCCAAGTATCTGTCGCGGTAGCTCACGGCTCCAACGCTATTTGGATAAATGTACACCGACTCAGAGCAGGTTTTGTTGTTTCGAGCGCCGAATCCGCTTGGACTATTCCACCAGTCCATGAAGATGGTCTTATTATTCCAGGCCGTGTCAAATCCTTGCTGCCCGGCTTCTCTTCCAATATTCCAGCGTAGGAGAGGACCTGGGTTAATATATGGGGTACGTCCTGAGTGCTTCTTGGCGTAATCAGCGAAGAACGGCAGGCCTAGGTGAAGCCATTGGTAAACACTGATGAGGGTTCCATAGGTCTGATTAAGCAGAAGTTAGAAAATCAATGCAAACTTTGGCCCTTTGACTCTGATATACGGTAGTCTCCAGAGATAGGAATAAACACTCACATAATGAAGCAAATCATCCAAAGAGGCAGTCGCGTTAGCAGGACGTGTCGTATTCCAGGATCCACGAACATCAATAACGGTACGTTTGGTACCCAAAAAGGCCTCGAATTGAGTAACAAAGCGTTCAATCAAAACTGAAGCATCCGTGTTGTTAATAGCATCTGCGGTGAAAGAGTTCTCGGGGTACAAAATGGAACTGGGGTAAGAGTCAAATCGGCTATCAAACCGCTTATACCAAGCATGAACAACACGCGACCACAACGCAGCGCTGCGAGCAAATACTCCTGCAGTATCGAGACCAGAGCAAAGTGGAATAACTTCATCCAGGTCTACTGCACCTGTGGAAGGCCGGTTTCCGAAAAGCCCTTGGGCACCAGCTGGGCCGCGCATCGAGCCGCCCGTGTCACTTCCTACGGCAATATCGAGCCATTCATAGGATCCCATTCCTGCGCCTGGGCCAGTTGAGGAGCCGCTGGGGTATTGATATCCGTCGCCCTTGTAAAACCGTTAGCCAAATCCGCCTTGGGGTTAAGACACAGAATGCTCACCCGAGGATTGAAGGGACAGTGGATATCAACCCAATCCGCTGTTGGGCTATCGCCATTGGCAAATTGAACGGTTCCCATTTTTCCAACAAGGACTGCGCCTTGATCAATAAGACTTTGGATGGCTGGGCCAGTGGTGTTGCGTTCGTCGTAGAGTGAGTAGTATGCGCGATTGCCGCCACTTGTTCGCAGACCCTTGACGTGAAAAATATCCTTTACGCCAAGTCGGAGCTATCGAGGAGTAAGAAATTTGCTTATATAGTTAGGGGGATGTATTCCTTTGTGGTACGTACACCGGCCAATGGCTGCTCTGGTGTAGCAGTATAGTATAACCGTGATGGAACGGCAATACTATGTCCCTATGAGAGGTTAGCTTGGTTGATCTTGCTAAACGAAGTCTGTTTATTTATGTTACCTGAAATCCTGGAGCCAGTGAGATGTACCCGCCCTTCTCGTCGCTGATAGCTGGCTCAAGGAAGGCTTGGTTATCATCTGAGTAAAGCCTATGAGCCTTGAATATTTTGCCGCTCTTCGCTGAAACAAAGTAGGGACCGATCGGGAGAGGTTTTGTAAGACGAGTCTTGACTGTAGATTCCAGTCCCTTATTGGCATATTCCGGTGAGACCAGGAACAGCGAATTGCCATTGTTAAGCAGTGTAGAAAATGTTGACCGTATCTCGACGGACGGGGTTCCATCTCCATTGTACGCCACATACACAGCTAATAGCCATATCCTTATTAGCAATCTATCCAATATTACACAACTTGGAGAGAGTTGGAGGATCGGTACCTTTCAAGAATGCGGTATTAAACACATCATCTCTGTTCGTATAGTCGGACACAATCCCATCTAGCTCGTGACCTGTGAAGCTTGATGTATTGCTAGAGATGATCGTCAGAGGGAATATATCAACCTCGGATATGCACAGTTCCTCATAGATTGACACAGGTACGTCCAATATCTGGGAAACAGCCACATTGCCAACGTAGTAGGGAACTCCGTTGAGCTCTATGGTCCGCCCTTGTGCAGAACTCAATCCATTGACTGGGTTGAAATTACCCAGAAAGGAAACTACACTCAGAGCTGCCGTGAAGGCTCTCGTCCATTGTCGATGGAATTGGGCCATATTAACCCACGTCGATCGAGAGTATATTGCACACCAGTTTTGCGGTCAGTTGAAAGGCTTCCATACTTCATTTTATACATCCTTATTTCAATAGAAATAGCTTATCGCGACAAGAACTCCATTTCTATGACTAGTCAAAAGATTCAAGTCTTTGATTGTTATCAGAAAGTCAGCAATCGTAACTTGGAGTACAATCCCCATAACCAAGCCCTGCGTGGACCTCGTATCTAGATTGGAATTCTCCACGCTAATTTTCCACGTGGGAAATTGCAGTTAATAATCGCAATCTCATATATGTCCCAGGTTAAATCAAAGATGCCTCATTGATTCATGATTTAGTATGGAACACTGAGCTTAGCGAATTGATAAGGATATCAGTCTGCCCGTTAGGTAAGTCCAATTGCTATTAACGGTTATCGTGATTGCTTCCAATACGATTCGAGTACCCCGAGAGCCATGTCAATGGCTATTTCTTGGAGTCTTGTTGGGGTATGTTGGAGACTTGGAGAGTAGTGGCTTTTTTCGCCCCGGAGTTAAGCACCTTGCTGACATGGTCCCACTTTGCCAATGTCTATATTATAGAATCTTAACAGGCTTATCTTCCCAGTTCTGTTTGATTTGTGCTTAGATGTTGGCTGTGTATAGATTTTGGCAATTATAAGAAAGGGGTTGAGCAAGCCTCATTCGATACCAAAAAAAGACCATCTGAGAGAAAAAGTGAATATGAAATTTCAAGGTAGGAAAGAATAAGCCATCCCACATTCTCCTCGGCAAACCCTCGAACCCAACAGTCACCTTTAAGGTCAACTTTTCTCCTGCTACATCTGAAATCCAAGGCCTTGAACCTCCTCTACCATCGCATATGATGGCTTCATACACCATAATGGGGAGTTATCCCAGTACAATCCTAGCACTCGCAGCCTTCAGCAGTTTGACCGCACATGTTCTAACTAGACGTTACAATGAACAGCACAATATTCTGCTAGTACATCAAATGGGGCCTTAGACAGTAAATGGAAACTGATGTATTAAGTTAACTTGAATGCGGTCGCGATTGGTATGGCATTGTTGTTTTTAATATCAAAAATATAGATACTACTTTTACATCGGATTCTATCGTTACACTAGAACACGGATTGTATAAATGAATAATGGATTGGGTTCTCAATTCGATCACTCCCCAAGTAAGGGTAAATAATTCACTAAATCCTGAAACACCTCAGACTCATCACAAGAATTTTCAACAGCATCTAAATGGAAAGTGAATAAACCCTCCTCTCTGGGTGGGGATTGCGATAATTCAGTCTTAAGGCCCGAACGCAGATCGTCCATGGCCTCCATCGAAACTGTATCAGACATCCCGACAGATATATCAAACTCAGATGTGCTCGATACGGGTAAATCAGAAGGTGAAGGCGTATGACTTGCCCTAAACGATATCGAGTTCGCCTCAATAGCATCATGCGTGAGAGTCATCGATTCGTCGATGTAACGTAAAAGTTGCATATACTCTCTCGGCCGCAGCTGGAATACCTGTGGTGGGTATTTAGTGCCAAAACGCTTGTCTTCTCTGGCTGTATTGACAGAAGACGCTCTAAATTCCTGGCAGAGCCAAATAGCACTCGACATTAACCTCAGGGTGCGACCGGTGTAATACCTCATGCTGTATTGGCGGTTGACTTCGGTTAATAGCACCAATATCGTTTCTTGTTGTATTTTGTCTTCAGGCGGGGATAGCTGTGACTGCACGCTGAGCAGAATCTGAGGTAGCATTGTATATGCCACACTGCAAGGTTTTAGATATTCTGGTTAAAAGCTTTGGATCAAATATGGACACGTACGCACTGATGGGCAGTCTATCAGCAACCCTGTTGGTCAAGAGCTGCTTCACATTGTTTGTTATTGATGCAACTGACGCTACAAGCTCTGATTGGCAGCGCCCAAATCTCTCCATGTCTGTTTCGTCGGTCAACAAGCACATGCGGCTGCAGAGAGCAATCCGAGCGGAACTTGTCACATATCGTAAGTGCCTTGTCTCAATATCACTAAGCAATTTTGTTGAGCTTACTGGTGGTACATCGCGATGAGGTTGGTATATAACGCTATAGACGGGTGGGAATAGAAGCCTCTGCTGTCTATCTGCCCCATCCAGTCTAGCTCCCAATTGCGCAGTAAGAGCCTGGCCCTTTCCAGATCCTCCATGGCGGTATTCTGGTGGTTTGCTTTTGATGCTGATACTTTCGCTACTGGGTAGAGTGTCAAAGTCAAGTCGGTTACAGCAACGACGAATTGGCACAGGCTAGCCAGCACCTGACCGAGGGCGGATTTTGTGTCAGGCTTATAAGCTTCAGAGTTGGCAATCTCATCCTTGAGATCCTCTAGTGTTATCCCACGCTGTTTCAAATCAAAATCCTGCGGGAGAATTTGGATCGGACAGCGCATTCCAAGGGATATGATGCGATCGCGAATCAGACAGCACCACCAGACTCGTTTCATCTTGGGCATATGCTTTTTAGCCAGATAGTGATACCGGTTTATATGATCAAGTTTGGCATATTTTATGGCGATTCCTAGCCATTCAGAGTTTGCCGACGGTTCTAAATCGGAAATGTAGTGCGAAAGCAGCAGGGACGCCTGGCAAATAGTCAATGGGTCGTCTTCAATGTCACTTTCATATAGTAGCTAGAAGATAGAAGACTCTTTAGCGGCTATTCAAATTTAAGTTAAGGGAAAGCGTACCTTAGATTTGACGTACAATGCGTCTCGCAAGGAGATTAAGGAGTCGTAACCACACCGTTGAGCTGCCTCCACTGGTATGAACTAATAACATATGAGATCATGTTTCCGTGGTCTAGAGATTCACTCACACAGCTAGCAGCAAATAGCATTGCATGGAAGAGCAAAATTGAAATTCCATCACGATGGACATTGAAAAGCCGGTATTCTTGCCAAAATCTTGCCTCATCGAGCAAGGGAAGGAATGGATGCACGTATAAAAAGTAATTGTGCACAAACATATCTGTCACACTCTTGGTTGGAAGGTGGAGGCATCCTTGCGACTCAAGAAAGGCAACTTGTGTTGGGTTCAATTGTCTTAATCCGGTGGCTTTGACGAAAGGGTAGAAGGAAAAAGGTAGTGAAATGACGGAAAGAACATCTCCTGATAGACGCAATTCAGTTGTGCCACAGAATAGCATTTGAAAACAACGTCTGACATACCACAGTTTGATTTGGTGTTAGATTCATCGCGACATCTGCGATATCTATGTTTCTTGAAGTTATGTTGCAAACGGCGTACTGCATGAGCACCTTCATCATTGAGCGTTGATCTTTCTGATTGTTTGACCAATGCGCCATTTCGTGGACCAGGCAACGGCGCACAGTCATAATTATCCAGACGACAATTTGTACAAGGAAATCCATTCACAACACCATCGCATCGCACCTTCCGAGAATGACAGTGTTGGCATGCACGCCAAGCCCTTTTTCTGGATGTTCTAATCTGGCCGGACAAATTCATTTTGAACTTTGACGCCGTTGATAAAACATGGAGTCGAGAGGTGAGGGGTTAGAAATCCGGGGTCCGGGGGGAAGTATGAAATTGTGGGGAAACATGACATCCGAGATGCGCCTCGGCAATGCTACAGCTTCCGAGCCACCTGTGGCAATTGAGAGGCTGTATTGACTACAACCAAACAACCATGGATATATATAGAGTGAATAGGACAGGTGTTGACATCAACAATTCATCAAGATCTTCAGACCAACTCTTTCACCTTTAGAACTTCTCCAAGATTAATAGCGCTAGATTAATTATCTTCACTTCTTTATTTCTTTATATCCATGGATAAGACGCGGTTGGTAACTAGCCGGTGTAGCGAAGGCCCGCTACTACTACTACTACTAGCTGACCTCCTACATGTAATCTTGTTATTCTGGATCTTAAGGCGACTAATCTTATTAAATTAAGCTTCTACTACTCGTTAGGGGTCTTAGGTATTAGATTATTTAGTCGATGGTATTGATATGCTTAGGACTAGGGTGTATTACGAGTTTGGCTACCTTTATATTGGCTTTTTCCGGTATCTGCCTGGATAATAGTAGCGGTGTACTAAGGAAATTCATAATTTATATAGTTATTGGTCTTAGTTTGTTTACACTATCTATAACCTTTGTCTAGACACTTATTCCCATTTTCCTTTTAGGAATGAATCTGGACTCCGACGCAGCATGGATTCTCATCCATATAAAAAAGGCGTCTTCTCATACTTTTCAAATATAACGGAATATCAGCTGCTCCCCCCGTCTCGTACGCCAATAATTCGTCGACTGCATCAATTCAGGACAATTCCGAAGAACCCATTGCCATTTCTTCAAGAAAGGCTCTGTCACCTCCCAGTTTCGCACATCCCAGGGCTCTCCCCACACCAGTAGCCCAGCGTCGAGATTCGAAACGTCCCAAAATCCCATGATATCATTCCAGAGTTCGTCTTCATTCCAAGTTTTGCCAGCTTCGATGAGATTGTCGCGCATCTTGGGTAAGGGAAAGAAATCTAGCCAAGGGTGGTGGGGCATCGTTCTTTGAACTCGAGTTGGTCGAAGGTTGAACGGAATGTGGCTGCAATCGTCCAGTGTGGCATTCTTTTGCGGTAAAATGATACTAAAATTGGAGACGGTGTTTCTGTCTATCCAATTCGGCGACCAGCCGATTAGTTTCATGTTATGCATGAATGCCCGGAAGATGTTAACCCTAGCCAATGTCAGGAAGTGGGTGGTCCTCGGATCTCCCTGGACGTAGCTTTGATACGCTGATTGTGCAAGTTGCTCAAGAAGGAGATCTAAAAATTTCGAGCTGCGGCATAGAGTGGGTTTTGGTGAGTCGCTTTGTAGTGAGGCTGTATCCTGTGGTGGGATAGAGGAGGTCGAACTAGTGAATTTCACCGAGGTGCTGGAGTTATCTTTTTTTACTCCGAGTCGCTTTCGCATACCTGGGGGAAATTAGTTCATACTAAACCCAGTAAGCTAGGAAGCTATTAGGGCTTACGGTATGCTCTTTGGTTGATCCGATTTTGCCGCCGACGCCTTTCATCTGGGTCTGTCAGTCCAACCCAAGTTTCAGAAGGCTGCAGCTTATCACCGGAAACGGAAATAGACTGCACAGTTTTCGACAAAGTGGATTTGGTCATTGTAACTGTCAGTGGTAGGCTACGGTGTAAGCAGCTTGAAGATGACTGACCGACTAAGAGTACAAAGCCTGGAACTATATGCGTGTTTCTAAGAGAGAATAAACACATAGGGCCGTGTCCAATCAAATTGTCGCATAAGTGAAGTTGACCCACACAGATATTAAATCCATGGATGTCCTATCTAATATCCTATCTTTGGGCCTATCTTATCTCCCGTGCTATACTCCGTAGGAAGTACATTGGGAGGAATTCCGCCCAGCCTTGGCCTTGGCAGCCAAGAATCATTAACTCCGCGTATACTTGCGCCTCTGCCAAGCTCTGAATCAGTAACGTAGATCTTCGTAATAGTCAAACAATAATAGACTTGTGATATATAAGTAGCATTGCCTGTGTCCTCATTGTCTCCTATTGCAATCATCACCATTCCATACCATTGAACAACGAAATCTACCACCATGTTACCCATTTCGATCTTGAAAGGATCCATCACCCTAGCTGGTCTTCTATTTCAACCACAAAACATCACTGGCACTCTGCCAGGCCTTGTGATCATTCACCCTGGTGGGGGAGTGAAAGAGCAGGCTGCTAGTGTCTATGCTGAAAAGCTCTCCCTGGAAGGCTACGTCACTATCGCATACGATGCTGCTCATCAAGGTGACTCTGAAGGCCTCCCACACTTTTTGGAGGATCCCAACTCTAGGGTCACAGACGCCTCCGCTGTGGTCGACTATCTCGAGACGCTCGATTATGTTGACCCTGATCGTATCGCCGTGCTTGGAATTTGCGCCGGGGGAGGATATGCAGCAGCCGCAGCCAAGGGCGACCACCGCCTGAAAGCCGTTGCAACAGTTAGTGGAGTGAACATTGGCGACGCCAATCGCGAAGGCTGGCTTGGGACTGAGGATAAGGCTGGCAAAATTACGGTTCTTCAAGACATTACTGGTCCCATTCAAGCCGAAGCCAATGGGACCAAACCTGAATATTTCAACTATGTCCCTCCAAATCCCGATGAGAATACACCATATGACCTCAGAGATGCTGCCGACTACTACCTCACTCCGCGAGCTCAGCATCCCAACGCTCAGAATAAAATGCTTGCACGATCTCAATCACTCTTGCTCAACTTTGATGCGTGGGATTTTACAGACATATACCTTACTCAGCCAACGCTTCTCATCTATGGCGACTTGGCAGAGAGCAAGTGGCATTCGGAGAGACTTTACAACAAGTTGAAGGGCAAAAATGCCGAAGTGAGTCAGTACGTGATCCCAGGTGGTCGTCACATGGACTTCTATGACCGCCCCGCATACGTCGATCCTTCTGTTAAGCAAATTGCCGACTTCTTCCGGCAAGTATAAGGGTATTCTTTTACCCTTAAGTGGAAGGACCAATGCATGGAAATGTACATATTCTAGGGAGCAATCTAGGGATTACCTAGCATGTGTTCTATCGCTTGGTAAATGTGAGATAGCATCAGTATTACAATTCATCCCACGCGTATAAATAACCTACTGTCCACGGGTATCAATCCGTAAATCCTCTTTCATAAGCAGAACCTAGTAAGTAGTACTTCCAGTAAGTTTGCGCTGGTATCAACTCCCTAGCTTCTGAGATATTGTAAACAAATAGTATAGTATGGTATTCGATAAGAAGCTTTCGGTTGGATCATTATAGATATTCAGGCTCCCAAATTACACGATCTGCATGTATATGAAAAGAATACCGAAAGATTTACGAACAATATCGGATTAGGTTCGGGCTTTTGTGCTTAATGTAAAAGTCTAGATACAAGAATTGATTACAAGTTCGCTTGCATGAACTCAGCCACATTTTTCACCGCAGGTTCAACAAACTCCTCCTTGTCATAAAGGTCCATATGGGTGGCGTTTGAGAGAATGACCTTCTTTGACTTTCCATCGAGTATCTTGTGGAGCTTCTCCGTATGCCATAGGGATCCGGCTTTCTCACCAGCAATGAGCAAAGCAGGCTGTGTGAGGAATGACTCGGCGAGATGGAAAGCGTCGAATGTAATCACCCTAGGGAAACTCAAGAACAACATGGTGTTCTTTGCACGGGGGTGCTGGGCTCTTGGTCCAAGATAGTAATCGTGCGCCTCCTTCAGATCATAGGGTGTTTTATCGTCTAATTGAGGAGGAACATACGGCCCCGTCGCACGCTCCGCTCCCTGTGCCTCTGCCGTGATCTGCGCAGCAGCTTGCTCCAACAACTTGGTATTCTTTCCCGAGTCCTCATCGCCGTACCAGCCCTGTCGAGCCGAATCACCGATGTTCACCATGCTAATTGCGGCGACGGCCTTCAGTCGATGGTCGGCCTTGGTCGCCGCGACGGCGTATCCTCCACCCGCACATATTCCCACCACTCCAATGCTTTCCGCATCGACGCTTTCGTCTTTCTGTAGGTAGTCGATCACTGCGTAGACATCGGCCACACGTTCGTTCGGGTCCTCCAGGAAACGGGGTTCGCCACCGCTTTCGCCTTGGTAAGATGCGTCGTAGCAGACTACCGTGAACCCATGCGTAGCAAGTTTTTTCGCATATACTTGGGCCGTTTGCTCCTTAACTCCACCACCAGGGTGAACGATAATGAGAGCAGGGGTTTTGTCGCTGGAGGTGGTGGGCGTGAATAGAAGGCCAGCTAGCTGGATGGGCCCTTTTTGAATGGAGATGGCAGACATTATCGGTTCCTTTTGTAAAGAAAATAGAAAATATGATTAGAAACTCTAGGATAGTCGATATTGAACTTTTCAACTTTCATTGTGTACTTTTCTACGTATTTATGGGAGAATTCTCAAGGGTGGGTCATCTCTTCAATGATCTTGCGTTGCGGATTTTAACAGTATCTCCGATCTAATGAAATTGGAATAAAATTGGAATGGCTGCAAATATCCCTTGTTCCATCAGAGGAACATGAAGCTTTCAATTCGTATTATCTCCGACGCTAGGACTTTAGCGGATTAAACCCTACATTTATGGGCGAGAGTATTCAAATTTGAAAGATTTGAGTCTTTGATCATGCATTCAATATTCACATCTTTCCCCCTTTTCTTTTTGTTAGTCTCCTGTTCTGCTCTGCCTATATCTCATGACCCGAGAAATGTCTAGAATGTGTTGCTACCTCCCCAGTTTGCGTGTGCGTAGTTTTCAAAGGTGTTCTAGAATGCAGTTAGGAAACCGATTAATGTCGCTCGCATCCATTGAAAGACATATGTACTCACCCAATCAAAGTTCTCGGCAAAGTCATCAGCCATGAGATTTGGAAACATTTGAAGCGAAGACCCCATCATGTTGAGGTCCTCGTGGGCCTCAGTAAGATTTGGTATCATGTTTGAGCCGGGCAAATTGCTGCTGAAGTACATGTTGTCCAGAGCGCCTGAAGTCTGCGCCGCGTGATTTGCTTCTGTACTTGCCATCATGCCCATTGGTAGTGGACCTGGCATCATTGCAGTCGAATGATCCGGTGGTTCGGTTGGACAAGTGTTGACGCCCGATAAGTGACTATTCTCCGCGCTTCTGGTCTCCTCCGCAGTTTCCGGTGTGGATGCAGGACTCTTGATCTTTTCCAGCATGATCTCAAGCACTTTTGATGCCTGGAGTGCTTCAATTGAACCGTCGGCCAGTCCTTTCCAGAGATCTTTGGTCATTTCGAGGTTGCTCAACATCTCCATCCTTTGTTCATTTGTCCAGAAAAGCGCAGTTTCCCGGACTTTTTCATCGTTGCTAACCTCCGCCATGCAATCATAATGGAGGTCTAGCGCCACAAGCATGGCGCATACTAGAAATTCCTTCGTGGCCATTGAATTTACAAACCATTCAAGGGATCGAGGACCATCAGTATCATTTGATTTCTGATGCAGAGCTATTAGGTTTCGTAGCGTATCTGATGCAGCCGTGACAGCGCTTCGGCGCGAATACGCGTATTGTGGGTTTTCCCGCGCGCGAGGCACGTATTTCTTATGCAATAGGCAAATGATCTTGAGGTAAAGCGCGTTGATGCTGAACCTCATCATAACCACCGTAATTGAATCGTGGCAGCCTTCCAGTGGCACTGCCTGCAAGTGCGGGGGGAAACGTCTGGAAGATCCCACGAAGTCGGGTATCAAAGCGCAGGATTTCTTCGTACTGAATCTGACCACCAACGCGGTTTATTGTCTCCAGGATGTCGCTCATTTCTTGGCATAATTTCACCTTAGCAATCGAGTATGCAATCGAAGTGAGTTCATTGTTTGGGCGAGACGGAGGCAGAGTCCGACTTTCCGGACCAAAGTCTTCATCGAGAAGATTCGTTGGTGCCTGTGTATCGCAATGGTGATTGTAAATTGTGTGGGGTAATGAAACCTGATGAGCAAACATCACATCGGCCATTCTCAGCAAAGCCCACGTCCGTCGTCTCATTTCCTGTTGCATTGTGTCAGCCTGTGGCTTTACAAGAGCGCATCCATAGCACCTACGCCCTGGAAAGGTGTCAATGATGTGAACCACTTAGCATCACGATGATAGCCCATGTGAAAGGCGATCTTGGTGGTCAATGAGACGATCAACCAGAGCCCCAAATCGACATCAAATCGCCACGAATACTCCCCAAAGACATAGAGTAGCATTGTCTCTACTGTGTTCTCAACCGGCTTCGTGTAATCACCTGTGATCAAACACTGCACGGTCCGTAATCGATACTCGCCCGCCATCCTTAAAGTTTGTCCTTCCCATTGGCTAGGTTCATCCCCGAGCTTGTGATAGCTCAGCATCCCTAGACACAGGATTGAGTAAAGCAAGCCTAGCCACATGATAGGTGTTTTGGACGGATCTTCCCAGTGACATTGCAGTTGCTGGTGAAATGTCGGGGGGTGGACAATGACGACAAGATTATCCGGTGAATTGAAGTATCGCGAGCATATGGTGAGGACAGTCGACATGGGAGGCAACTCAGCTCGTAGTTCGACATCGGTGGCAGGAGGCACGACACCGAGAAGTAACGTGAGCCCTTCTCTGGCGCTTGTCGGTGTAGACATACTGACCCTTTCGCGGCTGTTATCGATCTCCTTATGGTTGGCGAAGTAGGCCTTGACCTCTGAAATTTCCGACAACACCGTATGCCAGTGTTCCTGGCCGATATACTTTGACCTTCCCTTGTCAAGGTTGATATCGAGGTAGCCCAGTGAGCTGGTCAAGCTGCTTTCAGCATTAGAATCCACATCATGAGCATGTGGCATCGCTTCCTTGTCCTGGCCGAGTAATTCAGAGTGTGGTGTGCTCTCGATCGGTTCAGTTCGAGCCACAGTGGTGGCAGTTGTTACACCTGAGACCTCGGCATTGCCAGTCCCACGCATCAAAGCAAGGATTAGATTTTCCAGGCGACCGATTCGATCTTGCATATCATCGGGTCTCGGAGTGCCCGGACTTTGGTTCTGTGTGCTAGGAGGAGTCGCGTAGATGCATGAACTGACATCAGCACCTTCACGCCTCACACAGTTTCTACAGGGGTGATTACGATCACATTTCCTGATAAAGTTAGTTCAAACGAACAAGGTACCATTACACGTATGTTTTTACCATCTATAGCAGGCTGTTAGAACTCTATTTTCGTTCTAGGTGAATTCGGGATTGACTAACTTTCGGGTTCGGCACGGATAGCAGCTTAGCGGGACTCTGTTTCTCTTTTTGACAACATGAAACTGGCGTTCAATAGACCTGGCTTCTATGGAAGCACCGGGATTGATGGACGAAGTGGTGGGGTCCATAAAGAAACGGTGCGCAGTAGGCCCTCAAAATGATTACCAGCAATGTAGATAGTGTTGAGTAATTCAATCGAACAAAAGACAAACCATTGAGTCAGGATCTGGGAAATGCGTAGTGTCAGTGGTTGGAGAAACCTGTGAAGTACTTGCCCAGGTGCGATGTTGGCATTAGTCAGCCTTTACCCGATATTGTACTAGGCGCCTATCTAGGTAATCCTCTAACCTAAATAGGTAGTACTTGTCAAGGCCGAATCCATACTACACAAGTTAGTCATTTTGATACAAGTACAGGCTCTCATAACCCTACTGAGCTTCTTAGGTTATGTATAGTTCTTCACATACTCAGTCTTCTTCTTTCAAGCGCAAACGCTTTACACCTCCCGACTCTGGTCTCGACAACTTCCTTTTCTCGGGTCTTGAGAGCTTAAGTGTCCGAGTATGCAAAGTAGCGCGGTGAAAGTCGATAATCAACGCTCGTCCAAGCTCCTTATTCCAAAGAATATTGTCATATCGAAGATCATTATGAGCAACGCCCAGCGCTTTGATTTCCTTCGTCGATCTCCGGATTTCCTGGCTAAGCCATGGCTCCATCTCCATCTCTGCAGTGTTCTCGCCTCCCCATCCCATGACTAGCATGTGTCGAATCTCTCCAGCCCCGTGTAGAAAATAAATTTTGGCCAAATCGATTGTACCGAGGAAAACCGGTACCGCTGAACCTTGCGCTCTCCGTAGGATTCGATATACCTGCGCTTCGCTAGAGACTTGTTTCCATAGGTTCGACGTGGTTCCTTTCCCGATGACTGTATAGCCATATACGATGCAAGTCAATTTAAATGGTGCGCCATATGACCCGCAACGTCCGAACGGTATACACCGGTCGATGTTGTCGTCCAGTTGTTCATTTAGTAAACGTACTAAATCATCCGATGTGATGGGATGTTTAGGGTCATTTGGGTCCTGACGGTGAAGCTTTACGTTTGGACAACCTTCATCTAGGTTACCCCCGGTCTGTAGCCCGATGAGACATCTCTGAGTGCAGAATTGTGCATCGCGTCGGGACTGACTATCTTGATATCTCCTAGCGGCTTCCTTCCGATCCACTCGTTGGGTAGACGGGGAAGATGTGACTTGGCTGAAGCCCCTTTTTCGTCCCATTGCTTGATTGGAGTCGGAGCCTGACGAGTCTGGCGACTGCGTGCGGTGTCGGTCATTTGGGGGCGCACAGGTTCCTCGAGGCCTTATAGGCACCTCTATTGCCGGTTCTGGCGGAGATACAGGGGGTGATGACGAAGGTTCATAAGCCGAACCAGATTCTGGACTCGTGTACTCCAGATACGTGCTATCGGAGTTTGGAAGAGGCTGTGATCCTTTGGTGGTCTTAGAATGGGTGCGACTAAAGTTGGAGTCCCAAATCCGAAGATTTTGGCGTGCACGATGTCTCCATTCGTGATCACGTATGGATGAACTAAATGCCATTAAGCATAACATAGCACTCTGGCAATAGAAGTCTTTGGCTCTTGGAACCCATTCTCGGATTCTGGTTCCACTTCTGAATTGGGATCACAAAAGTGATAGTAAAGGGTGCTAGGATTATCATGAGGGACACGAAGAAAAACGCGGGCAATTCCAGTCGTCACGTAGGAGTACTCGAGTCCCTCCTGGATCATCACATGATATTCTTGAACAATAGCGGAGCAAACGAGTCGCTCTGCATCGTACCTTGACTTCGCTTCCTTGTCCGTCGGGATTTTGTTTGACCTGACGATATCTTTGTACAAATTCATATCCCGTAGTCCTAGGCGAAAGGCTTCAACAGAAATCTTGTGAGGCGGCTTGTATTCGGCTGTAGCAAGGAGGGTGTGAGTGTTGCCGTCGACCCGGTGGATGAAAAAAAATGAATCGGCTTTTGGCCGTTCTATTTGCGATAGCTGACTTGCACTCGCATCGACACCTTCATCCGCCTCAAGCAAGTTTGTATGGTTCTCGAACCGAATTCCATCTCCGAGTCCAAACTCCTCTCGTGCGCCATCAATGTTGCATAACTCCTGGATTATATTATGGACATAATTCTCCACGGCATTTCGCTCGTAGTTCTCGACAGATTGCTCGCTGCTCGTTGACCGGTAGCCGAATTGTTTTGCATTTTCTTCGAGGGCATTCAGAGGTGTAAACAACCGTGCTTGGTCCTCCTCAGCAGGCTGTAGATAGTTGCACACAGAAGTGTAAATCTCTTGCTGTCGAGCTGAACAGTCTGTCCACACTTCTAGTCGCGAAGGGCAATACTTCCCGGTTGGAAGGGTATTGTCCCTGTAGTTGAGCTAGATGGCGACTCAACTCTCAACGGTCGCGATAATAAGTTGTGACAAAGTCGGATAAATTCCACGAAAGTTGTTGGACGGTTGCGCTCTCGATTCAATCTCCCTTCATCCTCTGCCTGCTTCCGTCTCTCTTCTGCCTGCTTCCGTCTCTCTTCTTCTTGCTTCCGTCTCTCTTCTTCCTGCTTCTGACTCTCTTCTGCCTGCTTCTGTCTCTCTTCTGCCTGTCTCCGTCTCTCTTTCTCCTCCATAAAGAGTTTCTTATAGTCGGGTGAGCTGTTGGTCATGGAAGTGTTAAATAAGGAGGAGTTGAAGGTTCAGGAAGATGAGGCTAAGAGGGACCCACAAGTGGACCAGTGGAACCAATGTGGGTCACTTTTCAGCCGATTCGGTAGAACTATTCTCCGGGCAAGTTTATCTGAAGTTTAATCTTATGCTTACATGCTTCCACCCTTGGGAGGAGGTTCGAAGGTTATTTACAAATAGGCAAAGACGTCAAAACATACATCAAAAAAGGAATTATCGCATATATGGTCGACTATCCTTGTCAAACATCAACAACCACGTAGGTACTCCGGATAAGACATAGAAATAGAAAGGACGTTCCATACACATCAGTGACGAAAGAGACGAAAGAGGGTCCAATTGGTAAGACAATCACAACCACACACTGAGCTCTCATCTGCAAGGCATTAGATACATGAGTGCACACAAATCTATTTAATAAGGGAGAAAGAAGAAAATCAACTATCAAAATGTCTGGAGAGACTATTCAGTTGGTTTGTAACAACCAGGTGGCCAAAAGATACCTTGAAGCCATGGATGCTCGATCAGCTCCCTCGGGGTCTTTCGATCTTCCGGTCGCCAGGTGATCATTCCCTTCATCAAGTCCAAGAACATCTCTTTATCTTCCCCTTCAAGATGTTTCTCCAAATCTTCAAAACTGGTCGGATGAACCTCGCAGTCCTCGACTATCCAATTTCCTGTGAAAGAGATAGTTAGTAGATGACAGGCACTCAAAAGAAAGGACACCCACTTACCATCTTTATCAAAATACTTGGCACTGATGGTGTCAGGTTCTATGAAATCAGGAGGCGGTGGTCCCAGCAACCCTGTTATGTACGCAAGATGTGCAGAGGTGGTGTAGGCATCATGGTCTTCTTCGAGGGGAAAACAATCGACTGCCTTCAAATGCACCCCAGGCCTAATTCAAAGCAAATTAGAGTTATGGAATCACTTGAAGTAGTTAAGGAGCACTTACCCAAACGCCCAAGTTCCAAATATCAACCGGATAGTTCCACTCCTTTTCAAGTATCACCTCGGGTGATCGATAAAGAGCAGGCTGGAGAGGCTGACTGTTTCGTGGGACGTCTCCTGGTTGGGCAGATCCGAGATCTCCTAGCTGAATCTTACCCAACTGGGATGCTGGCTCAAGTGGCCTAGAGCGATAGAAGATATAGGCGAAATCAATTCTTCTTGCTTAAGGGTGTTCAATCTCAGCCTGGACGTATCTGTCAAGCCTAGATTTGTCTCCAATCTCTTGAAAGATATTCTCCCCCTTGATGTCTATGCAAAGAAGTTAGTGATCTATCTGAGCCGTTCAGGTCGGGGGCCATTCCATACCTCCGTGGATAAGAATGCATTCTGTATGCATATAGTCCAGTGCTAGCAACATCTGATAGATCGTTGACTGGATATAGAGTTTATCCAAGCGCTCACCGACCGAACGATTTTGGATATCTAGCAAGCTCTCTCCAAGAGGTTCTTGCAGAATGACCAAGTGCTTGAAGATCTCAAGCCTGGTAAATTCAAACTCAGCTATCTTTGTCCTTACTCGACCCGATCCAAGATGTTGTTGATTTCCCTGTTTGATTTTGTCGTAGTATGTAGATTCTTCGCTAGGAAGCATATCATGCGAGAACATCTTCAATGCCATATAGTCATTCATTCTATTCTGATTAGTATTGAGTAGATACCTAGTAAATGGAGAATAAAGTATTAGCCTACTCAAGATCTCGAGCCAACCACACGGTAGATGTGATTCCCCATCCGAGTTTACCGACAACCTGATAGCGGGAGAGTAAAATGTCGCCGATATCGACAGGCAGATAGCCGTTTTGCTGCAAAAACTCTTCAATCTGTTCTTCCTCAATTGTCTCATCGTCAGGAATAGTTTCCCAGCCAGCTGTTGGAAAAGAGACGGGAAACTTGAGAGACCTTCTGAAGAGGCTCCTCAGCCATTCCAAATTGAAGAGCTTCCTGCCGAAGAGTCTCTTCAGCAATTCCAAATAGATGCCATGATTTGCCAGTAGAATTAGGTTTAGAGGGATAATAGTATAGGCAGTTATCCTTATATCCAAATTCCTAACAAAGGAAAGCAGCTCATGACCACCATGGATGAATTAGGGCTCTGCCGACTAATAATCCTACTAGCACTTAAGGTATCATTTCTTTCATCCTTTCATCTGAGACACGAAGCGGTGGAGGTCAACTATTTAGGAATATTGGGCTTTGATGAGAGATCTCTTAGATTACTACGATAGGTTAGACCCCCGGTTTCAGTAAAGACAGGGCTGGAGCAGTATGATTCTTGCTGGTATGGTATTGCATCGGACCCCTTCTGTCGGTTTATTCAGCTCTCCTCTCCCCCTCGCCTATATATAGATTGTATAAAGGTTTCATGTGTAATCAAGAGTTCTTTATCTTCCCTCCAGTTCTAGAGATTTGAAAGACCTGTGGCAAAAGTTCACTCGCCCCAATGTCTAACTCAGGATTGGGTTAGGATCTATCTAATTGCTCAGAACTGTAACAAGATACGTGCTAACCATATTTTCTTTAGTTTTGGTACTAGAATATAGTTTATCTAAAAGACTTCTCCGTACATCGGTTCGTCTGAAAATTGTCTGCCACAACGTAGATACAACGGCATAACATGTTGTTTCCCTATCCAGGTCACAAGGAAAAGCTCAGGTAGTGTGGATTAACTACTGAGTCTCAAGAACTCCCATTTATTCTCAAATTGACCGAGTAACATTGCGTAGTTAGAGAAACTACATTTGGACATGTGGAAAGTGGCTTTTGACCCCTAGAAGTCAGTCAGGTTTCTTGATCCAGGTTTTGTGTTGTCCCAGGATGATACAAGATCATTGTGTTCATTTGATGGAGGGAGATCTCCAGTTAGAGCAGCAATGAAAATGCAAGTATTTTCCGTTAAATAGAGAGCTTAGACAGGAAGCCAAATATCACCAGCCATCCTATATCACATCTTTGCTTGTGGGCTGTACTAGAGCAGACTCTAATACTATGGGTATCAACTAAACTCTTGTCGAACGGTGCAAGACGGTGCATACCAAGCAACCAGAAAGCACTGTCAAGTTTACTGGCTATGACCTAGGCAAACTAGAAGAGTGTTGGATTGTTGTTGTCAATCGGTTTTTTTCACCTGGCGGAGAAGCTGAACAAGTATGAAACATTGCCCCCTACCCTCATATTCCGGGAATCGCTTTTTAGACCATGCTGTGGAATGGATATGCTTGAACATTTTTACTAATAAACCATTTACAGAAATTCGGACGAATCGCAATGGCTGAATTAACGCAAATTTATCTTTGGTTTGATTTGATGTTATCTCTTGTGCAACTCTAACTTGCATACTAGGGTCTTGGGTAATACGACCTAGAACAATGACCCCGTCCACCGATCCTGCTTCAATCCTAAAGATGAAAGACTCGTTCTAACATTTGTTGTTACTGCAGTTTCGGGCGAGAAGAAGAGGTGCCATTGTTTTGAGACCGGGAAAGGCACGGAATGGATTGGAGACAAAGAGCAGTAAATTTATTGTCTAATCGATGGTGAAACGGTGTATTTTATATACCAAGGTTATTTCTATATCACTTTTGAGCATTCCAGCTGGGCTCAGAAATAGGCAGATAATTAGAAGTTGCTTGGAGCTCAAACCCCTCGTGGACACGGCAACTCACTGTGCAAAATACTAATCAAAGTAGTCTATATTATAGAAGAGCCCCTAGGATATGGGTCGAACTAGTTTTATCCTAGATATTCTCTCCATGCAAATGTCAATAATAATCCAACAAGACAACAAGGAATTATTAAACGCCAAACTGAAAATCCCGCGAGTCATCTCCAAGCCAAATCCGAATCTCTTCCAAGGCGTTAAGGTCATTCTCAGGAAGAGATAGCTTTACTGTCTCATCCCACCATTCATAAGTCCGTCCGAATCCCTTCATAGTCTCTCCAATAGACTGACAAGAGCCGAAATCGATAATCACTAGTCCATCACCATCAAACATAATGTTACTAGGATTGATATCATTATGAACTAGCCCCAAAGAATGAAGATATCTTATACCACTCTCAACACCAGCCAAAACAGTGCTGTAGCCTTTACTCGTTTTCCGTGCGCTTCTCGCCTGTCTCTTCATCAAAGCGCCGGGATTCACCTCTTTCATCGACGTGTGAGAGTATTTTGTAAAGCAAAGGCCCGTAATTCTGTCGCCGGATACCTGGCAACCATGGTAGATGGCGATATTGGGATGTGGATGTTGCATTAACAGTTCGCACACTTTTGCTTCAGCCAGGATGGACTCGGCAATTGCGTTCCGTTGAGGGCTTTTGGAAATCCAATCGTAGCTAACCCGAGGTCGTTTCATATGTGTGTCTTTTGGCAGTGGGTCATGTGCTCGTGTCAAGTCCGTTTCATATAGAGGACTGTACGCTGAGATGGGTATTAGGCTGACATTTGTAAGGTCCGCTAGGTTGACAATTGTGGAAGGACAGTAACGAGCTTTCAGCATTCCGTGATATAATTGATCGTTCGTTCGATACACGACACACGTGCCAGCAAAACCAAAGCTCCCATTGATATCTTCGAAAGCCTCGTTCATCTCCAGGACCTCCAGCTGTAGGTTGCCATCCGGTGGAGTTGCCATGGCTTTGAAACCTTCGATGTTGCGAATAGCCTGTCCAGAATTGTAGAGCCGTCTTGGAGTAAAGAGCCCAGATAAAAAGATATGATGGCTTTCAATATAAGAAGATCAGATAAATGGGACTTCGTAGGTGGAGATTCTTGAAAGGTCGGTGTACTCAACTAACACGCCAATATTTGACTGGTCCGGGGGTTGACCAGCATGAGGTATTGGAGTATGCCAATGTTTTCCGAGTCAAAACATTCTACAAAGGCCACCAGATACTTACATCTAGACACAACTACCTGTAGAAGAACAATATAGATTAGTTATAGCGACTCTATAACCAATGTCACTCTCGATCAGCAAGAATCCCCTCTTCAGTCTCACTCCCACCCCTCCGACGCCTAGGAACACCCTCATTCATAGCATTAAGCTGCTTCGGAACAGGCACCGAAACCGAAGCATCACTCGGTCTACGCCGTCTAACAAGCTGATACCCCCTATCAAGCTCGATCTCAACCGCCTCTCGAACTTTTAGTGCACTAATCGCCGGCCAGACTCCCCTCTCACCCTTGAGCGCCCACTCAGAGACGCGGTCTTTTGTCGGACTCTGGAATAGTTTCCTCAGATCCCAGAAACACAAGTCTGGGACGAGAGTTAAGTTCGGCCCGGGGATGGTCTCATCGATGAGGAGTCTGCTCAATGGGGCGGGTAGCACACCCAGGTAGTCGAGTTGGCGGAGCCGGTGGCGTAGTTCGACAATTATTAGTCGCATTGCGGAGCGGGAGAGGTTGTTCCAGCCTGTTTGGCGTCGGTCTAGGAGGTTGAGCTCTGAACGCAGGAATGGGACTAGGTATGGTCGAGCTTGGGAGACGATGAAGTGGTTGACGTTGAAAAGTTCCGATATTCGTGAGAGGGGGGATTCGCCTTCGTTGTATTGGACATGTCGCCAGGGCCGGAAGACTGCGTCTTGTGTGTGTGGCCATGGAACTATTGTGCCTGTTTCGTCTTTGCAGTAGATCGTCACTGGTGAGTAGAGGCCTGAGGAAGAAGCGTTGGATGCTACGGCTGCAGACCAGATGAGCTAGAAACCATGTTAGATATCACTGACACCGGCAAGGATAAGGGGAGAAATATATACCACATTCGGCGCGGTCAAGTAATTCAACAGATTAGGCGTCCCGTTCTTCCCCATCGTCGCAACAGTGATATTCAATATGCGCTTCGACCTCGCATACGCCTCTTCAAACGTAAGATCTCCAACATTAGCCCGAACACATTCCTCCAAAACACCAACGTCAAACAAATACCCCTTCCTCAGCAACCTCCTCATCCTTCGATAGAACGTCCCAACCCAACTCGAGTCAGAGTTACTCCCATCCCCACCATTCACCATCTTCCGTCTCTCAAAGGCAGAAAGATCAATTCCCTCCCCATCAAGTAACGGCATTAACTCATCCTCGGAATGAATCCCCACAAGGGCAGCAATCATCGCCCCAGTCGCAGTGCCCGTAATAATCCGTGGTAACAGACCCTGTAAATGCAGCGCCTTCACAACACCAAGATGACACAGCCCGAACGCAGATCCGCCCTGCAACAGCAGCGTCGTCCGCCCAAACGCCTGTCGCGTATCGTGCAGCAGCTCCAGCTTCGCTTGCGAGTTAAACCCGCTCGGGTGCATCGGTGCTCCTGGAAACGATGTCACGTACTGGATTGACAGCGCTACTTGCGTGATGTAGTCGTCGATTAGAAGCTTGGTCCCTGCGTACGCGTGCGTAAATAGCTTCGTGCTGGTTATGTTGCCCAGATTTCGTACTAGCCCCGACCGGAGCAGGTTGACTAGTGTTAGAATATCTTCTGACTCTCGCGCGCTCATCAGTGCTTCGAGTCGGCCGAGGATTAGTCGGTAATCATAGTGTCGGCTGACGGGGTTTTGGCGCCTGCGTAGGTAGTTAGATGGTGGTTTGGTACATTGGGGTTTTGAGCTGGGTTCAATTGGTGTGGTTTAATTTCATACCATAGATCTTTACTTTGTAGCTCGTCGAGTTGAAATGCCGCCTCTTCCCACTCCTCATAGCTCTGCGCGTTGGCTAGAGTATGGAAGAGCCGATCACGAGGGGATTTGGAATGCCACCATGATAATAGTTTCTAAGGGACATTTATTAGCTGAAGATCAAACCAAAAACTACACCCGATCTCATGTCTTGTGCGTCTTTTGTCTTTGCCATCTCAGGCTCAGAGCTCCTCCCCACATACAAGACACCCGCGCTGGGGTTGGAGAACAATACTCACGTCTCTCCAGAACTGAGCAACATCAAGCACCATATTCCAGATCGCACCAACGATCTTCCACAATCCGAGCCACCAGGACCCCATTTTTTCATTCGAGGGATATGTCTGCGTTAGGGGTGGTGGAGGGAGAGAGGTACACATGCGGGCCCGGGTATTCGCTTTCACATGCTACAACGTCACCCACGTTACACCAGGGAATTGGAGGTGGAGATCAAGATAGTGGTATTGGATTAATAGTAGATCGGGTGATCAAGTGTGATATGTATTCGAATGTAGCTGTGTTATGGAGATGAATTGGACTCGATTGGTCTGAGGAAGGAATGGTGTTGGTTGAAGGTTGAAGAGTTGAAGCAGATCAACCCAGATTCCCCCGGATCTTCATCTTCAACTACAACTGGCCCGTGACAAATACATTGTAGTACATATTTCTCTCTACTCAATACTTAAGAGTATTAAAGTAATGAAGTATAATGGAATTGCCACGGGCGCACATTTCTACATGCCACATACAAAGACGTTATTCGCGTAAGGGAATCAGTGAATTTCAAAAGGGTCGTTTTGTTTTTGACATTTCGCTTTGCTTCCCTATATGCAAGTAGGCGAAATTAAAGAAACCTCTCCCGGACACCCCATACATTCCCAAGCAGCACATTTACTCTTCGATGATGTTGCCCTTCTCCGACACGTAAAGACCGTCCAAGAACTGCAGATGGTCAGTATAAATTCAAAGACTCGGGTCGTCCCGGCGAAAGTAATGGTGTTCGTATAACTCACCTTACGGATATCCTTGTTACGGACGCGGCAGATCTGCTGGATGTCGGCGGCGGACTGGGACACACCCTCGAGGGAGTTACCGGTGAGGATGAGCTCATCCTTGACGTTGGCGGAGGGAGCGATGTCGACATCGGGCTGAGCAGTGATGCGGCGGACGTACTTCTCACCGAGGAAGTTGCTGATAGCAAAAACGTTAGCGCGAGTTCCTTCACAATTGACTTTCACAGTATATTTCCCGAATATCATATCGGGAAAAAAACGTAGGTTCGAGGGTTCCATACCGGATCTCCACAACAGCACGGCCAGTCTCTGGGTTGGGCTCAATGTTGACGTTGATGGGGAAGTGAGCGTAGACGTAACGCATCTTGTACTTGAAGCCACGGGTAACACCGATCATCAGGTTGTTAATGATGGTGCGGACGGTACGGAGGGTAGCAACACCCTTGCGGGCACCGTGGTGCAGCTCGATGGAGATAACGTTCTGCTCGGGGCGGCCGAAGGTGACGGCAATGTGGGAGAGATCCTTGACGAGCTTGCCGCGGGGACCCTCGACAGTCACGACGCGGGAGCGAATCTGGACCTTCACTATAGAGCAGAAAAAGATTCGGGTTAGTCCATGGCCATTTCCTTTTTTTTTTGTGAATTCAATATTTTGAAGGAATCAAAATCAAGAATTGTCCGGTAGATGTGCGAGTCGCCGATCCCACACAACATTCCCTCCTGCTTCTGCTGCATTGGTGCTGGATATTGATCGTATGTCGTGCTAGGCTTGTGTGTTGAATTTCGTGCCCTCAAAAGAGAAGTTGTATTGTGTGCGACCGGCTTCCTCCATCGTGAAAAAAAAGAAATTCGCTCACCATTGTCCAGAATGGGCAACCGTTCCTCGGAGTGAATGTACCGCATCTTGACGTGACTTTTGGTGGTTGCCGGGGGTGTAGATTGTCGATGTCGGGGAGGTTCAAAATTCGAATGGACTTGGTGGTGGAGCGAAATTGGATGTCACGGGGTTGTGCGTCGCTTAGGGCCATTTTGGGTCTAGCGCAATTAGGGTTCCTTATCAGCTTATCGTCTTATCGTGGCTTGTACCAGTACTTGCTCCACCGCTTTTAATGGAGTGATTGCCAAGTAAAGGTACATATGGTAAATATTAAGCTGGAGCCTGAAGTTCCAAGGGTTCCTGAGCAAGTTCGCTACTATGTACAATATACAATACAATAAGCTACAACAACCATATATCTCTCCTCTTCCCTGAGTTTCTGCCAGGGCTATGAGCTATGGCTATCGAAATTTGAAACATGTTTTACATTACTAACCTCATAGTGGTTTCTCAACCTCCTGGTGCGACACATCCACGATCCATTTCCCACCCATTTGTCGCAGCGTCGAAGCCAGCTCGTCGCTCTGATCCAATGCCGCAATATCGTCTCCACCACCTATACTCTTCCCGCTCACGAGTACATTGGGCACGGTGCGACGCCCCGTACTCTGTGCGAGCAGGGCCTGAAGATACGGTCCAAGTGGGTGTTTGTCCAATTCGACCACGAACGGTTTCGGCTCGATAGAGTAGTGTTCCAGCAAGATCAACTTGGCTTTCTTGCTATAGGGGCAGTAGGATTTGGAGAAAACGATGACTGGATGCGGTTAGTCTTGGTTACGGGCAAGAAATGAACAATGGGGAACGGAACAGAAACATACTTGGAGCCCGCTTAAGAATCGCATTAAGCTCTGTTTTCGCCTCAGCCTCTTTCCTCTCTTTCTCCTCTCGCTCTCTCTGCGCTTTTTCCTCACGCTCCTTCTCCTCCTCGCTCTTGACCTCCGACTGGACCTCTGACGGCGTATCCTGGCTCCCCTTCTTGGGAACAGTCATCTTCGTCCGTCCAGCAATCGGGATATCCTCCATATCTTCATTCCCTGTAGCAGGAGGAATAGCGGCTTTCTCGACCTCAGCGATGGGCACCTTATCACCTGCACCGGCAGCGTCATTCTGTCCGGGCGCATGCACGGGCTGCTGGATCTTCTCTTGGGCCTTGGCCTGCTTGGCTTGCTCTTTCGCTTTCATTGCGTCGAGGGTTGACCGATAAAACTTTTGGTTTTGGATTTTGCTTGCATCGCCCTGTGAATTCGGTTGCATCGTATCAGAGATCTGAAGAAACGGGGCGAAAGAGGGAGATCTAGGGACGTACAGTGTAGTAAAAGACCATGAAAAGAAGCGCGATGACCGCAACGACAACCAGTCGAAGTCGCCGTTGTGAAGAAGGCATGGAGAATTGTGATTATAGCCGTGTGGCTTGTGACTTGGATAAAAAAAAGTTGAATTCCAAAATGTTCAAGTGAAGTTCGAGGTGACTTGGAGAGAACGTGACGTGTTCCAGAAGCCAAGAATTCCTCCGTTCCCGGCAAAGCTAACAATTTAGGGTATTGAAAGCATTCGGCACTTGCGCATCTGATCCAGAAACTTCCAAAACTAACAATCAAAGGATCAAAAGCCCCAAACAGGTCAGGAGAAGTGGGGTCAAGGGGTCAAGGGGCCAAGGGCATGTTATCCCTGATTTGCGGGTTTGCCCCGTCTGAGCGCTGATGCTTGGCGGAGCTATGATGTACATATTATGCTTGTTTTAGATGTCTTACTCTTATTTGAATTTTTTACTATGTAGATCAAAGTGAATTATCAATATTGATTAGAATATGGCATGACTGGGTATTATGCTAAATTAGACAGGTTCTTTTGTTCAAAGGCAAAACCCATGTCGACAGTAAATCATAGAGAGGGCATGAACCTCGCACCAGTAGGTGTATGTGGATGGGTAAGAAACAGGGTAAGAATAAATGATAGGATATAGAAGTTCAAGGGATTAGATCAGAACAGTGAGGACCGCAGACCAGCTGCGGTCTAACCTGTGGAAACGAGAGTGAGGGTAATTAGTGGAAGATAAGCAGTGTAGTGGATGTCGAAGACATCAGATAAAAAGGGAAAGGACGGCAAACTGGGGAGATCAAGTTTGAATCGAGAGTCCAGGCCGTGTAGCATGGCTGGCAGTGGCTCGGCGCTTGCCTTGGACAAGGATCGTCCAGTCCTCCCACTCCTTGGCAATCTCCGTCAAGACATTTCCCATGACACCAGCAGACGCCATGAGGCCGTGGCCTTCCCCTTCGAGGATCCGGACCTCGCAGCGGCGCATTGTCTTGCCAAGCCACTGGACATTCTCCACTGGAACACGGGGGTCTTTGCTACCGTGATGGATCACTACTGATCGTGTGATGTCCACGTAACGGAACCCAATAGTTTGGCGACGCTCGAGGCAGATCAACAAATCAACCGCCGGGTTGGCGTTGGTAGTAGCCAGCTCCCAGATCTTGTAGGTGAGACGAGTATCATAGTCACGTTGCCGTTCAACTTCGTCCTCTGGAGACTTTGCACGAGATGCGAGAGTGTTGTCGCTTTTTCTGTGCGAAGCGATGGTCGAAGCGGACGGTTTGATATTCGGTACAATATCCTCTCGCTGGGTCTGTAGGTTGTTTTCAACAGAAGGTATGGGCGGTACTGGAGGGATGGCATTCGCATTGGAGGTTTCTTTAGCGGTAGCCTTGCGCTTGGCTCGTCGTGGGGACTTGGGTAGACTGGTAGTGATGCTGGCACTAGTGGCACTCATAAAGCTTGAATTGGCCACTTTGAGAAGGGACGTGGGAAGAGCACGGAGAATTTTCTGGGAGTAAGGGACCGCATTGGTGGGCGCGGGATCCTTCTTAGATCCGATAGTAGACAGCTGAGATGGGGGGATCCATGGGGCTAAGAGATGTATGCGGCCACGAATGTGCTGCGGAATTCGGAGAGCCGTGGCAAGAGCGTAGATTGCGCCGGCGGAATGGGCAAGAATGGAAAATTTGGTCACTCGGAGGTGGTTGCAAACGATTGCAACATCATCTGTTAGTGATTAGCGCAGGATTGGAATATCTCGGGGCAGTCTCGCTTACCGGGCCAGCTGAGAGGGGTGGTCGGCTCGTCTCCCTGGTGCGGACCGCTCTCGCCAACGCCAGGGCGATCCAATGTCACCAATCGTAGGTTGAGCGTCCGAGCCAACTCATCGTAAAATGCCATCAGATATCGAGTGAGACCCATCCCGACACAGCAAAGCACGACATGGCCCTTCGGATCACCGACTTCAGAGAATGCGATGGAGCGGCCAGTTGTTGGGTGGATCACTCTCTGGGTCAGCTTTGGCGAAAAGATGTAGTCGTCAACGGCAAGATCAATTGAATCCGCACTCGATGGTCGTTCGGTGCTATATGAGGGACGTCCATTCGACACATGGGACAGATGACCGGATGGAGTGCGGCGATGGGTAGTTGGTGCGATTGGTTCGAGGGACTGCCTGTATCTAGCTCTCTCAGAATCCAGGTTTTCGGTGGATGACTTGGGCAAGTGCGGTGGTAGGTGGGTAGATTTCGATGCGAGTGGTGCTCCTAGTCGGTTCCCGCTACGACTTTTCCCTGTCATCACGTTTGGAGAAGGAGCACTGTCATTGAAAGATGGCCGATCACGGGCTAGTCCATTCTGCATGGCCTGATCGACCTCATAGCCTAGAACGCGCGAGACCTTTGAAGCCTTTGCCGGCTTCACGGGGCTCGTCTTAGTCGGGGATTCAGGGCTGTTTCCCACTTCCAATTCGGTCTTGATCTTCTGTTGCTGGTCTTTTAACTCTTGGATCCGCCGGGTCACCTGTTCTGCGTCATTGTTTGTACCTGGTGTGCCATTGTCCGTGTTGAACTCTTTGCTGGCCGTAGAATTGTATCGACTATGACGAGCAGACCGGTGCTTTTTTGAGCTGGACGACTGGCTATGCCGATGTCGCAGAGAGGAATCGCGAGTTGGAATGATTCTACCACTTCCAATCCCGCCGGGATTACTAGCATCTGGGGTACCGTGGAACGATTGATAATCTTTAGTGGGTGGAGTGCTCGCGACTTTCTCTTCGTATGGCTCTTCCTTCACATCCGCAGGACGAGCCTCCTCTGCAAGTTCCGCCATGGAATGTAATGATCGCAAGCTTGTTCGGTTGCGCGGGACGTTGTGTCGTAGACTGTCGTTGTAGCTGGTAGTTTTTCGTAGGCGCTCGACATGTGGATCCTTTTCGCCCATGAATTCTCGTGATGACCTCTTCAATAGACTAAATTGACTCTTTAGGCTTTTTGTTCGCCCTGCAGAACTATTCGAAGCAATGCTTGGGGTTGACCGGCGGGGGCCAGGCTCTGTGCTGATCGTTCCGAATGAGGAAGACTCTGGGGCGGCTATCACAGATGTATAGGATTCCCTCGAGGCTGGGCGAGTGGAAGATGAGTCGGTCGTTCTGAAATGCTTGAATCTCGGCGATCGAGGGGACTTCGGTGACGGGGGCGCCCTGGCCATGCGAATGACAGGGGATGAGGCCGCATCGTCGGGGTGCAAAAATGGGTTTTCCGGTAGCGCGGGTGGCTCGACCGCTGGCTTGTAGGCACCGTAACTCATTCCAAACCCATGTTGCTCGGACGGAGGAAGGGAGGCAATCGGCGCTGTGTGCGGTACTTCTGGTAATGCTGGATCTGATTCGGTATCGAACTTGGGGACGGTATCAAAGTGCGAGTTTAAAGGCACAGATATGGTAGAAAGGGAGGAAATGAGGGAGGAAATGACTTCAGGCGAGGTTGGGTCAGTTCCATTGCGCGAAGGCAGCGATTTACGACGGCGGCGACGACTAAGCAGGGCTGATTCTGCCTGGATGGGGTTTTCGTTCGACATAGTTCAATAGTCTAAGGGAGTAACCCTTAGAACAAACAAACTTCAAGGATCGGATGCAGGTTAAAATGGGTACACGCATGATCTACTGCATGCGAAAGATGTTTGATAAGGGTTTCTGGTTCGTAAACACAATTCCCCCCCCTTACAGTATTTGAGATGTTGAGATAAAAAAAAAAGATTGTAAGTGAGCGTAAGAAGATTAAAAGAAGGGATCCCGGTTATACCGAGCGTGAAAAGAAAGTAAAAAGATCAAAGATATTAACTCGTAAAGAAAAGAAAGAAAAGGGAGTTGCTCTTTTTTTTTTTGAGATCTCTTAGCGTTCACGCCTTTTTCTCCACTGGGGGGGATCTTAATTTGCCGATAACACTAGGTAGATGTAGGGGGAGAGTAGGAGATAATATATAGAGATCAATACGGAGTATCGAGAGTACCGATATAATAATAGAATCTATAGGATATAAGATATAAGATATATAAGATTTTTCATTATCTACGTTAAAGTCCAGTATTTGAGATTCCACGTGGATTCCAAATTACTCCTTCTGGAAGAACCCCTTAATAGGCGCTTAATAGGCTAGATAGGCTATACGAGGATGATGCTGATCAACTCATATTATAGAATACGAAATAAATATCCAGTTGGTATCCAATTAATTTTATGTACTCCAGGTTCGACAAATGTGAATATAAAACGAGAGAACGTGAAATGGTAAAAATATATGGAGTAGAAGAATGGTAGTAAACAAATATATATAGCGGATCTATATATTCGGGCATATAATTGCCAACCATATCCTAGATATGTAAATATTACTAAACGTCTAATATTTACCACACTATATAAGTTTATTTGCATGTATCTATTTTATACATCTACCTAGAAACCTACATATATCAAAATAATACAATATATACAATACATACCGAGGTCTATGGATGGGTTAATTCCTTAACTAGTTAGTTAGCTGATCGAGGTAAACATAGTTGACCGCCCACCATGGCCAGATGGCAGTATCCCCCAGCCATTACCATCTTACCCCAAAACATCATTGAAACTCCAAACGATATTTGCGCCTTACTCTCATTAACAGCCTAGTTCTTTATATCTTACCTCTAAAATCCCCAGTTCTCCACTATCCTCTAGACATGAGGTGACCGCGCTGCGAAACAGCCATTGCCCGCAATGGACGCCTACCCCAAAGACTACGTCAATCACAATCTGCCTCTAATCCTACTCTCAGGACTGGAGGCAGATCCCAAAAATGACACCGAAGCATCGTCGAGATATCCTCTGCTACTGGAGAAGGGGACCCATATCTTCTCAGATTTCCCACCTCTGAGCGGGGCTGTTGCGGAGGAACTCCGGAGCCTGCTTCTAGAGGAAGATAGCTCTCAGATGCCATGGAAGTCCAGAGTGACTGTAAGCGGGAATACTACGATAACGAATATTGGTTACCGCATCAAAAGTTCTGGTCGCGTACGTTGATACTCTATGATTCTAATATCGTTTTTTTAACAACATCGTACTGCGGACTGCTTGCTAACACCGACACAGTCATGCAGACTCCCTCCACGAAAAGCTGACCCCCCTATCCCCTCACCACCAACTACCCCCAGCGATGACCAGCACAATGAACACTCGGAACCGAGCGCACACTATGTCCTCCACTCGCCCATATCGCCTTTGTCACCGGGTTCCCCAACGTTCCCAGATGGCTTGCTCACCCCTCTATGGGTAACCAAACACCAAGACCTGGTTCCAGCAGCAGTAATCAATTTTTTCCCATTCTCATTGGACCCAAATATGAACTCGCTACGAGACAATCAACTCAAGATCGAGATCAACAGCTTGAAAAAGGAATGGCAATCCTCTGGGTACAAGACGCGATTTGTGGTCGTTTTGATATCAGAAGAAGGAGAAGAAGGCGGCTATGAGGGCGAGATTGATGATCGCATTGCGGGGATTCGGCGGGCAACGAACCTGGACTCCAGGTCGATATTTGTGATCCCACCAGACGCGATTTCCTCGGAACTGCAAGACTTCGTGAAATCACTCTTCTCTCTACTGCAACCGTCGGTCGTTGAATACTATCGGGATCTGTCCAAGCATGCCAGGCGCAAACGTAACAGGGGCAGCATCCCTCCACCGACTGCACCGCCAACCACTGGAACTTCTCAGACCCTATCATCACAAGGCTGGAACGTACGGTATGAATTCAAGCTGGGAATCCTTGCCGAGTTTCGTCAAGAAATGGATGCAGCTTGTCGAAACTATGAGGGTGCGTATGACACTCTATTTGGGCATGAAGTTTTTGAAATTATTGCGGGCTGGAATCCCCGATTTAACGATGCACGCCTCTTGGCCGACTCCCTTGCCATTCGGATTATACGCTGTCTGTTATGGACGGCTCAGACGACCGCCGCAGCTCGGTTTTGGGTTGACCACAGAATCCGTGTAAAGGATATTGTCAATCGCAGAGGAAAGGGCAGTAAACACTACGGATGGGAGGCCTGGGAGGCGCGCTGGTCGATGGTAATGGCACAGCTTATCCACCGAGCGGAAATCCCCTCTCTCTCCGGTGAAATCTCTTCTGAACAGCCTGGCGATCTCTTTGCTTTACCCGAGAAATCGATTCCAACCGGGGAAAGAGTCAGACCCTGGGAACATCTCCATCACGAGGGCTACTGGCTGCACCGTTCAGCAAAACATACAATTATCCGACGTGCGCTTGCTCATGAAATTCCCACGGAAGATCGCAAGCCCCCCGGTCAATCACCCGCCTCACAACTTGCAAACAAATCATACTTGTACGACACATATCTTGTTCCAGATACTCATGTGGAAGCACCCCAAGAAGGACGAACTGGCTTCGACCACTCTGGTCTAATATTGACCACTCTAAAGGCTGCTATCGAGGAATTTGCAAAACGCCACCAAACAAGAAAAGTTGAGAGCTTGAGCCTTGAGGCGGCCGAGGAGTATATGCGCATTGGTTCGTGGTCCGAAGCGTATAGCCTTCTCCAGCCGCTGTGGTCCACCCTTAGCTGGCGCCGCTCAGGGTGGTGGCATCTAATGGTCAATTTCGGATGGGCACTTAGAGAATGTGCTCTTAGGGTGCAGGACAGTGAGACGGTCTTGCGAGTGGACTGGGAGCTTCTGAATAAGAGTGAGTTAATTCAATTTATCCCGTGCGTATTGTCTTCAATGTTAATATTCATTCCGATAGCTTTCAAACCAAGACCTGCGTGGCATTATGACATCCACCGGAGTCTTGAAAGTTTGCCTTCAGAAAAACCCAAACCTTCTCTTATCCTTCGCGCAGAGGATGTATTAACATGTCGTAAGTTGGCAAGCCCGAAATGCAAAGATTGCACTGACCCCTGTCTTAAAAGTGACCGCATCATTGGTGTTTGAGAAATCTGATGGCAACGTTGGGGAACCTCTACAGGCTCAACTTTCCATTACATCCTGTGCTCATAAATCCTCGGCCCCTATCCGGCTTTCAGAGGTCAAACTGGTCTTCGAAGGCTGTCTTCGCCCAGTAAAGGTTCAATCTGACCAGAATCAGGATGCCGACACCACAACGCCGTGTTGCCTCGCAACTCTTCCACTTCGCGAGCCGAGCAACCCTGATACCGTTGTCCAATCCCCAGCTGGTGGACTGACCGCATTGGTGGGTATAGCAGATCTGACCCTGGGGCCCTCCCAGACCAAAGTCTTCAACCTCACCTGTATACCTCGCGAAGCTGGTGAAGCCAAGGTTGCTTCAGTCACCATGCTGATTGAAGAAGATAAATTTGATTTGGGTTATGCGATCACCGAGCCAGACCAGCGTGAATCGTTCTGGTGGCAGCAGACGCAAAAGGGGGTGACCCGCAGAAGAGTGGGCAAGGATCGGGATACTGGCAGATGCAAGGTCATGCCTAAGCCCCCCAAGATTCGCCTCACAACTCCCAACCTGAAGGAGACCTACTATACCAATGAACTGGTAACGCTTCATATTGGTATACACAATGAGGAAGACGAAGCTGCCGATGTATCTGCTGAAATCAGACTCTTCGGCACCGAGTCCACAGCTCAAATACACTGGCTCGATGGCGATGGCAACTCCGAACCCCTCGAATCAGGCGCCAGCACCCCGATTGAGGGGCCATCTCATTACTTAAAACGAGCTGTGGGTGTTCTGGGGCGCTCTTCCAACAAAACACTTACAATCGTGCTAGCCGATACACAGGAGGCTACGGATTTCACTTTGGAAGTTTCGGCTGTGTACCATTTGGTGTCTGATATACAGACCCCGATTATGAAGAACATCACTGTGGACTTATCGTTTATTCGGCCGTTTGAAGCCAACTATGAATTTTTGCCTGCAGTTCACCCTCAGCCATGGCCGAATTTCTTCGCAGTTAGCGATAACCTACTCGAGAATGGATCTGCACCAAGTCCTGCAGGCCTGTTCCAGAAGTGGTGCCTCAATTCCAAGGTAGTCTCCTTTGCACTGGAGCCGCTGGTAATCGATAAGATCTCCCTGGTTCTTCTCGAGGCCAACGGGGGAGCCATTTGCGAGGTTCACCCGGAAGAGCTTGCCAGTCCAGAAACGGCCCATCTCGCACCAGAAGAACTGCGCGAATCCAACTTCTGCCTCGATATCCAGAAGCTCATTCTAGGAGACCGTCGACCAACTGCACTCACTTGCGCATTGGAGGTCAATTGGCGTCGGCAGTCATCTGAATCTGCAGCTTCTGACGCAGAGAACTCGGCTACAACCACCGTCCTCGATATTCCCCGATTCGTCGTCCCCATGGGCGAGCCTCGAGTCCTTGCATCGGCTACCCCATCCAACAATATGCCAGGGTTGATCCATATGGATTACGTACTGGAGAACTCCTCCACCCACTTCCTCACCTTCAATCTGGTCATGGAAGCCAGCGAGCACTTTGCCTTTAGCGGGCCGAAGACTACCGTTGTGCAGCTTGTGCCGCTGAGTCGTCATACAGTGAACTTTAATTTGTTTGCGGCGAAGCGCGGCTTATGGATTCAGCCACAGCTGGTGGTTATTGATACCTACTTCAACAAAACGCTTCGCGTCCTTCCAACGGGAGATATGAAATCGGACAAGAAGGGGGTTCTGGTATGGGTTGATGCCGACGATTGAATAATATGACTAGGATCTGGAATACATGCCGTAGATGAATTGGACTGTCTCATAATAAGCAGATATTGTATATAGAATAAACATCCCAACTTTATACTATGTACAGGGGGTATGTCACGTGTTCAACCCTTATCACATAACCCGGATATCCTAATGAGGCTAGCGGCGATCGGTCTTCCGCATGTCTTGCCGTCAGAGAGCTTCACCACAGTCACTCAAAGACATTACAGCTCACTTCCCTTGATCTTTGCAGTATCTACATCTATAATTGAGATCCCGACATCGAAATAACCAGCCTCCTACTTTCCCCCTCCTTGGGAATCCGTTCCCACGCCTCATTTGCCCGAGAAACCCCCTCCAACGCGCAACCAAACTTGTCTAACCCGACAGCCTCGTCGCTGACACCGTAACTATGGCGGCGCAAGCGGCGTTGATCGCCGATACGATCATCGGCATGAAGCGGGCCTTGCGTAGAGAGCGTGATGGTAAGTTATGGGCCAAGCAGTCTGTCTTTTCAAGCAGAATTGTTCTCTGACATCTTTCTTCACTAGATAATGGCCCGGACGACCCGATCATGGCGCCGACGAACCGAGGGAACAAAATGCATGCGAATGCTAAGTACGTGAGCGAGGGTGCATTGGGTTACATTAACGCCGAGGATTACTACAAGCAGGTGCGTAGTTTGCCGATCTCGGGACTTGGATGCTGTGGCAATGAGATGGGACCAAGATTTTATGGAAACTGACTTTTGACCGGTAATTAGAGGGTCGATCATGCTGGTTATACGCGCTACATTCTTCAGCCAAACCCGGTTCGCTATGATTCAGAGGGAGACGAGCTTGATGAGGATGATGAAGATTCCGAGGCTGATGCTGTTGCCGCTGAAGAGAACCCGTTCTCTGGGATTGCGCTTGAGAGTAAGTTCTTTCTCTCCTTTTTTGAGTAATGTCTGTGGCTTCATAACTGACCTTTTTCTTTTTTCTTTCTAGACCTTCTATGTCCATTGAAGCATCCTTCCGAACTCCCCACCCATCCTTCAATGTCCCAAGCATACACGTCGGAAGCCCTAGAGAAGATGACAGCGGCGGTTGAACACAAGCTCCGCCAGGAACGGGCTTTGCTCTGGCGTGCCAGGAACTTGCACAGGCAATTCCTCGGCGATAGCGGTTGGATGCCGTGCGGTGCGCTCGAGACGCCTAATGATCACTTGATCTTTGACCCTAGGCTTGCTAGTAATGACCCGAGCATGTATGCTGGTCAAGGTGCAAGTGGGGCTGGTACCCCGTCCACCGCTAGGGATCTCAATGGCTCAGAGGATGTAGCACAAAAGGTATCTGCATCAATAGCCACACAGGATCTCCAGCCGGCACAAAACGGAACAAAAGCCCAGCATAGTTCAGCCCAGAATGACGTGGAAATGGCCGACGTCCCAGCACAGGGTGAACTCACCAAGAACGGCCTGCATCTTAAATCAGAAGAGACCGATGCCACCGTCAAAGACCTCCCACCTCACCCTAACACCTCGACTCCCGCCCAAGAAAGCAACAACAGCAATGCAGCCGGGGCAAGCACGAACCAACCCTCCAACGGGAAACAAGACGTGGACACAACGAAAGACGCCGATCCCGTCGATACAACCGAACTCAACGACGACACAGAACAAGATCTCGAAATGCACGACGGCGACTCGCCAGAACCGCCACGGCGAATGACAACGCGCGCGCAAGCCAACGCAGTCAACCCAAGTGAAACTGAAAACGGCTCCCCACTCTCTGACACAGCCTTCCCACTCCCAACTCCGCATCCCCTCTTCCTCGTCCCGGACAACATCCGCCCCGATCCCAACTTCGGCCTCCCCGCCGCTGAAGCCGAGGAAACCCGCCGCCTGCTCTGGTCATATATTCAGAAGCAGGAAGAGACGGTGCGTGGGGTTGAGCACATGCTAGATTCTCTGAATAGATCCTGCCGCATGAAAGCTGATGTTCTAGAGTGGTGTAAGGCTGAGGGACATGTCGGCGAGATGAGTGATGGCGAGGACTGGTATGACCGTGAGCAATGGGGACTTGCTGAGGGGGAGGACTTGAAGAAGGGGACAGATGAGGATGAGGTTGAGACTGTTGATGAGAGTCGGACACAGGGGAAGAGGGGGAGAGGAAGGCGTCAGTGAGAGATGGGCTGTTGGCAGTGCTATTCTACTTTGCTTCTTCTCTTTTGATCTTGGGACTTCTGTCATTCTCATGTCTTTGTCTTTTCTCTTCCTGGCGATATGAACTCTACATACTACCCTGTCTCTTGCCTCTGTTTCTCTGGGTTCTTTGATTCATGTGGCGTCGGTATATACCCTCATTTCTATAATAATCATGGTTTTGGTTACTGTTTCTGGGTCCAATAATGACATCTTTCATTAATCTACATAATAAAATAACACCTGGAATGGTCATGAGCCATTCCAGTAGGGCACGCACGTCCACTTGGAGAGGGGACGATGCGTGCATGGTGAGACTGTGGAGGAGATACTATCTTGCTTTCGCCCTTCTTCGCCCTCATCATCATCATCGTTGTTGTTGTTGTCTTGGCCCACACTCTTGGCATCATCATTGGCATCATCATGGTAGGTTTGCTCCTTGGTCTGATCCTCGTCTTTCTGGGCCTCGTCCTGCCCACTCATCACAATCTTGAGATCATAGCCGCCACGCCTCTACAGCCGCAGACGTTTTGGTATTTGAGAAATGATGCGGCATTGATGATCACTGCCACAATTTGGTATTTGAACTTCTTCCCCTGGCATAGTCGAACAATGTCCTCTATTGGGGAAAAGGTTTGGGTTCAAGCTGTCAGATTGATCGTCAACTTGACGGTCGAATTCTGACTCTCTGTCTTTCGGCGACTCTGCTTCTCGTCTTCTAGAACTTCCATCCCAAGATCCCGCGCGCAGGGTTGTCAATGTCATGTCTGAGTATGGTAAGTCGTGGTTATCACACCCTCATATCAGGGAGTGCAACATGTCTTTTATGTCTTCAGCTTTGATTTGCGACTTCCACAGGGGTTTCAGTAGTTCAATGAATCCCGGGAATGTCGACACAGTCTTTGTCCAGGTCGAGTTATCTCAGCATACCGAGGTATGCGGTGACACCATGGACCTGGCGAATGGTTTTTTCTTTTTTGAATTCACCCTGTCTTTTCGCTTGCCAAACTGCGGGCTATTAGGTGGCTTGTGCAAATACATCCGATGACTGTAGCCATGGGCTGTGTCTCATTCGGTCTTCACTTGCCGTTCACCCGAGAGCAGGTACAAGTAGAATGGCAAGCAGGCCATGCATCGGATGGTAAATATGCAATGGTATGAGTCCCAGGGGGCTGGTGTTGGCGGAAAACTGGCGGTAGGGCTGGCTCTTTGCTTAGGGTTTGCTGCAGCTTGCTGCTTTTGGGCCTCAAGGTATTGACTGAGGTTGAGGCCCCGAGGAGGAAGAGGAAGAGGGAAGTAGAGCGTACTCTTATATGTCCCGAAAGACTAAGAACGCGCGTTATAAGGCAAACGGCCTTATATTAGCCAGGGAGTTGTGTAGTCAAGTGGAGGGATTGTGTATAGACCGGGATCAGGTGGGGAATTAGAGTTTAGTATAACACTCTCACAATTGAGCTGATGACCATGTCCCTTTAACAAGGGCAAATACCCTAGTGGATGCTTGCGTGAATGCGTGTAAAGTGTTTTGGTCGGTCTAATATATGGACTTGACAAGAGAGCAAAGAAGAGATAGGAGAAGGATTGATTCTCTACGAACAAACCGAACCTATCTGAATGCTAGATGAGAGCCAAACAAACCAGGTATTGAAGTGAAATGATCTACCTGGGCCTTCATATACATACTGTATCTTTCTTAATTGCTTAGATTTTTTTTCAGTCGTCATCGCTTTGCCGCTCTGTTCTTCATGATAGAAGTATAGTGCATAGGAAGTGGTGGAAAGAACATAATCGTACAATATTAGATATGTTAGATTCAAATGTGTTTTTTTGGTCTGGAGCATCTTTTCTCTGCTGTAGATATCTCTCTCCCTTTGCCCTAAAACAGACAAAGACTTCTAGAGTCCGTTGTACATCCTCAGCAATCACAAGTGAGCAACAAAGGTCTACTGATTCACAGTTGTACTGCAGGTTTGGCGCGATGGGTTGATTGAATTATATCTTTGGTAGTCGCGTAAGGGAAATCACAGTGGGGCCTTGTCCTGTTATACTCATCCCCAGTATCAAGGACAAGGCAAAGATCTATCGTCTACAGGTCCAGCATCGTTGAAGATTCGGATGCATCCATGTGCTGGAAACTTGTCGTGGGCAACCATAGACTTTTTGGGTGTCAAGTTGTCTGAAGCAACCTGGCCTCTCTTTTGGTGTGCGGATTGTGGATGTTGAATGTCCTGGCCAATCCTGGTATATATTCATGGCGTTTACTGCTTCTTGCCGCCCTGCTTCTTGGCACGCTCGCGCTCACGCTTGGCGTAGATCTCAGCAGTGAAGGGGCTATAGACAGTCAGTTTAGTTCTAGGAATGCTTCAAATATTGACTACTTACTCTTCCCAGCCAAGAGCGAACCAGTACAGGACAAAGACCTGGGCAGTCAAAAGAATACCAGCAACCTTGCCGTGGTACAGTGCAACACCAAGGAAGTTCAAGGTGCTACCCCAGTACATCGGCGAGCCGGTTACGTTGAAAGGGAACCCGGTGACGGGAGCATCCATGAGAATGCCGAAGTAGTCGCCAAGGTAGGTACCCGTCACACCAAGAGCCCACATGCTGGAGAGAACCAGGACGGAACCGATAGTAAACAAGACACCTCCAACGATGGGTTGGTGGACAGGAGCGTAGAAGGGCTGGTCAGCTAGAGCGAGTTGGTAGACATGGTCACGGAGAATCCCGAGGGAAAATATGGTGACTGCAAGGACGTAGCAGCCATTGTACGCGCCTCCGAAGAGACGGGTCAAGAAATGGTTGCGGTACTCTGTTCAACGGTTAGCCAAGGTCGAACGCAATAGTCCTGGGGTGAAGTCGGCTAACCTGCGCGGGCAACAATGCTAGAAATTTCGGGTTAGCTATTGCGGTTTTCTCGACCAAGGTTGTCACTCACTTCCAGAAAATTGGGTTAAAAGCAATAGTCGCGGCGGACCCTGTTGGGGTCAATCACATGCAAATTGTTGAGAACCTGTAAAGACCAACTCACATAGTAAAGGCTTGGAGGAAAAATCAACAAAATCCGTAAGAGAGGCCATGGCGCAAAAATAGTTAAACCAGGAAGAGTGAAGAGAAGAGAATAGGAAGAAGGAAGAAGAAGAAGAAGAGGGGAAAGACGAAGTTGGATGTTGGGCCCCGGATTAACAGCTTAAGTAAACAAAAAATGACGTCCAGTGGACCCGTGGGTTCCTCCCGCACGGTCACGGGATTGCGTCTTTCTCGACTCTTTGCTTGGCTCTTCTTTTTGATACCAGTATAGCTGAGATCCACGACTTTATCTCTTCTCTTCTGACTACCGACCTCATTCCAGGACGCTCGATACGAACGAGAGCTTCATCGCCAATCAGGCCCAGTTGACCGTGACCATAATACTATGCCGAGCCGTTCGCTCCCAAGTTCCCGGGAGTGATCGTTATGAGCCGTGGAGCTCTGACAAGAGAGTGGGGAGAATGGCCCTTAGTCGCCGCGACCTCGTTCTGGCGGGCGTTGGTGTATTCATCGCTTGGGGTCTTGTGGTTCGCTGGCTGCCGATCCTCCGCTATCTAGGATATGCCGTGACATTGGGTGCCATCCTATCTTCCGTGGGACTTTTTGGACTTGTCGCATTGACAATCCGGCACCAGAATGACAAGATCCACACCAAGAAAGTCTCAGTCGCTTTCATAAAACCCAACCAATGGCGAAAAGAAGTGCTGAATGTCCGCCGGAGCACGCGATACCGGCCCCGGCCACTCTATCCTCAGTCCTTTGTCGTATCGGAAGGGATCGACGAACTTTTATCTTTCATAACCCGAGACTTTGTTTCCTCATGGTATCACAGTATCAGCCCGAACCCTATATTTGTCAATGAAGTTGATCGAACGATCCGTGTCGCCCTTGAAAACCTCCGGGATAGGCTGGTTGCGGAGGACATGGTCTCGCTGATCGTATCGCGCATCTTTCCTATCGTGACATCGCATCTCAAAGAATTTGACATTGCCGAACGTTCAATTCGGGGACGCAATCTTAATCGAAATGTGACCGAGTCTGGAGAGCTTGACCTGGCCATTGCAAACAAATACCGCGAAGGTCGCTTACATCCCGCTGTTGCAACATCTGCGTCCGATCAAAAGTCCGTTCAACAGGAGTACCTGCGCAAGCTAGCGGTCGGCCTTTTGCCCCAGCTATTCCCGGAAAACGTTCTGAATAGTCGAATCGTGTCGGTTCTGATTCGCGAAATCATCTCATGCGCTGTACTTATTCCGATAGTTACTTCATTATCAGATCCAGACACATGGAACCAACTAATGGAAGCATATGGCCGTACAGCTTTGCAGGATCGGAAGACTGTACGCAAACTGCGCGCTGCTTTGGACCAGCATGCGTCACCCACACCTAAGTCCAAGCGTGGGCAACCATTCCCACGACTATCCGCAAACGATTCAGAGCGAGCCTTTGAGCGTTTTGTGAGGGCAATCAGGAAATGTAATAACCTTTCCGATGCCCGTCGGTTCCGTGCCCTCGTTTCTAGTCAATTGAAGCAAGAGAGTGTGGTCGAGGGCCAGGATCAGGTCTATTTGAAGCGCCTCGAAACAGGTAAACGTGTTCTTGATCAGAAAGTGGCGAAACTTGCGAGACCTGGCGAGGACTCCCGTGTACCTGCAGCACTAGACCTTCGACCTGAGATCCCACCTAGAACGCATGAATCGTCACTGGTTGACGTGATGCACAGCGCATCTGGCCTTTCTTATTTTATGGAGTTTATGGACCGCCAAAAACTGATGTCGCTTGTTCAATTTTGGGTTGTTGTAGATGGATTCCGCAACCCACTTGAAGATGATTTTGGAGATGAGGCAGTGCCAACTTCACTAGCATGGAAGCCAGCAGACAGAAACGACCTAGCCCTCATCAGTGAAACATACCTATCAAAGCCCGAACTAAAGGTCTCTGAGGAGTCTCGCCGAGCAGTCAAGACATTCCTGAGTGCAGGAAAGCGTGCCACCCCGGAACAATATCGAAAAGCGCGAATGGTGGTTCTGACAACTCAGTCTGCCATTCTAGAGCTTCTCCAAGATACTTATTATCCAAAGTTCAAGGAGTCTGATCTATACTGGAAGTATCTTGCATCCGATGAAGCATCCGCTGCCCAGGCCCCAGTTCGTCAATCCTCGCCCATAGCAGTCACCTTTGAAACTCCCGAGAGGCGACCTCTTCCCCCTCTATTGTCACGAACCACCTCCCAACCGGGATTGAGATCATCTAGAGATTTGCGACGAGCCGCCGTCTCGTCTAGTGATGTGCGCGGCATGGGGAAATTGTTTGATGATGACGATTCACCACGACGATCAATAGATTCAGAACGATCTGCTCATCTATTTGATGATGACTATGACACCGACAATCTCGCCACGTCCACCCATAGTTTGGGCAAGGATTCCCAGAATGGCGAGAATGATGCTAGCCAGAGCCAAAGCCAAGTCCTAGAGACGATGGAGGCAGCGCTTAATGATATCATTACCAATGAGCCGAAAAATGGAAGAATCGAAGACCTCAAAGGAGATGCTGCCGGTCTGTTTGGGCCGGAGCGTCCTGTTCTTTCATCGCGCAGCTCGTCCGAAATCCCCCAGGTTGACAACCGGAATGAGAGAACCAAGAAAAGCATTGCATCGCTTGGTCTGGTGGATCATGCATCGCGACTTGGTGTATTTGATGACGACTTATTTCCGGACCAACAGAAATTCATCGAAGATGAGTACGAAGAACCAGACGGCGTGGATGAAAAAGACTCAGCAGATGAAGTGCACGAAGCTGCACCGGGTGATTTGGGTCTAACAGAAGCGATCGAGGCGCTCTCGGTGGATATCGACAAGCTGGCAGCCCAGGACTCGGTGGTCCAAGCATTGACACGTAAAGCAGAACTGACAAACAACACTGCGGAACTGAGAATCCTGCGCAAGTCTAAGGCCAGCATCCAGCGCGAAATGCACCGCAAGGAAATGCAGCGGCAACAGTACATTCTCCAGGAAAGCGATAACAGCTTGTTTGGGCGGTCGACTGTTAGCATCAAGTCTATTGTTGTGGGCAAAGAAGAGGATGATGGCCGTGAATTCGCAATGTGTAAGAAAACTTGATATACTGTGTGTGTGTCCAGGCTAACTAGTTATTTCAGACGTCGTGGAGGTTCGAAGAAATGCCGGCGAACAAATGCCCGCTGCGTCGTGGGTTGTTGCCCGACGATACAGCGAATTCCATGATCTGCATCAGAAGCTACGTCAACGCTATCCCTCTGTCCGGCACTTGGAATTCCCCCGGCGACGCGTTGTGATGAAGCTACAGAAAGAGTTTCTTCACAAACGGCGACTCGCTCTCGAAGCCTACCTGCAGAAACTCCTCCTCCTACCAGAGGTCTGTCGCAGCCGCGATCTACGTGCGTTCCTCTCTCAGCGCGCCATCCTTCCCCGTAAGGAACACGCCCCCCATAATGAAGGGGAAACCAAAGACCTTGTTACACGCATCTACAACTCCGTTGCAGATGGCATGGATGACTTCCTCGGTAACTTTGGCGTACTAGACCAACTGTCTACCGCAGGCCAGAACCTCATCTCAGCGGCCACCCAGCAAGCCAGCAACACGACAGTCCCAGACTCCAGCCTCGCAACCGAAGATGCCGTCACAGCCGCCGAAGCCGAAGCGGAACTAAACGCCTTCGAAGACCGTGAACTCGAGCCATTCATCAAGCCCATCTGTGATCTCTTCCTCGAAGCGTTCGAGCTGAACCGCGGCAACAACTGGCTGCGCGGCCGTGCCGTCGTCGTCGTCCTGCACCAGCTCCTCGGCGGAACAATAGAGCGCAAGGTCCGCGACGGAGCGCGCGGCCTGACCCAGGATGACTCTCTTATCAAGTACCTTGCTCTCGCTCGGGATACCCTCTGGCCCGGCGGCGTACTCCGTAAAGCCCCACCTCGTTCGGCCGCAGACCGTCTCAATAGTCGTGCTGAGGCCACTGTGGTCTTGGCTACGCTCATCCCGGATCTGGCGGGTAATGTTGTCGGCAGAGCTAATGCACAGGCTGCAGCCCGTCGCATCTTTGCTACGCTGAATAACCAGCATCTTAATACCCATCTTGTTTTTACGATTCTTGACGAGATCGTCCTGGTTCTCTTTGGGAGTTCGGGTCGTTCTCGATGAGAAGTGAATCTTTATTCCTCCTCATTACAACCACTGTATATACTCGATTACATCCATCTCTACAATCTCTACCTAATTCCAAACATGCCCATCTAACACATCGAAAAATTCAAATAATCCCGCCAAGATAAAAAAAAAAAATAACCATCACGTGTACATGTGATGAGGCTCAATTGTGCCCAATCTGACCAGCCCCTAAAACCTCCCAGGCTGAATTTCAATAGCTCACATTCTTCTTTTTCTTCTTAACCTCAATGGCCCCTCCCCCAACTTCAGCCCAATCCCACGCCCTCTCCATCCCCGAAATCTTCGAACTAATCCTCCTCAACCTGGACACCCGTACCCTCCTCACAAAAGCAACCCGAATTTGCCACGCCTGGTCCCATTTCATCAACTCCTCCCCGCCAATTCAATGGGCCCTATTCTTCCGGCCCCTCGACAATGGCTTGAATAAAACAAAGACCCAGAATCCACTGCTAGCAGAAACCTTCCCGTCAATCTTTCACCGGTCCGGGTCTAGCAATGGGGGAAAGACCAATAAAAAGCACGATCCAGAATCCGACACAATAGACGACAAAATCAACTCCAACCTCACATTCACCACCCTCGACATGGTCCGGAACCCACATAAATGGGACGCATATATCAGACCAGAGGCTAGCTGGCGCCGTATGCTGGTCCAGCAACCGCCGGTGTATACGCTATCGTTGCTAAGGAGTAATGTCGGACATGGTGGACAGTATTTGTACATTTATGAGGCGTTGGTGAGTATCCAGGTCTATTTATTTTATTATAATAATATACATATAGTTATCTATGTATCTACATAATGATCTTTTGGTATTTGTTCACATACATTACACTCTTATATCATATGTTCCATTTCCCTGCAAGAAAGAACCATAGCTGACATTCATAATCACCCTAAAGGGCGACCGAAATGAACTAGCCGGTGGCCTGCGAATGGATATCGTTTTTGAAGCACTGGTCTTCGGCGATAGGTGGGATCAGGATGAGTACTCCGCGACGGAGATGGTTTGGGGATGGGAATTCCTCCCTCAACGGGTTCGTGGGGACCTGGAGCCTTTTGGTGTCCATGATCTGGATTTGGTGTTCTATACTCGCCTGGGAGAGACGTCCAGGGGTCGTGGTTATTATGTGACGAGTTTGGAATGTGATATTGTGAAGAAGGTTAAGGCAGCGTATACTAGACTGGGGATGAAGCCAAAATACTCCGATGAGGCTTTTTTGAGAGGGCGGAAGTCTTGGGGGTCGCTTTGGGATTAGAATCATGTCTTCTCATGAATCTATAGGATATGCCCATGTACAATATGATGTTGTGGATATCAAGGTAACTATAGCGTGGCTCAACATGTCCATTCGGACTTGAATGTCTCCTCGACTTGGTTTCTGACATAGTATCTTCCATATAACCTCTACATTGGAAATGGATAGCCGCGAATTACTTAATTTGATCTCCACTAGGCGTCAGAAGGAGTGAACGGCACATACCGGTCCACCCAGGGTAGATACATAAAAGCCGAGTCAGACAGAAATGACAGGAATAAGATAGGCAAGATAAAATCAAAATACGAGATCCCTCGCGCCCTCCTAATTCTTGTTTCTACATTGGAAACGCAGTGAACACAGAGCAGCCGAACGGGACGGTGGAAAGGCAGAGCACAAAATTGCTGAGGGGAGTCAATAGTCCCCGGTAAGAAAATCCATTATCATGATTGGTAAAGTGAAGGGATAAAAAGTAGAAGAGATTGAAGAGGTCATCCGGGGACAATTGTCTGTGTTCATGGCCATGTCATAAAACACCCGGGTTGATAGGCTGATGCCAATCTATGCCTCGTCCTTGGACTTCTTCTTGGACTTCTTGCTTGGCTGTGGTGCACCCTCCTTCTTCTGGTGCACGATCAGCCGGGTCCAGCACTCTTCCTTGTCCCACTCGAAGCCAGCGAGGTAGGGTTTGTCGAGTTCATCATCCGCCTAGCGGGGCCACGTCAGTCATCATGGACTCTCTTGTGCTCTATGCTGTAGAACCACTGACCTTCTTCTTGAACTGCTTGTAGATGGCATCTAATGCGTCCTTGATCGTGACGCCCTTGAGGTTCCGTGCGGTGACTTCTAGGCCCAGGGGGAAGTGTAGGTCAATCTTCTTGACGGGTGGAGTGATGAGGTGCATTTTGAGGATGTCTTTGTCCTCAATGGTGGAGGGGGAGGTGTTGAGTTTCCTGGACCGACATCAGTGAGATCGATGTATATGTAAGGAATTGAGATGAGATACTGACCAGCCAGTCTTCTGTGTTTCGATTGGTAGTTCAATGTCTATCTTTTGCTCTTCTGCAGTACCATCAGTATAGTTTCCTCCACTGAGATTTGATGATGTTCTTACCAAGGTCCTTGATGTTCCAGACACCTTCGACCGTTGAGGAGGCCCGCCTGTGAGTCTTGGCCTTGACCTCCTTCTGAATCTCGGGTTTCTCATCAGATATGGACAAGCCAGCGATGGCCGAGTCGACTTTGGTTAAAGGAACAGACATGGTTTGCAGAGTGTATCTGATCAAGTTAGAGATGGGGAAAGGATTCAAGATGAGATGGGGGAATATACTCTCAGATGAATCAGGAGATGAATGGAAGATCAGGAGATGGAAGAAGGGAAGAAGGAAAGAAGAGGGGAAGGCAGGTGACCAAGGTTGTGTGAGAGGGGGACCTGTGTCATGGATGTCATGTTACTTGGGTTTGGGGATGTTTGTCTCTTATAAACAAGGAAGTACCCTTTTTCTTCTATGTCCTTTTTAGTTTCACCATTCTCTATACATATATCTTTTTTTTAAATATTACCTATATAGCTTATATGAATGATTATAATTACTATCATCTTCATCTAGATAATATACAAATATATTCAGATAGTCATATAAATATCATACACAGTAACCGGCCTCCCCGGATTGAACTGACATCAACATTGTTCATCTCGGCCAATCTTAGTGCTGCACCCCGCATTTGGCTCCACTTTATTGACGGCAGATCACTCTTATATAGCCCTGATATAGCCTGGATAATAGACTATATTACTATATTAGGATATTAATATATTAATATATTACATATTACCTATGCCGTAGGTAGTATATTACTATATCGTATGACTGTCACCTGATCATATGTACTTAATTCCATCACACCACTCACTCACTACTCACTATAAAATTGACCACGTGAGGTCATTCCGTACAAGCATACCCAAACTCAATCCCATCCTTACCTACTTTGGAGGTAACCAGGGTTCTTACTCTGAATTAACATTTCCTTTATGGCGTAATTAACCACCATTATCTCATCACACGGATAATCCATGGTCTCAAATCTATTTTAATAACAAATGTCCTATGTATAATACCTCAGGATATTGGATAGACTGTATATCTACTTATCATCTACGCTCAACAATCCCTTGGGCCACAATATAAAGATATAACTCAATATTGGTTAACCTGAAGAGTCATATTGACAACTCACCCAGAAAATAAGTGGATATAATGGTGTCCGGCAAACGGTCACTTGTGACTCGGGATAAGCCTGTTGACATTCGTATAGACGGGCATGGCGATACCGAGAAAGCAAAGGTTGAATTGAGCCTTACCTTTTAATTAAAGCTCTCTGGACGCCTTAAACTGACCATTGAGTAAAGCTTCATCCAGTAAGATCATCTAACAAAAGGATTGCCAGACGGATAACTGCAGTCCGACAAGGCTGCCTTGATAGTCGTGACTCATGGTATTCATGCATAGCTACATGTCTATAGCTCTGTCAATAGAATTAGCATATAAATAAAAACCAATTATGTTCAAGTGGTTTCAATTTTAAAAAAATAAACGTTAGAAGAGAATTGGAGAAGAATAGAATAGTAGAAGAAGTGAAGGTCGAAGTATAAAATCCACAGAGACAAAGGCGGTGAGATATATTTTCTGCCGGCATCGCGCATCGCTTTCTGTCGAGCTACAATTATCATCGACCTCTCTCAGTCTCTTCCCTTCTCCACGGTCTCGACTTTCTTTCTTCTCTGCATGACTCCTAAGCTGTGAACTCAGCTCTGCTTTTGTTTTCGGCTCACATTCTTTCATCCCCTCCTCGATACCCTTTACCACATCACACCTCTCGCGCCCTTCCAAATGTCACTTTTCGGCGCCGGCGCGTCGTCGGCCTCGGCGGGTCAGACAAACACCACCGGCGACATTTCCAAGGACGTCGCCCTCAACACTCCTCCCGAGGATGGCATCTCGGATCTCCGCTTCTCGCCTACCAGCGAGCACCTAGCCGTCGCCTCGTGGGATAAGAAAGTCCGCATCTACGAAATCAACGACCAGGGACAAAGTGAAGGAAAGGCACTCTTCGAGCACGAAGCTCCAGTTCTGAACTGCTGCTGGTCTCCAGTAAGCTCACACTCCTTCTTACCAACCCCCCACATCTTCACCCCCAACAACCCAAGTCACCATGCACAGAAACTAACCTCATCTTTTTTTTTCTCTCTTATAGGATGGAACCAAGGTCGTCGGTGCTGGTGCCGATAAGGCAGCCCGCATGCTCGATCTCGGCTCAGGCACAACAACTCAAGTTGCTGCCCATGACGCCCCAATTCGAAGCTGCCATATGATCCCCAATCCCTCCGTGGGCGGAACCCCACTCCTGATCACCGGCTCGTGGGACAAGACAGTCAAATACTGGGATTTGCGCCAGTCGACCGCAATCGCCTCCGTCGAGTGCCAGGAGCGTGTCTACACCATGGACGTCAAGAACAAGCTTCTCGTTATCGGCACCGCTGACCGTTACATCAATATCATCAACCTCGACCAGCCAACAAAGTTCTACAAGACTATGCAATCACCCCTCAAGTGGCAGACGCGGGTAGTCAGCTGCTTTTCAGATGCCTCCGGCTTCGCGGTCGGCTCCGTCGAGGGTCGCTGTGCTATTCAGTACGTCGAGGAGAAGGATTCCGCCTCGAACTTCTCCTTCAAGTGCCACCGTGAAACCCCGCCCGCAAACCGCGATGTCTGCAATATCTACTCCGTTAACGCTATCTCTTTCCACCCCATCCACGGCACCTTCAGCACCGCAGGTGCGGACGGTACTTTCCACTTCTGGGACAAGGATGCCAAGCACCGTCTCAAGGGTTACCCCGCTGTCGGAGGCCCTATCACTACCACCGCTTTCAACCGTACTGGAAATATCTTCGCTTACTCTGTCAGCTACGACTGGAGCAAGGGTTACTCCGTCAATACCCAGCAGACTCCCAACAAGGTCATGCTGCACCCTATCGGACCTGAGGAGACAAAGCCCAGACCGAGCACGCGCAAGCGTTGATCTGGACCTGAGCCTTTCTTTCTTTTTTGCGTGGGATAGGGGGGGATTTTCTTTTTCGCCAATCGCTTTCGTGTCCCATCGCTACAACGAGCATGTAATGAAACTTTTACCATATCGGCGTGTATTGATTAAGTGCAAATGGGATTTCTTTTGCCAGCCTGGCTATTTTCTTTCTTGGGAGGGTCTCTGAAGACCTTATAGATGTAGTTCTACTATGGATATAGATTGTAAAAGCTAAGTAGGGACAAGTAGATGGGACATCCAGGATCAAGCCATCAAAAACAAAACACCTTCATTGCATCCATGCGTATGATACCTATAAAAAAGGAAGAATTCCCCCAAGCCGGTTGAATATGCCCAGAAGATGATCCCCGTTCATGACCCATTCACAACATCTCTCGTAGAGAATCATAAAAAAGAAAGCTCCTACAACACGCCCTTAGATGTATTTTCTTATCTAGATCACCCTGTTGAAAGACCTGACCATCTAAGAAGTAGGCAGAGTAACCTGCGCCACCCCATCAGCAATCTTCTCAACAGCCTCGTCATTCTTGCCTTCAGTCGTAACGGAGACCTTCTCCGCACCACCCTTAGCAGACCCCTCAACACCACCTTCAGGAGCACCAGCACGGCCCTTCTCCTTCTTCTCCTTCTTCTTAGCCTTAGCAGCAGCCTTCTTCGCAGCCTGCTTGGCGGCCTCCTCCTCCTTCTTCTTCCGGTCAGCCTGCGAGCCACCGAACATCTCACGCCATTCATCCGCCTTCTTGGGATCAATACGTGTGAACAGGTAAGCGGCCTTGCCGATCTTGTGACCAGCCTTCAGCGAAGTAGGCTTCCAGCCGGACTGGATCTCTTCCACAGAGGGGATGTACAGGAAGGGTGCATTCAGCTGCTCCAGAATCGACTTGGAGGTTGCGGGCATGTACGGCGAGAACACGCTGGACAGCAGGTGGATCAGGTTGAGGACTGTGCCAACGACGGCGGCAGCACGCTCGGGCTCGTTCGCAATCAGCGCATTGTCGAGTCGGTTCGCCTGGATCAGTCCGTTACCCGCCTCGGCGATGCGCATGGCTGTCTGCACACCGGCGCGGAGGTGCGCACCTTCCAGATCTTCGTGGTACTGGCGCAGGTGTTCGGTGACTTCCTCCAGGAATGGGTTGAAGGTCTCTGGCACGGTGAATTCCGGAATGACGGAGCCGTACGAGGCGGTGACGAGCTTGATAACACGGTTGACGAGGTTACCGAGCTTGGCGAGGAGCTCGCCGTTGTTGCTGTCCACGAAGGGACCCCACTCGAACTGAGTGTCGCCGGTCTCTGGGCGGTTCTTCAGAAGGAAGTAACGCCACACGTCGGCGGAAACACCGGTTTCACGGGCGTTCGTGCCGAACACACCCACACCGCGCGACTTGCTGAACTTGCCGCCTTCGTAGTTGAGGTATTCGGTCGTGCTCAGGTGGTGCAGCATGGTCCACTTATCTCTAGTACCGATCTGAGTACCGGGGAAGATCACACTGTGGAAGGGCACGTTGTCCTTGCCCAGGAACTGCCACAACTGCACATCCTCCGGGTTGCGCCACCACTTCTCCCACTCGTCTGTGTAGTTGGCAGTGATCGAGGGGTAGCCGATGCAAGCCTCGAACCACACGTAGAGAACCTTGTTCTCGTATCCCTCCAGCGGGACGGGAACACCCCACTTCAAGTCTCGGGTGATACCACGGTCCTTCAAGCCCTCCTTCAACCAGGACTCGGTGATAATGCGGGAGTTCCTGGGCCAGTTACCCTTCTCAATAGCGGGGTGAGCCCATTTCTCGATCTCAGGTTGGAGCTTGTCGAGCAGGATGTGGATGTGTTTCGTCTCGCGGCGGACGGGGGAAGCGCCGTCAAGCTTGCAGCGGGGGTTGATGAGATCAAAGGGATCAAGGAGGTGACCGCACTTGTCACACTGGTCTCCACGGGCATCGTCGTAGTGGCAGCGGGGGCATTCACCCTCCACGAAGCGATCAGCCAGGAACGATCCGTGCTGCTCGCAGAAGGGCTGTTCGGCGGTGCGCTCAGCGAGGAAGCCGTTCTCGTGCAGGCGCTTGAAGATCGACTGGGAGATCTCGGTGTGCTTCTGTGTAGGGGTGCGACCGAAGTGATCGAAGCCGATGTTGAACCATTCGTAGACATCTTGGTGGATCTTGTTGTATTTGGCGCACAGATCCTCCGGCGATACCTTCTCCTCCAGCGCCTTGGTTTCGGTTGCGGTTCCGTATTCATCTGTACCACAGATGTACAACGTGCGTCGACCACAGGCCTTGTGGTATCTATTGAGTAGTTGTCAGTTTCATGGCGCAATGGTGTATTCTGTGTGGGGTTGACTCATACCTGGCGAATACATCGGCACTCAGCACGGAGCCCACGACGTTACCCAGATGGGGAACATTGTTCACGTAGGGCAAAGCGCTCGTCACGAGGATATTGCGCTCGCCAGCTTTGGGCAATATGGGATCCGTCGTCATCTTGAGGTGTTTGGAGAGAAGAACGTCTTTGTTGGAGGGGCAAAGGCGGGAAAATCAGAAAGTGGGCATCTCGTCACATGCCCCGCGCGTATCAAAAAAAAAAAACGTTATCAATTGGATTCTTCAACTTTTGACTCATATCTGTCTTATATCCACAATGGAGCACAATATTCTGGACAGTCTCCTTGATCTAGAGGAGCAATTCTACAATGAGGGATATGAGCTAGGCACCGCGGATGGAGCCGCTACCGGATATACCGAAGGCAGTGTTTTTGCCGTTGAGAAAGGCTTCGAGAAGTTTGTCGAGATGGGACGCTTGTATGGCAAGGCATTAGTCTGGGCACAGAGACTCGAAATGAAATCGTCCGAAGGCGCCGCGTCGCAGGTGGATAGCGCAACGGATACCCTTTCTCTTGATCCGTCTATCTGCAAAGACATGCCCAGTCTTCCACCACACAGCACTCGACTAGCCAGGAATCTCCAGACGCTTCTGGAACTCGTTGATCCGGCTACTCTGGATATGAGTAACACGGAGGAAGCTGTCAATGATGTGGACGAGCGTCTCAAAGGCGCTGCCACGAAGGCGAAGCTCATCCAACGCGCAATGGGCGAGCGCGAGGATTCGGCCACCCAGGCTGATCCCAAGGATATGACGACCTCCGGAGATGGTTCTGGAAGCATTGAAGATATCAGTGCACTGAACATTCGTCACTGAGGGCTTGGTCATGCTTCACCAAATCGGTTGGCATACCGGACGGTCGACTCCCGGACTCTACCGATGTCCTTGGATCAGAGTGCCAAAGGCCAGTCCTTCGTTAGTAACAAAACAATCGCTTCGGTCACCACGTGAAAAGTGCTCCAATATCTGGAGTGCCATTGCACAGAGCCTGAGAAAGGTCATTCAATCCGAAATGATTCATTCGAGACTCATTCTCCCAGGCTTGGTTTACACCCTCCGAATACCAAGGCATCTCGCTCGTTTGCCACGGAGAACCAACAATCGGGCTCAATTGGAGGTCCGAATTTGATGCTCCAGACATATCAAGACTCGTCTACTATATCATGGGCACCAAAGTAGAGAAGTCCCGAAGAGTCATCCCGGGAGTTCTACTGACAACAGACGTTCGTGGTGTCCAGTGGTTTCATGCAGGACCAAATTGATTATTTACAATCATTTCTAAAGACTCCAAGTTACAAAGGGAAAATTGTCATGTCAAAATAAATCATTGATTTCCTTTGGATGTCATAATATAGAACATTTCATCAAAAATGCAAATTTTCTTTTAGTCTTTAGTTATCATCAAGCCACCAAAATGCCTATAGCTCAAGGCTGCGCTCAGCCATAGCCATAGCACCCTCTTTCGTCTTGTGGCCACCAATGAATCCACTAGCGTGAACAAAGACGGCACCCTCGGGGATCTTGCTCTGACCATTCTTCTCAGCCTCCGCAGCCATAACACCATCAAGGTCCTGGTCGCGGACACCGCGCCACGCCTCAGGCAGAGGCTTGCGGGACTCAAAGCTGCTCTCGTTGACGGAAACGCACTGCACGCGCCACTTGGCTCCCTCGGTAGCGCTCTCGGGGTACAGAACGTAGTACGTCTGGGCGGCGGGGTCAATCTCCTTGGTTCCGGAAGCCTCGGCCTCAAAGTTGTACAGGTGCTCCTTCCAGGGCACGCCGCCCTGGGGGAGGACGATGATGCGGCCGGAGGGGTGGGTGTCCTTGCGCGAGGCGTAAGCGGAGCCGACGGTCGTGCGGGCAGGCATCCAGGATGTGCAGGCGTGGTGCATCTTGCGTGCGAAAGCGTTTCCGATGAGCGTGCTGGCGCGTCCGAAGAGGCTGTCCTCGTCCTGGGGCTCTCCGGGAGGGCTGGTGGGGTCTGGGTTGTTCATGTCGCCAACCATTGAGGCGAGCGTGATGCCACCGTTCTTGAAGCGCTTCTCGACGCCGGCGGCGGCAAGCGCAGCCTGGTCGTAGGCGGAGATACCGTTGTCGTTGGCGTCAATCGCTTCGATGAAGTCTGTGTACAGCTTCTCGTACAGCAGGTCTACGTCGGCGTGCTCCACGGGCAGGGACAGCTTCTGGGCGATGATCGCCTTACCGAAGTGCATGTACACCAGACCAGCGGAGGAGAGCTTGGTGGCGTGCTGCGGGAAGGTCGTTGAGAAGGTGCGCTGGTGGTGGTCATAACGGTGGATGGCGGGGTCGTACACGCCGCCCACGTCGACGACAGTGTGGCATTTCTCCAACTCAGCGGGGTCGCGCGTGCGGATGAGAGGGGAGGAGGCGTATGTGGGGAGCAGACGGAGGAGGTAGACGGCGAGGGCCTCGTCGGCGTGGAAGTGGCCGCTGGTTTAGTCAGTATGTGAGCAGATTGAGCTAGATGAGTAGCAATTTCAGGAATATTGCACTCACTTGTGTGTCCCGATCAAGGGGGACGAGGTCTTGAGCTTCTTTGCTACGTTTTCGGCCATTTTGAAGTAGTTATTGAATCTGAGCATTCAAACTGAAAGGGAATGGTCTAAAGGTCTTCACGTATTAATTGCTGCGCTCTGGCTGGCTGAGTTTCTTATCTGCGTTGCCATATCGGGTTATTAGGGCTTTAATCTAGGGCTGAATGCTAGCATGTGACTATCAGCTCTCGATGCATGAGATCTAGAATGATATCCCTAATATTATTGAACTACGTCGTCAAGCGCAGAGGTTGCACTGGGCTTATGTGACTACTCTTATACCTAAAAGAGATACATGGGCTAAAACTCGAATGGATTTGACAAAGCAAAGCTGGAAGAAACAGGAATGTGCTGCCTGGTTTAGATAGCTATGAAAGGTCGAATAAATCAACGATGTTCGATCAGACTACAACGGTTCCTATAACACTCGAATCGATTCTAGAAAGAAAATCGAATATCTATTAAACCGCCACCCAGCGCCTAGCAAGAAATACAAGAGAAGAAAGAACCAGGTATCCTATGTACAAGTAATGGCTTCAGATCGTTGGGCTGTGTGTGCGTGTTTGCGTGGATGGAGGAAGATTCGGCTGAGGGGGAGCGAAAACGAAACCAGGGAGCTGTGAATAGGAAGGTTTGAGTGTGGACAGCAAAGGGTATAAGTGCCAAACTGGATAAACAATGGTAATTCGGGGTGGATATGGAAGACACAGAGAGGGAAAAGAGCAAAAAGCAACAGGTTTATCTGGTATCGTCGAGTCGTGAAAAGGGGTGTGGGATATTGAACGGGGCGCTGTTTGCCTCAAGACACCGAGACAAACCAAACACACCCAGAGAAATCGAGAAGGGTATGCTTGGCAAGGAAGCAAGAAAGAGCAGGGACGGAGTGACGTGAGACAAATCCCAATCAAAAGCGAGACCGGTGATATATGGCGTCAGACGATCGAAACTATTCCGAGGGACTCGCTCTACACGTAGCTGTAGCAAAGATGGAAGATCATTGGCGAAATTCCCTGCCGAATCGCCGGTGGGTGGCGTTTTCGTTGTCAAGGTTGCTGCGGGATAGGTCACTTAGTAGGCTTGTGGCCGACTGGACTCGTGCAGTAATATACCACAGCGAAGGAATCAAGAAGACCGATTCGATTGGCCTTCAAATTCCCGCTGCGCTATTGCTGGAGCAATAATAAAGAGGAAAGCGTAGGCATATTGACTTAGCAGTCGTTGACTCTGGAAAGTCGTTATTCAGTCGGTTTTCCAGTGGCCTGCCACTCCGTTGTCGAGATCGTTGGTTTCCCCTAGCCATAGCTCGACCGCATATAGGGATATCGTGCAAGCAAGATTGATCCACCGCCATGGGTTACCACCACCGTTGCCTTGGGTGCTCCACCATTCACCGCTGCCACCCATTGCTTGTGAGGTTGATGCGAAGTGCTGCATGAGGAGACTGGTGTAGACAGCGATGAGAATGCTCGGGGCAAAGTAGCTCAAGAATCCCAGCACTTGACCTGCTGCGTCGGTATCATCGATGGAAGCCTCTTGGGAAAGCGCACGGGCGCCAGACTCGCGGACAGCTGGGATGATGCGCGTCGATGCATACAGTACGAGCAGGCGGTAGGCGAGCGAGATGAGGACGGAGGGCGTGACAGCGCTGAAAACGGTGGTAATAACGTTGAAGCCTGCGTGGATAATCGAAGGCAGAAGAGACACCGCGTGCATCAAGGTTGTGTATGATGCCATGATAATGGGAGGCAGCGGAGGGAACTCTCCGACCTGCGAGGGCGAGGGGATTTGTTCCACGGGGTGCGATGGCTGATAGTCCGTGAAGATCTGGTAGATGCAGAGCACGATGTAGGCGAAGAGGAGAGAGCTTTCGACTGGATTGCCGCGGCCACTTCCAATCCCCCAGGCACACAGAATGACGGCGCATGTGACAGAGACCCCAATCAAGGCGGCATCGACGTTAGAGATTTCGGGGAATTGCAGAACACGCCAGAGGAAGTAAACCGAGCTGGAGATAATTGTAGCGGACAAGACCAAGAGGCCGATCTAAGACAAGGGTTAGTTTTTATCACGACATCCAAAGGGAACCAAAACAACAAAAACATACCATCCAGCTATCGCTGCGTCCACCTCGGTTGACAAGCCAGCGGGTAATTTGCCCAGCAGCCTGGATCACCAGTAAACTGCAGAAGCCCTCTGCCAGCTGGAAGACCGGGGTGGACCATCTCAGAAGTCTATCCCAGTTGCCGAGGGCCACAGTTTCCACCAGGCCATCGCGACCAAAGAGCCATTCCTGAATCGAAGCATCCTGCGCCCTCTTGCCGCTGAAAGTGCGCTCCACCCATCCCGTACTCGTATTGTCGGCATCAACCGAGAATCGATTCAGCGACCAAATCAAAAGGACCAGGATGACGGCCCATTGTATGAAGCGGAGAACGGCAATGATGGAGGAACGGACCCACGATCGGTCAGGGGTGGTGACCTTCAACAGCGATACCAAGAAGTAAAAGGCCGCTAAGGACAGCGAAAAGGCCAGACCACATGTCTTGCCGCCCACATCGAAAGCTAGTGGGATGGACGAGACGGTGATGGCTAGGAACAAGGCCGACGAAAAGACCCGAAAGAGCCACATCGGACCGCCGTAGGGGGTTTGGTACGCGGTAGGGGATCGAGGGGATGGGGGTTGTGATCTGAGGCGACCGTCGTGTTTAGAGTCTGGATGGGGGGAAAGAGAGAAGTTAAGGAGGGGGAGAAACACACTGTTTTCTTTTTTTTTTCCTCTCTCGAGCTTATCGCTTTTCAAGGCACTTCACGTGGGTCACCAGGAAGAGCGAAGTAGAAACCCCTGAAAAAGGAAAGGGAAAAAAAACAAGATCGACCAAGGAGATTAAATAGATCAAATAAACAGAATAAACTAAGAGAAATTCCCATGAAAAAGAGAAGCGGAAGTCTCTTTTAATAAGAGTGTTACAGCTAGACTGGCGGTCGGAGCACCCCATTATTCTACCTAGGCTACTAGGCTATACCAATTTACCTAACGTTGAACTTAGGGCCTAGAAACACTAGAAAAGAAGCTAATGGCTTTTAGTTCTCCGGTATTTTTTTTATTATACTAGACGGAGTACACAGATCTTAGAATTCCGAATCAGATATCCACTATGTTGACATACTTAACCGAACTACAACATATATAGCAGATATACTATACATTGTTTCACGCTTTTTGTCATTTTTCTAGATCTATAGTTTTATAATCATAGAATGTAGATATATGCAGTGAAAGGCTCGATTTCTATATTTAGTACGCAAGAATAGCCCACTTATATAGCTTCTATCCATAACAATACGATCCAGTTAGCTCCATCTAGATAATATATATATATATACATGTTCTTCCGAACTATTGTGTTAACCCTACATACTATATGAGGCATTGCCATTTGAAGGATGTATAATACACCGTAGTAGACGATAAAAGGTATAAAACGACTTCGATGTATAACTTTTAATGAACAAATTGGATGTTATAACACGGGGGAAGTCTTGAAACAATAGAAGTGCCGGAATCAGCAACATGATAGCCAAATACCATAGTACAGGCAGACATAACGTAGACAAATTATTGCGAGATTGGAAATCCAAAGGGACACGAGTGAATTATCATAAACAAGGGCCTTGTCGTATGAACTGGATATGAACAAGGAGAGCAGAAGTCAAGAAAGGAAAAGACAAGAAACTGCATGCCACAGATTGCTAATCATAAGTTGAATGGTAAATGGTGATAATTGGAGAAAAATAAAGAAAGCCAAGACACCGAAGAGCGAAAGCAGTGCTTGACTGGGCAGTAAATGTCCCGGAGAACAAACCACCTGCCATATCAACACACAGTCCAAGCACTCTCACACACACTCTCTCGCTCTGTCCTGCAGTGTACCCCTATCCCATTCTTCCCCCATTCACAAAAGTCATTTAAAAAAAGAAACTAAAAAGAAATTCCCATAGCGCCAAGCTTTTGAAAGTGAAATCACAGACCCCCTTCAAAAGATATGCATGCAACGATCGCCCTCCTCAGAACAGCCACAGCCACCCGGTGTAGTGCATGATAGTGTATCGTCGCCTACCGACGGATCGGAACACCCTCTCTCGCAGCAGGGGGGCTGACACTAAGTTCCTGCTCACCCTGCACCGATCCGGAGGCCAGACCAGAGCCTGCCTCACCCTCGCTGATACTAGTACCACGGTGTAGGTAGCTACCTCCCTCCTTGATTGGGCTGCGGCTTTGGAACCCGATTGAGCCAGGGTGTCCGCTGATGCTGCCAGGGATTTGCTGCCCACCTTGGGAGCTGACACTGCCGTTGCTGGCAGAGTTGTTGGCGCCCGGTGAGGTTGAGGTGAGGTGCGGGATGTTCTCCGGCACTGGGTGGCGTGACCCAATGTTGGTGACGCCTACGTCGGAGGCTTTGCCGGCTTTGCTGAGGGCGTAGTCACCTGAATCAAAGTATTTGCGTTCCTGTAGAAAGGTCAGTGTTAGGATGGTGTGTTGGGGTGGGGGGTTGGGTTGGAGTTGGGCTTACCTTGAGCTTGTTCTGGAGGACATCCTTCTTGGTGGGCATCTTGCCGTAGAGGCGCAGCAAGCGCTGCTCCTCTGGGCTCAGGGACTAGGGAATTGTTAATAATGATCAGATAAAAGAGTGGGAGGACTTACGTTGATGTCCACTTTATTCTGCTGATGGGGATTCATGATGGATGGTTGAAGAAAGTTGAAGTCGAAGTGGTGAAGTTGGAGGGGGAATTGAGGCGGGAAAGATAAGGCGGGGAGCAGTTGATGTGTGACCGGGAGGGTCAGACGGGAGAGAGAGAGAGAGAAAAAGAAATAATAGGAGAAAAGAGTAATAGAGTAATGGGGTAATAGAATAATAAATAATAGAGGAACACTCACAATCACAGTATTTTAATTAAAATCCCAGAGATGTGAGGAATCGGAGATGGTCACTATTGGCTGTGGACGAGGTAGATGACGTTCTAGGAACTTTTCCCTGAGTAACTACGTATGATGGTGTTTTAATAAGAGATATAGCTAGGATATCTATGTATTTTAAGATGTTTTAATCCGTTATACAATATCATCATGGAAATATACTCTATTTTAGCCCATTCCTTTCTATTAAAGTAATGAATGGTATCATACTATACGCTATGAGTATGTACCTAGATTAAATCGCACATATAGCCCATTAATTAGGTATCGATCTAACAACCTTCTACGGTCATCCCAAGGATTTCCCATCGTTATCCCAAGGCTCAGCTGAAGATCATAGTATAATTGGTTCATCAAACCCATTATACCCTCGTCACCTGCCAGTGTGGAACCGAACCTTGAGCTTCTTCATTTCTTCATTTCTTTATTTTTCCCACTTCTGTGACGTCTCTCTCTTTCCAACACCCACCATGAGCCAACCAACCTTCGTAGTTGAACATTTGGACCCCGAGCTGGGCCCATGGTCCACGCTCGAATATGCCTGCATCGCGCGCGAATCCCACGACCGCGGGGCAAGATTCCTGCTCAGCTCTGTGCCCACCGAGCTGCAGATGCCCGCAGATCTCGCCGCCACCAAGGGCCTCGAGGTCGAGCACCGTAGTGTCGAAGAGATCTTCGCCGACCGCAAGGAAAAAGTCTGCTTGTTGGACCCTTCCGCTACGGCTGAGTTGAGTCCCGAGGATGGTGATACCTTTGATGTCTTCTTGTTCGGTGGTATCCTCGGTATGGAATTTTTTTTTTTACCCCGCGATATAAATATATGGATTGAGTTTAGACTGACCATTTGATTTTCACTGCGTCTGCAGGCGACGACCCGCCTAGAGGTATGTACTGGATTTCTCTATGCATTTCGGCGAGAGACTGACTTTGCAGACCGCACCTCGGAATTGAGGAAGAAGGGATATGTCGGCCGCCGATTGGGGCCTAAGCAGATGACCACCGATACTGCTGTGCGAGTTACTCGATTGGTTGTGCACGAGAAGGGTGAGTACGAACGAGTCTAGATGATCTATGTGCTGTACGCTGATTTTGCCTAGTACCCCTCGAGGAGATTCAATATGTCGACTACCCGGAATTGCTCATCAATGAGCACGAGCGCACCGAAATGCCTTTCCGTTATGTCAAGGATGCCAATGAGCAGCCTATCATGCCCGATGTAAGACGATTGAATTGCGAGAGAGAAATAAGAGGCTAACAGTTCAGGGTATGGTGGATCTTATTAAGAAGGATGCCGACAAGTCGATTGATTTCTTCTGAGTTGATACATACAAAGTATGTACTCCGTACTCCGTACGTACCCGCGATAGGTACTAGTTGAAGATCCCCCCTAAATTAAACGATAATAAGGTGGCTGAAGAAGGGCCTGGGCGTGTTTCAATGGTTTGATGTCGAATTGGGGAAGTTTCACCTTCGTGATTCAGATTTAGGTGGATATATTAAAAATACATACCTGGATTTATGGTCAATTTGAGTAGATACTTATAGGTAATATTTTAATATGTTAAATGGATCTAAATAGACCTAAATCACTCCAATTGATTATAAGAGGGATCTATATAAATAATACAATAAATACAATAGAAAACAATAAATACAGAAATACTTCTGCCAAGGTAGTAAGTGGCTGTGCATTTCATTCAATCCACCTGTAATTACTGGTAATTACACTGATTACTCCACAAGGCCACGCCAGCCTTAGACTTCCTTTGAACTCCGTCATTCGACTGCGTACACTCTGTACACTTTGTACACTAACACACCTTGAACACCTTGAACACCTTGACTTTCCTTTCTTTGTAAACATCCCTTCAACTATCTCTCTACTATCCCGTTCCTTCTGTGTCGTCTTACTCGTCCAACTCCGATGATCTGTTGATTTGCACCGACGAGTCCCTCCCGGGATATCTATTCGACCATTTACCACAACCTTGATTCTGATGATACCCACACTGGACTGCTGAAATGCTCTCAATACCATTCCTCCCTTCTTCCATGAAGGGCGGTACCGCCGCGATGTTACTATCCGCCTTATCGCTGCTGTTGAGCCCGTTGGTATCCGCCAGTTCGGCTGCTGATTATTATGTGCACTCCTTGCCCGGGGCGCCGGAAGGCCCTTTATTGAAGATGCATGCTGGGTAAGTCCCTACGGAGTTGGATTGCCTCGAAATTATTGGCCTTTTCTAACGCACCAACTCTAGACATATCGAGGTCGATCCTGACATCAACGGCAACCTGTTCTTCTGGCATTTCCAGAACCGTCATATCGCAAACCGACAACGTACCGTCATTTGGCTGAATGGAGGCCCGGGATGTAGCTCGATGGATGGCGCATTGATGGAAGTTGGGCCCTACCGACTCCAGGACGACCATACGTTAAAGTACAACGAGGGCAGGTGGGATGAGTTTGCCAACCTGCTCTTCGTCGATAACCCCGTCGGCACCGGGTTTAGCTATGCAAACACCAATAGCTATATTCATGAGCTGGATGAAATGGCCGCTCACTTCATTACCTTCTTGGAAAAGTTCTTTGAGCTATTCCCCGAGTATGCGAACGATGACGTACGTTTGCCTTGTCCCCTACTACCTTGATTTATATCTCTAACCGCGTTGCAGCTATATATCGCCGGTGAATCGTATGCTGGCCAGCACATCCCATATATTGCAAAGGCCATTCAAGATCGCAACAATGGCCTTGCAGAGAACGGAGGCACAAAGTGGCCCATCAAGGGTTTGTTGATCGGTAACGGTTGGATCTCTCCTACAGACCAGTACCCTTCGTACTTTAAGTTCATCGAGAGGGAAGGTCTCATTCAACCGGGCACAACCCTCCAGCACAACCTCAATGCACTCAACGAAGTCTGTCTCTCGAAGCTGGAGACCGCCGGCGCAAAGAACAAACTAAATATAGCCCCGTGCGAGTTTGTCTTGGAACAATTCCTCCAGCTCACCACCGAAAACCAGCAGTGTTACAACATGTACGATGTTCGTCTCAAAGACACGGCCCCAGCCTGTGGCATGAACTGGCCCCCCGACCTGAAAAACATTGAGCCGTACCTCAAGCGACCGGACGTCGTCAAAGCCCTGAACATCAACCCCGCAAAGAAATCCGGCTGGGCGGAATGCTCTGGGATGGTCCACATGGCCTTCACTGCAAAGAACTCCATCCCCTCCGTCAACCTGCTCCCAGGTCTGATCGAATCGGACATCAACGTTCTGCTTTTCAGCGGCGACAAAGACCTCATCTGCAACCACATCGGAACAGAGACTCTGATCCACAACATGAAGTGGAAGGGTGGCACCGGCTTCGAAACCTCCCCCCGGTGTGTGGGCCCCGCGCCACGACTGGACTTTTGAGGACGAACCCGCTGGTATCTACCAATCTGCGCGTAACCTCACTTACGTGCTCTTCTACAACTCCAGCCACATGGTTCCATTTGATAATCCCCGCCAGACCCGCGACATGCTCGACCGCTTCATGAAGGTCGATATTGCCAGCATCGGCGGCCAGCCTTCCGATTCACGTATCGACGGCGAGAAGTTGCCTCAGACTGCTGTCGGCGGACAGGCTAATAGCACTGCTGCCGAACAGAATGAGAAAGAGAGGCTGAAGCAGACTGAGATGCACGCGTACGCCAAGTCCGGCGAGGCTGTCCTCGTCGTTGTGATTATCGGTGTGGTCGTTTGGGGCTTTTTCATCTGGCGTAGTCGTCGTGCTCGCCGGGGCTACAAGGGCGTCTCAAATAATGATATGCCAGACAGTACATCCATTCTCAACCGATTCCAGAGCAAGCGTTCTGGTCCTGATGTTGAAGCTGGTGATTTCGACGAGTCCGAACTCGACCAGCTTCATTCCCCGGCATTGCGCAGGAGCATTACGCGGTTGGCGAAGCTAGTGATGACGATGATCATGTCTCGCATCCGGAAACTGGTGAAACCCGCCAGTCTTCACAATAAGTGGTTCTTTTTGAAATGATTTTTGGCATGTGCATAAAGTAGACGGTGTTCTGGGGTCTTGATCTCATTCTAAATATGACCTTTCAATCTGATATCTCTTATAACTTGATTTCCTTATTATGATTTTAGCGTTTCCATCGGAGAAAAGACAATATGACATGTCATCTAGTTGTGGCTAGCAAAGATGCCCAGCTCAGCGCTAGGCAAGCTGAATCTAAACCACATCGGAATAAACGTGGTCAACTCTTGGCCTATATGACCATGGTTCAAGCGAGCAGAAAACGCAGAGCCCAGTTGGATTATTTAGTCTGGGGGGTTGTGAGTGACGGCTTGGAGTACTACCCAGCTGGATATGCAGGGCGAGTGGTTCTTGGTGATATTTCGATCGACGCCAGAAGCCTGGCAGAGTATTGCCAATATTGTCGCTACATTCATCTTGCATTCCACCGTCTCATATTATCCTCTGCGTCCAGATCTAGCTTGATGAATGGGTTTGAGGATAATGCGGTTTCTAAGTAGCTTTTACCCATGGGTTTATATGTAGCTCTATCCTTCACTTCGCAGTGTCCCGGTGACATCTTGCATATTGATTATATGTTCTTCATTTGTCTGGCTTCTAAATACACCAAGCCTTTTTGTCTATAAGCAATTCAGATACAACAGATGCCAATCCCAAAAGAAAATCACCGCGTCACAGTCCAAACCTTGACGCTCCCATCATCAGCCGTGGAAACAAGCACTTCCTCCTCATTACCAGACCCCCGATCCGCCCTCTTGGCCCAAGCAACATGGTTAATCTCATAAATCCCATGCGCTCCATCCTGAACACCAACAAGCACCCACTCTGTCCGTAGCACATCACTAGAGGTAGTATCCATAGCATCTAAATCAGCCTGCTGCTCCTGCTCCGACGGAACAAACCGCTCTTCATAAACCGCAATCCGGCCATCTGCACTAGTCGAAGCAACAAGCCCAGTCCGCTTACTCCACGCAACAGCATAAATAGGCAGTTCATGCGCATGCGGAAGCACAGCATCCTCCTCCCAAACCTCATCCGTCCCAGTAGGCCGGATGATACTCGGGATACCCGTCGCCGCAGAAGACAACGCCCCCGTCTGCTGCGACTCCTTCGGCTGACGTCGCCACACGCGTACGGTGCGGTCGTCCGAGCAAGAGAGAAGGCGCGGGCCGGAAAGCGCCCTCTGGGAACGCCACTGAGCTTGTAGAGCGCTCAGCTCAGACTCGGAAACGGATTCAGAGACAGGCCCGTTCCATTTCCCCTCGGTTTCTTCCCCCTCCCAATCCAAAAACCAAACTGTCCCCTCATGGCCCTTGATGCATGCTACCTGGCCCCAATCATCCAGATCCTCCCGCCACAGTCGGATGGTATCGTCGTAGCTCCCGCTAGCGAGACACTCCTCTGAAGGATGCCATGAAACACACTTCACATCGCCCCCGTGCTCCTGCATCACAGCAACGGTCTCGAAGTTGTTATCGCCGTCGTCGAGATCCTCCCAGATCCAGATTGACTTGTCGCGTGAGCATGTCGCCAGCAGCATCCCCGATGCAGACCATGATACGGACTTGACTTCGCTGTCGTGGCCGTCGAGAAGGACTGCGAATCGCCATTCTTCTTCGTCTTCTTCACGGTCTGCGCTGTTGGTACCAGTACCGTTGGGAGCTTCTGTTAAAGTATCGGTTGCGGTCTGTTTATCGCCACTGTTCATCCCAAGCCCGGCACCGTCTTCCTGTCCGTAACTATCCCACCGCCGCCAGATGCCGACTGTTGCGTCGAAACTGCCTGTCGCCAGGACGGACTCCCCCGCCATGTGTGGCTTCCATGCTGCTGTGCGGACGGAGCGTTTGTGGCCACCGGTGATTGTGGAAAGGAGGGTGAAGTTTGTGAGGGAGTAGACTCGGATGGTCTTGTCTGAACTGCAGGTTGCGACTATGGGGAGGGTGGGGTGCGGGGCTGTGAGCCAGGTTCGTTCTTGAGAGGGGGGTGTTAGGTCGGACAGGTGTGCTATTGTGACTTTTGAAGACATCTTGATTTATGTTTTCCCGTTGAGTATTGAACGTATTGAAGGGATTGGAGGGAAAGGGAATGGAGGGATGTGGTCGTGAGGTTGGAATTTTGAGGTGGGGGGTTTGCTGATTAGATAGTGACTTTCCGGGTTTATATTGGAGATATCTTATAGATTGAACACTTTCAAGCTTGGAATATCCACAGAACTATGCGTGGTACAGTATAGAAAAAAGTATAAAATTCAAGTGTCATTACTCCATACAAAACCTCTAGAGACTAGTTGTGTACCCTGCCAATCTGCCCTGTCCAAAGTCCAACCTCCACAGTCCAAAAATGGAAACAAAACGACAAAAACCAAAAAAAGACAGCATTATATATGTTCCTCTAAAACGCCTTCACTGTGCTGGAACGCCTTCTTCATATAAACCCTCGTATATCGCCCCATGGCAAAGCCAATCCACTTCCCGGACCTTCTCTAATTCTTCCACCAACTTCCCAACCTCATTAACAAACTCCGGCATACCGGCTCCAGCTAGATTCTGACTAGCCGTGGTAGTAGCCCGCACCCGTTCAGAGGCACTCGATGCGCTGAGGCGCGATAGGATGTGGCTGCGAAGGCGGGAGAGAATGAGTTTCGTCACCGGGTCCGAGAAGCTAGCCGCGGAGGTTGTGCTTCCATTCGAGTCTGAGACAGGGGTCTCTGAAGTGACCACCGCGAGCTGGGGTGCGGCAGCGAGACATGCTGTGGCGACGGGTCCGAGCACTCGTTTGATCGTAGCTGCGAGCTGGGCGCTCGCAGCGGGTGGCATCGGATGCGTCGACTCCAGGATAGACTGTACTCGCTCTGGGCTGATCTCGTTGAAGTCCAGAGACAGAATCCGGTCTGCTTCAGGTTTCCACTGGGACCGTGCGTCTCGCTTAAGCAGGTTCTTTGCTGTCAACAGGATGGAAGCAGTTGCTACAATTTGGAATACCCTGGCGTGCAGCCGCTCAAGCCGTTGGCGATCGAGGGCCAGAGTCTCCGGAACTAGATCCTCAGACACAACCGCATTGCTTAGAACGGTGTCGGCAAGACCTTGGGCGTAGACTCGTGCTGATGGTGGGTGTGGCTCTCCTTGGACGCCTTCCGGGTCTCGCTTCTTCATCTCATCAACAATGATCTTGCGATGAATGCGCCAGAATCGTCGGGTCTTGCCCAGGGTGATGGTTCCGTCTGCAACATCTCGGTCGAATGCCCGCTTCTCATAACCCGGAGCTTCTTCGATGAGCTGGGGTGCAGCAAGCTGGATCATGAAATTCGTTTGGTCGAGTGATAGCAGATCAATGATGCTCATCAATCGAGCCAGCCGGTCGATGGCATCGCCTGACGTATCCTCAATGTATGCCTTGACCACAGGATCCCGGTAGGGAGCGCAGAGGCGTGGTAAGATGTTGTTCATGAACTCGAAGAAATTATCATAGGAGAATGTGCCAGCCTCGCACTGTCCCTGAACCAGTTTTGGGTCTAAGGCTTCGCTAATTATCACGTAAAGGGAATTGCCCCGTTGGAGTGAGCGCAGCAACCGATCTTGGATCACTGTAGCCATTGCGACAGTCCAGTTGGTGCCGTGTCCGGACTCGACCCCTTTTCTCATTGTGTCGCACATCTGCTTCATAATCTGTCTGCGCGGTTCAGTGTACGGTGCCTCCTCGATCTTGAACTCTTTGTTGATGAGGAGTTCATGCACCAGCTCCCGATTTTCAGGGAGAGGAGTGAGGATTTTGGTGAATCTCTCGTGGGGAGATATCCGCTGCTTATCCAGCTCTTGGAATACTGCGGCATCGATGTTGTTGAATGACTCGCTAAGGGGGGGTTGTGACACTCTGCGTAGCTTCCGTGGTTGGAGGAGCAGTCTCAGCGGACCGAGGAATAGCTTGCTTGGAGGCAGCCCTCTTCTTCTCCCGCTTGGCCTTCTTCAATGAATCTCGGATCAGTTCCATGTGTCGGTCAGGCCCCGCAAGTCTTTTCAGACGGGCGAGCAAAAGGACCTGGTTCTGTCGGATACCCAGTCTGTAGTCCTCTGCAGCACCGCCGGCTTTGTCATTCTTGACCGTCTGCCAAATCAACTCCAGTTCGACAAACTGTGCAACCATGATCTCAATCAGTACACTAGAATCATGCGACTTCCAAGCATGGAAAGCAGAGAAAAACACGTTGTGTGATTCACACAAAGTTTGCAGATCTGCAGTGATCACGGATGGAGAGCAACAGCCTGACGATAGCAGCGCCGTGACCTGGTCAAAGGCTACCAGCAGGTCCCGGGCCTTGGCAATCAGATCTTGCTCTTGGTCTCCATTGCTGCTCAAAACTTCTTGGGGATGAGTGACAATGAGATAGCTGCTGAGGAATGTGCGTACTGCACCCCTCTCACCCATCGCGCCGCCTTCCATATCTTGCAGACCGCAGAGGCGGAGAACGTTCGTCATAGTATCGAGCAACTTGCTGTTAGAAAGGAGAGCACCAACTTCTTCAAAGGCCATGTCGCGAACTCGGTCTACCGACAGGTTCAACGACTGGAACTGCTGCATAACCATCTTCGCGTTATGGGTTCTCCATACGCGCTGGATCTTCCGCGCAGCAGCATCCTGCGCAACGGACTTGGTGACCTCTCGGGACATCTTCTTTTCCTCAGTGGCTGGCAAGCTGCTAGTACGTTGGCGGCGGTGGGTTTGTTGGTATAATGCGCGTCGTTTCTCTGCCTCCGCAAACTTCTCTGCCATTTCCAGACGCAGTCGAGCTTGTTCGGCAGCTTTCTTCTCCCGCTGATCCTCGGCCTTCTTTTTGGCCCGTTTGACCTGATCCTCGCACTTGGCGGTGATATCGGCGAGCAGACGCTCCCGGGCCTGCTGGGCAGCCAACGCTCTCTCTTCGAATTGTAGATTTCTTGTAGCTGCTTTAGCCAGAGCGGCTCGCAGCCTCACTTTCTCCGCATGCAATGCACGATCCGCGAGTCGCGCCTTTCGGCTCTCCAAAATGGACGTGCGACGGAGGTGTTGAGCAATATGATCCGCACTTATCGAGCCATTCGAGGACCCGGTCGAATTATGGGAGTGCAAAGAGGAGACTGAGCTTCGTCGAGATGAGGCGGCGGAGGAACGGCGGGCCTTGCTGCTTTTGCGGTAGAACCGGGCTGCAATGTGTGGTGGGAGACTTAAGGGAAGAGTCGGCTCCTCAGAGAGCATCTCTACATCGATATCGCTCAAGGATTCGGGTGAAAGAGGTGTTGGACCAGCATCCGGAAGCTGGATCTCAATGTCGGAGTTGCGACGGATCATAGTACGGAGTGACGCGGGTGCGACGCGGAGCTGATAAAGCGAAGGGAGAATCGGCGGGGCAGTACTGATAAGAGATTTGGATGGCGGTTTTTCGCAGTTATTTCACTAGGTTATAGAATCCCAGTCGAGTGATCTCAAGTCTTTTAAAAAGAATAAAGGAGCAATCTAGAAAGGTTGAAATCAAGGAGTAAAAGACATGCACATCACTCGGCTGGGGGGGATCCGTGCCTCGTTCCTCGTTTCAGAATGGGAAATTTAGTAGGAAAAAAAGGAGACCAGATGGATCAGGTAAAGTGAAGTAGATGAATCAGCTCAAATAGCTAAATAAGCTAAATAGCTAACTCAAAAAGCACGACATGATGAAAACAGGAACGTTCTGATCGAACGTGGATCTTCTCGAAATGGAATCTCGTGGCTGCAAGCAGAAGCTGAGGTAAGCACGATAATCGATAAGCCCGAAGATCGATAATCTCTATTTATAGCTGCCAAGGTTGTACAATATAAATAGCTTCGGAGTTTTATTTGGGAAGACTCCTAACCTAAGTACATAAATTCTATTGAAGTGATCACCAAGTACACTACTGATCCCTTTTCGCCCAGCCATAGGTCTAGGCCTCGGATGCGTATACATCTCCACCAACCTCTATGTTGCGGAGTGTGCACCCACCAAGCTCCGCGGTAGCTTCGTTGGAACAGTATCCCAATTCGGCTACCAGCTGGGTACCCCGGTCGCCTTCTGGTCCGGCTATGGAATGTCCTTTCACAAATTGCCCTACAACATCCTCTGGAGTGTCTCCAATATAACGGGGGTCCGGATAATCCCGCGGCTGGGGAATCTGAAGGGACTTCCGAAAAACGTGAAGTCATGGCCAGCATGAACAGAGGATAAAAGACCCCGGTTGCTCATGTGGAGGATGCGGCTCAAGGTCACGCTTTCCAAGGACTGGTGAGGTCATCTGTTTGACTCGATCAGGTTGGTAAGTTGGTATAGACACCGAGACTACAGATGACCAATGAAGAAATTTAGTATAAGCCAAGTAAGATAGAAAGTTTCAATAGAATTGCTATCGTTGCGTCGTGATACCAGTGTACTTTGAAACCCAAAAAAGAAGTGAACGCTATGCTGCAGCGAAGCCGGCTGCTTGATGTAAGTAAAACCAACATCCCCAAGATGCGTTGGGTTGGCCTTTGCTTGGTTGACTGTGTCGAACCATGAATCATCGGATCAGAAGCACCTTTTGTAGTCACCACATGTGTAAGGGTACACAAAATGATGGGGCTATCATCTGAAATTTTGAATCGGCCTAGAAGAACCTTATCTGTTTCACGGTGTGCAGCCCAGTCAGAGATAAGCACCGGCGTATAGATGCTTCTGAGATCGAACCCCATGGACCAGGATGAGTAGGATTGTGGTCAGGGGTTGAACAGTGTTCATTGCTCGGTGTGTGATTTGAGCGGGGTTAATGGGTTGAAGGCAAAGATGGCTGTTGAGTCACACATTTCATGGGACCATAAATCAACCCACCAGTCATCTGGGTTCACACGTAAGGATCTGCATCGGCCTCATTGATGACCGAAAATTTGGATGTGATCTTGATCTTGATCTTCCTCTTCCTCCTCATCGTCGTCCTCGGTACCATGAGAACCATCCGATTCAGCCGCGTCAGAAGACTCACCGTCTTCTTCATCCCTAGCTTCCAATACGTTTTCAGTTGATTTTGTCTCACCGCCAAACAGTCCATAGCGGTATGTAAGCTTCTTGCTCAAGAAATTCAATGCACCATAGTCCTCATTCTCGCCACGAGATGGACCCCCAAAGAAGGGTATAGATGAAGGTTTCTCTGATTCACGCTCAGTCGGTAGTCCAAAGTAGTTGCTGACAACGGGTGAGACAGCACGGCCTCGTGTGATGTTATAGGATGATAATCGTCTAGCGGGTTCGGGGGACACGGGGACACTGAGCTGTGAATGAGGAATCGATGTGTTATTAACATTCAATGTTGCCATGGAAGATGACATCGAGTCATCGTTTTCAATGAGCGAAGATGATCGAGGCCGAGGGCGGAGGTCTTCCCCGGCGTCTTCCTCCGGCTGAGAAGACATATCTCCGTGCAAAATGCGAAGTTGAGCCGTATTGTACGACTCACATCTGAATCCTATTAGCAGGCGTTGACCGTCTTTTTATCTCGAAGAGCACATACAAATCACATCTTAAGCCGAGCCAATGGTACTTGACAACTGACTTCGAACCGCAATCGTTGCAGTAAATGAGGCCTTTGGTATCCTTGAATTCGTCGGGCATAGGCTGGCTCTCGATGGTGCGATCCAGGTTTCGGAATGTCGATTCCATGTTGGTGATGGTCTTGCTGCAAAGGGGGCAACGGTAAGAACTTTTAGAGTACTCTGAGAGACACTTGTGGTGTATGCTGTGACCACATCGCATGACGACGACAGTTTCTGGAGAAGTGAACATGTAGTCGCCACATATGGGACAGTCACACTGAGTGGAGCGTTCAATGCAACGATGAGTGTTCTCAATACATATAGGAAGACAAACAGAGCATGTCTATAATGTTGTCAGTATCAGTATCGTCTATGTCATGTCGCAACCCCCTACCTGGCAGTGGAAGAAATCCTTCCCCAGTCCCTGTCCAATTCGACATATACCGCAGTCGCTGCAATGATAGATGCTCTTTTTGCTGTCGTTATCCCAGAGCTTGCAAATCTCGCAATAATACTGTGCAGTTTGCTCACTGCACTGCCTGCAGTTCTGCGCTGCAGGCTGTGCATGCCCACATAGCATACAAAGCATGTGCTCAGTGTCTCGACGAATGAGTGAGTGGTTTTCCACTTCGTCATGGCAGAAGCGGCAGGTATACCATTTTTTGCAAGCGTGACACTCAAGTTTTACATTGCGGTGATAGTGCACACATCCCAGAGTAATCTCTTCTTGTTCTTCCGTGTCATCGTCCTCGTCCCCATTTTCAAGTTCTGGTGTTTCTGTTTCTGCCTTGGGCACGAAAGTGGGCTGCAGATCTTCAGGTGTGAGATTGAAGGTGCTCTCGTACAGAAGAGCAGATTCGGAGTATGGCGAGCCTGGTCTAGAAGTATTGATCTCCGAGGCCCGGGGGATCTCTGGGCTTGTTGGCAGTCCTAAGCTTCGTGGACTCGATGGAGTTGAGAATACCCCCATGCCAGGGGTGCTTGAAAGCTCACGGGACGTGTTGTAACCTTCTGTCATGAGACCGTGAACCATTCGCGCCTTTTCAACATTGGTGAGCTGCAACTCCCTAATTGCGATGATCTTGCTTCTTAGAACTCCCATCCCATCATCCGCCGGAAGTAAAGAATGCGCCAACCCCTCAGGATCAAAGGCATTGCCCAAAGATCGTCGAGGCTCATCGATGGATATCGCTGAAGCTGCATGTTGTGGCTCATTATGCGAGTTCACCGCTTCGCTGGGATGTGAAGCTTGTGGATTCGATGAATTGTCCTGCACGGTGACGTCGATTTCATGTGTGGGATCAAATGAGCCGTCTGTCGTTGCAGCTATGTTTTGGATAGACCTGGGTGTGTTGTGGATCACTGATCGAGTGTCCTCCGGTTGCAAGTTTCGGCCATCCATCTCTTTGGGTAGAGTTGTGAAGAAAGGAAGGCTATGCAGGGACCCCGCACCCGCATCTCCGCAGTCCAATTTCTGTTCGTGATCTTGGCCCGGTTGAGAAACAAATTTATGGTCACTATCACTCGAGGGGTTTGTGGGTTCGTTCAGGTGGAATGTAGCTTGGTCGTCATTTGGTAGGCTGCTCGGTTGGGGTGGTAAGGGGGATCGTATTCCAATTTGGATCAGCAACGAGGAAATGAAACCACTCATGAAGGGCTGTAAACCGGCATCTCACTAAATTACTTTTAGATGCTTGAAATTGAAACCAAGCAAAATCAAACCCCAAACCTGGAGCTGAAACAGCAGACATCGTGACATGTGACGTCCACGGGCACCGCCTCCAATGCTGAATCATCGTCACATGCTCTGAGGCTGCAGCCTGAACCAGTTGCACGATTTTTAGTTGGACTCGGTTGGACATGGAAAATCAGCGAATATTGGGAAAGAGAATGGGCTATCATTTTGGTTTGGAATTTGCTCAGAGTATTCTAGGATGTAGTCTTTCTAATCAATGTTACCTTCCTTGCAGAGCCATTATTACGCCCAACAACCAACACTTTCAACCACTAAGTCTCAAATTTGGAGACGAGGATTGGCTCTACGACGTTGTACTGAATGCCAAGGCATGTGGAGTGCCATTGACATTATGTGTTGTACACCATAGGGTTGTCCGGAAATACAACACACGAGGCTGACCCAGAGGCAGGACGGGTCATGTGTCCTACGGAATCCTTGAGATATGTACCGATGTTCTAATCACGGCAATACCCGCCCGATATGTGCAAACACCCTTTTGGGCGAGTTGCCTCGCATCGATGTGGATTCATGCCCAAGGGAAGCACTGAGGCCTAACGGATGCACAATCTGGCGTAGCGGGTCGGATCAGCACCGAGGGAAAGGTCGAGAACTGCAGAGTTCGAATCATCTGAGACATGTCCCTAGACTCTCATTCAAACGGTCAAGTGTCAAATTGTAATGGTCAAAGGCGCTTGTCCGCAATTGGTTCTCTACATGACCAAGTCCCAGGGATCGTGGACTGAGGCCGAGTTAGCGGCTTTCTTCTCCACTTCTGCTAGGGGTTCACTCACACACGGGACTCTCTCACAAGGTGAGATTGTTCCCAATATCTAGCTAGCAGAAGGTTCTTCAAAATCTTGTGTTCCATGCCCGCAACCTCGGTGGCGCGTTCAAGAAAACGAAGGGTGTTGTTGATTTTGGCAGGATTAAACTCTTCGGAGGGGGAGGAACGATAGGATTGTCGCAAGGATTTTAGAAGCATATGGCGACCCGGCGTTGAATACTGAATCGCTTTCAACCCCTGTCGATAGAGGTGACGGTATGCGTGGACCATAGCTCGTCGATCCACCTTCATGGTCTGGATTGAAGCGTTCATGTCCGATCTATTGGACAAGTCTGAGCCAACGAATTTGGGGCATATGTGCAATCAAACGGAATCAGGTGGAATCAACGGAGATCCGAAGGGTTGAGTGCAAATGTTGGATTGGTATTGGAGGAAAGGAAGAGTAAAAGACGGTCAAAGTTGGGGAAAGGTTGTAGCCTCAGGCAGGACTAGCCCGATCGGGAGAGGTGACTTGGGCCGCAATAGCAATCTTATCAATCCCTCCTCTTGTCTCTCTCTTTCTTCCCCCATCTTCCTGCCGATATTCTCGTTCTTTCTTTTCTGTCTTCTCCTTGCTCTACTTGCTATTTGCTCTATTTGCTCTTGCTTGAGAGTTGACTCAAAGGGCTCATACGCCAAGGACGCTGTTTCCATTTCGGGCGACCGCGGGGTGCCTTTACTTCGTACTCTTTGCGTTGCTGTGATGCACTAGGCGTGACTTTGCCCTGACTTCACCAAACACCCTTCACTCTGGCCCATACCAGGAGATACATATCATCTACCCGTTCATATCATACGTCTGATACATATCTTAAATGATGTGCTAAAATCTTCATCTTCGCGAGGTTCTGCGATAAGCTGAACCAGAAGTATGGCCCGTGTCATAAGGAGGGCTGCATCAGCCTCGGTTAGGCATGGTCCTGGCCGGGCTATCCAAAGGAGAGCGAGAAGGCACAAAGTCATTATGGAATCCGTGACCCAAGAAAAGAAAAAGCTTCGGAGTGTGGTATGTATATTCTCTAATTTAGCTTGGCCAAGTGATTAACAACAACATACAGATCTGCTTTGAAGCCCAAGCACCAAGCGGTTACACCTTCATTCCTGCAGGAAACCCGCAACTCACTACAACTTGTAAGGAGCGGTGTCGGGAAGAGGGTCTCCAAATCCATGCAGTATCGGTAAAAGAACCCTACCTGGTTCCTAATGATCATCACTGCTTATTTTTTTTTTTCTAGACTACCCCACACCATCGCCATCATAACCTTTCCCAGCATGTTCATCGGATAGGATATCATTTTCCTAGTACTGTCGTGGCAGCCGTTTGCTCAGAGCTGGGGTTCTACCTCACAAGTACTGGTAAAACAGTGCCTAGCACCTTTCCCACAGACAGGATACAGAATCCTGAGCAGGCTGATTCTGAAATTTCTCAAATAACCCTCAACACAGAAGCACGGGACGCCTTAAAGGATCTTTTCCCGAACATACCAGACAAAGATTTGAATCAGATCATCAAGACCGCTTTTCAAAAGGTACGTATATAACCCCGTCTTGATCTGAGAAATGAGGACGTGGAAGACCTGATATCCGAAAAAGGGTCAGAAAAAAGTTGGGACAGCCACCGAATTGCCTTTGGCCCGCAGAGCCCAACTTGCTGTGGTTGCTCACGTTCGACATGTCTACACTGACTACGATCGCCTTTTAAAAACCACATCATTCCATGAAGCCAGGGGGTTGTTGAACACACAACTCTAGCAAAAGTCATTGAGTGGCGAGGGGACGATGAGAATGGCCAAACAGTGCTGGAAGATGTTTTCCGCGAGGTAATCGTTATCTCAGACGATGAAGACAGTGAATCGGAAGAAGATGCGGCTGCTTCAGCAGGGCATCAAAACACCAGTGTGGAAATACTTCCAAGCGATACTCGGGCCCACGAGATCCGGTATCCACCTATCAACAACACGAGCCCTCTTGGCCGGGATCTTCCACGGGAACTATCCGAGGAAGCGCCGCCTGGGTTCCGATTTGTCACAAGAGCCCCCGCCACAGACACTATCAACCGTCGTGGATTTAACAGGTACAAAGCATGGACTCGCGCTGTCAAGGAATATAGAGAGGGTATACAGGGCGTTGAACAACCTAGGTTTTCTGTTGCCCCAGCTGAAAAGCAAAGCCCACGATATGCCGAGCAGCGCATTACTGCTCAGGAAGGACCCGCTGCTAGGCGCCAGGATATAGTTCCCCAGCACGCCGAGGTTCATCGGCGAGTCGCTCCAGGCTCAGCCAATAATGATAACCAAGCACATCGAGTGCCCGCTATTCCACTAATGGATCGACAGGTGGCCAAGAGACATGTAGGTGTCCAGGAGAACTATCCTCCTTTGGACGCTCAACAAAAATACTCCACCCATGAACTGAACGCCAGGCCAACTGGACTAACTAATCAGGAATCACCCGAGTTGCAAATCCTAGAAGAACTCTCAGGACCTAGAATTGGGAACATGACCCACTCGCAGGATGTTCCTCCCCCCCAGGATGGAGCCCAGATTTCGACAGGAAAGACTGCCTCCTCAGTCGGACAGGACCAACGCACCTGTGTTTGTGAGCGGACCAAAGGAAAATCGGCAGAAATTGACCCCAGTGGGACGCCGCACTGACTCCGTCACTTCCCCTCTTATGAGACCAGGTTCCAACACACAGGATTCTATCTTGCCCTCGATTGAAAATTCCCGACCATCGGAATGCCGGCGGACTGACGGTGCGCATCCTTTGGTCCATATGACCAACAAAATGTCCCTCCGATCAGTCACACCGGGGCGCCCTAAAGGAGAGATGATGCACCACCCCGATGGTATCGAAAAGGAAGGTGACAGCGAACACCCGGCCAAAAGAAGGCGTTTAGCACATCGTGAAGGTTCTCGGACTGATCCCCGTCCAGACCCGTGGAGTGGGAGGCCTATGGGGCTTCCTGTTTCCGAAGGATTCGGGCCACATTCTTATCGTCGCGTTGAGCTTGTCACAGACCATCGACTCCAGGACCAGTCTCATTTCCGTCGGGATTATCAGCCAGTGGAGCCACCCCCTGTTGTAGGACACCAGCGGGAAAGGAACGCGAACTTGGTCTCTTGTTCCAACGTACAGCATGGCCTAGAAACAAGGTCAGTCTTGGGTCGACAGCCCATTGGCGGGCCGCACGAGCCTCAATCCCAGGCCGGGCTTTCCAACAACAGTGCCATTATCTCGGAAGGGGATCGCACCTTTAGAGCGGCTCCAGCCGTTTCTAATTCTGGACCGTGGTATCCTTACCACGGTGATCGTAGTCTCCGTTCAGATCGTGTTCCGAAAGACTCGCGGACAATTCGGCACACCGGCATTGATGGTGGCCGCCCTTTACGAGAGAATGTTCCCCCAGACAGAAACCTATATGCCGAGGACTTTGTCCGGCACGTTGACTACCGTGAGCCCCTTCCATATGAATACGTCTCCAGGCGAACAGAACCCGAAGCCAAGCCCATTGGAGACCCTTCCCCGTCCACCCGGACCAGAAAGCTTGATTACATTGGTACAAAGAATCTGTCTCAGACCCAGGTTTTGTCTGATAAACGTGGGCCATTGCCCATAGGACCGCGAGTGGCTCCTTCCCATGACCACCTTCGCACCTTTTCAGACTCTGTCATAGGAAAAACCCAGCCTCACGTGCCCCCCCTCAGGTCCCTCGTGAAAGACCAGCTAGTGGCGGGTTCAACTCCTCGCGGTAAGCCTTCATTGGGGGAAACCAACCAGTTCAACAACACAACTTTTTCCCCTATGCCTCGAGAAGTTCCTAACTAACGCAGATACAGACCACCCTACAGTTATCCTCCCTCATCCCACACTATGGAACAAGATCGTCCAGTCTACGTTCAAAGGGTTGAACCACGATCACCCTACTATTCCATCCTTGATGGAAGACACGTTGTTGTTGTTGATTAATTAATTCCCACCTTCTATCATATTCCCCTTTTGTTGCGAGATATTTTGTATTCGCATTGCATTGCATTGTTGTTCATGATACCCTTGCGCATATTCTTAGAAACTCTCTCATCATGGGTCTCAATACCAATTTGAATCGGGAACTACGGTTCCCCCATTTTATATCTATTTCATTATATCATCGTATCTCATCAGGGGTCATTTAGTCATGGGAATTCCAGAACAACCTTGGAACCTTCCACAGGTTGGAATGCATGCTGTTGGTATGTTTCTGCCTAGCACTGTCTAGCAGTCCAGTCTAGTCTTGGGTTGGCTAAGCTCGTTGGAGTTGACTTCCAGGTCTCATGCAAAAAGAAGAAAAAAAGGGTATATAAGACCGGAAACATCATGAGCATAAGAGAGGATTTAAACCCCCTTGCTCTCCCCATCCGCCTCTCCGCTGTTCACAGTCTTGCCAGTCTTCTTAATCTTCTCCAGCACATCATCGTAGGAAAGAGTAGGCTCGGTGGTCACATTGACCGTCTGGGACTCGAGGCTGACATCGAAGGTCTTGACGCCTAAAGACCAGCGTGTTAGGATCAAAAGGCGATGAAACAGGCCGCGTGTTGCTTACCTTCTAGCTTTTTGAGGACACGCTCCACGGCGCCAGAGCATCCGCCGCAGGTCATAGTCACATTGAACTTGTACTGGTGGTCAGACATGGTGGGAAATTGATTTGTGTTGGTGCGGGGTGTTTGTTGTTTGAGAGGAGGGGAAGATGATGCTTGGCGGATAACACAGTGGACTTTTTGAGGTTGTTTCAGATAAATAACCAAAGGAGAAATAGTTGAAGAGAAAGAGAGAAAGGAAGATTATATATACGTATATTTATATATATTTACTCTTCCATCTATCTATATACTCCGAATATTCTCCCTGGTATTCTGGATTTGTCATACAAGGTTCATCCCTTGGTGAATGAGCCATATTCGCCATTGGTTGACGAATATCTTTTATAGCAAGATGATAGATATACTAGGTATGGAATATGTATATTTATTATGGAATTATTGGATATATAAGCCATTTCTAAAATCCAGCGGCTCTCTTCTTCTTCTTTTTCGGTTTCTTGAGTGCGCGAGTTCCAAAAGCTCCCCGCTCCATCTGGGTCATCGGCATACTATCCGGCTGACTACTGTTGATGTTGATTCGGGGAGGTGCAAGGGGCTGACTGCCCCATGTTCGGACCATAGGGACTGTCGGAGTCGAAGGGAGGGATTGTTCACGAGTCTGAGAGCGCTTCTTCCGTCTATTCTTGGATGTGCGCGCCTTGGAATTCCGCGTCTCCTCGTCTTCGATCTTGTCCCATGTATAGTGTTGGGGATTGGTCCCCACTGGCCAGTGGGAGAGGAGGTTTGCTACCTTCCGTGGTGTTGGACGTGGGGTTTTGAATTTTATGAATGCTGAGAGGCCACCCAGGACTGGGACTGCAGTGTACTTGGATTGCTCGATTGGTGTTGTGTCCCGTCGGGATCCAAAGGTTCGGCTTTTGGCCATTGATGACTGGCTTGCAGGGGACTTTGATGATAAAAATGCGAAGTAGCTCGATTGGTATTTGTTTTGTGCCGCGGCCTTCTCATTTGCCTTTTGAATTGCGAGGTCATCGGCCGGATCTGGGGGCCTGGATAGTAGGATGCTATCCAACGAGTTGGAAATTTTGATTAGGCGTGAAAGGATGAGATCGGCAGCAACTCCCCGAATGACTTTCTCTTTCATGAGTCGTGTCTGCACGGGGATGGTACGAGGCAGGGTAGACATCCAATCATCGATCATTCGATCATATGTAGTTAGAAGATCCCTGTCTGTTTCGGCTGACAATCGGGCCGGCATGCCATACCTCCCGTTTGAGGATGGGACTGGCAGAAGCATGTACCGACAGTGAGCGTCAGGGTCCCCGTATTTGGGCACCAGTGCTGAGACGAGTCGCTTCACCTCATCTGCACTTTCATCAAGACCCTCAGGCAAAATCCTCTTCCCGGTCAATTCAACTATCGTCCTGCCTGGAGGTCGCTTCGACCCATTCGCCATTTCGCCTTGTAGAACTGCCATCAACCCATCCAATGTCCTTGGTTTGGGTCTTCGCCTCTTATTTTGCTTTTTTTTACGAATTTCCATCATCCCTGTCGCTATTTTGTAGACGCCAGATAAATCCAACGTCCACTGCAAGTCCGACTTTGTATCGATGCGGCCCATTTTCGGCTTGCAACGACGAACAATTGTTTTCTTTGTCGCTGATTCATCCCAATCATCCACAATAAAGTCGTCGGTGGGTCTGGTGTAGGATGTCGGAGCATAACGCCTTCTTAACCGCAAGACACTACTTTGACGAAACAAGTCCGGCTCGTCTGGATCTCCGCGTGGACCTTTGAAAGTAGATTCGTGAACGGCAAAATCGGAATCCATCCAGAAAAGCTTGATCAGTGGCAAGTGGGCATTATAGAAATTCCTACCCTGTGGTGCAACAGAGTGGGCAATCTCTTTAAATACAAGCTTCGAGAATCGTACAACAGAGTCACGTTGAGTTGGCGGTATCTCGTCCAACAGGGGCACATCTAGCACCAGGGGATCAGGTACAGATATGAACTCTGTCTCCTCGTCGGATACAAAGGGACATGGAAATGCCTGTACCAGCCGAGTGATCTGCGAATACAGAACGAGATATACATCTAGATGATAATTTAGTATTTGAATTCCATGTTCAGTCGCACTAGCACATACCTTGGTATACGACTATGTCACTAAGTCGCAAAGTTGTGTCTTCGGGGTCTCGAAAGTGTCTCCAGGAAACTTGAGGGTATAGAGAAAGATTTGTGTCATCATCACCTGGTAGCACTCCGAGATCAAACCATGATATCCGAGTTGTCGTCAGGACGAAAAACTGTGATGGCTTGCGTGGGTTTCTTTGAACATCTAGAACCCACTCAGATTGCTTTTCCATTCCCAACTCAACCGTGCGTGGTGGAATCTGGTTGTCTGTGAAGGCATAGATCATGACACTGTGACGATTGGAGACAATTACCGATCCAACATTATGGACCCACACGATAGATGCCCAGCCATCAAGGCGAGGGCAACTATGTTTGCGTTTATAATCCCGCGTGGGCAGTGAGCCTGATTTGACGAACTCGACAGCCCAATTGGACTGCTGAAGTCGTTGCCTGCCGGTGATCTCCCAGACACTCCACTTGCCTCTGGTATCTACAATAGCGAATTGTCTCTGATACCAGGGGTTGAAGGTCACATCGGCATGTGAGAAGCCACCTGTTCGCGACACAGGTATCTCCGCGATAGGGTTCGCATCCAGCCGAGAATTTTTCAAAGGCGCGGAGGATCCCGGTATAGCATCTTCCGGGACGTGCATAGGCACAGGATCCCAGTGGTAAAGAGGTCGGAATATTGTAGTCCTTGTGGGGAGACGAGCAGCCATGAACATGGGTGTCTCCTCCAAGGGACGTGCAAAGTGTACTTGACGTACCGGTGCGCCAGAATTGGACCATTCAGACATTTCAATGTTGCTGATTGATGGAGCACGAAATGCCAACTTCTGTGGACAGCTCAACTCCAAAATTTCCTCTTCCAGCGTTCGGAATGAGATTATATTACGAGATTCCCCGGTAACAGCCACCGCAATTGGAACTGAGCGCAGCCTTTTGTCATGACGCCTTTGGTCCACAGCATATCCGAGATCGAAGACCTCAGAGATCTCCGGGTCATATTTCTCGGTTATAGATGTCACAGTTTTCGACAAAGGTTCAGCGCGAATTGAGGACCATGATGCCGCCAAATCAGGATGCGCGCTTGTGATCACCTTCCTGGGGTTTTTCTCAGCTTCTCTCTGTGTTGGTCGAGCTTGCGGGGGGCGGAAAGGCGATGGGATTGTTGTCTTGGTCACACCAGCATACTTGATCGACGGGGCTTGCGAATATGTTAGTTGGTTTCTGAGAAAGGAGGATCTAATACCTACGCCTAGCAAAGGAGCGAGTAAATATCCAGTCCTGCTCCTCAGGAAGGTAGACAGCTCGTCCTACGTGCCCATAGTGGAGAGCACTGCCTGAATGTTCATCCATCGGATCTTTCTTTGCTTCTTGCGATCAGTTCAGGACCTGGCCAAACCATGTCGATACTGGTGCAACGGTAAGAGTCCACTTGGTCATATAAATATGCGCATAATGTGAGGATATTGCAATAAGAGAAAGCCTGGAGCACCGGAAAGTTTTTTGGTTCTTATCGATAAGAAGTCGGAGTTGTTGCGCCGCAACCCAAAATAACTCTTTGTCCCCGCGTCAACTTCAACTTGCACCATTCAACACTCAACACTCACAATTGAATTCTCAGACACTATGACTTCTTCATTCGAACCGTCACTCTCGACAAGTGGCATGCGCCCACCGCTCGCCTCGGCGGATGCGCCATCAATGGCAGACTCATTGCCCAGCATCAACTTTGGGTTTGAGGACCTGCGCAATACCATGGCGCAATTCACAGTGAAGTTCGACGCGTTTATTGAGCGCGGTCGCAAACGAGTTTTGGAGGAACGAAACCAGTTCCATATAAATCTGGCTGAATATGAAGGTATGAGTTTGATAGTACTGAAACCCACAGGTTCCCTGTGCTAACACAACCTGCCAGAGGACCAGCGCATGCGACAGCGCGATATCGAAATTCTCAATCTCAAATCACAAACTCATGAACAAACCCTCCAAAAGGAAGCGGCTGAGGCTGCTGAAATGCACGCGGCTATCTCATCTATTACCTTGGAACGCGATTCCCGCCTTGCTAAACGCGACCGCCTGAAGCAACAAATCACCGAGACTCAGAAAGCTATCAGTCAAAAAGTCGAGGCACAAAAAGCTCACGCACAGCATTTAGATGCGCAATCTCGTCTCAATTTCCCGGAGTTGGAGTTTTGGCAGGATTACCTTTGTATTCGAATTGAAGGCGCCGGTCGTGAGGACCGGTTGAAGTTTGTCTACACCCATCTATTGGAGAAGGACTGGGAGGCGGAAGCTTGGTTTGAATTGGGCACCGCCAGTCGCGACTACGAAGTTTTCCATACACGCCCCAAACTTGACCGGGATAGTTTGGAGCATGTGGTAGATCTCGTCAACGATGACCGAGACTTCGGGGCGTTCCTGAAACGGATGCGCAAGTTGTTTGTTGAAGCGATGAACTAAAGACAATTACAAGGCCATTTGGGTTATTGTTATTGTTCCGATACGAATTCATGATTTTTATGCATAGTTCAGTAAAGTTTCCTAGGTTCCATTGAAATCGTCATGCAGTTGCAAGGTCATTTCTGCAATACCCTATTTCCAGCCACTCCTTTTACCCAGTAGCCTCGCGGTAGAATGCAATGCTACGGTTTGCGCCGGCGGTGGCAAACCCTTCTGTCTTGCCGACCTTGGGAAGCCATTTTGCGCTCCAAACGGCTTTATCTGTTTCTGAGTGGGTGGCAACACAGGTCTTTGTCTCCATGGACCAAACCTTGACCTTGCCGTCAAACGAACTTGGAAATGTTAGCTTGGCGTCATATGAATGCATGGAATATTAACTGACCTGCTTAGAAGGTACTCGCCAGTATCGCTCCAGGAAAGAGACAAGATCCAGGCAGAGTGCCCTGAGAGATTGGCGATTTGTTCGCCGGAGGAAGTATCATACAGCACAATGACCTTGGAGTCACCAGCAGCTGCTAGAATCTTGCTTTTGGGCGAGAAAGCCACAGCTCGTACGGGATTGACCAAGCCTAGGCCGAATTAGCACTTGCATTTCTGTTCAGCTCAGTCAGCTTTACTTACCTAGCAGAGAGAATGGCATGCGGCCTGTTTCAGTGGTGAACATGTAGACTGCGCCATCGTCATGACCTGAAGCGATCAATCGACCATCGGGAGACTAAAATGCCAAAGTTAGCAGGGGACCACGTGTCTGACTGCAGGATTTAAGATCTCACCAGGTCGATGCAAGTACCAAAGTTGCCTTTGGTCTCATGGTCTCGAATCCGAGTGCCATCAGCAGCCAAATCCCATACATTAATGCGCCCCTCCTGCGTGACGCCAGCAAGATATTGGCCATCTTCAGAAAGAGCTATGGCCCAGGCATCAGCACCTGTAAGGTCGGCTGTCTTCTTGTTAGCCTCATTGCACCTTGTGGGCTATCAAAGAGGGGCAGTGCTTACCAGTCAATTTTGTGTCTGCAGCCCAATGGCCGTCCTGGCAAGACCAGACCTTGATGGCGCCATCAAATCCAGCGGTGACTGCACGGGAGCCATTCCCACTGGTCACAATGTGATGGCAACCAATGGTGTGGGCACCATCAATGGACTGCACCAGGGGGAAGTCAGCGTCCGTGGTGGAATGTACTTTGATAGACGAGGCACCCGAGGCAGATAGAACTTGCTTGTCTGTTATAGCAAGCGAGAAGATATCAACAAGGTGCGCTACAAAAAAAAAAACAAAAGATTAGCCAAATCGCAGATGTCACCCAGGATAATGCGCATCGGGAAGCTCACCATTGTCCGCAGAACCTCTCGAGAGGTATTGTTTCGACTGAAAACCACCAATTAGTAATGAGGTTCATCGATTTTTAGTATGGTCTTACCATGTTGACGATGCCGTGCTCTCTCGCGGCTGTGTCGAGACTTTACTTGCGGAGGAGCAATGACGTTGGGGCCCGAAGGCCCGTTCCGCCTTTTATCGCCTCTTTTATCGCCTCTTTTTTCTTCTTGTTTACGATAGAGGCAGGATGATACACCACAGACATTATCAAATGTTATCTATACTGTCTCATATCTACTCTACTACCCTAGGTATCTCTATATTATGGGATGTCAAGTAAAATCATTAAACTGTTAAAGCTAATCAAGGCACTCTGTATCTACTATTAACTATCTAACATGCAATTAGTACTTCTAGGGCTTTTGTCTTGACTACATGTACATGGCTACAAAAATAATCAGGCAAGTAGAGGCGGGTAGCGTTCACAAATATAAATAGAGCGCTGAGGTCGTAATAGCATGAACAGATCCAAGTATTTCTACCCAGAGCAGTGTAACTATAACATATACAATGGGATCCCGATTGGCTTTCGGATTGAAATGGGAAAAAAAACAAGTAAATTGAAAAGATCACAGCGTTCAAGTTCGACCTACTAGATCGAATTGTTGTATATAAAAGTCATATTGAAACATTTCCCCCGCAAAATCCAGACGCCAGTTGCCATGCAGCATGTATCCACAACCAATTCTAGAAATACAATCTCTTTTTTGGGGCTTGAGATTGGGATCTCGAGAATGTTGATTCTGATTCCCTCAAAAGGCCAGCCCTTATTTCTTACAGTGCTCCCTCATGCCATGTCGAGGGTCCTCCACGATTCCTTGATGTCTGTTGACTAGTCAGCTTTTCTGCGATAACCAAATATACATGCCTCCAGCTTGGGCTCAAATCCTACCTTTGACACAGTTGGGGCACAGGAGATGGGCACGCTTGATTTGGCCACAGCCTGGGCATTTATTAAGGCTCTTCACATCCTTGAGGGCCTTTCCGGCCATTTGTCGATGACGCTTCTTCATGTGGGAGGTCTTCTTCTTAGGAACGGCGCGCAGGACAGAGTCCCAAAGATCCGAGAGAAGCGATGGGATATTGAGAGAGATCGAGACCGGTTGTAGGAATCCGCTGGTAGCGATGGGTGTGATCGGGAGGAACCGAGCGAGTCGCGGGAATTGGAGGGACTCGGAAAGCAGTGAGCGCGACATGGTTGCCGGAGCAAAAGGGAGAAGGCGCAATGCCATGTTGTCAATGGATTCAAGCACAAAAAAGGGGGGTTGGTGCTTTGAAGTGTGGTGGGAGCTATCACAAGAGATCAACGGGTGTCTGAAGCAAAAGTGAATGGTAGTTTTCTGGAGAGACGCTAGTCCCAATTAGGGATAGTCCACCCCTGAGTTCGGGAAAGAGGATGATAATAAGGGGGGTTGCCCAAGTGCTCTTGCTTCAATCTACATACTTTGTATTTCTCTTCTCTTCGGCTCTTTTTTGGGATTGCGGAACTTTTGATTTCTGTCTTTCACCTTTTAATCTCTTCATAATGGCCACCACCGCAGCTTCGGCTCAACAGCCCACTGTTTTCCCTCACAGCCATGTTGGTTTTGACAGCATTACCTCGCAAATCGAGCGCAAGCTGTTGAAGCGTGGCTTTCAGTTCAATGTCATGTGTGTCGGTATGTGCTGGACAATAAATCCCGTCAATTATAAGAATTCCAGCTAATTTCTCCCGCGATAGGCCAAACTGGTCTTGGAAAATCGACTCTGATCAACACTATCTTCGCATCCCACCTGATTGATTCTAAGGGCCGTCTGACCCCCTCCGAGCCCGTTCGCTCCACCACCGAGATCAAGACAGAGTCGCACAGTACGTTGAGTATCGGGGAATCGTTCTCGATACGGAATGGCTGACGAGTGACTAGTTATTGAGGAGAACGGCGTGCGTCTCCGCCTGAACATTGTTGACACACCTGGTTACGGTGATCAGGTCAACAACGACCGATGGTAATTGAGTCCCATCATGCTGGAGCTACTGGATCTAAGCTAATTATGATCAGCTGGGACCCCATTGTCAAGTACATCAAGGATCAGCACTCGGCATACCTCCGCAAGGAACTCACCGCTCAGCGTGAGCGTTACATCCAAGATACTCGTGTTCACTGCTGCTTGTTCTTCATCCAGCCCTCCGGCCATGCGTGAGTTTGCCCCGCCTATCCCTTGGCTTCCCTTCGAGCTCCTTTGGACTGACCCATTTGACCCCGCATAGCCTCAAGCCTATCGATATCGTTGTCCTGAAGAAGCTGTCCGATGTCGTCAACGTTGTTCCCGTTATTGCCAAGTCCGACTCTCTCACCCTCGAAGAGCGTCAGGCGTTCAAGGAGCGCATCAAGGAGGAGTTCTCCTTCCACAACCTGAAGATGTACCCTTACGATAATGACGAGCTCGATGATGAGGAGCGTGCTATCAACGCTCAGATCAAGGTATGCTCGATCCTGGCAGAGCTGTTATAACGCGAAATTAACCTCTAGTTACAGGACATCATTCCTTTCTCGGTTGTCGGCAGTGAGAAGACCATTGTTGTCAACGGCAAGCAGGTTCGCGGCCGCCAGAACCGCTGGGGTGTTATCAACGTCGAGGACGAGAACCACTGTGAATTCGTCTACCTGCGCAACTTCCTGACCCGCACCCACCTTCAGGATCTGGTCGAGACTACCAGCCAGATCCACTACGAGACCTTCCGTGCCAAGCAATTGCTTGCCCTGAAGGAAAGCAGCGCTGCCGGGGGCCACACCGGTGGCAGCCGGCCCATCAGCCCCTCCGCGGACCGGGAGCTGAGCCGCAACTCGCAGCGCGCAGCCATGAACGGATACTAAACTCGGTGATCTTTCATGTCTGATCCGAGCGCTGTAACCGTTGCGCGACGGCCCTCTCCGAAAACTTACTGTCCTCTTTTGACGCCAGCAGGCCCTTGCAGATATCCCATTTTTCCTTTTTCTTTTGCGTTTGTTTTTTTTCGTTTGTATCCTACATCCCATCTTGTGTCTTCTTGGGAGACCCATCGAGCTTGTATTGCCGGGGAAAAAGAGAATTGGCACTCCAGTGCTTGTGCCATCTCTGGTGCTTTCTATGTACTTAGTTTTCTTAATTAACTTGACGAGAGCAACTTCTATTCTTGGATTGAAAGATACCAACCGGGGCTGTCGCCTTGCTAGTCATGACCATCGACTAAATCATATTTCCCCATATGCAATGTAAGTGTGTACTATTGCGCACCGAACTTACCACCGTCAACAACCCAATCGCGCAGCTCAACATATGCTTTCTCCAGATCATCGTTAACAACGATCTTATCGTGAGCCGCAGGCTGCTTTGCATACTCAAGCTCGTTCTTAGCTTGGCTGAGTCTTTTCTGGAGAGATTCTTCGGTTTCGGTGCCACGGCCACGGAGGCGCTGCTCCAGCACCTCAAGAGAAGGCGGCGCAAGGAACAAGAAACGCTATGAATCATTAGTAAAGTCCCATCATCAGAATTCCCTAGGACACTTTACCGCATTGAGATCCGTTCGCTTCACCTGCTTGACTCCTTCCATCTCAATATCCAATATGCAGATACGCTTCTTCTCAGCGATGTTCTTGACAGCCTGCACAGATGTTCCATAGTGGTTCCCGCCGAATTGAGCTGCTCGGTCGGTTAATTGATGTCCGAAATCTTTCTTTTTATGCCTAGCAGTGTAAACCCACCATGTTCAATAAACCCGTTCTTGGCGACTAGGTCGAGGAATGCGTCTTTTGTGACAAAGTTATATTCACGGCCATCTTGCTCGCCGGGTCTCGGAGATCGTGTGGTTTCTATTTAGCGCACGTGTGAGCAAAGCTGCGGCGCCAATTCATTCCACCCCTCCTCTCCTTGTCACTATTGGTACTGACCCGAGATAGAAAATCCAAACGTATCGGGGTACTCGGCAAACAATCGCTTGAGCAGAGTCGACTTTCCGGTCCCCGATGGGCCGGAAATCACAATGGGGCGGTAGGCTTTAGCACAAAAGTGGTCTTGTCAGTATGTCTGCGTCGAACGGTGGGGTGTTGTGTTCTGCCATGAAGCAGCTTTTATCTTACCAGTGGAGGCCATTGTAGATGCAGAATGAGTGGCACGGACGAATGGTCTGTAAAACGCTGAGAAGGCACGGAAAGACGAGAGAGGCATATAAGGATTGAAATTAAAATGAACAAGGCAATTATTTAGCTGAAGACGGCTTTGTTCCGTCCGAATCCAGCTTAGTCTGTTTATTTATTAGGAAGGCGGAAGAGGAAGGCGGAAGAAGCCCATATCTCTTGGCACTACACCGTACACGAAGTATACATCCATGAATGGAAATGTGTAGACGGAGTGAGTACATAACTAGTTACATGCAATTTATCAAGTAGGACAAAGTACCAGAGTATCAATATCCCAAGTTCTATGCCTTTCCTACTTTATACATTTCTCCACCCTATCATTTAAGAGGCCCCTGATGGCTTCCTCGTCGCGATGGATTCATATTACCCACCTCCGCCTCTTGCTCCAGGAAATTAGACCATAGTTCGGCTAACGTCTCTTTACTGGAGGCCCCATTATCCATGAATTCCGTTGCCAGGTTTGGTGTGCTCGGGGTACGGAGGGGAGTGCCGGGGACTCGGAGCTTCCCAGGCATACTCGATGTCCCTGGCCGGGCAAGACCTGCCTGTTCACGTTGCTCTATTTTCAATCATCAGATGGGCTCGAGAAATTATACGTTTGTTGTTTGCAGCACTCACCATCATTCCAGCCTAATAGTGCAGCGATCAGTTGCAATATTTGGAATTTCTTCGGATCAGATCGGTCTAGAGCAAGGAAGTGTAGGAAATGGTTGGTGACAATATGTCTGTATGATGTCAGTATATAATTGAGGTAAGTGGGTGTCACAAGAACATACCTGTCAACATTATCCTCTGGCTTTCCTTTCTTGAGGAATCGTAGGGCTTTCGTCAGGTGGTCATTCAATGTGACTGCCTCATGTCGTAGCTTGCCAATGAGTAGGTTCTTCTCCTTGACCTCTTTCTCGAATGGCCGGACTCGCTCAATCTCTTCCAGGGCATTTTGGAGACCCTTATCGGCGTCGGTGGCCTGCTTCTGTGCTTCCCGCAGAGAGCGTCGGAGGTCCTCGAGTTGAGAATCAGAGCTCTCGACAAGCTCTCGCAGCTCTTGCTTTCGCGCCAATTGGATTTCCTGCAACGCGCGCTGGAGGCCATCAACTGTTGACTGTTGGGTGTCTCGTTCATGGGTGGCTCGTTCATATCCCTCTCTTAGGCTGCTGAGCTGCTCCTCCAGATCCCCGACCTTCTCGTTCAGATTCTCCCGAATAGATCGCTCCTCCATGGCAAGGATTTCCCAATTATGCATAGCCTCCTTCGCTTGCTCAAACTCCGACTGGAGGTACGCTTCTTGCTCGAGAAGTTCCTCCTTCTCCTTCAACCAGTTCTGTTGGGATAAGTTTGTCCGGTCCCGAAGAGTGGACAGCTCCTTCTCTTTCTCCGCCGAGTCGCCCGATAGTTCTACCAGCTGGGCGGATTTTGAATCAAGCTCTTCCTTCAAGTTGTTGTTCTCGTCTTCAAGGTCTTCGATCTGTGATCGCGCTAGAGACAATTCCTCCTATATGGCAAGCAAGATTAGCCAAATATCCCCAAGTAGTGAATTCTAGTCCACGCACCGCATCCTCCTTGAGGCGCTCCCCTAGTTGCGATTTGATGGTGTTGACTCGTTCCAGGAGCATCTGGAACTGCGTTTCCGCCTGCTCCTTTTTGCTCTCCGCATCATCCAATTTCTGCTGCAGGGCTTCCATGTCTGCGGTATGCTTGGACTGAATCTCTTCCAATGATTTTCGCATGTCAGCTACTTCGGCGCGCAACGAGTCGCGATCTCGAACAAGTGCATCGAATCGGTCCTTTGGCTCGGTGCCATCGGAAGCGGGGTCGGACTGGATATCGGTTCCTGAGGGGGCATCACCAGTAGCTACGGGCTCCTGCTTATTTGCAGACCGATCTGGTAAACTACCATCTATTGTGTCGGGCTTGGCGCCATTGGATTCTGGCTCTTGTATGGGGTCCACGTTGGCATCATGGGATTCGTTCTTATGAGGTGTCAGCAAAGGTGCAATAACAATCAGGGAGAGAAGTTCATCACATACATCAGTGTCATTGTGATCGGCGGGCACATCATCTGGTTGCTCATCGGCCTTGGAGTCGGCTTTGGCTTTTGCGGCCTTCTTCTTGTTCTTCTTGGACTTTGCGCCTTTGCGGGGTCAGTGGGTTCCAATTCACAAAGGGGATGCCCTTACTTGGGGTAGCAGACGGTGGAATTCCTTCGCTCATGCTGTGTGGTGTTTGAAAAGACCTTGGGGGAGGAAGATGATGAATTCCTAAGGTTACAAGCTGTCAACATGCGGCCGGGGGTTAGCGCCCTTTCCGCCCTCCAGGGCTATGCTTAGATGATTAATCTATCAACTTCCATTCCACAGGCTTGTCCTTTTTTTTTTAAAAACTTTCAATTTGATGTATTTATTTAGCCTGTATCTACCTTGCTATTTTTGAATCTTTTGTCGTTTTGTACTTACGTACGTATATGATTCGCTACAAGCTTGTTGTCCCCCCCCATAGTATGCCAAGGGGGATGGTGTATGTTGTCGATTGGGAAGGAACCCTAGGATTCTTCTGAGATGACGTAGGACTTCGGGGGGTTAGTGAAGCCCTTTGTCTATCCCACTATATCTCATCATACATGACCTAAACAAATCAAAAGGGTATCAAGAGGGAGAAGAGTAGGACTATTTTGTCGTACTCATATCAATTGTCCCCCGTGGTATGTGCTATGTAGTATGTAGTATGTAGAGGGTATAATTTTCACTTCGCTGGGGGCTTAAAGGTAACACACAGGAAAAGGTTATCTTCCATTAGAAAAGACAACAATGCTCATCACATGAAATCGTCAAGGAAATCCTCATCACGATCCTGGTTGTTGCTGGCTTCCATGTTCTCCTCCGTGAACATATCGTCATATGCATGATCTTTCTGCCACTTGAGTTGTTCATACTCTTGCTGCTTCTTCTTTTCCTTCGCACGCTGTTCATCTCGGGCCTTGCGGTCACTGCGCTGCTTCTTCTTCGTGTCCTCTTCCTTCTCGGCTCGGAGATCGGGGTATTTCTCGACTCGGGTCTTGTTCAACCGGTTGACGATTGGGTTTTCACGCTGCTTCACATAGACCTTGCGGACCAGCTTGTGATTATGGAATGTGACTTGGCCGGCTGCCATTGACCCGTCTTTCTTCAGGTTTGACCATGGTGTGTAGATGACAGTGATGTTGTCCTTCTTGTTACCTTTCCAGAAGTCAGTCTCCACCAGTATGAAATATTTGGGTTCACATCGGGGACTGACCTTCAATGGAGTTCGCCTTTGTGAGTTGGGCGCAATCCTCTAGCAGCGGTTGGGCGATGTTATCCCATGTTTCACCTTCTCGAAGGCGCACGTAGACGTGTGCACTTGACAAATTGTCGACGTGGAACTGCAAGTGTATAGAAGTATTAGGGCAATTGCCGCTATCGCAAGTCGGAGGGGGAGAGACTGACCCTGTTGCGCAAGAATATCAGTCCCAAAATTCTACAAATGTATACCGGGAAACATACCAGACATCATTGTCCAATCCATATTTTATGAGATCCTCGTCTAACACACCATTGTTAACAAGTTTATTCCCTGGGTTGACCAAATCGGAGGCATACTCTCGAATTTGTCCTTGCCGACATAAATGAAGGCGGAAGGTTCGACCACATTCGATGTGAAATAGAAAACCATGGTGACAGTATCCAATTCTTCTTCTTTTCTTTCAAAGGACCTTGAGGCAGATCGGGTTCGAACAATGATCGGCGCAGGTCAAAAGTTGAAATGGCGCTGGTGGGGGGAATCTTTATCTCGGTATCGTATAGCTTAGTCAGCAGTATAGATCTCGAAGCCCAGAGGTCGATTGGGCCTGGCGAGGTCGACATATACATATCAACTTGTGAAATTCTTATCGCTGGTTTCTGGTCAAATCAATTGAGCTTGGGATTTTACGCTGATATTATGTAGAGACGCCTGCATCCGGGAATTAAAGCTGTAGTTATTGTTGTATAAGAAGTAAGAGCAGGAGACTGAGTATGCAATAGAACGGCGAAACATACGGAGCAGAATGAGCAAAAGTGTGAGGCTTTACAATTGATGTAAGAATATAGATATTGGTATGTAAGAAATAGCCCGGGAGTTGTTCATCGGGAGATTCAAGCAGCAACAAGTAAAAGCAAAGCTAGACTTGAGCTATTGAATACAGAACAAATGATATTGAAAGAATCAATTGGCCCAATTGATCAATAATTCCATTGTACACCATGTCGGTATCATCCTCTCAGTCAACGAAAGTTGTTCCGGGCTAACACACTGGTTTGGGAAGAGATCCCAACGGACAAACGAATAGTCAGGCCGTGGTAAGGCAATGTATACCATCACTGACTCAGAAGAAGCACGTTCCCAATCCTGTCTAAAAGATCAGTTGAGATTGGCTCAGGGTTCACAGCCATGGGATCTCTTTCACCATCCCAGGCGGGTTAGTGATTGGGATGCTGCTCGGGCCCTATTCCAAAATGACAGCTTACAGAAGCTGTGCCACATCTTCACGAAGTACCGCATTGTGCAGATTGTTTTAGTTCGGACGATGTTTTTCCACCATTTGGGAGGCTTCTTCCCTCGCAGATACCTGTATGAAACGACTTCCAATCTGCATTTGATGCAGTATGTGGCACGATTGTTACATTTCACGGAGAAGTTCGAGTGCAATCCAAGCTCGCTTCTCGTCAGTGGGGGTCGCAGATCTTGGGGTCCTATTGTGTTTGGTATTAATGAACAAGGTCAAAATTTAACACCTGAAACGACTTCAAACACCGATGCAGTTGTAGCAGAGTTCAAGAAACTCTGTGACCTCATGATACTATGCGGTCAAGACCGGGAACATGCCCTGATCCCTCTACTATAGTAGGTACTTTCTATCGGGCATCGTTCTTGCTCCTCGTCGAGGCCTCATGAATTGCCGTTCTTCTCTAGAACCCACTGTGTGGTAAAGTTCTTTGGCAGTGCTGACCTGGGGAGTATATAGGAAGCAAAGTGAGCAATGTGCTAGGAGGGAAGTTGCTTGAGGAGGATGAAGGGTGAAATCGGAAGGTTCCTTTTTAGAGTTGGGCTTTGTGCGGACCGGCGTTCCAGGCACATCCCAGGCACATCCCACCTTTTTTTCTTTTCTTTTTGTCCCTGCACTTCTCTCTCTGGACTCTCCGAAGAACACCCTCGAAGTACTCTCCAGAAGAGCATATCTGAGCTGGAGTTGAAATACTTTGGAAACATTGGCTATGTTTTGGTCAATCGCCTTCCAAACTCGATGCCCTGCTGAGAGGGCTTGTTTGGGATATTGTTCCCCACAATATGCGTGATATCCATGATATCCATCAAGTGCGGCATATTCGAGAAAACGAGATCATATTGAAGGGCCTGATTCACATTGCACCCAAAACAATGGCATGTGTACTTGCCAGAACGCATGAGATGCGTTATTTTATGTCGACACGTTACCTCTTGTCGAAAGGGGTAAAGACAACGAGAGAGAGAGAAAAAAGAAATTAAATTGAAAGAAAAAAAAAAAAAAAAAAGAAAAAAAGAAATTGAACCGAATGTGACCTCGGGATGGATTCAAATTCAGAATGTGATTATGTGACTGGGCTGCATCGGAAAGGGTACCCGACAATTTTGATCTTCCGCGGCGTTTTGGTTTCGGACGAACCCCTGAGATCAGTTAACTTCTCCCGAAAGGACATGTGTGATGTCTCGGAGATCAGTATATATCCATGTCGCATGTCGGCAAGCATGGCAAGCATCGTGCCCAAAATGACCGAAAGAGAGATCACCGGCCGAAACTATTTCACCAATTGGATAAATTCAAAAAGGATAAATGTGTAAGTGGGAAGATTGGGCTAGAAAAGGAACACGCTAACGCAGTGTTTATATTGAACTCGCCAATGATTGGAATGTTTCGGGGAATCCCAAGTCCCACGAGCCTCAAACCGCAAGGACCGCAAGGACCGCGAAGGACCGCAAGGACCAGACCGGGGTTCCACTTAACTGATGCACCGGATATTGCTCTGGCGCCATTAATATCTTCCCCCCTTTTTCCTCCAACCCCAATTGGTCCTCATAGTCGACGGCTTTAAGCGATCCTGACCCCTTGAACCCTATAACTCATCGACGAATCATCACTAACGTTCAGAACGGTTTCCACCGTTTTCCACCGGCTCCACCGTCTCATCTGGGTCCAAGACGGCTTAGTTCGATGCTAGCCGGAGCATGTCATTAAAATTGCCCGAGAAAACCGTTACGCCAAGGGACCGCGGCGCAATCCCGAGCCCATCTCATGCAAACTACATCCTTGTGGCCTTATGGATTATGTGTCTTCCCAGGATGTCTCCCCATTGGAGTGTGGTCCCATTTCAACTTTCTACCTTTGGAGCAACGGAGATCCATAGACGGAATACTTTGGACTATCCGTTACCTCCAATTTCGGTGTGAAGTCCGACCTAGTTCCTGAACGTCCCACAGCCTATAGGTCCAACTAATTCTTGCATTTACCTTTCCATTGCATGTCACACTTATGAACATAGTATTTCGGGACTGGCCCGGTTTTTTCCCCTCTCCCTCTCCCGTTGCTCCACACTTGGTTCCTATTTAATTATCGAAAAAAAAAAAAAAAAAAAAAAAAACATAATCGGATTTTCTTGTTTTGGCCTTATGCACAGTCTCATCTCTTCCGCATTCTACTTGGCCTGAAACCCTTTTCGCTTCGGTCGAGCCCTTCACGGCGCACATCTTCCCATTTCTTCCCAAGTTCCCCCACTCCCCAAACACTCCCATCTTGAAAAAAACTCCCTCAACAACTTTCAAACACAGCATCCCTCCTCATCTGAACACCTAAACACCCCTCTCCGACGATATGTCCAACCTTCCTCTATCTAGAAGCTGGCCGGAGATTCGACAGGCCTTAGAACACGCTCGGGAATGCGAAGATGGTCCTGTGAATGCCCAATCCGCCGCCGTCCTGGAAGCAGCCATTACCGAACTCTGGAATCGCATTCAGGCCCAACCAGATAGCTATGTGCTCACACCAGACGAATTCGCACTCTTTAATTACTTCCTCACTACACGATACCGTGGCTCGCCCGTCGCCCAGAGAGCCGTGGCCCGTTTCTGGAACAATTACCAAGGAGCCACGAATTGCGATGGCGTGGCCAACTAGCTACGCTTGAATTGCCTGTTTATCGGTACACGTTTTGCACTAGCCGAGAGGGGGCCCCATTTTCTTTTTTCCGGGCTTTCCACATGATGTCTCTGGAACTTTTGCCATACAGGGAGTGTGGGTTTTGAAGGTGCCCAATGTCCTGTGCATCGCGGCGCGGGGGAGGTTCCATTACTATCCTCCTATCTCATGCTACTTGCATGGTACTTGGTTACTGGTACCGGGATCGGTATATCCCATGGCACCCCCCGTCCCAGCTTTGAACCGGAGACTAGAACCAAAAACCAGAATCAGAGATCCCGGGATATACCGCTTCAATTTCCCACGTGAAATCTGCACGAAGATCAACACGGTTGTTCTACGGTCTATGCATAAGGCAAAAGAACGACTCGGGATTTGCTTCGGAGGGGGATCTCTGGGATTGGAGCGAGTCCCAAGTGACTTGGAATATACAACAAATTCCAGCAAAAGGTCCGGGTTACCTGGTCCACACCCTTTTCCCCGGTTGTAGGGGAAATGGTGTGGTGATAACATGCATGTATGCCTTGCTGTTGTCCGTTCCACACTTTTTTTTTTCCCTCGCCCTTTTTTGCCTTTGGTGTACAGGGAATAAGTGTGGGTTGGTCTTGATCCCTGTCTTGATTGGGACACAATACATGCGTCGGGCTTCTACGCAAATAAAAAAAAGAGGGGAACCCAATATATGGTGCTAAAAATATAATTTAATGGGAATCATTTATCAGAAGGCGGATGGATATTCTACATATGTAGAGTGTATAATTCTGTAGATATGTATATAGTACGGATCACGGAATACTACATAACTATATTACAGTTAGCTACGGGATTTGCCATATATCCCCGCTTCTTAGACTTTTGGTTTAATTGTTTGGTTTTGTTTTGAGTTTCTCTTTTTTATTAATTTCTTTATGTTCTTTCTTAGCCATCTATATTCGTATATTAATTTAGTCCGAGATAGTGCTACCAACGGGTATGTGACCTTACTAGCTGCAGCCAATTCCCCGAGGCCACTAACCCCCGTTACCCTGCGAGTCATTCATTAGTGCGTATAAGCCACGTACTGTTAGTGTCTTTTTATGTAGCATCCACATACATCATCTCGGCCAATTTCCCCAATTAGAGCCACCTCTTTGCTTTTTTTTACTATAGAATGGAGTCCCGGACTTGACCTAGGCCCAAAGGCCTAAATCGATTGTATTGATTATATGCAGATATAACAATGCTATATCGCCGTGATTTATGAACTGGTCACGTGAAATCAACCCCCCGAGGCAATATAAGAACTTAACTACAACATACTACCTGGGGACTATTGTACTGTATCACCCAACGTCCTGAGGTCAGGGTATGGTATGACTTGACCCCCCTAAAAGGTCAATTGGACGAGTGAAGTCTAATCTTATTCTTTCTCCGCAGCAATCACCCTTGTCCAAAAAAGAAAGTGTCATTTGTCTTCCGTGGAATCCCTGAGACTACACTTTGCTCTGGGAGGACAAGGATCTCTTGTGGTATCTGGCAACATATCCACTTGGCTAAAAGGTAGCTGCTGCAGAGTCCCGGATACTTGCATGTCGTCTCCATTGGTCAAATGGTGCAGGAGAACTCAATTTATTCTTATACAATGCAGCTGGATAGTTCTCTGCGTCTTATGTTCCTCGTATCCTCGTACTTGCAACCACGATAATACTGTGCCCCAATTGTAATTGCCCATTTCCCCCTCCCCGAATCAATTCCTTTGTGGATCTGAGGCCGTCTCAGTAAAGAGAGTTGTCAGCACATGAGAAGCTGCCTCCCCCAACACTCTCGCGAAGGTTGTGAAAGATCGACCGAATGGACGAATATAGTCCGACAATGCACTGGTGGTGTAAGTTAATCTGCACCGGCGAATCACAGTGGAACGTAACTTACAATGAGAAATCCAAGAAACACTAGGAAGATATTGAAACAAAACAACACCCTCTGTCGCCTGGTTAGGAACCAACAACTCCGGTTCAAATAGAGCCAAAATAGCCCAGGTAGACCAAATGAAAACCAACTAGCAAATAACGAGCTCTAATATGAATGATTAGTGCTCGTTTCAGGTTGGGATCAGGGTCGGGATAGGTAGTACACACCGCAAGCCCTAGTACATCGTTGAAAACCGGTATCCCCTCGGCGATGATCCACGACAAGATCCAAAGCACCGCACATATCGCAGCCCACACCAACCGCGCCATAAGTGACTGGCTATGCATCGAATTGGTTCCCCGGAAGACACGGACGTAAATGAACTTGACGGCAACATGGGCATTCACCACACCCCCGATCACAATCTACCCAGTGGTCAGCTCATATCCGAAGAAGTCCACGGGGGGAGCAGGTACGTACCGTGGGTATTGCGATTGCATAGGCAATCTTGCGAAATAACTGCCCCGCAGAATTGAGAGCAGGTGAGTTGACAGTCGGTCCAATATAGGCGTATATCACAATAGCGGCCACGGTATACAAGACCATTTCACTCATCTGCAAAAGCGCCAGAGCCTTGGGGAAATCCTGGAGCTCCTTGAGCTCAGAGAAAAGGGTAAAGAACGCAACATGTCCTGCGTACGCAAAGATGATATTTGCAATAGCAAGACACGCATCATGCACTTTGGGCGGAGGAGAAAAGGCCGGGACATGCACTGGTCCTTGTTTGACAAGGGTGACCCCAATCATACCAGTGAGAACCGCTCCGACAATACTCACAAAACTGACGGAGGAGAGGTGAGAAAGTCTCTCCAGTCGCCGTGGGAGAGTCAATATGAACGAGGCAAGTAAACCTACAACTGAAAAGATGATGGTGCAAGAGGAATGTTCAGTAAGGACGTTCATCATAATCGAAAAAGTGAGGATATGGCTCCCCATCACCAACACAAAAAATATGAGCTGGGCCACGTCCAGTGTACTCCGTCCGATCCTTCCCATCAGAAGATCACCAGCATCAGCCATGCTGTGTACCTGGACATGGCGGCATTTGAATTGCCCAATGGTATATGCAGTATACGTCGAGATTGTCCCAACCACAAAGATGGTTAGGATGCCGCTGGATAAGTAGGTTAGCTCGGCCTTTGCAGTCAACGGGGAGGAGATTGTACGGAATAAGACCTAGTACCGCAAGCGCTTTGGGCAGCGCGAGAATACCAAGTGAGATGGTTTCTGCGATCATGACTGACCGGATCTGTTAGAGAAAGTTGAGGAATATGCAAGACATAGACTTACTCATGCCGGCTTGCCTGTTAAAAGGATCAGCTTTGCCCTAGCCGTGGGAAGAAAGAGACACTCACCACCACGCCATGGTCTTGTACTTGACGCCAACTTGGCTTTCATCTCCAAAGGGATCCTGTTCCTCCAACTCTGGCTTTGGTGAGGCGGACTCTTTATCCGAATCCAACTTGTGCTTCACAAAACTCAGCGATTGAATATCAACATCAGACTGATTGGGCATCATTATGTGTGATGGTTGACAAAATGCAAAGGAATTGAAATGACGGGATTAAAGGGATCGAAGAGAGATTGAAGGGATTGAGGACTACTAGTAAGTTCGGGGATGGCACCTTCCGAATGTGAATGGGTGTCATTTTTGGAAAGTGTCATTTTAGAGGGTTTTGGGGGTCTTTTTGTTTTCCCCCAGTCCCTGTTTTAAGTGTTAATGACAGGAAATCAATATTGGAACAAAAAAGGAAATAAAAAAAGGAACGCTTCTATTTATACAAGCCCGATCTATATATACCACACGTCATCTAGTTGAGCGAGGGTGTTGTTGCTGCAGGAGCTGCAGTAGTAGCACGCACGTCGCTCTCAATCATGTCCGCAGGAGGTTCTAGGATGGTCAGCACTGTGGTTCATTGGGTTGTTGGGAGGTTTCAAAAACATACCATTACGAGAGAAAGTCGCACGCTCGGCATCATCGACTTGCTTAACACGGCCGTTCTGGACCTCATGACGGGAAAGGCCCATGAAGCTCTTAGGCAGACCCATGGACGAAAGGTAAGTCAAGGAATCCTTCCACTCGAGGTCCTTGCGGGCAGTGGTCCACTTCAACTCCTCACCCATCATGTCAATCACGGTGGGGAGGGCCTCGAGAGCGGCCTCGGCGTTCAGGAAAGCAAGACGGGTGCGACGGGCAATCACATCGACAGCAGTCTGGGCATACTCGTGACGGACGGCGTAGCGGACCTCACCATCGATGAAGGGGTACATGGGGGAGATGCGGCAGCCGCGCACGGGGAAACGTTCGCTAGTAGGGGAAGACAAAGCAGCGACCTGCCATGCGCGGTCACCGTACGACTCAGTGAGGTGCTTGGCCACGTCGGTCTCGAGACCGAAGTGCTGGATAAGGTTGATGAAGAGAGTCTTGGAGAAACCGTGGGCACCGATCAGGCGCACCTGGTGGGTCTGGCAGCTACCGTCGAGAACGGCACCGTCAGCAACCAAACCACTGCCGCCGACACCACTGATGTCAGGAAGACTGGTGAGCTGGCGGGGCTTGAGCTTGAACACTTTGACCGCCTCATCCACGGCCTCCTCGGCCATCTGGCGGTAAGTAGTCCACTTACCACCGGCGCAAGTCAACAGTCCAGACTGAGAGACAGTCACCAAGTGGTTGCGGACGAGAGCCTCCGAGTTCTTCACCTTGGGATCGCGCACCAAGGGACGGATACCAGACCAGGCAGCAAGAACATCGCTTCGGTCCACGGTGATATCGGGGGCGATGTAGCCACGAATCTCCGAAAGGATCCAGTTGATGTCCTTCTCAGTGGGCTGAGGCTGGGCCTCAATCTCACAGGGCTGGTCGGTGGTACCAGCGATGGTGTTACCCTGCCATGGCAGGAAGAAGATCACACGTCCATCCGATGTGGAAGGGTCAATGAGACCCATGTTTGAGGGACTGAAGTAACCAGGCAGGATGATGTGAACACCAGCACTAGGGGCCACAATCTCCTTGACATTAGGCTCATCCATCTTGCGGATAGAATCCGAGAAGGGACCAGTGGCGTTGATGATACCCTTGGCGCGAATGTTGAACTCCTTGGCGACCTGGCCATCCTTCTCTGTGACGATGTCCTTGGCGCGCGCACCGCACAGCTTGCCGTTGGCATCCTTGTTCAGTCCGGTGACCTCCAAGTGGTTCACCACGGTGGTACCGTAGAGCGCAGCGGTCATGGCGAGGGAGACGTTCATGCGGGAGTCGTTGTGTGCACCATCTTGTCTGGAATTAGCCCAAATAATTTCTTTGCGGAATGCGGATCCGTAACTTACCATAGTACACCATTGCTCCAATGATGTTGTCACGCTTCAACATGGGGAATGCGTCAATGGCCTTACTCTTGGTCAGGAAGTACGAGGTCTCAATGCCCTCGGAACCAGCCAAGAAGTCATAGGCCTTGGTACCAGCCCAGAAATAGGGAGCCTGCCACCATTTCTGAACAGGCACCATAATTGGCAGCCATGATGACAGATGGGGAGCTGTGTTCAGGAAGTACTTGCGCTCTCTGAGAGCCTCCTTAACTAGCGCATACCTGCGATGCGATTGTTAGCAAGGATGCGCTGGTATGCGGTCATTTTGACCTCCAACAAGGAAACGGGTTCCCGGAAAAACTCACTGGTTGTAATCCAACTCCCAAACAGCCTTTTCCAGGTAACGGACACCACCGTGTACCAGCTTGGTACTCTTACTACTGGTTCCGGAACTGAAATCATCTCTCTCCACCACCGCGACCTTCAGGCCTCGGGTGGCGGCATCTAGTGCGATACCGGCTCCAGTAGCTCCACCACCAATGATAAGCAGATCATATTCCTCCTCGTCGTTACTGCGCTTAAGGTCCTCAATCTGCTCGAGGCGAGACTTGATTGAGGGGAAACTGGGTGGGACCAATTTGCCTTCACGGTAACCTGGCGGGGGAACGGCGGGGGCTTCGAGGCCCGGAATATTTCGCGGACGGTAAGAAATGTAGAGAACACCTGCTCCTGCGGCGGCGGCCGCGGATGTGTAAAGGAGAGGTCTCAAGAGTTTGCGCGAGTGCCGAGCGGCCATTATCTGCGGTGTTCCGAATGTACGGTGATGTAATGTGTTTTAAATGTTCAAATATGCCGGGATTCGGGATTCTTAATAAGAATATGTGCCCGAAATAAGGATTGGAGGATTGGAGGAGAAGAAGAAGAAGAGAGAGGGAGATATGGAGAGAGAAGTTGAGAAGAGAAGGATACTGGAGGCGAGAGAGAGAGAGGGAGGCGGGAAGACCTAAAAGGTAAGTCACTAGCTATGGGGAATTTCCCGTTTCCCTTTTCTTTTATTTTTATTTTTCCTTTCAACTTGGCAATAACACCAAAAATCTATGAAAGGCAAGATTTGCGACAATCTTCAATGTACAACAAGGTACACAGTATCCGATACTTGATCGCTACACCTTCCACTATGAATACAGGGGTGTCACGAGTACAGACAGAGCTCTGCGTCATGGGAGCACGGCAGCTCACCATTGGAGCAACCTTGGCAGTGGAGATGGGGCTACGTCCCATAATGTCCCATAATGTGCGCCTCTTGTTTTTTCTTATTTCTCACAATTGGCTCGATATAGTGGGAACTCCGTCCGGGTCTCTACTCCGACACATGACGCGAAGAAAATTTCCTTTGAATTCCATCTGGACCTCGGTCTTCCCAACTCTCAACTTCCTCTCCCAAGCTCCCCAAGGGGGAAGGTATATCACTGGGTATTCAGGGATTACCAATGTATTCAGATATAAACAATTGTCGGGAAGCCGACTCTGCATCCGTTTAACTAGTCCATGCCCGACGCACTTTTTTTTTTATCTCCGGTGCAGATCTACCTCAAAGGGTCTGGACTCGATCAATCTCTTCGTGGCCACCTGACTGCCAGCTCCATGTTCATTGACCAGTCACGGACTGCCATATCGCCCCGTCCCGGCCCACGGAGCCCAGGGGCCCCCCGTTATGAACACCTTGTTTGGATCTACTCCACTTGCTGGAATTGTTCAATTCTCCCCCTGTGCACAACGTACCTTATCCTTGATATCTTTTATCATTGGCCCCACTATGCCAATCCCTTTGGATTCCGGTTTTGCTCAGGAATGTCATCATCTCTGGTTTTAGACCAGACCTTGAAAATCTGAAGTCATCCGGTGATGAAATACATCGGGAAAATTTGGTCGAATGAGGCTCTTCTTTCTAGAAGGTCTTAAAAAAAAAGAAGTCCTTGCGCGAGTGGATATGATCTTCACTAGCCCCTTATTCAGCAATAGCGTGCCCAGGTGCCCAGGCGTTCTCAATCATATCAGACTAAAAACAACTATACAAGTACTATTCAAAAACTAAAGGTCTTCCGGTGAATACTTCAGAGAAGTGCCCCTTGAAAAATGAAAAATCTGGCATAAATACCCCCTGTTGTTGGTTTGAGTATCCCAAACCTACTCAATGGATAGGCGTATTTATATCTCTAAAGACATTTACGCCAAGTTGAACCCAAATCTCAAGGCCATGAACACTAATGTGACAGATGAATTTGAGAAGAAAAAAAAGACATATATAAAATATGTATAAAATATATCGAAAACTAAAATATCACAGAAGGGCAAAGTGAACCTCTGATAAAAACACAATATAAAACCACAAAAATGATGTTCAAATCCATCCCAACAACATGAAAACAGCTTGATACTAACTATTATAGATATAGTTATATATATATAAACGGAGTAACTATATGTATAAGACCAATGCAACTACAAAGCATACCCCCTGCGGACTTGCCAGGCGGAAGAATTCCGCAATGCGGAACATCCTCGGTTGAGCACCATCGCATATTCGCAGAGAACTGGACAAGACCTGGTAAGACCTGGGGTAGTGTGGGGTAAAAAAAAGGACGCCGGGAGAAGATCGCGGCTTGAACGACCTTGACATCACGGAAATGTTCCATTCAGTGGAAGCCCTGATACCTTTTTCCTAGGGCTGTGATACTCCTAATATACTTATATATCCCCCAGTCCTGATAGGTTTACATTTTTCTATGATATATTCATGACTAGGTTTGTATAGTTCTTTCCAAGACACACAGTCTATCCCATACCTATCCAACACCATGGCTATCGCCGCTGCCCTGGCATCGCTACAAGGCAGCGTGATTGAGTATCCCTACCACTCGCTAGCCGCCGCAACCCTCCTCGTCCCTATTCTCTATGTCATCCTGAATGAGTTCATTCGTGATGCCGCCCGCGTCAAGGGTATGAAGGGTCCGCGGGGACTCCCCTTGATTGGAAACCTTGCGCAGATCCGCACAGATGCCGCGGAAAAGTATCGTCTGTGGTCGAAACAGTATGGCGCCGTTTATCAGATCCAGCTGGGGAACATCCCAGTCGTCGTCGTCAACTCAGCTGCATCCGCAAAAGTGCTTTTCAGTCAGAATGCGCAAGCCTTGAGCTCAAGGCCTGAGACTTATACTTTCCATAAGGTTGGTCATCGGAGTTGTGCCATGTGTTGGCTTTTGGCCTTTTTTTTTTTTTTTTTCTTTTGGGGGAAATCGAAACTGATGATCAACTCGCTTAGATTGTTTCCAATACAGCCGGAACAACAATCGGTACCTCACCCTATAGTGATTCCTTGAAGAGACGCAGAAAGGGCGCCGCCTCAGCTCTCAACCGCCCCTCTGTCGATACGTACGTCTCGCACCTAGACGTCGAGTCAAAGGCCTTTGTGGAAGAGCTGAACAGATATGGAAACCATGGAAAGACACCCGTCGACCCCATGCCCATGATCCAACGTCTGAGCTTGAGTTTGGCGTTGACTCTGAACTGGGGTGTGCGTATTGCCTCACAGGAAGAGGACTTGTTTGATGAGATCACCGAGGTGGAGGAAGAAATCAGTCGGTTCCGAAGCACCACTGGAAATCTGCAGGATTATATTCCTCTTCTGCGGTTGAACCCGTTTAGCTCCAACTCTAAGAAAGCGGCCGAGATGAGAATCCGTCGCGATAAGTATCTCGGTGCGCTTAATAGTGACTTGGATGATCGCATGGCAAAGGGGGACACATAAGCCTTGTATCCAGGCGAACGTTATCATGGATAAGGAGGCTAAGCTGAATAAGGAGGAGTTGACATCGATTAGTCTGACGATGCTTTCTGGTGGTCTTGATACTGTCACCACTTTGGTTGCATGGAGTCTCAATTTGCTGGCCCAGCGTCCTGATATCCAGAATCGGGCGGCTAAGGCCATCCAGGAAATGTATGGCCAGGATGAGCCCATGTGCTCCGCCGATGATGATCAGAAGTGTGCGTATATTGCAGCTCTGGTCAGAGAATGTCTTCGGTATGTTTTTTGGTTTCATGCCAACGAGCCATGAAAGGACTTTTTTGAACTAACCACAATACCCTAGATTCTTCACTGTGCTGCGATTAGCGCTTCCTCGCACCTCGATCAAGGATATCACCTATAAGGGAATCACCATTCCCAAGGGTACAGTGTTCTTTTTGAATGCCTGGGCATGCAACATGGGTGAGTCAATCCAAATTTTTGATATACAACATAAACACATCTAACCCTTCATAGACCCCGAGGTGTGGACTGACCCGGATGAGTTCCGCCCCGAGCGCTGGCTCGAGCAGCCTGATGCGCCTCTCTTTACGTACGGTATGGGCTACCGAATGTGCGCCGGCTCACTGCTAGCCAATCGTGAGCTTTACCTCGTCTTCATCCGCACCCTCAACAGCTTCCGTCTTGAACCCCATGACAAGACAGATTGCCACCCTCTCCGGGGTAACTCGGATCCAACCAGTTTGGTGGCCATTCCTCAAAAATATAAGGTCCGATTTGTGCCGAAGAATGAAAAGGCTCTGTCCAAGGTCCTTGCGAAGTGAATGGCCATCCATTTGGTCTTTGGTATCAAGTTGGGCGGGAAGGGACTTGCTTCTGCATCGAGCCAAATCCGGTCGAGCGATGTTCGAGGGGTATCTTGTGGATTTGGGCTAGAGCTGCTTGCGCTTGCATCTCCGATTGCTGGTTCCATATGGCTTTGTTGTCGATGGGTTCGAGTGTTCTAGTTGATATATCTCGCATTCCCCGTTGGACGGTTAACGTCGGACACATTCCTCAGGGTACCCACCTTGGACTGACGTGGGAAATTGACATGAAACACTTAACATTACCCAAATGGAGGTTTGGGCGTGATTCTACTCAGAACATGAAGGTATTTCTTTTTTTAAAAAACAAAATATGTATATATATATATATGATATACACATATATATCATCCAAATTTCCAATTTTGATTATGGGCAGTCTGGTTAGATACATAATTAGATGAGGCACTTGGGCCTGGATTCCAACTCCGATGATCATGATATAAAAACATAACAGTTGGGGGGTATAGGTTCGTGAGAAAGACCAAGTAGGGTAGGGTTGATCCACAAGAAAAAACAGAAAGGCAGTAAAAAAAAGAAAACAAAAAAAAAAAAAGAAAATGGTTTATCTTTTCCAACAATGACGCCTTATTTCCAGGATATGCAAAAGTATCAAAAAACAGCATGAGGGGCTGCATGCATTTGGGTACCCTCGGCCTCATCCAGATGTGGGGATGGGGTTCGAGAACCAGTTTTCGAGTCTGAGTTCGAGTTCGAGTTCGAATTGAAATTATGTGGTAGTCATGCGCCGTTTCAGGTCGCGGACTTGGTCGAAAGAAGACGCATAATCACGCAATTCATCCTGGAGCCGATCGGCCACATTGGAATTGGATGCGTTGCTCTTCAGCGAAGAGAGGGAGGTTTGAGATGAGGAGACAGATAGGATTCGAGATGGATTATGGGCGTCTGGGGTATTGGCTTCGGCTTGTGCTTGGGCCTGATTGATTTCAGACCAATGTGTAGATGATGCACTCGATCTTCGTGACATTCCTTCCGATATGTCATCCAGCTCCGCTAAGCGGCATGTTTGGGAGCAGTAGGGAGCGCCCTGGGTTTGACGGTCACAGACCAGGCAGAAGTCCAAAGACCATTCAGTCGACATGGTAAATGTAAGAGCAGGAGTGTTGGGTTTAGGTAGGGTAATGATAGTAATGATGGTAATGGTAGTAGATTGAGGTTGGGAGGTGATGTCGAAAGGTAAGGTTGAGAGATTTAGAGATAGAAGGATATTATAGAAGAAAAGAGAAAGATCAAAGATCAAAGCTCAAAAGCCAAGGAGTGAAGTCAAGTTAAGTAAAAAGTAAAGACTAAAGATCACCTCATAATACTGACATTGTTGAAGTGTCACACAGCGATCATGCCATACCACGCAATGGAATGGGCAACAGGGTACTCCGTTTCTCTTAAACCAAAAAAAAGAGAAATAGAAGAAATAAAAAAAAGAATAAAAGAATAAATTCATATGTAGGTACAAAATTCCACGGCTATTGCGGGGAAATATGGCGCATGTCGAATCGAAGTCCACGTTGTAGAAGAAGAAAAGAGGGGGCGTTGGCATTTTGTTGTGCTTGGGGCGCTTAAAAAAAAGAAATGAGCGATATACGAGGTATTGATGAGGTATCAATGAGGTATTAAGATACTTGCGATACTTGTGATATAGGTACCGAAATGGTTATCACGCTATATATTGTATATACACATCAACTAATAGTACTTCAAATCTAGGTATTCAGGTACATATATATACCTCACTATATACTTAACTACTAACCAAATAACATATATAGGCACACATCTGTACCTAAATAGGCCTAAGAGTCTGTTCGCCCCCCCTATCTGCAGGAACCTCGAACTGGTAATAAGAGAGTTTTCCTCAGGGCATCATAGCGCCATTCAGCTCTTCCCCTGGTCCCATGATGCCTGAAAAATAAACCTAGTTTCTATTAATTTGTAACTATGACCCATTTAATGTAGTGTATATATAGTGTACCTAACGTACCTAACGTACCTAGTGTACATACTGAGCTACACACTCTATCATGCGCCAATCACATCATCACTCAGACATCCAGTCATATTCTTGCAATGCAGCTATTCCTGTACCAATGATTGTCTTTGCAGTAGTGCAGAAGTTTCAAAAGAAACTAGAACGGAGGGGAAAAAAAAAAAAAAAAAAAAAAAAGAAATGATCTCCTTAATCCCCGTCTTTTGATTTGTCGGCCATTTCGAGATAACCATCTTTATTGCATGCGCCAAACTCTGCATAGGAATCAGCTGGCCACGCAAGAAATCGGTTTTCGTTCATTCTCATAATCGCACCCTTTTGGCGAAAGATCACTAGAAGTCTCATGATTGGATCTCGAAAAATTCGACTCTTCTTTTGATGGTCTTTCTGCTGGGGGGTCACTCATAGGTTATACTGGAGCCAACCTTGGAAGTAGGTCCGAGTGCATTGTCAAAATGCATGCGTCAATTCTGGTAGCCCGATAAACACCTGGGGCGAGATAACCCAGAGAGAAATATCGGGTGGGATGCATGGGGTGCCTACAAAGATTGCAATGATCCAGGCTGCAAAAGACGAGACCATTCAGGGTGTTTCAGCTGGAGTCGAAGGGAGAGACATGTCACTGATTCACTCCCCAGTCTTATCACGTGGCTCAGCTGGAATGCGAACCAGCGTTGATGGCAGGTCGTTGCGCGGTTTCTCCACATTCTTACTATCCGACTCGGGTTCGCCGAGTCCGCCTGCCTTGCCTATTACAGAATAAAGATCAGTTATCGAATTCCAAGGGTAGAAAAAGTAGCGCTTACTAGAGGCGAGGGTGATGGCCCTAATAACATTATCCCAGTTGGAAAGCACGTATGCAACCGCTAATTAACAGAGGGTACAGTTAGCGACCGGCGAGGCCGAATCAAAATCAAGGGATGGGGAGGCCAAACCTTCGGTGCCATCTTTCAGCGTGGAAATCTTACTATCCAAAGCTTGCATTTGAATCGCCAATGTTCCACTCAGATCGCGTAGTTGTCGCAGGTTCTCTAGCTCCGCCCTTTTTGGCAGCAATGCGGGCCGACAGCGCCGAAGATTGCTGCGACTGCGAACCACTGGGCTGGCGCAGGGAGGAGCCAGAAGCCCCTGGAAGCATCGATGTTGGTCGGGAGGAGTATGCCATGGGAAATTTGTAGCGAAGCGAAGAAGCAGGTACAAAGAACGCGATCTCTCAAAGTCAAGATTGTACCTGTTGGACAACTCAGGTGGGCTCCGGCAGGTGGGGAGGGAAGCTGAGTCATCCAACACTGGGTAGGCTAAACCAAAAGCGGACAAATATCAACAAGGGCTTGGCATTTGACGCTGTTTACCCTTTGTCTCTGTTTTTGTACCCCCATATACTCAAGACACAACACCTTCCCCAACGCACACCTAGTCATTTCCTGGTGTGTGATCTGTGGACTCGACTCGATATCAACTTCAAGTTTATTCCACCTGCACACCAGGATTGTTTTTCAATCCATTTGATCACGCAGTGGTCGCTGCCCCCTCCCAGCCTACATCATGGCTCGGTTGAACGACTATGCGGCCCCTGCCGAGTCTATTGATGCCTGTAAGTTCGCACAATCTACTACAGTATTAAAAATATTCGAACTAGTAGTTGACGTGGGGTCACTTTGTTTATATTTAGTGAAGCGACGATTTGTGCGACAAAACCGTGAGATCGCGAGGGTAAATTCCTTGCAATCTCTTCGTATTCGCAGCCTAGAGTCAGAAGTATCACATCTACTTTCGGAAAACGTGTCGCTTCGAAAGCAGGTCATCAACCTTACACAGGAAACCGAAAGACTGGAAGCAGGGAAAATGCTGCACAATGGAATATATGACATCAAATTCAAGCTAGATGCCAAACTAGCCGAGTTGAGCAATCTGGCGGCAGATTTGGGCTCATTGCCTCGCAAGGTGGGCAAACTTTGCGACGAACAGATCGATCGGCCAAAGCAGGCGGCAGAGTCGAGACCTAGGACAGAAGACATGATGGACGGCGAAGATGGAAGGCTTCCTGCCATTATTGAGGACAAATATTACCCCCGACGGACTTTAGAGTAAGTATCTTGGAGGGTTTTGAGCCACTTCGAGTTGCTGACATCTTCTTTAGCCCCCAAGAGCTCGACAGCTTGGTCAACGACGACCACAGCATTCTAGGTTCTCCGCCACAGTTCAGCTTTATGCCGGAGGAAGGAGATGCACCCATTGAGCATTCAAGTCCATCGCCAGAATCAACATTCAGGGGCCAAATAAACGATGATATACCCGAAGAACCCGAGCCATTCCTTCCTCCAACTCTCGAGACCCGCAAGAAGAAAAAGAAGTCGAGTTCGATCCTTGCGCCTGAAATTAGCCCCGCGCCAGCAGATCGGCAACCAAGTCCACCCGTCGATACAACACAGCATACAACCTCGGTTTCAACGAAACGCAAATACATACCCGAAGATGATGACCGATTCATGTCCAATCTTAATGTCGATGATGATGAATTCCAATTCACACGGCCCAGCCATAGCCCCAAAAAGAAAACGAACCTATTCGAAGATATACAGCGAGATCAGTCACCCACTAAAAGTCATGTTGAAGTGACAAGAGGATCAAAAACCCCTGTCCTGTCAATGCGGAAGGTCCTAGAACCAAGTATGTGGTGCTACCTTCTAGTTCTACCCCCTACAATGAGTGTAGCTAACAACTGGAATAGAGAGTGCAAACTCCAATCTAGGCTCTCCCAAGAAGGCCCGCATGTCTTCGTACCAGGACTCTAAGCTTATGCAGAGGTCCACTAAGGGTGACGAGAATGACAACTCACCACAGAAAGTCAAGGATGTCGAGAAACTCAGTGGCAAGACTGCCAATCAAAAGCCGCGAGTGTCCAGAGTCGCCCCTGCAAACAAAGAAAAGCGCGCCAGTCGCCCTGCTCCTCCCCAGCTGGAAGAGCCAGCCCCACACCAGCCAGCACTGTCACCGCATCCGAATGCAATGAACACGGAAGAGTCTTCAATTCGGCCTTCCCGACGTCGTGGTACTGTGGTTAGCTATGCAGAGCCTAACCTACGGGACAAGATGCGCCGCCCTACCAAGGAAATGATCGACGCCGTTGCACTTGGATCGCGAAGATCTTCCAGTTTCCAGGCAGGCCGGGACAGTTTGGACGGCACAGGAGAGGGCACGCAACCCCATGGCACCAATCATCGTCTTCCTGCTGATTTCACTCTTGCGGCGCAGAGTTCAGATCTGCCATCGGTGGATAGCTCAGAACAGCTGCTAGCAATGGTCTCCCGGAGGAAACGCAAGGTTTCGTCGGCCCCGAAGGACGACAGTAATGCGGGAAACTCAAGCTCCGGCCTCAAGAAAGAGATTGAGGATAGTCTCGCAGATATCTCAGCCCAGGTATCACAAAAACCATCGAATTCGAAGCGTCAGACGCGACGTCATTCGTCAAACCCCCACAGTACGGCTGCAAACATGGCACAATACGACATCGATCAGATTGAAGCTCAATCCCCAATCGGCTCTCCGGAAGATGAAGATTCATTTGGACCGGGACCAAACGGTTCTACAATGGACACCAGTGATGTCAGACGTGGCCAGCGCGTTGCCGCAAGGAGAAAAAGCATGATGGTATGAAGCCCGCTTTTGCTTCACCTATGTACAATCATTATAGACCAGGCTGCAGTTATGTTTCAGATACCCCCTCACTGCGATTCCGATCTTTTCAATCCAAATTTCATTATCTTGTCCATCTACATGTTTCGAGTAGGCCAAGTAGCCATGTAGTTCTTAATGACCATTTAATCGTCACATCGCATCTAGCGCGCCATAACAAGGGTCTGATGTGCTTCCCCCCTAAAATCTTGATCATATCATTGGAAAAATTTCCTACACGCCACCCACCGAATGGAATCTATCCCAGCGTCGTGCAAATGTCATACACACCGCGCATAGACATAGATCCGACCTGCGACGGGATGACTCGTATTGCCGTGCATCGGGCCCTAAACCCAAGATTTGCTCAATTCCACCTTCCCTCTCATGTCCTTGCCACTTAGAAAAACCCCCTCAAAAGCGAGATCAAGTACCCCGCGCATGATGTTGATTTTGATTTTGATTCCTCGATGACTTGGGCATCTTCTCATATGCATTCGGACTCGGCTTCCGGCGCGTGCGTTTCGGTTTAGATTTGCGATCTTCGGGACAACACCCTGATGCATGCTCGTGCTCGCTGTGGGGATCCCGCCTTCCGTTGTGTGAGTGTGTGTGGCGAGCCCGGTTGACTCGGGCTGTGCGACGGTCGTCTTCGCTCTCGCTGTCGCTCTCGGATGAGCTGGATGACGATTCTTCTGAGCTACTTTCTCCCACTGGTCGGGCTTTGTGGTAGATGCAGCATACTGGTGACGGTTAGATTGTTGTTGGTTGCGGGGGAAGGAATTGGGGGGGTTAAAATCGAATAGATAAAATAGATGAAATAAATAAAATTGTTCCATACCTTTTGAGCTCTTTTTGCCCATGCCCTCGTTATCTACAACATCTTCACTCCATCTGATTCGCCGAGAAGACGATGTTGCTTCGCTGGTGTCTGTTTCTGTTGGTGTTGCCTCTGCACGTAATCTGAGGGTTGGAAGGTGGGCTGTTGAGTCTTGGGAGGACTCTGTGGTGGTTTGGAATGAGGTTGAGCCCATTGGCTGGCGTGTTCGAGACATGATGGGGGATAGAGTGAGGTGAATTCGAGAATCAAAGAAAGAATCAGAAGATCAGTCTGAAGGTGACTGACTCCAAAGTACTTTTTTTCTGATGATGCAACTGATAAGGATTCACCGCCTTCCGATTTGTAGTCGGCGTATGCAGTCTATATCTTTCTTGGTCTATTTAGATGTCTTTACATGTCTTTATGGTCTACTCTAAACTTACGAATTGTCCACTTCACATCTTTGAATTGGAGATATTTTTTGATCATTTTGACGTTAAAAGCTATCAAACAAGCTCGTGCCTTAAATAGGCAAATTACACATAGGATAAACTTGGTAAATCCGTTCGATGTAGAGAGCCCTGATGCACCAACCTCGAACCCGCGCCAGGGAATGGGCTTATCTCGCATGCCCAACCAAGAGGAGGGGGAGTGGATAAAAAAAAGAAAAGATAAAAGGATAAATTCACACACATCTTTCCAGAGCAAAGCCTCCTATGTTGCAGCGACACATGACTTCCCATGATCTAGAGCTCGTAGAAGGACCAGCCATCAAGGCTGTCATTCTGGGAGGTCAACCTTGATTCTGGCTCATGTCCAGGGGAACCAGTAGAGACAGCAACAAACTCGGTGCGTAGTTCTTGGTCCAGTCATAGCTCATCCTCCTGATCCATCTCCGATGGCTTCAACAGGCCTCCGACCTTCATGGCTCGGTCGCGCTCGGCGACCTGGGCATCGCGCACCGCTTGTTCCCGCTCTTCCGCATACAGCTCCGCATTATCATCGGAGAACTCTTTCAGGGAAATCAAGAAATCACGAAGGTGAGTCTTGAATTTGTTTAGATCATCTGTGTATGCAAACAATCCAAGAACAAACTGCTTGATTTGTGCTCTGGTGGGAAAAGTTAGGACGGTCTTGCATGGGTTCAAATCGACACCGAGGGAACTTACTCTTGAAGATTACTGAATGCATTCTTGAGCAGATTTGCGATGTGCTCCTGCAAGAATTCCTTGTTTGAAGTTCCAGGCGGGGCTTGATCGGGGGAATAGATGGGCTCCTGGATTTTGCCAGATTCCACAAAGTAAAACATACGCGACAAAAGCATGGCTTGGGATTTGAATCCTAAAAGATCACGTAAGTAAATTTCCTGCTTCGTAACTAGGACAAAGGACATTACTTACCAGCCTTATGGTCACTATCCGTGAGGACAAAGAAGACGTCCTGAAGAATTGGAATGTAGAACTCGCGGAAGAAAATACTCGAGGTTTGCTGGTCAGTTTCGGCCATGTTGTTCATCAGCTCCAGGCACATTGTAAGACCAGTGTTCTCCACCTCGCGGTTGTCATGCTTCGATGCCCACATGCATGAATCGATAACAAACTTGAACTGCGCAGCATCGAGCTTCAGAAGTGCTTGGAAACAGTACAGGTTGACAGCTTGAAGCAGTTTGAAGAACTCGACACGGTGCTCAGGGTATTCATGGAAGTCCTTGTTGATCATCTCAAGAGTGCAGTTGAAAACACTGTCCATAATGGCAGGGATCTTATCCTCCATCAGATTCTAATTAACTCGTTAGCAAGGTACAAGTATGCGATGTGCCGGGCCATCAAATAAAGGTAATCCCCAGTCATCAAGCCAGGCAATTAGGGAGAAGGAACATACGTGAAGCTTGTGGATGATCGTAGTCATGGCGTTCAAGACCTCAGCCTCACGTGCATCGGGGACGTTCCGGGCATAGTCAATCAGCACGGCCTCCATGAGCGGCGGTACCATGCTGGCATTGACCATCTCAAGGTCATCTGACTTGTCCACGTAGGTGTCGATGAGCTTCAAGATTTCTTTCTTGATCGTTCGAAGTCCCCGGACCTTGGGGGTTTTCGGAGCGATGGCTCCTGTTTGGGTGTCAGTCAAAAAGAACAAACTTCTTTTTAAATTGGGACGTTCATCGACGGTGAATCGGATTACGTACCATCACTTGCAACAGCATCATTAATCAGCTGACTGGCAGCACGGTACATATTCAACATGTCGTGGTAGATCCGGCCAATCTGAGAATAAAAGTAGGTACCAATCGAGGAGCAAGCTGCAACATTAGTCTTCATGATGTTTCCGACAATCTTGATGGTGTTAGCATCTTGGAGAATGGCCGGGTTTTGGTTTGCCTCGGCGATAATCTGATCCCAGGCAGTGTTGGGGAGCGCCATCAGGTTCTCGGTCAAGCGGTCTTGGAGACCCTTTTGGCCTTGAGCAGAGATCATGTAACCACAGGCTTCGTAGAAAGTATGGATCTGTTGCGGGGAAAGGTCCATGGTAATCTTCCTCATGTTTCGAACAATTTCTTCAATAAAAGGTTCGCTTTCACCAGGTTGGAGTGCCACGAAGTGCCGTCTACACTTGTTGGCGATCTTGATGAAGGTATCGCAAGCCATGTCTTGGACACCCTCGTGTGTTTCGTGCATAAACTCGAAAAGCTTGTTGACGACTGTCTTCAGGAACTTCCAGTGAGCCTTCAAGAACCGGGGATACTGTCCCACGATGTACATGATGTTACTCGCCACCACGGCTTTGTTGTCCTTTCCACGCTTCTGCTCTGTGAGGCCAAGAAGATCCTTGATTACGGTTACCAGGAAGCGCTTCTCGGTTTCCTCGTTCATGGCTCCAGAAATGGAACCGATAGCCCAGCACAGCGTGTTGCAGTTCACCCACGACCATTCTGTTCCATCAACCTGCTTAGCCAGTTTATCAATCATGATGGTCTCCGTATCGACCACATCCAGATGGGTCAGGTAGACCAAGCACTCGCGTATCGTCTTGTAAAGTTGGATAGTATCGCTTTCCTTGACGAACTCGCGCACAATTTCACCCTCATCGTTTTCAACAACCAAGACCTCTTCTGGGCGGACCATCTTCTCAATCATGACGGTGCGAAGGTTTGTCAACACAGTCTCGTACTTGTGCTTGCGCAAGGGGTAGTTTGCTAGGGTAGTGGGATTGGGCGCGCCACCGTTCGCCAATCCGCTAACGCCCATGGATACCAGCGGGTTGATGTCGGTAATTGGGAGCTGCTGCATCTCTTCGTAAAGTTCCTGCACGAGCCTTGTCCAGTAGTCCAAGCAAATCTTAAACACCTCCCGATCATCGATCTGACTGATCCGAATCAGATAGAAATGTGCGTGTGTGAGGTAATCTTGGTTAGGCAACTTTTCGATGAGCTAGAGAAGAAAGTAGAGAGTCAATAAAAAGCAGAACAAAACAAAACAAGGGTTGGAGAAAAGGAGGAGCATACATCCAGGTGAGCGCTGAAAAAGCTTGAGAGGAACAAGGCCAAGTTTGATACAAACTCTTGGTCTCTTCCATTACTCATGGCATATGTCTGCTTCAGGTCCAGGGACAAAGGAATGACATTGGAAACGGTGGTAAGGGTCTCGGTGAACATGTGCACCAATCGCTCGTCATAGTTGTAGGGAGTGCCAATTTGCAAGCCACCAATCTCAGTCAGACACTTCAAAGTCACATTTCGGAACTCGGGCTCTCCAAGGAATCGGGTGAGGAGAGTGTTGATAATCGGGGTTTCGAAGATGTAGCCCAACGGGATCCAGTTCAAAAATCGAAGGAGAGTTTCAAGGGTTGCTTTCACCAAACTGGGCTGGTTTGCAGTGTTGAGAACCTCGGAGCACAGTTGGAAGATCGACGCAAATTCCGAGGTCATGGAGGTCTTCAAGTTCCGTGCTTTGGCCGAGGTCATTTGATCTTGCGAAAAATCGAAGACTTCCTCCGACAATAGACGGAGAATGGTCATGTTATTTTCACAGATCGAAAGGCTGGCATGGCAAGAAGAAATGATCTCGTTGATGAAGGTGGGCCAGTTGTGCGGCCATTCTTGCTTGAGAATGGAGACGAGAACGAGATTGAGCTTGTTCAATAGAGGGCGCTCCGCTTGGATCTTCTCTTCGGATTCGGAATTCTCGAGAATAAATCTGACAATAAAATTGCGGATACCTATGAAGAATAATCTTAGTACAGGGCGGGAGACAAAACCACGAGGTTATTGTAGTTCTTACCCTGGCATTGGTCTCTTGGTAGAACCTTCCACCGTGTCATAATCACATTGTCCAAAACTTGGAGAGCAATGTCTATTAAGGTCAGCAAGTCTTTTTTTTTTTTTTTTTTACCTAGGCATTTGAAGGCATTGGGGGGGATATTAAAGACTCAAAACACACATTTGGTTTGAAGGTATGAGGCCTCTTGGAGGATATTGCCCACGGTGACCCAGGCATCGGGATTTTGCTTGAACTGAAGAGCACATGGGTGGTTAGCTATCAATTCATAGAGGTTGCAAAGAGGGACTGCGCGCTTACTTCGGTCAAAGTCTGCTGTGCTTGGTTTTGCTAGACGCGGTTATGAATGTCAGTGTTATTGTTCCCCGAGCTTCATGGAGAGGAGATGGAGAGAATCCATGAATTCTGCAATCCGAGGGTAGAGTAGATGGTTTCAAACTTACCACGGCACCTTTGCCCTCAAACAAAGCTCGGACCGTGTTGTCCAGCTCTTGTACCGAAATCGACATCCCGGCGCAGGCTGGCGATGTCGCCTCTGATGACGGAATAGGGTTTGAGACACGAGAATCAAGAGCGAAGGTTGATGGGAACCGCCTTGGTATGATATGGGGTTGCCAGGGCGGCTGCAGGGCAGTATCAAATAATAGAGGGGGAATAGGAAGCAAGTGTGATCGGTGGGGTAGAGATCCTTTAGAGGGGTTGGGGGGTCAGCACGATGTCAGGACGAGAAATGATTGGGCGGGGGAATCAGGAGGAGGTGAGTCCAGGTCAAGGCTTACCAGACTCTGAAGGCAGTAAAAAAAATAGCACGAGATTGGGGGTCAAAAAAGGAAGCTATCGCAGACTCTGGCGGTGAGAGCGCGTTGGATTGTTTGAACTTGGATCTCTTGGGGTCTCGTCGAGGTCTTAGTCAGCACAAGCTCTCACCTGGGCTGGGCTGTATTACATATGTACCTAGGTCCGCTGCATTTATATCCCATTGGATATTATTATTATACATTATACATTATACGTTATTTATGATAGGCGCTCCTATTATTGAGGAGTGATAGTGATAGTGATGGAATTCTGAGAGTTGGGCTGAATCAGGTGCTCATAGTTTATATACAATATAATAATATAATATTTTCATCTAGATATGTATAAGAAGATAGATGATAGATATAATCTACGGATTAAGTACTTTGTACATCCGTGTACTCTAGAGTGATATGTAGTAGATTAAAACAAAGAAAAAGTCGTCTAAACTCACTCAAAGCGCCCATGAGGGCATCCGTGCTCAGCCGACACCTCTAGTGATTTTAGTTCCTTGGTCCTAGCGCCGCGGCACGCTGCAGTCATCAAATAATTCCCGAGATGGGCGCCAGATCCATGAAAAACTTCAGGCTTGAGAAGAATTTAGGATAAAGAGGATCCAAATTAATATTGAAGTGGAGAGTTTAAATAGAAATATATTATAAAATGTACTTCAAGAATAATAATAAAAGTTGAAATACTCTTTAAGCGCATAACCGCCCCTATGCGCGGGAACACCGCGTACACGGGCGCCAATGGCGAATGTGGGCAAAAAGGAAATTGGAGAGGGGGAAAAACAGGAAGGGAACGCGCGCAGACAAGTCCAAAGCGGATGGGCCATGTCTCAGACCCGCGCCTCACTAGAACACGGCTGATCGCTTCTCCGATTGGACGCTGCCTGTGACGCCGTCATTGCCGATCGCGCGTCAACTTCCCCTTTCCCTCTTTTTTCATTTTTTCTTTCTTTAGGAGATTACAACTCTGTTTTTTTATTATTATTATTTATTATTTTGTACTTTTCATAAAAAGAGTGAGAGACACAGAGAGGGAGAGAGAGGGTCCTAGCTCGGTGTTTTCCTTCTCTTTTATTAGTCTCTGTTCCCCCCCCTCCCTCTTCTCCCCCATTTTCCGTCTCTTCCCTTCTCCTTTGGCTTTCCTCTCTCTCTCTCCCTCTCTTCTTTATATTTGAGCCTTTTACTATTTCTTTTTCATCTATATTCTCTTTTTTTTTTTTAATCCTTTTTTTCTATTAAAAAAAAACACGCCACCTCGTTGATTGTCTTTTTCAACGCATCTTTGTATACTATCTGATAATCTCCCGATCTTCTCGCCCCACCTGACTTAACTTGCAATTCCACGCAAACATCCCCCCAACAAAGGGTTGACTAAGATATTGGAAGTACTTTGGTATTTCCGGGACTTTGAAAAAGCTTCTCTTTTTTTTTTCTCTTTGAAATTCATATTTGGGGGCTATTTCTGGGCAATTGAGTCGCAACTTCTTGCCTAGACCCATATACTTGAATAACCTCTTGCACCTCTCGGTGTAATCCCAGCCCTATTCTTCGTGTTCTCTGGTTCCTTTTACTTGTTGCTTGGCTTCCTATCATGACGGCTATTGCTGCTGCAACGGTGATGAATGGTAGTCATGAATCTGGGGCCGAAACGGCGACGGAGCACAGCCCATCCCGATTCACTGCAGTCAATGGCAGGGAATCCGTGATCCCCGGGACTGGGACTGGGACTGGGACTGGGAATGGGAATGGGAATGGGAATGGGAGTGGGAATGGGACTAGCCATGGGCCAACGCCTAGTTCCATCCCTAATGGAGAACGTGCACCGGCCCAGGAAAAGACCAATCTAGATTCCGGTCATCGGGATGATCGGGATGAGCCTGCCAATGATCAAGAGAAGTGGTCGCAAAGATCCTCGCCCAGCTCTCACAACAAGAACAAGAGAAAGAGATCGGAGTCCCGAGAACGAGATTCCGCGAACGCCTCCAGGAGCCCGGCAAACCGACCTGCCGAGAGTAACCCGCCCAATCCGAATGCCAGCATGCCAGGATCGGTCTCGGAAGTAGATCGTGGCAATCATTCTGCAACCCCGTCTCATCGGTCCGAGGGCAATGATCCGGGCCAAACTTCCGCCAATAGTCCTTGGTCAGAATATGATTCTCAGCTGATCACCCAGGCACAGCGGGCCCAGCAAATTGACGCATCGGATGCCCACCTAGCGGACGCTCTTCAACGCGAGACAGGCCAAGAAAGGTCCACGACAAATCGCTCGACCCCCGGTGCTCAACAACCGTCCTCTCCTAGTTATGCGCCAGATCGACATGGAGCAGTGCAGGTAGCTCCAAAGAGAAAGCGGGTATTTAGTAACCGAACGAAGACAGGCTGTATGACCTGTCGCCGCAGAAAAAAAGAAATGTGACGAGCAACATCCGGCGTGTAAGTCCACTCCTGATCGCCCTAGCTCCTTCCTTTATAAACTATTCCCTGTCCAAATTCAACCGAAGGAGCGACATTAATGAGGCATTGTAGGCAACAACTGTCTTCGTGGGGGCTTCCTATGTGAAGGGTATTCATCCCGAAGCACCTGGCAAAAGCCATCTAGTACAAAAGCCCCGATCCCTTTGCAATCCAAAGAAGGCTATTCAGACATCAATGGCTCGTATATGCAAGAAACACCTCGACATCAAGATCGGCCTAACCTGGCGGAGCATGTCGACGCGACAAAAATCAGGCCCCTGGTGGTGGAGGAGAATGACCGACCCGTGCAACAATATAACACCAGCCCTACAGTTACACCATCCAACCATGCGTGGTCAAAACAAGCTTGGCCAGGTGCCGGCCCTGGACCCGGGACCAATACCAGCCATCCCCCTTATCCGTCTGAAACTATGGCGAAAGTCGTCGATTATCGGGAAGTTCCACCCATCCATGAACTGTCGCGGGAAGGACGTCCCAAACCTGACTATCCGGTCATCTCTTCACTTCGAGACCTCAGTCATCCATCTCATCCTAAATCTAACATGCCCTTGTTCCAAAATGGGCCGGAGCAACGAACATTGCCCGCAGCGGCTGCGGATACTCATAGTCCTCAGGCGCAAGCTCGGATGGCACTTAGTATCGAGCATCAGCTCTCTGGCCGTACCGTATCAAGTGACGAGACCGAGAAGGAAAAAATGCTTAGAGGCCAACTCTACCGACCATTTGACGTCCATCTCGTGGAAGAAAGAGATCGCTGCCGAGGCGCACTATGGAAATTTAACAACGCCTGCAATCCGCTCAATGGCATCAGTTCGAAAGAGCAAAACCGCCTCCTGAAGGAGATCATCGTGCCCCCGGCATCTTCCATTGTCAACTCACCAGCTGGAACTGGCGTGGCTCGCTCTGCCGGATCCATCGGTCAAGGCGCGGTCGTCGAGGCTCCTTTTAGTTGCCATTACGGTTATAATATTCACCTCGGGGAAGATGTCATGATCTCGGAGAACTGCCTGTTCGTGGATGACTGTGTCATCCGCATCGGTGCCCATACCTGGATAGGCCCCAACGTCAAAATAATTAGTTCAACTGCTCATCCCAACATGCAAGAGCGCAAAGGCTCGCAAAGTCGGTATCAAGGTCGACAAGTCATCATTGAAGAAGATTGTTACGTGGGCGCCGGGTGCATCATCTACCCAGGGGTTCGTCTTGCCCGAGGCGTTTATGTGGCCCCAGGAGAGATTGTCAACTCGAACATTGCAGGTTACATGTTCCAGGGGTCAAAACCTAGCTTTCTGTGAACGAAATGATGTGTACTAAGTTTTGTACGTGGAAATGCCGAATGACCTTCTGCTGCGGTGTTGGTTCGTTCTATCGCGCCGCCTATAGATTGGGGGAGCAAAATTATGATCTTCCGTTTCATTTGGGCTTGTTTTTTTTTTTTTTTTAAAACGTTTTGCTTTCGATTTTGATATCCACTGTCGCCGACGAATCGTTTTTCTTTACATTTGTATGTTATTAGCGTTTTATGCGGCGAACCGGATGTTAGTTTGGTACATATATACACAATGCCTCTACATCATTTACCTCAATTCAAATTCGATTCTGCTACAGATTTTTATACCTGTTAATTGTAGAAAGCAAAAGTCTGATACACTATCGGTTAGGGAGAGGAAAAAGGCAAACAAGAAATTAATAGCATTGTAATAAGGGGTAATCGTTAACAACCGAGAAAATGGAAACATCATGTCACATCAAAGGGGGAATCTATCCAGTTTCGAGTAGGATTTTATGTTCAATACATCAGACCCATGATAGAAGTCAGATGTGGGAATGCAGTCATGGTAATCACACGGAAAATAAGAGGCCCGAAAATCGCACTTTTGGAGTGGAGAAAGTGTAAGCAGCGGAGAAAAATGGCGAGCTTAGTGAATGACTAAAGCCAATCGAGGAATTCAGGGACGAAATAGCTGATCACAATCCCAGCGCCTGCTCTCAATATGCCTTCGGTGCTTTCGAAGGCCATATCCTTGAGATTGAAGACACCGGCCTTGGCAGCGGCGTGAATCATTGCAAATTCACCGCTGACCTGGTAGGCGGCGACTGGAAGATCTGGTGCCAAATCTTTGGCATCCCGAATGATGTCAAGGTAGCTGCTGGCAGGCTTCACCATGATAATATCTGCACCTTCGGCCATGTCTCTCTGTATCGCACGTCGGGCAAGACCGCGGCCACCTGGGGGAAGTTGGTAGCACCGACGATCCCCGAATGAGGGACAGGAGCCAGCCGCATCACGGAATGGTCCATATAAGCAGCCGCTGAATTTAGCGCTGTAAGACATTAAAAGTACACGGTGTGCCACACCAGCTTCGATCAACTTGAGCTTGATAGCCCGGATTCTCCCATCGTTCATGTCAGATGGGGCCACGCAGTGAGCCCCAGCTGCCGCGTAGGCAATAGCTACATCGGAGATGCGATCAACGGATTGCGCATTGTCGAGGCTTCCATCCTCTCGTAAGATACCACAGTGACCGTGCGACGTATACTCGCAGAGGCATACATCGGTTGTGATATAAAGTTGAGGGAAACGAGATCGAAGAAGACGGATAGCTTGAATCACAGGTCCATCGGGGTCGTCTGCGGCAGTTCCCAATGCATCTTTGGCGGATGGCTGAAGCGGAACACCGAATAGCATTACCGAGCGTAGCCCCTTCCGAACAAGGGGGGCGAGGAAGGGAACCAGGCGATTGATTCCACGGCGGTATTGATTGGGCAAAGAAGGAATTAATGTCTCCTCGTCAGGATTGTCTGTGATGAACAACGGATAGATGAGCATATCCTATAGACACCGTGTATTAGCGATTGAGTTGCCAGTGCCATTATGTGTCTCGTAATAGTCAGGGCGAACCTTTGTCAATTGCCTGTCGGCCTGCCATGCTCTAGTTAGGGGATGGCTGTATCCAGAATGTAACTGGCTGGAAACTTCGCCAGCAATGCTGACACTTGTGGCTGCGGTGCTGGTATATGACCGAGCGGTCGCGTGAGACCGGTGAGATCGGGCGTGAGAGATTTGCGAGCTGCCATCATCCACACGAGCATCGCGATATGCAATGTCGGAGACCAAATTTGAAAAAGACATGTTTGAGGTAGCGAAAGGGAGAAGGAGAGATGGAGAGAAGTACAAGGAACAACCTTCGAAGATCCAAAGGTGGAATTTAAGGGAATTGGGAGAGGCCGAGGATAAGGTGAATAAGGTGAATATCAGCCACTCTAATTGGTTGACTAAGCCTTTCACATTCCGCTTTTGCCACCCCGAGTCTGCCGGATACCCGCCCCCGAGGAAGAGAGATTAGATCGACATGTCCAGGTGAAGGGTATAACTATACAACATAACTAGGTACTATTTTAAAGGATATATAGTACCAGAATTGTCGCATATGCGGCTTTGGTCGTTTTTTTTTTTTCCCTGGTCGTTTTCAAAAGTCTTTATAAAAGTCTTTTTATCATAATATAAACTTAGAGTACTAACTTTAGAATATTATTGAGTTAATAGAATTTAATAGAATTTATTATAGGAAAGGTTTTTAAGCAGGGACTAAGAAAGATCGATATATTATAAGAATTTATACCACCTAGAAGAAGTATTATTTGCCTAGTTAAGGACATAGTAGAACTATAGGGGTTTTAGCCAAAAAAATCTATAGATCGCTATGATAGCGTGTGCTCTACATAAAAGTGTATGATAATCGTTAGTTAGCTATATCCACATAGACAGTCAAAACAGCGAAATTGTCTGCGTTTCTCAACGATGCTAGGTTCAACACCCCATCAAGCTACTGGAAGAATCCCCCGGAGCAGAGTCTTCCAAGCATCACGAGCGAGCAGTCTTCAACTCGGCTTTGTACCAGTTTTGAATGGCTCGAACATCATAACTCAATGCAACAGTATCAAAGACTTCCAGGTGATTTTTGCCTGCGTTCCCATCATTTGATAGTCGACTGACCCATTTTCCGTGACTTCTGGCTGCTTCCACGATTTTATCTATTGCTTGAACAAACTCAGGCTCATCACCCTTTGCCGGGACGTACCCGAGAAGTGAAAGAGCAAGATCATTTGGCCCTATGAATATCATATCTATGAAGATGTTAGCGTCTTCTTCTTAACCCGTTTGCTCATAGCCTTACCGACTCCAGGGACGGCGCAGATAGAATCAACGTTTGCAAGACCTTCCTTGGTCTCAATCTGTAGACAGGTGATTATAGTTTCATTTGCTGTCTTCATGTATGTTGGGATACTAGTATCATGAGCGATCCCCGGAAAGGGTGAGCCCTGTCCTCGAAGTCCTTGCGGAGGGAACTTTGCATAAGAGACTACAGATTGCGCTTCTTCTGCCGTGTTAATTTGTGGGACAACAATTCCACTAACAACACTTTTAGCTCCTGGACACCGCCCATGAATTTTGGCTCACTTACTGTGCACCTGCATCTAGAGCTCTCTTGATCAAGTCTGGATGCGTCATCCGTATACGAATAATCGGTGACACACCCTGAGCTGCGATCGCAGCAGTCGCTGTATGCATTGAATCGTCGTTAATATGGCCATGCTCGCAGTCAATAATAATGGCCTGTATGGCTATTAGTCTCATTTCATTGACGTATATTTCATACTTACATCCACCCCACTCAGTGCAACAACTTGGGCAGTGCGAAACGACGGCAGCCCCATGAAAGTCATTATAGGCTTCGATCCTTCACGAAGCATGTTAAGAAGTCGCAATCGCGGATTCTCAACTCTTGTCGTCACAGCCGTCGGATACATAATGTTGGGAGGGAAAACTTTGATTCTCGTATAGTCAATGGGACGAGTTTCGATGAAAGATCTTGAGTGTGAAAATTTAAAAAGATAGTTCAAATGAAAGCAACTAGAGTTAATCTAATAATTTCACAGAACCACTTCGGACAGGAATACCGAGAAGCTCTGAGCTGGCTTTAGGTCTCGCAATCTCGGAGATTTGGTCTTGGTGGCATAGAGACCCCCGGACCTGACCACCGGACTACCGAGGCCAAGGGGAGGCATATCTACCTATTGAACCCCGATTCGATTTCAGTGGGACTATGGAGTATCAATGGGCCAAGTAAGAGCAAGAAGAGCGCCCGCCTAAGTACCTTCCTGTTTGATCTGTTAAGATAATGAAACAACAAATGGAAAGCAATTTTCAAAATTAACGTCTCGTACCTACAATCTCATCAGTTCATCAAAATATGTCCCTCCGCATCAAGGTGTTTTGGATTAGACTAGGGCCGAAGGCGAGATTGGCTCCTAAAGCAGTGAAATTAAATAGAGAGAACGAAACCCTGCAAGGGCCAGTATTCCTATTGATTCCAGCCACCACCACGACTATGATGCGGTTACTAGACATTTAATTCGAATGCAAATTACTCAGTAAGCTATTGATCAATATAAACAGAGCAACAAACCCCGCTGGTAGTCCTTCAAGTCTAAGTTTACACGAAGCTACGAAGTATACGTACCTCGGACTCATTCTAGAAGAGAGGCGTTGGATTCTAGGATCTGCGTTCTGCAACAGCCGCAGAAGTGCAGGTCAAGAGACCTTGACAGAGTACAACATGATGAACTTTGAATTAGCCTCACGATGGAGGCTATCACCGAGCTGCATCCTCGGGCAACGTTCGGGAGTACCAACCACTACCTTATTTCGGCGAAAGACGACTCGGATACCTTCTCCGAATTCTACAGGCTCTAAGTTCTTCGGATGATTAACCCTAACGGTCGTCACGATTTTAAATTTATTTATGTTGCTTCATTCTCCCTAAGCTCCTGTTTACTCTGATCTATTCTACAGATTCTCTACTAATCGACACAAAATGGCCCTATTTACGTCTATTTCGAAGCCTCCCGAGGACTTCATGAATATTCTTAAACATAAGGCAGATACAGACACGCATTTGGAGAAGGTCGATCTTGGTGTGGGTTTATACCGGAACGAGCAGGGGAGCTATTATGAGTTCCCAGCAATTAAGAAGGTATAATAGTTTCTCAAACATTCCGCACATTTATCTCCAGGGTGTACACTGATCCCCAAAGTCCACTTTACCTGGTTTTGAGTTGTCAAGTCTAAAAGTTACGATTCTATAAAAACAAAAGATCGCTAATATCAAGCGTTCTAGGCGAAAGAGATCTTGACAAAAAAGAACCTGGGTCACGATGTACGAAGGGTTCCGCCTAACAATCCCGGGATGTCCCAGATCGCTAATCATTGAGAGCAAAAAGTACAATCCAACCACGGGGATCCCGTCGTTCCTGAAGCTGGCAGCGAAATTGATGTTCGGTGATGCCGCGGACTTGCAGAAAGTGAGCTATTATGGCACAGAAATAGCTAAGTGCTACTTTAACGCCATATCTTATTTAGATCGCCTCTGTTCAAGCAATTGGCGGAACAGGAGCCAATCGAATTGGTGCTGTGTTTCTGCAAAAGCATTTCGCGAATGAAGAGACTCGCGTCTACATTGGAACACCTGGCTGGCCGAACCACCCTCCAATTTTCACTCATGCAGGAATTCCACACGAAACCTATAACTATCTTAATACCGGAAATAGGGGCGTTGATATGGGCAGCATTCTGAGCGCTGTCGAAACGGCACCGCCGAGATCTATATTCGTTCTTCAAGGCTGCTGTCAAAACCCAAGTGGCTCTGATTTGAAGAAGGAAGAATGGAAAACTCTTGCATATGCCTTCAAGGACAAGAAGCATCTTGCTTTCTTCGATGTTGCATATCAAGGTCTTGGCACAACGGAGCCTGACGGCGGTATGAACGATGTTTGGGGTGTCAGGCATTTCGTCGAGCAAAACATAGACGTGCTGGTTTGTCAGTCTTTTTCAAAGAACATGGGCTTATACTCCGAAAGAACGGGCGTGCTACATGTTGCCTGCCATGATATCGGTATTGCAGAGAGCGTCAAGGATGCCCTGAGAGCCCTGATTCGCTGGGAATTTTCTTCTGCTTCTGCATACGGGGCTAGATTGGCAGAAACAATTCTGGAAAACCCAGCTTTGAAAGAGGAATGGGAAGGAGAGCTAGCTGGAGCAGCGAAGAGATTGGTGAGCAATCGCGAAAGGCTATATCATGAGCTATCAGTTGTGAGGAAGACCCCGGGAGATTGGAAGTTCCTTGTGGAGGACAAAGGGTTATTTTCTTTGACTGGGCTTTCTGAGAGCCAGGTTGAATCGTTAATTGAGCGACATATTTATCTTCCCTGGACTGGTCGCATCAATGTCGCTGGTCTTAACGAGGGCAACATGATCAGAGTTGCCGACTCAATAGATAGCGTGATTAGAAAGACCCAGGAATAACCGCCAAGCAGTCAATACGAAGCTCGAGAGACTATCAATCTCATTAATATTCCTCCTAATAGATAGTATTAACAAACGTCTCTGTAATCACTAGCCACCAGCATTAGTCAAGTACGATGCTCATTGTTCGGGGTCTTTCAACCCTAGGCCCTCCCCCCGAGAGTAATCAATGCTAAACATGACAACTTATCAAGAACAGATTTGCGATAATTGAAGTCTCTTGCTTGGAAGAACGTAAAATGTTTTGTTTTACTGTTGTGCGCACCATATAGGGAAAACTCCTCGGCAATATCTGAAAAGAGGGCTTTCTATAGTAATGTTGTGATTTCTCGCATGAGCTTGTCTCTGGAGCGTACCTAGAGGCTGCACCCGGTGTAATTGAATTACCTGGTTGAAAATCAGTACATATACTCAGTTTCCCTGGGTGAACTTAGGTGTCATCCATAAAGTGGCCATTTTATCTGCTGTAATACAGGTGCTGACCAGCTGTGCAATTACAAGGGTATACGAAAAAAACTTAGCTATCATCTCATTCCTTTCAATTTTTTTTTGGCACTTTTAAAAGACGAAAAGTCAAATGGCCAGTGCAAACCCGAAGGCTCTGGTAGGACCTTCGCCGGTCAACATCTCCACAATGCATGGTTCGGAGGTCGCCACCGAGATACGTAAACCTTTCTCCCGTCATTTCCAAGTCTAAATGCAAGAGAGATACAGGGAATCTGGGGTAATGGAGGTAGTAACAAATGAAGAATGTCACTACTCCTCTAAAAATCGTTGATCCATGGGATTCCGTAATAATCAGCTTGCCGGGAGCTATCCTACAGATCACACTAGATTCCTCCGCACAACCATGAAAATATTCTAGTAATACTAGAACATATTAAGTATCAAACTCATCCAATCAGTTGAATATTATGTAACGAGTGCCATTATTCCGAAAACACGGATGAGGCAACCGAGCCTCGCGTCTTGCCCTAAGCTCGGACATACCTGTTGCCGAGCAAACAAAGACAGACAAAGTAGGGATATATAATCCATTTAACGGCCACGGAGAAGCTTGAATGAACATCCTTTTCCTCTGAATTAGATTGGCGTATCTCATTGTCTAGGAGAATTTAGCAGAGCAGTCCCTTTCCCATTTGATCATTGCCCGCTTGGATCCACCAGAACATGTTGAGCGCATATTAAATAAAAGACACCATCTTACGCGAGACCCAAAGTCATGTCGACGCCGACGCAAAATTCACGGGAGCTACCTCTGTCCCAATACGACCTAAGCACTTATCTTGGACGGGTTCGCCATGCTGCAGAACTTACTGATCCGAGGTATGCACTTTCATCGTGTTGAATTTAGGTACCTTGAAGGACATGCCCTCACTCTACCTAGGACACTTTTCGCTTCAAAGTCCGATATAAAGAGCGCTAAAGAGCTTATCGCATCTTATAAACAAAATGTGGTCCCAGAAATGACACCGGAATTATGGCGGGCGAAAAGGATGCTCGACTCTACATTACATCCAGGTATTTGCACTACACACAATAAACTCTGAGTGAACAATTAATTCTTTTAACAACATTAGATACCGGCGAGACCATATTTTTCCCATTTCGGATGTCTTGTTATGTGTTTTCGAATTTCATTGTAACTGTCGGTATGCTCGCTCCAGGTTTAGGTGTAAGTCAAAACACCAAATTCGCAACAAGGGTTCCAAAACTTACAATATACACTTCGTAAGGCCTCTGGTACATTGTTTTGGCAGATTACCAACCAGACATTGAATGTTGCCATCAACTTTTCAAATGCAAACAAGTCGAATTCAATTTCTAGAAGAGATTTGATGAAATCTTATCTCCTAGCTGTCTCGGCCTCATGCTCCGTCGCACTCGGTCTCCGTTCTCTTGTCCCAAGGCTCAAGTCGCTTTCCCCCAGCACACGTACGATTTTGTCCCGCCTAGTGCCCTTCAGCGCAGTTGCCAGTGCGAGTGCCCTAAATGTCGTTCTTATGCGTTATGGAGAGATTCGTGATGGAATTGATGTCTTCCCGGCCAGACCTGCTACACATGACAACTTGACACCAAACGATGAACAGAGGGACAAACGAGAGACCCTAGGCAAAAGCCGAAAAGCTGCTGCTATCGCTGTTGCGGAAACTGCGGTTAGCCGTGTGATAAATTGCACTCCAATTATGGCCATGACACCACTGATCTACTATCGGCTGCAGGGCACCAAGTTCCTGCGGGCACATCCCTCCATCGCTTGGCCTGTTAATCTAGCGCTCATCTATTTCACTTCCATCATCACTCTGCCTTTCTCGCTTGGTGTATTTCCCCAGCGTCAGTCGATTAGTATCGATCGCCTGGAAGAAAGGTTTCGAGAAGCACATCCACACACTAAGATAGTGGAGTTTAACCGGGGAATGTAAAGAAATCAAATTTAGGGAACAAGAACGGAATTATGCTGGGATCGGTGTCACTTGCCCCTGTTTGGCAGGACTGCCAGCTAGATAAATAGTCTCTCCCTCTTCTTTCCCCCTTCTTCAGCAGTCAGACTCTCAATACAGTTGCATTGCTCTTTTATGCCCAAAGGACGAGCTCTGGTCAAAAGGAAGCTGTGCTCTTCTCATGTCATATTAGCGTTCGCAGTTAATCTTTCAAAAGACGGCAAGGAGGAGAGTTAAAATAAACCTTTTTGTATACGGCTGTTTTACCTTTACCATTAACTCTGTAGCCCGGAGCGAAGACAACATTGTAAAAAGCTCGCTTGCCTAACATTGAGTCCGGCCCCAAAATCCCAAATAAACCTAAGTCAGGTTATATTTCTGTGAATCTGTGTGGGGTAGAGCTTGTATTTTCCCGGGGACTACGATAAATTCGTGTTCAGGATGTCCATGAGCCCACTTAGTGATTAAACCCAAAGAGCGCAATTGGTAGATCATAATCTAAGTAGGCATGGAACTGCACGATATTCTGTAATTAAGGAAATTACTCGCACAACTACAGATTTTAATTGGAGTGAGTCGGCAGGAAGGCTTTCTTTCCATTTATGGGGACTGGACACGCAAGTTCTATCTGTTACATGTTCTTGTGATGGTATAATCGGAGCCGATATGTAGGTTTTTTTTCACGCTTGGAGTCATTGTTTAGCGGCATGCTGCGAGGAGACAGAGCGTAGAATTTCACTATCCAAAGCAACCCTGAGGCAGAGTTATAAGTTTATCCGGTTATCACATATAAAGGGCCGTAAAGTCCGCGTTCTGGCCGAGGCAGGGATGTGCCCAGTTAAGTGGCAGCGCAGTCTACCTTCTATACTAAGAATTGACCTGAGAAGAGGAAACTTCGGATGCGAGACACTGGAGTTATACTTGTCCTCCTACAAGGAAGCTAGCAATTCCCTTCACAGGTGGGTTAGGCATATCCCACGCGTCAACTTCCCTGACCTCTATATACAAGATGGACTATCTAGTGTCCGTGCAGCAGATCTAGCAAACGTGGAATTCTCAAATGACGTGGGAATAGCCGTTTAATACTGCTCGGGATATCTATCACTATCATATGGGTGGATCGAACTCCGTGAATATCCAGGATCTGATAATATTTTTATTTATGTCGCGGGATTTCTTTTGATGAAGTATAGCAAATACGAAAAGCCCCCTACCTCGAATCATGAAAAGAATGAAATGAGACTGATCCCCCACGATCAATATCCAATCCCCTATGGCATGGCAATAGGATCAAACCTCATTGCTAGGGTATTCCACCTGCGAAAGGCTGCCAAAGTTTTCACTGATAGTTCGGACACTGACGAATCGGCTGACCACATTGACTGAACCAACCTTGTCGTTGGTTCCACTACCACGAGTGCCTCCGAATGGCTGCTGACCAATCATAGCCCCCGTAGCTTTGACGTTGATATAGAAATTTCCTGCGGCGTTGCTCAGATGCTTCTCCGCATAGGCTAGAGCCGCCTGATCGCGACCAAATACACTGCCAGTAAGTCCATACTCTGATGTCGAGTCCACAGTCTTGATGACTTCTTCCCATTCACTGTCCGGGTAGACGTAGATCGCCGCCAGAGGGCCAAATAGTTCACGCCGCATTAGCTCATGCTGGGGGTCTGAGACTTGGTAGAGTGTGGGATGGATGTAATATCCGTCCTCCTTGGAGGCCTTCCCGCCAACCAACAGGTTGACCGAAGAGTCTGACTTTGCCTTCTCGATGACAGAGGCCAGACGGTCGAAGGATGCTTCATGAATAACCGGATTAACGAAGTTATCGTACTGTTCCGGGTTTCCAACTTTGAGTAGCTTCGTTTTTTCGACAATCTTGTCTTTGAATTCTGGCCAGACAGACTCGGGGACGTAGACGCGGGAGGTAGCCGAGCACTTTTGACCCTGGTATTCGAAAGCTCCACGGATAGTTTGATTGACCGCATTATCAATATCGGCACTCTTGTGAACCAAGTGGAAGTTCTTACCACCGGTTTCCCCGACGACTCGAGGGTACTGGCGATAGACGTTTTTGGCAGTGTTCTGACCCACCTGGCCAAGAAGGCCTTTGAATACCTCGGTAGACCCGGTAAAGCTAATCCCAGCAAGTTCCTTGTGTGAAAGGCATACTCGAGTTACCATCTCAGGCTCACCAGGGACCCATTGTACCACATCTGGGGGCATTCCTGCTTCTAGCATGACCTTGTAAAGCAGCCAGCTTGCATGCAGAGCATAGTTTGATGGCTTCCAGATCACCGTATTTCCCATCAACGCAGGACCAAAAGCAAGGTTTGTTCCAAGAGCAGTGAAGTTAAAAGGTGATACAGCATAGACGAATCCTTCCAGGGGGCGATATTCCTGTCGGTTCCAAGCTCCACGTGCACTGATAGCGGGCTGTTGTGAATGGAGCTCGAATGCACACTGCACATACCATCTGAAAGGTATAAGTAACATCCTTTAGATATAGGTCACTAATATCTTACCGAAGTAGATCACAGATCTCCGCCCCAGCATCGATTTCTCCCTGCCAGATATTCTTGCCCTGGCCAAGCATTGTTGCAGCAATAAGCTCAGACCGGTATTTAGTCGAAACCAGCTCAGCTGCTCTTAAGAATATAGCTGCGCGATCCTCTAGAGACCGTTCCTGCCAGGAGGTTCTCGCGTTTAGCGCAGAAGCAATAGCATTCTCGACATCCTGTTCAGAGGCAGGTTGCCAGTTCGCAATCACATCCTTGTGGGAGGATGGATTGCGCTGTTCAATTGTGGCAGAACCGGAAGTCTAGAGGAGAGATAGTGCATTGTCAGTTGAGTGATTTGGCTACGAAAGGTTTGATCGCTGGTCACTTACCCCTTTGCTAATTGGTAGAGGGATATGGACGGGAAAGCTTTTTTTCAAGTCGGCAATGGATTTGGTTAGTTCAGCCCTCTCAGGTGAGAATTTGGCATATTGCTTCTACTTATATATTAGCAATTGAGACAGTAAAGCGATCAAGATAGATTGTCTGACTAACCTCTGGCTCATTCCAGAATGGAGGTTTCTTGTAAAGAGATAGAGCGGCACGCTGTCCGGACGAAACTTTGAGCCGTCGCAGCAAGATGGGACGAGAGGTTCTCATAGTGCTTAGCATGATAGGGATAAAAGGAATAAGAAGAAAAGATGCTTGTAGTTTGGTGTTTTGGGGTTGTGTTCGTCCCTACCACGTCCATCTCTTATACGATTTCTCAAATTAGCGAGTGCAATGATAAAGTAATGAACCTCAGCATGGAACCGTGGGCAAGTTCCACCTCGGTGATGCCGACCTCTGCTATGATTACACTCGTTGGTTCAAGATAGCTTTTCGCCTGGGCTTCCCCACGCCATTGGCAATCCTCGGAGCTCCCCACCGAGCCTTCCTGTTGGCCAGAAGGCCGATCCAATCTCGGACAAAGGGTCAAAGAACAATCCATCAATGGATGGATTCCGAAGATTATGTCATTTTCTAATCGTTAACTGAATGCTTACTACACCACTGAAAGCCCTGGTGCTTTGGCCTTTCGAAATGATTAACACGATATGGGCCATTACTATACGCTAATAATAGACGAAGTTATCCGCGATGTGTCTAAATAGAGGCATGGCCATGCGCAGTTTTTGTGGGAGATTCTCAATGAATTCATTCTGTTTCAACGCCAAAGAAATAAAAGAGAAGTGTAGTCCTACTGTACTACCAGTAGCTTAAGTTAGTCTTCGTTTGTTTACGTGTATATATATACCCAAACCAATTCCCTCTACCTTCATATGCGATGAGGGTTATAGTGTTAAATGGTTCCACCATTGAAAGGGTATGCCGACTAGACATAAATAAATATGAATGGAGTTCAATCGATATAGTCTAATAGCGAAACTACTTGATTTTGGAGAAGAGAGACATAGTAAACAGCATCATCCACGGGTCAGATGAATAATTGTGGAGCTTCCTAATGCCCACCTGGGAAGGTGAGGGGGGTCATCTATGGAATACAAACAATGTGATTTCTGATATCCTGAGTTCCAGCAACGCAATGTTCTCCAGACGGTTGGCCCTCAAAGATGGTGTTATCAAGCTAGACTCATAGATTGTCCTATCATGTCAAAAAGCGGACAAAGAGGGGAACTCCGATTACCACCAATTCGGCACTACAAAGCTCGGACAAGTCTACCGATGCCTTATCATCTACACAATTTTCGGAGAAAAATGACCAAGGAAGAAAAGTCCATCATCCTCGGAGAACATCATGCCTCAGATAGTAGTTCGGTTGACTGCCCAATACTCCAACTTGGGATTTAGTGCTACGTAGGATAAAGCGTCCCCAGGCTCTGAGACATAAGGACGCCATACTCGCCTCTTTCTGGCTCCATAGTATTATTTTACTGTCGATAAGTTGTCTTTCTCGAAATCACAAGTTCAGCATTGAGTAACATGAGACCGATCTTCAAATCTCTGTTGGCACGGCCGCCAGCCGCTGAGGTAAGAAATGTCTTTTTGAGACAGTCTGCGCCCCAAAGGAGGTATATCTCGGTAGCCAGAGCACATATCAATAGCTCGGCTGAGCGTGCTATGACGAAGCTACCGCCTCTAGCAGCTATGCCCACAGGTGCTTTGCTTCGATCTCTGGCATTTACAACAATAATGTCAACAGCCCTTCTCAAACCAGCAATGCATTTTATGAAACTTGTGGCCAATCCCAATGCCTTCATTTTTAGTCCGGACAGGAACCCTGTGGTCAGAATGCTCCTGCGACCGACGTTTTATAAGCAGTTTGCTGCCGGGGAGAATGAAAAGGAGGTCACGAAAACAATTCGGCATATCAAAGATCAAGGCTTTACCGGCGTTATTCTAGGCTATGCCAGAGAGATTGTCGTGGAGACACAAGGAAGAACACCTCGGCCAACAGACAATCCAACAAAGGCAGAACTGAGAGATATTGAGCTGTGGAAGCAAGACACACTCCGTACGCTGAGAATGCTCGACAGTGGCGATTTCCTTGCTATAAAGTATGTCCACAGTTGTACTCCCACATTTGCTCAATGTTGACATTCGATGCTTTTTTTTTCCAGATATACCGGAGCGGGTCGTATCGCAGTCGATGCGTGTCTCGCAGGGGAAGCACTGCCTCCAAAGTCAATCGAGCTCGCAATGGACGAGATTTGCAATGAGGCACGGAGCCAGGGATCCAGGATCTGGATTGATGCGGAGCAAACACACTTACAACCCACTCTGGACCGTTGGGCCATTGATCTCATGAAGAGACACAATCGGGATGGTAAAGCACTCGTTTATAATACCATTCAAGCGTATCTCAAATCATCCCGCGAGAATGTTCTGAGTCACCTGCGCGCTGCCCAAAATGGCGATTGGACACTGGGGATCAAGTTGGTCCGTGGCGCCTATATTGCCAATGAGCCCAGGTCACGGATTCATGATACGAAGGAGGAGACCGACGAAGCCTACAACAAAATTGTTAGCTCGCTCTTGCGTCAAGATTTCCCAGTCGATGGTGACCACGGTGTCTTTCCTAAAGTTCAGTTATTTGTGGCATCTCACAATGTGTCATCCATTAGACAAGCTTATTCTCTGCATTCCCATCGGGTTCGAGATGAGATGCCAACCGTCTATGTTGAATATGGCCAATTGATGGGAATGGCCGATGACGTGAGCTGCGAGCTTCTCATTCACCGAAGGGAAGATTTACAATCAACCGACGAGAAGACTCGTTTGTCTGCTCCAAAAGTTTTCAAATGTCTGTCCTGGGGTAGCACGAGTGAGTTGGTTCAGAATCTCTACCGCCGAGCGGTGGAAAATACCGATGCTGTCCAAAGAACCGAAAACATGGCCAAAGCCTTACGTGGGGAGCTATTGCGGCGGGTGTTCCGACTTTCATCATGAAATATGAGAACATGAGAACATGAGAACAATATTTACGGCCAATCTTTATGTTATTACTCTTGTACCTAGCTTACAGAAAGTGCACAACAATCAATCCAGACTTCTGGTCATGATCCACATTGTGATCACTCACATATAGCGATGACTTGTGACCTGCCGGTGATGTCAACGGGTGTTAGCTCCAAGCCTTCTCTTCACTACAGCCCTGTCTATAGTTATTCTCTGGATGGAAATAGTATAGCATCACTAGCATTATTGAAACTAATACGAGATCTGCCCGTAATTTGACCTCAAGTAGCATTCCAGAACCAGTTCTCCGTGTCGACAAATGGGGATCCTGGAATTTGCAAGTCATCAACATCAAGCTGATCGATCACTGAAAGTATTTGCTCTGACATTAGCCCAACCCCATCTGGTTCATGGAACCAATCGAGGCCACCATGTTCATCTAAATCCGGAGCGTTCATCGTAATGTGTGAGGTTTTCGAATCAATGTCATTACCGGAGGTATCAACGCCATGGTCCAAGAGACCCTCAAACTCTCCATCATCTTGGGTTGCTTCTAAGGCAAGGGCAGTATTCTGGGCAGGATCACAGGGCTCGTTATTAGAGCTTGGGATGGTGACAGGGATGAGGTTGATCAGATATTCCAAGCTTTCAAGCTCGCGTTGTCGAAATAAGGCTATCCGATTTTCCCTCAAACAGAGATCCTCCAAAACGGCTTTCCCAACTCGGTAAGACTCTTCATGAAATTCTTGAGGCAAAATAGCCGACACCACTTTCAGGGTAAACAAAGATGCAAAAATATTTTCAAGGTCAAAGGGAAGAAAGGTCTCTATTGGCGAGCAGTGTTAGCAACGAAGTACTCCAGGAGTCTGCGAAGACAACCCACGAAGCAAGTTCTTTTCATGAAGAACGGCCAAGATTTTCACCGACTTCTTGGCGGAGTCCACGCATGTTTCAATCAAGGTTCGCACGGATGGGCTAAGTTGTCTCGTGGAAAGGCCACCGGAAAGGCTTTCCACTCGCTCAACCACCAGAGATAGTATGAGCGGTCGGACTATGATAATAACGCACTACCAATTCGGGTCAGACCTTTAATACGACTCATCTAGGTCGGAGGGAGGTACCAGATGATACGATAAATTGAGACGAGTAGTGATTCCAGAAACAGCGTCGGCTGGGCTTTGAAACCTTTTTTCAAAAACTTCCTCCCACTCTCGGGAGAGGTCTGCCATTCGAGATAAAGCCGATTGGGCTTTGTGAAGATAAATGCTGTGTATTTTGTTGTCCACACTGTAGACATCTAGAGGATTTCGGTTAGTACTTAATCAATTTCATGTGGTCTCAATACGCGCACTATTCAAAACTCGACTCATTACTTGTGAAACTTTCACATGAAGACTGATACCAGCAGCTCTTTTAACAGAGATCATTGGATCCCAAAGATGAGCTGTCACGTCTTCATCCCGTACAGAGCTTGGGACACCCACTGATGCCGAGAATTTGATATCCATTATGTAGACCGACCACCATATATTCGTACACCTGCTGGCAAGCTTTGGTTCCAATTCGACTGGAAGGGCTCTGTGAAAACCCTCAATAAGGGCTATTCGCATTGCTTGACCTATCTTTTGTTTATGTTAGAGCGATGGCAATGATGCTGCTCATATCAAACCTACATAGCAACAGCTGGAGTCTCTCATGTCCAGCGAGTAGAGGTATAGAGCAACCAAGGCCAAAAGTTCAACGGATAGAATAGGGTCATTCCACATTTCGGTTATGTCTGGGAGCAGCGACATTGCTCTTGTGAAGTATGGAGAACAAGCTGATGACTGGCTTGTTTTTGACGCGGGCAACAATAAAGTCTCCCCAAAGGCCATGACAACCAAAAACTGAATGTACCATAATTTTGATTTCTGAACCTTTTGCTGAACATCCCCATAAAACTCATCTAAATTCTTCATAAATTCCTCGTCGTCATAGAGATGAAGGAAGTGGCCGATGTGAAAATTGACTGTATTCACAAGATAGATCGCATGGTCTTGCGAGGGTAGGGCAGTGATGTCGGCAATCCCGTTTGACTGGGCCTTTGTCCATTGGACCTGATATGCATTTCTATCTGTGATTATAGGAAGATCAAGAGGGGTGTCCGGGCACAGTGCCTTTGCCAGTGATTTCAGAATTCGGTGGGTGAAGGACCAGCTTGAGGTTGGTCCTTGGTAAACTAAAACTTGTCAGCCCTCATTCCGACAACATCGATAAAGTAACGAACACCAAACATGTTGCCGTTGACCCTCTCGCTTCACAAAGGATGGCGGTGAAACAAGCATGTTATTCTCCAGCTGATGGATTGGCTTGGATCTCGCGTCGTTGGGTTTTGGTGGCGAGAGATGTTCGTCTCCTAATTCCGGGGCTAATAAGGAATGTCAGTTTGTTGCAGATCTATGAGCGGTATGAGTGGGTATTAGGGTGCTGGGGCTCACTGGAATCTTTTCGCCGCTGAGAGTGCCTTTCTCCATCTCGGTCAATCTGACTTATTTTGCGCTTCAAGGCTACGAATTCTCTTTGAAGTGTCAAGAAATAATTCGTTGCTTCAAATGTATGGGATAGTTTACCTTCTTGAGACTGAGATGCGCCGGTCCTCAGCAAAAATACACTCTTCCCGACGTCTTCGACAGCTGTTACATGGGGGTGTTCCCGAGCACTTCACTTTTCGCGCGCGGCAATGTTGGCATCTGTATGGTGTCAGTTTGCTTTGTTAGCAACCCAATCATTATACTCACGCATTAGTGAGTTTTCTGGAAAGATTGTGTCCTTCGGACATGGTGCTTGGGTGAAGTTGGAATATGGGATATCAACTCAGGTTGGATGATAGCTGAGCGAGGAAATTAGCCTCGGGAACACTATCCGATCCATGCGGTTCTTATCTATTCTGCCATCGTACGACAAAATATGTTCTGGACTGATTGAGTAGTGTCCAAGGATAGACACTTACAGGCTGTTGGATACCTTTATTAGATTCTTGATTTAATTTGAGGAGCCTTGAACAGTTGTTTGTCTGGTAAGCTCCGTAAGTATTAACTACAGGAAACACGAGACGCATGAATGAGCATGCCAACAATTCGATCGTGGTGATTTTCGAATATCAACCTTGATATCACGGAACACTACATGCGCAGTCGGATCGCCCTTCCGATCGTTTTCAGTAGAGGGTAACTTAACCTCGGATACCATGGCCCAGAGTGCAGGTAAAAATAAATAAAAATAAAAATAGCCTTCCATTTCTTATCCTCGGTCTGTATCTCTCTATCATTTGGTTGACTGACAAGGATATTTTCGGATGTGTTTGAAGGTCGATAAAACAAGGATACATTGAGAAAAGTCTCTATAACCTTTACAAATCTGCCTTGATTGTAGAGGACCCGTTCAAAGTGACAACTTAACATAATTGGCAATGCTCGGTCACGGATGTGTTTCCATGTTGTTGCCAGGGCTGTGCGATAGCGGTGTTTTCCAGATAAGCTCCTACTCCACCTGGCCACCATCCCCCGCATTCTGCGAAGCCTATCCATAGTTTATCACTTCGGACTCAGGCTCGGGGGTCCACTCCGAGGTCATAAATGGATAAGAGGGGGATAAGAGGGGATAAGAGAAAATAAGGTCTGGGGTGATAAGGCAAAAGGCATTCCCCACAGCCCACAAGACTTAGCGCAGTAGTAATATAGACATCGGAATGCCCCTGGTTACTGGGCTCAATTCATATTCATATTCTTTATCTGCCGAGCTCACTATTCTACGATGAACAAAATCAACAAAGAGACCACCCAAGACGAAGTTCCCGACGTGGGAACTGGCGTCAGTCATAACTTGCACTCCATCGGATCTCTGAAACCTGTAACCCAGGCACAGGGTGATCTATTTGATGATGAGAATGGCGAAGTCGACTTCCGTGGAGTCTCATGGCAAGGTGCGGCGATTCTCGTCACCAAATTACAGATTGGACTTGGGGTTCTCAGTCTTCCCTCCACGTTCCACGTCTTGGGTTTCTTTCCCGGTATCCTTTGCTTCCTCGTCTTGGCCTTGATCTGCACCGTGGCTGGTTATGTATGTGGTAATGCCAGACAGTATTATCCACATATGCACAGCATTGGTGATGCGGCAGAGTTGCTCTTTGGCAAAGCAGCACGGGAAATTGTTGGTGTGATCTACTATATCTATGTCGCCTTGGTCGCTGGTGCTGGGATGCTCGCGGTATCGGTCGCTCTCAACGCTGTATCTAGCCATGCAACATGCACCATGATCTTTCTCGCTGTTGCTTGTGTTTTCTCGTTGGTTGTTGGTACCGGCTTTAGGTCTCTGGAAAAAGTGTCCTGGATCAGTTGGGTGGGTGTGGCTGGGATTATCGCCTCCGTATGGGTCACCGCAATTGCATGCCTGACTCAAGATCGACCAGCTGCGGCCGTACCAGATCAGCCTATCAATCTCGATATACGCGCCTTCCCGAAGACTACCTTCATCAAAGCAATGTCTGCAATCGCTAATCAGCTATTTGCTGTCGGCGGATCTGGAACATTCTTCACAATCTCGGCCGAGATGAAGCATCCGCACTTGTTTACTCGATCGCTCCTTTGCGGCCAATCATTCATTATTCTGACAAATATTGTGATCGCTTCTATAGTTTATGGCAAGGTTGGCCAGTACATAGCTAGTCCCGCCTTGGGGTCGGCTGGCCCGCTGATCAAGAAAATCGCTTACGGGATTGCCCTTCCAGGCTTGTTGGTTACGGCTGTTCTATACAGTCACACTGCGGCAAAGTATTCATTCGTGAGAATACTACGTGGTACGCGTCATCTACAGTCAAACACAATGGTACACTGGGCTGTGTGGATTGGATCTATGACTGTCACGGTGGTTTTTGGCTTTATTATCGTCGGTGTTGTACCCTTTTTCGACGACTTTCTGAGTCTGGTTGGCGCACTTTTCAATCCGGTATTCACGAACATTATTCCTGGCTTTATGATGCTCTTCTTTATTGGAAGGAAGCCAGTTAAAGCATTTGAAGGAAGCCTGTCTTCGAACATGGACAATTCAACATCAGCGAATCATTGGTCCGTCGATGCGTTTAGGGCCGCTAAATGTGGCTGGAAAAATGCTATCGGATTCGCATTTGCATGGTTTATGATCATCACAGGTGGTTTGATAATCGTGGGAGGTACCTATGCAACCACCCTAAGCATTAAGAACGCTTACCGTGATGGCGAAATATCAGGCGTCTTTTCTTGTGGTGATAACTCTTAGATACCTTCTGTGAGCTGCACACTGCAATGATCCCATTATGTCGTCGGAAGATATAGTGGAGTATGGTTTTCTGGGAATACGGAATTGTTTTGTATGACTACAAGAATAGTACCTAGTACCTAGTGATCGGACAACTTGAAGAACAACGGATTGAACATGTCTCTGTCTTACAGCCTAGAGTTCTACGTATTGATATTGATAGGTCATTTGATGGAGAGTATCCCGCGGCTAAGCGAGTGGAAGTTGTCTAAGACTGGGTATTTATTAGTCTCCAGTGGCAAATATGCTGCGGAACTCTAGATTAACAGTTTCAGACTGGCACGCTCCAAGGGATAGTATAATAATGTATCCAAGTTAGTTGATATCTGAGGTTAGCGCTAGTCATATCCGAAGTACGTAGCTTAGGCGGGAATAAGTAGTCGTAGTCGTTCTCTGCAATTTTAACCTGCCTTGTTTCGCCGTCAACATACTACAACCTTTATTCGCTGTGGAAAAGGGGACAAAGAGAAAAAAACAAATGATTGCAGTCAATGGATCATTCAAGGTATAAACAAGAAACATAGCGATCATTAGAAATAACTATAAGAAGTTGCCCTTTGTAAAACGTGTGTTATAATCCGCGGCCTTCTTTACCATCTCTCGGCGCTGGGCGCTAGATATCTTTGAAGCAACTGCCATATCCTTCTCTCGATCAAATGCGCGCGCACTTGGATCATCATCTTCTTTCTCAGCCTGATTTGGGTTCTCTAAGCGAGTGTTCTTCCCAGTCATGTCCTACAACAAAAACACTTATATTAGAACAAATCAATGAACACGGAGAGGATGAAGTATGAAGTGCCGTTCCGAGGGAAGTATATGCCAAAAAAAAATTACCTTGTATTTCTTGATTTGGTCCTCCATCAATTTCGCTTTTGAAGCACCTTTGTTGTCCCCGGGCTGATTGGTTGAAGCAGCAACGCCCATAACTGCATCCTGTAGTCGTCTCATTCGCTCCTCTGGAGTCTCCACCCATGAGGAGTCCATGTTCTTAGGCGCCGTGGCTGATTTGCCTGTATTGAACTTGCGATTTCGTAGTTGTGTAGGGTCGACTTTGGAAGACCAGTCGGAATGGGAAGGAGGTTGCAACATCCATTGATCTCGCTGGCTTTCTTTTTCCACTGGTTTAGGTATATCAGGAGCCGCAAGCTCTTGCTGCACATGATCTTTCAGTGGACCAGACGGAGGAAGGCTTGGACCGAAATCATCATCGTCGTCGTCGTCATCGTCATCATCGTCATCTTCTTTGCTAGTTTCACTGTGTGCTGCGTCGGCCTGAGGCGGAGGGAGAGAAGGTCCGATTACCTTCCGCTGCTTCGAGACCAATCCGGGCTGAAGATCATCTGTATTCCCATCAAATTTCCGTTTTTCTTTAGAATCCATTGTTGAACTAGACGAGATATGTTAGGAAAAAGAAGTCGAGAGAAGTCGCGAAGGAGAAATGGCTGGATCTCTTATCGGAACTTTTCCCCCTTATCGTGTATTGTAATATTGTAACAAAGCTGATGTCATCAGAAAGGTACGGGAACCTATTGGTCCACTTTATTTTGTATGGAGACCTATGTACATCTGTAACACAGTAAGCTTCACTTTGGTACAACAAATACCATATCTTGAAACATGTATCCATGGATGTGTGTTCAATGTTTCCTCCTTCGCAGCCCAACCCATTCAACCCATTCAACGCTCTTATACCTTGTCCTCTGTGATATAATTTCAACTTCCCTTTCTTTTTGACATGCATGACTAACTGATACAATACATCGGGATACGCCCTGTTTTTTTTTGGGTATCTCTCACATCGAGACCGCTTTTTCGACCCCGCATGGCATGCTCATAAACAAACACACCGATAAGACCCAAAGTGTCTTAAATCAACTGATTCCTCCCCTCCCTTCCGATGCTTATTCTCTGCCGACCACCTTCATATTCAATAGCATGTTCAGAGCTGTCATAGATTTCGAGGATTAGACAATGGGCCATCCCCCAGAAGCACATGGGAAACTTGACATGCCCACGGAGAATGGAAGGGAGATCTGTCAATCTACAGACAAACTTCAAGATCTGACCACTCCTAACGAGTGTCAACCACTTGGATCTACACTTTTACAAAGTCAAGCATCACCCAGGGTCCCTCGGAGATTCGTGGTCCAGCCCATCGAAACCCTATCGCGAAGCTCAAACGTCCAACGGCCAGCTTTGAGCGGAGCAAGTCAACCCGCTCTATCAAAGCCCGAAATACATTCAAAAGAACCCAGTGAACATCGACCAATCAGAAGATTTCTACCTGAACCAATTGAAACAAGCAAAGCTAGTAATAGACGGTCTCTTTCGACTTCCGAGGTACACGAGAGAAATTCTGCGTCACATAGCAAACCATCAACGGCTCCAAGAAGATTCAAACCCGACCTGATAGAAACTGCCACCCACTCGGTTCGAAAAGGGAAACCTGTCCGGTTTCCCCAACGGCACAATGCTGTGGGATCTTCAGCACCCGATACAACCATTTGTCCAGACACGGCATCATGGTTAGATCCAAACCCCCATGCCCATACTTATCTGCCATCCGAGTCTCAATTTTCGTATGCCAATATCCTGCGCCGACAACAAGCCCGCAGACACTCATTTCGAGTCCCAGATCTTCCATCGATCCCCTCTGATAGCAGCGAAGAATCTGATAACTCCAGATCGCATTCAGCGTCCACTTCACCGCCTGGGCCTTCCAATCAAGCGACACGAGACTTACACACGAATAACCTACCTCGTGAAATCTGCAACGAAGAACTCTCGGAATTCTTACTCTCTATTGCTGCTCGATCCGCGCAGATCGAGCTGAAGGAGCAGGCATTGGCTGCCTTTCCCAACGAACAAGTGTACGAGCCTGTTGATCATTTTGCCATCGACGAAGATGATGGAGATTCCGACGATTATGATATGTCAATGAAGTATCATCATCTCAAGTCTCGACGACAATCTTCGGCAGATTTGTCCTGGGAACTTGAGTACATGCGCCACCACAAGGAGGAGGCTGAAATGAGGATACGGGCTATGGGTGCCTCTGGACAACCTAAGCCTTCATCAGAGCACAATAAGAAGCGCAAGAGCCCACCCATGCTTGGCAATGACATCGTCATTCCACGAAGCGCCTCACCCGAGGGAACAATATGTGAGCACTCCAGTACCGATGTGGCTTCTCGTGACGTGCATGATGTTTGTAATGGCTGCGGGGACCTGTGGTACGCATCCCCTCCTCGAGGCAGCGGAAAGGGTGCTGGTCTTTGGATGGGCACTTGTTGCAAGAACGAGGGCCAAGAGCGAGAAGTCCACGGCCTCCTACCTGGGATTGTCACCCCCATGCCTCGTATCGACGAGGCTGGCATTAGCATGGGACTCAGCCCATCTCCTTCCCATACACATCTGGATCGTCTCGCAGCTTCGCCTGGAAACCATAGTTCCCGCAAGCCGGCTAGCCCTAATCTCCAGAAAGTCATCGACTCCGAATTCCATGATGGATTTGTGACTCAAATTTATAATTACTTGTCTCTGGGTTACCCGTGCCTTGCCCGTTCTTATGATTACGAACTCAGCCGAATTTCGGGCATCTCCGTTGAGGATCTTCGTCGGGACGACTTGCAAACTGACGCTAGAGGCTATGTTGTAGCCCCGGAGGCGAATAATCTTGCAGATGCCTGTGCACGATGGAAAGCTCTCCGTCTATACATTCGGGAATGGGCGAGGCAAGAGCCTGGCATGGCTGAAGAAGAAACCAACCTTGAAGCCTGGGGACTGCCAGAACGGAGAGGTAGCTGGGCCATTTGAAATACTTGGAAGACCTAATTTGTATGTTATGATTGAGAAGCGGGCATGTGTGATATAGACGGGTGCATATTAAATTCACGCAATACTGTGGCTATTGGGTCTGGCGTTCTTGATTTTTTATTTTTTATTTTTCGGCAGGCTTGGAATTATGCACGTGGAGCATTTCTTATGATACTCTACTACAGGGACACTATTGTGTCCGACGATGGATTTTATGATTTTTAACTTGATCGAGAGAGTGGGGAGCTAGTTTCAATTACAATTGCTCCAATATCTTGCTTTCTCTTCCTACTCCACTATAACGATATCAATAATTCTATGGACACAAATCAGGGAATAGGAACGGGATTATATAAAAACCTTTTTATAAGTTAGATCTTTTGCAGTAACGTGAAGGATTACTATATAGGTAAATTGATTAGTTAGATTACCTAGTATATTTATAACCTAAGCAGGGTAGCCACCCACCCAATTGTATTAATTTCAAATGTAGATATCTCAACCAAAACTCCATTAAATTGAATGCACTAAAATCAGCTATCTAGCAGGGCATCTATTCAATTTATGCCCTACCTCTCTGCACTCACTACATCTTGGTGGGGCCCGCATACGTGGTTCTAAAGCCAATCCATCATGCTTAGCAGTAGTAGAGGGAGGTGCTCCATCTGCTCTCACTAGTTTGTGATATGTGTCACCAAAACCCACTCACGTGTGATTCTATTGCATGTTTCCCTTTCGAACCCTCTCATGAACGATGCCCGGGAAAATCTTCTGCTCTGGTAGACCATCTGTCCCCCCAACTCCTGCTCCGAGAGCAGGGCTGCCATTGGAAGAGAACTCACCCGTTCCAAGGCGAGGTGATCGAGCTAGGTATTTCGATGGAGTCGATGGGGAGGTAGCCATCTGGTTTGGAACATGAGCCTCGCTGGGGGAGGCATCGATAGTGTTGGCTGCACTTGAACCTAGCTCAGACCGCGACTCGAGTTTCTGTGCGGACTGATCTAAGAAGGGGTGGTTTTCAATGTCAGTCTGCCGCGTAATTCCTGATCATTCCTTCGAGATAGATTTACCATGATTCGAGGACACCACCTCCCCTGGTGGACCTGGAGCCAAGCTCTTCTGCTCTCCGGTCCCATTGCCCTCGGAGTATCGCTCGATCCTAAGAAAACGATGTATGGTTAGCCCCATTTCCTTAACGCGAAAGACATCATGAGCAACTCACAGGGACAATTCTCCGAGCAAAGTCTCATGTCGGAATGCCTCGCGAATATCTGGTACATTGCTCTTTGCAACATTATTGCCAGCGGTTCCAGGAATGGAACAGTTCGAGCCGAGCCATCTTTGTTTCAGGGAGAGTTCAAATCCACTTTGGTCAACTGAATGTTTGGCGAGTTCGCACATGTCAACTGCGCTGAATTTGTAGATCTGTGCTGCGACTGAGTATTCCTCGATGAGAGGCTCCTTTGTGAATGCAAACTGCAATGGATCGTCGGTGGACAAAGACACATTGAGTCCTCGTTTGAAGAAGGTAGCGCAGGGGTTCTTATCATACGTGAGGAACAAAGCGTTGTTACTAAGTGGTGACATAGCAATGCCGATCTGATCCAGGTAGTAAAGGTATTGCAGGAGAGGTACCTTGCGCAGCAAGATACCATGGCTGATGCTGTGGCAGCAGAGGAAGCCGACAGCCAGATGATCCGGGTCGCCTGCCTCTCCGCAATGAGGCCGTAGAACAAATGTGTTGAATCCTCGGCGTTTCCGCCAGTTGTTGAGGGAGGCAATGTTGGCGAACATGAAGTATAACCAATAAGTGTAAGGGGGATTCTGTTTGGTGTTCCACTCTCGTGGGATGGGATACTTTCTGTACAGCCGGCGCTCGGGCTTGCTTTCGTCATCCACACTGTCGAATCCAACAACTCGCTGGAGGAAGATGTGGAGTTTGGGATGACTAGAAGGATCCTTGGTCACTTCAAACAACGGCTGGAAGACATTGGTGATGACTTGTTCATAGTTCTCCATCATGCCGCTTGCTTTGTAGACATCATAGAGACGAGGCACTTGAATGAGCCAGCGGACATTAGGCGAGAACAACTTGTTGTCCACCACCCAGGCCGCAAGCTTGTCCCATTCCTGAATGGAACGACCGTAGATCGAGATTCGCCATTCCACCATTTGGTATTTGCTAGATTCCAAGTCTGAGATCACTTCCTTGGTAATCTCTGCAAGGTAGCGACCTTTGATGTAATTGTCTGTTTTGAGGAAAATTTCACGCAGTCGGGATTCTCCAACCGGATTATACTTCAAATTAAATTTGTCAAATCGGTGGAAAGAGTCGGTGTGTGCCTATGAAGTCTGAGTCAGTAATAGTAATAGTAATACCTGTGGCCTAAGAGTGAGCGTAGGGGGGGGCGAGCAAATACTGATATTTTCAGACTGCATCTTCCTTCATCTATAGACTTTGACGAATCAAAGACAAGGGATGTGTTATGAGGGACTTACGTGCATATCCAAAGTATCAATACTCAAGTCATAAGCAGTCAAGTTGATACTCTCAAAGACCTCTTTCAAAGTCAGATGTTTTCCATCTCGGAAAAGAACGACTTCGTCCGGGGACTTTCTCATCTTGCTCTTGATGAAGCGAAGAAGATGCTTCTGGTTCATGCATGCCGAATGATGAACGTGGGTGTCCACCTTGCGCACGTTGTAGAAGTCCCTATGAGGGACCTTCTTGCTGTCTGCCATTTCCTGGTATTCGTTAAGCAGCGTATACAATTGGAATTTGCCCTCCAAGTACGACAGCCGCTTGAACGCAAAACTCTTAGCAGGTCCATCGGTCGACACATCCACAACAGCGTCCAGATCCATATAGAAATCACGCAACGAGGGAATCTGGACAACAGGTGTCTGCTGGTCAGCAGCAGCCTCAGAATCAAAGACCTGGTATACACTACTGCCATCCAGCCTGTACGTCCACGATGATTCTTTGGGCAGAGGCATCAATTCCTCCATGTCAAAATCCTCGCCAATGTCTTGACCCATTTTCCTCTTCTTTCCTCCAAGGTCAGATGGGTCACCAAGGTTGCCAGGTTGGTATTCTTTGCCGTCATCCCACGCCGGTTCTGGAGGCGGAGGATAGATCTCCCAGTCCGGTTGGTCCTTTGGGTCATTGCCGGGTCCCTGCAAAGAAAGCTCCATGTATTGAGATCTCAGATCAAGTAGTTTCTTGATTTTGCAGTAGATAGCATTCAGCTCAGACGTCACAGCATCACTGCTAGACGCAAATCCACTAACAACCTGAGGGCCCCCAATCCCCACACCGGCGCTTTGCGGATTCTCCACCGAGTATGGTCCCTGTTCAAGGGCAGCCCCTAGAAGCGCCGCCTGGTTTCGGGCAGAAAGGTTCGCCTCATCTTCATCATCTTCGAGGTAATGGGACGCAGAGGGATCGGGCTCATTAGCGGACTGCAGGCGTAGTGTCGAGGGTTCGGATTCGAAGACCATAGATCCCTCGCGAGAGACCCGGCCTTGAGTGTTCATCGGGTCCGGGAGGTTGATCGGTGAGGCTTCCAGGTGTTCGGCTGCTGAGCGGGCTGAGGCCACTGGGCTCAAAGGCAGGTTGGTGTCGTTCCGCGCGGATAACTGATGATGTTGGTAGAAGAGTCTTGACTCGGCGTGACTCATCGACTTCTCATAGGCATAGTCATAGGTGGCCGTTTTCTGCTGTTGATCTCTGGGCAAAATATCCTCTGCGGGCTGATCTAGGGCATTGGGGCTTTCATGGAGAGGAGAGTCCACGGGACCCTTGAGAGTCGGAGATAAAGTAGTTGATTCATCGTTAGAGGAACCAGCGGCCGAGTTGGCATTCCGACTGGAACTGAGATCGGATTGAGGAGGTCCCATGACTGCTTTCCCCCCCTTGCTATATCTTGTGTGTACCTTGTATAACTGAGGAAAGTCAATAACTTGGCTTGGGGTTTCACACCCAAGTCAACGTGATTTCAAATGAAGAAAGTAATTGAATTAGAATAATTAGAAAGCAGATATTCAACCCAAAAGAGATAAGAAAAGAGAAAACGGAAAAAACGGAAGAAAAGAAAAAAAAAAAATCTTCTCTCAAAAGCTCAAGCTCCCCCACTGTCGGTGAGAATTGGGGGGGAGGAAGTCCAGGCCTGGAGAACCTGTAAAATACATACACATAAATACATCTACATAGTAATCAGTATACATCTCCAACTATTACTATAGTAGCTTTGGGATTCTATTAGGTGGGGTATTTTGATTTGATTTGTATTCCATTTACACTGAATCCAATAACCATTTCCAGATTATTCTAACGTTATGTAGTATACATTTATATATATTTATAAGGTGAAGCTAATATACATAGTTAGCTATAACTATGTATATACTAGTAGTACATGCATGTATTGGTTATACGAAATATATTACACCACCTTTCCCCTAACCTCTCCTCTCCCTCTCCCTCCCTCTCTCTCTCCACCTTTAGGCTTCATCGTTTTCCTTCTCTCAATATTTTCCCTTGATTCTGTACTTATCCTTTGTCGCAATATCCTCATCTTGAAAGCAATTCATCCCCTGTTGCTCCTATTCCATTTCCTCTTCCATTTGCTCGGTCAGTGTTTACAATAGAGTCCACCTACGTCAACTCCGTCTTCTCCTATCTATCCACACCTCCAACTTATCTCACACCACAATAAGAGATTTGACCACTTTACGCTAACACTGCATATGAGATACAGATATTGTAACAACAAAAAAAGCAAACACCCCTCCCACGTGGACACATCCAAAACTTGACAAGCTTCCCCTTCCCTCTCCCCGCCTATCCGCCGGAAGTCATGGCTTCTCTCAATCTCTCGTCCAATGGCCCCTCGATATCGAAAAGTTATCAGACAGTGGTGAATGCACCACCCCCGTCTGGGAATGGGTCTCCCACTTATGGCCAATGGGCTGTCTACTCGGTTTCTACCCCGCTTGTCAGTGCCTTCCAGCACGATGGAGGCAAGGAGAGTGTCCTTAAGGTTCAGAGCACCGGAGGTTAGTGATTCCCCCCTCCTCCAAGCCCCATTATCTCACATTGACAAATCCTACTATCAGAGGGTGAATTGGCCGATCTCATCGAGGAATTTTCCGAAGGGCGGGTGCAATTCGCCTTTGTGAAGGTGACGGATTCCAACACCGGTCTTCCCAAGAACGTTCTCATTGGCTGGTGTGGAGAAGGTGTGCCGGAGCGAACAAAGGGTTACTTTACCAGCCACTTGGCTGCAGTTGCCAAGTTCCTTCATGTGAGTTTCCTTTTTATGACGCAACTCCTGCGGTGTGAGACTGACTCAGCTGGATAGGGATACCATGTGCAGATCACAGCCCGAGCAGATGGGGACCTGAGCCCCGAGGGCATCGTCCAGCGGGTGGCAGATTCCTCTGGATCCAAGTATTCAGCAGGCGAGGCTTCTGCCCCAACCCCAGCCCCCCGGCCTGCCGTGGCTAGCAAGCCTGCTTTCACACCGACTCGATCTGGGGGTATCACCCCCAGCCCAGTTACCCGCACACAGCCCACACCTTCAAGAGCTGGCCTGAACGATGATGGATGGGGTGCAGATGCCCCTCCCGTGACTCGCACGCAATTGGAAAAGGTACAGCCGGCTTACCAGCCCACAAGAGTGAACCTGCAAGAACTCAAGGCAAACCCCACAGCGAGTCGCCAATCTGCCGCTACCGCCTCGGATGACTCTAGCGACGTGGTTAAAGGTGGTTACCAGCCAGTGGGTAAAGTTGATATCGCTGCAATTCGGAAGCAAGCTGCCGCATCCGGTCAGCTGAAAGATGAGCGCCCGGCAATTATCAAGGGCTCTTATGAACCCGTTGGCAAAGTTGACATCGCTGCCATTCGAGCTAGAGCACAGAAGCCGGAAGGCACCAGTGACAATGTCACACCAACCACCGCCGTCAACCAACAGCCAACAACCTTGCCCGAGCGACCTGCGCCCTCTATTGCCTCGGAGCGCTTGACCAGCCTACCTAAACCAAAGGTTGCCAACAAGTTTGGCTCTAGCCCCTCCTTCCCAGGAACAAAGCCACCCCTCCCAACTGGTCTGGGGCCTAAGCCAACCACGAGCGCACAGATTGGAGCTGCAAGCCGTACTTTTGCTGACGAGGGGGCAAGACACCAGCTCAAATCTGGGCAGAGCGCAAGGCCAAGGAGCGCGGAGTGGCTTCGTCATCCGGAAGCACCGAGCCTACCCCGACCCCCACCCCTGCCCCGATTCAAAGCCAAACTAGTGGCCAGACCGAGTGGAAGAGCTCCTACGCGGGCAAGTCCTGGGCTCCTGTTCAAACCGCACAGGATAAATCACATGTTCCCGAACAGCCTGTTGATGCAAAGGCCAATGATCAACAAGAGGACCAACCGCAACCTCATGTGAGTGACATTCGTGACCAATTCGCCCATGACACGCCCGCGCCTGCACCTGCGCCCGCGCCACTTGCTCCTCCTGCTCCTCCTGTTCCACAGGCCAGTCGCCCTGTTCCTGTACCAGGACTATCCTCCGGGCCTATCGAGTCCGAACCTGAGAATGACGCCCACCAGGCTCTTCCTACTCCCCCACCGCAGCCCCCTCGCTCCCCGACACCCCCCACTCCCCCGGTGCGTGAGAGCTCGCCGATTCAAATTGCCATGCCGGTTGGCCGCAGCGCCGCCGACAGCGTTACGGATGCCCACGAGGAACAGCATTCTCCTCCCCCTGCTATGCCTGTTCGGAGCCTCCAAGAGGTTGTTCCAGACGAAAGAGATATTGAGGATGATTCTCACGATCTGGGCCGTGCTACGGCCGAAGAAACTGCCCCTCAGCAGCAGCATGAGCAACCCGAAGGCGGACCGCGAGCTCTGATCCAGTACGACTACGAGAAGGCCGAGGATAATGAGATTGAATTGCGAGAGGGAGAGTATGTGACCGACATTGAAATGGTGGACCAGGATTGGTGGGTAGGTGTCAATGCTCAGGGTGAGCGTGGTCTCTTCCCGGCCAACTATGTGGAGATTGTGGAAGACAACGAACCCGCGTCACACGCAACAGCTGGTTCCCACCATTATGAAGCAGAGCCAGAGCCAGAGCCAGAGCCTGCTACTGCCTCCGTCCCAGCCGCACCCACCCCTGCCGCGGCTGCTGCACCGTCGGCGGCTACTCCCAGCTCCAAGGGTGTCACAGCTACAGCTTTGTATGACTATGAAGCCGCCGAGGATAACGAGATCGGATTCCCTGAAGGCGTGAAGATTACCAACGTGGTAAGTGGAACAATCCCTGTCTTTCTCGGCCTTTACGCCTTTGCGCTATCGCTATGTACAGTGCTAACCTGAGTGTAGGAATTCCCGGATGATGACTGGTGGCTTGGTGAGTACAATGGCAAGCAAGGTCTATTCCCTGCCAACTACGTTCAACTGGACGAGTGATTGGATCATACATAGATACTCCAACTTGAGCAATGCGACAAGGGGGACATTCAAATTCTATTGATTCGCCGAATTAGATCTAACTATGTATGTATCCTGGATTCTTCTCGAGTATCAAAATACCCAGTTCACTACCAATTTCAAACGGAATCGAGTTAATAAAGCTCGTTCGAATAAGTATTTGCCTTATAGATGGACATCTGTCTTATTCTTCTTATACTTCCTATCCTATATCCTTTCTGTTCTTGATGTACTCCGTAGTATCTGTATCGAATCAACGACGTCATGACCGGGAGCACCTGCTTACATCAGCATCACGTGTGCCGAAAAAGTGGCCATAAACAATGTTCCCAAGGTTCCAAGGAGAGAGTTGCTTAGGCCTACAGGGATCCCCGTGACCGTTTGCACGCGACTTTCACTTTTGCGTGTACCTTTTTTTTTACCTTTTCCTCTTTTGTTAACTCCGGGCCCTAACTCTTACCTCTGCGTCTCAAGGTGCCTGCCTTCAGTTCGACATCATGACATCGCTGGGTGAGGATCTGCTCGTGACAGTGAACAAGCTTCAGGATCTGGTCTTCAATACCATTGGGAATGATTCCTTGGATTTGCCCCAAATTGTGAGTCTGGTTAGGTAGAGAGCTCTCGGGGTTGTGAGAGGGAGAGTCGTCATTTGATACCCGGTCAACCTAAGACTAATCCCCACCTCCCTCTTAGGTTGTTGTTGGTTCCCAGTCATCCGGAAAGTCTTCGGTCCTAGAGAATATAGTCGGAAGGGACTTTCTACCAAGAGGTAGTGGAATTGTCACCCGACGGCCCCTAATCCTGCAGCTTATCAACGTGCCCAGTGAACGTGATGATAAGCCGGAAAACGATGAGATTCATATCCCGCATACGGCTGCTAGTGTTGCCGGTCAACACGAATGGGCCGAATTCCACCACCTTCCGGGGCGCAAGTTTGATGACTTTGGACAAGTGAAGCAAGAGATTGAAGCGGAGACGGCAAGGATCGCAGGAAGCAACAAGGGCATCAATAGGCAACCGATCAATCTCAAGATCTTCTCGCCCCATGTGCTCAACCTCACCCTTGTGGATCTGCCTGGACTGACGAAAGTGCCCATTGGCGACCAACCGTCTGATATCGAAAAACAAACACGTACCTTGATTCTGGAATACATCGCCAAACCGAACAGCATTATCCTTGCGGTCTCTCCGGCGAATGTCGATTTGGTCAATTCCGAGGCGCTGAAGCTTGCCCGCCAGGTGGATGCAATGGGCCGGAGGACGATTGGTGTGCTATCAAAGCTGGATCTTATGGACCATGGTACCAATGCGATGGACATCCTATCTGGACGCGTGTATCCTCTAAAGCTTGGATTTATCGGTGTTGTCAACCGGTCTCAGCAGGATATCCAGTCTGGAAAATCGCTCTCCGATGCGTTGCGGGCAGAGTCTGAGTTCTTCCGGCATCACCCAGCTTACAGGAATATGGCCAACCGTTGCGGTACACACTTTTTGGCCAAAACCCTGAACACAACCCTGATGTCTCACATTCGAGACCGGCTTCCGGATATCAAGGCTCGGCTGAACACCCTAATGGGTCAAACTCAGCAAGAATTGGCCAGCTATGGAAACAAACAGTTCAGTGGTGAAGAACACCGGGGATCATTGATTCTTCAGCAGATGACCAGATTCGCCGCTTCATTCATCTCATCTATCGACGGAACTTCATCGGAGATCTCTACCAAAGAGCTATGCGGTGGAGCAAGAATTTACTACATTTTCAACTCTGTTTTCGGAAACTCACTGGAAACAATTGATCCCACTCATAACCTGACTACCTCCGACATCCGGACGGCCATCCGAAACTCGACAGGTCCTCGCCCGAGTCTGTTTGTTCCGGAGTTAGCCTTTGATTTGCTAGTGAAACCACAGATCAAACTCCTCGAATCGCCCAGTCAGCGATGCGTGGAGTTGGTTTATGAGGAGCTTATCAAGATCTGCCACACATGTGGCAATCAAGAACTCCTGCGTTTCCCTCGTCTCCAAGGAAAGCTAATTGAGGTCGTATCTGACCTTCTTCGTGAGCGCCTGGGCCCCTGTTCGACTTACGTAGAATCTTTGATCTCAATCCAAAGAGCTTACATCAACACCAACCACCCGAACTTCCTTGGCGCCGCAGCTGCCATGTCTTCAATCATGCAGAACAAGCAGGACGAAGAAAGAAAAGCCGTACTAGCAGAGGAAAAAAGAAAGCGCGAGAAGCGACGTCAAAAGGAATTGGGAGCTCCCAATGGAACTACGGGAGGTCCCGACGAAGAAGAACATTCTGACAAGCAAAACCTTCCCATTCGAAGCCACTCCTCTAAGGGATCGCGGAGCATGTCTCCTCACGTTGGCCGCACAGGTGAGAATGGCATTGCTGCCACTCTGAATGGCGCTCAATCAAACCATGCTGCCTTCGGTGGTGCCTCAAACACTGCCCGGGACTCGTTCCTGAACTACTTCTTCGGCAAAGAAGGTACTCACAACATGGCCATGCCGCCAGCAGGCATGAACACCAACCGGCAAGGGCCACATGCTGCTGAGCCCAGCATTAGCCAGAGCATTCGGCGTGCCGAGGTTCGGGCTCCCATTATGCCAACTGAGGAGTACACCGCACCACCGGACTACGGCGGTGAAATTTCCGCCTTCGTAAGTACCACCGCGTAGCCGTTGTTAAGCTTCACATGCATTTAACTGACCTCCACTCTTATAGCCCCATGAGAACACAGAGCCTGCACTTACGGACCGTGAGATGCTCGAAACCGAGCTCATTCGCCGTCTCATCTCATCATACTTTAACATTGTTCGAGAGACCATTGCAGATCAGGTTCCCAAGGCTGTCATGCACCTCCTTGTCAATCACTGCAAGGACGTAGTGCAAAACAGACTCGTGAGCGAACTTTATAAAGAAGATCTTTTCGGCGAGCTTCTCTACGAGGATGATGGCATCAAGGCTGAGAGAGAGAAGTGTGAGCGGCTATTGGAAACATACAAGGAAGCTGCCAAGATTGTGGGCGAGGTGCTATAGATGGTTCTCTGTTTTTATTATTTTGATCTGGCTCGGGGGTTAGCCTGGGTGATCTTGATTCTGCGTCATGCTTGACGCCTTTCCACTCTAATTGGGTGGACGATGTTGCTTCTATCTTCAATTTATGTACAACTATTGCGGCCTGCACATGATATCGATATATCTTTCCTTTCTATTCGTGACATCAGTCGCCTCTTGGAAGTATAACCAGCTGTAAGATCGAGACATCATATGCAAAATGAATTTTTGTCTAGATATACATTGGTCCAACCCCATCTAATATGCAATATCACTGAGTCTTTTTGGCAACGCTTCGTAAACGCGCTCCCTCAAAGCCATATAGTCCACCCCCGACAAACACCAGAGTCGCGCCGACCAAGACACCCCCGGCCAAATGATTCCCGAAGAGATAGATCGACAGGAGCAGGGAAACCAACTTGCGGACATTCAAGAAAATAGTAACCGTCAACGACGACGATTTGGCCGACAAAAGATGAACTCCCCGGATACACAGGTACTGCGTCAGTGCATTCATCGCCAGATAAGCCACCTGAACCGGCAGATGCGCCAGGAAAGCCTTCACGGCCTCAATCTGGCAGATCTGCCCCAGCACCGAGAAAGCAGTGCCCCCAACCGCACTCTTCGACACCCACAGCTCTGAATCCAAATGCGACAGCAGAGAAGGCGACGAAGCCACCACCCGCCACTGACCCAGCAATTGCGGATAACTCGTCAAGAAAAGGGGCAGGGAAAGCGCATGCGAGTAGAAAAGCGCCTCTTTCCAATGATCCCTGCCGTAAGTTGCGTACAGTCGGTCGGCATAGATCCCCTGGAACGCAGAGAGAACCATCGCGAGCGCGAGGATGGTGAAGCCCGTCACAGTCGTCATTGTGTCTGTCGCACCAGAGTCGACGTGCAGAGACACACCTTTGGATTGCGCGTCGGCCAGGGCGGCGGCTGCCACGCCCACTGTCAGCATACCTACCGATGCGATCTGGCCACGGGAATAGCGTCTGCCGTTGTATATGTAGCCGATTACCATTGAAGCGACGGGGCCTGCAGACCGGAGGATTATGTGTAGTGGAACGGAGATCTTGTATGCAAATGCCCAGTTGTTGAGCAGGTTCACGCTCACAAAATATGCGGTGTATACCACCCATGATCGTAGTGGGATGGCGCGTGGGTTTAGGAATAGGGCTCGTGGTCCGGCTGAGGGGGATAAGAAGCTTGGGATGGTGAAGAGGGCGCAGATAACGAATTGGGCGAATGTTATCAAGGGGCCTATGCGAGGAACGGGGTTGGTTAGGATATGCGATGTGGTTGTTTGCGCTGGTTCTGGTTGTCGTGCTTACCGGCAGTAGGCTGCTCTCTAGAGAAGATATGTGATTAGCGTTCTGTTTGGATTCGCCGGGCTTGTTGACTTACTTGATGATCGCCTCTAGTGCAAAGACCTATACACAAGATCAGTCCTGTTTTACCCCCATAGCAGCGTTGGATATTCTCTTGACACCCACATTGGCACAGCAACCCCCGAAGATAAGGGAGACCATTAGGACCATGCTTGTCCAGCTAGGAACCGCCGCATGGGCGGCGGCAGCAACAAGGCCCGGGGCATCTTTCTTCAATTGAGCATAGTCAAGCTCATCCTCGGATTTTCGAGATCGAGGCGTGGTCGAAGCGAGGTTCGCGTTCTCTGTGTTCACGGAGACTCGAGAGCGATTGATCAGGTAGGAGTCATTGTGTCCTCGTTTCGAGGGTTCGTGATCATTGAGCATTCTATTGGAGTGTGAGTGATCATTGAGATGAATTGTGAAGGTGAATTTACCTAGGAGATTCGAAGGGCTCTGAAAGGCGAGGTGGTTAAAAGAAGAAAGCTGGGGCTGAAGATAAGAGAGTGGATCACGAGATAGGCGGAGTACGGAGTATACAAACTATGTACACACATAATGTACATGTGTACCAGATACCTATGTAGGTAATGCCTGGCAGTCGAGACCTTTCCTTTTCCACTTTAGTCCTCACCTCTTGCCGCTTTTTGATCGCTAAGTAAAACCATCCACGAATTACTGGGAAGCTATTGCCGATACCGATTCTAGAGTTCAAGTACCTTTGCCACAGCATGGAGGACAGTAGGCCCACGGTCAGATATCAAGCCCTTGTATAGTTAACCACGGATCCCGAGTGAGAGAGCGAATTATAACTAAGAACGCCAGGTTACCAGAACCGCTGTTTGTATGTAACATATCAGATGATGTGCCTTCGGATGTCATTGGGTGCCAATCGCTAGCTATAGCTATATGCCAGGATATATATATATACGTAGCATCGCAACATAGGAAAATAAAAGTTGAAACAGACCATCCACTAAGAAACTACTCACATACTCAAATCTGAGAGATGTCCTCACCAATCAACGATTTCCAAACACTCCTCGATTCACAGGTCGGGAGACTACCAAGACGATCGTGGCCTGTACCCAGAGGTATGTAATATATCCTAGTAATCGTCCCAGTGCGGTCACATCATGCAGTTCAGCTAAGTGGAAAACGCATAGGTCCGTCAAAGAAACAGAATATACCGATCAACTCCTTGCGCTTCCAGGGAGCTGCCTGGGCTACTGCGGGTGGTGGTATGTGTGCGACACTGCATGGAGCATATAAGATCTTTCGGAATTTCCGTGGATTTAGATATATCTGACAGTATCCCCATTCCTAACCACCCATGAAGGCATTACGCAAAGGAGGATGATATTTTTCAGCTTGCTGCGAGCCTTGCTGCTTCCAGGACGGGAACAAACAAATTGCCTAAAGGTCAACGGCTATTACCTTTATATGTACCATTAGCGGTGGATATATACAAAGGGCTGTGAGCCGATAAAAGTATCGCGCGGAGTACTTCTAGTGTCGTGCAAGGAAGGGAAGGACCGAAAGGAGTTATGAAACATATTCCGTCGAACTAATTGAAGTCTCAAGTCCTTTCTTTCTCATCTGAGCTTTAGCAATATATAGTGTGGATAATATATGCGCGGTGTGAAGCGAGCGGATAGATTCAACTGCGGCCGTCGCTTGTAGATGCCCATCCTACGCAGCTTCCGTTTAGGATGGGTATACGTATATATCAGCGGACACTCTTCAGCCAAGACATGGAAAATTATCATATAAGCTAGCATCTGTATAAGTTACTACCTAAGTAGTAAGAGATGGTCGCTTTGCTTAGTATATGAACACACTGTTGCATTGTCGCCTCCGCGGAGCAATAGCTGCTCGGTGGCGCGACGGACCTGATTAACGTCATCACGAAGGTTTGCCTTGGGTCAAGAATTTTGATTTCTTAAATCGCAATTCTCGATTGATCCTGCTGATCCTTCGTGTTCAGCAAGTTCATTACTATTGACATCAGTATGATCTAATCCCAGAGTATATTTTTAGCTGGCTTTAGAAACACCTATCGTTCGAGGTCTTTGAAACATGGCAATACAGACAGATTTCCAACCTTGGAAGGTTGGAAGATTCCGTCAATTATCACTAATCTGAGTTCGTGCTGATATCCACTCAGTCAGCCTGAGCCTGAGCTCATAAAAGCGGCAGATCAAATAGGACGTATAGGTACATACATAGTACACGGTATGACTATGTACTCCATAGTAGACTTCACATTAAAACAATTCACTATGATACACATGTTAATCGACAATATCATCGTCACTGAGAATCAATTTCTCTTCCTGTTCAGGCAGTCGAGCTCCAAACCCATTACTGCTGGGTGGTTTCACACGCGACAGTACCGGAGACTCTTCCATGTCGTCCATGCTGTCATTACGAAGATTATCGTTGGTGCGAATGCTGGTGATCTTATCTAATTGCCAACAATCTGGGTCCTGACGCCGGATTGCAGCCATATAAGGCAATTGATGAAGTAGTAGATCATGTCGAGGCATCATTGTGACCACACTCGGAGTGTGATCTTTCTGCCCCAAATTGATCGATGCTGACCTTCCCACCTGGAGATTCTTCCAGGAACTGACGCCCGTGAGCTCAGAGCCAGTTTGAGAAAGATGCTGTCCAAAAGGATCGAGTGCTCGGTTCATCCATGTGTCGATCAGTCCATCGATTTCCTCCGCCTCTCTCCACAATCGCAGAGATGCCGGGTAAAACATCTTGTACGCATCGCCTGCGCGGCTTCGTCCCGTTCCAGACCCAACCCGTCTCTTGACAGGGTATGGAAGAGCAAAAAGAAGACCACGCGCCGCAACTTGAAAGCTCATTTCCTCCTGCCGGAGCACATCGACGCCGCTGCCGAAAGAGGTAATTCCAGTTCCGATCCCGGCCCGTGCCCCTTGCCCTGATCGGTGGTCGGCACTGAGGATATCGCTATCGGAGAGTGCGTCGATGCAGTCGTTGAAACAGTCGGTGAAATTATCCCCATCGCAGGATGGGATGTAGTTCTCATGGAGAGCACTAATGAATGTTGATATGTCGGTCCCGGTCTCGTCGACCAGATCATTGACCAATACCTGCGAAGCTTTTGGTCGGGCATAGTGGCGCAGATAATTCGGTGGCGGTGGAAGGATCTCGACATCCCCCTCGATTAGACTCGGGTCCATGCGTTTGTTGTACACGACCTTTCCAACGGCATGGAACATGCCCAGACTCGCCTCTCTCTGAGTTATCATCTTGAGAGACTCTTTCTCCATCGCTGTCAAGGCAACCTCGCCTCGAGCTTTCTTTTTTTTGGCCACACTGCCTCCCCATCTCCCCGTATCGTCCCCCTTAAGACAGAGGAACTCGAGAGAGGATATTGCACTGCGGATATCGCCGATTTCAGAGATACTGTCTATAACACCCGGTCCAGGTATCTGGACACGTCGGGAGTTCCGTGCCTCTCTGTCCAAAATAGACCGCAAAGCCTTGTGCATAAAAGTAGGTGCAATGCTGTTAAAATCCAAAATTGTTGTTCCGGGGTGATTGTAGATCATGGGCCCCAATAACCGGTGAACTGTCAGGTTATCTGAGATTGAGGACGCAGATCCCAACAAGGTCTCCGATACGATGATCACGATGGGCGGGTGATTCAATCCAGAACCGCCCCGGGCATTATCATTCGCAGAGGCGGCCAAATATCGTTGAAGAGACGCCCGAAATGCCGTGAGGGCGGAGGACACCCGGCCGAGCACAGTTGGAAACTCCTCTATAAGAAGTATCCTCTGGTCCCGAGATCTCTCATTTTTCTTAGGATCGAGCTCGCTGGTATTTTCGAGATCAAGCCCTCCAAATTTATCGCCGCGTCCAAGAAACTCTTCAAAGTGCGCGCTCACAGATTGATAATCGTGAGCTCCAAATTCCGAAACCGGCGGATTCTTCCACTCGATAATGTCGTAACCAAGTGACTCGGAGAGCAGGGACACAGTGGTCGTCTTCCCACTGCCTGCTGGACCACGTAGGACGAGTAATCTCTTGCATATTATCAGAACTGTACTCAAATCAAACCCCAAATTATCCTCCGCCGATCAAAAACTCACCTCAGAACGCCTCCCAGCAAAAGCATCTTCCAGCCAATGCTGTACATCTGAGACCTTTTTCTTATGAACGGCCAATTCGCCTAGGCTGACCGGTGCGAACCGCTGAGCCCATGGTCGACGGTCCGGTTCGCCGGCTGGTTGCGCAGCTAATTGCCCCTTCGCGGTACCATTCCCAGGGTCTGTAGACAGAAGGAACCGTTTTGTCGTCTTCCGCGGCGGTTTAACTGGGGCCTTTGGCTTTGGCGCGGGCTTTGGCGCGGGCTGACGCGTCTGGCTGGAGCTCGTTGCCGCCCGCTCATTGGCTAGATGTTGTGTGAATATTTCATCGTAGGAATCGTAATCATCCTCAATCAGGTCCACGTCGACAGTCTCCCTGACCGGCGGTAGGGACTGCTTCTCGGTCTTTTGGGGTGCCCATCGTTGTCCCTCTGTTGCGGGATGAAAGAAGCTGTGCAGGGACTTGGATTTTGAGTCTGGTTTTGGTGACGATTTATTCTTTTTATTTGGAGAAGGTGAGGACGAGGGAAGCCGGGTTGATGGTGTTGTGCTGCGGGAGGGTTTTGGGCGTGAGGAGAGAGCAAAGGGTTCTGTTGGTTCGATAGGACTGGAGCTATTTGAGATTATGACGGGGGCATTTCGTGGTTTTATTTTCGGCTCTTGCTTTGAATCCTTGGATCTGCGTTGTCTTTTAGGAGGACGACCGTCCATGATGAGTTGGATCAAGAACCTGGAGAAAGTTGAGATACGCGGTCCGATAAGCTTATGACGCCAAGCGGTGGGCCATTTGCCAGTATACATCCATACTCCGTACATGTATACTATTTACACGCATATACGTACATATAGATTAGATAAATTAGATAGATGTATAGATATAGATGTAATGATTAAATTATATGTTAGAATTAGAATAAATCACAACAAGACAAATCGCACAACGGGTATATTGACCAGAATCTGAGTCGGCAGAGCCAAAGAAACCAAAATCCCCCTAATAACCAAAAAAGAAAAGAGAAAAGAAACCTATATAGAGTCAAGTACTCCCTATGCACCTCCAAATACGTCATAGTAATAATCTTCATCCAAGCCATCTCTCGCAGGGACTTGGGGAGCCTCACCGGCGAAAGTGGCATCATCAAACCGCACATTGAGCAGGCGGATTTTCAGCCCATAATTGCTGACCAGGTCAATCAGCTTGCTTGTCTCTGCCGTAATGGGTTGCTGGTTGAGGAGCATCAGCAGACCATCCAGCCATTCGGACGCAATGCTGTGCGAGGAGGGCCGCAGCGTGAGCAGGACTACCTCCTTTTGGGTGGTCCTGCTGCTGGACCGAGCGTGACTGTGATTTTTTCCGTGACCGGTGGCTGAGGAAGTCGCATATCCGTGAATGGTGATCTTCGTTGCGGGTTGACGGGGTGCAGTCTTCACGGTGGATGTGGAGGAATGGTCTGGGTTGGTGGAGACGTTGGAGACTACGGATGATACGATTGAGAGATCGACTGTTGAGGGAACGGCCCGCTGTCAGCAACAAATACAAGATTATATGTGTGTGGGTGTGTGGGTGTGTGGTTATAGGTAAGCACTCGGTGACACTCACTTTTCTCTGGTAGGGTGTCCAGCTCTGGAGCTCGGTCGCCCATCAGGTCGAATTGACCGAAATGCAAGTATCGTCGGTTATGAGAGAGCTGGGCATATTGATATGTGGCAGTCGATTTCTGCACTGCCCCCGACTCCGACTTGGAGTGAGATTCCAGAGCGAACCAGCTACCTTGGAGCAAAGATCGGATTCGTTGTTCCTTGACGAACTGGAGAGCCTCATGGTGAAGTTCCTCGCGCACCTGTCGCAAGTGCTGGCCCCATGCATCCTCGTACGTAAGTTCAAGGAGTTCCATCTGCAGCCCGCGCAATCGGTGGTATTCGAAATCGGCCAGCTCCTCTTCGACATCCTGGACATCCTTGATCCGAGCAGCTCCGCCAACCACCGACTCAATTAGGATACGCACGAGCTCAATAATCTTGTCCAAGTCTTCTTCCTCGGCGGCAGTCGCCTTCCACAGGCGGAAGAAGGCTTGTAAGCCGGCAACATGTAGTCGCGTCCAATGTAACAGCAACGGCTGGAACAGTTTATCAAAGCCTGCACGGGACTCTGAAATGAGATATGTTTTGGTGTCATCCATGTCGGACTTTTCGACCTCGAAGTGCTCATATAAGATGGATGTGACGGCCAACGATGCCCGGGCGATCGGACACCGTTGTCCCGAAGGCTTTGTGGAGTGCTCCAAGAGCATGTTCTGAAACTCATCCCCATGGCTGCGAACATAGTCCGCCAGATCCATCATACCCAAGAAACCGACCTCGTAGAATTCCCCCGCCGGACTCTCCGTCTCAAACCCAAGCCGCCTCCACTTTTCCGGATGGTGTCGTCTGGAGCGCCGTGTATCCTCACCATTCTCGGTAACCTCATCGGTATTCTTCTCTGGCTTACTGGCAAGATAAATCCCCTTCAGCGCGCGGCGATGCTCAGGCTTCTCCTGATTGACGGCGATATCTCTCCACTTGCGGAGTAGGACCTTGGTGAGGGACTGAAATTCCAGCAGCGGATGCGCCAGGTCCTGAAGGGCGGAATCCTGCATAAGCACGTAGACCGCTCTGATAACGCCCAGATCCTGTAACTTTTGAATAAATTTGGGCCACTCTGTCTCGGGGTCGTGGGTGATGGAGTCGCGCATGAGTGAGTTGATCAATTGGAGGGCATTGGCACACAGCGCATGGTCCGCGGAGGATAATCGACTGACTAGCATCTCCAGGAACTGGGGGTATATGGCGATTGCAGGCTTCAGGGCGCGGAAACCGAAGTTGTTGATCTGGGATGCTCGGTTCCCTGTGTACGGGTGGGAAACGATAGAGACAAGGATTGACATGGCGCCGCGGAGGATATTGACTAGGGGATGGGTAACGATCAGTTCGACAATCTAGAAGAACAGTCGCATTAGCATCTGATATGGCTGCGGAAAGGGGACAGAAACACAGGTAGAAGAGCACTGCGATGGCTTCAAGGATAACTCACGCGCTCAACCAATTCCTGGTCAACACACTCCCACCCCTTGTCGACATCGAGCAATCTCGAGAAACTGGTCAAACTATATGCCAGGGTATTCCCGCTTGCGTGAAGGGTTAGGTAGCGTAATCGAACCAGGCCGCCCTCTGCGATGAAGATGTCGGCGAAGGACGGGTCCCCGATGTTGCTCTGGAGCTTGAAGACGGCCATTTTGCGCACGGCATCTTCATCGCTACCTAGGCGCTCGACCAATTCGGCGACATTGACGGTTTCCATATTTTTGAAGCCAGTAAGAAAGACCTCGGGGGAAGTTCAAGAAGAGAAAGAGATCAGGGGGGGTTTTGCTGTGGGGCAATTGTAATTTAGACAGTTGATCTTGGTGATGTCGATCTTTTTTAATTTAAGCATGAATAGATTAAATACTTCAAATACTTCCAAGGTTCTTTTAAAGAAGTTGAGGATTGAAAGATCATTGAAACAAGAACGAAACAGTTGGATTCATCTCCCGAGGTCAACCCCCCTACATTTTATACACACCAACCTCGTAATTTCCCCTGCGGATCGATACATATATGCATATACGTATAATTATAAGGATTATAGGGTTGGAATTCCAATGTAATAGTTTCAATATGTGTGATTTTTATGCATTATGTCGTTACATGATCTTTAACAACCCAGTGGGTGATTCTATACAAAAAAAAAAACAAAACAAAACAAAACAAATGACTTCACCGACTCCAACACCATCTTTCCGCCCAAAAACGCCACAGGTTGTAGCCTGTTTTTTTTTTTTCCTTCTGTTCCATTATGTACGACGGGCTAGCCGTCATCGTCAATCGTAAAAGTTGCAATAATCAAGATTAGCGGCGCCAGCCCACATTCCAAATCACATGGGCAATGTCTCGGGCTGTGTTCACAGTGTCCACAACCCGGTCCAAGATACTACTGCTGGCAGTCTCGGTCTCGCCTTCCGGCATGATCATGCCCGAAGCAGTCAATCGGATCGGACGATCTGATGCTGGATCATCCTCCATGAACCATGCACGATCACGATCGGGATAATTGCCCGTGAAGTCCAAGCTGGGATCTTCACATTCATCCAAAAGGAAGTTGGCCGAGGGCTCTGATGGCCCTGACGGACGGAGGGTCTCTACCGAGGGAGTTGGTGATACCGTCCGGGTGGGGGTAGGGGTGGACCATCGGTCAAGGATCGTCTGAGCGTGCGACTCGGGGACATCCCCGCGATACTTGAGTGTGGTTGAGGGGGAGAGGGGCGATGGTTTTCCCATCGCCGGTAAAGCTGTTACGTGGGGTGCTACGGTTGCTCAGGGAGGACCGGCTGGAGATTTGTCTCATCAAGACTACACCGTCGTCGGAAGATGACTCTTCAAAGGTGGCCGGCCAATCATCCTCATACCCCTTGGCTTCGACCGCGATGCATTGTACGACTTCATTATTGAAGTGAATATGGCGCCGTTCGCTTGGAGATGTCATTCCGGACGATGATGAAGTAGTGAGGGTGCCACCAAGAGAGTAGGTCGAGCTTCCAGTGCGGTGATGCAATTGATCCAAGTCCGTGTTGGACCTTGGGAATGGGGGTCGAGCCCAGTTACTCTCGGCTTCTTGGGCTTTGAGAATGGCCCCGGCGTGTTGGAGTAACGTATGTTGAGATAGTGACCGTTGGAGGATGGCCTCAGACGCGGTCTTCTTCTTCAGGATTGGCTTTCGGTCTATATAAGAATTTGGTGTCTCCAGGTAACTTGGAGGGGGAGATGGAGAGGCTGCGCGTTCGACGGAACTTTTTAATGGGCCGTAGAGCCAGGTGACATCGCAGTCCTTCAGCCTGGTCAAAGGTTAGCGGGGGTGAAAGAGGGAAAATATCAATCAGATTGATTACCTACCAATTGAGGCTTTCCGGCGATATCGTCTTCAGGTTGTGCTTGGCCTTGGCCCATGTCCTCCAAGAGGCATTCTCCAATCTCACTCCATTACTATAATCGTTCCTCCGACTTGTGACATACCGCCAGGAGGACCAGATATCTTCCTCCTTCCAGTCATGTGAAAGGTAGTCCACATGCCTGGAAGGCTCATCCTCAATTAAGCTGTCATCCGCAGAAGGAGGCTGTAATGTCCATGAATGCGGGTGTGATTCCGTCGACGCGTCGCTCACATCCTCTGGTTCTTTGGCATTGTGAAGGGATTCTGAGTCATAGCAGGGTAGAATGAGTTCGTTTTCCGGTGCCAGGTTGTTCAGAGTGGGCGCGTAGGCGAGTTGGTCGGGGTTCAGAGTGAAATTCGGACAAGGGAGCGCCGAGGGCAGATTTGATGCGACTGGGGAGGAGTCCCTCGCGCGATAGTCATCTTGCATTGATTTTCTGGGGATGACGTGATCTTCTAAGAAATATCGCTGCGCAGTAGGACCAGTGGGACACCGTAATGGATCCGAGAAGGGCGAATGGGTTTCGCGGGGAGTCAACAACGTCGTCATTTCCTTTCAATGATGTAATTAATGAGGGAATAGGTTCGAGGTAATGGGCCCATTCAAAGATATAGCATAACCAGGTGATTGCTCACTGGGATAATATCCCAAGGATGAAGGAAAGGAGGGGGAAGAAGAAGAGAAAGAATGAAAGAAGAAAAGAAGAAAAGAGGAATAGGAGGAAGTGGAGGAAGAAGAAGAGGAAGAAGAGGAGGAAGAGGAGGAAGAAGTCAAGATAGGGAACCAGAGGATCTGGAGGTGGAGATGTGACTGTTCCCGGTTTTCTGGGGGAACTGGGGGACTGGGGGCCCAGGTGGTTATGGGTAAAAGGGATAAGAAAGAAAAAAATAAAAATAAAAAAGCAAACAAGTTTTATATATCCAAAGAAGATTAACAGGTTGACTTGAAACAGAAAGAATAGAAATGATATATAAGTTATCTAACATTAAAAGTTGCCACAATTAAATCTATTACGTCTAGTTCGAGTTTTGGGACTAGTACGGAGTATAGTAACTAGACTAGCTATAATTATACTATGCACTATCATAAATAGTATTATAATAGTATTATAGTAGTATTATATTACTATATAATACATAGGAGAATAAAATAAAATACTAAACTCATCTAGACCGCGCCATCAACCGTTCTTCTCCACCAAATATGCAAGTCGTTTTTTAGCGGGAAATGTGCCATGCGTCTTTGTGTAGTCGATCTGGTGGAGTATATGGTATAAGTGTGAGAGTATATTATACCCACAAACAATACTATATATATACTATATATGTATAATATATCAGTAATTATATAGAAATACAAGTAGTTAGAACCGTTGAAGCAAAATACCTATTAAAGTACCCTATCTAAACTCTCATACGCCATCGCCATCGGAGTATCACGGAGCTATCCGGCCTAGAGCCTGTAGTCCCCCGATGCGTCCGCAAGGTCTGAGCACGTTAGTTTTCCAAGAGAGTCGGACCCCTTCGATCCACAGTCTTTGAACTGAAAATTTTTAGATGTTATTTTCAGAAGGAATATTTATCTAACCAGGTCCAGATCACAGACTTGCCGAGGCATTGGCATTTCTAGAATGCTGTGGTACTCCGTACTTTGTACCAGTGACACAATAGAACCAGAAGACCCTATTGTCAAATCATACCATCAAAGGAAAACTTAGCCATGATCGACCGGAGATATGAGCCGAAGCTAAAAGGCACAGATAGAGCAATACGAATATGCCTTGGAAGGGGTTTATAAAAGATATCTAGTGGCGTAGTTATTATCTTTGGCTTCAGCCATTGACATCTTCGACTTTTTCCACTCCCTCAATTCCCAACTAACCCCCAATGTTGTACACATGCACGGACAGCTCGAGAATATGCAAGATAGAGCTAAACATAACACAAGAAAAAAAGGAAACGAAGAAAATTAAAAACAGGTGTCGTACACAGAATTGCCTTTGTCTGTGCGCTTGCATCGACAACATCTGGGCAACCACTCGCCGAGGACCGTCATGATTGGCGGGTCAAAACCCTCGACATTGATTCCCAGGCGCAATGGTTGATGCAAATCACAAGCCAGTGATAACCGCCCATCACTGCATGCTACCGTGAAGTATTCGCGTTCAGGCCCTTGGAACCTGGAACTGAAAACATGAAACTTTGTCTATATGGCCTATTCCGAGAGCAAATTGCAAGTCCCCATGTTCTGGCCCATTGTTAAACACCTCCACCTCTCCGCGGAGGCTTGATCTGTAGCGCTAGCGCGATGCGCACCCCGGTCTCTCCCCCACGGGCCTCTTTAACGTTTGTCATATTCGACGCCGATCATTGGCCCCCGAACAGTATCGGTCAAAGATACCTTTTCCTGCACAGCTTTGACGCATGTCGCCAACACTCACATCAGGGGCAATCGATTCTCAGTCCCCACAAGCTTCGCGTCCAAGGACTCTTGATAATGCAGCTAGTTGATAGAGACCGGTTTTTGACACCGGCCTGGATACGCAATGCGAGACAAGACAGGGATTGCAAGGTTGCAATTGACTATCTTATCAGCCATTTGCGGATCTAACTAGGCATCGTCAAACTGGGGCACCAATTGGCGCGCCAGGACCCCTATCGTAAGGGTCACAGCTGCACCTTAAACGGGCTCACGTCAAGGAGGATTTTTTTTTGGTCTGCATTCGCCCCCGAGTTTCCAGATTCAGTCAACCGGGGAATGTGGGATGTGCCCCTCCATCCGGGGGAGATTGGACCCATCACACAGCTGTCAAAGGGGAGATTAGCAAAGATATGCAATGTTGTGCTGATTAGTGACGTTTGCTACAATCTGGAACTTGTAAGATAAACCCATTTTGAAGCATGTAAGATGGTCCAATGATGAGCAATTGAACATCATATACGGAGTACCTACCATTTGGCAGTGACCGTCATTGCACGTGACATCCCAAACCAGTTTAGCTGGCAGAACTGCCCCTCCGCCCCCGCCATATGTGTTGATTCTGGCAGAGAAGAACAAAGTCTAGACCGAGATACCATTTACCAAGGTACTATTTGCATATCATCATGGCTGAGGTAGAAACAACCCCAGCTGTACAGGCAAGACATGTTGTCTACTGTGGAGGTGAGGACCCCCGTGGCACAAACTACAACCCCAATTCGTTTGAGGATACAGCGCTGACCGAATCCCGATAGTTTGCACATTACCCCCGGAGGTATGACATTCGAGTTCCCCCAAAGTCCCCAGTTCTCAGTCCCCCCAGAAGTGAAGGGCCCAGCCCACCCCCTTTCCCCGCTCTTGCCCCTGTTTCTTTAGCTCTTATCATCCGGGCTCCGGCTTCGTTGTGCGTGGCATAGCTCCCAGCCACTAGAAAGCGCCCACTGAGCCTGCATAAATCGCTATGACTTATACGTGCATTGGAGATCAAACATGTTGCTGACGTGCGGGGTTCTTGTCTAGTATTGCGAGTTTGGAGGTACCGCTAAGAAATGCGAAGAATGGCTCAAGGATAACGAGTCGGACCTGTGGGACTCATTATACTCTGAAGGTACGCGGCTTTCATGCTGTTGGGCTGGCTGGTCGTTACCTACATCTGGCAATCCAACAGCCCGGAAATTGGAAATACCGACATTCTAACACTGGGTTTCTTTCTATTAGATGCCCTGAATGCCAACCTCTCCACCCTTTCCGTCTCAGCACAAGAACGCGCCGCCAAAGATGCAGCCAAGAAGGAGGCCAAAGCTGCTGCTAACGAGGCACGCGATAGCGAGCGCAAGGCCTCCTCCAAGGTTCAGATCAAGCGTGTCGAGCGTAACAAGCGCAAGTACGTGACGGTCGTCATCGGGCTGGAAGTTTTCGGACTAGAGAACAAGAAGATCGCAAAGGACCTAGGCAAGAAGTTTGCTACGGGTTCTTCGGTGACCCGCTCGCCTGCGGGTATTGAGGAAATCACCGTTCAGGGTGATGTCAGTGATGACCTGCGTGAATGGCTCCTCGAGATCCACGGCAAGAAGATCCCTGAGTCTAATATCGAATTGATTGAAGACAAGAAGAAGAAGAAGAGCGAGGGCCCGATGGTATAATGACGAACACGAATCCTTTGCGGACTGGGTATCATGACATAAAATCTAAAGTAAAAGTACAAATTGAAGAAAATTCAAGCATAAACCAGAAACCAGAAACCCGTGGAGGCACAACTTAGGTCGGATCGGGGAATTGATCTAGGTCCAAGGGTCCGGAGCACAAGAAAAAAAACATTTCATAATTCATCCAGCACCCTTAAAGCATCATGTTCCGCAGGTGATGCATCATGCCCTGACCGGATCGAAGTCGGACCAGCCTTGTCCAGGCTCTCGCGACGATCTGCAAGGTTAGACGGATATCGAGCAGGTCCTGCATCAGACCCTGAACCTCTTCCCCCGAAACCGAGAACCTCATCCCACGCCTCAGACTGAGGTGGCACAGAGGGTGAAGAGTGGTTCGACACTGTTAAACGTGACGCCTCCGCGTGGGAAGACCAGAAGTCTGGCCAGTTCTGGAGGACTAGAGCGAGTACAAGCACCAAAAGCGCACTTATGACAATGCCCCAGAAAATGCGTAGTCGACGACTGGTCCGGGTTTGCCATTCTGTTTCCCGCTGTTCCCAGCTATCGATCTCGTGTCGTACGGTCTCGAGTCGTTTGCCTAGTTCCTCGACGCGCTGTCGGCCTGCTTTCATGCGTTGTTCTAACGCGTCGGCCTTTTGGATCTGTGACTGGAAGCCCTTTAGGTCGTTGAGCTGTTTGCGGATATCCTGGTCCAACCCGGCCGTTTCGTGTTCGAAGTCGTTAAGAAGGGTTGATGCCGAGTCGGAGAGTTCCTGGAACGACGAGATAGTCGAGTTGAGGGCTGTGATTTTCTCAAGCAAATTGTAATAGGTGTAATCAAGCCGACGGGTGACATCTGTCGCTAACGTCCCAATTGATGTCAAAGCAGACCGTAGATACCTTAAAATGGCCGTTAGTCAATCTCCTACCCCAAAAGAAGCCAAGAAAGAAAACATACTCCTCGCCAAGCTTCCTCCGCTTCTTAACCTTCTCCAGGTCATCCATAGACAGAATCTCATGCCGGCGGATAGGCGCTAATTGCTCATGCTGCCCAGGTGTGTCGAGCAGACTCCCCTTCCGACCATCCAATAAACCAGTAGTCGACTCAGAACCCCAACGGCTCCGAGTCGTCTCCCTCGTAATTGGCCTTAACAACCCATCATCGCCCTCGCGATCCTTATCCTTCCCACCCGACCATGTAGGGAGCAATCCCCTCGCGCTCGCCGAGGAAGCCAGATGGCTCATGGGATTAGGGAAGCGCAGTTCCCGCGACTTGCTATATTTTCGGCGGTGGGACCTCGTGCCATCGAAGAGGGATGGCTCTTGCGACGGAGGAGATAGGGAGGGATGAGTCCGATACTCTCCTTTTGGGGAGATTTGGCGGTCATCGGAGCCATGGCGGTGCGAGCGACGGGACTTTCTTCGGTCTGATTGACGGCTTTCTTGACTACCAAATCTAGAGAGGTCCTCTGATTTGGACTGGAGGTCGCTGGCTAGCTGGTTTTGGTTCGGGCTCCGGGTGGAGCCTTGGGTGGGTGGGAATGTGGCGGAGGCAGCTCGGGATGTTGAGAATGGTGCGTGTTTATATGGAGGTTCCATGGCGGTGCATTCTGAGAAGAAAGCTTAGGGAAGCTTGAAAGCTTGGAGGCTTGGTGTTGTTGGAGTGTGGAGTTGGGGTGGGATCGATGACGCCAAGGCTGTAGACTGATCAGCAGATACATACATGTAGTTATTATACACAAACATAATAGTCCTCCCTACTATCCATAATGTACTGGTTAATATGATTACGCTAATAGATTGTGATTATAGAAAAACATTTGTCTTGCTCGCTAGTAGTGACCTATGACCTAACCTCAGAAAAAACGCCTGTAATCGAACAGCCCACGCCGGAATGAGTGTCCAGCCTTTCCCGCTAGGGACAAGGAAGAAGGAAGAAGCCTCAACAAGCCGATGTATATACACACAATGCAGTCCTGGAGGAGATGGAGAGATGATATGGCGGAGATATAGAGAAGACCGTGAACAGCTTCAAGAGCTGAGCAGCTTGTTGCGCTTCTCTCTGCGCTTGAGGCGGTCGAGTCTCTTGTGGTGCATCTTCTCGGCCATCTTCTCATAACGTAGCTTCTCTTCCTTGGCTTCTCGGCGGTCCTTGATGCGCTGGATACGGGCCTGGATGGGTTCATCGGTTAGCGATACCTTCTTGGGAGGTCATGCGTTGTCGGAGATAATATCATTATTATGGAGACAGGCTGGACAGGGATGAAGACCAGACAAAGCCACAAAAGAATAAGGGAAGTGAGACAGATCAAAAGAGAAAAGGAATAAGATCGGCATACCTTCCGTTCAGCCTCGGCTTCCTCCTTCATCTCACGTTCAAGTTCCTTGACAGCATCGCTGTGCTTCTTGAGTTCTTGACGCTTAGCGTATGAGGTCAAACCCGCAGTAGGGCGGAAAGCCTTCTTGGTTCCGTGCCAGTTTTTACCTAAAGGTCCGATGGGGTTAGCCGGGGAGATGAGGAACAGTAGGGAAGTGGGGACAGGGCATTATTTTTTTTTTTTCCCTCACGTACCATTTTTCCGCATGCCGGTGGTCGGAGGCACGACTGGTGTAGCCGTTGTGGTAGACATGATAGAATATGTGACTTGAAAAAAAAGCAATTCCAAGTGGAAGTTTCAAGAAAGTGGATGGGGAAAGAAAACGTGAAGCCAAAAGAGAAGGCGAGAGACGGAGACCGAGTTTTTCTCATTGATTATCTCGATCTGATAAAATGTCTTGGCGTCCGCTAAAGAGAGAAAATGCCTTCTCGGCCCAATTTTCCTGACTCCACCTTTCTTCCCATTTCCCACTCGACTTCCTCCTACAGGCTGCTTTGTATTATTTATCCAGTTTGGGCTCTGTCCTCGTTTCGTTTCTCCTCGTTAGCTTCTGCACGGTGGCTTGGCACCTTGTAGGCCCATCAAATCCCTCGTTACACCGCCCCTCCCCCCACCAGTCCATTTCACTCACTACTTATAACCCCGATTTCCCCTCTTACCATGATCCCTCGATAACACTCTTTTACCTTGTCATTTTTCCCGATCTTACTTGATGGCGGCGACAGAGCATGCTATCACCATCAGTGAACCGATGGAGCTGCCATCGCTCCCGCCCAACCAGGGCCTTGAGGCGATAAAGGATATCATATTCGGATCGGTAAGGAAGTCCTTGGCAAATGCACGTAGGAGATCTAGACTGACACCCTTCAAAAGTCGGCAGGAATGGCAGGCAAACTCATCGAGTACCCTTTTGACACTGTCAAGGTCCGACTACAGTCACAACCCCAACACCTTCCCCTCCGATACGCAGGACCACTGGATTGTTTCCGCCAGTCTTTCCGAGCAGATGGCTTCCGGGGACTATACCGAGGCATCAGTGCCCCTATGACCGGAGCCGCGGTGGAGACTAGCTGTCTCTTCTTTAGTTATCGTCTTATCCAGGATGCCCTGCGCGCAACGGTCTACCCAGGTGTTGAACACCTACCATTCTTCGCTCTCATTGCTAGCGGAGCTCTATCTGGCTCGGTGACCTCGCTAGTACTTACACCTATTGAACTGGTGAAATGCAGAATGCAGGTTCCTGTGGAGTCAGCTGGCCTTAAACCCGCTGGCCCTATGGCCATTGTCACAAGCATTTTCCGACACGAAGGACTAGCAGGATTCTGGCGGGGCCAGATGGGAACCTTGATCCGAGAAACTGGCGGAAGCGCAGCGTGGTTCGGCGGATACGAGGGTGTATCATCGCTCTTCCGCAAGTATAACAAGTCGAACCCACAATTGCCCTCCGACTCGCTCCCCGTCTACCAACAAATGATCGCAGGAGCAACGGCTGGAATCAGCTACAACTTCCTGTTCTACCCGGCCGATACAATTAAGTCTCGCATGCAGACTGTAGACGTCTCACTACTTCCGGCCCATGCCCAGCAACAGACCTTCTGGGGCGAGACTAAGGCTCTATGGAGGCAGCAAGGGCTGAAGGGCATGTACCGCGGGTGCGGGATCACCTGCGCGCGCTCGGCACCCAGCTCAGCCTTCATTTTCACTGTTTATGAAGGATTACGGCAATATTTTGGATGAAGAACAAAAAAAGAGAGACTGTTACATTCCCCCTGCATATAGACATTTGCTACCATTTCATCGGCCCAATGAGGCTGGATGATCATGTTGGCCCCCATTTTCCTTTCGAACTTTTCACATCTGACTCTTTGGATTTTGGCATCGTGCGCTATACCCCGAATATATTCAAACACGATTCTTAACTCTTCTACACTTTCTCTCATGTTCACCTCGACTTTCTCGATCAACAATCTTTCAATACACAACCCACCAGCCGTCTATTTCGAAGATCAAGTGCCGTTTAACGCTTTCTGGCTCCCCTTGCCCGATTTGTGAGGCACCCAATAGTGCTGAAACGGAGCCTGGCTAGCTTAATGTATACCGGGCCAAGCATCTCCAGTCCAATCGATGGTATCCCATCTATGGCCCTCCCTTCGTTAGTGGGTCGAGGATGAAGGCGTCAATAACTTGGCATTCGAATCTGGTGAACGATAATTAGTCCGACCGTTTTCTGTCATCTTGACTTGTATATTTTTTTTCCGGCTTTGTATAGAATAGAATTCAGCTGCAAATAGAACTTCAATTTCAATGCATAACTGGGTGAATTTGATTCTTAAGTTTGACCATTTTTCATATAAATCCAGAACATCAGGTGCCCAGGTGGAGACCGGAGGTTTACGTAAGACCATGACCTCCCGGAGGCCTGGACAGGTGGACAGGGATATCTATACAGGCCTTGATCGTATTTCCACGTACTATCAGTCTGTGAACATGTCCAATGTTGAGCACCATATACCAACCTCATCGTCTGGTCCCCAATCGAATAAACGAAGTTGCTCGCGTTGCAGCCAAAGAAAAGTGCGATGCGACAAAGTATATCCTTGCAGCGCATGTGTGAAAGCCGAAGTGCAATGCATCTTTCCAGGCCCAAAAAGAGCTCGGCGGACATTGAACAGGCCGCCAGTTAGTGAGTTACTCACTCGACTAAAGCTTCTTGAAGAAGAGGTCAGACAACTGCGCCATAACCCGGATACCGACCATACACCGGAGTCGGATGATCATCCAAATCTGCCAAAGACAGCCAAAAAGACAGAATTGCTGGTCCTTAAAGAGGGAAAGAGTCGGTACGTCAGTGATGAGGCTTCTGTTGTGCTAGGACAAAAGGTGGGATAGGGTTACTGCTGGTATCGTATGAATATCAACTAATCTGCTATATGTAGATATCTGAACTTCGTGATATTATTGAAAGTTCTTCAGATGAAGAGTCATGTTCACCTGGTGTGAAATATAGCCCTATTATTCTGCCGGAGGGTGGGCTTCTTGGAAACCACGAGTCTACCTGGTCTCTCGACTCTTTTCGCCTCCATTACTGTCAACCAGCAAGGCTTGATGCATTATGGAGAACGTACCGAGAGAATGTGGCACCGTTGATTGTCATACTCCATCAACCCACTATGGCGAAGATAGTCCAAGACGCCTGTGCCGGTGTCGACTTGACCCCTTCGGATGAGGCATTACTATTCTCTGTGTGTTATGCCGCGGTGGCTAGCATGAAAGCGCACACCTGCCCTTCCATACTTAACACCGACCACGATACAGCCACCGAAGACTTCAAAAAAGCAGTAAGTTGGGGGCTTCGCCGAGCAAACTTCATCAGTTCTCAGAGCCTGTCTGCTCTGCAAGCGGCCGTTCTCTTCTTGCTATGTTATCGAGTCGGTGGTGATACACGCCTTGTATGGGCTGAGTCTGCCGTCGTGATACGAGTTGCACAAGCACAAGGTGTCCACCGCGATGGGCAGAATTTTGCATTACCACCCTTAGAAACAGAGCTGCGCCGTCGCTTATGGTGGCATATCTGCCTGCTGGACATGTTGTCTTCAGAAGATCAAGGGGTTGATACTCAGATTAGATCTGAAATGTTTGACACGCAATTCCCGAGCAATGTCGACGATGACGATATTGCCTTAGATATGAAGGATCAGCCACTACCGAAGACCGGTTTTACAAACACCACTATTTGCATCATGAATTGCCAGGTCATGAACGAAATGCTCTGGCCCCGTCAGGGTGGATACTCCGATATGTCCACACACGCCCGTGAGAATCTCATCACAGCTCTAGGGAAGAACCTTCATGAACAGTATATCGATCATTTTAACCTGGACATCCCAATCCATTGGGTGATCGCAACTATCGTGCGACTTCAGCTCTCCAAGGCGTGGCTGGCGACTCATTTCCAATCCGAAGAATCGGACGCGCAGACCTTCCGCCACGATGACCGTATCTTCGAGACCGCTGTCGAGCTGGTGCAGTTCTCCTATCTCCTGCAAACCAATGAAGGCACCTCGCAGTGGAGCTGGCTATGTAAAAGCTACAAGGAATGGCATGTGGTCGCTTTTATACTTTCCGAGCTGTGCTTGCGTCCACTCAGTCCCGAGACTGACCATGCTTGGGATGTTGTGAACAAAATGTATGGGTTATGGCAGCAAGATATGCCGCAAACTGATGCTATGCTTCAGAAGCCCTTGGATCGGCTCATGGCCCGCACGGCCTTATCACGAGCCGGTAGACAAGGGCAGGATAGCCAGACACCATTCAGTGGAGAGACGTTGTCTGATATGTCCGATGTATCTTTTGGATTGGGTGGTGATCTCGATTCTGATTTACTGTTCTCTGGTCTAGACTGGCTTGCTGGGTCTTTATTTTAGGCCATAATTCTTTCTGCGTGGATAAGTAAAGAGGTGATATTTATATCAACCCATTAATTCCATAATAACTAAGTTTGAGGCCGAAAATGACCACCTTGAGGCCAGCAACGGCCGCCTTTCCACCTGTAAACTTGGAATACCTCCTGTCCTGATATTGATGGTGTAAATATATAAATGTACTTAACTCACTACCGGGAACAGGTCTTTCTCTCTAAACTTACCAGAAACAATATGTCGGCATAAACACAGGGTCGATAACTATGGCTTTATGGTGTGCAGTGCCGCTCCTCGCTTCAATTATCCTCTTTTGTTGGATGAGTGCTGTGTGCGGCCAATCTTAGCTAGCGCGGTGCCGATAAGACCAACTACTTCACACTCTGAATCAAGGGGGATGGTCGGTTATGTGAACGTTCTCGACGGTGATTTGTCCTTGAAGAGCAGCGAGAGGAAGATGGAGAATACTACCTTGGATTGGTACGGGTTCACCTGGATTCTTTGTTTACCTTCTGTGACAATTGTGAAATTTTGATGGCTGAGCAGGACTGGGGCTCATGCGGTATGGATGACCCCGATGCGGTGTCTTAGTTTGATAGCCGCTCATTTGAGATTGAGATGAAGCAAATGTTTCTGTCTACTGAAGCTCGAAGACTGGAGAGGACAGTTAGTATCACTGAGCTTTAGTACAAAGTAACTAGTAATTGATATTAAGATAGGTGGAATCGAGATGGACAAAATGAATTCATTGTCATATATAGTACAAGGAACAACCTTCAACCCTAACGTGTCTCAAATTGGCTATCCTCCTTCAACCAATCCTCAAATGTCTTCAAGCCAGGATTCAACTTTTTCAAAGCCGGAATATCGGCACCATATCCCTCATCGTGGAACCATTGGAACATCACACCCAGCTCCTTAACAGCTGCCATCATCAACCATACTGGAATCCAATAAGTGGTCGGTACATTCTTGCCAGTCAATTTCTTGAAGGACTCTGACATCTGATCAAACGTCAATTCATCCCCAGCAAGCGAGAAAGCATGATTCTTCGATGCCTCGGGGTTCATAAATGCCGCCGCAGCAAAGAATCCAATGTCACTCGTCGCGACTAATTGCAGCGGCTTGCCCTTTAGAGACATCTGCCACGCAGTCGTAAACACCTTTCCGAAGTAATCCGGCGTGAGGTTCTCGAAGAAGGCAACGGGTCGGAGAATCGTCCATTCCATATCGGTTCCTTTTGCTTTCTTTTTGAGATGCTTCTCGATCTCGTGTTTGAAAATGAAATGTGGGACTTGGGTTGGATTTTGATCAGATCTCTCACCGCCACGGTCGACGGAGCTGTATACGAAGTACTTGACGTCTTGTTTGATGGACTCGTCTATCAGGGCGATTCCTTGGCGTCTTTCGTCGTCGTTTCTGGGATTGGCGGTCTGTTGTATTGGTCAATCGAGGATCAATATTTGATATCATTTTTCTGAGGACTTACCTGAACGCTGAACACGCCCCAAACTGGTGTTGAGATTTGACGCTTTACATTCTCGAAGATGGCAGCCGGGTCGTCGAGGTTGCCTTGGATCAATGTGATATTGGGAGACTTCTGAGCGAGTTTCTTTGCTGCAGCGGAATTGACATCGCGAGTGACGGCGAGGATCTTGAAAGAGGCACTTTTCTCCAGAAGATTCTTAACCACGGAGCCTCCTTGTTTGCCTGTGGCTCCGGTGATGAGAACTGTGGTCATCGTATGAGGATTTTAAGTATATAGAGTAGTCTTTGGGGGTGTTAGGGGTGGTATAATGTGATAAATGATGAATGATAAGCAGGATATCCTTTTTAAATAGTCGGGTTCAAGTCCATTCCAGATGATTTCTAAGAGGTTCAGTGCCTCGGGATGAGTCTCAACCCCGGATTTGACATGGATGACGTCACCTACCATCTCAGAGTCATATCCAAGTCATATCGAAGGGTTCGAAGACAGAAGATAGGAGACATAAAATATAGATGTCACGTCGTATTATTCACGGCAATAATACTCATCCCCCTATGAACTTCTGTATTGGCAGCATGTAAAAACTCCCTTACCGTCATATCCAGCCCTTCTTCTCCCAACAAATCTCCCTCCAATTCACCTCGCAATAATGGACCATTCATGCCTCCATTCAACTCCCAAACTTTTCCATCTTTCTTAACAAACGCAATAAAGTGAAACCCACATTCCTCCTGCGGCAAGGGCACAATTGAGCACCCTTCCGATGCCGCATCCATATGCGCCTCTTCCAAAAACCTCGAATCGTACAAGAGTTGCGCCCTCTCCACCGGCCCCAACCCAACTGCGCTCTTCACAATCTTCTCCAACTCCGATCCCGCCAGGACGTATTTCCCATTCTCCAAATTGACAACCACATGTAGCAATGCCATCAGTCCACACGCATGTCCGATCGTCTGTTTCATCCACAGCACGGGCTCGTCGGCCCCGCTGCCGAGATACTCGGGTATGCTGTGTTCGACGCGAGACCGCGCGGCGAGGTAGATGGGCTTGTCGCAGAGGAGGATGAGGGCGTTTACGGGTCGTGGGATCCAGGAGAGCATTTCTGGGGTGGTGGAGAGAATATCATGAAAGGTGAGACTCGGGGATACTCCGAGATTCTTACATAGATGCTTGTGGACCTCTGGGTTGTTCTCTGTTGCATTGGTGAGATTGGTTCTAGTCTGGTCTTGTACCTGGGGGGTGAAGAGGGGGGGAGGGGAATGGTGCTTACCTAGTGGTATAAAGGTCTTTTGGCCGTTGATGACCTGCACGCCTAGGTTAAACATGTTTGGAGACGAGGAGACTGGTTCTCTTATTCATTTGGACACTTTGAAGATCGTATGTTTTGGTATAGGCGGGGGAGGGGAGGAAACATTGCTTAGTCATTATCCACCTTCAACCTATTTAGGAACATTCAACGTCCACTATAAGATAATTGTATTTTGGGGGGAATGTTGGTGAGATATCTGTTTATTTTGAGAATACGGAGTAGGTGTATCTAGGATGGTATATCAAGTGGTATTTGATATATTCCGAGAGTATTAGAGTGTGATCTCCCGTACTTTTGGCAATGTAGCATCTAATGTACTCCACCCGACCCGGACCTTGGCCCTCGGATATATCAATTTCTAGCGCTAAGCCTAATTAAGGTGTATAGTTATAGTTATATAGTTATAACTATTTGGTATACCTAGGTAGTTATCGCTTGTGAAATACGTTAACCAGTACGGAAAGGGCTGACCTATGGTCAAGTAATTATGTCGTAGCCAGGGGGCCTTGGTCATGTGACCAAGCCCCTCTCTTCAGCCTCAGGTACGGAGTAGTAGAATACATCATCTTTCCCCATCCCATAGCTTGTACTATCAGCAGTCAGCATAATGGCAATTCCGATGGCATCTCCAATTCGCCTGTCCCCACACGTTCAGTGTATCCAAAAAAAGCTCACCCTACACCAACATATATGATAATGCGCCTGTTAGTCCGCTTCGCGCACGAGAAAACACCCAACACTTACGGGATATGCTCCCCCATTCCCACCCAGAACAGAAACGCTGGGAAAGTCCCGGCGGCTGGGGTGCACGTCACATGAATGACATGGCGCCGTTCACGCTTTGGGACGAGCAAAACCACAAGTTCCGCTATCCCTCACGTCAGGACTGGACCTGGATCCGTAGTAAGTTCGGGGAGGGAACAGTGCACATCTCCGGGTAGCTTATTTGTATGGAGACGGCCTCCACCCCACAACCAATACCACTGACCCTTGGAACGATGCCTGTCATATTCGTGCGCCCCGGTGAGATGTTTAGGGAACCAATCCCCTCATCTGGGTATTCGAATCATCGTATTCCCGATCCCTGTCCCACTGTTCGATGGTCCAAATTAACCAATCCGACTAAGTGTCAAACAGTTGCTGTTCTTACTGCCATCGCGCCACTTGCTCGTGTGAGAGCCGCTATTTTTCTCCCTGCTTGGACTATCTTCGAACTTGAGTTTGGAGATGGCCGGAGCTACGAAAAGCAATCCCTTCCCGGGGTCGTGGCAGGCCGAACAGCACTCTACCACCATGGATATGAACCGTTTTCGATCACCATGAGAAGCCTTACCCCCCCCCTCCCTCGCTTTATTGGCCCATCCCTAGTATCAGCTGCTGGTACTGCACCACAAGATGACTAAAACTACCTTCAGCGGTTGGCTCTTACACCAGGGTGTAGAATCGAGAGTGGTTTGGGGCTATCGGGTGCTCCAGCCGAATTCACAAACGCTGCAACCACGTGTGGTATCAAAATTCGGAATCTTGCGGGCGAAGAGATGCTGACAGTCGCCAATCATGATTTTCTCTCATCAAAGGAAGTATACCACCCATTTGTGAATGGAGATCTTGTCGGCGACATCATCGATACCCGGCCTGAGCTTGACATCGCTCTCGTCAAGCTAACACCCGCTGCCTCATCTAGCTTCACTAATTCCTGCTACTTTCAAGCCGAACCACCTACTCGCCTCCTAGAAATGTCCCAAATCTCCCAAGGCTCATGGAGTGAAGTGGATGGCGTGAGTTCAGGGCTCTTTAGCATGATGAATATCGGCATCCAAACCATGCAACCGAAACGTCCAGCCGGTCATCCCGAAATCGAATTTTCAGAATGGGATACCAGATCGGTGGATCTCCTTTTTGGAAATGTTACTATGGCTATCTCTGATGGTGTGTGCGGCGCCCCAATCGTAGACGCTGAATCAGGTGGGGTGTCCCGCTTTTTCCATCTGAGTGATGGGGTCTTTTCTTATAGTGCTGTCCTTGATGATCTGGTGGCTGAGGGATGGGTAGTAGTGTGAATGTGGAGTCCTGAGCTATTATCGCCGGATGCCATAGCATCTTCGCCGAGACTTGCCACTGGCTCTATTTTGTCTACCTTTTACACCCCTTTACGAGTTTTCATGTATTATTAGCTGTTGGTGATCTGGAGAATACCGCAAAGAATGCAGTTTTACTGACGAAGCCCATGATGAATGAAGTTACGATAGGGAATGAAGAAAGGAGGGAGCAAGACTGTTCAGATGGATTCTGTGCCTTCTAGTCTTGCGTCATGCTTGAGTGCGCTAGCTACATATGTACTAATTTAGGGTTGTTCTATATTAGAATATCTTTAAAGGAACGGATTTATATTGTTATCATCTACGGAGTAAATAGCCCATAACCCCACCTGAGCATATCTCTAGGCCTCTTCCATATCTCTTCCATATCGCCTATCGCCTATCGGCGGATAAAAAACTTCCCCTCATCTCCCCTCATCTTCCTCCAACACCTCTCTCACACACATCCTCATAATGGCTACCCTCACAGCCCAGGAGCTAACGGCTCTTTCCACCAAGGCCATTGACGCCAAAGCAACTGCCTACTGTATGACCCTTTCCATTTCCTTGGGAGTAGCACAAACACCAGATATCCAGTTCCCAGTACAAAGAAACGAACAACTAATGTGCTGCCAGGCCCATACTCCAAATTCCGTGTCGGGGCATGCATCCTCACGACATCTGGCGAGTTCATCTCCGGCGCTAATGTCGAAAATGCTGCGTATCCAGTTGGAACCTGCGCTGAGCGCGTGGCCATTGGCACTGCTGTTGTATGTTCTATCTTGTCTTTCCTGAACTACTTTGATTGGCTCTCTATCATTGTCATTGTTATATTATACCCGACCAGGTTTGGACCTTTGTTAACTCTCTCAGGTCGCCGGCCACAAAAATTTCAAGGCTTTGGCTGTCGCGACAGATATCAAGCCTCCTGCGTCGCCTTGTGGGATGTGTAGACAATTGTGGGTTCCCTTTCCCTTTCCCTTTCTCTTTCTCTTTCTCTTTTCTCCTTTTGTGGCTAACTCATTGGGATATAGCATTCGCGAGTTCACCTCGCCTTCCTTCCCAGTGTACATGTACGATGGGGAGGGAAACTACAAGGTTATGACTATGGAGGAGGTAAGTTTCTTTTCTTTCCTTTTTGGATATATTTTCTTTATATCGCTTCGATCCTGTGCTAATAAACCCAGTTGCTGCCCGACTCTTTCGGCCCCGAGCATCTTAAATAGGGATAGAGATAGGCTTATCTGCATCAGAGAAAGGAGAGAGAGGGTGGGAGTACTGGACATGTGCATTGAAAGGAGTCTGATATCCAGTGGGGATAAATCATTTACAGTCTGTTCGAGGAAATATATTAAGAGGTAATTTTGCTTTGTTCACTGGGAGATATATAGCCCACAGCCTTAAAGCCTCTACATATAAAAGCCAAGGGCAACAACCACAACAACATCGTACACAACCCGAAATCAAACCCAGAAAGAAATATAAAAAAATGGCACGCTCATAATGTTGCAAGAGTCACACCCCAAAAAGATCATTTCCAACTGGAAATCACAAAAAAAAAAAGGCAGCTATATCAAAAATTCCATACGAAAAACCATAACCCTAATTCTCAACCCCAAGCCTAAGCCTGCTCCTCCTCATCATCAAAATCATCAGCTCCAAGCAACTCATCCTCATCATCCACAACGGCAGAATAATCTCCCCTCCTGGCTGCAAAAGAGCCACGCGTAGCATAAGGTCTCTGCGCGCCCCGTCTTCCAAATAATCCAGACGTGCTCCGCGCCAGACTCTTAACAAGTAACGGCAGAGACTGCGCAACGGCAACAATACCCGCAATAATCGCCACCGGCACCGCGACCAGCACCGAGTCCCTGGATAGCCAGCTCTGCGACGAGCCACCTGTATCGCCCAGCCGGATCTGGCCGAATTTGCCGTCCCAGTGCGTGTACACGTACCAGCCGATGGCGATGGCGACGGCGATGGGTGTCACGATCGCGAAGAATAGACCGGTTCCGCTGATGCCGTGCTTCTTTTGGTATTCTTCTTCTTTGTTCGGGCATGGCCTTGACACGTCTTGATCCAGGAGGAGGCCGCCCTGGCAGGTTGTTTGTGGGATTCGACGGTAGCCGGTGGGTTCCCAGTATTCGACCTTTTCGGGGTCTTGGCTACATTGTGCGATGTGGTCTTGAGGTTGGAGGCCTGGCACTAGGCCACAGCTGCCGTCGGTTTGAATTTCGTAGTTGTAGTCACTGGTTCGTGTTAGTTGATAATTCAGATCGAGATAGGTGGGTGATTGTTTTGCTTACCATTCGAAATCAGCACGGGTGCAAGTGCAATTCCGGCCAATGCTGTGGATGTGTGGCTCACGCCAGGCATTCCAGCACTCAGCGGTAGGTTTCTTGCGGTGGTACTCCTCGACATGGCCGAAGAGACAGTTCTCTTCTTGGAAGGGATGACTGGGGGACCAGTTATAGTAGTCGTTCTCATCGTCATTACAGTCGCGGCTCCAAATACCGCTGAAGTCAAGTGTGATGGTGACGCGCTTGCCCCCGTCCGTGCCCCAGAGCAGGAAGTTTTTAGATGTATCTGATGGCACGGTCGAGATATCGTCGATGACCATTTCCTTTTCGGCGAACTGGAACTCGTGCCAGCTCGTGCCCTCGTCGAGCGTGTAGTGAACGACCTTGGTTGCCTTCCGGTCGCTGACAAGCACGATTACCGAGCCTGCCGCGCCGAATTCCCACATGTACTGTCCCTTCTTGACTTGCGTCCAGGTAATACCACCGTCCCTGGTGAGGTACGTGTCGGCCTCGGCTGCGCTGGTGAGATGCTCACCGACGTTGCCGAGCGCGAGCATCAGGCCAATAGCGGAGCCCGAGTAGAGGGTGTCGCGGTAATCCCGGCGTTCGGTGTAGCCGTGGAAATGGAGAGCGCACTTCTCAGTGCCTCTGCTCTCCGTAACGGAGCAGCTGAACTTCTTGCCATCGACATCTTGGCTTGGGGGAGCCAGAAGCATCCACTGACCACCGTCATTATGGGTGATCATAGTGCGTAGCTTCTTGGCCGCGCCCTTGTTTAGCACCTCTTCCCGGTTCGCAACCACATTGGCAATGGCCACACCCTCGAGGCCTTGCAACTCATCGTAGTCCGTGTAGCCGCGGTCGTTGACGTTGAGCCCCTCCAGACTCTGGACAAAGTAGGTGCCGTTGCTGTTACTCTTGACCAGGGAGCCGAAGCTGCGCTCATCCCCACCATTCACCATCACAAGGAGGAATAATGCGTGCGGGGAGCTAGGTAGGACGGTATACTGAGGGACCTTAATGTTGAAAGGGAAGTGTGCATCAGCGTAAGTGCGGCCGTCAACGCTAACACTGGCATTTAGGTATTCCTTCTGCTCTCCTTCGTACCAGGCGACGACAACGAAACCATTCTTGGTAGCGGAACGAGCGATGTTCTCAAAATTCACTTCCATGGTAGAGAAATGATCATCACTGGTGACCAACTGCCGGTTGTTGTTCTTTTCCTCATCTTTATACTGCTCGCAAATCACCAGTTTTTCGCTGTTGTTGCGGCCCTCGTGATATCCGAAGTTACAACCGCCGCCGGCGATTCCAATAAGCATCGGGTCCCAGCTAGCGCCTCGCTTGTCGGTGACGTATGCCTGCGAGCGACAGTTTGTCCCTTCGCAGTCCTTGTGACCAATCCAAATAAGGGTGTCCTGGAACTTCTCATGGAAAGCGAGCGCACGGATGTCCTCCTTGGTCGGTACACTGGGGGCTTCAAAGAAGTGGAAAGAATCACCGTGGTTAATAGTGTAGTACACCCTCTTACTGTCGGTGAGGAAGAAAGCCGCATCACTAAAGTAAGGATGCTGGACCATTTCCGTAAACTTCTCATCCGGATGGATTTGCTTCCAATTGCGGCCATGGTCGCGTGAGATATGTAGCTCGTATTTGTCCGTGAGCATCATGACGGTCTCATCAACGCCGTTGTTACTGGCCTGACGTTCGAGATAGAAGTAGCTTGTATGCTTAGCAGAAATGGTCTGTGGCTTCTCCGCACGAGGCTTGCCATCGGTGATTGGAGGAGGCCCCGTGACATTCGAGCACGAGCGCTCAATCTGGCGCTCGAGATCCTCGCCGCCTTCGCGAATGCATGCATTGCCGGGGATGAGTCGCCATCCAGAGGGGCCCATGTACTTATCGCTGGGCTCATTGCACTTGCCAGGCGGCGGTGTCAGCGGGACAGCTGGTAGACACTCTTTACGATCCTCGCTGCGAATAAAGTTGTAGTCGCATTCAAAGTCTTCAGCGGAACACTTGCAGGGTTGGAATTCAGGGCCGCTGATAGCGAACTCCTTCTTGATGAAACAATCCGCGTTTGCCTTGCGGCGCTGGAAGAACTGTTTCTGACCCATCAGACAATCCGGCTCGCCCTTTTCATTTAAACGGGCAGTCCACTTTTCAAGGTCATCAGAGCCACACTGGCGCTCGTGGAGGCCATCGAAGTCAATGAAATACATGAGGACTTTGGCGTCATCGCTGGAGATACCAACCAGCAGGAACTTGAGACTGGTCGAATCCGGCGTCGAGATCAGATACAGAGGCTTAATCTTCTGCTTCAGATCAATCGACTCCCACTCTTTCCCGTGATCGATAGAAAATTGGACTTTGTCCGTCTGGCTGCCATCCAAGACAGCCATAATTACACCTCCCTGGTCGCCAAACTCGTACCTGTGCGGGCCCTTGAGCGCGCGCCGCCACGTAAGGCCTGCGTCGTCGGAAACATAGAGATCACCCTTGGAGTAGTCCTCAAGGTGACCACCAGTGTTACCAACACCCATGGCCAAGCCTGGAGCCGGGCTTGAGAACATCCGGTGATCTGGCATGGGCATCTCGCGCAGCGCGGCGTAGGTGGTCATCGAATGGAGATGTAGGTCATCTTTATCCGCCTTGAGGGGTTGGAAGGTTCTCCCATCGTCAAAACTGATACTGCTGATAAGCTTCTTTTTATTCGAGTCAGACTTCTCAGCCTCCTCCCAGTTCTTGACCGTGTTGACAATCGTGATGCCATGGATACCCGTGACTTTTTCAAAATCGACCAACCCATTCAGGTCCTCGTTTGTATGCTCGATATTTTGTGTAAAGTAGGTACCATTGGAGTTGGACGAGAAGAGACGTCCCATCCGGTTATCATGCCAGGTAGTTTGCACGTCGATTTGGATGCTGTAGTTGGTGCTTTCTAAGATGGTATAGGCATCCTCTTCAATGCGGTGGTTGCCGAATTCCGCGCGGTGCCATACATTCGAATCGTCGCTGACGTACAAAGCCTGTTCCTGGGTACCGCGGGATTGAAGACGCGCCACGATGTACTTGGACACAGAGCGGATCTGAAGACTGATCCCACTCAGTGGTTTTCCGTGGTCCAATTTCGCCTCGGTGCCCTCCACATCATCTTTGAAGAACTGCTCGGAATATATCAATCGCTCTGTACGGGTATTCTCAAACGGCCCCTTCAGCCCAGGGACCACGCAGAGAATCCGGTCTGCTGTTGATTTCGGCACATCGATGTCCAACGCGAACTGCGGTCGGCTTACGGCCCACATACACTGAAGCGTCATCTGGCGCAACGGCTGGACGTTCTCAAAGTCGTCGATGGTGTAATACGCTTGGGGCATGCAGCCAAGAACGGTGCAGTCCAGACCCATGAAGATAACCTTCTTCGGATCCCAGCCATTGAACTCCAATGGGAATGAGCGCATTGACGCGAAGGGCATTACATCCACTTGGAAAGGCTTCCATGACTTGGCCTGGTCAGTCGTGATCCAGTGCTTGCCATTCTCGCCGAGGATGTACGCGCGGTTGTCGTCAAATGGATGTCTCCAGATCAACTCGACGGTGCCTTCGATGGTTCCATCCTTGCCCTTGACGGTCTCCCATTTCTCGCCACCGTCGAAGGAGACATGCGCGGTGAGGGAATTCTTGTCGCGGTAGAGGATCGTGTTCGTGCCGCGGAAGTAGAATAGGTCTGAGGGAGGAGCGTTGAGTTCATGGGTCACGATATTCGGCTCGTTTCCATTTGCCGCTGCTGGATGCGATATCCATACCAGCAGAAGGCTCAGTGTGAGCAGCAGCCACCGTGGGATCATGACCGGTGCTGCGTAGGCATCTGATGAGGTATGTGGGTAGGAGCTTGAGCGGACCGGACCGGGAAAACGGGGTCAATCGATTGAGGGAGGGAATGTGAATTTGCTAGAAAGGAAAGAATTGTTAGATGCCAGCAATGAATGAACAGGCAGATAGAAATGTCGTGAGTTAAGATAGTGATACTGATGACGGAGCTGCGTGGCCTCTGCCTTGGGATCGAAGCTCCTTGTCACGTGAATATTCTTATCGGACCTATCGACTGGACCATGGTTGATGAAGGAAGTCTACTGACAGCCAACCATGGATCATACTACGCAATTAGGATTAGTCTATGAAGGTGGAAATGGATTGACATCAAACAGCGGGTTATATGTACAAAAACACTGCTAAATAGATACATGCAAAGACAAATGTTAAGGAACCCCATGTAGAAAAGAAAACATCGCTCAAAATGCAAGGATCGGATATCCTGAAAAGACATTCAGAATGGTATAGAACGAAATTGGGGTTCGTGACAAACGAACAAAATACAACACTCTGGTGTTGGAAATAAAAATGAGAAATATTAAAAAATAAAAGGAATGGAAGTCGGGACATTTAAACATTCAAATCAAACTCGGCGTCGGAGCTTGCGCCACATCTTTTTCACCATACCTTGATCGTCCAAGTCGGAGTCCCAGATCGACTGACTGCGATCCGGGGGTGGAAGTGCAGCCAATCGTAAGGGATCTTCCTTTTCTTTGGAAGAAGCAGGAGGAGTGGGAGAGTCGGTGCGGAGGTCAGGTCGAGTGAGTGTCATTTTGAGAGTCATCTCACGGTTTCCCGGAAGCCGTTGTGGGACTCCCTTTGTTCCAGGCATCCAGGATTGGCGTCGCTGCAAGAGGGCTGATGATTCCACGGAGGATCGGGGCACCTCACGGTGGGAGAACACGGGTGAAGGTATTGGTTCATTTACTATCGATCCCCCGGGGCTCCCCACCATAGTGCCATCGTCATCTTCGAAGAATGTGCCAAAGTCCGAACTGACCAGAGTAGGTATCGGCGAACTTTGTTGCGGTGTGATTGGTTCTGGGCCGATATTCTCCTTATTTTGATCCAGCGAGGGAAATCCGAATTCAATGGCTTCGTCGAACTTTTGCGGGGATGCCAGGTATACGCGCAATTTCAAACGGGCATCGGGGTCTTGGTAATATTGTGCACAGGGATCGATGCTCGAGGTGGATGATTGGGCGGTATGTTGGAATCGGTGGCTGGATGATGGGCGCGGTTCGGGGGTTCGGTTGGGTCGAGTGGTGAGAGGCTGAGATTGGTTGACAGGCGGGAGTCCCCGAACCGAAATTGGGTTGGTTTCTAATGTTTTGCGAAGATGGTTGGAAAAGGATAAGGAGCGACGGAAAGAGGGGCGGGTTCTCTTTATTGTAGCAGCATCTGCCACATGAGCGTGGTATTCATCGAGGGACAAATCCAGATCTCCATCCTCGTCGAGCCACCGGAAACTATCATGGAATGTTTGATCCATGTTTGGGTCTTCTTCGTCCGATTCAGAGTCTGAGTAGAAGACGGTCGATGGCTGAACAAAAGACACAGTTGTCTGGGAGGCAGTTGTCTGGGAGGGGCGAGTGTCGGTGGAAGGGCGAGAGTTTCCAGAATCTCGATGGTAAGCTTCGTCGGCAGCGTCGTAGATGAGACTTTGGCGATAGGCGTTCCTCAACCGTCTCCGTTCTTCGGGAGAGAAAAGCTTTTGTTGAATCTTAGCGGGAAGAGTATGGAAGCATTGAGAGTCCGCCTGGGCGGCCAGGTAGGCCAATTGAAGAGAACCGGGTTGGCGTAATTTCTTGGAAGGAGAAGAACGTTTCTCGAGCCCTCGCTTCCTAGATCCGGACCGAAAACCACGCGACTGATGGCCCGACCCAAAACGAGGGGTTCGATAGACCCGATTATCGGTCTGATAATTTGACGTGGAGCACGTAGGGGAACCGTGATCGCTCTGAGCTAGCCGAATACGCAACCGCTCGACATTCGAGAAGAACTGTTTTGAGTTAGCTATGAACATTAAACAGCAATGGATAGGCAATATGGGGGGATAAAGTGGAGCACACAATATATCCCATGCGCTAACATTGGCCAATATCGGTCAACATCGGCCAATGTTGCGAGAGAAATAGCGCCACGGACGATAGTGCGGGTTGTCAGCCTCCACCGAGGGGCTCAGGGGTAAATCACAGTCGATCACAGCCAATCACCGTCGATCACCGAGTAAGGGCAGACAAAGAGAAGGACAAAAATGGAGAAAACGGGCAAATCAGGCTTAATTGGGTTAGGATGATCCTGTGGAGAGAAGCTATTGGGGGGAGGGAAATGAGAAGTCCGAGCGTTGTGACGGTGAGAGACTAGGGAGTGATGGGGATATGAAGGAGGAAATGAGTGAACCCTTACCTTTCTTCGTACTGCTGGAGGTAGTGACTCGAAGTCCTCTGACATTGTGAAAAAAAAAAAAAAAAAAGGAAATAGAAAGGAATAATCGAAATGACCGGCAATAATAGAAGAGTAATAGTAGTAATAGTAGTAAATAGCGATAAATAGTAATAAAGGGTATACTTCGAAATGTATACAAATTCCAATAGAACATCCAAAATGGAAAATTGGGTTAAAAAAAAAGGAGAAGGCGATCTAATATATATCTTGAATATCTTGAATATCTTTAAACTCTTTTGATATGTGACAGGATGCTGTACATTAGCGCCCTTGTGATTGTGATACTTCTATTTCCAGATCTTACCTCTCTCCATATACGGAGTATACTTGGTATACTTGCTTTCATTCTATACCCCTCTATATGATCTATCATGAACCCCTCTATTGATGTCTGCGAACACATCAAACGAACTTAAAAAAATCTCAAACGAACTCTCGATCGATCTTTCCTACGAACCATGTGAATAATCCATTCCCCATCCCCATCCCCATTATATTTACCCAACATTGCCAAGTCACCAAGTAGTTACGCGCCTCGCTTTGACGTGGCCCAGTAAGGGAACCAGCCTCAGCTCCACTTGGATCGCTGATTTTCGGTCTGAAACACACAAATTCTAGATCGGGGAGGGGGATTTGGAAAATTGGAAATTGAAATTGGAAACGGTGAAGCCTTTGTGATCTTCCCTGTTCCCTGTCTATTTTCTTAATATTGGGTACTAGCGGATTGTCGCGGAGCTAACGGTTGGGGGATCGGAAGATACGAGGATATGACATCCCGGGGGAAGGAAAAGTTGATGTGTCAAATATCTCAACGTCCAATGAGAACAGATGATTGGAGTGTCCACTTTAACAAAGAAGGACAGTTACCATTTGGGCTGAATTTGACGGGATATTAATTAATTACGGAGTACTTCATACTCCATAGTTAATACACAGCACTATAACTACGTACTATATGTAGTTAATATAACTAATTAACTAAACTAGTAAACCGTTACACTACTTCGTACCTGACAGCTCAGATCATTCTAAACCGGAATGATCTATAACAAACTCAGCTAAATTAAATTTCATTGATACTCCATAGTCTGAACTGTAATCCGGAGATTACCAGGAGCCAATGACTTCATTTGACTGGATTTAGTTGAAGAGTACGTTCTACAATATGCAATTTATGTACTCCGTACGGAGTATGCAGTACCGACATATCTCAGTGATCGGCTATTATTCCGACAATCACACTTGCATACAGAGTACATACACATGATCCACACTAATATTGATTGTAATTTAATAAAATAAATATATGCCTATGGTATGAGCTGTAGAATCAACAATGCTGGTAACACGTCTACCCAAGTATCCCCATAGCCATGGCTTGTTTTTACTTTTGAATTTTTTTTTTTTTTTTTAAAAAAAAGAAACGAAAATCCACTAGGCACTCCTATTCTACCGAGTAATTCAAATCCCTTTTCTCCTTGCATCGGGCTAATGCATATAACTTCAATTGCATGAGACAAACGAGGAGGCCCTCCTTCCAGAACTCGTGGCATGTCCAGGCGTGCGAATTCGGGCTTTTAGGTATGATATATCACCTGCAAGTGTTATCTTGCTATTTGTGGAAGCAAACGCGTGGGAGGTTCACCGCTGATACTGTACGGATTAGGGAGTATCTCTTCCTGTAAGCCTGAAGGAAGAATATGAGGTATTAATGCAAGTCTCCGTGTTGGTGATGCAGTTAACAGTGGCCATACAACATACTCTCTACTTCGGGCTCCTGTCGGGGGGATTTACCCAAGGACAATCGCAGTACGGATTATAAAATACAGAGTAAGCAATAATAACTAATCCGGCTACATTGAACTAGAGAATATCATAGAAGACTTGTATAATTCCCGGCTCGGGTTGAGGAATAGTTATGGGCTGGGCAAAGGTTGAGATATCGTCATCGCATTCGTCATCTCATAACGTGAGATTGCGCTGATCCATATCAAATGAGGGTTTCCAATACTTCGTACATAGGTATATTGATTTTGGAGACAGTAAATGAAGAGTCACATCAATTTATTTGGCATCCAAGTGCATATACGCACTACTATGTACATGTACATCTTTCTATAAACACAAATCCATAACACCCACTTTATACTCCGTAGATTCAAATCCATCCAGCCTTCTCATCCTCCCCTGTCATCCTCCTCTTCCCAGCCTGGACCTTCGTAAGCGTCAGCTTCCTCCCAAGGCCCTTGCCTAGCATACCACCCTCAAGTGGAATAACATCATCCTCAACCGATGTCCTCCTCGAGTTCGAATCATTCTCCAGACTAAGTAACACTTCAACTGCATCCCGGTCCTCAATGACCTTCGGATGCCGCTGCGCAAAGTACCGCGCATACTTGTATAGCGACCAGTAGCAGCTGAACACATTGACGACTGTCAATGCAATCTTGTAGAACGTATAATAGAACAACAGGACTTTCCAGTCGATGCGCTCTTTCTTTAATCGGAGGTGAATCTCGTTGAAGATTATCACGTTGAGGATGTACATCGCAATCGTGACGCCGAGAAGCATTCCGCAGAATGAGGGACGGACTATGAATGAGATTGGGAGGACGAATGGGGCGAGAAGGTAGATAAGGGTTTCGTAGACCTGTTAGGGTTAGCTTGTATAACTTTGACCTTGACCTTAACATCGACATATGCATGTTTCATCAAATGTTGGAGATAGTATTGGATGGACGTGTCGATCATACCTCTTGGAAAACACATAACTTAGCACCAAACTCCCACCAACCCAGCTTCCAGCTAGTGAAAATATACTTCAAATCGTAGTAAATACCAACAACGAAGAAGAAATTCCACCGCTTAAACCGTTGCTGGAAGATGGTCATTTCACCGAATCCACCACGACTACCACCAGAACCACTCCAGAACACCGAAGCCGGCGTTTCGGTTTCGACAAAGACCTGCGAGCACATCGTGATGCGTCCACCTAGACGTCGGCACGCATCGCCGAAGAACCAATCCTCGGACACGGAGAAACCGGGATGTTCATGGAATGTCTGTTTTAAGAACTCGATATTCCAGAGCGAAATAGCTCCGTGTGGGAATGTAGCACTTCCGAATTTCCCGAAGAAAGCACGCTGGATACCGGACATTTTGTATTCGAGGTCCTGGGCTTGTTGGCAGTATGTACCCTTTGAGGAATTGGGGCCGACACTTTTAATTGTGTATCCGATGCATTTGACGTTCTTCTTGAGTCTGTCGCTGACGATTGGGAAGTTTGGGGGTAGGAGGCAGTCGTCGTCGATTAGGACAGCATTTTCAAAGTCTTTGGCTGCATAGCAGCCAACGAACTGCGCCACGATCTTCGAGCCGATGGGTACCCAGAGGTGATTTACGCCGTAGGGTTTGCAGACTTCTTCTGTGTTGTCGAGGGGGTTTTGGAGTTGCCATTCGCTATGACGAAGATGTTTTCTTTGGGGAAGATTTTCAAGGCGGCTTCGATAGTTGCACCGACGATTGCTGCAGACTTATAGCAGGGGATGAGGAGGGCAGTTGATTTTACCTTGGAGATGTTACTCTCCAAGTCTGGAGATTCGGATTCAGAGTCTGCAGCCGGAGGATCCTTCTCGAAGAGGATCATTAGAGGACAGAATGCGTATCTATCCTGGTTAGGGCAAGAAAGTTGGAGTCTTGAGAAATCACTTACAGGGCGGCAAGACCAATGGTAATTGCGTATCCTCCTTGGATAACGAACTTGGTTCGGACAACATAGTATAGCCACCAGACAGCACCTTTCCACAGTGGCATACCGATGAGAACAAAGTAGACAAACAGAACGAGGAATGCATAGATGCTGTATTCAAACAATAACCGCACCCAATACTTTCGTTGGATGGCAACACCTCTTAATTTGGCTTTTTCGTAAACTTCTTGCAGGCTGCTCTGCTCGCTACTGATTGTCTGGGAGCTGGAGTTGCTGGGTGATTGGGGATTGAGGAATGCATTCTCAACTGGCGTTATTGGTCCTTTCTCGGGGATTGGAGAGGGAGGCTCAAATGTGGTGGGCTTTGTATCGTAGTCGAGTGTGCCTGAAGAATGAGATAGGATTAGCTTGATGTATATAAGATGGTGGCATCGATTTTGATATGGATCTCTCAAGACATTCTACAAGGCTCTGCCATAGATCTGGGATATCAATATCATACCCTGAAAAGCGGGAGGATCACTGCGTCCACGGGACCGAATTGCAGACTTCGGTCTTGGTAATGCTCGCAGAGCAGAAAGACTCAGAGGACGATTGGAAGACGTGCGAGCCTCTGGGAGTGATATACGATTGTTGTCGGGGAGAGACTGTTCCCATCTAGCCAATTCCCAGGGCGAGTTGAATTTAGCAGTCGTGAGTAGTTCTTTGGGAATAAAAACGTCTTCCACAATGGACTTTCTAGGGTTTTGTTCAGCCATTGCGGGTTATGTATTCAATTTGCAAGCATAAACGAGGGTATAGTAGTCAGAATGAAGGGACGGCAACCGGAGGTCACCAGTAAAAGAGTGAATATCTCGCTACAAAGAGGGGATTCGAGGGTGTTGGGGTGTCTCTTTTATTTATTATTGAAATATCCTATTATTGAAATATCCCTCGAAATCAAGATCTCTATGGAGTAAATCTCTTTGCCTAAGACTGTGGGCCAAGGTTGGGTGGCGCCTCTCTAGGTCTGATGGGGCATACTAGCACGGCTGGGACCTGAGAGAACTTGGAAATGAAATGAAGATGTCGATGATTGCTACTACACTGTTATTATTCTTGATCTAGGATGAGTTACTACGAGTATATGTGATATAGTAGCATGGCCACCCCCATGGGTCTATGTCTACATGTACGACGTATTATAAAATCTTTCCTGAGATGCAGGAACCATGAAAGCTCGCACGAGAAGAACATAAAAATGGGGATAACTAAGAATAAACCAATGCGGGTCGTGAATTGCGTTCGTTCTTTACGCCCCGGGCCTACCACGGGCCAAGTGAATCATGTTTGGGCCCATGTTTTTCCAGACTACATACTCCGTACATAAGTGCTCATATACGGAGTAGTTCTTATGGAATCGCTATTGCTTAAAAAATTGACAATTATAACATGTTAAAGTTGACATATTACAATAACAGAGCACCTCAAATGTCTTGCTCAAGTTAAGTCTCAAAAATATTTCCCCATTTGCTCGGACAAGTTGCGCGGTGGAGCACTTTCAGAGATTTTAGCGTTATGCAGACGCAGAGCCTTACGAACCAGAGATCTCTAGCTCAATGATCGTCGTTGTTTATTCCTAGCTGGGTGAGCTAAAGTTAGCTGCATCTCACCTCCATTGCTTGTGGGCAGGAGATGGTACCCGATCTCGTAATTACAGTGGGGCATTGCGCCGGAAGACGAACTGCCGTGTCCGATGTTTGGTTAAACCCCTTTCGAAGTTGGGTACAGGGTACTGGATACTTCGTATATAAACTTTTCTTCCAAGGTTACAATTCCTAAAACCAGCTAGAAGTACAGAGAGAAAAAGAAAAAGAAAAAAAGAGAGAGAGTCCGATGTGGTTTAGAACCTTCCAAGAATGGAAGTTCACCGGTAAAGTTTCGGCCCGTCATTTTGGTTTTTCGGCCACAAGCCACAGAAAGCCACAGAAAGCCACATGGACCGCAGCATCCCGACTTTTATGTCGGCGGGAACAGCCCATGTTACTAAGGATAGGATAGGATAGGATGGTTTCAGGATTGGAAATTGTTCTAAGTAGTATTACTTTGTAGGTCTAGACTCTCTTCCATAGGTGACCTGATTCCACAGCCTCGAAGTATCCTCAAAGTTCTAGCCTTTCTAGAAACTGCCGGACACTTTAAAAATGTTGATCATCGAGGGTCAACCTTATTAGACCAGGTTGAGCCATGACAATACAGTCATTGATATCGAAATATGCCATGTCGACAGTAAAAACAAATAAAGCTGGATAAACTGGATAAACTGTCAAGTAAGACTACAAGAATAGTACCATGGTACGTACCCCGTACAGTTCTCCAATTCAAGCCCTAAAGACAAGATGAAACTGCACTAGTCCAATTCCATTCCCTCGGCTGTACCTGAGAGTTACCCCGTGCAAGGTTAACTTTTCACCAGACTAACGCTTGTTCCATGGTTACTTTGCTTTTTTTTTTAAATGTGGATACCTAGGTATATGTATGTCTAGGCACATAGTTAACTACCTGAGTACATGTCTTGTATTAATTTCAACTTGTGGATTTACTACACATTCTAACCAAGAATATAACATACAAAGAGGGAAAATGACATCAGCGTTGTACATTGGTCAGATACTCAAAGACAAGATCAGAAACAGCAGAAACAGAGGAACGTAAAAAAAAAGAGAAAAAAAAAAAAAAAAAAAAAGAACGTAAACCATAGCTAAAGCCGCGCGGAGAAACACTGAAAACAAGTTATTTTTGGTTCCATAATTGGCTGAGCCCCCAAAGCATACTCAACCTCGGAAAGCTAGACGGCTCGTCGTAGCTAATGTCAGGCGAGTTGCCCAAACTTCTCGGGTGGCCCTCGAGTTCCACCACTACCTGCTCGTGGGAACCCCATGGGGGGCTTCAAAGTAGTAGCACAAGCAGACCCAGCAGACCAGCAAGATCTAAATTGCTCGTCTCAGCACACAGTGATGACTAGGAAAACTCCCAAACACCAGCTAGTTTCTCTTGCCCTGGGTTTGAAGTCATGATTTCGTTGCCCATGAACCTATTGGTCTTTTGGTCTTTTCTTTCCTGTGCCGAAACGAACAAGGTATAACCACTCATTTTCATGGCGGGGTCGTTTATGAGAGAAAATCATACTTCTAGGCTTCGACTCGATGTGTACCCAGGTATCATGGTATCCCTTGAGGCATGCCCCTAGAAAGAATCTGCCTCGACCCTAGTTGATCTGCTGCTATCCAGGTGCAATCACTGAACACCGTCGGAGGTGGTTGTGGAACGTCATAATAGAGACCTGACAAAAAAACGGCCTCACATATTCAAGTCTCTGCGAGAGTTGAAGAAAGTTATTCGGACGTTGGAGAGTGCACGGTATTGGAAAGAGGAAACCATTCACTCTGACCAGCGCGATGGAGATGAACCAGGCAGGAGAGGACGTGGCACTCTCCCATTTAGAACGGCATACTGCAAGTCAAGAAAAGCTGCTCCAATGATCTGTGAATCATCTGCCTCAACTCCTCCCAATCCGTTCTTGTAGCTGGACTTTCGTAATTCTTCGGTCGGCGCGGAATTGGGAGCAAGTCCCGCACCTCCAATCATGCGAATTGGTTTCTAGGCGAGTGCTATTTTCCAGTTCTCGGAATAGCTTCTTTGCTGACTTATGCGAGTCCTCATTGCTGGACATTCCCAGGTAATCCAGATGTCATTGCTGCAAGCACCTTGTTTCAACTGAGGCCTTCCTCGGTAAGTAGGCTGTTCACCCTTGCAGAGAGTCACATATTTGCAGTGTCTCTCTCACAGGGCAGAGATGCCACACAACCATTGTCAAGGCTGTGAGATATTCGACATTATGGTCGCTAGGGCAAAGGAAGCATTTCTTTCTGTCCGCCCACGAACAGATATTAAAGCCTTGGTTGGGGAGTGTTCACGCCCAGAGCCCGAAAGTTTACTTGAGCCATCTAATGGCTGTCGGCGAGGGGAATGTATGACCAATTCGAGGATATATTTACTATGTCATTGGTTAGCCGGTTCGTACCAATGCAGTGATAGGAAGGGGACACCAACATTGATGAGGCGCCAAGTTGTGATTCATATATATGGATAAACATATATAGTGACAGGAAGCGACCAACAGATATGCATTCAAGAACATGAATGGATAAGATCCAGTGTAATCCCTTCCAGGAAGACGAGTGCGTCCCATGGATTTATCGATGGACCTCAAAAATAACAGCCTTTTGTCTTGGGTGTTCAAGACTTCATAGATAGTGTCCCGGCTCGACTAGATTGAGTAGTGGCCATCTTGAAGACGATTTATGAGGCCCTCCGTGAAACATGTATGGACACAGCCATAGTGGACCATTTGAAGATCCAGAGCTCTTAACCACTTTCCGGACATCTGGACAGCCGAGGTCGAAGATGAGAGTTTCGAGGATGACTCAACCCAACCATATTGTTTGTCCACGTCGCCGGGCCATATCCCCTTCCAGTCTTAAGCAAGGCTATATTGTGAATTATTTTAGCCCTAAGTCTGCCTTCGGTTTTCTTTTCTTTTCTTTTCTTTTTCTTTCTGTTTGTCCTTAATAAAGAAGAAGCGTTAGCAACGATTACTCAAAAGAGGAATGGAGACAAATCAAGACTATACGTACTTTGGCAAAGCTCGGGATATAGCTTGATTATAAAGATGCTCGACTTCATCGAACACATTCACCTGTGACGGGTCATCGTCATAAATATCGAATATAAACGCATGATGCGGATGATTGCCGGTTGATTGAGGATGAACTTCGCATCATGATACCGACCAGTAACGGGCTTTTGCATTGCTGGCTAGTTGATATCATGATGCCATGTCAACACCCGGCTTTTGCGTTACAGTGCGGGACAGGGGAGGTGTAGCCCTGCGAGACTGTTGTCGAAAATTAAAAGCCGTACATATAACCAGCAGTGGAGTGTTTTCAGTTATGCATCGACATCAGCCAGTGACAGGGTTCTGCATTGGGAGTTACATCAAAATGCCAACACCCGGAATGCCAACGAGAATCTGTGTAGCCGAATGTTATAGAATGGACTGTTGGAGAGGAACAATAGGAGGGAATCTGAGAGGAAAAAAAAAAACGTGGAGATTTATGGCCTCTAGAGAAGGGGGGCATGCACCGGATTTTCTATACAGACCCCTCCGGAAGGCGCTATGCAACGGGCGCAACGCCGAGAGAGTCCATCACATTAGTGCCTGAACGGTGCTACATGACATACAGGAAGATTTGGATGTTTACAAAGGCAATCATAGAACAAGAATGGAAATGCAATATATCAAGACAAACCAAATACCAATGCATTATCATTACGCCGGTCTATGTATCCCCTAGTAGAAACAATACGCTCCCACCAAATCAAAAATAACAGGGTATAAACATCCCAGATCAAGATCTGCCCTCACAATGCATTAAGAACCTGTTGCATAGCAAAAGTATTGGAGTCCTCACGACGGGAGACATAAGCCCGCACCTCTTGCACACTCAACTTACCCTCCTGGGTAGTATTGCGTCCCGAGCCCCCAGGTCCGCCAGTCGTGCCGCTAGCAGCACCACCACGGATTCGTTCGCGGAGAGCCTCAGGTCCAATCACGAATAGACTGCCGACTTCTAGTAGCACGTCCAGCGCGCCACCGGGGCCCTTGGTTTCATCGTCAATGTCCCAGGATCTGAAAAGGTCGGCATATTGCGTCATATCTTTGGTTACCATTAGCCCACCAGGTCCACTGACGGAGAACCGTTTGAAGTGTTCGAGGAGGAGACTACGGATTCCAAGGGCTATCTCGGTCAGCACTTGGCGCACGTTAGCGCCGCTGGATGGGAGAGAGGTGCGCGCGATGTTGTGAAGACGGGTTAAAAATGAGGTTATTGATGCGCAGGTCTGTTGGGGTTAGTAGGGTTCTTGCTGGGGGTGAATGTTGGATGGAACGTACTGGAGTCTGTAGCATTTCTAACCAGGCGGTGTTATCACTCTCCCTGGGACGGAAGTCATTCTTCTTCTGACCAGATAGCAGTCTGCTAACCCAGGAGAAAGTGGCGTCAATGGTTTTCTGCTCGATACTGTTGATTTTGTCCTCGATGCGCGAGGTGGTTTGGCTGGTGCGCTTCTCCATATCCCGGCGAGTGGTGATACTCGCAGCTGATAGAGGAAGAAGGACCGCATGGATGCACATCACCATCAATGTGGTAATACTGATTGTGGTGCGAGCCGAGAAGAGGTAGGAGAAGTCGGGCTCGGCCTTGCCGGATTCCTGCGACGTAGCCGCTTCCAGAGCAGCATCTAGACAGACATCCACGTATCCCTCTCCCATCGCGAGGAGAAGCAGACTAAGCAAGGCGGAGACATCTTTGGGTGTGTCACTGTTGACACTAAGTTCGAGTCCTCGGCCCACGGCTTCAGCCAGCCACTTCAGCATCCGCTTAGCGTCGCTGAGACTGGGCTGTCCATCTTCTTCTGTGAGTTTGATCTCGGTCAATCGAGTGGTCTCCAGCGTATCGCCTATCTTGGCTACGCTATGCAGAACTTTTCGCTGGATAGGTGAGATCTCTGGTGAGTCTAATCGGCTGATAAATGCATCGCGTGTGGTCGAAAGCAGCTCTGATCCAGCCCGGGATAAGGAGGCCATGAAAGTTGTTGCCGCCTTCTTGCGGCGGGCATGGTAGGAAGTGAACCTGAATAAGACTGCGTTGAAGAGTTCTTCTAACGTCCGCTTCTCGCGTTCGATGTAAGACGATCCAATGAAATAAGGAACAAAAAGCTCCTCCAGCTGCTGATCTAGCAACACGGCTGTCTGGGAAGAAACGGGCTCCGGATGCTCGGTCAGCCCGTGCGACTTCAAATCTTCAATCAAGGCACTGATATAACCACGGGAGCTTTGTAGACAACGAAGGAATGCCAGTGACGATACACCGGCCGCTTTCTCCAGCACCATTTCCAACCGCTGCTGAATAGATTGCTGAAAGACCCGCTGTAAGAACTTGCCCAGGACTTGCTCGTAGTAGGGGAAGGCCCGCCGAATAATCGCAGACTCCTCCTGAACCACAACCTTTACTTCATCGACCAACGACTGGAGACAGGAGTCAACACCAGGAAGCTCCGCGTCCGGATCAGCCAGTTTCTCCCACGACTCCGGATCGCCACCGACTTCCTCCGTCACCAGCTGGCTGCGCTCAATAAAGAACTGATGCTGGTTGACGAACAAGGCAATAACACTAGCACCGCCATTGAAATCCTGCAACACAGTCGCGCAATCCCTCATACCGTCAAAGTTGGCCTTGCGGTAGAAATCGTCAAACTGCTTCAACAAGTCTTTCTCCAGCGTCTCGGAGAACTTCTCAATAATCTCTCGCGTGTTCCGCCGCGGCGTGCTGCTTTCGTTGAGATCCTCAGACGAAGAGCTATTCCCATACCCACCATTTGATCGAGCCCGATGCTCCTGCCAGCTCTGGGGGTCCAGTCGTTGACTAATGCGCAGCAGTTGGCGCGCAATGTGTGCAGAGCGCACTTTGGCCTCTCCGGTACCAGATCGCCGCAGGCCCTCTAGTAGTGAGATTTCGCCCCGATTGCACACACCATCCCAGCATTGGATGAGGAAATGTGCGTCCAAAGCTCGTCGTCGCTGTCGATCTAGCTCCTCTAAGCGCTTTCCTGTCTCGACTGCCATGTTCCCTGTCCCTGCTGGATTCTCGCGGCCGGGGGCATTTAGAGACGTGTCAAGCTGTTGAAAGTTTTCAATGGTGTGGCGGAGCTTCTGACCGAGGGTGTTGAGGTTCTGACCATGTTGCGCTTCTGCGCGGCGGACAGCTGCGGAGAGTTCATTTTCGCGGAGCTCGAGGTCTCCAGAGAGCTCGCTCAGGCGACGTTGGGCGCTTTCGAAGGTGCGGATGAGGGGTTTGGGGTCGAAGGGTTGGTTGGCGGCGGCGGCGGTACCGGCTAGCGAGCGACGGTTGGAGATGGCAGTGTCGGAGAGAGCTTCAATGAACTCCTTGACAATGAAGTCCCGACTGGAGAAGTCTTCGAGGGTGAAACTGGGTCCTTGAGGGAAGACAGTGCGGGCGGGGTTCGTGGTGATGGATGCATTGTCCATCATGATTGAAAGTGGGCAGACATGAGCTGCCTGCAGAGCTGGACAATGGTGTCTCCTCTTCCTTAGACTGGGAGTGTAATTGAAGGGAAGGAATCCGGGGAAAGCTGAGGGGGAGACGGATTTGGTTCGGGGAGGTTTACTGCCACGCACATCTATTTTCCATGTACGTATATACCCTACGTGTATACTCCAAATACTAGGCAGAGAGATATTCAATCGAAGCTGAACTCGATATATTAATAGAAATATCAAAAAAAGGAATAATTTAAATACTTCAAAGTACCTTGAAAATAGCCACAATACGAACTTTTAATCATTCTACTAGTTACTAGTATACCTGTCCATCAATCCCACCCTACCAGAACATCCACATCTCCACTTCCCTCCTTCACCCACCACAACAATGGTCTCCCAACGAGATCGCGAGATCCTGCGCGATGACCTACGCGCCCGCGGTGCAAAACTAAGTGTAGAAGAGCGCGAAGCTCTCCTCAAGAGCTATCTCCCCGACCCCGCCGAGCTACCACAGAAACCAGCGCAACCGACTGCCAGCGAGCGCCGCAAGACACGCAAAACGCCCGTCCGGTCATTCCTCAAGTCGCAAACACACTACCTCACCTACGCCATCACGCATATCATCTTCGGCATCGTTGTCCGTCTCCTGCAGGCGTACCACGCCGTCGTCGACCGCATTTTCGCAATCGTCTATCACCACCACCGCACCCCCGAGCTGATCCGGAAGGATGTGAAGAATCTCAAGCGCTTACCGCAGCATCTGAGTACAATTCTCACGCTACGGAAGGAAGATGATGCTCTTGCGGTGTTGATGGATGAGGTTGCTGAATTGGCCGCCTGGAGTTCGTGCTCGGGGATTTCCCAGCTCAGTGTATATGAGAAGTCTGGTATGAAGATATCCTCTCTACTATCCATCCAGGATATGTAGGATATAGGATACAGTAATACTAACCATCTATCTAGGTGTCCTGAAATCATGCATCCCAGCCCTTCACCAAATAATCACCACCAAACTCGCCTCTTACTACGGCACTCCAAGCCACCAACCAATTCTCCAACTCTACGCCCCTCACCACCCAGTCCACCGCAGTGCACCTATCACAAAAAACACCGACACCACCACCAAACCGCAAACCCTGACAATCCTCCTCCTCTCCTCAACCGACGGCCGCGAGACTCTTGTGGACCTAACCAAGACCTTAGCGGAGATGAGCCAGAATGGCAAGCTTTCCCCGGAGGATATCACCCCGGAGTTGGTGGACGCGGAGATCAGCGAAATCACTACGCAACCATTGTCTATGGATCCCACGCTGCCGGATACGGTGCTCAAACCCGAGCCAGATCTGTTGCTTGTTTTTGGTCCGTTCCTTAAGCTCGATGGGTATCCACCTTGGCAGTTGAGGTTGACGGAGATGTATTGTACCGGTGGACGCAGTCATGGACTTAGTGGGGATGGAGAGGCGGTGGAGTATCAGGGGTATATGCGTGGTCTTTGGCACTTTGCTGGGGCTCAGATGAGGTTTGGTAGGTAGAGTAGCTGGAGGGATTGCGGGTTGAGGTTGATATTGAGGTTGAGATTGGGAAGAAGTAGGTTTGCATGTGGATGAACCTGGGGTTTTTCATTTTGGCTATACCCTTACCATATTCCTGTACTGTTCTATGGTCTTTCTTTCTAGCATGGCATCAATGCATTTAATCTATGTTTCTATGTATCTTTTCTAGTATCAACCTCCGGTCTATACATACATACGCAAGTTACCACGATAACAATCTGACAAGACAAAGAGCAATATAAATACTCTGAAAATCATTTTATCTAATTTATCTAAGTGCTCACAACTAATTGGATTGCCAAAACCTCCTTACCGTGCACATGTGTGTAATGTATAAGGGTATATCCTATACTTTAACTACATCCTCTTCCATATATACTATTACATATTCAAATATAAAACAAAAGTAAAATCAAATCAAATAAAAAAAATGTCAGGAGGGGGGGACGGTCTCCGACAGGAGGGATAAGGTTGGGCTTGGAGTATTTCGCTCATAGTCCCGTTTTCCCAAAGAAATATGGATGCTTCGCCGCTGAAACACACGCGCAAGCTCGATAGAGAGGATCTCGTGCGAGGACCGGGAGATATGGGGTTTGGGGGGTTTTTTGGGATTTTTTGTGAGGGTTTTCTGTTTTCCCTCACCCCCACCGGGTAGGCATGAGGGTAAGAGGTTTTACCCCCTCAGCCATGTCCCACCTGGACAGTATATATCGGCGTTACCCTTTACTTATGGGACTATAGGAGACATTGTTTGGTATATAGATGCTTCTGTCCATATTATTAGACTTACATTGATCTATTTTGACTTGGTTTTCACCTTTGAATGTAAGCTGAGAGCAGTCTAGTATATGAACACATAGAGCTGGAGTAGGAGTATACAAGTTGATGTAAATTATGTTATATGCTATAGTATATCAATAAGAAACAAAGATTCGCCAAGCTGCATGTCCAGTATAAATACCAAAAAGAAATCCACCTCAATCCCAGCCAGTCCCTCCAGTCCAGTCCAATGCCAATATCAAACTCCGAAAAAAAAAAGTCACTCCACAAGGAGCAGCATCACGTAAATAAGGTTATACCATAGTTTCATATGTGTCGTTCTGTCATATCCCCCCTCAATTCCCACAGAGGCGAGTGAATCAACTTCATATATAACCCTCACTCGGTCATATCTTCATGTCGCATATCGTCCAAAGCCCAATCAGAAGGAATAGACGCCGCAGCCCACGAGCTCGCACCACGGACGCAGTCAAGACAGCGCACAATCTCCGCTCCGGTCTCGGTGACTTCCTCCACAGCGCAGCCAGAGCAGATTTTCCTCCTCGGTACCTCGCTAGAATTGTAGCTGGCGTCGTCGGTTAAGCTTGTATGCATGTGCATATGCACTTCTGGCAGACCGAATGTCCCACCGCAGGATGCGCTATCGCATTGTCGGAGACAGATGAAGCATGCCCGTTCGTGGCAGAGATCACAGTCTGCGTAGGCGTCGAGGACTTGGCGGGTTGTTGGGCGGCGGTGGCAGATGTGACAGGGACGGAGCGCGGAAGGGGGGCAGATTGTTGGGTTGGGTAGTGCAAGGGGACGAGGGTTTTGGGAGAGACCGGAGGTGAGTATGGATCTTGGTTTGGGGTGCCGTAGACGTTTGGGGAGAGGTGAGTTGGTGATTGTTGGAGTTGGAGTTGATGTGAGTGCTGGAGCTGATGTTGATGCTGGAGCTGGTGGGATGGCAGTGTAAGATAAGGGCCTTGGACATGTCGGCGCTTGCGAGGGAGACATCGTGGTCGGAAGGAAACGTCTGTTCCGTCTGGGTGTCGTGATAGAGGCAGTGAGCAGCCACCGTCGTATTCAGGCCGATCAACTCGGCAGGATGGAATATATGTTGCTCTGGTGATCATGTTAGACTATCTATTCACTCCGGGAGAAACATTGTTCGACTTACGGACGTGCTAGAGTCCTAGGCTCCTCATGGTCCCACTTGCGTTTCTTCCATGTTGCCGTTATTGAGTCGGTCTGCTCGGGCGAAAACCCTGGCATTGGTGGTATGTTGTATGTATTCAAGCCAATTTGAATATATTATAGATGGCTCGAAATACAAGGAGAGCTCAAGGGAAAAGAGTCTTCGAGTGAAGTGAAGCTGACGAGGAGATCCAAACAAAAGAAAGCCCAAATGTTAGTCGGGCGGTGTGCCGATAGGAGAGTGTTATCGGCGCACGTTCACGTGGTGATTGGCATTGATCGAGTCTCATGTCTAAAGTGGATTTAGATTGTTTTTATATAACTATACAAATACAAAACTGACCAAAGAAGTCAGGAATGATTACAGCCATATCAAAAGCCCTTTTACTCATTTTCCAGAGTCACCGGAGACCCAACGCCATCCAAACGAGCCTGAATAGTTTTCTCGTCAAAACGCCCACTGTCACCCACATAATTGCGTAGAACCTCATAGGTCATAAGCCGCCGAGGTGCTTTGCGACCTGTCATCAACTCAAACTGAGCAATGCCCTGTTCGGTTACATTCTCCAATCCGTCAGACAAAATCCAAGGTCGTCCAGTCTCGCTCCGGACTCGGCGCATTTGTCGTAGAAGTGGTGTATCGAGGGGTTTATAGGCCAACTATATGCAATTAATACGTGACAAGAAGCACACACATCCCGGAAGGAAGAAAAAGCTCACCTCGAGTATCACACCTCCCGTAGGACTCCCAAGCCACTGCACGGGCATCTCAAAGTTCGCTGGTGGTTCATCTCGGTCTGGATCAGCTGGTACACAAGACGCAACGAGACTAGGCTGGGCAGCATCTGCGGGCCAGTCTTCTCGAAGAGAATGCAAGACACAAACCACCTCAGCTGAGTCCACCTGCGATGACGCCCAGGAGTTGAAATGGCGTGCGACTTCCTCGGCACGCGACTGCGTGCGGTTGTAGATGAAAATCTTCCGACACCCAAGTCGGAGCATCGCGTAGATAGCGGCCCGCGCCATACCGCCCGCTCCAATGACCAGGCCTGTTGTTTTTGCGCTGATTGCGTTACGAGGCGAGAGATGTCGCCTGATGCACGTCATTATCCCGACCCAGTCGGTGTTCTCGCCGTACCAACCCAGCACGCGCCCGGCTTGGTTGCGTCGGCTGGCTTGTTCTTGGAGTGGAAACATCGTCCCATCTGCATGTCCGCGGAGCGGCATGATTGTGTTGATTGCCCCGATGGCTTCGGCATGCCGGCTTTTCGAGGCGAGCTTTTGGTATACCTGTACACGCCATGGCTGCACGACGCTGGATCCCCCGAAGTGTGGATCCCGGCCCAGCCGGTCTAAGACTGCGAGAGAGGGTGAATCTGGGATGCTGTAGGTGTGGCCCATACCGCAGTGTTGGTGTGCGGCATTATGCATTGCCGGGGATAGACTGTAGGTGACATTCTCTCCGTGGATGTAGAACTTGAGCGGGTCGAGCACGTAACTTTGGAAGAGTGCATTGACGGCGTCGCGAGAGGTTATTTGCGGGTCGTGTTTATTCTCTGCAGACTGGGTGATCGCGGGGTGTGTCACTGCAGTGAGGATCGAGTTGAAAACTTGTGAGGTGCGACCTAGGGCGCCAATATTATAGGCGATGAGCGGCGGGTGATCTCCTGGGAGTGATCGGATTTTATTGGAAAATTCAATCACGGCGGCATTTTCCTCGCGCTCCGTTGCGACCCGGAGGAGGCGGACGAGCTGACAGCCGAGCTTTTCAGCTTCGTTGTAGATGGTGACGCAGCCTGCGCTGTCCCATGTAGTGGGGGAAGATGGTTCAAAGACCTGCTGGCCGATGATTTTGGTATTTCCACGACTTCTGATAGTCCCAGCCAGCCGGGATCGGTCTTGGGTCAGGTCTACAACAAGATATTCTACACCCAGGCGTAGAGCGTGCTCGAGTATATCAAAGTAAGGTCGAGAAGAAGAGGTGGCTGGTTTCGGGGAACCAATGCCAGTGGAGGAGGTGTCAACGGAGAGAATCACAGGGGTCCGCGCATTTCGACGCAGGACAGAGACATGCTTGCTGACAGTGGCTGCCATATCTGGGTTCCAGCGATCGATACACAGCTCGATAGCATCTCCACCCGACTCGAGTTCAGTCAGGTTGACATTGTCGGCGATCATATCTGAAGATCGCACGAAGATAGCATGGGTGAAAGAGCGTAGCTCTGGTGGCGTCTCTAGCAGAACGAACGGCGAGTCATAGCTCGAATAGTTCACATCAAGTCCAGTAATGAATTGCACAAACCGCGTAAAGTCTTCTTTCACCTCTTGCAACTTGAAAGAATAATCCGCAGACCGGCGATCCGGGCTCCCATCGTCGGACGCACGAGTCCCATCTTCAAGATTATAGAATTCGAAATTCGAACACATCCGATGCATCGGATCCCCCTCACGGAACAACCGCACCGCTTGGTCCTCCAAACCAAGCAATTGCTGAATGCGATCGATGTCGCGCAGCAGATGGACGACGGGGTTGGACCGGGCATAACGACGCAAATGATCCTGTACAGGTCGCGTCAAACTGGCCAGCCCGCACTCCATAACGCAGCCTGTGCGGTGGTTATCCAGCATCATCTTCAGGACTTCGATGTCCCGGCGCTGGAATTCCTGGCTGCCATACCGCTTGAGGTATTCCTGTCGCGTGACGCCCGTGACCTCTCGAAAGTAGTGGTCTTCGGTAATGAAGCGTCGCTTCAGCGCGGTCGCGGCGACAAAGCCGAGCGAGCGCTTGCCGCATCCTCGGATGCCGATCAGGACGAGGGATGCATTGGGAGCAAAGGTGCGAGGGGCGGACTCCGGGCGGAGCATGGGAGAGGAGGATTCCTTGGTGGCACATGCGGGGATGTCGGACTTGGCGTCGGCCATGGGAGGAATGGAGGGTTTGGAATCGAGCATGGTGAGAGACGATGAATTAATTGGGGTCTATGTCAAGTGAACGAGCGCCATGATCAGATGCACTCAAGGCATAGAATTGCATCCAAAGATCGAATGTGGGATGTTGAGAAAGGATGAGTGGGACTTCTCATGGACAATAGATAGGGCAATGTAGTATAGAAAGTACAGATAGAAACAGTCTGAAACCTAAGTAGATTAGTAGATCAATACCCCAGATGACAATGTTTCCAACGGCAAATGTTCCCCCGGGGAATGAGAGGAACCAGGTGCTTGCCGACCACCTGGGCAGATCCCGGCAAAAGGCTTTTCCACCAGATCTCGGATCATTTACCGGAAGCTACCTAGGTACTGTTTTTATAGATTATAGATTGTAGATTACAGATTTATATAGATCCCTTAACATTGTACATCTTTCAAGTGAGATTTAAATATCGCAGTGTAACAAAATCGAGAGTTGTAGAATTTCAGCTTTGGTGCTGATTCTCATAGTTATAATTAACCAACTAGTACACATCTCCTTTAATATCCAGAGTCTGATCATCCCCTTTCCACCCACCTGCATTCCTGAACCAAACGTATCCTGAATCATATGGACTTGACTCCCTCTGCAACTTGTCACTTCATCAGTAACACACGGGAAATTATCTGCTGAACCCAGCGAGCCAAGGCGAATGAGAGAAACCCCCAACCTCGTATCTTCTTCCCCTCCGGTTATGGATTGGCAAGAAACTCTTTGGGGCAGACAAACTAGGGCCGCATGGAGTCCAAGTCAGCCCTGGTAGAATTATCAAGCCTTGTCATTTGCCGGAGCTAGAAGCCTTGGGATATGTCGCTGAGCACACGTCAATTCTTGTCCCCAAAGTCTTCACTACCCACTATCATGATGACAGGCTCTATATTGAAATGGAGTATATCTGCGGGATGAGCCTCGAGAATTCAAGGCACCACGGCTATCTATCACAAGATCAAAAGAAGCACATTACCAATCAGGTTGCGGGTTATATTAGCCAGCTTCGGAAACTAGAACATCCGCAAGAAGGAATAGTTGCATCCCCGACTTTCGAAAAAGCCTTCAATCATAGAGTCGGATGTTGGAGTTTTGGGCCATTTATGAGCCATGGAGGATTTCGCTCATACCTTCGAGCGGATATCCCTACAGAATCATTGGGTCCAGAGGTCACCGAATGCCACTCCCGAGGTTACTGGAGCTGCTTTACCCATGCAGATATCGCCCCTCGGAATATCAGCGTAGAAAATGGGAAGGTCTCTGTGATCGTTGATTGGTAATTTGGCGGCTGGTACCCAGAATATTGGGAGTATACTAAGGCACATTGTGGTCAGGTAGATCGGCCCGAATGCTATATAGGATTGCAAAATGCTTTAGAGAAGAGATATGATGACGAGCTTGGCGCGGAACGAATTCTTTGGAAGCGATTGGATGATCCACAAATTTTTTGGCAAGGGAGAGAGCATCTAATTCCGGATCTTGCGTGACAGTATCGATGTGGGCCAGTGAATGTCAAGACTATAACTGGGGTCCTTGAAGCCCTGACACGCTTATCAGACTACTCATGTTGAAAATGAAAGAACCAATAACTACTTGACACCTAATAAGTGATATTCTTTGGCCTTGTCTCCAATATTGGATGCCTATCTATCCTCAATGAAGTTAAGGGTCCTCAAAGGGCGACTAGGGTTCCAAGGTTGTTGTATAGAGTCCTAATCGGGTTAAACGTCGTCGGCTTTAGTCGGGTATCGGGAATGCCTGGATACCTTAGTGCCTTAGTACCTTAATGCCTTGATGCCTGGCAAATTACTAACTCGTTAGGGTAAATATGGGATATCCAATTTATTTCAAACACTCCTATACATACAGAATAGTTCAATCTGCACATATATATATAAATCTACAGTACCTTCAAAATGGTGTACAGTAACTAAACGGAAGTATGTGGGATAACTGTGGGGACGTGGAGATCCCCGATAATTCCGAGTGTCTTCACATCCCGAACTTCGCGTCCGAGATCCTCCCCCTCGGCCTGCCTAACTGTGACCTTTTGCCGTGGAGGCTAATTACATGGTTGGCCTTAGACTCTGCTCCTCCACTTTTCTATTAGCGGTATTCTTCTTCTCATTCCGAGTATCGGCTTGTTTCTTTATACGGCCCGAGCTTATACCACTTTCAACTTGATTCGATTCAGTGAACTTCTAATTGAAAACAGAGCTAGAGCTACTGGTCCCCTTATTTCCTCTACATGGCGCGTCAACCCGTGCTAATAACCCCCTCTTCATGGATGAGGGATCAGATAAGGCCCCTCGACGCAAGAGGGTCTCCCGTGCTTGCGATCGCTGTCGCAGCAAGAAAGTGAGTCGCGTCCGGCCATGCTCTTTTCTCTCGTGTATCTCATCTGCCTAATCTAACGTTTTCGACAATCTTAGGATAAATGTGACGGCGTTCGTCCCACTTGTTCCGCCTGTCAGGCATCAGGCCAGTCCTGCTCCTACGACCCCCATGCGAAGAAGCGCGGTCTCCCCGAGGGCTACGTCCGTGGCTTGGAAAAGTTGTGGGCGTTGTCGATCTGCAACATTGATGGGTTCGAGGATACCATGCTGGCCATGCTAGGAAATACCGCCGAGTCTTCCGGTCGTCGCGAGAAACTGATGTCCGTGTGGTCGGACGATAGTGCCTCGGAGAGTTTACACGAATCTTGGAAAACGAGTCGGCTGTTCGGCGCGCTGGAGAAAATGCTCTCTAGCTCAGATGCGCCCGCACCGGCGACCGGGAAGCGATCGCGTAACCCGCAGGATGATGGTCCCGACGGTCAATGGGGGTTCCGAGTAGCTCGCACTTCTACTCCGCTCGGTCGGGGTGCTCCGCGTGTAGTTGAGCCTTTTCCCACATCGCCGGGGGTAAAGCGGGCTCGATTGTCGAAAGAGTCGGATGGTCGGGGTATCTCTGGACCCAGTCCCCATACGCTGCAGTTGCCGCCTCAGACGTCGCAGCTGCTCGATATCTACTTTGCGATCACGCATTCATGGTTCCCCGTGGTCGCCAAGCATAACATTCTTCGCGCTTCTTACCTTTACGCAAACGCTCCTTTCTCTATTGCCACGGCTTCACCTGGGTCCGGCGATCACGCCGCTCTGTGGGCAATCTTGAGTTACACCATCACTCAATCGCGAACAATTTCACGGGCCGGTCCCGCTGGAACGGTCGCTCTGGCGAAGGAATACTACGCCATCTCACGAAACCTCGTCCCCACGGAGAAAGAGCGTTGTGAACCTGGTCATATTCAGGCATTGCTGCTTCTGAGCTTAGTGAATATGGGTCTGGAAGATTGGACCGCGGCTTGGCTGTTGAGCGGCCAAGCAGTGCGCATGGCGATTTCCATGGGTCTTGGAACTGTGTCCGACGGCCGGCGGTCTGATGAACTCAGACAAGGTAAGGCGGTCTTCTTGGGATGTTTTGTAGTTGATTCATTGCTCTCTTTCCGTCTTTCGCGGAGTCCAGCCATGCCTCCAAGCGACCTTACTGCGGTAGGCCTGTTGGAAGAGGATGGATTGGAGGAGTGGAACTCCTGGGTGGATGTTTTACCACCCACAGGTGCTCCACAGGGCAGCAAGAACTCCCCGCGCCGAGGACCACTCTTGGCCTTGAGCTGCTTCAACCGGTTAGTTGAGTTAGCGAGTGTTCTCAACAAGGTCTCCCGCCACATATCTTCGGGATACAACATGGCCACCTTTGCGCAGCAATTGGTCATAGAGCTTAAGCAATGGGATGACTGTCTACCTCTGGGATGCCGCCTGATTGGACCGGAAAGCATCTATCCAGAACGACATTCAGCATTGCTTCCCCATCAGAGTTACCTAGGGTTGACCTATGTAGCCACCCTCCTTTGGCTCTATCTGCAATTGATCTCAGGTGAGCAGGGTTTGCACCGTTCACAGCGTCCGGCCACAGAGGGGGCCAAGAAGCTCCTCTACCGAGGGCTCTCTATGCTCACCCAACACTTAGAAAACTTCTCTATATGCGGTCTTCCACCGCTGTTTGAGCTAAGTCTTCGCACGATTGCAGAGCAAGCGTTCAGACTTCGAGCCACTGCCGACTCATCGGACACCTTCCCCTTTGCCCGGTGGGCAGACGAGCTCCGGCACAAAACGACAGCTTTCACCTCCACATGGCCGGCCTATGGATCTTTGGTTTCTGCCATGGAAAGGTGGCAGCACTCTGAAGATGTCGGGGGGCCATCCACTTTTCCTAGGGCAGTCGGCCTTCCATTTTCGGATGCACCCATGGCAGGCCCCATGCAACGCCCAGGTGGAGCTCGTAGTCTACCCCAGAATGGTGAAGGAGATTACACCTCTTCTATCCTTGGCATCAGTATGCCAGTTGATGGGCAGTCTTTGACCCCAAAAGACACCGTAATGGAAAACGCAGATCTAGGCATGATGGACGTGCCACTACACCACCCGAGGGAAGTACAATCGGGTTTACCAGACAAGATCACTCCGCGTAGCGGAGCAGATTCCGTGTATGGGACAGCCAGCGCACAGCATCAACAACCACAACCTCAAACTCCCGACTCGACAACCTCAAACCCAATGATGCCTGGGAATATAGACGCCATCTTCAAAGACCTCGCATACCTGGACACCACTGAATGGTCCACGAACCGCGAGGCTGGTCTGAAGGATTTCGGATTCTTGGACGACAGCACATTTCAGGCTTTCTGCCATGATCCCGATCGCTTAGGTGGATCGCAGCCACTGGTTCATCCGCCTTCCATAGCGGATATTTGGCCGCCGCCTGGGTTCTTCCCAGGGACGTTCCAGGAAGTGCCCGAGGAGTCTATGGGCGGCTGAGAAATCTCGGTATGATCTCACCGGCTAGCTTCTAAAGACCATGTGAATTTGGTCTACTCTATCTCCCTTGAAAGGTCATTTCCCATTTTGGGCATCCCATTGAGCTCCTGGGCTGTCTACGGAATTGCCAGGTCTTCCGGGCGCAATCATCATGGGGCACGGGGGTCTGTTTGGTCACACAATAGCCACCATCACTCTAAGTCTTATGCTTAGTATCAAATTAGCCCGCGGAAGATTCGTCTCGGTGGCTCATACTCCAACTGTCACACCCTCCGTACAGGGAGAAGACTCTTGTTCGTCCCCGCCTCACAGAGGACTGAATGCTATCAATTTATGTACATATACCCATGCTATAGGATCACTCGAAGTCCGGCGCATCTATACAAGTGTGGTGACTGAAGCCACGCTACAAATGAAACATTTTATTGGGAATATCAAATATCGCAAATCACTCAAATCGTAAAGTAGACATTTTCTATACAGCTCTTGACGTCTTGCCATTCTATCTCTATTCAATGCACCACACACAACCCACATCTCCAATCCCCCAAAACCTCTTTACCACACATTCCCAGACGTCTGCTCCCTCTGCAATTTCTTAACATTTACATTCCTCCAGAACCAGGTACAAAGAATACAAAGCGGCACAAAACAAACACCAACAATCGCCATTTTCCTCTGAACATCAGCATAAGCTCCAACAATAGCATCTCGCTCCCCGGTCCCATCTGCATACGACATCTGCTTCACCAAATCCGCAAAGATACTCGCCGAAAGGTGCTTACTCTCCTGCGGCAGCCTGTTATATAACTCCTTCTCGAGGATATTATTCCACATCCCGCCAGCAATGGCAGATCCCACCGCAGCTCCAATCGATCCGAATAATCCCCAGATCGCTATCACAACCGCGATCTCTTGGTGCGTTACCATCGCCATTATGGCTAATTGTCCGCAAACAGTGAACAGGCAGCTGCCGAGGCCCACGAGAATTTGAATCATCGTTAGCAACCCCACGTGTGTGTCTGGCGCGCGGAATGGGACCAGTAGTGCTGTTCCTAGAAGGAAGATTGGGACACCCGCCATGGCGGTCCATTTGAAGTCACCGGTCCAGCTTATTACTCTGGGAGAGGAAGGGTTGTTAGAATGTGTATAGGAAGCATGTTTGGTGGGGTGGGGCGTGCTTACAGGCCGAAGATAGGGCTGAAGATGAAAGAGGTCAGGGAGAAAGCATTGAGCACGTAGTTTGCGGTTGTGATGTCGAGTCTGTTGACGACTTGTAGGTACGAGCTAAAGTAGCTGTTCCACGTACTGTGTTTTAGGTTTTAGTATATTGCTGGCTTTAATGCTAATGGCTGGAAAGAGACTGGTACTTACAAGCAGGAGATGAACATCACGCCGTACAGCATGGACGATCCGATCATCGTTGGCTCTTTCAGATACTTCCACGGGAGGAACTGTACTGGTGAACAATATCGCTCCCAGATGTAGAATGCGGGGACGCACGCCACACCGAGAACTTCCATGGCGATGATGTATCCGCTCGCCCACCCCTTGGAGCCGTAGGTGGCAATGCTAAATGGGATCAGGATTAGGGAGAATGCGGCTGTGATCAAAATGATTCCAACAACTGGGTCAATCACGCCTTGTCAGTCACAGGTCAAATGCAAAAGAAGCTGTACATAGGGATGGGTACATACCATCAAACTCGATGAGATAGTGAACGATAGATTGCCACCAGACACGTCCAGAACGAATCTTCTCGAGGCTACCGCTCTTTTCGGCCCGACGTTGCATAAACAGCATCACTGCGGCGACGGGAATACAAACTCCAACTTGCATGATAGCGAATGAACCGAATGCCCAATTGAAGTCGAGGTTGGTGTAGAAAAGGTTAGCAATTTCCGGGCCTGCAAAGGTACTTGCGATACCAGGTGTACCGTTCAGGCCGATCATGATCATTCGATTCTTGAGCGAGGTCATGTCCGCCAGCATGATTTCCACAACATAGGTCAGACCGATGTGGCCTACCCAGTATAGAGTGTGTGCTGCGGTGTACATCTCCATACTTGTGCATGTAGCTTTCATGATTAACCCGATCGTGACGAGAAGGAGCATAATTAGGAATCCCTCCACACGGCCCCAGATGTCAATGATCTTGGCTAGTGTGAGCTTCGATGAGCCTCCCAGAATAGTCGAGACGACACTGACGACTGGCAAGAGGCCGTGCTTGTGGAATGAGGATGTGACGTAGGGGTTTAGTGCGCTTTGAACTGAGCCGAGGAGTGCGTCTACAAACGACACGAGGTAGAGCCTGTATTTCAGTGGAAGGTTAGTTCTTTACTTTCTGTTACTCTGGGCGGGGGGGTAGGAGTGGAGTTTGTTGATTGAAGTCCAGACTTACAGAATGAACATGAGAATTAGCGTCTTAGTTGACCATGTTGATGTAATGGCTCGTACTCGCCGCACACCACCCTGGTACTCGCTTGAGTCTCGACCAGACAGGCTTGCCTTGTCGTCAGATGGACTGTCCACGCCCTGATGGACTCCAAACTCCTTCATTTCCTCGACATCACGACTAGTATTGGCCTGTGTGGCCTGATCGGACACGGTTGTCTTTTGCATTATAGCTGAATAGAGACGATTGAGGGGTCCTTGCAACTATGAGGAAAAGTTGTGTTCAAATAACCGGCACCACCGAAGGAAGGCAGTTGATTCAAATTATATGGAGAGAATTCCCATCAATCACATCCTATCAGATCATCTGATAAAAATTCGCATCCTCGTCATCCAATCAGCAAGTAATTTGATTTCTTTAGCGTCGTAGTAAGGTTTCCCCCATGGGCCGTGGACCGGGAGTGGCTCGACCAAAACGGCAATAATCATATCAGATCCCCGGTCTCAATTTCCACCTTGATGTTGATGGACCCTGAATTGAGAGAAGTCCCGTTTACAAGTCGATATGAAGACAGGATTTCTTGTCCTCGCATACCGGAATGTGGCAAGAATATCGAGTGAAATCCCTTCAGACCGATGAGGTAAACGTTGGCCTCGCATCGGAAATTGCGCGAATATCGGAAGTTAATCAAAGTCTTGGTCTTGGCCTTGATCTTGGGGGGAGTGCATTCATCAATAGCAACTCCATACGTGCCCATATCCTACCTTCGCCGCTGGGGATCATGCCGCCTGTCCGTATAGATCAAACTTTACATGTCCCCTGAACAATATGAGATCTCTTCCCACTGTAAATTCAATGCTAGTGTGTCAATTCATTCTCCTCCGACCGCAGCTTGGGTAAAGACGAAGCCAAGACAGACGCCAAGCAGGAGCGATCTGCATTGTTGTCTGGCATTTGGACTTGGCGTTAGTGGATCTTCCAGGAGAGGGCGGTTCATGCGTCGCGATAAAACTTCTGCCGCCATAGCTTTTCGTGAAGTCTGGAACCTTTATAGTAAGAATATTAGGCCAGAAATGGGCGTCTTTCAGTAACGTTAGACGTCCAACCGTGCCTTGATGCATAGGGTCCTGTCATATTTACATGACTCTTCCTTTCTCTTTCTCTTCCTTTCGAACAAACTGATAACCCCAGCTCTCTAAAATAAAAGGGATCTACCTGCAGCTGGGAGCTCGGGTGCTTGATTTTGAGATGATTGACCGCAACGGTATGATTGTATTGTCGTGATTGCCTGCTTATAGCAAAACACAAAAGAATCCTCCATACATTCCATATGCCGAAACAAGAAATGCCTCTCGGGTGTTAAGAAGATAAACTCATGTTTGTATAAATATCACACATCGGACTTCATATTTCTAGATAAGATCCAAGAGGGATTCCATGCTCTCATAGAGCGATGGCATTTAGTAGATCAGTCTAGTTCGCCTCTTGGTCCAAGAAGCTAGCGAGCGGTCTTCATTGAGGTCTAAATCAGTACTAGATGATCCCTAGTCCCAGATTCCATGATCCCAGGCACGTTGCTCCCAAGATATATAGCTCCTGTAAGCCCCCGATCCTCGTAAGGTGCCATGGCCAAGCTGAGAAGTGGTGGCGGTCAGCGTGCCTTGGGCTCGAGCTGGGAGTGATTAATCATTACTGTGTACATGGGACTCTCCTGTATGCACAACTGGGTCAAGCTATTTGAAGTCGGGGTATTTTTTAGCAAACTTACCCAAAGCAAGAGTTGTAAAAATGAACTTGTAGTTCGGGTATGAGATAGCGCAGCTCTTGTTGAAGATACCTTCAATCCCTTCCTGTAGCCATTCCCCATTCGCCTGCTGCCTCGACATGATTAAGCGAATTCCATTAGCAATTGGCTCAGAATTGGGATAGTCGACGCTCAGAAGTGCAATAATCGCGAATGCAGTTTGAACGACCTGAGACCCTGTAGGATGCTCAACATACTTCACCTGTTCGCAGCTCTGTACGGGACTTGCTTGTTATTCTCTGAGCAGGCCAGGGAATGTTTGGTTTTTCTGCTAGTAGTGCTCACCTGGAAACTTTCTGACCATCCACCATCCTCCCGTTGCTTAGAGAGTAAGAACTCGCACCCTTTGCGAACAGAAATACTGTTTGCGTAATTCTCGCCGACAGATCCCAAACACTCCAAACCGAACATAGTCCCGTATGTGAAACATACACCCCAGCTTCCGTACCAGCTCCCATCAGGGCGTTGTGCCTTCTTGATATAGTTCACACCTCGCTGGATGAATGCTTGAATCTCAGTCCGCCGGTAATCAGGCCAATATTTTAAAAACAATGTCAAAGCAGTCAACACAGCACTTGTACACTCTGGATAGTCGTACTCAATCATAATGCGTCCAAAGACCTCTGCTGTGTTTAACATCTCCAAATATTCACCGCCCCTGGTCGGCTCATATGACGCACAGCCTCCCGAGCTATTCTGGTAAGTGAGCAAAGTGTCCACGGCATCAAAGATCCGTTGGTCGTCGAGTAGCTGGGGATATCCATCGGCCTCTTTTTGCAGTAGGATGACCGCTTTCAGTGCCTCTGATATACAATCACTCACCCCGTATCCCTGGTCACGATTGCTAAATGCCCAGGCTCCCTTTCGGAAATGACGATAGCAGACCCCTTGGTTTTTGCAATTTTCGCGAATCTGTTGTCGGTCTAGAAACTCGAGTGCTCGAGTCAGCATAGGCTTCCATTTTACATGTTCTGCTAGCCCAGCTGCAGAGACAGCCTGGATCAGAAACGCTGTATCCCAGCACTGTACACCATTTGTACCATTGACGAACATTCCCTCTTTATTTACCCATAGGAACTCTCCCATGCGTTCTCGATGACGAAGCACGGAATCAGAATCAGGTCCATCGCGAATATAACAAACAAGGAGATTCATAGGTGCGTTGACGGATGCCAAATCGGCGTAATCCGAGTTCGCATCCTCCATATCTATCAACTTGCTGACCCAGTCCTCAGCACGGCTCGCCAGACTTTTCGGTCGTAGGTATGGAGTCCAAATATTTGCGAGGAATAAATTGATTGAGTTGAGCAGCCACGTCTTGGGGTGGTAGTTATCGCTTGGAGCAATGTCATTGCGGTGTGCTGCCCAGTCAATGCTTTCCCATGACTGAACAAACAACTCCCGTCGCAGGGCTCGGATAACGTCCGTCTCCGGGGCCGTCCATCTCTTCGACCAGATCCACGACATTGGCAGGAAGACTTGTCGGATATGCACCCACCATCTCCATGGGGCCAACGGCACCCAGTCTGGCAGAAGCCAGGCCTCTGGGGGAACCGGGTTGACAATCTCCCAATCACACACACCTAGCACGGCTAACCAGAATTTCGACCAGTGTGGCGCATTCAAGGCGCCCCCTAGACGATGTAGCAGACGCCGCGCTTGAATCATAACCGGGTGTTCTGCTTCCATACCGAGCAATCGCAACACTGTGTAGTTCAGGGAGGTGCCGAACACGGTACTGTCGCCTTCAGTGTGCAAACCCCATCCTCCATCGACAGGGTTCGCGCGAGAGACAAGGTATTTTATAATCTCCGTTGCATATACTGGAGGAATATGTGTATCGGTCACCACCCATGCGATCACAACCCCGGGTAACAGAAACATCGGTCCACCATATTCGCAGCCCCAATTTCCTGGCGGCAATTGCTGTTTAGAGAAGAAGGCCAAGCAGTTGGAGACGCTTTCTAATGGAGAAGTGGCAGGAGAAAGATCTGGAAGATCCTTTTATCGCATTAGATTTGAGACAAGCCATGGTTAGGGATCATTGTGCAGGTGACGTACCAGCGGAAGCCCTAAGTAATACTTATCAGCTAGTGTCTGAGGCCATTTGGCAACCGCGTCGTCGTTGCCGAGGTAATGCCACGTATGCTTTCCGTCCTCATCTAGCATGCGCCATCGCTTATAATCCGTCTTTTCCGCTTGACTCATGCTGGCCGGACAGGTGAGCACAACAAATCCACTTGAGACTGAGGCAATTATTCTTTAAACCAGAGGATGGAATTCTAGAGCGGAAAGAAATCGGCCCCTGCCGAAGACGAGACAACAAAAGGGTGAATCGGACGATGTGAGTGGAGCGTGGAAATACTTTGTAGGTCTCAAGGCTATTCTAAGGCCAGCGGTGCAGTAGCTTGGCCCCCAAAAGGCATAAACACAGACATGGAGTATAACTGCCCCCGCCCCCCTTACGGGCGACTAAGTATGCCACCAGTTCATAACTCTCTCATTGGATATTACCTCACCGCTTCATTCATCGCCGGGGGCATAAACAAGACAAGAATTGGGATCAGCCGCTTATATGGCCTATTTATATATTCGTTTTAGATGTCTTTTGAGATGTCTTTTGGGATATCTATTAACCTATCCGTGTCGCCTCCTTGATCGCGATCTTGGACTGCGATACACGCGCGTGCTTTGCTGAACTGGCGTCGATTGCTGTCCCAAACCCGCAGTTGGTCGGGGATCAAGTCTCCGTTGGAGAGATTCTCAGGGATCGTATGGAGCCTTTCCATATCTTCTAGGCATTTATTGGATCCCTATTAGGCCCTAACACCCGGCATGGACCATAGGTATTCCTAACCCCTATAAGTCACCTGACATATTATTATAGCCCCCAAAGTGCCGTCTGACCTGCGGGCCTAACTCTTATTATAGATCATTACACAAGTTACAGCTAATTGAGTCTGCCCACTCGTATTGAAGCTGCATCATGTTATATTTGTCTTGCTCGGCCGCAAGTATTGGCTATGCCTCTCTACAACATAGCCAACCTGGGTCTAGGGACTTGCATATACTTGCTGCATATACTTGTATCAATATGGTTGGGATTCATGTATGCTGCAGTGTTTCAGTCATCCTTGTAAAAAAGAATACTTTAGGCCATCTAGAGGGATAGAAAATAAATCTGGAAAGATATAAATACTATGTTCCCTTATTGTGAATCTTTCGTTTACATCCTATCTCCTAGTATATCAGATATCTTTCTATCAATCCAATATGAAGTTCACTATCGGCTCTCTGCTTCTGGCTGCTAGTGCAGCCCTCGCTGTCCCCATCGTTGAGCGAGATAGCTCTATTCAGATCAGTGACTTCTGGGCTAGAGCTAGTCCGGGCTCCTCCGCTACGATGCATTTCGTCGCAACTGATCCAAACTATCCTAACGATACCCCTACCGACTGCAACCTGATATGGTGAGTCTGATTCATTACACATCCCTGACAATGGCAGACGTTTACTGACAAGATTTAATGTTAGGACATACGGATCTTCGCCCAAGGAAAGTGCCCGGTGCAACAACAGTCAATACTATATCCACTTCCCTGATGGTGCTGTGGACTTCAACCGGTTTACATTGGGACTTGAGAGGATTTCAGGCCCGATTGCTGAGAATGGCCATGTCTTTTTGAGCTCGGGTACACAGTGGTCCTGTGTAGACAACCCGGAAAACAATGTTCAGCTGAGCTGCTCTTATGATGGTGTTCTTAGCATGCCCGTGTGAGGATATGAGGTGTTGACTTGGTATCAAGTCTGTACGGTTTCAGTGGAACTCTTCTGTATTCTACATTGGTGGATGTATATGCAATATATGAGTAACTTTATTTTCGATATCATACCTACATACATGTACCTAGGTACACCTGGGCACCTGGGCAGGTACCCAGGTAATTGTATGTTAATTGTATGTTTCTAGGGCATGCGCTGTGTTCTAGAGACTTTGATTTTTGTATCAGGTGACTCTCCCAGACAGAAAAGGAAGGCATGACCCAACCCTAGAGGGTCCCTTCCCAATTAGGAAGGAGCTCGTCACCTACCCCGGTTTCCCCAGATCCTTAAGCCACTGCCAGGATATAAATACTCTTTTCCTCCCATTTATCTCTTCTTTCTTTCTTCCTCACTCCCACGGCCCTGGCCTGCCTTCATATATTCCTCAGTGACAACTTGCCTCCACGATGACCTGTCTCCATGTCAACTATCTATTGGAGAGATAGTGAAACAAATATTACCATTGACAGTGTCGATAAATCTTTGCGGAAGGTCGTTCCGCTGGGTTCCTTGGGAGTCAACGAATTTGGTGGTGGGGACCAACGAAATGGTGACACTCGGAGTACGGAATATCACTCCTGGTGAGGCTTGGGGCCTCTCAAAGGTGATTCAATTCGGCCCCAGAGAGTTCTCGTCACATACCTCATGCTTGACTGGATTCAGTGAGATTTCGGAATTAAGCCGAGTAGGCGTCCCTCTGCATAACAAAGAAAAGGGGTAAAGTGCTCCTCCAAGTATCTTATACTGCAATATTGTCTAGTTGTAAGTGAGACTGGTCCAGCCACCAACTAAACCTCAAGGGTCGACAAGCAATGACCGTGTAGATCAACTGTACGACACCCGATTCGGTGAACTAGTGTCCACTAACCCCCGCTTGGCGTTTTTACCAACTTGGTGGTTCCTCAATTGATGAAGATCGCCATGATCGTCACCGTACTATGCCGAGGAGTGGGGAAATATAAGGCAGATCAAACACTAAACAATGCCTGGAGCACATATAAATGCGGGTTTCCCCAACCTTACTCAAGAGAGTCCTTCCGGGATCTGGGAACAGACTGCACAATGTCAGCTCGACAAATTGTGTTGTGCTTCGATGGCACAGGAAATACCTTCCGTACGGACGGCACAGACACCAACGTCTTAAAAATCTGCCGCATGTTAGAAAAATCCGACGAGCAACGTAAGATTTACCTCCTATCTTGAGACTGAAATAAACCTTCTAACCGCAAGCCAGTATGTTACTACCAACGTATGAGCGTATTCACCAGATAACCACAAATATACTGACCCCAAGCAGCGGGAATTGGCACTGACATAACCCCGGGCTCCTTGGCCAGCACAACGATTCAAAAGAAGGGCAGACTGGACAATAGCAAAGCGCTAAATCTCGCACTAGGTCGGTCATTCGATCGGCACGTTTTGGGTGGGTATCGCTTCCTCATGCGCCACTATCAAGCCGGCACCAAAGTATACATTTTCGGCTTCTCCCGTGGCGCGTACACGGCGCGGTTCTTGAACGAGATGCTGGATTATGTCGGGCTTCTTGGCCCAGATAATGAAGAAGTGGTTCCTTTTATCTGGGATGCGTTTGTGTCATGGAAACTTATCCGGACGGATAACGACAGAGAAGAGAAGCGAAAGGCCTTTCGAGTCATGAAAGAGAGTCGGGAGATATTATCCCGGCCTATGGCTCGTGTGCACTTCTTGGGCATGTTTGATGCGGTCAATAGTATTGCAGACTTTGAGGTGAATGTTGACGGGAGAACCTCGAGCAAGGTAGTTCGACATGCAGTTAGCATTGATGAACGGCGTATCAAGTTCCGGCCGGTCTTGCTGAGGTCGCATCAAGATGAATGGGTTCGTGGAACGCCCTCAGGTGAAAAGAAGCCCGAGAAGGGGACCTCGACCAATGACTCTGAACACACATCTGGACCTCCCGTTCTTCCAGAAATCCCAAATATCACCGTACCAAGCAAGAAACGAGAGATAGAAGCAGATGACGACGATGAAGACACGCAGGATATCGAAGAAATGTGGTTTCCCGGCGGACATGCAGACATTGGCGGAGGATGGAATCTCGGATCTAATGAGGCATGGCCATTAACGCACGCGCCTCTCGTGTGGATGGTACAAGAGGCGCGGCGCGCGGGACTGCGACTCGACCCAGGAAAGCTGAAACAGCACGAGTGCATTGAGGAAGTTGATGATGACTTTGATCCGAAAAACGCTTCAAACTCGAAGAGGAACGCCTCAAGCTCGGAATTATCGATAACCCACAAAGTGTACTTTGAGGCACTTCAACTGGCCGGCACCAGAGGGCATATCCATGATCTCCTTGCGTATGGTAACGGTCTTCCGCTGACTTCCGTCCTCTCGTGGCGTTTGATGGAGTATCTTCCTCTGCGACGGATGGAATTGCAGGCTGATGGAGCGTTAAAGGCTGTGCGGTGGCCGCCGCCGCGTGGACGGGCCCGCGATATCCCAGTGAATGCTCAAATTCATGTCTCTGCTATCCATCGTATGAAGTCGGACCCTTCTTACCGTCCTAATAATTTGATTTTTGGTTCGACGGAGCGGAAGGGGGACGCAGGCGGTGCTGCTGGAATCGGGAATTGGGTAGTCCACTCGCATGAAGGTGATCCGGTGCGAGAGAGGTATGTTCGTCATTAGGGATGGTACTGCTGTATGGTGCTTGCAAGTTTCAGGGACCGGATGAATTCAAAGACGTGTTGAATGTACCATTCTCAGATCACAGCTCAAACTATGAGATGAGGACCAGGGAGATGACCTCCCTCGGTTAGTTGCGCGTCCGTATGGAATTGTTAGCAAATGGCTGTTTCTTGGGGCGTCTACCTTGTCTATATTGTAGATTATTATTCCAAGTCAATATGATTTCTTTTAAACTGCCCAGATTCGTCTATATCGCTTAGGATGGTAACACAGCTCAGGCTACGTACGGGCGACTAAGTATGCCACTGGTTCATAGCAAACTAACTATATAGTTGAAGATAACGCTGCTTTAAAAAAGAGATATAATCTGATCTTTATGGGAGTTAAGATTAATAGTTGGCCGTGCTATTATAAAGTTGATTAGTTATATAGTCAAAGGTTATATGTAGAAAAGTCTAGGAAAGTCTCTTATTTATATAGAGTATACTTTTTACCGCCCTCGTATATTTCTCAAAAGCATTTAAAAAGCACTTAGAAAGATTTTAGGTCGCTTTGATATGATTGAAACATTGGTATCACTAGAAATGATCAGTAGATGTAATAGGGATAAAAAAGGTCCAGCGACCAGAAATGAGTCTTCGTCCACCCAGCAGACGATGCCAACACGGCGCCGTTGCAAAACGCCTCACTAATGACTCCTTTGAAAACATGGAATTACCTTGTCCTCAGATATGAGAATGGATGCAAGATCGAGTAAAAGGGACAAAGGAGCAGAAAGTTGATATATGTACAAAAATAGTCCAAGGAGAACGAAAACGGCTGAAGAGCAAAAGATCAATCGAGGATATACTGCACCTCATTGCATGAAGACTGGAATGCCTTGAGAAGCTTGTTCACACGATTTGTAATCCAACCAGACTGCGTGCCATTGGTAGCAACGCCCGCAAAAGTAGTAGAAGCATGTTTACAAACGCCCTCGATGTGATTAAACGAATACTGCAAGCAGTCATCATTGCGCGCGCAGACCTCCGCACAAACATCCAGCGTAGGAATCGTGCCAGCCGCAAAATCAATCTTGATCCCAGAGAGGTTATCCCAATCGTCGCGCGCCGAGAATGTCCCGTTGTAAACAAGTTTCTGGTAAACGTCCGCATGCAGCATGAGCGCGTTCTTCCCACTAGCAAAGAATGTCCGGTCAAACTCCCACATCTCCTCGATATCTGCCGGCCCCATGTGGTGGTACGAGATAACAGGGTAACACCACGGCTGTCGCCCGTATCCCTCGGAGAAATGATCGATTTCCCATGGCCGTGATGTCATCATCATCGGCCAGGCCCAGGTCAGATCAACGTGTATTTCGTGCAGCGCGCGCGCCAGCGCGCAATCGCCTGCCCACTCGTGTGCGGTCATAGCTTCGAGATCTTCCTTTGCCCCGATCTGGTACTCGTGCAGACGGTTCATCGTCCAGCTTGAGAGGACGATGCCCGCACCGCCGTAGCCGAAGAGTGTTTCGCCGATTTGCATCGGGCTGCCCAGGTAATATTGTCGATCTGGATCGAGATGTGCCAGCCAGCCGATCAGGTTCGGCCACACCATGTAGGTGTCGGCTTCGAGGAAGACATACCATTTGGCGTCAGGCATGACTTCTAGTGCTTCGTCGATCATTGGGAGGAACTTCCATTTGTCGAGCTTCCAGCCTGGGTTGTTGACCTTGCCAAGTGGGCCGTTTGTGTCATCGCCCCATTCTTCGTCTGTTAGGCCTTCGCGTCCGACTTCTTGTAGACGGCGGTAGATTTGAAATTCGGGCTCGTTTTTCATTGTGGTCTCACTGATGTTGCGGAGGACGTCATATGTGCGGACACCGTCAATGGTTTCTTCATAGTCGGAAAAGATGGCGAAGTGTGGGACGCATTCCAGCGTGGTGCGGAGGTGGATGGGGACTTTTTCGAGGGATTCGGTCGCGCCGGTTTTGATTACAACCATGACATCGTCAAGTGCGTGTAGTAAGTGGCCACATTTGTCCTCCAATATCTCCTCTTTGGAAGGAGGTGGAGGACTTGTCTGCTTCTCCTCCCCTACCACAATTATTTCTCCTCCGGCTTGAGGGATTTGTTCTGAGTTGTTCACGATTGTTGGGTTGGATTCAGGTAGTCGAATGAGATAGTATACGAAACAAAATGTAAGGATCGGAAAGATGACGAAGAGCCATCGTCGCGGGGAACTAGACATAGTCGGATTGGGCGCTTGGGGACAATCTAAAAATCAAACAGTATCCGATGCCATTCAGCTAACGAAAGTAAGGAGGGTAATAAAAAGCTGAAAAGACTGAAAGGATTGAAAAGATGAATTCAAATGCTCGATAGCACGCAAGAAAGGAAAAAAAGGGTCAATGATCGCTGTCCCTGAGCCAAACCAGTTCGACCCTGCCTCCGCTGCCTCCGTTAACAGTGGATAATCCACAGGCCAGCAGAAATGATTCGGTCGAACCTCAGAACGGGGTAAACGGGGGAGCTTTGATAGGCCAAGCGACAGGTTCATTGGGGACTGATCAACAACCACGCGGCACATGAGCCAACTAAGCTGTGGCGTCTTTCAGACCGCTGCCCCACGGGAAGCGTCATCGCTTGCGGGACTTTGCATGGCAGGGTAATGATCGACTGTGTACTCCCGTCGAGTTTTGGTTAGTGGGGGAAGATTCAGGGGGTGAGGATCAGGGGTGTGTCAGGTCTCAAGTTTGAGATTGATGTCAATTAATATGTAGGTACTCTGGTTAGAGTAGAGCAATCAGCCATGGCGTTAAATAAATTAAGCATGAAACAAGGATACCTACCACAGACACGGACGTGTTCGGATCGGCAACGGGGTTGGGGCTTGATTGGGGCCTGGAGGTTAAGGCATGAATCACGTGTGTTTCAGTTGAGCACAGACCAAATTTGGCACAAACCAGGGTCCGGTTGCTCAACGGTCAACTCATACACCCATATTGTCGCATTGTGTCTAGTCAACATACAAAATAACAAATTCTATTCATTCATCGCACATTTTACAGCTATATACAGCTCGATTCAAGCTTCGGCCTCAGCTTCAGCTTCAGGTTCAGCCTCAATTCTCAACCGTCTTTTCCGCTCCCACAAGAATACGGGAGTGATAGTCAAAACAACAGCCACACACAGAATAGCAGCCTGAATACCAAAGACCAGTCCAATCCCATTGCGCTGAATCCACGCAGGCTGGAAGTATCCCACCGCGAACCCGCCGCAGGTGCGCCACATATTCAGAATGGCCGAGACACAGGTCGCCTGCTCTGGGTACTTTTCCAATGCGTAGGCCGAGATAGTACTGTGCAAACGATGTTAGAGATATTACCAATACTCAACAGAGCGAGGCTGAAACTTACACAATCGTGGCTACCATACCGATGTTCACCATGATCCACCCAATGGCTATCCCAATCCAATGCTTGCCGAAGTGCATGGTGAGTCCGTAGGTGAGGAGACCGCTTGCCATGCTAGCTGTCGGGAACCAGGCGCCGTGGAGGCGGAGATCCGTTCTCCAGGTTGAACTATGGCGCTTGAATATCCAGCCGTTGAAGAAGTGGCCAGCTGCCCAGCCTGGGAGGATGATGAGAATCTCGAGAGATGGGGGCGGGAGGGGGCGGGGGGAGTTCATACCACATAAAGCTCCAATCACACCGGCGAATCGCATCGATGATGCTTCGATCGTGTTAAACAAGTATGGAGGGCTGTGCAGGAAGGTATCGATGGTGGTTGTGATTCCTGGACTGTCAGCGGGCGAAAGAACGGTGTGAGGGTGATGGCTACTTACCAATTGGCCAGGTAAATGTTACCAAAACAGTCAGACCTGTTGACAGAATTCTGGTCAGTGAATGCTATCGCAAGCTATGTCGGCCATACCCACCAATCATGAACAGCGGGAACTTGAACACATAAACCACGACTGTTCGGCTCCAATATATCAATGTCGATCCCTTGGGGAGCATGGTATTTCCAAGGCCAAAATAAGATGCGAGGCGTGACTGCTTGGTCGTTCTTCCAGGCTCATGGTATGTTTCATAACCGAAAAGGATCACCATGGCCGTGGACACACCATAGATGGCTGTCAGGACTCCGAAGGACGTGCGCCAGTCCGACCCGGCGCTGATATATCCTGCTATCGCGGGACCGAGGAATGGTCCGACGAGGAAGGTGGTGCCCCTGTTTTCAGTCAGTGCTACTCTAGTTAGAGTCGAGTGGCGAGTCTCCTACCAAATATTTATCATCCGCGGCCATTCTGTTGTCTAATCAGCTTCAAGTACCCGCGACAATCCCAGAAAAAGAACTTACCAGCCGAGGTATACATGTCATGAATGATCGGAAGTCCGATTACCTGAGGCACTGTCCCAAACAGACCCTGCAGAGAGCGGAATATCGTGAAGGTAGACCAATCATTGGAGAGAGTAGCACCCAACACCATGAACATGGTAATCACCTGAGGCCACAGCCAGATCGGCAAACTGCAGCTGTCAGTGTGATAGCCAACGCAGGCGAAAAGAGAACCAACTCACCGACCATATGCTTCAATGAGCGGGACAGCAAAAACGCCCCCAAACCCCTGTAACAAAATCCCATAATTCATACTTGTCGCTGAATGAGCGACGCTAACGTCCCAATCCATGGCCTGTTCCGTAACTAGCGTTCCACCCCAAACCATAGCCCTGCAAGACATTCAGTCAGAAAAATCATGTATACATACACATCTCGGCTGGTAGGTGCGATGCGCTTGGAAATCGGCCACACATACCCATCTGCTAACAACGAGCTCGTCATCAGCGACACAAAGAGCATCGTCTTCCGAGCCGAGGACCAGTTCCTCGGGTTCAAGGGATCTCTGGCCTCGACATCTGAATTGGAATAGCCTCCCTTCAGTTCCTGTGTTTCAAGCGACGACGACGCACTGGCAGCCATCTCGTGCGTCGAGTAGACCGGGGAGGGTTTCTCCATGGTAGATATGTTCACCCTTCTTCGTTATATTCTGTGTAGTGTAATAGGCGACTCCAAAACAGTAGATTTGAGTTAGGTAAGGAGGTCAATGAAGATCTTTTTCTTTTATCGTGTGATGGGGCACTGCAGGTTTTATGCATGGCCGGTTTTTTTCGATCACACATGGGGATACTCGCGTGGCTTTTGTCTCCCAGGGAGATTCTAGAAAGTAGTTTTTAGGAATTAGGAGAGATCAGATGTCCATAACTCCCGATTTGGATCTGTTGAAAACTCTCCGGAATCTATAGTGGATGTATCACAAAGGTAGATCGGAGCTAGTAGATCCTTTTGCCTTCAGATAATTCGCTATTGAGCACTTTTATTTACTGATTTATTCCTTTTTCTTTTTTTCCCTCCTTTTTAGCGTATTGCCGCGGCATTGCATTGCCGTTTCTTTGTCTCAATGTGATATGATATCCCTTGCACATACCTAACCCGGTCATGTTGGACCAATAACCTTCCACAAAGCACAATCACCCCATGCTGATAATGGATCAAGGATTATGGATGGTATTGTAATCTACTAGTATTCCCGGCATGGATTATCTACATCGTATTCTCATATTAGGGCCGGAATCCGTGCGGGCCATCGAATGTTGTACATGTACGGAGTAGATATTTAGAGAGTATAATGCAGAGTATACTTCCCTGTCATCTTCATATTCAAAAATCTTCTAATAATTCCAATCCCCAATGTCTTTTCTAACTCGCCTAGCCAGTTTACTGGGTCTGTCCTCCCCGGCCCCCGCCGTTGCACCCCCCGGCGCCGCCCTGGCAGCAACCGTCACAGTAGTGAGTACGACGAACTCATCATACAGGGTTCCATCTAATCCAGTCATAGCCTGCATCGTTAGGATTTGTCCCGGTCGCTATTCACTTTGATCTCTTCAATATCCTCGTGGGCCATGGTGGACCCGCGACAGCCGACGAGATATCGGCTATCTGCAATGCACGTATCCAAGCCCGAGGGGAAAGTGAGCCTGAGCTGAGTATGTCCTTGATTTTGAATGGCTGGTGGCTATTATGGCTGTTATACTAACAATGAATATAGGTACCAGATTAGCCTGTAAGGACACCCATATATACCTAAGAAGTGGTACTCCGTACACCAATACTAAATAAACCCCTTTCCGCAGCGGACACACTCTACATCATGGCTGGGCTCGGCCTCGTCGAACGCGTGGCCGAGGACTGCTTCACAGCAAATGCCATCACAAGCCACATGGTTGCCATGCCGTCTGCCCAGCATGGCGCACTGCACTTGTCAGTTTCCCCCTACATGCCCGGTTTCTATTCCAGAAACTACATAATCTTCTAAACATGCACTAACCCCCACCCAGCACCACGGAAGGTCTAATGGCCGGCGCATTCTTGATGAAAAAGCTCCAGGACACCCGCTTTGCATACCCCTTTGCTGAGGCAGACGGCCCCTTGCAATATGCCTATCGGCTAATGGGTCAATCTGAGTTGGCGAAGCAGCATACATACTCGATTATGGAGACCCAGGGTCGCATGGATAGTTTCAACCATTTCATGGTGGGCAAATTCCTGAAGTTCGGAACTTTCCCCGAGCGCGTCAAGTCGATGGGCTATGATTTAAATGGCGCGTTGGCGGGTGGCACTGCCACTAACACCAGTACTGGCTCGGCTACTATGGTCGATATCGGCGGCGGTCGTGGCGAACTACTCCTTGAGGTCCAGGCGGCGTACCCGCATCTCGGGGCCAAGGATCTAATTGTGCAGGAGTTCAATGCCGAAATTGATAGCGTGCCTGGTGTGAGGCTTATGAAGTGGAATTACAAGGAGGAGGCTGAGCAGCCTATTCGTGGGGCCTGTGTTTACGCGTTGCAACATATCTTGCATAATTTGCCTGATTTGGATGCTGTGGCGTTGCTACAGAAGATTTCGCGTGCTATGGCACCTGGTTCGCGGGTTTTGATTATTGAATATGCCAAGAATTTGACTTATACTTCGCTTCATGCGAGTATGATTGCGTTGTATGGGGGCCGAGAGAGGAGTTCGGTGGAGTGGAGGCAGATGGCGGGATTGTGTGGGCTGGAGGTGACTTTTGAGGTTTATGTTAAGGCTGGAGAGTCATTGGTGGAGATGAGGAGGATAGTTCAGGGCTGATAGAATACTTAAATTTAATAAGTGTTGTTAATGTGATGCATCATTTCTCACCCCTCTGATGTATACAGATCACATCCCTTCACTCGCTTCGTTTACCCGACGTTTATAGTTTTTATCTCTCGAACCCATATGCAGATCATTGCAGATCCGATCTAAGACTGTATCGAACCCATCAATTCCACATGGATACGTACAAAGTACAGAGTACTCGATGTGTTTTCTCTTTTTCATTCCTCGTCACATCCCTTACTGCAGATCGCATGGCCACTTGCATGGTTTCTACCCCCCTTTCCACCAAGAATGTCGCCTGTGCTCAATCCACATGGTTTTGAAATGCGAACCTGTCAATTGCCACGATCTTTTGATCGCATTTTCTAACCCCTCAGATTGGCCACGCGAGTTCAACTCCTGTCAGAACTTGACATACATGACCCGTATCCAGGGTTTAATGCTCCATATCATTCAACGCACCCACAGCTCGCTTCGCTTGACCCGATTGCTTTTCCTACGTAAAGCCCACCGGTCTAAATTACATCCCTTGTTTCCTCTTGATTCACTCTTATTATACGCGCCTCTCTACCCGATAGACGAGGGTCTAAACAGGTTTCTGACCTGTAAATCGGTTCGTGCGAGAGACTTTGGCGTGATCTTCCTTCTTGACAACCTTCAAAGGCAACTTGGAAACTTTTCTCTGCTAGTTCTTGATCCTGGATTGGATTTGGGTTCTATTTCTTTTTGCTTCTGATCCATCTGATCGACCCCGCGCATCCCTCTCATCTCGTATCCATGCCAATGAGTATTTGAATTGGCTCCCCGCGCTATAATTGAGAAATTAGGGAATACTTGGCTGCTCGACATATCTTAGTCCTTGTGTTTCATCTTCATCATGGATATTCCGAAACCTGGTGAGGGCGATGTTAACATCGGTATGTTTACCCCATGGCAAAGGCCAAGCAAATGGACCTAGAACATAGTGGATTGACATGTTTGAACAGGAACTAGCACATTTCAGGCTTGTTGGGTATGCTATCCTCAGCTCTAGGTTACCTTTGCATATGCGCATACTAATCCTCAGGCAGGTCCTCACAGCCATTGTCGGCGTGGCACTGTTGTTCCGTTATGCCATCAAGGTCTGGGTTCGCTGGGCTTTACCGCAGGTTACTGCACCCGGCCGAATCTGGGGCACAGAGGACTTGTTCTTCCTTGTGGCTTGGGGTTTTGATCTTACCCATATGATATTTATTCAAATGAGGTGAGATTGACTTTTGTCTTGTGGTTACTCCATGCCAGATACTAAATCTACATAGTGCCAACTGGGGCCTTGGCAGGCATTTCTTCTACTTGACTAATGAAGAGCGCCTGAATGCTATGAAATGGGACTTCCTTTCACAGCCGCTCGCCGTCACCTCGGCGATGGTCTCGCGCGCAGGGATGATGTGGTTTCTTTTGACTTGCTTTGCGGCGAGCGACAAAAAGATTCGCCTGTCCATTATTGTCTGTTCTGTTGTTCAGGTTGTTGTCAATATGGTTACAATCGTTCAAATTATTGTCCAGTGCGGGCCGAACCCATATCAGACGGTTAGTATCCCCCATCTTATTGCTTGACTTATTCTAATTTCGTCGCAGACTGACCGAGTCCAATACTTCCACTATATGTGGACACCACTCCCCGAAGATGGCTCCGTCAAGTGCCAATCACCTACTGTCCAGACAACTGTTGGCTTTGTGCAAGGAGGTATGTGAAATGATCATACTTCAGCTCAAAGCGAAGCTAATTACAATTCCTACAGGGTTCAACACCGCCATAGACTTCTTCCTTGCCGTGCTCGCTGCCGTCGAACTCTGGCAATTCTTCCTGCGAACCCTTCACCGTAATCCAAACACCTCATTCTGGTCCCAATTCTGCAAAATCAGTGGCACCGTGCGATCCCGCCGGATCTGGCAAACCATAACTCTCAGCGGACCACTGCTCCTCTCCGGTTGTGCTTCTATTGTAAAAACCTATGTGGGTAAACTATTATTTCCCAGCTTATACAACAACGCTAATATCATGTACCAGAAACTCAAATCCCTCGGTGATAGACAGGACTTCACATATAACATTGTGACCTTCGTTCTCTGGGTGAAGTAAGCACAACCACCATCTTCCGGTCCTAATAGCATTAACTAACAAATCCAGAATCGAAAACTACAGCATCCTGCTCGCCTCATGCGCCCCGGTAGCCCGTCTCTTCCTCCGCTCATTCGTCGACCACAGACGCGAAGGCCGCAGTCACGGCTATTGGTCTCGCTCCCGATCAACTGACCACAATGAGCCTGACACGGAGCTGAAACGCCGCGCCCAGGTCCAGGACCAGTGGCTGGATTCGGCTACGGTGACTAATATGACCAATGCTGATGCATATATTAAGGATGAGGAGGATCAGTGGAATGGGCATAAGCATAAGCGCTCGAGTAGTCGGATCTCAAAGGCGGAGATTCCCGAGCATCTTGATGATGGTCGTGTAACTGTTAAAACGGATATTGTTGTTCACGTTGATGATAGGAGGTCGATTTCTTCAGGTGGCACGAGGTTGTTACCTGATGGGGGCGAATCTCATTCTGCGGGGTTTCATTGATTTGCGATATATAGATCTCTAGTATATAATAAAGTCTTTAATAACATTGTCTCTTTTCCTTGCCACCCTATATTCGTGTGGAAGGCAGATAGTGGGAGATGGGGAAGGCCACGGTGCCAGTGGCAGATAACAAGGGTCTGCGATCTGATTGCACCGGGCGAGAAAATATATGGAATGTATGACCTTTTCATACAGGCATCTGAAAATTGGGAAGTCTATATTGATATGGGTTATGATATTATGAACAGATCTATACAATATTATAATGTAGGGCAACCCCTGCTCTGGGTTGGTCCATTGGCAGAAATTACTTAGTTATGCATTTTCTATAGTAAATGTAGCAATTTCTAGCGTTAGGGGAGCAAATATGTGATAGATTTTATCCCTATGCAGTAATAAGAAGATATATAATAATATTAGAAAATGAGTTAAATATGGAGTATCTGCTTCGTGCGTTCTATATATATAGCGCGGACCACCTATAAATGATGCCCAATGAGCAACCAATCTGTGCATACGATAATAGTCTTCAATCAAACTAGGTTATATATTGGCTTAAATTGACAGAAAAGAGGGGTGGTAGAGTATATAAAAATAATGATATCAACATACATGAATTTGGAAAGAGAATATACTGATCACATAGTGTACTTGTGTTGTACTATATCAAGTTTTGGGTCATAATGTCATTTTTGGCCTGTCCATTCATCAATTGGCACAAGTGGTCGAGCAGTTTCCTGGTCTAGCGGTTATGATTTTCCGTTAACAAATGCGATTAGCATATGTTCCGGAAAGGTTCTGGGTTCGATTCCCAGGGAAACTATTTTTTTTGTGTTTTTGCTCTTTTTTCTCTTTTTTCTGGGATGTAAATGATAGTGGAGCCCTTCAATCCTTTTTTCGCCTTGTCTGACATCAAACAGTTTCCTGGTCTAGCGGTTATGATTTTCCGTTAACAAGCGCGATTAGCGTATGTTCCGGAAAGGTTCTGGGTTCGATTCCCAGGGAAACTATTTTTTGTATCTTTGCTATATAAACGTTAGCTGAGGTACATCTTTTTTTTTTCGATTTGTATCGCCCACAAAATACTTTTTTTTCTTTTATCACTTAATAGATAATTAATCCCACCACAACTAGTGTCTAAGCTGCTGGTATTAATATATAATATTTAAAATTATATTTATAAATTAAAAAGGAAAAAGTTGCTAGCTAGTATGGTAGTAAAAAGAAGGCATAAAAATGAGCAATAGAAGTTACAAACCGTACTCCGTCCACAGCATTATAGAAGATGTTGCCTACTTTGCCCATGAGTCCAACCCTGAAGACAGGTGGGTCCTCACTAGTTAGTTAGTATGTATAACAGTGCATCTCAAGTCTGTAACATTGGAAAGCTTGTTTCGGCCTTTAAAGATTCCAAATATGGATATTACCGATGACATAGAAATCACGTGCATCTATCCAAATCCCCACTGCGTCGTCAATAGCTTCACACTCCAACAATGCCGCCCAACAAACCCGTCTTCCCTTACCGACGGAGCTCCAATGCCTCGGAAGATGACTTCTTCGATATCCCCGACGAACCATGTCTATCCATAGTCAAGCGCCAGTTACGACGTGTCCGAACATGGGCCGCAGTCGCCCTTATCGTCCTATTTATCCTGTGGCAACGCCGTGAACGTCCCCCACCGCTGCCCTTACCCCATATCCACTACGACGAAGTTGACTGGTCGCGCTTTGCCTATACCCAGTATGCAACCAACGAGGTCTACATGTGCAACTGCCTGATGGTCTTCGAGGCTCTGCACAGACTCGGCAGCAAGGCGGATCGCGTGCTGTTTTACCCGGAGGAGTGGGACCTCGTTGTCGAGGATGAGTATGATCGCGTCAGCCAGTTGCTACTTGAAGCTAAACACAAGTACAACGTGGTGCTGATTCCGATTAAGATCGAGGGAGTTCAGGATCCAGCAGGTAAGTTGGACTGCCGTTGTTAGAATCGCCCTAGCCTCTTGAACACACCTACTTACATGTCAACCCCATTTCATAGTCTCCGGTTCTAGGGCTTCGTGGGATACTAGCACCGCCAAGCTCATGGCCTTCGGCGAGCACGAATACGACCGCGTTATCCATCTCGACTCGGACGTTCTCCTCCTACAGACAATGGACGAGCTCTTTTTCCTCCCACCTACCACTGCCGCCATGCCACGTGCCTACTGGCTTCTCCCGGACAAAATGCTCTCGTCACTGCTGGTCGTCATTGAGCCCTCTCTCCGCGAATACCTTGCTTTGACCGAGGTTACTACACTCGCTCAGAACGGTCAAGTCGATCTGAACCTGACGGACCACCGGTATGATATGGAACTGTTGAACAGGCGGTACGGGGACTCGGCGATGGTCCTCCCGCATCGACAATATGGTCTGTTGAGCGGCGAGTTCCGGACGAAGGATCATCGGAATTTCCTGGGGAATGATGATGAGGTGTGGGATCCTGATCATGTCCTGGCGCAGGCTAAGTTTGTGCACTTTTCGGATTGGCCGTTGCCGAAGCCGTGGATTATGTGGCCACAGGAAATGTTGGCAGAAGAGCAGCCGAAGTGTGATAATTATCCCGGCACGCCGCAGGAGAGTGGGTGTCGGGACCGGGAGATTTGGAAGATGCTATATGATAAATATCGGAGGCAACGAAAGGTATGTTAGTTTCTAGTTTCTGGGAATGAGGATGAATTGGCTGGTTGCTAACTGTTGGTAGGATATCTGCAAGCTGCTCAGTTATCCGGCGCCGGTTTGAGCGGGACCAGGGCCGTGATTCAATTGTATAGATATGTAGCATATAGGTAGATTATGGCGTTTGGGATATTAACTCCGTAAAGAGAAGTCATGAATCAACGACAAGTCTGGTATCAAAAATCAAAAATTGACTGGATATCTCCAAAAGTAGTATACAAAACACCCAAACACCACAAATGCAACTCCATCCCCATGAAGTGATCAAGCATATCCCATCCCCCTCCTCCACCAATTCCACACCCCCTCTTCGCCATAATGCCCCCAAACTCCTTAACACTCTCCACCTCATCCAATCCCAATGGGAGATCCAACTCTTTCCCACCTTTCTTCTCCCCGTTCCCGTTTCCAGTCCTCTGTTTTCCACATTCACACTCCTCCTCCACAACCCCGGGCCTTGTAACCAACTGGAAGTCCTTATATCGCAGTCGACGGACAACGTCCACCCAGCTCTCCACCGGCTCCTTCCCGCCCTCCACGTACATGATCCCCGGACATCCGCCGGAGCGCAGGAGTACGGCGCATTGATGTGTGTCTGCAGCACGCTTGAGGGCGGCTACTTTTTTGCGGGAGGTTATGTGGTGGGTGCGGATTAGAGCGTTGTAGAGTGTTTGCATTTTGGGCGGAACAGGAGAGAGAAGGAAGTTGAGGCTCCAAGGTTGGAGCTTGGAGCTTGGGGGCGCTAGACTGGATTAGGAAGTAGGATGGGAACCTTGAATATGGTTTTGGGGATGAGGTTTGATACGTACCTAGGTATATGCCTATATTAACATTGGTATTAGTTGTTATTTAACAATATTTTAATTTGAGCGATCTTTTATTTGATTACAATCACTAGTATACATATATGGTCTGTATGAGATTGACTATGATCATAGCCCATACCTCCAGGGCTACTCCGTATATTACAAATATTGATACCTGAGGCATAAACGTATTACTAATCCCACGTGAGAAATTCTCCGGTGCAAGTGTCAGTGGGAAGTCAAAAAGTCAAAGTCGAGTGCGGGGGTTGGACATTTGGACATTTGGACACTGCATGAACCTGTTGTGTATGACAATGCAGGTGTCTTGGAACACAGTGTGACATATATACGTGTAACCCATCTGAATGTTGGTATAGACTGAAAAATACTATGTATGGATTATACCTACAGGTATGTATAGGACTGTCTTAAAATTCTAGACCATATAGACCTAACTAGGGTAGATAGTCATAGTCCATAGTCCACCTATATATAATTATACGGTTAACGAGTTACCCGCTATAATAAAGATCGCCTTCCAACATGGCCTCTGAACTGGTTCGGTGGATCCTTTTTCTCACCTTGGCTTCCTTTTTCTGCAAAACAATCGCGCGGTGCCCGCGGATTCCGCGGAAATTTTTCGGTCCTTTTATATTGCAAGCTTTTCTCCGAATAACTGCCAAAATTGATGAGAGCAACGAAAGTAATGAAAGTAATCGTGATAAACCAAAAAAAAAGACCATGGTTCGCACCCACTTTCCCCTTGTCATTGGCTATTATGACGATATATGGTCAGAATATCTCCTTTCGGCCCACCACCATCTTGACGATTCGGATTTTTCATCGCCCACCGGATTGGTTGGTCATCCCCATGAGCATCATAATGAGCCTTGGCTTCCCTTTTGGGAGATGTCGAGTCGTACCTTTTTCTTTCTTGGTTGAACTAAATTCTTATTCTTGTTCTTGTTTTTTTATAAATATGAATCAAGATCGTGCAATTTCTTCGTATATAGTACCATGACTTCGGGATTTTCTTGAACTATCTAAAGGCTTTAATATGCCCGCTCCTCTTCACCCCCACCTGAAGCATAGTTCTTCCTTTGCCACGGAGAAACACAACAATGAACCTCCAAGAGTGCAGGTCTCACATGAAGACGAGGATGCCCTCGCCGACATCCATCACACACTAACAGCACAAACCCACCCGGACCCCAAGTATCCGGAACCGCATTCCTCTTTCGATAAGTTCCTGGAGGAACAAGTCCAGGGTAAGAAACCAGCCAACCTCGGAGTCTGTTTCCAATCCCTCTCAACCTGGGGGGACGGGGACTCCCACGCAGATGTAAAGACCGTCGCAACAGCTCTGTGGCGTACCCTCACCCTACAGGATATCTATGAGTGGACGGTCCAGCCATGGATCGCAAAGAAAAAGCCCGAGCATGGGCGTCCGCTGATTCGGGACTTTTCCGGCGTCGTGCAGAGCGGGGAAATCATGCTGTAAGCAGGAAAATTAACTCCAACCCATCCTTAACCGAATTTAGTCTGATTGAATTAAATAGCGTTCTGGGCCGTCCTGGCGCCGGCTGCTCGACCTTTCTCCGAACTATTGCGGGTCACCACTCTTCTTTTCTGGGTGTCACGGGCTCAATTGATTACTCTGGTCTTAGCCCAGATGAAGTAAGGAAGCACTATCGTGGCGTCGTGGCTTACGTTCCCGAGGATGACGTGCATTTCCCAACCCTGACCGTGCGCCAAACGCTCGAGTTTGCACTGCAGAGTAAGACCCCCAAGCGCTACCGGGAGAGGATTCCCCGGTACCTGGAGATCTATGGACGTGTTTTTGGGATGTCGCATACCATGAACACCTTAGTGGGAAATGAGTACATCCGCGGTGTGTCCGGAGGAGAGCGCAAACGTATCTCCATCATTGAATCTCTCGCTACCGATTCATCGGTAGCATGTTGGGATAATTCTACCAGAGGACTGGATGCGTCCTCGGCACTCGACTATGCACGCAGTCTGCGTATCATGACTGATACCTGTGGCAAAGCAACCTTGCTCACCTTGTACCAGGCATCAGATGCTATCTACGAGCTGGTGGATAAGGTGCTGCTCATTGATGAGGGCCGCATGCTATATCAAGGACCGGCCAACGAGGCAAAGACCTACTTTGAAGATCTGGGCTACGAGTGCGCTGATATGCAGACGACTTCGGATTTCCTGACTAGCATCACTCTGCCTGAAAGACGGCGGTTCCGTGCTGGATGGGAAAACCGCACACCGAAGGGACCCATCGAACTTGAAGCCGCTTTCCGCCAGAGTGCCGCGTTCGCTAATATCGAGACGGCTGTCGAAACCTACGAACATCAGAAACTCACTGGTCGGTCTTCCGCCCCGGCGGATTCGGAGTGCGATAGCGTGGAGGAATTCAAGAAGACCATGCAGAGTGATAAGTCACGCTTTGTCTCGTCAAAGTCACCATATACGATTTCGCTCTTCCGACAGGTCGTTCTTTGCGCCAAGCGGCAGATGTGGCAGCTGAAAGGCCATATGGGCCCGCTCTATATCAAGTTGATTTCCTGTGTGATCTATGGGTTATTGATTGGATCTATGTTCTACGATCAGCCTCAGACTACCGATGGTATGTACTCTCGCGGAGGTGTGCTTTTCTACTCTTCCATTTTGCTTGCCTGGCTGCAGATGTCGGAATTGGAAGACGCTATGCAAGGTCGTGATATCCTGAGCCGACAGAAGAAATTCGCGTTTGTGAGACCCAGCGCTGTGTGTTTGGCTCGCGTGTTCTCAGATATGGTGACAACTACGCTTTTGACGTTCTTGTATTTGATTGTCATGTACTTCCTGTCCGGTCTACGGTCTGATGTGAGTAATCTCGGACTCTCACTGCAAATATAGATGTGTTAACCTTTCCAGGCCGGTCCCTTCTTCATCGACTACCTTTTCATTTACATGTCCACAATCTGCCTGACGGCCCAATTCCGTGTCTTCGCCGCTCTATCCCAGAACTTTGAAGTGGCCCTCCGCTACTGTGGAGTTTCTGTTATGTTTTGCATTGTGTTCGGCGGTTACGTTCTCTCCGTCGATAAGATGATTCAAGATGTTCCTTGGGTTGGGTGGCTAGCCTATACAACTCCTGCCCTGTATGCATACGAATCAATCATGGCAGCGGAGTTCCACAACATTAACTTCACCTGCGCGGCCGCATCCATTATTCCATCCGGTTCGGAATATACGGACCTCGCATACCAGACCTGTGCCTATGCTGGTAGTCAGGTTGGTAGCACTGTCGTGAACGGCGATGATTATCTGGCTGTGAAATATGGATTCTACTACAGCAACGTCTGGCGCAATTTCGGGATTCTGTGTCTCTTCACCGTCGTCTTCATTGGAATGACTTGCTGGCTGAGTGAGGTGCTTGAGTGGGAGCTGGACAGTGCTGGTCCTATCCAGTACAAGAGCTCGCGGAAGCTCCTCAAGCGGGAGAAGAAGGTTCAGCCCGATGAAGAGAAATCGCCGGTCTCCGTTGATACTGCCGCGCCACCTGCTGGTTATGAAACAAAGCATGATCAGACACTTACAGCTACCGAGTCTACCTTCTCCTGGTCTGACTTGGAGCTCAATGTGAAAATTGGCAAGGAGACTAGGAAGATCTTGGATGGCGTCTGTGGATACTGCAAGCCAGGGTCTTTGACAGCTCTCGTTGGTGCTTCGGGAGCAGGCAAGTCTACATGTAAGAACCCCGATGAATTGAATTCATTGCTTGCCTTCTGACGATTTTTAGTGTTGACTGCGCTCACCCAAAGAGACAGCCCCGGCACTTTATCCGGGTCTCTATTTGTGGACAACCGGTCAATTGACCAATCCTTCAACCGTCAGATCGGATATTGCCAGCAGATGGACATCCACGACGAAAGCAGCACCATCAAAGAAGCATTCGAGTTCTCTGCGTTGCTCCGACAAAGCCATGAAGTTCCAATGGCGGAAAAGCTGGCATATGTGGAGACCGTGATTCATACATTGGACCTGGTTGAATTGCAAGATGCCGTGATCGGTTCTTTGGACATCGAGAAGAAAAAGCGTGTTACTATTGGAGTGGAACTGTGTGCTCGGCCAAACCTCCTTCTTTTCTTGGATGAACCAACAAGTGGACTGGACAGCCAGGGCGCAACTAGTATCGTTGCTCTGCTTCGACGTCTGGCTAACCAGGGACTGGCGGTCCTCTGCACCATTCATCAAGCTAACCAGCAGCAATTCGAAGAGGTAAGCACCTAACACCCTGATCACAAATCAATACTAACAAGATCAGTTCGACCGTGTGCTAGCCCTGAGCCCTGGCGGATGTACATACTACTTCGGGCCAGTCGGCGAATCCGGCCACGCAATCTTCGAGTATTTCGCAAGACACGGCAACATTCCGGAAAAGGTCACCAATGCGGCCGACTTCCTTATTGAAGTAGTCGTCGGTGGCATGAAGTCCTCGGGAAAGCAAACGAACTGGGCAGATATCTGGCGCAACTCAGAAGAATTCGCCGAAGTCAAGAATGAAATCGCCTCAATCCGCTCTGACAAGAATACCCGCTCCCCTTCTCTGCCTCCAAGGCTACCCCCTATCAGCCAGCAGATTAAACTTCTCACTCAACGGACCTGTCGCCAGTATTGGCGCACTGCCGAGTACCCTTACTCGCGTCTTTACTCTTCCTTCATCCACGCTCTCATCAACGGCCTCACCTACCTCCAGATCGGCAACAGTACCACGGACCTCCAGTCGAAGGCTTTCTCCTGTTTCCTTGTCCTGATGCTCGTCCCCGAGTTTATCAACGCTATATCCATGCGTTTCATCCTGAACCGCGATATCTGGTTAGCAAGAGAAGGCCCGAGCGGTGTATACGGCTGGGTAGCATTCTGCACAGCTCAAATCATCTCCGAGATCCCCTACTCCGTCATCGGCGGGGTAGTATTCTTCGTCATATACTATTTCATGGTGGGACTCCCACTCGGCTTTGCAGCGGGATACTGTTTCCTGATGTTCTTCCTTTTCTTCCTATTCGCGACCTCGTGGGGTCAGTGGATCGCAGCTCTAAGGTGAGTTTAATATATCCCAGCGCCACATATTTCTTGCTGTGATCTGATCAACTAATACATGCTGTCAATCTATAGCGCCGACTCAATGATCGCGGCTACCCTCATGCCCTTCTTTATCATCATGTGCGAGCTCTTCAACGGTATTCTCCGTCCGCAATCCCAGATGCCTGCCTTCTGGAAGTATACGATGTACTACATTACGCCGTTTACCTACTGGATTGGTGGTGTGCTTACTTCTGTCCTCCGTGGTACCGCTGTTGTCTGCTCCCAGACTGAATTAACCATCTTTGAGAGTCCGCCCAACACTACTTGCAGTGAATACGCGGGCGCGTGGCTTGATGCGAAGGGTGTTGGGTATCTCTCCAACCCGGATGGGATGGGCGAGTGTGGATATTGTGAATATAGTTTTGGCGATGATGTGAGTTTTGTTCCCTGGAGCTTGTTTTGTTTCACCTGGAATGGATGCTAATCTGTGTTTGTAGTACTTGTCTGGAATCGGTCTTGATTCTTCCAAAATATGGCCGTATTTCGGTATCTTCCTTGCTTTTACCGTGACGAATTACTTGATGGTATATCTGCTAGTTTATGTCCGGTCTGTTATGAAGCCGTTTTGGCGGTCGAAGTAGGGATTAGTTGGATGACTTTCGGTATTTTCTTCGATTTGGGATGTACATTTGGCATAGCGTTGCGTATACACATATCAAAAGTGAAGCTTGTTAATTTCATACATATGTATATATTTTGACCTTGGATCAATATGATAATAGAAGAAAGCCAAGTGCTAAGAAGTGAATAGCGGGTCCCGGGGCCAACCCGTTAAGCTTATATAATAAAACTGATGCCTGCCCAGGTGAACACGTGACTTTGTCTCGACTTTCATTTTTGGATCTTCCCCATCCAAAGAGGGTCCACGGGGGAGTATCATTTGGTCTAATTAGTTCTAAATTTGTTCCAATTTAATCGAAATCTATGCAGGTCTCAAGCCGAATCCGCAATGAGTCACATATTGGCAAAGCTTGACTCGATTTATCAATCAGCTTCTTTCGGAGATAACTCCACCACTGCCGGAAAGAGTATCTCCGAGACCGGACATACTGTATCGAGTAAGCAGCTTCCCAAGGTCAAGATCCTACAGAGTACATATAAGTCAATTAAGCCCTCGTGTCACTGTTTCAAAGGCCATCTGTTAACTGTCACAGAGACACATATTTTCCGACCTGGAATACAAGTGTTGCCAGGTAGTTCGGAAAGGTGCCCCCCATCTCCGACAAGGCACCAACGTCTCACCTATGTCTAGCGCCGTCGCTAGGACTTCCTGCGAACAAAGGAAAATCAATTTGAAATCAAAATTCCCTGACGGTCGTGAAAATGGAGAATAATCATGATCATTTCTCTCCAGATCAGGAAGAGACAGAAAATCAATCTCGCGCTCCACAGCGTCGTCGCCGCCCGCCCCTGTCTTGTACAGTCTGTCGCAAGCGTAAATTAAAATGTGACCGCTCTCTGCCCTGCGGGCAATGCGTTCGCTCAAAGACAACAGCCCAATGCGTCTTTGTTGGAGCTCAACCTAGTGTATCTGAACCTTCTCAGCGACGTATGTCGCCCCCGCAATTACCATATGGCGTGGAAGAGCAGCCCGGGCGGAAAAGCGGGATGTTCGTCTTCGATTCGAAATTGGGGCCGAATTCGACTTCAAATCGCGTTTCCAAGCGTGGTCATCCCGATGAGATTCATGAGCTCCGGACTCGATTGCGAGTTCTGGAGAATTCGCTCGGCAAGTCGTCTCATCTGCAGACGCCGGAGACCTCGGTTTGTGATGTCTTCTCTGAAGTCGATACAGCTAATAGTTCTGAAAATGTCGGTGTTGATGACCGCGTGCGATTCTTGCCGGATTCGAGTTTCCGCGGGAAGAAGACCAGGACTCGTTATTTCGGTCGCAGTCATTATACCACTACGCTTTCCTTCGTGAGTATCCTATATCCTTCACAATGTATTGTATGATTGATTTGCTAATTGATTGTAGTTCCAAGAGATTGGCGCCTTCATGCGCCGTGCTCGTTGTCGTGGAGAGGGAAAAGATAAAGAGTACACTGACATGAAAAAGTTCAAGACGGAGCTTTGGTCGCGCGAAACACAGGATCACCAACAAAATTTCCGCGAGCAGGCTTTCAACCTGAATGAAATGGTTCCCCAGAGAAATGTGGCAGACCATCTACTTCAGCTATACCTCGACACTTTCGAGACGACATATCGAATCCTGCACATGCCAACTTTCTTGAGTCAGTATGCTGATTATTGGGCCAACACCCAGCCAATCGACCTGGGTTTCGTCGCTCAGTTACTCGCCGTGATGGCTGCTGGCAGTTGTTTCTATGTCCCACCTCCAGGCCAAGACGACCGAGACATATTCCAGAAACCGGCCATGAAGTGGATTATGGCAGTCCAGTCATACATATCGTGCACATTTGTGAGCCCAGAGATCGACTTCCGAATGATCCAGACCCAAACCCTTCTTCTGGTAGCTCGCCTCGGAGTTGCCAGTGATGGGGATGTAGCCTGGGCCTCAGCCGGGTCGCTGATTCGGTCTGCGACGACGATGGGTCTACATCGCGATCCGACTCGCTTCCACAAGGCTCGTCCATTCTATTCTGAACTGCGCCGTCGTCTCTGGGCATCTATCGTCGAGCTGGACCTCAAGATCTCTCTCGACCGTGGCGTTCCGCCGTCCGTTGACCTAGACGAATGCGACTGCGATCCACCGTCCAACTGGGATGATGCGGACTTGATACCGGACATGGAGAATAATCCTGCTCCGCTCAGTACTGCCCTTTATACCCAAAATTTCTACCAAGCTCTCCTAACCAAGACCCTCCCACTACGCTATCGAATCGCCAAAAAAATTAACGCTCTCCGATTTAATCTATCTTACGACGACGCCCTGCGAATGGGTGATGAACTATCCCGCTCCATGCAATATGCATCCTCTCTATTTGACGACAACGCCCTCAGTATCGCCCCGGGAGAATCAGAACGTCACCGATTTGCCCAATCCCTCCATCTCTTCATCATGCGCAAATTCCTCCTCGCCCTTCACCGCCCCTTCTCACTCAGTGTCGCCCGCCTACCCAAATGCTCTTACTCCCGCAAAATCTGCCTCGAAGAATCCCTTGGCATTCTCTCTCAGATGGAACTCCCCCTCTCGATAGACGACATCTTCTACCCACACATCACCCAGCTGGGAAGCGGCATGTTCCGCGACGAAACCTTCCACGCTGCAATCACCGCATGCGTGGAGCTGTCTCTCCAAGCTAATGAAATGAGTACATCTGCTACATCCGGGATGGATGGTGTCAACTCCAGCGTGCTCATGAGCATGATTCAGTCTCAGCAAAACGTGATGATGCAGGCTGTCGAACGCACTGCTGAGAATTTCGGGAGACGCATTGGTACTGGTGGGAAGGGATGCAAGGCTTACTTCTTTTTGAATATTATCATCGCTTCGGTGAAATCGCGCATCAAGGGTGAGGATCCTATGTGTAATGTTGATACGGCCTCGAAGAGATCCGTTCGCATCTGCAGGGAGATCCTGAATGGTCTTACATATCAGGAGGCTAAGATTATTGTTGATAATCGCCCCGTCCAGGTTGGTATCTCCGCTTATAGATGTGTGTCTACCATACCTAATTATGTTCCTGTTCAGACTTCCATTCCTTCGGGGACAACACCAGCCGCGGCCACACCAAGTGATATTGATCCTGCGTCACTTCTATCGACTGACTTTAGTGATTTTACAGTAAGTTATTATTCCTCAGATGTTTTTCAGGGCTGTGCTGACATATCCCAGCCAATGGATCTAGGAGGTTGGTTTGATGGATTGGACTACACTGGCCGCGAACTGTGGGATTGGGATGCTGGATTATCTAGCAACCTTCCGACATTCCCATGAATTATGTATTATTCTAATGTTAATGACAGCGCTTGATGCCCTGTGACCTTGTGTCTCTACTCTCCCCTTCTCAAACCCCACTCTCATGACCAACTATATATTCTTTTTGTCATAATATTTTTGTTAGATCAAGAATACAGCCTTTCTATGCCATGATATCCCGTCGTCAGCCATCACGCTTCTTCCTACAACAATATACATGTCATGGGTTTTGACATATTTGAATATTAATTAGAATAACAAGTAACCATTTGCAACCTATATCATCTATAGAACAACAAGCCAATTCAAACCCTCAAATACCCTCTATCTCTTTCCCCATTTCCTGACTGACAATCCGAGAAGAAGCCCGATCAATCCAATTCTTCCTCGAAATTGAAACATAACTCTGAACCAACCTATTCAACCACAAAGATTAGCCAAGCTCCCCTCATAGATCAAGTCCAAAAGAAGTATACTCACGCCTGATACCGCTGAATATTCCGAATCTCCACACCGGCCAAATCCCCTAGAGCATCCTGTATATCCCGCACCAGACTCACACACCGTCCCATACTGAAATCCGTCCTGACAACAGCCCTCATCATCCCCATTTCCGTACAATCAGCTGCCATAGTGTAAGCAGGCACGATCCATCCCCTTTCGCGCAGTTTCCGCGCAAGTGCCCATTCGTCGAAGATGACGTTCTGCGTTGGACTCAATCTGAATGCCACGACTGGTAGACCGTGTCCGTTCCCTTCGCTCATGATTATAAAGCCCATTTCTTGCAGTTGGCTGGTGAGGTAGTCGGCTGTCTTCGTGAGGTTTCTCATAATGCTGGTGTATCCGCTTCGACCGAGTCGAATGAGTTGGTAGTACTGGGCTATGATGTGGGATGCTGGTTTGGAGAAGTTCATGGTGAAGTTCAGTTGCTCGGAGCCGAGGTAGTCGATATTGAAGACGAGGTCTTCAGGGAGGTACTCTGGTGATCGCCAGAGGGCCCAGCCGATTCCGGGGTAGACCTGTGTAAATTAGCATACTGAGCTTGTATTGGAGTTGGGTGATTAATAAATATACTTACAAGTCCGTACTTATGTCCAGAGACATTGATCGAGACAACGTTAGGTAACTTGAAATCCCATACTAGATCCGGGTTCACGAATGGAGCCACGAATCCACCGCTGGCAGCGTCTACGTGAATAGGCGTGTCCAGTCCCTTTTCAAGGAGAAGTTCACTGATAGCTTGCACGTTTTCGTACTGGCCCGTGTACGTCGTGCCGAGAATTGCGCAGATTCCAATGGTGTTCTCATCGACCATGTCGACTGCTAGAACTGGGTCAATCACGTATCGCGTCTCCGTACATGGGACCAGCTTCTCGGCGATATCGAAGTATTTGGCTGCCTTTTCCCAGCAGACTTGTACACCGCTACTCATGATGATATTTGGGTTGGAGAAATCTTTCCCCTGGGCTTTGCGGTTGGCTTCCCAGCGTTTCTTCATTGCCAATACTGCGAGCATGATGGCTTCGGAAGATCCAATACATGACGTGCCGAAGGCAGTTGGATTTCCTTTGGACACTGGGGAGTGGAATAGGTCGGCGAGGATGTTCAGACAACGGTGTTCGATTTCGACGGATTTGGGGTATTCTTCATGGTCGATGACATTCTTATTTGATGATTCGACGAGGAGTTTGAGGGCTTCATCTTCCTATTATCGTGTTAGTGTCGGTCAACTGGAAGACGAGCAGTTGGAATACCATGTATGTGGTCACAAAACTGGCAAGACTATAACCATATGTCAGTACTGTTTTAGGATAATTGAAGAGCATACTCACTTCAAGATTGGCTGACCATCCAGGGCCAAATCATCTTTGATCATCTGGTAAGCCACCTCTTTTGGCATCCCTCCGTCCGGAAGTTGATGTGATGGCAAGGCCATGGTGGCGAATCGGGTACCATAGACATAAGTGCAGTCGCTTGTCCGCTCAGAAAGCGGTTTGGATACTCCTTCTATAGAACCCATGATGCAATGAGATAACGAGATATGTAGATTCAAACTGGAATACTGAAATTGGAATACTAAGATACTGATCAACTAGGCCAGACTGTCTTGAATTTATATTCTTTCTCATGACGTGGAAAAATATCTCATATCTAAATCGCGTGATAGAGCTATGAGGCATTTACAACGGACATCATGATGCGCGCTTTGGTAAAAAGGGGGCTTCCACGCTGTTTCAAGTTGGGCTCTGCGTTCATTTTTTTTTACTTTGAGGCATCTAGATGACAACGTGATGGACAGCACAACACGAATCTCATGGTATACTCGAAACTATCTATATCTGAGTATCAGGGGAACCTACATATGCTCCACTTAGGACAAGCCAAGACCTTCTAGAAGACATTGGCATAGTGATATTATAACGGGTTGAAACTATTTCCGATACAAATATGGTAGAACTGGCAGAACTGGGCATGATCCCTGCTATCATCCCTTGTTCTAAAATTGGAGCATTCTGGGCCTGGATTGTAGGGCGCTTATAATACAAAATACATACCCCCGTGCTCCGTGCTAAACATGCGATTTATTTCATTTGCGACATTTAACAGGTTTCTCTCTCTCTTAATTAGCCCCTGACTCGTAAGTGAATGTTTAGACCTCCCACCTTGTCGGGTGGGCCGGTCCGAAGGGAAAATGGGGGTGGCGCAGCACAAAAAGAAATGTACTTTTGTATTGATCAAGTGCTTCTTACACTACGGAGTACGGAGTACGTTGTAGTATACCAGGCAGCAAGATATTGGAATTGTGGCGAAAATAAGATAGGGCTCAAGTGTTAAGTGGTATAAATTCATTTTACTGTTGTGGCGTTCATTTATTGGATGTCTAAAAGTCACACGCATATCCTATTATCCCCCTAATTTTTCTTTCTAACCTTTGTGTGAGAATGAAACTCATAATATCCATTCAACGCAGTTTGACATGTTCTTGAGCGAAAGTATTTGCGCTCAATATATGACGCGTAAACAGTACATCCCTTGCTCCGGGATGTATGCAAGCTGCGGATGAGGTCAACAAGATAAGAAACCTCGAATGGTAAGCCCAGACACGAAAAAGGGAGCATTCTTCAAGGAAATACTCCGTAGTCATGTCGACATTCGAGCGATTTACAAAGGCCTGTATCACTATTTTGTATTCTGTTCATAACATCGGTTCTTCGCTTGCGGGAACATGATGCTACACCCAATTCTGGATATTAGTAGTCTTAATGTTGTGCTTTCATTATCAGGTAAGACCTGAAATGCCATATCTAGTATTTTCTCTGATTAATAGCTTTAGGAATATACGTCTTGGTTTTCGGGTTTATCGCTTTGAAAATCAAGCAAAAATGGTACCTTGGTGAAGCTTGTATGTCCTCACTCAATCCTATCGAATATCGGTCGCTGATGATATCTAGTACCTTCTTTTATAGTTGGGACTATCATAGGGCCCTTCGGTGCGAAGTTAGTCAATGTCAGTCAGTGGGGAGGAGAGGCCGACAGCGATGGTGGTGAAATTGGCGACATTGCCTATGTAAGTCGGTTCGCTGCAAAGAAGAACATCAAGCTAATAATGCTAGGGACTGACTAGGTTGGTGATTGGTATCGCTATGGTTAAAGTTGGTTACGAGCTACCGAAACGATACATTCGGCTTCATCTGGTCGAACTCACCATCTGCCTACTGCCATTGATGACGATTCAGTGGCTAATGACGTCGGCATGTATCAGATTAATGATCCCTAATCTATCGTTTGTGCGTTCATTTTCTTCAATTTGACATACGCCCACACTAACCTTCACATAGTTGACTTCTCTCATCGTCGGATCGTGTGTTATATGTATCGACCCGGTGCTTTCACAAGCGATCGCCAAGGGCCCCTTTGCAGATCAATACGTTCGACGACGCCTCCGAGAATTTATTTCAGCCGAGGCAGGTGGGAATGACGGGTTCGGGTTTCCATTCTTGCTTCTCTCCATTGCCATTCTTCGTTATGCCGATACCCCGGGTGTGGAGACAACAGCTGGTCATGGGAAACAGAGCCGTGATTGGATTGGTGAGCCAGATACAGGCCGATTGGGTGGAGATGTAGGCCGAGCTCTGGCTCATTGGGCTGTTGAGGGAGTGTTGTACATGCTGGTCATGGGTGCTGGATATGGTGTACTGATCGGATTCCTGAGCCGGAAAGCCTTGAACTTGGCCTCGAAAAGGTATGTACATATATGCCATCAGTTGAAGAAACTGGCTAATAATATACGAAGACGTTGGATTGATAAGGAGAGTTTCTTCTCATATCCAGTTGCGCTGGGTGTAAGTCATTCTTGAGATACAGTGGAGCATATGCTAAGATAGGATACCTTGCAGTTGTTTATCGTCGGTACCTGCGGCTGTTTTGGCTCTGATGAAACCCTCGCCTGCTTTATTGCCGGCTGTGCACTGAACTGGGATGGGTCTTACCACTTCGAAGTCGAAGAGAGGCATGACTCCTTCAACTCCACAATCGAAAATATCTTGAACATTGGGACCTTCATGTTCCTCGGTGCTATCATGCCATGGGACCAACTTCACATGTCCAATCAAAATGGAATCACTATCGCCCGACTAGTCGGGCTCGGATTTTTGATTCTGATATTTCGTCGGATCCCGGCGATCATGATGGGATATCGATTCATGCCTAAGGTCTGCGAAAATTGGAAAGAGGCCTTGTTTATGGGATACTTTGCCCCAATTGGTATGTTATCCCGAAGATATTTTGATTTTCTATGTCAAGTGCAATACTAACCAGTGTTAGGAGTTGGCGCTATTTCATATGTCGAGTATGCGCGACGATTGCTACCAGATCCTGGAGAGAGTGATACGGAGATCAACAACTTGACTGTAGCTATGACTCCGGGTATGATATTCTTCTACTCAATGAAGAATGAAGATATATACTGACCTTTGATTTTAGTGGTATACTGGCTTGTCTTCTTCTCCATCGTCATCCATGGGATGTCTATACCCGTCCTGAACTGCTTCTATAAGTGGTTTAAAGTTCCTACTATCCGAGACCACCCGGTGGAAGTCATTCTTCTATCTGAAAATGAACCTGTTCCTAACAACAGCGTGGTGAATCGCCGGGGCCACTCTGTTATATTAAACAACCGGTTTTCCTGTGCCTCGAACCACCGCCATTATTCTGATACTGGTGATCAAGAAGGCGAGGGGACAGACACGATGATGCTACGCAACGAGGGAGCTAGCTACAGGGGCTCGCTGGAAAGGGTGTCGACCAAAGGTTCGTCGCGTGAACTGGAGCAGAGTGTATCTGCCAGAAATGTAGTTTGATGATTACCGATGTAGGACAGGTTCTCGGGTGATACTGTATAGCCTATAGATATAGCCACACATGTACACAATAAGAGTCATCTCGCATGCATTGATAGAAGGGTAAATCTCTATTTTGCTTCTCAAATCCATGACTATCCGAACAGCTTTGCCAGTCCATCAGCGCTAACATTTCCACCGCTCAAAATTAGTCCCAAGTCCCAACCCTTCTCGCCTGCTTCCTTCTCTACCATCTGCCTAAACTCTTCATTATATAAAGCCACCGCCAGTGTTACTGCAGCAGCAGGCTCTACGACCATCTTGAGCCTCTCCAATATCAGCCTTGTTGCCTCGAGAATCTGTTCTTCAGACACGGCAAACATGCCATCAACGAGCTTTCGCTCATAGATGACGCTCCAGGGGATCTCGCCAACAACGCCGATCAGTCCATCTGCGATGGTGTTGGTGTTGACACTCGTGACCCTCTCGCCCGTAAGGAACCCGCGTCGACAGTCGTCAGCACCTTCGAACTCGGGCTCAACACCAAAGACCCGAATAGACGTCCCTTCACAGCTGAGCGCAGTACCTGCTAATAACCCTCCACCGCTACAGGGCGCGATGATAGCATCGAGATTGTCGGCTTGCTCTTGGAGTTCCAGACCGGCAGTGGCCTGTCCAAGGATGACATCTGGATGATTGAAGGGTGGTACAAGACGTGCGCCTTTCTCGGCAACAATCCTGGCGGCGGTAGTCTCTCGCTCGAAACGTGAACAGACAATCACGTTGGCCCCATACCCCTTCGTAGCTGCGATCTTGTTCGGCCGCGTCGTGTCAGGCATGACGATGTATGCTGGGATACCACTTTCCTTAGCAGCGAGAGCGAGTGCCTGGGCATGATTACCTGCAAGGACGAGGCTTAGCGCTGCGACATGAAGGAGACAGAGGAGATAGATGCCTTCTCACCTGCACTAAATCCGACGACCCCTTTTTCCATAACGCCACTCTCGGTGAAGCTAGGATCTTGCTTCAGCCTCTCGATGGCGTGGAATGCACCGCGGGCTTTGAAAGCTCCTATGCGCTGCAAGTTCTCACACTTGAACCATAGGCGTATGACCGGCTTTGCAGGCTGGCTATCTCCCTTCCCTTGAGCCTGGGGAGTTGATACCATTTCGTTCAATGCCCTGCTGGTGAGCACCGGAGTGCGGTGGATAAGAGGTTTGATCAGCTCATGGGCCTTGAGGGTGGACTCTCTGGTCAATGGAAGGCATGTCGAAAGTTCTGCCATGATGGACTTTTTGAATAATTCGCACAGGTTATTGTAAGTTTTGTTGCCTTCAATTCCAGCCGTGTATGCATACTGGGTTTTGTGGGCACTACACAAGGCGGCAAAATGGAGGTTCGCCGAGCACTAACCCCTGTCGTTGACAGATATATGAGATCGTCAGCTCTAAACTAAGAATTAATAAGCTGCCCATTAAGCGCTGTGCCCGAGATCCAAGCGTTAATAGTCGTCATCACATCCCTGATCGCCGGCATCTTGATATTTCGCCGAAATGTTGGGACTTATCGATTTAGTCTAAAGGCCCCTCATTTATTGTCACACTCCACTACCAAAACATTCATCCATATCTTCCTACTGCCCTCGCCATGTTAGCCAACGGTGACTCCGTGATCGTGCCTTCCGGTAACCCAGGCCTCGCCAACTATCCCCACGGCCGCCTCGCTCCCGCCACCCAGGTTCGCACTCTTTATGTATCCGGTACGGCCTGCAGACGTCCAGATGGCACATTCGCTGGCATTAAAGATAATGGAGACGGGACGGTAAGCTTCGACATCCGGGAGCAGACCCTGGCCACTCTTCACAACATCGAGGCTACTATCAAGCACGCCAGCGGTGGCCGAAACGGAGTCGAAAGTATTATTGATGCAACGGTGTTCCTGACCAACATTCATGCCCATTATGTGGGCATGAACGCGATGTGGAATGAGTTTTACCCTGATGCTGAGAGAGCGCCAGCGAGGACGGTGATCGGAGTCAAGGAGCTGCCAAGCCCGAAGATGATTGTTGAAATCAAATGCATAGCGTTGGTTACGGTTGGGAATTAATAGGTCCGAGGGTTATTCACAGACCCCATTGAATTGACCTTTTTTGTATGGAATTTGGCGGGGAGGAGATGAAGCGAGATGAAGCAAGACGAGGCCAGACGAGACAAGAAGAGACAACTTCATGTATGCCTTATACCTTAGGCACCAACATCTTCACGGAGGTTACTCCACACCTGCCCAGGTGATCCGGTGGGCTGACTGTGCATCCGGTGGGCTTGAACATACTTGTGTTCACACGGCAATTTCTTTCTTTTTTTTTTCAGCTTTCTAGTGATTGAATATGCCCAGGTTTCAATGCCAAGTCCCCGGCTGTACCTCAGCCTACCGTCGTAAAGAACATCTCCGACGCCATGAAGCGCAACATCGTGGAAGTCATCTTCGCACATGTTCTATTTGTGACCGCGTCTTTTCTCGCAGGTAGAGTGATCTGTGAAGTTTATATTGGCTTCATTTAATAATGAATATCTTTATAGTGACAGTCTTCGACGTCATATCCGTCGCGATCATGAAGACCCCGGACGCTCTCTTGTTCGCGCCACACAGGCCTGCATAAGATGTCGTACGACCAAAGCACGGTGCCAGGGAGGCTCTCCATGCACAGAGTGTTCCTTAAAGGGACAATTGTGTCTCTTTGATGATCCAGTTCACCTAGAGCCCGCTCAGCCAGATCCAGAAGAAGAACCTTGGGAGTGTGGCAGTGGGGATGATCGGATCAACACTTCAGATCGGATCAATACCCCCATCGGGCATATCGCCCAAGTGGACCATTATATACATCTTTACTTCACAAATTTTCATCAACACTGGCCAATTCTGCATCGACATACCTTCAGTGTTGCTGACGAGCCCCAATTGCTGCTTCAGGCTGTGATAATGATCGGTCTCTGGGTCAGTGGGAGCCCGGCAGCACAAGAAGGTGCTCGGAACTTACACTCCAAACTGAAACTAGCAATCTCGGAACAACAAGTAAGTTGCTCACAGGCAAAATTCTTTCAATTCATTAACCGTCGATTTGCAGGACAATTGGGCTCGATCGCCCGTGGAAGGAGAGCAAGATAACGACGGGTTAGACAGCCCGAGTTCACGATGGCCGATTGCAACCTACCAAGGCATTCTTCTCTGTGTCATATTTTCATTACTGTCGACCCCGATTGGTCTCGAACTTAACCTCGGCCTGGTCCTGAGTGTCTCCGATCGTCAAATCTTTTCCGCTCTGGTTGCAACCTGTCTGCGAAACAATATCTTCTACTACCCTAATATGCTTACAAGGTACCGAAATGTGGAATCCCTTACCTGTATGTGGGTGGGGGTTGAAGAAATCAAAAGGTTTGGATTGGCCTTGTACAAAGTCTCTCGGCTTTGTGGGAGGGGGAGTTTAGGAGAGTCTGATGGGACTGATAGTCGAGTTTTACGCCTCTCCGATCTACAGTTCCCCATGCCAGACGAGAAGAATCTCTGGGATGCTAGTTCGAACCCGGAATTGGCTCGACGTTTGTTGATATATTCTCGAAGAGATAGATCAGATGACCCTGGCGTTACCAATTGGGTTTCTCAAAGTGGAACGTTATTAGAAACTGACGAAAATTGGTGGAATTGAGTCAATGGAGAATTTCTGGCTTTACAACTCGGCTAAATCTTAGAGTCCCGTTGCTTTGAATCTCGGTAGCAAAACGGGCATGAGAAGAAGCCTAGTGGGAGAAAGAAACATCAATAGCCATATCTAATTTTCTATCAAAATATTACTCATATAGTGCCCCCTACATCTATGACAGGTTTAGTAGTAATCAACTCTTGCAAGGTCTCGCACGAATACTCTGCAATACAAGGAGTCTCTCTAGTTTAATTCAAAAGCATCTTACTTGCAGAAAAATGACGAGACCGGTTAAATTTAGATAACAGTATTGAAGTTGTTTATGTAACTTGTATATGCAATAGACCGATGTCTAGTTGATCTCACTTTCAGAGACAATTGTGGCAAAGCCATCGCCCAATTCACTGAGAACCACACGGACGACAGTCTCCGCATCCGCACCAGGAATGTGACGATCACCGACAGCATCGCGTACAACGACCACATCATATCCAAGCTCACTGCCAGCACGTGCTGTAGTGGAAATGCAAACGTGCGACATGTAGCCAACTAGTACAATCTTCTTGCCCACTTCTCCTAGTCCTTGCAAGTACTCATGAAGATCGGTTTTAGCAAACGAGCTAGGGAAGTTCTTTGTGACCACTTTCTCGTTTTCCTTGGGCGTAAGCTCCTCAAATACCTGTGCGAGAGCACTGCTAGGAGTGAAGACAGGTGCACCGGCAGGGACTTCGTGCACGACGTGAACGATGTTCTTGCCGTTGCCCTGTCGGTATTTTTCGAGCAGCTTGGCAATGACCTTGCGAGATTCGGCGACCTTCTCAACGGCGAGGAGGCCTGTGGCGTACTCGTTTTGAGCGTCGATGATGATTAGAGTTGAATCAGTAGTCGAAGCGGAGGAAGGGGGGATGCCGATGAGTTCACGGAAGGATTTGACGGAAGACATGATGAGAGATAGAGGTCTGGGGTTTATTCAAGGTTGGTTTGAGGTTGGCAGAATGGAAGGATGATCAAGTATAGAAGTGTGATCCCTTTCTCCAGATGCGATATGGTGATGTGATATATAAAGAGGGGCAATATAGTGGGGCCGGTGGGCTTTCCCCGGTCTTTACAGCCCACCGGGGCGTTTTTAGTAAGAAATAGTCTAAATCCGGACTATATTACAAACAATAGGGGATTAGACTGGAAGTACGGAGTAGATGGTCAAAGGAATAGTATTCCAAGATTATTCAATGAATAATTAGATCAACCCTAGAGGATCCGGAGGTCGCCATGTATATCCACTTGATATTGAACTTGTAGCCATTATTTAGCTTTTCCGGTATTTTATTTCTATTTTTATTTTCATGTTTTATCTTTGTCGCACTCATTTCAAAAAGTGACAAACATCAGCTCTTGGTATTTCGGGATTTTTCCGAGTCTTTCAGGCGCAGCATTCCGATTTTTCGAGCTGAAGACCATTTATTGTCTGCGAGGTAGAAAGACGACAGAAGCATGAAGCAGCAATGGGTACGTCCGCAGAGGCTAAAGCTAGGTCTTTCTGGATGCCGATTACTTTTGCCTCTCCAATTTTTCCGGTCTTGGTCAAGCATTCATGAAGACCATGAAGTCCCCAAACATTATTCAATCTTGCTTTGCGCCTGGGTAGGCTGTCGCTTAGTCCGAGGTCCTCTCGGTATACTAGTTCCGCTTCCTCAAAATGGCCTTGCTCTAAGAGCAAGGCACCCAACGCATGCCGAGTTGGCTGCAACCAAGGCGGCGGGTCCGAATAAGGGAGAGTATCTTCCAGAGCAACGGCCTCTCGCAAGCTCCGAAATGCAGCTTCGAAATTTCCCTCTCTATACTGGATCTCACCTTGCAGCATAGCTGATGCAACATTCAGTACATCGGCCTCCAGAGCTGGCAGGCTACTAAGACGCGTTCTCGGCACGAAGGCTTTCGCCGCCTCAAACTTGGCTTGCTCGAGCTTTGCTTCATCAACCCGACCAAGCACCGCAAGTGCAATACCTCGACCGTAATAGATCATACTCGTTGTAGAACAGTACAACTGCTTGTCCTCTGGTATCGGAAGATTTTGAAGAATTTCTTCCCAGCGGCCAAATCGGACTAAAACATGAACAATCGCACCTAGAAAGCTCTCAGCCCAATCTGCCATCGGGGGGCTAGAAATAGCAAGCACCTCGGTGGTAAGTATTCCAGGCAGACGATTTGCCGCAGAGAGCGCTTCCTTGGAGCGACCAGAAATCAAGGCGCTATATAGTTTCACGTAGATGTTGTGCGCCCGGTATAACTTATAGAGATTGGTTCCTTCCGACCGAGCAAAGAACCTATCATCGGAAAGCATAGCTTGGTGGTTTGAATCGACAGCTCTGCGATAATCACCACAGGCGATATCGATGTGTGTCGGCATATGCAGCATATGGGATGCCTCGGGCATTAAAAAGCGTAGCCGATCGGCTGCTGGCAAGGCGATTTCTGGATAAGGGGACATTTCCATCAAATGAATATAGAGATGGCATAACGCGGGATGTTCTGCCCCCCTGGAAGGGTCATCGCCTTCTCGATTATCTCACGAGCTAGTACAGTATGATGACCGGTAGGCTCTCCAGTATCAAGGTTCCACAGAGCACGCGGAGTAAAACACATCAAGGCTTCTGCCGTGAGAGCGGCAATATCTAGATCATGTGAAAACTTTTCGTACACCGGACGCATAGCCTCCCCGTAACTTCGATCCAGAGAGCGAAGGTCCTCAGGTATCACTTCCGACTGTGGAAATCGAGCTTTCAGTGCCTCGATTAGAGCAAATTCCACTGGGGTTTCTTGGGTAGTGTATGTTTGAGCTTTTTGAAGAAGGAGCCGGGCTTCGGTGGTGGATTTAAGCAAGTCGGAGCGATCAAATCGAATCCAGGCCTTGTTGTAGTTAGGTCCAATGGCATAGGAAAGACCCCAATATGCCATGGCACAAGTTTCGTCATGTGTAATAGCATTCCTGAAGCAATGGGCAGCTTCTCCATGATTGAAACCTTGGGCCCAGCGATATCCGCGATCAAACCAGAGTTGACACTCTGGAGAGCTTGTCTTCACGAGTAATTGATATGAACCGAGATCATAGTATGGGTCTTCCGGCATATTGATTTTGTTACCGAGGTTGTTCAAGAGAGCCAAGGTGGGGTTGGGAAGTGCGGAGAATGGATGGGCAACTCGAAGATCTAAATATAAACTCGTAACACATGAAAATCCTTACCTCTTTAGGTATATACATCGGCGAGTAGGGGACCCCCACAGATTCGGCGAATTTCAGAACATGCAGGTGTATGCTAAACGTGCAAATAGGTAGCATCCCGTGAGCATATAGTCTTTTGGTAGATACACGAGACATTGATCGTGTTCGCCTTGCGCTTATAGTCATTATCATCTATCTCGTACAGCTCATGCTCCATACATTTCCACTGAAGACGATTATTGTTATCGTATTTCTCCCTTTTGGTCCCCTTATGTGGGACTCTTTTCAGGTCTAGGTCTGAGCGAGTTTGATCCTACGCGGCTCTTCCTCGCGGTATGCTCGGTCATTCGAGTAAGTTTACTGGGGACGATTTCGGAATTTCGGAAATGGTTTCTATTTCACCGGCGATACAGTCTACATTGAGGAATTAAAGTCCATCGTGGACCGGTACCACATTTTTATAGCTGTGATGAATCTGGGTAAATGCTCATGCCCCCATGACGGAGGGCCCCCCATGGCCCTCTCATACAAATTACAATGGGCAGCAATGATGGCGCAAAGCTATTCCGTGCTGTCAAGGCTGATTCTCTGGTTCCCATTCATTTATGAAATCTGGGGGCATTTTACCCAGTTCGGAGATGAGCTGCGCCAGGTTTTTGAGGCTCAGGACATAGTGAAAAAATTTGTTGGCTCACAGGTGGTGAGAAGAGATCAGAGTTCTTTGATTCCTGTTGTTATGGTAGTCTTTTAGATAATTCCTTTTTCCTCGCTTCAAACTTCAAAGATGTATTCACTAGTTATGGTGTTCATCTCTCTTGGTTTCAATATGAAAAACGTTCTGATACTTGCACATTTTACTACTTGATCTCCACTATATCAGTATTTGGTATTAGTTCACTATAATCCCCGTGTGAACCCCCAATTTGTGTACTTTGTCGTTCATTTTGTAGAGCTGCCAGGGTTGCGAAGATCTCAGAGATACCTCCAGAGTTACCTCCCGTATAAATACTATTCCCTCTTTTACTATGATTTTACATCAATCATAATGGCTCTCAACCACTTAATAATCCAACTCTCGAGAACTAGACTCTGGATAGCATGTTTGGAGGAAACTTTAGCCTGGCATACCGGGTAATCGTCACAGCGACTCATATATGGCTTCAGGTGGATATATATATATATGTTCAAACATAACCTTGCCTTCAAACTACTATCTCACTGCCTTGTAATTTTCTATCCTTGATAGCCTAGAGGTTCTTTCAAGGGCACTTTTTCCGCCAAGCAAGTAATTTATGAACGCGCTCTTTAAAAAATCGTGAACACAAGGGATGCCAAGGCAATGTGGGTCGCTCGTTCCAATGCCTACACAAGTACGGAGTACACCTCAATACCCAAGATGAGTTTTCGAGCAAATTGGGACGTCATTCCTGGTTGAGCCCTGAAATGATTGTGCCGTGGTGGGGGAGTAAGGCAACGTTGGTTAACGTCAGGGAGAGATCTGCTCGGCTCCCTGTATGAACCGGTGAACATGGAAAGCCAGACCTGTCAAAGCGCCATGTCTCAAATCCTCACGCTAAGTTCCGACGGTGAAACAGTGGAATAGACACGGGCAATAAGTGCCACCATCATTCTCTCCCCAATCGAGCCTTTTCGAGCGCATACCGATTGAAAGCACCCCTTACCGCGCCCAAGTTGTCGATAGCCAAAATCGGGACGAGAAACTGCGGGTAGAGCTATCGCACTAATAAATAGTATAAAAGGGGAGAAAACGAATGAAAGTGCAATATTTTCAAAAGTGGACCCCCCTTGTAAGCCTGTTGGATGTGCGAGATCGGCGGAGAATGATCTCATGCCTCGGCCCCTCTTAGAAACAGAATCTCGACATAAAAAAAAAAGATTCGTCAGGGGAAACAGCTCTAACATTCCACAATCTCTAATATTCAAGAATGTCGTGAGTACTCATATACACTAACAAGGAAAAAAAAAAGAGAAACCCCAGACTAACTCTCACAGTGCCCTTTTAACAACTCTCGGTCTCCGCGCCGCCCCTGGACAGGTAGCCGCGAACCACGCATCGGCCTTGTTGGTGGCGAACTGGTTCTTCGCATACATTTTGACAAGTCCACGAGGCGCAAAGATCCGTCTGGGTCTTGATCACAATGTCAACCCGCGTGAGGACTTGACTACGTACGGCGAGGCGGCCGTGCAGTCGGGAAAGATTACCCGTCGCGCCCTTGACCAGCTTAAGCGACAGACGTCGGCACATGCCAATGTGCAAGAAGGGTTTACTTTGTTTGTTGCGGCGAGTATGTGGAAGTCTCTGTTATTGATTGGGTTTATGATGAACCTGCATCTTGTGAAATTGCTGCACTGTACTGACCTTACGATCTAGTCCTCGTCTCCTTGTACGCCGGTCTACCCAATGAGACTATCAACACTATCGGTGTTTGGTATTCACTTTCCCGTGTCGCCTACCACCTGTTCTACGTGAAAATCGAAACCCACTCTTTGAGCTTTTTGCGTTCGGCGGCTTGGTGGTCCGGGAACATTAGCTGTCTTTATGCATTGGTGCAAGCCAGCAAGAAATTGTAAAATATATGGAGGCATTTTTTTGATTGTCCTCTAGTCTCCGAAGATAGATGAGCTGAAAAACACAATACAATTGCATGTATAAGCCGGGTACTGGGTAAAAGATGGCCGTCGATATAAGCCTTGGAAGTCCCAGGTGGCGGGGCTACGCCCTAGGCGTCTTCTGTGGCAAAGAGTCTACCAGAACTGACTTGTCGAGCAATATGCCGAGTGTACCACGAATATGAATGTAAGGATATGAGGGAGGCGCCCGTTAAAAAAAATATTTCTGCAACGGTGAGTACGTCTACGTCGAATTGTCACGGGACAACTCACCCCATCCAAAGCTGGGCGTCAGCCACATTCATAATGATAATATCCAACGCAAAATAAAAACCCGGAAGGAAATGAGATCTTGGAAGTCCTCCATGCCTGGAAAAACCACAACAACATCGCCGTGAGAATGTTGGATGATGACCTGTTCCGCTGATTGGTGGAAGAACCCAACACTCAAGGCATAGATTAGCCCCAGACGGGGGAATGAATCCCGACCATAACGATGAGTTACACAGTGTCGAATAAGAAGAATTCAACGTCCAAGCTTGCCCCAGCTTGTCCCGACAGTCTCCCCGCATCCCCGCTTAATACCCTTGGCGAAATGCGGAGAAATGACTCCATTTACTGTCTATACACAACCCCCGGTAACTCGCTCAATTGCCGCATTCCACAGGCCCTGCCGATCCTACCAGCCTGCCATGCAATCGCTTTTTACAGGCGGAGAAATCTCTTTCCTCTGACCGTGCCGTTGCCTGGACATTGGTAATCTGGGGAAAAGAAGATTCACAATGGCCTTCATCCGGGGTATTCTTATAAATTAGCCATGCCTGCTTGACTCTCAGATCAACCGACATCATCATCAATTGATCTCATTGACCTCGCTACAATGAAGTTCCTCGCTATCGGTGCACTCCTGCTCAGCACAGCCAGTGCTCTTGCCACAGAGCATATTATCAAAGGCGCCCAGATCATCCCGGCCAACGATAAGGCTGCACTGAAGAAGATCGGTGCTTATGGACACCCCAAACACCACGACCGTCGGACAGTGACAATCCGGTCATCGAAGAGCGATACCGATGATGTGTCGGATGACTTCCTTTGGGGTATTAAGGCTGCCAACCACGGTGGCAGACTTCTCCTGCAAAAGGGGAAGACCTACGTCATTGGGAAGAAACTTGACCTCAACTTTTTGGATAATATCGAGGTGCAGCTTGAGGGTGAAGTGAAGGTATTTAGCCCTAATGCTGTGACTGATTGAACCCCTCTGACATGAACAGTTCACCGACGATATCGACTACTGGCAAGCAAACAACTTCTACTACTCTTTCCAGAAATCTATCACTTTCTGGGTTTGGGGTGGTCAGGATATCAAGATCTTCGGCAAGGGTACTCTTAATGGCAATGGCCAGGAGTGGTACAATGCCTTTGCCGGCTTGGAAGTTCTGGTGAGCAGAATCCTGAAAGAAATGGGGACGACTCATGCTAATGGGTAACAGGATCCGGACAACACTTTCTACCGTCCCATTCTATTCATGACTGATAATGCTACCCGCGTGTCTGTCGAAGGTATCACCCAACTCAACTCGCCCTGCTGGACCAACTTCTTCGTCCGCACCAAGGATGTCTCTTTCGATGATGTCTTTATCAACGCCTATTCCACCAACGCATCTGTAAGTCGTGCACCTGGTACATTATCGATCTAATCTAACCCATTTGAAGGCCTTACCCAAGAACACCGATGGATTTGACTCCCTCAACGTGGACGGCCTGACCGTGACCAACACCCGCGTCGACATCGGCGATGATTGCTTCTCGCCCAAGCCCAACACAACCAACATTTTCGTGCAGAACCTGTGGTGCAACAATACCCACGGTGTCAGCATGGGAAGTATTGGACAGTACTCGGGAGTTGAGGATATTATTGAGAATGCCTGGATTGAGAACGTGACTCTGTTGAACGGCCAGGTAAGATACTCCCTTAATATCGATATATGAGCGGTTGATCCTAATCAGAATTCAAGAACGGTGTCCGTCTCAAGGCTTGGGCTGGAGAAGACGTCGGATTTGGTCGTATCAACAACGTCACGTACAAGGACGTTCACATCGAAAACACCGACGCCCCTATCGTGTTGGATCAGTGCTACTTCAACGTCAACGCCACCACGTGTGCCAAGTACCCGTCATCAGTGAACTTCACCAACATTACCTTCGAGAATATTCATGGTACTTCGTCAGGCAAGAATGGTAAGGTTATCGCTGACTTGACTTGCTCGCCCAATGCTGTGTGTTCGGGTATTACGCTCTCCGATATCGATATTACTAGCCCGGCTGGTAGTCCCCCGGTTGTGACCTGCGATGGCATTGATGGAGATGTTGGTGTGGAGTGCCAGTCGAGCTCGGCTTAGATTAGGCCTAGTATAATACTGTGAGATGAGAATAATTTCGGAAATAGTCATGAATCAAAAGTACCGAAATGAATTAAAAAAAGCATCAAATATTGAGTTAGGAAGTGTAGTCCGACAGGGGAGTATGTCCGAGCCCTGGAGGACAGTGCGGAGTAGTCATCTCCGAGATTTGGAAACCTTACAAGACCCAACCAGATGGCAAAACCACCAACTCTCCACAATCATTACCAGCAGGTCTTTCACAGCAGGGGATTGGCCACAGAAAGTGGCTTATTCTGCACTGAATCTGCACGTATTCTGCACAGGTATTCAACACCCTCAGCCCCAATATGAACGGCCAAACCGCTAAACAGCTAAACAGCCAAGCAGCGAGTGTGGAGAGTCAAGCCCCCCAACGGCTCCATCGGGAACTCCTAGCCAATGAAAACGAAAACAAGCATCGTCAACTCTCTTCCCCGAGTGAAAGCGAGTGTTGACATCCGACCGGGCCGACGTTCCCTAAGAACAACAGCAGAGAAGATTCAAAACCAAGCGGTCATTCTGGATAACATCTCGTCATGATGGATATAATCCCCCTCATATTCAGATGTTCTATCTCCACACCCCACACTCTCCCACAATCCCAATGGTATACCGGCTGAGACTATATCCGCCCTCTTTTTTGGGCCAGATGCATCGTGCCTTGTGCGGAATGCCCCAGGATTCGGTATCCTAGAGACCTGCTTGCAAATTATTACAGTACGTACTTGCAAATCCCCCCAATCTGGGGGAGATGAATCCACAATCTCCTTTGCCCCACCCCCAGATCCCCGGAAAGGCGGAGTACGGGGAAAGGACGGGATTTCTGCTATAAGAACGCCGACGTATACACGGGGTTTCGACTTTTTTCTCCCTTTCTTTTCTTTGTCTGTGCTATTATCTTCCCACAGATCCTAGCATTCATATTCAACATGGAGAAGATGGATAGCCAACATCAGCACATTGAAGGTGCAAAGGCTAGTCCGCAAGGAATGGAGTCTGGAAAGCAATGTGATTTTTATGTCGAAGATCGAGTCGCTCATTTATCCGAGGAACATCGCCAGTATATTCTCGCGAAGCATGGGACGCTGAATCTGGAACCCATCCCTGACATGACCGATGCCGATCCATACAATTGGCCGCGATGGAGAGTGAGAGACCACCCCTCCTATCGTTCATTCACACTTCGACCATATTTCTAATCTGAGTATTTGATAGAAAAACTTGAACTTGACCCTAGTCGCCTTCCACGCCATGATGGCCACATTCACTGCCTCGTCAATCCAATCTGCATTCGAAAATATCTCCGAAGACCTCGACGTTAGTATGCAGCGAACCAGTTACCTTGTCTCACTCTTCATCGCCATACTAGGTGGCGCACCTCTCTTCTGGCGCCCGCTGTGTAATCGCTATGGTCGCCGCCCCATATTCCTGGTCTCGTTGGTCTGCAGCTTGATTGGGAATGTTGGCTGTGCGAACAGTCCTTCCTATGCCACAATGGGTCTCTGTCGTGCTATTACTGCCTTCTTTATCAGCCCTGCAGCTGCTATTGGTAGCGCTGTTGTCGCAGAGACTTTCTTCCGGAAAGATCGTGCTCGCTGCATGGGTGGGTGGACACTCATGGTTACTCTGGGCGTCCCTGCCGCTCCGTTTATCTTTGGATTCGTTGCTTTGCGTGTGGGCTATCGCTGGATTTACTATATCCTTGCAATTGTGAGCTTTCATCAACCCCAAACTCTCGGAGACAGATCCATCTAACCATTCGCTTCGGACAGGTCAACGCAATCCAATTTGTCCTCTACTTCTTCTTCGGATCGGAATCCCTCTACGTCCGCAGCAATGTACCCTCCAACAACCTGGTCGCCGCGAAGCAGAGTCTATTCGGATTCAGCCGCATTGACCCTACACCGCTGAAACTCTGGGATTTTTTCCAGCCCCTGAGCTACATGATGAAACCATGCGTGATCATCCCAGCTGTAGCCTACGCAATGATTTTCCTCTGGGGCAGTGTCGCGCTCACAATCGAGACCTCCCAGATCTACCCTGCCAAGTTCGGCCTGAACACCCAACAGGTCGGTCTACAATTCCTCGGTGTTATTGTCGGATCTGTCATTGGCGAACAAATCGGCGGGTTTATATCCGATCGCTGGATGCTTATGCGTCAGAAGCGGACTGGAGAGCCATCCCCGCCGGAATACCGCCTTTGGTTGAGTTATATTGGCCATGCTTTGACGATCTGTGGTATTGTGGTCTTTGCTATCGAGATCCGGGATTCTGGCGGTGTATGGACTATCGCTCCAGTCATTGGCGCTGCTATTGCCGCTGGCGGTAATCAGATTGTTACTACTGTTGACATTACCTACGCGGTTGATTGTTACCGCGAGGATGCTGCCAGTGTGGGTGTGTTCATCACCTTTGTTCGGCAGATTTGGGGCTTCATTGGTCCTTTCTGGTTCCCTCAGATGTTTGAGGTTGTTGGCTGGGCTGGTGGTGCTGGTATTGCCGTTGCCCTGATGGTTGGTGTCAGTGTCATTCCGACTATCTTGGTGCAGTGGCGAGGAGCTGGCTGGCGTTGATGGACTTGACCGAGGACATAATTGCTCTTTTTATCAACTAAATAAGAGAATGTAGATGTTCACATAGTAGAAAATGGTGCTTGCTACGTTTCGAGTTACTCAATAGTATTGGAATAGGGAGTACTACTCACTACCCTGTATTCTACCATAGTGAATCAAGTTGATACTACTGTGCGCCATGCGTTTTGAGTTACAATCCTTCTGCTTAATTCGAATATACTGTATGTTACTGCCGTCGGCAGGGAAGCCTTCCTATACCCGTGAATAGCTTGGCAATGACTGCCAATTAGTTATATGATAATTCCCACATATAGCTCGGGGATGAGTCGGAGACAGTTTATAGATTCATGGCGTCATTACTATCAAAACTGATCAACAAACATTTGAATTTGAAGCTGTCAAAATGAAGCCCATATACATAAAATACCAAATCGTAAATCATCAAAGATCAAAATCTACCATCCATCAACCCTTCGCATCCTCAAGTGCATCCCCTCAACCGGCTTAATAGTAACAGCCCCAGCAACATGAATCACCTGCTTTGGATCCTGCATCTCAAACAAAAACCGTCCAACAACACCAGCAACTGCACATCGCAACTCTGCACGCGCAAAGTCTTTACCAATACAAGATCTCTGCCCATGCAGGAATGTGATCTGTGCGAAATTCGTCGATGCCCCACCATTATTGTTCGGAATACAGTGTCCATTCTTGTCTGTGTCAATCCAGCGCTCAGGCACGAATTCTTCCCCGTTATCGCCCCAGAAGAGTGGGCTTCGGTTTATCGCCCACGGACATAACACCACCCGTGTCCCCTTCGGGATGTACTTCCCTGCTACAACGGTATTGCGGACTGCTTCGCGAATTGTCGTTGGGACTGTTGGGTACAGACGGAGGACTTCTTGGCAGACGCCGTTTAGTAAAGGGAGGGATTCGAGGTCTTGGTAGGTTATTGGGCTGTCGCCTGATGGTATCTTGGAGCGGATTTCATCGCGGAGGCGGGTTTGATATTCTGGGTGGAGATGAAGGAGATAACAGGCCCAGGTTAAAGCGCTGGCGGTGGTTTCATGCTGTGAGGAGTCAGCTAGTCACTCAACTTCCTAGGTATGCAAGCTGAGTATAGCAATGCAGTTGGGCTGGGATACTCACCCCAGCAGCCAAAAATGTCAACATTTGATCAACTAACTCTGTATCCGAGAAATCCCCGCCAAGCATCATCGTCCCCAGAATATCAGCCTCGAGATCCTGAGCAGAGACCTTAGATCCAGCAAGACTGGCTCGCTTCTCGCCCACGATCTCGCCGCATGCACTGCGGAGATACGCTGTCTCGGTATTCAGTACGTCGTTCATCCGCCACGGAACACGCCTCGCCATCCACTGCGGTAGTGCAAAGTTCATCACCAGGAATGCCATCTTCTCCTTAGTCGGCTCGAGGATCTTCGCGAAGCTGTCTGCCACCTTGTTTTTCTTGTTGTGAAGCGAACCAAAGTCACGTCCCATTGCTATAGGCCCTATTATGTCGAGTGTCAGGCGACTGCATGATTGTTAATATTGTATATCCCGGGTATATTATTTGATCCCCGTGACACATACCTCGCCCACTCAGACATCTCAATCTTACCCTCCAGGTCCTTTGAACTCGTTCCATCCATCGGGTTCACCTTGATTTCTTTTTCGAGTTCATCCAGCAACTGCCCCGTCTTGGCCCACATAAGCGAATACATCGAGCGAATATTTTTAATATTGAACGCTGGAGTGAGTGCTTTGCGCTGCTTCTTGTGCGCTAGTCCTTCCGAGGTAATCATCCCGAAGCCGATGATTCGCGCCAGGAAGTTGCGCATCCGCCATGGCTTCTCGAAGTCATAAGTGTTCGTGCTCATCACATCTAGTAGTGCTTGGTGGTTGGTTGGGACCACATAGCTTTGATTGAATGTGTCGCGCATGTGGATAAGTCCTTCATTTGGGACGGTTTTCATCCATTGGAGGGGTTTTGTTCCTCGCGGTGAGTCGAAGATGAGTTCGACATGCGAGCCCTGTCTAATATTAGGACTTTGCGTATGTTTTCGCTTTGCTTTGGTCTTTCCTACCTGGACTTTCGGTAGATGTCGCATCGGGTTCAGTAGGAATGGCCATATTATTATGCTGTAGAAGGATTTTAGAAGAATATTTACTCCCAATGTGCTGAGACAGATTGTTTGGAAGGTCTTGTCGGAGAAGACAGTGCGTTGGAGGAAATACGCCTCGGCAAGCGTGAATGCGCCCACTGCTAGTATACTATCGCCAAAAGACATGTTGCTCTGAAATGAGTTGAAAGACAAAAGCCTCGGATTCAGGAGTCGAAGTTCATATCAACTCATTTTCCCATCGGATATGCCCCACAGAGATCGGCACTCCTGTTGGGGTGACCAATGCGAGACCTCGGCTCTGTGAACTGCCATCATTTGGATCTGCGTGCTAGTTCTACGTGCTAGTGTTTCGTAATTGCCAAAGAGAGGGGTGTAGAGTTTATAGGCGCATGTGGACTATGTCAGTAGCCTGTGATGGTCCAGTATCCCAATGTGGAGGCTTAGACCAGTAGTTCATAGGATATCCACGGGGTACTTAGGGCTGGGGTAATAAGGTGATATCATCTACAACGAGGGGATGCCAAGAGACATGTGAAAAGGGACAAGGGCAAAATATCCAGAGAATTCAACTGTCTCAATGAAGATGTCATAACTGTCGATCTTTCGTCGATCCCTGTGGAGAATCTTCTCTCGCATTGTTTTCCTTGTTAGTGGGAAAGCTTTAAAATTGTGAAGCCTCGGCTGGAATGATATGCCTTCAATATACTATCCTTAATAGCTTTAATATAATTATTATCCTTGATATAATCTGATAATCAGCACTTTACCCTCCGACATCAAACCTCCCCACCTCACATCATCCATACCCCTCGAATAGCAACAATGTCTACCCTCAACCTCATCACCCAATACGCCCAAACAGCTCTATCGCACCTCCCAGAACCAACTCAACATCTCCTCCGTAATTCAACGGCCCAAAAAGCGTTCGGCATTCTCGGCGCCCTCACCATCCTGCGCGCTACAAACCGCTTCTTTTCAAGACGCACCCTACAAAACTGGACCTCCAACCAGCCATGGATTCCAGCCCGTGAGCTTATCCTGCTAACGGGTGGTTGTAGCGGAATCGGCAAGCAAGTGATGGAAGACCTAGCGAATACAGGCGTGCGTGTTGTCATCCTCGACATTAATGAGCCGGATTTCACACTACCCGCCAACGTCGCCTTCTACAAGGCGAATATCACCTCCTCGGTTGATATCGCCCAGGTTGCCAGCACAATCCGTGATAACCACGGTGAGCCTACGGTCTTGATAAACAACGCTGGCGTTGGACACGAGGGGACAATCCTGGATGAGTCGGAGGGGAAGATTCGACAGACTTTCGAAGTCAATACCCTGTCCCATTTCCTTATGGTCAAGGAGTTCTTGCCGGCTATGGTGAAGGCCAATCATGGTCATGTTGTTACTATCGCTAGTATGGCGAGCTTTGTGGCGCTCGGCGAGATGGTGGATTATTGTTGCTCCAAGGCTAGTGCGCTTGCGTTCCACGAGGGATTGCGTCAGGAGCTGAAGTACTGGTATAATGCACCCAATGTGCGCACGAGGTGAGTTACCCAATGATTGAATGTCATGGAAATGTCTGCTGATTGCTGCTTTAGTATTATTCATCCCATGTGGGTGCGTACACCCATGATCAAGCTGCTCACAGATAACGAGGCACATTTCCGTCAGCCCATCATGACCCCTCAAACTGTGTCTGAGGCTATCTGCAAACAGATCTTGAATCAGACGAGTGGCCAGGTTATCCTGCCTGCTAGTCAATCGGTGGCTAGTTTGGTGCGTGCTATGCCGACCTGGATGCAGGAGGGTGTGCGCACTTTCGCGTCAGGTGCATTGAAGAAGATGCGTATTGTGCAGCAGGCGGAGGAGAAGTCGTAAGCGCAGTAAATATTTTAGTTTGGAAATGATTGGAGATATTATTAGGTTGTACCCATTTTGGATGGTGAACGGGACTAATGTACATACATGTATTGCTGACAGTCGAAGAAACATTACAGGCTGGCCATGGAGTTATAATGTTTTTTTCGCGAACAATAGTAGGCGTAGATTTGTGCCAACTAGCACCTGAAGCAATATTACAGCTCGTGTATAACATTGTACGTGTTCATGTCTTCAATATGTACTCAATTCATGTATGTACAGTATATAGTTGCTATACAATTACACCATCAACTCGGCCAAAACCGCCTCAACTTTCTTGCCCTGCTCGGTCTTCGTAACATCCCCCAACTCCAAATGATAAATCGGCGCAACATGGCACTCACGATTGCCGACAAACAACTCCACATTCTCAAAACCCTGCTTAAACGTCGCCGCGAAGTCTTGAATCAGAGGCAACATAATCTCATTCCCGCCCGCGGTAATCAACACCGAGTTCACCGGGAACGTTGTAAACCAATCTGCCGGCGCGGTCGATAAATCAGTGTAATAGTCCCGCTTCCCAGCACCAATATAGGCTGTTGCCCACGGTCCTGCAACTTCCTGGGTGATGATATCACCGTCGGGGTAGATATCCATTCCTGGGAATTCTTTCTCGAGAAGTGTCCACGGAGCGATCATCACTGCGCCGCCAAGGTTGCTGTTCAATGGCAAAGGGTTGATCTCTGCGTGCGGGTGGGCCAAGTGAGAGAGAACTCCACCAACCAGGTTCCCGCCTGCCGAGTCTCCGCCCAGGAAAACTGTGGACGGGTTGCGGTTTGGTTGCGAGAGGATGTATCGTAGACAATTCACGGCTTGTCGGAGTTGAGTCGGGTAGACTGCCATCGGCGCCAACGTGTAGGTCAGACTGAAAATTGCCACGCTTTTGCCTGATGCTTTGAGGTCGCGCAGGAGTTGCGCGTAGAATTTGAAATAGCCCATGTTGGCGGGGAGTCCGAAGCCACCTCCTGAATGATGTGGTTAGATGAATCCTCTTCCTTTCCAAGGTTGTGTTGGGCTGTCTACATACCGTGGAACCAGACTATCACGTTGTCGGCATTTCGATCGCCCACCCAATGACCCAATGCTCCATCGCCCAATTCCACGGACTCGGGCAGTCTGCCGGTCTTCTTGGAGTGTTGCTCGTAGATCTTATGAGATGGCGGTAGGATGTACTGCATCTGACGCGTGGTCAGCCGCGAGGTCGTCTTGCGGAACACCGCATAACCTAAGTGCAGGGATAAAGACTTGGCTTGACGTTCGGTGCGCCGAAGGCCAGTCAGGAGAGCATAAATGTAGGTTATCACGATGGAGGCCACGGCGGGGAAGAAGTCCAGTTTCTCCTTTAAGGAGAGCTTCACATTGGATATTTTGAAAGCCATTGTATGTTCATGAGACCATGATTAGTTCAGCCCACGGGTAGATGTACGGAGTAGTAATATATTAACTAACTAGTTAACTAGGTAATGAAAGTCTAGCGTGCTGATCCTTCGCAAGGCTATCCCGTTTAGGAAGGTACCGAGGCTGTGGGGAATTCCTCGGTCACAGCATGTCTCTGGAGGTTTGACTATATTCTATGAATGTGTCTATATCTGTATATCTACTCAGGGCTATAGATATGTCTATGTTTATATATATCTGATCTCTATATAGATCTGACATACTGCCAACCGGATCAGTCGGAGAACGATCTGTGTAACTTGTCCGGTCACTTTTATTGTACTCATTTATACATATATAGATATAGATAGATAGATAGATATATACCTACCTATACTCGTACTAATATCAAATCTCCAATCTCCCCGGTCTCCCCGTGTCGAGTTTTTAAGGTTCTGCGTGCTGCTTACCCCAAATCGAACTTGTCGATCTGCCGATCAAAAGGTGTTGTGAAACCGAGGTATGTCAACTTGCTTTTTAAATAATCTTGCTATTCACTAATTACTGCGGATTGCTCATTTGATTGAATTCCTCCATCATGAATGGAATCAATGGCATAAACGAAACTAAACACTTCGATATTATCATCGTCGGCGCAGGCATCTCCGGAATCAATGCTGCCTACCGCGTCCAAGATCAACTCCCTGGCTACAGCTACACCATCTTGGAAGCTCGCACCGATCTAGGTGGCACCTGGGATCTCTTCAAGTATCCCGGGATCCGTTCCGACTCAGACCTTTTCACCTTTGGGTTCCAATTCAACCCCTGGTCCCGTGATAATCCCATCGCTGAGGGCTCTGCCATCAAGGAGTATGTGCGCGACACAGCAACCAAATATGGCATCGACAAACACATTCTCTACAATCACCGCCTGTCATCGGCAGATTGGTCCTCCGATGAAAATACCTGGTCGCTGGCCGTCGACCACAATGACTCCCAACACAGCTACACCGCCCGCTACGTCATCTTCGGCACGGGCTACTACAACTACAAGGATCCCCTGAAAGCCGACATACCTGGCCTGGACGCCTTCCAGGGCCAGCTCGTCCACCCACAGTTCTGGCCCGAGGACTTGCAGTACAAGGACAAGAAGATCGTTATTATCGGCTCCGGTGCGACCGCCGTTACTCTCCTCCCCAATCTCGCCGACCATGCCGCCCGTGTCACAATGCTCCAGCGCAGCCCAACCTACATCCTCTCCGTCCCAAACCGTTCAAGCAGTCGCTGGCTCTCCTACCTCCTCCCCAATGCCCTGTATCGCAGGATGCAACGCATGATCTGGATCTACACCACGCGAATCTTCTTCCTCTTTTGCCAGCGCTTCCCGAATTTCGCGCGCTGGCTGCTGAAGTTGAATGTGCGCAAGCAATTGCCCAACCACATACCCTACGATCCACATTTCAAACCCAGATACAACCCCTGGGAGCAGCGGTTGTGCGTTTGTCCCGATGGGGATCTGTTCCGCAGTCTCCGACAGGGCAAGGCAGATGTCAAGACCGATACTATTCGCGAGGTTACGAAAAACGGTATTATCTTGAATTCGGGCGAGCAGCTCGAGGCAGATATTATTATTACTGCTACAGGCCTGCGCTTGCAGATCGCAGGTGGCGCGACGCTATCTGTGGACGGGAAGAAGATCGATGTTGGTGATAAGTATCTGTGGAATGGAATCATGCTCCAGGATCTGCCCAATGCTGCTTTTGTTATTGGATATACTAATGCCTCGTGGAGTCTCGGTTCGGATGCTACTGCCCTGTTTGTCTGTCGCCTGCTTAAAGAGCTTGAGTCGCGGAAATTAATCGCTGCTGTTCCCCGCCTGAAGGAGAAGGATGCTGCTACGCTCCAGGATCGTCCTCTCTTGAACCTCAAGTCGACTTATGTGTCGCTCGCTGAGCGTGTCTTGCCCAAAGCTGCTGACCGTGGACCGTGGCAGCCGCGTGATCACTACTTGAAGGACCTGAAATTTGCCCACAGTGGTGATATTGACCCCGGACTGGAGTTTGTACAAGGGCCGAATCTGCGCTTGCGCCCTAAGATATCCTGATCAATGCAGGTTTATGATATGATAGCACCCCAACTACCTACATTTGAAGTTTCTCTGATTCTATACATATAGCGTTTCAGGAGGCTCAGTAACAATACATTTATTTCTATTCTTCAGCTGTGCAGTGTCGGTCTCCATTAAAGCTTAGTACGTACTGCCAGAGAGGTATACCATTTCAACACTCTCCCAAGGCATCACACTTATCAGCTAACGCCTATCATGATGATGCATCTGATGGAGCCGCACAGACGCTCATATTTCCAAAATACCACCCATGTTCAGGATTCGGCCACCTCAAATCCCGATCCGAACCAGCATTCCCAGCCTTACTATTAATCCCTTCAATATACTCCACCCCGTCAGTGGTGACCTGCACTCCAGTCTCCTGAGTAATCCAGTATTCAGGGGAAGGCTGGCTCCAATCCAAAAACGGCAGGTTAAGCGGCACTTTCGGGATGGGGTCTGTAGTATGCGTGGCTCGGTAGATGCTGTTTGGCGGTTGTTGGTTGGTGATGAACTCGGCCAACTTCATGTTTCCTGGTTTCGGTCCTCCAAATGTCCACTAATGATTTTCACATGTTAGCCGGCAACTATCCTGCTGTCATGTTGTGAAACCCAACTTACAATATCCAAAGTGAAGCCCTGTGTTCGAAGAGCAGTCCCCGCTAGCGCCGCAATACCCCCACCCAGACTATGTCCTACAACGCTCAGCCTGTAGCCCGGGTACGCGCTAGTTGCCTTTTGAAGCTGGGTGGTCGCCTGACTCGCTACAGCGCTCCAGTAAACCCAGAACCCATGATGCGCTTTGCATCCGGCACACACGTCGTCAATCGGGGTGAGAACGATATCGAGATCGGTGTCGCCGTCGCTTTTCGATACCGTGCCGCGGAATGTTAGGACGATCAGTTGCCGTGTGTGGTCTAGGGCAATATAGCCTGTGGGTCCGTTATCGCTGTGGAATGCGTTGATCACCGTCGTGTTGTCGGCTGCCACGAGTCCGCAGGTCCCATAGTCGCAGGTCAGACTTTGGCCCGTGTGGTTGATATTTTGATCACAGGCCGATAGGGTGGCAAATTGGGAAAACAGCGTGAATCGTTCCAGTAGCTCGCTTGAGATTGCTGATGTATTTTCATCGTTAGATTGGACATTGTGTTTTGTTGGACTCCGTAGGTGGAACGGAACTCACCCCGGCGAGCTAGTTGGACAGGAGATGCAATGGCCACCATGCTGAGTGATAGCACTCCAAGCACACGACATATCATTGACTGAACCATATTGGATAGAGCGAATGGTGTATAGTGTCGAATGATACTTTGTAAGTATACGAAATGAATCGGAAAGGCGCCTATTGCGTTGATCTCCGGGAATTAGCCCATATTTATAGACTTCCTTTTCCACTGTCAATGACAACCCACACATGGAATGTTGTCCAATAGAGGAGGGGTAATGGCTGCAGGGCTCAATCCTATGATGAACCGTGATCACTGTATAACAGTCAGCTGGGGATATCGGCAGCGCTAACCTTGCATCCGGAGGATAACTCGATCTTAGGGCTGCCGGAACAAACCAATTGGGATTATTGATCCGATCGTGATTCTATAATATCATACATACATTCCACCCATGCCCCCATGCCCCCGTGAATCGAAACATCCGAAGATACTGTTGGGCAGTGGAAAATATTTCAATTCTCGTGTACTTACAGGATAATGTTCTAAACCTCTAACCCCGAGAAATATTTTCCTCTCATTTTTACTGCTCACCTCTTGTCAGTTTTGATCACTGATTATGACATCTTCCTGCTGAAATGCATGATTTAAATAGTGGTTGTTAGCTATGCTATGTTCTTCAGCTGGTATGTTACATATTTGTGACCACCAATAGCATATCCCACATGTGGGCTCAATGTGGGTAATTTCTCAATCTAAACCCTTGGCAAGGCAGGGATTATTCTCCGATGAGTTAAGATTTACATGCGAGACTCATAGCGACCCTCATCAGGTCAAGATCATATGTCTCACCGTGATGCGGCCCGCAGATTGTATGCTAATGGGTGCACAGCCGATAGATCGGCGGTGATCATTTCGGCTCAACATCCACATCAGATCTCATTACTAGGTACATACGGAATACTCCTTACTCCGAACACACGTCTTATTCACTAGGTGGACTCGTGCATGATGCAAGTTTGCTCCACCCCGACGGTTTCCGACATGGTAAAGACAAATCCTTCTCCTACGTACATCACTACTTCGTACTCCGTAAAGCATGTACATAATATTGGAAAATTGCTTCTGTGAAGCCCTCAATTGATCTGCAGTCAAAATTTACATACCCGGGCCGAGCCGACCCCTCCACTAGGCCTCTTAATTATCCAACAGCCTGCAGTGACATCCAATTCTCGCTCGTTGAGGCAAGTTTATGTCAGTTTCACAGCCCTCTCTCACTTGTAATATTCTCCCACTCGCCCGTACCCTGCCGTCAATCCATTGATTGAATACTGGAACACCAAGGAGGGAAAGAATACTGAGCCGTGATCCTTTCGCACATATGTATATGTCGGTATTGTCGCGTGATGGCTGGAAGGGTACAGGCTGGATGATGCCCCCATCTATCAGGCCTCGAAGCGATCGAGCGCCTTGCATGTAATATTAAAACGGGCAATGGAATTCAGACTGCGATTGTATTCCAAATATTGTTTACACATACTCCGTACTAAGCTGCCATTTCTCACCTCATTCCTCTACCTTCCCATCATTAATCGAGGGCTATACGTAGAAAAGTTTCGTACCTAAAGTATTCTGCTTTTGTATTCAACTTCAAAAGACATCTAAAGAGACATGACAAGGCCGCATAGGCGGTCGAATATTCTTGTTCCATTATCAATTCTATCGCTAATATAGCGCCCTTATAACTAGAATATAAAATCTCCAGGAGCTCAAGCAAGCCCCAACAGAGAAATTTCGCTGGCTGTGTAGCATATCAATATATAACTATGCATCATGCATACTTAGCTAGTTGTAGTAGATGCACTGTGGTTCACGTATACCGCCTTAATGAGCTTATAGAAGCAACCTCGCCAGATAGCTTATCGGCCTGAATACCAGATACCACCTTAATCCAAAGACAACATACTTAAGGAGAAAATAATTATGTAAAGTAAAAGGACCCCTCCATGGTTTACCCTCATCATACTACCACCGTGATCATGGCCCCCTTGCATTTTAATGTCGTACACCCTCGGCCTGGGTGAACAATGTTAGCTCGCTGTACGGAGTAGCACACAGCATGTGTGACAACTACGATGTAGATCGTTCGGTGCAGATCTTGTCAATCCACCTCCATGCATGGGTGTGGTATTTTAGAACTCTGGGGTTCTCCCTGTATCCATGGATGCGTATATAGATTAGTAAGTAGCATCATCCCCAATAATTGCTTCTCCCGCGCTTTTCAACTGAGGGGAAGGTCCTCAAACCCCTCTATTATTCCCTAGTAGTTACATTAAAGCGGTCGCACGGAATGCTGGAGGGAACGCATTTCTAGGTAAGCAGACATGGATTCCAAGGTTAACACTTTTGCCGTGCTTTATAAAACCGTCGCAAACTCTTATCCATCCACCTGGTTTCCTAGGGTGCAAAATCTTACGTCTGCGGTTTTGAAAAAGACAAGCAATGAGCTACTCTTCTCTTCAAATAGGCCTTAGGCTTATATTCAGATCAAGGCTAGCCCTTGTCGCTATCTGCAACTACGTTAAAGTGAACAACACCCGAATCATCTGGACTTGCGTCTAGAATCTTTATGGTGATATATCTCTTGAAATATCTTCTTAACAGCCTAAAGTTTTCTATATTCTCCGAGTCCTAGTGAAATTATGTACTGGGGACTCACTGGTTTTCACGTTGCCGCCGACAGCAAAACATAAACCAGGATCTGACAAGTTGGTAGTAAGCCCGCCCTACTTGCCCTCGCTAAATTCCCATCCACAATACTTATGGGCCGAGTTCCGCTTTGCACGTATTATATTGTTCAAACTCTGGAATATCTACCAACGCCTAGATCCCCTCGTTAGAATTCGCCTTATTATATAGTGAGTTACTGGCATGTGGTTTCCTTCAATATCTTGTTGATGGGGATCCTGGCCATCACCTTCCCCCACGAGCGAGCTACCTAATTCACTAGTGATGGCATTTACACCGTCTAGTTGTATCAAACCAGTGCAGGCAGCATCACAACCTCCGTGCCGTGCACTCTCCAGCATATTCCATGGGATCAAATTCTACTATCAACAGTCCGAACCCTTGAACCTTGAACACGACTCTATTTACCAACACTGGACCTTCCAAGTGAGTTGCAAATAAAAGGAATAGATTTCAGTTCCATCAGGACAAATTAATACCAGAAATCCAGACTAGATCCAACCAACGGGTAACTCTAGTAACACAGTGTACACAAAGCGGCCCCTTTTCGAAAGAATAAAGTTAAACTTTCGGGATAGATTTAAGGTTAAACCACAGCAGAGAGAGGTGGGAGAAGCAGTGGGAGCGGGAGATAACCTCCGCCCCGACGAAGCGCTTGGTGCAGGCGTTAAACAAAAAGACCCTCCGACTATACGAAGGGTTGTTGAAGCCACAGTGTGCGATCTTGATCCAGATGCGTACAATGCGTATTGGCCTTCGACACTTATTTAAAATCAAGGCAGCCGAGACTGACCGGTGCAATTGTGACGAGGGCTCACAGACGCCAAGACACATCCTGATGCAGTGTTCACGGTACGTAGTGCCGCGCACAAAATTGTGGGAGCAATTATGGGGTATTGGGATCAACGAGATATATTACGACAGTATCGTATCGAACCCGCAGGCCACCCGCTACGTGGTCAACTTTATGCACCAAACAGGTCTCCAGCAGTTTCAACATGTTAGGATCAAGGAGGAAAATGACGACGACGAATCGACAGGCCTCGCGGCAATGGTTCTAGGTGAAGAAGACGACGGGTATTAGCCAATTACGAGAACGATGCTAGGAGACGAGAATTCAGCCAAAGTCGACAACCATGCCAATCAACTAGCCATGAAAACGTCACCATCAACTGAAACTGAGGTAGGGGAGAGAGCACACACACAGAGAGAGAGAGAGAGAGAGAGAGAGAGAGAGAGAAGTGAAAGATGCGAGAGATGTAAGGTGGGAGGTGCACCCTACGACAATCATTATATGGTTATTTCTCATACGCAACTAGTTAGACTGCAACAGGTTAATCGAACTTTAATTGATTGATTGATTGATTGAAATCGAATTTATTTCCTTAGTTCAACTAGGGCACAGTACAACCTCACATTCCAGCATAATGTAACCTAATGACACCACTGGATACATATGTCACGACCCGAAGAGCAAGCAGAAGAAGCTGCCCGGACCAGGTATTTTCGCCCTTTATTTCCACCACACCGCACTCGACCACTAAATATTCATATACGCTTCTCTCAATTGACTTCTGATATACTAAATTCCTACAGCACTACAGTTTCCGTCGGGTCCCTATGTTACTTCACGAAAAGAACCGGATCTATTCATCCGATGCCACTCCGACATGCTTCCATCTTTCGCCATCGAGTGCGGGTGGGGTGAGCGTTGGGATGACTTGTTCAGTGATATGAACCTTCTGCTGGTTGGTGGCGATGGAGGTGTCCGAGCGGTTGTGCTTCTGAAGTGGAAACTTAAGAGTCGAACGAGACAGGTGAGCGGGTTCAGTGAACTTTACGTTCGAGATCGGAATGGGATGCCGATTCGTTGGCAACGAGAGGTATATCCAAGGTCTCGAGTTTAATTGGAATATTTACCAATAGCGTTTAGGTCTTCCTCTAGCCAACGGAGAAAGCCATCCCACAAGTAATCGAACGCAAGTAATCGAACTCAATCGAACTCAATCGCTAAGGGATGTTTGGCCCTCATCTGATCTCTGACCCGGCATTCACGGGGTCACCAAACCCAATGATACAACTTAAGATCGACGACTTCCGGGCGGTGGCACTCCGCACCCTAAACCGGATGAACTTATCCCCTGCTGAGTGATGTCAATTGCTCTTGTTTATGGTGAACAGTCTGCTTGTGTCACGTTTTGTCATTGAGGACGGCTATCCTTTGCTTTTTTACTACATATATTGTATTCGTATGGCTTTGTAGTACCTAATTTTGAATAAATTGCTTTGCGTCATACATCACATATGATACCTATATATCTTGGTGTTCAACTAGATCACACCCTGATCTTCGACGCAAATACGGGCGAAGTAAGCACGGCCAACAGCTCAGAGGAGCCACAGTCTACGTAAGGCCCAACTTTCGCCCCTTTAACCTCCAACAACGACTGGATGCCATCCGCCATTCTACTGGTGCCTACCTTTACCCCAATCGTGACGTCGATCTCCGATCAAACCAATAAACCCAAACTAACATCGCCTCCTGGTTCTATCACCCCATCGAACGAAATTACCGTGTTAGGCTATTGTACAAAGTGCTTCTAAACTAGTCTGCTGTATAACCTAGTAAAACCTAGACCTAAACTAGTAATATGTCTGGGTTCCCAAATTGGGTTACAAACTAAATAAGCCATCAAATGTTTTCGGAGGGAAGTCCTAGCTCCTGGGACTACGCTACGTATAGTCCCAAAAAGGCAACAAACCATCCAACGACAACAAAATACATAGCTTACGGCGGAACAGAGTTGATTAAATAAAATATCATTTCAATGGGTATTCATGGTCTTGAAAACTATACTTGTTTATGTTCAGTTTTAGCCAATCATGCCAGGACCGAACCATCCATATATACCATTACTTCATCCTGACATATCTCATTCGATACGAAAAATGATCGTCTCTTTACTTCCGCTCCTCATCCACTACCGTGTGAGGAGTGAATTCGCTGTCTGGAAGCATGTTCATGGCATCCTCCTGGGCGTCCAACTTGTAGTTGGTGGCCCAAAATCCAACACCACCCAGGAAGGCGAGGATAGCAACCACGGTGTAGTTCCAAGTCAAGAGAGGATCATCAGCCAGACCAATGAAAGCCTGACCAATGGCAGATGAGAAGGCATTCATCAGGAGTGAGACAGCCTGGACGAGGGATCGCATATTCTTCGGGGCCTTGGTGTAGGCATACTCGAGGGAAGTGATGGATGCGAGGATCTCGGAAATACCACCCATAATGTAGGTCAGGGCTTGGACCCAAACAGAGATGTTGGTGTGCTCGTGCTTAACCTCTAGACACATGTTGGCCTGGTTACCGCAGGGCCCTAACTTGTAGATGTAGTGCTGGGTGACCGCAGCAACGACCATGCTGAGGGCGGCCACAATAAAACCGGCCGTGATACGTTTCAAGGGGGTGAAGTGGAAACCCATCTTGCGAATACCAGGGTATACGATATGATCGAAGATGGGAATGAAGATGATGAGCGCAATGGGGTTGAGGTTGTTGATGATGTCGTTGGGGACACCTCCAAGTTTCATGGTGGCCGCTTGAGATGTCAAGTTGTTCAACATCTGGTTGTAGGCGAGCCCTAAATATGGTCAGAATGTGCGGATATAACAGGGAAGAACTTTCCACGTACAGTAAAGGGGGTACCACAAAAACACTCTGCATGCGAGCAGTCCTCGGCGAACCTCATCAACCCACGCATCGTCGAAGTCCATCCACGCGGGTTTGCTGGCTCCGAGATGGCTGGGCTTGACGGCAGCCCAAATATCGACACCAGAGCTCTTGAACCTACAGAGGAAGGTTAGTAGGTGTAACACGGGCGTTAACAAGACGGGACGTAGCTCACCATCGCACGGGGTTCAGGGTCCAGTGGCCCTTCATCGCCAACATTGACACTTTGAAAGCTTTGGGGTAGATTGATCCACCGGGAGGAGTGAGAATGTAGTGCTTCTTGCAGACAAGCAAGACAACAGGACACAGACAGAACATGGCTGTGGGGAGTAGGTAAGAGAGCCAGAAACCAACATATCGCTCGGCGTAGACCATGGCGACTTGACCGACAAAAGAACCGATATTGACCATCATGTAGAAGTACATGTAGATACGGGCAACAGTGGCAGACGGATCAACGATGACACGCTCACCGGAAGCAAGTGTCGTGACATAGGGCCTGTCCTCGCGATATTGCTCTGCAATCAGGGGGAAATATTGGCCTTGAAACCGCCAGTTCCTACACCCATGATGATAAGACCAATAGAGAAGCATGCAATGGCTCCGTTGGGACTCTCAATAACCTTGGGAATGGCGGAAATGATGAGAATGATGTGTCCAACGAGTGCACAGGCAATCGCGGACATGATGGTGCGGTAACGACCCCACCATTGATCAGCAACCATGGCACCAAATAGAGGCATGATGTAGGACCAGAAGGAGTTGACTGTGCAGATTAGGGAAATTAGTGATGAAGGGAATCCATCGAGACCACATATCACTTACACAATGTCAATCCAGTGGAGGCCTGTTGGCCCATACCGAGAGCTCCGGGTGAATCGTTGCTCCAGTCGGAGACGCCTGGAACGAGAGCACCAGTGGTGGATCCGGTGGGCAGAGGTCGCTGAATAAAATTGACAACTAATTCAGGTCAGCCATCTATCCTCCTTCTTTTCAACGTTTATTGATACCACATACAAACAGCAGTAGCACCGTAGTACGAGAAACGTTCGCATAGTTCCACAAAGGCAACACTGTATGAAGCCACGGGCAAGTTGCCGGCAACACGGCGCAAAGTGGCCAGCTCTTCCTCGGTAGGACTAGTTTTATCCAGATAATCACCTTCGACTGATACTTCCCGCAGGGGGGCATTGTCGATGGTCAACTCATCAATCACGGGGGCTTTTTCGTTGATACCGACATCGTGGGAGGTTGCCTTTGATTTGGCAATTTCAGCCACATCGACAGGATCGCTGGCATTCATATTGGCGGTTCTGGGATCCAGAGATATAGGAGATGAAACACACAACAGAAAAAAAGAAAGAAAGAAAGACTTGCGGGAGGGCGAGGTGAAGGAATTATATGTCCCATGGCGTGACTAGCGGAACCGTTTAGCTGTGACTTCCAAGAGCTCCACTGGTCATTTCTCACATTCCTCCATTCTAGAACCCGGGGCAATGTCTGAATTAGGGAGGTCGCGGACGGCGGACATGGCAGAAACCGTCAATAGCCGGAAGAGACCCTGCGTCTAGTACTTTTTCTAGATTAAGCCTGTTGGGATCTGTGCCTCCAATGGGGAGCTTCGGGCTCATCCGGCCTGACCACTTTCCTTTGGACGAGATAAGCAAAGTTCCAGCTTTCCAAGGTTGTTCCAAATCAAAAGGGATCCCTGAAGGCTAATGTTCAACAAGACTTGGATCGTCCAATCAAAGAGCTGATGTGGGCTTAGGCCCCCCCGGTTTTGATATCCACTTCGTGTCACTTAGCGTTGCTTTAGCGTTGCTTGGCAAGGGCTTGGCACGGTTTGACCGAGTATCTCCCCGCGCCATGCCGCTTGGCTGGTAGGTTCCATTGTAACCCTATTTGCTTGGCGACCTCATCTACCCAATCCCTTTAAAGAACGGCTGATAACCGAGGTGCGATAACTGATATCCTTTGAAATCCCGCACATGGCCCCCTAACCAATCAACTTACTTGAACCACACCTGATGGCAAAAAGTGTGGGGCCTCAACTGATTAGGCTCAAGGTCAAATTGCCATTACTTCCCCCTTGGAGAAGTGAGACATGGTGTGATTGGACCTTCTAACATTGCCATCAATTACCCGACGCTTTTACAAACTGCTTTCATGCATTGGCAGTCTCTTGGGCCGTCGGTGCCCCGGGAATACTATAACCTCATGACTATCAAGCTGACTACCTGTTTTATTGGAAGCTATCGGTCTATCTCCCCCGGTCTCATGCGATTAGGCATCCTGGTTGCCCTTTCTAATTCCCTCCAGTCTATCCCACACATCGTCCGATATTCTAGGATAATCATGTCGCATGTGTCGTTTCCTCGTTTCTTTAACTACTGTGTACGAGTAGTATCCGCAATGAGCAATCGTTTGAGCATCCGGAATATCCAGTTTACCATCCCTCAGAACGCTTGTGTTTGATGTGAATTCGCGCGAAGCTGGCGGGTCGTCCCATCCAACGTCTACCTTGGTGCGTTGCCAAGATATCAAAAGTTTAGTGACACTTGCACGCACACACCAGGGTGATTTCTGGATTATTGGCACGTTTATCAATGTCGCTGGCTCCTTGCTCACTTTGGCACGTTCACCGCTTAGCGCAGGTCCCATGTGGCGATACTCCAGACAACCTTGCCCACCTATACTCCGTACTCCGTACTGCATTGACCACTGTGTCCTTGTGGATTCCATTCATTACTTTTTGATTGGAGGATAACATCACATACATATGGCGGGTCGCATGTCTATGGAACTACTAGTACCCAGTTGTGTAAGCTGACTTGGCCTGCCTTGTTTCGAGTGGATCTGTATCCACTCGCGTGACCACGCATACCTGCATTGTTGCAATGTCAGATTATGATCGTGACCATGCAGCCTTGGTCGCCTCGGTCGCCTTGAAGGGACCGGAAAGGATGTGTTTACCTCCCGCTAAAACATCTGGCAATTATTCTCCGACTGCTAACATCTTTTCATCTTTTCACGTTCTCTTTTCCTTTCAAGTTTCCCCATTGCCGATGACTTTACCAGAAATTTATTTCACACCCTAACACGCAAAACCACTGCAAAATCCAAAGATTCATCAAATGACATTGAAGTGGCTATCGCGCGGTATCTCTTCTTCGCTTTCACGGAGACTCGAGACTCGAGCGATTGGGACAATACGCATAGCAGAATCCCGAGACCATCGAACCATATGGATAAACCAATTTGATATTGCAAAAGCCTGTACTCCGTACTGAATAGATCAAGCTGATCTGACCATTAACCATTGCAAAAAAGAGCGTAATTCCATAGACACTGTTTCTCAGCGGCGATGCACGTCCATCTATCAAATCTATCACATTTATTATTTGTGATATAATCTGCTCCGTACTCCGTAGTTACATCAATACCTCCTCTTGGCCCTCTATTTCAATACTTTTAGCTCTCAAAGCCAACAACGCTCGAATCGATCAGCACCCCCTTGCTGATGCTAAACTTGAGTCTATGGCCATCGCTGCCAGATCTGCGAAACTAACGAGAAAGTCACCCCTCCCCCAACAATTCCATCGGCCCCTAGCACGTTTTTTTCTCCACATGCTCGGTGCTTCTGTCTCGCCGAGGAAGGACCCGATGGGGGCCATGGTGGCTACTGACTGGCGGTCCATCTCACATTGCCTCCTCCCGGGTTCTATCTGGACATAAGGAAATACTCTCAGCCAGCACAAGGGTCCGGTACGTACCTCATATTACACTGTCCGGTACAATCTTAAAAACGCATCAGATTTCGGTTTGACCAAGATCTCAACCCCGATCCGATACCAGGTTACCTCGATTATCAATTCCAAATAACACTCGAAATTTTATTAATCTCATGAAAATCATCACGATCCTCCCTCACTGATCTATCCCCCGATCGCATTCTGTTTCGCCACGATACTCCCTTCCAAATCATCCTGCGGATCGACCTAGCCACCTTTTAAAATAGACCGTGACACCGTGTCATTGCGGTCTAGCACAGGCACCAGGGGGAATTGATCCGTGCTCCTTATAATAAGTGCAAGTCCCCGCGTGCGATTTAAACTGGGATTGGGGAAGGGGCTTTATAGTCAAGTCAATCTTGACTTCAATCAAACCCCGATCATACTGATAAGTTTGGCACAAGTAACTTATAGGAAAGCCAGGTCAACCTAGCCTTCTTCCGACCCAGATGTCTTCTCGATCGTACCTACAAGTCCTTCCGATAATTCCTCCCTGGAAGGAACCGCATCCATCTGATCAGGATCTGGGTTCCGATCCCCTTCGACGTCGGATCAACAGCTAGAGTACCAAGCCAAGGTCTTTCCTCGACCTGATTTCAACTCAAACTGCTCTGATCGGCCGCACATTTCTGAGGGGAAAGTTAGATCCATTTAGCGAAGATATTGACCGTTATCCGATGCCACCTCGGCTTACATGAACATGCCCAAGAAGGAAAGCTAGATGGATATAAGGATGATTTTCGCCCTCGTACCTAGCTAGGTCGCACTGGCAAGCTCTCATAATGGGCGGGAGGTGGGGGGTCCTATTCTTGGACGGAAGCGAGATTCGAGATCGACCTCCCAGCCCGCAGTCCCTCTCGATTGGACCTTCGGAGTTTCCTTAGGATCTGGATCAACCCAATCATGATTCTGACTCAACTGAAATACACCCTAGCTCGCACTCGCAAGTCTGGTGTGGACACCTATACGTGGGAAACTATATTACCCTGGCAACAGTCCCTACTCTGATCCACTGCAATCGTGGCGACAGGTACTTACACTCCCTTCTTCAAAGCGAACCTGATCGATCGCACCAAAAGTCGAAGTAATCAGCTCTGGAAAAGACAGCCTCTTAGAAGAATCCAACCCTCATTTCCTTTATTACTTACTTCCGGTCACACCGACAAAGGTGAATTGCTTGAATGGGCTCCGTATAGATGTTAAAAAGCTTCAGGCTCTCTCATGACGCGCGCTATTGCGTAGTTTTGTCCCAGGCCCTAGCACCTCTAACAAACCTACTAGAAACGGAAGAAAGGAGGGCACAACGTGCACCGGGCTCCGGACTTGCATGTTTTCATGGATATTATCACGGCTTCAAATTATCGGAAGGTCGCAACGAAGCTAGCTAAGTCGGCTCAATGACGAAGTTTGCCCTCAAGCTTGGTAATGCGACATGCGAACCCATGATTCCTACCTGCCTGAGACTTCTGAGTAGTCTTTGAGAGGTTCTCCGGTGAGAATTTCAGTGAGACCCACGACTACATAGCCCCAGTCACATCTACTTCCAGGTGCAGTACAATCAGGGGAAAAGAAAACGACATATTTAGCATAGAGCATAGAAAAACCCCAATTTCTTTTTTTTATACAACCTAGTTGGTTATTGGTTATATTCCCTGTTTGACAGCTGCGTATATCGCAGCATCTCGATCATTCAATAATATCCAATAAGGGGGGTTTGTTGCATCGCAGCTGACAGACCGGAACTTGGCCTGCATCCACGGCAGCCAAACCCCCATGTAGACCTCGTGGAATTACCGCTAGGGGGAGAACCTGCAGAATCCGGGGTATAAGCCCACCATCCCTTCCCACCTGATTGGCCGAATCAGACCTATCATAGCTTCACAAGTTCTTAGATTTAGTAGACTCGCTGATATAGAAGCAATCAAGAGGTAAAAACCAAGCCGGTGGGTTCATCCAGTCAGATCTTCCAACTCCACGGGCGTAATATTGGCTTAGAAATGTCGAGTTGCCCGGAAAAGTACATTTTACTCATGTCATCATAGAAAATGACTAAACATACGATATAACTAGGTACGCCCCTTGCGGACTTGACCGAACTTGTTTTCCAGAGCATTCTTCGTCCGACATGCATTCCTCTCGGCGGCCACTCCTCTCGATGGATTGTGCCATCCAAGCACAGTGGTTGTATTTTTGTCACCATAACCCCCATGCAAGATACCCTGCACTGCATTGCACAATTACCGCGTGATCAGGGCACCGGCTGATCAGCGGTCTTGAGTTATGGCAATTCCCTCTCCACTTCTTCTCAGTTGTCGGCAGGACATACCAAGTGCCAAAGCCGAAAGGATATCGGAATTCAACAGAAGGGAGAGATGCTCGAGCTCTGTGAGTTATGAGATTATGAAACCTGTCCATCGAAACTTGCCATGGGGATCAACAGAGGGGGAAACGGACATTCTACAGATATCCCTTGATTGCCCACTCAACATGAGGGTTGCAGGCCAAGGGAGAAATAAAATCCATAGTGGATTAAAACCTCAACTAACGAGTTCAAGAAAGAACCACAATGTCTTCCATCTGGACACTGATCTTGTTGTCTACTTTAACTCTGGTCTGGGCTGTCCCAGCTCAGAAGAAAGCAGCAACAGCCAACCCAACTGTTATTATCTCCAAGCCCGAAGCTACTGTCATCGGCTCCACGGATATCAAGGAGATTGATAAGTTCAATGGCATCCCGTTCGCACTTCCTCCAACTGCCCTCCTTAGGTTGAAACCACCTCAACCGATACAGACACCCCTCGGGACTATCAAGGCTACTTCCACCGCGAAGTCCTGCCCACAATTCCTATTCAGCAATGACAAAAAGGACATCCCTAGCTCTATAATTGCGACGCTAACCAACGTCCCAATCTTTCAGGAGATTACCAATGCCGCCGAGGACTGTTTGACTCTTGATGTACGTCGCCCCTCTGGAACTCACCCAGACGCAAAGCTACCAGTGCTGGTCTGGATCTTTGGTGGTGGCTTTGAACAAGGTGCCACCCCTATCTACGATGGATCAAACTTTGTGGCGAGCTCTGTGAAATTGGGCATGCCAGTCATCTTTGTGGCCATGAACTACCGTCTCGGGGGGTTCGGGTTCTTGCCGGGCGCAGAGATCCTGAAAGATGGCTCCGCCAACCTTGGACTTATGGACCAGCGTCTTGCGTTACAATGGGTCGCAGACAACATCTCCGCATTTGGGGGCGATCCGTCCAAGGTGACCATTTGGGGTGAGTCTGCTGGCGCCATCTCAGTGTTTGATCAGATGGCCATATATGATGGCGATAATACATACAACGGTGCACCGCTTTTTCGCAGTGCCATCATGAACTCTGGCAGCATTGTTCCTGCAAATCCCGTTGACGGCACAAAAGGCCAGGGTGTATATGATACTGTTGTTAACAGCGCTGGCTGCAGTGGCGCCAGTGACACCCTCGAATGTCTACGCGGGCTGGATTACACCAAGTTTCTCAACGCTGCCAACTCGGTTCCGGGCATCTTGGGTTATAATTCTGTCGCCGAGTCATATCTGCCTCGTCCAGATGGCACGGTCCTAACTGAATCACCAGAACAACTGGTCATCCAGGGCAAATACGCCTCGGTGCCGTTCATCGTCGGCGACCAAGAAGATGAAGGCACTGTCTTTTCTCTATTCCAGAACAATTTGACAACCACAGATCATGTCGTAGATTATTTACAGAACCTATTTTTCTTCAACGCTTCGCGACAGCAGATTACAGATCTCGTCGCCACCTACCAAGATATCAAAGCAGACGGCTCACCCTTCCGAACGGGCTCCCTTTACAACTGGTACCCACAATATAAAAGACTGGCAGCTATCTTAGGTGATCTGACCTTTACTCTCACTCGCCGGGCTTTCCTAAACTACGCCCATAAAGCGAAACCAGATGTTCCTTCCTGGTCTTATCTGTCATCTTACGACCATGGCCTTCCATTCCTAGGAACCTTCCACGGATCCGATGTTCTCCAGGTGTTCTACGGAATCCTGTCGAACTATGGATCCAAATCTTTACACTCATACTACCTGTCCTTTGCGTATGAGCAAGACCCCAATGCAAAGGCTGGAGATTACATGGATTGGCCACAATGGGGTAACAACCAATCGCTGATGAACTTTTTCATTGATCATGGTACCCTCTTGCCGGATGACTTTCGTCAAGATAGTTATAACCAGATAATGGCGGATCCTGCTGCGTTTTATGTTTGAGTGTTGAGTATTTCCAACCAAGAGCTTGACGAATCATGTTTATATGAATTACATATTACGATGTATACTAGCTAGCACCATATTTTAAGAGTTTGTCTACATGGGTATGTTCATATGTTCACAGAAAGTAAGTAGTTATCATTGATACTCGCAAATTCTCGCATAAATTAATATCCAAGCAGAGATTGTCATCAAGACTAACTCTCGGTTTATTTCCAACTCGCTGTCACAGTGGCTGTAGTTCCAGAACACCCAGTTGGAACTGTATATGACCTGTTAGGGTCACTTTCCCACGTCACGGCTGAAGATCCGGTCGTCTTCTTCAGGAATTTATACTGGAAGGTTGTTCCGACGGGCAGGGTGATAGTTGCCTGCCATAAGGGATTGGAAGAAGTGTAACTGGTTGCAGACAGTGCAATTGCTTGACTAGTATCCCAGGTGCCAAGTTGGCTGATCGAGCCTGAGACGTAGATATCTTGGCCATAGGAAGTAGCCACAAGCTCCTGGAATAGAACTGGCAGCGCGGTGGCTTGGACGCATGTCCCCGTAGTGGTTTTTGTTGTTGTAGTAGTGGTCTGAGTCGCTGTGGTAGTTGTAGTGCTGGGGACAGATGAGCCGCATAGCCCGCTGTTGCTCACCGAGGATGCGAGAACAAGCACACGCGGCAATCCAGATGCCATTGGGACAGGGATACTACCGCTAGAATCCACTGTGATAGATGTGCAGGTGTACATCTCCAGCAGCTTCTCACCGGATGAATACCCGCTCCCACTTAAAGACAATGTGTAGGAAGATCCAGAAGACCCAGCGTTAGAAAGAACCGTAATGACCGGCGAGCTTCCCGATCCCTTCTTCATGGCTAGCGTATTGCTGTCTTGATAGAAGGGAACATTCTGATAATCTGTCAGTCTTTTTTACTAAAAATGGCTTTTACAATACGCACCTTGGTCGTAATATAGCTCGAGTCTGCTGCAATAGCCGCTTTTCGGATCTTGTTTGTAGTTGCGATATATTGGTATAACTCTGCTGTGGTAGAGTATCCCGACAGCCAGATAGCTTCTCGGTTGGCTGGGTCACTTCCACCACTATAGTGCTGTTCCTGGCCTGAATATACGATGGGAATACCGTCCGAGAAGAAGAGGAACGAGATCACATTCTTTGCCTGTGAGTAGTCACTTGTGTAGCTATTATGAACAGTCAGTGTTATGTATCTCCGAAAACTTCAAATGTCTCACCTTGGGAAACGTGGGTTGTCGTGATTCTCGATGAAGTTGCCTAGGAGAGTTGAATCGGCACAATCAGAAGCCACGGTGCCGATCATGTTATACAAATCGCTGATGCTGCCGCTGGAAGATTGAAACGCACGTAACAGTGGGTAATAGCTGAACAGTTAGCTTTTCTCCGATAAACAAGATAGCAGTCATCTTACATGGGGTAATTTAAGACACCGTCAATGTAATTCTGATAGTCGCAGGTGTAAGCTGGATCTCCATCGAAAACCTCCCCGACAGCGTAGACGCCTGCTGCGTCATTGAATCCAGGCCAGAATGACTTTTGGACATGTTTCACGGTATCAACGCGCAATCCATCAACTGAAAATGTTAGATCGGCTTATAACATAAACTATTAGACTTACTAGAGTAGTTAGACACCAAATCCCCAATCCAATTATTCCAGAGGGTCTGCACTGAGCTCTGGGTTGTGTCGAGATCTGGCAGAGAGACAGTGGTGTCGCCAAGCCAACAATTCTCGACATTAGACTGGTCATCGTAGTTGCTGATCAAACAGTAGGGGTGGAAGTAGGATGAAGAACTAAACGGAGTGAAAACGCTGTAATCCACAGTATTTCCAGCCCCAGCGTAGCCCTAGTGGCATGTTAGAAAGGTCCGATCCCATTATTAAAGATAAAATACCATATGGTTTGCCACAACATCAACCATGAGATACATGCCTCGAGCGTGCAGTGCCTTCGAGAGTGCTAAGAGGTCATCGGACGTGCCATGGTTTGGATTGACATCGTATCTAGTGAAGTTGGTGAGCAGGAGTCCAGAGCCAACGCTTCAATGATCTTACATATCTTGCTGCCAGTACCCATGATAGGATGTGCCATCGCCAGTGTCTTGTGAAAGCTGTTTTGTCACTGGAGTGATCCAAATGGCACTGAAGCCCATTCCCTGGATATAATCCAACTGGTAGTCAAGTCAGTATATGGAATCTGAGTGAAAGCTTGATACGTACTTGGTTGATAATACCCTGCCAACTTCCACCGCAATAAATCTAATACGTGTTGTCAGTGTATCGGTCCAGCGTCCGGGTCAAAGATTGCACATACCCTGTCGTTAACGTTGCAGGTAGCAGTGACCGAATTGTCGCTGCGTCCGAATCGATCCGTCAACAGGAAATAGATCGATTGACTGCGCCATTCCGCGGGAGTCAGGCCCATAACCATCTGCCATAGTAGTATGGTTGCTGTGAATATAACCTTCTTCATATTTGTGGCCATGAATTGGGACTTGATGTTTTGGTGAAGTTTGGATTCTTGTACAAACCAGCAAAGGGAGAAGTCGGACCCGATTTATAGCGTCAACTTGCATGCTGCACATTACAGTCATGCGATGCGGATCAACATAAGCTGGACTTTTATTAACGGCAATATACACCCATATAAGCTTTGAACTGTTCCAACCCAATCGGTTAAATGCACTATATGTAAAGGTTCCAAATTCCATGGTCTACTCCGCTAGACCGAGATGTCCAGTCAACACAATGAGGGGGAAAGCGGATAATTCTCTGGGAAAGCAGGAACTCCCGGAAGCTGCAGGATACTAACGAGACTAGGGCCTGCACCAGTCTTGAAGAGGTCTATCTCTCCGGAGCTTTACCTATGTGCAGAATTGTTCATGGTTCCACATCTTCAGAATACAAGGGAAGAATAAGAAATGTCGCATCAAACCCGCATAAAACTCACATGTAAATAATTTCTACTCATTTCACACTAAAGCGCTAGTTCCAAGACAGGCCTAGCGTGCTAGTGACGGAAATACTTGAGCTGGCTGATTGGTGGCCATCAGCCACCCCCCCCCAGATTCTGCAGTGAAGATGACAGGGGGCGGAGATTCAACGGGGATCAAATATCGGAGATGAAGACTCGGAATCTTCCTGAGGTAATTAATGCTTGATTCAAATCTGGTCGATCTAAGCGATTGGGATGGAGATCAACGATCGGATAATAAGACCTCGCATGTGTCTCGGGAGATATTCGATCTACCTGCTGAAGAGAGTAGTGATGGACATGAAACTTGCAGAATGCACAATGAAGCTCTTCACTAGCGCTGAAATCAAATTCCAAGCTAACGGTGATGCAGCAGCAAAATGCAGATCTTTGCCTAATATCATCTCTCCGGAGCCCCCAGAGCTTGTTTCCTCTGCAATAGTGTGCTATCATGCAATATTATCATGCAATTTACATGCAAATTGCATGCAGGTGCATTACCTCATTATTGAGTCCCGACCGAATGAATTTTTCAAGTGGCCTAAATCCTCATTACCTGCAGCCCCTATAAAAACCACGCTCGACCCCACGATGATCCCAACCCAACTCACCTTCCGACCTCATCATGGCTCCTCGTTTTTGGACTGCCCTTTGGGCGCTTACTCTTGGTCATGCTGTTATGGCCGCCCCGCAAATATTGGCCCCTCGTGCGACTGGTAGTTTGGATACCTGGTTGGCATCTGAGAGCGCGGTGGCAAGACAGGGTATCCTGGATAACATCGGATCAGCTGGTGCCTATGCTGCGAATGCAAAGCCGGGCGTTGTAGTCGCTAGCCCGAGCACCTCTGACCCTGATTGTAAGTTATCTCACGGCGATTTATCGATGTCCGACTAACCGAACTTATAGACTATTATACTTGGACTCGTGACTCGGCCTTGGTGTTCAAAACTCTGGTTGATATGTTCAAGAACGGTGACAGCGCATTGCTAGATGTTATTGAAGAATACATCAGTGCTCAGGCTTACATCCAGACGGTATCGAATCCATCTGGAGCTCTTTCCGGCGGCAGCGGTTTGGGAGAGCCCAAGTTTAACGCCGACGAGACAGCCTTCACTGGCTCTTGGGGTCGCCCTCAGCGTGATGGACCAGCCTTGCGAGCCACTGCATTGATTTCGTTTGGCCAATGGCTTATTGTATGAATTTCAAATCTGTTGACTTTTGCATTGCTAACTGATTTAGGATAATGAGTACACCACCTACGCGACCGACATTGTCTGGCCAGTTGTGCGCAACGATCTCTCCTACGTTGCCCAGTACTGGAACCAGACAGGATATGGTTAGTATACCTCGGATTTTAGGGATGTTCAATACTGATACGCTACAGATCTCTGGGAGGAAGTTTCTGGCTCATCGTTCTTTACTGTCGCGGCTCAGCACCGTGCCTTGGTAGAGGGAAGCACATTCGCGAGCCAAGTCGGTTCCTCGTGTCCTTACTGTGACTCTCAGGCTCCACAGGTCTTGTGCTTCCTACAGTCTTTCTGGACTGGATCTTACATTCTGGCCAACTTTGGTGGCGGCCGCTCTGGGAAAGACGCCAACACCTTGCTTGGCAGCATTGAAACCTTCGACCCGGAGGCGGGATGCGATGACACCACATTCCAACCTTGCTCAGCTCGTGCACTTGCAAACCACAAAGTTGTGACTGATTCGTTCCGATCAATCTACTCTGTCAACTCCGGTATTGCTGCGGGCAAGGCTGTTTCTGTTGGTCGATACCCAGAGGACTCGTACTACAATGGTAACCCTTGGTACCTGTGCACTTTGGCTGCAGCTGAGCAGTTGTATGATGCGATATACACGTGGAACCGTATCGGTTCTTTGACAATCACTTCTGTCTCTTTGAGCTTTTTCCAGGATCTGTACAGCTCCGCTGCGACTGGCACATACTCCTCGTCCAGTGATACGTACTCTTCGATTGTGGCCGCTGTCAAGGAATATGCGGATGGATATGTTAGCATTGTGGTATGCTGAACATTGCTATCGATTGTTGATCACCTCCACTAACAGATACCTTAGGAACAATACGCTCCGTCCACTGGCTCCTTGTCCGAGCAATTCTCCAAGTCAGATGGTTCGCAACTCTCAGCTAGCGACCTGACTTGGTCCTACGCAGCTCTACTTACCGCCAATGAGCGTCGGAATGCCATCGTTCCCGCACCATGGGGTGAGACATCTGCTAGCAGTGTCCCTGGACAATGTCAATATACTTCGGCTATCGGTACTTTCAGCTCTGCAACAAATACCGCCTGGCCTGCCACTTTGACTAGCGGATCAGGCAGCGGAACCACTACTGGATCAAGCGGTGTCACCACCACCAAAACAGCCACCACCACCACGACAAAGGCTACCTCCACCACAACATCATGCACCACTCCAACTGCCGTTGCAGTGACATTTAATGTGATCGCCACTACTACATATGGACAGAACATCAAGCTTGCTGGATCCATCTCTCAACTTGGCTCCTGGTCCACAAGCAGTGCTATTGCGTTGAGCGCATCCTCATACACTTCGAGCAATAATCTGTGGTTTGTGACTGTGACACTTCCAGTGGGTACTAGCTTCACCTACAAGTATATCCGAGTGGCGAGTGATGGTACCGTTACGTGGGAGAGTGACCCGAATTTGTCGTACACTGTCCCCACCACGTGCGGTACCACAGCTGTCGCGATTAGTGATACCTGGAGGTGATAATTTTCAGAGAAGGGTTCAAAAGCAGTTGGAACTGGAAGTTTTGGATTCACTGTTTTGACATCTGGCTGCCCTGGCAAAATTCTGGATATCTTCGCTGCAGATTGTGGGCTGGTTATACTATTGTTGTAGAATAGCAACATGACAATGAATATAACTATCGAGGGAACACTGAGCAACTCGTCCTTTGACGGAGCACGACGTTTGTTGAAATGCTTGACTGTTGGTTATTGTGTACTGTTGAAAATACTAGAAAGATCCTCTAGTACTACATGTAAGGTTTTTGATCAGATGTAAAAATCCAACATATGCATTTATACCGCAATATCTATAAGATATATATGTTTAGCCAGTAACCTCTTAGTATCTTCCATCTGATTACAACTATGTATTAGATTCCACATCTGGTTCTTATATCTCTGCCTATATATCGGAATAGAAAGTCCCGCTGGTTGATATGTATTTCCTGGCAAAGGCCTGGTCCTATATAAAACCTCATTCATCACTGAATAGCATTTCTGACTCCAAACCTTACATACCTATATACTGCCCATACAATCACAAGAAAGATTGACGGCCAATTTTTCTTCCTTTTTGTTCAGACCCTGATTTCTCGGGCCCGGCCATCAACCATTAGTTGTCAGGTTTTGCTACGGCCAGTTTGATCAGGAATAACAGTCAAGTTACCTTTAGCATCTCCTTATATTATGGTTGCACCCTGAGCCAAAAGGCAGACATACTCTATGAAGTGATGGCACTACTAATAGTAGCAATAGTATCCTGTCGTGGTACTTTTCGTAACCGGGATAATATATCCGATAGGGTAATATCTACCTATCTCAATCATAAAGGAGGGGTGGTCCCCATTGACAAGATCGGCTGGCTTCGTTGGACTTTTCTAACACAGGTAATCTTGAATCTGATACAGTACAGTAGTCATGGTAGACGAACTCTAGATTTGATGGCGCACAATAAACAACCCGCCAAATGACGCCAAAAGCGAACACCCAAGGGAAACAACTGCAGCACGTTAGTAGAATGTACTCAATATAACATAATCCATAAACTCACGATATGTATGCTTCAGTCCCGAGACATAACAAGCCACAACAATCTCCCGCAGCTGGCCAGTTAGGTGCGCGATATAATTTGTATCGGCCATAGCACGTTGAATAACCTAGAGCAATTAGAACTTAGACTAATGATCTCACACGAGAAAGTACTAACCTCCTCAGAGCCAGGTCCGTGAACGTTCAGCCTCAGCTGCCGCTGAAACTCCATCCCCAGAACGGAATTGGATGTAGTCACACCAGCCGTCATGGAGAATCCCACAATAAGCATATATCCCGCTGTCGCCATGGCGATTTCCTCAGCCGGCAACATAGCAGACATGGCAATAAATGAAGACGCCCCTGCGATTCCTGTCCCAAGTCCACCAGGGAGAATAAATAGCGACTGCCAGAAACCACTGTGTCCATCCCAGTGGAGGTAGAGAAGGAGGTAGGAAATCCCGGCAACTAGACCCGCGAGGATGAGGAGGATTTTGAATTTTCCAGTGCGCCGGATGAACATTCCTGCTAATAGTCCGCCAAGAGTATTCCCTACTACCGCTGGAATGAGATGTACGCCCGCTTCTGTCGTTGATGCGCGCTGGGTCACTTGGAAATACAGTGGGACGGAGAACATTAGCCCCAGTTGCGCGGTGATCTGGAGTGCGCCGATTATGTATGCCATTGCGACGTTTGTGCTCCGCAGAATGCGGAGGTTGTAGATTGGTTCACGGGCAACGTAGCCTTCCACGAACACAAAGGCGATGAGGAGTGATACTCCGCCGCTTGCTAGGAGGACTGTCCACCATGAGCTCCATGGGAAGGACTTCCCACCTTGGTCGAGGAGTGTGGTGATGGCGACAATGGATGATCCTAGCAGTACCGTCCCAAGGAAATCAACTTTGGCGAGTTTGCTTTCCTTGGAGGTGGGTTGTGGTCTTTCACTGACGTTTAGTTTCACAATCACGAGAGCTGCAGCCAGTGCGAGGAATGGAGCTTGGAGGATGAATAACCTAGGAATTTGGTTAGAAATTACATTCAGCTCCCAACAAAATAGAGCCTTACCATCTCCATCCAATAGTATCGCTCAGCCAGCCACCCAGCGGACCTCCAAGACTGCGTCCAAGTGTCATGGCAATGTTCACGTAAGCTCTCCAAGTAGCGACCTCGCGCTTGGGCACGATATCTGTGATGATAATGGAGCTGATGGTCATGATTCCTGCACCACCCATTCCACTGATTGCGCGTCCAAAAATCACCACCCACATATGGGTTCCGAGGCCACTATATGTGGTCAGATTTGGATTTCGGCCGTTGGGTCAGGAAATTCCCTACCTCATTATACAGCCCACTGCGAATAACAAATATGAGAGCAGCAACATCGGCTTGCGACCGTAGATATCACTCAACTTTCCATACTGGACTACAATTAGAATTTGATATGTCTCCGGTGCGGGTTGTGCTCGCTCACCATTGGTTGTGCAGCACAAAGACCCAACGTATAGCCCGTTGAGAGCCAACTGGCATCTCGTAGACGATTAAACTCGGAGGATATGCGACCTGCCGCCGCCATGACAAGTGTTGCATCGGCATTAGAAATAAATTCACCTGTGCTCGATTAGATCTCCGGTCTTTGTGTGATAGCAATTTCTTTACCGAGCAGAAGCACCGCGATAATTGTTCCAACACCTGTCAATGCCTTGAGCTTAGGCTCTGTATTAGATCGTGGGAGTAATGGACTCTCTTCGTCTTGGGCATGGCCATTCGCATCGATACCATTCTCATCGATGCCCTGGGTCCCGAGGACACCTGGAGGTACCGGCTGAACCGTGTCGCTTTTTATATGAGTCATGTTATAACTTGTACATTAAAGAGAGTCCAACTGGAAAAATATCTCTAGAGGGGAATCATGGGTCAGTGATAAATATTATTCGAATCAACTTTGGAAACTAGGTTGTGCTCATTGGAGTTGTAAAGCACGCCATATATTATACAAAGGATCCACTTTTATACTATAGCTCGGTACTTTTGAGGGGGCATGAGGCAAGTAGACCCCTGTTCACACAATCCTCGTCAAGAAACCGCTTTACGTATTTGTCAGAGCTATTTCGTTCGTGTTTCATGGTCCTATACGGAATATAATATTGGATGTTACTCGTTCGCTGAAATCTCGAATATCCCACCACTTCCGCATATTTGCCCTCTTCTAGGGCCCTCACAGCATTTATAATGGATTGACATCAGGTGATCTGAGAATCCCCTCAGCATGGTTCGCAAAATTAGCCAAAGATGGCATGTCTCTCTTTTTTTAAACCATCCAGATTTCACCGCACAGGGGCCATCTGTCGATACCGTTCTTGTCTTGACAGGTGACTGATCCATGACTAGTATGTTGACATGACCGTGTTATAACCGATGGATGGATCTGGAGGAGAGTGGGTGATTATCAAGGCGGGTTCGAAATGAGGGTTGGTGGTGGGGAAGTGAGAGTGGTGTTTATTCTAGGGATGAGTACATTTTTAGAGAACGCGTAGAAAGTTCACTTGGGCAAAGAAAATTTTTGTAACATGAAAGAAACATGTTAAGAATTTGGTCAATTAATTTAAAAATAAACTACAGAGTATAAATTAATGTAACAAAAAACTGTCAATCAATCAATGGACATCGATACTCAATGTGTTACAAAACTGCATGGCCCGTGGATTTGGTGGATTTGTTCATAGCATCCAGATCCAAATCCCCACAACGGCACTCACAAGGCCGAAGGGAATTGCCGGATGACCAGGAATAGCACCGCTAGCAGGCGGCTTCGAATCACGGCAACTGAACGTCAATTCACGGTTCGGCAATCGACCCATACTCTGGAGCTCAACGAATGGCGTGCAGTTGAAACTCGTAGAGTTGAGCGATGGGCTAACCCCAAAGTAAGTCAAGACCGAAGGAGGAAACTGACTGTTCAACGGGCCCATTTGCTGGGCAACAAAGGGATCGCTGTTCTTTCGTGTGAGCCTTTATTAACACCCCCAACCTGTGAGAAAGGAACAGACACTTACAAGAATGCATTTCCTATCATGACGCCGGAAAGGTAAATCGACGAGACATTTTTTGGCCAGTACCAAGTCTGAATGCGATTACCTTGGTCGTCGGCACCGTAAATCGAGGTCCAATTTAGATTGGGAGCACCTGAAATGTCGAGTTCAAAGCCACCTGTCCAATTCATGGCTTTGGGGGGAAGAGTGATAGATTTCAGGGCACGTGTCCCCTCAAATCCCCTCCAGATTTTGAGAGAGCGGAGATTATCGAATGGTATTCCTAGATGATCAATAGGAGTGCCGCCCGATAGCTCAATACTATCAATCTTGAGTGTCTTAAGCTGTGCGTTCCGCTTAAGATCCGTAACACCACCAATGAATATTTCTTTGATGGTCATCTCCATTGTCGAGGAGCCTCCTAGTGTGAGAGCTGAGTTGTCATAGATATGGATGTAGTCGGCAGATGTGAATCCAATAGCAATGTTGTTAACATTCGGGAATAGACCTCGAATGTAAGTTTGACTTAGATTGAGCGGATTGTCGGTCAAAGTATCGAGTGAGTCAATCAGCATCGGGTGAATATACAGGGTGGTCACATTGCGTAACCCTGTATGGTGGAGTGTGGTGAGGTTCGGGGGGCCAATAGTAATGCTGTGCGCGGAGTCCAGACTCGTGATATCCAGGTAGGTGAGATTGTAGGCGAGAACCCCTATATCAACCGAGATATCCACAGATGCGAGACTCGGAAGCGTGAGGTTCACTGCTTTAGTGTTGTAGCGTCCAAACTCGAGTCCGTTGACTTTCTGCAAAGATGAACTGGAGAGTGTGTAATAGGGCTGTGTTGGAAGGTCACGTGACCACCGCTGTTTGCTCCCAGTACATTAGTCTTAGCATCTGTAGATAGCTTCTTCTCTTTCTCTCTCTCTAGCGCAATACAGTGATTTTACCAGCGTACTTACTAGTCCCTGGCCTTCTCTGTAACAGGTTATGAGCACCTTGCCGTTGAAGCCCCTACATAACTGTATGCTTCACGCCTCATCTTTCCTCCAATCCTCGGTGCTTTGCGTCGCACCACCCCACTGTGGGACCTCGATCAGAGTTTTCACTGGTCGAATTCCTCGACCACCCCACCCACCCACTGGCCGTTTGACCCCGTCGACCGCTACCCCTCATTGGCCGTTCGACCCTGTCGACCGCCGTCTCTCATTGGCCGTTCGATCTCGTCGACCGCCGTTCCACCAATCACATACCAAAGCACCCCGGTGCAGAAGAAGACCTTCATCATGACGGAGTCCTATAACATTGAGGACTTCGAGGTCAGTCGACATGAGATTGACTGTGCGGATTCAGTCCCAAAACTGAAGGGACAATCCAACTTCCGGGACTGGGAAACAGCACTTTTCCTAGCTCTCACAGCTAACAACCGATACTACGTTCGGATGCTTTCCCATGGAATTCCTATTCCATTACCTCCTGAGTACGCTAACACCTCACGGGAGGAAGTTAAGCAACTTTTGCTTAGTGACGCGTAGGATGTGACAACTGAACAGGACATCATCATCACTCCCAGTCAAATTCGTACACGTACGAAGGAGCTTGAAGATGGCAACCTAGCACTTCGAAAGAAGTATGACATGCAGTGTAACAACTGGCAATCCTGTAACACCAGAGCCCTTATTCATGTTCGAAAGACCCTCTCGGTTGAACCTCTGTCAATTGTCTCGCAGGTCACAGATGTACGTGAAGCTTTTAAGAAGCTTCGAAAGACATACGCCACCTCGTCATACCAACAAGCATACACCTACTTCACGAAGTGGGTTGACCAACGTTACAAAAATGGGTCTCCATCTGACTTTGTTCGGAGATTTCAAGAGGGACTCCGTGACGTCTCATCAATGAGTGGATCTCCTACACCAATGCTTGAACTATGTCAGTTTAAGAAATCTATTGCGGAGAATACTCGGTGTCACGCCTTTCTTCAAAACCTTAGGGTTAATGAGAAAGAACCTAATTTTATGGACAAGGTTTACGTCGAATTCATTGAGACAGAGACCAACAACCGTTTATTTAACAACACCTCATTTCACTCCTCAGCAAACACTACCTCCTCGTCGTCCAACAAGGACAATTCCAACTTCAATAATAAGAAGAAGGACGACAAGAAGGGAGGTGGTGACAATGACAAGTCTAATTCCCATCTAAAGGGTAAAGATGACAAGGACAAAAAGCAAAAGAAGAAGCCCTTCGAACATGAAGAGAATGTCATCTATTGCAAGTTCCATAATGCTCTGGGTAATCATTACTCGAGGAACTGTTCATTGAAGAACAATGCTAGCTCTGCCAATGTAATCATACAACCTCCTCAACAACAAGCACAGCAGGTGACTGTCCCATAACCCGGCCAGATCATCGGTCAGGTTAACAACCAAGGACGGATTATCCCGGTTCATTAACAACCTCGCACTGCCAATGCAGTGTATGCTCCGGCATCGTACCCACCACCTCAGCAAGGACCTCCTTCTGGCGATCCAGTTGCTAAGTACAACACATTGTTTACCAATGCATTGTTTCAAGAACATGGGGTATACACAGTCTCTACCGAGGCACTTTATATTAGTGACGACGACGTCTCTCGATGGATGGTCGATTCAGGCACTAGCACCCATATAACTCCACACAAATCTGTCTTCATTAATTTCCGTCAATGTGTATTACCTGTATCGACAGCGATAGGTGATGTTTTCTACACAGAAGGATATGGAGATGTTATTCTTCGAATGACAAATGAACAATCAGATGATCTCATTGGCTCGCTTACCCTTCATAAGGTATGGCTTGCTCCAGATCTCAAAGCTAGCTTGATCTCAATGTCCGCTCTCGACAAAGAAGACATTGGCACATGGGTCAAGAACGGCCTAATGACGTTCAAGTTACAGGATTAATATGCGTCCTCAGAATCAGTTGTCGGTTTTGCTACCTGCGAAGGAGAGCACTACTGGCTAAACTGCTCTGGCATTAATAAGGTTGATGCCATGCTAGATTGCAATCTGGTCTCGGGTTCCCCTAATTCCGTCTTTGCCACAAAGAAAGGTTCTTCTCCTACGCCTATCTCAGTTGATCTAGCTCACCGTCGAGCTTGTCACGCTGGCGAGAACAGGGTACGGAAGATGGAAGTTCATAGTGATGGAATCAAATTAAAGAAAGGTGCCGGTGTCACCTTTCCATGCACACCATGCATTAAAGGCAAGGGTCATACCCTCCCCTTCGGCAAAGAGAGATCGATCAGATCAAAACCTGGTGATCTCATTCATCTTGACGTATAGGGACCAATTTCAATTGCTTCGCACGGTGGAGAGAGATATTTTATCACCTTCACTGACGATGCTAGCCGGTTCACATGGCTATTTCTTCTTCAATCCAGATCGCAGGTTACTGAAACCTACATTCAACTGGAGAATCATTTAAAAACCCAGTTTGGGTTCACGATCAAGAAGGTGCATGGTGACGATGCAACAGAGCATAAGCCACTAGCCACCTATCTTGCTTCGAAGGGTACAGTTTGGGACCCTACCCCTCCCTACACTAAGCAACTGAATGGTGTCGCCGAGATCAAAAATCGTCACCTAGTTGAACCCCTTGTTGCGGTTATGACGGAGTACCAACTCCCGAAATACCTTTGGGGTTATTTACTTGGTGGAATCAACTACACGATGAATCGTTTATACGCTTCAAAAATCGAGATGTCACCTTACGAAGCTCTGTATGGCAGGAAACCTGACCTATCTAACCTTCGTGCTCTCGGTTGTCAATGTTGGTTCTTGATTCCAAAGGAAAAGCGTCCCACAAAGCTTGATCCACACATGGAAGAAGCTAGGTTGATCGCTTACGATGAAGGTGACAACTATGTGTTGTACAATGTGCGTACTAAGAAGATTGAACGTTCTCGAAATGTCATTTTCAACGAGAACCCTTCTCCAGAAGCACTTCCGAATCCTTTATATGATCTTAATCTTCTATCTCAGGGAGATCAGATCGATCTACAATCTTCATCTTCGTCTCCTTCAGATCGTCACGTTCCAATTGATTTTGTGCGGCCGTATCTTGACAATCCATTCGGAGTTCTATCTAGTTCTCCACCCTCTCCATCTGTTGAAGATGACATTGATGACACAATTCTTGCTCCGGCAAACCCTCCGCTCGATCCTTCGAACCCTTCAATTCTGGAATACCGTGTTCCAGAAATTGAAAGTGTTTCACTTCCAATGATCGACGTTCCCCTCCCCGATCCCGATACCTTCGATTTACCCGATGACGACGATAAAGTTGAAATGGCGGGTAGTTTAGGCAGGTTTATGGAGGCACAACGGGAGGATGATGGTCCCCACCTTGATGTAGGTGGGGCAGGGGTTCTCGTGGAACCACAGCTTGCTTCCCGGCAGGTTGTTAATGAGGATTTACCCTAGGGTATTCAAATTGACTTCACACATCTGGATCCAATTCCAGATGATTCACCTGACACTGACTATGTTACCACTATCACTCAGCATCCATCGGATGGGACAGTACGTCGATCGACAAGGTCTAAAAAACCCAGCCAGGCATACATTGAAAGCTTGGCTAGCCGATCTTTCTTTGACAGCAATGTCCTCCAGCTTCTAGCTGACACCCCAGAGGTGCTGATCAATCTTTTTTCTGCAGCTACGTCAAAAGAACCACAGTATACATCTTCTAAATTGACAGTCAATGATATTGGCTTCGAACCCAATGGCTGGAAAGAAGCAATGACCTGTGTCGAGAAAGACAAATGGCTAACTGCTGCTTATAAGGAACTTGCTCGACAGATTAAGAACGGCACCTAGCGAAGGATTCCTCGCTCCTCTGCGAAGAACCGCCGGAAGCCCCTTTCTCTTCGATAGGTCTTTAAAATCAAGCATGATGGAACCTACAAAGCAAGGCTTGTCGCCCGTGGATTTCGTCAGATCAAGGATCTTGACTTTTATGAGGTCTATGCTGTCGTTGCCAAGCCGATGTCTTTCAAGATCTTCGTAGCTATTGCCGCTGCTAAAGGCTGGCCAATTCATCATATCGATATCGTAACGGCCTTTCTTTATACCGAGCTTAAAGAACCAATTGAAATTGAGCTTCCTGAAGGACAAAGAGAGCTATATCCCGATAACATTGGTCTCCTTATGAAGACGATTTATGGGTTAAAACAAAGTCCCAGAGAGTGGTATAGACTGCTACACGATATCTTAATCTCTATGGGATTCACCCGTACCCAGTCAGATCATTCAATCTTCATTAAGTGTGCCTCTGGGAAGGCTCCGTTATTCATTATGATCTATGTCGATGATCTGCTTGTTCTGTCACCCTCTGAGCAAGAAATTCAACGGTTCAAGATCGCAATCGCTAAGCACTTTGATACGTCTGACAAAAGTGTCCTTAAACGATACCTTGCCATCAATGTCTACTACAATAAAGGGGTGATTTACCTCTCTCAGTACGACTACGTTGACAAAATCCTTGCTCGCTTCGGTCTTGAAAACTGCAAGGCAGTTGCTACTCCAATGGATGAGAAGCAACCTTTGATAGTATTTGACGGCACCGCTTCAAAAGCAGAGATCAAAGAGTTTCAAACCAAAATCGGAACACTGATCTGGTTAATGGTTTCGACCCGTCCTGACATCTCGTTTGTCGTCATTAAATTGGCGAAGCATGCCAAGAATCCAGGCCCATTACACTTCCAGGCATTGAAGCGAGTGTTTCGTTACCTTGCTGGCACGAAGTATCTGTCTATTTCGTTTCATGGAAATGATGCTTTATGTGGGTACTGCGATGCAGATTGGGCTGGCCCCCATAGTGAAAAAGGCCTCTCTACGTCTGGCTTCATTTTTATGATGGCCGGTGGAGCAATTTCGTGGACTTCAAAGAAGCAATCTTGTGTTGCTCTGTCTACTACCGAGTCCGAGTACATTGCTGAAGCGCTTGCTACGCAGGAAGCTATTTGGCTCACTCAATTATTGACGGAGATTGGGATTGCTGGGTTTCTACAAAAGCCGATTTGCATTTATGCCGATAACAACGGAGCCATTGCTTTGGCTTCAAATCCAGAGTTTCATGTCAATACTAAGCACATTGCCATTAGGTATCATCGCCTACGAGAAGAAGTGGCAGCTGGTTCAGTGAAATTCGTCAAGATTCCCACTGCCGACATGGCAGCAGATGGATTGACAAAGCCCCTTGGAAAGATCATGTTCCGGAGATGGATCTTGCAGATGGGTCTAGTGCCCTATAAAACTGCATGATTTCTGGTTTACATACAAAAAATGGGGGGTTATTTCAAAGTCAAAACCTGGTTTTTTACACTGGAGGATTGAGTTGTTTAAACTATGTTGTGACGACTATTGCACTAGTCGTGGGGGGTGTTGGAAGGTCACGTGACCACCGCTGTTTGCTCCCAGTACATTAGTCTTAGCATCTGTAGATAGCTTCTTCTCTTTCTCTCTCTCTAGCGCAATACAGTGATTTTACCAGCGTACTTACTAGTCCCTGGCCTTCTCTGTAACAGGCTGAGTAACATAGTTGTCCTCCATACGATAGGATTCCTTGAGAATGCCTTCGATCACCTCGATACCGTCGAGGTTGATGTTAACCGTACCATTGTCGGAAAATGGACCGATGTCAACGTTGCCCGTGACAACTCGGCAGTTCTGGCGAAGTGTATCTGCATCAGCTATGGACTTTATCCAGGCTGAGCTGCAGTTGGCAGCGAAGGCATCTAACAGCATGAGTCCAGGTACTGGGCAAGGAGTTCACAACACACACACACCCACACACACAAGCAACATTTTACTCACTCGGACAACATAGCAATACGACCAGTAGTGGTGCGGTCACCGTTTCAAGGGAAAACCTGAGCATATTGAAGATATTGGGCACACCCGAAAATTGTAGACCACAGTTCAAAGCAGCGGCACCTGGGACAAATTGCTATATGTAGACATGAACCCTAGCCCCTGGGAAAAGAGATTAAAAAAAAGGGCACATGCGCGCCACCCCCAGACTGCATTAGTCCATACATCGACCCAATCCAATAGTAGAGAATAACGTAGCATCGGACTCTGGCTCGGGGATCTGATTGGCCGGGGCGAGGAGGAAACAGCGCCCGACGTCTTGGCAAATGCCGTGGTAGATGCCTTGGCATTTGCTTTGTCTTGGATATTAGACCGCGAATCTATTCGTCACCCTGTAGCTGTAGAAAGCGCATGAAGCGATATCTATCCTCCATTTTGGAGACATTATGTGTAACCTTAGAGGTGAATAAACTGTGTTAGTCAAATTCAGGAATCTAGACGTCGAATTTGAGAGGAGATGAAACTGAATAGAGAGTACCTACGATAGGGACGTGGTATCTGATTTGATTTACCTTGGAAATCGTCCGGGATTGGGAAAGGAAAGGATATCGCAAAAGCCTTTCTAAAAGACACCCAATTAATATCAAATCCCTCTTAACACATACGTAAAAGAGATTCGCATACAACGTCTCTAATAAAATCTTAAGTTGAATGTTAGATACATCCGAATATAACACATGTTTCCTATCAGGCCTAGATCCGATCTAGAGAAACGAAAAAAAAAGTTGAGATTGGCTATCTTCGGTGGGTAACTCGCTGTGGATCGAAGGAGTGTATCGGATGCTGCATCATGCGTGGTGGCAAACCAGAATATCCGAGAGATTCGAAGCTCGAGCTTACCACCGCGCCAGTTGTAGGTGATCCGCCCATGGCGGGGGCTGAAAAGACAAATCAGGAGCACATATATAGAAAGAGTTTCCTAGCATACCTAGGGGAACCAGATCAATAGAATTTTGTCTCACCGAGAACAAAGAATGGGTCTGGAATTCCGTCGGTCCGGTGGAACGCAACAACTGAGCGATTGTTCCAAGCTCACTCAGTAGGAGGCTGTCTTGCTCTCCAACTCCATTGGTACAAAAGATGACGCAGATAGATAGTCCAATAAGAATTCCACCATCCCACCACTCATCTAGCAGGAGAACCTTCTAGCTAGTAGTGTCAACATCTCGAAATAGTCCGGAGGTAGAGAAGAGGAAGGCCTTATTACCGCCGTGGAAGTCTTCAGAGGTATATGCCAAATAATCTGGAATACGTGCATGGTAACAGATACAATAGTGCACACGAGCCGACCCTGCAATATGAGATCGAAATTCGGGATGTCTAGAGTGCTTTGCACCTCCGTGGTGTCGGCATCCGAGATCTTTAAAAGTTGGAGGCCCTCATTAGAGATAGGCTGGAAAGACCGTTGCGTTTCGGAGTCGAAGAAATCCTTGTCATTCGGGTTAAAGTCTGAACGAAGGCTCCTAGGTGGACAATCTCAGCTTTGGAGAAAGTTGGGCAACATATTAACTTCAACATACCGAGTATGTTGACCCACAATATCCTTTTGGTTTGGTGGGGGAGAAGAGGTGGATATCATATTGTGTAGCCTGTTGTATCGATGCGTAAAAGTCTTGACCTCGAGTTCAAAAGACGGCATACGGTAAGGCGGTGGGGATGATGAAATTTGGGATTTGGGGGGATGGAAAGTTTGCGCTCCTAGGTCAAGTCTTGAGGTCGTCGCGTGAAGATACAATATCCGTTGAAAGGCTTTCTGTTCTTCCCAAAGAGGTCTCTAGGCTCCCATATATCTATCCTTTTTATTCGGCTCCTCTTACACCTTTGGTATAGAGATAGACTTATTAACTATTACTTATTACTTCTGTTTAACTGAATAGTGATAGCAATGCGAAACGGAGCTTTTACATGCTCTACCGTTATATCATGACGATATTACTCTACCAGTTACTGGAGTATGTGCAGACTAACAGTTAATTTGAATAACGATGCCCACTTGTCCCATGCGTAGACAAAGGGCGCTCAACGCAACGAGACAACAGGAAAAAGGGATGTTGAAACTTTCATGGATCCTCCGGAAAGGCTATGACCAATGCCCATAGGTAGCTTAATCTCTTGCAGGAGGATTCAGAATGTCCATAACCATGTCGTAGCTCTGTCGGAGGTGCTGGTCCGGCTCACAGTGAGTGTTGTAGATGTTATCGACAGTCCTCTGTAGTAACAGATCCGCGATGCTTGGGGTTTGGACAGAGTGAGTTTGGTCGAGCAGTTCCTCCAGCTGGGCGCGAAAGCCCCGGCTGGAATCCAAGATCTGAGCTATGTTGCCGAGTTGCAGGAGAACTGCACGCTGGCCTGAACTCTGACCAGTTGCATTGGTGTCCGTCTGAGGGGTGGGCGTTTGGGAATTTTGGGAATTGGCACGGACGATGCTAGCGTGATGAGTTTCGGTAGTGGTTAGAGCATGCTGATATCTAGTAGTTTGAAAGCTCTGTCTGTAGTGGCAGCGGTTGTCCCGGCCTGCTCAGTGACAATTGGCACAGGATTCTAGGTCAGGCACATCCCGCACAGATACACAGTGTCTCACAGCGGAGGCAGGAGTTGCACGGAGTGGGAGATTAATCACCCACAACTTGCATCAACGCCGCTTCCGCATGAGCTAAGGAGATATTAATCTGTTCTTGAAATCGCAGAGCAGTCCACTGGCGGCCTGCTCGAAGATAAGGTTCACGCCGGCTCTCCCTCGGGACTACTTGTAGTCTGCCTAAGTATGGGCCTTTCAGACGGTTATCATTTCTGGCGATGCCGAAAGGTAGGTTGCGTATGTGGACCGCCCAAGACCCAGGTGCTGCGATTTCTTCCCCTTCTATTGGTGGGGGAAGGACGGTTTCCTGACCCACTGGGCTGCCTCCAGGGTGAGGTAATTGACTATTTGTGTTAGCGTGCGACTCTCACAATGCCATCCTCCGAAGGAGAGATCGTATATTACCTCATGTCCTCCATGACTGTAATTGCGATGTGGCAGCTGGTGACGTGAAACCGGAATGCGAGATCAAAACTCGTAGAGTCGCCTGCCCATGATTGAAACCAATATGAGAAGAAGAATGGCAAAGGTCGACAGGATGTATGTATGATGAGAAGGCTCATGAAAGGCAATGTTTTGATGAAAAGCAGTGATGAAAGGTTAGTGGATGATGGAAAAAGGAAATGGAGATGAAAGAACGAGAACGGGGAAAGAGCTGGGATCGTTAAGATATACTATCCATCTCTGCTTTTGTGATGTCTTTAAATCTCTCTATTTATACGATCTCTCTGGGGATTTTAGCCTAGAAATCTTATATCAAGTTCTCCAGGCTTGATGCTGGCTCTTCACCAGATCACCTCTTTCTCCTCGGGGATTTTGTTATGTTGATACCATATTCTTTCCGTTCTTCAGAGGGAGTGTGAGGTAACGGAAGCTGCATGTTTCCCCGTTTGCATATAAATATCTTCAGGGAATAGCTAGTCGGCAAAACTGACGGTTTCCTAGATTGTATGAACCCTGCCTGATGTCCTCTATATATTATTACCCTTTACGTTTGAACCAATTCAAGCATGGGAGGAAATGAGATCCCCTTTGAAATTGATTATTATTTTCTATTGTTATAGCTTCTAATTGAGAATGGACTAAGGTTTGTTCGATAGATATATATATCTCTATATACTATATCTATATATATTGGGATAGGTAGATTCTTGACGCGCTAACCATATATGGTAGGCTTTATATGGCATGTCAAGTACTATGCATTTATGCATGCTGAAATTACCAGGTCTTTACAAACCGGAAAATCAATGGACCGTCATGATAACGGTACCATACAAAAATACATACATTGCTTAATCAGCTATGTCCGCCGAGATTGGAAAAGAGCGGATCTTGTCATTTTAGTTAGTTAGAGAATTTACATATGTCAGATTTACCATACATTGTCGTATCCGTCTATTTCTGTCATGGCACTTAAATATATAAATATCGGAATCTGTACTCCGTCAACTCCGGTCTTTGACTCGGATGAATTAATTTGGTTTTTTGAAGCTAGTTGTGCTCATTGTGGTGATCAAGCACGCCATCCACGTTTATACTTGGTACTTTTACAGTTGACCTTGGATTAAAATATTAAATACTCCGTGTAGGATACATGAATACATACTGCACAACATATCCAATTAATTTACATATTAGCTAGTCTACCTATACACTTGAACAGTTATACAAGTCACCTTATACGGAGTAGTAAAAACATACGGAGTAGGTGTTGAGGTCTGATCTTTCTTATCTTTTTGGAGTGTTCTCCACTTCGCCATCTCCACTTCGCCATTAAAGCCATCGATGGCATCATCGCCATCTCTCCACATTTCACTCTTTGCCAAGAGCTTCATTGGAATTATTTACTTTCTATGTAGTACTCCGTATGTACTCCGTACACTATAGGTAATTTCCTAACTTCCTAATTTCCCACACTCCAACCATCTCACAATGAGATTAATCACCGCCCTGGCCGGCCTTATCGTCGCCGATGGGGTGACTGCTCTCAATTTCCAATCCAACCTGGAATCGGCCGTTCAATCCATACTCACACACAGCGAAACACAAACGCGCAAACCAAATATCCTCTTTGTAATAACCGATGATCAAGACCTCCAGCTGGACTCCATATCCTACACTCCCCTGATCTCAAAACACATCCGCGACCAGGGTACCTTTTTCCGCAACCATTTTGTCACCACAGCTCTATGTTGTCCGTCGCGTGTGAGTTTATGGACCGGTCGCCAGGCACATAACACAAATGTAACCGATGTTCACCCGCCCTATGGCGGATATCCCAAGTTCGTCGAGCGCGGGTTCAACGATGATTTCCTCCCACTTTGGCTGCAAGCGGCGGGATATGATACATATTACACCGGCAAAATGTTCAACGCGCATACTGTGGACAACTACCACAGCCCACATATCAATGGATTTAACGGATCCGATTTCCTTCTCGATCCTTATACGTATTCTTATCTCAATTCGACTTACCAACGAAACCATGAACCACCCGTCAACCATGAGGGTGAACATACTATCGATGTCATTACGGGGAAAGCACTGGGTTTCCTCGATGACGCATTGGCCGGCGAGAGGCCCTTCTTCCTGGCTGTGTCGCCCGTCGCGCCGCACTCGAATATCGACCCAGGCAATAGTGCCTCGGGAAAGGTTCACATGTCCGCGCCCATCCCCCTCAAACGACATGAGCATTTGTTCCAGAATGTGAGGGTGCCTCGCACGGCCAATTTCAATCCAGACCAGGTAAGCGCAGCCTTGAGTGAAATGAACGTGTTTGTGATGGCCCATGTTGACTGATGTTGATTTCCTTTTTGCGCAGCCCAGTGGAGTTAGTTGGATTCGCGATCTTCCCGTGCAGAACCAATCGGTGGTCGACTATAACGATCACTTTTATCGTTCGCGTCTGCGCGCCCTGCAGGGTGTTGATGAATTGGTGGACGGACTTGTCACCCGACTGGAGAAGAGCAGCCAGCTGGATAATACTTATATTATCTATACCTCGGATAATGGATTCCATATTGGCCAACACAGACTCCCACCTGGGAAGACTTGCGGGTTTGAGGAGGACGTTCGGGTTCCCTTGTTCATCCGTGGACCTGGGGTTGCCAAGGGATATGTGCAGGACGCGGTGACTACCCACGTGGACCTGGCGCCGACCCTTTTCCATCTTGCAGGTATTCCGGCGAGGGACGATTTCGATGGGACTGCGATTCCCGTGACACCCAAGTTTGGTGGTGAGCGGCATGAGCATGTTACAGTAGAATACTGGGGTTCTGCTGTTGTGGAAGGCGCTTATAGCGGTATTGGTAAGTCAAGCCAATATTGGCCCTCGTCATTATGGAAGGCAATACGTGATATTAATTCCAAGACAGGCCCCGGAGGCTCAACTATGATCCCGAACAACACCTACAAATCCGTCCGCTTACTCGGAGAAGGCTACAATCTGTACTACTCGGTCTGGTGCAACAATGAACATGAGCTGTACGATCTGTCGGTGAGTAAATCGTACCTGGGTTCGTTCTCATATCAACGACTAATCCTTTTGCAAGACCGACCCGTACCAGCTGAATAATCTGTACCCGACCACCTCCCCGGCGGATATCGATGAGCCGCACATTCTCGGTCGCACCGTCACTCAGGCTATCAATCGCCTCGACGCTCTTTTGATGGTTCTGAAGTCTTGCCAGGGTGCGACTTGCCTCCGGCCTTGGGATGTCCTCCAACCAGTAGACCCAGTTAGTACCCTACAAGATGCCCTGTATGAGAAATATGATGGGTTCTATGGTGCACAGCCTCGGGTCTCATTTGACTGGTGCGATGCGGGATACATCGTTGATGCTGAGGGTCCCCAAGTGCCGTTAACTAGTCGAGACGGCGTGTCTTGGGATGTGTGGGTGTAATGAAATCCATTTAGTTTTAATTTGTAAATAGTGATCAAATTTGAATATACTTAAATTCATCTAGTAATTCAGTATTTAGTTTGTAAATTATGTAGGCAACGTATGCGGTAGCAACCTTGGAAGTATGGGCATCCGAAACAACGTGGCTATAGACTTTCGGATGAAAAAAGTCAAAGGGAACGCCGAATAGAAACAAAGAATCATCTCCATAATCTCCATAGTCTCCATATTATCAAAGACTAATGCCAAAGCCCAAATGCTCGGCAAATCCCTTCGTCAAATTCACCGTGATTGCGCCATATCTCCCCGTTTCGCGACATACAAAAAAAAAGCGTATTGGCGCGCATTCTAGATGGCCTTTAGCTGGTTTCAACGGATTAGCCTACGCAATCCTGTCTCTATCTATCTTTTTTTGTTTTCTATAAGAGTGGCCGATTATCCAGTGTTATAAATTCGCCAATCTAGCGATTGTCTCAGCATACTTGCCGTTTTGTTTATATTTTGCTTTCTTGAAAAATATTTTTTTCGAGCTCTAAATCGCAAGATGAGAAACCAAGACAGCTTCGATGAGAAATACAAAATCGGCGAGCAGGTCATTGACTCACCTCCAAGTGAGCCTGATCATGGTATCGTCAAAGACTGGGATGGCGAAGAATCGGCCGTTCGCCGGAAGTATGTACAGCCCTCATCGCGCATCGACGAGAAACACATCACTAACAAACTCCGCTTAGAATTGACTTCATCCTCATTCCCATTCTTGCTGTCGCCTTCTTCGCGTTGCAAATGGATCGCGGGAATATTAGCGCCGTTTTGACATCAAGTATCACAAAAGACCTTAATATCACAACGAATCAAATTAATATCGGATCACAACTGCTCTCTGCTGGTATTGTTCTCTCGGAGATCCCCTCGAATATTATTATGCAGCGCATTGGGCCTCGCGTCTGGTTATCAGGTCAATTGTTCGCTTGGGGTTTGGTTGCGACCTTCCAGGCCTTTGTTAACTCGTTTCCCGCGTACCTGGTTACGAGGATTTTGTTGGGATTGTGTGAGGGTGGTTTTATTCCTGGTACGGAAATCTATATTTATGCTTGAATCCTCGACTAACAACCCGCAGGTGCTTTATACTACCTCTCCACCTGGTATAAGAAGGATGAGACCAGTCTTCGCACCAGTCTCTTCTTCTACGGGCAGATGTTCGCATCGGCTACATCAAGTTTGATATCTGCCGGTCTGCTTCAGCTGAATGGAACCCATGGGATGGAGGGATGGAGATGGATCTTTCTCGGTAAGTGCACATTATTATATACATGTCTGTCAGCCCGAGCTCGTCTAATGACCATTCCAGTCGAGGGTTTAATCACGCTGTTCATCGCAATCGTATTTACTCTCTTTGTGCCTCCATCCGCAGGAGATGGGCGTCCATTGATCGCCTTTGGCCGCTGGAGCTACTTCACCGAGCGCGAGTCGCACATCATCCGCAACCGCGTTTTACTGGATGACCCTCGCAAAGCGAAGGGCCATATTCAAATTTCAGGCTCTGATATCTGGCAAACTGTTAAACAACCCCGCATCCTGCAACACGTTTTCGTGACTTTGGTCTCCATGACTGGCTTCACGGGCTTGACTCAATACACCCCCAGCATGATCAAAGGGCTTGGATTCGGTGCTGTCAAGGCGAACGCCTTGGCTTCGGTTCCGGTCTATTGTGGAATGGTCTGGCTGATTGTGCTATCTTATGCTGCGTGAGTGCTACGGCCATTATGACAATGAAACAGATTCTAACTCTTGACAGCGACAAAACAAAACACCGTGGACCGTTTGTGCTCTTGGCAATCACTTGGAACGTGATTTCCTATGCTTGTCTTCGTACAAGTAGCCCCCGCGCTTCGCCCTGGCACCGGTACGGAGTTATTGCCGTCGCTAATATCTCCTATTGCAGCATGCAGTAAGGTCCCCGCCCCCAAGTATTTATAACCCGCTCTGACCCAGTTATCAGCATCCTAAATGTCGGCTGGCTGTCGTTCTACTGCCGCACACCCCAGGAACGAAGCGTTGCCATGGCACTGGTCATCATGGCTGCTAACTGTGCTGGTATCGCTGGCTCGCAGATTTTCCGCACTTCCGACGCTCCAAGATACTTGCACGGACTTACTGCCATTTGCTCCATCGCTGGTGCCTCATGGGTGCTCGCTTTTGTGCTTGGTGTTCAATATTATTTCCGCCGGCAAAAAGCGGTTCCTTCAGATAGTGTCGAAGTGAAAGCTTGATGAAATTGGCGCCAGATGACCATGGACGATGATGGATGGATGATTACTAATTATGAAGATTCCCCACTAGAATATCTCAGCGAATCAAAAACATTTCCATTCTTAGTCTGAGACCTCTTTTCCTCACTCAATCGATCCTGACCAATTGCAAAAGACAAGCTTGTCATAAGCCGGCATAAATCAGGGGCTTGACTTTCTTTAAGTCCGTAGGTCCGTGGATGATTATAAGCACTAAGGATCTTAAATCCTCCAGGGCTGAGTAGATACATATCCATCCATGGATGTCCATATGTAAGTTCGGTGTTTATACTTTGGATATGTACCTGATATCATCACCAGTATCACTTACTCCGTGAGCGGTTCCTGGCCTGCTTATTCGCCTCAAATGAAATTTCTTCACCGGACATAACTTAAATTAAGACCGTGATTACAATCCACCTGGGTTCCATCCACTCCATGATAACCCACTTCACGGGTCAAGTGGACCTTTTCTTCACTTCGATGAGCACGTCGCCACAAATCGAAACTTGCAAGAACCCTCCGAGACGGAGCTCGATCTCTCCGTGTAGGTAGTTTTAAAGGAAATCGAGGACCCCGTAGGAATCGCTAGTCGATCATATACATTAAATTGAAACCGATCTTTATACATTTTTATACATTCCATTATGTCTTCCACCGATTACAAGTTCGAAGGCTGGGTAGGCCTCGGCCCCGAAGCTGCCGAGGGAAAGATGGTATGGCGGGAATTCGAGCCTAAGCCCTGGGAGGAGACCGATATCGATATCAAGGTGACTCACTGTGGTATCTGTGGCTCGGATTTGCATACTCTGCGCAGTGGATGGGTATGACGCCATCCCTCTTGACCAAACATGTTCTGAATTAAAATCGCGTTACTAATTACCATATTTCTGCTTCTATAGGGGCCCACCAACTACCCTTGCTGTGTCGGCCACGAAGTCGTCGGAATTGCCGTCCGCGTCGGATCCCAGGCCGAGGGAGATATTAAGATCGGTGACCGTGTCGGTGTCGGTGCGCAGAGCGGCTCGTGCCAGAACAAGGATGGCGACTGTGAATCTTGTGCCTCGGGTCTCGAACAGCACTGCAATAAGATGGTTGGCACGTACAACGGTATCTATGCCAACGGTGGCAAGTCGTACGGTGGTTACTCCACATACAACCGCTCTCCCTCGCACTTCGTGATCAAAATCCCGGATGCCATCTCCTCTGCCGATGCGGCGCCTATGCTCTGCGGCGGTATTACTACCTACTCGCCTCTAAAGCGGAACGGCTGCGGCCCCGGAAAGACCGTTGGTGTCGTTGGCGTTGGTGGTCTCGGTCACTTTGCTATTCTGTTCGCCAAGGCTCTCGGTGCTGATCGCGTTGTTGCCATCTCCCGCAAGTCCGATAAGAAGGAGGATGCGCTGAAGCTCGGCGCGGATGACTTCATCGCTACCGGTGAGGATGAAGACTGGGCTACCCGTCACGCTAGCTCTCTTGACTTGATCATCTCCACTGCCTCCTCTTCCAAGATGCCTATTGTCCAGTACTGTGGACTTCTGCGTGTCCACGGTACCTTCATTCAGCTCGGTGCCCCCGAGGATGGCGCTCTTGAGATCCCGGCCTTCGTGCTCATCATGAAAGGCCTCAAGCTCGGCGGTTCGTTAATCGGCAGCCCTGATGAGATTCGGGAGATGTTGGAATTGGCTGCCGCCCAGGGTGTCAAGCCTTGGATTCAGGAGCGCCCGATGAAGGATGCCAACCAGGCCATTGTTGATATGGACAATGGTGATGCTCGTTACCGCTATGTTCTCACGAACGAGCAGTAACTCGATCAATTATGAATGAGTGATGAATATGCGAGAGTTCAGTTCAAATGATGGGCGTTCAATGTATAGAAGCAGTCAAGAGTTAGAATGAAATTAGACATTTTGTATATGTTCCCTCGACGGAATGTGGGTCAGTCGTAACTCATAAATCTGCCTGTTTTCCACCAGGGTCCCCCCAATGTAGTATCATCGCCATATCATCGCCATATCATCGCCATATCATTTGTTTAAACTCCCGAGGAATGCAGGGCTGCTTTCTCCGGGCAATTACCTTTCCTTCATACCCTCACAGTTTATTGAAACCTGCCAGTGCTAAGACTCGGTTTTATAGCCAAATGTTGCATTTCCAATGTCGTTCGGGGCATTGGGCGCTGTGAGCCCCCGGTCTAGAGGTGAACTTCTGTGCAAAAGGCTACAATCAGACAGATATGAAGTCTTCATCTTCAAATCTTCTTCAATCCAATGCAGCCGTCTTATTTCCATTAATCTCACTTTCCTTTCATCTTGCTTTCCTTTCTTTGTGGCCACCTGTCCCCTCATAACATCAAGACTCTCATTTCCAGTGCTAAACAAAAGTCAACTACCTTCAAGCATTCCCAAACGATCATAATCCCAGTCTAACCAATCTAATAGCCCCGAAATTCTAGCTTTTCAGTCTACGGATTTCTTCTATTCTTCTTAGAGAGCCTCCTCCCTGGTTATGGAAGACCCGGTCTCCAAACTGTGGCCCTCCCCTCGCACGGAAAACCAAAATAAACACAACCTCGACAGGTATGACCTCTTCTTCCGACCGAACTATTCAAGCTAACAATTCTATATGCCAGCTTGGGCCTGCTCGGAAAAAGGAGCCGTTGCTCAGGATATCCACTCCTATCTACGTATTAAATGAAAGATTAATGACCAACTACAGTTACTTTCCTTTACCAAACATGAACGCTGTGAATCACTTCATCGACGACGAGGGTCACTACATCAAGCCACATACAATCCTCGACACCAGCGATGCAGCAGTAGTTGTCCATCGGGAGGACGCGGCAATCAAAATGACGACTGTGTACAAGCATGACACGTTGGAGAAGGTAGAAGAGAACCGCAGAAAAATCCGGTGAGAGCAAGAAGTCTGGCGCCGCATTCAGCCTAACTTTGATAGCCCAGTGTAAGGCATCGTCCATTGTCTTGACCTCCGTGGAGATACTATCGAGATGAGATACATGTCCGGAGGTACGCTTTCTAAGTGGCTAAAGTCCAGAGCACGGCCCAGCGCCGACCTTCAAAGGCACTGGTTCCACCAGCTGACAATCGGCCTTCACAATCTTCACCAACATTGCATCATCCACGGTGATATTCTAACTCGCAACATTCTGCTGGATGGTTCGTTGAACCTCGCAATATGTGACCTCGGTGCGTCGAGTATCATGTCTATCGGTACAATCATGCTGGATAGGGTGGATGGGTACAATTGCTCCATCTGGACGGATATCTGCCAACTTGGTCTTGTCTTCTATGAGATTGTCACTGGGAGAGAGGCCAGTATCAGCTTATATGACAACAGTGGGGGTGGCAACTCTGTGGCCAGGTTTCCATCCCGGGATATCCTTCCTGTTTTGGGAAAGCGAATCTAGGCCCGGGATATTATTGAGACCTGCTGGAGGGAGGGTGGATATGGAGCTGCAGGTGCGGCGGGAATTCTGGTCAAGCTGGATAAATTTCAAGGCCGGCGCTGCCGTTGAGATGTATCTTCAATTCGGGTTTAAGCGGGACTATAGACCCTGAGGCCTCCATTTGGGAATGAGGACAAATAATCCCCATTCAACTCTCTTCTGTAACGTGATACATTAGCTATCTGCTAAAGAAGAAGATTTCCTTGGTCGATACTTTTTCGATAATATGTCTCTGCATTGATATAGATCTATGCAGTTTTCGGTTGTATTATGCCTCCTGTGGTGCGTATCTACTAACTTGGGACCAATTGGACGGAAATTAACCCCTTTACAACCAGAAAGAACATACATTGTCATTAACCATCCAAACTATCTCTCCATGTCCTTCAATTATCTATCACTATATTTACTGTCCATACGATTTTAGAATTCCCTCGGTTTGCTAGTACGTTGAAAGAAGGCATATTACAAAGGCCCTCAAAGACAGAAGATTCCTCGGGAGAAAGGCTGGAAGATACATGGCTCGCGCCGTTCGTGTTCACGGATTGCCACTAAATAACATCCGATGCATTTCCAGTATATATACATGTAGGTATGTAGATGTAGAGGATGAGCTCTGAACAGGGTGGGTGTATTGCTTCTATGAGAGGAGATGGGTAAGGGATAAGAGAGCTATGCCGAGATTTCTGGAGAAACCAGGCAATTTATAACCTAGAAAGCCAACACTAATTGAAATTGACTGCTCAAAGTGTCTGTTGGAGATCTTTAATAATACCCTAGGCTAATGTAGGCTGAATAGGCCAAACTATTGAGTACTACTTATTCTAGATGTGGCGAGTGCGTTACACTTACATATATATATATATATACACACACATCGATTATTTGTTTTTATATTCATTTCATATATTGTTTCTCCTAAATATCTGTTTGTTCCAAACTTGTAAAGGGTCAACTGGTGACTTATCTAATTTGCGGCTAAATGGATCACATCCGAACCTCGCAGCTCCATGGGCAGTCATCTTTCTTCTGACAAACTCCAATGTGATTCCAACAAAAAGCCACCCACCCTCACATGAGGAATTGAACAATTATCGAGTTCCTTTTTGAAAAATGCCCTTATCAGAACCCCGCCAGATCAAAAAGCCCCGATTATCGCTCAGTTGCATCGTCTGTCGACGACGCAAGGTTCGCTGCGGTCGCGAACAGCCAGAATGTGCCAACTGTGTGCGCATGAAAGAGAATTGTGTCTACAGGGCCGTGGTCCGGGATGAGTCTACCGGCCGTGTACGACCTGTACCGCCCCAAGACAGAGACCCTAGAGATTCTACAGATACCCACCCTGACCTCCCTTGGCCGCATTGGCGTGTCGGCCCCAATGCGCCATATTCCGAGATACATCCCAGACCTGCTTCTCGTCCTTCCCCAGATCGAGAAGAACCATATCCGACAGTTCCAAGGGGTCCTTCATGGGAAGAGGCTATCCAACTCCTCCGTTATCGCGATGCGAGCGTTCCTCGGATTGGTGGTAGCTCGATAACCCGGGAGCCTTCCACAATGCCATCAGCAAACTACTTCCCGTCCCTCAACGATCCCCTTTGCCGTGATTATTTGAGCATACGGCAAGGTGGCCGCGTGAGATACATTGGTCGGACTTTCTGGGGGTTCGTGGCCGGAAAGGTGAGTCTGACTTGGGGGGATAAGACAAAAAAAACTGCAATCTGCGACTAGATATATCGCCCAGGAGGACTATAGCTGACCTCAATTGATCGTCTCGTAGGAGAGTCTGAGCGACGATTTCTTTGACGAAAACCGTGACGCCTACCCCGGTCTTCCTCTTCCACATATATCCTCTATAGGCATGTTTAATCTCCTACGGTCGCTACCCACGAAGCCCGCAAGTGATGCCTTTCTCGAGACGTTCTTCCTTGCCGTGTGGCCACTTGTGCCACTCCTACACCCACCTTCCCTACAGGCAGACTATGATGAGTTCTGGGATTGGTGTCGGAATAGCGAGAGCGCTTTACCCCCGGCTAAACTTCGGGAGGATCCTACCTCGATATGTCTTCTATTTGCAGCGCTCTATTGTGGCGCATCTGCCGCGCCAGCCGCCAGCTGGGCGCACCCAAATCTGCAGGATCTACAGAAGGAGGCGACAGTGAGCCACCTCAAGTCGGCATATACTACGAGTCTTTCTCTATGTCAGCACCTGGAACATCCAACATTAAATACACTAATTTCGAGTTTGTTCACGGCACCGTTCCTGGGCCAGCCATTCGAGCCCATGTGTAGTCTGGTTCATATAAGTACGACGGTCCGCATTGCCCAGACTATGGGTTTACATCGGGAGGGAACATGGTCTGCGTTGAGTTCCACCGATAAAGAAATCCGACGTAGAATCTGGTGGCACATTGTTTGGCTGGATGTGCAGTCGACCATCTCCACGGGTCTGACCCCCTGTTGTGGGAATGAGGCTTTGGAGGCCGTGAGCATGGTTGGTACTCACTGTCAAGAGTCCAGCGATATCCCCGCTGGAAGTTCCCCGAGCACTGATTCCGTGACTAAAGGGCCGTCGGTCGCTATATTATACGCCATTGGACGCTTTCAGACTGCTCGATTACAAGCGAGGGTCGTGGTGCACCTGCAGAGTGCGCAGGGACCAACCCAGGATGGATTTGGCGAGCTGGTCACAGACGCCAAAGAGCTTATACGGAATATTGACTCACTTATCGCGCGCGTTCCTACACAGGGGATTCCCGAAAAGGGGTACATCCCATCACGTCTAGCTAATGCATCTCCGTCCACGCATCCCTCGTTATACAAGGATGATACAAGCCAACCGACCGTATTTGCGGCATGGACGCGAATTATGTTAACATTGATGAAATCGGAAATATCCATTTTGCTCCAAAAGCCATTTTTGGGACCCCCAGAGAGTACGAATGCGCAATCACGCAAGTCATGGACTAGGTAAGAACTATTTCGGCCTACATTTTATCCCTATCCTGCATAATCTATTGTATATCCCGCTCCATATCCTCTTCATATAGCCCATCCTGTCCAGCTTGAGTTATTATTCATTCGCATTCATCCTTCATCACCATTTTGTTATAACGGATATATTAACACACGATTTGACCGTCCAGCATGGCGCAGCTCTGCGTAGATTACCTGCGTATTTACTTGCAGCTGTATCAAGCACCTGCGTTCTCCCCATACGCGTGGTTCTATTCCAGTCACTATGGGCCTCTCCAATGCGTATTCATCACCCTAGTGTACCTCCATTCCTTCCCGGAGTCTGGAGAGACCCTGCTCGCCCGGTATTGCGTTGATGAGGTTATACAACACTGCGTGTCCCAGTATCAAGATCCAGATTCGTCCTCCACAAGGACCAGCCCCGGCGACACTGATTCCAATTCGAGCAAGACACGCATGCCATTGGCCATTCAAATTCTCGTTGATCTTCATGAACGCCTTGACTCATCTCTCGAAGCTGAAGACCAACCCCGCTGCCATTGGCCGTGAGCCACCCTTAGACCCGCTGTCCTGCGTCGCACCTTGCTACCAAGGCGTCGGTGTTACGCGCGACACCCCACCAGTCCTCTTCTAATGCATCCTCTTCTCGGGCTCGTACCAGCTGCAATTGTCAACCCCGATATATGACTACAGGACCTCCCCTGGTGGTTGTTGGTAACAAACCAGGTACACCTAACACTGCCTTTGTGGACGGGAGTAATTCGGGCTTGGATACGGGCTTTCTTGCTACGATTTCGGATCTAGAGGCATGGTCCTCGTCATTGATAATATAACACCTGATCACCGTGGCCTGCATGAAGGGCTCGATTTCCCAGCGTAACAGCGCTATGATAGGTTGTCTTCTGTTTGCGTTTCCTTTTCTTCTCATAAAGGAAAGAATAAATGTATCGACGTGTCCGCCCGTCCCGCCCCCACCAGTTGCTCTCACATTCTTCTCAACATCCACATATCTAATCATCGGCGAACTCGGCTGTCTCGGTCTCTCCGCAACCTAATAAATAATCGGTCATAGCGCGAGAAGTATCCTGCTGATCTCTCGTCGCTCCCTACTGCCGCGCTCTATCTAAACCACCTGCATAAACCTGAAACCGAGTCCATCATCCAAAGTACCCTCTCTCTCGGACGCCTCGGCGCCACTCTCCACTTCTTGGCCATCTACATTTCCCATCTATCTGCTATGTGGAACGTTCGCTCCTCTCATTCGTAAATAACATTACAATACTTAGAATAGATTCGTGCTAGACACTAAAGCCTTAAGGGCTTCCACCTGGATGAGGTAGACAAGTGATCTACAACCTCTTGGGAACACTCCGAACACCATCGGGGTAGCCTATTTGAACTCCGTGGGAAGGGTCGTCAATGTGCCTATCTCGGCAATTGTCTCCTCCCATAGTTTCTTCTGGATCTCCTGGCCCACCGGTGACTGGATGAACGCCGTTTTACTGTAGCGGACGATGCATTAGCTATGGGCAAAAAAAACCCCCTTGTAAGAAATAGTGCAAAAGATCACTTACTCGGCGATGGTCTTGTCGGATAAGAACTTGCCATGAGACTCAGGGCCTACCACCAACGCACTATGCAGGATGATCCAGACACCCACCTCAACAGGCCGGGCACGGAACGACTTGACAACATTTATAATCAAGCGCAAGTGCAGGGGGAGAATATCACTCATGCTGGTATTGACCATTCCTGGACACATCATGTTGATGATGACTTTCTTGGGATCCAGCCGTGGCGCCAGACTGTACATGAACAACACGCAAAGTAGCTTCGAATCCCCATAGCGTTGGAACCGGACAAACGCCTTTTCGTTATCCATGTGCGCAAGTACACCTTCGCCATTTTTGACAGGAGATTTCTTCTCGAGGCTTGGGGACTCGTGTGCGCGGCTGCCAACCCAGCTAATGCGTGCAGGAAAGCCGGTCTTCTCCGCACCGGCCTCAAGATACGGCAGGAGCTCTGCGATCAACAAAACGTTGGAGTAGTAATTGACTTGAGTGGTTCGGTCATGGCCGCTCGGGCTGCGTTCTAGCTTCAGCAGACCGATACCCGCATTGAGAATGAGCAGATGAACCACCGGAATCTCTTGGCGAAGCTGCTTTGTGAAACGTTGGACGCTGTTGTAATCATCAACATCAAGTGCCATGACCTTGATAGTCGGATTAGGATGGTGAGGTTGAATGCGACAGTCCTGGAGGAGGGAAGCTGCGCAGGCCTCACCTTTGGCGACATTGCGGACGGCGAGAATCAAAGTCGAGGCGCGCAGTCGCAGTAGCTGTCTGATGGTTTCTAGACCCATTCCAGCGCTGGAACCGGTAACCACCACAGTTTTACCTATCAGATCAATGCCCGTAGGCAAGGGATCGATTTTCGGCTGGAGGATGTTGACCATGGTTGGGGTTGGAAAGTTGGATGTTAGCGGAGATGGGAGAATCACCGTGAAGTGTAGAATGGATAGAAGAGAAGAAGAAATAATGTCGAGGTATTCATACTGAAGTTAGTTTTTGTTTCACAAGCCTGCTATATGTATGATCAATCGCTTGTACGTTCTTCGATCGATTGTTCAGCACCCAGGGCATCATCGATGGGTGACTCAGCATTCGGCCGACACTAGTCCCAAAATGGAAGTTCACGATGACGAAGACCGAGATGACCTCGCCCGAATGGACACCACCTAAACACCACCTGAACACTACCGAAATATCTTCCTCGTTTGATATTCAGTTCAAACACTATGTAAATTAAGTAGGTTATCCATTTCAAGGTTCTCTCTCTCACGTATAGTGTTCCGCAAAGCCCAACCCAACCCACAGCCCATCAATAGGGGCGATAGAGTTGCGTTGCATGGTCTTGGGCCGCGATGGCTCTATCAAAGAATCTGAAGTTCGAAAAATCAGAGATGACCTGGCCAAACAGTGGGGATTAGATGGTCTGGATCTACACAACGTGGACCTTATCTCAGAGGGAATCCCACATTTGTTGGTCCGTCCGTCCGTCATGTTTATTAGCATGTTCACTTTACGACTCCTCGTTCGCGCACAAGGAGTGCTTCTTTTCCTTCTCCCAATTGAGGACTGCCATGTAAAGGTGCAGAATGTCTTCATAGCAGACCTTCAGAGCAGACTCTGACGGGGTCCTGGATCTGGTGTTTTGGCAAAACTCCCATTTGAGCTACGTATAGTGGATGCAGCGCTTGCCTCTGTAATTCCCTCTTTTGAAGCTGAGCATATTCTCATCCGCCGAGAAGTCGAAGATATTTTGCGGGATTCGAAAAGAGAAGATGTTGTCTACTCTGTTCTCCGCGGGTTGCAGGATCATAGAAAAAGGCTCGTGGCCATTTAGCGGCGTGCCCGCCAATTTCGCTCGGCGCTACGGGAAATTCTTGAAAACGACCGAGATATGGTGACTATGTTCTTGACGGATCGCCAGGCAGGTCAACCGCATGAGGTAGACGATCACCTCCAAGTAGAATATCTCCTCGAGGCATATTACAAAAACACAGACGCAATTGTGGAGTCTGCAAGTGCTCTAATAGGAGACGTAGAGCGCATAACAGAGACCATTGAGTCGATCTTAGCTGTGCAACGAAATCACATCCTGGTTTTTGAGGTTCAACTGGGGATCTGTATGCTGGGATTCGCTGTGTCAACTTTTGTAGCCGGCCTTTTTGAAATGAACGTGGTGAACTTCTTTGAAGAGAGTACTTCGGCATTCGTAATCCTTTTTGGAGTACGGGTGTGTGATCGGAACAGTCACCATCGCGAAGTACGGCCTGTGGAGACTCAATAAATTTCGGAAATTGCGGGTTTAGAGGTTGCTAGTATAGCTAGAGTCAGAGAATGATCAATATCAAACTAAACAATAAAAAAAGAACCATTACCTAGAGAGATCAAATGGCACTCAAACTAAGGATAGGCGGGGATTCAAAGTAGCAGTGCGCTAAACGTCGCCAGTGATAACTAAGTCAAATGCGTGTTCATCTATCCATATATACCCGGCAATGCTATTTCTCATACAAACCGAAATACAATAGAAAAGACTCCTTCAGCGATCTGACAGCAAGTCTACAAGGTTCAGCTTATATTAACAGAGTCTAGATACAGGTACCGATAAAGATATAAGTTCTTTATGCATACATCCGTGGATATGCATATGGGTAAACATGTAGAGTTGACGGCTTATCATTACGTAGCAAAAGAATCTTATATAGGTGTTTTTGCCAATCCCGTTACCTCCAATACTTCCTCGCCCTATTTCTTCTTCTCTTCTTCTTCTCCCATCATCTATCGCACCATTCTTCAAAACCACATACTTCCCCCTCGAAATCAAACTCGAACAACCGTCATAATGCCTTACGATAGCTATAATAACTGGTACTCTTACAAGAACTGTGGTACTACCAGCTAGGTGAGTCAAGAACCAACATCCAAATCTACTCTTACTGATTGTCAGGGTAACCACTACTGCTCCCGTGACTATGGCTCGGACGTATCCAACTCCAACTGCTACCATTATTCCAACCAGTGAGTGATACTCACATTCCTATTTGGTGTTTATTTATCTCTTCTGGTGGTTGGATGCGATCGACATGCATTTCCTACAAATCAGGGATGGTTCCTACTACTATTCAAACCCAGACGGCAGCAGGCACTACAACAGCGGCAATGGTGATGCCGTGTACACCCTTCCACCTGCCCCGGCTGAGCGCTACCAGGAGTCTGATAACTATGGTAAATGAGCTAGTTACCGACATGCGTAGAAAGGATTGGGCTAACCTTTTCTAGCGAGTGTGTATTGATTTGCCTGGAAATAGAACCTTTCAGACGAAGTTGATGGAGACTTGGCCTCGTCTAGCCTGTCGAGCAACAATTTGACATGAGACACCAGGAAAGAAAGGCGAAAAATGATCCAAATCTATATTTGCCCTGGTTTTACGCTAGACGAACTTTCTAGTATTACATTAATCACCTAGTTTTGTAACATGTAATTAAACCACCATCGTCTAGCACGCACTGGGATATTACGACAGTTTTATCTTGAATGTCTACACCTCGAAGCATCGACCGGAATGAGGGCTGAAAAATAGGAATACAGATCGTGAAATTATTTGGATAATCCAGGTTGACAGCATCTCTACTCCAAGTCATTGAACATCAATCTCGTCTATGATTTCTTGATCAAATGATTGACTATTATCAATGCATCATTCAGCTTAGTTGGCGGCAATCCCACTCCGCTGGCGGCCTTCCTTCAACGCAATCTCCAACCCATCAATCACCTTTTCAGGCATGCTCAGAAACGCGGAGTGAGACCCATCGACATGGTAAGTCACTGGATTGCCCAAAGTTTGAGCAAAGCTCTCTTGCCCAGCCAACGGGATGGCTCCATCCTTGTCGCAGAACAGATACATGCTAGGTATCTCATGCCAAGGTTCATGCTTCGCTGGTTCATGGAACGACTTCTGCGTCTGCGACTTCAATTTGGAAATCGCCTTCTGCTGCTCTTCAGGGAACATGTCGTTATAGAATATTGTCTCTTCTCCAGAGGACCAATAGAAACCGTCATCTGGGCTCTATATGTGGTTCGTCAGGTGCGAAGACAAAAGAGGAAAATGGGGGATAAACGAAGTGAACTACTCACCTTGATGACCATCCAGGGAGGGAAGATTCCGCCCAGCATGTCCTTTAATGATTTGCCCTTGGGCGTCACAAATGCAGCCATCCACACTACCATGATGACGCCGCCCGGAAGATCGACTTTGCACCGCTGCGAGTACCCCAAGCCTTCAACAGCCCCGGCCCCGACCATCCCGCCATAGGAATGGTTCACGACTATGATCTGGCGACCAGCTTCTACCATCTCTTTAAGGACGGCATGGGTATGTTCGATATCGGCGTGTAGCCCCTTATCTGGAGTAAATGCGCCCACAGACGGAGTAGAGATAGCTTCGGTTGCAAGTCCACGCTTGTGCATCAGATCCCGCACAACGTCGAATGTGTCTGCTGCATGCCATGCGCCTGGGATAAAGACAAAGACTGGGATTTCAGACGTGGCCATCTTGTAATTTATCTTGTAATTTATCTTGCAATTGTTTGTGTTTGGGGGAGATATGAATAAATTTACGTCCAACGTGGATCTGGTGTATCAGCAAATCCCAGTGAAATGATCACCCTTTCCATGCACTGAACTAGGCAGTCAGTCCATACTCCGTGTCCGCATCCGCATTCCCTTGCTACGCTTAACGATTGGCCCTTTCAATCTATTCTTATCATCTTTTTTCCCTAACGGTTTTGGTTGTTTGGCCCCAATGGTGGAGCGCGGCTGAGAATCGCCTTGCTATAGGCTCTCGGTTTCACTAGCGAAACCGTTAGAGCGACCGGAGATTGCGCCAAAGGGCCCCGATTGGTATTTAAAGTCAGTATCCATGCGGTAGTCGGCTACCTATGGCTACGAAGTACGGAGTAGCAATTTCCAATCTTGGAAATGCCTTGCGCATCAATCCATAATTAGCTAGACGGAGATTCGCCCCACGTTGCAATTATTGTTATGTAGAAGGTCATCTTTCTTTACTGGAGGACACACACACCCTTTCCCACCTGTTTTTTGTTTTTGGTTTCTGATTTGCTGTAAAAAGTTGACGTGCAGATCATATATTATACGACGAATATATGGGGTCCTCAGTACAACCTCCCGAAATGGATTGTATCGGCAATTCTTCTCCCTGTTCTACGTAGGTATTTTTTCCACTGCCAATTTGGTTGTATTTATTTCTCAAATGCGCACAGTTGGTTAGAAAGAAACTGGCTTTCATGCAATGTTGCCTATGATATTACTATCACTTGGTACGAGGTGAAACTTGCACCACTTTAAGACCTCATGTCCAAACAAGCATATTAACCCCTGTAGCTACTCCGTACAATGTTGACAGAATAACCTTTAAACGTGGAATTAATTTAATTGTTGACGAACCGGAGAAATACCATGAATTTCCCCCTGTGCAAAAAGCGAACAGAGCTAGCCCTATTTTACAATAATGATCCACCAAAGCACCTCGAATTTCGTTTGGGTGTACTCCGTAATAGTACTAGTTGCAATAGTAAAAGTTAGCTATACGGACTGCCGCTCAACTGTGGATATAGAAATGAATCCTGACACTTGAAAGTGGATCTTTTGTGACCCGTCTGTTTGGAGAATTGGGGGTGTAAGAAAAACCACTTCTCTTTAAATAAAAAAATGTCGCTGCATCAGGCCCAAAAGATGTTTTAGTCTTCACCTGTTTTGCAGGTCAAAACACGATGACCACAACCAATGTCCAGGACAGCTACCAAGGCTCATATCGGGCCGGGACGATCGCGATGACTGCCCTGGGCGTTGTGTTTGTGATTTTACGGTTTTTGGCACGGTGGAAGAAGTCCCTGCAGCCAGGTCCCGATGATTATGTTATCCTGGCTGCTTTGGTTCCTTTCTTAACTCTCGTTGGATTGATGTTAGCCTGTACGTCATATTTCCCTTGGCCGTGGGAGGGGGTTCTTGATTCCGATGCTAACCCTCAATAGTAGTCAATTATGGCATGGGGACACATTCGGAGACCCTTCCGACGGGAAATATTATAATGATTGCGAAGGTTCGATTCAAATTATAGAAGATTGAGGTTGACACTTCCGCTGATATCCATGTACATAGCTCCTGGTGATATTCGAGTGCATCTACGTTACAACAATAGCGATCACCAAAGTTTCTATTCTGCTCATGTACTGCCGCATCTTCCCCACGAGAGAAATCCGCGTTGCCTCGATCATCTTGGGTGGGATATCGATCGCGTGGGGCATGGCTATTATCCTTGTGAGCGTTTTCCAATGCACACCGATTGCGCGAGCTTGGGATACCCGTATTCCCGGCACCTGTATCAACCTCAAAGCCTCGTTTATCGGAAACGCAGTACCTAACATTATCACCGATATTCTCATTCTGTCTCTCCCGGTACGGGTGGTATGGGGACTACACGCAAGTATCACGCACCGATTGTCCGTCATTGGAATCTTCCTGTTGGGTAGTTTGTTAGTGTGCCCCTTCCTTACATATCGTTACTAGTTTGTGACAGTGGACTGACTAGATTCTTCTGCATAGCGTTATCTTCACTAGTGTCTATCGTTTTACTACCCTTTTTCAGTTCAACCCAACGGATATTGCCTGGACACTCGGAAACTCTTGCACCTGGTGTATCGTTGAATCCTCAACGGGTATTATATCCGCCTGTATGCCGACCCTGCGTCCGCTATTCTTGATGGTTTCATCCAAATTCTCCAGCCAGTCTGGCACCCAAAAAACACGAACGACCGATGTCAACCGTTCTACAGGTTATGAGTTGGACAATTCTACCCTACGGCCGGCCAATGAGCCGCGTAATAAAATGAAAGTACGTCTGGATGTGTCCCATGCCGACGATGGGTCTGAGGATAAGGTACCGTTGAATGGAATCCGAGTTCAACAGGATATGACCTGGCAAGAGTCCAGGGGTGATTCCTTTCAAGGATATAAATAAGTACTTCAGCAAATAACATCCGTACATAATCTTTGATTATCAACTAGCTTTGAGGCTCGATGACTTCCCTGGCATGTCTAATAAACCAGATATCGATTCTGTACAAAACAAAACGAAACAGTGAGCAGATCCATACTTTTCGTTGAGATGCTAAGGCGGCGATAGGAGATGGGCAACTAAGAAAGTTGGCGTAATATGTAGAGAGAAACTATCTTTCCGTTAATGATATCGAAGGGATTGGATGGTCTGCTTTGCCATCCTGGACTGGAGGAGGCGGATGGTCATGCAACAACACGATTACAACATGAAATAATGTGTTGAATGAAGGGGTCCGTGATGCGCACTATCGCCATAACCAATCAATGATCAGACACAGGATTACATGAGTATACCGATATAATTGTTGAAGGCTATATAGCAATTGAACCTTGTGGCTCATGAATAGTAATTGGTGGGATCCCCCTACAGCGTCCCATGTATGAATGTTTGCTGACAGGCTGAGCTTTCTTCGGATAGCTTTTACAGAGTATCTAAACTCTGGTTGTCTAGGTTGAGTACTTTAGGGATTCTTCTTGTGTTTTCTCTCCACCTTAGCAGCAGTCCCCCAACAGTGATAAAGGAACCTCTTGGGGCTTCCTTTTGTCGGATATTTGAAGACATTATACCAACTATCACATGGATAGCAGAGGAACATATTGCCTGTAGCCTTGTGGATAGAACGATCGATATTATAATAGCTATGACGGTTTGGAATAAAGCTCCCCTAGCCTTGAAGGTCATAAAATTAATCCACTGGGTCGCCGTAAAACATATTTGCGGATAGGGATAAATTATGAATCGAAACAAGGGAAATTGAAATAAAGAAAGGTTTAGAGAAAATGGTATACAAATCAAATTCAATCTTGACAATAAAATATCGACTTCTTTCAGAAATAATATCAATCAAGTCATGATGTACATAGTGCTATATACTAGCTATGTTGATCATGCCTTGCTCCAAGGATTGTGTTCAAGAGTGTTGCAAAAAGAAGGGAAAAGAGATGCGTAGTCCAAATGCGACGAGGATGCACGAGCCAAGATCAACTCAGTTACAGAGCGATCATTCCAACGCCTGCCAGCAGTGCAGTGGTAATGCAGGCAGCCACTTGGAAAGAGCCGAAGGATGAGCTGGAGTGCAAGCCGATGGCACCGCTGCTGGACGTGGTCGACGAGGCCGTCGAGGAAGCAGAGTTAGAGCCAGCGGTGGCAGTATTCTCGGTAGTGACAGTTCCAGTTCCGGCAGTTCCGGCCTCCTTCATCTGTGTAGAGCAAGTGCCAGTGGCCTTGGTAGTGGCCTTGACAGTCGCTGATCCGTCGAAGCTGCAAGCATCAGCAGCACGGTTCTGCTCAACGTAATACTTGTTCAAAGCAAAGGCAAGCTGCTGCTTAGTTGTGCACATGCTGTAAGCGCCATACTCGCCGGTAGTAGCATTGGCTGTCAGTCCGCTGCAGTCGGTGTAACCGCAGACGGTGCTGAACAGCTTGGCGTACTTGGTGGAGGAGAGGGATCCGGCGACAACGCAGCCGGAAGTATCATACATGCACTCGCACAGATCGACATCGGCAACAGGGGGCAGAGGGGAGGATTTGGCGTCCCACGCGGATCCGACGGTAGGGCAGCTTCGCAGGGCGGTGTTGGTGGGAGTGTAGGAGGCCTTGTTGACACCAGTGGGGTTTGCGCTGGCGATCTCGCTGGAATAGTATTTGAAGTCCGCCATGGTGCTGACACTGGTGCTATCGACAACAGAAACCAGACCTGCGACTCGAATCAGTTATCTTCGCCTATATGCGTGAAAGGAACACTCTTCTTACCGTAGTTGTTGGCCTCCTGGAAGTACATGTACACAATACCACCGGACCAGACCTCAGCCATAGTATCGCCATACAGGGCCTTCACCTCAGTGAACTCGCGGGGGGTGACCTCGTTGCAACCGTACTCGGCGAAGAAGACAGGGACGGAATAATTGGCGAACTCTTCGGTACGAGCTTGGTATTTGGATTCAGCGTATGTAGAATTACCACACCACGAGTAAATGTTGTATCCCCAGAAATCAATAGTGTCATCAGAGTCTCCGCAGTTGAAGTAGTCAGCCATGTCCGCACGGATAGCGGACACATCGGCGGTAGCATATCCAACACCCATAGAGCGGTAGCCCTTCTCCTTGATGTACTTCTTGGTGTCACGAACAGCAGCCTTGACAAAAGCGCTGGCGTCGGAAGTAGCGACAGTGTTGGAAACCTCATTTCCAGCAAAGAAACCAATAGTGTTGTTGTACTGGGAAAGTTCATCGACGACACTGGTGTATCGGGTAAAGAGATCGGTTTCCCACGAAGGATCGCTTCGATCGATCGATTGATTGGGATCGGACAAATCAGAGATAACGTAAATACCAGCGTCAGACAAGAGCTTCATACACGCCGAGTGGTCAGCAGAAGCGTTGATGGCATAGGTACGGATGACGTTGGTACGCAGCTCAGCCATGATAGGAACATCACGCGCACAAGCGGTGGCATCGGCGAGAGGGTCAGTGTAGCCACTGCTACTCGTACTTTCCTCTGTTGAAACAGTTAATTGAGATTTTGAATTGATGGCATGAATGACCTACTTTGATAGGCGACTCCACGCATAAAGCTGTTATCGTTAGTCAATGAACTCAAGAGACATCAGCCTATCTGGACGTACAACTGAGTGTTATTGCTAGAATAGAAGAACTTGGAGCCCTATTGATAGCCTTAGTACTGGAATATATCATGATTTCTGTACATGTATATAGAGGTTTGTACCTTGATGACGATGGGATCCAAATCGGCAACGGCAACCCCAGCCAAGGCTGCCAGCGCCACCAATGAGAATTTCATGGTGAAGATTGGTTTTCGTTTTGCGGATGTAATACCGCAAAGATTTATAGCGAGTGGATATAGTTGGGATAATTGGATTGAAAGGAAACAGAGAGAAGAAGTCAAACGAGGGAACAGCGAAATGAGAGAATTAAAGCCAAAGATGGGGGATCCATGGACTTCAAATCCATTAATAGTACGGAGTAATATTAATAGTGTCAGATAGTCCAATTCTATTTACCTGAAATTATAAAAAGGACGCGTATAGCCGAGCTAACGGGCCTAATATGGTCAAGTGCCTGGAAGCCATTGTTCAATAGGCTTAGGCCACTGGCGCCATGTCAATTCAGGCCGGAGATAAGTCTCCCTCTATCTGAAAAATAAAGCATTATTAGGGCTTTAAAACGAATCGGTTCATGTAGTCCGAGCGAATAATATTAGAAAGAGGAACGGGACTCCACACAATTTGATTGGACTTGGCTTTTACATAGTCTGCAGTTCTATATCGACCTACACAAATATTTAGATATACAGTTCCGTAGTTCCATGTCAGAATAAGCAGCTACCAAAGGTCATACAGTAATAAAATAAGAATATAGTATTCCCAAACGAATGGAAGTGAAAAAAAAAGAGAGAAAATATCGAAAATATCCGGCTGACGCGGTGGTGGTGGGGCTTGTTAGGATAGCGCCGGCACTTAGCTTTTTTTTTCTCCTTCACGAACTTTTTTTCTCTGTCGAAATGATCTAATTTTATTCGGCGCTAGGCAATCTGAGACTATAGTCTATCTACGGCATTGCTTGGTAGGAGAAGATAACCAAAGAAAACTACGCACGTTGGATCACGTCAATGATTTCTCTGCATGATTGATCCACTGAAATTGCCTTTGCATAAGTATTTATTTTGCGATTGTTCCTTTTGTCATTTGCACAAGTGACAGTGGCAAAGGTTTGAGTGGTGCGGAGTATGGATACTTCATATGAATACGAAAAATAACAGCTTAATAATTGACTTATAAACTGACGATGCCTGTAGAAGTATCTTTAGGAATCGCTATATAGTTCGGGCCACTTTAGTCTAGAAAAGATCTACATGTAGATCATGTCGGGTTTTCTCCGATTCTACATTACTTCGACCATATCTGGAATTTATTTAGCCCGGCTTCCGGTAATCGGCTCCGTTCTTCTATATAGATAAGTTTGCAGCGCCAAACTTTGCTCGATGTTTGGATGACTGCCCTTTGAAGATAGCCACGTGTGGAAATTTCTGGAAAGATTATAGCCCAGTGGAATTCTCTTAACAGTATGGTACTTTGTGCAGAGATATGGATTTTGTTGGGACCTCATGTCGTAAGTTAATCGACTTTGTAACTATAGCTTTCTTTTAAGATTCGCCCAAGTGGCAATCATGGGTTTGCATTTGTACAGAACCCAATGACCAAAAAGGTGATGCCCTGCATTTATCGGAGATGTCTCTTGGGAATCCCAATAGGTTTATGGTTTGAAAGCAGAATTCACATGTAACTTGGTCATATGTCAGCGACAGAACTTCTACCGCCTCGCTCATCTTCATATGAAACTGGTACGCTTTCTAGATCGAAAACGGTCGAAAGCACAATAACGTCGAATTTCATTATTCCCATGACTCCATTATACACACAATAATTATACATCAACACCCCACGTTCGAATTGAGATTGGTATTACAAAGCGTTCCTTCGTTGCGTTCTGGTGACCATTTGGTCTTGATCCCTCGTTCACATGCGTTGTTGTTTGCGATGTGCGTCGATGGCGGCATCGAACGATCGGATAGTGTCAAGTGGGCGCTCGAGTCGGCTGCGTGTTGGATTGGAGAGATCGGGATCGGCTATTGCTGGGTTAGAGTGCAGTTCCCATCAAAAATGATTGTGACTGGTGACTTACTGATGAGCTTTCCTTCCCGGTCCTTGTGTTGAATGCTTCGCAGTGAGAATGTATCTCGAGATCCAGGTTCGAGGTTCACGGCGGCTACTTGTTATCAGAGGATGTTGCAGACTAAGACGGATCATTTTTACGGGGGCACGTACTAGGTTCTTGTTCATGTAGGGCCATGTTAGGGTCGGCCTTGCTTTGAAGGGAAGTCTTTGGGCTGTGGTGCGACTTGACCGAGCCAGATCGCTCGCTAGAGGTCAATGAGGAAGGCATTATTGGGGATATATGGAACGAATATTGATTGAAATTGATTTGAAAATGTGTACAAAGTATATCAAAGTAATGTGGTGAGCCTAGTTGATGGTATGGCCATTCTCGTAACTAACCGGAAGGTGAATTTGACCCTATATATATCCTTGTGATTTTTTTTTGTTTCTGACTTTGGACTAAGAATAGATGGCCTTTCTCGAAACATCAAAAGTCGAGAGCACGCAAGCCGTGGCAAGACCTGTGGATTAGTTATGATGATGATTGGGCCGATCCTGATCGGCAACTGTAGGCGGCTTCTCGCTACAATCAGTCCCGTATGACGTTGGTGGTCCATCCGGAGCACTCCCAATGGCCAGCTAAGCTTAGATTAGTGTCCAACAGAATGCTTAGCATTCATCGTGACCAATCCGAATGAATGACCACTTCGGGGGCCACGCAAGCACCGGTGGCTGGAATCTTGGGCCGCCCAGGCACCCGCAAAGACTCCCAGGTACCCGTGTTGCGTTGCATTTCGGAGCAAATCATACATTAGGAAGATGTACCAAGATGGGGTTATACATCAATCACATGTATTGTACTTTGTATCGTGCATACTCCGGATGTAGGTACCCCATTGTATGACGACTTGCCTCCCCTGGGTGGGGATGATCGCCGGTTTCGAAAATGTGACGGGAGCGCCCCAGCATTCTTCCTCCAGGAACGATCGATCACACCTTACCATGATCTGCGCCATGCGTGTTTGACATGGTTTTCTTTGTACAGGCTAGCGTTGGCTAAAATTCTGCCTGCAAAGGACTTTATACCAAGGTAGGACTGTATACTTCGTCATGTAAGCATAACATGAAGGGCATGAAATGAAGAACCAACATAAAATGTCTTACTCCGTACTCCCTACACAATATCAATATGCATTCCCCCCCCACCCCCTTTTAAGTGTACGGTCAGAACATGGAGAGTGTTGAAAAGTGTAAGACACGGAAGGCTGGAGACCAGGCAACGCAATTCATATAATTGGAGAATCCAATCCAACGCAGTGGGGCAGAATAAAATAATCTCTTGCAATGCACAAAATACAATATCCAAGGAGGACGGACCTCGGAAGTACAGAATACTCGCAATGCATGACTTCACTGCGATGTCACAGCCCTCTCTTATTCCGGTGATCGCCGGATTTGAAACACCAGCATTGCCGTCGAACCTTCTTTTCTTTTCTTCTCACTCCAGATTTCATTGCCAAAGTGGACAGGTGGACCCCCAGCCCCATGTGGGCTGTGACAATGTCATTTCCCGTCGATCTGAAAAGTGCCCAGGTATGGAGTAGGTTTTTTTTTTTTTGATGGTTGATGTTGATTGTCGCACATGACCGCACATGACCGTATCCCCGTGACTTCCAGTTTCTCAGAACAGCACGGTCGCTTTCACTCCTTTGACCTTTCCAGGTAAATTTGACCAATTGCGAGTCATTTGCGCAAAAAATCGGCACATGCGGCACTTAGACCTCGGAATACCACTTAACACTGCGGCACAGCAATTCAGTCATCGTTCCACTCAGAGCAAATCTGCGCAATGGACGAAACAAACTCCGACTATGGCTCACAGGCGCAGAAACTGAGGTCGGATCAAGACTACATAGATAGCCTACCCTGAATGTGTGGATTGGTCAAACCTTTTCTGGCATCCCCATTGCCAAGGCGATCCGGTCATGCCAGACATTCGGACTGCCCTGTTGCTGTGGACTTGTTGGGTCTAATCCAATCTCTTCTTGGGCCCAAGCAATTCCACCGGCATCCTTCATGACCTTCCAGTCCTTCTTACACGGACCGACTTTCAGCCACGGTGTCACTGCTTCTTGTCGACTCCGATCGGACACTAGCACAACTGACAACTGTCGGAGAAGTGCGATCGCTGAATGAACACCCTCGAGTGTGAATTTCACCGAAGCATTTTTTATGGAACGGGGAATCAATCCAAAGAAAGCCCGAGACTCTTTCTTATTCCCTTCGTGGTCAGCCTTAATCCCAGCCAGTATTTGGATTTCCACATCACCCAGGACCTCTCGGCTGCTATTGATTGCAGCCATTAAATCCTCTCTCTCTGCATCGGTAGTTCGCGAGGAGGCGACCAGAATTTTGGTCTTGGCAAGAAACCCCGGGCACTGAGCTATCTCATTGAATGCATAATCCATGAGCTGGCCCAGGCCACAGCTTTTGCCACGCCGTTCCTCGTCTTCTAGGGTCTCCGGAAGAGTTGCTCTCCATTCCTCGCTTTCCAGAAAACATGCCTCCCCCCGAGTGAAGGCCTCATAAACTAGAAGTCCTCGAAAAGATAAGAGCAGAGTACGGCCATACCCACTCGCATGCCTCTTCGCACCCCTTAGACGTAAGAGATGAGATATCCCACGTGAATGCAGCAGCCACGAGTTTTCCTCTGTTGCATTCATCAACTCATAAATGCCTAACAGGATTGCGGCTCCAAGGGTATCATCCGTGCCAACTGTAGCAGGATTTCTGACAGCTTGAACAAGATAGCGCAGTCCACGGCCGTACATTTCCTGACTGGCAAGAATCTGTCGTTGATTGCCATTTACTCTGCCTAGTTGCAAGCTCCCAAGGCTGCGAAACCCCCACTCCATTGCAGCCCCTGCACCTCGGTCGTACTGAGCAATCTCGAACCAAGGAAGTTCTACACGGGTGCTGTAGCTGTAATAAATGTTCGGAAACACCGCGTCCACAAAATCACAAAAGCCCTTCCTGCATTGTCGGTCTAGCGCCTTGGACACCAATCCTGGGATTAGAGCATCATCCATAGACGCCCGGCGAATCGTGCCGTATTGATGGGCTTCTTTTGTTGTGACCAATGCCATACTTGATGTTGATTGTGTCGGGGGGGATGCGGTTCTTGAAGGGTGCTGACTGCTTGCAGAGAAATGATAGAACTTCCGGTTCCTTGTGTAGCCTGGACATACGTTCCCTCTTCTCTCGCAATATTGACATGATGGCTGAGTTTCATCGCACTGGACTCTGGATTAGAGTGTTACCTTGAAAAAAAAAAAAAAAAAAAGGGACAACGAAAAGGAAATAGTGTATGACTGGAGATTTCCTACTTTAACCCGCCGCTGAATACACGCCAAGCAGCCCTTGCTGCGTGGAACACCGACCATATTGTCTGATCGGGATATGTTACATTTATTGCATGGATAGGCGCAAAAAGCAGACACATTGCGAGAATACGAGGTTCTTTCAGGGGTCCCCGCCACTTAACTCCCACAAACTTCCCCGTCGCGCCTTATTGGACACGTGGATTTCCCGTGTGCTTGGCGTTCGTCAAAATCGGAGCTTGAGGAAAGATGGATTTGCCTCGACATTCGTAGTTGATTTTTAGATATAGCGAAGTTCATATCCACGGGTGTTGCCTGTTGCCTTGTAGACTTGAAATCTGCATATTTTGAGAAGTTACCAGAATATATGTTCCGGTCACTCCCCGAGCGTCATTTCGACAAAACAGGGACAACAAAGGCTTGGTCTCGATGTAAGTACTCCGTACAAAGTATTATTATTGGGTTTATTCAGGTGAGCTCTTGGCCTGACAAACCTGAATGGAGGCTGTTCTTCACAGCGATGTCATCAATTGTGTCCACTTGACTCTTAAGCATACAGCCGACTCGTCGGGCTTGGCATGTGCTATGTATATGGAGATCGGCATTTTGACCGAGGTCTTTCCGCGTCGACTGTTTGGGGACTCGGCAGCTCAGAACCTCAGATCAATTTCCCATATCTATAAGGTAGCTAGCTGTCTCTGGAGTCCAAATTCACACCAATATCGCCAGGTTCCAAGGCCCAGCCAACAATGAAAACATTCCTCTCACTCACTTCCCGGCCATATGCCCTGTCGGGGGCGGTTCAACCTGCAAAAGGATCACACCTCACGTCTCGGCTTTACTCTAGCGCGATTTCTGCTGCACACAGACCTTTGCCTCTGGCTGGAGTCACCGTGGTTAGTCTGGAGCAAGCTATTGCTGCGCCCTTTTGCACGCGACAACTTGCCGATCTTGGAGCTCGAGTCATCAAGGTCGAACGACCAGGTGTTGGGGATTTTGCACGACACTATGACACACGAGTGGGTGGGCTAGCGTCGCATTTCGTATGGACAAACCGCTCCAAAGAGAGTTTGGCTCTGGACCTCAAACGCGAAAAGGACCATGCCGTCCTGATGAAGCTCCTCGAAAAGGCCGACGTTCTCGTTCAGAATTTGGCTCCTGGTGCCAGTGCACGACTGGGGCTTTCCCATGAAACATTGAAAGAGAAACACCCTGGTTTGATTGTGTGTGATATCTCTGGATATGGACAAGATGGCCCATATCGGGACAAGAAAGCCTACGACCTTCTAATTCAGAGCGAGGCTGGAATGCTATCCGTCACGGGCACTGGAAAAGAGCCGGTAAAGGTTGGTATCTCTATCGCCGATATTGCTGCGGGAATGTACGCCTACACCAACATTCTGTCGGCGTTACTCCAGCGTGGTAAAGATGGCCAAGGTTGTCAGATTGACATATCCATGCTAGAAAGTATGGTGGAATGGATGGGATTCCCAATGTACTATGCGTTCGACAATGCCCCAGGTCCGGTACCAGCAGGTGCCTCGCATGCAGCCATCTACCCTTATGGACCATTCGAAGCTGGTGATGGCCAGTCAGTCATGTTGGGCATTCAGAATGAGCGGGAATGGGTCAGTTTCTGCAGTGATGTCCTCTCGCAGCCAGATCTAGCCACGGATCCTAGATTCTCCAGCAACTCACAGCGAACTCAAAATCGGGATGAGCTCAAATCTATCATTCATGATGCGTTCTCGAAGTTTACGGCAGACGAAACAATAGCTCGGTTAGACGCAGCGTCAATCGCCAACGCTAGTGTCAATGACATGAGAAATGTTTGGGACCATACCCAGCTTCAAGCACGAGACCGATGGACCAAGGTTCATACCCCCGTGGGAGCCATTCCTGCTCTTTTGCCTCCTGGATCTAGCATGTCGGCTGAAAGAGCCGGATATGGCGCTCAGATGGGCTCAGTTCCACAGGTTGGGGAGCACAATGAAGCCATTCTTGCGGAATTAGGTCTATCAAATTGATCACATATACAATAAATATTATAAGAGCCCAAGTATTCATACACACAATTTGAGAAAGCAGACGCCACCATTTTCCATGAACTACGGCGTCATCAGCTCAGCCATTTTCGGCGGCAATTCTACAGATCTTCACGTTATATGTGCAATTAGATAGTGGGAATTAGTATTGGCATTGAAACTGCAGTACTATAGGAATCGATACAGAAACTCGAGGTTCTGTGGGTTCAAATAGTCTGGATTCGATAATGAGCCAGCAAGGCCCATCACATCATCACCCTCCACGTTAAACAGCTCATACCAGTCCATATTAATTGTCGCCTCTTCCCCCGGATTATGATGAGATACCATGTTAGGAGTTTGTAAGAGATCCTCCCCTGCGTTAGGCGAACGAGGTCTATATGGACCACTAGCAGGAGACGCAGGTGGTATCTCCTCGATATTTCGATCATCGCCTGTTTGTGATGTTGAGGACATAGCAGGGTCAGCTAATCGGAGATCGCGAGCAGTGCGATCATCCAAGCATCTGAAGAAAAGATCGAGGACCCAGTTCTCCAAGTCCCATGATTTTTGTAATTCCTTCAAGCCCAAGAGGCATAACTTTGCCCTGTGTTCTGCTAACTTCCGGGCTGTGCCGGTTACCCGTCCGAAATGAATGGTGTGTATACATAAAGCCGAGAAAGTGTGGGTAATTCTGTTTTTCATTTATTTTGGGGGTTAGTCTTAATATAGTTCGAGGTGGTTAGAAGAACTTACAAGTGAACTGATCCATGTTGGACCAAATTTTCTGAGAGCATATCTTCTAAAATTCGTGTGCTTCGTGTTGCTGCATCCAGGGCGGCATTTCCTTCTGGATTCACCGACTGGACGGGGGTTGCAAGAAAAGGGGTCTGTATAGGAGAATGTACAAATTGCTGTATGGATCTTAGCCGGAAAGGGTCTCGGTTATTACTACTAGTGCACCAGTACATACTTGTAAGCCATATGAAGCATGCCAACCAGGAACATTGCTTCCCTAGTCATGGGCATTTGAAAATGCATTTCCTTCGGGAGGAGCGACTCCCAGTCAATTAAACGTTGACGAAGCATTGGCCGAGCATCATTGCCCAACTTGGATCGACCAGGTAGATACTGGCTGCAAACTATTTCCCGCACTAGAGATAAAACCGTTAGCAAATGCGAATGTACCAATGTATTAGGATATTATACATAGCCTGGCCAGTTGTGCCATTCCAATCACGTAAGGAACGTGTACTTTGGGTGGTGTGCGGAATATTGTAGGAGGTCCCATAGGCTCGCTTTCCTCAAAGTCTGCGGCTTCAAGATCTGCGATTTGACAGTCTTCGTCACGTATTCGAGGTGGCAGTCCCAAAGCTGCTGATGTTTGTTGATCACGAACCTAATAAAATGTTAATTCCGGGGGCTGATGAGTACAAATTAAGAAACGAGAAGCGTACATATAAAGCCCACCAGATTCGTTTCCAAAGCTTTTGGTCCCGTGTATTCAGGAAGGACAATTTCGACCTATTCTAGTCAATGTATATTCAGACCCAATTAAATGAGGTACGCGTACATGACATGCATGCCCTTTTTCTGGGCAAGGCTGATAGCAGCTCCAAGCCAGAATCGAACATCACGCTCCTCGGTTGGGCTTCCACGCCAAAAGCTCAGGAGAAACAACGACTGCAGTTTTATAACCGTGTCGGTTTCCCATCCTGAATCATATATATCCTTTGCTCGTTGATAAAATACTTCTTTGGCTTGGTAACGATTATTAAAGCCCGTAGTGTTCAAATCTGTATCCGAGCACAAGCTCACACCAATGAAGAGCATTGACTGGAAGAGCAAAGGTGACAGCCTGCCATCTTGATAGTTACTTTGCAGGTCTGCCCGATCAAGGATTGGAAAACATGGGTGGAGCCAGTCAAAATAAGCTTGAAGTAACGTCTCGCAGACAGCAGGCGATGGGAATACGAGAGCCCCTTCCCGGGTAAGGCGATCATGTATCAGCTTGCGGCGGGACCCCAGTGAATCCTGGCTACTTCCAGTTATGCCACCAATCTCAGAGATGGAGTAGTGGAGTCGGCCTTTTTGGATACTGCATGCATACCCCTTGTCTGGAGATCGTCGCCCTTCGTCTACAACGCAGGTGAGAGGACTTGACTCGCCAAGAAAGACGGTTTTATGAATCGCATCCTCCGCTGTTGCGGGACGAGTGAGTGGATACTGAGATCTCTGTCCGGGTAATGGAAATTGTCCCTGTATAACTCGGGAATCCAACGCATTTGTTGTGTCATTGGGCGTTGTGGGTGTTCGAGCCGATACCTTTTTCTTTCGCCGGGGATATCTACCTAGAATGAGTATAAACTCGAACAATTATGTATGATTTGCATACTTTCCGCGACGTGAAACCCCTACTTCGCAAGCGAGATTCCATGAGACGCAGTTTTGGCAGGGCTGCATTTCTAAGACGTTGCACCGCACGCGACGCGAGTTACATGACAGGCATGCTTTCTTTGCCCGCGTGCGAGGCCGATCTGGACTCTCCGTCTCCATAGGTAACAGAAGAATCGGCTGTTTCGATTCAAATAATCTTTGAATATCCAAAAGGTCAGGGATTCTTTTGTCTTGAAAAAGGTGGGGCTCGGCTTCTTCGGCTATATGACCTCGGCGTTTTACCGATGTCTTGATATTTATTATAGTGGCATTTCTCCCTCTCTCTTTTCTTTCCGTGTTTCGTTCTGACATGGTATGGTTGAAGCTGGTCGATAATTCTCTTTCATCCCTTTGATATCATAGCGTTCAATTGTTGGTCTTTTGCATTGAGCATAACCACAAACAGACAACGGACACACGTAACACGCTGGACACAGATGCCCATGGCTTTTCCTTTTGAGACTCTTCATTAATGCATATTTATTTGACGCCTTAATGCTTTTCACGGTTTTCATTGCGCTTGAAACACTCTATCTTCTCCCCCGCATCAACCACACCGAGCTACCCAGTCCAATGCGACCAGTAGCAACTCATGTGTCACTATCTCCAATCACTCTCGGCCTTTCAATACAAAATAATGTACCAGGTACTCAAGTTTATGCAGAAGATTGTATTGGATGAGTGGGCAACACAGCAGACCAATGAGAGGTCACACCAACCTGGGCAATATCAGGGAATATATGATTACAAATCTTATTTGAAGAAGAATTGAAAAAGGAAAACGGCTTCGGGACCATTAACTCCCTGTGAATTGATGCTGCTTGCAGATGTATATAGATTAGAAATGCATGATACCAAACATCTAGACGATATCTGAGGAGTATCTGGGGATAGTTCCAATCTTAGATAGTTAACAAGATGCTTACATGTATCGTGGAGTGGATCACGATCGGAATTCATTCCCTTGACAGACTTCTGACCGAAAAGACTGCCGATCCACGGTGGAACTAGGTGGGCCTGAATTAGTGACCAAGGGTTGTACTTTGAGAATATAAAAGCCATGTCCCTCAATTATTAAACATAAATTATCTTCCGGATTACAGCTATCACTGGTATAAATCACATTGTTTCACTATGTCTCCAAGATTTCCCAGCGGAATTGTCGACGTGTCACCTCTTGGGACGCCAATTCAATTTGAATTCAGTCAGCGCAAAGCCTCCAATCGCTTTTTGAAGGCCGCTTTGACTGAAAGAATGGCCTCCTGGTCTCCAACTGATCTTTCAGCTCGAGGTATTCCCAGCCAAAATCTCATCAATCTTTATCGTCGGTGGGGGGAGGGTCAATTTGGACTTATCCTTACCGGCAACATTATGATTGCATACGACCAGCTTGAGTCGCCGGGAAACATGATCATCGATCTTGAGAATCCATTTGCTGGTGGACGATTTGAGGCATTCAAACAACTGGCCACTGCCGCTAAGAAGCACGGAAGTTTGATCGTTGGTCAGGTCAGCCATCCTGGTCGTCAGACATTTGAGAAGCTGCAATCCAACCCAGTTTCTGCTAGCGATGTCCAGCTCGTCATGGAGAAATTTGGCGCATTTGGAAAACCCCACGCGGCCACCGAGGAGGAGATTCAGGATATTATCCGCCGCTTTGTTCACGTAGCCGTCTATCTACAAAAGGCTGGGTATGATGGTATTCAGCTGCATTCCGCTCATGGGTATCTCCTCGCTCAATTCTTGTCCCAGACAACGAACAAGAGGACAGATAAATACGGTGGCAGCTTGGCCAATCGTGCACGGATTATTGTGGAAATTGCGCAGGCTATTCGTCAAGCACTCCCGAATCCCGGCTTTATCATTGGAATCAAGATTAACTCGGTGGAATTCCAAGCCCATGGATTCACCCCCGAGGAGTCAAAGGAGCTATGTGCGATCCTTGACAGCACGAACTTTGACTTTGTCGAATTGTCTGGTGGAACTTATGAAGCTGGTGCCTTCCAGCACAAACGGGAGTCTTCGCAGAAACGAGAATCATTCTTCTTGGAATTCGCAGACCTCATCGCTCCGGCTCTCAAGCGCACCCGCAGCTATGTGACCGGGGGATTTTGCACAGCTTCTGGAATGGTCCAGGCCCTTGACACAGTTGATGGCGTTGGTCTTGGCCGTTCTATTACCCAGGAACCTCGCCTGCCAAAGGACCTGCTTGCCAGAACTGTTCAGGGTGCGATCCAACAGAAGATTGATCCCCAGGACTTCTTTAAGACAAGCCCCGCTGCGGGCGCACAAATGTTGCAGATCGCACAAGATGAAGAACCTATTGACCTGAGCAATGACGCCAACATGGAAGTTTTCATGAAAGGCCTTGGGGAATGGGCGCAGCAGATGCAGAAAGATGGGGCTGCAATGAACATGTACGGCTATGCTCGGCTTCCCAAGGGTCAGCCATTCCAAAGTCATCTGTGAAAATAATACCAAAGAAAGTAGGGAATATTCACAGTTGTGAATATCTCCCTTCTTTTATTTAGTTGAGACGGTCACATTAATTAATGTTCTATTTCACCGCCCCCTAACCACTCAATTCTAGTCCTTTTGGCCTGACTTTTTCTTTTATAACAAAATCAAGAGCCTGAAACATCTGTCTATAATATAATATAAAAATTTATATATATATATATATATAGAATGGTCTAAGGGGGTTTAACAAGCACGGGTTAGATATTAAATATTGGGCTCGCTGCTCTATATTCACCGGATATAGGCTCTCTTAGGTTAGTTTAATGGGTTCTAAGGGTTAGAATATAAAATATAAGCTCCTAATTGATATATATATTTGTTGAAATATATGTCCTTCAAGTCAAGATATATGTTTCGTGAGGTGCGGGTCAAACAAAGCCCGACTCTCCCAACCAATCGTAGCACTAGCTATCTGTATGTTTAGTTGCGTCTAACATGGTTATTGATACCTACATACTTTTACCACTATTGGGAATAAGAAAATTAAAGTCCAATCTCAACCAGCCCACAACATTGAGAATACGCTTGTCTACCTAGTGATGTTTGTCTTTTTCTCATTGTTGATAAGTATATCCGAACAATGCATGGTTATGTATGGCTAACTACTATGTAGGGTATGTAGGGGTTGGCTTCGGCAACATCAAGACATCCCTGCCGAGGAATGCGGATGGGCTTCCCGCATTATTGGAAAGCAAAAACAAAAACATAATGACAGATGAATTTGCTGAGCATTTTCAAGTTCTTGGCCCATTGGCGCTGATGTTGTAGCAGCATATAGCTAACCAGGACATCCCTCACTGTTGTTCTTTCCAACATCCGATCATTGTCGACAGCATGCACTTCCATACCACCTTGCACAGCGGCCTAGCTATTCTTCCAGTAGTTCTAGGTACCTGGCCTTTCTTGGATACCTTGAAAGAGATATCTGCAGTGCCCTACCGCAATGAGCAACCTAATGTGAAAGTTGAGGACGTCTTTCAATTTCCCAACAATGGCTCATGGATCGACAATATGGTTGTTCGGTCAGACGGACACCTTCTTTTCACGCGTCTAGACACCCCCGAGGTTTGGCTTTTCAATACCACGAGCGCAAACGCGACGCTAGTCTACTCGTTCCCCAACGTCACAAGTTGCTTTGGAATCAGTGAAATCGACGACGATATCTTCGCAGTTGTTGTGGGTAATTTCTCCTCCAAAACCTTCCAGCCAGGTGCAGGCTCGTTCTCACTCCATAAACTGGACTTCACCAAGTTCGAGGCCGAGGGGAGCGAGCGCGCGCTGGAATCACCAAAGGCCTCAGAGATCGTCGCAATGCCCGATGCGGATGCTCCGAATGGCATGGTCACATTCTCACGGGGGTCGAACTTGGTTCTCATTGCCGATAGCCCCAAGGGAATTATATGGAAGGTCGACACCAAAACAGGAGACTATTCTGTCGCACTGAATCATACTACAATGGCTCCGGCAGAGGGCCAGGCTCTTCCTTTGGGTGTGAATGCCCTGACAGTCTTTGATGACTATGTGTACTATACCGGCACTACACGGATGGTGTATTGTAAGGTCAAGGTGGACAAGGACGTCAAACCAATCGGAGATTTTGAAATCATTGCTAGTGGGTTCCTACCAGATAACATCGAGATGACCACGGATGGCACTGCGTATATCCCGACAGCTCCCCAGAACTCTGTTGTGCGCCTCACACCTTCGGGCCAGATCTCCCTCGTTGCGGGTGGTCAAGTATCCACACAACTGGCAGGTGCAAGCTCGGTTCGATTGAGCAAAGATCAACAGATACTTTATGTCGGCACCAACGGTGGTCAGATTGCGCCTGTTTTGGGCTCATTCATCGAGCCCGCAAAGATTGTCAGAATCACGTTCGAGGAATAGAATAGCAGTTAAAAAACTTGACGGGGCTGAGAAAATGCTGGTAGAATCACTGTGTACATCCGAAGTGGATGGTAGACGAATATTCATGGGAATGTAATAATCGGACTTTTTGGATAGCTTATTAGATACTTGGACTTATCAAGCACTCTGATCCTGAATGCAATTACCTTCCTGTGATGACTGGACATCTCAACCGCCATATTTCACACCTCAAGTTGTACGGCCAAGTTAATCATGCGAGGGTATCAACCTTGCGTCTGTCATAGGGTCGAAAGTGAGACCGAGTACCCGCTCAAGTGATAGCTCCTCTATTGGCCCAGTGTTGTGTATCTTTCAGTTTTGGGTCTCGATCAAGAAAAGTAAAGGCAGGCTTGCAGAAGACTCATGAAGATGGAGGCGTCCCGCGAGGAAAAAGCCCAAATATCTTGCACATTCCTGTAGTCATGCTGATGCTCGTTCCCCAAGGGATACAGATAGCTGGTTATGACCTGACATTTGATCGACTAAGACCTCGGTGGAGCCGTGTCAGCCATGTTCGACGCCTCGCCGTTGCTTTCCTCGAGTTTCACGGGGGAGAGGTAAATCTCGGACTTTGAATTTAGGTCCTGCGATGACTGGGCATATGTGTATGTAAAGGTAAGGCCAGGCTCGGGCCCATTGAACAATACCTGTAGAATGGCAAATACAGGGCCCAACGTCCTACGGTCGTCATGCGAGAAACATTGCCTATGAATATATCAACGAGCTCACACATCCATAACCATATGATAGTGCCGATTTAACTGCGCGAAGCTCACATCATTTCCGCAACCTGTCCTTAGCGGCCCCCCTTGATCAAGTCGGGAGGAAAGGCACACCTCATTGCGAACATCATGGCACATACCACAGTAGTACATATGTACGACATGATCCAGTCCGCGAATTTGACCCTGCATATGGCTCTTCACATTCTCCATGGAGACGAAATCAATGGTTCATGCCATAGAGACTCAGCTGATAAGTACCACCCGAGCCACCAATGCACAAGGTGAATATGCCAAACCACCGCTTCGACTTGACCGTTGTGGAATGTCCACAGATAGGCCTATGCACCACAGCCTTGATGTCTGCCATATTTTATAGGGGAACAGGCTCCGTGAATGACATCGGTCAGGCTGGAATGGGGACAGATTGGGGGCACGGATGAATATTGTGAGCTCCCCAAGCTCAAACGTGATACGTGCCGTGCATATTGCGGAGCCTACTCTGTGTATTCATCCGTGATCAACTTGGGTGAAACTCGGCGGATTTGCAAATTGCACCAACTCGATGACTATTTCGTGATGTACGCAACGTGGGGTACGCAACGTAGTGGGCAACGATGAAATCTAAAACAGTAGAAACTGACATGTTGGAGTCTAACTCCAGCAACGCTTTTGTCCCTCAAACGACTGAAACAGTTCCCGAGGTCCCTGCTCAGTGGGGACCAAAAACAATTAGGTAAGCAACATCCGAGGATGACGTCATAAGCCCAGGTAATGTCTCTCCGCGTATTTGAGTAACAGAATGTCGCAGCCTTGCAGGGCCTTGCAGGGCAAGTTTCTGTCATACTTTCTCCGCTTTCCAAGATAAAAATGCCTGGACACTTTGGCCAAAAGGTACTCAAGACCTTGGGTCTGAACGACCATGCTCATCAGCAGAACTCTTCGGCGGTTCGCCTTTCAGGCAAACCAGCCGTGAACAACGATGAACGCGGATTATCTTCACCTCCCAACAATGGCACATACCCCCGTCTCTGCAGGCTCTCAGATGGAACTATCCTATCGTCCTTTACCCGATTCCCCGATGGACAACGCTCTCTTCGCGTCGCAAGAAGTACTGATAATGGCCTCACCTTCGCAGACTTCTCTGAGGTCACACGCGGCGCTGGCGACGTGGATAACATGTTTTTGTGTGAGGTGGCTCCGGGGACAATACTGGCGGCTTTTCGCAATCATGACAAGGGCCCAAATGGCCCCACGCATTTCCGCATCACTGTCTGCCGGTCTACGGATGGTGGTCGGACCTGGAAATTCGCTTCACAGGCAGCCGAGAAGCGCCCTCCTTTGGGAATTTGGGAACCATTCATGCGTGTCGGGCGCCAGGGTGAAGTGCAGCTTTATTTCTCGCAGGAATTCGCACATAACAACCAATGTACCATGCTGGTCGTCTCGCGGGATCAAGGAAGTACCTGGACTCAACCGACCTGCCTGCATGGTGACCAAGATCCGCTTCGCGATGGAATGTGCGGCATTGCACGAACTTTCGACAACGGTCGCGAGGCTCTTCTCATGGTATTCGAGACAACCCGGTACGGACCGTTCAGTGTTGAAGCGCTTCTATCGTATGATGACGGTGCCACCTGGGGTTGGCGCCATGAAGTTTTTCGGCCACGACAAGGTCATAATGCAGGTTCTCCCCAAATTGCCTCTTTTGCGGATGGATCTATGGCCACAATATTCATGACAGACGAAGACTCCAAGCACGTGGAATGGGTAAAGAATGCCTCTATCAAGGTTGTATTTGCTAGCCAGCCGGTGGAAGGGCGCGTCCAATGGAGCTCGCCAACTCTTCTCTCCCCGGCCTCCAGTTTCTGGCCTGGAATCATGGCATTGGATCACCACAATGTGCTGGCCGCTTATGATCGTGGTGGACCCCTTGCGAAAACCATCACCTGGCACCCTGCGTAAACATTTGATTTCCGAAGTACTTTCTATCTAGCGAGTCTAGAGACGGTTCCATGGGTTTCTTCATATCGTTTCTTGCCCAAGTGGGCGTATTATCCTTCAGATTATGGTTCACTGGACGGCCTCCGTATTTATTCTTTGCAAATTTCGAGTTGAGAGAAGGCCCCAGGATATGAATAGCTGAATCCATACCATGCCAATTATGCCATCTCTTGATCAAAAACAGGGCCTCCTCGGTAGTCCACTCCACAATCATATGCTGCTATATCCATATGTAAATGTATTCTCTCTTCATAGTCAAAATTCTACTCCAGGAACCCGACAGTCATCCGAGACTGACTTGAATTTGCATCTCATCCTAGGTATTTGACCACGTTTCAGATGGGATGCCGGGAGTTCGAGGTGGCGTTCGGTTTTCGGCGGATATAAACTACTCCGGTCTTTCGGGATTAGCCGAATGAGGAAATTCCCCTCGGAGTTAATCTGATAATCTGATCAGATTACAAAAAGGGCCAGAACCCAGGGAAATTTATAAAGGGTTCTTCTGGCCAATCTTGGAAGCTCCTCTCAAAACTTCATATTTCAAAATGGAAACCTCACTACGGAATATTATTGTGGTTGGCGGCTCGTTCGTCGGACGTGTGAGTTCACTCTTCTGTCCGAGAGTCTAACCACTAATGTCAATACAGACCACGGCTCAGGAGCTCGCACGCGTCGTGCCTGCAACACACCGGGTACGCTACCATCCAGGGCCTGCCTTGAAGACGAAGCTAATATTTTATGCAGGTCCTCTTGACTGAGCCTCATAGCCACTTCCACCATCTTTTCACATTTGTGAGTAGACTCGAATAGCGGGGGGGTCATTCTAGTACATCCCCCAGAGCTAACATGGCCCATAGCCTCGGTTTGCAATTGTTCCAGGACAAGAGCACAAAGCGTTTATTCCGTACAGCGGGATCTTCAATGCTTCGCCCAACCCCTCCTCCCATGGCGTAGTTCAGGCTCGCGTTTTGTCGGTCCAGCCTACCCATGTTGAGTTGGACCATGAATGGCAGGGGTCGAAACAGGTTCCATTTGACTACATCGTTATTGCGACTGGCACACGTCTCTCTAAGCCTGCAGCTATGGATGATGATGATAAGGCATCGTCAGTCGAGTATTTGCAAAAGCATCAAGGTGGAGTTAACAGAGCCCAATCGATTTTGATTGTCGGTGGCGGTGCCGTCGGCGTTCAAATGGCAACCGATCTGAAAGAATATTACCCAGAGAAAGAGGTGACCGTGGTTCAATCGAGGCCGCAGGTGATGCCGAGTTTCCACTCCGCACTCCATGACCTGATTAAGAGACGATTTGATGAGCTGGGAATTCGACTCATCACTGGCTCTCGAGTCACTGTTCCACCGAGCGGATTTCCCAACGATGGCAGCATCTTTGATGTTCAACTCACAAACGGTAACACCGAGTCCACTCAATTCGTCATCTTAGCCACTGGGCAAACCCCAAATAACCAGCTAGTGGCTGACTTGAAGTCTTCCCGCCCGAACGGCGAGTCGGTCGTCAATCCGGATAATGGATTTATTCGCGTTAAACCCACCATGCAGTTCTTGGACGAGCAATATTCGAACTTCTTTGCTGTGGGTGATATTGCAGATACTGGTGCCCAAAAAGCCGCTCGGCCAGGCTCGGCACAGGCAGCGGTTGTTGCGAAAAACATCCAGGCGTTCATTGAAGGGCGCGTTGCGGAGGATACATTTGTCAAGGGACCTGGGGCCATTCATTTGACACTTGGGATGGTAAGTCAACCACGCCTTTATGGAACCTCGTCGAGATTTGACTGGGCTAACCGCTGTTTTTTCAGAAACACAACGTGATTTTCCGCAACCCCAATACCGCAGAGGGTCAGACAGAGCCTTGGATCAATCTAAAGGATGAGTGAGTTCCTTATTTTCTTGCACCACCTCAGTAGAAGCTAACATGTTCGCCAGTGGCCGAGAGGATATGAATGTGGAAGCTATGTGGGAGAGGCTGGGTATCTCGGTTGAGAACCCTCGTCAATATCACCTGTAATCTTTCGAAACATGAGTGGAATATTTTAAACTTAATGTTGCCATCTTCGTTGAACCCATTTCTTTTCATATTCAAACGGGAGACTTGGCTCATCTTTGCCTCGGCCATTGCACAGCATAATGGAGAAGGTCAGCTACACACAAATATTATTAATAATCTTCAGTTTGAATAGTCGAATAAATCTGACAGGCCGCTAGATATCCCGGCGCCTTACTTTTCCGAAAATCCTAAGTTCTCCTTTTATTCGTTTCATTTCTTCTATAAAGTCTAACAAGCTTTCCAGACGAAGTGCTTTATGCTATTAAAAAATCAAATACACCGAGGACAGCCTCAAGTAGACCATGTGGACCACTAGGGGGCACCGTTAACTAGATATAATGTCAATCACATCTTTAACAGAAACACAATTTGTGAGAGGTGAACGCACGGTTTGATGAATTGCATTCCCTCTTATGGGAGAAATATACGGTTGGAGCTCGAGGAGGAGATACCCAGCCAGCTATTGATTGCGTGAATAGCATGGCTAGCCCTAATATTCCCTTTATTAATATAAATGACAGCAAATTAATCATCATTCCCGTCCGTGGTCGATATTCGTGTTAGATTGCACACAGAGACGGTTTTCCGTGATAAGCTTGCTCAAAAACCCCGTTGCCATCTTGTACTTATACTGTGACCTTAAGAATATTAATACGTATCTTGTGAATTTACCAACCAACTTTATCCATCGCTTTGTAAATCCACAATATACACATTATTTCCATAGATTGTGCATCGATGATTTCCGACGGGTTTGTTCTTGATCTGCACTAGCCTCACATCACAATAGTATTGCGCATTATGTGAGGGGATTTGTGCTAGATCTATTTGGAAGCTTGGATATGTAGGACATATGCCAATGAAGGTTACCTTGTCCGCGTATCTTTGAAATATGAGAGTACTTGGATTGTACGCTACCTGACAAAGGTTTGATTTAGGCTTTGGATTTTGGATACCATCAATCTATTTGAGTAGATGTATTCACAATCTCCCAAGACACCAAGGGACCAAGGCACCAATGTCTTCATGATGGACGCATGTGGTCTACGTCTAAGAAACGAAAGGTGACCAACAGGTGTGATTATAATTGCTAATCTTGATCTAACCACTGCCATGAAGATCCCTTAAATTGCTCCATGAGGGGAAAGGGACAAAGAAACAAAGGTCTGAAGGCCACATAGTGGCAAAGAGAGGTCTGTCAACCTGAATGCGAGCATGCTAAGCCTGAATGCATATGCATCACGTACAAAATACAAAATTCAAGAAGGATCCAACCAAACACGCTCAAGCTTTGTAGGGAAAAAAAAAACAGAATATTGAACACTAGAGCTTGGAACCGCAGTCTTAATTCAGATGCAGTCGACGCTTCCACTTCATTCCACTCTTGGTCATTGCGCGCTGGGTGCGCTCGAGAGGGTAGTTGATGGGGGATTCACCACCGGTGAAGATGAAGAAATCATATAGGAAAGCACCAATAAACCCACCGCTTAGAGCCCCAGCCCAAGGCCCATAGAACCAGTATGGGTCAGTGAACAAGGTGTTGGGGAAACCCACAGCTAGAAGCGCAAGCCGAGGACCAAAATCACGACTCGGGCTGAATGCAGCTCCGGTTTGGTAGCCAAAGCACATACACAGACAAGTAATGACCAACCCAATGATCAGCGAATTCATACCAGCACCCGGTGGGGCGTTCTGATCGTCACCAAGAGCCAGAACGGTGATGATCAAAAATGCTGTACCCATAAACTCGTTAAAGAACGCCGTCGCAGGACCAATCCACGCCTCACGTGAATTGGTCACGAAGCTATTGATGATACCGGTGTCTGCGTTAAGGCGGAGATAGTTCTGAATGGATTGATAGTAGATACCATACGCAGCAAGACCGGCTAAAAAGGCGGCTAAGAACTGGGCAGCGAAGTACTCCGGCATCTTGCGCTTAGGGAAACCACGGTAGAACCATAGTACCAGAGTAACAACGGGATTCAGGTGAGCACCAGAAACACCACCACAAATATAGATGCCCATCATAGTCGCTAGGCCCCACGCCCAGGAGGTTGTGTTAGGGTTACCCTGGTTGGCGACAGTGACAGACAAATCGATACAGAAACCCAAGGTGAGCTGCACAAACACCCCTAGGGCCTCGGCGAAAGCCTCACGGTGGTGTGTACGGATAACAGACCAGACGGTGTGGTTGTTATGCACTTCATCCTCGATCAGATCCTGCACGAGCGGGTGCAGATCCTCGGCGTACCCTGACTTTTCTAGTTCATGGGCACTCAAAATTTGTTCTAGCCTTGTACCTAGGTATTGATCTTCCAGCGGGCCATTACCGACCTCTGGCTGCTCCCCCGGTTCCTCGTCGACTAGGGAGTCTCCCTCCTGTACAATCGACAGTTGGTCTTGGGGCATATCCCCGGCTGTAGGTCGTCTTCGCCGGACTGACGAGGTACGTGACATGCGGGAGGTCTGTCTAAGGGAGTTCCCATCACCGGAGAGCAACTTATTCATAAAATTGGTCTCACGCTGCAAGCGAGCATCGTCGACCTGCGCGTTCATCTTCCGAGGGTCCACCGTCTTATCAATGCGACCCTGCTCGATATCATTGGCGTCGACGTCGAGGTTGAGTTTGTCCGAGTTCTCCGTGGGACGCTGTGCATTTGCTAGGTTCTGCAAGAGTTCTTGCTTGGTCGGTACCATTCCCGACCGCACCACACGGGGCAATGGCTTGGCTAGAGACCAGACTGGTCTGGCATTGGACGGCTGTTCATAAGATGGATTCAGATCCGCATAGCCCGGTTGGACAAAGGGCTCCTGAGCCAAACGCAGCTGGGGCGTTTCATCCGGTCCAGCTAGGGTGAACCTGCCTTGGGTACGCTGCGCAAGGGTAGTGCGGGGAGCCAAGCTGGGCACTCTGCTCTCATCACTGCGTCTTGAAGTGACCGAGCTACGTCGTCGCGCACCACTGCTCTCATTGGCACCGATGGCTCTCGTGGGTGAAATATAGTCCGTATCGCTGGCATCTGGGTCCTGGCCCGGTGAGTATGGGGACTGAGTATCAGACTATAAGATATGAGACGGTTAGATGTTAACTTTCCGTGAACAGGCTTAGACTCACTGTCGCCCTCGCACGGCTACCCTCCCCATCCATAATGACTACGTCTTATTTGAAAGGGATCTAGCCGGATGATTGGCCAAGTTGAGAAGGGTCCAGGTATTCCGGCCAAGAAACAGGCAGCGAACTAAAAAAGTGAAGCACAAAAAGGGAAGGGTTCAAGTAAGAGGGAAAAATTGAGCCATTCATTATCCAAAAAAACAAAAACCAAAAAACCTGGAAATTCCTTCTCAAGTGGAACCCTCCAATTGAACCAGTTACGCGATGGCACAAAGATCTTCATTGAACACTTCAATTGGCGTGCACGATATGGGTTGGTGGAGTAGGCGATTGGTTGACGGCATTTGGCAGTTCCTGTCCTGATCCACTGAGTGGGCTCCGCAAAAGCTTCGCCTCATTGAAGTATCTGGTCTCAAGCGTGCCGTCATACCCGTTTCAATGCTTGGATTTATTAAGTGTGGGCCTATAAGTTGGCAAATCTGCTGAGTACATGAGCTGTCAGCAAAGTTGCGGTCCCATGGCAAGCCCATCCCAACCCATCGCAGAAATCTCGGCAGGATAGTTCGGTAAAAGAGCTAAAACACTGTGGGGGAGATCTGATCCAAGGTCCATTTCGTGGTTGCTACTCTGTATAAACATGATTAAGAAGGCCTGCGCAATTACAATCCGTTGATGTCTGCAGGATAACACCAATATTGAGAAAGTTCTTGGGCCATATCCGTTAGCTGTGTTCCAATTCCAAGATTGGTGGCACGGGAATCTTCAGGTGTCCCTTATTTTATAATGGAGTTGCTGCATAAAGACCTAATATCTCGGTATAAACCTTCCAAGGTGTCTCATTTGAAAATTAGCAAATCAGCAAAACACAAACAGCAACTTCCAGTAAATCCACCTAATTAAATTTCGAATTATACTCTGTATGGGTGTGCATAGTTATCGGGTCTTGATGACCTGGATTTGCCACGCAAGTTTTTCATAGTGAACCTTTTGAGCTTATTAAACTGTGACAGGATTTTGTTTCTGGTATTTCAAGTATAAGATCGGTATCTACGGAGTACGGCGTACGGAGTACCTACATAAGTATGTATCTATCCATTGTGCCTAGGGCATCAGTGCACTGACAAAACCGCCAGACCATCGCCTAGCATTCTTTGAGAGTTCTTGTAAATTACAATGTCCACTAGGTGGATGATAGTGGGTCTGACCAAGATATAACAACCAACGAAAATCAAGTGGCGAAACTAATTCGGAGACCCGGAATCAATAAATAGTACGGAGTACGGAGTAGAGTAGGGATAAAAAGGGGGATTTAATTTCCTAGAAGTTCATCGGTGTTTGATCGGATACCTCGAGAGCGCTCCTTTGTTCTTCCAAAACACTGTCGGGGGTCTCCTCAGGACCCACCGAGACGAGGAAAAACGCGAGAAAAAGGAACTTTGACCAGCCCGCCGGAGCTCCGCGGACTCAACCACTGCCATGGATATTGATTTCTGTGCGGAATTAGCATGTAGTGGTAAATGTAGGGATATCGTTCTATAATGTCTTCAATAAATTCCGGCGTTAATACGGGAGCAGACCGCATTAGGCTTGTAAAATCTGCCGTATAGATTTGATCCGTATGAATACAGCATCACTGACATAGAGACAATACGACATAAGCCCTAACGCCGTTTGTTCAACTTGCACTCGTCTCAGCGAGAAATACTGCTATAGCAGGAATCATGACTCATTGGAGCGACCGGTGATCGGTTTTTGGTGGGACTTGACTCGATCGACACATGGTCGTATCTCGAACACGGAGGAAGATGGGCAAATTGGACCTAGCAGATAGAATGTCCGCCAAATGATTGCGATATAGCAAATAAAGTACAGTAGGTAGTAATCTATTGAACTGCAAGTTTCTCATGGGCCGGTTCATCGCCAATTTCCATCATCTTCTTCTCAAGCAACCTTGTCATTTCGATCACGACCTCCCCATACTTCGGATCCGCATAGCAATTGAACAACTCGAGCGGGTCCTCCTGACAGTCAAATAACTCCCATTCACGACAATCCTCGCCTCCTGGCCGCGCTCCATCGACGAGCAGATCGTCATTGTACCAATAAATCAACTTGTACCGATGATTGCGCACTCCGTAGTGGGCATAAGCTTCGTGTTCGGCGTCATTATGCATCCAATATCTATGATAAGCCAGCTGATCCCAATCCGCGGGGCATTTCCCCCAAAATTGAGCGGAACGTTCGGCCCTGCATGTAGGTTGGCGTGGTGATGCCGGCGAAATCCAAAAATGTGGGCGCAAAATCCACATTGCAGACAATGTCACTGCAAACGGTGCCAGCTTTGATTTCTTTGGGATATCGAACCATCAACGGCATTTGGAAACTTTCTTCGTAAATGAACCGCTTGTCAAACCATCCATGTTCACCAAGAAAGAATCCTTGGTCTGATGTATAGACGACAATTGTGTTATCTGCTAACTCAGAATCCGAATCGAGCAGTTCGAAGATTCGGCCAACATTTTCATCAATGCTCTGAACGGTACGGAGATATCGTTGCATGTAACGCTGGAACTTGAATTCGGCCAGTTCCTTTTTGGATTCAAAGCGGAAGACGGTGCCGTCCTCATTGTCAATGAGCCTCAGCTTTCGAACTTCCTCGTCCGTCGGAGGGGAGGGAACCTTCCGCATACCACCAGCCATCTTCTCTCCGACCTTTCTTCGATCACCGTCAGGCTGCGCGAGACCAAGGTCTTTGTATGACAGGTCTTCCGAAACCCGCATTTTAGCGATTGCGGCAGCCTTTGCTCGGTTTTTGTAGTCATCCGAGAAGGTATCAGGTAGCTGGATGGGATCTTGGTATAGATCTTTGTGCTTCTCCTGATATTCCCAACTCCGATGCGGCGCCTTGTGGTGGCACATGACGAAAAACGGTTTGGAGTGGTCTCGACGTTTGATGAAATCGAGAGTCATATCTGTAATGATGTCCGTAGCGTATCCTTCCACGACATGTGTACCATCGGGACCAATGAACTCGGGGTCATGATATTCGCCTTGCCCCGGGAGGATGGACCAAAAATCAAATCCCGTGGGCTCATGTAATTTCCCCTCCCCCAAGTGCCACTTGCCAATCATGGCGGTTTGGTAGCCACCCCCTCGGAGCTGTTTCGCGACGTTCGGAGTGTGCCGTTGGATTTTCGAATGGAGGGACATCACGCCATTTACATGGTTGTGCGTGCCGGTCAAGATGGCTGCTCGCGATGGCGTGCAAATACTGTTGGTGACATAACAGTGATCAAAGCGCATCCCCTCATTGGCGATCCGGTCGAGGTTTGGGGTTTGGTTGATTGCAGCTCCGTAGCAGGATATGGCCTTGGAGGCGTGGTCATCGGCCATAATGAAGATAATGTTGGGTCGCGTGGACTCTGCATCAGCGGCCATGCTGGGCTTTAGTGTCAGCGCGTCAGCGGATGCAAACAATAGGTCAAGGTTCAGAGGCTGGAAGGGGACGGTGCGTAGGAAAGACGAAATTGTTAACGATGCGCTCGCAATCTTTGAAACGGATGGCTGGACATTGTGTCTTATTAGCCAAGGATTGTGCTTTAGAGGGAACACAATCTCCTCAAAGTTCAATGCTACATGATAAGACCCTGGTCTTTCGAAGGGGTTTCCCCGGACCAAACGGCTGTCGGAAGTTCATTGGAAGAAGACGCGGATGTCGGTCAGTCTGCCTCGACTTGGATTAGTCACCCCCACCCGCCATGTGCTCGTCCACTCAAATGAAGTGACACTATCGGAATGTTACTCTACCACCTCAACAGTATGGGGACTCTGATCAGGACTTTATTATGATCTAGGTGACTTGCACAATGCCGACTGCCGATCCAACGATGCTACCTTATTTGTCGGTTTTCAAATCGCCAAACCCTCGAGCGAAACAGGTCTGCCAGCAGTGCCGAGCTCGCAAGGTATTCCCCGATACAATTCAGGTCAAACCGAACTCAATTACTGACGGATTATCAGGTTGGCTGTGATGGCAGACTCTCTACTTGTCGCAACTGTGAGCGCCTGGGCTTCCAATGTTCGTTTACCCAGCCAGGTGAATCGCTTCGAGTCGCTAGTGTGCGATCCGGTCCAAGCACTGCCGAAAGACCCGAGCGGCTACGAGGGCGGAGTTCCTGTTCACAATGTCGCATGCGGAAGATCCGCTGCTCCAACACACACCCAAGTTGTGCGAACTGTATCAAATATGACAGGCCTTGTTCATATCCTGCATCGACGGGGGCCCAGCGACGCAACAGAAATTTCGGGGGACATGGGGAACATGTGGAACATGTGGAACATGGGGAAGAAGATCTACGGAGTGCTCCACCGCTGGGATCTCGAGACCCTGATGCTGCATTTTCGGAAAACGATTCAATGTCTGTTAGATACGGCTTACTGCCACCCAATCTAAACAAAGAAAACGCCCAGGAAGATCCATCACATAGTGAAGCGACAGAACTGGTCCGAAACTTCTTCGAGTATCTTTATCCAGTTCCTTCTTATGCATTTTTGCATCCTTCCACGACCTTAGCAAAATGTAACGGAGGAACACTGGAGCGACCACTCATTCTCGCCATTTGTGCCTTGACCTCTTTGCACAGGCCCGTACACAATATGCACGTCGACCGGGAGAAAAGTGCCATATGGGTGTCGAACGCAGAAGAGACCATTTGGAAATGCCTGGAGAATCCATCAATGCCTCGTTTGCAAGCCCTTTTGCTGACGATCAGCTATCGAATGGCAACAGGGAGCTATGAAAAGGCATTCATGTTGACTGCTATAGCCGCCCGCGCGGCATCTGCCATGGGTCTTAATCATGAGCAAACACACTTGGATCCGATTTTGGAGGAGACCAGGCGCCGGACAGTATGGTGCTTCAAGTTGCTTGAGTCATATTTTTCTATCGGGCTGACGGAATTTGAAGTCTGCCCCTTTGAGTGCATTTACTTACACCCTCCGTCATCGGAAGAGTTCTTTGGTTTGCTATGTCCACCCGGCTCTGAAGATTTTGCCATCTACGCGTTGAGAGATCAGAATGAGCTGGGGTCACTAAATATGTGTATTCGTTTGGCCTCTATCCGCAGGGACATTATGAAATTGACACGGGAGCTTGCTGTTTGCAGCGAGCCTTACTTACATCTCAAAGACGTGACTGCGGGCCTCGAGGAGATGCTCTGTGAACTCAAAGCCGAAATGCCAAATCAAGCAGGTCTCAAGACCACGGACCTGACGAATTTGATTGAAAGTCCGTGGCTACCCCGTCATATTATGATGGTTAGCTTATGGCATGGCTGCTACTTTGATCTCTATCGTATTTTCCTCCCTGGGTACCCTGAAGCTCCGCCGTCCGTGGTTCTAAGTACTATCGATGCGCAGTTTATACAGATCGCCACCAGAACCTGTATTGAACATGCACTGTCGGTCATCAATTTGTTTTGCGACTTGAATCAAAGCTGTACCAAGGCCCGGCTACTTGAATTTGCTACGGGGGTATGCGTTTATCACGCTATTCGATTGATTCTCTTTATCGCTCATTCATCGACTGAGCCAGATCTTCTTAGCCTTGAATTCGCGGTAAGTCGAGCGGAGCTATGCCTGGCAGCTATCAAGCGATTTTTCCACGGACTAGCCTTGGTACAACCAATCCTCGATGATATTGCGCAATTGATTGAAATATTTTCATCAAGCAATTCCGCCACAGAGACTCTATCCGTATTTCACAAAGTGAATCACGGTCGAAAGTCCGACACACGGATTCTATCCGCCGCACGACCCCGGCAACATTTAGCCGTCCATAGCGTCTTACAACAGGCCAAGTTTCTCACGGAGGAGCCTCTCGCGTAATCATATATTGCAAGCAATGTACGGTAAATATTGAGCTGGCGTTACATTAGTGTTTGGTATGGTTACAATTGAAGATGATATGTCTAGATTGAAGATGATTAGTGTATCTACTCCTGTCAACCTCATTTGATCATAATTGCCAATCCATAGACCGAAATACGCGATATGCCACCAAGTGTCATTGATTTTAAGTGTAGCTTAGGTACCTCGACCAATCCCCGCATCCTGGCATAGCTTCCCGATCTCATGCACGCGAGAACTTTATTTAACCTTGTGCGGCAGTCGGCCGGCATTACCCCATTAGGAAATTTTCTTTCTTTTTTTTGCTTTTCTTTGCTTTTCTTATCTTTTCTTTTCTCTTCAAAATTGCATATGCCCGACTCGCAAAGCGATTATACAGCTACGGATCAACTCCAAGACCATAAGAAATTCTTCTAGAATGCCAGAAGTCTCAGAGTAACAATCACAATCAACCTTTGCCCTCTTTCTCTGTCTACATGAAACCTGGTTTGTGTGCAGCCTTGACTACCCCACAACACGATAAGAAACATATATTAATATATAGTATAGCACGTGCTAGATGATAACAGTGTTGCCATAATAATTATTTATGACGCCATGTCACAATCCCTCCCCGTACTTCTGACCCTTCTGAGCGGTTAGAGGTCGTGTGCGCCAGTGTAACATCAAATTGATAACACTCTATGATGCAAAGCTAATATCGACATAAATGTAGATCCCTCCACCGAGAAAAAGAAATAAAAGAAATGTCAAGCTCTTTCTTCTCGCTTTTACTTCTACCGACACCACCCTGAACTCGACCTACACACAGGATTTTCTCCTCGCCATGGCATCCAAGGAGAACCCTATTAATAGGATGGCTGCTGAGACCACGAAAGAGCTTGCGACCGAGTCGGAGCCTTTCGATCGCGCCGCTAGCGAAGTCTCACCGCATATTACGGTCTACTCCAAATTCCTCGGCTGGTATGCCTCACCTTTATTCCAACTGGTTTTAGTTGCGCTCATCTGCTTTCTTTGCCCTGGCATGTTCAATGCTCTGAGCGGCATGGGAGGAGGTGGAATGACAGATGCAACACTAGTGGACAAAATGGTAAAGAGTTGCACGTTATCTGTGTTATTGAACTACAGTCATACTAACCGTCAATCACATAGAACACTGCTCTATATGTTACCTCTGCATTCACTAGTTTCTTTTCAGGTACGATTGTGAACCGACTTGGTGTGCGGCTCACGCTTGCCTGTGGAGGGATAGGTTATTGTATATATGTTGTCAGCTTGCTCACCTCGTTACACAAACACGTTCCCGGTTTCAACATCTTTGCCGGCTTCTTGCTTGGCGTCTGCTCGAGCCTGCTATGGACGGCTCAAGGCACAATCATGGTGTCATACCCATTGGAGCAACAAAAGGGACGCTTTTTCACTTTATTTTGGTCAATCTTCAACGTTGGATCATGCGTTGGGAGTCTAGTACGTCATCTTTGAATATCCTCTCTCCTTCACTTGCGCATCTAGGCACTTCCATGGAAGAGACTAATCGCAGTGTCTGTGGCAGATTGTGCTTGCCAACAGCATTAATGCGAAGACCAATGTCAACGTGCCAGACAGCACGTACATCGTTTTTGTCGTTCTGACATTCTTGGGCTCCGTTATTGGGCTCTTCGTCTCTGATGCAAAGAAGGTTGTCCGGTCGGATGGGTCGAGAGTCGTTCTGATGAAGAACCCTAGTTGGAAGTCCGAGTTTGTCGGCCTCTGGACAACCCTCCGCGGTGAACCCGCCGTCTTGCTCCTTTTCCCTATGTTCTGGTCGTCCAACTGGTTTATCTCCTACCAGACCAACTCCGTCAACAGTGCTTACTTCAACACTCGCACCAAGGCATTGAACACTTTCCTCTACTACATTGCTCACATCCTCGGAGCTTGCTTTATTAGTACATTGGATCTAAACTACTTCCGCCGCACTATCCGCGCTAGGGGAATGCTTGTCATTCTCTTCGGTCTGACGATGATCATTCATGGTGGCGGCTATGTGTTCCAGAAACAATACACTCGCCCCCTAGGTGGCGCTAAACCATCAATCAATACGGACTGGAGTGATCCAGGTTATGGGGGACCGATGTTCTTGTACTTCTCTTATGGATTCTATGATGTTGTCTGGCAGGGTGCAGTGTACTGGTATGTGCCCCCCTCTTCGTCTTCTCAGCATCATTTCCATCAAAACTTGGAAATCTAACCGAAAACAATACATTTAGGTATATTGGAACGCTCAGCAACTCCAGTCGAAAGAGTGCCAACTATGTCGGCTTCTACAAAGGTATCCAGTCTGCCGGCGCTGGTGTCATGTGGGCATGGGACTCAACGCACCCGGCGTATATGGCCGAATTTGCTAGTAATTGGGGTCTTTTGGCTGGCTCCGTGATCTGTGCTGCCCCCATGATCTGGTTCAAAATTAAGGATCATGTTGATATAGAGGAGGATTTGGTGGGCACAGACGAAAAACTCGAAGAGGTGGAGCCTACTCATGCCCAAACAGGTGATTTATCACGCGTAGCTTGACATTGGTGCAGCCACGAGGAATGGAGTGGAAATATGAGCATTAATGGGTCCTCTGCCGATAAAATAAACGACAACCAAGAGGGTTTTGAAAAGTAAACAGGCAACAGACAAATCAATCAATCAATCCACCAATCAACGTTCAATTAACCAGTTGCAGTCTAACTAGTTGCGTATGACTATGCTGCCGCTTTTCCAACTGAAGCAAGAGCTCGAAGCTAAACGCCGAGTGGGATCTTCCCCCGGGTACGGAGGTCGATCCTAGAAATTCTGTCTCATTATTTTGACGCTAGTATATAATTAGCCCTAGAGGTTTTATCAGTCTAAATCACATTCTTCCAATCCTCTAAAGTTTAATCCCAGTGCTCTACGGAGTAGATACTAAGCTATCCTAGCTTTACGCATAGCTTTCATTAAACTATTGTAGGCCACCAAGCATTTATCAGTTTGTTGGCGGGTTTCTTCCTCTTCTGCAATGATGATCCTTCTCATTTGGTTCGAGATTCGGTCTAAAGGTCTCGGGATCGGCGGATTCCTCATCAATATTTCTTGGCTTCAGCTACATTTCGTATCGATTGTCATGGCCTCTTTCACGCGCATTGCCGGTGTGGTATCTGAAATAAAAACAGGGCACAGTATGCCCGCCAAGTGCCAGAGGAGACCTCTCAAGCAACCATACACGTAACTCCCGAGAGCTAAAACCAACATTATATATATCAAGAAGTTTACCTCGGTACTTTCAATCCGTCCCATTTCAAAATTACCCCTCGTACCTCGACAACAAAGAATATCGTCTCAAAATGGCTTTGGCAAGAACCATGCGTGCACTATTGTTCAGCGGGATCCCATTTGAGAGGTCCGTTGGAGACATGTCAGTTCCAACAATTCAAGAGTCGACCGATGCCATTGTGCGCGTCACAGCCTCTGCCCTCTGTGGTAGTGACTTTCATATCTATCGCGGTACCAGAGTCCCCCAGGCCCCCTCAGACCCTATTGTTGTAGGCCACGAAGTAATGGGCATGATCTCCGAAATTAGCTCTGGTGTCAACTTCCTATCTGTCGGCAATAGCGTTGTCATTCCGGACCGCATAGATGACGGCCACCTGCTACCTGAACCGGAAACGTACACCACATATGGCTCTGCCCAACTTGGTGTTGCCAAGGTACGTGCAGCATACTACCTCCTGATCCCAGTTGCTAATATTTCCACTTTGAACAGCCGAGTACGTGCGCATGCCTTTCGCCAACAATGGCCTGATCCCAGTGCCGAGCAGCAACACCTCTGACCGACTACTGGATTATCTTTTCTAACCTGAAATCTTTCCCACTGCTTAGCAGGCAATTTTCGGTGCTGGTCCTGTTGGATTACTCTCAGCCTACTCTACTATACTTCGCGGAGCTTCTAGTGTGTATTCAGTTGACAGTGTTCCCGCGCGTCTTTCCCTTGCCGCCTCGATCGGCGCTGTACCCATTGCTTTCAATGAGTCGGACCCGGTGCAACAAATTTTGGCCATGAGCCTGGAGGTGGGAAATGCAGTGTGGACTGTGTTGGATATGAAGCAGTCAATGCGTCTCTGTCGCCGGAAAGTGATATCGTTCTGTGCAATATGATCGAGGTCACGTCAGTCAATGGTGGCGTAGGGGTTGCTGGCGTTTATCCTTCTACGGTTTATTCTGATCAGGGCGGTCGACCAGATGCTTTCGCTATGCCTGTGGGTGACTTGTGGACCAAGGCTTTGCGTGTTAGGACCGCACCATTTATCAGGAGCCACGAGCCGTGAGTCTATCCCAAATACGGACGCCTGAAAAGTAGCAGAGGCAATTGGATCGCGCAAAGTCCTCAGCTGCTCGGTTCACCTCAGCAGCGGACATCAGCATGCTCCTCCAGTGATTAGATGCAGTGTAAGAGATAGTGCCCTGTCAGCACAGTTAGCGTCAGTGATCAATGGGGTATTTGGCAAAGCGACTATACCACTCCAAGCTCTGCAGTGCCTCTCTCGATAAAATCCAAAGTTGTCTGTAGAGCACGATCATCCATTTCAGACTCCTTGTCCAAGTGTAAATCTTCCTTAGAGAATTTATACTTCAGTCGGAAGTATTCCTGAGCCCGGGCTTTGTATTTCGTCTTCTCTACGGAGAAATTCTTGGGCACTTGGTCGACAATGATATACGACGAACCTTCTTTTCTATCCCATGGGGGGGTGGACGACCGAGCCTGAGTGCGGGTTTCAATACATTACTTACCGGTTTTAATTAGATCTGGTTGGTTCCCGCAAATGTGGATACCCTCCCATTCATGCAAAATGACAAGGCTGGGTTCACTCCGCAGCTTAGCTTCGATGTTCATGAAACTTGGCCAGACGATATTTAACCCTGCTCTCTAGGTGTCCTCCAAATTTCAAGATCGGAACCCAGGTAGGACGGTGAGCAATCCATGGCTGAAGTTATTATCCAGAACGGTGCTAGCGTATGTGGGGCGAAAAGCAAATGGTTGGACCAGAGCGTTCTACCCTGGGTTACGACCTATTATGAGGTCTAACAACTTTCCAATTTTTACAGATTATAGAGAGTATAGTTATATATCTGGTATCGAGGTAGCAACACTTTAACCCAGGTAGGTATGATATAGTATATTATTAAATATGGAGATAGTTTTGATGTGGTTGCGATGGTGGAGACTACCCGACCGACAGAGAGCGGCCGACCAACCACAGCACTTTAATGCAAAACCTGAATAGTTACCCCAAACTTGATCAAATTCCTCTGTAACTTTGCTAGCACCTTTATAGTAAGAATTAGGATATACTGTAGAAATCATAGAGATAGCACCCAGGTAGAAAGTGTAGAATACAGCGTATGCCTTATTGGTCACCTTTACTATGGGAAACTTTAGGGAGTTGATACAAACTAAGACAGCCAAGTGGCTATTTTCCTACCCTGGGTCCTACCTGTAAACCGCGTCAGATCGATATAAAAATTTCAGAAGTTCTAAACGTGTATATAAACTGTCCACTGTGAGCTTCATTAATACTGAACCCAGGTAGAAAGGCTTTGAATCATAAATGAAAATCTAGACGTTTTTTGCTGGGGTGGTGGAGTTGCGACTATGGCAGCCGGATAGATAAGACCTTATCGTCACGGTGGATAATACCCGCCGCAGCACGCATGTTGACCTTCTATTCCTTAATGCATACAACTAATAGATATAGAATTTTTTGTACTCAGTATTATATGAACACCACAGTCAAGTGAGGCCGAAGTGAATTGCTAGTGATTACAAAAGTCAGAGATTCCTGGTTCTATTACAAAGTGCCGGTATATCAAGTACAACCACATTGGTATATGCATTATATATCTTGCTGTATCATACATCTAAACAGACTTTTAATTAAATTGATAAATACCGATCACAAACCAACCTTTCTTCTTCTATCATACCTCCGCTTCTGCGGCCCCTTCCCGGCCAGAGGGCTAGAGAGGGGGTATAAACCAACCATGACCTTCGACTGGAAGGATCAAGGAATATCGACACCGAACGAACAGGAAGCAATCCGGCTGCTCTCAAATCTACACTATACAGAGCAGGGAGCGTTAAGACAACTATCCCAGTTCGAAAGCTACTATAGTATAACATATAATCTACTAGTCCACAAATGTAGTCACCTACTCGCTCGAGACCTATCCAAAATTGATCTACTTCCACACCCAAACATTTCGGCAAATAGGACACCGTACCGAAACTTAGAAGCACCGAATGTAGCAAGAGCCAACTACACAGCCCAAACAAAGAAAATATAATAGCCAGTACGCCACCAAAAGTTCAGCTGGACCAGCACAATTAATCTACTAATACAGTTCATTCCTAACAGTAAACTGAATCCCCTACACACACCACTTACAATTTGTTCAATTCCTCCCAACTCAAATCCCTCAGCATCCGCACTATACAACTAGCTACAGTATACCCTCTATACACCCGTTCCGCCATAGCCAGTGTCATTCGAGCCAGAACCCTCTCACAGGCATCTGGAATCGTTATTATCGACGAATATGATCGCAAACCCCTTCTTGACGCACTCGAGGATGCGGACCTCATCATCATAGACCCCGAGTCCCACCCCTACGTTACCGACGATGTCATACACAGATACATCAATGAATTCACATTCCTTTTCGACCTTATGACCCACTCGAACCTTCGCCTAGTCACAATGGATGTTCTCGATGCACTAGATGACATTGCATCTCTCCATGCTTCCTTGGATTTCGCCAATCTCCGCGAGGATGCTGGCCGACTCATCCACGGTTGGACGTGCCTTCTAATCAGTCCCGACTTTGGGGCCGTTCCTCCCATCATCCACACCATAAAACTCTGTCTCCTCCCACCGCTGTACGTCTTAAGGCAAGGCCGCAAGGCGAAGTTCACAGTGGTAACCCCTTTCCACAAACAGTGATATACGCCCGGTCGCATAGTATAGGAGTCTTTTTTTTTTTGATATCTTCAAGGACATGTTAGAGTTGTGGGTTAGCAGGTTGACAATCAGCATATTTGACAGGCCTTGTAATATAATACTAGTATTCTCCGAACAAAATAATTGCAGCACCTTGGTAATACATAACCATAAGCCAAAGTCGGGTGATAATCATTCCAGGTAGTTAATTAGCCTTAAAGCCTAATACCAACATCTCCATATAAGCAAACAAGGTTTAAGACAGGTACTGTTAAGCATAAAACTCTAGATCTTTTTATCGGGGCTACCGTTACGACCGGGACCGCACGTGGACCGGGTAATAACTCTAGGCTACCTAATTGGACGAACAGTTCTTAGGCTTGGCGAGTAGAACCCCAGAACATAATGGATCGGGCAGCGGCATATACTGCAGCAGCTCCACCCATAAGGTTGATTTTTAGGCCGGATTTTAAAATCGTTTGCTAAATGTCAATTTTTTCATTCTCTCTCCAACTTAAGTCTGTAAGTTTATCAACTTCTATATATTAAGCACTAGCAGTAAGACCACTTGCTTCGGCACCTATATAGACGCACTAAGCGCCTCCAGTTCAGGGCTTGGTTTCGTATTCTTGCTTCGGTTAGAAGAAGCGCATGCATAGTCATACGTAACTGGCTAGACTGTAACAGGTTAATTGCACTTTGATTGATTGATCGCTATTGAGCGCTACTATACTACAGTCGAGATTTCTTTCGTGCAAAACTAAAAAAAGCTGGAATGCGAGTTTCTTTGGACGTAAAGCCACCAAGCCATGCCATGTTGCAGCCAGGTTTATTTTCGCGAGAAAGCCAAACAAAGACAACAATCCGAGTTTCTTTGGGTGTATAGCCATCGGGCCATACCTAAGCCTAGCCAGGTTATTTTCGTGAAAAGACTAAAAAAAGATAAAACCGCAAGTTTCTTTGGACGTAAGCCCCTAAGCAGAGTAATCCTTCATACACATAGTTTATCATCTATACTATATAACAAACAATCATACCTCAACCAATCATAAAGATCGTATTGAGTATCAGGATATAGTTACAACCCAATAAGTAATCGAAAGCTGGCTAGGGATTTAGACCAAGACGATGCAATATCAAAGAAGTAAAGTCTTCCCCGTTGCAACCATGAACAGTAACAATGAAACTCGTGGTGCAAACCATATCTATCCTTAAACCCAAAGCCAATTGGCACCTTTACACCATTCCTAGCCCGGGTCTTTGTCCACCATGTTATTTCAAGGATTGAACTTCTAAGAGTAGACCAAAATAGAAGCCTCCTAGTCTCAAGGACCTTAGAACCATTTGCTATTTATTTCGTCCTTTAAAGAAAATGAAACATACCAATGTACAAGTTAAATTAGAAACTAGTCTAGTATCCTAAGAATACTACTCGCGGTATTCCACACTTAAAGAAACTCTACCCAGTACTTCAATAAAGCATAGAATAGTATACAAAGCAATATAGCGCCAGCTTGTAAACCTAAGTTCGAGTGCAAATTGGTTTCGACCTCCTATATATTATAGGAGTATCTAAGCCAACTCTTCCTAACTCTACATTTTCTTAACTACCTGCTTTCAAGACTCCAATCATGCCTCCCAAACGCGCTTTAAGTCAACCACCAGTACTTCCCCGCCTCACTCGAGCGACAGCCTGGAGGGACGAATACCATCGGATCACTACACGGTATCTAGGGTTTATTAACGGCTTCCCATCCATACCCGAAGAGCCCAATCTTATAGGGCCTCCGCAGGATTGGAATGCTGGGTATCGTCGAGGACTCTTAGCCACCCGCGCTTTCGTCCTAAATACCAATACCCCGCTTTCCGAGGTTAGCAACCTTATCGCCCAACTTTGGGACCTTTTTGAGACAATAATCAGGGCTCGCAACCGCATTGTGGGTGCAGAGACGGTAGCGGATATACGGCGTATCCATGCAGTACGCGACTCCTATGACCCAGCCAATCTACGGGAGCACGCTCTAAGTCTCATTAGCGCATGGGCTGCTCTTGCCCTAAACCCACACCTTAGGACTACCTCACTGGTACTCTACCGACTGGGTGTTACCCTTCGTTGGGAGTTATCTGAACGAATCGAACATTATTGGAATGAGCACAACTATCCCACGATCCTCGACGAAAATGACCATAGCCAGGTGGTCGGAAGCTTTCGGGCACAGCTGTCTTCTATCGCGGCCGATTGTCAACGTGCCGCCCCTAATATCCGGCCTGTGACCCCGGAAGTCCGCAACGCTCTCCTCGCAGGGCTCCGAGAATCATTAGAGTTCTACCGCGACTCACAAAACCCATTTCTAGACAGAGCGGCCCGAGCCCGCGCAGCTGGAGCGGTTAGCAACGCGACGCGGGATCTCTGGATGCTCCTGAATACCTTCTTCCAAAGCGGCGGTCCGAACAACACTGGCTTCCATCACGACGTAGTCACCTTCCTTAGGAGGCTCGTCGAGATCTATGAGACAACCCTTTCGTTTATGGATATAAACGAGACCTTCCGTGAGGTCTATCCCCTCTGGCTTCAGATACTCGGACTTCCTACTCTTGCGGTAGACGCCCAATTGGAATATAGTATGGGCGTGCTTCTGCACTGGCCTACAGTTCCACAAGGTGTCACACAGCCCCCTAACTGGCAGGGCCCTTATTCAGTTGTCACACCTTATGTAGCAATCTCGTCATCTGAGTCTGGCCAGGGCTCGGATATAAACCCCGGACTTGACGGTGCTGGTGATCAATTGACCGGGTGGAGTCTTATCCGGTCCGGCCTACACCAGCAGCCACTTACTACGGATATGGAAGGCGTTGTCGCTGCTACCAATGCTGGAAAGCTCAAGTGTATTATTTGTGCTAAGGCCGTCCAGCTAGGAGATCAGGTTGTCTCCCTCCGTCCGCACTGCCGCCACTGGTTCCACCCCCGTTGCCTTGATAGTCTAATGCCACAGTTTACCGAGCACTGCCCGGTATGCGGTATACATGTCAAGCCGGGTGGTAACTGATAAGAGGGGGTATAAGTGATAGGTATATGTTGCGTTTTTCTGGTTATTTTCTTTTTCTTTTTCAACTTGATAGATAGTATATGTCTCTCTTTTAGTTATACTCAGGTTGTACGATCCAGGCTGTCCTTTGTCCAGCCACTGTTATCTGATTACGTTGACTCTTATACGTGTGCTTCTGACTTTATATAAATTATTTGATCTGTTTTTATTATCGTCGCCTTTTGTACCATTATTATAAATCTCATATTGTCCATACCTAGCACGATCCGTTTTTAACCGCGGTCAGAAAGTAGGGCGGATATAAAAGTGTAGGTATCGATCAACATGTAAGAGATCGACAAAGTCTAAAATATATTTTTGTCAACAATTTATGAAGTTCATCGAAACTCCGACAATTGGTTAGATTCCATCCAGTTTCACTATATAGAGCGTTTTACCTGGAACAAATCGATGAATTCCACGTCTTCTCAGATTGTCGCGGAACATCGAGAAGTTCCCTTTCTATTTCTTGTTGCATCAGAAAACCCGGCATAGAGCTTGGCGCATTGGAACGTCCCACCTTAGCTTCAGTTTTTTGCTCTCCATTTTAAATGGAAGATAAAGGTAGGTGTAATATCGCAGAGGAGTCTGAAAACTGTAACAGGTCACGTATGTGAAGTTCGGACATTCAGAAAAAAAGTCCATGCCCAAGGGACCATTTCGGACAAGATTGTTGGGGGTACTTTGTCTTGATTGTTGATACCTGTCTGTCCCGATATCCCGATTTCAATAGGATTCCTATGGCGATTGTAATGGGATTTTGACCTTTTCCAGCTTAGCCTTTGACGAAAAAAGACCATATGCGCATGACCATTTCGGACGTGATTGTTGGTGGTCCTTTGTCCTGATTGTAATGGGATCTGGACTGTTTTTGTGATATGCCCAAGTTCGGAGTTTCACAAAAAAGTCCAGATCCCATTGCAATCAGGGCAAGATTGTTGGTAGAGATCTTAGATAGGGAAGAGAGAGAGAGAGGAGAGAGAGAGAGAAGTAAGATCCCAGGGATTCTTATAGTAAGAGAGAGAGAGCCTTGGACCATTTCGGACAAGATCGTTGGTAGTCCTTTGTCCTGATTGCAATGGGATCTGGACTGTTTTTGTGATATGCCTAAGTTCGCAATATCACCTCACGCCAACAAAACACATAGAGATCGGCTATTGCTGACGACGAAGCATAGCGTCGTGATCCGAACCTGTTTGTATACGACTTGCGGGCATGATGTATGATGCAGGATGCATAACTGGCGGTCCTGGTGATACAGGGACTCGGTGAATCGGGGGCCAGGGGAAGCGAAGTGAGAGAAGTGACCGAAGTGAGAGCTGTATTGCAGAGAGAGGGGGGCACTCTGCGATGAATTGACTTTCTTTACAATTTCTTTTGTATTGTTTGCACTAGTTAACTATGCCGGCCGGTTTGTCGCCTTACAATTCAGGTTGCAGCACCTCGGGAAAACTGAGTCTTGCATACAGGGTGGTTGTATACTGGGGATGCACCATCATTTGTCGTCGAAGAGGAGGCTCTAGGGACGCTACTTCCGCATAGCAGCATGTATGTAATAGCGAGTTAAATCGGGTTAGTGAATTAATCATCATCATCATCATCATCATTATGAAGTATAGCGTCGCGAGCCGAACCTGTTCGTATACGACCTGCCGATATGATGTATGTTGTATGAAGCAAGAAGCAATATTAGAAAATATCAATTTAGGAAATTTTTAAAAATACAGGCAGAGTTATCGATTTAATTATAGGCCTCTCTACAATATTAAACATCTTATACTATAGTATCCAAGCTAAGCAATTTTCTCTTAGAGATTATGAGGTTCTACTAGGAACACATAAGCAGTAAGAACAGATTCTGTAGCATTGGATTGGAGCATAGCCGGATCCCCTATTAGAGGACCCGCATAAGCCTCTTATATCAGTATACCGACATTCTTAGCCACCATCAGAGCCTGCTCTACCTTTGATAATGAGTTCGATATGCAGCTCACAAAAACAACAACACCGGTCGCAAAACCGGAAGTCCGACATATATTGTATATACTTAGTCCATAGAAGCAGTTATATTGTTAAAGTTCGAGATAATCTCAAAATCACTCCGACAGTGACCTTCCGGCGAACACTCACGTCCAATAATTTGGGTAAATAGGGGTTGGTATTGAAGCACCCAGCATAGTATGTTCCAAACAAAAAAACCACGATAGATAGAGCGCCACTAAAAATTCACCCCTGCTAGTACAATTGATCTCCCAGCATAGTTCATCCCCAATAGAAAGACCAACCCCCCATATTTTGCGCTTTTATTCAATAAAATTCCTCCCAATTCAAATCCCATCGCATCGCACTATGCTACCACCTACACCATACCCCCCATCCGACAATGTCTACATGTACAATGTATCTCGGACTCGGACTCTTCCGCCGGCACCTGATATCGTCATCTTCGAAGAACAGGATCGCCTGCGCTTCCTCGACGCACTCCAGACTGCACGTCTCTCCATCGTCGACCCACTGTCCTACCCGAACGTAACCGATCTGGCTGTATGTCTGTTCGCACGCGAACTGATATTCCTCTTCAACGTTATGACCATAACAGACCGTCGGGTGGTAACAGTCGATACATGTGACGCCCTAGACAACATTGTATCTGTCTAGGCCTTACTCGATATGGACTATCTTATATCACTCAATGTCGCATACAGCAACACCGATCTCTGCAACTATATCCTGCGACTCATCAACGGTTGGGATATACTTTTACGAAGTCACGGCACTGGGGCTAGTCCCATCATCATCGACTATATGAAAACCTGTCTCCTCCCAGAGTTATAAGTCGCGACACCACGAGCCAATGTGACTCCGACCGAGCCATCCTTATTGTACAAACAGTGTTATATACCGGCTGGCAGAAGATAGAGTTATTTTTGCTAAGATATTATAAGATTTCCTTTGTCGGTACATGTTGGTTGGTCGATGGATAGGTGACAACGGGTCTATACTTGAGGGGCAATATTCTAGAGTGGTAGCATACCCTCCAAATAGAAGAATTTCTAGTTAATCGGGTTTAGGGCTTTAAGTCGAAGTCAGGTAGATGTCAATTCGGATAGTAATTGGTATAAATATTAAAAGCCCAATGGTAATATATACAAATTCTACATTATCTATAATAACTAGAATACGATATACAACCACCCAATATAGAATATCAAACCACCGGTAATATGCATTTAGATAAAGCAGAGACAATCAGAAACCACCGAGTAAAAGTACGTCGAGGTAGCCAAACCGGGATTAAAGAAAAAATAAAAACTCAAAGATCAGGACCACAGCATATACCAGCATAGGGTATAACACATCAGGGTCCAGATACATTCCCCATAGTTGAAGAGGTTAAAGCAGAACGAATCACAGAACAGAACGAGGAACCACACTTTGTCTCCATATGCCAGGATACTAGTCTAGTTGAATGGCCGCACCTCTCTCCCGTGGCCGGAAGACTCGATTGTCCCAGTCCATCTGACGGCGAAGGGCGACTTCCTCCACACCAGCATTCTGCGCAATCAAACAGCAGGTTTCCTGCCATGCGTCGTATGAGATAGTAGGCCGACGCTTCAGTCCGTCCCTTAGGAGGGCCGAAGATGAACGCCGAGCGGTCTCCTGTGGTGCACGGAAGCAGGCCAAGTTACCCGCCACACAACGCTGGCAGGTCGTTCCAGGACCAGGCTTGCAGAAAGGCCGCTCAAACACCAGGGATCTCTTGTCATCAAAGGCGACACACAGAATACAATGTAGACACATCTCCTCTGTACCGAACATTGTCGATCGTAGCGCCGGGTTGATCAACGCGAGTGAGAATCCAGTCCTCAGGCAGTCTAGGAGGGGAATTTCGGCAGCCTCCTGATATCTCGCAACCCATGAGATATCGCCTACAGCTGGCTGTGAGGCTGGGAGTTCCTCAATGTCTGAGCTGCGTGTGGATGAGACCGAGATAATGGATGTGCGGCTATTAGTCTGCCGGTGGTGGCTCCGAGCCGAGGACGGGACACCACTGGGGTGAGTGGTAGCGGGGGAGGGAGCTCGGGAAGATATAGGGGTTGAAACGGGCTCACCCAACCTCTCTAGCGATTGGCCGAATCGTGGAGACGCCATTGTGATGCGATGCGAGTTGGTGATTCGATGGTCGACTGAGTGAGTCGGCTTTGAGCTTGGCTGTGAGGATTCGGGATGTAGATCCGTAGTGCCAATGTCGGTGTAGCGTATGGTGGAATGTAGACTTCGCCGTATGAGCTTACAGTCTGTGCGAGGTGACTGGTCGAAGAGAGTTGGGTTTAAGCGGAGTGTGAGATAGAGCTTTGAACTGGAGGTGTTGAGATATATATTAGTATGTGACACACTGAAGGACTTAGACGGTAGAGGAATGGTCACCTGGATGTACGATGAAGTTCAGATATTCACGTATCAATCACGTCGGCCCTCTTACTATACATGATGTAACAGAGGGGCCACACCAGGGCGAGTTAGATAGGTGAGGTGGACAGGTAGCGAGAGAGTACTGCGTCTGCTTATGAACAGGGGTAAAGGAAGTTTATAAAGTGGAAGCAGAGGAGGTCAGGCAGTCAATGTAGGAGCGATCATATCCTGCACACTCCATAGATGTCGCACCTATCCCAACATCGACAAGAACCCACAACCTATGCACTGTGCCAGTAAGTGAAGGTTAATCTCGACGAGGATCCACTTCCTACACTGTGCATCAGTACGATAAGGTCAGTTTCAACGAGCATTCATATCCTATATGCTAACCCAGTGTCTACAGGCCAGCATCGACCAGCTTCCACGTCGAGACACTTTCCTCGTACCACAAATCCCTCACTCTCCCACCTCACTATGGCTTCAACAAGCACCAGTCCACAAGATGAGCGCCCAACAACCGTCCTCGAATTTCCTACTCCTGACACCACTATAATGCCAAGTCTCCCATGTATCCCCTGCCTCAACCAGCAGCTCGACTCGTGGAACATGGATACTGCGTTCTGTCCCGTGAGATATCGCTATTACGAGGCCAACGAGCGGGAATACCTCGCTATCCACGCAGTATATTTGACCAGATCACATCCCCGTCACGTCACGCTAACATCTTCATCTCCTAGGTCCCTCCTGGCTGCGCCCATATGTTGTGTGAGCTCCTAGGTCTAGTCCAGTACCCAAACATGCTCTGGCAGAACACCGGACCCCCTACGAACCCGAACTCCTTCGCGCGGTCGCCCTCAGTATCCGGTCCCTCGTCCAAGACTTTGTCCACGTGGTCACCGCACACCGGCGTATATAGCGTGTGTCTCCCACCGATATCACACCTATGAGTGGAATACATCCACCCGTCAAATATCAACATACTAACCAAGCCGCTCGAGGATACCATGCGCCAGTACCGCACCCGCTTCTTCGAGGCCCGAGGTCGGATACCAGATGAGTACAGCCAGATCAGTGCGAGACCCCACACCGGATACCCCGGCATTCTTTACGCCCGCTCATTCGCCCACCCCGGGGTACGACGGTCATTGAACATTGCACGATCCTTCCAGCGTCACCAGCTTGCCTTTATGAATCGTTTATGAATCGCATATACGATCTGATCGACGAATTTGACGAGAACTTTGGGGATGGGTCGGAAGATAAGGACGAGGACGAGCGTTCCAGCAGCCAGTGGAGGCGCCTAGCCCCGTTCCTGGAACGTGATCTTCGCCGAGGATAGACAGACTACCGGTAGACGGTCATGACAAGTGGATTGATCGATAGTGAAGATGCCGAATGCAATGACAGTTTTCATCACACAATGAAAAAGCCTTAGATAAACTGCAAGCTTGCAGCCGAGTGTGTATACAGCCCAGTATACCGTCATAGGTTGACGCAGGGTTCGAATACGACGGCAAGCGGTACGGGCCGACCCGTCAATACCACGTGGGCCATACACTATGTGATAAACCCGAGTCAACATTATATATTATCATTGACAGTGCGCGCCTTCATTATTGACAGTTTTCTACTACGCGCGATCCCCTATTGATGGCATGCACGCTTATTATTGTCAATTTTGCACTGCGTGCGTATCCTCCATTGATAGCACGCGCGCTCATTATTGACAGAGTTTTCCATTGCGCGATCCCCGACTGATAGTACGCGCGCTCGCTCATTATTAACAGAGTTTTCCATTGCGCGCGCGGAATCCCTCACCTATATATTCTACTCCAATTCCCTCCTCTCGCTTACTCCTCTCTCTACTCCTCTCACTTACCACCTGCCACACTCCTACCCACGTTCGAAAGCTCCACTTAAGGTAAGCCCCACCACTCCGATTGCTGTTGCAGATACTGATCCCGTTGCTACCAGAGTCTCACCTGCTCAAACCTTACTCCACCCGATCTACTCTCGTCTGGGCCCACCATCGTGTTTGCGATGGTGAGTGGCCCACCCTATCCTCGACGTTGCTGGACTGACTGTCTTCCAAGCCTCTCCCGGAGATGTCCGACTCCATGGCTGAAGCCGTCGCACTCCTCGCCGCCACCAAGGACGTCCTGCTAGGAGTCTTAGGCGTTGTCGTCGTCGCCAAGGACTTCCTCGACAAAGTGAAGGAGATTGTTACGGCCGCCAAGGAAGTGGTCACCGCCATCAGAGAGCTGGTTGTCGCCGTTCGAGACCTTTTCCAGGACGTTCAATGGGCGCAATGGAGCGAGAACCTTCGATGCGATCTCCAATGCGTTGAACAATCAATTCCCTTTGATATTGTTGATTTCTACTGGAGATTAGGAACAGCAAGACAGATTCAATCGATACGAAATATACTCGAATCTATAATGGTCTCCCTCCATGAGATAAAAAGATAGTATTCTTCCCCGTAACTCCGCAGTAGATACCGCCCGGCAGAGTCTATGCACCAATGCCGTAAACAAAGAGGCAGATTATCGTATCCCACCAACATCCATGTCCCCTCCCATCCTACCTAGAGTCTAGAACCGACTCAACATCATCAAGGCAGTTGCGTAAGATAGACATCTGGTCGATCGTCACTGAAAGGATGACCGTGAGTATTGACAAATATATCCTCCATCCAACCTGCAGTATCATCATAAAACAATTCACTCGAAGCCACAGACTGCCTCCTCCGAACTCCGTCGTCAACCCATCCGCCAATACAAGTACTATCCGGTCGGATCGCTGGTTGAACAGGTACGGTTGCCTCAGCCAAGAGGAAATCGGTCGGGTCGAACTGGGAGGAAGCAAAATGCGAGCTTCCATACTGGCAGGAAGCGACCGGCGACTGGCTATCCGGAGATATACGCTGGGCCGACACGACAGGCGATGATGGTGGGATACAGTGCAGAGTCCTAGGCGATTGTCGACTGCAGGACAATTGACTAGGACTCTGTACTGCTATCGTGATCTCGCCTTCTTCGGTAGAAGCAGAAATACCCAACCCTGCAGAAGGCGCCATATGAGACGCGAGCACATCCAAGTCCCACACCGGCGGACTTGAACGCCAGCATGATTCACCGGCCTCTTCCATATCCCCTATAGTAACATCTCGGTATGTCTCATACCCAGTCTCACACGCAGTCTCCACATCGGTACCATCACATCCAGGTAATGTTTTTCCTGCGCCACAGCCCGGATCGTTGCCTCGCGCTGGATTGGGATCCGATGAAGATCCAATCACAATTAAATTGTTACCAAGATCCCTCTGCGGTTTTAGATCGGGGCCGCCACCGTCGATTCTATCGGTCCACAAATCAAAACAATCCCAGTCAGCGGCCCCGCCAAGTACCACCCGATCGGTACTGAGAATCGCTCCGTCTGGCAGGTCTATATCAGCCACGAATCTGCTCGATTCAACCGGCTCCGGCGACCGATCACGTCTGGCGCTAGCGTTGAAGAACTTTAGGAGTAGTGGCTGACTGGACGGCACACGGGTATTCGGGTCTGGGATCCCCCGCGCCCTCCGCTCTGTACGCGCCTTGGCTTCTGCGTCGGCTTTTTTCTTTTTATTCGCGATTCGTCTCGCGTCTTTCTCCCGAATCTGCTTCGCCCGAGCCTCGCGCTGATCCTCGCGGTCCATCCGGGCGATCTGCGCGGGTGTAAACCGGAACGGTTTGCTTCTCTGGTGTCGTCGCTTTATATCTTTGGACTTTTCCATGACAATCCGCCGCTCGGGAGGCATCCTGACATGGGTGAGCCGTACAGCGGCAGGGGGATTCGATTTACGGCCAACGGAGGTGGGTGTTGCCGCTATATTATACCCCGTTTCAGCCGGTAGCTTGACAGGTCCAAGATGATTTCCACAGACTGCTGGCGATCGCATTTCATTTTATGCCGCTCGATACGTCCCAAAACCAATTCTATCTGTATGAGACGTGTCTAGACTTTTTCTTTTGAGAACGGGGTGACAGATAGTATATAGGTGATAGGTCATCTTCATAGCCCTATCTGGTATGCTCCTACCATGAATCCAAAAAAGCAACTGGATATGCAGCCGATATGGTGGAGGAAATTAATATATATATCCCCATGCATCCCTATTCCCCGACATATCTTCGCTCACCCTCAAACCCCCGACTATGGCCGAGAATCCATTTATACCACCTCAACACCACCCGGTGGTCGTCTGTTCGCAATGTAAAATCGGAGTTCGGCCCAAAGAGACCAATGGTCATCTCAACCACCAGCATAAGAAGCTCAGCCCTGCCGTCCGCCAGCAGATCGCCAGTCGGGTCCAACAGTGGGACCGAGCGGCCGAGTGCGACTCCTATATCCCGCCAGCCAGTCTCCCTATACCCATTGCCGGGATCGCCGAGTACCCAGACGCTCTGATGTGCACCATCCAGGATATCGACTACCAGGCAGCCCAGAACGCCGGCTCGGTCGATATGTGCCGGTATATCGCACGAACTCCGCAGACAATGAGGAAGCACTGGCGCCTCCACCATCCGGCGCTCCTTGAGAACGGCGTCCCCAGCACCGCACAGCCCACCACGCAGGTGGTATGCCAGAAGGTATTCACCTCGGGAACTGGATCGCATTATGTGATGATCGAGGCCCAGCCAGCCAAGCGCAGCGTCCAAGACACCCACCCGACGACACTGGATCCGCTCTATACGCAGTTCGACCGCCTGGCCGCACTTGGCGATCCGGCCACCGATAACCGCGATATCGATCCCGCCCAGGCTGACGAGGCCAACCCATGGCTCCGCCGTACCCAGTGGGCGGAGTATCTCCAGGGATCGGACCCAGACGACCTGATCCAGTGCGTACGACGACCGGAGCGTGGGGACCAGCTCGAGGCGGAGCGGACGGCTGCGGCCATCTGGGATGCGATGGAAGCGGTCACCCACCGTAGCCAGAGAGTCACCGCACTCACTGGCCACACCATCCGCATCGCCGCCATCCGCGTGCAGCGGGATCAACTCCCCACAAACCACTGCAGGCGTATATGGACGGGGCTAACATCCAACGCCACTGTCTCCCGTGGCAGCAGATCCTCATGTTCTTCGCTCGGACCCAGACCCCACACCAATGGAAGAGCCCGTCCTATCGCCTCACCCCTCGCCAGCGTCTATCATGGGAGCACCTCTGGCGGCAGGCTGGACTCTCCCTCCATGGACCAGACCCTGACAGTCCTCCCGTGCTCAGCCGCTGCGAGACGCAGGAAGATTGTGGGGTTGACGACGTCGCCAGCGAGTGCTCCAACGACAGTGACGATTCGATGGACGGCGAGCAGTACGCCACGGATATCAGCCGTCCACTGACCGAGCTCGACCGTGCATGCTTGGATTTCTGCATCGAACTCCTCAACCAGCAGATCCACGTCCAGGACTACGAGTGCGCGCTGCTCTGTGCCCTTGCTGTCCAGGGCCACGGACCTGGTGGATGGCGTACCGCAGATAGCTTCCCCCCATTTTATCCAAGGTAATCAAGATTGCTCGGTTTATGGTGGTCCACACGGCCATGCTGCTCGACCCAAACGCCGCCAGCGTGATGCAACAGATGCAGGATCCGAGCAATATCTCCGACTGGCACAGTGCGAGTCCCCTGAACGACCCCAGTTTCGTGACGTCTGGCCGCCATGCCACGGTACTAGCACCAACCACCCGTACCTTTGCACAGTGGGTCGATCATATGGTCGACCTGTTCATGGTACGTGGCTCCCGCAGTCCTCTCCAATGGATGCTCGACCTTCGATCGTACGGCCTCAAGGTACACTTCAACAGTACGGTGCCGGGCCACGTCAGCTGGATGGCCGAGGATCGCCTACTATACAAAGACCTGAACTTCACGATGACGGAGTTCCGGTCGTTCGTCCATCGGCGGGTGAGCGACGCGCACGAGTGTCTGTTCGACCAACTCCTTTTTGCCCCGGCCGAGGGTACGGCGGCAATCCCTACCATCCCATGGAGTCAGCTGTACGACGACCCCGTGGAGAGCAAGGACGGATGGAATTTCCTGCAGGACAAACGGACCCCGTGGCCGGTTGACGGATCCAACTGGCTGTTACTCCGCACCCGCAACACACCGAGTATCCAGAGCCAGTTCATCGACGACCGGCAGCTGACGACAAAGCGAGTTGACATCTACCTCGACAAAGTGATCCGCTTCCGGGAGAAACTCTGCGTGATCGTCCACCTCTGCGGCGGCCAGCCAGCACGTGGCCGGGAGCTCCTCAGTATCCGACACCGCAATACCCCTGGTGGAGGGATTCGCGATCTGTTCATCGAGGATGGGATGGTCACGTTTGTGACCAAGTACCACAAGGGATTCTACGCGTCGAACGACGTTAAGGTCATCCATCGGTACCTACCCCGGGAGGTCGGCGAGTTGGTCGTCTGGTATCTCTGGCTGGTTCTGCCGTTTGTGGAAAAGCTCCAGGAGTATCGAGCCGAGCGAGGCCAGCAGGATCACCTACGGTAAGCCCTGTCCAATCCATCACGACCGCATCCCTAACCTTGTACAGTGATCGCCGTGCGTTCTTATGGCCACCAGACTACACTGGCAAGAGCTGGAACCGTGACCGACTGCGGGATCAGCTCAAGATGGCCAGCTTCCACGATCTCCAGGGACAGTCCCTCACACCGAGTGCATGGCGTGACATCTGTACCGCGATCAGTCGCCGTTTCCTCCGTGCTGTGCATCAATCGGTCCAAGCCCAGGATAGTGGACAGGATGAACCGGATGATCCAGACGACGAGAGCGGCATGGGATTGCCCGAGTGGCTGGCACACGCCTCCGACATGCAGGCCGGACACTCGTCCAACGTGGCTGGCACGACCTACGGCCGCCTGATCAACGAGCAGCCTGGCACGACGGCGTATCGACGGCAGATCTTCCGTGTTGTCAGCGAGGACCTCCACCGATGGCTCCTCTTCCCATCTGCCACGGCCCACCGAGACGAAAAGAGGCCACTCGGCCCACACTCGCCGTGGCAGGTGGAGGCGCAGCAGAATCGGGAGTACTGGCAGCTCCAGTTCCGAGAGGCGTCGTTGGAAAACCAACTCCGTGATATGACCGGAGATGAGCAGGCGCGGTTCCGTGGTATGCAGGGTCCTGCTCTCGAGGCCATCCAGGAGGGACGGAGTCCTGTGATCGCCGTTATGCCCACTGGTGGTGGCAAGAGCCTTCTCTTTATGCTGCCGGCGTGGATCTGCTCCCGTGGGACCACGGTGGTTGTGGTTCCCCTGCTGGCACTCCGAGGGGATATCCACCGTCGCTGTCAGGAACTCCAGCTGTCCAGTGTGGAGTGGGAGAGCCGGCGACCAGTCGACAGTGCGTCGATTGTGCTGGTAACGCCGGAGTCAGCGCTGACGGAAGACTTTTTTGCATTCCTTAACCGCACCAAGGCGCTCTACCGCCTCGACCGGATCGTGATTGACGAGTGCCATGTCATCCTGAACAATCAGAAGCACTTTCGACCCGACCTGGCGCGACTGGGGCGTCTGACCAAGTTCCAGGTCCCGATGGTGTACCTCACTGCGACGCTTCCCCCTGAAGTCGAAGACGAGCTGTTCATGCGGATTCGTACGCAGCGTAAAGACGTACATCTTTTCCGCGACCGGACATCGCGGCCGAACGTTGCGTATCGTATGTACCAGCCAGCGGTCGAGCGGCAGTATCAGTACGGGAACCGCCCGGCACAGGCGCCCGAGGTGATTGATTTCATCCAGCAAAAGGTCCGCGATAGTCTGCCAGGTAAGGTGCTGGTGTATGCAAACTCCGTATCTGCCGTCAACGCACTTGCAGAAGTGCTCGAGTGTGATGGATACCACAGCTCCCAGAATGCCAAGGCCGCTATACTCGAACGGTTCCGTACTGGTGAGACCTCGGTGATCACTGCCACCAGTGCACTTGGTATGGGGGTTGACATCCCCGATATCCGCTGCATCATCCACCTTGGCGCTCCCTACTCCCTCCTCGAGTACGCACAGGAGAGTGGCCGCGCCGGACGGGATGGGTTACCCAGTGAGGCCATCATCATCCAACCAGTTGGAGCCCCGCGTATCCAGCAGGGGGGCAGCGTGGCCGAGTTCGAGCGGGTTGGGCGGTTTGTGGACTGTGCTGCTGGGGACTGTCGACGGTATATCCTGGACCAGTACCTCGACGGCTGTGTGGATGGATACTCCCGCCAGCGATGTGGAGACGGAGCTGCTGGTCGTCTCGAGCGGCGGTGTGACCGATGCGAGCCAGACCCAGAGGATCCGGATAACGTCGATAAGAAGAGAACGGTTCGGGATCTTCGTACCACCGCATACAGTCCGTCCACCCAGTCCATCGATACGGACTTTTGGACGTCTGAACCCAGTGGGTTATCTAGTGCGACCGAACGCAGTCCCTCCTACCACGGTTGTCGGTGGCTAGAGGACGATCCATTGGATGACGAGGCGCCGGATGATATCGACATTGACTGCTACGTGGACCTCTTTGAAGACTTTCCCCCTGATCCTGCCGTGGACGATGACCATGTGGCCCAGCTTGCACAGGAGCACGAAGAGGCCGAGCGGTTGCAGATTGAAGCCGACATTGCGGTTGGCGAACAGATGCTGCTGGACGAGCGGTTCCGTGCTAAGGCGATGAGTCCTCCTCGGATAGCCAGTCTTGCCGCTGCACGTTCGCCCACCACTCCAGCGATTCTACCGCCGCGGAACTCTCCCCGTGACGTGAGCCACCTCAGTCCCCACACACCATCTGGGAAACGCGCTCGACCGATCTCCCATGACTTTACTGTCACAGATCCCCCGGCCGTTTTCTGCACTGCTCGCGATATATACAAGACAGGCCAGAGCTCGTCCAGTCTCCCGCCGGCAACCAAGCGACCGTATGTCCCACGAACGCCCGTCCTCGCGCACCCTCCAGGGCATTCCACGCCTCGGTCCACCCCACCGCGCATCGAGCGTACCCCGTCCAAGGTCCGGTACACGGATCACTCCGGATCCCCTGCCAGCGAGACCCTGATCGCGGAGGTCATCCGGTGGGGTCAGCAGTGCTGGTTCTGTACGCAGGATGGGATGGAGCTAGAGCAGGTCTCCCACGATCTCTGGCGGTGCCCTAACCCAGGGAACCAAGCGGCCAAGGAGTGGTGGACGTCCCGACGTGGTCATGTCAAGCTCGTACCTGGCACAGCATGTTTCAAGTGCTATATGCCACGACGGACGTGTGACCCTGGACACTTCCCTGGTACAATCACGGAGTGTAAGTACCGAGGGATGGTGTTCTCGATGGTAGCGATGATGGCGCACCGGACCCAGCCGGCACGACTAACAGCTCGGACAGGCAGTCGTGTCGCCGCACGCAGTATCCGAGATCGATGGCTTGAGGGGATCGTGCAGCGGTTGACAGGCCATTCGTATGGCGAGACCATTGATCCCCACAACCGCGATACGATGTGTGATTATCTGGGGATGGTAGACTATACCACCGGCTTCAATATGCTGTGTAGGGATTTTATTTGGTTGCGAGTACAGTGGCAGAAGGCTGGGGAGAAGGAGGCACGGATCTAAGCAACTCTAGCAAATTAAGTACTATATGAGAGTCGATATAAGGAATAAGTAACCTTTCACGCGTTCTCGTGTGTTTACGGCCAGCCTTCCGTGTAGATTTCTTCGGCAAAAAGAAGCCTTCTGAGAGTAAACGGACCTGCCTTTCATCACCTTTTTCTTGTCCTTGACGCCATCTCTGAGTGTGCTCCTCACCTTTTTCTTGTCCTTGACGCTATCTCTGAGTGTGCTCCTCACCTTTTTCTTGTCCTTGACGCTATCTCTGAGTGTGCTCCTCACCTTTTTCTTGTCCTTGACGCCATCTCTGAGTGTGCTCCTCACCTTTGCCTTGTCCTTGAGGCCATCTCTGAGTGTGCTCCTCACCTTTGCCTTGTCCTTAACGCCACCTCTTAGTGTGCTTATCGCCCTTTTCATCCCCTTTCGTCGCAAGTGACGCCACGTCCCTTCGTACTTTTCATCCTCAGCAATCATGTCTGAGCGTCGTCGCGCCCCCGGCGACAGCAACCCCTCCGGCCAGCACGTTCGTGCGCAACTCTCCACCTCGGTCCGGCAGTTCCTCTTTTGCCTCACATGCGTCCAGCTCAATGTTATAAACTGGATCCAGGCAGGGGCCGAGCATGGTTTCGGGTCTCGTTTTGAGTTTCGCTGTGTTCAGGACTCCGGTAACTCCAATGACTGCCAGAACTGTGCCCAGGAGGGTCGGAATTGCGAGCAGGTAGTATCACCGTATTGAATCCACGATCTCTTTGCTGACTCCCGGTCTCCCTCTTAGGTTCCTGCTGGGATCGAAGGCCACCGTTACGAGTTGCTCTCCCTGATCGCCTGGGTGAACCTGATGTGGGGATCCTATGACCCCACACGGCCATATTTCGACGGGTTTGAGCGTAACTGGATCTTGCCTGGCCGGGTCCTCGCGCAGCTGGGGGCCAAGATTGCCAACCTTTGCCAGTCCTTTCGTCTGCTGGCCCAGAATCACATTGACGAGCATGGAATCTATAGCGGTTGCTCGGTATGGTTCTTACGTCCTATTTTCCAAGCTCTTCTTGCTAACCTTTTATTGCTTGATACCAGCGGGCTCGTCGTGCCCACTACCGGAACTGGCTTCTCAGTCGCCAGCCTATCCCCTGCGCGATCGAGCTTGACGGCAGTCCTGAGAGATTTGCAGATTTCTCCCTCTCGAAGCATAAGTCCATTGACACGGAAGACCATGTCCACAATTGGTATGGTGCAATTCGCAGCTTCCGGCAGAGTGTCACTCGCCACGTCGAGGATGGTGTTCGAGGCACTATCCACCAGAACGATTATGCAGGCTTCCTTGGCCGCTTTCCGGATCGGATACTCCCTGCGTTTCCCCATGGTTTTCAGTGATAGTGGGCAGTCTGTCGTGTGGTCCTGGCTAGGAATAATTCCGAATGATATGAATAGTGCAGTGGGATTTTCTTCCTGACATAGTCTTCTACTATAAGCCGATGTAACCCAGTCCCATCATTTCGTCCTTAGGACCACTACAATCAAATTCGAGAGATACTCTGGCAGGTCTGAGAGAAGTTCTCAACGGTCATAGTATCCTGATTGACTGCCCACCCAACCCGACACTGTAGTCGGTATGGCAGTTTCGAGTACAACACCCATTTCCGGGTTTCTTCGAGGACCGCAGCCTCTTCAGCGAGCAGTATGAACTCGGCGAGGAAATCGGGGAAGTCGTCCTTCGGCTTCATGATTAGTTTACGATATGCAGCGTAGGCCTCGGCACGTCGGTTCGGATTCGCACACCCGGTTTTCAGGTGGACTATGATGTCTTCGGCGTCGACGTAGGGGTTGCTCGAGTCGGAAGTTATTCGTGGTGCGATCGAGAGCCGAGGCTTTCCTTCCCAAGGACTCAGTACACAGAGCTTGCGATGAACGGGCAGCGGGTAATGGTCTGCATTCGCTTCAAGTGTCTGTCGGACCACGGTCTCCCAGGTTTCACATCGGACTTGTTTACCGTCGCGGAGGATCGGAGGGTCAGGCATCTTCGTAGTCTTTCGGTTCGCAGTAGCGTCTACGATGGGTGTGCCAGTGGGGGTTCGGTTCCGGAGCTGGTTGGCGAGATGTCCGCGATGTCGACGTGCAATGTCACGATGAGCCATAGCGTCATTCCGTTCGATTTTCAGGTTCTCGATCCGGAGGTTGGATCTTAGGGGTTGAGCTTGAAGGACTGTCAGTTGGAGCTCGAGTTCCTGGATCTTCACGTTCAGTGTTTTGTATTGACGAGCGAGGTCATGGAATGGCTCCTTTGTTAGAGTCTCCTGCGGTCGGTCACACATAGAGGAGGATGGTGATAGAGAACGATCAGGGTTATCTCGTTCTGCGGTCCGAAGTGGTCTCATGGATCCGGTAATAGGGGTCTTCGGTTCCGGAAGACGTGTTATATGTGTAGGAGTTTCTTGATCAGGCGCAGCAGCAATGGGCTGGTTGGCACGGTTCGTCGGGTATCGTTTCGTCGTAATGATTCGGATTAGTCGGACTTGCTTCGGATGGGATCGAGTGGGTGGACATTCAGAATTGTAGGGTTTTGTGTTAGGTTGGTAGCAGACTTCGCATTTGATGGTGAGATTATAATTGGGTAGGCAGGTTGATTTTAGGAATGGAAGTATAAAGCGTGGTGATCATCGGCTCGGGCCCATATTACCAAGATATAAGGCAATGTGGTGATATCATATAGGGTGGGAGTGGTGGTGGCTAAGATCTAGATGGGTGATATAACGAACTAGGATAAATTTTAGTTTAGGTTCATTAGGGTTAGATTATAAGGTGGAAGTAGGGGTAGGTTGGAGAGAATTAGGATATGATTTCGATGAAGGTTTAGGGTTTTATTAATATAGGTTGGATGGAAGAGAAAAGCTTAGGGATTTAAATTAGGGTTTTTTTTGAGTTGGATATATGTTGGAGAAAATTTAGGTAGGGAGTATGGCGTGTTGATATATATTAGAGAAAGATTGGGTAGAGTGATGATGGTGTGTTGATATATATTAGAGAAAAATTGGATATAGTAGTGAGGCAGGGTCGATATATATTGGATATAGTGATGATAGTGTGTTGATATATGGTTGATATATATTGGATAGAGTGACGATGGCGTGTTGATATGACATTGATCAAGCTTAGACATAGTGGGGAGACTGGATGTTCAGGGTTTGATATAAGCTTGATAAAAAGTAGGGTTATTTTTAACGAAGTTGATAGTGGTATAGTTAGAAAAGTTCATAGCATTGCGTAGACGAGGTACGAGTGGTTTTATTTGGAGGTATTTGACGGTTATTGGAGTTCCCAAGGATCACAGCCGTGTAACCGTTATCGAAGTTCCCGAGGTTTAAAGCCGTGTAACCGTTATCGGAGTTTCCCAGGATTAAGGCGGCCCCAAGACGCGATACCGTGGGGCATGTGTGGTTGGGACGTCGCGGGTTTCAGGGTTTTTCGGGTTTCAGGGTTTTTCGGGTTTAGGTTTAGGGTTTAGGGTTTAGGGTTTAGGGTTTAGGGT